>NC_140589.1:1158868680-1163868680 GCF_964204655.1 Triturus cristatus | reverse complement strand
AGGTTCACTTCGAGTTGCCGTAAGCCCTGCCGTGCCAGTTGATTGTCTGCTGGGGAATGACATGGAGCACAATGCTTGGAAGGAGGTGGAATACCGGACTCATACTGAGATGCTGGGTACACCTGACTGGGCCTGTGTGAGCACAGGGTCCGCGACTACCCGGAGAGGGAGTTCGTTTCGGCTGGAGCCTGGAACAAAGGCCCAGCCAGCTGCCAGTCAAGGGAAGAACCGAGGACAGGAGGAGCCTGCCTCGGCGTCCCCACCCCATAGGACGGATAGGCCACCGGAGGTGGTGGACCAGGAGTCTGCGGAGGGGGACGTTACCAAACTGGAGGACCTACCCATCCCGGCCGAGTGGCACGTGGAGGGAGGCCCGTCCAGGGAGGAATTCTGCCAGGGCCAGAGGGAGTGCCCTACCCTTGAGGGGCTGAGGCGACAGGCCGCAGCCCAGGCAGCAGGGAACGTTGAAGGGAACTACAGTGTTTACTGGGAGGATGGCCTCCTCTACAGTGAACCCAAGGCACCCCTACATGGATCGTCACGAGCCTTGGTAGTCCCTCAACGTTATCGAGCCTTCCTACTGGAGTTGGCTCACGAGATCCCATTGGCAGGACACCTGGGGCAAGACAAGACCTTCGCCCGTCTTGTCCCACACTTTTATTGGCCTCAGATGAAAGTGTCGTCCGATACCTACTGCCGGACATGTGTGTCTTGCCAAGCCAGTGGGAAAACAGGGGTGAAGCTGAAAGCTCCCCTGGAACCACTTCCTGTCGTTAGCACCCCCTTTGAAAGGGTGGGCATCGACATTGTGGGTCCGTTAGATCTGCCAACGTCAGCTGGTCACAGGTTTATCCTGGTTCTGGTGGATCATGCCACACGGTACCCAGAGGCAATACCTCTGAGGACCATAACAGCACCTGTTGTGGCTAGGGCCCTGATGGGAATCTTTACCCGAGTGGGTTTTCCCAAGGAAGTTGTGTCCGACAGGGGGACCAACTTCATGTCAGCGTACATGCGGGCGATGTGGAAGGAGTGTGGAGTGACATACCGGTTCACCACTCCTTACCACCCCCAGACCAACGGTCTGGTGGAGAGGTTTAACAAAACCTTGAAAGGCATGATCAGAAGTCTGCCTGAAAGCCTGCAGAGGAAATGGGACGTCCTCCTACCCTGTTTATTGTTCTCCTACAGGGAAGTGCCACAGAAGGGAGTGGGCTTCAGCCCCTTCGAGCTTCTGTATGGGCACCCTGTACGTGGACCTCTCAACCTGGTGAGAGACGGATGGGAAAGAACTCCCAGAAAGCTTCCCCAGGACGTGGTGAGCTACATGCTGGCCTTCCGGAGCCAAATGGCTAAGTTGTGGAAGCAAGCTTCTGACAACTTGGAAGCCAGCCAAGCAGTAATGAAGGCGTGGTATGACCACAACGCTCACCCGGTGGAGTTGGAGCCTGGCCAGAAGGTGTGGGTGATCGAACCGGGAGAGCTTAGCGCCCTCCAGGATCGCTGGTCAGGACCCTTTGAGGTGTTGGAGAAGAAGGGTAAGGCTACCTACTTGGTGGACCTGAAGACCCCTCGTCAGCCCCTACGGGTGCTGCACGCCAACCGCCTCAAACCCCACCACGAGAGGCCCGAAGTCATCTTGATGATGGTGACTGACGGAGGAGAGGACGTGGAAAGCGAGCCTCTCCCCGATTTGTTTGCGTCTCAAGAAAAGGATGGGTCGGTGGAGGGAGTGATTCTCTCCCCATCTCTAACTCCTGAACAACAGGAGGACTGCCGCCAGGTCCTGGGACAGTACTCTTCGTTGTTCTCCCTTGTCCCGGGTAGGACTCACCTGTGCGTCCATGACGTGGACACAGGAGACAGCCCACCTGTGAAGTCCAAGATCTACCGGATGTCAGACAAGGTGAAGGCCAGCATTCACAGTGAAGTCACTAAGATGCTGGAGCTAGGAGTGATCGAACCTTCTAGCAGCCCCTGGTCCAATCCGGTGGTACTAGTACCAAAAGCTGCACCACCGGGTGCCCAACCAGAACTGAGGTTCTGTGTGGACTACCGGGGACTGAACTCAGTGACCAAAACTGATGCTCATCCGATCCCTAGGGCGGATGAATTGATTGACCGGCTGGGAGCTGCCCAATATCTAAGTACCTTTGACCTTACTTCTGGGTACTGGCAGATCTCTTTGACTGATGGAGCAAGGGAAAGGTCAGCCTTCTCCACGCCCAATGGCCACTACCAGTTCTGTGTGATGCCCTTTGGGCTCAAGAACGCACCTGCCAAGTTTCAGCGCCTGGTAAACCAGATCCTCACCGGAATGGAGAGTTTCTCTGCTGCTTATCTGGATGACATAGCCGTCTTCAGTAACAGCTGGGAGGATCACTTGCGTCACCAGCAAGCTGTTCTCCAGGCCCTGAGACAAGCTGGATTGACGATCAAGGCCAGCAAGTGCCAGATCGGGCAGGGGTCAGTAGTGTACCTTGGACACTTGGTGGGTAGGGGAGCGGTGCAACCCCTCCAGGCGAAGATCGAGGCCATCATGGCCTGGGAACCCCCCAAGACACAGACTGAGGTCCGAGCTTTTCTGGGCCTCACGGGATATTACCGCCGCTTCGTGAAGGGGTACGGTACCATCGTAGCCCCCCTCACGGAGCTCACGTCCAAGAAACAACCTTGACGGGTAGTCTGGACGGAGGCTTGTCAGCAGGCCTTTGTGAGATTGAAGAAAGCCATGTGCGAGGCCCCGGTCTTAAGGGCCCCAGACTTTTCCAAGGAGTTCATTGTCCAGACGGATGCATCAGAACATGGCATTGGGGCAGTGTTATCGCAACTCAACGAAGAGGGTCTGGATCAACCCATGGTCTTCCTATCCCGGAGACTACTTCCCAGGGAACAGAAGTGGAGTGCAATAGAGCGTGAAGCCTTTGGAGTGGTATGGGCTCTGAAGAAGTTGCGGCCATACCTGTTTGGCTCGCACTTCCTAGTTCAGACCGACCACAGACCCCTTCGTTGGCTGATGCAGATGAAGGGGGAGAATCCCAAGTTGTTGAGGTGGTCTATTTCCCTACAGGGAATGGACTTTCAGGTGGAACATCGGCCTGGAGTGGACCACGCCAATGCAGACGGTCTCTCAAGGTATTTCCGCCTTAGTGATGAGAACTCCCAAGGGGTTGGGTAGCTCTCCCCACTTTCAGCTGGGGGGGACGCGTGTTAGACCTGTCAGCCCTTTGGGTGGTCCCTCCTCATCATTATTTATTTTGTCCCACTTTTGCCTCAAACCCTGTTGGTATTTTTCCTTTTTAGGAACCACAAGATTTTTTTAGTGTTGATGCAGATTCAGGGAGCCATTTTATCTACCCCTGAAACTTCTGCCTGAGGGCCTGGAGCACAAAATGGTGGCCACCTGTGACATCAACAGCACCCACTGGAACCTACTAGAACCTTCTGCAACATTCTGGAGCCCTGTGACAGTTGGAGGCAGTTTAGAATGTTGGGAAGTTAAGACAGAGAGTTGGCAGTTGGAGCTGGCAGTTGGCACCTGACTGGTGAAGAGAGAGCAGCAGAAACCTGAAGGAGGAAGGAGTGAAGCAGCAGGGGTGGAAACTTGTGCCTGGAGTGGGGTCCATAAACCCACCCTTGATACTAGTCCCTACTGACTGAGCCCAGCCTGGAGCCCTGTGTGGGAAGAAGCAAGAAAAACCACCCTAAGGACCTGGACAGCAGGAACAGGCCTTAGAAACAGAGAACAGCAAGATCCTGACCTGGATACTGGTTTCCCTGGAGTCCGGCGTCGAGTAGCCTGAGACCTGGAGCCCGAGGTGGAGAAGCGGCGCTGACTGGAAAGCAGACGTCGTACCCGGAGCCGCCGGAGGTCGATAGAGGGCGCCGACGGAGGTCGTGGAGAGTACCAGAGGTCGAGGAGGAAGTCACCCGAGGTCGAGTGAGCGGCGTCATCGGAGGAGTGAAGTCCGCCCTCCGGAGTCGTCGGAGACCGAGGTGAAGCGTGTCGGAGGTCGGGAGTGGAGATCGCACTCCGGAGTCGCCGGAACCTGAGGAGAATCGTGCCGGAGGTCGGGAGTGGAGGTCGCACTCCGGAGTCGCCGGAAACCTGAGGAGAGGAGCACCGGAGGTCGGGAGTGGAGATCGCACTCCGGAGCCGCCGGAAGTCGACATCGAGCCAAGGCCGGCCAACGTCATCGAATCCGAGGTCGCCATCGGACCGGAGCCGCCCGACGTCGACACCGAGCCAAGACTGCCCGACGTCATCGAATCGGAGGTCGAGATCGAACCGAGGCCGCCGACATCGAACCGGAACCGCCTACCGGCGTCGACAAGAACTGACATTGCGCCGAGGCCGCCGACATCGAACCGGAACCGCCTCACGGCGTCGACACGACTCCAGCGGCGTCGGAGCTTCAGAAAAAGGGCAGTAAGTGGAGTAGAGGGCGCCTAAGGCCCTGTGGAGACCTGAGAGACAACTCTAAGGGGCTAGGGAGGTGCTGGAACCAGCTGGACTGTGCCAGGGGTGAGCTGAGACTAATTCAGTGGGGTTGTGTAGAGTGGGAGAGCCAGATCTCTAGAATCCCCCCTTAATCTACCTCAGTTTAGGCCTCAGCCTTGTCCAAGCCAGGGAGTAGACACCCTCAAGCCATCCACCTAACCACAAGCTGTGCCTGGGCCAAATCAGCCCATAATAATCTAAATGTGATCTGATTCTATAAGTGTCACTGTCAGCTTTTAATTATTTATTGAGAGCACTGTATTTATTGTATTTAACCTATTTATTGCTTCACTGTATTTATTGGTCTACAGTATTTATTGTCGCACAATATTTATTGGTTTGCAGTATTTATTGCCTCAGAATATTTAATTGCCTGTATGTATTGCACTTATATTTATGCCTTAGTTATTTATGATCACCCCTATTTATTGAATCCTTAAGACAGTATTTATTTGACCTGCACTATTTAAAAAGCCTTGTATATTGTGATTGTCTTATTATTTATTTAATCAGCAACTAAGAGAAAAAGAAGATAAAGGAAGATATTTTCATAATTTTTACGGTGTAGAGTCATTTTTGGAACGGATGCACATATGGTTATTGTATGGGTATAACGTATGCTTAGCACGGTGCCTGTTTCCTGACCACTCGAGCCAAGCTACCACAGTGTGTTCGGGAGGACTCCACCAACCTTCCAGAGTGGGAGTGGGTTTTTCTAACAATTTCTCAGTGAAGAAAGAAGCAAGTTCATCGCAAGAGGGTGGACTGCCTCTGGCGTCAGAGTGGTTTGGACCTACCACTGATTGCTGTTTGACCAATTTGAAAAGTTTCTTGGGGCGGTTTGCAGCTTGATCAAGTTGTTGTCTGAAGTAGTCTGCCTTAGTGCTCTTGATTTGTTTGTTGTATAAGCTCCAAACATCTCTAAGGAGTTTTAATTGTTTCAGGAAGGGTTTGGATCTCCAGGAACGTTCGGCTGCCATAAGGTTACGGCATTCAGTATTTAAATTGTCATTGTACCATGGTTTGGATATTTTTGTTGAGGCATTTCTTTGTTGGAGTGGTGCAATATCATCCATGATGTTGGAGATGGTCAAGTTGTAGGCGTCAGTGAGTAACTGAACCTCAACCAGGTCAGCTTGGGAGGAGAGGGCAGATTTACAGTGGGCTGCTAGCTCGATTGAATTTATTAATCTGAGGTCCCTTTTCCAGATCTTTGATTTCATTGGCTGAGCCTTCCTCAACGTCACCACCCTGTGGGGAATGCTGAAGGGGATTCTAGAGACATTTTTGAGATGTTGTTGCTGATGTTAGAGAAGCATTTTGGACCTCTCATAAACGTAGTTATAGAAAGACATACATTTTTCTCCAGAGCCTAAGGCAAAACAGAGAAGGTGGGTAATTATATAACTTCTCTCAAAAGCTTGGTGCACACTCATGAATTTAGGATTTAACAGAATCTTTGATTAGGGACCAACTGGTAGATTGAACAAACACTCCAAGAGTCAATCAATCAATCAATCATGGAGTTTATACAGCGCGCTACTCACCCGTGAGGGTCTCAAGGCACTTGGTGGGGGAAAGAAGACAGCTCCGGATAAGTCAAAGAACTAGGTCTTGATGCCCTCCCTGAACGTGAGCAGGGTAGGGGAGCGTCTGATGTTCACCGAGAGCTCGTTCCAGGTCTTTGCTGAGATGTATGAGAAGGCTCTTCCTCCGGTCTTGTTTCTGCAGATGCGGGGGACCTCTGCCAGTGCGAGGTCGGCAGAACAGACGTTTCTCTTGGGTGCGTGGAAGAAGAGTCTCTTGTTGAGGTATTTGGGTCCGATGTTATTTAGGGCTTTGTAGGCGTGGGTGAGGAGTTTGCAGGAGAAGCTTCTCTCAAAGAAGCCCACCCTGAAGGATGCAGTGGAAATTGTTGAGGCATGGAGCATTCTACAGGATGGGTCAAGGAAATTCAAGACAAACTTCCTGTTAGGTCCTTTATGCATGAACTTTAAGGATGAGGATGAACATCATGTGTCAGTACATAAGGTAGGAGCTGCAAGCTCCAAGTCTAGTTCTAGAAATACTAAGACCAAGTGGTTTGGGACCAGAAATTCCGAGGAGGCATCCAAGATGATCTGTTACAAAAGTGGAAACATCAAACATCTTTCCTCAAGTTTGAATTGCTTTGCCAGAAATATCACGCCCTACACGTTGTGGGAAAAAGGGACACATGGTGAAAGTTTGCAAGAACATGAATGTAAAAGCTGTGGATGATCAACCGGATGTGTATTAATATGCCATTCTTTGAGTGTCACAGAATCATTGTGGGGGTCAAACAAGTGAGGAAATGGATGCTGGGCATGCGCAAATGCCCAAATGTCATATATCTTTGGGTGATGAAGAGATCACTGTCCTAGCGGATTCTGGTTTCCTATTCACCCTCATAGGGGACAAGAATCTGGAACTTATTTTTGGTAAGGACAACATTGAACTATGTACACAAGATATCGCACCTGGGGTTATGGTGGATGAAGATTGATCTCTTGGGGTACATCATTAGGAGTATAAACTTTAAAGGGTATGAAACGGTTGGTAAGAGCTACATGGCCAAACGGGGAGACAATCTTTTAGGATGGCGACATTTGAAAACTTGGGGATCATTCTTAACCCTTATGGCACTGATCAAGTTATTTGTTTGCCCATGATGAGCGAGGATGAGGATGTGGTCAGAGATTTTCCTGATGTGTTTAGCAAAGGTTTAGAACTGTTATGGGGTTTGAGCACAGGATTATCCTTAAGAGTAATGCCAAACCCGTTGTTCATAAAGTGCGAAAGGTCACTAACCTTATGGTGGCTCCTTTGAAAGAGAAATTTGATAAGCTCATGAGCATAGATGTTGTGGCAGAGATTGAGTCATAGGAATGGTTGGCCAATGTGGTCCTGGCACCCAAGGACAATGGGTCCAAAATTAGGATGTGTGTGTACCTCAGGGACCAGAACCAATGTATTTGGATGGACCGGCAGCCTCTTCTAAACATCATAGAAACCTTGTCTATGTTAAACGGAGCCCAGATGTTTGGTGTGATGGACCTTTCTGTGGCCTAACATCAAGTGGTGCTGCACAAAGATTGCCTATTGGCCTAGCTTCAGCCGCTGACTACTTCTAAAGGCTAATGAAGAGGGTCCTGGAAAGCATCAGTAATGTATTGTTCTTCCACGACAACATCTTGGTTTATGGTAAGGACAGTGAGGCCGATGACAACTGTTTGAGAGGCTAAGGAACTGTGGACTTACTTTGGAGCGTGAGAAATGTAAATTTAGAGTTTGCACTGTATCCTACCTTGGGCACACGATCTCTGGAAAGGGTATCAAGCCTACTGTGAGTTTTACTGAGTCCGTCACTAAAGCTCCGGCACCTATAGACATGGATGGTGTCCGGTCCATCCTCGGGTTGGATTAATATTATTCAAACTTCATTCAAGGCATTCAAGCGTTTACAAGAATAGTAATGCCTTTGAGATTGTTGCTGAAAAAGGGGGTCACGTTTGAGTGGTCAGGCGAATGTGAGGAAGTTTTTGCAAGCATTAAGGAAGTGGTTTGAAGCATGCCCACTTTGGGGCATTTTGATGTACCTAAAAGAACTATTCTAACCACCGATGCTAGCCTTAAGGATCTAGGGGCTGTCTCCACCCAAATTGTGGATGGTGAGGAAAGGGTGATAGCTTTTGCCTCACGCTCGTTCAAAGGTGCCAAAGAAATATATTCTGTCATTGAGCATCAGACACTTGCACGCGTTTGGGCTGTTAACCACATCAAGTTCTTCCTTTGGGGTTTGCCATTTACCTGGAGGTCTGATCCCAAGCCCTTAGTGCAGATCTTTATGTGTAGAGGTTCTGAAAAAGCCACTCCCAGGATCAGGAGATGGCTAGAGGGTGTAGCGGATTTTAACTTCAAGGTGGAATACCTTTCAGGGGTTTCCAATGCTGCTGCAGATTCTCTATACAGATTGCCTTTGGAAAACAACATTCTCTCTGATCCAGAGACTCCGATGTTGCGGGTGAAAGAATCTGCACTGGGTGAGTTTGAATGGGGTGAAGCTTGTGAAGAAGTTGTGGTTTGGACAGAGGTGAAAAGGAATGTAGTGGAGGGTTGACCTGAACTTAAATTGATTGCAGATGAGGTTAAGACATTTTTGGGAGTGAAGGAGGAGCCTAGCATCATGGATGGCAAGTCGTTCAGAGGAATCTGCTTAGTTCCCCCAGTGGTTTTGAAGGACAAAATAATGAATTAGGTCCATGAAGGCCATCTGGGTCTAAATCTCAAAAAAGCAAGGGTGAGAGACAGCTACTGGTGGCCAGGACTTGATAGACAGACAGAGAGCCTTGTGAGGGATTGTGGGTTATCCTCAAGCAGTGACAAGTCTAAAGTGGTAAGGACAACACCTTTGTTTCCTGTAAAATGTGGGAGGAGCCATTGTACAAGCTAGGTTTGGGCATTGTTAGCACCTTCAATCTGTTAACCCCCAGTGTAAGATATGTACTTGTGTTAGTTAATTATACCTCTAAATAGGTGTCTGCATGTTGTACAGATTCTATAACCACAAAAAAGTATAATGGCGTTCCTCAAGGATGGGTTTAGTTGTGGGGGGATTTCGAGAGTTATTGTTACAGACTATGGTGTCCAGTTCTCTTCTAATGAGAGGAAATAGTTCCTTGGAAGGTTGTCAGTCGAGCATCAACGTACTGCACTATATTCCCCCCAAGCCGATGGCCTGATAGAGAAAATTAATAGTCTGGCTAGGGATTGTGCTCAAGCTGCAGTAACAGGCAGGGTGTCCAGACAGAGAGCTATCAAGAAAGAAGTTATGGGCACACTGTACTGCTCCTAACATGATAATGCTCCTATCATGATAATTAAGATTTCGCCATTTCAAAGATTAAAAGGCCATATTGCTGATTCGAACCTCAATCCCAGGTGGTTGGAGTGGAAAAAGAATGGGGGAAGTCCCAATAGAGACAAGGTGGTGCACCACCACCGGAGTTATAAAGAATGTTTTGATACCAGATTTGGTGCTACTCGCAGGAATTGGAAGCTGGGGGAGTATGTGTTTGTGAAGAGACCAAGGTGGTATGCCACGGATGGATCCAAGTTTCAAGGTCTTTCCACATTGTTGCAGTCATGAGGAAGGTAGTGAAACTTAAGAACGGTGAAATGTGGAGCATATATCAAAGACAAATCTGAGATATTTGTAATGTATTTCAGCATTTTAGTTGCTCAAAGCAATATATGGGGTGTGCCACATTATAGACAACATTCTCTCTGATCCTGAGACTCCGGTGTTGTGGGTGAAAGATTCTGCACTGGGTGAGTTTGAATGGGGTGAAGCTTGTGAAGAAGTTGTGGTATGGACAGAGGTGAAAAGGAATGTAGTGGAGGGTTGACCTGAACTTAAATTCTTTGCAGTTGAGGTCAAGACATATTTGGGAGTGAAGGAGGAGCCTAGCATCATGGATGGCAAGTCGTTTAGAGGAATCCGCTTAGCTCCGCCAGTGGTTTTGAAGGACAAAATAATGAATTTGACTCATGAAGGTCAAGTAGGTTTGATTCTCATAAAAGCATGGGTGAGGGACAGCTATTGGTGGCTGAGACTTGATAGACAGACAGAGTCTAGTGAAAGATTGAGGGTTATGCCCAAGCAGTGACAAGTCTAAAGTGGTAAGGAGAACACTTTTGTTTCCTGTAAAATGCGGGAGGAGCCATTGTATAAGCTAGGTTTGGGCATTGTTGGCACTTTCAATCTGTTAATACCCAGTGAAAGATATGGACTTGTGTTAGTTGATTATACCTCTAAATAGGTGTCTGCATGCTTTACTTATTCTATAACCACAACAAGTACAATGGTGTTCCTCAAGTATGTGTTTAGTTTTGATCGGATACTAAGAGTTATTGTTACGGGTAATGGTGTCTAGTTTGCTTCTGTCGGTAGAGCATCAACGAACAGCACTATATTCCCCCACTCGGCCGATGGCCTGAAAGAGAAAATTAATAATCTGGGTAGAAATTGTGCTCAAGCTGCAGTAACAGGCAGGGGGTCCATTGGAGAGCTATTAAGAGACCATTTATGGGCACACTGTACTGCTCCTAACATGAAAATTACGATTTCGCCCTTTCAAAGATTGAAAGGCCATATAGCTGGTTCAAAGCTCAATTCCAGGTGGTTGGTGTGGAAAAGTGATGGGGGAAGCCCCAACAGAGACAAGGTGGTGCACCACCAGCGGAGTTTTAAAGAACATTTTGATGCCAGATTTGTTGCTACTCGCAGGAACTGGAAGCTGGGGGAGGATGCGTTTGTGAAGAGACCGAGGTGGTGTGCCATGGGTGGATCCAAGTTTCAAGGTCTTTCCGCATTGTTGCGGTCATGAGGAATGTAGTGAAACTTGAGAATTGTGAAATGTGGAGGAAATATCAAAGACAAATGGTAGAATTCACTCCTATTTGTAATGTATTTCAACATTGTAGAAGCTCAAAGCAATATATGGGGTGTGCCACCCTACAATGTGTTCTGTCTGTGTGCGTTAATGTCTCATGAAAGCAGTTGGAGTCTAGACAGGTCCCACAGCTGAGGATGCACAGCTTAAAAGAACACAGACCACCCAATGAAGGCAACCAGTATCTTCTTGTTTTATCCAGTTTTATCCAATTTTATTCCAGAAGTAATCCAAACTTATTCCCAAACTTTTTGTGTGTTTAGTCTGTTTACATAGTTCCACAAGTGCATATATCGGCTTTACTCCTAGACACGAAAGATTCACAATCCATATAGTTCAACGTGAAGATGGTAATCTAAATAATTCAACGTAAATGCGGTAATGCCAATGCATTTCGGGCGGATTTGTCCTACCTCAAGGGTAACTACAGTGTAAAACATATACATGAAAACCATGTATCATCCAGCCTCATAAATAAAACAAATGAACATCAGCACTAACATCATTAAAACAAAAATTCATATGCTGCCTACTTTTGTGCTCAATCGTAGTGTCCCTGACTAAACAAACATGCTCATTCCGATACCGCCACTGCACAAACCATGTGCTATGCCCCAGCTCTTTAAATCCAGTGCTTAATGTATATGCTACATGCTCCATTCGTTATCTCTCGCCCACAATGCCTTCTGAAAAACCACGAAGTTCAACAGCTAGTGAACAGTGAATACAAACATGCATCAAAGAGAACAAGTGAAAACAACAATGCACCAGTGACTTACCTCCATCACCAAAAAATCTGGCACCTGCCAAACAACACATGCATGATCAAATACATCTTGCATGTTCTAAAAAACACACTGTGATGTGTCGGACTTAGGTAAATCTTCATGTGATAAATCCACGTCACTTGACATCAAACATCCATGAAAACATAAACAAAATACAAGGGCGTTGGTGCTTAATCCCTTTTTTGCTAATCCTTTTTCCCCTGTGCCAAGCCTTTTTTTGGGCTATTTGGGGTAGTTTGCACTTAGATCCCTGCAACCTTTTTTCCACATAACATATCCACGTCAACTTTGCATCCTTTTCTTCCAGCATCCTGAGGATTCTGAAGGTACCCAGGGTTTGTTCATATCCCAGGAGAGAACCCAGAAATTAGCCAAAATACAGCAAAAACTTTGGGGGGGTGGGAATAGGGAAATAGTGGTGCAGAAGAAAGCGTCATTTTTTTCCCCTGCAAATGATATCAACAAAGGGTTTGTGGTGCTAAAATCACCCTCTTCTCAGCTTTCAGAAACAGGCAGACTTTTGTCGGAAAACCAAAATTCTCTATACAGTTTTGGCATTTTACTGGGGCATAGCCTATTTTCCTATTTCTTAAACCTCTTCCCAGTTAGTGGGAGAAATGGGTATGAAAGCAATAATGGAATCCATAAAGCTATACATTACTGAAAAGTGGACAACATTTTGAATTTAGCAAGGGGTCGTTTGTGTAGATCCTTCAAGGTTTTCTTATAGAAACTAAGGGGCAGATTTATGATGACTGGCGAATCCCTGCAAATCAACAGGGATGCGCCAGGTAAGATGCGTCATGCAAGTTTACCCTTGCGCCACCACAGATGCGCCACATTTACTATGCGGCGCATCGTGGCGCAAGGATAAACAGATGCGTGACGCATCTCCCTTCGGAAGGGTGGCTCATTGCTGGAGTCGTGTCGCAATCGCAACGCAACTCCAGCAATGCTCGTGGCCTGCCCATACATAAAGTGGTGCGTCACGCCTTACGCCTGCTTCAAGCAGGCGCAAGGTTTTGACGCCGCGGCGTCAGAAAAGTGACTAGGTGGAATCTTGTAGATTTCACTCAGGCACTTTTCCGAGGCTTTACTGCACCGAAACACCCCCCCCCCCTGCGCCGAAACCCCCACATGAAACCTGATGCAGGTTTCATGTGGCGCAGGGCTTTACAACGTGACGCATCTCCCTAGATGCGTCACGTTGTAAATAGGGTGCAACGTGGCGCATGGTTTACACCGCTGCATCACAGAAGTGACACAACGGCGACACAAAAGTGGCGCAAGGGGCTCGTAAATCTGCCCCTTTGAGTTGAAGTAACAAAATATTGGAATTGAGTTGAAAAAAACACACACGTGTGCCAAAGTTTTCAAAGTCTTCTAAGTACAGCATATTTTTTAATACAATATACCATTACGTTGATTGGATCATTCTAGGTGTTGTGTTATATAGGACTTGTAGGTTCACCAAGAACCTGAGGTACCCAGAGCCAATAACTGATGTGTACCTTGCAATGGGTTTTCATTGTGTAACGTGTATATAGCAATTTATTTGGTGAAATATAAAAAGTGACAAATAGGTATCAAGGACACCTATGTATTTCTGAAAGGGCAACAAAATATAGTCTAGGAGCAGTAGTTGTGTGCACATCTCCGATATTGTGGGTATCCATACTAGCCTGTGAATTAGAGGACATTTTTCAAAATGGCTTCTTTTTTACACATTGTCTTACATTTGGAAAACAGAAATGCATAGAAAGTCAATTGGTAATAACACTTGTTTTACAATTCTGTGTTTCCCTACGTCTCCCGTAAAAAATTGGTACCTCATGTGTGTGGGTAGGCCTAGTGCCTGCGACAGGAAAAGGCCCTAAATGACCCTAAACGCAACATGGACACCACATTTTTCCAGTGAAAACAGACTCTTTTTGCACATTGTGCCTAGCTGTGGATTTTGGAACCTAGCTCAGCTGGCACCTAGGGAAACCTAGCAAACCAGTGCATTTTGTAAACCAGACCTAATGGGAAATCCACAATGGGGTAACTTGTGTGGCTCTTACCAGGTTCTGTTACCCAGAATTCCTTGCAAACCTCAAACTATGTAAATAACCAGTTTCCTCAAATTTCTGTAATGGAAAGTAATGGAACCTGAAGCGAGCCACAAACTTCTACCCACCCTGCATTTATCTAAGTCTCGCAATAAAATTGGTACACCACTTGTGTGGGTAGGGCTAGTATCCGCAACAGGTAACGGCCCAAACGCAACGTGGACACATCACGTGTTTCCACAGAAAACTAAGTCTTTTTTAGAAATGTGCATAGCTGTGGATTTTGGACCCTAGCTCAGCCATCATCGGGGGAAACCTAGCAAATCGGTAAATTTTTCAAAACTAGACACCCAGGGAAATTCAGGATGGGGTGACTTGTGTGGCTCTCATCAGGTTCTGTTACCCAGAATCCCTTGCAAACCTCAAACTGTGTAAAAAAACACATTTTCCTCACATTTCTGTGATGGAAAGTTCTGGAATCTGCTGGGAGCCACAAACCTCCACCCACCCAGCATTTTCCCCAGTCTCCTGATAAAATGGTACCTCACTTTTGTGGTTTGGCCTAGTACCCGCGGCAGGAAAGGGACCAAAACGTGTTGTGGAGAAATCAAAATGATCTATCACAAAACAACCTGGTATCCCATTTTGAAAATTTATTCAATTCAATTCAATTCAAAAAATCTTTATTTCGGTTGTATAAATCATAAAAGTACATATAAAACAATACATTTAAGAACATGTACAGTTAATAAAATAGACCATACTAGTAAAATAAGAAGATGGCATACAGTTTAGTCGTCTAACAAGGGCCTTATTAAGACAATCAATCAGGCTATATTGTTGCTTAATAGTTTCGTACGAATTAGCCACATCGCAAACAAGAACTTGGAAATTGCTATCACAACAAGTGGACTTTGGTCACTTCGCAGGATCCTGAAAAAATCCAGGTAGCTTCTAATACCCAGGTTAAGGCATAGCTGGATAATCCATTTTTTCCGGATACCAGCATATGCGGGGCAAAAGAGCACAACGTGTATCATGGTTTCCTTTTCAGATGAGCAACCCGGACAACGGTGCTCGAGGGCACCCACCCATTTATCAGTGAACGAATAGAGGGGGAGTGTCCCATATCTGAACTGTAGAAACAGCTTCTTTGCAAAAGTGGGCTGAATAACGTCGAGGTCAGGTACAAAGGCGTAGTGACATTTAACATCTAAAAAAATATCAGTCAGGCTAGAAGGCTTGACTACACTATAAGCTTTTGTTAGAAAGTCATCTTTAAGAGTGATGGCAAGGATTTTTTTGGATATGCCTAAAGTAGAAATCTCTGGGTTAGTCCAGAGGCGGGCAAGACCAATGTTGGTTAATGTCTGCCTAACACACTGGAGCCAAGGAATCTTGTCGGCCCCTAGTAAGCTCAAGATTACTTTCAACTCGTCTCTGTAACATGCCAACTCCGGTGTACTCCACAATCTTTTCCAGTACATCACCGGGCGAGAGGCAATGACCTCTAAAATAGGATGGATGTTAAGATCCAGCCTCAATGGCATAAGCGGGGTATTAATTGGAAGTGAGAGAAGTTTCCTCAAGAAATTATTTTCAGTGATAGATAAGTCCTTGGGATTAGTGTGTCCCCATAATTCCACCCCATACAATGTGGAAGATCTAGATTGGACACGGTAAATTTCTAGTGGGGCACTTATAATTTTTAAACGGCATTGTTTGTGGACTTTAAGGATGCCCCCCACAGCCTGGTTGAGTTTTAAATTGGCTTTGCAAATTTGGGGGCACCAGCCCATTTTGTCATTTAGGGTCAGGCCTAGGTACTCAAATACAGAGACCCGATCCAAGGCGACTCCTTCCATTTTGGGATGTGGGTAATTGGAGGATTTTACATTGAAGGCCATATATTTAGTTTTGCCTATGTTGACCACCAGGTTCCTTTTTTTGCAAAAGGTGGTGAACTGATCTAGCACCTGCTGCATGCCCATTGGGGACTTGGACAGCAGCAGGGTGTCATCAGCAAACATGAGGGCAGGGAATTTTCTGGAGGCCAATTTTGGCGCATCTATGTCAGTGGCATCAAGGAGGTCAGCAATAAGGCCATTAAGGAATAAAGAAAACAGGGTTGGGGCAAGAACACAGCCCTGCCGAACTCCCTTTGCAACAGGGAATGGGCCGGTCAGATTGCCATGTTTTCCATAGCGAACTCTAGCGTAGGTCCCGTCGTGAAGAGTCTTCAGTTGATAACATAATATGGCGGGACGCCCATGCCCAGCAATAGATGCCATAGCTGATTACGATCCACCATGTCGAATGCGGATTTCAAATCCACAAAAGTCATGTATAGACTGCCCCCATCTAGTATAACATGCTTCCAATGGAACATCTGGAGCCTGAATAGTTGGTCCATAGTGGATGTTTTGGACCTGAATCCAGCTTGTAAAGGGGTTAGTGTATTATTCTCTTCAATCCAACTCTGTAGGCGTTGGAGGAGAAGCCTAGAGTAGATTTTTTGACTCACATCTATTAGGCTTATAGGCCTATAGTTGCCTGGATCGAGGGGGGATCCCTTTTTAAAGATGGGGATGATTTCCGCACCCTTCCAGGTTGGCGGAACAGGTGAGCCTTGTAAGATGGCATTGAAAAGGGTTTGAAAGTAGGGTGCCCAGATCTTAGGTTCGTCTTTATACAGGTCCCCTGGAATACGATCTAACCCCGGAGCTTTGTTAGCTTGGAGCTGGTGCAATGCCAAATCTACCTCTGATAGGGTCCGGGGGGGGCAAGCCAAGAAGGATCCTTGACCGATAGGATAGCTGGGGGATCGATACACTTAGATGTATCAATCGAGTAGAGATTTTCAAAGTGAGAGGCCCAAGCGTCTTCAGAGACGTTTGGGTCAATCAGGGTGTTGCCCTCAGACTTCCCAGAGTGGACAAGATTCCAGAATGTTCTTGGATCTTTTGCTACGAGTGCTAGTCTTAAAGCAGCCCATCTTTTCTCTTCCCACTCAGACTTAGCAATAAAAATTAACTTTTTGTAAGATCGCCTGGCTTCCTTAATTGATAGGGGATTACCTCCTCTAATAGCATAGAGTAAATCATGTTTGGCTAGCCTGCATTTCTTGGTGAACCAAGAATTAGGATTGACCGGCTTCTTTGTATTTTGGGGGCCGGATATATAAAAGGAACCACATAATGTGTCAACTAGGTCTTGATGAATTTTAGCCATGTCCAAAGTTGTGTCGACACGACTAGGATTAGCCTCTTCATTAAACACCTTAACAAATAGGGGAAGTATTTGGGAGTACATACTGGCTATTGCCGTTTCAGACTGATTTATAGTTTGCCAGCGAATCCTCTTTCCCCCTTGGATGATTCTTAAATTACCTACTGGGTGAGTAGGTGTAGCTAACCCTGTGTTTAATAGGTAAAAGTTTAAGGCAACTATCAGGGGGTCATGGTCACTTTCAGTGCGTCTGATTATTTTAAAATCCAAGACATTGGGCCATAAGTCTAGGCTCACCAGAACATAGTCAATCACAGATTCGTGACCCTTTCCCCTGTATGTCGGCTGTCCCGGAATATCTCCGTTAAGACGCCCGTTACAAGCTCTCATGGAGAAGGCATAGGTAAGGGAGGTAAGTTGAAGGACCTTCGGTGTCCAATGTTTGGCTGGGTACATACTTAGGGGAGGAATAAGTCTGGCCTCATCCTCTTCCAATGTAAGGGGAATCACTCCAGACAGAGGCTCAAAGTGACAATTAAAATCCCCTCCGATCATCAACACTACCTCGTCTGGAAGTGATTCCAAAAGTGATGACAAGGAGTCTAGGGTGGGGGAACGACCACCTCCTCGGGTATAACGGGAATAAATGTTAATAAGTGCAATCTTGGGAGTCTTTTTATGTGACAAAAGAATGCATAATATATCGGGGCTTGCCGTATCGACCCGCTTGATATTAAAACCAAGATGTACAGGCCACCCAGACACACAAACCCCCCGAGGGCCTCCCTCTGTGACCTTTTACAGCGGGATGCATAAATGTGATGTAACCCGATCGATGTATGGGTTCGGTTGACCAGGTTTCCTGAAAAAGACAAATCCCGAAAGGGTCAATAAAGGTGCACCAATCTGGGTTGGCAATGTTTGGGGCGAGGCCCGCAATGTTCCAATTAAGAACTTTAAGCTGACTTTCAGTGTTTGGGGGAGTTTCTACAAAATTAGGATAGACAAGTGGTGGGACAATAGGAACAGATTGGGTCCCAGAAACACCCCTCAGAGCCGGATATTCTATGTGAGCCTCCCTCGTAGAAGCGACGGGAATGGAAGAAATGGCTTCAGCTACTGGGGAAGTTGGCCCCTCGGTAGTCAACACCAGCAATTCGCCAAGGTCACTCTTGGCGTCAGAATTATCAGTGGTGCGGGTATGGGGAGGAATGCAGTTCGCTTGGCGCTCCAGTCATTCTACATCATCCAACAGGCTAAACCTATTAGAAGTAGAAATGGCTGGGGCTTTGTTGATAAGATACCTACTCCGCAAGCCGTCCTTGGGAAACTCCCAGGGGGCAATTTGTGGGGGTCGAAGAAAAGGTCTTGAACATAGGGGGGGGGGGTTTAATGGGCGGAGGATAAAAGTAGCCAAGAGGGAGTGTTTTGATGTTGGAAAAAACATTATCGAAAACAGGGCTACAAATGTGGTCTACCACCTTGGAGTTTTGGAAGTTGACAATAACGCAATCGCCTCCCACATTTTTTCGTATGTGACCCACCCCGCCAACTCTTCTAACAAATAGGATAGAGGATCGTATATTTGATGGCAGTGGTCTATAGGTGTTCAACCAGAACATTACTTTATTTTTGAGTTCATGGAAAGATTCTGGTCTCTTGGAGGTCAATTTAGGAACATTTGTTAGAATGACCACATAAGGTGCGCTTTCGGGAGGAAGATCTATGCATGGGGGATCCAGCATGTGGGATACCTTGGAAGGAATTTCAGGGCAATGATTGGTTATTGAAAGAATGCTATCAGGGAAGTTATTAGCGGGGGGATTGGTTGGAGGAGACCCCCGTCTAAGACTCTGACGGTGGTTAGATGCAGCACTCTGTTGTTGGGTCGACAAGGTGTTGATTGGAACTAGTACAGCTAAAGGGATTTCATAAATATCAGGGTGATCTAGGGGTGGGGGTGGATGTGATGGGCAGGATTGTATATTTTCATCAATTTTAACCAAGACAGACTCCAAGGTAGTGAGCCTGTTTTCTATGGCAGTTAGTCTAAGATCAAGAGGTCGAATAGCTAACTCGAGTATAGATGACATTTTCCCTAGTAGCATGTCCAAGTTAAATGGTGGTGTTACTGCAACAGGAGGGGAACACTCTAAACGAATTGGACTGGTGGTAAGTGTAGATACAGTCACAGAAGTGTCCGAGATATCAGGATTTATTTTCTGCAGTTTGTTCCTCCTACATTTAGGTGATAACCCTGTTCGTTTCCTTTTGGGGATGGTGCCAACTTCCCGAGTTGGGGTTACAGACTTATTAGAGGGACCCAAGACAAGGGCTGGGACGTTGGAGGCCGTGTCCATTGATGCAACAGTAGAAGCAATATTAGGAATTGGTGGACATGGATGGCCTGTATCATTGGACATGGTCGCCGTAGTGTCAGAGGAGGTAACAGGAGAACGACAGGAAGCAATAGTGCCCAAAGAGGAGCGTTTTGAAGCTAGGGGTTCCATAGACAGCCTGCACTCAGTTATAGCAATTTTATGCTCTAGTATGGAAGATGCTCTTACGATGAATTTGTCCAACGAGCCAGCTACATGGTCAATGGGGCTAGGTTTTAACACCCGTTTGTTTACCATATTTACCCGGGGTTTCAATCAGCCTCAATGTGTTCGCTGGATCCGAACATACAAGGGGTATGGCCAGCCCGGACTCTCTCGGACACGAACGGCACAAACTGGCCCGCCCTTGGCCCGGGCTTCGCACGCGCTGCGATCCGCGCTGCGGAATTGCATGGACGGAAATAAAAGGGGAAAGGGGGCGGGGCATTGGGAAGAGGAACAGGTGAGCAGTGTTAGAGGAGCGCAATGCTCCGTGGTCCTCGCAGTCCCGTGGGTTTGAAGATCTGAGGCCAGCCCCCAAAAAGCAGCGTAGCGTCCTGGAAACACAGGGAGTGTCGAAGAAACCCAGGCAGAAGTGCACCAACCAGATTTTATAGTGCTGGAGCCTACGAGCGGCTCCCGCGCCGCGGGGGCCGCGAGGCACGGCGTTTGAGGAGGAACCAGCGGGAAGAGGAACAGGTGAGCAGTGTTAGCGGAGCGCAATGCTCCGTGGTCCTCGCAGTCCCGTGGGTTTGAAGATCTGAGGCCAGCCCCCAAAAAGCAGCGTAGCGTCCTGGAAACACAGGGAGTGTCGAAGAAAATTTATTATAAAACAACCTGGTTTTGCAAGAGGTTCAGAATACGTTTTGGCCCCTTCCCTGCTGCGGGTACTTGCCCACCCAAACAAGTGAGTCCCCATTTTTATTGAGAGACCTGAGGGAACATTGGGTGGAGGCTAAATTTGAGGTTTACAGAGGATTCTGGGCAGGAAAAGTTTGGGGAATCCATGCAAGCCATACCACTCTTGTCCCCCACCACCCCCCGGCTTTCTAGTTTTCAGAAATGTCTGGGTTAGGTAGGTTTCCATAGATGTCCGCTGAGCCCGGGACCAAAAACGCAGTTGCCCTTCTTGCAAAACCAAGTTGTTTTGTCATAGGTAATTTTGATGTCTTCACAATACATTTTTCACCTTTCCCTGCCACAGGTACTTGGCCCACCCACACATGTGAGGTATCATTTTTATCGGGAGACTTAGGGAAATGCTGGGTAGTTGGATATTTGTGGTTTCTTTCTGAATTTGCTAAATTATGGCACAATATTACAAGTTAAAGGTGACATTAGTAACATTTTTTGGTTTGCAGGACATTGGGTGTAAGAGAACTTTTTGGTATCCACAAAAGAGACGTCACGTGCACTCCCCTGGGTGCTTAGTTTACAAAAATATCTAGAGTTGGTATATTTTCACTAGAGCAGATGTACACCTTGGCAGAGAAAGATAGCACAACCATCTATTCCTGAAGCACACACACATACAGGTTGGATTTGACATGAGGTTTCACAAAAATGAAATGTACTGTTAATAATTGAAAAGACAGAAACTGAACCAGTGAGTCTCAGCTCATGAGCTGTAAAGCCACGTCAAGGCACCAACACACTGTTCGCATGTGATACACACAAGACGATTCACACCGCCAGTCGCGGAACCAATACATTAAAACATTCACATAAAGAGACAAACTACTCCCTGCCAGAGAAAGATAGAAAAGACAAATATTACTGCACAACAATCTATTCTTCAAGAACGCACACATACTGGTTGGATTTGGCCCACAGTTGCTTCCATTCACTAAAAACTATTTCCCTGGATTTAGGGGGCAGATGGGCCTTCAAATAGGGCCGATCGGCCATTGGGTAGGGGCAGAAAACAGCCACGAGTATCAAAAAAACAATTGGGTGCGATCCTTACCCAAGGGATTGCTCCCAGCCACAAACGTGCACAAACATTAGAAATCACTAGTGCTACTCATGTCTTCTGCCCCCCCCCCCACCCCAGGGGCATGTGGGCCTCAAATATGCCCGATGTGTCCCCAGGGGTGGCAGAAAACAGCAGATTCAAAATGCTCCCCCTTTGGAAGTGACCCTTGCCCAAGGAGTTGCTTTCATTTACTAAAAAAGAAAATCCCTGATGCTAGTAGGTTTTTTACCCCCTCCGAGGGCAGATGTATCTCAAATAGGGCCAATCCGCCCCGGGGGCAAAAAATGGCCACAAGTATAAAAAAATGTGGGACAACTTTGCCCAAGAGATCGCCCCATGCACAAACATGTACAATTCCTGGTGCTAGTGGGGTTTTCTTACCCCCGCCGAGGGGCAGAAAATGACCAACAGCAAATGCCCCCAATAGGAAGTGACCCTTGTCCAAGGGGTCGCTTCCATTCTGTAAAAAAGAGTCCCTAGTGCTAGTAGTAGCATTTCTGCTGGACGATCGTGACCCAATGCGCGATCGTGCAGCAGGAATGCCCCGCAAAGAGACATCAGGGAAGCGGAAAAACTCTTTCCTCTCCCCTGATGCCTCTGAGCACTAAGAAGCTCCCCCTCAAACCCCCCCACCCAGGAGCAGGAAACACCAAACTCCTTTTCTGATGCCTGGAATCAAATGGCTTCCAGAGCATCTAGGGGCTCCTGATGATGTTGGCATGAGCCATGCGTGCTGAAGTCATGAGATTGGCAGGGGGGCGGGATCGGGAGTGGCCGCGGAAACTCTTCTGCTGCCATCTCCGTTTGAAGGGGTTAGCTGGGCTGCCCAGGGGGAGAGAGCCAGCGCTTCCCCCATGGGCGGGTGCAATGACGGGACGGTTCCATCATGAGCACACGCCCACTGGTGATCATGACGGAACTGTTCTGTCATGAGCACTGAAGGGGTTAAAAGGAAAACCTAGTGAAAAACAAAATATTGATTCCAACATGCCCAAAAGTAACATCCTGCTCAACAACATGAAATATTTGTGTAATAAAACGAAAACTGCATACATATTACAACCAATAAAATTATAGTTCCATAATAATTAGGACCAAGATGTTTGCTAGAAAATGCAGTCACAGCAGAAACAGCTGCTCGTATTCTCAGTTCATTGAACTAGGATCTGAAAGTGAACCTCCGGTGTCCTGGGTGTCCTATATTCAAAAGACAGCTGACTTTGCCACACAACACTTTTCAAAACTTTAATCTTGAAGGCGAGTGCAAACTGCACAGTGGACGGAAAATGATATATATCAAAGGCAAATGGTAGAATACACTCCTAATTGAAATGTATTTCAACATTTTAGTTGCTCAAAGCAAAATGTGGGGCATGCCACCCTGGAAGGCATTCTGTTTGGGCGCGTTAATGTCTCATGAAAGCAAATGGAGCCTCGTCAGGTCCCACAGCCCAGGATGCACAGCTTAAAAAAACATGGACCATCCAATGAAGTCATCCAGTATCTTCTTGTTTTATTTAAGATGGTAATCTATGTAATTCAACGTAAAGGTGGTAATCCCAATGCATTTCGGTGGATTCCGCCTTCCTCAGGGGTAACTACAGTAAAAAACATACACATGAGAACCACGTATCATCCAGCCTCATAGATAAAACAAAAAAAGTCAGAACTATCATCAGTGCACAATAGCAACCTAAATAATAATTAAGTAAGTGAAATAATTTTAAATAAATGTGTATGTTTTTCTCTGTAGTTCCCCTTGAGGAAGGACGAATCCGCCCAAAATGCATTGGGATTACCACCTTTACGTTGGATTATATGGATTACCATCTTCACATGGAACTATATGGATTATGAATCTTTCTTCTCTAGGAGCAGAGCCGATATTGGCACTCATGGAACTATTTAATAAGACTGAACACACAAAAAGCTTGGGAAAAAGTTTGGGTTACTACTGGAATAAAATTGAATAAAACTGTATTAAACGAGAAGATACTGCTTGACTTCCTTGGATGGTCTATGTTCTTTTAAATTGTGCATCCTGGGCCGTAGGACCTGACAAGGCTCCAACTGCTTTCATGAAATGTGGAGCATGTCACGTCTTGCAAGAAGAATTTCATGGTCAGGGGGACTGCTGGTGGTGTTTTGCCTGATGTGGATGGTACCAGTGTTGCAGGGATTCATCTCAGGAACAGAACTATGCTTGGGACCATAGAACGTCAGTAGTTAGGGACTGAATCACCATACCACCTCAGTAACAAGAGCCCGAGACTGACTAGCTGTAGCGGCTCTCTTGCCCTCCTACTCATAACCAGAGGAACAAGTGAATTGACACTCAGAACACAACGCTCCCGACAGTCCCAGGGATCGTGGTGATAGGACAATTCCTTTCACTCACACACTCGTACTTGTAGACAATAACTTATTAAAGAGACACGAAGGAAATTTGAAATGTTTATTTAAACTAATGTGCTCGGAAATGCAGCATATGTGCCACAATCGGAAAACAACCTCCTAGCAAAAATTCCATCAGCATTGTTAATCAACCGTATATTATGAAAAGCCTTGTTAAATTATGAGCCAGTATAGCCGACTCCCCCTCCCCTTCTACAGAAGCAAAATTGTTTTTTACAGCAAAGATCTCTGGGTTTAGCAGTGGACCCCGTAACTTAACATACACTGATGAACGGTATTCATCTCATATACAACCATGATTTTCTCTCTGGAAAATCTCTCTCTCTCTCTGTGTTACAGTGATGTGAATACCTATATGAAAGGTTTTACATGTTCATAAACAGCAACTGTATTTCTGTGTTGTGCCTGGTGCAAGCAAAATAACAAGGGACATCGGTGTTTGACCTTGTCTGCTGTTCAGACTAAATCCCAGGAAAGAACAGAACTAGAAAACAACTGCAGGATCTGTGTAAAAATATAAAGTGGCACAGAAGCAAGCGTAATTATGTAGTAACATGTACAAAGCTAATGCTGCCTGAGTGATGCACAATTAGGCTAACATAGGAAAAACTAAAATAGGCCTTATATAGAACCCATGACACTTCTACATGTGATGCAAATCCTGGACAGGGCAGGGGAAGTGCAACTTCTGAAGAAGGGTTTGCCTACTGGTTTGACTCACCCTGTGATACTCATAACAAGAGGAAACCCTCATACCTCAAGGACTAGGGGGAATGTTTACAAGCCCCTATTGCAACGTGAACATTACTTTTTGTGACTTTTTAGGGCGATAGGGGCTTCGCCTTATTTACAAGGCGGCGTTAAGCCATTTAATGTGACTTAACGCTGCGTTGTAAATAATGCCCCCTTTCATGCTAGACTTAGCGTGAAAGGGGTGGGCAATGGGTGTTGCCGTGGGCGTTCCAACGTCGTAACACCCTTTGATTTTGACACTGCCCTCTATTTACAGGGGTGGCGCAAAGGCAGCACCAAAATTAAGATTAGGGAAAACCTGGTCATAACATGGTGGAAAGAGGAGAAATGCTTTATTTCTCCTTGTTTTTGCTGTTTCGATGTGTGCTGCATTGTGCAGCATGCATAGGAACATCAAATTGCCATAAATTATTGGTTATGTGCAGGAAGAAGTCCCTTCCTGCACATAACCAATAATTTAAAAAAAATGACTATTTGCAAGTCCTATGTGTGCTGCACAATGCAGCACACATTGGAGTTGCAAATCACTATTCTGGATTGTTTACATGCAGGAAGGGACACCTTCCTGCACATAAACAAACATTCCCTCAATGCAGGCACCCTTGCACTAAGGAGCAAGGGTGCCTGCGTTAATGCTAGATGTGATAGGTGTCCTCTTTCTCATGGTTGCCCCCATTTTTTGCTGATTAGCTGATGTGCTTTGACTGGGTGTGCCCTGGGCTCCTGCTAACCAGGTACCCAGAGCCTATGTTCTTTCCCTAAAACTGCATTGAAGCCTAAACCCAATTGGCATCTCTGGCCACAGGTCAGCCCCTGGTAAATGATACCCAGGGCACTGTGACCAGAGAAGGCCTCTAAGGGCTGCAGCACTTATTGTGCCACACTTAGAGGTCCTGTGCCTTGACACTCAAACACGGCCTTTGCAGGCTGCGTGTTTTGGTGCAGAACAAAGTGAAGAGTTGACATGCCTACAACCCACTGCCCTGGCATTGATCGGTCACCCATCTAGCTGGGTGCACTATACTAGTGGCGAGGGTACAGGTGCATGAGGCCTGTACCCCTACAGTGTCTAAGTCCATCTTAGACATTGTGAGTGGAGTGCTGCCATTAAGAGTATATGTTGCTGGGAGTTTGTCAATACGAACTCCACAGCACCATAATGGCTACACTGAAACATGAGGAGTTTGGTATCAAACTTCTCAGCACATTAAACCCACACTGATGCCAATGTGGGATTTAATGAAAAATGCACACAGAGGGCATCTTAGAGATGCCCCCTAAAAACTAACCTACCACTAGTGTCCAGGCTGAGTGGCTGCTTTCAGCTGCCATCACCTTTGTGAGCTTCCCCAGGCCACTTGCTGCTTTCAGCAACTGATCCCCACTATGGGGGGGGGGGAGAACCGGCGGGAAAAACAAGTGAGTAAGAGAGGTGTACCCACCTCTGCCAACTCCACCCCTCAGGTGGGGGAGGTGAGCTGAAGCACAACTCTCAGTCCCCGCCATCTTGCAGATGGGGGACTCAGCCAACTAGGGTAAGGCTTATGCCCCCCTCCCACTGGAGGGTGGTATAATAGGGGGTGTACCCACCCCAGGGTAGGGACCCATTGGTACCAACCTTTTACCTACCTGTAACGCCCCAAAAGCTAGTATTTAGGGGCACCCCTAAACCTTGCTTCCTCAGACCAGAAGAAACTACAAGAAAAGAAGAAGGACCGCACAGCTGTGCCGAAGCTAGCAAGAGGAAGACGCCCACTGACTTGGCCCCAGCCCTAACGGCCTGTCTCCACCTCAAACCTGCTCCTGCGAAATCCCAGTGTGTCCTGCTGCCAGCAACCTCAAAAACCCCAGAGGACCTGCCTGCCTTCAATCACAAAGACTGTGTCTCCCGTGAACACCGGATTTGTTCATCCCCAACCTCTGGCTCCGGCCGGACACCATGAATCCCCCCCACTCTGCACCCACCGTGCATGGCCCGAGCTTGAGTGGGCAAACACCACAAGGAGTTCCCCCCAGCAATCCTGACCCGAGATCCGGAGTCCGCAGATCTGTCTCAAACCTCGAGCCGGCACCTACAGCCTAAATCCGGAAGGTCCCCCCAACCGTCACCAGGAGCTGGTAAGAAGATCCGACCCTAAAAGACACCCCTGCACCCAAAGCCCCACGTCCTTGGGGGTCCAAACGACGGTGCCTAACCAATCCCCAAGATCCCAACTTACCTCTCGAAGTTGTGGTCGCACCCAGAAGACCTTCGTCCCCAAGCCTGCAGTGCCTTTGCAAACCAGAGGTTCCACATTGCAAATAGCAGGGCGCCCAACGTTGAAACAGCAGCCTGCACCCAGCTGCCCTAGTGCTGCTGAGGGTACACAGTTGGTGCTACTTTGTTTCCCCATTTGCCCTGAGCTAAAGTCTAGGAGCTTTTCTCCCACAACCAAGTGGCCTCAGCACTCTCAGCCACAAACCGGAGGCCCCCTATCCCCCGTTGGATAACCTTGGGCCTCAGCACTCGGCACCCGGCCGCCCTAGTGCCGCTGAGGGTGTAACGTGAGTGAATCCCTGACCATGGGGGACCCCTGAGTCTAACCCCAGAACCTCAACTCCCACTACCGAATACTTATCCTAAAACCGATAACACTATTTTCCTCCGTAGGATAACATTGACTGTTTTTCTTGGAAAAGTTTCAGTGTGGAGTTTGAAAACCTAAAGAAATTATTTTAAAAAGTACTAACAAACAAAAACTATTTTACTTACCTGTTTACAGGAAATGTCCCAGTGTAGTATTCAGGTATACTACACTGTGTAAAAATAGTAATCTCAAAAGTAATGTACCTGTAATTTTACTCAAAATCCTATAGAAAGTACATGTACTGTATTTACAAAGCATTGCATTTCTCAGAAACAATACTGTAAATCAAAACAAAGTGCATTTACAATTGCAATCCAAACTACGTTACAATCTGTATATTTACTGCAAAGTACTTATCACATACCTGTGCCAGGCTTGCTTGGTTCTAGGAAATAAAATAACTAATAGAATACTTTTATACAAAAACAATTGGTCTGAAGTTCAGTCTTTGAGTGTGTGAATTAGTTTGTTGACTGAGTGTGTACAACAAATGCTTAACACTGTCCTCTGATAAAGCCTTGCTGCTTGACCACACTTCCACAAATAGAGAGAGGGGTGCTATTTAACTTTACCGCTGCCTACCTTTGGGGTTCCACTGGACTCTGTGCACACTAAACCTCACTTTGGTATAGTATATACAGAGCCAGCTTCCTACACTAGGCAGCTGAATATAGCGCCGACACAGGGAGAAATGCAGGGATGTGCTGTATTATTGTAAATACGGCGTATCCCTGTGTTTCTAAAGTGATGAAGCGCGGCATTAGCAATTTTGGAGCTAACCTGCACTTTAATTGTTTTTTTGGAAAATATGCCCCAATGTCTGATGTTATTCCTGTGTCATCATATTATTGCAAAACTTGTGTCCGCTTGGTTATTATCCAATTTTAGTGTTCCCATCATCATTTTCTGTTTTATTATACTATGATGACATTATGGTATCTGTTTTCTGTTGAGTAATTATAGTATCTTTAGCATGTGTTTGTTTTGTTTGATTATTGCTTTTTGCTTGTTTTTGTTGGTTGGTATTGCTGAGAGGTGGGAGTGTTATGGCCTTGTCTCATCTTTTTTGTACTATCTCCTTAAGGTGATGTAATGCCTTGGAGCTTTGTGCACATCATAATAATGTGATGGTCACTTGGCAACAAGGAGATTCACGCATGAGAGGAGCTGTGCTGGCTGTACTGTCCTTGGTGTGAATATATCAAGGAGAACTGAAGTTAACCCTGTGTATGTGTTCCCTCAACACATTCATTGCTGAATAGAAATAGCAAGTGGGTGAGTTCCTCTATACCTTTCCTTCAGTGTCACTTATTTCTAGCTCTAGGGATGCTGGCTGTTAATATGTCATTGTTTTATGATTATTTAGTGATATGATTACTTACCATGTAGAAAGGACCCACATGTCCAGCTATACTTTTTTATTTGGCCAGTCACCAGCCGCCTGTTGGCACTGAAACTCCACTCAATGACCTGTGTAAATCATGGACAGAGAAGTGGGAATCCTACTCTGAGTACACTACCGATTGAATTGGGTATGCACACAGCTGCCCAAAAATGCAGTCAGTCCAGGTGTGTGGAGTGTGACAGTATATTCAGCTCTCCCTCTCTGTACTGTATAGTTGGTAGAGTGGCCACAGCCTCTCTAAAGCTGAGCACTCAACACCAATCTTAAGTTTACCTCTCTGCATGGAGTCTGATACCTCCCAGTGTTAGAGACTAGCACTGCCTCCTCCCAAACACACCTTGAAAGGGCTGGGCTATTTCACAAGAGCTTTCAGAGGATTAGACTTTTGAGAACGTGCAAATCAGAAGTGGGCTGTAAAAGGCATTATTGGACCCAATGTTTTCAAATGTTTCTCATGTGGGGAACCCCACTTGTGGAAAGAAGGCTAACTCGCTTCATTAGCTTGCTGCAGTCTTGTGTTAGGTATCATTCATTCAGGCATAAGGTGGCATAAGTGGTGTAAGTGGGTGGGGTCAAAGTTGGACTTGGACATGCCAGTGGGTGGTGATCTCCTAAAAAAAATGTGTGTAACTGCCCATATTCATTTTTTTTTTACAAATGAAGCAGTGCTTAGCTGTTCCTAGTTCCTACTAAAACTAACATGATAAAATATAGGCTAATTATATTTAAAAATAGAAGGGCGATATATATATAGAGAGTATGGTGAGTTGATGTAGAGCCCTTTCAAGTGATCTAGCATTGTTATTTAAAGTTGAACAAGCGATATAATTAATCAGAGTTGAACAAAAAAAACGTTTTTCATCTATGTCTTAATATTCACTAAATTAGCATTATTAATTCTCTGATGAGCCAAATCAATATTGAAGTGATAGAAGTAGTCTTTATACTCTTTATTTTACACTTTTGTGCTTTTGTTGTTTGAGGTTAGGACTATCATTTTATAGCAGACTTGGCCTATAGTATGATAAGCATTTCTAAATCTCACTGGGGTGAGCAGGAGACCGGCTTTCAGCTATATCACAGAATCCTCTCCGACCTCTGCTTCACAGTCACCTGAGCGACCTCTCATGCCTAGAGAGATACCTCTTGCGAACTCCCCCTGTTTAGGTCTCGCAAGAGACATTTTATATGTGGGATTTTCAAAGTGCTACCCACTGTTTTGGCTGGCCTAAACCTTGAGTGCACGATCACATGCACGTGCACAGCTGCTTCCACTCCCCCCTCCCTTCTCTATAGCTTTGGCTCCTTTGAAGCACTTCAAAGGGTCCGCTCCCCCGCCCCAAGCGCTCGCGCCCACGCTCCGCCGGGCTTGTTGACATTGTTGTGCACTCGTGCTTTCAGTTTTCCCTTTCTCCTCCCACCCTGCAAGTCTCTGTCTTGCTGCCCCCGCCCGACACCCCTCCCCACCGTCACCGCTGGTTTAAAAGGTAGGCTCCTTTCAGAGTTTTATTTTATTTATTGACATTGTTGTGCTTGTACGTTTGAAACCCAAGTATGGAGTTTCCCCAATCCATCTTGCCAGAACGCATGCCTTCATTTCACCGACCACCTCCCGCCCGTCGCTCTATTTGTTATTCATATGTTCACAGTGTGATTTACGATTTTTTTAATTTACTTGAAATGTTTTGTTTGTGGCGCTGCCTTTCTGCCCTCTGTGCCACTCGTTTTCCATCTTTTTTTGTTCCTTTCTGCCCTCTGCTCCTCTCGTTTTTGTGCCCGTCTGCCCTCTGTTCCACTCTCGTTTTTGTGCCCTTCTGCCCTCTGTTCCACTCGTTTCCCTCTTTTTTGTTCCTTTCTGCCCTCTGCAACTCTCGTTTTTGTGCCCTTCTGCCCTCTGTCCCACTCTCGTTTTTGTGCCCTTCTGCCCTCTGTTCCACTCGTTTTTTTGTGCCTTTCTGCCCTCTGCTCTTCTCGTCTTTTGTGCCCTTCTGCCCTCTGTGCCACTCGTTTTTGTGCCTTTCTGCCCTCTGTGCCTCTCGTTTTCCACTCTTTTTTTGTGACTTTCTGTCCTCTGTTCCACTCGTTTCCCTCTTTTTTTGTGCCTTTCTGCCCCTCTCGTTGTTTGTGCCCTCTGTTCTACTCGTTTTTTTGTGCCCTTCTGCCCTCTGTGCCACTCGTTTTTCCTCGTTTTTTGTGCCTTTCTGCCCTCTGTTCCACTCGTTTTCCCTCTTTTTGTGCCTTTCTGTCCTCTGTTACACTCGTTTTCCCTCTTTTTTTGTTCCTTTCTGCCCTCTGCTCCTCTCGTTTTTGTGCCCTTCTGCCCTCTGTTCCACTCGTTTTTGTGCCCTTCTGCCCTCTGTTCCACTCGTTTTTTTGTGCCTTTCTGCCCTCTGCTTCTCTCGTCTTTTGTGCCCTTCTGCCCTCTGTGCCACTCTTTTTTGTGCCTTTCTGTCCTCTGTTCCACTCGTTTCCCTCTTTTTTTTTTGTGACTTTCTGCCCTCTGGTCCTCTCGTTGTTTGTGCCCTCTGTTCCACTCGTTTTTTTGTGCCCTTCTGCCCTCTGTGCCACTCGTTTTTCCTCGTTTTTTGTGCCTTTCTGCCGTCTGTTCCTTTCGTTTTTCTGTGCCCTTCTGCGCCACTCGTTTTTTCCCCTTTTGTGCCCCTTTTGCCCTCTGTCCCACTCGTTTCCCCACCGCTGTGCCCCCTGTGGACCCCTTCCAACACTACATATTCACCAAAGGATTGTGTGTGTGGGGCTCGGTGTGTGTGCGTGTGCGTGTGTGTGTGTGTGTGTGTGTGTGTGCGCGCGTGTGCGTGTGTGTGTGTGTGTGTGTGTGGGTGTGTGTGTGTGTGTGTGTGTGTGTGTGTATAGATGCAATAGGTCTCGCCTTTGCTAAAGCTATTGGCATTGTAAATGACTATGCCATTTATTTATCTGTTTTAAAAACCAACCCATAAATAAAAAAGTTTGTCGTTTACAATACCAATAGCTCCAATTTATGCAAAAGGCGAGACCATTGCATTGTAAATGCTTTTTTTGATAATTCAGTAACTTATCAATGGTTTGCAACACCAACTGGTGTTACAAACCAAGCCATTGATACATCGTGTTTCACAATTGCGAGGGAAGCCCCTTTGATGCCCATTGCTATCGGCAATTCAGAAAGAGTCAGTAAAACCATTTTACAGTCTGGAAATGCTTTAATGAATTGTTGGCATAAACTCTGCGATTCTGAAAAAAATGCAAAATGGCTTTGTACATCAGGCCCTTAGTTCTCTTCTAATGAGACTCTGAAAGACCGTTGAAATAAAGCCTCTCAGAAGCCTCTTTGATATCAAGCCGACACCCTTATAATATGTTCTGTCTATGCTAAACCCAGACCACACCCAGAAACTACTGGATTCATCATAACACACCTGGACTGAGGCTCTTCTTTCTAATCTAAAGCGGGGCGCAAATTGAACTCTTATTTAGATTCTGGCATGCAGTACAACATGAATGCAATAGATTGCAAAATCTCATCTTTCACCACAAAAATGGTTTGCATGTGCAGACGTCAGACACGATCTACTTGAAGACTAGCTTTAGAAAAAAGCTGGTGTGCTGTACCATTCTCTCAGGGCAGCAGGGACATTAATCCACCCTGGGTAATACCTTAGTAGTGGGAATCCAAGCCAGCCTGCTGCTTCTAAAGTGTTAACAGAGGCAGATGCTCCTCTCGCCCACATGAAAGTACAACATGAGTACTCCTGCCAAATTCACAGCACTGTCTCCTTTTCAATTTTTAATAAATGGCAGTAGGTACAGATTGACATTAACAAAGATAAATACTGAATGGGCCTAATCTGTTTATTTACATAAACCCGAAATATCACAGGTACAAACCCACCACTCAAAGATTTTCTAGTTAACGACCGATGCACGTGATTGTCAAGAGTACTTATACATCAAGAAGTGCAAAAATGCTCTTAGTCAGAGGAGGAAAGAGAAAGCAGCATTCTGGTACTTTACGTTTCTAGCCTTATTTTACAAATGCCAACACCGAAGAGTCTTTATGTATCAAGGTCCAAAGGTGGTGAAAGCATTGTGCTTTGCCAACCAACAGGGAAAGGACAATCAGAATATCATTGATGCTAGAATGGTAAGCTGCATCTGTCAAAGTGATTGAAGAGCTGTAGCTGAAGAAAAGTAGGGTTTGACCCCCCTTATCATTTGGTTTCTGCACATTTTACACTCAGATTCCATGAGTAGATGGAAAGCTGCAGACAAATTTATCACCACCATCGGGACCGTGCCCAAATAACAGTGACCTGTAATAATGCCTACACATATACGCTATCATATGAATGTTCCAGGGAAGCTAAAAGCAGTAGCGGTTGCTTGGATATATTTAGGACAACCAGGGTATTTGAAACAGATGATGCAACCTGGGTCTGTTAAGATAGCACACCTTTTTTAACCACACCTTTAAACTACATCAGAAGGTCAAACAGGTCCACCAAGGCCACCATGACAACTACAATTCCTGGTGGCATCTAAGCTATCTGTGAACCTGGAGACCCTGTGTACAAGTCTAAGCCACGATACAGCGTAGAGGAAGTTAAATCAAGAAAGAAAGGCAGATGTAAACCAGCATTTGCAATGCAATAGGTCTCGCATTATAAAAGTGTGAGCATCTGGCATTGCTAAGAATAATGCAACACTAGCTATTGGCTTTTTAAATGATAAATAAATGCCATTATGTGTTTGTTTTATAAAATAGATTAAAAAAGGCATTGTCATGAACAATGCCAATAGCTTAAACTTTTGCAAATGCGAGACCTATTGCATTGCAAATGCTTGTTTTATTTGTTCCAATATCCACTGTAGATTTGGAGACCCTCTCTATTGGCAGATGCTGATCCATATTGTCCATTTGCCTGAAAATATATACATATATACATATATCCTCTCTGGGGAGAGGATGTGGCCTAGACGCTGGGGAATTGGGTGCGAGTCTCGACAGGGACACCCAACATCCTGTGATTCTGGGCAAATCACTGAATCTCCCCGTACCTAACAAAAAATGGATGTGTCCGTCTGTAATGCAACTGGTGCTCATGTAAAGCCCTCTGATACCTTAGGGTCAAGTTTGCGCTATATAAAACTCTGGAAATATATATATATATATATATATGTATATGGTTATATATGAACAACCTAATCCTGGGAGGCAGAGGCTTTGCCTGTGTGAGGCAGTGGCGGTGCGTCCATTAGGGCGCTTGGGCGTTGCCCCCCCACTGAGCGTTGCCATCAGTCACTCTCTCTGACTCTGACTGCAATCATCATTCTATCCCAGCAGTCCGCCGGAGCCCGTCCGAGGCAGTCGGTTCAGATGGGGGCGGGGCAGCACTACAGAGTTCAGCTGCTGCAAGTGAATGATTGACATCCACATGTATCAGGTGTTCGGCGGAGCGCACAACACCAAGAGTGCGCATGCTCTGTTTAGGGCTTAAAACATTTGCGACCAGCCCGAACATGCGCACTAGGTGGTGCTCATTAGAAGAGCGAGGGTTGTTCCATGCCTCTCTTCTAATAAGCAGCCTAGTGCGCATGTCCGGGCTGGTCGCAAACAATTTTAAGCCCTAAACAGAACATGCGCACTACTACTCAAGCCAATCCTGGCGCTACTGCTGGAGCAGCGTCTGGATTGGCTGAGACCGACGCAGGCCAGGCGGTACTTGCCACGGTGCCAACCCGGAAGTCAGACCCCAGCCCAGGACTCAGAGGACTCAAGACTCACAGAGGGGGCGCGGACCCGGTAAGTTTAGTTTACTTCAAATAATGCTGCAGGCTGCTTTATTTAAATTTCCCCCGGCCGCCCCGCGCGACCCCTAACACCCCGAGTATTGGAGCACGAGCCGCGACTGCTGGTCTTTAAAACCCAACGCTCAGGAATGGGTCTGCTCTGTTCCAATATTTTCAGATTGAACATTTTTATTTTTTATATCGGAATTTGCAGAAAACAACTGGAGGATGGCCATGTCCTTTACACCCGGCCACCCAGAGTTCTTGTGAATCCCGGATGTTAGAGTGGTTCTACCTGCCGCATTGTTATTATTCAATACTGCTGCAAACTGTTTTATTGGTTTTTAAACTGTTTTACCGCAGCGGCCGTGGGTCTTGGCGCTCACAGCCACAAAGGCCCCTCAGCTCCTCAGAATGCAGGTGCAGCGCACATTCGCATTACTTAGTCTCTCGGGATTTCATTTCCTTCCTAATGAGATGCAGCAATCACAGGCAGCGCTGCTCACCTCTCCTCTCTTAGAAGCTCACCTCGCCTCCACACAGAGGCTATTCGAAAGGTAAGGGGGGTTTCAAATTCCAGAAAATATTTTTCTTTTTCCTCAGCGTTATTGCTTTTCGTGTTTTATGTTCACCCCGGTCATGTCACCCAGATTCGTGGGACTGTGGTGGAAATTCTGCACACTCCCAAACTTAAAATGGCGAGATAGCACAGCAGGTTGAAGTCACAGCTTCATATAGATCTGCGCATCCTGCATGTTTGGAATCCCAGCGCTTTCTTGGGCGACAGTAACACCTGTTAGTCAGAACAAGGTAAAAATCCTGCATTTTAGCAGTAAGTGCTGTGTACAATGGACTCACTAACTTGAAACTTCACAACCAGTTACCCATATCTAAGAGGTACAAAGCGCGCGCTGCGGACATCTGTGTAAAACTTGCAAGTCGCAGGTTCCATCTCAGGCTTTCATCCTTCCTAGGTCGAACATATTGGTCCCATTGAGTTGCTTATTACAATACATTATATTTTTTAGCGATGTCACAGTAGCGTGGCAACAAGAGCCTAACTCACCCCTGCCATAAAATAATCCTTTCTACAAAGTCAGTGTTAGCTCAGAGAGTTAATGCACTGAAATAAGATGAAATTAATGTAAGTAGACGAGGTGTAGCATATGAATGATGCTTTATTGTTCAGATGATAAGTATCACGGAGGGACCCCACCAGGAGCAGCTCACTTGCTGCTCAGCCCGTCCTCAACTGATTCCCACTCAGGCATTCCAACACTGCATTCTAACCATGCACCAACATTCCACTCTGGCTGAGCAGCAAGACCTACAATACTAGTCTACTACATGCACTTAAAATATGAGTGCAATTTACTAGTCACAGGTCTTTGCTAATTCGCTCAAGCTTTCAGCCTTCGGATGTCATTAAATGCTAGGTAATTAAATGCTAACTATCGCACTGGGTAAGGATGGCACTTGTTATTAACAGCGCTTGGAAACGTGAAAGGTGTGCTGCAACGGTATATCAAATTTGGCATACTTTTGAGAAAGTTGCATTTATTAATATTACGATTAAGTGTAAAATATAGCAGATTTATCACGAGGAACTATGACGTCCAATCTGGTTCATGTGTTAATGTTTATAAGAACAAATCCGTCCTTCTGCTCGGCGCTGTACTCAGCACTTCATAGCACTGCTTAATATTGGCGCTTTTGAGGTTATTTGCCTCAGATTCTGTCCATGTGCCTTGGATTCCAGCAGAGAGCGAACCCCACTGTTGGAAAATAGTTTACATTAATTTAAATTAATAATACCACAGCCTTTAAGTAAAATTGTCAGCAGCGATGCTCGCAGCGTCCCCTGCGTCTTGTAATGTAATAACTTTATAAATGCAGGGCGCTCTGTCACAGGCTTGAGGCTTCGCGGGGCTGTACAGAACAGGTGCTATATTAATTAGCAAATTGTTAGGAAGCCTTTTATCGACGCTGGAAGGATGAAATGCTGGGGCTGAAGTTGAGATTTTCAGGATGCTCACAGATTTCTGCAGCAGAGTTACTTACACTATTCAGTTTTAAGACATCTCTCCAAATATTCAACTTTCAGAAAAGGGGGAGAGAGGGTTGCATGCCCCTCTTCTAAAAGAAAAGTTCCCGTTGTGCCTGACAGTGAGATCACTGACTCTCAGTCTAATTAGACACAGTTGTCAAACACAGGACTACATGAGTTGAGGTAATCCAAAGCATGCGATGGATTCGGGATGCCTCTGTCCACTGATATGTAACCAATTGCTGTGGTGCCCCAGTGACCTGCACACTACCACTTTGGTGTCTCATTAACCTGGACTGTAACCAATGACCAGGCCACAGTAGCCTCTAACCCATTGCATTGGTACCAGAGTAATCTGTAATCAGTCACTTGGGTGGTTCCTGATACTGTAATCGGCCACCTTTGCTGTAATCTGTAACCTGTTACTCTGGTACGATAATCTGTAATCTAACCCTCTAGTTGGCAGTTAATCAGCAGTGAGCCACATTGGATCCCACTGCAATCTACAATCCATGACTTTCTACAATGTTGACTTTAGTGTCACAATAACCATCTATTAACTCGGTGCCACAATAACCTGTCATCTATTACTTTGATGGTTCACTAATGTATGATGCTGGTACCCCAGGAATCTGTAATCTTTCAATTTTAGCGGTTGTTATTATTTTTATTTTCAGACTGCGGTGCTTTAGAAAAGTGTAATCCATTACTTTCAGCTAGATAGGTGCTTTGTATTCTGTAATGCATTTGTTTGCATCCTTTAAAGATACAGTCTACCTTTTCTTCCGGTGTGGTTCTGGCAAATAAGGCGTGTTGGGAATGTGCATTGTATTTAAAAGTTTCAACGCAGTGTATGTTTTGTGTTTCTTTGTGTCCTTGCCCTGGTTGCTCTCAGCCATGCTCTGTTGTGCGTTTAGATGGCATCGTCGCTTTGGTTGATCTATTGTTAAGTTATCACTCAGTCTACAGTAGTCGTTGTCAAACTGCAGGGTTGTTCATTTATGGAAAATTAGTTTCTGTAGTAGGGGATCTCTGTGTATAGTCATAATCTATGAATAATCCCCGCCCATGTGCGGGGACCCCGGAGCAATCAAAAATATCTCTTAAGCTGTCCCGCATTTGCAAACCTGCAAAGACACTTAAGAGACAGACAAAATAATACAGCCTAATCACAACAAGGCTGCACTGGCCAGCACTTCCTCTGAAGTGAACACAAAAGCCACAATAAAGTTGAAATGTCATTTTTATCCACATTTGACATGTTCCTTTATTATCACACACTCCCTTCACCAAAATCCCTTTAAACAATAGAGAGGAAGGGGTGGACAGACAAGCCCTATAGGCTGTCATTATGTGTCTGCTAAAGGGATACCGTGCCTTTAAGAAACTCTCCAGAGACCCCCGGTATCCCAGGATGCACAGCCAACACAAGTTACTTTCAGTTCTTTTTTCCGGCTCCTGCTAGCAGGACCCTGGAGCTTGAGCTCTACCCTTTTGGGTAGTTTAATTGATTAAAATTGGATTTTTTGGATTAATAGTGTTTTCATTCGACGTCTAAAGCCTTTGTCTACTACTGCCTGCAATCTGGAGCAGTTTTGGCCCACTCTCAGCATGGCTCTGTTCGATAACTGCCTTGAGTGTGGGAGGAAGAAGGCTAAGACGGACCCACATGATGTGTGTATCCTCTGCTTGTCGCCCTCACATGTCCCAGCTGCGTGTGCCATCTGCAGCACCTTTTCTAAGAGGACCCTGAGGGACAGGGAGAAGACTCGCCTTCAGGGACAAGAGCAGCAGAGGACCGGTGGGACTTCGGGGCATGGAGGATCCCATTCCCCCTCCTCCGCCCATGCTTCAGCCCCTGGAGGGACCTCCGGGCAGAGCAGGGAGCAGAAGCGGCACCTACCGGCTGGTAGGTCGCGTTCGACGTCGAAGGCGACGACGTCGACGGCGAGAGAGAAGGCACCGGTATGTTCGCCGTCGATCCAGGGCTCTGGGTCGCGGCAGCCTCGGCGTTCGACGTCGAGAGAAGGGCTGGCGAGACCCGGGACCGGGTCGCCGTCGCAGGTGTCACGGTCGACGTCCACAACACATCGACATCGTACCGAGCCCCATGGACTTCACTCGCCGCCGTCGCCGTCTACCCACGGCTCGACGCTGACGGAGTCGACGCCGAGATCCCGGCGCCCGCCGGCCAGGCGGAGACGGTCGCTGTCGAGGCACAGGTCGCCGTCGAGGCACAGGTCGCCGTTGAGGCACAGGTCGCCGTCGAGGCACAGGTCGCCGTCGAGGCACAGGTCGCCGTCGAGGCACCAGCGTTCGACGTCGAGGCACCAGCGTTCGACGTCGAGGCACCAGCGTTCGACGTCGAGGCGGAAGTCGAAGGCGAGGCAGAAGTCGACACCGAGGCGACGGAGATCGAGGCGTGGTTCGACGCCGCGGAAGCGTGGGTCGACGTCGAGGAGGCATGGTTCGACGTCGAGAGGACGATCGACTGCGAGACGGCGCTCGTCGTCGAGGGCGAAGAGACGCCGGACGAGGTCGACGTACAGTTCGACGTCCCAGACATCGGGGAATACGTCCTCTGTGATTACGATCTCCAGTCGGGGATCGGGGAGACGCGGACGTTCCCCGTCGGTGGCTTCCACGCGGGACAGGCCCGCCAAGAAGAGGAGAGTGGGCGCGAGCCCGGACAATGCTGGTGGGGGCTCTCCAGCTAGGAGTGATGGGGCTTCGGAACATCTGTCCCCGCTGCGTACCCAGCGGACGCCTCTGCCTCCTGTGCCCGGCCTTCCACCGGCGCCTCCACCGGTGCCTGCCCTTCCTCCTCCCCCTCTCCCTCCGCCTCCTCCTCCGCTGCCTCTGCCCGTGCCTCAGCTGCCTGCATCGCCACCGCAGCCACCGCCTCCTCACCCGAGAGCTCCTCACCGGCAGAGATCTCGCTCTCGCCCTCGCAGGCGCTCACGGAGTAGGCGCAGATCGTCCACTCGCTCTGGACATGGACGACGGAGGTATCGGTCTCGTTCCAGAGGGTCGAGGGGCACGTACTCTTCTGGGGCTGGCCGGTTCTCGCCCTCGCTGTCGGAGACGCCTCCTACCCGCGTCTCTCCAGTGGATGACATTGCCACGTTCCAGGAGGTGTTGATGAGAGGGGCTGCGAAGTTGGGGATATCAGTGACTACCCCTGTTCCCACTACTTCTGTGATCTTTGAGACTTTGCATAAGGCACATCTGTCGCGCCTCCTCCTCCCGCTGGTTCCGGGGTTGGAGGAACCTGCTATGGAGGTGTTCTTGACGCCGGCCGTGGTGAAACCGGCTCCCTCGAGACTGTTAAAAAAGTACAGGGCTCCTGACTCGGATCCGGCGTTCCTCAGAGTGGATCCCCCACCGGATTCTGTTATCGTGGCGGCGGCTCGTAAGCAACACTCTACGACGCCTTCATCCACGGCTCCTCCGGATAAGGAGAGTCGCAAAATGGACTCCTTGGGGAGGAGGATGTGCTCCACGTCGGCCACTACGATGAAGGCCGCTAGCGCCTCCGCTCTGTTGGGGCGCTATGACAGGTCTCTTTGGGACTCCCTACAACAGTTCGCTGCCTCCCTACCTAGAGACAAGAGGGAGGACTTTCAAGAGGTGCTGAACTAGGGCATGATGGTCTCTAATCAGATCATCAGTGCGGCAGGGGACGTGTCGCTGCTGGCGGCCCATGGGTACTGCCACGGCATACATATGAGGAGGCATTCCTGGCTGCGGCTGACTCCGCTCAAGCCGGAAGCACAGCAGAAGATCGCCAATTTGCCATTTTCTGGCACGACGCTCTTCGGGTCACATGCGGACGACGAGATGGCCCGCATGAAGGCTGAGGCGGAAACTCTGAAGGCGGTGGGGCTGGAGCGGCCCAAGGAGCAGAGGAGGTCCTTCCGGTCCTCGGGCAGGCGCTACACCAAGCAGAGGGGCCAAGGGCGTCAGTCGGGCCCCCAGCAACAGCCCCAGCAACAGCAGCAGTACCAGAGGCAGTCCTTTCAGAAGCGCCAGAGGGGCAGAGGCCAGCATCAGTCCTCGGCGGGGAACAAAGGCCCGGCCGGGTCGAAGGCCTGAAAAGTTACTTCCCCCTCATCCGTTACCCCCTCCGGTGGGGGGAAGTATTCAACACTACCTGGCAGAGTGGAGGACAATAACGCAGGACAAGTGGGTGCTGAATATTGTTTGCAGTGGTTACTGTCTTCGTTTCACCAGTCCGCCTCCACAGATTCCACCAGTGCGCTCCCTCTACATGGTGCGGGAGCTCCAGCGGGAGGCGGACGTTCTGTTAAAAAAGAGGGCGATAGAAGCGGTTCCTTTGAAGCAAAAAGGAAAAGGTCTCTACTCACGGTTCTTTCTCGTAAGAAAGAAAGACAAGAACGAGTTCAGGCCTATTCTGGATCTGCGTCAAGCAAACAAGTGGATCCGCCGAGAAAAGTTCCGTATGCTGTCCCTGCATCAGATTTACCCTCAGCTGCATCGAGGAGACTGGCTGTGCGCCATAGATCTGCAGGACGCTTACTTTCATGTGCCGATCGCACTGAAGCATCGCAAGTTCCTGAGGTTTCTGGTAGGCAACAACCATTACCAGTATTCAGTACTCCCGTTTGGCCTGAAGTCTGCACCACGGACGTTCTCCAAGTGCATGGCAGTGGTCGCGGCACACCTGCGGAAGACCGAGGTGTTTGTGTACCCATACCTGGACGATTGGTTGATCAAAGCGTCCACTTACCAGGAAGCCCAGTGCCATTTCAACAGGACGGCGGCTTTGCTTCATCGTCTGGGGCTGCACATCAACATGACGAAGTCAGTGCCGGTCCCTGTGCAGTGTCTCCAGTACTTGGGGGCTTCAGTCAATACTTTGACCGCAAGCGTGTGTCCTTCGGAGGAGAGACGCTTATCGATCCGTGGGAAGGCTCTGCATCTCATCTCAGCCCGCTCTCCTACGGTGAGGACGGTGTCTTCCTTACTGGGGTCGATGGCCTCTTGCATTTTTCTCACCCCCAATGCACGTCTGCATATGAGGCCCCTACAGGAATGTCTGGAGGATCAATGGGACCAGAGGCGGGGGCGTTGGGAGGACAAGATCCAGTTGTCTCAACACGCTCGGCAGTCTCTGAAATGGTGGTGTACCCCAGAGAATGTTTGCAAGGGGACTCCTTTTCACAAGGATATTCCGGTCCAGACCATAGTGACCGATGCGTCTCTCCAGGGCTGGGGAGCGCATTCGGGCCCTCTTCAGATTCAGGGGATATGTTCGCAGATGGAGACGACTTACCATATCAACTTTTTGGAACTCAGAGCGGTACACTTGGCCTTGAAGGCGTTCCATCCCTCCTTCAGGACGTCCTCCCTGCTGGTTCAGACGGACAATACTACAACCATGTATTACCTCAACAAGCAGGGGGGCTCCCGTTCACGCACCCTATCTCGGGAGGCACAGGCGATCTGGAACTGGCTGGTGGCCAGGAATCTGACGATCACGGCGACCCACCTGCCGGGAGTGCAGAATGCCCAAGCAGACGCGCTCAGCAGGCTCGTTCAAGAGAACCACGAGTGGGTGCTAAACGACGACGTGCTAAGAGACGTCTTCGCAGAATGGGGCACTCCAGATATAGATCTGTTCGTTACGGCAGAAAACAGCAAATGCCGCGACTTCGCGTCCAGGTACTACCAACCAGGGACGCTGGGGAATGCCCTATGGATCAGCTGGTCCAACAGCTTTCTCTACGCCTTTCCACCCATTCCCCTGATTCCGGCGGTGCTGATCAAGCTGTCGCAATCCAGAGCCAGAATGATCCTGATTGCTCCGGAGTGGCCGAGGCAATGGTGGTTCACCAACCTTCTTCACCGGTCTGTTCAGATCCCACTGTTGGTTACTTCAGTAATTTTTTCAAAGAAGAGAGACACATATTGGGATAAGAATGATTTGGGTAGAATTTGTGAGATAATCTAGCCTTCCTTTTTTGATCCAAGTACCCGTCATTAATAGGCAATATAAAACATGCTATTTTTAAAAGTGAAAAACTGCTTTACAAAAAGTAAAGGAAAACATTACACAACAAGAGTTAAGTATGAAAAGAATGTTGCCCAGTGCATTGCAAATTGAAAATTAGCTATGAGTCTTACTTTTTAAAGTTTAAAACTTGAATTCAATTTTAGGCATTGGTAGAAAGGAAATCACAGGCATAATACAAATCAACAACATAATTAGATGATTCAAGGATTAATTTTGATAGTAGTTTAAAATCCAACTTAATGGTCAAATCAGATTTTAAATTACTATTTTTGGAAATTACACTTTTAGATGATTGCCATTTCTCTGCCTAAGCTAAAAGGGCCTTTCAGCCAGGGCCCAGTGTCACCTGACTGTTGAAGAGCTACCCGGAGGGGAGATGTGGATTGCCCCAAGACAGTAGACAAAAGCTTGGGTGTGGAGAGGTATGTTTCCTCATTGAGCAGGATGGCCTGGGGGACTGTACTCAACCCCTTCCTGAGCTTCAAAAATGCCTACCCTGTCACTGGCAGATGTAGCTCACATCTAGGCCTTCCTACCTTTGTCTTCCTAGTCAGCTTACCTCCAAACCTAGTGGGATGGCAGAGCTGTCAGAGAACTGATTAGGCGTGACCACAAGGGCCGGTTTGCCCAATATCATGCCACTCCTCCGGGTGGACACTGGAAGCTCTGATCAGGGGAAGAAGGGTTTTGCCATGTTGGATTTAGAAACAGAAGGGCACTGTGGGATAGTTTACAATAAAATGCACAGGGCATACTGCAAAAGTGGGTAAGGTCACCCCTGGGAACTTTTACCCAATTTCTTAGGGAATGGCCAGGAGTTTCCCCCCAAATGTGGCAACCCCAGTACCACCTCAGAACATACCTGGATCTTTGGAGAATCAGAATGACTGCCCCGCTGACTTGCCCCAACCACAGGCCAGCACTGGGTATAAGAATGGCAGCCCCTGACCCCTCTCAGAACAGTCCTGAACCATTGTGGATTAGAAGAAGGACTGCCCTGATGTCAGAAAAACCTTCCGGAAGACTGGACCTGCTTGCCTTGAACCCAGGAACCCTGGAAGTGACTCCAGGGGGCAGTTAGCTAGCCTCCTGTTTGAGCTACAGCGACACAACAAGCTTCCAGAGCCTCTCTAACTGCAGCTGCCCAGCTGACCAGTTCCAACTGGACCTGCCCTGGATTCTGCTGCAGTCCTCTGCAAGAGTGAGTCCTAACCCTCAAGTGGTGCCCCCAGGATCTGGACCCCTGGCTGCTGTTTGAGTGTACTTCTCCTTTGCCTGCTGCAAAAGCTGAGGTTTAGAAACTTTTTGCCAAAATTCTGCCTGAGATCCAACGGAGACTGGGGTTGCCATTCAAAGCCGCAGCCGTCAATGTTGAATCACCAGTCGGCCTCAGCTTGCTGGTTTGACCTCCTGAAGAAGGTCTGATTTCAGAAATGTTTTAACGTTTGAACATAGAAGGCTTCATCAGGACTGACACTGACTGAGCAACAACCCATCAACATCAAGTCATTCCTGAGCACAGACTTTGAACTTTTCTTGCTCAGAGCTTTTCCATCTTTGTTGACAACCACACCATGACATTGTTCTCTAGGAACCTACCACTGTTGAGCCCCATTTCAGAACCAGCTTGCAGATTGCCTTGCTGGCTACTCATTTATGAACACTTTTTCCTCATAAACGTTTGTAAGTCAGAAGGTAAACTTTTCACAGGGGCAAACCTGGTACTTGTATCCAACCTGCGCTCCATCATGTTCTGCCTTTGACCTGGTCTGGCGTGACTAGATAACTGGGGTTGGGGCTTTGCACTTTTTGTTGCAATTTTTAGTTTAAAGTTTAAAGATTCATATCTCTGGTTCTACTTATTAGATTGTTGTCATTGTGGTGTCAGTCAGTCAGTCAGTCATAAGCTTTTATTCGATATGCAAGATATCTTGTAAGCACATAAAAAATACAATTATTACAAAAGTCACATAAAAACACAAGCTACAAGAAGCCAGTAGGAAATTCATAAAAAGATAAAAGGACATAAAATGCCCGTAAATAAATTAACTAAAAAGAGAATTAAACAGCTACTGACAATCTCTTACAACGAATAAGCCAGGACCACTTTAAAAATTTTGCAATTCCACACACTAAAGGGGGGGAAGTGTCCGTAGTTAGGATACGAAGGGCTTCAAGGTAGCTGCGTGTGCCCATATTGCGACAAAGGGGTTTCAACCAGACACTTCTTGGCCTTGCATAATCCGGGCAAACAAACAAGACATGTACAATGGTCTCGGCCTTGCTTCGGCAACACGCACAGTTGGGAGAAATCCGGGCCACAGGTGACCAACTTGATACCACTGCGCCTAGGGGGAGGCATCCAACTCTAAATTTGAAATAAAGGGCTCGATCAAGAGGGAGAGTTATCAAGTCCAGGTAGGGTTCAAAAGCCACAGTGTCTTTGATTTGCAAAAAGGCGACAGTCGACTTGCAGTGATTAGAGTTTGTAATTAAACGCTCCGCACACCAGTTCCAATAAAGCGCCTTGACAACTTCTTTTGGAGGGGCTGAACGTGATGACCAACAGCCTCCTAGACCGACATTCTCCAAAAGCTTTTTAGTATCTCTTAGCCACTTTATCTTAGCCCAACCCCCCAAGCTCATTATTTCCCCCAGGGCATCAGCATAAGATTTTAGTTCTTCACCCCTCCAGATTCGTGTCCATAACAAAAGGGGGCGAAGCTGGGCCTGGTCTTTAATATTTTTACAGCCCATATCCAACCGGACAGGTACGGATGGAGTGCTCAGGGGCACGGAGATAAGGGATTTCAAGAGTTTGCTCTCCGCTGACTCTAGGGCATTCAAGCAACAGTGGCCCCACAATTCTGCCCCATACAAGGCTGCTGACACTACTTTAGCCTTGTAGATATCAACTACTGGGGTGAGTGATCTCCTTGGAGAGGCCCTGAACTCCCTCATTAGGGCACCTCCCACTCTCTTGTGGCTGAGGACCATTTTATCAATATGACTAGCCCAAGACATCCTATCCGTAATCCGAATACCGAGGTAATCGAATTCGGCTACTTTCTCTAGGGGGATCGAGTTTAGTGTCGGTGGGCGGCCCAGTTTCTTAGGAGGATTTAGGACTAGGTATTTTGTTTCATCCACATTTATTGTTAATCCTCTAGCACCACAGAACTCCTGAAATCGCGTTAATAATTTCTGGAGGCCTTGAGGGGTCTTCGAAATCAGGAGCGTGTCGTCCGCAAAAAGCAGGGTGGGGATACGGACTCCTCCGAGACAGGGGGCGTCGGCTGGTTCTTGTTGAAGATGTTTTACCACCCCATTCACATAAAGTGAAAACAGGGTGGGTGCCAAGACACAGCCCTGTCTTACGCCCCTAGAGACTGGAATCTTCTCAGTAAGTTCACCGTTTTTACCCCAACGGACCTGAGCAAAGGTATGGGCGTGAAGGCTGATGAGAAGTGACAAGATGTAAGGGGGTAAACCCAGCTCACAAAGTACCCTCCAAAGGTCTTCCCGGGGGACTAGGTCAAAGGCAGTCTTCAGGTCTATAAAGGCCAAATAAAGACTGCCCTTGCCCAGTTCCACCACCTTCCACCCCAATAATACCAACCTAAACACCTGCTCTATCGTCCCCATTCCAACCCGGAAACCTGCCTGAAAGTCTGAGAGAATTTTGTTCTCCTCCACCCAATGGAGAATCCTTCCAAGGATAGCTTTACCAGCTATCTTTTGGGTGGAGTCAATCAGACTTATGGGTCGGTAGTTCCCCGGTGTTTCCCTGCACCCTTTTTTATATATCGGGACCACCACCGCCCCTTTCCAGGATTCTGGCACTGCCCCTCCCATCATGATATCATTAAGTAGTGCTGATATGACCCGTGCCCATTCCGCTGGATATGCCCTCATAAGGTCCCCCGGGAGGCCATCGGGGCCCGCAGCCTTACGTGGGGCTACCCACCCTATGACCCCCTCAATCTCTAGCGGAGTAAAGAGATCAAAGGCATGAGGTTCAGTTATTCGAGTGAGGTCCAACCCCACATTACAATCCCCATCTGGAGAGAGGTATAGGGACCCGAAATGCTTTACCCAGCTTTGAGGCGGGATGTTACAGGGTCTCACAAGTGCATCGGGGTTTTTCCGTGCACTTATAAGTTGCCAAAATGCCCTTGAGTCCCTAATTTTACTGGCCTGAAGCAGGTCATCCCAATATTTGTCTTCCCACTCCCTCCTGGCTAGTTTAAGGGACTTGTTGTAGGCCTTCCTTGCTTCCTGTATCACAGGACGGGACTTAGCTTTAATCGCCTCAACTAGCTTAAGCTTATAAACTCTACATGATTGGGTATACCAGCCATCGACGGGTTTTTTAGAGTGTTTGTTACCCAATTTGTTATGGTGTAAAGTAAAGACATTAGTTAAGGCTTCTATCAGGGAGACAAAGAGCCCACTCACTCTACCCACACCTTCCGTGGATATTCCAAGGTTTAATACCGTATGGTTTAGGTGAAATTGTATTTCTTCTAGCTTCCCCTCTGATAAAACCAATTTGGCCCATTTAATTCGCCTACCACAAAGGGAGACTTCCGAGACCTCCGGTGGTGCTGCTACCCGATTTATAGTATCCTTGCTTGAGTGTCGCCACCACTGGGCCATACTTAAAGAAAGCAGGTTGTGGTCACTTTCAGACGAGGGGACCACCTGCATGTCCTTTATATGGGGCCACAGACATACGTCTACTAACAAATAATCTAACCTAGAGGTATGTCCTGGCCTATTGTACGTGTGGGCGCCCAACCTATCCGAGGGTGTCCTCCCATTAGCAGCCCTTAGATTGAATTCAAGGCTCAGGGAATATAACTGAAGCGCCACTTCTGACCACCTTCTAATAGGTGGGATTTCCAGAGCCGGAATCCCCCACCTGGTATCCTCCTCTTCTTGGTCGAGGGAAACGTCCGAGCCCAAGGGTTCGAACGTGCAGTTCATATCACCAGCAACCAATATGCGAGACTTATATGGGGTATTGCTTAACAAAGTCTCGAGGAGAGATATTACAGGAGACTTTCTCCCGCCCACAGTTCCCCGGGCATAAACATTATAAACATTCAAAACAACTCTCCCCCTTTGGTCTATTAGAGTGATGTTTTGAATGTCAGGAGAACCTGTGGGGAATTCCATAATTCTGCAATCTAGAGATGCCGCAACCCAAATAAGGAGGCCGCCCGCTGGGCGCCCCCTCCCTGAAGACGAAACCTGCGCAGGGGAAAAATAGGACGAGAAACCCACCCTGTGGACCGGCACACAACTCCATGTCTCTTGGAAGAGGCACAGAGAGTGCTCGTCGACCGGAGCAATAAAGTCAGGCAGAGCCAGTTTTCCTGCGATCCCTGCGACATTCCAGCTGAAAACCTTAAAGACAGGGTCCGCCACAGCTGGCGTGTCGCAGGGCGCCGGAGTGCCCCCACCTGTAGAGCTCCTCGGGGAAACATGAGGGGAGCGAGGGTCATGCAAGGTGAGTATAGGGTCACCTATCCCACTTGTAGGATTTCTTTGACTGAATGATAATGCTTCCGCTGAATCCGCTCTATGCCCAACTTCCAGTCAAATAGGTCCTGCTGGCCACAAATGTTTCTCCCTAGTATCCCCTGAAGCCTCATCCCAGTTCAGGCCAAGGACAGGGGGACTTAAGCTTCCACCGGTAAAATCAACGATTTGCCTGGGGTAAAAGAAGGAAAGATCTACCACTTTTACCCCCGGAGCCCCCATGTTAGGAATAGGGGTGCAAATCGATGGTACCACTCTCGGATCTTGGAAATTTATAATTATACAGTCCCCCTCCTGCGTTTTTTTCCCCTGTCCAACCCAGTCCACTCTACGGACACTTAGTATAATGCCATCCACACCTAGCGGGATTGGCTTATTTGCCTTTAGCCAGTGGATACACTTATTCTTAAGTGATTGGTGATTTTCCAACTGGCCGTCCTTTAAAGGGGGCACATTAACCATGACTGCCGCAAAGGGTTGACAGTCTGGTGGAAGGTTTACTGGAGGGATCCGTCGAGCTTGCTTACTAGAGACCAGTGAGGGGGTAGATGTAATGGTAGGATGGGGGACGAGCCTAGGTACTTTCTCGGGAGCTAACCTGTTAAAATTGGTGCATGCCCCTAGTTTTTTGGGGACTTCCATTATGCCGCTAGCTTCCTGTGGCTGCTTTTGTTGGAAAGACTTAAGCTTATTTTTATCGGGCTCTATGTGGGTTAGGGAACCCTTTTGCTGGGGTCCTGCTTCGGGTCTTGGGGGAGATGTGGAAGCTAAAATTGATGGACTATTGGAAACTCCCTTATCAGAACATATTGGGTGCTTAGGGACTCGCTGAGGTGAAGGCACGTTCCCATTTGCAACCAAGTCCGTAGGTTTGGTCACTCTACTTATTTGTTTAACTACTGCTTTAAGTGAATAAAAGCCGTCAAGGGTTGATTGCTCGAGTTTGTCTATCCTTTCCCCAAGGCCTTTAACTTGAATTAGCAAAGGGTTCAAGAGGCTATAAACCTTCTCAAAAATATTTTCTGCCGTTGCTAAGTCAGGAAGTTTTAGAGGCTTCACACTATTTACACTGGGGTATAACTCCTCGGGAGGGTTCAAAACATCCCCGGCAATATCCGGTTTATTCACTGTAGCTTTACCCCTTGTAGTTCTCATTCCTACTCCAAAAGGCTTTCTTAAGCTTTGGTAAAGAGCGGCCTGACTAACTGGGCAGCCCTTTTTACGTTTTCGGGCCTTTTTGCTTAAGGGCCTAGTCTCCTGTCTCATGATTGGAGTTTGGGGGTTTTTAGGGGACCTAACTAACTCCCCTTCTGGTAGAGCCAAGGGCGAAGTGGGCGATGTTATGGGCTCCAGATCATTAATGACTTCACTTGGGGTATTAATGGATGATGGCGTAGTCAATTTACCATGGCCATCGGCCTCCACGATGACTGTTGTAAAGAGAGCATCCAAACTTTCTAACCTACCTATATTTTGTTCAATGCCAACCAGCTGGGGTGGGTCTATAGAAGTACTAGACACAGTAGGCGAAGTAGCGGCCTGAACCTGGGTACTGGCCATTATGGACGGTGAATGGGCGTCGACCCCCAGAGATGAACGTCTTGAGGGGAGGTAAACCTCAGACAGACGCCGCTCAGACATGGCAATCTCCTTTTCAATCACCGCCGCCACCCTGGTAATAAAGCGGTCCATAGTTCCAATGATGGGGCTTGCCGCATTTGGCCCCCTTGCGCCTTCATTCCTTAACAACTTGCCAGAACGGGTAGACATGGTTTTCTGGGTACAAAGCCGGGATATGTACTCACAGTTCTTGCAGAGGAAAAGGACGTAGCCCAGCCCAGCCTCCTTCAGCCCCTGACGGCCACAGACGGCCCGCCCTTTGTCCGGGCTTCGTCCGGCGCGTCCCGCTCGCGTCCCGCATAGCGGATGGCGCCTCCTCCTTTATGAGTGGTGGGAGGGCTAGATCGGGTGGGCGGGGAGCGAGCACAGGTGTTGGAGAGCACGGGATCCTGGGACACAGAGTCCCGCGTCGTGCTACAGCCCTCCTCGGCTCCTTATAAACAGTAGCGATAACAAGCAGCCCCTTCTTGGATCACACCGAGGGAAAGCACCTCCTCAGCAGCAAGTGACACACCAGGCGAAGCGGGACCCGCGCCAGCGGGTTCCGCGAGGTTTTAAGTACAGTCCAGGTCGGGTGGGCGGGGAGCGAGCACAGGTGTTGGAGAGCACGGGATCCTGGGACACAGAGTCCCGCGTCGTGCTACAGCCCTCCTCGGCTCCTTATAAACAGTAGCGATAACAAGCAGCCCCTTCTTGGATCACACCGAGGGAAAGCACCTCCTCAGCAGCAAGTGACACACCAGGCGAAGCGGGACCCGCGCCAGCGGGTTCCGCGAGGTTTTAAGTACAGTCCAGGTCGGGTGGGCGGGGAGCGAGCACAGGTGTTGGAGAGCATGGGATCCTGGGACACAGAGTCCCGCGTCGTGCTACAGCCCTCCTCGGCTCCTTATAAACAGTAGCGATAACAAGCAGCCCCTTCTTGGATCACATCGAGGGAAAGCACCTCCTCAGCAGCAAGTGACACACCAGGCGAAGCGGGACCCGCGCCAGCGGGTTCCGCGAGGTTTTAAGTACAGTCCAGGTCGGGTGGGCGGGGAGCGAGCACAGGTGTTGGAGAGCACGGGATCCTGGGACACAGAGTCCCGCGTCGTGCTACAGCCCTCCTCGGCTCCTTATAAACAGTAGCGATAACAAGCAGCCCCTTCTTGGATCACACCGAGGGAAAGCACCTCCTCAGCAGCAAGTGACACACCAGGCGAAGCGGGACCCGCGCCAGCGGGTTCCGCGAGGTTTTAAGTACAGTCCAGGTCGGGTGGGCGGGGAGCGAGCACAGGTGTTGGAGAGCACGGGATCCTGGGACACAGAGTCCCGCGTCGTGCTACAGCCCTCCTCGGCTCCTTATAAACAGTAGCGATAACAAGCAGCCCCTTCTTGGATCACACCGAGGGAAAGCACCTCCTCAGCAGCAAGTGACACACCAGGCGAAGCGGGACCCGCGCCAGCGGGTTCCGCGAGGTTTTAAGTACAGTCCAGGTCGGGTGGGCGGGGAGCGAGCACAGGTGTTGGAGAGCACGGGATCCTGGGACACAGAGTCCCGCGTCGTGCTACAGCCCTCCTCGGCTCCTTATAAACAGTAGCGATAACAAGCAGCCCCTTCTTGGATCACACCGAGGGAAAGCACCTCCTCAGCAGCAAGTGACACACCAGGCGAAGCGGGACCCGCGCCAGCGGGTTCCGCGAGGTTTTAAGTACAGTCCAGGTCGGGTGGGCGGGGAGCGAGCACAGGTGTTGGAGAGCACGGGATCCTGGGACACAGAGTCCCGCGTCGTGCTACAGCCCTCCTCGGCTCCTTATAAACAGTAGCGATAACAAGCAGCCCCTTCTTGGATCACACCGAGGGAAAGCACCTCCTCAGCAGCAAGTGACACACCAGGCGAAGCGGGACCCGCGCCAGCGGGTTCCGCGAGGTTTTAAGTACAGTCCAGGTCGGGTGGGCGGGGAGCGAGCACAGGTGTTGGAGAGCACGGGATCCTGGGACACAGAGTCCCGCGTCGTGCTACAGCCCTCCTCGGCTCCTTATAAACAGTAGCGATAACAAGCAGCCCCTTCTTGGATCACACCGAGGGAAAGCACCTCCTCAGCAGCAAGTGACACACCAGGTGTCATTTTATTTATTAATATGTACTTTCTTTTTCTAAATTGTTTGGTGATTTTTTTTAAGTTAGTGTTTTCACTTTACTGCTGTTTTAGTACTGCATAAATACTTCACACATTGCCTTTAAGTTAAGCCCGACTTTTTTTGTTGCTCTTTTATGTAGCGTGATCTCGACCCAAAGGTATCAGAGCACTTTACATCAGCACCAGTTGCATTGCAGATGGACTCCTACATTTGCATGCACAGGGAGATTAAGGGCCTCATGTAGGTAGCATACCAGTTACCACTTCTTAAATACCGAACGTTACCGAATCGGTATTTAAGAAGTGGTAACTCGTATGTAGGTAATGTGTCGGTAATTTTTACCGATTCGTTAAAATTCGGTAATTACCGAATCGGTATTTACCGATTCGGTAATGAGGCATACCTTCCCATTGAGGGGAAGGTATGCCTCATTACCGAATCGGTAAATACCGATTCGGTAATGGGGGAGAACATGCAAGGGTGGCAGGGTGTCACATTGACACCCTGTTGCACCCCTGATTTGGCCATGTGTGCATATGTGGCACACATACATGCCCTAAGGGCATGTATGTCTGCCACATGTGTACACTTCTAAGCGCTTTTAAATGCTTTTCCTCATCCATACATTATTTACCACCAACTATTAGTTGGTGGTAAATACCGACTCATAACAACACCCACACACTCCCCCTACATCTCATTTCTGGATTCGGAATTTACCGAATCGGTAAAATTACCGATTCGGTAATTTTACCGATTCGGTAAATTCCGAATCCAGAAATTGTCACCCTACATACCAATAGCCAAAAATACCGGTCGGTAACGGTATAATTACCGAAAATCGGCCGTTACCGACCGGTATTTGGCTACCTACATGAGGCCCTAAGTGATTTACCCAGAATCATAGGATGTTTGAACCTCCTGCCAGACTCAAACCTGGTTCCCCAGCTTCAAAGTTGGCTGGCTTAGCATCAAGCTATCACAAGCTTAAGCACAGGTTTATTTAGTTCACCTGTCAAGGATTGTGAATATTGTTTGATTCGGGTTCTCACCACCCTCAAATAATACTCCAATTTTTTTTATGTAGATGGAGGGAAGTTACATCGTATTTCAGGAGTTTTATTAACATGATGCCGTATGCATGCTCTATACCCACCTACCCCCATGTAGCAGAGGTGCCAATGAGCTCTTTTGGACTAAAAGCAAAGAAAGGCACAGTCTTTTCACTCTTTGAATTCAATAATGTGGGTACACCTTTTTCCTTTTAACTGTTGACATTTCAAGACACTGACATCAGTCATGATGGACTTGACAAATACTTTAATAACAACCAGTTGAGTGCTTCCCATCGTAGGAGTCTAATGTTTGTAATTTAAGGGAAAAGAAAATTCATATATAGAAAAAGGAATGAAAGCACTGTTTCACAATTTTGAATGTAGCTATAAAATGCCTTAACTCTTGTTTGCATACAAAGTTCATGATTAAGGTAGGTTTGTTTTCACTTTGAAACCCGAAGCATTTAATTAATGCAATGGCAATCATTTTATGACATAAAATAGTAGAGAAGGGATTCTTTTACAGAATGATTAGGGTCCAGCATCATTGAGTGACATACTGTAAGATTAAGGTTGGGGGAAGGTTAATGATTGGTTATGTGGTAAGGCTTAACATCCATATTTAATTCTCTAAGAGTCAAATAAAAGGGAGCTCAAACGTAGTCCCAAAATATATCAATATTTACAGATTTTTCAGATAACAGCAGATTATATAAATTATCCCTATGTGGTTTTCTCTTAGTAAATGTATGTTAATTGGTTATCCTGAAAATTGGCTTAAGAGCCATCCGACCAGGGCCTACACTGGACACCACTACAAAATAATTTCAGCATTGATGCTATATTTATGGTGGTGTTGCTGAAGTTCTATGCATTCTGTTATGGCTTGTACTCACCTTTTTTTGTCCTAACTCCTCAAGGTGTTGTAATGCCATGGACTTTTGTGTACATCATGATCTTTGGAATGTGATGGGCACTTGGCAACAAGGAGAATCACGACTGAGAGGAGCTGTGCTGGCTGTAATGTCCTTGTGGTGAATACATTAAAGAGAACTGAAGTTGACCTGTGTATCTCTCAACACTGGTGACAAGTTGGAGCACCCACCCCTAAGAGAACCCTGCATGCACCGTTATTACAAGCTGCATACTGTTGTGAAGGATAGAGTCAAGGAACTGCTTTTGACCTGATGTCCCTTATTATGCTTTGAAGTACAGCCACAGTAGGTCATTTCAAGGTACTTTTGACTGAACTTGATTGGGATAAGCCCTTTTTGCTTTTTGCCTTTGCTGTTTGGGACGTGTAAAACATTATATTTATCTCCTTTACCCTGCCGTTGGCCGAGCGGTGATCTGCGGCATTTGAATTCTGGTGCACGCAGCCTTGGAGCGCGACCACAGCAGCATTAGAGACTGTGTGAGCAGCGTTGCTGAGGAGCGTGAACCGCATCTCCCCTGGAGGCATGTCTGCTTAGGAAGCCAAATGCCTCATGGGAGTCGTCCCGCACACGTTATTGAGGTAGCTTGTGCGCTTCTACAGACTAGCATGAGGGGAGTCGTTGTGCACACGTCACAAAGGAAGCTAGTGCGCATATTCTGAATGGTGATCTTGTGCTATGGAAGACCGATCCGGGGATACTCTCGGTTTAATACTCCCGGCATTTCTGGACATTATTTCTATGTTGCCCTGGAACACCAGTATATTTTATTTTAGTTTCTCCCAGATATTTTTTAAGAGATCCTCTAGTGGTGCGTGCACTATTTAGGACACTGTTAGGTGTTCACCTGACTTGCGTGGCACCAACTCCTCGCTAAATATCTTTAGGAAGTAAGTTGGGAAGCTTTTAACTTAGCATTTCCCCTACTACGACATATGCGGTGATAACTTTGCAGGACAAGGGAATTTAGGTGTTTTTTGGGGACCGTGAATTTTTGACATCTTTGACTTACACTCAATATTTTAGTTTATTTTGCTAATTTCTTGTGGTACTTTATTATTCTAACTTAGTAAGAATACACAACAGGAATAATCACATAATACCCAGACAATGTGGTACTTTATTATTCTAACTTATTACTTCGACTTGTTGTATTTGTTAGTTATTTTAGCTTGTTATGGTGTGGGAGTAACATTACAGAATGTTACATTTGCATACCATGGCTGCAGGAAGCATGCTTCCCCTCCTCAATTCCTCTCTGAAGCTGGCAATCCCATATTGCCGGGGATTTACTAAACAATCTGAAATTGAGGGCCGTGATATATATGAAAGCTTAGATGAAGTTTATTTATTTATTTTGTTTATTTATTGATAAAGTTTTCCATAGCGCAAACATGATCCCGAAGGATATCAGAGCGCTTTCCCAAAAAAATGGAAGGAAGTACATAAATCCAATATCGACATCAAGTAAGAATACACAACAGGAATAATCACATAATACCCAGACCATCAAATCAGGGAGAGTAATACAAAAAACAGGAATTTAGCGGGCTAGGAGGGGGGGCACACAATGCGGTAAAGGAGAGCAACAACAAATGATGGTGCAATGGTTGTAGGCTCAATACATTTGAGCAGGAGAAACCTAGACCCAATTAAGGTAAGAATTTGTTCATTAGGATTCTTTTGGCTTCCTATTTGAAAGCAGTCGTTGAAGACATTCTGCGTACATCTGGTGGAAGAGAGTTCCATATCTTTGGGGCAGCTCCGGAGAAAGCTCGGTGACAAGTTCTCTTTTTGCTAAGGATGAGTGGTTTTAGGAGCAAAGTGTCTGCACTTCTTGAGGCTCTCCCACCATAAGATAATTCAAGCTTTTGCGCTAGGTACCAGGGAGTTTTGAGATGTAGGGCTTTGTGCGCCAGAACAGCAATCTTTAACTGAATTTGAGCTTCGTTAGGGCAACCATTGGAGAGATTTCAGTACTGGGGAAATGTGCTCATTTTGTTTGGTACCTGTGACCAGTCTGGCCGCAGCTTTCTGTGATGCCCTTAGTGGAGCCAGATTATATTTAGGAAGACCACAGAGTGTAGCACTGCCATAGTCTAGCTTAGGCAAACACGCAGAATAACTTGTTCCACCCATTCGCGATGCTTTTTTCCTGTTAGCAAACGCTATTTGCGTGCTCGGGGGGAAATATCTTGCGAACACGAATTTTGAAAGCACGAACAAGCAAAAAATTCCGCAAAGCCGCGGATCGTGGAATTTTTGGCAATTCCGCTTCTCCGCTGAACGCGAAATTACCCAAATTCCGCGAGTGGAACGGAATTTGCCACCCAGGCCTAGTTCTCAGTTAACCAATTTTGAGTAGACGTTAGGGTACTGTTGAGCGAGATGATGTTATCTGGGGATGAGATTTTCAGATAAAGTTGTGTGTCGTCCGCATACATATGGAAGAGAATGTTCGTGGAATTTGGTGAGTTAGCTAGTCGTTCCAAGAAAAGGTTGAAGAGGATAGGAGATAGGGCGGACCCTTGGGGAACACCCATGAGTACTGGAGAGGGCTGGGAGAGGGAGTGGTTTGCCTTGACTCTTTGTGATCTGTGTTGGAGGAAGGACGAGAACCATTGCAACACCCGATCCGAGAAACCCATCCTGTTCTCCAGAATGGATAGGGGGTTGTCATGATTAACCGTGTCGAATGTGGAGGAAAGATCAAGGCGGATTAGAAGGCAGGAATCATTTTGGTCAAGCAGTTTTAAAATGTCATCTATAACGCGCGTGAGAGCCGATTCGGTACTGTACCCCTTCCGAAAGCCGGATTGATGCTGGTCGAGCAGTTGGAAATTCTCTATGTGGGCACAAAGTTGGGATTGTACGCATTTTTCTAATAGTTTGGCTAGGGTGGGGATGTTGGAGATAGGGCGGAAATTATTGAGGTCAGATGAGTCTGCGTTAGTTTTTTTTAGTATAGGTGACACCTGAGCCGCTTTTAGGCAGTGCCTTGTGATACAGAAGCCTTTACAATCCTTGTCCAGGTGGGGATGAGTACATTCTTGAATTCTTTGAAGATGGCCGGGGGCAACGGGTCACCGAAGTGGTTAGATGGGTTGATGTTCTGAAGAATCTTGTCAATGTCTTTTTCACTGAATGGGGTAAAGGAGCTCCATGATGCGTTGTTCTTAGTGTTCAGGCTGATAGGTTTCCTCTTATCTAAGTCAAGGGGAGGTGCAGACCCAGAGGATGGCAGTAGAGCCTTCTTAGAAGCGAGTTCAATGGTGATGAGTCTTGATTTCTCAGTGAAGAAAGAAGCAAGTTCATCGCAAGAGGGTGGACTGCCTCTGGCGTCAGAGTGGTTTGGACCTACCACTGATTGCTGTTTGACCAATTTGAAAAGTTTCTTGGGGCGGTTTGCAGCTTGATCAAGTTGTTGTCTGAAGTAGTCTGCCTTAGTGCTCTTGATTTGTTTGTTGTATAAGCTCCAAACATCTCTAAGGAGTTTTAATTGTTTCAGGAAGGGTTTGGATCTCCAGGAACGTTCGGCTGCCATAAGGTTACGGCATTCAGAATTTAAATTGTCATTGTACCATGGTTTGGATATTTTTGTTGAGGCATTTCTTTGTTGGAGTGGTGCAATATCATCCATGATGGTGGAGATGGTCAAGTTGTAGGCGTCAGTGAGTAACTGAACCTCAACCAGGTCAGTTTGGGAGGAGAGGGCAGATTTACAGTGGGCTGCTAGCTCGATTGAATTTATTAATCTGAGGTCCCTTTTCCAGATCTTTGATTTCATTGGCTGAGCCTTCCTCAACGTCACCACCCTGTGGGGAATGCTGAAGGGGATTCTAGAGACATTTTTGAGATGTTGTTGCTGATGTTAGAGAAGCATTTTGGACCTCTCATAAACGTAGTTATAGAAAGACATAAATTTTTCTCCAGAGCCTAAGGCAAAACAGAGAAGGTGGGTAATTATATAACTTCTCTCAAAAGCTTGGTGCACACTCATGAATTTAGGATTTAACAGAATCTTTGATTAGGGACCAACTGGTAGATTGAACAAACACTCCAAGAGTCAATCAATCAATCAATCATGGAGTTTATACAGCGCGCTACTCACCCGTGAGGGTCTCAAGGCACTTGGTGGGGGAAAGAAGACAGCACCTGGTCCGGATCAGTCAAAGAACCAGGTCTTGATGCCCTCCCTGAACGTGTGCAGGGTAGGGGAGCGTCTGATGTTCACCGAGAGCTCGTTCCAGGTCTTTGCTGAGATGTATGAGAAGGCTCTTCCTCCGGTCTTGTTTCTGAAGATGCGGGGGACCTCTGCCAGTGCGAGGTCGGCAGAACAGAGGTTTCTCTTGGGTGCGTGGAAGAAGAGTCTCTTGTTGAGGTATTTGGGTCCGATGTTATTTAGGGCTTTGTAGGCGTGGGTGAGGAGTTTGCAGGAGAAGCTTCTCTCAAAGAAGCCCACCCTGAAGGATGCAGTGGAAATTGTTGAGGCATGGAGCATTCTACAGGATGGGTCAAGGAAATTCAAGACAAACTTCCTGTTAGGTCCTTTATGCATGAACTTTAAGGATGAGGATGAACATCATGTGTCAGTACATAAGGTAGGAGCTGCAAGCTCCAAGTCTAGTTCTAGAAATACTAAGACCAAGTGGTTTGGGACCAGAAATTCCGAGGAGGCATCCAAGATGATCTGTTACAAAAGTGGAAACATCAAACATCTTTCCTCAAGTTTGAATTGCTTTGCCAGAAATCTCACGCCCTACACGTTGTGGGAAAAAGGGACACACGGTGAAAGTTTGCAAGAACATGAATGTAAAAGCTGTGGATGATCAACCGGATGTGTATTAATATGCCATTCTTTGAGTGTCACAGAATCATTGTGGGGGTCAAACAAGTGAGGAAATGGATGCTGGGCATGCGCAAATGCCCAAATGTCATATATCTTTGGGTGATGAAGAGATCACTGTCCTAGCGGATTCTGGTTTCCTATTCACCCTCATAGGGGACAAGAATCTGGAACTTATTTTTGGTAAGGACAACATTGAAGTATGTACACAAGATATCGCACCTGGGGTTATGTTGGATGAAGATTGATCTCTTGGGGTACATCATTAGGAGTATAAACTTTAAAGGGTATGAAACGGTTGGTAAGAGCTACATGGCCAAACGGGGAGACAATCTTTTAGGATGGCGACATTTGAAAACTTGGGGATCATTCTTAACCCTTATGGCACTGATCAAGTTATTTGTTTGCCCATGATGAGCGAGGATGAGGATGTGGTAAGAGATTTTCCTGATGTGTTTAGCAAAGGTTTAGACCTGTTATGGGGTTTGAGCACAGGATTATCCTTAAGAGTAATGCCAAACCCGTTGTTCATAAAGTGCGAAAGGTCACTAACCTTATGGTGGCTCCTTTGAAAGAGAAATTTGATAAACTCATGAGCATAGATGTTGTGGCAGAGATTGAGTCATAGGAATGGTTGGCCAATGTGGTCCTGGCACCCAAGGACAATGGGTCCAAAATTAGGATGTGTGTGTACCTCAGGGACCAGAACCAATGTATTTGGATGGACCGGCAGCCTCTTCTAAACATCATAGAAACCTTGTCTATGTTAAACGGAGCCCAGATGTTTGGTGTGATGGACCTTTCTGTGGCCTAACATCAAGTGGTGCTGCACAAAGATTGCCTATTGGCCTAGCTTCAGCCGCTGCCTACTTCTAAAGGCTAATGAAGAGGGTCCTGGAAAGCATCAGTAATGTATTGTTCTTCCACGACAACATCTTGGTTTATGGTAAGGACAGTGAGGCCGATGACAACTGTTTGAGAGGCTAAGGAACTGTGGACTTACTTTGGAGCGTGAGAAATGTAAATTTAGAGTTTGCACTGTATCCTACCTAGGGCACACGATCTCTGGAAAGGGTATCAAGCCTACTGTGAGTTTTACTGAGTCCGTCACTAAAGCTCCGGCACCTATAGACATGGATGGTGTCCGGTCCATCCTCGGGTTGGATTAATATTATTCAAACTTCATTCAAGGCATTCAAGGGTTTACAAGAATAGTAATGCCTTTGAGATTGTTGCTGAAAAAGGGGGTCACGTTTGAGTGGTCAGGCGAATGTGAGGAAGTTTTTGCAAGCATTAAGGAAGTGGTTTGAAGCATGCCCACTTTGGGGCATTTTGATGTACCTAAAAGAACTATTCTAACCACCGATGCTAGCCTTAAGGATCTAGGGGCTGTCTCCACCCAAATTGTGGATGGTGAGGAAAGGGTGATAGCTTTTGCCTCACGCTCGTTCAAAGGTACCAAAGAAATATATTCTGTCATTGAGCATCAGACACTTGCACGCGTTTGGGCTGTTCACCACATCAAGTTCTTCCTTTGGGGTTTGCCATTTACCTGGAGGTCTGATCCCAAGCCCTTAGTGCAGATCTTTATGTGTAGAGGTTCTGAAAAAGCCACTCCCAGGATCAGGAGATGGCTAGAGGGTGTAGCGGATTTTAACTTCAAGGTGGAATACCTTTCAGGGGTTTCCAATGCTGCTGCAGATTCTCTATACAGATTGCCTTTGGAAAACAACATTCTCTCTGATCCAGAGACTCCGATGTTGCGGGTGAAAGAATCTGCACTGGGTGAGTTTGAATGGGGTGAAGCTTGTGAAGAAGTTGTGGTTTGGACAGAGGTGAAAAGGAATGTAGTGGAGGGTTGACCTGAACTTAAATTGATTGCAGATGAGGTTAAGACGTTTTGGGGAGTGAAGGAGGAGCCTAGCATCATGGATGGCAAGTCGTTCAGAGGAATCTGCTTAGTTCCACCAGTGGTTTTGAAGGACAAAATAATGAATTAGGCCCATGAAGGCCATCTGGGTCTAAATCTCAAAAAAGCAAGGGTGAGAGACAGCTACTGGTGGCCAGGACTTGATAGGCAGACAGAGAGCCTTGTGAGGGATTGTGGGTTATCCTTAAGCAGTGACAAGTCTAAAGTGGTAAGGACAACACCTTTGTTTCCTGTAAAATGTGGGAGGAGCCATTGTACAAGCTAGGTTTGGGCATTGTTGGCACCTTCAATCTGTTAACCCCCAGTGTAAGATATGTACTTGTGTTAGTTAATTATACCTCTAAATAGGTGTCTGCATGTTGTACAGATTCTATAACCACAAAAAAGTATAATGGCGTTCCTCAAGGATGGGTTTAGTTGTGGGGGGATTTCGAGAGTTATTGTTACAGACTATGGTGTCCAGTTCTCTTCTAATGAGAGGAAATAGTTCCTTGGAAGGTTGTCAGTCGAGCATCAACGTACTGCACTATATTCCCCCCAAGCCGATGGCCTGATAGAGAAAATTAATAGTCTGGCTAGGGATTGTGCTCAAGCTGCAGTAACAGGCAGGGTGTCCAGACAGAGAGCTATCAAGAGAGAAGTTATGGGCACACTGTACTGCTCCTAACATGATAATGCTCCTATCATGATAATTAAGATTTCGCCATTTCAAAGATTAAAAGGCCATATTGCTGTTTCGAACCTCAATCCCAGGTGGTTGGAGTGGAAAAAGAATGGGGGAAGTCCCAATAGAGACAAGGTGGTGCACCACCACCGGAGTTATAAAGAATGTTTTGATACCAGATTTGGTGCTACTCGCAGGAATTGGAAGCTGGGGGAGTATGTGTTTGTGAAGAGACCAAGGTGGTATGCCACGGATGGATCCAAGTTTCAAGGTCTTTCCACATTGTTGCAGTCATGAGGAAGGTAGTGAAACTTAAGAACGGTGAAATGTGGAGCATATATCAAAGACAAATCTGAGATATTTGTAATGTATTTCAGCATTTTAGTTGCTCAAAGCAATATATGGGGTGTGCCACATTATAGACAACATTCTCTCTGATCCTGAGACTCCTATGTTGTGGGTGAAAGATTCTGCACTGGGTGAGTTTGAATGGGGTGAAGCTTGTGAAGAAGTTGTGGTATGGACAGAGGTGAAAAGGAATGTAGTGGAGGGTTGACCTGAACTTAAATTCTTTGCAGTTGAGGTCAAGACATATTTGGGAGTGAAGGAGGAGCCTAGCATCATGGATGGCAAGTCGTTTAGAGGAATCCGCTTAGCTCCGCCAGTGGTTTTGAAGGACAAAATAATGAATTTGACTCATGAAGGTCAAGTAGGTTTGATTCTCATAAAAGCATGGGTGAGGGACAGCTATTGGTGGCTGAGACTTGATAGACAGACAGAGTCTAGTGAAAGATTGAGGGTTATGCCCAAGCAGTGACAAGTCTAAAGTGGTAAGGAGAACACTTTTGTTTCCTGTAAAATGCGGGAGGAGCCATTGTATAAGCTAGGTTTGGGCATTGTTGGCACTTTCAATCTGTTAATACCCAGTGAAAGATATGGACTTGTGTTAGTTGATTATACCTCTAAATAGGTGTCTGCATGCTTTACTTATTCTATAACCACAACAAGTACAATGGTGTTCCTCAAGTATGTGTTTAGTTTTGATCGGATACTAAGAGTTATTGTTACGGGCAATGGTGTCTAGTTTGCTTCTGTCGGTAGAGCATCAACGAACAGCACTATATTCCCCCACTCGGCCGATGGCCTGAAAGAGAAAATTAATAATCTGGGTAGAAATTGTGCTCAAGCTGCAGTAACAGGCAGGGGGTCCATTGGAGAGCTATTAAGAGACCATTTATGGGCACACTGTACTGCTCCTAACATGAAAATTACGATTTCGCCCTTTCAAAGATTGAAAGGCCATATAGCTGGTTCAAAGCTCAATTCCAGGTGGTTGGTGTGGAAAAGTGATGGGGGAAGCCCCAACAGAGACAAGGTGGAGCACCACCAGCGGAGTTTTAAAGAACATTTTGATGCCAGATTTGTTGCTACTCGCAGGAACTGGAAGCTGGGGGAGGATGCGTTTGTGAAGAGACCGAGGTGGTGTGCCATGGGTGGATCCAAGTTTCAAGGTCTTTCCGCATTGTTGCGGTCATGAGGAATGTAGTGAAACTTGAGAATTGTGAAATGTGGAGCAAATATCAAAGACAAATGGTAGAATTCACTCCTATTTGTAATGTATTTCAACATTGTAGATGCTCAAAGCAATATATGGGGTGTGCCACCCTACAATGTGTTCTGTCTGTGTGCGTTAATGTCTCATGAAAGCAGTTGGAGTCTAGACAGGTCCCACAGCTGAGGATGCACAGCTTAAAAGAACACAGACCATCCAATGAAGGCAACCAGTATCTTCTTGTTTTATCCAGTTTTATCCAATTTTATTCCAGAAGTAATCCAAACTTATTCCCAAACTTTTTGTGTGTTTAGTCTGTTTACATAGTTCCACAAGTGCATATATCGGCTTTACTCCTAGACACGAAAGATTCACAATCCATATAGTTCAACGTGAAGATGGTAATCTAAATAATTCAACGTAAATGCGGTAATGCCAATGCATTTCGGGCGGATTTGTCCTACCTCAAGGGTAACTACAGTGTAAAACATATACATGAAAACCATGTATCATCCAGCCTCATAAATAAAACAAATGAACATCAGCACTAACATCATTAAAACAAAAATTCATATGCTGCCTACTTTTGTGCTCAATCGTAGTGTCCCTGACTAAACAAACATGCTCATTCCGATACCGCCACTGCACAAACCATGTGCTATGCCCCAGCTCTTTAAATCCAGTGCTTAATGTATATGCTACATGCTACATTCGTTATCTCTCGCCCACAATGCCTTCTGAAAAACCACGAAGTTCAACAGCTAGTGAACAGTGAATACAAACATGCATCAAAGAGAACAAGTGAAAACAACAATGCACCAGTGACTTACCTCCATCACCAAAAAATCTGGCACCTGCCAAACAACACATGCATGATCAAATACATCTTGCATGTTCTAAAAAACACACTGTGATGTGTCGGACTTAGGTAAATCTTCATGTGATAAATCCACGTCACTTGACATCAAACATCCATGAAAACATAAACAAAATACAAGGGCGTTGGTGCTTAATCCCTTTTTTGCTAATCCTTTTTCCCCTGTGCCAAGCCTTTTTTTGGGCTATTTGGGGTAGTTTGCACTTAGATCCCTGCAACCTTTTTTCCACATAACATATCCACGTCAACTTTGCATCCTTTTCTTCCAGCATCCTGAGGATTCTGAAGGTACCCAGGGTTTGTTCATATCCCAGGAGAGAACCCAGAAATTAGCCAAAATACAGCAAAAACTTTGGGGGGGTGGGAATGGGGAAATAGTGGTGCAGAAGAAAGCGTCATTTTTTTCCCCTGCAAATGATATCAACAAAGGGTTTGTGGTGCTAAAATCACCCTCTTCTCAGCTTTCAGAAACAGGCAGACTTTTGTCGGAAAACCAAAATTCTCTATACAGTTTTGGCATTTTACTGGGGCATAGCCTATTTTCCTATTTCTTAAACCTCTTCCCAGTTAGTGGGAGAAATGGGTATGAAAGCAATAATGGAATCCATAAAGCTATACATTACTGAAAAGTGGACAACATTTTGAATTTAGCAAGGGGTCGTTTGTGTAGATCCTTCAAGGTTTTCTTATAGAAACTAAGGGGCAGATTTATGATGACTGGCGAAGCCCTGCAAATCAACAGGGATGCGCCAGGTAAGATGCGTCATGCAAGTTTACCCTTGCGCCACCACAGATGCGCCACATTTACTATGCGGCGCATCGTGGCGCAAGGATAAACAGATGCGTGACGCATCTCCCTTCGGAAGGGTGGCTCATTGCTGGAGTCGTGTCGCAATCGCAACGCAACTCCAGCAATGCTCGTGGCCTGCCCATACATAACGTGGTGCGTCACGCCTTACGCCTGCTTCAAGCAGGCGCAAGGTTTTGACGCCGCGGCGTCAGAAAAGTGACTAGGTGGAATCTTGTAGATTTCACTCAGGCACTTTTCCGAGGCTTTACTGCACCGAAACGCCCCCTCCCCCTGCGCCGAAACCCCCACATGAAACCTGATGCAGGTTTCATGTGGCGCAGGGCTTTACAACGTGACGCATCTCCCTAGATGCGTCACGTTGTAAATAGGGTGCAAAGTGGCGCATGGTTTACACCGCTGCATCACAGAAGTGACACAACGGCGACACAAAAGTGGCGCAAGGGACTCGTAAATCTGCCCCTTTGAGTTGAAGTAACAAAATATTGAATTGTGCCGCATCGTGCGCAAAGATAAACAGATGCGTGACGCATCTCCCTTCGGAAGGGTGGCTCATTGCTGGAGTCGTGTCGCAATCGCAACGCAACTCCAGCAATGCTCGTGGCCTGCCCATACATAAAGTGGTGCGTCACGCCTTACGCCTGCTTCAAGCAGGCGCAAGGTTTTGACGCTGCGGCGTCAGAAAAGTGACTAGGTGGAATCTTGTAGATTTCACTCAGGCACTTTTCCGAGGCTTTACTGCACCGAAACGCCCCCCCCCCCTGCGCCGAAACCCCCACATGAAACCTGATGCAGGTTTCATGTGGCGCAGGGCTTTACAACGTGACGCATCTCCCTAGATGCGTCACGTTGTAAATAGGGTGCAACGTGGCGCATGGTTTACACCGCTGCATCACAGAAGTGACACAACGGCGACACAAAAGTGGCGCAAGGGGCTCGTAAATCTGCCCCTTTGAGTTGAAGTAACAAAATATTGGAATTGAGTTGAAAAAAACACACACGTGTGCCAAAGTTTTCAAAGTCTTCTAAGTACAGCATATTTTTTAATACAATATACCATTACGTTGATTGGATCATTCTAGGTGTTGTGTTATATAGGACTTGTAGGTTCACCAAGAACCTGAGGTACCCAGAGCCAATAACTGATGTGTACCTTGCAATGGGTTTTCATTGTGTAACGTGTATATAGCAATTTATTTGGTGAAATATAAAAAGTGACAAATAGGTATCAAGGACACCTATGTATTTCTGAAAGGGCAACAAAATATAGTCTAGGAGCAGTAGTTGTGTGCACATCTCCGATATTGTGGGTATCCATACTAGCCTGTGAATTAGAGGACATTTTTCAAAATGGCTTCTTTTTTACACATTGTCTTACATTTGGAAAACAGAAATGCATAGAAAGTCAATTGGTAATAACACTTGTTTTACAATTCTGTGTTTCCCTACGTCTCCCGTAAAAAATTGGTACCTCATGTGTGTGGGTAGGCCTAGTCCCTGCGACAGGAAAAGGCCCTAAACGACCCTAAACGCAACATGGACACCACATTTTTCCAGTGAAAACAGACTCTTTTTGCACATTGTGCCTAGCTGTGGATTTTGGAACCTAGCTCAGCTGGCACCTAGGGAAACCTAGCAAACCAGTGCATTTTGTAAACCAGACCTAATGGGAAATCCACAATGGGGTAACTTGTGTGGCTCTTACCAGGTTCTGTTACCCAGAATTCCTTGCAAACCTCAAACTATGTAAATAACCAGTTTCCTCAAATTTCTGTAATGGAAAGTAATGGAACCTGAAGCGAGCCACAAACTTCTACCCACCCTGCATTTATCTAAGTCTCGCAATAAAATTGGTACACCACTTGTGTGGGTAGGGCTAGTATCCGCAACAGGTAACGGCCCAAACGCAACGTGGACACATCACGTGTTTCCACAGAAAACTAAGTCTTTTTTAGAAATGTGCATAGCTGTGGATTTTGGACCCTAGCTCAGCCATCATCGGGGGAAACCTAGCAAATCTGTAAATTTTTCAAAACTAGACACCCAGGGAAATTCAGGATGGGGTGACTTGTGTGGCTCTCATCAGGTTCTGTTACCCAGAATCCCTTGCAAACCTCAAACTGTGTAAAAAAACACATTTTCCTCACATTTCTGTGATGGAAAGTTCTGGAATCTGCTGGGAGCCACAAACCTCCACCCACCCAGCATTTTCCCCAGTCTCCTGATAAAATGGTACCTCACTTTTGTGGTTTGGCCTAGTACCCGCGGCAGGAAAGGGACCAAAACGTGTTGTGGAGAAATCAAAATGATCTATCACAAAACAACCTGGTATCCCATTTTGAAAATTTATTCAATTCAATTCAATTCAAAAAATCTTTATTTCGATTGTATAAATCATAAAAGTACATATAAAACAATACATTTAAGAACATGTACAGTTAATAAAATAGACCATACTAGTAAAAAAAGAAGATGGCATACAGTTTAGTCGTCTAACAAGGGCCTTATTAAGACAATCAATCAGGCTATATTGTTGCTTAATAGTTTCGTACGAATTAGCCACATCGCAAACAAGAACTTGGAAATTGCTATCACAACAAGTGGACTTTGGTCACTTCGCAGGATCCTGAAAAAATCCAGGTAGCTTCTAATACCCAGGTTAAGGCATAGCTGGATAATCCATTTTTTCCGGATACCAGCATATGCGGGGCAAAAGAGCACAACGTGTATCATGGTTTCCTTTTCAGATGAGCAACCCGGACAACTGTGCTCGAGGGCACCCACCCATTTATCAGTGAACGAATAGAGGGGGAGTGTCCCATATCTGAACTGTAGAAACAGCTTCTTTGCAAAAGTGGGCTGAATAACGTCGAGGTCAGGTACAAAGGCGTAGTGACATTTAACATCTAAAAAAATATCAGTCAGGCTAGAAGGCTTGACTACACTATAAGCTTTTGTTAGAAAGTCATCTTTAAGAGTGATGGCAAGGATTTTTTTGGATATGCCTAAAGTAGAAATCTCTGGGTTAGTCCAGAGGCGGGCAAGACCAATGTTGGTTAATGTCTGCCTAACACACTGGAGCCAAGGAATCTTGTCGGCCCCTAGTAAGCTCAAGATTACTTTCAACTCGTCTCTGTAACATGCCAACTCCGGTGTACTCCACAATCTTTTCCAGTACATCACCGGGCGAGAGGCAATGACCTCTAAAATAGGATGGATGTTAAGATCCAGCCTCAATGGCATAAGCGGGGTATTAATTGGAAGTGAGAGAAGTTTCCTCAAGAAATTATTTTCAGTGATAGATAAGTCCTTGGGATTAGTGTGTCCCCATAATTCCACCCCATACAATGTGGAAGATCTAGATTGGACACGGTAAATTTCCAGTGGGGCACTTATAATTTTTAAACGGCATTTTTTGTGGACTTTAAGGATGCCCCCCACAGCCTGGTTGAGTTTTAAATTGGCTTTGCAAATTTGGGGGCACCAGCCCATTTTCTCATTTAGGGTCAGGCCTAGGTACTCGAATACAGAGACCCGATCCAAGGCGACTCCTTCCATTTTGGGATGTGGGTAATTGGAGGATTTTACATTGAAGGCCATATATTTAGTTTTGCCTATGTTGACCACCAGGTTCCTTTTTTTGCAAAAGGTGGTGAACTGATCTAGCACCTGCTGCATGCCCATTGGGGACTTGGACAGCAGCAGGGTGTCATCAGCAAACATGAGGGCAGGGAATTTTCTGGAGGCCAATTTTGGCGCATCTATGTCAGTGGCATCAAGGAGGTCAGCAATAAGGCCATTAAGGAATAAAGAAAACAGGGTTGGGGCAAGAACACAGCCCTGCCGAACTCCCTTTGCAACAGGGAATGGGCCGGTCAGATTGCCATGTTTTCCATAGCGAACTCTAGCGTAGGTCCCGTCGTGAAGAGTCTTCAGTTGATAACATAAATATGGCGGGACGCCCATGCCCAGCAATAGATGCCATAGCTGATTACGATCCACCATGTCGAATGCGGATTTCAAATCCACAAAAGTCATGTATAGACTGCCCCCATCTAGTATAACATGCTTCCAATGGAACATCTGGAGCCTGAATAGTTGGTCCATAGTGGATGTTTTAGACCTGAATCCAGCTTGTAAAGGGGTTAGTGTATTATTCTCTTCAATCCAACTCTGTAGGCGTTGGAGGAGAAGCCTAGAGTAGATTTTTTGACTCACATCTATACGGCTTATAGGCCTATAGTTGCCTGGATCGAGGGGGGATCCCTTTTTAAAGATGGGGATGATTTCCACACCCTTCCAGGTTGGCGGAACAGGTGAGCCTTGTAAGATGGCATTGAAAAGGGTTTGAAAGTAGGGTGCCCAGATCTTAGGTTCGTCTTTATACAGGTCCCCTGGAATACGATCTAACCCCGGAGCTTTGTTAGCTTGGAGCTGGTGCAATGCCAAATCTACCTCTGATAGGGTCCAGGGGGGGGCAAGCCAAGAAGGATCCTTGACCGATAGGATAGCTGGGGGATCGATACACTTAGATGTATCAATCGAGTAGAGATTTTCAAAGTGAGAGGCCCAAGCGTCTTCAGAGACGTTTGGGTCAATCAGGGTGTTGCCCTCAGACTTCCCAGAGTGGACAAGATTCCAGAATGTTCTTGGATCTTTTGCTACGAGTGCTAGTCTTAAAGCAGCCCATCTTTTCTCTTCCCACTCAGACTTAGCAATAAAAATTAACTTTTTGTAAGATCGCCTGGCTTCCTTAATTGATAGGGGATTACCTCCTCTAATAGCATAGAGTAAATCATGTTTGGCTAGCCTGCATTTCTTGGTGAACCAAGAATTAGGATTGACCAGCTTCTTTGTATTTTGGGGGCCGGATATATAAAAGGAACCACATAATGTGTCAACTAGGTCTTGATGAATTTTAGCCATGTCCAAAGTTGTGTCGACACGACTAGGATTAGCCTCTTCATTAAACACCTTAACAAATAGGGGAAGTATTTGGGAGTACATACTGGCTATTGCCATTTCAGACTGATTTATAGTTTGCCAGCGAATCCTCTTCCCCCCTTGGATGATTCTTAAATTACCTACTGGGGGAGTAGGTGTAGCTAACCCTGTGTTTAATAGGTAAAAGTTTAAGGCAACTATCGGGGGGTCATGGTCACTTTCAGACGCCCGTTACAAGCTCTCATGGAGAAGGCATAGGTAAGGGAGGTAAGTTGAAGGACCTTCGGTGTCCAATGTTTGGCTGGGTACATACTTAGGGGAGGAATAAGTCTGGCCTCATCCTCTTCCAATGTAAGGGGAATCACTCCAGACAGATGCTCAAAGTGACAATTAAAATCCCCTCCGATCATCAACACTACCTCGTCTGGAAGTGATTCCAAAAGTGATGACAAGGAGTCTAGGGTGGGGGAACGACCACCTCCTCGGGTATAACGGGAATAAATGTTAATAAGTGCAATCTTGGGAGTCTTTTTATGTGACAAAAGAATGCATAATATATCGGGGCTTGCCGTATCGACCCGCTTGATATTAAAACCAAGATGTACAGCCACCCAGACACACAAACCCCCCGAGGGCCTCCCTCTGTGACCTTTTGCAGCGGGATGCATAAATGTGATGTAACCCGATCGATGTATGGGTTCGGTTGACCAGGTTTCCTGAAAAAGACAAATCCCGAAAGGGTCAATAAAGGTGCACCAATCTGGGTTGGCAATGTTTGGGGCGAGGCCCGCAATGTTCCAATTAAGAACTTTAAGCTGACTTTCAGTGTTTGGGGGAGTTTCTACAAAATTAGGATAGACAAGTGGTGGGACAATAGGAACAGATTGGGTCCCAGAAACACCCCTCAGAGCCGGATATTCTATGTGAGCCTCCCTCGTAGAAGCGACGGGAATGGAAGAAATGGCTTCAGCTACTGGGGAAGTTGGCCCCTCGGTAGTCAACACCAGCAATTCGCCAAGGTCACTCTTGGCGTCAGAATTATCAGTGGTGCGGGTATGGGGAGGAATGCAGTTCGCTTGGCGCTCCAGTAATTCTACATCATCCAACAGGCTAAACCTATTAGAAGTAGAAATGGCTGGGGCTTTGTTGATAAGATACCTACTCCGCAAGCCGTCCTTGGGAAACTCCCAGGGGGCAATTTGTGGGGGTCGAAGAAAAGGTCTTGAACATAGGGGGGGGGGTTTAATGGGCGGAGGATAAAAGTAGCCAAGAGGGAGTGTTTTGATGTTGGAAAAAACATTATCGAAAACAGGGCTACAAATGTGGTCTACCACCTTGGAGTTTTGGAAGTTGACAATAACGCAATCGCCTCCCACATTTTTTCGTATGTGACCCACCCCGCCAACTCTTCTAACAAATAGGATAGAGGATCGTATATTTGATGGCAGTGGTCTATAGGTGTTCAACCAGAACATTACTTTATTTTTGAGTTCATGGAAAGATTCTGGTCTCTTGGAGGTCAATTTAGGAACATTTGTTAGAATGACCACATAAGGTGCGCTTTCGGGAGGAAGATCTATGCATGGGGGATCCAGCATGTGGGATACCTTGGAAGGAATTTCAGGGCAATGATTGGTTATTGAAAGAATGCTATCAGGGAAGTTATTAGCGGGGGGATTGGTTGGAGGAGACCCCCGTCTAAGACTCTGACGGTGGTTAGATGCAGCACTCTGTTGTTGGGTCGACAAGGTGTTGATTGGAACTAGTACAGCTAAAGGGATTTCATAAATATCAGGGTGATCTAGGGGTGGGGGTGGATGTGATGGGCAGGATTGTATATTTTCATCAATTTTAACCAAGACAGACTCCAAGGTAGTGAGCCTGTTTTCTATGGCAGTTAGTCTAAGATCAAGAGGTCGAATAGCTAACTCGAGTATAGATGACATTTTCCCTAGTAGCATGTCCAAGTTAAATGGTGGTGTTACTGCAACAGGAGGGGAACACTCTAAACGAATTGGACTGGTGGTAAGTGTAGATACAGTCACAGAAGTGTCCGAGATATCAGGATTTCTTTTCTGCAGTTTGTTCCTCCTACATTTAGGTGATAACCCTGTTCGTTTCCTTTTGGGGATGGTGCCAACTTCCCGAGTTGGGGTTACAGACTTATTAGAGGGACCCAAGACAAGGGCTGGGACGTTGGAGGCCGTGTCCATTGATGCAACAGTAGAAGCAATATTAGGAATTGGTGGACATGGATGGCCTGTATCATTGGACATGGTCGCCGTAGTGTCAGAGGAGGTAACAGGAGAACGACAGGAAGCAATAGTGCCCAAAGAGGAGCGTTTTGAAGCTAGGGGTTCCATAGACAGCCTGCGCTCAGTTATAGCAATTTCATGCTCTAGTATGGAAGATGCTCTTACGATGAATTTGTCCAACGAGCCAGCTACATGGTCAATGGGGCTAGGTTTTAACACCCGTTTGTTTACCATATTTACCCGGGGTTTCAATCAGCCTCAATGTGTTCGCTGGATCCGAACATACAAGGGGTATGGCCGGCCCGGACTCTCTCGGACACGAACGGGCACAAACTGGCCCGCCCTTGGCCCGGGCTTCGCACGCGCTGCGATCCGCGCTGCGGAATTGCATGGACGGAAATAAAAGGGGAAAGGGGGCGGGGCGTTGGGAAGAGGAACAGGTGAGCAGTGTTAGCGGAGCGCAATGCTCCGTGGTCCTCGCAGTCCCGTGGGTTTGAAGATCTGAGGCCAGCCCCCAAAAAGCAGCGTAGCGTCCTGGAAACACAGGGAGTGTCGAAGAAACCCAGGCAGAAGTGCACCAACCAGATTTTATAGTGCTGGAGCCTACGAGCGGCTCCCGCGCAGCGGGGGCCGCGAGGCACGGCGTTTGAGGAGGAACCAGCGGGAAGAGGAACAGGTGAGCAGTGTTAGCGGAGCGCAATGCTCCGTGGTCCTCGCAGTCCCGTGGGTTTGAAGATCTGAGGCCAGCCCCCAAAAAGCAGCGTAGCGTCCTGGAAACACAGGGAGTGTCGAAGAAAATTTATTATAAAACAACCTGGTTTTGCAAGAGGTTCACAATACGTTTTGGCCCCTTCCCTGCTGCGGGTACTTGCCCACCCAAGCAAGTGAGTCCCCATTTTTATTGAGAGACCTGAGGGAACATTGGGTGGAGGCTAAATTTGAGGTTTACAGAGGATTCTGGGCAGGAAAAGTTTGGGGAATCCATGCAAGCCATACCACTCTTGTCCCCCACCACCCCCCGGCTTTCTAGTTTTCAGAAATGTCTGGGTTAGGTAGGTTTCCATAAATGTCCGCTGAGCCCGGGACCAAAAACGCAGTTGCCCTTCTTGCAAAACCAAGTTGTTTTGTCATAGGTAATTTTGATGTCTTCACAATACATTTTTCACCTTTCCCTGCCACAGGTACTTGGCCCACCCACACATGTGAGGTATCATTTTTATCGGGAGACTTAGGGAAATGCTGGGTAGTTGGATATTTGTGGTTTCTTTCTGAATTTGCTAAATTATGGCACAATATTACAAGTTAAAGGTGACATTAGTCACATTTTTTGGTTTGCAGGACATTGGGTGTAAGAGAACTTTTTGGTATCCACAAAAGAGACGTCACGTGCACTCCCCTGGGTGCTTAGTTTACAAAAATATCTAGAGTTGGTATATTTTCACTAGAGCAGATGTACACCTTGGCAGAGAAAGATAGCACAACCATCTATTCCTGAAGCACACACACATACAGGTTGGATTTGACATGAGGTTTCACAAAAATGAAATGTACTGTTAATAATTGAAAAGACAGAAACTGAACCAGTGAGTCTCAGCTCATGAGCTGTAAAGCCACGTCAAGGCACCAACACACTGTTCGCATGTGATACACACAAGACGATTCACACCGCCAGTCGCGGAACCAATACATTAAAACATTCACATAAAGAGACAAACTACTCCCTGCCAGAGAAAGATAGAAAAGACAAATATTACTGCACAACAATCTATTCTTCAAGAACGCACATATACTGGTTGGATTTGGCCCACAGTTGCTTCCATTCACTAAAAACTATTTCCCTGGATTTAGGGGGCAGATGGGCCTTCAAATAGGGCCGATTGGCCATTGGGTAGGGGCAGAAAACAGCCACGAGTATCAAAAAAACAATTGGGTGCGATCCTTACCCAAGGGATTGCTCCCAGCCACAAACGTGCACAAACATTAGAAATCACTAGTGCTACTCATGTCTTCTGCCCCCCCCCCCCCCCACCCCAGGGGCATGTGGGCCTCAAATATGCCCGATGTGTCCCCAGGGGTGGCAGAAAACAGCAGATTCAAAATGCTCCCCCTTTGGAAGTGACCCTTGCCCAAGGAGTTGATTTCATTTACTAAAAAAGAAAATCCCTGATGCTAGTAGGTTTTTTACCCCCTCCGAGGGCAGATGTATCTCAAATAGGGCCAATCCGCCCCGGGGGCAAAAAATGGCCACAAGTATAAAAAAATGTGGGACAACTTTGCCCAAGAGATCGCCCCATGCACAAACATGTACAATTCCTGGTGCTAGTGGGGTTTTCTTACCCCCGCCGAGGGGCAGAAAATGACCAACAGCAAATGCCCCCAATAGGAAGTGACCCTTGTCCAAGGGGTCGCTTCCATTCTGTAAAAAAGAGTCCCTAGTGCTAGTAGTAGCATTTCTGCTGGACGATCGTGACCCAATGCGCGATCGTGCAGCAGGAATGCCCCGCAAAGAGACATCAGGGAAGCGGAAAAACTCTTTCCTCTCCCCTGATGCCTCTGAGCACTAAGAAGCTCCCCCTCAAACCCCCCCACCCAGGAGCAGGAAACACCAAACTCCTTTTCTGATGCCTGGAATCAAATGGCTTCCAGAGCACCTAGGGGCTCCTGATGATGTTGGCATGAGCCATGCGTGCTGAAGTCATGGGATTGGCAGGGGGGCGGGATCGGGAGTGGCCGCGGAAACTCTTCTGCTGCCATCTCCGTTTGAAGGGGTTAGCTGGGCTGCCCAGGGGGAGAGAGCCAGCGCTTCCCCCATGGGCGGGTGCAATGACGGGACGGTTCCATCATGAGCACACGCCCACTGGTGATCATGACGGAACTGTTCTGTCATGAGCACTGAAGGGGTTAAAAGGAAAACCTAGTGAAAAACAAAATATTGATTCCAACATGCCCAAAAGTAACATCCTGCTCAACAACATGAAATATTTGTGTAATAAAACGAAAACTGCATACATTTTACAACCAATAAAATTATAGTTCCATAATAATTAGGACCAAGATGTTTGCTAGAAAATGCAGTCACAGCAGAAACAGCTGCTCGTATTCTCAGTTCATTGAACTAGGATCTGAAAGTGAACCTCCGGTGTCCTGGGTGTCCTATATTCAAAAGACAGCTGACTTTGCCACACAACACTTTTCAAAACTTTAATCTTGAAGGCGAGTGCAAACTGCACAGTGGACGGAAAATGATATATATCAAAGGCAAATGGTAGAATACACTCCTAATTGAAATGTATTTCAACATTTTAGTTGCTCAAAGCAAAATGTGGGGCATGCCACCCTGGAAGGCATTCTGTTTGGGCGCGTTAATGTCTCATGAAAGCAAATGGAGCCTCGTCAGGTCCCACAGCCCAGGATGCACAGCTTAAAAAAACATGGACCATCCAATGAAGTCATCCAGTATCTTCTTGTTTTATTTAAGATGGTAATCTATGTAATTCAACGTAAAGGTGGTAATCCCAATGCATTTCGGTGGATTCCGCCTTCCTCAGGGGTAGCTACAGTAAAAAACATACACATGAGAACCACGTATCATCCAGCCTCATAGATAAAACAAAAAAAGTCAGAACTATCATCAGTGCACAATAGCAACCTAAATAATAATTAAGTAAGTGAAATAATTTTAAATAAATGTGTATGTTTTTCTCTGTAGTTCCCCTTGAGGAAGGACGAATCCGCCCAAAATGCATTGGGATTACCACCTTTACGTTGGATTAAATGGATTACCATCTTCACATGGAACTATATGGATTATGAATCTTTCTTCTCTAGGAGCAGAGCCGATATTGGCACTCATGGAACTATTTAATAAGACTGAACACACAAAAAGCTTGGGAAAAAGTTTGGGTTACTACTGGAATAAAATTGAATAAAACTGTATTAAACGAGAAGATACTGCTTGACTTCATTGGATGGTCTATGTTCTTTTAAATTGTGCATCCTGGGCCGTAGGACCTGACAAGGCTCCAACTGCTTTCATGAAATGTGGAGCATGTCACGTCTTGCAAGAAGAATTTCATGGTCAGGGGGACTGCTGGTGGTGTTTTGCCTGATGTGGATGGTACCAGTGTTGCAGGGATTCATCTCAGGAACAGAACTATGCTTGGGACCATAGAACGTCAGTAGTTAGGGACTGGATCACCATACCACCTCAGTAACAAGAGCCCGAGACTGACTAGCTGTAGCGGCTCTCTTGCCCTCCTACTCATAACCAGAGGAACAAGTGAATTGACACTCAGAACACAACGCTCCCGACAGTCCCAGGGATCGTGGTGATAGGACAATTCCTTTCACTCACACACTCGTACTTGTAGACAATAACTTATTAAAGAGACACGAAGGAAATTTGAAATGTTTATTTAAACTAATGTGCTCGGAAATGCAGCATATGTGCCACAATCGGAAAACAACCTCCTAGCAAAAATTCCATCAGCATTGTTAATCAACCGTATATTATGAAAAGCCTTGTTAAATTATGAGCCAGTATAGCCGACTCCCCCTCCCCTTCTACAGAAGCAAAATTGTTTTTACAGCAAAGATCTCTGGGTTTAGCAGCGGACCCCGTAACTTAACATACACTGATGAACGGTATTCATCTCATATACAACCATGATTTTCTCTCTGGAACATCTCTCTCTCTCTCTGTGTTACAGTGATGTGAATACCTATATGAAAGGTTTTACATGTTCATAAACAGCAACTGTATTTCTGTGTTGTGCCTGGTGCAAGCAAAATAACAAGGGACATCGGTGTTTGACCTTGTCTGCTGTTCAGACTAAATCCCAGGAAAGAACAGAACTAGAAAACAACTGCAGGATCTGTGTAAAAATATAAAGTGGCACAGAAGCAAGCGTAATTATGTAGTAACATGTACAAAGCTAATGCTGCCTGAGTGATGCACAATTAGGCTAACATAGGAAAAACTAAAATAGGCCTTATATAGAACCCATGACACTTCTACATGTGATGCAAATCCTGGACAGGGCAGGGGAAGTGCACTTCTGAAGAAGGGTTTGCCTACTGGTTTGACTCACCCTGTGATACTCATAACAAGAGGAAACCCTCATACCTCAAGGACTAGGGGGAATGTTTACAAGCCCCTATTGCAACGTGAACATTACTTTTTGTGACTTTTTAGGGCGATAGGGGCTTCGCCTTATTTACAAGGCGGCGTTAAGCCATTTAATGTGACTTAACGCTGCGTTGTAAATAATGCCCCCTTTCATGCTAGACTTAGCGTGAAAGGGGTGGGCAATGGGTGTTGCCGTGGGCGTTCCAACGTCGTAACACCCTTTGATTTTGACACTGCCCTCTATTTACAGGGGTGGCGCAAAGGCAGCACCAAAATTAAGATTAGGGAAAACCTGGTCATAACATGGTGGAAAGAGGAGAAATGCTTTATTTCTCCTTGTTTTTGCTGTTTCGATGTGTGCTGCATTGTGCAGCATGCATAGGAACATCAAATTGCCATAAATTATTGGTTATGTGCAGGAAGAAGTCCCTTCCTGCACATAACCAATAATTTAAAAAAAATGACTATTTGCAAGTCCTATGTGTGCTGCACAATACAGCACACATTGGAGTTGCAAATCACCATTCTGGATTGTTTAAATGCAGGAAGGGACACCTTCCTGCACATAAACAAACATTCCCTCAATGCAGGCACCCTTGCACTAAGGAGCAAGGGTGCCTGCGTTAATGCTAGATGTGATAGGTGTCCTCTTTCTCATGGTTGCCCCCATTTTTTGCTGATTAGCTGATGTGCTTTGACTGGGTGTGCCCTGGGCTCCTGCTAACCAGGTACCCAGAGCCTATGTTCTTTCCCTAAAACTGCATTGAAGCCTAAACCCAATTGGCATCTCTGGCCACAGGTCAGCCCCTGGTAAATGATACCCAGGGCACTGTGACCAGAGAAGGCCTCTAAGGGCTGCAGCACTTATTGTGCCACACTTAGAGGTCCTGTACCTTGATACTCAAACACGGCCTTTGCAGGCTGCGTGTTTTGGTGCAGAACAAAGTGAAGAGTTGACATGCCTACAACCCACTGCCCTGGCATTGATCAGTCACCCATCTAGCTGGGTGCACTATACTAGTGGTGAGGGTACAGGTGCATGAGCCCTGTACCCTTACAGTGTCTAAGTCCATCTTAGACATTGTGAGTGGAGTGCTGCCATTAAGAGTATATGTTGCTGGGAGTTTGTCAATACGAACTCCACAGCACCATAATGGCTACACTGAAACATGAGGAGTTTGGTATCAAACTTCTCAGCACATTAAACCCACACTGATGCCAATGTGGGATTTAATGAAAAATGCACACAGAGGGCATCTTAGAGATGCCCCCTAAAAACTAACCTACCACTAGTGTCCAGGCTGAGTGGCTGCTTTCAGCTGCCATCACCTTTGTGAGCTTCCCCAGGCCACTTGCTGCTTTCAGCAACTGATCCCCACTATGGGGGGGGGGGGGGGGGGGGAGAACCGGTGGGAAAAACAAGTGAGTAAGAGAGGTGTACCCACCTCTGCCAACTCCACCCCTCAGGTGGGGGAGGTGAGCTGAAGCACAACTCTCAGTCCCCGCCATCTTGCAGATGGGGGACTCAGCCAACTAGGGTAAGGCTTATGCCCCCCTCCCACTGGAGGGTGGTATAATAGGGGGTGTACCCACCCCAGGGTAGGGACCCATTGGTACCAACCTTTTACCTACCTGTAACGCCCCAAAAGCTAGTATTTAGGGGCACCCCTAAACCTTGCTTCCTCAGACCAGAAGAAACTACAAGAAAAGAAGAAGGACCGAACAGCTGTGCCGAAGCTAGCAAGAGGAAGACGCCCACTGACTTGGCCCGAGCCCTAACGGCCTGTCTCCACCTCAACCTGCTCCTGCGAAATCCCAGTGTGTCCTGCTGCCAGCAACCTCAAAAACCCCAGAGGACCTGCCTGCCTTCAATCACAAAGACTGTGTCTCCCGTGAACACCGCATTTGTTCATCCCCAACCTCTGGCTCCGGCCGGACACCATGAATCCCCCCACTCTGCACCCACCGTGCATGGCCCGAGCTTGAGTGGGCAAACACCACAAGGAGTTCCCCCCAGCAATCCTGACCCGAGATCCGGAGTCCGCAGATCTGTCTCAAACCTCGAGCCGACACCTACAGCCTAAATCCGGAAGGTCCCCCCAACCGTCACCAGGAGCTGGTAAGAAGATCCGACCCTAAAAGACACCCCTGCACCCAAAGCCCCACGTCCTTGGGGGTCCAAACGACAGTGCCTAACCAATCCCCAAGATCCCAACTTACCTCTCGAAGTTGTGGTCGCACCCAGAAGACCTTCGTCCCCAAGCCTGCAGTGCCTTTGCAAACCAGAGGTTCCACATTGCAAATAGCAGGGCGCCCAACGTTGAAACAGCAGCCTGCACCCAGCTGCCCTAGTGCTGCTGAGGGTACACAGTTGGTGCTACTTTGTTTCCCCATTTGCCCTGAGCTAAAGTCTAGGAGCTTTGCTCCCACAACCAAGTGGCCTCAGCACTCTCAGCCACAAACCGGAGGCCCCCTATCCCCCGTTGGATAACCTTGGGCCTCAGCACTCGGCACCCGGCCGCCCTAGTGCCGCTGAGGGTGTAACGTGAGTGAATCCCTGACCATGGGGGACCCCTGAGTCTAACCCCAGAACCTCAACTCCCACTACCGAATACTTATCCTAAAACCGATAACACTATTTTCCTCCGTAGGATAACATTGACTGTTTTTCTTGGAAAAGTTTCAGTGTGGAGTTTGAAAACCTAAAGAAAATATTTTAAAAAGTACTAACAAACAAAAACTATTTTACTTACCTGTTTACAGGAAATGTCCCAGTGTAGTATTCAGGTATACTACACTGTGTAAAAATAGTAATCTCAAAAGTAATGTACCTGTAATTTTACTCAAAATCCTATAGAAAGTACATGTACTGTATTTACAAAGCATTGCATTTCTCAGAAACAATACTGTAAATCAAAACAAAGTGCATTTACAATTGCAATCCAAACTACGTTACAATCTGTATATTTACTGCAAAGTACTTATCACATACCTGTGCCAGGCTTGCTTGGTTCTAGGAAATAAAATAACTGATAGAATACTTTTATACAAAAACAATTGGTCTGAAGTTCAGTCTTTGAGTGTGTGAATTAGTTTGTTGACTGAGTGTGTACAACAAGTGCTTAACACTGTCCTCTGATAAAGCCTTGCTGCTTGACCACACTTCCACAAATAGAGAGAGGGGTGCTATTTAACTTTACCGCTGCCTACCTTTGGGGTTCCACTGGATTCTGTGCACACTAAACCTCACTTTGGTATAGTATATACAGAGCCAGCTTCCTACACTAGGCAGCTGAATATAGCGCCGGCACAGGGAGAAATGCAGGGATGTGCTGTATTATTGTAAATACGGCGTATCCCTGTGTTTCTAAAGTGATGAAGCGTGGCATTAGCAATTTTGGAGCTAATCTGCACTTTAATTGTTTTTTTGGAAAATATGCCCCAATGTCTGATGTTATTCCTGTGTCATCATATTATCGCAAAACTTGTTTCCGCTTGCTTATTATCCAAATTTAGTGTTCCCATCATCATTTTCTGTTTTATTATACTATGATGACATTATGGTATCTGTTTTCTGTTGAGTAATTATAGTATCTTTAGCATGTGTTTGTTTTGTTTGATTATTGTTTTTTGCTTGTTTTTGTTGGTTGGTATTGCTGAGAGGTGGGAGTGTTATGGCCTGTTCTCATCTTTTTTGTACTATCTCCTTAAGGTGATGTAATGCCTTGGAGCTTTGTGCACATCATAATAATGTGATGGTCACTTGGCAACAAGGAGATTCACGCATGAGGGGAGCTGTGCTGGCTGTACTGTCCTTGGTGTGAATATATCAAGGAGAACAGAAGTTAACCCTGTGTATGTGTTCCCTCAACACATTCATTGCTGAATAGAAATAGCAAGTGGGTGAGTTCCTCTATACCTTTCCTTCAATGTCACTTATTTCTAGCTCTAGGGATGCTGGCTGTTAATATGTCATTGTTTTATGATTATTTAGTGATATGATTACTTACCATGTAGAAAGGACCCACATGTCCAGCTATACTTTTTTATTTGGCCAGTCACCAGCCGCCTGTTGGCACTGAAACTCCACTCAATGACCTGTGTAAATCATGGACAGAGAAGTGGGAATCCTACTCTGAGTACACTACCGATTGAATTGGGTATGCACACAGCTGCCCAAAAATGCAGTCAGTCCAGGTGTGTGGAGTGTGACAGTATATTCAGCTCTCCCTCTCTGTACTGTATAGTTGGTAGAGTGGCCACAGCCTCTCTAAAGCTGAGCACTCAACACCAATCTTAAGTTTACCTCTCTGCATGGAGTCTGATACCTCCCAGTGTTAGGGACTAGCACTGCCTCCTCCCAAACACACCTTGAAAGGGCTGGGCTATTTCACAAGAGCTTTCAGAGGATTAGACTTTTGAGAACGTGCAAATCAGAAGTGGGCTGTAAAAGGCATTATTGGACCCAATGTTTTCAAATGTTTCTCATGTGGGGAACCCCACTTGTGGAAAGAAGGCTAACTCGCTTCATTAGCTTGCTGCAGTCTTGCGTTAGGTATCATTCATGCAGGCATAAGGTGGCATAAGTGGTGTAAGTGGGTGGGGTCAAAGTTGGACTTGGACATGCCAGTGGGTGGTGATCTCCTAAAAAAAATGTGTGTAACTGCCCATATTCATTTTTTTTTTACAAATGAAGCAGTGCTTAGCTGTTCCTAGTTCCTACTAAAACTAACATGATAAAATATAGGCTAATTATATTTAAAAATAGAAGGGCGATATATATATAGAGAGTATGGTGAGTTGATGTAGAGCCCTTTCAAGTGATCTAGCATTGAACAAGCGATATAATTAATCAGAGTTGAACAAAAAAAACGTTTCTCATCTATGTCTTAATATTCACTAAATTAGCATTATTAATTCTCTGATGAGCCAAATCAATATTGAAGTGGTAGAAGTAGTCTTTATACTCTTTATTTTACACTTTTGTGCTTTTGTTGTTTGAGGTTAGGACTATCATTTTATAGCAGACTTGGCCTATAGTATGATAAGCATTTCTAAATCTCACTGGGGTGAGCAGGAGACCGGCTTTCAGCTATATCACAGAATCCTCTCCGACCTCTGCTTCACAGTCACCTGAGCGACCTCTCATGCCTAGAGAGATACCTCTTGCGAACTCCCCCTGTTTTTTATTTGTTCCAATATCCACTGTAGATTTGGAGACCCTCTCTATTGGCAGATGCTGATCCATATTGTCCATTTGCCTGAAAATATATACATATATACATATATCCTCTCTGGGGAGAGGATGTGGCCTAGACGCTGGGGAATTGGGTGCGAGTCTCGACAGGGACACCCAACATCCTGTGATTCTGGGCAAATCACTGAATCTCCCCGTACCTAACAAAAAATGGATGTGTCCGTCTGTAATGCACCTGGTGCTCATGTAAAGCCCTCTGATACCTTAGGGCCAAGTTTGCGCTATATAAAACTCTGGAAATATATATATATATATATGTTTATGGTTATATATGAACAACATAATCCTGGGAGGCAGAGGCTTTGCCTGTGTGAGGCAGTGACGGTGCGTCCATTAGGGCGCTTGGGCGTTGCCCCCCCACTGAGCGTTGCCATCAGTCACTCTCTCTGACTGCAATCATCATTCTATCCCAGCAGTCCGCCGGAGCCCGTCCGAGGCAGTCGGTTCAGATGGGGGCGGGGCAGCACTACAGAGTTCAGCTGCTGCAAGTGAATGATTGACATCCTCATGTATCAGGTGTACGGCGGAGCGCACAACACCAAGAGTGCGCATGCTCTGTTTAGGGCTTAAAACATTTGCGACCAGCCCGAACATGCGCACTAGGTGGTGCTCATTAGAAGAGCGAGGGTTGTTCCATGCCTCTCTTCTAATAAGCAGCCTAGTGCGCATGTCCAGGCTGGTCGCAAACAATTTTAAGCCCTAAACAGAACATGCGCACTACTACTCAAGCCAATCCTGGCGCTACTGCTGGAGCAGCGTCTGGATTGGCTGAGACCGACGCAGGCCAGGCGGTACTTGCCACGGTGCCAACCCGGAAGTCAGACCCCAGCCCAGGACTCAGATGACTCAAGACTCACAGAGGGGGCGCGGACCCGGTAAGTTTAGTTTACTTCAAATAATGCTGCAGGCTGCTTTATTTAAATTTCCCCCGGCCCCCCCGCGCGACCCCTAACACCCCGAGTATTGGAGCACGAGCCGCGACTGCTGGTCTTTAAAACCCAACGCTCAGGAATGGGTCTGCTCTGTTCCAATATTTTCAGATTGAACATTTTTGAAACTAGGGGAATCCCCAATTGGAAAATAATTTTTGGGGGTAATGATAACATTTTATTTTTTATATCGGAATTTGCAGAAAACAACTGGAGGATGGCCATGTCCTTTACACCCGGCCACCCAGAGTTCTTGTGAATCCCGGATGTTAGAGTGGTTCTACCTGCCGCATTGTTATTATTCAATACTGCTGCAAACTGTTTTATTGGTTTTTAAACTGTTTTACCGCAGCGGCCGTGGGTCTTGGCGCTCACAGCCACAAAGGCCCCTCAGCTCCTCAGAATGCAGGTGCAGCGCACATTCGCATTACTTAGTCTCTCGGGATTTCATTTCCTTCCTAATGAGATGCAGCAATCACAGGCAGCGCTGCTCACCTCTCCTCTCTTAGAAGCTCACCTCGCCTCCACACAGAGGCTATTCGAAAGGTAAGGGGGGTTTCAAATTCCAGAAAATATTTTTCTTTTTCCTCAGCATTATTGCTTTTCGTGTTTTATGTTCACCCCGGTCATGTCACCCAGATTCGTGGGACTGTGGTGGAAATTCTGCACACTCCCAAACTTAAAATGGCGAGATAGCACAGCAGGTTGAAGTCACAGCTTCATATAGATCTGCGCATCCTGCATGTTTGGAATCCCAGCGCTTTCTTGGGCGACAGTAACACCTGTTAGTCAGAACAAGGTAAAAATCCTGCATTTTAGCAGTAAGTGCTGTGTACAATGGACTCACTAACTTGAAACTTCACAACCAGTTACCCATATCTAAGAGGTACAAAGTGCGTGCTGCGGACATCTGTGTAAAACTTGCAAGTCGCAGGTTCCATCTCAGGCTTTCATCCTTCCTAGGTCGAACATATTGGTCCCATTGAGTTGCTTATTACAATACATTATATTTTTTAGCGATGTCACAGTAGCGTGGCAACAAGAGCCTAACTCACCCCTGCCATAAAATAATCCTTTCTACAAAGTCAGTGTTAGCTCAGAGAGTTAATGCACTGAAATAAGATGAAATTAATGTAAGTAGACGAGGTGTAGCATATGAATGATGCTTTATTGTTCAGATGATAAGTATCACGGAGGGACCCCACCAGGAGCAGCTCACTTGCTGCTCAGCCCGTCCTCAACTGATTCCCACTCAGGCATTCCAACACTGCATTCTAACCATGCACCAACATTCCACTCTGGCTGAGCAGCAAGACCTACAATACTAGTCTACTACATGCACTTAAAATATGAGTGCAATTTACTAGTCACAGGTCTTTGCTAATTCGCTCAAGCTTTCAGCCTTCGGATGTCATTAAATGCTAGGTAATTAAATGCTAACTATCGCACTGGGTAAGGATGGCACTTGTTATTAACAGCGCTTGGAAACGTGAAAGGTGTGCTGCAACGGTATATCAAATTTGGCATACTTTTGAGAAAGTTGCATTTATTAATATTACGATTAAGTGTAAAATATAGCAGATTTATCACGAGGAACTATGACGTCCAATCTGGTTCATGTGTTAATGTTTATAAGAACAAATCCGTCCTTCTGCTCGGCGCTGTACTCGGCACTTCATAGCACTGCTTAATATTGGCGCTTTTGAGGTTATTTGCCTCAGATTCTGTCCATGTGCCTTGGATTCCAGCAGAGAGCGAACCCCACTGTTGGAAAATAGTTTACATTAATTTAAATTAATAATACCACAGCCTTTAAGTAAAATTGTCAGCAGCGATGCTCGCAGCGTCCCCTGCGTCTTGTAATGTAATAACTTTATGAATGCAGGGCCTCTGTCACAGGCTTGAGGCTTCGCGGGGCTGTACAGAACAGGTGCTATATTAATTAGCAAATTGTTAGGAAGCCTTTTATCGACGCTGGAAGGATGAAATGCTGGGGCTGAAGTTGAGATTTTCAGGATGCTCACAGATTTCTGCAGCAGAGTTACTTACACTATTCAGTTTTAAGACATCTCTCCAAATATTCAACTTTCAGAAAAGGGGGAGAGAGGGTTGCATGCCCCTCTTCTAAAAGAAAAGTTCCCGTTGTGCCTGACAGTGAGATCACTGACTCTCAGTCTAATTAGACACAGTTGTCAAACACAGGACTACATGAGTTGAGGTAATCCAAAGCATGCGATGGATTCGGGATGCCTCTGTCCACTGATATGTAACCAATTGCTGTGGTGCCCCAGTGACCTGCACACTACCACTTTGGTGTCTCATTAACCTGGACTGTAACCAATGACCAGGCCCCAGTAGCCTCTAACCCATTGCATTGGTACCAGAGTAATCTGTAATCAGTCACTTGGGTGGTTCCTGATACTGTAATCGGCCACCTTTGCTGTAATCTGTAACCTGTTACTCTGGTACGATAATCTGTAATCTAACCCTCTAGTTGGCAGTTAATCAGCAGTGAGCCACATTGGATCCCACTGCAATCTACAATCCATGACTTTCTACAATGTTGACTTTAGTGTCACAATAACCATCTATTAACTTGGTGCCACAATAACCTGTCATCTATTACTTTGATGGTTCACTAATGTATGATGCTGGTACCCCAGGAATCTGTAATCTTTCAATTTTAGCGGTTGTTATTATTTTTATTTTCAGACTGCGGTGCTTTAGAAAAGTGTAATCCATTACTTTCAGCTAGATAGGTGCTTTGTATTCTGTAATGCATTTGTTTGCATCCTTTAAAGATACAGTCTACCTTTTCTTCCGGTGTGGTTCTGGCAAATAAGGCGTGTTGGGAATGTGCATTGTATTTAAAAGTTTCAACGCAGTGTATGTTTTGTGTTTCTTTGTGTCCTTGCCCTGGTTGCTCTCAGCCATGCTCTGTTGTGCGTTTAGATGGCATCGTCGCTTTGGTTGATCTATTGTTAAGTTATCACTCAGTCTACAGTAGTCGTTGTCAAACTGCAGGGTTGTTCATTTATGGAAAATTAGTTTCTGTAGTAGGGGATCTCTGTGTATAGTCATAATCTATGAATAATCCCCGCCCATGTGCGGGGACCCCGGAGCAATCAAAAATATCTCTTAAGCTGTCCCGCATTTGCAAACCTGCAAAGACACTTAAGAGACAGACAAAATAATACAGCCTAATCACAACAAGGCTGCACTGGCCAGCACTTCCTCTGAAGTGAACACAAAAGCCACAATAAAGTTGAAATGTCATTTTTATCCACATTTGACATGTTCCTTTATTATCACACACTCCCTTCACCAAAATCCCTTTAAACAATAGAGAGGAAGGGGTGGACAGACAAGCCCTATAGGCTGTCATTATGTGTCTGCTAAAGGGAAACCGTGCCTTTAAGAAACTCTCCAGAGACCCCCGGTATCCCAGGATGCACAGCCAACACAAGTTACTTTCAGTTCTTTTTTCCGGCTCCTGCTAGCAGGACCCTGGAGCTTGAGCTCTACCCTTTTGGGTAGTTTAATTGATTAAAATTGGATTTTTTGGATTAATAGTGTTTTCATTCGACGTCTAAAGCCTTTGTCTACTACTGCCTGCAATCTGGAGCAGTTTTGGCCCACTCTCAGCATGGCTCTGTTCGATAACTGCCCTGAGTGTGGGAGGAAGAAGGCTAAGACGGACCCACATGATGTGTGTATCCTCTGCCTGTCGCCCTCACATGTCCCAGCTGCGTGTGCCATCTGCAGCACCTTTTCTAAGAGGACCCTGAGGGACAGGGAGAAGACTCGCCTTCAGGGACAAGAGCAGCAGAGGACCGGTGGGACTTCGGGGCATGGAGGGTCCCATTCCCCCTCCTCCGCCCATGCTTCAGCCCCTGGAGGGACCTCCGGGCAGAGCAGGGAGCAGAAGCGGCACCTACCGGCTGGTAGGTCGCGTTCGACGTCGAAGGCGACGACGTCGACGGCGAGAGAGAAGGCACCGGTATGTTCGCCGTCGATCCAGGGCTCTGGGTCGCGGCAGCCTCGGCGTTCGGCGTCGAGGGAGGGGCCGGCGAGACCCGGGACCGGGTCGCCGTCGCAGGTGTCACGGTCGACGTCCACAACACATCGACGTCGTACCGAGCCCCATGGACTTCACTCGCCGCCGTCGCCGTCTACCCACGGCTCGACGCTGACGGAGTCGACGCCGAGATCCCGGCGCCCGCCGTCCAGGCGGAGACGGTCGCCGTCGAGGCACAAGTTGCCATTGAGGCACAGGTCGCCGTCGAGGCACAGGTCGCCGTCGAGGCACAGGTCGCCGTCGAGGCACCAGCGTTCGACGTCGAGGCACCAGCGTTCGACGTTGAGGCACCAGCGTTCGACGTCGAGGCACCAGCGTTCGACGTCGAGGCACCAGCATGGGTCGACGTCGAGGCGGAAGTCGAAGGCGAGGCAGAAGTCGACACCGAGGCGACGGAGATCGAGGCGTGGTTCGACGCCGCGGAAGCGTGGGTCGACGTCGAGGAGGCATGGTTCGACGTCGAGAGGACGATCGACTGCGAGACGGCGCTCGTCGTCGAGGGCGAAGAGACGCCGGACGAGGTCGACGTACAGTTCGACGTCCCAGACATCGGGGAATACGTCCTCTGTGATTACGATCTCCAGTCGGGGATCGGGGAGACGCAGACGTTCCCCGTCGGTGGCTTCCACGCGGGACAGGCCCGCCAAGAAGAGGAGAGTGGCCGCGAGCCCGGACAATGCTGGTGGGGGCTCTCCAGCTAGGAGTGATGGGGCTTCGGAACATCTGTCCCTGCTGCGCACCCAGCGGCCGCCTCTGCCTCCTGTGCCCGGCCTTCCACCGGCGCCTCCACCGGTGCCTGCCCTTCCTCCTCCCCCTCTTCCTCCGCCTCCTCCTCCGCTGCCTCTGCCCGTGCCTCAGCTGCCTGCATCGCCACCGCAGCCACCGCCTCCTCACCCGAGAGCTCCTCACCGGCAGAGATCTCGCTCTCGCCCTCGCAGGCGCTCACGGAGTAGGCGCAGATCGTCCACTCGCTCTGGACATGGACGACGGAGGTATCGGTCTCGTTCCAGAGGGTCGAAGGGCACGTACTCTTCTGGGGCTGGCCGGTTCTCGCCCTCGCTGTCGGAGACGCCTCCTACCCGCGTCTCTCCAGTGGATGACATTGCCACGTTCCAGGAGGTGTTGATGAGAGGGGCTGCGAAGTTGGGGATATCGGTGACTACCCCTGTTCCCACTACTTCTGTGATCTTTGAGACTTTGCATAAGGCACATCTGTCGCGCCCCCTCCTCCCGCTGGTTCCGGGGTTGGAGGAACCTGCTATGGAGGTGTTCTTGACGCCGGCCGTGGTGAAACCGGCTCCCTCGAGACTGTTAAAAAAGTACAGGGCTCCTGACTCGGATCCGGCGTTCCTCAGAGTGGATCCCCCACCGGATTCTGTTATCGTGGCGGCGGCTCGTAAGCAACACTCTACGACGCCTTCATCCACGGCTCCTCCGGATAAGGAGAGTCGCAAAATGGACTCCTTGGGGAGGAGGATGTGCGCCACGTCGGCCACTACGATGAAGGCCGCTAGCGCCTCCGCTCTGTTGGGGCGATATGACAGTTCTCTTTGGGACTCCCTGCAACAGTTCGCTGCCTCCCTACCTAGAGACAAGAGGGAGGACTTTCAAGAGGTGCTGAACGAGGGCATGATGGTCTCTAATCAGATCATCAGTGCGGCGGGGGACGTGTCGCTGCTGGCGGCCCATGGGTACTGCCACGGCATACATATGAGGAGGCATTCCTGGCTGCGGCTGACTCCGCTCAAGCCGGAAGCACAGCAGAAGATCGCCAATTTGCCATTTTCTGGCACGACGTTCTTCGGGTCACATGCGGACGACGAGATGGCCCGCATGAAGGCTGAGGCGGAAACTCTGAAGGCGGTGGGGCTGGAGCGGCCCAAGGAGCAGAGGAGGTCCTTCCGGTCCTCGGGCAGGCGCTACACCAAGCAGAGGGGCCAAGGGCGTCAGTCGGGCCCCCAGCAACAGCCCCAGCAACAGCAGCAGTACCAGAGGCAGTCCTTTCAGAAGCGCCAGAGGGGCAGAGGCCAGCATCAGTCCTCGGCGGGGAACAAAGGCCCGGCCGGGTCGAAGCCCTGAAAAGTTACTTCCCCCTCATCCGTTACCCGCTCCGGTGGGGGGAAGTATTCAACACTACCTGGCAGAGTGGAGGACAATAACGCAGGACAAGTGGGTGCTGAATATTGTTTGCAGTGGTTACTGTCTTCGTTTCACCAGTCCGCCTCCACAGATTCCACCAGTGCGCTCCCTCTACATGGTGCGGGAGCTCCAGCGGGAGGCGGACGTTCTGTTAAAAAAGAGGGCGATAGAAGCGGTTCCTTTGAAGCAAAAAGGAAAAGGTCTCTACTCACGGTTCTTTCTCGTAAGAAAGAAAGACAAGAACGAGTTCAGGCCTATTCTGGATCTGCGTCAAGCAAACAAGTGGATCCGCCGAGAAAAGTTCCGTATGCTGTCCCTGCATCAGATTTACCCTCAGCTGCATCGAGGAGACTGGCTGTGCGCCATAGATCTGCAGGACGCTTACTTTCATGTGCCGATCGCACCGAAGCATCGCAAGTTCCTGAGGTTTCTGGTAGGCAACAACCATTACCAGTATTCAGTACTCCCGTTTGGCCTGAAGTCTGCACCACGGACGTTCTCCAAGTGCATGGCAGTGGTCGCGGCACACCTGCGGAAGACCGAGGTGTTTGTGTACCCATACCTGGACGATTGGTTGATCAAAGCGTCCACTTACCAGGAAGCCCAGTGCCATTTCAACAGGACGGCGGCTTTGCTTCATCGTCTGGGGCTGCACATCAACATGACGAAGTCAGTGCCGGTCCCTGTGCAGTGTCTCCAGTACTTGGGGGCTTCAGTCAATACTTTGACCGCAAGCGTGTGTCCTTCGGAGGAGAGACGCTTATCGATCCGTGGGAAGGCTCTGCATCTCATCTCAGCCCGCTCTCCTACGGTGAGGACGGTGTCTTCCTTACTGGGGTCGATGGCCTCTTGCATTTTTCTCACCCCCAATGCACGTCTGCATATGAGGCCCCTACAGGAATGTCTGGAGGATCAATGGGACCAGAGGCGGGGGCGTTGGGAGGACAAGATCCAGTTGTCTCAACACGCTCGGCAGTCTCTGAAATGGTGGTGTACCCCAGAGAATGTTTGCAAGGGGACTCCTTTTCACAAGGATATTCCGGTCCAGACCATAGTGACCGATGCGTCTCTCCAGGGCTGGGGAGCGCATTCGGGCCCTCTTCAGATTCAGGGGATATGGTCGCAGATGGAGACGACTTACCATATCAACTTTTTGGAACTCAGAGCGGTACACTTGGCCTTGAAGGCGTTCCATCCCTCCTTCAGGACGTCCTCCCTGCTGGTTCAGACGGACAATACTACGACCATGTATTACCTCAACAAGCAGGGGGGCTCCCGTTCACGCACCCTATCTCGGGAGGCACAGGCGATCTGGAACTGGCTGGTGGCCAGGAATCTGACGATCACGGCGACCCACCTGCCGGGAGTGCAGAATGCCCAAGCAGACGCGCTCAGCAGGCTCGTTCAAGAGAACCACGAGTGGGTGCTAAACGACGACGTGCTAAGAGACGTCTTCGCAGAATGGGGCACTCCAGATATAGATCTGTTCGCTACGGCAGAAAACAGCAAATGCCGCGACTTCGCGTCCAGGTACTACCAACCAGGGACGCTGGGGAATGCCCTATGGATCAGCTGGTCCAACAGCTTTCTCTACGCCTTTCCACCCATTCCCCTGATTCCGGCGGTGCTGATCAAGCTGTCGCAATCCAGAGCCAGAATGATCCTGATTGCTCCGGAGTGGCCGAGGCAATGGTGGTTCACCAACCTTCTTCACCGGTCTGTTCTGATCCCACTGTTGGTTACTTCAGTAATTTTTTCAAAGAAGAGAGACACATATTGAGATAAGAATGATTTGGGTAGAATTTGTGAGATAATCTAGCCTTCCTTTTTTGATCCAAGTACCCGTCATTAATAGGCAATATAAAACATGCTATTTTTAAAAGTGAAAAACTGCTTTACAAAAAGTAAAGGAAAACATTACACAACAAGAGTTAAGTATGAAAAGAATGTTGCCCAGTGCATTGCAAATTGAAAATTAGCTATGAGTCTTACTTTTTAAAGTTTAAAACTTGAATTCAATTTTAGGCATTGGTAGAAAGGAAATCACAGGCATAATACAAATCAACAACATAATTAGATGATTCAAGGATTCATTTTGATAGTAGTTTAAAATCCAACTTAATGGTCAAATCAGATTTTAAATTACTATTTTTGGAAATTACACTTTTAGATGATTGCCATTTCTCTGCCTAAGCTAAAAGGGCCTTTCAGCCAGGGCCCAGTGTCACCTGACTGTTGAAGAGCTACCCGGAGGGGAGATGTGGATTGCCCCAAGACAGTAGACAAAAGCTTGGGTGTGGAGAGGTATGTTTCCTCATTGAGCAGGATGGCCTGGGGGACTGTACTCAACCCCTTCCTGAGCTTCAAAAATGCCTACCCTGTCACTGGCAGATGTAGCTCACATCTAGGCCTTCCTACCTTTGTCTTCCTAGTCAGCTTACCTCCAAACCTAGTGGGATGGCAGGGCTGTCAGAGAACTGATTAGGCATGACCACAAGGGCCGGTTTGCCCAATATCATGCCACTCCTCCGGGTGGACACTGGAAGCTCTGATCAGGGGAAGAAGGGTTTTGCCATGTTGGATTTAGAAACAGAAGGGCACTGTGGGATAGTTTACAATAAAATGCACAGGGCATACTGCAAAAGTGGGTAAGGTCACCCCTGGGAACTTTTACCCAATTTCTTAGGGAATGGCCAGGAGTTTCCCCCCAAATGTGGCAACCCCAGTACCACCTCAGAACATACCTGGATCTTTGGAGAATCAGAATGACTGCCCCGCTGACTTGCCCCAACCACAGGCCAGCACTGGGTATAAGAATGGCAGCCCCTGACCCCTCTCAGAACAGTCCTGAACCATTGTGGATTAGAAGAAGGACTGCCCTGATGTCAGAAAAACCTTCTGGAAGACTGGACCTGCTTGCCTTGAACCCAGGAACCCTGGAAGTGACTCCAGGGGGCAGTTAGCTAGCCTCCTGTTTGAGCTACAGCGACACAACAAGCTTCCAGAGCCTCTCTAACTGCAGCTGCCCAGCTGACCAGTTCCACTGGACCTGCCCTGGATTCTGCTGCAGTCCTCTGCAAGAGTGAGTCCTAACCCTCAAGTGGTGCCTCCAGGATCTGGACCCCTGGCTGCTGTTTGAGTGTACTTCTCCTTTGCCTGCTGCAAAAGCTGAGGTTTAGAAACTTTTTGCCAAAATTCTGCCTGAGATCCAACGGAGACTGGGGTTGCCATTCAAAGCCGCAGCCGTCAATGTTGAATCACCAGTCGGCCTCAGCTTGCTGGTTTGACCTCCTGAAGAAGGTATGATTTCAGAAAGGTTTTAACGTTTGAACATAGAAGGCTTCATCAGGACTGACACTGACTGAGCAACAACCCATCAACATCAAGTCATTCCTGAGCACAGACTTTGAACTTTTCCTGCTCAGAGCTTTTCCATCTTTGTTGACAACCACACCATGACATTGTTCTCTAGGAACCTACCACTGTTGAGCCCCATTTCAGAACCAGCTTGCAGATTGCCTTGCTGGCTACTCATTTATGAACACTTTTTCCTCATAAACGTTTGTAAGTCAGAAGGTAAACTTTTCACAGGGGCAAACCTGGTACTTGTATCCAACCTGCGCTCCATCATGTTCTGCCTTTGACCTGGTCTGGCGTGACTAGATAACTGGGGTTGGGGCTTTGCACTTTTTGTTGCAATTTTTAGTTTAAAGTTTAAAGATTCATATCTCTGGTTCTACTTATTAGATTGTTGTCATTGTGGTGTCATTTTATTTATTAATATGTACTTTCTTTTTCTAAATTGTTTGGTGATTTTTTTTAAGTTAGTGTTTTCACTTTACTGCTGTTTTAGTACTGCATAAATACTTCACACATTGCCTTTAAGTTAAGCCCGACTTTTTTTGTTGCTCTTTTATGTAGCGTGATCTCGACCCAAAGGTATCAGAGCACTTTACATCAGCACCAGTTGCATTGCAGATGGACTCCTACATTTGCATGCACAGGGAGATTAAGTGATTTACCCAGAATCATAGGATGTTTGAACCTCCTGCCAGACTCAAACCTGGTTCCCCAGCTTCAAAGTTGGCTGGCTTAGCATCAAGCTATCACAAGCTTAAGCACAGGTTTATTTAGTTCACCTGTCAAGGATTGTGAATATTGTTTGATTCAGGTTCTCACCACCCTCAAATAATACTCCAATTTTATTTATGTAGATGGAGGGAAGTTACATCGTATTTCAGGAGTTTTATTAACATGATGCCTTATGCATGCTCTATACCCACCTACCCCCATGTAGCAGAGGTGCCAATGAGCTCTTTTGGACTGAAAGCAAAGAAAGGCACAGTCTTTTCACTCTTTGAATTCAATAATGTGGGTACACCTTTTTCCTTTTAACTGTTGACATTTCAAGACACTGACATCAGTCATGATGGACTTGACAAATACTTTAATAACAACCAGTTGAGTGCTTCCCAATCTAGGAGTCTAATGTTTGTAATTTAAGGGAAAAGAAAATTCATATATAGAAAAAGGAATGAAAGCACTGTTTCACAATTTTGAATGTAGCTATAAAATGCCTTAACTCTTGTTTGAATACAAAGTTCATGATTAAGGTAGGTTTGTTTTCACTTTGAAACCCGAAGCATTTAATTAATGGAATGACAATCATTTTATGACATAAAATAGTAGAGAAGGGATTCTTTTACAGAATGATTAGGGTCCAGCATCATTGAGTGACATACTGTAAGATTAAGGTTGGGGGAAGGTTAATGATTGGTTATGTGGTAAGGCTTAACATCCATATTTAATTCTCTAAGAGTCAAATAAAAGGGAGCTCAAACGTAGTCCCAAAATATATCAATATTTACAGATTTTTCAGATAACAGCAGATTATATAAATTATCCCTATGTGGTTTTCTCTTAGTAAATGTATGTTAATTGGTTATCCTGAAAATTGGCTTAAGAGCCATCCGACCAGGGCCTACACTGGACACCACTACAAAATAATTTCAGCATTGATGCTATATTTATGGTGGTGTTGCTGAAGTTCTATGCATTCTGTTATGGCTTGTACTCACCTTTTTTTGTCCTAACTCCTCAAGGTGTTGTAATGCCATGGACTTTTGTGTACATCATGATCTTTGGAATGTGATGGGCACTTGGCAACAAGGAGAATCACGACTGAGAGGAGCTGTGCTGGCTGTAATGTCCTTGTGGTGAATGCATTAAAGAGAACTGAAGTTGACCTGTGTATCTCTCAACACTGGTGACAAGTTGGAGCACCCACCCCTAAGAGAACCCTGCATGCGCCGTTATTACAAGCTGCATACTGTTGTGAAGGATAGAGTCAAGGAACTGCTTTTGACCTGATGTCCCTTATTATGCTTTGAAGTACAGCCACAGTAGGTCATTTCAAGGTACTTTTGACTGAACTTGATTGGGATAAGCCCTTTTTGCTTTTTGCCTTTGCTGTTTGGGACGTGTAAAACATTATATTTATCTCCTTTACCCTGCCGTTGGCCGAGCGGTGCTCTGCGGCATTTGAATTCTGGTGCACGCAGCCTTGGAGCGCGACCACAGCAGCATTAGAGACTGTGTGAGCAGCGTTGCTGAGGAGCGTGAACCGCATCTCCCCTGGAGGCATGTCTGCTTATGAAGCCAAATGCCTCATGGGAGTCGTCCCGCACACGTTATTGAGGTAGCTTGTGCGCTTCTACAGACTAGCATGAGGGGAGTCGTTGTGCACACGTCACAAAGGAAGCTAGTGCGCATATTCTGAATGGTGGTCTTGTGCTATGGAAGACCGATCCGGGGATACTCTCGGTTTAATACTCCCGGCATTTCTGGACATTATTTCTATGTTGCCCTGGAACACCAGTATATTTTATTTTAGTTTCTCCCAGATATTTTTTAAGAGATCCTCTAGTGGTGCGTGCACTATTTAGGACACTGTTAGGTGTTCACCTGACTTGCGTGGCACCAACTCCTCGCTAAATATCTTTAGGAAGTAAGTTGGGAAGCTTTTAACTTAGCATTTCCCCTACTACGACATATGCGGTGATAACTTTGCAGGACAAGGGAATTTAGGTGTTTTTTCTCCCTGGCTGCTATTGGTTTCTGGGGACCGTGAATTTTTGACATCTTTGACTTACGCTCAATATTTTAGTTTATTTTGCTAATTTCTTGTGGTACTTTATTATTCTAACGTATTACTTTGACTTGTTGTATTTGTTAGTTATTTTAGCTTGTTATGGTGTTGGAGTAACATTACAGAATGTTACATTTGCATACCATGGCTGCAGGAAGCATGCTTCCCCTCCTCAATTCCTCTCTGAAGCTGGCAATCCCATATTGCCGGGGATTTACTAAACAATCTGAAATTGAGGGCCGTGATATATATGAAAGCCTAGATGAAGTTTATTTATTTATTTTGTTTATTTATTGATAAAGTTTTCTATAGCGCAAACATGATCCCGAAGGATATCAGAGCGCTTTTCCCAAAAAAATGGAAGGAAGGACATAAATCCAATATCGACATCAAGTAAGAATACACAACAGGAATAATCACATAATACCCAGACAATGTGGTACTTTATTATTCTAACTTATTACTTCGACTTGTTGTATTTGTTAGTTATTTTAGCTTGTTATGGTGTGGGAGTAACATTACAGAATGTTACATTTGCATACCATGGCTGCAGGAAGCATGCTTCCCCTCCTCAATTCCTCTCTGAAGCTGGCAATCCCATATTGCCGGGGATTTACTAAACAATCTGAAATTGAGGGCCGTGATATATATGAAAGCTTAGATGAAGTTTATTTATTTATTTTGTTTATTTATTGATAAAGTTTTCCATAGCGCAAACATGATCCCGAAGGATATCAGAGCGCTTTCCCAAAAAAATGGAAGGAAGTACATAAATCCAATATACACAACAGGAATAATCACATAATACCCAGACCATCAAATCAGGGAGAGTAATACAAAAAACAGTAATTTAGCGGGCTAGGAGGGGGGGCACACAATGCGGTAAAGGAGAGCAACAACAAATGATGGTGCAATGGTTGTAGGATTTGAGCAGGAGAAACCTAGACCCAATTAAGGTAAGAATTTGTTCATTAGGATTCTTTTGGCTTCCTATTTGAAAGCAGTCGTTGAAGAAATTCTGCGTACATCTGGTGGAAGAGAGTTCCATATCTTTGGGGCAGCTCCGGAGAAAGCTCGGTGACAAGTTCTTTTTGCTAAGGATGAGTGGTTTTAGGAGCAAAGTGTCTGCACTTCTTGAGGCTCTCCCACCATAAGATAATTCAAGCTTTTGCGCTAGGTACCAGGGAGTTTTGAGATGTAGGGCTTTGTGCGCCAGAACGGCAATCTTTAACTGAATTTGAGCTTCGTTGGGGCAACCATTTGAGAGATTTCAGTACTGGGGAAATGTGCTCATTTTGTTTTGTACCTGTGACCAGTCTGGCCGCAGCTTTCTGTGATGCCCTTAGTGGAGCCAGATTATATTTAGGAAGACCACAGAGTGTAGCACTGCCATAGTCTAGCTTAGGCAAACACGCAGAATTACTTGTTCCACCCATTCGCGATGCTTTTTTCCTGTTAGCAAACGCTATTTGCGTGCTCGGGGGGAAATATCTTGCGAACACGAATTTTTAAAGCACGAACAAGCAAAAAATTCCGCAAAGCCGCGGATCGTGGAATTTTTGGCAATTCCGCTTCTCCGCTGAACGCGAAATTACCTAAATTCCGCGAGTGGAACGGAATTTGCCACCCAGGCCTAGTTCTCAGTTAACCAATTTTGAGTAGACGTTAGGGTACTGTTGAGCGAGATGATGTTATCTGGGGATGAGATTTTCAGATAAAGTTGTGTGTCGTCCGCATACATATGGAAGAGAATGTTCGTGGAATTTGGTGAGTTAGCTAGTCGTTCCAAGAAAAGGTTGAAGAGGATAGGAGATAGGGCGGACCCTTGGGGAACACCCATGAGTACTGGAGAGGGCTGGGAGAGGGAGTGGTTTGCCTTGACTCTTTGTGATCTGTGTTGGAGGAAGGATGAGAACCATTGCAACACCCGATCCGAGAAACCCATCCTGTTCTCCAGAATGGATAGGGGGTTGTCATGATTAACCGTGTCGAATGTGGAGGAAAGATCAAGGAGGATTAGAAGGCAGGAATCATTTTGGTCAAGCATTTTTTAAATGTCATCTATAACGCGCTTGAGAGCCGATTTGGTACTGTACCCCTTCCGAAAGCCGGATTGATGCTGGTCGAGCAGTTGGAAATTCTCTATGTGGGCACAAAGTTGGGATTGTACGCATTTTTCTAATAGTTTGGCTAGGGTGGGGATGTTGGAGATAGGGCGGAAATTATTGAGGTCAGATGAGTCTGCGTTAGTTTTTTTTAGTATAGGTGACACCTGAGCTGCTTTTAGGCAGTGCCTTGTGATACAGAAGCCTTTACAATCCTTGTCCAGGTGGGGATGAGTACATTCTTGAATTCTTTGAAGATGGCCGGGGGCAACGGGTCACCGAAGTGGTTAGATGGGTTGATGTTCTGAAGAATCTTGTCAATGTCTTTTTCACTGAATGGGGTAAAGGAGCTCCATGATGCGTTGTTCTTAGTGTTCAGGCTGATAGGTTTCCTCTTATCTAAGTCAAGGGGAGGTGCAGACCCAGAGGATGGCAGTAGAGCCTTCTTAGAAGCGAGTTCAATGGTGATGAGTCTTGATTTCTGTTAGACCTGTCAGCCCTTTGGGTGGTCCCTCCTCATCATTATTTATTTTGTCCCACTTTTGCCTCAAACCCTGTTGCTATTTTTCCTTTTTGGGAACCACCAGATTTTTTTAGTGTTGATGCAGATTCAGGGAGCCATTTTATCTACCCCTGAAACTTCTGTCTGAGGGCCTGGAGCACAAAATGGTGGCCACCTGTGACATCACCAGCACCCACTGGAACCTACTAGAACCTTCTGCAACATTCTGGAGCCCTGTGACAGTTGGAGGCAGTTTAGAATGTTGGGAAGTTAAGACAGAGAGTTGGCAGTTGGAGCTGGCAGTTGGCACCTGACTGGTGAAGAGAGAGCAGCAGAAACCTGAAGGAGGAATTAGTGAAGCAGCAGGGGTGGAAACTTGTGCCTGGAGTGGGGTCCATAAACCCACCCTTGATACTAGTCCCTACTGACTGAGCCCAGCCTGGAGCCCTGTGTGGGAAGAAGCAAGAAAAACCATCCTAAGGACCTGGACAGCAGGAACAGGCCTTAGAAACAGCGAACAGCAAGATCCTGACCTGGATACTGGTTTCCCTGGAGTCCGGCGTCGAGTAGCCTGAGACCTGGAGCCCGAGGTGGAGAAGCGGCGCTGACTGGAAAGCAGACGTCGTACCCGGAGCCGCCGGAGGTCGAGAGAGGGCGCCGACGGAGGTCGTGGAGAGTACCAGAGGTCGAGGAGGAAGTCACCCGAGGTCGAGTGAGCGGCGTCATCGGAGGAGTGAAGTCCGCCCTCCGGAGTCGTCGGAGACCGAGGTGAAGCGTGTCGGAGGTCGGGAGTGGAGATCGCACTCCGGAGTCGCCGGAACCTGAGGAGAATCGTGCCGGAGGTCGGGAGTGGAGGTCGCACTCCGGAGTCGCCGGAAACCTGAGGAGAGGAGCACCGGAGGTCGGGAGTGGAGATCGCACTCCGGAGCCGCCGGAAGTCGACATCGAGCCAAGGCCGGCCGACGTCATCGAATCCGAGGTCGCCATCGGACCGGAGCCGCCCGACGTCGACACCGAGCCAAGACTGCCCGACGTCATCGAATCGGAGGTCGAGATCGAACCGAGGCCGCCGACATCGAACCGGAACCGCCTACCGGCGTCGACAAGAACTGACATTGCGCCGAGGCCGCCGACATCGAACCGGAACCGCCTCACGGCGTCGACACGACTCCAGCGGCGTCGGAGCTTCAGAAAAAGGGCAGTAAGTGGAGTGGAGGGCGCCTAAGGCCCTGTGGAGACCTGAGAGACAACTCTAAGGGGCTAGGGAGGTGCTGGAACCAGCTGGACTGTGCCAGGGGTGAGCTGAGACTAATTCAGTGGGGTTGTGTAGAGTGGGAGAGCCAGATCTCTAGAATCCCCCCTTAATCTACCTCAGTTTAGGCCTCAGCCTTGTCCAAGCCAGGGAGTAGACACCCTCAAGCCATCCACCTAACCACAAGCTGTGCCTGGGCCAAATCAGCCCATAATAATCTAAATGTGATCTGATTCTATAAGTGTCACTGTCAGCTTTTAATTATTTATTGAGAGCACTGTATTTATTGTATTTAACCTATTTATTGCTTCACTGTATTTATTGGTCTACAGTATTTATTGTCGCACAATATTTATTGGTTTGCAGTATTTATTGCCTCAGAATATTTAATTGCCTGTATGTATTGCACTTATATTTATGCCTTAGTTATTTATGATCACCCCTATTTATTGAATCCTTAAGACAGTATTTATTTGACCTGCACTATTTAAAAAGCCTTGTATATTGTGATTGTCTTATTATTTATTTAATCAGCAACTAAGAGAAAAAGAAGATAAAGGAAGATATTTTCATAATTTTTACGGTGTAGAGTCGTTTTTGGAACGGATGCACGTATGGTTATTGTATGGGTATAACGTATGCTTAGCACGGTGCCTGTTTCCTGACCACTCGAGCCAAGCTACCACAGTGTGTTCGGGAGGACTCCACCACCCTTCCAGAGTGGGAGTGGGTTTTTCTAACATAATTGGTGTTCAGTGGTGGGATAGAGCTGTGCCTACGTATACTCAACAATAACTGTGGGTAGTCCATAGGCCTACACCGGGAGTTTTCTCAAAGCGGCCTTCCTAATTGTGGGTTTTTGTTTTTTCCAAATTTACTCTGGTGGTGGGAGGAGGTATTATATAAGGTACCCCCCTGCATAGTTACTGCACATAACTGTCCTCTGACCTGAGTGGGCAAGATGGAGTTTGTACTGGAGAATTTAGAAACGTACACTGTGGCCCAACTCAGGGAGTTTTGTCAGCGGGAGGGGGTGTATTGTCCCCCAGGAACAAAGAAGGGTGCACTCCAAACCAGCTTAAGGGCTTGGGGGGAGGCACGACGAGAAAGCAAGGCTGAGGAGGAGGACAGGGATAGAGAGCCAGACAGTGAGGGAGCTGGTTTGTACCAATGTGGAAATGTGGATTTTCCTGGTCAGTTATGTCCCCTATCTTGGACCCCAACGGTTCTATGTGCATGTCACAAGTACATGTATGTTCCCTCCAGTTCCAGTTATGAAGACGCAAATACATGTGCGCCCACCGTCAACATGTCCTCTGTCAGATCCGCCATGAATAGGCCGGATATTCCATTCCTAAATATGAAAGGCCACCGGCTTTATATGGTTCACTTTTGCCATTTTACAGTCCAGGCAAGTAGGCCCTGATTCTGTCATCAAACTCCTTTTTCCTTCTGCCTCTGAAAGCTCCAGTCTGAGCCTGCATCTGTGACCATGAACTTTGTCTCATTCTCTGCGCGGCTCACGAAGCCTGACATCAGCCTATTCTCTGCCAAGAACTGTATTTCACCTTCGAATTATCTGCTTCCCCCTCAGCCGATGCATTCCTGCCTAGTAGTTTAAGTAAACATTCTTCCAGTTACCAAGCAAAAGGCCCGGCTTCTCTGTCCTCATGCAAGTAATTCATAGCCCTGTCACCATGGAATATTCCTACCCCCTCGCATTTAGTGTAGACACTTAGACGCTTGTACACGCACACACAGTCAGTATAGAATAGATTCTGTCCGAGAGTCCTTCTTTTGTGGATAACATAGTTCTTTAAACATAGGATGTTAGATATGATTTGGGATTAGGTTGACCTGACCCCCCAGACTTTTCGTCTCCACATGTAGAGCTAATGTCAAGTCCCCTTCACCCCCTAGTTACACGTCAATTACACGTCATGCTGCTGCGCGCGCATCTATGCCAAGTATTATCTTATAGATCCACCTATGTACGACATCATAACCAATCATGTTCCTTTTTACTCCTTATTACACCCATTTTCGGTTACGCAGGTACCACGTCAAGTTCCTTATCAATTGTTACGCCTACTGTATTTGCTTCATTATAATGTATGTACTATAAAAGTTACTTCTTGTCAATAAAGTATGTACTTCACTTCCTGAACCCCCGTGGTGATGGAACTTGGAGCATCCGATTATAATCGATTATTGGAATAAAGCCCATTCCGAAACTCTAATATCACGGATTCTGCCTCTCATTTTACTGAGCTATTTTATTATGATTCTGTATCAAATTCAGTCCCGGTAAAGGAATTTTATTTACCACATGATGGCGCCCGAACAGGGACACTTTCTCATCTCACGCGCCGGCGGTGAGTTGTAGGCCCGGTCTCCTGCCACAGCTGGACGGACAATTACGCGTACCAGCAGGATTTCCTGTATCTCCCTCCGGTCAAGCGGGGGCGACTGAGACTACGATCAACACCCAGACGAGGCGATGAGAAGTGCGAAGTATCCCGACCAGAGCCTAGCTGAGAGAGCAAGATCCGAGGTATACCGAGACCCACCAGTTCGAAGTCAAGTCCAGTTTCCGACGAGTCGAGTCGAGTCCAGTCCGGTTCAAGTTCAAGTTACCGAGGCTTTCCGTTTCCGAAGCTACCCGGTGAGTACCATTACTGGGGAGGCATTTCTGACGTGCACATAGGTTGTGCCGGTCAAGACGGGTTTGGGTACACAAATCCGGTCTGCACTGTTTTAGCAGTGTATCTGTACTGTTTAGCAGTATATCAAGTATTCCGAAGTATCTAGTTATTGTCAAGAATTATGCTTGGTGATTAGTTATGCAGACGATCATCATTGTTGCTTATTCTAAAGGTTAAAAAAAAAAATGTTTAATGTTTAATGTCTAAATGTGTTAAACGTCCTGCATATTGTGGTATGAATGGTTGTTCATTAGTGTGCTTTTGTATTAAGTGTGTTCAAAATTAAGTATCGGATCAGTTGTCAATATGCCGCTCTTTTCGAAATTAAGACAGATCACTACTAGGAAAGGGGTACTTGAAGAAGCCGTCCCTATTCCTCCTAGGGATACTCCAGGGCACTTCATGTATCACAAACATGGCTTAGACGCTATATTATTTCTTGATTTATGGGTAGACTACACCAAGGGATTGCCAGAAAGTCAGAGGTGGCCCGCAGCGGGAACCTGGGATGCAGAATGCATCATGAAAGTCGAGGAAGAATTATGGAAAAGGAAAGTCAGACAGTCACAGAAAGACGCCGTTGGGTTATGGCGTAAAGAATCTCATAGACGTACAGAAAAAGCACGTAGACAGGAAGAGAAGAGTAAAGAAAGTTCAAATAAAGTTCAAGAAAATCTATTAATTGAGGAAGGTATCCGAGTGAAATCAGAACAAGTAGATAGACAAAGAAATGCCCTCATGAATGGTATGTATCCCCTTCTAGCCGAAGGATTACCTAAGGCTACTCCAGAGATACCGAAAGACTTGCCACCCCCATTATTTCCAATTAAGGTACATCCTAAGGGGCATCCTAGAACCGCAGAAGATGTTTTTCTTTCCTCATATTTAGATGACGTAGCTCCCGAGTATGCTAATTCCGCCCCACATAGACCGCATACCAGGGAGGTCCAACGCCAAGATCCAGCACCCGTATCCCTACAGCAACAAATCGAGTCACAAGTTCCGGCAAGCACATCTGTTTCCGCATCTGTCCCTACAGGTACTTCCATAGCTGTGTCCACACCTATAGTTGCCGTGTCACGTTCGACGAATCCTTTCACACCCGACGCCCCAGATGGGGCCACGGGAGGTGCTACCAATACTTTTTCCACGCCACCTAGAATAAATAAACGTATTTTTCAAGAGTCAGCCCATTCACGTACACCCAAATTCGTAAGTGAACGTGCGCTCAAGGAACTCCTTATAGATTGTAGATATGACCCGGTGATCGGTAAGGAGGACGAAATGATCCTGGCATCATTACGTATCAGACGAGCCGCAGGGTATTTAGCGAAGTTACCAGGAATGACTGCGCATCTAGATAAAATATATCATTTTGTTCAAACAGGGCGAGATCCAGAATGTATTAACAGAGCTATGGAATACCAGAAAGTAGAGATACAGGGGGAACTGTTACGTTTCCTCATAAACTGTGTGATCAGAAATCAAGACCGACCGGGGGTAGACCCGGATGCAATGCAAATTCTTACAAGATGGAGCCAGAATATATCAGAAGGGAGACACGATAAGCAAAATTGTATAATAGCCATGTGCCGAAAGATCCGTAAAGAAATAGAACGCCTACACGAAGAGCGATTAGAGACAGACGAGTTCGAACCAAGCGAGAAAGAAGGGTCAGGACCGCCCGCGGGACAGTTGGACACCATAGCCTATGTAGGTAGAGGAAGATCTTGTAATAGGGATCAGACTAGATGTCATACTGACTCAATACGTCCGATATGTCCAGATAATAACAAGAATTTCCAAATACCTATAATTAATATAAGGTCTAACGAGCATTCGTTCCAAACTGCCGACAAACTACTCCGAGAACGAAGGGGTTATCATTTTCTCGATTCTATGGATGAACAAGATTTAGCCAGGGCAGCTGTCCACTGGGTGGACAGTCCCGGAAAATATAGTGATGCTACAGTAGTACGCACATTTTTGAATCTCACCCCAGATGAACAGAGGTTAGCTGGGATTTATATGATTCAACAACTCATTATACTATATCGGAGTCAGCATTCGGACCCTGGTCCCTTACCTGACATATTGACTGAATTGCTTACAAATAAATGGAGAGGTCCAGGTACTGAATTAATTAAAGAAATTCTAATATCAAGAAAGCAGTATATTCTTTTTGTATGCTCAGAGCATGCCTCATTGCCCGGCAAGGAAAGAACCACGTATCACATGGATAGACAGAATCCCTTACGAGAAGTACACCCAATAAGAGACGAGGACAACGAGTTTAGGCGCGTATTTGTATATACGCCCATATCAAAAATAGAACTGTTACAAATGAAGAAAGTGGTACCGAGTCATGACAAAGATCCAGCGGGTTTTCACCGAGAAATTAAAGACATGTTACTCATGGGAGAGTATACCTATCCCGACATTATGACGATATTAAAGGTGTTGATGCCTGCTGGCATTTATGAGAAACTCAAGGAAAAAGAGTGGGAGGTAGGAGACCAAAAGATAGAATGGTCAGCATTGGAAGCAGAAGAAAGGGCCCGAACTGCAGGAGCAGGACTTGGGGATAAAACTAAAGCACTACCAGGTTTGCTAGTACAGGTACTGCCACGTTTATTAACTACGAAAAAGGAAGATTGGGGTACAATTTCAGCCTGTAAACAGAAGCAAGACGAAGACACTAGTGATTACTATGCCCGATTCGAGAAATGTTTTGGTATAAATAGTGGCATAAAAGCAAGTAGCGAATCATACCCACATCTGTTTGTAACAAAATTAGTAGAAAATGCCCTGCCCCCAGTAAAGAATAGAGTATTAAAATTCGAGAGTACCTGGCAAGGTAACACTCCATCACAAATGTTACAAATGTTACAGTACCATCACAATAGAATTAGAGAGGAACAAGAACATGAACACAGACGCATGAAAGACACAAAAATGAAAATGCTAGTTTCCCAGACAGTACCAGCTGAAGGACATAAAAAGGGTATGACACATTCCGATTCAGCAGGACCTGTAAAAGGGACATGCAATTATTGTAAAAAGCCAGGTCATTACGTACACGATTGTCCAGTTCTAAAACATAATATCTCTATAGGTAAAACACAAGAAAGATCACGGCCACTAAGACAAGATCAGAATGAACAAGGAGCTATGCAGCATGCCCAGGCCATGCCAGCCGCACAACAGCCAATACAGTTTGTGCCAGCTGCACCACCGTTGCCTGCTGCTGCCACACAGACCACAACACGACAAATGTATCAGACTGCACAGTATGAATATCCTGAGTATCAGCGTTACGCATGAACTAGCCTAGAGAGGGAAGTTGACTTACCCCTTATTGAGATTCCTGTAGATCAAGAAGGACCTTATGTACATAGTGAATTATTAGGTCAAGATAGAAAATTTTTACTCGATACAGGGGCAAGTCGAACAACTATAAAACGTAGTGAAGTTCCAGGGGCACCCCTCTCAGGCTCTCAGAATATTTCCCTTGGTTTTTCAGGAAAACCTATTGTTAATGAAGTATCACAGCCTCTTCCACTTACGATAGGACCTCTGACCCGAACTACAGATTTATTGCTTACTAAATCATGTCCAGAAAACTTGCTAGGAATAAAAACTCTGAAAGCCCTAGGAGCCATAATATGTTGTTCTCCGGAAGGAGTAAGGTTGTTTTTACGTGATTTTAAAGGTCACTATGTATCTAGAGACATGGATCCCCGACTACAGACTTTACCTACACATCTATGGGCACAAGGCCCTACTGATGTTGGTTGCATGAATATTACACCATATCGAGTCACACTCAAGGCAGGAGTGGTGCTACCACGAATGCGACAATACAAGTTACCACCAGATGCTGTAGTGGCTTTACTACAAATCATTGACGAGCTAATTGCCCAAGGAGTAGTTGTAGAAACAGACTCCAATGTATGTAATTCACCGATAATTCCGATTCTTAAACGAACAGATCCTACAGCCCCGCCAGTATATCGATTGGTTATTGATCTGCGCGAGTTAAACAAATGCATTGTGCCACAATTTCCTGTGGTTCCAGATATCTCGTCATTATTGACAGCTATTGATTCTGAAGCAACATTCTTTACTGTAATTGACCTCAAGAATGCCTTTTTCAGCGTCCCAATAGATCCGGAAAGTCAATATTTGTTCGGATTTAGTTTAAATGGGCGCAGCTTTAAATTCTCACGCGCACCTCAAGGATTTACAGAAAGCCCCAGCATCTATAGCCAAGCACTGAAACGAGAACTTGACAGTATCCACATGCCAGTTAACACTGCTCTGCTCCAATATGTCGATGATCTGCTGATCACCGCGAGAAGCGAACCCGAATGTGAGAAAGCATCACTGACAGTTTTACAATTTCTAGCCGAAAAGGGGCACAAGGTGTCCCCTTCTAAGCTGCAATTCTGTGTCCAGCGAGTTGTTTATCTTGGACACTCGCTGTCCAAGGAGGGAAGGCAGCTTACACCCGACCGCATTCAGTTAATAGCTAACATGCCAATACCCAAGACACAAAAGGAAGTACGAGCTTTCATAGGCCTCACGTCATATTGCAGGCAGTGGATCCCTCAGTACGCATTTCTAGCAAAACCACTCATTCAGTTAACCACACAGGAGGCAGCCACACCGACTGTTCTCCCTTGGACTCAGGAACACACACAAGCTTTTGAAAGCCTAAAGAAAGCTTTATGTCAAGCCCCCGTTTTAGCAACGCCATATTACAGAAAACAGTTTACACTCTTTGTTACAGAACGCGAAGGTACTGCCTTGTCAGTACTCACACAGGAACAAGCAGGAGCACACAAACCATGTGCTTATTTTTCTAGTACATTAGATCCCGTAGCTCAGGCTTTGCCTGCATGCCTAAAATCAGTAGCAGCGACAGCTTTAGCAATCAGACAAAGCGATGCTATAGTGTTAGGACATCCATTGACAGTTCAAGTACCACACGCAGTAGAGGTTCTTGTGAATAGAACGCAAACACAACACTTGACTATAGCACGACTTACGGGGTATGAACTTACATTGTTTCAGCCACATATAGAAATCAGACGCTGTAACACATTGAATCCTGCCACACTTCTACCTGTAATCGGAACAGACCCACTAGCCCATGACTGTATTGAAGTTATTACGATAACGACGAAACCCAGACAAGACTTAACCGATGTCCCATTGTCAGATCCAGACCTGACATTGTATGTAGATGGTTCATGCATGAGAACAAGTACAGGAGAGTTAGTGGCCGCTTACGCAGTCACAACAGATACTGAAGTCATTGAAACTAACCGTATAAATACTTTGTCAGCTCAAGCCGCAGAGCTCATCGCTCTGACACAAGCCTGTATTCAAGCCACGAATAAAAAAGTCAACATATACACTGACTCACGTTATGCATTCGGAGTTGTACACGACTTCGGCGTGCTGTGGCGAGAGAGAGGTTATTTAACTTCCCACGGTGCCCACATTCAGCACGGACCCCTCATTCATGCCTTATTAGATGCAATACATCTACCCACTGCAATATCAATTATGAAATGTAAGGCTCATACGAAGGTTACTGATATCATTTCCCAAGGCAATGATCTAGCCGACAGAACAGCTAAACAGACTGCTCAAACTCAAACCCCCGACATGACAAAGACAATAGTCCCGACACCGACACATTGTATGACAGTTAAAGATCCTACTCTTGACGTAATTGACATACAGACACATGCTACACCAGATGAAATAAAGAAATGGACTGAATTAGGAGGGATCCAAACGGACCAAGGATGGATGATGAAGGAAAAGTCTGTATGGTTCCTTCCTGACTCAATGGTCCAAGTTATAATTAACACTATACATAGTCCAGCACATCTAGGAGAAAAAGCTATGCTAGACAGCATTCAACACATTTGGTTCAATAAACATTTACGAGCAGCAGCAAAACAAAAGGTCCGTACCTGTATGATCTGTTGTCAGTTTAACCCAGGAAAAAGCGTTCCCGTAGAACAGGGTGGATTTCATACTCCTAATCATCCTTTTGAAGTACTCCAGATGGATTATATCCAGATGGAACGATGTCGAGGATTCAAATATGTTCTCGTAGTTGTCTGCGCTCTGTCCCGTTGGACAGAGGCATACCCGGTTTCAGATTACACTGCCCCGACTACTGCCAAACAGTTGGTTCGAGAATTCTTCCCACGATACGGTTTACCACGTGCTGTTCACTCAGATAACGGCCAGCCGTTCTCATCCGAATTAATGAAACACGTTTCACTTCTGTTAGGATATCAGTGGAAATTCCACTGTGTCCGACACCCCGAGGCAGCAGGTCTCGTAGAAAGACATAACCAGATCCTGAAAATCAGAATGTCCAAAATATGCAGAGAAAAAGGTGTTGACTGGGTAGTAGCGTTACCCGTTGCACTCTTTTACATGAGAATGGTAGCACACTCACGAACAGGGCTATCCCCGTATGAGGTGATCTTCGGCAGACCACCGAATATGTGGGGGACGCCCATACCACGCAAAATAACTGATATTGACTGTAATATGCTGACGGATTACTTGGCTTCCTTGATGTCTGCACTACAATCTTGTCGTTCACAGGTAGCTGCAGCCTTTCCCGACAACACTGAGGTGAAACCCCATGACGTTGTTCCGGGTGATCTTGTGTTTGTGAGGAATTTCGACCGAAAGACTCAGCTGGAGCCCAGGTGGAAAGCACCCAAGTTGGTCCTGTTGACCACGAGGACAGCCGTGAAGATCGAGGGCCGCAAGGGCTGGATTCATTCAAGTCATATCAAGAAATTTCATGGACTATCCTCGGATATAGACACTGTGCCCTGCACTCCCTCACAGACTGATTCAAAACTTCCTTTGGTTGAAAAAACTGAAACAGAACTTTATAAAGAAAAATTGAGGCCTAGAACGTCAGACAATTTGATTGTTTAAGTCCTCTCCAAGGTGAAGCGGTTGAATTTGTCCCTGACATGTATCCTCTAGACCTGAATCATGAACAGTCGCGAAAAATGTTGAAACGACAGGCGTATTATAAATCACTGCGTAGCCACTGTATGGGGACATTATTAATTCTGTTTTTATTGAGTCTTTTAATAATTATTACGAGTATGTTGTTGCACATATATTACCCTATTTCTAGACATGTTTATAATGTTACTGCTGAACATTCTTTTAGTGACTTACCTCCGCATGAATTATCTTATAGACTTGCGCTGCGCAATAACACTTTCATTAGTATGTTACATCATTCCCATCAGACTAGTAATGCCACCAATTGTTGGGTGTGTGGCCGACTCCCTCCCTATCAGAATTATGAAGGAGTCCTGCCTTTCTTTCCACATCCATTCACACATAATGGCTCCTGTGGAGCATGGTTTAGTTTAATCAATTCCATAGACTCAGACGCAGCAGTTTACCAAGATCATTGGATATGGGGAAACCTGAACCTAGTTTTACTCAAGGTCTGCTACCCTGACAAGGAGGGTCGTCCCAAAAGAACAGGAACTGACCTAGAAAATGAAGTATATGGATTAGGTAATTTTACACCTAATCTCATGATTCTAAATGTCGTATCCGAAGTTGAACTAGTCTTACCCACCATGTCAGTATTCCCAGCGAAGGGTGAATTGTGTGTAAGAAAGGTTGGTTCCATGCATATGGGCCATAGTAAATGCACTACTATAGTAGAATTCCGTGATCAAGGCAAATCTTCATTTAAAGCTTCTCGCCACTCCTACTTTATATGTGGTCAGACTGCATATATGCGTCTACCTCCAGATTGGGATGGTACCTGCTACATTGCATTCCTTCTGCCACCCGTTTTTCTAGCTCCTCCTGATTATTACAGAAATATTCATTTAGTACACAACAGAAAGCGGAGAGATCTCCCCATTGTCGATTACACTGAGACGGCATGGGACAAGTATGTAGATTTTAATAAAGGCATCTTTCCCTATATAGGTACTGTTACTAATAGTAAGCTGATACGTAGATTAACCAGAACCCTTGAAGCAGTAGTGAATGAGACTATTTCCGCCTTAGGCAATTTAACAGAAGAGCAGTCTGCTATGCGGATTGTTGTGCTTCAAAATCGTCTTGTCCTTGACGTCATCCTGGCTGATAGGGGCGGAGCTTGTAGGGTCATCGGATCAAGCTGCTGTGTATTCATACCAGAAAATTCGCCATCTGTATATAAAGCCATCACTCGCCTTCATAAGATTGTAAACCAGATACACCAGAACCCAGGCACTTGGACTTGGTCCAGTTGGTTTTGGAGTGTGATATCAGCCTGGGGATGGAGAGTTTTATCCTTCCTAGGTATTGGCCTTCTCATACTATTCAGTTGCTGTCTATGTCTACAATGTGGACCAGCGATTTGTGGTCTGTGTGCCACATCGTGTATTCCACCACCAAGATTTCATTCAAGATCACGGAAGAAGAAAGAAGAACAAATGATGCTATATGAACAGATCAATGGATTGATGAAGATCGATATCTCTTGAAGGGCAAGTAGGGGACAAGGAGGGAATGTGGAAATGTGGATTTTCCTGGTCAGTTATGTCCCCTATCTTGGACCCCAACGGTTCTATGTGCATGTCACAAGTACATGTATGTTCCCTCCAGTTCCAGTTATGAAGACGCAAATACATGTGCGCCCACCGTCAACATGTCCTCTGTCAGATCCGCCATGAATAGGCCGGATATTCCATTCCTAAATATGAAAGGCCACCGGCTTTATATGGTTCACTTTTGCCATTTTACAGTCCAGGCAAGTAGGCCCTGATTCTGTCATCAAACTCCTTTTTCCTTCTGCCTCTGAAAGCTCCAGTCTGAGCCTGCATCTGTGACCATGAACTTTGTCTCATTCTCTGCGCGGCTCACGAAGCCTGACATCAGCCTATTCTCTGCCAAGAACTGTATTTCACCTTCGAATTATCTGCTTCCCCCTCAGCCGATGCATTCCTGCCTAGTAGTTTAAGTAAACATTCTTCCAGTTACCAAGCAAAAGGCCCGGCTTCTCTGTCCTCATGCAAGTAATTCATAGCCCTGTCACCATGGAATATTCCTACCCCCTCGCATTTAGTGTAGACACTTAGACGCTTGTACACGCACACACAGTCAGTATAGAATAGATTCTGTCCGAGAGTCCTTCTTTTGTGGATAACATAGTTCTTTAAACATAGGATGTTAGATATGATTTGGGATTAGGTTGACCTGACCCCCCAGACTTTTCGTCTCCACATGTAGAGCTAATGTCAAGTCCCCTTCACCCCCTAGTTACACGTCAATTACACGTCATGCTGCTGCGCGCGCATCTATGCCAAGTATTATCTTATAGATCCACCTATGTACGACATCATAACCAATCATGTTCCTTTTTACTCCTTATTACACCCATTTTCGGTTACGCAGGTACCACGTCAAGTTCCTTATCAATTGTTACGCCTACTGTATTTGCTTCATTATAATGTATGTACTATAAAAGTTACTTCTTGTCAATAAAGTATGTACTTCACTTCCTGAACCCCCGTGGTGATGGAACTTGGAGCATCCGATTATAATCGATTATTGGAATAAAGCCCATTCCGAAACTCTAATATCACGGATTCTGCCTCTCATTTTACTGAGCTATTTTATTATGATTCTGTATCAAATTCAGTCCCGGTAAAGGAATTTTATTTACCACACCAACCTGAGGTGGGGAACCTGTCAGCGGGGCCCAGGACACTTTCTAGGAAGGGCAGCAGTGCCTCTAGCGGTGGCTTGTCTGAAGTGGAGTTAACAGACCGGAGGGAGAAAAGACAGCTCACATGGGACTTAGCAAGGCTGGAGAAAGAGAAGGAGGAACAGAGGATGGCTCATGAGATAAGGCTGAAAGAGATAAATCTTCAGATCCTGAGAATTGGGGCACACCCTGTACCTAACGGTGGCAGCGAAGAACGAGAGTACACCAGGGAACCCAAACCCTACCTGCCAAAGGACATAGTAGCTAGCTATGGGGTGGGTGACGATATTGCCAAGTGGCTAGCGGCCTATGAGGTCTCGTTAAGGGCCCATGGGGTTCCAGAGAAGTACTGGGGAGGGGGATTGTACAAGTACATGCCTCCAGCTGGTAGGGATGCTTTATTGGCCCTCGAGGAGGATGAGCAGACCCACTACCCCACCATGAAACTGGCGCTCATAAGAAAGTTTGGACTAACACCTGAAAAGTACAGACAGAAGTTCAGGAGTAGTCACAAACTGGGCACACAGAATTGGGTGGACTTCCTGGACTATGCAAAGAAGGCACTAGAGGGTTGGATTCAGGGCAGTGAAGTGAGGAACTACGAGGGGTTGTTTGATCTAGTACTGAAGGAACACCTGCTCGAGAAATGTTTCCCTGAACTGCGTCAACACCTGGTGGATAGCAAGCTGACCAGTCCCCGGAAGCTTGCTGAGGAGGCGGACATTTGGGCTAGTACCCGGGTGTCCACAAGGGGGACTGGAGGGGATACTCAAAAGGCCGGACAGGGCGCCCCCCAGAAGAAAGAGGGAGGGGAAAAGAAAAGGAGTTCTCCAAAGGCCCCCAAAATAATTTCCAAGGAAAGGGAACAGGATTCACCCCTAGGGCTAACCCACCCAGAAACCCTAATCCTGGCCAGAGTCAGCAGCCAAGGGTTGTCCATTGCTACGAGTGCGGTGGCGTTGGACACTATAAAGGAGATCCGAAGTGCCTGAAACGACCACCCCCTCCCATTGGAGGAAAGACCCCCGGAGTAGCTAGTGTAGTGCTCGGGGAGGAGATGCCCTTAACTAAGGGAAGGGAGTGGGCGGGTGTCACTTTAGTGTCCCTGGGAGAACGGGAGATGGTTCCTAAGATCCAGGTGCCCGCAAATACCGTAAAGTATGGGCAGTGGGTCACCATCAACGGCCAAAGAGGGGAGGCTCTGAGAGACACAGGAGCCAGTATGACTATGGTACGTAGCCAACTGGTGTCTCCAGAGCAGGTAATTCCCGATGTACTCCACCCAGCCGCGATGGCTGACGGCAGAACAGGCCACTATCCAGTGGCCGAGGTTCCCTTTGAATGGGGGGGGGTTGCAGGTTCACTTCGAGTTGCCGTAAGCCCTGCCGTGCCAGTTGATTGTCTGCTGGGGAATGACATGGAGCACAATGCTTGGAAGGAGGTGGAATACCGGACTCATACTGAGATGCTGGGTACACCTGACTGGGCCTGTGTGAGCACAGGGTCCGCGACTACCCGGAGAGGGAGTTCGTTTCGGCTGGAGCCTGGAACAAAGGCCCAGCCAGCTGCCAGTCAAGGGAAGAACCGAGGACAGGAGGAGCCTGCCTCGGCGTCCCCACCCCGTAGGACGGATAGGCCACCGGAGGTGGTGGACCAGGAGTCTGCGGAGGGGGACGTTACCAAACTGGAGGACCTACCCATCCCGGCCGAGTGGCACGTGGAGGGAGGCCCGTCCAGGGAGGAATTCTGCCAGGGCCAGAGGGAGTGCCCTACCCTTGAGGGGCTGAGGCGACAGGCCGCAGCCCAGGCAGCAGGGAACGTTGAAGGGAACTACAGTGTTTACTGGGAGGATGGCCTCCTCTACAGTGAACCCAAGGCACCCCTACATGGATCGTCACGAGCCTTGGTAGTCCCTCAACGTTATCGAGCCTTCCTACTGGAGTTGGCTCACAAGATCCCATTGGCAGGACACCTGGGGCAAGACAAGACCTTCGCCCGTCTTGTCCCACACTTTTATTGGCCTCAGATGAAAGTGTCGTCCGATACCTACTGCCGGACATGTGTGTCTTGCCAAGCCAGTGGGAAAACAGGGGTGAAGCTGAAAGCTCCCCTGGAACCACTTCCTGTCGTTAGCACCCCCTTTGAAAGGGTGGGCATCGACATTGTGGGTCCGTTAGATCCGCCAACGTCAGCTGGTCACAGGTTTATCCTGGTTCTGGTGGATCATGCCACACGGTACCCAGAGGCAATACCTCTGAGGACCATAACAGCACCTGTTGTGGCTAGGGCCCTGATGGGAATCTTTACCCGAGTGGGTTTTCCCAAGGAAGTTGTGTCCGACAGGGGGACCAACTTCATGTCAGCGTACATGCGGGCGATGTGGAAGGAGTGTGGAGTGACATACCGGTTCACCACTCCTTACCACCCCCAGACCAACGGTCTGGTGGAGAGGTTTAACAAAACCTTGAAAGGCATGATCAGAAGTCTGCCTGAAAGCCTGCGGAGGAAATGGGACGTCCTCCTACCCTGTTTATTGTTCTCCTACAGGGAAGTGCCACAGAAGGGAGTGGGCTTCAGCCCCTTCGAGCTTCTGTATGGGCACCCTGTACGTGGACCTCTCAACCTGGTGAGAGACGGATGGGAAAGAACTCCCAGAAAGCTTCCCCAGGACGTGGTGAGCTACATGCTGGCCTTCCGGAGCCAAATGGCTAAGTTGTGGAAGCAAGCTTCTGACAACTTGGAAGCCAGCCAAGCAGTAATGAAGGCGTGGTATGACCACAACGCTCACCCGGTGGAGTTGGAGCCTGGCCAGAAGGTGTGGGTGATCGAACCGGGAGAGCTTAGCGCCCTCCAGGATCGCTGGTCAGGACCCTTTGAGGTGTTGGAGAAGAAGGGTAAGGCTACCTACTTGGTGGACCTGAAGACCCCTCGTCAGCCCCTACGGGTGCTGCACGCCAACCGCCTCAAACCCCACCACAAGAGGCCCGAAGTCCTCTTGATGATGGTGACTGACGGAGGAGAGGACGTGGAAAGCGAGCCTCTCCCCGATTTGTTTGCGTCTCAAGAAAAGGATGGGTCGGTGGAGGGAGTGATTCTCTCCCCATCTCTAACTCCTGAACAACAGGAGGACTGCCGCCAGGTCCTGGGACAGTACTCTTCGTTGTTCTCCCTTGTCCCGGGTAGGACTCACCTGTGCGTCCATGACGTGGACACAGGAGACAGCCCACCTGTAAAGTCCAAGATCTACCGGATGTCAGACAAGGTGAAGGCCAGCATTCACAGTGAAGTCACTAAGATGCTGGAGCTAGGAGTGATCGAACCTTCTAGCAGCCCCTGGTCCAGTCCGGTGGTACTAGTACCAAAAGCTGCACCACCGGGTGCCCAACCAGAACTGAGGTTCTGTGTGGACTACCGGGGACTGAACTCAGTGACCGAAACTGATGCTCATCCGATCCCTAGGGCGGATGAATTGATTGACCGGCTGGGAGCTGCCCAATATCTAAGTACCTTTGACCTTACTTCTGGGTACTGGCAGATCTCTTTGACTGATGGAGCAAGGGAAAGGTCAGCCTTCTCCACGCCCAATGGCCACTACCAGTTCTGTGTGATGCCCTTTGGGCTCAAGAACGCACCTGCCACGTTTCAGCGCCTGGTAAACCAGATCCTCACCGGAATGGAGAGTTTCTCTGCTGCTTATCTGGATGACATATCCGTCTTCAGTAACAGCTGGGAGGATCACTTGCGTCACCTGCAAGCTGTTCTCCAGGCCCTGAGACAAGCTGGATTGACGATCAAGGCCAGCAAGTGCCAGATCGGGCAGGGGTCGGTAGTGTACCTTGGACACTTGGTGGGTAGGGGAGCGGTGCAACCCCTCCAGGCGAAGATTGAGGCCATCATGGCCTGGGAACCCCCCAAGACACAGACTGAGGTCTGAGCTTTTCTGGGCCTCACGGGATATTACCGCCGCTTCGTGAAGGGGTACGGTACCATCGTAGCCCCCCTCACGGAGCTCACGTCCAAGAAACAACCTCGACGGGTAGTCTGGACGGAGGCTTGTCAGCAGGCCTTTGTGAGATTGAAGAAAGCCATGTGCGAGGCCCCGGTCTTAAGGGCCCCAGACTTTTCCAAGGAGTTCATTGTCCAGACGGATGCATCAGAACATGGCATTGGGGCAGTGTTATCGCAACTCAACGAAGAAGGTCTGGATCAACCCGTGGTCTTCCTATCCCGGAGACTACTTCCCAGGGAACAGAAGTGGAGTGCAATAGAGCGTGAAGCCTTTGCAGTGGTATGGGCTCTGAAGAAGTTGCGGCCATACCTGTTTGGCTCGCACTTCCTAGTTCAGACCGACCACAGACCCCTTCGTTGGCTGATGCAGATGAAGGGGGAGAATCCCAAGTTGTTGAGGTGGTCTATTTCCCTACAGGGAATGGACTTTCAGGTGGAACATCGGCCTGGAGTGGACCACGCCAATGCAGACGGTCTCTCAAGGTATTTCCGCCTTAGTGATGAGAACTCCCAAGGGGTTGGGTAGCTCTCCCCACTTTCAGCTGGGGGGGACGCGTGTTAGACCTGTCAGCCCTTTGGGTGGTCCCTCCTCATCATTATTTATTTTGTCCCACTTTTGCCCCAAACCCTGTTGGTATTTTTCCTTTTTGGGAACCACCAGATTTTTTTAGTGTTGATGCAGATTCAGGGAGCCATTTTATCTACCCCTGAAACTTCTGTCTGAGGGCCTGGAGCACAAAATGGTGGCCACCTGTGACATCACCAGCACCCACTGGAACCTACTAGAACCTTCTGCAACATTCTGGAGCCCTGTGACAGTTGGAGGCAGTTTAGAATGTTGGGAAGTTAAGACAGAGAGTTGGCAGTTGGAGCTGGCAGTTGGCACCTGGCTGGTGAAGAGAGAGCAGCAGAAACCTGAAGGAGGAAGGAGTGAAGCAGCAGGGGTGGAAACTTGTGCCTGGAGTGGGGTCCATAAACCCACCCTTGATACTAGTCCCTACTGACTGAGCCCAGCCTGGAGCCCTGTGTGGGAAGAAGCAAGAAAAACCATCCTAAGGACCTGGACAGCAGGAACAGGCCTTAGAAACAGAGAACAGCAAGATCCTGACCTGGATACTGGTTTCCCTGGAGTCCGGCGTCGAGTAGCCTGAGACCTGGAGCCCGAGGTGGAGAAGCGGCGCTGACTGGAAAGCAGACGTCGTACCCGGAGCCGCCGGAGGTCGAGAGAGGGCGCCGACGGAGGTCGTGGAGAGTACCAGAGGTCGAGGAGGAAGTCACCCGAGGTCGAGTGAGCGGCATCATCGGAGGAGTGAAGTCCGCCCTCCGGAGTCATCGGAGACCGAGGTGAAGCGTGTCGGAGGTCGGGAGTGGAGATCGCACTCCGGAGTCGCCGGAAACCTGAGGAGAGGAGCACCGGAGGTCGGGAGTGGAGATCGCACTCCGGAGCCGCCGGAAGTCGACATCGAGCCAAGGCCGGCCGACGTCATCGAATCCGAGGTCGCCATCGGACCGGAGCCGCCCGACGTCGACACCGAGCCAAGACTGCCCGACGTCATCGAATCGGAGGTCGAGATCGAACCGAGGCCGCCGACATCGAACCGGAACCGCCTACCGGCGTCGACAAGAACTGACATTGCGCCGAGGCCGCCGACATCGAACCGGAACCGCCTCACGGCGTCGACACGACTCCAGCGGCGTCGGAGCTTCATAAAAAGGGCAGTAAGTGGAGTAGAGGGTGCCTAAGGCCCTGTGGAGACCTGAGAGACAACTCTAAGGGGCTAGGGAGGTGCTGGAACCAGCTGGACTGTGCCAGGGGTGAGCTGAGACTAATTCAGTGGGGTTGTGTAGAGTGGGAGAGCCAGATCTCTAGAATCCCCCCTTAATCTACCTCAGTTTAGGCCTCAGCCTTGTCCAAGCCAGGGAGTAGACACCCTCAAGCCATCCACCTAACCACAAGCTGTGCCTGGGCCAAATCAGCCCATAATAATCTAAATGTGATCTGATTCTATAAGTGTCACTGTCAGCTTTTAATTATTTATTGAGAGCACTGTATTTATTGTATTTAACCTATTTATTGCTTCACTGTATTTATTGGTCTACAGTATTTATTGTCGCACAATATTTATTGGTTTGCAGTATTTATTGCCTCAGAATATTTAATTGCCTGTATGTATTGCACTTATATTTATGCCTTAGTTATTTATGATCACCCCTATTTATTGAATCCTTAAGACAGTATTTATTTGACCTGCACTATTTAAAAAGCCTTGTATATTGTGATTGTCTTATTATTTATTTAATCAGCAACTAAGAGAAAAAGAAGATAAAGGAAGATATTTTCATAATTTTTACGGTGTAGAGTCGTTTTTGGAACGGATGCACGTATGGTTATTGTATGGGTATAACGTATGCTTAGCACGGTGCCTGTTTCCTGACCACTCGAGCCAAGCTACCACAGTGTGTTCGGGAGGACTCCACCACCCTTCCAGAGTGGGAGTGGGTTTTTCTAACAATTTCTCAGTGAAGAAAGAAGCAAGTTCATCGCAAGAGGGTGGACTGCCTCTGGCGTCAGAGTGGTTTGGACCTACCACTGATTGCTGTTTGACCAATTTGAAAAGTTTCTTGGGGCGGTTTGCAGCTTGATCAAGTTGTTGTCTGAAGTAGTCTGCCTTAGTGCTCTTGATTTGTTTGTTGTATAAGCTCCAAACATCTCTAAGGAGTTTTAATTGTTTCAGGAAGGGTTTGGATCTCCAGGAACGTTCGGCTGCCATAAGGTTACGGCATTCAGTATTTAAATTGTCATTGTACCATGGTTTGGATATTTTTGTTGAGGCATTTCTTTGTTGGAGTGGTGCAATATCATCCATGATGTTGGAGATGGTCAAGTTGTAGGCGTCAGTGAGTAACTGAACCTCAACCAGGTCAGCTTGGGAGGAGAGGGCAGATTTACAGTGGGCTGCTAGCTCGATTGAATTTATTAATCTGAGGTCCCTTTTCCAGATCTTTGATTTCATTGGCTGAGCCTTCCTCAACGTCACCACCCTGTGGGGAATGCTGAAGGGGATTCTAGAGACATTTTTGAGATGTTGTTGCTGATGTTAGAGAAGCATTTTGGACCTCTCATAAACGTAGTTATAGAAAGACATACATTTTTCTCCAGAGCCTAAGGCAAAACAGAGAAGGTGGGTAATTATATAACTTCTCTCAAAAGCTTGGTGCACACTCATGAATTTAGGATTTAACAGAATCTTTGATTAGGGACCAACTGGTAGATTGAACAAACACTCCAAGAGTCAATCAATCAATCAATCATGGAGTTTATACAGCGCGCTACTCACCCGTGAGGGTCTCAAGGCACTTGGTGGTGGAAAGAAGACAGCTCCGGATAAGTCAAAGAACCAGGTCTTGATGCCCTCCCTGAACGTGAGCAGGGTAGGGGAGCGTCTGATGTTCACCGAGAGCTCGTTCCAGGTCTTTGCTGAGATGTATGAGAAGGCTCTTCCTCCGGTCTTGTTTCTGCAGATGCGGGGGACCTCTGCCAGTGCGAGGTCGGCAGAACAGAGGTTTCTCTTGGGTGCGTGGAAGAAGAGTCTCTTGTTGAGGTATTCGGGTCCGATGTTATTTAGGGCTTTGTAGGCGTGGGTGAGGAGTTTGCAGGAGAAGCTTCTCTCAAAGAAGCCCACCCTGAAGGATGCAGTGGAAATTGTTGAGGCATGGAGCATTCTACAGGATGGGTCAAGGAAATTCAAGACAAACTTCCTGTTAGGTCCTTTATGCATGAACTTTAAGGATGAGGATGAACATGATGTGTCAGTACATAAGGTAGGAGCTGCAAGCTCCAAGTCTAGTTCTAGAAATACTAAGACCAAGTGGTTTGGGACCAGAAATTCCGAGGAGGCATCCAAGATGATCTGTTACAAAAGTGGAAACATCAAACATCTTTCCTCAAGTTTGAATTGCTTTGCCAGAAATCTCACGCCCTACACGTTGTGGGAAAAAGGGACACATGGTGAAAGTTTGCAAGAACATGAATGTAAAAGCTGTGGATGATCAACCGGATGTGTATTAATATGCCATTCTTTGAGTGTCACAGAATCATTGTGGGGGTCAAACAAGTGAGGAAATGGATGCTGGGCATGCGCAAATGCCCAAATGTCATATATCTTTGGGTGATGAAGAGATCACTGTCCTAGCGGATTCTGGTTTCCTATTCACCCTCATAGGGGACAAGAATCTGGAACTTATTTTTGGTAAGGACAACATTGAACTATGTACACAAGATATCGCACCTGGGGTTATGGTGGATGAAGATTGATCTCTTGGGGTACATCATTAGGAGTATAAACTTTAAAGGGTATGAAACGGTTGGTAAGAGCTACATGGCCAAACGGGGAGACAATCTTTTAGGATGGCGACATTTGAAAACTTGGGGATCATTCTTAACCCTTATGGCACTGATCAAGTTATTTGTTTGCCCATGATGAGCGAGGATGAGGATGTGGTAAGAGATTTTCCTGATGTGTTTAGCAAAGGTTTAGACCTGTTATGGGGTTTGAGCACAGGATTATCCTTAAGAGTAATGCCAAACCCGTTGTTCATAAAGTGCGAAAGGTCACTAACCTTATGGTGGCTCCTTTGAAAGAGAAATTTGATAAGCTCAGGAGCATAGATGTTGTGGCAGAGATTGAGTCATAGGAATGGTTGGCCAATGTGGTCCTGGCACCCAAGGACAATGGGTCCAAAATTAGAATGTGTGTGTACCTCAGGGACCAGAACCAATGTATTTGGATGGACCGGCAGCCTCTTCTAAACATCATAGAAACCTTGTCTATGTTAAACGGAGCCCAGATGTTTGGTGTGATGGACCTTTCTGTGGCCTAACATCAAGTGGTGCTGCACAAAGATTGCCTATTGGCCTAGCTTCAGCCGCTGCCTACTTCTAAAGGCTAATGAAGAGGGTCCTGGAAAGCATCAGTAATGTATTGTTCTTCCACGACAACATCTTGGTTTATGGTAAGGACAGTGAGGCCGATGACAACTGTTTGAGAGGCTAAGGAACTGTGGACTTACTTTGGAGCGTGAGAAATGTAAATTTAGAGTTTGCACTGTATCCTACCTTGGGCACACGATCTCTGGAAAGGGTATCAAGCCTACTGTGAGTTTTACTGAGTCCGTCACTAAAGCTCCGGCACCTATAGACATGGATGGTGTCCGGTCCATCCTCGGGTTGGATTAATATTATTCAAACTTCATTCAAGGCATTCAAGGGTTTACAAGAATAGTAATGCCTTTGAGATTGTTGCTGAAAAAGGGGGTCACGTTTGAGTGGTCAGGCGAATGTGAGGAAGTTTTTGCAAGCATTAAGGAAGTGGTTTGAAGCATGCCCACTTTGGGGCATTTTGATGTACCTAAAAGAACTATTCTAACCACCGATGCTAGCCTTAAGGATCTAGGGGCTGTCTCCACCCAAATTGTGGATGGTGAGGAAAGGGTGATAGCTTTTGCCTCACGCTCGTTCAAAGGTACCAAAGAAATATATTCTGTCATTGAGCATCAGACACTTGCACGCGTTTGGGCTGTTCACCACATCAAGTTCTTCCTTTGGGGTTTGCCATTTACCTGGAGGTCTGATCCCAAGCCCTTAGTGCAGATCTTTATGTGTAGAGGTTCTGAAAAACCCACTCCCTGGATCAGGAGATGGCTAGAGGGTGTAGCGGATTTTAACTTCAAGGTGGAATACCTTTCAGGGGTTTCCAATGCTGCTGCAGATTCTCTATACAGATTGCCTTTGGAAAACAACATTCTCTCTGATCCAGAGACTCCGATGTTGCGGGTGAAAGAATCTGCACTGGGTGAGTTTGAATGGGGTGAAGCTTGTGAAGAAGTTGTGGTTTGGACAGAGGTGAAAAGGAATGTAGTGGAGGGTTGACCTGAACTTAAATTGATTGCAGATGAGGTTAAGACATTTTTGGGAGTGAAGGAGGAGCCTAGCATCATGGATGGCAAGTCGTTCAGAGGAATCTGCTTAGTTCCACCAGTGGTTTTGAAGGACAAAATAATGAATTAGGCCCATGAAGGCCATCTGGGTCTAAATCTCAAAAAAGCAAGGGTGAGAGACAGCTACTGGTGGCCAGGACTTGATAGACAGACAGAGAGCCTTGTGAGGGATTGTGGGTTATCCTCAAGCAGTGACAAGTCTAAAGTGGTAAGGACAACACCTTTGTTTCCTGTAAAATGTGGGAGGAGCCATTGTACAAGCTAGGTTTGGGCATTGTTGGCACCTTCAATCTGTTAACCCCCAGTGTAAGATATGTACTTGTGTTAGTTAATTATACCTCTAAATAGGTGTCTGCATGTTGTACAGATTCTATAACCACAAAAAAGTATAATGGCGTTCCTCAAGGATGGGTTTAGTTGTGGGGGGATTTCGAGAGTTATTGTTACAGACTATGGTGTCCAGTTCTCTTCTAATGAGAGGAAATAGTTCCTTGGAAGGTTGTCAGTCGAGCATCAACGTACTGCACTATATTCCCCCCAAGCCGATGGCCTGATAGAGAAAATTAATAGTCTGGCTAGGGATTGTGCTCAAGCTGCAGTAACAGGCAGGGTGTCCAGACAGAGAGCTATCAAGAAAGAAGTTATGGGCACACTGTACTGCTCCTAACATGATAATGCTCCTATCATGATAATTAAGATTTCGCCATTTCAAAGATTAAAAGGCCATATTGCTGATTCGAACCTCAATCCCAGGTGGTTGGAGTGGAAAAAGAATGGGGGAAGTCCCAATAGAGACAAGGTGGTGCACCACCACCGGAGTTATAAAGAATGTTTTGATACCAGATTTGGTGCTACTCGCAGGAATTGGAAGCTGGGGGAGTATGTGTTTGTGAAGAGACCAAGGTGGTATGCCACGGATGGATCCAAGTTTCAAGGTCTTTCCACATTGTTGCAGTCATGAGGAAGGTAGTGAAACTTAAGAACGGTGAAATGTGGAGCATATATCAAAGACAAATCTGAGATATTTGTAATGTATTTCAGCATTTTAGTTGCTCAAAGCAATATATGGGGTGTGCCACATTATAGACAACATTCTCTCTGATCCTGAGACTCCGGTGTTGTGGGTGAAAGATTCTGCACTGGGTGAGTTTGAATGGGGTGAAGCTTGTGAAGAAGTTGTGGTATGGACAGAGGTGAAAAGGAATGTAGTGGAGGGTTGACCTGAACTTAAATTCTTTGCAGTTGAGGTCAAGACATATTTGGGAGTGAAGGAGGAGTCTAGCATCATGGATGGCAAGTCGTTTAGAGGAATCCGCTTAGCTCCGCCAGTGGTTTTGAAGGACAAAATAATGAATTTGACTCATGAAGGTCAAGTAGGTTTGATTCTCATAAAAGCATGGGTGAGGGACAGCTATTGGTGGCTGAGACTTGATAGACAGACAGAGTCTAGTGAAAGATTGAGGGTTATGCCCAAGCAGTGACAAGTCTAAAGTGGTAAGGAGAACACTTTTGTTTCCTGTAAAATGCGGGAGGAGCCATTGTATAAGCTAGGTTTGGGCATTGTTGGCACTTTCAATCTGTTAATACCCAGTGAAAGATATGGACTTGTGTTAGTTGATTATACCTCTAAATAGGTGTCTGCATGCTTTACTTATTCTATAACCACAACAAGTACAATGGTGTTCCTCAAGTATGTGTTTAGTTTTGATCGGATACTAAGAGTTATTGTTACGGGCAATGGTGTCTAGTTTGCTTCTGTCGGTAGAGCATCAACGAACAGCACTATATTCCCCCACTCGGCCGATGGCCTGAAAGAGAAAATTAATAATCTGGGTAGAAATTGTGCTCAAGCTGCAGTAACAGGCAGGGGGTCCATTGGAGAGCTATTAAGAGACCATTTATGGGCACACTGTACTGCTCCTAACATGAAAATTACGATTTCGCCCTTTCAAAGATTGAAAGGCCATATAGCTGGTTCAAAGCTCAATTCCAGGTGGTTGGTGTGGAAAAGTGATGGGGGAAGCCCCAACAGAGACAAGGTGGTGCACCACCAGCGGAGTTTTAAAGAACATTTTGATGCCAGATTTGTTGCTACTCGCAGGAACTGGAAGCTGGGGGAGGATGCGTTTGTGAAGAGACCGAGGTGGTGTGCCATGGGTGGATCCAAGTTTCAAGGTCTTTCTGCATTGTTGCGGTCATGAGGAATGTAGTGAAACTTGAGAATTGTGAAATGTGGAGCAAATATCAAAGACAAATGGTAGAATTCACTCCTATTTGTAATGTATTTCAACATTGTAGATGCTCAAAGCAATATATGGGGTGTGCCACCCTACAATGTGTTCTGTCTGTGTGCGTTAATGTCTCATGAAAGCAGTTGGAGTCTAGACAGGTCCCACAGCTGAGGATGCACAGCTTTAAAGAACACAGACCATCCAATGAAGGCAACCAGTATCTTCTTGTTTTATCCAGTTTTATCCAATTTTATTCCAGAAGTAATCCAAACTTATTCCCAAACTTTTTGTGTGTTTAGTCTGTTTACATAGTTCCACAAGTGCATATATCGGCTTTACTCCTAGACACGAAAGATTCACAATCCATATAGTTCAACGTGAAGATGGTAATCTAAATAATTCAACGTAAATGCGGTAATGCCAATGCATTTCGGGCGGATTTGTCCTACCTCAAAGGTAACTACAGTGTAAAACATATACATGAAAACCATGTATCATCCAGCCTCATAAATAAAACAAATGAACATCAGCACTAACATCATTAAAACAAAAATTCATATGCTGCCTACTTTTGTGCTCAATCGTAGTGTCCCTGACTAAACAAACATGCTCATTCCGATACCGCCACTGCACAAACCATGTGCTATGCCCCAGCTCTTTAAATCCAGTGCTTAATGTATATGCTACATGCTCCATTCGTTATCTCTCGCCCACAATGCCTTCTGAAAAACCACGAAGTTCAACAGCTAGTGAACAGTGAATACAAACATGCATCAAAGAGAACAAGTGAAAACAACAATGCACCAGTGACTTACCTCCATCACCAAAAAATCTGGCACCTGTCAAACAACACATGCATGATCAAATACATCTTGCATGTTCTAAAAAACACACTGTGATGTGTCGGACTTAGGTAAATCTTCATGTGATAAATCCACGTCACTTGACATCAAACATCCATGAAAACATAAACAAAATACAAGGGCGTTGGTGCTTAATCCCTTTTTTGCTAATCCTTTTTCCCCTGTGCCAAGCCTTTTTTTGGGCTATTTGGGGTAGTTTGCACTTAGATCCCTGCAACCTTTTTTCCACATAACATATCCACGTCAACTTTGCATCCTTTTCTTCCAGCATCCTGAGGATTCTGAAGGTACCCAGGGTTTGTTCATATCCCAGGAGAGAACCCAGAAATTAGCCAAAATACAGCAAAAACTTTGGGGGGGTGGGAATGGGGAAATAGTGGTGCAGAAGAAAGCGTCATTTTTTTCCCCTGCAAATGATATCAACAAAGGGTTTGTGGTGCTAAAATCACCCTCTTCTCAGCTTTCAGAAACAGGCAGACTTTTGTCGGAAAACCAAAATTCTCTATACAGTTTTGGCATTTTACTGGGGCATAGCCTATTTTCCTATTTCTTAAACCTCTTCCCAGTTAGTGGGAGAAATGGGTATGAAAGCAATAATGGAATCCATAAAGCTATACATTACTGAAAAGTGGACAACATTTTGAATTTAGCAAGGGGTCGTTTGTTTAGATCCTTCAAGGTTTTCTTATAGAAACTAAGGGGCAGATTTATGATGACTGGCGAATCCCTGCAAATCAACAGGGATGCGCCAGGTAAGATGCATCATGCAAGTTTACCCTTGCGCCACCACAGATGCGCCACATTTACTATGTGGCGCATCGTGCGCAAAGATAAACAGATGCGTGACGCATCTCCCTTCGGAAGGGTGGCTCATTGCTGGAGTCGTGTCGCAATCGCAACGCAACTCCAGCAATGCTCGTGGCCTGCCCATACATAAAGTGGTGCGTCACGCCTTACGCCTGCTTCAAGCAGGCGCAAGGTTTTGACGCTGCGGCGTCAGAAAAGTGACTAGGTGGAATCTTGTAGATTTCACTCAGGCACTTTTCCGAGGCTTTACTGCACCGAAACGCCCCCCCCCCCTGCGCCGAAACCCCCACATGAAACCTGATGCAGGTTTCATGTGGCGCAGGGCTTTACAACGTGACGCATCTCCCTAGATGCGTCACGTTGTAAATAGGGTGCAACGTGGCGCATGGTTTACACCGCTGCATCACAGAAGTGACACAACGGCGACACAAAAGTGGCGCAAGGGGCTCGTAAATCTGCCCCTTTGAGTTGAAGTAACAAAATATTGGAATTGAGTTGAAAAAAACACACACGTGTGCCAAAGTTTTCAAAGTCTTCTAAGTACAGCATATTTTTTAATACAATATACCATTACGTTGATTGGATCATTCTAGGTGTTGTGTTATATAGGACTTGTAGGTTCACCAAGAACCTGAGGTACCCAGAGCCAATAACTGATGTGTACCTTGCAATGGGTTTTCATTGTGTAACGTGTATATAGCAATTTATTTGGTGAAATATAAAAAGTGACAAATAGGTATCAAGGACACCTATGTATTTCTGAAAGGGCAACAAAATATAGTCTAGGAGCAGTAGTTGTGTGCACATCTCCGATATTGTGGGTATCCATACTAGCCTGTGAATTAGAGGACATTTTTCAAAATGGCTTCTTTTTTACACATTGTCTTACATTTGGAAAACAGAAATGCATAGAAAGTCAATTGGTAATAACACTTGTTTTACAATTCTGTGTTTCCCTACGTCTCCCGTAAAAAATTGGTACCTCATGTGTGTGGGTAGGCCTAGTGCCTGCGACAGGAAAAGGCCCTAAATGACCCTAAACGCAACATGGACACCACATTTTTCCAGTGAAAACAGACTCTTTTTGCACATTGTGCCTAGCTGTGGATTTTGGAACCTAGCTCAGCTGGCACCTAGGGAAACCTAGCAAACCAGTGCATTTTGTAAACCAGACCTAATGGGAAATCCACAATGGGGTAACTTGTGTGGCTCTTACCAGGTTCTGTTACCCAGAATTCCATGCAAACCTCAAACTATGTAAATAACCAGTTTCCTCAAATTTCTGTAATGGAAAGTAATGGAACCTGAAGCGAGCCACAAACTTCTACCCACCCTGCATTTATCTAAGTCTCGCAATAAAATTGGTACACCACTTGTGTGGGTAGGGCTAGTATCCGCAACAGGTAACGGCCCAAACGCAACGTGGACACATCACGTGTTTCCACAGAAAACTAAGTCTTTTTTAGAAATGTGCATAGCTGTGGATTTTGGACTCTAGCTCAGCCATCATCGGGGGAAACCTAGCAAATCGGTAAATTTTTCAAAACTAGACACCCAGGGAAATTCAGGATGGGGTGACTTGTGTGGCTCTCATCAGGTTCTGTTACCCAGAATCCCTTGCAAACCTCAAACTGTGTAAAAAAACACATTTTCCTCACATTTCTGTGATGGAAAGTTCTGGAATCTGCTGGGAGCCACAAACCTCCACCCACCCAGCATTTTCCCCAGTCTCCTGATAAAATGGTACCTCACTTTTGTGGTTTGGCCTAGTATCCGCGGCAGGAAAGGGACCAAAACGTGTTGTGGAGAAATCAAAATGATCTATCACAAAACAACCTGGTATCCCATTTTGAAAATTTATTCAATTCAATTCAATTCAAAAAATCTTTATTTCGGTTGTATAAATCATAAAAGTACATATAAAATAATACATTTAAGAACATGTACAGTTAATAAAATAGACCATACTAGTAAAATAAGAAGATGGCATACAGTTTAGTCGTCTAACAAGGGCCTTATTAAGACAATCAATCAGGCTATATTGTTGCTTAATAGTTTCGTACGAATTAGCCACATCGCAAACAAGAACTTGGAAATTGCTATCACAACAAGTGGACTTTGGTCACTTCGCAGGATCCTGAAAAAATCCAGGTAGCTTCTAATACCCAGGTTAAGGCATAGCTGGATAATCCATTTTTTCCGGATACCAGCATATGCAGGGCAAAAGAGCACAACGTGTATCATGGTTTCCTTTTCAGATGAGCAACCCGGACAACGGTGCTCGAGGGCACCCACCCATTTATCAGTGAACGAATAGAGGGGGAGTGTCCCATATCTGAACTGTAGAAACAGCTTCTTTGCAAAAGTGGGCTGAATAACGTCGAGGTCAGGTACAAAGGTGTAGTGACATTTAACATCTAAAAAAATATCAGTCAGGCTAGAAGGCTTGACTACACTATAAGCTTTTGTTAGAAAGTAATCTTTAAGAGTGATGGCAAGGATTTTTTTGGATATGCCTAAAGTAGAAATCTCTGGGTTAGTCCAGAGGCGGGCAAGACCAATGTTGGTTAATGTCTGCCTAACACACTGGAGCCAAGGAATCTTGTCGGCCCCTAGTAAGCTCAAGATTACTTTCAACTCGTCTCTGTAACATGCCAACTCCGGTGTACTCCACAATCTTTTCCAGTACATCACCGGGCGAGAGGCAATGACCTCTAAAATAGGATGGATGTTAAGATCCAGCCTCAATGGCATAAGCGGGGTATTAATTGGAAGTGAGAGAAGTTTCCTCAAGAAATTATTTTCAGTGATAGATAAGTCCTTGGGATTAGTGTGTCCCCATAATTCCACCCCATACAATGTGGAAGATCTAGATTGGACACGGTAAATTTCTAGTGGGGCACTTATAATTTTTAAACGGCATTGTTTGTGGACTTTAAGGATGCCCCCACAGCCTGGTTGAGTTTTAAATTGGCTTTGCAAATTTGGGGGCACCAGCCCATTTTGTCATTTAGGGTCAGGCCTAGGTACTCAAATACAGAGACCCGATCCAAGGCGACTCCTTCCATTTTGGGATGTGGGTAATTGGAGGATTTTACATTGAAGGCCATATATTTAGTTTTGCCTATGTTGACCACCAGGTTCCTTTTTTTGCAAAAGGTGGTGAACTGATCTAGCACCTGCTGCATGCCCATTGGGGACTTAGACAGCAGCAGGGTGTCATCAGCAAACATGAGGGCAGGGAATTTTCTGGAGGCCAATTTTGGCGCATCTATGTCAGTGGCATCAAGGAGGTCAGCAATAAGGCCATTAAGGAATAAAGAAAACAGGGTTGGGGCAAGAACACAGCCCTGCCGAACTCCCTTTGCAACAGGGAATGGGCCGGTCAGATTGCCATGTTTTCCATAGCGAACTCTAGCGTAGGTCCCGTCGTGAAGAGTCTTCAGTTGATAACATAAATATGGCGGGACGCCCATGCCCAGCAATAGATGCCATAGCTGATTACGATCCACCATGTCGAATGCGGATTTCAAATCCACAAAAGTCATGTATAGACTGCCCCCATCTAGTATAACATGCTTCCAATGGAGCATCTGGAGCCTGAATAGTTGGTCCATAGTGGATGTTTTGGACCTGAATCCAGCTTGTAAAGGGGTTAGTGTATTATTCTCTTCAATCCAACTCTGTAGGCGTTGGAGGAGAAGCCTAGAGTAGATTTTTTGACTCACATCTAATAGGCTTATAGGCCTATAGTTGCCTGGATCGAGGGGGGATCCCTTTTTAAAGATGGGGATGATTTCCGCACCCTTCCAGGTTGGCGGAACAGGTGAGCCTTGTAAGATGGCATTGAAAAGGGTTTGAAAGTAGGGTGCCCAGATCTTAGGTTCGTCTTTATACAGGTCCCCTGGAATACGATCTAACCCCGGAGCTTTGTTAGCTTGGAGCTGGTGCAATGCCAAATCTACCTCTGATAGGGTCCGGGGGGGGCAAGCCAAGAAGGATCCTTGACCGATAGGATAGCTGGGGGATCGATACACTTAGATGTATCAATCGAGTAGAGATTTTCAAAGTGAGAGGCCCAAGCGTCTTCAGAGACGTTTGGGTCAATCAGGGTGTTGCCCTCAGACTTCCCAGAGTGGACAAGATTCCAGAATGTTCTTGGATCTTTTGCTACGAGTGCTAGTCTTAAAGCAGCCCATCTTTTCTCTTCCCACTCAGACTTAGCAATAAAAATTAAAGTTTTGTAAGATCGCCTGGCTTCCTTAATTGATAGGGGATTACCTCCTCTAATAGCATAGAGTAAATCATGTTTGGCTAGCCTGCATTTCTTGGTGAACCAAGAATTAGGATTGACCGGCTTCTTTGTATTTTGGGGGCCGGATATATAAAAGGAACCACATAATGTGTCAACTAGGTCTTGATGAATTTTAGCCATGTCCAAAGTTGTGTCGACACGACTAGGATTAGCCTCTTCATTAAACACCTTAACAAATAGGGGAAGTATTTGGGAGTACATACTGGCTATTGCCGTTTCAGACTGATTTATAGTTTGCCAGCGAATCCTCTTCCCCCCTTGGATGATTCTTAAATTACCTACTGGGGGAGTAGGTGTAGCTAACCCTGTGTTTAATAGGTAAAAGTTTAAGGCAACTATCAGGGGGTCATGGTCACTTTCAGTGCGTCTGATTATTTTAAAATCCAAGACATTGGGCCATAAGTCTAGGCTCACCAGAACATAGTCAATCACAGATTCGTGACCCATTCCCCTGTATGTCGGCTGTCCCGGAATATCTCCGTTAAGACGCCCGTTACAAGCTCTCATGGAGAAGGCATAGGTAAGGGAGGTAAGTTGAAGGACCTTCGGTGTCCAATGTTTGGCTGGGTACATACTTAGGGGAGGAATAAGTCTGGCCTCATCCTCTTCCAATGTAAGGGGAATCACTCCAGACAGAGGCTCAAAGTGACAATTAAAATCCCCTCCGATCATCAACACTACCTCGTCTGGAAGTGATTCCAAAAGTGATGACAAGGAGTCTAGGGTGGGGGAACGACCACCTCCTCGGGTATAACGGGAATAAATGTTAATAAGTGCAATCTTGGGAGTCTTTTTATGTGACAAAAGAATGCATAATATATCGGGGCTTGCCGTATCGACCCGCTTGATATTAAAACCAAGATGTACAGCCACCCAGACACACAAACCCCCCGAGGGCCTCCCTCTGTGACCTTTTACAGCGGGATGCATAAATGTGATGTAACCCGATCGATGTATGGGTTCGGTTGACCAGGTTTCCTGAAAAAGACAAATCCCGAAAGGGTCAATAAAGGTGCACCAATCTGGGTTGGCAATGTTTGGGGCGAGGCCCGCAATGTTCCAATTAAGAACTTTAAGCTGACTTTCAGTGTTTGGGGGAGTTTCTACAAAATTAGGATAGACAAGTGGTGGGACAATAGGAACAGATTGGGTCCCAGAAACACCCCTCAGAGCCGGATATTCTATGTGAGCCTCCCTCGTAGAAGCGACGGGAATGGAAGAAATGGCTTCAGCTACTGGGGAAGTTGGCCCCTCGGTAGTCAACACCAGCAATTCGCCAAGGTCACTCTTGGCGTCAGAATTATCAGTGGTGCGGGTATGGGGAGGAATGCAGTTCGCTTGGCGCTCCAGTCATTCTACATCATCCAACAGGCTAAACCTATTAGAAGTAGAAATGGCTGGGGCTTTGTTGATAAGATACCTACTCCGCAAGCCGTCCTTGGGAAACTCCCAGGGGGCAATTTGTGGGGGTCGAAGAAAAGGTCTTGAACATAGGGGGGGGGGGTTTAATGGGCGGAGGATAAAAGTAGCCAAGAGGGAGTGTTTTGATGTTGGAAAAAACATTATCGAAACCAGGGCTACAAATGTGGTCTACCACCTCGGAGTTTTGGAAGTTGACAATAACGCAATCGCCTCCCACATTTTTTCGTATGTGACCCACCCCACCAACTCTTCTAACAAATAGGATAGAGGATCGTATATTTGATGGCAGTGGTCTATAGGTGTTCAACCAGAACATTACTTTATTTTTGAGTTCATGGAAAGATTCTGGTCTCTTGGAGGTCAATTTAGGAACATTTGTTAGAATGACCACATAAGGTGCGCTTTCGGGAGGAAGATCTATGCATGGGGGATCCAGCATGTGGGATACCTTGGAAGGAATTTCAGGGCAATGATTGGTTATTGAAAGAATGCTATCAGGGAAGTTATTAGCGGGGGGATTGGTTGGAGGAGACCCCCGTCTAAGACTCTGACGGTGGTTAGATGCAGCACTCTGTTGTTGGGTCGACAAGGTGTTGATTGGAACTAGTACAGCTGAAGGGATTTCAGAAATATCAGGGTGATCTAGGGGTGGGGGTGGATGTGATGGGGAGGATTGTATATTTTCATCAATTTTAACCAAGACAGACTCCAAGGTAGTGAGCCTGTTTTCTATGGCAGTTAGTCTAAGATCAAGAGGTCGAATAGCTAACTCGAGTATAGATGACATTTTCCCTAGTAGCATGTCCAAGTTAAATGGTGGTGTTACTGCAACAGGAGGGGAACACTCTAAACGAATTGGACTGGTGGTAAGTGTAGATACAGTCACAGAAGTGTCCGAGATATCAGGATTTCTTTTCTGCAGTTTGTTCCTCCTACATTTAGGTGATAACCCTGTTCGTTTCCTTTTGGGGATGGTGCCAACTTCCCGAGTTGGGGTTACAGACTTATTAGAGGGACCCAAGACAAGGGCTGGGACGTTGGAGGCCGTGTCCATTGATGCAACAGTAGAAGCAATATTAGGAATTGGTGGACATGGATGGCCTGTATCATTGGACATGGTCGCCGTAGTGTCAGAGGAGGTAACAGGAGAACGACAGGAAGCAATAGTGCCCAAAGAGGAGCGTTTTGAAGCTAGGGGTTCCATAGACAGCCTGCGCTCAGTTATAGCAATTTCATGCTCTAGTATGGAAGATGCTCTTACGATGAATTTGTCCAATGAGCCAGCTACATGGTCAATGGGGCTAGGTTTTAACACCCGTTTGTTTACCATATTTACCCGGGGTTTCAATCAGCCTCAATGTGTTTGCTGGAACCGAACATACAAGGGGTATGGCCGGCCCGGACTCTCTCGGACACGAACGGGCACAAACGGGCCCGCCCTTGGCCCGGGCTTCGCCCGCGCTGCGATCCGCGCTGCGATCCGCGCTGCGGAATTGCGTGGACGGAAATAAAAGGGGAAAGGGGGCGGGGCGTTGGGAAGAGGAACAGGTGAGCAGTGTTAGCGGAGCGCAATGCTCCGTGGTCCTCGCAGTCCCGTGGGTTTGAAGATCTGAGGCCAGCCCCCAAAAAGCAGCGTAGCGTCCTGTAAACACAGGGAGTGTCGAAGAAACCCAGGCAGAAGTGCACCAACCAGATTTTATAGTGCTGGAGCCTACGAGCGGCTCTCGCGCAGCGGGGGCCGCGAGGCACGGCGTTTGAGGAGGAACCAGCGGGAAGAGGAACAGGTGAGCAGTGTTAGCGGAGCGCAATGCTCCGTGGTCCTCGCAGTCCCGTGGGTTTGAAGATCTGAGGCCAGCCCCCAAAAAGCAGCGTAGCGTCCTGGAAACACAGGGAGTGTCGAAGAAACCCAGGCAGAAGTGCACCAACCAGATTTTATAGTGCTGGAGCCTACGAGCGGCTCCCGCCCAGCGGGGGCCGCGAGGCACGGCGTTTGAGGAGGAACCAGCGGGAAGAGGAACAGGTGAGCAGTGTTAGCGGAGCGCAATGCTCCGTGGTCCTCGCAGTCCCGTGGGTTTGAAGATCTGAGGCCAGCCCCCAAAAAGCAGCGTAGTGTCCTGGAAACACAGGGAGTGTCGAAGAAACCCAGGCAGAAGTGCACCAACCAGATTTTATAGTGCTGGAGCCTACGAGCGGCTCCCGCGCAGCGGGGGCCGCGAGGCACGGCGTTTGAGGAGGAACCAGCGGGAAGAGGAACAGGTGAGCACTGTTAGCGGAGTGCAATGCTCCGTGGTCCTCGCAGTTCCGTGGGTTTGAAGATCTGAGGCCAGCCCCCAAAAAGCAGCGAAGCGTCCTGGAAACACAGGGAGTGTCGAAGAAACCCAGGCAGAAGTGCACCAACCAGATTTTATAGTGCTGGAGCCTACGAGCGGCTCCCGCGCAGCGGGGGCCGCGAGGCACGGCGTTTGAGGAGGAACCAGCGGGAAGAGGAACAGGTGAGCAGTGTTAGCGGAGCGCAATGCTCCGTGGTCCTCGCAGTCCCGTGGGTTTGAAGATCTGAGGCCAGCCCCCAAAAAGCAGCGTAGCGTCCTGGAAACACAGGGAGTGTCGAAGAAACCCAGGCAGAAGTGCACCAACCAGATTTTATAGTGCTGGAGCCTACGAGCGGCTCCCGCGCAGCGGGGGCCGCGAGGCACGGCGTTTGAGGAGGAACCAGCGGGAAGAGGAACAGGTGAGCAGTGTTAGCGGAGCGCAATGCTCCGTGGTCCTCGCAGTCCCGTGGGTTTGAAGATCTGAGGCCAGCCCCCAAAAAGCAGCGTAGCGTCCTGGAAACACAGGGAGTGTCGAAGAAACCCAGGCAGAAGTGCACCAACCAGATTTTATAGTGCTGGAGCCTAAGAGCGGCACCCGCGCAGCGGGGGCCGCGAGGCACGGCGTTTGAGGAGGAACCAGCGGGAAGAGGAACAGGTGAGCAGTGTTAGCGGAGCGCAATGCTCCGTGGTCCTCGCAGTCCCGTGGGTTTGAAGATCTGAGGCCAGCCCCCAAAAAGCAGCGTAGCGTCCTGGAAACACAGGGAGTGTCGAAGAAACCCAGGCAGAAGTGCACCAACCAGATTTTATAGTGCTGGAGCCTACGAGCGGCTCTCGCGCAGCGGGGGCCGCGAGGCACGGCGTTTGAGGAGGAACCAGCGGGAAGAGGAACAGGTGAGCAGTGTTAGCGGAGCGCAATGCTCCGTGGTCCTCGCAGTCCCGTGGGTTTGAAGATCTGAGGCCAGCCCCCAAAAAGCAGCGTAGCGTCCTGGAAACACAGGGAGTGTCGAAGAAACCCAGGCAGAAGTGCACCAACCAGATTTTATAGTGCTGGAGCCTACGAGCGGCTCCCGCCCAGCGGGGGCCGCGAGGCACGGCGTTTGAGGAGGAACCAGCGGGAAGAGGAACAGGTGAGCAGTGTTAGCGGAGCGCAATGCTCCGTGGTCCTCGCAGTCCCGTGGGTTTGAAGATCTGAGGCCAGCCCCCAAAAAGCAGCGAAGCGTCCTGGAAACACAGGGAGTGTCGAAGAAACCCAGGCAGAAGTGCACCAACCAGATTTTATAGTGCTGGAGCCTACGAGCGGCTCCCGCGCAGCGGGGGCCGCGAGGCACGGCGTTTGAGGAGGAACCAGCGGGAAGAGGAACAGGTGAGCACTGTTAGCGGAGCGCAATGCTCCGTGGTCCTCGCAGTTCCGTGGGTTTGAAGATCTGAGGCCAGCCCCCAAAAAGCAGCGAAGCGTCCTGGAAACACAGGGAGTGTCGAAGAAACCCAGGCAGAAGTGCACCAACCAGATTTTATAGTGCTGGAGCCTACGAGCGGCTCCCGCGCAGCGGGGGCCGCGAGGCACGGCGTTTGAGGAGGAACCAGCGGGAAGAGGAACAGGTGAGCAGTGTTAGCGGAGCGCAATGCTCCGTGGTCCTCGCAGTCCCGTGGGTTTGAAGATCTGAGGCCAGCCCCCAAAAAGCAGCGTAGCGTCCTGGAAACACAGGGAGTGTCGAAGAAACCCAGGCAGAAGTGCACCAACCAGATTTTATAGTGCTGGAGCCTACGAGCGGCTCCCGCGCAGCGGGGGCCGCGAGGCACGGTGTTTGAGGAGGAACCAGCGGGAAGAGGAACAGGTGAGCAGTGTTAGCGGAGCGCAATGCTCCGTGGTCCTCGCAGTCCCGTGGGTTTTAAGATCTGAGGCCAGCCCCCAAAAAGCAGCGTAGCGTCCTGGAAACACAGGGAGTGTCGAAGAAACCCAGGCAGAAGTGCACCAACCAGATTTTATAGTGCTGGAGCCTACGAGCGGCTCCCGCGCAGCGGGGGCCGCGAGGCACGGCGTTTGAGGAGGAACCAGCGGGAAGAGGAACAGGTGAGCAGTGTTAGCGGAGCGCAATGCTCCGTGGTCCTCGCAGTCCCGTGGGTTTGAAGATCTGAGGCCAGCCCCCAAAAAGCAGCGTAGCGTCCTGGAAACACAGGGAGTGTCGAAGAAACCCAGGCAGAAGTGCACCAACCAGATTTTATAGTGCTGGAGCCTAAGAGCGGCACCCGCGCAGCGGGGGCCGCGAGGCACGGCGTTTGAGGAGGAACCAGCGGGAAGAGGAACAGGTGAGCAGTGTTAGCGGAGCGCAATGCTCCGTGGTCCTCGCAGTCCCGTGGGTTTGAAGATCTGAGGCCAGCCCCCAAAAAGCAGCTGGAAACACAGGGAGTGTCGAAGAAAATTTATTATAAAACAACCTGGTTTTGCAAGAGGTTCACAATACGTTTTGGCCCCTTCCCTGCTGCGGGTACTTGCCCACCCAAACAAGTGAGTCCCCATTTTTATTGAGAGACCTGAGGGAACATTGGGTGGAGGCTAAATTTGAGGTTTACAGAGGATTCTGGGCAGGAAAAGTTTGGGGAATCCATGCAAGCCATACCACTCTTGTCCCCCACCACCCCCCGGCTTTCTAGTTTTCAGAAATGTCTGGGTTAGGTAGGTTTCCATAGATGTCCGCTGAGCCCGGGACCAAAAACGCAGTTGCCCTTCTTGCAAAACCAAGTTGTTTTGTCATAGGTAATTTTGATGTCTTCACAATACATTTTTCACCTTTCCCTGCCACCGGTACTTGGCCCACCCACACATGTGAGGTATCATTTTTATCGGGAGACTTAGGGAAATGCTGGGTAGTTGGATATTTGTGGTATCTTTCTGAATTTGCTAAATTATGGCACAATATTACAAGTTAAAGGTGACATTAGTCCCATTTTTTGGTTTGCAGGACATTGGGTGTAAGAGAACTTTTTGGTATCCACAAAAGAGACGTCACATGCACTCCCCTGGGTGCTTAGTTTACAAAAATATCTAGAGTTGGTATATTTTCACTAGAGCAGATGTACACCTTGGCAGAGAAAGATAGCACAACCATCTATTCCTGAAGCACACACACATACAGGGTGGATTTGACATGAGGTTTCACAAAAATGAAATGTACTGTTAATAATTGAAAAGACAGAAACTGAACCAGTGAGTCTCAGCTCGTGAGCTGTAAAGCCACGTCAAGGCACCAACACACTTTTCGCATGTGATACACACAAGACGATTCACACCGCCAGTCGCGGAACCAATACATTAAAACATTCACATAAAGAGACAAACTACTCCCTGCCAGAGAAAGATAGAAAAGACAAATATTACTGCACAACAATCTATTCTTCAAGTACGCACACATACTGGTTGGATTTGGCCCACAGTTGCTTCCATTCACTAAAAACTATTTCCCTGGATTTAGGGGGCAGATGGGCCTTCAAATAGGGCCGATCGGCCATTGGGTAGGGGCAGAAAACAGCCAGGAGTATCAAAAAAACAATTGGGTGCGATCCTTACCCAAGGGATTGCTCCCAGCCACAAACGTGCACAAACATTAGAAATCACTAGTGCTACTCATGTCTTCTGCCCCCCCCCCCACCCCAGGGGCATGTGGGCCTCAAATATGCCCGATCTGTCCCCAGGGGTGGCAGAAAACAGCAGATTCAAAATGCTCCCCCTTTGGAAGTGACCCTTGCCCAAGGAGTTGCTTTCATTTACTAAAAAAGAAAATCCCTGATGCTAGTAGGTTTTTTACCCCCTCCGAGGGCAGATGTATCTCAAATAGGGCCAATCCGCCCCCGGGGGAAAAAAATGGCCACAAGTATAAAAAAATGTGGGACAACTTTGCCCAAGAGATCGCCCCATGCACAAACATGTACAATTCCTGGTGCTAGTGGGGTTTTCTTACCCCCGCCGAGGGGCAGAAAATGACCAACAGCAAATGCCCCCAATAGGAAGTGACCCTTGTCCAAGGGGTCGCTTCCATTCTGTAAAAAAGAGTCCCTAGTGCTAGTAGTAGCATTTCTGCTGGACGATCGTGACCCAATGCGCGATCGTGCAGCAGGAATGCCCCGCAAAGAGACATCAGGGAAGCGGAAAAACTCTTTCCTCTCCCCTGATGCCTCTGAGCACTAAGAAGCTCGCCCTCAAACCCCCCCACCCAGGAGCAGGAAACACCAAACTCCTTTTCTGATGCCTGGAATCAAATGGCTTCCAGAGCATCTAGGGGCTCCTGATGATGTTGGCATGAGCCATGCGTGCTGAAGTCATGGGATTGGCAGGGGGGCGGGATCGGGAGTGGCCGCGGAAACTCTTCTGCTGCCATCTCCGTTTGAAGGGGTTAGCTGGGCTGCCCAGGGGGAGAGAGCCAGCGCTTCCCCCATGGGCGGGTGCAATGACGGGACGGTTCCATCATGAGCACACGCCCACTGGTGATCATGACGGAACTGTTCTGTCATGAGCACTGAAGGGGTTAAAAGGAAAACCTAGTGAAAAACAAAATATTGATTCCAACATGCCCAAAAGTAACATCCTGCTCAACAACATGAAATATTTGTGTAATAAAACGAAAACTGCATACATATTACAACCAATAAAATTATAGTTCCATAATAATTAGGACCAAGATGTTTGCTAGAAAATGCAGTCACAGCAGAAACAGCTGCTCGTATTCTCAGTTCATTGAACTAGGATCTGAAAGTGAACCTCCGGTGTCCTGGGTGTCCTATATTCAAAAGACAGCTGACTTTGCCACACAATACTTTTCAAAACTTTAATCTTGAAGGCGAGTGCAAACTGCACAGTGGACGGAAAATTATATATATCAAAGGCAAATGGTAGAATACACTCCTAATTGAAATGCATTTCAACATTTTAGTTGCTCAAAGCAAAATGTGGAAGGCATTCTGTTTGGGCGCGTTAATGTCTCATGAAAGCAAATGGAGCCTCGTCAGGTCCCACAGCCCAGGATGCACAGCTTAAAAAAACATGGACCATCCAATGAAGTCATCCAGTATCTTTTTGTTTTATTTAAGATGGTAATCTATGTAATTCAACGTAAAGGTGGTAATCCCAATGCATTTCGGTGGATTCCGCCTTCCTCAGGGGTAACTACAGTAAAAAACATACACATGAGAACCACGTATCATCCAGCCTCATAGATAAAACAAAAAAAGTCAGAACTATCATCAGTGCACAATAGCAACCTAAATAATAATTAAGTAAGTGAAATAATTTTAAATAAATGTGTATGTTTTTCTCTGTAGTTCCCCTTGAGGAAGGACGAATCCGCCCAAAATGCATTGGGATTACCACCTTTACGTTGGATTATATGGATTACCATCTTCACATGGAACTATATGGATTATGAATCTTTCTTCTCTAGGAGCAAAGCCGATATTGGCACTCATGGAACTATTTAATAAGACTGAACACACAAAAAGCTTGGGAAAAAGTTTGGGTTACTACTGGAATAAAATTGAATAAAACTGTATTAAACGAGAAGATACTGCTTGACTTCATTGGATGGTCTATGTTCTTTTAAATTGTGCATCCTGGGCCGTAGGACCTGACAAGGCTCCAACTGCTTTCATGAAATGTGGAGCATGTCACGTCTTGCAAGAAGAATTTCATGGTCAGGGGGACTGCTGGTGGTGTTTTGCATGATGTGGATGGTACCAGTGTTGCAGGGATTCATCTCAGGAACAGAACTATGCTTGGGACCATAGAACGTCAGTAGTTAGGGACTGAATCACCATACCACCTCAGTAACAAGAGCCCGAGACTGACTAGCTGTAGCGGCTCTCTTGCCCTCCTACTCATAACCAGAGGAACAAGTGAATTGACACTCAGAACACAACGCTCCCGACAGTCCCAGGGATCGTGGTGATAGGACAATTCCTTTCACTCACACACTCGTACTTGTAGACAATAACTTATTAAAGAGACACGAAGGAAATTTGAAATGTTTATTTAAACTAATGTGCTCGGAAATGCAGCATATGTGCCACAATCGGAAAACAACCTCCTAGCAAAAATTCCATCAGCATTGTTAATCAACCGTATATTATGAAAAGCCTTGTTAAATTATGAGCCAGTATAGCCGACTCCCCCTCCCCTTCTACAGAAGCAAAATTGTTTTTACAGCAAAGATCTCTGGGTTTAGCAGTGGACCCCGTAACTTAACATACACTGATGAACGGTATTCATCTCATATACAACCATGATTTTCTCTCTGGAAAATCTCTCTCTCTCTCTGTGTTACAGTGATGTGAATACCTATATGAAAGGTTTTACATGTTCATAAACAGCAACTGTATTTCTGTGTTGTGCCTGGTGCAAGCAAAATAACAAGGGACATCGGTGTTTGACCTTGTCTGCTGTTCAGACTAAATCCCAGGAAAGAACAGAACTAGAAAACAACTGCAGGATCTGTGTAAAAATATAAAGTGGCACAGAAGCAAGCGTAATTATGTAGTAACATGTACAAAGCTAATGCTGCCTGAGTGATGCACAATTAGGCTAACATAGGAAAAACTAAAATAGGCCTTATATAGAACCCATGACACTTCTACATGTGATGCAAATCCTGGACAGGGCAGGGGAAGTGCAACTTCTGAAGAAGGGTTTGCCTACTGGTTTGACTCACCCTGTGAGGGAATGTTTACAAGCCCCTATTGCAACGTGAACATTACTTTTTGTGACTTTTTAGGGCGATAGGGGCTTCGCCTTATTTACAAGGCGGCGTTAAGCCATTTAATGTGACTTAACGCTGCGTTGTAAATAATGCCCCCTTTCATGCTAGACTTAGCGTGAAAGGGGTGGGCAATGGGTGTTGCCGTGGGCGTTCCAACGTCGTAACACCCTTTGATTTTGACACTGCCCTCTATTTACAGGGGTGGCGCAAAGGCAGCACCAAAATTAAGATTAGGGAAAACCTGGTCATAACATGGTGGAAAGAGGAGAAATGCTTTATTTCTCCTTGTTTTTGCTGTTTCGATGTGTGCTGTATTGTGCAGCATGCATAGGAACATCAAATTGCCATAAATTATTGGTTATGTGCAGGAAGAAGTCCCTTCCTGCACATAACCAATAATTTAAAAAAAATGACTATTTGCAAGTCCTATGTGTGCTGCACAATGCAGCACACATTGGAGTTGCAAATCACCATTCTGGATTGTTTACATGCAGGAAGGGACACCTTCCTGCACATAAACAAACATTCCCTCAATGCAGGCACCCTTGCACTAAGGAGCAAGGGTGCCTGCGTTAATGCTAGATGTGATAGGTGTCCTCTTTCTCATGGTTGCCCCCATTTTTTGCTGATTAGCTGATGTGCTTTGACTGGGTGTGCCCTGGGCTCCTGCTAACCAGGTACCCAGAGCCTATGTTCTTTCCCTAAAACTGCATTGAAGCCTAAACCCAATTGGCATCTCTGGCCACAGGTCAGCCCCTGGTAAATGATACCCAGGGCACTGTGACCAGAGAAGGCCTCTAAGGGCTGCAGCACTTATTGTGCCACACTTAGAGGTCCTGTACCTTGACACTCAAACACGGCCTTTGCAGGCTGCGTGTTTTGGTGCAGAACAAAGTGAAGAGTTGACATGCCTACAACCCACTGCCCTGGCATTGATCAGTCACCCATCTAGCTGGGTGCACTATACTAGTGGCGAGGGTACAGGTGCATGAGCCCTGTACCCCTACAGTGTCTAAGTCCATCTTAGACATTGTGAGTGGAGTGCTGCCATTAAGAGTATATGTTGCTGGGAGTTTGTCAATACGAACTCCACAGCACCATAATGGCTACACTGAAACATGAGGAGTTTGGTATCAAACTTCTCAGCACATTAAACCCACACTGATGCCAATGTGGGATTTAATGAAAAATGCACACAGAGGGCATCTTAGAGATGCCCCCTAAAAACTAACCTACCACTAGTGTCCAGGCTGAGTGGCTGCTTTCAGCTGCCATCACCTTTGTGAGCTTCCCCAGGCCACTTGCTGCTTTCAGCAACTGATCCCCACTTTGGGGGGGGGGGGGGGAGAACCGGCGGGAAAAACAAGTGAGTAAGAGAGGTGTACCCACCTCTGCCAACTCCACCCCTCAGGTGGGGGAGGTGAGCTGAAGCACAACTCTCAGTCCCCGCCATCTTGCAGATGGGGGACTCAGCCAACTAGGGTAAGGCTTATGCCCCCCTCCCACTGGAGGGTGGTATAATAGGGGGTGTACCCACCCCAGGGTAGGGACCCATTGGTACCAACCTTTTACCTACCTGTAACGCCCCAAAAGCTAGTATTTAGGGGCACCCCTAAACCTTGCTTCCTCAGACCAGAAGAAACTACAAGAAAAGAAGAAGGACCGCACAGCTGTGCCGAAGCTAGCAAGAGGAAGACGCCCACTGACTTGGCCCCAGCCCTAACGGCCTGTCTCCACCTCAAACCTGCTCCTGCGAAATCCCAGTGTGTCCTGCTGCCAGCAACCTCAAAAACCCCAGAGGACCTGCCTGCCTTCAATCACAAAGACTGTGTCTCCCGTGAACACCGGATTTGTTCATCCCCAACCTCTGGCTCCGGCCGGACACCATGAATCCCCCCCACTCTGCACCCACCGTGCATGGCCCGAGCTTGAGTGGGCAAACACCACAAGGAGTTCCCCCCAGCAATCCTGACCCGAGATCCGGAGTCCGCAGATCTGTCTCAAACCTCGAGCCGACACCTACAGCCTAAATCCGGAAGGTCCCCCCAACCGTCACCAGGAGCTGGTAAGAAGATCCGACCCTAAAAGACACCCCTGCACCCAAAGCCCCACGTCCTTGGGGGTCCAAACGACGGTGCCTAACCAATCCCCAAGATCCCAACTTACCTCTCGAAGTTGTGGTCGCACCCAGAAGACCTTCGTCCCCAAGCCTGCAGTGCCTTTGCAAACCAGAGGTTCCACATTGCAAATAGCAGGGCGCCCAACGTTGAAACAGCAGCCTGCACCCAGCTGCCCTAGTGCTGCTGAGGGTACACAGTTGGTGCTACTTTGTTTCCCCATTTGCCCTGAGCTAAAGTCTAGGAGCTTTGCTCCCACAACCAAGTGGCCTCAGCACTCTCAGCCACAAACCGGAGGCCCCCTATCCCCCGTTGGATAACCTTGGGCCTCAGCACTCGGCACCCGGCCGCCCTAGTGCCACTGAGGGTGTAACGTGAGTGAATCCCTGACCATGGGGGACCCCTGAGTCTAACCCAAGAACCTCAACTCCCACTACCGAATACTTATCCTAAAACCGATAACACTATTTTCCTCCGTAGGATAACATTGACTGTTTTTCTTGGAAAAGTTTCAGTGTGGAGTTTGAAAACCTAAAGAAATTATTTTAAAAAGTACTAACAAACAAAAACTATTTTACTTACCTGTTTACAGGAAATGTCCCAGTGTAGTATTCAGGTATACTACACTGTGTAAAAATAGTAATCTCAAAAGTAATGTACCTGTAATTTTACTCAAAATCCTATAGAAAGTACATGTACTGTATTTACAAAGCATTGCATTTCTCAGAAACAATACTGTAAATCAAAACAAAGTGCATTTACAATTGCAATCCAAACTACGTTACAATCTGTATATTTACTGCAAAGTACTTATCACATACCTGTGCCAGGCTTGCTTGGTTCTAGGAAATAAAATAACTAATAGAATACTTTTATACAAAAACAATTGGTCTGAAGTTCAGTCTTTGAGTGTGTGAATTAGTTTGTTGACTGAGTGTGTACAACAAATGCTTAACACTGTCCTCTGATAAAGCCTTGCTGCTTGACCACACTTCCACAAATAGAGAGAGGGGTGCTATTTAACTTTACCGCTGCCTACCTTTGGTGTTCCACTGGACTCTGTGCACACTAAACCTCACTTTGGTATAGTATAACCAGAGCCAGCTTCCTACACTAGGCAGCTGAATATAGCGCCGGCACAGGGAGAAATGCAGGGATGTGCTGTATTATTGTAAATACGGCGTATCCCTGTGTTTCTAAAGTGATGAAGCGTGGCATTAGCAATTTTGGAGCTAATCTGCACTTTAATTGTTTTTTTGGAAAATATGCCCCAATGTCTGATGTTATTCCTGTGTCATCATATTATTGCAAAACTTGTGTCCGCTTGGTTATTATCCAATTTTAGTGTTCCCATCATCATTTTCTGTTTTATTATACTATGATGACATTATGGTATCTGTTTTCTGTTGAGTAATTATAGTATCTTTAGCATGTGTTTGTTTTGTTTGATTATTGTTTTTTGCTTGTTTTTGTTGGTTGGTATTGCTGAGAGGTGGGAGTGTTATGGCCTTGTCTCATCTTTTTTGTACTATCTCCTTAAGGTGATGTAATGCCTTGGAGCTTTGTGCACATCATAATAATGTGATGGTCACTTGGCAACAAGGAGATTCACGCATGAGGGGAGCTGTGCTGGCTGTACTGTCCTTGGTGTGAATATATCAAGGAGAACTGAAGTTAACCCTGTGTATGTGTTCCCTCAACACATTCATTGCTGAATAGAAATAGCAAGTGGGTGAGTTCCTCTATACCTTTCCTTCAGTGTCACTTATTTCTAGCTCTAGGGATGCTGGCTGTTAATATGTCATTGTTTTATGATTATTTAGTGATATGATTACTTACCATGTAGAAAGGACCCACATGTCCAGCTATACTTTTTAATTTGGCCAGTCACCAGCCGCCTGTTGGCACTGAAACTCCACTCAATGACCTGTGTAAATCATGGACAGAGAAGTGGGAATCCTACTCTGAGTACACTACCGATTGAATTGGGTATGCACACAGCTGCCCAAAAATGCAGTCAGTCCAGGTGTGTGGAGTGTGACAGTATATTCAGCTCTCCCTCTCTGTACTGTATAGTTGGTAGAGTGGCCACAGCCTCTCTAAAGCTGAGCACTCAACACCAATCTTAAGTTTACCTCTCTGCATGGAGTCTGATACATCCCAGTGTTAGAGACTAGCACTGCCTCCTCCCAAACACACCTTGAAAGGGCTGGGCTATTTCACAAGAGCTTTCAGAGGATTAGACTTTTGAGAACGTGCAAATCAGAAGTGGGCTGTAAAAGGCATTATTGGACCCAATGTTTTCAAATGTTTCTCATGTGGGGAACCCCACTTGTGGAAAGAAGGCTAACTCGCTTCATTAGCTTGCTGCAGTCTTGTGTTAGGTATCATTCATTCAGGCATAAGGTGGCATAAGTGGTGTAAGTGGGTGGGGTCAAAGTTGGACTTGGACATGCCAGTGGGTGGTGATCTCCTAAAAAAAATGTGTGTAACTGCCCATATTCATTTTTTGTTTACAAATGAAGCAGTGCTTAGCTGTTCCTAGCTCCTACTAAAACTAACATGATAAAATATAGGCTAATTATATTTAAAAATAGAAGGGCGATATATATATAGAGAGTATGGTGAGTTGATGTAGAGCCCTTTCAAGTGATCTAGCATTGTTATTTAAAGTTGAACAAGCGATATAATTAATCAGAGTTGAACAAAAAAAACGTTTTTCATCTATGTCTTAATATTCACTAAATTAGCATTATTAATTCTCTGATGAGCCAAATCAATATTGAAGTGGTAGAAGTAGTCTTTATACTCTTTATTTTACACTTTTGTGCTTTTGTTGTTTGAGGTTAGGACTATCATTTTATAGCAGACTTGGCCTATAGTATGATAAGCATTTCTAAATCTCACTGGGGTGAGCAGGAGACCGGCTTTCAGCTATATCACAGAATCCTCACCGACCTCTGCTTCACAGTCACCTGAGCGACCTCTCATGCCTAGAGAGATACCTCTTGCGAACTCCCCCTGTTTTTTATTTGTTCCAATATCCACTGTAGATTTGGAGACCCTCTCTATTGGCAGATGCTGATCCATATTGTCCATTTGCCTGAAAATATATACATATATACATATATCCTCTCTGGGGAGAGGATGTGGCCTAGACGCTGGGGAATTGGGTGCGAGTCTCGACAGGGACACCCAACATCCTGTGATTCTGGGCAAATCACTGAATCTCCCCGTACCTAACAAAAAATGGATGTGTCCGTTTGTAATGCAACTGGTGCTCATGTAAAGCCCTCTGATACCTTAGGGTCAAGTTTGCGCTATATAAAACTCTGGAAATATATATATATATATATATGTATATGGTTATATATGAACAACCTAATCCTGGGAGGCAGAGGCTTTGCCTGTGTGAGGCAGTGGCGGTGCTTCCATTAGGGCGCTTGGGCGTTGCCCCCCCACTGAGCCTTGCCATCAGTCACTCTCTCTGACTCTGACTGCAATCATCATTCTATCCCAGCAGTCCGCCGGAGCCCGTCCGAGGCAGTCGGTTCAGATGGGGGCGGGGCAGCACTACAGAGTTCAGCTGCTGCAAGTGAATGATTGACATCCACATGTATCAGGTGTTCGGCGTGTGGAAATGTGGATTTTCCTGATCAGTTATGTCCCCTATCTTGGACCCCAACGGTTCTATATGCATGTTACAAGTACATGTATGTTCCCTCCAGTTCCAGTTTCTAAGACGCAAACATATGTGTGTCTTCCGTCGACATGTTCTCTGTCAGATCCGCCATCAATGGGCTGGATATTCGATCCCTAGGTATGAAAGGCCACCGACTTTATATGGCTAAGTTACTCCATTTTTACAGTTCAGGCAAGTAGGCCCGATTCTGTCCTCAAAGCCTTTCCCTGCTCTCTGTCTTTGACAGCTTCAGCTTGAGCTCGCATCTGTATCCATGAACTTTGTCCTACTCCCTGTGCAGCTAACGGTGCCTGCCTCGGCCAGTTTTCGCATGCCTGCCAAGAAGCTGTATTTCACCTTCGAATTATCTATTTTGCTCTTCAGCCGATGCATTCCTGTCTAGTGCTTTAGGTAAACATTTCCTTTAGCTCACAAGCAAGGACTCAGCCTTTCCGTCCTCCTGCAAGTGATTCATAGCCCTGCTGCCATGGAAAGTTTTCTGCCCCTCGCATCTCATATAGACACTTAGACGCTTGTACACGCACACACAGTTAGTATAGAATAGATTCTGTCCGAGAGTCCTTCCTTGTGGATAACATAGTTCTCCAAACATAGGATGGTAGATATGATTTGGGATTAGGTTGACTTGACCCCCCAGACTTCTCGTCTCCACATGTAGAGCTAAATGTCAAATCCCCTTCACCCCCTAGTTGCACGTCAATTACACGTCATGCTGCTGCGCGCGCATCTATGCCAAGTATTATCTTATAGATCCACCTATGTCTGATAATGCAAACCAATCATGTTTCTTTTATTCCTTGTTACGCCTAGTTTCGATTATGTCACTGTCACGTCATTTTTCTTATCAAATGTTACGCCTTTTACATTCGTTTCATTGTAATGCACTTATTATAAAAATACATGTCTGTCAATGAATTATTGTACTTCACTTCCTGAACCCTCGTGGTGACGGAACCTGAAGGCCGCGACTCGAGTCGGCCATTTTGAATGGAATAAAGCCCATTTAGAAAACCTCTTATACCACGGATTCTGCCTCTTGTTATTTTGAGCTATTTTACTTTATTTAAGATCCCGTATGAAATTCAGTCCGGTATATTTTATTTACCACAGAATGGCGCCCGAATAGGGACACTTTCTCATCTCACGCGCCGGCGGTGCGTTGCAGGCCCGGTCTCCTGCCACAGCTGGACGGACCATAAACGCGTACCAGCAGGATTTCCTGTAAGCTCCCTCCGGTCAAGCGGGGGCGACTGAGGCTGCGATCAAACCCAGACGAGGCGGTGAGAAGTGCGAAGTATCCCGACCAGAGCCTAGCTGAGAGAGCAAGATCCGAGGTATACAGAGGCCCACCAGGTTTTCCGAAATCCCGATGTCCAGAGGGTCCGCTGTCCGTATCGAGTCCTGTCCATTCTCTGAGGCCTTCCGTTTCAAGGAGCTACTCGGTGAGTACCATCGCCGGGGAGGCGTGTTGACGCGCACATAGGTTGTGCCGGTCAAGACGGATTTGGGTACACAAATCCGGTCTGCACTGTTTAGCAGTGTATATGTACTGTTTAGCAGTATATCAAGTATTCCGAAGTATTCAGTTATTGTCAAGAATTCAGCGTGGTGATTAGTTAGGCAGACTGTCATCATTGTCGATCATTGTTATAATGTTTAATGTTTAATGTTTAAAGTATTCAGAAATGTCTTGCATATTGTGGTATGAATGACTGTTCATTGTTCACTGTTCATTTATTGTGTTTTTCGTATTAAGAAAATTCAAGAGTAAGTATCAGATCAGTTGTAAATATGCCGCTCTTCTCGAAGTTAAGACAGATTACTACCAGAAAAGGGGTGCTTGAAGAAGCAGTTCCTATTCCTCCTAGGGACACTCCAGGGCATTTCATGTACCATAAACATGGCATAGATGCCATATTGTTTCTTGATCTATGGGTAGATTATACCAAGGGATTACCGGAAAGTCAAAGGTGGCCCATAGCGGGAACCTGGGATGCAGAGTGCATCATGAAAGTGGAGGAAGAGTTATGGAAAAGAAAGGTCAGACAGTCACAGAAAGACGCTGTTGAGTTATGGCGTAAAGAATCTCATAGACGAACAGAAAAAGCACGTAGACAAGAAGAGAGGAGTAAAGAAAGTTCAAATAAAGTTCAAGAAAATCTATTAATTGAGGAAGGTATCCGAGTGAGATCAGAACAAGTAAATAGACAAAGAAATGCTCTTATGAATGGTATGTATCCCCTACTAGCCGAAGGATTACCTAAGGCTGCTCCAGAGATACCAAAAGACTTGCCACCCCCATTATTTCCAATTAAGGTACATCCAAAGGGGCTTCCCAGAACCGCAGAAGATGTTTTTCTTTCCTCATATCTAGATGACGCAGCTCCCGAGTATGCTAACGCCACACCACATAGACCGTCTGGCGGAGGGGTTGAACGTCAGGATCAGGTATCTGTCCCCGTGCAACAGCAAGTTCCGACACAAGCGTCGGCAAGCACATCTGTTTCCGCATCTGTCTCCGCAGTCGACTCTACAGAGGTATCGACACCCATAGTTGCTGTGTCACGTTCAACGAACCCATTCACACCCGACGCCCCAGATAGGGCCACGGGAGGTGCTAGCAGTACTTTTACACCACCTAGAATAAATAAACTTGTCTTTCAAGAATCAGCACATTCACGTACACCTAAATTCGTAAGTGAACGTACGCTTAAAGAACTCCTTGTAAATTGTAGATATGACCCGGTGGTTGGTAAAGAGGACGAAATGGTCCTGGCATCATTACGTATCAGGCGAGCCGCAGAGTATTTAGCGAGGTTACCAGGGATGACTACGCATCTAGACAACATATATCATTTTGTTCAAACAGGACGAGATCCAGGATGTATTAACAGAGCTATGGAATTCCAGAAAGTAGAGATACAGGGGGAACTGTTACGTTTCCTCATAAACTGTATGATCAGAAATCAAGATCGTCCGGGGGTAGACCCGAATGCAATGCTTATTCTTACAAGATGGAGTCAGAATATATCAGAAGGGAGACACGATAAGCAAAATTGTATAATAGCCATGTGCCGAAAAATACGTAAAGAAATAGAGCGTATTCATGAAGAAAGATTGGGAACAGACGAGTTTGAGCAAGATGAAGTGTCCGAATCAGGGAATTCCGCAAGACAGTCAGAGACCATAGCCTATGTAGGCAGAGGAAGATCCTGTGAAAATACTAGATGTTTTCCTGATCCAATACATTCTGTATGCCCAAAAAACAGCAGAACGTATCCGACGCCTGTAATAAATCTGAAGTCTCCTGAACATTCGTTTCAAGCCGCAGATAAGATACTACGAGAACGAAGGGGTTACCACCTCCTCGATTCCATGGATGAGCAAGAATTAGCCAGATCAGCCGTTCACTGGATTGACAGTCCTGAAAAATACGGTGATGAGACCGTAGCACACACGTTTCTCAATCTCAGTACAGATGAACAACGCTTAGCTGGAATCTATATGATTCAGCAACTCCTCATATTATATAAGTGCCAACATGCTGACCCTGGTCCTTTACCTGATATATTAACGGAACTACTCACAAACAGATGGAGAGGTTCTAGTAATAAGCTAATTAAAGAGATATTAGTGTCACGTAAACAGTATGTCCTTTTTGTAAGTCCGGATTCTCTCTCGCTGCCCCGCAGAGAAAGAACGCCGTACTATATGGATAGACAAAATCCTTTACGAGAAGTGCACCCAATAAAAGGCGAAGACAATGAGTTTCACCGTGTATTTGTTTACACACCCATATCAAAAATGGAATTATTAGAAATGAAGAAAGTAGTACCTAGTCATGACAAAGACCCAGCGGGTTTCCACCGAGAAATTAAAGACATGTTACTGATGGGAGAGTACACCTTTCCTGATATTATGACGATATTAAAGGTGCTTTTGCCTGCTGGCATTTATGAAAAACTGAAAGAAAAAGAGTGGGAAGTAGGAGACCAAAAGATAGACTGGACAGCATTAGCAGAGGAAGAAAGGAGCCGAACTGCAGGTTCGGGGCTCGGGGATAAAGTTAAACTGTTACCAGGTTTACTAGTACAGGTACTGCCACGTTTATTAACTACAAAAAAGGAAGATTGGGGTGCAATCACAGCCTGCAAACAAAAGCAAGATGAAGACACAAGCGATTATTATGCTCGATTTGAAAAATGTTTTGGTATAAATAGTGGTATAAAAGCAAGTAGTGACTCATATCCACATTTATTTGTGACAAAATTGGTGGAAAATGCATTGCCTCCAGTGAAGAATAGAATATTGAAATTCGAGAGTACCTGGCAAAGTAACACTCCGTCGCAAATGCTACAAATGTTACAGTATCATCACAATAGAATTAGGGATGAACAAGAACATGAGCATAGACGCATGAAGGATACAAAAATGAAAATGCTAGTTTCTCAGACAGTACCAGCAGATGGTCACAAAAAGGGTGTGACACATTCTGGTGATTCTGCAGTTCCTGTAAAAGGAACCTGCAATTACTGTAAACAACTAGGCCATTATGTACATGATTGTCCAGTCCTGAAACGTAATATAGCTACAGGTATTGCAAAAGAGAGACCACGATTAGTTAGACAAGATCAGAATGAACAAGGAGCTATGCAGCATGGACAGTCCATGCCAGTTCAGCAACAGTCCATGCCAGCCTCACAGCAACCCATACAGTTTGTGCCAGCTGCACCACCGTTGCCTGCTACTGCCACACAAACCACAACACGACAAATGTATCAGACTGCACAGTATGAATACCCTGAATATCAGCGCTACGCATGAACCAGCCTAGAGAGGGAAGTTGACTTACCGCTTATCGAGATTCCTGTAGATCAAGAAGGACCTTATGTACATAGTGAATTATTAGGTCAAGATAGAAAATTCTTACTCGATACAGGGGCAAGTCGAACAACTATAAAACGAAGTGAAGTTCCAGGGGCACCCCTCTCAGGCTCTCAAAATGTTTCCCTTGGTTTTTCGGGAAAACCTATTGTTAATGAAGTATCACAGCCTCTACCACTTACGATAGGACCTTTGACACGAACTACAGATTTATTGCTTACTAAATCATGCCCAGAAAATCTGTTAGGAATTAAAACTCTGAAAGCACTAGGAGCCATAATATGTTGTTCTCCAGAAGGAGTAAGGTTGTTTTTACGTGATTTCAAAGGTCACTATGTGTCTAGAGACATGGATCCCCGACTACAGACTTTACCAGTACATCTATGGGCACAAGGCCCTACGGATGTTGGCTGCATGAACATTACACCCTATCGAGTTACATTGAAAGCAGGAGTGGTACTACCACGAATGCGACAATACAAGTTACCGCATGATGCTGTAGTGGCTTTGCTGAAAATCATTGATGAGCTGATTGCCCAGGGAGTAGTTATAGAAACAGACTCCAATATATGTAATTCACCGATAATTCCGATTCTTAAACGAACTGACCCTACTGCCCCACCAGTATACCGATTGGTTATTGATTTGCGTGAACTAAACAAGTGTATTGTACCACAATTCCCTGTGGTCCCTGATATATCATCATTGTTGACAGCAATTGATTCCGAAGCAACATTCTTTACTGTAATCGATCTCAAGAATGCCTTTTTCAGCGTCCCAATAGATCCGGAAAGCCAATACTTGTTCGGATTCAGTTTAAATGGGCGCAGCTTTAAATTCTCACGCGCTCCCCAAGGATTTACAGAAAGCCCCAGCATCTACAGCCAAGCACTGAAACGAGAACTTGACAGTATCCACATGCCAGTCAATACTGCACTGCTTCAATATGTCGATGATCTGCTGATCACCGCAAGAAGCGAGCCGGAATGTGAAAAGGCTTCTCTGACAGTTTTACATTTCCTAGCCGACAAGGGGCACAAGGTGTCCCCTTCTAAGCTGCAATTCTGTGTTCAGCGAGTTATTTATCTTGGTCACTCGCTGTCCAAGGAGGGAAGGCAGCTTACACCAGATCGCATTCAGTTAATTGCTAACATGTCAATACCCCAGACACAGAAGGAGGTGCGGGCTTTCATAGGCCTCACTTCATATTGTAGGCAGTGGATCCCTCAGTACGCATTTCTAGCAAAACCACTCATTCAGTTAACCACACAGGAGGCAGCCACATCGACTGTTCTCCCTTGGACTCAGGAACATACACAAGCTTTTGAAAGCTTAAAGAAAGCTTTATGTCAAGCACCTGTTTTAGCAACGCCATGTTATAGCAAACATTTTACACTTTTTGTTACAGAACGCGAAGGTACTGCCTTGTCAGTACTCACTCAGGATCAAGCAGGATCACGCAAGCCATGTGCTTATTTTTCCAGTACATTAGATCCCGTAGCTCAGGCTTTGCCTGCATGCCTGAAATCAGTGGCAGCGACAGCTTTAGCAATCAGACAAAGCGATGCCATAGTATTAGGACACCCATTGACAGTACAAGTACCACATGCAGTAGAGGTTCTTGTGAACCGAACACAAACACAACACTTGACCATAGCAAGACTTACCGGTTATGAACTGACATTGTTTCAACCACACATAGAGATCCGACGGTGTAATACATTGAATCCTGCTACACTATTACCTGTAATTGGAACAGACCCACTAGCTCATGATTGTATTGAAATCATTGAAATAAAGACGAAACCTAGACAAGACTTGACAGACGTTCCATTGTTAGATCCAGACCTGACGTTGTATGTAGACGGATCGTGCATGAGAACAAGTACAGGAGATTTAGTGGCCGCGTATGCAGTCACAACAGACACTGAAGTTATTGAAACAAATTGTATAGATACTTTGTCAGCCCAAGCAGCAGAACTTATTGCTCTAACACAAGCCTGTATTCAAGCCACGAATAAGAAAGTTAATGTATACACTGACTCACGTTATGCATTCGGAGTTGTACACGACTTCGGCGTGCTGTGGCGAGAGAGAGGTTATTTAACGTCCCATGGTGCCCACATTCAGCACGGACCCCTCATTCATGCTTTGTTAGACGCAATACATCTACCCACTGCTATATCGATTATGAAATGTAAAGCACACACGAAGGTTACTGATACCATTTCTCAAGGCAATGATTTAGCTGACAAAACAGCCAAACAGACTGCTCAGAATCGCACATTAGACATGACAAAGCCAATAGTTCAGACACCAACACAGTGTATGACAATTAAGGACCCCGCACTTGACGTAATTGACATACAGACACATGCCACAGCAGAAGAAATAAAGAAGTGGACTGAACTAGGAGGGATCCAGACAGATCAAGGATGGATGACGAAGGAGAAATCTGTATGGTTTCTCCCTGATTCCATGGTTCAAGCCATTATAGCTACAGTTCACAGTCCAGCACATTTAGGAGAGAAGGCTATGCTAGACAGCATTCAGCACATTTGGTTCAATAAACATTTACGAGCAGCAGCTAAACAAAAAGTTCGTACCTGTATGATATGTTGTCAGTTTAACCCAGGAAAGAGTGTTCCCGTAGAGCAGGGTGGATTTCAGCCTCCTGACCATCCTTTTGAAGTCCTCCAGATGGATTATATTCAGATGGAACGTTGTCGAGGATTCAAATATGTTCTCGTAGTTGTCTGCGCTCTCTCCCGTTGGACAGAGGCGTATCCCGTATCAGATTACACTGCCTCGACTACTGCCAAGCAGCTAGTTCGAGAATTCTTCCCACGGTACGGTTTACCACGTGTTGTATATTCAGATAACGGTCAGCCTTTCTCATCCGAATTAATGAAATATGTCTCACTTTTGTTGGGATATCAGTGGAAATTCCACTGTGTCCGACACCCCGAGGCAGCAGGTCTCGTGGAACGACATAATCAACTTTTAAAAATCAGATTGTCTAAAATATGTCAGGAAAAAGGTGTGGACTGGATAGTAGCCTTACCAGTTGCGCTATTCTACATGAGGATGGTAGCACACTCTCGAACAGGGCTATCGCCTTATGAGGTGATCTTTGGTAGGCCACCGAATATGTGGGGGACGCCTATACCCCGTAAAATAACTGATGTTGACTGTAATATGCTGACAGATTACCTGGCTTCCTTGATGTCTGCACTACAATCTTGTCGTTCACAGGTAGTCGCAGCTTTTCCCGACAACACCGAGGTGAAACCTCATGATGTAATTCCCGGTGATTATGTTCTCGTCAGGAATTTTGATCGGAAAACCCAACTGGAGCCAAGGTGGAGGCTTCCTAAGTTGGTCCTGCTGACGACCAGAACAGCTGTGAAGATCGAAGGAAGAAAAGGATGGGTGCATTCCACCCATATAAAAAAATTTAATGGACTTCCTCCTGACACAGACAGTACTTCCCGTGTGTCTTCCCCCATTGACTCAAAGCTACCTTTGGCCGAGGCCAGTAGCACCGAACTCTATAAACAGAAACTCAGGTCCAGATCTAAACTGTCGGACGATTTGATTGTTTAAGTCCTCTCCAAGGTGAAGCGGTTGAATCTGTCCCGACATGTATCCCTTAGGTCTGAATCATGTAGAGTCCAGAATCATAATGAAACGACATGCTTATTGTAAATCACTGCGTAGCCACTGTATTGTGACTTTATTAATTTTGTTTTTCTTGAGTTTTTTAATAGTTACTGCAAGTATATTGTTGCATATGTATTATCCTGTTTCTAAACGTGCTTTCAATATAACTGATGAACATTCTTTTAGTGACCTACCCCCACATGAGTTGTCCTATAGACTTGCGCTGCGTAATAACACATTCATTAGTATGTTACATCATTCCCATCAGACTAGTAATGCCACCAATTGTTGGGTGTGTGGCCGACTTCCTCCCTATCAGAATAACAAAGGAGTTCTGCCTTTCTTTCCACATCCATTAACACACAATGGCTCCTGTGGAGCATGGTTTAGTTTATTAAATTCCATAGACCCAGACACAGCAGTTTATCAACAACACTGGATATGGGGAAATCTGAATATAGTTTTATTCAAAGTCTGTCACCCCAATAAGGAGGGTCACCCCAGTAGAACAGGAACTGATTTAGAAAATGAAGTGTATAAATTAGGTAATTTTACGCCTAATCTTATGATTTTGAATGTCAAATCCGAAGTTGAACTAATTCTGCCCACTATGTCAGTATTTCCAGTTAAGGGTGAATTATGTGTGAGAAAAGTTGGTTCCATACATATGGGCCATAGCCAATGCGTTACTATAGTAGAATATAGTGATCAAGGTAAATCTTCATTTAGAGCTTCTCGCCATTCTTACTTCATATGTGGCCAGACGGCATATATGCGTCTGCCTCTAGATTGGGATGGTACCTGTTACATAGCATTCCTTTTGCCACCTGTTTTCCTAGCTCCCCCTGATTATTATCGAAATGTTCATTTAGTACACAATAGAGAGCGAAGAGATCTCCCAGTTGTCGATTATACTGAGACAGCATGGGACAAATATGTAGATTTCAATAAAGGTATCTTTCCCTATATAGGTACTATATCAAATAGTAAGCTGATACGCAGACTCACCAAGACTCTTGAAGCTGTAGTAAACGAGACTATAGCCGCCCTAGGCAATCTGACAGAGGAACAATCAGTGATGAGAATTGTTGTTCTCCAGAATCGTCTTGTCCTTGACGTCATCCTGGCCGATAGGGGCGGAGCTTGCAGGGTCATCGGATCCAGCTGCTGCATATTCATACCAGAAAATTCGCCATCTGTATATAAAGCTATAACACGCCTTCATAAGATTGTAAGCCAGATACACGAGAATCCAGGCACTTGGACGTGGTCCGGGTGGTTTTGGAGTGTGATATCAGCCTGGGGATGGAGAGTTCTATCCTTCCTAGGTATTGGCCTTCTTATGCTCTTCAGTTGTTGTCTATGCCTGCAATGTGGACCAGCGATTTGTGGTCTGTGTGCCACATCGTGCATTCCATATCACAGTTCTCGTTCAAAATACCGGAAGAAGAAGGAAGAAGAAATGATGCTCCATGAGCAAATCGATGGAATGATGAAGATTGATGTCTCTTGAAGGGCAAGAAGGGGACAAGGAGGGAATGTGGAAATGTGGATTTTCCTGATCAGTTATGTCCCCTATCTTGGACCCCAACGGTTCTATATGCATGTTACAAGTACATGTATGTTCCCTCCAGTTCCAGTTTCTAAGACGCAAACATATGTGTGTCTTCCGTCGACATGTTCTCTGTCAGATCCGCCATCAATGGGCTGGATATTCGATCCCTAGGTATGAAAGGCCACCGACTTTATATGGCTAAGTTACTCCATTTTTACAGTTCAGGCAAGTAGGCCCGATTCTGTCCTCAAAGCCTTTCCCTGCTCTCTGTCTTTGACAGCTTCAGCTTGAGCTCGCATCTGTATCCATGAACTTTGTCCTACTCCCTGTGCAGCTAACGGTGCCTGCCTCGGCCAGTTTTCGCATGCCTGCCAAGAAGCTGTATTTCACCTTCGAATTATCTATTTTGCTCTTCAGCCGATGCATTCCTGTCTAGTGCTTTAGGTAAACATTTCCTTTAGCTCACAAGCAAGGACTCAGCCTTTCCGTCCTCCTGCAAGTGATTCATAGCCCTGCTGCCATGGAAAGTTTTCTGCCCCTCGCATCTCATATAGACACTTAGACGCTTGTACACGCACACACAGTTAGTATAGAATAGATTCTGTCCGAGAGTCCTTCCTTGTGGATAACATAGTTCTCCAAACATAGGATGGTAGATATGATTTGGGATTAGGTTGACTTGACCCCCCAGACTTCTCGTCTCCACATGTAGAGCTAAATGTCAAATCCCCTTCACCCCCTAGTTGCACGTCAATTACACGTCATGCTGCTGCGCGCGCATCTATGCCAAGTATTATCTTATAGATCCACCTATGTCTGATAATGCAAACCAATCATGTTTCTTTTATTCCTTGTTACGCCTAGTTTCGATTATGTCACTGTCACGTCATTTTTCTTATCAAATGTTACGCCTTTTACATTCGTTTCATTGTAATGCACTTATTATAAAAATACATGTCTGTCAATGAATTATTGTACTTCACTTCCTGAACCCTCGTGGTGACGGAACCTGAAGGCCGCGACTCGAGTCGGCCATTTTGAATGGAATAAAGCCCATTTAGAAAACCTCTTATACCACGGATTCTGCCTCTTGTTATTTTGAGCTATTTTACTTTATTTAAGATCCCGTATGAAATTCAGTCCGGTATATTTTATTTACCACAGGCGGAGCGCACAACACCAAGAGTGCGCATGCTCTGTTTAGGGCTTAAAACATTTGCGACCAGCCCGAACATGCGCACTAGGTGGTGCTCATTAGAAGAGCGAGGGTTGTTCCATGCCTCTCTTCTAATAAGCAGCCTAGTGCGCATGTCCGGGCTGGTCGCAAACAATTTTAAGCCCTAAACAGAACATGCGCACTACTACTCAAGCCAATCCTGGCGCTACTGCTGGAGCAGCGTCTGGATTGGCTGAGACCGACGCATGCCAGGCGGTACTTGCCACGGTGCCAACCCGGAAGTCAGACCCCAGCCCAGGACTCAGAGGACTCAAGACTCACAGAGGGGGCGCGGACCCGGTAAGTTTAGTTTACTTCAAATAATGCTGCAGGCTGCTTTATTTAAATTTCCCCCGGCCCCCCCGCGCGACCCCTAACACCCCGAGTATTGGAGCACGAGCCGCGACTGCTGGTCTTTAAAACCCAACGCTCAGGAATGGGTCTGCTCTGTTCCAATATTTTCAGATTGAACATTTTCTAAACTAGGGGAATCCCCAATTGGAAAATAATTTTTGGGGGTAATGATAACATTTTATTTTTTATATCGGAATTTGCAGAAAACAACTGGAGGATGGCCATGTCTTTTACACCCGGCCACCCAGAGTTCTTGTGAATCCCGGATGTTAGAGTGGTTCTACCTGCCGCATTGTTATTATTCAATACTGCTGCAAACTGTTTTATTGGTTTTTAAACTGTTTTACCGCAGCGGCCGTGGGTCTTGGCGCTCACAGCCACAAAGGCCCCTCAGCTCCTCAGAATGCAGGTGCAGCGCACATTCGCATTACTTAGTCATCTCGGGATTTCATTTCCTTCCTAATGAGATGCAGCAATCACAGGCAGCGCTGCTCACCTCTCCTCTCTTAGAAGCTCACCTCGCCTCCACACAGAGGCTATTCGAAAGGTAAGGGGGGTTTCAAATTCCAGAAAATATTTTTCTTTTTCCTCAGCATTATTGCTTTTCGTGTTTTATGTTCACCCCGGTCATGTCACCCAGATTCGTGGGACTGTGGTGGAAATTCTGCACACTCCCAAACTTAAAATGGCGAGATAGCACAGCAGGTTGAAGTCACAGCTTCATATAGATCTGCGCATCCTGCATGTTTGGAATCCCAGCGCTTTCTTGGGCGACAGTAACACCTGTTAGTCAGAACAAGGTAAAAATCCTGCATTTTAGCAGTAAGTGCTGTGTACAATGGACTCACTAACTTGAAACTTCACAACCAGTTACCCATATCTAAGAGGTACAAAGCGCGTGCTGCGGACATCTGTGTAAAACTTGCAAGTCGCAGGTTCCATCTCAGGCTTTCATCCTTCCTAGGTCGAACATATTGGTCCCATTGAGTTGCTTATTACAATACATTATATTTTTTAGCGATGTCACAGTAGCGTGGCAACAAGAGCCTAACTCACCCCTGCCATAAAATAATCCTTTCTACAAAGTCAGTGTTAGCTCAGAGAGTTAATGCACTGAAATAAGATGAAATTAATGTAAGTAGACGAGGTGTAGCATATGAATGATGCTTTATTGTTCAGATGATAAGTATCACGGAGGGACCCCACCAGGAGCAGCTCACTTGCTGCTCAGCCCGTCCTCAACTGATTCCCACTCAGGCATTCCAACACTGCATTCTAACCATGCACCAACATTCCACTCTGGCTGAGCAGCAAGACCTACAATACTAGTCTACTACATGCACTTAAAATATGAGTGCAATTTACTAGTCACAGGTCTTTGCTAATTCGCTCAAGCTTTCAGCCTTCGGATGTCATTAAATGCTAGGTAATTAAATGCTAACTATCGCACTGGGTAAGGATGGCACTTGTTATTAACAGCGCTTGGAAACGTGAAAGGTGTGCTGCAACGGTATATCAAATTTGGCATACTTTTGAGCAAGTTGCATTTATTAATATTACCATTAAGTGTAAAATATAGCAGATTTATCACGAGGAACTATGACGTCCAATCTGGTTCATGTGTTAATGTTTATAAGAACAAATCCGTCCTTCTGCTCGGCGCTGTACTCGGCACTTCATAGCACTGCTTAATATTGGCGCTTTTGAGGTTATTTGCCTCAGATTCTGTCCATGTGCCTTGGATTCCAGCAGAGAGCGAACCCCACTGTTGGAAAATAGTTTACATTAATTTAAATTAATAATACCACAGCCTTTAAGTAAAATTGTCAGCAGCGATGCTCGCAGCGTCCCCTGCGTCTTGTAATGTAATAACTTTATGAATGCAGGGCCTCTGTCACAGGCTTGAGGCTTCGCGGGGCTGTACAGAACAGGTGCTATATTAATTAGCAAATTGTTGGGAAGCCTTTTATCGACGCTGGAAGGATGAAATGCTGGGGCTGAAGTTGAGATTTTCAGGATGCTCACAGATTTCTGCAGCAGAGTTACTTACACTATTCAGTTTTAAGACATCTCTCCAAATATTCAACTTTCAGAAAAGGGGGAGAGAGGGTTGCATGCCCCTCTTCTAAAAGAAAAGTTCCCGTTGTGCCTGACAGTGAGATCACTGACTCTCAGTCTAATTAGACACAGTTGTCAAACACAGGACTACATGAGTTGAGGTAATCCAAAGCATGCGATGGATTCGGGATGCCTCTGTCCACTGATATGTAACCAATTGCTGTGGTGCCCCAGTGACCTGCACACTACCACTTTGGTGTCTCATTAACCTGGACTGTAACCAATGACCAGGCCACAGTAGCCTCTAACCCATTGCATTGGTACCAGAGTAATCTGTAATCAGTCACTTGGGTGGTTCCTGATACTGTAATCGGCCACCTTTGCTGTAATCTGTAACCTGTTACTCTGGTACGATAATCTGTAATCTAACCCTCTAGTTGGCAGTTAATCAGCAGTGAGCCACATTGGATCCCACTGCAATCTACAATCCATGACTTTCTACAATGTTGACTTTAGTGTCACAATAACCATCTATTAACTTGGTGCCACAATAACCTGTCATCTATTACTTTGATGGTTCACTAATGTATGATGCTGGTACCCCAGGAATCTGTAATCTTTCAATTTTAGCGGTTGTTATTATTTTTATTTTCAGACTGCGGTGCTTTAGAAAAGTGTAATCCATTACTTTCAGCTAGATAGGTGCTTTGTATTCTGTAATGCATTTGTTTGCATCCTTTAAAGATACAGTCTACCTTTTCTTCCGGTGTGGTTCTGGCAAATAAGGCGTGTTGGGAATGTGCATTGTATTTAAAAGTTTCAACGCAGTGTATGTTTTGTGTTTCTTTGTGTCCTTGCCCTGGTTGCTCTCAGCCATGCTCTGTTGTGCGTTTAGATGGCATCGTCGCTTTGGTTGATCTATTGTTAAGTTATCACTCAGTCTACAGTGGTCGTTGTCAAACTGCAGGGTTGTTCATTTATGGAAAATTAGTTTCTGTAGTAGGGGATCTCTGTGTATAGTCATAATCTATGAATAATCCCCGCCCATGTGCGGGGACCCCGGAGCAATCAAAAATATCTCTTAAGCTGTCCCGCATTTGCAAACCTGCAAAGACACTTAAGAGACAGACAAAATAATACAGCCTAATCACAACAAGGCTGCACTGGCCAGCACTTCCTCTGAAGTGAACACAAAAGCCACAATAAAGTTGAAATGTCATTTTTATCCACATTTGACATGTTCCTTTATTATCACACACTCCCTTCACCGAAATCCCTTTAAACAATAGAGAGGAAGGGGTGGACAGACAAGCCCTATAGGCTGTCATTATGTGTCTGCTAAAGGGATACCGTGCCTTTAAGAAACTCTCCAGAGACCCCCGGTATCCCAGGATGCACAGCCAACACAAGTTACTTTCAGTTCTTTTTTCCGGCTCCTGCTAGCAGGACCCTGGAGCTTGAGCTCTACCCTTTTGGGTAGTTTAATTGATTAAAATTGGATTTTTTGGATTAATAGTGTTTTCATTCGACGTCTAAAGCCTTTGTCTACTACTACCTGCAATCTGGAGCAGTTTTGGCCCACTCTCAGCATGGCTCTGTTCGATAACTGCCCTGAGTGTGGGAGGAAGAAGGCTAAGACGGACCCACATGATGTGTGTATCCTCTGCTTGTCGCCCTCACATGTCCCAGCTGCGTGTGCCATCTGCAGCACCTTTTCTAAGAGGACCCTGAGGGACAGGGAGAAGACTCGCCTTCAGGGACAAGAGCAGCAGAGGACCGGTGGGACTTCGGGGCATGGAGGGTCCCATTCCCTCTCCTCCGCCCATGCTTCAGCCCCTGGAGGGACCTCCGGGCAGAGCAGGGAGCAGAAGCGGCACCTACCGGCTGGTAGGTCGCGTTCGACGTCGAAGGCGACGACGTCGACGGCGAGAGAGAAGGCACCGGTATGTTCGCCGTCGATCCAGGGCTCTGGGTCGCGGCAGCCTCGGCGTTCGACGTCGAGAGAGGGGCCGGCGAGACCCGGGACCGGGTCGCCGTCGCAGGTGTCACGGTCGACGTCCACAACACATCGACGTCGTACCGAGCCCCATGGACTTCACTCGCCGCCGTCGCCGTCTACCCACGGCTCGACGCTGACGGAGTCGACGCCGAGATCCCGGCGCCCGCCGTCCAGGCGGAGACAGTCGCCGTCGAGGCACAGGTCGCCGTCGAGGCACAGGTCGCCGTTGAGGCACAGGTCGCCGTCGAGGCAAAGGTCGCCGTCGAGGCACAGGTCGCCGTCGAGGCACCAGCGTTCGACGTCGAGGCACCAGCGTTCGACGTCGAGGCACCAGCGTTCGACGTCGAGGCGGAAGTCGAAGGCGAGGCAGAAGTCGACAGCGAGGCGACGGAGATTGAGGCGTGGTTCGACGCCGCGGAAGCGTGGGTCGACGTCGAGGAGGCATGGTTCGACGTCGAGAGGACGATCGACTGCGAGACGGCGCTCGTCGTCGAGGGCGAAGAGACGCCGGACGAGGTCGACGTACAGTTCGACGTCCCAGACATCGGGGAATACGTCCTCTGTGATTACGATCTCCAGTCGGGGATCGGGGAGACGCGGACGTTCCCCGTCGGTGGCTTCCACGTGGGACAGGCCCGCCAAGAAGAGGAGAGTGGGCGCGAGCCCGGACAATGCTGGTGGGGGCTCTCCAGCTAGGAGTGATGGGGCTTCGGAACATCTGTCCCCGCTGCGTACCCAGCGGCCGCCTCTGCCTCCTGTGCCCGGCCTTCCACCGGCGCCTCCACCGGTGCCTGCCCTTCCTCCTCCCCCTCTCCCTCCGCCTCCTCCTCCGCTGCCTCTGCCCGTGCCTCAGCTGCCTGCATCGCCACCGCAGCCACCGCCTCCTCACCCGAGAGCTCCTCACCGGCAGAGATCTCGCTCTCGCCCTCGCAGGCGCTCACGGAGTAGGCGCAGATCGTCCACTCGCTCTGGACATGGACGACGGAGGTATCGGTCTCGTTCCAGAGGGTCCAGGGGCACGTACTCTTCTGGGGCTGGCCGGTTCTCGCCCTCGCTGTCGGAGACGCCTCCTACCCGCGTCTCTCCAGTGGATGACATTGCCACGTTCCAGGAGGTGTTGATGAGAGGGGCTGCGAAGTTGGGAATATCGGTGACTACCCCTGTTCCCACTACTTCTGTGATCTTTGAGACTTTGCATAAGGCACATCTGTCGCGCCCCCTCCTCCCGCTGGTTCCGGGGTTGGAGGAACCTGCTATGGAGGTGTTCTTGACGCCGGCCGTGGTGAAACCGGCTCCCTCGAGACTGTTAAAAAAGTACAGGGCTCCTGACTCGGATCCGGCGTTCCTCAGAGTGGATCCCCCACCGGATTCTGTTATCGTGGCGGCGGCTCGTAAGCAACACTCTACGACGCCTTCATCCACGGCTCCTCCGGATAAGGAGAGTCGCAAAATGGACTCCTTGGGGAGGAGGATGTGCTCCACGTCGGCCACTACGATGAAGGCCGCTAGCGCCTCCGCTCTGTTGGGGCGCTATGACAGGTCTCTTTGGGACTCCCTGCAACAGTTCGCTGCCTCCCTACCTAGAGACAAGAGGGAGGACTTTCAAGAGGTGCTGAACGAGGGCATGATGGTCTCTAATCAGATCATCAGTGCGGCGGGGGACGTGTCGCTGCTGGCGGCCCATGGGTACTGCCACGGCATACATATGAGGAGGCATTCCTGGCTGCGGCTGACTCCGCTCAAGCCGGAAGCACAGCAGAAGATCGCCAATTTGCCATTTTCTGACACGACGCTCTTCGGGTCACATGCGGACGACGAGATGGCCCGCATGAAGGCTGAGGCGGAAACTCTGAAGGCGGTGGGGCTGGAGCGGCCCAAGGAGCAGAGGAGGTCCTTCCGGTCCTCGGGCAGGCGCTACACCAAGCAGAGGGGCCAAGGGCGTCAGTCGGGCCCCCAGCAACAGCCCCAGCAACAGCAGCAGTACCAGAGGCAGTCCTTTCAGAAGCGCCAAAGGGGCAGAGGCCAGCATCAGTCCTCGGCGGGGAACAAAGGCCCGGCTGGGTCAAAGCCCTGAAAAGTTACTTCCCCCTCATCCGTTACCCGCTCCGGTGGGGGGAAGTATTCAACACTACCTGGCAGAGTGGAGGACAATAACGCAGGACAAGTGGGTGCTGAATATTGTTTGCAGTGGTTACTGTCTTCGTTTCACCAGTCCGCCTCCACAGATTCCACCAGTGCGCTCCCTCTACATGGTGCGGGAGCTCCAGCGGGAGGCGGACGTTCTGTTAAAAAAGAGGGCGATAGAAGCGGTTCCTTTGAAGCAAAAAGGAAAAGGTCTCTACTCACGGTTCTTTCTCGTAAGAAAGAAAGACAAGAACGAGTTCAGGCCTATTCTGGATCTGCGTCAAGCAAACAAGTGGATCCGCCGAGAAAAGTTCCGTATGCTGTCCCTGCATCAGATTTACCCTCAGCTGCATCGAGGAGACTGGCTGTGCGCCATAGATCTGCAGGACGCTTACTTTCATGTGCCGATCGCACCGAAGCATCGCAAGTTCCTGAGGTTTCTGGTAGGCAACAACCATTACCAGTATTCAGTACTCCCGTTTGGCCTGAAGTCTGCACCACGGACGTTCTCCAAGTGCATGGCAGTGGTCGCGGCACACCTGCGGAAGACCGAGGTGTTTGTGTACCCATACCTGGACGATTGGTTGATCAAAGCGTCCACTTACCAGGAAGCCCAGTGCCATTTCAACAGGACGGCGGCTTTGCTTCATCGTCTGGGGCTGCACATCAACATGACGAAGTCAGTGCCGGTCCCTGTGCAGTGTCTCCAGTACTTGGGGGCTTCAGTCAATACTTTGACCGCAAGCGTGTGTCCTTCGGAGGAGAGACGCTTATCGATCCGTGGGAAGGCTCTGCATCTCATCTCAGCCTGCTCTCCTACGGTGAGGACGGTGTCTTCCTTACTGGGGTCGATGGCCTCTTGCATTTTTCTCACCCCCAATGCACGTCTGCATATGAGGCCCCTACAGGAATGTCTGGAGGATCAATGGGACCAGAGGCGGGGGCGTTGGGAGGACAAGATCCAGTTGTCTCAACACGCTCGGCAGTCTCTGAAATGGTGGTGTACCCCAGAGAATGTTTGCAAGGGGACTCCTTTTCACAAGGATATTCCGGTCCAGACCATAGTGACCGATGCGTCTCTCCAGGGCTGGGGAGCGCATTCGGGCCCTCTTCAGATTCAGGGAATATGGTCGCAGATGGAGACGACTTACCATATCAACTTTTTGGAACTCAGAGCGGTACACTTGGCCTTGAAGGCGTTCCATCCCTCCTTCAGGACGTCCTCCCTGCTGGTTCAGACGGACAATACTACGACCATGTATTACCTCAACAAGCAGGGGGGCTCCCGTTCACGCACCCTATCTCGGGAGGCACAGGCGATCTGGAACTGGCTGGTGACCAGGAATCTGACGATCACGGCGACCCACCTGCCGGGAGTGCAGAATGCCCAAGCAGACGCGCTCAGCAGGCTCGTTCAAGAGAACCACGAGTGGTTCCTATAGGCTGTCATTATGTGTCTGCTAAAGGGATACCGTGCCTTTAAGAAACTCTCCAGAGACCCCCGGTATCCCAGGATGCACAGCCAACACAAGTTACTTTCAGTTCTTTTTTCCGGCTCCTGCTAGCAGGACCCTGGAGCTTGAGCTCTACCCTTTTGGGTAGTTTAATTGATTAAAATTGGATTTTTTGGATTAATAGTGTTTTCATGCGACGTCTAAAGCCTTTGTCTACTACTGCCTGCAATCTGGAGCAGTTTTGGCCCACTCTCAGCATGGCTCTGTTCGATAACTGCCCTGAGTGTGGGAGGAAGAAGGCTAAGACGGACCCACATGATGTGTGTATCCTCTGCTTGTCGCCCTCACATGTCCCAGCTGCGTGTGCCATCTGCAGCACCTTTTCTAAGAGGACCCTGAGGGACAGGGAGAAAACTCGCCTTCAGGGACAAGAGCAGCAGAGGACCGGTGGGACTTCGGGGCATGGAGGGTCCCATTCCCCCTCCTCCGCCCATGCTTCAGCCCCTGGAGGGACCTCCGGGCAGAGCAGGGAGCAGAAGCGGCACCTACCGGCTGGTAGGTCGCGTTCGACGTCGAAGGCGACGACGTCGACGGCGAGAGAGAAGGCACCGGTATGTTCGCCGTCGATCCAGGGCTCTGGGTCGCGGCAGCCTCGGCGTTCGATGTCGAGAGAGGGGCCGGCGAGACCCGGGACCGGGTCGCCGTCGCAGGTGTCACGGTCGACGTCCACAACACATCGACGTCGTACCGAGCCCCATGGACTTCACTCGCCGCCGTCGCCGTCTACCAACGGCTCGACACTGACGGAGTCGACGCCGAGATCCCGGCGCCCGCCGTCCATTCAGAGACGGTCGCCGTCGAGGCACAGGTCGCCGTCGAGGCACAGGTCGCCGTCGAGGCACAGGTCGCCGTCGAGGCACCAGCGTTCGACGTCGAGGCACCAGCGTTCGACGTCGAGGCACCAGCGTTCGACGTCGAGGCGGAAGTCGAAGGCGAGGCAGAAGTCGACACCGAGGCGACGGAGATCGAGGCGTGGTTCGACGCCGCGGAAGCGTGGGTCGACGTCGAGGAGGCATGGTTCGACGTCGAGAGGACGATCGACTGCGAGACGGCGCTCGTCGTCGAGGGCGAAGAGACGCCGGACGAGGTCGACGTACAGTTCGACGTCCCAGACATCGGGGAATACGTCCTCTGTGATTATGATCTCCAGTCGGGGATCGGGGAGACGCGGACGTTCCCCGTCGCTGGCTTCCACGCGGGACAGGCCCGCCAAGAAGAGGAGAGTGGGCGCGAGCCCGGACAATGCTGGTGGGGGCTCTCCAGCTAGGAGTGATGGGGCTTCGGAACATCTGTCCCCGCTGCGTACCCAGCGGCCGCCTCTGCCTCCTGTGCCCGGCCTTCCACCGGCGCCTCCACCGGTGCCTGCCCTTCCTCCTCCCCCTCTCCCTCCGCCTCCTCCTCCGCTGCCTCTGCCCGTGCCTCAGCTGCCTGCATCGCCACCGCAGCCACCGCCTCCTCACCCGAGAGCTCCTCACCGGCAGAGATCTCGCTCTCGCCCTCGCAGGCGCTCACGGAGTAGGCGCAGATCGTCCACTCGCTCTGGACATGGACGACGGAGGTATCGGTCTCGTTCCAGAGGGTCCAGGGGCACGTACTCTTCTGGGGCTGGCCGGTTCTCGCCCTCGCTGTCGGAGACGCCTCCTACCCGCGTCTCTCCAGTGGATGACATTGCCACGTTCCAGGAGGTGTTGATGAGAGGGGCTGCGAAGTTGGGGATATCGGTGACTACCCCTGTTCCCACTACTTCTGTGATCTTTGAGACTTTGCATAAGGCACATCTGTCGCGCCCCCTCCTCCCGCTGGTTCCGGGGTTGGAGGAACCTGCTATGGAGGTGTTCTTGACGCCGGCCGTGGTGAAACCGGCTCCCTCGAGACTGTTAAAAAAGTACAGGGCTCCTGACTCGGATCCGGCGTTCCTCAGAGTGGATCCCCCACCGGATTCTGTTATCGTGGCGGCGGCTCGTAAGCAACACTCTACGACGCCTTCATCCACGGCTCCTCCGGATAAGGAGAGTCGCAAAATGGACTCCTTGGGGAGGAGGATGTGCTCCACGTCGGCCACTACGATGAAGGCCGCTAGCGCCTCCGCTCTGTTGGGGCGCTATGACAGGTCTCTTTGGGACTCCCTACAACAGTTCGCTGCCTCCCTACCTAGAGACAAGAGGGAGGACTTTCAAGAGGTGCTGAACGAGGGCATGATGGTCTCTAATCAGATCATCAGTGCGGCGGGGGACGTGTCGCTGCTGGCGGCCCATGGGTACTGCCACGGCATACATATGAGGAGGCATTCCTGGCTGCGGCTGACTCCGCTCAAGCCGGAAGCACAGCAGAAGATCGCCAATTTGCCATTTTCTGGCACGACGCTCTTCGGGTCACATGCGGACGACGAGATGGCCCGCATGAAGGCTGAGGCGGAAACTCTGAAGGCGGTGGGGCTGGAGCGGCCCAAGGAGCAGAGGAGGTCCTTCCGGTCGTCGGGCAGGCGCTACACCAAGCAGAGGGGCCAAGGGCGTCAGTCGGGCCCCCAGCAACAGCCCCAGCAACAGCAGCAGTACCAGAGGCAGTCCTTTCAGAAGCGCCAGAGGGGCAGAGGCCAGCATCTGTCCTCGGCGGGGAACAAAGGCCCGGCCGGGTCGAAGCCCTGAAAAGTTACTTCCCCCTCATCCGTTACCCGCTCCAGTGGGGGGAAGTATTCAACACTACCTGGCAGAGTGGAGGACAATAACGCAGGACAAGTGGGTGCTGAATATTGTTTGCAGTGGTTACTGTCTTCGTTTCACCAGTCCGCCTCCACAGATTCCACCAGTGCGCTCCCTCTACATGGTGCGGGAGCTCCAGCGGGAGGCAGACGTTCTGTTAAAAAAGAGGGCGATAGAAGCGGTTCCTTTGAAGCAAAAAGGAAAAGGTCTCTACTCACGGTTCTTTCTCGTAAGAAAGAAAGACAAGAACGAGTTCAGGCCTATTCTGGATCTGCGTCAAGCAAACAAGTGGATCCGCCGAGAAAAGTTCCGTATGCTGTCCCTGCATCAGATTTACCCTCAGCTGCATCGAGGAGACTGGCTGTGCGCCATAGATCTGCAAGACGCTTACTTTCATGTGCCGATCGCACCGAAGCATCGCAAGTTCCTGAGGTTTCTGGTAGGCAACAACCATTACCAGTATTCAGTACTCCCGTTTGGCCTGAAGTCTGCACCACGGACGTTCTCCAAGTGCATGGCAGTGGTCGCGGCACACCTGCGGAAGACCGAGGTGTTTGTGTACCCATACCTGGACGATTGGTTGATCAAAGCGTCCACTTACCAGGAAGCCCAGTGCCATTTCAACAGGACGGCGGCTTTGCTTCATCGTCTGGGGCTGCACATCAACATGACGAAGTCAGTGCCGGTCCCTGTGCAGTGTCTCCAGTACTTGGGGGCTTCAGTCAATACTTTGACCGCAAGCGTGTGTCCTTCGGAGGAGAGACGCTTATCGATCCGTGGGAAGGCTTTGCATCTCATCTCAGCCCGCTCTCTTACGGTGAGGACGGTGTCTTCCTTACTGGGGTCGATGGCCTCTTGCATTTTTCTCACCCCCAATGCACGTCTGCATATGAGGCCCCTACAGGAATGTCTGGAGGATCAATGGGACCAGAGGCGGGGGCGTTGGGAGGACAAGATCCAGTTGTCTCAACACGCTCGGCAGTCTCTGAAATGGTGGTGTACCCCAGAGAATGTTTGCAAGGGGACTCCTTTTCACAAGGATATTCCGGTCCAGACCATAGTGACCGATGCGTCTCTCCAGGGCTGGGGAGCGCATTCGGGCCCTCTTCAGATTCAGGGGATATGGTCGCAGATGGAGACGACTTACCATATCAACTTTTTGGAACTCAGAGCGGTACACTTGGCCTTGAAGGCGTTCCATCCCTCCTTCAGGACGTCCTCCCTGCTGGTTCAGACGGACAATACTACGACCATGTATTACCTCAACAAGCAGGGGGGCTCCCGTTCACGCACCCTATCTCGGGAGGCACAGGCGATCTGGAACTGGCTGGTGGCCAGGAATCTGACGATCACGGCGACCCACCTGCCGGGAGTGCAGAATGCCCAAGCAGACGCGCTCAGCAGGCTTGTTCAAGAGAACCACGAGTGGGTGCTAAACGACGACGTGCTAAGAGACGTCTTCGCAGAATGGGGCACTCCAGATATAGATCTGTTCGCTACGGCAGAAAACAGCAAATGCCGCGACTTCGCGTCCAGGTACTACCAACCAGGGACGCTGGGGAATGCCCTATGGATCAGCTGGTCCAACAGCTTTCTCTACGCCTTTCCACCCATTCCCCTGATTCCGGCGGTGCTGATCAAGCTGTCGCAATCCAGAGCCAGAATGATCCTGATTGCTCCGGAGTGGCCGAGGCAATGGTGGTTCACCAACCTTCTTCACCGGTCTGTTCAGATCCCACTGTTGGTTACTTCAGTAATTTTTTCAAAGAAGAGAGACACATATTGGGATAAGAATGATTTGGGTAGAATTTGTGAGATAATCTAGCCTTCCTTTTTTGATCCAAGTACCCGTCATTAATAGGCAATATAAAACATGCTATTTTTAAAAGTGAAAAACTGCTTTACAAAAAGTAAAGGAAAACATTACACAACAAGAGTTAAGTATGAAAAGAATGTTGCCCAGTGCATTGCAAATTGAAAATTAGCTCTGAGTCTTACTTTTTAAAGTTTAAAACTTGAATTCAATTTTAGGCATTGGTAGAAAGGAAATCACAGGCATAATACAAATCAACAACATAATTAGATGATTCAAGGATTCATTTTGATAGTAGTTTAAAATCCAACTTAATGGTCAAATCAGATTTTAAATTACTATTTTTGGAAATTACACTTTTAGATGATTGCCATTTCTCTGCCTAAGCTAAAAGGGCCTTTCAGCCAGGGCCCAGTGTCACCTGACTGTTGAAGAGCTACCCGGAGGGGAGATGTGGATTGCCCCAAGACAGTAGACAAAAGCTTGGGTGTGGAGAGGTATATTTCCTCATTGAGCAGGATGGCCTGGGGGACTGTACTCAACCCCTTCCTGAGCTTCAAAAATGCCTACCCTGTCACTGGCAGATGTAGCTCACATCTAGGCCTTCCTACCTTTGTCTTCCTAGTCAGCTTACCTCCAAACCTAGTGGGATGGCAGAGCTGTCAGAGAACTGATTAGGTGTGACCACAAGGGCCGGTTTGCCCAATATCATGCCACTCCTCCGGGTGGACACTGGAAGCTCTGATCAGGGGAAGAAGGGTTTTGCCATGTTGGATTTAGAAACAGAAGGGCACTGTGGGATAGTTTACAATAAAATGCACAGGGCATACTGCAAAAGTGGGTAAGGTCACCCCTGGGAACTTTTACCCAATTTCTTAGGGAATGGCCAGGAGTTTCCCCCCAAATGTGGCAACCCCAGTACCACCTCAGAACATACCTGGATCTTTGGAGAATCAGAATGACTGCCCCGCTGACTTGCCCCAACCACAGGCCAGCACTGGGTATAAGAATGGCAGCCCCTGACCCCTCTCAGAACAGTCCTGAACCATTGTGGATTAGAAGAAGGACTGCCCTGATGTCAGAAAAACCTTCTGGAAGACTGGACCTGCTTGCCTTGAACCCAGGAACCCTGGAAGTGACTCCAGGGGGCAGTTAGCTAGCCTCCTGTTTGAGCTACAGCGACACAACAAGCTTCCAGAGCCTCTCTAACTGCAGCTGCCCAGCTGACCAGTTCCAACTGGACCTGCCCTGGATTCTGCTGCAGTCCTCTGCAAGAGTGAGTCCTAACCCTCAAGTGGTGCCCCCAGGATCTGGACCCCTGGCTGCTGTTTGAGTGTACTTCTCCTTTGCCTGCTGCAAAAGCTGAGGTTTAGAAACTTTTTGCCAACAACCCATCAACATCAAGTCATTCCTGAGCACAGACTTTGAACTTTTCCTGCTCAGAGCTTTTCCATCTTTGTTGACAACCACACCATGACATTGTTCTCTAGGAACCTACCACTGTTGAGCCCCATTTCAGAACCAGCTTGCAGATTGCCTTGCTGGCTACTCATTTATGAACACTTTTTCCTCATAAACGTTTGTAAGTCAGAAGGTAAACTTTTCACAGGGGCAAACCTGGTACTTGTATCCAACCTGCGCTCCATCATGTTCTGCCTTTGACCTGGTCTGGCGTGACTAGATAACTGGGGTTGGGGCTTTGCACTTTTTGTTGCAATTTTTAGTTTAAAGTTTAAAGATTCATATCTCTGGTTCTACTTATTAGATTGTTGTCATTGTGGTGTCATTTTATTTATTAATATGTACTTTCTTTTTCTAAATTGTTTGGTGATTTTTTTTAAGTTAGTGTTTTCACTTCACTGCTGTTTTAGTACTGCATAAATACTTCACACATTGCCTTTAAGTTAAGCCCGACTTTTTTTGTTGCTCTTTTATGTAGCGTGATCTCGACCCAAAGGTATCAGAGCACTTTACATCAGCACCAGTTGCATTGCAGATGGACTCCTACATTTGCATGCACAGGGAGATTAAGGGCCTCATGTAGGTAGCATACCAGTTACCACTTCTTAAATACCGAACGTTACCGAATCGGTATTTAAGAAGTGGTAACTCCTATGTAGGTAATGTGTCGGTAATTTTTACTGATTCGTTAAAATTCGGTAATTACCGAATCGGTATTTACCGATTCGGTAATGAGGCATACCTTCCCATTGAGGGGAAGGTATGCCTCATTACCGAATCGGTAAATACCGATTCGGTAATGGGGGAGAACATGCAAGGGTGGCAGGGTGTCACATTGACACCCTGTTGCACCCCTGATTCGGCTATGTGTGCATATGTGGCACACATACATGCCCTAAGGGCATGTATGTCTGCCACATGTGCACACTTCTAAGCGCTTTTAAATGCTTTTCCTCATCCATACATTATTTACCACCAACTATTAGTTTTTGGTAAATACCGACTCATAACAACACCCACACACTCCCCCTACATCTCATTTCTGGATTCGGAATTTACCGAATCGGTAAAATTACCGATTCGGTAATTTTACCGATTCGGTAAATTCCGAATCCAGAAATTGTCACCCTACATACCAATAGCCAAAATACCGGTCGGTAACGGTATAATTACCGAAAATCGGCCGTTACCGACCGGTATTTGGCTACCTACATGAGGCCCTAAGTGATTTACCCAGAATCATAGGATGTTTGAACCTCCTGCCAGACTCAAACCTGGTTCCCCAGCTTCAAAGTTGGCTGGCTTAGCATCAAGCTATCACAAGCTTAAGCACAGGTTTATTTAGTTCACCTGTCAAGGATTGTGAATATTGTTTGATTCGGGTTCTCACCACCCTCAAATAATACTCCAATTTTTTTTATGTAGATGGAGGGAAGTTACATCGTATTTCAGGAGTTTTATTAACATGATGCCTTATGCATGCTCTATACCCACCTACCCCCATGTAGCAGAGGTGCCAATGAGCTCTTTTGGACTAAAAGCAAAGAAAGGCACAGTCTTTTCACTCTTTGAATTCAATAATGTGGGTACACCTTTTTCCTTTTAACTGTTGACATTTCAAGACACTGACATCAGTCATGATGGACTTGACAAATACTTTAATAACAACCAGTTGAGTGCTTCCCATCGTAGGAGTCTAATGTTTGTAATTTAAGGGAAAAGAAAATTCATATATAGAAAAAGGAATGAAAGCACTGTTTCACAATTTTGAATGTAGCTATAAAATGCCTTAACTCTTGTTTGAATACAAAGTTCATGATTAAAGTAGGTTTGTTTTCACTTTGAAACCCGAAGCATTTAATTAATGCAATGACAATCATTTTATGACATAAAATAGTAGAGAAGGGATTCTTTTACAGAATGATTAGGGTCCAGCATCATTGAGTGACATACTGTAAGATTAAGGTTGGGGGAAGGTTAATGATTGGTTATGTGGTAAGGCTTAACATCCATATTTAATTCTCTAAGAGTCAAATAAAAGGGAGCTCAAACGTAGTCCCAAAATATATCAATATTTACAGATTTTTCAGATAACAGCAGATTATATAAATTATCCCTATGTGGTTTTCTCTTAGTAAATGTATGTTAATTGGTTATCCTGAAAATTGGCTTAAGAGCCATCCGACCAGGGCCTACACTGGACACCACTACAAAATAATTTCAGCATTGATGCTATATTTATGGTGGTGTTGCTGAAGTTCTATGCATTCTGTTATGGCTTGTACTCACCTTTTTTTGTCCTAACTCCTCAAGGTGTTGTAATGCCATGGACTTTTGTGTACATCATGATCTTTGGAATGTGATGGGCACTTGGCAACAAGGAGAATCACGACTGAGAGGAGCTGTGCTGGCTGTAATGTTCTTGTGGTGAATGCATTAAAGAGAACTGAAGTTGACCTGTGTATCTCTCAACACTGGTGACAAGTTGGAGCACCCACCCCTAAGAGAACCCTGCATGCACCGTTATTACAAGCTGCATACTGTTGTGAAGGATAGAGTCAAGGAACTGCTTTTGACCTGATGTCCCTTATTATGCTTTGAAGTACAGCCACAGTAGGTCATTTCAAGGTACTTTTGACTGAACTTGATTGGGATAAGCCCGTTTTGCTTTTTGCCTTTGCTGTTTGGGACGTGTAAAACATTATATTTATCTCCTTTACCCTGCCGTTGGCCGAGCGGTGCTCTGCGGCATTTGAATTCTGGTGCACGCAGCCTTGGAGCGCGACCACAGCAGCATTAGAGACTGTGTGAGCAGCGTTGCTGAGGAGCGTGAACCGCATCTCCCCTGGAGGCATGTCTGCTTAGGCAGCCAAATGCCTCATGGGAGTCGTCCCGCACACGTTATTGAGGTAGCTTGTGCGCTTCTACAGACTAGCATGAGGGGAGTCGTTGTGCACACGTCACAAAGGAAGCTAGTGCGCATATTCTGAATGGTGGTCTTGTGCTATGGAAGACCGATCCGGGGATACTCTCGGTTTAATACTCCCGGCATTTCTGGACATTATTTCTATGTTGCCCTGGAACACCAGTATATTTTATTTTAGTTTCTCCCAGATATTTTTTAAGAGATCCTCTAGTGGTGCGTGCACTATTTAGGACACTGTTAGGTGTTCACCTGACTTGCGTGGCACCAACTCCTCGCTAAATATCTTTAGGAAGTAAGTTGGGAAGCTTTTAACTTAGCATTTCCCCTACTACGACATATGCGGTGATAACTTTGCAGGACAAGGGAATTTAGGTGTTTTTTGGGGACCGTGAATTTTTGACATCTTTGACTTACACTCAATATTTTAGTTTATTTTGCTAATTTCTTGTGGTACTTTATTATTCTAACTTAGTAAGAATACACAACAGGAATAATCACATAATACCCAGACAATGTGGTACTTTATTATTCTAACTTATTACTTCGACTTGTTGTATTTGTTAGTTATTTTAGCTTGTTATGGTGTGGGAGTAACATTACAGACTGTTACATTTGCATACCATGGCTGCAGGAAGCATGCTTCCCCTCCTCAATTCCTCTCTGAAGCTGGCAATCCCATATTGCCGGAGATTTACTAAACAATCTGAAATTGAGGGCCGTGATATATATGAAAGCTTAGATGAAGTTTATTTATTTATTTTGTTTATTTATTGATAAAGTTTTCCATAGCGCAAACATGATCCCAAAGGATATCAGAGCGCTTTCCCAAAAAAATGGAAGGAAGTACATAAATCCAATATCGACATCAAGTAAGAATACACAACAGGAAGAATCACATAATACCCAGACCATCAAATCAGGGAGAGTAATACAAAAAACAGGAATTTAGCGGGCTAGGAGGGGGGGTACACAATGCGGTAAAGGAGAGCAACAACAAATGATGGTGCAATGGTTGTAGGCTCAATACATTTGAGCAGGAGAAACCTAGACCCAATTAAGGTAAGAATTTGTTCATTAGGATTCTTTTGGCTTCCTATTTGAAAGCAGTCGTTGAAGACATTCTGCGTACATCTGGTGGAAGAGAGTTCCATATCTTTGGGGCAGCTCCGGAGAAAGCTTGGTGACAAGTTCTCTTTTTGCTAAGGATGAGTGGTTTTAGGAGCAAAGTGTCTGCACTTCTTGAGGCTCTCCCACCATAAGATAATTCAAGCTTTTGCGCTAGGTACCAGGGAGTTTTGAGATGTAGGGCTTTGTGCGCCAGAACAGCAATCTTTAACTGAATTTGAGCTTCGTTAGGGCAACCATTTGAGAGATTTCAGTACTGGGGAAATGTGCTCATTTTGTTTGGTACCTGTGACCAGTCTGGCCGCAGCTTTCTGTGATGCCCTTAGTGGAGCCAGATTATATTTAGGAAGACCACAGAGTGTAGCACTGCCATAGTCTAGCTTAAGCAAACACGCAGAATTACTTGTTCCACCCATTCGCGATGCTTTTTTCCTGTTAGCAAACGCTATTTGCGTGCTCGGGGGGAAATATCTTGCGAACACGAATTTTGAAAGCACGAACAAGCAAAAAATTCCGCAAAGCCGCGGATCGTGGAATTTTTGGCAATTCCGCTTCTCCGCTGAACGCGAAATTACCCAAATTCCGCGAGTGGAACGGAATTTGCCACCCAGGCCTAGTTCTCAGTTAACCAATTTTGAGTAGACGTTAGGGTACTGTTGAGCGAGATGATGTTATCTGGGGATGAGATTTTCAGATAAAGTTGTGTGTCGTCCGCATACATATGGAAGAGAATGTTCGTGGAATTTGGTGAGTTAGCTAGTCGTTCCAAGAAAAGGTTGAAGAGGATAGGAGATAGGGCGGACCCTTGGGGAACACCCATGAGTACTGGAGAGGGCTGGGAGAGGGAGTGGTTTGCCTTGACTCTTTGTGATCTGTGTTGGAGGAAGGACGAGAACCATTGCAACACCCGATCCGAGAAACCCATCCTGTTCTCCAGAATGGATAGGGGGTTGTCATGATTAACCGTGTCGAATGTGGAGGAAAGATCAAGGCGGATTAGAAGGCAGGAATCATTTTGGTCAAGCATTTTTAAAATGTCATCTATAACGCGCGTGAGAGCCGATTCGGTACTGTACCCCTTCCGAAAGCCGGATTGATGCTGGTCGAGCAGTTGGAAATTCTCTATGTGGGCACAAAGTTGGGATTGTATGCATTTTTCTAATAGTTTGGCTAGGGTGGGGATGTTGGAGATAGGGCGGAAATTATTGAGGTCAGATGAGTCTGCGTTAGTTTTTTTTAGTATAGGTGACACCTGAGCCGCTTTTAGGCAGTGCCTTGTGATACAGAAGCCTTTACAATCCTTGTCCAGGTGGGGATGAGTACATTCTTGAATTCTTTGAAGATGGCCGGGGGCAACGGGTCACCGAAGTGGTTAGATGGGTTGATGTTCTGAAGAATCTTGTCAATGTCTTTTTCACTGAATGGGGTAAAGGAGCTCCATGATGCGTTGTTCTTAGTGTTCAGGCTGATAGGTTTCCTCTTATCTAAGTCAAGGGGAGGTGCAGACCCAGAGGATGGCAGTAGAGCCTTCTTAGAAGCGAGTTCAATGGTGATGAGTCTTGATTTCTCAGTGAAGAAAGAAGCAAGTTCATCGCAAGAGGGTGGACTGCCTCTGGCGTCAGAGTGGTTTGGACCTACCACTGATTGCTGTTTGACCAATTTGAAAAGTTTCTTGGGGCGGTTTGCAGCTTGATCAAGTTGTTGTCTGAAGTAGTCTGCCTTAGTGCTCTTAATTTGTTTGTTGTATAAGCTCCAAACATCTCTAAGGAGTTTTAATTGTTTCAGGAAGGGTTTGGATCTCCAGGAACGTTCGGCTGCCATAAGGTTACGGCATTCAGTATTTAAATTGTCATTGTACCATGGTTTGGATATTTTTGTTGAGGCATTTCTTTGTTGGAGTGGTGCAATATCATCCATGATGTTGGAGATGGTCAAGTTGTAGGCGTCAGTGAGTAACTGAACCTCAACCAGGTCAGTTTGGGAGGAGAGGGCAGATTTACAGTGGGCTGCTAGCTTGATTGAATTTATTAATCTGAGGTCCCTTTTCCAGATCTTTGATTTCATTGGCTGAGCCTTCCTCAACGTCACCACCCTGTGGGGAATGCTGAAGGGGATTCTAGAGACATTTTTGAGATGTTGTTGCTGATGTTAGAGAAGCATTTTGGACCTCTCATAAACGTAGTTATAGAAAGACATACATTTTTCTCCAGAGCCTAAGGCAAAACAGAGAAGGTGGGTAATTATATAACTTCTCTCAAAAGCTTGGTGCACACTCATGAATTTAGGATTTAACAGAATCTTTGATTAGGGACCAACTGGTAGATTGAACAAACACTCCAAGAGTCAATCAATCAATCAATCATGGAGTTTATACAGCGCGCTACTCACCCGTGAGGGTCTCAAGGCACTTGGTGGGGGAAAGAAGACAGCTCCGGATCAGTCAAAGAACCAGGTCTTGATGCCCTCCCTGAACGTGTGCAGGGTAGGGGAGCGTCTGATGTTCACCGAGAGCTCGTTCCAGGTCTTTGCTGAGATGTATGAGAAGGCTCTTCCTCCGGTCTTGTTTCTGCAGATGCGGGGGACCTCTGCCAGTGCGAGGTCGGCAGAACAGAGGTTTCTCTTGGGTGCGTGGAAGAAGAGTCTCTTGTTGAGGTATTTGGGTCCGATGTTATTTAGGGCTTTGTAGGCGTGGGTGAGGAGTTTGCAGGAGAAGCTTCTCTCAAAGAAGCCCACCCTGAAGGATGCAGTGGAAATTGTTGAGGCATGGAGCATTCTACAGGATGGGTCAAGGAAATTCAAGACAAACTTCCTGTTAGGTCCTTTATGCATGAACTTTAAGGATGAGGATGAACATCATGTGTCAGTACATAAGGTAGGAGCTGCAAGCTCCAAGTCTAGTTCTAGAAATACTAAGACCAAGTGGTTTGGGACCAGAAATTCCGAGGAGGCATCCAAGATGATCTGTTACAAAAGTGGAAACATCAAACATCTTTCCTCAAGTTTGAATTGCTTTGCCAGAAATCTCACGCCCTACACGTTGTGGGAAAAAGGGACACACGGTGAAAGTTTGCAAGAACATGAATGTAAAAGCTGTGGATGATCAACCGGATGTGTATTAATATGCCATTCTTTGAGTGTCACAGAATCATTGTGGGGGTCAAACAAGTGAGGAAATGGATGCTGGGCATGCGCAAATGCCCAAATGTCATATATCTTTGGGTGATGAAGAGATCACTGTCCTAGCGGATTCTGGTTTCCTATTCACCCTCATAGGGGACAAGAATCTGGAACTTATTTTTGGTAAGGACAACATTGAAGTATGTACACAAGATATCGCACCTGGGGTTATGGTGGATGAAGATTGATCTCTTGGGGTACATCATTAGGAGTATAAACTTTAAAGGGTATGAAACGGTTGGTAAGAGCTACATGGCCAAACGGGGAGACAATCTTTTAGGATGGCGACATTTGAAAACTTGGGGATCATTCTTAACCCTTATGGCACTGATCAAGTTATTTGTTTGCCCATGATGAGCGAGGATGAGAATGTGGTAAGAGATTTTCCTGATGTGTTTAGCAAAGGTTTAGACCTGTTATGGGGTTTGAGCACAGGATTATCCTTAAGAGTAATGCCAAACCCGTTGTTCATAAAGTGCGAAAGGTCACTAACCTTATGGTGGCTCCTTTGAAAGAGAAATTTGATAAGCTCATGAGCATAGATGTTGTGGCAGAGATTGAGTCATAGGAATGGTTGGCCAATGTGGTCCTGGCACCCAAGGACAATGGGTCCAAAATTAGGATGTGTGTGTACCTCAGGGACCAGAACCAATGTATTTGGATGGACCGGCAGCCTCTTCTAAACATCATAGAAACCTTGTCTATGTTAAACGGAGCCCAGATGTTTGGTGTGATGGACCTTTCTGTGGCCTAACATCAAGTGGTGCTGCACAAAGATTGCCTATTGGCCTAGCTTCAGCCGCTGCCTACTTCTAAAGGCTAATGAAGAGGGTCCTGGAAAGCATCAGTAATGTATTGTTCTTCCACGACAACATCTTGGTTTATGGTAAGGACAGTGAGGCCGATGACAACTGTTTGAGAGGCTAAGGAACTGTGGACTTACTTTGGAGCGTGAGAAATGTAAATTTAGAGTTTGCACTGTATCCTACCTAGGGCACACGATCTCTGGAAAGGGTATCAAGCCTACTGTGAGTTTTACTGAGTCCGTCACTAAAGCTCCGGCACCTATAGACATGGATGGTGTCCGGTCCATCCTCGGGTTGGATTAATATTATTCAAACTTCATTCAAGGCATTCAAGGGTTTACAAGAATAGTAATGCCTTTGAGATTGTTGCTGAAAAAGGGGGTCACGTTTGAGTGGTCAGGCGAATGTGAGGAAGTTTTTGCAAGCATTAAGGAAGTGGTTTGAAGCATGCCCACTTTGGGGCATTTTGATGTACCTAAAATAACTATTCTAACCACCGATGCTAGCCTTAAGGATCTAGGGGCTGTCTCCACCCAAATTGTGGATGATGAGGAAAGGGTGATAGCTTTTGCCTCACGCTCGTTCAAAGGTACCAAAGAAATATATTCTGTCATTGAGCATCAGACACTTGCACGCGTTTGGGCTGTTCACCACATCAAGTTCTTCCTTTGGGGTTTGCCATTTACCTGGAGGTCTGATCCCAAGCCCTTAGTGCAGATCTTTATGTGTAGAGGTTCTGAAAAAGCCACTCCCAGGATCAGGAGATGGCTAGAGGGTGTAGCGGATTTTAACTTCAAGGTGGAATACCTTTCAGGGGTTTCCAATGCTGCTGCAGATTCTCTATACAGATTGCCTTTGGAAAACAACATTCTCTCTGATCCAGAGACTCCGATGTTGCGGGTGAAAGAATCTGCACTGGGTGAGTTTGAATGGGGTGAAGCTTGTGAAGAAGTTGTGGTTTGGACAGAGGTGAAAAGGAATGTAGTGGAGGGTTGACCTGAACTTAAATTGATTGCAGATGAGGTTAAGACGTTTTGGGGAGTGAAGGAGGAGCCCAGCATCATGGATGGCAAGTCGTTCAGAGGAATCTGCTTAGTTCCACCAGTGGTTTTGAAGGACAAAATAATGAATTAGGCCCATGAAGGCCATCTGGGTCTAAATCTCAAAAAAGCAAGGGTGAGAGACAGCTACTGGTGGCCAGGACTTGATAGACAGACAGAGAGCCTTGTGAGGGATTGTGGGTTATCCTCAAGCAGTGACAAGTCTAAAGTGGTAAGGACAACACCTTTGTTTCCTGTAAAATGTGGGAGGAGCCATTGTACAAGCTAGGTTTGGGCATTGTTGGCACCTTCAATCTGTTAACCCCCAGTGTAAGATATGTACTTGTGTTAGTTAATTATATCTCTAAATAGGTGTCTGCATGTTGTACAGATTCTATAACCACAAAAAAGTATAATGGCGTTCCTCAAGGATGGGTTTAGTTGTGGGGGGATTTCGAGAGTTATTGTTACAGACTATGGTGTCCAGTTCTCTTCTAATGAGAGGAAATAGTTCCTTGGAAGGTTGTCAGTCGAGCATCAACGTACTGCACTATATTCCCCCCAAGCCGATGGCCTGATAGAGAAAATTAATAGTCTGGCTAGGGATTGTGCTCAAGCTGCAGTAACAGGCAGGGTGTCCAGACAGAGAGCTATCAAGAGAGAAGTTATGGGCACACTGTACTGCTCCTAACATGATAATGCTCCTATCATGATAATTAAGATTTCGCCATTTCAAAGATTAAAAGGCCATATTGCTGTTTCGAACCTCAATCCCAGGTGGTTGGAGTGGAAAAAGAATGGGGGAAGTCCCAATAGAGACAAGGTGGTGCACCACCACCGGAGTTATAAAGAATGTTTTGATACCAGATTTGGTGCTACTCGCAGGAATTGGAAGCTGGGGGAGTATGTGTTTGTGAAGAGACCAAGGTGGTATGCCACGGATGGATCCAAGTTTCAAGGTCTTTCCACATTGTTGCAGTCATGAGGAAGGTAGTGAAACTTAAGAACGGTGAAATGTGGAGCATATATCAAAGACAAATCTGAGATATTTGTAATGTATTTCAGCATTTTAGTTGCTCAAAGCAATATATGGGGTGTGCCACATTATAGACAACATTCTCTCTGATCCCGAGACTCCGGTGTTGTGGGTGAAAGATTCTGCACTGGGTGAGTTTGAATGGGGTGAAGCTTGTGAAGAAGTTGTGGTATGGACAGAGGTGAAAAGGAATGTAGTGGAGGGTTGACCTGAACTTAAATTCTTTGCAGTTGAGGTCAAGACATATTTGGGAGTGAAGGAGGAGCCTAGCATCATGGATGGCAAGTCGTTTAGAGGAATCCGCTTAGCTCCGCCAGTGGTTTTGAAGGACAAAATAATGAATTTGACTCATGAAGGTCAAGTAGGTTTGATTCTCATAAAAGCATGGGTGAGGGACAGCTATTGGTGGCTGAGACTTGATAGACAGACAGAGTCTAGTGAAAGATTGAGGGTTATGCCCAAGCAGTGACAAGTCTAAAGTGGTAAGGAGAACACTTTTGTTTCCTGTAAAATGCGGGAGGAGCCATTGTATAAGCTAGGTTTGGGCATTGTTGGCACTTTCAATCTGTTAATACCCAGTGAAAGATATGGACTTGTGTTAGTTGATTATACCTCGAAATAGGTGTCTGCATGCTTTACTTATTCTATAACCACAACAAGTACAATGGTGTTCCTCAAGTATGTGTTTAGTTTTGATCGGATACTAAGAGTTATTGTTACGGGCAATGGTGTCTAGTTTGCTTCTGTCGGTAGAGCATCAACGAACAGCACTATATTCCCCCACTCGGCCGATGGCCTGAAAGAGAAAATTAATAATCTGGGTAGAAATTGTGCTCAAGCTGCAGTAACAGGCAGGGGGTCCATTGGAGAGCTATTAAGAGACCATTTATGGGCACACTGTACTGCTCCTAACATGAAAATTACGATTTCGCCCTTTCAAAGATTGAAAGGCCATATAGCTGGTTCAAAGCTCAATTCCAGGTGGTTGGTGTGGAAAAGTGATGGGGGAAGCCCCAACAGAGACAAGGTGGTGCACCACCAGCGGAGTTTTAAAGAACATTTTGATGCCAGATTTGTTGCTACTCGCAGGAACTGGAAGCTGGGGGAGGATGCGTTTGTGAAGAGACCGAGGTGGTGTGCCATGGGTGGATCCAAGTTTCAAGGTCTTTCCGCATTGTTGCGGTCATGAGGAATGTAGTGAAACTTGAGAATTGTGAAATGTGGAGCAAATATCAAAGACAAATGGTAGAATTCACTCCTATTTGTAATGTATTTCAACATTGTAGATGCTCAAAGCAATATATGGGGTGTGCCACCCTACAATGTGTTCTGTCTGTGTGCGTTAATGTCTCATGAAAGCAGTTGGAGTCTAGACAGGTCCCACAGCTGAGGATGCACAGCTTAAAAGAACACAGACCATCCAATGAAGGCAACCAGTATCTTCTTGTTTTATCCAGTTTTATCCAATTTTATTCCAGAAGTAATCCAAACTTATTCCCCAACTTTTTGTGTGTTTAGTCTGTTTACATAGTTCCACAAGTGCATATATCGGCTTTACTCCTAGACACGAAAGATTCACAATCCATATAGTTCAACGTGAAGATGGTAATCTAAATAATTCAACGTAAATGCGGTAATGCCAATGCATTTCGGGCGGATTTGTCCTACCTCAAGGGTAACTACAGTGTAAAACATATACATGAAAACCATGTATCATCCAGCCTCATAAATAAAACAAATGAACATCAGCACTAACATCATTAAAACAAAAATTCATATGCTGCCTACTTTTGTGCTCAATCGTAGTGTCCCTGACTAAACAAACATGCTCATTCCGATACCGCCACTGCACAAACCATGTGCTATGCCCCAGCTCTTTAAATCCAGTGCTTAATGTATATGCTACATGCTACATTCGTTATCTCTCGCCCACAATGCCTTCTGAAAAACCACGAAGTTCAACAGCTAGTGAACAGTGAATACAAACATGCATCAAAGAGAACAAGTGAAAACAACAATGCACCAGTGACTTACCTCCATCACCAAAAAATCTGGCACCTGCCAAACAACACATGCATGATCAAATACATCTTGCATGTTCTAAAAAACACACTGTGATGTGTCGGACTTAGGTAAATCTTCATGTGATAAATCCACGTCACTTGACATCAAACATCCATGAAAACATAAACAAAATACAAGGGCTTAATCCCTTTTTTGCTAATCCTTTTTCCCCTGTGCCAAGCCTTTTTTTGGGCTATTTGGGGTAGTTTGCACTTAGATCCCTGCAAACTTTTTTCCACATAACATATCCACGTCAACTTTGCATCCTTTTCTTCCAGCATCCTGAGGATTCTGAAGGTACCCAGGGTTTGTTCATATCCCAGGAGAGAACCCAGAAATTAGCCAAAATACAGCAAAAACTTTGGGGGGGTGGGAATGGGGAAATAGTGGTGCAGAAGAAAGCGTCATTTTTTTCCCCTGCAAATGATATCAACAAAGGGTTTGTGGTGCTAAAATCACCCTCTTCTCAGCTTTCAGAAACAGGCAGACTTTTGTCGGAAAACCAAAATTCTCTATACAGTTTTGGCATTTTACTGGGGCATAGCCTATTTTCCTATTTCTTAAACCTCTTCCCAGTTAGTGGGAGAAATGGGTATGAAAGCAATAATGGAATCCATAAAGCTATACATTACTGAAAAGTGGACAACATTTTGAATTTAGCAAGGGGTCGTTTGTGTAGATCCTTCAAGGTTTTCTTATAGAAACTAAGGGGCAGATTTATGATGACTGGCGAATCCCTGCAAATCAACAGGGATGCGCCAGGTAAGATGCGTCATGCAAGTTTACCCTTGCGCCACCACAGATGCGCCACATTTACTATGCGGCGCATCGTGGCGCAAGGATAAACAGATGCGTGACGCATCTCCCTTCGGAAGGGTGGCTCATTGCTGGAGTCGTGTCGCAATCGCAACGCAACTCCAGCAATGCTCGTGGCCTGCCCATACATAACGTGGTGCGTCACGCCTTACGCCTGCTTCAAGCAGGCGCAAGGTTTTGACGCCGCGGCGTCAGAAAAGTGACTAGGTGGAATCTTGTAGATTTCACTCAGGCACTTTTCCGAGGCTTTACTGCACCGAAACGCCCCCCCCCTGCGCCGAAACCCCCACATGAAACCTGATGCAGATTTCATGTGGCGCAGGGCTTTACAACGTGACGCATCTCCCTAGATGCGTCACGTTGTAAATAGGGTGCAACGTGGCGCATGGTTTACACCGCTGCATCACAGAAGTGACACAACGGCGACACAAAAGTGGCGCAAGGGGCTCGTAAATCTGCCCCTTTGAGTTGAAGTAACAAAATATTGGAATTGAGTTGAAAAAAACACACACGTGTGCCAAAGTTTTCAAAGTCTTCTAAGTACAGCATATTTTTTAATACAATATACCATTACGTTGATTGGATCATTCTAGGTGTTGTGTTATATAGGACTTGTAGGTTCACCAAGAACCTGAGGTACCCAGAGCCAATAACTGATGTGTACCTTGCAATGGGTTTTCATTGTGTAACATGTATATAGCAATTTATTTGGTGAAATATAAAAAGTGACAAATAGGTATCAAGGACACCTATGTATTTCTGAAAGGGCAACAAAATATAGTCAGGAGCAGTAGTTGTGTGCACATCTCCGATATTGTGGGTATCCATACTAGCCTGTGAATTAGAGGACATTTTTCAAAATGGCTTCTTTTTGACACATTGTCTTACATTTGGAAAACAGAAATGCATAGAAAGTCAATTGGTAATAACACTTGTTTTACAATTCTGTGTTTCCCTACGTCTCCCGTAAAAAATTGGTACCTCATGTGTGTGGGTAGGCCTAGTGCCTGCGACAGGAAAAGGCCCTAAACGACCCTAAACGCAACATGGACACCACATTTTTCCAGTGAAAACAGACTCTTTTAGCACATTGTGCCTAGCTGTGGATTTTGGAACCTAGCTCAGCTGGCACCTAGGGAAACCTAGCAAACCAGTGCATTTTGTAAACCAGACCTAATGGGAAATCCACAATGGGGTAACTTGTGTGGCTGGCTCTTACCAGGTTCTGTTACCCAGAATTCCTTGCAAACCTCAAACTATGTAAATAACCAGTTTCCTCAAATTTCTGTAATGGAAAGTAATGGAACCTGAAGCGAGCCACAAACTTCTACCCACCCTGCATTTATCTAAGTCTCGCAATAAAATTGGTACACCACTTGTGTGGGTAGGGCTAGTATCCGCAACAGGTAACGGCCCAAACGCAACGTGGACACATCACGTGTTTCCACAGAAAACTAAGTCTTTTTTAGAAATGTGCATAGCTGTGGATTTTGGACCCTAGCTCAGCCATCATCGGGGGAAACCTAGCAAATCGGTAAATTTTTCAAAACTAGACACCCAGGGAAATTCAGGATGGGGTGACTTGTGTGGCTCTCATCAGGTTCTGTTCCCCAGAATCCCTTGCAAACCTCAAACTGTGTAAAAAAACACATTTTCCTCACATTTCTGTGATGGAAAGTTCTGGAATCTGCTGGGAGCCACAAACCTCCACCCACCCAGCATTTTCCCCAGTCTCCTGATAAAATGGTACCTCACTTTTGTGGTTTGGCCTAGTACCCGCGGCAGGAAAGGGACCAAAACGTGTTGTGGAGAAATCAAAATGATCTATCACAAAACAACCTGGTATCCCATTTTGAAAATTTATTCAATTCAATTCAATTCAAAAAATCTTTATTTCGATTGTATAAATCATAAAAGTACATATAAAACAATACATTTAAGAACATGTACAGTTAATAAAATAGACCATACTAGTAAAAAAAGAAGATGGCATACAGTTTAGTCGTCTAACAAGGGCCTTATTAAGACAATCAATCAGGCTATATTGTTGCTTAATAGTTTCGTACGAATTAGCCACATCGCAAACAAGAACTTGGAAATTGCTATCACAACAAGTGGACTTTGGTCACTTCGCAGGATCCTGAAAAAATCCAGGTAGCTTCTAATACCCAGGTTAAGGCATAGCTGGATAATCCATTTTTTCCGGATACCAGCATATGCGGGGCAAAAGAGCACAACGTGTATCATGGTTTCCTTTTCAGATGAGCAACCCGGACAACTGTGCTCGAGGGCACCCACCCATTTATCAGTGAACGAATAGAGGGGGAGTGTCCCATATCTGAACTGTAGAAACAGCTTCTTTGCAAAAGTGGGCTGAATAACGTCGAGGTCAGGTACAAAGGCGTAGTGACATTTAACATCTAAAAAAATATCAGTCAGGCTAGAAGGCTTGACTACACTATAAGTTTTTGTTAGAAAGTAATCTTTAAGAGTGATGGCAAGGATTTTTTTGGATATGCCGAAAGTAGAAATCTCTGGGTTAGTCCAGAGGCGGGCAAGACCAATGTTGGTTAATGTCTGCCTAACATACTGGAGCCAAGGAATCTTGTCGGCCCCTAGTAAGCTCAAGATTACTTTCAACTCGTCTCTGTAACATGCCAACTCCGGTGTACTCCACAATCTTTTCCAGTACATCACCGGGCGAGAGGCAATGACCTCTAAAATAGGACGGATGTTAAGATCCAGCCTCAATGGCATAAGCGGGGTATTAATTGGAAGTGAGAGAAGTTTCCTCAAGAAATTATTTTCAGTGATAGATAGGTCCTTGGGATTAGTGTGTCCCCATAATTCCACCCCATACAATGTGGAAGATCTAGATTGGACACGGTAAATTTCCAGTGGGGCACTTATAATTTTTAAACGGCATTTTTTGTGGACTTTAAGGATGCCCCCCACAGCCTGGTTGAGTTTTAAATTGGCTTTGCAAATTTGGGGGCACCAGCCCATTTTGTCATTTAGGGTCAGGCCTAGGTACTCGAATACAGAGACCCGATCCAAGGCGACTCCTTCCATTTTGGGATGTGGGTAATTGGAGGATTTTACATTGAAGGCCATATATTTAGTTTTGCCTATGTTGACCACCAGGTTCCTTTTTTTGCAAAAGGTGGTGAACTGATCTAGCACCTGCTGCATGCCCATTGGGGACTTGGACAGCAGCAGGGTGTCATCAGCAAACATGAGGGCAGGGAATTTTCTGGAGGCCAATTTTGGCGCATCTATGTCAGTGGCATCAAGGAGCTCAGCAATAAGGCCATTAAGGAATAAAGAAAACAGGGTTGGGGCAAGAACACAGCCCTGCCGAACTCCCTTTGCAACAGGGAATGGGCCGGTCAGATTGCCATGTTTTCCATAGCGAACTCTAGCGTAGGTCCCGTCGTGAAGAGTCTTCAGTTGATAACATAAATATGGCGGGACGCCCATGCCCAGCAATAGATGCCATAGCTGATTACGATCCACCATGTCGAATGCGGATTTCAAATCCACAAAAGTCATGTATAGACTGCCCCCATCTAGTATAACATGCTTCCAATGGAGCATCTGGAGCCTGAATAGTTGGTCCATAGTGGATGTTTTGGACCTGAATCCAGCTTGTAAAGGGGTTAGTGTATTATTCTCTTCAATCCAACTCTGTAGGCGTTGGAGGAGAAGCCTAGAGTAGATTTTTTGACTCACATCTATTAGGCTTATAGGCCTATAGTTGCCTGGATCGAGGGGGGATCCCTTTTTAAAGATGGGGATGATTTCTGCACCCTTCCAGGTTGGCGGAACAGGTGAGCCTTGTAAGATGGCATTGAAAAGGGTTTGAAAGTAGGGTGCCCAGATCTTAGGTTCGTCTTTATACAGGTCCCCTGGAATACGATCTAACCCCGGAGCTTTGTTAGCTTGGAGCTGGTGCAATGCCAAATCTACCTCTGATAGGGTCCAGGGGGGGGCAAGCCAAGAAGGATCCTTGACCGATAGGATAGCTGGGGGATCGATACACTTAGATGTATCAATCGTGTAGAGATTTTCAAAGTGAGAGGCCCAAGCGTCTTCAGAGACGTTTGGGTCAATCAGGGTGTTGCCCTCAGACTTCCCAGAGTGGACAAGATTCCAGAATGTTCTTGGATCTTTTGCTACGAGTGCTAGTCTTAAAGCAGCCCATCTTTTCTCTTCCCACTCAGACTTAGCAATAAAAATTAACTTTTTGTAAGATCGCCTGGCTTCCTTAATTGATAGGGGATTACCTCCTCTAATAGCATAGAGTAAATCATGTTTGGCTAGCCTGCATTTCTTGGTGAACCAAGAATTAGGATTGACCAGCTTCTTTGTATTTTGGGGGCCGGATATATAAAAGGAACCACATAATGTGTCAACTAGGTCTTGATGAATTTTAGCCATGTCCAAAGTTGTGTCGACATGACTAGGATTAGCCTCTTCATTAAACACCTTAACAAATAGGGGAAGTATTTGGGAGTACATACTGGCTATTGCCATTTCAGACTGATTTATAGTTTGCCAGCGAATCCTCTTCCCCCCTTGGATGATTCTTAAATTACCTACTGGGGGAGTAGGTGTAGCTAACCCTGTGTTTAATAGGTAAAAGTTTAAGGCAACTATCAGGGGGTCATGGTCACTTTCAGTGCGTCTGATTATTTTAAAATCCAAGACATTGGGCCATAAGTCTAGGCTCACCAGAACATAGTCAATCACAGATTCGTGACCCATTCCCCTGTATGTCGGCTGTCCCGGAATATCTCCGTTAAGACGCCCGTTACAAGCTCTCATGGAGAAGGCATAGGTAAGGGAGGTAAGTTGAAGGACCTTCGGTGTCCAATGTTTGGCTGGGTACATACTTAGGGGAGGAATAAGTCTGGCCTCATCCTCTTCCAATGTAAGGGGAATCACTCCAGACAGAGGCTCAAAGTGACAATTAAAATCCCCTCCGATCATCAACACTACCTCGTCTGGAAGTGATTCCAAAAGTGATGACAAGGAGTCTAGGGTGGGGGAACGACCACCTCCTCGGGTATAACGGGAATAAATGTTAATAAGTGCAATCTTGGGAGTCTTTTTATGTGACAAAAGAATGCATAATATATCGGGGCTTGCCGTATCGACCCGCTTGATATTGAAACCAAGATGTACAGCCACCCAGACACACAAACCCCCCGAGGGCCTCCCTCTGTGACCTTTTACAGCGGGATGCATAAATGTGATGTAACCCGATCGATGTATGGGTTCGGTTGACCAGGTTTCCTGAAAAAGACAAATCCCGAAAGGGTCAATAAAGGTGCACCAATCTGGGTTGGCAATGTTTGGGGCGAGGCCCGCAATGTTCCAATTAAGAACTTAAAGCTGACTTTCAGTGTTTGGGGGAGTTTCTACAAAATTAGGATAGACAAGTGGTGGGACAATAGGAACAGATTGGGTCCCAGAAACACCCCTCAGAGCCGGATATTCTATGTGAGCCTCCCTCGTAGAAGCGACGGGAATGGAAGAAATGGCTTCAGCTACTGGGGAAGTTGGCCCCTCGGTAGTCAACACCAGCAATTCGCCAAGGTCACTCTTGGCGTCAGAATTATCAGTGGTGCGGGTATGGGGAGGAATGCAGTTCGCTTGGCGCTCCAGTCATTCTACATCATCCAACAGGCTAAACCTATTAGAAGTAGAAATGGCTGGGGCTTTGTTGATAAGATACCTACTCCGCAAGCCGTCCTTGGGAAACTCCCAGGGGGCAATTTGTGGGGGTCGAAGAAAAGGTCTTGAACATAGGGGGGGGGGGTTTAATGGGCGGAGGATAAAAGTAGCCAAGAGGGAGTGTTTTGATGTTGGAAAAAACATTATCGAAAACAGGGCTACAAATGTGGTCTACCACCTTGGAGTTTTGGAAGTTGACAATAACGCAATCGCCTCCCACATTTTTTCGTATGTGACCCACCCCGCCAACTCTTCTAACAAATAGGATAGAGGATCGTATATTTGATGGCAGTGGTCTATAGGTGTTCAACCAGAACATTACTTTATTTTTGAGTTCATGGAAAGATTCTGGTCTCTTGGAGGTCAATTTAGGAACATTTGTTAGAATGACCACATAAGGTGCGCTTTCGGGAGGAAGATCTATGCATGGGGGATTCAGCATGTGGGATACCTTGGAAGGAATTTCAGGGCAATGATTGGTTATTGAAAGAATGCTATCAGGGAAGTTATTAGCGGGGGGATTGGTTGGAGGAGACCCCCGTCTAAGACTCTGACGGTGGTTAGATGCAGCACTCTGTTGTTGGGTCGACAAGGTGTTGATTGGAACTAGTACAGCTAAAGGGATTTCATAAATATCAGGGTGATCTAGGGGTGGGGGTGGATGTGATGGGCAGGATTGTATATTTTCATCAATTTTAACCAAGACAGACTCCAAGGTAGTGAGCCTGTTTTCTATGGCAGTTAGTCTAAGATCAAGAGGTCGAATAGCTAACTCGAGTATAGATGACATTTTCCCTAGTAGCATGTCCAAGTTAAATGGTGGTGTTACTGCAACAGGAGGGGAACACTCTAAACGAATTGGACTGGTGGTAAGTGTAGATACAGTCACAGAAGTGTCCGAGATATCAGGATTTCTTTTCTGCAGTTTGTTCCTCCTACATTTAGGTGATAACCCTGTTCGTTTCCTTTTGGGGATGGTGCCAACTTCCCGAGTTGGGGTTACAGACTTATTAGAGGGACCCAAGACAAGGGCTGGGACGTTGGAGGCCGTGTCCATTGATGCAACAGTAGAAGCAATATTAGGAATTGGTGGACATGGATGGCCTGTATCATTGGACATGGTCGCCGTAGTGTCAGAGGAGGTAACAGGAGAACGACAGGAAGCAATAGTGCCCAAAGAGGAGCGTTTTGAAGCTAGGGGTTCCATAGACAGCCTGCGCTCAGTTATAGCAATTTCATGCTCTAGTATGGAAGATGCTCTTACGATGAATTTGTCCAACGAGCCAGCTACATGGTCAATGGGGCTAGGTTTTAACACCCGTTTGTTTACCATATTTACCCGGGGTTTCAATCAGCCTCAATGTGTTCGCTGGATCCGAACATACAAGGGGTATGGCCGGCCCGGACTCTCTCGGACACGAACGGGCACAAACTGGCCCGCCCTTGGCCCGGGCTTCGCACGCGCTGCGATCCGCGCTGCGGAATTGCATGGACGGAAATAAAAGGGGAAAGGGGGCGGGGCGTTGGGAAGAGGAACAGGTGAGCAGTGTTAGCGGAGCGCAATGCTCCGTGGTCCTCGCAGTCCCGTGGGTTTGAAGATCTGAGGCCAGCCCCCAAAAAGCAGCGTAGCGTCCTGGAAACACAGGGAGTGTCGAAGAAACCCAGGCAGAAGTGCACCAACCAGATTTTATAGTGCTGGAGCCTACGAGAGGCTCCCGCGCAGCGGGGGCCGCGAGGCACGACGTTTGAGGAGGAACCAGCGGGAAGAGGAACAGGTGAGCAGTGTTAGCGGAGCGCAATGCTCCGTGGTCCTCGCAGTCCCGTGGGTTTGAAGATCTGAGGCCAGCCCCCAAAAAGCAGCGTAGCGTCCTGGAAACACAGGGAGTGTCGAAGAAACCCAGGCAGAAGTGCACCAACCAGATTTTATAGTGCTGGAGCCTACGAGCGGCTCCCGCGCAGCGGGGGCCGCAAGGCACGGCGTTTGAGGAGGAACCAGCGGGAAGAGGAACAGGTGAGAAGTGTTAGCGGAGCGCAATGCTCCGTGGTCCTCGCAGTCCCGTGGGTTTGAAGATCTGAGGCCAGCCCCCAAAAAGCAGCGTAGCGTTCTGGAAACACAGGGAGTGTCGAAGAAAATTTATTATAAAACAACCTGGTTTTGCAAGAGGTTCACAATACGTTTTGGCCCCTTCCCTGCTGCGGGTACTTGCCCACCCAAACAAGTGAGTCCCCATTTTTATTGAGAGACCTGAGGGAACATTGGGTGGAGGCTAAATTTGAGGTTTACAGAGGATTCTGGGCAGGAAAAGTTTGGGGAATCCATGCAAGCCATACCACTCTTGTCCCCTACCACCCCCCGGCTTTCTAGTTTTCAGAAATGTCTGGCTTAGGTAGGTTTCCATAGATGTCCGCTGAGCCCGGGACCCAAAACGCAGTTGGCCTTCTTGCAAAACCAAGTTGTTTTGTCATATGTAATTTTGATGTCTTCACAATACATTTTTCACCTTTCCCTGCCACAGGTACTTGGCCCACCCACACATGTGAGGTATCATTTTTATCGGGAGACTTAGGGAAATGCTGGGTAGTTGGATATTTGTGGTTTCTTTCTGAATTTGCTAAATTATGGCACAATATTACAAGTTAAAGGTGACATTAGTCACATTTTTTGGTTTGCAGGACATTGGGTGTAAGAGAACTTTTTGGTATCCACAAAAGAGACGTCACGTGCACTCCCCTGGGTGCTTAGTTTACAAAAATATCTAGAGTTGGTATATTTTCACTAGAGCAGATGTACACCTTGGCAGAGAAAGATAGCACAACCATCTATTCCTGAAGCACACACACATACAGGTTGGATTTGACATGAGGTTTCACAAAAATGAAATGTACTGTTAATAATTGAAAAGACAGAAACTGAACCAGTGAGTCTCAGCTCATGAGCTGTAAAGCCACGTCAAGGCACCAACACACTGTTCGCATGTGATACACACAAGACGATTCACACCGCCAGTCGCAGAACCAATACATTAAAACATTCACATAAAGAGACAAACTACTCCCTGCCAGAGAAAGATAGAAAACACAAATATTACTGCACAACAATCTATTCTTCAAGAACGCACACATACTGGTTGGATTTGGCCCACAGTTGCTTCCATTCACTAAAAACTATTTCCCTGGATTTAGGGGGCAGATGGGCCTTCAAATAGGGCCGATCGGCCATTGGGTAGGGGCAGAAAACAGCCACGAGTATCAAAAAAACAATTGGGTGCGATCCTTACCCAAGGGATTGCTCCCAGCCACAAACGTGCACAAACATTAGAAATCACTAGTGCTACTCATGTCTTCTGCCCCCCCCCCCCACTCCAGGGGCATGTGGGCCTCAAATATGGCCGATGTGTCCCCAGGGGTGGCAGAAAACAGCAGATTCAAAATGCTCCCCCTTTGGAAGTGACCCTTGCCCAAGGAGTTGCTTTCATTTACTAAAAAAGAAAATCCCTGATGCTAGTAGGTTTTTTACCCCCTCCGAGGGCAGATGTATCTCAAATAGGGCCAATCCGCCCCGGGGGCAAAAAATGGCCACAAGTATAAAAAAATGTGGGACAACTTTGCCCAAGAGATCGCCCCATGCACAAACATGTACAATTCCTGGTGCTAGTGGGGTTTTCTCACCCCCGCCGAGGGGCAGAAAATGACCAACAGCAAATGCCCCCAATAGGAAGTGACCCTTGTCCAAGGGGTCGCTTCCATTCTGTAAAAAAGAGTCCCTAGTGCTAGTAGTAGCATTTCTGCTGGACGATCGTGACCCAATGCGCGATCGTGCAGCAGGAGTGCCCCGCAAAGAGACATCAGGGAAGCGGAAAAACTCTTTCCTCTCCCCTGATGCCTCTGAGCACTAAGAAGCTCCCCCTCAAACCCCCCACCCAGGAGCAGGAAACGCCAAACTCCTTTTCTGATGCCTGGAATCAAATGGCTTCCAGAGCATCTAGGGGCTCCTGATGATGTTGGCATGAGCCATGCGTGCTGAAGTCAAGGGATTGGCAGGGGGGCGGGATCGGGAGTGGCCGCGGAAACTCTTCTGCTGCCATCTCCGTTTGAAGGGGTTAGCTGGGCTGCCCAGGGGGAGAGAGCCAGCGCTTCCCCCATGGGCGGGTGCAATGACGGGACGGTTCCATCATGAGCACACGCCCACTGGTGATCATGACGGAACTGTTCTGTCATGAGCACTGAAGGGGTTAAAAGGAAAACCTAGTGAAAAACAAAATATTGATTCCAACATGCCCAAAAGTAACATCCTGCTCAACAACATGAAATATTTGTGTAATAAAACGAAAACTGCATACATATTACAACCAATAAAATTATAGTTCCATAATAATTAGGACCAAGATGTTTGCTAGAAAATGCAGTCACAGCAGAAACAGCTGCTCGTATTCTCAGTTCATTGAACTAGGATCTGAAAGTGAACCTCCGGTGTCCTGGGTGTCCTATATTCAAAAGACAGCTGACTTTGCCACACAACACTTTTCAAAACTTTAATCTTGAAGGCGAGTGCAAACTGCACAGTGGACGGAAAATGATATATATCAAAGGCAAATGGTAGAATACACTCCTAATTGAAATGTATTTCAACATTTTAGTTGCTCAAAGCAAAATGTGGGGCATGCCACCCTGGAAGGCATTCTGTTTGGGCGCGTTAATTTCTCATGAAAGCAAATGGAGCCTCGTCAGGTCCCACAGCCCAGGATGCACAGCTTAAAAAAACATGGACCATCCAATGAAGTCATCCAGTATCTTCTTGTTTTATTTAAGATGGTAATCTATGTAATTCAACGTAAAGGTGGTAATCCCAATGCATTTCGGTGGATTCCGCCTTCCTCAGGGGTAACTACAGTAAAAAACATACACATGAGAACCACGTATCATCCAGCCTCATAGATAAAACAAAAAAAGTCAGAACTATCATCAGTGCACAATAGCAACCTAAATAATAATTAAGTAAGTGAAATAATTTTAAATAAATGTGTATGTTTTTCTCTGTAGTTCCCCTTGAGGAAGGACGAATCCGCCCAAAATGCATTGGGATTACCACCTTTACGTTGGATTATATGGATTACCATCTTCACATGGAACTATATGGATTATGAATCTTTCTTCTCTAGGAGCAGAGCCGATATTGGCACTCATGGAACTATTTAATAAGACTGAACACACAAAAAGCTTGGGAAAAAGTTTGGGTTACTACTGGAATAAAATTGAATAAAACGGTATTAAACGAGAAGATACTGCTTGACTTCATTGGATGGTCTATGTTCTTTTAAATTGTGCATCCTGGGCCGTAGGACCTGACAAGGCTCCAACTGCTTTCATGAAATGTGGAGCATGTCACGTCTTGCAAGAAGAATTTCATGGTCAGGGGGACTGCTGGTGGTGTTTTGCATGATGTGGATGGTACCAGTGTTGCAGGGATTCATCTCAGGAACAGAACTATGCTTGGGACCATAGAACGTCAGTAGTTAGGGACTGAATCACCATACCACCTCAGTAACAAGAGCCCGAGACTGACTAGCTGTAGCGGCTCTCTTGCCCTCCTACTCATAACCAGAGAAACAAGTGAATTGACACTCAGAACACAACGCTCCCGAGAGTCCCTGGGATCGTGGTGATAGGACAATTCCTTTCACTCACACACTCGTACTTGTAGACAATAACTTATTAAAGAGACACGAAGGAAATTTGAAATGTTTATTTAAACTAATGTGCTCGGAAATGCAGCATATGTGCCACAATCGGAAAACAACCTCCTAGCAAAAATTCCATCAGCATTGTTAATCAACCGTATATTATGAAAAGCCTTGTTAAATTATGAGCCAGTATAGCCGACTCCCCCTCCCCTTCTACAGAAGCAAAATTGTTTTTACAGCAAAGATCTCTGGGTTTAGCAGTGGACCCCGTAACTTAACATACACTGATGAACGGTATTCATCTCATATACAACCATGATTTTCTCTCTGGAAAATCTCTCTCTCTCTCTGTGTTACAGTGATGTGAATACCTATATGAAAGGTTTTACATGTTCATAAACAGCAACTGTATTTCTGTGTTGTGCCTGGTGCAAGCAAAATAACAAGGGACATCGGTGTTTGACCTTGTCTGCTGTTCAGACTAAATCCCAGGAAAGAACAGAACTAGAAAACAACTGCAGGATCTGTGTAAAAATATAAAGTGGCACAGAAGCAAGCGTAATTATGTAGTAACATGTACAAAGCTAATGCTGCCTGAGTGATGCACAATTAGGCTAACATAGGAAAAACTAAAATAGGCCTTATATAGAACCCATGACACTTCTACATGTGATGCAAATCCTGGACAGGGCAGGGGAAGTGCAACTTCTGAAGAAGGGTTTGCCTACTGGTTTGACTCACCCTGTGATACTCATAACAAGAGGAAACCCTCATACCTCAAGGACTAGGGGGAATGTTTACAAACCCCTATTGCAACGTGAACATTACTTTTTGTGACTTTTTAGGGCGATAGGGGCTTCGCCTTATTTACAAGGCGGCGTTAAGCCATTTAATGTGACTTAACGCTGCGTTGTAAATAATGCCCCCTTTCATGCTAGACTTAGCGTGAAAGGGGTGGGCAATGGGTGTTGCCGTGAGCGTTCCAACGTCGTAACACCCTTTGATTTTGACACTGCCCTCTATTTACAGGGGTGGCGCAAAGGCAGCACCAAAATTAAGATTAGGGAAAACCTGGTCATAACATGGTGGAAAGAGGAGAAATGCTTTATTTCTCCTTGTTTTTGCTGTTTCGATGTGTGCGGTACAAAAGGGGGTGGTGATGGACGGAGCATCAGAACCAATCAAACACTCACACCCAGTCAACAGATCTGGGTTTGATCCATCACCGTTCTTTAGCCCACTCTGCCACCCCAGTTCAGACATGGCCATATGCAAATCAGTCTGACCCTGTGCCTCATGGGAACAGTCCAGCCCGAACTGCCAAGCCATGCCTTCCCTGGACCGGAAACAAGCTTCCTAGGACCGGTTTCTGGCATTTCAGCTGTCTTCAGCCAGGCTTGCTTGAATCCAGTGGCAAAGTGAGCAAGGGACTCACGTCTGAGCATACCCTGCCAACTTATGGCGAACAAAGCGGTACAAAAGGGGGTGGTGATGGACGGAGCATCAGAACCAATCAAACACTCACACCCAGTCAACAGATCTGGGTTTGATCCATCACCGTTCTTTAGCCCACTCTGCCACCCCAGTTCAGACATGGCCATATGCAAATCAGTCTGACCCTGTGCCTCATGGGAACAGTCCAGCCCGAACTGCCAAGCCATGCCTTCCCTGGACTGGAAACAAGCTTCCTAGGACCGGTTTCTGGCATTTCAGCCGTCTTCAGCCAGGCTTGCTTGAATCCAGTGGCAAAGTGAGCAAGGGACTCACGTCTGAGCATACCCTGCCAACTTATGGCGAACAAAGCGGTACAAAAGGGGGTGGTGATGGACGGAGCATCAGAACCAATCAAACACTCACACCCAGTCAACAGATCTGGGTTTGATCCATCACCGTTCTTTAGCCCACTCTGCCACCCCAGTTCAGACATGGCCATATGCAAATCAGTCTGACCCTGTGCCTCATGGGAACAGTCCAGCCCGAACTGCCAAGCCATGCCTTCCCTGGACCGGAAAAAAGCTTCCTAGGACCGGTTTCTGGCATTTCAGCCGTCTTCAGCCAGGCTTGCTTGAATCCAGTGGCAAAGTGAGCAAGGGACTCACGTCTGAGCATACCCTGCCAACTTATGGCGAACAAAGCGGTACAAAAGGGGGTGGTGATGGACGGAGCATCAGAACCAATCAAACACTCACACCCAGTCAACAGATCTGGGTTTGATCCATCACCGTTCTTTAGCCCACTCTGCCACCCCAGTTCAGACATGGCCATATGCAAATCAGTCTGACCCTGTGCCTCATGGGAACAGTCCAGCCCGAACTGCCAAGCCATGCCTTCCCTGGACCGGAAACAAGCTTCCTAGGACCGGTTTCTGGCATTTCAGCCGTCTTCAGCCAGGCTTGCTTGAATCCAGTGGCAAAGTGAGCAAGGGACTCACGTCTGAGCATACCCTGCCAACTTATGGCGAACAAAGCGGTACAAAAGGGGGTGGTGATGGACGGAGCATCAGAACCAATCAAACACTCACACCCAGTCAACAGATCTGGGTTTGATCCATCACCGTTCTTTAGCCCACTCTGCCACCCCAGTTCAGACATGGCCATATGCAAATCAGTCTGACCCTGTGCCTCATGGGAACAGTCCAGCCCGAACTGCCAAGCCATGCCTTCCCTGGACCGGAAACAAGCTTCCTAGGACCGGTTTCTGGCATTTCAGCTGTCTTCAGCCAGGCTTGCTTGAATCCAGTGGCAAAGTGAGCAAGGGACTCACGTCTGAGCATACCCTGCCAACTTATGGCGAACAAAGCGGTACAAAAGGGGGTGGTGATGGGCGGAGCATCAGAACCAATCAAACACTCACACCCAGTCAACAGATCTGGGTTTGATCCATCACCGTTCTTTAGCCCACTCTGCCACCCCAGTTCAGACATGGCCATATGCAAATCAGTCTGACCCTGTGCCTCATGGGAACAGTCCAGCCCGAACTGCCAAGCCATGCCTTCCCTGGACCGGAAACAAGCTTCCTAGGACCGGTTTCTGGCATTTCAGCCGTCTTCAGCCAGGCTTGCTTGAATCCAGTGGCAAAGTGAGCAAGGGACTCACGTCTGAGCATACCCTGCCAACTTATGGCGAACAAAGCGGTACAAAAGGGGGTGGTGATGGACGGAGCATCAGAACCAATCAAACACTCACACCCAGTCAACAGATCTGGGTTTGATCCATCACCGTTCTTTAGCCCACTCTGCCACCCCAGTTCAGACATGGCCATATGCAAATCAGTCTGACCCTGTGCCTCATGGGAACAGTCCAGCCCGAACTGCCAAGCCATGCCTTCCCTGGACCGGAAACAAGCTTCCTAGGACTGGTTTCTGGCATTTCAGCCGTCTTCAGCCAGGCTTGCTTGAATCCAGTGGCAAAGTGAGCAAGGGACTCACGTCTGAGCATACCCTGCCAACTTATGGCGAACAAAGCGGTACAAAAGGGGGTGGTGATGGACGGAGCATCAGAACCAATCAAACACTCACACCCAGTCAACAGATCTGGGTTTGATCCATCACCGTTCTTTAGCCCACTCTGCCACCCCAGTTCAGACATGGCCATATGCAAATCAGTCTGACCCTGTGCCTCATGGGAACAGTCCAGCCCGAACTGCCAAGCCATGCCTTCCCTGGACCGGAAACAAGCTTCCTAGGACCGGTTTCTGGCATTTCAGCCGTCTTCAGCCAGGCTTGCTTGAATCCAGTGGCAAAGTGAGCAAGGGACTCACGTCTGAGCATACCCTGCCAACTTATGGCGAACAAAGCGGTACAAAAGGGGGTGGTGATGGACGGAGCATCAGAACCAATCAAACACTCACACCCAGTCAACAGATCTGGGTTTGATCCATCACCGTTCTTTAGCCCACTCTGCCACCCCAGTTCAGACATGGCCATATGCAAATCAGTCTGACCCTGTGCCTCATGGGAACAGTCCAGCCCGAACTGCCAAGCCATGCCTTCCCTGGACCGGAAACAAGCTTCCTAGGACCGGTTTCTGGCATTTCAGCCGTCTTCAGCCAGGCTTGCTTGATTCCAGTGGCAAAGTGAGCAAGGGACTCACGTCTGAGCATACCCTGCCAACTTATGGCGAACAAAGCGGTACAAAAGGGGGTGGTGATGGGCGGAGCATCAGAACCAATCAAACACTCACACCCAGTCAACAGATCTGGGTTTGATCCATCACCGTTCTTTAGCCCACTCTGCCACCCCAGTTCAGACATGGCCATATGCAAATCAGTCTGACCCTGTGCCTCATGGGAACAGTCCAGCCCGAACTGCCAAGCCATGCCTTCCCTGGACCGGAAACAAGCTTCCTAGGACCGGTTTCTGGCATTTCAGCCGTCTTCAGCCAGGCTTGCTTGAATCCAGTGGCAAAGTGAGCAAGGGACTCACGTCTGAGCATACCCTGCCAACTTATGGCGAACAAAGCGGTACAAAAGGGGGTGGTGATGGACGGAGCATCAGAACCAATCAAACACTCACACCCAGTCAACAGATCTGGGTTTGATCCATCACCGTTCTTTAGCCCACTCTGCCACCCCAGTTCAGACATGGCCATATGCAAATCAGTCTGACCCTGTGCCTCATGGGAACAGTCCAGCCCGAACTGCCAAGCCATGCCTTCCCTGGACCGGATGTGTGCTGCATTGTGCAGCATGCATAGGAACATCAAATTGCCATAAATTATTGGTTATGTGCAGGAAGAAGTCCCTTCCTGCACATAACCAATAATTTAAAAAAAATGACTATTTGCAAGTCCTATGTGTGCTGCACAATGCAGCACACATTGGAGTTGCAAATCACCATTCTGGATTGTTTACATGCAGGAAGGGACACCTTCCTGCACATAAACAAACATTCCCTCAATGCAGGCACCCTTGCACTAAGGAGCAAGGGTGCCTGCGTTAATGCTAGATGTGATAGGTGTCCTCTTTCTCATGGTTGCCCCCATTTTTTGCTGATTAGCTGATGTGCTTTGACTGGGTGTGCCCTGGGCTCCTGCTAACCAGGTACCCAGAGCCTATGTTCTTTCCCTAAAACTGCATTGAAGCCTAAACCCAATTGGCATCTCTGGCCACAGGTCAGCCCCTGGTAAATGATACCCAGGGCACTGTGACCAGAGAAGGCCTCTAAGGGCTGCAGCACTTATTGTGCCACACTTAGAGGTCCTGTACCTTGACACTCAAACACGGCCTTTGCAGGCTGCGTGTTTTGGTGCAGAACAAAGTGAAGAGTTGACATGCCTACAACCCACTGCCCTGGCATTGATCAGTCACCCATCTAGCTGGGTGCACTATACTAGTGGCGAGGGTACAGGTGCATGAGCCCTGTACCCCTACAGTGTCTAAGTCCATCTTAGACATTGTGAGTGGAGTGCTGCCATTAAGAGTATATGTTGCTGGGAGTTTGTCAATACGAACTCCACAGCACCATAATGGCTACACTGAAACATGAGGAGTTTGGTATCAAACTTCTCAGCACATTAAACCCACACTGATGCCAATGTGGGATTTAATGAAAAATGCACACAGAGGGCATCTTAGAGATGCCCCCTAAAAACTAACCTACCACTAGTGTCCAGGCTGAGTGGCTGCTTTCAGCTGCCATCACCTTTGTGAGCTTCCCCAGGCCACTTGCTGCTTTCACCAACTGATCCCCACTATGGGGGGGGGGGGGGGAACAAGTGAGTAAGAGAGGTGTACCCACCTCTGCCAACTCCACCCCTCAGGTGGGGGAGGTGAGCTGAAGCACAACTCTCAGTCCCCGCCATCTTGCAGATGGGGGACTTAGCCAACTAGGGTAAGGCTTATGCCCCCCTCCCACTGGAGGGTGGTATAATAGGGGGTGTACCCACCCCAGGGTAGGGACCCATTGGTACCAACCTTTTACCTACCTGTAACGCCCCAAAAGCTAGTATTTAGGGGCACCCCTAAACCTTGCTTCCTCAGACCAGAAGAAACTACAAGAAAAGAAGAAGGACCGCACAGCTGTGCCGAAGCTAGCAAGAGGAAGACGCCCACTGACTTGGCCCCAGCCCTAACGGCCTGTCTCCACCTCAAACCTGCTCCTGCGAAATCCCAGTGTGTCCTGCTGCCAGCAACCTCAAAAACCCCAGAGGACCTGCCTGCCTTCAATCACAAAGACTGTGTCTCCCGTGAACACCGGATTTGTTCATCCCCAACCTCTGGCTCCGGCCGGACACCATGAATCCCCCCCACTCTGCACCCACCGTGCATGGCCCGAGCTTGAGTGGGCAAACACCACAAGGAGTTCCCCCCAGCAATCCTGACCCGAGATCCGGAGTCCGCAGATCTGTCTCAAACCTCGAGCCGACACCTACAGCCTAAATCCGGAAGGTCCCCCCAACCGTCACCAGGAGCTGGTAAGAAGATCCGACCCTAAAAGACACCCCTGCACCCAAAGCCCCACGTCCTTGGGGGTCCAAACGACGGTGCCTAACCAATCCCCAAGATCCCAACTTACCTCTCGAAGTTGTGGTCGCACCCAGAAGACCTTCGTCCCCAAGCCTGCAGTGCCTTTGCAAACCAGAGGTTCCACATTGCAAATAGCAGGGCGCCCAACGTTGAAACAGCAGCCTGCACCCAGCTGCCCTAGTGCTGCTGAGGGTACACAGTTGGTGCTACTTTGTTTCCCCATTTGCCCTGAGCTAAAGTCTAGGAGCTTTGCTCCCACAACCAAGTGGCCTCAGCACTCTCAGCCACAAACCGGAGGCCCCCTATCCCCCGTTGGATAACCTTGGGCCTCAGCACTCGGCACCCGGCCGCCCTAGTGCCGCTGAGGGTGTAACGTGAGTGAATCCCTGACCATGGGGGACCCCTGAGTCTAACCCCAGAACCTCAACTCCCACTACCGAATACTTATCCTAAAACCGATAACACTATTTTCCTCCGTAGGATAACATTGACTGTTTTTCTTGGAAAAGTTTCAGTGTGGAGTTTGAAAACCTAAAGAAATTAATTTAAAAAGTACTAACAAACAAAAACTATTTTACTTACCTGTTTACAGGAAATGTCCCAGTGTAGTATTCAGGTATACTACACTGTGTAAAAATAGTAATCTCAAAAGTAATGTACCTGTAATTTTACTCAAAATCCTATAGAAAGTACATGTACTGTATTTACAAAGCATTGCATTTCTCAGAAACAATACTGTAAATCAAAACAAAGTGCATTTACAATTGCAATCCAAACTACGTTACAATCTGTATATTTACTGCAAAGTACTTATCACATACCTGTGCCAGGCTTGCTTGGTTCTAGGAAATAAAATAACTAATAGAATACTTTTATACAAAAACAATTGGTCTGAAGTTCAGTCTTTGAGTGTGTGAATTAGTTTGTGTACAACAAATGCTTAACACTGTCCTCTGATAAAGCCTTGCTGCTTGACCACACTTCCACAAATAGAGAGAGGGGTGCTATTTAACTTTACCGCTGCCTACCTTTGGGGTTCCACTGGACTCTGTGCACACTAAACCTCACTTTGGTATAGTATATACAGAGCCAGCTTCCTACACTAGGCAGCTGAATATAGCGCCGTCACAGGGAGAAATGCAGGGATGTGCTGTATTATTGTAAATACGGCGTATCCCTGTGTTTCTAAAGTGATGAAGCGTGGCATTAGCAATTTTGGAGCTAATCTGCACTTTAATTGTTTTTTTTGGAAAATATGCCCCAATGTCTGATGTTATTCCTGTGTCATCATATTATTGCAAAACTTGTGTCCGCTTGGTTATTATCCAAATTTAGTGTTCCCATCATCATTTTCTGTTTTATTATACTATGATGACATTATGGTATCTGTTTTCTGTTGAGTAATTATAGTATCTTTAGCATGTGTTTGTTTTGTTTGATTATTGTTTTTTGCTTGTTTTTGTTGGTTGGTATTGCTGAGAGGTGGGAGTGTTATGGCCTTGTCTCATCTTTTTTGTACTATCTCCTTAAGGTGATGTAATGCCTTGGAGCTTTGTGCACATCATAATAATGTGATGGTCACTTGGCAACAAGGAGATTCACGCATGAGGGGAGCTGTGCTGGCTGTACTGTCCTTGGTGTGAATATATCAAGGAGAACTGAAGTTAACCCTGTGTATGTGTTCCCTCAACACATTCATTGCTGAATAGAAATAGCAAGTGGGTGAGTTCCTCTGTACCTTTCCTTCAGTGTCACTTATTTCTAGCTCTAGGGATGCTGGCTGTTAATATGTCATTGTTTTATGATTATTTAGTGATATGATTACTTACCATGTAGAAAGGACCCACATGTCCAGCTATACTTTTTTATTTGGCCAGTCACCAGCCGCCTGTTGGCACTGAAACTCCACTCAATGACCTGTGTAAATCATGGACAGAGAAGTGGGAATCCTACTCTGAGTACACTACCGATTGAATTGGGTATGCACACAGCTGCCCAAAAATGCAGTCAGTCCAGGTGTGTGGAGTGTGACAGTATATTCAGCTCTCCCTCTCTGTACTGTATAGTTGGTAGAGTGGCCACAGCCTCTCTAAAGCTGAGCACTCAACACCAATCTTAAGTTTACCTCTCTGCATGGAGTCTGATACCTCCCAGTGTTAGAGCCTAGCACTGCCTCCTCCCAAACACACCTTGAAAGGGCTGGGCTATTTCACAAGAGCTTTCAGAGGATTAGACTTTTGAGAACGTGCAAATCAGAAGTGGGCTGTAAAAGGCATTATTGGACCCAATGTTTTCAAATGTTTCTCATGTGGGGAACCCCACTTGTGGAAAGAAGGCTAACTCGCTTCATTAGCTTGCTGCAGTCTTGCGTTAGGTATCATTCATGCAGGCATAAGGTGGCATAAGTGGTGTAAGTGGGTGGGGTCAAAGTTGGACTTGGACATGCCAGTGGGTGGTGATCTCCTAAAAAAAATGTGTGGAACTGCCCATATTCATTTTTTTTTTTACAAATGAAGCAGTGCTTAGCTGTTCCTAGTTCCTACTAAAACTAACATGATAAAATATAGGCTAATTATATTTAAAAATAGAAGGGCGATATATATATAGAGAGTATGATGAGTTGATGTAGAGCCCTTTCAAGTGATCTAGCATTGAACAAGCGATATAATTAATCAGAGTTGAACAAAAAAAACGTTTTTCATCTATGTCTTAATATTCACTAAATTAGCATTATTAATTCTCTGATGAGCCAAATCAATATTGAAGTGGTAGAAGTAGTCTTTATACTCTTAATTTTACACTTTTGTGCTTTTGTTGTTTGAGGTTAGGACTATCATTTTATAGCAGACTTGGCCTGTAGTATGATAAGCATTTCTAAATCTCACTGGGGTGAGCAGGAGACCGGCTTTCAGCTATATCACAGAATCCTCTCCGACCTCTGCTTCACAGTCACCTGAGCGACCTCTCATGCCTAGAGAGATACCTCTTGCGAACTCCCCCTGTTTTTTATTTGTTCCAATATCCACTGTAGATTTGGAGACCCTCTCTATTGGCAGATGCTGATCCATATTGTCCATTTGCCTGAAAATATATTACCTACTGGCGGTCGCCAGTAGGTAGTTATAGTTAGGACCACGTTTCCATAGGAAAACCTCAACATTCTATTTTGAATAACTTTGGCGCCGGTCGACGAATCCTCGCGAATTTCTCAAAATAGGTGGGGCGCTACGCTCCGCTCCTACCCTGAAAGTCTCGGGGGGATCCGTCAAGCGGGGGCTGAGATAAAAGGGGGGTCCCAAAACGCGTTTTTCCCATGCATTTTTCCATAGGACCTTTAGAACGAGCTACAGCCCGAACGGCTGAACAGAATTACTCAAAATTTGGCAGAGAGGTAGTCCCTAGGTCAAGGAAGTGCCTTTTGTAGGTTTGGTGTAAATCTGTTCAGTAGATTCTGAGAAAATAGCCTTTAAATCAATATATATATCTGAGCCCGCTTACGGTACGCTTACCGTACGCTTACGGTAAGCGTACGGTGGCGTGCGCGAGCGCGATTCTGATTGGCTCTTAGATCTTAGTAAACATTCGAATCGGCCGAAACCAGGAAGCGGCGGCCGCCATTTTGTCTCTCGCACTGAGTGTTGTTTATGAAACATGATGGCCAAAAACATGTTACGGGGCTGTTTTGACAACTCCCTCCCACATAGTCATGTTGAGGGAGTCCACAAACATCCCCCAAGAGCAAAAACGGTTTTATTTTTTTTTCGGCAATTTCGCGGGGTACGCTTACCGTACGCTTACCGTAAGCGTACGGTAAAAAAATAAAAATAAAAAAAACACTATCCACACTTACCCCACCCCCTGTGCTTTTGGTGGCCGAAGGCCACCAAATGTACAGGGCTTATTAATAGGTAAAAAAAACTAAATTTTGGCAACATGAAATTATAAAATTGAAATAAAAAAAACACTATCCACATTGACCCCACCCCCTGTGCTTTTGGTGGCCGAAGGCCACCAAATGTACAGGGCTTATTAAAGTTGATAAAAACCGTGCATATATATATATATATATTCACTGAAAAAACCATAGGTTTCACACACGTTATAGTTAGGAATTAGCATTTAAAAAACCTTGCAAATTCACTGAAAAAACCATAGGTTTCACACATGTTATAGTTAGTGGAAATTTTACTGATAAAAAACCAATGAAATTCCCCCGTTATAGTTACTGTAGGCAACTATAACTCACGCGACCGTAATCCTCTGCTGATGACATATGTGTCTTTATGAAAAAAAAATATTTGTAATATATGTATAGCTAAAATTTAATGGAAGAAGACATGGGCAAATAAGTGTCTAAATACAGTATTAGCATCAGCAGAGGATTGCGGTCGCGTGAGTTATAGTTGCCTACAGTAACTATAACGGGGGAATTTCATTGGTTTTTTATCAGTAAAATTTCCACTAACTATAACATGTGTGAAACCTATGGTTTTTTCAGTGAATACATATATACATATATCCTCTCTGGGGAGAGGATGTGGCCTAGACGCTGGGGAATTGGGTGCGAGTCAAAAACAGGGACACCCAACATCCTGTGATTCTGGGCAAATCACTGAATCTCCCCGTACCTAACAAAAAATGGATGTGTCCGTCTGTAATGCAGCTGGTGCTCATGTAAAGCCCTCTGATACCTTAGGGTCAAGTTTGCGCTATATAAAACTCTGGAAATATATATATATATATGTATATGGTTATATATGAACAACCTAATCCTGGGAGGCAGAGGCTTTGCCTGTGTGAGGCAGTGGCGGTGCGTCCATTAGGGCGCTTGGGCGTTGCCCCCCCACTGAGCGTTGCCATCAGTCACTCTCTCTGACTCTGACTGCAATCATCATTCTATCCCAGCAGTCCGCCGGAGCCCGTCCGAGGCAGTCGGTTCAGATGGGGGCGGGGCAGCACTACAGAGTTCAGCTGCTGCAAGTGAATGATTGACATCCACATGTATCAGGTGTTCGGCGGAGCGCACAACACCAAGAGTGCGCATGCTCTGTTTAGGGCTTAAAACATTTGCGACCAGCCCGAACATGCGCACTAGGTGGTGCTCATTAGAAGAGCGAGGGTTGTTCCATGCCTCTCTTCTAATAAGCAGACTAGTGCGCATGTCCGGGCTGGTCGCAAACAATTTAAAGCCCTAAACAGAACATGCGCACTACTACTCAAGCCAATCCTGGCGCTACTGCTGGAGCAGCGTCTGCATTGGCTGAGACCGACGCAGGCCAGGCGGTACTTGCCACGGTGCCAACCCGGAAGTCAGACCCCAGCCCAGGACTCAGAGGACTCAAGACTCACAGAGGGGGCGCGGACCCGGTAAGTTTAGTTTACTTCAAATAATGCTGCAGGCAGCTTTATTTAAATTTCCCCGGCCCCCCCGCGCGACCCCTAACACCCCGAGTATTGGAGCACGAGCCGCGACTGCTGGTCTTTAAAACCCAACGCTCAGGAATGGGTCTGCTCTGTTCCAATATTTTCAGATTGAACATTTTTGAAACTAGGGGAATCCCCAATTGGAAAATAATTTTTGGGGGTAATGGTAACATTTTATTTTTTATATCGGAATTTGCAGAAAACAACTGGAGGATGGCCATGTCCTTTACACCCGGCCACCCAGAGTTCTTGTGAATCCCGGATGTTAGAGTGGTTCTACCTGCCGCATTGTTATTATTCAATACTGCTGCAAACTGTTTTATTGGTTTTTAAACTGTTTTACCGCAGCGGCCGTGGGTCTTGGCGCTCACAGCCACAAAGGCCCCTCAGCTCCTCAGAATGCAGGTGCAGCGCACATTCGCATTACTTAGTCTCTCGGGATTTCATTTCCTTCCTAATGAGATGCAGCAATCACAGGCAGCGCTGCTCACCTCTCCTCTCTTAGAAGCTCACCTCGCCTCCACACAGAGGCTATTCTAAAGGTAAGGGGGGTTTCAAATTCCAGAAAATATTTTTATTTTTCCTCAGCGTTATTGCTTTTCGTGTTTTATGTTCACCCCGGTCATGTCACCCAGATTCGTGGGACTGTGGTGGAAATTCTGCACACTCCCAAACTTAAAATGGCGAGATAGCACAGCAGGTTGAAGTCACAGCTTCATATAGATCTGCGCATCCTGCATGTTTGGAATCCCAGCGCTTTCTTGGGCGACAGTAACACCTGTTAGTCAGAACAAGGTAAAAATCCTGCATTTTAGCAGTAAGTGCTGTGTACAATGGACTCACTAACTTGAAACTTCACAACCAGTTACCCATATCTAAGAGGTACAAAGCGCGTGCTGCGGACATCTGTGTAAAACTTGCAAGTCGCAGGTTCCATCTCAGGCTTTCATCCTTCCTAGGTCGAACATATTGGTCCCATTGAGTTGCTTATTACAATACATTATATTTTTTAGCGATGTCACAGTAGCGTGGCAACAAGAGCCTAACTCACCCCTGCCATAAAATAATCCTTTCTACAAAGTCAGTGTTAGCTCAGAGAGTTAATGCACTGAAATAAGATGAAATTAATGTAAGTAGACGAGGTGTAGCATATGAATGATGCTTTATTGTTCAGATGATAAGTATCACGGAGGGACCCCACCAGGAGCAGCTCACTTGCTGCTCAGCCCGTCCTCAACTGATTCCCACTCAGGCATTCCAACACTGCATTCTAACCATGCACCAACATTCCACTCTGGCTGAGCAGCAAGACCTACAATACTAGTCTACTACATGCACTTAAAATATGAGTGCAATTTACTAGTCACAGGTCTTTGCTAATTCGCTCAAGCTTTCAGCCTTCGGATGTCATTAAATGCTAGGTAATTAAATGCTAACTATCGCACTGGGTAAGGATGGCACTTGTTATTAACAGCGCTTGGAAACGTGAAAGGTGTGCTGCAACGGTATATCAAATTTGGCATACTTTTGAGAAAGTTGCATTTATTAATATTACGATTAAGTGTAAAATATAGCAGATTTATCACGAGGAACTATGACGTCCAATCTGGTTCATGTGTTAATGTTTATAAGAACAAATCCGTCCTTCTGCTCGGCGCTGTACTCGGCACTTCATAGCACTGCTTAATATTGGCGCTTTTGAGGTTATTTGCCTCAGATTCTGTCCATGTGCCTTGGATTCCAGCAGAGAGCGAACCCCACTGTTGGAAAATAGTTTACATTAATTTAAATTAATAATACCACAGCCTTTAAGTAAAATTGTCAGCAGCGATGCTCGCAGCGTCCCCTGCGTCTTGTAATGTAATAACTTTATGAATGCAGGGCCTCTGTCACAGGCTTGAGGCTTCGCGGGGCTGTACAGAACAGGTGCTATATTAATTAGCAAATTGTTGGGAAGCCTTTTATCGACGCTGGAAGGATGAAATGCTGGGGCTGAAGTTGAGATTTTCAGGATGCTCACAGATTTCTGCAGCAGAGTTACTTACACTATTCAGTTTTAAGACATCTCTCCAAATATTCAACTTTCAGAAAAGGGGGAGAGAGGGTTGCATGCCCCTCTTCTAAAAGAAAAGTTCCCGTTGTGCCTGACAGTGAGATCACTGACTCTCAGTCTAATTAGACACAGTTGTCAAACACAGGACTACATGAGTTGAGGTAATCCAAAGCATGCGATGGATTCGGGATGCCTCTGTCCACTGATATGTAACCAATTGCTGTGGTGCCCCAGTGACCTGCACACTACCACTTTGGTGTCTCATTAACCTGGACTGTAACCAATGACCAGGCCCCAGTAGCCTCTAACCCATTGCATTGGTACCAGAGTAATCTGTAATCAGTCACTTGGGTGGTTCCTGATACTGTAATCGGCCACCTTTGCTGTAATCTGTAACCTGTTACTCTGGTACGATAATCTGTAATCTAACCCTCTAGTTGGCAGTTAATCAGCAGTGAGCCACATTGGATCCCACTGCAATCTACAATCCATGACTTTCTACAATGTTGACTTTAGTGTCACAATAACCATCTATTAACTTGGTGCCACAATAACCTGTCATCTATTACTTTGATGGTTCACTAATGTATGATGCTGGTACCCCAGGAATCTGTAATCTTTCAATTTTAGCGGTTGTTATTATTTTTATTTTCAGACCGCGGTGCTTTAGAAAAGTGTAATCCATTACTTTCAGCTAGATAGGTGCTTTGTATTCTGTAATGCATTTGTTTGCATCCTTTAAAGATACAGTCTACCTTTTCTTCCGGTGTGGTTCTGGCAAATAAGGCGTGTTGGGAATGTGCATTGTATTTAAAAGTTTCAACGCAGTGTATGTTTTGTGTTTCTTTGTGTCCTTGCCCTGGTTGCTCTCAGCCATGCTCTGTTGTGCGTTTAGATGGCATCGTCGCTTTGGTTGATCTATTGTTAAGTTATCACTCAGTCTACAGTAGTCGTTGTCAAACTGCAGGGTTGTTCATTTATGGAAAATGAGTTTCTGTAGTAGGGGATCTCTGTGTATAGTCATAATCTATGAATAATCCCCGCCCATGTGCGGGGACCCCGGAGCAATCAAAAATATCTCTTAAGCTGTCCCGCATTTGCAAACCTGCAAAGACACTTAAGAGACAGACAAAATAATACAGCCTAATCACAACAAGGCTGCACTGGCCAGCACTTCCTCTGAAGTGAACACAAAAGCCACAATAAAGTTGAAATGTCATTTTTATCCACATTTGACATGTTCCTTTATTATCACACACTCCCTTCACCAAAATCCCTTTAAACAATAGAGGAAGGGGTGGACAGACAAGCCCTATAGGCTGTCATTATGTGTCTGCTAAAGGGATACCGTGCCTTTAAGAAACTCTCCAGAGACCCCCGGTATCCCAGGATGCACAGCCAACACAAGTTACTTTCAGTTCTTTTTTCCGGCTCCTGCTAGCAGGACCCTGGAGCTTGAGCTCTACCCTTTTGGGTAGTTTAATTGATTAAAATTGGATTTTTTGGATTAATAGTGTTTTCATTCGACGTCTAAAGCCTTTGTCTACTACTGCCTGCAATCTGGAGCAGTTTTGGCCCACTCTCAGCATGGCTCTGTTCGATAACTGCCCTGAGTGTGGGAGGAAGAAGGCTAAGACGGACCCACATGATGTGTGTATCCTCTGCTTGTCGCCCTCACATGTCCCAGCTGCGTGTGCCATCTGCAGCACCTTTTCTAAGAGGACCCTGAGGGACAGGGAGAAGACTCGCCTTCAGGGACAAGAGCAGCAGAGGACCGGTGGGACTTCGGGGCATGGAGGGTCCCATTCCCCCTCCTCCGCCCATGCTTCAGCCCCTGGAGGGACCTCCGGGCAGAGCAGGGAGCAGAAGCGGCACCTACCGGCTGGTAGGTCGCGTTCGACGTCGAAGGCGACGACGTCGACGGCGAGAGAGAAGGCACCGGTATGTTCGCCGTCGATCCAGGGCTCTGGGTCGCGGCAGCCTCGGCGTTCGACGTCGAGGGAGGGGCCGGCGAGACCCGGGACCGGGTCGCCGTCGCAGGTGTCACGGTCGACGTCCACAACACATCGACGTCGTACCGAGCCCCATGGACTTCACTCGCCGCCGTCGCCGTCTACCCACGGCTCGACGCTGACGGAGTCGACGCCGAGATCCCGGCGCCCGCCGTCCAGGCGGAGACGGTCGCCGTCGAGGCACAGGTCGCCGTTGAGGCACAGGTCGCCGTCGAGGCACAGGTCGCCATCGAGGCACAGGTCGCCGCCGAGGCACCAGCGTTCGACGTCGAGGCACCAGCGTTCGACGTCGAGGCACCAGCGTTCGACGTCGAGGCACCAGCGTGGGTCGACGTCGAGGCGGAAGTCGAAGGCGAGGCAGAAGTCGACACCGAGGCGACGGAGATCGAGGCGTGGTTCGACGCCGCGGAAGCGTGGGTCGACGTCGAGGAGGCATGGTTCGACGTCGAGAGGACGATCGACTGCGAGACGGCGCTCGTCGTCGAGGGCGAAGAGACGCCGGACGAGGTCGACGTACAGTTCGACGTCCAAGACATCGGGGAATACGTCCTCTGTGATTACGATCTCCAGTCGGGGATCGGGGAGACGCGGACGTTCCCCGTCGGTGGCTTCCACGCGGGACAGGCCCGCCAAGAAGAGGAGAGTGGCCGCGAGCCCGGACAATGCTGGTGGGGGCTCTCCAGCTAGGAGTGATGGGGCTTCGGAACATCTGTCCCCGCTGCGCACCCAGCGGCCGCCTCTGCCTCCTGTGCCCGGCCTTCCACCGGCGCCTCCACCGGTACCTGCCCTTCCTCCTCCCCCTCTCCCTCCGCCTCCTCCTCCGCTGCCTCTGCCCGTGCCTCAGCTGCCTGCATCGCCACCGCAGCCACCGCCTCCTCACCCGAGAGCTCCTCACCGGCAGAGATCTCGCTCTCGCCCTCGCAGGCGCTCACGGAGTAGGCGCAGATCGTCCACTCGCTCTGGACATGGACGACGGAGGTATCGGTCTCGTTCCAGAGGGTCGAGGGGCACGTACTCTTCTGGGGCTGGCCGGTTCTCGCCCTCGCTGTCGGAGACGCCTCCTACCCGCGTCTCTCCAGTGGATGACATTGCCACGTTCCAGGAGGTGTTGATGAGAGGGGCTGCGAAGTTGGGGATATACTGGTGACTACCCCTGTTCCCACTACTTCTGTGATCTTTGAGACTTTGCATAAGGCACATCTGTCGCGCCCCCTCCTCCCGCTGGTTCCGGGGTTGGAGGAACCTGCTATGGAGGTGTTCTTGACGCCGGCCGTGGTGAAACCGGCTCCCTCGAGACTGTTAAAAAAGTACAGGGCTCCTGACTCGGATCCGGCGTTCCTCAGAGTGGATCCCCCACCGGATTCTGTTATCGTGGCGGCGGCTCGTAAGCAACACTCTACGACGCCTTCATCCACGGCTCCTCCGGATAAGGAGAGTCGCAAAATGGACTCCTTGGGGAGGAGGATGTGCGCCACGTCGGCCACTACGATGAAGGCCGCTAGCGCCTCCGCTCTGTTGGGGCGATATGACAGGTCTCTTTGGGACTCCCTGCAACAGTTCGCTGCCTCCCTACCTAGAGACAAGAGGGAGGACTTTCAAGAGGTGCTGAACGAGGGCATGATGGTCTCTAATCAGATCATCAGTGCGGCGGGGGACGTGTCGCTGCTGGCGGCCCATGGGTACTGCCACGGCATACATATGAGGAGGCATTCCTGGCTGCGGCTGACTCCGCTCAAGCCGGAAGCACAGCAGAAGATCGCCAATTTGCCATTTTCTGGCACGACGCTCTTCGGGTCACATGCGGACGACGAGATGGCCCGCATGAAGGCTGAGGCGGAAACTCTGAAGGCGGTGGGGCTGGAGCGGCCCAAGGAGCAGAGGAGGTCCTTCCGGTCCTCGGGCAGGCGCTACACCAAGCAGAGGGGCCAAGGGCGTCAGTCGGGCCCCCAGCAACAGCCCCAGCAACAGCAGCAGTACCAGAGGCAGTCCTTTCAGAAGCGCCAGAGGGGCAGAGGCCAGCATCAGTCCTCGGCGGGGAACAAAGGCCCGGCCGGGTCGAAGCCCTGAAAAGTTACTTCCCCCTCATCCGTTACCCGCTCCGGTGGGGGGAAGTATTCAACACTACCTGGCAGAGTGGAGGACAATAATGCAGGACAAGTGGGTGCTGAATATTGTTTGCAGTGGTTACTGTCTTCGTTTCACCAGTCCGCCTCCACAGATTCCACCAGTGCGCTCCCTCTACATGGTGCGGGAGCTCCAGCGGGAGGCGGACGTTCTGTTAAAAAAGAGGGCGATAGAAGCGGTTCCTTTGAAGCAAAAAGGAAAAGGTCTCTACTCACGGTTCTTTCTCGTAAGAAAGAAAGACAAGAACGAGTTCAGGCCTATTCTGGATCTGCGTCAAGCAAACAAGTGGATCCGCCGAGAAAAGTTCCGTATGCTGTCCCTGCATCAGATTTACCCTCAGCTGCATCGAGGAGACTGGCTGTGCGCCATAGATCTGCAGGACGCTTACTTTCATGTGCCGATCGCACCGAAGCATCGCAAGTTCCTGAGGTTTCTGGTAGGCAACAACCATTACCAGTATTCAGTACTCCCGTTTGGCCTGAAGTCTGCAACACGGACGTTCTCCAAGTGCATGGCAGTGGTCGCGGCACACCTGCGGAAGACCGAGGTGTTTGTGTACCCATACCTGGACGATTGGTTGATCAAAGCGTCCACTTACCAGGAAGCCCAGTGCCATTTCAACAGGATGGCGGCTTTGCTTCATCGTCTGGGGCTGCACATCAACATGACGAAGTCAGTGCCGGTCCCTGTGCAGTGTCTCTAGTACTTGGGGGCTTTAGTCAATACTTTGACCGCAAGCGTGTGTCCTTCGGAGGAGAGACGCTTATCGATCCGTGGGAAGGCTCTGCATCTCATCTCAGCCCGCTCTCCTACGGTGAGGACGGTGTCTTCCTTACTGGGGTCGATGGCCTCTTGCATTTTTCTCACCCCCAATGCACGTCTGCATATGAGGCCCCTACAGGAATGTCTGGAGGATCAATGGGACCAGAGGCGGGGGCGTTGGGAGGACAAGATCCAGTTGTCTCAACACGCTCGGCAGTCTCTGAAATGGTGGTGTACCCCAGAGAATGTTTGCAAGGGGACTCCTTTTCACAAGGATATTCCGGTCCAGACCATAGTGACCGATGCGTCTCTCCAGGGCTGGGGAGCGCATTCGGGCCCTCTTCAGATTCAGGGGATATGGTCGCAGATGGAGACGACTTACCATATCAACTTTTTGGAACTCAGAGCGGTACACTTGGCCTTGAAGGCGTTCCATCCCTCCTTCAGGACGTCCTCCCTGCTGGTTCAGACGGACAATACTACGACCATGTATTACCTCAACAAGCAGGGGGGCTCCCGTTCACGCACCCTATCTCGGGAGGCACAGGCGATCTGGAACTGGCTGGTGGCCAGGAATCTGACGATCACGGCGACCCACCTGCCGGGAGTGCAGAATGCCCAAGCAGACGCGCTCAGCAGGCTCGTTCAAGAGAACCACGAGTGGGTGCTAAACGACGACGTGCTAAGAGACGTCTTCGCAGAATGGGGCACTCCAGATATAGATCTGTTCGCTACGGCAGAAAACAGCAAATGCCGCGACTTCGCGTCCAGGTACTACCAACCAGGGACGCTGGGGAATGCCCTATGGATCAGCTGGTCCAACAGCTTTCTCTACGCCTTTCCACCAATTCCCCTGATTCCGGCGGTGCTGATCAAGCTGTCGCAATCCAGAGCCAGAATGATCCTGATTGCTCCGGAGTGGCCGAGGCAATGGTGGTTCACCAACCTTCTTCACCGGTCTGTTCTGATCCCACTGTTGGTTACTTCAGTAATTTTTTCAAAGAAGAGAGACACATATTGGGATAAGAATGATTTGGGTAGAATTTGTGAGATAATCTAGCCTTCCTTTTTTGATCCAAGTACCCGTCATTAATAGGCAATATAAAACATGCTATTTTTAAAAGTGAAAAACTGCTTTACAAAAAGTAAAGGAAAACATTACACAACAAGAGTTAAGTATGAAAAGAATGTTGCCCAGTGCATTGCAAATTGAAAATTAGCTATGAGTCTTACTTTTTAAAGTTTAAAACTTGAATTCAATTTTAGGCATTGGTAGAAAGGAAATCACAGGCATAATACAAATCAACAACATAATTAGATGATTCAAGGATTCATTTTGATAGTAGTTTAAAATCCAACTTAATGGTCAAATCAGATTTTAAATTACTATTTTTGGAAATTACACTTTTAGATGATTGCCATTTCTCTGCCTAAGCTAAAAGGGCCTTTCAGCCAGGGCCCAGTGTCACCTGACTGTTGAAGAGCTACCCGGAGGGGAGATGTGGATTGCCCCAAGACAGTAGACAAAAGCTTGGGTGTGGAGAGGTATGTTTCCTCATTGAGCAGGATGGCCTGGGGGACTGTACTCAACCCCTTCCTGAGCTTCAAAAATGCCTACCCTGTCACTGGCAGATGTAGCTCACATCTAGGCCTTCCTACCTTTGTCTTCCTAGTCAGCTTACCTCCAAACCTAGTGGGATGGCAGAGCTGTCAGAGAACTGATTAGGCGTGACCACAAGGGCCGGTTTGCCCAATATCATGCCACTCCTCCGGGTGGACACTGGAAGCTCTGATCAGGGGAAGAAGGGTTTTGCCATGTTGGATTTAGAAACAGAAGGGCACTGTGGGATAGTTTACAATAAAATGCACAGGGCATACTGCAAAAGTGGGTAAGGTCACCCCTGGGAACTTTTACCCAATTTCTTAGGGAATGGCCAGGAGTTTCCCCCCAAATGTGGCAACCCCAGTACCACCTCAGAACATACCTGGATCTTTGGAGAATCAGAATGACTGCCCCGCTGACTTGCCCCAACCACAGGCCAGCACTGGGTATAAGAATGGCAGCCCCTGACCCCTCTCAGAACAGTCCTGAACCATTGTGGATTAGAAGAAGGACTGCCCTGATGTCAGAAAAACCTTCTGGAAGACTGGACCTGCTTGCCTTGAACCCAGGAACCCTGGAAGTGACTCCAGGGGGCAGTTAGCTAGCCTCCTGTTTGCGCTACAGTGACACAACAAGCTTCCAGAGCCTCTCTAACTGCAGCTGCCCAGCTGACCAGTTCCAACTGGACCTGCCCTGGATTCTGCTGCAGTCCTCTGCAAGAGTGAGTCCTAACCCTCAAGTGGTGCCCCCAGGATCTGGACCCCTGGCTGCTGTTTGAGTGTACTTCTCCTTTGCCTGCTGCAAAAGCTGAGGTTTAGAAACTTTTTGCCAAAATTCTGCCTGAGATCCAACGGAGACTGGGGTTGCCATTCAAAGCCGCAGCCGTCAATGTTGAATCACCAGTCGGCCTCAGCTTGCTGGTTTGACCTCCTGAAGAAGGTCTGATTTCAGAAAGGTTTTAACGTTTGAACATAGAAGGCTTCATCAGGACTGACACTGACTGAGCAACAACCCATCAACATCAAGTCATTCCTGAGCACAGACTTTGAACTTTTCCTGCTCAGAGCTTTTCCATCTTTGTTGACAACCACAGCATGACATTGTTCTCTAGGAACCTACCACTGTTGAGCCCCATTTCAGAACCAGCTTGCAGATTGCCTTGCTGGCTACTCATTTATGAACACTTTTTCCTCATAAACGTTTGTAAGTCAGAAGGTAAACTTTTCACAGGGGCAAACCTGGTACTTGTAATGTCCTTGTGGTGAATGCATTAAAGAGAACTGAAGTTGACCTGTGTATCTCTCAACACTGGTGACAAGTTGGAGCACCCACCCCTAAGAGAACCCTGCATGCGCCGTTATTACAAGCTGCATACTGTTGTGAAGGATAGAGTCAAGGAACTGCTTTTGACCTGATGTCCCTTATTATGCTTTGAAGTACAGCCACAGTAGGTCATTTCAAGGTACTTTTGACTGAACTTGATTGGGATAAGCCCTTTTTGCTTTTTGCCTTTGCTGTTTGGGACGTGTAAAACATTATATTTATCTCCTTTACCCTGCCGTTGGCCGAGCGGTGCTCTGCGGCATTTGAATTCTGGTGCACGCAGCCTTGGAGCGCGACCACAGCAGCATTAGAGACTGTGTGAGCAGCGTTGCTGAGGAGCGTGAACCGCATCTCCCCTGGAGGCATGTCTGCTTAGGAAGCCAAATGCCTCATGGGAGTCGTCCCGCACACGTTATTGAGGTAGCTTGTGCGCTTCTACAGACTAGCATGAGGGGAGTCGTTGTGCACACGTCACAAAGGAAGCTAGTGCGCATATTCTGAATGGTGGTCTTGTGCTATGGAAGACCGATCCGGGGATACTCTCGGTTTAATACTCCCGGCATTTCTGGACATTATTTCTATGTTGCCCTGGAACACCAGTATATTTTATTTTAGTTTCTCCCAGATATTTTTTAAGAGATCCTCTAGTGGTGCGTGCACTATTTAGGACACTGTTAGGTGTTCACCTGACTTGCGTGGCACCAACTCCTCGCTAAATATCTTTAGGAAGTAAGTTGGGAAGCTTTTAACTTAGCATTTCCCCTACTACGACATATGCGGTGATAACTTTGCAGGACAAGGGAATTTAGGTGTTTTTTCTCCCTGGCTGCTATTGGTTTCTGGGGACCGTGAATTTTTGACATCTTTGACTTACACTCAATATTTTAGTTTATTTTGCTAATTTCTTGTGGTACTTTATTATTCTAACTTATTTCTTTGACTTGTTGTATTTGTTAGTTATTTTAGCTTGTTATGGTGTGGGAGTAACATTACAGAATGTTACATTTGCATACCATGGCTGCAGGAAGCATGCATCCCCTCCTCAATTCCTCTCTGAAGCTGGCAATCCCATATTGCCGGGGATTTACTAAACAATCTGAAATTGAGGGCCGTGATATATATGAAAGCCTAGATGAAGTTTATTTATTTATTTTGTTTATTTATTGATAAAGTTTTCTATAGCGCAAACATGATTCCGAAGGATATCAGAGCGCTTTTCCCAAAAAAATGGAAGGAAGGACATAAATCCAATATCGACATCAAGTAAGAATACACAACAGGAATAATCACATAATACCCAGACAATGTGGTACTTTATTATTCTAACTTATTACTTCGACTTGTTGTATTTGTTAGTTATTTTAGCTTGTTATGGTGTGGGAGTAACATTACAGAATGTTACATTTGCATACCATGGCTGCAGGAAGCATGCTTCCCCTCCTCAATTCCTCTCTGAAGCTGGCAATCCCATATTGCCGGGGATTTACTAAACAATCTGAAATTGAGGGCCGTGATATATATGAAAGCTTAGATGAAGTTTATTTATTTATTTTGTTTATTTATTGATAAAGTTTTCCATAGCGCAAACATGATCCCGAAGGATATCAGAGCGCTTTCCCAAAAAAATGGAAGGAAGTACATAAATCCAATATCGACATCAAGTAAGAATACACAACAGGAATAATCACATAATACCCAGACCATCAAATCAGGGAGAGTAATACAAAAAACAGGAATTTAGCGGGCTAGGAGGGGGGGCACACAATGCGGTAAAGGAGAGCAACAACAAATGATGGTGCAATGGTTGTAGGATCAATACATTTGAGCAGGAGAAACCTAGACCCAATTAAGGTAAGAATTTGTTCATTAGGATTCTTTTGGCTTCCTATTTGAAAGCAGTCGTTGAAGAAATTCTGCGTACATCTGGTGGAAGAGAGTTCCATATCTTTGGGGCAGCTCCGGAGAAAGCTCGGTGACAAGTTCTCTTTTTGCTAAGGATGAGTGGTTTTAGGAGCAAAGTGTCTGCACTTCTTGAGGCTCTCCCACCATAAGATAATTCAAGCTTTTGCGCTAGGTACCAGGGAGTTTTGAGATGTAGGGCTTTGTGCGCCAGAACGGCAATCTTTAACTGAATTTGAGCTTCGTTAGGGCAACCATTTGAGAGATTTCAGTACTGGGGAAATGTGCTCATTTTGTTTGGTACCTGTGACCAGTCTGGCCGCAGCTTTCTGTGATGCCCTTAGTGGAGCCAGATTATATTTAGGAAGACCACAGAGTGTAGCACTGCCATAGTCTAGCTTAGGCAAACACGCAGAATTACTTGTTCCACCCGTTCGCGATGCTTTTTTCCTGTTTGCAAACGCTATTTGCGTGCTCGGGGGGAAATATCTTGCGAACACGAATTTTGAAAGCACGAACAAGCAAAAAATTCCGCAAAGCCGCGGATCGTGGAATTTTTGGCAATTCCGCTTCTCCGCTGAACGCGAAATTACCCAAATTCCGCGAGTGGAACGGAATTTGCCACCCAGGCCTAGTTCTCAGTTAACCAATTTTGAGTAGACGTTAGGGTACTGTTGAGCGAGATGATGTTATCTGGGGATGAGATTTTCAGATAAAGTTGTGTGTCGTCCGCATACATATGGAAGAGAATGTTCGTGGAATTTGGTGAGTTAGCTAGTCGTTCCAAGAAAAGGTTGAAGAGGATAGGAGATAGGGCGGACCCTTGGGGAACACCCATGAGTACTGGAGAGGGCTGGGAGAGGGAGTGGTTTGCCTTGACTCTTTGTGATCTGTGTTGGAGGAAGGACGAGAACCATTGCAACACCCGATCCGAGAAACCCATCCTGTTCTCCAGAATGGATAGGGGGTTGTCATGATTAACCGTGTCGAATGTGGAGGAAAGATCAAGGAGGATTAGAAGGCAGGAATCATTTTGGTCAAGCATTTTTTAAATGTCATCTATAACGCGCGTGAGAGCCGATTCGGTACTGTACCCCTTCCGAAAGCCGGATTGATGCTGGTCGAGCAGTTGGAAATTCTCTATGTGGGCACAAAGTTGGGATTGTACGCATTTTTCTAATAGTTTGGCTAGGGTGGGGATGTTGGAGATAGGGCGGAAATTATTGAGGTCAGATGAGTCTGCGTTAGTTTTTTTTAGTATAGGTGACACCTGAGCCGCTTTTAGGCAGTGCCTTGTGATACAGAAGCCTTTACCAGGTGGGGATGAGTACATTCTTGAATTCTTTGAAGATGGCCGGGGGCAACGGGTCACCGAAGTGGTTAGATGGGTTGATGTTCTGAAGAATCTTGTCAATGTCTTTTTCACTGAATGGGGTAAAGGAGCTCCATGATGCGTTGTTCTTAGTGTTCAGGCTGATAGGTTTCCTCTTATCTAAGTCAAGGGGAGGTGCAGACCCAGAGGATGGCAGTAGAGCCTTCTTAGAAGCGAGTTCAATGGTGATGAGTCTTGATTTCTGTTAGACCTGTCAGCCCTTTGGGTGGTCCCTCCTCATCATTATTTATTTTGTCCCACTTTTGCCTCAAACCCTGTTGGTATTTTTCCTTTTTGGGAACCACCAGATTTTTTTAGTGTTGATGCAGATTCAGGGAGCCATTTTATCTACCCCTGAAACTTCTGCCTGAGGGCCTGGAGCACAAAATGGTGGCCACCTGTGACATCACCAGCACCCACTGGAACCTACTAGAACCTTCTGCAACATTCTGGAGCCCTGTGACAGTTGGAGGCGGTTTAGAATGTTGGGAAGTTAAGACAGAGAGTTGGCAGTTGGAGCTGGCAGTTGGCACCTGACTGGTGAAGAGAGAGCAGCAGAAACCTGAAGGAGGAAGGAGTGAAGCAGCAGGGGTGGAAACTTGTGCCTGGAGTGGGGTCCATAAACCCACCCTTGATACTAGTCCCTACTGACTGAGCCCAGCCTGGAGCCCTGTGTGGGAAGAAGCAAGAAAAACCATCCTAAGGACCTGGACAGCAGGAACAGGCCTTAGAAACAGAGAACAGCAAGATCCTGACCTGGATACTGGTTTCCCTGGAGTCCGGCGTCGAGTAGCCTGAGACCTGGAGCCCGAGGTGGAGAAGCGGCGCTGACTGGAAAGCAGACGTCGTACCCGGAGCCGCCGGAGGTCGAGAGAGGGCGCCGACGGAGGTCGTGGAGAGTACCAGAGGTCGAGGAGGAAGTCACCCGAGGTCGAGTGAGCGGCGTCATCGGAGGAGTGAAGTCCGCCCTCCGGAGTCGTCGGAGACCGAGGTGAAGCGTGTCGGAGGTCGGGAGTGGAGATCGCACTCCGGAGTCGCCGGAACCTGAGGAGAATCGTGCCGGAGGTCGGGAGTGGAGGTCGCACTCCGGAGTCGCCGGAAACCTGAGGAGAGGAGCACCGGAGGTCGGGAGTGGAGATCGCACTCCGGAGCCGCCGGAAGTCGACATCGAGCCAAGGCCGGCCGACGTCATCGAATCCGAGGTCGCCATCGGACCGGAGCCGCCCGACGTCGACACCGAGCCAAGACTGCCCGACGTCATCGAATCGGAGGTCGAGATCGAACCGAGGCCGCCGACATCGAACCGGAACCGCCTACCGGCGTCGACAAGAACTGACATTGCGCCGAGGCCGCCGACATCGAACCGGAACCGCCTCACGGCGTCGACACGACTCCAGCGGCGTCGGAGCTTCAGAAAAAGGGCAGTAAGTGGAGTAGAGGGCGCCTAAGGCCCTGTGGAGACCTGAGAGACAACTCTAAGGGGCTAGGGAGGTGCTGGAACCAGCTGGACTGTGCCAGGGGTGAGCTGAGACTAATTCAGTGGGGTTGTGTAGAGTGGGAGAGCCAGATCTCTAGAATCCCCCCTTAATCTACCTCAGTTTAGGCCTCAGCCTTGTCCAAGCCAGGGAGTAGACACCCTCAAGCCATCCACCTAACCACAAGCTGTGCCTGGGCCAAATCAGCCCATAATAATCTAAATGTGATCTGATTCTATAAGTGTCACTGTCAGCTTTTAATTATTTATTGAGAGCACTGTATTTATTGTATTTAACCTATTTATTGCTTCACTGTATTTATTGGTCTACAGTATTTATTGTCGCACAATATTTATTGGTTTGCAGTATTTATTGCCTCAGAATATTTAATTGCCTGTATGTATTGCACTTATATTTATGCCTTAGTTATTTATGATCACCCCTATTTATTGAATCCTTAAGACAGTATTTATTTGACCTGCACTATTTAAAAAGCCTTGTATATTGTGATTGTCTTATTATTTATTTAATCAGCAACTAAGAGAAAAAGAAGATAAAGGAAGATATTTTCATAATTTTTACGGTGTAGAGTCGTTTTTGGAAAGGATGCACGTATGGTTATTGTATGGGTATAACGTATGCTTAGCACGGTGCCTGTTTCCTGACCACTCGAGCCAAGCTACCACAGTGTGTTCGGGAGGACTCCACCACCCTTCCAGAGTGGGAGTGGGTTTTTCTAACAATTTCTCAGTGAAGAAAGAAGCAAGTTCATCGCAAGAGGGTGGACTGCCTCTGGCGTCAGAGTGGTTTGGACCTACCACTGATTGCTGTTTGACCAATTTGAAAAGTTTCTTGGGGCGGTTTGCAGCTTGATCAAGTTGTTGTCTGAAGTAGTCTGCCTTAGTGCTCTTGATTTGTTTGTTGTATAAGCTCCAAACATCTCTAAGGAGTTTTAATTGTTTCAGGAAGGGTTTGGATCTCCAGGAACGTTCGGCTGCCATAAGGTTACGGCATTCAGTATTTAAATTGTCATTGTACCATGGTTTGGATATTTTTGTTGAGGCATTTCTTTGTTGGAGTGGTGCAATATCATCCATGATGTTGGAGATGGTCAAGTTGTAGGCGTCAGTGAGTAACTGAACCTCAACCAGGTCAGCTTGGGAGGAGAGGGCAGATTTACAGTGGGCTGCTAGCTCGATTGAATTTATTAATCTGAGGTCCCTTTTCCAGATCTTTGATTTCATTGGCTGAGCCTTCCTCAACGTCACCACCCTGTGGGGAATGCTGAAGGGGATTCTAGAGACATTTTTGAGATGTTGTTGCTGATGTTAGAGAAGCATTTTGGACCTCTCATAAACGTAGTTATAGAAAGACATACATTTTTCTCCAGAGCCTAAGGCAAAACAGAGAAGGTGGGTAATTATATAACTTCTCTCAAAAGCTTGGTGCACACTCATGAATTTAGGATTTAACAGAATCTTTGATTAGGGACCAACTGGTAGATTGAACAAACACTCCAAGAGTCAATCAATCAATCAATCATGGAGTTTATACAGCGCGCTACTCACCCGTGAGGGTCTCAAGGCACTTGGTGGGGGAAAGAAGACAGCTCCGGATAAGTCAAAGAACCAGGTCTTGATGCCCTCCCTGAACGTGAGCAGGGTAGGGGAGCGTCTGATGTTCACCGAGAGCTCGTTCCAGGTCTTTGCTGAGATGTATGAGAAGGCTCTTCCTCCGGTCTTGTTTCTGCAGATGCGGGGGACCTCTGCCAGTGCGAGGTCGGCAGAACAGAGGTTTCTCTTGGGTGCGTGGAAGAAGAGTCTCTTGTTGAGGTATTTGGGTCCGATGTTATTTAGGGCTTTGTAGGCGTGGGTGAGGAGTTTGCAGGAGAAGCTTCTCTCAAAGAAGCCCACCCTGAAGGATGCAGTGGAAATTGTTGAGGCATGGAGCATTCTACAGGATGGGTCAAGGAAATTCAAGACAAACTTCCTGTTAGGTCCTTTATGCATGAACTTTAAGGATGAGGATGAACATCATGTGTCAGTACATAAGGTAGGAGCTGCAAGCTCCAAGTCTAGTTCTAGAAATACTAAGACCAAGTGGTTTGGGACCAGAAATTCCGAGGAGGCATCCAAGATGATCTGTTACAAAAGTGGAAACATCAAACATCTTTCCTCAAGTTTGAATTGCTTTGCCAGAAATCTCACGCCCTACACGTTGTGGGAAAAAGGGACACATGGTGAAAGTTTGCAAGAACATGAATGTAAAAGCTGTGGATGATCAACCGGATGTGTATTAATATGCCATTCTTTGAGTGTCACAGAATCATTGTGGGGGTCAAACAAGTGAGGAAATGGATGCTGGGCATGCGCAAATGCCCAAATGTCATATATCTTTGGGTGATGAAGAGATCACTGTCCTAGCGGATTCTGGTTTCCTATTCACCCTCATAGGGGACAAGAATCTGGAACTTATTTTTGGTAAGGACAACATTGAACTATGTACACAAGATATCGCACCTGGGGTTATGGTGGATGAAGATTGATCTCTTGGGGTACATCATTAGGAGTATAAACTTTAAAGGGTATGAAACGGTTGGTAAGAGCTACATGGCCAAACGGGGAGACAATCTTTTAGGATGGCGACATTTGAAAACTTGGGGATCATTCTTAACCCTTATGGCACTGATCAAGTTATTTGTTTGCCCATGATGAGCGAGGATGAGGATGTGGTAAGAGATTTTCCTGATGTGTTTAGCAAAGGTTTAGACCTGTTATGGGGTTTGAGCACAGGATTATCCTTAAGAGTAATGCCAAACCCGTTGTTCATAAAGTGCGAAAGGTCACTAACCTTATGGTGGCTCCTTTGAAAGAGAAATTTGATAAGCTCATGAGCATAGATGTTGTGGCAGAGATTGAGTCATAGGAATGGTTGGCCAATGTGGTCCTGGCACCCAAGGACAATGGGTCCAAAATTAGGATGTGTGTGTACCTCAGGGACCAGAACCAATGTATTTGGATGGACCGGCAGCCTCTTCTAAACATCATAGAAACCTTGTCTATGTTAAACGGAGCCCAGATGTTTGGTGTGATGGACCTTTCTGTGGCCTAACATCAAGTGGTGCTGCACAAAGATTGCCTATTGGCCTAGCTTCAGCCGCTGACTACTTCTAAAGGCTAATGAAGAGGGTCCTGGAAAGCATCAGTAATGTATTGTTCTTCCACGACAACATCTTGGTTTATGGTAAGGACAGTGAGGCCGATGACAACTGTTTGAGAGGCTAAGGAACTGTGGACTTACTTTGGAGCGTGAGAAATGTAAATTTAGAGTTTGCACTGTATCCTACCTTGGGCACACGATCTCTGGAAAGGGTATCAAGCCTACTGTGAGTTTTACTGAGTCCGTCACTAAAGCTCCGGCACCTATAGACATGGATGGTGTCCGGTCCATCCTCGGGTTGGATTAATATTATTCAAACTTCATTCAAGGCATTCAAGGGTTTACAAGAATAGTAATGCCTTTGAGATTGTTGCTGAAAAAGGGGGTCATGTTTGAGGGGTCAGGCGAATGTGAGGAAGTTTTTGCAAGCATTAAGGAAGTGGTTTGAAGCATGCCCACTTTGGGGCATTTTGATGTACCTAAAAGAACTATTCTAACCACCGATGCTAGCCTTAAGGATCTAGGGGCTGTCTCCACCCAAATTGTGGATGGTGAGGAAAGGGTGATAGCTTTTGCCTCACGCTCGTTCAAAGGTGCCAAAGAAATATATTCTGTCATTGAGCATCAGACACTTGCACGCGTTTGGGCTGTTAACCACATCAAGTTCTTCCTTTGGGGTTTGCCATTTACCTGGAGGTCTGATCCCAAGCCCTTAGTGCAGATCTTTATGTGTAGAGGTTCTGAAAAAGCCACTCCCAGGATCAGGAGATGGCTAGAGGGTGTAGCGGATTTTAACTTTAAGGTGGAATACCTTTCAGGGGTTTCCAATGCTGCTGCAGATTCTCTATACAGATTGCCTTTGGAAAACAACATTCTCTCTGATCCAGAGACTCCGATGTTGCGGGTGAAAGAATCTGCACTGGGTGAGTTTGAATGGGGTGAAGCTTGTGAAGAAGTTGTAGTTTGGACAGAGGTGAAAAGGAATGTAGTGGAGGGTTGACCTGAACTTAAATTGATTGCAGATGAGGTTAAGACATTTTTGGGAGTGAAGGAGGAGCCTAGCATCATGGATGGCAAGTCGTTCAGAGGAATCTGCTTAGTTCCACCAGTGGTTTTGAAGGACAAAATAATGAATTAGGCCCATGAAGGCCATCTGGGTCTAAATCTCAAAAAAGCAAGGGTGAGAGACAGCTACTGGTGGCCAGGACTTGATAGACAGACAGAGAGCCTTGTGAGGGATTGTGGGTTATCCTCAAGCAGTGACAAGTCTAAAGTGGTAAGGACAACACCTTTGTTTCCTGTAAAATGTGGGAGGAGCCATTGTACAAGCTAGGTTTGGGCATTGTTGGCACCTTCAATCTGTTAACCCCCAGTGTAAGATATGTACTTGTGTTAGTTAATTATACCTCTAAATAGGTGTCTGCATGTTGTACAGATTCTATAACCACAAAAAAGTATAATGGCGTTCCTCAAGGATGGGTTTAGTTGTGGGGGGATTTCGAGAGTTATTGTTACAGACTATGGTGTCCAGTTCTCTTCTAATGAGAGGAAATAGTTCCTTGGAAGGTTGTCAGTCGAGCATCAACGTACTGCACTATATTCCCCCCAAGCCGATGGCCTGATAGAGAAAATTAATAGTCTGGCTAGGGATTGTGCTCAAGCTGCAGTAACAGGCAGGGTGTCCAGACAGAGAGCTATCAAGAAAGAAGTTATGGGCACACTGTACTGCTCCTAACATGATAATGCTCCTATCATGATAATTAAGATTTCGCCATTTCAAAGATTAAAAGGCCATATTGCTGATTCGAACCTCAATCCCAGGTGGTTGGAGTGGAAAAAGAATGGGGGAAGTCCCAATAGAGACAAGGTGGTGCACCACCACCGGAGTTATAAAGAATGTTTTGATACCAGATTTGGTGCTACTCGCAGGAATTGGAAGCTGGGGGAGTATGTGTTTGTGAAGAGACCAAGGTGGTATGCCACGGATGGATCCAAGTTTCAAGGTCTTTCCACATTGTTGCAGTCATGAGGAAGGTAGTGAGACTTAAGAACGGTGAAATGTGGAGCATATATCAAAGACAAATCTGAGATATTTGTAATGTATTTCAGCATTTTAGTTGCTCAAAGCAATATATGGGGTGTGCCACATTATAGACAACATTCTCTCTGATCCTGAGACTCCGGTGTTGTGGGTGAAAGATTCTGCACTGGGTGAGTTTGAATGGGGTGAAGCTTGTGAAGAAGTTGTGGTATGGACAGAGGTGAAAAGGAATGTAGTGGAGGGTTGACCTGAACTTAAATTCTTTGCAGTTGAGGTCAAGACATATTTGGGAGTGAAGGAGGAGCCTAGCATCATGGATGGCAAGTCGTTTAGAGGAATCCGCTTAGCTCCGCCAGTGGTTTTGAAGGACAAAATAATGAATTTGACTCATGAAGGTCAAGTAGGTTTGATTCTCATAAAAGCATGGGTGAGGGACAGCTATTGGTGGCTGAGACTTGATAGACAGACAGAGTCTAGTGAAAGATTGAGGGTTATGCCCAAGCAGTGACAAGTCTAAAGTGGTAAGGAGAACACTTTTGTTTCCTGTAAAATGCGGGAGGAGCCATTGTATAAGCTAGGTTTGGGCATTGTTGGAACTTTCAATCTGTTAATACCCAGTGAAAGATATGGACTTGTGTTAGTTGATTATACCTCTAAATAGGTGTCTGCATGCTTTACTTATTCTATAACCACAACAAGTACAATGGTGTTCCTCAAGTATGTGTTTAGTTTTGATCGGATACTAAGAGTTATTGTTACGGGCAATGGTGTCTAGTTTGCTTCTGTCGGTAGAGCATCAACGAACAGCACTATATTCCCCCACTCGGCCGATGGCCTGAAAGAGAAAATTAATAATCTGGGTAGAAATTGTGCTCAAGCTGCAGTAACAGGCAGGGGGTCCATTGGAGAGCTATTAACAGACCATTTATGGGCACACTGTACTGCTCCTAACATGAAAATTACGATTTCGCCCTTTCAAAGATTGAAAGGCCATATAGCTGGTTGTAAGCTCAATTCCAGGTGGTTGGTGTGGAAAAGTGATGGGGGAAGCCCCAACAGAGACAAGGTGGTGCACCACCAGCGGAGTTGTAAAGAACATTTTGATGCCAGATTTGTTGCTACTCGCAGGAACTGGAAGCTGGGGGAGGATGCGTTTGTGAAGAGACCGAGGTGGTGTGCCATGGGTGGATCCAAGTTTCAAGGTCTTTCCGCATTGTTGCGGTCATGAGGAATGTAGTGAAACTTGAGAATTGTGAAATGTGGAGCAAATATCAAAGACAAATGGTAGAATTCACTCCTATTTGTAATGTATTTCAACATTGTAGATGCTCAAAGCAATATATGGGGTGTGCCACCCTACAATGTGTTCTGTCTGTGTGCGTTAATGTCTCATGAAAGCAGTTGGAGTCTAGACAGGTCCCACAGCTGAGGATGCACAGCTTAAAAGAACACAGACCATCCAATGAAGGCAACCAGTATCTTCTTGTTTTATCCAGTTTTATCCAATTTTATTCCAGAAGTAATCCAAACTTATTCCCAAACTTTTTGTGTGTTTAGTCTGTTTACATAGTTCCACAAGTGCATATATCGGCTTTACTCCTAGACACGAAAGATTCACAATCCATATAGTTCAACGTGAAGATGGTAATCTAAATAATTCAACGTAAATGCGGTAATGCCAATGCATTTCGGGCGGATTTGTCCTACCTCAAGGGTAACTACAGTGTAAAACATATACATGAAAACCATGTATCATCCAGCCTCATAAATAAAACAAATGAACATCAGCACTAACATCATTAAAACAAAAATTCATATGCTGCCTACTTTTGTGCTCAATCGTAGTGTCCCTGACTAAACAAACATGCTCATTCCGATACCGCCACTGCACAAACCATGTGCTATGCCCCAGCTCTTTAAATCCAGTGCTTAATGTATATGCTACATGCTCCATTCGTTATCTCTCGCCCACAATGCCTTCTGAAAAACCACGAAGTTCAACAGCTAGTGAACAGTGAATACATGCATCAAAGAGAACAAGTGAAAACAACAATGCACCAGTGACTTACCTCCATCACCAAAAAATCTGGCACCTGCCAAACAACACATGCATGATCAAATACATCTTGCATGTTCTAAAAAACATACTGTGATGTGTCGGACTTAGGTAAATCTTCATGTGATAAATCCACGTCACTTGACATCAAACATCCATGAAAACATAAACAAAATACAAGGGCGTTGGTGCTTAATCCCTTTTTTGCTAATCCTTTTTCCCCTATGCCAAGCCTTTTTTTGGGCTATTTGGGGTAGTTTGCACTTAGATCCCTGCAACCTTTTTTCCACATAACATATCCACGTCAACTTTGCATCCTTTTCTTCCAGCATCCTGAGGATTCTGAAGGTACCCAGGGTTTGTTCATATCCCAGGAGAGAACCCAGAAATTAGCCAAAATACAGCAAAAACTTTGGGGGGGTGGGAATGGGGAAATAGTGGTGCAGAAGAAAGCGTCATTTTTTTCCCCTGCAAATGATATCAACAAAGGGTTTGTGGTGCTAAAATCACCCTCTTCTCAGCTTTCAGAAACAGGCAGACTTTTGTCGGAAAACCAAAATTCTCTATACAGTTTTGGCATTTTACTGGGGCATAGCCTATTTTCCTATTTCTTAAACCTCTTCCCAGTTAGTGGGAGAAATGGGTATGAAAGCAATAATGGAATCCATAAAGCTATACATTACTGAAAAGTGGACAACATTTTGAATTTAGCAAGGGGTCGTTTGTGTAGATCCTTCAAGGTTTTCTTATAGAAACTAAGGGGCAGATTTATGATGACTGGCGAATCCCTGCAAATCAACAGGGATGCGCCAGGTAAGATGCGTCATGCAAGTTTACCCTTGCGCCACCACAGATGCGCCACATTTACTATGCGGCGCATCGTGGCGCAAGGATAAACAGATGCGTGACGCATCTCCCTTCGGAAGGGTGGTTCATTGCTGGAGTCGTGTCGCAACGCAACTCCAGCAATGCTCGTGGCCTGCCCATACATAAAGTGGTGCGTCACGCCTTACGCCTGCTTCAAGCAGGCGCAAGGTTTTGACGCCGCGGCGTCAGAAAAGTGACTAGGTGGAATCTTGTAGATTTCACTCATGCAGGTTTCATGTGGCGCAGGGCTTTACAACGTGACGCATCTCACTAGATGCGTCACGTTGTAAATAGGGTGCAACGTGGCGCATGGTTTACACCGCTGCATCACAGAAGTGACACAACGGCGACACAAAAGTGGCGCAAGGGGCTCGTAAATCTGCCCCTTTGAGTTGAAGTAACAAAATATTGGAATTGAGTTGAAAAAAACACACACGTGTGCCAAAGTTTTCAAAGTCTTCTAAGTACAGCATATTTTTTAATACAATATACCATTACGTTGATTGGATCATTCTAGGTGTTGTGTTATATAGGACTTGTAGGTTCACCAAGAACCTGAGGTACCCAGAGCCAATAACTGATGTGTACCTTGCAATGGGTTTTCATTGTGTAACGTGTATATAGCAATTTATTTGGTGAAATATAAAAAGTGACAAATAGGTATCAAGGACACCTATGTATTTCTGAAAGGGCAACAAAATATAGTCTAGGAGCAGTAGTTGTGTGCACATCTCCGATATTGTGGGTATCCATACTAGCCTGTGAATTAGAGGACATTTTTCAAAATGGCTTCTTTTTTACACATTGTCTTACATTTGGAAAACAGAAATGCATAGAAAGTCAATTGGTAATAACACTTGTTTTACAATTCTGTGTTTCCCTACGTCTCCCGTAAAAAATTGGTACCTCATGTGTGTGGGTAGGCCTAGTGCCTGCGACAGGAAAAGGCCCTAAACGACCCTAAACGCAACATGGACACCACATTTTTCCAGTGAAAACAGACTCTTTTTGCACATTGTGCCTAGCTGTGGATTTTGGAACCTAGCTCAGCTGGCACCTAGGGAAACCTAGCAAACCAGTGCATTTTGTAAACCAGACCTAATGGGAAATCCACAATGGGGTAACTTGTGTGGCTCTTACCAGGTTCTGTTACCCAGAATTCCTTGCAAACCTCAAACTATGTAAATAACCAGTTTCCTCAAAGCGAGCCACAAACTTCTACCCACCCTGCATTTATCTAAGTCTCGCAATAAAATTGGTACACCACTTGTGTGGGTAGGGCTAGTATCCGCAACAGGTAACGGCCCAAACGCAACGTGGACACATCACGTGTTTCCACAGAAAACTAAGTCTTTTTTAGAAATGTGCATAGCTGTGGATTTTGGACCCTAGCTCAGCCATCATCGGGGGAAACCTAGCAAATCGGTAAATTTTTCAAAACTAGACACCCAGGGAAATTCAGGATGGGGTGACTTGTGTGGCTCTCATCAGGTTCTGTTACCCAGAATCCCTTGCAAACCTCAAACTGTGTAAAAAAACACATTTTCCTCACATTTCTGTGATGGAAAGTTCTGGAATCTGCTGGGAGCCACAAACCTCCACCCACCCAGCATTTCCCCCAGTCTCCTGATAAAATGGTACCTCACTTTTGTGGTTTGGCCTAGTACCGGCGGCAGGAAAGGGACCAAAACGTGTTGTGGAGAAATCAAAATGATCTATCACAAAACAACCTGGTATCCCATTTTGAAAATTTATTCAATTCAATTCAATTCAAAAAATCTTTATTTCGGTTGTATAAATCATAAAAGTACATATAAAACAATACATTTAAGAACATGTACAGTTGCTGGACCCCCCTCCCACCTCGGACGAAATTGCCTCGGCTATTCGCTCGGTTGCATCCGGCAAGGCCATGGGCCCTAATGGTATTCCCATTGAGCTATACAAGTTGCGCCCGGATGTGTTGGCGCCCCACCTGCGCGCGATGTTCCTTGCGGCCCACTCGCGGGGCTCCCTCCCGCCGGACCAGCGTCTGGCTACAATTGTGGTGATCCATAAGGAGGGGAAGCCCCGTGAACGGGTCACATCCTATAGGCCGATTTCGCTTTTGAACGCGGAGCCCAAAATCCTCGCCAAGGTGTTGGCCAACCGGTTGGTTGGCGTGGTGGGCGATTTGGTCCACCAAGACCAATCGGGCTTTATACCACACCGCAACACGGCGCTTAATCTGCGGCGCTTGCACGGGGTGCTCGCGCGTGTCCCATTTGTGCGGGAGCCGGCCATCTTGGCGTCCTTGGACGCCACCATGGCGTTTGATACGCTCGAATGGCCGTGTATTTGGGCGATGCTGGCGAAGTTTGGGTTTGGCCCGGGTTTCGTCAGCTGGGTCAAACTGCTATATTCGGGCCCGTTGGCCCAGGTGGTGGTGAATGGGCGAGTATCTGCCCCATTCGCGCTGGGGCGGGGCACGCGACAGGGTTGTCCCCTGTCGCCTCTCCTGTTCGCCCTGGCCATGGAGCCCCTGGCGGAGTGGCTGAGGTGGCACCCTTCTATCCGTGGTCTCCGCTGGACCCCCGAGCATGAGGACCGCGTGTCTCTCTATGCTGATGATATCCTTTTGTATCTCGCCTCCCCGCGCAACTCGCTGATCGTCCTGGTTGATGTTTTGCGCTCCTTCGGTCGCAACTCCGGCCTGGTCATCAACTGGGCGAAATCCTGTGTCTATGTGCTCTCCGGGGAGGCCCCGATCCTGCCACGGGACTGTCCGATCCAGATTGCCTCCCAGGGTTTCCGGTACCTGGGTGTATTTATCACTCTTGACCCGGAGGCCCGCTATGAGCGGAACTTGCTGCCCCCCCTCCAGCGTCTGAGGGAGGACGTGGTGCGCTGGCGGCGTCTGCCGCTCTCGCCGCTCGGCCGAGCGGCCTTATTTAAAATGATGTCCCTACCTCGCTTCCTTTACGCCCTCCAGAATACCATGGACTTGGTCCCGGCACGCTACTTTCGCGAGGTGGAGGGCCTCCAGCGGCGCCTGTTCTGGGACGGGAGGCCGCGTATTGCTCTGGCTAAATTGACGCTCCCGTGGTACGACGGAGGGGTCGCCCTCCCGGACATCAAACGGTATTGCTGGGCCTCCCAACTAGCTGCAATTAATCATGGCCTTTACGGGCCCGCCTTGAACCCGGCATTCGAGATGGACAGGACGCTTCTGCCCGGTGGCGATTACAATCGAGCGCTCTACTCTGGCGCGCCCGACTCCCGTTTGACGGGACCGACGCGTGTCATGGTGCGTGTATGGCACGCGGCTAATGCAGCTATGGGGTGGAAGGACCGTTTGACCCGAGCGTCTCCGCTGTATGCATCTGGGAGGTTGGGCTCCCTGTGGAAGTCGAAGGGCTTCGAGAAGTGGGACACGATCGGAATCAGCACGGTGGGGGATCTCTGGACGAGGGGGGGATTCAAAACTTTTGAGACGCTGCAGGCGGAGTTTCAGCTGCAGGGCAGTGAATACTTTCGGTACCTACAGGTCCGCCATGCGCTGGGCTCCGTCTTCCCGGATGTTGCATCCATTCCGGAGTCTTCCCCCCTGGAGGACAGAGTGCTAGATGGCCATGTCCCGGACAGCACGATCTCCCTCATATACAAAAAATTGATTAACGACAGGTCGTGTCTGCTGACTAGTCTCCGCGAGGCTTGGGTTGCCGACGGGCTGGAGCTGGACGACGAGGATTGGATTTCCGCGGTGGCCTCTCCGAAAGAGGTGGCCATCCCGGCTCGTCTTCGTTTCGTCCAGCTCAAGATCCTTCACCGGGTCTACGTGACGGGGCCAAGGCTTTTACGTATGGGTTTTGCCGGTGATGGAATGTGTAAGCGTGGCTGTGGTGCGTTGGCGACTTTCATGCACATACTGTGGGAGTGCCCGAAGGTGGAGCGATTCTGGCGTGGTGTGCATGAGGTTCTACGAATGGTTACGCGTGTCACGCTGCTGCCTGAAGCGAGGAGATGCTTGCTGAATGTCTGGGAACCAAATGACTACTCGGTCCCGCAGGCGCGGTGGGTGACTCTGGGATACATGATAGCCAAGCGTGATATTGCCCAATTGTGGGGAGCCCAGAGGCCCCCTGCGGTGTCGGCCTGGAAAGAGCATATGGATTGGTGTATGTTTCGTGAAAAGGTGGTGTATGTGGCGAGGGGTAAGCCTGGGGCGTGGATGAAACTCTGGGGCCCCTGGAACGCCTACCGCGGGGGCATTTGTGAGCCGCCGCTGCTACCGGCGGCCTCGCCGGCCCCGTCTCCCTAGATGGCGCCCCTCCCTTGGCCGCGGGCGCGCGGTCCCCCAGTCCCTGTTCTACTCCCGTCCCCCTCCTCAGAATTTTGCTGCTGGTGTGGATCCCCCACTTATGGAGCACGTGTTGTCACTTTGGATCGAGGGTTGCCTTGCGGTTGTGGTTTGTTTATGTTGTTTTGTATTAAGAAAATGGAACCGTACTGTGGGCACGGAATTTGGAGACCTGCACCATTGATCACTCCTGTTCTCCTACTGTGCACCGCTGGAATAATTTTTTTTTTTTTACTGTATGTACGTAATATGCTTTTGATGCTCTAGCGGCCGGCCGGGTGGTTGTAGGCCCATACCTGTAACTTCTATAAACTGCAATAAACGGTTTCAAAAAAAAAAAAAAAAAAAAAAAAAAAAGAACATGTACAGTTAATAAAATAGACCATACTAGTAAAATAAGAAGATGGCATACAGTTTAGTCGTCTAACAAGGGCCTTATTAAGACAATCAATCAGGCTATATTGTTGCTTAATAGTTTCGTACGAATTAGCCACATCGCAAACAAGAACTTGGAAATTGCTATCACAACAAGTGGACTTTGGTCACTTCGCAGGATCCTGAAAAAATCCAGGTAGCTTCTAATACCCAGGTTAAGGCATAGCTGGATAATCAATTTTTTCCGGATACCAGCATATGCGGGGCAAAAGAGCACAACGTGTATCATGGTTTCCTTTTCAGATGAGCAACCCGGACAACGGTGCTCGAGGGCACCCACCCATTTATCAGTGAACGAATAGAGGGGGAGTGTCCCATATCTGAACTGTAGAAACAGCTTCTTTGCAAAAGTGGGCTGAATAACGTCGAGGTCAGGTACAAAGGCGTAGTGACATTTAACATCTAAAAAAATATCAGTCAGGCTAGAAGGCTTGACTACACTATAAGCTTTTGTTAGAAAGTAATCTTTAAGAGTGATGGCAAGGATTTTTTTGGATATGCCGAAAGTAGAAATCTCTGGGTTAGTCCAGAGGCGGGCAAGACCAATGTTGGTTAATGTCTGCCTAACACACTGGAGCCAAGGAATCTTGTCGGCCCCTAGTAAGCTCAAGATTACTTTCAACTCGTCTCTGTAACATGCCAACTCCGGTGTACTCCACAATCTTTTCCAGTACATCACCGGGCGAGAGGCAATGACCTCTAAAATAGGATGGATGTTAAGATCCAGCCTCAATGGCATAAGCGGGGTATTAATTGGAAGTGAGAGAAGTTTCCTCAAGAAATTATTTTCAGTGATAGATAAGTCCTTGGGATTAGTGTGTCCCCATAATTCCACCCCATACAATGTGGAAGATCTAGATTGGACACGGTAAATTTCTAGTGGGGCACTTATAATTTTTAAACGGCATTGTTTGTGGACTTTAAGGATGCCCCCCACAGCCTGGTTGAGTTTTAAATTGGCTTTGCAAATTTGGGGGCACCAGCCCATTTTGTCATTTAGGGTCAGGCCTAGGTACTCAAATACAGAGACCCGATCCAAGGCGACTCCTTCCATTTTGGGATGTGGGTAATTGGAGGATTTTACATTGAAGGCCATATATTTAGTTTTGCCTATGTTGACCACCAAGTTCCTTTTTTTGCAAAAGGTGGTGAACTGATCTAGCACCTGCTGCATGCCCATTGGGGACTTGGACAGCAGCAGGGTGTCATCAGCAAACATGAGGGCAGGGAATTTTCTGGAGGCCAATTTTGGCGCATCTATGTCAGTGGCATCAAGGAGGTCAGCAATAAGGCCATTAAGGAATAAAGAAAACAGGGTTGGGGCAAGAACACAGCCCTGCCGAACTCCCTTTGCAACAGGGAATGGGCCGGTCAGATTGCCATGTTTTCCATAGCGAACTCTAGCGTAGGTCCCGTCGTGAAGAGTCTTCAGTTGATAACATAAATATGGCGGGACGCCCATGCCCAGCAATAGATGCCATAGCTGATTACGATCCACCATGTCGAATGCGGATTTCAAATCCACAAAAGTCATGTATAGACTGCCCCCATCTAGTATAACATGCTTCCAATGGAGCATCTGGAGCCTGAATAGTTGGTCCATAGTGGATGTTTTGGACCTGAATCCAGCTTGTAAAGGGGTTAGTGTATTATTCTCTTCAATCCAACTCTGTAGGCGTTGGAGGAGAAGCCTAGAGTAGATTTTTTGACTCACATCTATTAGGCTTATAGGCCTATAGTTGCCTGGATCGAGGGGGGATCCCTTTTTAAAGATGGGGATGATTTCCGCACCCTTCCAGGTTGGCGGAACAGGTGAGCCTTGTAAGATGGCATTGAAAAGGGTTTGAAAGTAGGGTGCCCAGATCTTAGGTTCGTCTTTATACAGGTCCCCTGGAATACGATCTAACCCCGGAGCTTTGTTAGCTTGGAGCTGGTGCAATGCCAAATCTACCTCTGAAAGGGTCCGGGGGGGGGGGCAAGCCAAGAAGGATCCTTGACTGATAGGATAGCTGGGGGATCGATACACTTAGATGTATCAATCGAGTAGAGATTTTCAAAGTGAGAGGCCCAAGCGTCTTCAGAGACGTTTGGGTCAATCAGGGTGTTGCCCTCAGACTTCCCAGAGTGGACAAGATTCCAGAATGTTCTTGGATCTTTTGCTACGAGTGCTAGTCTTAAAGCAGCCCATCTTTTCTCTTCCCACTCAGACTTAGCAATAAAAATTAACGTTTTGTGAGATCGCCTGGCTTCCTTAATTGATAGGGGATTACCTCCTCTAATAGCATAGAGTAAATCATGTTTGGCTAGCCTGCATTTCTTGGTGAACCAAGAATTAGGATTGACCGGCTTCTTTGTATTTTGGGGGCCGGATATATAAAAGGAACCACATAATGTGTCAACTAGGTCTTGATGAATTTTAGCCATGTCCAAAGTTGTGTCGACAGGACTAGGATTAGCCTCTTCATTAAACACCTTAACAAATAGGGGAAGTATTTGGGAGTACATACTGGCTATTGCCGTTTCAGACTGATTTATAGTTTGCCAGCGAATCCTCTTCCCCCCTTGGATGATTCTTAAATTACCTACTGGGGGAGTAGGTGTAGCTAACCCTGTGTTTAATAGGTAAAAGTTTAAGGCAACTATCAGGGGGTCATGGTCACTTTCAGTGCGTCTGATTATTTTAAAATCCAAGACATTGGGCCATAAGTCTAGGCTCACCAGAACATAGTCAATCACAGATTCGTGACCCATTCCCCTGTATGTCGGCTGTCCCGGAATATCTCCGTTAAGACGCCCGTTACAAGCTCTCATGGAGAAGGCATAGGTAAGGGAGGTAAGTTGAAGGACCTTCGGTGTCCAATGTTTGGCTGGGTACATACTTAGGGGAGGAATAAGTCTGGCCTCATCCTCTTCCAATGTAAGGGGAATCACTCCAGACAGAGGCTCAAAGTGACAATTAAAATCCCCTCCGATCATCAACACTACCTCGTCTGGAAGTGATTCCAAAAGTGATGACAAGGAGTCTAGGGTGGGGGAACGACCACCTCCTCGGGTATAACGGGAATAAATGTTAATAAGTGCAATCTTGGGAGTCTTTTTATGTGACAAAAGAATGCATAATATATCGGGGCTTGCCGTATCGACCCGCTTGATATTAAAACCAAGATGTACAGCCACCCAGACACACAAACCCCCCGAGGGCCTCCCTCTGTGACCTTTTACAGCGGGATGCATAAATGTGATGTAACCCAATCGATGTATGGGTTCGGTTGACCAGGTTTCCTGAAAAAGACAAATCCCGAAAGGGTCAATAAAGGTGCACCAATCTAGGTTGGCAATGTTTGGGGCGAGGCCCGCAATGTTCCAATTAAGAACTTTAAGCTGACTTTCAGTGTTTGGGGGTGTTTCTACAAAATTAGGATAGACAAGTGGTGGGACAATAGGAACAGATTGGGTCCCAGAAACACCCCTCAGAGCCGGATATTCTATGTGAGCCTCCCTCGTAGAAGCGACGGGAATGGAAGAAATGGCTTCAGCTACTGGGGAAGTTGGCCCCTCGGTAGTCAACACCAGCAATTCGCCAAGGTCACTCTTGGCGTCAGAATTATCAGTGGTGCGGGTATGGGGAGGAATGCAGTTCGCTTGGCGCTCCAGTCATTCTACATCATCCAACAGGCTAAACCTATTAGAAGTAGAAATGGCTGGGGCTTTGTTGATAAGATACCTACTCCGCAAGCCGTCCTTGGGAAACTCCCAGGGGGCAATTTGTGGGGGTCGAAGAAAAGGTCTTGAACATAGGGGGGGGGGGGGGGTTTAATGGGCGGAGGATAAAAGTAGCCAAGATGTGATGGGGAGGATTGTATATTTTCATCAATTTTAACCAAGACAGACTCCAAGGTAGTGAGCCTGTTTTCTATGGCAGTTAGTCTAAGATCAAGAGGTCGAATAGCTAACTCGAGTATAGATGACATTTTCCCTAGTAGCATGTCCAAGTTAAATGGTGGTGTTACTGCAACAGGAGGGGAACACTCTAAACGAATTGGACTGGTGGTAAGTGTAGATACAGTCACAGAAGTGTCCGAGATATCAGGATTTCTTTTCTGCAGTTTGTTCCTCCTACATTTAGGTGATAACCCTGTTCGTTTCCTTTTGGGGATGGTGCCAACTTCCCGAGTTGGGGTTACAGACTTATTAGAGGGACCCAAGACAAGGGCTGGGACGTTGGAGGCCGTGTCCATTGATGCAACAGTAGAAGCAATATTAGGAATTGGTGGACATGGATGGCCTGTATCATTGGACATGGTCGCCGTAGTGTCAGAGGAGGTAACAGGAGAACGACAGGAAGCAATAGTGCCCAAAGAGGAGCGTTTTGAAGCTAGGGGTTCCATAGACAGCCTGCGCTCAGTTATAGCAATTTCATGCTCTAGTATGGAAGATGCTCTTACGATGAATTTGTCCAACGAGCCAGCTACATGGTCAATGGGGCTAGGTTTTAACACCCGTTTGTTTACCATATTTACCCGGGGTTTCAATCAGCCTCAATGTGTTCGCTGGAACCGAACATACAAGGGGTATGGCCGGCCCGGACTCTCTCGGACACGAACGGGCACAAACGGGCCCGCCCTTGGCCCGGGCTTCGCCCGCGCTGCGATCCGCGCTGCGGAATTGCGTGGATGGAAATAAAAGGGAAAAGGGGGCGGGGCTTTGGGAAGAGGAACAGGTGAGCAGTGTTAGCGGAGCGCAATGCTCCGTGGTCCTCGCAGTCCCGTGGGTTTGAAGATCTGAGGCCAGCCCCCAAAAAGCAGCGTAGCGTCCTGGAAACACAGGGAGTGTCGAAGAATCCCAGGCAGAAGTGCACCGACCAGATTTTATAGTGCTGGAGCCTACGAGCGGCTCTCGCGCAGCGGGGGCCGCGAGGCACGGCGTTTGAGGAGGAACCAGCGGGAAGAGGAACAGGTGAGCAGTGTTAGCGGAGCGCAATGCTCCGTGGTCCTCGCAGTCCCGTGGGTTTGAAGATCTGAGGCCAGCCCCCAAAAAGCAGCGTAGCGTCCTGGAAACACAGGGAGTGTCGAAGAAACCCAGGCAGAAGTGCACCAACCAGATTTTATAGTGCTGGAGCCTACGAGCGGCTCCCGCCCAGCGGGGGCCGCGAGGCACGGCGTTTGAGGAGGAACCAGCGGGAAGAGGAACAGGTGAGCAGTGTTAGCGGAGCGCAATGCTCCGTGGTCCTCGCAGTCCCGTGGGTTTGAAGATCTGAGGCCAGCCCCCAAAAAGCAGCGTAGCGTCCTGGAAACACAGGGAGTGTCGAAGAAACCCAGGCAGAAGTGCACCAACCAGATTTTATAGTGCTGGAGCCTACGAGCGGCTCCCGCGCAGCGGGGGCCGCGAGGCACGGCGTTTGAGGAGGAACCAGCGGGAAGAGGAACAGGTGAGCACTGTTAGCGGAGCGCAATGCTCCGTGGTCCTCGCAGTTCCGTGGGTTTGAAGATCTGAGGCCAGCCCCCAAAAAGCAGCGAAGCGTCCTGGAAACACAGGGAGTGTCGAAGAAACGCAGGCAGAAGTGCACCAACCAGATTTTATAGTGCTGGAGCCTACGAGCGGCTCCCGCGCAGCGGGGGCCGCGAGGCACGGCGTTTGAGGAGGAACCAGCGGGAAGAGGAACAGGTGAGCAGTGTTAGCGGAGCGCAATGCTCCGTGGTCCTCGCAGTCCCGTGGGTTTGAAGATCTGAGGCCAGCCCCCAAAAAGCAGCGTAGCGTCCTGGAAACACAGGGAGTGTCGAAGAAACCCAGGCAGAAGTGCACCAACCAGATTTTATAGTGCTGGAGCCTACGAGCGGCTCCCGCGCAGCGGGGGCCGCGAGGCACGGCGTTTGAGGAGGAACCAGCGGGAAGAGGAACAGGTGAGCAGTGTTAGCGGAGCGCAATGCTCCGTGGTCCTCGCAGTCCCGTGGGTTTGAAGATCTGAGGCCAGCCCCCAAAAAGCAGCGTAGCGTCCTGGAAACACAGGGAGTGTCGAAAAAACCCAGGCAGAAGTGCACCAACCAGATTTTATAGTGCTGGAGCCTACGAGCGGCTCCCGCGCAGCGGGGGCCGCGAGGCACGGCGTTTGAGGAGGAACCAACGGGAAGAGGAACAGGTGAGCAGTGTTAGCGGAGCGCAATGCTCCGTGGTCCTCGCAGTCCCGTGGGTTTGAAGATCTGAGGCCAGCCCCCAAAAAGCAGCGTAGCGTCCTGGAAACACAGGGAGTGTCGAAGAAACCCAGGCAGAAGTGCACCAACCAGATTTTATAGTGCTGGAGCCTAGGAGCGGCTCCCGCGCAGCGGGGGCCGTGAGGCACGGCGTTTGAGGAGGAACCAGCGGGAAGAGGAACAGGTGAGCAGTGTTAGCGGAGCGCAATGCTCCGTGGTCCTCGCAGTCCCGTGGGTTTGAAGATCTGAGGCCAGCCCCCAAAAAGCAGCGTAGCGTCCTGGAAACACAGGGAGTGTCGAAGAAACCCAGGCAGAAGTGCACCAACCAGATTTTATAGTGCTGGAGCCTACGAGCGGCTCTCGCGCAGCGGGGGCCGCGAGGCACGGCGTTTGAGGAGGAACCAGCGGGAAGAGGAACAGGTGAGCAGTGTTAGCGGAGCGCAATGCTCCGTGGTCCTCGCAGTCCCGTGGGTTTGAAGATCTGAGGCCAGCCCCCAAAAAGCAGCGTAGCGTCCTGGAAACACAGGGAGTGTCGAAGAAACCCAGGCAGAAGTGCACCAACCAGATTTTATAGTGCTGGAGCCTACGAGCGGCTCCCGCCCAGCGGGGGCCGCGAGGCACGGCGTTTGAGGAGGAACCAGCGGGAAGAGGAACAGGTGAGCAGTGTTAGCGGAGCGCAATGCTCCGTGGTCCTCGCAGTCCCGTGGGTTTGAAGATCTGAGGCCAGCCCCCAAAAAGCAGCGAAGCGTCCTGGAAACACAGGGAGTGTCGAAGAAACCCAGGCAGAAGTGCACCAACCAGATTTTATAGTGCTGGAGCCTACGAGCGGCTCCCGCGCAGCAGGGGCCGCGAGGCACGGCGTTTGAGGAGGAACCAGCGGGAAGAGGAACAGGTGAGCACTGTTAGCGGAGCGCAATGCTCCGTGGTCCTCGCAGTTCCGTGGGTTTGAAGATCTGAGGCCAGCCCCCAAAAAGCAGCGAAGCGTCCTGGAAACACAGGGAGTGTCGAAGAAACCCAGGCAGAAGTGCACCAACCAGATTTTATAGTGCTGGAGCCTACGAGCGGCTCCCGCGCAGCGGGGGCCGCGAGGCACGGCGTTTGAGGAGGAACCAGCGGGAAGAGGAACAGGTGAGCAGTGTTAGCGGAGCGCAATGCTCCGTGGTCCTCGCAGTCCCGTGGGTTTGAAGATCTGAGGCCAGCCCCCAAAAAGCAGCGTAGCGTCCTGGAAACACAGGGAGTGTCGAAGAAACCCAGGCAGAAGTGCACCAACCAGATTTTATAGTGCTGGAGCCTACGAGCGGCTCCCGCGCAGCGGGGGCTGCGAGGCACGGCGTTTGAGGAGGAACCAGCGGGAAGAGGAACAGGTGAGCAGTGTTAGCGGAGCGCAATGCTCCGTGGTCCTCGCAGTCCCGTGGGTTTGAAGATCTGAGGCCAGCCCCCAAAAAGCAGCGTAGCGTCCTGGAAACACAGGGAGTGTCGAAGAAACCCAGGCAGAAGTGCACCAACCAGATTTTATAGTGCTGGAGCCTACGAGCGGCTCCCGCGCAGCGGGGGCCGCGAGGCACGGCGTTTGAGGAGGAACCAGCGGGAAGAGGAACAGGTGAGCAGTGTTAGCGGAGCGCAATGCTCCGTGGTCCTCGCAGTCCCGTGGGTTTGAAGATCTGAGGCCAGCCCCCAAAAAGCAGCGTAGCGTCCTGGAAACACAGGGAGTGTCGAAGAAACCCAGGCAGAAGTGCACCAACCAGATTTTATAGTGCTGGAGCCTAAGAGCGGCACCCGCGCAGCGGGGGCCGCGAGGCACGGCGTTTGAGGAGGAACCAGCGGGAAGAGGAACAGGTGAGCAGTGTTAGCGGAGCGCAATGCTCCGTGGTCCTCGCAGTCCCGTGGGTTTGAAGATCTGAGGCCAGCCCCCAAAAAGCAGCTGGAAACACAGGGAGTGTCGAAGAAAATTTATTATAAAACAACCTGGTTTTGCAAGAGGTTCACAATACGTTTTGGCCCCTTCCCTGCTGCGGGTACTAGCCCACCCAAACAAGTGAGTCCCCATTTTTATTGAGAGACCTGAGGGAACATTGGGTGGAGGCTAAATTTGAGGTTTACAGAGGATTCTGGGCAGGAAAAGTTTGGGGAATCCATGCAAGCCATACCACTCTTGTCCCCCACCACCCCCCGGCTTTCTAGTTTTCAGAAATGTCTGGGTTAGGTAGGTTTCCATAGATGTCCGCTGAGCCCGGGACCAAAAACGCAGTTGCCCTTCTTGCAAAACCAAGTTGTTTTGTCATAGGTAATTTTGATGTCTTCACAATACATTTTTCACCTTTCCCTGCCACCGGTACTTGGCCCACCCACACATGTGAGGTATCATTTTTATCGGGAGACTTAGGGAAATGCTGGGTAGTTGGATATTTGTGGTTTCTTTCTGAATTTGCTAAATTATGGCACAATATTACAAGTTAAAGGTGACATTAGTCACATTTTTTGGTTTGCAGGACATTGGGTGTAAGAGAACTTTTTGGTATCCACAAAAGAGACGTCACATGCACTCCCCTGGGTGCTTAGTTTACAAAAATATCTAGAGTTGGTATATTTTCACTAGAGCAGATGTACACCTTGGCAGAGAAAGATAGCACAACCATCTATTCCTGAAGCACACACACATACAGGGTGGATTTGACATGAGGTTTCACAAAAATGAAATGTACTGTTAATAATTGAAAAGACAGAAACTGAACCAGTGAGTCTCAGCTCGTGAGCTGTAAAGCCACGTCAAGGCACCAACACACTTTTCGCATGTGATACACACAAGACGATTCACACCGCCAGTCGCGGAACCAATACATTAAAACATTCACATAAAGAGACAAACTACTCCCTGCCAGAGAAAGATAGAAAAGACAAATATTACTGCACAACAATCTATTCTTCAAGTACGCACACATACTGGTTGGATTTGGCCCACAGTTGCTTCCATTCACTAAAAACTATTTCCCTGGATTTAGGGGGCAGATGGGCCTTCAAATAGGGCCGATCGGCCATTGGGTAGGGGCAGAAAACAGCCAGGAGTATCAAAAAAACAATTGGGTGCGATCCTTACCCAAGGGATTGCTCCCAGCCACAAACGTGCACAAACATTAGAAATCACTAGTGCTACTCATGTCTTCTGCCCCCCCCCCCCCACCCCAGGGGCATGTGGGCCTCAAATATGCCCGATCTGTCCCCAGGGGTGGCAGAAAACAGCAGATTCAAAATGCTCTCCCTTTGGAAGTGACCCTTGCCCAAGGAGTTGCTTTCATTTACTAAAAAAGAAAATCCCTGATGCTAGTAGGTTTTTTACCCCCTCCGAGGGCAGATGTATCTCAAATAGGGCCAATCCGCCCCCGGGGGCAAAAAATGGCCACAAGTATAAAAAAATGTGGGACAACTTTGCCCAAGAGATCGCCCCATGCACAAACATGTACAATTCCTGGTGCTAGTGGGGTTTTCTTACCCCCGCCGAGGGGCAGAAAATGACCAACAGCAAATGCCCCCAATAGGAAGTGACCCTTGTCCAAGGGGTCGCTTCCATTCTGTAAAAAAGAGTCCCTAGTGCTAGTAGTAGCATTTCTGCTGGACGATCGTGACCCAATGCGCGATCGTGCAGCAGGAATGCCCCGCAAAGAGACATCAGGGAAGCGGAAAAACTCTTTCCTCTCCCCTGATGCCTCTGAGCACTAAGAAGCTCCCCCTCAAACCCCCCCACCCAGGAGCAGGAAACACCAAACTCCTTTTCTGATGCCTGGAATCAAATGGCTTCCAGAGCATCTAGGGGCTCCTGATGATGTTGGCATGAGCCATGCGTGCTGAAGTCATGGGATTGGCAGGGGGGCGGGATCGGGAGTGGCCGCGGAAACTCTTCTGCTGCCATCTCCGTTTGAAGGGGTTAGCTGGGCTGCCCAGGGGGAGAGAGCCAGCGCTTCCCCCATGGGCGGGTGCAATGACGGGACGGTTCCATCATGAGCACACGCCCACTGGTGATCATGACGGAACTGTTCTGTCATGAGCACTGAAGGGGTTAAAAGGAAAACCTAGTGAAAAACAAAATATTGATTCCAACATGCCCAAAAGTAACATCCTGCTCAACAACATGAAATATTTGTGTAACAAAACGAAAACTGCATACATATTACAACCAATAAAATTATAGTTCCATAATAATTAGGACCAAGATGTTTGCTAGAAAATGCAGTCACAGCAGAAACAGCTGCTCGTATTCTCAGTTCATTGAACTAGGATCTGAAAGTGAACCTCCGGTGTCCTGGGTGTCCTATATTCAAAAGACAGCTGACTTTGCCACACAACACTTTTCAAAACTTTAATCTTGAAGGCGAGTGCAAACTGCACAGTGGACGGAAAATTATATATATCAAAGGCAAATGGTAGAATACACTCCTAATTGAAATGCATTTCAACATTTTAGTTGCTCAAAGCAAAATGTGGGGCATGCCACCCTGGAAGGCATTCTGTTTGGGCGCGTTAATGTCTCATGAAAGCAAATGGAGCCTCGTCAGGTCCCACAGCCCAGGATGCACAGCTTAAAAAAACATGGACCATCCAATGAAGTCATCCAGTATCTTTTTGTTTTATTTAAGATGGTAATCTATGTAATTCAACGTAAAGGTGGTAATCCCAATGCATTTCGGTGGATTCCGCCTTCCTTAGGGGTAACTACAGTAAAAAACATACACATGAGAACCACGTATCATCCAGCCTCATAGATAAAACAAAAAAAGTCAGAACTATCATCAGTGCACAATAGCAACCTAAATAATAATTAAGTAAGTGAAATAATTTTAAATAAATGTGTATGTTTTTCTCTGTAGTTCCCCTTGAGGAAGGACGAATCCGCCCAAAATGCATTGGGATTACCACCTTTACGTTGGATTATATGGATTACCATCTTCACATGGAACTATATGGATTATGAATCTTTCTTCTCTAGGAGCAAAGCCGATATTGGCACTCATGGAACTATTTAATAAGACTGAACACACAAAAAGCTTGGGAAAAAGTTTGGGTTACTACTGGAATAAAATTGAATAAAACTGTATTAAACGAGAAGATACTGCTTGACTTCATTGGATGGTCTATGTTCTTTTAAATTGTGCATCCTGGGCCGTAGGACCTGACAAGGCTCCAACTGCTTTCATGAAATGTGGAGCATGTCACGTCTTGCAAGAAGAATTTCATGGTCAGGGGGACTGCTGGTGGTGTTTTGCATGATGTGGATGGTACCAGTGTTGCAGGGATTCATCTCAGGAACAGAACTATGCTTGGGACCATAGAACGTCAGTAGTTAGGGACTGAATCACCATACCACCTCAGTAACAAGAGCCCAAGACTGACTAGCTGTAGCGGCTCTCTTGCCCTCCTACTCATAACCAGAGGAACAAGTGAATTGACACTCAGAACACAACGCTCCCGACAGTCCCAGGGATCGTGGTGATAGGACAATTCCTTTCACTCACACACTCGTACTTGTAGACAATAACTTATTAAAGAGACACGAAGGAAATTTGAAATGTTTATTTAAACTAATGTGCTCGGAAATGCAGCATATGTGCCACAATCGGAAAACAACCTCCTAGCAAAAATTCCATCAGCATTGTTAATCAACCGTATATTATGAAAAGCCTTGTTAAATTATGAGCCAGTATAGCCGACTCCCCCTCCCCTTCTACAGAAGCAAAATTGTTTTTACAGCAAAGATCTCTGGGTTTAGCAGTGGACCCCGTAACTTAACATACACTGATGAACGGTATTCATCTCATATACAACCATGATTTTCTCTCTGGAAAATCACTCTCTCTCTCTGTGTTACAGTGATGTGAATACCTATATGAAAGGTTTTACATGTTCATAAACAGCAACTGTATTTCTGTGTTGTGCCTGGTGCAAGCAAAATAACAAGGGACATCGGTGTTTGACCTTGTCTGCTGTTCAGACTAAATCCCAGGAAAGAACAGAACTAGAAAACAACTGCAGGATCTGTGTAAAAATATAAAGTGGCACAGAAGCAAGCGTAATTATGTAGTAACATGTACAAAGCTATTGCTGCCTGAGTGATGCACAATTAGGCTAACATAGGAAAAACTAAAATAGGCCTTATATAGAACCCATGACACTTCTACATGTGATGCAAATCCTGGACAGGGCAGGGGAAGTGCAACTTCTGAAGAAGGGTTTGCCTACTGGTTTGACTCACCCTGTGATACTCATAACAAGAGGAAACCCTCATACCTCAAGGACTAGGGGGAATGTTTACAAGCCCCTATTGCAACGTGAACATTACTTTTTGTGACTTTTTAGGGCGATAGGGGCTTCGCCTTATTTACAAGGCGGCGTTAAGCCATTTAATGTGACTTAACGCTGCGTTGTAAATAATGCCCCCTTTCATGCTAGACTTAGCGTGAAAGGGGTGGGCAATGGGTGTTGCCGTGGGCGTTCCAACGTCGTAACACCCTTTGATTTTGACACTGCCCTCTATTTACAGGGGTGGCGCAAAGGCAGCACCAAAATTAAGATTAGGGAAAACCTGGTCATAACATGGTGGAAAGAGGAGAAATGCTTTATTTCTCCTTGTTTTTGCTGTTTCGATGTGTGCTGCATTGTGCAGCATGCATAGGAACATCAAATTGCCATAAATTATTGGTTATGTGCAGGAAGAAGTCCCTTCCTGCACATAACCAATAATTTAAAAAAAATGACTATTTGCAAGTCCTATGTGTGCTGCACAATGCAGCACACATTGGAGTTGCAAATCACCATTCTGGATTGTTTACATGCAGGAAGGGACACCTTCCTGCACATAAACAAACATTCCCTCAATGCAGGCACCCTTGCACTAAGGAGCAAGGGTGCCTGCGTTAATGCTAGATGTGATAGGTGTCCTCTTTCTCATTGCCCCCATTTTTTGCTGATTAGCTGATGTGCTTTGACTGGGTGTGCCCTGGGCTCCTGCTAACCAGGTACCCAGAGCCTATGTTCTTTCCCTAAAACTGCATTGAAGCCTAAACCCAATTTGCATCTCTGGCCACAGGTCAGCCCCTGGTAAATGATACCCAGGGCACTGTGACCAGAGAAGGCCTCTAAGGGCTGCAGCACTTATTGTGCCACACTTAGAGGTCCTGTACCTTGACACTCAAACACGGCCTTTGCAGGCTGCGTGTTTTGGTGCAGAACAAAGTGAAGAGTTGACATGCCTACAACCCACTGCCCTGGCATTGATCAGTCACCCATCTAGCTGGGTGCACTATACTAGTGGCGAGGGTACAGGTGCATGAGCCCTGTACCCCTACAGTGTCTAAGTCCATCTTAGACATTGTGAGTGGAGTGCTGCCATTAAGAGTATATGTTGCTGGGAGTTTGTCAATACGAACTCCACAGCACCATAATGGCTACACTGAAACATGAGGAGTTTGGTATCAAACTTCTCAGCACATTAAACCCACACTGATGCCAATGTGGGATTTAATGAAAAATGCACACAGAGGGCATCTTAGAGATGCCCCCTAAAAACTAACCTACCACTAGTGTCCAGGCTGAGTGGCTGCTTTCAGCTGCCATCACCTTTGTGAGCTTCCCCAGGCCACTTGCTGCTTTCAGCAACTGATCCCCACTATGGGGGGGGGGGGGGGGGGGGGGGAGAACCGGCGGGAAAAACAAGTGAGTAAGAGAGGTGTACCCACCTCTGCCAACTCCACCCCTCAGGTGGGGAGGTGAGCTGAAGCACAACTCTCAGTCCCCGCCATCTTGCAGATGGGGGACTCAGCCAACTAGGGTAAGGCTTATGCCCCCCTCCCACTGGAGGGTGGTATAATAGGGGGTGTACCCACCCCAGGGTAGGGACCCATTGGTACCAACCTTTTACCTACCTGTAACGCCCCAAAAGCTAGTATTTAGGGGCACCCCTAAACCTTGCTTCCTCAGACCAGAAGAAACTACAAGAAAAGAAGAAGGACCGCACAGCTGTGCCGAAGCTAGCAAGAGGAAGACGCCCACTGACTTGGCCCCAGCCCTAACGGCCTGTCTCCACCTCAAACCTGCTCCTGCGAAATCCCAGTGTGTCCTGCTGCCAGCAACCTCAAAAACCCCAGAGGACCTGCCTGCCTTCAATCACAAAGACTGTGTCTCCCGTCAACACCGGATTTGTTCATCCCCAACCTCTGGCTCCGGCCGGACACCATGAATCCCCCCCACTCTGCACCCACCGTGCATGGCCCGAGCTTGAGTGGGCAAACACCACAAGGAGTTCCCCCCAGCAATCCTGACCCGAGATCCGGAGTCCGCAGATCTGTCTCAAACCTCGAGCCGACACCTACAGCCTAAATCCAGAAGGTCCCCCCAACCGTCACCAGGAGCTGGTAAGAAGATCCGACCCTAAAAGACACCCCTGCACCCAAAGCCCCACGTCCTTGGGGGTCCAAACGACGGTGCCTAACCAATCCCCAAGATCCCAACTTACCTCTCGAAGTTGTGGTCGCACCCAGAAGACCTTCGTCCCCAAGCCTGCAGTGCCTTTGCAAACCAGAGGTTCCACATTGCAAATAGCAGGGCGCCCAACGTTGAAACAGCAGCCTGCACCCAGCTGCCCTAGTGCTGCTGAGGGTACACAGTTGGTGCTACTTTGTTTCCCCATTTGCCCTGAGCTAAAGTCTAGGAGCTTTGCTCCCACAACCAAGTGGCCTCAGCACTCTCAGCCACAAACCGGAGGCCCCCTATCCCCCGTTGGATAACCTTGGGCCTCAGCACTCGGCACCCGGCCGCCCTAGTGCCGCTGAGGGTGTAACGTGAGTGAATCCCTGACCATGGGGGACCCCTGAGTCTAACCCAAGAACCTCAACTCCCACTACCGAATACTTATCCTAAAACCGATAACACTATTTTCCTCCGTAGGATAACATTGACTGTTTTTCTTGGAAAAGTTTCAGTGTGGAGTTTGAAAACCTAAAGAAATTATTTTAAAAAGTACTAACAAACAAAAACTATTTTACTTACCTGTTTACAGGAAATGTCCCAGTGTAGTATTCAGGTATACTACACTGTGTAAAAATAGTAATCTCAAAAGTAATGTACCTGTAATTTTACTCAAAATCCTATAGAAAGTACATGTACTGTATTTACAAAGCATTGCATTTCTCAGAAACAATACTGTAAATCAAAACAAAGTGCATTTACAATTGCAATCCAAACTACGTTACAATCTGTATATTTACTGCAAAGTACTTATCACATACCTGTGCCAGGCTTGCTTGGTTCTAGGAAATAAAATAACTAATAGAATACTTTTATACAAAAACAATTGGTCTGAAGTTCAGTCTTTGAGTGTGTGAATTAGTTTGTTGACTGAGTGTGTACAACAAATGCTTAACACTGTCCTCTGATAAAGCCTTGCTGCTTGACCACACTTCCACAAATAGAGAGAGGGGTGCTATTTAACTTTACCGCTGCCTACCTTTGGGGTTCCACTGGACTCTGTGCACACTAAACCTCACTTTGGTATAGTATAACCAGAGCCAGCTTCCTACACTAGGCAGCTGAATATAGCGCCGGCACAGGGAGAAATGCAGGGATGTGCTGTATTATTGTAAATACGGCGTATCCCTGTGTTTCTAAAGTGATGAAGCGTGGCATTAGCAATTTTGGAGCTAATCTGCACTTTAATTGTTTTTTTGGAAAATATGCCCCAATGTCTGATGTTATTCCTGTGTCATCATATTATTGCAAAACTTGTGTCCGCTTGGTTATTATCCAAATTTAGTGTTCCCATCATCATTTTCTGTTTTATTATACTATGATGACATTATGGTATCTGTTTTCTGTTGAGTAATTATAGTATCTTTAGCAAGTGTTTGTTTTGTTTGATTATTGTTTTTTGCTTGTTTTTGTTGGTTGGTATTGCTGAGAGGTGGGAGTGTTATGGCCTTGTCTCATCTTTTTTGTACTATCTCCTTAAGGTGATGTAATGCCTTGGAGCTTTGTGCACATCATAATAATGTGATGGTCACTTGGCAACAAGGAGATTCACGCATGAGAGGAGCTGTGCTGGCTGTACTGTCCTTGGTGTGAATATATCAAGGAGAACTGAAGTTAACCCTGTGTATGTGTTCCCTCAACACATTCATTGCTGAATAGAAATAGCAAGTGGGTGAGTTCCTCTATACCTTTCCTTCAGTGTCACTTATTTCTAGCTCTAGGGATGCTGGCTGTTAATATGTCATTGTTTTATGATTATTTAGTGATATGATTACTTACCATGTAGAAAGGACCCACATGTCCAGCTATACTTTTTTATTTGGCCAGTCACCAGCCGCCTGTTGGCACTGAAACTCCACTCAATGACCTGTGTAAATCATGGACAGAGAAGTGGGAATCCTACTCTGAGTACACTACCGATTGAATTGGGTATGCACACAGCTGCCCAAAAATGCAGTCAGTCCAGGTGTGTGGAGTGTGACAGTATATTCAGCTCTCCCTCTCTGTACTGTATAGTTGGTAGAGTGGCCACAGCCTCTCTAAAGCTGGGCACTCAACACCAATCTTAAGTTTACCTCTCTGCATGGAGTCTGATACCTCCCAGTGTTAGAGACTAGCACTGCCTCCTCCCAAACACACCTTGAAAGGGCTGGGCTATTTCACAAGAGCTTTCAGAGGATTAGACTTTTGAGAACGTGCAAATCAGAAGTGGGCTGTAAAAGGCATTATTGGACCCAATGTTTTCAAATGTTTCTCATGTGGGGAACCCCACTTGTGGAAAGAAGGCTAACTCGCTTCATTAGCTTGCTGCAGTCTTGTGTTAGGTATCATTCATTCAGGCATAAGGTGGCATAAGTGGTGTAAGTGGGTGGGGTCAAAGTTGGACTTGGACATGCCAGTGGGTGGTGATCTCCTAAAAAAAATGTGTGTAACTGCCCATATTCATTTTTTTTTTACAAATGAAGCAGTGCTTAGCTGTTCCTAGTTCCTACTAAAACTAACATGATAAAATATAGGCTAATTATATTTAAAAATAGAAGGGCGATATATATATAGAGAGTATGGTGAGTTGATGTAGAGCCCTTTCAAGTGATCTAGCATTGTTATTTAAAGTTGAACAAGCGATATAATTAATCAGAGTTGAACAAAAAAAACGTTTTTCATCTATGTCTTAATATTCACTAAATTAGCATTATTAATTCTCTGATGAGCCAAATCAATATTGAAGTGGTAGAAGTAGTCTTTATACTCTTTATTTTACACTTTTGTGCTTTTGTTGTTTGAGGTTAGGACTATCATTTTATAGCAGACTTGGCCTATAGTATGATAAGCATTTCTAAATCTCACTGGGGTGAGCAGGAGACCGGCTTTCAGCTATATCACAGAATCCTCTCCGACCTCTGCTTCACAGTCACCTGAGCGACCTCTCATGCCTAGAGAGATACCTCTTGCGAACTCCCCCTGTTTTTTATTTGTTCCAATATCCACTGTAGATTTGGAGACCCTCTCTATTGGCAGATGCTGATCCATATTGTCCATTTGCCTGAAAATATATACATATATACATATATCCTCTCTGGGGAGAGGATGTGGCCTAGACGCTGGGGAATTGGGTGCGAGTCTCGACAGGGACACCCAACATCCTGTGATTCTGGGCAAATCACTGAATCTCCCCGTACCTAACAAAAAATGGATGTGTCCGTCTGTAATGCAACTGGTGCTCATGTAAAGCCCTCTGATACCTTAGGGTCAAGTTTGCGCTATATAAAACTCTGGAAATATATATATATATATATATATGTATATGGTTATATATGAACAACCTAATCCTGGGAGGCAGAGGCTTTGCCTGTGTGAGGCAGTGGCGGTGCGTCCATTAGGGCGCTTGGGCGTTGCCCCCCCACTGAGCGTTGCCATCAGTCACTCTCTCTGACTCTGACTGCAATCATCATTCTATCCCAGCAGTCCGCCGGAGCCCGTCCGAGGCAGTCGGTTCAGATGGGGGCGGGGCAGCACTACAGAGTTCAGCTGCTGCAAGTGAATGATTGACATCCACATGTATCAGGTGTTCGGCGGAGCGCACAACACCAAGAGTGCGCATGCTCTGTTTAGGGCTTAAAACATTTGCGACCAGCCCGAACATGCGCACTAGGTGGTGCTCATTAGAAGAGCGAGGGTTGTTCCATGCCTCTCTTCTAATAAGCAGCCTAGTGCGCATGTCCGGGCTGGTCGCAAACAATTTTAAGCCCTAAACAGAACATGCGCACTACTACTCAAGCCAATCCTGGCGCTACTGCTGGAGCAGCGTCTGGATTGGCTGAGACCGACGCAGGCCAGGCGGTACTTGCCACGGTGCCAACCCGGAAGTCAGACCCCAGCCCAGGACTCAGAGGACTCAAGACTCACAGAGGGGGCGCGGACCCGGTAAGTTTAGTTTACTTCAAATAATGCTGCAGGCTGCTTTATTTAAATTTCCCCCGGCCCCCCCGCGCGACCCCTAACACCCCGAGTATTGGAGCACGAGCCGCGACTGCTGGTCTTTAAAACCCAACGCTCAGGAATGGGTCTGCTCTGTTCCAATATTTTCAGATTGAACATTTTTGAAACTAGGGGAATCCCCAATTGGAAAATAATTTTTGGGGGTAATGATAACATTTTATTTTTTATATCGGAATTTGCAGAAAACAACTGGAGGATGGCCATGTCCTTTACACCCGGCCACCCAGAGTTCTTGTGAATCCCGGATGTTAGAGTGGTTCTACCTGCCGCATTGTTATTATTCAATACTGCTGCAAACTGTTTTATTGGTTTTTAAACTGTTTTACCGCAGCGGCCGTGGGTCTTGGCGCTCACAGCCACAAAGGCCCCTCAGCTCCTCAGAATGCAGGTGCAGCGCACATTCGCATTACTTAGTCTCTCGGGATTTCATTTCCTTCCTAATGAGATGCAGCAATCACAGGCAGCGCTGCTCACCTCTCCTCTCTTAGAAGCTCACCTCGCCTCCACACAGAGGCTATTCGAAAGGTAAGGGGGGTTTCAAATTCCAGAAAATATTTTTCTTTTTCCTCAGCGTTATTGCTTTTCGTGTTTTATGTTCACCCCGGTCATGTCACCCAGATTCGTGGGACTGTGGTGGAAATTCTGCACACTCCCAAACTTAAAATGGCGAGATAGCACAGCAGGTTGAAGTCACAGCTTCATATAGATCTGCGCATCCTGCATGTTTGGAATCCCAGCGCTTTCTTGGGCGACAGTAACACCTGTTAGTCAGAACAAGGTAAAAATCCTGCATTTTAGCAGTAAGTGCTGTGTACAATGGACTCACTAACTTGAAACTTCACAACCAGTTACCCATATCTAAGAGGTACAAAGTGCGTGCTGCGGACATCTGTGTAAAACTTGCAAGTCGCAGGTTCCATCTCAGGCTTTCATCCTTCCTAGGTCGAACATATTGGTCCCATTGAGTTGCTTATTACATTACATTATATTTTTTAGCGATGTCACAGTAGCGTGGCAACAAGAGCCTAACTCACCCCTGCCATAAAATAATCCTTTCTACAAAGTCAGTGTTAGCTCAGAGAGTTAATGCACTGAAATAAGATGAAATTAATGTAAGTAGACGAGGTGTAGCATATGAATGATGCTTTATTGTTCAGATGATAAGTATCACGGAGGGACCCCACCAGGAGCAGCTCACTTGCTGCTCAGCCCGTCCTCAACTGATTCCCACTCAGGCATTCCAACACTGCATTCTAACCATGCACCAACATTCCACTCTGGCTGAGCAGCAAGACCTACAATACTAGTCTACTACATGCACTTAAAATATGAGTGCAATTTACTAGTCACAGGTCTTTGCTAATTCGCTCAAGCTTTCAGCCTTCGGATGTCATTAAATGCTAGGTAATTAAATGCTAACTATCGCACTGGGTAAGGATGGCACTTGTTATTAACAGCGCTTGGAAACGTGAAAGGTGTGCTGCAACGGTATATCAAATTTGGCATACTTTTGAGAAAGTTGCATTTATTAATATTACGATTAAGTGTAAAATATAGCAGATTTATCACGAGGAACTATGACGTCCAATCTGGTTCATGTGTTAATGTTTATAAGAACAAATCCGTCCTTCTGCTCGGCGCTGTAATCGGGACTTCATAGCACTGCTTAATATTGGCGCTTTTGAGGTTATTTGCCTCAGATTCTGTCCATGTGCCTTGGATTCCAGCAGAGAGCGAACCCCACTGTTGGAAAATAGTTTACATTAATTTCAATTAATAATACCACAGCCTTTAAGTAAAATTGTCAGCAGCGATGCTCGCAGCGTCCCCTGCGTCTTGTAATGTAATAACTTTATAAATGCAGGGCGCTCTGTCACAGGCTTGAGGCTTCGCGGGGCTGTACAGAACAGGTGCTATATTAATTAGCAAATTGTTGGGAAGCCTTTTATCGACGCTGGAAGGATGAAATGCTGGGGCTGAAGTTGAGATTTTCAGGATGCTCACAGATTTCTGCAGCAGAGTTACTTACACTATTCAGTTTTAAGACATCTCTCCAAATATTCAACTTTCAGAAAAGGGGGAGAGAGGGTTGCATGCCCCTCTTCTAAAAGAAAAGTTCCCGTTGTGCCTGACAGTGAGATCACTGACTCTCAGTCTAATTAGACACAGTTGTCAAACACAGGACTACATGAGTTGAGGTAATCCAAAGCATGCGATGGATTCGCGATGCCTCTGTCCACTGATATGTAACCAATTGCTGTGGTGCCCCAGTGACCTGCACACTACCACTTTGGTGTCTCATTAACCTGGACTGTAACCAATGACCAGGCCCCAGTAGCCTCTAACCCATTGCATTGGTACCAGAGTAATCTGTAATCAGTCACTTGGGTGGTTCCTGATACTGTAATCGGCCACCTTTGCTGTAATCTGTAACCTGTTACTCTGGTACGATAATCTGTAATCTAACCCTCTAGTTGGCAGTTAATCAGCAGTGAGCCACATTGGATCCCACTGCAATCTACAATCCATGACTTTCTACAATGTTGACTTTAGTGTCACAATAACCATCTATTAACTTGGTGCCACAATAACCTGTCATCTATTACTTTGATGGTTCACTAATGTATGATGCTGGTACCCCAGGAATCTGTAATCTTTCAATTTTAGCGGTTGTTATTATTTTTATTTTCAGACCGCGGTGCTTTAGAAAAGTGTAATCCATTACTTTCAGCTAGATAGGTGCTTTGTATTCTGTAATGCATTTGTTTGCATCCTTTAAAGATACAGTCTACCTTTTCTTCCGGTGTGGTTCTGGCAAATAAGGCTTGTTGGGAATGTGCATTGTATTTAAAAGTTTCAACGCAGTGTATGTTTTGTGTTTCTTTGTGTCCTTGCCCTGGTTGCTCTCAGCCATGCTCTGTTGTGCGTTTAGATGGCATCGTCGCTTTGGTTGATCTATTGTTAAGTTATCACTCAGTCTACAGTAGTCGTTGTCAAACTGCAGGGTTGTTCATTTATGGAAAATTAGTTTCTGTAGTAGGGGATCTCTGTGTATAGTCATAATCTATGAATAATCCCCGCCCATGTGCGGGGACCCCGGAGCAATCAAAAATATCTCTTAAGCTGTCCCGCATTTGCAAAGTTGCAAAGACACTTAAGAGACAGACAAAATAATACAGCCTAATCACAACAAGGCTGCACTGGCCAGCACTTCCTCTGAAGTGAACACAAAAGCCACAATAAAGTTGAAATGACATTTTTATCCACATTTGACATGTTCCTTTATTATCACACACTCCCTTCACCAAAATCCCTTTAAACAATAGAGAGGAAGGGGTGGACAGACAAGCCCTATAGGCTGTCATTATGTGTCTGCTAAAGGGATACCGTGCCTTTAAGAAACTCTCCAGAGACCCCCGGTATCCCAGGATGCACAGCCAACACAAGTTACTTTCAGTTCTTTTTTCCGGCTCCTGCTAGCAGGACCCTGGAGCTTGAGCTCTACCCTTTTGGGTAGTTTAATTGATTAAAATTGGATTTTTTGGATTAATAGTGTTTTCATTCGACGTCTAAAGCCTTTGTCTACTACTACGAACACCAAACCAAATGCACCACTTAAACACTGTAAGTTAAATCAAATTCAAATTCTTGAGTAGTTTTATGTTTTCACAACAGATTCTCTTTTATTTTGCGGTAATTTTTACAGTTAAAAATCAAAGTTTTCCAGAACAGCCGGAACAGCCGACGCGTTTCGTCCACCAAAGGACTTCTTCAGGGCTGTAACAGATATATACAAAAACGTATTGAAAACTTTGTTTTGACAGAAGGACAAGACACAAGTAGACATTACAATATAATGCTTAGAATTTCCTCTAAGTGTTAACAGACGCATCTACAAGTGTTTTTTAAAAAGGTTATTCAAACCCACACAAATACAATCATAACATATTAGGGATGAAACATTACATGTAGAAATTTATGAGTTTACAACATGGCACAATAATTTATATTAGAGAAAAATACATAAAATCAGTATATATATAACCATCTATATGAGGCTTATGGACAGGAAACATTTTTAGTGTTAGAGCACTCCTCTCGAAATGTCTCAACACCAGCATGGTTAAGTTAACTACAAGCACAAGATGGGATAACCAAGGGAAGGGGAAAACCAAAATGACTGATAAAGTCACAAGACTAAGAATAGTTTATGGAGATACCTTTCACGTCACATCGAAAAATTTCCTTCTTGGTGTGTATACATTTCATATTCTCTTCGTGCCCATCTGGGCTTTGAGACACTTATACATAACTTTGACAATTGGCTTTTCTCCGTGCTCCCTTTCTACCCCTCCCCCATCCTCCCCATTTTAAACTTTATCAGTCATTTTGGTTTTCCCCTTCCCTTGGTTATCCCATCTTGTGCTTGTAGTTAACTTAACCATGCTGGTGTTGAGACATTTCGAGAGGAGTGCTCTAACACTAAAAATGTTTCCTGTCCATAAGCCTCATATAGATGGTTATATATATACTGATTTTATGTATTTTTCTCTAATATAAATTATTGTGCCATGTTGTAAACTCATAAATTTCTACATGTAATGTTTCATCCCTAATATGTTATGATTGTATTTGTGTGGGTTTGAATAACCTTTTTAAAAAACACTTGTAGATGCGTCTGTTAACACTTAGAGGAAATTCTAAGCATTATATTGTAATGTCTACTTGTGTCTTGTCCTTCTGTCAAAACAAAGTTTTCAATACGTTTTTGTATATATCTGTTACAGCCCTGAAGAAGTCCTTTGGTGGACGAAACGCGTCGGCTGTTCCGGCTGTTCTGGAAAAACTTTGATTTTTAACTGTAAAAATTACCGCAAAATAAAAGAGAATCTGTTGTGAAAACATAAAACTACTCAAGAATTTGAATTTGATTTAACTTACAGTGTTTAAGTGGTGCATTTGGTTTGGTGTTCGTACATGTATTTTCCAGTTCTTGGAACGACATTGTGCTGGCGGGTGTCTACCAAGTTTGCACACTTGCGGTGATTGGATTATATCACCATAACTGACATTGAGTAATTTTTCAATCCGGTGCTGTTCTAGAGGGCCACCGCTAGCTTTGTGTTTGGTTGTATATCCTTTGTCTACTACTGCCTGCAATCTGGAGCAGTTTTGGCCCACTCTCAGCATGGCTCTGTTCGATAACTGCCCTGAGTGTGGGAGGAAGAAGGCTAAGATGGACCCACATGATGTGTGTATCCTCTGCTTGTCGCCCTCACATGTCCCAGCTGCGTGTGCCATCTGCAGCACCTTTTCTAAGAGGACCCTGAGGGACAGGGAGAAGACTCGCCTTCAGGGACAAGAGCAGCAGAGGACCGGTGGGACTTCGGGGCATGGAGGGTCCCATTCCCCCTCCTCCGCCCATGCTTCAGCCCCTGGAGGGACCTCCGGGCAGAGCAGGGAGCAGAAGCGGCACCTACCGGCTGGTAGGTCGCGTTCGACGTCGAAGGCGACGACGTCGACGGCGAGAGAGAAGGCACCGGTATGTTCGCCGTCGATCCAGGGCTCTGGGTCGCGGCAGCCTCGGCGTTCGACGTCGAGGGAGGGGCCGGCGAGACCCGGGACCGGGTCGCCGTCGCAGGTGTCACGGTCGACGTCCACAACACATCGACATCGTACCGAGCCCCATGGACTTCACTCGCCGCCGTCGCCGTCTACCCACGGCTCGACGCTGACGGAGTCGACGCCGAGATCCCGGCGCCCGCCGTCCAGGCGGAGACGGTCGCCGTCGAGGCACAGGTCGCCGTTGAGGCACAGGTCGCCGTCGAGGCACAGGTCGCCGTCGAGGCACAGGTCGCCGTCGAGGCACCAGCGTTCGACGTCGAGGCACCAGCGTTCGACGTCGAGGCACCAGCGTTCGACGTCGAGGCGGAAGTCGAAGGCGAGGCAGAAGTCGACACCGAGGCGACGGAGATCGAGGCGTGGTTCGACGCCGCGGAAGCGTGGGTCGACGTCGAGGAGGCATGGTTCGACGTCGAGAGGACGATCGACTGCGAGACGGCGCTCGTCGTCGAGGGCGAAGAGACGCCGGACGAGGTCGACGTACAGTTCGACGTCCCAGACATCGGGGAATACGTCCTCTGTGATTACGATCTCCAGTCGGGGATCGGGGAGACGCGGACGTTCCCCGTCGGTGGCTTCCACGCGGGACAGGCACGCCAAGAAGAGGAGAGTGGCCGCGAGCCCGGACAATGCTGGTGGGGGCTCTCCAGCTAGGAGTGATGGGGCTTCGGAACATCTGTCCCCGCTGCGTACCCAGCGGCCGCCTCTGCCTCCTGTGCCCGGCCTTCCACCTGTGGAAATATGGATTTTTATGGTCAGTTATGTCCCCTATCTTGGACCCCAACGGTTTCATGTATAAACCATAAGTACATGTATGTTTCCTCCAGTTCCAGTTATGAAGACGCAAACACATGTGCGTCCACCGTCAACATGTCCTCTTTCAGATCCGCCATGAATGGGCCGGATATTCTATTCCTAAGTATGAAAGGCCACCGGCTTTATATGGTTCACTTATCCCATTTTACAGTTCAGACGAGTAGGCCCTGATTCTGCCATCAAGTTTTTTCTGCCTTCTGCCTCTGAAAGCTCCAGTCTGAGCCCGCATCTGTACCCATGAACTTTGTCCTACTCCCTGCGCGGCTAACGGTGCCTGACTCCAGCCTGTTGCCTGCCAAAGACTGTATTTCACCTTCAAGATTATCTGCTTTGCTCCGCTCCCTATCCAATACATTCCTGTCTAGTAGTTTAAGTAAACATTCTCCCAGCTACCGAGCAAAGGGCCCGGCTTCTCTGTCTTCATGCAAGTAATTAATAGCCCTATTACTATGGAAGATTTCTGCCCTCGCATTTAGTGTAGACACTTAGACGCTTGTACACGCACTAACGGACAGTATAGTCAGTATAGAATAAGATTCTATCCTAAGAGACCTTTCTTTCTGGATAACACAGTTCTTTAAACATAAGGATATTAGATATGATTTGGGATTAGGTTGACATAACCCCAGACTTCTGTCTCCACATGTAGAGCTAAATGTCAAGTCCCCTTCATCCCCTAGTTACACGTCAATCACACGTCATGCTGCTGCGCGCGCATCTCTGCTAAGTATTTCTGCTGACATTGCGAAATCCTTTCATGGAACCACCCATTTATGACATCATACCTGATGACGTTTTTTTAGTTACACCCATTTTAGTTACGCATGTATGTTCTTATCTTTGTTATCAACTGTTACGCCTCCGGCATCTGTTTCACTGTAATGCCTATTGTATATAAATGATTACTTGTCAATAAAGTGGGGTCCTTCACTTCCTGAACCTTCGTGGTGATGGAATATGGAGTCCTCAATTCGAATTGATTTTGGAATAAAGCCCGCTCCGAACCTCTAATACCACGGATTCTGCCTCTTATTTTACTGAGCTATTATTATAGATTTTCCGCATCAAATTAAGTCCCGGTAATTAAATTATTTACCACATATATGGCGCCCGAACAGGGACACTTTCTCATCTCACGCGCCGGAGGTGCGTTGCAGGCCCGGTCTCCTGTCACAGCTGGACGGACAACAACGCGTACCCACAGGATTTCCTGTATCTCCCTCCTGCCGAGCGGGGGTAACTGAGGCTGCGATCAACACCCAGACGAGGCGGTGAGAAGTGCGAAGTATCCCGACCAGAGCCTAGCTGAGAGAGCAAGATCCGAGGTATACAGAGGCCCACCAGTTCCGAAGTTCCGAAGTTCCGAAGTATCGAGTCGAGTCCAGTCCGGTCCGAGTCCAGTTCAGTTCAGTTCCGAGGCCTTCCGTTCCGAGCTACCCGGTGAGTACCATTGTCGGGAAGGCGTTCTGACGTGCACATAGGTTGTGCCGGTCAAGACGGGTTTGGGTACACAAATCCGGTCTGCACTGTTTCAGCAGTGTATCTGTACTGTTTAGCAGTATATCAAGTATGTCTAGTATATGAAGTCAGAATTATCTAGCTAGTATCGAGTATTATGCTTAGCGAACGGCCATCATTGTTGTTCATTAAATGTTAAATGTTAAATGTTTTAAATACGTTCTGCATATTGTGGTGTGAATGACTGTTCATTATTGTGTTTCGTTGTATTAAACGTGTTCAAAATTAGGTATCAGATCAGATCAGTTCTCAAAATGCCGCTCTTTTCGAAATTAATACAGATCAAAACCAGAAAAGGGGTACTCGAAGAAGCTGTTCCCATTCCCCCTAGGGACACTCCAGGGTACTTTATGTATCATAAACATGGCCTAGACGCCATATTATTTCTTGATTTATGGGTAGACTACACCAAGGAATTACCAGAAAGTCAGAGGTGGCCCGCAGTTGGGACATGGGATGCAGATTGCATCATGAGAGTAGAGGAAGAATTATGGAAAAAGAAAGCTAGACAATCACAGAAAGACGCCATTGAATTATGGCGTAAAGAATCGTATAGACGTACAGAAAAAGCACGTAGACAGGAAGAGAAGAGTAAGGAGAATTTAAATAAAGTTCGAGAAAATATATTAATTGAAGAAGGTACTCGAGTAAAATCAGAACAAGTAGACAGACAACGAAATGCCCTTATGAATGGTATGTATCCTCTCCTGGCCGAAGGATTACCTAAGGCTACTCCGGAGATACCAAAAGACTTGCCACCCCCATTGTTTCCGTTAAAGGTACATCCCAAAGGGCATCCCAGAACCGCAGAAGATGTTTTTCTTTCCTCTTATTTAGACGACGCAGCTCCCGAGTATGCTAATGCTGCGCCACATAGACCGCCGGCAGAGGGGGTTCAACGCCAAGACCCTCTTCCGTCTGTACCTCCGCAACAGCAAACTCCGACACAAGTTCAGGCAAGCACATCTGCTTCGACATCTGTATCCACACCTATAGTTGCTATATCACGTTCGACGAATCCTTTCACATCCAGCACCCCAGGTGGGGCTACCGGAGGTACATCAAACATTTTTTCCACGCCACCCAGAGTAAATAAACTTTCCTTTCAAGAATTAGCCCACCAACGTACGCCCAAACTAGTAACTCCCAACACGCTCAAGGAACTTCTAATAGATTGTAGATATGACCCTGTGCCCGGAAAAGGGGACGAAATGATGCTAGCATCATTACGTATCCGACGAGCTGCTATATATTTAGGGAAGCTACCAGGAATGACTACACACTTAGAAAATATATATCACTTTGTCCAGTCAGGGCGAGATTCTGAGAGTATTAACAGAGCCATGGAGTACCAAAAAGTGGAAATACAGGGGGAACTGTTACGTTTCCTCATAAATTGTGTGATCAGAAATCAAGACCAACCAGGGGTAAATCCGAAAGAAATGCAAATTCTTACCACATGGAGTCAGAATATATCAGAGGGGAGACATGATAAACGATCATGTATAGTAGCTATGTGCCGAAAGATTCGCAAAGAAATAGAACGAATACACGAAGAAAGATTAGCAGTAGACGAACCTGAACAAACCGAAGACGAGGAAGAATTAGAACTGCCCACAGGACAGTTAGAAACCATGGCCTATGTAGGTAGAGGAAGATCTTGCAATAATACTAGATGCTTCACTGATCCGATACGTCCGGTACGTCCAGATAATAGCAGAAATTTCCAAACTCCTATAATAAATATAAGGTCCCCCGAACATTCGTTCCAAGCCGCTGACAACCTACTCCGAGAACGAAGGGGTTATCATATACTCGATTCTATGGACGAACAAGAATTAGCCAGGTCAGCCGTTCATTGGGTTGATAGTCCCGGAAAATATAGTGATGATACATTAGCACACATGTTTTTGAACCTCGCCCCAGATGAACAGCGTTTAGCTGGTATCTATATGATTCAACAACTCCTTATATTATATAAAAGCCAACACTCCGACCCTGGTCCCTTACCTGATATATTGACTAAATTACTCACGAATAAATGGAGAGGTTCAGGTACTGAGCTAATTAGAGAAATACTGGAATCCAGAAAGCAGTACATTCTTTTTGTATGTCCCGAACATGTTTCACTGCCCATCAAGGAAAGAACGACGTACTATATGGATAGACAGAATCCCTTACGCGAAGTGCACCCGATAAAAGGTGAGGACAATCAGTTTAAACGTGTGTTTGTATACACACCCATATCTAAAATAGAACTATTGGAAATGAAGAAGGTGGTACCCAGTCATGACAAAGACCCAGCGGGTTTCCACCGAGAAATTAAAGACATGTTGCTCATGGGAGAGTATACCTACCCCGACATTATGACAATATTGAAGGTATTAATGCCTGCGGGCATTTATGAAAAACTCAAGGAAAAGGATTGGGAGGTGGGAGACCAAAAGATAGATTGGACAGCATTAGAAAACGAAGAAAAAGCTCGAGGTCCAGGTGCAGGGCTTGGGGAGAAGACCAAAACACTACCAGGTTTACTAGTACAGGTACTGCCACGTTTATTAACTACGAAAAAGGAAGACTGGGGTGCAATCTCAGCCTGTAAACAAAAACCAGACGAGGACACTAGTGATTTCTACGCCCGATTCGAAAAATGTTTTGGTATAAATAGTGGAATAAAAGCAAGTAGCGAATCGTATCCACATCTGTTTGTGACAAAGTTAGTTGAAAATTCTTTGCCCCAAGTTAAGAATAGAGTATTGAAATTCGAGAGTACCTGGCAAGGTAACACTCCGTCACAAATGTTACAAATGCTACAGTACCATCACAATAGAATTAGAGAGGAACAAGAACATGAACAAAGACGCATGAAAGACACGAAAATGAAAATGCTAGTTTCCCAGACGGTTCCAGCTGACGGTCATAAAAAGGGTATGACACAGTCCAGTGTTTCAACAGGTCCTGTAAAAGGGACATGCAACTATTGTAAACAGCCAGGTCATTATGTACACGAGTGTCCAGTTTTAAAACATAATATCGCAATAGGTAATACAAAAGAAAGACCACGGCCACCTAGACAGGATCAGAACCAACAAGGAGCCCCGCAGCATGCACAGTCCATGCCAGCTCCGCAACAGTCTCTGCCGGCTCCACCGTCGCAGCCTATTGCTGCCACACAAACAACGACACGACAGATGTACCAGACCGCACAGTATGACTATCCTGATTATCAACGATACTCATGAAACAGCCTAGAGAGGGAAGTTGGCTTACCCCTTATTGAGGTCCCTGTAGATCAAGAAGGACCTTATGTACACAGTGAACTATTAGGCCAAGATAAAAAAATTTTACTTGATACAGGGGCAAGCCGAACAACAATAAAACGTAGTGAAGTTCCAGGGGCACCCCTCTCAGGCTCACAGAATATTTCCCTTGGCTTTTCAGGAAAACCTATCGTTAACGAAGTATCACAGCCTCTTCCCCTTACGATTGGTCCTTTGACACGAACTACAGATTTATTGCTTACTAAATCATTCCCAGAAAACTTGTTAGGTATAAAAACATTGAAAGCTCTAGGAGCTATAATATGTTGTTCTCCGGAAGGAGTAAGATTGTTTTTACGTGATTTCAAAGGGCACTATGTGTCCCGAGACATGGATCACCGACTGCAGACTTTACCCACACATTTATGGGCACAAGGCCCTACAGATGTTGGTTGCATGAACATTACACCATATCGAGTCACACTAAAGGCAGGAGTGGTACTACCACGAATGCGACAATACAAGTTACCACCAGATGCTGTAGTGGCTTTACTGCAAATCATTGACGAACTTATTACCCAAGGAGTGGTTGTGGAAACAGACTCCAATGTATGTAATTCACCGATAATTCCGATTCTTAAACGAACTGATCCAAAGGCCCCGCCAGTATATCGATTGGTCATTGATCTGCGCGAATTAAATAAATGTATTGTACCACAATACCCCGTAGTTCCAGACATTTCTTCATTACTGACAGCTATTGATTCCGAAGCAACATTCTTTACTGTAATTGATCTCAAGAATGCCTTTTTCAGCGTCCCAATAGATCCGGAAAGCCAATACTTGTTCGGATTTAGCTTAAATGGACGAAGCTTTAAATTCACACGCGCACCCCAAGGATTCACAGAAAGCCCCAGCATCTATAGCCAAGCACTGAAACGAGAACTTGACAGTATACACATGCCAGTCAACACTGCCCTGCTTCAATATGTCGATGATCTGCTGATCACCGCTAGAAGCGAACCTGAATGTGAAAAAGCCTCACTGACGGTTTTACATTTTTTGGCCGAAAAGGGGCACAAGGTGTCCCCTTCTAAGCTGCAATTCTGTGTCCAGCGAGTTGTTTACCTTGGTCACTCGCTGTCCAAGGAGGGAAGGCAGCTTACACCAGATCGCATCCAGTTAATTGCTAACATGCCAATACCCAAGACACAAAAGGAGGTGCGGGCTTTTATAGGCCTCACTTCATATTGTAGGCAGTGGATCCCTCAGTATGCATTTCTAGCAAAACCACTCATTCAGTTGACAACACAGGAGGCAGCCACATCGACTGTCCTCCCTTGGACACAGGAACATACACAAGCTTTTGAAAGCCTAAAGAAAGCTTTATGTCAAGCACCCGTTTTAGCAACACCATGTTACTATAAACATTTTACACTCTTTGTTACAGAACGCGAAGGTACTGCTTTGTCAGTACTCACTCAGGAACAAGCAGGATCACACAAACCGTGTGCTTATTTTTCCAGTACATTAGATCCCGTAGCTCAGGCTCTGCCTGCGTGCCTGAAATCAGTGGCAGCAACAGCTTTAGCAATTAGACAAAGCGATGCCATAGTGTTAGGACACCAATTGACAGTACAAGTACCACATGCAGTAGAGGTTCTCTTGAACCGCACACAGACACAACACTTGACTATAGCACGACTCACTGGTTACGAATTAACATTGTTTCAGCCACATATAGAAATCAGACGTTGTAGTACATTGAATCCTGCCACACTGTTACCAGTAAACGGAACAGACCCACTTGCACATGATTGTATTGAAGTTATCACTATCACGACGAAACCTAGACAAGACTTGACAGACGTCCCATTGTCAGATCCAGACCTGACGTTGTATGTAGATGGGTCATGTATGAGAACAAGTACAGGAGAGTTAGTGGCCGCGTATGCAGTCACAACAGATACTGAAGTTATTGAAACAAATCGCATAAATACCTTGTCCGCTCAAGTAGCAGAGCTCGTCGCTCTGACACAAGCCTGTATTCAAGCTACGAATAAAAAAGTCAACATATATACTGATTCACGTTATGCATTCGGAGTTGTACATGACTTCGGCGTGCTGTGGCGAGAGAGAGGTTATTTAACTTCTCACGGTACCCACATTCAGCACGGACCCCTTATTCATGCCTTACTAGATGCAATACATCTACCCACTGCAATATCAATTATGAAATGTAAAGCTCATACGAAAGTTACTGATATCATTTCCCAAGGCAATGATTTAGCTGACAGAACAGCTAAACAGACTGCTCAAACCCACACGTCTGACATGACAAAGACAATAGTTCCGACACCAACACATTGCATGACGGTTAAGGATCCCGCTCTTGACGTAATTGACATACAGACACATGCTACACCAGATGAAATAAAGAAATGGACTGAATTAGGAGGGACCCAAACGGATCAAGGATGGATGACGAAGGAAAAATGTGTGTGGTTCCTTCCTGATTCAATGGTCCAAGTTATCATTAACACTGTACATAGTCCAGCGCACCTAGGAGAAAAAGCTATGCTAGACAGCATTCAACACATTTGGTTCAACAAACATTTACGAGCAGCAGCTAAACAAAAAGTCCGTACCTGTATGATCTGTTGTCAGTTTAACCCAGGTAAAAGCATTCCCGTAGAACAGGGTGGATTTCAGCCTCCTGATCACTCTTTTGAAGTCCTCCAGATGGATTATATCCAGATGGAACGATGTCGAGGATTCAAATATGTTCTCGTAGTTGTCTGTGCTCTTTCCCGTTGGACAGAGGCATACCCGGTTTCAGATTACACTGCCCCGACTACTGCCAAACAGTTGGTTCGAGAATTCTTCCCACGATACGGTTTACCACGTGTTGTCTACTCAGATAACGGCCAGCCGTTCTCCTCCGAACTAATGAAACACGTTTCACTTTTGTTAGGCTATCAGTGGAGATTTCACTGTGTCCGACACCCCGAGGCAGCAGGTCTCGTGGAACGACATAATCAAACTCTGAAAATTAGATTGTCCAAAATATGTAGAGAGAAAGGTGTCGACTGGGTAGTAGCCTTACCAGTTGCACTCTTTTACATGAGAATGGTAGCGCACTCTCGAACAGGGCTATCCCCTTATGAGGTGGTCTTTGGTAGACCACCAAATATGTGGGGGACGCCTATACCACGAAAAATAACTGATGTTGACTGTAACATGCTGACAGATTACTTGGCTTCCTTGATGTCTGCACTACAATCTTGTCGTTCACAGGTAGCTGCAGCCTTTCCCGACAACACCGAGGTGAAACCCCATGACGTAATTCCAGGGGATTTGGTGTTAGTGAGGAATTTTGACCGGAAGTCCCAGCTGGATCCTAGGTGGAGATCGCCTCAACTCGTACTGTTAACAACGAGGACAGCCGTGAAGATCGAAGGTCGAAAAGGCTGGATACATTCAAGTCATATCAAGAAATTTCATGGACTACCGTCCGATGTAAATGACACACCTTGCGTGTCTTCACCGATTGACTCAAAGCTTCCTTTGGTTGAACTGAATGACAAAGAACAATACAGACTAAAATTAAGGTCTACCAAGTCAGACAATTTGATTGTTTAAGTCCTCTCCAAGGTGAATCGGTCGAATTTGTCCCTGACATGAATCCCCTAGACCTGAATAGAGAAAGACACCGAAGGAAGCGAATGAAACAACATGCGTACTATAAATCACTGCGTAGTCATTGCACAGTGACGTTATTAATTTTGTTTTTCTTATGTCTTTTAATAATAGCTGCAAGTATATTGTTGCACATATATTATCCTATTTCTAAACATGTTCATAATGTTACTGCTGAACATTCTTTTAGTGAACTTCCCCCGCATGAGTTGTCATATAGATTTGCGCTGCGCAACAACACTTTTATTAGTATGTTACATCATTCCCATCAGGTTAGCAATGTTACAAATTGTTGGATATGTGGCCGACTCCCTCCCTATCAGAACTATAAAGGAATTCTGCCTCTCTTCCCATACCCGTTCACACACAATGGCTCCTGTGGAGCATGGTTTAGTCTAATTAATTCCCAAGATTCGAATTCCGCAGTTTATCAAGACAACTGGGTATGGGGAAACCTGCACTTAGTTTTACTTAAAGTCTGCTACCCTGACAAGAAGGGACTTCCCAAAAGAACAGGAACTGATCTAGAAAATGAAGTATATGGATTAGGTAATTTCACGCTTGATCTCATGATCCTGAATGTCGAATCCGAAGCTGCACCAATTTTGCCCGCTATGTCAGTATTTCCAGTTAAAGGTGAATTATGTATAAGAAAGAATGGCTCTATACACATGGGCCACAGTAAATGCACCACTGTAATAGAATTCAGTGATCAAGGCAAGTCTACATTTAGAGCTTCTCGCCATTCCTACTTTGTATGTGGTCAGACTGCATATATACGTTTGCCTCTAGATTGGGATGGTACCTGCTACATTGGATTCCTTTTGCCACCTGTTTTCCTAGCTCCTCCTGATTATCATAGAAATACTCATTTAGTACACAATAGAGAACGGAGAGATCTCCCAATAGTCGATTACACTGAGACAGCATGGGAAAAATACACAGATTTCAATAAAGGTCTTTTTCCCTTTATAGGTACAGTTACCAATAGTAAGCTGATACGTAGATTAACCAGAACCCTTGAAGCAGTAGTGAACGAAACTATTTCCGCCTTAGGCAATTTAACAGAAGAGCAGTCTGCTATGCGGATTGTTGTGCTTCAAAATCGTCTTGTCCTTGACGTCATCCTGGCCGATAGGGGCGGAGCTTGTAGGGTCATCGGATCAAGCTGTTGCATTTTCATACCAGAAAATTCGCCATCTGTATATAAAGCCATAACTCGCCTTCATAAGATTGTAAGCCAGATACACCAGAATCCAGGCACCTGGACTTGGTCCAGTTGGTTTTGGAGTGTATTATCTACCTTTGGATGGAGGGTCCTATCCTTCCTAGGTATTGGCTTTCTCATACTATTCAGTTGCTGTTTATGCCTACAATGTGGACCAGCGATTTGTGGTCTGTGTGTCACCTCGTGTATCCCACATCCAAGTTTTCATTCAAGATTCCGGAAGAAGAAAGAAGAACAAATGATGCTATATGAACAGATCAACGGATTGATGAAGATTGATATCTCTTAAGGGCAAGTAGGGGACAAGGAGGGAATGTGGAAATATGGATTTTTATGGTCAGTTATGTCCCCTATCTTGGACCCCAACGGTTTCATGTATAAACCATAAGTACATGTATGTTTCCTCCAGTTCCAGTTATGAAGACGCAAACACATGTGCGTCCACCGTCAACATGTCCTCTTTCAGATCCGCCATGAATGGGCCGGATATTCTATTCCTAAGTATGAAAGGCCACCGGCTTTATATGGTTCACTTATCCCATTTTACAGTTCAGACGAGTAGGCCCTGATTCTGCCATCAAGTTTTTTCTGCCTTCTGCCTCTGAAAGCTCCAGTCTGAGCCCGCATCTGTACCCATGAACTTTGTCCTACTCCCTGCGCGGCTAACGGTGCCTGACTCCAGCCTGTTGCCTGCCAAAGACTGTATTTCACCTTCAAGATTATCTGCTTTGCTCCGCTCCCTATCCAATACATTCCTGTCTAGTAGTTTAAGTAAACATTCTCCCAGCTACCGAGCAAAGGGCCCGGCTTCTCTGTCTTCATGCAAGTAATTAATAGCCCTATTACTATGGAAGATTTCTGCCCTCGCATTTAGTGTAGACACTTAGACGCTTGTACACGCACTAACGGACAGTATAGTCAGTATAGAATAAGATTCTATCCTAAGAGACCTTTCTTTCTGGATAACACAGTTCTTTAAACATAAGGATATTAGATATGATTTGGGATTAGGTTGACATAACCCCAGACTTCTGTCTCCACATGTAGAGCTAAATGTCAAGTCCCCTTCATCCCCTAGTTACACGTCAATCACACGTCATGCTGCTGCGCGCGCATCTCTGCTAAGTATTTCTGCTGACATTGCGAAATCCTTTCATGGAACCACCCATTTATGACATCATACCTGATGACGTTTTTTTAGTTACACCCATTTTAGTTACGCATGTATGTTCTTCTCTTTGTTATCAACTGTTACGCCTCCGGCATCTGTTTCACTGTAATGCCTATTGTATATAAATGATTACTTGTCAATAAAGTGGGGTCCTTCACTTCCTGAACCTTCGTGGTGATGGAATATGGAGTCCTCAATTCGAATTGATTTTGGAATAAAGCCCGCTCCGAACCTCTAATACCACGGATTCTGCCTCTTATTTTACTGAGCTATTATTATAGATTTTCCGCATCAAATTAAGTCCCGGTAATTAAATTATTTACCACACACCGGCGCCTCCACCGGTGCCTGCCCTTCCTCCTCCCCCTCTCCCTCCGCCTCCTCCTCCGCTGCCTCTGCCCGTGCCTCAGCTGCCTGCATCGCCACCGCAGCCACCGCCTCCTCACCCGAGAGCTCCTCACCAGCAGAGATCTCGCTCTCGCAGGCGCTCACGGAGTAGGCGCAGATCGTCCACTCGCTCTGGACATGGACGACGGAGGTATCGGTCTCGTTCCAGAGGGTCGAGGGGCACGTACTCTTCTGGGGCTGGCCGGTTCTCGCCCTCGCTGTCGGAGACGCCTCCTACCCGCGTCTCTCCAGTGGATGACATTGCCACGTTCCAGGAGGTGTTGATGAGAGGGGCTGCGAAGTTGGGGATATCGGTGACTACCCCTGTTCCCACTACTTCTGTGATCTTTGAGACTTTGCATAAGGCACATCTGTCGCGCCCCCTCCTCCCGCTGGTTCCGGGGTTGGAGGAACCTGCTATGGAGGTGTTCTTGACGCCGGCCGTGGTGAAACCGGCTCCCTCGAGACTGTTAAAAAAGTACAGGGCTCCTGACTCGGATCCGGCGTTCCTCAGAGTGGATCCCCCACCGGATTCTGTTATCGTGGCGGCGGCTCGTAAGCAACACTCTACGACGCCTTCATCCACGGCTCCTCCGGATAAGGAGAGTCGCAAAATGGACTCCTTGGGGAGGAGGATGTGCTCCACGTCGGCCACTACGATGAAGGCCGCTAGCGCCTCCGCTCTGTTGGGGCGCTATGACAGGTCTCTTTGGGACTCCCTGCAACAGTTCGCTGCCTCCCTACCTAGAGACAAGAGGGAGGACTTTCAAGAGGTGCTGAACGAGGGCATGATGGTCTCTAATCAGATCATCAGTGCGGCGGGGGACGTGTCGCTGCTGGCGGCCCATGGGTACTGCCACGGCATACATATGAGGAGGCATTCCTGGCTGCGGCTGACTCCGCTCAAGCCGGAAGCACAGCAGAAGATCGCCAATTTGCCATTTTCTGGCACGACGCTCTTCGGGTCACATGCGGACGACGAGATGGCCCGCATGAAGGCTGAGGCGGAAACTCTGAAGGCGGTGGGGCTGGAGCGGCCCAAGGAGCAGAGGAGGTCCTTCCGGTCCTCGGGCAGGCGCTACACCAAGCAGAGGGGCCAAGGGCGTCAGTCGGGCCCCCAGCAACAGCCCCAGCAACAGCAGCAGTACCAGAGGCAGTCCTTTCAGAAGCGCCAGAGGGGCAGAGGCCAGCATCAGTCCTCGGCGGGGAACAAAGGCCCGGCCGGGTCGAAGCCCTGAAAAGTTACTTCCCCCTCATCCGTTACCCGCTCCGGTGGGGGGAAGTATTCAACACTACCTGGCAGAGTGGAGGACAATAACGCAGGACAAGTGGGTGCTGAATATTGTTTGCAGTGGTTACTGTCTTCGTTTCACCAGTCCGCCTCCACAGATTCCACCAGTGCGCTCCCTCTACATGGGGCGGGAGCTCCAGCGGGAGGCGGACGTTCTGTTAAAAAAGAGGGCGATAGAAGCGGTTCCTTTGAAGCAAAAAGGAAAAGGTCTCTACTCACGGTTCTTTCTCGTAAGAAAGAAAGACAAGAACGAGTTCAGGCCTATTCTGGATCTGCGTCAAGCAAACAAGTGGATCCGCCGAGAAAAGTTCCGTATGCTGTCCCTGCATCAGATTTACCCTCAGCTGCATCGAGGAGACTGGCTGTGCGCCATAGATCTGCAGGACGCTTACTTTCATGTGCCGATCGCACCGAAGCATCGCAAGTTCCTGAGGTTTCTGGTAGGCAACAACCATTACCAGTATTCAGTACTCCCGTTTGGCCTGAAGTCTGCACCACGGACGTTCTCCAAGTGCATGGCAGTGGTCGCGGCACACCTGCGGAAGACCGAGGTGTTTGTGTACCCATACCTGGACGATTGGTTGATCAAAGCGTCCACTTACCAGGAAGCCCAGTGCCATTTCAACAGGACGGCAGCTTTGCTTCATCGTCTGGGGCTGCACATCAACATGACGAAGTCAGTGCCGGTCCCTGTGCAGTGTCTCCAGTACTTGGGGGCTTCAGTCAATACTTTGACCGCAAGCGTGTGTCCTTCGGAGGAGAGACGCTTATCGATCCGTGGGAAGGCTCTGCATCTCATCTCAGCCCGCTCTCCTACGGTGAGGACGGTGTCTTCCTTACTGGGGTCGATGGCCTCTTGCATTTTTCTCACCCCCAATGCACGTCTGCATATGAGGCCCCTACAGGAATGTCTGGAGGATCAATGGGACCAGAGGCGGGGGCGTTGGGAGGACAAGATCCAGTTGTCTCAACACGCTCGGCAGTCTCTGAAATGGTGGTGTACCCCAGAGAATGTTTGCAAGGGGACTCCTTTTCACAAGGATATTCCGGTCCAGACCATAGTGACCGATGCGTCTCTCCAGGGCTGGGGAGCGCATTCGGGCCCTCTTCAGATTCAGGGGATATGGTCGCAGATGGAGACGACTTACCATATCAACTTTTTGGAACTCAGAGCGGTACACTTGGCCTTGAAGGCGTTCCATCCCTCCTTCAGGACGTCCTCCCTGCTGGTTCAGACGGACAATACTACGACCATGTATTACCTCAACAAGCAGGGGGGCTCCCGTTCACGCACCCTATCTCGGGAGGCACAGGCGATCTGGAACTGGCTGGTGGCCAGGAATCTGACGATCACGGCGACCCACCTGCCGGGAGTGCAGAATGCCCAAGCAGACGCGCTCAGCAGGCTCGTTCAAGAGAACCACGAGTGGGTGCTAAACGACGACGTGCTAAGAGACGTCTTCGCAGAATGGGGCACTCCAGATATAGATCTGTTCGCTACGGCAGAAAACAGCAAATGCCGCGACTTCGCGTCCAGGTACTACCAACCAGGGACGCTGGGGAATGCCCTATGGATCAGCTGGTCCAACAGCTTTCTCTACGCCTTTCCACCCATTCCCCTGATTCCGGCGGTGCTGATCAAGCTGTCGCAATCCAGAGCCAGAATGATCCTGATTGCTCCGGAGTGGCCGAGGCAATGGTGGTTCACCAACCTTCTTCACCGGTCTGTTCTGATCCCACTGTTGGTTACTTCAGTAATTTTTTCAAAGAAGAGAGACACATATTGGGATAAGAATGATTTGGGTAGAATTTGTGAGATAATCTAGCCTTCCTTTTTTGATCCAAGTACCCGTCATTAATAGGCAATATAAAACATGCTATTTTTAAAAGTGAAAAACTGCTTTACAAAAAGTAAAGGAAAACATTACACAACAAGAGTTAAGTATGAAAAGAATGTTGCCCAGTGCATTGCAAATTGAAAATTAGCTATGAGTCTTACTTTTTAAAGTTTAAAACTTGAATTCAATTTTAGGCATTGGTCGAAAGGAAATCACAGGCATAATACAAATCAACAACATAATTAGATGATTCAAGGATTCATTTTGATAGTAGTTTAAAATCCAACTTAATGGTCAAATCAGATTTTAAATTACTATTTTTGGAAATTACACTTTTAGATGATTGCCATTTCTCTGCCTAAGCTAAAAGGGCCTTTCAGCCAGGGCCCAGTGTCACCTGACTGTTGAAGAGCTACCCGGAGGGGAGATGTGGATTGCCCCAAGACAGTAGACAAAAGCTTGGGTGTGGAGAGGTATGTTTCCTCATTGAGCAGGATGGCCTGGGGGACTGTACTCAACCCCTTCCTGAGCTTCAAAAATGCCTACCCTGTCACTGGCAGATGTAGCTCACATCTAGGCCTTCCTACCTTTGTCTTCCTAGTCAGCTTACCTCCAAACCTAGTGGGATGGCAGAGCTGTCAGAGAACTGATTAGGCGTGACCACAAGGGCCGGTTTGCCCAATATCATGCCACTCCTCCGGGTGGACACTGGAAGCTCTGATCAGGGGAAGAAGGGTTTTGCCATGTTGGATTTAGAAACAGAAGGGCACTGTGGGATAGTTTACAATAAAATGCACAGGGCATACTGCAAAAGTGGGTAAGGTCACCCCTGGGAACTTTTACCCAATTTCTTAGGGAATGGCCAGGAGTTTCCCCCCAAATGTGGCAACCCCAGTACCACCTCAGAACATACCTGGATCTTTGGAGAATCAGAATGACTGCCCCGCTGACTTGCCCCAACCACAGGCCAGCACTGGGTATAAGAATGGCAGCCCCTGACCCCTCTCAGAACAGTCCTGAACCATTGTGGATTAGAAGAAGGACTGCCCTGATGTCAGAAAAACCTTCTGGAAGACTGGACCTGCTTGCCTTGAACCCAGGAACCCTGGAAGTGACTCCAGGGGGCAGTTAGCTAGCCTCCTGTTTGAGCTACAGCGACACAACAAGCTTCCAGAGCCTCTCTAACTGCAGCTGCCCAGCTGACCAGTTCCAACTGGACCTGCCCTGGATTCTGCTGCAGTCCTCTGCAAGAGTGAGTCCTAACCCACAAGTGGTGCCCCCAGGATCTGGACCCCTGGCTGCTGTTTGAGTGTACTTCTCCTTTGCCTGCTGCAAAAGCTGAGGTTTAGAAACTTTTTGCCAAAATTCTGCCTGAGATCCAACGGAGACTGGGGTTGCCATTCAAAGCCGCAGCCGTCAATGTTGAATCACCAGTCGGCCTCAGCTTGCTGGTTTGACCTCCTGAAGAAGGTCTGATTTCAGAAAGGTTTTAACGTTTGAACATAGAAGGCTTCATCAGGACTGACACTGACTGAGCAACAACCCATCAACATCAAGTCATTCCTGAGCACAGACTTTGAACTTTTCCTGCTCAGAGCTTTTCCATCTTTGTTGACAACCACACCATGACATTGTTCTCTAGGAACCTACCACTGTTGAGCCCCATTTCAGAACCACCTTGCAGATTGCCTTGCTGGCTACTCATTTATGAACACTTTTTCCTCATAAACGTTTGTAAGTCAGAAGGTAAACTTTTCACAGAGGCAAACCTGGTACTTGTATCCAACCTGCGCTCCATCATGTTCTGCCTTTGACCTGGTCTGGCGTGACTAGATAACTGGGGTTGGGGCTTTGCACTTTTTGTTGCAATTTTTAGTTTAAAGTTTAAAGATTCATATCTCTGGTTGTACTTATTAGATTGTTGTCATTGTGGTGTCATTTTATTTATTAATATGTACTTTCTTTTTCTAAATTGTTTGGTGATTTTTTTTAAGTTAGTGTTTTCACTTTACTGCTGTTTTAGTACTGCATAAATACTTCACACATTGCCTTTAAGTTAAGCCCGACTTTTTTTGTTGCTCTTTTATGTAGCGTGATCTCGACCCAAAGGTATCAGAGCACTTTACATCAGCACCAGTTGCATTGCAGATGGACTCCTACATTTGCATGCACAGGGAGATTAAGTGATTTACCCAGAATCATAGGATGTTTGAACCTCCTGCCAGACTCAAACCTGGTTCCCCAGCTTCAAAGTTGGCTGGCTTAGCATCAAGCTATCACAAGCTTAAGCACAGGTTTATTTAGTTCACCTGTCAAGGATTGTGAATATTGTTTGATTCGGGTTCTCACCACCCTCAAATAATACTCCAATTTTTTTTATGTAGATGGAGGGAAGTTACATCGTATTTCAGGAGTTTTATTAACATGATGCCTTATGCATGCTCTATACCCACCTACCCCCATGTAGCAGAGGTGCCAATGAGCTCTTTTGGACTGAAAGCAAAGAAAGGCACAGTCTTTTCACTCTTTGAATTCAATAATGTGGGTACACCTTTTTCCTTTTAACTGTTGACATTTCAAGACACTGACATCAGTCATGATGGACTTGACAAATACTTTAATAACAACCAGTTGAGTGCTTCCCAATCTAGGAGTCTAATGTTTGTAATTTAAGGGAAAAAAAAATTCATATATAGAAAAAGGAATGAAAGCACTGTTTCACAATTTTGAATGTAGCTATAAAATGCCTTAACTCTTGTTTGAATACAAAGTTCATGATTAAGGTAGGTTTGTTTTCACTTTGAAACCCGAAGCATTTAATTAATGGAATGACAATCATTTTATGACATAAAATAGTAGAGAAGGGATTCTTTTACAGAATGATTAGGGTCCAGCATCATTGAGTGACATACTGTAAGATTAAGGTTGGGGGAAGGTTAATGATTGGTTATGTGGTAAGGCTTAACATCCATATTTAATTCTCTAAGAGTCAAATAAAAGGGAGCTCAAACATAGTCCCAAAATATATCAATATTTACAGATTTTTCAGATAACAGCAGATTATATAAATTATCCCTATGTGGTTTTCTCTTAGTAAATGTATGTTAATTGGTTATCCTGAAAATTGGCTTAAGAGCCATCCGACCAGGGCCTACACTGGACACCACTACAAAATCATTTCAGCATTGATGCTATATTTATGGTGGTGTTGCTGAAGTTCTATGCATTCTGTTATGGCTTGTACTCACCTTTTTTTGTCCTAACTCCTCAAGGTGTTGTAATGCCATGGACTTTTGTGTACATCATGATCTTTGGAATGTGATGGGCACTTGGCAACAAGGAGAATCACGACTGAGAGGAGCTGTGCTGGCTGTAATGTCCTTGTGGTGAATGCATTAAAGAGAACTGAAGTTGACCTGTGTATCTCTCAACACTGGTGACAAGTTGGAGCACCCACCCCTAAGAGAACCCTGCATGCGCCGTTATTACAAGCTGCATACTGTTGTGAAGGATAGAGTCAAGGAACTGCTTTTGACCTGATGTCCCTTATTATGCTTTGAAGTACAGCCACAGTAGGTCATTTCAAGGTACTTTTGACTGAACTTGATTGGGATAAGCCCTTTTTGCTTTTTGCCTTTGCTGTTTGGGACGTGTAAAACATTATATTTATCTCCTTTACCCTGCCGTTGGCCGAGCGGTGCTCTGCGGCATTTGAATTCTGGTGCACGCAGCCTTGGAGCGCGACCACAGCAGCATTAGAGACTGTGTGAGCAGCGTTGCTGAGGAGCGTGAACCGCATCTCCCCTGGAGGCATGTCTGCTTAGGAAGCCAAATGCCTCATGGGAGTCGTCCCGCACACGTTATTGAGGTAGCTTGTGCGCTTCTACAGACTAGCATGAGGGGAGTCGTTGTGCACACGTCACAAAGGAAGCTAGTGCGCATATTCTGAATGGTGGTCTTGTGCTATGGAAGACCGATCCGGGGATACTCTCGGTTTAATACTCCCGGCATTTCTGGACATTATTTCTATGTTGCCCTGGAACACCAGTATATTTTATTTTAGTTTCTCCCAGATATTTTTTAAGAGATCCTCTAGTGGTGCGTGCACTATTTAGGACACTGTTAGGTGTTCACCTGACTTGCGTGGCACCAACTCCTCGCTAAATATCTTTAGGAAGTAAGTTGGGAAGCTTTTAACTTAGCATTTCCCCTACTACGACATATGCGGTGATAACTTTGCAGGACAAGGGAATTTAGGTGTTTTTTCTCCCTGGCTGCTATTGGTTTCTGGGGACCGTGAATTTTTGACATCTTTGACTTACACTCAATATTTTAGTTTATTTTGCTAATTTCTTGTGGTACTTTATTATTCTAACTTATTACTTTGACTTGTTGTATTTGTTAGGTATTTTAGCTTGTTATGGTGTGGGAGTAACATTACAGAATGTTACATTTGCATACCATGGCTGCAGGAAGCATGCTTCCCCTCCTCAATTCCTCTCTGAAGCTGGCAATCCCATATTGCCGGGGATTTACTAAACAATCCGAAATTGAGGGCCGTGATATATATGAAAGCCTAGATGAAGTTTATTTATTTATTTTGTTTATTTATTGATAAAGTTTTCTATAGCGCAAACATGATCCCGAAGGATATCAGAGCGCTTTTCCCAAAAAAATGGAAGGAAGGACATAAATCCAATATCGACATCAAGTAAGAATACACAACAGGAATAATCACATAATACCCAGACAATGTGGTACTTTATTATTCTAACTTATTACTTCGACTTGTTGTATTTGTTAGTTATTTTAGCTTGTTATGGTGTGGGAGTAACATTACAGAATGTTACATTTGCATACCATGGCTGCAGGAAGCATGCTTCCCCTCCTCAATTCCTCTCTGAAGCTGGCAATCCCATATTGCCGGGGATTTACTAAACAATCTGAAATTGAGGGCCGTGATATATATGAAAGCTTAGATGAAGTTTATTTATTTATTTTGTTTATTTATTGATAAAGTTTTCCATAGCGCAAACATGATCCCGAAGGATATCAGAGCGCTTTCCCAAAAAAATGGAAGGAAGTACATAAATCCAATATCGACATCAAGTAAGAATACACAACAGGAATAATCACATAATACCCAGACCATCAAATCAGGGAGAGTAATACAAAAAACAGGAATTTAGCGGGCTAGGAGGGGGGGCACACAATGCGGTAAAGGAGAGCAACAACAAATGATGGTGCAATGGTTGTAGGATCAATACATTTGAGCAGGAGAAACCTAGACCCAATTAAGGTAAGAATTTGTTCATTAGGATTCTTTTGGCTTCCTATTTGAAAGCAGTCGTTGAAGAAATTCTGCGTACATCTGGTGGAAGAGAGTTCCATATCTTTGGGGCAGCTCCGGAGAAAGCTCGGTGACAAGTTCTCTTTTTGCTAAGGATGAGTGGTTTTAGGAGCAAAGTGTCTGCACTTCTTGAGGCTCTCCCACCATAAGATAATTCAAGCTTTTGCGCTAGGTACCAGGGAGTTTTGAGATGTAGGGCTTTGTGCGCCAGAACGGCAATCTTTAACTGAATTTGAGCTTCGTTAGGGCAACCATTTGAGAGATTTCAGTACTGGGGAAATGTGCTCATTTTGTTTGGTACCTGTGACCAGTCTGGCCGCAGCTTTCTGTGATGCCCTTAGTGGAGCCAGATTATATTTAGGAAGACCACAGAGTGTAGCACTGCCATAGTCTAGCTTAGGCAAACACGCAGAATTACTTGTTCCACCCATTCGCGATGCTTTTTTCCTGTTAGCAAACGCTATTTGCGTGCTCGGGGGGAAATATCTTGCGAACACGAATTTTGAAAGCACGAACAAGCAAAAAATTCCGCAAAGCCGCGGATCGTGGAATTTTTGGCAATTCCGCTTCTCCGCTGAACGCGAAATTACCCAAATTCCGCGAGTGGAACGGAATTTGCCACCCAGGCCTAGTTCTCAGTTAACCAATTTTGAGTAGACGTTAGGGTACTGTTGAGCGAGATGATGTTATCTGGGGATGAGATTTTCAGATAAAGTTGTGTGTCGTCCGCATACATATGGAAGAGAATGTTCGTGGAATTTGGTGAGTTAGCTAGTCGTTCCAAGAAAAGGTTGAAGAGGATAGGAGATAGGGCGGACCCTTGGGGAACACCCATGAGTACTGGAGAGGGCTGGGAGAGGGAGTGGTTTGCCTTGACTCTTTGTGATCTGTGTTGGAGGAAGGACGAGAACCATTGCAACACCCGATCCGAGAAACCCATCCTGTTCTCCAGAATGGATAGGGGGTTGTCATGATTAACCGTGTCGAATGTGGAGGAAAGATCAAGGAGGATTAGAAGGCAGGAATCATTTTGGTCAAGCATTTTTTTAAATGTCATCTATAACGCGCGTGAGAGCCGATTCGGTACTGTACCCCTTCCGAAAGCCGGATTGATGCTGGTCGAGCAGTTGGAAATTCTCTATGTGGGCACAAAGTTGGGATTGTACGCATTTTTCTAATAGTTTGGCTAGGGTGGGGATGTTGGAGATAGGGCGGAAATATTGAGGTCAGATGAGTCTGCGTTAGTTTTTTTTAGTATAGGTGACACCTGAGCCGCTTTTAGGCAGTGCCTTGTGATACAGAAGCCTTTACAATCCTTGTCCAGGTGGGGAGGAGTACATTCTTGAATTCTTTGAAGATGGCCGGGGGCAACGGGTCACCGAAGTGGTTAGATGGGTTGATGTTCTGAAGAATCTTGTCAATGTCTTTTTCACTGAATGGGGTACAGGAGCTCCATGATGCGTTGTTCTTAGTGTTCAGGCTGATAGGTTTCCTCTTATCTAAGTCAAGGGGAGGTGCAGACCCAGAGGATGGCAGTAGAGCCTTCTTAGAAGCGAGTTCAATGGTGATGAGTCTTGATTTCTCAGTGAAGAAAGAAGCAAGTTCATCGCAAGAGGGTGGACTGCCTCTGGCGTCAGAGTGGTTTGGACCTACCACTGATTGCTGTTTGACCAATTTGAAAAGTTTCTTGGGGCGGTTTGCAGCTTGATCAAGTTGTTGTCTGAAGTAGTCTGCCTTAGTGCTCTTGATTTGTTTGTTGTATAAGCTCCAAACATCTCTAAGGAGTTTTAATTGTTTCAGGAAGGGTTTGGATCTCCAGGAACGTTCGGCTGCCATAAGGTTACGGCATTCAGTATTTAAATTGTCATTGTACCATGGTTTGGATATTTTTGTTGAGGCATTTCTTTGTTGGAGTGGTGCAATATCATCCATGATGTTGGAGATGGTCAAGTTGTAGGCGTCAGTGAGTAACTGAACCTCAACCAGGTCAGCTTGGGAGGAGAGGGCAGATTTACAGTGGGCTGCTAGCTCGATTGAATTTATTAATCTGAGGTCCCTTTTCCAGATCTTTGATTTCATTGGCTGAGCCTTCCTCAACGTCACCACCCTGTGGGGAATGCTGAAGGGGATTCTAGAGACATTTTTGAGATGTTGTTGCTGATGTTAGAGAAGCATTTTGGACCTCTCATAAACGTAGTTATAGAAAGACATACATTTTTCTCCAGAGCCTAAGGCAAAACAGAGAAGGTGGGTAATTATATAACTTCTCTCAAAAGCTTGGTGCACACTCATGAATTTAGGATTTAACAGAATCTTTGATTAGGGACCAACTGGTAGATTGAACAAACACTCCAAGAGTCAATCAATCAATCAATCATGGAGTTTATACAGCGCGCTACTCACCCGTGAGGGTCTCAAGGCACTTGGTGGGGGAAAGAAGACAGCTCCGGATCAGTCAAAGAACCAGGTCTTGATGCCCTCCCTGAACATGTGCAGGGTAGGGGAGCGTCTGATGTTCACCGAGAGCTCGTTCCAGGTCTTTGCTGAGATGTATGAGAAGGCTCTTCCTCCGGTCTTGTTTCTGCAGATGCGGGGGACCTCTGCCAGTGCGAGGTCGGCAGAACAGAGGTTTCTCTTGGGTGCGTGGAAGAAGAGTCTCTTGTTGAGGTATTTGGGTCCGATGTTATTTAGGGCTTTGTAGGCGTGGGTGAGGAGTTTGCAGGAGAAGCTTCTCTCAAAGAAGCCCACCCTGAAGGATGCAGTGGAAATTGTTGAGGCATGGAGCATTCTACAGGATGGGTCAAGGAAATTCAAGACAAACTTCCTGTTAGGTCCTTTATGCATGAACTTTAAGGATGAGGATGAACATCATGTGTCAGTACATAAGGTAGGAGCTGCAAGCTCCAAGTCTAGTTCTAGAAATACTAAGACCAAGTGGTTTGGGACCAGAAATTCCGAGGAGGCATCCAAGATGATCTGTTACAAAAGTGGAAACATCAAACATCTTTCCTCAAGTTTGAATTGCTTTGCCAGAAATCTCACGCCCTACACGTTGTGGGAAAAAGGGACACATGGTGAAAGTTTGCAAGAACATGAATGTAAAAGCTGTGGATGATCAACCGGATGTGTATTAATATGCCATTCTTTGAGTGTCACAGAATCATTGTGGGGGTCAAACAAGTGAGGAAATGGATGCTGGGCATGCGCAAATGCCCAAATGTCATATATCTTTGGGTGATGAAGAGATCACTGTCCTAGCGGATTCTGGTTTCCTATTCACCCTCATAGGGGACAAGAATCTGGAACTTATTTTTGGTAAGGACAACATTGAACTATGTACACAAGATATCGCACCTGGGGTTATGGTGGATGAAGATTGATCTCTTGGGGTACATCATTAGGAGTATAAACTTTAAAGGGTATGAAACGGTTGGTAAGAGTTACATGGCCAAACGGGGAGACAATCTTTTAGGATGGCGACATTTGAAAACTTGGGGATCATTCTTAACCCTTATGGCACTGATCAAGTTATTTGTTTGCCCATGATGAGCGAGGATGAGGATGTGGTAAGAGATTTTCCTGATGTGTTTAGCAAAGGTTTAGACCTGTTATGGGGTTTGAGCACAGGATTATCCTTAAGAGTAATGCCAAACCCGTTGTTCATAAAGTGCGAAAGGTCACTAACCTTATGGTGGCTCCTTTGAAAGAGAAATTTGATAAGCTCATGAGCATAGATGTTGTGGCAGAGATTGAGTCATAGGAATGGTTGGCCAATGTGGTCCTGGCACCCAAGGACAATGGGTCCAAAATTAGGATGTGTGTGTACCTCAGGGACCAGAACCAATGTATTTGGATGGACCGGCAGCCTCTTCTAAACATCATAGAAACCTTGTCTATGTTAAACGGAGCCCAGATGTTTGGTGTGATGGACCTTTCTGTGGCCTAACATCAAGTGGTGCTGCACAAAGATTGCCTAGTGGCCTAGCTTCAGCCGCTGCCTACTTCTAAAGGCTAATGAAGAGGGTCCTGGAAAGCATCAGTAATGTATTGTTCTTCCACGACAACATCTTGGTTTATGGTAAGGACAGTGAGGCCGATGACAACTGTTTGAGAGGCTAAGGAACTGTGGACTTACTTTGGAGCGTGAGAAATGTAAATTTAGAGTTTGCACTGTATCCTACCTAGGGCACACGATCTCTGGAAAGGGTATCAAGCCTACTGTGAGTTTTACTGAGTCCGTCACTAAAGCTCCGGCACCTATAGACATGGATGGTGTCCGGTCCATCCTCGGGTTGGATTAATATTATTCAAACTTCATTCAAGGCATTCAAGGGTTTACAAGAATAGTAATGCCTTTGAGATTGTTGCTGAAAAAGGGGGTCACGTTTGAGTGGTCAGGCGAATGTGAGGAAGTTTTTGCAAGCTTTAAGGAAGTGGTTTGAAGCATGCCCACTTTGGGGCATTTTGATGTACCTAAAAGAACTATTCTAACCACCGATGCTAGCCTTAAGGATCTAGGGGCTGTCTCCACCCAAATTGTGGATGGTGAGGAAAGGGTGATAGCTTTTGCCTCACGCTCGTTCAAAGGTGCCAAAGAAATATATTCTGTCATTGAGCATCAGACACTTGCACGCGTTTGGGCTGTTCACCACATCAAGTTCTTCCTTTGGGGTTTGCCATTTACCTGAGGTCTGATCCCAAGCCCTTAGTGCAGATCTTTATGTGTAGAGGTTCTGAAAAAGCCACTCCCAGGATCAGGAGATGGCTAGAGGGTGTAGCGGATTTTAACTTCAAGGTGGAATACCTTTCAGGGGTTTCCAATGCTGCTGCAGATTCTCTATACAGATTGCCTTTGGAAAACAACATTCTCTCTGATCCAGAGACTCCGATGTTGCGGGTGAAAGAATCTGCACTGGGTGAGTTTGAATGGGGTGAAGCTTGTGAAGAAGTTGTGGTTTGGACAGAGGTGAAAAGGAATGTAGTGGAGGGTTGACCTGAACTTAAATTGATTGCAGATGAGGTTAAGACGTTTTTGGGAGTGAAGGAGGAGCCTAGCATCATGGATGGCAAGTCGTTCAGAGGAATCTGCTTAGTTCCACCAGTGGTTTTGAAGGACAAAATAATGAATTAGGCCCATGAAGGCCATCTGGGTCTAAATCTCAAAAAAGCAAGGGTGAGAGACAGCTACTGGTGGCCAGGACTTGATAGACAGACAGAGAGCCTTGTGAGGGATTGTGGGTTATCCTCAAGCAGTGACAAGTCTAAAGTGGTAAGGACAACACCTTTGTTTCCTGTAAAATGTGGGAGGAGCCATTGTACAAGCTAGGTTTGGGCATTGTTGGCACCTTCAATCTGTTAACCCCCAGTGTAAGATATGTACTTGTGTTAGTTAATTATACCTCTAAATAGGTGTCTGCATGTTGTACAGATTCTATAACCACAAAAAAGTATAATGGCGTTCCTCAAGGATGGGTTTAGTTGTGGGGGGATTTCGAGAGTTATTGTTACAGACTATGGTGTCCAGTTCTCTTCTAATGAGAGGAAATAGTTCCTTGGAAGGTTGTCAGTCGAGCATCAACGTACTGCACTATATTCCCCCCAAGCCGATGGCCTGATAGAGAAAATTAATAGTCTGGCTAGGGATTGTGCTCAAGCTGCAGTAACAGGCAGGGTGTCCAGACAGAGAGCTATCAAGAGAGAAGTTATGGGCACACTGTACTGCTCCTAACATGATAATGCTCCTATCATGATAATTAAGATTTCACCATTTCAAAGATTAAAAGGCCATATTGCTGTTTCGAACCTCAATCCCAGGTGGTTGGAGTGGAAAAAGAATGGGGGAAGTCCCAATAGAGACAAGGTGGTGCACCACCACCGGAGTTATAAAGAATGTTTTGATACCAGATTTGGTGCTACTCGCAGGAATTGGAAGCTGGGGGAGTATGTGTTTGTGAAGAGACCAAGGTGGTATGCCACAGATGGATCCAAGTTTCAAGGTCTTTCCACATTGTTGCAGTCATGAGGAAGGTAGTGAAACTTAAGAACGGTGAAATGTGGAGCATATATCAAAGACAAATCTGAGATATTTGTAATGTATTTCAGCATTTTAGTTGCTCAAAGCAATATATGGGGTGTGCCACATTATAGACAACATTCTCTCTGATCCTGAGACTCCGGTGTTGTGGGTGAAAGATTCTGCACTGGGTGAGTTTGAATGGGGTGAAGCTTGTGAAGAAGTTGTGGTATGGACAGAGGTGAAAAGGAATGTAGTGGAGGGTTGACCTGAACTTAAATTCTTTGCAGTTGAGGTCAAGACATATTTGGGAGTGAAGGAGGAGCCTAGCATCATGGATGGCAAGTCGTTTAGAGGAATCCGCTTAGCTCCGCCAGTGGTTTTGAAGGACAAAATAATGAATTTGACTCATGAAGGTCAAGTAGGTTTGATTCTCAAAAAAGCATGGGTGAGGGACAGCTATTGGTGGCTGAGACTTGATAGACAGACAGAGTCTAGTGAAAGATTGAGGGTTATGCCCAAGCAGTGACAAGTCTAAAGTGGTAAGGAGAACACTTTTGTTTCCTGTAAAATGCGGGAGGAGCCATTGTATAAGCTAGGTTTGGGCATTGTTGGCACTTTCAATCTGTTAATACCCAGTGAAAGATATGGACTTGTGTTAGTTGATTATACCTCTAAATAGGTGTCTGCATGTTTTACTTATTCTATAACCACAACAAGTACAATGGTGTTCCTCAAGTATGTGTTTAGTTTTGATCGGATACTAAGAGTTATTGTTACGGGCAATGGTGTCTAGTTTGCTTCTGTCGGTAGAGCATCAACGAACAGCACTATATTCCCCCACTCGGCCGATGGCCTGAAAGAGACAATTAATAATCTGGGTAGAAATTGTGCTCAAGCTGCAGTAACAGGCAGGGGGTCCATTGGAGAGTTATTAAGAGACCATTTATGGGCACACTGTACTGCTCCTAACATGAAAATTACGATTTCGCCCTTTCAAAGATTGAAAGGCCATATAGCTGGTTCAAAGCTCAATTCCAGGTGGTTGGTGTGGAAAACTGATGGGGGAAGCCCCAACAGAGACAAGGTGGTGCACCACCAGCGGAGTTTTAAAGAACATTTTGATGCCAGATTTGTTGCTACTCGCAGGAACTGGAAGCTGGGGGAGGATGCGTTTGTGAAGAGACCGAGGTGGTGTGCCATGGGTGGATCCAAGTTTCAAGGTCTTTCCGCATTGTTGCGGTCATGAGGAATGTAGTGAAACTTGAGAATTGTGAAATGTGGAGCAAATATCAAAGACGAATGGTAGAATTCACTCCTATGTGTAATGTATTTCAACATTGTAGATGCTCAAAGCAATATATGGGGTGTGCCACCCTACAATGTGTTCTGTCTGTGTGCGTTAATGTCTCATGAAAGCAGTTGGAGTCTAGACAGGTCCCACAGCTGAGGATGCACAGCTTAAAAGAACACAGACCATCCAATGAAGGCAACCAGTATCTTCTTGTTTTATCCAGTTTTATCCAATTTTATTCCAGAAGTAATCCAAACTTATTCGCAAACTTTTTGTGTGTTTAGTCTGTTTACATAGTTCCACAAGTGCATATATCGGCTTTGCTCCTAGACACGAAAGATTCACAATCCATATAGTTCAACGTGAAGATGGTAATCTAAATAATTCAACGTAAATGCGGTAATGCCAATGCATTTCGGGCGGATTTGTCCTACCTCAAGGGTTACTACAGTGTAAAACATATACATGAAAACCATGTATCATCCAGCCTCATAAATAAAACAAATGAACATCAGCACTAACATCATTAAAACAAAAATTCATATGCTGCTTTACGTGACCCTACTTTTGTGCTCAATCGTAGTGTCCCTGACTAAACAAACATGCTCATTCCGATACCGCCACTGCACAAACCATGTGCTATGCCCCAGCTCTTTAAATCCAGTGCTTAATGTATATGCTACATGCTCCATTCGTTATCTCTCGCCCACAATGCCTTCCCAAAAACCACGAAGTTCAACAGCTAGTGAACAGTGAATACAAACATGCATCAAAGAGAACAAGTGAAAACAGCAATGCACCAGTGACTTACCTCCATCACCAAAAAATCTGGCACCTGCCAAACAACACATGCATGATCAAATACATCTTGCATGTTCTAAAAAACACACTGTGATGTGTCGGACTTAGGTAAATCTTCATGTGATAAATCCACGTCACGTGACATCAAACATCCATGAAAACATAAACAAAATACAAGGGCGTTGGTGCTTAATCCCTTTTTTGCTAATCCTTTTTCCCCAGTGCCAAGCCTTTTTTTGGGCTATTTGGGGTAGTTTGCACTTAGATCCCTGCAACCTTTTTTCCACATAACATATCCACGTCAACTTTGCATCCTTTTCTTCCAGCATCCTGAGGATTCTGAAGGTACCCAGGGTTTGTTCATATCCCAGGAGAGAACCCAGAAATTAGCCAAAATACAGCAAAAACTTTGGGGGGGTGGGAATGGGGAAATAGTGGTGCAGAAGAAAGCGTCATTTTTTCCCCCTGCAAATGATATCAACAAAGGGTTTGTGGTGCTAAAATCACCCTCTTCTCAGCTTTCAGAAACAGGCAGACTTTTGTCGGAAAACCAAAATTCTCTATACAGTTTTGGCATTTTACTGGGGCATAGCCTATTTTCCTATTTCTTAAACCTCTTCCCAGTTAGTGGGAGAAATGGGTATGAAAGCAATAATGGAATCCATAAAGCTATACATTACTGAAAAGTGGACAACATTTTGAATTTAGCAAGGGGTCGTTTGTGTAGATCCTTCAAGGTTTTCTTATAGAAACTAAGGGGCAGATTTATGATGACTGGCGAATCCCTGCAAATCAACAGGGATGCGCCAGGTAAGATGCGTCATGCAAGTTTACCCTTGCGCCACCACAGATGCGCCACAGTTACTATGCGGCGCATCGTGGCGCAAGGATAAACAGATGCGTGACGCATCTCCCTTCGGAAGGGTGGCTCATTGCTGGAGTCGTGTCGCAATCGCGACGCAACTCCAGCAATGCTCGTGGCCTGCCCATACATAACGTGGTGCGTCACGCCTTACGCCTGCTTCAAGCAGGCGCAAGGTTTTGACGCCGCGGCGTCGGAAAAGTGACTAGGTGGAATCTTGTAGATTTCACTCAGGCACTTTTCCGAGGCTTTACTGCACCGAAACGCCCCCTCCCCCTGCGCCGAAACCCCCACATGAAACCTGATGCAGGTTTCATGTGGCGCAGGGCTTTACAACGTGACGCATCTCCCTAGATGCGTCACGTTGTAAATAGGGTGCAAAGTGGCGCATGGTTTACACCGCTGCATCACAGAAGTGACACAACGGCGACACAAAAGTGGCGCAAGGGACTCGTAAATCTGCCCCTTTGAGTTGAAGTAACAAAATATTGAATTGTGCCAAAGTTTTCAAAGTCTTCTAAGTACAGCATATTTTTTAATACAATATACCATTACGTTGATTGGATCATTCTAGGTGTTGTGATATATAGGACTTGTAGGTTCACCAAGAACCTGAGGTACCCAGAGCCAATAACTGATGTGTACCTTGCAATGGGTTTTCATTGTGTAACGTGTATATAGCAATTTATTTGGTGAAATATAAAAAGTGACAAATAGGTATCAAGGACACCTATGTATTTCTGAAAGGGCAACAAAATATAGTCTAGGAGCAGTAGTTGTGTGCACATCTCCGATATTGTGGGTATCCATACTAGCCTGTGAATTAGAGGACATTTTTCAAAATGGCTTCTTTTTTACACATTGTCTTACATTTGGAAAACAGAAATGCATAGAAAGTCAATTGGTAATAACACTTGTTTTACAATTCTGTGTTTCCCTACGTCTCCCGTAAAAAATTGGTACCTCGTGTGTGTGGGTAGGCCTAGTGCCTGCGACAGGAAAAGGCCCTAAACGGCCCTAAACGCAACATGGACACCACATTTTTCCAGTGAAAACAGACTCTTTTTGCACATTGTGCCTAGCTGTGGATTTTGGAACCTAGCTCAGCTGGCACCTAGGGAAACCTAGCAAACCAGTGCATTTTGTAAACCAGACCTAATGGGAAATCCACAATGGGGTGACTTGTGTGGCTCTTACCAGGTTCTGTTACCCAGAATTCCTTGCAAACCTCAAACTATGTAAATAACCAGTTTCCTCAAATTTCTGTAATGGAAAGTAATGGAACCTGAAGCGAGCCACAAACTTCTACCCACCCTGCATTTATCTAAGTCTCGCAATAAAATTGGTACACCACTTGTGTGGGTAGGGCTAGTATCTGCAACAGGTAACGGCTCAAACGCAACGTGGACACATCACGTGTTTCCACAGAAAACTAAGTATTTTTTAGAAATGTGCATAGCTGTGGATTTTGGACCCTAGCTCAGCCATCATCGGGGGAAACCTAGCAAATCGGTAAATTTTTCAAAACTAGACACCCAGGGAAATTAAGGATGGGGTGACTTGTGTGGCTCTCATCAGGTTCTGTTACCCAGAATCCCTTGCAAACCTCAAACTGTGTAAAAAAACACATTTTCCTCACATTTCTTTGATGGAAAGTTCTGGAATCTGCTGGGAGCCACAAACCTCCACCCACCCAGCATTTTCCCCAGTCTCCTGATAAAATGGTACCTCACTTTTGTGGTTTGGCCTAGTACCCGCGGCAGGAAAGGGACCAAAACGTGTTGTGGAGAAATCAAAATGATCTATCACAAAATGGCCACCCAGTCCTGGTAGAACTGGGTAGGTGTATTGGAGACACGGACTCGGCGTGTCAAACGCGAGGAACTCCTTGAGTTAGCTACCAGGAACTGCAGTGGACTAGCCTTTGGATTTCTTAGGGTAGACCGAGCTGCAGGTAACACTACAACTGTGACTAAGAATGCTCACTGTTAGCTAAGATATTAAGATAGATTCTAGATGTAGATAGAAAACATCTTTTGGTCCTGAGGAATCGCCAGAGTAATTCTCTAATAGAGCGAGAAACATGTCGACCCAATTGAGGCAGTGTACATAACCTAGTCTATAACCCTAAGTTAGTAACACTCAACCTCACAGTTTTTTGATTAGGGGAGGAGGCTTCCTAATAAATTGGTTGAGAAAGCACTCCGACCCCTATTTTTAACAATTAATATTCTTCATCTACATCACTCTAGAGCCCCACACACCCATTCACCCATCGGCTTCATTGGATAAAAAGATCTCCACAAGAGTGCTCCTTAAACAAGAGCCCGTCGGGTATTGCACCAGCCGACTCGACGCAGGAGCAGCCCGATGATGACGCAATACATCCTAAGGGGTACGTGATTTACGACACCCTACAGGTTGTGTGAGGGCCTCAATATCCAATACCCCTACTGTCCGTGAACACCACATTGTCCTTTTCACCCATTTTCAGGAACAGCTTTGTCATTTTTCTTGTACACTATCACAAAACAACCTGGTATCCCATTTTGAAAATTTATTATAAAACAACCTGGTTTTGCAAGAGGTTCACAATACGTTTTGGCCCCTTCCCTGCTGCGGGTACTTGCCCACCCAAACAAGTGAGTCCCCATTTTTATTGAGAGACCTGAGGGAACATTGGGTGGAGGCTAAATTTGAGGTTTACAGAGGATTCTGGGCAGGAAAAGTTTGGGGAATCCATGCAAGCCATACCACTCTTGTCCCCCACCACCCCCCCGGCTTTCTAGTTTTCAGAAATGTCTGGGTTAGGTAGGTTTCCATAGATGTCCGCTGAGCCCGGGACCAAAAACGGAGTTGCCCTTCTTGCAAAACCAAGTTGTTTTGTCATAGGTAATTTTGATGTCTCCACAATACATTTTTCACCTTTCCCTGCCACAGGTACTTGGCCCACCCACACATGTGAGGTATCATTTTTATCGGGAGACTTAGGGAAATGCTGGGTAGTTGGATATTTGTGGTTTCTTTCTGAATTTGAAAATGATGGCACAATATTACAAGTTAAAGGTGACATTAGTCACATTTTTTGGTTTGCAGGACATTGGGTGTAAGAGAACTTTTTGGTATCCACAAAAGAGACGTCACGTGCACTCACCTGGGTGCTTAGTTTACAAAAATATCTAGAGTTGGTATATTTTCACTAGAGCGGATGTACACCTTGGCAGAGAAAGATAGCACAACCATCTATTCCTGAAGCACACACACATACAGGTTGGATTTGACATGAGGTTTCACAAAAATGAAATGTACTGTTAATAATTGAAAGGACAGAAACTGAACCAGTGAGTCTCAGCTCGTGAGCTATAAAGCCACGTCAAGGCACCAACACACTTTTCGCATGTGATACACACAAGACGATTCACACCGCCAGTCGCGGAACCAATACATTAAAACATTCACAAAAAGAGACAAACTACTCCCTGCCAGAGAAAGATAGAAAAGACAAATATTACTGCACAACAATCTACTCTTCAAGTACGCACACATACTGGTTGGATTTGGCACACAGTTGCTTCCATTCACTAAAAACTATTTCCCTGGATTTAGGGGGCAGATGGGCCTTCAAATAGGGCCGATCGGCCATTGGGTAGGGGCAGAAAACAGCCACGAGTATCAAAAAAACAATTGGGTGCGATCCTTACCCAATGGATTGCTCCCAGCCACAAACGTGCACAAACATTAGAAATCACTGGTGCTACTCATGTCTTCTGCCCCCCCCCCCCACCCCAGGGGCAAATGGGCCTCAAATATGCCCGATCTGTCCCCAGGGGTGGCAGAAAACAGCAGATTCAAAATGCTCCCCCTTTGGAAGTGACCCTTGTCCAAGGAGTTGCTTTCATTTACTAAAAAAGAAAATCCCTGATGCTAGTAGGTTTTTTACCCCCTCCGAGGGCAGATGTATCTCAAATAGGGCCAATCCGCCCCCGGGGGCAAAAAATGGCCACAAGTATAAAAAAAATGTGGGACAACTTTGCCCAAGAGATCGCCCCATGCACAAACATGTAGAATTCCTGGTGCTAGTGGGGTTTTCTTACCCCCGCCGAGGGGCAGAAAATGACCAACAGCAAATGCCCCCAATAGGAAGTGACCCTTGTCCAAGGGGTCGCTTCCATTCTGTAAAAAGAGTCCCTAGTGCTAGTAATAGCATTTCTGCTGGACGATCGTGACCCAATGCGCGATCGTGAATCAGGAATGCCCCGCAAAGAGACATCAGGGAAGCGGAAAAACTCTTTCCTCTCCCCTGATGCCTCTGAGCACTAAGAAGCTCCCCCTCAAACCCCCCCACCCAGGAGCAGGAAACGCCAAACTCCTTTTCTGATGCCTGGAATCAAATGGCTTCCAGAGCATCTAGGGGCTCCTGATGATGTTGGCATGAGCCATGCGTGCTGAAGTCATGGGATTGGCAGGGGGGCGGGATCGGGATCGGGAGTGGCCGCAGAAACTCTTCTGCTGCCATCTCCGTTTGAAGGGGTTAGCTGGGCTGCCCAGGGGGAGAGAGCCAGCGCTTCCCCCATGGGCGGGTGCAATGACGGGACGGTTCCATCATGAGCACACGCCCACTGGTGATCATGACGGAACTGTTCTGTCATGAGCACTGAAGGGGTTAAAAGGAAAACCTAGTGAAAAACAAAATATTGATTCCAACATGCCCAAAAGTAACATCCTGCTCAACAACATGAAATATTTGTGTAATAAAACGAAAACTGCATACATATTACAACCAATAAAATTATAGTTCCATAATAATTAGGACCAAGATGTTTGCTAGAAAATGCAGTCACAGCAGAAACAGCTGCTCGTATTCTCAGTTCATTGAACTAGGATCTGAAAGTGAACCTCTGGTGTCCTGGGTGTCCTATATTCAAAAGACAGCTGACTTTGCCACACAACACTTTTCAAAACTTTAATCTTGAAGGCGAGTGCAAACTGCACAGTGGACGGAAAATTATATATATCAAAGGCAAATGGTAGAATACACTCCTAATTGAAATGTATTTCAACATTTTAGTTGCTCAAAGCAAAATGTGGGGCATGCCACCCTGGAAGGCATTCTGTTTGGGCGCATTAATGTCTCATGAAAGCAAATGGAGCCTCGTCAGGTCCCACAGCCCAGGATGCACAGCTTAAAAAAACATGGACCATCCAATTAAGTCATCCAGTATCTTCTTGTTTTATTTAAGATGGTAATCTATGTAATTCAACGTAAAGGTGGTAATCCCAATGCATTTCGGTGGATTCCGCCTTCCTCAGGGGTAACTACAGTAAAAAACATACACATGAGAACCACGTATCATCCAGCCTCATAGATAAAACAAAAAAAGTCAGAACTATCATCAGTGCACAATAGCAACCTAAATAATAATTAAGTAAGTGAAATAATTTTAAATAAATGTGTATGTTTTTCTCTGTAGTTCCCCTTGAGGAAGGACGAATCCGCCCAAAATGCATTGGGATTACCACCTTTACATTGGATTATATGGATTACCATCTTCACATGGAACCATATGGATTATGAATCTTTCTTCTCTAGGAGCAAAGCCGATATTGGCACTCATGGAACTATTTAATAAGACTGAACACACAAAAAGCTTGGGAAAAAGTTTGGATTACTACTGGAATAAAATTGAATAAAACTGTATTAAACGAGAAGATACTGCTTGACTTCATTGGATGGTCTATGTTCTTTTAAATTGTGCATCCTGGGCCGTAGGACCTGACAAGGCTCCAACTGCTTTCATGAAATGTGGAGCATGTCACGTCTTGCAAGAAGAATTTCATGGTCAGGGGGACTGCTGGTGGGGTTTTGCATGATGTGGATGGTACCAGTGTTGCAGGGATTCATCTCAGGAACAGAACTATGCTTGGGACCATAGAACGTCAGTAGTTAGGGACTGAATCACCATACCACCTCAGTAACAAGAGCCCGAGACTGACTAGCTGTAGCGGCTCTCTTGCCCTCCTACTCATAACCGGAGGAACAAGTGAATTGACACTCAGAACACAACGCTCCCGACAGTCCCAGGGATCGTGGTGATAGGACAATTCCTTTCACTCACACACTCGTACTTGTCGACAATAACTTATGAAAGAGACACGAAGGAAATTTGAAATGTTTATTTAAACTAATGTGCTCTGAAATGCAGCATACGTGTCACAATCGGAAAACAACCTCCTAGCAAAAATTCCATCAGCATTGTTAATCAACCGTATATTATGAAAAGCCTTGTTAAATTATGAGCCAGTATAGCCGACTCCCCCTCCCCTTCTACAGAAGCAAAATTGTTTTTACAGCAAAGATCTCTGGGTTTAGCAGTGGACCCCGTACCTCAACATACACTGATGAACGGTATTCATCTCATATACAACCATGATTTTCTCTCTGGAAAATCTCTCTCTCTCTCTGTGTTACAGTGATGTGAATACCTATATGAAAGGTTTTACATGTTCATAAACAGCAACTGTATTTCTGTGTTGTGCCTGGTGCAAGCAAAATAACAAGGGACATCGGTGTTTGACCTTGTCTGCTATTCAGACTAAATCCCAGGAAAGAACAGAACTAGAAAACAACTGCAGGATCTGTGTAAAAATATAAAGTGGCACAGAAGCAAGCGTAATTATGTAGTAACATGTACAAAGCTAATGCTGCCTGAGTGATGCACAATTAGGCTAACATAGGAAAAACTAAAATAGGCCTTATATAGAACCCATGACACTTCTACATGTGATGCAAATCCTGGACAGGGCAGGGGAAATGCAACTTCTGAAGAAGGGTTTGCCTACTGGTTTGACTCACCCTGTGATACTCATAACAAGAGGAAACCCTCATACCTCAAGGACTAGGGGGCATGTTTACAAGCCCCTATTGCAACGTGAACATTACTTTTTGTGACTTTTTAGGGCGATAGGGGCTTCGCCTTATTTACAAGGCGGCGTTAAGCCATTTAATGTGACTTAACGCTGCGTTGTAAATAATGCCCCTTTCATGCTAGACTTAGCGTGAAAGGGGTGGGCAATGGGTGTTGCCGTGGGCGTTCCAACGTCGTAACACCCTTTGATTTTGACACTGCCCTCTATTTACAGGGGTGGCGCAAAGGCAGCACCAAAATTAAGATTAGGGAAAACCTGGTCATAACATGGTGGAAAGAGGAGAAATGCTTTATTTCTCCTTGTTTTTGCTGTTTCGATGTGTGCTGCATTGTGCAGCATGCATAGGAACATCAAATTGCCATAAATTATTGGTTATGTGCAGGAAGAAGTCCCTTCCTGCACATAACCAATAATTTAAAAAAAATGACTATTTGCAAGTCCTATGTGTGCTGCACAATGCAGCACACATTGGAGTTGCAAATCACCATTCTGGATTGTTTACATGCAGGAAGGGACACCTTCCTGCACATAAACAAACATTCCCTCAATGCAGGCACCCTTGCACTAAGGAGCAAGGGTGCCTGCGTTAATGCTAGATGTGATAGGTGTCCTCTTTCTCATGGTTGCCCCCATTTTTTGCTGATTAGCTGATGTGCTTTGACTGGGTGTGCCCTGGGCTCCTGCTAACCAGGTACCCAGAGCCTATGTTCTTTCCCTAAAACTGCATTGAAGCCTAAACCCAATTGGCATCTCTGGCCACAGGTCAGCCCCTGGTAAATGATACCCAGGGCACTGTGACCAGAGAAGGCCTCTAAGGGCTGCAGCACTTATTGTGCCACACTTAGAGGTCCTGTACCTTGATACTCAAACACGGCCTTTGCAGGCTGCGTGTTTTGGTGCAGAACAAAGTGAAGAGTTGACATGCCTACAACCCACTGCCCTGGCATTGATCAGTCACCCATCTAGCTGGGTGCACTATACTAGTGGTGAGGGTACAGGTGCATGAGCCCTGTACCCCTACAGTGTCTAAGTCCATCTTAGACATTGTGAGTGGAGTGCTGCCATTAAGAGTATATGTTGCTGGGAGTTTGTCAATACGAACTCCACAGCACCATAATGGCTACACTGAAACATGAGGAGTTTGGTATCAAACTTCTCAGCACATTAAACCCACACTGATGCCAATGTGGGATTTAATGAAAAATGCACACAGAGGGAATCTTAGAGATGCCCCCTAAAAACTAACCTACCACTAGTGTCCAGGCTGAGTGGCTGCTTTCAGCTGCCATCACCTTTGTGAGCTTCCCCAGGCCACTTGCTGCTTTCAGCAACTGATCCCCACTATGGGGGGGGGGGGGGGGGGGGGAGAACCGGCGGGAAAAACAAGTGAGTAAGAGAGGTGTACCCACCTCTGCCAACTCCACCCTCAGGTGGGGGAGGTGAGCTGAAGCACAACTCTCAGTCCCCGCCATCTTGCAGATGGGGGACTCAGCCAACTAGGGTAAGGCTTATGCCCCCCTCCCACTGGAGGGTGGTATAATAGGGGGTGTACCCACCCCAGGGTAGGGACCCATTGGTACCAACCTTTTACCTACTTGTAACGCCCCAAAAGCTAGTATTTAGGGGCACCCCTAAACCTTGCTTCCTCAGACCAGAAGAAACTACAAGAAAAGAAGAAGGACCGAACAGCTGTGCCGAAGCTAGCAAGAGGAAGACGCCCACTGACTTGGCCCCAGCCCTAACGGCCTGTCTCCACCTCAACCTGCTCCTGCGAAATCCCAGTGTGTCCTGCTGCCAGCAACCTCAAAAACCCCAGAGGACCTGCCTGCCTTCAATCACAAAGACTGTGTCTCCCGTGAACACCGGATTTGTTCATCCCCAACCTCTGGCTCCGGCCGGACACCATGAATCCCCCCCACTCTGCACCCACCGTGCATGGCCCGAGCTTGAGTGGGCAAACACCACAAGGAGTTCCCCCCAGCAATCCTGACCCGAGATCCGGAGTCCGCAGATCTGTCTCAAACCTCGAGCCGACACCTACAGCCTAAATCCGGAAGGTCCCCCCAACCGTCACCAGGAGCTGGTAAGAAGATCCGACCCTAAAAGACACCCCTGCACCCAAAGCCCCACGTCCTTGGGGGTCCAAACGACAGTGCCTAACCAATCCCCAAGATCCCAACTTACCTCTCCAAGTTGTGGTCGCACCCAGAAGACCTTCGTCCCCAAGCCTGCAGTGCCTTTGCAAACCAGAGGTTCCACATTGCAAATAGCAGGGCGCCCAACGTTGAAACAGCAGCCTGCACCCAGCTGCCCTAGTGCTGCTGAGGGTACACAATTGGTGCTACTTTGTTTCCCCATTTGCCCTGAGCTAAAGTCTAGGAGCTTTGCTCCCACAACCAAGTGGCCTCAGCACTCTCAGCCACAAACCGGAGGCCCCCTATCCCCCGTTGGATAACCTTGGGCCTCAGCACTCGGCACCCGGCCGCCCTAGTGCCGCTGAGGGTGTAACGTGAGTGAATCCCTGACCATGGGGGACCCCTGAGTCTAACCCCAGAACCTCAACTCCCACTACCGAATACTTATCCTAAAACCGATAACACTATTTTCCTCCGTAGGATAACATTGACTGTTTTTCTTGGAAAAGTTTCAGTGTGGAGTTTGAAAACCTAAAGAAATTATTTTAAAAAGTACTAACAAACAAAAACTATTTTACTTACCTGTTTACAGGAAATGTCCCAGTGTAGTATTCAGGTATACTACACTGTGTAAAAATAGTAATCTCAAAAGTAATGTACCTGTAATTTTACTCAAAATCCTATAGAAAGTACATGTACTGTATTTACAAAGCATTGCATTTCTCAGAAACAATACTGTAAATCAAAACAAAGTGCATTTACAATTGCAATCCAAACTACGTTACAATCTGTATATTTACTGCAAAGTACTTATCACATACCTGTGCCAGGCTTGCTTGGTTCTAGGAAATAAAATAACTGATAGAATACTTTTATACAAAAACAATTGGTCTGAAGTTCAGTCTTTGAGTGTGTGAATTAGTTTGTTGACTGAGTGTGTACAACAAATGCTTAACACTGTCCTCTGATAAAGCCTTGCTGCTTGACCACACTTCCACAAATAGAGAGAGGGGTGCTATTTAACTTTACCGCTGCCTACCTTTGGGGTTCCACTGGACTCTGTGCACACTAAACCTCACTTTGGTATAGTATATACAGAGCCAGCTTCCTACACTAGGCAGCTGAATATAGCGCCGGCACAGGGAGAAATGCAGGGATGTGCTGTATTATTGTAAATACGGCGTATCCCTGTGTTTCTAAAGTGATGAAGCGTGGCATTAGCAATTTTGGAGCTAATCTGCACTTTAATTGTTTTTTTGGAAAATATGCCCCAATGTCTGATGTTATTCCTGTGTCATCATATTATTGCAAAACTTGTGTCCGCTTGTTTATTATCCAAATTTAGTGTTCCCATCATCATTTTCTGTTTTATTATACTATGATGACATTATGGTATCTGTTTTCTGTTGAGTAATTATAGTATCTTTAGCATGTGTTTGTTTTGTTTGATTATTGTTTTTTGCTTGTTTTTGTTGGTTGGTATTGCTAAGAGGTGGGAGTGTTATGGCCTTGTCTCATCTTTTTTGTACTATCTCCTTAAGGTGATGTAATGCCTTGGAGCTTTGTGCACATCATAATAATGTGATGGTCACTTGGCAACAAGGAGATTCACGCATGAGAGGAGCTGTGCTGGCTGTACTGTCCTTGGTGTGAATATATCAAGGAGAACTGAAGTTAACCCTGTGTATGTGTTCCCTCAACACATTCATTGCTGAATAGAAATAGCAAGTGGGTGAGTTCCTCTATACCTTTCCTTCAGTGTCACTTATTTCTAGCTCTAGGGATGCTGGCTGTTAATATGTCATTGTTTTATGATTATTTAGTGATATGATTACTTGCCATGTAGAAAGGACCCACATGTCCAGCTATACTTTTTTATTTGGCCAGTCACCAGCCGCCTGTTGGCACTGAAACTCCACTCAATGACCTGTGTAAATCATGGACAGAGAAGTGGGAATCCTACTCTGAGTACACTACCGATTGAATTGGGTATGCACACAGCTGCCCAAAAATGCAGTCAGTCCAGGTGTGTGGAGTGTGACAGTATATTCAGCTCTCCCTCTCTGTACTGTATAGTTGGTAGAGTGGCCACAGCCTCTCTAAAGCTGAGCACTCAACACCAATCTTAAGTTTACCTCTCTGCATGGAGTCTGATACATCCCAGTGTTAGAGACTAGCACTGCCTCCTCCCAAACACACCTTGAAAGGGCTGGGCTATTTCACAAGAGCTTTCAGAGGATTAGACTTTTGAGAACGCGCAAATCAGAAGTGGGCTGTAAAAGGCATTATTGGACCCAATGTTTTCAAATGTTTCTCATGTGGGGAACCCCACTTGTGGAAAGAAGGCTAACTCGCTTCATTAGCTTGCTGCAGTCTTGCGTTAGGTATCATTCATGCAGGCATAAGGTGGCATAAGTGGTGTAAGTGGGTGGGGTCAAAGTTGGACTTGGACATGCCAGTGGGTGGTGATCTCCTAAAAAAAATGTGTGTAACTGCCCATATTCATTTTTTTTTTTTACAAATGAAGCAGTGCTTAGCTGTTCCTAGTTCCTACTAAAACTAACATGATAAAATATAGGCTAATTATATTTAAAAATAGAAGGGCGATATATATAGAGAGAGTATGGTGAGTTGATGTAGAGCCCTTTCAAGTGATCTAGCATTGTTATTTAAAGTTGAACAAGCGATATAATTAATCAGAGTTGAACAAAAAAAACGTTTCTCATCTATGTCTTAATATTCACTAAATTAGCATTATTAATTCTCTGATGAGCCAAATCAATATTGAAGTGGTAGAAGTAGTCTTTATACTCTTTATTTTACACTTTTGTGCTTTTGTTGTTTGAGGTTAGGACTATCATTTTATAGCAGACTTGGCCTATAGTATGATAAGCATTTCTAAATCTCACTGGGGTGAGCAGGAGACCGGCTTTCAGCTATATCACAGAATCTTCTCCGACCTCTGCTTCACAGTCACCTGAGCGACCTCTCATGCCTAGAGAGATACCTCTTGCGAACTCCCCCTGTTTTTTATTTGTTCCAATATCCACTGTAGATTTGGAGACCCTCTCTATTGGCAGATGCTGATCCATATTGTCCATTTGCCTGAAAATATATACATATATACATATATCCTCTCTGGGGAGAGGATGTGGCCTAGACGCTGGGGAATTGGGTGCGAGTCTCGACAGGGACACCCAACATCCTGTGATTCTGGGCAAATCACTGAATCTCCCCGTACCTAACAAAAAATGGATGTGTCCGTCTGTAATGCAACTGGTGCTCATGTAAAGCCCTCTGATACCTTAGGGTCAAGTTTGCGCTATATAAAACTCTGGAAATATATATATATATATATGTTTATGGTTATATATGAACAACCTAATCCTGGGAGGCAGAGGCTTTGCCTGTGTGAGGCAGTGACGGTGCGTCCATTAGGGCGCTTGGGCGTTGCCCCCCCACTGAGCGTTGCCATCAGTCACTCTCTCTGACTCTGACTGCAATCATCATTCTATCCCAGCAGTCCGCCGGAGCCCGTCCGAGGCAGTCGGTTCAGATGGGGGCGGGGCAGCACTACAGAGTTCAGCTGCTGCAAGTGAATGATTGATATCCACATGTATCAGGTGTACGGCGGAGCGCACAACACCAAGAGTGCGCATGCTCTGTTTAGGGCTTAAAACATTTGCGACCAGCCCGAACATGCGCACTAGGTGGTGCTCATTAGAAGAGCGAGGGTTGTTCCATGCCTCTCTTTTAATAAGCAGCCTAGTGCGCATGTCCGGGCTGGTCGCAAACAATTTTAAGCCCTAAACAGAACATGTGCACTACTACTCAAGCCAATCCTGGCGCTACTGCTGGAGCAGCGTCTGGATTGGCTGAGACCGACGCAGGCCAGGCGGTACTTGCCACGGTGCCAACCCGGAAGTCAGACCCCAGCCCAGGACTCAGATGACTCAAGACTCACAGAGGGGGCGCGGACCCGGTAAGTTTAGTTTACTTCAAATAATGCTGCAGGCTGCTTTATTTAAATTTCCCCCGGCCCCCCCGCGCGACCCCTAACACCCCGAGTATTGGAGCACGAGCCGCGACTGCTGGTCTTTAAAACCCAACGCTCAGGAATGGGTCTGCTCTGTTCCAATATTTTCAGATTGAACATTTTCGAAACTAGGGGAATCCCCAATTGGAAAATAATTTTTGGGGGTAATGATAACATTTTATTTTTTATATCGGAATTTGCAGAAAACAACTGGAGGATGGCCATGTCCTTTACACCCGGCCACCCAGAGTTCTTGTGAATCCCGGATGTTAGAGTGGTTCTACCTGCCGCATTGTTATTATTCAATACTGCTGCAAACTGTTTTATTGGTTTTTAAACTGTTTTACCGCAGCGGCCGTGGGTCTTGGCGCTCACAGCCACAAAGGCCCCTCAGCTCCTCAGAATGCAGGTGCAGCGCACATTCGCATTACTTAAAGCGTCATCTCGGGATTTCATTTCCTTCCTAATGAGATGCAGCAATCACAGGCAGCGCTGCTCACCTCTCCTCTCTTAGAAGCTCACCTCGCCTCCACACAGAGGCTATTCTAAAGGTAAGGGGGGTTTCAAATTCCAGAAAATATTTTTCTTTTTCCTCAGCGTTATTGCTTTTCGTGTTTTATGTTCACCCCGGTCATGTCACCCAGATTCGTGGGACTGTGGTGGAAATTCTGCACACTCCCAAACTTAAAATGGCGAGATAGCACAGCAGGTTGAAGTCACAGCTTCATATAGATCTGCGCATCCTGCATGTTTGGAATCCCAGCGCTTTCTTGGGCGACAGTAACACCTGTTAGTCAGAACAAGGTAAAAATCCTGCATTTTAGCAGTAAGTGCTGTGTACAATGGACTCACTAACTTGAAACTTCACAACCAGTTACCCATATCTAAGAGGTACAAAGTGCGTGCTGCGGACATCTGTGTAAAACTTGCAAGTCGCAGGTTCCATCTCAGGCTTTCATCCTTCCTAGGTCGAACATATTGGTCCCATTGAGTTGCTTATTACAATACATTATATTTTTTAGCGATGTCACAGTAGCGTGGCAACAAGAGCCTAACTCACCCCTGCCATAAAATAATCCTTTCTACAAAGTCAGTGTTAGCTCAGAGAGTTAATGCACTGAAATAAGATGAAATTAATGTAAGTAGACGAGGTGTAGCATATGAATGATGCTTTATTGTTCAGATGATAAGTATCACGGAGGGACCCCACCAGGAGCAGCTCACTTGCTGCTCAGCCCGTCCTCAACTGATTCCCACTCAGGCATTCCAACACTGCATTCTAACCATGCACCAACATTCCACTCTGGCTGAGCAGCAAGACCTACAATACTAGTCTACTACATGCACTTAAAATATGAGTGCAATTTACTAGTCACAGGTCTTTGCTAATTCGCTCAAGCTTTCAGCCTTCGGATGTCATTAAATGCTAGGTAATTAAATGCTAACTATCGCACTGGGTAAGGATGGCACTTGTTATTAACAGCGCTTGGAAACGTGAAAGGTGTGCTGCAACGGTATATCAAATTTGGCATACTTTTGAGAAAGTTGCATTTATTAATATTACGATTAAGTGTAAAATATAGCAGATTTATCACGAGGAACTATGACGTCCAATCTGGTTCATGTGTTAATGTTTATAAGAACAAATCCGTCCTTCTGCTCGGCGCTGTACTCGGCACTTCATAGCACTGCTTAATATTGGCTCTTTTGAGGTTATTTGCCTCAGATTCTGTCCATGTGCCTTGGATTCCAGCAGAGAGCGAACCCCACTGTTGGAAAATAGTTTACATTAATTTAAATTAATAATACCACAGCCTTTAAGTAAAATTGTCAGCAGCGATGCTCGCAGCGTCCCCTGCGTCTTGTAATGTAATAACTTTATAAATGCAGGGCGCTCTGTCACAGGCTTGAGGCTTCGCGGGGCTGTACAGAACAGGTGCTATATTAATTAGCAAATTGTTGGGAAGCCTTTTATCGACGCTGGAAGGATGAAATGCTGGGGCTGAAGTTGAGATTTTCAGGATGCTCACAGATTTCTGCAGCAGAGTTACTTACACTATTCAGTTTTAAGACATCTCTCCAAATATTCAACTTTCAGAAAAGGGGGAGAGAGGGTTGCATGCCCCTCTTCTAAAAGAAAAGTTCCTGTTGTGCCTGACAGTGAGATCACTGACTCTCAGTCTAATTAGACACAGTTGTCAAACACAGGACTACATGAGTTGAGGTAATCCAAAGCATGCGATGGATTCGGGATGCCTCTGTCCACTGATATGTAACCAATTGCTGTGGTGCCCCAGTGACCTGCACACTACTACTTTGGTGTCTCATTAACCTGGACTGTAACCAATGACCAGGCCCCAGTAGCCTCTAACCCATTGCATTGGTACCAGAGTAATCTGTAATCAGTCACTTGGGTGGTTCCTGATACTGTAATCGGCCACCTTTGCTGTAATCTGTAACCTGTTACTCTGGTACGATAATCTGTAATCTAACCCTCTAGTTGGCAGTTAATCAGCAGTGAGCCACATTGGATCCCACTGCAATCTACAATCCATGACTTTCTACAATGTTGACTTTAGTGTCACAATAACCATCTATTAACTTGGTGCCACAATAACCTGTCATCTATTACTTTGATGGTTCACTAATGTATGATGCTGGTACCCCAGGAATCTGGAATCTTTCAATTTTAGCGGTTGTTATTATTTTTATTTTCAGACTGCGGTGCTTTAGAAAAGTGAAATCCATTACTTTCAGCTAGATAGGTGCTTTGTATTCTGTAATGCATTTGTTTGCATCCTTTAAAGATACAGTCTACCTTTTCTTCCGGTGTGGTTCTGGCAAATAAGGCGTGTTGGGAATGTGCATTGTATTTAAAAGTTTCAACGCAGTGTATGTTTTGTGTTTCTTTGTGTCCTTGCCCTGGTTGCTCTTAGCCATGCTCTGTTGTGCGTTTAGATGGCATCGTCGCTTTGGTTGATCTATTGTTAAGTTATCACTCAGTCTACAGTAGTCGTTGTCAAACTGCAGGGTAGTTCATTTATGGAAAATTAGTTTTCTCTAAGTGCTCCCATTGTTTCCATATCTCGATACTAGACCACAGAGAACTGGCCCAGGGTCACAAACTTGTCACGGGTGGGTTGCTGGGATTACGATTTAGATCTTTTGATTCTGCAGCTCACAATTTGTCCATTATTTTGTGTCTCCTTTATTATTGGGTTAACTTTGATTAATTACAAAGTGAACCGGTTGGCCCATATATTGGTAACCCCTTCCCCCCCAGAACTTGTTATTTCTGTTGATTTGAGTGTGTCTGCAAGATATATTTTTTCCCACGTCACAGTGACGTTCTATTCAATATTTTTGAAAATGTTTTCTTCATTAGGCACTGAGTTGTAAAATGATGTTGCAGAGGTGTAATTCCAGTGTGCTCTATTATGTGGGAAAGGGCCTGTTTAAGTGAAAATAAAATCATGTTGTGCTTTTTGAAATGATTTGAGTGAGTTTCATTGCCCTGCATGGAGAATTGTGTGGACTTTGTGCATGGTTGAAAGGGTTGGCAGTGCATGCACTCGCCCTTTTTGTGCTGTAAATCACTGGGGCATTTTTCAATGTGTGCATGATTATATTCGGGCACAAAACTAACCTTACACCCAATAGTATATTGGTTTCTTTTTGAGCACCAAGGATATCAGCAGAACAAGCGATAGACAGTTTTGCCAGTCACTGTCTTTGTTAGAACAGATTCACAATTGCTTTATTAACCTAACTGCTTTCTCAAATTTGCTTGAAAATGCACCATTTGCCCACTCATTTTTCAAACTTTTCTTGGGGGGGAAACTTCCCCCGAACCCTCCATAGGTGCTTCGGGCTCGCTCGCTATGCTCGCTTGCTACAGTGCTGTACAACAATTGGTTTATGCCTCACCACTTTCAAATGGCACCAGCCACCACTGTTGTGAGGACGGGAAAAATATCTAGTTTGTGGAACTTGTTTCATTGGCTTTGTGATCTAAAGACTTTCAGAGTTCACATCTTTTCATACAGGTATATTGATGAAGTAGCCACTGTTCATTTCAATGTATAATTTCCCAGGTGGATTGTCAGAGTTGCATGGAGAGTAGGGACGTGCCATGGATATGTGTACACCTCATCACTTCTGCTTCCCACTTGGCCTGTAACAGCGGTGGTGATGGCCCTGTTCTCTAGCTTTCTTGATATAAAAAGGGTTTGAGGAAGTTAGAAAAAGAAATGGAGGGGGGGAGAAGGAACTGAGAAGAAGAGAGAGTGAGAGATTGGATGAGAAAATTTACAGGTGAGACAATTTGTCAGAGGAAGATAAATACGTGTAATTGAGAGAGATAACCTAGACATTAGAAGAGGGGGTAGAAGAAAAGGGGAAAGAGAAATACATTTGGAAGGATGGCTGACAGCAAGAGTATGGAAAATGACAAAGGTACGTCAGTGAAAGATTTGTGAGTGAGGGTAATAGGGTCAAAGCAGAAGTAAGAAGAGTGGCACACTGAGATGTGATGAGACAGGTAGGGTGGGCTGTTACGCCACTCCTTCTGGACACCCCACCCTGCAGCACCATATTTTTAGTTAAAGATTGCCATATATGAAAAAGGAATATTATAATGACATGTTTTTCAATTTCTATTTGATGAATATAAGATTTTTCACACAGTGTTCACGTTTTGGAGATGTAGTGTCTCTTCAGGAGAAGGCAATTAACATGCCGAAGAAAAGATGAAGGGGATGCCCCCTTCTCTGAATGAGGGCTGATCCCAATAGGGGTCTCAGCATCCTAAATAATTGCTTTAATCAGAATGTAACGCAATGACCTTTAACCGTGAGTGAAGAAGTAGCAGATTTAACAAGGAGCTTAATAAATCGCTGATTATGGCTTTTGGTAACTTCCGAACGCTTGATAGAGCCTAATGCTAGGTCCAATCAGAGAGGTCCGGTAACCATGCCAAGCAGTCACTGAGCTCATATTGAGCCTACAATGACACATTTTCTCTACCAAAATTACAAATTAGTATCACAGAACATATGATACGCAAACAGGTGGTCCCTGGTGATGCCATGGTTAGTCTAGGAAATGTGGGAAAGACAAACCATAGATTATATACTACACTTAAGGGCATCAAACACATTTTGTGGCTTTTTTGTCATAAAGAAGTGTATGAAATTGTGTATTTTGCTTACAAAATTTCATTAAATGTTTGTGAAATTATGATTTTTGATCAAAACAAGTTTTGCAGGTATCTTGTGGAACTATTTTCGTGCAAGTATGAACTTTGCATAAAAAATTATATCAACAGGAGATAGGTTTGAGCAGAAAATGTATGTCTGTGAGACATTTTCTGCTTTAAAAAGCCTTCCATGTGCAAACTCCTGTGGAATGTGGAGTATAAACGTATTTCACCAGCATTATAATTTTTTTTACCCAGGTCTACTTTTTACCCACTTGCAGTGGCTAAGGTCAGGGGTCGATGAACCTTGCAATCTTCTTTTATTGAGAATAAATAATGTGATAATAAAAACTTGAAAAATATTTCCTGGTTAAAAACGAAACCTTGAGTTTAGTCACCAGGACCTCTGTACTCATTATATGATGTGAGTTGAAAAATGAACTTTGGGCCCGATTATGAACCTAGCGGACACACTGCGGGCCTGTCGCTGCAGCAGTCTGGAACACCCCGCCAAGGAGGCGGCATCCCGACTGGCGCATTACAACATCACCGCAGGGCTGGCGGTGTGTCTGTAGCACAGTCATGGCGGTGGCATGCTGTGGCTCTAGGAAAGAGCCTGCAGCCAATGCCAACCATGCTGCTATGCCCCTGAGCGGTCGTGCGCACTTTTTGCCTGCAGCATGGTCCGGTGGAGAAGGAGTGTGTGCAATAGGGTTGATGGCATGGGTCAAATCCAGTTGGCACCAGTAACATGTCTCAAGGGCACACTCACCTTAGAGACATGTTTGCACCACAAAACCTGCCTGTCTTCTGACCATTTCATGGCGATGTCTCCTCCATGAAAAGCAGATCGTGAACAGCCCTGCGGTGGTGATGCAAGGACCGGCTCTATGAGCCACCGCTGGCACTCTGGTAGCAGACATTTTGGCGATGGGAGTGGTCCATCCGCCCTGCTCATGATCCAGCGGTCATACTGCCAAGGTAGTGGGTGGTCGGACTGCCAAACTGCAACGGCAGTTCAAAGACCGCTAGAGTTATAAATGGGCCTTATGTCTCTCCCATTTTCAATGCACATGCCAAGAACAGGATGCCTGTATTTCCGGTTTAATTTTAGAAGCATATGGCCAAACATAGGTATTAAATAAGGACAAGAACTTTTTCTGTTCAACATTCTGTGCTTTACAGAGAATACATAAATGTGAAAAGTGTATATTAAAACATATTCTGAAGAAGAGAGAAAAGAGGAAAAGGCCAGTTGGCTCACAGAATCACTGGCATTTTGCAAATCTCACTGTGAAGGTCAAGAAAATATGGTACAGCCATGTCATAGTGAGTAACCACCTGTTCCTCAATGTGTCTAAGTTGAGATGTGTGGCCATTTCTGTCTTGAGATATACACATTGGGAGGCTTCTCTGCATCTTCTGCTCTTTTTGACAAAAATATTGGTATTCAGAGTCTACCATTTCATGTAGATTTTCTTCTGTGTAGCTGGATCCACATTTCTTTTTTGTAGAAGTTGGTCTGAAGAATCCATCTTCTTAGGAGACACAAAATCTCTTGTCGGAGATGATACTCATGTCTTTTGAAACCTTATCCATCTTGAGAGCCTCATTGGTTCTTGAGAGCAGAAAGCTATACCCCTGAAGGGTTAAAGTCTGCTTTGGGAAATTTTGGATATTTGCTTTGAATTTGGACTGCTTGCTAGGGAGTCTGAAAGTGGAGCATTGTCAACTTTTCACACAAGTTGGTGAGATGTTCTTCAGATCATTGTTATAATATAATACAATCTACTTGTGAAATATGGGCTAATTACTTTGAATATTGGCTACTTGCTTTGTGGTATAAAAACTGAATGTTATCACCACGTCACAAATAATTTGGCAAAGTTGCTGTTTCAGTTTTTTTTGTTTCACCAGTTCTTACATAAGCCACTGCAGTTAACTGTGGTTGGGTTAGAGAGGGGAAATAAGGGACTGCATTGATGTTTGCTGGAATAGGCCTATACATCCTGCTGCCCGAGGGCTCACTGAAGTCTGAATAGGAAAATGTTTTTCTTTCCTTGTAGTGTTTGGTAAAGAAACTGCAGCATGAGTGAGGGCTACATAACGGAAAGAGTGAGACAAACACAGTCCCCCAGGTGTTGCAGTCGGCTAAAGGGGGAACCAGACCATTAGGCAAATACATGGTTAAAATTCTATGTTTTTCCTGTGGACCTATAAATGGAAATACAGCATTAAGTTGACCAATTTTCTAGGCAATCCAAAATGGAATGTCCTCCTGATTAGGCGGGTGTTTGCCCATAACTGAATTCACAATCACTGGACTAATAACTAGTCCCGGAGCTTGGTGTGCTTGAGCAGTAGCATCAGCCCTATCGGACCCGCTAAAAAGGCAGGTAAACAAATTGTATTAAGCGTTGATATAAAAGAACAATCTGGTTACATAACGCATGCAACTCAGCCAAATTTCGGATCAGCCACATTTGAGTGACGTGTAAATCCAGCAAGAGTAGGCCAGGTGGCCCTGTCAATACTTAAGGGGCCCATACAAACAATGCTGTGGACATGGTGAAGGGCGCCATTAAACCAAGTCTGGTGTTCCCAGACCATATGAGGAACTTCAAGAAGTGCATAAGGACGATAAACTTCCGCCGCAACAGTATAAATATGAAAGATATTATCATTAGCGTCGACAGCCGGAAAAGTGACCCAGAAATAGAAAACTTCAAAGCGGTACGCTGCATCCGCTTCAATCACAAAAACCATAGGAGCTCCAGCATTAGGGACTCCATGTGCCAGTAAGTGTTGAGTAACTGTCGGGCGGCAATAAGCCTCAATGGTTACAGCCATAATCTACAAGCTAAGGATTCAAAAAGGCAGCACAAACGTGGGTAAGAATGTTTTAATATTCAAGCTGAAAAAACAAGTAAGTGGTCCCTAAAAACTGTGGAGAATAAGTTCCAAACAACACGGACGTCTCTGCAAGATGGTGTAAGGGTATCCTGTAAAGGCATAAGTGCTAGTCAGGGTTCTCGTAAGTAAGTACCAGACCAAACGTTGGCAGATTCATGTTGCAGGGATTCTGCTTAGGAACAGATCTATGCATGGGACGATAGATCATCAGTAGTTAGGGACTGAGTCTCCATGCTACCTCAGTATCATGAGTCCAAGCCCGACCCGCTATAGTGCCTAACTTGCCTTCCTACTCATAACCAGAGGAACAAGTGAATTGACACCCCAGAAAACAATACTCCCGATCCTCGCAGGGATCACTGTGACAGGACACTCCCTTTCACTCAGACACTCATACTCATTCACAGTAAGATATGAAAGAGAAACAAAGGAAGTTTCAAATGTTTATTTAAACTATCGCGCTCTGAAATGCAGTATACGTGCCACACTTAGAAAACAACTTCCTAGCAAAAATCCCATCAGCAATGTCAATAAACCATATATTATAAAAAGCCCTGTCATATTATAACACAATATAGCCTAACTCTCCTCCCTTCTACAGAATCAAAACTGTTTATACAGCAAAGATCTCTGGGCTTAGCAGCGGACCCCGTACCTTAGCATACACAGATGAACATTCTACATCTCAGATACAGCTGTGATCTCTCTGGAAATCTCTCTCTCTCTCTCTCTCTCTGTGATACAGTGATGTGCATACCTATATGACAAAGTTCACATGTTCCAAAACAATAGCTGTATTTCTGTGTTATTTCTAGGTTCGAGTGACTGACCAGAACAAAATAACAAGGGGCATTGTTGCTTGACCTTGTCTGCTGTTCAGACTAAATCCCCGGAAAGAACAGAACTAGAAAACAACTGAAGGTTCTGTGTGAAAATATAATGTGGCACAAAAGCAAACATGATTATGTAGTAACATGTATAAAGCTAATGGGGGCTGAGTCATGCACAATTAGGCTAAAATAGGGGAGATTACAGTAGGAGCTATATAGAACACATGACACTAGTACATGGGATGTAACTCCTGACTAGGGTGGGGGAATTGCTATTATTGAATAAGGGTTTACCTACGGGTTTGACTCACCCCGTGACACTTGTAACAGGAGGAGACCCACATACCTCAAGGACTAGGGGGAATATTTACAAGCCCCTATTGCCTTAGGAACATCACTCTTTGTGACGTTCCTTTGACGATAGGGGCTTCACCTTATTTACAAGGCGGTGTTAGGCCACTTAACGTGGCTTAACGCTACCTTGTAAATAAGGCCTCTTTTCATGCTAGCCTTAGCGTGAAAGTGGTAGGCAATCAGTGTTGCGGTGGGCGTTCCACCGTAGCACCCTTTGATTTTGATGCTGCCCCCTATTTACAACAGTTGTGTAAAAAGGAGGCAGCACCAAAATCAAGTCCATGGAAAACCTGGTCCTAACATGGTGAAACGAGAAGAAATGCTTTACTGCTCCTCGTAGTTCTCCTCATTTTTGCTGTTTCGATGTGTGCTGCATTATGCATCACACATAAAAACAGGAAATTGCTATGAATGATTGGTTATTTGTAGGAAGAAGTCACTTTCTGCACATAAACAATAATTTAAAAAATTACGATTTGCAACATCCATCCATAGGATATGCAAATCACCATTCTGGATTGTTTATGTCCAGGAAGGAACACCTTCCTGCACATAAACAATCATTCCCTCAACGCAGGCACCCTAGCACTATGGTGCAAGGTTGCCTGCGTTGGCTCTAGGCAGCTGTCTTTAGCACCAGGGCAGGGAGAAACACAGGGGTGTGCTGTATTATATTAAATACAGCGCATCCTGCATTTCTAAAGTGAGAGAGCACTACATTAGCAATTTTGGAGCTAACCTGCACTTTGCCACTTTCTCAAAAATATGTCCGTGTCTGATTTTATTCCCTGTGTTACCATATTATTGCAAAACTTGAGTCCTCTTGGGTATCATCCAAATTTACTGTTCCAATCATCATTTCTTGTACTATTATGCAACGATGACATTATGGTATATCTTTTTGGTTGCGCTATTATAGTATCTTTAGCATGTGTTTGTTTTGTTATCTTATTGTTTTAAGTTTGGTTTTTGTTGGATGGTATTGGTGGGAGGGGCATATAATATGGCCTGTTCTCACCGTTTTTGTACTGTCTCCTTAAGGTGTTGTAATGCCTTGGAGCTTTGTTAACATCATGATCCTCGGAATGTGATGGGCACTTGGCAACAAGGAGATTCACGAGTGTGCTGGCTGTACTGTCCTTGGTGTGGATATATCAAGGGGAACTGAAGTTAACCTGTGTATGAATGTTCTCTCAACACATTCAATGCTGAATACATGTAGCCAAAGGGTGAGTTCCTCTATACCTCTCCCTCAGTGTCACTTATTTCTAGCTCTAGGGACGCTGGCTGTTAATATGCCATTGCTTTATGGTTATTTATAGAGAGCTTATAGAGCGCTCAGTAACGCCATCTCGGCGTGTCCCCGCGCTAAAGCTACCAGCGATCACCATGAGAGCCTGTGACCTACACAGTGTATAGATGTGTTTTCAGCTTGGCCCTGAACAGCGCTTCACTGTTCTCCAGTCTCATAGCAGGAGGAAGTTTGTTCCATTGTTGAGCTGCTTGGAACGCAAAAGATCGTCCACCCATTCTAGCCTTCCTTATCCTGGGGACTGTCAGCAGCCCGGCACCCTCCGACCGGAGGGTCCTTGTTGGTTCGTAGCGGCTGACTAGATCCCTAAGGTAGGCGGGCGACCTGCCCCAGACAATTCGGTGACAGACGAGGAGGCACTTAAACAGCACACGTTTCTTCACAGGCAGCCAGTGAAGCGCATCCAGCGCCTTTTGAGAATTAGCCCTCCTAGGTCTTCTTAGCACCAATCTAGCGGCGGAATTCTGGATAACTTGCAGGCGGCCCTGGCAGCCCTCGGTGGCCCCTAGGAACAGGATGTTTCCATAGTCCATCCGAGAGGTCACCAGTGCCTGCGTCAGTGTCCTTCTGGCCGCTATGGGTAGGAGGTCTAAGGTTTTGTTTAGGGTCTTTAGTACTCCAAAACATTTGCCCACAAGACACCTTATGTGGCCATCATAGGAGAGAGAGGAATTCATCCAGACTCCTAGATTCTTAGCCTCCTCACAAGGTAAGGGGGTAGGGCCAAGGCATGGAGGCCACCACTCGGCTGACCAGTTTTTGCTTTTTCCCCCCACCACCAACACCTCTGTCTTAGAGCCATTGAGTTTTAGGCAGTGGGAGTCCATCCACTCAGCTAGTGCCTGCATACAGGACTTAAAGTTGGTGGGGGTGTTGGCGGTGTTCTGCGATAGGGAAATCAGCAGCTGGGTGTCGTCGGCGTAAGACACCAATTCCACCCCAAATGATTGTACAACCTTCGCCAGGGAGGCCATGTAGAGATTAAAAAGAGTGGGGCTCAATACTGAGCCCTGAGGCACTCCCTGATCTAGTGGCATCTCGACCGAACGACATGTTCCTTGCTGTACCTGGAAACATCTTTCAGTGAGAAACGACTGTAACCAGTACAGCGCAGGACCCACGACCCCAGCTTCGCTCAGACACCGTAGCAGGATGGAATGCGCTACGGTGTCAAAAGCCGCGCTGAGGTCGAGCATGATCAGGGCCATTGTATGTCCTGCATCCGCCCCTGCTCTTAAAGTCTCAGTGGCCCGTAGGAGAGCTGTCTCCGTAGAGTAGCCCGCCCTAAATCCTGATTGTGAGGGATGTAGTAAGTTCCCTCTCTCCAGGTGCTCAGTAAGCTGAGCATTGACCACCTTCTCAGCCACTTTCGCCACATACGGCAATAAGGAGATAGGTCTGAGGTTTTCCAGCACTTCCATGCTTACATTCGGTTTTTTCCTTATTGGCAGTACTATGGCCTTCTTCCACTCCTCAGGGACTCGTTGCGTGGAAAAGGAGGTCTGTAAGACGTGTCTGATGTATGGTTCCAGGGCTACCAGGCCCTCTGAGATGACCCAGGCCGGTGCCGGGTCGTTAGGGGAACCGGACTTCACATTGCGACAGATCTTTATTAGCCTGTCAGCGGCGGGTACCTCGAAAGTTTGCAATGAGGAGTCAGGGACCACAGGCGAGCTGCCTGCTATAAAATCTATGCCCTTATCTGGTTGTTGGGTGAAGGAGGCATAAATAGCTTTAACTTTGTTGGAAAAAAAGTTAGCGACTCTATTGCATCCCTCCACGGTGGCCCTTAGGGGGGTGTTAGAGCTGGAGACGAAAGATATTTCTTTGTATATTTTAAACAGTTCGCGTGAGGAGCTCTCGGCTGCCTCAATGCGTGTCTGGAAATATTTAGCTTTAGCTCTACGCACCGCATACTGGTAGCTTTTGTGTGCTAAGCTATAACTGTTTTTACCTTGTTCGCTCGGGTTCCTTCTCCAGCTCCTTTCAAGTTTTTTACAATTAGACTTGATTTGCTGGAGTTCTGGAGTGAACCATGGGGCAGTACGTTGTCTGCCTTCCCTTGCTTTACCCTTACTCATGGGGGCTAGCTCATCCAGGGTGGCAGTCACAAGCTGATTAAATTCATTATTCGCCTGATCACTGTCCATAGCAAGCGGTAGTTGCGCTTTCTGGATGGCGCATATGAAGTTTTCTTGAGAATATTGTCTCCATTTACGTCTCATAATATTTCCCATCCCATTCTCAATGGCCCTAACTGGCTGGTAAAAACATTGGAAAGGGACCAAGAAGTGGTCTGTCCAAGGGAGCTGACAGGGTGTAAGTGCCTTTATCAAGTCCCAACTAGCGAAGATAGGGTCCAAACAGTGACCCCTCTGATGTGTAGCTGCAACACTTAGCAAGTCCAGTTGTAGTTCTTGTAGGACTAGACGAACGTCCTCTGCCTCCTTTTGTAGGGGATCCTCTAGATGTAAGTTCAGATCACCCAACACCAACACTTTATTGTGTTTGATCGCAATCTGAGTAACCCCTTCCAGTAAACTACTTCGGAAGTTGCCCAGAGAGCCAGGAGGTCTGTAAATTAGGATGCCCGAAATTGCCTCGTGTTGGGTCAGTTTGATGTTAAATTCACCAGCTTCGCAGTTATCAATTTTTACTGGTTTTAGAACACACTCAAAAGGGTGTTTGACAATGATGGCAATGCCACCTCCCCTTCCCTTTTCTCTATCAAGTCTATGGAGGGTATAACCTGGCCGAATGGTATCCACTATATCTGGATCAGAATGTTCTCCTAACCAGGTTTCAGTTAAAAATAATATATGCAGGTCCTCATCTAGTAAGAGATCCCACAGCTGAAGGGAATGTTTGCTGAAGGATCTACAATTTAAAAGCCCCCCTTTAGCAATAATCGCTTCAGGGTCAGGGACGGCAGGCGATAGACACCTCCCTCTGAATGTACAATGAGGACATGGACCCAGGTCAAGTGGCTCCATCAAGTGGCGACAGATCGTGAGTGAAGCGGGGCAAAGGTCTTGCAGCCTCTTACTTGTGTAGGACTGCCCGCGGCCCGCCCGAGATGTAGGGGTCTGGGCCCCTGGCCACGGTCGGCCGCGGACGGGCGCAGACGGGCTTGGCTTAGGCGCAGCTTCGGCGCGCGTCCGGCGCGCCCGCTGCGCCAGACCGCTGCGCCGTCTGAACCCTACACACATATTATAGGTGATGAGGAGGGTGGGAGGCCAGCGCGACTAGAGCGCAGCCCCTGCCCACACCCAAGATGGCGCCCGCCGCCGCCTCAACCGGGAGTAAAAAAATGGCTGGGCGAGGCTGTCAGCGAAGAGAGTAGCGTGTGTAGGGGTGTCAGAGTACCTCAAAAACAATTCCCACTTAATTCTAGGAATAAAAGCCCCCCTCAGAATAAAATTGCATCAGTCACAAAACACGATCTAAAATCACAGTTAATAGCGCTGGTAAAGCAGAGACTCAATGCTGCTCGTGTGGTAGCTCGCAGCCCTAGTCCTCCCTCTAGGGAGAGCTCTAACAGGCAGCGAGCAGCTGAAGAAACCCTGCTAAAATAGTCTGGGAGGGCGGGAGGCCAGCGCGACTAGAGCGCAGCCCCTGCCCACACCCAAGATGGCGCCCGCCGCCGCCTCAACCGGGAGTGAAAAAACGGCTGGGCGAGGCTGTCAGCGAAGAGAGTAGCGTGTGTAGGGGTGTCAGAGTACCTCAAAAACAATTCCCACTTAATTCTAGGAATAAAAGCCCCCCTCAGAATAAAATTGCATCAGTCACAAAACACGATCTAAAATCACAGTTAATAGCGCTGGTAAAGCAGAGACTCAATGCTGCTCGTGTGGTAGCTCGTGTGGTAGCTCGCAGCCCTAGTCCTCCCTCTAGGGAGAGCTCTAACAGGTTATTAAGTGATATGATAACTAAACATGTAGGAAAGACCCAAATGTCCAGCGTTGTCTTTTTACATGGCAGCCACCAATCGCCTGTTGGCACTGAAACTCCACTCAATGACTTGTGTAAACCATAGACAGAGAAGTGGGAATCCTACTCTCAGTACACTACCGATTGAATGAATAGGATATGCACACAGCTGGCCACAAATGCAGTAGGCCCAGGGTTGTGGAGTGTGCGGCATGTTTGGCTCTCACTCTCTGTACTGTAAGGTTGGTAGAGTGGCCAGAGAATCTCTAAAACTGAGCACTCAACACCAAACTAAGGTGTACCTCTCTGCATAGAGTCTGATACCTCCCTGTGTTAGAAACTAGCATTTTCTTCTCCCAAACACACCTCGAAAGTGCAGGACTATTTCAGAAGAGCTTTTAGAGCTTTAGATGTTTTGGAACGTGTAAGCCTAAAGAAAAGTGGTCTGTAAAGGCATTGTTGGACTGAATGTTTTCAAAACTTTCTCATGTGATGAGCTCCACAAGTGGAAAGAAGGCTAACTGGCTTCACTTGATCACTGTAGTCTTGCATTTGGTATTATTCATGCAGGCGTAGGGTGGCATGAGAGGTGTACGCAGGTGGCGTCAAAGTTGGACTAGTTGGATATTTGCTGGAATGGGCCTATCCATTCTGCTGCTCGGGGGCTCGCTGAACACTGAATAGGGAAAAAATGTATTTCCCTGTGGTGTATGGTTAAACTGCAGCATGCACTTACCAGCTGATAATAACACCAACAGGAGACATTGCGAGCAACAATAGACGTGTTTCTTCTCAGGCTACTGCATCAGGTCAACAGAGCCTTCTTGTCCCACCATTAAAGGTGGGTCAAGGAGGGCTGTGGTAGCTGACAGCAGGGTATGTGTCTGGCTAGTCTATTGGGTGTTGTATAAATGCTACAGTACCTGCTGCTGTCTGCAAATCCCAATATTGTTTCTATTGTACTACGTCTAGCATACTACTAGGACCCCAAGGGTGCTGTCGCCTTCTCCAGCCCTCCTTCTCTCACCACTTGAGGTGGGAGACGGTGACTGGGTCATTTGACAGCATAATCTAAAGCCCGTCTTAGAAGCACTGTTTCATGCAGGTAGGTTGAGGGAGTAGCCACTCTCTCTAATATAATCATATTCCAAAGTCTTCCATCAGAGTTGCATGATCTGTTTAGACTCTTCATTGAGGGATGGAGAGGGTTGTGCGAAGAAGAAGGAGTGTCAACATGGCTAGGAAAATGGACAGAGTGGATGCAGGGTAGCAAAACAGAATAAGGCAATGTATTGGCGTGCCCAAGAAATCTGTAGAGGGGTAGAGTGAACAGAAGAAGAGGGGCAAGAAACAGTGAGCTAAAGATGTGGAAGTGTGATAATATGTATTCTGAAAGAATATTTATGGCATCATGTGATCTGATTTTCATCTAGATAAAAGAATGACATTAGAATATTATTTTATTTTAGGATTGCTATTTTTGATTTATGCAATTCTTTAAAATGTATGCTTTTATTTGTTTTATGTGCACCTTGTTGCAAGGCATGTGTGCATTATAATAAATAATAAACTGGGAAGAAAAGAGAAAGGCATAGCAGTGGCAGTGTTTCTTCCAAATGGGGATAGCTGGAGTATAATTAATGATTGCCTTAATCAGGAACTAAAGGAATGGTGACTAACAGAAAACAAAGAAATTACATATTTATTGAGGAGCTTTATAAGGTAACGTGTGTTGCCCTTCAGAGCCTTTGGCAGATGAAACTACAATTGCTGATGAGAGTAGGTTGGCGTCTAGCAAGACAGGATCAGTGACCTTTCCCACTGTTCACTATATTGAGTGTGCAAGATCACCCTTTCTCACTGAAACCTGTCCAAGGGTATCACAGCATTTGTGCTACTTTATTAAGTAGTGCCTGATGATGTTACCGAGGGATACAATTTGAAAGGGTAAACATGAAAGCAAACATACTCGAGGGCATCTAACACATTTTATTATAAGTTAGCCACTATTATTGTCTGAGGCAATGATTGATGACTCTCATCTTGCCCCATTATTAAGCCTTTCTAGCATTTACAGTGCACATGTCCAAAACAGGAGGGTGATATTCTTTGTACAACTTTAGAAGCATGTGGCCAAACAGAATAAATTAAAATGATGAAAATAAGCCTTTTGCTATTAAAACAACTCCACAAAGTACATTAAAGAAAAAATAATGATTAGAAGATTTAGTAAAGGAGATAGATAAAATTGTGAAAGACCAGTTGGTCCACAGGGTCATTGGCATTCTATAAACTTCACTGTTAATGGCAAGGAGACATTGTAGCTTAAAACTTTACTTATAGAGTTTTATAACAATGAAACAATACAGAAGAAGCACAAAGGAAATGTACAAGGGACTGAAGAGATGCAAAATAATTATCAGCATGAACAATACAGAAAGCAATTCATGCCAGTGTACATTATATATGAAATAAATGACACCTATTAAAGTCAATGTAAAAGAATGAATAAGTGGAGAGAGAACATGACATGGAGTATGAAGAAGAACAGGCAGCTACACTGCATCACCAACTTACGGTTTAAGTCATTTTTATTGATTTTAAATGGATAAACAAATGTACATTAACCACCACCTACATCCAATGGCGGGTGGGGAGCATATCCAAGAAGAATTGATAGAGAACAAAAGGTGAGAAATATTAGAAGAGAAAGAGGGATAGTTAGGATGTCTGGATGTGGTCTGGGGTTCAGTGGGTCTGGGAGACTCCTGTATTATGTGTTTGTGTTATCTGGGGTTGGTCTTCAGGTGGTATGTTCGCATTAGAAAGCCGGAGGACTCGGAGGTATCGTGGGCAGGTAAGTTCCAGGAACTCTGTGGAAAGAAAGGCGGCAGTGAAGCCCCACACTTTCTCAAATCTGGGAGCGGCTCGCTGTAATCTTCTCCATGTCTACCAGTTCCCAAATCTTGTGTAACCAGTCCATCTTGGTTGGGATTTCTGCTGTACCCCAGCGCGCCAGTAGTGTCTGCTTGGCCGCGCCTAGTGCTAGAGTGATTGTTTTCCCACGGTCGGACTTAAGAGAGTAGGTAAGAGGGTTTGGGAGGCCTAGTAGAATGACGCTAGTGCATCTTGGAATTTCGCTTTGATGTATAGTGCCAATATTATTTAGGATTGTATCCCAATATGCCTGTATTTTCGGGCATTGCCAAAGGATGTGTGTGAGTGTACCCCGTTGCCCACAATTGCGCCAGCACTGGGTGTTTCCCAGGCTTCCAGCGCGCAGTTCTAGCTGGGGTATAGTACCAGTAGTGCGCAATTTAAAAAAATATTTCCTTTCCCGCCGCGCTACTAGAGGAGGCCCGTGCTCTGTGCAAAATGTCCTGACATTCTTTGGGGGAAAACTCGTATTCAATCTCCGAATCCCATCTGCGCTGTGCTGGGGATTTGTCGCTCCCCTTGGATTTATTCAGAAAGGCATACATGTCCGAGAGCAGGTGTTTGTCCGAGGTACTGGTCATGAACCAAAATTCAAATTTAGGGAGGAGACGACCTGCGTGGGGTTGCATATCTGGTTGGGTAACCCAATGCCGTAGTGCAAGGTATTGCCAATATGTCTCTTTAGAGATTGCGAATCCTGAAACTAGTTGGGGGAAGTTCATAATCCCTTTTTCATCAAAGAGGTCCCCTATTCGCTTACAGTTGGCTTCTTGCCAACTTACATCACCAACTTAAAGGGCAACCCGATAGTGGCCATGTTGAAGTAAACACCAGAGTCATCACAATGAATACGTGTATGTTCCCAGTTACGCGTTAAACTCAGTGGGGTATGCATCAACTATGCTCGGGTCCCTCTATAGCAGTAGGGAAAAGTAGCAAATAGTCTTGCAGAGGTTGCGATATGTTCTTGGGTCTGGAGGCTGGTGGTTGTAATGTAGCATATATATACTCGTGGTATCGCAGTATACCAAATCACAAATCCACACCTTTGTCGCAGGGACACCTAACGTTCAGCCAATAATAGAGCAATGGTGGAATAACGTCAGACTCCTGCAGGCAATAGCTTAACATAGCCTAATAATGCCATTAGTGGGGTCGAAGTCAGTGCAAAATCTATCATCCGCGATAAAATGGCAAAAATTCATCCCAATAAGAAAGTATCGGGGCACAGTTCCACACCAGATGTTCCGCCGCGCATCTGGGACAACAGTGCGATTTAGCATGGTCAAATGTAGCGATGAGATGTGGGGTAGTGTATGCCCAGTGCAGGTATTTAAAGTGCATTAGCTTGTGTTGATGGTTATTGGAGACAAACCGTGTCTGTTCACAACAATAGTACCATGTAGCGTCCAGCAGTGGTGTCCCCAAGTCTTTCCCCCATGCAACCCAAGCCCCCCCACCTGGCAGGTCCCAGTAGGAGAGATGAATGGTATAATCAAGAAACCAAATGGGCATTATCAGGGGACATAATTACCATAGTAAGTGGTGAGAAGTCCAAAGGCTCTGCAGGGAAGGACGAGAGTGTAGCATGCACGGTGTTGTATAGTCAATGCAGAATGAATCTGTCCATATAAGATACGTCATGCCCCTCTGTCAACAAAGAGATTGCCCAGTGTGTGAAGCCGACACATGTTCAATGTTCGCTTAGTGAATGCCTCCGCTGTGATCGGAAGTGAAGGATTATCTGGGAAAGGAATATGTGGAGAATATAAGAAGTCAAAGCCCAGGTAACGTTTGAGTCTGGTCCAGGCCCAGTGCATAGTTGGGACCATCTGTATTTCTGATGGAGTCCTGGGGAGACTTAGCGGTATAATGGTTGAAAGGGGATATGGGTGGACCTGAGCCCATTCCGGCTTCAGGAATTGCAAGCGAGCATCTGAGTGGTACCAATAAAACTCAAAATGGGCCTGTGCTATAAGATAGTAGGGATAGAAATCAGGGACCCCAAACCCCCTGCACGTAGGGCAAGGTTAATGTTTACCAGCTAATTCTTGGTTGTTTACCGGCCCAGTCTAGCCGTATGAGCATGCTACACAAAGTGTCAAAGAAATCGCCCATCAGGACTCTGGGGATATTAAGAAATAGATAGAAAAATCGAGGTAACACCACCATCTTGATGATGGCTATTCTGCCAGCAATGGATAAAGGGAGTTTAATCCACTGATCGATTAGGGATGAAAGCCTATTGATAGCAGAGGTGGAGGACATCTGCACTGTTGTGATGCAGATAGATGCCCAGGTATTTGGGGGAATCTGTGCACCACTGTAAACGAAACTCAATGAGACAGGGGACGGTGGCCTCAGTCAATGGAAAAAATTCAGATTTACTCCAATAGTAAGTCCCAAAAATACCCCAAGTCGGATGACCTCTCGGAGAAGGGGAGAAAGATTGAATTCGGGGTCTCTGACGAAGAGCATTACATCATCTGCATATAGGGAAGCCAAAAGGGGGCCATGATGGAAGTGCAATCCGCACGTCAAATGGCACTCCTGGAAATTATGCACCAAGTGATCAATGGCGATGATAAATAATAGGGGCGAGAGGGGGTACCCATACCTACTGCCTCATGGGAGTGTGAACTGGTCGGTTAATCCACCATTCACCCTGAGTCGGGCCAATGGGGCAGTATAGAGTAGAAGGACAAGGCCCCGAAAGCCCTTTGGCACACCCAGTTTCCGAAGCGTAGCACGCAAAAAGGACCATTCCGGCTAATCAAACGGCTTCTCTGCATCGAGTAAAACCGCTGCAGCAGGGAGATCAGGAGTTATTCGGTTAAGGACAGCAAATACAGTTTGGAGATTAACCAATGTAGAGTGTGATTTGGAACGAATCCAGTTTGCAATGGGGAGATTATACTTTCTATAAGAAGGGAGAGGCGAGTTGCAAGGACCATAACTAAAATGTTGTTGTCATGATTTAGAAGGGACAAGGGTCTGTATGAGGTACAACTCTGTAGAGATTTGCCTAGTTTAAGTAAAAGAGTTATCACCAACTCACACATTGTGGGGAGGAATTGCTTGTGTTAAAGATTCTGCATAGACTTCTAGCAGGTGAGGGATCAATAAAGACTTATAGGCCTTGTAAAAATCACCAGTGAAGCCATCCGAACCCGGGGCGCGAGTGCCGCTCAGGTCATTAATGGCATGCAAAATCTCATCGCAGGAGATGGGCGAGGTGAGGAACTGTTGAGGTCACTCATTCAGCCATACCATAGCTACCTCTGCTAAATAATCAGCTAGCACCTCATCAGTTGCAAAGCTGCAGTACGTATACAGGTGAGTGTAATAGGAGAGGAAGGCATCAGAGATGTCTTCGCTATGTGTAACTTAGGAACCATTATACAGCTGCAAGTGCGTGATGAAGAAAGCCTGATATGGGGGGCAGAACAGTCTAGCCAGCATGAAGCCGGGTCTCTCGCCCTCACCGTAAATTCGCACTTGCGCATATTTGTCCAGATAGTTCACCTTGCGTGCTGCCAGATCGCGTAATTCGTGGAGCAGTGCCTCGCATCGGTGCAACACCATGGGTGGGGAGGTCGGTCAGCAATCAAGGTCTGTGCGTCGAGTTCTCCCAGTGCACGTTCAATTGCCACTAGTTCCCCACGTATGGATCGGAGTACCACTGAGTGCTTGGCAATGCAAACTCCCCTGATATAATCTTTAAAAGCCTCCCAGAGTACAGAATGTTGTGATACGCTTCCAGTATTGAGTGCAAAGTATTCCACAACTGCATCACAAACCTCCACTCGAAAAGCGTTGTCTAGAAACCCGTTTGTTGGGAATCGCCTGGTTGCACGGGTGGTGCAATGTTGTGGAAGTAAAGGGTCAAATGCACTGGAGAGTGGTCTGATAAGGTCCGGGGCAGATGCTAAGCATCGGTAATCGTAAGCAACAATTCAGGGTAAGATACCAATGGTCAATACGTGACCATGTAGCATGGGGGGCAGAGTAAAAAGTATAGACCATATTTAGTGGATATCTGGAGCACTAGACATCGGCGAGGTGAAGGGATTTCAAAAGAGATGAAAGCACCTGCGTAGATCGCGGCTTGGTCACATGTCTGGTAACAGTCGCGTCCAGGGAAGTACAGAGAGTTAAATTAAAGTCGCCCCCCATTATTATGCTGTCTGCATGCAAACGGGTGATATGTGTGGAAATGTTCAAAAAGAAATCAGGTGTATCCACATTAGGGGTTTAAATATTGACCAGTAAAAGGGATGCGTTGGCTAGTGAGCCGGAAACTAACAAATAGCGGCCCTTTGGATCCGCAATGACCTCACGCACACTGAAAGGGATCGCCCTATGAATTAAGATACAAACATACCTGGAGTATGTGCTATAGTTAGCAAAAAAGCGATTACCCCCTAGTTTGATGCATAGCGATTGGGGAAATTCAGAGCACAATGGGTTTCATGTAGGAAGGCTAACTGGGTACCATGTCTGGTTAGGTAGGACAACACCTGCCATCCCCTCCGAGGATTAGTCAGTCCTGGAGTAGGTAGAGTCATCTAGACAAAAGTATAGAGAATAGAAATGCAGGCGTGTGAGCAGTAAAATAGTGCAGGGCATGTAACATAATCAGTCCCATGTGGTAAAGAAATAGTAAGAGTAACTTAGCAGAACTTTTCAAAACCCATACCCCTCACCCACATCGGATAGCGAACAAACAGCATAATGATAAACCCCATGATAACCCAAAGAACAAGAGGGAAAACAGTCAAGTGGAGTACTGCTGGGGGGAGGCAGCACTCAGAGGAGAGCGCCAAATGTCCATGATCTTGATGGGGGAATGAACAGCCTTATCTAGAACATGAGTAATAGAGACAGGTGGCGTGCCGATGCAGCACAGTATTTAGCTACACAACTGATTCTAGTAATAATCAATCTGACACAGCAGTGTGGCGGCAAACATGAGCAGGCAAAGGAGAGGTTCACAGGTGAGCCGGATCATGGGAGGCAGGAGAAGAAGATCCCTCACCGCTTGGTGATCTGGACCTAAAATTATACTGTTTACAGACATTTGTAGCTTCAGCAGGAAAGTCAAATAGTGATATTTGCCATTAATTTGGATTCATAGTCGCGCAGGGTACAACATGGCATAGGACATGTTAGCTTTCTGGAGTGTGTGGCTTGACATCAGAGAATGTATGGTGCACCTCTTGCACAATTGGGGTGAAGTCTGGGAAAAAACATATAGTCATACCCTGGTGTTGTATTTGCTCCCTGTCATGGGCAAGACGTAGAACTGTGTCTCAGTCATAATAGTTAAGAAGTTTCACGATGATCAAGCGTGGCAGAGTTCCAGATGCTGGTTGCAGGCCAAGTGTTCTGTGGGCCCTCTCAATTGCAAATGTGGACAAAAATGCCTCTCTTCGAAAGAGTTCCTCGAGTAGATGTTTCACATAGGTATTCATGCGGCCAGTATTGGTAGATTCTGCTATTTCGGCAATGCTGATATTATTCCAACGCAAACATGCCTTCAAGTCATCAGCTTTAGCAGCCACCGTCTTGAGGAGTCTCTTAATCTTCTGGATACACTTGTTGGTCGTGGGACTGGCATCCTCGAGGTCGGAGACGTGCTACTCTGTGGCACTGAGCTGCGTCTCACGCTGGTCAAGGCATTTGTGCATGCTCTCCAGCCGGGCTGAGAGCGAGTCGAAACGAGAGTCAATTGATTTGAAGTAGGTCTTCAGTTCAGCCATTATGGCCACTGTGCCTTCCAATTCCGGTGCGCCCGCCATAGAGAATCTCAGAGCATCCCCCTGGGGACCCTTAACCTCCCCACACCGGGGGTCTTGGCAGCAACAAAAGACAGCAGGTGCTGCTTGGGATTGCTGCACCCCATTGGAAGCAGAAGCGTCCTGGTCCTCTTACTAACGTTACAGGGGGAGAGGAACAGAGAGCACCAGGCAGGCAAAGCGAGGACAAACACCAGCAGGTCATCGCCAAATGAGGTAAGTAGATTGTAGGTAGGCCACTATGTACGAGAGCGGTCTCGTGAAACTCTAGGCGCATTCCTATAGTGGGAAAAAATGGTCAGTAAATCTATATATGGAAAATGACAAAGGGCCTGTTAAATAGAATCGTGCACCGGAGCAGAGAGGCATGCTAGGGTCTGGTAAGATAATGAATATTGTCATGATGCTTCTCATCCTTCCAGCAGCAGTCTGGATTGCACGCATGGTGGTAAATAGGCAGATCAGAGGGACATCAATGTGATGGCAGGAGTGGCATTAATGTGGCAGGACTCACGTGGCCCCATCTGCTGAAGAGCCGGTAACCCAGAGGAGCCCGCAGGGACATTGATGACAGGAGAGGTACCACCGGGCAGCAGGGTAGACAGAGCAAGTAGCTCACCATTGTAATTTAGAGCCTCGTTTCACCCAGCAGCAGGGTGCCCGCCGTCATTAGTCGTGAGCACCCAGAGTCACGCTCTGCAGGAGGAGAACATAAAGATGGCCCGACCTTGATTAGGGGGCAGCCGACAAGCCCAATCATAGCCCTGCCCTCAGGATCGCCCCCAACCCCTGTTGTCACAGGGCTTCCAAGGGCCACATCAGCCCATGACTACTGCAAGCCGAAGCACCCCGCTGCTGCCTAGCAGCAGGGAACAGACTGGATCGCCGGCCGCAGGAGGTCAAGGTGTGCTGATTCCTTAATTGGCACTCCAAACAAGATTCAGGAGGGGGAGGTAGGCTGCAAAATGGTGCGGGTTCTCCGGAGCTTCAAGGTCGAGTGGCCATTTTGGTCCAAGGCCTTGCCCCCCAGGCAAGGAGACAATGTAATTATCCTCATTAACCATGTCATAGGAATTTACCACCTGTCCCACTAGTGTGCATAAACTCTACTGTGCGTCCATTTCTCCTCAGACAGAGAAGAGTTAGAAGGCTTCTCTGCTTGCTCTCCGCTTTAGGACATAAACATTGGTATTTGGAGTCTATCAATTCTTGTAAATCTACCTCTGTGAATTCCAATCCATATTCTTGTTTTGTAGAGTTTGGTGTTATTAATCTATCCTCTTGTGAGAGTCAGTAACCTATTTTTTGGGGTGGCAGTCTGTGTCTTTCAAAGACCTTATCCTTAAGAGGTTCATCCTATGCTGAGAAGTAGCAGACTCACCCGGAAAAAGGTCCACTTTATAGAATTTTAGATAAATCAGAATCTAAAGAAATAACCTATAATGTTGAGCACACAAGTTTCTGATTTGTTGAATTTTTTTAAAAGCGCTCTGTGTTGCCTTTTGGTTACTTCAGAGTACTTGACTGAGGAAATCAATTTACTGATTAAAGGAGGTTGTAGACTTATCAGACAGGCTTAGTGAAGCATTCCCTTCTGGTGTTAAGTTTTTCTAGCACAGTGGTAATGGGAGCTGGAGCACGACTGCCCCTGTAACCCCAGAGACTGGCCTGACATTCTTCACCGAGCTTGCACGTCCGTCTATAGCGCCTCCGGAATGGAGACCTTCCTTAAAATTGCCCACTATTGGTATTACACCCTAGTCAGTTTTAGCCTTATAATTACTCATGATAATACCCGTCTTCCCCCTAAGAGTACTGAGTCACTCGTAACCACGCTGTAGCTTGTAAATACAAACATTTTCTTAGAGGTCAAAAATTTCAGCATAGGTTGTGACCAAGGATTATTTTGATGCCAGCTGGGGGCAGGACAGTGGTGGAAAGAAAATCCGCATAGAGGGAACTTAAAGTCAAGTACTTAGGGGCATATTTACAATAACTGGCGCATCCCTGCATATCAGCAGGGATGCGTCAGTTATTGTGCGCCACAGCTCCGCCACCATGGATGCGCCGCATTTACGATGCTGCGCACCATGGGGCAAAAACGGCACAGATGCCTGACGCATCTGTGGCGTAAAAGTGGCGCATTGCTGGAGTTGCGTCGCAAGCACGACGCAGCTCCAGCAATGCTCTGGGGGGCCCTATATTGGTAATGCTGCGTCAATCCTTACGCCTGCTTCAGGCAGGCGCAGTGTTTTAGCGCAGCATGGGCCTAAAAGTGACTGAGTGAAATCTTGTAGATTTCACTCAGCAAATTTTAGGAGGCGTTCCTGCGCCGGAACGCCCCCACCTGCCCAGGAACGCCTACATGTGGCGCAGGGCTTTACAACGTGATGCATCTCTCAGATGCGTCACGTTGTAAGTACCCCGCACCATGGCGCGGGATTTGCGCCACAGCTGCGTCACAAAAGTGACGCAAAGGCAGCGTAAATGAGGCGCAAGGGACTTGTAAATCTGCCCCTTAATTTTTGGCATTCCATTTAATATTGCCCTTTGCAATATAAGACTACCTGTCTCTTTAAGCAAATGACTACACATGTAATTTATTGAGTGTAACTGCAGTGTTATTCTGTATCTGCATTGCATTCTCTTCCCACTCTGAGACTAGCCATGTCTTAGTTACCATTACATTCAGAGAGGTATGTGTAAAAGAGGAGTACCTTGGTACTATATGTGGTCCACTGGGTAGAGTAGGCATTGCATTAGGAGTCATGAAATCTATTACTGAATTTACAACTTGTCGAAATGTGCTGGTAGTAAAATGTGGGGTTGTCACCAATAGCAAACACAAGAAGATGATGGACGGAGCACTGAAACAGTTCCCATGAGGCACAGGGTCAAGACTCATCTCCTTGTGTTTGCTTTGCTAAAGAATGATGATGGATTCAACCCAGATCTGTCACTGGGGGTGAGTGTTTGAAAGGTTTCAGCACTCAGTCCATCATCTCCTTGTGTTTGCTTTGTTCGCCCTAAGTTGGCAGGGTATGCCCAGACATGGGTCTCATGCTCACTTTGCCACCTGATTCAAGCTATCCTGGCTGAAGAAAGCTGTTGGCCTGAAACCAGTCCCAGGATGCTCGTTTTCGGTCCAGGGAAGACATGGCTTGGCAGTTCGGGCTGGACTATTCCCATGATGCACAGGGGCAAGACTGATTTGCATATAGCTGTGTCTGAACTGGGGTGGCAAAGTGAGCTAAAGAATGATGATGGATTCAACTCAGATCTGTGACTGGGGGTGAGTGTTTGAAAAGTTTCAGCACTCTGTCCATCATCTCCTTGTGTTTGCTTTGTTTTCCCTAAGTTGGCAGGTTATGCCCAGACGTCGGTCCCTTGCTCACTTCGCCACTGGATTCAAACTAGCCTGGCTGTAGAGGGCTGTTAGCCTGAAACCGGTCCTAGGATGCTTGTTTCCTGTCTAGGGAAGACATGGCATGGCAGTTCGGGCTGGACTGTTCCCATGAGGCACAGGGTCAAGACTGATTTGCATATAGCTGTGTCTGAACTGGAGTGTCAAAGTGAGCTAAAGAATGATGATGGATTCAACCCAGATCTGTGACTGGGGGTGATTGTTTGAAAGGTTTCAGCCATCCATCATCTCCTTGTGTTTGTTTTGTTCGCCCTAAGTTGGCAGGGTATGCCCAGACGTGGGTCCCTTGCTCACTTGGCCACTGGATTCAAGCTAGCCTGGCTGAAGAGGGTTGTTAGCCCGAAACTGGTCCCAGGATGCTTGTTTCCAGTCCAGGGAAGACATGGCTTGGCAGTTCGGGCTCCACTGTTCTCATGAGGCACAGGGGCAAGACTGATTTGCATATAGCTGTGTCTGAACTGGGGTGGCAAAGTGAGCTAAAGAATGATGATGGATTCGACTCAGATCTGTGACTGGGGGTGAGTGTTTAAAAAGTTTCAGCACTCCGTCCATCAATTGCTGGTGTTTGCTTTGTTCGCCCTAAGTTGGCAGGATATGCCCAGACGTGGGTCCCTTGCTCACTTTGGCACTGGATTCAAGCTGGCCTGGCTGAAGAGGGCTGTTGGCCCGAAACCGGTCCCAGGATGCTTGTTTCCGGTCCAGGGAAGACATGGCTTGGCAGTTCTGGCTGGACTGTTCCCATGAGGCACAGGGTCAAAACTGGTTTGCATGTAGCTGTGTCTGAACTGGGGTGGCAAAGTCAGCTAAAGAATGATGATGGATTCAACCTAGATCTGTGACTGGGGGTGAGTGTTTGAAAAGTTTCAGCACTCTGTCCATCATCTCCTTGTGTTTGCTTTGTTTTCCCTAAGTTGGCAGGTTATGCCCAGACGTCGGTTCCTTGCTCACTTCGCCACTGGATTCAAACTAGCCTGGCTGTAGAGGGCTGTTAGCCTGAAACCGGTCCTAGGATGCTTGTTTCCTGTCTAGGGAAGACATGGCATGGCAGTTCGGGCTGGACTGTTCCCATGAGGCACAGGGTCAAGACTGATTTGCATATAGCTGTGTCTGAACTGGAGTGTCAAAGTGAGCTAAAGAATGATGATGGATTCAACCCAGATCTGTGACTGGGGGTGATTGTTTGAAAGGTTTCAGCCATCCATCATCTCCTTGTGTTTGTTTTGTTCGCCCTAAGTTGGCAGGGTATGCCCAGACGTGGGTCCCTTGCTCACTTGGCCACTGGATTCAAGCTAGCCTGGCTGAAGAGGGTTGTTAGCCCGAAACTGGTCCCAGGATGCTTGTTTCCAGTCCAGGGAAGACATGGCTTGGCAGTTCGGGCTCCACTGTTCTCATGAGGCACAGGGGCAAGACTGATTTGCATATAGCTGTGTCTGAACTGGGGTGGCAAAGTGAGCTAAAGAATGATGATGGATTCGACTCAGATCTGTGACTGGGGGTGAGTGTTTAAAAAGTTTCAGCACTCCGTCCATCAATTGCTGGTGTTTGCTTTGTTCGCCCTAAGTTGGCAGGATATGCCCAGACGTGGGTCCCTTGCTCACTTTGGCACTGGATTCAAGCTGGCCTGGCTGAAGAGGGCTGTTGGCCCGAAACCGGTCCCAGGATGCTTGTTTCCGGTCCAGGGAAGACATGGCTTGGCAGTTCTGGCTGGACTGTTCCCATGAGGCACAGGGTCAAAACTGGTTTGCATGTAGCTGTGTCTGAACTGGGGTGGCAAAGTCAGCTAAAGAATGATGATGGATTCAACCTAGATCTGTGACTGGGGGTGAGTGTTTGAAAAGCTTCAGCACTCAGTCCGTTTTCTCCTTGTGTTTGCGTTGTCCCCAATAGAGCAACATATTCTTAGGGCAGGCAGCTGACAGGCAATGCCAACCTCAGTTTTAGTGACGTGATCAAGTTGGAAATTGTGGAATCAAAAAGATATAGGCCCTCATTATTTAAGGGCTAAATTGCAATCCTTGTGCAAATTGCAATACCTTTACAAACACATGTTTGCACAGGGATCAGAATTATGAGTTGTGTGATAATTATCACACCCTTACAGTTTTTATAGGATGAATTCTCAGAGGTCTAAACTGACAAACTTTATTAAGGAAAAAAACGGGGGGAAAAAAGGAGAATTTGGCGTGATAAACACAGATTCCACATGTTCTGACCAATTTTCCATATAAAAAACCTGAAATGGCTCCCTACATGCAAAATGTGGTTGATCCCTACCAGGCAGATTTAATTCCAGAGAGGGGCTTCAGCGATAACACCAAACGTCTCCTACATCTTATAGATAAAATCCACTTCTCCGACATCCCAGCGCTCTTCCTTTTACTCTCAGTCAATGCTGAAAAGCATTTGATCAGGTACACTGCCCATATCTCTAATTAGTGCTTGCCAAAGCCGGACCTGGAGCTAGGTTCCAGTACTGGATATGGGGCAGTTATACCAACCTCACGGCCATGGTTAGAGTTAATCAGTCCTGGGCGGTGAACTATGCTCCGTTCGTGGAGTTTGCGGAGTTTTCGACATTACGCACCCTGCAAGCTCGCTGGGTGCAGAAAACTACGCTTCGCAGCGGAGTTCTTTCCCCGCTTGCAATTGCGAACGGTAAGAATTTCTACCCGAGCGGCAGGAATACCAGCACAAACTGCAGTTCGCACTGCACTCCACCACTCGCGGAACTTCGCAGAGTTTTTTTTGTAACTTCGCTGAGTTCTGCATAGCAAAACTCCGCAAACCCCAGGCCTGGAGTTAATGGGCTGTTGTTTTGACCCTTCATCATAGCATGCGGCACTAGGCACCACTCCTCTTTGCTCTCCCTATGAAGCCCTTTGCAGATTGGATTTGTAGAAACCCACAAATAATGGGCTTTACCAAGGGGCACAGGGACCATAAACTCGCTCTATATGCTGACGATGTTATGATAGCCATTAAACAACCCTTCATCTTTCTCCTCCCACTCATGCAGGAACTAGGAGCCTTTGTGAGGGCCTCTGGTTTTAAAGTTATGATCCAGAATTAACAGGCTCTCAAACTTTCTCTTTTTTCCAAAACCTTTATTCAGCATATGATGTCAGTACACAGCATAGTGCCTACAACCACAAGTGGCCGGCAGAGTGCTATAAGAAGTGAAAAGCAATGGTGTACACAGCGGTTCGCCTACAACCCAAAAAGGGCCGGCCGCGTCACGGTAATTGCAGGTTTGCAGTTTGATAGCACAAAGGAACCCAATCCCGACAACTTTACAGAACAACTTAAACAAAACCCCGCCCTGCTAGCCTCACGGTGAGAGTGATACAGAAGGTTAACACTGCGTGTTGATGCATTGAGCACCTCAAATAATAAAACTCAGTCTATCTGGATGGGGAGGGGGGGGCAGCCTCGCCCGGTAGATGTGGGGTCAGTAGCAAGTAGGTCTTCAGGGGCCCCCAAATGTCCCGGGGCCGGGAAGCTGGCGGCAGAAGGTCAGAGTACAAGGCAAGCTGATCCTGCCAAAAAATCATTGTCTCTAGCCAATCTTTGAACGTAGGCGCCCTCCCTCTGCCCCATCTGCAGGCCACCCTCCACTTGGCAAGAAGGAAACAGACAGAGGCAAACCTCCTATGTATCACAGGAAGCTTTTCGGTATAGCCCAGGATACCCATCAGTGGAGACGGCGGCAGCGGGGCACCCAACATTTTCCCAACTGCATCAAAAATCTGTTCCCAATACTCCTGAAGGGCCGGGCAGCTCCATGCTAGGTGCAGCATGTCCGCGCCATCCGCCCGGCACCTGTCGCATCTGGCGTCTGCCCGCATCCCAAACCGCCTCAGACGGGCGGGCGTGTAATAGTATCTCTGCAAGTATTTAAAGTGTGTGATGTGCAGCCTGCTGCTAGCAGACACCTTCTCTATTTGCGTGCAACAATAGAGCCACTCCCGGTCCGAGATTTCTTGTCCCAGGTCCTGGGACCATTTAGTTCACGCAGCGCTCTGTGATGTGCCAATTTCAACGTATATTGACCAATAGAGGGTGGACACCAAGTGGGACGCAATCGTCGCCCCCGTCAGTACATGCATCTGGGGGAGCACTGGCGGTTCCTGCGGGTATTCCGGGGTGCAGGCTCGCATCCCCTCCCGCAGACGGGCATACAAGAATGTTTCCATAGCGGCAGGGGGAGGATCCGGACATAGCTGCTGGAGGGTAGCAAATGTCCCGTTTGGATATATATCTCCCCACGTGCTAATTCCCCGTTGTCATTTGAATTTGTGGAAGATGCCCTCCCGCAGGAGGGACAGTTGGGGATGAAACACCAGCGGCATCCGGGGGGAGTAAATCATTGGGGCCTGCATTTTGCGCACGATCCATCCCCATGCCCGCACCGTGCAATCTATAGTCGTGGGGTCCCGCGCACACCGCGGTGTATGTTGCAAAAGCTCCCCCTCCAACGGGACGGGGTCAGCTAGCCAGTGCTCCACAGCCACATGAGCCGTGTATTTCGGACCATTAAACCAATAATGCGCATAGTGCGCCTGTGCGCACATATAGTATAGTTCAAAGTTAGGCAGTTCAAGCCCTCCCTCTGCATATGGGCTGGCCAACGTTTCCCATTTTATCCGTGGCTGCTTGCCGCCCCAAACAAGGCACAGAAGTTCCGTCTGCAATGCAGAGAAGAAGGGTCGGCCCGGGAAATAGGGAATGTTCAGGAAGTAATAAAGGAACTTAGGTAGCACAACCATCTTGACCAAAGAGATCCTGTCAGCAATGGAGAGTGGCATGGCTATCCATCTTGTTATTGTGTCACAGAGCGTGTCCATGGCACGCCCATAATTGTCTCGGATCACCTCCTCCCGGTCCACAGTGACATTCACACCCAGGTACCGGACAGTGGTAACACACCACTCCAGCGGGAAGTCGATTGCAAAGGGAACAACGGCCGGAGTGAGCGGAAATATCTGAGATTTCGACCAGTTGATCTGTATACCAGATAGTCCCCCAAAGCGCACAAACTCCAGCAGAATCGGGTAAAGGTTATGCTCCGGGTCCTTCACATATAGGATAACATCATCAGTGTATAGCAAAATCAAGATGGGGCGCAACAGACATTGCAAAGCTTTCTCCTGATAATATTGGCGCACCCTAGCCGCTAGTGGTTCCATCACCAGGGCAAACAGCAATGGCGACAACGGGCAGCCCTGTCTAGTGCCCCGCGTCAGCGGGATTGTCTCAGACGTACGCCCGTTAATTTGCACCCGGTCAGCCGGAGCAGTATAGATCAGCTTAATCCAAGCTGAAAAAACCACCGGGAACCCCTTATTACGCAGGACAGCGTGCAGGTATTCCCACTCTACCGAGTCGAAGGCCATGGTGGCGTCCAAGAAAACAGCCGCCAACGGCAAGTGCGGGCCACCTGCTGTATGATCGAAAAGAGGGTGCGGAGGCTATGGGACGTGGATCTCCCGGGAATGAAGCCTGCCTGGTCTGGTAACACCAGCTTATCCATCAGGAGGTTCAGTCTGTTGGCCAACATTTTTGTAAGAATTTTACTGTCCACGTTGATGAGGGACAGGGGCCGGTACGAGTCACACTTGTTGGCAGGCTTTCCCGGCTTCAGGATGGATATAATAAGGGCCTCCCTCATTGGGGCGGCAGTGCCTGCGTCTCCAGAGCCTCTGCGTATACCTCTTGCAGGATGGGGCCAAGCAGATCAAAATATTGTTTGTAGAAATCGCTCGGAAGGCCATCCAGCCCGGGCGCCTTCCCAGATCGTAGCTGAAGGACAGCCTCCCGTAATTCATCATTCGTGAATGGTGCACAGAGAAATTCTCTTTGATTGTCCTCTAGGAACCCCAGCGTAATGTCACAAAAAAAGTGTGGGAAGTCCGTCGCGTTGGTCCCCTTAGAGCGGTAGAGCTCCGTATAAAAGTCGGTAAAGGTCTGCAGTATCCGGGCACCGTCTTTATGGCAAGTACCCTCTTCATCCTCCACCTCCAGTATGTAATTGGCGTGTCTGGGCAGTCTAATGTCCTGAGCCAAAGCCTTCCCAGGCCTACCTCCCTCCCCGTACAGTCGCGCCTGGGCATACTTCCCTCTAAATTTCACCTCTCTGTCACCTGTTTCAGTGTATTCTGTCATGAGCTCCCTCATCTTGGCCCAACAGGCTCTCAACCTTAACATTTTACAAGGCAACAAACTCCAACTAGAATGTCTCTTCCCATTTACCTGGCCAATCCAAGGGATCACCTATTTGGGCCTGCACATATACTCCACATTAGAGCGAATAGCGGAGCATCATTATGCTGCACTGCTCTCTACCATCCGATTCGATCTAAGTCCTGCATGGGAGGCATCCTCTTTTGGTTGGGTAGGTTAGTGGCGGTTAAAATGACCTTCCTACCCTATGTTCTCTATATCATGCAAACACTACCCCTGCAGCCCCCTGCTATGTCATTAGTAAGCTATAGCACCTAATTCAGCTGTACATATGGGATGGTAAAGAGGCACGTATAGCAATGAAACAAGCGCACCTTACTGTGGCCGAGGGTAGCTTAGGCATTCCCCACTTGGTACTGTCCTACCATGCAGCACAACTTATATATCTGGTAGAAGGGAATAGGCTTCACACTGAGAAGCACTGGTGCACAGTAGCAGGGATCCACATTTGTAAAGTTTCGTGGTTCCCCAAGTCACACCGGCAACCAGGGGTTTATATCCTCCCGTAGTTAGAGCGATGGTAGTATTCTATGACAGGGTACAGTTGACACAGAAGATTTACACTTGCATATCACCACAGACACCTATAATAGGAAACCCTAACTTCCTTCTAGCCCTACAAGGGACTGGGTTCCTACCATGGCAAGAGGCCATTTGTAAAAGGGTGGGGGACCTGTTCGACCACAATGGCCTTATGGACTTTTTGCAGGTCTAGTCTAACTACTGCATCCACTCAAGAACATATTGGCAATATTCTGCCATTCAAAAATGGGTTACCCAACCACATATACGCCCACACGCCAGCCAGCTCCTCATGCCTTATGAGAAATTACTAACCACTGACACACAGACAAAGGCCTCCTCTGAAATGTAAACCTTCCTAAATGCTCTGTTGACCAACACTAGATCTCCAGCACAGCGGCAAATTGAGCTGGAACGCCACTGCCCTTTTAACCCCAGAGAGGGGACTGGAGTATTTTTGGGGTAGGTGTATTTAGCTCTTTTACATATCTGGACGTGTTCTCCATTCTTTTGGCTACATATAATGTTTTGTCTAAAGAAGGATCTTTTAGACCCAGAAGTTTTTCCTGTATTTTTAAATTAGACATTCTATTAATTAATTGATCCCTAATTAGATCATCCCTCATGTCATTAAACTTATACGTGACAGCTAACATTCTCAAATTTGCTACGTATTGTTCAATGGTTTCTCCTGGTGCCTGTACACGTGAAAAGAATGTGTGTCTTTCCACAACAACACTGACTTTTTTCCGAAATTCTCTTCTAACGCTTTTAATGCAACTTCGTATATGTCTATATTACTGTCTCCAGAAGATTCATTATCAGTGTTGGCCTCAATTATAATGGTTTCCATTGAAGGTAATGTTTTTAAAACATTTCCTCCCTCCAAACCCAAAAATTGCTTTAAAATTGCTAATTTCCTCTTAGAAATGTAGTCATCACCCCCAATGGCTTCTAAATACGTTTCAAAAGTTTCTTTCCAATGTTCCCATAACATGCACGGTTCACCAGGACTTGGTAGGAAGTAAGGTGGTGCAGGAATTACCTGTGAAGACATCGCTCAATGAGAATAAAATGAACTAGTAGTGAATTTTTTTTCTCCGATCTGCTTAGTACAGTTGTGCTTTAAAATCAATAAGAAAAAAAAAAGAAATGTTCCTATGTTGATTGAACTAAAAAAAAAATGTTTTTAAATGTATGACACACAATTGGTGGTGTGCGTGTTACCATTAAGGATAAACATTTAAATTATAGTCTTAAATGAGCTAAGAATGTAAAAATTCCTTCTTTTTAGAACTGGTGGCACCTCCATGTGTTATGTAAACGTGAAGATTAGTCCTTTCTTATTGCTTGTGATCTTCGAAGGGAAATATTATTAGTCCTTTGTTTGTGTTTGTACCACACCCAGAATCCTTTGCGTGTGAAGAATGCTCCGGCGAGCGGAATGGAGTCGGTAGTCTCAGCAAACGCTTGTGCAGAGAACGCAGCGTGAGAAATGCCAGATGTACGAAGAATTCAGGTACGTGCACGTTTTCAATTTAAATGAACACAAAATGCTGCCCAGAAAGATCTCTGCATCCAAACTGTGAAACAAAGCCTGCAATGTTAGACCGACTCCGGTTGAGAAAATGCGCGTCGGCAATATTGTGTAACAGTCGCCGGCAACCCTGCGCTTAGTTGGACCCAACACTCATGATCAAAATGTACCAAAAAAATTAATAAATCAAAACGAGCACCCTCAATCCAAGGCTCAAACTTGAAACGGAGTTTTACAGCTTACGGGTAGCAACTCTCTCAACTATAACATGAGAAAATTAAAACTGAGGTTTGCCGTTTTACATGCAGGGTTGATCCATCACAGATATATAGTGCCGTTTTACACGCAGTTTTGATCCATTACAGATAGAGGTCGCATAGCGATGAAACTGAAGTTCGATGCTAGACTTCCATAAATTTACGAATATCAATGAGCAATCAATGTCACTTAAGGAAAAATGATCCAGGGGTCACTCACGGTCCCAATTAGTTCCACCACGACCATCCAAAGTTTACCTTTTGTAGGGTTGCTTCCACGCTCGTCACCAGTTTTGTGAAGAAGGTAACACACACTTCTTGATGAAACTGGATTTATTCTGTGGTAAGGAACAGACCCCTGGGACACAACTGCTCACAGGTCCAACTGCAACTCATCTCTCTCTACATTCTAGTTTACAATCAGATCGATGGTTGCCAAGGAACTGCAGTGTTTCATGTTATCATGAGAAGGCAATGGTAGCTCGCATCTATATGAACTATGCAGAATACAACAATATGCCCCTCCTAAACAGCCTCCTTCATGTCCTGCTTTCAAACCACCTACATCTTTCACCTCTTCTGTCACAATCATGAACAATTGCAGCATTCAGGTTATATGCCACCCAGCGGCCACATTCACTAGTTCACCCCCGGCTTCAAAATTCAGTTCTTGAAAACAGGAAGTTGAAGATGGTGCCGTGAGAGGACGATAAAACAGTCACTCCGCCCCTGCTTCGATTAAGGCTTTCTCCCGGGTGCCCAATCCCGTCAAAGGAGTGGGCAAGCATGATTTCTCTGTGGAGGTGCTGGGGATGTCTTCTGGAGTCCCGCAGGAGGACGGGTCCTCGGTGGGGAGCCCGTGGTGAGTGTCGCCGCCAGAGAACAGACAGACAAGGCCACAGCCTCACAGCAACGACCTGAAAACCCAGAAATGGCGGCAGGCCGTGAGTACCCAGGCCGTGCCGAAGAGCATGGTGGAATCCGGCAAAGAGCGCTCACAGCGGATGAGGTGGCAAAGATCCGTGAACCTGAGAGAGGTGGCGTGGGGACTCGCTGACACCGGAGACCTTGAGATCCAGCTGCAGTCCGGAGATATGATTCCGAGAGGCCCCATTGATCTCCTCCTTCCCGGGCGTCGTCTGGCTGTGGTGTCTAGACGACGTCCTGCCCCAGAGACTCAGAGAGCGAATCCTTGAGACCTGATCGAGGAGAGCCCCCCTTGCTGGCAGTCCGTGGTGTGATTGGACACCGGAGGCCCGAGAGGTGGGGCAGAGTCTCTGTGATAACGTGCTGGCCAGGCTGGAGGGGAAGGCAGGGCATGCCACCCGAGGGAGGCGCTGAAGCGAAGAGAAGATTCGAGCACAGTGCACGCACATTATTCAAAGGCAGCAGCAACCTGCGAGATATAGAGATGGACTATTAGACCCGGCTGACATAGGAGTCCCTGCGGCCCAGACACGATCCGCAGGACATGGCCCCGAGAAGCATGGAGGCCGGAGCCTGAGGGGGGAAGATGGAGGTGCGGGCCCAAAGGAGAGGAGAGACCATGACTGGCAGCTAAATATGCCAAACACGGTGGTCACAGAGGAGATACTCAAGAGCGGTCAGTGAATCTCTGGATCCCCTAGACCCTAAGAACACACTGAGCAGATATCCAGATGGCGAGGTGAGTGGACACCAGGAACAGGCTCGTGGACGCTCTGGGAGCCCTGTTGGTCTTGAAGCCACCCCGCAGCCAGCAGGTGAGATTCCTACTGAGTCTGAGCGGGGAACCCTCCATCCCCCCCTCCCGCTGCTAGCAACGAAGTCTTCAAAGTTGGGGGATCCCACTAACTGCCCTGCAGAGGCTTACATAATGTTGCGTTATCCCCTGGTGGAGGGGACTGTCGGCTGCCCTGGACAAGTACCCCGGGAGGCGCAGGGGGAACGTAGAGGGGAATGCCTGAAAGTGTCCACATCGCAACATAGGAACGTGTTGCCCTCTGGATCCGGGCCATACCCCAGGTACCGGTGGTCTTTTACGACTTTGGTAAACTCTGCATTCCGTCCCCTAATGGACCATTGGGGAGCGAGGAGGGGAGACGCTGAGACCTCATATTTGCGTACCCTCTTGGAGAGCGTGTTCCTGAATAGAGCCTATACAGATTAACAAAGAGTCCCTGCTGCCTCACACAAGGGACCTGATTTCTCAGCGATTGTGCCTTTCTGGACACGGACACGCCACAGTCTACTCTCAGCAGGCCCACAGCTATCACAGTATAGTATAGCCTCACAGAGACTTCGGGTGGAGTTTGCCTAAGATCCCGATGCTCTCCGTAACGAACATGACCTTGGCACGCACCAAGAAGGAGCGTTATGTTAAAGATATGCTCATTAAACAATCCACCCCACTTGCTACAGACCATGTAGGAGAATCAGAAGGTCACCCCTCACGGCCTGTCTATGAAAGCAGTGAAGCTCCTGTGACTAGGTCTTACATGGACACACTTTTCTCATCCCTTAGAGAAGACCTACAGTCAATCAGGAAAGACCTGGCCCAAGACCTGCAGGGAGTCCGGAAGGAGGTGACGGAATTGGGGAATTTGGTGGATGCTTTAGAGAATCATTAGATCACTAGGGACGAAAAGATCGAGCAACTCAGGCAGGACCTTATGCGCCTCACAGACCGACAAATAGACATTCAATCCCATGCTGATAACCTCAAAAACAGGTCTAGATGTAACAACATCAGGATTCGGAATGCGCTGCCGGCTGCCGAAGCAGGGAATGTGGAAGAATATGTAAAAGAGATCTTTTGGGAGACACCCAGGCCTCAGAGATCCCACTGGACTGGCCTATCCAGAGCTTCACATATGCTTCCCCAGACATCCTGGCATGTGTCCATAGTTTTCCTTTGAGGGAACACATCCTCCGCAAAGCAAGAGACTTGGCCCCAGTGCACTTTCGGGGTCAACCCCTCTAGCTTTTTTAGGATCTTTCAGCCATTACGCTCCAGAAAAGGAAGGAATTCTGCCCGGTGGTGGCCTTTCTACGAGATCACAACATCCCATACTCTTGGGGTCACCCTTTCTGACTAATTTTCAGCTTGGAAGGGAAGACATATCAGCTGGGCTCTCTCCGGGCAGCCTGCGACTTGCTTCATATTGATGCTGTGGATGGGGCTGCCGGGAACAGCATGAAGCCGGACTCTGGACCTGATAGAAACCAAACGTGGAGGAGGAGGGCTAGAGGCAAGAACCTAGCTAAACCGGACCCAGCTACAATAGCTCAAGAGAGTTAAGCTGTCTTAGAGAGCCTGTCCAGAGGCTCCCCACAAGATCAGAAGTGCAACGAGTCTGAGGATACACAATAACCCGGGAACATGCGTTATGATAGCGATCGAGGCCAGCGTTGGGGGGAATCCCTGATGGAAGCCGCTGGCCACCTTGGACCCCACTTTTGTTTCTACTCTGGAGATGGTGAGCCCTGACTGCCTGTTCTCGCCCACTCCAGAGACTTTGCAGATTTCTTTTTGTATTGTTGTTTGTTATTTGGTACCATTGCATGCTTTCACTTGGGGCTTTAGGCCCAGCAGGTTTGGTAATGCACATGTCTATTCTATTGTGAGGGAAGGCTCTGCCAAGTAAGTAACATCCCTTCTAGGTCAGATCAACTACTGGGAATCGCACTACATTAGCTAGTTACTCACACCGAGGTGGCCCTTGAAACACTGAAAATACTTTCTTTAAACGTGAAGGGTCTGAACAACCCAGTTAAAAGGAAAGCTATCCTTTCATAATTAGAGCACATAGGTGCCGATATTTGTCTTCCTCAGATGACGCACCTCTTAGCAAAAGACATCCACAGGCTCAAGTCCAAAGCATTTCCCCACCAGCTCTTCTCTTAATCTGGGTGTAAAGCGGCAGGAGCTTGCGGGAAAGGTGGGGCCAAAGCTGGTGGAGATCAAGGGACGGCTTCTGGTATATCAAGTGCAACTGGGGGCATGGGCCCTCTCCCTGGGCTCACTGTATGCGCCCAATGAAGAGCAGGAACACTTTATCAGAGCTGCAGTGGAGGAATCCCTTGCTCCCGACGATCAGCTGGTTTTAATGGGTGGGGACTTTACCATTGTCCTCAATAATGAGATGGATCGCACGGTGTGAGAAAGTGCCATGTTTCTTGCATGGTATGCCCCCACTTTTTGCTGAATTGCTGAATGTACTTTGCCTGAGTGTACCCTGGACTCTTGCCAATCAGGTGCCCAGGGCCTATGTTCCTTCCCTAAAAACACATAACCCAAATTGGCAAACCCTGGCCACATGTCAGCCCCTGGTAGATGGTACCCTAGGTACCCAGGGCCTTGTGACCAGGGAAGGCCTCTAAGGGCTGCAGCACTCATTGTGCCACCCTTAGAGACCCTGTAACCTTACACACACACACTGCCCTTGCAGGCTGGGTGTCTGGGTGCAAGACAAAACAAAGAGTCGACATGGCACACATCCCTGTGTGCCATGCCCATCACCTACACTGCCATGGCATACATCAGCAACCCCTCTAGCTGGGTGCCCGATGCCAATGGTGTGGGCACAGGAGCAGGAGCCCTGTGCCCCTACATTACCCAGGTCCATTCCTGGGCTCTGTAAGTGCAGTGCTGCCCTTAAAGAGTACATGGTGCTGAGAGCTCGTCAAACACGAACTCCACAGAACCATAAAGGGAGCACTGAAGACTGAGAAGTTTGGTATCAAACTTCTCAGCACATTAAACCCACACTGATGCCAGTGTGGGATTTAATGTACCAAGCACCCCAGAGGGCATCTTAGCGATGCCCCCTAAAACCTAACCTACAATCCACGTCTGGTCTGAGGCTGCCCAGGCTGCCACACAGCAGACAGGTTGCTGGACCCCTGAGTAGGAGAGCCCCTGCTCTCCTGGGCCTGCAACAATGCACATCCTGGGTGAAGTGCTAAATCTCCTCCCCCAGGATGGGCAGGGGGAAGCTTCAAAGGCATGCCGCCTCCTTGAGTTTCCCCAGGCCACTGCAACCCCCCACTCTGGCGGGAAGCTTGGCCGGAAACCCCAAATAAGGACAGGGGATGTGCCAGCCTGCCAATCCCACCCCTCAGGTGGGGGAGGCGAGGTGAAGCACATCCCCGGGCTCTCGCCATCTTGAAGATGGGATGCCCTAGCCAATCAGGATTAGGCTACTGCCCCCCTCCCACAGGAGTGAGGCAGGATAGGGGGTGTACCCACCACAGGACAGGGACCCATTGGTCCCTGCCCTTCACCTACCTGTAACGCCCCTAAATCTAGTATTTAAGGGCACCCTGAACCTTCCTTCCCCAGATTCCAGATTCTTAACTACAAAAAAGAGCAAGAAGACAGAAGACCTGCCCTGCAGCTGTGGAGAAGAGGAAGACACCAACTGCTTTGGCCCCAGCCCTACCGGCCTGCCGACCCTCGAACGTGCCCCTGCTCCAACCCGGCATCTCTTGTGGCCAGCAACCTCACAAATCCCAGAGGGCCTGGCTACCCTTCCACTCTAAGCCCCTGGGACTCCCATGAGTAGAGGCTCTACTCAAGAACTTACTTCAAATCCCAGCACACTCTGCAACAGCCAAGCCTGGCCGGCGCCGGAGTGAACAAAGACCCCGAGGACGACCCCACAGCGACTGTGACCCCGAGTCCGGCACCCAAGGACCTCCCTTGACCCTCCTGAAGGAGCCTGCAGCCTCAGAACAAGGTGCCCCCCCTACCGTGATCAACAGAGGGTAAGATTTTCCGACACCAAAAGGCACCCCTGCACGCGGCGCCCCGCGTCCCCCTGTGCCCATTCCCGGGGTACCTACCTATCCTCCAACTACCCAACTTACCTCTTGAAGTGGTGGTGGCACCTGAAGAATCCTCGTCCCCAAGCTTGCAGTCTTTTTCCAAACCGGAGATTTTCCATTGAAATCAATTGAGCGCCCGAAGGCTCAAAAGCACCCTGCACCCAGCCGCCCGAGTGGCCATGGCAGTGCAACCTCTACACCTATCTACTTCCCCACTTGCCCTGAGTAAGTGACCAGGAGCCCAGCTCCCACAGCCGCGTGGCTTGCTAGTCAGCAGCCACCAACCAAGGCCCCCCTATCCCTCATAGGATAACATTGGGCCTAACTCTCTCTGCACCCGGCCGCCCTAGTGCCGCTGAGGGTGAACTAACTGTACCTACCTGACCCTGGGGGACCCCTGGGTCCATGCCCTGAACCTCAACTCTGCCAGTCGAGAACTTACCATTAAACCGATAACTCTATTTTCTTCATAGGATAACATTGACTGGCTTTTTCCTGAAATTTCTTCCAAGTGTGGACTTTTCAAATCTTAAAATATTCACCAAAAATCAGCCGAGTAACGAAAACGAAAATACTCACCTGCTCTTAGGTGAGCTCCCAGTGCTGGATCTTGGTGCCCAGCACTGACTCTAAAAAATACTTACAACTGTACTTACCAGTAACCCAATTTACTCCCGTAGGAAATCATTGGCTGTTTTTCTGTGAAATTTCTTCTAAGTGTCAATTTCTGCAATCTTTAAATATTCTTCAAAAATCGTATAATATCTGAAAACGTAATTACTTACCTGTTTTGGATAAAGGTCTCCCAGTACTGAGTCTATGCACCTAATACTGGATTACAAAAGCAACGAGAACCTACTGTACCTGTAACTTGCATTTCCTTCCATAGGGAATCATTGACTGTTTTCTCTGAAATATTTCCTGTCAACTTTTGAAATAGCTAAATATTGTTTAAAAATCATCACAGTAATTAAGTCGACTTTTATCACTTGATTCTAAGTACTGCCCCAGAACTGAATCTAGGATCCAGTCCTGGAATTCCAAAAGTAATCCTAAAAGTAATCTGTTGCAAATAACTTGAAACTTCCATTGAATTCAATGCATTATTGTGTTTAAAATAGTGTTGCCTATGGCAACCACTTGTAACTGTTTACAAAAGTCAATTGCCTATTGCCAAAGTATTTATATAAAGCATCTCATTCTGAGAAAGTATATTTTAATACCTATTGTTGGTTCTAAAATAAAACAAGCATATATATTTTTTTATATATGAACCATTGGCCTAGAGTTCAGTTATTGAGTGTGTGCGACCATTTGCTGACTGAGTGTGTACAACAAATGCTTTACACTGTCCTCTGATGTTGCCTTACTGCTCGACCAAGCTACCACTTTAGAGAGTAAGGTTATATCTAACTTTAGCCTCTGCCAAACCCTTGGGGACTGTGGACTCTGTGCACCCTGTACCTATTAAGGAACAGTATATACAGAGGCACTTTCTCACATTGGTGGATCAGCGGTGGGATACAAACATGCATTTGTTGGACTACTTGGTTACCATCTGATCACACGACAGAACTCTTAAAATTGCCTTTCGAATTCTGATTGGTATTTTCCAAAATTACTAAAAGTGTTGCTAGGGCCTTGCTTAAGTCCCATTAGAATTTTAGAAAAATAGGTCACTATAGTCAGGGTAGAGGATTAGAACTGTCAGGTTAGAATCACTCAAACAAACCCAGCTATTAGTGAAAATAATAACATGGACCTGGTGGAGGAGCTCGATCTCACACCTTACTTACATTTGTCTTTCAAGGAACTGAGGTCCCTATGCAAACTTAAAAACTTAACAATGGGCCTGCATCCAACCAAACTAGGGCTCCAGGAGCTCTTGGCTGAGTATGCTAAGGACCACCCATCTGAACATGGTGATGGCCAGTCAGATGAAGAAGGGGAAGAAGAGGAGGAGGTTAATAACCCCCCATACTGTCCCCTAGGGAGGAGTGGGCACCCATACCCTTCAATCCAAGAATCTGGGCACCTAGAGATCACACAGGTGACTTTGGTACCAGAGAGATCACTGGGGGACCCACCAGTGAAGAGGACAGCCTTGTGAGGCTGGCCAAAAGATTAGAGCTAGATTCCAGGCTCCTGGTTCTAGAAAAAGAAAGGAGAGAGATGGGTTTAGTACCCATCAGTGGTGGCAGCAATAATAAACACAAGGATAGGGAGGAAACTTCTGACCTTAAAATCCCCAAAGGGATTGTCCCTAAGTTTGAGGAAGGTGATGATATCACCAAATGGTTCACAGCCTTTGAGAGGGCTTGTGACATCAGAAAAGTAAAAAAACCTCTCTGGGGGACACTCCTGTGGGAACTGTTCTCTGGTAACTGCAGAGACAGGCTTCTGACCCTCTCTGGGCCAGAGGCAGGTTCCTATGACCTCATGAAGAAGGCTCTGATTGAGGGATTTAGATTCACTACTGAAGAGTATAGAATTAGATTCAGGGGGGCTCACAAAACCCAGACCCAGTCCTGGATTGATTTTGTAGACTTCTCAGTAAAGACACTGGATGGTTGGTTAGCTGGACATGGTGTGCAGGATTTTACTGGATTGTACAACCTATTCATGAAGGAACATATATTAAGTAACTGCATAAATGAAAAGTTGCATTAGCATTTGGTAGACCTAGGTCTAATTTCTCCCCAAGAATTGGGAAAGAAGGCAGACCACTGGGTCAAGACTAGGGTGACAAGGACAACCACTGGGGGTGACCAAAAGAAGGTGGTCACAAAACCTCCCCAGGGGAAAGGTGGTGAGAATCCCCAAGATAAAAAGTCTGAGTCTTCCAAAGGGCCCCAAAAACCTGTTCAGGTGGGTGGGACCCAAACTACTCCCTATGTGCCTCAACCCTATAGGGGGAAGAACTATGATCCCTTAAAGGCCTGGTGTAATAACTGCAAGAAGTCAGGACACCTAACTGTATCTTGCCCCACAACTTAGCCCCTAAGGCACCCAGTACAGATACTCCTGGGGCAGCAAGTGTACAAATGGGATCTGAGGTGTACCCTGAGCAAATCTGGGAACACACTGAAGCAAGTCTAGTCTCCCTGGGATAAGTGGAGTTTGCCACTGTAGCTGTGTGGCCACCCAACTTAAAGAAATACTTACAGTACCCCTGGGTGAATGGAACTAGGGTAGAAGCTCTGAGGGACACAGGTGCCAGTGTCACTATGGTGAAAGACACACTGGTTTCCCCTGAGCAATATTTGATTGGGAAGTCTTACCCAGTCACCAACGCTGACAGTGTCACCACTAGTCATCCTATGGCCATGGTAACATTAGGCTGGGGGAGGGGGGTTACTGGCCTGAAACAGGTAGTGGTCTCTCCAAAGTTGCCAGCTGCATGTCTGCTGGGAAATGACCTGGAAACCTCAGCCTGGGCTGTGGTTGAGCTAAAAGCCCATGCAGCCATGCTGGGCATCCCTGAATTGGTGTGTGTGCTAACCAGAGCACAGAGCAAGAGGAAGGGTGAAACAGTAGGTCTGGAGCCTGAAATAATGGCCCAACCAACCAAGAGAAAAGGTAAGAAGACTGGGGAACCAGCTTCTGTACAGCAAAACATTCAGGACCCCTCTCCACAGGGAGAGGATGTGGATACCCCTGAGGGAACTGAGTCCATGGAGCTTGACCCTTACCAGGTTGAACTCCTGGGCCCAGGGGGACCCTCTAGGGAAGAGCTGTGCCAGGGTCAGCGAGACTGTCCCACTCTTGAAAGCCTGAGGCAGCAAGCTGTTTCAGAAGCAAAGGGAGATGTCAGTGGTACCCACAGAGCTTATTGGGAAGAGGGATTACAGTACGCTGAGGCAAGAAACCCCACTCCTGGAGCCACCAGGAGGGTGGTCGTGCCACAGAAGTACAGGGAGTTCCTCTTAACTTTAGCTCATGACATCCCCCTAGCTGGACATCTGGGGCAAACCAAAACTTGGGAAAGGCTACTGAGTCACTTTTACTGGCCCCAGATGCACCAAAAGGTGAAGGAGTTTGTCAGCTCCTGTGTTAATTGTCAAGCCAGTGGCAAGACAGGTGGCCACCCGAAGGCCCCCCTCATCCCACTACCAGTGGTGGGGGTACCCTTTGAAAGGGTGGGAGTGGACATTGTGGGTCCACTTGAACCGCCCACAGCCTCAGGGAACAAGTTTATTCTAGTAGTAGTGGATCATGCTACTAGGTACCCTGAAGCAATTCCACTTAGGACTACTACAGCTCCTGCAGTAGCCAAGGCCCTCCTGGGTGTCTTCACCAGGGTAGGGTTTCCTAAGGAGGTGGTTTCAGACAGAGGCTCCAACTTCATGTCTGCTTACCTAACACATATGTGGAAGGAGTGTGGAGTGCAGTACAAGTTTACTACACCCTACCACCCAGAAACCAATTGTCTTGTTGAGAGATTCAACAAGACATGGAAAGGTATGATCACGGGTCTCCATGAAAAACTCAAAAGGAGATGGGATGTCCTGTTACCATGCCTGCTTTTCGCTTGCAGGGAAGTGCCACAGAAGGGAGTAGGTTTCTCACCCTTTGAATTTCTGTTTGGTCATCCTGTAAGGGGACCACTTTGTCTCGTAAAAGAGGGCAGGGAGAGGCCTCTTCAAGAGCCCAAACAAGACATAGTGGACTATGTGCTTGGCCTAAGGTCCAGAATGGCTGAGTACATGGAAAAAGCATCCAAGAACCTTGAGGCCAGCCAGGAGGTCCAGAAGCACTGGTATGACCAAAAAGATGCACTGGTTGAATTTCAACCTGGGCAACAGGTGTGGGTTTTGGAGCCAGTGGCACCCAGGGCTCTCCAAGATAAATGAAGTGGCCCTTACCCTATCCTAGAGAAAAAGAGTGAGGTCACCTATCTAGGTGACCTGGGCACTAGCAAGACACCCAAAAGGGTCATCCATGTGAACCGCCTCAAACTCTACAATGACAGGGCTGACGTCAACATGCTGATGGTGACTGATGAGGAACAGGAAGCAGAGAGTGAACCTCTCTCTGACCTCCTCTTCTACAGCCCACAAGATGGGTCAGTGGATGGTGTGATATTTTCAGACACCCTCTCTGCCCAACAGCAGCCTGACTGCAAGCAAGTCTTGCAAAGGTATGCTAGCCTCTTTTCCCCAACCCCTGGTCTGACAAAAAGGTGTACCCATGATGTGGACACTGGTGACAGTGCACCTGTCAAAAACAAAATCTATCGACAGTCAGACCAAGTTAAGGAAAGCATCAAAGCTGAGGTCAGCAAGATGCTGGAGTTAAGGGTCATTGAACCCTCTGAGAGCCCCTGGGCTAGCCCAGTGGTTCTGGTCCCCAAACCTCATCAACAGGGTGGAAAGAGAGAGATGAGGTTCTGTGTGGACTATAGAGGACTCAACTCTGTCACCAAGACAGATGCTCACCTTATTCCCAGAGCAGATGAACTGATAGATAAATTAGGGGCTGCCCAATTCCTCAATACCTTTGACTTGACTGCAGGGTACTGGCAGATTGGCATGACCCCAGGAGCAAAAGAAAAGACAGCATTCTCCACCCCTGATGGGCATTATCAGTTTACTGTAATGCCCTTTGGGTTAAGGAATGCCCCTGCCACTTTCCAAAGGTTGGTGAACCTTTTCCTGGCTGGGCTGGAGTCCTTTAGTGCAGCTTATCTTGATGATATTGCTGTCTTTAGCTCCACCTGGCAGGATCACCTGATCCACCTGGGAAACGTTTTAGAGGCTCTGCAAAATGCAGGTCTCACTATCAAGGCATCCAAATGCCAGATAGGGCAGGGCACTGTGGTGTACTTGGGCCACCTTGTAGGTGGAGGCCAAGTACAGCCCTTACAACCCAAGATCCAGGCCATCATGGACTGGATAGCTCCAACAACCCAGACCCAGGTCAGGGCATTCCTTGGCTTGACTGGGTACTACAGGAGGTTTGTGAAGGGATATGGGTCCATTGTGACCCCCCTCACAGAGCTCACCTCCAAGAAGATGCCCAAGAAGGTTAACTGGACAGTTAGTTGCCAAAAGGCTTTTGACACCCTAAAGGAAGCAATGTGCTCAGCACCAATTCTAAAAGCTCCAGATTATGCCAAGCAGTTCATAGTGCAGACTGATGCCTCTGAGCTAGGGATAGGAGCGGTCCTATCCCAGACCAATGATGAAGGCCAAGACCAACCTGTTGCTTTTATAAGCAGGAGGCTACTCCCCAGAGAGCAGCGTTGGAGTGCCATTGAGAGGGAGGCCTTTGCTGTGGTTTGGTCCCTGAAGAAGTTGAGGCCATACTTGTGTGATACTCACTTTCTGGTTCAAACTGACCACAGACCTCTCAGATGGCTAATGCAGATGAAAGGGGAAAATCCAAAACTAATAAGGTGGTCCATCTCCCTACAGGGAATGGACTTTGAAGTGGAACACAGACCAGGGACTGCCCATGCCAATGCAGAAGGACTTTCCAGGTTCTTCCACTTATACAATGAAGACTCCATAGGGCAAGGTTAGTCTCATCACCTTTCGTTTGGGGGGGTTGTGTGAGAAAGTGCCATCTTTCTTGCATGGTATGCCCCACTTTTTGCTGAATTGCTGAATGTACTTTAACTGAGTGTACCATGGACTCCTGCCAATCAGGTGCCCAGGGCCTATGTTCCTTCCCTAAAAACACATAACCCAAATTGGCAAACCCTGGCCACATGTCAGCCCCTGGTAAATGGTACCCTAGGTACCCAGGGACTTGTGACCAGGGAAGGCCTCTAAGGGCTACAGCACTCATTGTGCCACCCTTAGAGGCCCTGTACCCTTACACACACACACTGCCCTTGCAGGCTGGGTGTCTGGGTGCAAGACAAAACAAAGAGTCGACATGGCACACATCCCTATGTGCCATGCCCATCACCTACACTGCCATGGCATACATCAGCCACCCCTCTAGCTGGGTGCCCTATGCCAGTGGTGTGGGCACAGGAGCAGGAGCCCTGTGCCCCTACAGTACCCAGGTCCATTCCTGGGCTCTGTAAGTGCAGTGCTGCCCTTTAAGAGTACATGGTGCTGAGAGCTCGTCAAACACGAACTCCACAGCACCATAAAGGCAGCACTGAAGACTGAGAAGTTTGGTATCAAACTTCTCAGCACATTAAACCCACACTGATGCCAGTGTGGGATTTAATGTACCAAGCACCCCAGAGGGCATCTTAGAGATGCCCCCTAAAACCTAACCTACAATCCACGTCTGTTCTGAGGCGGCCCAGGCTGCCACACAGCAGACAGATTGCTGGACCCCTGGGTAGGAGAGCCCCTGCTCTCCTGGGCCTGCAACAATGCACATCCTGGGTGAGGTGCTAAATCTCCTCCCCCAGGATGGGCAGGGGGAAGCTTCAAAGGCATGCCGCCTCTGTGAGTTTCCCCAGGCCACTGCAACCCCCCACTCTGGCGGGAAGCTTGGCCGGAAACCCCAAATAAGGACAGGGGATGTGCCAGCCTGCCAACCCCACCCCTCGGGTGGGGGAGGCGAGGTGAAGCACATCCCCGGGCTCTCGCCATCTTGAAGATGGGAAGCCCTAGCCAATCAGGATTAGGCTACTGCCCCCCTCCCACAGGAGAGAGGCAGTATAGGGGGTGTACCCACCCCAGGACAGGGACCCATTAGTCCCTGCCCTTCACCTACCTGTAACGCCCCTAAATCTAGTATTTAGGGGCACCCTGAACCTTCCTTCCCCAGATTCCAGATTCTAAACTACAAAGAAGAGCAAGAAGACAGAAGACCTGCCCTGCAGCTGTGTAGAAGAGGAATACACCAACTGCTTTGGCCCCAGCCCTACCGGCCTGTCGACCCTCGAACGTGCCCCTGCTCCAACCCGGCATCTCTTGTGGCCAGCAACCTCACAAATCAATCAATCAATCATTCGCATTTATAAAGCGCGCTACTCACCCATAAAGGGTCTCAAGGCGCTGGGGAGGGGGGGGGGGGGTCAGTGCTCGAAGAGCCAGGTCTTGAGCTGCCTTCTGAAGGAGAGGTGTTCAGGTATGGCGCGAAGGTGGCTGGGCAGAGAGTTCCAGGTCTTCGCTGCCAGGAAAGAGAAGGATCTTCCTCCGGCGGTGGCTCTGCGGATGCGGGGTACGGCTGCCAGGGCCTGTCCGGCGGATCGTAGAGTGCGCGGAGGAGTGTAGAAGGAGACGCGGTTGTTGATGAGTTTGGGTCCGAGGTTGAGAAGGGCTTTGTGTGCGTGGGTGAGGAGTCGGAAGGTGATCCTCTTGTTGACGGGGAGCCAATGGAGTTTTTTCAGATGTCCTGAGATGTGGTGGTGGCGAGGGATGTCCAGGATGAGTCTTGCGGCAGCGTTCTGGATCCGTTGGAGTTTCCTCGGCAGCCCCAGAGGGCCTGGCTACCCTTCCACTCTAAGCCCCTGGGACTCCCATGAGTAGAGGCTCTACTCAAGAACTTACTTCAAATCCCTGGCAGCAGCCCGGAACCGCGAACCCAGCACACTCTGCACCAGCCAAGCCTGGCCAGTGCCGGAGTGAACTAAGACCCCGAGGACGACCCCATGGTGACTGTGACCCCGAGTCTGGCACCCAAGGACCTCCCTCGGCCCTCCTGAAGGAGCCTGCAGCCTCGGAACAAGGTGCCCCCCCTACGGCGATCAACAGAGGGTACGATTTTCCGACACCAAAAGGCACCCCTGCACGCGGCGCCCCGCGGCCCCCTGTGCCCACTCCCGGGGTACCTACCTATCCTCCAACTACCCAACTTCCCTCTCGAAGTGGTGGGGGCACCTGAAGAATCCTCGTCCCCGAGCTTGCAGTCTTTTTCTAAACCGGAGATTTCCCATTGAAATCAATTGAGCGCCCGAAGGCTCAAAAGCACCCTGCACCCAGCCGCCCGAGTGGCCCTGGCAGTGCAACCTCTACACCTATCTACGTCCCCACTTGCCCTGAGTAAGTGACCAGGAGCCCAGCTCCCACAGCCGCGTGGCTTGCTAGTCAGCAGCCACCAACCAAGGCCCCCTATCCCTCGTAGGATAACATTGGGCCTAAATCTCTCTGCACCCGGCCGCCCTAGTGCCGCTGAGGGTGAACTAACTGTACCTACCTGACCCTGGGGGACACCTGAGTCCATGCCCAGAACCTAAACTCTGCCAGTCGAGAACTTACCTTTAAACCGATAACTCTATTTTCTTCATAGGATAACATTGACTGGCTCTTTCCTGAAATTTCTTCTAAGTGTGGACTTTTCAAATCTTAAAATATTCACCAAAAATCAGCCGAGTAACAAACACGAAAAAACTCACCTGCTCTTAGGTGAGCTCCCAGTGCTGGATCTTGGTGTTACAACAAACAAATGATGGACGGAATGCTGACAATGCAGACATTCTCCCCCAGTCAAGAGATCTGGGTTAAATCCATCGTTTTTTTGCCCACTACACCACCCCAGTTTAGACATGGCCATATGCAAATCAGTCTTGACCCTGTGCCTCATGGGAACAGTCCAGCCCGAACTGCCAAGCCATGTCTTCCCTGGACCGGAATCAAGCATTCTAGGACCGGTTTCTGGCTATCAGCCATCATCAGCCAGGATAGCTTGACTCCAGTGGCGTAGTGAGCACGGGTCCCACGTCTGGGAATACCCATCCCAATTAGGGCGAAAAGCGTTACAACAAACAAATGATGGACGGAATGCTGACAATGCAGACATTCTCCCCCAGTCAAGAGATCTGGGTTAAATCCATCGTTTTTTTGCCCACTACACCACCCCAGTTTAGACATGGCCATATGCAAATCAGTCTTGACCCTGTGCCTCATGGGAACAGTCCAGCCCGAACTGCCAAGCCATGTCTTCCCTGGACCGGAATCAAGCATCCTAGGACCGGTTTCTGGCTATCAGCCGTCATCAGCCAGGATAGCTTGACTCCAGTGGCGTAGTGAGCACGGGTCCCACGTCTGGGAATACCCATCCCACTTAGGGCGAAAAGCGTTACAACAAACAAATGATGGACGGAATGCTGACAATGCAGACATTCTCCCCCAGTCAAGAGATCTGGGTTAAATCCATCGTTTTTTTGCCCACTACACCACCCCAGTTTAGACATGGCCATATGCAAATCAGTCTTGACCCTGTGCCTCATGGGAACAGTCCAGCCCGAACTGCCAAGCCATGTCTTCCCTGGACCGGAATCAAGCATCCTAGGACCGGTTTCTGGCTATCAGCCAGGATAGCTTGACTCCAGTGGCGTAGTGAGCACAGGTCCCACGTCTGGGAATAACCATCCCACTTAGGGCGAAAAGCGTTACAACAAACAAATGATGGACGGAATGCTGACAATGCAGACATTCTCCCCCCGTCATCAGATCTGGGTTAAATCCATCGTTTTTTTGCCCACTACACCACCCCAGTTTAGACATGGCCATATGCAAGTCAGTCTTGACCCTGTGCCTCATGGGAACAGTCCAGCCCGAACTGCCAAGCCATGTCTTCCCTGGACCGGAATCAAGCATCCTAGGACCGGTTTCTGGCTATCAGCCGTCATCAGCCAGGATAGCTTGACTCCAGTGGCGTAGTGAGCACGGGTCCCACGTCTGGGAATACCCATCACACTTAGGGCGAAAAGCGTTACAACAAACAAATGATGGACGGAATGCTGACAATGCAGACATTCTCCCCCAGTCAAGAGATCTGGGTTAAATCCATCGTTTTTTTGCCAACTACACCACCCCAGTTTAGACATGGCCATATGCAAATCAGTCTTGACCCTGTGCCTCATGGGAACAGTCCAGCCCGAACTGCCAAGCCATGTCTTCCCTGGACCGGAATCAAGCATCCTAGGACCGGTTTCTGGCTATCAGCCGTCATCAGCCAGGATAGCTTGACTCCAGTGGCGTAGTGAGCACGGGTCCCACGTCTGGGAATACCCATCCCACTTAGGGCGAAAAGCGTTACAACAAACAAATGATGGACGGAATGCTGACAATGCAGACATTCTCCCCCAGTCAAGAGATCTGGGTTAAATCCATCGTTTTTTTGCCCACTACACCACCCCAGTTTAGACATGGCCATATGCAAATCAGTCTTGACCCTGTGCCTCATGGGAACAGTCCAGCCCGAACTGCCAAGCCATGTCTTCCCTGGACCGGAATCAAGCATCCTAGGACCGGTTTCTGGCTATCAGCCGTCATCAGCCAGGATAGCTTGACTCCAGTGGCGTAGTGAGCACGGGTCCCACGTCTGGGAATACCCATCCCACTTAGGGCGAAAAGCGTTACAACAAACAAATGATGGACGGAATGCTGACAATGCAGACATTCTCCCCCAGTCAAGAGATCTGGGTTAAATCCATCGTTTTTTTGCCAACTACACCACCCCAGTTTAGACATGGCCATATGCAAATCAGTCTTGACCCTGTGCCTCATGGGAACAGTCCAGCCCGAACTGCCAAGCCATGTCTTCCCTGGACCGGAATCAAGCATCCTAGGACCGGTTTCTGGCTATCAGCCGTCATCAGCCAGGATAGCTTGACTCCAGTGGCGTAGTGAGCACGGGTCCCACGTCTGGGAATACCCATCCCACTTAGGGCGAAAAGCGTTACAACAAACAAATGATGGACGGAATGCTGACAATGCAGACATTCTCCCCCAGTCAAGAGATCTGGGTTAAATCCATCGTTTTTTTGCCCACTACACCACCCCAGTTTAGACATGGCCATATGCAAATCAGTCTTGACCCTGTGCCTCATGGGAACAGTCCAGCCCGAACTGCCAAGCCATGTCTTCCCTGGACCGGAATCAAGCATCCTAGGACCGGTTTCTGGCTATCAGCCGTCATCAGCCAGGATAGCTTGACTCCAGTGGCGTAGTGAGCACGGGTCCCACGTCTGGGAATACCCATCCCACTTAGGGCGAAAAGCGTTACAACAAACAAATGATGGACGGAATGCTGACAATGCAGACATTCTCCCCCAGTCAAGAGATCTGGGTTAAATCCATCGTTTTTTTGCCCACTACACCACCCCAGTTTAGACATGGCCATATGCAAATCAGTTTTGACCCTGTGCCTCATGGGAACAGTCCAGCCCGAACTACCAAGCCATGTCTTCCCTGGACCGGAATCAAGCATCCTAGGACCGGTTTCTGGCTATCAGCCGTCATCAGCCAGGATAGCTTGACTCCAGTGGCGTAGTGAGCACGGGTCCTACGTCTGGGAATACCCATCCACTTAGGGCGAAAAGCGTTACAACAAACAAATGATGGACGGAATGCTGACAATGCAGACATTCTCCCCCAGTCAAGAGATCTGGGTTAAATCCATCGTTTTTTTGCCCACTACACCACCCCAGTTTAGACATGGCCATATGCAAATCAGTCTTGACCCTGTGCCTCATGGGAACAGTCCAGCCCGAACTGCCAAGCCATGTCTTCCCTGGACCGGAATCAAGCATCCTAGGACCGGTTTCTGGCTATCAGCCGTCATCAGCCAGGATAGCTTGACTCCAGTGGCGTAGTGAGCACGGGTCCCACGTCTGGGAATACCCATGCCACTGGAATCAAGCTATCCTGGCTGACGAGGGCTGAAAGCCCGAAACCGGTCCTAGGATGCTTGTTTCCAGTCCAGGGAGGACCTGGCTTGGCAGTTCGGGCTGGACTGTTCCCATGGGGCACAGGGTCAAGACTGATTTGCATATGGCTGGGTTCAAACTGGAATGGCATGGTGAGCAAAAAAACGATGGATTTAGGCCCAGATCTCTGTACTGGGGTGAATGTATGACATTGTTCTGCATTCTGTCCATCAATTGTTGTTTTTGCATTTGTCACCCCGAGTGGGAAGGGTATGCTCAGACGTGAGTCCCTTGCTCTCCATGCCACTGGAATCAAGCTATCCTGGCTGACGAGGGCTGAAAGCCCGAAACCGGTCCTAGGATGCTTGTTTCCAGTCCAGGGAGGACCTGGCTTGGCAGTTCGGACTGGACTGTTCCCATGGGGCACAGGGTCAAGACTGATTTGCATATGGCTGGGTTCAAACTGGAATGGCATGGTGAGCAAAAAAACGATGGATTTAGGTCCAGATCTCTGTACTGGGGTGAATGTATGACATTGTTCTGCATTCTGTCCATCAATTGTTGTTTTTGCATTTGTCACCCCGAGTAGGAAGGGTATGCTCAGACATGAGTCCCTTGCTCTCCATGCCACTGGAATCAAGCTATCCTGGCTGACGAGGGCTGAAAGCCCGAAACCGGTCCTAGGATGCTTGCTTCCAGTCCAGGGAGGACCTGGCTTGGCAGTTCGGGCTGGACTGTTCCCATGGGGCACAGGGTCAAGACTGATTTGCATATGGCTGGGTTCAAACTGGAATGGCATGGTGAGCAAAAAAACGATGGATTTAGGCCCAGATCTCTGTACTGGGGTGAATGTATGACATTGTTCTGCATTCTGTCCATCAATTGTTGTTTTTGCATTTGTCACCCCGAGTGGGAAGGGTATGCTCAGACGTGAGTCCCTTGCTCTCCATGCCACTGGAATCAAGCTATCCTGGCTGACGAGGGCTGAAAGCCCGAAACCGGTCCTAGGATGCTTGTTTCCAGTCCAGGGAGGACCTGGCTTGGCAGTTCGGGCTGGACTGTTCCCATGGGGCACAGGGTCAAGACTGATTTGCATATGGCTGGGTTCAAACTGGAATGGCATGGTGAGCATAAAAACTATGGATTTAGGCCCAGATCTCTGTACTGGGGTGAATGTAAGACATTGTTCTGCATTCTGTCCATCAATTGTTGTTTTTGCATTTGTCACCCCGAGTGGGAAGGGTATGCTCAGACGTGAGTCCCTTGCTCTCCATGCCACTGGAATCAAGCTATCCTGGCTGACGAGGGCTGAAAGCCCGAAACCGGTCCTAGGATGCTTGTTTCCAGTCCAGGGAGGACTTGGCTTGGCAGTTCGGGCTGGACTGTTCCCATGGGGCACAGGGTCTAGACTGATTTGCATATGGCTGGGTTCAAACTGGAATGGCATGGTGAGCAAAAAAACGATGGATTTAGGCCCAGATTTCTGTACTGGGGTGAATGTATGACATTGTTCTGCATTCTGTCCATCAATTGTTGTTTTTGCATTTGTCACCCCGAGAAGGAAGGGTATGCTCAGACGTGAGTCCCTTGCTCTCCATGCCACTGGAATCAAGCTATCCTGGCTGACGAGGGCTGAAAGCCCGAAACCGGTCCTAGGATGCTTGTTTCCAGTCCAGGGAGGACCTGGCTTGGCAGTTCGGGCTGGACTGTTCCCATGGGGGACAGGGTCAAGACTGATTTGCATATGGCTGGGTTCAAACTGGAATGGCATGGTGAGCAAAAAAACGATGGATTTAGGTCCAGATCTCTGTACTGGGGTGAATGTATGACATTGTTCTGCATTCTGTCCATCAATTGTTGTTTTTGCATTTGTCACCCCGAGTAGGAAGGGTATGCTCAGACATGAGTCCCTTGCTCTCCATGCCACTGGAATCAAGCTATCCTGGCTGACGAGGGCTGAAAGCCCGAAACCGGTCCTAGGATGCTTGTTTCCAGTCCAGGGAGGACCTGGCTTGGCAGTTCGGGCTGGACTGTTCCCATGGGGCACAGGGTCAAGACTGATTTGCATATGGCTGGGTTCAAACTGGAATGGCATGGTGAGCAAAAAAACGATGGATTTAGGCCCAGATCTCTGTACTGGGGTGAATGTATGACATTGTTCTGCATTCTGTCCATCAATTGTTGTTTTTGCATTTGTCACCCCGAGTGGGAAGGGTATGCTCAGACGTGAGTCCCTTGCTCTCCATGCCACTGGAATCAAGCTATCCTGGCTGACGAGGGCTGAAAGCCCGAAACCGGTCCTAGGATGCTTGTTTCCAGTCCAGGGAGGACCTGGCTTGGCAGTTCGAGCTGGACTGTTCCCATGGGGGACAGGGTCAAGACTGATTTGCATATGGCTGGGTTCAAACTGGAATGGCATGGTGAGCAAAAAAACGATGGATTTAGGCCCAGATCTCTGTACTGGGGTGAATGTATGACATTGTTCTGCATTCTGTCCATCAATTGTTGTTTTTGCATTTGTCACCCCGAGTGGGAAGGGTATGCTCAGACATGAGTTCCTTGCTCTCCATGCCACTGGAATCAAGCTATCCTGGCTGACGAGGGCTGAAAGCCCGAAACCGGTCCTAGGATGCTTGTTTCCAGTCCAGGGAGGACCTGGCTTGGCAGTTCGGGCTAGACTGTTCCCATGGGGCACAGGGTCAAGACTGATTTGCATATGGCTGGGTTCAAACTGGAATGGCATGGTGAGCAAAAAAACGATGGATTTAGGCCCAGATCGCTGTACTGGGGTGAATGTATGACATTGTTCTGCATTCTGTCCATCAATTGTTGTTTTTGCATTTGTCACCCCGAGTGGGAAGGGTATGCTCAGACGTGAGTCCCTTGCTCTCCATGCCACTGGAATCAAGCTATCCTGGCTGACGAGGGCTGAAAGCCCGAAACCGGTCCTAGGATGCTTGTTTCCAGTCCAGGGAGGACCTGGCTTGGCAGTTCGGGCTGGACTGTTCCCATGGGGCACAGGGTCAAGACTGATTTGCATATGGCTGGGTTCAAACTGGAATGGCATGGTGAGCAAAAAAACGATGGATTTAGGCCCAGATCTCTGTACTGGGGTGAATGTATGACATTGTTCTGCATTCTGTCCATCAATTGTTGTTTTTGCATTCGTCACCCCGAGTGGGAAGGGTATGCTCAGACGTGAGTCCCTTGCTCTCCATGCCACTGGAATCAAGCTATCCTGGCTGACGAGGGCTGAAAGCCCGAAACCGGTCCTAGGATGCTTGTTTCCAGTCCGGGGAGGACCTGGCTTGGCAGTTCGGGCTGGACTGTTCCCATGGGGCACAGGGTCAAGACTGATTTGCATATGGCTGGGTTAAAACTGGAATGGCATGGTGAGCAAAAAAACGATGGATTTAGGCCCAGATCTCTGTACTGGGGTGAATGTATGACATTGTTCTGCATTCTGTCCATCAATTGTTGTTGTTTTTGGATCTTGGTGCCCAGCACTGACTCTAAAAAATACTTACAACTGTACTTACCAGTAACCCAATTTTCTCCCGTAGGAAATCATTGACTGTTTTTCTGTGAAATTTCTTCTAAGTGTCAATCTTTAAATATTCTTCAAAAATCGTATAATATCTGAAAACGTAATTACTTACCTGTTTTGGATAAAGGTCCCAGTACTGAGTCTAGGCACCCAGTACTGGATTACAAAAGTAACGAGAACCTACTGTACCTGTAACTTGCATTTCCTTCCATAGGGAATCATTGACTGTTTTCTCTGAAATATTTTCTGTCAACTTTTGAAATAGCTAAATATTGTTTAAAAATCATCACAGTAATTAAGTCGATTTTCATCACTTGATTCTAAGTACTGACCCAGGACTGAATCTAGGATCCAGTCCTGGAATTCCAAAAGTAATCCTAAAAGTAATCTGTTGCAAATAACTTGAAACTTCCATTGAATTCAATGGATTATTGTGTTTAAAATAGTGTTGCCTATTGAACCACTTGTAACTGTTTACAAAAGTCAATTGCCTATTGCAAAAGTATTTATATAAATCATCTCATTCTGAGAAAGTATATTTTAATACCTATTGTTGGTTCTAAAATAAAACAAGCATATATATTTTTATATATAAACCATTGGCCTAGAGTTCAGTTATTGAGTGTGTGAGACCATTTGCTGACTGAGTTTGTGCAACAAATGCTTTACACTGTCCTCTGATGTTGCCTTACTGCTCGACCAAGCTACCACTTTAGAGAGTAAGGTTATATCTAACTTTAGCCTCTTCCAAACCCTTGGGGACTGTGGACTCTGTACACCCTGTACCTATTAAGGAACAGTATATACAGAGCCACTTTCTCACATTGGTGGATCAGCGGTGGGATACAAACTTGCATTTGTTGGACTACTTGGTTACCATCTGATCACACGACAGAACTCTTAAAATTGCCTTTAGAATTCTGATTGGTATTTTCCAAAATTACTAAAAGTCTTGCTAGGGCCTTGCTTAAGTCCCATTAGAATTTTAGAAAAATAAGTCACTATAGTTAGGGTAGAGGATTAGAACTGTCAGGTTAGAATGACTCAAACAAACCCAGCTATTAGTGAAAATAATAACATGGACCTGGTGGAGGAGCTCGATCTCACACCTTACTTACACTTGTCTTTCAGGGAACTGAGGTCCCTATGCAAACTTAAAAACTTAACAATGGGCCTGCATCCAACCAAACTAGGGCTCCAGGAGCTCTTGGCTTAGTATGCTAAGGACCACCCATCTGATCATGGTGATGGCCAGTCAGATGAAGAAGGGGAAGGAGAGGAGGAGGTTAATAACACCCCCATACTATCCCCTAGGGAGGAGAGGGCACCCATACCCTTCAATCCAAGAATTAGCATCTGGGCACCTAGAGATCACACAGGTGACTTTGGTACCAGAGAGATCACTGGGGGACCCACCAGTGAAGAGGACAGCCTTGTGAGGCTGGCTAAAAGATTAGAGCTAGAGTCCAAGCTTCTGGCTCTAGAAAAAGAAAGGAGAGAGATGGGTTTAGCACCCATCAATGGTGGCAGCAATAATAAAAACAAGGATAGGGAGGAAACTTCTGACCTTAAAATCCCCAAAGGGATTGTCCCTAAGTTTGAGGAAGGTGATGATATCACCAAATGGTTCACAGCCTTTGAGAGGGCATGTGACATCAGAAAAGTAAAAAAACCTCTCTGGGGGGCACTCCTGTGGGAACTGTTCTCTGGAAACTGCAGAGACAAGCTTCTGACCCTCTCTGGGCCAGAGGCAGGATCCTATGACCTCATGAAGAAGGCTCTGATTGAGGGATTTGGATTCACTACTGAGGAGTATAGAATTAAATTCAGGGGGGCTCACAAAACCCAGACCCAGTCCTGGATTGATTTTGTAGACTTCTCAGTAAAGACACTGGATGGTTGGTTAGCTGGACATGGTGTGCAGGATTTTACTGGATTGTACAATCTATTCATGAAGGAACATTTATTAAGTAACTGCATAAATGAAAAGTTGCATCAGCATTTGGTAGACCTAGGTCTAATTTCTCCCCAAGAATTTGGAAAGAAGGCAGACCACTGGGTCAAGACTAGGGTGACAAGGACAACCACTGGGAGTGACCAAAAGAAAGTGGTCACAAAACCTCCCCAGGGGAACGGTGGTGAGAATCCCCAAGATAAAAAGTCTGAGTCTTCCAAAGGGCCCCAAAAACCTGTTCAGGTGGGTGGGACCCAAACTACTCCCTATGTGCCTCAACCCTATAGGGGGAAGAACTATGATCCCTTAAAGACCTGGTGTAATAACTGCAAGAAGTCAGGACACCTAACTGTATCTTGCCCCCACAACAAAGCCCCTAAGGCACCCAGTACAGCTACTCCTGGGGCTGCAAGTGTACAAATGGGATCAGAGTTGTACCCTGAGCAAATCTGGGAACACACTGAAGCAAATCTAGTCTCCCTGGGAGAAGTGGACTTTGCCACTGTAGCTGTGTGGCCACCCAACTTAAAGAAATACTTACAGTACCCCTGGGTGAATGGAACTAGGGTAGAAGCTCTGAGGGATACAGGTGCCAGTGTCACTATGGGGAAAGACACACTGGTTTCCCCTGAGGAATATTTGATTGGGAAGTCTTAACCAGTCACCAACGCTGATAGTGTCACCACTAGTCATCCCATGGCCATGGTAACGTTAGGCTGGGGGGGGGGGGGTTACTGGCCTGAAACAGGTAGTGGTCTCTCCAAAGTTGCCAGCTGCATGTCTGCTGGGAAATGATCTGGAAACCTCAGCCTGGGCTGAGGTTGAGCTAAAAGCCCATGCAGCCAGGCTGGGCATCCCTGAATTGGTGTGTGTGCAAACCAGAGCACAGAGCAAGAGGAAGGGTGAAACAGTAGGTCTGGAGCCTGAAATAATGGCCCAACCAACCAAGAGAAAAGGTAAGAAGACTGGGGAACCAGCTTCTGTACAGCAAAACATTCAGGACCCCTCTCCACAGGGAGAGGATGTGGATACCCCTGAGGGAACTGAGTCCATGGAGCTTGACCCTTACCAGGTTGAACTCCTGGGCCCAGGGGGACCCTCTAGGGAAGAGCTGTGCCAGGGTCAGCGAGACTGGCCCACTCTTGAAAGCCCGAGGCAGCAAGCTGTTTCAGAAGCAAAGGGAGATGTCAGTGGTACCCACAGAGCTTATTGGGAAGAGGGATTACTGTACGCTGAGGCAAGAAACCACACTCCTGGATCTACCAGGAGGGTGGTAGTGCCACAGAAGTACAGGGAGTTCCTCCTAACTTTAGCTCATGACATCCCCCTAGCTGGACATCTGGGGCAAACCAAAACTTGGGAAAGGCTAGTGAGTCACTTTTACTGGCCCCAGATGCACCAAAAGGTGAAGGAGTTTGTCAGCTCCTGTGTTACCTGTCAAGCCAGTGGCAAGACAGGTGGCCACCCAAAGGCCCCCCTCATCCCACTACCAGTGGTGGGGGTACCCTTTGAAAGGGTGGGAGTGAACATTGTGGGTCCACTTGAACCACCCACAGCCTCAGGGAACAAGTTTATTCTAGTAGTAGTGGATCATGCTACTAGGTACCCTGAAGCAATTTCACTTAGGACTACTACAGCTCCTGCAGTAGCCAAGGGTCTCCTGGGTATCTTCACCAGGGTAGGGTTTCCTAAGGAGGTGGTTTCAGACAGAGGCTCCAATTTCATGTCTGCTTACCTAACACACATGTGGAAGGAGTGTGGAATGCAGTACAAGTTTACTACACACTACCACCCACAAACCAATGGCCTTGTTGAGAGATTGAACAAGACATTGAAAGATGTGATCACGGGTCTCCCTGAAAAACTCAAAAGGAGATGGAATGTCCTGTTACCATGCCTGCTTTTCGCTTACAGGGAAGTGCCACAGAAGGGAGTATGTTTCTCACCCTTTGAACTTCTGTTTGGTCATCCTGTAAGGGGACCAATTTGTCTTGTAAAAGAGACCTGGGAGAGGCCTCTTCAAAAGCCCAAACAAAAGATAGTGGACTATGTGCTTGGCCTAAGGTCCAGAATGGCTGAGTACATGGAAAAAGCATCCAAGAACCTTGAGGCCAGCCAGGAGCTCCAGGAGCACTGGTATGACCAAAAAGATGCACTGGTTGAATTTCAACCTGGGAAACAGGTGTGGGTTTTGGAGCCAGTGGCACCCAGGGCTCTCCAAGATAAATGGAGTGGCCCTTACCCTATCCTAGAGAAAAAGAGTGAGGTCACCTCTCTAGTTGACCTGGGCACTAGCAGGACACCCAAAAGGGTCATCCATGTGAACCGCCTCAAACTCTACAATGACAGGGCTGACATCACCATGCTGATGGTGACTGATGAGGAACAGGAAGCAGAGAGTGAACCTCTCCCTGACCTCCTCTCCTACAGCCCACAAGATGGGTCAGTGGATGGTGTGATCTTTTCAGACATCCTCTCTGCCCAACAGCAGACTGACTGCAAGCAAGTCTTGCAAAGGTATGCTAGCCTCTTTTCCCTGACCCCTGGTCTGACAAACTGGTGTACCCATGATGTGAACACTGGTGACAGTGCACCTGTCAAAAATAAAATCTATCGACAGTCAGACCAAGTTAAGGAAAGCATCAATGCTGAGGTCAACAAGATGCTGGAGTTAAGGGTCATTAAACCCTCTGAGAGCCCCTGGGCTAGCCCAGTGGTTCTGGTCCCCAAACCTCATCAACAGGGTGGAAAGAGAGAGATGAGGTTCTGTGTGGACTATAGAGGGCTCAACTCTGTCACCAAGACAGATGCTCTCCCTATTCCCAGAGCAGATGAACTGATAGATACATTAGGGGCTGCCCAATTCCTCAGTACCTTTGACTTGACTGCAGGGTACTGGCAGATTGGCATGACCCCAGGAGCAAAAGAAAAGACAGCATTCTCCACCCCTGATGGGCATTATCAGTTTACTGTAATACTCTTTGGGTTAAAGAATGCACCTGCCACTTTCCAAAGGTTGGTGAACCATGTCCTGGCTGGGCTGGAGTCCTTTAGTGCAGCTTATCTTGATGATATTGCTGTCTTTAGCTCCACCTGGCAGGATCACCTGATCCACCTGGGAAAAGTTTTAGAGGCTTTGCAAAATGCAGGTCTCACTATCAAGGCATCCAAATGCCAGATAGGGCAGGGCACTGTGGTGTACTTGGGCCACCTTGTAGGTGGAGGCCAAGTACAGCCCTTACAATCCAAGATCCAGGCCATCATGGACTGGATAGCTCCAACAACCCAGACCCAGGTCAGGGCATTCCTTGGCTTGACTGGGTACTACAGGAGGTTTGTGAAGGGATATGGGTCCATTGTGACCCCCCTCACAGAGCTCACCTCCAAGAAGATGCCCAAGAAGGTTAACTGGACAGTTAGTTGCCAAAAGGCTTTTGACACACTAAAGGAAGCAATGTGCTCAGCACCAATTCTAAAAGCTCCAGATTATGCCAAGCGGTTCATAGTGCAGACTGATGCCTCTGAGCTAGGGATAGGAGCGGTCCTATCCCAGACCAATGATGAAGTCAAAGACCAACCTGTTGCTTTTATAAGCAGGAGGCTACTCCCCAGAGAGCAGCGTTGGAGTGCCATTGAGAGGGAGGCCTTTGCTGTGGTTTGGTCCCTGAAGAAGTTGAGGCCATACTTGTTTGATACTCACTTCCTGGTTCAAACTGACCACAGACCTCTCAGAATGGCTAATGCAGATGAAAGGGGAAAATCCAAAACTACTAAGGTGGTAAATCTCCCTACAGGGAATGGACTTTGAATTGGAACACAGACCAGGGACTGCCCATGCCAATGCAGATGGACTTTCCAGGTTCTTCCACTTAGACAATGAAGACTCCATAGGGCAAGGTTAGTCTCATCACCTTTCGTTTGGGGGGGGGGGTTGTGTGAGAAAGTGCCATCTTTCTTGCATGGTATGCCCCCACTTTTTGCTGAATTGCTGAATGTACTTTGACTGAGTGTACCCTGGACTCCTGCAATCAGGTGCCCAGGGCCTATGTTCCTTCCCTAAAATCACATAACCCAAATTGGCAAACCCTGGCCACATGTCAGCCCCTGGTAAATGGTACCCTAGGTACCCAGGACCTTGTGACCAGGGAAGGCCTCTAAGGGCTGCAGCACTCATTGTGCCACCCTTAGAGGCCCTGTACCCTTACACACACACACACTGCCGTTGCAGGCTGGGTGTCTGGGTGCAAGACAAAACAAAGAGTCGACATGGCACACATCCCTGTGTGCCATGCCCATCACCTACACTGCCATGGCATACATCAGCCACCCCTCTAGCTGGGTGCCCTATGCCAATGGTGTGGGCACAGGAGCAGGAGCCCTGTGCCCCTACAGTACCCAGGTCCATTCCTGGGCTCTGTAAGTGCAGTGCTGCCCTTTAAGAGTACATGGTGCTGAGAGCTCGCCAAACACGAACTCCACAGCACCATAAAGGCAGCACTGAAGACTGAGAAGTTTGGTATCAAACTTCTCAGCACATTAAACCCACACTGATGCCAGTGTGGGATTTAATGTACCAAGCACCCCAGAGGGTATCTTAGAGATGCCCCCTAAAACCTAACCTACAATCCACGTCTGTTCTGAGGCTGCCCAGACTGCCACACAGCAGACAGGTTGCTGGAACCCTGGGTAGGAGAGCCCCTGCTCTCCTGGGCCTGCAACAATGCACCTCCTGGGTAAGGTGCTAAATCTCCTCCCCCAGGATGGGCAGGGGGAAGCTTCAAAGGCATGCCGCCTCTGTGAGTTTCCCCAGGCCACTGCAACCCCCCACTCTGGCGGGAAGCTTGGCCGGAACCCCCAAATAAGGACAGGGGATGTGCCAGCCTGCAAACCCCACCCCTCAGGTGGGGGAGGCGAGGTGAAGCACTTCCCCGGGCTCTCGCCATCTTGAAGATGGGAAGCCCTAGCCAATCAGGATTAGGCTACTGCCCCCCTCCCACAGGAGAGAGAGGCAGGATAGAGGGTGTACCCACCCCAGGACAGGGAGCCATTGGTCCCTGCCCTTCACCTACCTGTAACGCCCCTAAATCTAGTATTTAGGGGCACCCTGAACCTTCCTTCCCCAGATTCTTAACTACAAAGAAGAGCAAGAAGACAGAAGACCTGCCGTGCAGCTGCGGAGAAGAGGAAGACACCAACTGCTTTGGCCCCAGCCCTACGGCCTGTCGACTCTCGAACCTGCCCCTGCTCCAACCCGGCATCTCTTGTGACCAGCAACCTCACAAACCCCGGAGGACCTGGCTACCCTTCCACTCTAAGCCCCTGGGACTCCCATGAGTAGAGGCTCTACTCAAGAACTTACTTCAAATCCCTGGCAGCAGCCCGGAACCGCAAACCCAGCACACTCTGCACCAGCCAAGCCTGGCCGGTGCCGGAGTGAACAAAGACCCCAAGGACGACCCCACGGTGACTGTGACCCCGAGTCCGGCACCCAAGGACCTCCCTCGACCCTCCTGAAGGAGCCTCCAGCCTCAGAACAAGGTGCCCCCCTACCGCGATCAACAGAGGGTAAGATTTGCTGACACCAAAAGGCACCCCTGCACGCGGCGCCCCGCGGCCCCCTGTGCCCACTCCCGGGGTACCTACCTATCCTCCAACTACCCAACTTACCTCTTGAAGTGGTGGTGGCACCTGAAGAATCCTCGTCCCCGAGCTTGCAGTCTTTTTCTAAACCGGAGATTTCCCATTGAAATCAATTGAGCGCCCGAAGGCTCAAAAGCACCCTGCACCCAGCCGCCCGAGTGGCCCTGGCAGTGCAACCTCTACACCTATCTACTTCACCACTTGCCCTGAGTAAGAGACCAGGAGCCCAGCTCCCACAGCCGCGTGGCTTGCTAGTCAGCAGCCACCAACCAAGGCCCCCCTATCCCTCATAGGATAACATTGGGCCTAACGCTCTCTGCACCCGGCCGCCCTAGTGCCGCTGAGGGTGAACTAACTGTACCTACCTGACCCTGGGGGACCCCTGAGTCCATGCCCAGAACCTCAACTCTGCCAGTCGAGAACTTACCTTTAAACCGATAACTCTATTTTCTTCATAGGATAACTTTGACTGGCTTTTTCCTGAAATTTGTTCTAAGTGTGGACTTTTCAAATCTTAAAATATTCACCAAAAATCAGCCGAGTAACGAAAATGAAAATACTCACTTGCTCTTAGGTGAGCTCCCAGTGCTGGATCTTGGTGCCCAGCACTGACTCTAAAAAATACTTACAACTGTACTTACCAGTAACCCAATTTTCTCCCGTAGGAAATCATTGACTGTTTTTCTGTGAAATTTCTTCTAAGTGTCAATTTCTGCAATCTTTAAATATTCTTCAAAAATCGTATAATATCTGAAAACGTAATTACTTACCTGTTTTGGATAAAGGTCCCAGTACTGAGTCTAGGCACCAAGTACTGGATTACAAAAGTAACGAGAACCTACTGTACCTGTAACTTGCATTTCCTTCCATAGGGAATCATTGACTGTTTTCTCTGAAATATTTTCTGTCAACTTTTGAAATAGCTAAATATGGATGTATGACGTTACAACGCACACTTTTACAACGCATGCACTTACAACGCATTTTTTACAACGCATAATCCATTACAACGCATGACATTACAACGCATGACACTACAACGCATTTTTAAAAAATACCTTTACAACGCATTACCATTACAACGCATACTAACTTTACAACGCATACCATTACAACGCATAATATTAAATTACATTTAAGGTAAGTATTAGATAATATAGGGGTTAAAATTACTTTTCTAACTCCAGGGGGTGCAACAGTAGGGTAAGTGTTGGATAGTATAGGGGTAAAAATTACTTTTCTAACTCCAGGGGGTGCAACAGTAGGGTAAGTGTTGGATAGTATAGGGGTAAAAATTACTATTCTAACTCCAGGGGGTGCAACAGTAGGGTAAGTGTTGGATAGTATAGGGGTAAAAATTACTATTCTAACTCCAGGGGGTGCAACAGTAGGGTAAGTGTTGGATAGTATAGGGGTAAAAATTACTATTCTAACTCCAGGGGGTGCAACAGTAGGGTAAGTGTTGGATAGTATAGGGGTAAAAATTACTATTCTAACTCCAGGGGGTGCAACAGTAGGGTAAGTGTTGGATAGTATAGGGGAACAAATTACTATTCTAACTCCAGGGGGTGCAACAGTAGGGTAAGTGTTGGATAGTATAGGGGTAAAAATTACTATTCTAACTCCAGGGGGTGCAACAGTATGGTAAGTGTTGGATAGTATAGGGGTAAAAATTACTATTCTAACTCCAGGGGGTGCAACAGTAGGGTAAGTGTTGGCTAGTATAGGGGTAAAAATTACTATTCTAACTCCAGGGGGTGCAACAGTAGGGTAAGTGTTGGATAGTATAGGGGTAAAAATTACTATTCTAACTCCAGGGGGTGCAACAGTAGAGTAAGTGTTGGATAGTATAGGGGTAAAAATTACTATTCTAACTCCAGGGGGTGCAACAGTAGGGTAAGTGTTGGATAGTATAGGGGTGAAAATTACTATTCTAACTCCAGGGGGTGCAACAGTAGGGTAAGTGTTGGATAGTGTAGTGTAATATTATGCGTTGTAATGGTATGCGTTGTAATGGTAGTATGCGTTGTAATGGAATGCGTTGTAAAGGTAGTTTTTAAAAATGCGTTGTAGTGTCATGCGTTGTAATGTCATGCGTTGTAAAGGATTATGCGTTGTAAAAAATGCGTTGTAAAGGTAGTGCGTTGTAAAAGTTGCGTTGTAAAGGTTGTTCCCCGCTAAATATTGGTTAAAAATCATCACAGTAATTAAGTCGACTTTCATCACTTGATTCTAAGTACTGGACCAGGACTGAATCTAGGATCCAGTCCTGAAATTCCAAAAGTAATCCTAAAAGTAATCTGTTGCAAATAACTTGAAACTTCCATTAAATTCAATGCATTATTGTGTTTGAAATAGTGTTGCCTATTGCAACCACTTGTAACTGTTTACAAAAGTCAATTGCCTATTGCAAAAGTATTTATATAAAGCATCTTACTCTGAGAAAGTATATTTTAATACCTATTGTTGGTTCTAAAATAAAACAAGCATATATATTTTTTATATATAAACCATTGGCCTAGAGTTCAGTTATTGAGTGTGTGAGACCATTTGCTGACTGAGTTTGTACAACAAATGCTTTACACTGTCCTCTGATGTTGCCTTACTGCTCGACCAAGCTACCACTTTAGAGAGTAAGGTTATATCTAACTTTAGCCTCTGCCAAACCCTTGGGGACTGTGGACTCTGTACACCCTGTACCTATTAAGGAACAGTATATACAGAGCCACTTTCTCACATTGGTGGATCAGCGGTGGGATACAAACTTGCATTTGTTGGACTACTTGGTTACCATCTGATCACACGACAGAACTCTTAAAATTGCCTTTAGAATTCTGATTGGTATTTTCCAAAATTACTAAAAGTCTTGCTAGGGCCTTGCTTAAGTCCCATTAGAATTTTAGAAAAATAAGTCACTATAGTCAGGGTAGAGGATTAGAACTGTCAGGTTAGAATGACTCAAACAAACCCAGCTATTAGTGAAAATAATAACATGGACCTGGTGGAGGAGCTCGATCTCACGCCTTACTTACACTTGTCTTTCAGGGAACTGAGGTCCCTATCCAAACTTAAAAACTTAACAATGGGCCTGCATCCAACCAAACTAGGGCTCCAGGAGCTCTTGGCTGAGTATGCCAAGGACCACCCATCTGAACATGGTGATGGCCAGTCAGATGAAGAAGGGGAAGGAGAGGAGGAGGTTAATAACACCCCCATACTATCCCCTAGGGAGGAGAGGGCACCCATACCCTTCAATCCAAGAATTAGCATCTGGGCACCTAGAGATCACACATGTGACTTTGGTACCAGAGAGATCACTGGGGGACCCACCAGTGAAGAGGACAGCCTTGTGAGGCTGGGCAAAAGATTAGAGCTAGAGTCCAGGCTCCTGGCTCTAGAAAAAGAAAGGAGAGAGATGGGTTTAGCACCTATCAATGGTGGCAGCAATAATAAACACAAGGATAGGGAGGAAACTTCTGACATTAAAATCCCCAAAGGGATTGTCCCTAAGTTTGAGGAAGGTGATGATATCACCAAATGGTTCACAGCCTTTGAGAGGGCTTGTGACATCAGAAAAGTAAAACAAACCTCTCTGGGGGGCACTCCTGTGGGAACTGTTCTCTGGTAACTGCAGAGACAGGCTTCTGAACCTCTCTGGGCCAGAGGCAGGATCCTTTGACCTCATGAAGAAGGCTCCGATTGAGGGATTTGGATTCACTACTGAGGAGTATAGAATTAGATTCAGGGGGGCTCACAAAACCCAGACCCAGTCCTGGATTGATTTTGTAGACTTCTCAGTACAGACACTGGATGGTTGGTTAGCTGGACATGGTGTGCAGGATTTTACTGGATTGTACAATCTATTCATGAAGGAACATATATTAAGTAACTGCATAAATGAAAAGTTGCATCAGCATTTGGTAGACCTAGGTCTAATTTCTCCCCAAGAATTGGGAAAGAAGGCAGACCACTGGGTCAAGACTAGGGTGACAAGGACAACCACTGGGGGTGACCAGAATAAAGTGGTCACAAAACCTCCCCAGGGGAAAGGTGGTGAGAATCCCCAAGATAAAAAGTCTGAGTCTTCCAAAGGGCCCCAAAAACCTGTTCAGGTGGGTGGGACCCAAACTACTCCCTATGTGCCTCAACCCTATAGGGGGAAGAACTATGATCCCTTAAAGGCCTGGTGTAATAACTGCAAGAAGTCAGGACACCTAACTGTATCTTGCCCCCACAACAAAGCCCCTAAGGCACCCAGTACAGATACTCCTGGGGCAGCAATTGTACAAATGGGATCAGAGGTGTCCTCTGAGCAAATCTGGGAACACACTGAAGCAAGTCTAGTCTCCCTGGGAGAAGTGGAGTTTGCCACTGTAGCTGTGTGGCCACCCAACTTAAAGAAATACTTACAGTACCCCTGGGTGAATGGAACTAGGGTAGAAGGTCTGAGGGATACAGGTGCCAGTGTCACTATGGTGAAAGACACACTGGTTTCCCCTGAGCAATATTTGATTGGGAAGTCTTACCCAGTCACCAACACTGACAGTGTCACCACTAGTCATCCCATGGCCATGGTAACATTAGGCTAGGGTGGGGGTTACTGGCCTGAAACAGGTAGTGGTCTCTCCAAAGTTGCCAGCTGCATGTCTGCTGGGAAATGATCTGGAAACCTCAGCCAGGGCTGAGGTTCAGCTAAAAGCCCATGCAGCCATGCTGGGCATCCCTGAATTGGTGTGTGTGCACACCAGAGCACAGAGTAAGAGGAAGGGTGAAACAGTAGGTCTGGAGCCTGAAATAATGGCCCAACCAACCAAAAGAAAAGGTAAGAAGACTGGGGAACCAGCTTCTGTACAGCAAAACATTCAGGACCCCTCTCCACAGGGAGAGGATGTGGATACCCCTGAGGGAACTGAGTCCATGGAGCTTGACCCTTACCAGGTTGAACTCCTGGGCCCAGGGGGACCCTCTAGGGAAGAGCTGTGCCAGGGTCAGCGAGACTGTCCCACTCTTGAAAGCCTGAGGCAGCAAGCTGTTTCAGAAGCAAAGGGAGATGTCAGTGGTACCCACAGAGCTTATTGGGAAGAGGGATTACTGTACGCTGAGGCAAGAAACCCCACTCCTGGAGCCACCAGGAGGGTGGTAGTGCCACAGAAGCACAGGGAGTTCCTCCTAACTTTAGCTCATGACATCCCCCTAGCTGGACATCTGGGGCAAACCAAAACTTGGGAAAGGCTAGTGAGTCACTTTTACTGGCCCCAGATGCACCAAAAGGTGAAGGAGTTTGTCAGCTCCTGTGTTACCTGTCAAGCCAGTGGCAAGACAGGTGGCCACCCAAAGGCCGCCCTCATCCCACTACCAGTGGGGGAACCCTTTAAAAGAGTGGGAGTGGACATTGTGGGTCCACTTAAACCGCCCACAGCCTCAGGGAACAAGTTTATTCTAGTAGTAGTGGATCATGCTACTAGGTACCCTGAAGCAATTCCACTTAGGACTACTACAGCTCCTGCAGTAGCCAAGGCCCTCCTGGGTGTCTTCACCAGGGTAGGGTTTCCTAAGGAGGTGGTTTCAGACAGAGGCTCCAACTTCATGTCTGCTTACCTAACACACATGTGGAAGGAGTGTGGAGTGCAGTACAAGTTTACTACACCCTACCACCCACAAACCAATGGCCTTGTTAAGCGATTCAACAAGACATTGAAAGGTATGATCACGGGTCTCCCTGAAAAACTCAAAAGGAGATGGGATGTCCTGTTACCATGCCTGCTTTTCGCTTACAGGTAAGTGCCACAGAAGGGAGTAGGTTTCACACCCTTTGAACTTCTGTTTGGTCATCCTGTAAGGGGACCACTTTGTCTTGTAAAAGAGGGCTGGGAGAGGCATCTTCAAGAGCCCAAACAAGTCATAGTGGACTATGTGCTTGGCCTAAGGTCCAGAATGGCTGAGTACATGGAAAAAGCATCCAAGAACCTTGAGGCCAGCCAGGAGCTCCAGAAGCACTGGTATGACCAAAAAGATGCACTGGTTGAATTTCAACCTTGGCAACAGGTGTGGGTTTTGGAGCCAGTGGCACACAGGGCTCTCCAAGATAAATGGAGTGGCCCTTACCCTATCCTAGAGAAAAAGAGTGAGGTCACCTATCTAGTTGACCTGGGCACTAGCAGGACACCAAAAAGGGTCATCCATGTGAACCGCCTCAAACTCTACAATGACAGGGCTGACATCACCATGCTGATGGTGACTGATGAGGAACAGGAAGCAGAGACTGAACCTCTCCCTGACCTCCTCTCCTACAGCCCACAAGATGGGTCAGTGGATGGTGTGATCTTTTCAGACACCCTCTCTGCCCAACAGCAGACTGACTGCAAGCAAGTCTTGCAAAGGTATGCTAGCCTCTTTTCCCTGACCCCTGGTCTGACAAACTGGTGTACCCATGATGTGGACACTGGTGACAGTGCACCTGTCAAAAACAAAATCTATCGACAGTCAGACCAAGTTAAGGAAAGCATCAAAGCTGAGGTCAGCAAGATGCTGGAGTTAAGGGTCATTGAACCCTCTGAGAGCCCCTGGCTAGCCCAGTGGTTCTGGTCCCCAAACCTCATCAACAGGATGGAAAGAGAGAGATGAGGTTCTGTGTGGACTATAGAGGGCTCAACTCTGTCACCAAGACAGATGCTCACCCTATTCCCAGAGCAGATGAACTGATAGATACATTTGGGGCTGCCCAATTCCTCAGTACCTTTGACTTGACTGCAGGGTACTGGCAGATTGGCATGACCCGAGGAGCAAAAGAAAAGACAGCATTCTCCACCTCTGATGGGCATTATCAGTTTACTGTAATGCCCTTTGGGTTAAAGAATGCCCCTGCCACTTTCCAAAGGTTGGTGAACCATGTCCTTCCTGGGCTGGAGTCCTTTAGTGCGGCTTATCTTGATGATATTGCTGTCTTTAGCTCCACCTGGCAGGATCACCTGATCCACCTGGGAAAAGTTTTAGAGGCTCTGCAAAATGCAGGTCTCACTATCAAGGCATCCAAATGCCAGATAGGGCAGGGCACTGTGGTGTACTTGGGCCACCTTGTAGGTGGAGGCCACGTACAGCCCTTACAATCCAAGATCCAGGCCATCATGGACTGGATAGCTCCAACAACCCAGACCCAGGTCAGGGCATTCCTTGGCTTGACTGGGAACTACAGGAGGTTTGTGAAGGGATATGGGTTCATTGTGACCCCCCTCACAGAGCTCACCTCCAAGAAGATGCCCAAGAAGGTTAACTGGACAGTTAGTTGCCAAAAGGTTTTTGACACCCTAAAGGAAGCAATGTGCTCAGCACCAATTCTAAAAGCTCCAGATTATGCCAAGCAGTTCATAGTGCAGACTGATGCCTCTGAGCTAGGGATAGGAGCGGTCCTATCCCAGACCAATGATGAAGGCCAAGACCAACCTGTTGCTTTTATGAGCAGGAGGCTACTCCCCAGAGAGCAGCGTTGGAGTGCCATTGAGAGGGAGGCCTTTGCTGTGGTTTGGTCCCTGAAGAAGTTGAGGCCATACTTGTTTGATACTCACTTCCTGGTTCAAACTGACCACAGACCTCTCAGATGGCTAATGCAGATGAAAGGGGGAAATCCAAAACTACTAAGGTGGTCCATCTCCCTACAGGGAATGGACTTTGAAGTGGAACACAGACCAGGGACTGTCCATGCCAATGCAGATGGACTTTCCAGGTTCTTCCACTTAGACAATGAAGACTCCATAGGGCAAGGTTAGTCTCATCACCTTTCGTTTGGGGGGGGGGGGGTGAGAAAGTGCCATCTTTCTTGCATGGTATGCCCCCACTTTTTGCTGAATTGCTGAATGTACTTTGACTGAGTGTACCCTGGACTCCTGACAATCAGGTGCCCCGGGCCTATGTTCCTTCCCTAAAATCACATAACCCAAATTGCCAAACCCTGGCCACATGTCAGCCCCTGGTAAATGGTACCCTAGGTACCCAGGACCTTGTGACCAGGGAAGGCCTTTAAGGGCTGCAGCACTCATTGTGCCACCCTTAGAGGCCCTGTACCCTTACACACACACACTGCCCTTGCAGGCTGGGTGTCCTGGTGCAAGACAAAACAAAGAGTCGACATGGCACACATCCCTGTGTGCCATGCCCATCACCTACACTGCCATGGCATACATCAGCCACCCCTCTAGCTGGGTGCCCTATGCCAATGGTGTGGGCACAGGAGCAGGAGCCCTGTGCCCCTACAGTAACCAGGTCCATTCCTGGGCTCTGTAAGTGCAGTGCTGCCCTTTAAGAGTACATGGTGCTGAGAGCTCGTCAAACACGAACTCCACAGCACCATAAAGGCAGCACTGAAGACTGAGAAGTTTGGTATCAAACTTCTCAGCACATTAAACCCACACTGATGCCAGTGTGGGATTTAATGTACCAAGCACCCCAGAGGGCATCTTAGAGATGCCCCCTAAAACCTAACCTACAATCCACGTCTGTTCTGAGGCTGCCCAGGCTGCCACACAGCAGACATGTTGCTGGACCCCTGGGTAGGAGAGCACCTGCTCTCCTGGGCCTGCAACAATGCACATCCTGGGTGAGGTGCTAAATCTCCTCCCCCAGGATGGGCAGGGGGAAGCTTCAAAGGCATGCCGCCTCTGTGAGTTTCCCCAGGCCACTGCAAACCCCCACTCTGGCGGGAAGCTTGGCCGGAAACCCCAAATAAGGACAGGGGATGTGCCAGCCTGCCAACCCCACCCCTCAGGTGGGGGAGGCGAGGTGAAGCACATCCCCGGGCTCTCGCCATCTTGAAGATGGGAAGCCCTAGCCAATCAGGATTAGGCTACTGCCCCCCTCCCACAGGAGAGAGAGGCAGGATAGGGGGTTTACCCACCCCAGGACAGGGACCCATTGGTCCCTGCCCTTCACCTACCTGTAACGCCCCTAAATCTAGTATTTAGGGGCACCCTGAACCTTCCTTCCCGAGATTCCAGATTCCAAACTACAAAGAAGAGCAAGAAGACAAAAGACCTGCCCTGCAGCTGCGTAGAAGAGGAAGACACCAACTGCTTTGGCCCCAGCCCTACCGGCCTGTCGACCCTCGAACCTGCCCCTGCTCCAACCCGGCATCTCTTGTGACCAGCAACCTCACAAACCCCGGAGGAGCTGGCTACCCTTCCACTCTAAGCCCCTGGGACTCCCATGAGTAGAGACTCTACTCAAGAACTTACTTCAAATCCCTGGCAGCAGCCCGGAACCACGAACCCAGCACACTCTGCACCAGCCAAGCCAGGCCGGTGCCGGAGTGAACAAAGACCCCAAGGACGACCCCACGGTGACTGTGACCCCGAGTCCGGCAACCACAGACCTCCCTCGACCCTCCTGAAGGAGCCTGCAGCCTCAGAACAAGGTGCCCCCCCTACCGCAATCAACAGAGGGTAAGATTTGCCGACACCAAAAGGCACGCCTGCACGCGGTGCCCCGCTGCCCCCTGTGCCCACTCCTGGTGTACCTACCTATCCTCCAACTACCCAACTTACCTCTCGAAGTGGTGGTGGCACCTGAAGAATCCTCGTCCCCGAGCTTGCAGTCTTTTTCTAAACCGGAGATTTCCCATTGAAATCAATTGAGCACCCGAAGGCTCAAAAGCACCCTGCACCCAGCCGCCCGAGTGGCCCTGGCAGTGCAACCTCTACACCTATCTACTTCCCCACTTGCCCTGAGTAAGTGACCAGGAGCCCAGCTCCCACAGCCGCGTGGCTTGCTAGTCAGCAGCCACCAACCAAGGGCCCCCTATCCCTCATAGGATAACATTGGGCCTAACTCTCTCTGCACCCGGCCGCCCTAGTGCTGCTGAGGGTGAACTAACTGTACCTACCTGACCCTGGGGGACCCCTGAGTCCATGCCCAGAACCTCAACTCTGCCAGTCGATAACTTACCTTTAAACCGATAACTCTATTTTCTTCATAGAATAACATTGACTGGCTTTTTCCTGAAATTTCTTCTAAGTGTTGACTTTTCAAATCTTAAAATATTCACCAAAAATCAGCCGAGTAACGAAAACAAAAATACTCACCTGCTCTTAGGTGAGCTCCCAGTGCTGGATCTTGGTGCCCAGCACTGACTCTAAAAAATACTTACAACTGTACTTACCAGTAACCCAATTTTCTCCCTTAGGAAATCATTGACTGTTTTTCCGTGAAATTTCGTCTAAGTGTCAATTTCTGCAATCTTTAAATATTCTTCAAAAATCGTATAATATCTGAAAACGTAATTACTTACCTGTTTTGGATAAAGGTCCCAGTACTGAGTCTAGGCACCCAGTACTGGATTACAAAAGTAACGAGAACCTACTGTACCTGTAACTTGCATTTCCTTCCATAGGGAATCATTGACTGTTTTCTCTGAAATATTTTCTGTCAACTTTTGAAATAGCTAAATATTGTTTAAAAATCATCACAGTAATTAAGTCGACTTTCATCACTTGATTCTAAGTACTGACCCAGGACTGAATCTAGGATCCAGTCCTGGAATTCCAAAAGTAATCCTAAAAGTAATCTGTTGCAAATAAATTGAAACTTCCATTGAATTCAATGCATTATTGTGTTTAAAATAGTGTTGCCTATTGCAACCACTTGTAACTGTTTACAAAAGTCAATTGCCTATTGCAAAAGTATTTATATAAAGCATCTCACTCTGAGAAAATATATTTTAATACCTATTGTTGGTTCTAAAATAAAACAAGCATATATATTTTTTATATATAAACCATTGGCCTAGAGTTCAGTTATTGAGTGTGTGAGACCATTTGCTGACTGAGTTTGTACAACAAATGCTTTACACTGTCCTCTGATGTTGCCTTACTGCTCGACCAAGCTACCACTTTAGAGAGTAAGGTTATATCTAACTTTAGCCTCTGCCAAACCCTTGGGGACTGTGGACTCTGTACACCCTGTACCTATTAAGGAACAGTATATACAGAGCCACTTTCTCACATTGGTGGATCAGCGGTGGGATACAAACTTGCATTTGTTGGACTACTTGGTTACCATCTGATCACACGACAGAACTCTTAAAATTGCCTTTAGAATTCTGATTGGTATTTTCCAAAATTACTAAAAGTCTTGCTAGGACCTTGCTTAAGTCCCATTAGAATTTTAGAAAAATAAGTCACTATAGTCAGGGTAGAGGATTAGAACTGTCAGGTTAGAATGACTCAAACAAACCCAGCTATTAGTGAAAATAATAACATGGACCTGGTGGAGGAGCTCGATCTCACACCTTACTTACACTTTTCTTTCAGGGAACTGAGGTCCCTATGCAAACTTAAAAACTTAACAATGGGCCTGCATCCAACCAATCTCGGGCTCCAGGAGCTCTTGGCTGAGTATGCTAAGGACCACCCATCTGAACATGGTGATGGCCAGTCAGATGAAGAAGGGGAAGAAGAGGAGGAGGTTAATAACCCCCATCCTATCCCCTAGGGAGGAGAGGGCACCCCTACCCTTCAATCCAAGAATTAGCATCTGGGCACCTAGAGATCACACAGGTGACTTTGGTACCAGAGAGATCACTGGGGGACCCACCAGTGAAGAGGACAGCCTTGTGAGGCTGGGCAAAAGATTAGAGCTAGAGTCCAGGCTCCTGGCTCTAGAAAAAGAAAGGAGAGAGATGGGTTTAGCACCTATCAATGGTGGCAGCAATAATAAACACAAGGATAGGGAGGAAACTTCTGACCTTAAAATCCCCAAAGGGATTGTCCCTAAGTTTGAGGAAGGTGATGATATCACCAAATGGTTCACAGCCTTTGAGAGGGCTTGTGACATCAGAAAAGTAAAACAAACCTCTCTGGGGGGCACTCCTGTGGGAACTGTTCTCTGGTAACTGCAGAGACAGGCTTCTGAACCTCTCTGGGCCAGAGGCAGGATCCTTTGACCTCATGAAGAAGGCTCCGATTGAGGGATTTGGATTCACTACTGAGGAGTATAGAATTAGATTCAGGGGGGCTCACAAAACCCAGACCCAGTCCTGGATTGATTTTGTAGACTTCTCAGTACAGACACTGGATGGTTGGTTAGCTGGACATGGTGTGCAGGATTTTACTGGATTGTACAATCTATTCATGAAGGAACATATATTAAGTAACTGCATAAATGAAAAGTTGCATCAGCATTTGGTAGACCTAGGTCTAATTTCTCCCCAAGAATTGGGAAAGAAGGCAGACCACTGGGTCAAGACTAGGGTGACAAGGACAACCACTGGGGGTAGCCAAAATAAAGTGGTCACAAAACCTCCCCAGGGGAAAGGTGGTGAGAATCCCCAAGATAAAAAGTCTGAGTCTTCCAAAGGGCCCCAAAAACCTGTTCAGGTGGGTGGGACCCAAACTACTCCCTATGTGCCTCAACCCTATAGGGGGAAGAACTATGATCCCTTAAAGGCCTGGTGTAATAACTGCAAGAAGTCAGGACACCTAACTGTATCTTGCCCCCACAACAAAGCCCCTAAGGCACCCAGTACAGCTACTCCTGGGGCAGCAATTGTACAAATGGGATCAGAGGTGTACTCTGAGCAAATCTGGGAACACACTGAAGCAAGTCTAGTTTCCCTGGGAGAAGTGGAGTTTGCCACTGTAGCTGTGTAGCCACCCAACTTAAAGAAATACTTGCAGTACCCCTGGGTGAATGGAACTAGGGTAGAAGCTCTGAGGGATACAGGTGCCAGTGTCACTATGGTGAAAGACACACTGGTTTCCCCTGAGCAATATTTGATTGGGAAGTCTTACCCAGTCACCAACGCTGACAGTGTCACCACTAGTCATCCCATGGCCATGGTAACATTAGGCTGGGGGGGGGGGGTTACTGGCCTGAAACAGGTAGTGGTCTCTCCAAAGTTGCCAGCTGCATGTCTGCTGGGAAATGATCTGGAAACCTCAGCCTGGGCTGAGGTTGAGCTAAAAGCCCATGCAGCCAGGCTGGGCATCCCTGAATTGGTGTGTGTGCAAACCAGAGCACAGAGCAAGAGGAAGGGTGAAACAGTAGGTCTGGAGCCTGAAATAATGGCCCAACCAACCAAGAGAAAAGGTAAGAAGACTGGGGAACCAGCTTCTGTACAGCAAAACATTCAGGACCCCTCTCCATAGGGAGAGGATGTGGATACCCCTAAGGGAACTGAGTCCATGGAGCTTGACCCTTACCAGGTTGAACTCCTGGGCCCAGGGGGACCCTCTAGGGAAGAGCTGTGCCAGGGTCAGCGAGACTGTCCCACTCTTGAAAGCCTGAGGCAGCAAGCTGTTTCAGAAGCAAAGGAAGATGTCAGTGGTACCCACAGAGCTTATTGGGAAGAGGGATTACTGTACGCTGAGGCAGGAAACCACACTCCTGGATCTACCAGGAGGGTGGTAGTGCCACAGAAGTACAGGGAGTTCCTCCTAACTTTAGCTCATGACATCCCCCTAGCTGGACATCTGGGGCAAATCAAAACTTGGGAAAGGCTAGCGAGTCACTTTTACTGGCCCCAGATGCACCAAAAGGTGAAGGAGTTTGTCAGCTCCTGTGTTACCTGTCAAGCCAGTGGCAAGACAGGTGGCCACCCAAAGGCCCCCCTCATCTCACTACCAGTGGTGGGAGACCCTTTGAAAGGGTGGGAGTGGACATTGTGGGTCCACTTGAACCGCCCACAGTCTCAGGGAACAAGTTTATTCTAGTAGTAGTGGCTCATGCTACTAGGTACCCTGAAGCAATTCCACTTAGGACTACTACAGCTCCTGCAGTAGCCAAGGCCCTCCTGTGTGTCTTCACCAGGGTAGGGTTTCCTAAGGAGGTGGTTTCAGACAGAGGCTCCAACTTCATGTCTGCTTACCTAACACACATGTGGAAGGAGTGTGGAGTGCAGTACAAGTTTACTACACCCTACCACCCACAAACCAATGGCCTTGTTGAGAGATTCAACAAGACATTGAAAGGTATGATCACGGGTCTCCCTGAAAAACTCAAAAGGAGATGGGATGTCCTGTTACCATGCCTGCTTCTTGCTTACAGGGAAGTACCACAGAAGGGAGTAGGTTTCTTACCCTTTGAACTTCTGTTTGGTGATCCTGTAAGGGGACCACTTTGTCTTGTAAAAGAGGGCTGGGAGAAGCCTCTTCAAGAGCCCAAACAAGACATAGTCGACTATGTGCTTGGCCTAAGGTCCAGAATGGCTGAGTACATGGAAAAAGCATCCAAGAACCTTGAGGCCAGCCAGGAGCTCCAGAAGCACTGGTATGACCAAAAAGATGCACTGGTTGAATTTCAACCTGGGCAACAGGTGTGGGTTTTGGAGCCAGTGGCACCCAGGGCTCTCCAAGATAAATGGAGTGGCCCTTACCCTATCCTAGAGAAAAAGAGTGAGGTCACCTATCTAGTTGACCTGGGCACTAGCAGGACACCCAAAAGGGTCATCCATGTAAACCGCCTCAAACTCTACAATGACAGGGCTGACATCACCATGCTGATGGTGACTGATGAGGAACAGGAAGCAGAGAGTAAACCTCTCCCTTACCTCCTCTCCTACAGCCCACAAGATGGGTCTGTGGATGGTGTGATCTTTTCAGACACCCTCTCTGCCCAACAGCAGACTGACTGCAAGCAAGTCTTGCAAAGGTATGCTAGCCTCTTTTCCCTGACCCCTGGTCTGAAAAACTGGTGTACCCATGATGTGGACACTGGTGACAGTGCACCTGTCAAAAACAAAATCTGTCAACAGTCAGACCAAGTTAAGGAAAGCATCAAAGCTGAGGTGAGCAAGATGCTGGAGTTAAGGGTCATTGAACCCTCTGAGAGCCCCTGGGCTAGTCCAGTGGTTCTGGTCCCCAAACCTCATCAACAGGGTGGAAAGATAGAGATGAGGTTCTGTGTGGACTATAGAGGGCTCAACTCTGTCATCAAGACAGATGCTCACCCAATTCCCAGAGCAGATGAACTGATAGATAAATTAGGGGCTGCCCAATTCCTCAGTACCTTTGACTTGACTGCAGGGTACTGGCAGATTGGCATGACCCCAGGAGCAAAAGAAAAGACAGCATTCTCCACCCCTGATGGGCATTATCAGTTTACTGTAATGCCCTTTGGGTTAAAGAATGCCCCTGCCACTTTCCAAAGGTTGGTGAACCATTCCCTGGCTGGGCTGGAGTCCTTTAGTGTAGCTTATCTTGATGATATTGCTGTCTTTAGCTCCACCTGGCAGGATCACCTGATCCACCTGGGAAAAGTTTTAGAGGCTCTGCAAAATGCAGGTCTCACTACCAAGGCATCCAAATGCCAGATAGGGCAGGGCACTGTGGTGTACTTGGGCCACCTTGTAGGTGGAGGCCAAGTACAGCCCTTACAACCCAAGATCCAGGCCATCATGGACTGGATAGCTCCAACAACCCAGAACCAGGTCAGGGCATTCCTTGACTTGACTGGATACCACAGGAGGTTTGTGAAGGGATATGGGTCCATTGTGACCCCCCTCACAGAGCTCACCTCCAAGAAGATGCCCAAGAAGGTTAACTGGACAGTTAGTTGCCAAAAGGTTTTTGACACCCTAAAGGAAGCAATGTGCTCAGCACCAATTCTAAAAGCTCCAGATTATGCCAAGCAGTTCATAGTGCAGACTGATGCCTCTGAGCTAGGGATAGGAGCGGTCCTATCCCAGACCAATGATGAAGGCCAAGACCAACCTGTTGCTTTTATAAGCAGGAGGCTACTCCCCAGAGAGCAGCGTTGGAGTGCCATTGAGAGGGAGGCATTTGCTGTGGTTTGGCCCCTGAAGAAGTTGAGGCCATACTTGTTTGATACTCACTTCCTGGTTCAAACTGACCACAGACCTCTCAGATGGCTAATGCAGATGAAAGGAGAAAATCCAAAACTACTAAGGTGGTCCATCTCCCTACAGGGAATGGACTTTGAAGTGGAACACAGACCAGGGACTGCCCATGCCAATGCAGGTGGACTTTCCAGGTTCTTCCACTTAGACAATGAAGACTCCATAGAGCAAGGTTAGTCTCATCACCTTTCGTTTGGGGGGGGGGGGGTTGTGTGAGAAAAAGCCATCTTTCTTGCATGGTATGCCCCCACTTTTTGCTGAATTCCTGAATGTACTGTGACTGAGTGTACCCTGGACTCCTGCCAATCAGGTGCCCAGGGCCTATGTTCCTTCCCTAAAAACACATAACCCAAATTGGCAAACCCTGGCCACATGTCAGCACCTGGTAAATGGTACCCTAGGTACCCAGAGCCTTGTGACCAGGGAAGGCCTCTAAGGGCTGCAGCACTCATTGTGCCACCCTTAGAGGCCCTGTACCCTTACACACACTGCTCTTGCAGGCTGGGTGTCTGGGTGCAAGACAAAACAAAGAGTCGACATGGCACACATCTCTGTGTGCCATGCCCATCACCTACACTGCCATGGCATACATCAGCCACCTCTCTAGCTGGGTGCCCTATGTCAATGGTGTGGGCACAGGAGCAGGAGCCCTGTGCCCCTACAGTACCCAGGTCCATTCCTGGGCTCTGTAAGTGCAGTGCTGCCCTTTAAGAGTACATGGTGCTGAGAGCTCGTCAAACACGAACTCCACAGCACCATAAAGGCAGCACTGAAGACTGAGAAGTTTGGTATCAAACTTCTCAGCACATTAAACCCACACTGATGCCAGTGTGGGATTTAATGTACCAAGCACCCCAGAGGGCATCTTAGAGATGCCCCCTAACACCTAACCTACAATCCACGTCTGTTCTGAGGCTGCCCAGGCTGCCACACAGCAGACAGGTTGCTGGACCCCTGGGTAGGAGAGCCCCTGCTCTCCTGGGCCTGCAACAATGCACATCCTGGGTGAGGTGCTAAATCTCCTCCCCCAGAATGGGCAGGGGGAAGCTTCAAAGTGAGTTTCCCCAGGCCACTGCAACCCCTCACTCTGGCGGGAAGCTTGGCCGGAAACCCCAAATAAGGACAGGGGATGTGCCAGCCTGCCAACCACACCCCTCAGGTGGGGGAGGCGAGGTGAAGCACATCCCCGGGCTCTCGCCATCTTGAAGATGGGAAGGCCTAGCCAATCAGGATTAGGCTACTGCCCCCCTCCCACAGGAGAGAGGCAGGATAGGGGGTGTACCCACCCCAGGACAGGGACCCATTGGTCCCTGCCCTTTACCTACCTGTAACACCCTTAAATCTAGTATTTAGGGGCACCCTGAACCTTCCTTCACCAGATTCCAGATTCTAAACTACACAGAAGAGCAAGAAGACAGAAGACTGGTATGACTAAAAAGATGCACTAGTTGAATTTCAACCTGGGCAACAGGTGTGGGTTTTGGAGCCAGTGGCACCCAGGGCTCTCCAAGATAAATGGAGTGGCCCTTACCCTATCCTAGAGAAAAAGAGTGAGGTCACCTATCTAGTTGACCTGGGCACTAGCAGGACACCCAAAAGGGTCATCCATGTGAACCGCCTCAAACTCTACAATGACAGGGCTGACATCACCATGCTGATGGTGACTGATGAGGAACAGGAAGCAGAGAGTGAAACTCTTCCTGACCTCCTCTCCTACAGCCCACAAGGTGGGTCAGTGGATGGTGTGATCTTTTCAGACATCCTCTCTGCCCAACAGCAGACTGACTGCAAGCAAGTCTTGCAAAGGTATGCTAGCCTCTTTTCCCTGACCCCTGGTCTGACAAACTGGTGTACCCATGATGTGGACACTGGTGACAGTGCACCTGTCAAAAACAAAATCTATCGACAGTCAGACCAAGTTAAGGAAAGCATCAAAGCTGAGGTCAGCAAGATGCTGGAGTTAAGGGTCATTGAACCCACTGAGAGCCCCTGGGCTAGCCCAGTGGTTCTGGTCCCCAAACCTCATCAACAGGATGGAAAGAGAGAGATGAGGTTCTGTGTGGACGATAGAGGGCTCAACTCTGTCACCAAGACAGATGCTCACCCTATTCCCAGAGCAGATGAACTGATAGATATATTTGGGGCTGCCCAATTCCTCAGTACCTTTGACTTGACTGCAGGGTACTGGCAGATTGGCATGACCCCAGGAGCAAAAGAAAAGACAGCATTCTCCACCTCTGATGGGCATTATCAGTTTACTGTAATGCCCTTTGGGTTAAAGAATGCCCCTGCCACTTTCCAAAGGTTGGTGAACCATGTCCTGCCTGGGCTGGAGTCCTTTAGTGCGGCTTATCTTGATGATATTGCTGTCTTTAGCTCCACCTGGCAGGATCACCTGATCCACCTGGGAAAAGTTTTAGAGGCTCTGCAAAATGCAGGTCTCACTATCAAGGCATCCAAATGCCAGATAGGGCAGGGCACTGTGGTGTACTTGGGCCACCTTGTAGGTGGAGGCCAAGTACAGCCCTTACAACCCAAGATCCAGGCCATCATGGACTGGATAGCTCCAACAACCCAGACCCAGGTCAGGGCATTCCTTGGCTTGACTGGGTACTACAGGAGGTTTGTGAAGGGATATGGGACCATTGTGACCCCCCTCACAGAGCTCACCTCCAAGAAGATGCCCAAGAAGGTTAACTGGACAGTTAGTTGCCAAAAGACTTTTGACACCCTAAAGGAAGCAATGTGCTCAGCACCAATTCTAAAAGCTCCAGATTATGTCAAGCAGTTCATAGTGCAGAATGATGCCTCTGAGCTAGCGATAGGAGCGGTCCTATCCCAGACCAATGATGAAGGCCAAGACCAACCTGTTGCTTTTATAAGCAGGAGGCTACTCCCCAGAGAGCAGCGTTGGGGTGCCATTGAGAGGGAGGCCTTTGCTGCAGCTGCGGTGAAGAGGAAGACACCAACTGCTTTGGCCCCAGCCCTACCGGCCTGTCGACCCTCGAACCTGCCCCTGCTCCAACCCGGCATCTCTTGTGACCAGCAACCTCACAAACCCCGGAGGACCTGGCTACCCTTCCACTCTAAGCCCCTGGGACTCCCATGAGTAGAGGCTCTACTCAAGAACTTACTTCAAATCCCTGGCAGCAGCCCGGAACCGCAAACCCAGCACACTCTACATCAGCCAAGCCTGGCCGGAGTGAACAAAGACCCCGAGGACGACCCCACGGCGACTGTGACCCCGAGTCCGGCACCCAAGGACCTCCCTCGAACCTCCTGAAGGAGCCTGCTGCCTCAGAACAAGGTGCCCCTCCTACCGCGATCAACAGAGGGTAAGATTTTCCAACACCAAAAGGCACCCCTGCACGCGGCACCCCGCGGCCCCCTGTGCCCACTCCCGGGGTACCTACCTATCCTCCAACTACCCAAGTTACCTCTCAAAGTCGTGGTGGCACCTGAAGAATCCTCGTCCCCGAGCTTGCAGTCTTTTTCTAAACCGGAGATTTCCCATTGAAATCAATTGAGCGCCCGAAGGCTCAAAAGCACCCTGCACCCAGCCGCCCGAGTGGCCCTGGCAGTGCAACCTCTACACTTATCTACTTCCCCACTTGCCCTGAGTAAGTGACCAGGAGCCCAGTTCTCACAGCCGCGTGGCTTGCTAGTCAGCAGCCACCAACCAAGGCCCCCCTATCCCTCATAGGATAACATTGGGCCTAACTCTCTCTGCACCCGGCCGCCCTAGTGCCCCTGAGGGTGAACTAACTGTACCTACCTGACCCTGGGGGACCCCTGAGTCCATGTCCAGAACCTCAACTCTGCCAGTCGAGAACTTACCTTTAAACCGATAACTCTAATTTCTTACTAGGATAACATTGATTGGCTTTTTCCTGAAATTTGTTCTAAGTGTGGACAGTTCAAATCTTAAAATATTCACCAAAAATCAGCTGAGTAACGAAAACGAAAATACTCACCTGCTCTTAGGTGAGCTCCCAGTGCTGGATCTTGGTGCCCAGCACTGACTCTAAAAAATACTTACAACTGTACTTACCAGTAACCCAATTTTCTCCCATAGGAGATCATTGACTGTTTTTCTGTGAAATTTCTTCTAAGTGTCAATTTCTGCAATCTTTAAATATTCTTTAAAAATCGTATAATATCTGAAAACGTAATTACTTACCTGTTTTGGATAAAGGTCCCAGTACTGAGTCTAGGCACCCAGTACTGGATTACAAAAGTAACGAGAACCTACTGTACCTGTAACTTGCATTTCCTTCCATAGGGAATCATTGACTGTTTTCTCTGAAATATTTTGTCAACTTTTGAAATAGCTAAATATTGGTTAAAAATCATCACAGTAATTAAGTCGACTTTCATCACTTGATTCTAAGTACTGACCCAGGACTGAATCTAGGATCCAGTCCTGGAATTCCAAAAGTAATCCTAAAAGTAATCTGTTGCAAATAACTTGAAACTTCCATTGAATTCAATGCATTATTGTGTTTAATATGGTGTTGCCTATTGCAACCACTTGTAACTGTTTACAAAAGTCAATTGCCTATTGCAAAAGTATTTATATAAAGCATCCCATTCTGAGAAAGTATATTTTAACCCCTTCGCTGCTAGGCCTTTTCCCCTCCTGTGCTAAGCCTTTTTTGGGCTATTTGGGGTAGTGCGTGCTTAGGCCCCTGTAACTTTTTGACCACATTAGGAATCCACGCCAAATTTGCGTCCTTTTCTTCCAACATCATGGGGATTCTAAAGGTTCCCAGGGTTTGTGGATTCTCCTAGAGGGTTCCCAGAAATTAGTCACAATACAGCAAAATTTTGTTTTTTTTGTGAAAAATGGGGAAAAGTGGCTGCAAATGAAAGCGTCTGGGTTTTTCTCTGCAAATGATATCAAAAAAGGGTTTGTGGGGCTGAAATCAAAATGTCTCCAGCTTTTAGGGAATGACAGATTTTTGTCAGAAATCCAACATTTTTTACACATTTTTGACATTTTTCTGGGACATACCCTATTTTTGCGATTTTTTGTGCTTTTAACCTCCTTCCAGATAATGGTAGAAATGGGTAGAAAAGCAATAATGGATCCTGGAAAGCTATACATTTTTGAAAAGCAGACAAAATTCTGAATTCAGCAAGGGGTCATTTGTGTAGATCCATCAAGGTTTCTTTATAGAAACTAACAGGTAAATATAGGAAAAATTAAAAATTTGTTGAAAAAAGCAGCCCTTTGAGTCAACGTTTTCACCTGTAACTTCTTCGAATTATGACATCTCTTTGAAAGCAATGTACCGTTACATCCGGTGGACCTTCCTGGTTGTGGGGATATATAGGACTTGTAGGTTCAACAAGAGCCCAACGAACCCAGAGTAAAAAACTGAGCAGCATTTTGTAATGTTTTTTTTTTTGTTCCGGGTATATAGCAATTATTGTAGGAAAATGTATACATGGAAAAATCGGTATGAAAGACACCTATGTATTTCTGAAATGGGAACAAATTACAGAGTTTAGAAACAGTGCATATTTGCCCATTTTCGAAATTGGGAATACTCATACTTGCATGACAATTATTGGTCATTTTTCAAAATGACTTTTTTTTTACACAATGTCTTTCATTTGGAAGGGAGAAATGCATCAAAAATCAATAGGTAATAACAGTTGCTTTACAAATCTGAACTACCCTAAGTCTCCCGATAAAAATGGTACCTCACTTGTGTGCATAGTGCCCACGACAGGAAGTGGCTCAAAAGCTAAGGTGAACACACCACATTTTCACACTGAAAATTTACACTTTTTTTGCGAAGAGTCTAGCTGTAGTTTTTGAACCCTAGCCCTGCTGGCACCTAGGGAAACCCAGCAAACCTATACATTTTTGAAAACTAGACACCCAGGGGAATCCAGGATGGGGTGACTTGACTGCCTCCCACCATGGTCTGTTACCCAGAATCCCTTGCAAACGTACAAAATTGACAAAAAAAACACATTTTCCCCACATTTCTGTGTTGGAAAGTTCTGGAATCTGCGTGGATCCACAAATTTCCACCCACCCCACGTTCCCCAAAGTCCTTCGAGAAAAATGGTACCTCACTTGTGCGTGTCGGCCTAGTGCCCACGACAGGAAACGGCGCAAAACGCAACGTGGTCACACCTCAATTTTGCAGTGAAAAATGACCCTTTTCTGGCAAAGTGACTAGCTGTAGTTTTTGAACCCTAGCCCTGCCGGCACCTAGGGAAACCTAGCAAACCTATACATTTTTGAAAACTAGACACCCAGGGGAATCCAGGATGGGGTGACTTGACTGCCTCCCACCATGGTCTGTTACCCAGAATCCCTTGCAAACGTAAAAAATTGACAAAAAAAACCACATTTTCCCCACATTTCTTTGATGGAAAGTTCTGGAATCTGCGTGGAACCACAAATTTCCACCCACCCCGCGTTCCCCAAAGTCCTACGAGAAAAATGGTACCTCACTTGTGCGGGTCGGCATAGTGCCCGCGACAGGAAACGGCGCAAAACGCAACGTGGTCACACCTCAATTTTGCAGTGAAAAATGACCCCTTTTTGGCAAAGTGACTAGCTGTAGTTTTTGAACCCTAGCCCTGCCGGCACCTAGGGAAGCCTAGCGAACCTATACATTTTTGAAAACTAGACACCCAGGGGAATCCAGGATGGGGTGACTTGACTGCCTCCCACCATGGTCTGTTACCCAGAATCCCTTGCAAACATAAAAAATTGACAAAAAAACACATTTTCCCCACATTTCTGTGATGGAAAGTTCTGGAATCTGCGTGGATCCACAAATTTCCACCCACCCCGCATTCTCCAAAGTCCTACGCGAAAAATGGTACCTCACTTGTGCGGGTCGGCCTAGTGCCTGCGACAGGAAACGGTGCAAAACACAACGTGGTCACACCTCAATTTTTCAGTGAAAAATGACCCTTTTTTGGCAAAGTGCGAGCTGTAGTTTTTTAACCCTAGCCCTGCCGGCACCTAGGGAAACCTAGCAAACCTATACATTTTTGAAAACTAGACACCCAGGGGAATCCAGGATGGGGTGACTTGACTGCCTCCCACCATGGTCTGTTACCCAAAATCCCTTGCAAACTTAAAAAATTGACAAAAAAGCACATTTTCCCCACATTTCTGTGATAGAAAGTTCTGGAATCTGTGTGGATCCACAAATTTCCACCCACCCCACGTTCCCCAAAGTCCTACGAAAAAAATGGTACCTCACTTGTGCGGGTCGGCATAGTGGCCGCGACAAGAAACGGCGCAAAACGCAACGTGGTCACACCTCAATTTTGCAGTGAAAAATGACCCTTTATTGGCAAAGTGACTAGCTGTAGTTTTGAACCCTAGCCCTGCCGGCCCCTAGGGAAACCGAGCAAACCTATACATTTTTGTAAACTAGATACCCAGGGGAATCCACGATGGGGTGACTTGACTGCCTCCCACCATGGTCTGTTACCCAGAATCCCTTGCAAACGTAAAAAATTTACAAAAAAAACACATTTTCCCCACATTTCTGTGATGGAAAGTTCTGGAATCTGCGTGGATCCACAAATTTCCACCCACCCCGCGTTCCCCAAAGTCCTACGAGAAAAATGGTACCTCACTTGTGCGGGTCGGCATGGTGCCCGTGACAGGAAACGGCGCAAAACGCAACGTGGTCACACCTCAATTTTGCAGTGAAAAATGACCCCTTTTTGGCAAAGTGACTAGCTGTAGTTTTTTAACCCTAGCCCTGCCGGCACCTAGGGAAACCTAGCAAACCTATACATTTTTTAAAACTAGACACCCAGGGGAATCCAGGATGGGGTGACTTGACTGCCTCCCACCATGGTCTGTTACCCAGAATCGCTTGCAAACGTAAAAAATTGACAAAAAAAACACATTTTCCCCACATTTCTGTGATGGAAAGTTCTGGAATCTGCGTGAATCCACAAATTTCCACCCACCCCGCATTCCCCAAAGTCCTACGAGAAAAATGGTACCTCACTTGTGCGGGTCGGCCTAGTGCCCGCGACAGGAAACGGCGCAAAACGCAATGTGGTCACACCTCAATTTTGCAGTGAAAAATGACCCTTTTTTGGCAAAAAGACGAGCTGTAGTTTTTTAACCCTAGCCCTGCCGGCACCTAGGGAAACCTAGCAAACCTATACATTTTTGAAAACTAGACACCCAGGGGAATCCAGGATGGGGTGACTTGACTGCCTCCCACCATGGTCTGTTACCCAGAATCCCTTGCAAACGTACAAAATTGACAAAAAAAACACATTTTCCCCACATTTCTGTGATGGAAAGTTCAGGAATCTGCATGGATCCACAAATTTCCACCCACCCCGCGTTCCCCAAAGTCCTATGAGAAAAATGGTACCTCACTTGTGCGGGTCGGCATAGTGCCCGCGACAGGAAACGGCGCAAAACGCAACATGGTAACACCTCAATTTTGCAGTGAAAAATGACCCTTTTTTGGCAAAGAGACGAGCTGTAGTTTTTGTACCCTAGCCCTGCTGGCAACTAGGGAAACCTAGCAAACCTATACATTTTTGAAAACTAGACACCCAGGGGAATCCAGGATGGGGTGACTTGACTGCCTCCCACCATGGTCTGTTACCCAGAATCCCTTGCAAACGTAAAAAATTGACAAAAAAAACATTTTTCCCACATTTCTGTGATGGAAAGTTCTGGAATCTGCGTGGATCCACAAATTTCCACCCACCCCGCATTCCCCAAAGTCCTACGAGAAAAATGGTACCTCACTTGTGTTGGTCGGCATAGTGCCCGCGACAGGAAACGGCGCAAAACGCGACGTGGTCACACCTCAATTTTGCAGTGAAAAATGACCCTTTTTTGGCAAAGTGACGAGCTGCAGTTTTTGAACCCTAGCTCTGCCGGCACCTAGGGAAACCTACCAAACCCACGCATTTCCAAAATTCTCACGCTGTAGGAACAATAGTTAATCTGGTTTTGCAAGGGGGGTCACTTTGGTTTTTGGCCCGGTGCTCAGCGGCCATCTAGGGAAACCTACCAAACCCATGCATTTCTGAAAACTAGACAACCGGCGGCTTCCAGGGAGGTATGGCTTGCGTGGATGTTGATGAGGCGACATCAACATTGCCTATCCCAAATGTTGCCTCACTACGTTTTGGGCCCTTGCCTGCCGCGGGTACTTGGGCCTCCCACACAAGTGAGGCACCATTTTTACCGGGAGACCTGGGTGAACGCTGGGTGGTGGTAAATTTGTGTGAGCCCGGTGATGCCACAACTTTCCCACCCCAAAATGTGTGAAAAAAGTGATTTTTTCAGCTAAAATTGAGGTTTGCAGGGGATTCTGGGTAAGGAAACGTTGGGGGATCCACGCAAGCCATACCTCCCTGGAAGCCGCCGGGTGTCTAGTTTTCAGAAATGTGTGGGTTTGGTAGGTTTCCCTAGATGGCCGCCGAGCACCGGGTCAAAAACCAAAGGGACCCCCCTTGCAAAACCAGGTGGTTTTGCGATAGGCCATTTTGATGTCACCTCACTACGTTTTGGGCCCTTGCCTGCCGCGGGTACTAGGGCCTCCCACACAAGTGAGGCACCGTTTTTACCGGGAGACCTGGGGGAATGCTGGGTGGTGGTAAATTTGTGTGAGCCCGGTGATGCCACAACTTTCCCATCCCAAAATGTGTGAAAAAAGTGATTTTTTCAGCTAAAATTGAGGTTTGCAGGGGATTCTGGGTAAGGAAACGTTGGGGGATCCACGCAAGCCATACCTCCCTGGAAGCCGCCGGGTGTCTAGTTTTCAGAAATGTGTGGATTTGGTAGGTTTCTCCAGATGGCCGCCGAGCACCGGGCCAAAAACCCAAGTGACCCCCCTTGCAAAACCAGGTGGTATTGCGATAGGCCATTTTGATGTCACCTCACTACGTTTTGGGCCCTTGCTTGACGCGGGTACTTGGGCCTCCCACACAAGTGAGGCACCATTTTTGCCGGGAGACCTGGGGGAACGCTGGGTGGTGGTAAATTTGTGTGAGCCCGGTGATGCCACAACTTTCCCACCCCAAAATGTGTGAAAAAAGTGATTTTTTCAGCTAAAATTGAGGTTTGCAGGGGATTCTGGGTAAGGAAACGTTGGGGGATGCACGCAAGCCATACCTCCCTGGAAGCCGCCGGGTGTCTAGTTTTCAGAAATGCATGGGTTTGGTAGGTTTCCCTAGATGGCCGCTGAGCACCGGGCCAAAAACCAAAGTGACCCCCCTTGCAAAACCAGATTAACTATTGTTCCTACAGCGTGAGAATTTTGGAATAAAATTGCACAGAAAATGTGGCAGACATTTTGAGGTTTGCAGGACATTGGGGATTAAAAAAACTTTTTGAATTCACAAGAGAGACATCACCATGAACTCCCATGGGTTTTCGACAATATCTACAGTTGGTGGGTTATTCTTACATGGAAAGTGTACCTTGGCAGAGAAACTAAAGACAAAGATTGCTGCACAACCATCTATTCCTCAAACACACACACATACTGGTTGGATTTGGCACGAGGGCTCAGTGTATTAAATTTTATTAACTAGAGATTTCACAAAAATGAAATGCACTGTCAATAATTAAATTCACAAAAAAACAAACCAATGACTCGCAGCTCGTGAGCTGTAAAGCCACGTCAAGGCACCAACCACTTTACAGGCCATTCACACACTTTCATACGTGATACAAACAAGACCATTCGCACCACCAGGTACAAAAGCAACACATTACAAAATTCACCAAAAAGGGACAAGGTACACCCTGCTTCAGAAAGACAAATATTACTACACAGCCATCTAATCCGCAAGCACACACACATACTGGTTGGATTTGGCACGAGGGTGAGTGATGGTTCAGTAGATACAATTGTATTAGCAAGTGATTTCACAAAACATGAAATGCACTGGTAATAATTGAAAGGGCAAGAAACTGAACCATTGACTCACAGCTCGTGAGCTGTAAAGCCACGACAAGGCACCAACCTCTTTACAGGCCATTCATACACCTTTCATACGTGTGAGACATACAAAACCATTCACACCGCCAGCCGTGGGCCCATCACATAACAAAACTCACACCAGCACACAGCGCCATTCAAGGGCCCATCACTTTCACACGCCCACAATCCAGACACAGCAACTACACAGGCTGACGGATTGCGTGGAGTGGCACTCAGCTAGCAGTGTGTGTAGTGACCAGCAGAAAGTCACTACTCACACACAGCCAGCCGAGCTCCAGTCCACACACACCGCTAGCAGAGCGCCAGTCCACACACACCGCTAGCAGAGCGGCAGTCCACGCACACCGCTAGCCAAGCGCCAGTCCAGGCACACCGCCAGCCAAGCGCCATTCCAGGCACACCACCAGCCAATCGCCAGTCCAGGCACACCGGCAGCCAATCGCCAATCCACGCACACCGCCAGCCAAGCTCCAGTCCACGGACACCACCAGCCAAGCACCAGTCCGCACACACCACCAGTCCACGCACACCGCCAGCCAAGTACCAGTCCACGCACACCGCCAGCCAAGCACCATTCCACGCACACCGCCTGCCAAGCTCCAGTCCACGCACACCACCAGCCAAGCTCCAGTCCACAGACACCACCAGCCAAGCACCAGTCCGCACACACCACCAGTCCACGCACACCACCAGCCAAGTACCAGTCCACGCACACCGCCAGCCAAGCACCATTCCACGCACACCGCCAGCCAAGCTCCAGTCCACGCACACCACCAGCCATGCACCAGTCCACGCACACCGCCAGTCCATGCACACCGCCAGTCCACGCACACCGCCAGCCAAGCACCATTCCACGCACATCACCAACCAAGTGCCAGTCCACACACACCAACAGCCAAGCGCAAGCCTACACACACCACCATCACATCTAGGATTTTTTTAGAAAAAAATAAAAACACAAACAGATCGCAAATAGATACAAATCTTCTAACAGAAAATCAGCAACTAAATACATTGCACTAACACCAACCTTGAAACAGAATCAAATTATCCAAAGAATACAGACCAGGTAGTTCACTTTACCACTCATGAATGCTCCCAATAATTCTTTCGCGTGTGGTACGCTCTAAAACAAGCAGGGAGACACAGTGCAGGATGAGAAGGACAGTCGGGGCAGTACATACGACTCTCCTTCCACGTACCTCTTCGCCAACAGACTCTACATCTCCTACTGGGAAAATCTTTTGAGGGTGTGGGAGGAATGTGATCTGGAAAGTGGTGATCTTTCAATCTAGCAACATCCTCCACCACTCCAACTCTAGGAACACTTGCCTGTTCCACTACAACAAGGCTGCCTATTACAGACTCCTGAAACTTATCAAAAGTCATCTTTGACTCAGGGCAAGAATCCTGGAACACAACAAAAGCATTAAACATTGCCAAGTGGAAAAGATGGATAGCCAACTTCTTGTACCAAATGTAAGCTGTACGAAGAGCAGTGTAAGGTTCCAACCTCTGATCTACTCTGTCAACACCACCCATGTGCCTATTATAGTCTAAAATGCACACAGGTTTGTGCGCTTCAGCGACCTGGCCCCAAACAGTCACAGGTGCAGTGCTTTCATCATGGATGGTAGTCAGCATGTAGACATCTCTCCTGTCTGAAAACTTCACAGCAAGAAGCTCCTGGCAACGCAACGCACTGCACTGGCCCCGCACAAGCTTTTGACAAACAAGTTCTTTCAGGAAACCTTTACGGTTAGAGCGGATTGTGCCACAAGCAACAGTGTCCACTTTGGCCAATTCCCTGAACAACCGCACACCAGTGTAGAGGTTATCTACATATAAATGGTGGCCTTTGTTAAAAAATCCTCTACCAAGTTCCCAAACAATTTTCTCAGTCACTCCAAAAGTGGACGGACAACCAGGGAGGTTAATCCTAGATTCCTTACCGGTGTACACCCTGAAATTAGAGACATATCCAGTCCTACTGTCACACAGCATATACAGCTTTATTCCATAGCGTGCCCTCTTACTAGGAATGTATTGCCTAAAAACCAAGCGGCCCTTGAACAACACCAAAGACTCATCCACTGCAATTTCTTTCCCAGGGACATAAATCTCAGAAAATCGATCAACAAAGTGATCAAGGACAGGCCAAATCTTAAAAAGACGGTCACACTCAGGGTGATCTTGTGGCAACGCTAAACCATTATCAACAAAATGCATCATCCGAAGCAGAAGCAAATACCTGTCACGACTCATGACTGCCGGAAAAATAGACGTTGCCTTCAAGGGACTGCTAGACCAATATGAAGACATTGATGGCTTCCTTAGCAAGCCCATCAAAAAAGTTAAACCCAAGAACTTCTTCATCTCTTCAACATTTGTGGGAGTCCACCGAGTAGCTCTAGAGTAGGGCCTAAGTCTGGCACTGTTGTCCCTCAAAAACTGTTCGGCATACAAATTAGTCTGCTCAACAATCTCTGCCAAAAACACATCGTCCATAAACAACTGAAAAAAATTTACCGGCAAAAAGTTTTCAGTATTCACACTAGACCCTGGAACACCAGTAAACTCTGGCAATGCCGGCTGCACCATGCCAGGGGCAACCCAGAGGTCATCACTTTCAAAGGGAAGCCTTGCAGCCCCAGCCTGCAGCCCAGATGCCTCTTGCCGCACTACACCAACGGGAAGCCTTGCAGCCACAGGCTGCAGCCCAGAAGCCTCTTGCCGCACTACACCAACGGGAAGCCTTGCAGCCCCAGGCTGCAGCCCAGATGCCCCTTGCCGCACTATCGGCACATCAGTCTCCTCCTCTAACAAAGGCACTTCATCCGCACTGAGAGTATCTTCATCATCCGATGACTCCATACGGAGAGAAAACTCACTGCCAGAATCGTCCCCTGCCTCCTCTCCCTCAGATGCAGAGTCAGTCTCTGAACCATGGTCAGAGGAAGACTCAAACAGCAAACCAACAACCTGCTGAGCAGTAATCCTGCGGCTAGCCATTATACTTACTAAGATAGAAGACTGCACAAACAAGTCAACAACAACCAACAATGTGCAAACCAAGTAAGTAAAGAAATGTGTACCTTTATCACAAAGATCAATGTACTCAAAAACTATACAATTCAATTACAAGAGACAGCTGCACTCACCAGAAACCAACTCTGCAGTGACACAACAAAAACCAACGATATCCAACTAGAAAGAAGAAAAAAAAACAAATTACTCACAAGACAACATAATACACATCGAGCACCAATGCAAAAAGTTTTTGACACTCAAAAAACAAACATACTGCTATTATTACACCATTTGCAAAAAAAATTCATGCAGAGAAATCAAACACATTTACATTGTACAAAAAAAAGCCTCTTACCAAACTACACCAACAGCAGAACCACCTGTAACAACACGGCAAACTGAAAAGAGCAAAAGCCTTCACCTAGAACAAATAAGTAAAAAAAAAAAAACATTACAATTGCAATTCACAAAAAATATAACAATAAACATTATAACATGCTATGTTACTACCCAAATGGTCAATCGGGTTGTGTGCCAGGTGGGGCAGAAAACAGCAGGAAAAAAAAAGGCTACTCTGTCCCGGGGCGGGTGGGCCAAATACATATTATAAAAATTGCACCCTGGAAGCGACACTTGCCAAAGGGGTCACTTCTATTTTTATTTACACTAATTCCCCGGTGTCTAGTAGGCTTTTCTGCCCCCCCGGGGCCAGAAACGGCTACACAAAAAAACGATCTGCCCCTGGGGGGGGGGGGGGGGGGGGGCAGAAAAGTCTTACAAATAAAATGGGGGCACAGGAAGCAACCCTTGCCCAAGGGGTCACTTCCTACAACAACACACACATCCCTGGTGTCTAGTGGGCTTTTCTGACCCCCCTGGGAGTGGATATGGCATCAAAATGAAACCGACATGCCCCCAGAGGGGGCAGAAAAGTCTCACCAAAGAAATGGGGGCCCAGGAAGCAACCCTTGCCCAAGGGGTCGCTTCCTAATACTAAAAAAGACATCTCTGGTGTCTAGTGGGCTTTTCTGCCCCCCCTGGGAGCAGAAACGGCAAATTATAAGACGGATCTGCCCCCAGGGCGGGCAGAAAAGTCTTATAAAAATAAATCACCCCCAGGAAGCGACCCTTGCCTAAGGGGTCGCTTCCTAAATAAAAAAAAACACATCCCTGGTGTCTAGTGGGGCATCCCTGCTCCACGATCGCGACGCTGTGCGCGATCGTGGAGCAGGAATGCCCTGTATTGAGACATCAGGGGAGAGGAAATACTCTTTCCTCTCCCCCGATGCCTCAATACTGAAGATTCACCCCCGCGGCCCCCACCGGACAAGGAAACGTACCTCTGCTCCCTTGGACGCGCTGGAAGAAATGGATTCCAGCGCGTCCAACGCTTCCTGATGACGTCGGCGCGCGCTGTGCGCGCTGACGTCATGGGGAAGCGTGGGGGGCTCGGGGGTGGCAGCGGAAACTTTAGTTTCCGCTGCCATCCCCCTCTGTGGGGGCACGATCGATGCCCCAGGGGGGGAGCGCCAGCGCTTCCCCCGGGGGCTGTGCTCATGACAGAGCGGTTCCGTCATGAGCACAGCCCAACCGATGCTCATGACGGAACCGCTCCGTCATGAGCATCGAAGGGGTTAATACCTATTGTTGGTTCTAAAATAAAACAAGCATATATATTTTTTATATATAAACCATTGGCCTAGAGTTCGGTTATTGAGTGTGTGAGACCATTTGCTGACTGAGTGTGTACAACAAATGCTTTACACTGTCCTCTGATGTTGCCTTACTGCTCAACTAAGCTACCACTTTAGAGAGTAAGGTTATATTTAACTTTAGCATCTGCCAAACCCTTGGGGACTGTGGACTCTGTACACCCTGTACCTATTAAGGAACAGTATATACAGAGCCACTTTCTCACATTGGTGGATCAGCTGTGGGATACAAACTTGCATTTGTTGGACTACTTGGTTACCATCTGATCACACGACAGAACACTTAAAATTGCCTTTAGAATTCTGATTGGTATTTTCCAAAATTACTAAAAGTCTTGCTAGGGCCTTGGTTAAGTCCCATTAGAATTTTAGAAACATAAGTCACTATAGTCAGGGTAGAGGATTAGAACTGTCAGGTTAGAATGACTCAAACAAACCCAGCTATTAGTGAAAATAATAACATGGACCTGGTGGAGGAGCTCGATCTCACACCTTACTTACACTTGTCTTTCAGGGAACTGAGGTCCCTATGCAAACTTAAAAACTTAACAACGGGCCTGCATCCAACCAAACTAGGGCTCCAGGAGCTCTTGGCTGAGTATGCCAAGGACCACCCATCTGAACATGGTGATGGCCAGTCAGATGAAGAAGGGGAAGAAGAGGAGGAGGTTAATAACCCCCCCCATACTATCCCCTAGGGAGGAGAGGGCACCCATACCCTTCAATCCAAGAATTAGCATCTGGGCACCTAGAGATCACACTGGTGACTTTGGTACCATAGAGATCACTGGGGGACCCACCGGTGAAGAGGACAGCCTTGTGAGGCTGGGCAAAAGATTAGAGCTAGAGTCCAGGCTCCTGGCTCTAGAAAAAGAAAGGAGAGAGATGGGTTTAGCACCCATCAATGGGGGCAGCAATAGTAAAAACAAGGAAAGGGAGGAAACTTCTGACCTTAAAATCCCCAAAGGGATTGTCCCTAAGTTTGAGGAAGGTGATGATATCACCAAATGGTTCACAGCGTTTGAGAGGGCTTGTGACATCAGAAAAGTAAAAAAACCTCTCTGGGGGGCACTCCTGTGGGAACTGTTTTCTGGTAACTGCAGAGACAGGCTTCTGACCCTCTCCGGGCCAGAGGCAGGATCCTCTGACCTCATGAAGAAGGCTCTGATTGAGGGATTCGGATTCACTACTGAGGAGTATAGAATTAGATTCAGGGGGACTCACAAAACCCAGACCCAGTCCTGGATTGATTTTGTAGACTTCTCAGTAAAGACACTGGATGGTTGGTTAGCTGGACATGGTGTGCAGAATTTTACTGGATTGTACAATCTATTCATGAAGGAACATATATTAAGTAACTGCATAAATGAAAAGTTGCATCAGCATTTGGTAGACCTAGGTCTAATTTCTCCCCAAGAATTGGGAAAGAAGGCAGACCACTGGGTCAAGACTAGGGTGACAAGGACAACCACTGGAGGTGACCAAAAGAAAGTGGTCACAAAACCTCTCCAGGGGAAAGGTGGTGAGAATCCCCAAGATAAAAAGTCTGAGTCTTCCAAAGGGCCCCAAAAACCTGTTCAGGTGGGTGGGACCCAAACTACTCCCTATGTGCCTCAACCCTATAGGGGGAAGAACTATGATCCCTTAAAGGCCTGGTGTAATAACTGCAAGAAGTCGGGACACCTAACTGTATCTTGCCCCACAACAAAGCCCCTAAGGCACCCAGAACAGCTACTCCTGGGGCAGCAAGTGTACAAATGGGATCAGAGGTGTACCCTGAGCAAATCTGGGAACACACTGAAGCAAGTCTACTCTCCCTGGGAGAAGTGGAGTTTGCCACTGTAGCTGTGTGACCACCCAACTTAAAGAAATACTTAGAGTACCCCTGGGTGAATGGAAATAGGGTAGAAGCTCTGAGGGATACAGGTGCCAGTGTCACTATGGTGAAAGACACACTGGTTTCCCCTGAGCAATATTTGACACCACTAGTCATCCCATGGCCATGGTAATATTAGGCTGGGGGGGGGGGGTTACTGGCCTGAAACAGGTAGTGTTCCCTCCAAAGTTGCCAGCTGCATGTCTGCTGGGAAATGATCTGGAAACCTCAGCCTGGGCTGAGGTTGAGCTAAAAGCCCATGCAGCCATGCTGGGCATCCCTGAATTGGTGTGTGTGCAAACCAGAGCACAGAGCAAGAGGAAGGGTGAAACAGTAGGTCTGGAGCCTGAAATAATGGCCCAACCAACCAAGAGAAAAGGTAAGAAGACTGGGGAACCAGCTTCTGTACAGCAAAACATTCAGGACCCCTCTCCACAGGGAGAGGATGTGGATACCCCTGAGGGAACTGAGTCCATGGAGCTTGACCCTTACCAGGTTGAACTCCTGAGCCCAGGGGGACCCTCTAGGGAAGAGCTGTGCCAGGGTCAGCGAGACTGTCCCACTCTTGAAAGCCTGAGGCAGCAAGCTGTTTCAGAAGCAATGGGAGATTTCAGTGGTACCCACAGAGCTTATTGGAAAGAGGGATTACTGTACCCTGAGGCAAGAAACCACACTCCTGGAGCCACCAGGAGGGTGGTAGTGCCACAGAAGTACAGGGAGTTCCTCCTAACTTTAGCTCATGACATCCCCCTAGCTGGACATCTGGGGCAAACCAAAACTTGGGAAAGGCTAGTGAGTCACTTTTACTGGCCCCCGATGCACCAAAAGGTGAAGGAGTTTGTCAGCTCCTGTGTTACCTGTCAAGCCAGTGGCAAGACAGGTGGCCACCCAAAGGCCCCCCTCATCCCACTACCAGTGGTGGGGGACCCTTTGAAAGGGTGGGAGTGGACATTGTGGGTCCACTTGAACCGCCCACAGCCTCAGGGAACAAGTTTATTCTAGTAGTAGTGGATCATGCTACTAGGTACCCTGAAGCAATTCCACTTAGGACTACTACAGCTCCTGCAGTAGCCAAGGCCCTCCTGTTTGTCTTCACCAGGGTAGGGATTCCTAAGGAGGTGGTTTCAGACAGAGGCTCCAACTTCATGTCTGCTTAGCTAACATACATGTGGAAGGAGTGTGGAGTGCAGTACAAGTTTTCAACAACCTACCACCCACAAACCAATGGCCTTGTTGAGAGATTCAAAAAGACATTGAAAGGTATGATCACGGGTCTCCCTGAAAAACTCAAAAGGAGATGGGATGTCCTGTTACCATGCCTGCTTTTCGCTTACAGGGAAGTGCCACAGAAGGGAGTAGGTTTCTTACCCTTTGAACTTCTGTTTGGTCATCCTGTAAGGGGACCACTTTGTCTTGTAAAAGAGGGCTGGAAGAGCCCAAACAAGACATAGTGGACTATGTGCTTGGCCTAAGGTCCAGAATGGCTGAGTACATGGAAAAAGCATCCAAGAACCTTGAGGCCAGCCAGGAGCTCCAGAAGCACTGGTATGACCCAAAAGATGCACTGGTTGAATTTCAATCTGGGCAACAGGTGTGGGTTTTGGAGCCAGTGGCACCCAGGGCTCTCCAAGATAAATGGAGTGGCCCTTACCCTATCCTAGAGCAAAAGAGTGAGGTCACCTATCTAGTTGACCTGGGCACTAGCAGGACACCCAAAAGGGTCATCCATGTGAACCGCCTCAAACTCTACAATGACAGGGCTGACATCACCATGCTGATGGTGACTGATGAGGAACAGGAAGCAGAGAGTGAACCTCTCCCTGACCTCCTCTCCTACAGCCCACAAGATGGGTCAGTGGATGGTGTGATCTTTTCAGACATCCTCTCTGCCCAACAGCAGACTGACTGCAAGCAAGTCTTGCAAAGGTATGCTAGCCTCTTTTCCCTGACCCCTGGTCTGAAAAACTGGTGTACCCATGATGTGGACACTGGTGACAGTGCACCTGTCAAAAACAAAATCTATCAACAGTCAGACCAAGTTACGGAAAGCATCAACGCTGAGGTCAGCAAGATGCTGGAGTTAAGGGTCATTGAACCCCCTGAGAGCCCCTGGGCTAGCCCAGTGGTTCTGGTCCCCAAACCTCCTCAACAGGGTGGAAAGAGAGAGATGAGGTTCTGTGTGGACTATAGAGGGCTCAACTCTGTCACCAAGACAGATGCTCACCCTATTCCCAGAGCAGATGAACTGATAGATACATTAGGGGCTGCCCAATTCCTCAGTACCTTTGACTTGACTGCAGGGTACTGGCAGATTGGCATGACCCCAGGAGCAAAAGAAAAGACAGCATTCTCCACCCCTGATGGGCATTATCAGTTTACTGTAATGCCCTTTGGGTTAAAGAATGCCCCTGCCACTTTCCAAAGGTTGGTGAACCATTTCTTGGCTGGGCTGGAGTCCTTTAGTGCAGCTTATCTTGATGATATTGCTGTCTTTAGCTCCACCTGGCAGGATCACCTGATCCACCTGGGAAAAGTTTTAGAGGCTCTGCAAAATGCAGGTCTCACTATCAAGGCATCCAAATGCCAGATAGGGCAGGGCACTGTGGTGTACTTGGGCCACCTTGTAGGTGGAGTCCAAGTACAGCCCTTGCAACCCAAGATCCAGGCCATCATGGACTGGATAGCTCCAACAACCCAGAACCAGGTCAGGGCATTCCTTGGCTTGACTTGGGTACCACAGGAGATTTGTGAAGGGATATGGGTCCATTGTGACCCCCCCTCACAGAGCTCACCTCCAAGAAGATGCCCAAGAAGGTTAACTGGAAAGTTAGTTGCCAAAATGTCTTTGATACCCTAAAGGAAGCGATGTGCTCAGCACCAATTCTAATAGCTCCAGATTATGCCAAGCAGTTCATAGTGCAGACTGAGGCCTCTGAGCTAGGGATAGGAGCGGTCCTATCCCAGACCAATGATGAAGGCCAAGACCAACCTGTTGCTTTTATAAGCAGGAGGCTACTCCCCAGAGAGCAGCGTTGGAGTGCCATTGAGAGGGAGGCATTTGCTGTGGTTTGGCCCCTGAAGAAGTTGAGGCCATACTTGTTTGATACTCACTTCCGGGTTCAAACTGACCACAGACCTCTCAGATGGCTAATGCAGATGAAAGGAGAAAATCCCAAACTACTAAGGTGGTCCATCTCCCTACAGGGAATGGACTTTGAAGTGGAACACAGACCAGGGACTGCCCATGCCAATGCAGATGGACTTTCCAGGTTCTTCCACTTAGACAATGAAGACTCCATAGGGCAAGGTTAGTCTCATCACCTTTCGTTTGGGGGGGAGGGGTTGTGTGAGAAAGTCCCATCTTTCTTGCATGGTATGCCCCCACTTTTTGCTGAATTGCTGAATGTACTTTGACTGAGTGTACCCTGGACTCCTGCCAATCAGGTGCCCAGGGCCTATGTTCCTTCCCTAAAAACACATAACCCAAATTGGCAAACCCTGGCCACATGTCAGCCACTGGTAAATGGTACCCTAGGTACCCAGGGACTTGTGACCAGGGAAGGCCTCTAAGGGCTACAGCACTCATTGTGCCACCCTTAGGGGCCCTGTACCCTTACACACACACACTTCCCTTGCAGGCTGGGTGTCTGGGTGCAAGACAAAACAAAGAGTCGACATGGCACACATCCCTATGTGCCATGCCCATCACCTACACTGCCATGGCATACATCAGCCACCCCTCTAGCTGGGTGCCCTATGCCAGTGGTGTGGGCACAGGAGCAGGAGCCCTGTGCCCCTACAGTACCCAGGTCCATTCCTGGGCTCTGTAAGTGCAGTGCTGCCCTTTAAGAGTACATGGTGCTGAGAGCTCGTCAAACACGAACTCCACAGCACCATAAAGGCAGCACTGAAGACTGAGAAGATTGGTATCAAACTTCTCAGCACATTAAACCCACCCTGATACCAATGTAGGATTTAATGTACCAAGCACCCCAGAGGGCATCTTAGAGATGCCCCCTAAAACCTAACCTACAATCCACGTCTGTTCTGAGGCTGCCCAGGCTGCCACACATGAGACAGGTTGCTGGACCCCTGGGTAGGAGAGCCCCTGCTATCCTGGGCCTGCAACAATGCACATCCTGGGTGAGGTGCTAAATCTCCTCCCCCAGGATGGGCAGGGGGATGCTTCAAAGGCCTCTGTGAGTTTCCCCAGGCCACTGCAACCCCCCACTCTGGCGGGAAGCTTGGCCGGAAACCCCAAATAAGGACAGGGGATGTGCCAGCCTGCCAACCCCACCCCTCGGGTGGGGGAGGCGAGGTGAAGCACATCCCTGGGCTCTCGCCATCTTGAAGATGGGAAGCCCTAGCCAATTAGGATTAGGCTACTGCCCCCCTCCCACAGGAGAGAGGCCGGATAGGGGGTGTACCCACCCCAGGACAGGGACCCATTGGTCCCGGCCCTTCACTTACCTGTAACACCCCCTGAACCTTCCTTCCCCAGATTGAAGATTCTAAACTACAAAGAAGAGCAAGAAGACAGAAGACCTGCCCTGCAGCTGCGGAGAAGAGGAAGACACCAACTGCTTTGGCCCCAGCCCTACCGGCCTGTCGACCCTCGAACCTGCCCCTGCTCCAACCCGGCATCTCTTGTGGCCAGCAACCTCACAAACCCCGGAGGACCTGGCTACCCTTCCACTCTAAGCCCCTGGGACTCCCATGAGTAGAGGCTCTAATCAAGAACTTACTTCAAATCCTTAGCAGCAGCCCGGAACCGCGAACCCAGCACACTCTGCACCAGCCAAGACTGGCCGGTGCCGGAGTGAACAACAACCCCTAGGACGACCCCACGGCGACTGTCACCCCGAGTCCGGCACCCAAGGACCTCCCTCGACCCTCCTGAAGGAGCCTGCAGCCTCAGAACAAGGTGCCCTCCCTACCGCGATCAACAGAGGGTAAGATTTTCCGACACCAAAAGGCACCCCTGCACGCGGCGCCCCCCTGTGCCCACTCCCGGGGTACCTACCTATCCTCCAACTACCCAACTTACCTCTCGAAGTGGTGGTGGCACCTGAAGAATCCTCGTCCCCGAGCTTGCAGTCTTTTTCTAAACCGGAGATTTCCCATTGAAATCAATTGAGCGCCCTAAGGCTCAAAAGCACCCTGCACCCAGCCGCCCGAGTGGCCCTGGCAGTGCACCCTCTACACCTATCTACTTCCCCACTTGCCCTGAGTAAGTGACCAGGAGCCCAGCTCCCACAGCCGCGTGGCTTGCTAGTCAGCAGCCACCAACCAAGGCCCCCCTATCCCTCATAGGATAACATTGGGCCTAACTCTCTCTGCACCCGGCTGCCCTAGTGCCGCTGAGGGTGAACTAACTGTACCTACCTGACCCTGGGGGACCCCTGAGTCCATGCCCAGAACCTCAACTCTGCCAGTCGAGAACTTACCTTTAAACCGATAACTCTATTTTCTTCCTAGGATAACATTGACTGGCTTTTTCCTGAAATTTGTTCTAAGTGTGGACTTTTCAAATCTTAAAATATTCACCAAAAATCAGCCGAGTAACGAAAACGAAAATAATCACCTGCTCTTAGGTGAGCTCCCAGTGCTGGATCTTGGTGCTCAGCACTGACTCTAAAAAATACTTACAACTGTACTTACCAGTAACCCAATTTTCTCCCGTAGGAAATCATTGACTGTTTTTCTGTGAAATTTCTTCTAAGTGTCAATTTTTGCAATCTTTAAATATTCTTCAAAAATCGTATAATATCTGAAAACGTAATTACTTACCTGTTTTGGATAAAGGTCCCAGTACTGAGTCTAGGCACCCAGTACTGGATTACAAAAGTAACGAGAACCTACTGTACCTGTAACTTGCATTTCCTTCCATAGGTAATCATTGACTGTTTTCTCTGAAATATTTTCTGTGTCAACTTTTGAAATAGCTAAATATTGGTTAAAAATCATCACAGTAATTAAGTCGTCTTTTATCACTTGATTCTAAGTACTGACCCAGGACTGAATCTAGGATCCAGTCCTGGAATTCCAAAAGTAATCCTAAAAGTAATCTGTTGCAAATAACTTGAAACTTCCATTGAATTCAATGCATTATTTTGTTTAAAACAGTGTTGCCTATTGCAACCACTTGTAACTGTTTACAAAAGTCAATTGCCTATTGCAAAAGTATTTATATAAAGCATCTCATTCTGAGAAAGTATATTTTAATACCTATTGTTGGTTCTAAAATAAAACAAGCATATATATTTTTTATATATAAACCATTGGCCTAGAGTTCAGTTATTGAGTGTGTGAGACCATTTGCTGACTGAGTGTGTACAACAAATGCTTTACACTGTCCTCTGATGTTGCCTTACTGCTCGACCAAGCTACCACTTTTGAGAGTAAGGTTATATCTAACTTTAGCCTCTGCCAAACCCTTGGGGACTGTGGACTCTGTACACCCTGTACCTATTAAGGAACAGTATATACAGAGTCACTTTCTCACATTGGTGGATCAGCTGTGGGATACAAACTTGCATTTGTTGGACTACTTGGCTACCATCTGATCACACGACAGAACTCTTAAAACTGCCTTTAGAATTCTGATTGGTATTTTCCAAAATTACTAAAAGTCTTGCTAGGGCCCTGCTTAAGTCCCATTAGAATTTTAGAAACATAAGTCACTATAGTCAGGGTAGAGGATTAGAACTGTCAGGTTAGAATGACTCAAACAAACCCAGCTATTAGTGAAAATAATAACATGGACCTGGTGGAGGAGCTCGATCTCACACCTTACTTACACTTGTCTTTCAGGGAACTGAGGTCCCTATGCAAACTTAAAAACTTAACAACGGGCCTGCATCCAACCAAACTAGGGCTCCAGGAGCTCTTGGCTGAGTATGCCAAGGACCACCCATCTGAACATGGTGATGGCCAGTCAGATGAAGAAGGGGAAGAAGAGGAGGAGGTTAATAACCCCCCCCCATACTATCCCCTAGGGAGGAGAGGGCACCCATACCCTTCAATCCAAGAATTAGCATCTGGGCACCTAGAGATCACACTGCATATATATTTTTTATATATAAACCATTGGCCTAGAGTTTAGTTATTGAGTGTGTGAGACCTTTTGCTGACTGAGTGTGTACAACAAATGCTTTACACTGTCCTCTGATGTTGCCTTACTGCTCGACCAAGCTACCACTTTAGAGAGTAAGGTTATATCTAACTTTTAGCCTCTGCCAAAACCTTGGGGACTGTGGACTCTGTACACCCAGCACCTATTAAGGAACAGTATATACAGAGCCACTTTCTCACACACGGGCTCCGGGTTGGGAGGCTCCGGAGCATTTACGGAGGAAGGGCTGGACTGTCTGATGGAGATGGTGTTGACAGATCTCTGGCGTTCCCTACACCTCCAAACAGCTGACAACTCAGTTTTCTCACATGCCCCATAGGATATATGACCGCCTAGACTACTTTCTGGGAACTCGAGAGGTCTCACTCAGATCACTCTGCCTTAATCTTGGAACTCAAACATCCATCCTGGGGGGATTCTAAGTATAGATGGCGGTTCAGAGAGACTATCCTACAAAGACCAGCAGTGGTCACACAAATTCAGTGGGCGATCCATGATTACTTACAGTTTAACGACACCCCAGACGCTTCTACCTTTACTATATGGGATGCTTTAAAACAGTTATACGGGGGGTAATCTTAGCAATAGCGGCAGAAGAAAACCGACAACGTAAGGCTAAGCGAAGAGAACTGCCAGAGCAGGTCAGAGAGGTAGAGCAACTGCACCAACGACTCGGGGCTCTGAGAATATGGCGTCAGCTGGACACTGTGCAAAAGCAGTTGGCCAGCTTGGATTTAGACAGGGCAGAATACTCACTCCTCAGACTAAAATATTCCTTTTATGTTAACAGTAATAAGTGTGGTAGGTTGCTCGTGGCTAGGCTCGGCTCCCAGAGGCAGCAAGCCAGAGTAGACGCTCTTCCTAATGGTGTTAATGAAGAGATAAATGACGATGGCCATATAGCAGCATGTTTCAGAGATTTTCATGCATCGCCTTATACCGAGCAAGTTGCCGCCCCTGATGCCCCCGCACTATTTACGGCAGGCAGGTGGCAACAACCCATCTGACTGAATCCCAAGCAGCCTCTTTAGAAGCACCCATCCGTATTTAAGAGATCATCTCCGCTATCTCCAGGCAGAAGGGCCTAAAATCCCCAGTGCCCGATGGTTTCTCAGCAGGATTCTATAAAGATTTTTGCTCTGACCTAGCTCCAGTCCTCACCCGACTTTTTAATGACATTGCATCCTCGGGCCTCCTCCCTCCCACAATGGGAAGTGATGTCATTTGGGATGTCATCAGTGATTTCATCAGTGATGTCACTGACCATGTCATGAATGATGCAATATGTGACATCATCAGCAGTGCATTGTGGGCGCGCAAGTTATAGTTAGTAGAACTAACTATAACGGAGGAATTTCTATGGTTTTGTACGAGTGAAATGTCCAGCTAACAATAACACCCCTGAAACCTATTGTTTTTTCTGTGAATTTCTAAGGCTTTTTAAATGCTAATTTCTAACTATAACGTCTCTGAAACCTATGGTTTTTTCAGTGAATTTCAAAGCTTTTTTAAATGCTAATTTCTAACTATAACGTCTCTGAAACCTATGGTTTTTTCAGTGAATTTCAAAGCTTTTTTAAATGCTAATTTTTAAGTGCAATAGTAGTTATATCTATTTTTTTTTACTGATTGTCTACAGTTTTTTAACTGTTTATTTATAAATATTTTATTCATTAAATGACATTATATTTTTCAGAAAATTGCAACAAAAAATTTTTTAAAAAATTAAAACTGAAATATTGTTTAATTGTTTTGTTTTATTTTTTATTTTAATATATTTATATTATTTTCTTTTTTGATTTTTATTTTTCCAAATTTTTTTCGGAGTCGCGCACCCAAAGTGTACACTTCACTGTGGGTGCGCGGATTCTAGCCGCCATTTAGAAACGTTGTGAAGGATCCGCGTACGGCGTGCGACGGCTGCGTGTTTTTCAGTTACATCATATACATTTAATATTACGTGATGTGCGCGATTGGTATGCGACCAGTCCGCGACTCCTGTACCCGTGCATTCGCGACACATGCGCATTACGGTACGCGACGCTTGCACGGTGGCGGGTCCTGCGTGACGTCATATATGTGCTGGGGCGCGCTGGGTGCGCGACTCCCGCAAAAAAAATGTATGTTCTAAAATGATATGTATGTGTGTTTAATATACATATTAGGGCAAGAGACTATCTAAGATATTCATAAAAATAATATATTTGTACTTATAATAAACTTATATTATTTTTAAATATATTTTCGCGAAGTCGCGTCGGGTGCCTGCTTTGTGAGTGCTGAGTGCTCGGATCCCATGTGACCTAAAAAAAAAAGATTTAATTGGTTCATAATATTTCCCACTGTAACTATTGAAGGACGCCACCCATTTTAATGATTCTTGTTGGAGCATCTTTAGAGAGACATCTCTTTTCCTACAAGAACCCTTTTTGCTTGTTTTTTTTGGTGTTTTTCAAAAAATATCAAACAAAATGGCATCATCTGGACAGCAGCAGGAGGAAGTATCTTCTGAAGAAGAATTCTTGCAGGAGGCACCATGTCCACAGAGGCCGGAATCTGTCGTTTGGAAATTCATCACTTTTCCACCTGGAGAGAAGAAAGTAAATGCGAGAAAGGTGACATGCAAAATTTGTGACCGGGTCCTGTCAAGAGGCAGTGAAAAATAATACTCTTGTGGCACTGCTTCTATGTACAAGCATTTCCGGACCACACATCCTCTCAATCTTGCTCGGGAGGAAATGAGGTGAGCTGCTTTGAACCCCTCACCTGCTGTGGCAAGTATATCTGGAGCGTCCTCCAGAATATCTGCAATGGACATTAGGCCAGAATTCGCCTTTCTCGAGCAACACTGCGTGAAGTGTAAGAAGCTGATATGCTTCGGTGAGCAGTCGGTGGATGCAGTTTGTGCTGCGCAACGCAAACATCATTGTTAATTTTCTTGTTTTTTTATTTTTGGAATGATAAGTAATTCCAAATGTTTCCTGTTTTATTTGTTCTTTTTTTTGTTCATTTTTTGAAAAAAACAAAAAAATACAAAATTGTTCAAAAAAATAAAAAAAAAATACAAAAGAAAAAAGAAGAAGAAAAAAGTTCTTATCAGAACTACTTTATCTGGTTAAAGAAAGGACTATAATTGAAAGGTAATGTGTGAAAGTTTGGTTGAATAAATGTATACAGCATGATTGACTGAAAGAATGCATTAGTAGTGTATGCTGAATTTATACGTGAAGATTTATGAGGAAGTACTGCAGCGTGACACTGCAAGCTCTTTAGCTGCACTGCACTGTGGCACTTCCGAAGCACAGGGATGTGACATATGTACATAAATATATTGCAACTCTGTGCTTCCCTCTGCACTGCTGCACAAACTGCAGCCATGCAGTGACACAGGCACCCTTGCACCATGGTGCAAGGATGTCTGTGTCATGTGGAGATTGTTTTTGTGCAGGAAGGAAGACCTTCCTGCACAAAAACAATCAGTAAAGGCATTTTCCTCTTTCAATGTATGCTGTGGAATGCAGCATGCATTGAACGAGGAAAAAATGAGGAGAAATGAAAACAATTCTCCTCATTGCGCCTTGCTACACCAACTCTAGGATGGCGCAGCATTCACACACATGTCCAGATTTACAATTTCTCATAAATCTGGAGATGTGTCTTGTTCTATGGGTGTTGTGTGGGAACACCCACAGCAACACCTATGGGACGCCCCTTCAACGCAAAGTTCTGTGTATGAAGGGGTCGTATTTTTAAGGAGAGGAAAAACCACGCAGGGTGGCTTTTCCTCTCCTTGTAAATATGGAGGAGTGCCTGGCGCCACCACTACGTTACAAAAAGTGACGTACTGGGGCCGCAGGGTGCTTGTAAATATGCCCCATAAGTGCTTAGGTATTGGCAGACTGATACAATAAGAACATAGTGCTGGGTAGGTGATTGAAGAATTGCATGAGACTGACAGGAGGTATCCTACGCTGCATGGGTACTACTTCAGTATTTAATGGAGTGGACCAATAGTATGTATCCGCTTAGAGATTTGTAGGGATTATGCTCAGAATATTTTTTTCTACTTGTGTTGGTGCCTAGGTCATTTTATAAGAATACCACTAGTAACTGGAATGATGACAGTGCTGCAAACAGAGTGAACACTTAATTTATAAGTGCTTACGTATTGGTGGAGTAATAGGATGAGTAGATAGTGGTAGATAAGTGATTAAAGAAGTGCACGGGACAGACTGGACGATCCCTACACTGCATGAGTACTAACTGGGTATTTAGAAGAGTGTATCAATAGTATGTAGCTAGTTAGAGGTCTGCTTGGATAGTGCACAACATATTATAGATGTACTTGTGTTAGTAGCTAGGCCATTCCATAAGTTCATGACTACTAACTAGATTACAGTTTTACAAACAGAGTGTATAGTGAATTTATAAGTGCTTAGGTATTGGTGGAGTAATAGGATAAGTAGATAGAGCTGGATGGGTGATTGGAGAAATGCATGGGACAGACAGGAGGATTCCTACACTGCATAGGAACTAACTGGATATTTAGAAGAGCGTATCAATAGTTTGTAGCTGGTTAGAGGTGTGCATGCATAGTGTACAAACTATTGTACCTGCACTTGTGTTTTTGAACACGCCATTCCTTAAGTATACGACTAATAACTGGAGTAATTTCAGTTTTGCAAAGAAAGTGCATGCTGAATTTATAAGTGCTTAGGTATTGGTGGAGTGATAGGATACGTATATAGTACTGGATGGGTGAATGGAGAAATGCATGGGACAGACAGATGGATTCCTAGACTGCATAGGTACTAACTGGGTATTTAGAAGAGCGTATCAATAGTATGTAGCTGGTTAGAGGTCTGCATGCATAGTGTACAAAATATTGTATCTGCACTTGTGTTAGTGGCTAGGCCATTCCTTAAGTATATGACTAATAACTGGAGTAATTTCAGTGCTGCAAAGAGAGTGCATGCTAAATTTATTAGTGCTTAGGTATTGGCAGGGTGATAGGATACGTAGATAGTGCTGGATGGTTGAATGGAGAAGTGCATGGGACAGACAGAAGGATTCCTAGACTGCATAGGTACTAACTGAGTATTTGAAAGACTGTATCAAAGCTATGTAGCTGATTAGAGGCCTGCATGCGTAGTGCACAAAATATTGTAGCTGTACTAATATTGGTGTGTCTATGGTTTCGAGAATGGTAGTCTGTATTTTAGGGTGTGAGGAGGTGCATCAGATGATCACGTAGATGATGTCATCAGTGATGTTATTTGAGATGTCGTCAGTGATGTCATCAGTGATGTCACTGACCATGTCATGAGTGATATAATATGTGACGTCATCAGCAGTGCATTAATTTAATCCAAAAAGCTGGTGGCCATATTGGCCTGGTCACGATGTGTTAATATGCACACAATGTCATTTCAGCATATCTTGCCCCGTGACTGCCATACCTGTATGTTTGTCAACGTGACTTATTCATAATAAACATACTTAGAATTGCAAACATCAACATAAACAATGGACTACACATTACTTTAAAGTGAAAGGCTATCGGCCATATTAATCTGGGCACGTTGCGTATTATAATGGTTCTTACACGAAAGAAAAGGAAAAAAAGGGGTGTTAATATACACACATTATCCCTAAATAAAGTTCTAGCGATTATTGTTCCATTCCATTCACAGCTCATTAGAGATGTCATGAGTGATGTAACTGACCATGTCATAAATGATGTAATGTCTGAGGTCATTAGCAGTACATTGCGGGGGTGTAAGTTATAGTTAGCTCAGGTAACTATAACTGCTGAATTTCACTGGTTGTGTATGAGTGAAATCTGAGTCTAACTATACCGTCCCTGTAATCTTTGTTTTTTTCAGCAAATTTCTATTTTTTTTTTAAGGTTAAGTAAGATGCATATCACAATGGATGGTGGGGGGTTGGAAGCAGGGCCTGGCATTGTGCTGCCCCCACCCAAGCTTGCTGCTCCTGCCTTCCTTCCTCCTAGCCATCCATTGTCCAAGTGCATGTCCCTGCTCCCTTATTACAGCCCTGTGTGGCCGTTGTTCTGCCACTGGCCTTCCCGCCTTCTCTGAACAGTTAACTTCAACTTGCTGCCCCATCCACCTCCTCCCTATCCTCTGTTGTCTGAATCCATGGACTAGCCTCCTCCCTCCTGCCATGCATGGTCTGATGTGCTGCCACTGCCCTCCATTTAGCATGATGTACCGGTCCACTCCTCCTGCCCTCCATTGCCCAATTCTATGCCCCATCATTGACCTCCTGCTTAGCCTCTGTGCTTAGCTTGCTGCCCCTATTCCCCTTCCCCCTGCCCTCCGACGTATTTGTGCATGCCCCTGCTCCATCCTGTTTGCCCACCATGTTCCATGGACCTGCCACTCCTATCTACTCTGAGTGTTCTGTTGAGCTGCCACTCCCCTCCCACCTGCCTAGCATTGTCAGATAACTGTAACCTGTCCCTGCCACCTCCACCCTGCCTGTCCACATTCCATGCCCCTATCCCCTTCCTCCTGTCCTCCATGGTCCATTTTACTGCCACACCCTTTTTCCCTCCCTGGTCTGTTGTGCTGCAACTGCTCCTCTTGCCTGCCCCGCGTGGTCTGTTGTGAGGCCCCTTCCCCTGAACTCTTTTGTCTGTGCCCAGTTCCTGACCCTTCCTTCTATCCTCCATGGTCCTTGGTGCATGCCCCTGCACCCTCCTTCTTGCCCATCATAGCCATTGTGCTGCCACTAACCCTCCCGCTTGCCATGCATGGTCTTCTGTGCTGCCACGGCCCCTCCCACCTTCTTTGTGTGGTCAGCTAGCTGCCCCTGACCCCCTCCCACCTTCCCTCCATGGTCTGTGTGTATGCCATCATAGTCTCACTGTTGCTCTCCATGGTGTGTCTTGCTTCTAGTGCCCATCCTGCCTGACCTCCATGGTCATCTTGCTGTTCCTGCCCTGCCCCCTTGCCCCCAGCCCTCTGTTTCCATGTGCAGACCCCTATTCCCTCCCTCCTGGCTTGTCTTTCCATTGTAATGCCCCTGATCCGTCCCTCTTACCCTTTATGGTCTGTTATGCTGCAGCTTTCTCTCCTGTCTGTCCATTATGGTCAGCTAGCTACCATTGCCTCTTTCCCCTCTGTTCTCTGTTGTCCATGTGCATGGTACTGTCCCCTCCCTATTGCTTTCTATGGATTGTTGTGCTGCACTCCCGTCCCGCATGCCCTGTGTGGTGTATTGTGCTGCTGCAAAACCTGATGCCTGCCCTGTAGGGTCAGTTTGGTGCACCTCTACATGTCCCTCCTGTCCTCTGTTATCCGAGTCCATGTCCCTACCCCAATTCCTCCTGCGTTCCATGATCCAATATACCATACTTGCGAACATTTTGAACTTGATAAGAGGGAGATTTTGAAAAAAAACTAGGCTATTGATTTTCCCCTTTGAGTTACATTGAAAAACAGGAGATTGTAGACAGGAGACAGATCAAATAAAGCCCATTTGAGCCTAAAAACATTGGACGTTTCCTGGCTGAATCATGTCTGTTGACATGTATGGTTGGACTACCACTGCCTCTTCCTTCTACCCACAATGGTCTATTATATTGCCACAGCCTCTCTTGCCAGTCCTGTATTGTTGGTTTGTTGCCCCTGCCCCCCTTTCCACTGCCCTCCATAGTCTGTTGTGCTGCCACTGCCCTTCCTGACTGCCCAGTGTGGTCAAATTGTTGCCTCTGTACCCTCCTAGCTGCCTTCAATTTTCAGAGTCTGTGCCCCTGGCCTCTGCCTCTCAACAGTATCCTAATGAACAACTAGATTGCTAACGTTCTATATTTATGACAAAAGTGTGGAACGCCTGACGTCATCTTGATGTTATCAAAACTGTAATACCTAGAGCATTTCCTTTAGAAATTACATATATGAGAGGGTCTTATTTGCATCAAAATGATGGTTAGTGCTCTAAAAAACTAAAATGAGGACATATTTTCTGAGTTTTCAAATAGCGACAAAGCACTTTTAAATTATTTGTTATCTTTATGTTTTTTTATCCAGTTGACCACTTGATTAAATGTTGCACTTAGGGGAGAAGATGTGGTGTTACTTCCAGAGCTGCAGGCTTTGCAACTGGGGAACCAGGTTGGAGTTTCTGCTTCAGCTCGACATTCTGTGATTCTGGTCAAATCACTTAATCTCCCCATGTCTACAACCAAAATGAATTTGTTTTTGTGTGATGTAACCAATGCTCATGTAAAGCACTCCATTACCTGACAAGTCTGCACTATATAAAACTGCAAAAACACAAAAAATAAACAGTGTTTTGCACACTTCTGTCATTGGGCTACATGTGGGCTACATATGGGTGATATCTGTGCTACATTTGGGCTCTTTTGTCTCTGGTGGCCATCTTGGGAGATTTATTTGTTATGAAGTTTCCTAATTTCCTAATTTCCTGCAGTCTCCTTAGTAGGATGTGCTTTCAGTTTTTTACTTTGATTCCATCAAGAAGGTATTCAGATATGTCACACATTTGCCATAAATTCTGAATGTTAGCACTCTAGTTGCTCATTAGATCACTGTAGTAAAGCTACTGCTCACCACGGAAGTCTACTGCTGGTATTAAAAGAGCATGTTTCAGTCTGCATGTCAGAATTTTTTAATGAAATAGAAGAGGATTTGAGAAGTCACTCAAAATGTGCCCTCATATTTCTTTCTTCAGCACTAATCATAATTTCTATGGCCAAATGAACCCCCTCATTGTGTTCCTTTTTAAATTAAATGTTTTAAGTGTTACCAGTTTATTCCAATCAAGATGGCTTCAGGTGTGCCATACTTTTGTCATAAGTAAGACAGTAAGCGCTCTAGTTGTTCTTAAGAACACTCTGGGACATTCTGTCATTGGGCTATACTTGGGCTACATCTGGGTGATATTTGTGCTACATGTGGGCTCTTTTGTCTCTGGTGGCCATCTTGGGAGACTTATTTGTTATGAAGTTTCCTAATTTCCTCATTTACTGCAGTCTCGTCAGAAGGAAATACTTTCAGTTTTTTACTTTGGTTTCATCAAGAAGGCATTCAGATGTATCACACCTTTGCCATAAATTCTGAATGTTAGCACTCTAGTTGCTCATTAGATCACTGTAGTAAAGCTACTGCTCACCAGGGAAGTCTGCTGCTGGTATTGAAAGTGCATGTTTCAGTCTGCATGTCAGAATACTTTAATGAAATAGAAGAGGATTTGAGAAGTCACTCAAAATGTGCCCTCATATTTCTTTCTGCAGCACTAATCATACTTTCTATGGCAAAATGAACCCCCTCATTTTGTTCCTTTTTAAATTAAATGTTTTTAGAGTTACCACTTTATTCCAATCAAGATGGCTTCAGGTGTGCAATACGTTTGTCATAAGTAAGACTGTTAGCGCTCTAGTTGTTCTTTAGAACACTCTGGGAAGCTGCAGTAGAACACAAAGGAATCAACTGACAGTCTCTGCCCTTGTTGGATGTACATGTTTTACTGAGAATGTCAGACTTCATTCTCACATGACTGAGAAAGATAATGTGAATTTACAGAAAATATGCTCTTAGTTTAGCTTATAGATCACCTTCCAAACCTCTGTGGGAAAAGCATGCGAAAATTGTTTTCTCTCAAACATGAGTCATGATATCCCAGCAGAAGGCTTTTTCACATGGTAAAATCACATTAGAACATACCACAATTCCTAAAATTAGTATGGTACTGATTCAGCGCAAAACCCCTGGCAACGGGGAAACAACCCGTACCGGTATCCTCCCTGCGTCACAGACCTAACGTCACACTAGCTCATTCACACATGCAGTCATTGTTGGGGCCCATAACACCAACACTCACATGTTACTTCCACACTGGTCTGCACACACAGGAGGGATGAGTAATTCAAGCGCCGGACATGTGAGGGGAACACCTTATAACCTATAGGGAAGGAAAATCATTTACAAAATATACATTTACGCCCTTTCACCTACAGGTCCTTAATCCTAAAACATCAAGGCACTCCTCCCACTTCGGTCAATGGACCAAATTAGTTGGATTGGTTGATGGTGATTTAGAACCAGCTAAAACACATTTTAAGACTTCGGAATCCATTTCTTAAAAAACTCACAACTCATAATTTCTTGTTAATCAATAATTGTTTATCAAAATCTCATAATGATTTAAATTTGCATTTGTCTCGTCAAGTTTAGAAAGTTTTATATCAAAATGTATGTAAATCGCAGAACATCATATTTACCTAATCTGGCTATTTGGAGTCCTCTAATTCATTGGCTCTGCATAATTTTGTCGTAAATCATCCGAAAGCAGGCCAAAGCTCAAAGTTCTTTGCTCAGCACGTTACAGTCCCAAAGATCAGCAAAGGACCAGAGACGTGCAAGCCTCTATCATTGCCCGTAGATTTAGGAAAAATTCGCAGTCATCAGATGATCGGGCAGCATCCGGACCCTCAAAGATTCAGGAGAACGCACCAAACGTAGCAAGGCAACGCAAAGCGACGTGACCCAAAAGTTAGAGCGAAGCGACCAGAGCGATAGATTTTCCTCTCTATTCTACTACTTCTTTTATAATACAATGAAGTAAAGAAGATACAATTTAATATTTTAGGACAGTCATGATTGGCTGGTAGAGATTGTCTGATGTAAGTTTTAGGTTCTCAGTTAAGTTCGAGGGGTGAGGTCATGAGTTACTCCAAAAGTCGGCTTGTTCCGGTTTATTGTAGGGTTGATTGTTCTCTTGTTCCGGCAGACTTCCCGTTCTACATCCTTGACCAGGGACATGCGGTACAGAGGTCGCTACGAGGTTTAGGAGATTTCTTGCGCATGCGCAGCTCACTCTGCGCCTCATGGAACAGTGGCCACTTCGTCGTGTGGAGTTAGCGGCCATCTTTGATTTAGGCCCAAATGCCAACTTAAGCGAAACAAACACAAAAGAGTAATTAATACATAGAAATAATGAATCTAATGTTAACCCCTTACTAATCCCTCTATGTGCTTGTATTTACCTAGCATATAGCAACATTTAAATCCATTATATTCACTTTTTCGGTCCTCCTCTTGGGCAACATTACAAAAGCAACATATATCATGCAGTATTCTATTACCACATATACTATTGTTAATATGCGTACAAATTTTAGTCATAAAAGATTATTTAGCCATGCAAATTGCAAATCCCACGTGTAATTTGAATATTAACAATGTTGGTTAATATACATGCAAACTCGTTTAATAATATTATAGTTAATAGATTATATAATTAGTATTTTCATGTAGAATAGAGGAGGTAAACACAATTTTGCTCTACCCGCTCCATCAGTACCATCAACAAATGATTTATAATGCAACTAGAGTCTTAAAACCTTCTATTAACTGCAATGCTTTTTAATGAGGTGCTATCATGTATATTGGTCCCAAGATGGCTGCCAACACTTCTTGGATGAAGTGCTGACAGCCAATCAGATCTCACGATGAGATGTGTGGTTAGGCTCCGCCCAGATATATATGTGATTTTACTTTTGATTTTCTCAGGAACTACTGGACGGATTTACACCATTTGACCAAAATGCGCGACTCTGAACCAAGGGCTACCTTTTTGCCAAATTTGGTGTAATTACGTTCAGCAGTTCGGGGTGTAGCTGCGACTAAAGGTTCCTATGGAAAAATTGCATGGGGAAAACATGTTTTGGGACCCCCCTTTTTCTCATCCCCCGCTTGACGAATCACCCGGAGACTTTCAGGATAGGAGCGGACCGGAGATGGGCAAAAGTTTTGAAAATTTCGCGAAGATTCGTCAACCGGCGCCAAAGTTATTGGGAATAGAATGGTGCGGATTTCCTATGGAAAATAGGTCCTAACTATAACTACCTACTGGCGACCGCCAGTAGGTAATATATACAGCTAAAACACTTACCTGTGCCAGACTTGCTTGGTTCTAAGAAACAAAATAACTAAAAGAACATTTTTATACAAACAAAATTGGTCTGAGTTCAGTCTTTGAGTGTGATTTTGTTGATTCAGTGTGTACAACAAATGCTTAACACTCCCTCTCTGATAAAGCCTTACTGCTCGCCCACACTACCACAAATAGAGAGTAAGGTGCTATCTACTTTTACCTCTGCCTACCTTTGGGGTTCCACTTGACTCTGTACACACTATACCTCATTTTGGTATGGCATATGCAGACCCAGCTTCCTACAAAATGCGCAAATCTATTTCTAAAGGTATTGTCAACTATTGTACTTATTTCATGCTGTATTTTATGTTTTCAGTTTCCTGTTTTTGAATTCCCAATCTGCCATCTCCAGGAATCTACGAACTGATTAATTTAAGCCAATTTCAAAATGTTAAGGGTGAGTATCAATTTGTTGTTCAGAGTACAAAGGTGCTTTATTGTTGAAAGAGAAGGGTCAGTGTTCCCTCTGGTTCTCTGGTAAATTATCCGCATGTTTGCCCTGGTTTGGTGGCAATCCTAATTGGTACTTGATTGATGGAGGCATGGCTGTTAGTCTGTTCTTGTTAGGTTTATGGCTGACATGGCCTCTTTTTCTGTTTTGCATTTGTTATCATTTGACGGATTTATGGGGCTCCAAAATACAAAGCTAGCTATTTGAAGCAGAATGTGTTTCACCTACTCAATGGCACGATGCATATTTATCTCACATTCTCATTGGCAGCAATGGGGACACTGTCTAGCTCTTCATGCCTTGGTATTTTATAGCCGAGATATTGAGGCAGAGGTAGAAGCATTTTCTGGATATGCCAAGCAGATGACTTTGGTTTTGCTACTGGAGGCATTTGCACAATAATGCATAACACTCTGACAAGAAACTAGTCTTAGCTCACCAAACACATACTTAGTACCATGAAACAATCACCAACTGAATTCAGGACTTTCTTGTGTGTTTTGTTAAAGACAAATTACAGTGCAGTGCAGCACACATTTTGTTTCACTTGGTGGCTGTTTTCTTTTTGGCTCCTCCATGAATGTCTCTCAGGATCTGGTAGCTTCTCTATGACAGGGAAGAGTTTGTCTGCATGCGCAGGGTTGATGTGCAGTTACTAATGATTTGTGGTCTGGCAGGGCCTTTGCTTCTCTGAAATTTGAGGGTTTGCTTTCTGCTTGGCCTTGTTGCTTGTTAATGGCAGTTGGCATTTTGGGGTCTAACTTGGCGCTTGTGCCTTCTTTACATGGCACATTGTTCAGGGTTGGGCAGGCTAGGTGAGGCCAGCCTTACATCGCAGTATAGTTCCTATGAGAGCCTTGAGTTTAATCTGAAGACTAACTGAGAGCAAGTACTGGTTGCAGAGAATAGGTGCTACCTCCTGAAAGCAAACAATGAGGTGCAGAAATATAAGCTTCTGGTATTTATTTATTTATTTATTTGAAAGGTTTTACATAGCGCTAGCTACACCCGAGGGTATCAGAGCACTTTACAATGACAATGAGAAATAGATTTGGACACAACAATATCAATAATTAAAGCAATTAAACACACTGATATATAAAAATAAAGGAAGAAATGAATATTACATATTTTGTGGGTTGCGTAGATTGTAGACAGAAAACAAAATGAGAGGACCAGAATGAAGTTATAGGTAGTAAAATGACAAAATGCCTGGGGGGACATATTGCACATAGTAAGGAGGGGGGGGTATGGTGAGCGGAGATCAGGGGAGTGATTACCCCAATCATTTATTGAGAAGGTGAATTTTAAGGTTTCTTTTGAAGCTGTCGTAGGAGGGGTTGCAGCGGAGGACTTTGGGAAGGGCGTTCCAAATGGTTGGGGCCTTGCCGGAGAAGGAGCGGGATTTCGCAGCGTTTTTTTTTAGAAGAGGGGGTATGAGCAGAAGAGTGTTGGAGCTTCTCAGCGTGCGGGCACTGCCAGCTCTTTTGAGTTTGGTTGAGAGGTAGGTTGGAGCATTCTGGTAGAGGGCTTTGTGCGTGATACATGCAATTTTGTAGGAGGATCTGCCTTCGATGGGGAGCCATTTGAGGATCTTGAGGGCAGGGGAGATGCGGTCGAGGCGGTTGCAGTTGGTTGTCAGTCTTACTGCAAGGTTGAGGACGGCTTTGATGGGGGCAAGGTGGATTTTGGGAGTACCGGAGAGAAGGGCATTCCCGTAGTCAATTTTGGATAGGACCAGCGATTGGACAATTAGTTTGAAGTCATCAGCTGGAATGAAGGGTTTGATTTTTTTGAGATGTTGGAGTGTGAAAAGTGCACTTTTTGCTGAGTTCTTTATATGGGAGTTGAGTGTGAGTTTATTGGTGATGGTGATACCCAGTGATTTGACAGATCCGGCAAGGGAGAAAGAACAGTTAAGGGCATTAAGGTCAGCGATCCATGATTGGATGGGGAGAGGGTTGTTTTTGGGGGAGAAGAGGATGATCTCAGTTTTGTTAGGATTTAATTTAAGATGGTTATTATGGAACCAGGATTGGATCTTGGTAAGTGTAGTGTTAAGGTGAAGGATATCTGCGTGGGACTTAATTTTATAGTACAGTTGTGTGTCGTCAGCGTATAGGTGATAGTTGATATTTGCTTGTTTGAGTATGATGGTCAGGGGTTCCATAAAGAGGTTGAAAAGGGCGGGGGAGAGGATGGATCCTTGAGGAACACCTAGGGAGACAGGGGTTGGCCTGGAGAGGCTGTTTTGAATTTTGATTTGTTGGGTTCTATGTTGGAAGTAGGATGTGAACCAGGAAAGGACCGTGCTATTAATGCCGAAACGTTCTTTGAGTGCATTGAGTAGGGTAGGGTGGTAGACTGTGTCAAATGCTGCGGTGAGGTCAAGGAGGATGAGGAGGTAGCTCTCGCCCTTGTCCAGGGCTAAGTGAATATCGTCGACTATGTTGAGCTGTGCTGTTTCAGTGCTGCATCCTTTGCGGAAGCCCGATTGAAGGGGGTCGAGAAGGTTAAATGTGTCAATGTGTTTGTCGAGTTGGCGGAGGGCGCATTTTTCGCGGACTTTGGAGAGGAGGGGGAGGTTGGAGATGGGGCGTAGATTGGTAGGGTCATTGGGGTCAGCTTTAGGATTTTTGGGGATGGGGGTGATTTGTCCGAGTTGTAGGGAAATGGGGACATTTCCTGTAGAGAAAGAGGTGTTAATGATGTTGGTCCAGTAGGGAACGATGACGTGTTTGAGATCTTGGACAAGTGCGGAGAGGAGGGGGTCTTTAGTGTGGGAGGAGGGTTTGAGTTGCGTTAGGATGTTGAAGACTTCCTGTTCATAGACGGGGTGGAAGTTATGCCATGTGGCATTATTTTTGAGCGGTAGGATGTTGGGCAGGCTTTCTGGAGGGGTGTCCGAAGGGATGAGGAGTGAGTGAGTCAGCGTTGGGTTCAAGGGGAGAGGTGAATAAGGTGTAGTGTCCAGGGGTGTTGAGAATTGGGCGAGGGATGGGGGTGGCGGAAAGCACGGTCTATCCCAGCAATTTTTTCACTGAAAAAGTTCGCAATTTCTTCACATTTGTCAGTGGAGGCCATAGGGTTAGGGAGTGCAGGTGAGGTTTGATTTCTAATAATATTGAACAGTTCTCTAGGTCTGTTTATGGCACGGGAGAGTCGATGACGAAAGAAAGATGCTTTTTCCGAAAAAAATTGTTTTTTGTAGGAGGATCTTGCATTTCTGAGGAGAGCAAGATGGGATGGGGAAGGGTGTTGTCTCCATGTTCTTTCAGCTAGTCTCAGAGAGCGTCTTTCTTTATTAAGGTCAAGGGTGAACCAAGATTTAGAGGGGACATTTTTTAGCGTTTTTGTTTTCAGGGGGGCAAGATGGTCTAGAACCTCAGTGACAGTTTTGTTAAAGTGCTCAGTGAGTTCGTTAGCATTAGAGGAGGGGGCAGTGAGACTGAGTTGGGATTGGAGTTTAAATTCCAGAGTGCCGGGAGGGATTTGCCTAAGATTTCTGGTCACAGTTGTAGTCTTATTTTTTTGTATCGGGGCCGGAGGGGCAGGAGGGAAGATCGAGAACAGGATAAGGTGGTGGTCAGACCAATCGATGGGGATGATGTTGGATAAGGATGTCAGATCAGGGTTGGAGATGATGGCGTCAAGCGTTGCTCCTTTGGCGTGGGTGGGGGAGTGGCAGAACTGTTTGAGGTCGCTGATCTCAAGAAGGTTGTTGAGAAGGACAATTGGAGGGTCGTCTGGCTCATTCCAGTGGAGGTTAAGATCTCCAAGGAACAGATCATTGGAGTTGGAGAGTAGCGATTTGGTAAGAAGGTTGGATAGTTCTTCGGCAAAAGGAAGGGATTCGCCAGGAGGGTGGTAAATGTTATGGAGTCGGATTGGGGGGGAATTTTTAATTTTAAGTTCGGCTCCTAGGTATTCAAAGGTTGTGTAGTCAGTGTTGGGAATAGAGGAGAGTTGAAGTTCTTCTTTGTAAATATTTGCTAAACCTCCCCCTATTTTTTCAGTTCTGTCTTTTCTGATAATAGAGTAGCCAGGGGGGGCCAGGAGGTCAAGGATGGGTGTGGAGTGGTCGTTGAGCCATGTTTCAGTAAGAAAGGCAATATCAGCATCCTCGTTGAGGATGATTTCAGAGATTTCGGTCGCATGTCGGACAGCCGAGCGGCAATTAAGGAGCATGCAGGAAAGGGGTTTAGGATTTGTATTAGGGGCGGGGAGAAGTTGAATGTTGGTGAGTTGGGGGGGGTCTAGGGGCGCTCGGAGCCTCAGGAATTCTGCTAGTCCCCAGGATAACTGGGATCGTGGAGTGGGTGGGGGAGGGGTCAGTAGGAGGGAGATGGTTAAGGTAGGTGTTGCAGAGAGGCGATGTTGTCCAATGTTTAGGATATGGGTGTTTTCTGTTGCTAGTATTAGGCGCGTAGGGCCAAGTGGGGCGGGATATGGGTTTGTGGAAGTTGATCCCAATGAGATCCTTTCTGAGAAGGGTGAGTTCAGTGGTTAGGTTGGAGAGATTGTGGTTTAAATTGCGAAGTGTCTGACAGAGGTCTGGTAGGAAGGAAGTGGAGGAGACTGGGATGGAGGAGGGGTTAGGGATGTAATGTGGAGTAGGGGGGGGATGTTGGCAGTTTGTAGTGGTCGTATTGCTAGAGGGCGATACAGCAGGTGGTTTCGTGTTAGGAAGGGGGTTGGGAGAGGTTGGGGGAAAGGAGGAGTGAGTGTGCTGGTGTTGGCATGGAGGGCTGGGAATTGCATGTGATGGCTTGGCGGGGGGTGGGGGGGAGAGGGGGAGTGGAGGGGGTAGAGTATGGGGGGTGAGGGGGGATGCAGTAGTGGTAAAAAGGGTGGAAGTGAAGTTTGTGAGGGGAGGGGTGGGCATCTGAGGAGTAATGGTTGTCAAGGGACTGGAAAGAGGGGTACAGGGGAGGTTACAGGGTGTTAGAGTGGGTCGGACATTGGAAGGCAGGGGGATTCGGGGGAGTGTATTGTGGGGGTGAGAGGGGGTTGGATCCAGAGCGGAGGGTAGGATAGGCGTTAGAGCGAGGGCTTTGTCACTGAGGTTGGGAGTAGCATGGGGTGGGGGGTTGGTCTCAGGGGGGCGGAGGGGAGTTGTGAGGGGGTCTGGAAGGGGGTTGGTGATGTGATGGGGGATCGGATTGTGACGGGGATGGTTCAAGAGAGGGTGACTGAGTAGGAGATGTTGAACTAGGACTGTCATTAGGGAGAGGGTTGAGGGTAGGGGCGGTTTGGGGGGTAGATAGTAACAGCTGTTCGGTAAGAGTGCTAAAGATGAGTTCAAAAATTGTGAGGTGCTGTTCGGAGGCTTGAATCAGGATGTTTCCAGTTTTGTAGATGGAAATGGTTAGTTCACCAGGGAAAAGAGAGGTCGGGGAAGTGGCGAGTTTGTGACCATGGGGGATTTTAATCGAGCTAGATACTGGGAGGTGTTGTAAAAGGGTGCTCTTCCATTTGGAGGGGCGTTTGGTGTAGAAAATGTAGTTGGTTTTAATGGGGGAAGTGAGGCTGTGGTAGTTGTCTTCAATAAGGGTTTCAGGATTTCGGATTAGGAGCTTATGTTTGAGGTTCTTTTTGGCATTTTTTGAAAGGTTGGTAGGGTATGGAATTGTCCAAGAGTTGGGTCCATGTTTGGAGAGTGCAGGGAGCTTGTCAGTTAGAGCTTGAGAGGAGCGTGGAGTATGGGTGGGATTGGGGAGGGGCATGGTGGAGAGGTTTGGCTGGGGGGAAGTGGCGGCGTACAAGGAGAGGTGGGTGATGATAGGGGGGGAGGACAGGGGGAAGGGTATTTGGGTAAGAGCGATGAGGGGGTGGGTGTAGGAGGGGCGGGCGGGGGTTCGGTTTTTTGAGACCCTGCTGCCGATCCGGAGGGGGAGAAGAAGATGCAGGTGGGTGGGGTTGAAGGGTGGTAGTGAGCGGAGGGCAGGGGGAGATTAAGGGGGCAGAAAGAGGTCTATGTTGGTGACCGAGCAGGGGTTCAGTGCTAGTAAGGAAGGGGGTTAGCGGGTTGGGGTAAGGGTTGGGGTGAGGTGAGCAGGAGGGTAAGGGAGAGGTAAGAATCCGAGTTTGGGCGGGTAGTGGTGATTCTCCTAGGGTGAGGAGGGGGAGGACTTTGAATAGCAGAGAGGGGAGTAGAATGGATCGGGAGATGAGTGGTAATACAGTAGAGAGAAACAACAACAGTAATGATGAATATAGGATAGGATGGTAGTTTAGATCAATGAAAGACACTGCAATGTCATACTATTTGCAGATTCTTACCTGTACGAGTGCTAATTAATAACAATGTATGAACATTAATTCTATGTATGACAAGGTAACCACTTTTCTCTCTAATGTTTCAGAGATGGTGCTGTTTTTCCCAATGTGGTTCCCGCATGGTCCAGGATGGAAGTAAGATCAATCTTTTTTTCTTCATTGGAATTAGTTCCAACTTCATTGAGTTTTGATAAGCTATGAATAGATATTCAAGCCTGTAATCCATTGGTGATGACCAATAAAAACAATGAGATCAGGGAGTAAACGTTTAATCAAACATTACAATTACAATGCCTAGTGCAAAAGAAACTTTCACTGGCACTAAATGCCAGTGGTTAGCATAACTAAGACACCTTCTTAGGTAGATAAACCCCCCCTCTCCCTCAAAAAATGATGTAGAAACATCCAACATAAGGCATCTAGTTAAAAGAAACTGAAGATCAATAAACACAATTACAGTTTGAAACATGGAACCTCTGCACACTCTTTGAAGAGAAGGAAATTAATTGGCACCAAACATTATGGAACATCTTTTCTCTGGCCCAAGGTATAGGAAACTTACCATAACCGGTAACCTATGTCAAGTGATTCAAACCACTCTCAAAAGGAATCTCCTCTAATCTTCACCTGTCCAAAAGGATTCTTCTCCCTGTCAGGTGACTGTCAAAGGCATTCTCTTGATAAGTTTTCGTAGGATTCCATGCAGGTAGGTTTGAAACTCCCTGACCCGGTATGATTTTTTACGCAGGAAACTTGTGACAAAAGTCCACTGAGAGGTATTTTCGGATTTGGATGTTGCTCACCAGCACAGTGCTAGAATCTGTTGGGTGATGACTGTTTCAATGACCTGGCCATGACACTGGTTTGTGAAGCTGATTAATACTTATGGGATGAATCCCAGTGGAGGGAGTGCATACACTCTCATCCTATGTATATATGTACAGTCTTTCATGATTGGGTCTCCTCATTCCTCTGATTGTATGTGTGATTATTCATTGCTTACATAAGTGGTGACGAACCTCTCAATGTGGGTCTATATAAAGCCCTTAAGGCTGTAGGATGGTCAACAACGTTTACTGGTAGTTGGAGCTGCTGTCTCCTTTTCTCATCTCTCCCCTCTGTACTGTTCTCTCATTCTACCCACTCGCAAAGGAGAAACCATTGTAGAGCCAATGTATGTGCCTCAGTTCAAATCACAAATTTTAAGACAGCCTTAAAGTTCCTTTGTGTTAAGCTTCTGTAGCCCAAACTGGTTCCAGTGGGTTAGCCTATGTCCATCATCCAAGTTGCATACTTGGTGAGACCAAAAGCAAGATAACTTGAATGCCACCCTTTAAGCAGTAGGGAACTCTAGAGTTGAGGTGAATACTTTGTTTCTGCTGCAACATGAAGACGAGAAGGAGAAAGACTCCCTGGAATGTAGAAAATATGACTTGCTTCAGCCCAGAGTTCAAATCGAGCTGCACAGTACACCACAGTAAGAATCCTTGTTCAATAGTCACTACTGAGGCTTGAGGTCTCCAACCACTGCCTAGCTTTAGCAAGATTGTGACGAGTAAGCATTGAGAAAGATAGAGAGTAGAGATGCGTTAAGGTGAACCACTAGTCGTCAGTGTGGATACTACTTCCATTGTCTGTGTGTACCCCTTCAAGGCACCAATTCTGTGCATGAGGGCTGTGACAATCTGATGGTGGTGCTGACGGCCCGTGCTGTGCATTGGTGCCGATGAGCATCCAACCTGACCTTATGCCTGCTTCACCAAGCCGGGGTTCTCCAGCTGCAAGTCTGATGAGTTTGAAGACTCTGCCTGGTGCCATCCCTCATGTAAAACCAGAAGTGCAAGAAACTGTGTCTCATGGGCCATGATATCCATCTGAAATTTCCTATCTGTCTTTGTAGCCAGAGACCTTCAGAAGGCACTGCCATTGCTGAAGCAGCATAACCCTTGTCTGCCACCTTCAAACTGATCTGTGTACCTTCTCTGCCTTTAGGAGCTTTGGCTTCAAAAGTAGAATCCTCAAAAGATGAGACCTAGTAATTCAATGAGCTTGCAGTAGAATATGGGTTCTCTGGCACCGGAGGCAATAGTACTACTTGTCAAACATTTTCACAGGCCCAAAAGATCTGTACCAACATGGAGATGAACCTTAGATAAGCATTCTACAGTGCGTTCAAACCCTGAAGCCTACAGTGTCTTTAAATAAGGCGGATAAAGGGAATATTCTGGGAACATATTTATCAAGATACCAGATAACCACAACCCCTCCAACATGATGCATTTTGTAAGATTTCCCTCTTGGCCAGCCTGTCTGTGTTAAGGTATCAAAATGTCAGAACTTATCAGGAATATATGCTCTACTCAGTTACCAGCTATATGGCTGGAGCTGTTGAAAGTCTCAATATTCTATGATATTGGAAATTATTTCTTTACCTTAAGCACTTTCTACCAGGTTGTTGGACTATACTGTAAAATGTCTTGTACATTGCAGATCAATGTATCACTTATCCTTCAAGCTGTAAACTCCATCGATCTGCCCTTCCCTTCTCAGCAGTTGGAAGCCCTGAAAGCCGCAGTATTGATCTAGTAAACATCAATGCAGTTAATGTAGAGTCTCTAAGGCATGTTTACTCAGGCATGAAAGGCAAACAATTGCCTGATGCACAGAGAAAAATAGTTGGACATCAGAGCCGCGTACTTTTAATTTTCCTCTAATTAGGTCATGATTTTGTAGTCTGGTTGTGAAAAACAAAGGATACCAAGCGGCACAAAAGAACATCGTGCTTGCTCAACATTCAGTTGTACCTACAGGGCATGAGGGCACTGGCAGATGCACTATAGAAAGAAATCCTTACTAGGTACATGGGGCTTTCTAAATATGCAAGATTATGGTCCAAGGCAAAGGCTTCCTGACAAAACCATACTCTTGCTATTTCTCAGATTGGAAATTGATTATTTCTTTGTATCTTGCTGGTTCTAAGTTAAGGATCTAGAGTCTTAAAGTAAAATACTTTTCTGGAGAGATAAATTGATCTAAAAATTCTGGCAGATAAAAACATCTTTTATTTGGAGAATTCAGCATGTTTCTTTTTTTCTGTATTTTACCACAGTTCCAAAGATGAAGTATCTGAAAGAGATGGACAGACCCACAATCCTACGAATACTGGATGTCTGTGCTATGCGCTACCCAGATAAAACAGCCATCTCCTGTTGTCGCTATTTGGAGTGTTTTAAGAAAGTAAGTCTGCTCATGCGAGTACAGCTTTGCCTACCACCTCCACTGGCAGAGGGTGAGGGAAAGCAATGGTAAGAACTGAGGAAGTGGGCTTCTTACACTTATTATGAGCAGTCAAGTTTAAAACCATATTTCTTTCTTATCATAGCTTGTATGGGAGCAAAGACTGGCAGTGTTGGAAATACTTCTCCTCATCCTGCAGCGCGAGACACTTGACTTCAAGAATATTGTGTGCATCTCTCAAACCTCCTTAAAGTTCCTGCAGCAGCCGGTATGTTGCCTGAAGCAAGTTGTGACAAGTGTGGACTGATATGAGGGAAAAGCATAAAGCCTGTTACAAGCTAGATTCAACTCAACTATGTTGTGTTTGTAGAGCTGTCCAAGTCTAATAGTTTATTTATTAAAGAGTTTTATATGGCACTGGCTAGACCTGTGGGTATCAGAGCACTTTACATCATTGTCAAAGCATTATCAGTCAGTAGCAATACAATATACTTAGAGTGACGAGAGTCAAGTCAGTGTATAGTCCTTGGGCAAAAACAAGATAGAAGGAAGTGGTAGTTCCAGAGTGAGTTAGAGGTTATATCCTGGATTGTTGAGGTGCTGAACGAGCAAGAATTCTTTCAGTTGTCTTTTGAAATTCATAAAGGAAGAGTTAGTTCTGATATTTACTGGGAGAGAGTTCTAGATTTTGGGGGCATTGCCTGAGAAGGAGCGAGAGAGGGCTTTTTGCTTGTGGAGAAGTTTATTGGAGCTTCTTCGATTTCTTGTTTAGCCTGCCTTTGTGAGTTTGGAAGTGAGGTATGCTGGTTTACCAATGTGTACAACTTTATGGGTGAGGCAGGCAGTCTTAAAGCAACAGTATGCTTCGATAGGTAGCCACTTTAGACTATTGATTCCATGGGAGATGTGTGATTTGGTGGGAGGAAGGACTTCATTTTGTTAAGGAGTTTTAGGTTGTAGAAGCATCCTTTGCTGTAGGCTTTATGTCATTGCTCATGTTCAGATTTGACTCCAGGGTGATCCCCGGAGATTTAGTGGAGTCTGCCAGAGTCAGTTTGAATTTCAGGGCATCTAGGTTATTTAGCTATTCTTAGGTCTGGGGGAGCTGGCTGTGATTGGACAAAAGGAGGATTTCTGTCTTTTCTTGGTTATGGTTAAGGTGGTTGTGTGTCAGCCAGTTTTGCACTTGTGTGAGGGTGGAGTTCAGCTTGCGTATGTCATCCAAAGAGGATATTTCCAGATATAATTGGGTGTCATCTGCATATAGATGGTAGGCAATGTTTGCTTGTTTAAGTATTACGGTGAGAGGTTCCATGTAGATATTGAGGTTGAAACTACAGAGCCATGTGGGACGCCTTGGGTGATGGCATAAGCAGTGGAAGTTGAGTTGTTGTTAGAACTGGGGTCTCTAGTTGGCAGAGGTAGGTACCTTTGACCAAATAGGGCGCCTTGCTTCTAGTCAGTGTAAGGGGGTACACTCCTAAAATAACCCCTGCTCACCCCCTTGGTAGCTTGCACGAGCAGGCAGGCTTATCTCAGAGGCAGTGTGTAAAGCATTTATGAACACATACAGTAATCCTGTGACAACACTACAGATGGACAGCACACAGGTTTTATATAAAAAATAAGTTTTCTTTATATAGACTTAACACAAGACCACATATAATGGTAGAAATAGCTTATTTCTCTTAAGATGGTATATGCGACACTTATGTTCAATATACCTTTGCATGCGTAATGCTATACAACGAAAGTATTGCAGGGAGGGTGATGTGTCGGTTCCTTACACGCAAGAACGGTGGTGCGTCGGTTACCTACTGCTGAGTAGGGGACGATGATGCGTCGGTTCTTCTCAGCGTGGGGAGGTGATGCGTCGGTTTCTTACTGCGATTCCGTGGCGATGCAACCAGCAGCGCCGTGATGCGATGAAGATCCAGTGCAATGAAACAAAATGGCGTCTTCTTCTTGATGCGACAATGATGCGTGCACGCCCGACGACCGCGCAGCGACTAAACTAATCTTCTGAGCCGCGACAGGCACTGCAACACGCTTCTCCGGTGATGCGAGGGCATCTGCTGCAATGGCGACACTCTTCTCTGGTGATGCGGGGCACTTCGGTGATGCGACGACAACTGCTGCGGCGGCGGCGCGCTTCTCTGTTGATGCGACGGCATCTTCTGCGACGGTGACACTCTTCTCCGGCGATGCGAGGCGCTTTCGATGATGCGATGGCGGCAACGGCGGCACGCTTTCTCGCCAATGCGACGACAACTGCTTTGGCGGCGACATGCTTCTTCGTCTTGAGTCGCGCTTCCAGCTCCCAGACGCAGTCTTTCAGAAGGCCCAGCTCAACAGCAGGCACTTCAATTCCCAGCAGGGGAATGCAGGGGAGCTGGTTGGTGAAGTCTGTTGTCCCTGAGACTTCAGCAGGAGGCAAACTCAATCTTCCAGCCCTTGGAGAGCCTTTACAAGTTGATGAAAGTAGCACAAAGTTCCTTTATCCTTTCTTTGGCAGTCAGGCAACCACTGCAAGCCAATCCCCCAAACAGCACTCAGCTTAGGGATAGTCTCTTCCTCAGTTTCTCTGGTTCCTCTCCTCAGCAAAGGTTCTTCTTGTTTCCCAAAAGTGATCTAAAGTTCTGGGGTCTGGGTCCCCCTTTATACTCATATTGTCTTTGTTCTCTGAAGGCAAAGAGGCCTTTGCCTAGTCCAAACCAGTTCTGGTCAGTCCCGGAGCACTTTGTTTACATGACTTCTTCTTTCCTTTGAGAGTGTTGGCCAGGGACATCAGACGCACCACAGGAGGGAAGGCACAGCCCTATTCAGACCCAGGTGCAGCTCCTCCCACCACTCTCCATGTAGATCTCTCTATTCAGCCTTGTGCTGACTCACCCTGTCTCCTGGAATCCCCCAGCCCATGTCACTCAAACTCCAGACATGGACTACACAACCTAGCAGAGATAGGCTTGGATAGTTAGGCAAGAAAATACCTACTTTCTAAAAGTGGTATTTTAAAACACAGAATGTTAAAACCAATTTCACTAAAAGATGTTTTTCATCATTCTGAGTTCAGGCATACTAAACTCGAACTTCTACCATGCTCCCTGGGTCAGTTAGGTTTATAAGATGTTATCATAAAACTGCCCATTCTGACCTATGGGGAACAGGCAGCCTTGCAATAGTTAAAAACGAAAATGACTGTAATTCACTATCAGGACATGCCACACACACCAGGGCATGTCCTACCTTATACTTACAATGCACCCTGCCCTGGGCCTACCTTAGGGGTGTCTGATATGAAGAAAAGGGAAGGTTTAGGGACTGGCAAATGGGTGCACTTGGCCTGTCAACACGGCAGTACCACACTGCACACAGGCTCTGCAATGGCAGGCCTGAGACACACTTTACAGGCTCCTTCTGTGGGTGGCACAACCAGTGCTGCAAGCTCAACAGCAGCATTTGATTTACAAGCCCTGGACACCCATGGTGCACTGTACGAGGGTCTGACAAGTAAATCAAATAACCCAATCATGGAGTCACTAATCCATACATCAATTTATCATCGGGAGCACTTGCACTGTGGCACTGAATAGCAGTGGAATAGTGCCCAAAGCATCTAAAACCAGCAAAAACATGTGAGGCAACAGCAAAAAATGGAAGGGAGACCCACGCCAATGGTGCCAGGTCTAAGAGTTGTTTATTTTTTTTATTTGAGATTGGTTATGTAGAGACGATGAGAACCACTTCAGAACCATGCCATCTGCTCTGATTCGTTGTTGTAGTGAGTTCAAAAGTAGTTTGTGGTCGACCTTGTGGAAGGCCACTGATAGGTCACAAAGGATGTACAGGGAGCATTTATCTTCATCCAAAGAATTATATATATCATCTGTTATAATCATCATAGCTGTTTCTATGCTCCCTCTGTTCCCGAACTCGGGTTGGTGGAATCAAATAGGTTGTTGCTGTCAATGTATTGGTTGAATTGGGAGAGAACACACTTCTCAATAGTTTTTGCCAGGAAGGGGAGGGTGGAAACGGGCTTGAAATTGTTGAGGACCTCTGGGTCTGCCCCTGTTTTTTTTTAGCAGGAGAGTGACGTGGCCCTCCTCGATGCAGTGAAGCAAAGTCCCATTAATAAGACAGCTGCTTTATTATCTTGGTCCAGAGAGGGGTTGTAATGTGGTTGAGACTTTTAGCCAGAGAGGCTGGAAGAGGGTCTGTCTAGTATGAGGAGGGTTTGGATTTTGCGATCACCTTGTAGATGTCTTCTTCCGTGACTGGGTGGAAAGTCTTCCAACTCCTGGGTGCTGTGTAGGACCTTGTGTGTTGGTAAAGTCCAGTGGTGAAAGGCAGAGAAGCCACTGCCGGCGAGATCGGTAAGTAGGTGGAGGAGTTGTTAACCTCTGTGATGTGGTGGGGGATTGCCAGTGGACATATGCGTTTGGCAGCCTAGAGAGAGTTTGATCTTCATGATTTTTTCGTTGAAGAATTTGGCAAAGTTGTTGCATCTTTCTTTGGAGACAAGAGGGGCTTCTTTGGTAGGTTTGATGTTTGATGATGTTGAAATGCTCTTTGTGGAGGTTTTTTTGCTTTATCAAGCATACTATGGAAGAAGGTGGCTTTCTCTGTTAAAATGGGATTTTTGCATTTCCTGAAATATAATCTTTCTGCAGCTCATCGTTGTCCGAGTTGAGATCAATGATTGAACCAGGATCTTGGTGATGTCTCTCTGATCCTTTTTAGTTTCATGAGCCTACTTGGTCTAGGATGGCTTTCATTGTAGAACTGTAGCGGGTTTGTAAGCTCGTCAATGGTAAGGTTGCGGGAGGGACATCGTTCTTTCTTCCAGATCGGAAAGGGGTATCTGATTGATGTTTCTGGACCATTGGAGAGAGTTCCGAGATTGGTTTTGAGGTACTTCTGTTTGGTTCAGTTGAAACAGGATGATGTGGTGATCTGACCTGTCGACTGGCAGGATGTTGTCTATGGTTATTGAATTGTTTTGTGCTATGATGGCGTCTAAGGTTGAGCCTCTGTTGTGGGTTTGGCCTTTGCAATATTGGGTATGATCTTTGCTGAGTAAGAGTTAGCTTAAAGATTGGAGTAGTGTGTCCTTCTCGTCATTCCAATGTAGGTCGAGGTCTCCTAGTATTATGTTGTTGGTGTTGGAGAGACAGCAATGCATTATCAGATACGACAGTTGTTCGCTGAAGGGGGAAGTGTGTTTCCTGTTGGGTGGTAGAGGAAGTGACATTTTGGTACTTTATTGCCTTTAGGCATTATGCTAGTGCTGAGATATTCAAATGATGGGAAGGAAAAGGAATCTGTTTCTGTCATAGTGATGTTGCACCCACAACCTTGATGCCCTATTTCTTACCGAGACTTGACTACATGCTGGGTCCTTGCCGAATATAATTATGGCACTACCTGACAATTTTTCCATAGTAAGGTTAGAGAGACAAGACCATATAGGTGGAGGCATTGCTAATATTTTTAAGAAGGAGTACCACTGTAAAATTGAAGATTTTTTGATGTCTGATTTTGAAGCATTGATCTTTACAATTGCTTTTACTCCTAAATGTTTGTTCTCCAGAGCTTTGATTTACCTCCCCCCTGGGGTACGCTGGCTCTCAACCTGATCTACTGGCTATCCACATTTTGCAAACTGCAAATTTTGCAATACTTGGGGACCTAAATCTTAATTTAGATGGCTCAAAGAGCACTCAAAGTGCCTCTTTGATTGAGGATCTAAAATGCACTTTATTTGGCACTTACTAACTAACTGCCCACTCATGTGGCTGGGCATCTTTTAGATCCTATTTTTCCAAATATAAAAGACTTAAAGACAGAGCCTCCCCATCCACTCTGCTGGTGTGATCACTTGGCTGTGCCTTTTACGGTCAAGCCCCTTTCTTTCCTTTCCCCAGTGTGGCTAAAGTTGCAATCAGAATCCAGAAATTGGCCTAAACTCAATATTGCTGCACTGAATGAGCAACTGCTTTATACTAAACCTACTCTACAACAACAGATCGATTTAGATTAAGATCCAATTCGTCACTGGCTCACTGAGTCCATTGATTTTAATCTGCCAACTACTAATAATACGTGTACGCAGAATTCACCCACCAGCCCATTGGTTTAATGATGCACCTAAAGCAGAAAGGAAACGCTGCAAAGCGTTAGAAAGACGAGGATGAAATAGTTTGCACAAGACGGCAAGATTATGTATGGGGATTCTCTAAAAGGCTATCATGCCTGCTTTAACTATTACACTTAAAAAAATCATGAACATGCAAAATTGCCAGAAGACACTCTTCAAAGTGGTTTCCGTACATTTCTATGGGGAAGTCGCAGTTGCAATTTTACAGTTTAAGGAGCCTTCTAGGAGGACTTCGAGGAAACCCGTTGGAACTTAAGAGGTTGGAGAGCCACCTGACCCATGGATACCGTAGTACCGGAGTTACCAATCCCAGAGGAGCAGGGTGCATAAGTCTGGAGTGGTGTCGGAAACCACCGTCGTTCTCAATGGAGGGCTGCGAAGAAGTGCTGTTGCTGTGAAGGTGAAAAAGGTCCGATGGAATCCCAGCTGGGATTCTGGAAGAAAGGAACCTGAAAGCAGAGGGGACAGAGTCAGGGTCACTTCAGAGGGACCAGGGGTTGGGAGACGAATGCCCACCAATGTCGGGTACTTCAGGTGCGAAGAAGGGATGCTTGACTCTGCAGCCACGAGGACCAGGAGATGTCGACAATGACCAGGAGCCAGATGCGAGCTTTCCCATGAAGGATGCCGAGTGGTGAGGGGTCGTTGTCCGGCTGGAGCACCAACAAAACTTGGCAGAAGCAACCCACGAAAGAAGGTCAAGCAGGTTACGGTGTGGACCAGCAAGGTCCAGGGGACTCACCAAGCAATGGGGAATCAGGGCACATCTGGAGCAACCAGGAAAGCCCAACAGAATTCAAGATGACCCTCAGGAGGACCCACAGGCCGAATGACCAGGGGTCGCAAGAGGACCTTGAGCAAGAGCCCACGGAGCACTTGGTGCGAGGAGGCTGGAGTTCTTTGGTGGAAATACTGCTCAGGATCAGGACTACAGGGAGTCCAATGCACAAACTCGGGAATTGCCAACAAGCATATGCACTTGCAAATAGACACGGTGCACAGGGAGGGGTTCAGGGTATGTGGTCCCCACGAAGGATACTGGCCTCAAACTTGCTGAGAGGGCAGATCAACCTAAGGGACCTTCGAAACCGACCTCCTGTGTTACTGGAGTCTTCAGAGTCCACAGAAGAGTACAGGAGCAGCAGACCGGTCAGTTGCGTTAAGGTGCCTGCGAATGCAGTGGAGTGATTCATTCAACCCAAGGGAGATTCTGCAGTTGTCCTTAGTGCACCACAGGTCCTGCACCAAGCCTGTATGGAGCAAGGGCACAGACAAAGCTTTGGACAGAGAGGGAGATGAAGTTGGGCCCAGTCGAAGTCCAGCGTGTCCAAACAGTCGATGGTCAGTGGTTTCTTCTTGTAGAATCTTGTCCACATAAAATCTAAAGAGCTACAGTCAGGTAAGCCCTTTTGTACCCACTGGAGAGGGTTGGACAGATTTGGGGGACCCTCCTAGGGGAGGGTCAGGACAGAGGGGTGTTTACACCCATATCTTTTGTCCAGTTTTGCGCCACAGCAGGAGCCAACGGCTCCCAGAACTGGGTTAAGCTGGACTATGCACAGGGACACCAAATGTGCCCCGGGTGCAGACTTTCAGGCACTCTCAGAATGCATGAAACCACACTAACCCCAGGGAAATACTGGAGGAGGGAACTAGAGGCACGAGGCGCTAGGAGCAGGCCAGCCTCCAACATAAAGTGTTCAACACAAATGGGGCCGCTCCCAGTATAGTGACCAAAGGTGCTCAAAGGTTAAATTGTGAGTGCGGACATCTCATAAAAAGTGAAGGACTGGCCTCACACACCACCAGGTGTCATGCTTCATCATCGGCAGTCCTCGCCCTCTAGAAACTCGGTTTGGTAGAGGGCGGGCATTCACCTGACGACAGGGATGCACTTCTAAACTGAGTGGGGGCCCGTGAAAAGTGAGTGAAGTTTAAAAACCATTACAGTTACCAAATTAAATTTTAATAGAGTAGGCAGCTGTATGGTACTAAAAAGGTGAACGGTTGAAGTGGGGAATTTATTATCCCCTCACCGTAGTGAATAGGGTCAACATGTTTCTGCCGAATGGCCCAGAAGGGTCCGTGGCATTCATCAGGTCCTATAGCAAGGGGGCTCCGTTCTTACCAACTTCGTGGTGAGAAGGCACCACTTGGTGGGGTGACCTGGGTCACACTCCACCAGAGAGGGGAGGGCTCTCAGTAAGCCTGTAAAACATAAATATACACAAGAGTACCATCAGAAGTAGGCTCGGTCCCTGAATAGAATCATTGAGGACCACATACACATATATTAACGTGAGTGGCTATATGTGTGTAACATGTGACACTCATCTGTGCACACACTGAAATAAAGAAACATCATATGTGAGACATAATCCCTCACATCTTACCCTAGAAACAAAACCTACGTGCCCCATGGGAGAAGGATGGGGGGAAGACCCTTGTTGTCAGACTCTGGAAAATTAAAAACAGTAGTAGCCATGGTAAAAAATAAACACATTGTATGCAATTTCTAAGAGCATGGAGCCAATAAATGATCCTTTTCAAACTCACACGCATTCACTAAAAACTGCATGCATTCCCTTAATGCCTCAAGGTGCGTCTCCTTTGGTAGCACCTAATCGTATCCTTCTGTCCTCCCCAATGGTGACTGAGCGAGGGGTGGGCGTGGTTTAAATAGTGCTCTTAATTGGGCGTGAGACAAGAATTGCACCGTAATTAGTGAAAGTGCCTGCCAGTTTGTGGGATCCGGTGTCCCAAATTGCGCCGAAGGATGTATGCAGAATCTGTGCCTGGCCTGCTCAGAGCGTGGTAACGAGTGTCGCCTAGCCTGCGATGAAGATCCGGTGTCTGCGTGGTAAGCGTGTAAGAGAAGTCGGGCTTCAAGCTAGCCTGGCTGATGATGGGTTCAACCCAGATCTTTGACCGGGGGTGAGTGCCTGAAAAGTTTCAGTTCTCTGTCCTTCATCTCCTTGTGTTTGCTTTGTTCACCCTAAGCTGGCAGGGTATGCCCAGATGTGGGTCCCTTGCTCACTTTGCCACTGGATTCAAGCTAGCCTGGCTGATGAGGGCTGTTAGTCTGAAACCAGTCCCAGGATGCTTGTTTCTGGCCCAGGGAAGACATGGCTTGGCTGTTCGGGCTGGACTGTTCCCATGAGGCACAGGGTCAAGACTGATTTGCATATAGCTGTGTCTGAACTGGGGTGGCAAAGTGAGCTAAAGAACGATGATGGATTCAACCCAGATCTGTGACTGGGGGTGAGTGCCTGAAAAGTTTCAGCGCTCCGTCCTTCATCTCCTTGTGTTTGCGCCATTTTAGAGATAGCATTTACCGCAAGGTAATAATGCACCTGTACCTATATGTCCGGCTGAGTCGAAGACAACCCGGGAGAATGGTCTACGAAGGCTGCAGAGGGGCTCTGCTCATGCATGGGCACCCTCTCAAGTAAAACCCAGCACCCTGTCTTCAGGATTGTTAAGGTGTGCTATTCGGGTGGCTTATAAGTTTTAAGTGTACTGACCTATAGATATAGTGAACCTATATCTAAAATAAGTGGTGCAAGCACCAGCTTACACAGTTTGCAGTAGCAGACCTGTAGTTCCATTTTGCATGGCCTTTCATGGGTGGTATAATACATGCGTCAGCCCATGGGAGGCCTCTGGGGTACCTATGCCCTGGGTACATGGATACCATATACAAGGGACTCATAAGGGTACCCCAGTATCCAACATGCAGTGTACCAAAGTACATGCATAACAATTTAAAGGAGAAAGCAGATAAACTGAGGTCCTGATTAGCAGGATCCCAGTCAGAGTAGTCAAAACAGTGCAACATCAAGCAAAAAGTGGGGGTAACCATAAGAAGCAGATCCTACTGTCCTACCCTACCAGCCGACTCGCTCCCTAAGATCTTCAAATCAAACACTGTTCTCTGTACCGAGGTTTCATCTAATCCACATGACAGTCTGCTCCTTTGAAAATATAGGCCCTAAACTGTGAAACTATCTCCCCTCAGCTGTAAGGAATTGTAATTCACTCCTGAGCTTTCGTAAGGGTCTGAAAACCTGGTTATTTTAGCGTATCACATCAGACCTGTGCGCTATGTTGCGCCGGTTAACACTCTGGGGTAGCTGCATGCATTAGAAATTGCATAATAATAATAAGGTCGAGGATAGGATAGGAAGATTGAATGTGATGTCAATGTCGTAGTTCAGGATTGTTTCTGCCAGCTCTGTTGCATGCTTGAACGCCGATCTGCAGTTTATGAGCATGCAGGTTGTATTACTGCTGCTTCTGGTCTTCTGGCAGAGGGGTGCATTGGGTATTTTGATATACTGTGCTGGTGGCCTGGCAAACCAAGGAGATCACCTGTATCTTGAAGGTGGGTGGGTCCATGGATTTTGTAGGGTTGCATGTTTTATCTAGATCTCTCATCTCCCTTAAGAACATCATGGGGCACGATCTTTTAGCCTGTGAAATTGGTTATTGAGGGAAGTTTTGTGCCAGCGGTTCATCTGGGTCTGAGATAAACGTAGGGGTAGGCTGGTGAAGTTGTAGGAGGGTCGATTTAATTGTCAATCGTATGCAGGGGAGGGTTTAAGAATCTTAAGGATGTTGTTGATACCCTTCGATACCTTATCGAGTGGATTTTCCAAGTGAGTTGAACGATCAGTTATGCCGATCGTGGCTATATAGTTCAATGGAGATAGTAATTCAAGTTGACTTTCCATGCCGAATGAGCCATTTCGTTATGTCTTTCGAGGGCGTACGTTTCAGTGGCGGGAGTGTGGAGGTGTTGAGGGGCGAGTTGTCATCTCTGTTGGGTTCTGGGCTCTAATTACTTAGAAGCACAAGGGGCAAGAAATAAGTGCTATTCTCAGATGTTTCAAAATATGTTTTGACCCCTACACCAATAGCACATGTTTATCTGCATATAAGTAGGCAGGATCAGTTCTCCACCCTTTCAATTATTTTTGTGGAGTTAGAGAAATAGATGCTTCTAAGTAACGCATTAGGAAACATTGTGAAAGTCTCTACCAGATTATCTAAATTCAGGAAATTTCTGACTTTACACATTCTTTTCAGAGATACAGAGGCTATTCGATCACCACAGGAGTACCATGAGCTAGACATGATTAGGAATACCTAGATGAGGGATGTGCGGCAGTTCTCGTTAGTTTCAATTAAGGTTTAAAGTTACTGCTGTATATTCATACTAGCATTCATGTTTCAGTGGTCAGGGCATTTATTAATGCATTGATAGAGTATAAATATATCTTATGTAGGATAGCTACATAAAAGATTGCATGTCACAATATTAACTACAAAAATATTTGCTACAAGAATATCATAGCAAAAATATTTAAAAAATTATTGTGGAAGTGTAAATTAGTAAGTATGGATTTAACTCAACATACATGTACAGTAAAGATACAAATGTCATAGGTACGTGTATGTGGAGTTTAACAAAGCTGAAATACCTATATTCATACCTTTATATACTTGTCAATGTTTTGTCTGTCAATACGTGTAACAAGTTAGCAATGCATAAAAATGGTCAGGTAGACGTATTGCAGGCTCACCTACATCTAGACCTGTGTCAGCCCCTTTTGAGGTTCTCCTAGTTTAGGAAACTATAGATAATAAGCTTCACTGTCTAGGATAAGTGAACTGACTACTCTTACAAAGAGACAAACAAAAAACCCAATAACAACTACTCAAGTCATATCTGACATCCTTCAGGTGACAAGATACCAGTGGGCTCATTGATCACTTGTTTGACAAACATCCCCTTTTCGAGGTGTAGTGAGGAGAGATGAGGAGTGAGGAGGAGTGTAGTGAGGGGTAGCGATCCTGACCATCTACATTTTGTTTACAGGATTCTTTCCCTCATAAAGAAGAAGCCCACTGAATTATTAAAAAAAGCAGATGACCAGAATATATAGTATTCCCAGATCGTATGATGTTTCTTTCTCAGAATTCAGGCACATAGGGCCTTATTTACAAGCCCCTTGCGCCACCCGTACGTCACATTTCCTATGTTAAAAATGACGCAAAAGTGGCGCAAGGGGCTTGTAAATAAGCCCCATAGCATTTACTAAGGGATGTGTGAACAATTGAGTTGAGTAATTTTGTGTTATGCTTTGAGTGTACCTGTGAAACATCTTATTAAATATATCCTAAGTGCTCATCCCTGGAATGTGTTGTTCCATGCAGCATACACATACATGCTATGTGCTTTGGTGTGCATAGACCATGTATCTTCTGACACACACTGCACTCATTGTACTATTGCAGTGCAGTTACTCCATGCAGCACACGCATACATGCATTGTGCCTTGGGCTATACAGGCCTTCTATCTTCTGACACTGTATTCAAGGTTTATTGGTGATGTATCTTGAGCTCACAGGCTCCCAACTGCAGTCATACATATCATATTAAGGGAGTTTTGGCACCACAGTTAGTATTTGACAACAGCTATGTCCCCAGCCTCTGGTTTGGATTTTGCATTCTACAGAATTGAAGATTATGGTCTGCCGGTTTGATACTAGGGATTGTTTTTTAAAGTAGTTAGTTTTCATTGTAACTGATCTCTCATCATCTTGATCAGCTGTCTGAGTTCACAGACGTGGAGAAAGTCGGCTGCAGATTGATGGTGTATCTTGCTCGCTGGCTTCCCAACGTGGTGCTTAGGAACATCCTGGGTCTTTTTGAGATGAAGGCCATTCCACATCCATATGTTGCGTTGTGCCTACGAAAAGTCATTCAAGGTCATGGTAAGTTGCCTGGCATTTGAGAGATCCTTACATCAGGGAAGACCATGCTAAGTGAAGTGGGACATGGATTAAGTTCTGTTGGACACTGTTGGTACAATGATCACACAAACCAAACTAGACGGTATTCAAAGCACAATGGGGTAGTGATAGCTACAGACATGGGTCTCTGGTTAGGAGAGTACAGTCCTGTAAAATCTCAACCTCATTAGTTCTGGCAGTTCAACTTAGAACCATAGGGTTTAACAGCAGATAAAGACTGCTGAACCATCAGCCTGCTTACTGCCTGCTTCTCAGAATGTATAATCCAATCTGGTCCTCAGCTTCAGACTTCCCGTTTAGGACTTCTCTTTGCCGGTCTCACTTGAACATTTTAAATTAAGTTACTGATCCCTAGAATTTCTGTCAGAAATTTACTCCCCGTATTTGGTACTCTCTCTGTGATTTCATTGATACTCATTAGCCCCTCCTCCTCCCCCTTCAGTTTTACTTTGTGACCTCTAATTTTGGGGAAATTGATGCTCCCAGGTTTAGGGCCTAAGGAGTTCATAAGCAACCCTTCTAACAAGTGTGGCCTCTTGTACATGAAACACCACTAACCAGATACTATTGTGAGACCACAGAATGAAAAGAACCTCCTTTCAGACTTTGACCCTCAGGGAATTTGCTGTCCATTTCCCAGAATCTAAAACAGTACTCTTCTAAAACTTTGTGTGCCGCCTGTGTCAGATCGAAGGAAGCCCAAAGGCTGCGCTCTCTCTCTATTGCGCCACCCATCTCATTTCAACGTACATCCCAAGGCTCTGCCTTTATATTGACCCAACCATGTCAGTTCAAAGTGCACCCCAGTCGTAAGGTCTACCTGTTGTATGTTTGAGTTTGAAGGGCACTACAGAACTCCTATCTCCGCTGTGGTACCTGTTTACACCCAGGCACCACAGGCTTTTGACTCCATTATTCAACCTGTCTGAGCTGTGTTTTTTGTTGTCACCTCACAGTGTCCATAATGAAGTACTCTGAGGATTTCATCCTTGAAAGCTTTTTACCCATCATGAGGAAAGCAAGAACTTTTGTTCACTGCTGGTATTTCAGCCGTGGTAAGTATAAATTAGTATTAGGAAGCTTCTCTGAAACTGGATGGAGTGAGCACCCACTGCAAGAATCCTTTCCATTTTTTAGAAACCACCAGAGAAAATTTTATATAATTGTGTGTATCATTTTAATCAAAGGGCGCTGAGTTTGGCTGAGAATTTTGCCAAAATCTTCTGGGTGTTAAATTCATCTCTGAGAAATGATTTCGCTTTTCTTCATAAAATGAACAGATTCTGTACATTGTATGTAAAATGTATATGCTCTGTGCTATTTTGAGCAACAGCTGAGGTATTAGAATGTGACAAAAGTAATTAAAACTGCTCACCCTCCCCTTTTTCATTTTTATGAAACACAAGCATGCATTCGGGGGAATGGTTAAGGGTGTGTGTTATCAATACAATAAAGGCCTGGCTATCAGAGAGTCAATAATTGTTCTCTCTTAGGAACTTCTTCTGCCGTGGGGATACCTATCTCCACCCGATCTCTGACATCCTGTCCAGTTTACTACAGTCCCAGAACTCTTAAATCAGATGTCTTAAAAGAAGAACTGCTATCAGTCAATCCGCAACAATGTACATCCTCCCCCGCAACATGTGAGTGAAAGACACTTACTAAAAAAGTGAGTGAGAGAGTGAGAGGGCACCTCACGTATGCAACACCAGGGAGGCTACCAGCAGGTTCTCGCCAGTATTCCCACGTCTATCATCATCGGTTGCCCACTCACAGAAACAAAGAATATATAGTGTCCAATAATGAGACAGAAAGGCAGAAAGAAAGAATTAACTGTCCCAAACAAAACCCCGTGATTTGCAGAGAACCGCGTGTTCTATGCAATTAAAATTGAGCTAAGCCTCACTGTTAGGTTGCCCTCTTTATTCGCAATTGTGAGCTTACTCAAATTAAACGCACTGCATGTTGCTAACCTTTTCCAAGAACACCAACATGTTTCATTGCCATTTACTTATGTTGTGGCAAATTCGTCAGGGCGTGGGGTTCAGTCACTCGCCTCACTGGACAATAACTTTTAAGTTGCGGATAGGCTGATAAAACAGAAAAAACAGCAATTCTGTCTTAACAAAATCTGACCAACCAGACACTGTAATAGTCAAACATGATGTGTATTGTTCAATCATGCATTGGGTAATATATATTTACCAGGTGCAGGCTGAGGGCGCTCATACCAGCCTCCACCAAACCATGCGGGGTTGTGTTCATCACTATTACCCCTAATTAAAAAGCACTTCTGTTGCTTATCGTTACACCTGTGGAAATAATGTTTCAACATTAGATCAAAATCCTTCATATAATGTGTATGCTCTGTTTAGCTAGCGTGCACCATCTTTATCTCAATGTCAGAGTATATCTGATATCATCTTTCTCAGGCTGGCTGCTAACTGTTTCTTAGCCCACTGGTCCATCCCGTTTCACTGTATACACCTCGGTACTCAATACGTATCTATAATCGAGAGTTTTCACTAGCATGCCACTCTCATATGCTATATCCTGCCAGCAATTCTAGATGCCTCTGATTATTGTACCATCTCCGTGAGCTAACATGTATTGTACGCCCTCATTACACACTTACCATCATCATCATCATAGTCTTTATTCGAATTAAAAATGATTCATACAAGACACAAACATATACGTAAAACAGAATTATAGGGAGTCCCATTTGCTAAAAAATGTATAAAATCTTTCTATAAATAACTAAAATTTAGATTTAAGAAAAGAATTAAACATTTCAGCAGACTTAGGATGAAGTGCAATACAGATGAATAATAAAACAGTATGTAAAGCTAAAATGTTTTGGCAAATAACAACCAAGGATGGAGCCCTACGAGGGAGCCTCCTCAGTACCCCGGAGGGCATTGCGTCTTAAAGACCATGCCCAGCCCAAGTATTTGGCTAAGGCAATTGAATGGACTGGGAAAGTGCTTGTGCTTAAAACTCTAATAGCTGTAGCGGAGCTCCTTGTGCCCAGTGATTTACACAAAGGAGCAAGCCAGAATCGTCTGGAGTTAGCGTATACAGGGCAGACAAACAAGAAATGGGCAATAGATTCTTCTTTGGCACCACAGACAGGACAGGTACCTATACTTGCACCAGACCACCCGCTAGTTAGGGCCCTGAGTGGAAGGGAGCCTGCTCTAAGTTGGAAATAGAGTTTCCTGTCTCTTGGTATGGTAATCATATCCCAATAAGGTTCGAAGAGTGGGGTTGCCTTTGCCTCTAAGAATCGGCTGGTCATCGTAGGAGAGATAGTGTCGCTCCACACCCTATGATTTACCCACTCCCAGTAGAGCGTTTTCAGAAGCTTCTTAGCGGGAAACCCAGCAGCAACTGGGTCACTCCATAGGCCTTCCAATCCCAGGTCTAGCAAGGTTTCTCGGAGGTTCCTAAGCCACCCAATCTTGTGAAACTTGTCGGCCTGCATTACATCCATGATGCCCATTGCATAAGGCCGAAGCTCTGGTGTGATCCATAGTCTCCTCCAGTATAAGACCGGGCGGAGTTTGGCCAGATCCTTAATGGCCTTTCTACCTAGGTCATAACGTAGTGGGACCAGAGGGGTGCTTTGTGGAAGACCGGTTATACAACGAAAAAATTTATTTTCGGCGGCTGTTAAAGATGTTAATGCGTCGAAACCCCAAAGCTCTGCCCCATACAGCACTGAGCTAAGGGCCTTTGCCTCGTATACTTGAAGCACGGGTTTGACCGGCTTAGTGAGTGATTTTTTGTGCTCGTTGACCAATGTTCCCGTAATCTGGGTAAGTTTCAGCCTAGACAGTTCCAAGTGTCTATTCCACTTATTGTTTTGAGTCACATGTATGCCCAGATAGACAAAAAATGTTACCTCCTAGAGAATTTGGCCATTCATTATAAGCTTGCCTGTTCTGTAACTTGGGTGCGGGTTGAATGTCATGAGTTTAGTCTTGGTCACATTGACCTCCAAGCCGTGTTTTTTACAAAAATCTTCAAAGACTATCAGGGCCCTTTGCATGCCACTCGGAGTTTTAGATACTATAAGAGTATCGTCGGCAAACATCAATATTGGAGTAGAAACACCGGCCAACTTGGGGGCATCAGTGTTGACTTGAAGCACGTAGTCGGCCACTCCATTGATGTACAGGGAGAAAAGCGTGGGTGCCATAGCACAACCTTGGCGCACACCTCGCTCGACCGGAAACTCGGGGGTTGTGTCCCCCGGGCCTCCCCACTGTATTTTTGCAAAGTTAGGCTCATGGAGCCTCCTAATTAAGGTCAAGAGTTCCAAGGGAAGCCCAAGCTTTTCGAGGACCCTCCAGAGTTGCTCTCGGGGGACAAGGTCAAAGGCAGCTCTTAGATCCACGAAAGTAACATAGAGACTACCTTTGCCTAACGTAACAACCTTCCAGAGCAATTGTTTGAAGCGAAACACCTGATCCACAGTGCTGGTAAATTTACGAAAACCAGCTTGGAGGCTAGAGAGAATCTGATTGTCTTCGATCCAAGCCAGTACCTCATTCAATACCATCCTCCCAATGTCTTTTTGAATTGTGTCAATTAGGCTGATGGGCCTATAATTTCCTGGGAGGGTTTTATCACCCTTTTTAAATATTGGGATTATAATTGCGCCCCCCCAAGATTTAGGCACTGGGGCTCCTACGGCCACAGCATTGGCCACTAGGGCGATATACTTGCTCCAGGAGGACCTATTGTTGAGAAAAAGATCGGCTGCAACACCGTCCAAGCCTGGTGCCCGCCCTACAGCTACACAGGCCAAAGCAGCTAGGACGTCCTTGGGGCTAAAGGGACCAGACGAGTAGAAGACATATGAGGTTAGCCCCAAGCTTCTGTAGAGGGGGTCACATGCATATTGGGGTTTGAAGTACCCCAACCAATCTTCTTGGGTGACGTGGTTTGAAGGATTTTCAGGCGAGCCACCTCTGTTCCACTTGATCACATTCCAGAACAATCTGGTGTCCCGGGCATGGCAAGCCTCCTTTAGGTCAAGCCAATACAATTCGTCCCATCTTTTTTTTGCTTGGGTGAGGCACTTCTTATAAGAGGATCTGGCTAGTTGAATATATGGCTTGTTCCCACTAGAGAGGGCTTGTGTCAAAATTCTTCTAGCACGTTTACATTCTTTGTCGTACCACCTCAATCGCTTGCACGGTGGCTTGTTACCCTTTCTTAATTGTTTGAGAAAAAAGCCACGTAGACCCTCAAAGAAGGACTCGTGTAATCTAGTTGCTTGATCATTATTTTCTTTGACCCTCAGAACATCCTCCAGTCTCGCAATAGTTACGGAGAGCTCGGTGTTGATGCTAGCAATAGCTGTGGCATTGGTCTTTACCTGGGACCACTTTAACCTCCGCATATCGTTAGTTGGGACGCAGCCAGTGGGAGCCAATATTGGTTCCTCGCTCACCAAGCGGGGATTCCCCCACCAGCTGTGGGAGACGCAGATAGGGTTATGGTCGCTCTCTATTCTTGGCTCGACCACCATATCAATAGATTGGCGCCACAGCCTCGAGCAGCAAAGGACATAATCGATCCTGCTTGTTGAGCGGCCGTTATCGAAGGTGGGTGCTCCCAGCCTATCCCCTAAGGTTCTGCCATTCAAGGCCCTTAAGCCTCTCTCGAGGCAGAGTGCATTTACCTGCACTGCTACCGTAGACCACCTTTTAATGGGGGGGAGTGAGAGGGCTGGTATACCCCAAAGTCGGTCCTCTTCGGGGTCAAGGCCCCATTCTGAGTCCGGGTCTAAAAGGGGTTCAAAAGTGACATTGAAGTCACCAGCAACAATCAGGTCCCTATTGCACGATTTAGTTTCTATAAGGCTGGTCAGGATGTCCAGTTCCCTTGACTTTTTCCCTTTTGTGCCACGGAGATATAAGTTATAAATATCCAATGAACCCCTGTGGTCAAGAGTTAATCTCACTAGTTGAATATCCAGGGAACCCGTGTCAATCATGACAGCACTCGAAAATAAGTCCTGGCGAGCCCAAATGATTAGTCCACCCATTGGACGGCCTATCGGGCCTTGGGTTGCTGGGACGTGAAAGTTCAAGTATCCCGGCAGGAACCGAGCCTCACAGGTCCATGTTTCCTGTAGAAGGCAGACATCATATTTGTTAACAAAGCTAATCCATTCAGGTGAATCTAATTTAGTCTTGATACCAGCTAAGTTCCAAGACAAGAGAGTGCCTAGGTGATTACTAGGCAATGTAATGTGATGCACAGCGATCTGGCTAGGTACATTTTCCCTCACTCCCAACCTAGGCTGAGTCGGCGGTAAGGCCCTGAGTGTTACGGACGGCCCTGTCAAAGCCAGGGAGGCGACGTCGTGGCCAGCCGTAAGTGTACTTTCATTTACCCTCAGTATCTTAGGAGGTGAGGCGATTATCATGCTATGGGATTGTCAATAACGGAGACCTGAGTTGTAGAAGAAGTTTAAGTTATGGGCCTCTATCCCTGATCTAGGCCCGTAGGGTGTATATTCAGTGATGAACCTTGGGAGGCGTGGATCTTCAAAATTGACAATAATGCAATCTCCCTGAATGTTTTTGGGTTGAGAGCCTACCCATTGTACTCTTCTAGCAAATAGAATCCGCCCATTCAAGTAATTAGGGATTGGTCTATGCATGTTAAGCCAGTGACTCGCTTTTTTTTTTTAGTTGCTGAAAGGATTCAGTTTTATTAGTTGGAAGTTCGGGAACACCGGTTAAAACCACAACATAGGGGAGGGATTCAGGTGGTAAGTGTATTTGGGTTGAGGGAAGCCTAGGTGCATTGCCTGAGGGGGCTGTATCATTATCCGTTCTCATACCCACAAATTTCTTGGTGTTAGTGCCCAAGGGTGCGTTACTTGGCCGTCCCTCCCGCCCCAGTGACTGGTGGGTGTTTAACACTCCCTCCCGCCCTGGTGACTGATGCGTATTTGGCACTGGTGTAGTTAAATCTATACCTGGGCAGATGCCTGTATTGGTTGAGGCAGGGGGTTCGTCAATTAGGGGCGGTACAAAGGTCATAGGGTTTGTGCCATGAGGGCAGTTAATTTTACCAATATCCCTAGTAGACAGCTTAACGACATTCTTTAACGAGCAAAAATTGTCCAGAATAGTTTGTTCCAGCTTATCAACTTTTTCTACAACCGTTTTGAGCCTTTCCAGTAGTGGTAAGATTAAGGAACAGACGGTGTGTTCTAACTGGGAGATCATGTCGTGATTATTTGGCGAGGAAGGAGTGTGTGTACTCGCATCGACCATAGTTGGACAGGCTGTGGGGCTTGAAGTGTCGGGGAGTACCATGTTTTTAGATAACTTGGATATTTTCGCCTGCCTAACACCATCCGTAGCCCCACCCCTTTTCCTTTTCTGATTAACTGGTCTAAAGGGTTTGGCCCCTGCCCTGGTCTGGGGACGAGTGGCTTTAGACTTAAGTGTGGCCACAGATTCCACTTCTGGTACAACGTCCGTCATAACAGGGGATTCTGATAACCTCCCGGTGGATGATGACAAATTGTACAGTATTTCAGGCTCTTTAGGCGAAGGTGCATCCCCCCGTGTATGCTCTCTAAATTTATTTGGTGATTTAACAAAAGCTAGCGGGCCCAATGAAGAGCGTCTAGCAAGCGTGGGATCTATAGAGAGGCGTCTTTCGGTGATAGCAATTTCGTGTTGAAGTACCGAGACGGCTCGAGTGATAAATTGGTCCATGGTACCAGACACTGTTGTGGAGGCCGTGGCACGCTTCCCCTTCCCGGTCATTTGACACCGTGCAAGTGGGGGCCCAATATATATTGATGGTGGCTGGGTAACGCAAATGTCAATGGTCGTAAGACAAATCCTCCGGCGACTTACTGCTTGTACTCAATGGAAAGGGGGATTTGCCCAGCCCGGCCTAGACGGCCCCGGACGGCCACAGGCGGTCCCACCCTTGTCCCGGGTTTCTCCCGGCGCCGACCCGCGCGTGGACCCGCGATGCGGTGGCACGGGTGTAATTTAAGCGCCTCTAGGCGCGAAAGAACGTCCGGCGGCTTCCGGGTCCGCCGCTAAGGCTGTAGGGAATTGTAGTCCAATGCTACTCCGCTCGGCGGGTTCGCCAAGATCAGAGCGGCGTCGAGAGGCAGGCTGCCAGGGACCACACCGCACACCAGCAGGAAAACACCACCACAGGTAACGGGGGCCAAGCAATAAGGGTCAGCAAAGGTTCACCCGCTCTGTCAGCGGCACAGGTGTAATTTAAGCGCCTCCAGGCGCGAAAGAACGTCCGGCGGCTTCCGGGTCCGCCGCTAAGGCTGTAGGGAATTGTAGTCCAATGCTACTCCGCTCGGCGGGTTCGCCAAGACCACAGCGGCGAAGAGAGGCAGGCTGCCAGGGATCACACCGCACACCAGCAGGAAAACACCACCACAGGTAACGGGGGCCAAGCAATAAGGGTCAGCGGTAAGAGTGTGTGTGCTGGCTCTGGGGGCTGAGTTACTGGCAAGGCTATCACAGTGCCACTAACTTGTGAGGATTGTTAAAATTCATGGTGCCCCCGTATAAGAGTGTAATGAATGCGGACTATACATGTTAGCACACGGAGATGGTACGAGTAATAAGAGGCACCGCCACTAACTTGTGAGGATTGTTCAAGCGCATGGCGCCGCTCGTGTAAGTGTGTAATGAGGGTGAACAATACATGTTAGCACACGGAGATGGTAGAATAATCAGAGGCGTCTTGAAATGCTGGCAGGATAAAGCATATGAGAGTGACATGCTCGTGAAAACTCTCGATTATATATACGTATTGAGTACCGAGGTGTATACAGTGAAACGGGATGGACCAGTGGGCTAAGTAACAGTTAGCAGACCAGCCTGAGAAAGATGGTATCAGATATACTCTGACATTGAGATAAAGATGGTGCACGCTAGCTAAACAGAGCATACATATTATATGAAGGATTTTGATCTAATGTTGAAACATTATTTCCACAGGTGTAACGATATACGATAAGCAACAGAAGTGCTTTTTAATTAGGGTTAATAGTGACGAACACAACCCCGCATGGTTTGGTGGAGGCTGGTATGAGCGCCCTCAGCCTGCACCTGGTAAATATATATTACCCCAACGCATGATTGAACAATACACATCATGTTTGACTATTACAGTGTCTGGTTGGTCAGATTTTGTTAAGACAGAACTGATGTTTTTTCTGTTTTATCAGCCTGTCCCCAACGTAAAAGTTATTGTCCAGTGAGGCGAGTGACTGAACCCCACGCCCTGACGAATTTGCCACAACATAAGTAAATGGCAATGAAACATGTTGGCCTTCTTGGAAAAGGTTAGCAACGTGCAGTGCTTTTCATTTGAGTAAGCTCACAATTGCGAAAAAAGAGGGCAACCTAACAGTGAGGCTTAACTCCATTTTAATTGCATAGAACACACGGTTCTCTGCAAATCACAGGGTTTTGTTTTGGGACAGTTAATTCTTTCTTTCTGCCTTTCTGTCTCTCTATTGGACACTATATATTCTTTGTTTCTGTGAGTGGGCAACCGATGATGATAGACGTGGGCATAATGGCGAGAACCTGCAGGTAGCCTCACTGGTGTTGCATACGTGAGGTGCCCTCTTACTCTCTCACTCCCTTTTTTAGTAAGTGTCTTTCACTCACATGTTGTGGGGGAGAATGTACATTGTTGCGGATTGACTGATAGCAGTTCTCCTTTTAAGACATCTGATTTGAGAGTTCTGGGACTGTAGTAAACTGGACAGGATGCCAGAGATCGGGTGGAGATAGGTATCCCCACGGCAGAAGAAGTTCCTAAGAGAGAAAAATGATTGACTCTCTGATAGCCAGGCCTTTATTGTATTGATGATTTATAAGAGAAGGGCGGCATGGTGTATTCCCTCTAAAGCTCCCTGTTGTGAAGAGTTAAGGGTGTGTGTGTCTAATGTTACTGTTGCATCAATGTGTGAGTTTTGGAATGAAGCTTCCTGGTGCATGAGTAGAGAATGAATAAAATGACACAAATTATAGAAAGTGCATGTCCTTTTGGCTTTCTTCACTTCAAGTAGTACAGACCTCATATCCCTACTTGCTCTGTATTGTATTGAAGTGGTATTTATATAGGGCTCGATTAATGATAAAGTAGCTATTCCCATTGTGTAATTTATACAAGGCTAAATGCTATAATTCCTCTGATTACCATAGTTTATGAAAGGCAGCACAAGAGGTTCATGCCATCTGAAGCTGAAACCAAGACAGGGGCATGCACTCGCTAGTAGTATATGAAAGGGCAACTGGCCTAGCCTTCCGTAGTAGAGTAGGGTTCCCATTAGGTATAGAGAGAGCATAAGTGGGAACTGGAAAGAACTGATTTGTATTTTCTTTGCAGCCTTTGAATCCTTAACTTTGGCATTCGCCCAGAGCACAGAAGCAAAGCTTGTTCCGCAATATTTGAATGGCTATGTTATCTGCAAGCTCTATCTTGACATACCATGCATGAACACCAAGGAAAAGTGCAAGGTAAGTTTTCAAGTCAGAAAGGGTTCCTGAGGGTAACAAAGCATGCTACTATTATGTACCAAGACACCATTAACACATACAAAATAAAAATTTGCAAAAGTGTCAAATATAATATCCCTTTTATCACCATGAATTATTTGAGGAAGGGGCCATGATTCACAGAAGATTGAGCCTTTTGAGGGTCATGATGCCCCTCTCTTGCATGAACAGTGGTAATAAAAAGCATGCAGCTATCAGTGAGTGTGCATCTATGGTGCTTCACTGAGAAAAATAAAACAGGACTTGGCTGCTACTGCCGGAAGACGGCTCAGACTGATACCATGTGGTTAGTCACTGTCTTTAGTAGCAAAGTCAACAAAAGACTTTGGACTTAAATTCAATCCCAATTAATTACCAATGGCTCAGATTAAAGCTAGCACTCCATTCATCATTTTTTTGTTTTTACAAGTGAAACGGCCTAAGTGCTGATCATGATGGCTGCATCAAGATGGGGATAGTCAATTGTGCCATAGGCCTCATGCAGAACGGCACTAATGAGGCTCAGTCAGCCAGAAATTGGTCTGCATGTGCATATACTCCCATTCAATCCAAACATACTAGTTTGAGATGGAATGCTCCTATTGCAGAAGGACCAAGGCTGATTTGCATACTGTTGATCCTTATCTGTAGCGGCAAACTGAGCAAAAGAGTGATGGATTGGAATTCAACACTAAGTACATATGGTTTAGGTTAATCCATCACGTCTGAATTTTCTCTTAGGCGAATGCCATGCTGTCTTTCATGTGTAGAATTTGTTAACAATACTATGTAACCATTACCAGAAAGTAAGACTTTGAATCTGGACATGGGATGAAATCAAATTACGTGGATCTTGTGAATATGGGGCAAGTTGGTTTCCTCTGTAAAGGGATTGTAACATGGGATAAATAAAACAAGAAACTGTGACTTCTCCAATTAGGAAAGAAATGTTAACTTCTGACCGTGGTAAGAACTTCCTGAATGCATGCATATTAGTACAGGTTTTCACATGACATGACTTTTTTATGTCTATGCATAAACATGCATCTCCACCACAAGTACAACTTTGCCATACAATAAAAATCAGTGTCTCCTTGCTTCACACATACTGAGGTCAGAAGCATGTACCCTCTTCTGTGTTATTTCCTGTAGATCCGTGAACAGGTGTTACTGACACTTGGCCCAATGGCGACTCTGCTTCCCCCAGACCAGCTGGCCCTGGAACTACCAAGGGTGTTTCGGGAGGTATTATACCTTCAGGCAAGCCTGCCGAAAGAGAACACCTTTGGCCTGATAAAGGTATGCCTGGGGCAAATGTACCCCATAGTAATGTCTACTGTATGTCTGTATCAATTTTGTCCATGATGTATCGAAGAGAATCACAATCATAAGGTGGTGTCTAGTAAGAGAATGTTGTGTTTGGGGGTATTCTCTGCATGTCTTTCAGATCTCTGCTGGATTTTTCTGTAGCTTTTGACACATCTGACCAAGGGCACAGATCTGAGTGGTCATTTTCTGGGTCTTCTCTTTTTTTCACCTGGGATATCATAGTTGGGCCCTCATTACAAGTGGCCCAATAATTCTGATGGCACTAGTCTCATTGGAATTATGGGTGTGGAGGAGTATGGCAGCTCTATTGTGTTTCATCAAAAACCCGGGGAAAAACACGTACAGTAAATGAAATGTGACTCCCATATATTATTGCCCCCAAAATTAGATTCCTTGTTATTTGCCCTCCTCGGAATCACAGTGAAATACCAGATTTTGATAGGCCACTTATAAATGAGGGTCACAGTAGTGCAGATGGAATCTAAGGAATTACAGAAATTATTTACACTGGTGCATTATTTTAAAAACCCTTTAATTTTCAAAACATTTCTCAGAAACTGCCTTCCCATGTGGCCGTTGTCGCACTACATAGAAGAAAGTAATGCTTTCGGAGAATCATTGTGTCAAAAAGGCAAAACTTTAAATCAAGACCATTCTGTTTTTTCCTCCTTCCCTTTGTTATCCTTCCTGCATCACTAGGAGTTAAAAACAAACTGGTTCACAACTTTGTATGTATAACCTATTTTTCCTTTTTTTATAAAGAGACAGAAACAAGAACCAACTAGTTTTATTGGTACAATTGTACTTGATACCTCCCATAAGAATTCTAATCACGGGCCCCTACTAAGGATCCAGATCACTTCTCCCCTTTAACCTCCAACGTTGGACCAACACCTACCTTATTTTTCATGAGATGGTTTATATACTTTGAAAAAGGTTTTCACATTTTATAAAAATCTGTACTTGTAGTTTTCTTAATAGCTATAGTTCACATGTGCCTTGTAAATGTGCCATAGTAAACATCTAGAAGCTTGGAATCTTACCATATACACTTTGTAACACCCGTGATCACCCCTGCCACGGAGCAGCCTTATCATCAACTTCTATTTTAAGATTCTTATCAACTCTACCCTCTGGGAATTCTGATCACCTCTCCCCTTTGGGTATTTGCATCAAATCTCTTAGGATCCTGAACTCCACTTGCCACAAAAGATAATACTCTTCTACCTCTTGAGGATTCTTACCTTGTGAAGCTTCTGATCACTTTTTCCTTCGTGATGATACTGATTACCTCTCCCCTAAGAGTTCTGATCACCACTGCTCCACAGATGTTCCCAATGAGCCTTTTCTGGAGATCTTGAAAACTTCCATAAAGTTTCTAATCAGTACACTCACATAGGACTCTAAGCTACTGTCCTCCTACAAGAAGGCAAATAAATTCCCACGAAGACGGTCAATCATTGACTCCCTTGTGAGTGCGGATCACCTGTCCACCACAAGGATCTACATTACTTCAATCCCCTTGACGGCCTTGAACTCTTTCCTGAAGATGGAGCTTGATCCTTTCCTCTACTTTCTAAAGTGGTGCTTATTCGTCACTAGGAAAGGCCATGACCAAGTGGTGTCAGCAGACGGCTGTGATTGAGTTGCTTAGTTAGTCAATATCTGTAATTTATGAGCTGTAATCATTTAATATAGTTGGAAATTAATGTGGTAAATGAAATTGAAAGCCATATGGATGAGTGATTTGAGTGATCTCTTTCTAAAGGCTTCCCCCTTACTAATTCCATGTTCTATTCCATTCAGCCTCTCGAACACTTCCTTAGAGCTGGTGTCACAAAAGCTTGCAAGGAGGCTTCTTTACCAGAAGGGTTTGCAGCACTGCACAATATGGTAAGGGATTTTTTGAGGAGACTCTTCTACCATGAAATCACAGTATCTTCTGAACAATACAGATGACCAGTTGGTGTGAAGGACACAAACACTGATTAGATTGCAGAGATGTGGACTCCAGTCCTGCCTATTCACTGACACCTCTCATGAGAGAGCAGTGAAAAAGTCCCCTGTTATCTCCATCACAAAGTGTTGAAAATACCACTTATTGTCTTTAAAGAACAACACTTCACAGGTAATCCCCTGTCTCCAAAGGTGATGAGAATATTACCTATAATTTCCCTAACTTGTGAGTGATATCATTGCCCACTTTTATCATAGCAAGAATCTCAGAATGTCAGCCACTAGGTCTATAGAAGGAGAATGAGCACATTATTCACTTGTCCACAGCCAAGGAAAGACAAAGATATTCTGGTGCCGATTCGGATTCCGATCCTGTAAAAATATTCCCCGTACGAATTGGATCCGTTTTTTTTTTCGTCCGAATCGAACAAGTAGCGTACAAACTTCCAAGTACGATTCGCATGGGAAAAAGACCATCCGAATCGCATTGGGAAAATTTCCCCACACGTCCTCGGGTCGGAAAATGTGTCCGACACATCCCCGGTCGAATAAACGTACCAAGCGGAAAAATAAAGTCCGACTGCGCAAGTACGATCCCTCCCGTCCTTCCGATTTTACAACCGTATGCAAAATACACCGTACGAACGGAGCTCCCATAGCAACCATGGAGACATGTGCCCGCATACGCGCCAAACACCCCCCCAGCCCCCGTATGTACGTGCAAAAGGCCCCCCCACACCCACAGATGTACGCGCCGAACCCCCACCCGTGTATGTACGGACCGTACCCACACCCCACCCGTGTATGTACGGACCGTACCCCCACCCCACCAGTGTATGTACGGACCGTACCCACACCCCACCAGTGTATGTACGCACCGAACCCCCACCCGTGTATGTACGGACCGTACCCCCACCCCACCAGTGTATGTACAGACCGTACCCACACCCCACCAGTGTATGTACGCACCGATCCCCACCCGTGTATGTACGGACCGTACCCCCACCCCACCAGTGTATGTTCAGACCGTACCCACACCCCACCAGTGTATGTACACACAGAACCCCCACCCGTGTATGTACGGACCGTACCCCCACCCCACCAGTGTATGTACAGACCATACCCACACCCCACACGTGTATGTACGGACCGTACCCACACCCCACCAGTGTATGTACGGACCGTAACCACACCAGTGTATGTACGGACCGTACCCCCACCCCACCAGTGTATGTACGGACCGCACCCACACCCCACCAGTGTATGTACAGACCGTACCCACACCCCACCCATGTATGTACGGACCGTACCCACACCCTACCAGTGTATGTACGGACCGTACCCACACCCGTGTATGTACGGACCGTACACCCACCCCACCAGTGTATGTACGCACCGAACCCCCACCCGTGTATGTACGGACCGTACCCCCACCCCACCAGTGTATGTACAGACCGTACCCACATCCCACCCGTGTATGTACGGACCGTACCCACACCCCACCAGTGTATGTATGGACCGTACCCACACCCCACCAGTCTATGTATGCACCCAACCCCCACCCGTGTATGTACGGACCGTACCCCCACCCCACCAGTGTATGTACAGACCGTACCCATACCCCACCCATGTATGTACGCACCAAACCCCCACCCGTGTATGTACGAACCGTACCCCCACCCCACCAGTGTATGTACAGACCGTACCCACACCCCACCAGTGTATGTACGCACCGAACCCCCACCCGTGTATGTACGGACCGTACCCCCACCCCACCAGTGTATGTACAGACCGTACCCACACCCCACCCGTGTATGTACGCACCGAACCCCCACCTGTGTATGTACGAACCGTACCCCCACCCCACCAGTGTATATACAGACCGTACCCACACCCCACCAGTGTATGTATGCACCGAACCCCCACCCGTGTATGTACGGACCGTACCCCCACCCCACCAGTGTATGTACAGACCGTACCCACACCCCACCCGTGTATGTACGGACCGTACCCACACCCCACCAGTGTATGTACGGACCGTACCCACACCCGTGTATGTACGGACCATACCCCCACCCCACCCGTGTATGTACAGACCGTACCCACACCCCACCCGTGTATGTACGGACCGTACCCACACCCCACCAGTGTATGTACGCACCGAACCCCCACCCGTGTATGTACGGACCGTACCCCCACCCCACCCGTGTATGGACGCGCCCAACTCCAGGCCCCTACACCAGCACGGTCAACCAACATCGCGCATGTACGAGTTGGTCTAAGCCATAGCAAAGGTCAGCACTGTACAACATGGCCCATGCACGCACCCTACAGACGCCCAAAACACTCATACTGAACCAGGACTAAGCAAAACAACACAAGGAGAGTCAATTCGATTCGCACAACACCACAAAACATGCCCAACAAGCCCAAAAACATCCTATACACTGACCTGCAACTGCCAAACAGCTAAACAGAGGCCCAAAACACAACCACTCCTTATAACACACCCACCCAAAGTTCAAACACAGCCACACCCACAAATGGGCCAATAAAAAAGGACCACACACACAAACCATGAGCCTTTGCAACAGACCCACTGCTGCCAGAGCCCACAGACAACACACAGCACCATACTTGAACCTTACACCTTACACTTGCATACCTACACACAACCACCTTCACAAACACACCCTCATTACATTCACACACACACCTTCACTACCACACTCACACACCCACACCCCCACAACCATCCACACCCACACCCCACGCCATGTCCACTACCAAGAATCCAAAGTTCACAAAGGAGGAGCCACAGCTCTTTGGAACATTGGTCAGACAGACCAGCATAGCCGAAAAATCTGCCATGTGGCAGAGGATTGTCGATTCTGTGAATGCTGTTGGGGCCACCAGAAGGACCAGGCATGAGTGCCAAAACAGGTGGTACGATCTGCGGAGGACGGTGAGGAGAAAAATGACGGACGAGCACAACCAGGTGAACATCACTGGAGGAGGGCCGGCCCGCAGACCGGTACAATACCATCCCTGGGAGGAGAAGGTGATGGCCACGCTGGCGCCGGAGGGACTCCACAGACTAGAAGGACTCCCAGACCCTGGTGAGTACACAAACAACTCATCTCACATGGGGGGAACGCCATACACAACCAAAATACAAATCATGTACGCACCCCCCCAAGCCAGCACCTGACACAACCACACTCCACAAACACACACATGCCACTAGCGCTTCCATGCCCCATGCACCAATCACGGCCATGCCAAGTCACAGGCCACACAAAACAACAACACAAGACAGGATGTCCCCGATGCTGGGAGGGGGGGCATCAAAACTAACATTGAGCAACTCACAAGCACACAACAATGCCCTCAGCCTATATGGCCCAGGGCACAGCCATACAAACAGTGTGTCCCCACACAGTACTGTGTTGCCTGCAAAGGGTGGCCACGTAGCAGGATGACATGGGTATGAAGGCACAATTTGCACATAACAGCAGCCAAGGAAGATGCATCACTCTGAAAGAGTGGCAGCACACACCGCCACAGGAGCAGCACAGACTCAGACACACTGCCCAATGGGTGCCCGGAGAAAAGAAAAAAACCCACATGAACAAGCCAATGGCCATTGAAAGACCTGCAAACTGTGTGTGCCCATGAAGCTGGCCTGAGGTGACAGAGGGTGACACACAGAGGGAGGGAGAGGGGGAGAGAGAGGGAGGCAGAGAGAGGGGGACACAGGGAGATGGACAGAGGGAGGGAGGAGGGTGACAGAGGGAGGGAGACAGAGGGAGACGGACAGAGGGAGGAGGGTGACAGAGGGAGGGAGACAGAGGGAGACGGACAGAGGGAGGAGGGTGACAGAGGGAGGGAGACAGAGGGAGATGGACAGAGGGAGGAGGGTGACTGAGGGAGGGAGACAGAGGGAGACGGACAGAGGGAGGAGGGTGACAGAGGGAGGGAGACAGAGGGAGATGGACAGAGGGAGGAGGGTGACAGAGGGAGGGAGACAGAGGGAGACGGACAGAGGGAGGAGGGTGACTGAGGGAGGGAGACAGAGGGAGACGGACAGAGGGAGGAGGGTGACAGAGGGAGGGAGACAGAGGGAGACGGACAGAGGGAGGAGGGTGACAGAGGGAGGGAGACAGAGGGAGACGGACAGAGGGAGGAGGGTGACAGAGGGAGGGAGACAGAGGGAGACGGACAGAGGGAGGAGGGTGACTGAGGGAGGGAGACAGAGGGAGACGGACAGAGGGAGGAGGGTGACTGAGGGAGGGAGACAGAGGGAGATGGACAGAGGGAGGAGGGTGACAGAGGGATTGTGTCACACATAGGAAAAGTCTTGAAAGCTGTGGCCAAGGGACATACCCATGCACAAGTGCACTGTGGGAGGAATGCAAGACATATCCAACTACCCAGAGGAACTGTGCCAACTCAAAAACGAAGGAAACATGGATGTCGCATGTTACACAATTAACATTGTCTCTCTCACACACAGGTCAACGTCGTCAATCTCCCCCAACACTGGGGGGGAAGACTCACAGGACCGGGCTCTGCGTGATGAGGACCCCACCGGCACCGACGACTCTCACCACTCCGTGGATGACCCAGACCAACCTGGCACCTCTGGTGTCCAACCACCTGCAGCACCTGCGTCAGGTACAACTGTGCCAACCACCACCCCCATTCCTGCCACATCCCAGGAGACATCCAGGAGCCCTACCCGCACACGACAACGCAGCCAGTCTGCCCAGGAGGGACACGGTCCTCCGGGCACCCTGGAGGAGGCAGGCGACACCACAAATGCCATCCCTCAGGGGTCCCGGAGACCCGATGTGCCCACAACGGCAGGCCAGGTGCAAGTGGGCAGGGGTGGCGGGAGAGAAGGACGGCGGAGGCGCGAACCTGACCAGTTGGCTCAGGAACCGGTATTGACCCACGTCAGCAACATCATTGACACATACCGGCGTGACACCAGGGGCATGGACCAGCTTGTGTCAACCCTCACAGACATCAAGGGGACCCTCGAGGAGATGAAGACCCTGCAGGCCGAGCAAAATGCCTGTCAACAGAACCACCAAGGACGGATGGAGGAAAGACAGGCTGAGCTCGTGGCGGTGCAAACCGAAATGACCAGTGTACTCCGTCGGATTGCCGACAACATGGGCAACCCTCCCTGTGCCACCAGGCGAAGAACATCACCAGCCACAGGGAGGGATGAGGAGGAGGAGGATTCATCCGACGGAGCTACACAGACATCGTCACGGCCTGCTCCTGAGGGTCCCCGCAGGAAGGGGGGTCGTCCACGAAGAAGACCGTGAGAGTCAGCGGAACATCACCATCTCCCACGTCACCTGGCCTGGCAGCTGGCCCTCTGGCCCCACAGCAGCACATCAGCACATGACATTCTCTACCACATGGACTTGCTGGTCACCGTCTGACCAATGTTGACAAAGACTGTGGCATAGACTCTGATGATTTCCAATGGCAAGGATACCAACTCCCCCAGTGAACTTTGGATTCTACACTCCCGCCAAGCACCTCTTGTCATCCCCACAAACCTGTACCCCACCACAAATAAATTCATCACAATCACGAGTTGATGCCGTCATTTTGCATTATTCCACTACATGTGTGTGTCGTAAAGTCAAACCATGCCTGATCTCAGAAGTAACTCCAACCATCCAAACCCTGGGGTCTCAGTCTGGCACAGGACACACATGGGTCACAATGTATCATCCCATACAGACATGGAGCACCATACTCACCTGTGCCGGGCCAAACCATCTGAGGGGGTGCCCGCACAACTGTGGCTACAGACATATTCAGGGGAGCAACAGTCATGCGCAGAGGTCAGGGATCATGTGAAGTGTCCTGGGTTGCTACTCCCAGGTATGTGAAGACATGTGGCCCAACCATGTCCTGCATGTTTGAGTCAGGTGGATGTTGAGAATGGTGGCCAGGCCAAGGTTGGATGCATGGAGATGGCACAATGGGATTTGGATCACAGTGCCACAAGGTTGTGTTGGGCTTGTGGGCTGCATCATGAGTGTGGGCGTGGATTGAGAAGCTCATCCTGCAGCTGGCAGTGAACCATTCCCCCCATCTCGTTTGGACGTTGATGTGGCCTGGTTGCCGGATGCAGTAGCAGAGCTGTGCAGATGCACCCTGGATGTGGACAAGTATCATGGGAGTAGTAACGCACATGTCCGTAGACTGCAGGGTAGGATAAGACACAGATGTTGTAGTTGCCCTGGGGGATGATCTCCCTTGCCTTGAGGTGGATGGAACTGTGCATCTTGTGCATAATACAGATTCTAATCCCTGACAAACCGCTAGCATCTTGCTACTCTACACATAGACTCATATGCACCACCTCTGTAAACTATGCCAGACATGCCGCATGCACAGTGGCAACAGACCACCATTGACAGAGATGAGGCACCTTGGAGACAGAGGGACACATTTATTAGTCATGTGTGTTGGAATGACAATGCAACTCTGTCAACACATACACAAGTCATGTGGATGAACATGTGGGAGCAACACTGGCACCCCCATTGCAACACAGATGCTGGTAATCCATTGAACTGGCACACAAGTGACGGGTAACAGCTAAACACCCCCTGCTGCTCACGGAGAGGCTGCTATACACCATTGAGGCTCCGATGGGGCAATCACACACCATGTCCACCCGGTGCAACCTGTATGTTTCCGAGGCCAGTGTTACACACACTGATGGCTTCATCACAATCCACAATCCCATGATAGATGACAGTCACCAAGTCTGACCATTGAGTCAGGTGAAGTCTGCTCCATGTCATGTACCCCATGTTGAATCTACATGTATGCTAATTGACCAAACATGAACAGGAGCAGTGCACACACATTACAAACTAGTACCACACCCAAAAAGCCGTGATGCATCCCTTACCCTAAGGAGATTTCCAAACTTGTCCGTGCATGTGACGCTGATTCAGCACAAGTTGCTGTGTTCATGAGGAGTAGCAGGAGCACAACAATGCCACCAGCAGACAGCATGCGCAAGTACCTGTGGAAGAGAGACACACAAGGAGTCAGCCCAAAGAAGCACATCCGCAAGCATGTGCATGTACTCAACACGTATCAGGTTGTCAACATGCTAGGTGACAATGATGACTCTGGAAAAACATTCTTATATTGCGCCATCACTCGAGTGACACATCCATACACACCACTGACTCCCTTGGCAGACATACAGATGGACACACACATTGCAACACATGCCACACACGGCCCAATGCGTGCACACACAGACACTGGAACTCACCACTAAGCAAAGAACTCGCGTATGAGCGGACTCCGGATGTCCTCTACCACCTCCTCCTCCTCCACATCACTAGCCCCGTCACCAAGCCCTTCATCCTCCACGGGTGGATGGTCCTGGTCATCTTGATCCAGTATGAGTGGAACAGCTTTCTCCACTGCTGTGTTGTGCAGAATGCAGCAGACGATGATGATCTTGCACACCTTCACCGGGGCATATGGGAGTGCGCCGCCGGTCTTGTGGAGGCACCGGAATCGGCTCTTCAGGAGGCCAAACGTCCTCTCTATGACTCGCCTGGTCCGCCCATGGGCGTTGTTGTAGCGGTGCTCGGCAGCCGTGCTGGGGTTGCGGACAATCGTGATCAGCCATGGTATGTTGGGATAGCCTGCGTCCCCTACATGGAAACATCATGGACAGAAGTGGGTCAGGAGAAGCAGTGAGACAGGAAGATGACGCTAAACACTGGACTGCCAGAGTATACCCACCAACAATACATGCTCGCTCGTTCCGCAGCTGCAGCATCATTTCTGGCACCCTGCTACGCCTCATGATGTAGGCATCATGTGCTGATCCTGGAAAACGAACACGGACATGTGAAATCACCATGATGGCAAGACACACCACAAGGGCATTAATGGAGTGGTAATGCTTGCGGTTCCTATACACTACCTCCTGTGCCTGTGGTGGTACCAAAGCCACATGTGTCCCATCTATGGACCCAATGACATGGGGCATCCCTCCCAGGGCATAGAACTCACGCTTGACACCTGTCAACTGCTCAGGAGTTGGGAATTTAATGTACTCATCCAGGTGAACCAACATGGCCTCTAAGAAATCATGCAGAACACGGCTGAACATAGTTTGGGACATGCCCCCGACATCAGCAATGGTATGTTGAAACGTACCCGTGGCAAGGAAATGTAGGGCTGCCATCACCTTCATCTTGGGTGTCAGTGCACTGGGATACCTGTGTCGCGGGAGGAGGTGTGCTTCCAGCCGGCCAGTCAACTCATCAATCAACCATTGGCTGAATCTGTAGCGTAGTATACAGTCCCGTTCATGCAGGGCAGCCAGGTCTGGCATTCTTCGAGGTAGAGGCGGAGCCCTGCAGTAACATGGAAGGGACAACGAAGAGTGAGTACTGTACAACAACGTCAATGTACTGAGCACATGTTAAACAGCCAATACACATATGCTACATACGGAGTCAGGTCTGTGCAACATATCCTGGACACGTATGCCAGGCAGGTGACACTCCTACCAAGAGCCAGCCACAAACGTTGAGTCTCAAGCTCACCATGACATGGCATGAGACTAGATGTGGGCCAGTGTAAGTGAACAGGCAGACGCATCACAGGAGTCACAGACATCCACACATGTGCAGAAGAAGGATGTGTATGGTACAGACAGGTTGGGGAACACTAGATGCACAGGTCACATGTCATAGGAAAAGGACAGCCCACACACATTGCCATGGAGGAGTACATGTCAAGACTGATCATACATACATTGAGAGCATGCAGATATGTCCTTGTTTTGATACTCCATGTAGTTGCATACATACACACCTCACGTCGGATCACACATGTGGGCTGGTGTGCGTAACAGTGTGCCATGCCCATCCACACACATGTTGGTTGCAGCAACTGCAGATGCATTTGACCAAACACCTACAGCAAACCTATGGAAACACATGACACACACATGACATGGTTACAGCGTGCAACGCGGCCATTCACATGTCAGGTGTAATATTCCGTGTACCTGGCATCAGGGGACAGGTGCGGGTGTCCGTGACTGTGCCATGCCAGTGACGCATGGCTCTACAAGTCTGGACTACATGCACACATGTCAAAGGTGTGAAGGGGATGTGTGGCACATAGTGCACCATCACACATGACATGTGTACACAGCTCATCGTACATTAATTTGCCTCACACCTCTGGAGTAATGTGCCACATCACAGCCTGACACACCGGTGCCCGACACATGTAGTAGTGCACAGACAATGGCTTGATGTCCAGCCTTGGCCAAGAATGACACCTCCATTCCTGTCTGTGTGCCGCCTGTCACCACTGTCAGGTGTGAAACGCACCGTACATACGCTCTGAGGGCATGTGTAGGGTCCCTCTGACAATGTGAGTGCTGGCGTATGCGTACGCCACAGTAATACGCACCGTACACGCACGTGTACGGTCCGTATCACTATGTGAGTGCTGGCGTATGCGTACGCCACAGTAATACGGACCGTACACGGTTCATATTACTGTTGCGTACGCATACGCCAGCACTCACATAGTGATCCGGACCATACACGCGCGTGTACGGTTCGTATTACTGTTGCGTACGCATACGCCAGCACTCACATAGTGATACGGACCGTACACACGCGTGTACGGTCCGGATCAATATGTGAGTGCTGGCGTATGCGTACGCCACAGTAATACGAACTGTGTACGGTCTGTATCACTGTGGCGTACGCATACGCCAGCACTCACATAGTGATACGGACCGTACACGCGCGTGTACGGTCCGTATTACTGCATTTGGGGTGCCCTAGGGCCGTGGAACGCACCGTACCTGTGTGTAAATATTGAAAAGACATAGGGGACCCATGAGGGACAAGTATAAGGGCCTATATGCATGCTGGTTGTCATGGAGACCGAGTTTTAAGTTTGAATTTGAGCAACAGGTGCACAGCAGAAGTCGGTTGGGAAAAATATACTGGTGGTTGTTGACTTGACATCACGCTCAAATTTTTTAACCATGCAGAGCCACACACTGGGGTAGGTTTAAAGGGATTGGAGGAAACGTAGGATGCAAGTGTCACTGGCCAATCACTCTGTACCCCTGCATATCAAGGCAGCCAGGTCCCATGAGAGAGCACTTGCCTGCACATCCTTTCATCCCTGACCACTGCTGCTGCCCGTGATTCCTCTGGCACCATGTCCAGGTCTGTGGAGAGGTCACAGCCATTCACCCAGGAGGAGAACATTGCCCTGCTGGATGTGATCCTCCCACAGTACACCATGCTGTATGGTCGACCAGGGGAGCAGGTGAGTGCAGACTCCACTAGCTTAGACTGTGCCCCTTTCATGTGACTGTGACTTCTGGCATTGTGTCCATGTGTGACAGACATGCACTGTTGTTTAGAGTGGGTCCCAGGGTGGAGAAGGCCTCATGTCTCCCCTGCAGGGCATGCTGTTGTTCCTGTGTGCACTCCTCACTTGCATGGTGCTTACTGTGACAATGAATGCATGGTGCATGCCACATTCTGCCTGCCTACTCCTCCTGGGAATGTTTTCCTCACAATCCTGATGTGATTCTGTGGTCCCCCCAGTATGACAGGAGACAGTTCCCATAGATGTGTGTTTGTTTAGTGTACCTGTGCTGTGAGTGTCCAAATGATGTGTTTGTCCCCTGGACATTGGTGTGTGTGTGTAAGTCCCCTGTCATGTGGGTGAGTGCATATGGGGAGTGTTGCACACCAGCTGCATGAGGGATGGATATACCCTGCCCATCTGATGTGAGCAGGGAGCACTGCTGTGTGACTGCCGTGCTGAGCCAGCCCCACACCTGTGACACACCCCAGTCTCGTGGCACATGGGCAGAGTGCTGTTTGTACCCGCAGTTGGCAATGGAAGGTGATTGTCCTGTGCCTGTGTGTGTCTGTGTACTCTGCTGAGGTTGCGTCAGTGTGCTGGTGCATGTGACTGCTTTGAGGTGCTGTACATAATCCTGGTGTAGCTAGTGATGCACAGCGTGATCCAGGATCATTGATTGTGTTGCACCCCTCATGCCACCTGTGTACTTTCAATGGCACGTAGTGCATTTTGCCTTCCCCAGAGGATAATGTCCCTATGACAAAGGTGCAATGAGTTGCCTGCATAACATGGCCTGTTCCAACATGACTAATTATTGTTCTGTGTGTCTCTGGGTCATTGCTCAGGTGGATTAACGTATTCTCACATTTGCATCCTCACAGGTAGGCGTCCATGCCAAGGCGGAGATTTGGAAGCGAGCCGTTAGTGCCGTGAGGAAGACTGAGGGTCGGAAGCGGCGCCTAGCCCAGGTGAGGAAACGCTGGCAGGATATCCGGTGCTGGACGAGGAGGATTGCACGGGTCCTGCTGGGGGACCCACCTGAGAGCCATAAGAACCGTGGGCGCCGGCTTCTGACCAACATCCACAAGCGTGTGCTGGCGGTGGTCTTCCCCGATATGGATAGGCGCCTACTGGAGAAGCAGCAGCAGGAAGGTGGTAGGTGCATGTGTGTCTGTTGTGTGTCCCCAGCTTTTGTAGGTGCGCAGTTGCATGGATGCACTGCCAGGGTTTGAATGTGCAGTGCGTAACCTTTTCACAAAAGTAGACTGGTGCTGTTCTCCCTCCCTTCCCCTCCTTGCCATGTGTTCCCTGGTCATGTGTAGTCACTCTTGCACAAGGTTATCTAGTCTGGAAGTTAATCCAAGTGCACAATGCGTGCAGCATCATGTGTGGGGGTGATGTGTCACATGTCTTGGGACCTTGCCTGTGCCCTGGGCAGTTCAGTCATTGTGGGGTCCATGTAAGTTGGCCCTGATGGTGAGTCCGGACATAGGAGTATGTCTTAAAAGTGTGCTGCCTTACAGCATGCATGTCCTAATCTGTGCCCTCTGACATGATGTGCATGAGTGGGAGTACTGCATAGTGCAGGGATGGTTGCTTCAGTTGCAGTCATATCCATCCAGGTCCATGGAGGAGTGTGGGCACTACCGGGCCCTGGGGCACCTTTTCCTAGGTATCATGTGCGTCATCCAACAATATGGACATTCACTGTGTCTTCGGCATAGGTTGGGCTGGGTGGCAGTGTACCCTGGCCTCATCTGTACTTACGTAAACGGTGCTACATGTGTCCACTGTACAGGGTGGCCCCAATTTTGCTGGTGCATACTCACAGTGGCCAGTGCCTGTGTGTCTTGGTACGACAATCTGATGATGGTTGATTGTCAAGGATACATGTGGACAGGCGCAACAGGGGTAGTCTGTGTACAGTCAGGATTCAGTGGAGGCCATGTGTTTTTATCCCAGATTAAGGGGTGCAAATACTTCCTCTGTCTCAATGACATTGTCTCCGGTGTGGGTGGTTTGTGCGGCCAAGGCCTACATGTCAAAAACATAAGTGTCCTTTCTGACTGTGTGTGATGTTTGTCTGGACATACACTCAAGGTGCAGTGACCCAGTCATGTTTGGCATGGTTTAATGTATTAGCTTTGCAGCATGTGCCACAAGTTAATAGACATGGTTCCTGCTCATCCCTTTTTTGGCAACGTTGTGTGGTGCAGATGCTGTGCACGATTGTCCCCAGAGGCTGGCTCCTCTGTCAAATTTGATGTCAAGTTATTTGCTGTTGTGTCATGCTCTCCATTGTTTCTCAGTGGCATGGTGGGTCAACCAACTGTGTGTTGCATGGCCTACATATGTACATTGTATTGTAGATGGTACTCATGTTGCTTTTCAGGCTATGCACTGTGACCTATGTAGATTTGACTCATGTGACATATGTATACAGGTGTCTGATTATCTCCTGTCTCTTCACCTTGCCCACAGCATCGTCGGGGGACACCGAAGGAGACACTGGCACGGACCGGGAGGAGGGAGCGAGCACCAGTGCCAGCAGTGCTGTCCCGTCTGGCACGTCGAGTGGCACGGAGGCCGAGGGGAGTGAGGCGGAGGACCTGTTGACTGGCACCACCGACTATGACGCAGACGGGTCCGAGGCTGAGCTCCCAGAGGTGGCGGAGGCTGCCCCCCCAGCTGAAGGCAGCCCTCCACATCCACCCGCCACCTCACTTTCCATCACCGGCCTCCCACTTGCTCGTGGCCCTTCCCTCCGTGCTTGGTCCCCACATGTCTCCTTCTTGCCAGGCACCGCACCCCCTGCCCCTGTCTCCACTGCTGCCGTGAGTGCCAAGTCTGTGGACATCCTGCGCCAGTTGCAGGTTGGTCAGACTGCGATGCTAAATGTCCTCCATGCCCACACACAAGTGCTGACCCAGACGGAGGCATACATGGAGGGCATGTCGGCTACGCAGTCTGACCAACGCCAGTTGCTGAGGTCCATAGACTTAACACTGACTGCAGCAGTGGGTCTCCTGCAGCGCTGCCTCCCCCCCTGCCCCTGCACCATCCACACCTCCCCCTCCCATGCCTGTCCCACGCACACCCAGACGTCCCCATGCACGCACCCCAACAGACACCACACCCCCAGGGAAGGAGAAGCGCACACCTCCTCGCACGCACACACAGGGTGAAGTAGGCACACCCACTAGGGCGGGGGGAAAACGTAGGACACGCAGCCACAGTGGGAGTCCACATACATCACAACCCCCTCCCTCCAAATCCACTCCCCTTAGCTCTCCTGGCCAACAGTCGGTGAAGGCATCCTACACTGCAAGTGTGTCCACCAGCCCCAGGATGACACCACCCCGCAAGCGGTGGAGGCAGCACCCGGCCAGGGGAGTTGAGTCCCCCCCCTGTCCACACCCTCCCCCATTAGCGCTGCGACCCATCCCTCTGACCCCCCCCCCTCCTTGGGGCCTGTGGTTACATCGGGTGCAGGTGAGACGCTGGGAGAGCTTGCGTCCGTGTGCAGCGCCATCCTGACTACCACCTTTGGCGCTGCCACCCCCCCTGTGTCGGAGTTGTCCCTCCCTGCACCCACGACACCTGCCCTTGCCCCTCCTGTCTCTGCGGTGCCTGGTCCTTCCCCCCCACATGATGCCCCCTCTTCTGTGGATGAATAAACTGTGCAGGCAAGCAAGGGCTGACGCATCCCAGTGTCCCCCACCCACGGATTTACAAAATGGACTGGCCTATGTGCCCTGTAAATAGTGTCTATATATTTCTAATATCTTTCTTTGCGCTGAATAAAGCATTTTTTTTCCCACACATATGCTTCTCTGGATTTGCTGTTGGTGCTGGTGCTCCCTGAGTTGGGGTGGTTATAATGTGTTAGGGGTCTGGGAAATGTTGTAGTGTGCTGCTCATGGGGTGTACCCTGGTATCTGTGTGCCATCACAAGGTCTCTGCAAATAATCTTTGGTCATGTTTGCTCTCACTGTATGGTGACATTGTCCCAAGGTGTGTTCCTTCCTCTGTGGGGCCCGGCATTTTCCCTGCAGGGTGTTTCCCAATTGTTGTGCTGAGCTGTGTCTACATTTCCTGGGTATGTGAGGGATCCCTTTAAGTTTGGCCATGCAGGCTCTGCAATGTCTCCACCTGCATCATTTGTGTCATCCTTGGTGGTTACTGTACTTGTGTTTGGGGTATATTGTCCTATGTCTGGGCACTGCTGGGAGGACTCTGCACCCACCCCTCCTATGTCTGGGCACTGCTGGGAGTGTTAGGCACCCACCCCTCCTATGTCTGGGCACTGCTGGGGGGACTCTGCACCCACCCCTCCTATGTCTGGGCACTGCTGGGGGGACTCTGCACCCACCCCTCCTATGTCTGGGCACTGCTGGGAGTGTTAGGCACCCACCCCTCCTATGTCTGGGCACTGCTGGGGGGACTCTGCACCCACCCCTCCTATGTCTGGGCACTGCTGGGGGGACTCTGCACCCACCCCTCTATGTCTGGGCACTGCTGGGAGTGTTAGGCACCCACCCCTCCTATGTCTGGGCACTGCTGGGGGGACTCTGCACCCACCCCTCCTATGTCTGGGCACTGCTGGGGGGACTCTGCACCCACCCCTCCTATGTCTGGGCACTGCTGGGAGTGTTAGGCACCCACCCCTCCTATGTCTGGGCACTGCTGGGGGGACTCTGCACCCACCCCTCCTATGTCTGGGCACTGCTGGGAGTGTTAGGCACCCACCCCTCCTATGTCTGGGCACTGCTGGGGGGACTCTGCACCCACCCCTCCTATGTCTGGGCACTGCTGGGAGGACTCTGCACCCACCCCTCCTATGTCTGTGCACTGCTGGGAAGACTCTGCACCCACCCCTCCTATGTCTGGGCACTGCTGGGAGTGTTAGGCACCCCCCCTCCTATGTCTGGGCAGTGCTGGGGGGACTCTGCACCCACCCCTCCTATGTCTGGGCACTGCTGGGAGTGTTAGGCAACCACCACTCCTATGTCTGGGCACTGCTGGGGGTGTTAAGCACCCACCCCTCATATTGCAGGCCACTGCTGGTAGTACATACACTGGTGGGGTGTGGGTACGGTCCTTACATACACTGGTGGGGTGTGGGTACGGTTTGTACATACACTGGTGGGGTGGGGGTACGGTCCGTACATACACGGGTGGGGGTTGGGTGCGTACATAGACTGGTGGGGTGTGGGTACGGTCCATACATACACGGGTGGGATGGGGGTACGGTCCGTACATACACGGGTGTGTGTACGGTCCGTTCATACACGGGTGGGGTGGGGGTATGGTCCATACATACACGGGTGTGGGTACGGTCCGTACATACACAGGTGGGGTGTGGGTACGGTCCGTACATACACGGGTGGGGTGGGGGTACTGTCCGTACATACACAGGTGTGGATACGGTCCGTACATACACGGGTGGGGTGTGGGTACGGTCCGTACATACACGGGTGGGGTGTGAGTATGGTCCGTACATACACGGGTGGGGTGTGGGTACGGTCCGTACATACACGGGTGGGGTGTGGGTACGGTCCGTACATACACGGGTGGGGTATGGGTACGGTCCGTACATACACGGGTGTGGTGTGGGTATGGTCCGTACATACACGGGTGGGGTGGGGGTACGGTCCGTACATACACGGGTGTGGGTACGGTCCGTACATACATGGGTGGGGTGTGGCTGCGGTCCGTACATACACGGGTGGGGTGTGGGTACGGTCCGTCATACACGGGTGGGGTGGGGGTACGCTCAGTACATACCCGTACCTACACTCTGCAGGCCTGGGTACGGGCCGTACCCATGCCTTTGGAACATGGGTACGGGGCGTACCCCCATTGTTGGGGTGCTGTAGGGGTCCGCACCGTACCCAGGCCTTCAGACCGTGGGTACGGGTCGTACCACGCGTACCCCGACATTACCCCAACAATGCTGGTACGGCCCGTACCCACGCTCTTAAGGCGTGTGTATGGTAAGTACCAGAATAGTTGTGTTGCAGGTTCACGTCATCATCCACTTCCGTTGTGGCGGACGCATGCGTTGCTGGCCATGCCCCCACCCCCTCGAAGTGACCAGGCCCTGATGGTCAGGTATGTCCAGGGCATGTATGTGTTGTGACTTGGGTGGGGGTAATGTTTCCTGCCCCTGCCCCCCCCTTTGCCCCTGGGTGTTGTTCTGACCTTCTGCGGCGTCTGCGTCGGTTCCTGTACACCAGGTGGACTGCTATGAGGGCCGGGATGGTACGTAGGTTCGGGTCCATGGCTCCTTGTGTGCGTCGTCCAGATTTCCCGGCAGTTTTTGGCAGCCGGAAAATATAATCCGTGCGGGATGACGTCGGTACGAATCGTACTTCCTGGTTCGTGCAACGCAGCCTGAATGCGTCCCGACGTCACGTCGGCGCTTTCCCGGATCACATTTGTATGGAGATTTTCGTCGGTCGGTGTTTTGTTCGATTCGGACGGAAATGGTGTTTCCGTCCGAATCGTACTTGCATTTTTGTACGGTTTTTGCACCGGGTACGAGTCGGGCGGAGAAAATGCTCCGTCCGACGGTTCGTACCCGGTTTTGCCATGATCGGAATCGGCACCTCTGTATCTCAATTCACTTGGTAAAGAAGGTCAACACCTGGCTTCACTGCTGAAGAGTCGTAACTAACACACTCTAGATCTATAACAGTTATGTTTAAGTGAGTACGACAGGGTGTGAACTAAGGCAAATGTAGTAATGGATAAAAGTCAAAAACTACTCAAGATTTTGAAAAGAGCACATCTGTTGTGGTCAAATTGTAAATGCTCTACGAAGTATTAGCACTGAGTACCCAATTTATAATCATAGTATACTTTTCACAGTCTTTGTAATGATTACTGTCACTGTGTTGTTAGTAACCAAATGTTGACTTTCAATAAAGATCCATTCCTTTCTAACTGGGGAGAGACCAATATTATCATAAAGAAGGGGATGTGAGTACTGATAATTCTGGAAAAACTGGTCAGAGTTTGCCGTCTGCGATTCGCTCTCATAAGAAGCGATGGGTTAATGTTGTGCTAATGACCAGGATCTGAATACTATCCACTTACCAGATTTGTATGGCCAGTACCATACTGTTCACAATCAGTATCTGATCCCAATCACTGTAAGATGATGTCCAGAGGGGAACTTAAAAAAGCCATTAACACATGAATATTAAAATTCTCTGGGGGATATTCTCAAGAACGTGTGATAATCATCGCAAAAGTTACTTAGCGCAACACACAACATCGCAGTCTATCGCAGGAAAATTACGCCGTGTTAAGCAAGTATTCACAATACGGCGGTACCATGCAATAGTCTCAAGATAACCCGTCATATGACCGCGTTAAAATCAACGCCACATCGCAAAAAATGCAAAACACAAATGCAAAAAAAGCTGCGATGAGGCCAATCGCGATAAAAAAAATCTGTGAAAACCAGCCACAGGCCTGCAATTCACATGCATCAGACGGGAACAATCACCATAAAAGTAGAAAAAAACCAGACAAACAAATGCCAAACAATAGCGAAGCACAAGGGACGCTGCCATAGCAAGTACGGAGGAGAACCAGAACCCCACAAGCCCCCCAGAGGACCAGCCTGGGACTTCGGGGTCAGTGAAGACCAAGGAGAAGAAGAGTAGGGAGAAGCAGTTCAGACCTCAGGAAAACAGGATCCTGATAAACGGAGGTGGTAGAACACCATCAACAACTGTTCATCACCTCCACTGTCTCATTGGCAACAAAAAATAGACTATGGCAGTCCATCGTGGACAAGGTGAATGCAGTCGGAGTGCTGAAGAGGGCAATGGAAGAGGTCAAGAGGCGCTGGAATGATGTCAAGCGCAAAACCAACCTGAAACACGCAAACAACCAGAAGGCATCAATGCAGACTGGAGGTGGGAGTCCTGCACCACAGGAGGAGCTGGACGAGATGGAGGAAATGGTGTCCACAGTCATCAGTGGGGAGACGGTGGCAGGAGTCGGGGGAACCAGACACTTCTCAACATGACCAGACACAACAGCACCAGGGTGAGTAACGACCAGGGACTGGGGGGATGGGGGAGATAGGCACAATGGCACACATGCACAATGAAGTAGAGCACATCAGCGGACATACCATGCCCCAGACCACCAACTCCCACCAATAGACCAATGTACCCAAGTATGCTACATGTCAGCACTGTACAAGCACAGAAGTTAAAGGCACACCACATGAAAGGGATAAGGGCCAGCAAAATCAGAGCTGCAGGGGCGACTACCCCAAAATGCAGCACACACACATAACATGCAGAGCAGACCAACACTGACAACAATGTGGTACAAACCGCAAAACACCTACAACAGAACACAGGACACAACTGGTGCCGCTTGGGTGCAGACACTGGCCAATCACATTTGGCATTGCAGGGAAATGTGAGACGATAATGAACAAGTACAAACACACACGTCTGTTGTCGAAATGTCCACTGTCCCCCATCAAATAGGTAGCTCCTCCCAAACATTCACAATGTACCCAATCATGCTGTCTGTATGAAAACATGTACAATTCGACAACATACACGTGGACACATTGTTAAACTGCATCTCCCGTTCACATTGCAGAGGGAGAATCAACACCTCCTGCAGAGCAGCCCGACCCTCTCTTCTCTGATGACGAAGAGGACCACCACAGCTTCGACTCCGACGCCCTCCAACAGCTCGTGGACAGCCTCCGCAGCCCACTTCCAGGAGCTTGGCAGCCCAGCAGCTATGAGGAGACCCCACCCCCTGCACAGACCACACAACAGGCAGCACCCACCACCACGGCTGCTTCTCAGGACCCCCACGAAGAACTCATGGCCTTCCAACGCCATGTGTTGGGGGTGCTAGGAGATTCTGGCTGAACAGGTGTGGGTGGGCTTCGACCGCATGGCAGACAAACTAGATGCTATACGTGGGTGTCTAAGTCCCATCAGGGACCACTCACGGTCCCTAACGGACACCCACAGTCCACTCCATGCTCTCCAACGGACCATGGCTGACACCGCTGGAGCCCCGACTCAGAGAATAGAACAACTGTCCAGTCAGAGTGGCTCTAGCGATGTCACACGGGAGTTGGGAAACATGCGGAGGTTAATGGAGACCATGGAGCAGGCGAATGCGGAATGAGCGGCTGCCACGGCTGCCCACCAGTGAGTGATAGCTGGGTTTCTCAATGACCACAGGACCATCCCCATGGCATTGCTGCCACAAGGCCTGGCGCTGATGCATGCTGCTGCTACCACTCCATCCACATCTCCGCCCCCTGAAGTGTCAGTGCCACACAGTGCGAAAAGGCCTTCGAACTCCGGCCACTGATGTGACCCTCTCTTCTCTGATGAAGAAGAGGACCACCACAGCTTCGACTCCGACGCCCTCCAACAGCTCGTGGACAGCCTCCGCAGCCTACTTCCAGGAGCTTGGCAGCCCAGCAGCTATGAGGAGACCCCACCCCCTGCACAGACCACACAGCAGGCAGCACCCACCACCACGGCTGCTTCTCAGGACCCCCACGAAGAACACATGGCCTTCCAACGCCATGTGTTGGGGGTGCTAGGAGATTCTGGCTGAACAGGTGTGGGTGGGCTTCGACCGCATGGCAGACAAACTAGATGCTATACGTGGGTGTCTAAGTCCCATCAGGGACCACTCACGGTCCCTAACGGACACCCACAGTCCACTCCATGCTCTCCAACGGACCATGGCTGACACCGCTGGAGCCCCGACTCTGAGAATAGAACAACTGTCCAGTCAGAGTGGCTCTAGCGATGTCACACGGGAGTTGGGAAACATGCGGAGGTTAATGGAGACCATGGAGCGGGCGAATGCGGAATGAGCGGCTGCCACGGCTGCCCACCAGTGAGTGATAGCTGGGTTTCTCAATGACCACAGGACCATCCCCATGGCATTGCTGCCACAAGGCCTGGCGCTGATGCATGCTGCTGCTACCACTCCATCCACATCTCCGCCCCCTGAAGTGTCAGTGCCACACAGTGCGAAAAGGCCTTCGAACTCCGGCCACTGATGTGTCACTGCCACACAGTGCTGGAGACAGAACACCCCCACCCACACGTGGGGCACATGAGACAGCAGAGGACGAAGATGCAGATGATTCTGCCCTCGTGGTAAGATGGACGCAGTAGCATGCATCTCCACCATGGGGCCGGCTTCAGCTTGGTTCTGCCCTCTGCATCATCACCTTCCACTGTCCCCCGATGCACTCTGCAACACTCACCTTGGACCTCGACATGGACTGCCATATGCTGTTTGATGGCCAATGACACAGTAATCTGACTGCGGACTGAACTCTTCCTTTGGACTTGTCATTCCCTGAAGGACTCTGGCTGGCCCTCCACTGGCCAACATCGTCATGTGGGGTTTGCATGGCCCTGTACTGCTCCAGATGCAACACTCCACTGAATGTGCATTAAACATTCATGATCACACAGATGTGTCATGTCTATGGTCTTTCAAGTGTGGAATTATGGATGAATGTTGGCTCACTGGACTCCTCTTTCGTCCATGTGGCTCATGTCGTAGAACAGGGGTCACAGGGCGACACATTGCCGAATGTGGTCCGGGTTGCGCTGACACAACAACAGGGACACAGGCATGACTTACTTCCTTGTCCAGGCCAGTACGGAACCACGCCCAGGGCAACGGGGTAATTTACAAACCCTTACGTTGGACTGGCATACGCCAGGCCAGCCCACTCCGCTTACGCTCAGAGGGGGGGGACAGCAACGCTACATGTCCCAGGTTTTCCTTGTAGTGATCTACTGATCACAGGTCTAGTCCTCAGCATGCCACAGCCACACCCATACAGCAAACGCATCACAGGACATGTGACCCTGCCAATAAAAAGGGCCGGGCGCACGTGCTCAATGCCATTTCCACTCTCTATCTGGGTGCATCCGGGTGGTGTTAATGTAGGCATGAGGGCCTTGGGCCCTGCAACATCACATTCCCCAGGACCGGAGGTGACATGATGGCGTCCGCAACACGATACCCAATCATACAGGGTCCATGACTGGGGCCACAGACTTGGTGGCACCGGATACATAGCGGCCGGCAGAGGCACACCGCCATTGGACGGTGACTTTGGGTGCACTGAGGTAGGGGCACCTTAAGTGCTGAGCGGGTGTGCAGCCTGCGATGATGCCCCATCCCGGCGATCCGGACTGCTCAGGATTTGTGTGCCCTGCTGGACCGCAGTGTAGGCCAGAGCCAGCGGGCAGCGCGGGCCTACCGCCATGTGGCGTCGCATCCCGGATCACAGAGTTAGTGGCACCTCAAGGGCTGAGCGGGTGTGCAGCCTGCGATGATGACGGGTGCACTGGTATGTCCTCTTCCATGGCAAAATCAAGACCCAGAATCAAATGTGAGACCTGGTGGCCTACGGAGCGGAGCTGCATGATGTGGAGGGTGCCATGTTCGAGGGCCTCGAGCTTGGGGCTTGCACCGGTACGTGGTGGGCCCTCATTGCGACACGCCGGTGGCGGAAGGTGAGCAGTGAGGCCTGGGTGCGCAGGGGCGGGCATGCACTGCTGGGCGGCGGGAAGGACTTGGGTGCAGCTGCCTGGGTGCGCAGTGGCCGGCATGCACCGCTGAGCTGCTGGAGAGGCTGGGGTGCAGCTGCCTGGGTCCGCAGGGGTGGGCAGGCGATGATGTTGTGTGCAATTGAATGTACTCTGCCATTCACGTATCTGGACTCTGTTTCAGATGACGGATCTGTTGCAGATGTGGGACCTGGTGAACTGCACTACATACTGGCACGTGGTTGGAGACACACCGGAATCAGCAGGTGAGCAGTGAGGCCTGGGTGCGAAGTGTCGGCAATCTCTCTCCCTGTCCCTCTCCTCTTTTCTCGATCCCTCTCTCTCACTCTCTGTACATTTATCTCTCTCTTTCTCTCTCTCTGTATCTCTCTCTCCTTCGCCTTCTCTCTGTCCTTTGATGTGCGCAAGACACACCTTCTCATCATGATTTTTGTCTTTCAGGCTGTAACCTACAGATTGTCTTGAGGGGAGCCGCCATGTGTCTTCATTTCTGTTCTGTGTTTATTTGAATATATTTTCATTTGTTAATTCAAAGGTGAATGTGTGATGCTCATTTTTGTGACGACACATGCATGTCACCAAATGTGATTGTGCGACATCAGGTGGATTATTTGGTACATGATTCCGTGTAGTTGATGTGGCATGTCTTTGACCGGGGGGGGGGGGGGGAGGGGGGGTCCTGGGGGTGGTGGTGGTGGGTGTTTTGGTCCTCTTGGGTGTCCGGGCTGCATGATCAGTGGCTCCATGGCATCTGTTGCCCTTTAAGTGTATCTCTGGGCTGGGCTTCCTCTTCTGGTGCAGACTGTGGTCCGACTTTACACCAGGCCAGAGCAGGCGTTAATTTCTTGCTGCTAACGCGCCATATCGCATGTTTTGTGATCTTATCGCCGATCTGGCTGGTCGTTGAGAAGGTTGCGGAGTGGTGTTGTCGCGGCTTTTTGCACGGGAGCGCCTACTCTGCATCTCATTAGCGATAGTTGCCGGGGTCATCTGTGGCGATGTTTTTTGTGGCTGCTATCGCAAGTATACTGGTGATATGGGCTGTTAGCTTGTGAATGGGGTCATCAATTTATCGCGAATGTGGCTGCGGTAAAGTGATGATAATTCGGCGATAACTCCTTGAGAATCTGCCCCTCAGTGTTCATATCGAGAGCTTTGCCTAAAACCGGTTTGCCTACAAGTTTAGGGTTAGGTTTTTGATAGAAGTTGCAAACCCAAATGTGCTAATGAGACTGGCTGAACAGCTTGGTGTGTGTTAGACGGACCGGGAGGGTCGGCCGAGGACAAGGGGAGAGGTCTCCGGGGAGAGCCGTCTCCAGCGATCGTACAGACGAATAACTTCCCCCCCACAGACGTACACCACACAAGGATAGGCTTTAACGTTCTTTATAAGCAGTTTAAGGTACGATGGAGTGATACAAGGAGGTCTGGACTCAGGGGTCCCCTCGATTCTAGTCTCTGGGTTTGGGAAAGGGGGTAGCGGGACAGTCTGGTTACCAATCTGGTAGATGATATGATGGATGGCTCACAATCCTCGAGCTCGGTGTTCTAGATGAACGGGCCGCGGCAGCGCCAGCAGGTCCCGGTGACGGTGGTCGTTACAACGGTCCGCGGCAGCGCCAGCAGGACCCGGAGAAGGTGGTCGTTACAACGGTCCGCGGCAGCGCCAGCAGGACCCGGAGAAGGTGGTAGTTCCAACGGGCCGCGGCAGCGCCAGCAGGTCCCAACGAAGGTGGTAGTCACAACGGTCCGCGGCAGCGCCAGCAGGTCCCGACGAGGATGGAGGTTGCAGAAGGCCGCGGCAGCGCCAGCAGGCAAGACGACAGTTCACAAGGCAGGGCTACGGCAGCGCCGGTAGTCCGTCAAGGATGAGTTCTTCTCGGTGTCTCTCGACTCCAGGATACAACTGCCTTCCTGCTCTGGAGCTGCCCCAGTTATAGGTCTGGCGCCCTTTGATGTCCGGACCCTCGCACTTGGAGGTCGGGAGGTCCGGGATGAGGGAGTCCAGACACCCAGCAGGGGGGGTGGAGCCAGCGCCCGGGGGAGCTGGGGGGCGATCGGCACCTGGCGGGGGAGAGCCATCGACACTTCTTTCTCCCATCGACCTGCCAAGTGGTCCGTTCACCTCCTGGGTGGATGGTGGTGCCGGGATGTCGGGGCCTGGCCAGGCCCAGGGTTAGGGTCGAGCTGAGGCCACGCGGCCTCGTGGTGCAGTGTCCAAGATGGCGGCCGGGCCGGGCGAGGGAGCCGGTAGTGGTTCGGCCCCATGATGCAGAGATGTCCGGGGGCAGGAGTCCCGTCTGGAGACGGGGTGCGGGTTGTTTCTGTGGGTAACGCCTGGAGGGCCGGGGCTCGGGCCCTGTCATGCGGGGAGGGAGCAAGCCCTTCATGTGGCCTGTCCAACATGCATCCCCCCCAGCTGAAGGCGGGGAGAGTCACCCATCCTCTTGGGGACTCTCCTCGTCGAGGCGGAAAAAGCGTGACAGGCCATCTGCGTTGGCGTGGTCTTGGCCCGGTCGATGTTCCACAGTGAAGTCCATCCCCTGCAGGGAGATGGACCAACGCAATAGTTTGGGGTTTTCCCCCCGCATCTGCATTAGCCACTGCAGGGGTCGATGATCTGTCTGCACCCGGAAGTGGGTACCGAAGAGAGAGGGCCGGAGCTTTTTGAGGGCCCACACCACTGCGAAGGCCTCCCTCTCGATTGTGCTCCAGCGCTGTTCTCGGGCCAGGAGGCGTCGGCTGATGAAGGCCACCGGGTGGTCCAGTCCCTCGGGGTTCAGTTGGGAGAGGACCGCCCCGATGCCATGGTCGGAGGCATCCGTTTGCACAATGAATTCCCGACTGTAATCGGGGGCCTGGAGCACAGGGGCAGTGCACAGGGCGGCTTTCAGCTTCTCGAAGGCCGCTTGACAGTCGGGGGTCCAGTTAACCTTCTTCGGTTGGTTCTTGGAGGTGAGTCCCGTGAGGGGCCCCACAATGCTGCCATAGTCCTTCACGAACCGCCGGTAGTAGCCAGTGAGCCCTAAGAAGGCTCGGACCTCGGTCTGCGTGACGGGTGGCTGCCAGGACTGGATGGCAGCGATTTTGAGTTGCAGAGGGGCCACCAGCCCGCTTCCCACCTGGTGTCCGAGGTAGGTCACGGATCCTTGACCAATTTGGCACTTGCCGGCCTTGACTGTGAGGCCGGCCCGCTGGAGGGCCTGCAGGACCTCTCGGAGGGGGTGGAGGTGGTCGGACCAGTGGCGGCTGTACACAGCGATATCGTCCAGGTAGGCGGCGCTGAACTCCTCGAGCCCCGCCAGGACCTGGTTCACTAAACGCTGAAAAGTAGCTGGGGCATTCTTCATGCCGAAGGGCATGACCTTGAAGTGGTAGTGGCCATCGGGGGTAGAAAAGGCGGACCGTTCTTGGGCCCAGGGTGTGAGACCGATCTGCCAGTAGCCCGCTGTCAGGTCGAAGATGCTGAGGTAGCGGGCAGCCCCCATGCGGTCGATCAGTTCATCCGCTCGGGGGATGGGATGAGCGTCGGTTCTGGTGACAGCATTCAAGCCCCGATAGTCGACGCAGAATCGGAGCTCAGGAGTGGTGCCAGGGGCAGCAGCTTTGGGGACCAGCACGACCGGGCTGGCCCAGGGGCTATCCGAGGGCTCGATGACCCCGAGCGCGAGCATCTTGGCTACTTCTTCTTGGATGCAGGCCCGCACTCGATCCGGTACGCGATAGGCCCGGTGTCTGACAGGGGGACTGTCCCCAGTGTCCACGTCGTGCAAGCACCAGGGGGTGACCCCTGGGGTAAGGGAAAATAAGGTAGAAAACTGCAGCAGGAGGTCCCGGCAGCCTTGGCGCTGCTCTGGGGTGAGGGCATCGGAGAGCCGGACCCCGTCCACGGAACCATCTTTCTCCTGAGTCGTCAGGAGATCCGGGAGAGGCTCGGAGTCTTCTTCTGCTCCACTGTCTGTAGCCATCAAGAGGCTGATCTCTGAGCGCACAAAGTGGGGCTTGAGTCTGTTGGTGTGGAGGACCCGGAGGGGGTTCCGGGGAGATTCCATGTCGATGAGATAGGTGACGGGACTCTTGCGTTCGACCACTCTGAAGGGTCCCGTCCATTTGTCCTGCAAGGCACATGGTTCGGTGGGGGACATCACCCACACTTGCTGGCCAGGTTCGAATTCGATGGAGGAGGCATTTCTGTCGTACCATTTTTTCATGTCCTCCTGACTGGCCCCTAACTCCGCGATTCTCTGTTCACTGTAGAGTAGGTCGTTGTCCCAATAAATCCAATGGGCTCCGGTGGTGTCCCCTGCGCTTTGGGCGAGGGTTTGCTGGCGGAGTCCCTCGAGGGAGGGACAGGTTTTTTGCTCTTGACGGAACTGAGCCAGGTCGGGAAGGTCCTGGGGCTGGGCGACCCCTTCGGGGGTTGGCTCTGGGGGGTCGGTATGGTCGGTGTCCTCTACTGGAGCGATCGGGGGAGGAGGTGCTGGCCATTCCGGTTCTTCTGGTTTGGGGATGGTACGGGCGGCCATGGACCGGGTGGTTACGCACGCCCAGTCCGGGAGGCCCAACATCCCCAAATGCTCTCTTCTTTCGACGGTGGCCCACGGGGAACTCTCCAGATCATTCCCCAGGAGACAGTCCACGGGGGCATCATCCCGGACCGTCACCTTCAACATGCCGGAGACTCCTCCCCATTCGAAGGGGACGCAGGCCATCCGACATAGACTTTCTGAATTGTCGGCCGAACGGACGGGGCAGAGAATGTTCGGCAGGATCTGCTCTGGTTTTACCAGGTGACAGCGGACGGCTGTCACACTGGCCCCTGTGTCACGTAGTGCCTCGGCCCGGCGCCCATTAATGTTCACCCACTGGCTATATTTTCTGGTGTTGGCGGGTAGGGGGGCCCGCGGGACCATGTCTCTTCCCCCTAGGCACGCTAGAACCATGGCGGCCGGTTCCCACTCTTGTTGGGCCTGCTCGTACTCTTCCTGGTCTTCGGAGATTTGTTCTCCCCCCAGGGCGGCGGCAGCTACCTGGCGGGGTTTTGGCGTTTGGTTCTGCGGGCAGTTCGGGCCATTGGCGTAGTGGCCGACTCGCTGGCATCGGTGACACGTGACGTTGGCTCGGAACCCCGGGCGCATCGGGGGGTTGCCCCGGCCAGCCGGGGGCGGGGTGCTGGCAGCGGGAGTGGCCGGGACGGTGTCTCTCCCTCGCCCCTGGCCTCCTCCTCCTCCTCGGGGACGGTGCTGACCTTGGTTGTTCCGGTTCTGTTCGGGTGGCCCTCTCCGGCCCACTCGGGTGCTCTCCCACCGGTCAGCTTCGGCGGCGAGTTGCCGTGGGTCAGTTAATTTACTGTCGAGGAGGTGCTGCCTGAGCTCGACGAAGCAGTTGTTAGAGAGGTGCTCCCATACCATAAGATTAAAAAGTTGCTCGTAGGTCGTCACGTGGCTCCCCTTAATCCAACCCTCAAAGGCTCGGCTGAAATAGTTGACATATTCCACCCAAGTTGTACCCGGGATCCGGGTGCAGTCTCGAAACCTCTGGCGGTACATTTCGGGCGTGAGCCCATATCGGGTGAGGAGGGCAGCCTTCATGTGGTCATAGGATGACATCTGATGGTCTGGGAGCTGTAGCAGGGCATCACGGCCTTCGTTGACGAACCTCCCCCATAGGCCGGCTCCCCAGTCACTTCGATCGATCCGGTGGGAGGTCATGGCGATCTCGTAGGCCTTGAACCACTGTTGTATGTCGTCCTCTCGGACATACTCTCGAACGACATCCTTGGGGATGTGGACTTTCTTTTCTGTCGCTCCCGGGGTGCGCGGTCGCTCGGGCACCTCCGGTTCTTTGTTCTGCTTCCGTAGGTCTATTTCTGCCAGTTTGCGCTCGTGTTCGTACGCTAGTCTCTTTTCTTCGAGCTCTCTCTGCCTCTGTTTTTCTTCCCGTTCTTCTCGGAGCCGCAGATGTTCTAGGTTCAGTTTTTGCTCGGCTAATTTTAGTTCACCGTCCATTTTGAGCCGTGCCATTTCTAACTCGTGCAGTCGGTTTTTCTCTCTTTCTTGGATCTCTTCCTGCGAGAGGCCCGTTCCTCGCTCCTCGGGAGCCGTGGCGATCCTCTCTGCCGCTGTACTGTTTTGGTCCGGGGATCTGGTGACCCCGTTTTCTGCCCACGACTCAATGGCGTGCTTGAAATCGTCTTTGGTACTCAGGCCGGTGGTAGCAATGCCTAGTTCCATGCAGAATTGTTTCAACTCACGATGGCTGTACTCTTCCAATTTATCCATCTGGAATTTCTCGGTGGATCCGCTCTCTTTGGTTGGCATTGTGGTTTTGTCGTGGGGTGAGCTACTCTCTGTACGATTACGCGTTGATTCGGATCGCGCCACTGGCCACCAATGTTAGACGGACCGGGAGGGTCGGCCGAGGACAAGGGGAGAGGTCTCCGGGGAGAGCCGTCTCCAGCGATCGTACAGACGAATAACTTCCCCCCCACAGACGTACACCACACAAGGATAGGCTTTAACGTTCTTTATAAGCAGTTTAAGGTACGATGGAGTGATACAAGGAGGTCTGGACTCAGGGGTCCCCTCAATTCTAGTCTCTGGGTTTGGGAAAGGGGGTAGCGGGACAGTCTGGTTACCAATCTGGTAGATGATATGATGGATGGCTCACAATCCTCGAGCTCGGTGTTCTAGATGAACGGGCCGCGGCAGCGCCAGCAGGTCCCGGTGACGGTGGTCGTTACAACGGTCCGCGGCAGCGCCAGCAGGACCCGGAGAAGGTGGTCGTTACAACGGTCCGCGGCAGCGCCAGCAGGACCCGGAGAAGGTGGTAGTTCCAACGGGCCGCGGCAGCGCCAGCAGGTCCCAACGAAGGTGGTAGTCACAACGGTCCGCGGCAGCGCCAGCAGGTCCCGACGAGGATGGAGGTTGCAGAAGGCCGCGGCAGCGCCAGCAGGCAAGACGACAGTTCACAAGGCAGGGCTACGGCAGCGCCGGTAGTCCGTCAAGGATGAGTTCTTCTCGGTGTCTCTCGACTCCAGGATACAACTGCCTTCCTGCTCTGGAGCTGCCCCAGTTATAGGTCTGGCGCCCTTTGATGTCCGGACCCTCGCACTTGGAGGTCGGGAGGTCCGGGATGAGGGAGTCCAGACACCCAGCAGGGGGGGTGGAGCCAGCGCCCGGGGGAGCTGGGGGGCGATCGGCACCTGGCGGGGGAGAGCCATCGACACTTCTTTCTCCCATCGACCTGCCAAGTGGTCCGTTCACCTCCTGGGTGGATGGTGGTGCCGGGATGTCGGGGCCTGGCCAGGCCCAGGGTTAGGGTCGAGCTGAGGCCACGCGGCCTCGTGGTGCAGTGTCCAAGATGGCGGCCGGGCCGGGCGAGGGAGCCGGTAGTGGTTCGGCCCCATGATGCAGAGATGTCCGGGGGCAGGAGTCCCGTCTGGAGACGGGGTGCGGGTTGTTTCTGTGGGTAACGCCTGGAGGTCCGGGGCTCGGGCCCTGTCATGCGGGGAGGGAGCAAGCCCTTCATGTGGCCTGTCCAACAGTGTGCAGGAAGGAAAGATCTTGATAATGATCTCATATAGCATGACTAGACATCTCACTTGCTGAGGAAGTTAACATGAGGTCCAACAAGGGCAAAACGCTCAATTTTGCTAGCAAAGGTGTTAGACGTCTGCATAGATTAGCATTATCAGGGGATCATCTATGTATGTGGTTTAGGAATACTTCTAATTGTGCTCAAGTCACTCAGGGTAGAGACTGACCCGTGTTCTATGCTAAGTCAGATGAACAATAGTGTGTACTGTGAAATGACAGATGGAGGGTAAGTTACAGAGGTGAAACAAGCACATGTTTACACAGAAAGGTGAGTGCACACATGGCAGAGTTAGCACTCAGTCCACCCGTATATGGAGGTTGATCATGGGCAGTCTCTGTTAAGGGGTACAAATATTTTTTTCATATTCTGGTGCAGCTTGTCTGAACTCCTGGGCTGTCAGGTGTTTCCATGAATAGAAGGTCAGCAGCAGCAGGGCGGAGCAGGAGAGCTCATCAATTGACCTCAGCTCTACAGGACAAAGGTACTGACACCAGACGCGGCTGGCACAGGTAACCGCGGCGGGGCAGGGTGGGGTGGATGAGGGGGGAAGTGGACAGACGACGGGATAGTGAAAGTAAAATAAAAAAAATAATAATACCACCTCGATGAGGTGATGCAGCGAGTGCAAGGTAAGTGGTTTTATTTATTTTTTATTTTACTTTCTCTATCCCGTCGTCTGTCCACTTCCCCCCTCACCCACCCCACCGCCCCTCCGCCCCACCATGGTTACCTGTGCTGGCTGCGCCTGACTAAAACAGCCTTGTTGAGGTGCGACTCTTGAGATGGAGGGAGCCTCCATATTATATGCCCATTCCATGGCAATTGCACAGCAGCACAATCATAAAGAGAGCATTTTAACATGAAAAGTATTTACTCAGCAATTGATTGAGACCAGCTTTTAAAAACAGTGGCACACGCACATGACACTCATCGAAGTAATTTCACCGAAATGCTCAGGGGTAGTGGAACTGACATCACAAAACCTTTGATCGCCCAACCTCATGATAGGGTTGCTCATTTGTTTAACCCCTTCAGTGCCCGCCCCTTTCCCCGCCCTGTGCCGGCCGTTGCATTAGCGGGCGGGGTCTATGACGAGCTGGACTCGTCATGGGCACAGCGCAACCGCGGCCCATGACGAGTCCAGCTCGTCATGGGCACTGAAGGGGTTAAGCCTTAGCCCCTCAACAGCCTTCTATTTTCCACTATGGCCTCATTATGAGCTGGCTGCAAATTGGTTTGAGGATACCAGGTGCGGGGATCTGTAATTCTTGACTGTTATCCCGCTCCAAATTCTGGCTATCCCAAGTTTTTCCTAGAATGCAAATAACACCTTGGACCCAGAGTTACCAACATATTTTGGATGGTAAATAGGCATTTAGGCTCCTAAAAGAGAGCTGGGGTTGTGAGGAAGGTCTTAACTACATACAGCTCTGTTATCTACAGTATCAGAGATCCTCTTGTTCTGCACATTACAGTATGTGAGACCATAAATGATAATCGCACCCTCACTAAATTTTGTCTTCTTTTCTCTGGCAGATCTCTGCCCAGGAACCTCTGTCTCACAAAGGGCAAGCAGCAAAACAGACGGCAAACGAGCTCCTCCTTCTGCTTGGTGCGTACAGGATTGGTAAATCCTCAAACCCCATTTATTTTTTAGTCTATAAATGTAACTGTAATTGAAAAAGTGAACTTATGTATTGGTCATTGTCTTGTACTATGCACCCTTGCTTTTGGCCATGCCCTCCTTACATATCTATATATTGCCTCCTTTGACAATGCTGCTTCTGCTTGTGATCTTGCTAGTGCCACCTATGCCCATACCACTGCTATTGCCTTTCTACCCATGCCTTGCTGATAAGTCACATGAATGCATCTCCACTGTCCATGGATCCTCTAAGCATTACCTTTTCTCTTGCCTCTAAGCTCATTCTGTTACTTATAACTTTCCTCAGAACATTATAAATGCTTCCTCTGTCCACACATCTTCTTTTTTTCTCATCCCTTCTTTCCTTGTGTCTGCACACTGCCCATGCAGCTACGCAATCTCTCCAACAATGGCTGTTTATAGACGCCTCCTTTGTTCATGTCTCCTCTGCTCATACATATGCCCATACATTCTCTGTTATTGCCTCCACTGCCTTACTCTTTACTACATCTGATCAGTTGTATTTTATAACAAGTATGATTTCCATCAAAACTAGTTCTTGATGCTAAACAGGAAATCTATTGCCAAAATTCAGTGCAATGCAAACAAGTAAATCTTTGTTTTATAGTACTTTGTCAAATGTTATGATGGTGAACACATTCTCAAACGCTGATGACAGGGGCTTTGGACTGCTATGGTTTTTCTGCCTGAATTTAGAGAGCTGAATCTGATCTAAGTTGGCAGTCTGGTACATATCTAGGAAGCCTAACTTAACAATTTTTATTCTGTACCTCTAGCCTTGTCACTCCAGTCTTTGGGTTCCTATTTACATGCACCTCAGTTTAAGCCTAGATTCTACCCTGCCAAAGAGCATCTTGGTTACAGGTCTCAAATACTCATGGTTTGCATCTTAGCAGTATATTTGTGAACATAAACCAATAGGCTTAGCTTATGTTAATATGATGTAATATCATGCACAAGTCACCACAAGGCTTCATCATCATTGAATTCTTTTTTCCAGATTGAGTGTCCAATGAATACCAGAAATTTGACTACCACAATGTTTTTCAGTTCAAACAGTTGCTAAAACATTTCTGTAGGTCTAGCTCCAATTGTCCTAGCGAGGGGTTGTCTCTAAAATGTACCTTAGGTACTGGACTTTGAGCACTGTTAGAAAACTTTCTTTGTGTGGATATGCCGTCGCTGGTGTGATGTTCGTGATAGGATGGCTTCTGGTTTACAAACTGATTTCCGATGCAGACTCTCGGCATGAACAGCGCTCAGGGCCCTTGTCTTTCCAACACCAGTTGGTGAGCATTCTGGCCCTCCTCTTTCCCTTTTGAGGGTTTCTTACCATGCTACTGATCTCTACCTCTAGGTTTGTTTGGCCAGCAAATATGCTCTTTATAATATTCTGACTGTGAATTGTGCCGTGATCTCTTTAAGAAGACTAGGGTGCAATAGGGAGAAGACACTTCTCTGCATGCATGCCGCATCTCTGAGCCACTCTCGTCTTGTTGCACTGCTATGGCACAGTTCTAGGTCCTACTAGCTACTGTGTCTCATAGTAAACACAGAAGACATTTATAAAGTATGAATATTAAAGTTATTGTGAACAGGTGAGAAACATTTCCATTTATAGTTCATAGATTGTTTTGCATTAAACCCTATAATTGGTGATGATCTGAAATCAAAGACAATAATTCAATAAAACAGTCTGATAGACCAAGGGCCTACCATCTGGTCAGAAAAGTAATTGCTAATTTTAAATATGTTTTGCTTATCTCTAGAGACAACTCAAAGTAAACTACTGGAAGCAGGAGATCAAGCGCCTGGTATTGAGGTAAGTAGTATAAGGCTGTGTCTCACCAGGGAGCCTTTGCCACGGGTTAACATTTAGGGGAAGGGGCCGCAGTTTAAAACATGCTTATCAGGATCTAAAATGCCTAATTAATTTTATTAAGAGTGCTAATTTCCCGGTTAGCACAAGGATTACGTAGAGAGACAAACTGAAGAGTTTGCCAAAGTATCTATAGTGTATTAATGTTATGTAGAAAGCTCTAGAGCGTGATAGTGAAATGCTTTTATGAGTACTCTCTTGACCATGCAGGTATTACAAGGCAGGTTTCTTGGTGTTTGGGATTCCAACTGATGCATGAATGAGAACAGAACAGAGTAACAATGCTATGCCTTTCAAAACAAACTACCATTGCCACTTTGTGAACCAAAACCAATGAAGGATATATGGGTGGAGGTGGGAGAAAGGTTGAGGGGGACTTAGCCTTCTGGTACCCTGCAGGGACAGGAAAGAGGCGGGATTACATCTTTACATGCATGCTGTTGACATTCATATTCTTCACAGTCTAGGGGATCTCAGTGTGTCTGCAGCCAATTTAAACATTGCCTAGTGTGGCATGGGATTGAATAGGGCACAGGAGACACATCGTTGGACTTCTTTTGGTTTAGATCATATTGATGAGAGGTGAAAGTGATTTAGGATGGCTGCTCATCTGATTCATGGGCTGAGCTCTCCAAACAACAGCACTTGGGGACATATCAGCAACAGCGGGCGATAATTATCACTAAGCGTGCTTAGCGCGAGGATAATTATCGCTGGCTATCGCTGGATTATATCACCGAGATAGCGTGCTATCAGCAACGCTTATCTCCGATGCGATATATAATCCAGCGATAGTTGCAAAAAGTGCGATTATCGCTGGAACTCCAGCGATAATTGCACAGCGACAGGCGGTCTCAGCCCTATAATCCACCACCCATAGGCTAAAATGGTTTAGTCAGGTTACAAGCAGGGGTAATGAAACCTGCGTTAGGTGCGGTTAGCGCTACATTTCTCGTCGCTGTGAAGGTTAGCGTGCAGCTTGCTGATAGGAGAAATGTCTGTTAACGACATTTCCCCCGTTATTTTGGTGAGGAATGCCCACTTTGCATATCATTAGAGATGCAAAGCTGGGCGTTAGGGAAACGGGCGCAGAGGCATAGAAACACACGCTAGCGTGTTCTTGCTGATAGTGCGATAAAATTATCAGCGCTTTTCGCCCGAAAACGGACGCTAAAGCGGCGATAATTTTATCACTTCCCCTTGATGATATGCCCCATGGTTATTCATATTTCTCAACAGTTGGCGCTATTGCTTTTGCTGCTTTGAGAGTCCTGTTTGGTTCAATGGAATTCAGAGGGATAACAAAGGGCCCTTCAATCCCCCACAGTGTGAGGGATGTGGAGCAGCCTTTTCTCCTGATCCTCCTGAAGGCAAGGGTGGCATGGAGAAAACCCTTTGTGGGATTTTTCAAATATATTGTTCCCATTCATTCACATCTCCTGTAGACCCACATTCAATTGAATATTTCATTTGAAACATTCCTTAATTGAGGTCATTATGTTGACTAACTGTCTCAAACGATGTTTTTTTCGGTCTATCTACCTAAGACACCATGTCAACACACCATATGACAAATGAAGAGGGATTCTGGGACAACCCTTTGCCTGTGTGTTAGAGATTCCTTTAAGTATTGGTCTGATGAAATGTTTGTCATGTTTTGATATCAGTCAAATGCATTTTGTGGTTGTGTATATTTCCTGCTTTTAGAAATTGTTTTCCTCTTTTACTGCCGCCCTCATTATGGAGTGCATAAAGCAGCACTAGCTCTTGTGAGTGGTTGATTGAGGGGTACAGTTTCATTTGCTTTGCAAAGTCGTGTTTTTTTTAAATTGCAAACACTTGCAGTATTCAGAGCTGTGACTTTTCTGTTTAAAGTTCTGACTTTATTATATGGGTTTTGAGAGCCTCTTTCCAGGAGGGGCTGCCTGAGGGAACCTGAGGCTATTCCATATACGACTGCGAGGGTTCAGTGCAGAACCAAGCGCCTTTTTAATGCGTTTCCACAGTTTAAACGTGCCCATTGCCTATGAATTCTACCAAGTCGCGGTATAATTTTCAGACAGTTCAGAAACTGAAAGGCGTAACCTCAGCTCTCTGGCAATTTATAAATTATGCCCTGAGAAATGCTGAGTTATTGATATACATTGTAAACAGTGCAAAACGCATATAAACAGATGCATGGTTCTGAGTTGCATTTTTAAAACAACTATTTTCACGTACAAACATTAAAATAGCAAAATTCACAGCAAGTTCGTCCCCAACCCCACTTTAATAGGCCCGCATTTTGCAACCTGCCTAGCTCACTGGTGACGAAAGAATAAAAAAGCATGAAAAGATACTCAGTTGCTAATAGTCTCGGTGTATCAATTTTTCCAACATCAGACGAGTACACAGTTGTTGCTTTGTGTTACTGACGTAACTACAATAAACGTGTAGCTGAAAAATGTGAAATGAGTGTGCAACAAAAAACTCCAAAAGAAGCTAAAATATAAATTGCTCAAAGGTGTATTGAGAGCGATGTTGCTGGGGAAATGTTATTTTGCATGAGTGCAAAAAACAGCAAGTGCAGGTATTAGTGGCTATATCGTTAACCTGAGATGCCCCTTGAATTCCTAGGGGCATATTTAAAAAGATTTCCGAGAGTTCGGTGCTACGCTAAATTTGGCAACGCCGCGCTCTGTCAATTTTTAAACGCTGGGATGCGCCGTATTCACAAGAATAGGGCACACCCCTGTGTTTCCGCTAGCGCTGGTGCAAGAGAAGCTGCCTTGCACCAGACCAGGCACCCGGCCACCATGCACCAAGGGTGCCTGAGCTGCAGGGGGAATAGTTTATGTACAGGAACATAAACTATCCTGCACATAAACAATCAATAATGGTAATTTACTCTTTCTATGTGTCCTGAAGAATGCAGGACACATAGAAAGAGCAACAAACAAGGAGAAATGAATGAAAAGGATATTTTCTCCTTGTATCGTCATTCTAAGATCAGGTATTCTTTGGTGTTTATTTTTGGCTCTGCCTCAACCTTTTAAATCAGGGGCAGTGTCAAAAAAAGCAATGGGTATTGCGGTGGTATGCGCAACGCCCACTGCAAAACCCATTGCATGCCCCTTTGCAGCAGAGTACTGTGGCAGAAAAGGGCATATTTACAGGGTGGCATTAAGCCACATTAAGTGACTTAGCGCCACCTGGTAAATATGGAAAAATGGCGCTAGGCCACCGGAGCATTCGAAAAAGTGACGCACCGGTGGCGATAAGGTCCAGTACAGATGCCCCTGAGTGCCTTATTGAAAAATAGGTTTATATTTCCGCACAACATGTGGGAAAGCCCTCTTTGGTATTCTGTGTCCCTGGTGGTCACTCATCTCTCCTGACACACTATTCTTGATAAAATATTTCTCCTGGCAGTGTGTGTAGATGTGCATTATTTCTGTGGAACAATGTCATACATTGGCACAATTACTCTAGTACACTGAGACATCTGCAATTAGTTTTGTGGTATTTAACCATTTTACAGTGCAGCTACAGTTTATAGTAGACAAAAATAATCATTACGGCCTCATAAAAAACTTTGTTGTGAATCACGAAAATATCCAGAGGGTATTCATGTACTGCTGATCATTACTTGTGCAACTTTTCGGCACAAGGCTCTGTGGAATACTGTGGGAGTCTAGGAGTTGCAGAGGTCTGTCTCCACTGCAGAGTAGAGTCAGCTCTTGCTTGGTAAGAGCTTGGGCTACACACTATGGTCTTGATAGATGAACTTAGGGACTCTTAATGTATTTTAAGATGAGACAAATCCTAAAACTACTGTGCTCCTAATACAAAATTTCAAAGTTGTTAACTATGTTTTAAATATATTACAGTACATACATTTAATTCCCATTTTCTTTATGCCACTGTACAGGTAAACGGCCACGAGTCTAACTCAATAGGTCTGTTTATAACTAAAAATGGCGATCCGACCTCTTGGCTTTGCCAATGTATGTTAAACTTGTATATTTTGTTCATAAAGCTAAAGCTGTGTGTGGGTTGTCCCCGCAGTTTCTCAAGGGAAATGCTGCCTGACTATATAGCTTTTCAGCCTTGGTTCCTCCTCCTCTTCTGCATTCAAGAGGCCAAGTCAAAAACACTTTATTCGATTATTAAAAATCATAAAAGTATACTATACAAATAGATAATTTTAAAAATTCCAGAGCATATCATAAATACATAAAAGCCAGTAACATATACATAAAGATCAGTTCAAGTATACACTGAGGTTTTATATTAACAGATATTTCATAATTCATAACCCTGGTATTTCATATAATACAGGAAAATTAATTTATATTATAGAATTAGAATTTAAAGAAGTATTTACTGTACCAACACCTATATTCATCCGGAGTCTCTTCCCTCTGGCACGGATTGAAGCAATCAGAAAATTAGCTACACCAAACATCACTAGAGGGGTCTCCAATAACTGAAGATAATACAATGCAGGTTTATACTTTACAAACCCCTTTTCCCTTAACAGTGGTTTGATGAACTTTTTCCTACTTTCCTCATAAAAAGAACAGAAAAACACAAAATGTGTCTGATCTTGATCGGAGAAATTGTCACTTTCACAAGGCACATTCTCCCTTGGATTACACCATTTATCGTAAATACCCAACAGGAAATGTGCCTGGTTAAATCTGAATTTTGTTAGAAGCCACCGATGGTAAGGTCTAGTAACAATGGTCAGATAAGGTTGGATTGACAGTGTCGAAATCAACAAGTAGTGTGACCTAACTGTTGGCTTAATAATTTCCCTTGCTTCTCGATCTAATTCTCGTGTTTTCATAAAGTGAGTTTTTACCCAAGTAATATCTTCCTTGGTCAGATTTTCCGGATGCAGGTATAGTTCAGGGCGACCCAAAAGTGCTGCAGATGTTTTAATAAATGTCAACCACAAAATATCTGCCGCTTTGTCGCGCCCCATACAATCCTTAATAATCTTATGGTTTAAAGTAAGGTTGGGGTTCAACCAAATTCTAATCCATAATAAAAGCGGTGCCATATTTAACATATCTGTAATATACCCTATCCCTATTTCCAAATGCACTGCAAAGGAAGATGTAGATTGAGGGAGCCCCAAGACAGATCGCAAGAATTTGTTTTCTTCTCTTTGTAAAGGTGCTAGGTCTTTATAGCCCCAAATTGCTGCCCCATACCTTGCTATGGCTAGAGTTTTTGATCTGTAGATCTTTAGTATGGCCTCAGCTGGTTTGCCCCCTAGTCTTTTCGCGAAGCCTAATATAGCTGCCGCAGATCTTTTCACGGCTACTACTTTATTAGCAACTTGGGGTACCCAAGACCCAATGTCATCAAACACTACGCCAAGATAGGTGAAAACTTTCACACTCGATATTACTTGGCCATTACAAGTGAGAGTTTTCATGTTGTTCCTGCCTTTCCCTATAGCCATGACATGCGATTTCTCTACATTTATCACAAGGTCCAGATTTTGCATAAAGTCCCCAAAAGAATTTAACAGATGTTGTAGACCCACAGGGGTCCTTGACAGCAGCACCGTGTCATCAGCATACAATAAAACAGGCACTGGGACTCCCCCCATGCGCGGGACATCAGCAGATGCTGCCGCCAAGGTAGAACCCAGTGAGTTTATGTATAAAGAAAATAACATTGGGGCCAGGATACACCCCTGGCGGACTCCCCTGCCGGACTTGAGACCAGCAGTACACTTCCCGTCTTGTGATATACGAATAACCGCAGTCAGATCTCTATGGAGCTCTGCCAAGAAATTCACCAAGGCCCGATCTAAACCCAGCTCCAGGAGCATTGTCCACAGTTTCGATCTGTTAACTAGATCGAAAGCCGTGGCCAAGTCCATGAAGGCCAGGTATATTGCCCCTTTTGTCGCAACAGTATATTTACTGACTATTAGATGTAAATTCAGGCACTGGTCTTCGGTGCCTCGACCACTTCTAAAGCCATACTGTGCATTACACAGGATATCGTTATTAGATGCCCATGCGGAAATTTTGGACAGAATAACCTTTCCCAGTATTTTAAAGGAGGAGTCCAATAATGATATGGGCCGATAACATCTAGGGTCCCCCCTCTGGCCCTTCTTAAAGATCGGGACAATAATAGCCCGTGACTAGGATGTAGGGAATCTGCTATTGTCAATAGAAACCACATTAAAAACATTAGTAAGGACTATTGACCATATTTCAGGAGGTGCTTTAAACATATCAGCAGGCACCCCATCTGGGCCAGGGGCCTTATGACTAACCTTCTCCTCTATAGCCTTTTGTGTTTCTTTGATCGTAAATCTCAATGGGGGCTCCGATTCCTCGCTTACTGTAGAAACAAAAACGTCTACATTCTCGTTCCGGTATGTTTAGTTCAAGCGGGGTATTATCCTTATCATTAAAAAGTGGAGAGTTAACAATTTCCCAGAATTTGGAACTGTCCCTCAAGCTAGCCTTGTCATACAATGAGTCCCAAGCATTTTTTTTTATATCACTCTTCCGTGCCTCAACAGTCATTTTGTAGAATTTTCTTCGCCTGGCCACTTCCTCGCTATCTCTGGGGGACTTTTTTAGTTCCACCAGTAAATTACTATGGGCTTTGGAGCATTTTGTGTCAAACCATCCATGTGGTTTTTGCTCCTTATTTGATGTCTTGCATGTCAGATCCAGGGCCACTTGTTTACAAATAGAATCAAATGAGGAGATTATATCCCCTCCCTGCCTTAGCGGGTCTAAACAAGTATTAATTTCCTTGCCCATCTTCTCGCTTAATGTGGAATAAAACACCTCTGGGATTATCTTACTCCATTTTAGACGTCTTCCCTGGTCCTGAACAATTAACTCCCGGGGGGGTACTGTATTTATATTTTCAATAAGTAGATATGGGTTGTTATTGCTTAATTCCAGTAACACTGGATTATGGTCGCTAAATGTAGCTTGTATTGCATTGTAAAAAATGACATTTCGCAACAGACCTGGCGAGACAAATATAAAATCTATAATTGTATTACTGTCCCTAGCACTATATGTTGCTATCCGGTCATTAATATCAGAAAATTCCGGCTCAACTAGATTAACATCGGACAATAATTCTTCTAGGGAAGCCCCCTTTGATGAGTGTTCAAAATGTGAGTAGGGCAAGCAATCTACATCTATTTTATCCCTATACTGGCAGTTTAACTGGCACAAGTGTATATTAAAATCCCCAAAGAGAATAAAATGAACAAAAGTGGTTTGACTTTGCTTATAATTCATTAAAAACTTTGCTAATTCATTAATGTTTTCATTTCGGTGCATACCATATGGGGCATTATAAAAATTAACATACAACATTTTGTGCTTATTAGGTAAAGTAAATTCCAGTGCTAAGAAATTAGGGCATGTGGGTCTTAAGATTTTCGCAGTTCCCATATGATTCACAGAAATTAGGAACATAAGCCCCCCTCTGTCTCTCCCTGAGCTTGAAGCTTGGGCAGCTTCAAAATACGATGAGTATCCATCTATCCAGAAATTACATTCCCTATCCCAGGTTTCCTGGAGGGCCACTACATCATACTCCTTAATTTGTTCCAGCCATATGTTGTCAGCCCTCTTAGAACGAAGCCCTGCAATATTCCAGCTAATAAATTTAACTGATATCCCAGCACCCCTAACTGTGATTGGAGTACCATGTGTATGATGTGTGTGAAACTTATGGGGTGCGTAGCAGGACAGTCAGTCATTTTCATCCAGATGAGATAAAACTGCATATCTATTTGTTAAAGCCACAGTGGACCTATTAATAGGTCTACTAATATCAGTAAATTTTGAGGTAGAGCATGGTGTCTGAAGGGCCCAAGTTGACAAACCGGCAGGACGTCTCGGAGCATCAAGTTGACCCACCTCACCCAAAATGATAATTGTGGGGGATTTGGGCGGGGGTAAAAATAACCTAGAGGTACCACCCGGATCTCACCTGCCTTAATGTCTGATGCATCCCAAAACAAACGAGCAACCTCATGGGGTCTATTAAAATTTACAATGATACAGTCTCCCGGTAGCTTTTTTGCCGTGTACCCCACCCAATTGACTCGTCTCACCGTCATGATATGAGTAGATATATTTTTAGGGCCTGTACAATTTTCATCACACCATAACTTTACACTTTCTAGTAGAGAACCCTGTGACTCTTCCTCCTGTGGGCTTAAAGGTGGTATATTTACTAGGACAGCGACAAAAGGAGTTGCCTCCGGTGGTAAATTTACACGGGGCTTCATACGCAGCCTTGTTTTCCCCTGTGGGGCCCCATCTTTATTGGTAATAAATTTTGCCGATAAGGCATTGGAGCTACCCGCATCATGGCCCAGTTTGAAATTATCATTAGTCTTAGGTAATACAGTAACTGCTTTAGATGATATTGGGCATGATTGGTTGTGTGGGAGTAAGGGCCGATTTGAGCCTAAAGACGTGTCATTCCCTATTACTTCCATAGATGGATCATGATCAGTGGCAATCCCAGATTTTTTGGGTTGCGAGCAATCCGGCGTTCTTAATGTTACCAACTTATTTATCTGATCACATTTCCCTAGTATTTCTGACACACATTCTTTCAGAGTCTCAATAATATCGTTAGCAATCTGAACAAGAATAGTTTCAATCTTGTCCGTAAGTACTTTTTCCACCATCTCTCTCATGCGAGTTTCAGAGTTACTTGTGGCTGGGCGCGGTTTAGGTGAAAGGTCCGTGATCTTCTTTAATGGTTTCTTTATGAGCCTTTTCACGCACTTGGTAGCTGTACCAACAGACTCTCGTGTGGGCTTTGAAACTATGTCTGTACCCAAAGGGCTGGACTCCCCATGGGTTGTTAAAGTACACTGAGACTGAGATAGCACATCCTTAGCAGACACAATCTGGATCACAGGTTCCAAAGGCATAACTTGTCTGCTGAACAATGTGTACACAGGGGGTTCCAAACAAGATTTTTCTAACCCAAGTTCCAGTTCTTTCTCTGCAATCTGTTGGTTTAGTTTCCCCACGACAGAGGTAAGGTAGGACATGATGTTATTAGATGTTACAGATATACGGGGAACTTTGGCTTTCCCCACCCCCCCGGAAGTTGATGGTTGTAATTTTCGCTTACCAATGATGGTATCCTGAGCTCAGGGGGTGAGCCCGGCCCGTCCCCTGTCGTCCACTGACGGCCACAGACGGCCCGCCCTTTGCCCGGGCTCAGCCTGGCGCCGCCCGCGCGCATCCCGCGACGCGGAGGGAGCCTCTGCAATTTAAGCGCCTCCGGGCGCGCTGCTCAGTGGGACCAGGAAGTGGCACCGGGAACTCTGGGAGCTGTAGTCTCCCCCCACAGCGGCCAGCGGTAATGGTGGCGGCGGGGGAGACCAACAGCGTAACCGCCCCAGGAAAGATGTAGCAGGAGATGTCTGGAGATGTCCTCGGCGTCAGGTGAGTGTTTCCAAATGCCCCCGCTCCACCGAGGGAGCCTCTGCAATTTAAGCGCCTCCGGGCGTTCTGCTCAGTGGGACCAGGAAGTGGCACCGGGAACTCTGGGAGCTGTAGTCTCCCCCCACAGCGGCCAGCGGTAATGGTGGCGGCGGGGGAGACCAACAGCGTAACCACCCCAGGAAAGATGTAGCAGGAGATGTCTGGAGATGTCCTCGGCGTCAGGTGAGTGTTTCCAAATGCCCCCGCTCCACCGAGGGAGCCTCTGCAATTTAAGCGCCTCCGGGCGCGCTGCTCAGTGGGACCAGGAAGTGGCACCGGGAACTCTCGGAGCTGTAGTCTCCCCCCACAGCGGCCAGCGGTAATGGTGGCGGCGGGGGAGACCAACAGCGTAACCGCCCCAGGAAAGATGTAGCAGGAGATGTCTGGAGATGTCCTCGGCGTCAGGTGAGTGTTTCCAAATGCCCCCGCTCCACCGAGGGAGCCTCTGCAATTTAAGCGCCTCCGGGCGCGCTGCTCAGTGGGACCAGGAAGTGGCACCGGGAACTCTGGGAGCTGTAGTCTCCCCCCACAGCGGCCAGCGGTAATGGTGGCGGCGGGGGAGACCAACAGCGTAACCGCCCCAGGAAAGATGTAGCAGGAGATGTCTGGAGATGTCCTCGGCGTCAGGTGAGTGTTTCCAAATGCAAGAGGAAATATTGGATGTCCCTGCTTTCTGATTTCATCTCCTATCACTTGGAAAAGATTTCTAGAACAACTTTCTCCCATCAAAAGTTTCTGCAGCAGCTTAAGACTTGGTAGTTCTAAAATGTTTCCTTTGATTCCCAGCAGGTAGGATTCTGTTATGTGACAACCCCGAAAAAACATATCATGTTATTTAACATGTTAACGGACTTGTGTAGTGCTTATTGCCATTAGTAACGTATATAACATAACAAAAAGTAACATAACATTGGATTGACATTTAGGAGAAATACGCTCAGGGGAGCTTACAACTTAGGGGTCTGTAAATTATTAAAAACCACATGTTCTATCTGGCCCATGGTACTGATAGGTACCACTGCTGCTTGCTTCATGGGGTCATATATTGCCTATGTGATGTAGCCATTATACTTCTCAGTGGGCCACTGCCTCCAATAATGCTGTTTCTCTAATGTGCTACGCAAACAAATGATGGACGGAACACTGAATAAATCATACATTCATACTCAGTCAAGAGATCTGGGTTAAATCCATTGTTCTTTTGCTCACCATGCCACCCCAGTTTAGACCCAGCCATATGCAAATCAGTCTTGACCCTGTGCCTCTTGGGAACAGTCCAGACCGAACTGCCAAGCCAAGTCCTCCCTGGACCGGAAACAAGCATCCTGGGACCGGTTTCTGGGTATTACCCTTCATCAGCCAGGCTAGCTTGAATCCAGTGGCAGAGTGAGCAAGGGACCGACGTATGGGCATACCCATCCCACTTAGGGTGAAAAGTGCTTTTTGCATTTGTCACCCCGAGTGGGAAGGGTAAACCCAGACGTGGGTCCATGCTCTCCATGCCACTGGAATCAAGCTATCCTGGCTGAAGAGGGGTGAAAGTCCCAAACCGGTCCGAGGATGCTTGTTTCCAGTCCAGGGAGGACCTGGTCTGGCAGTTCAGGCTGGACTGTTCCCATTGGGCGCAGGGTCAGGACAGATTTGCATATGGCTGGGTCCAAATTGGAATGGCATGGTGAGCAAAAAAATGATGGATTTAGGCCCAGATATCTGTACTGGGGTGAATGTATGACATTGTTCTGTATTCTGTCCATCAATTGTTCTTATTGCGTTTCTCTAATGTGGCTATTCATACTGGTCTGCCTCCTTATAGCTGCATTGTCACATGCCGCTTACCTCACAAGGCCATTGTTTCTCTATGCTGCCTAAGTGTTGCCACTGCCGCATTTTGGGCTTACATATTGTGGTTTGATTAATGATGGACAAGACAAAGCTCTGTTTACTGGCCTTCTTCAGATACCTTATTGTATTTAGAAAAATGGAATCTGCATTTGTTTTAGTGTATATACATCTGTAAAATCCGTTTTTACTTTCACATGTTTATCCCCCTTGATTTGCTTCCAGCACTTTAAAATGGCTGCTTGGAGTCATTAGGGCAGGGTTAAAACTGCAGCTGTTTCAAGTCCATATTATTACCAATTCTTCAAAATATACATAGAGCAGGTGTTGGCTTCACCCAATGGAGTACTTCTCTTACACCTAAGGGTATAGTTGTTTAGTGTATTATTCTGCTTCCTATGCAGTGTTGAGTGTTTTAAAATATACACTAACTCATGAAGCGGCTGCTGACATGCATCGGAGGGAGAAAAAGAAATGAAAAAAATATAAATAAATAAAAAACTAACCTTACCTTATCACCACCTCCGTTTCTCCACTGCGTCGGAACAGAAACCAGGAAGCAAACCCAGGCTCCCCTGACCAATCACAGTAATGCAAGGCAGTGTTGTGATTGGTAAGCACCCAGGCTCCCCTGACTAATCACAACACTGCAATACAGCGTTTTGATTGGTCTGAGCGCCGTGGTTTGAGCTTAGATGGGGACTAGGGGCCTGGGCGTGTTCTCCACCCAGGCTGTAATGCAGCCTGGACGGAAAACATGGAAAGTGCGAATGACAGTTTGGCCATGCCCCAGAAGGCCGGCCATAGCATCATTTGCACTTCAGTGTGCGCACCACTCTTCCCCTGCCCTCTTCTTTTTTTTGAAAAACTTTCTTTATTGGCATTTATAAATAAGAAAACACGTATGCACATGCTATAGCATCATTATCACAGAAATTCACATTTCGAGCGCGCCCAGTCGCAGTTCGTACAATCCAGCGGCCTCTCGACCCCCCAGGCCGTTCATCGCTGTTCTGAGTGGGGCTGCAGATGTGTGCCCGGGTCTAGCCTCTGAGTGTGCCCTACTGGAGTGCACCCTGTTCGCTTCGCGGCAGGGATGCCGTGTAATGTGACTGAACCCCCTGTGAGGGGCGTCGCAGAGGCTATGGAAGTGCGGCCATTGAGTAACTACGAACTAACTGGAGGGTCAATAAACCAGGGAAAGGGGGGTGCACTGTGTCACCCATCAGGGGTACTATTAGCTGCGCGCTCTTGAGGTCAGACCATCATGCGAGGGAGGGCCGGTGTGGCCGCGGATGTGGCAGGGGGGAGGGGGGGGCAGGGGGGCAGAAGCATCGCGCCTGGCCTATGAGGACTCTGGCTGTGAGGCCTGTGGTGACAACCCCTGCGAGACGCCGGGTGCCGGATCCGCCTGCGCATCACCCAGGGTGGGTTCCGGAGTGGCGGGCGCCCCCGAGGGGTCTACCTGTCCCGAGCTCGCCGTGGTCTTAGTTTCCTGTGTGAATGTGTGCATTAGCATGGCCCAGGGCATGGAGATCGGGTGTTTGCGCAGCCCACGGGCTTCCTCCGTTCTAAGCGTGGTTTCCTCTGCCTTGCCCCACTTCCTGACGGCCCCCACCCATGCTGCTATGGGGGGCCCCCCCGGTGCCTTCCAATGCATAGCAATGCATCGTTTAGCGAGGATTAACATTAAGAAGGCAAACCTCCTCTCCACCTTCAGCCGCTTATGCCTTCCGTGAATTCCCAGCGCACACGCCTCCCATGTGCCCAGGTCCTGGAACCCTGTAACCGCCTCAAGCGCCGCGTGAATCGTGTGCCAGTAACTGTAGATCGTCGGACAGTCCCAGAACATGTGCCTAAACGAGGCAGCAGGCTCCGAGCATCTAGGGCAGCCAAACACCCCCTCGGGGAAATATTTATGCAATTTTTCGGGGGTGAGATACGCCCTATGCAGGATATGCAACTGTATGTTTTTAAACCGATAGTTGCGGGATACTTTCTTAGTGTATTCTAGAGCAGGGCTTTCACCGCTTTATATATCCATGTGACTAGATGGCGGCCGGGTCTCATCTGGAGTACCGCATGGATGACCGGGTGTGAAGGGGGCTCTGCATCGATCCCCCCCATTGCCGACGGCAGTCCATGAGAAGTTGCCTATGCCGCAGGAATTGGCCTCTGGGGAGCTCGAAGTCTCCGACAAGCGCCTCAAAGGGCTGCAGGCAGTCCCCAGAGAACAGCATCCCCACCTCTGTTACCGCGTGATCCGTCCACACCCGCATCATTTGCTCCGTATAGTACGCCCGACCCCTAGGCAGCCCCACCAGCGGCAACAACGGGGAGTACAGGGGAGTCCCCCGACTAAGTCGGTGAACACGCGCCAAGCAGGCCCGCGCCGTCATGACCTGGAGGGGCCGGGATGTCGGCGGCGCCGCCCCCGGTAGCAACATGCGGTGGACGGCGGGGATCGGAATCCGCCCTGTCGCCGCGTGCAGCTCTTCTTGCGCCCTGCCCGCCGTCCAACGCGACACCCATTGCAATTGGGCAGCAAGGAAATACGCCTCGAACGAGGGAGCCGCCAACCCGCCCTGATGAAGGGGCAATTGCAGTTTCACCAGGGCTATCCTCCGGCGGCCGTTGCCCCAGATGAGGGTCCCAAGCAGGGTATCCAGCTCCCGGAACAGGGATCTCGGGGGAACCACCGGAAGATTGGAGAAGAGGTAGAGCAGGCACGGCACCAGGATCATTTTCGCAATGGCTATCTTTCCCGGGACAGCCAAGTGGAGACCCTTCCAGAAATGGACCAAGGATCGGATGTCACCCATCAACTTGCGGTAGTTTCCCTCATATATGTCTTGCGGCGTATGGTATAGCTTAATGCCAAGATATCAAACCGCTTGGGGACTCCACGAGATTGCATTGTCTCCGATTTGTATCGGACCCTGGGGCACGACCTGTGTTAAGGGGTAAACAGTGGACTTGGCCCAATTCACCCGAAGGCCCGTCACCTCAGAGAAATCGTGCAGAATGCTTGATATCGGGGTCAGGTCTATCGTGATGTCCCGGACATATATGAGTACGTCATCGGCATACAGCGATACTGCGTGGGTATAATCACCTATCGGGATGCCCCACTCCTCGCTCGCCCCTCGCAGCAGAGCCGCCAGCGGCTCCATCGCCAATGCGAATAGTAGGGGGGAAAGGGGGCACCCCTGTCTAGTACCGCGCCGGATTGGGAAGGAGTCCGAGATGAGAGGGCCGATGCGCACTCTGGAACTGGGTGAGGAGTAGCTGAGCCGAGTGTAGGCCAGCAATTTGGGCCCGACACCTATACGTAACAAGACCTGAAACAGGTAGGCCCAAGAGAGCGTGTCAAACGCCTTTTCGAGGTCCAGCACCAGACACGCTGCCCGAGGGAACCGTTCCTGCACCTGGTCCTGCACCTGAAACAGCCGCCGGATATTCGAAGAAGTGTGCCTACCAGGCACGAATCCACTCTGATCAGGGTGGACAAGCCGCGGGAGGATCGTGGTGTACCTGTCCGCCAGGGCCTTCCCGTAGATTTTATAATCCGCCGACAATAGAGTTATGGGTCGGTAGGAGCCTAGCTGGAGCGGGTCTCTGTCTGGTTTAAGGAGGGACACGATAACGGATTCGCGCATGGAGTGCGGTAGGACTCCCGCGTCCAGAGCCGCTTGGAACTGCAACTCTAATTGGGGGACCAGCTGGGGCGCAAAGGTCTGATAAAAGTCAAGGGGGAAGCCATATAGTCCCGGGGCCTTGTGGGCGGCCAGCGCCTTCATGGCGTGCCGAATCTCTGTCGCCTTGAGAGGGCGATCTAGGTCCAAGCGTGTATCCCGGTCAATACGGGGGAGCTGGACACGGTCCAGGAAGTCAGCCGGGGCGGCAACCAACCCCGAGGGCCGGGGGTCATCGTACAAGTGCATGTAGTGCTCGTGGAAGGCCTTGAGTATCTGCCCCTGCGAGTACACGGTGGTACCCCGGAGGTCACGTATGGCCGTGATGGTCGGGAGGCTCGAATCCCGCTTTATGAGCCATGCCAGCAAGGCTCCCGCCCGATCGCCCTCCATATGAGCTCTAGCCGCGTACGCCGCGAAATTAAACCGACGCATGCTTGCCAACGCTGTGGCATACGCAGTCTCAGCGCTAGCTAACGCAGCCGGCGTGGCTGCAGCAGGGTCCGTCTCCTTAGTAAGTACGGCCAGCGCCCCCTCCGTCCGCAGAATGTCCCCCTCCAGCACCCGCCGGACCCCTGTAATGTGCCGAATGCAATTGCCACGCATTACCACCTTAAAAGCATCCCATTCTGAGGCTCGGGTACTGGCGGTGCCTGCATTCTCCCTGAAATAATGACCGATTTGGTCTGCTAAGGTTTGCCGGAAGACCGGGTCTTCAAGACTGTCCCTGGGGAGGCGCCAGGCTGGGACGGGGGGATGCGGCGGGCGCCATTGCAGGGTGATCGTGTGGGCATCGTGGTCGGAAATAGTTCTACCCAGGTAGTCAGTATCTAGAACGGCAGGGAGGATGGTGGGAGAGCAAAGGAAACAGTCCAGGCGCACTCTAAGGTTATGCTGTCTGGAATGGAACGAATAGCCTTTAGCGGTGGGGTTCCGAAGCCGCCAAGCGTCCGCCAGGGACCAGTGGCTCACCCAGGTTGCGAATCACTTCGCCTGCGCTAAAATGGGAGAAGATGGGGGGGGCGGGTGGGATCTGTCTAAGGTTACGTCTTGCACGCAATTGTAATCACCCCCCACGATCCATGGTACCTGCGCATAGGCGCTTAAGGGATTGGAGAGCGCGTCCCAGAATTTGGATTGGTCGACGTTCGGCCCATAGATACTGCCCAGTAAGATCGTCTGGCCGTCTAGCCAGCCAAGTAGCAGTACAAAGCGGCCCTCCGGGTCAATTACGAGCGACAGTTCCTGGAAGGGGACTCCCGGGCGCACCCAGATGAGAGCACCGCGGGCGAATGCAGAGTAAGTTGTGGCATACAGGGCCCCCCGCCAGCGCCTGCGCAGCTTTGCCACCTCCCCCGCCGCCAGATGTGTCTCTTGCAGGAGTGCAATCTGTGCTTGATGGCGCTTAATGTAGGCATATACGGAGTACCGCTTGTGCGCTGTATGTATGCCTCGCACATTCAGTGAAAGGAGTGTAAGTCTACCTGCTTGCGCCATCAGGATTTGTGTCTAGTGCACGTTCTGGGGCTGGGCAGTTTGGACCTCCCGGGGCCCCTCCCGGCAGCAACCCCCTCGTCCCACCCCCACGGGTCCGGAGCGGCAGTGTGAGCTCTTAGCAACGCATGGGCAGGGACACAGTGCTGAGAGTGTGCGTGGATGGGGAAGGGGAAACTAGGGTGAGGCGAACGTAACTTGCCCCAACACAAGGGACCCATCGCTAAGCGCGAAACGTCCAAACTGACTCCCAAGTTGCAGGGGAGCATGAACCTGGTAAGAAAGGGGGTCGGCTAGCGTCCGCTGCAGGCTCTACAAGCGGACTGTGCGCGGTATCTATAGTTATCCACTGGGGGAAAGCGGGCGCTTCTGGGACGGAAAGTGTCCTGGTCCGCAGGGGAAACGCCTGGAGCGCCGGACCTGCAAATTGTATGTGGTGGGGGGCATCACCCCAGGCTGCCAATGTGTGGCCGTCTACACAGAACCAATCATATCAGGTCATCTGCTGTCCGCGGGGTGACTGAGGGCAGGGCCCCCGAGTCCACCCCGGATTGTGTCGCCTCACTGTCCTCTTCCTCTTCTGACGTGAAGACATGGGGGGCTTGCTCCAAGTCCGTTGCCGGGGAAGTTGGGCACAGACCCGCCGCCGCTTTCAGGGCCTGGCGCCGTTCCTGGACTATTTGCTCCAGGTCCGGCGACCCCAGAGTGTGTGACGGCCCCCCGGGCGTACCCGGGCGGATCCTCCTCCTCGAGCGTTGCCCCCTGCGTCCTCCCGCAGCCGCTCTTTGGTCTGGCAGGCGCCCGGACCTCCGGTCCCCGGTACAGTTCTGGTCAGCCCAGTCGTGCGCCTCCTCCGGTGTCGTGAAGAAGTGTGTGACGCCGCCGTGGATAACCTTCAGGCGGGCTGGGAATAGGAGAGAGTATTGGATGTTTTCCGCTTTAAGGCGCCGTTTCACCTCCAGGAAGGACGCGCGTTGGCGTTGGACCGCTCGTGAATAGTCAGGGAAGATCATGACTGTTTTGTTCTCGATGCGTATCGGGCCTGCCTGCCTGGCCGCTCGCAGTACCACATCCCGGTCCCTGAAGTGGAGGAACTTGGCCAGCATCGGGCGGGGTGGGGCCCCCGGCGGCGGCCGACGAGCCGGCACCCGGTGCGCCCGCTCCACCGAGAAGTAGGCCGTGCGGTCTGCATCAGGGGTGAACGACTTTGTCCAGGTTTCCATGTACTCCACCGCATCTGCCCGTTCGATCCCCTCCGGCAGCCCGAGGACTCTGATGTTGCAGCGACGGGACCGCCCCTCCAAGTCGTCAACGCGTTCTTCCATGGTGGACATGCGACTCACCAATGCTTGCATCGAGTCCCTGTGTGTGTCCACCATAGGTTGGATGTCTGCGACTGCTTTGGCGTTGTCCGAGACCCTATCGGCGAGCTTGCGGTGGTCATCCAGGAGGAGGCTGACGTCCGTGGTCAGGGTGCCCAACTGTTGCTCCAACGAGAGTCGCGATTGTTCGATCGCCACCAGCACCTGATCCAGCTTGGTCGACAAGGAAGGCTCCCCATCCGATCCCACGGTCGCCGGGGTCCCTCCACGGGTGCCGGCGTGGATCCCCGCCGCCGTCCCCGGGGCCAACTGCCCCGTCCTGGACTTGCCCATAGCGTCCTCTCAGGGGGCTGTTGTACAAGCGCAGTATCCAGGCTAGATGTGGCCACTACCGGACTCAGACCCCTTGGCCCCCCACCTCCTCTCGCCTCCAACCGGCGGTGTCTCCGGGCCGTAGCACCTGTGGGGCGGGTAGGGCCGCAGAGGGCAGAGCAACCGCTCGAGTGGCAGAGGCCTCCAGTCCCTTGTCCGCTACGGCCTGCGCTCCCTGTGCCTCGTGTCCCCGGACCGGGCTCCGCCGCCGGGTCAGTGCCGCCTAGAAGTGCAAGACTGGCTCCGTACCTCTCAGGGCCTCGCCGCCGTCCAAGCGGGAGCCGGGCAGCACCTCCGGGCCTCGTCAGCAGGCGCGCAACTCCCCCTGAGCTCGCCAATCCACCGCTCAAGTCAGTAGGCCGGGACGCCTCAGGCCGCCATCTTAACGTCAGGCGGGCACCCTCGCGCTCTGCACCGGAGGCCTCCCCACGTGGGAGTCACCCCCTCCCGGGGGAGCACCGCCACCACACCGGGTCGCCGCCGAGTGGGCCCACCTGTAGTCCAGTCGCTGGGATCCCACAGCACGGCTGCCTCTTGGTCCTCCTCGGGTCAGCGCGCCCCTGCAACGGCTGGCAGCAGCGGCGGTCCTCGCCGATCGGCGGTGTCAGCCGGCGCTCCTCTCGTCGGCTCACTCCATCCCACAGCGCCGTTAGCACTCCGAGCCGTCACCAGTGGTCACCATACAGGGGGGAGGGGGGGGGACTCACGGGGAGCCCATCGGCACCATCATAACTCCGGAACTCGGAGCCCCCCGCAGCACGGCCACCCCTACTTCAGGCATCCAGCCGCCCACGGCATGCTGCCGGGGAGCGGAAACGCCGCCACCAGTGCCTCGATCCCGGGCCTGCAGGTCAGCAGCAGCCGCGGCAGCCCCAGGCAGGCGCCATGTTGGAGCCGGCGTCTCCTCCTCCAGGCAGCTCCCGCATCCGGGGTCCGGCACCTGAAGGTCGCTCCGGCACCGAAGCAGCATCGCCGGGCTCCCCGCTTCTCAGGACAGCCTCAGAGGATCATGGGGCTCCCCCAGGCGGGCCGCTAACGGGCGAGGGTGAAGTCCGATCCCGGAGCCCTAGCAGGTCGCGTCCGTCTCGGCAACCATCTTGGCCACGCCCCTTCCCCTGCCCTCTTCTGACAGCAGAGTAGCCCCGCCCGCCCACTCGCAAAGCAGCTGGAACAAATAAAACAATAATAACATTCAGCTATCATTTTATTTTTCCTTTAGTAACACTGCTTAAAAGCAGTGGGTGACGCTCCTGCACCTTAGCGGCACAGCCCCCACTGACCTCAGGATACATTGAATTCTCTATCATATAAATCCATTGTATTTAAAAGTAGGCTTTTCAAAAATATTTTAGTCAGGATTCAAAATGCAAACCAAACCTATTGGCTTTATCATTGTTCGTTTATCTTCCTTAACAAAACTTTATTCAACTGGGCTGGAATAATAAACATTGCTATTTAATGTATCATCCCTAATGACTATCTCCTGCGAGAGCCAGCTTTCCATCCAAAAGCACTCTAAAGAACATCTATTGGGAGCTGGTTGCTCGACGGAATTGGAATAGTATGAGTGTTGGTTCCATGACTTCAGATTTTATAGAGGCAAAGATGTATCCTTGTCTGGAACCATACTGGGATATTATAACAAGGCCCTTAGAAAGAAAGCTTCTTTTTCAACTTAGAGTAGGTGCACTTCCCCTTAAATTTTTGACATCTAAGTGGGAAGGGGGTTCTGGCGATGGATGTCCTGTATGTGGCTCAGGTAAAGAAACCATTGGTCATTTTTTATTTGTTTGCAAGCTTTACGCAGTCCCTAGGCGTAACTGGTTGACCCCGATGTGTAAAAATGTAGGTACAACCAGTGGTACCGTGGCCCTGCGTATTATACGAACTAATACTTTGCCATGGATATCTGTAGCCACTGCAAAATATCTAGGCTGGGCGTGGTCAATCAGACAGAGACTGCTAGTCGTTTGACTATTCTCACGATTCGGGAGAGACTGCTAGACTTTTGATTATTCTCTCCTATGTTTTACGTCATTTTTTCTGCTATATTTAATTGGTTTTTAAATAATTTTATCATCTAGTTGAGTTTTAAAAACTTTTTATTCACCGCCAAAGTTCAACATGCCGCGGGGTTATGCTTATGATAAAAATTTCATGTGTATGCTTCGTATCTGATCCCTTGATCACAGTTTAATACTTTTTTAACTATGTATGTAATTGTTTATGTGAATGTATTTTTTGCTTTTATGAATGATATTCGAATAAAGCATACTTTGACTTGACTTGAATATCCACAGTCTTTGATAAACTTACTGCTCAGGCAGAGTATCCATGGGACTCTCAAACAAGCATAAGAGATACATTTTCTGTCTTCAGGAAGGAGGTGTGGGTATATGGTGGCCCCTGGATAGGATCTTAGGGTCTTGACTGATTGACTGATGCCCTCTTTTGGTATCCTCACAGAAGCCGCTGGGATCTGCACGGGATGAAATCCAAAATAGATGTCTCGTACCTTATGGTGGCCAACCTGAAAGGGTAAGTGGAAGGGGGGGTGAGTGGATGGGGGATGCGAGTAATGAGCCAACTGTCACTATTATCCTCTGCTAGTAGACCCACTGTAAGCTCAATGTCATCCTTAGTCCCTGGCTCATGCTTGATAACAAAAGACCCTAGTCTCCAAAGTTATCATTTGCAGGCGTCCTCAATATGGTTTCAATGCCTTTTTATTATCAAATCAAATTCAGATTTAAAAATCTTTACTTTTCTCAGTTCATCCTCCTATCTACTGCCACATTCCCTGCAGATGTCACATTGATACTTCCTAACCATATAGGTGTGCTTCATACTTAGGGCATGCCTCCCACTGCTTCTTGTTGGACAACTATTGCCTTTTCCTGTTTTTCCCGTCCTATCTGGATGAAAGGTACAGTTATCCCTCTCCACATCCTCTCTCTTCTACCTCGCCTTATTCCTCACACCTTCACCGAAATGGGGGTAGAATAGAACAGATTAATCAAATGGCAACAATTAGTGATGGTGACTCTGAGGTCCATATTACCATCAAGAGAAGACATTTGTACCGTAGATCTAGAAAAAGTATATTTGGACACCCAGGCTCCTGAGCACTCCAGAGGATATCTCAGATCTAGAGTGGTCATAGAGCATTAATTGAAAGTTCTCTCTTTTGGCCTGTGATTCACGCTTACAGTCCTCTTGATAGAGACAGTGCATGTGTTTGGTCAAGGATACCTCATCTACGATGTAAAAATGTCTGTCTATTTTGAGAAACACCAAGGAAAACCTTTTAGTGCATCCTAATGTGCCTGGGTTGTCATCGACGTCTGATCTCTAATAACACCACCACCAATTTCAAGCTCTGTTAAGGATGTTCTTTTTGAGAACATTACAATTGCATGTGAATCAACAGTTTCATAGGTAATGAAGCATAGTGCCATAGATATATAGTAACTCTCCTAGAACCCTATTACAGAGAGGGTACACTTTTCCTTTCAATAGGTGTGCCGTGCGCAAACAGGAATAGTGTGCCCTTTTATGAAGAAACTGCTATCCTCAGGGCAGCTGCAAACTTGTGGTGCTGTGGGGACAGCATATTCAAGTGAAATACAGAGTGGCTTTTTGAAAGTCGCTCCGTGTTTCACTGTGCAGGTGGCAACCCACCTGCACTTTTAAGAGGGATTATATATCCCCTTGTAGAGATCCCCTTGCAGGTGGGTGCAGTGAGTGACTGAACCCACTTGCAAGGGCTTGTCTGGGAGGGGTCCAGAGGAGAGTGCACCACCTTTTAGTGGCACACTTTCAGTGTGCCTCCTGACAGCTTCTTTTCCTTTCCGCCTATGTCCATAATACAACGTGGGTGCAGAGGTAAAGCGAGGAGGAGCTGGAGCCACTAGAGACCAGTCTTAGAAAGCCCACGTTGACTTTCACTCTCTAGCTCCTCAGGGTATATTTCAGCATTTATAGAGGGGTCACAAGCAGAGAAAGGGAAAAGAAAAGGAGATAGAGGCGATGGAAAGAAGTTGGAGAGAAATTTGGGTGAGTGAGTACAGAGAAGAGAAAAACATTAGATGGAAGGAAAGAGAGCAGAGGAGAGGAACTGGGTTAGCCTGAAAATGTGTGCCTGTGTAGCTTTGAATTCCCAATCCAATCCTGCGACCGGTGCCAATCAGCTGTGATTGTGGCAGAGATCAAGGGACCAAAATGTTCCATGGAGCATATTGCTCCTAGATTGGCTGTATATTTTCCATCCCAGCACCTTCAGGAGATGTCCAATGATCCACATGCATTTTTTGCTCCTATATTCAATAAATGCTGACGAAACACAAGGGGAAAAGTTGTCTCTAACTCTATTGTCTGTCATTGCCGGGGCACGGTTCATTAAACTATAGTCCTCTTGCATGAAGAATGTGAAAAGTATAAGACAAGTAAAACAAGAGCAATATTAGGCATTATTGGAATGGAGAATTGTTTTTATTGCATGCAAATAAGATAGTGCTCTAAACAGACTAGAAACCTATGGGATAAAAACATGGACAGTGTTCTTTGGTTAGTCATCCATCATACGTCTTCTTTGAGAAGACCCCCCAAGAAATTGCGGCATGGATTAGTAAATTTTGCGACACAAATATGGAAATTTCGTGGCACAAATTTGGGAACTTGTCAGCATTTTTGCAGCACCATATTTTGCTATTCTGCATACAATAATACTCCCCTTGGCTCACTGTTTACAACATTGGCCGTGGGCCCTAGATTACAATCGGTAAATACTGAATTCTGCTCCACTTTAGCTGTACTACTAAGGAAAACAATCTCTTCTGTTTTGGATGTATTAATTTATATATTCTTTTAGGAGATTTGCAGCACGCTGCCATATTAGTATAGCTTCAAAGCACTAAACATGTTTACATACCACTAACATTTCATGCTTTAATGAGACTGGTGCAAATGGCAATTCCTTATTTTGCAACATTAATATATCAGGAAAACATAGTATAAAGCAGATGGTATTAGGAACTCTCTTGGGTAATAAATATATGCAAGAGTTGTTGTGGTAATTTAACTTGTTTCTCTTTTTAAGCAAATAAGCTAATATTTCTTTAAATGGGTGTAATAAAGTGATGAAATGTATGCACCGCTGTTGCTCCATAGCGATTCCCCAATTAACCAGTTCAATCAGTCTTGAATACTAGATTGCGCGAGCAGGTGACATCCAATGGAATCCTATAGATGTTTAGCATGGGGGATAGAACATGTTGATCTCCCCATTCCAATGTCTAAGCTTATGAGAAAGATTCAACTAACTGGACCCTGCTATAACCTGTCAGTGACATAACGCAAAATGACGGGCCCCTGCAGAATTTGATAAAGGGCCCCTGAGTCTCCCTTATCCCACAGATTTTAATTGCCCTTTGTCTGAATGGAGGAAGGCAGAAGGACTAGGGCCTCCTGCACAGCATGGGCTGTAGGGGCCTGTGTTATGGCCGTGGCTGTGGGTGAGAATGAATGAACATATGAGTACACTTGTGACGTCCACACTACAAACAATGGATCTCTTGGAGAAATTACTCTACGCAGGTTAATGCAAACTAAACAACACTAATGCTGATTGGAACTCAGTTCAGGAAGTGGTGGCCAACCAAATCAGACTCACTGGCCGTGGCCACTAAATGAGGACTGTAAGTTGTCCAGAGCCTTGAGCCATTAATCTCCGCTTCATGACTTCTAGCATTTTAATTCTCTTCCTGTGACTCATGCTCATTTCACTTTCCCTTCGTTTTATTTTTGTACCTCCAATTCCATTTTATTTTTTTTAAAAGTACACTCTAGTGTTCACCTTTGACCTTTATAATGGAGATAATAAGAAATTAATTTCCATTCATTGCCACAAGATGTCCTAGTTTCCAAAAGGTTGGGAATTGAGGGGCAAAAATATCTGTAAGTTATGTTTTCACGACCCCTTCAATTACTTTTTCACAACCTTTTTGCAGCCTCTTCACTAGTGCTTAATTTGTCAAATATTAAGTGCCAGGGCTCTGACCAGGAGGCCACTGCAGCTTGCACAACCCATCACCCTTGTCATCACTGCTAAAACAACTACTAACCATCTCTCTCGCATGTAAGTTTGACAGTTCAGATTATCCCAGGTCCCAAAAGCTAAAGGAATGGCTGGGGAGGGAGGTATTAGCAATTTTAATGAATATTGTAGTCCTAAACTACAGTTCTTCTGCTCATCTCTAAATTAGATGAGCAGAGCCACCATGTGATGGACTGCTCTAAGTATGGTGTTCACAATTAGGTGCTGGTGCCGAGCTCAGGAAACCAATTAAGTGCTGGTGCTGAGCAACGGAAAGCACTGGCTCAAATTAGGAACTGCTCTTCACTAAAAAAAACATCAGATCACATTCTCAAATTTAATAGGCACTTTGGTAAAAAGTGCGGCCTTTTTACAAAACTGAAAATTTTGCGATTTTCTTGCAAATTGCAAAACTTCTGGAGGGTCTGTTTGAGTATTTCAAAACTGCAAATTTTGTTTTAGCAAGGGTAGTAAAAGCCACTGACCCATCCTTTACACAGAGATATATTTACAATGCATATTTCACAAGACAGTCTTCCTATTAAAAGTCGCTTCAGGAAGAACATTTGAAGAGATTGATTAGTGACAATATCAGAAACACATATCGTGTGGACAGACTATTGTGCCAACAATATCGAGGACAAGACTATCTAGTAGGTAAGTGCATTTAGGTAACTATAAATGTACTATTCTCAACTCCAAATCTACATACCTTGAAGATATATGTATGTGTATATATATATTACCTACTGGCGGTCGCCAGTAGGTAGTTATAGTTAGGACCACGTTTCCATAGGAAATCCGCAACATTCTAATTTGAATAACTTTGGCGCCGGTCGATGAATCCTCGCGAATTTCTCAAAATAGGTGGGGCGCTACGCTCCGCTCCTACCCTGAAAGTCTCGGGGGGATTCGTCAAGCGGGGGCTGAGATAAAAGGGGGGTCCCAAAACGCGTTTTTCCCATGCATTTTTCCATAGGACCTTTAGAACGAGCTACAGCCCGAACGGCTGAACAGAATTACTCAAAATTTGGCAGAGAGGTAGTCCCTAGGTCAAGGAAGTGCCTTTTGTAGGTTTGGTGTAAATCTGTTCAGTAGATTCTGAGAAAATAGCCTTTAAATCAATATATATATCTGAGCCCGCTTACGGTACGCTTACCGTACGCTTACGGTTAGCGTACGGTGGCGTGCGCGAGCGCGATTCTGATTGGCTCTTAGATCTTAGTAAACATTCGAATCGGTCGAAACCAGGAAGCGGCGGCCGCCATTTTGTGTATTTCACTCTGAAAAAAAAGAGTGAAAACAAGGAAAGGGGGCAATGAGGAGAGTTACAGACCCCCTAACATTTGTAAGGGGGTCAAAGAAGGACAGAAAAGTACAAAAAAAACATTTATTGATTTTAAAAAAAATCACGGGGTACGCGTACGGTAAGCTTACGGTAAGCGTACGGTAAAAAAAAATAAAAATAAATAAATGAAAAGCAGATTTAAGAGTTTAGATATTAGGGAGCTCTAAAAAGAGCTGTTGTGTTTATGAAGTCATTTTTTAAGTGGTACCTACAAGTAAGTACCGATGCAGAGTCTAAGGTTCAAGAGGAAGACTCTGTTCCCTTCATCATTGAAGTGCACACCATCTCCTCTATAAATGTCTTGCATGTCATAACGCAAGTTGTTGTGGTAAATGGCACCCATACCATAGTCACGGAGGAAAGCAGAAACAGATTTGTTGACGTGCTTTCTTGCTTTGTCATCGCACTGCGTGCCCACCGTGCGTGCACGGCACTAACTGCGTAAAGTGGGCGCGCGGTGCGCGAAGCGCACCGCGTGCTCACTGTGCGCGCACGGTGCACGAAGCGCACCGTGCGCGCACGGAACGAACTGCGTTAAGTGGGCGCGCACGCCACGAATGGCGTAAAGTAACTTAGCATTTAAAAAACCGTACAAATTCACTGAAAAAACCATAGGTTTCACACACGTTATAGTTAGGAATTAGCATTTAAAAAACCTTGCAAATTCACTGAAAAAACCATAGGTTTCACACATGTTATAGTTAGCGGAAATTTTACTGATAAAAAACCAATGAAATTCCCCCGTTATAGTTAGTGCAGGCAACTATAACTCACGCGACCGCAATCTTCTGCTGATGACATATGTGTCTTTATGAAAAAAAAATATTTGTAATATATGTATAGCTAAAAATGTATGGAAGAAGACATGGGCAAATAAGTGTCTAAATACAGTATTAGCATCAGCAGAGGATTGCGGTCGCGTGAGTTATAGTTGCCTGCACTAACTATAACGGGGGAATTTCATTGGTTTTTTATCAGTAAAATTTCCGCTAACTATAACATGTGTGAAACCTATGGTTTTTTCAGTGAATATATATATATATATATATAACCATAGGTTTCACACATGTTATAGTTAGCGGAAATTTTACTGATAAAAAACCAGTGAAATTCCCCCGTTATAGTTAGTGCAGGCAACTATAACTCACGCGACCGCAATCCTCTGCTGATGCTAATACTGTATTTAGACACTTATATGCCCATGTCTTCTTCCATACATTTTTAGCTATACATATATTACAAATATTTTTTTTTCATAAAGACACATATGTCATCAGCAGAAGATTGCGGTCGCGTGAGTTATAGTTGCCTGCACTAACTATAATGGGGGAATTTCACTGTTTTTTTATCAGTAAAATTTCCGCTAACTATAACATGTGTGAAACCTATGGTTTTTTCAGTGAATTTGCAAGGTTTTTTAAATGCTAATTCCTAACTATAACGTGTGTGAAACCTATGGTTTTTTCAGTGAATTTGTACGTTTTTTTAAATGCTAAGTTACTTTACGCCATTCGAGGCGTGCGCGCCCACTTAACGCAGTTCGTTCCGTGCACGGTTTTTATCAACTTTAATAAGCCCTGTACATTTGGTGGCCTTCGGCCACCAAAAGCACAGGGGGTGGGGTCAATGTGGATAGTGTTTTTTTTATTTCAATTTTATAATTTCATGTTGCCAAAATTTAGTTTTTTTTACCTATTAATAAGCCCTGTACATTTGGTGGCCTTTGGCCACCAAAAGCACAGGGGGTGGGGTAAGTGTGGATAGTGTTTTTTTTATTTTTATTTTTTTACCGTACGCTTACGGTAAGCGTACGGTAAGCGTACCCCGCGAAATTGCCGAAAAAAAAATAAAACCGTTTTTGCTCTTGGGGGATGTTTGTGGACTCCCTCAACATGACTATGTGGGAGGGAGTTGTCAAAACAGCCCCGTAACATGTTTTTGGCCATCATGTTTGATAAACAACACTCAGTGCGAGAGACAAAATGGCGGCCGCCGCTTCCTGGTTTCGGCCGATTCGAATGTTTACTAAGATCTAAGAGCCAATCAGAATCGCGCTCGCGCACGCCACCGTACGCTTACCGTAAGCGTACGGTAAGCGTACCGTAAGCGGGCTCAGATATATATATTGATTTAAAGGCTATTTTCTCAGAATCTACTGAACAGATTTACACCAAACCTACAAAAGGCACTTCCTTGACCTAGGGACTACCTCTCTGCCAAATTTTGAGTAATTCTGTTCAGCCGTTCGGGCTGTAGCTCGTTCTAAAGGTCCTATGGAAAAATGCATGGGAAAAACGCGTTTTGGGACCCCCCTTTTATCTCAGCCCCCGCTTGACGGATCCCCCCGAGACTTTCAGGGTAGGAGCGGAGCGTAGCGCCCCACCTATTTTGAGAAATTCGCGAGGATTCGTCGACCGGCGCCAAAGTTATTCAAAATAGAATGTTGCGGATTTCCTATGGAAACGTGGTCCTAACTATAACTACCTACTGGCGACCGCCAGAAGGTAATATATATATATATATATATATATATATATATATATATATATATATATATATATATATATATATATATATATATATATATATATATATATATATATATATATATATATTACCTACTGGCGGTCGCCAGTAGGTAGTTATAGTTAGGACCTATTATCCATAGGAAATCTGCAACATTCTATTTGGAATAACTTTGGCGCCGGTTGACGAATCTTCGCGAAAATTTCAAAACCCGTGGCCCGCTCCGGTCCGCTCCGATCCTGAAAGTATCGGGGTGATTCGTCGAGCGGGGGCTGAGAAAAAAGGGGGGTCCCAATACGTGTTTTCCCCATGCAATTTTCCAAAGGGACTGTTAGTCGCAGCTACAGCCCGAACTGCTGAACGGAATTACACCAAATTTGGCAAAAAGGTAGCCCTTGGTTCACACTTGTGCCTTTTGCTCAAATTTTGTAAATCCGTTCAGTAGTTCCTGAGAAAATCAAAAGTAAAATCATAGATATATCTATGGGTGCTGTGGATCCGCTCACCCTGCCGAGCACGAGTTGTATGCTAATTGGATGTCAACACTCCAAACCAGGAAGTGTTGGAAGCCATCTTGTGCCTCAGTAGAAATGAGGCACAAGAAAAGAGAAGAAAAAATGCGCAGAACGCAAAAAGGGGGCAGGGTAGAAACACCTTGACCCCCTAGGCCTGCTTACGGGGGTCCCAGGGCCCAAAAATGATTATTTTTATTTTTAAATTGACAAAATCTGAGCAGGGTGCGCGGATCCCGCCGATAAAAAAAAAAAACGAAGCGCGGCCTCCTGCGCTTCGTTGCTAATTTGCCCCCGGGGGACAAATCCCCGGGGGCTATGGAAGTATTGGGTTGGGGACCCAAAGGGGCCCCCCAGCCCCAGGGACCGCCACCCCCGGGGCTTTGTGACACTATTTGCGGGGGGCTCATGGCCTCCCCGCAGCCCCGGGGACCGCCACCCCTCCGGAGCTTGTGTATTTAAAAAAAAAAAAATACCCTGTGTGGTGGGCTCAAGCCCCCTCACATGCCCCGGGGACGGCTATCACCCCGGGGCTCTAAATATGTAAATTAGGGGGTCCATGACGGACCCCCCAGCCCCGGGGACCACCACCCCCCAGGGCTTTCTAAATTGGTGGGAGGCGGGCCACGCGCCCCCCCCCTGGAGCCAATGATGGCCCTGGGGACCGCCACCCCCCAGGGCCGGCTCCTGCAGTGTCTCGGGGTGCACACCCCGGGACACTGCTGTTTGCTATGGCAGGGCGGGAGCCTCGTGGCTCCCGCCCTGCCATAGCAAACTTGGTTTGAATTTTGAAAGAGAGAGCAGGGAAACCTGCTCTCTCTTTCAAAATTCAAACCAAATTGCTTTTCTACACGGGGAGCTGCATGTTAGCAGCTCCCCATGTGGAAAAGCAATGCTGGCTCCAGCAGGAGGCGGGGAGCCGGCGGGACCGTGGGGGGATTGGGGACCCCCCCACGGCCCCCAATGGAGAGGGCCAGGCCCAGGGGATGGGGTCCCTGGGGCTATTAGTGGCCCGGGAGGGGGGCCACGCGGCCCCCTCCCCCCCAAACAAAAGGCAGGCCCCAGGGGATGGGGTCCCCAGGGCTGATCAAGGCCTCAGGAGGGAGGTCACGCGGCCCCCTTTCACAAATGTATTTTTTTTTTAATTAGGGGCCAGGCCCTGGGGGATGGGGTCCCCAGGGACAAAAAATAAGAAAAAGAAGGGGGGCTATGGAGCCCCCCTTTAAAAAAAAACAACAAAATACCAGCATCGCGCCGGAGGCCACGCCCCCTTGTTTCAGCACTCTGCAAAACGCCCCGTATGCACACTGGTGAAGGGAGGGGCGGGCTGAGCTGACGTGTGCAAACATGCCCTATGGCCCTTTTAAATTGGTCGATAAAGTCCCCTTGAATCCTGAGTGTCCCTTGGGTCCAACTAGCTCACCAGATACCAACAGTAAGCGCCATTGCAGAGAGCTGTAAAAAGGGGTACCACCTCTCTGCAATGCAGCGCAGTGGCGCTTACTGGAAACACCTGGTGGGCTAGTTGGCCCCCAGGGGCCCTCAGGATTGATGGGGAATTATTTCCCCAACTTAAAACGTGCCACAGGGCGAGTTTCCACACGTCACCTCAGGCCCCGCCCCCTCCCTTCACCACTGTGCAAACACGCCCGTGGTGCATTTTAAGTTGGGGGATTAACTACCCTTGAATCCTGAGGGTCCCTGGGGTGCAACTAGCCCACCGTGTACCTCCATTAAGCGCCACAGAGCTGCGTTGAAGAGGGGTGTAAAAAGGGGTGTGGCTGCAGAACACCTCTCTGCAACGCAGCTCCCTGGCGCATACTGGAGGTTCCTGGTGGGCTACTTGGCCCCCAGGGAACCCCAGTATTCAAGGGGAATTAGTTGCCCATCTGCAAATGCGCCAGGGGGCACGTTTGCCGAGTGCTGCTGGGAGAGGGCGGGGCATCCGGTGCAATGTTGGTCTTTTTTAATTAATTTTTTTTTAAGACGGGGGCTGTGTGGCCCCCCCTTCTTTTCCTAATATTTTGGCCCTGGGGACCCCATCCCCAGGGCCTGACCCCTTTTTTTTAAATATAACTTTGGAAGGGGGCCACGTGGCCCCCCTCATCGATGCCATAATTGGCCCCGGGGACACCATCCCCGGGGCCTGGCCATTTTCTTTATTTTTAAGTTAATTTTTGGCGGGGGGCTGCATAGCCCCCCTCCTTAGGCCATTTATGGCCCAGGGAACCCCATCCCCTGGGCCGGCCTTTCCTTTTTTTTATAAGTGCGAAAGGGGGACGCGTGGTCCCCCTCCCGGGCCACTTATGGCCCCAGGGACCCCATCCCCCGGGGCTGGCCCTCTCTGTTGGGGACCGTGGGGGGGGTCCCCAATCCCCCCACAGTTCCTCCGGCTCCCCGCGTCCTGTGGGAGCCGGCATTGCTTTTCCACATGGGGAGCTGCTAAGATGCAGCTCCCCGTGTCGAAAAGAAATCTGCTTTGGTATTTGGAGGAGAGAGCAGGTTTCCTGCTCTCTCTTCCAAATACCAAAGCAGAGTTTGCTATGGCAGGGTGGGAGCCGTGAGACTCCCGCCCTGCCATAGCAAACTGCAGTGTCCTGGGGGTGGGCACTCTGGGACACTGCAGGAGCCGGCCCTGGGGGGTGGCGGTCCCCTGGGCCATGACAGGGCTCCAGAAGGGGGGCCGCGCAGCACCCCTCCCAACATTACAAAAGCCCTGGGGAGGTGGTGGTCCCCAGGGCTGGGGGGTCCATCACGGACCCCCCAATTATAATATTTAGAGCCCCTGGGAGGTGGCAATCCCCGGGGCATGTGGGGGGGCTCGAGCCCCCCACACAGGTTATTTTTTTTAAAAACACAAGCCCCGGGGGGTGGCGGTCCCCGGGGCTGCGGGGGGGCCGTGAGCCCACTGCAAATATTTTCTTAAAGCCCTGGGGGGTGGCGGTCCCTGCGGCTTAGGGGTCATTTGAGCCCCCCCACCCATATAGTTTATAAGGCCCCGGGGGTGGTGGTCCCCGGAGCTGGGGGGGCTGTGAGCCCCCGCACATATTTTTTAAAAGCCCCGGGGGTTGCCGGTACCCGGGGCAGGGGGGCCCCTCTGGGCCCCCATTACAGTAAAATATTGCCCCCGGGACTTGGCCCACCCGGGGGCTAAATAGTAACGAAGCGCTTCGTTTATTTTTTTACGCGGCCGGATCCGCGGATCCGTTGCGCATTTTTTTCGATATTTTTTGGGCCCTGGGGGTCCTTGTGGGACCCCCTAAGCAGGCCTAGGGGGTCAGGGTGTTTCTATCTGTCCCCTTTCCTCTTTTTTTCGCATTTGTTTGACTTATTTCTTGTGCCTCGGTTCTACTGAGGCACAAGATGGCTGACAACACTTCCTGCTTTGGAGTGTTGACAGCCAATTAGCATTCAGCTCATGATTGGGAGGGTGCGCGGATCCTGCGCGGCCATAGATATCGAAACTTTTTTAATTTTGATTTTCTCAGCAACTACTGAATGGATTTACACCTTTTAACACACCAAAGGCTACCTTTTTGCCAAATTTTATGTATTTCCATTCAGCAGTTCGAGCTGTAGCCGTGTCTAAAGTTTCCTATGGCAAATTGCATGGGGAAAACACGTTTACAGACACCCCTTTTTTCTCGGCCCCCGCTTGACGAATCACCCCAAAACTTTCAAGATAGGAGCGGACCGGAGCGCCCCACGAGTTTTGAAAATTTCGCGAAGATTCGCCAACTGGCGCCAAAGTTATTGGGAATAGAATGTTGCGAATTTCCTATGGAAAATAGGTCCTAACTATAACTACCTACTGGCGACTGCCAGTAGGTAATATATATATATATATATATATATCATGGTAAATATGAGAAGGTATCTATAGTAAAACTTTACTCACCCTTAGAAACTGAGCTACATGATATTCTTGATATTTTTGATAATATGGTATTCTGTCCCACGATATTTGTGTTTCCAATATTTTGTCCAAATACCGAAGAGATGCAAGCACTTGTAGGTGTATACAAAAAAGTGAGATATGAACACAACTCCTTGTATGGGTACCTTAGTGATATATACATCTTAAAGGAGAGTAGGTATTAGAATAATAATAAGTAATCTAAATTAAGGTTTATAATCTTAATTATCAATATTTTAGTTACATGTTTTTCTGCAATATTATGGTAGCTCAATATTAAAAATGTGATATTCTGACAAACAAAGTTAGGGGTGTTTATTTCTCGGCATAGAGCAAGTGTGGGTCTCGCTGCTAAAGGATGGGTTTGGCCTTGATCTTGTCTGAAATCCTTTTTATATTATTTTTAGCTTCCTGTATTGCCTTCTAAAACCAGTATTAGACAGAGACGCCTCTCGCTGTTCTACAAACCCACACATCATGTTGCTGGGAGAAGATTGGTAAGAGTAAAGGTATTTTGATGGATAGAAAGGAGATGTGTATTTCAGTGTTTCAGTTGCCATCCTTGCATGTTATTTGCATTTCTCCTACATTGAATCTTTCCTAAATACAATCTCATCTCAAACCCTTTCTTGCAATCTATAATTTAGCAATCCAGTCTCTACACAATCCCTTTTCTATCAATCCTTGTCAGCCAATAATACCTCACCATGCCACTGAGATTTCCTAGCAGGATTTACCCTATTCCTCTTTCGCATATTGGGTAGGTCAGAAATCACTTTGTTTTTGCTTCCTCAATCTGCTTTCCCATTTCATTCCTCACATCCACTACCTACCATTGTAGAGTGAATAAGTTCAATAAATGTGACCGTTTCTGATGGTGATCTTACAATGCCTTTGATCAGTTTGGTGCCTGAGGCTTGAGATCACACTCAGTACACCTCCATTGGCCCAGAACAGGCGACAATTTCATAGGTACTGGGGAAAGCAAAAAGGGATCTCAAGGACAATCAAGTCAAAAGTGTCAATATTTAGATTTGTAGTCAGCCTTGCAATAAACCCCTCAAGGACGTTGTAGGAGGGCTTTATATTTTTTGGCTAACTAAATTTACCAGATGAATATTTTATAATGTATATGCACATGCTCCTCATACTCTCCATGAGACTGTATTGGGTAGATAATATTTCTAGTTAAAAGACCTTATGTTTGTCTTTGATCTGAACTTCATCTCAACTTCCATCTCGATGACCACAATGACATAAACACCTGCCAACCTCCTCGACAGCATGAACAACATCGGACTCACCCAACTCGTTTACGACCCCACACACACTGTAGGCCTCACACTAGACCCAATCTACACCTCCGGCGACTGCATCAAGTACATCCACCCTACAGAACTGGGGTGACCACTCTATCATTCACTTCAAAATCACCAGCTCATTGACTGCTGCCCCCAGTCTGCCTAATGCTCCCAACCGCAGCTGGATCAAAGTCTCAAAGGACACATGGATTAAAACTCTCAAATACACCCATCTCATGTCCTCCAACAACCTAGATCAGAAACTTCAACAATTGGATCACCAACTGCGCTAACAGCATCACTCCCATTGGCAACAAGCCACAGACGGTCCACTAAGCAGGCTAGCTGGTACACTGGAGACCTCAGAACAACTACAGAGCACTGTAAACAATTGGAAAGGAGATGGTGCACCATCAAGGAAACGACTGACAAGACCGCCTTCAAAACAACCCTCAACCTCTACTACAGACAGTTGAGAGAATTTAACAAAAATGCCTTAGGCTCACGCATCAAATAAAGCTCCAATGACAGCAAAGAACTCTTTTACATCGTCAAAGAATTTGCCAACGCCTCAGCTGCAACAAACAGCATCACCCCCTCACAGGAATTCTGAAACGACCTTGCAACATTTACAGAAACTTCAAACCCCAGCCCAAGGCCAATGACTTCTTCAAGCAACACAAAGACCCAACTACCACCACAGACATCCGACTAACTGAATGGGGACAGCTCGCCTCAAAGGACCCCTCCTCCGTCATGAACTTGGTCCACTCGGGGACCCCAAATGACTCATGCCCTCACCACACCTTCAACTAGGTGAAGCCAGAATGGTGATTCGTCAATTAACATGAAAAAAGAATCTTGATTTAATGAAAGACAATGGAGGCTTACATTATGCATCAACCTTTTATTGCTGCCCCAACATGCAGCCACTTAAAGAACAATAATAATAGAATGTTGAGACAATATATATATCTAGGGCACACAGTCATCACCCTCTAAGCTGTGACAAAACAGGATAACATCTTCATTTTCTGTCAAGCTTTATAATAAGCTGTCTGCAAATTGACATAATTCAAAATTAATGTATAAGCACTTGATGCTATAACACTATCCTTTATAAGCCTGTTAACAAACTTAAAACGACTGTTATCTTATTCATTCTTTTAAAAAAAAAAATCTTTTCTTCTCATAGGGTGAGGAGGGAGGGATAATGTTAGCCTCCGAAGGTTACCATTTTGCAAGTTTAAAGCCATTCAGTGGCGCACAACTCACATGCTCTACAGGTCTTAAATAAAATTTTGCAAAAGTACTTGCATTATACCAATCTGCTGCTTTTAAAATATATGTTAGTAAGCTACCTGGCCAGAAAACCTTACTAGCCATTGCACCTCTCGAGGAATAGGCACCAAATCTGGAAAGGTCTACTCCTTCTTCACTCATTACTACTCTCACCCAACTAGCTAAAGTAGCTGTGGGGACTGCCTTATAGGGTTTGACGTAAGACAGTAACAACTGTTTCTCACCATCTGCCCTAAACTCCAGCACCTTTTTCTCAAATGAGCTCATACATTTCACCACACATATCTTTTTACACTCATGTAGATATGGATAAAAACAGTTTTCAGACATTGTTTTAGTCCTTTTCCAAATGTCAGAATGAACCCCTTCAGGAAAATAGAATCTACTTGAAGTCTCTAATGATTTAACGTCAGAAAACCTTTTAAAATAAATTAGACAAAGTAAAGTTGCTAACTTCAGAAAGATCTGTCTAACAAAGAGGTAATTATCACCTGCCGAAGAAGTAAATAAACTGAAAACTAGACTAATGTCCTATAATGATTCAGAACGAGCATTAGGGGGTCTTCTTAATCTTACGCCCTTTGTAACTCTCCTGATCAGTGGGTCACTCCCTATTGCAAGATTATTAACAAATACAAGTCCGGCAGAGACAGCTGATATATAAAAGTTAATAGTCCATATGTGAGAGGACAGAATTTTAGAAACCCTCTAGATAGTTTTCCACCTCGGCTACAGAAGCTTCCACTGGATCAAAACCTCTTTCCATGCACCATCTGCACCACTTTTTCCAAACCCACTTGTATATCTTCCTGGTGCCTGGGGCCCAGGACTCATCCAATAAATCTTTAGCCTTTTCCTGAAAGTCCTGAATATCCACTCGTACCCCTGAAACCTTCAGACAAGAGTTTTCAATTTCCCTTCTAAACCCAAAGGGCGCTCTTATCCCTCTGAATTCACAGAGGACCTAGAGAAACTGGAATCAAACGTGGTATTGCTACCATGAGTTCCATCACTGCTAGGAACCAAACCCGAGACCTCCAAAAGGGTATCACTAGAATGATACTGTAACTTTACGATCTGACCTTCATCAACACTGCCTGAATCATCAAAAGGTGGGATAAGTATAGCCTCCCTCTTTTCCCCAATCATGTAGAAACGCGTTTACCGCCTCAGCCCGGGCGTCTGGCCCCCAAGAGGAAACCCTGAGTACCTGATATGTTAACCTGCTTGGAAACAAGTCCACCTTTACAGGACCTCATAGACTCTGAATCAGACTAAAAACATCTCGATTCAATTTCCAGTCGCAGAATTCCCTGAGGTATCTGGAGTTCTAATCCACCCTTACATTTTGCAAGCCAGGAATGTATTCTGCTCTCAAAAGTATCTTGTGATCCCAACAGAAATATAAAATTTATTTTGCCAGATCTGCCAGGACTTTTGACCTAGATCCGCCCAAGCTGTTCATATAGGAAACAGCTGTAAAACTGTCTAAATGAATCAAGGTCACTCTGATTGCCAAAAGATCCTTGATGCTCATAAAGGTGTTCAGCCTACCAACACCTCTAAACATTGTATGTGAAGTGACTGTTTCTCCCTGGATGACTTTTCACCTGTCTCTAAACTGCTCAAACATGCTCCCCAACCCAAATTGCTGGCATCCGGTTCCAGAATCAATTCAGCGACATTCCCAAAGATGGCTTTGCCATTCCAGGCTTCTAGATTTCTCAACCACCATTCCAGATCCTCCCGAGCATCCACTGACAAGGAAAGAGAGTCACCATACCTTAAACCGCTCCTCAGAGCCAAAGCTTTCAGCCTCTGAATGCCCCAGTAATGTAAAGGATTTGGGGAAATGGCTTGAATGGAAGATCACAGTACTCTTGCAAAGTCCCTTAAGGTAATCTCATCCCTTGCCAAGACCACCCTTATCTCTTTCCTTATCTTGGATACCTTTTTTCCGTGGAAGAATCAATTTGTATGAGTATCCACCTGCAACCCCAGAAACTCTAAAATCTGTATGGGGACCATAACAGACTTTTCTATGTTCACTATAAAACCCAAATTCTCCAGGAAGTCTGCTGCCCAAGCCAAATGTTTCAGAAGCTCTAACATGTCCTGGGACATTAGCAAAATGTCATCCAAATAAATTATTAATTGGATCCTCCTTTTTCTGACGAAAGATACCACTAGGGATTTGACAAACCTCTCCCCACAGAGAAGTCTGTTTGGGTCCCTTATGATATTTCTGGTGGACAAATCATCTAATTTGGGGATCATCCTCACTAGGACTACTTTTCTTCTCTCGGTAATCAGGACCACATTTCCATTCCCGAACATACAAATGGCAAGCTGTGTCCAGCCTCTCAAAAAGTCCAATTAACCCTTGCATTCTTGCTTCCGGCCACCTCCTCCATATCAAGTGAGCGAGTCAAAGGTCCCAGCATATCAAGGACTTTGTCCTGACACTGCTTCAGGCACTTCTCAATTCCTTTCCAGTAGTCCTTACCAAACTAGGACAAGAACGTTATAAGTTCAGGATCTAAGTTGGGTGTAGGACAGTTCTTATCTCTAGTGGATGTCCTGGGGAACTCAGCCCTCAATAAATTACGGGTATCTTTATCCAAAGAGTTCCTGACCCTTGGCTTCAAAAATTTGATTACATGTTTAATGGGCCACTATTGAGAAATCTTCTTTTGTTTTATCGTATTAGTATTAAACATATCCCCACAAAGGGGTCCTTCACCTCCACAGAGGTAGATGCCTGATACAACTCATTATCCAGGCTCTGAAAGAGCTCTGAGTGATCCTGAAGGTCAAAGACGTATTCGTCCCACACTAAGTCATCACTCTCCATAGTTTCCTCCTCAACCGAGGAAGTCTGTCCATCCTGCGACTCATTTGTGCCATCAAAGTCACTCTTGTTCATCAGGCTGCTACGGACAACCTTTCCCAGGGCCCTATCAAGGCGAACTCTTCTCTTTGTGCTGCTGCGAGCTCCTTCCTCTATTGTAGTGCACAGGTTACCAACGCCATAGGCTTTAGTTGTGCCTGATCAAGATGCCTCCACTTTTGGGAAACCTTACCCCTCTTACAGGTATTAGAGGTAGAAGGGGAATCCTTCTCACACAAGAAAAATAACTTTTCCTCTGAAAGGGTGTCCCTCTTCCACTTTACAAGTGCTGCGCCAACTGCTTCTCTCACCAAAGACCTAAGTTCCTCCTCCAGAAATTTCTTAATCGAATCCCCCACTAGATCAAAACCAGGGCAAACCTGGGAGCTGAAGGCCTCCTTTATAATCCCTTATGGTAAAACCAGGCTGACAACAATACAACACCTGTGGGGAATATAAAAGGGATGTACCCTTTAGGGTCAATATGAATCTAAGTTGTTAGCCAAAATCTCTACTTTATTCAGCTTTCCAGAGAAATGTACCTTAATCAGGCCAATAGGGGAAGCTCAGGCACTGCTGTGGCTTCGGTTGAAAAAATGAGCTCTCTAGGGGTGGGCGGAATTTGCAAAAGTGACTTTCACAAATTATCGCAAAAATTTTAAAAATCTCCGCAAACAACCGGAAATATCGCGAAGATGCGGAAGTTTTTTACCTGCCTGTTCGGGGTATTTTCTGCGTGGTCGTGGCTTGCCATCTTACCCATGCGGTTGCTCGCAGGCGCGGCCATCTCGTTTTCACTCTTCTCGCGGTGCATGATCGCGAGAAGAAAGACGTGATCGCGCGACGAATGACATTGCTGCGGGCGCAAACTGTCGCGAGACAGCGCAAATGGCTACCAACAATCCAACATCTCGTGGAGAACGCGACCGGATCGGGAAAACTTGTCGGCGAACGCGGGGATTCAGGTAAGGCGATCGCGCGCGCGCGAGAATGTATTATTTTACAGTGCGAGCAAGAAACAAATTATCGCTAAGCTGCGGAATGCGGAAATTTTGAAATTTTCGCGCTCTCCGCGGAACGCGAAAATGTCAAATTATCGCAATTTCCTCGAGCGGAACGGAAATTTAGCCCAGGCCTACTCTAGAGGCTCTAAATCAATATAATTATACTGCAGGAAAAAGGACAAAAACACTGCTGATTGCTTGTTACAATCTATACTCTTAAAATACGCGTGGTTGCCTGGCGACACGCCGTGCTTGCGTGTGCTGACAAGCAACTTCAAAGTCAAATAAAAGAGGACTTTTAGATGAGCTTCAACATTGTTGCCTGGCATTGTGCTCTTGCTGATGGGACGCTGCAAGGCAACCTGCCCCAAATCTCCAATTGAGGATGTCTAGTCCTCTTTCCTATTCAAATACTTGTGTAATGGCAGACCCGCAGCTTCTGCAATCGCACCCTTCCCAAAGCAGGGGAATGTGAAGGTGTGAGATCGCTGTGGGCCGGTTATTGCGCTGAGGAGGAGGAGCAAGTGGGTGTTACCACTTGAAAGCCTGCACTGAAATAGAAGCAGTCTGACTATCGGTGTAGAAGCCGAATGGGACCAAGAAGCTGGATGTTGCAGGCTGGGCACTCGTGTTACACTAATATACCCATCCAAAGGACCAGTGGTCTTTCCAGCAGGTATTAACACAAGTCAAGCAGGTAATGACACAATATTAAACAAAGGTTAAACTCAATTCCCTAAAAACTTACCAGGACCAACTATAAATTGGAACGGCAATTCCATGCTATGACTAAAGACTAGATATGATCTTTACCAACAATCAATAAGTAGCAAAAGACAAAGAAATAGCATAAGTACTTATTTGTAATGGAGCAGCGAATAAAAGTGGATGAGAACTGTGTCTACTGGACATACATATTGAATGACCATTCTATTGCTTTATGATGTATTATTGTTCTTTAAAAGGGCTGAATGTTGGGGCAGCAATAAAAGGTTATTGCATAATGGTATACGTCGGTCTTGTAATGACATCAGCCACCTACACGCTCCCTTATTTAACACCTCCATTGCCACAGCCACCTTCCCGAAAGACTAAAACGTGCAAAAATCAACCGCCTACTAAAGAAACCATTGGCAGACCCTAGTGAATTCCACAACTGACAACCGATCTCTCTGCGCACATTCCCAGCCTAAGTATTAAAAAAAGCCATCAACCAACAACTCTACTCACATCTGGAACGGAACCTAATACTCGACTCCACCCAATCTGGATTCAGCAGCAACCATAAAACCAAGACAGCCCTCATGGCGGCTACTGACGACATCCGAGCCCTACTTGATTGAGGAGAGACTGCGGCTCTGATCCTCCTAGACCTCTCGGCAGCCTATGAGACGGCTCCAACCACACACTCATCACAAGGCTGCACACCAGAGGCATCCAAGGAGCTGCTCTCAGATGGATCGCCTTGCCTCACCGGAAGAATGCAAAAAGTCATTCTACCCTTCTCCTTCGAACCCAAGGAAATCATCTGTGGAGTACCCGTAGGATCCTTGCTCATCTCCACCCTCTTTAACACTTATATGACACCTCTGTCCAGCATCACCCAAACCCATGGACAGGCATCATACCCAACACCGATGACACACAACTCATCCCCTCCCTGGAAGAAGACACCACCAAAACCAACTTCCACAACTGCGATACAGATGTTGCCAGCTGGATGAAAGACAACGGCCTGAAGCTCAACACAGACAAGACAGAGGTACTCTTAACTCATACCCCCACCAAGCTACAAACCCACTACAGACAAATACAGAACACAGCAGCCAGACTCGACCTGGATCTCCCTAGATGAACAGACATCATCCCTTACCTCAGGGAACTCGACTGGCTCTCTCTACAGAAAAGGTGCTTGGTATCAAGCTCCTGGCCCAAGGCCCTACACAACTGCGGACCTGTCTACTTGTACCACCACCTGAATTTCCATCAGCCCACCAGACATCTCAGCTCCGCTTCCGTCTCTAACCTTCAACCCCACAACTGACATTGCAGATGCAGAGCTTGCTCCTTTTCTTACCTAGCAATAATGACATGGAATGAGCTACCTCTTTATCTCTGGACATTCCCATCTCTTCCAGAGTTCTGAAAGTCCCTGAAGACTTGGCTATTCGTCTACTCAACTGGACCCTGCCATTGCCTGTATACCCTCACAGGTGACAACAAGTGCTCTACAAATCTACTGATTGATTGATGCTGAGAGGCAGTATGGAGTGAATGCCTGTTGTTCTTGGCAACACATTTGAAGGGAATCTATGTCTAGCTAATACGAGGAACATCAAAGTCAAGATTTTTGTACACCTCTATGAATGTTTGTTGTTTTTGTTATATAGCAGTCAGTGAAAGAGTGTTCTTAGAAATAAACATCACCCAAAAAATATCTTCTATGGATGGTATCAAATTCTCAAGATTTTCATATTCAGCTGTTGTTCAAGTGGATGGACACTTTTTTTGATTAATATAATTATTATAATTCTCTCTGAAATACTGAAAGTGGATCAGCTAGTCCAAGGCAGTAGAATGGTCACAATAAGTATTCTTATTTACCTGTGTTCCATGTTCAGTGAAGGTGTGGAAGCCAGCAGTTGCAATAGGCTATTTGGCCTTCCTATAGTGGTGAGATAGGAGGTCAAGTGCTAATAGATGAATTCCCCACATGCTCAGTGGTAAAAGCTCTTATTTGCCTGTTCTCCTTGTCATATCCCCTCACATACACAATAGTCAATTAATGTGCTATGCTCTCAGCACATTTCATTAACTAAAGTCAACACACTTTGCAGTGGGCAACAGTGGATAATACCTTACAATCAGCTCTAGATGAGCACTCTCGGGACACTCTTAATCTTTAGTGAAAACATGCATATGGGCAGTGAGATCAGAGTGCAATTACAAAAAAGTATAAAGATGCAGGAGTGTAGTGCCAATAAATAGCACACACTGACTAGCCAGGCTGATGTTTAGGAAAAGGTGCCTCATTCTGCACATGTCAAGATAATCTTCACCTTTCTCTGCAAAAGTATGTGACTTTCATTAATCTTACAAGTTTACATTTGTTGTTTTGAATTAGTGCATTTCACTAGGATCCACCTCTTTTCATTGGCTATTAACCTGTCCACTCCCTTACATCCTATCAAGGTGAACATGCATCCTCGCTGTTATTTCACTTTACACATATTTGCGTGTATTATTTGTCTGACAGAAAAATACTTCATGCAGTTTATTTATACTCATGGAATGCAAACTAGCCAAATACACTGCTCTGACATAGGAGATCTTTAAAGCCTTTGAACTTATAGAGGATACCAACGCTGAAGATATGACTTTACAGCTAAATAATACTGTCATCTCCTACTTCACATGATTTACTAGGCACTAGGTTGCTGGCAACACACTCTGAGTGATCATGGTCCTACTTAAAGTTGGGTGCCACTGAAAAGTTTGTTGAGAGTCTTTCATTGTGGTCATGGAAGGAGAGTTTGGTGTGGATAGTGAAAGTGGGCCTGAAAGTATGTTTTGTCTAATGCACTTTTTACCTTTACAGGAGCCACAGTGGTTCCCCACAGACACAAGAATGACAGAGAGCCGAAGCCTCCTACCTTATTCTGGCGAAAGGGTGAGACAGGACATCAAAGGCCACCATGTTTTGAGCATTTCCTTCACCATGTGTTTGAGCATTTCCTTCACCATGTGTTTGAGCATTCCCTTCACCATGTGTTTGAGCATTTCCTTTCTCTCAGTACTTTTGATCTTTTGGTTTCTATCAATGTGTTGGCGACAAAACCAGTCATTTCTTGCCACCTCTCCCTCTCTAGAACTAGCTACACAAGCTTCTCTGTCATACATTGTCTTATCTTACTGCCTCATCCTTCAATGGATTTTACCCAACAGTGCTTTTGACAATAAAGTTTCCCAACGTTTGTTAATTTCAAATGAATGCTGTTTCATCAAGACTAATAAAGGCTGATAATTGATTCTTTAAATAGATTACTATTTACAATGTGTATTTATCAAGACAGTGTAGTTTATGCCACAGTGCTATACACATAGCCAAAATGTATGAGGAAGATTTTGTTTGAATCACTGCTGTTGCACGATCTTCTGAATATCTTAAAAATTCTAAGCAAACCTATGAAACGGTTTATCTCATCACCACCAGAAAGCAAGCTTTCTATTATTGAAGTAGACCCAGACTGATGGCTTGTACAAACTGTGCAAAAGTAAATATGGGCTTTCCCTGGCTTTGTGTAAATGCATATTTAATGACGGCACACATCTTAATATCATTCACAAGTGGAAATATTGAGTCTTTTACATATATTTTGCAAATAATTCTAGAAGAATTATGATGCCTTTTATGATACAAAATTTGCAATACAACGTTTTCAGGAGTCCAAGCAGTTACTTCGATGGCCTCTGCCAGAGCCACCAAACTCTTTGGACTCCTTAATGTTAACACCAGGACATGGTATTGAAAGACCAGAAGAATGTGCCATGGACTAGATTGGTAGGAAATTCGAGAATCAAGATTGCATTGAAGTACCAGAGAAGAAGCTCATACCAGTGTTGAAGCTTAGCACCCAAAGCTGCTATGGCACTTTATGTCAAGAATACCCAGCATTCTCCAAGGACTATTGTAATGCCAGAGATCACGGATGCCCAAAACATGCCAGGATTTATTGTCCCAGGGCCGTCATGTTACTAGGGGAAGGCATTATACCGTATCTGACCAAAAGTTGACAAGAAAAATTACCATTATGGGAGAGACAGTATTTTACCGTGGGTGGGCAATATGAATCCTCTAATGGAAGTAACAAATTGCCAAGAATCATCAACACCAGTGCCTCCGACAGATCGTTTTTTTCCCCCATGCTATAAATTCTAGCTGTAGAAACACTTTTTTAACGATTTGCTATTCAGGCAGCATGTTTCTTTCATCTACTGAAAAATAACCCAGAAAAAGGCAAATGTAAATAAGCAGAATTAATTTGCAAAAAATAAAAACACATATTCATACACAAGCATGCACACTCACACACATGCACACTATAATGTGCAATGAAATCCACAAGGAAAACAAGTAGAAAATATAATATATAACTTATTCTCCAGTTGTGGGCATCTTTCTCCAGCACTGGAGCATCGCCCTACTGACATAGAAAGTACAATGGTCCTTTGAAGGTTCTTGAACTGTTCAGCACCACATTTGAATTGCTCATCCATTCTGTAGATTAGGGTCTTGTAAATGGTTGACAAAAATTGGTCCACTAAACTATAAAGAAAATAAGCAAAACCCTTCATTTCCTCCAGAATTCCTTGCATCTCTCTGAATGGCATATACCAAAATACTTAAATCTGCCACCATGGATTGATTGATCTCATGGGTCAAAAGAAAGATTCGACCAGGAGTAATACCAGATCACTTTCTCCATAGACTTATTGGTCTATTTGAACTGCCTTTAATGGCTTCTCCATCTAATGCATACTGAATGCTCCATTCCATTGATATTCAACAAAAGAATATGAAGATGCTGGTCAGGACCACACCCCTGGCAAAACCTGGACATTCATGATCGAACAACCAGCACACCCTGAAAGAGAACAACGGCACAGAATCATTCTTAGTCCCAACTTTACCATCCACAACCATAAGGCCTCATTTTTTTCCAACAACCTGAACAAAAATTGCAACGAAAAAGTCAGTATAACGACAAAAGTGACCCACAGCTTTCCCCCAACCCTATCCCTTACATGCAAGGCCCAGAAAAAGGGATGACCACCCCCTTGCCAAAAGAATACCACTAGCACTGCAGTAGACATGAGTACATAAACTCCCCACCCCCTGGAGCACCCCACACCAAGGATGGATGTGGGAAAAAGAACAAAAGGGGCAGGGCAGGCCAGAGACCACCCGAGACACCCGCCCAAAGGACCCAAAATATTTCCCCCAACAGCCATAATCAATAAATAAAGAACCCTCATGAAACCTTCATGAAATCAAATCTAGGTGTCAGCTGACCCTGCAGACCTAAAGCTTCCATTAGCAAATAGAAAGAAAAAAAAGAAAAGAGGGAAGGCATACCCAAGAGACTGAATAAACCACTCTATAACAACCGATAAGGAAAAAGAATCAAGAAGAAAACGACAAAACAGAATCAGCCAGATCCATTAGTCTCCTTATTTCCCCCACTAACTTGGTCAAGAACTCCTCAACCTCAGGCTGTTCAAAACATGAATACATTTGCTCCTCATATTGGATGCACAGGATTGCAGGTTCCAGTAATGAAACCGAAGCTCTAAGCTTTTGTAGTGCTGTGATATGCGCTCTCAGCTGCCAACGCCAAACTACAGTCTAAAGAGAGAAATCTGATCAAACAAAAAAGTCCACTACAGCTGCTTTCACTGGTAATCTTGGATGAGCAACCCTGTTTATCTCCTAACTCTTCTCTTTGTGCTGCTGCGAGCTCCTTCATCAATTGTAGTGCACAGGCTACCAGCGCCATAGGCATTGGTTGTGCCTGATCAAGATGCCTCCACTTTTGGGAAGCCTTACCCCTCTTACAAGTATTAGAGGTAGAAGGGGAATCCTTCTCACTCAAGAAAAAGCACTTTTCCTCTGAAAGGGTGTCCCTCTTCCTCTTTGCAAGTGCAGCGCCAACTGCTTCTCTCACCAAAGACCCAAGTTCCTCCTCCAGAAATTTCTTCATCGAATTCCCCACTAGATCAAAAGTAGGGTGAACCTGGGTGTTGGAGGCCTCCTTTATAATCCCTTATGTTAAAACCAGGCTGACAACAATATAAAACTTGTGGGCAATATAAAAGGGATGTACCCTTTAGGGTCAATATAAATATAAGTTGTTAGCCAAAATCTCTACTTCTTTCAGCTTTCCAGAAAACTGTATCTTAATCAGGCCAATAGGGGGAGCTCAGGCACTGCTGTGGCTTCGGTTGACAAATTGAGCTCCCTAGGGGCTCTAAATCAACACAATTATACTACAGGAAAGAGGACAAAAAAGCACTGCTGATTGCTTGTTACAATGTATACTCTTAAAATACGAGTGGCTGTCTGGCAACACGCCGTGCTTGCGCGTGCTGCCAAGCAACTTCAAAGTCAAACAAATGAAGACTTTTAGATGAGCTTCAACATGGTTGCCTGGCAATGTGTTCTTGCAAGGGGTCGCTGCAAGGCAACCTGCCCAAAATCTCCAATTGAGGATGTCTAGGCTTCTTTCCTATTCAAATACTTGTGCAATGGCTGACCCGTAGCTACTGCAATCGCACCCTTCCCAAAGCAGGGGAAAGCGAAGGTGTGAGATCGCTGTGGGCCGGTGATTGCGCTGAGGAGCAAGTTGGTGTTACCACTTGAATGCCCGCACTGAAATAGAAGCAGTCTGACTACCGGTGTAGAAGCCAATTGGGGACCAAGAAGCTGAATGTTGCAGGATGGGCACTCATGTTACACTAATATACCCATCCAAAGGACCAGTGGTCTTTCCAGCAGGTATTGACACAAGTCAAGCATGTAATGACACAATATTTTAAAAAGGTTAAACTCAATTCCCTAAAAACTTACCAGGACCAACTATAAATTGAACGGCAATCCCACGCTATGACTAAAGACTAGATATGATGTTTAACAACAATCAATAAGTAGCAACAGACAAAGAAATAGCAGAAGTACTTATCTGTAATGAAGCAGCGAATAAAAGAGGATGGTGACTGTGTCTCCTTGACATACATATTGTCTGACCATTCTATTGCTTTATGATGTATTATTGTCCTTTAAAGGGCTGAATGTTGGGGGTGCAATAAAACGTTATTGCATAATGGTATCTGTCGGTCTTGTTATGACATCAGCCACCTGCACGCTCCCCTATTTAACACCTCAATTGCCACAGCCACCTTCCGCAAAGACTAACAACATGCAAAAGTCAACCCCCTACTAAAGAAACCATTGGCAGATCCTTTTGAATTCCACAACTGACAACCGATCTCCCTGCACACATTCCCAGCCTAAGTATTAGAAAAAGCCATCAACCAGCAACTCTACTCACATCTGGAATGGAAGCAAATACTCGACTCCACCCAATCTGGATTCAGCAGCAACCACAACACCAAGACAGCCCTCATGGTGGCTATTGAAGACGTACGAGCCCTAGTTGACTGAGGAGAGACTTTGGCTCTGATCCTTCCGGACCTCTCGGCAGCTTATGAGATGGCTCCCACCGCACATTCATCACAAGGCTGCACACCAGAGGCATCCAAGGAGCTGCTCTCAGATGGATCGCCTCTCCTCAACGGAAGAATGCAAAAAGTAATTCTACCTTTCTCCTTCGAACCCAAGGAAATCATCTGTGGAGTACCATTAGGATCCTTGCCCATCCCCACCCTCTTTTTTATTTTTTTTACTTTTTATTGTAAATATAAACTGGCACAAGTGCAGCAAACAGTACACAGAAACATTATATCCAGACTTCTGTGGTTTTTCAGTAATTGGCACAGTGTCATCACATATATCGTAGCAGTAGACAACTTCCCATCCATTAAGTTCCCGCCTCCCCGTCATCTCCATCTTCAGGTTCCCCCTCCGCCCGCATCTCAGGAGGCTTGCAGATATATCCCCTGAATTTATTCCAGACCCCCCAAACTCTGCTCCACTTCTTAGGACATCCTCGATGGATGAAAACTGCCTTTTCGGCCATCATAGCGGTATCTAGATCCCCACACCATGCAGTGAGTGTTGGTGATTCTCCCGCACACCACTTTTGTGCGATGTTGCGCTTCGCTATCATTATCCCCAGTGTGGCCCACTCCTGTGTTGGGCGCGTAAGATCGTTTGGCTCCCACACGTTTAGCAAGCATCTCTTGGGTTCCGGCGTTAATGACACCTCTACCGTCTGTGATATGGTCCTCATTACTTTTACCCAGTACTCCCTGATCTTTGCACACTCCCACACCATATGAAAGAATGTACCTTCCTCCCCACAGCGTCTCAGGCAGTACGGGTGCGGCGCTGACCCTATTTTGTGAAGAGTGTGTCTCGTGTAGTAGGTTCTGTGTAGAATTTTAAGCTGTACTAATTTAAGTCTAGAGGGTATTCCCACCACCCGCGGGGAGGCCAGTGCCTTCCGCCATTCAGAATTATCGAAGTCGCCCAAGTCCCGGGACCACTTTTCCCTGAGCGCCACATGTGGGTCGGGTAAATTGTTTACTAATTTTCGGTAGGTAAAGGAGGTCGCCTGCTTCGGCATGTAGTCTGTCAGCAGCCTATCCTCAAGGGGGGTAGCCTCTGGAACCTCAGTGCCAGACGGCAAGACCGCCTGCAATGCATGTTTTATTTGCAGGTACCGAAAGAGTTCTGATGGTGCTAATTCATACTGCGTTTGAAGGCGCTCAAAGGGTATCACCTCCCCCTTTTGCCACATGTCCCCCACCGTGGATATACCAATTGCGTCCTATTTGTCAAAGCCTTTGTACTGACTTAGGCTGCCCAAACGTTGTGTATCCCACAGAGGGGTAAGTTGGGTTATCGTTCCCTTCCAGCCCAGTTTAGCGTGAGCTTCATGCCATTGGTCGACCGTCTGTTTGGTGGTCCGATTACCGCCGGTTTACGCCTTGTGTTATATAGTGCGGACACCATGCCCTCAATCCCCAGTCCATGCCTATCTGCCTTGAAAGCGGGATTTGCCTGCGGAGCGTGTATCCACTGATTTATTACTTTCAGTTGGGCCGCCCAGTACTATAGTTTTATGTCGGGGAGTGCAATGCCTCCGTCATACCACCCTTTAGTCAGTTTGCGCTGTGCTATGCACGCCGGCTTGTTCCCCCATAACAGACCAGAGACCTGGGCCGCTATCTTTTTGAAATAGTCAGATGGCACGGGGTATGGTGTATTTTCCAATGCGTACAGGAACCGAGGCAGCGCCATCATTTTAAATAGCGCCGCCTTCCCTAGCAGCGTCAAAGGCAATGTCCCCCAATGAGTTGCATCCCTTTTTAAACGCTCCAGGGGAGGCAAAAGATTTATTTTTATAAAGTCACCCGGGTCAGTCGTAACATAAATACCCAGATACTTAAAGGCGTCACCAGAGATCTGTAGAGGGCAATCCCCTGGGAGTTGCGGTGGTGGGCCCCGAAGCACAAAGAGTATCGATTTGGACCAGTTTATAGTGTACCCAGACGCTTGACCGAACTGGTCACATATATTCAGGAGCACTAGAATGGATCGTCAGGGGGAGGTCAGGTACAATAGAACATTGTCCGCATATAACGAGATGCGGTCTTCCCAGCCGTCCGTCCACCTAAAACCCCAGATCATTGGTTCCCACCCGACCCATGCTGCTATCGGCTCCAAGACAAGAGCAAATAACAACGGTAACAGGGGGCAGCACTGGCGTGTGCCCCGGGACAGCTAGAAGTCATGGGATATGTGACCATTAGCCGTCACGTGTGCCAGTGGTTTTGCATACAGGAGACGCACCCATGCGCAGAACTTTGGGCCAAAGCCCAAGTGTGTCAGCACAGCGAACAAGAAAGGCCACTCCACCATATCAAACGCCATACGGGCGTCCAGTGATAGAAGAACGGCTGGCTCTTGAAGATATGGTATGCAGGCTATCACTCCGTGCAGGCGCCTCAGGTTCAATGCCGTGTTTCTACTGGGCATAAAGCCGGACTGGTCCAGGTGAATTAGGGTTGTGAGGTGCGGGGTCAGCCTGATCGCGAGAAGCTTTGCAAGAATTTTGGCCTCAGCATTGATTAAGGAAATGGGACGATAGGAGGTGCAGTCTTCCGGGGGCTTCCCAGGCTTTGGGATCGCCACCACCGTGGACAAACGCTGATCCGGCGGGAGCTCACCTATTTGTAAGCAGTCACAGTACATATTGAGCAGGTGTGGGGCCACCGTCCCCGCAAACATTTAAAGGCTCTATGGGTATACCATTTGGCCCCAATGCTTTCCCGGATTGTAAGGCACCAATTGCCACCTGCAGCTCATCAGTGATAAGGTCCGCATACAGTGTAAGGGGCGCCTCCGGTGTAAGCTTGCGCATTGCTATATCTTTTATATAAGTCAGCGCCTCTTCCACGGACATATCAGAGAGCGACGCGTAAACCTGTTGAAAGTGTTGCGATAACATTTGCACTATAGCGAGCGGATCGGTCACTGTTAGATTATCCCTTGTGCAAAGCTGTGCTATCCACTTTCTGTCTCGCTCCCTTTTATCGAGCCATTTCAGAAGCTTCCCGGCTTTATCGCCGGTCTCATATATCTTATGTCTCATAGCCGTGAGTCGGAGATGAGTCATCTCCGTGAGATACTCCCTATGCTGTTTTTGTTGAAGGTGCAAGCGCCGGGCTGCGGCCGGAGTTGGGTTGTGCGAGTGTTGGGTGTCAGCCTTCTGCAATTCTAATTCAATAGTAGTGAGCTCTTTCTGCCATTCACGCCTATATCCCGTAATAGAGGCGATGGCCTGCACCCTCAGCACGGTCTTATATGCCTCCCACAGGTTGGTCAGGGAGTGGACCGACGAGACATTTTCCTGGAAGTAATGTTGTGTTGTGGTGACCACAGTTTTCAGGATCCTGAGAACCTCCAGGTATCCAGGGAGTATGGGGAAAATTCTCTTCCGCCCCTTTTGATAGTATGTGTATGTTAAAAAAATTGGGGAGTGGTCAGAAATGCCCCTAGGTCTAATTTCAATCTTGTCCACATTTTTCAAACTATCTGGGGATGCAAGAAAGTAGTCTATTCTGGATAAGCTGTTATGCACCCCAGAGTGAAAAGTGAATTGTCGCGCCATGGGGTGGCGGTACCGCCATACGTCCCCCAGCCTCAATGCATCCATAAAGCTCCCTAGTTGGATACCCTCCTAGTCTGCTCCCTCGCAGGGTGTCTGTCTAGTGTCCCATCCACCGTGGCATTGAAGTCTCCCCCTATTAATAGCTCTCCCGCCGGGAGGCCGAGGAGGAAATCGCTGAGTGCTGGGAGTGTGACTGCATGCAATGCCGGGGGAACGTAAACTGACACAATATTGATAGGGTGTACTTCCCACTGACCGATGGTAGCCGCAAAGCGACTGCCCCTGTCCGTTGTCCGTCGTCTCGCCGCAGCCTCACAGCTAGTCCCATGGCTGCAGGCCTCGGCCGACCCCCCTGCTGTTAAAGGCAGTCCCGGCAACCGTGTGCCGCCTGGCAGCGCGTCTTTTTCTTCCTTATTGGTAGCCCTTGGATACATCCCGGAAGGCCGGCGTCGTCAATTAGTGCCTTGCCCCATTTGGTCAGTCTTTAGCATCCGACCCTTGTGCGCTGTCGTCGTCCTGTTCTTGACTGTGTTCCCCGGGGTTCTCCTCCGCCACCTGCTGTTGCTGGCATCTCCCAGACCGTCCGGATCCGTCCCTCCGTCACCATCCCTCGAGCCAGTCATGGGCCTTCTCCAGAGTATCAAAAAAATAGGTTTTTCCCTCCGCCATCACATGCAGCTTTGCCGGAAATATCATGGAGTAAGGAACTTCTCTGCTCCGAAGTTCATTTTTTACCTCTAGGAAGCTCCTGCGGCGTTTGGTAACCACCGCTGGTGCCCACCGTCGACTGTACGTCACTTTAGCCGTCCTTTCTGCCTCCGGGGCTTTATCCAGCACCTCCCTGCGGTCCGGTAAATCTTTTGCGTAGGCATACTTGTCCAGTTTGCCCTGGGCGGCCGTGCGCGGGCCCCTGCCCCCCATTTATGCCTGGCCGGTAATCGCCGCCACCAGTCACTGGAGGTTCCCTCCACGCGCGGCCTGTCGGTTTTCCCACTGCACAAGTTTTGTGGTTAATATAATTATTATAATTTTATCTGGAATACGGAAAATGGATCAGCTAGTCCAAGGCAGTAGAATAGTCACAATAAGTATTCTTATTTGCCTGTGTTCCATGTTCAGGGAAGGTGTGGAAGCCAGCAGTTGCAATAGGCTATTTGGCCTTCCTATAGTGGTGAGATAGGAGGTCTAGTGCTAATAGATGAATTCCCCACATGCTCAGTGGTAAAAGCTCTTATTTGCCTGTTCTCCTTTTCATATGCCCTCACATACACAATAGTCAATTAATGTGCTATGCTCTCAGCACATTGCATTAACTAATGTCAACACACTTTGCAGTGGGCAACAGTGGATAATACCTTACAATCAGCTCTAGATGAGAACTCTCGGGACACTCTTAATCATTAGTGAAAACACGTAGATGGGCAGTGAGTTCAGAGTGCAATTCCAAAAAAGTATAAAGATGCAGGAGTGCAGTGCCAATAAATAGCACACACTGCATTTCCAGGCTGATATTTAGGAAAACGTGCCTCATTCTGCACATGTCAAGATAATCTTCACCTTTCTCTGCAAAATGATGTGACTTTCATTAATCTTACAAGTTTACGTTTGTTGTTTTTTATTAGTGCATTTCACTAGGATCCACCTCTTTCCATTGGCTATTAACCTGTCCACTCCCATACATCCTAACAAGGTGAACATGCATCCTCGCTGGTATTTCACTTTAAACATATTTGCATGTATTATTTGTCTGCCAGAACAATACCTCATGCAGTCTATTTATACTCATGGAATGTCTATAGGCAAACTAGTCAAAGACACTGCTCTGACATTGGAGATCTTTAAAGCCTTTGAACTTATATAGGATACCAACGCTGAAGATATGACTTTACAGCTAAATAATACTGTCATCTCCTACTTCACATGATTAACTAGGCACTAAGTTGCTGGCAACAAACTCTGTGTGATCATGGTCCTACTTAAAGCTGGGTGCCACTGAAATGTTTGTTGAGAGTCTATCATTGTGCTCATGGAAGTTGAGTTTGGTGTAGATAGTAAAAGTGGGCCTGAAAGTATGTTTTGTCTAATGCACATTTTACCTTTACAGCAGTCACAGTGGTTCCCCACAGACACAATAATGAGAGAGAGCCGAAGCCTTCTACCTTATTCTGGCGAAAGGGTGAGACATGACATCAAAGGCCACCATGTTTTGAGCATTTCCTTCACCATGTGTTTGAGTATTTCCTTCACCCTGTGTTTGAGCATTTCCTTCACCATGTGTTTGAGTATTTCCTTCACCATGTTTTTGAGTATTTCCTTTCTCTCAGTACTTTTGATCTTTTACTTTCTATCAATGTGTTGTCGACAAAACCAGTCATTTATTGCCACCTCTCCCTCTCTAGAACTAGCTACACAAGCTGCTCTATCATACATTGTCTTATCTTACTGCCTCATCCTTCAATGGATTTTACCCAACAGTGATTACAGCTTTGAGTTTTGACAATAAAGTTTCCGAACGTTTGTTAATTTCAAATGAATGTTGTTTCATCAAGACTAATAAAGGCTAATAATTGATTCTTTAAATAGATGACTATTTACAATGTATATTTCCCAAGAAAGCGTATTTTATGTCACATATGTCCTCATTAGTGGAGGATGGAGTTGGCCTTAATCTTTGCTGAAGTCATTTTTTGATTCTTTGCAGCTTCCTGTAAGCCTTTCTAGAGACTACATGAGACAGATGAGTTTTACATTGATTTTGAACATCCCACATCATTTTGCTGGAAGAGCATGGGTAAGTGAAAAAGTATTTGGGTCTTTCAGAACCCTCCATGCATGTTCTCTAACATTGGATCCACTATACATTTTATTTCCAACACCCTGTTTCCAATCCATAACTAACCTGACAAAGCCTCTAAACAAACCTTTTCCTAGTATTTCTCACCAACCAATAAGACCTCTAAACCTTAGACCATCTTCTTAGTATCTCCACTTGTTGCATTGTCATTAAGCCCACGTCACTAGTCCCCTATGCTTCTTTTCTGGCAAATTCTTCCCCTTTCCTCTTCTTCCCCTTATGTCTGGATTAGGCGTCAATCTTCTTTCAGCATCCCCATTTCATTCTCTGGCACTTCCTCCCTTACCTACCCAACCTACAAATAAAGTGTAAATAAGTTCAATAGCTATAGATCTTCATACACATTGGATATATTTTGGCTCTCTAGTTTCAACCACATCCATGTTTCTACATTTATATGCACATGTCTCCCATACAATTCATGAGATTGCATCAGGTTGATAAACTTGGCATTTAAAGGAGCATGTGATCACCTTCTAAAACGCGAGAGCTGCTAAACACTTTGATGAAGGTTTTTTATTTTGGGCATGGTGTTTTGTGAATAATGGAAGAGGGCCGTTGGAGTACGTTTTGCCTCATGCCATTTTTACCACTTCACAAAATTTACCGGTGTTGGTACTGAGGAAGCCCGTTTTGAGAGCACCATTAGGAGTGTTAAAATTGAAAACAAAGATTAAATCAGTTGTTAGTCATCGTCTCTTTCCGCCTTTCAACCTGGTTTTATGACGGACGTCATTGTAAAGAAAACCACTCGCCAACTAATAGGAATATGAAGGCACACCGCACAAGTAATCGATCTGCAATGCAGGTTGTGCATTGTCCAAAAAATCACATTTAAAATGAACAACAATCCTTCATTTATCTAAAGAGCTTCTAACTCAATGAATTCCAGTCACGGCCCTGAGGAGAAGCCCCTGACTAAAAGGGCTTTCGAAACGCGTTGGAACCTTGTTCACCAACACGGGACTATGTGTTTGAAATAATGCAGCAACTGAAGAAAGTAATTTAGAATAGGTTGTATATAAAATATATCCCCTTTGGGTGGTTGCCCTGAACCATAGGCTTGGGCAGCTGTTGTTGATCTCTGCTTACGACTGGTAGCACTGTATATTTGTATATATTTGTTATTACATGTCAATGTTGAACAGTCATTGGATGTTTTTTCTGTGTAATGTGGATTTTTGTTGAAATAACAAAAATATTTAAAAATTGATATGATTAAATCATTGGATCATTATATTTAATAGTTTGGTCTTGTAGTGATTGATAGTGTTTGAATGTCCAGCTAGCTTTTTTCTCTTTTGTGAATCTTAATATTGACCAAGTCTAGCAGGATTGTATAGGGTCCACCCCGTTCCTTATATATTTTTACCACTTCAGCAGCCACGCTGGCCCACCCCAGAGGCAATGATGAGGCAGAATAATAGATTGCTGCTTTGCTCTGGCGAAAGGGTACGTAAGACAGGATTTTAAAAGTCCACCATGTTTTTGAGTATTTTATTTTGTCTCAGTACGTTTGATCTAGTTGGCTTCTGCAATGGTGGATGGTCTACAAAGCCAATCTCATCCCTTGCCCTATCCCCCCGTCTAAAGCAAAACTCTGCAATCTCTTCTTTACAGCATCCAAATCTTAATGGTCTAGGGGTTTTGTAATTACTTTTTGTGAAGGTTTATCAATGGCAAATGAATGCTGTTTTTGCAAGGATTAATAAAGGCCACCAATTAATTTGTTACTTAAATTAATATTTACAATGCACAATTTGCAAGACCGTCCGCCTCTCATTCTTTCTTTCACTCCTCTAGAGTATCCCATACCTTCTTCACATCCCTTTTCTGCACCTACGTAAACATATTTATCAAATCATAACCACTTTTCAAGGTAAGCTTGCAACTATTCTGCCATTGATACACAGATTATATTTACTTTTACTTCCTAAATCTGCAGAATGTGTATACACACAGCCCCATTTACAAGTGCCTAAGACCTCATCTGACACTTGTACTGTTTACAATCCATTACAAAATAGTGGTAACAGCTCTTATTTGCCTGTTCTCCTTGTCATATCCACTCACATACACAATAGTCAATTAATGTGCTATGCTCTCAGCACATTGCATTAACTAATGTCAACACACTTTGCAGTGGGCAACAGTGGATAATACCTTACAATCAGCTCTAGATGAGAACTCTCGGGACACTCTTAATCATCAGTGAAAACACGTATATGGGCAGTGAGTTCAGAGTGCAATTGCAAAAAAGTATAAAGATGCAGGAGTGTAGTGCCAATAAATAGCACACACTGCATAGCCAGGCTGGTATTTAGGAAAACGTGCCTCATTCTGCACATGTCAAGATAATCTTCACCATTCTCTGCAAATTGATGTGACTTTCATTAATCGTACAAGTTTACGTTTGTTGTTTTGAATTAGTGCATTTCACTAGGATCCACCTCTTTCCATTGGCTATTAACCTGTCCACTCCCATACATCCTAACAAGGTGAACATGCATCCTCGCTGGCATTTTACTTTAAACATATTTGCGTGTAATATTTGTCTGCCAGAAAAATACCTCATGCAGTCTATTTATACTCATGGAATGTCAATAGGCAAACTAGTCAAATACACTGCTCTGACATTGGAGATCTTTAAAGCCTTTGAACTTATATAGGATACCAACGCTGAAGATATGACTTTACAGCTAAATAATACTGTCATCTCCTACTTCACATGATTTACTAGGCACTATGTTGCTGGCAACAAACTCTGTGTGATCATGGTCCTACTTAAAGCTGGGTGCCACTGAAATGTTTGTTGAGAGTCTTTCATTGTGGTCATAGAAGGAGAGTTTGGTGTAGATAGTGAAAGTGGGCCTGAAAGTATGTTTTGTCTAATGCACTTTTTACCTTTACAGCAGCCACAGTGGTTCCCCACAGACACAATAATGAGAGAGAGCCGAAGCATTCTACCTTATTCTGGCGAAAGGGTGAGAAAGGACATCAAAGGCCACCATGTTTTGAGCATTTCCTTCACCATGTGTTTGAGCATTTCCTTCACCATGTGTTTGAGTATTTCCTTCACCATGTGTTTGAGCATTTCCTTCACCATGTGTTTGAGTATTCCCTTTCTCTCAGTACTTTTGATCTTTTGGTTTCTATCAATGTGTTGTCGACAAAACCAGTCATTTCTTGCCACCTCTCCCTCTCTAGAACTAGCTACACAAGCTGCTCGATTATACATTGTCTTATCTTACTGCCTCATCGTTCAATGGATTTTACCCAACAGTGATTAAAGCTTTGAGTTTTGACAATAAAGTTTCCGAACGTTTGTTAATTTCAAATGAATGCTGTTTCATCAAGACTAATAAAGGCTAATAATTGATTCTTTAAATAGATGACTATTTACAATGTATATTTCCCAAGAAAGCGTAGTTTATGTCACATATGTCCTCATTAGTGGAGGATGGAGTTGGCCTTAATCTTTGCTGAAGTCATGTTTTGATTCTTTGCAGCTTCCTGTAAGCCTTTCTAGAGACTTCATGAGACAGATGAGTTTTACATTGATTTTGAACATCCCACATCATATTGCTGGAAGAGCATTGGTAAGTGAAAAAGTATTTGGGTCTTTCAGTACCCTCCATGCATGTTCTCTAACATTGGATCCACTATACATTTTATTTCCAACACCCTGTTCCCAATCCATAACTAACCTGACAAAGCCTCTAAACAAACCTTTTCCTAGCATTTCTCACCAACCAATAGGACCTCTAAACCTGAGACCATCTTCCGACTATCTCCACGTGTTGCATTGTCATTAAGCCCACGTCACTAGTCCCCTATGCTTCTTTACTGGCAAATTCTTCCCCTTTCCTCTTCTTCCCCTTATGTCTGGATTAGGCGTCAATCTTCTTTCAGCATCCCCATTACATTCTCTGGCACTTCCTCCCTTACCTACCCAACCTACAAATAAAGTGTAAATAAGTTCAATAGCTATAGATCTTCATACACATTGGATATATTTTGGCTCTCTAGATTCAACCACATCCATGTTTCTACATTTATATGCACATGTCTCGCATACAATTCATGAGATTGCATCAGGTTGATAAACTTGGCATTTAAAGGAGCATGTGGTCACCTTCTAAAACGTGAGAGCTGCTAAACATCTTTGATGAAGGTTTTTATTATGGTCATGGTGTTTTGTGGATAATGGAAGAGGCCCTTGGAGTACGTTTTGCCTTATGCCATTTTTACCACTTCACAAAATTCACCGGTGTTGGTACTGACGAAGCCCGTTTTGAGAGCACCATTAGGAGTGTTAAAATTGAAAACAAAGATTAAATCAGTTGTTAGTCATCGTCTGTTTCTGCCTTTCAACCTGGTTTTATGACGGAGGTCATTGTAAAGAAAACCACACACCAACTAATAGGAATATGAAGGCACACCGCACAAGTAATCGATCTGCAATGCAGGTTGTGCATTGTCCAAAAAATCACATTTAAAATGAACAACAATCCTTCATTTATCTAAAGAGCTTCTAACTCAAAGAATTCCAGTCACGGCCCTGAGGAGAAGCCCCTGATTAAAAGGGCTTTCGAAACGCGTTGGCACCTTGTTCACCAACGGGGGACTATGTGTTTGAAATAATGCAGCAACTGAAGACATTAATTTAGAATAGGTTGTATATAAAATATATCCCCTTTGGGTGGTTGCCCTGAACCATAGGCTTGGGCAGCTGTTGTTGATTTCTGCTTACGACTGGTAGCAGTGTATATTTGTATATATTTGTGATTACATGTCAATGTTGAACAGTCATTGGATGTTTTTTTCTGTGTAATGTGGATTTTTGTTGACATAACAAAAATATTTACATATTGATATGATTAAATCATTGGATCATTATATTTAATAGTTTGGTCTTGCAGTGATTGATAGTGTTTGAATGTCCATCTAGCTTTTTTCTCTTTTGTGAATCTTAATATTGACCAAGTGTAGCTGGATGGTATAGGGTCCACCCCGTTCCTTATATATTTTTACCACTTCAGCAGCCACGCTGGCCCACCCCAGAGGCAATGATGAGGCAGAATAATAGATTGCTGCTTTGCTCTGGCGAAAGGGTACGTAAGACAGGATTTTAAAAGTCCACCATGTTTTTGAGTATTTTATTTTGTCTCAGTACATTTTATCTAGTTGGCTTCTGCAATGGTGGATGGTCTACAAAGCCAATCTCATCCCTTGCCCTATCCCCCCGTCTAAAGCAAAACTCTGCAATCTCTTCTTTACAGCATCCAAATCTTAATGGTCTAGGGGTTTTGTAATTACTTTTTGTGAAGGTTTATCAATGGCAAATGAATGCTGTTTTTGCAAGGATTAATAAAGGCCACCAATTAATTCTTTACATAAATGAATATTTACAATTCACAATTTGCAAGACCGTCTGCCTCCCATTAGGTCTCGCTGGTGTTGCAGCGCGAAGCGCTGCCGCCAACGAGAACTATTGTTGCCGTGATGCCTCTCAAGGGAGACAGACCGGGGCACGCGTAGCGATCGGAGTCTGTGGACGCGCTTCTGAGACGTGCTTGCGCAGACGCGCTCACACAGACACACGCGCGCGCACACACCCCGCCGCTGACGACCCCCCTCACCGCAACCTCCGATCGGCTGTTTTATCAAATTGTCCTTTTGTCACTTTTAGGATTTCTTCCATCAGCTGTTTCCCCGTCAAACGACTGCGTTAACAGGGCACGCGTAACAAAATTTTTGGCGGACTAATGGCACTCTCTCAGGCAAAGGCTGTGCCTACGGCGCATGCGCACGACTTTGTTACATGCACCTCGGTTCCCGTGATCAATTACAGTAATGCCCCTTGGATCTCGGTACTCACGGAGAATCTCCCTGTTTGGCCCGCTCATCTTCCACTCGCGATCACTGCCGCAACGATCGGGGCACGCTACCCTAGATAGGGCACACCACTGCTGCCTGCTTCGCTGTCAATACTCCCACGAAGAACCAACTACTCCATCCCGCTCGCCGTTTGTACACACCCCGCCCACACTGCACATTCATTGGTCGGATGAAAACCAGTGGACGCATTTTCGGCTGTTCTATTGGACATGGCCTTTGACAAGCAAATCTTTACTGCCAATCAAAGCGATAAGCTCATTGCACACGGAAAAACAAGCAAACTACATCCTTATTGGTAGTGCAGCAAAACAAATCGCATGCTCATTCCCCAAATAGTGTCCTTTTGGCTCACTACCGCAGTGATTAGTCACAAGCAGCCACGAGCTGTGAGATGTCATTAGTGAGGGCTAATGACGTACACGGAAGCAGATGGATCCTCTCGTAGCAGCAGTCGCGTTAAGAACAGAAAGCACACCGGCTAGGAAAGGTGACATTCCAAATGCGGGAATTGGTAAATAATAGAACACGAGGGTGCAATTTTGAGGTCTCCCCGATCTGCTCCTTTCAAACTTCCAAGGTAAACGTTCCATGTAGCCAATATGGTTTTCCCTTTAGACTCCTCACGGTAGCTCCCATTTTCGTGTATTCTAGTTCCATTTATGTAGCGCTTACTACCCTTTATGCGACGTTAAAGCATTTGCTTTTCTTCATTTCCGTATATTTCCTGCTGTCGTTACTATCTTGTTGGTTACCCTCTCTTCATCCGTCCACTGGTTGGGGGTGATTTTTACCATGTTGTCACTTGTTTATTTTACCCAGCTACCAAAAAAGCTACTAGTAAACTAATCTGTCCCACAGTCACCAATGAGCGTTCACCCTAACAGCCGACAGGTTTGGGACCGGCTGACGAAGGCCCTACAGCCTTTGGAATTCGAAGGGAAATAAAATGACGCTAGAGATGTTGGAAGGATAAAAAGGCAATAGGTCTCACAATTATCCGAGTTTGAGCTATTGGCATTGTAAATGACAATGCCTTTTTTGTTTTGTTATGCTTTTTAAAACCTAAATAAAAGGCGTTGTCATTTACAAAGCCAATAACCTAAGCTTGCATAAATGCGAGACCTATTGCATTGCAAATGCTTGTCCTTTCTTTCACTCCTCCAGACTATCCCATACTCCCTTCACATCCCGTTTCTGCACCTACGTAAACATATTTATCAAATCATAACCACTTTTCAAGGTGAGCTTGCAACTATTCTGCCATTGATACACAGATTATATTTACTTTTACTTGCTAAATCTGCAGAATGTGTATACCCACAGCCCCATTTACAAGTGCCTAAGACGTCATCTGACACTTGTACTGTTTACAATCCATTACAAAATAGTGGTAAAAGCTCTTATTTGCCTGTTCTCCTTGTCATATCCCCTCACATACACAATAGTCAATTAATGTGCTATGCTCTCAGCACATTGCATTAACTAATGTCAACACACGTTGCAGTGGGCAACAGTGGATAATACCTTGCAATCAGCTCTAGATGAGAACTCTCGGGACACTCTTAATCATTAGTGAAAACACGTATATGGGCAGTGAGTTCAGAGTGCAATTGCAAAAAAGTATAAAGATGCAGGAGTGTAGTGCCAATAAATAGCACACACTGCATAGCCAGGCTGATATTTAGGAAAACGTGCCTCATTCTGCACATGTCAAGATAATCTTCACCTTTCTCTGCAAAATGATGTGACTTTCATTAATCTTACCAGTTTACGTTTGTTGTTTTGAATTAGTGCATTTCACTAGGATCCACCTCTTTCCATTGGCTATTAACCTGTCCACTCCCTTACATCCTAACAAGGTGAACATGCATCCTCGCTGGTATTTCTATTTAAACATATTTGCGTGTATTATTTGTCTGCCAGAAAAATACCTCATGCAGTCTATTTATACTCATGGAATGTCAATAGGCAAACTAGTCAAATACACTGCTCTGACATTGGAGATCTTTAAAACCTTTGAACTTATATAGGATACCATGGCTGAAGATATGACTCTACAGCTAAATAATACTGTCATCTCCTACTTCACATGATTTACTAGGCACTAGGTTGCTGGCAACACACTCTGTGTGATCATGGTGCTACTTAAAGCTGGGTGCCACTGAAATGTTTGTTGAGAGTCTTTCATTGTGGTCATGCAAGGAGAGTTTGGTGTAGATAGTGAAAGTGGGCCTGAAAATATGTTTTGTCTAATGCACTTTTTACCATAACAGCAGCCACAGTGGTTCCCCACAGACACAATAATGAGAGAGAGCCGAAGCCTCCTACCTTATTCTGGCGAAAGGGTGAGACAGGACATCAAAGGCCACCATGTTTTGAGCATTTCCTTCACCATGTGTTTGAGCATTTCCTTCACCATGTGTTTGAGTATTTCCTTCACCATGTGTTTGAGCATTTCCTTCACCATGTGTTTGAGTATTTCCTTCACCATGTGTTTGAGTATTTGCTTTCTCTCAGTACTTTTGATCTTTTGGTTTCTATCAATGTGTTGTCGACAAAACCAGTCATTTCTTGCCACCTCTCCCTCTCTAGAACTAGCTACACAAGCTGCTCTATCATACATTCTCTTATCTTACTGCCTCATCGTTCAATGGATTTTACCCAACAGTGATTACAGCTTTGAGTTTTGACAATAAAGTTTCCGAACGTTTGTTAATTTCAAATGAATGCTGTTTCATCAAGACTAATAAAGGCTAATAATTGATTCTTTAAATATATGACTATTTACAATGTATATTTCCCAAGAAAGCATAGTTTATGTCACATATGTCCTCATTAGTGGAGGATGGAGTTGGCCTTAATCTTTGCTGAAGTCATTTTTTGATTCTTTGCAGCTTCCTGTAAGCCTTTCTAGAGACTACATGAGACAGATGAGTTTTACATTGATTTTGAACATCCCACATCATATTGCTGGAAGAGCATGGGTAAGTGAAAAAGTATTTGGGTCTTTCAGTACCCTCCATGCATGTTCTCTAACATTGGATCCACTATACATTTTATTTCCAACACTATGTTCTCAATCCATAACTAACCTGACAAAGCCTCTAAACAAACCTTTTCCTAGCATTTCTCACCCACCAATAAGACCTCTAAACCTTAGACCATCTTCTTAGTATCTCCACTTGTTGCATTGTCATTAAGCCCACGTCACTAGTCCCCTATGCTTCTTTTCTGGCAAATTCTTCCCCTTTCCTCTTCTTCCCCTTATGTCTGGATTAGGCGTCAATCTTCTTTCAGCATCCCCATTTCATTCTCTGGCACTTCCTCCCTTACCTACCCAACCTACAAATAAAGTGTAAATAAGTTCAATAGCTATAGATCTTCATACACATTGGATATATTTTGGCTCTCTAGTTTCAACCACATCGATGTTTCTACATTTATATGCACATGTCTCCCATACAATTCATGAGATTGCATCAGGTTGATAAACTTTGCATTTAAAGGAGCATGTGATCACTCTCCAAAACGCGAGAGATGCTAAACACTTTGATGAAGTTTTTTTATTTTGGGCACGGTGTTTTGTGGATAATGGAAGAGGCCCTTGGAGTACGTTTTGCCTCATGCCATTTTTACCACTTCACAAAATTCACCAGTGTTGGTACTGACGAAGCCCATTTTGAGAGCACCATTAGGAGTGTTAAAATTGAAAACAAAGATTAAATCAGTTGTTAGTCATCGTCTCTTTCCGCCTTTCAACCTGGTTTTATGACGGAGGTCATTGTAAAGAAAACCACTCGCCAACTAATAGGAATATGAAAGCACACCGCACAAGTAATCGATCTGCAATGCAGGTTGTGCATTGTCCAAAAAATCACATTTAAAATGAACAACAATCCTTCATTTATCTAAAGAGCTTCTAACTCAAAGAATTCCAGTCACGGCCCTGAGGAGAAGCCCGTGACTAAAAGGGCTTTCGAAACGCGTTGGCACCTTGTTCACCAACAGGGGACTATGTGTTTGAAATAACGCAGCAACTGAATAAATTAATTTAGAATAGGTTGTATATAAAATATATCCCCTTTGGGTGGTTGCCCTGAACCATAGGCTTGGGCAGCTGTTGTTTATCTCTGCTTACGACTGGTAGCAGTGTATATTTGTATATATTTGTGATTACATGTCAATGTTGAACAGTCATTGGATGTTTTTTTCTGTGTAATGTGGATTTTTGTTGACATAACAAAAATATTTAAATATTGATATGATTAAATCATTTGATCATTATATTTAATAGTTTGGTCTTGCAGTGATTGATAGTGTTTGAATGTCCAGCTAGCTTTTTTCTCTTTTGTGAATCTTAATATTGACCAAGTCTAGCTGAATGGTATAGGGTCCACCCCGTTCCTTATATATTTTTACCACTTCAGCAGCCACGCTGGCCCACCCCAGAGGCAATGATGAGGCAGAATAATAGATTGCTGCTTTGCTCTGGCGAAAGGGTACGTAAGACAGGATTTTAAAAGTCCACCACGTTTTTGAGTATTTTATTTTGTCTCAGTACATTTGATCTAGTTGGCTTCTGCAATGGTGGATGGTCTACAAAGCCAATCTCATCCCTTGCCCTATTCCCCCGTCTAAAGCAAAACTGTGCAATCTCTTCTTTACAGCATCCAAATCTTAATGGTCTAGGGGTTTTGTAATTACTTTTTGTGAAGGTTTATCAATGGCAAATGAATGCTGTTTTTGCAAGGATTAATAAAGGCCACCAATTAATTCTTTACATAAATGAATATTTACAATTTATTTATTTATTTATTAAGTGATTTATAGAGCGCCTGGTGACCCGTAGGCATCCCCGCGCTGTAAATTTGTGAGAACCAAGAGAAGGGGACCGGGGGAACTATTTGGGAAACAGGAAGGTTTTTAGTTTTTTTCGGAAGAGGGCGTGACAAGGTTCCAGACGCAAATTGCGAGGAAGTAAGTTCCATTCTGCGGAGGCTTTGACAGAGAAGCGTCGGCCACCGGTGCGAGCCTTCTTGAACTTAGGAACTGTGGCCAGATGATCGCCATCAGAGCAAAGGGGTCTGGGGGCATTGTATGGGATGATCATGTATTTCAGGGCGGCTGGACCACCACCGTTGATAAGTTTATGGGTGGTACACAGGGCTTTAAACTCTACTCGCTGGCGAACAGGAAGCCAGTGCAGAGCCTTAAGAGCAGGCTTGGCAGAGGCTCTGGGAGGGAGGTTCATAATGAGCCTCGCCGCCGCGTTTTGGGTCCGTTGGAGTTTGGCCAGGGTAAATTCAGGTGTCCCGAGGTAGACGGCGTTGCTATAGTCAAGCCGGGCTAAAATGAGCCCTTGGACCAATAGTTTCCTGGATAGGGGAGGAAGGAGAGGGAGAATCTTGCGAATTGACCGCAAGAGGCCAAAGCATGTTCCAGCAGTTTTGGCTGCCTGGGTCTTCATAGTGAGGTCCGGTTCCAGCCATACTCCTAGTGTTTTAATTTCTTTTTTTGGTGTAGGGATTTCACCAAAGGCGTCCGGCCAAACTGATGGTGGGATGGAGGTCCATTGATAGCCTAAGAGCATAATTTCGGTTTTTGCACCGTTCAGCTTCAGGGAAGATTCGCACATCCATGTGTGAATATCCTGGAGACAGTTCAGCAAGCTGTCTGGGTGTTTATCCAGGTGGGACAGAGAGACGACAAGTTGAGTGTCGTCTGCATAGTTTACTATTTTTATCCCGTAAGGGGTAACGACATCTTCAAGGGGGGCCATGTAGACATTAAACAGGGTGGGACTAAGCGAAGACCCCTGAGGGACACCACATCTAAGTGGGAGTGGGTCTGAACGTGAGTTGCCGTCCCACACCTGAAATGAGCGACCGGATAAGAAGGAGTCAATCCAAGCATGTGCAAATCCCACAATTCCTGCCCTGGCCAGGCGATGGAGAAGGACACGGTGGTCCACCGTATCAAAGGCGGCACTGAGATCCAGGAGGATCACTGCCACTGATCCTCCTGAATCCAGGATGCACCTTGCCTCCTCGATTACGGAGAGGAGGGCAGTGTCCGTGCCATGGCCGGGCCGGAAACCTGTTTAAAATTGACGAAGGAGATTGTTTGTCTCAAGGAATTTGGATAAATGTACGTTCACTAATTTCTCAGCCATCTTGCTGATACAGGGAAGGAGCGATATGGGTCTGTAGTTGGCCATGTCGTCCGGGTTCAGTTGGGGCTTTTTCAACAGAGCCTAGACAACAGCGTTCTTCCAGTTTGGAGGCACTGTGCCTTGGAAGAGAGAGGTGTTAATGAGATCCCTGATGATGGGGGCTATGCTGAAAATCTAACCGGGGCCGGGTCAAGGGGGGATCCGCTTTTCATTTTGGCCAGCGTGGAGGTGACCTCAGTAAGGGAAACTTCTCTGAAAGAGGGCAGCTGCGGGCTGTTAATGCAGGCCTCTATATCCGTGTGGTTATGAGGGTGGATGGTAGGGAGGGAGTCCAGTATACGCGATATTTTGGAATCGAAATAGGTGGCCAGGTCCTTGCTTCTATCCGGGGGAGGGGGACAAGCAGCGGGTGCCATAGGAATATTAAGTAGTTCTTTGACTATAAGGTAAGATTCTTTTGAGGAATTAGTTGCATTTTTTATTCTATTGTCATAGAATACGGCCTTGGCTAGCTTTAGGGCAGATTTGTAGCGTCTTACCGAGCTGTGGTACATGTCCTTATTACTATGGAGCCAGTCCTTTCTCCACTGTCTCTCAGCCTTTTTGCACTCTTTGCGGAGGGCTCTGAGTTCAGAGTTGTACCATGGGGCATGGCCCTTTATCCTGTTTTTGTTCTCACGATTTTTTATGGGGATGATACTGTCGAGGGAGGAGGAGATCCATTCTCTGAATTGAGTATCAGCGGCGGAAGGGTCCTCCAAGAGAGTAGGGGTCGAGGAGTCCAGGGCTTTGGACCAGTCCTCCACCGAGAGTTTGGCCCACGATCTGTCTCTGGTAAAGGTAGTGGGTTTTTGGGGTTTCTTGAATGCCCCTGGTAGGTGGGTCGTGACCAGGAAATGGTCCGTCCACGGGAGTGGTTGGGAATTTATGAATTGGAGAGAGGGGATGTTAGAAAACACCGGATCAAGTAGGTGCCCTTTCGTATGCGTTGCACCGGAATTGGCAAGGAGAAGGCCATAGGCCGCCAGGTCACAAATTAGCTCGGATGCTCCTGTGTCTAGTGGATCATCGAAGTGTATGTTTAGGTCTCCTGTTATTAGAAAGTTAGATGTCAAGTGGGCCGAGGAAGAGACGATTTCCAAAAGGGCGGCCGAGAAGGGGCCGAAGTGGCCGGGAGGCCGGTACACCAAGAGGCCTGACAGGGAGCTAGTCGAGGATAACGGGATCGTAAAGAGGCAGCTCTCTGACTCCTGGGTCTGAATCTCGTGGGTTCGACAAGCGAAGTGATCCCGGTGGATGATGGCTAATCCACCTCCTCTACCTAAGGGGCGTGGTTGAGACATGGTAAGGAAGCCCGGGGGTAAAGCCAATACTATGTCCGAATTGGAATGCTCAGTGATCCACGTTTCGGTAAGGAAAAGTATGTCCAGATTAAGATCGACAATGAGATGGTTAATGAGCAGGGCATGCTTGGGAAGCGATCTGCAATTCAATGTCGAAATTTTGAGGACAGGGGGTGGACCAGAGGGTTTAGAAAGGAGTATCTTTCCTGGTTTGCAAGTGTTACAGCTGGTAAAAGGACCATTGGGACCGTGCATTACGTGACAAGTGCTGATTTTAGAGGGTCTGAGGCTGAGTAGCTCTCTGCGAGAGTAGCTTACCTTTGTGGCGGTGGAATCGGCCATGGAGTCTGGCCCTCGGCCCGGTCGTGCGCGGACGGGAGCAGACGGGCTTGCCTTAGGCGCGCCTTCGGCGCGCAAACGGCGCTCCCGCTGCGCTCGTCCGCTGCGCTGGTATGGCCGGCACATTTGAAGTGCTTGAGGGTGGGCGTGGCCTCGCTGTGGGCGTGGCTGCCGCCTTGGGCGTTTCCCTGTCTCAGCGCAGGTCGCTGTCTCAGGGAAGGTGGAGGAGGGCTGTGTCAGCGCGTGGGGTGAGCGCTTTAAACAGGTGAGCTCCCAGTTTTTTAAAATTACACACACGAGCACAAATTACAAGTTTTAAAAGTCAAAATAGTGGTCACAGTCCTCCGGCATCCGCCTCAGAGGATACACACAAAGTAATGACAAACCGCTTGTTCTCAGCGTTTTTGTAGTGCTTGAGGGTGGGCGTGGCCTCGCTGTGGGCGTGGCTGCCGCCTTGGGCGTTTCCCTGTCTCAGCGCAGATCGCTGTCTCAGGGAAGGTGGAGGAGGGCTGTGTCAGCGCGTGGGGTGAGCGCTTTAAACAGGTGAGCTCCCAGTTTTTTAAAATTTACACACACGAGCACAAATTACAAGTTTTAAAAGTCAAAATAGTGGTCACAGTCCTCCGGCTTCCGCCTCAGAGGATACACACAAAGTAATGACAAACCCCTTGTTCTCAGCGTTTTTGTAGTGCTTGAGGGTGGGCGTGGCCTCGCTGTGGGCGTGGCTGCCGCCTTGGGCGTTTCCCTGTCTCAGCGCAGGTCGCTGTCTCAGGGAAGGTGGAGGAGGGCTGTGTCAGCGCGTGGGGTGAGCGCTTTAAACAGGTGAGCTCCCAGTTTTTTAAAATTACACACACGAGCACAAATTACAAGTTTTAAAAGTCAAAATAGTGGTCACAGTCCTCCGGCTTCCGCCTCAGAGGATACACACAAAGTAATGACAAACCGCTTGTTCTCAGCGTTTTTGTAGTGCTTGAGGGTGGGCGTGGCCTCGCTGTGGGCGTGGCTGCCGCCTTGGGCGTTTCCCTGTCTCAGCGCAGGTCGCTGTCTCAGGGAAGGTGGAGGAGGGCTGTGTCAGCGCGTGGGGTGAGCGCTTTAAACAGGTGAGCTCCCAGGTTTTTAAAATTACACACACAAGCACAAATTACAAGTTTTAAAAGTCAAAATAGTGGTCACAGTCCTCCGGCTTCCGCCTCAGAGGATACACACAATTTGCAAGACCGTCCGCCTCTCATCCTTTCTTTCACTCCTTCAGACTATCCTATACTCCCTTCACATCACTTTTCTGCACCTACGTAAACATATTTATCAAATCATAACCACTTTTCAAGGTGAGCTTGCAACTATTCTGCCATTGATACACAGATTGTATTTACTTTTACTTGCTAAATCTGCAGAATGTGTATACCCACAGCCCCATTTACAAGTGCCTAAGACCTCATCTGACACTTGTACTGTTTACAATCCAATACAAAATAGTGGTAAAAGCTCTTATTTGCCTGTTCTCCTTGTCATATCCCCTCACATACACAATAGTCAATGAATGTGCTATGCTCTCAGCACATTGCATTAACTAATGTCAACACACTTTGCAGTGGGCAACAGTGGATAATACCTTACAATCAGCTCTAGATGAGAACTCTCGGGACACTCTTAATCATTAGTGAAAACACGTTTATGGGCAGTGAGTTCAGAGTGTGATGCAGGAGTGTAGTGCCAATAAATAGCACACACTCCATAGCTAGGCTGATATTTAGGAAAACGTGCCTCATTCTGCACATATCAAGATAATCTTCACCTTTCTCTGCAAAATGATGTGACTTCCATTAATCTTACAAGTTTACGTTTGTTGTTTTGAATTAGTGCATTTCACTAGGATCCACCTCTTTCCATTGGCTATTAACCTGTCCACTCCCATACATCCTAACAAGGTGAACATGCATCCTCGCTGGTATTTCACTTTAAACATATTTGCGTGTAATATTTGTCTGCCAGAAAAATACCTCATGCAGTCTATTTATACTCATGGAATGTCAATAGGCAAACTAGTAAAATACACTGCTCTGACGTTGGAGATCTTTAAAGCCTTTGAACGTATATAGGATACCAACGCTGAAGATATGACTTTACAGCTAAATAATACTGTCATCTCCTACTTCACATGATTTACTAGGCACTATGTTGCTGGCAACAAACTCTGTGTGATCATGGTCCTACTTAAAGCTGGGTGCCACTGAAATGTTTGTTGAGAGTCTTTCATTGTGGTCATGGAAGGAGAGTTTGGTGTAGATAGTAAAAGTGGGCCTGAAAGTATGTTTTGTCTAATGCACTTTTACCTTTACAGCAGCCACAGTGGTTCCCCACAGACACAATAATGAGAGAGAGCCGAAGCCTCCTACCTTATTCTGGCGAAAGGGTGAGACAGGACATCAAAGGCCACCATGTGTTTGAGCATTTCCTTCACCATGTGTTTGAGTATTTCCTTTCTCTCAGTACTTTTGATCTTTTGGTTTCTATCAATGTGTTGTCGACAAAACCAGTCATTTCTTGCCACCTCTCCCTCTCTAGAACTAGCTACACAAGCTGCTCTATCATACATTGTCTTATCTTACTGCCTCATCGTTCAATGGATTTTACCCAACAGTGATTACAGCTGTGAGTTTTGACAATAAAGTTTCCGAACATTTGTTAATTTCAAATGAATGCTGTTTCATCAAGACTAATAAAGGCTAATAATTGATTCTTTAAATAGATGATTATTTACAATGTATATTTCCCAAGAAAGCGTAGTTTATGTCACATATGTCCTCATTAGTGGAGGATGGAGTTGGCCATAATCTTTGCTGAAGTCATTTTTTGATTCTTTGCAGCTTCCTGTAAGCCTTTATAGAGACTACATGAGACAGATGAATTTTACATTGATTTTGAACATCCCACATAATATTGCTGGAAGAGCATGGGTAAGTGAAAAAGTATTTGGGTCTTTCAGTACCCTCCATGCATGTTCTCTAACATTGGATCCACTATACATTTTATTTCCAACACCCTGTTCCCAATCCATAACTAACCTGACAAAGCGTCTAAACAACCCTTTTCCTAGCATTTCTCACCCACCAATAAGACCTCTAAACCTTAGACCATCTTCTTAGTATCTCCACTTGTTGCATTGTCATTAAGCCCACGTCACTAGTCCCCTATGCTTCTTTTCTGGCAAATTCTTCCCCTTTCCTCTTCTTCCCCTTATGTCTGGATTAGGCATCAATCTTCTTTCAGCATCCCTATTTCATTCTCTGGCACTTCCTCCCTTACCTACCCAACCTACAAATAAAGTGTAAATAAGTTCAATAGCTATAGATCTTCATACACATTGGACATATTTTGGCTCTCTAGTTTCAACCACATCCAGGTTTCTACATTTATGTGCACATGTCTCCCATACAATTCATGAGATTGCATCAGGTTGATAAACTTGGCATTTAAAGGAGCATATGATCACCTTCTAAAACGCGAGAGCTGCTAAACACTTTGATGAAGGTTTTTTATTTTGGGCATGGTGTTTTGTGGATAATGGAAGAGGCCCTTGGAGTACGTTTTGCCTCATGCCATTTTTACCACTTCACAAAATTCACCAGTGTTGGTACTGACGAAGCCCGTTTTGAGAGCACCATTAGGAGTGTTAAAATTGAAAACAAAGATTAAATCAGTTGTTAGTCATCGTCTGTTTCCACCTTATAACCTGGTTTTATGACGGAGGTCATTGTAAAGAAAACCACTCGCCAACTAATAGGAATATGAAGGCACACCGCACGAGTAATCGATCTGCAATGCAGGTTGTGCATTGTCCAAAAAATCACATTTAAAATGAACAACAATCCTTCATTTATCTAAAGAGCTTCTAACTCAAAGAATTCCAGTCACGGCCCTGAGGAGAAGCCCCTGATTAAAAGGGCTTTCGAAACGCGTTGGCACCTTGTTCACCAACAGGGGCCTATGTGTTTGAAATAATGCAGCAACTGAAGAAATTAATTTAGAATAGGTTGTATATAAAATATATCCCCTTTGGGGGGTTGCCCTGAACCATAGGCTTGGGCAGCTGTTGTTGATCTCTGCTTACGACTGGTAGCAGTGTATATTTGTATATATTTGTGATTACATGTCAATGTTGAACAGTCATTGGATGTTTTTTTTCTGTGTAATATGGATTTTTGTTCACATAACAAAAATATTTAAATATTGATATGATTAAATCATTGGATCATTATATGTAATAGTTTGGTCTTGCAGTGATTGATAGTGTTTGAATGTCCAGCTAGCTTTTTTCTCTTTTGTGAATCTTAATATTGACCAAGTCTAGCTGAATGGTATAGGGTCCACCCCGTTCCTTATATATTTTTACCACTTCAGCAGCCACGCTGGCCCACCCCAGAGCCAATGATGAGGCAGAATAATAGATTGCTGCTTTGCTCTGGCGAAAGGGTACGTAAGACAGGATTTTAAAAGTCCACCCTGTTTTTGAGTATTTTCTTTGTCTCAGTACATTTTATCTAGTTGGCTTCTGCAATGGTGGATGGTCTACAAAGCCAATCTCATCCCTTGCCCTATCCCCCCGTCTAAAGCAAAACTCTGCAATCTCTTCTTTACAGCATCCAAATTTTAATGGTCTAGGGGTTTTGTAATTACTTTGTGAGAAGGTTTATCAATGGCAAATGAATGCTGTTTCTGCAAGGATTAAGAAAGGCCACCAATTAATTCTTTACATAAATGAATATTTACAATGCACAATTTGCACGACCGTCCGCCTCTCATCCTTTCTTTCACTCCTCTAGAGTATCCCATACCTTCTTCACATCCCTTTTCTGCACCTACGTAAACATATTTATCAAATCATAACCACTTTTCAAGGTGAGCTTGCAACTATTCTGCCATTGATACACAGATTGTATTTACTTTTACTTCCTAAATCTACAGAATGTGTATACACACAGCCCCATTTACAAGTGCCTAAGACCTCATCTGACACTTGTACTGTTTACAATCCATTACAAAATAGTGGTAAACGCTCTTATTTGCCTGTTCTCCTTGTCATATCCCCTCACATACACAATAGTCAATTAATGTGCTATGCTCTCAGCACATTGCATTAACTAATGTCAACACACTTTGCAGTGGGCAACAGTGGATAATACCTTACAATCAGCTCTAGATGAGAACTCTCGGGACACTCTTAATCATTAGTGAAAACACGTTTATGGGCAGTGAGTTCAGAGTGCGATTGCAAAAATTATAAAGATGCAGGAGTGTAGTGCCAATAAATAGCACACACTCCATAGCTAGGCTGATATTTAGGAAAACGTGCCTCATTCTGCACATATCAAGATAATCTTCACCTTTCTCTGCAAAATGATGTGACTTCCATTAATCTTACAAGTTTACGTTTGTTGTTTTGAATTAGTGCATTTCACTAGGATCCACCTCTTTCCATTGGCTATTAACCTGTCCACTCCCATACATCCTAACAAGGTAAACATGCATCCTCGCTGGTATTTCACTTTAAACATATTTGCGTGTAATATTTGTCTGCCAGAAAAATACCTCATGCAGTCTATTTATACTCATGGAATGTCAATAGGCAAACTAGTAAAATACACTGCTCTGGCATTGGAGATCTTTAAAGCCTTTGAACGTATATAGGATACCAACGCTGAAGATATGACTTTACAGCTAAATAATACTGTCATCTCCTACTTCACATGATTTACTAGGCACTAGGTTGCTGGCAACAAACTCTGTGTGATCATGGTCCTACTTAAAGCTGGGTGCCACTGAAATGTTTGTTGAGAGTCTTTCATTGTGGTCATGGAAGGAGAGTTTGGTGTAGATAGTAAAAGTGGGCCTGAAAGTATGTTTTGTCTAATGCACTTTTTACCTTTACAGCAGCCACAGTGGATCCCCACAGACACAATAATGAGAGAGAGCCGAAGCCTCCTACCTTATTCTGGCGAAAGGGTGAGAAAGGACATCAAAGGCCACCATGTTTTGAGCATTTCCTTCACCATGTGTTTGAGCATTTCCTTCACCATGTGTTTGAGTATTTCCTTTCTCTCAGTACTTTTGATCTTTTGGTTTCTATCAATGTGTTGGCGACAAAACCAGTCATTTCTTGCCACCTCTCCCTCTCTAGAACTAGCTACACAAGCTGCTCTATCATACATTCTCTTATCTTACTGCCTCATTGTTCAATGGATTTTACCCAACAGTGATTACAGCTGTGAGTTTTGACAATAAAGTTTCCGAACATTTGTTAATTTCAAATGAATGCTGTTTCATCAAGACTAATAAAGGCTAATAATTGATTCTTTAAATAGATGATTATTTACAATGTATATTTCCCAAGAAAGCGTAGTTTATGTCACATATGTCCTCATTAGTGGAGGATGGAGTTGGCCATAATCTTTGCTGAAGTCATTTTTTGACTCTTTGCAGCTTCCTGTAAGCCTTTATAGAGACTACATGAGACAGATGAATTTTACATTGATTTTGAACATCCCACATCATATTGCTGGAAGAGCATGGGTAAGTGAAAAAGTATTTGGGTCTTTCAGTACCCTCCATGCATGTTCTCTAACATTGGATCCACTATACATTTTATTTCCAACACCCTGTTCCCAATCCATAACTAACCTGACAAAGCGTCTAAACAACCCTTTTCCTAGCATTTCTCACCCACCAATAAGACCTCTAAACCTTAGACCATCTTCTTAGTATCTCCACTTGTTGCATTGTCATTAAGCCCACGCCACTAGTCCCCTATGCTTCTTTTCTGGCAAATTCTTCCCCTTTCCTCTTCTTCCCCTTATGTCTGGATTAGGCATCATTCTTCTTTCAGCATCCCTATTTCATTCTCTGGCACTTCCTCCCTTACCTACCCAACCTACAAATAAAGTGTAAATAAGTTCAATAGCTATAGATCTTCATACACATTGGACATATTTTGGCTCTCTAGTTTCAACCACATCCAGGTTTCTACATTTATATGCACATGTCTCCCATACAATTCATGAGATTGCATCAGGTTGATAAACTTGGCATTTAAAGGAGCATATGATCACCTTCTAAAACGCGAGAGCTGCTAAACACTTTGATGAAGGTTTTTTATTTTGGGCATGGTGTTTTGTGGATAATGGAAGCGGCCCTTGGAGTACGTTTTGCCTCATGCCATTTTTACCACTTCACAAAATTCACCAGTGTTGGTACTGACGAAGCCCGTTTTGAGAGCACCATTAGGAGTGTTAAAATTGAAAACAAAGATTAAATCAGTTGTTAGTCATCGTCTGTTTCCGCCTTTCAACCTGGTTTTATGACGGAGGTCATTGTAAAGAAAACCACTCGCCAACTAATAGGAATATAAAGGCACACCGCACGAGTAATCGATCTGCAATGCAGGTTGTGTATTGTCCAAAAAATCACATTTAAAATGAACAACAATCCTTCATTTATCTAAAAAGCTTCTAACTCAAAGAATTCCAGTCACGGCCCTGAGGAGAAGCCCCTGATTAGAAGGGCTTTCGAAACGCGTTGGCACCTTGTTCACCAACAGGGGACTATGTGTTTGAAATAATGCAGCAACTGAAGAAATTAATTTAGAATAGGTTGTATATAAAATATATCCCCTTTGGGTGGTTACCCTGAACCATAGGCTTGGGCAGCTGTTGTTTATCTCTGCTTACGACTGGTAGCAGTGTATATTTGTATATATTTGTGATTACATGTCAATGTTGAACAGTCATTGGATGTTTTTTTCTGTGTAATGTGGATTTTTGTTGACATAACAAAAATATTTAAATATTGATATGATTAAATCATTGGATCATTATATGTAATAGTTTGGTCTTGCAGTGATTGATAGTGTTTGAATGTCCAGCTAGCTTTTTTCTCTTTTGTGAATCTTAATATTGACCAAGTGTAGCTGGATGGTATAGGGTCCACCCCGTTCCTTATATATTTTTACCACTTCAGCAGCCACGCTGGCCCACTCCAGAGGCAATGATGAGGCAGAATAACAGATTGCTGCTTTGCTCTGGCGAAAGGGTACGTAAGACAGGATTTTAAAAGTCCACCACGTTTTTGGGTATTTTATTTTGTCTCAGTACATTTGATCTAGTTGGCTTCTGCAATGGTGGATGGTCTACAAAGCCACTCTCATCCCTTGCCCTATCCCCCCGTCTAAAGCAAAACTCTGCAATCTCTTCTTTACAGCATCCAAATCTTAATGATCTAGGGGTTTTGTAATTACTTTTTGTGAAGGTTTATCAATGGCAAATGAATGCTGTTTTTGCAAGGATTAATAAAGGCCACCAATTAATTCTTTACATAAATGAATATTTACAATTTATTTATTTATTTATTAAGTGATTTATAGAGCGCCTGGTGACCCGTAGGCATCCCCGCGCTGTAAATTTGTGAGAACCAAGAGAAGGGGACCGGGGGAACTATTTGGGAAACAGGAAGGTTTTTAGTTTTTTTCGGAAGAGGGCGTGACAAGGTTCCAGACGCAAATTGCGAGGAAGTAAGTTCCATTCTGCGGAGGCTTTGACAGAGAAGCGTCGGCCACCGGTGCGAGCCTTCTTGAACTTAGGAACTGTGGCCAGATGATCGCCATCAGAGCGAAGGGGTCTGGGGGCCTTGTATGGGATGATCATGTTTTTCAGGGCGGCTGGACCACCACCGTTGATAAGTTTATGGGTGGTACACAGGGCTTTAAACTCTACTCGCTGGCGAACAGGAAGCCAGTGCAGAGCCTTAAGAGCAGGCTTGGCAGAGGCTCTGGGAGGGAGGTTCATAATGAGCCTCGCCGCCGCGTTTTGGGTCCGTTGGAGTTTGGCCAGGGTAAATTCAGGTGTCCCGAGGTAGAAGGCGTTGCTATAGTCAAGCCGGGCTAAAATGAGCCCTTGGACCAATAGTTTCCTGGATAGGGGAGGAAGGAGAGGGAGATGCTTGCGAATTGACCGCAAGAGGCCAAAGCATGTTCCAGCAGTTTTGGCTGCCTGGGTCTTCATAGTGAGGTCCGGTTCCAGCCATACTCCTAGTGTTTTAATTTCTTTTTTTGGTGTAGGGATTTCACCAAAGGCGTCCGGCCAAACTGATGATGGGATGGAGGTCCATTGATAGCCTAAGAGCATAATTTCGGTTTTTGCACCGTTCAGCTTCAGGGAAGATTCGCACATCCATGTGTGAATATCCTGGAGACAGTTCAGCAGGCTGTCTGGGTGTTTATCCAGGTGGGACAGAGAGACGACAAGTTGAGTGTCGTCTGCATAGTTTACTATTTTTATCCCGTAAGGGGTAACGACATCTTCAAGGGGGGCCATGTAGACATTAAACAGGGTGGGACTAAGCGAAGACCCCTGAGGGACACCACATCTAAGTGGGAGTGGGTCTGAACGTGAGTTGCCGTCCCACACCTGAAATGAGCGACCGGATAAGAAGGAGTCAATCCAAGCATGTGCAGATCCCACAATTCCTGCCCTGGCCAGGCGATGGAGAAGGACACGATGGTCCACCGTATCAAAGGCGGCACTGAGATCCAGGAGGATCACTGCCACTGATCCTCCTGAATCCAGGATGCACCTTGCCTCCTCGATTACGGAGAGGAGGGCAGTGTCCGTGCCATGGCCGGGCCGGAAACCTGTTTGAGATTGACGAAGGAGATTGTTTGTCTCAAGGAATTTGGATAAATGTACGTTCACTAATTTCTCAGCCATCTTGCTGATACAGGGAAGGAGCGATATGGGTCTGTAGTTGGCCATGTCGTCCGGGTTCAGTTGGGGCTTTTTCAACAGAGCCTAGACAACAGCGTTCTTCCAGTTTGGAGGCACTGTGCCTTGGAAGAGAGAGGTGTTAATGAGATCCCTGATGATGGGGGCTATGCTGGGAGACACGGTTTTTAAAAATCTAACCGGGGCCGGGTCAAGGGGGGATCCGCTTTTCATTTTGGCCAGCGTGGAGGTGACTCAGTAAGGGAAACTTCTCTGAAAGAGGGCAGCTGCGGGCTGTTAATGCAGGCCTCTATATCCGTGGGGTTATGAGGGTGGATGGTAGGGAGGGAGTCCAGTATACGCGATATTTTGGAATCGAAATAGGTGGCCAGGTCCTTGCTTCTATCCGGGGGAGGGGGACAAGCAGCGGGTGCCATAGGAATATTAAGTAGTTCTTTGACTATAAGGTAAGATTCTTTTGAGGAATTAGTTGCATTTTTTATTCTATTGTCATAGAATACGGCCTTGGCTAGCTTTAGGGCAGATTTGTAGCGTCTTACCGAGCTGTGGTACATGTCCTTATTACTATGGAGCCAGTCCTTTCTCCACTGTCTCTCAGCCTTTTTGCACTCTTTGCGGAGGGCTCTGAGTTCAGAGTTGTACCATGGGGCATGGCCCTTTATCCTGTTTTTGTTCTCACGATTTTTTATGGGGATGATACTGTCGAGGGAGGAGGAGATCCATTCTCTGAATTGAGTATCAGCGGCGGAAGGGTCCTCCAAGAGAGTAGGGGTCGAGGAGTCCAGGGCTTTGGACCAGTCCTCCACCGAGAGTTTGGCCCACGATCTGTCTCTGGTGAAGGTAGTGGGTTTTTGGGGTTTCTTGAATGCCCCTGGTAGGTGGGTCGTGACCAGGAAATGGTCCGTCCACGGGAGTGGTTGGGAATTTATGAATTGGAGAGAGGGGATGTTAGAAAACACCGGATCAAGTAGGTGCCCTTTCGTATGCGTTGCACCGGAATTGGCAAGGAGAAGGCCATAGGCCGCCAGGTCACAAATTAGCTCGGATGCTCCTGTGTCTAGTGGATCATCGAAGTGTATGTTTAGGTCTCCTGTTATTAGAAAGTTAGATGTCAAGTGGGCCGAGGAAGAGACGATTTCCAAAAGGGCGGCCGAGAAGGGGCCGAAGTGGCCGGGAGGCCGGTACACCAAGAGGCCTGACAGGGAGCTAGTCGAGGATAACGGGATCGTAAAGAGGCAGCTCTCTGACTCCTGGGTCTGAATCTCGTGGGTTCGACAAGCGAAGTGATCCCGGTGGATGATGGCTAATCCACCTCCTCTACCTAAGGGGCGTGGTTGAGACATGATAAGGAAGCCCGGGGGTAAAGCCAATACTATGTCCGAATTGGAATGCTCAGTGATCCACGTTTCGGTAAGGAAAAGTATGTCCAGATTAAGATCGACAATGAGATGGTTAATGAGCAGGGCATGCTTGGGAAGCGATCTGCAATTCAATGTCGAAATTTTGAGGACATGGGGTGGACCAGAGGGTTTAGAAAGGAGTATCTTTCCTGGTTTGCAAGTGTTACAGCTGGTAAAAGGACCATTGGGACCGTGCATTACGTGACAAGTGCTGATTTTAGAGGGTCTGAGGCTGAGTAGCTCTCTGCGAGAGTAGCTTACCTTTGTGGCGGTGGAATCGGCCATGGAGTCTGGCCCTCGGCCCGGTCGCGCGCGGACGGGCGCAGACGGGCTTGCCTTAGGCGCGCCTTCGGCGCGCAAACGGCGCTCCCGCTGCGCTCGTCCGCTGCGCTGGTATGGCCGGCACATTTGAAGTGCTTGAGGGTGGGCGTGGCCTCGCTGTGGGCGTGGCTACCGCCTTGGGCGTTTCCCTGTCTCAGCGCAGGTCGCTGTCTCAGGGAAGGTGGAGGAGGGCTGTGTCAGCGCGTGGGGTGAGCGCTTTAAACAGGTGAGCTCCCAGTTTTTTAAAATTACACACACGAGCACAAATTACAAGTTTTAAAAGTCAAAATAGTGGTCACAGTCCTCCGGCTTCCGCCTCAGAGGATACACACAAAGTAATGACAAACCGCTTGTTCTCAGCGTTTTTGTAGTGCTTGAGGGTGGGCGTGGCCTCGCTGTGGGCGTGGCTGCCGCCTTGGGCGTTTCCCTGTCTCAGCGCAGATCGCTGTCTCAGGGAAGGTGGAGGAGGGCTGTGTCAGCGCGTGGGGTGAGCGCTTTAAACAGGTGAGCTCCCAGTTTTTTAAAATTACACACACGAGAACAAATTACAAGTTTTAAAAGTCAAAATAGTGGTCACAGTCCTCCGGCTTCCGCCTCAGAGGATACACACAATTTGCAAGACCGTCCGCCTCTCATCCTTTCTTTCACTCCTTCAGACTATCCTATACTCCCTTCACATCACTTTTCTGCACCTACGTAAACATATTTATCAAATCATAACCACTTTTCAAGGTGAGCTTGCAACTATTCTGCCATTGATACACAGATTGTATTTACTTTTACTTGCTAAATCTGCAGAATGTGAATACCCACAGCCCCATTTACAAGTGCCTAAGACCTCATCTGACACTTGTACTGTTTACAATCCATTACAAAATAGTGGTAAAAGCTCTTATTTGCCTGTTCTCCTTGTCATATCCCCTCACATACACAATAGTCAATTAATGTGCTATGCTCTCAGCACATTGCATTAACTAATTTCAACACACTTTGCAGTGGGCAACAGTGGATAATACCTTACAATCAGCTCTAGATGAGAACTCTCGGGACACTCTTAATCATTAGTGAAAACACGTTTATGGGCAGTGAGTTCAGAGTGTGATGCAGGAGTGTAGTGCCAATAAATAGCACACACTCCATAGCTAGGCTGATATTTAGGAAAACGTGCCTCATTCTGCACACATCAAGATAATCTTCACCTTTCTCTGCAAAATGATGTGACTTCCATTAATCTTACAAGTTTACGTTTGTTGTTTTGAATTAGTGCATTTCACTAGGATCCACCTTTTTCCATTGGCTATTAACCTGTCCACTCCCATACATCCTAACAAGGTGAACATGCATCCTCGCTGGTATTTCACTTTAAACATATTTGCGTGTAATATTTGTCTGCCAGAAAAATACCTCATGCAGTCTATTTATACTCATGGAATGTCAATAGGCAAACTAGTAAAATACACTGCTCTGACATTGGAGATCTTTAAAGCCTTTGAACGTATATAGGATACCAACGCTGAAGATATGACTTTACAGCTAAATAATACTGTCATCTCCTACTTCACATGATTTACTAGGCACTATGTTGCTGGCAACAAACTCTGTGTGATCATGGTCCTACTTAAAGCTGGGTGCCACTGAAATGTTTGTTGAGAGTCTTTCATTGTGGTCATGGAAGGAGAGTTTGGTGTAGATAGTAAAAGTGGGCCTGAAAGTATGTTTTGTCTAATGCACTTTTTACCTTTACAGCAGCCACAGTGGTTCCCCACAGACACAATAATGAGAGAGAGCCGAAGCCTCCTACCTTATTCTGGCGAAAGGGTGAGAAAGGACATCAAAGGCCACCATGTTTTGAGCATTTCCTTCACCATGTGTTTGAGCATTTCCTTCACCATGTGTTTGAGTATTTCCTTCACCATGCGTTTGAGTATTTCCTTTCTCTCAGTACTTTTGATCTTTTGGTTTCTATCAATGTGTTGGCGACAAAACCAGTCATTTCTTGCCACCTCTCCCTCTCTAGAACTAGCTACACAAGCTGCTCTATCATACATTCTCTCATCTTACTGCCTCATCGTTCAATGGATTTTACCCAACAGTGATTACAGCTGTGAGTTTTGACAATAAAGTTTCCGAACATTTGTTAATTTCAAATGAATGCTGTTTCATCAAGACTAATAAAGGCTAATAATTGATTCTTTAAATAGATGATTATTTACAATGTATATTTCCCAAGAAAGCGTAGTTTATGTCACATATGTCCTCATTAGTGGAGGATGGAGTTGGCCATAATCTTTGCTGAAGTCATTTTTTGACTCTTTGCAGCTTCCTGTAATTCTTTATAGAGACTACATGAGACAGATGAATTTTACATTGATTTTGAACATCCCACATCATATTGCTGGAAGAGCATGGGTAAGTGAAAAAGTATTTGGGTCTTTCAGTACCCTCCATGCATGTTCTCTAACATTGGATCCGCTATACATTTTATTTCCAACACCCTGTTCCCAATCCATAACTAACCTGACAAAGCGTCTAAACAACCCTTTTCCTAGCATTTCTCACCCACCAATAAGACCTCTAAACCTTAGACCATCTTCTTAGTATCTCCACTTGTTGCATTGTCATTAAGCCCACGTCACTAGTCCCCTATGCTTCTTTTCTGGCAAATTCTTCCCCTTTCCTCTTCTTCCCCTTATGTCTGGATTAGGCATCAATCTTCTTTCAGCATCCCTATTTCATTCTCTGGCACTTCCTCCCTTACCTACCCAACCTACAAATAAAGTGTAAATAAGTTCAATAGCTATAGATCTTCATACACATTGGACATATTTTGGCTCTCTAGTTTCAACCACATCCAGGTTTCTACATTTATGTGCACATGTCTCCCATACAATTCATGAGATTGCATCAGGTTGATAAACTTGGCATTTAAAGGAGCATATGATCACCTTCTAAAACGCGAGAGCTGCTAAACACTTTGATGAAGGTTTTTTATTTTGGGCATGGTGTTTTGTGGATAATGGAAGAGGCCCTTGGAGTACGTTTTGCCTCATGCCATTTTTACCACTTCACAAAATTCACCGGTGTTGGTACTGACGAAGCCCGTTTTGAGAGCACCATTAGGAGTGTTAAAATTGAAAACAAAGATTAAATCAGTTGTTAGTCATCGTCTGTTTCCGCCTTTCAACCTGGTTTTATGACGGAGGTCATTGTAAAGAAAACCACTCGCCAACTAATAGGAATATAAAGGCACACCGCACGAGTAATCGATCTGCAATGCAGGTTGTGTATTGTCCAAAAAATCACATTTAAAATGAACAACAATCCTTCATTTATCTAAAAAGCTTCTAACTCAAAGAATTCCAGTCACAGCCCTGAGGAGAAGCCCCTGATTAGAAGGGCTTTCGAAACGCGTTGGCACCTTGTTCACCAACAGGGGACTATGTGTTTGAAATAATGCAGCAACTGAAGAAATTAATTTAGAATAGGTTGTATATAAAATATATCCCCTTTGGGTGGTTACCCTGAACCATAGGCTTGGGCAGCTGTTGTTTATCTCTGCTTACGACTGGTAGCAGTGTATATTTGTATATATTTGTGATTACATGTCAATGTTGAACAGTCATTGGATGTTTTTTTTCTGTGTAATATGGATTTTTGTTCACATAACAAAAATATTTAAATATTGATATGATTAAATCATTGGGTCATTATATGTAATAGTTTGGTCTTGCAGTGATTGATAGTGTTTGAATGTCCAGCTAGCTTTTTTCTCTTTTGTGAATCTTAATATTGACCAAGTCTAGCTGGATGGTATAGGGTCCACCCTGTTCCTTATATATTTTTACCACTTCAGCAGCCACGCTGTCCCACCCCAGAGGCAATGATGAGGCAGAATAATAGATTGCTGCTTTGCTCTGGCGAAAGGGTACGTAAGACAGGATTTTAAAAGTCCACCATGTTTTTGAGTATTTTATTTTGTCTCAGTACATTTTATCTAGTTGGCTTCTGCAATGGTGGATGGTCGACAAAGCCAATCTCATCCCTTGCCCTATACCCCCGTCTAAAGCAAAACTCTGCAATCTCTTCTTTACAGCATCCAAATCTTAATGGTCTAGGGGTTTTGTAATTACTTTTTGAGAAGGTTTATCAATGGCAAATGAATGATGTTTTTGCAAGGATTAATAAAGGCCACCAATTAATTCTTTACATAAATGAATATTTACAATTTATTTATTTATTTATTAAGTGATTTATAGAGCGCCTGGTGACCCGTAGGCATCCCCGCGCTGTAAATTTGTGAGAACCAAGAGAAGGGGACCGGGGGAACTATTTGGGAAACAGGAAGGTTTTTAGTTTTTTTCGGAAGAGGGCGTGACAAGGTTCCAGACGCAAATTGCGAGGAAGTAAGTTCCATTCTGCGGAGGCTTTGACAGAGAAGCGTCGGCCACCGGTGCGAGCCTTCTTGAACTTAGGAACTGTGGCCAGATGATCGCCATCAGAGCGAAGGGGTCTGGGGGCCTTGTATGGGATGATCATGTTTTTCAGGGCGGCTGGACCACCACCGTTGATAAGTTTATGGGTGGTACACAGGGCTTTAAACTCTACTCGCTGGCGAACAGGAAGCCAGTGCAGAGCCTTAAGAGCAGGCTTGGCAGAGGCTCTGGGAGGGAGGTTCATAATGAGCCTCGCCGCCGCGTTTTGGGTCCGTTGGAGTTTGGCCAGGGTAAATTCAGGTGTCCCGAGGTAGACGGCGTTGCTATAGTCAAGCCGGGCTAAAATGAGCCCTTGGACCAATAGTTTCCTGGATAGGGGAGGAAGGAGAGGGAGAATCTTGCGAATTGACCGCAAGAGGCCAAAGCATGTTCCAGCAGTTTTGGCTGCCTGGGTCTTCATAGTGAGGTCCGGTTCCAGCCATACTCCTAGTGTTTTAATTTCTTTTTTTGGTGTAGGGATTTCACCAAAGGCGTCCGGCCAAACTGATGGTGGGATGGAGGTCCATTGATAGCCTAAGAGCATAATTTCGGTTTTTGCACCGTTCAGCTTCAGGGAAGATTCGCACATCCATGTGTGAATATCCTGGAGACAGTTCAGCAGGCTGTCTGGGTGTTTATCCAGGTGGGACAGAGAGACGACAAGTTGAGTGTCGTCTGCATAGTTAACTATTTTTATCCCGTAAGGGGTAACGACATCTTCAAGGGGGGCCATGGAGACATTAAACAGGGTGGGACTAAGCGAAGACCCCTGAGGGACACCACATCTAAGTGGGAGTGGGTCTGAACGTGAGTTGCCGTCCCACACCTGAAATGAGCGACCGGATAAGAAGGAGTCAATCCAAGCATGTGCAGATCCCACAATTTCTGCCCTGGCCAGGCGATGGAGAAGGACACGGTGGTCCACCGTATCAAAGGCGGCACTGAGATCCAGGAGGATCACTGCCACTGATCCTCCTGAATCCAGGATGCACCTTGCCTCCTCGATTACGGAGAGGAGGGCAGTGTCCGTGCCATGGCCGGGCCGGAAACCTGTTTAAAATTGACAAAGGAGATTGTTTGTCTCAAGGAATTTGGATAACTGTACGTTCACTAATTTCTCAGCCATCTTGCTGATACAGGGAAGGAGCGATATGGGTCTGTAGTTGGCCATGTCGTCCGGGTTCAGTTGGGGCTTTTTCAACAGAGCCTTGACAACAGCGTTCTTCCAGTTTGGAGGCACTGTGCCTTGGGAGAGAGAGGTGTTAATGAGATCCCTGATGATGGGGGCTATGCTGGGAGACACGGTTTTTAAAAATCTAACTGGGGCCGGGTCAAGGGGGGATCCGCTTTTCATTTTGGCCAGCGTGGAGGTGACCTCAGTAAGGGAAACTTCTCTGAAAGAGGGCAGCTGCGGGCTGTTAATGCAGGCCTCTATATCCGTGTGGTTATGAGGGTGGATGGTAGGGAGGGAGTCCAGTATACGCGATATTTTGGAATCGAAATAGGTGGCCAGGTTCTTGCTTCTATCCGGGGGAGGGGGACAAGCAGCGGGTGCCATAGGAATATTAAGTAGTTCTTTGATTATAAGGTAAGATTATTTTGAGGAATTAGTTGTATTTTTTATTCTATTGTCATAGAATACGGCCTTGGCTAGCTTTAGGGCAGATTTGTAGCGTCTTACCGAGCTGTGGTACATGTCCTTATTACTATGGAGCCAGTCCTTTCTCCACTGTCTCTCAGCCTTTTTGCACTCTTTGCGGAGGGCTCTGAGTTCAGAGTTGTACCATGGGGCATGGCCCTTTATCCTGTTTTTGTTCTCACGATTTTTTATGGGGATGATACTGTCGAGGGAGGAGGAGATCCATTCTCTGAATTGAGTATCAGCGGCGGAAGGGTCCTCCAAGAGAGTAGGGGTCGAGGAGTCCAGGGCTTTGGACCAGTCCTCCACCGAGAGTTTGGCCCACGATCTGTCTCTGGTAAAGGTAGTGGGTTTTTGGGGCTTCTTGAATGCCCCTGGTAGGTGGGTCGTGACCAGGAAATGGTCCGTCCACGGGAGTGGTTGGGAATTTATGAATTGGAGAGAGGGGATGTTAGAAAACACCGGATCAAATAGGTGCCCTTTCGTATGCGTTGCACCGGAATTGGTAAGGAGAAGGCCATAGGCCGCCAGGTCACAAATTAGCTCGGATGCTCCTGTGTCTAGTGGATCATCGAAGTGTATGTTTAGGTCTCCTGTTATTAGAAAGTTAGATGTCAAGTGGGCCGAGGAAGAGACGATTTCCAAAAGGGCGGCCGAGAAGGGGCCGAAGTGGCCGGGAGGCCGGTACACCAAGAGGCCTGACAGGGAGCTAGTCGAGGATAACGGGATCGTAAAGAGGCAGCTCTCTGACTCCTGGGTCTGAATCTCGTGGGTTCGACAAGCGAAGTGATCCCGGTGGATGATGGCTAATCCACCTCCTCTACCTAAGGGGCGTGGTTGAGACATGATAAGGAAGCCCGGGGGTAAAGCCAATACTATGTCCGAATTGGAATGCTCAGTGATCCACGTTTCGGTAAGGAAAAGTATGTCCAGATTAAGATCGACAATGAGATGGTTAATGAGCAGGGCATGCTTGGGAAGCGATCTGCAATTCAATGTCGAAATTTTGAGGACAGGGGGTGGACCAGAGGGTTTAGAAAGGAGTATCTTTCCTGGTTTGCAAGTGTTACAGCTGGTAAAAGGACCATTGGGACCGTGCATTACGTGACAAGTGCTGATTTTAGAGGGTCTGAGGCTGAGTAGCTCTCTGCGAGAGTAGCTTACCTTTGTGGCGGTGGAATCGGCCATGGAGTCTGGCCCTCGGCCCGGTCGTGCGCGGACGGGAGCAGACGGGCTTGCCTTAGGCGCGCCTTCGGCGCGCAAACGGCGCTCCCGCTGCGCTCGTCCGCTGCGCTGGTATGGCCGGCACATTTGAAGTGCTTGAGGGTGGGCGTGGCCTCGCTGTGGGCGTGGCTGCCGCCTTGGGCGTTTCCCTGTCTCAGCGCAGGTCGCTGTCTCAGGGAAGGTGGAGGAGGGCTGTGTCAGCGCGTGGGGTGAGCGCTTTAAACAGGTGAGCTCCCAGTTTTTTAAAATTACACACACGAGCACAAATTACAAGTTTTAAAAGTCAAAATAGTGGTCACAGTCCTCCGGCTTCCGCCTCAGAGGATACACACAAAGTAATGACAAACCGCTTGTTCTCAGCGTTTTTGTAGTGCTTGAGGGTGGGCGTGGCCTCGCTGTGGGCGTGGCTACCGCCTTGGGCGTTTCCCTGTCTCAGCGCAGGTCGCTGTCTCAGGGAAGGTGGAGGAGGGCTGTGTCAGCGCGTGGGGTGAGCGCTTTAAACAGGTGAGCTCCCAGTTTTTTAAAATTACACACACGAGCACAAATTACAAGTTTTAAAAGTCAAAATAGTGGTCACAGTCCTCCGGCTTCCGCCTCAGAGGATACACACAAAGTAATGACAAACCGCTTGTTCTCAGCGTTTTTGTAGTGCTTGAGGGTGGGCGTGGCCTCGCTGTGGGCGTGGCTGCCGCCTTGGGCGTTTCCCTGTCTCAGCGCAGGTCGCTGTCTCAGGGAAGGTGGAGGAGGGCTGTGTCAGCGCGTGGGGTGAGCGCTTTAAACAGGTGAGCTCCCAGGTTTTTAAAATTACACACACAAGCACAAATTACAAGTTTTAAAAGTCAAAATAGTGGTCACAGTCCTCCGGCTTCCGCCTCAGAGGATACACACAATTTGCAAGACCGTCCGCCTCTCATCCTTTCTTTCACTCCTTCAGACTATCCTATACTCCCTTCACATCACTTTTCTGCACCTACGTAAACATATTTATCAAATCATAACCACTTTTCAAGGTGAGCTTGCAACTATTCTGCCATTGATACACAGATTGTATTTACTTTTACTTGCTAAATCTGCAGAATGTGTATACCCACAGCCCCATTTACAAGTGCCTAAGACCTCATCTGACACTTGTACTGTTTACAATCCATTACAAAATAGTGGTAAAAGCTCTTATTTGCCTGTTCTCCTTGTCATATCCCCTCACATACACAATAGTCAATTAATGTGCTATGCTTTCAGCACATTGCATTAACTAATGTCAACACACTTTGCAGTGGGCAACAGTGGATAATACCTTACAATCAGCTCTAGATGAGAACTCTCGAGACACTCTTAATCATTAGTGAAAACACGTTTATGGGCAGTGAGTTCAGAGTGTGATGCAGGAGTGTAGTGCCAATAAATAGCACACACTCCATAGCTAGGCTGATATTTAGGAAAACGTGCCTCATTCTGCACATATCAAGATAATGTTTACCTTTCTCCGCAAAATGATGTGACTTCCATTAATCTTACAAGTTTACGTTTGTTGTTTTGAATTAGTGCATTTCACTAGGATCCACCTCTTTCCATTGGCTATTAACCTGTCCACTCCCATACATCCTAACAAGGTGAACATGCATCCTCGCTGGTATTTCACTTTAAACATATTTGCGTGTAATATTTGTCTGCCAGAAAAATACCTCATGCAGTCTATTTATACTCATGGAATGTCAATAGGCAAACTAGTAAAATACACTGCTCTGACATTGGAGATCTTTAAAGCCTTTGAACGTATATAGGATACCAACGCTGAAGATATGACTTTACAGCTAAATAATACTGTCATCTCCTACTTCACATGATTTACTAGGCACTATGTTGCTGGCAACAAACTCTGTGTGATCATGGTGCTACTTAAAGCTGGGTGCCACTGAAATGTTTATTGAGAGTCTTTCATTGTGGTCATGGAAGGAGAGTTTGGTGTAGATAGTAAAAGTGGGCCTGAAAGTATGTTTTGTCTAATGCACTTTTTACCTTTACAGCAGCCACAGTGGTTCCCCACAGACACAATAATGAGAGAGAGCCGAAGCCTCCTACCTTATTCTGGCGAAAGGGTGAGAAAGGACATCAAAGGCCACCATGTTTTGATCATTTCCTTCACCATGTGTTTGAGCATTTCCTTCACCATGTGTTTGAGTATTTCCTTTCTCTCAGAACTTTTGATCTTTTGGTTTCTATCAATGTGTTGGCGACAAAACCAGTCATTTCTTGCCACCTCTCCCTCTCTAGAACTAGCTACACAAGCTGCTCTATCATACATTCTCTTATCTTACTGCCTCATCGTTCAATGGATTTTACCCAACAGTGATTACAGCTGTGAGTTTTGACAATAAAGTTTCCGAACATTTGTTAATTTCAAATGAATGCTGTTTCATCAAGACTAATAAAGGCTAATAATTGATTCTTTAAATAGATGATTATTTACAATATATATTTCCCAAAAAAGCGTAGTTTATGTCACATATGTCCTCATTAGTGGAGGATGGAGTTGGCCTTAATCTTTGCTGAAGTCATTTTTTTGATTTGCAGCTTCCTGTAAGCCTTTATAGAGACTACATGAGACAGATGAATTTTACATTGATTTTGAACATCCCACATCATATTGCTGGAAGAGCATGGGTAAGTGAAAAAGTATTTGGGTCTTTCAGTACCCTCCATGCATGTTCTCTAACATTGGATCCACTATACATTTTATTTCCAACACCCTGTTCCCAATCCATAACTAACCTGACAAAGCGTCTAAACAACCCTTTTCCTAGCATTTCTCACCCACCAATAAGACCTCTAAACCTTAGACCATCTTCTTAGTATCTCCACTTGTTGCATTGTCATTAAGCCCACGTCACTAGTCCCCTATGCTTCTTTTCTGGCAAATTCTTCCCCTTTCCTCTTCTTCCCCTTATGTCTGGATTAGGCATCAATCTTCTTTCAGCATCCCTATTTCATTCTCTGGCACTTCCTCCCTTACCTACCCAACCTACAAATAAAGTGTAAATAAGTTCAATAGCTATAGATCTTCATACACATTGGACATATTTTGGCTCTCTAGTTTCAACCACATCCAGGTTTCTACATTTATATGCACATGTCTCCCATACAATTCATGAGATTGCATCAGGTTGATAAACTTGGCATTTAAAGGAGCATGTGATCACTTTCCAAAACGCGAGAGCTGCTAAACACTTTGATGAAGTTTTTTTATTTTGGGCATGGTGTTTTGTGGATAATGGAAGAGGCCCTTGGAGTACGTTTTGCCTCATGCCATTTTAACCACTTCACAAAATTCACCGGTGTTGGTACTTACGAAGCCTGTTTTGAGAGCACCATTAGGAGTGTTAAAATTGAAAACAAAGATTAAATCAGTTGTTAGTCATCGTCTCTTTCCGCCTTTCAACCTGGTTTTATGACGGACGTCATTGTAAAGAAAACCACTCGCCAACTAATAGGAATATGAAGGCACACCGCACAAGTAATCGATCTGCAATGCAGGTTGTGCATTGTCCAAAAAATCACATTTAAAATGAACAACAATCCTTCATTTATCTAAAGAGCTTCTAACTCAATGAATTCCAGTCACGGCCCTGAGGAGAAGCCCCTGACTAAAAGGGCTTTCGAAACGCGTTGGAACCTTGTTCACCAACACGGGACTATGTGTTTGAAATAATGCAGCAACTGAAGAAAATAATTTAGAATAGGTTGTATATAAAATATATCCCCTTTGGGTGGTTGCCCTGAACCATAGGCTTGAGCAGCTGTTGTTGATCTCTGCTTACGACTGGTAGCAGGGTATATTTGTATATATTTGTGATTACATGTCAATGTTGAACAGTCATTGGATGTTTTTTTTCTGTGTAATATGGATTTTTGTTCACATAACAAAAATATTTAAATATTGATATGATTAAATCATTGGGTCATTATATGTAATAGTTTGGTCTTGCAGTGATTGATAGTGTTTGAATGTCCAGCTAGCTTTTTTCTCTTTTGTGAATCTTAATATTGACAAAGTCTAGCTGGATGGTATAGGGTCCACCCCGTTCCTTATATATTTTTACCACTTCAGCAGCCACGCTGGCCCACCCCAGAGGCAATGATGAGGCAGAATAATAGATTGCTGCTTTGCTCTGGCGAAAGGGTACGTAAGACAGGATTTTAAAAGTCCACCACGTTTTTGAGTATTTTATTTTGTCTCAGTACATTTGATCTAGTTGGCTTCTGCAATGGTGGATGGTCTACAAAGCCAATCTCATCCCTTGCCCTATCCCCCCGTCTAAAGCAAAACTCTGCAATCTCTTCTTTACAGCATCCAAATCTTAATGGTCTAGGGGTTTTGTAATTACTTTTTGAGAAGGTTTATCAATGGCAAATGAATGCTGTTTTTGCAAGGATTAATAAAGGCCACCAATTAATTCTTTACATAAATGAATATTTACAATTTATTTATTTATTTATTAAGTGATTTATAGAGCGCCTGGTGACCCGTAGGCATCCCCGCGCTGTAAATTTGTGAGAACCAAGAGAAGGGGACCGGGGGAACTATTTGGGAAACAGGAAGGTTTTTAGTTTTTTTCGGAAGAGGGCGTGACAAGGTTCCAGACGCAAATTGCGAGGAAGTAAGTTCCATTCTGCGGAGGCTTTGACAGAGAAGCGTCGGCCACCGGTGCGAGCCTTCTTGAACTTAGGAACTGTGGCCAGATGATCGCCATCAGAGCGAAGGGGTCTGGGGGCCTTGTATGGGATGATCATGTTTTTCAGGGCGGCTGGACCACCACCGTTGATAAGTTTATGGGTGGTACACAGGGCTTTAAACTCTACTCGCTGGCGAACAGGAAGCCAGTGCAGAGCCTTAAGAGCAGGCTTGGCAGAGGCTCTGGGAGGGAGGTTCATAATGAGCCTCGCCGCCGCGTTTTGGGTCCGTTGGAGTTTGGCCATGGTAAATTCAGGTGTCCCGAGGTAGACGGCGTTGCTATAGTCAAGCCGGGCTAAAATGAGCCCTTGGACCAATAGTTTCCTGGATAGGGGAGGAAGGAGAGGGAGAATCTTGCGAATTGACCGCAAGAGGCCAAAGCATGTTCCAGCAGTTTTGGCTGCCTGGGTCTTCATAGTGAGGTCCGGTTCCAGCCATACTCCTAGTGTTTTAATTTCTTTTTTTGGTGTAGGGATTTCACCAAAGGCGTCCGGCCAAACTGATGGTGGGATGGAGGTCCATTGATAGCCTAAGAGCATAATTTCGGTTTTTGCACCGTTCAGCTTCAGGGAAGATTCGCACATCCATGCGTGAATATCCTGGAGACAGTTCAGCAGGCTGTCTGGGTGTTTATCCAGGTGGGACAGAGAGACGACAAGTTGAGTGTCGTCTGCATAGTTTACTATTTTTATCCTGTAAGGGGTAACGACATCTTCAAGGGGGGCCATGTAGACATTAAACAGGGTGGGACTAATCGAAGACCCCTGAGGGACACCACATCTAAGTGGGAGTGGGTCTGAACATGAGTTGCCGTCCCACACCTGAAATGAGCGACCGGATAAGAAGGAGTCAATCCAAGCATGTGCAGATCCCACAATTTCTGCCCTGGCCAGGCGATGGAGAAGGACACGGTGGTCCACCGTATCAAAGGCGGCACTGAGATCCAGGAGGATCACTGCCACTGATCCTCCTGAATCCAGGATGCACCTTGCCTCCTCGATTACGGAGAGGAGGGCAGTGTCCGTGCCATGGCCGGGCCGGAAACCTGTTTAAAATTGACGAAGGAGATTGTTTGTCTCAAGGAATTTGGATAACTGTACGTTCACTAATTTCTCAGCCATCTTGCTGATACAGGGAAGGAGCGATATGGGTCTGTAGTTGGCCATGTCGTCCGGGTTCAGTTGGGGCTTTTTCAACAGAGCCTTGACAACAGCGTTCTTCCAGTTTGGAGGCACTGTGCCTTGGGAGAGAGAGGTGTTAATGAGATCCCTGATGATGGAGGCTATGCTGGGAGACACGGTTTTTAAAAATCTAACCGGGGCCGGGTCAAGGGGGGATCCGCTTTTCATTTTGGCCAGCGTGGAGGTGACCTCAGTAAGGGAAACTTCTCTGAAAGAGGGCAGCTGCGGGCTGTTAATGCAGGCCTCTATATCCGTGTGGTTATGAGGGTGGATGGTAGGGAGGGAGTCCAGTATACGCGATATTTTGGAATCGAAATAGGTGGCCAGGTTCTTGCTTCTATCCGGGGGAGGGGGACAAGCAGCGGGTGCCATAGGAATATTAAGTAGTTCTTTGACTATAAGGTAAGATTCTTTTGAGGAATTAGTTGCATTTTTTATTCTATTGTCATAGAATACGGCCTTGGCTAGCTTTAGGGCAGATTTGTAGCGTCTTACCGAGCTGTGGTACATGTCCTTATTACTATGGAGCCAGTCCTTTCTCCACTGTCTCTCAGCCTTTTTGCACTCTTTGCGGAGGGCTCTGAGTTCAGAGTTGTACCATGGGGCATGGCCCTTTATCCTGTTTTTGTTCTCACGATTTTTTATGGGGATGATACTGTCGAGGGAGGAGGAGATCCATTCTCTGAATTGAGTATCAGCGGCGAAAGGGTCCTCCAAGAGAGTAGGGGTCGAGGAGTCCAGGGCTTTGGACCAGTCCTCCACCGAGAGTTTGGCCCACGATCTGTCTCTGGTAAAGGTAGTGGGTTTTTGGGGTTTCTTGAATGCCCCTGGTAGGTGGGTCGTGACCAGGAAATGGTCCGTCCACGGGAGTGGTTGGGAATTTATGAATTGGAGAGAGGGGATGTTAGAAAACACCGGATCAAGTAGGTGCCCTTTCGTATGCGTTGCACCGGAATTGGCAAGGAGAAGGCCATAGGCCGCCAGGTCACAAATTAGCTCGGATGCTCCTGTGTCTAGTGGATCATCGAAGTGTATGTTTAGGTCTCCTGTTATTAGAAAGTTAGATGTCAAGTGGGCCGAGGAAGAGACGATTTCCAAAAGGGCGGCCGAGAAGGGGCCGAAGTGGCCGGGAGGCCGGTACACCAAGAGGCCTGACAGGGAGCTAGTCGAGGATAACGGGATCGTAAAGAGGCAGCTCTCTGACTCCTGGGTCTGAATCTCGTGGGTTCGACAAGCGAAGTGATCCCGGTGGATGATGGCTAATCCACCTCCTCTACCTAAGGGGCGTGGTTGAGACATGATAAGGAAGCCCGGGGGTAAAGCCAATACTATGTCCGAATTGGAATGCTCAGTGATCCACGTTTCGGTAAGGAAAAGTATGTCCAGATTAAGATCGACAATGAGATGGTTAATGAGCAGGGCATGCTTGGGAAGCGATCTGCAATTCAATGTTGAAATTTTGAGGACAGGGGGTGGACCAGAGGGTTTAGAAAGGAGTATCTTTCCTGGTTTGCAAGTGTTACAGCTGGTAAAAGGACCATTGGGACCGTGCATTACGTGACAAGTGCTGATTTTAGAGGGTCTGAGGCTGAGTAGCTCTCTGCGAGAGTAGCTTACCTTTGTGGCGGTGGAATCGGCCATGGAGTCTGGCCCTCGGCCCGGTCGTGCGCGGACGGGAGCAGAAGGGCTTGCCTTAGGCGCGCCTTCGGCGCGCAAACGGCGCTCCCGCTGCGCTCGTCCGCTGCGCTGGTATGGCCGGCACATTTGAAGTGCTTGAGGGTGGGCGTGGCCTCGCTGTGGGCGTGGCTGCCGCCTTGGGCGTTTCCCTGTCTCAGCGCAGGTCGCTGTCTCAGGGAAGGTGGAGGAGGGCTGTGTCAGCGCGTGGGGTGAGCGCTTTAAACAGGTGAGCTCCCAGTTTTTTAAAATTACACACACGAGCACAAATTACAAGTTTTAAAAGTCAAAATAGTGGTCACAGTCCTCCGGCTTCCGCCTCAGAGGATACACACAAAGTAATGACAAACCGCTTGTTCTCAGCGTTTTTGTAGTGCTTGAGGGTGGGCGTGGCCTCGCTGTGGGCGTGGCTGCCGCCTTGGGCGTTTCCCTGTCTCAGCGCAGATCGCTGTCTCAGGGAAGGTGGAGGAGGGCTGTGTCAGCGCGTGGGGTGAGCGCTTTAAACAGGTGAGCTCCCAGTTTTTTAAAATTTACACACACGAGCACAAATTACGAGTTTTAAAAGTCAAAATAGTGGTCACAGTCCTCCGGCTTCCGCCTCAGAGGATACACACAAAGTAATGACAAACCGCTTGTTCTCAGCGTTTTTGTAGTGCTTGAGGGTGGGCATGGCCTCGCTGTGGGCGTGGCTACCGCCTTGGGCGTTTCCCTGTCTCAGCGCAGGTCGCTGTCTCAGGGAAGGTGGAGGAGGGCTGTGTCAGCGCGTGGGGTGAGCGCTTTAAACAGGTGAGCTCCCAGTTTTTTAAAATTACACACACGAGCACAAATTACAAGTTTTAAAAGTCAAAATAGTGGTCACAGTCCTCCGGCTTCCGCCTCAGAGGATACACACAAAGTAATGACAAACCGCTTGTTCTCAGCGTTTTTGTAGTGCTTGAGGGTGGGCGTGGCCTCGCTGTGGGCGTGGCTGCCGCCTTGGGCGTTTCCCTGTCTCAGCGCAGGTCGCTGTCTCAGGGAAGGTGGAGGAGGGCTGTGTCAGCGCGTGGGGTGAGCGCTTTAAACAGGTGAGCTCCCAGGTTTTTAAAATTACACACACAAGCACAAATTACAAGTTTTAAAAGTCAAAATAGTGGTCACAGTCCTCCGGCTTCCGCCTCAGAGGATACACACAATTTGCAAGACCGTCCGCCTCTCATCCTTTCTTTCACTCCTTCAGACTATCCTATACTCCCTTCACATCACTTTTCTGCACCTACGTAAACATATTTATCAAATCATAACCACTTTTCAAGGTGAGCTTGCAACTATTCTGCCATTGATACACAGATTGTATTTACTTTTACTTGCTAAATCTGCAGAATGTGTATACCCACAGCCCCATTTACAAGTGCCTAAGACCTCATCTGACACTTGTACTGTTTACAATCCATTACAAAATAGTGGTAAAAGCTCTTATTTGCCTGTTCTCCTTGTCATATCCCCTCACATACACAATAGTCAATTAATGTGCTATGCTCTCAGCACATTGCATTAACTAATGTCAACACACTTTGCAGTGGGCAACAGTGGATAATACCTTACAATCAGCTCTAGATGAGAACTCTCGGGACACTCTTAATCATTAGTGAAAACACGTTTATGGGCAGTGAGTTCAGAGTGTGATGCAGGAGTGTAGTGCCAATAAATAGCACACACTCCATAGCTAGGCTGATATTTAGGAAAACGTGCCTCATTCTGCACATATCAAGATAATCTTCACCTTTCTCCGCAAAATGATGTGACTTCCATTAATCTTACAAGTTTTCGTTTGTTGTTTTGAATTAGTGCATTTCACTAGGATCCACCTCTTTCCATTGGCTATTAACCTGTCCACTCCCATACATCCTAACAAGGTGAACATGCATCCTCGCTGGTATTTCACTTTAAACATATTTGCATGTAATATTTGTCTGCCAGAAAAATACCTCATGCAGTCTATTTATACTCATGGAATGTCAATAGGCAAACTAGTAAAATACACTGCTCTGACATTGGAGATCTTTAAAGCCTTTGAACGTATATAGGATACCAACGCTGAAGATATGACTTTACAGCTAAATAATACTGTCATCTCCTACTTCACATGATTTACTAGGCACTAGGTTGCTGGCAACAAACTCTGTGTGATCATGGTGCTACTTAAAGCTGGGTGCCACTGAAATGTTTGTTGAGAGTCTTTCATTGTGGTCATGGAAGGAGATTTTGGTGTAGATAGTAAAAGTGGGCCTGAAAGTATGTTTTGTCTAATGCACTTTTTACCTTTACAGCAGCCACAGTGGTTCCCCACAGACACAATAATGAGAGAGAGACGAAGCCTCCTACCTTATTCTGGCGAAAGGGTGAGAAAGGACATCAAAGGCCACCATGTTTTGATCATTTCCTTCACCATGTGTTTGAGCATTTCCTTCACCATGTGTTTGAGTATTTCCTTTCTCTCAGAACTTTTGATCTTTTGGTTTCTATCAATGTGTTGGCGACAAAACCAGTCATTTCTTGCCACCTCTCCCTCTCTAGAACTAGCTACACAAGCTGCTCTATCATACATTCTCTTATCTTACTGCCTCATCGTTCAATGGATTTTACCCAACAGTGATTACAGCTGTGAGTTTTGACAATAAAGTTTCCGAACATTTGTTAATTTCAAATGAATGCTGTTTCATCAAGACTAATAAAGGCTAATAATTGATTCTTTAAATAGATGATTATTTACAATGTATATTTCCCAAAAAAGCGTAGTTTATGTCACATATGTCCTCATTAGTGGAGGATGGAGTTGGCCTTAATCTTTGCTGAAGTCATTTTTTGACTCTTTGCAGCTTCCTGTAAGCCTTTATAGAGACTACATGAGACAGATGAATTTTACATTGATTTTGAACATCCCACATCATATTGCTGGAAGAGCATGGGTAAGTGAAAAAGTATTTGGGTCTTTCAGTACCCTCCATGCATGTTCTCTAACATTGGATCCACTATACATTTTATTTCCAACACCCTGTTCCCAATCCATAACTAACCTGACAAAGCGTCTAAACAACCCTTTTCCTAGCATTTCTCACCCACCAATAAGACCTCTAAACCTTAGACCATCTTCTTAGTATCTCCACTTGTTGCATTGTCATTAAGCCCACGTCACTAGTCCCCTATGCTTCTTTTCTGGCAAATTCTTCCCCTTTCCTCTTCTTCCCCTTATGTCTGGATTAGGCATCAATCTTCTTTCAGCATCCCTATTTCATTCTCTGGCACTTCCTCCCTTACCTACCCAACCTACAAATAAAGTGTAAATAAGTTCAATAGCTATAGATCTTCATACACATTGGACATATTTTGGCTCTCTAGTTTCAACCACATCCAGGTTTCTACATTTATGTGCACATGTCTCCCATACAATTCATGAGATTGCATCAGGTTGATAAACTTGGCATTTAAAGGAGCATATGATCACCTTCTAAAACGCGAGAGCTGCTAAACACTTTGATGAAGGTTTTTTATTTTGGGCATGGTGTTTTGTGGATAATGGAAGAGGCCCTTGGAGTACGTTTTGCCTCATGCCATTTTTACCACTTCACAAAATTCACCAGTGTTGGTACTGACGAAGCCCGTTTTGAGAGCACCATTAGGAGTGTTCAAATTGAAAACAAAGATTAAATCAGTTGTTAGTCATCGTCTGTTTCCGCCTTTCAACCTGGTTTTATGACGGAGGTCATTGTAAAGAAAACCACTCGCCAACTAATAGGAATATAAAGGCACACCGCACGAGTAATCGATCTGCAATGCAGGTTGTGTATTGTCCAAAAAATCACATTTAAAATGAACAACAATCCTTCATTTATCTAAAAAGCTTCTAACTCAAAGAATTCCAGTCACAGCCCTGAGGAGAAGCCCCTGATTAGAAGGGCTTTCGAAACGCGTTGGCACCTTGTTCACCAACAGGGGACTATGTGTTTGAAATAATGCAGCAACTGAAGAAATTAATTTAGAATAGGTTGTATATAAAATATATCCCCTTTGGGTGGTTACCCTGAACCATAGGCTTGGGCAGCTGTTGTTTATCTCTGCTTACGACTGGTAGCAGTGTATATTTGTATATATTTGTGATTACATGTCAATGTTGAACAGTCATTGGATGTTTTTTTCTGTGTAATGTGGAATTTTGTTGACATAACAAACATATTTAAATATTGATATGATTTAATCATTGGATCATTATATGTAATAGTTTGGTCTTGCAGTGATTGATAGTGTTTGAATGTCCAGCTAGCTTTTTTCTCTTTTGTGAATCTTAATATTGACCAAGTCTAGCTGGATGGTATAGGGTCCACCCCGTTCCTTATATATTTTTACCACTTCAGCAGCCACGCTGGCCCACCCCAGAGCCAATGATGAGGCAGAATAATAGATTGCTGCTTTGCTCTGGCGAAAGGGTAAGTAAGACAGGATTTTAAAAGTCCACCATGTTTTTGAGTATTTTATTTTGTCGCAGTACATTTGATCTAGTTGGCTTCTGCAATGGTGGATGGTCTACAAAGCCAATCTCATCCCTTGCCCTATTCCCCCGTCTAAAGCAAAACTGTGCAATCTCTTCTTTACAGCATCCAAATCTTAATGGTCTAGGGGTTTTGTAATTACTTTTTGAGAAGGTTTATCAATGGCAAATGAATGCTGTTTTTGCAAGGATTAATAAAGGCCACCAATAATTCTTTACATAAATGAATATTTACAATTTATTTATTTATTTATTAAGTGATTTATAGAGCGCCTGGTGACCCGTAGGCATCCCCGCGCTGTAAATTTGTGAGAACCAAGTTAAGGGGACCGGGGGAACTATTTGGGAAACAGGAAGATTTTTAGTTTTTTTCGGAAGAGGGCGTGACAAGGTTCCAGACGCAAATTGCGAGGAAGTAAGTTCCATTCTGCGGAGGCTTTGACAGAGAAGCGTCGGCCACCGGTGCGAGCCTTCTTGAACTTAGGAACTGTGGCCAGATGATCGCCATCAGAGCGAAGGGGTCTGGGGGCCTTGTATGGGATGATCATGTTTTTCAGGGCGGCTGGACCACCACCGTTGATAAGTTTATGGGTGGTACACAGGGCTTTAAACTCTACTCGCTGGCGAACAGGAAGCCAGTGCAGAGCCTTAAGAGCAGGCTTGGCAGAGGCTCTGGGAGGGAGGTTCATAATGAGCCTCGCCGCCGTGTTTTGGGTCCGTTGGAGTTTGGCCAGGGTAAATTCAGGTGTCCCGAGGTAGACGGCGTTGCTATAGTCAAGCCGGGCTAAAATGAGCCCTTGGACCAATAGTTTCCTGGATAGGGGAGGAAGGAGAGGGAGAATCCTGCGAATTGACCGCAAGAGGCCAAAGCATGTTCCAGCAGTTTTGGCTGCCTGGGTCTTCATAGTGAGGTCCGGTTCCAGCCATACTCCTAGTGTTTTAATTTCTTTTTTTGGTGTAGTGATTTCACCAAAGGCGTCCGGCCAAACTGATGGTGGGATGGAGGTCCATTGATAGCCTAAAAGCATAATTTCGGTTTTTGCACCGTTCAGCTTCAGGGAAGATTCGCACATCCATGTGTGAATATCCTGGAGACAGTTCAGCAGGCTGTCTGGGTGTTTATCCAGGTGGGACAGAGAGACGACAAGTTGAGTGTCGTCTGCATAGTTTACTATTTTTATCCCGTAAAGGGTAACAACATCTTCAAGGGGGGCCATGTAGACATTAAACAGGGTGGGACTAAGCGAAGACCCCTGAGGGACACCACATCTAAGTGGGAGTGGGTCTGAACGTGAGTTGCCGTCCCACACCTGAAATGAGCGACCGGATAAGAAGGAGTCAATCTAAGCATGTGCAGATCCCACAATTTCTGCCCTGGCCAGGCGATGGAGAAGGACACGGTGGTCCACCGTATCAAAGGCGGCACTGAGATCCAGGAGGATCACTGCCACTGATCCTCCTGAATCCAGGATGCACCTTGCCTCCTCGATTATGAAGAGGAGGGCAGTGTCCGTGCCATGGCCGGGCCGGAAACCTGTTTGAGATTGACGAAGGAGATTGTTTGTCTCAAGGAATTTGGATAACTGTACGTTCACTAATTTCTCAGCCATCTTGCTGATACAGGGAAGGAGCGATATGGGTCTGTAGTTGGCCATGTCGTCCGGGTTCAGTTGGGGCTTTTTCAACAGAGCCTTGACAACAGCGTTCTTCCAGTTTGGAGGCACTGTGCCTTGGGAGAGAGAGGTGTTAATGAGATCCCTGATGATGGGGGCTATGCTGGGAGACACGGTTTTTAAAAATCTAACCGGGGCCGGGTCAAGGGGGGATCCGCTTTTCATTTTGGCCAGCGTGGAGGTGACCTCAGTAAGGGAAACTTCTCTGAAAGAGGGCAGCTGCGGGCTGTTAATGCAGGCCTCTATATCCGTGTGGTTATGAGGGTGGATGGTAGGGAGGGAGTCCAGTATACGCGATATTTTGGAATCGAAATAGGTGGCCAGGTCCTTGCTTCTATCCGGGGGAGGGGGACAAGCAGCGGGTGCCATAGGAATATTAAGTAGTTCTTTGACTATAAGGTAAGATTCTTTTGAGGAATTAGTTGCATTTTTTATTCTATTGTCATAGAATACGGCCTTGGCTAGCTTTAGGGCAGATTTGTAGCGTCTTACCGAGCTGTGGTACATGTCCTTATTACTATGGAGCCAGTCCTTTCTCCACTATCTCTCAGCCTTTTTGCACTCTTTGCGGAGGGCTCTGAGTTCAGAGTTGTACCATGGGGCATGGCCCTTTATCCTGTTTTTGTTCTCACGATTTTTTATGGGGATGATACTGTCGAGGGAGGAGGAGATCCATTCTCTGAATTGAGTATCAGCGGCGGAAGGGTCCTCCAAGAGAGTAGGGGTCGAGGAGTCCAGGGCTTTGGACCAGTCCTCCACCGAGAGTTTGGCCCACGATCTGTCTCTGGTGAAGGTAGTGGGTTTTTGGGGTTTCTTGAATGCCCCTGGTAGGTGGGTCGTGACCAGGAAATGGTCCGAACACGGGAGTGGTTCGGAATTTATGAATTGGAGAGAGGGGATGTTAGAAAACACCGGATCAAGTAGGTGCCCTTTCGTATGCGTTGCACCGGAATTGGCAAGGAGAAGGCCATAGGCCGCCAGGTCACAAATTAGCTCGGATGCTCCTGTGTCTAGTGGATCATCGAAGTGTATGTTTAGGTCTCCTGTTATTAGAAAGTTAGATGTCAAGTGGGCCGAGGAAGAGACGATTTCCAAAAGGGCGGCCGAGAAGGGGCCGAAGTGGCCGGGAGGCCGGTACACCAAGAGGCCTGACAGGAAGCTAGTCGAGGATAACGGGATCGTAAAGAGGCAGCTCTCTGACTCCTGGGTCTGAATCTCGTGGGTTCGACAAGCGAAGTGATCCCGGTGGATGATGGCTAATCCACCTCCTCTACCTAAGGGGCGTGGTTGAGACATGATAAGGAAGCCCGGGAGTAAAGCCAATACTATGTCCGAATTGGAATGCTCAGTGATCCACGTTTCGGTAAGGAAAAGTATGTCCAGATTAAGATCGACAATGAGATGGTTAATGAGCAGGGCATGCTTGGGAAGCGATCTGCAATTCAATGTCGAAATTTTGAGGACAGGGGGTGGACCAGAGGGTTTAGAAAGGAGTATCTTTCCTGGTTTGCAAGTGTTACAGCTGGTAAAAGGACCATTGGGACCGTGCATTACAAGACAAGTGCTGATTTTAGAGGGTCTGAGGCTGAGTAGCTCTCTGCGAGAGTAGCTTACCTTTGTGGCGGTGGAATCGGCCATGGAGTCTGGCCCTCGGCCCGGTCGTGCGCGGACGGGAGCAGACGGGCTTGCCTTAGGCGCGCCTTCGGCGCGCAAACGGCGCTCCCGCTGCGCTCGTCCGCTGCGCTGGTATGGCCGGCACATTTGAAGTGCTTGAGGGTGGGCGTGGCCTCGCTGTGGGCGTGGCTGCCGCCTTGGGCGTTTCCCTGTCTCAGCGCAGGTCGCTGTCTCAGGGAAGGTGGAGGAGGGCTGTGTCAGCGCGTGGGGTGAGCGCTTTAAACAGGTGAGCCCCCAGTTTTTTAAAATTACACACACAAGCACAAATTACAAGTTTTAAAAGTCAAAATAGTGGTCACAGTCCTCCGGCTTCCGCCTCAGAGGATACACACAAAGTAATGACAAACCGCTTGTTCTCAGCGTTTTTGTAGTGCTTGAGGGTGGGCGTGGCCTCGCTGTGGGCGTGGCTGCCGCCTTGGGCGTTTCCCTGTCTCAGCGCAGATCGCTGTCTCAGGGAAGGTGGAGGAGGGCTGTGTCAGCGCGTGGGGTGAGCGCTTTAAACAGGTGAGCTCCCAGTTTTTTAAAATTTACACACAAGAGCACAAATTACAAGTTTTAAAAGTCAAAATAGTGGTCACAGTCCTCCGGCTTCCGCCTCAGAGGATACACACAAAGTAATGACAAACCGCTTGTTCTCAGCGTTTTTGTAGTGCTTGAGGGTGGGCGTGGCCTCGCTGTGGGCGTGGCTGTCGCCTTGGGCGTTTCCCTGTCTCAGCGCAGGTCGCTGTCTCAGGGAAGGTGGAGGAGGGCTGTGTCAGCGCGTGGGGTGAGCGCTTTAAACAGGTGAGCTCCCAGTTTTTTAAAATTACACACACGAGCACAAATTACAAGTTTTAAAAGTCAAAATAGTGGTCACAGTCCTCCGGCTTCCGCCTCAGAGGATACACACAAAGTAATGACAAACCGCTTGTTCTCAGCGTTTTTGTAGTGCTTGAGGGTGGGCGTGGCCTCGCTGTGGGCGTGGCTGCCGCCTTGGGCGTTTCCCTGTCTCAGCGCAGGTCGCTGTCTCAGGGAAGGTGGAGGAGGGCTGTGTCAGCGCGTGGGGTGAGCGCTTTAAACAGGTGAGCTCCCAGGTTTTTAAAATTACACACACGAGCACAAATTACAAGTTTTAAAAGTCAAAATAGTGGTCACAGTCCTCCGGCTTCCGCTTCAGAGGATACACACAATTTGCAAGACCGTCCGCCTCTCATCCTTTCTTTCACTCCTTCAGACTATCCTATACTCCCTTCACATCACTTTTCTGCACCTACGTAAACATATTTATCAAATCATAACCACTTTTCAAGGTGAGCTTGCAACTATTCTGCAATTGATACACAGATTGTATTTACTTTTACTTGCTAAATCTGCAGAATGTGTATACCCACAGCCCCATTTACAAGTGCCTAAGACCTCATCTGACACTTGTACTGTTTACAATCCATTACAAAATAGTGGTAAAAGCTCTTATTTGCCTGTTCTCCTTGTCATATCCCCTCACATACACAATAGTCAATTAATGTGCTATGCTCTCAGCACATTGCATTAACTAATGTCAACACACTTTGCAGTGGGCAACAGTGGATAATACCTTACAATCAGCTCTAGATGAGAACTCTCGGGACACTCTTAATCATTAGTGAAAACACGTTTATGGGCAGTGAGTTCAGAGTGTGATTGCAAAAAAGTATAAAGATGCAGGAGTGTAGTGCCAATAAATAGCACACACTCCATAGCTAGGCTGATATTTAGGAAAACGTGCCTCATTCTGCACATATCAAGAAAATCTTTACCTTTCTCTGCAAAATGATGTGACTTCCATTAATCTTACAAGTTTACGTTTGTTGTTTTGAATTAGTGCATTTCACTAGGATCCACCTCTTTCCATTGGCTATTAACCTGTCCACTCCCATACATCCTAACAAGGTGAACATGCATCCTCGCTGGTATTTCACTTTAAACATATTTGCGAGTAATATTTGTCTGCCAGAAAAATACCTCATGCAGTCTATTTATACTCATGAAATGTCAATAGGCAAACTAGTAAAATACACTGCTCTGACATTGGAGATCTTTAAAGCCTTTGAACGTATATAGGATACCAACGCTGAAGATATGACTTTACAGCTAAATAATACTGTCATCTCCTACTTCACATGATTTACTAGGCACTATGTTGCTGGCAACAAACTCTGTGTGATCATGGTCCTACTTAAAGCTGGGTGCCACTGAAATGTTTGTTGAGAGTCTTTCATTGTGGTCATGGAAGGAGAGTTTGGTGTAGATAGTAAAAGTGGGCCTGAAAGTATGTTTTGTCTAATGCACATTTACCTTTACAGCAGCCACAGTGGTTCCCCACAGACACAATAATGAGAGAGAGCCGAAGCCTCCTACCTTATTCTGGCGAAAGGGTGAGAAAGGACATCAAAGGCCACCATGTTTTGAGCATTTCCTTCACCATGTGTTTGAGCATTTCCTTCACCATGTGTTTGAGTATTTCCTTTCTCTCAGTACTTTTGATCTTTTGGTTTCTATCAATGTGTTGGCGACAAAACCAGTCATTTCTTGCCACCTCTCACTCTCTAGAACTAGGTACACAAGCTGCTCTATCATACATTCTCTTATCTTACTGCCTCATCGTTCAATGGATTTTACCCAACAGTGATTACAGCTGTGAGTTTTGACAATAAAGTTTCCGAACATTTGTTAATTTCAAATGAATGCTGTTTCATCAAGACTAATAAAGGCTAATAATTGATTCTTTAAATAGATGATTATTTACAATGTATATTTCCCAAGAAAGCGTAGTTTATGTCACATATGTCCTCATTAGTGGAGAATGGAGTTGGCCTTAATCTTTGCTGAAGTCATTTTTTGATTCTTTGCAGCTTCCTGTAAGCCTTTATAGAGACTACATGAGACAGATGAATTTTACATTGATTTTGAACATCCCACATCATATTGCTGGAAGAGCATGGGTAAGTGAAAAAGTATTTGGGTCTTTCAGTACCCTCCATGCATGTTCTCTAACATTGGATCCACTATACATTTTATTTCCAACACCCTGTTCCCAATCCATAACTAACCTGACAAAGCGTCTAAACAACCCTTTTCCTAGCATTTCTCACCCACCAATAAGACCTCTAAACCTTAGACCATCTTCTTAGTATCTCCACTTGTTGCATTGTCATTAAGCCCACGTCACTAGTCCCCTATGCTTCTTTTCTGGCAAATTCTTCCCCTTTCCTCTTCTTCCCCTTATGTCTGGATTAGGCATCAATCTTCTTTCAGCATCCCTATTTCATTCTCTGGCACTTCCTCCCTTACCTACCCAACCTACAAATAAAGTGTAAATAAGTTCAATAGCTATAGATCTTCATACACATTGGACATATTTTGGCTCCCTAGTTTCAACCACATCCAGGTTTCTACATTTATATGCACATGTCTCCCATACAATTCATGAGATTGCATCAGGTTGATAAACTTGGCATTTAAAGGAGCATATGATCACCTTCTAAAACGCGAGAGCTGCTAAACACTTTGATGAAGGTTTCTTATTTTGGGCATGGTGTTTTGTGGATAATGGAAGAGGCCCTTGGAGTACGTTTTGCCTCATGCCATTTTTACCACTTCACAAAATTCACCAGTGTTGGTACTGACGAAGCCCGTTTTGAGAGCACCATTAGGAGTGTTAAAATTGAAAACAAAGATTAAATCAGTTGTTAGTCATCGTCTGTTTCCGCCTTTCAACCTGGTTTTATGACGGAGGTCATTGTAAAGAAAACCACTCGCCAACTAATAGGAATATAAAGGCACACCGCACGAGTAATCGATCTGCAATGCAGGTTGTGCATTGTCCAAAAAATCACATTTAAAATGAACAACAATCCTTCATTTATCTAAAGAGCTTCTAACTCAAAGAATTCCAGTCACGGCCCTGAGGAGAAGCCCCTGATTAGAAGGGCTTTCGAAACGCGTTGGCACCTTGTTCACCAACAGGGGACTATGTGTTTGAAATAATGCAGCAACTGAAGAAATTAATTTAGAATAGGTTGTATGTAAAATATATCCCCTTTGGGTGGTTACCCTGAACCATAGGCTTGGGCAGCTGTTGTTTATCTCTGCTTACAACTGGTAGCAGTGTATATTTGTATATATTTGTGATTACATGTCAATGTTGAACAGTCATTGGATGTTTTTTTCTGTGTAATGTGGAATTTTGTTGACATAACAAAAATATTTAAATATTGATATGATTTAATCATTGGATCATTATATGTAATAGTTTGGTCTTGCAGTGATTGATAGTGTTTGAATGTCCAGCTAGCTTTTTTCTCTTTTGTGAATCTTAATATTGACCAAGTCTAGCTGAATGGTATAGGGTCCACCCCGTTCCTTATATATTTTTACCACTTCAGCAGCCACGCTGGCCCACCCCAGAGCCAATGATGAGGCAGAATAATAGATTGCTGCTTTGCTCTGGCGAAAGGGTACGTAAGACAGGATTTTAAAAGTCCACCATGTTTTTGAGTATTTTATTTTGTCTCAGTACATTTTATCTAGTTGGCTTCTGCAATGGTGGATGGTCTACAAAGCCAATCTCATCCCTTGCCCTATCCCCCCGTCTAAAGCAAAACTGTGCAATCTCTTCTTTACAGCATCCAAATCTTAATGGTCTAGGGGTTTTGTAATTACTTTTTGTGAAGGTTTATCAATGGCAAATGAATGCTGTTTCTGCAAGGATTAATAAAGGCCACCAATAAATTCTTTACATAAATGAATATTTACAATGCACAATTTGCAAGACCGTCCGCCTCTCATCCTTTCTTTCACTCCTCCAGACTATCCCATGCTCCCTTCACATCCCTTTTCTGCACCTACGTAAACATATTTATCAAATCATAACCACTTTTCAAGGTGAGCTTGCAACTATTCTGCCATTGATACACAGATTATATTTACTTTTACTTGCTAAATGTGCAGAATGTGTATACCAACAGCCCCATTTACAAGTGCCTAAGACCTCATCTGACACTTGTACTGTTTACAATCCATTACAAAATAGTGGTAAAAGCTCTTATTTGCCTGTTCTCCTTGTCATATCCCCTCACATACACACTAGTCAATTAATGTGCTATGCTCTCAGCACATTGCATTAACTAATGTCAACACACTTTGCAGTGGGCAACGGTGGATAATACCTTACAATCAGCTCTAGATGAGAACTCTCGGGACACTCTTAATCATTAGTGAAAACACGTACATGGGCAGTGAGTTCAGAGTGCAATTGCAAAAAAGTATAAAGATGCAGGAGTGTAGTGCCAATAAATAGCACACACTGCATAGCCAGGCTGATATTTAGGAAAACGTGCCTCATTCTGCACATGTCAAGATAATCTTCACCTTTCTCTGCAAAATGATGTGACTTTCATTAATCTTACAAGTTTACATTTGTTGTTTTGAATTAGTGCATTTCACTAGGATCCACCTCTTTCCATTGGCTATTAACCTGTCCACTCCCATACATCCTAACAAGGTGAACATGCATCCTCGCTGGTATTTCTCTTTAAACATATTTGTGTGTATTATTTGTCTGCCAGAAAAATACCTCATGCAGTCTATTTATACTCATGGAATGTCAATAGGCAAACTAGTCAAATACACTGCTCTGACATTGGAGATCTTTAAAGCCTTTGAACTTATATAGGATACCATGGCTGAAGATATGACTTTACAGCTAAATAATACTGTCATCTCCTACTTCACATGATTTACTAGGCACTAGGTTGCTGGCAACACACTCTGTGTGATCATGGTCCTACTTAAAGCTGGGTGCCACTGAAATGTTTGTTGAGAGTCTTTCATTGTGGTCATGGAAGGAGAGTTTGGTGTAGATAGTGAAAGTGGGCCTGAAAGTATGTTTTGTCTAATGCACTTTTTACCTTTACAGCAGCCACAGTGGTTCCCCACAGACACAATAATGAGAGAGAGCCGAAGCCTTCTACCTTATTCTGGCAAAAGGGTGAGACAGGACATCAAAGGCCACCATGTTTTGAGCATTTCCTTCACCATGTGTTTGAGCATTTCCTTCACCATGTGTTTGAGTATTTCCTTTCTCTCAGTACTTTTGATCTTTTGATTTCTATCAATGTGTTGTCGACAAAACCAGTCATTTCTTGCCACCTCTCCCTCTCTAGAACAAGCTACACAAGCTGCTCTATCATACATTCTCTTATCTTACTGCCTCATCGTTCAATGGATTTTACCCAACAGTGATTACAGCTTTGATTTTTGACAATAAAGTTTCCGAACGTTTGTTAATTTCAAATGAATGCTGTTTCATCAAGACTAATAAAGGCTAATAATTGATTCTTTAAATAGATGACTATTTACAATATATATTTCCCAAGAAAGCGTAGTTTATGTCACATATGTCCTCATTAGTGGAGGATGGAGTTGGCCTTAATCTTTGCTGAAGTCATTTTTTGATTCTTTGCAGCTTCCTGTAAGCCTTTCTAGAGACTTCATGAGACAGATGAATTTTACATTGATTTTGAACACCCCACATCATATTGCTGGAAGAGCATGGGTAAGTGAAAAAGTATTTGGGTCTTTCAGTACCCTCCATGCATGTTATCTAACATTGGATCCACTATACATGTTATTTCCAACACCCTGTTCCCAATCCATAACTAACCTGACAAAGCGTCTAAACAACCCTTTTCCTAGCATTTCTCACCCACCAATAAGACCTCTAAACCTTAGACCATCTTCTTAGTATCTCCACTTGTTGCATTGTCATTAAGCCCACGTCACTAGTCCCCTATGCTTCTTTTCTGGCAAATTCTTCCCCTTTCCTCTTCTTCCCCTTATGTCTGGATTAGGCGTCAATCTTCTTTCAGCATCCCCATTTCATTCTCTGGCACTTCCTCCCTTACCTACCCAACCTACAAATAAAGTGTAAATAAGTTCAATAGCTATAGATCTTCATACACATTGGATATATTTTGGCTCTCTAGTTTCAACCACATCGATGTTTCTACATTTATATGCACATGTCTCCCATACAATTCATGAGATTGCATCAGGTTGATAAACTTTGATCACTGTGATCACTTTCCAAAACGCGAGAGCTGCTAAACACTTTGATGAAGTTTTTTTATTTTGGGCATGGTGTTTTGTGGATAATGGAAGAGGCCCTTGGAGTACGTTTTGCCTCATGCCATTTTTACCACTTCACAAAATTCACCGGGTTGGTACTTACGAAGCCTGTTTTGAGAGCACCATTAGGAGTGTTAAAATTGAAAACAAAGATTAAATCAGTTGTTAGTCATCGTCTGTTTCCGCCTTTCAACCTGGTTTTATGACGGAGGTCATTGTAAAGAAAACCACTCGCCAACTAATAGGAATATAAAGGCACACCGCACGAGTAATCGATCTGCAATGCAGGTTGTGTATTGTCCAAAAAATCACATTTAAAATGAACAACAATCCTTCATTTATCTAAAAAGCTTCTAACTCAAAGAATTCCAGTCACGGCCCTGAGGAGAAGCCCCTGACTAAAAGGGCTTTCGAAATGCGTTGGCACCTTGTTCACCAACAGGGGACTATGTGTTTGAAATAAGGCAGCAACTGAAGAAATTAATTTAGAATAGGTTGTATAGAAAATATATCCCCTTTGGGTGGTTGCCCTGAACCATAGGCTTGGGCAGCTGTTGTTGATCTCTGCTTACGCCTGGTAGCAGTGTATATTTGTATATATTTGTGATTACATGTCAATGTTGAACAGTCATTGGATGTTTTTTTTCTGTGTAATGTGGATTTTTATTGACATAACAAAAATATTTAAATATTGATATGATTGGGGGGAGGAGCCCAGCGCTTGACCAAGATGGCCGCGTGAGCCTTGAGCTCCTGCTACCCTCGCGCCCTCCTGCAATCATCCTGTCCTAAATCCTGATTTTCATGCACGGCATCCTGCAGATGAGTCACAGCTGGGGCGACTGATGTTGTCCGGGCTAAGATCGCCCACCGGGGACCGAAGTTGTGCGTGGCGGAAGATTGCGGCCTACCTCCGAAGGATGCCAGGGGCTTGCGTTGGCAGGATGCCCGGCCACTAATTGAACAACAGCGGCCTTGGGAGGAGTGAACAGACGGACGGACGCCGCTGCACTTTCACTTTCGCTTTCTCGCCCTTTTTTGCTCAGGGTTGGGAGTGCTCCGTGCAGGCCCTCTATTGTCTGGAGGACCTCCACTCGGTCCTTGCTGGCTGCTGGGGTCCTAGTTGACCCTGTTTCCTCTAGCGGAGTGAGGGACGTCCTTTTGCGACTGACCGTCCTGCTATTCGAGATGTCGACCAAATCAGAGGCAGACAGGTCGAAGTCTAAGACTACCAGGCGAGGCGGCTATACCCAATCCAATAATATGGATCGTTATGCCCAGCAGAAGGGATCGCCTGGTGGATCGGGACAGTCGCTGGAAGCACAGAAGGCCGATTCATCCCCGGCCCCGGAGTTATCATTGCAGGATATCAAGGGGGCGATAGACGGGATGCAATCTTCGATTGGGCGGCAGTTCGAGACCCTGGCGCACAAGGTGGACACGATCTTGGTTGACGTCAACTTGATTCGCGCGGACCTGGGCAAAACCAACGAGCGGGTCAAGTCCCTGGACCTCCAGACCACTGGCCTCGCGGACGATGTCTCGGAACTTCAGGCCGAGGTTCGTAAGTTACGAAACGCGAATGATCTCTCCGCCCGCCGGCTCGAAGACTTTGAAGGTCGGGCCCGGCGCAACAACGTGCGCCTTATTGGGGTCCCGGAAACTTCGGGGGAGCTCTCCGTGGATTTACTCGTCGAGGATTTGGTGGTGGGTCGTCTTGCGCCTAGGGGCCTCGGCAAGTTTTTTGCGGTGGAGCGGGCTCACCGAGTGCCTGGCGGACGGCCTGAGGTGGGAGCCCCCCCGCGGCCGATTGTCGCCCGGATCTTCAATTTTCGGGATCGAGACGCTATCCTGCAAGCATCGAGAGTGACAGGCCCGGTGCCTTTTCAGAATGCCTCTGTGAGCTTTTACCCTGACTTCACCCAGATGGTGCAGAAACAGAGGCAAAGTTTCCTGGGGGTGAAGCGGCGGCTTAGGGATATGGACCTGAAGTATGCCATGCTTTTCCCCGCCAGGCTACGTGTGGTATATGAGGATCGGACTTTCTTCTTCGAATCACCGGAGATGGCAGGGGACTGGTTGGATGCACTCCCTCGGCGACAGCCCGGCCGGGACAGCGTGGATGGGGCGGAAGGCGACCGGGATGGACAGAAGTGATAACTCTGGTGTCGGCCTGTTTTGACTCAGCCCCGGACAGTGACTCGCACCTTATTGCAGTAATGGGAGGGCGGCGGGGGGAAGATAGGAGCTCTTTCCTCCCTTGGGGTACTTTTTGTAGATTTGTTTTTGATAGGGCGACAGGCACACTGCAAGTTGGGGGGGCTTTGTAAGCTGACGCAGGGGTGCAGGGAGGGGGGGGGATTCAGGATGTTGGGGTTGTTGTTTGGGGTTGTTCTTTTCTTGCAAGGCGTAGCAATGGTTGTCAGTATTGTCCGATCGTGGTTCTCCGGGGGGGTGGAGGTCTCTTTGTGTTCAGGGATGGGGGATAGGGGCTTAAACATAATTAGCTGGAATGTTAATGGCTTAGGGGATCGTATTAAACGGGGGATAGTCCTGCAATTTTTGAAACGGACCTTGCCAGATGTGGTCCTCCTGCAGGAGACCCACCTTATAGGGAATATGTGTTATGCACTTAACAGAAAGGGCTATAAATTCATTGCTCACTCGGGGTTCTCCTCGGGATCCAGGGGTGCGGGCATACTTGTTAGAGCTTCCCTACCATTCGAGGTTGACTCCACCATTGCTGATGACAGGGGGCGCTTTGTGGCTGTGGCGGGGAGGTGGGAGGGCAGAACGTTGGTATTGGTTTCTGTTTATGTCCCTCCTGCCCTGCAGGCCTCAACGTTTGCTGATCTGGGCAAGGCCTTGTTGGAACTCCCCGAAGGGACGCTAGTGGTGGGAGGAGACTTCAATGCGGTTGGTTCTGGAATGCTCGATAGGTACCCGCCCAGAGACACCGGGGGTGCTCAGAAGTGGCTTCCCGACTTTATTGATACTTTTGGTCTGGTAGATTGTTGGAGGCTGCGGCACCCCACTCAGAGACAATATACCTTTCATTCCGGGGCCCACGGGAGTCTCTCTCGGATTGATTATTTGCTCACTCTGGCGGCGCACGCCTCTTTGGTATCTGAGGCTAGGCACATGGCACGGGGCATATCTGATCATTCACCGGTGTGGGCCCATCTGGACATTGGCCGGGTGGTGGGGGGCAGGGTGGCTCCCATTAACCCCTGGTACTTTCGTGACCCCAAGCTGCGCAGCGCGTTGCTGAAGACAGTTGACCACTATTTTCGAGATAATCAGGGCTCAGTTGAATCTGCGGTGTCCTTGTGGGAAGCTTCTAAGACTGTACTGAGAGGGGAGGCTCTGTCCTTGGTAGTGGCCGCCAAGCGGCGGAGAGACGCCGAGGTGATACAAGTAGAGGACGAGATAGCGGCTTTAGAAGTGGCCTTGGAAGGGGATGTTGCAACGTCCACACTGCATAATTTGAGCGTGAAGCAATTGGAATATAGGGATCTGGTGACGAACGCCGCCAAGACCCTCAATAGGGAGCAGCAGGGTCGATTGTATGACGTTGGTGATAAGGCCGGGAAATTGCTGGCATGGCTGGATAAAAAAGAGCGTGTTAATCGAGTGGTGCCGGAGTTGTTGACGGATGGGGGAGAGGTTGTCACTGATCCCGACGGTATAGTTCGGTGTTTCTCGGACTATTTTCGTACGGTATACACCTCGGTCTCGGATAGGCCGACTGAGGACTCGTGTGAGCTTCTGCGTGACATCGCTCTGCCCTGCCTTTCTGCCATTGATAGGGATGACCTCGATGGCGATATCACTGTAGACGAAGTGGCGTGGGCTATCCGTGCGTTGCGCTCCGGTAAGGCTTCGGGCCCAAATGGTTTGCCGATAGAGCTGTACAAGCTTTGTCCGGATAAGTTGGCTCCTCACCTGCGCTCCATGTTCGTGGAGGCGCGGGGGAGTGGGTTTCTTCCGCTCGATCAACGGCTGGCGACGATTGTGGTAATACATAAAGACGGAAAGCCCCGGGATAAGTGTGGCTCCTATCGGCCGATATCACTTCTCAACGCCGAGCCGAAAATCCTTGCTAAGATCCTCACTAACCGCTTGGTCCGGGTGCTTGGCGACTTGATCCACCCGGATCAGTCGGGCTTCATCCCGCACCGTAATACAGCACTGAATCTTAGACGCCTCCATGGAGTGATTGCTAGGACGGGCACGATGCGAGAGCCGGCTATTGTGGCGTCCCTCGATGCCACGATGGCCTTTGACACGGTGGAATGGGCACACCTGTGGGCTGTGCTAGCCAAGTTCGGCTTTGGGCCTGGATTTGTGGGATGGGTGAGGTTGCTTTATGAGGGGCCTCTTGCAAGCGTCGTGGTGAATGGGCGGGCGTCGGCACCGTTCGAGCTCGGGAGAGGCACCCGGCAGGGTTGTCCCCTGTCGCCGTTGTTGTTCGCCCTTGCTCTTGAGCCATTTGGCGGCGTGGATACGATGGCACCCGGACATACGTGGGATTCGTTGGTCGCCTGACCACGAAGACCGTATTTCACTCTACGCCGATGAGGAAATATGAATTTTGTGATCAGTTATGTCCCCTATCTTAGACCCCAACGGCTCCATGTATAAACTACAAGTACATGTATGTTCCCTCCAGTTCCAGTTATGAAGACGCAAACACATGTGCGTCCACCGTCAACATGTCCTCTTTCAGATCCGCCATGAATGGGCTGGATATTCCATTCCTAAGTATGAAAGGCCACCGACTTTATATGGTTCATTTACTCCATTTTGCAGTTCAGGCGAGTAGGCCCTGAATGCTGCCATCAAGCCTTTTCCTGCTTTCTACCTCTGACAGCTCCAGTCTGAGCCCGCATCTGTACCCATGAACTTTGTCCTACTCCCTGCGCGGCTAACGGTGCCTGACTCGGCCTGTCTGCCTGCCAAAAAACTGTATTTCACCTTCAAGATTATCTGCTCCGCTCCTCATCCAATGCATTCCTGTCTAGTAGTTTAAGTAAACATCCTTCCAGCTACCGAGCAAGGGGCCCGGCTTCTCTGTCTTCATGCAAGTAATTCATAGCCCTGTTACTATGGAAGATTTCTGCCCTTGCATCTCATGTAGACACTTAGACGCTTGTACACGCACTCACAGTCAGTATAGAATAGATTTCGTTCGAGAGACCTTTCCTTTTGGATAACATAGTTCTTTAAACATAGGATGTTAGATATGATTTGGGATTAGGTTGACTTGACCCCCCAGACTTTTGTCTCCACATGTAGAGCTAAATGTCAAGTCCCCTTCACCTCCTAGTTGCACGTCAATCACACGTCATGCGGCTGCGCGCGCATCTCTGCCAAGTATTTCTGCTGACATTGCAGGATTCTTTCATGGATCCACCCATTTGTGACATCATGTATAATGACGTTTTCTAGTTACGCCTAGTTACGCCTATTTCTAGTTACGCATGCATATCTTTATCTATTTTATCAGCTGTTACGCCTCCTGCATCTGTTTCACTGTAATGCCTTTTCTATAAAAATGATTACCTGTCAATAATGTATTGCCTTCACTTCCTGAACCCCCGTGGTGATGGAATATGACGCCTACAGTTCGAACTGTAAAGGAATAAAGCCCTTTCAGAACCTCTAATACCACGGATTCTGCCTCTTATTTTACTGAGTTATTCTTACTGCATCAAAAATAGTATCGGTAATTAAATATTTACCACATAAATTGGCGCCCGAATAGGGACACTTTCTCATCTCACGCGCCGGAGGTGCGTTGCAGGCCCGGTCTCCTGCCACAGCTGGACGGACAACAACGCGTACCCACAGGATTTCCTGTATCTCCCTCCTGCCAAGCGGGGGTGACTGAGGCTGCGATCAACACCCAGACGAGGCGGTGAGAAGTGCGAAGTATCCCGACCAGAGCCTAGCTGAGAGAGCAAGATCCGAGGTATACAGAGGCCCACCAGGTTCCGAAGTTCCGTGTCGAGTCGAGTCCAGTCCGGTCCAGTCCAGTTCAGTTCAGTTCCGAGGCCTTCCGTTCCGAGCTACCCGGTGAGTACCATTGCCGGGGAGGCATTTAGACGTGCACATAGGTTGTGCCGGTCAAGACGGGTTTGGGTACACAAATCCAGTCTGCACTGTTTCAGCAGTGTATCTGTACTGTTTAGCAGTATATCTAGTATGTCTAGTATGTAATCCAGTATCACCTCGCTAGTGTCAAGTATTATGCTAAGTGACTAGTTCCCTATAGCCATTATTGTTCGTTAAATGTTAAATGTTAAATGTTTAAAAACTCTCTATATATTGTGGTGTGAATGACTGTTCCTTATTGTGTTTATTGTATTAAGTGTGTTCCATACTAAGTAACCAGATCTCAAAATGCCGCTCTTCTCGAAATTAAGACAGATCAAAACTAGAAAAGGGGTACTCGAAGAAGCTGTTCCCATTCCTCCTAGGGACACTCCAGGGTACTTCATGTATCATAAACATGGCCTAGACGCCGTATTATTTCTTGATTTATGGGTGGACTACACCAAGGAACTACCAGAAAGTCAGAGGTGGCCCGCAGCTGGGACCTGGGATGCAGATTGCATCATGAGAGTAGAGGAAGAACTATGGAAAAAGAAAGCCAGACAATCACAGAAAGATGCCATTGAATTATGGCGTAAAGAATCCTATAGACGTACAGAAAAAGCACTCAGACAGGAAGAGAAAGGTAAGGAGAATTCAAATAAAGCCCGAGAAAATCTATTAATTGAAGAAGGTACCCGAGTAAAATCAGAACAAGTAGACAGACAAAGAAACGCCCTTATGAATGGTATGTATCCTCTTCTGACCGAGGGGTTACCCAAGGCTACCCCGGAAGTACCCAAAAATTTGCCACCTCCATTGTTTCCGATAAAAGTACATCCCAAAGGGCATCCCAAAACCGCAGAAGATGTTTTCCTTTCCTCTTATTTAGATGACGCGGCTCCCGAGTATGCTAATACCGCACCACATAGACCACTTGCCGATGGTGCTCAACGCCAAGATCCTCCGTCTGTACCTCCACAACAACAAACTCTGACACACGTTCCGACAAGCACATCTGTTTCTACAGCTTTTCCCGCAACTACGGTTACTGTCTCACATTCAACAAATCCTTTCACGTCCAGCACCTCAGACGGTGCTACCGGAGGTACGACAGACATTTTTTCTACGCCACCCAGAATAAATAAACTTTCCCTTAGAGAATTAGCACACCAACGTACGCCTAAACTAGCAACTCCCGACATGCTTAAGGAACTTCTAGTGGATTGTAGATATGATCCTGTGCCCGGCAAACAGGACGAAATGCTGCTGTCATCATTACGTATCCGACGAGCTACAATATATTTAACGAAGCTACCAGGAATGACTACACATTTAGAAAATATATATCACTTTGTCCAGTCAGGGCGAGGTCCTGAAAGTATTAGCAGAGCCATGGAGTACCAGAAAGCGGAGGTACAGGGGCAACTGTTACGTTTCCTCATAAACTGTGTAATCAGAAATCAAGACCGGCCTGGGGTAAATCCGGAAGAAATGCAAAAACTTGTCACTTGGGGCCAGAATATATCAGAAGGGAGACATGATAAACAGTTATGTATAGTAGCTATGTACCGAAAGATCCGCAAAGAAGTAGAACGAATACACGAAGAAAGATTAGAGGTAGACGAGCCTGAACTAAACAGAGAGGAGGGGGAAGAATCAGGAATGCCAACAGGACAATTGGACACGATGGCTTATGTAGGTAGAGGAAGATTTTCTAATAATACTAGATGCTTTAATGATTCGGTACGCCCGATACGCCCAGAAAATAATAGAAATTACCAAACCCCTATAATAAATATAAGATCTCCCGAACACTTATTCCAAGCCGCTGACAACTTACTTCGAGAACGAAGGGGACATCATATACTTGATTCATTGGACGAACAAGAATTAGCTAGATCAGCAGTACTATGGGCTGACAGCCCCGGAAAATACAGTGATGACGCACTAGCACATACGTTTTTGAACCTTACCCCAGATGAACAGCGTTTAGCTGGTATATACATGATTCAACATCTCCTTATATTATATAAAAGCCAACACTCCGATCCTGGTCCTTTACCTGATATATTGACTGAATTACTCACGAATAAATGGAGAGGTTCAGGTACTGATTTAATTAGAGAAATACTAGAATTCAGAAACCAGTACATTCTTTTTGTATGCCCAGAACATGTCTCACTGCCCATCAAGGAAAGAACGACGTATTATATGGATAGACAGAATCCCTTACGCGAGGTGCACCCAATAAAAGGTGATGACAATCAGTTTAAACGCGTGTTTGTATACACACCCATATCTAAAATGGAATTATTAGAAATGAAGAAAGTGGTACCCAGTCATGACAAAGACCCAGCGGGTTTCCACCGTGAGATTAAAGACATGTTACTCATGGGAGAATATACCTACCCCGACATTATGAAAATATTGAAAGTATTAATGCCTGCTGGCATTTACGAAAAACTCAAAGAAAAAGATTGGGAGGTGGGAGACCAAAAGATAGATTGGACAGCATTAGAAAACGAAGAAAGAGCCCGAGGTCCAGGTTCAGGGCTTGGGGAGAAGACTAAAACACTACCAGGTTTACTAGTACAGGTACTGCCACGTTTATTAAGTACTAAAAAGGAAGACTGGGGTGCAATCTCAGCCTGTAAACAAAAGCAAGATGAAGACACTAGTGATTTCTATTCTCGATTTGAAAAATGTTTTGGTATAAATAGTGGCATAAAAGCAAGTAGCGAATCATATCCACATCTGTTTGTGACAAAATTAGTTGAAAATTCCCTGCCCCAAGTTAAGAATAGAGTATTAAAATTCGAGAGTACCTGGCAAGGTAACACCCCGTCACAAATGTTACAGATGTTACAATATCACCACAATAGAATTAGGGAGGAACAAGAACATGAACAAAGACGCATGAAAGACACGAAAATGAAAATGCTTGTTGCCCAGTCAGTTCCAGTAGACAGTCATAAAAAGGGTATGACACAGTCCAGTGATTCAGCAGGTCCTGTGAAAGGGACATGCAACTATTGTAAACAGCCAGGTCATTATATACACGATTGTCCAGTTTTAAAACATAATATCGCCACAGGTAAAACACAGGAAAGACCGCGGCCACCTAGACAGGATCAGAACCAACAAGGAGTCCCTTCAGCATGCACAGTCCATGCCAGCTCCACAACAGGCAGCTCCACAACGGAACGTAGTCACATCACAGCAGCAGCCTATTGCTGCCACACAAGCAACAACACAACAGATGTACCAGTATGCACAAACTGACTATCCTGATTATCAACGATACGTATGAAATAGCCTAGAGAGGGAAGTTGGCTTACCCCTTATCGAGGTTCCTGTAGATCAAGAGGGACCTTATGTACATAGTGAACTATTAGGTCAAGATAGAAAGTTTTTACTTGATACAGGGGCAAGCAGAACAACGATACGACGCAGTGAAGTTCCAGGGGCACCCCTCTCAGGCTCACAGAATATTTCCCTTGGTTTTTCAGGAAAACCTATCATTAATGAAGTGTCACAACCTCTTCCACTCACGGTTGGTCCGTTGACACGGACTACAGATTTATTGCTTACTAAATCATGTCCAGAAAACCTGTTAGGAATAAAAACATTGAAAGCTCTAGGAGCTATAATATGTTGTTCTCCGGAAGGAGTAAGATTATTTTTACGTGATTTCAAAGGGCACTATGTGTCCAGAGATATGGATCACAGACTGCAGAATTTGCCTACACATTTATGGGCACAAGGCCCCACCGATGTTGGTTGCATGAACATTACACCATATCGAGTCACACTAAAGGCAGGAGTGGTACTACCACGAATGCGACAATACAAATTACCACCAGATGCTGTAGTGGCTTTACTGCAAATCATTGACGAGCTTATTTCCCAAGGAGTGGTTGTGGAAACCAACTCCAATGTATGTAATTCCCCGATAATTCCGATTCTTAAACGAACTGATCCAAAGGCCCCGCCAGTATATCGATTGGTTATTGATCTGCGCGAATTAAATAAATGCATTGTACCACAATACCCCGTGGTCCCAGACATTTCTTCATTACTGACAGCCATTGACTCCGAAGCAACATTCTTTACTGTAATTGATCTCAAGAATGCCTTTTTCAGTGTCCCAATAGATCCGGAAAGCCAATACTTGTTCGGATTCAGTTTAAATGGACGAAGTTTTAAATTCACACGCGCACCTCAAGGATTCACAGAAAGCCCCAGCATCTATAGCCAAGCACTGAAACGAGAACTTGACAGTATCCACATGCCAGTTAACACTGCTTTGCTTCAATATGTCGATGATCTGCTGATCACCGCTCGAAGCGAACCTGAATGTGAGAAGGCATCACTGACGGTTTTACAATTTTTGGCCGACAAGGGGCACAAGGTGTCCCCTTCTAAGCTGCAATTCTGTGTCCAGCAAGTTGTTTATCTTGGGCACTCGCTGTCCAAGGAGGGAAGACAGCTTACACCTGACCGCATCCAGTTAATTGCTAACATGCCAATACCCAAGACACAAAAGGAGGTGCGGGCTTTTATAGGCCTCACTTCATACTGTAGGCAGTGGATCCCCCAATATGCATTCTTAGCAAAACCACTCATTCAGTTGACAACACAGGAGGCAGCCACATCGACTGTCCTCCCTTGGACTCAGGAACACACACAAGCCTTTGAAAGCTTAAAGAAAGCTTTATGTCAAGCACCTGTTTTAGCAACACCATGTTACAATAAACATTTTACACTCTTTGTTACAGAACGCGAAGGTACTGCCTTGTCAGTACTCACTCAGGAACAAGCAGGATCACACAAACCATGTGCCTATTTTTCTAGTACATTAGATCCCGTAGCTCAGGCTTTGCCTGCGTGCCTGAAATCAGTGGCAGCGACAGCTTTAGCAATCAGACAAAGCGATGCCATAGTATTAGGACATCCATTGACCGTACAGGTACCACATGCAGTAGAGGTTCTTGTGAACCGAACGCAAACACAACACTTGACTATAGCAAGACTCACCGGTTATGAATTAACATTGTTTCAGCCACACATAGAAATCAGACGTTGTAATACACTAAATCCTGCCACACTTTTGCCAGTAAACGGAACAGACCCACTAGCACATGATTGTAGTGAAGTTATTACTATCACGACGAAACCCAGACAAGATTTGACAGATGTCCCATTGTCAGATCCAGACCTGACGTTGTATGTAGACGGTTCATGCATGAGAACAAGTACAGGAGAGTTAGTGGCCGCGTATGCAGTCACAACAGACACTGAAGTTATTGAAACAAATTGTATTAACACCTTGTCAGCTCAAGCAGCAGAGCTCATCGCTCTGACACAAGCCTGTATCCAAGCCACAAATAAGAAAGTCAACATATGCACAGATTCACGTTATGCATTCGGAGTCGTTCATGACTTCGGCGTGCTATGGCGAGAGAGAGGTTATTTAACTTCTCACGGTGCTCATATTCAACACGGATCCCTCATTCATGCTCTATTAGACGCAATTCATCTACCCACTGCAATATCGATTATGAAATGCAAAGCTCATACGAAGGTTACCGATATCATTTCTCAAGGCAATGACCTAGCTGACAGAACAGCTAAACAGACTGCTCAAACTCACACAACTGACGTGACAAAGACAATAGTTCCGACACCAACACAGTGCATGACGGTTAAGGATCCCGCTCTTGACGTAATTGACATACAGACACATGCTACACCAGATGAAATAAAGAAATGGACTGAATTAGGAGGGATCCAAACGGATCAAGGTTGGATGACGAAGGAAAAATCTATATGGTTTCTTCCCGACTCTATGGTTCAAGTTATCATTAACACAATACATAGTCCAGCACACCTAGGAGAGAAAGCTATGCTAGACAGCATTCAACACATTTGGTTCAACAAACATTTACGAGCAGCAGCTAAACAAAAAGTCCGTACCTGTATGATCTGTTGTCAGTTTAACCCAGGTAAAAGCATTTCCGTAGAACAGGGTGGATTTCAGCCTCCTGATCACCCTTTTGAAGTCCTCCAGATGGATTATATCCAGATGGAACGATGTCGAGGATTCAAATATGTTCTCGTAGTCGTATGTGCTCTTTCCCGTTGGACAGAGGCATACCCGGTTTCAGATTACACTGCCCCGACTACTGCCAAACAGTTGGTTCGAGAATTCTTCCCACGGTACGGTTTACCACGTGTTGTCTACTCAGATAACGGCCAGCCGTTCTCATCCGAACTAATGAAACACGTTTCACTTTTGTTAGGCTATCAGTGGAGATTTCACTGTGTCCGACACCCCGAGGCAGCAGGTCTCGTGGAACGACATAATCAAACTCTGAAAATTAGATTGTCCAAAATATGTAGAGAAAAAGGTGTTGATTGGGTAGTAGCCTTACCAGTTGCACTCTTTTACATGAGAATGGTAGCACATTCTCGAACAGGGCTATCCCCGTATGAGGTGATCTTTGGTAGACCACCGAATATGTGGGGGACGCCTATACCTCGTAAAATAACTGATGTTGACTGTAATATGCTGACAGATTACCTGGCTTCCTTGATGTCTGCACTACAATCTTGTCGTTCACAGGTAGCCGCAGCCTTTCCCGATAACACAGAGGTAAAACCCCATGACGTAGTTCCCGGGGACCTGGTGCTGGTACGGAATTTCGACCGGAAGACTCAGCTGGATCCCAGGTGGAAATCGCCTCAACTTGTTCTGCTAACTACAAGGACAGCCGTGAAGATCGAAGGTCGTAAAGGGTGGTTACACTCAAGTCATATCAAGAAATTTCATGGACTACCATCTGATGTGAACATTACACCCTGCGTTTCCTCACAGATTGATTCAAAACTCCCCTTGGTTGAACAATCCGATACAGAACTGTACAAACTAAAATTAAGGTCTAGCAAGTCAGACAATTTGATTGTTTAAGTCCTCTCCAAGGTGAATCGGTTGAATTTGTCTCTGACATGTATCCCCTAGACCTGAATAGAGAAAGAAATCGAAAGATGCAGTTGAAAAAGCATGCGTATTGTAAATCACTGCGTAGTCATTGCACAGTGACATTATTAATTTTGTTTTTCTTAAGTCTTCTGATTATCGCTGCAAGTATACTGTTGCACATATATTACCCTATTTCTAAACGTGCTTACAATGTTACTGCTGAACATTCTTTTAGTGAATTACCCCCGCATGAGTTGTCCTATAGATTTGCGCTGCGCAATAACACTTTTATTAGTATGTTACATCATTCCCATCAGACCAGCAATGCTACCAATTGTTGGATATGTGGCCGACTCCCTCCCTATCAGAACTATAAGGGAGTCCTGCCTCTCTTTCCATATCCGTTCACACACAATGGCTCCTGTGGAGCATGGTTTAGTTTAATTAATTCCTTAGATTCAAATTCAGTAGTTTATCAAGATAATTGGGTATGGGGAAACCTGAACCTAGTTTTACTCAAAGTCTGCTACCCTAACAAGGAGGGACTTCCCAAGAGAACAGGAACTGATTTAGAAAATGAAGTATATGGATTAGGTAACTTTACGCTTAACCTCATGATCCTGAATGTTGAATCCGAAGCTGCACCAATTTTGCCCGCTATGTCAGTATTTCCAGTTAAAGGTGAATTGTGTGTAAGAAAGAATGGTTCAATACATATGGGCCATAGTAAATGCACCACTGTAATTGAATTCAATGATCAAGGCAAGTCTACATTTAGAGCTTCTCGCCATTCTTACTTCGTATGTGGTCAGACTGCATATATACGTCTGCCTTTAGATTGGGATGGTACCTGTTACATCGCATTTCTCTTGCCGCCTGTTTTCCTAGCCCCTCCTGATTATCACAGAAATACCCATTTAGTACACAATAGAGAACGGAGAGATCTCCCAATTGTCGATTACACTGAAACGGCATGGGAAAAATATACAGATTTCAATAAAGGTCTCTTTCCCTATATAGGTACAGTCACCAATAGTAAGCTGATACGTAGATTAACTAGGACCCTTGAAGCCGTAGTAAATGAAACTATTTCCGCCTTAGGCAACTTAACAGAGGAGCAGTCTGCGATGCGGATTGTTGTTCTTCAAAATCGTCTTGTTCTTGACGTCATCCTGGCCGATAGGGGCGGAGCTTGTAGGGTCATCGGATCAAGTTGCTGCGTATTCATCCCAGAAAATTCGCCATCTGTATATAAAGCCATAACTCGTCTCCACAAGATTGTAAGCCAGATACACCAGAATCCAGGCACCTGGACTTGGTCCGGTTGGTTCTGGAGCGTGTTGTCAGCCTGGGGATGGAGGATCCTATCCTTCCTAGGTATTGGCTTTCTCATACTATTCAGTTGCTGCTTATGTCTACAATGTGGGCCAGCGATTTGTGGTCTGTGTGCCACATCGTGTATTCCACATCCAAGTTTACGCTCCAAATCCCGGATGAAGAAAGAAGAACAAATGATGCTATATGAACAGATCGATGGATTGATGAAGATTGATATCTCCTGAGGGTCCGTAGGGGACAAGGAGGGAATGAGGAAATATGAATTTTGTGATCAGTTATGTCCCCTATCTTGTATAAACTACAAGTACATGTATGTTCCCTCCAGTTCCAGTTATGAAGACGCAAACACATGTGCGTCCACCGTCAACATGTCCTCTTTCAGATCCGCCATGAATGGGCTGGATATTCCATTCCTAAGTATGAAAGGCCACCGACTTTATATGGTTCATTTACTCCATTTTGCAGTTCAGGCGAGTAGGCCCTGAATGCTGCCATCAAGCCTTTTCCTGCTTTCTACCTCTGACAGCTCCAGTCTGAGCCCGCATCTGTACCCATGAACTTTGTCCTACTCCCTGCGCGGCTAACGGTGCCTGACTCGGCCTGTCTGCCTGCCAAAAAACTGTATTTCACCTTCAAGATTATCTGCTCTGCTCCTCATCCAATGCATTCCTGTCTAGTAGTTTAAGTAAACATCCTTCCAGCTACCGAGCAAGGGGCCCGGCTTCTCTGTCTTCATGCAAGTAATTCATAGCCCTGTTACTATGGAAGATTTCTGCCCTTGCATCTCATGTAGACACTTAGACGCTTGTACACGCACTCACAGTCAGTATAGAATAGATTTCGTTCGAGAGACCTTTCCTTTTGGATAACATAGTTCTTTAAACATAGGATGTTAGATATGATTTGGGATTAGGTTGACTTGACCCCCCAGAATTTTGTCTCCACATGTAGAGCTAAATGTCAAGTCCCCTTCACCTCCTAGTTGCACGTCAATCACACGTCATGCGGCTGCGCGCGCATCTCTGCCAAGTATTTCTGCTGACATTGCAAGATTCTTTCATGGATCCACCCATTTGTGACATCATGTATAATGACGTTTTCTAGTTACGCCTAGTTACGCCTATTTCTAGTTACGCATGCATATCTTTATCTATTTTATCAGCTGTTACGCCTCCTGCATCTGTTTCACTGTAATGCCTTTTCTATAAAAATGATTACCTGTCAATAATGTATTGCCTTCACTTCCTGAACCCCCGTGGTGATGGAATATGACGCCTACAGTTCGAACTGTAAAGGAATAAAGCCCTTTCAGAACCTCTAATACCACGGATTCTGCCTCTTATTTTACTGAGTTATTCTTACTGCATCAAAAATAGTATCGGTAATTAAATATTTACCACACCGACGATATTCTGCTATACCTTGCCTCGCCCAAGAAATCTCTGATAGTGGTTTGTGACGTCTTGACTTCATTCGGTAGAAACTCTGGCCTAGTCATTAATTGGGGGAAGTCATACTTGTATGTCCTGTGTGGGGATGTCCCGCCTGTCGCGCGTAACTGCTCGATCCAGCAGGGTTTTTTGTATTTGGGGATCTATAATTCCACTGACCCCATTTTACGCCACGAGAGGAACTTGCTCCCTCCCTTGGCGCGTCTGCGGCGGGATGTGGCGGGCTGGCGGCGGTTGCCGCTTTCCCTCCTTGGCCGTGCCGCACTGTTCAAAATGATGTCTCCTCCCCGTTTCCTCTATGCTCTGCAGAATACCCTTGACTTGGTCCCGGCCAGCTACTTCCGTGAGGTCGAAAGCCACCAGCGCGCGCTCTTGTGGGACGGGCGTCCGTGTATAGCGATCGCTAAGTTGACGCTTCCATGGTACGATGGTGGTATCGCGCTTCCAGACATTCGACGTTATTACTGGGCCACCCAGTTGAGCGCGATTAACCATGGTGTATATGGTCCGGCGCTGAGCCCCGGCTTCGCCATGGACCGATGGTTGCTCCGTGGGGGTAATTACCACAGAGCGTTGTACTCGAAGTCGTCAGACTTCACCCTTACGGGGCCCACCAGAGTGGCCGTGCATGTATGGAAGGTGGCGACGGACTCACTGGGCTGGAAGGGTAAGCTTACCCTTGCCACCCCTCTGTTTGACTCCGATATTCTGGGTAAGCTTTGGCATACAAAAGGGTTTGAGAAATGGGACCTGATCGGCATATCCAGGGTTGGAGACATTTTGGTTAAGGGTAGGATAAAGTCATTCGAGGAGTTGCAGAAGGAATACGAGCTGGGGAGCACGGAGTTCTTCCGATATGCTAAAGTGCGCCACGCCTTGCGGTCAGTCCTTGTAGAAGGGGAGAAGGTGCCCGAGTCCTCTCCGTTGGATGACCGGATCCTGGATGGCCATATGCCAGAGAGCACGATTTCGCTTATCTATAAGAAACTTATTAATGTTCGGGCGGATGTTCTTCTAGGGTTGCGCGATCAATGGACCAGGAATGGCCTTGAACTAGATGATGAGGATTGGCAGTATGCAGTTTCTTCTCCCAAAGAGGTCGCTATCCCCGCGCGCCTGCGGCTGGTGCAGCTTAAAATACTCCATAGGGTCTATGTGACGGGGCCCAGGTTGGTCCACATGGGTTTCTCTGAGGAGGGCTTATGTAAGAGAGGCTGTGGTATGGTGGGCACCTTCCTACATATTATCTGGGAATGCGGTGCGATTATGGAGTTTTGGAGGCGAGTCCACGAGGTGATGGGGGAGGTGACGGGAATTGTCATGCAGCCTGAGGCGCGATGTTGTCTCCTGAATGTCTGGAGTCCTACTGACCACAACGCGGCACAGACTCAGTGGGTGACCCTTGGGAACATGGTAGCCAAGCGCGACATTGCTCGGCTGTGGGGCTCTAATAGGCCTCCTACATTGACAGCATGGATGGAAAACATGGATTGGAGCATGTTTAGGGAGAAGACAGTGTATTGTGCTCGAGGGCGCCCTCGAAAATGGCACTCTGTATGGGGGCCATGGAACCAGTACAGAGGGGACATATGCCTGCCCCCAGACCCGGACCCGCCTGAGGAGCAGCTTTCCCCTTAGCTTTCTTTCCGGCTTTGAATTCCTTGCTGGTATGTGTTTGTCTTTTTGAGTCTCTGACTTTCCCTCCTTTCCCTTACTATAGACCTGTGTCTGTTGGACGAAATGGGGCTCGTCCCCCCGGATAGGAACCTCTTTTGGTGCTTACAGTACTTATCGCCTTGTTTGTGTTTAGGGTTGGATTTATGTTTATTTAAAACAGAACCTTTGACTCTCCTGTCAGTAAAATGTGGATGCAAGCATGTGTTGTGTCTCTAAAGCTGCCGTTCCTCCGGGTTGTCGGCTGAATAGCTGTGTCACTGATTTTAAAATAAAGGTTTTCCAAAAAAAAAAAAAAAAAAAAAAAATATTGATATGATTAAATCATTGGATCATTATATTTAATAGTTTGGTCTTGCAGTGATTGATAGTGTTTGAATGTCCAGCTAGCTTTTTTCTCTTTTGTGAATCTTAATATTGACCAAGTGTAGCTGGATGGTATAGGGTCCACCCCGTTCCTTATATATTTTTACCACTTCAGCAGCCACGCTGGCCCACTCCAGAGGCAATGATGAGGCAGAATAATAGATTGCTGCTTTGCTCTGGCGAAAGGGTACGTAAGACAGGATTTTAAAAGTCCACCACGTTTTTAGTATTTTATTTTGTCGCAGTACATTTGATCTAGTTGGCTTCTGCAATGGTGGATGGTCTACAAAGCCAATCTCATCCCTTGCCCTATCCCCCCGTCTAAAGCAAAACTCTGCAATCTCTTCTTTACAGCATCCAAATCTTAATGGTCTTGAGGTTTTGTAATTACTTTGTGAGATGGTTTATCAATGGCAAATGAATGCTGTTTTTGCAAGGATTAATAAAGGCCACCAATTAATTCTTTACATAAATGAATATTTACAATGCACAATTTGCACGACCGTCCGCCTCTCATCCTTTCTTTCACTCCTCTAGACTATCCCATACCTTCTTCACATCCCTTTTCTGCACCTACGTAAACATATTTATCAAATCATAACCAGGTTTCAAGGTGAGCTTGCAACTATTCGGCCATTGATACACAGATTATATTTACTTTTACTTGCTAAATCTTCAGAATGTGTATACCCACAGCCCCATTTACAAGTGCCTAAGACCTCATCTGAAACTTGTACTGTTTACAATCCATTACAAAATAGTGGTAACAGCTCTTATTTGCCTGTCCTCCTTGTCATATCCCCTCACATACACAATAGTCAATTAATGTGCTATGCTCTCAGCACATTGCATTAACTAATGTCAACACACTTTGCAGTGGGCAACAGTGGATAATACCTTACAATCAGCTCTAGAAGAGAACTCTCGGGACACTCTTTTTTTTTTTTTTAAAAAACCTTTATTGTATATCCGTGACACAGCTATTCAGCCGACAACCCGGAGGTACGGCAGCTTTAGAGAGTCAACACATGCGTGCGTCCACATATCACTGACAAGAGAGCTAAAGGTTCTATTTTACATAAACATAAACACACCCCCAAACACGAGCAAGGCGAAAGGTACTGTAAACATCCAGCGAGGTTCCCAGCAGGGGGGACGAGCCCCATCTCATCCAACAGGCACAGGTCTATAGCAAGGGAAGGGACACTCTTAATCATTAGTGAAAACACGTATATGGGCAGTGAGTTCAGAGTGCAATTGCAAAAAAGTATAAAGATGCAGGAGTGTAGTGCCAATAAATAGCACACACTGCATAGCCAGGCTGATATTTAGGAAAACGTGCCTCATTCTGCACATGTCAAGATAATCTTCACCTTTCTCTGCAAAATGATGTGACTTCCATTAATCTTACAAGTTTACGTTTGTTGTTTTGAATTAGTGCATTTCACTAGGATCCACCTCTTTCCATTGGCTATTAACCTGTCCACTCCCATACATCCTAACAAGGTAAACATGCATCCTCGCTGGTATTTCACTTTAAACATATTTTCGTGTATTATTTGTCTGCCAGAAAAATACCTCATGCAGTCTATTTATACTCATGGAATGTCAAAAGGCAAACTAGTCAAATACACTGCTCTGACATTGGAGATCTTTAAAGCCTTTGAACTTATATAGGATACCAACGCTGAAGATATGACTTTACAGCTTAATAATACTATCATCTCCTACTTCACATGATTTACTAGGCACTAGGTTGCTGGCAACAAACTCTGTGTGATCATGGTCCTACTTAAAGCTGGGTGCCACTGAAATGTTTGTTGAGAGTCTTTCATTGTGGTCATGGAAGGAGAGTTTGGTGTAGATAGTGAAAGTGGGCCTGAAAGTATGTTTTGTCTAATGCACTTTTTACCTTTACAGCAGCCACAGTGGTTCCCCACAGACACAATAATGAGAGAGAGCCGAAGCCTCCTACCTTATTCTGGCGAAAGGGTGAGACAGGACGTCAAAGGCCACCATGTTTTGAGCATTTCCTTCACCATGTGTTTGAGCATTTCCTTCACCATGTGTTTGAGTATTTCCTTTCTCTCAGTACTTTTGATCTTTTGGTTTCTATCAATGTGTTGGCGACAAAACCAGTCATTTCTTGCCACCTCTCCCTCTCTAGAACTAGCTACACAAGCTGCTCTATCATACATTGTCTTATCTTACTGCCTCATCGTTCAATGGATTTTACCCAACAGTGATTACAACTTTAAGTTTTGACAATAAAGTTTCCGAACGTTTGTTAATTTCAAATGAATGCTGTTTCATCAAGACTAATAAAGGCTAATAATTGATTCTTTAAATAGATGACTATTTACAATGTATATTTCCCAAGAAAGCGTAGTTTATGTCACATATGTCCTCATTAGTGGAGGATGGAGTTGGCCATAATCTTTGCTGAAGTCATTTTTTGACTCTTTGCAGCTTCCTGTAAGCCTTTCTAGAGACTACATGAGACAGATGAATTTTACATTGATTTTGAACATCCCACATCATATTGCTGGAAGAGCATGGGTAAGTGAAAAAGTATTTGGGTCTTTCAGTACCCTCCATGCATGTTATCTAACATTGGATCCACTATACATGTTATTTCCAACACCCTGTTCCCAATCCATAACTAACCTGACAAAGCCTCTAAACAAACCTTTTCCTAGCATTTCTCACCAACCAATAAGACCTCTAAACCTTAGACCATCTTCTTAGTATCTCCACTTGTTGCATTGTCATTAAGCCCACGTCACTAGTCCCCTATGCTTCTTTTCTGGCAAATTCTTCCCCTTTCCGCCAATCTTCTTTCAGCATCCCCATTTCATTCTCTGGCACTTCCTCCCTTACCTACCCCACCTACAAATAAAGTTTAAATAAGTTCAATAGCTATAGATCTTCATACACATTGGACATATTTTGGCTCTCTAGTTTCAACCACATCCAGGTTTCTACATTTATATGCACATGTCTCCCATACAATTCATGAGATTGCATCAGGTTGATAAACTTGGCATTTAAAGGAGCATATGATCACCTTCTAAAACGCGAGAGCTGCTAAACACTTTGATGAAGGTTTTTTATTTTGGGCATGGTGTTTTGTGGATAATGGAAGAGGCCCTTGGAGTACGTTTTGCCTCATGCCATTTTTACCACTTCACAAAATTCACCAGTGTTGGTACTGACGAAGCCCGTTTTGAGAGCACCATTAGGAGTGTTAAAATTGAAAACAAAGATTAAATCAGTTGTTAGTCATCGTCTGTTTCCGCCTTTCAACCTGGTTTTATGACGGAGGTCATTGTAAAGAAAACCACTCGCCAACTAATAGGAATATAAAGGCACACCGCACGAGTAATCGATCTGCAATGCAGGTTGTGTATTGTCCAAAAAATCACATTTAAAATGAACAACAATCCTTCATTTATCTAAAAAGCTTCTAACTCAAAGAATTCCAGTCACGGCCCTGAGGAGAAGCCCCTGATTAGAAGGGCTTTCGAAACGCGTTGGCACCTTGTTCACCAACAGGGGACTATGTGTTTGAAATAATGCAGCAACTGAAGAAATTAATTTAGAATAGGTTGTATATAAAATATATCCCCTTTGGGTGGTTGCCCTGAACCATAGGCTTGGGCAGCTGTTGTTGATCTCTGCTTACGACTGGTAGCAGTGTATATTTGTATATATTTGTGATTACATGTCAATGTTGAACAGTCATTGGATGTTTTTTTCTGTGTAATGTGGATTTTTGTTGACATAACAAAAATATTTAAATATTGATATGATTAAATCATTGGATCATTATATGTAATATTTTGGTCTTGCAGTGATTGATAGGGTTTGAATGTCCAGCTAGCTTTTTTCTCTTTTGTGAATCTTAATATTGACCAAGTCTAGCTGGATGGTATAGGGTCCACCCCGTTCCTTATATATTTTTACCACTTCAGCAGCCACGCTGGCCCACCCCAGAGGCAATGATGAGGCAGAATAATAGATTGCTGCTTTGCTCTGGCGAAAGGGTACGTAAGACAGGATTTTAAAAGTCCACCACGTTTTTGAGTATTTTATTTTGTCGCAGTACATTTGATCTAGTTGGCTTCTGCAATGGTGGATGGTCTACAAAGCCAATCTCATCCCTTGCCCTATCCCCCGTCTAAAGCAAAACTGTGCAATCTCTTCTTTACAGCATCCAAATCTTAATGGTCTAGGGGTTTTGTAATTACTTTTCTGGAAGGTTTATCAATGGCAAATGAATGCTGTTTTTGCAAGGATTAATAAAGGCCACCAATTAATTTGTTACTTAAATTAATATTTACAATGCACAATTTGCAAGACCGTCCGCCTCTCATCCTTTCTTTCACTCCTTCAGACTATCCCATACTCCCTTCACATCCCTTTTCTGCACCTACGTAAACATATTTATCAAATCATAACCACTTTTCAAGGTGAGCTTGCAACTATTCTGCCATTGATACACAGATTGTATTTACTTTTACTTGCTAAATCTGCAGAATGTGTATACCCACAGCCCCATTTACAATGAAATGAAATGAAATGAATGAAATGAAATGAATGAAATGAAAAAGTATTTCTAAAGCGCATGGCTGCCCTTGAGCGTCCCAGCGCTACGTGTACACACAGACAGACCTCCTCTGAGCCGCATCCAGAGATGTTAGTCATTCTGGGGGAAAAGGAACGTTTTAAGGGATTTTCGGAATCTGGTCAAGCTAGGTTCTTTCCTCATGGATGTTGGGAGGGAGTTCCATAGCTGACCCGCGTTTATTGAAAAGCGGCGTCCTCCGGTCCTTGTTCTTTTTGCTCTCGGGATAGCTACCAGGTTTTCCTCGCCAGAGCGGAGCGTTCGTACTGATTTGTAAGGGCGGATCAGATCTCTGAGGATCGGAGGGCCTGTGCCTTGGAGGACTCTGAACACTGTACAGAGCGCTTTGAATTTCACTCTCGCTCTTATGGGCAGCCAATGGAGCGCTTTCAAGGCCGGTTTTGCTGACGTTCTTCTAGGTGTGTTCGTCAGCAGTCTTGCAGCTGCATTCTGCGCCCTCTGGAGCACGTTCAAGGTGTATTCCGGTGCAGCCAGGAAAAGGGCGTTGTTATAATCCAGTCTTGACAGAATAAGGCCCTGTACCAGCAATTTCCTAGAGTCTAATGGGAGTAAGGGCATAACTTTCCGTATTGAGCGGAGCAGCCCATAGCAACACCCTGCAGTTATTTTCGCCTGAGTGTGCATCGACAGCTCCGGTTCAAGCCAGACGCCGAGACTTTTTATGGATCCCTTCGGGGTCGGAGGATCTCCTAAACAAGTCGGCCACATACATTTGGGGAGGGAGGTGCAGAGATTTCCCAGCAACATCACCTCGGTTTTGGAGGCATTAAGCTTGAGTCTTGAGTCGGCCATCCATGCCATGATGTTGGTAAGGCAGGCGGCAAACTTCTCACCATGGCTTTCTGCGAGCGAGAGCGAAACAATCAATTGGGTGTCATCCGCGTACGTTGCGAGTTTCACTCCAAAGGGTGCGACCTCCCCCTCCAGTGGGGCCATGTAGACGTTAAAAAGCGTAGGGCTCAGTGAAGAGCCCTGCGGGACACCACACTGAAGGGGGGTGGGCACTGATCTATAGTTGCCCTCGCACACTTGATATGTTCGATCACTCAAGAATGACATTAGCCAGGTGAGCGCCAGGCCTCTTACTCCCAGCTCCTCCAACCGGTGGATCAAGATCTTATGATCCACCGTATCAAATGCCGCGCTCAGATCCAGGAGGACCAGGGCTGCTGATCCTCCTGAATCTAAGATGCACCTGCCCTCTTCTACCATGGTGATCAGCGCCGAGTCAGTGCCTTGACCGGGCCGAAAGCCAGTCTGGGTGTGCCGTAACAACTCGTTAGATTCCAAAAAGGACGAGAGTTGCCGGTTAACCCATTTCTCAGCAATCTTTCCCATCCCTGGCAGTAAGGAGATTGGCCGAAAGTTGGACAAATCGGTGGGATCAAGCCCCGCTTTTTTTAGCAGGGCTTTTACTATAGCCTGCTTCCAACTGGGGGGGACCTTGGCGGCGGCAAAGGAAGCATTGAGTAGATCTACTGCCGGTCCCGCTATGACATCCATAAACTGCTTTAGGATGTACATAGGCATGGGATCCGTCGGAGAGCCACTTTTTTGCGCGGCCAACTCTTTACAGAAAGCTTCCCTGGTGATCGGGGCAAACTTGTCCAGCACGGCTCTATCAGTGGCCAGACGGCTCTCCCCCAAGGGCAGGCTCTGACGGGACACGGGGAGGCCGGCTATGATGTTTTGAATTTTCTGGTCAAAGTACTGGGCCAGAAGGTTACAGCGGTCCGTACTCCCCTCTGAGGGTTCTGGAGATACTGGAACTTTGAGCAGCTCTTTGAGAATTTTATAGGTTTCCCTTGAAGAATTGGTTGATGATTTTATCCTATTTTCAAGGTAGGCCGCTTTGGTGGCATTGCGCGCCACTTTATAAGTTCTCATGGCTGCCCTGTACTCTTCTTTGGAGTTTCCTGCCCAGTTTTTCCGCCAGTCACGTTCTTTCTTTTTACAAATTTTTCTCAGAAGACCCAGCTCTGGGGTGAACCATAAGGATTTGGGGCCCCCCGTCTTCCTGTTAGCTATTTTCAGGGGAAGTACCGCGTCTAAAGCTGTGCTGAGCCATTCGCAGAAAGCCTCATCTGCCTCTATAGGATCCCTATTAAGCACCGGGATGGTATGTGTCAGCTTGCGTGTAAGATCGCCGACCGGGAGTTTCGACCATGCCCTTACTGGTACTTGTGCTGTGGCTGCCGGGAGAGATGGGGGAGCTGTAACAAAACCCAGTTGAAAGGGGATCAGGAAGTGATCCGTCCAAGGGAGAGGCAAGGACGGTGACATGGAAAGACGGGGAAGATTAGAAAACACCGTATCCAATAAATGGCCCTTGACGTGGGTGGGCTCCTGATTATGGAGGGTGATGTTCCCCAGCCCAAGTTCAGATCTAAGGTCGTTTGCAGCTTTATCCTCCGCTGAATCGAAATGTAGGTTTAAATCTCCAAGCAGGAGAAAGTTGGGTGCCGACGCTATTAGCAATGGGGCCTCTTCAAGCAGAGAGTTCGCGAACTGCTTGATGTTGCCCGGAGGCCGGTAAATCAGCAACCCCGACAGTGAGTCGTTGGGGGACAATTGAATCTTAAAGCTACAACTTTCCGCATCCAGGATAGACCCTTCAGCGGCCCTACATGTCAAAATATCTCTATATATAATGGCCAGCCCGCCCCCTCTGCCTCGCGGTCTGTGCAAGCAAAAGATACAAAATCCGGGGGGAAGAGCGTTCGCCATGTCAAAATCCGAACTGTCAGATGTCCACGTTTCCGACAAAAATAGCACATCAAGCTTGTGATCCAAAATCAGATGGTGGATGTGTAAGGAGTGCCTAGGTAAAGATCTACAGTTCAGGAGGGCTAGTCGAAGTGGTTCCCTAGGGGGGGGAGCATTCTGGGCCTCTTTACTTTCCGTAGTACATAGAGCACAGGCTTTGAAGAGCACATCCAACCTCAATCCCCTCGGACAGAGGCAGGAGGCTTTGGGGCAGAGAGACATAAGTTGTTCTTGCGAGTATGTGAGAGGCCCTCGCTTTGTTTTGGGCAGCATGTCTGGCCCTAGGTCCGTACGGGCCCGGACGGGCCCAGACGGGCTTGCCTCTGGCGCGCCTCCGGCGCGCCATCGGCGCGCCCGCTGCGCCCGCCCGCCCGCTGCGCGGACGAGTGAGTGCGGCCATTTATGAGGCGCGAGGTCCTGTGTTCGCCCTCACACTAGAGCGCAAAATGCCCTCTTCCCAAACCAAGATGGCGGGACCTTCCGGTTTAGACTTAGGTTACCGGAGGTCATTCAGAGCCCAGAAACGGCTCGAAAATGCCCCCACCAGCTAATATGACCAGGCGGTGTGACAAGGAGTAAATTTAAAAATTAAAACAAATTTTCCAAACCAACATCAAAAATAACGTTTTTAAAAGCAATTTCGGCTCTGTGCTGCCGTGTGGTGCCCGGCTAAGCTCCCTGTGAGTGTCAGGGGAGCCGCCTATGTGTACAGGCTGCGCCCGAGGCTCTTGCCTTAATTTATAGCACGAGGTCCTGTGTTCACCCTCACACTGGAGCGCAAAATGCCCTCTTCCCAATCCAAGATGGCGGGACCTTCCGGTTTAGACTTAGGTTACCAGAGGTCATTCAGAGCCCAGAAACGGCTCGAAAATGCCCCCACCAGCTAATATGACCAGGCGGTGTGACAAGGAGTAAATTTAAAAATTAAAACAAATTTTCCAAACCAACATCAAAAATAACGTTTTTAAAAGCAATTTCGGCTCTGTGCTGCCGTGTGGTGCCCGGCTAAGCTCCCTGTGAGTGTCAGGGGAGCCGCCTATGTGTACAGGCTGCGCCCGAGGCTCTTGCCTTAATTTATAGCACGAGGTCCTGTGTTCACCCTCACACTAGAGCGCAAAATGCCCTCTTCCCAATCCAAGATGGCGGGACCTTCCGGTTTAGACTTAGGTTACCGGAGGTCATTCAGAGCCCAGAAACGGCTCGAAAATGCCCCCACCAGCTAATATGACCAGGCGGTGTGACAAGGAGTAAATTTAAAAATTAAAACAAATTTTCCAAACCAACATCAAAAATAACGTTTTTAAAAGCAATTTCGGCTCTGTGCTGCCGTGTGGTGCCCGGCTAAGCTCCCTGTGAGTGTCAGGGGAGCCGCCTATGTGTACAGTGCCTAAGACCTCATCTGACACTTGTACTGTTTACAATCCATTACAAAATAGTGGTAAAAGCTCTTATTTGCCTGTTCTCCTTGTCATATCCCCTCACATACACAATAGTCAATTAATGTGCTATGCTCTCAGCACATTGCATTAACTAATGTCAACACACTTTGCAGTGGGCAACAGTGGATAATACCTTACAATCAGCTCTAGATGAGAACTCTCGGGACACTCTTAATCATTAGTGAAAACACGTTTATGGGCAGTGAGTTCAGAGTGCGATTGCAAAAAAGTATAAAGATGCAGGAGTGTAGTGCCAATAAATAGCACACACTCCATAGCTAGGCTGATATTTAGGAAAACGTGCCTCATTCTGCACATATCAAGATAATCTTCACCTTTCTCTGCAAAATGATGTGACTTCCATTAATCTTACAAGTTTACGTTTGTTGTTTTGAATTAGTGCATTTCACTAGGATCCACCTCTTTCCATTGGCTATTAACCTGTCCACTCCCATACATCCTAACAAGGTGAACATGCATCCTCGCTGGTATTTCACTTTAAACATATTTGCGTGTAATATTTGTCTGCCAGAAAAATACCTCATGCAGTCTATTTATACTCATGGAATGTCAATAGGCAAACTAGTCAAATACACTGCTCTGACATTGGAGATCTTTAAAGCCTTTGAACGTATATAGGATACCAACGCTGAAGATATGACTTTACAGCTAAATAATACTGTCATCTCCTACTTCACATGATTTACTAGGCACTAGGTTGCTGGCAACAAACTCTGTGTGATCATGGTCCTACTTAAAGCTGGGTGCCACTGAAATGTTTGTTGAGAGTCTTTCATTGTGGTCATAGAAGGAGAGTTTGGTGTAGATAGTAAAAGTGGTCCTGAAAGTATGTTTTGTCTAATGCACTTTTTACCGTTACAGCAGCCACAGTGGTTCCCCACAGACACAATAATGAGAGAGAGCCGAAGCCTCCTACCTTATTCTGGCGAAAGGGTGAGACAGGACATCAAAGGCCACCATGTTTTGATCATTTCCTTCACCATGTGTTTGAGCATTTCCTTCACCATGTGTTTGAGTATTTCCTTCACCATGTGTTTGAGTATTTCCTTTCTCTCAGTACTTTTGATCTTTTGGTTTCTATCAATGTGTTGGCGACAAAACCAGTCATTTCTTGCCACCTCTCCCTCTCTAGAACTAGGTACACAAGCTGCTCTATCATACATTCTCTTATCTTACTGCCTCATCGTTCAATGGATTTTACCCAACAGTGATTACAGCTGTGAGTTTTGACAATAAAGTTTCCGAACATTTGTTAATTTCAAATGAATGCTGTTTCATGAAGACTAATAAAGGCTAATAATTGATTCTTTAAATAGATGATTATTTACAATGTATATTTCCCAAGAAAGCGTAGTTTATGTCACATATGTCCTCATTAGTGGAGGATGGAGTTGGCCATAATCTTTGCTGAAGTCATTTTTTGACTCTTTGCAGCTTCCTGTAAGCCTTTATAGAGACTACATGAGCCAGATGAATTTTACATTGATTTTGAACATCCCACATCATATTGCTGGAAGAGCATGGGTAAGTGAAAAAGTATTTGGGTCTTTCAGTACCCTCCATGCATGTTCTCTAACATTGGATCCACTATACATTTTATTTCCAACACCCTGTTCCCAATCCATAACTAACCTGACAAAGCGTCTAAACAACCCTTTTCCTAGCATTTCTCACCCACCAATAAGACCTCTAAACCTTAGACCATCTTCTTAGTATCTCCACTTGTTGCATTGTCATTAAGCCCACGTCACTAGTCCCCTATGCTTCTTTTCTGGCAAATTCTTCCCCTTTCCTCTTCTTCCCCTTATGTCTGGATTAGGCATCAATCTTCTTTCAGCATCCCTATTTCCTTCTCTGGCACTTCCTCCCTTACCTACCCAACCTACAAATAAAGTGTAAATAAGTTCAATAGCTATAGATCTTCATACACATTGGACATATTTTGGCTCTCTAGTTTCAACCACATCCAGGTTTCTACATTTATATGCACATGTCTCCCATACAATTCATGAGATTGCATCAGGTTGATAAACTTGGCATTTAAAGGAGCATTTGATCACCTTCTAAAACGCGAGAGCTGCTAAACACTTTGATGAAGGTTTTTTATTTTGGGCATGGTGTTTTGTGGATAATGGAAGAGGCCCTTGGAGTACGTTTTGCCTCATGCCATTTTTACCACTTCACAAAATTCACCAGTGTTGGTACTGACGAAGCCCGTTTTGAGAGTACCATTAGGAGTGTTAAAATTGAAAACAAAGATTAAATCAGTTGTTAGTCATCGTCTGTTTCCGCCTTTCAACCTGGTTTTATGACGGAGGTCATTGTAAAGAAAACCACTCGCCAACTAATAGGAATATAAAGGCACACCGCACGAGTAATCGATCTGCAATGCAGGTTGTGTATTGTCCAAAAAATCACATTTAAAATGAACAACAATCCTTCATTTATCTAAAAAGCTTCTAACTCAAAGAATTCCAGTCACGGCCCTGAGGAGAAGCCCCTGATTAGAAGGGCTTTCGAAACGCGTTGGCACCTTGTTCACCAACAGGGGACTATGGGTTTGAAATAATGCAGCAACTGAAGAAATTAATTTAGAATAGGTTGTATATAAAATATATCCCCTTTGGGTGGTTGCCCTGAACCATAGGCTTGGGCAGCTGTTGTTGATCTCTGCTTACGACTGGTAGCAGTGTATATTTGTATATATTTGTGATTACATGTCAATGTTGAACAGTCATTGGATGTTTTTTTCTGTGTAATGTGGATTTTTGTTGACATAACAAAAATATTTAAATATTGATATGATTAAATCATTGGATCATTATATGGAATAGTTTGGTCTTGCAGTGATTGATAGTGTTTGAATGTCCAGCTAGCTTTTTTCTCTTTTGTGAATCTTAATATTGACCAAGTCTAGCTGGATGGTATAGGGTCCACCCCGTTCCTTATATATTTTTACCACTTCAGCAGCCACGCTGGCCCACCCCAGAGGCAATGATGAGGCAGAATAATAGATTGCTGCTTTGCTCTGGCGAAAGGGTACGTAAGACAGGATTTTAAAAGTCCACCACGTTTTTGAGTATTTTATTTTGTCTCAGTACATTTGATCTAGTTGGCTTCTGCAATGGTGGATGGTCTACAAAGCCAATCTCATCCCTTGCCCTATCCCCCCGTCTAAAGCAAAACTGTGCAATCTGTTCTTTACAGCATCCAAATCTTAATGGTCTAGGGGTTTTGTAATTACTTTTTGTGAAGGTTTATCAATGGCAAATGAATGCTGTTTCTGCAAGGATTAATAAAGGCCACCAATTAATTCTTTACATAAATGAATATTTACAATGCACAATTTGCAAGACCGTCCACCTCTCATCCTTTCTTTCACTCCTCCAGACTATCCTATACTCCCTTCACATCACTTTTCTGCACCTACGTAAACATATTTATCAAATCATAACCACTTTTCAAGGTGAGCTTGCAACTATTCTGCCATTGATACACAGATTGTATTTACTTTTACTTGCTAAATCTGCAGAATGTGTATACCCACAGCCCCATTTACAAGTGCCTAAGACCTCATCTGACACTTGTACTGTTTACAATCCATTACAAAATAGTGGTAAAAGCTCGTATTTGCCTGTTCTCCTTGTCATATCCCCTCACATACACAATAGTCAATTAATGTGCTATGCTCTCAGCACATTGCATTAACTAATGTCAACACACTTTGCAGTGGGCAACAGTGGATAATACCTTACAATCAGCTCTAGATGAGAACTCTCGGGACACTCTTAATCATTAGTGAAAACACGTTTATGGGCAGTGAGTTCAGAGTGCGATTGCAAAAAAGTATAAAGATGCAGGAGTGTAGTGCCAATAAATAGCACACACTCCATAGCTAGGCTGATATTTAGGAAAACGTGCCTCATTCTGCACATATCAAGATAATCTTCACCTTTCTCTGCAAAATGATGTGACTTTCATTAATCTTAGAAGTTTACGTTTGTTGTTTTGAATTAGTGCATTTCACTAGGATCCACCTCTTTCCATTGGCTATTAACCTGTCCACTCCCATACATCCTAACAAGGTGAACATGCATCCTCGCTGGTATTTCACTTTAAACATATTTGCGTGTAATATTTGTCTGCCAGAATAATACCTCATGCAGTCTATTTATACTCATGGAATGTCAATAGGCAAACTAGTAAAATACACTGCTCTGACATTGGAGATCTTTAAAGCCTTTGAACGTATATAGGATACCAACGCTGAAGATATGACTTTACAGCTAAATAATACTGTCATTTCCTACTTCACATGATTTACTAGGCACTAGGTTGCTGGCAACAAACTCTGTGTGATCATGGTCCTACTTAAAGCTGGGTGCCACTGAAATGTTTGTTGAGAGTCTTTCATTGTGGTCATAGAAGGAGAGTTTGGTGTAGATAGTAAAAGTGGGCCTGAAAGTATGTTTTGTCTAATGCACTTTTTACCTTTACAGCAGCCACAGTGGTTCCCCACAGACACAATAATGAGAGAGAGCCGAAGCCTCCTACCTTATTCTGGCGAAAGGGTGAGAAAGGACATCAAAGGCCACCATGTTTTGAGCATTTCCTTCACCATGTGTTTGAGCATTTCCTTCACCATGTGTTTGAGTATTTCCTTTCTCTCAGTACTTTTGATCTTTTGGTTTCTATCAATGTGTTGGCGACAAAACCAGTCATTTCTTGCCACCTCTCCCTCTCTAGAACTAGGTACACAAGCTGCTCTATCATACATTCTCTTATCTTACTGCCTCATCGTTCAATGGATTTTACCCAACAGTGATTACAGCTGTGAGTTTTGACAATAAAGTTTCTGAACATTTGTTAATTTCAAATGAATGCTGTTTCATGAAGACTAATAAAGGCTAATAATTGATTCTTTAAATAGATGATTATTTACAATGTATATTTCCCAAGAAAGCGTAGTTTATGTCACATATGTCCTCATTAGTGGAGGATGGAGTTGGCCATAATCTTTGCTGAAGTCATTTTTTGACTCTTTGCAGCTTCCTGTAAGCCTTTATAGAGACTACATGAGACAGATGAATTTTACATTGATTTTGAACATCCCACATCATATTGCTGGAAGAGCATGGGTAAGTGAAAAAGTATTTGGGTCTTTCAGTACCCTCCATGCATGTTCTATAACATTGGATCCACTATACATTTTATTTCCAACACCCTGTTCCCAATCCATAACTAACCTGACAAAGCGTCTAAACAACCCTTTTCCTAGCATTTCTCACCCACCAATAAGACCTCTAAACCTTAGACCATCTTCTTAGTATCTCCACTTGTTGCATTGTCATTAAGCCCACGTCACTAGTCCCCTATGCTTCTTTTCTGGCAAATTCTTCCCCTTTCCTCTTCTTCCCCTTATGTCTGGATTAGGCATCAATCTTCTTTCAGCATCCCTATTTCATTCTCTGGCACTTCCTCCCTTACCTACCCAACCTACAAATAAAGTGTAAATAAGTTCAATAGCTATAGATCTTCATACACATTGGACATATTTTGGCTCTCTAGTTTCAACCACATCCAGGTTTCTACATTTATATGCACATGTCTCCCATACAATTCATGAGATTGCATCAGGTTGATAAACTTGGCATTTAAAGGAGCATATGATCACCTTCTAAAACGCGAGAGCTGCTAAACACTTTGATGAAGGTTTTTTATTTTGGGCATGGTGTTTTGTGGATAATGGAAGAGGCCCTTGGAGTACGTTTTGCCTCATGCCATTTTTACCACTTCACAAAATTCACCAGTGTTGGTACTGACGAAGCCCGTTTTGAGAGCACCATTAGGAGTGTTAAAATTGAAAACAAAGATTAAATCAGTTGTTAGTCATCGTCTGTTTCCGCCTTTCAACCTGGTTTTATGACGGAGGTCATTGTAAAGAAAACCACTCGCCAACTAATAGGAATATAAAGGCACACCGCACGAGTAATCGATCTGCAATGCAGGTTGTGTATTGTCCAAAAAATCACATTTAAAATGAACAACAATCCTTCATTTATCTAAAAAGCTTCTAACTCAAAGAATTCCAGTCACGGCCCTGAGGAGAAGCCCCTGATTAGAAGGGCTTTCGAAACGCGTTGGCACCTTGTTCACCAACAGGGGACTATGTGTTTGAAATAATGCAGCAACTGAAGAAATTAATTTAGAATAGGTTGTATATAAAATATATCCCCTTTGGGTGGTTACCCTGAACCATAGGCTTGGGCAGCTGTTGTTTATCTCTGCTTACGACTGGTAGCAGTGTATATTTGTATATATTTGTGATTACATGTCAATGTTGAACAGTCATTGGATGTTTTTTTCTGTGTAATGTGGATTTTTGTTGACATAACAAAAATATTTAAATATTGATATGATTAAATCATTGGATCATTACATGTAATAGTTTGGTCTTGCAGTGATTGATAGTGTTTGAATGTCTAGCTAGCTTTTTTCTCTTTTGTGAATCTTAATATTGACCAAGTGTAGCTGGATGGTATAGGGTCCACCCCGTTCCTTATATATTTTTACCACTTCAGCAGCCACGCTGGCCCACCCCAGAGGCAATGATGAGGCAGAATAATAGATTTCTGCTTTGCTCTGGCGAAAGGGTACGTAAGACAGGATTTTAAAAGTCCACCACGTTTTTGAGTATTTTATTTTGTCTCAGTACATTTTATCTAGTTGGCTTCTGCAATGGTGGATGGTCTACAAAGCAAATCTCATCCCTTGCCCTATTCCCCCATCTAAAGCAAAACTGTGGAATCTCTTCTTTACAGCATCCAAATCTTAATGGTCTAGGGGTTTTGTAATTACTTTTTGTGAAGGTTTATCAATGGCAAATGAATGCTGTTTTTGCAAGGATTAATAAAGGCCACCAATTAATTCTTTACATAAATGAATATTTACAATGCACAATTTGCAAGACCGTCCACCTCTCATCCTTTCTTTCACTCCTCCAGACTATCCCATACTCCCTTACATCCCTTTTCTGCACCTGCGTAAACATATTTATCAAATCATAACCACTTTTCAAGGTGAGCTTGCAACTATTCTGCCATTGATACACAGATTGTATTTACTTTTACTTGCTAAATCTGCAGAATGTGTATACCCACAGCCCCATTTACAAGTGCCTAAGACGTCATCTGACACTTGTACTGTTTACAATCCATTACAAAATAGTGGTAAAAGCTCTTATTTGCCTGTTCTCCTTGTCATATCCCCTCCCATACACACTAGTCAATTAATGTGCTATGCTCTCAGCACATTGCATTAACTAATGTCAACACACTTTGCAGTGGGCAACAGTGGATAATACCTTACAATCAGCTCTAGATGAGAACTCTCGGGACACTCTTAATCATTAGTGAAAACACGTTTATGGGCAGTGAGTTCAGAGTGCGATTGCAAAAAAGTATAAAGATGCAGGAGTGTAGTGCCAATAAATAGCACACACTCCATAGCTAGGCTGATATTTAGGAAAACGTGCCTCATTCTGCACATATCAAGATAATCTTCACCTTTCTCTGCAAAATGATGTGACTTCCATTAATCTTACAAGTTTACGTTTGTTGTTTTGAATTAGTGCATTTCACTAGGATCCACCTCTTTCCATTGGCTATTAACCTGTCCACTCCCATACATCCTAACAAGGTGAACATGCATCCTCGCTGGTATTTCACTTTAAACATATTTGCGTGTAATATTTGTCTGCCAGAAAAATACCTCATGCAGTCTATTTATACTCATGGAATGTCAATAGGCAAACTAGTAAAATACACTGCTCTGACATTGGAGATCTTTAAAGCCTTTGAACGTATATAGGATACCAACGCTGAAGATATGACTTTACAGCTAAATAATACTGTCATCTCCTACTTCACATGATTTACTAGGCACTAGGTTGCTGGCAACAAACTCTATGTGATCATGGTCCTACTTAAAGCTGGGTGCCACTGAAAAGTTTGTTGAGAGTCTTTCATTGTGGTCATGGAAGGAGAGTTTGGTGTGGAAAGTGAAAGTGGGCCTGAAAGTATGTTTTGTCTAATGCACTTTTTACCTTTACAGCAGCCACAGTGGTTCCCCACAGACACAATAATGAGAGAGAGCCGAAGCCTCCTACCTTATTCTGGCGAAAGGGTGAGACAGGACGTCAAAGGCCACCATGTGTTTGAGCATTTCCTTCACCATGTGCTTGAGCATTTCCTTCACCATGTGTTTGAGTATTTCCTTTCTCTCAGTACTTTTGATCTTTTGGTTTCTATCAATGTGTTGGCGACAAAACCAGTCATTTCTTGCCACCTCTCCCTCTCTAGAACTAGCTACACAAGCTGCTCTATCATACATTCTCTTATCTTACTGCCTCATCGTTCAATGGATTTTACCCAACAGTGATTACAGCTGTGAGTTTTGACAATAAAGTTTCCGAACATTTGTTAATTTCAAATGAATGCTGTTTCATGAAGACTAATAAAGGCTAATAATTGATTCTTTAAATAGATGATTATTTACAATGTATATTTCCCAAGAAAGCGTAGTTTATGTCACATATGTCCTCATTAGTGGAGGATGGAGTTGGCCATAATCTTTGCTGAAGTCATTTTTTGACTCTTTGCAGCTTCCTGTAAGCCTTTATAGAGACTACATGAGACAGATGAATTTTACATTGATTTTGAACATCCCACATCATATTGCTGGAAGAGCATTGGTAAGTGAAAAAGTATTTGGGTCTTTCAGTACCCTCCATGCATGTTCTCTAACATTGGATCCACTATACATTTTATTTCCAACACCCTGTTCCCAATCCATAACTAACCTGACAAAGCGTCTAAACAACCCTTTTCCTAGCATTTCTCACCCACCAATAAGACCTCTAAACCTTAGACCATCTTCTTAGTATCTCCACTTGTTGCATTGTCATTAAGCCCACGTCACTAGTCCCCTATGCTTCTTTTCTGGCAAATTCTTCCCCTTTCCTCTTCTTCCCCTTATGTCTGGATTAGGCATCAATCTTCTTTCAGCATCCCTATTTCATTCTCTGGCACTTCCTTCCTTACCTACCCAACCTACAAATAAAGTGTAAATAAGTTCAATAGCTATAGATCTTCATACACATTGGACATATTTTGGCTCTCTAGTTTCAACCACATCCAGGTTTCTACATTTATATGCACATGTCTCCCATACAATTCATGAGATTGCATCAGGTTGATAAACTTGGCATTTAAAGGAGCATGTGATCACTTTCCAAAACGCGAGAGCTGCTAAACACTTTGATGAAGTTTTTTTATTTTGGGCATGGTGTTTTGTGGATAATGGAAGAGGCCCTTGGAGTACGTTTTGCCTCATGCCATTTTAACCACTTCACAAAATTCACCGGTGTTGGTACTTACGAAGCCTGTTTTGAGAGCACCATTAGGAGTGTTAAAATTGAAAACAAAGATTAAATCAGTTGTTAGTCATCGTCTCTTTCCGCCTTTCAACCTGGTTTTATGACGGAGGTCATTGTAAAGAAAACCACTCGCCAACTAATAGGAATATGAAGGCACACCGCACAAGTAATCGATCTGCAATGCAGGTTGTGCATTGTCCAAAAAATCACATTTAAAATGAACAACAATCCTTCATTTATCTAAAGAGCTTCTAACTCAATGAATTCCAGTCACGGCCCTGAGGAGAAGCCCCTGACTAAAAGGGCTTTCGAAACGCGTTGGAACCTTGTTCACCAACAGGGGACTATGTGTTTGAAATAATGCAGCAACTGAAGAAAATAATTTAGAATAGGTTGTATATAAAATATATCCCCTTTGGGTGGTTGCCCTGAACCATAGGCTTGAGCAGCTGTTGTTGATCTCTGCTTACGACTGGTAGCAGGGTATATTTGTATATATTTGTGATTACATGTCAATGTTGAACAGTCATTGGATGTTTTTTTTCTGTGTAATATGGATTTTTGTTCACATAACAAAAATATTTAAATATTGATATGATTAAATCATTGGGTCATTATATGTAATAGTTTGGTCTTGCAGTGATTGATAGTGTTTGAATGTCCAGCTAGCTTTTTTCTCTTTTGTGAATCTTAATATTGACAAAGTCTAGCTGGATGGTATAGGGTCCACCCCGTTCCTTATATATTTTTACCACTTCAGCAGCCACGCTGGCCCACCCCAGAGGCAATGATGAGGCAGAATAATAGATTGCTGCTTTGCTCTGGCGAAAGGGTACGTAAGACAGGATTTTAAAAGTCCACCACGTTTTTGAGTATTTTATTTTGTCTCAGTACATTTTATCTAGTTGGCTTCTCCTATGGTGGATGGTCTACAAAGCCAATCTCATCCCTTGCCCTATCCCCCCATCTAAAGCAAAACTCTGCAATCTCTTCTTTACAGCATCCAAATCTTAATGGTCTAGGGGTTTTGTAATTACTTTTTGAGAAGGTTTATCAATGGCAAATGAATGCTGTTTTTGCAAGGATTAATAAAGGCCACCAATTAATTCTTTACATAAATGAATATTTACAATTTATGTATTTATTTATTAAGTGATTTATAGAGCGCCTGGTGACCCGTAGGCATCCCCGCGCTGTAAATTTGTGAGAACCAAGAGAAGGGGACCGGGGGAACTATTTGGGAAACAGGAAGGTTTTTAGTTTTTTTCGGAAGAGGGCGTGACAAGGTTCCAGACGCAAATTGCGAGGAAGTAAGTTCCATTCTGCGGAGGCTTTGACAGAGAAGCGTCGGCCACCGGTGCGAGCCTTCTTGAACTTAGGAACTGTGGCCAGATGATCGCCATCAGAGCGAAGGGGTCTGGGGGCCTTGTATGGGATGATCATGTTTTTCAGGGCGGCTGGACCACCACCGTTGATAAGTTTATGGGTGGTACACAGGGCTTTAAACTCTACTCGCTGGCGAACAGGAAGCCAGTGCAGAGCCTTAAGAGCAGGCTTGGCAGAGGCTCTGGGAGGGAGGTTCATAATGAGCCTCGCCGCCGCGTTTTGGGTCCGTTGGAGTTTGGCCAGGGTAAATTCAGGTGTCCCGAGGTAGACGGCGTTGCTATAGTCAAGCCGGGCTAAAATGAGCCCTTGGACCAATAGTTTCCTGGATAGGGGAGGTAGGAGAGGGAGAATCTTGCGAATTGACCGCAAGAGGCCAAAGCATGTTCCAGCAGTTTTGGCTGCCTGGGTCTTCATAGTGAGGTCCGGTTCCAGCCATACTCCTAGTGTTTTAATTTCTTTTTTTGGTGTAGGGATTTCACCAAAGGCGTCCGGCCAAACTGATGGTGGGATGGAGGTCCATTGATAGCCTAAGAGCATAATTTCGGTTTTTGCACCGTTCAGCTTCAGGGAAGATTCGCACATCCATGTGTGAATATCCTAGAGACAGTTCAGCAGGCTGTCTGGGTGTTTATCCAGGTGGGACAGAGAGACGACAAGTTGAGTGTCGTCTGCATAGTTTACTATTTTTATCCCGTAAGGGGTAACGACATCTTCAAGGGGGGCCATGTAGACATTAAACAGGGTGGGACTAAGCGAAGACCCCTGAGGGACACCACATCTAAGTGGGAGTGGGTCTGAACGTGAGTTGCCGTCCCACACCTGAAATGAGCGACCGGATAAGAAGGAGTCAATCCAAGCATGTGCAGATCCCACAATTTCTGCCCTGGCCAGGTGATGGAGAAGGACACGGTGGTCCACCGTATCAAAGGCGGCACTGAGATCCAGGAGGATCACTGCCACTGATCCTCCTGAATCCAGGATGCACCCTGCCTCCTCGATTACGGAGAGGAGGGCAGTGTCCGTGCCATGGCCGGGCCGGAAACCTGTTTAAAATTGACGAAGGAGATTGTTTGTCTCAAGGAATTTGGATAACTGTACGTTCACTAATTTCTCAGCCATCTTGCTGATACAGGGAAGGAGCGATATGGGTCTGTAGTTGGCCATGTCGTCCGGGTTCAGTTGGGGCTTTTTCAACAGAGCCTTGACAACAGCGTTCTTCCAGTTTGGAGGCACTGTGCCTTGGGAGAGAGAGGTGTTAATGAGATCCCTGATGATGGGGGCTATGCTGGGAGACACGGTTTTTAAAAATCTAACCGGGGCCGGGTCAAGGGGGGATCCGCTTTTCATTTTGGCCAGCGTGGAGGTGACCTCAGTAAGGGAAACTTCTCTGAAAGAGGGCAGCTGCGGGCTGTTAATGCAGGCCTCTATATCCGTGTGGTTATGAGGGTGGATGGTAGGGAGGGAGTCCAGTATACGCGATATTTTGGAATCGAAATAGGTGGCCAGGTTCTTGCTTCTATCCGGGGGAGGGGGACAAGCAGCGGGTGCCATAGGAATATTAAGTAGTTCTTTGACTATAAGGTAAGATTCTTTTGAGGAATTAGTTGCATTTTTTATTCTATTGTCATAGAATACGGCCTTGGCTAGCTTTAGGGCAGACTTGTAGCGTCTTACCGAGCTGTGGTACATGTCCTTATTACTATGGAGCCAGTCCTTTCTCCACTGTCTCTCAGCCTTTTTGCACTCTTTGCGGAGGGCTCTGAGTTCAGAGTTGTACCATGGGGCATGGCCCTTTATCCTGTTTTTGTTCTCACGATTTTTTATGGGGATGATACTGTCGAGGGAGGAGGAGATCCATTCTCTGAATTGAGTATCAGCGGCGGAAGGGTCCTCCAAGAGAGTAGGGGTCGAGGAGTCCAGGGCTTTGGACCAGTCCTCCACCGAGAGTTTGGCCCACGATCTGTCTCTGGTAAAGGTAGTGGGTTTTTGGGGTTTCTTGAATGCCCCTGGTAGGTGGGTCGTGACCAGGAAATGGTCCGTCCACGGGAGTGGTTGGGAATTTATGAATTGTAGAGAGGGGATGTTAGAAAACACCGGATCAAGTAGGTGCCCTTTCGTATGCGTTGCACCGGAATTGGCAAGGAGAAGGCCATAGGCCGCCAGGTCACAAATTAGCTCGGATGCTCCTGTGTCTAGTGGATCATCGAAGTGTATGTTTAGGTCTCCTGTTATTAGAAAGTTAGATGTCAAGTGGGCCGAGGAAGAGACGATTTCCAAAAGGGCGGCCGAGAAGGGGCCGAAGTGGCCGGGAGGCCGGTACACCAAGAGGCCTGACAGGGAGCTAGTCGAGGATAACGGGATCGTAAAGAGGCAGCTCTCTGACTCCTGGGTCTGAATCTCGTGGGTTCGACAAGCGAAGTGATCCCGGTGGATGATGGCTAATCCACCTCCTCTACCTAAGGGGCGTGGTTGAGACATGATAAGGAAGCCCGGGGGTAAAGCCAATACTATGTCCGAATTGGAATGCTCAGTGATCCACGTTTCGGTAAGGAAAAGTATGTCCAGATTAAGATTGACAATGAGATGGTTAATGAGCAGGGCATGCTTGGGAAGCGATCTGCAATTCAATGTCGAAATTTTGAGGACAGGGGGTGGACCAGAGGGTTTAGAAAGGAGTATCTTTCCTGGTTTGCAAGTGTTACAGCTGGTAAAAGGACCATTGGGACTGTGCATTACGTGAAAAGTGCTGATTTTAGAGGGTCTGAGGCTGAGTAGCTCTCTGCGAGAGTAGCTTACCTTTGTGGCGGTGGAATCGGCCATGGAGTCTGGCCCTCGGCCCGGTCGTGCGCGGACGGGAGCAGACGGGCTTGCCTTAGGCGCGCCTTCGGCGCGCAAACGGCGCTCCCGCTGCGCTCGTCCGCTGCGCTGGTATGGCCGGCACATTTGAAGTGCTTGAGGGTGGGCGTGACCTCGCTGTGGGCGTGGCTGCCGCCTTGGGCGTTTCCCTGTCTCAGCGCAGGTCGCTGTCTCAGGGAAGGTGGAGGAGGGCTGTGTCAGCGCGTGGGGTGAGCGCTTTAAACAGGTGAGCTCCCAGTTTTTTAAAATTACACACACGAGCACAAATTACAAGTTTTAAAAGTCAAAATAGTGGTCACAGTCCTCCGGCTTCCGCCTCAGAGGATACACACAAAGTAATGACAAACCGCTTATTCTCAGCGTTTTTGTAGTGCTTGAGGGTGGGCGTGGCCTCGCTGTGGGCGTGGCTGCCGCCTTGGGCGTTTCCCTGTCTCAGCGCAGGTCGCTGTCTCAGGGAAGGTGGAGGAGGGCTGTGTCAGCGCGTGGGGTGAGCGCTTTAAACAGGTGAGCTCCCAGTTTTTTAAAATTACACACACGAGCACAAATTACAAGTTTTAAAAGTCAAAATAGTGGTCACAGTCCTCCGGCTTCCGCCTCAGAGGATACACACAAAGTAATGACAAACCGCTTGTTCTCAGCGTTTTTGTAGTGCTTGAGGGTGGGCGTGGCCTCGCTGTGGGCGTGGCTGCCGCCTTGGGCGTTTCCCTGTCTCAGCGCAGGTCGCTGTCTCAGGGAAGGTGGAGGAGGGCTGTGTCAGCGCGTGGGGTGAGCGCTCTAAACAGGTGAGCTCCCAGGTTTTTAAAATTACACACACAAGCACAAATTACAAGTTTTAAAAGTCAAAATAGTGGTCACAGTCCTCCGGCTTCCGCCTCAGAGGATACACACAATTTGCATGACCGTCCGCCTCTCATCCTTTCTTTCACTCCTTCAGACTATCCTATACTCCCTTCACATCACTTTTCTGCACCTACGTAAACATATTTATCAAATCATAACCACTTTTCAAGGTGAGCTTGCAACTATTCTGCCATTGATACACAGATTGTATTTACTTTTACTTGCTAAATCTGCAGAATGTGTATACCCACAGCCCCATTTACAAGTGCCTAAGACCTCATCTGACACTTGTACTGTTTACAATCCATTACAAAATAGTGGTAAAAGCTCTTATTTGCCTGTTCTCCTTGTCATATCCCCTCACATACACAATAGTCAATTAATGTGCTATGCTCTCAGCACATTGCATTAACTAATGTCAACACACTTTGCAGTGGGCAACAGTGGATAATACCTTACAATCAGCTCTAGATGAGAACTCTCGGGACACTCTTAATCATTAGTGAAAACACGTTTATGGGCAGTGAGTTCAGAGTGTGATGCAGGAGTGTAGTGCCAATAAATAGCACACACTCCATAGCTAGGCTGATATTTAGGAAAACGTGCCTCATTCTGCACATATCAAGATAATCTTCACCTTTCTCCGCAAAATGATGTGACTTCCATTAATCTTACAAGTTTACGTTTGTTGTTTTGAATTAGTGCATTTCACTAGGATCCACCTCTTTCCATTGGCTATTAACCTGTCCACTCCCATACATCCTAACAAGGTGAACATGCATCCTCGCTGGTATTTCACTTTAAACATATTTGCGTGTAATATTTGTCTGCCAGAAAAATACCTCATGCAGTCTATTTATACTCATGGAATGTCAATAGGCAAACTAGTAAAATACACTGCTCTGACATTGGAGATCTTTAAAGCCTTTGAACGTATATAGGATACCAACGCTGAAGATATGACTTTACAGCTAAATAATACTGTCATCTCCTACTTCACATGATTTACTAGGCACTATGTTGCTGGCAACAAACTCTGTGTGATCATGGTCCTACTTAAAGCTGGGTGCCACTGAAATGTTTGTTGAGAGTCTTTCATTGTGGTCATGGAAGGAGAGTTTGGTGTAGATAGTAAAAGTGGGCCTGAAAGTATGTTTTGTCTGATGCACTTTTTACCTTTACAGCAGCCACAGTGGTTCCCCACAGACACAATAATGAGAGAGAGCCGAAGCCTCCTACCTTATTCTGGCGAAAGGGTGAGAAAGGACATCAAAGGCCACCATGTTTTGATCATTTCCTTCACCATGTGTTTGAGCATTTCCTTCACCATGTGTTTGAGTATTTCCTTTCTCTCAGTACTTTTGATCTTTTGGTTTCTATCAATGTGTTGGCGACAAAACCAGTCATTTCTTGCCACCTCTCCCTCTCTAGAACTAGCTACACAAGCTGCTCTATCATACATTCTCTTATCTTACTGCCTCATCGTTCAATGGATTTTACCCAACAGTGATTACAGCTGTGAGTTTTGACAATAAAGTTTCCGAACATTTGTTAATTTCAAATGAATGCTGTTTCATCAAGACTAATAAAGGCTAATAATTGATTCTTTAAATAGATGATTATTTACAATGTATATTTCCCAAAAAAGCGTAGTTTATGTCACATATGTCCTCATTAGTGGAGGATGGAGTTGGCCTTAATCTTTGCTGAAGTCATTTTTTTGATTCTTTGCAGCTTCCTGTAAGCCTTTATAGAGACTACATGAGACAGATGAATTTTACATTGATTTTGAACATCCCACATCATATTGCTGGAAGAGCATGGGTAAGTGAAAAAGTATTTGGGTCTTTCAGTACCCTCCATGCATGTTCTCTAACATTGGATCCACTATACATTTTATTTCCAACACCCTGTTCCCAATCCATAACTAACCTGACAAAGCGTCTAAACAACCCTTTTCCTAGCATTTCTCACCCACCAATAAGACCTCTAAACCTTAGACCATCTTCTTAGTATCTCCACTTGTTGCATTGTCATTAAGCCCACGTCACTAGTCCCCTATGCTTCTTTTCTGGCAAATTCTTCCCCTTTCCTCTTCTTCCCCTTATGTCTGGATTAGGCATCAATCTTCTTTCAGCATCCCTATTTCATTCTCTGGCACTTCCTCCCTTACCTACCCAACCTACAAATAAAGTGTAAATAAGTTCAATAGCTATAGATCTTCATACACATTGGACATATTTTGGCTCTCTAGTTTCAACCACATCCAGGTTTCTACATTTATGTGCACATGTCTCCCATACAATTCATGAGATTGCATCAGGTTGATAAACTTGGCATTTAAAGGAGCATATGATCACCTTCTAAAACGCGAGAGCTGCTAAACACTTTGATGAAGGTTTTTTATTTTGGGCATGGTGTTTTGTGGATAATGGAAGAGGCCCTTGGAGTACGTTTTGCCTCATGCCATTTTTACCACTTCACAAAATTCACCAGTGTTGGTACTGACGAAGCCCGTTTTGAGAGCACCATTAGGAGTGTTCAAATTGAAAACAAAGATTAAATCAGTTGTTAGTCATCGTCTGTTTCCGCCTTTCAACCTGGTTTTATGACGGAGGTCATTGTAAAGAAAACCACTCGCCAACTAATAGGAATATAAAGGCACACCGCACGAGTAATCGATCTGCAATGCAGGTTGTGTATTGTCCAAAAAATCACATTTAAAATGAACAACAATCCTTCATTTATCTAAAAAGCTTCTAACTCAAAGAATTCCAGTCACAGCCCTGAGGAGAAGCCCCTGATTAGAAGTGCTTTCGAAACGCGTTGGCACCTTGTTCACCAACAGGGGACTATGTGTTTGAAATAATGCAGCAACTGAAGAAATTAATTTAGAATAGGTTGTATATAAAATATATCCCCTTTGGGTGGTTACCCTGAACCATAGGCTTGGGCAGCTGTTGTTTATCTCTGCTTACGACTGGTAGCAGTGTATATTTGTATATATTTGTGATTACATGTCAATGTTGAACAGTCATTGGATGTTTTTTTCTGTGTAATGTGGATTTTTGTTGACATAACAAAAATATTTAAATATTGATATGATTTAATCATTGGATCATTATATATAATAGTTTGGTCTTGCAGTGATTGATAGTGTTTGAATGTCCAGCTAGCTTTTTTCTCTTTTGTGAATCTTAATATTGACCAAGTCTAGCTGGATGGTATAGGGTCCACCCCGTTCCTTATATATTTTTACCACTTCAGCAGCCACGCTGGCCCACCCCAGAGTCAATGATGAGGCAGAATAATAGATTGCTGCTTTGCTCTGGCGAAAGGGTACGTAAGACAGGATTTTAAAAGTCCACCATGTTTTTGAGTATTTTATTTTGTCGCAGTACATTTTATCTAGTTGGCTTCTGCAATGGTGGATGGTCTACAAAGCCAATCTCATCCCTTGCCCTATCCCCCCGTCTAAAGCAAAACTGTGCAATCTGTTCTTTACAGCATCCAAATCTTAATGGTCTAGAGGTTTTGTAATTACTTTGTGAAGGTTTATCAATGGCAAATGAATGCTGTTTTTGCAAGAATTAATAAAGGCCACCAATCAACTCTTGGCATAAATGAATATTTACAATGCACAATTTGCACGACCGTCCGCCTCTCTTTCTTTCACTCCTCCAGACTATCCCATACTCCCTTCACATCCCTTTTCTGCACCTACGTAAACATATTTATCAAATCATAACCACTTTTCAAGGTGAGCTTGCAACTATTCTGCCATTGATACACAGATTATATTTACTTTTACTTGCTAAATCTGCAGAATGTGTATACCCACAGCCCCATTTACAAGTGCCTAAGACCTCATCTGACACTTGTACTGTTTACAATCCATTACAAAATAGTGATAAAAGCTCTTATTTGCCTGTTCTCCTTGTCATATCCCCTCACATACACAATAGTCAATTAATGTGCTATGCTCTCAGCACATTGCATTAACTAATGTCAACACACTTTGCAGTGGGCAACAGTGGATAATACCTTACAATCAGCTCTAGATGAGAACTCTCGGGACACTCTTAATCATTAGTGAAAACACGTTTATGGGCAGTGAGTTCAGAGTGCGATTGCAAAAAAGTATAAAGATGCAGGAGTGTAGTGCCAATAAATAGCACACACTCCATAGCTAGGCTGATATTTAGGAAAACGTGCCTCATTCTGCACATGTCAAGATAATCTTCACCTTTCTCTGCAAAATGATGTGACTTCCATTAATCTTACAAGTTTACGTTTGTTGTTTTGAATTAGTGCATTTCACTAGGATCCACCTCTTTCCATTGGCTATTAACCTGTCAACTCCCATACATCCTAACAAGGTGAACATGCATCCTCGCTGGTATTTCACTTTAAACATATTTGCGTGTAATATTTGTCTGCCAGAAAAATACCTCATGCAGTCTATTTATACTCATGGAATGTCAATAGGCAAACTAGTAAAATACACTGCTCTGACATTGGAGATCTTTAAAGCCTTTGAACGTATATAGGATACCAACGCTGAAGATATGACTTTACAGCTAAATAATACTGTCATCTCCTACTTCACATGATTTACTAGGCACTAGGTTGCTGGCAACAAACTCTGTGTGATCATGGTCCTACTTAAAGCTGGGTGCCACTGAAATGTTTGTTGAGAGTCTTTCATTGTGGTCATGGAAGGAGAGTTTGGTGTAGATAGTAAAAGTGGGCCTGAAAGTATGTTTTGTCTAATGCACTTTTTACCTTTACAGCAGCCACAGTGGTTCCCCACAGACACAATAATGAGAGAGAGCCGAAGCCTCCTACCTTATTCTGGAGAAAGGGTGAGACAGGACATAAAAGGCCACCATGTTTTGAGCATTTCCTTCACCATGTGTTTGAGTATTTCCTTCACCATGCGTTTGAGCATTTCCTTCACCATGTGTTTGAGTATTTCCTTTCTCTCAGTACTTTTGATCTTTTGGTTTCTATCAATGTGTTGGCGACAAAACCAGTCATTTCTTGCCACCTCTCCCTCTCTAGAACTAGCTACACAAGCTGCTCTATCATACATTCTCTTATCTCACTGCCTCATCGTTCAATAGATTTTACCCAACAATGATTACAGCTGTGAGTTTTGACAATAAAGTTTCCGAACATTTGTTAATTTCAAATGAATGCTGTTTCATCAAGACTAATAAAGGCTAATAATTGATTCTTTAAATAGATGATTATTTACAATGTATATTTCCCAAGAAAGCGTAGTTTATGTCACATATGTGCTCATTAGTGGAGGATGGAGTTGGCCATAATCTTTGCTGAAGTCATTTTTTGACTCTTTGCAGCTTCCTGTAAGCCTTTATAGAGACTACATGAGACAGATGAATTTTACATTGATTTTGAACATCCCACATCATATTGCTGGAAGAGCATGGGTAAGTGAAAAAGTATTTGGGTCTTTCAGTACCCTCCATGCATGTTCTCTAACTTTGGATCCACTATACATTTTATTTCCAACACCCTGTTCCCAATCCATAACTAACCTGACAAAGCGTCTAAACAACCCTTTTCCTAGCATTTCTCACCCACCAATAAGACCTCTAAACCTTAGACCATCTTCTTAGTATCTCCACTTGTTGCATTGTCATTAAGCCCACGTCACTAGTCCCCAATGCTTCTTTTCTGGCAAATTCTTCCCCTTTCCTCTTCTTCCCCTTATGTCTGGATTAGGCATCAATCTTCTTTCAGCATCCCTATTTCATTCTCTGGCACTTCCTCCCTTACCTACCCAACCTACAAATAAAGTGTAAATAAGTTCAATAGCTATAGATCTTCATACACATTGGACATATTTTGGCTCTCTAGTTTCAACCACATCCAGGTTTCTACATTTATATGCACATGTCTCCCATACAATTCATGAGATTGCATCAGGTTGATAAACTTGGCATTTAAAGGAGCATATGATCACCTTCTAAAACGCGAGAGCTGCTAAACACTTTGATGAAGGTTTTTTATTTTGGGCATGGTGTTTTGTGGATAATGGAAGAGGCCCTTGGAGTACGTTTTGCCTCATGCCATTTTTACCACTTCACAAAATTCACCAGTGTTGGTACTGACGAAGCCCGTTTTGAGAGCACCATTAGGAGTGTTAAAATTGAAAACAAAGATTAAATCAGTTGTTAGTCATCGTCTGTTTCCGCCTTTCAACCTGGTTTTATGACGGAGGTCATTGTAAAGAAAACCACTCGCCAACTAATAGGAATATAAAGGCACACCGCACGAGTAATCGATCTGCAATGCAGGTTGTGTATTGTCCAAAAAATCACATTTAAAATGAACAACAATCCTTCATTTATCTAAAAAGATTCTAACTCAAAGAATTCCAGTCACGGCCCTGAGGAGAAGCCCCTGATTAGAAGGGCTTTTGAAACACGTTGGCACCTTGTTCACCAACAGGGGACTATGTGTTTGAAATAATGCAGCAACTGAAGAAAAATAATTTAGAATAGGTTGTATATAAAATATATCCCCTTTGGGTGGTTACCCTGAACCATAGGCTTGGGCAGCTGTTGTTTATCTCTGCTTACGACTGGTAGCAGTGTATATTTGTATATATTTGTGATTACATGTCAATGTTGAACAGTCATTGGATGTTTTTTTCTGTGTAATGTGGATTTTTGTTAACATAACAAAAATATTTAAATATTGATATGATTAAATCATTGGATCATTATATGTAATAGTTTGGTCTTGCAGTGATTGATAGTGTTTGAATGTCCAGCTAGCTTTTTTCTCTTTTGTGAATCTTAATATTGACCAAGTCTAGCTGGATGGTATAGGGTCCACCCCGTTCCTTATATATTTTTACCACTTCAGCAGCCACGCTTTCCCACCCCAGAGGCAATGATGAGGCAGAATAATAGATTGCTGCTTTGCTCTGGCGAAAGGGGACGTAAGACAGGATTTTAAAAGTACACCACGTTTTTGAGTATTTTATTTTGTCTCAGTACATTTGATCTAGTTGGCTTCTGCAATGGTGGATGGTCTACAAAGCCAATCTCATCCCTTGCCCTATTCCCCCGTCTAAAGCAAAACTGTGCAATCTCTTCTTTACAGCATCCAAATCTTAATGGTCTAGGGGTTTTGTAATTACTTTTTGAGAAGGTTTATCAATGGCAAATGAATGCTGTTTTTGCAAGGATTAATAAAGGCCACCAATAATTCTTTACATAAATGAATATTTACAATTTATTTATTTATTTATTAAGTGATTTATAGAGCGCCTGGTGACCCGTAGGCATCCCCGCGCTGTAAATTTGTGAGAACCAAGTTAAGGGGACCGGGGGAACTATTTGGGAAACAGGAAGGTTTTTAGTTTTTTTCGGAAGAGGGCGTGACAAGGTTCCAGACGCAAATTGCGAGGAAGTAAGTTCCATTCTGCGGAGGCTTTGACAGAGAAGCGTCGGCCACCGGTGCGAGCCTTCTTGAACTTAGGAACTGTGGCCAGATGATCGCCATCAGAGCGAAGGGGTCTGGGGGCCTTGTATGGGATGATCATGTTTTTCAGGGCGGCTGGACCACCACCGTTGATAAGTTTATGGGTGGTACACAGGGCTTTAAACTCTACTCGCTGGCGAACAGGAAGCCAGTGCAGAGCCTTAAGAGCAGGCTTGGCAGAGGCTCTGGGAGGGAGGTTCATAATGAGCCTCGCCGCCGCGTTTTGGGTCCGTTGGAGTTTGGCCAGGGTAAATTCAGGTGTCCCGAGGTAGACGGCGTTGCTATAGTCAAGCCGGGCTAAAATGAGCCCCTGGACCAATAGTTTCCTGGATAGGGGAGGAAGGAGAGGGAGAATCTTGCGAATTGACCGCAAGAGGCCAAAGCATGTTCCAGCAGTTTTGGCTGCCTGGGTCTTCATAGTGAGGTCCGGTTCCAGCCATACTCCTAGTGTTTTAATTTCTTTTTTTGGTGTAGGGATTTCACCAAAGGCGTCCGGCCAAACTGATGGTGGGATGGAGGTCCATTGATAGCCTAAGAGCATAATTTCGGTTTTTGCACCGTTCAGCTTCAGGGAAGATTCGCACATCCATGTGTGAATATCCTGGAGACAGTTCAGCAGGCTGTCTGGGTGTTTATCCAGGTGGGACAGAGAGACGACAAGTTGAGTGTCGTCTGCATAGTTTACTATTTTTATCCAGTAAGGGGTAACGACATCTTCAAGGGGGGCCATGTAGACATTAAACAGGGTGGGACTAAGCGAAGACCCCTGAGGGACACCACATCTAAGTGGGAGTGGGTCTGAACGTGAGTTGCCGTCCCACACCTGAAATGAGCGACCGGATAAGAAGGAGTCAATCTAAGCATGTGCAGATCCCACAATTTCTGCCCTGGCCAGGCGATGGAGAAGGACACGGTGGTCCACCGTATCAAAGGCGGCACTGAGATCCAGGAGGATCACTGCCACTGATCCTCCTGAATCCAGGATGCACCTTGCCTCCTCGATTACGAAGAGGAGGGCAGTGTCCGTGCCATGGCCGGGCCGGAAACCTGTTTGAGATTGACGAAGGAGATTGTTTGTCTCAAGGAATTTGAATAACTGTACGTTCACTAATTTCTCAGCCATCTTGCTGATACAGGGAAGGAGCGATATGGGTCTGTAGTTGGCCATGTCGTCCGGGTTCAGTTGGGGCTTTTTCAACAGAGCCTTGACAACAGCGTTCTTCCAGTTTGGAGGCACTGTGCCTTGGGAGAGAGAGGTGTTAATGAGATCCCTGATGATGGGGGCTATGCTGGGAGACACGGTTTTTAAAAATCTAACCGGGGCCGGGTCAAGGGGGGATCCGCTTTTCATTTTGGCCAGCGTGGAGGTGACCTCAGTAAGGGAAACTTCTCTGAAAGAGGGCAGCTGCGGGCTGTTAATGCAGGCCTCTATATCCGTGTGGTTATGAGGGTGGATGGTAGGGAGGGAGTCCAGTATACGCGATATTTTGGAATCGAAATAGGTGGCCAGGTCCTTGCTTCTATCCGGGGGAGGGGGACAAGCAGCGGGTGCCATTGGAATATTAAGTAGTTCTTTGACTATAAGGTAAGATTCTTTTGAGGAATTAGTTGCATTTTTTATTCTATTGTCATAGAATACGGCCTTGGCTAGCTTTAGGGCAGATTTGTAGCGTCTTACCGAGCTGTGGTACATGTCCTTATTACTATGGAGCCAGTCCTTTCTCCACTGTCTCTCAGCCTTTTTGCACTCTTTGCGGAGGGCTCTGAGTTCAGAGTTGTACCATGGGGCATGGCCCTTTATCCTGTTTTTGTTCTCACGATTTTTTATGGGGATGATACTGTCGAGGGAGGAGGAGATCCATTCTCTGAATTGAGTATCAGCGGCGGAAGGGTCCTCCAAGAGAGTAGGGGTCGAGGAGTCCAGGGCTTTGGACCAGTCCTCCACCGAGAGTTTGGCCCACGATCTGTCTCTGGTGAAGGTAGTGGGTTTTTGGGGTTTCTTGAATGCCCCTGGTAGGTAGGTCGTGACCAGGAAATGGTCCGTCCACGGGAGTGGTTCGGAATTTATGAATTGGAGAGAGGGGATGTTAGAAAACACCGGATCAAGTAGGTGCCCTTTCGTATGCGTTGCACCGGAATTGGCAAGGAGAAGGCCATAGGCCGCCAGGTCACAAATTAGCTCGGATGCTCCTGTGTCTAGTGGATCATCGAAGTGTATGTTTAGGTCTCCTGTTATTAGAAAGTTAGATGTCAAGTGGGCCGAGGAAGAGACGATTTCCAAAAGGGCGGCCGAGAAGGGGCCGAAGTGGCCGGGAGGCCGGTACACCAAGAGGCCTGACAGGGAGCTAGTCGAGGATAACGGGATCGTAAAGAGGCAGCTCTCTGACTCCTGGGTCTGAATCTCGTGGGTTCGACAAGCGAAGTGATCCCGGTGGATGATGGCTAATCCACCTCCTCTACCTAAGGGGCGTGGTTGAGACATGATAAGGAAGCCCGGGGGTAAAGCCAATACTATGTCCGAATTGGAATGCTCAGTGATCCTCGTTTCGGTAAGGAAAAGTATGTCCAGATTAAGATCGACAATGAGATGGTTAATGAGCAGGGCATGCTTGGGAAGCGATCTGCAATTCAAAGTCGAAATTTTGAGGACAGGGGGTGGACCAGAGGGTTTAGAAAGGAGTATCTTTCCTGGTTTGCAAGTGTTACAGCTGGTAAAAGGACCATTGGGACCGTGCATTACGTGACAAGTGCTGATTTTAGAGGGTCTGAGGCTGAGTAGCTCTCTGCGAGAGTAGCTTACCTTTGTGGCGGTGGAATCGGCCATGGAGTCTGGCCCTCGGCCCGGTCGTGCGCGGACGGGAGCAGACGGGCTTGCCTTAGGCGCGCCTTCGGCGCGCAAACGGCGCTCCCTTCTGCGCTCGTCCGCTGCGCTGGTATGGCCGGCACATTTGAAGTGCTTGAGGGTGGGCGTGGCCTCGCTGTGGGCGTGGCTGCCGCCTTGGACGTTTCCCTGTCTCAGCGCAGGTCGCTGTCTCAGGGAAGGTGGAGGAGGGCTATGTCAGCGCGTGGGGTGAGCGCTTTAAACAGGTGAGCTCCCAGTTTTTTAAAATTACACACACGAGCACAAATTACAAGTTTTAAAAGTCAAAATAGTGGTCACAGTCCTCCGGCTTCCGCCTCAGAGGATACACACAAAGTAATGACAAACCGCTTGTTCTCAGCGTTTTTGTAGTGCTTGAGGGTGGGCGTGGCCTCGCTGTGGGCGTGGCTGCCGCCTTGGGCGTTTCCCTGTCTCAGCGCAGATCGCTGTCTCAGGGAAGGTGGAGGAGGGCTGTGTCAGCGCGTGGGGTGAGCGCTTTAAACAGGTGAGCTCCCAGTTTTTTAAAATTTACACACAAGAGCACAAATTACAAGTTTTAAAAGTCAAAATAGTGGTCACAGTCCTCCGGCTTCCGCCTCAGAGGATACACACAAAGTAATGACAAACCGCTTGTTCTCAGCGTTTTTGTAGTGCTTGAGGGTGGGCGTGGCCTCGCTGTGGGCGTGGCTGCCGCCTTGGGCGTTTCCCTGTCTCAGCGCAGATCGCTGTCTCAGGGAAGGTGGAGGAGGGCTGTGTCAGCGCGTGGGGTGAGCGCTTTAAACAGGTGAGCTCCCAGGTTTTTAAAATTACACACACGAGCACAAATTACAAGTTTTAAAAGTCAAAATAGTGGTCACAGTCCTCCGGCTTCCGCCTCAGAGGATACACACAATTTGCAAGACCGTCCGCCTCTCATCCTTTCTTTCACTCCTTCAGACTATCCTATACTCCCTTCACATCACTTTTCTGCACCTACGTAAACATATTTATCAAATCATAACCACTTTTCAAGGTGAGCTTGCAACTATTCTGCAATTGATACACAGATTGTATTTACTTTTACTTGCTAAATCTGCAGAATGTGTATACCCACAGCCCCATTTACAAGTGCCTAAGACCTCATCTGACACTTGTACTGTTTACAATCCATTACAAAATAGTGGTAAAAGCTCTTATTTGCCTGTTCTCCTTGTCATATCCCCTCACATACACAATAGTCAATTAATGTGCTATGCTCTCAGCACATTGCATTAACTAATGTCAACACACTTTGCAGTGGGCAACAGTGGATAATACCTTACAATCAGCTCTAGATGAGAACTCTCGGGACACTCTTAATCAATAGTGAAAACACGTTTATGGGCAGTGAGTTCAGAGTGCAATTGCAAAAAAGTATAAAGATGCAGGAGTGTAGTGCCAATAAATAGCACACACTGCATAGCCAAGCTGATATTTAGGAAAACGTGCCTCATTCTGCACATATCAAGATAATCTTCACCTTTCTCTGCAAAATGATTTGACTTTCATTAATCTTACAAGTTTACGTTTGTTGTTTTGAATTAGTGCATTTCACTAGGATCCACCTCTTTCCATTGGCTATTAACCTGTCCACTCCCATACATCCCAACAAGGTGAACATGCATCCTCGCTGGTATTTCACTTTAAACATATTTGCGTGTAATATTTGTCTGCCAGAAAAATACCTCATGCAGTCTATTTATACTCATGGAATGTCAATAGGCAAACTAGTAAAATACACTGCTCTGACATTGGAGATCTTTAAAGCCTTTGAACGTATATAGGATACCAACGCTGAAGATATGACTTTACAGCTAAATAATACTGTCATCTCTTACTTCACATGATTTACTAGGCACTAGGTTGCTGGCAACAAACTCTGTGTGATCATGGTCCTACTTAAAGCTGGGTGCCACTGAAATGTTTGTTGAGAGTCTTTCATTGTGGTCATAGAAGGAGAGTTTGGTGTAGATAGTAAAAGTGGGCCTGAAAGTATGTTTTGTCTAATGCACTTTTTACCTTTACAGCAGCCACAGTGGTTCCCCACAGACACAATAATGAGAGAGAGCCGAAGCCTCCTACCTTATTCTGGCGAAAGGGTGAGAAAGGACATCAAAGGCCACCATGTTTTGAGCATTTCCTTCACCATGTGTTTGAGCATTTCCTTCACCATGTGTTTGAGTATTTCCTTTCTCTCAGTACTTTTGATCTTTTGGTTTCTATCAATGTGTTGGCGACAAAACCAGTCATTTCTTGCCACCTCTCCCTCTCTAGAACTAGGTACACAAGCTGCTCTATCATACATTCTCTTATCTTACTGCCTCATCGTTCAATGGATTTTACCCAACAGTGATTACAGCTGTGAGTTTTGACAATAAAGTTTCCGAACATTTGTTAATTTCAAATGAATGCTGTTTCATCAAGACTAATAAAGGCTAATAATTGATTCTTTAAATAGATGATTATTTACAATGTATATTTCCCAAGAAAGCGTAGTTTATGTCACATATGTCCTCATTAGTGGAGAATGGAGTTGGCCTTAATCTTTGCTGAAGTCATTTTTTGATTCTTTGCAGCTTCCTGTAAGCCTTTATAGAGACTACATGAGACAGATGAATTTTACATTGATTTTGAACATCCCACATCATATTGCTGGAAGAGCATGGGTAAGTGAAAAAGTATTTGGGTCTTTCAGTACCCTCCATGCATGTTCTCTAACATTGGATCCACTATACATTTTATTTCCAACACCCTGTTCCCAATCCATAACTAACCTGACAAAGCGTCTAAACAACCCTTTTCCTAGCATTTCTCACCCACCAATAAGACCTCTAAACCTTAGACCATCTTCTTAGTATCTCCACTTGTTGCATTGTCATTAAGCCCACGTCACTAGTCCCCTATGCTTCTTTTCTGGCAAATTCTTCCCCTTTCCTCTTCTTCCCCTTATGTCTGGATTAGGCATCAATCTTCTTTCAGCATCCCTATTTCATTCTCTGGCACTTCCTCCCTTACCTACCCAACCTACAAATAAAGTGTAAATAAGTTCAATAGCTATAGATCTTCATACACATTGGACATATTTTGGCTCCCTAGTTTCAACCACATCCAGGTTTCTACATTTATATGCACATGTCTCCCATACAATTCATGAGATTGCATCAGGTTGATAAACTTGGCATTTAAAGGAGCATATGATCACCTTCTAAAACGCGAGAGCTGCTAAACACTTTGATGAAGGTTTCTTATTTTGGGCATGGTGTTTTGTGGATAATGGAAGAGCCCCTTGGAGTACGTTTTGCCTCATGCCATTTTTACCACTTCACAAAATTCACCAGTGTTGGTACTGACGAAGCCCGTTTTGAGAGCACCATTAGGAGTGTTAAAATTGAAAACAAAGATTAAATCAGTTGTTAGTCATCGTCTGTTTCCGCCTTTCAACCTGGTTTTATGACGGAGGTCATTGTAAAGAAAACCACTCGCCAACTAATAGGAATATAAAGGCACACCGCACGAGTAATCGATCTGCAATGCAGGTTGTGCATTGTCCAAAAAATCACATTTAAAATGAACAACAATCCTTCATTTATCTAAAGAGCTTCTAACTCAAAGAATTCCAGTCACGGCCCTGAGGAGAAGCCCCTGATTAGAAGGGCTTTCGAAACGCTTTGGCACCTTGTTCACCAACAGGGGACTATGTGTTTGAAATAATGCAGCAACTGAAGAAATTAATTTAGAATAGGTTGTATATAAAATATATCCCCTTTGGGTGGTTACCCTGAACCATAGGCTTGGGCAGCTGTTGTTTATCTCTGCTTACGACTGGTAGCAGTGTATATTTGTATGTATTTGTGATTACATGTCAATGTTGAACAGTCATTGGATGTTTTTTTCTGTGTAATATGGATTTTTGTTGACATAACAAAAATATTTAAATATTGATATGATTAAATCATTGGATCATTATATTTAATAGTTTGGTCTTGCAGTGATTGATAGTGTTTGAATGTCCAGCTAGCTTTTTTATCTTTTGTGAATCTTAATATTGACCAAGTGTAGCTGAATGGTATAGGGTCCACCCCGTTCCTTATATATTTTTACCACTTCAGCAGCCACGCTGGCCCACCCCAGAGGCAATGATGAGGCAGAATAATAGATTGCTGCTTTGCTCTGGCGAAAGGGTACGTAAGACAGGATTTTAAAAGTCCACCATGTTTTTAAGTATTTTATTTTGTCGCAGTACATTTGATCTAGTTGGCTTCTGCAATGGTGGATGGTCTACAAAGCCAATCTCATCCCTTGCCCTATCCCCCCGTCTAAAGCAAAACTCTGCAATCTCTTCTTTACAGCATCCAAATCTTAATGGTCTAGGGGTTTTGTAATTACTTTTTGTGAAGGTTTATCAATGGCAAATGAATGCTGTTTTTGCAAGGATTAATAAAGGCCCCCAATAAATTCTTTACATAAATGAATATTTACAATGCACAATTTGCAAGACCGTCCGCCTCTCATCCTTTCTTTCACTCCTCCAGACTATCCCATGCTCCCTTCACATCCCTTTTCTGCACCTACGTAAACATATTTATCAAATCATAACCACTTTTCAAGGTAAGCTTGCAACTATTCTGCCATTGATACACAGATTATATTTACTTTTACTTCCTAAATCTGCAGAATGTGTATACACACAGCCCCATTTACAAGTGCCTAAGACCTCATCTGACACTTGTACTGTTTACAATCCATTACAAAATAGTGGTAAAAGCTCTTATTTGCCTGTTCTCCTTGTCATATCCCCTCAAATACACAATAGTCAATTAATGTGCTATGCTCTCAGCACATTGCATTAACTAATGTCAACACACTTTGCAGTGGGCAACAGTGGATAATACCTTACAATCAGCTCTAGATGAGAACTCTCGGGACACTCTTAATCATTAGTGAAAACACGTACATGGGCAGTGAGTTCAGAGTGCGATTGCAAAAAAGTATAAAGATGCAGGAGTGTAGTGCCAATAAATAGCACACACTGCATAGCCAGTCTGATATTTAGGAAAACGTGCCTCATTCTGCACATGTCAAGATAATCTTCACCTTTCTCTGCAAAATGATGTGACTTTCATTAATCTTACAAGTTTACATTTGTTGTTTTGAATTAGTGCATTTCACTAGGATCCACCTCTTTCCATTGGCTATTAACCTGTCCACTCCCATACATCCTAACAAGGTGAACATGCATCCTCGCTGGTATTTCTCTTTAAACATATTTGTGTGTATTATTTGTCTGCCAGAAAAATACCTCATGCAGTCTATTTATACTCATGGAATGTCAATAGGCAAACTAGTCAAATACACTGCTCTGACATTGGAGATCTTTAAAGCCTTTGAACTTATATAGGATACCATGGCTGAAGATATGACTTTACAGCTAAATAATACTGTCATCTCCTACTTCACATGATTTACTAGGCACTAGGTTGCTGGCAACACACTCTGTGTGATCATGGTCCTACTTAAAGCTGGGTGCCACTGAAATGTTTGTTGAGAGTCTTTCATTGTGGTCATGGAAGGAGAGTTTGGTGTAGATAGTGAAAGTGGGCCTGAAAGTATGTTTTGTCTAATGCACTTTTTACCTTTACAGCAGCCACAGTGGTTCCCCACAGACACAATAATGAGAGAGAGCCGAAGCCTTCTACCTTATTCTGGCAAAAGGGTGAGACAGGACATCAAAGGCCACCATGTTTTGAGCATTTCCTTCACCATGTGTTTGAGCATTTCCTTCACCATGTGTTTGAGTATTTCCTTTCTCTCAGTACTTTTGATCTTTTGATTTCTATCAATGTGTTGTCGACAAAACCAGTCATTTCTTGCCACCTCTCCCTCTCTAGAACAAGCTACACAAGCTGCTCTATCATACATTCTCTTATCTTACTGCCTCATCGTTCAATGGATTTTACCCAACAGTGATTACAGCTTTGAGTTTTGACAATAAAGTTTCCGAACGTTTGTTAATTTCAAATGAATGCTGTTTCATCAAGACTAATAAAGGCTAATAATTGATTCTTTAAATAGATGACTATTTACAATATATATTTCCCAAGAAAGCGTAGTTTATGTCACATATGTCCTCATTAGTGGAGGATGGAGTTGGCCTTAATCTTTGCTGAAGTCATTTTTTTATTCTTTGCAGCTTCCTGTAAGCCTTTCTAGAGACTTCATGAGACAGATGAATTTTACATTGATTTTGAACACCCCACATCATATTGCTGGAAGAGCATGGGTAAGTGAAAAAGTATTTGGGTCTTTCAGTACCCTCCATGCATGTTATCTAACATTGGATCCACTATACATGTTATTTCCAACACCCTGTTCCCAATCCATAACTAACCTGACAAAGCCTCTAAACAAACCTTTTCCTAGCATTTCTCACCAACCAATAAGACCTCTAAACCTTAGACCATCTTCTTAGTATCTCCACTTGTTGCATTGTCATTAAGCCCACGTCACTAGTCCCCTATGCTTCTTTTCTGGCAAATTCTTCCCCTTTCCTCTTCTTCCCCTTATGTCTGGATTAGGCGTCAATCTTCTTTCAGCATCCCCATTTCATTCTCTGGCACTTCCTCCCTTACCTACCCAACCTACAAATAAAGTGTAAATAAGTTCAATAGCTATAGATCTTCATACACATTGGATATATTTTGGCTCTCTAGTTTCAACCACATCGATGTTTCTACATTTATATGCACATGTCTCCCATACAATTCATGAGATTGCATCAGGTTGATAAACTTTGCATTTAAAGGAGCATGTGATCACTTTCCAAAACGCGAGAGCTGCTAAACACTTTGATGAAGTTTTTTTATTTTGGGCATGGTGTTTTGTGGATAATGGAAGAGGCCCTTGGAGTACGTTTTGCCTCATGCCATTTTTACCACTTCACAAAATTCACCGGGTTGGTACTTACGAAGCCTGTTTTGAGAGCACCATTAGGAGTGTTAAAATTGAAAACAAAGATTAAATCAGTTGTTAGTCATCGTCTCTTTCCGCCTTTCAACCTGGTTTTATGACGGAGGTCATTGTAAAGAAAACCACTCGCCAACTAATAGGAATATGAAGGCACACCGCACAGGTAATCGATCTGCAATGCAGGTTGTGCATTGTCCAAAAAATCACATTTAAAATGAACAACAATCCTTCATTTATCTAAAGAGCTTCTAACTCAAAGAATTCCAGTCACGGCCCTGAGGAGAAGCCCCTGACTAAAAGGGCTTTCGAAATGCGTTGGCACCTTGTTCACCAACAGGGGACTATGTGTTTGAAATAAGGCAGCAACTGAAGAAATTAATTTAGAATAGGTTGTATAGAAAATATATCCCCTTTGGGTGGTTGATCTGAACCATAGGCTTGGGCAGCTGTTGTTGATCTCTGCTTACGCCTGGTAGCAGTGTATATTTGTATATATTTGTGATTACATGTCAATGTTGAACAGTCATTGGATGTTTTTTTTCTGTGTAATGTGGATTTTTATTGACATAACAAAAATATTTAAATATTGATATGATTGGGGGGAGGAGCCCAGCGCTTGACCAAGATGGCCGCGTGAGCCTTGAGCTCCTGCTACCCTCGCGCCCTCCTGCAATCATCCTGTCCTAAATCCTGATTTTCATGCACGGCATCCTGCAGATGAGTCACAGCTGGGGCGACTGATGTTGTCCGGGCTAAGATCGCCCACCGGGGACCGAAGTTGTGCGTGGCGGAAGTTTGCGGCCTACCTCCGAAGGATGCCAGGGGCTTGCGTTGGCATGATGCCCGGCCACTAATTGAACAACAGCGGCCTTGGGAGGAGTGAACAGACGGACGGACGCCGCTGCACTTTCACTTTCGCTTTCTCGCCCTTTTTTGCTCAGGGTTGGGAGTGCTCCGTGCAGGCCCTCTATTGTCTGGAGGACCTCCACTCGGTCCTTGCTGGCTGCTGGGGTCCTAGTTGACCCTGTTTCCTCTAGCGGAGTGAGGGACGTCCTTTTGCGACTGACCGTCCTGCTATTCGAGATGTCGACCAAATCAGAGGCAGACAGGTCGAAGTCTAAGACTACCAGGCGAGGCGGCTATACCCAATCCAATAATATGGATCGTTATGCCCAGCAGAAGGGATCGCCTGGTGGATCGGGACAGTCGCTGGAAGCACAGAAGGCCGATTCATCCCCGGCCCCGGAGTTATCATTGCAGGATATCAAGGGGGCGATAGACGGGATGCAATCTTCGATTGGGCGGCAGTTCGAGACCCTGGCGCACAAGGTGGACACGATCTTGGTTGACGTCAACTTGATTCGCGCGGACCTGGGCAAAACCAACGAGCGGGTCAAGTCCCTGGACCTCCAGACCACTGGCCTCGCGGACGATGTCTCGGAACTTCAGGCCGAGGTTCGTAAGTTACGAAACGCGAATGATCTCTCCGCCCGCCGGCTCGAAGACTTTGAAGGTCGGGCCCGGCGCAACAACGTGCGCCTTATTGGGGTACCGGAAACTTCGGGGGAGCTCTCCGTGGATTTACTCGTCGAGGATTTGGTGGTGGGTCGTCTTGCGCCTAGGGGCCTCGGCAAGTTTTTTGCGGTGGAGCGGGCTCACCGAGTGCCTGGCGGACGGCCTGAGGTGGGAGCCCCCCCGCGGCCGATTGTCGCCCGGATCTTCAATTTTCGGGATCGAGACGCTATCCTGCAAGCATCGAGGGTGACAGGCCCGGTGCCTTTTCAGAATGCCTCTGTGAGCTTTTACCCTGACTTCACCCAGATGGTGCAGAAACAGAGGCAAAGTTTCCTGGGGGTGAAGCGGCGGCTTAGGGATATGGACCTGAAGTATGCCATGCTTTTCCCCGCCAGGCTACGTGTGGTATATGAGGATCGGACTTTCTTCTTCGAATCACCGGAGATGGCAGGGGACTGGTTGGATGCACTCCCTCGGCGACAGCCCGGCCGGGACAGCGTGGATGGGGCGGAAGGCGACCGGGATGGACAGAAGTGATACCTCTGGTGTCGGCCTGTTTTGACTCAGCCCCGGACAGTGACTCGCACCTTATTGCAGTAATGGGAGGGCGGCGGGGGGAAGATAGGAGCTCTTTCCTCCCTTGGGGTACTTTTTGTAGATTTGTTTTTGATAGGGCGACAGGCACACTGCAAGTTGGGGGGGCTTTGTAAGCTGACGCAGGGGTGCAGGGAGGGGGGGGGATTCAGGATGTTGGGGTTGTTGTTTGGGGTTGTTCTTTTCTTGCAAGGCGTAGCAATGGTTGTCAGTATTGTCCGATCGTGGTTCTCCGGGGAGGTGGAGGTCTCTTTGTGTTCAGGGATGGGGGATAGGGGCTTAAACATAATTAGCTGGAATGTTAATGGCTTAGGGGATCGTATTAAACGGGGGATAGTCCTGCAATTTTTGAAACGGACCTTGCCAGATGTGGTCCTCCTGCAGGAGACCCACCTTATAGGGAATATGTGTTATGCACTTAACAGAAAGGGCTATAAATTCATTGCTCACTCGGGGTTCTCCTCGGGATCCAGGGGTGCGGGCATACTTGTTAGAGCTTCCCTACCATTCGAGGTTGACTCCACCATTGCTGATGACAGGGGGCGCTTTGTGGCTGTGGCGGGGAGGTGGGAGGGCAGAACGTTGGTATTGGTTTCTGTTTATGTCCCTCCTGCCCTGCAGGCCTCCACGTTTGCTGATCTGGGCAAGGCCTTGTTGGAACTCCCCGAAGGGACGCTAGTGGTGGGAGGAGACTTCAATGCGGTTGGTTCTGGAATGCTCGATAGGTACCCGCCCAGAGACACCGGGGGTGCTCAGAAGTGGCTTCCCGACTTTATTGATACTTTTGGTCTGGTAGATTGTTGGAGGCTGCGGCACCCCACTCAGAGACAATATACCTTTCATTCCGGGGCCCACGGGAGTCTCTCTCGGATTGATTATTTGCTCACTCTGGCGGCGCACACCTCTTTGGTATCTGAGGCTAGGCATATGGCACGGGGCATATCTGATCATTCACCGGTGTGGGCCCATCTGGACATTGGCCGGATGGTGGGGGGCAGGGTGGCTCCCATTAACCCCTGGTACTTTCGTGACCCCAAGCTGCGCAGCGCGTTGCTGAAGACAGTTGACCACTATTTTCGAGATAATCAGGGCTCAGTTGAATCTGCGGTGTCCTTGTGGGAAGCTTCTAAGACTGTACTGAGAGGGGAGGCTCTGTCCTTGGTAGTGGCCGTCAAGCGGCCGAGAGACGCCGAGGTGATACAAGTAGAGGACGAGATAGCGGCTTTAGAAGTGGCCTTGGAAGGGGATGTTGCAACGTCCACACAGCATAATTTGAGCGTGAAGCAATTGGAATATAGGGATCTGGTGACGAACGCCGCCAAGACCCTCAATAGGGAGCAGCAGGGTCGATTGTATGACGTTGGTGATAAGGCCGGGAAATTGCTGGCATGGCTGGATAAAAAAGAGCGTGTTAATCGAGTGGTGCCGGAGTTGTTGACGGATGGGGGAGAGGTTGTCACTGATCCCGACGGTATAGTTCGGTGTTTCTCGGACTATTTTCGTACGGTATACACCTCGGTCTCGGATAGGCCGACTGAGGACTCGTGTGAGCTTCTGCGTGACATCGCTCTGCCCTGCCTTTCTGCCATTGATAGGGATGACCTCGATGGCGATATCACTGTAGACGAAGTGGCGTGGGCTATCCGTGCGTTGCGCTCCGGTAAGGCTTCGGGCCCAAATGGTTTGCCGATAGAGCTGTACAAGCTTTGTCCGGATAAGTTGGCTCCTCACCTGCGCTCCATGTTCGTGGAGGCGCGGGGGAGTGGGTTTCTTCCGCTCGATCAACGGCTGGCGACGATTGTGGTAATACATAAAGACGGAAAGCCCCGGGATAAGTGTGGCTCCTATCGGCCGATATCACTTCTCAACGCCGAGCCGAAAATCCTTGCTAAGATCCTCACTAACCGCTTGGTCCGGGTGCTTGGCGACTTGATCCACCCGGATCAGTCGGGCTTCATCCCGCACCGTAATACAGCACTGAATCTTAGACGCCTCCATGGAGTGATTGCTAGGACGGGCACGATGCGAGAGCCGGCTATTGTGGCGTCCCTCGATGCCACGATGGCCTTTGACACGGTGGAATGGGCACACCTGTGGGCTGTGCTAGCCAAGTTCGGCTTTGGGCCTGGATTTGTGGGATGGGTGAGGTTGCTTTATGAGGGGCCTCTTGCAAGCGTCGTGGTGAATGGGCAGGCGTCGGCACCGTTCGAGCTCGGGAGAGGCACCCGGCAGGGTTGTCCCCTGTCGCCGTTGTTGTTCGCCCTTGCTCTTGAGCCGTTTGGCGGCGTGGATACGATGGCACCCGGACATACGTGGGATTCGTTGGTCGCCTGACCACGAAGACCGTATTTCACTCTACGCCGACGATATTCTGCTACACCTTGCCTCGCCCAAGAAATCTCTGATAGTGGTTTGTGACGTCTTGACTTCATTCGGTAGAAACTCTGGCCTAGTCATTAATTGGGGGAAGTCATACTTGTATGTCCTGTGTGGGGATGTCCCGCCTGTCGCGCGTAACTGCTCGATCCAGCAGGGTTTTTTGTATTTGGGGATCTATATTTCCACTGACCCCATTTTACGCCACGAGAGGAACTTGCTCCCTCCCTTGGCGCGTCTGCGGCGGGATGTGGCGGGCTGGCGGCGGTTGCCGCTTTCCCTCCTTGGCCGTGCCGCACTGTTCAAAATGATGTCTCCTCCCCGTTTCCTCTATGCTCTGCAGAATACCCTTGACTTCGTCCCGGCCAGCTACTTCCGTGAGGTCGAAAGCCACCAGCGCGCGCTCTTGTGGGACGGGCGTCCGTGTATAGCGATCGCTAAGTTGACGCTTCCATGGTACGATGGTGGTATCGCGCTTCCAGACATTCGACGTTATTACTGGGCCACCCAGTTGAGCGCGATTAACCATGGTGTATATGGTCCGGCGCTGAGCCCCGGCTTCGCCATGGACCGATGGTTGCTCCGTGGGGGTAATTACCACAGAGCGTTGTACTCGAAGTCGTCAGACTTCACCCTTACGGGGCCCACTAGAGTGGCCGTGCATGTATGGAAGGTGGCGACGGACTCACTGGGCTGGAAGGGTAAGCTTACCCTTGCCACCCCTCTGTTTGACTCCGATATTCTGGGTAAGCTTTGGCATACAAAAGGGTTTGAGAAATGGGACCTGATCGGCATATCCAGGGTTGGAGACATTTTGGTTAAGGGTAGGATAAAGTCATTCGAGGAGTTGCAGAAGGAATACGAGCTGGGGAGCACGGAGTTCTTCCGATATGCTAAAGTGCGCCACGCCTTGCGGTCAGTCCTTGTAGAAGGGGAGAAGGTGCCCGAGTCCTCTCCGTTGGATGACCGGATCCTGGATGGCCATATGCCAGAGAGCACGATTTCGCTTATCTATAAGAAACTTATTAATGTTCGGGCGGATCTTCTTCTAGGGTTGCGCGATCAATGGACCAGGGATGGCCTTGAACTAGATGATGAGGATTGGCAGTATGCAGTTTCTTCTCCCAAAGAGGTCGCTATCCCTGCGCGCCTGCGGCTGGTGCAGCTTAAAATACTCCATAGGGTCTATGTGACGGGGCCCAGGTTGGTCCACATGGGTTTCTCTGAGGAGGGCTTATGTAAGAGAGGCTGTGGTATGGTGGGCACCTTCCTACATATTATCTGGGAATGCGGTGCGATTATGGAGTTTTGGAGGCGAGTCCACGAGGTGATGGGGGAGGTGACGGGAATTGTCATGCAGCCTGAGGCGCGATGTTGTCTCCTGAATGTCTGGAGTCCTACTGACCACAACGCGGCACAGACACAGTGGGTGACCCTTGGGAACATGGTAGCCAAGCGCGACATTGCTCGGCTGTGGGGCTCTAATAGGCCTCCTACATTGACAGCATGGATGGAAAACATGGATTGGAGCATGTTTAGGGAGAAGACAGTGTATTGTGCTCGAGGGCGCCCTCGAAAATGGCACTCTGTATGGGGGCCATGGAACCAGTACAGAGGGGACATATGCCTGCCCCCAGACCCGGACCCGCCTGAGGAGCAGCTTTCCCCTTAGCTTTCTTTCCGGCTTTGAATTCCTTGCTGGTATGTGTTTGTCTTTTTGAGTCTCTGACTTTCCCTCCTTTCCCTTACTATAGACCTGTGTCTGTTGGACGAAATGGGGCTCGTCCCCCCGGATAGGAACCTCTTTTGGTGCTTACAGTACTTATCGCCTTGTTTGTGTTTAGGGTTGGATTTATGTTTATTTAAAACAGAACCTTTGACTCTCCTGTCAGTAAAATGTGGATGCAAGCATGTGTTGTGTCTCTAAAGCTGCCGTTCCTCCGGGTTGTCGGCTGAATAGCTGTGTCACTGATTTTAAAATAAAGGTTTTCCAAAAAATAAAAAATAAAAAAAAAATATTGATATGATTAAATCATTGGATCATTATATGTAATAGTTTGGTCTTGCAGTGATTGATAGTGTTTGAATGTCCAGCTAGCTTTTTTCTCTTTTGTGAATCTTAATATTGACCAAGTGTAGCTGGATGGTATAGGGTCCACCCCGTTCCTTATATATTTTTACCACTTCAGCAGCCACGCTGGCCCACTCCAGAGGCAATGATGAGGCAGAATAATAGATTGCTGCTTTGCTCTGGCGAAAGGGTACGTAAGACAGGATTTTAAAAGTCCACCACGTTTTTAGTATTTTCTTTGTCTCAGTACATTTTATCTAGTTGGCTTCTGCAATGGTGGATGGTCTACAAAGCCAATCTCATCCCTTGCCCGATCCCCCCGTCTAAAGCAAAACTCTGCAATCTCTTCTTTACAGCATCCAAATCTTAATGGTCTTGAGGTTTTGTAATTACTTTGTGAGATGGTTTATCAATGGCAAATGAATGCTGTTTTTGCAAGGATTAATAAAGGCCACCAATTAATTCTTTACATAAATGAATATTTACAATGCACAATTTGCACGACCGTCCGCCTCTTATCCTTTCTTTCACTCCTCTAGACTATCCCATACCTTCTTCACATCCCTTTTCTGCACCTACGTAAACATATTTATCAAATCATAACCAGGTTTCAAGGTGAGCTTGCAACTATTCGGCCATTGATACACAGATTATATTTACTTTTACTTGCTAAATCTTCAGAATGTGTATACACACAGCCCCATTTACAAGTGCCTAAGACCTCATCTGACACTTGTACTGTTTACAATCCATTACAAAATAGTGGTAACAGCTCTTATTTGCCTGTTCTCCTTGTCATATCCCCTCACATACACAATAGTCAATAATGTGCTATGCTCTCAGCACATTGCATTAACTAATGTCAACACACTTTGCAGTGGGCAACAGTGGATAATACCTTACAATCAGCTCTAGAAGAGAACTCTCGGGACACTCTTTTTTTTTTTTTTTTAAACCTTTATTGTATATCCGTGACACAGCTATTCAGCCGACAACCCGGAGGTACGGCAGCTTTAGAGAGTCAACACATGCGTGCGTCCACATATCACTGACAAGAGAGCTAAAGGTTCTATTTTACATAAACATAAACACACCCCCAAACACGAGCAAGGCGAAAGGTACTGTAAACATCCAGCGAGGTTCCCAGCAGGGGGGACGAGCCCCATCTCATCCAACAGGCACAGGTCTATAGCAAGGGAAGGGACACTCTTAATCATTAGTGAAAACACGTATATGGGCAGTGAGTTCAGAGTGCAATTGCAAAAAAGTATAAAGATGCAGGAGTGTAGTGCCAATAAATAGCACACACTGCATAGCCAGGCTGATATTTAGGAAAACGTGCCTCATTCTGCACATGTCAAGATAATCTTCACCTTTCTCTGCAAAATGATGTGACTTCCATTAATCTTACAAGTTTACGTTTGTTGTTTTGAATTAGTGCATTTCACTAGGATCCACCTCTTTCCATTGGCTATTAACCTGTCCACTCCCATACATCCTAACAAGGTAAACATGCATCCTCGCTGGTATTTCACTTTAAACATATTTTCGTGTATTATTTGTCTGCCAGAAAAATACCTCATGCAGTCTATTTATACTCATGGAATGTCAATAGGCAAACTAGTCAAATACACTGCTCTGACATTGGAGATCTTTAAAGCCTTTGAACTTATATAGGATACCAACGCTGAAGATATGACTTTACAGCTTAATAATACTATCATCTCCTACTTCACATGATTTACTAGGCACTAGGTTGCTGGCAACAAACTCTGTGTGATCATGGTCCTACTTAAAGCTGGGTGCCACTGAAATGTTTGTTGAGAGTCTTTCATTGTGGTCATGGAAGGAGAGTTTGGTGTAGATAGTGAAAGTGGGCCTGAAAGTATGTTTTGTCTAATGCACTTTTTACCTTTACAGCAGCCACAGTGGTTCCCCACAGACACAATAATGAGAGAGAGCCGAAGCCTCCTACCTTATTCTGGCGAAAGGGTGAGACAGGACGTCAAAGGCCACCATGTTTTGAGCATTTCCTTCACCATGTGTTTGAGCATTTCCTTCACCATGTGTTTGAGTATTTCCTTTCTCTCAGTACTTTTGATCTTTTGGTTTCTATCAATGTGTTGGCGACAAAACCAGTCATTTCTTGCCACCTCTCCCTCTCTAGAACTAGCTACACAAGCTGCTCTATCATACATTGTCTTATCTTACTGCCTCATCGTTCAATGGATTTTACCCAACAGTGATTACAGCTTTAAGTTTTGACAATAAAGTTTCCGAACGTTTGTTAATTTCAAATGAATGCTGTTTCATCAAGACTAATAAAGGCTAATAATTGATTCTTTAAATAGATGACTATTTACAATGTATATTTCCCAAGAAAGCGTAGTTTATGTCACATATGTCCTCATTAGTGGAGGATGGAGTTGGCCATAATCTTTGCTGAAGTCATTTTTTGACTCTTTGCAGCTTCCTGTAAGCCTTTCTAGAGACTACATGAGACAGACGAGTTTTGCATTGATTTTGAACATCCCACATCATATTGCTGGAAGAGCATGGGTAAGTGAAAAAGTATTTGGGTCTTTCAGTACCCTCCATGCATGTTATCTAACATTGGATCCACTATACATGTTATTTCCAACACCCTGTTCCCAATCCATAACTAACCTGACAAAGCCTCTAAACAAACCTTTTCCTAGCATTTCTCACCAACCAATAAGACCTCTAAACCTTAGACCATCTTCTTAGTATCTCCACTTGTTGCATTGTCATTAAGCCCACGTCACTAGTCCCCTATGCTTCTTTTCTGGCAAATTCTTCCCCTTTCCGTCAATCTTCTTTCAGCATCCCCATTTCATTCTCTGGCACTTCCTCCCTTACCTACCCCACCTACAAATAAAGTTTAAATAAGTTCAATAGCTATAGATCTTCATACACATTGGACATATTTTGGCTCTCTAGTTTCAACCACATCCAGGTTTCTACATTTATATGCACATGTCTCCCATACAATTCATGAGATTGCATCAGGTTGATAAACTTGGCATTTAAAGGAGCATGTGATCACCTTCTAAAACGCGAGAGCTGCTAAACACTTTGATGAAGGTTTTTTATTTTGCACATGGTGTTTTGTGGATAATGGAAGAGGCCCTTGGAGTAGGTTTTGCCTCATGCCATTTTTACCACTTCACAAAATTCACCGGTGTTGGTACTGACGAAGCCCGTTTTGAGAGCACCATTAGGAGTGTTAAAAATGAAAACAAAGATTAAATCAGTTGTTAGTCATCGTCTGTTTCCACCTTTCAACCTGGTTTTATGACGGAGGTCATTGTAAAGAAAACCACTCGCCAACTAATAGGAATATGAAGGCCCACCGCACGAGTAATCGATCTGCAATGCAGGTTGTGTATTGTCCAAAAAATCACATTTAAAATGAACAACAATCCTTCATTTATCTAAAGAGCTTCTAACTCAAAGAATTCCAGTCACGGCCCTGAGGAGAAGCCCCTGATTAAAAGGGCTTTCGAAACGCGTTGGCACCTTGTTCACCAACAGGGGACTATGTGTTTGAAATAATGCAGCAACTGAAGAAATTAATTTAGAATAGTTTGTATATAAAATATATCCCCTTTGGGTGGTTACCCTGAACCATAGGCTTGGGCAGCTGTTGTTGATCTCTGCTTACGACTGGTAGCAGTGTATATTTGTATATATTTGTGATTACATGTCAATGTTGAACAGTCATTGGATGTTTTTTTTCTGTGTAATGTGGATTTTTGTTGACATAACAAAAATATTTAAATATTGATATGATTAAATCATTGGATCATTATATGTAATAGTTTGGTCTTGCAGTGATTGATAGTGTTTGAATGTCCAGCTAGCTTTTTTCTCTTTTGTGAATCTTAATATTGACCAAGTCTAGCTGGATGGTATAGGGTCCACCCCGTTCCTTATATATTTTTACCACTTCAGCAGCCACGCTGACCCACCCCAGAGGCAATGATGAGGCAGAATAACAGATTGCTGCTTTGCTCTGGCGAAAGGGGACGTAAGACAGGATTTTAAAAGTCCACCCTGTTTTTGAGTATTTTATTTTGTCTCAGTACATTTTATCTAGTTGGCTTCTGCAATGGTGGATGGTCTACAAAGCCAATCTCATCCCTTGCCCTATCCCCCCGTCTAAAGCAAAACTGTGCAATCTCTTCTTTACAGCATCCAAATCTTAATGGTCTAGAGGTTTTGTAATTACTTTTTGTGAAGGTTTATCAATGGCAAATGAATGCTGTTTTTGCAAGGATTAATAAAGGCCACCAATTAATTCTTTACATAAATGAATATTTACAATGCACAATTTGCAAGACCGTCCACCTCTCATCCTTTCTTTCACTCCTCCAGACTATCCTATACTCCCTTCACATCACTTTTCTGCACCTACGTAAACATATTTATCAAATCATAACCACTTTTCAAGGTGAGCTTGCAACTATTCTGCCATTGATACACAGATTATATTTACTTTTACTTGCTAAATCTGCAGAATGTGTATACCCACAGCCCCATTTACAAGTGCCTAAGACCTCATCTGACACTTGTACTGTTTACAATCCATTACAAAATAGTGGTAAAAGCTCTTATTTGCCTGTTCTCCTTGTCTTATCCCCTCACATACACAATAGTCAATTAATGTGCTATGCTCTCAGCACATTGCATTAACTAATGTCAACACACTTTGCAGTGGGCAACAGTGGATAATACCTTACAATCAGCTCTAGATGAGAACTCTCGGGACACTCTTAATCATTAGTGAAAACACGTATATGGGCAGTGAGTTCAGAGTGCGATTGCAAAAAAGTATAAAGATGCAGGAGTGTAGTGCCAATAAATAGCACACACTCCATAGCTAGGCTGATATTTAGGAAAACGTGCCTCATTCTGCACATATCAAGATAATCTTCACCTTTCTCTGCAAAATGATGTGACTTCCATTAATCTTACAAGTTTACGTTTGTTGTTTTGAATTAGTGCATTTCACTAGGATCCACCTCTTTCCATTGGCTATTAACCTGTCCACTCCCATACATCCTAACAAGGTGAACATGCATCCTCGCTGGTATTTCACTTTAAACATATTTGCGTGTAATATTTGTCTGCCAGAAAAATACCTCATGCAGTCTATTTATACTTATGGAATGTCAATAGGCAAACTAGTCAAATACACTGCTCTGACATTGGAGATCTTTAAAGCCTTTGAACGTATATAGGATACCAACGCTGAAGATATGACTTTACAGCTAAATAATACTGTCATCTAATACTTCACATGATTTACTAGGCACTAGGTTGCTGGCAACAAACTCTGTGTGATCATGGTCCTACTTAAAGCTGGGTGCCACTGAAATGTTTGTTGAGAGTCTTTCATTGTGGTCATGGAAGGAGAGTTTGGTGTAGATAGTAAAAGTGGGCCTGAAAGTATGTTTTGTCTAATGCACTTTTTACCTTTACAGCAGCCACAGTGGTTCCCCACAGACACAATAATGAGAGAGAGCCGAAGCATCCTACCTTATTCTGGCGAAAGGGTGAGAAAGGACATCAAAGGCCACCATGTTTTGAGCATTTCCTTCACCATGTGTTTGAGTATTTCCTTCACCATGTGTTTGAGTATTTCCTTGCTCTCAGTACTTTTGATCTTTTGGTTTCTATCAATGTGTTGGCGACAAAACCAGTCATTTCTTGCCACCTCTCCCTCTCTAGAACTAGGTACACAAGCTGCTCTATCATACATTCTCTTATCTTACTGCCTCATCGTTCAATGGATTTTACCCAACAGTGATTACAGCTGTGAGTTTTGACAATAAAGTTTCCGAACATTTGTTAATTTCAAATGAATGCTGTTTCATCAAGACTAATAAAGGCTAATAATTGATTCTTTAAATAGATGATTATTTACAATGTATATTGCCCAAGAAAGCGTAGTTTATGTCACATATGTCCTCATTAGTGGAGGATGGAGTTGGCCATAATCTTTGCTGAAGTCATTTTTTGACTCTTTGCAGCTTCCTGTAAGCCTTTATAGAGACTACATGAGACAGATGAATTTTACATTGATTTTGAACATCCCACATCATATTGCTGGAAGAGCATGGGTAAGTGAAAAAGTATTTGGGTCTTTCAGTACCCTCCATGCATGTTCTCTAACATTGGATCCACTATACATTTTATTTCCAACACCCTGTTCCCAATCCATAACTAACCTGACAAAGCGTCTAAACAACCCTTTTCCTAGCATTTCTCACCCACCAATAAGACCTCTAAACCTTAGACCATCTTCTTAGTATCTCCACTTGTTGCATTGTCATTAAGCCCACGTCACTAGTCCCCTATGCTTCTTTTCTGGCAAATTCTTCCCCTTTCCTCTTCTTCCCCTTATGTCTGGATTAGGCATCAATCTTCTTTCAGCATCCCTATTTCATTCTCTGGCACTTCCTCCCTTACCTACCCAACCTACAAATAAAGTGTAAATAAGATCAATAGCTATAGATCTTCATACACATTGGATATATTTTGGCTCTCTAGTTTCAACCACATCCATGTTTCTACATTTATATGCACATGTCTCCCATACAATTCATGAGATTGCATCAGGTTGATAAACTTGGCATTTAAAGGAGCATGTGATCACCTTCTAAAACGCGAGAGCTGCTAAACACTTTGATGAAGGTTTTTTATTTTGGGCATGGTGTTTTGGGGATAATGGAAGAGGCCCTTGGAGTACGTTTTGCCTCATGCCATTTTTACCACTTCACAAAATTCACCGGTGTTGGTACTGACGAAGCCCGTTTTGAGAGCACCATTAGGAGTGTTAAAATTGAAAACAAAGATTAAATCAGTTGTTAGTCATCGTCTGTTTCCACCTTTCAACCTGGTTTTATGACGGAGGTCATTGTAAAGAAAACCACTCGCCAACTAATAGGACTATGAAGGCACACCGCACGAGTAATCGATCTGCAATGCAGGTTGTGCATTGTCCAAAAAATCACCTTTAAAATGAACAACAATCCTTCATTTATCTAAAGAGCTTCTAACTCAAAGAATTCCAGTCACGGCCCTGAGGAGAAGCCCCTGATTAAAAGGGCTTTCGAAACGCGTTGGCACCTTGTTCACCAACAGGGGACTATGTGTTTGAAATAATGCAGCAACTGAAGAAATTAATTTAGAATAGGTTGTATATAAAATATATCCCCTTTGGGTGGTTGCCCTGAACCATAGGCTTGGGCAGCTGTTGTTGATCTCTGCTTACGACTGGTAGCAGTGTATATTTGTATATATTTGTGATTACATGTCAATGTTGAACAGTCATTGGATGTTTTTTTTCTGTGTAATGTGGATTTTTGTTGACATAACAAAAATATTTAAATATTGATATGATTGGGGGAGGAGCCTAGTGCTTGACCAAGATGGCCGCGTGAGCCTTGAGCTCCCGCTACCCTCACGCCCTCCTGCAATCATCCTGTCCTAAATCCTGATTTTCATGCACGGCATCCTGCAGATGAGTCACAGCTGGGGCGACTGATGTTGTCCGGGCTAAGATCGCCCACCGGGGACCGAAGTTGTGCGTGGCGGAAGATTGCGGCCTACCTCCGAAGGATGCCAGGGGCTTGCGTTGGCAGGATGCCCGGCCACTAATTGAACAACAGCGGCCTTGGGAGGAGTGAACAGACGGACGGACGCCGCTGCACTTTCACTTTCGCTTTCTCGCCCTTTTTTTGCTCAGGGTTGGGAGTGCTCCGTGCAGGCCTTCTATTGTCTGGAGGACCTCCACTCGGTCCTGGCTGGCTGCTGGGGTCCTAGTTGACCCTGTTTCCTCTAGCGGAGTGAGGGACGTCCTTTTGCGACTGACCGTCCTGCTATTCGAGATGTCGACCAAATCAGAGGCAGACAGGTCGAAGTCTAAGACTACCAGGCGAGGCGGCTATACCCAATCCAATAATATGGATCGTTATGCCCAGCAGAAGGGGTCGCCTGGTGGATCGGGACAGTCGCTGGAAGCACAGAAGGCCGATTCATCCCCGGCCCCGGAGTTATCATTGCAGGATATCAAGGGGGCGATAGACGGGATGCAATCTTCGATTGGGCGGCAGTTCGAGACCCTGGCGCACAAGGTGGACACGATCTTGGTTGATGTCAACTTGATTCGCGCGGACCTGGGCAAAACCAACGTGCGGGTCAAGTCCCTGGACCTCCAGACCACTGGCCTCGCGGACAATGTCTCGGAACTTCAGGCCGAGGTTCGTAAGTTACGAACCGCGAATGATCTCTCCGCCCGCCGGCTCGAAGACTTTGAAGGTCGGGCCCGGCGCAACAACGTGCGCCTTATTGGGGTCCCGGAAACTTCGGGGGAGCTCTCCGTGGATTTACTCGTCGAGGATTTGGTGGTGGGTCGTCTTGCGCCTAGGGGCCTCGGCAAGTTTTTTGCGGTGGAGCGGGCTCACCGAGTGCCTGGCGGACGGCCTGAGGTGGGAGCCCCCCCGCGGCCGATTGTCGCCCGGATCTTCAATTTTCGGGATCGAGACGCTATCCTGCAAGCATCGAGGGTGACAGGCCCGGTGCCTTTTCAGAATGCCTCTGTGAGCTTTTACCCTGACTTCACCCAGATGGTGCAGAAACAGAGGCAAAGTTTCCTGGGGGTGAAGCGGTGGCTTAGGGATATGGACCTGAAGTATGCCATGCTTTTCCCCGCCAGGCTACGTGTGGTATATGAGGATCGGACTTTCTTCTTCGAATCACCGGAGATGGCAGGGGACTGGTTGGATGCACTCCCTCGGCGACAGCCCGGCCGGGACAGCGTGGATGGGGCGGAAGGCGACCGGGATGGACAGAAGTGATACCTCTGGTGTCGGCCTGTTTTGACTCAGCCCCGGACAGTGACTCGCACCTTATTGCAGTAATGGGAGGGCGGCGGGGGGAAGATAGGAGCTCTTTCCTCCCTTGGGGTACTTTTTGTAGATTTGTTTTTGATAGGGCGACAGGCACACTGCAAGTTGGGGGGACTTTGTAAGCTGACGCAGGGGTGCAGGGAGGGGGGGGGATTCAGGATGTTGGGGTTGTTGTTTGGGGTTGTTCTTTTCTTGCAAGGCGTAGCAATGGTTGTCAGTATTGTCCGATCGTGGTTCTCCGGGGGGGTGGAGGTCTCTTTGTGTTCAGGGATGGGGGATAGGGGCTTAAACATAATTAGCTGGAATGTTAATGGCTTAGGGGATCGTATTAAACGGGGGATAGTCCTGCAATTTTTGAAACGGACCTTGCCAGATGTGGTCCTCCTGCAGGAGACCCACCTTATAGGGAATATGTGTTATGCACTTAACAGAAAGGGCTATAAATTCATTGCTCACTCGGGGTTCTCCTCGGGATCCAGGGGTGCGGGCATGCTTGTTAGAGCTTCCCTACCATTCGAGGTTGACTCCACCATTGCTGATGACAGGGGGCGCTTTGTGGCTGTGGCGGGGAGGTGGGAGGGCAGAACGTTGGTATTGGTTTCTGTTTATGTCCCTCCTGCCCTGCAGGCCTCCACGTTTGCTGATCTGGGCAAGGCCTTGTTGGAACTCCCCGAAGGGACGCTAGTGGTGGGAGGAGACTTCAATGCGGTTGGTTCTGGAATGCTCGATAGGTACCCGCCCAGAGACACCGGGGGTGCTCAGAAGTGGCTTCCCGACTTTATTGATACTTTTGGTCTGGTAGATTGTTGGAGGCTGCGGCACCCCACTCAGAGACAATATACCTTTCATTCCGGGGCCCACGGGAGTCTCTCTCGGATTGATTATTTGCTCACTCTGGCGGCGCACGCCTCTTTGGTATCTGAGGCTAGGCACATGGCACGGGGCATATCTGATCATTTACCGGTGTGGGCCCGTCTGGACATTGGCCGGGTGGTGGGGGGCAGGGTGGCTCCCATTAACCCCTGGTACTTTCGTGACCCCAAGCTGCGCAGCGCATTGCTGAAGACAGTTGACCACTATTTTCGAGATAATCAGGGCTCAGTTGAATCTGCGGTGTCCTTGTGGGAAGCTTCTAAGACTGTACTGAGAGGGGAGGCTCTGTCCTTGGTAGTGGCCGCCAAGCGGCGGAGAGACGCCGAGGTGATACAAGTAGAGGACGAGATAGCGGCTTTAGAAGTGGCCTTGGAAGGGGATGTTGCAACGTCCACACTGCATAATTTGAGCGTGAAGCAATTGGAATATAGGGATCTGGTGACGAACGCCGCCAAGACCCTCAATAGGGAGCAGCAGGGTCGATTGTATGATGTTGGTGATAAGGCCGGGAATTTGCTGGCATGGCTGGATAAAAAAGAGCGTGTTAATCGAGTGGTGCCGGAGTTGTTGACGGATGGGGGAGAGGTTGTCACTGATCCCGACGGTATAGTTCGGTGTTTCTCGGACTATTTTCGTACGGTATACACCTCGGTCTCGGATAGGCCGACTGAGGACTCGTGTGAGCTTCTGCGTGACATCGCTCTGCCCTGCCTTTCTGCCATTGATAGGGATGACCTCGATGGCGATATCACTGTAGACGAAGTGGCGTGGGCTATCCGTGCGTTGCGCTCCGGTAAGGCTTCGGGCCCAAATGGTTTGCCGATAGAGCTGTACAAGCTTTGTCCGGAAAAGCTGGCTCCTCACCTGCGCTCCATGTTCGTGGAGGCGCGGGGGAGTGGGTTTCTTCCGCTCGATCAACGGCTGGCGACGATTGTGGTAATACATAAAGACGGAAAGCCCCGGGATAAGTGTGGCTCCTATCGGCCGATATCACTTCTCAACGCCGAGCCGAAAATCCTTGCTAAGATCCTCGCTAACCGCTTGGTCCGGGTGCTTGGCGACTTGATCCACCCAGATCAGTCGGGCTTCATCCCGCACCGTAATACAGCACTGAATCTTAGACGCCTCCATGGAGTGATTGCTAGGACGGGCACGATGCGAGAGCCGGCTATTGTGGCGTCCCTCGATGCCACGATGGCCTTTGACACGGTGGAATGGGCATACCTGTGGGCTGTGCTAGCCAAGTTCGGCTTTGGGCGTGGATTTGTGGGATGGGTGAGGTTGCTTTATGAGGGGCCTCTTGCAAGCGTCGTGGTGAACGGGCGGGCGTCGGCACCGTTCGAGCTCGGGAGAGGCACCCGGCAGGGTTGTCCCTTGTCGCCGTTGTTGTTCGCCCTTGCTCTTGAGCCGTTGGCGGCGTGGATACGATGGCACCCGGACATACGTGGGATTCGTTGGTCGCCTGACCACGAAGACCGTATTTCACTCTACGCCGACGATATTCTGCTATACCTTGCCTCGCCCAAGAAATCTCTGATAGTGGTTTGTGACGTCTTGACTTCATTCGGTAGAAACTCTGGCCTAGTCATTAATTGGGGGAAGTCATACTTGTATGTCCTGTGTGGGGATGTCCCGCCTGTCCCGCGTAACTGCTCGATCCAGCAGGGTTTTTTGTATTTGGGGATCTATATTTCCACTGACCCCATTTTACGCCACGAGAGGAACTTGCTCCCTCCCTTGGCGCGTCTGCGGCGGGATGTGGCGGGCTGGCGGCGGTTGCCACTTTCCCTCCTTGGCCGTGCCGCACTGTTCAAAATGATGTCTCTTCCCCGTTTCCTCTATGCTCTGCAGAATACCCTTGACTTGGTCCCGGCCAGCTACTTCCGTGAGGTCGAAAGCCACCAGCGCGCGCTCTTGTGGGACGGGCGTCCGCGTATAGCGATCGCTAAGTTGACGCTTCCATGGTACGACGGTGGTATCGCGCTTCCAGACATCCGACGTTATTACTGGGCCACCCAGTTGAGCGCGATTAACCATGTTGTATATGGTCCGGCGCTGAGCCCCGGCTTCGCCATGGACCGATGGTTGCTCCGTGGGGGTAATTACCACAGAGCGTTGTACTCGAAGTCGTCAGACTTCACCCTTACGGGGCCCACCAGAGTGGCCGTGCATGTATGGAAGGTGGCGACGGACTCACTGGGCTGGAAGGGTAAGCTTACCCTTGCCACCCCTCTGTTTGACTCCCATATTCTGGGTAAGCTTTGGCATACAAAAGGGTTTGAGAAATGGGACCTGATCGGCATATCCAGGGTTGGAGACATTTTGGTGAAGGGTAGGATAAAGTCATTCGAGGAGTTGCAGAAGGAATACGAGCTGGGGAGCACGGAGTTCTTCCGATATGCTAAAGTGCGCCACGCCTTGCAGTCAGTCCTTGTAGAAGGGGAGAAGGTGCCCGAGTCCTCTCCGTTGGAGGACCGGATCCTGGATGGCCATATGCCAGAGAGCACGATTTCGCTTATCTATAAGAAACTTATTAATGTTCGGGCGGATCTTCTTCTAGGGTTGCGCGATCAATGGACCAGGGATGGCCTTGAACTAGATGATGAGGATTGGCAGTATGCAGTTTCTTCTCCCAAAGAGGTCGCTATCCCCGCGCGCCTGCGGCTGGTGCAGCTTAAAATACTCCATAGGGTCTATGTGACGGGGCCCAGGTTGGTCCACATGGGTTTCTCTGAGGAGGGCTTATGTAAGAGAGGCTGTGGTATGGTGGGCACCTTCCTACATATTATCTGGGAATGCGGTGCGATTATGGAGTTTTGGAGGCGAGTCCACGAGGTGATGGGGGAGGTGACAGGAATTGTCATGCAGCCTGAGGCGCGATGTTGTCTCCTGAATGTCTGGAGTCCTACTGACCACAACGCGGCACAGACTCAGTGGGTGACCCTTGGGAACATGGTAGCCAAGCGCGACATTGCTCGGCTGTGGGGCTCTAATAGGCCTCCTACATTGACAGCGTGGATGGAAAACATGGATTGGAGCATGTTTAGGGAGAAGACAGTGTATTGTGCTCGAGGGCGCCCTCGGAAATGGCACTCTGTATGGGGGCCATGGAACCAGTACAGAGGGGACATATGCCTGCCCCCAGACCCGGACCCGCCTGAGGAGCAGCTTTCCCCTTAGCTTTCTTTCCGGCTTTGAATTCCTTGCTGGTATGTGTTTGTCTTTTTGAGTCTCTGACTTTCCCTCCTTTCCCTTACTATAGACCTGTGTCTGTTGGACGAAATGGGGCTCGTCCCCCCGGATAGGAACCTCTTTTGGTGCTTACAGTACTTATCGCCTTGTTTGTGTTTAGGGTTGGATTTATGTTTATTTAAAACAGAACCTTTGACTCTCCTGTCAGTAAAATGTGGATGCAAGCATGTGTTGTGTCTCTAAAGCTGCCGTACCTCCGGGTTGTCGGCTGAATAGCTGTGTCACTGAATTTAAAATAAAGGTTTTCCAAAAAAAAAAAAAAAAAAAATATTGATATGATTAAATCATTGGATCATTATATTTAATAGTTTGGTCTTGCAGTGATTGATAGTGTTTGAATGTCCAGCTAGCTTTTTTCTCTTTTGTGAATCTTAATATTGACCAAGTCTAGCTGGATGGTATAGGGTCCACCCCGTTCCTTATATATTTTTACCACTTCAGCAGCCACGCTGGCCCACCCCAGAGGCAATGATGAGGCAGAATAATAGATTGCTGCTTTGCTCTGGCGAAAGGGTACGTAAGACAGGATTTTAAAAGTCCACCATGTTTTTAAGTATTTTATTTTGTCTCAGTACATTTTATCCAGTTGGCTTCTGCAATGGTGGATGGTCTACAAAGCCACTCTCATCCCTTGCCCTATCCCCGTTTAAAGCAAAACTGTACAATCTCTTCTTTACAGCATCCAAATCTTAATGGTCTTGGGGTTTTGTAATTACTTTTTGAGAAGGTTTATCAATGGCAAATGAATGCTGTTTTTGCAAGGATTAATAAAGGCCACCAATTAATTCTTTACATTAATGAATATTTACAATGCACAATTTGCAAGACCGTCCGCCTCTCATCTTTTCTTTCACTCCTCCAGACTATCCCATACTCCCTTCACATCCCTTTTCTGCACCTACGTAAACATATTTATCAAATCATAACCACTTTTCAAGGTGAGCTTGCAACTATTCTGCCATTGATACACAGATTGTATTTACTTTTACTTGCTAAATCTGCAGAATGTGTATACCCACAGCCCCATTTACAAGTGCCTAAGACCTCATCTGACACTTGTACTGTTTACAATCCATTACAAAATAGTGGTAAAAGCTCTTATTTGCCTGTTCTCCTTGTCATATCCCCTCACATACACAATAGTCAATTAATGTGCTATGCTCTCAGCACATTGCATTAACTAATATCAACACACTTTGCAGTGGGCAACAATGGATAATACCTTACAATCAGCTCTAGATGAGAACTCTCGGGACACTCTTAATCATTAGTGAAAACACGTATATGGGCAGTGAGTTCAGAGTGCAATTGCAAAAAAGTATAAAGATGCAGGAGTGTAGTGCCAATAAATAGCACACACTGCATAGCCAGGCTGATATTTAGGAAAACGTGCCTCATTCTGCACATGTCAAGATAATCTTCACCTTTCTCTGCAAAATGATGTGACTTTCATTAATCTTACAAGTTTACGTTTGTTGTTTTGAATTAGTGCATTTCACTAGGATCCACCTCTTTCCATTGGCTATTAACCTGTCCACTCCCATACATCCTAACAAGGTGAACATGCATCCTCGCTGGTATTTCACTTTAAACATATTTGCGTGTAATATTTGTCTGCCAGAAAAATACCTCATGCAGTCTATTTATACTCATGGAATGTCAATAGGCAAACTAGTCAAATACACTGCTCTGACATTGGAGATCTTTAAAGCCTTTGAACTTATATAGGATACCAACGCTGAAGATATTACTTTACAGCTAAATAATACTGTCATCTCCTACTTCACATGATTTACTAGGCACTAGGTTGCTGGCTACAAACTCTGTGTGATCATGGTTCTACTTAAAGCTGGGTGCCACTGAAATGTTTGTTGAGAGTCTTTCATTGTGGTCATGGAAGGAGAGTTTGGTGTAGATAGTGAAAGTGGGCCTGAAAGTATGTTTTGTCTAATGCACTTTTTACCTTTACAGCAGTCACAGTGGTTCCCCACAGACACAATAATGAGAGAGAGCCGAAGCCTTCTACCTTATTCTGGCGAAAGGGTGAGACAGGACATCAAAGGCCACCATGTTTTGAGCATTTCCTTCACCATGTGTTTGAGTATTTCCTTTCTCTCAGTACTTTTGATCTTTTGGTTTCTATCAATGTGTTGTCGACAAAACCAGTCATTTCTTGCCACCTCTCCCTCTCTAGAACTAGCTACACAAGCTGCTCTATCATACATTCTCTTATCTTACTGCCTCATCGTTCAATAGATTTTACCCAACAGTGATTACAGCTGTGAGTTTTGACAATAAAGTTTCCGAACATTTGTTAATTTCAAATGAATGCTGTTTCATCAAGACTAATAAAGGCTAATAATTGATTCTTTAAATAGATGAATATTTACAATGTATATTTCCCAAGAAAGCGTAGTTTATGTCACATATGTCCTCATTAGTGGAGGATGGAGTTGGCCATAATCTTTGCTGAAGTCATTTTTTGACTCTTTGCAGCTTCCTGTAAGCCTTTATAGAGACTACATGAGACAGATGAATTTTACATTGATTTTGAACATCCCACATCATATTTCTGGAAGAGCATGGGTAAGTGAAAAAGTATTTGGGTCTTTCAGTACCCTCCATGCATGTTCTCTAACTTTGGATCCACTATACATTTTATTTCCAACAACCTGTTCCCAATCCATAACTAACCTGACAAAGCCTCTAAACAACCCTTTTCCTAGCATTTCTCACCCACCAATAAGACCTCTAAACCTTAGTCCATCTTCTTAGTATCTCCACTTGTTGCATTGTCATTAAGCCCACGTCACTAGTCCCCTATGCTTCTTTTCTGGCAAATTCTTCCCCTTTCCTCTTCTTCCCCTTATGTCTGGATTAGGCATCAATCTTCTTTCAGCATCCCCCTTTCATTCTTTGGCACTTCCTCCCTTACCTACCCAACCTACAAATAAAGTGTAAATAAGATCAATAGCTATAGATCTTCATACACATTGGATATATTTTGGCTCTCTAGTTTCAACCACATCCATGTTTCTACATTTATATGCACATGTCTCCCATACAATTCATGAGATTGCATCAGGTTGATAAACTTGGCATGTAAAGGAGCATGTGATCACCTTCTAAAACGCGAGAGCTGCTAAACACTATGATGAAGGTTTTTTATTTTGGGCATGGTGTTTTGTGGATAATGGAAGAGGCCCTTGGAGTACGTTTTGCCTCATGCCATTTTTACCACTTCACAAAATTCACCGGTGTTGGTACTGGCGAAGCCTGTTCTGAGAGCACCATTAGGAGTGTTAAAATTGAAAACAAAGATTAAATCAGTTGTTAGTCATCGTCTGTTTCCGCCTTTCAACCTGGTTTTATGACGGAGGTCACTGTAAAGAAAACCACTCGCAAACTAATAGGAATATGAATGCACACCGCACGAGTAATCGATCTGCAATGCAGGTTGTGCATTGTCCAAAAAAATCACATTTAAAATGAACAACAATCCTTCATTTATCTAAAGAGCTTCTAACTCAAAGAATTTCAGTCACGGCCCTGAGGAGAAGCCCCTGATTAGAAGGGCTTTCAAAACGCGTTGGCACCTTGTTCACCAACAGGGGACTATGGGTTTGAAATAATGCAGCAACTGAAGAAATTAATTCAGAATAGGTTGTATATAAAATATATCCCCTTTGGGTGGTTGCCCTGAACAATAGGCTTGGGCAGCTGTTATTGATCTCTGCCTACGACTGGCAGCAGTGTATATTTGTATATATTTGTGATTACATGTCAATGTTGAACTGTCATTGGATGTTTTTTTCTGTGTAATATGGATTTTTGTTGACATAACAAAAATATTTAAATATTGATATGATTAAATCATTGGATCATTATATTTAATAGTTTGGTCTTGCAGTGATTGATAGTGTTTGAATGTCCAGCTAGCTTTTTTCTCTTTTGTGAATCTTAATATTGACCAAGTCTAGCTGGATGGTATAGGGTCCACCCCGTTCCTTATATATTTTTACCACTTCAGCAGCCACGCTGGCCCACCCCAGAGGCAATGATGAGGCAGAATAATAGATTGCTGCTTTGCTCTGGTGAAAGGGTACGTAAGACAGGATTTTAAAAGTCCACCCTGTTTTTGAGTATTTTCTTTGTCTCAGTACATTTTATCTAGTTGGCTTCTGCAATGGTGGATGGTCTACAAAGCCAATCTCATCCCTTGCCCTATCCCCCCTTCCAAAGCAAAACTGTGCAATCTCTTCTTTACCTCACCGCTGTTTTGCGGGTCCTTCATAGCGCGTTTAGCGCCCTCCCGTAATTCGTGGGCGCCATCTTGGATAGGGAAAGCTGTTTGGGCGCCAGGCGACGTAGCGCTACAGCTGTTAGGGATCAGGTGGGCTGCTTGCGGCAATTACCAGGAACTGATTTAAGCAACCCTGCTCGTTTTGCTTGCAGGTAAGGCTGCTCATTCTAAGGGCAGGCGCTGTGTCAGCTAGGTGCGGCATTGATTTTAAATATTACCTTTTGCTGGATTTGCTTTGATACTTCTTTTAGATATTTTTTCCCTGCTTTTAAAAACGTCCCCTTACACACACTATAAATTGGGTCCTCACCGCTGTTTGGCGGGTCCTTCATAGCGCGTTTAGCGCCCTCCCGTAATTCGTGGGCGCCATCTTGGATAGGGAAAGTTGTTTGGGCGCCAGGCGACGTAGCGCTACAGCTGTTAGGGATCAGGTGGGCTGCTTGCGGCAATTACCAGGAACTGATTTAAGCAACCCTGCTCGTTTTGCTTGCAGGTAAGGCTGCTCATTCTAAGGGCAGGCGCTGTGTCAGCTAGGTGCGGCATTGATTTTAAATATTACCTTTTGCTGGATTTGCTTTGATACTTCATTTAGATATTTTTCCCTGCTTTTAAAAACGTCCCCTTACACACACTATAAATTGGGTCCTCACCGCTGTTTGGCGGGTCCTTCATAGCGCGTTTAGCGCCCTCCCGTAATTCGTGGGCGCCATCTTGGATAGGGAAAGCTGTTTGGGCGCCAGGCGACGTAGCGCTACAGCTGTTAGGGATCAGGTGGGCTGCTTGTGCCCTATATAGACCCCTCATGCAGGCGCGCAGCGTGTACGCGCGGCATGGGTGCCGCAGTAACGCTGGAGTCACGCCAGAGTCCAGCCCGTCTGCGCCCGTCCGCGCTAAGGACGGGCTGGACAGTGGGGAGATATTTCGGATTGACCGGGGGACCAGCGGGACCGGCTATACGAGGCAGGACTTTATGACTCTGAGGCCGCCTGCTCTCCCTTGTCATCATGCGTATGCGCCGGAAGGGTTCCTGACCTCCTTCAGTTGTGACTGTTTCCAGTCTTCTACTCCGGAGCAGATTTCTGTTACCGTAAGTTCATCCCTATCGCCGAGTAATAAGCCAGGTACTAGCCTGAGGACTGACAAGGGCTTCCTCGTCAATGCGAGGTCATTGATCAAAAATAATCTCGCTTTTAAGGACTTTGTACTGGCCAGAGAACCCGCTTGGGTTTTCATAACAGAAACCTGGGCAAAGGATTCCTCGGGCCCTGACTTAGTTGAGGCGGTACCTGATGGCTACTCTCTAGTGAGGAAGGATAGAGTGGGTCGAAAGGGAGGGGGGCTTGGTATCCTCTATAGGGACTATCTGTCCTGTAATATTACTCCCCTGGAGGATTTTCAAGACTCTTTTGAGGCCCTTCAGTTCTCTATTTATGGACCCTATGTCGTACCATTTAAGGGTTTTCTCAGTTACAGACCCCCTGGGACCAAAACTGATTTCGGTCTTCAAGTGCTTAACATTCTAGAGTCACAGTTTGGCTGTGAGCACATGACTGTTCTTGGGGATGTAAACTTTCATCTGGAGAACTCAGTCAACCGAAATTTCATCTTTATTGGATATGTTCTCTGGCTGCGGGCTAAGACAGTTAGTCAAGGGTCCCACCCATCAGGCTGGACATACGCTTGATGGGGTATTTTCCAATGATATTCGGCTGGAAACTGAGACCCCTTTCCCTCTCTCCTGGTCTGACCATCATGCGATCCCTTTGGTCTTAACAACTGCCTCGAACAGTAGAAAGGGAAATGCGCCCAGCAGGATGGTATGGAGACGTAATCTTAAAAACGTAACCAACAATGTGCTCGCCCCTAAGTTGTTGAGTCTAACGACTTCTCCGGAGGAGGATGTAAGATCTGCAGTTGATAGGATGGAGAATGTCATCAAAACAGCTCTTGATGAACTGGCACCAGCTACCCTGCGTTATTCTGCCAGAAAAAGTCCCTCTGCTCCGTGGTTCTCTGAATCACTTAGACTTCTCAGGCAGGGACTACGGAGACAGGAACGTCTCTGGAGGACTAGTTGGAACCTGCATGAAAGGGACGAGCATAAAATCCTCCTAAAGAACTACAAGAAGGAGGTTATAAAAACTAAACAAGAGTATTTCACCTCTCTCACCACCTGTCTCTCCTCTCCGAAAGATCTCTTTAAGATTGTGGATACACTCATCTCACTGAAGACGCCTGACCCTGTGGTTAATTCACAGCAGCTCTGCAATGATGTGGCACAATTCTTTAATTAGAAGATTGTGGACATACATTCTGCATTAGAGCGTCAAAGGTTAACTCTATCCACCCCCTTGTGCGCCTCTGTCACCTCGGTAACATTACCGGAGGAAGTATCCCTAGGGGGCCTGTCTAATTTTCATCCTCTTTCTTTACAGGAACTTGAAGTTCTTTTGACTAAGATCAGGTCGGGGTCTCCATTAGGGGTTCTTAAAAACTTCCGCCCTATTTCGCTGCTCCCAGCCCCTGCAAAGATGTTGGAAATTCATCTTAACCATCACCTTGCAGCTTTTCTGGAAACCTCTGGTCGGCTAGATCACTCGCAGCACGGATTTAAGAGAGAACATAGTACTGAGTCTGCCCTGATTATTGTGCTTGATAACATCCGCACCAGAGTAGATAAGGGTCAGACTACTCTCCTTATCCTGTTGGATCTCTCGGCTGCGTTTGATACCCTGTCTCCCTCAGTCTTAACATCTAGGCTGAGAGAGATAGGGGTTGAGGGGCCCGCACTTAGCTTGCTGGCCTCTTTTCTTAACCAGAGGGAGCAGAGAGTAAAATTGGGGGAGTTTTTGTCTCCATCCCATCCTGTGATTTGTGGGGTTCCCCAGGGGTCGGCATTAAGTCCGACCCTCTTTAACATCTATATGACCCCACTTGCCAGGCTTATTAGATCGTATGGGATGGAGGTAATCTCCTATGCCGACGACACACAGATTCTTCTGTCTTTCGCACAACCTGACCACTCTTGTGGCTTCCAATCTTAGAAACTGCATGGAAGCCATTGCTCAATGGATGACTTGTAATTCCTTGAAGCTCAATGGCGAAAAGACAGAGATTCTGGTGTTTGGAGGAAAGGAGGATTTTTGGTCGGCGGAGTGGTGGCCCATCTCGTTGGGGATGTGCCCGACCCCTACGACCCAGGCCAGAAATTTAGGAGTCATGATTGACCCGACCTTGGGGATGGACCAACAAGTTAGGAGAACTATCTCCACCTGCTGGGGCCTAATAAACATTCTACGGAGGATTAGACATTATCTATCTCCTCAAGCCAGAAAACAGATTGTCTTGGCAATGATAGGCTCCAGATTGGATTATTGTAATGCCCTTTACTTAGGCATTAACAAGGGCTTGCTAACACGACTACAAATGGTGCAGAATGCTGCGGCCAAGTTTGTATTGGACTTGCCCAAACGGGCTTCTGCTCAGGCCGCCAGAAGGTCCCTGCATTGGCTTCCAATTGAGGCCAGGATCTCTTTTAAGTCCTTGAGTCTGACATATGGGGCTCTGGCCACAAATAGGTCTGGAGGCCTAAAGGATCTGTTGGCCCCTTATACACCCTCCAGAAATCTCCGGTCGGCTAACAAATTTCTGCTATCAGTTCCCCGAGTTCGCAAAGCCAAATGGGGGTGGCAGAGCTTTTTCATCATTAGCCCCCAGGCTGTGGAATAAGTTGCCAGTGGAAATTAAATCTCTCCCCTCCATGCAAGCCTTTAGGAAGGCCATTAAGACGTGGCTATTTGCCAGGGCCTACCCTTAGCTTTGATCAGTCTTCTTAGGAACTTTTTTTGGTTAGGCGCCTTGATGCCTTCGGGCTGAGTAGCGCGATTACAAATTCTTTTTCATTTCATTTCTTTACAGCATCCAAATCTAAATGGTCTAGGGGTTTTGTAATTATCAAATCATAACCACTTTTCAAGGTGAGCTTGCAACTATTTTATAGCGATTTATTGGATTTAGAATATTTACTTTTTTCGACTCTCCTCTTAACTTTTTTCCCCTGTACAGAACTGTACACAGTTTGGCGTGGAGGACGGTACCTTGCAAAATTTGTTGCAGGGTTTAAGGTCTTTGTGAAATCTGAAAAAGCCTTTTCAATGGAGCATTTGTCTAAACCATAACCACATAGTGGTGACTGCATTGTGTGCTATAGATGTGTGTTATATATATATATATATATATATATATATATATATATATATATATATATATATATATATATATATATATATATATATATATATATATCACCCAAGTTTGCCACAGCAGATTGAGGGCGCTCACAAACTGCAGTTGAGGAAACTTCCTTTATTTACGAACTGACAGGCAAAATCCACAAGCATTGTTTAATCCGTTGGCTTGACGCGTTTCAAGGAATTCTCTCCTCTCTTCAGAAGCCTCGCTTTAAAATCGGGATTGTTCTGTGCTTTCCGCATCGACCTTCGCATTTGTAATTTGCCTGTCAGTTCGTAAATAAAGGAAGTTTCCTCAACTGCAGTTTGTGAGCGCCCTCAATCTGCTGTGGCAAACTTGGGTGATATATACGCGGCGCGCTTCAGGCCGTGGAGGACGCACCACCTTCTAGGGAATGAAGGGGCCATCAAGGTGAACTGTGTCCTCAAGCGATGGCGCTGCAGTGAACTAATAATGAGGCAGGCACAGTCCCAGGTGTGAGCTCAATAAGGGCTTTAAATCATCCTTTTAATGTCGCTGTAAATCGGACCCACTGGAGGGTTTCAAAAGGTGCAGAAACTGACTACAAAGACCGGCGTGCAACAGGAAGATCTGTAAATGAGGCACACCTGAGGCCAATGTTGCAAATTACAAATGCGAAGGTCGATGCGGAAAGCACAGAACAATCCTGATTTTAAAGCGAGGCTTCTGAAGAGAGGAGAGAATTCCTTGAAACGCGTCAAGCCAACGGATTAAACAATGCTTGTGGATTTTGCCTGTCAGTTCGTAAATAAAGGAAGTTTCCTCAACTGCAGTTTGTGAGCGCCCTCAATCTGCTGTGGCAAACTTGGGTGATATATACGCGGCGCGCTTCAGGCCGTGGAGGACGCACCACCTTCTAGGGAATGAAGGGGCCATCGAGGTGAACTGTGTCCTCAAGCGATGGCGCAGCAGTGAACCAATAATGAGGCAGGCACAGTCCCAGGCGTGAGCTCAATGGGGGCTTTAAATCATCCTTTTAATGTCGCTGTAAATCGGACCCACTGGAGGGTTTCAAAAGGTGCAGAAGCTGACTACAAAGACCGGCGTGCAACAGGAAGATCTGTAAATGAGGCACACCTGAGGCCAATGTTGTCTGGAAGCGCGGCAACCCATTACCCAGAGAGGCACGAATGATTCAGTACCTCTCACCCCCAGCCCATCTCCTCTGCAGCTCCAGCCTCCGCATGCTGCAGACTTCGGTACGGCACAGCTTAAAGACATAGGCACTCGCAACAGTGTGTGTTGCCTACGCTGTCACTGGAGCCTCGAATCTTTCCCCACGCTACAGGAGTAGCTCATCTAACTGATCCCGTGCAGGAAGAGCATCGCGTGGCGCAAGAGGAGGGTGAGGCGCTGGCCCCGGGACTGCGAGGACCAGCATTCAACAGCTTCAGCTGGTCCTCTTCCCGTGAGAGCCGCGCCCCCTCACAGAACCACGCCCACAGCCAAGTTCCTTAACTACTCGCGGCACCCGCTACGCGGGTGCCACTCGCAACAGTGTGTGTTGCCTACGCTGTCACTGGAGCCTCGAATCTTTCCCCACGCTACAGGAGTAGCTCATCTAACTGATCCCGTGCAGGAAGAGCATCGCGTGGCGCAAGAGGAGGGTGAGGCGCTGGCCCCGGGACTGCGAGGACTAGCATTCAACAGCTCCAGCTGGTCCTCTTCCCGTGAGAGCCGCGCCCCCTCACAGAACCACGCCCACAGCCAAGTTCCTTAACTACTCGCGGCACCCGCTACGCGCGTGCCACTCGCAACAGTGTGTGTTGCCTACGCTGTCACTGGAGCCTCGAATCTTTCCCCACGCTACAGGAGTAGCTCATCTAACTGATCCCGTGCAGGAAGAGCATCGCGTGGCGCAAGAGGAGGGTGAGGCGCTGGCCCCGGGACTGCGAGGACCAGCATTCAACAGCTCCAGCTGGTCCTCTTCCCGTGAGAGCCGCGCCCCCTCACAGAACCACCCCCACAGCCAAGTTCCTTAACTACTCGCGGCACCCGCTACGCGGGTGCCACTCGCAACAGTGTGTGTTGCCTACGCTGTCACTGGAGATCGAATCTTACCCCACGCTACAGGAGTAGCTCATCTAACTGATCCCGTGCAGGAAGAGCATCGCGTGGCGCAAGAGGAGGGTGAGGCGCTGGCCCCGGGACTGCGAGGACCAGCATTCAACAGCTTCAGCTGGTCCTCTTCCCGTGAGAGCCGCGCCCCCTCACAGAACCACGCCCACACAATTTACCATACTTTAAAGGCGTTTATCGGTCCACGCACCGCGGGACGCGCGCGGGTCGCAGCCCGGGGCGAAGACCGGGCAAAGAGCGGACCGTTTGAGGCCGTTCGAGAACGTGAGAGTCCGGTCCGGCCCACCCTCCCAAGCCCTACACCAAGGACATCTAAGCACAGGTATTTACCACTACTTTCGACCTGTCTTAATAACTAACAGCTGCCATACAAAATTCCCCTTGGAATCAATCCTAGGAAAATGAATACTAGATCAAGCAAGCACAAAAACCCCCAAAAAAATGGGATAGGCGAAAAATTGCTAGGCCCAATGGATGACTTTCTCGCAAAAGCTAATACTTTTATTGACCAAAGTCTAAGCCTAATCGAGGGGAGGGTTTCAACTGAACTTGCAATAGCACGCCGATCCTCAATGGGAATATTAGCAACCGCAAGATCTCCACCCATACAGTCATTGCTATCTCAAAGGGATACAGCTGTAAACAGACCCAGCCTCCCAAATAATGTAGACCTCTCAGCTTCCCAACTTAGTGCAACCTCCGCAGAAAGCGACCTAGAAAAAACCCCAAATATTTTTCTAGATACAACCTCTGAAGAATTAAGGCAAAAGAGAGGGAGATGGGAGGGGGCCGTAAAGAAAAGGAATGTTAGGAAAACACGAAACCAAACTGAGAACATTAAATCAACTGAGAACACAGTTCTGGTTGGTGATACAGACCTATCTGTATTGCCCCATCACTCTGTCCCTCCAAAAAACAACGTGATAGAACTACATCAGCCATCATTTGCTCTTCAAGATATCTCTACCTCAGATACCTTAAGCCTTCAACAACTAGGCAAAGATAGAGAACTATCACGACTAACTAAAGAAATAGCTTCCCTCCTAAATTCTCATATTCGCCCTCTAGAAATTAGACTTACCAACATCGAGAGACAACTAACAAAAATCTCAGCGTCTATCAAACCTATACCCTCTCAAGCTCTCCCAAAACTAGCCCCAAACCCCACGATTACTCTCCCTACTTCGAAGCAACTTGCAACCGTATCGCTTTCACGCACAAAAAAACAACCCTCCTCAAAATCCTCGACAGTACCAAACACTCTCACTGCACAAAACCAAATTCCTAATCCCCAGATTATTCCCTCACAACCCAACTCCCAACTTATACCACTAGAAATTACCCCAATCACTGGCACATCAGTCCCTAAAAACCTAGCTACAACAAACACGCATCCACCAAAAACAAAAGGACCCCTGAAAGGGACCACTGAGCAAAGACCTCCCCTAAACATGCCACCTGAGGCATGCCCTTATGTGGCAGTCTTGACGGGGGTTCCGGAACTTACATCAGAGGGGACGGAACCAAACTGGTCATTGAAGAATAAAGTTCGGTATTGGCTGAACACAAACCGACCGGTTCCGCCACCCTGTATAACCAGAATAGTATCAGTCAGTAGGACCCCGTGGGTGGGCCATAGGGAACAAACTATCCGGGGAGATTGCGTCGTAATCACTTTTGAGGACCCCACAATCGCTGAGTATATCTGCTCCTGGGAACAAAACAACATCACAGGGGGGATCGCTACTAGACCACTGTCATATTTTTACCCAAAAAGATTCAGTAACAATAACACCCTATACGACACTGATAACTTTTGGCGGAAACCTATCCCACAGCCGTGGGAGTTAGATGTGGTTGGCTCAAAACCACCGCTACGACACAGTGACTTCTATAACCCCTGGCGCCCTGTAAATCAGAACTACCAGCAAAGAGAACTTCCATGGCAGATCACGGGTCCACAAAATAGACCTAGAAATTGGGAGCAATGGGAGCGACCATCTTACCAACCATATGAAGTCAATCATAGAGATACCATCAAAGGGCCAAATTGGTCAGGCATACCGACTATGAATCGGTTCAGTGGCCTGGAAATGGTCGATTGACTAACAACTAAATCCCCGGAGCCCTCACAGACCACCTTGGTCCCATCCATCCTCATTCCACCCGCTGCACAAACAAAAACCATAGCCGTAGACCACACTTCCTTATATCTTTCCGTGATCTTTTGGAATGTGGCAGGTCTTCGAAACAAAATAGTGGATGGTTCTGTAGCCGACTTCTTGAAGGAGGCTCAAATCATCTGTCTACAAGAAACCTGGACAACGACGCCCCTACACCTCGAGGGATATAGAACATTTACATCTCCTGCCCTCCCTAGTACTTCAGGTAGACCTAAAGGGGGATTGGCTATCTACCTAGCAAACACAATCTCCGACATGAAGATCATTAAGGTAGACCTCCTGCCCAACTTCCAAATTCTTACACTCAAATTAGGGAAAAAACTCGTCATCACACTAATTAACATCTATAATAACTTAGCGGATGAGACTTTCCTGAACGTTCTTTCCCTAATACAAGAAAAAATAAATGAACACAGGCACCCTAAGCAAAAAATCGAAAACGCCAACATAATTTGGGGTGGAGATTTCAATCTTCATCCCTGCCCCAAAAATGACATCTGTGGAATGGTGGACGAATACGAGAATCCTTTAGTCCACTTTATCCATTTTAGCGTGGGCCCAGCCATGAACAAATTACTTGCTGATCTAGATCTGCTAATCGTAAACCCCATCCAAAAATCTAATGACAGACTAGAATTCACCTACAGAGGAAGGGGCCATAAGACCACTGTTGACTACATAATAATTACAGAAGGCCTTAAAGATAAAATCACCAACTTTAAAATTCTGGAAAACAACTTGAGCGATCATTCTGCTCTACAAGTAAACCTCCAAACAGACCATCCAAGAACACACATGGCAACCACAGCAAAAACCTTAGCACAGAACAGGATAGAATTGGGGAAAAACAATGGATACACCATAAAATGGGAAAAACTGGACCCCAACATTCTTACTAAGCAGCTAGTAGACTCTACCTATGATAACATCTTGATCTGTCTCGACCCTCATGCAGAGACGAATCAAATTGTGGAAAATTATAAGAAAATAACAGAGCAAGTCAGAAAACTTTTAACTAAAACATCAAAACAAAATAATCTAAGCTCCATAGGTTGGTTTAATCAAGATTGCACTAAGGCACATTCTAATCTGAAAATAAGCTCTCGGAAATCCAAACAGAGATAAAACAAATATTCAATCTCTTCGACAAGAGTATAACATCGCCAGAATCACAAGGAAAAAAGAACTGAAAGAATCTTTGTGGAAGGCCTTGCACGAAAGTGCACTCCAGAAAAATAGCCAGGCATTCTGGAAAATAGTCAAATCACCTCTGTTAACGGACAACACTGGTCCAAAAATAGATGTGGCCATCGATGAGGATACGTGGGTGAATCATTTTTCAAAAATCTTTAAACTAACAGCTACGAGCGAAGAACATCACCTCAATATCAATCCAGTAGCTTACCCAATCCTATTGGAGATCGACCTGCAGGATTTCAATACGGCGTTAACATTAAGCAAGAGTGGGAAAGCTCCAGGTCCCGACGGGGTCCCAGTCGACCTATTTAAACATCTCCCAGACCTATGGGTACCAATACTCACCAGAGTCTGCCTAGCAACAATGAAGCTTGGGCTGTTAGAATCATGGTCATCCTCAATTATGGTCCTAATCTTTAAGAAGGGGGACCGACAAGACACCAAGTGCTACAGACCAATTTCGCTCCTCGACTCCCTGGGTAAACTTGTTGGTAGAGTCCTCCTCGAAAAGTTACAGCAATGGGTAGAAGACAAAAACATCCTATCAGAGTTACAGTTCGGATTCAGGGAGGGATTCGGAACTGTTGAACAGGCACTAAATCTAAGTCTGCTAATTTCAAAATATATCCATGCAAAACCTGGCGCCATTTACATGGTTTATGTAGATCTGTCCTCTGCATTCGACTGCGTTTCGCATGCAAGACTCTGGTCACTGTTGAGTGCAATGGGGGTAGATCCCCCTCTTTTGGACTTTCTGAGGGAGCTATACAGCGAAGCCACGGCGAGAGTAAGGTACGGGACAAGAGGAGAACTGACATCGCCATTCAGGGTAGAGCGGGGAGTGAGGCAAGGTTGTGTCCTTGCCCCCTTCCTCTTCTCTTTGTACACCAACGGCCTAGAAAAGACTATGTTAAGAGGAGGGAGAGACCTTCCAAGAGCAAACGGTCGCTTGATCCCCGCTCTCCTTTATGCGGACGATGCAGTTATCCTAGCCCGCACCCCCATTGAACTGCAGAAATCTCTATCTAAATACGCAGATTTCATGGGCGCTCTGGACCTCCACATAAACATCAAAAAAACCTACGTTATGGTAGCCGGCGGATCAAGAAAGACATCCAAGTCCATTTTTCTGAAACAACAAAAAATCGAAACGACCTCACAGTATCCCTACCTAGGCATTATGATTGACGATGCCCTGAATTGGAAAGCGGCAGTCGAGACTAGGAGACTGCTCTTCAGACGAGCTACTATGGCACTAATGAAATTCTCCAATAAACTCGGCAAAAGACCACCAGCAGAACTACTACAGATTTATGCCGCGAAATGCCAAGCCATCGCTTTATATGGTGCAGGGATCTGGGGTCACACACCTATCGACTCTATCCAAAAAGAGGAGAATATCTTCACGAGGTTCCTTTTATCAACCCCAAGAGGCACTTCCATCTACGCCTCACATATAGAACTAGGAATCACATATATTGAAGATCTAACAAAAATCCAACCTCTTTTGCTTTGGAGGCGAGTATGGGTATCAGAAAAAAACACCTTGACTAAAACCATCCTTCGCGACACCATGGATCTGGACCATGCCCACAAAATATCCTGGCTCTCCTATGTAAGACATTTCTTCTCTGACCTGGGCCTAGAAAAATATTACCATATGCCAGAAGAATTGAAGGAAATATCTAAAAAGGAACTGAAACTAGTTGCCTTGAGCCACCTGGAATCCCTTAGACTGGCATTACTGAGTACGAAAAAATCGGTCATCCACGCAATTATGACACAGCAGTCGCTGAATATCCAGCAATATTTGACACTGGAGCTTACAACCTACGAAAAAATGCTCCTAACAAGGTTCAGAATGAACCTCTTTTTTAGACTAGTGTCATTTCCCGAAAAAAATAACTGGAAAACTCAGATGGAACTGTGCCCATGTGATGATCGTTCACAACAGTCCAACATGCACACAGTATTGTTCTGTAAGTTCTTCCATACCCATCGTAAAGTCTGGCTAATCCCTTTATAAAAAAGATGGGGCCACAGACAATGTCGTCCAGCCATGCTGGCACTTCAAACTTTGGACTCCGAATGGACAGTCTATCACGTACTGAATTTTTTAAAGTGTATTATGAGGCACAGAAACAATTTGTAATATAGTGAATTAATTTCCGTATTACTTAAACTACGCACACTTTCTCTTTTTTAACTGTATACTCAATCACATTTTTTAAGCGAATTTTATCATGAATATGTGTATGTTATGATATCTTTTATGGTTTTACACTGTTACAAACCGAATAAAGATTACTATTATTATTATTATTATTAAATTACAAATGCGAAGGTCGATGCGGAAAGCACAGAACAATCCCGATTTTAAAGCGAGGCTTCTGAAGAGAGGAGAGAATTCCTTGAAACGCGTCAAGCCAACGGATTAAACAATGCTTGTGGATTTTGCCTGTCAGTTCGTAAATAAAGGAAGTTTCCTCAACTGCAGTTTGTGAGCGCCCTCAATCTGCTGTGGCAAACTTGGGTGATATATACGCGGCGCGCTTCAGGCCGTGGAGGACGCACCACCTTCTAGGGAATGAAGGGGCCATCGAGGTGAACTGTGTCCTCAAGCGATGGCGCTGCAGTGAACTAATAATGAGGCAGGCACAGTCCCAGGTGTGAGCTCAATGGGGGCTTTAAATCATCCTTTTAATGTCGCTGTAAATCGGACCCACTGGAGGGTTTCAAAAGGTGTAGAAACTGACTACAAAGACCGGCGTGCAACAGGAAGATCTGTAAATGAGGCACACCTGAGGCCAATGTTGCAAATTACAAATGCGAAGGTCGATGCGGAAAGCACAGAACAATCCCGATTTTAAAGCGAGGCTTCTGAAGAGAGGAGAGAATTCCTTGAAACGCGTCAAGCCAACGGATTAATCAATGCTTGTGGATTTTGCCTGTCAGTTCGTAAATAAAGGAAGTTTCCTCAACTGCAGTTTGTCAGCGCCCTCAATCTGCTGTGGCAAACTTGGGTGATATATACGCGGCGCGCTTCAGGCCGTGGAGGACGCACCACCTTCTAGGGAATGAAGGGGCCATCGAGGTGAACTGTGTCCTCAAGCGATGGCGCTGCAGTGAACCAATAATGAGGCAGGCACAGTCCCAGGCGTGAGCTCAATGGGGGCTTTAAATCATCCTTTTAATGTCGCTGTAAATCGGACCCACTGGAGGGTTTCAATAGGTGCAGAAACTGACTACAAAGACCGGCGTGCAACAGGAAGATCTGTAAATGAGGCACACCTGAGGCCAATGTTGAAAATTACAAATGCGAAGGTCGATGCGGAAAGCACAGAACAATCCCGATTTTAAAGCGAGGCTTCTGAAGAGAGGAGAGAATTCCTTGAAACGCGTCAAGCCAACGGATTAAACAATGCTTGTGGATTTTGCCTGTCAGTTCGTAAATAAAGGAAGTTTCCTCAACTGCAGTTTGTGAGCGCCCTCAATCTGCTGTGGCAAACTTGGGTGATATATACGCGGCGCGCTTCAGGCCGTGGAGGACGCACCACCTTCTAGGGAATGAAGGGGCCATCGAGGTGAACTGTGTCCTCAAGCGATGGCGCTGCAGTGAACCAATAATGAGGCAGGCACAGTCCCAGGCGTGAGCTCAATGGGGGCTTTAAATCATCCTTTTAATGTCGCTGTAAATCGGACCCACTGGAGGGTTTCAAAAGGTGCAGAAACTGACTACAAAGACCGGCGTGCAACAGGAAGATCTGTAAATGAGGCACACCTGAGGTCAATGTTGCAAATTACAAATGCGAAGGTCGATGCGGAAAGCACAGAACAATCCCGATTTTAAAGCGAGGCTTCTGAAGAGAGGAGAGAATTCCTTGAAACGCGTCAAGCCAACGGATTAAACAATACTTGTGGATTTTGCCTGTCAGTTCGTAAATAAAGGAAGTTTCCTCAACTGCAGTTTGTGAGTGCCCTCAATCTGCTGTGGCAAACTTGGGTGATATATATATATATATATACAGGTAAAAACAATTTCCTATTCTAACGTCATGTTATTATCTGACTACTTATCCAAGATCATCCAATATTGGGGTCTATAGACTGATCCGAGAGGGGTTGTAATAATGATTAGTGCGGTCAGCTTCTGAAGTCTTTTTTGCCTAATGACTGTTTTTGGTATCTTTCGCAGCTACGCAATTGTCCTGCCACTGGTGTAATGGTGCATGAGATCATCCAAATGGTTACACTTATACATCAAACTGCTGGTAGAGAAATGGTAGGTGAGACGGGAGGCTACTAATTGAGTTGGAACCATGTCTCGAATGTTTCCCTTGTCCTCCCATGCTAGCTATGAAGAAATGGCCACTAGTGAAGTTATTTAGCATGACACCCAACATTCACCTCTTCCTTGTCTTTCTAATAATGCCTTATTATGGGACACATTTTTCAAACAACAATCTTTCCAGTGACCTTGCAGTACTTTCTACCTGAACATAATATTTGGTACTTGATTGCTTGATTATTCAACAACATAGTTATTTCCATTTCACCTGCAGCAGTGCCCCAAACGATAGAAATCTGTGTTGGATACGATACGCTTCTAAGAATTCCATTTTCCCTTGAACTCCATGTTGGCTGTTTTAAATGTTCCTGTCCCTAGTGACACCACATATAAGGGGACAAATGGGATGCCATGTTTGTCCTGGTAATATCTTACCCTCTAGGATACTCTGACAACATGGCAATACCTTGAAAGTCCTAGTCCTACCTTTAGCATCTACGTTATAGATATCTTAACAAACATAAATAGAATTATTTAAGAATATCCTAAAGAACATGTTTAGCCAATCCCTCTCAGCCACATTCTGGTTTTATTTTATATGGCAGACCCATCAGACCGTGCCACTTTTCAATATGTCAAGAATACCCAGAATTCTCCAAGGAATATCGTAATGCCATAGATCACGGATGCCAAAAACATGCCAGGATTTATTTTCCCAGGGCCGTGATGTTACTAGGGGAAGGCATTATACCATATCTGACCAAAAGTTGACAAGAAAAATTACCATTATGGGAGAGACAGTATTTTACCGTGGGTGGGCAATATGAATCTTCTAATGGAAGTAACAAATTGCCAAGAATCATCAACACCAGTGCCGTTTTTTTCCCCCATGCTATAAAGTCTAGCTGTGGAAACACATTTTTTAACGATATGCTATTCAGGCACAATGTTTCTTTCATCTACTGAAAAAGAACCCCAAAAAAGGCAAATGTAAATAAGCAGAATTAATTTGCAAAAAACTAAAAACACATATTCATACACAAGCATGCACACTCACACACATGCACACTATAATGTACAATGAAATCCACAAGGAAAACAAGTAGAACAAATATAACTCATTCTCCATTTGCGGACATCTTTCTCCAGCAATGGAGCATCAGCCTACAGACATAGATAGTACAATGGTCATTTGAAGGTTCTTGAACTGTTCAGCACCACATTTGAATTGCTCATCTATTCTGTAGATTAGGGTCTTGTAAATGGTTGACAAAAGTTGGTCCACTAAACTATAAAGAAAATAAGCAAAACCCTTCATTCCCTCCAGCATTCCTTGCATCTCTTTGAATGGCATATACCAAAATACGTAAATCTGCCGCCAAGGATTGATTGATCTCATGGGTCAAAAGAAAGGTTCATCCAGGAGTAATACCAGATCACTTTCTTCATAGACTTATTTGTCTATTTGAACTGCCTTTAATGGCTTCTCCATCTAATGCATACTGAATGCTCCATTCCATTGATATTCCACAAAAGAATATGAAGATGCTGGTCAGGACCACACCCCTGACAAAACCTGGACATTCTTGATCGAACAACCAGCACACCCTGAAATAGAACAACAGCACACAATCGTTCTTAGTCCCAACTTTACCGTCCACAACCGTAAGGCCTCATTTTTTTCCAGCAACCTGAACGAAAATTGCAACGGAAAAGTCAGTATAACGACAAAAGTGACCCACAGCTTTCCTCCAATCCTACCCTTCCATGCAAGGCCCAGAAAAAGGGATGACCACCCCCTTGCCAAAAGAATACCACCAGCACTGCAGTAGACATGAGTACATAAACTCCCTTCCTCCTGCAGCACCCCAGACTGAGGATGGATGTGGGAAAAAGAACAAAAGGGGCAGGGCAGGCCGGAGACCACCTGAGACACCCGCCCAAAAGACCCAAAATATTTCCCCCCACAGCCATAATCAATAAATAAAGAACCCTCATGAAACCTTCATGAAATCAAATCTAGGTGTCAGCTGACCCTGCAGACCTAAAGCTTCCATTAGCAAAGAGAAATAAAAAAAGAAATGAGGGAAGGCATACCCAAGAGACTGAATAAACCACTCTATAACAACCTATAAGGAAAAAGAATCAAGAAGAAAAAGTCAAAACAGAATCAGCCAGATCCATTAGTCTCCCTATTTCCCCCCACTATCTTGGTCAAGAGCTCCTCCACCTCAGGCTGTTCAAAACATGAATACATTTGCTCCTCATATTGGATGCACAGGATTGCAGGCTCCAGTAATGAAACCGAAGCTCTAAGCCTTTGTAGTGGCGGGATATGCTCTCTCAGCTGCCAACGCCAAACTACAGTCTAATGAGAGAAATCTGATAAAACAAAACAGTCCACTACAGCTGCTTTCACTGGTAATCTTGGATGAGCAACCCTGTTTATCTCCTAACTCTTCTCTTTGTGCTGTTGCAAGCTCCTTCATCTATTGTAGTGCACAGGCTACCAGCGCCATAGGCATTGGTTGTGCCTGATCAAGATGCCTCCACTTTTGGGAAACCTTACCCCTCTTACAAGTATTAGAGGTAGAAGTGCAGCGCCAAATGCTTCTCTCACCAAAGACCTAATTTCCTCCTCCAGAAATTTCTTAATTGAATCCCCCACTAGATCAAAATCAGGGCGAACCTGGGTGTTGGAGGCCTCCTTTATAATCCCTTATGTTAAAACCAGGCTGACAACAATATAAAACCTGTGGGGAATATAAAAGGGATGTACCCGTTAGGGTCAATATGAATATAAGTTGTTAACCAAAATCTCTACTTCAGTCAGCTTTCCAGAAAAATGTACCTTAATCAGGCCAATAGGGGGAGCTCAGGCACTGCTGTGGCTTTGTTTGACAAAATGAGCTCTCTAGAAGGGCTCTAAATCGATATAATTATACTACAGGAAAAAGGAGAAAAAAGCACTGCTGATTACTTGTTACAATGTATACTCTTAAAATACGAGTGGTTTTCTGGAGACACGCCGTGCTTGCGCATGCTGCCAAGCAACTTCAAAGTCAAACAAAAGAGGACTTTTAGATGAGGTTCAACATGGTTGCCTGGCAATGTGTTCTCGCTGATGGGTCGCTGCAAGGCAACCTGCCCCAAATCTCCAATTGAGGATGTCTAGGCCTCTTTCCTATTCAAATACTTGTGCAATGGCAGACCCGCAGCTACTGCAATTGCACCCTTCCCAAAGCAGGGGAAAGCAAAGGTGTGAGATCGCTGTAGGCCGGTGATCGCACTGAGGAGCAAGTGGGTGTTACCACTTGAAAGCCTGCACTGAAATAGAAGCAGTCTGACTATTGGTGTAGAAGCCGATCGGATACCAAGAAGCTGGATGTTGCAGGGTGGGCACTCGTGTTACACTAATATACCCATCCAAAGGACCAGTGGTCTCTCCAGAAGGTATTGACACAAGTCAAGCAGGTAATGACACAATATTAAACAAAGGTTAAACTCAATTCCCTAAAAACTTACCAGGACCAAATATAAATTGGAACGGCAATCCCGTGATATGACTAAAGACTAGATATGATCTTTAACAACAATCAATAAGTAGCAACAGACAAAGAAATAGCAGAAGTACTTCTCTGTAATGGAGCAGCGAATGAAAGAGGATGATGACTGTGTCTCCTGGACATACATATTGTCTGACCATTCTATTGCTTTATGATGTATTATTGTTCTTTAAAGGGCTGAATGTTGGGGAAGCAATAAAACGTTATTGCTTAATGGTATCTGACGGTCTTGTAATGACATCAGCCACCTACACGCTCCCTTATTTAACACCTCAATTGCCACAGCCACCTTCCGCAAAGACTAAAAACATGCAAAAGTCAACCCCCTACTAAAGAAACCATTGGCAGATCTTAGTGAATTCCACAACTGACAACCGATCTCCCTGCACACATTCCTAGCCTGAGTATTAGTAAACGCCATCAACCAATAACTCACCTCACATCTTGAATGGAACCTAATACTCGACTCCACGCAATCTGGATTCAGCAGCAACCACAACACCAAGACAGCCCTCATGGCGGCTACTGACTACATCAGAGCCCTACTTGACTGAGGAGAGACTGCGGCTCTGATCCTCCTGGACCTCTCAGCAGCCTACGAGGAGGCTCCCACCACACACTCATCACAAAGCTGCACACCAGAGGCATCCAAGGAGCTGCTCTCAGATGGTACCTCTCCTTACCAGAAGAAAGCAAAAAGTAATTCTACCCTTCTCCTTCGAACCCAAGGAAATCATCTGTGGAGTACCCATAGGATCCTTGCTCATCCCCACCCTCTTTAACACTTATATGACACCTCTGTCTAGCATCACCCAAACCCATGGACTGGCAGCATATCCTGCACCGATGACACACAACTCATCCTCTCCCTGGCAGAAGACACCACCAAGACCAACTTCCACAACTGCGTTACAGATTTTGCCAGTTGGATGAAAGACAACGGCCTGAAGCTCAACACGGCGCGACAGAGGTACTCTTAACTCAGACCCCCACCAAGCAACAAACCCACTACAGACAATTACAGAACACAGCAGCCAGATTCGCCATGGATCTCCCTTGATGAACAGACATCATCCCTTAGAACTCGACTGGCTCTCTCTACAGGAAATATGGGTATCAAGCTCCTGGCCCAACCATACAAGGCCCTACACAACTGCAGAGCTGCCTACTTGAACCACCGCCTGAACTTCCATCAGCCCACCAGACATCTCAGCTCCGCTTCCGTCTCTAACCTTCACCCCCGCAACTGACATTGCAAATGCAGACGTTGCTCCTTCTCTCACCTAGCAATGATGGCATGGAATGAGATACCTCTATATTTCTGGACATTCCCATCTCTTCCAGAGTTCCGAAAGTCTCTGAAGACTTGGCTATTTGTCTACTCACTGGACCCTGCCATTGCCTGTATACCTTCAAAGGTAACAAGAAGTGCTCTACAAATCCTCTGATTGATTGATCCTGAGAGGCAGTATGGAGTGAATGCCTGTTGTTCGAGGCAACACATTTGAAGGGAATCTATGTCTAGCTAATATGAGGAACATCAAAGTAAAGATTTTTGGACACCCTGTATGAATGTTTGTTGTTTTTGTTATTTAGTATAGTCAGTGAAAGAGTGTTCTTAGAAATAAACTTCACCAAAAATATATTTTCTATGCATGGTATCAAATTCTCAAGATTTTCATATTCAGCTATTGTTCCAGTGGATGGACACTTTTTTGATTAATATAATTATTATAATTTTCTCTGGAATACTGAAAGTGGATCAGCTAGTCCAAGGCAGTAGAATGGTCACAATAAGTATTCTTATTTACTTGTGTTCCATGTTCAGTGAAGGTGTGGAAGCCAGCAGTTGCAATAGGCTATTTGGCCTTCCTATAGTGGTGAGATAGGAGGTCTAGTGCTAATAGATGAATTCCCCACATGCTCAGTGGTAAAAGCTCTTATTTGCCTGTTCTCCTTGTCATAACCCCTCACATACACAATAGTCAATTAATGTGCTATGCTCTCAGCACATTGCATTAACTAATGTCAACACACTTTGCAGTGGGAAACAGTGGATAATACCTTACAATCAGCTCTAGATGAGAACTCTCAGGACACTCTTAATCATTAGTGAAAACACGCATATGGGCAGTGAGTTCAGAGTGCAATTGCAAAAAAGTATAAAGATGCAGGAGTGTAGTGCCAATAAATAGCACACACTGAATAGCCAGGCTGATGTTTAGAAAAACGTGTCTCACTTTGCACATGTCAAGATAATCTTAACCTTTCTCTGGAAAATTATGTGTCTTTCATTAATCTTGCAAGTTTAAGTTTGTTGTTTAGAATTAGTGCATTTCACTAGGATCCACCTCTTTCCATTGGCTATTAACCTGTCCACTCTCCTACATCCTATCAAGGTGAACATGCATCCTCGTTGGTATTTCACTTTAAACATATTTGCGTGTATTATTTGTCTGCCAGAAAAATACTTCATGCAGTCTATTTATACTCATGGAATGTCTATGGGCAAACTAGTCATATACACTGCTCTGACATTGGAGATCTTTAAAGCCTCTGAACTTATATAGGATACCATGGCTAAAGATATGACTTCACAGCTAAATAATACTGTCATCTCCTAGACACTAGGTTTGCTGGCAACAAACTCTGTGTGATCAGGGTCCTATTTAAGTTGGGTGCCACTGAAAAGTTTGTGGAGAGTCTTTCATTGTGGTCATGGAAGGAGAGTTTGGTGCGGATAGTGAAAGTGGGCCTGAAAGTATGTTTTGACTAATGCACTTTTTACATTTCATCATCATCATCATTAAACTTTATTTCGGCTCCAAAGGCCATAAAAGCAACATAAATTATCACAATCCACAGTTAAAAGTATTAAAATAACCAAATCAGTTCACAGTTATACGATGTTACATAGACGTTCATGCAAAAACAGAAGGAAAAAAATATATATATATTTTTTTTTCCCCTTTCCTTTTTTTTCTTTTTAGACCAGGAGGTTAATTACAAAATTTCCTACGTTTTGTCCACATAGCATTAAGAAACCGGGAAACTGCAAAAACTATTGTGGGTTGGGTGTCGTACTTCAAAATTCTCATAGCTTTTTCGCACTCTCTAAATCCCAGGTTGTTGCATATGGGCTTAACCCAACGTTTTCTTTGCAGGTGGTATGTGGGGCAGAAGAAGAAAACGTGCTTTTCATCCTCCAGTCTATAGCCACAGGCCGGGCAGGCAATAGTGTTATTAGCAGCCCACCTAGAGGTGAGCGATCTGAGCGGTAGACTGCCCATTCTCAGTTGGCAGTAGAGCTTCCTAGCAGCCGGGGGACTAACCAGATCTAGAAATTCCTCTCTCCTATAGGTATCTTTGATTAGTAGGAATTCAGCCATCAGCCTACCCATATCAGAACATTCATGGAGACGCGAGAGATGATAGTTTCTGAACTGTTCGGCCAGATTTGCTTTTGACAAGGCCGGACAAGAGACCTCCGGAGAGGTCCATAATTCAGGAAGGCCAATCTTGGTACAGGTGTCCCTAACAAATCTCAACCAAGGAATATTCTTACTCTTCATTTGGGGCCAAACCCCCTGGAATTCCTCCCGATAAAAACCCAGCTCTTTGTTAGACCAAAGTCTCTTCCAATATATCAGTGGGCGCAATGTTACCACCTGTTCCATGGGCAACAGCCCACAGTCCAATCTAATAGGGATCAACGGGGAGCTAGAGGGTAAACCCAACAAATTCCTCACAAAAGAGTTTTCAGTTCCTATCATACTGTTTATTCTGGAGTGACCCCATAATTCTGCTCCATAGGTGGAGGCCACTCTTGCTTGGGTCCTGTAGATTTCTATTGCTGGTGCCACTGGTTTTGATACCGAGCCTCTAAATACTTGGGAAATTCCCCCAGTGGTTTGGACAAGTTTTAGCAGAGAGTTAGCAATTTGTCCCCCCCAACTGAAATTTTCTTGTACTATAATCCCCAGATATCCGAACGTTGACACCCGCTCAAGGTGGACGCCATTCAGAACTGGGTTTGGCCTTGTGTGCTTGGGGGGGTTGAGGATCATGAATTTAGTTTTAGCTAAATTGATCTCCAAACCTCTTTCCGCACAAAAATCCACAAAGCCATCCAGGATGCGCTGGATGCCAGTTGACGTTCGCGACAACAACAAAGTGTCGTCGGCGAACATCAATGCTGGCACCATACCCGTTGCAAGTATTGGCGCGTCTGTATCCCTGATACCTTTCAGATGTTTGATGAGCCCATTGATGTATAAACAGAAAAGCGTGGGTGCCAACACGCATCCCTGACGGACTCCACGATTAACAGGGAAGCGGGGGGACAGCTCTCCATGCTTGCCACATCTGACCTGGGCGAAGTTTTTCGTATGGAGTCTACTCACAATATCCAGAGGATATGAGGGGACGTTAAGCGCCCGGAGAACCTTCCACAGATTTTCTCGCGGTACCAGATCAAATGCCGACCTCAGGTCGACGAAGATGAGATAGAGGCTGCCACCCTCTAACTTCGCAGTCTTCCAATATATAACCTGAAGTCGGAAAATCTGGTCGACAGTGGAAGTTCCCTTCCTAAAACCCGCTTGTAGGGGACTTAAGATGTTGTTGTCTGACTCCCAGGTCTGTAGTCTATCCAGTATTATACGTCCAAACAGCTTCTGTGTGATATCAATTAAGCTGATGGGCCTATAATTCGAGGGTTGTAGGGGACATCCTTTCTTGAATATTGGTACGATCTCCGCACCTAACCAAGACTCTGGGAGTTCCGCGCCCACCAGAATTGAATTAAATAGGGCGCATAGATACGGGGCCCAGATCTTTGGTTCCGAACGATAAAGATCACCAGGGATTCTATCCAGTCCCGGTGCTTTGTTAGGTGACAACAGTTGTATGGCAGTTTCCACCTCCTTTATCGTTACCGCCGTAACATCTACGGCTCGACAACCAAGATTAGAATGTGAGGTGTATATAGATAATGCGTTAACATTAGAGCTGGAGTAGATGCCCCCAAAATGGGCTTCCCATGCCGCTGGGGCTATGTTAGGGAATAAGATCAGTCCTGCATCTTTTCTACCCTTACTGACGATGGTCCAGAAGCCCTTAAAATCCTTGGCCTGCAGGGTTAATCTTAGCTCCTCCCATGTGTCAGCCTCCCAAGCCTTTCTGGCCCTTTCTAAGGTTTGTTTGTACCGTAACCTCAATATTTTGAACCTGTCTTTGTCCAGGGCCTTAATGGCCGTTAGCAGATCACTCTTCGACTTCCTGCACTCAGCAGAATACCACAATTGCTTTTTCGGCAGATGGGGCCTCTCATTCCCAGTTGAGCAAAACACCTTCGAGAGATCAGTTACTAACTGTAGGTGGATACCCGTGGGCCCGATTTCCTGTTCTGTGTAAGTTCGATTAGGGCCTGCCTCAGACATTCCAATGATATGGGGTAGGGCCAGGCTATAAATCTCTGACAATTTGCTTGGGCTGACTGCAATGCGGGGCCATCTTACCCTTCGTCCATTATTGTGCAGGATGAGAGGTTCTGCTATGGGAGATATCGATGTATCGTAGCTGCTCATGCCCCAGCTACCTGATTTGAATGTCACAACCAAAGCGTTGTGATCGCTATCAGCCCGTTCTGACACCCTGAAATCGAGCACCTTGTCCCATGATCTAGTTTCAATAAGAATGTAATCTAAAAGAGAAGTTTGTCCAACTCTATTAAAGGTAGCTCGTCCTGGTCTATCAGAATCAAATCTCCCATTGCATGCCCTTAAGGATAAGGAAAGAGTAAGTGCGGAAATCTGAAGAACCAGAGGGGTCCAGGCTTTGACCTTGGGAATCATAGGGTCAGGAATGTTTCGATGTTCATTTTTGGCGGTTGGATCGTCTAGGACCGACACGCTAAGTGGTTCATATTGACAAATTAAAATCACCACCCACTATCAAAGAATGTCCGGGATCCAAAGACAAAATGAATTTCTTTAACTGCTCAATGACATTGGATTCCCGGCCACCCATAGAAGGTCTGGAATAAACATTCAAGAGAGCCAGATGGATGTTATTGGGCAACTCAAGTAAGATACATTGAATGTCATCTGAGTTGGTCTGGAGTTGCCTTGCAGAGGCACCCAGGTGAATAGCAACCCAGGTAGAAAGACCCCCAGATGGTCTGCCCCTGCCACTAGTTACTGCTAGTGTGTTAAATGATACAAAGCCTACCCTTCTAGGGCCCATGTCTCTTGCATTAGGCAGACGTCAAAATTATCTATGAAGGTGCCCCAGTCTTCACATATCAATTTACTCTTGAGGCCTGCCACATTCCATGAAAGCAAGGTGGGACTCGGCTTTGGTTTGCTAGTAGCCTTTGAACTTATATAGGATACCAACGCTGAAGATATGACTTTACAGCTAAATAAGACTGTCATCTCCTACTTCACATGATTTACTAGGCACTAGGTTGCTGGCAACAAACTTTGTGTGATCATGGTCCTACTTAAAGCTGGGTGCCACTGAAATGTTTGTTGAGAGACTTTCATTGTGGACATGGAAGGAGAGTTTGGTGTAGATAGTGAAAGTGGGCCTGGAAGTATGTTTTGTCTAATACACTTTTTACATTTACAGCAGCCACAGTGGTTCCCCACAGACACAATAATGAGAGAGAGCCGAAGCCTTCTACCTTATTCTGGAGAAAGGGTGAGACAGGACATAAAAGGCCACCATGTTTTGAGCATTTCCTTCACCATGTGTTTGAGCATTTCCTTCACCATGTGCTTGAGTATTTCCTTCACCATGTGTTTGAGTATTTCCTTTCTCTCAGTGCTTTTGATCTATTGGTTTCTATCAATGTGTTGTCGACAAAACCAGTCATTTCTTGCCACCTGTCCCTCTCTAGAACTAGCTACACAAGCTGCTCATACATTGTATTATCTTATTGTCTTATCTTACTGCCTCATCCTTCAATGGCTTTTACCCAACAGAGATTACATCTTTGAGTTTTGACAATAAAGTTTCCCAACGTTTGCTAATTTAAATGAATACTGTTTCATCAAGACTAATAAAGGCTAATAATTGATTCTTTAAATAGATGACTATTTACAGTGTATATTTATCAAGACAGCGTAGTTTATGCCACAGTACTATATACACATAGCCAAAATGTATGAGGAAGATTTTGTGTGAATCACTGCTGTTTCACGATCTTCTGAATAACTTATAAATTCTAAGCAAACCTGTTTATCTCATCACCACCAGAAAGCAAGCTTTCTCTTATTGAAGTAGACCCAGACTGATGGCTTGTACAAAATGTGCAAAAGTAAATATGGACTTTCCCTGGCTTTGTAAATGCATATTTAATGACGGCACACATCCTAATGTCATTCACAAGGGGAAATATTGAGTCTTTTACATATATTTTGCAAATAAGTCTAGGAGAATTATGATGCCTTTTACGATACAAAATTTGCAATACAACGTTTTCAAGAATCCACGCAGTTACTTCGATGGCCCCTGCCAGAGCCACCAAACTTTTTGGACTCCTTAATGTTAACACCAGGACATGGTATTAAAAAAAAAAGAAAAATGTGCCATGGACTAGATTGGTAGGAAGTTCAAGAATCAAGATTGCATTGAAATACCAGAGAAGAAGCTCATACCAGTGGTGAAGCTTAGCACCCAAAGCTGCAATGTAAATAGGACTACTCTGCCAGAGTAACTTTTAATGCATGATAAATATTCCTCTGTACATAGGAAGCCTCTTCAGCTGTACTGACCTAGGCCCAGTCACTCCATGAAATTGTGGAATCCTGCAAACTTCATAAGATGTCTCTGGACTACCAAAGTTTTACGGGAGTACTAGAGACATGTTAGGAAACAAGACCCATGGGAACAGCATGCAATGTGCATCTAGTCTGTCATCTTTTGAAAACATTTAGATTATCATACGCAGAAGACTCTAGTGACTGTTGCAACTTCACACATTCTAGATAAACATTCCAGTGCAAGTGAACACCTGACATTAGGTTCTTTCTGCCTCCTTAGATCACACCTCTAGGATTCCCAAGACGGGATGTTGACTCATCAAAACCATCAAAACTAAAAAGGTTTACATGGCCTTCATTATTTCCCAGGGAAGTTTTCCAAAGATGTATTTTGAACAGAGGGATACACAACCCAAAAGAAAGGGCCATATTCTGTGAATATTTGTCTTGCCGCTGTACCCCATGTACCCAGGCATTTACAAATATATCTATATATACATATCAATATATACATATATAAATGTGTGCATGTGTATAACTTGATGATATACACATAATACACATATATATATTCAAGGACTGCAGATGTGCAGAATAAAAAAGCTATACTTATTTATATATACTTACATTCTCAATATTTGGTTAATGTTTATTTTATAACATGGTAGTACAACATTAATAATTTTATATCCTCACATACAAAGCTGTGGGCAGAGCGGGAATGTGAGCCTCATTAGTGGAGGATGGAGTTGGCCTTAATCTTTGCTGAAGTCATTTTTTGATTCTTTGCAGCTTCCTGTATGCCTTTCTAGAGACTACATGAGACAGATGAGTTTTACATTGATTTTGAACATCCCACATCATATTGCTGGAAGAGCATGGGTAAGTGAAAAAGTATTTGGGTCTTTCAGTACCCTACATATATGTTCTCTAACATTGGATCCACTATAAATTTCATTTCCAACAACCTGTTCCCAATCCATTACTAACTTGACCAGCCTCTAAACAAACCTTTCCTAGCATTTCTCATCAACTAATAAGACCTCTAAACATTAGACAATCTTCTTAGTATCTCCACTTGTTGCATTGTCATTAAGCCCACGTCACTAGTCCCCTAAGCTTCTTTTCTGGCAAATTTTTCCCCCTTTCCTCTTCTTTCCCTTATATCTGGATTAGACGTCACTCTTCTTTCAGCATCCCCATTTCATTCTCTTGCACTTCCTCCCTTACCTACCCAACCTACAAATAAAGTGTAAATAAGTTCAATAGCAATAGATCTTCATACACATTGGATATATTTTGGCTTTCTAGTTTCAACCACATCCATATTCCTACATTTATATGCACATGCCTCCCATACAATTCATGAGATTGCATCAGGTTGATAAACTTGGCATTTAAAGGCGCATTTGATCACCTTCTAATTCGCGGGAGCTGCTAAACACTTTGATGAAGCTTTTTTATTTTGGGCATGGTGTTGTGTGGATAATGGAAGTGGCCCTCAGAGTACGTTTTGCCTCATGCCATTTTTTACCTCTTCAGCAGCCACGCTGGCCCACCACAGAGGTGATACTCATCCAAGATCATCCAAGATTGGGGTCTGTAGACTGATCCGAGAGGAGAGGGGTTGTAATAATGTTTAGTGCGGTCAGCTTCTGAAGTCTTTTTTGACTAATGACTATTTTTGGTATCTTTCGCAGCTACCCAATTGTCCTGCCACAGGTGTAATGGTACATGGGATCATCCAAATGGTTACACTTATATATCATACTACTGGGAGAGAAATGGTAGGTGAGAGGGGATGCTAGTATATGAATTGGAACCATGTCTTCAATGTTTCCCTTGTCCGTCCATGCTAGCTATGAAGAAATGGCCTCTAGTGTAGTTATTTAGCATGACACCTAACATTCACCTCTTCCTTGTCTTTCTAATAATGCCTTATTATGGGACACATTTTTCAAACAACATTTTATTTCCAGTGACCTTGCAGTACTTTCTACCTGAAACATAATATTTGGCTTGATTGCTTGATTATTCAACAACATAGTTATTGTCATATCACCTGCAGCAGTGCCCCAAACGATAGAAATTTGCGTTGGATACGATAAGCTTCTAAGAATTCCGTTTTCCCTTGAACTCCATGCTGGCTGTTTTAAACGTTCCTGTCCCTAGTGACACCACATATAAGGGGACAAATGGGATGCCATGTTTGTCCTGGTAATATTTCACTCTCTAGGTTAACAAACATAAAATAGAAATATTTAAGAATATCCTAAAGAACATGTTTAGCCAATCCCTCTCAGCCACATTCTGGTTTCATTTTCTATGGCAGACCCATCAGACCATGGTACATTTTAATATGCCAAGAATACCCAGCATTCTCTAAGGACTATCGTAATGCCAGAGATCACGGATGACCAAAACATGCCAGGATTTATTGTCCCAAGGCCGTCATGTTACTAGGGGAAGGCATTATACCATGTCTGACCACAAGTTGACAAGAAATATTTCCATTATGGGAGAGACAGTATTTTACCGTGGGTGGGCAATGGGAATCCTCTAATGGAAATAACAAATTGCCAAGAATCATCAACACCAGTGCCTCCAGCCGATTGGTTTTTTCCTCCATGCTATAAATTCTAGCTGTAGAAACACTTTTTTAACCATTTGCTATTCAGGCAGCATGTTTCTTTCATCTACTGAAAAAGAACCCAAAAAAAGGCAAATGTAAATAAGCAGAATTAATTTGCAAATAAAAACACATATTAAATACACAAGAATGCACACTCATACACATGCACACATTAAAGTACAATGAAAACTACAAGGAAAACAATTAGAAAATATATAACTTATTCTCCAGTTGTGGGCATCTTTCTCCAACAATGGAGCATCGCCCTACTGACATAGAAAGTACAATGGTCCTTTGAAGGTTCATGAACTGTTCAGCACCACATTTGAATTTCTCATCTATTCTGTAGATTAGGGTCTTGTAAATGGTTGACAAAAATTGGTCCACTATACTATAAAGAAAATAAGCAAACCCCTTCATTCCCTCCAGCATACCGTGCATCTCTCTGAATGGCATGTACCAAAATACTAAAATCTACCGCCATGGATTGGTTGATCTCAAGGGTCAAAAAAAAGCTTCGACCAAGAGTAATACCAGATCACTTTCTCCATAGACGTATTGATCTATTTGAACTGCCTTTAATGGCTTCTCCATCTAATGCATACTAAATGCTCCATTCCATTGATATTCCACAAAAGAATATGAAGATGCTGGCCAGGACCACACCCCTGGCAAAACCTGGACATTCTTGATCAAACAACCATCCCACCCTGAAAGAGAACAACAGCACAGAATCATTCTTAGTCCCAACTTTACTGTCCACAACCATAAGGCCTCATTTTTTTCCAGCAACCTGACCAAAAATTGCAACGAAAACGTCAGTATAAAGACAAAAGTGACCCACAGCTTTCCCCCAACCCTATCCCTTCCATGCAAGGCCCAGAAACAGGGCTGACGACCCCCTTGCCAAAAGAATACCACTAGCACTGTAGTAGACATGAGTACATAAACTCCCCTCCCCCTGGAGCACCCCAGACTGAGGATGGATGTGGGAAAAAGAACAAAAGGGGCAGGGCAGGCCAGAGACCACCCGAGACACCCGCCCAAAGGGCCCAAAATGTTTTCCCCCCACAGCCATAATCAATAAATAAAGAACCCTCATGAAACCTTCATGAAATCAAATCTAGGTGTCAGCTGACCCTGCAGACCTAAAGCTTCCATTAGCAAGGAGAAATTAAAAAAAACTCTATACTTATTTATATATACTTACATTCTAAATATTTGGTTAAAGTTTATTTTATAACATGGTAGTACAATATTAATAATTTTATATCCTCACATACAAAGCTGTGGGCAGAGCGGGAATGTGAGCCTCATTAGCGGAGGATGGAGTTGGCCTTAATCTTTGCTGAAGTCCTTTTTTGATTCTTTGCAGCTTCCTGTATGCCTTTCTAGAGACTACATGAGACAGATGAGTTTGACCTTGATTTTGAACATCCCACATCATATTGCTGGAAGAGCATGGGTGAGTGAAAAGTCCCCTAAGCTTCTTTTCTGTCAATTTCTTCCCCCTTTCCTCTTCTTTCCCTTATGTCTGGATTAGACGTCAATCTTCTTTCAGCATCCCCATTTCATTCTTTGGCACTTCCTCCCTTACCTACCCAACCTACAAATAAAGTGTAAATAAGTTCAATAGCTATTGATCTTCATACACATTGGATATATTTTGGCTCTCTAGTTTCAACCACATCCATATTCCTACATTTATATGCACATGCCTCCCATACAATTCATGAGATTGCATCAGGTTGATAAACTTGCCATTTAAAGGAGCATGTGATCACCTTCTAAAATGCGGGAGCTGCTAAACACTTTAATGAAGGTTTTTTATTTTGGGCATGGTGTTGTGTGGATAATGGAAGTGGGCCTTGGAGTACATTTTGCCTCATGCCATTTCTACCACTTCAGCAGCCACGCTGGCCCACCACAGAGGCAATGATGAGGCAGAACAACAGACTGCTACTTTCCTCTGGCGAAACAGGATTTTAAAGTCCACCACGTTTTTGAATATTTTCTTTGTCTCAGTACATTTGATCTAGTTGGCTTCTGCAATGGTGGATGGTCTACAAAGCCAATCTCATCCCTTGCCCTATCCCCCCGTCTAAAGCAAAACTGTGCAATCTCTTCTTTACAGCATCCAAATCTTAATGGTCTAGGGGTTTTGTAATTACTTTTCTGGAAGGTTTATCAATGGCAAATGAATGCTGTTTTTGCACGGATTAATAAAGGCCACCAATTAATTCTTTACATAAATGAATATTTACAATGCACAATTTGCAAGACCATCCGCCTCTCATCCTTTCTTTCACTCCTCCAGACTATCCTATACTCCTTTAAAATCCCTTTTTTGCACCTACGCAGAGTAAACGTATTTGTCAAATCATAACCACTTTTCAAGGTGAGCTTGCAACTATTCTGCCATTGATACACAGAATATATTTACTTTTACCTGCAAGATCTGCAGAATGTGTATACCCACAGCCCCATTTACAAGTGCCTAAGACCTCATCTGACACTTGTACTGTTCGCAATCCATTACAAAATAAAAGTAGTCCCGTTTTGCCCTGCAGATGCCTCTTAACTTTTTGCTGTTTTCAGTAAATATTGACGTCACATTTGACAAAACAGGCACACCATAGCTGTCAGTCCAGTGGGCAGTGGCAATCCTATTTCAGATACAAACTCATTGTTTGATGTTTGCAGAGGACTTGCCCACTCACCCTTTTTGGTATATGACATCACCAGAACCCCTCTATAGCATATTGGACCATATTATATGTTACCTTTTATGTATTGCTTATTTTACATATTTACGTTGGGGTAATTAACTTGAAAGACATGGATTTCAAACAGACAAATGTTTATTTGCAATATTAAGTACAATATTGGATTATACTGTTTAGTTGCCTGCAGTGAAATAAAAAGTAATGGTTGATCATGCTGAACCACAAATTGTAAAAAAAACACTGTTAGTAAACACATTCTTCTTGTATGAGTAAGCTGTTCTCTCAAAGGGTCAGCTAACAATGACATTTATTGGATTTAGAATATTTACTTTTTTCGACTCTCCTCTTAACTTTTTCCCCCTATACAGAACTGTACACAGTTTGGCGTTTTGGACCGTACCTTGCCAATTTTGTTGCAGGGTTTAAGGTCTTGGTGAGATCCGAAAAAGCCTTTTCAATGGAGCATTTGTCTAAACCATAACTACATAATGGTGACTCCATTGTGTGCTATAGATCTGTGTGAGTGTATATATTTATATACAGGTAAACACAATTCTCTATTCTAACGTCCTGTTATTATCTTTTTACTCATCCAAGATCATCCAAGATTGGGGTCTGTAGACTGATCCGAGAGGAGAGGGTTTGTAATAATGTTTAGTGCGGTCAGCTTCTGAAGTCTTTTTTGCCTAATGACAATTTTAGGTATCTTTCGCAGCTACCCAATTGGCCTGCCACAGGTGTAATGGTGCATGGGATCATCCAAATGGTTACACTTATACATCATACTGCTGGGAGAGAAATGGTAGGTGAGAGGGGATGCTAGTATTTGAATTGGAATCATATCTTGAATGTTTTCATTGTGCTCCCATGCTAGCTATGAAGAAATGGCCTCTAGTGTAGTTATTTAGCATGACACCTAACATTCACCTCTTCCTTGTCTTTCTAATAATGTCTTATTATGGGACACATTTTTCAAACAACATTTTTTCCAGTGACCTTGCAGTACTTTCTACCTGAAACATAATATTTGGCTTGACTGCTTGATTATTCAACAAGATAGTTATTGTCATATCACCTGCAGCAGTGCCCCAAACGATAGAAATTTGCGTTGGATACGATAAGCTTCTAAGAATTCCGTGTTGCCTTGAACTCCGTGTTGGCTGTTTTAAGTGTTCCTGTCCCTAGTGACACCACATATAAGGGGACAAATGGGATGCCATGTTTGTCCTGGTAATATTTTACCCTCTAGGAAACTCTGACAACATGCTAATACCTGCAAAGTCCTAGTTCTACCTTTAACATCTACGTTATAGATATCTTAACAAACATGAAATGGAAATATTTAAGAATATCCTAAAGAACATGTTTAGCCAATCCCTCTCAGCCACATTCTGGTTTCATTTTTTGTGGCAGACCCATCAGACCATGGCACTTTTTAATATGTCAAGAATACCCATCATTCTCTAAGGACTATCGTAATGCCAGAGATCACGGATTCCCAAAACATGCCAGGATTTGTTGTCCCAAGCCCGTCATGTTATTAGGGAAAGGCATTAAACCATGTCTGACCACAAGTTGACAAGAAATATTACCATTGTCAGAGAGACAGTAATTTACCGTGGGTGGGCAATGTGAATCCTCTAATAGAAGTAACAAATTGCCAAGAATCATCAACACCAGTGCCTCCGACAGATTGGTCTTTTCACCATGCTATAAATTCTAGCTGTAGAAACACTTTTTTAACCAGTTGCTATTCAGGCAGCATGTGTCTTTCCTCTACTGAAAAAGAACCCAAAAAAGGCAAATGTAAATAAGCAGAATTAATTTGCAAAAAATAAAAACACATATTCATACACAAGCATGCACACTAACACACATTAAAGTACAATGAAATCCACAAGAAAAATAAGTAGAAAATATATAACTTATTCTCCAGTTGTGGGCATCTTTCTCCAACAATGGAGCATCGCCCTACTGACATAAAAAGTACAATGGTCCTTTGAAGGTTCTTGAACTGTTCAGTGCCACATTTGATTTGCTCATCTATTCTGTAGATTAGGGTCTTGTAAATGGCTGACAAAAATCTATAAATAAATAAGCAAAACCCTTAATTCCCTCCAGCATTCCTTGCATCTCTCTGAATGGCATGTACCAAAATACTTGAATCTGCTGCCATGGATTGGTTGATCTCATGGGTCAAAAGAAAAATTCGACCAGGGGTAATACCAGATCACTTTCTCCATAGACTTATTGGTATATTTGAACTGCCTTTAAGGGCTTCTCCAGCTAATGCATACAGAATGCTCCATGAAGAATCCTTAAGGATAACAGTAATTGTACTGGGGTTCTGATTCTGCATTCTGGGACTGCAAAGTGATAACCTTTGCCCTCTGCATGATTTGCAACTTATAGCTTTAGTAACATCTCCCTTGAATGTAATGCTTTGAAGGGCAAAGGTCAACATTGGTGTGTTATATCTAGATGATATGGGATTCTCTTCTAATGTTAAGATCTATTCAAAGTGAGTGACTCTATAAATATTAGTGATGCCAATAGCATTCCAAGTAAATGCTATTCTATCTGCTATTCCACATAATGTCATTAAGACTACTTTGATGATTATGTAGCCATTCCTTACTTAAGTTGAGTGATTTGGGAAGTATGGTCTAGTGATAGGAGAGGGATCATTTGTGGAGGGCAGAGATGGCGGTTACTGAAGGTGGGCCTTGTACTGGGTTGTGCCTGGCTCTCTTTTTTGTGGATTTACAGCTAACAGCCTGGCCATTCCAAAACTGGAATATACAGTGGAGCAGCTCTCTGATGTTCAGTGCCATACTGTACAATGCTGAGGGAGACTGGGTAAGTAAGAGGGGATGTCAGTGGAGGGAATATTCATACATTTTTGTGTTTCCTTTATCCTCCATGGATGTATTTCTCTTACATGTTATTTGTGTGAGACACATTTAAAGCTGAAATCTGAAGGAAAGTTGTCCAATTTAGAATATGCAATTCAGGATGCTGAGCTCCGCTATGATGACATTTATTCATGTTAAACATTCAGGAAGTAAAGTGCTGCCACAACAATTTAGAGAAACGCAGAAATAATGAGATGCTTTGATGAGCGAAAAGTCCTGTAGCAGAATAGCCATTCACATCTTTACTATGCATATGCGAAGAGTGGCAAGATGCATGCTCTTCATAAATTAAAAAACAAGCAGGAATTAACTATTTTAACTCAAAATAAATATATATTATTCTCATGTGAAAAAACATGTCTTCTAAGCCGGGCAAAGAGGCCTAGGATGACCAGCTTACAGAGCTTCTTTTTTGGGCAGCGCATCTGTATTCTGTCTGATTACTGGTGATACCACATCAGTTGTAAGTAAAAAAAACTCTGAATAACTATGAAAAGCAACTGATCCATCGTAAACAAAAGCAAGAAATGTCAATTTTATTCTCTAAAATACTTCAACATAATTATATTTAAAATTATTAAGATGATCTGTCATAACTGGCAGGCTATAAGGAGCACTTTCAACTTTCCTTGTTTCTCTAAAAATACAATGTGAGCCAATCATAATCTACCAACACATGTGCCATAATTGTCCATTTTAGCATTTCATTTTAAGTCAGGATGTGTTTTTACAGAATTTCAAAATAGATTACAATGCTATTTTCATTTCTCAACCACTAGATACTGACATTTTTTTCAAATAGATGAGGAATCCATTATTGTCCTTCTTTAACAAATTAACTGGGTGTCACTGACTTTGAAGTTTCCAACACTGACCCTCAAAATATTGGCATTAACTGGTCTACAGAAAGGAGCACATTTAGGAATGGCAGCAAAGCTAACCAACTTATATCTTCGATGTTCAATTTCCTATGCTGGACATGCTTAATTTTTTTTATGTCCCAATTTGTCAGGATAAACAAAAGAGTGAAGAGACAAAGAATTGTGATCCGATATAACCCTAGGGTTAAAGGAGATACCAAGGGGCTTATTAAGAGTCTGGCAATCTAAGGGCCGCCAGACTCCGGGGGTGCAGCAGTCTTCCGACCGCCCTATAACAATTAGGATGGTCAGACCGCCAATGCCCCGCAGCAGCCACCAGCTGTTCCCTGGCAGTGTTCCGCGATCCTGAGGCCGCAATATAGGTGGTTCTCGAAGAGGAGTTTAGCCCACGACTACTAAAAGAGGACTCTATCCATGGGTTAGGGACGATGTTGAAGTCCCCGCAAATAATCAATAGTTCTGACCATTGATGTACCTCAGAAAGCAGACTATTAGAGATGACAGGATCATCAGTATTGGCCCCATAGAGTACACATGGCATAATGCATAATTGGCCCCCATTGACTGTTGCTATGAACTATCGTCCACCCACATCTGTACAGTGGTTGATGAGTGTCTAGTTATGATCCTGAGCCAGTAGGGCAATCCCTCTCTGAGATAAGTGAAACAAGCTGAGCATAGTACTTGATACTAGATATCATCCAGAAGAGAGGCCTGTTTTTTCAAGGTAGTGTAGCACTTCTTTAATTAATGTTCGCTTATAAGATAGCTACATTCCATTGATATTTCACGAAAGAATATGAAGATGCTGGTCAGGACCACGCCCCTTGCAAAACCTGGACATTTGTGATCGAACAACCAGTACACCCTGAAAGAGAACAGTGGTTCATATCAGCCTACTACGAATTTTAGTATTTTTCGAGGGTGGAAGACGTTAATTGTTCTGCTAACGCCTTTTCAGAATACTTGAAGCAGGGCCCACCTAAGAAGAGTATTAGTCAGATGTATCAAATGATCCTGACAGCACAGATCAAACAGTGGCCTGATATTTTTCAGACATTGACTGATAAGTGAAGCCGACATCTTGGGGTTCAAGTTATTCCTGATGAAATAAGACAAAAATATATTTTATTAAATACAGTCCTGAATGTCTCCCGGGTTAAAACTCATCACTTTAAATTTATCAATGACTCCTCATCATTTATTTATTATGAATTTGAGGCAGGACTCTAAGTGTTTTCGATGTTCTGGCGATTGGACAGAGTCAGTTCATATCTTCGTCATTTGTCCCATTATTTTTCAGAAGTGGCAGACCATATTTGTTAAGCTGAATATGCTTTGCATAACTATAATGAGGTGACACCCTAAATTCATTGTATTTGGTCATTCACCTTGTGTATCAGTCCACCTAAGTGGTATTTTTTTCTGAACTATCTCTCTAGCTCGATTGATTCTGGTTTGATATTCGTTGCTGGCCCAGGCTCACAACATTATGCTCTGGTGGTATGAATTATCAATATAGGCCTATTGGATAGCCTGATTATCGATAATGATGACCAGCAGTCTTGGCTTAGGAAGATATGGGCACCGTTTAGGGGATGTTTGGTGCATTTGCAGGCAGTTGATTACCAACCATCTCCAAAATTTATACTTTCCTTGGGATTTTTTTCCTTGATCTTATTCCTCGTTTTTTATGCATCCAGCTACGTTGTCTCTATGATTGTTCGATTGTTATGTCTTACAACTGTCGTACCACCAACTGAGGGATTTGTTTTGTAATATGTTATTTTGTGTCTTACTTACGACCACAGTAAAAATATCTAAAAAAAAAAAAGACCAAAGAGTGTGCTTGGGTTTAGGTGCTGGTAAATGAGTGACAACACATTAAATGCTGCTTTGAAAATAATGGCAGAAGCATCTTTGCTTTAAGGAATTTAGCCTGATAAATCATTGCAAGAGCCCAAAAATTTTTTCCGGCCCCAATAATAATGAAATGGGTGTATGAAATAGATACAGTGGGACAGTTGGAGTACTCTATTGCCATGAACATAGAAAAATCAAAATGCTAGAATAAGCAGGTATATTTTTGGGAATGTCTGAGCTCAACAACATAATTGTTAACTCTTTCTTTCAAGCGTAACTTCACAACTGGGAGTACACTCTCTAGATTATCAGTTACAACATTTCAAGTAGGTTCATTCCATCCTTGTTCAACACATCAACTCTGTGAGAAGTTGGCCTGGTATATGCTGTCCATTAATAAGTGGGCACCTTGCACCAGTCCAAAAGACACTTATGATGTATGAGGTCAAAGATAACCTTTAGAAAGCTATCCTAGTGGTAGCTGTGGACAGCAGTCTTCAGGCTTAATCTTGAAGGAATGTAAAGCAGCTAGTTTTACCAGATTATCACCTCTGGAATGACTAAATGAAGATGAACCACACAGTAGGTATATAAAAATATGTATTTATTAATATAACACTCTCTAATATCCTCTACACGAGGCTAGAACACAAAGGACACAATATGTAATCAATAGAACAATTGAAAGTAGCACAATACACAGTGGGCTCCAGGGGGAGACCAAAACATATACTAAAATAGTGGTATAACAGTCACGACTGAGATCAAGACAAGGTCTAGAGCACGTAGAATCACTGGGAACCCAAGGAACCACCCAAGGTGAGTAGACAGGGACCCGACGGAGGCCGGGTGCAGTGTGGGAACACGACAACGGGCTCTGTACAATTCTATGGGGAAGTCGCGGTTACACTTTTAAAGTTTAAGGACCCTTCTAGAAGGACTTCGAGCGAACCCTTTGGAACTTAAGAATTTGAAGAGCCACCCCACCCGTGAATACCCTAGTACCCGAGTTACCTATCACAGGGGAGCCGGGTGCATAGGTTTGAAGTGGCGTTGGAAACTACTGTTGTTCTCAATGAAGAGCTGCAAGAAAGTACTGCTGCCGTGAAGGTGAAAAGGGTCCAGTGGAATCCAAGCCTGGATTCTGAAAGAAAGGAACCTGAAAGCAGAGGGGACAAAGTCTGGGTCACTTCAGAGTGACCAGAGGCTCGAAAGACGAATGCTTACCAATGTCAGGTGCTTCAGGTGAGAAGAAGGGATGGTTGACTCGGCAGCTACGAGGACCAGGAGATGTTAAGGATGACCAGGAGCCAGAGGTGAGCTGTCCTATATAGGATGTCGAGTGCTAAAGGCCTCAGTGTCCGGCGGGAACACCCACAAGCCTTGGCAAAAGCAACCCACACAGGAAGGTCAAACAGGTTATGGTGTGGACCAGCAAGGTCCAGGGGACTCACCAAGCAATGGGAAGTCAGGACACATCTACAGCAAACAGGAAAGCCCATGAACAATCAAGATGACCCTCAGGCCGAATGACCAGGAGTCGCAAGGGAATCTCGAGCAAGATTGCGAAGCCCCAGCCCACAGAGCACTCGGTGCGGGGAGGCAGGAGTTCTTTGTTGCAAATACTGCTCAGGGTTAGGCCAACACAGAGTCCAATGCACAAGCTCTGGAATTGCCAACAAGCATATGCACTTGCAAATTAACGCAGTGCACAGGGGTTCAGGTTATACAGTCCCCACAAGTGATATTGGCCTCAAACTCGGTGAGAGGGCAGATCGACCTCAGGGACCTTCGGAAACGCACCTCCTGTGTTGCTGAAATCTTCAGAGTCAGCAGGAGCTTAGGAGCAGCAGACCATTCAGTTGCGGTTAGGTGCCTGCGAATCAGGGGAGTGACTCCTTCACTCCTAGGGAGATTCTTCTGTTATCTTAAGTGCACCGCAGGTCCTGCATGGAGCCTGTATGGAGCAAAGGCACAAACTAAGCTTCAGATGGAAAGTGGGACGACGACGAGCCCAGTCTAGGTCCAGCGAAGTCCAAGGGGTCCAGATGATCAAAGGTCAGTGTGTTCTTTTTGTAGAATCTTGTCCACATAAAATCCAAATTCTTACAGCCAGGTAAGCCCTATTGTACCCATGGGAGAGGGTTTGACAGATTCAGGGGACCCTCCTAGGGGAGGGGCAGGACAGAGGAGTGGCTACACCCATGTCCTTTGTCCAGTTTCACACCAGAGCAGGACCCAATGGCTCCCAGAACTGGTTTGAGCTGGACTATGCATAGGGACACCAAGGGGCATATTATCAACAAGAGGCGATAATTATCGTTAACCCAGGTTAGCAGCATTTTTTTTATCGCTGTCGATCCCTGATAGTTATCGCCATGTTAGCGACGTATTACCAACACGCCGCTAACAGGCGATAGCTTCAGGGATCACAGCGAAAACTGCTGCTAACCACAGAGCGATGGCGATAGGGAAATAGGCGATAGTGGGCAGAATCTAGCAATGAAGCCAATCAGCGATAAGAAAACGCACGCTAAGCAGCAAGTGTGGAAAAAATAGCCAATCAGTCCACCCCACCATACAAAAGACGCACACAAAAAAAGTTCAATGCAGTTTCCAGGGCCAAGTGCAGCACACATCAACAACCTATCCAAGCCACCCAACATCCAGGATGACCAGGATGACCACCTGAATGCCTCGCTGGACTTGTGTCAGGTGCCTGGATGCCTTGCTGGACCTGCGTCTGGTGCCTGGATGCCTTGCTGGACCTGCGTCTGGTTCCTGGATGCCTCGCTCGACCTGCGTCGGGTGCCTGGAAGCCTCGCTGGACTTGCGTCTGTTGCCTGGATGCCTCGCTGGACATGCGTTTGGTGCCTGGATGCCTCGCTGGACCTGTGTATGGTGCCTGGATGCCTCGCTGGACCTGCGTCTAGTGCCTGGATGCCTCGCTGGACTTGTGTATGGTGCCTGGATGCCTTGCTGGACCTGCGTCTGGTGCCTGGATGCCTCGCTGGACCTGCGTCTGGTGCCTGGATGCCTTGCTGGACCTGTGTCTGGTGCCTGGAGTGGGATGTGGAGTAGCCGTGGAGTCGATAAGCCGTGGTTGGAGACATTGATGTGTGACGATGACCCATACCTGGTGGTGAAGTCTGGCAGGTCGCATGGAGACACGTTGCTGACCTGTGTGAGAAATCCACCTTGTTCACCTTGGAGCAGTTAATGGTAGAGGCGCCCATGTGCACCAATGTAGTTGGGTCTGCATCGAAAACTACAATACACCACTACACCAGGGTGTACGGAGGGGATCACCAATGGTGGGTGCCGTCTCCCTGCATCACAGGACGGATGATGTTGGGCTGGCCGGATGCTCTGTGTGGTCTGAGCGCTGCAACTACACGCCTAAGGGAGCCCTGCTGCATCAACTGCATCGGGTGGTCCACCAGCGGACAACGCTGTGACTGCTGTACCCAGCCCAGTGAAAGCACACCTGGCTGAGGCTCCTGCTGGCTGAGTCACAGGTTTGGAGAGAGTGCAGTGGACAGCGCCACTGTAAAGATAAGGAGACGGTGGGACACGTAGCGCAGGAGGGCCGGGGGGGAGTTGCTCATGCCTATCACATGTAGATGATGCATCCCCAGTGGCGGTTCTACCGCTATGTTGGAAGAGCGTTGCCCCACCACCTCAACCATTGCAGAAGAGGAACAATCACCACATGATGATAACACAATCAATCAACCACTCAGGGGAATTGTAAGCACGCTACTCACCCGTGAGGGTCTCAATGCACTCAGTTGGGTGCCGCTGATCTGTTAGCTGAAGAGCCAGGTCTTGAGGGTCTTCATGAAGGTGTACAGGGAGGGGGCACCTCTGATGTCTGCCAGTAGCTCGTTCCCGGTATTGGATGCAATGTGGGAGAAGGATCTCCCGCCGGCTCTGGCTCTGTGGATGTGCGGGGTTGGAAGATAGATGTCTCATTTGTGTACGTGGAATTTGATTCTGTTGTTGAGGTATTTGTTTACGTTGATGTGTAGTCATTTGTAGGCGTGAGTGATGATTTTGAAGGTCACTCTTTACACCACGGGGAGACAGTGGAGTCTATGTAGGCATTGGCTGATGTGTTAGTGCCGAGAATGCCGAGGACGAGTCATGGTGGCGGTGCGCTGTAATGTCGGTACTCTGCGGAGTAGGGACTTGTAAATGGTGGCGTAGAGTGCATGGGTGACTGTCTTCCATGACTCTGGGGGCATCCATTTGAAGGGCTGGCGGAGGATGCGGAGGGTGTTGAAGCAGCTGGAGGTGACGGCCTAGACCTGTCTGCTCATGGTGAGGGATGGGTCGAGTAGGAGGCCAAGGTTTCTGGCGTGGTCCGAGTGGGTAGGTGGGCTTACGAGGGCGAAGGCCATGAGGTGTAGTCCCATGCTGAAGGGGTGGTTCCAAGGAAAAGGACTTCCGTCTTCACAGCATTGAGCTTCAGGCAGCTGTTGGTCATCCAGACTGTGACGTCCTGCACTCCTTCCTGGAAGTTGAGTCTGGCGGCAGTGGGGTCTATGGTGAGGGAGAGGATGAGCTGGGTGTCATCAGCATAGGAAACGATGTTGGGGCCGTGTTGTCGGACGCTGGCGGCGAGGGGGGCCATGTAGATGTCAAATAGGGTCGGGCTCAGAGATGACCCCTGTGGGAGTCCGCATGTGATTTACGTGGGAAAGAAGAGGAAGGGTGGCAGTCGGATCCTTTGGCTTCTTCCTGAGGGGAATGATCGGAACAAGTCTAGGGCTGTACCTTGTATGCCGGCGTCGTGAATTCTTGCAACAGGTGTGCGGTGGGAGACGGTATAGAAGGCCGCTGAAAGCTCGAGTGGGATGAGGTCTGTGGAGTGGCCTTGGTCCAGGAGGGTGCGGATGTCGTCTGTGGCAGTGAGTAGGACGGCCTTGTTGCTGTGGTTGGTTCGCAGTCTGGATTGTGACGGGTCGAGGATGGCATTGCCATCAATAACTCATGTTAGTTTCCTGCTGACAGTTCACTTTGCAACTTTGTGCGCGAATGGGAGGTGCGAGATGGGCCGGTATTTCTTGAGGTCGGTGGGGTCAGCTGTGTTGGAGTCCGGGGTGGTGATTACCCTCTTGTGGCAGTAGAGGCAGGATAACTGGCCGCGGGTTGTGTTAGCCGAGGCTTGTTGTCAGTCTCTGACTTTTCCATGGTTGAGTGCATGGAGGGTGGCTGTGCTGTAGCAGTGGGTGGCCCGTGTTCCAGGGTCCCTGGTGCTGATCGTGGTTGTGTTGTGGATGGGCACAGACGGGCTTGTATTAGGCGTGCCATCTGTGCGTCAGTGGTGCATGTCCGCTGCGCAATCGTGCAGCGTATGCCATGTATAAGGGGAGGGTGGAGGATCGATCAGCTGGGAGGCGGGAATGGGCCAGGACAAGGGTGCGGGGCCAGAGGGGCAGCAGCGGCAGGAAGTGGGAAGTGCGGGCTCAGAGAAGCCAAAAAATCATTTATAAAGGGGGAACACAAGGGCTAACTAACTGATGTAATCATGCTATGTATCCTCGGGGGGAGGGTGGGTAGGACTGCTCCAAACACGGAGCAGGGCATTGGCGGATTGTCATGCCCACTCAAGTGCGCAACAACTGTTTGTTCGGCCCACTCAGGCTGCCCAATGCAGTCATGCATTACAGCCTGCATGGAGAACATGCCCACCCCTCCTGTCCCGGGCTGCATGACTTGTCCCGTTGCCAATTACCAATCCCACCACTGCATTGCAGCGTTGTGATTGACTCCGGGGAGGGAGCCTGGCTGACTACTTCCTATTCCTGGAAGCAGACGCAAGAGAGCAGGAGCTAAGAAGACACGGGACCTGGCTTGGAGGTATGACTTCCCTCAATAAATTTTCTCAACACCCGCTCACACACACATCCCCGCGTCCATGTACCATCCAGTGTTCTTTCTGGCATTTACACCCCACAGCTGTCCAGACACCCCTGCACTTCTCACTGTTGTCTGCTGTGCACCCATGCAATGCGGGCGTACCACTCGTGTGCCAAAGGCACATACGTAGTTGCGATGCATGCCATGACCTCACATTCCATTCCAATGCATACTGATACTAGGCACATTGCAACAGTAAGGTAGGTGTTGCATGGCGGAGACATCAAGATCACTATTCCCACTTCAGTGAGTGCAACCCAACACTAACCTTTGCACACAAAAAACCTAACATGAACCCTTGAATCCCTTTTTAGAACCCCCAGAACACACCGGAAAATCACATTTGAGACAAATGCCCCCCCAATTTTGCATATTTCATCCCACAACACATATTTCATATTTTACCCCCAAATGCACCCCAAATTTCATATTTTACCCCCAAATACACCCCAAATTTCATATTTTACCCCAAAAGCACACCCCATTCTTCAAATCTGACCCCCAGAAAAACAATTTTTTTTATTTCTAACATCTAAAACACATTCACACATGGAAAAGTTAAAATTACCCCATAACTGACCTCACAATGCGCTGTAATCGAATGCAATGTTAAGGCACCCGCGTTGTCGGAGTTGCATTGTTAACGATGTACTGCCTGCATTGTAATGGTCGTCTCCGTACCTAAGGCAACCCATAAGCTACGCCGTTTGCGTTCATCAGCCCCTGGGCCGCGCTCAGCACAAAGGAGCATTCCTATTGGCCACTCCACCGCTACGATGCCTGCACCCTCCTTGCCATCAACCCTGGACTCCAGCTCACCTGCCAGGACTTACCTCTGCTCCATACCGGGCTTCGCCTTCACAGACGGCTGCAGTATCACCCGCAAGGAGCATCCCAACAGTCAAGGAGGAGGCATTGCTGTCACCTACAGGGCACTCTCCGACTGATCACGCACTCTAATGTGCCAAGGGTGACTATGGACCAAGGCAACTCCAAAATCCTGACCAAGCCCAAGAACATTCTCTGCGGCACCCTCATGTGCAGGTCCCCCAGGCCGTGGCCCCCCATTCTCCAATCCTATTTAGGACCTCATTGCACCCCAGGGTCTCTCATCCACCAACGACATCCAACTTGGTGTACTCAATTTCCACCTGGGCAACCCCAGTGACCAGAGCACCACCCCCTCCTGTGGAAGGTCACCGACATCAGACGCAAGCAGCAAGTCACCTCAACAGGCCACAAAGCAGGACACACGGTCGGGCACGTCACCTCCGCCAGTCGGTACTTGAACTATAGCCACAACACCAGACTCTCCTGCACTGCCATCATTGGATGAATGACGTCTTCACCTTGCCCACCGGACGCCAGTGCCAACATCGCACCCCATCGCAGTTGGATCCAGGCCACCGCAGAACGTCTCGTCAACTCCCTCCGCACCAACACTCCACCAATGCTTCCAGACGATGACACCACAGTGCGCAACCACCACCGATGGATCTCCAACATCACAGACATTCGGGCACCCCTCATGAACGGCACTGCGTTAGTACCTTCCGCCTGCCTGATGGCAGGCATGAGGGTGATGCTGTGCCACAGGAATGGCAAAACACACAAGATGATGGACGGAATGTTGCACATTGGCAAAACATTCACCCCCAGTCACAGATCTGGGTTTAATCCATCGTTATTTTGCTCACCATGCCACCCCAGTTCAGACATGGCCATATGCAAATCAGTCTTGACCCTGTGCCTCATGGGAACAGTTCAGCCCGAACTACCAAGCCATATCTTCCCTTGACCGTAATCAAGCATCCTAGGACCGGTTTCGGGGTTTCACCCCTCTTCAGCCAGGATAGCTTGAATCCAGTGGCATAGTGAGCACGGGACCCACATCTGGGCATACCCTTCCCACATAGGGCGAACAGCAAAACACACAAGATGATGGACGGAATGTTGCACATTGACAAAACATTCACCCCCAGTCACAGATCTGGGTTTAATCCATCCTATGTGGGAAGGGTATGCCCAGACGTGGGTCCCGTGCTCACTACGCCACTGGAGTCAAGCTATCCTGGCTGATGATGGCTGATAGCAAGAAACCGGTCCTAGGATGCTTGATTCCGGTCCAGGGAAGACATGGCTTGGCAGTTCGGGCTGGACTGTTCCCATGAGGCACAGGGTCAAGACTGATTTGCATATAGCCATGTCTGAACTGGGGTGGCGTGGTGAGCAAAATAACGATGGATTAAACTCAGATCTGTGACTGGGGGTGAATGTTTTGCCATTGTGCAACATTCCGTCCATCATCTTGTGTGTTTTGCTGTGCCACAGGGATGGGCTGGCCCCATGCATTGCTGGAGTTGCGTCATGGTTGTGCCACAACTGCACAATGCATGACTTTAGCGCAGACAGATACGGCAAGACTCCTGACGTTTCTGTCGTTACTTGCGTCATGGAGCGCTGTCCAGTGAGTACAGCGCATCTATGCTGTTGCAAGGAGGGCGTGATGAGAATTGTTGCATCCCTGTCTTGTCACAGCGCACAAACACTTTTCATGACTGGGGCACAGGAATGTGCACTATCTTAGTGATGGTGCGCATTCCTGCACTATGGGCCAGATTTACAATAACTGGCGCATCCCTGCAGATCAACAGGGATGCGCCAGTTATTTTGCGTGACGTTAGGAACCCCTTGCGCCACCATGGGTGCACTGCATTTAGAATGCAGGGCACCGTGGCGCAAGGAGAGACAGATGTGTGATGCACCTGTCAGCGTATAGGTGACGCAGTGCTGGAGTCGTGTCGCAAGCGCAAATCTACTCCAGGACTGTTCAGGGGCATCCTATACTTGAAATGTTGCTTCCCTCCTTACGCCTGCTACAAGCAGGCATAAGGTTTTGACGCAGCAGGGACATAAAAGTGACTCCGTGAAATCTTGTAGATTTCCCGGCGTCACTTTTACGGGGCTTCCCTGTGATGGAACGCCCACCCTGCATACATTATACCTGACGCAGGTATAATGTAGCGCAGCGCTTTACAACGTGACACATCTCACTAGATGCATCAAGTTGTACATCTGTCGCATAGTGGCGCTTTGTTTGCGACACCGCTGCATCACATAAGTGGCGCAACGATGTCGTAAAGATGTTGCAAGGGAATTGTAAATTGGACCCTATAATTTTGTCGCAGGGCAGCGCTGCAACATTGCTTGCAGTTGTCGTACTTTAATCTCTGGGACCGCGTAGGGGACAGGGCCCCACCCCCTGTCTATCCTGGTATTAGCAAACCGCAAATGGTTAATGCGGTATGTACAAGTGCTTTACATATCGTTCTAGCTATGAATGCACTATGTACACGTTGTTTTACGTTACTTCGCGGGTTCCATTTTGGAAGCGGTGGCCATCTTGTCATTGCCCTCACATAGGCTATAATGGAGCAAATACGGGCCTCACAGTACATGTGCTTTCCTTTGACTTCTCTGTGACCTGGGCAGCTGGCTCTGCTGCCCCAGGTCAAACTGGTCTCACGAACTCCCCTTCCTCCGTCCACCTGTGATTAGCATCAGGGCTTGACCCATCATAAAACCCTTTCATTCTACACGAGCCCCCGGCTAATCTCTTTCACACCTGACTGTTCCTGCTTTATGACTTGTTTCTATCAACAGGAGCTGCCCGTGTTTTATTGGGGCCTATTGATATCTAATGTGGGATCTGAACCTTACTGTGTAAATAATTGCGGGCTGGCCGAACTGGAATGTGGGATGGTCATCATGACTCTGCTCTTTCGTTTGAACTGTACACTTGTTTATTACCGTATCATAAAACCTAGGAATGTATGCTTGAGGCAGGAAAAAGCGTATTTAAGGTGAATTCCGTTTCTATGATTTTCAGCAGTCTCCTGAGAAAATACACGCTGTTGTACTTCTAGGATACCTGTAATTGGTCTGCAGCCAATAAACGATCTTTGACTTCACCCAGAAGACTCTATGTTTCTGTAGGTCTGGAACAGGGTGAACCCAGAAGTCATAGGGTGTGTGCCCCTGCACCGCTGGGTCTAAAATACCCAGTACTTCACAGTGCAGCACCAAAAACATGCATAAGTGTGGGCCCATGTCTGATCCACATTTTTAAGACCTGCTTTTTTCTGGTCTTAAATTCCTGCAGCTAACAGGCCTTAGCAACACTTTTTTTATCGCTTTGCGGGTCCGGGCCACCCTTGCTGATAGGGCGAAGTGCGGTTAGCGGGTGTTTTTGTGAAGTTTAGAGACAGAACGCCTACCTTGCATGTCATTAGCGATAAATATCACTGGCATGCAAGGCGATAATAAAAACGGCTGCTATCGCCAGTAAGCTGTCGCTAACGGCTGTTAGCAACAGCTTGCTTATAGGGTGATAAAAATATCGCCGCTTTAGCGGCAAAAAAGTGCCGCTAAAGAGGCGATGGGCCCTTGATAATATGCCCCCAAATGTGGCCCAAGTACAGACTTTCAGGCACTCTCAGAGTGCACCCACCCAGCCCCAATTCACTAAATCCTGTCTGGGAGGTGGTCACACCTCCCCGTGGCAGGATGCCTATTGTACTACCTTCCTCTGCTCAAGCTTGGCTCAGCAGCAGGCGGGCAGAAAAGTGTCTCTGGTCGGCAGGATCCATTTTGTGCTATCTAGGTCGAGAAGGCTGGCACCTGTAAGAACAGTGACCCCACAAAGCTCACTTCTGAAGGGTGGAATCCTACCTCCCACACCAGTTACTGGTGTGGAGGTATGATTCCAAGGTGTTTGATACCAAACACGATATGATTCTATGCAGCCGTTTTCGAGATAGCATATACCACAAGGTTATAATGCACCTCTACCTGTATGTCCGACTGAGCCACAGACAACAGGGGAGAATGGTCTCCAAAGGCTGCAGAGGGGCTCTGCTCATGCAGGGGCACCCTGCCTTCAGGATTGTTAAGGCCTGCTATAGGGGTGATTTATAAGTTTTAAGCATAGCGACCAATAGATATAGTGAACCTATATATAAAGTAAGTGGTGCAAGCACCATCTTACCCAGGCTGCAATAGCAGACCTAGAGTTCCATTTTGCATAGCCTCTCATGGGTGGCATAATACATGCTTCAGCCCATGGGAGGTCTCTGGGGTAGCTATGCCCAGGGTACATGGATACCATATACTAGGGACTTATAAGGGTACCCCAGTATCCAATCTGGAGTGTACCAAAGTACATATATGTCAATTTTAAGGGAGAAAGCAGATATACTGGTGTCCTGATTAGCAGGATCCCAGTCAGACTAGTCAAAAACAGTGAGACATCAAGCAAAAAATGGGGGTAACCATAAGAAGCAGATACCACTTTCCTACACAACCCCTCCCCCCAAATGAAAGAACGTGAGACTAACCTAGACCAGATGAGTCTTCATTTTCTAACTGGAAATATCTGGAGAGTCCATCTGTATTGACATGGTTACTCCCAGGTCTAAGTTCCACTGTATAGTACATCCCCTGTACGGAAATGGACCACCTCAAAAGTTTGGGGTTTTGATCCTTCATCTGTTTAAGCCATTAGAGGGGCTTATGGTCTGACTGAACAATTAAGTGAGTGCCAAACAAGTATGGCCTCAGCTTTTTCAGAGCCCAAACCACAGCAAAGGCTTCCCTCTCAGTGGCTGACCAACGATTCTCCCTGGGGGTCAGCCTTCTGCTTATAAAAACTACTGGCTGATCCTGACCCTCTTCATTCAGTTGTGATAACACAGCCCCTACCCCCAACTCAGATGCATCATTTTTAACAATGATTTGTTTGGAATAGTCAGGACTTTGCATTATGGGAGCAGTGCACATGGCCTGCTTCAGGTCATCAAATGCCTTTTGACAGCTAACTGTCCACTGAACTTTCTTAGGCATTCTTTTTGTAGTATCCAGTCAGGCCCAAGAAAGCTCTGACCTGAGTCTGGGTAGTTGGAGCAACCCATTCCGTGATGGTCTGGATTTTGCTCTGCAATGGTTGAACCTGACCTCTACCCACAGGGTGGCCCAGGTACACAACCTTACTCTGCCCTTTCTGGCACTTAGTGGCCTTGATAGTGAGGCCTGCCTTTTGCAGGGCCTCCAGAATATTTCTCAGGTGGACCAGGTGATCCTCCCAGGTGGAACTAAATACAGCAATATCATCAAGAAAAGCTGTACTATAGGCTTCCAGGCCTGTGAGAACTTTATTCACCAACCTCTAAAATGTGGCAGGTGCATTCTTCAAACCAAAAGGCATTACAATAAACTGATAGTGTCCACTAGGGGTAGAGAATGCTGTTTTGGGTTTGGCATCCTCAGCTAGTCTGATTTGCCACTATCCAGCAGTGAGGTCAAATGTACTCAGAAATGTGGCTGAGGCCAAAGTATCTATAAGTTCATCTGCCCTGGGAATAGGATGAACATCAGTCCTAGTGGCTGCATTGAGCCCCCTGTAGTCTACGCAAAACCTCATCTCTCTCTTACCACCCTAGGTGTGAGGTTTGGGTACTAGGACTACTGGACTAGCCCAAGTGCAATATGAGTGTTCAATTACTCCCAATTCCGGCATCCTTTGGACCTCAGTCCTGATGCAGTCCCTTACATTGTCAGATTGCCTGTAAATCTTATTTTTAATAGGCATAATTTCACTTGTATCAACTTCATGGGTACACCAAATGGTATGACTAGGAGTCAGGGAAAACATATGTCTGTACTGATTGAGGACCTTCCTGCGATCAGTCCGTTGCTGTTCATTGAGGCTGCCTGCCAAGGCTACACCATCAACTGAACCATCATCAGGGTTCTGTGAGAGGAGGTCAGGGAGTGGGTCACTCTCTTCCTCCTGTACTTCATCAGTAGACATGAGCAAGCCCATGTCTGCCCTGTGAACATATGGCTTGAGCCTGTTCACGTGGAGCGCCCTGTGGGGGCTCATGGGAGTTCCAAGGTCAACCAGGTAGGTAACCTCTCCCTTCTGCTCAAGAATGGTATGGGGTCCACTCTACTTATCCTGTAGAGCTGCTAGGGCCACAGGCTCCAACACCCATATCTTCTGTCCTGGGTCGTACATAGTCAGAACAGCCTTTTGCTCATGCCGAGCTTTCTGTAATTCTTGGCTAGCCTCAAGGTTTTTGGATGCCTTCTTCTTGTATTAAGCCATGCTGGAGCAGAGACCAAGTACATAGTCCACTATGTCTTGCTTAGGTGGTTTGAGAGGGAACTCCCATCCCTCCTTCACTAGACACAAGGGACACCTAACTGGATGTCCAAACAGAAGTTCAAAAGGGCTGTAGCCAACCTCTTCTGAGGAACCTCTCTGTAGGCAAAGAGAAGGCAGGACACCAGGACATTCCATTTTTGCCTAAGCTTTTCTGGGAGGCCCATGATCATGCCCTTCAGGGTTTTGTTGAATCTCTCAACTAACCCATTGCCTTGTGGGTGATAGGGTGTGGTGAATTTGTAATTCATTTCACACTCCTTCCACATAGCAGTTATGTAACTTGACATGAAGTTTGCATTACTGTCAGTTAAGACCTCCTTAGGGAAACACACTCTGGAAAAAATCCAGGGGGGCATTGGCCACCACAGGAGCTGTGGTGGTTCTAAGGGGTATGGCATCTGGGTACCTAGTGGCATTGTCCACCACCACTAGAATATATCTGTGCCCAGATGCAGTTGGATGTTCCTAGGGACCAATTATGTCAATCCCAACCCTCTCAAAGGGAGCCCCACGACAGGTAGTGGTAACAGGGGGGTCTTTGTAGTATCACCTGCCTTACCACTGGCTTGGCAGGTGGTACATGAGCGACAAAACTCCTTTGTGTCCTCTGACATGTGAGGCCAGTGAAAGTGAGGGACAAGCCTGTCCCAGGTCTTACTTTGGCCTAAGTGTCCTGCTAATGGGATGTCATGTGCCAGTGTTAGTAGGCAGCCCCTAAACTTCAGAGGTATAACCAACCTCTTGGTTTGCACCAGGCTTGGGGTCTCTGCCCTCTGAGTAAAGGAGTCCTTCATCCCAGTAGATCCTGTGGGACCCACTGGCTCTCTCAGCAGCAACTTGCTGTCTGGGGGGTTCAAGAGAGGGGCAGCTGTGCAGCTCCTGACTCAGCTCTGCCCTGGAAGGGCCCCCTGTCCTGAAGAACTCAACCTGATCAGGTTCAAGTTCCTCTGAGACAGTTCTTTCACAGGGACTTGGATTATCTTCCTCAGGAGACTGATTGTCACTCTGAGTCTGGGAAGGAAGACACTGCCATACCCCTACTGCTCCTTCTCTTGGAGGGCCCCTGGTCCATTTTTCCAGGATTCAGGGCCTGTTTAGTGGAAGACATTTTTGCCTGTGACCTGGTCTCAGGAAACACATCTGCAGCGATGCCCAAAATTGCTGCATGTGTCCTGAGTTCCACCTTAGCCCAAGCTGAAGTTTCTAAATCATTGCCCAACAAGCATTCCACAGGGAGGTCTGAGCTAACCACAATCTTTTTAGGGCCAGTTACCCCTCCCCAGCTGAACTTAACAACTGCCAAGTAATGGTCTGTCTTGACATTGCTAGCATTGGTCACTTGGTACATCTCACCAAGTGTGATCTGGTCAGGGCTCACAAGATCCTTAGTCACCATTGTGACACTGACTCCTGTGTCCCTACATGCCATGGCCTCCTTACCATTGATTAAGGGCTGTTGTCTGTATTTGCCCAGATTACTGGGACTGACAAATAGGGAGGCAATATTTATGCCTCCATCCCAGACTAAAACAGCCTGAGCTGGAGTTCTGACTAGGCCAGACCCCATCTCAGAACCCAGGGTTAATCCTACTATACCCTTGTTCCCTGTACCACTACTTGGAGCTGAACTAGGGGGAACAGTTGCATTAGGGGCAGTGGTGGTAGTAGGAGGATCCTTGGCTTTGGCACAATTGACATCCCTAGTTCAATGTGTATTTTCCTTAACCAAAAAGCACCAAGGCTTCTTTCTGCCTTTCCCCTTGTTGGATTGTGACCCACCCTCAGATGTAGGTTTTTGGGGCCCTGAAGAAGACTTCTGGTCTTTACCCTTCTTCCCACCCTTATCTGTAGGTTTAGCATCTTGCTCCTTTTGGTCACCACCTTGGTTCCGATTTTTCTGCTTCACCCTGGTTTTGACCCATCTATCTGCCTTTTTTCCCAATTCTTGGGGCGAAGTCAGATCGGAGTCAACCAGGTATTGATGCAACAACTGGTTTTGACAACTATTAAAGATCTGCTCCCTCATAATCAAATTGTACATTCCATTGAAATCATTCACTTTGCTGCCAAGTAACCTGCCTTCCAGAGCCTTAGTAGAACAATCTACAAAGTCTACCCAGTCCAGAGTCTGTGCCTTCTGGGTGTCTCTGAACTTAATCCTGTATTGTTCAGTGGTTAAGCCAAACCCATCAATGAGAGCACTCTTCAAAACTGAATAATTGTCAGCATCCTCTTCTCTAACAGTGAGGAGCTCATCTCTACCTTTGTCAGCAAAGGACAGCCACAATATAGCTGCCCACTGCTCCTGAGGGACCTTCTGTACTTTACAGGCCCTGTCCAAAGCAGTTCTCCATTTGTGGATGTCATCCCCACTATGGTAGGGAGGGACTATCTTGCTCAGGTTCCTATGGTCATAAGTGTACTCCTTAACCCTAGGGACACTGTTGCTGCCACCATGGGACTCTAGTCCCAATCTCTTTCTTGCCTGCTTTAGTTCGAAGGATTCCTTATCTAGTGTTGATTGCTCTTGCCTGAGTCTAAGCTTGACTTTCTCAAGCTCTAGGAATTAGCACTCTCTATCATAAGAGCTATCTCTCTTATTGGATATGGAGGTCCCTACAGAAGTTCCTGAATGGTGAGATTCTATAGAGGGAGATCTAGATCTCCTGGGTAAACTCTGTACTCTTCATGGAGGAGTGAAGAAAGGGCCACTGGGGCCTTCTCCCCCACCTCCTGGAAGATCTAGTTTGTCCAGGGGGGATTCATTTTGATCCTCCTGGTCAGGGTTTGGTTCCAGGTCAAAGAAGGTTTCACTTCCTGGCCTGTCCTCATTCCCTGTCCCACCCACTATATCTACCTAATCAGACCCTGGGGTCTTCCTAAGGTCATCTAAGAATAACACCTCAATGAGGTGTTGGGTTTTTGCATCTCTCCCTGTCTTCAGCTTCCTAGAAGCACACATGGCTTTCAAATCCTGAACTGAGAGACCATTGTATCTAGAAGGCAGAGAACCACTGGCTTCTCCTTTAGAAGACATACTAAATGTGGTGTGGTGTATCCACCTACCTAACCTAGTGGGAACTAAACTCTCTTAGGTTGGAGAAAGGGTGTGCTAGACCCTTAACTTACCCAACCCCAAGTTCGGTAGAACTTACTTATTCTAATCCTGAAGTATTATATGTGCCTAATACTTTAGTGGTTTTCAGTTAATCACTCAGTGAGATTTATCTTGTAAAACAATAGAAAGCTTGAATCCCAACCGCTGTACACCACTGTGAGAAGTTGGCTTGGTATATGCTGGTCACTAATTAAAGTGGGCACCGTGCACCCGTCCATACAACCCTTATGATGTTTGAGGTCAAAGATAACTTTTAGAAAGCTATCCTAGTGGTAGCTGCAACCTTCAGGCTTAATCTTGAAGGAATGTAAAGCAGCTTGTTTTACCAGAATATCAAATCCTGAATGACTAAATGAAGGAGAACCACACAGTAGTTATATAAAAATATGTATTTATTAATATAACACTCTCTACTATCCTCTAAATGAGGCTAGAACACAAAGGACACAATATGTAATCAATAGAACAATTGTAAGTAGCACAATACACAGTGGGCTCCAGGGGGAGACCAAACCATATATTAAAATAGTGGTATAACAATCACAACTGAGATCAAGGCAAGGTCTAGAGCATGTAGAATCGCTTGGACCCCAAGGAACCACCCAAGGTGAGTAGACAGGGACCCCACAGAGGCCAGGTGCAGTGTGGGAACATGACAGCGGGCTCCGTACAATTCTATGGGGAAGTCGCGGTTACACTTTTAAAGTTTAAGGACTCTTCTAGGAGGACTTCGAGCGAACCCTTCAGAGCTTAAGAGTTTGAAGAGCCACCCAACCCACGGAAACCGCAGTACCCGAGTTACCTATCCCCGGGGAGCCGGGTGCATAGGTCTGAAGTGGCGTCGGAAACTGCCATCGTTCTCAATGGAGAGCTGCAAGAAAGTACTGCTTCCGTGAAGGTGAAAAGGGTCCGGTGGAATCCAAGCCTGGCCTGGATTCTAGAAGGAAGGAACCTGAAAGCAGAGGGGACAGAGTCTAGGTCACTTCAGAGTGATCAGGGGCTCAGAAGTTGAATGACCACCGATGTCGGGTGCTTCAGGTGCGAAGAAGGGATGCTTGACTCTGCAGCCACGAGGACCAGGAGACGTCGTGGATGACCAGGAGCCGGAGTTGAGCTGTCCCACAAAGGATGTCGAGTGCTGAGGGGTTGGTGTTTGGAAGGAGCACTAACAAGCCTTGGCAAAAGAAACCCACGCAGGAAGGTCAAACAGGTTATGGTGTGGACCAGCAAGGTCCAGGGAACTCACCAAGCAATGGCGAGTCAGGGCACGTCTGGAGCAACCAGGAAAGCCCAAGAACAATCGAGATGACCCTCAAGAGGACCCCCAGGCTGAATGACCAGGAGTCGTGAGGGGACCTCGAGCCAGATTGCGAAGTACTCGGTGTGAGGAGGCCGGAGTTCTTTGATGCAAATACTGCTCAGGGTCAGGACTACATGGAGTCCAATGCACAAGCTCGGGAATCGCCAACAAGCAAATGCACTTGCAAATGGACACCGTGCACAGGGGGTTATACAGTCCCCACGAGGGATACTGGCCTCAAACTCAGTGAGAGGGCAGATTAACCTCAGGGACCTTCATAAACCCAACTCCTGTGTTGCTGAAATCTTCGGAGTCCGCTGGAGCTCAGGAGCAGCAGACCGGTCAGTTGCGGTTAGGTTCCTGCGAAGCAGGGGAGTTACTCCTTCACTCTAAGGGAGATTCTTCTGTTGTCTTAAGTGCACCACAGGTCCTGCACAGAGCCTGTATGGAGCAAAGGCACAAACTAAGCTTCGGACGGAAAGGGGGACAAAGTTGAGCCCAGTCTAGGTCCAGCAAAGTCCAAGGTGTCCGGACGGTGGAAGGTCAGTGGTTTCTTCTCGTTGACTCTTGTCCACGTAAAATCTAAAGTCTTACAGTCAGGTAAGAGAGGGTTGGACAGATTCAGGGGACTCTCCTAGGAGAGGGGCAGGACAGAGGGGTGGCTACACCCATGTCCTTTGTCTAGTTTCGTGCCAGAGCAGGAGCCAATGGCTCCCAGAACTGGTTGGAGCTGGACTATGCACAGGGACACCAAATGAGGCCCAAGTGCAGACTGTCAGGCACTCTCAGAGTGTACCCACCCAGCCCCAATACAATAAATCCTGTCTGGGAGGTGGTCACACCTCCCCATGACAGGATGCCTACTGTGCTGCCTCCCTCTGCTCCAGCTTGGCTCAGCAACAGGAGGGCGGAAGTGTGTCTCTGGTCGGCAGTATCCGTTTTGTGCTGTCCGGGTCGAGAAGGGTGGCACCGGTAAGACCAGTGACCCCACAAAGCTCTCTTCTGAAGGGTGGAATCATACCTCCCACACCAGTTACCAGTGTGGAGGTATGATTCCAAGGTGTTTGATACCAAACACGATATGTTTCTAAGCAGCCGTTTTCGAGATAGCATTTACCACGAGATTATAATGCACCTCTACCCATATGACCGGGTGAGTCACAGACAACCCGGGAGAATGGTCACCGTAAGCTGCAGAGGGGCTCTGCTCATTCAGGGGCACTCTCTCACATAAAACCCAGCACCTGCCTTCGGGACTGTCAAGGCCTACTATAGGGGTGAATTATAAGTTTTAAATGTAGTGACCGAATATATATAGTGAACCTATATCTGAAGTAAGTGGTGCAAGCACCATCTTACCCATGCTGCAGTAGCAGACCTAGACTTCCATTTTGCATGGCCTTTCATGGGTGGCATAATACATGCTTCAGCCCATGGGAGGCCTCTGGGGTACCTATGCCCTGGGTACATCGGTACCATATACTAGGGACTTATAAGAGTACCCCAGTATCCAATCTGGAGTGTACTAAAGTACATGTATGTCAATTTTAAGAGAGAAAGCAGATAGACTGAGGACCTGATTAGCAGGATTCCAGTCAGACTAGTCAAAAACAGTGAGAGATCAAGCAAAAAGTGGGGTTAACCATAAGAAGCAGATACCACTTTCCTACAAACTCCTTTAAAAACGGTCTAGTTATTTTTTACTTTATTCATTATTTGTTTAATTCTTTTTAAATTCTGTTGGAGATAGCAAGTTGGAGCTCACTGAGTGAATTAAAGAAAGGAAGATAAAACAAATCATGTGTGCTCAATGATGGTATCAAATGTCAACAGTTTGGATATTTGCATTACCTGATTCATAAGACCTAGTTATTCTGTGCAAATTAAAAGTCCTCTCCTCAGGTGTCAGCCCATTTTCAGATAAATTGAGGAGTGACAGCACATTTGAATGACCAAGAATGTCTGCCCATATTAAGATGGCTGACTGTTTTATTTAAGTAACCAGCAGAAATTATCAGTCAGACTGATTTTCTATACACTGTATCGAGTTGCCAAGAACTGTGTATTCTCTGTTGTTTGAACAAGTAGATATCTTTCTGCAGAACGGTCAATCGAGGATAATGACAGGTACTACAAACAGTAAGACAGTTTGTCACCCTACAGGAGGTGTTCAGGTACTGTATTACATTAATATTATACCATTGAGTCTGAACAAAATCTCTGAAGGAAGTTTGAACCTTCAATTGACAAAAGGGCCTGCTAAGCAGGGCAAAAAATTAACACTCACACAACATTCCAAAGATGCGTTAAAGTGTAGTGTACTAGCAATAGATTTGTTCTGGTGGTGATCACCAGCATATCTGGGACCCAAGACTCTGTTTTTTCATGATCAGACTTTAGCTCAGAGTGAGAGAGAGAGAAATCAGGAAGAGAACAATAAGAAACTGAAACAAGGGGAAACATATTAGATGGAAAAAGACCAGCAGAGTGATGCAAAGAGGCATGAAGAGAAATGAAGATGAGGCAGCTATAGATAGAGCAACTAAAAATAGAGGTGTATATATAGTCAAGTTAAGTAAATATGCAGTTAATAATAGTAATTTTAGCCTGACCAGGTGGAAGCGCTTGATGGGAAGATCACGGAGGGTGAGATGGCTGCAGCTATCTCCCAACTGAGCAATGGCGAAACCCACAGCCCTAACGGCTTCCCTGCAGAATTATTTAACAATGTAATGTCTAAAGTGGCAAAGCCAATCTACTCTATGGTTAGCACAGCCAAGGAGATGGGCACCTTGCCGCGTGACCTTATAGAAGCAACAACTGTTCTGATCCATAGGGATAGGAAACCCATAAATGATTGTGCCTCTTATAGGCTGATCTCATTGATTAACATAGAAACAAAAATCCTGATCAAGATTCTAGCAAACTACCTCATGCAGGTGGTTGACTCACTTGTTAATTTATGCCAGACAGGGCCATGAGTCATAATCTGCAGAAATTGATGGACTGCTTGGCACATAGTAGAGTCAGGGGTCCTTCTGACGTTGGAAGCCGAGAAGTCCTTTGACTCCGTCACATGACCATACTTTGCAATTAGGGATTTGAACCCTATATCTTATACTGGGTCGGCCTACTATATAAAGACCCGGTGGTAAGAGTCCGAGACAACGGGAACCCTCAGAAAGTTTTGGACTATCCAGGTGCACTCAACACGGCTGTCTGGTCTCACCTCTACATTTTGCGGTCGCTCTTGAACCTCTGGCATCGTGGATCCAAATAGATGCACAAATATGGGACCTCCGAAGGGACCTGGGCTGTGAGGATGATATTTCACTATATGCTGATGATAACCTCCTCTAACTTGCGGACCCCGTGCTCTGTGCTGAGAATTCTGCACATCCTGGAGATTTGGAATGTATGCGGTGTTCTGCATTAATTGGCAAACGTCAGTGGCCTTCTCTATGGGAGTGGGAGACTCGTACTGGGCTCTGGATTGCCCATTGCGATGGACGTCCCAGGGGTTATGACACTTGGGTTTTTTTGTGACACCAAACCGGAACTTGTACCTGCAGCGAAACCTGGTGAAAATCCTAGAGGCCTATCAGAGGGATGTGGAGAGATGGAGGAATCTTACTCCTGGGTCGAGTGGCCCTTTATAAGATGATCTATTTACCAACATTTTGTACAATCTGCTGAATACCCCTTCCCAGTCCCGGATGCCTTCTTCTACAGGGTGGACAATGCCACAAGGGTGCTGCTGTGGGATGGTGGGATACCAAGAATTGCCTTCTTGCTACTGACAAGACGCCAGATGGAGGAGGGCATTGCCCTCCCACACCTCTGGCTCTATTACTGGGCCTCACTGCTGCTGACTATTATTGATTGGGCCTTTTTATTCCAACAAGACCCCTTCTTGAGGCAGGACCATACTGCCATGACCCCAGAGGGATACCTCTGTCAACTCTACGGAGCGGGAGGGCTACTCCATCCCCTTTAGCACAGAGACAGTGGTCAACATATGGAAGGGGGGCGATGCATACACTGGGGTGGCGGGGCAGATTGACATTAGCGACCACGCAAGATAGAGGGACATCAAAAATGGGACCGGTTGGGTCCAAACTGGGTGGCATATGGAGGGAAGATGCGGTGACTCCGTTTACTGATTTGCACGCTGAATATGAGCTGTCAGGGAGTCAATTTCTGAGGTTACAACAGATGCGATTCATACGAGGTAAATGGGAGGTGGAAAAGGAATCGTCCATGGAATACAGGGTGCTGCGTGCCCCCAGACAGAGCATGCAGTGTTCCAGCTCTACTCCACACTCTTGAGTAACAGCCTTCCATCGCTTGAATCTTTGAGAGAAAGATGAGAGTGGGATCTGGGTAGACTGGAGGATTATGAATGGGGGCAGGCATGTGGGTATCCCAGAGAGGTCGAGATGCAGGCGGAATTCTGCATGATCCAATTGAAAATCCTGCATAGGGCATACTACACTTGGACCCGTCTGTTCCGTAGGGGTTGGGCAAAAGATGAACAATGCCTGAGGGTTTACCGCAAGAAGAGCACCCTGATGCACACACTGAGGCAATGTCCAAAACTGGGGCCTGGTGGAAATGGGTGGGTGATAGAATATTGGATGTTTTGGGCTAAGAAGTGAGGCTGACACCTCAAGTGGGCTCATTAGGCATTTGGGGTGAAAAAACCCTGGACCGCTGTGCCCTATGTTTTTTGCAGCTTGGTCCTGATGGTGGCTCGTAGAGATATCCTGAAGTGTTGGGGGTCACCCTCTCTGCCTACTGTAGGAAGCTGGCTCTGTATATACTATACCAAAGTAAGGTATAATGTGCACAGAGTCCAGTGGATCCCCAAAGGCTTACAGAAGTAAAAATAGATAATGCCTTACTCTCTATTTGTGGTAGTGTGGGTGAGCAGTAAGGCTTTATCAGAGGGTAGTATTAAGCATTTACTCTAAACACTCAGCCAAGAAATTATGTCACACACTCAAAGACTAAACTCAGACCAATTGTTTGTATAAAAAATATTTTATTAGTTGTATTTCATTTTTAGAACCAAGCAGGACTTGGTACAGGTAAGTAAAATTGTACCTTTCAAAACAGGTTGATATGAATATGAAAGCTCTATGAAATTGAATTTGTTACAGGCTTGTAAAACATTTAAAGACAATAGATATTTGTAATCACTTTATAATTAATATTTAGATTACTCTTGAGAGTACATTATAGATTACTTTTTGTACTCAATGTAGTATGCCTAGATATCACACTGGGAACGTTTTAATGAAGAACAAGGGGACCCAAACGAGTAACAAGGACCTTGGGTAACAATTTTTAAGGAGGACAGTGGTCCTTGGTAAAAAGGTTCAAAAGGGAAATGAATATAGAGCAGAGTCAACTCTATATAGTTCCTATCCAGCCGGATAGTACGATTTAATCAAAGATAATAGTAAGTTTCAAGAGCGCAAAAAAATATACAGTGGGATACAATCCTGTATCCGGTGACATAAAGCAAGTAGTGACAAAGTGTACAAATACAGTAAAATGAAAGACAATTTTCAGGCAAAACAACGAAATTGCTTGTAACGTAATCAGAGTAATAAAACAAGCGTGATAATTGACACAACCGTTACACATGAATTAAAAATAAATTGTGTGCACGGTGTTTGAGCAGGGTGCTGATTTTGGTTTTCAATGCGAGATCTCTGGTTGGTGCCGGGATTCAGCTGGAGCAGGTCGAGGTCGGGGCAGGCAGGAAGGGCTGGGGTCAAGGCAGTTGGTGTTCCCCTCTTCTTCCTTCAGCATGGTTCTTCAGTCATTCTTCTCCTTCACCTGAGGGGTGGAGTTGGCAAAGGTAGGCACACCTCTCCTTCTATCTTGGTTTTCCTGCCAATTCTCCCTCCCAAAGTTGGGGTTGGAATCGGTAGGGGCCAGTTGTTGTGAGCAGCAAAAGACAGGCTCATCTAACAAGGTGGCAAGCCTTTGAAGCTTCCCCTTCGTGGACCCTGGCCAGCCTGGGAGAGGAAGCTTGGCACCTCTTCCCAGGATGTGCTTTGTTTCAGGACCCCAAGGGTGAGAGGCTCTCGACTCAGGGGTCCAGAAACATGTCTGGGAGTGGCAGCTGGTGAGCAGTCACTTAGCCAGGTCACTAGAGTTAGGTCATTTTTCAGGGGGTGGCATCTCTAAGACGCTCTCTGAGTGCATTTTATATTAAATCCAACACTAGCATCAGTGTGAGTTTAATGGGCTGAGATGGTTGATAGCAAACTTCTCAGTCTTCAGCAAAGCCGTCATGGTGTACCAAACTCCCAAACCATGGTCTAAAATGGCATAACTGCACTTACAATACCTGTGAATGGCTTACGTTCTGTAGGGGCCCAGGGCTCATGCCAATGTGCCTTCACCTGTGGCATAGTGCACCTTGCCTTGGGGCTGTAAAAGCTACTAGAGGGATGACTACTCCATGCCACAGGCAGTGTTTTGGTGGGCATGGCACACAGGGATGTGTGCCATGATGACTTGTAGTTTTAGGGTCTCCCCCTGGCACACAGACTGCAATGGAAGTGTATATGGGTCAGGGGAGGAGTCTCTGAGGGTGGCAAAATATATGCTTCAGCCTCAGAATTTCTCTGGGTACAAGGCCCTTGATGCCTCTGGAACCTTTTACTTGGGACTTAAATGTAGGCCAGAGGTGTGCCAATGAGGGAGCAAAGGTACAGTTTTAGGGAAAGAGCACAGGCCCTGGGTACCTGATTAGTAGGAGCCCAGGGTACACTTAGTCAAGAAGCATCAAACATCAGGCACAAAGTGGGGTTAACCATGCAAAAAGAGGCACTTTCCTACATAACCCCCCCACCCCCAATTAAAGAGGATGAGACTAACCTTTCCCTAGAGACTCTTAGTTGTCTAAGTGTAAGAACCTGCAATGTTCATCTGCATTGTCATGGGCAGTCCCAGGTCTGGTGCGCCATCAGGACATGCTGCTGTTGCGATTATCTTGCCGGACTCGTATACCGTCTAAGCTCCGTGTTCGTCAACGACCATTCATCCCTCAGACGAATCTGATACCTGCTGCACCCTCCCCGGATCTGCCGCGTTCATAAGAATCTGTCTGCGGTCTTTTAACGTACCGCCATACTGAACGGCTTGCTATAGAAATTACCCTTTGTGCATGATCTCAATAGTCTGGGGCCTATACATCTGACATACCTATTGCGGATGGCCCCAACAACCCTAGTTCAATAACCGTTTACTGATTCTGGACTCTAGTTGATCTAACTACACCCTTGAACATATGTGTCCCTTGTGTCGCATAGCCATTGCCTCTTCTTTATCCATTTGAAGAGCTGATCTGTAAACAGTACTGTGGATTGAAAGGCTCCCTCTGTGTGGTCCCACACACCTTACATCGTCGTTGCCCTGATGAAGGTGTAGCTTACACCGAAACGTGCGTTGGCTTCTGCCCTTTTGGGCTCATGGAAAGAACTTATCTATCCCTATAAAATGGGAATGCACGAGCCTATTTGAATTGTTTTTTCTCTGAAACTTTACGTCACTGATGCGATTTTTAATGTGTTGGCAATAATAACATGTATAATGTGTTTTACATGCATCAGTTTTGTCAAAAATATGAACGTGTTGTATGAATGAGAGTTTGTATGTTTGTGTTTCTGTGTGGTACTTTGTGTTCATAGCTAAAATAAATTGCTTGCCATATTGTTTATCCCTCTGGCAAAGACTATCATCGTAATATTGTTGTTCAAATAAAATATGTTTCTTTTATTCTCTTTGCTCTTTTGAATTCTTTGAGTCTGTCCTGGCCCGGGGCTCCTCTCCATTAATGTGACCCAACCTTGGGCTTAACGAAATCAGTTTAGTGTAGACAGTGGGGCCTGTTTTTTCTTTGAAGGTTTCCTTTGTTCCCTTTCCCCTGTCTACCCATTCCATTCCTAGGGACCCCCCTTCTTCTGAATAGAACAGTCCCAGGTCTGTGTTCCACTGTAAAGTCAGTTCCCTGTAGGAAGACGGACCACCGCAAACATTTGGGATTCTCACCTTTCATTTGCATTACCCATTTGAGAGGTCTGTGGTCAGTTTGAACTGTGAAGTGAATACCAAACCGGTATGGACTCAACTTCTTCATGGACCAAACCAGAGGAAAGGCCTCCCTCTCAATGGCACTCCAACGCTGCTCCCTGGGGAGTAACCTCCTGCTTATACAAGACACAGGCTGGTCTTGGCCATCATTATTGTGAAAGGACCACTCTTATCCCTAGCTGAGAGGCATCAGTCTGCGCAATTAACTGCTTGGTTTAGTCTGGAGCTTTGAGAATGGGAATTGAGTACATTGCCTCTTTCAGGATGTCAAAAGCCTTTTGACAGCTAACTGTCGAGTTTACTTTCTTGGGTATTTTCTTGGAGGTGAGCTCTGTGAGGTGTGTCACAATGGATCCATACCTCCTTCACAAAGCTCCTATATTACACAGTCAAGCCAAGGAATGCCATTACTTGGATCAAGGAAGGTTGTTAGACCCTCCCAGTCCAGATTAGCCTGGATCTTGGCTTCTTAGTGTTGCACTTGGCCTCCACCAACGCTGCCAGGCAACCTGCCCCAAATCTCCAATTGAGGATGTATAGTCCTCTTTCATATTCAAATACTTGCACATCGCAGACCCAAAGCTTCCACAATCACACCATTCCCAAAGCAGGGGAAAGCGAAGGTGTGAGATTGCTGTGGGCCTGTGATCGCACTGAGGAGCAAGTGGGTGTTACCACTTGAAAGCTGCCACTGAAATAGAAGCAGTCTGACCATCGGCGAAGAAGCCGATCAGGAACCAAGAGGCTGGATGTTAAGGCTGGGCCCTCGTGTTACACGAATATACTCAGCCAAATGAGCAGCGGTCTTTCAAGCAGGTATTAACACAAGTCAAGCAGGTATTGATACAATATTAAACAAAGGTTAAAATCAATTCCCTGAAAATGTACCAGGCCCAATTATGAATTGGAAGGGCAGTTCCACGCTATGAACTAAAGATTAGATATGATCTTTAACAACAATAAATAAGTGGCAACAGACAACGAAATAGTAGAAGTACTTCTCTGCAATGAAGCAGTGAATAAAAGAGAATGATGACTGTGTCCCCTGGACATACATAGTGTCTAGAGATTCTATTTTTTATGATGTATTATTGTTCTTTAAAGGGCTGAATGTTGGGGCAGCAATAAAATGTTATTGCATCATGGTAGCCTCCCGTCTTGTAATGAAATCAGCCACCTACTCACTACCTTGTTCAACACCTCAATTGCCACAGCCACCTTCCCCAAAGACTGGAAACACGCAAAAGCCAACCCCTTACTAAAGAAACCATTAGCAGATCCAAGTGGATTCCACAGCTGACAACAGATCTCCCTGCTGCCAGTCCCGGCCAAAGTATTTGAAAAATTAATCAAACAACAACTCTCCTCACATCTGGAATGGGACCTCCTACTCGACTCCTTCCAATCTGGATCCCGCAGCAACCACAACACCAAGCCAGTCCTCATTATGGCTACCGACGACATCCAAGCCATACACGATTGAGGAGAGACTGTGGCTCTGGTCCTCCTAGACCTCTTGGCAGCCTGCGATACGGCTCCCAATACACACTCATCGCAAGGCTGCACAACAGAGGCATCCAAGGAGCTGCTCTCAGATGTACCGCCTCTCCTCACCAGAAGAATGCAAAAAGTAATTCTGCCCTTCACCTTCGAACCAAAGGAAATAATCAGTGGAGTATCCATAGGATCCTTGCTCATTTCCACCCTCTTTAACACTTACATAACACCTCTGTCCATCATCATCAAAACTCATGGACTGGCATCAAATCATACGTTGATGACACACAGCTCATCCTCTCACTCTCTGAAGATACCTCCAACACCAAGACCAGCTTCCACAACTGCATTACAGACATTGCCAACTGGATGAAGGACAACTACCTGAAGCTCAACGCAGACAGGACAGAGGTTACATATCTTCGGAAACAAAAGCTCCCCCATGGACTCATCTTGGTGGCCCTCTTAACTCAGACTCCCACTGACCATGCTACCGAGCGACCACACACCATACAGAACACAGTAGCCAGACTCCTGGCCTGGATCTCCCTGGACGAACCCACATCACCCCCTACCTCACGGAAATCAACTGGCTGCCTGTACAGAAAAGATGCTGGATATCAAGCTCCTGGCCCACGCATACAAGGCCCTACTCAACTGCGGACTCACCTACTTCAACCATCACCTGAACTTTCAACATCCCCGCCACACTTCTGTCTCTAACCTTCACCCCCGCATCTGATGTAGCAGATGCAGAGGCCGCTCTTTCTCTTACCTTGCAACGAAGACATGGAATGAGCTACCCCTTTATCTCTGGACCTCCCTATTTTCTTCCAGAGTTCTGAAAGTCCCTTAAGACCTGGCTATTTAGCTAATCAACTGGACCCTGCCATAGTCTGTATACCCTCACATGTGACAAGAAGTGCTCTACAAATCTATTGATTGATTGATGCTGAGAGGCCATATGGAGTGAATGCCTGTTGTTCGTGACAACACATTTGAAGGGACTTTATGTCTAGCTAATTTGAGGAACATCAAAGTGAAGATTTTTCTGCACCCTGTATGAATGTTTGTTCTTGCTTTTATTCCTTACTATAGAAAGTTACATTACCCAAAAATATATTTTCTATGCATAGTATCAAATTCTCAAGATTTTCATATTCAGTTATTGTTCCAGTGGATGGACACTTTTTAAAATAATATCATTATTATAATTCTCTCTGGAATACTGAACCTGGCTCAGCTAGTCCAAGGCAGTAGAAGGTCACACTAAGTATTCTTATTTGCCTGTGTTCCATGTTCAGTGAAGGTGTGGAAGCCAGCAGTTGCAATTGGCTTTTGGCCTACCTATAGTGGTGAGATAGGGGGTTTAATGCTAATAGATGAATTCCCCACATGCTCAGTGGTAAAAGCTCTTATTTGCCCGTTCTCCTTGTCATATCCCCTCACATACACAATAGTCAATTCATGTGATATGCTCTCAGCACATTGCATTAACTAATGTCAACACACTTTGCAGTGGGCAACAGTGGATAATACCTTACAATCAGCTCTAGATGAGAACTCTCAGGACACTCTTAATCATTACTGAAAACACGCATATGGGCAGTTCAGAGTGCAATTACAAAAAAGTATAAAGATGCAGGAGTGTAGTGCCAATAAATAGCACACACTGAATAGCCAGGCTGATATTTAGAAAAACATGCCTCATCCTGCACATGTCAAGATAATCTAACCTTTCTCTGCAAAATTATGTGACTTTCATTAATCTTACAAGTTTTCCTTTGTTGTTTTGAATTAGTGCATTTCACTAGGATCCGCCTCTTTCCATTGACTATTCACCTATCCAGTCCCTTACATCCTAACAAGGTGAACATGCATCCTCGCTGTTAATTCACTTTAAACATATTTGCGTGTATTATTTGTCTGCCAGAAAAATACTTCATGTAGTCTATTTATACTCATGGAATTTCAATAGGCAAACTAGCCAAATATGCTGCTCTGACACTGGAGATCTTTAAAGCCTTTGAACCTATATAGGATACCATGGTTGAAGATATGACTTTACAGATAAATAATATTGTAATCTCCTTCTTCACATGATTTACTAGACACTAGGTTGCTGGCAACAAACTCTGTGTGATCATGGTCCTACTTAACGTTGGGTGCCACTGAAATGTTTGATGAGAATCTTTCATTGTGGTCATGGAAGGAGAGTTTGGTGTAGATAGTGAAAGTGGGCCAGAAAGTATGTTTTGTCTAATGCACTTTTTACCTCTACAGCAGCCACAGTGGTTCCCCACAGACACAATAATGAGAGAGAGCCGAAGCCTCCTACCTTATTCTGGCGAAAGGGTGAGACAGGACATCAAAGGCCACCATGTGTTTGAGCATTTCCTTCACCATGTGTTTGAGTATTTCCTTTCTCTCAGTACTTTTGATCTTTTGGTTTCTAGCAATGTGTTGTCGACAAAACCAGACATTTCTTGCCACCTTTCCCTCTCTATAACTAGCTACACAAGCTGCTCTGTCATACATTGTCTTATCTTACTGCCTCATCATTCAATGGATTTTACCCAGCAGTGATTACAGCTTTATGTTATTTGAGTTTTGACAATAACTTTTCTGAAAGTATCTTAACTTGATATGAATGCTATTTCATCAAGGGTAATAAAGGCTACTAATTAACTCATTAAATAGATTACTTTTTACAATGTATATTTCAAAAGACAGCTTAGTGTATGCAATACTACTATATACACATAACCAAAATGTATGAGGAAGATTTTGTGTGAATCACTGCTGTTGCACAATCTTCTGAATAACTAAATTCTAAGCAAAACTGTTTATCTCAACACTACCAGAAAGAAAGCTTTTTGTTAATGAAGTAGACCCAGACTGAGGGCTTGTACAAACTGTGCAAAAGTAAATATGGACTTTCCCTGGCTTTGTAAATGGAAATATGGTGTCCTTTGCATATATTTTGCAAACAAGTCTAGGAGAATTATGATGCCTTTTATGATACAAGATTTGGAATACTAAGTTTTTCAGGACTCCATGCAGTTACTTCGATGCCCTCTGCCAGAGCCATCAAACTCTACCATCACTCTTACAAAGATCTACTGACTTCATTTTATTCTTTGGATTCCTTAATATTAAGACCTGTACACGGTATTGAAAGACCAGAAAAATGTGACATGGACTAAATTGGCAGGAACCTTGAGATACCAGATTGCTTTGAAGTACTAGAGAAGAAGCTCATACCAGTGTTGAAGCTTAGCACCCAAAGCTGCCAAAATAACTGGGACTACTCTGCCAGAGTAACTTTTAATGCATGATAAATATTCCTTGGTACATAGGAAGCCTCCTCCAGCTGTGCTGACCAAGGCCCAGTCACTCGAGGAGCGTGTGGAATCCTGCAAGCTTCATAAGATGTCGCTGAACTACTAAGGTCTTACAGCAATACTAGAGACATCTTAGGAAAAACACACATGGACACAGCATGCAATGTGAATCTAGTCTGTCGTCTTTTGAAAACTCTTAACTTATCATACTCAGAAGACTCTAGTGAATGTTGTAACTTCACACATTCTGGATAAACATTCCAGTGCATGAGAACACCTGACATTAGATTCTGTTAGGTTCCTTAGATCACACCTCTGAGATTCCTCAGACGCGATGTTGACTCATCAAAATCTGCAAAACTAAAAAGGTTTACCTGGACTTCATAGAGGGATACACAACCCAAAAGAAAGAAAGAAAGGGCCATACTGAGTGAATATTTGTCTACCCGCTGTATCCGCATGTAACCAGACATATATAAATATATCTATATATCGATATATACATATATATATGTGCATGAGTGTGAGTATAACTTGATGATATCACATAATACACACACACATATATATATATATTTCCCCACGTCGGTTCAGGTTTACCATTTCAGCGCTCACCACCGGTGCGGTTCCCTGCGGCAGAACCATGCCGCTCCAACATTTCACCACAATTCCTCACTTCGAAGAAAAACGGGACACACTCCTGCAGTCTTCACAGCATATGTTATTTAATTATCACCATGTTTTCATTTAACAGGTCAAAAGTGCGATGATCTATGCATTTCGGTATCCCTGATCGTGAGGATACCGAAACGCATAGATCATCGCACTTTTGACCTGTTAAATGAAAACATGGTGATAATTAAATAACGTATGCTGTGAAGACTGCAGGAGTGCGTCTCATTTTTCTTCAAAGTGAGGAATTGTGGTGAAATATATATATATATATATATACATATATATATATATATATATATATATATATATATACATATATATATATATATATATTTTTTTTTTCCAAGGACCGCAGATGTGCAGAATTATAACTCTATACTTATTTGTATATAATTACATCCTCAATATTTTGATTAATGTTTGTTTTATAATATGGTAGTACAATATTAATAATTTGATATCCTCACATACAAAGTTGAGGGCAGAGCGGGTAGTAAAGCCTCATTGGTAGGGGCTGGAGTTGGCCTTAATCTTTGCTGAAGTCATTTTTGGATTCTTTGCAGCTTCCTGTATGCTTTGCTAGAGACCACATGAGACAGCGGAGGTTTTCATTGATTTTGAGCATCCCAAATCGTATTGCTGGAAGAGTATGGGTACGTGAAAAAGTATTTTAATGGAGGAATAGGAGCCAGGTATTTGGGTCTTTCAGTTGCTCTCCATGCATGTTCTCTAACATTGGATCCACTATAAATTGTATTTCCCACACACTGTTCTCAATCCATAACTAACCTGACCAGCCTCTAAACAAACCTTTTCATAGCATTTATCACCAACCGATTATATCTCAAAACCTTAGACCATCTTCTTAGTATCCCCACTTGTTGCATTGCCATTAAGCCTACTTCACTAGTCCACTAAGCTTCTTTTCTGGCAAATTCTTCCCCCTTTCCTCTCTCTTCCCCTTAAGTCTGGATTAGACGTCACTTTTCTTTCACTCTTCTTTCAGCACCCCCATTTCATTCTCTGGCACTTCCCCCTTACCTACCCAACCTACAAATAAAGTGTAAATAAGTTCAATAGCTATAGATCTTCATACACCTTAGATATTTTTTGGCTCCCTAGTTTTAACCACATCTGTATTTCTACATTTATATGCACATGCCTCCCATACAATTCATGAGATTGCATCAGGTAGATAAACTTGGCATTTAAAGGTGCATGTGATCACCTTCTTAAACGCAGGCACTGCTAAACACTTTGATGAGGGTTTTTTATTATGGGCATGGTGTTGTGTGGATGATGTAAGTGGGCCTTGGAGTACGTTTAGCCTCATGCTATTTTTTACCTCTTCAGCAGTCACGCTGGCCCACCACAGAAGCAATGATAAGGCAGAATAACAGATTCATACTTTGCTCTGGCGAAAGGGTAAGTGAGACAGGATTTAAAGTCCACCACGTTTTTAGTATTTTCTTTGTCTCAGTACATTTTATCTAGTTGGCTTCTGCAATGGTGGATGGTCTACAAAGCCAATCTCATCCATTGCCCTATCCCCCCGTCTAAAGCAAAACTGTGCAATCTCTTCTTTACAGCATCCAAATCTTAATGGTCTAGGCGTTTTGTAATTACTTTTCTGGAAGGTTTATCAATGGCAAATGAATGCTGTTTTTGCAAGGATTAATAAAGGCTACCAATCAAATCTTGACATCAATGAATATTTACAATTCACAATTTGCAAGATAGTCTGCCTCGCATCCTTTCTTTCAATCTTCCAGACTATCCCATACTCCCTCCACATCCCTTTTCTGCACCTACGCACATTAAACATATTTATCAAATCATAACCACTTTTCAAGGTGAGCTTGCAAGTATCTGCCATTGATACACAGATTATATTTATTTTTACTTGCAAGATCTGCAGAATGTGTATACCCGCATCCGCGTTTACAAGTGCCTAAGACCTCATCTGACACTTGTACTGTTCGCAATCCATTACAAAATAAAAGTAGACCCTTTTTGCTCTGCAGTTGGCTCATAATATTTTGCAGTTTTCTGTAAATAGTGACGGCACTTTTGACATAACAGGGCCACCATAGCTGTCACGCCAATGGGCAGTGGCAATCCTATTTCAGATACAAACTCATTGTTTGATGTATGCAGAGCACTTCCCCTCCCACCTTTCTTAGTATATGACATCACCAGAACACCTCTATATCATATAAGGACCATATTACATGTTACCTTTTATGTATTTTTTATTTTCCATATTTACTTTGGGGTAATTAACTTGAAAAAGATGGATTTCAAACAGAAAAATGTTTATTGACAATAGTAATTAAACTATTGATTTATACTGCTTAGTTGCCTGCAGTGAAATAAAAAGAAATGCTTGATTATGCTGAATAACGAATTTTAGAAAAAAAACACTGTCTGTTAGTAGCACATTCTTCTTCAACGCGTAAGGGATTGTCCAGGCTGTTCTCTCAAAGGGTCAGCTAACAATGACATTTATATGATTTAAAATATCTCTGTTTTTCAACTCTCCTCTGAACGTTTTCCCCCTGTAGATAGGTAATCACAATTCCCTTTTCTACCGTCCTTTGATTATCTTTCTACTTATCCAAGATTGGGGATCTGTAGATTGATCTGAGAGGAGAGGGGTTGTAATGATGTTTAGTGCGGTCAGCTTCTGAAGTCTTTTTTGCCTAATACCTTTTTTTGGTATCTTTCGCAGCGACTTATTTGGCCTGCTACAGGTGTAATGGTACATGGGATTATCCAAATTTTTACACTTATATATCATGCTGCTGGGAGAGAAATGGTAGGTGAGAGGGGATGAATTGGAACCATGTCTTGAATGTTTCCCTTTTCCTCCCATGTTAGCGATGAAGACATGGCCTCTAGTGTAGTTATTCAGCATGACACCTAACATTCACCTCTTCCTTGTCTTTCTAAAAATGTCTTGACCAAAAGTCACTCATTGCTATTCATACTCACTTATATTGGTACACATTTTTCGAACAACATTTTTTCCAGTGACCTTGCAGTCCTTTCTACCTGAAACATAATATTTGGCTTGATTGCTTGATTGTTCAATAACATAGTTATTTTCATATCACCTGCAGCAGTGCCCCAAACGATAGAAATGTGCGTTTAATACGATAAGCTTCTAAGATTTCCATTTTCCCTTGATCTCCATGTTGGCTGTTTTAAACATTTCAGACCCTAATGACACCACATATAAGGGGGCAAATGGAATGCCATGTTTGTACTGGTAAGATCTATACCCTCTAGGATACTCACACAACATGGCAATTCCTGGAAAGTCCTAGTCCTACCTTTAGCATCTACATACTAGGCATCTTAACAAACATAAAATAGAAATATTTAGGAATATCCTCAAGAACATGTTTAGCCAATCACTCTCAGCCACATTCTGGTTTCATTTTCTATGGCAGACCTATAAGACCATGGCACTTCTCAATATGTCTAGAATACCCAGCATACTCCAATGACTATCATAATGCCAGAGATCACGGGTGACCCAGGGCCTGTTACTAGAGGAAGGCATTAAACCATGTCTGACTACAAGTTGGCAAGAAATATACCAATATTGGAAAGGCAGTATTTTCCCATGGGTGGGCAATGTAAATCCTCTAATGGAAGTAACAGGTTGCCAAGAATCATCAACACCAATGTCTCCGACAGATTGATTTTTTACCCATGCTATAAATGCTAGCTGTAGAAACACTTGCTTAACCATTTGCTGTTCAGGCAGCATGTTTCTCTCATCTACCTAAAAAGAACCCCAAAAAGAGGCAAATGTAAATAAGCAGAATTAATTTGCAAAAAATAAAAACATATTCATACACAAGCATGTACACTCACACACATGCACACATTAAAGTACAAAGAAATCCACAAGGAAAACAAGTAGAAAACATTTTTTAAACTAAAAAGCCATAGTTACTGTCCACTTGTGGGCGTCTTTTTCCAACAATGTAGCATCGCCCTACTGACATAGAAAGTACAATGGTCCTCTGAAGGTTCATGAACTGTTTAGCACCACATTTGAATTGCTCATCTATTCTGTAGATTAGTGTCTTGTAAACGGCTGACAAAAATTGGTCCACTAAACTATAAAGAAATAAGCAAAACCCTTTATTCCCTCCGGCATTCCTTGCATCTCTCTGAATTATGCATGTCATGTACCAAAATACTTGAATCTACCTCCGTGGATTGGTTGCTCTTATGGGACAAAAGAAGAATTAGACCGGAAGTTAGTCAATAGACTTATTGGTCTATTTGAACTGACTTTAAGGGCTTCCCCATCTAATGCATACTGAATGCTCCATTAAGAATCCTTAAGGATAACAGTATTTGTACTGGGGGTTCTGATACCTGCCAGTGTGTACAGAGAAGAGGGTACCTCAGAATGTTGCAGAACTGAAGATATGACTTCAAAGTGATAACCTTGTGCCCTCTGCATGTTTTGAATCTTGTAGCTTCAGTAACATCTCCCTTGAAGGTACTGCTATGAAGGGCAAAGGTCAACATTGATGTGCTATATCTAGATGGTATGGGATTCTATTCAAAGTGAGTGAATCTATAACGATTACTGATACCAATAGCATTCCCAGTAAATGCTATCTGCTGTTTCACATGATATCATAAAGAGTACTTTGATGATCATGTAGCCATTCCTTACTTAAGCTGAGTGTTTTGGGAAGTGTGGTCTAGTGATAGGTGATGTGGAGGGCAGAGATGACGGTTACTGAAGGTGGGCCTTGTACTGAGTTGTGCCTAGCTCTCTTTTTTCTGTATTTACAGCTATCAGCCTGGCCATTCCAAGACAGAATTACACAGGGGAGCAGCTCTGTGATGTTCAGTGTCATGCTGTGCAATGCGGAGGGAGACTGGGTAAGTAAGAGGCGGTGTCAGTTGGATGGTTTAATCATACATTTTAGTATTTCCTTTATGCTACATGGATGTATTCCTGTTACATGTTATTTGTGTGAGACACATTTAAAGCTGAAATCTGAAGGAAAATCGTCCAATTTAGATTATGCAATTCAGGATGCTGCGCGATGAAATATCTTCAAGCTAAACATTCACGAAGTAAAGTGCTGCCACAACAATTTAGAGAAACGCAGAAATAATGAGATGCTTTGATGAGCAAAAAGTCCTGTAGCAGAATAGCCATTCACATCTTTGCTATGATTATGCAGAAGAGTGGCAAGATGCTTGCTCTTCATAAGTTAAAAAACAAGCATGAATTAACCATTTTAACTCGAAATAAATATATAAAATTCTCTTGTGAAAAAACATATCCTCTAAGCCGGGCAAAGAGGCCTAGCATGACCAGTTTACAGAGCTTTTTTTTTGGGCAGCACATCTGTATTCTGTTTGATTACTGGTGATACCACATCAGTTGTAAGTAAACAACTCTGATTAACTATGAAACACAACTGATCCATCATAAACAAAAGCAATATATTTCAATTTTATTCTCTAAAATACTTCAACATGATTAGATTTAAATTTAGTCAGATGATCTGTCATAACTGACAGGCTATAAGGAGTTATTTCAACTTTCCTTGTTTCTCTAAAAATACAATATTAGCCAATCATAATCTTCCAACACATGAACCATAAATGTTCATTTTAGCATTTCATTTTATGTAAGTCAGGATGTGTTTTTAAAGATTTTAAAATGGATTACAATGCTATTTTCATTCCTCAACCACTAGATACTGAAAAATGTTCAAATAGATGATGAATCCATTATCATCCTTCTATAACAAATTATGGCAACACTAATGGCTAATTAGGTGTCACTGACTTTGAAATTTCCAACACTGACCATAAAAATATTGGCATTAACTGGTCTACACTAAGGAGCACTTTTAGGAATGACAGCAAAGCTCACCAACTAATATCTTCAATGTCTAATTTCCAATGCTGGACATACTTACATTGTTTTGTGTCCGAATTTGTGAGGATGGACAAAAAGAGTGAAGAGACAAAGAATTGTGATCCGATATAACAATGGAGTTAAAGGAGATACCAAGGGGCTTATTACGAGTTCCTTGGCGGTGTTGCAGTGATCCAGAGGCCGCAATATGCTTGGGGGAACCGCTTCAGGCCCGCCAAGCATATTGGAAGTTTCCGCTCTGACACATTTTTCATGGTGGTTCCTCCTCCATGTAAACCGTGGTGAAGAGGAAACAAAGGGGGCCCTATATAGGGCCTCTTTGTGATGCAGAGCCATAGAGGTGCATGCAGGGGACACTACATGTGTCCCCCCGTGTGCATACACACGTTCCTGCACGGCATGGTCATTACATGCTATATCGTGCAGGAACTGTTTCTGCCGTTCCCAATGTGGTGCCCATTTTCTGAGGCACTGCCGTGAGAACATCAAATAAAAGCCTGCCAGGCACAAAAAATACTCATAATCTGGCAGGGGGCCTGACCACAGATTTGGTGGTGCGGCTGCGGGAACCGGCGCCACACTGCCAAACTCATAATCAGACCCCAAGATGGCACATAAGAGCTTGACTAGCAAGGAACATATCTATCCGAGAAAAAGATTTAAGTGAGGCTGGAAAATATGTAAACCTATGTTCTGTCATCTGAGAATATCGCCAGACATCAACCAGAGCATAAGATTCTATTACTTGCAGCAAAGCAGCCCTAGCCATTTCCTTTGAGCTATAGGTAATTCTCAAAAAAGAGTTTAGCCCTCAACTACTAAAAGAGGAGTCTATCCATGGGTTAGGGACGATGTTGAAGTCCCCGCAAATAATCAATGGTTCCGACCATTGATGTATCTCAGAAAGCAGACTATTAGAGACCACAGGATCATGAGTGTTGGCCCCATAGAATACGCATGGCATAATGCGTAATTGGCCCTCTTGACTGTTGCTATAAACTATCGTCCACCCACATCTATACAGTGGTGATGAGTGTCTAGCTATGATCCCGAGCCAGTAGGGCAATCCCACTCTGATAGAAGTGAAACAAACTTAGGATAGTACTTGACACCAGAAATCATCCAGAAGAGAGGCCTGTTTATTCAAGAGATGGGTTTTCTGTAGGCCAACTAAATGTGAATGAAGATAGTGTAGCACCTCTTTAAGCAATTTTCGCTTATAAGATGCCTACATTCAATTGATTCCACGAAAGAATATGAAGATGTCAGGACCACACCCCTGGCAAAACCTTGACATTCTTGATCGAACAACCAGCACAATCTGAAAGAGAACAACAGCACAGAATCATTCTTGGTCCCAGCTTTACCGTCCACAAACATAAGGCCTCATTTTTTTTTCCAGCAACCTGACCAAACATTGCAACCAAATAAATCAGTATAAAGACAAAAGTGACCCTAAAGCCTGGCCCCGCCACCCGCCCTGACTCCCAGACTTCCCCCAACCTTATCCCTTCCATGCAATATCCAGAAAAATGGTTGACCAACCCTCGGCCAAAAGAATACCACTAGCACTGAGGTAGATATGAGTATATAAACTCCCCTTCCCCTGGAGCACCCCAGACCGAGGATGGATGTGGGAAAAAGAACAAAAGGGGCAGAGCAGGGCAGAGACCACCCGAGACACCCACCCAAAGGACCCAAAATGTTTTCCCCCACAGCCATAATTAAGAAATAAAGGACCCTCATGAAACCTTCATAAAATCAAAGCTAGTTGTCAGCTGACCTTGCAGACCTAAAGCTTCCATTAGTAAAGAAAAATAAAAAAAGGAAAGAGGGAAGGCATATCCAAGAGACTTAATAAACCACTCTGTAACAACCTATAAGGAAAAAGAATCAAGTAGGAAAAGACAAAACAGAATCAGCCAGATCCATTAGTCTCCTTATTTCCCCCTACTCACTTAGTCAAGAGCTCCTCAACCTCAGGCTGTCCAAAACATGAATACATTTGCTCCTCATATTGGATGCACCGGATTGCGGGCTCCAGTAATGAAACTGAAGCTTTAAGCTTTTGTAGTGCCGGGATATGCTCTCTCAGCTGCCAATGCTGAACTACAGTCTAATGAGAGAAATCAGATCGAACAAAAAAGTCCACTCTAGCCGCTTTCACTGGTGGTCTTGAACGAGTAGCCCTGTTTATCTCCTAACGGAGGAGGAAGTTACCCAAATATATCAGGATGGCCCGTGAATAACGAGGATGTGAGAATGGATAGCGATGGGCTCTCTGAATCATACTGTCCATGTCCCAGGCCCCCAGTGTAGGAAAGGCTTCCTTATACAACCAAACTATATAGCCTCTAGGATTGTTCCTCTGACCCCTCGTTGATCCCCAATATCCTCAGGTTATTCCACCAAAAGCTATTCTCCAAATCTTAGACCCTTGATGAGAGCATGGTCATCTGAACTTCCTGTCATGAGATCTGGGTCTTGACTGCTCCCACAACAGTTGGAAGGCTTTCTTGAACCACCTCGACTTGCACAAGTTGTCATTTCAGGGTGTCCATATTTGTAGACAGCTTCCTTGAATCCTAGGGTTATATCAGATCACAATTATTTATTGAAGAAATGGGCAGAGTGTTATCTTTCCGGGTCTGTGATAGAGCTAATGCATCTGATATTTCTGGGATTAAGAACTCTCAAGGGGCTACTGTGACCAATCCTGCCCTTACACAAGAGGAGTTCCACAGCTTTTATCAGAAGTTATTACGAGTTCCTTGGCGGTGTTGCAGTGATCCAGAGGCCGCAATATGCTTGGGGGAACCGCTTCAGGCCCGCCAAGCATATTGGAAGTTTCCGCTCTGACACATTTTTCATGGTGGTTCCTCCTCCATGTAAACCGTGGTGAAGAGGAAACAAAGGGGGCCCTATATAGGGCCTCTTTGTGATGCAGAGCCATAGAGGTGCATGCAGGGGACACTACATGTGTCCCCCCGTGTGCATACACACGTTCCTGCACGGCATGGTCATTACATGCTATATCGTGCAGGAACTGTTTCTGCCGTTCCCAATGTGGTGCCCATTTTCTGAGGCACTGCCGTGAGAACATCAAATAAAAGCCTGCCAGACACAAAAAATACTCATAATCTGGCAGGGGGCCTGACCACAGATTTGGTGGTGCGGCTGCGGGAACCGGCGCCACACTGCCAAACTCATAATCAGACCCCAAGATGGCACATAAGAGCTTGACTAGCAAGGAACATATCTATCCGAGAAAAAGATTTAAGTGAGGCTGGAAAATATGTAAACCTATGTTCTGTCATCTGAGAATATCGCCAGACATCAACCAGAGCATAAGATTCTATTACTTGCAGCAAAGCAGCCCTAGCCATTTCCTTTGAGCTATAGGTAATTCTCAAAAAAGAGTTTAGCCCTCAACTACTAAAAGAGGAGTCTATCCATGGGTTAGGGACGATGTTGAAGTCCCCGCAAATAATCAATGGTTCCGACCATTGATGTATCTCAGAAAGCAGACTATTAGAGACCACAGGATCATGAGTGTTGGCCCCATAGAATACGCATGGCATAATGCGTAATTGGCCCTCTTGACTGTTGCTATAAACTATCGTCCACCCACATCTATACAGTGGTGATGAGTGTCTAGCTATGATCCCGAGCCAGTAGGGCAATCCCACTCTGATAGAAGTGAAACAAACTTAGGATAGTACTTGACACCAGAAATCATCCAGAAGAGAGGCCTGTTTATTCAAGAGATGGGTTTTCTGTAGGCCAACTAAATGTGAATGAAGATAGTGTAGCACCTCTTTAAGCAATTTTCGCTTATAAGATGCCTACATTCAATTGATTCCACGAAAGAATATGAAGATGTCAGGACCACACCCCTGGCAAAACCTTGACATTCTTGATCGAACAACCAGCACAATCTGAAAGAGAACAACAGCACAGAATCATTCTTGGTCCCAGCTTTACCGTCCACAAACATAAGGCCTCATTTTTTTTTCCAGCAACCTGACCAAACATTGCAACCAAATAAATCAGTATAAAGACAAAAGTGACCCTAAAGCCTGGCCCCGCCACCCGCCCTGACTCCCAGACTTCCCCCAACCTTATCCCTTCCATGCAATATCCAGAAAAAGGGTTGACCAACCCTCGGCCAAAAGAATACCACTAGCACTGAGGTAGATATGAGTATATAAACTCCCCTTCCCCTGGAGCACCCCAGACCGAGGATGGATGTGGGAAAAAGAACAAAAGGGGCAGAGCAGGGCAGAGACCACCCGAGACACCCACCCAAAGGACCCAAAATGTTTTCCCCCACAGCCATAATTAAGAAATAAAGGACCCTCATGAAACCTTCATAAAATCAAAGCTAGTTGTCAGCTGACCTTGCAGACCTAAAGCTTCCATTAGTAAAGAAAAATAAAAAAAGGAAAGAGGGAAGGCATATCCAAGAGACTTAATAAACCACTCTGTAACAACCTATAAGGAAAAAGAATCAAGTAGGAAAAGACAAAACAGAATCAGCCAGATCCATTAGTCTCCTTATTTCCCCCTACTCACTTAGTCAAGAGCTCCTCAACCTCAGGCTGTCCAAAACATGAATACATTTGCTCCTCATATTGGATGCACCGGATTGCGGGCTCCAGTAATGAAACTGAAGCTTTAAGCTTTTGTAGTGCCGGGATATGCTCTCTCAGCTGCCAATGCTGAACTACAGTCTAATGAGAGAAATCAGATCGAACAAAAAAGTCCACTCTAGCCGCTTTCACTGGTGGTCTTGAACGAGTAGCCCTGTTTATCTCCTAACGGAGGAGGAAGTTACCCAAATATATCAGGATGGCCCGTGAATAACGAGGATGTGAGAATGGATAGCGATGGGCTCTCTGAATCATACTGTCCATGTCCCAGGCCCCCAGTGTAGGAACGGCTTCCTTATACAACCAAACTATATAGCCTCTAGGATTGTTCCTCTGACCCCTCGTTGATCCCCAATATCCTCAGGTTATTCCACCAAAAGCTATTCTCCAAATCTTAGACCCTTGATGAGAGCATGGTCATCTGAACTTCCTGTCATGAGATCTGGGTCTTGACTGCTCCCACAACAGTTGGAAGGCTTTCTTGAACCACCTCGACTTGCACAAGTTGTCATTTCAGGGTGTCCATATTTGTAGACAGCTTCCTTGAATCCTAGGGTTATATCAGATCACAATTATTTATTGAAGAAATGGGCAGAGTGTTATCTTTCCGGGTCTGTGATAGAGCTAATGCATCTGCTATTTCTGGGATTAAGAACTCTCAAGGGGCTACTGTGACCAATCCTGCCCTTACACAAGAGGAGTTCCACAGCTTTTATCAGAAGTTGTATGAATATGAATTGGTCCCTTCCACGGAGCAGATCGTTCATTTTGTTCGGGTCCACCATCACCGGAAACTGTCTACTACACAATAGCATAAGCTAGAAGGACAAATATCAACCTCCAAAGTGTAAGATGCTATTGGCTAGCTGGCACGAGCAAGGTCTGTGGCACCGATCAACTTCCATTGGATTTCTGTGTTAGTTTGTCACATCCTGTAGTGCTGGTTCTCCATGATCTGTTCAACTCTTTTGAATTACTTGGGCAGGTTCCTGTGTCATGGACTGAGACCAACATTGTCATCTTGCCTAAGAAAGGGAAAGATCCTTTTCTCAGTGGTTCATATCAGCCTATTTCTTTGATAAATGCTGTTTCCAAGATTTATAATTAGATTTTTGCAAACAGGAGTGCTTCGGTTATTTCTGATCTTGATGACGAGAATCAACATGGTTTTGTTCCAGGGCGGTATAACACTGCCCATGTCTATATTGATATCACTGCTTTCGAGGCAGTCTGTGCTCATGGAAATCCAGTCGGAGCAATAATGCTAGATGCTGAAAAGGCTTTCGACTGGGACTCATGGTCTTATCTTAGTGCGACACCTTAAGATGCATCCTCCTCAAAGTACGCTCCGTACACAAATATGCCATGGAAATCTGGAACCTACTCGACTCTCTCTCACCCGACATCACCTTCTTCACGGAGACCTGGACCAACTCCTCCTCCACCCCCGACATCACCACCATCCCTACAGATTCAAGATCCAGCGGAAGGACCGTCCCAACCACCCAGGAAGGGGCCTCGCCATCGCCCACAAGAGCACCCTCCACCTCACCTCCTCCAGCGAAGCCTTCCCCTCTGCCGAACAACTGCACTTTCAGATCCGGACCAGCCCCAACGCTTTACTCTGATGAACCCTCATCTACAGACCCCACGGCCCCCGGACACCCTTCGCCACCACCATCACCGACTTCATCGCACCCCACGCCATCGCATCAATGAACTACATACTCATTGGAGACCTGAACTTCCACCTCGACAACTCCAGCAACCGCAACTCTACCACCCTCCATGACAACCTTGCCAACATCGGACTTAAACAACTCGTCACCAGACCAACCCACAGAGCAGGATACACTCTCGACCCCCATCTTTGCGGCAGGAAACAGGGATCACTTCAGCCACACAACGCAACCACCATGGACCAACCACCACTGCGTACACTTCACCTTCGACAAACCCAAGCCACCCAAACCAGCCCCATGCCCATCTTGAAGGAATTGAAGCAAGATTACCGACGAACAACTTAACTACACCCTCTCCCGAGACAACTGCACCTGGGCATCCGACGCAAGCATCGCAGCCAGAGAACTCCACACCTGGATCTCCAACTGCGCAGACGAGCTCGCCCGCTATGCACCCCCGACATACAGCCCCCCAGGAAAGCAGACTGGTTCACCACCGACCTCCAAGAAGCAGATGCTTGGAGAAGAACTGGAGAAACACCGAGGCAAGCGAAAACTACTCCACCTACAAGGACGCCACAACAGACTACCACAACCAAATCAGAACCACCAAAGGAAACTTAATCCGCAACAAAATCCTCGCCAACTCCACCAACTCCAAGGAACTCTTCAGTGTAATTCAGGAATTCACCAACCCACGCATCGAAGCCACAGACATCACCCATCCCAAGACCTCTACGACAAGCTTGGAACCTACTTCCACCTCAATATCAAAACCCTCTACGACAACTTCGTCGACCATCCAACAGACGACACAGCCGACCTCCCACCCCCAAAAGACACCAACCTGCCCACCATCTCCACCTGGACACCGATCACGACTGAAGACCCTGCCTCGACCATGAAAGGCATCCACTCTGGGGCCCCCACCGACCCTTGCCCTCCTCACATCTACCACAGAGCCGCGGCCCCCATCGCACCCGAACTGTAATGCACCATCAACACCACCTTCAAAACAGGCACCTTCCCAGAATACTGGAAGCGCACAGAAGTTAGGCCCCTGCTCAAGAATTCCACAGCTGACCCCACCGACCTCAAGAACTACCGGCCCATCTGGCTCCTCCCCTTCGCAGCCAAAGCTGCAGAGAAAACAGTCAACAGGGAACTGGCATGATTCATCGAAGAAAACGCCATCGTCAACCCGTCCCAATCCGGATTCCGAAGCAACCACAGCACATAGACTGCCCTACTCACCGACACAGACGACATCCGCACCCTCCTGGACCAAGGCCACTCCGCAGCCCTCATCCTACTTGACCTGTCAGCAGCCTTCCACACCGTCTGTCATCGCACACTAATCGCCAGACTGCATGACGCCAGCATACAAGGAACAGCCCTGGCCTGGACCCGATCGTTCCTCACCGGAAGAAGCCAAAGAATTAGACTACCACCCTTCCTCCCCGATCCCACAAAAACCACATGCAGAGTCCCACAGGGATCATCACTGAGCCCAACCCTCTTTGACATCTACATGGCCCCCCTCGCAGCCATCGTCCGACAACACGGCCTCAACATCTTATTCTGCGCTGATGACACCCAGCTCATCCTCTACCTCACCAGAGACCCCGCCAAACTCAACTTCCAGAAAGGAATGCAAGACGTCACAGTCTGGATGACCAACAGCTGCCTGAAGCTCAACACTGGGAAGACAGAAGTCCTCATCCTTGGAACCACCCCTTCAGCATGGGACAACACTCATCACCAGCAGAATGGACTATGGAAACGCACTCTACGCCGGCATCAACAAGTCCCTACTCCACAAACACCAGACAATACAGAACACCGCTGCCAGACTCGTCCTCTGCATCCCCCGGCACAAACACATCAGCCAACACCTATGAAGTCTCCACTGGATTTCTGTGGAGAAAAGAATCATCTTCAAAATCCTCACTCCCACCTACAAATGCCTATACAACCACGAACCCAAATACCTCAACGACAGAATCAACTTCCATGTACCCAAAGAAACCTCCGATCTTCCAACCTCGCACTGGTCGAAACCCCACCCATCCACAGAGCCAGAGCAGACGGAAGATCCTTCTCTCAACTTGAAGCCAAGACCTGGAACGAGCTACCGGCACACATCAGACACACCCCTCCCTGAACACCTTCAGGAAGACTCTCAAGACCTGGCTCTTCGGCTAACAGATCTGCGGACCACCCCCCCTCCCCCCCCAAGTGCCTAGAGACCCTCATGGGTGAGAAGCGGGCTTACAATGACCCTGATTGATTGATTGATTGGGGCCATTATGGCAGTGTAAGGGTTTTGGCCGTGCTTTATTGCTTTGATTTAACAGCTTTACCAGAATCCTAAGGCTACGGTTTTATGCTCAGGGTCTTCTACCGACCTCATTCAGATAAATTGTGGCACCTGTAAAGGGATGTCCACTTTAACCTTTGCTCTTTGCACTCTATATAGAACCTTAAATTCAAGCCCGCAAGAGCTTGAGGGATATTGCTTTGCTCCGGATCCATCAACCTGAGCTCAAAGTGCTTAGCTATGCAGACAACATTACCATCATGACCTCTGCCTCAGAGGATTCTCTGGCAGCTAATGAGTGTGGGGTTATCTCTGGCTACAAACTAAACCTTGATAATTCCCTGGTCCTCACCAGCTGTCCCTTCTTGGGATGATAGGTGATAGGTGATTGGTCAAGTCGAGGACCTACCTGTGGTCAAGTCGAGGACCTACCTGTGGATCGAAGTCTCTGAGAAAATGGAGGATGTAAGGGAATCTAATTATGGCGTACTCTCCGGAAAAACACAGCAGATATTGAGTAAGTTGCATAATTTTCACATTGGTCTAATCTCTCAATGCAACTTAATCAAGATGATTGTTCTCCCTTGCTACCTATACCTCTTTCGGGCATACCTTTGTATTTAGCCAAAGGCTTTTTTACAGCGACAGAGGCTAACTGGCAGATGAACTCCTTTTAAAAAAAAAAAAATTGTTCTAGTTATTTCTTGTGTTTATTCGTATCCTGTTATTTGTTTAATTCTTTTTAAACTCTTTTGGAGATAGCAAGTTGGAACTTATTGAGTGAATAAAAGAAAGGAAGATAAAACAAATCATGTGTGCTCAATGATGTTATCAAATGTCAAGTTTGGATGCTTGCATTTCCTGTTTCATAAGACCTAGTTATTCTGTGCAAATCAAAAGTCCTCTCCTCAGACCTTCAGCCCACATTCAGAGAAATTGAGAAGTGACAGCACATTTGAATGACCAAGAATGTCTGCCCATATGAAGATGGCTGACTGTTTTATTTACGTGACCATCAGAAATTATCAGTCAGAATGATTTTCTATGCACTGTATCGAGGGCCCAAGAACTGTGCATTCTCTGTTCTTTGGACAAGTAGATATCTTTATGCAGAGGGCCCAATCGGGGTTAATGACAGATACTACAAACAGTAAGACAGCTTGTCACCCTACAGGAGGCATTCAGGTATTGTATTACATTAATATTATACCATTGAGTCTGAAGAAAATCTCTGCAGGAAGTTGAACCTTCAATTGACATAAGGACCTGGTGAGTAGGGCGAGAAATTAACACTCACACAACATTCCAAAGATGCATTAAAGTGTAGTGTACTAGCAATAGATTTGTGCTGGTGGTGATCACCAGTATTTCTGGGAGCCAGGACTCTGTTTGTTCATGTTCATACTATAGCTCAGAGTGAGTGAGGGATACAGGAGGAAGAGAACGATAAGAAACTGAAACATGGACAGAAATAATAGATGGAAAAAGACCTGCAGAGTGATGTACAGAGGCATGAAGTGGAATGAAGATGAGGCAGCAATAGATACAGCAACTAAAAATAGAGGTGTATATATAGTCAAGTTAAGTAAATATGCAGTTAAGAATAGTAATTTTAGCCTGACCAGGTTGAAGCGCTGGATGGGAAGATCACGGAGGGTGAGATGGCTGCAGCTTTCTCCCAATTGGGCAATACCAAAACCCACAGCCTTTACAGCTTCCCGGCAGAATTTTTAAATAATGTAACGTTTAAAGTGGCAAAGCCAATCCTCTCTATGCTTAGGACAGCCAAGGAGAAGGGCACCTTGCTGCATCACCTTATAGAAGCCATAACTGTTCTGATGCATAGGGATAGGAAACCCGTAGATAATTGTGCCTCTTATAGGCTGATCTCATTGATTGAAACAGAAACGAAAATCCTGGCCAAGATTCTATCAAACCACCTCATGAAGGTGGTTGACTCACTTGTTAATTTATGCTATACCGGGCCATGAGTCATAATCTGCAGAGATTGATGGGCTGTTTGGCACCCAGTAGAGTCAGGGGGCCTTCTGGCCTTGGAAGCCGACAAGTCCTTTGACTCCCTAACGTGGCCATATATGATGGCCATACTCCACAATTATGGATTTGAACCTTATATCTTATCCTGGGTTGGCCTACTATATAAAGACCCAGTGGCAAGAATCCGAGTCAACGGGGACATCTCAGAAAGTTTTGGACTATCCAGGTGCACCCATCAGGGCTGTCTGCTCTCACCCCTACATTTTACAGTTGCTCTTGAACCTCTGGCATCATGGATCTTAATAGATGCACAAATATGGGACCTCCAAATGGACCCGGGCTGTGAGGATGATGCCTCACTATATACTGATGGTATCCTCCTCTACCTTGCAGACCTACGCGCTCAGTGCTGAGAATACTGCGCATCCTGGAGATTTGGGACCTATGTGGTGATCTGAATTAAGAGGCAAAAGTCAGTGGCCTTCTCTATGGAATTGGGAGACCCGAAATGGGCTCTGGATTGCCAATTCCTATGGACGTCGCAGGGGTTACGATACTTGGTTATTTTTGTGACACAAAACCAGGACTTGTATCTGCAGGGAAACCTGTGAAAATGCTAGAGGCCTATCAGAGGGGTGTGGAGAGATGGAGGAATCTCACTCCTGGGGGCAGTGGCCATTTATAAGATGATCTATTTACCAACATATTCTACAGGGTGCTGAAAACCCCCTTCCCAGTCTCGGAAGCCTTCTTTCACAGGGTAGACAATGTGACAAGGGTACAGCTGTGGGACGGTGGGATACCAAGAATTGCCCTCTTGCTACTGACAAGATACCAGATGTAGGAGGGTATTGCCCTCCCAAACCTCTGGCTCTAATACTGGGGCTCACAGCTGCTGACTGTTAAGGATTGAGCGGCCTTTTTAACCCAAGAAGATTCCTCCTTGAGGGCAGACCATACTGCGATGGCCCCAGAGGGATACCTCCGTCGACTCTACGGAGAAGGGGGGCTACTCCATCCCCTTTACCACGGAGACAGTGGTCAATATATGGAAGAGGGCGATGCATACAATGGGGTGGCGGGGCAGATTGACTTTAGCGACTACGCTTTGGGCCTCAGACCTTCTCCGTGGTTTCCTCGAGATAGAGGGACATCAAAAATGGGAGCTGTTGTGGATCTCCAAACTGGGTGGCATATGGAGGGAAGATGCAATTATCCCGTTTACTGATTTGCATGCTGAATATGAGCTGCCAGGGAGTCAATTTCTGACGTACCAACAGATGCAATTCATACTAGGTAAATGGGAGGCCATACAGGAAGAGGTGGAAAAGGAGTCTCCCATTGAATACAGGGTGCTGGGTGCCCCCGACAGAGCCTTCGGTGTCCCAGCTCTACTCCACACTATAGAGTAACAGCCTTCCATCACTTGAATCTGTAAGAGAAAGATGGCAGGGGGATTTGGGTAGACTGGAGCATGATGACTGGGGGCAGGCGTGTGGATATCCCATAGAAGTCGCAAAGCAGGCTGAAATCTGCTTGATCCAGTTAAAAATCCTGTGTAGAGCATACTACACTTGGACACGCCTGTTCCGTATGGGTCTGGCAACAGATGAACAATGCCTGAGGGTTTGCCGCAAGAAGAGCACCCTGATGCACTCACTGAGGCAATGTCCAAAATCTGGGGCCTGGTGGAAATGGGTGGATGATAGAATATTGGATGTTTTGATACCAAACTTCTCAGTCTTCAGCAAAGCCATCATGGAGCTGTGGAGTTTGGGGTGCTAAACTCCCAGCCCATGGTCTAAAATGGCATAACTGCACTTATAATACCTGTTAAAGGCACATGTACTGTAGAGGCCCAGGGCTCATGCCAATGTGCCTTCACCTGTGGTAGAGTGCACCTTGCCTTAGGGCTGTAAAACCTGCTAGAGGGGTGACTAACCTATGCCACAGGCAGTGTTTTGGTGGGCATGGCACACAGTGATGTGTGCCATGACGACTTGTAGTTTTAAGGTCTTCCCCTCGCACTGGAAGTGCGTATGGGTCCGGGGAGGAGACTCTGTGGGTGGCAAAATATATGCTTCAGGCCTCAGAGACTTTCTCTGCCTACAAGGTTCCATGGGACTTATTTGTAGGCCAGAGGAGTGCCAATGAGTGAGCAAAGGTACAGTTTTGGGGAAAGAAAACAGGCCCTGGGTACCTGATTAGCAGGAGCCCAGGGCGCATTTAGTCAAGAAGCATCAAACATCAGGCAAAAATGGGGGGTTAACCACGCAAAAAGAGGCACTTTCCTACACAACCCCCCCCCCCCACAATTAAAGAGGAAGAGACTAACCTTTGCCTAGTGCGTCTTAGGGGCATATTATCAAGGGCTGGCGATAATTATATAATTATATAATTATCGCCACTTTAGCGTCCGTTTTTGGGCAAAAAGCGGCGATAATTATATCGCAATATAATCAAGGACACACTAGCGCCTGTTTTCCTTACTTAGCGCCTGTTTCCAGCACGCCTACCATTGCATCGCTAATGAGATGCAAAGTAGGCGTGGCTGTCGAAACAACATGGGTAAATATCACAAAGGCAGCTTCACGATATTACCGAGTTGCAGCGATAATTTTAATCATGCTCACTCTGCCTTAACGCAGGAATTTAATGTCTGTTAAATTCCTGACTAAGACATACCCAACATGGGGGGGATTGTGCGGCTAAAGCCACAGGGCCTTATTATCAAGCCTATTGCCGTTTTCCATGGAAAATCACTGGAAAACCAGCTATGTTCCATGGAAAACCCCGCAATCGCTGGATTTCTTATCGCCTTTGAGATAAGCATTGATAATACAACGCTATCTCGGCGATTAAATCCAGCGATAGCCGGCAATAAAAATAACAGCGCCAAGCACGCGTTGCGATATTTATCGCAACTCCTTGGTAATATGCCCCTTAGTTGTCTAAATTTAAGAACCTAGAATGTCCATCTGCATTGGCATGGGCAGGCCCAGGTCTGTGTTCCACTGTAAAGTCAGTTTCCTGTAGGAAGAAGGACGACCGCAAAAGTTTGGGATTCTCACCTTTCATTTGCATTACACATTTGAGAGGTCTGTGGTCAGTTTGTTTTTATTGTCCTATACTCTAACAAAAAGCTTCTAGATTTATATATTCTTGTAATAATTGTGGATAAATTGTTACTATGTCTTTTTATTTGTTTTATTATAGTAGTATTTATAATTGTTAAATTGGGTATTGATTTTTAAGGAAAACTACTATAGCATATAATCTGTATGATTTCATGTTGTTGATTAATTCTGTCTTTTATGATTACCACAATCGAAATAAAGACAATACTGAACTGAACTGAACAGTTTGAACTGTGAAGTGAATACCAAACCGGTATGGACTCTTCAGGGACCATACCAGAGGAAAGGCCTCCCTCTCAATGGCACTCCAACGCTGCTCCCTGGGGAGTAACCTCCTACTTATAAAAGACACAGGCTGGTCTTGGCCATCATCATTGGGATAGGACCACTCCTATCCCTAGCTGAGAGGCATCAGTCTGCACAATGAACTGCTTGGAGTAATCAGGAGATTTGAGAATGGGAGCTGAGCACATTGCCTCTTTCAGGGTGTCAAAAGCCTTTTGACAGCTAACTGTAGAGTATACTTTCTTGGGCATTTTCTTGCAGGTGAGTTCTGTGAGGGGTGTCACAATGGATCCATACCCATCTTCACAAACCTCCTATAATACACAGTCAAGCCAAGGAATGCCCTGACTTGGGTCAAAGTTGTTGGACCCTCCTAGTCCAGATTAGCCTGGATCTTGGGTTGTAAGGGTTGCACTTGGCCTCCACCAACGCTGCCAGGCAACCTTCCCCAAATTTCCAATTGAGGATGTCTAGTCCTCTTTCATATTCAAATAATTGCCCCATCGCAGTCCCGAAGCTTCCGCAACTGCACCCTTCCCAAAGCAGGGAGAAGCGAAGATGTGAGATCGCTGTGGGCCGGTGATTGCACTGAGGAGCAAGTGGATGTTACCGCTTGAAAGCTGGGCACTCAAATATTAGCAAACTGACTATCGGCGAAGAAGCCGATCAGGAACCAAGAGGCCGGATGTTGCAGGCTGGGCCCTCGTGATACACAAATATACTTAGCCAAATGACCAACAGTCTTTCAAGCAGTTATTGATACAAGTCAAGCAGGTATTGACACAATATTAATAAAGGTTAAACTCAATTCCCTAAAAACTTACCAGGCCAACCTATGAATTGGAAGGGCAGTCCCACGCTATGACTAAAGACTAGATGTGATCTTTAACAACAATCAATAAGTAGCTACAGACAAAGAAATAGCAGAAGTACTTATCTGCAATAAAGCAGTGAATAAAAGAGAATGATGACTGTGTCCCCTGGACATACATATGGTCTGGAGATTCTATTGGTTTATGATGTATTATTGTTCTTTAAAGGGCTGAATTTTGGGGCAGCAATAAAATATTATTGTAATGAAATCAGCCACCTACTCACTACCTTGTTCAACATCTCAATTGCCAAAGCCACCTTCAGCAAAGACAGGAAGCATGCAAATGCCGACCCTCTACTAAAGAGACCATTAGCAGATCCAAGTGAATTCCACAGCTGTCAACCAATCTCCTGGTTTCCATTCCTGGCCAAAGTATTAGAAAAAGTCGTCAAACAACAACTCTCCTCACATCTGGAATGGAACCTCCTACTCGACTCCTCCAAATCTGGATTCCGCAGCAATCACAACACCAAGCCAGTCCTCATTGCAGCTACCGACGACATCCAAGCCCTACTCGACTGAGGAGAGATTGTGGCTCTGGTCTTCCTAGACCTCTTGGCAGCCTACGATACAGCCCCCACTGCACACTCATCACAAGGCTGCACTATAGAGGCATCCAAGGAGCTGCTCTCAGATGTATCGCCTCTCCCCACCAAAAGAATGCAAAACTTAATTCTACCCTTCACCTTCAAACCAAAGGACATCATCTTTGGAGTACCCCTAGGATCCTCGCTCAACCCCACCCCTTTAACACTTACATGACCTTTCCGTCCAACATCATCAAAACTCATGGACTGGCATCCTATCCTACGCAGATGACACACAACTCATCATGTGCCTCTCCGAAGACACCGCCAACACCAAGACCAACTTCCAAAACTGCAATACAGACATTGCTAACTGGATGAAGAACAACTGCCTGAAGCGCAATACAGACAAGACAGAGGTACAGATCTTTGGAAACAAAAGCTTCCCCTTGGATGCATCCTGGTGGCCCTCTTAACTCAGACACCCACTGACCACGCTACCATCCGACTACAAACCATACAGAACACAGCAGCCAGACTCATGTCCTGGATCTCTCTAGATGAACACACATTACCCCCTACCTAGGGGAAATCAACTGGCTCCCTGTACAGAAAAGATTCTGTGTATCAAGCTCCTGGCCCACGCATTCAAGGCCCTACACAACTGCGAACCCACATATTTGAACTATCACCTGAACTTCCATCAGCCCACCAGATATCTCCACTACACTTCCGTCTCTAACCTTTACCCTCGCATCTGACGTAGCAGATGCAGAGGTCGCTCCTTCTCCTACCTAGCAAAGAAGACATGGAATGAGCTACCCCTTTATCTCCGGACCTCCCTATCTCTTCCAGAGTTCTGAAAGTCCCTGAAGACCTGTCTATTCGGCTAATCAACTGGACCCTGCCATCACCTGTATACCCTCACACGGGACAAGAAGTGCTCTACAAATCTATTGATTGATTGAAGTTGAGTGGAGCGAATGCCTGTTGTTCATGACAACACATTTGAAGGGAATATATGTCTTTGTAATTTGTGGAACATCAAAGTAAAGATTTTTATGCACCCTGTATGAATGTTTGTTGTTTTTATTCCTTAGTATAGAAAATGAAAGAGCTTTCTTAGAAATAAACATTACCAAAAATATATTTTCTATGCATGGTATCAAATTCTCAAGATTTCCATATTCAGTTATTGTTACAGTGGATGGACAATTTTTTGATTAATATAATTATTAGAATTCTCTCTGTAATACTGAAACTGGCTCAGCTAGTCGAAGGCAGTAGAATGGTCACACTAAGCATTCCGATTTGCCCGTGTTCCATGTTCAGTGAAGGTCTGGAAGCCAGCAGTTGCAATAAGCTTTTATGGCATTCCTATAGGGGTGCTAATAGGTGTATTCTCCACATGCTCAGTATTAAAAGCTCTTAATTGCCTGTTCTTCTTTTCTTATCCCCTCACATACATAGTAGTCAATTATTGGGTTATGCTCTCAGCAGATGGTATTAACTAATGTTAACACACTTTGCAGTGGGCACTAGTGGATAACACCTTACAATCAGCTCTAGATGAGAACTCTTAGGACACTCTTAATCATTAGTGAACACACGCATCTGGGCAGTGAGATCGGAGTGCAATTACAAAAAAGTATAAAGATGCATGAAGGTAGTACCAATAAATAGCACACACTGTATAGCCAGGCTAATGTTTAGGAAAACGTGTCTCACTCTACACGTCAAAATAATCTTCACCTTTCTCTGCAAAATATTGTGACTTTCATTAATCTTACAAATGTATGTTTGTTGTTTTGAATTAGTATATTTCACTAGGATCCACCTCTTTCCACTGGATATGAACCTATCCTCTCCCTTACATCCTAACAAGGTGAACATGCATCCTCGTTCTTCTTTCACTTTAAACATATTTGCGTGTATTATTTGTCTGACAGAAAAATACTTAATGCAGTCAGTCTATTTATACTCATGGAATGTCTATAGGCAAACTAGCCAAATACACTGCTCTGACACTGGAGATCTTTAAAGCCTTTAAAACCCGAAGGGTACCATGACTTTACAGCTAAATAATATTGTCATCTCCTACTTCACATGATTTACTGGAAACTAAATTGCGGGCAACAAACTCGGCGTGATCATGGTCCTACTTACAGTTGGGTGCCACTGAAAAGTTTGATGAGAGTCTTTCATTGTTGTCCTGGAGGGAGAGTTTGGTGTGGAAAGTGAAAGTGGGCCTGAAAGTATGTTTTGTCTAATGTACTTTTTACCTCTACAGCAGCCACGGCGGCTCCCCACAGACACAATAATGAGAGAGAGACGAAGCCTCCTACCTTATTCTGGCGAAAGGGTGAGAAAGGACATCAAAGGCCACCATGTGTTTGAGCATTTCCTTCACCATGTGTTTGAGTATTTCCTTTCTCTCAGTACTTTTGATCTTTTACTTTCTATCAATGTGTTATCGACAAAACCAGTCATTTCTTGCCACTTCTCCCTCTCTAGAACTAGCTACACAAGCTTCTCTGTCATACATTGTCTTATCTTACTGCCTCATCCTTCAATGGATTTTACCCAACAGTGATTACATCTTTATGTTATTTGAGTTTTGACGATAAAGTTGCCAAAGGTTTGTTAACTTCAAATGAATGCTGTTTCATCAAGGTTAATAAAGGCTACTAATTGATTTTTTAAATAGATCAAGACAGCGTAGTTTATGAAATACTAACATATACACATAGCCAAAATGTAAGAGGAAGATTTTATGTGAATCACTTCTGCTTCTTTCTTTTTTGATTCCAATATTACCAGCTGAACTAGCCATACACACTCTCAATGTAAAAGACACCGCGATCTTCTAAATAAATTATACATTCCAAACAAACCTTTGAAACTGTTTATCTCATCACCTCCAGAAAGAAAGCTTTCTCTTGATGAAGTATATCCACACTGATGGCTTGTACAAACTTCAACTGTGCAAAAGTAAATTAATGGCAGCATCCATCTTAATGTCATTTACAAGTAGAATTATGGTGTCCTTTACATATATTTTACAAACAAGTCTAGAAGAATTATGATGCCTTTTATGATACAAGATTTGGAACACGTTTTCAGACATATATGCAGTTAATTCAATGTCCTCTGCCAGAGCCACCAAACTATACCATCACTCTTACCAAGATCTACTCACTTCCTTTTATCCTTTGGACTCCTTAATGATAAGACCAGGACATGGTATTGAAAGACGAAAGAAATGTGTCATGGACTAGATTGGTAGGAACCTCGAGAATCAAGATTGCTTTGAAGTACCATTGAAGAAGCTCATATCAGTGTTGAAGCTTAGCACCCAAAGCTGCCAAAATAAATGGGACTACTCTGCAAGAGTAACTTTTAATGCATGATAAATATTCCTTAGTACATAAGAAGCCTCCTCCAGCTCTGCTGACCTAGGTCCAGTCACTCGAGGAGCTTGTGGAATCCTGCAAACTTCTTAAGATGTTGCTGAACTACCAAGGTCTTTCCAAGAGAACTAGAGACATCTTAGGAAAAAACACACATGCGCACACCATGCAATGTGTATTTTGTCTGTCATCTTTTGAAAACTTTTGGATTATCATATTCAGAAGAGTTTAGTGACTGCTGCAAGTTCACACATTCTGGATACACATTCAGGTGCACGAGAACTCCTGACATGAGATTCAATAAGCTTTATTAGATCACTACCTCTGGCATTCCCCAGAAGAGACGTCGACTCATCAAAACTCGTAAAACTAAAAAGGTTTACATGGACTTCAATATGTTTTTTGAACGGAGGGATACACAACCCAAAAAAACGACCTTATTGAATTAATATTTGGCTAGCCGCTGTATCCGCATGCACCCAGGCATATATATATATTTCTATATTTATATATATATATGTATATAAACATATATATGTGTATGAGGGAGATACTTTACCAAATTCTAATGGCAAGAAGGGTGGGCTAGTGGGGGACTCAACGACATCTATCCAGGGGGACTATGGGGAGGTTCATTTTAACTCGCACCACCCGGATCAGCAATTGCTCAACCTGTTGCCGACAGTGCCATCACTGAATACCCAAATGTTTGTGTTACTGCTTGGCTTTTTCTGTAAACCGGCTTGGACCAGTCCCTGGGGGCAAGACCCTGTGGCCCTCACAGTCTCCCCAACCTTGAGCCCCAATACCTTCCATCAGGACAACCCTTCATCCCCTTCCCCACTCTCAATCGATTCAGTGTTTTAACAGACCTAGAAGGTTGCGATTGACAGAGGAAGAACAGGAGAACTCCAACTCCTGTTCCAAGCTGCAATATATCAGGGTTCGTAAATCCCTCGCAACTTATGGCAACACACAATCATATCGAGCATGCCAAATTAATCATCTCGCATATCGCTGGCTTGAGTTCCAAACTGTCCGATCCTGATTGGTTAACAATTGTTACCACCTATGACCTGATATGTTTCAAAGAAACATGGGGAACCGGTCCTATTAATCTAGGTGGCTGTCGCTCTTTCCATACTTCTGCCCTTCCGTCGAACTCAGGTCGTGCCGGAGTGGGGATTCTGACCCTGTGGAAAAGTACCTTAAATCTGGAAGTCTTGTCATTTCACAACGATTCTCCTTATTATCACCTTTTACACCTAGGCCCCAATGGTAATACAGTTCTTTTTTAAAAAAATGATTATAATAATTTTACTGGTGACATGAAGAAGGCTGTTGACCTACTGGAAGGGGAAATCAATATACTTTTTAATACCCTTAAACAGTATCCGAATATTCTATGGGTGGGTGATTTTAACGCACACAGTTGCTCCTTTTTAAATAAAGCAGTATGTGGCATAACCAATAGGATAGACGAGCCTATATCCCATTTTACACACAACCCTTATGGAGATGCTCTGAATAGATTTCTTGTTATCAACGATTTAGAAATCCGGGACCTGATCAATTCTAGCTCAGGCATGCTACACAATACATTTGGCTTATCTACTCAGGGTTCAACCATAGATCATTTCGGTTCCTTTAAAAAAATGTATTTGTAATGTTTAAATTGCGGGCCATATGTATCAAGCCTTTTTCCCTTTTGCAAACGGGCAGATTCTCAGAATTGGCCCATTTGCGAATTGGAAAAAGCCTATAGGGATGTATCAACTCAAAAAGCCATCGCAAAATAGAGTATTGAAAAATTAGCGATTCTCTATTTTGCGAATGTAATTAAGGAAGTGCAAATTGCGATTCCTTAAATGCAATTCTGGAAGCACCAGAAATTTGCTATTTGGCCTTAAGGAATTGCAAATTACCACCAACTTCAAGTTGGTGGTAATTTGCGATTTTCTTTAAAAAAGCACTTTTTTGATTTTTTAAAAGTGCCATATGTCGCACATAGATGCCCTTAGGGCATGTATGTGCGTAAAATGTGCACACATGAATATTTCAGGGGTGCAACAGGGTGTCCTTTTGGCACCCTTGCAACCTTTAAATTGCATCCTCAATTTGCAATTCTCTAATTGGTAATCGCAAATTGAGAATGTCTTCCCATTCATTCCTATGGGCCTCCTAGCCCATAGGAATGGATGGGAAGGCATTCTCAATTTGTGATATGTATCAAAAAAGAGTTTTGATTCCTATAGGCTAGGAGGCCCATAGGAATGAATGGGAAGACATTCTCAATTTGCGATTAGAAATTAGAGAATCGCAAATTGAGAATGGAATTTCAAGGGTGCCAAGTTGTCAAAAGGACACCCTGTTGCACCCCTGAAATGTGCATGTGTGCACATGTGGCACACATACATGCCCTAAGGGCATGTATGTGCACCACATGGCACTTTACAAATATGCAAAATAGTGCATTTTTAAGTGAAATCGCAATTTACTACCAACTTGAAGTTGGTGGTAATTTCCGATTCCTTAAAGCCAACTCGCACTTTCTTTTGTGCTTCTTACATTGCATTTAAGGAATCTCAATTTGCGATTCCTTAAATGCAATCGCAAGATAGGGAATCGCAAAATTTGCGATTCCTTATTTTGCGAGGGGGTGTTTGTGTGATACATTGCACACTGCTAATTTGCAATCACAAATTGGCTTCATACATATGGTCCTAAGTCTCTTAATTATAGTGATCATGCTGCCATTATTGGTAACCTGGAATGGGAAGGAGTCCATTTGAAGCAGACGATGTATGTCAAACCCATGATAGCAATAAATAATGTGATTATCCTTAAATGGGCTACAATAGACGAAGCAAAAATTGTTTTCTTCATGGTCAGAAACAGGATAACTGACATCATGATCTGATTAGTAGTAGAATCTGATCCCACTCAGGTAACCACGGCCTTTGAACAGATATTACTCGAGATTAAAAACGTCATAACTAGAAAAACTCCTACTGCCAACACGTTAGGCCCAAGATGGTTTGACCAAGCCTGCGCTAAGTCCCTATCAAATTTACATCAGGCCCTTAGATCCGCCCCTAGAGATGTGGAACTGGTTAAGCTTTTCGTCTATAAAGAGGCAAGGAGGATTAGGAATAAAAATCTTAAGGAAGAAGCAATTGTATCAATCCGCCACCTCAAATAACGCTAGGGACTTTTGTTGAGTCATTAACGCTCCCTTTCTCAAACCATCCACTGTTTCGAATCTTGCATTGCATTCTTCTTCTCAATATTTGACCCAAAAACTGAGAGAGCGATTATACAGAGGGCAGCCATTACCTCCCATACCAAACCTTTCCTCATTTTTAACCATCGGTTTAGAAGGTCCTTATGGAGTGCTCCAGTAACAGAGCCTCCGGCCCGGATGGTACTCCAATAATTTTCTTCTTTGATGAGCCGGATTTATGGGGACCCATGAAGACAAATGTTTTTAACACATTCGCCATTGTGGGCCCACCAGACTCATGGTCGAAATCTATTTTAATTGCAATCTATAAGAAAGGAGATAAATCCGAGGCCGAAAAAAACAAACCGATCTCCCTCCTGGACAGCACTGCTAAACTCATGGGTCACGTCCCAATGAACAGATTAGAGGAATGGGCTACCCACAATAATGTCCTGATGCCGGTGCAATACGATTTTAAAAAGGGGAAAGGTACCCAGGATCAATGCCTTAACTTAAGTCTGTTAATTGGCAAGTATATTCAAGCCAAGCAAGGCAAGTTATACTTGGCGTTTATGGACTTATCCACAGATTTTGACTGTGTTGCCGATCACCACTTATGGAGGATTATGAAAGAAATGGGCATTGATGAGGCAATTATCCTTTTTATCAGGCAGCTCTATTCTTTGGCCTTGACCAGCGTCCGCTAGTGGTCGCAGAGAGAGTGCATAAGGTCGTTCCCAATGAACAGGGTAGTCCTACAGGGTCGTGTACTTGCCACATTTATTTTTTCCATCCATACCAATCGGGTGGATACACCTCTGTCGGATTCAACCCCAGATGTTCCTAAAATCAATAAAGTGCGCTCCCCAATTCTCCTTTATGCAGATAATGCAGTGTTAATTGCCTGTACAGGCCAAGCCTTACTGGAATTATTAGAGGTTTACGTGAATTGTATGCGAAATCTGGATCTAAAAACTTATGAGGCAAAGTCCTTTATCTTAATTACCAGCCGAAAAGATAGGAAAGTTCCATATTTTTACATAGCCGGTCTAGAAGTAGTCCAAATTGATACTTCTCTTATATAGGGGTAACATTCGACAGACAACTAAATTGGTCCAATATGTGTACCCCAAGGGGCTTATTGCTAGAAAAACGTATTATCGCCCTACACTCTTTTACAGAAAAACTGGGACCGAAACCCCTTGATATGGTTAGAAAAGTTTACACTGTTAAATCTGTCTCAGTATCAACTTATGGGGCAGGTATCTAGGGTACTCTAACCCCTCAGCTCTCCAGACTATGGAGGACATTTTCTGAAAAAAACTAGTAGGCCTCCCTGTAAGCTGCTCCAATTTCATCTGTCACGCAGAACTGGATGTTCCATACATTAATGATACAACTTAGCCTGGCTCCAATCATTCTATGGCATTCTATCTGGAGAATAGAATCTATCAACCTCACTCAGAAACTAATAGAAGACTGTCTCTCTCTAGAATATGTCCATAGGATCTCCGTGGTTTCCTCGAGATAGAGGGACATCAAAAATGGGAGCTGTTGTGGATCTCCAAACTGGGTGGCATATGGAGGGAAGATGCAATTATCCCGTTTACTGATTTGCATGCTGAATATGAGCTGCCAGGGAGTCAATTTCTGACGTACCAACAGATGCAATTCATACTAGGTAAATGGGAGGCCATACAGGAAGAGGTGGAAAAGGAGTCTCCCATTGAATACAGGGTGCTGGGTGCCCCCGACAGAGCCTTCGGTGTCCCAGCTCTACTCCACACTCTAGAGTAACAGCCTTCCATCGCTTGAATCTGTAAGAGAAAGATGGCAGGGGGATTTGTGTAGACTGGAGCATGATGACTGGGGGCAGGCGTGTGGATATCCCATAGAAGTCGCGAAGCAGGCTGAAATCTGCTTGATCCAGTTAAAAATCCTGTGTAGAGCATACTACACTTGGACACGCCTGTTCCGTATGGGTCGGGCAACAGATGAACAATGCCTGAGGGTTTGCCGCAAGAAGAGCACCCTGATGCACTCACTGAGGCAATGTCCAAAATCTGGGGCCTGGTGGAAATGGGTGGATGATAGAATATTGGATGTTTTGATACCAAACTTCTCAGTCTTCAGCAAAGCCATCATGGAGCTGTGGAGTTTGGGGTGCCAAACTCCCAGCCCATGGTCTAAAATGGCATAACTGCACTTACAATACCTGTTAAAGGCACATGTACTGTAGAGGCCCAGGGCTCATGCCAATGTGCCTTCACCTGTGGTAGAGTGCACCTTGCCTTAGGGCTGTAAAACCTGCTAGAGGGGTGACTAACCTATGCCACAGGCAGTGTTTTGGTGGGCATGGCACACAGTGATGTGTGCTATGACGACTTGTAGTTTTAAGGTCTTCCCCTCGCACTGGAAGTGCGTATGGGTCCGGGGAGGAGACTCTGTGGGTGGCAAAATATATGCTTCAGGCCTCAGAGACTTTCTCTGCCTACAAGGTTCCATGGGACTTATTTGTAGGCCAGAGGAGTGCCAATGAGTGAGCAAAGGTACAGTTTTGGGGAAAGAAAACAGGCCCTGGGTACCTGATTAGCAGGAGCCCAGGGCGCATTTAGTCAAGAAGCATCAAACATCAGGCAAAAATGGGGGGTTAACCATGCAAAAAGAGGCACTTTCCTACACAACCCCCCCCCCCCAATTAAAGAGGAAGAGACTAACCTTTGCCTAGTGCGTCTTAGGGGCATATTATCAAGGGCTGGCGATAATTATAATTATATAATTATCGCCACTTTAGCATCCGTTTTTGGGCAAAAAGCGGCGATAATTATATCGCAATATAATCAAGGACACACTAGCGCCTGTTTTCCTTACTTAGCGCCTGTTTCCAGCACGCCTACCATTGCATCGCTAATGAGATGCAAAGTAGGCGTGGCTGTCGAAACAACATGGGTAAATATCACAAAGGCAGCTTCACGATATTACCGAGTTGCAGCGATAATTTTAATCATGCTCACTCTGCCTTAACGCAGGAATTTAATGTCTGTTAAATTCCTGACTAAGACATACCCAACATGGGGGTGGATTGTGCGGCTAAAGCCACAGGGCCTTATTATCAAGCCTATTGCCGTTTTCCATGGAAAATCACTGGAAAACCAGCTATGTTCCATGGAAAACCCCGCAATCGCTGGATTTCTTATCGCCTTTGAGATAAGCATTGATAATACAACGCTATCTCGGCGATTAAATCCAGCGATAGCCGGCGATAAAAATAACAGCGCCAAGCACGCGTTGCGATACTTATCGCAACTCCTTGGTAATATGCCCCTTAGTTGTCTAAATGTAAGAACCTAGAATGTCCATCTGCATTGGCATGGGCAGGCCCAGGTCTGTGTTCCACTGTAAAGTCAGTTTCCTGTAGGAAGAAGGACGACCGCAAAAGTTTGGGATTCTCACCTTTCATTTGCATTACACATTTGAGAGGTCTGTGGTCAGTTTGTTTTTATTGTCCTATACTCTAACAAAAAGCTTCTAGATTTATATATTCTTGTAATTGTGGATAAATTGTTACTATGTCTTTTTATTTGTTTTATTATAGTAGTATTTATAATTGTTAAATTGGGTATTGATTTTTAAGGAAAACTACTGTAGCATATAATCTGTATGATTTCATGTTGTTGATTAATTCTGTCTTTTATGATTACCACAATCGAAATAAAGACAATACTGAACTGAACTGAACAGTTTGAACTGTGAAGTGAATACCAAACCGGTATGGACTCTTCAGGGACCATACCAGAGGAAAGGCCTCCCTCTCAATGGCACTCCAACGCTGCTCCCTGGGGAGTAACCTCCTACTTATAAAAGACACAGGCTGGTCTTGGCCATCATCATTGGGATAGGACCACTCCTATCCCTAGCTGAGAGGCATCAGTCTGCAGAATGAACTGCTTGGAGTAATCTGGAGATTTGAGAATGGGAGCTGAGCACATTGCCTCTTTCAGGGTGTCAAAAGCCTTTTGACAGCTAACTGTAGAGTATACTTTCTTGGGCATTTTCTTGCAGGTGTGTTCTGTGAGGGGTGTCACAATGGATCCATACCCATATTCACAAACCTCCTATAATACACAGTCAAGCCAAGGAATGCCCTGACTTGGGTCAAAGTTGTTGGACCCTCCTAGTCCAGATTAGCCTGGATCTTGGGTTGTAAGGGTTGCACTTGGCCTCCACCAACGCTGCCAGGCAACCTTCCCCAAATTTCCAATTGAGGATGTCTAGTCGTCTTTCATATTCAAATAATTGCCCCATCGCAGTCCCGAAGCTTCCGCAATTGCACCCTTCCCAAAGCAGGGAGAAGCGAAGATGTGAGATCGCTGTGGGCCGGTGATTGCACTGAGGAGCAAGTGGGTGTTACCGCTTGAAAGCTGGGCACTCAAATATTAGCAAACTGACTATCGGCGAAGAAGCCGATCAGGAACCAAGAGGCCGGATGTTGCAGGCTGGGCCCTCGTGTTACACAAATATACTTAGCCAAATGACCAACAGTCTTTCAAGCAGTTATTGATACAAGTCAAGCAGGTATTGACACAATATTAATAAAGGTTAAACTCAATTCCCTAAAAACTTACCAGGCCGACCTATGAATTGGAAGGGCAGTCCCACGCTATGACTAAAGACTAGATGTGATCTTTAACAACAATCAATAAGTAGCTACAGACAAAGAAATAGCAGAAGTACTTATCTGAAATAAAGCAGTGAATAAAAGAGAATGATGACTGTGTCCCCTGGACATACATATGGTCTGGAGATTCTATTGGTTTATGATGTATTATTGTTCTTTAAAGGGCTGAATTTTGGGGCAGCAATAAAATATTATTGTAATGAAATCAGCCACCTACTCACTACCTTGTTCAACATCTCAATTGCCAAAGCCACCTTCAGCAAAGACAGGAAGCATGCAAAAGCCAACCCCCTACTAAAGAGACCATTAGCAGATCCAAGTGAATTGCACAGCTGTCAACCAATCTCCTGGTTTCCATTCCTGGCCAAAGTATTAGAAAAAGTCGTCAAACAACAACTCTCCTCACATCTGGAATGGAACCTCCTACTCGACTCCTCCAAATCTGGATTCCGCAGCAATCACAACACCAAGCCAGTCCTCATTGCAGCTACCGACGACATCCAAGCCCTACTCGACTGAGGAGAGATTGTGGCTCTGGTCTTCCTAGACCTCTTGGCAGCCTACGATACGGCCCCCACTGCACACTCATCACAAGGCTGCACTATAGAGGCATCCAAGGAGCTGCTCTCAGATGTATCGCCTCTCCCCACCAAAAGAATGCAAAACTTAATTCTACCCTTCACCTTCAAACCAAAGGACATCATCTTTGGAGTACCCATAGGATCCTCGCTCAACCCCACCCCTTTAACACTTACATGACCTTTCCGTCCAACATCATCAAAACTCATGGACTGGCATCCTATCCTACGCAGATGACACACAACTCATCATGTGCCTCTCCGAAGACACCGCCAACACCAAGACCAACTTCCAAAACTGCAATACAGACATTGCTAACTGGATGAAGAACAACTGCCTGAAGCGCAATACAGACAAGACAGAGGTACAGATCTTTGGAAACAAAAGCTTCCCCTTGGATGCATCCTGGTGGCCCTCTTAACTCAGACACCCACTGACCACGCTACCATCCGACTACAAACCATACAGAACACAGCAGCCAGACTCATGTCCTGGATCTCTCTGGATGAACACACGTTACCCCCTACCTAGGGGAAATCAACTGGCTCCCTGTACAGAAAAGATTCTGTGTATCAAGCTCCTGGCCCACGCATTCAAGGCCCTACACAACTGCGAACCCACATATTTGAACTATCACCTGAACTTCCATCAGCCCACCAGATATCTCCACTACACTTCCGTCTCTAACCTTTACCCTCGCATCTGACGTAGCAGATGCAGAGGTCGCTCCTTCTCCTACCTAGTAAAGAAGACATGGAATGAGCTACCCCTTTATCTCCGGACCTCCCTATCTCTTCCAGAGTTCTGAAAGTCCCTGAAGACCTGTCTATTCGGCTAATCAACTGGACCCTGCCATCACCTGTATACCCTCACACGGGACAAGAAGTGCTCTACAAATCTATTGATTGATTGAAGTTGAGTGGAGCGAATGCCTGTTGTTCATGACAACACATTTGAAGGGAATTTATGTCTTTGTAATTTGTGGAACATCAAAGTAAAGATTTTTATGCACCCTGTATGAATGTTTGTTGTTTTTATTCCTTAGTATAGAAAATGAAAGAGCTTTCTTAGAAATAAACATTACCAAAAATATATTTTCTATGCATGGTATCAAATTCTCAAGATTTCCATATTCAGTTATTGTTACAGTGGATGGACACTTTTTTGATTAATATAATTATTAGAATTCTCTCTGTAATACTGAAACTGGCTCAGCTAGTCGAAGGCAGTAGAATGGTCACACTAAGCATTCCGATTTGCCCGTGTTCCATGTTCAGTGAAGGTCTGGAAGCCAGCAGTTGCAATAAGCTTTTATGGCATTCCTATAGGGGTGCTAATAGGTGTATTCTCCACATGCTCAGTATTAAAAGCTCTTAATTGCCTGTTCTTCTTTTCTTATCCCCTCACATACATAGTAGTCAATTATTGGGTTATGCTCTCAGCAGATGGTATTAACTAATGTTAACACACTTTGCAGTGGGCAATAGTGGATAATACCTTACAATCAGCTCTAGATGAGAACTCTTAGGACACTCTTAATCATTAGTGAACACACGCATCTGGGCAGTGAGATCGGAGTGCAATTACAAAAAAGTATAAAGATGCATGAAGGTAGTACCAATAAATAGCACACACTGCATAGCCAGGCTAATGTTTAGGAAAACGTGTCTCACTCTACACGTCAAAATATTCTTCACCTTTCTCTGCTAAATATTGTGACTTTCATTAATCTTACAAATTTATGTTTGTTGTTTTGAATTAGTATATTTCACTAGGATCCACCTCTTTCCACTGGATATGAACCTATCCTCTCCCTTACATCCTAACAAGGTGAACATGCATCCTCGCTCTTCTTTCACTTTAAACATATTTGCGTGTATTATTTGTCTGACAGAAAAATACTTAATGCAGTCAGTCTATTTATACTCATGGAATGTCTATAGGCAAACTAGCCAAATACACTGCTCTGACACTGGAGATCTTTAAAGCCTTTAAAACCCGAAGGGTACCATGGCTGAAGATATGACTTTACAGCTAAATAATATTGTCATCTCCTACTTCACATGATTTACTGGAAACTAAGTTGCTGGCAACAAACTCGGCGTGATCATGGTCCTACTTACAGTTGGGTGCCACTGAAAAGTTTGATGAGAGTCTTTCATTGTTGTCCTGGAGGGAGAGTTTGGTGTGGAAAGTGAAAGTGGGCCTGAAAGTATGTTTTGTCTAATGCACTTTTTACCTCTACAGCAGCCACGGCGGCTCCCCACAGACACAATAATGAGAGAGAGACGAAGCCTCCTACCTTATTCTGGCGAAAGGGTGAGAAAGGACATCAAAGGCCACCATGTGTTTGAGCATTTCCTTCACCATGTGTTTGAGTATTTCCTTTCTCTCAGTACTTTTGATCTTTTACTTTCTATCAATGTGTTATCGACAAAACCAGTCATTTCTTGCCACCTCTCCCTCTCTAGAACTAGCTACACAAGCTGCTCTGTCATACATTGTCTTATCTTACTGCCTCATCCTTCAATGGATTTTACCCAACAGTGATTACATCTTTATGTTATTTGAGTTTTGACAATAAAGTTGCCAAAGGTTTGTTAACTTCAAATGAATGCTGTTTCATCAAGGTTAATAAAGGCTACTAATTGATTTTTTAAACAGATCAAGACAGCGTAGTTTATGAAATACTAACATATACACATAGCCAAAATGTAAGAGGAAGATTTTATGTGAATCACTTCTGCTTCTTTCTTTTTTGATTCCAATATTACCAGCTGAACTAGCCATACACACTCTCAATGTAAAAGACACCGCGATCTTCTGAATAAATTATACATTCCAAACAAACCTTTGAAACTGTTTATCTCATCACCTCCAGAAAGAAAGCTTTCTCTTGATGAAGTATATCCACACTGATGGCTTGTACAAACTTCAACTGTGCAAAAGTAAATTAATGGCAGCATCCATCTTAATGTCATTTACAAGTAGAATTATGGTGTCCTTTACATATATTTTACAAACAAGTCTAGAAGAATTATGATGCCTTTTATGATACAAGATTTGGAATACGTTTTCAGATATATATGCAGTTAATTCAATGTCCTCTGCCAGAGCCACCAAACTATACCATCACTCTTACCAAGATCTACTCACTTCCTTTTATCCTTTGGACTCCTTAATGATAAGACCAGGACATGGTATTGAAAGCCGAAAGAAATGTGTCATGGACTAGATTGGTAGGAACCTCGAGAATCAAGATTGCTTTGAAGTACCAGTGAAGAAGCTCTTACCAGTGTTGAAGCTTAGCACCCAAAGCTGCCAAAATAAGTGGGACTACTCTGCAAGAGTAACTTTTAATGCATGATAAATATTCCTTAGTACATAAGAAGCCTCCTCCAGCTCTGCTGACCTAGGTCCAGTCACTCGAGGAGCTTGTGGAATCCTGCAAACTTCATAAGATGTTGCTGAACTACCAAGGTCTTTCCAAGAGAACTAGAGACATCTTAGGAAAAAACACACATGGGCACACCATGCAAGGTGTATTTTGTCTGTCATCTTTTGAAAACTTTTGGATTATCATATTCAGAAGAGTTTAGTGACTGCTGCAAGTTCACACATTCTGGATACACATTCAGGTGCACGAGAACTCCTGACATGAGATTCAATAAGCTTTATTAGATCACTACCTCTGGCATTCCCCAGAAGAGACGTCGACTCATCAAAACTCGTAAAACTAAAAAGGTTTACATGGACTTCAATATGTTTTTTGAACAGAGGGATACACAACCCAAAAAAACGACCTTATTGAATTAATAATTGGCTAGCCGCTGTATCCGCATGTACCCAGGCATATATATATATTTCTATATTTATCTATATATATGTATATAAACATATATATGTGTATGAGGGAGATACTTTCCCAAGTTCTAATGGCAAGAAGGGTGGGCTAGTGGGGGACTCAACGACATCTATCCAGGGGGACTATGGGGAGGTTAATTTTAACTCGCACCACCCGGATCAGCAATTGCTCAACCTGTTGCCGACAGTGCCATCACTGAATACCCAAAGGTTTGTGTTACTGCTTGGCTTTTTCTGTAAACCGGCTTGGACCAGTCCCTGGGGGCAAGACCCTGTGGCCCTCACAGTCTCCCCAACCTTGAGCCCCAATACCTTCCATCAGGACAACCCTTCATCCCCTTCCCCACTCTCAATCGATTCAGTGTTTTAACAGACCTAGAAGGTTGCGATTGACAGAGGAAGAACAGGAGAACTCCAACTCCTGTTCCAAGCCGCAATATATCAGGGTTCGTAAATCCCTCGCAACTTATGGCAACACACAATCATATCGAGCATGCCAAATTAATCATCCCGCATATCGCTGGCTTGAGTTCCAAACTGTCCGATCCTGATTGGTTAACAATTGTTACCACCTATGACCTGATATGTTTCAAAGAAACATGGGAAACCGGTCCTATTAATCTAGGTGGCTGTCGCTCTTTCCATACTTCTACCCTTCCGTCGAACTCAGGTCGTGCTGGAGTGGGGATTCTGACCCTGTGGAAAAGTACCTTAAAGCTGGAAGTCTTGTCATTTCACAACGATTCTCCTTATTATCACCTTTTACACCTAAAAGGCCCCAATGGTAATACAGTTCTTTTAAAAAAAAATGATTATAAGAATTTTACTGGTGACATGAAGAAGGCTGTTGACCTACTGGAAGGGGAAATCAATATACTTTTTAATACCCTTAAACAGTATCCGAATATTCTATGGGTGGGTGATTTTAACGCACACAGTTGCTCCTTTTTAAATAAAGCAGTATGTGGCATAACCAATAGGATAGACGAGCCTATATCCCATTTTACACACAACCCTTATGGAGATGCTCTGAATAGATTTCTTGTTATCAACGATTTAGAAATCCAGGACCTGATCAATTCTAGCTCAGGCATGCTACACAATACATTTGGCTTATCTACTCAGGGTTCAACCATAGATCATTTCGGTTCCTTTAAAAAAATGTATTTGTAATGTTCAAATTGCGGGCCATATGTATCAAGCCTTTTTCCCGTTTGCAAACGGGCAGATTCTCAGAATTGGCCCATTTGCGAATTGGAAAAAGCCTATTGGGATGTATCAACTCAAAAAGCCATCGCAAAATAGAGTATTGAAAAATTAGCGATTCTCTATTTTGCGAATGCAATTAAGGAAGTGCAAATTGCGATTCCTTAAATGCAATTCTGGAAGCACCAGAAATTTGCTATTTGGCCTTAAGGAATTGCAAATTACCACCAACTTCAAGTTGGTGGTAATTTGCGATTTTCTTTAAAAAAGCACTTTTTTGATTTTTTTAAAGTGCCATGTGTCGCACATAGATGCCCTTAGGGCATGTATGTGCGTAAAATGTGCACACATGAATATTTCAGGGGTGCAACAGGGTGTCCTTTTGGCACCCTTGCAACCTTTAAATTGCATCCTCAATTTGCAATTCTCTAATTGGTAATCGCAAATTGAGAATGTCTTCCCATTCATTCCTATGGGCCTCCTAGCCCATAGGAATGGATGGGAAGGCATTCTCAATTTGTGATATGTATCAAAAAAGAGTTTTGATTCCTATAGGCTAGGAGGCCCATAGGAATGAATGGGAAGACATTCTCAATTTGCGATTAGAAATTAGAGAATCGCAAATTGAGAATAGAATTTCAAGGGTGCCAAGTTGTCAAAAGGACACCCTGTTGCACCCCTGAAATGTGCATGTGTGCACATGTGGCACACATACATGCCCTAAGGGCATGTATGTGCATCACATGGCACTTTACAAATATGCAAAATAGTGCATTTTTAAGTGAAATCGCAATTTACTACCAACTTGAAGTTGGTGGTAATTTCCGATTCCTTAAAGCCAACTCGCACTTTCTTTTGTGCTTCTTACATTGCATTTAAGGAATCTCAATTTGCGATTCCTTAAATGCAATCGCAAGATAGGGAATCGCAAAATTTGCGATTCCTTATTTTGCGAGGGGGTGTTTGTGTGATACATTGCACACTGCTAATTTGCAATCACAAATTGGCTTCATACATATGGTCCTAAGTCTCTTAGTTATAGTGATCATGCTGCCATTATTGGTAACCTGGAATGGGAAGGAGTCCATTTGAAGCAGACGATGTATGTCAAACCCATGATAGCAATAAATAATGTGATTTTCCTTAAATGGGCTACAATAGAAGAAGCAAAAATTGTTTCCTTCATGGTCAGAAACAGGATAACTTACATCATGATCTGATTAGAAGTAGAATCTGATCCCACTCAGGTAACCACGGCCTTTGAACAGATATTACTCGAGATTAAAAACGTCATAACTAGAAAAACTCCTACTGCCAACACGTTAGGCCCAAGATGGTTTGACCAAGCCTGCGCTAAGTCCCTATCAAATTTACATCAGGCCCTTAGATCCACCCCTAGAGATGTGGAACTGGTTAAGCTTTTCGTCTATAAAGAGGCAAGGAGGATTAGGAATAAAACTCTTAAGGAAGAAGCAATTGTATCAATCCGCCACCTCAAATAACGCTAGGGACTTTTGTTGAGTTATTAACGCTCCCTTTCTCAAACCATCCACTGTTTAGAATCTTGCATTGCATTCTTCTTCTCAATATTTGACCCAAAAACTGAGAGAGCGATTATACAGAGGGCAGCCATTACCTCCCATACCAAACCTTTCCTCATTTTTAACCATCGGTTTAGAAGGTCCTTATGGAGTGCTCAATCAATCAATCAATCAGGACATTTATAGAGCGCACTACCTACCCGTAGGGTCTCAAGGCGCTTGGGGGGGGGGGGGGTGTCGCTACTGCTCGAACAGCCAGGTCTTGAGCTTCTTCCTGAAGGAGAGGTGGTCTTGGGTCAGGCGCAGGTCGGCCGGGAGGGAGTTCCAGGTCTTGGCGGCCAGGTAGGAGAAGGACCTTCCTCCTTTAGTGGCTCTGTAACAGTGCTCCAGTAACAGAGCCTCCGGCCCGGATGGTACTCCAATAATTTTCTTCTTTGATGAGCCGGATTTATGGGGACCCATGAAGACAAATGTTTTTAACACATTCGCCATTGTGGGCCCACCAGACTCATGGTCGAAATCTATTTTAATTCCAATCTATAAGAAAGGAGATAAATCCGAGGCCGAAAAAAACAAACCGATCTCCCTCCTGGACAGCACTGCTAAACTCATGGGTCACGTCCCAATGAACAGATTAGAGGAATGGGCTACCCACAATAATGTCCTGATGCCGGTGCAATACGATTTTAAAAAGGGGAAAGGTACCCAGGATCAATGCCTTAACTTAAGTCTGTTAATTGGCAAGTATATTCAAGCCAAGCAAGGCAAGTTATACTTGGCGTTTATGGACTTATCCACAGATTTTGACTGTGTTGCCGATCACCACTTATGGAGGATTATGAAAGAAATGGGCATTGATGAGGCAATTATCCTTTTTATCAGGCAGCTCTATTCTTTGGCCTTGACCAGCGTCCGCTAGTGGTCGCAGAGAGAGTGCATAAGGTCGTTCCCAATGAACAGGGTAGTCCTACAGGGTCGTGTACTTGCCACATTTATTTTTTCCATCCATACCAATCGGGTGGATACACCTCTGTCGGATTCAACCCCAGATGTTCCTAAAATCAATAAAGTGCGCTCCCCAATTCTCCTTTATGCAGATAATGCAGTGTTAATTGCCTGTACAGGCCAAGCCTTACTGGAATTATTAGAGGTTTACGTGAATTGTATGCGAAATCTGGATCTAAAAACTTATGAGGCAAAGTCCTTTATCTTAATTACCAGCCGTAAAGATAGGAAAGTTCCATATTTTTACATAGCCGGTCTAGAAGTAGTCCAAATTGATACTTCTCTTATATAGGGGTAACATTCGACAGACAACTAAATTGGTCCAATATGTGTACCCCAAGGGGCTTATTGCTAGAAAAACGTATTATCGCCCTACACTCTTTTACAGAAAAACTGGGACCGAAACCCCTTGATATGGTTCGAAAAGTTTACACTGTTAAATCTGTCTCAGTATCAACTTATGGGGCAGGTATCTAGGGTACTCTAACCCCTCAGCTCTCCAGACTATGGAGGACATTTTCTGAAAAAAACTAGTAGGCCTCCCTGTAAGCTGCTTCAATTTCATCTGTCACCAGAACTGGATGTTCCATACATTAATGATACAACTTAGCCTGGCTCCAATCATTCTATCTCAAAAAGCAAGGGGGGTTCTGGCTCAAGTAACAGCACGGCCAAACCAAAACTAATATAAAGAACAAACCAAGCGCCGGTGCTGTATGTGTTTTCACCTCAAATTTACATAGTGGACTGAATTAAACAAGACCACTAGCCACAACTTTGTCGTTGAATTTAATCAAAAAAGTGTTTGCTATTTTATAAACACTGCATTTTTTTGTTTTTTTGTTAATGTTAATAAAGTACGCTCATTACAGTACAAAATACATTACAACACTAATGACAATACAAATACATTTGTTACAATTTCGACACCTGTGCACGAAAAGAAGAAATTTGTTCTACCTAACATACATCACAAATGAACAACACATTCAAATCACATTATATACAATCTATATACAGGCCATCAGTATATCGCAATTGACATAGTCATGAATTCATTCACTGTTTACTTTAAACAAAGATTGGCCAAAAGCGGAGAGAGGTCTACGCGTTTCGAATCCCACTGAATGCTGGGATTCTCATCAGGACCAACATGTGGCTGTGAATCAAAAAACAGAAAAGTTTTAAATTTTAGTGACCCAACTCTAGTGTGTCAAAGCTGCATGGGTTTGTTAAAAAAGGCTCTTACCTAACAGTGTGGAAAGCCAACTTATTCTCTAAGGTGTTGCTTCTTCAAACAAAAACCTAAATGAAATCAGGACCAGAGGCGAGTCAATTTCTTTATCTATATTGCCACAACCAAACAAAGAAGGAGCCCAACAGACAGAGATAACACACCTTGTTTAAAATGTTGTAATGAGCCGAGGATCTGGGCCAGAACGATTCTTTGTCTTTATAATTTGTAATTGACACGACAGCTGCCCCAACACGACAAGCGCGTTATCTGGAACACCGAAAACGCTATGTGTGAGTACGTGCAGCATGATATTGATGAAAACAATCTCTACTTGAAGCTGATCTGCTTACCTCGGTGCAGAGCGCGAGCAGAAAAACAATTTCCGTAGTATAGCGAAGGGACGAATCAATCGCGACGTCCGTTTTACTCTGTGAAGACAGACGGATAAAGTGGCCTTTTAGGCACAGGTATGCGAGTGAATCGTGAGTTTAGCAAGCAGTCGTCATGGGGGTATCAACGAACTATTTACCTGCGGGAGCGTAGGTGCTCGTGTTCTAATTTTTCGGTAGCTGGCCTCAGAGTTGCTGCAAGCTGGAGGCGGCCATTGCCGTCGGACGTATTTACGCATTTTCCTTCTCACGTTAACAACACTCTAGGTGACATGGGAGTTGTAGTTTTTTCTGGACACGATCAGGTTAACAGTGGCTGTTTCTTTTTAAGTGATGCACCTTGGTGGATGAACATAGGTGCTCTCTTGATTTGAGGGATCCTAAAAAAGTTTTTTTGAAATTAAATGTATCGAGTGGAATGCAAGTGAGATAGCATGTGTAGATATCTCAAAAACCCATTGCAATTGGACCCAGTCAATCCGTCCTGTATTCTTGTGTAGAAAAAGCCTTAGTTCATAGTTTGTAAATTTCCGAGAGTTCATTTAATCCATCAATGGACGTATTGAATTTAATTATCAACATTGCTTCTCTCTTCAGTAGTTTGGCGTCCAAATCGCCGCCTCGTTGGTCCCGTTCCACTTTGGAAATAACTGTCCATTTTAGTTCCTGTTCTGTGTGGTTGTTCAAATGCCAGTGGTTCACCAGTGGGGCATTTTGCACTTTTTTACGGATCCTTGATTTATGTTGTTGGATTCGAATCCGTACTTCCTGATTGGTCTTGCCAATATAGAGTTTGTCGCAAGGACAACGGATGCCATATACTACAAATTTTGATTTGCAGTTTGAAAAGGTCTCGTGTTTCCAGTGTTGGCCTTTGTGGGAAAACAAATTGCTTTCCACAGTAGAGTCACAGCAGACACATGTTCCACATTTGCGATGTCCTTGTATTGGTGGGAGACATAGCAGACTTCGTAAGTCAGAATCTTTAGTTCTTGGTAGTGCTGCCCGTATTATCTGATTGGCGATACTTTTGTCCTTTTTAAAGGCAAATAAGGGAACTTCGTTTAATGTTGTGTCCAAGTGCTTTACTAAATGCCAATTCTGTTTTATGGTCTTTTTGAACCAATTTGATGTTGGACAAAATGTGGAAACACATACTATTCTCTCAGACGTCGGTTTCTTGCGTCTCTCAAGTAAAGTTTCACGAGGTGTCCACCAGGCTCGTTTAATGGCTCTTTTCAAGAGTTTTTTTGGATATCCTCTCGCTGATAGATTTTCTTTCAGTTTTTCTGCATGGAAGAAATATTCATCTTTGAATGAACAATTTCTTCGTATGCGTAAAAATTGCCCATAGGGCAAATTTTCTCGTAAACTGCGTGGGTGGTTGCTTGAAAAATGCAACGCTTTGTTTCGGTCTGTCTCTTTTTTGTACAATGTGGTCATGAGGCGTCCATTTGTTGGATATACTTCAACGTCCAGAAATGCCATTTTGGTTTTAGAGGAATTCATACTGAATTGTATGTCTGGTGTTCTATTGTTGAGCCAATTAAAAAATGCTTCTAGCTGTTTTTCATCTCCGGTCCAGATCATAAAAACATCATCGATGTACCGGAACCAGCTGTTGATGGAATCTACAAATGGATTATTATTGTAAACAAATTGATCTTCATATTTAGACATGAAAAGAACAGCTAGTTCCGGGGCGAATGGACAGCCCATAGCCACGCCTTTGACTTGGTAGAAAAAATCATTTTGGAAACAAAAATAGTTGTTCTTGAGAGCGAAAGTCGCTAAATCCATAATGAATTGGGTGGGAATTTTCTCGGGTTTTGGTCTGCTGTCCAGGAATGCTTGGATGACCGCTAGTCCTTCGTCTTGCGGAATTTCCGTGTAGAGTGATGTGACATCTAGAGTCACTAGAAACTGTGTCCCTTCATCGAAAGCCAGTGTATCAAGCTTGTTCAAAAAGTCAGTGGTGTCTTTTAGATACGATTTCACTTCACTCATAAAAGGTTTTAGGAAAAAAATCAACGAATTTGGGTTCTAATAAAGATTCGCACCCGGAGACTATTGGTCTACCCGGCGGATGCTGTTGGTCTTTGTGAACTTTGGGTAGTACATAAAAGATGGGAATTCGAGGGTGTGTATTCTTTAAATATTCGTATTCTTTTTTTCCCAGAAATCCTTGGTCAAACCATTTTTGGAGCATATGGAATAATTTGCCTTGGAGTTCACCTGTGGGGTCTTTAGATATCTTCCTGTAACACAGCTCATTAGAGAGTTGTCTGTTAACTTCTATGATGTAGTTCTCCTTTGCCCAAATCACAATCGATCCGCCCTTATCGGCTTGTTTTATTATTACCGATGTGTCATTTTTCAGGTTTAGGAGTGCCTAAAAAATCAGGGTTCTGTCCGCCTTTTACTAAAGTCCCCAAAGAGGTCTTAATCTTCGAAAAGGTAATTCTATCAGCCATAACTGAAACAGAGAAACAAAAAAAGAAATACATAAGATCCAATATGACTAAACTTCAAAGGGAGGCACTCCAAGGCAAATTATTCCATATGCTCCAAAAATGGTCTGACCAAGGATTTCTGGGAAAAAAAGAATACGAATATTTAAAGAATACACACCCTCGAATTCCCATCTTTTATGTACTACCCAAAGTTCACAAAGACCAACACCATCCGCCGGGTAGACCAATAGTCTCCGGGTGCGAATCTTTATTAGAACCCATTTCGAAATTCGTTGATTTTTTCCTAAAACCTTTTATGAGTGAAGTGAAATCGTATCTAAAAGACACCACCGACTTTTTGAACAAGCTTGATACACTGGCTTTCGATGAAGGGACACAGTTTCTAGTGACTCTAGATGTCACATCACTCTACACGGAAATTCCGCAAGACGAAGGACTAGCGGTCATCCAAGCATTCCTGGACAGCAGACCAAAACCCGAGAAAATTCCCACCCAATTCATTAGGGATTTAGCGACTTTCGCTCTCAAGAACAACTATTTTTGTTTCCAAAATGATTTCTTCTACCAAGTCAAAGGCGTGGCTATGGGCTGTCCATTCGCCCCGGAACTAGCTGTTCTTTTCATGTCTAAATATGAAGATCAATTTGTTTACAATAATAATCCATTTGTAGATTCCATCAACAGCTGGTTCCGGTACATCGATGATGTTTTTATGATCTGGACCGGAGATGAAAAACAGCTAGAAGCATTTTTTAATTGGCTCAACAATAGAACACCAGACATACAATTCAGTATGAATTCCTCTAAAACCAAAATGGCATTTCTGGACGTTGAAGTATATCCAACAAATGGACGCCTCATGACCACATTGTACAAAAAAGAGACAGACCGAAACAAAGCGTTGCATTTTTCAAGCAACCACCCACGCAGTTTACGAGAAAATTTGCCCTATGGGCAATTTTTACGCATACGAAGAAATTGTTCATTCAAAGATGAATATTTCTTCCATGCAGAAAAACTGAAAGAAAATCTATCAGCGAGAGGATATCCAAAAAAACTCTTGAAAAGAGCCATTAAACGAGCCTGGTGGACACCTCGTGAAACTTTACTTGAGAGACGCAAGAAACCGACGTCTGAGAGAATAGTATGTGTTTCCACATTTTGTCCAACATCAAATTGGTTCAAAAAGACCATAAAACAGAATTGGCATTTAGTAAAGCACTTGGACACAACATTAAACGAAGTTCCCTTATTTGCCTTTAAAAAGGACAAAAGTATCGCCAATCAGATAATACGGGCAGCACTACCAAGAACTAAAGATTCTGACTTACGAAGTCTGCTATGTCTCCCACCAATACAAGGACATCGCAAATGTGGAACATGTGTCTGCTGTGACTCTACTGTGGAAAGCAATTTGTTTTCCCACAAAGGCCAACACTGGAAACACGAGACCTTTTCAAACTGCAAATCAAAATTTGTAGTATATGGCATCCGTTGTCCTTGCGACAAACTCTATATTGGCAAGACCAATCAGGAAGTACGGATTCGAATCCAACAACATAAATCAAGGATCTGTAAAAAAGTGCAAAATGCCCCACTGGTGAACCACTGGCATTTGAACAACCACACAGAACAGGAACTAAAATGGACAGTTATTTCCAAAGTGGAACGGGACCAACGAGGCGGCGATTTGGACGCCAAACTACTGAAGAGAGAAGCAATGTTGATAATTAAATTCAATACGTCCATTGATGGATTAAATGAACTCTCGGAAATTTACAAACTATGAACTAAGGCTTTTTCTACACAAGAATACAGGACGGATTGACTGGGTCCAATTGCAATGGGTTTTTGAGATATCTACACATGCTATCTCACTTGCATTCCACTCGATACATTTAATTTCAAAAAAACTTTTTTAGGATCCCTCAAATCAAGAGAGCACCTATGTTCATCCACCAAGGTGCATCACTTAAAAAGAAACAGCCACTGTTAACCTGATCGTGTCCAGAAAAAACTACAACTCCCATGTCACCTAGAGTGTTGTTAACGTGAGAAGGAAAATGCGTAAATACGTCCGACGGCAATGGCCGCCTCCAGCTTGCAGCAACTCTGAGGCCAGCTACCGAAAAATTAGAACACGAGCACCTACGCTCCCGCAGGTAAATAGTTCGTTGATACCCCCATGACGACTGCTTGCTAAACTCACGATTCACTCGCATACCTGTGCCTAAAAGGCCACTTTATCCGTCTGTCTTCACAGAGTAAAACGGACGTCGCGATTGATTCGTCCCTTCGCTATACTACGGAAATTGTTTTTCTGCTCGCGCTCTGCACCGAGGTAAGCAGATCAGCTTCAAGTAGAGATTGTTTTCATCAATATCATGCTGCACGTACTCACACATAGCGTTTTCGGTGTTCCAGATAACGCGCTTGTCGTGTTGGGGCAGCTGTCGTGTCAAGTACAAATTATAAAGACAAAGAATCGTTCTGGCCCAGATCCTCGGCTCATTACAACATTTTAAACAAGGTGTGTTATCTCTGTCTGTTGGGCTCCTTCTTTGTTTGGTTGTGGCAATATAGATAAAGAAATTGACTCGCCTCTGGTCCTGATTTCATTTAGGTTTTTGTTTGAAGAAGCAACACCTTAGAGAATAAGTTGGCTTTCCACACTGTTAGGTAAGAGCCTTTTTTAACAAACCCATGCAGCTTTGACACACTAGAGTTGGGTCACTAAAATTTAAAACTTTTCTGTTTTTTGATTCACAGCCACATATTGGTCCTGATGAGAATCCCAGCATTCAGTGGGATTCGAAACGCGTAGACCTCTCTCCGCTTTTGGCCAATCTTTGTTTAAAGTAAACAGTGAATGAATTCATGACTATGTCAATTGCGATATACTGATGGCCTGTATATAGATTGTATATAATGTGATTTGAATGTGTTGTTCGTTTGTGATGTATGTTAGGTAGAACAAATTTCTTCTTTTTGTGCACAGGTGTCGAAATTGTAACAAATGTATTTGTATTGTCATTAGTGTTGTAATGTATTTTGTACTGTAATGAGCGTACTTTATTAACATTAACAAAAAAACAAAAAAATGCAGTGTTTATAAAATAGCAAACACTTTTTTGATTAAATTCAACGACAAAGTTGTGGCTAGTGGTCTTGTTTAATTCAGTCCACTATGTAAATTTGAGGTGAAAACACATACAGCACCGGCGCTTGGTTTGTTTTTTCCAATCATTCTATGGCATTCTATCTGGAGAATAGAATCTATCAACCTCACTCAGAAACTAATAGAAGACTGTCTCTCTCTAGAATATGTCCATAGGATCCCATGGATCACATAATTAAAACAGTCTTTCCTCCCTTGGCCTACATCACTTATTTGTCTCACCCATCAATTGTTCTACCATCTCTAAAAAGGAGATCAAGACCCGATTTTTAAACAATGGGCAACCGAGAGATTTAAAACAAACTTTTCAGAAGCATCAGTGAATATCCTATCTGGATGACCAATTGACCAGGAAGGGACAGCCTCGTACTTACTTACTGTGACAAACCCTCACCATAGGTTTATTTTACTAACGTTTCGTCTGAATTTTATCCTTTTTATGTTGACCTGTGCATAAGGAATTTTCTCAATCCACGATCCTCCTCCTTGCCCATGTGACAGAGTTTCCTCCCAATCAAATTTGCTTATCTTTTTCTTTTGCAAATTTTACGTGTAACACCGTAAGAGATTCATATTGCCACTCATACATAAATATAATTTTACACAACGCCGCTCAGGAATGTATTTTCTACATTCACTGCCTGATCACCATGTTTGTTACTCCGTGGCATCTTTTTTACTTCTTTCCTGGAAGACCAGGCGATTGCACAATACTCATGTATGAATTGTATGTTTCATTTGTCTTTTTCAACATTTTGCACAATGATAGATGTTTTAGTTGATGTTTTTAACTGCTATTCTGTTTTTCTAACATAATAATGATTGTTTCTTCTTTTCTGTACATCTCTACTTTTATAATCTTATTACATAAGAATCGAATAAAGTGATTTCATTGACTGACTGACTGATGTGTATGTGTGTGTGTTTATAAGTTGATGACATACACATAATAAATATATATATTCAAGCACCGTTGATGTGCATTTAGAATACTATTCTTATTTATATATACTTACATTCTCAATATTTTGGTTAATGTTTTTGTTATTAGATGGTAGGACAATATTAATAATTTGATATCCTCACATATAAAGTTGTGGGCAGAGCAGGAATGTGAGCCTCATTAGTGGAGGCTAGAGTTGGTCTATATCTTTGCTGAAGTCATTTTTGGATTCTTTACAGCTTCCTGAATGCTTTTCTAGACACCGAATGAGACAGAGGAGTTTTCCATTGAGTTTGAGCATCCCACATCATATTGCTGGAAGAGTATTGGTAAGTGAAAAAGTATTTTAATGGAGGAATAGGAGCCAGGAATTTGGGGTCTTTCAGTTGCTCTTCATGCATGTTCTCTAACATTGTAACCACTATAACTTTTATTTCCCACACCCTGTTCCCAATCCATAACTAACCTGACCAGCCTCTAAACAAACCTTTTCCTAGCATTTCTCACCAACCAATAATACCTCTAAACCTTATACCATCTTCTTAGTATCTCGACTTGTTGCACTGTCTTTATGCCTACTTCACTAGTCCACTAAGCTTCTTTTCTGGCAAATTCTTTCCCCTTTCCTCTTCTTTCCCTTAAGTCTGGATTAGACGTCACTCTTCTTTTAGCTTCCCCATTTCATTCTCTGGCACTTCCTCCCTCACCGACCCAACCTACAAATAAAGTGTATATAGTTCAATAGGTATAGATCTTCATACACATTGGATATTTTTTGGCCTGCTAGTTTTAACCACATCTGTATTTCTATATTTACATGCACATGCTTGTCATACAATTCATAAGATTGCATCAGATAGATAAACTTGCCATTTAAAGGCACATGTGATCACCTTCTAAAACACAGGAGCTGCTAAACACTTTGATGAGGGTGTTTTATTATGTGCATGGTGTTGTGTGGATAATGGAAGAGGCCCTTGGAGTACGTTTTGCCTCATGCCATTTTTTACCTCTTCAGCAGCCACGCTGGCCCGCCACACAGGCAATGATGAGGCAGAACAACAGCTTGCTAATTTACTCTGGCGAAAGGGTAAGTGAAACAGGATTTCAAAGGCCAAAATATTTTTGAGTATTTTCTTTGTCCCAGTACATTTTATCTACTTGGATTCTAGCAATGGTGGATGGCCTACAAAGCCAATTTCATCCATTGTACTCTGCCCCGTCTAAAGCAAAACTGTATAATCTCCGCTTTACAGCATCCAAATCTTAATGGTCACTGGGTTTTGAAATCACTATTTCAGAGGGTTTATCAATGGCAAATGAACGCTGTTTTTGCAAGGATTAATAAAGGCCACCAATCAATTATTCACATAAATGAATATTTACAATGCACAATTTGCAAAGCAGTGTGTCTCCCATCCTTTCTTTCACTCCTCCAGACTATCCCATATTCCCTTCACACCCCTTTTCTTTACCTACGCAGAGCAAACATATTTATCAAATCAAAACGATTTTTCAAGGTGAGCTTGCAACTATTCTGCCATTTATACAGAGATTATATTTATTTTTACTTGCTACATCTGCAGAATGGGTACATCCACATCACCAATTACAAGTGTCTAAAACCTCATTTGACAGTTGTACTGTTCACAATCCATTACATAATAAAAGTACCCCATTTTTGCCCTGCAGTCGCCTCATAACATTTTGCAGTTTTTTGTAAATAGTGACAGCATTTTTTAAATAACAGGGACAACACTTTTGTCAGTCCAATGGGGAGTGGCAATCCTATTTCAGACAAAAACTCATTGTTTGATGTTTGCAAAGCACCTGCCCTCCCACCCTTCTTGGTATATGACGTCACCAGAACCCCTCTATAGCATATTGGACCATTTTACATGTTACCTTTTATGTATTTTTTATTTTACATATTTACTTTGGGAGTAATAAACTTTTATAAAAAGATGGATTTTAAACAAACAAATGTTTATTGACAATAGTAAGTAAAATATTGGCTTATACTGTTTAGTTGCCTGCAGTAAAATAAAAAGTAATGCTTGATAATGCTAAATATGGAATTTTAGTAAAAAACACTGTTTGGCATGGTGGACCGTATCTTGCCAGATTTGTTGCAGGGTCCAAGTTCTTGGTTATATCTGAAAAAGACTTTTCAATGGAGCATTTGGCGACACCATAACTACATAATGGTGACTGCATTGTGTGCTATGTATATGTGTATGTTTATTCACAGAAAAAAACATAGGGTTCAGAGACGTTATAGTTAGAAATTAGCATTTAAAAAAGCTTTGAAATTCACTGAAAAAAACCATAGGTTTCAGAGACGTTATAGTTAGAAATTAGCATTTAAAAACCTTAGAAATTCACAGAAAAAAACATAGGTTTCAGGGGTATTATAGTTAGCTGGCCATTTCACTCGTACAAAACCATAGAAATTCCTCCGTTATAGTTAGTTCTGCTAACTATAACTCGCGCGCCCGCAATGCACTGCTGATGATGTCACATATTGCATCTTTCATGACATGGTCAGTGAAATCACTGATGACATCACTGATGACATATCAAATGACATCACTGATAACATCACTGATGACATCATCCAGTGAATGTGGGTTAGTTTGAAATTTAAATATGTATTATATATATATACCAATCTGTATTGAAGATTGTGTGGATATATAACTGCCTGAATGGAGGATTTAGTAGCTGTCTGACTGTCTGTTTAAGTGAGTAATTAAAAGTGTCTCACTTAATACATGGATTAGTAACTAAACTATGTGAATGTGTGCATCACTGTCTCTGTTGTTGTAACATGCCGCATCAGTTGGTCACTAACTACATGAGTGTGTATATTAGTTATTGATTAGTTGGGTGAGTATTTGTATGGGACACTGAGTTTGTGTGTGGTTGGATGGTGTGTGTGTAACTCTATGCATAGATGTGTGGATGGTTGATTGACTAGGTGTATAGGTTTAAGAGAGCATGTGGAAACAGTTGTTTGGGTGAATGAGTGTATTTATTTGTGTGTTGGTGAGCAAATATATGTTTTAGTTGTACATCTTCAACAAAGTAAAAAAATAAAAGGCATTGTATGTGAGAGTTGGTGTATATAAATAAGTATGTGTAAGAGTCAGTGATTGTGAGAGTAACTATATGAATGAGTGTTTAAATGTAATGGTGATTTTTTAAGATATTAACTATGAGTTACTATGTGTTTGAATAAATGAGGTGTTGTTGGATAATTGTGTAAGTGAGTAAATATAAGTGTGATTAATTTTTTTCATGAGTGAGTAGGATGACTGCATAACTGACTAAGATGACTGCTGATGTGTCAATGTCTATATATGTGTATAGGTATATTTGATAGTGTTTTATTAATTAGTGACTGCATGTATAAATGATTCTGTTGTTGAATGGGTAGTTGTGTGTGTAGACTTAGGAATCAGTGAGTCGGTATGTAGTAACTGGCATTCGTGTGTCAATGGTTTCAAATATGGTACAATGTATTTTACAGTGAGTGATGAAAGGTTATGCTAGTGTATGATGAGGTGTATCAGATTGTCACGTGGATGATGTCATCAGTGATGTCATTTGAGATGTCATCAGTGATGTCACTGACCATGTCATGAATGATGCAATATGTGACATCATCAGCAGTGCATTGCGGGCGCGCGAGTTATAGTTAGCAGAACTAACTATAACGGAGGAATTTCTATGGTTTTGTACGAGTGAAATGGCCAGCTAACTATAATACCCCTGAAACCTATGTTTTTTTCAGTGAATTTCTAAGGTTTATTAAATGCTAATTTCTAACTATAACGTCTCTGAAACTTATGGTTTTTTCAGTGAATTTCAAAGCTTTTTTAAATGCTAATTTCTAACTATAACGTCTCTGAAACCCTATGTTTTTTTTCAGTGAATTTCAAAGGTTTTTTAAATGCTAATTTTTAAGTGTGATAGTAGTTATACCTATTTTTTTGTACTGATTTTCTACAGGTTTTTAACTGTTTATTTATACATTTTTTATTCATTAAATAACATTATATATTTTTCTGAAAATTGCACAAAAAAAATACAAGAAATATTCAAACTGAAATATTGATTAATTCAAGCAAATCACTTTTTTTTCGGAGTCGCGCACTCAAAGCGTACACATCACGGTAGGTGCGTGCATTCTAGCCACCATTTTAAAAAAGTCGTGACGGATCCGCGTACGGTGTGCAACGGCTGCGTGTTTTTCAGTTACATCATATACATTTAATATTACGTGATGTGCGTGATTGGTATGCGACTAGTCTGCGACTCCTGCTCCCGCGTATTCACGACATATGCGCAGTACGGTACGAGATGCTTGCGCGGTTGCGGGTCCCACGTGACGTCCTATACGTGCTGGGGCGCGCTGGGTGTTCGACTCCCGCAAAATAAAATTATTTTCCCAAATGATATGTATGTGTCTTTAATATACATATTAGGGCAAGAGATTATCTCAGATATTCATAAAAATAATATATTTGTACTTATAATAAACTTATATTATTTTTAAATATATTTTTGCGAAGTCGGGTGCGTGCATCGTGAGTGCAGAGAACCAGGTCAGCAGAGCTGCTGTAGAGCCAGAGAAACTAGGTCAGCAGAGCCGTTGTAGAGCCAGAGAGCCAGAGAACCAGGTCAGCAGAGCTGCTCTAGAGCCTAAGAAGCAGGTCAGCAGAGGTGCTCTAGAACCAGAGACCCAGGTCAGCAGAGCTGCTCTAGAGCCAGAGACCCAGGTCAGCAGAGCTGCTCTAGAGGCCGAGAACCAGGTCAGCAGAGCTGCTGTAGAGCCAGAGAAACCAGGTCAGCAGAGCTGCTTTACAGGGAGAGAACCAGGTCAGCAGAACTGCTTTAGAGCCAGAGAACCAGGTCAGTAGAGCTGCTCTAGAGCCAGAAAACCAGGTCAGCAGTGCTGCTTTAGAGCCATAGAACCAGGTCAGCAGAGCTGCTCTAGAGGCAGAGAACCAGGTCAGCAGAACTGCTTTAGAGCCAGAGAACCAGGTCAGCAGAGCTCTTTAGAGGGAGAGAACCAGGTCAGCAGAGCTGCTTTAGAGCCAGAGAACCAGGTCAGCAGAGATGCTCTAGAGCCAGAGAACCAGGTCAACAGAGCTCCTTTAGAGCCAGAGAACCAGGTCAGCAGAGCTGCTTTAGAGCCAGAGAACCAGGTCAGCAGAGCTGCTCTAGAGGCAGAGGACCAGGTCAGCAGAGCTGCTTTAGAGGGAGAGAATCAGGTCAGCAGAGCTGCTTGAGAGCCAGAAAAACCAGGTCAGCAGAGCTGCTTTAAAGGGAGAGAACCAGGTCAGCAGAGCTGCTTTAGAGCCATAGAATCAGGTCAGCAGAGCTGCTCTAGAGGCAGAGAACCAGGTCAGTAGAGCTGATTTAGAGGGAGAGAACCAGGTCAGCAGAGCTGCTTTAGAGCCAGAGAAACAGGTCAGCAGAGCTGCTCTAGAGCCAGAGAACCAGGTCAGCGGAGCTGCTTTAGAGCCATAGAACCAGGTCAGCAGAGCTGCTTTAGAGCCAGAGAACCAGGTCAGCAGAGCTGCTCTAGAGCCTAAGAACTGGGTCAGCAGAGCAGCTCTAGAGGCTGAGAACCGGGTCAGCAGAGCTGCTGTAGAGCCAAAGAAATCAGGTCAGTAGAGCTGCTTTATAGCAAGAGAACCAGGTCAGCAGAGCTGCTTTAGCGGGAGAGAACTAGGTCAGCAGAGCTGCTTTAGAGCCAAGGGACCAGGTCAGCAGAGCTGCTCTAGAGCCAGAGAACCAGGTCAGCGGAGCTGCTTTAGAGCCATAGAACCAGGTCAGCAGAGCTGCTTTAGAGCCAGAGAACCAGGTCAGCAGAGCTGCTCTAGAGCCTAAGAACTGGGTCAGCAGAGCAGCTCTAGAGGCCGAGAACCAGGTCAGCAGAGCTGCTGTAGAGCCAAAGAAATCAGGTCAGTAGAGCTGCTTTAGAGCAAGAGAACCAGGTCAGCAGAGCTGCTTTAGCGGGAGAGAACTAGGTCAGCAGAGCTGCTTTAGAGCCAAGGGACCAGGTCAGCAGAGCGGCTCTAGAGCCAGAGAACCAGGTAAGCAGAACTGCTTTAGAGCCATAGAGCCAGGTTAGCAGAACTGCTTTAGAGCCAGAGAACCAAGTCAGCAGAGCTGCTTTAGAGCCAGAGAACCAGGTCAGCAGAGCTGCTCTAGCTGACACTGACTGACTGACACTGACTGACTGACACTGACTGATTGACACTGTCTGACACTGATTGACTGACACTGACACTGACTGACACTGACACTGACTGACACTGACACTGATTGACTGAAACTGACTGACTGAAAATGACTGACAATGACTGACTGACACTGACTGACTGACGCTAACTGACACTGACTGACTACTCTCTACTACTCTACTACTCACTCTCTACTACTCTGTCTCTCTACTACTCACTCTCTACTACTCACTCTCTACTACCCTTTACTACTCACTCTCTACTACTCTCTACTACTCACTCTCTACTACTCACTCTCTACTGCTCTCTACTACTCTCTCTCTACTATTCTCAACTATTCACTCTCTACTATTCACTCTCTACTACTCTTTACTACTCACTCTACTACCCTCTACTACTCTCTCCCACTCACTCTCTACTACTCTCTACTACTCGCTCTCTACTACTCACTCGCTACTACTGTCTACTACTCTCTCTCTACTTCTCTCTACTATTCACTCTCTACTACTCACTCTCTACTACTCTCTACTACTGACTCTACTACTCTCTACCACTCACTCTCTACTACTCTACTTCTCACTCTCTACTACTCTCTACTACTCTCTCTCTCTAAAACACACTCTCTACTATTCACTCTACTACTCTCTACTACTCACTCTCTACTACTCTCTCTCTACTACTCACTCTCTACTATTCACCCTACTACTTACTCTCTACTACTCACTCTCTACTACTCACTCTCTACTACTCACTCTCTACTACTCTCTCTCTACTACTCACTCCACTACTCGCTCTCTACTACTCACTCTCTACTACTCGCTCTCTACTACTCTCTACTACTCACCCTCTACTACTTACTCTCTACTACTCTACTACTCTCTACTACTCTCTCTTCTACTCACTCTCTACTACTCACTCTCTACTACTCTACTACTCTCTCTACTAATCACTCTCTACTATTCTCTACTACTCACTCTACTACTCTGTACTACTCACTCTCTACTACTCTCTCTCTACTACTCTCTCTCTACTACTCACTCTCTACTACTCTCTACGACTCACTCACTACTACTCTACTATCTACTGCTCACTCTCCACTACTCACTCTCTACTACTCGCTCTCAACTACTCTCTAATACTCACTCTACTTCTCACTCCCTATTACTCCACTACTCTCTCTTACTCTCTCCGCTTCTCACTCTCTACTACTCTCTCTACTACTCACTCTGTACTACACACTCTCTACTACTTGCTCTCTACTACTCGCACTCTACTACTCTCTAGTACTCACTCTACTATTCACTCTCTACTACTCTCTACTACTCACTCTACTACTCACTCTCTACTACTCTCTGCTACTCACACTCTACTACTCCACTACTCTCTACTACTCACTCTCTACTACTCACTCTCTAATACTCTGCTGCTCTCTACTACTCACTCTCTACTACTCTCTCTCTACTACTCTCTACTACTCACTCTCTACTACTCACTCTACTACTCACTCTCTACTACTCACTCTCTACTACTCTCTACTACTCACTCACTACTACTCTCTCTCTACTACTCTCTACTACTCACTTTACTACTCACTCTCTACTACTCTCTTATACTCTCTCTCTCTGCTACTCACTCTCTACTACTCTCTACTACTCACTCTCTACTACTCACTCTCTACTACTCTCTACCACACTCCACTACTCCCTCTACTACTCACTCTCTACTACTCTCTCTCTACTACTCACTCTCTAATAGTCACTCTCTACTACTCACTCTCTACTACTCTCTACTACTCGGTCTACTACTCTCTACTACTCACTCTCTGCTACTCTCTCGTCTACTCTCTACTACTCTCTACTACTCACCTCTCTACTCTCTATTACTCACTCTCTACTCTCTACCTCTCTACCGCTCTCTCTACTACTCTCTACCTTTACCTCTCTACCTCTACACCTCTACACCTCGACCTCTACAACTCTACCTCTACACCTCTCTCTACACGCACACATATGCACATATATAAATGCATATATATGCATATGCATTTATATATATATATGTCTATATATATATATATATATATACACATACATATATAAACATATATACAATCTGCATATCTATATAAATACAAATATAAATGCATGCATACATATACATATACATATATGCATACATATGCATGTTATGTATATGAAAGTTTGAAAAACACTAATACAAGCAAAGCTAAAAAGCCACCTAATTACAAACACAATTGCTTTAACTTAAACGAGGCCGAGACCTATTGCATTTTCAATGCTTGTTTACTTTGGTTCCATCAAGAAGGCATTCAGATGTGTAACACATTTGCCATAAATTCTGAATGTTAGCACTGTAGTATAGAAGAGGATTTGAGAAGTCACTCAAAATGTGCCCTAAGTTTTCTTTTTTCAGCACTAATCACAATTTATATGTCAAAATGAACCCCCTCATTGTGTTCCTTTTACTACTCACTCTCTACTACTCACTCGCTCCTACTCTCTACCACTCACTCTCTACTACTCACTCTCTACTACTCTCTACTACTACTCTCTACTACTCACTCTCTACTACTCTCTACTACTACTCTACTACTCACTCTCTACTACTCACTCTCTACTACTCACTCTCTACTACTCACTCTCTACTACTCTCTACTACTCACTCTCTACTACTCTCTACTACTCACACTCTACTACTCCACTACTCTCTACTACTCACTCTCTAATACTCTACTGCTCTCTACTACTCACTCTCTACTACTCACTCTCTACTACTCTCTACTACTCACTCTCTACTACTCACTCTACTACTCACTCTCTACTACTCACTCTCTACTACTCTCTACTACTCACTCTCTACTACTCTCTCTCTACTACTCTCTACTACTCACTCTACTACTCACTCTCTACTACTCTCTTATACTCTCTCTCTGCTACTCACTCTCTACTACTCTCTACTACTCACTCTCTATTACTCACTCTCTACTACTCTCTACTACTCACTCTCTACTACTCTCTACCACTCTCTACTACTCACTCTACTACTCACTCTCTACTACTCTCTCTCTACTACTCACTCTCTAAGAGTCACTCTCTACCACTCACTCTCTACTACTCTCTACTGCTCGGTCTACTACTCTCTACCACTCACTCTCCGCTACTCTCTCGTCTACTCTCTACTACTCTCTACTACTCACCTCTCTACTCTCTATTATTCACTCTCTACTCTCTACCTCTCTACCTCTCTCTCTACTACTCTCTACCTCTACCTCTCTACCTCTACACCTCTACACCTCGACCTCTACACCTCTCTCTACACGCACACATATGCACATATATAAATGCATATATATGCATATGCATTTATATATATGTATGTCTATATATATATATATATACATACATATATAAACATATATACAATCTGCATATCTATATAAATACAAATATAAATGCATGCATACATATACATATACATATATGCATACATATGCATGTTATGTACATGAAAATTTGAAAAACACTAATACAAGCAAAGCTAAAAAGCCACCTAATTACAAACACAATTGCTTTAACTTAAACAAGGGCGAGACCTATTGCATTTTCAATGCTTGTTTACTTTGGTTCCATCAAGAAGGCATTCAGATGTGTAACACATTTGCCATAAATTCTGAATGTTAGCACTCTAGTATAGAAGAGGATTTGAGAAGTCACTCAAAATGTGCCCTAAGTTTTCTTTTTTCAGCACTAATCATAATTTATATGTCAAAATGAACCCCCTCATTGTGTTCCTTTTAAATTAAGCTACTCACTCTCTACTACTCACTCGCTCCTACTCTCTACTACTCACTCTCTACTACTCACTCTCTACTACTCTCTACTACTACTCTCTACTACTCACTCTCTACTACTCTCTACTACTACTCTACTACTCACTCTCTACTACTCACTCTCTACTACTCACTCTCTACTACTCGTGGAGAGGTGTGGCTCACTGGTTAGAGGAAGCAGACCCAGAAGCAGAGGACGGCCCGGGACCAGGGTTCAATCCCCGACGTGGCAGGGTCGTGGACCAGGGCCAGCGGACTCGATAATTCTCGCTTCGGTGCCTACTCTAACCAGGGATCACACTCGGCGACTCTGGGCATTAGCTTGTCTCATCTCCACAACGGCCCCCCACATTCGCCGGGGATGCCTGGTTTCACCTTGGAGATACCCTGGAGGGACCATCTCACAGGGATAGCCAGGACGGGTTCCCCAGCGGTCTACAGCGCCAGGACGCCTCAGGGCAGCAGTGCGCTTTACAAGACACATACATTTACATTTACATTACTACTCTCTACTACTCACTCTCCACTACTCACTCTCCACTACTCACTCTCTACTACTCTCTACTACTCACTCTCTACTACTCACTCTCTACTACTCTCTCTACTACTCACTCTCTACTATCTACTACTCTCTCTACTACTCACTCTACTACTCTCTACTACTCACTCTCTACTACTGTCTCTACTACTCACTCTCTACTACTCACTCTTTTCTTTTCCTGAGAGCAGCACTTACCTCTGCCCTACTACGGAATCAGTACTTCCGTTGATAAAGTAGCACATCCCTCTACCTTACCCTTCTACCAAGCATCAACTAACCGCTTCTCTAGAATTAAGACACCTAGTTGGAGAGCTAATGCTCCTGAGAAATAACACTAGAGTTTCGCCATTAATCGGAATGCCTTTTCCATACACACACTGTCATACCGAAAATATAGATCATTCACACAGACTTCTGTCTTTCTCGAGAGCAGCACTTACCTCTGCCCTACTACAGAATTATAAGATTCGCTAACAAAGCAGCGCTTCCCTCTACTTTGTCCTTCTAGCAAGCTCAGAGAACACCTGCTTCCTTTCCAGTGATAAGCGTTATCAGAATGCCATTTGGATTCCTGGTACCTAAGACCAAAATTTCACAGGTAACCCTTTGCTACCATACACACTCCTCTAATACAGGAAATGTCTCTAATGACAACACACGACGATGCTCCCGAATCGAACCCAGACAATGCGTTGTGCGACTTCACTTGTCACACGTTTCTCCCGTGTACCTACGGGCGACCACAATTCCGTCTTTCTCGAGAGCAGCGCTTACCTCTACTCTACTACGGAACCGTAACAAACTTCCGACTTCCTATCTCCCAGAAGCCGTGCACACCACATAAACTCGACGTTACTCAACATACAGTGTTAATACATAGACCAATACCAATCAATAATCAATAAGCTATTTACAAGCAATACTAACCAAACCAAAACAATAAGAAACCATATCTCTGCTACCAGAAATACTGATGCAGCGTGGAATACAAAATCCCTCTCTTCGTCACAGACCAAAATTCATTCATCATTAGTCTATTATTATAAGGAGGTGATTGTTCCAACCGCTGGAATGAAAAGAAATACCTGTTTCTCCTCGATGAATAATTGATTTTCTAGCTTTCCCTATTCATTAAGACCTACTTTCTCTTCTTGGTATCCCTCCCATAAACAGGCCATAGATCATCCTAGTTGCAGGTTTGATTTTCTAATTCTACAATTCTTTTCACATCAATTCTTTCTATAAATAAACAACCCAACACATTTCTGTAATGAACAGGTAATATTTTATCTAAATATTGCTGAAAAGACATTAATTCAATAAGAAGCTGATTATCATATTTACCTATTCTGGCTAAATGTCGTCCTCTAATGTCAGATTCAGTCGTTTGTCACTCTATGCTCATGAGAATCGTTTTTAGTTCATTAGGAATTAGAGCATCCGATCAGTCCGTCATAGATTCGGGAAACAGCTGTCCTGCAGTGTCACCGTCCTCTCCGTCAGCATAACGTCAGGAAATCAAGAAGGTGATCAAATAGCGAAGGCCCCGACCCTTTCTATTCTACTCTTTTTATACTAAAATCAATGATAAAAGTTACAAAGTTTGGGCTTTCAAGTTTGCTGATTGGTCAATCAGGGATCATCCTTTTGGGTTTCTCACGATAGTGTCTTTTTGGTTATAACCTTTGACAGTTCCGGTTCACATAACAGTCTTTGTTTTAAATATTTGGTGGCCATCCCAGACCGTCCTTGGAGGGTACATGTTCATCTGGGGTCAGGTCCAGGCCACAGTTGCTAGTAGTGACACATGTGCACTTCACCCAGAGACTTGCTGAGTGTCGTTGGTGATATCGGTTATGAGAAGCAGCCATCTTAAGGCAGGCCCGAATGGCCAACTTAAGCGGAAGAAACACAAAAACGTAATTAATACATGGAAATGACTAATAAAATGTTATTCCCTCGCTAATACCCATATGTGTATGTATTTATCTAGCAAAAGCAACACTCATTGCGGATTATACTCACATTATAAAGCACGAATCACAAAATACATCACGAAAGCAACATCTAATCATGCACTATTCTAATTATCTATAATCAATATGCGTACACAATTTAATTTACGTATTAATTAGGCCATGCAAATGCAAATCCCACGTGTATTTCATATACTAGTAAGGTTGGTAAGTTCACACAGCAAATAATTAGTAAAATTACTATTAATTAATGAATCTTATTAATGTAAACATATAGAATGGAGGGGTATACAATTTTTCTAAATAAAACCCGCTCCAGCAGTATCACCAGTAATCAGACAGAATACAGATGTGCTGCTCAAAGAATCAAGTAGAAAAAGACAAAACAGAATCAGCTGGATCCATTAGTCTCCTTATTTCCCCCTACTCACTTAGTCAATAGCTCCTAAACCTCAGGCTGTTAAAAACATTAATACATTTGCTCCTCATATTGGATGCACAGGATTGCGGGCTCCAGTAATGAAACCGAAGCTTTAAGATTTTGTAGTGCCGGGATATGCTCTCTCAGCTGCCAATGCCGAACTACAGTCTAATGAGAGAAATCAGATTGAACAGAAAAGTCCACTCCAGCCGCTTTCACTGGTGGTCTTGGACGAGCAGCCCTGTTTATCTCCTAACGGAGGAGGAAGTTACCCAAATATATCAGGATGGCCCGTGAATAATGAGGATGTGAGAATGGATAGCGATGGGCTCTCTGAATCATACTGTCCATGTCCCAGGCCCCCAGTGTAGGAAAGGCTTCCCTAAACAACCAAACTATATAGCATCTAGGATTGTTCCTCTGACCCCTCGTGGATCCCCAATATCCTCAGGTTATTCCACCAAAAGCTATTCTCCAAATCTTAGACCCTTGATGAGAGCATGGTCATCTGAACTTCCTGTCATGAGATCTGGGTCTTGACTGCTCCCACAACAGTTGGAAGGCTTTCTTGAACCACCTCGACTTGCACAAGTTGTCATTTCAGGGTGTCCATATTTGTAGACAGCTTCCTTGAATCCTAGGGTTATATCAGATCACAATTCTTTATCGAAGAAATGGGCAGAGTGTTATCTTTCCGGGTCCGTGATAGAGCTAATGCATCTGCTATTTCTGGGATTAAGAACTCTCAAGGGGCTACTGTGACCAATCCTGCCCTTATGCAAGAGGAGTTCCACAGCTTTTATCAGAAGTTGTATGAATATGAATTGGTCCCTTCCATGGATCAGATCGTTCATTTTGTTTGGGTTCACCATCACCGGAAACTGTCTACTACACAATAGCATAAGCTAGGTCAAATATCAACCTCCAAAGTGTAAGACGCTATTGGCTAGCTGGCACGAGCAAGGTCTGTGGCACCGATCAACTTCCATTGGATTTCTATGTTAGTTTGTCACATCCTGTAGTGCTGGTTCTCCATGATCTGTTAACTCTTTTGAATTACTTGGGCAGGTTCCTGTGTCATGGACTGAGACCAACATTGTCATCTTTCCTAAAAAAGCGAAAGATCTTTTTCTCAGTGGTTCATATCAGCCTATTTCGTTGATAAATGCTGATTCCAAGATTTATAATTAGATTTTCGCAAACAGGCGTGCTTCAGTTAATTCTGATCTTGTTGACGAGAATCAACATGGTTTTGTTCCAGGGCAGTATAACCCTGCCCATGTCTATATTGATATCACTGCTCTTGAGGCAGTCTGTGCTCATGGAAATCTGGTCGGAGCAATAATGCTAGATGCTAAAAAGGCCTTCGACTGGGACTCATGGCCTTATCTTAGGGCGACACCCTAAGATGCATCCTCCTCAAACTGCGCTCTGTACCCAAATACGCCATGGAAAACTGGAACCTACTTGACTCTCTCTCATCCGACATCACCTTCTTGACGGAGACCTGGACCAACATCTCCTCCGCCCCCGACATCACCACCATCCCTACGGATTCAAGATCCAGAGGAAGGACCGCCCCAACCACCCTGGAGGGGGCCTCACCATCGCCCACAAGAGCACCCTCCACCTCACCACCTCCTGTGAAGCCTTCCCCTCTGCCGAACAACTGCACTTTCAGATCCGGACCAGCCCCAACGCCTTACTCTGATGAACCCTCGTCTACAGACCCCACGGCCCCCGGACACCTTTCGCCACCACCATCACCGACTTCATCGCACCCCACGCCATCGCATCAATGAACTACATACTCATTGGAGACCTGAACTTCCACCTCGACAACCCCAGCAACTGCAACTCCACCACCCTCCATGACAACCTAGCCAACATCGGACTTAAACAACTCGTCACCACACTGACCCACAGAGCAGGACACACTCTTGACCCCATCTTAGCGGCAGGAAACAATGTTCACACAAAGCAACCACCATGGACCAACCACCACTGCGTACACTTCACCTTCGACAAACCCAAGGCACCCAAACCAGCCCGTTGCCCATCTTGAAGGAATTGAAGCAAGGTTACCGACGAACAACTTAACTACAACCCTCTCCCGAGACAACTGCACCTGGGCATCCAACGCAAGCATCGCAGCCAGAGAACTCCACACCTGGATCTCCAACTGCGCAGACGAGCTCACCCCGCTACGCAACCCCGACAAACAGTGCCCCAGGAAAGCAGACTGGTTCACCACCGACCTCCAAGAAGCCAGGTACACCTACAGATGCCTGGAGAAGAACTGGGGAAACACCAAGACAACCGAAAACTACTACACCTACAAGGACGCCACAACAGGCTACCACAACCAAATCAGAACCACCATAGGAAACTTCATCCGCAACAAAATCCTCACCAACTCCACCAACTCCAAGGAACTCTTCAGTGTAATTCAGGAATTCACCAACCCACTCATTGAAGCCACAGACATCACCCCATCCAAAGACCTCTACGACAAGCTTGGAACCTACTTCCACCTCAAGATCAAAACCCTCTACGACAACTTCGTCGACCATCCAACAGACGACACAGCCGACCTCCCACCCCCAAAGACACCAGCCAGCCCACCATTTCCAACTGGACACCGATCACAACTGAAGACCCTGCCTCGACCATGAAATGCATCCACTCGGGGGGCCCCCACCAACCCCTGCCCTCCTCACATCTAACACAGAGCCGTGGCCCCCATCGCACCCGAACTGCAACGCACCATCAACACCACCTTCAAAACAGGCACCTTCCCAGAATACTGGAAGCGCACAGAAGTTAAGCCCCTGTTCAAGAATCCCACAGCAGACCCACCAACCTCAAGGACTTCCGGCCCATCTCGCTCCTCCCCTTCGCGGCCAAAGTTGCAGAGAAAACAGTCAACAGGGAACTGGCACATTTCATCGAGGAAAACGCCATCCTCAACCCGTCCCAATCCGGATTCCGAAGCAACCACAGCACAGAGACTGCCCTACTCACCGCCACAGACGACATCTGCACCCTCCTGGACCAAGGCCACTCCGCAGTCCTCATTCTACTTGACCTGTCAGCAGCCTTCCACACCGTCTCTCATCGCACACTAGTCGCCAGACTGCATGACACCAGAATACAAGGAACAGCCCTGGACTGGACCAGATCGTTCCTCATCGGAAGAAGCCAAAGAATTAGACTACCACCCTTCCTCTCTGATCCCATGAAAACCACCTGCGGAGTCCCACAGGGATCATCACTGAGCCCAACCCTCTTCAACATCTACATGGCCCCCCTCGCAGCCATCGTCCGACAACATGGCCTCAACATCTTATCCTGTGCCGATGACACCCAGCTCATCCTCTACCTCACCAGAGACCCCACCACTGCCAAACTCAACTTCCAAAAAGGAATGCAAGACGTCGCGGTCTGGATGACCAACAGCTGCCTGAAGCTCAACGCTGAGAAGACAGAAGTCCTCATCCTTGAAATCACCCCTTCAGCATGGGACTACACTCATCACCAGCAGAATGGACTATGGAAACGCATTCTACGCCGGCATCAACAAGTCCCTACTCCACCAACTCCAGACAATACAGAACACCGCCGCCAGACTTGTCCTCGGCATCCCCCGGCACGAACACATCAGCCAACAGCTACGAAGACTCCACTGGCTTTCTGTGGAGAAAAGAATCATCTTCAAAATCCTCACTCACACCTACAAATGCCTATAAAACCACGGACCCAAATACCTCAATGACAGAATCAACTTCCATGTATCCAAAGAAACCTCCGATCTTCCAACCTCACACTGGCCGAAACCCCACCCATCCACAGAGCCAGAGCAGACGGAAGATCCTTCTCTCACATTGCAGCCAAGACCTGGAACGAGCTACTGGCACACATCAGACACGCCCCTCCCTGAACACCTTCAGGAAGACTCTCAAGACCTGGCTCTTCGGCTAACAGATCTGTGGACCTCCCCCCCCCCCCCAAGTGCCTTGAGACCCTCATGGGTGAGAAGCAGGCTTACAAAAACCCTGATTGATTGATTGATTGATTGATTGATTGATTGATTGATTGATTGATTAGGGTCATTATGGCTGTGTAAGGGTTTTGGCCGTGCTTTATTGCTTTGATTCAACAGCTTTACCAGAATCCTAAGGCTAGGGTTTTATGCTCAGGGTCTTTTACCAACCTCATTCAGATACATTCTGGCACCTGTAAAGGGATGTCCACTTTAACCTTTGCTCTTTGCACTCTATATAGAACCTTAAATTCAAGCCCTCAAGAGCTTGAGGGATATTGCTTTGCTCCAGAACCATCAACTTGAGCTCAAAGTGTTTAGCTATGCAGACAACATTACCATCATGACCTCTGCCTCAGAGGATTCTCTGGCAGCTAATGAGTGTGGGGTTATCTCTGGCTACAAACTAAACCTTGATAAGACCCTGGTCCTCATTAGAATGTCCCTTCTTGGGATGATAGGTGATTGGTCAAGTCGAGGACCTACCTGTGGATCGAAGTCTCTGAGAAAATGGAGGATGTAAGGGAATCTAATTATGGCGTACTATCCGGCAAAACACAGGAGATATTGAGTAAGTGGCATCATTTTCAAATTGGTCTAATCTCTCAATGCAACTTAATCAAGATGATTGTTCTCCCTTGCTACCTATACCTCTTTCGGGCATACCTTTGTATTTAGCTAAAGGCTTTTTTACAGCGACAGAGGTTAACTTGCAGATGAACTCCTTTTAAAAAAAATAAATTGTTCTAGTTATTTCTTGTGTTTATTCGTATCCTGTTATTTGTTTAATTCTTTTTAAACTCTGCTGGAGATAGCAAGTTGGAACTTCTTGAGTGAATAAAAGAAAGGAATATCAAATGTCAACAGTTTGGATGCTTGCATTGCCTGTTTCATAAGACCTAGTTATTCTGTGCAAATCAAAAGTCCTCTCCTCAGGCCTTCAGCCCACACTCAGAGAAATTGAGAAGTGACAGCACATTTGAATGACCAAGAATGTTTGCCCATATGAAGATGGCTGACTGTTTTATTTACGTGACCATCAGAAATTATCAGTCAGACTGATTTTCTATGCACTGTATTGAGGGCCCAAGAACTGTGTATTCTCTGTTATTTGGACAAGTAGATATCTTTATGCAGAGGGCCCAATCGGGGTTAATGACAGATACTACAAACAGTAAGACAGCTTGTCGCCATACAGGAGGCGTTCAGGTATTGTATACCATTAATATTATACCATTGAGTCTGAAGAAAATCTCTGCAGGAAGTTGAACCTTCAATTGACAAAAGGACCTGGTGAGCAGGGCGAGAAATTAACACTCACACAACATTCCAAAGATGCATTAAAGTGTTGTGTACTAGCAATAGATTTGTGCTGGTGGTGATCACCAGCATTTCTGGGAGCCAGGACTCTGTTTGTTCATGTTCAGACTTTAGCTCAGACTGAGAGAGGGAAAAAGGAGGAAGAGAATGATAAGAAATTGAAACAAGGACAGAAATAATAGATTGAAAAAGACCTGCAGAGTGAAGTACAGAGGCATGAAGTGGAATGAAGATGAGGCAGCAATAGATAGAGCAACTAAAAATAGAGATGTATATATAGTCAAGTTAAGTAAATATGCAGTTAAGAATAGTCATTTTAGCCTGGCCAGGTTGAAGCGCTGGATGGGAAGATCACAGAGGGTGAGATGGCTGCAGCTTTCTCCCAATTGGGCAATACCAAAACCCACAGCCCTAACGGCTTCCCGGCAGAATTTTTTAACAATGTAACGTTTACAGTGGCAAAGCCAATCCTCTATATGCTTAGGACAGCCAAGGAGAAGGGCACCTTGCTGCATCACCTTATAGAAGTCATGACTGTTCTGATGCATAGGGATAGGAAACCCGTAGATGATTTTGCCTCTTATAGGCTGATCTCATTGATTGAAACAGAAACGAAAATCCTGGCCAAGATTCTAGCAAACCACCTCATGAAGGTGGTTGACTCACTTGTTAATTTATGCTATACCGGGCCATGAGTCATAATCTGCAGAGATTGATGGGCTGCTTGGCACACAGTAGAGTCAGGGGTCCTTCTGGCCTTGGAAGCTGACAAATCCTTTGACTCCCTAACATGGCCATATATGATGGCCATACTCCACAATTATGAATTTGAGCCTTATATCTTATCCTGGGTTGGCCTACTATACAAAGACCCGAGTCCGAGACAATGGGGATATCTCAGAAGGTTTTGGACTATACAGGTGCACCCAGCAGGGCTGTCTGCTATCACCCCTACATTTTACAGTTGTTCTTGAAGCTCTGGCATCATGGATCTGAATAGATGCACAAATATGGGACCTCCAAAGGGACCCGGGCTGTGAGGATGATGCCTCACTATATGCTGATGATATCCTCCTCTACCTTGCGGACCCTCGCGCTCTGTGCTGAGAATACTGCACATCCTGGAGATTTGGGACCTATGTGGTGTTCTGAATTAAGTGGCAAAAGTCAGTGGCCTTCTCTATGGAAGTGGGAGACCCGAAATGGGCTCTGGATTGCCAATTCCTGTGGACGTTGCAGGGATTACGATACTTGGGTATTTTTGTGACACAAAACCGGGACTTGTATCTGTAGGGAAACCTGTGAAAATCCTATAGGCCTTATCAGAGGGATGTGGAGAGATGGAGGAATCTCACTCCTGGGGCCAGTGGCCCTTTATAAGATGATCTATTTACCAACATTTTCTACAGTCTGCTGAAAATCCCCTTCCCAGTCCCGGAAGCCTTCTTCCACAGGGTAGACTATGTCACAAGGGTACAGCTGTGGGACGGTGGGATACCAAGAATTGCCCTCTTGCTACTGACAAGACACCAGAAGGAGGAGGGTATTGCCCTCCCAAACCTCTGGCTCTATTACTGGGGCTCACAGCTGCTGACTGTTAAGGATTGGGCGGCCTTTTTAACCCAAGAAGAATCCTCCTTGAGTGGGGCCATACTGCGATGGCCCCAGAGGCATACCTTTGTCGACTCTACGGAGAAGGGGGGCTACTCAATCCCCTTTACCACGGAGACAGTGGTCAACATATGGAAGAGGGCTATGCATACAATGGGGTGGCGGGCAGATTGACTTTAGCGACTACGCTTTGGGCCTCAGACCTTCTCCGTGGTTATCGCGAGATAGAGGGACATCAAAAATGGGACCTGTTGTGGATCTCCAAACTGGGTGGCATATGGAGGGAAGATGCAATGATCCCGTTTACTGAATTGCATGCTGCCAGGGAGTCAATTTCTGAAGTACCAACAGATGCAATTCATACTAGGTAAATGGGAGGCCCTACAGGAAGAGGTGGAAAAGGAGTCTCCCATTGAGTATAGGGTGCTGAGTGCCCCCCACAGAGCCTTCGGTGTCCCAGCTCTACTCCACACTCTAGAGTAACAGCCTTCCATCGCTTGAATCTGTAAGAGAAAGATGGTAGAGGGATCTGGGTAGACTGGAGGATGATGACTGGGGGCAGGCGTGTGGATATCCCAGAGAAGTCGCGAAGCAGGTTGAAATCTGCTTGATCCAGTTAAAACTCCTGTGTAGAGCATACTATACTTGGACACGCCTGTTCCGTATGGGGCGGGCAACAGATGAAGAATGCCTGAGGGTTTGCCGCAAGAAGGGCACCCTGATGCACACACTGTCCAAATGTCCAAAAATCTGGGGCCTGGTGGAAATGGGTGGGTGATAGAATATTGGATGTTTTGATACCAAACTTCTCAGTCTTCAGCAAAGCCATCATGGAGCTGTGGAGTTTGGGGTGCCAAACTCCCAGCCCATGGTCTAAAATGGCATAACTGCACTTACAATACCTGTTAAAGGCACATGTACTGTAGAGGCCCAGGGCTCATGCCAATGTGCCTTCACCTGTGGTATAGTGCACCTTGCCTTAGGGCTGTAAAACCTGCTAGAGGGGTGACTAACCTATGCCACAGGCAGTGTTTTGGTGGGCATGGCACACAGTGATGTGTGCCTTGACGACTTGTAGTTTTAAGGTCTTCCCCTGGCACACAGACTGTACTGGAAGTGTGTATGGGTCTGGGGAGGAGACTCTGTGGGTGGCAAAATATATGCTTCAGGCCTCAGAGTCTTTCTCTGCCTACAAGGTTCCATGGGACTTATTTGTATGCCAGAGGAGTGCCAATAAGTGAGCAAAGTTACAGTTTTGGGGATAGAACAGAGGCCCTGGGTACCTGATTAGCAGGAGCCCAGGGCGCATTTAGTCAAGAAGCATCAAACATCAGGCAAAAATGGGGGGTTAACCATGCAAAAAGAGACACTTTCCTACACAACCCCCCCCTCAATTAAAGAGGATGAGACTAACCTTTCCCTAGAGAGTCTTAGGGGCATATTATCAAGGGCTGGCGATATAATTATCGCCTCTTTAGCGCCCGTTTTCAGGCGAAAAACGGCGATAATTATATCTCAAGATCATCAAGGACACGCTAGCGCCTCTTTTCCTTACTTAGCACCCGTTTCCAGCACGCCTACCATCGCATCGCTAATGAGATGCAAAGTAGGGGTGGCTGTCGAAACAACACCGGCAAATATCGCAAAGGCAGCTTCGTGATATTAGCAAGTTGCAGCGATAATTCTAATCACGCTAACTCTGCCTTAACGCAGGAATTTAACGTCTGTTAAATTCCTGACTAAGGCATACCTAACATGGGGGTTGGATTGTGCGGCTAAGGCCACAGGGCCTTATTATCAAGCCTATCGCTGTTTTCCATGGAACATCACTGGAAAACCAGCGATGTTCCATGGAAAACCCCGTTATCGCTGGATTTCTTATCGCCTTTGAGATAAGCATTAATAATACAACGCTATCTCGGCGATTAAATCCAGCGATAGCCGGCAATAAAAATAACAGCGCCAAGCACGCGTTGCGATATTTATCGCAACTCCTTGGTAATATGCCCCTTAGTTGTCTAAATGTAAGAACCTATAATGTCCATCTGCATTGGCATGGGCAGGCCCAGGTCTGTGTTCCACTGTAAAGTCAGTTTCCTGTAGGAAGACGGACCACCGCAAAAGTTTGGGATTCTCACCTTTCATTTACATAACCCATTTGAGAGGTCTGTGGTCAGTTTGTTTTTATTGTCCTATACTATAACAAACAGCTTCTAGGTTTATATATTCTTGTAATAATTGTGGATAAATTGTTACTATGTCTTTTTATTTATGTTTTTATTATAGTAGTATTTATAATTGTTAAATTGGGTATTGATTTTTTAAGGAAAACTACTATAACATACAATCTGTATGATTTCATGTTGTTGATGAATTCTGTCTTTTATGATTACCACAATCGAAATAAAGACAATACTGAACTGAACTGAACAGTTTGAACTCTGAAGTGAATACCAAACCGGTATGGACTCAACTTCTTCAGGGACCAAACCAGAGGAAAGGCCTCCCTCTCAATGGCACTCCAACGCTGCTCCCTGGGGAGTAACCTCCTGCTTATAAAAGACACAGGCTGGTCTTGGCCATCATCACTGGGATAGGACCACTCCTATTCCTAGCTGAGAGGCATCAGTCTGCACAATGAACTGTTTGGTGTAATCTGGAGATTTGAGAATGGGAGCTGAGCACATTGCCTCTTTCAGGGTTTACTTTCTTTGGCATTTTCTTGCATGTGAGTTCTGTGAGGGGTGTCACAATGGATCCATACCCATCTTCACAAACCTCCTATAATGCACGTATTCTACAAGGAATGCCCTGACTTGGGTCAAAGTTGTTGGACCCTCCTAGTCCAGATTAGCCTGGATCTTGAGTTGTAAGGGTTGCACTTGGCCTCCATCAACGCTGCCAGGCAACCTTCCCCAAATCTCCAATTGAAGATGTCTAGTCCTCTTTCATATTCTAATACTTGCCCCATCTCAGTCCCGAACCTTCCGCAATCGCACCCTTCCCAAAGCAGGGGGAATCGAAGATGTGAGATCGCTGAGGGCCGGTGACTGCACTGAGGAGCAAGTGGGTGTTAGCGCTTGAAAGCTGGGCACTCAAATATAAGCAATCTGACTATCGGCGAAGAAGCAGATCAGGAATTAAGAGGCCGGATATTGCAGGCTAGGCCCTCGTGTTACACAAATATACTTAGCCAAATGACCAACGGTCTTTCAAGCAGGAATTGATACAAGTCAAGCAGGTATTGACACAATATTAATAAAGGTTAAACTCAATTCCCTAAAAACTTACCAGGCCGACCTATGAATTGGAAGGGCAGTCCCACGCAATGACTAAAGACTAGATGTGATCTTTAACAACAATCAATAAGTAGCAATAGACAAAGAAATAGCAGAAGTACTTATCTGCAATGAAGAAGTGAATAAAAGAGAATGATGACTGTGTCCCCTCGACATACATATTGTCTGGAGATTCTATTGGTTTATGATGTATTATTGTTCTTTAAAGGGCTGAATTTTGGGGCAGCAATAAAATGTTATTGTAATGAAATCAGCCACCTACTCACTACCTTGTTCAACACCTCAATTGCCAAAGCCACCTTCCCCAAAGACTGGAAGCATGCAAAAGCCAACCCCCTACTAAAGAAACCATTAGCAGATCCAAGTGAATTCCACAACTGTCAACCAATCTCCTGGTTTCCATTCCTGGCCAAAGTATTCCTAGACCTCTTGGCAGCCTATGATACGGCCCCCACTGCACACTCATCACAAGGCTGCACAATAGAGGCATCCAAGGAGCTGCTCTCAGATGTATCGCTTCTCCCCACCAAAATAATGCAAAACTTAAGTCTACCCTTCACCTTCGAACCAAAGGACATCATCTGTGGAGTACCCATAGGATCCTCGCTCAACCCCACCATCTTTAACACTTACATGACCTTTCCATCGAACATCATCAAAACTCATGGACTGGCATCCTATCCTACGCCGATGACACACAACTCATCCTGTCCCTCTCCGAAGACACCGCCAACACCAAGACCAACATCGAAAACTGCAATACAGACATTGCTAACTGGATGAAGGACAACTGCCTGAAGCTCAACACAGACAAGACAGAGGTACAGGTCTATGGAAACAAAAGCTTCCCCTTGGATGCATCTGGTGGCCCTCTTAACTCAGACACCCACTGACCACTCTACCATCCGACTACAAACCATACAGAACACAGCAGCCAGACACATGTTCTGGATCTCTTTAGATGAACACACATCACCCCCTACCTAGGGGAAATCAACTGGCTCCCTGTACAGAAAAGATTCTGTGTATCAAGCTCCTGGCCCACGCATACAAGGCCCTACACAACTGCGAACCCACATATTTGAACCATCACCTGAACTTCCATCAGCCCACCAGATATCTCCGCTACACTTCCATCTCTAACCTTTACCCTCGCATCTGACGTAGCAGATGCAGAGGTCGCTACTTCTCCTATCTAGCAATGAAGTCATGGAATGAGCTACCCCTTTATCTCCGGACCTCCCTATCTCTTCCAGAGTTCTGAAAGTCCCTGAAGACCTGTCTATTCGGCTAATCAACTGGACCCTGCCATCACCTGTATTCCCTCACGCGGGACAAGACGTGCTCTACATATCTATTGATTGATTGAAGCTGAGTGGAGCGAATGCCTGTTGTTCGTGACAACACATTTGAAGGGAATTTATATCTTTGTAATTTGTGGAACAACAAAGTAAAGATTTGTATGCACCCTGTATGAAAGTTTGTTGTTCTTATTCCTTAGTATAGAAAGTGAAAGAGCTTTCTTAGAAATAAACATCACCAAAAATATATTTTCTATGCATGGTATCAAATTCTCAAGATTTCCATATTCAGTTATTGTTACAGTGGATGGACACTTTTTTGATTAATATAATTATTAGAATTCTCTCTGGAATACTGAAACTGGCTCAGCTAGTCGAAGGCAGTAGAATGGCCACACTAAGCATTCCGATTTGCCCGTGTTCCATGTTCAGTGAAGGTCTGGAAGCCAGCAGTTGCAATTGGCTTTTAGGCATTCCTATAGGGGTGCTAATAGGTGTATTCTCCACATGCTCAGTAGTAAAAGCTCTTAATTGCCTGTTCTCCTTTTCTTATCCCCTCACATTCATAGTAGTCAATTATTGGGTTATGCTCTCAGCAGATGGTATTAACTAATGTTAACACACTTTGCAGTGGGCAAAAGTGGATAATACTTTACAATCAGCTCTAGATGAGAACTCTTAGGACTCTCTTAATCATTAGTGAACACACGCATATGGGCAGTGAGATCGGAGAGCAATTACAAAAAAGTATAAAGATGCAGGAGTGTAGTGCCAATAAATAGCACACACTGCATAGCCAGGCTGATGTTTAGGAAAACGTGTCTCACTTTACACGTCAAAATAATCTTCACCTTTCTCTGCAAAATGATGTGACTTTCATTAATCTTACAAATTTACGTTTGTTGTTTTGAATTGGTGCATTTCACTAGGATCCACCTCTTTCCACTGGATATGAACCTGTCCACTCCCTTACATCCTAACAAGGTGAACATGCATCCTCGCTCTTCTTTCACTTTAAACATATTTGCGTGTATTATTTGTCTGACAGAAAAATACTTAATGCAGTCAGTCTATTTATACTCATGGAATGTTTATAGGCAAAATAGCCAAATACACTGTTCTGACACTGGAGATCTTTAAAGCCTTTAAAACCCGAATGGTACCATGGCTGAAGATATGACTTTACAGCTAAATAATATTGTCATCTCCTACTTTACATGATTTACTAGAAACTAAGTTGCTGGCAACAAACTCAGCGTGATCATGGTTCTACTTACAGTTGGGTGCCACTGAAATGTTTGTTGAGAGTCTTTCATTGTGTTCCTGGAGGGAGAGTTTGGTGTGGAAAGTGACAGTGGGCCTGAAAGTATGTTTTGTCTAATGCACTTTTTACCTTTACAGCAGCCACAGCGGTTCCCCACAGACACAATAATGAGAGAGAGCCGAAGCCTCCTACCTTATTGGGTGAGAAAGGACATCAAAGGCCACCATGTGTTTGAGCATTTCCTTCACCATGTGTTTGAGTATTTCCTTTCTCTCAGTACTTTTGATCTTTTACTTTCTATCAATGTGTTATCGACAAAACCAGTCATTTCTTGCCACCTCTCCCTCTCTAGAACTAGCTATACAAGCTGCTCTGTCATACATCGTCTTATCTTACTGCCTCATCCTTCAATGGATTTTACCCAACAGTGATTACAGCTTTATGTTATTTGAGTTTTGACAATAAAGTTTCCAAAGGTTTGTTAACTTCAAATGAATGCTGTTTCATCAAGGTTAATAAAGGCCACTAATTGATTTTTTAAATAGATCAAGACAGCGTAGTTTATGAAATACTAACATATACACATAGCCAAAATGTATGAGGAAGATTTTATGTGAATCACTTCTGCTTCTTTCTTTTTTGATTCCAATATTACCAGCTGATCTAGCCATACACACTCTCAATGTAAAAGACACCGCGATCTTCTGAATAAATTATACATTCCAAACAAACCTTTGAAACTGTTTATCTCATCACCTCCAGAAAGAAAGCTTTCTCTTGATGAAGTATATCCACACTGATGGCTTGTACAAACTTCAACTGTGCAAAAATAAATTAATGGCAGCATCCATCTTAATGTCATTTACAAGTAGAATTATGGTTTCCTTTACATATATTTTACAAACAAGTCTAGAAGATTTATGATGCCTTTTATGATACAAGATTTGGAATACGCTTTCAGACATATATGCAGTTAATTCAATGCCCTCTGCCAGAGCCACCAAACTATACCATCACTCTTACCAAGATCTACTGATTTCCTTTTATCAAGAGAACTCCTGACATGAGATTCAATAAGCTTTATTAAATCACTACCTCTGGCATTTCCCAGAAGAGACGTTGACTCATCAAAACTCGTAAAACTAAAAAGGTTTACATGGACTTCAATATGTTTTTTGAACAGGGGAATACACAACCCAAAAAAACGACCATATTGAGTGAATATTTGGCTAGCCGCTGTATCCGCATGTGCCCAGGCATATATATATATTTCTATATTTATCTATATATATGTATATAAAGATATATATGTGTGTATGAGGGAGATACTTTCCCAAATTCTAATGGCAAGAATGGTGGGTTGGTGGGGGACTCAAAGACATCTATCCAGGGGGACTATGTGGAGGTTAATTTTAACACGCACCACCTGGAACAGCAATTGCTCAACCGGTTACCTACAGTGCCATCACTGAATACCCAAATGTTTGTGTTACTACTTGGCTTTTGCTATAAACCGGCTTGGAACAGTCCCTGGGGGCAAGACCCTGTGGCCCTCCCAGTCTCCCCCACCTTGAGCCCCAATACCTTCCATCAGGACAATCCTTCATCCCTTTCCCACTCTCAATCAATTCAGTGTTTTAACAGGCCTAGAAGGTTGCGATTGACAGAGGAAGAACAGGAGAACTCCAACTCCAAGCCGCAATATATCAGGGTTCATAAACCCCTCGCAACTTATGGCAACACGCAATCAGATCGATCATGCCAAATTAATCATCTGGAATATCGCCGGCTTGAGTTCCAAACTGTCCGATCCTGATTGGTTAACAATTGTTACCACCTATGACCTGATATGTTTCAAAGAAACATGGGAAACCGGTCCTATTAATCTAGGTGGCTATCGCTCTTTCCATACTTCTGCCCTTCCGTCGAACTCAGGTCATGCCGGAGTGGGGATTCTGACCCAGTGGAAAAGTACCTTAAAGCTGGAAGTCTTGTCATTTCACAACGATTCTCCTTATTATCACCTTTTACACCTAAAGGGCCCCAATGGTAATACAGTTCTTTAAAAAAAAATGATTATAATAATTTTACTGGTGACATGAAGAAGGCTGCTGACCTACTGGAAGGGGAAATCAATGTACTTTTTAATACCCTTAAACAGTATCCGAATATTCTATGGGTAGGTGATTTTAACGCACACAGTTGCTCCTTTTTTAAATAAAGCAGTATGTGGCATAACCAATAGGATAGACGAGCCTATACCCCATTTTACACACAACCCTTATGGAGATGCTCTGAATAGATTTCTTGTTATCAACGATTTAGAAATCCAGAACCTGATCAATTCTAGCTCAAACATGCTACACAATACATTTGGCTTATCTACTCAGGGTTCAACCATAGATCATTTCGGTTCCTTTAAAAAAAAATATTTGTAAAGTTCAAATTGAGGGCCATATGTATCAAGCCTTTTTCCCATTTGCAAACGGGCAGATTCTCAGAATTGGCCCGTTTGCGAATTGGAAAAAGCCTTTTGGGATGTATCATCTCAAAAGGCCATCGCAAAATAGAGAATTGCAAAATTAGCAAATCTCTATTTTGCAAATGTAATAAAGGAAGTGCAAATTGCGATTCCGTAAATACAATTCTGGAAGCACCAGAAATTTGCTATTTGGCCTTAAGGAATTGCAAATTACCACCAACTTCAAGTTGGTGGTAATTTGCGATTTTCTTTAAAAAAGCACTTTTTTGATTTTTGAAAAGTGCCATATGTCGCACATACATGCCCTTAGGACATGTATGTGCGCAAAATGTGCACACATGAATATTTCAGGGGTGCAACAGGGTGTCCTTTTGGCACCCTTGCAACCTTTAAATTGCATTCTGAATTTGCGATTCTTTAATTGGTAATCGCAAATTGAGAATGTCTTCTCATTCATTCCTATGGGCCTCCTAGCTCATAGGAATGGATGGGAAGGCATTCTCAATTTGCCATATGCATCAAAAAAGAGTTTTGATTCCTATAGGCTAGGAGGCCCATAGGATTGAATGGGAAGGCATTCTCAATTTGCGATTAAAAATGAGAGAATCGCAAATTGAGAATGCAATTTCAAGGGTGCCAGGTTGTCAAAAGGACACCCTGTTGCACGCCTGAAATGTGCATGTGTGCACATGTGGCACACATACATGCCCTAAGGGCATGTATGTGCGCCACATGGCACTTTAAAAAATGCAAAATAGTGTATTTTTAAGTGAAATCGCAATTTACTACCAACTTGAAGTTGGTGGTAATTTCCGATTCCTTAAAGCCAACTCACACTTTCTTTTGTGCTTCTTACATTGCATTTAAGGAATCGCAATTTGCGATTCCTTAAATGCAATCGCAAAATAGGGAATCGCAAAATCTGCGATTTCTTATTTTGCGAGGGGATTTTTGTGTGATACATTGCACACTGCTAATTTGCAATCGCAAACGCTGAAATTCTGCGAAATTCAGTGTTTGCGATCGCAAATTGGCTTCAAACATATGGCCCTAAGTCTCTTAATTATAGTGATCATGCTGCCATTATTGGTAACCTGGAATGGGAAGGAGTCCATTTGAAGCAGAAGATGTATGTTAAACCCATGATAGCAGTAAATAATGGGATTATCCTTAAATGGGCTACAATAGACGGAGCAAAAATTGTTTCCGTCATGGTCAGAAACAGGATAACTGATTTCATGATCTGCCTAGAAGTAGAATCTGATCCCACTCAGGTAACCACGGCCTTTGAACAGATATTAATCGAGATTAAAACTGTCATAACTAGAAAATCTCCTACTGCCAACACGTTAGGCCCAAGATGGTTTGACCAAGCCTGCGCTAAGTCCCTATCAAATTTACATCAGGCCCTTAGATCCACCCCTAGAGATGTGGAATTGGTTAAGCTTTTCGTCTATAAAGAGGCAAGGAGGATTCGAAATATAACTCTTAAGGAAGAAGCATGGGAACCATTGTATCAATCCGCCACCTCAAATAACGCTACGGACTTTTGTTGAGTTATTAACGCTCCCTTTCTCAAACCATCCACTGTTTCGAATCTTGCGTTGCATTCCTCTCAATATTTGACCCAAAAGCTGAGGGAGCGATTATACAGAGGGCAGCCATTACCTCCCATACCAAACCTTTCCTCATTTTTAACCATCAGATCAGAAGGTCCTTATGCAGTGCTACAGTAACAGAGCCTCCGGCCCAGATGGTACTCCAATAATTTTCTTCTTTGATGAGCCGGATTTATGGGGACCCATGCAGACAAATGTTTTTAACACAGTCGCCACTGTGGGCCCACCGGACTCATGGTCGAAATCTATTTTAATTCCAATCTATAAGAAAGGAGATAAATCCGAGGCCAAAAACAACAAACCGATCTCCCTCCTGGACCGCACTGCTAAACTCATGGGTCAGGTCCTAATGAACAGATTAGAGGAATGGGATACCCGCAATAATGTCCTGATCCCGGTGCAATACGGTTTTAAAAAGGGGAAAGGTACTCAGGATCAATGCCTTAACTTAAGTCTGTTAATTGGCAAGTATATTCAAGCCAAGCAAGGCAAGTTATACTTGGCATTTATGGACTTATCCAAAGATTTTGGCTGTGTTGCCGACCACCATTTATGGAGGATTCTGAAAGAAATGGGCATTGATGAGGCAATTATCCTTTTTATCAGGCAGCTCTATTTTTTGGCCTTGACCAGCATCCGCTACTGGTCGCAGAGAGATTGCATACGGTCGTTCCCAATGAACAGGGTAGTCCTACAGGGTCATGTACTTGCCCCATTTCTTTTTTCCCTCCATACCAATCGGGTAAATACACCTCTGTCGGATTCAACCCCAGATGTTCCTAAAATCAATAAAGTGCGCTCCCCAATTCTCCTTTATGCAGATAATGCAGTGTTAATTGCCCGTACGGGCCAAGCCTTACTGGAATTATTAGAGGTTTACGTGAATTATATGCAAAATCTGGATCTAAAAACTTATGAGGCTAAGTCCTTTATCTTAATTACCAGCAGTAAAGATAGGAAAGTTCCAAATTTTTACATAGCCGGTCTAGCAGTAGTCCAAATTGATACTTCTCTTATATAGGGGTAACATTCGACAGACAACTAAATTGGTCCAATATGTTTACCACAAGGGGCTTATTGCTAAAAAAAACGTATTATCGCCCTACACTCTTTTACAGAAAAACTGGGACCAAAAACCCCTTGATACGGTTAGAAAAGTTTACACTGATAAATCTGTCTCAGTAGCAACTTATGGGGCAGGTATCTAGGGTAGTCTAACCCCTCAGCTCTCCAGACTATGGAGGACATTTTCTGGAAAAAAATAGTAGGCCTCCCTGTAAGCTGCTCCAATTTCATCTGTCACGCAGAACTGGATGTTCCATACATTAATGATGCAATTTAGCCTGGCTCCAATCATTCTATGGCATTCTATCTGGAGAATAGAATCTGTCAACCTCACTCAGAAACTAATAGAAGACTGTCTCTCTCTAGAATATGTCCATAGGATCCCATGGATCACATATTATTAAAACAGTCTTTCCTCCCTTGGCCTACAGCACTTATTTGTCTCACCAATCAATTGCTCTACCATCTCCAAAAAGGAGATCGAGACCCGATTTTTTAAACAAAGGGCAACTGAGAGATTTAAAACTAACTTTTCAAAAGCATCAGTGAATATCCCATCTGAATGACCGATTGACCGGGAAGACACTGCCTCGTACTTAGTTACTGTGACAAACACTCACCATAGGTTTATTTTACTAACGTTTCGTCGGAATTTTCTCTCTTTTATGCTGACCTATGCATCAGGAATTTTCTCAATACGTGATCCTCCTCCTTGCCCATGTGACGGAGTTTCCACCCAATCAAATTTGCATATCTTTTTCTTTTGCAAATTTTAAGTGTAACACCGTAAGAGATTCATATTGCCACTCATACATAAATATAATTTTACACAATACCGCTCAGGAATGTATTTTCTACATTCACTGCCTGATCACCTTGTTTGTTACTCCATGGCATCTTTTTTAATTCTTCCGGGAAGACCAGGCGATTGCACAATACTCATGTATGAATTGTATGTTTTATTCTGTTTTTAACAGATGTTTTTATTTGTCTTTTTCAACATTTTGCACAATGCTGGATGTTTTAATGGATGTTTTTAACTGCTATTCTGTTTTTCTAACATTATGATGATTGTTTCTTCTATTCTGTACATCTGTACTTTTTTAATCTTATCACATAAGAATCGAATAAAGTGATTTCACTGACTGACTGATGTGTATGTGTGTGTGTTTATAACTTGATGATAAACACATAATAAATATATATATTCAAGCACCGTTGATGTGCATTTAGAAAACTATACTTATTTATATATACTTACATTCTCAATATTTTGGTTAATGATTAGATGGTAGGAAAATATTAATAATTTGATATCCTCACATACAAAGTTGTGGGCAGAGCAGGAATGTGAGCCTCATTAGTGGAGGCTAGAAATGGCCTATATCTTTGCTGAAGTCATTTTTGGATTCTTTACAGCTTCCTGAATGCTTTTCTAGACACCGCATGATACAGAGGAGTTTTTCATTGATTTCGAGCATCCTACGTCATATTGCTGGAAGAGTATTGGTAAGTGAAAAAGTATTTTAATGGAGGAATAGGAGCCAGGTATTTGGGTCTTTCAGTTGCTCTTCATGCATGTTCTCTAACATTGGATCCACTATAACTTATATTTCCCACACCCTGTTCCCAATCCATAACTAACCTGACCAGCCTTTAAACAAACCTTTTTCTAGCATTTCTCACCAACCAATAAGACCTCTAAACCTTAGAGCATCTTCTTAGTATCTCCACTTGTTACACTGTCTTTATGCCTACTTCACTAGTCCACTAAGCTTCTTTTCTGGCAAATTCTTCCCCTTTCCTCTTCTTTCCCTTAAGTCTGGATTAGACGTCACTCTTCTTTCAACATCCCCATTTCATTCTCAGGCACTTCCTTCCTAACCTACCCAACCTACAAATAAAGTGTAAATAGTTCAATAGCTATAGATCTTCATACAAATTGGATATTTTTTGACTCACTAGTTTTAACCACATCTGTATTTCTGCATTTACATGCACATGCTTGTCATACAATTCATGAGATTGCATCAGATAGATAAACTTGCCATTTAAATTAGCATGTGATCACCTTCTTGAGCGTCGGCACTGCTAAATACTTTGATGTGGGTTTTTCATTATGGGCATGGTGTTTTGTGGATAATGGAAGAAGGCCTTGGAGTACGTTTTGCCTTTTGCCATTTTTTACCACATCAGCAGCCACGCAGGCCCACCACAGAGGCAATGATGAGGCAGAACAACAGCTTGCTAATTTACTCTGGCGAAAGGGTAAGTGAAACAGGATTTCAAAGGCCACCATGTTTTTGAGTATTTTCTTTGTCCCAGTACATTTTATCTACTTGGATTCTAGCAATGGTGGATGGCCTACAAAGCCAATTTCATCCATTGTACTTGGCCCCCGTCTAAAGCAAAACTGTACATTATCTTCTTTGCAACATCCAAATCTTAATGGTCACTGGGTTTTGAAATTACTGTTTCAGAAGGTTTATCAATGGCAAATGAACGCTGTTTTTGCAAGGATTAATAAAGGCCACCAATCAATTATTCACATAAATGAATATTTACAATGCACAATTTGCAAAGCAGTCTGTCTCCCATCCTTTCTTTCACTTCTCCAGAGTATCCATATTCCCTTCACACCCCTTTTCTGTACCTATGCAGAGCAAACATATTTATCAAATCAAAACCATTTTTCAAGGTGAGCTTGCAACCAGTCTGCCATTGATACAGAGAATATATTTATTTTTACTTGCTAGATCTGCAGAATGGATACATCCACATCACCAATTAAAAGTAACTAAAACCTCATTTGACAGTTGTACTGTTCACAATCCATTACATAATAAAAGTACCCCATTTTTGCCCTGCAGTCGCCTCATAACATTTTGCAGTTTTTTGTAAATAGTGACAGCATTTTTGAAATAACAGGGACACCACATTTGTCAGTCCAATGGGGAGTGGCAATCCTATTTCAGACAAAAACTCAATGTTTGATGTTTGCAAAGCACTTGCCCTCCCACCCTTCTTGGTATATGACGTCAACAGAACCCTTCTATAGCATATTGGACCATTTTACATGTTACCTTTTATGTATTTTTTATTTGACATATTTACTTTGGGGGTAATAAACTTTTTTTAAAAGATGGATTTCAAACAAACAAATGTTTATTGACAATCGTAAGTAAAATATTGGCTTATACTGTTTAGTTGCCTGCAGTGAAATAAAAAATAATGCTTGATTATGCTAAATATGGAATTTTAGTAAAAAACACTGTTTGGCATGGTGGACCGTTTCTTGCCAGATTTGTTGCAGGGTCCAAGTTCTTGGTGATATCTGAAAAAGACTTTTCAGTGGAGCATTTGGCTACACCATAACTACATAATGGTGACTGCATTGTGTGCTATGTATATGTGTACATATATATATATATATATTCCAAAACTCCTCGTACTTCCTTTCGGCGAACAGAGAGAGACGGACCCAAACAGGTAAGGCAGTTAATGTAGTTTATTGACTCCCTCTGCGACGCGTTTCGAGCACCCTGTGCCCTTGATCACACACGGAGGCTAGAGTTGGCCTATATCTTTGCTGAAGTCATTTTTGGATTCTTTACAGCTTCCTGAATGCTTTTCTAGACACCGCATGATACAGAGGAGTTTTTCATTGATTTTGAGCATCCTACGTCATATTGCTGGAAGAGAATTGGTAAGTGAAAAAGTATTTTAATGGAGGAATAGGAGCCAGGTATTTGGGTCTTTCAGTTGCTCTTCATGCATGTTCTCTAACATTGGATCCACTATAACTTTTATTTCCCACACCCTGTTCCCAATCCATAACTAACCCGACCAGCCTTTAAACAAACCTTTTTCTAGCATTTCTCACCAACCAATAAGACCTCTAAACCTTAGAGCATCTTCTTAGTATCTCCACTTGTTACACTGTCTTTATGCCTACTTCACTAGTCCACTAAGCTTCTTTTCTGGCAAATTCTTCCCCGTTCCTCTTCTTTCCCTTAAGTCTGGATTAGACGTCACTCTTCTTTCAGCATCCCCATTTCATTCACAGGCACTTCCTTCCTCACCTACCCAACCTACAAATAAAGTGTAAATAGTTCAATAGCTATAGATTTTCATACACATTGGATATTTTTTGACTCACTAGTCTTAACCACATCTGTATTTCTACATTTACATGCACATGCTTGTCATACAATTCATGAGATTGCATCAGATAGATAAACTTGCCATTTAAATTAGCATGTGATCACCTTCTTAAGCGCGGGCACTGCTAAATACTTTGATGTGGGTTTTTCATTATGGGCATGGTGTTTTGTGGATAATGGAAGAGGCCCTTGGAGTAAGTTTTGCCTCATGCCATTTTTTACCACATCAGCAGCCACGCAGGCCCACCACAGAGGCAATGATGAGGCAGAACAACAGCTTGCTAATTTACTCTGGCGAAAGGGTAAGTGAAACAAGATTTCAAAGGCCACCATGTTTTTGAGTATTTTCTTTGTCCCAGTACATTTCATCTACTTGGATTCTAGCAATGGTGGATGGCCTACAAAGCCAATTTCATCCATTGTACTTTGCCCCCGTCTAAAGCAAAACTGTGCAATATCTTCTTTGCAACATCCAAATCTTAATGGTCACTGGGTTTTGAAACTACTGTTTCAGAAGGTTTATCAATGGCAAATGAACGCTGTTTTTGCAAGGATTAATAAAGGCCACCAATCAATTATTCACATAAATGAATATTTACAATGCACAATTTGCAAAGCAGTCTGTCTCCCATCCTTTCTTTCACTCCTCCAGAGTATCCATATTCCCTTCACACCCCTTTTCTGTACCTATGCAGAGCAAACATATTTATCGCCGAAGGCACGCCAAAGGCAAGCCCGTCTGCGCCCGTCCGCGCCTGGACCGCGCCCAGCGCCAGGACCCCTGGCCCTCGACGCCGCCAGCCCACACGACGGACCTACGCTGCCGCCACCCTCCATGCACTCAACGCCGGTCGGAGCCCCACCTGCTGCCAAGCCACCCCGAGACACACCCACGGACCCTTCACCTGCCAGGCCTGCAAATTTACCAGCCTCCGAACCTGCACCGCACCCGCCAGGCCAGACACCAGCAACAATCACCTCAAGTGCATCCTGCTCAACACTTGCTCCATCCACAGGCACGCCATCGAGCTCTGGGACCTCCTCGACACAACACCTCCAGACGTCGCCTTCCTCACAGAAACCTGGATGAACGCCTCCTCAGCCCCCGACATCGCCATAGCCATCCCGGATGGATACAAGATCACCCGGAGGGACCGCGTCAACCAAACCGGAGGAGGCATCGCCATCGTTCACAGAGACACCATCCGGATCACGACCAACTCCGACGACACCCTCACCGCCGCCGAGCACCTCCACTTCCAAATACACACCGACCCCAAAACCACCCTCAGAGGCACTCTCATCTACAGACCCCCGGGACCGCGCACACAATTCAGCGAAGCCATCGCAGACTTCGTCAGCCTGCACGCCCTAACCTCCCCAGACTACATTCTCCTAGGAGACCTCAACTTCCACCTGGAGAACAACAATGACAGCAACACCGCCGCCCTGCTGGACAACCTCGCCGACCTCAGACTCAAGCAACTGGTGAACACCCCCACCCACTACGCCGGACACACGCTTGACCCCATCTTCTCCTCCAGCAAGCACATCTCCTTCAGCCATTCAACCGGACTACACTGGACAGACCACAGCTGCATCCACTTCAACTACAGGAAAACCACGACCCACCACCACCCGCATCAGGCACCCCGCAAAAACTGGAGCAATATCACCACCAACCAGCTCACCACCTCCCTCAGCCAGAACCCTCCCACCAACTCGACGGACCCCAACGAAGCAGCCCGCAACCTCACACAGTGGCTCACCAACTGCGCCGATGACCTCGCACCACTGAAGAACCCTCCCAGCAGACCCAGCAGCAAGAAAACCTCGTGGTTCACTGACGACCTCAAAAGTTCCAAGAAAACCTGCCGCTCCCTCGAGAAAGCCTGGCGCCACAGAAAACATGACAGCCCTCAAGAACGCCACCCGCGAACACCACCAGCTGATCCGCACCACCAAGATGACAACATTCAAAGAACGACTGGACAACAACACCCACCACAGCAAGGAACTCTTCAGAATCGTCAAAGAACTCGCCGACCCCAGCGCCTGCAACAACGACATCACACCCTCGCAAGACCTCTGTGACTCACTCGCCTCGTTCTTTCACCGCAAAATCACCGACATACACAACAGCTTCAGCGCACAATCCACACACCCCACCGCCGAACCTGCACCCCCCACCACCATCCTCTGCACCTGGACCCCGGTCAGCACCGAAGACACCACCCGCACGATGAACACCATGCACTCCGGATCCCCTACCGACCCCTGGCCACACCACATCTTCAACAAAGCCGACTCCATCATGGCACCCCAACTCCGGGATATCATCAACAGCTCCTTCGCATCCGCCACCTTCCCGGAGAGCTGGAAACATGCCGAGCTCAGCGCCCTCCTGAAGAAACCCAGCGTGGACCCCACCGACCTCAAGAACCTCTGCCCCATCTCGCTCCTCCCTTTTCCTCCCAAAGTTATCGAGAAGACCGTCAACAAACAACTCTCCGCCTTCCTCGAGACAAACGGATCCCTCGACGCCTCGAAGTCCGGTTTCCTAGCAAACCACAGCTCAGAGACCGCCCTCATCGCAGCTACCGATGACATCAGGTCCCTGCTCGACAATGGGGAAACAGCTGCCCTCATCCTCCTGGACCTCTCTGCAGCCTTCGACACCGTGTGCCACCGCACCCTGATACATCGCCTCAGCAACAGCGGAATCCAAGGAACGGCCCTGGAGTGGATCATCTCGTTCCTCGCCAGAAGAACCCAGAGAGTCCGCCTCCCCCATTCCGATCCGCGGCCACCGAAGTCATCTGCGGCGTCCCGCAAGGATCCTGGCTCAGCCCCACCCCCTTCAACATCTACATGAGCCCCCTCGCAGCCATCGCATGCCAACACAACCTAAACATCATTTCCTACGCCGACGACACCCAACTGATCCTCTCCCTCACCAACGACCCCGCCACCGCCAGAGCCAACCCCCAGGAAGGAATGAAAGACGTCGCGGAATGGATGAAGCTCAGCCGTCTGAAACTGAACTCAGACAAGACGGAAGTCCTCATCCTGGGACCATCCCCCTCTGCCTGGGACGACTCCTGGTGGCCCCCTGCCCTGGGCACCGCCCCCAAGCCAACGGACCATGCACGTAACCTGGGCTTTATCCTGGACTCCTCCCTCACGATGACCAAGCAAGTCAACGCAGTCTCGTCATCCTGTTTCAACACTCTACGCATGCTCCGAAAGATCTTCCGGTGGATCCCCATCGAAACCAGGAAGACGGTCGCCCAGGCCCTCATCACCAGCTGACTGGACTACGGGAACACCCTCTACGCGGGAACCACAGCCAAACTCCAGAAAAGACTCCAGCGCATACAGAACGCTTCTGCACGACTCATCCTGGACATCCCCCGCCACAGCCACATCTCCGCCCATCTGAAAGACCTGCACTGGCTCCCCGTCAGCAAGAGAATCACGTTTAGACTCCTCACCCACGTACACAAAGCTCTCCACGACATGGGCCCCAAATACCTCAACAGCTGCCTTACATTCTACACACCCACCCGCCAGCTCCGTTCCGCCAGCCTCGCCTTCGCCACCGTCCCACGCATCCGCAAAGCCACCGCCGGAGGAAGGTCCTTCTCCTACCTGGCGGCCAAGACATGGAACTCCCTCCCCACCCACCTACGGCTGACCCAGAACCATCTCTCCTTCAGGAAACAACTCAAGACCTGGCTGTTCGAGCAATAGCGCCCCCCCCCCCCCCCCCCATCCCAGCGCCTTGAGACCCTAACGGGTGAGTAGTGCGCTTTACAAATCTGTTGATTGATTGAAATCAAAACCATTTTTCAAGGTGAGATTGCAACCAGTCTGCCATTGATACAGAGAATATATTTATTTTTTCTTGCTAGATCTGCAGAATGGGTACATCCACATCACCAATTACAAGTGACTAAAACCTCATTTGACAGTTGTACTGTTCACAATCCATTACATAATAAAAGTACCCCATTTTTGCCCTGCAGTCGCCTCATAACATTTTGCAGTTTTTTTGTAAATAGTGACACCATTTTTGAAATAACAGTTGTCAGTCCAATAAGGAGTGGCAATCCTATTTCAGACAAAAACTCATTGTTTGATGTTTGAAAAGCACTTGCCCTACCACCCTTCTTGGTATATGATGTCACCAGAACCCTTCTATAGCATATTGGACCATTTTACATGTTCCCTTTTATGTATTTTTTATTTTACAGATTTACTTTGGGGGTAATAAACTTTTTTAAAAAGATGGATTTCAAACAAGCAAATGTTTATTGACAATAGTAAGTAAAATATTGGCTTATACTGTTTAGTTGCCTGCAGTGAAATAAAAAATAATGCTTGATTATGCTAAATATGGAATTTTAGTAAAAAACACTGTTTGGCATGGTGGACCGTATCTTGCCAGATTTGTTGCAGCGTCCACGTTCTTGGTGATATCTGAAAAAGTAGAGCATTTGGCTACACCATAACTACATAATGGTGACTGCATTGTGTTCTATGTATATGTGTATTACATACTGGCGGTCGCCAGTAGGTAGTTATAGTTAGGACCACGTTTCCGTAGGAAATTCGCAACATTCTATTTGGAATAACTTTGGCGCCGGTCGACGAATCCTCGCGAAATTTTCAAAACTAATGGGGCGCTACGCTCCGCTCCTACCCTGAAAGTCTCGGGGGGATTCGTCAAGCGGGGGCTGAGAAAAAAGGGGGTTCCAAAATGTGTTTTTCCCATGCATTTTTCCATAGGACCTTTAGACACAGCTACAGCCCGAACGGCTGAACAGAGTTACTTGAAATTTGGCAGAGAGGTAGTCCTCAGGTCAAGGAAGTGCCTTTTGTAGGTCTGGTGTAAATCTGTTCAGTAGTTCCTGAGAAAATAGCATTTAAATCAATATATATATCTGAGCCAGCTTACGGTGCGCTTACGGTAAGCTCACCGTACGCGTACGGTGACGTGCGCGAGCGCGATTCTGATTCGCTGTTAGATCTTAGTAAACATTCGAATCGTTCGAAACCAGGAAGCGGCAGCCGCCATTTTCTCTCTCGCACTCTTAAGGGGTGAGGAAAATCGAAGGCCAAAAACATGTAATGGGACTGTTTAGACAGCTCCTTACCACCTAGCCTTGATTAATGGGTCCCCACCGTTCCCCCATGGGCAAAAAGTCCATTTTTATTTTTTTACGAAAAATCGCCGATTATAAAAAAATTATCCTCACTCTCCCCACCCCGTGTGCAAATGGTGCCCGAACGGCAACTTTTGCGCATGGCATATCAGCCTTGTAGAAAATGTAAAAGCTTACCTTTCACAGCGAAGCGCATAATATGTCCTCCATGTGCGCACGGTGCGGGTAGCGCATCGTGCGTACATGGCCCATCGTATGTGTACGGTAAAAAAAAAAAAAAAAAAAAAACACCCCGTGTGTAAATGGTGCCCGAAGGGCACCATTTGTGCATGGCATATCCGAAATGTAGAAAATGTAAAAGCTTACCTTTCACAGCGAAGCGCATAATATGTCCTCCATGTGCGCACGGTGCGCGAAGCGCATCGTGCGTACATGGCCCATCCAGCGTAACGTGGGCACGCAGTGCGCGTAGCGCACCGCGTGCCCACCCTGCGTGCACGGCACTAACTGCGTACAGTGGGCGCGCTGCGCGAAGCGCACCGCGTGCTCACTGTGCGCGCACGGTGCGCGCACGGAACGTACTGCGTTAAGTGGGCGGGCACGCCACGAATGGCGTAAAGTAACTTAGCATTTAAAAAACCGTACAAATTCACTGAAAAAACCATAGGTTTCACACACGTTATAGTTAGGAATTAGCATTTAAAAAACCTTGCAAATTCACTGAAAAAACCATAGGTTTCACACGTTATAGTTAGCTGGACATTTTACTGATAAAAAACCAATGAAATTCCCCCGTTATAGTTAGTGCAGGCAACTATAACTCACGCGACCGCAATCCTCTGCTGATGACATATGTGTCTTTATGAAAAAAAAATATTTGTAATATATGTATAGCTAAAATTTAATGGAAGAAGACATGGGCAAATAAGTGTCTAAATACAGTATTAGCATCAGCAGAGGATTGCGGTCGCGTGAGTTATAGTTGCCTGCACTAACTATAACGGGGGAATTTCATTGGTTTTTTATCAGTAAAATGTCCAGCTAACTATAACATGTGTGAAACCTATGGTTTTTTCAGTGAATATATATATATATATATCCTTCCTCATATGGACCGTTTTTTTCGACACCTGGGCGCTCTTGGTGGTGCGTCCACGGTATGACGGAGCCAGGTCGTTGAAAATTCTAAAATCAACGTCTCCGATTGGAGACAGGTCCGCTCACACTCAGAAATATTCGAAGCAGATTCCAAATTCCAGTTAGCAAGGTTGTGATTTAATTCAGCATACCAGTAATAATCCTCTACGCGTTTCAATCTTTACAAAGATCTTTTTCACGAGGTTCAATCATTACACTTCTGACATGTTTTTCTCATTATTTAAACCCATTTCCTCATACGTCATTGCATCACTTCCTGGTTGTTATTTGCAGTGCATTCTGGTTAGTGTAGTTCTATAACTATCACTACTCTTTATTTTATTTACATTATCACCCGTTTGTGTACTGTGACCAGTTATTTATCTTATTTGTAACTCTATTCCGATCATGTTATTAATTATGCCATTTTCAAATAGATTATTTCAAAGAAAATTAATTTTTATACGGGCTATCCACTGCCTATTGTAGGCATTCCTAATATTCCAAGGTGAAGTTTGATTTGCTCCCCTATTTACCAGTGTCAATACCCATTTATTTATATTGGGTCTCGTCGTTTTTTTAAAGGAATAACTTTCGTATTCATTATACCCTTTCTTTGATACCTTTGCTTACCCTCCGGTGGGTGGCGACGATGACCACATTTTTTTAGGTTTTGTCCATTTGTTTTTAGCCCTTTACCTTTTTACTTTCCTATGCTCCATTTATCGGATTTATAAGAAATTCTCATTAATTTTTCAGTGAATTTTTATACAAACGTGCTACTATCAACCCACCACCAACCTAAATATTCTTTCACCTATAGATCTAATTCTATTTAAATTAAGATTAAAATTATTTAACAGTTTTTACAATTTTGATGCAAGAGACAAAACAATTCAGACAGTTCATTGGCTTCTTTTGAAATTTCACAAGTGCGAGTACATCTCTTCATCCTGGTTCAATCCGTTCGGGGTCAGGGTACGAAAATTAAGAATGTATCTTGACTCCTTTTGTCTGAGGATTTTTTCTCTATTGCCACCTCTTATATGTTTTGCTACAGCTTCCACCGCATAGAAAGTTAATTTCTTCCAATCTCCCCCATGCTTTTGTTCCATATGCTTTGCTACTGCATTACTTCCGTCATTATTAACTGTAGCTCGCACATGCTCCAGGATGCGTTTTTTCAGTTCACATTTGGTGCTTCCCACATATTTTAGTGGGCAGGGGCATTCAATAATATAAATTACGTATTGGCTCTTACAATTTTGAGTTGTTGGATTTTCCATTTCTTATTGTCAGCCGTTTTAATTTCTTTCATGTTCTTTGCTATGGTGCACACTTTGCAGCTTGTGCATTTATAAAATCCCTGTGGTTTTAACCATGAGACTTGCTTTCTTTTGGGTAAGAAGTGGCTGTGAGTCAGCTGATCTTTGAGATTTTTCGTCCTTCTATATGTAATGTTCGGTTGATCTCCTATTATACTTGCCACTGTTGGATCCAGATGTAAAATGTGCCAGTTTTTTCTCATAATCTTCATAATTTGTTTATTTTCAGTGGAATGTGTAGTTATTAGGTGGATCTTTTGATCTTTTTCCTCCTCTTCTGACATTTGTGGGATTTTTTCTTTCAATAGTTCAGTTCTTGGTATTTTTGTTGTTCTTTCAAAAGCTGCTGCCACAATTTTCGGGTTATACTTTCTTTTTTTTAATCTTTCACATGCCTTCTGACAATTCACTTTCCATTCATTCTCCTGTGAACATATTCTCTTTATTCTCAAGAATTCCCCATATGGGATGTTATTAATCAAACTTGTTTGATGGAAACTCTCAGCATGTAAGACAGCATTAGTTGCTGTGCTTTTTCGATGTAACGTAGTTTGGACTTTTTCCTTATCGATGTAGATTTCAGTGTCCAGAAAGACAACTCTTTCTCTGCTGATGTCATATGTAAATTTTAAACCTGTTTCTGTATTGTTGAGGATTTCAAAATATTCTTTGAATTCTTCATTGGTCCCATCCCAGATTAGCAGCAGGTCGTCTATATACCGTAACCACATTATGGTCTTGTTTGCATATAGTTCGTTATCTGTCGACCAGGCAATGATGTTTTCCCACCATCCCATTGTGAGACAGGCAAAACTTGGACTAAATGAAAAGCCCATCGCTGTTCCTTTGACTTGGTGAAATATTTCTTCTCCAAACATAAAAACATTTTGTTCAAGACATATGGTAATCATTTCTAGCAACATCCTGTGGTCCCCGTACTGAATGTTCCTATCTTGTAGGAAATATTCACAGGCTCTTAGCCCAATATCATTTCTTATGTTCGTATACAATGATATCACATCCATGGTGACAAGTTGGTATGTATCCATCCATGGAATTTCTTGTATGTGTCTTAACAGGTCTCCGGTGTCTTGTAGATATGATGTTAGTTTTTTTACATATGGTAGTAGGTACACATCTATGTAATTTGCCATATTCTCCAATAATGCTCCTTTTGCCGATATTATCGGTCTTCCCGGTGGTCTAGTTGGATGGTTGTGGATTTTGGGGAGGAAGTATATAGTTGCCATCCTCGGATGGTCCGTTTTCAAATATTTTGCTTCATCTTCATCCAGAAGGTTTTCAGTCTTCCAATTTGTTAATTTTACATAAAGCTCTTCTTTCCATATCTTTGTTGGATTTTCCTCAGTTTTTCATAATATTCCTTATTTCTTAGTTGGGAATATGCTTCCCGCATGTAGGCATCTTTTTCCATGATGATGATATTGCCACCTTTGTCCGCTCTTTTGATTTCAATCGTATCATATTTTTTAAAATTTTGCAATGCTTCTTTTTCTTTCTCTGTGAGGTTGTTTTTTTCTTTTTCCATAGCTCAATTGGTATAGATCCTTTATAACCGCTTCATGAAATATATCCACTTTATTGCCTTGTGGCAATTGAGGGTAGAATTTTGATTTCCTCTTCTTACCACTTGTCCCTGCACCTAGTTGTGGACAATATATACGTTTAGTTGTTTTTTTGTGAAATCTGGATCCTCATCTAGTTCCATCAGTGCCACAAAGCTTTCCGTTTCTTTTACTGTTAAATCCATTTTTGGTTTGTCAATTTTTTTGGTATATTTTGACATTTTAGGATTTTTTGAAAAGACTTTCGCCAATTTAATCTTGCGAATATATTTATAAAGGTCTATTTGTGTTTGAGCTAGATCCAGATTGTTAGTTGGACAAAAGTTCAGACCTCTTTTTAAAATTCTTTCTTCCATTTCTGTTAGCACTTTTTTGGAAAGATTAATTACCTCTAGCTCTTGTGAAGGTTCTTCAGATGTCTTTCCTAGGTCCATTTTTGTCTCATGCTTCTGGTTGTTGCTCCAGCTCGTTTTAGACTTGTTGTTGCGCTTCCCTCTTCTCGTGGGTTTGATCTTATTTGTCTCACAGAAAGGGTATAGTGAATATGAAAGTTATTCCTTTAAAAAAACGTTGAGACCCAATATAAATAAATGGGTATTGACACTCGTAAGTAGGGGAGTCAATCAAACTTCACCTTGGAATATTAGGAATGCCTACAATAGGCAGTGGATAGCCCATATAAAAATTAATTTTCTTTGAAATAATCTATTTGAAAATGGCATAATTAATAACATGATCGGAATGGAGTTACAAATAAGATAAATAACTGGTCACAGTACACAAACGGGTGATAATGTAAATAAAATAAAGAGTAGTGATAGTTATAGAACTACACTAACCAGAATGCACTGCACATAACAACCAGGAAGTGATGCAATGACGTATGAGGAAATGGGTTTAAATAATGAAAAAAACATGTCAGAAGTGTAATGATTGAACCTCGTGAAAAAGATCTTTGTAAAGATTGAAATGCGTAGAGGATTATTACTGGTATGCTGAATTAAATCACAACCTTGCTAACTGGAATTTGGAATCTGCTTCGATTATTTCTGAGTGCGAGCGGACCTGTCTCCAATCGGAGACGTTGCTTTTGGAATATATATATATATATGTATATATATATGTATTTATTTATATATATATATATATATATATATATATATATATATATATATAAAAAGAGGGAAAGAGATAGAGGTAAATTTAGATATATCTCGAGCTACAGATAGGTTGTAGTCTTTTCCTGACATTTGTGGAAATTCAAACTACAGGAAATTATAAAAACTGCCTTTTCTAGACAAATCACAAAACAGGTTTAAAAAAATACCTTTTCTAACGTCCTGTGATTATCTTTCTAATTTACCAAGATTGGGGTCTAAAGACCGATCTGAGAGGAGAGGGGTTGTAATAATGTTTGGTATCTTTCTCAGGTACCCATTTGGCCTGCCACAGGTGTAATGGTACATGGGAACACCCATATGGTTACACTCATATATCATGCTTCTGGGAGAGAAATGGTAGATGGGAGAGGATGTTAGTAATTGAGTTGGAACCATGTCTTGAATGTTTCCTTGTCCTCCTAAGCTAACGATGAAGAAATGGCCTCTAGTGTAGTTGTTCAGCATGACACCTAACATTCACCTCGTCCTTGCCTTTCTAATAATGTCTTGACCAAAAGTAACTCATTGCTATTCATGCTCACTTATCTTAAGACACACTTTTCAAACAAACATTTTTCCATTGACCGTGCTGTACTTTCTACTTGAAACATATTTGTCTTGATTGCTCAACAACATATTTATTTTCGTATCACCTGCAGCAGTGCCCTAAACAATAGAAATTTGCGTTGGATATGATAAGCTTCTAAGATTTCTGTTTTGCCTTGACCTCCATGCTTGCTGTTTTAAACATTACTGTCCCTAGTGACACCACATATAAGGGCACGAATGGGATGCCATGTTTGTCCTGGTAATATCCGTACCCTCTAGGATACTCTGAGCACATAGAAATTCCTGGAAAGTCCTAGTCCTACCTTTAGCATTTACGTAATAGATGTCTTAACAAACATAAAATAGAAATATTTAAGAAAATCCTAAAGAAGATGTTTAGCCAATCCCTCTGAGCCACATTCCGTTTTCATTTTCTATGGCAAACCCATCAGACCATGGCACTTCTCAATAAGTCAATAATACCCAGCATTCTCTAATGACTATCATTATGACAGAGATTTGCGCCATCACGGATGCCCAAAATGAACCAGGATTTATTGTCCCAGGGCCGTCATGTTACTAGGGGATAGGCATTATAACATGTCTGACCACAATTTACCCAGAAATATTACCATTATTGGAGGGTCAGTATTTGACCATGGGTGGGCAATGTGAATCCTCTAATGGAAGTAACAGGTTGCCAAGAATCATTCATTTATTTATTTGGTGTTTTATATAGCGCGAACATGACCCTGAGTAGGGTGTCGGAGCGCTTTACATTTTCATTTAAAAAACAGTTATGTTACCAAGTCATCAGTTGATGTACATTGATTTAGAGAATAAAAATTAAGCTTAATATACAAAAATACAAACAACAAAAAGGTTAATGTTCAAAGAAAGGTAGCCTGTAACTGATCAGGAAGGATCCATGATGCTTGCGAGTCTGTTGAGATTATGGGAGGTATTTACTCATGTGAAAGGATTTTGCTTTGTTTTTTAATGCAGAGATGGACGGGATTTTTCTAATGTTGGGAGGGAAGGCATTCCAGATTCTAGGAGCTGCGCCAGAGAACGCTCGATCATAAGTTCTTTTCTTACGAAAACGGTCCGGTTTCAGTAGTAGATCTCCATGGCTCCTAGAGATACGGCATCCTCCAGATAGAGTGATTTTCTGGGCTAGGTACACAGATGTTTCGACATGTACCGCTTTGTGAGTGATGCATGCCAACTTAAATTGTACTCTTGCTTCGGAGGGCAGCCAGTTGAGAGCTTTCAAATTAGGGGTGATGTGGTCGAATTTTTTGGATCCCTTTATAAGTCTTGTGGCCGCATTAAGACAAGCTTTCAATGGGGCTGTTGAGATCTTGGGAAGACCGGCCAGCATTGTGCAACCATATTCTATCCGTGCCTGAACTGCTGTTTTGAGGTATGACTTATTTAAAAATGGTTTCAGTTTTCTAAGGTAGCTTAAATGGAACCGGGCGTTTTTTGCCATTGTGTTAATATGTGATAGCATGTTCAAGTTTTTGTCCAGAATAATTCCCAAGGATTTAGTGGAATCAACAATCTTCGGAGTACAGTTTAATGCCATGATCAGATTGGTCCATTCTATAATGTTCGTGGAGCTTTTCTGGGGGGAGATCAGCTGGAATTCGGTTTTATGTGGGTTAAACTTCAGATGGTTACTCGTTAGCCAATGATTGGTTCTCTTTAGTGCCTGGTTCATGATACTTATCTCTTCTGTCGACGTGACTTTGATGTACAGCTGAGTGTCATAAGCGTACATGTGGAAAGAAATGTTTGCTCGTTGTAGTGTTTCCGTTTGTGGTTCTACGTACAGATAAATAACGCCGGGGAGAGTGTGAAGCCCTGGGGAACTCCGATTGTATTTCTGGATGAAACTGATAAAGTTTGGTTGACTATGAATATTTGCGATCTTTTTTCTAGGAAAGAGCTAAACCATTTTAGGACTGTCCCCTCTACTCCCATTCCATTTTTCATGCGATATAGTATTTTGGCATGGTTTACTGTGTCGAATGCCGACGAGAGGTCAAGCAGGATTAGGAGACGTTTCGTTATGGTCGAGGGCAAGTAGTGCGTTGTCCACGATGGGCGTTTTTGCTACTTCCGTATTATGGATAGGTCTGAATCCTGATTGGAAGTCATTTAATAGATTGAATTCGGAGATATGATGGCTCAGTTGTTGTACACATTTGTCCAGGACTTTGGCTAGCATGGAGATGTTTGTTACTGGTCTGAGATTGTTTGGGTCAGAGGGGTTCTCTGTTGGCTTTTTTAAAATTGGACTAACTTGCCCAGCTTGTAGGCATTCCGGAATTGCGCCTTGTGCTAATGAAACGTTAATGATCTTTTTCCATGACGGGATGAGCAGATGGTTTATTGAGGACCAACACTTTGCAGGTAAGGGATCGTTGTCATGATAATTAGGTTTAATGGTCGAAATGATCTTCGCAATGTCATCAACACCAGTGCCTCCAATAGATAGATCATCAACACCAGTGCCTCCAACAGATAGATTTTTTCTCCCATGCTAAAAATGCTAGTTGTAGAAACACTTTTTAACCATTTGCTGTTTAGGAAGCATGCTTTGTTCATCCACCTAAAAAGAACACCAGTGATAAAAAAGGCAAATATAAATACGCAGGATTCATTTGCAAAAAATAAAAAAAACATATTCATACACAGGCATGCACACTCACACACATACACACATTAAAGTACAATGAAATCCACATGGAAAACAAGTAGAAAACATATAACTCCTGTTTTTTTTAACTAGAAAGCCATACTTACTGTCCACTTGTGGGTATCTTTCTCCAACAATGTAGCATCACCCTACTGCCATAGAAAGTACAATAGTCCTTTGAAGGTTCTAGAACTGTTCAGCACCACATTTGATTTTCTCAAATCTATTCTGTAGATTGGGGTCTTGTAAAAGGCTGACAAAAATTGGTCCACTAAACTGAAAAAATAAGCAAATCCCCTCATTCCCTCCAGCATTCCTTGCATCTCTCTGAATGATATGTGGCATCTACCAAAATACTTGAATCTACCTCACTGAATTCATAGGTCAAAAGAAAGATTCGACCAGGAGTAATACCAGATCACTTTCTCCATAGACTTATTGGTCAATTTGAACTGACTTTAAGGGCTTCTCCATCTAATGCATACCGAATGCTCAGTTAAGAATCCTTAAGGATCACAGTAATAGTACTGGGGGTTCTTATACATGCCAGTGTGTACAGGGAAGAGGGTACCTCAGAATGTTGCAGAACTTAAGATATGACTGCAAAGTGATAACCTTGTGCCCTCTGCATGTTTTGAAACTTGTAGCTTCAGTAACATCTCCCTTGAAGGTACTGCTTTGAAGTGCAAAGGTCAACATTGGTGTGTTATATCTAGATGGTGTGGGATTCTATTCAAAGTGAGTGAATCTATAACGATTACTGATACCAATAGCATTCCCGGTAAATGCTATTTCATCTGCTAATCCACATGATGTCATAAAGAGTACTTTGATGATCATGTAGCCATTCCTTACTTAAGCTGAGTGTTTTGGGAAGTGTGGTCTAGTGATAGGAGAGGGATCATTTGCTGAGGGCAGAGAATAGCTAACTGGGTGTCACTAACTTTGAAGCTTCAAACACTGACCATCAAAATATTGGCATCAACTGGTGTAAACTAAGGAGCACATTTAGGAATGACAGCAAAGCTCACAAACTTATATCTTCCATGTCCAATTTCCTATGCTGGACATACTTACATTTGCTTATTTCCAATTTGTCAGGATGGACAAAAGAGTGATGGTGCAAAGAATTGTGATCCAATATAACCCTAGGGTTCAAGGAGCTACTAAGGGGCTTGTTAGACTTGGCATCTTTTGGCATGTTTCCCCTGAGTTTTTGCTTTCTGACCTCCCAGGTTTTGACTCTGTTTTTGCTGGCTTAGTGTCTCTGCGCACTTTTCTCACTGCTGATCAGTGGTAAAGTGCAATTGCTCCTGTGGTAAAATGTGTTATGGATTGGTGTTTCCGTGATTGGTCTATTTGATTTATTTGTCAGTCCCTAGTAAAGTCCACTGAGTGTGCCAGGGACTGCAAATCAAATGCTGTTAGTGGGCTGCAGCACTGGATTGTGCCACCCACACGAACAGCCTGTAAATGAAACTCTGGCCTGCCATTGCAGAGCCTGTGTGCAGTCTGGTACTGCCATGTCAACTTGGCAAGTGCACCCACTTGCCAGGCCCTAACCTTTCCTTTTCTTACACGTCAGTCACCCCTATGGTAGGCCCAAGGTACCCCTGTGGGCAGGGTGCAGTGTATGTGAAAGGTAGGACATGCCCTGGTGTATGTGGCATGTCCTCATAGTGAATTACTGCCAATTTAGTTTTTCACTATTGCAAGGCTACCTGTTCCCATAGGACAGAATGGAGAGTTTGTTTACAACATCTTATAAACATAACTGGCCCTGGGAACTAGGTGGAAAATAAAGTTTAGTATGCCTGAACTCAGAACCTAAAGATGCATCTTTTAGTGAAGGTGATTTTTACATTTTGGGTTTGAAAATACCACTTTTAGAAAGTAGGTATTTTCTTGCTCAGACATCCAGTAGGCCTCTGCTGGGTTTGTGGTTTCACTGTCTGGTTTTTAAATGACAGGGGCTGTGGAGCAGCAGTGGCTCCAGATAGTCCAGGTGGGTCAAGAAAGGGCTGAATAGATCTGGGCTGCATTTAAAGTAGGGGGAGGAGATTTCCTTTCACCTGAATGGGCCTGGTCTGCCTCTGACAATGCTGTCTCTACCTCCTGGCAGGAAGCTGCACCAGAGAGGATAGAACTGGTTCTGGCTGGGCACAGACACTCTCTGCCTGAGAGGACAAAGGATTTTGGGCTATAAAAAGTGGGGCCCAAACCCCTGAACTTTAGAACTCTTTTGGCCCAAGAAGACTGCCAAGAAGAAGAGCTGGAGAAGCTGTGAGGAGGAACTACCACTTTGCTGTGGGCTTTGCTGTGTTGGCCTGCAGTGGCTGCTTCTGTCTTGGGCAGTGAAAGGACTGGACTGAACTTTCTGCAATCTAGTTTTATGAGTTTCTCCAAGGGCTTGAGGTAGAGCTTGCCCCGTGTTCAAGAAGTCTCAGGAACAGCAAAGAATTCAAGGTCTTCTGCCCTCAGGACTGGAGACTGTGTGTTTTGTGCTGCAACAGAAGAAAAAGCAACCCGACACCATCTATGATGCCGCTGCCGACTCCGTGTCCTGAAGGCACCGCAGAGGGCACTGCCGCAACACAGCACAGCGACCCTGGTCTCACCGATGACGTCTGTTTATGCCACCACCGATCCACTACTCGCACCGTGACCTGTGGGCACCGCACTCCCCATCGACTCGCTTCACAACACCGCCTTGGTATCCTTGACGCTGCCCCTCCATGCCGCAATCGACGCTTCTGCCTGCACCATGGTTCGAGGGCACCGCACCTAAAGTTACATGACACACCAACCTCCTCCCGCACAGCAGCCTTGGCCTACCAACACCGGCGCCATTGACTCCAGTTCGTCAGCAGACGACAGCGCTTCAGCAACGACGATGACGCTGCTTGCACCGTGACCCTGGTCTCACCAACTACGCCATCTGACGCCACCACGAGCCGCTGCTCGTACTGCGCCCTGAGGGCATCGCACGCCACACCACTGCACTTCGCACCGCAGCACCCGACGCCTGCCAATGCCAGCGCTCCTGACTTCAACCATGAGGAGTTCGATCTGCAACGCGTTTGACTTCGAAGGCCCGGCGACTCCTGCACCGACCTACTGAACCGATGCCTGCTGATGCCCTGTTTTCAGAGCTTAACGAGAGGTTGCCGATGCCCTGCATTTCTAAAGGTACTGTTTTGTGGTTCTTCCTGACACCGTAGTCTGCGACGCCGCGGTCAGCCAGAACTGTTTGGATTTGTTTGTTCATGACGCCGTGATAGCCCCAGAGGGAGCTAATGATTTCAAGGAACTGTTTTTCAAGGTTATTTTGATAACTGGAGATTTCTAAGTACTGTATTGTGGATTTTTTGGTCTTGTCTTAAGTATATAAAAATATTGGATATTTTTCTACACTGATGTGGTGTCCTATTTGTGGTGCGCACACTGTATTACTCTTGGTTATGTGCAAATGCTTTACAGACTGCCTCTAAGATGAGGGTGATGGTGAGGGTGCAGAGAATCAGGAAAGTTAAATCAGGCGGCCGGGCCTATTGCATTGCAGCTCCCCGGCTCTGGAACACACTCCCATTGGACATTCGACAGATAGATAATCTGATGCAGTTCAGAAAAAGGATTAAAACCTGGCTCTTTCCTCGGGCCTACCACCAAGCCCCCTGCTAATTCCGCCTGGCAGGGGCCTTTCTCACTCAGTCTACATTCTAACATAGCGCCAGGTTACCCGTAGGGTGTCAGCTGCGCTGTACAAGCAATTATAATAATAATAATAATAATAATAATATTAAGATAAGCCTGACTGCTCGTGCCAAGCTACCAGGTGGGTGAGCAGGGGTTATTTTAGGAGTGTAACTCCCTTATCCTGACTAGGAAGAAGGGTCTCTACTTGGACAAAGGTGCAAACCATTGCCAACTAGAGACCCCCATTTCTAACAGGGCTCATTAAGAGTCTGGTGGTCCACAGACCGCCAGACTCGCGGGGTGCAGCGGTCTTTCAACCTCTCTATTACAATTAGGATGGTCGGACCGCCAATACCCCGCAGCAACTGCCAGGGAACCACTGTTCCCTGGCAGTGGTGCGGTGGTCTTGAGGCCACAATATTCTTTGTGGAACCGCTGTGGTTCGCCAAGCATATTGCAAGTTTCCTCTCTGCCACATTTCTCATGGTGGTTCCTCTTCCTTGAAAACCGTGGTGGAAAGGAAACAAAGGGGGCCCCATATAGGGCCCCCTTGTGCCTCAGAGCCATGGGGTGCATGCAGAGGGCACTACATGTGCCTCCCTGTATGCATGCACCCCAGTTCCTGCACAGCATGATCATTACATGCCATATCATGCAGGAACTGTTTTTGGGGTTCCCATTGTGGTGCCCATTTTCTGAGGCACTGCTGTGAGAATGTAAAATAAAAGCCTGCCAGACAAAGAAATACTCGTAATCTGGCAGGAAGCCTGACCATGGGTTTGGCGGTGCGGCGCACTGCCAAGCTCATAATCAGGCCCCAATTAAGATGGGACATAAGAGTGTGGCTAGCAAGGAACATATCTATCCGAGAAAAAGATTTACGAGAGGCGGAAAAATATGTAAACCCATGTTCTGTCATCTCACAATATCGCCAGACATCCACCAGAGCATAAGGTTCCATTACTTGCAACAAAGCTGCCCTAACCATTTCGTTTGAGCTATAGGTGGTTCTCAAAGTAGAGTTTAACCCTCGACCACTAAAAGAGGGGTCCATCAATGGATTAAGGACCCTGAAAATAATCAATGGTTCCGACCATTGATGTAGCTAAGAAAGCAGACTATCAAAGACCACAGGGTCATTAGTGTTGGCCCCATAGAGTACACATGGCATAATGCATAATTGGCCCCTCTTGACTGTTGCTCTGAACTTTCATCCACCGACATCTATACCGTGGTTGATGAGTGTCTAGCTCTTATTCCAAGCCAGTACGGCAATCCCTCTCTGAGAGAAAAGAAACAAGCTGAGAATAGCACTTGATACCAGAAATCATCCAGAACAAAGGCCTGTTTATTCACGAGCTGAGTTTCCTGTAGGCCATCTAAATGTGGATGAAGATAGTGTAACATCACAAATCAGTAGAGGAAAAAAAGCTGCATAGTACACCCTCAGCACCCCTCTTTCTAACTTGCTTTCAATATATTGATGTTACCTATTACTCCAAATAGCTAGGCTTTTTGTCTTCACAGCATTATCCTCGCTACCCACGAACCCTTTCCCTTCTCTTGTCCTTTATTTCTGGCTAAATGGGCTTCTCACATACCATCAGTCTTTCTTCTATTCTAAAACCTATTCACAGTAAACAAAACAATTAGGCTGCACATTACTCAAAATATTCTTTTCAGACTGCCAAATTTGCTAGAAGTAATCACTGGTTTTCTATTCCAAAAATAGTCAGGTATCTTCTAACATATGGATAATTACTTCTTTACTCTAGATCCTTGTTTATGTACCCCAGGAAATGATAAAGCTAAAGAGAAAAAGACACGAACATCAGCTAAAAAAATCAAATTTTTTCTTTGTGTAATTTCAATATTTTTCTTAGCTATTGCCTTCATACCTTACAAGTTAGCTAAGTGTAGCACACTCTTCCGAGCCTGCCAGTCTTCCTTCCGGAGAAGTTGCAAAGCTTAATTTTGTAGTCAGGCAGTTCTGTATTGTGCGGGCAGAGCTGGCGGAATTTGATTCTGCGTGATTACATTAAAATTCTGCAGAATTCAGCTTTGGAGCGGAGTGTGCATTTGTTGCTATTTTCTTAGTGCTAAATGCACCCCCTCAAACAAAATGGATGCGAGGGTGCATTTTGCACTAAGAAATAGAGCTGGCAAATACCAAATGCACTGCAGTACCTACCCTTCGGTGCCACTGTTACATACTAAGATTACATAAGCCTTAAATACTCTGAGTATGTAAGGGCACTGCGGGGTATGCACATCAGTGAAGTTAGTAGTTTTTAAACAGAGACAGAAGAGGAAGCTGTCCCTGTATGTTTAAAAAATAACTGCACATTAAAGTTTGACTGCTGATTAATAAACGTAAATGGTGTCTACATCAAGGAGTTAGTGCTTGGGTGGTTGTAGAGCAACTGAGTCCATTAATAAGTGGCTAGATGAAAGCACATCAATTTGAATGGATGAAGAGGCCAGTGCCTTATGTGTGGGATAAGTAAGTCTGGGGTCTATTGTGGCAGTGTGCAGGGGCTTGGGTAGGTTATGATGAAGTGGGAACCCAATTGTATTGTGACATCAGGGTGGAGGAATTAGAACTTACGATAAGTTGTGGTGGCAAAGTAGGAGAAGGCTGCACCCAATCAGTGCATGATGGAACACAGGGCAAAGAAGGGAGCACCTTACCTGGTAGAAGTAATGCTGAGGGGTTGGGTCGCTGGACCTCTTCTGCTGCTGGGCCATGTAGCCCCAGACCAAATTTCATATCTGCACCAGTTCCTCATCTGCACGATAACTGAGGCTTATGGCCTTGCTGCATGATTATCTCTGATCAGGAACACCCTTCTTTGTCTTTCTCTTTATGTCTGGATAAATGGTTGCTCATGTTACCTTTCCCTGAAATGTTTCTTCTCACATACCAACAATCTAATTTCCATTTTTAATCTGTTCACACTAAATAAATAAATTAGGCTACACATTACCCAAAACAATTTTTAGGCACTGTACCAGATTTGCTAGAAGTAATCATCGATCATCTCACAAAGTGGTCACACTTAAACATAAGCTGTCTTCCCACTTAGACGATCACCTGTAGGATGCACACCAGTGAAAAGCAAAATGTCTTTCCTTGTGGAGAGAGGGAGAATGTATGTGTGTGGATAGAGGAAATTGCTCTTGAACTGAATCTTGGCTAATGCTTTTTTTGGTATTTTCACAGCAAGAACCCAGCCCTGCTGCACTTGAACTGGAATAGACCAGGGGCCAGATGTACAGATAAACGACCGGTTTTAGCGGTTGCAAACGTGAAATTGGCCCGTTTGTGACCGCAAAAAAGGGTGGTGGTATGTACAAATGCTTTTTTGCCAGTCAGTGACATGCAAAATAGTGTTTTCGAGTTGCTATTAGCAAGGGGCATGCCAAGGGTGTCCCTTCCTAATATCGAGTCACAATGGTATGTAACATTGTTTTGAGACAGCATTTGTGGTTGCAAAACACTCACAGTTTACCGTCTACTTGAAGCAGGTGGTAAGCCACTCCCAAATGGGCTGAATTTGGAAAAAAAAGTTGCTTTATTGAAAAATCAAACACATACACTGAGGTCTGCTGTCACCAACAGGCCAAAATCCCTGTGTTTGCAGGCCATTCCCGATGGGTCGCAAATTGTGACCTGCCTCTTGAATATTAATGAGGCAGGTCCCTTGCGACCCTTTTGAGAATCGCAAACAGTGTCTCAGACATTGCTGTACATTTCATTTTGCGAGTTGCAAATTGCGAGTCGCAAAATATCGCAATTTGTGATTTGCAAAATGGAATGGTCGTACATCTGGCCCCACAAGCCTTGTACCTTATGATAGTGAAAGTCAAAGAATAAGTGAGAGGTAATCAGTGGGTAGGGAATTAGCTTGTTTTTTAAATGTTTGCATGCTAGCTGTAATGGAATGGCCTAGATCAAATTTTTTTTTTATTCTTCACCACTGGATATTCTAAAACCCCATTATCCCTCATCCCATTATTTTTCCATATGTGATCAAAGAAGCCTGTCTTAGGCACTCAGATCAGAGTCGAAATCCTTGGACAGCCTTAGCCACCTACAGTTGCCACATTGATGTCACCTTTATCCCTGCTAGCCCACTCTGGGTGCTTCATTTTTATGCCATGATTGCAAACAGCCACAAACCACCTCTTTTGTGTATTTTCAGCTTAATCCTGCATCTTCCTTCTGGTTCTCTGCACAGAAGGAAACGATGTCTGAGTTTTCCCCATAAATAGCAAAGACATATTTTGCTTGACCGCTCCCAAGACACTTCAAACATGCCTTGTTCAGGCTTTGTTCAATAGGTGGGCATTCTAAAGCGTTCTTGCCTTGCCTTAAAGCATCAGCCCTATGAACAGAAAACTGCTTTACGAAACTGAATTGGTTTTTCTACAATATTTTTCATTCCTTTTTGATAGTGGCAAAAATGTGTTTTGGTCCCGGTATATCTATAGGTCGTTATTTCAAAAGTCGATTACATGACAATAGAAGAACTACAAGCAGGTAAAAATAAAGGGTTCTGTTGTGACTGTTGGCAGTGGTCTTGCCTCACACTTTTTTTCGAATCTTTACAGTTGCCAGACACACGCACCTCAGATGAAACACACGAGAGCAGCATTACATTGGTGCGTCGCCTTATAAATCACACTTCAGGAAGGCAGAGGGTAAGTGATCAGTGGACAGGTCCATGTGTGAGTGTTTCCTTTCTCCCCTCCCAGTGTAAGCTGTTACAATTCTTTATCAGTGAATTGTCCTAAAATCTTCTGCAATCTTGTATACCCTTCCAAATGATTAAATCTCTTAACTATTATTTTCTCTGCAACACTGAAATTCCCATTAAGCTCTAATGAGCAAGCAAAGTTTATGTGGTGTGTTGAGTGGAAAGAAGAGAGCTGGGCAGTGCCATATCGAAAAAGATATTGCACTGCTGCCATCTTCCCAAGTGCTCGTTCTCCTTAAGGTTGCCTAGCAACATGCAGAAACATTTGAACCAGAAAGGTTTTGTACAGAAATGATAACCCTCCAGTACAAAATCCTTCGCTTAAACTTACTTTTAAACTTTGCCACTTTGTACGTGTTCTATACACACATGCAATGATAGAACAGTTTCGAGAAAAAAGATGTTCTCCTACTTTGTGCCTTCCTCACGGAGGCGTATTTTTTTTGGTGCAAACTCATGTCAACAACTGTTAGTAGATGGGACTCTGTGCTAAATTCCTAGGGTAATTACATGGGAACACCCATGTACAATCCATGAAACACCCCTTGACGCAAAGCAATGCAAAGTAACACAAACAGCTGCTTTGCGTTATTTTTAGTCAACCTTCCACACAAATAAACGTTTGCACTGAAATGTAATACTTTATCGTGACTTTACACCGGTGCACATCTCTTTTTGTGACTTTGTACCAACACAAAGCCTTGATAAATCTGACCCTACATTCATATTTTATCTAACTCAGACCAATGTCATCTCCATCCACCAAGCCCCAGATAACCCCTTCATTCTTACACCATGATTCTTGAGAAACTTTTATGTTTATTTGTTAAGTTAAGCACTCACTTCATATCAACTGTTTCTAGGCTTCCGCAAGACACGTCTTATTGCATAACATTCTTATTGTTTTAAATTGTATTGCTAAGTGGTTGTGAAAGCAATAATTTGATCAAGGTGAGTTTTGAATCCTGAAGGTCATGTTACTAGTGGTATTATGAGTGTGTGGATGGAGGATATTGCAAAATTGAAAGCCAGTGACTCTGAAGTGTTTTCTACAATTGGTTCCAGTGACCATTAGAAGATTGATTTCTTTGAATCTTAGGGGCATATTATCAAGCACAGCGTTAAACTTATCACCGCTTTAGAGGCAGAAAACTGCCCCTAAAGTGGCGATAATGGGCTTGATAATATGCCGCAGAGAATTCCAATAGAAGCCCATGTTTACACCAGAACATGGGCTTCTATGGGAATTCTCAAGGGCATATTATCAAGCCCATTATCGCCTCTTTAGCGGCAGTTTTCTGCCGCTAAAGCAGAGATAATTTTAACGCCGTTCCTTGATAATATGGCCCATAGATGGTAAGCTGGTGGCGCATGATTTTATTCTGTAGGTATAAGGGTGTTGAACGTTAATGGGAGTTGAAGGTTATGCAAAGGGAGACTATTTTATTGAGGCGTAAGTGGTCTATGCTTTTCTATGTCGACAAAAGTGTGAATGGTGAACGATGAACGGCAAGTTTCAGTTGTTCATAGTACTTTGGTTTGTCAGGAGGAGTGATGTAAAGGAAATTGTCGTAGTAACATTTACTGATGTTCCTACCTCCAGGGGTGGTATGTTTTGGGATGAGAGGCAAGATCTTTTCGAGGAGCTATATTTAGTAGAAAGTGACATTGACCATTGCTTCTGTCAGTTGAGACTGTGGTTTGTAGCTATACAAAACAATGAATCTGACTTTGGTTTTTATGGAACAATGTCCCCAAAGAAGGTTGGGCATGTCAGAGTGCCAGTATTTGTAAGGGAGTGGTGTCTCAGCACCAGGATTTCTGTTTTGAAGCCATGGAGTGTCATCAGCCTGCTCGGTATCATCCACATCTCTATTGCTTTGAGGTCTTCTGTTACATTGATGAATTGTTTCGTGTGACCTGCAAGTAAATCTACTTGTCATCCTGTGGAAGGTAAGGCTGTGGTTTTTAAGTCCATGCGGTTGTCAAGTATGTATTAGAAGGATTAGTATTAAGGATGATGTGGTCTCGCAGGGTGGGAGAATTCAAACAGCTGCAGCAGAGTGGTCAATGATGCGTGCAACAGACCAGTGATAGAAAGATGAGCCAGAGTGGTTGAAAATAATCAACTTACTTTGGAAGCCTTAGCTGAATCTCACAAGTTGACACAGATATTCACTGCTGTAGCTGCTGTTCCATGTTTTAAGCAGAATTCCGATTTCTTGTTATGTAAAAAGTCATTCCTAATATTGGGAAAGGTTGTCAGCTTTTGCCGTCATATTTTGTTGCAGAGGGTGGTGCATTAATGAGTCCCCTTTTATTGGATGAGTTTTAATGTTTCTTGTTATTGTGATTGCATATGAACTTTGTAAGATAATATCCCTCTTGCATCAGAATGAACATTTCTAATGGTGAAAAAGCAATGGAAAGAGGTGTAAACATCCAAGAAAAACTGGCAATTGAGTTAGAGTGGGCCTTTCATTGCCTGTAAGGAAGAATCCCATTCTAATGTGATTCATCAGTGTCTAGGGTGTCATAAGTTACAATGTGGGCATGTAATTGGTTGGTGACAGCTTGTCCAGCAATGGTATCTTTTATCCCTTTAGTTTCCAACTACTGGCCTACCCAGATGGCTGGCCCAAACTGGGGTGGTGTGGTGAGCAAAAGAATGATGGATTTAACCCAGATCTTTGTGAATGTTTGCATTGTTCAGCATTCTGTCCATCATTTGTTACTTTTGCCTCCCAATTAAGCAGTCATAGGAATGCGTATGTGCTACAAAATCAACTGGCATTGTACAGGCTACATACAATCTAAAGTGGGTTCTGCAAACAACATGACAAAGGAGAGTCTACGGGAGCCTCCAACTCTTCTGCAGCGTATGCAGAGCAAACCATGGAGACTAGAGAAAAGAAAGTAGTATTTTGGGGGTGGGCAATATGCTTATTGACAGTGGCACAATACTTTGACTGAGTGTTTCCTCATTCTCTTTTTGTATCTTCACAGCACTCACTGTGGCATGGCACATCTGGGATGTTCCATAGGAGCAGCCCTGTACTTTTAAACCAGATCTATTACGTTTCTGAGAGAGAAAGGGTAAGCAACAGGGAATATCAATGGAGGGGTGTGGGCCATATGGTTGATCTTTGACTCCCATCTGCATGGTTAGTTGTTGTCCTTCAAAATGGGTGTCCAATATCCATCCTCATCTCACACTACCTGCTCCTCCCCCAACAGAATTTAAGTGTCTAGTCTCTAAACTAAAATGGCTCCATGACAATCCTGTTACCCACTGTTCTCACCACATTGACATCTCCTCCATCCTTCCAAGCACTGTCTAGTTAGCTCATCTTTACATCAGAGTTCTCGCCTTCCAGCGCCCACTTCTTCCTCTTCTTTTCCACCTTTCCACATGATAGACAGACTTATTGACTTTGCAGGGCATGTTGATGCTTGTATCCATATTATAGATGGATTGTGAAACCTTATTTTACATATGTATGATTTATACACCATTTAAAAAGGACCACAGAAAGTTCAACTGATCTTAATTCATAATTGGCTTTTTTTTACAACTATTTGTACACTATCCTTAATACTCGTACAATAAACTACAGAGGAAATTGGTTTATCTCAAACATACTGTGATATTGTTCACTTAAAAAGTAGTGAGAACATATGATCTTCACAAAGAGAAAAATTGTGTGGAATAGGTTTTCACCAGTGCAAATTTCGGTGGTAAGGCACTGAGTCTGTAGCACTTTCTGAGATTAGAAAAGTAAGCTGCTGAATCATGAGATCAAGTATCTCCACCCATCCCAAACTTTTCAGGCCCTTATCACCCTGCCATTTCCTTGTAACTACCAAGCATCCTTGGTTCAGGCTTGACTAGCTACTCCTGTATAGGGTTAAGTCTTTGACTTCTGAGAAGTGTACTCCTGGTTTTATGTGGATAAATCCTTATGCCTGGCTTACAAAGCTTTGCAAGGGACAGGTCCCTTGTTCCTGAAACAACACTTCACCTGGCACCATCCAGCCAGAAACTTAAGATCATCACAGAGCAAGCTCGATGGGGAGGAAGAAATTTTGTTCTGAGCACAGTGAAACTATGGAACTCTCACCCTATGGACATCAAACTCAGCCCCACATTAGTCTCCTTTAGAAAATCACTAACAACTTGACTGTTTTACAACTAAAGCCACAGTCTCTGTTATGCATGGCAAACCTTTTTTCCCACACAGCGCCTAGACGCCCTTGGGCATTCGTGCACTATATAAATATAAAATCAAAAAACAAATCATAAACAAGAACTACAAATCCCAGAATGGAAAGTTAAAAACCTACACCATAGCAGTTAGTTCTGCATAGATCTGGGCAACTTGACAAGGAGCTCAGAAGCCTGGGGAGCTCTGCTGCTCAGGGTCTATACTGTAATAGTGTAAACATTGGTACTTAGTTATTGTGCAACTGAGCCCTTATAATGATCATAAGAATTCAGGACAAATGTTAACACCTATCCTGTTTTCACTTGTGAAGGAGGTGTATTGAAAGCCAAATTAGTTATAACTCTTGCATGTATGTATTGAAATATAATTAATGCAATTGTCAATGCAGTTTGTGAATCACTATTGCTGTTTGGTCATGATTATCTTATGTCTAGGGTTCAAGTTACCTACAAATGTAAAAATGTTTTCCATTTTTCTCTAACCCCCACCTGAAATATATATTTATGTTTGTGCATCTTTTTCTTTTCCAGGCAACAGAGCCTTTTTCCCAAAACTAGTCTGCTTTGCGCAGAAGCATGCTGCACAGATAAATAACACCATTGACAAGATGCTTATTACATAATAAAAATAAAGCTGTCAAATGTATATTGTAAAATAAAAAATAACGTCAAAAACCATATTAAAAAATAAAAAAGTTTAATGCTGTCTACATGTGATTCCTACTTGATCCTGTTTAATTGATTCTCTTGTTGACTGGGAGTCAGTGGAGTTGTCAGAGGTGTTGCGTGATGTGGCTGAGGCAGGGGATGTCGAGTACCAGTCTGGCTTCGGTGTCTTGGACGTTCTGTAGTTTCTTGAGCTGTTTCTGGGGAACGCCGGCATAGAGTGCATTGCCGTAGGTGATTCTGCTGGTGATGGGTGCATGGGTGACTGTCTTTCTGGATTCTGTGGGGATAAATCTGAATATCTTTCAAAGCAGGCGGAGCATGAAGAAGCAGGCTGAGGAAACTGCATTGATTTGGCGGTTCATGGTGAGCAATGAGTCCAGTATGATGCCGAGGTTGCATGCATGGTCCGTGGGGGTGGAAGAAGATCCCAGAGTGGCTGGCCACCAAGAGTTGTTCCAAGCTGACAGGGTAGGTCCCAGGATGAGTACTTTGGTCTTTTTTGAGGCAGCTGTCTTTCATAAAGGTAGCAACAGCCTCCATTCCACTGTGGAAGTTGGTTCTGGGGGTTGCGGGTTTGTTGGTGAGGAAGAGGGTCAGCTGGGTGTCGTTGGCTTATGAGACGATGTTGAGTCCGTGGCTTCTGATGATGACTGCGAGGGGGGCCATGTAGACGCTGAAGAGGGTGGGGCTCTGGGACGAACACTGTGACACTCCACAGCTGATCTCTGTGAGCTCTGAGAGGAACTGTGGTAGTCTGACTCATTGGTTCAGGCAGGTGAGGAAGGACTGGATGCAGTCCAGAGCCTAGTCGCGGAAGCTGGCGTCATGGAGTCTCGTGATTAGAGTGTGGAGGGAGATGGTGTCGCAGGCGACAGAGAGGTCTAGTAGGATGAGGGCTGTGGTCTCGCCCCGGTCAAAAAGTGTGGTCTCTGTGCTGTGGTTGCTTTGGAAGCAGGATTGGGAGGGGTCCAGGATGTGGTTCACTTTGATGAACTCAGACAGTTGGGCATTGATGGCCTTATCGATGACCTTGGCTGGGAAGGGGAAGAGGGAGATGAGTCTGAAGTTCTTGAGGACTGTCAGGTCCGAGGACAGTTTCTTCAGCAGGCGGTTGATTTTAGCACGTTTCCAGCCATCGAGAAGGGGGCGGTTTTGATGGAGCAGTTGATGTTGCGGCGAAGCTGGGGGGAATGGCGGCGGCTGCTCTATGGAAGATGTGGTAGGGGCAAGGATCAATCGGTGCTCCTGAGTGGATGCTCTTCATGGTCTTGAGCGTGTCTTCTATTGTGAGCGGGGTCCAGCAGTTCATGGTCTTTTGGGGTGCAGCTTGGTTGTGTGTGAGGGTGGTGAGCATACTGGCTGGGTCTAGGGTGTCGAAGCTGTCGTAGATCTTCCTGATCTTGTGGTGGAAAGCCCAGTTTGATGCAGAGGTCTTGGATGGGGGAACATCTGTGGTGTCACTGTTGAACTTGGTGAACTCCTTGATGATGGCAAAGAGTTCTTTGCAGTTGTATGCGTTGTTGTTAATTCTGTCTGGGAGGGCCATTTTCTTTGTGGTTTTCAGAAGTAGGTGGTGTGCATTGATAGCGGAATTGAAGGTTGCTTGAGTTTCCGGGGTTGTGTTGTTCCTCCATCTCTTCTGTTGGTGCGTGTGGACTTGTGGAAGGTGGGAGTAAACCAGCTGGCCTTCTTGGAGTATTGCTTGGGCAGTCTGTTCTTGAGGGGTGCCAGAGTGTTGGCGTAGTTGGAGATCAATCGGTGGAGGTCGCGTGCTGCGGTGTTGGCGTCCGTTGGATTTGGCAGAGTGGTTGTGCTGAGGGAGTTGACGATAAGTTCTTCAGTGGCCTTCATCCAGCTGTGACAGGGGGTGATGATGATGGAGTACGATGGGAGTGGTGACGCCGAGATGCACGCAGTGATGGTCTGTGCAGGAGAGTTCGGTGGTGTGGCTGTAGCTCATGTTCCCGCTGGCGGAGAAGATGGGGTCGAGCGTGTGTCCAGCTGTGTGGTTCGGTGCAGTGACTAGCTGCTTGAATCCAATGCTTTTGAGGTTCTCCAGATGCAAGGCAGTATTCTGGTCACTAGGGTTGTCCATGTGGAAGTTGAGTTCTTTGAGTAGGATGCAGTTGGTGGATACGAGAGCATGGGGTGTGATGAGGTCTACAATGGCATCAGTGAAGGAGGGTCAGGGCCAGGGTTGCCTGTAGATGAGGGTGCCGCAGAGGGTGGTGTTGGGGGTTGTTCTGAATCTAGAAGTGGAGTAGCTACATGGTCGTCGTTGGATCGTTGGTGTGCGTGATCAGTCAGAGTGTGCTTTTGTGGATGATGGTGATGCCTCCTCCTGGATGGTCGGGCGGTCCTTTCTGGTGATTTTGTAGCTGTCGTGGATGGCGATGTGCGGTCCGGTCTGGACCAGGGGTTGGTTCGGATTTCCATGAAGAAAGTGATGTCTGGAGAGGTGGCATCGTGGATGTCCCAGATTTTTGTGGCATGTTTGTGGAGGACCGGAGGTTGAGGAGGATGCAGTTAAGCCGGATGGATGATCTGTTGGTCGGCTGGGTGGCGAGAGAAGCTGGTGTGTCAGCGTGGCTGAAGGTGCGGTTGCAGTTCCAGTAGGCAAATGGTCCAAGGGTCTTCTTCCGTGATTCTAGATGGCAGGTGGAGTGGCGTCCCGGGTTGAGGGCGAGGAGGGTGGTGCCATCATAGCGGTGGAATGTCCGAGAAGCAGGGTCATGGGCGGTGGGAGCGGTCCAGGCTTGCCTTTAGCGTGCCTTTGGCACGTCAGTGGCGCCACTGCACAGTGGCCACCGTTAAGTAGTGCTGTGGGGGGGATGGAAAGCTGTGAGGCGGGAAACTCTGGAGCGGGAAGGGACACTGGAGGGGGAGCGGGCCATGGGGGATTGCAACGGCAGGAGAAAGGAAGAAGGACGAAAAAAGGAAAATCCAAAAGGCAGATGAAGAAAAACGAAAAGAGAAAAGTAAAAAGAGGGACAGCGACAGCAACAAAGAGACAGAAGGGCAGTCAAGCAGCAGAGCATGATGCTCTACCACTGGACCACCAGGGATGGGCTGCAGGCAGGAGCTTGTAGGTGGAGGAGGACCTCGGACTCCTGATCTCCAGGTCAGTAGCAGCAGCAGCAGATAAGGAAAGCAGCTACCAGACGGTGCAGTGCTGTGGAAGGAGCAAGTCCACTAAAGGATAGGTGCAGGTAATTAAACGAAAATAACAGCTGTTTGGGGAAGAGTCGGTATTTAAAGCAAAATGCTTGCCAGTAACGAGTAGGAAATGGAACAAATGTTTCAGCCATTTTATGCTGTGCAAGAACCTGAGAAACATACTTAAGGGCATCTGGCAGAAGACACTTCTATGGTCACTTGTCTGCCTCAAACATTGCTGAATGGGTGCAGCTGTCTCACCCTCCCCAGAGACACAATTCTGCATGTGTGTGCTTTCTCCCTCGATGCAACATTTGGAAGGTGAGAGATAAAAGAAAACCAGCATTATAATGTCTGCCCTGGAATCAAATCTGGAAAAAATATACCTGTTGCTGTGCTCTTACAAACAAGGAGAGTGGTGGGAAGCAACATGGGTAGTACTGGGGCAGGGATGTGAGGGGGAAACAGCAGATGGGGAGAGAAGAAAAAAACATGTAACTTTTTATTTTTCTGCTTGTGCCTCCAATTGCATTTCATTCATCCAATTATATATGCACATTTCTCATGATAATGCATATTTCAATAGGTATAATGTATACATGTTGTGTTCTAGATGGTGATAGCGCACCAATTATTCACATATAATGTGATTTATAGTGTAGCAAGTTTCAGTGTGTGTTAAGCAGAATGTGTTTGCTAATTCTATTTCAAATCTCTGTTCATTGTGTCTGACACTTATCATAACAACAAGAAAAGTGTATCTAAGTCTGATGCAAAAGCATCTTTCCTGAGTCACATGTAAAGATTTTTCTTGGAGCTATGAGCAGACGACACTGTATACTGCAGATATCTTAGGCTGATGGGCAAATATAAGTCTATGAGTGGATATCAGAGAAGACTCATGAGTCTTTCAGTAAGTGTGTCACTGGCTGCTATATTCTATGAATGCATCTCTCTATCAGAATCAGAATCAGAAAAACTTTATTCGATTGCAAAAAGAACAATCATGAAAGTATATATATAAAAAGACATTACAATTCATTAAAAGAAAAAATATCACATCATGTAGCAAATCGTTTCCATGGGTTGATAAAAAGAGATACAATTATACAGTTATCCCATTTCTAATAAATATCACCTTCTTCAAGTGCAATGTGATTGTTGCAACACAGAGCTGATTGTCCAAGCGTTGGATATCGTACATAGCCGGGCGGCATTGCCGATGCCCGATCTCCCTTAAAAAGGGTAATAAAAGAACACACCTCGTTTGATGATAACATTTACAAAATAGGACAACATGCATTGTACTTTGTGGGGAAATTTCATCACAAGGACGGGGAGGCAGTACATGAGACCAATTATTAACTGATGGGAAGCTAACCAGTCTATGAAACAGTCCTAACCTAAAACGGGTTAATAGAAATCTGTCATAATTACCCGAAACATGAAGCAAATAGGGTTGAATATTAAAAGATGTTAAAATTATTTGGTGGTTTAAAACAGTGGGTTTTGAGGCCTCGGCAGCATTTCTTAATGATTATAGAAAGAGCAGACCCTCTTTTTTAAGCTCTTTCCGTGAGATTGCTGACATGGTATAAGGATTTACAAAATAATCCAATTTTCCAATATCACTTAAAAACTTTCGTACATAATTCAGCCACGGTATCCTCGAATGACCATCCAATTTTAAAACATCTGACAATATGTCTCTATTAAGTTTGGGTTCTTCTTTTGTCCATACCCTATGCCAAAGTAGTACCGGTTCCAACTTAATGAGATCTGATATGAATGAGAGTCCCAATTCTGTGTGGCAAATATAGTTAGAGGAACTCTTAGGGACTGCGAGGATAAATTTCAGGAAAAAGTTCTCAAGTACCTGGAGCTGGATAGTGTCAGCGAAGCCCCAAATCCGACTGCCATACATTGCGGCAGAAACGCATTTGGCCTTGTAGATCTTAATTAATTCGGTAGGCGGTCTGGTACCTAGTTTCCTCGTGAAGGATGTGAGGGCAGCAATCGAACGGTTCATTACCAGTTTTTTTGCTAATATTGCCTCACCCCATACATCCTTCCAGGTAAACAATATACCCAGATAGGAGAATTGCTTGGTATGAGTTAACTGCTGACCCTCAATAAATATAGCCCTCTTAGTTTTAACCCTTCTACCACAGTGCATGAAGAAAGTTTTTGCAATGTTAACTCGTAAACCCAGATCTTTCATAAATAGGGCAAAACAATCCACCACGTGCTGTAAACCCACGTGAGTGCGGGACATTAATACGGCATCATCTGCGTACATTAAAAGCAGGATTGGACGACCAGCTATGTATGGGGGGGTCACAACTCTTATTGCGCAGGGCCTTCTCCAACCCATTTATATACAAATTAAAAAGGAGTGGGGCCAGGACACAACCCTGCCTGACCCCACTCCTGCTTGGAATTTTGCCCGTGCATTCTCCCTTACGTCCATAACGAACGCGAGCAGATGCATCACTATAAAACCATTTAAGAAAATAAATAATGTTTTCTTCAACCCCAATTTGTTCCAGTAATATCCATAGTTTAGAGTGAATCACACAGTCAAAAGCGGCTGAGAGGTCAACAAAAGCCATAAACAAATTCTCCCTCTTAGCCCTGGTATACTTCCCGGTCAACATCAGAAAATTTAGGCCCTGTTCCACTGTTTCCAATCCAGAACGAAAACCATATTGCCGGTCGGATAAAATAGAATTATTCTCAGCCCACGTAAGTAGACGATCCAAGATAACACGTCCAACTATTTTAGTATAGGAATCTAAAAGGGAAATGGGTCTGTAACAACACGGGTCATGTCTGTCCCCCTTTTTGTAAATTGGAACTATTATCGATTCCGCCCAAGTGGGCAATAAGTCCGTCCTGCAGCTGGCATTTAGCACCTGGACCAGAAGGGAGGCCCACAGAGACATAATTGTCTTAAACACATCTATAGGTACACAATCTGGGCCAGGGGCCTTCCCACCCTTACTCACAAGTATAGCTTTTTCAACCTCTTTTAAGGAAAACTGCATATTGCCTAAGGAAGGGTAGTCCATAGGTTTACAAGAAGAATAAAACATACAATCTCCCTCATACACTTTAGAAAAGTGATCAATCCATTTATCCTCCGGGATGGCAATCTCTATGGAGGGACAGACCTCTTCACTAAGAAAAGGATTTCTGATGATCTTCCAAAACCTTGCGCAATCATTACTAACCGATGCCTGATGCAACGTTTCCCAGGATTCTTTTCTTAGCTCGTCTTTTCTATCTTTTATGGCTAGTTTATATTCTTTTCTAGCTCTACGTATATCTTCAATACACCTAGGATGATTATGCAACATTTTCTTTAAATAAGAATATGCTCTGGTGCATCTAGAGTTAAACCAGCCATCCCTCGGTGCAATGTTACTCTTGCATTTTCTCGTTAAGAAAGTTCTAATTTCATCACAAATTAACGAAAAAGATGCAAGTATTTTTTCTGGAATAGCGTCCTCCGATAGACAAGTTAAATACTCCGGGGCACATTTATTTATTACGGAATTTAATACTTTAGTTTTATCCACCTTATCCCATTTAAGCGTATAACCATTGGTTCTACCGATGGTCAGGTTTTCCCACAGTATGTCTCTGTCTCTACTATTATTGGGAGCAGATTTCTTTGAAATAAAAATAGTTAGACATAGTGGAAAATGATCACTTAAAGCCATATCAGATACATTAAATTTAACAATCCTTTCGGCATGTTTGATTGTAATTAATGCAAAATCGATGGTCGAAGAACAACCTCGACCATTACATGTTGGAGGAAGAGAAAAGGGGTTGGTACAAAATTCATTTAGAAAATCCAAATCTAGTTGTCCCAATAATTCATTAAAATATTCTCCCAAGGGAGAATGATTAAAATGTAACAAACTCGCTCCATCTTCTCGACCTATAGTGCATCTCTTATCAATCGTCATATTGCACAAAGTACAATTAAAATCTCCCAGGAGAAGGATCATCATATTATACCCAAAAGATTTTTCTTGTAGGGACACTGAATTAGCCAGTTTGTTGAGCGTAATAGAGGCCTCCCCCAAGGGAAAATTATTGTATAAATTGAGCAGAGCAATCGGGGTGGCTAAATTAAAAACCAGTATCAAAAGTTGAAAGTAAGAATCCTCAACTGGCTCCAATATCCTTAGTAAATGCAATTTATTGGATACATAAATTGTCAGGCCTCCTTTGGCTCTACCATGTACAGAATCCACTGCTGGAGTGTGAAACGTTTTAAACCCATTTATATGCACTGGATCCCCAGTCCATGTTTCTTGGAGACAGATGAGATCTTGCTGGTAGATAAAATCTTGCCATAAAGGGTTACCAATTTTGGATATAATTCCAGCAATGTTCCATGAACATATATTACATGTCAGAGTGCCACTCGGAGGACAAGTAAGGGGAACCAGAATAGGATCTGCCTTCAAAGGCGATAAACCACTCTCACTCATCTCCTTGTGGTAAATTTAAATTACCTAGACTTAATTTATGCGGTAAAGTTCAATAAGAATAACTCAGTAAAAATAAGAGGCAGAATCCGTGGTATTTGAGGTTATAAAAGGGATTTTATTCCTCACAAAGGAATTGGTTCGAACCAGGCAATCGGATTCCGTCACCACGAAGGTTCGGGAAGGGATAGGCAATACATTATTGACAGGTTATCATATATATAGTCAATGCATTACAGTAAAGGCAGATGCAGGAGGCGTAACAGCTGATAGGAAAGATAAGAATACACATACGTAATGAAAAAGGCGTTATAATAGGCGTGCATAAGGGCGTGTACTAGAAACGTCATTATGAGGATATCACAGGTGAGTGGATCCATAAGAGAATCCTGCAATGTCAGCAGAAATACATGGCAGAGATGCGCGCGCAGTAGCATGACGTGTGATTGACGTGTAACTAGAGGGTGAAGGGGACTTTGACATTTAGCCCTACATGAGGAGACAGAAGTCTGGGATGTCAGAACAACCTAATCCCAAATCGTATCTAATATCTTGTGTTTAAGGAACTGTATTATCTGGAAGGAAAGGTCTCTCGGTTAGAGTCTATTCTATACTGACTGCTAGTGCGTGTATAAGCGTCTACGTGTCTACATGAGATGCGAGGGGGCATGGGCCTACCATGGTAACAGGAGCTATGAATTACTTGCACGGAGACAGTGAGGCCGGGCCCTTTGCTCTGCAGCTGGAAGGATGTTTACCTAAACTACTAGACAGGAATGTATTGGTTGAGGAGCGGAGCAGATAACTTGAAGGCGAAATACAGTCTTGGCAAGCAACAGGCCGAGCCAGGCACCGTTAGCCTCGCAAGGAGTAAAACAAAGGTCATGGATACAGATGCGAGTCCAGGCTGGAGCATTCAGAGGCAGAAGGCAGGAAAAGGCTCGATGGCAGAATTCAGGGCCTACTCGCCAGAGCTGGAAAACGTGAAAGGTGCACCATATAAAGACGGTGGCAAGGCATACTTAGGAACGGAATATTCGACCCACTCATGGTGGATCGGAAAGAGGACATATTAACGTTGGACGCACATGTATTTGCGTCTTCATAGCTGGAAGTGGAGGGAACATAAATGTACTTGTAGCACGTACATGGAGCCGTTGGGGTCTAAGATAGGGGACACAATTGATCATAAAAATTCATATTTCCTCATTCCCTCCTTGTCCCCTACGGACCCTTCATGATATATCGATCTTCATGAATCCATCAATCTGTTCATGTAACATCATTTGCTCTTCTTTCTTCTTACGAGATCTTGAATGAGAACTTGAATGTGGAATACACGATGTGGCACACAGGCCACAAATCGCTGGCCCACATTGTAGACACAGGCAACAACTGAATATTATGAGAAGGCCAATACCTAGGAAGGATAGGATTTTCCATCCCCAGGCTGACAACACGCTCCAGAACCAACCGGACCAAGTCCAGGTGCCTGGATTCTGGTGTATCTGGCTTGCAATCTTATGAAGACGAGTTATGGCTTTATATACTGATGGCGCGTTTTCTGGAATGAAAACACAGCAACTCGATCCGATGACTCTACAGGCTCCGCCCCTATCGGCTAGGATGACGTCAAGGACAAGACGATTTTGGAGAACAACAATCCGCATCGCAGACTGCTCTTCTGTTAAGTTGCCTAGGGCAGAAGTAGTTTCATTCACTACTGCTTCAAGGGTTCTGGTTAATCTACGTATCAGTTTACTATTAGCGACAGTACCTATGTAGGGAAAGAAACCTTTATTGAAGTCTGTGTATTGCTCCCATGCCGTTTCAGTGTAGTCGACAATCGGGAGATCTCTCTGGGGTCTATTGTGTACTAGATGGGTATTTCTATGATAATCAGGAGGGGCTAGGAAAACAGGTGGCAGAAGGAATGCAATGTAACAGGTACCATCCCAATCTAGAGGTAAACGTATCTATGCGGTATGACCACATAGGAAGTAGGAATGACGGGAAGCTCTAAATGTAGACTTGCCTTGATCACTGAATTCGATCACAGTAGTACATTTACTATGACCCATGTGTACTGAACCATTCTTTCTTACACATAATTCACCTTTGACTGGAAATACTGACATAGCAGGCAAGACTGGTGCAGCTTCGGATTCAACATTCAGAATCATGAGGTTAAGGGTAAAGTTACCTAATCCATATACTTCATTTTCTAGATTAGTTCCTGTCCTTTTGGGAAGTCCCTCCTTGTTAGGATAGCAGACTTTAAGCAAAACTAAGTTCAGGTTTCCCCATACCCAGTTGTCCTGGTAAACTACGGAATTTGAATCTAAAGAGTTAATCAAACTAAACCATGCTCCACAGGAACCATTGTGTGTGAACGGGTACGGAAAGAGGGGCAGAACTCCCTTGTATTTCTGGTAGGGAGGGAGTCGGCCACATATCCAACAGTTTGTAGCGTTGCTGGTCTGATGGGAGTGATGTAACATACTAATGAATGTGTTATTGCGCAGCGCAAATCTGTAGGACAACTCATGCGGAGGTAATTCGCTAAAAGAGTGTTCGGCAGTAACATTGAAAGCACGCTTGAAAATAGGGTAGTATATGTGCAACAGTATACTTGCAGCAATAATCAGAAGACTTAGAAAAAACATAATCAATAATGTCACTACACAGTAACTACGAAGTGATTTACAATATGCATGTTTCTTGAGCTGTTTCTGTCTATTTCTCTCTCTATTTCGGTCTAGAGGATACATGTCAGAGACTAATTTAACCGATTCACCTAGGAGAGGACTTAAACAATCAAATTGTCTGACTTGCTAGACCTTAGTTTCAGTTTATATTCCTGCGACGCAGTTTTCTCGACCAGGGGGAGTTTTGAGTCAGTCTGTGGAGGAAGCTGCGGAGTTTGAGAGTTCAAATCAGATGGTAGTCCGTGAAATTTCTTGATATGGCTCGAGTGTAGCCAACCCTTGCGACCCTCAATCTTCACTGCTGTCCTCGTGGTCAGAAGTACTAATTTCGGCGTTTGCCAGCGGGGCTCCAGCGGGCTCCTCCTGTCGAAATTTCTTATAAAAACGTAGTCCCCGGGAACCACTTCATGGGGCTTCACCTCGGTGTTGTCGGGAAAGGCTGCAGCTACCTGTGAACGGCAAGATTGTAGTGCAGACATCAAGGAAGCAAGGTAATCTGTCAGCATATTACAATCAACATCAGTGATTTTACGAGGTATAGGCGTCCCCCACATATTTGGTGGCCTACCGAAGACCACCTCGTACGGGGATAGCCCTGTTCGAGAATGTGCTACCATTCTCATGTAAAAGAGCGCAACTGGTAAAGCTACTATCCAGTCGACACCTTTCTCTCTACAGATTTTAGAAAGTCGAATTTTCAGAGTCTGATTATGACGTTCCACGAGACCTGCTGCCTCGGGATGTCGGACACAGTGGAATTTCCATTGATAGCCTAGCAGAAGTGAAATGTGTTTCATTAGCTCGGATGAGAACGGCTGACCGTTATCTGAGTATACGATACGGGGCAAACCATACCGTGGGAAGAATTCACGAACTAACTGTTTGGCAGTGGTCGGAGCAGTGTAATCTGAGACGGGATATGCTTCTGTCCAACGGGAAAGCGCACATACAACTACGAGGACATATTTGAATCCTCGACAACGTTCCATCTGGATGTAATCCATCTGGAGGACTTCAAAAGGATGATCGGGAGGTTGAAATCCACCTTGCTCTACAGGAATGCTTTTACCTGGGTTGAACTGACAACAAATCATGCAAGTACGCACTTTCTGTTTGGCTGCTGCTCGTAAGTGTTTATTGAACCAAATGTTTTGAATACTGTCTAGCATAGCTTTCTCTCCTAGGTGCGCTGGACTATGTATTGTGTTAATGATAACTTGAACCATGGAGTCGGGGAGAAACCATATAGATTTTCCCTTCGTCATCCATCCCTGATCTGTTTGGATCCCTCCTAGTTCAGTCCATTTCTTGATTTCCTCTGGTGTAGCATGTGTCTGTATGTCAAGTACATCAAGGGCGGGATCCCTAACTGTCATGCAGTGTGTCGATGTCGGAACTATTGTCTTTGTCAAGTCAGTTGCATGAGTCCGATTCTGAGCCGTTTGCTTAGCTGTTCGGTCTGCTAAGTCGTTACCCTGGGAAATGATATCGGTGACTTTCGTATGGGCTTTGCACTTCATGATAGATATCGCAGTAGGCAGATGTATTGCATCTAATAGAGCTTGAATGAGGGGACCGTGTTGAATGTTGGCACCATGAGAAGTTAAATAACCTCTCTCTCGCCAGAGGACTCCGAAGTCATGTACAACTCCGAATGCATAACGTGAATCTGTGTATATGTTAACTTTCTTATTTTTGGCTTGAATACAGGCTTGTGTCAGAGCGATGAGCTCTGCTGCTTGAGCTGACAAAGTGTTAATACAATTCGTTTCAATAACTTCAGTGTCTGTTGTGACTGCATAAGCGGCCACTAACTCTCCTGTACTTGTTCTCATGCATGAACCATCCACATAAAGTGTCAAGTCTGGATCTGGTAATGGAATGTCTGTCAAGTCTTGTCTGGGTTTCGTCGTAATAGTAATGACTTCAATACAATCATGTGCCAACGGGTCTGTTCCACTTAATGGCAAAAGTGTGGCAGGATTTAATGTACTACAGCGTCTGATTTCTATGTGAGGCTGGAACAATGTTAATTCATAACCTGTCAGTCGTGCTATAGTCAAGTGTTGTGTTTGTGTCCGGTTCAAGAGAACTTCTACTGCGTGTGGTACTTGTACTGTCAGAGGGTGGCCCAGCACTATCGAGTCACTTTGTCTTATGGCTAAGGCCGTTGCTGCAACTGATTTTAGGCACGCAGGCAAAGCCTGTGCTACTGGGTCTAATGTGCTAGAAAAGTAAGCACACGGTTTGTGTGAACCTGCTTGTTCCTGAGTGAGTACTGACAAAGCAGTACCTTCGCGTTCTGTAACAAAAAGTGTAAAAGGCTTACTATAACATGGTGTCGCTAAAACAGGTGCTTGACATAAGGCTTTCTTTAAGTCTTCAAAAGCTTGTGTATGTTCCTGAGTCCAAGGGAGGACAGTCGATGTCGCTGCCTCCTGGGTTGTCAACTGAATGAGTGGTTTTGCTAGAAATGCATATTGGGGAATCCATTGTCTACAGTACGAAGTGAGGCCTATGAAGGCCCGTACCTCCTTTTGTGTCTTGGGTGGTGGCATGTTTACAATTAACTGGATGCGGTCAGGTGTGAGCTGTCTCCCCCCCCTTGGACAGCAAGTGCCCAAGGTACACAACTTGCTGAACACAGAATTGCAGCTTCGAAGGGGACACCTTGTGCCCCTTATCAGCCAGAAAATGTAAAACCGTCAGTGATGCTTTTTCACATTCGGGTTCGCTTCGGGCGGTGATCAGCAGATCATCAACATACTGAAGCAGGGCAGTGTTAACAGGCATGTGGATACTGTCAAGTTGTCTTTTCAGTGCTTGGCTATAGATGCTGGGGCTTTCTGTGAATCCTTGAGGTGCGCGTGCGAATTTAAAGCTTCGTCCATTTAAACAGAATCCGAACAAATATTGGCTTTCCGGATCGATTGGGACGCTAAAGAAGGCGTTCTTGAGGTCAATTACAGTAAAGAACGTTGCTTCTGAATCAATAGCTGTCAGTAATGAAGAGATATCTGGGACCACGGGATATTGTGGTACAATGCATTTATTCAATTCGCGCAGATCAATAACTAATCGATATACTGGAGGTGCTTTTGGATCAGTACGTTTAAGAATCGGAATGATAGGAGAATTACATACATTGGAGTCAGTTTCCACAACCACTCCTTGTGCAATGAGCTCGTCAATGATTTGCAGCAAAGCCACTACAGCATCTGGAGGTAACTTGTATTGTCGAATTCGTGGTAATACCACTCCTGCTTTGAGTGTGACTCGATATGGTGTAATGTGCATACAACCTACATCAGTGGGGCCTTGTGCCCATAAATGTGCAGGTACATTCTGTAACCGGTGATCCATGTCTCTTAATACGTAGTGACCTTTAAAGTCACGCAAAAATAGTCGTACCCCGTCCGGAGAACAACATATTATAGCTCCTAGAGCCTTCAGTGTCTTTATACCTAACAAGTTTTCTGGACATGATTTTGTAAGCAATAAATCTGTAGTCCGTGTCAATGGACCAATTGCAAGAGGAAGAGGTTGCGATACTTCGTTAACAATAGGCTTTCCTGAAAAACCAAGGGAAATATTCTGTGAGCCTGAGAGGGGTGCCCCTGGAACTTCGTCATGACTTATCGTTTTTCTGCTTGCCCCTGTATCAATTAAAAACTTTCTGTCTTTCCCTAATACTTGACTATGTACATAAGGACCTTCTTGATCTACAGGCACCTCAATAAGGGGTAAGCCAACTTCCCTCTCTAGGCTATTTCATGTGTATCGCTGATAATCGGGATAGTCATTTTGTGCATACTGGTACATCTGTTGTGTCGTGTTTTGTGTTGCAGCAATAGGCTGTGGCTGTGATACTGCTACGGTCTGTTGTGGAACTGGCATAGGCTGTACATGCTGAGGTACTTGTGGTTGGATCTGATCCTGTCTAGGTGGACGCGGTCTCTCCTTGGTTTTACCCGTAGAGATATTATGTTTCAGGACTGCACAATCGTTTATATAATGACCTGGCTGTTTACAATAGTTGCATGTCCCTTTAACAGGAACCGCTGAATTACTGGACTGGGTCATACCCTTTTTATGACCGTCAGCTGGGACTGACTGAGCAACAAGCATTTTCATTTTCGTGTCTTTCATACGTCTTTGTTCATGTTCTTGTTCTTCTCTAATTCTATTCTGGTGATACTGTAACATTTGTAACATTTGTGAAGGGGTCTTAGCTTGCCAAGTGCTCTCGACTTTCAATACTCTGTTCTTAACCCGGGGCAGGGAATTCTCGACTAATTTTGTTACAAAAAGATGTGGATATGAATCGCTACTTGCTTTCAGGCCGCTATTAATACCAAAACATTTTTCAAATCGGGAATAAAAATCACTAGTGTCTTCATCGGGTTTCTGTTTGCAGGCTGAGATTACACCCCAGTCTTCCTTTTTCGTAGTTAATAAACGTGGCAATACTTGTACTAACAATCCTTGTAATGCTTTAGTTTTGTCCCCAAGCCCTCGGCCTGGAGTTCGGGTATTTTCTTCGTGTTCTAATGCAACCCAATCAATCTTTTGCTCTCCCACCTCCCATTCCTTTTCTTTGAGCTTTTCGTAAACACCGGCAGGCAATAATACTTTTAATATTTTCATAATGTCAGGATAGGTATAATCACCCATGAGTAGCATGTTCTTTATTTCACGGTGAAAACCTGCTGGATCTTTGTCATGGCTGGGCACTAATTTTTTCATTTCTAATAGTTCTATTTTAGTTATGGGCGTGTACACAAACACGCGCGTAAAAGAATTATCATCATTTTTAACTGGGTGCACTTCGCGTAAGGGATTCTGTCTGTCTATGTAATACATTTTTCTTTCCATGGAGGGAGCTGAATCATGCTCTGGACACAGGAAGGCACTGTATCTGTGCCGATGTTTTAGAATTTCTTTAATTAGATCGGTACCTAGACCTCAATTAATATGTTTTCTCTGGCTTTGTCTGAATCCTCCCTATTTTTCTCTTCTTTTCTGAACGCTTTCTCTGTGCGTCTATGCAATTCTTTACGCCATAATTCAATGGCATCTTTCTGTGACTGTCTGGCTTTCTTTTTCCATAATGCTTCTTCTACTCTCATGATGCAATCTGCATCCCATGTCCCAGCAGCGGGCCATCTCTGACTCTCTGCTAAATCCTTGGTGTAGTCCACCCATAAATCGAGATATAATACGGCATCTAGGCCATGTTTATGGTACATAAAGTACCCTGGAGTGTCCCTAGGTGGAATGGGAACGGCTTCTTCGAGTATCCCTTTTCTAGTTTTTATCTGTCTTAATTTTGAAAATAACGGCATCTTTAAACCTTGCTACTTGATTCTTACTCGGACTTGAACACAATTAATACAATAAACACATTAATGAAGATCAAACAATCACTCATACCACGATTTTTAAAACATATTAAAACATTTAAAACGAACAACAATAATTAGAATAGAATTAGCTACTGACATAATACTGGATGTACTGCTAAACAGTACAGATACACTGCTGAAACAGTGCAGACCGGATCTGTGTACCCAAACCCGTCTTGACCGGCACAAACTAATGCGCACGTCTAAATGCGTCCCCAGCAACGGTACTCACCGGGAAGCACGGAACGGAAGGCCTCGGAAACTCTGAACTGGACTGGATCGGACTGGACTCGACTCGACTCGTGACATAGGTACTTCGGAACTTCGGAACCTGGTGGGTCTCTGTATACCTCGGATCTTGCTCTCTCAGCTAGGCTCTGGTCGGGATCCTCCGCACTCCTCACCGCCTCGTCTGGGTGTTGATCGCAGCCTCAGTCACCTCCGTTGGCCTGAGGGCGATACAGGAAATCCTGCGGGTACGCATAGTTGTCCGTTCGGCTGTGGCAGGGGACCAGGCCTGCGACACACCTCCGGCGTGTGGGGTTGGAGGAGGGGTCCCTGTTCGGGCGCCAATTATGTGGTAAATTTAAATTACCTAGACTTAATTTATGCGGTAAAGTTCAATAAGAATAACTCAGTAAAAATAAGAGGCAGAATCCGTGGTATTTGAGGTTATAAAAGGGATTTTATTCCTTACAAAGGAATTGGTTCGAACCAGGCAATCGGATTCCGTCACCACGAAGGTTCGGGAAGGGATAGGCAATACATTATTGACAGGTTATCATATATATAGTCAATGCATTACAGTAAAGGCAGATGCAGGAGGCGTAACAGCTGATAGGAAAGATAAGAATACACATACGTAATGAAAAAGGCGTTATAATAGGCGTGCATAAGGGCGTGTACTAGAAACGTCATTATGAGGATATCACAGGTGAGTGGATCCATAAGAGAATCCTGCAATGTCAGCAGAAATACATGGCAGAGATGCGCGCGCAGTAGCATGACGTGTGATTGACGTGTAACTAGAGGGTGAAGGGGACTTTGACATTTAGCCCTACATGAGGAGACAGAAGTCTGGGATGTCAGAACAACCTAATCCCAAATCGTATCTAATATCTTGTGTTTAAGGAACTGTATTATCTGGAAGGAAAGGTCTCTCGGTTAGAGTCTATTCTATACTGACTGCTAGTGCGTGTATAAGCGTCTACGTGTCTACATGAGATGCGAGGGGGCATGGGCCTACCATGGTAACAGGAGCTATGAATTACTTGCACGGAGACAGTGAGGCCGGGCCCTTTGCTCTGCAGCTGGAAGGATGTTTACCTAAACTACTAGACAGGAATGTATTGGTTGAGGAGCGGAGCAGATAACTTGAAGGCGAAATACAGTCTTGGCAGGCAACAGGCCGAGCCAGGCACCGTTAGCCTCGCAAGGAGTAAAACAAAGGTCATGGATACAGATGCGAGTCCAGGCTGGAGCATTCAGAGGCAGAAGGCAGGAAAAGGCTCGATGGCAGAATTCAGGGCCTACTCGCCAGAGCTGGAAAACGTGAAAGGTGCACCATATAAAGACGGTGGCAAGGCATACTTAGGAATGGAATATTCGACCCACTCATGGTGGATCTGAAAGAGGACATATTAACGTTGGACGCACATGTATTTGCGTCTTCATAGCTGGAAGTGGAGGGAACATACATGTACTTGTAGCACGTACATGGAGCCGTTGGGGTCTAAGATAGGGGACACAATTGATCATAAAAATTCATATTTCCTCATCCTCTATACTCTCGGCCACCACCATATCCCCACCCATGTAACCATCGATTTCAGATCGAAAACTAGCTACACTTGTTTCACCGTTGATAATATGCAGTGGGTCAGAAGGCAACGTATCATCCATAACAGAAATCAAAGTACTTGGTGAAGGATTAATTTGCTGTCAATCATTGTTGTCTAATCCACTAAGAATGTCAAATCGGTTAGAAGTTGGGATAGTAAATCTCCCACCCTCAGAACGCCCCCAAGTAGGTAGTACAGGACGATAACCCCGCATCCTTTCCTGCCATGGGGACGAATACAAGTAATCGAGGGGAACAATGTTGACATGATCTGTAAGGAGTTGGCCAGAATAGCATCTCTCAAGAATGTCGTTAACCAAAGGTGGGGACCGGAATGAAAGAATCACGCAGTCCCCTCTCAATGATTTAGGAGACGGACCAATCCAGCCAACTCTTCTAGCCATCTTAAAGTTAGAAAACAAAGCACCATTTGACCCAAATTTAACTGATAGGAAATATAGAGATTTGTTTCTCAAGGTTGACCAGTGTTCTTGAACATTTGGGGGAAGGGGTGGAACATTAGCTAACACCACGGTGTATGGTAAGGCCTCCGGGGGCAGGTTTATGGTAGGTAAGCTGGGCGTAATAACCTCCCTAGCGTCAACATCTGTTCCTATAACAGTTGGAGAATTATTTTGGACAGCTTTAGAAGGTCCTGGTACATCTAAGCCCACCAAATTGGTGCCTTTTGATCTGGTGGATTTCTCCGGCACACTACTTTCAGTCAGCTGATGTACTTTTTTAGGATTGCCTTTCGTCACAGGCGGCGGCTTTTGTGGTACAGAAACATTACCCCGCGTGGCCTGTGATTCAGCTATGACTAATCCTTCCATGTGGGTGACCCTGACTTCAATATTTGGTAATTTAACCATGATGGGTTCCACAAGGTTCATTAACAGATTCTCCATTTTCCCCCAGAAACCCTCCCCTATTAACGGGTCACTCATGCTAATATTAGGAGGGGTAACTAATGTATTGTTATTGACCATTTTCCCTTTTTCCACAGGTTTACTAGTAGTTTTACGTGGTTTATGGGGTCCATTTCCCTTAGCGTTTGTCAAGTATGACCCTTCCTTAGTGCAATGGTTTTGCTTACGCTTCGCCTTCTGGCCTCTAGTTGTCATTCGTGGTGAATCATTATTGATGTTTTGTTCAGATCCAGAAATTATGATTGGACTTAAAAAAGGAGCTGCTCCCGCCTCATCTATAGGACTCTCATGCAGAGAGTGCTCTGAAAGTTGGTTACTAGAAAAAATGACAGGGGAAAAAGATAACCTAGATTCTATAGGCATATGATCTAATTGTACCTGTTGAAAAGAATTTATATTGTCCCCGGGTATTTGTAATGATCGAACTTCAGGGAGGCCAATAAAAGATGGAACTATTAATGACTCCTGTAAGTTAGAGGTAAGAGTCGATACATTGTTGACAGAAAGAGGGGGAAGCATACCTACTGGGAGAGAGAGGCGCCTTTCAGTACTTTCAATAGCTGATGAAACCACCCCGATGGTTTTTTGTAACATACGATCAAGCTGGGAAGAGGAGTGTTGACAGTAGATTTGGATTTAGGATCCTTATGAATTTGAACAGACGTATGCTTTCCCATAACTTAGGACAATAATACGTAAAGGAACAATAAAAGGGGCACGACAATAAAAACTGAAAAAGAACAAGGGGACCAAGCCCTAAAAATCACTCAATAAAAAAGATATTACTCGATGCAACGACCAGGAGTTATGGCCCTGCCCTGCCGCGGCCTGCCCCGGACGGCCACAGACGGCCCGCCCTTTGCCCGGGCTTAGCCCGGCGCCGCCCGCGCGCATCCCGCGGCGCGGAGGGAGCCGTTTGCATTTAGCGCCTCCAGGCACGGAAGTGACAGTGGGTGGGGGCGGTAACGCCGCCGGGGATCCTGGGAGGTGTAGTCCTGCTCTCCCTTCGTCGGGCGTTGCAAGCGCCAGCAGCAGCGACAACGAGGAGGGGAGCGTCTGCCTCAAGGGTCTGGCCGGAAACCGCTAAACTCGCCAACACAGCTGCCCAGGTAGGGATGCTCCGTGCTGTCTGCTCGCTGCAAGTTCACCCGCTCCACCAAGGGAGCCGTTTGCATTTAGCGCCTCCAGGCGCAGAAGTGACAGTGGGTGGGGGCGGGAACGCCGCCGGGGATCCTGGGAGGTGTAGTCCTGCTCTCCCTTCGTCGGGCGCTGCCCTGGAATCAAATCTGGAAAAAATATACCTGTTGCTGTGCTCTTACAAACAAGGAGAGTGGTGGGAAGCAACATGGGTAGTACTGGGGCAGGGATGTGAGGGGGAAACAGCAGATGGAGAGAGAAGAAAAAAACATGTAACTTTTTATTTTTCTGCTTGTGCCTCCAATTGCATTTCATTCATCCAATTATATATGCACATTTCTCGTGATAATGCATATTTCAATAGGTATAAAGAGGAACACAGACTCACATGGATGACGTCATAAGTGATGTCATCAGTGATGTCATTTGAGATGTCATCAGTGATGTCATGAGTGATGTCACTGACCATGTCATGAGTGATGTAATATGTGACGTCATCAGCAGAGGATTGCGGTCGTGCGAGTTATAGTTAGCAGAACTAACTATAACGTTGGAATTTCAATGGTTTTTTACGAGCGAAATGTCCAGCTAACTATAACATTTGTGAAACCTCTGTTTTTTTCATTGAATTTGAAAGGTTTTTTAAATGCTAATTCCTAACTATAACGTGTGTGAAACCTATGGTTTTTTCAGTGAATTTCAATGGTTTTTTAAATGCTAATTTCTAACTATAACATGCCTGAAACCTATGGTTTTTTTAGTAAATTTGCAAGGTTTTTTAAATGCAAATTTCTTTATTTATTATTTCTTTTCACATTTTTTTTTTAAACAATATGCTACCTATGTATGTAATCATAGATGTACTGTATCTTTCAATATAGAATGGTTCACCTTTTTGAAATAAATGTTTAGATATAGTTGAACAACATAGTTAATATCTTTTACAAACCTTTATATATATATATATTTTTTTAAAGTAATTTTTACCGTGCGCGTACGGTAAGCTTGCGGTATGCGCACGGTACGCTATAAGTACCGTGCGCGTACGTAATATGTATGCTCCGTGTGCGCATGTGTACGCGTTTTACGTATGAATGCGTACTTCCTCTGCGACGCGTACGCGCTGGCTTCCTACGCGCATGCGCGTTTTAGTTTTTGCGCATGCGCGCGTGCTCATTACGTTGATCCGCCGTGCGTGCACGCGCGCATGCCTCTAATGCGCATGCGCGCGTGCGTACTTTTACCGTGCGCGTACGGTAAGCGTACGGAGCGCGCACGGTAGGTCATGTGATCCAGAAACAACACTGGTTTAAACTTCTTTCATTTCCAGAAACTTCCAACACCACACCCATTCCCCTCATTATTGCTTGTGATTCCCTAGGAGAAGGAGCTGAATTGTCTTTGGGATACAATGGCAGAGCAGCAGTCCTCTTCTGGGAGTGAGCAGGACAGCATTATCAGACAGAGACAGAGAAAACAGAAGAAGTCTTTTGTCTGGGAATATTTCACATTTCCAGAGGGGCAGAAGAAAGTTAATGCTCCAAAAGTCACCTGCTCACTTTGTGGGCGTGTGTTGTCTAGAGGAGATCCAAAGAAGAAGTACTCTTTTGGAATCTTCACTATGTTCAGACACATTCGGGATGTACATCCTGCGACTTTTGCTCGACATACTGAAGAAACACCTCCAGTAAGTCAGCCGAGCACATCCGCAGAAGCTCAGCCGAGCACATCATCGGCAGCTCAGCCGAGCACTTCCTCTGCGGTGGGAGCGTCACCCTCTTCTGCTCCTCTGGACATTTACCCTCGATTTCAGAGGGTACATATAAGATGCAATACTTGCTATGCTCTTATTGCTTATGGGGAGTCTAGTATTTCTCTAATAGACAATAAGATAGAGCAGCACAAATGTGGTGTCTTATAATATTCCCATTCTTTCTTTCCTCTGTCCCTGTATTAACACAATGGCTCTTTTAAGAGCCACCTTACCTCACAATTTTTTTTAATTAAATATTTTTTTCACCCTTGAAGGTACTTCAGGGACCACAAGAGAAATGAGAAAAGCAGAGTGAGGAGAAGTGAAAAAATTGAGCATGAAATTAAATATGTGATAAATACAGATATTTCCAACTTACCTGACCAACAAAATAACTTAATTATGACTCTTTTTTTTTTAATTGCTAGAAAAAAGAATTAATATTCCTAAATTTTCTTTCACAATCTGTAAAAAAAGAAAACAAGTATTAATATTTAACAATACATTTTTTAATACAGTACACATATTTTCATATTTAAAAAAACAATCTTTTGCCCTTTTTTTGCTGTTTGCAGAATATATTGAATTTCACTGTAAATCGTGAAACCAATTGCATTCATCACTTTACAGCGGGCAAAAATATTAACAATCTGAAAGATTGTTTAAAAAAAGCCCTGAATCTCTTCTCAGTAAAACATACCTTTATAGAAATATAACATATTTAATAAAAATATCATCTAACAACAATAACTCTTTGCAATAAATATTGTCTGTAAATCTTGTTGCTTAAGCACATACACCAAAATATTATCTGTCAAAGAAGTCCACAATAGAAATGTTTACCTTTCCTTGAGGCCAAATGGTAATATTTAAATTCTTTTTTGATGAAATATCCAATGGTAATCCAATAAAATCGCAAAAATGATTTGTTCAGATGTTGCAATTTGTATCTAAAATTTTCGTTTCAGAAAAATTAAATATGAATTTGGTAATTCTGCAGGCAAACATTGCTTGAAAATCAATTGAGAATCATTACACAGTGTCCAGCCTTTTTCTCATTTAAGATAAACTGTGTAATGACCAGAAGTTATAGAAGGTCCATCATGGAAAATTATTGCAACTGCAACAAAAGTCTTCCCAGATATTGATAATTGATGTCCTGTAACTTCTTTACTAAAGTGTCCAATTTTGAACCATCAGCTCTACAACGTTGCATCATTAAAATTAGATACTGTCCGTATTTCTTTAAAAATAACGTTGAAAACATGTCTGATTTACATTTAGAACATTCCATGTTGTGATAGGCATCTTTAACTAATTTACTAAAAGTCACTGATTTACTCTCTGGTAATGTTAAATATATAAACCTTTCTGAATCAACATTAGAGCTGCATGTGTTGAAACAGTTTTCACAACTATGTTCCCATTTATAAGAGACACCAAACATATTTTCTATTTCTACCCCTTCATCTTCCAGTACCATAAGGATATACATCAAGAATTCCTGTGCATCTTGCTGGACATTTTGAGTAAACTGTGTACATCCTGAACATACATCTAAAAGTTTTCTAACATCAGAAGCACTTTCTATTTTAGTTTTATCAATACTCAGCTTCTCAAAAAGAAAACTCAGCAGAGAACAAAATCTTTTTTCATGATTTACTATTTTCTGCTCTTGCAAACTCTCCAGATAAAATACAACATTCAACACTACATTAGCGTAGCAGTTGACACCAGAGCTATTTTCAAAATGACAACCAACAACCTCTTCAACATTGTCCTTTTTCTTTTTGCTTGCAATCACATCACTCTCCTTTTGTTTTCTCTTCTGTACATCCTCATTACTGATATTCTCAATTCTCCTTTTCCGAGAAAGAACACGTTTTTCAAACACAGGATACTGACCTAAATGAGGAGCATATGTTCTTCTTAATCTATTATACTCCTTTACACAATTTGCATCAGCACTAACTTTTGAGTCATCAAAGGCTATCATGAATAAACCAGATAAGGTTTTCACTTGTGACAAAGCAACATATGCCATACCTTCTTTGAACACAGTAGAACCAATGTTTACAAAAGCACTATCTACAGTTAATCCTTGAGATTTGTGAATAGTTACAGCATGTGCTAGAGAAAACGGAAACTGCTTCCTACGTACATATAAGTCTTTCACAAGCAAAAAACGGACTGAACAACGACTAATGTCTTTAACCTCTTCAATCTTATCAAATTTTATTTTTAATAATTCAATCCCATCTTTTTTCTGGTATTTTCACAAAACCCACAACTTTACCCATAGCTCCATTCACTAAACCTTTTTCTACATCCAAATTTCTTCTTAAAAATACTCGACAGTTCATACAAACATAAAGATTTTTTTCTAATCTAGCTGTTTTCGAAATGTTCTTCTCTAGAGAATCCAATTTATTTTTCAATTTGCCTGTTAATGTAATAGTAATTCTTTCATGCTGAATTTTGTCCACTGCTTCCATTTTCTTAATCTCCTCCTTTTCCAATTTCAAAAGTTGCTCATTGAATATCGAGCATTCACGTAGTGTTGGCATTAAGCAGCATACATTATTTTTTTCTGCAATGTTCTTGTATATTTTCTCTGCAACTATTTCTTCTTTTGGAAATAAATTATGTAGCAACCGACTCTGTAATGCTTTTCTGCCAACTTCTGTGAGTAGTCCAATTCTGATATATTTCAGAATACTTGCATAATCTTCATCATTTGCTTGCCTCATATTGGTAGTGAGTTCTTTGTACTCAAAGAATGACCAAATATTAGCATTACCAATACTTCCTAATGACTTCTTCGTGTCTTTATGTGTCACAGTATTAAACACTGGTGGTCCTTTAACTGCAGTGAGCTGCAGAAGATCCCCAAAAACTATAACATGTTTTCCACCAAATAACACGTCATAGTCTCTCTTTAGAATTTGCTGCATTCTTAAATGCACAAAGGCAAGCATTAAGTTTGATACCATGCTTACCTCATCAATAATGAGAACTTGCATCTTCTTCAACACTCTTGAAACTTCGAAGCATGCTTCTCCTGTTAGCTTGTCATATTCTATTTTGTTCTCATGCTCCACTGGTAACATTAGTAAGCGATGTAAGGTAATTCCTTTTATGTTATATGCTGCTAACCCAGTTGGAGCAGTAACAACACAAGACAAAGTTGAATCTGTTTTTTGCTGTAGGTAGCTTCTGATAACTTTAATTAAGAAACTTTTTCCAGTTCCAAATTTGGTAAGTCTATTAAATCTTCCTGAGCTTGATTCATAGCTGTTTCCACTTCACTCATGGCTATTGCAGCTTCATTTTCTATGATTGGTTGTCCTAGGGGATCTTGACTGAGCGTTCCAGAACATTGGCTGTCTTGAGAACTGTCTTTAGCTACTTCAGCTGCAATTGTAGCTTCCTGTTCAATTTCTTCATTTAACATTTGTAAATAATTTGTGAAAGTACTACATTCAATCGTATCTTTACATGCATTAAAGGAATCTTCATAACTGTGAAAATCTCCAAGTAATTCATCTTCTGAACGCCATGGTTTAAACAGCTGTAAAAGTGCTAAGTAGTAAAATTCCTTTATGTCAGGAGTGTCGCAACTCATCTTCCTGTGATTAATCAAACTTCCATTTGTTTGCTTCACCAAACATCCTTCCTCACCAATGACTTTATATTTTCCATTGTTGATGTCTTCTGTGGCTTTCCGGGTAAAAATGTAGTTCTGCAGCACTTCATAGAGACACATGTTCTCAAGATGACGACTTATTTTTGGGTAATATGTGTCCAACATGTTTGATTTCAAAATATCTGTACTTTCCGGCTCGTTCTCTGCCAAATATTCAATTTCTCCAACAGATTTCAGTACCCGATTTCGCATTCCTGCAAGGCCTAAACTTACCCAAATTATTCTTCTTGATTTCGAGTACAGACTTGCAGATGATAACCTATCTGAGCATTCGTAGGATCCAATTTCTCGATGCGATAACATCTTTAAACTGAAACTGTATAGCTTCTTACTTACAGTCTTCTCTTGAGAAATCTCTTCCCACATTTCCTTCAATTCCGTTTTCTCAGATTTAGTGATGTAAGATGTGACATACCGAGCAACAGCAATAGAATTGTCAGCCACATACTGAATATCCATGTTAGCATTCCACATGGATCAAATGACTGGGTTGTAGTCATTTATATATTTTGACTCTTCTTTTCTTCTTAGGTTGTACGTATTTTTGGGAGATTTTCTTGTAATAGTATGTCGCACAGCTGACATAAAACTGTTGACTCTTCCTTTTGAAAGAACAGGTCGTGGAAATCCAAATCGACATTTTGTGTAGAATTTATCTTTACTCTTGTACTTTCGTCGACAGTATTTTCCACACCGATGACTTTGGAAACGTAGAACTTGCTCTTTTAAGTTTTTCTCTTCTGTGCTTTTAGGTATAGCACATGTTGCATATTCTTCAATGAAACTTAAAACTGCATCATCAGAATCTGTTCCAAATTTTGGGGCATCCTTGATCCACAACAGCATATGTATGTGAGGAGCACCTCTTGCTTGGTACTCTTTTCTCCAAAAGAAATCCACAACTTCTCCAAGGGGTGGATTTTTTTTATTGCAGATGAAGGACATCATAGCCTCAAATCTATGATTGAAGTATCTGCAAACATTAACCGGATCCAATGAGCACAATTCTCCTGCTGTCTTGTATTGGATGTTTTCAATATTTGAATTTGCCTCTCGAAGAAAATCCAGAAGATCATCCCAAGCGTACTCAGCACAGCTTAGGGTGAGAAACCATGTAGGAGTTCCTAAATTCCATAACATACATTTTAATTCTCCATGGCGTCGGTACCAATATTCATTAGTTCCACGCTGACAAGCCATCAGATTCATCAATTGTGATTCCAAATGATCATCTCGCTGTTGCACTTTGTTCATAAAATCCTTTGCAGACACATTATGTAGATGTACTCCACTTTTTAAAATGTGATTTACTGCATAAGATAGTGCAGACAAGTCACTTTCAAATAAAAGATGGAACAAATAAGGAATACTTTGACGAAATCTTGGATCTTCTGCATATAATCTTGTAGTCCGATACTCAGATGCAGGAATCTGTACTGGGCGTTCATCATATCGTCCACCTTTTCCTGTAGGAAACAGCTGGGGAAAACATTGAGCTTCCAAGCTCTCCTCCCATACACTCACGGGAGTTCCTTTTGCTTTTTTCATCTGAAACAGATCAATAGTGTTTGCCATGACTTCTTTAGAATGAAGAGGATGTATGCTGAAATGTTCATAAATTTCTTCTTCTTTTGACTTGTCCACCTTTTCAATATGCCCAGTTGGTATTTCCGTGTCTCCTAGTAAAACTTCTTCATCTTCATCCATATAAATCGATTCATACCATTTATTATTCCTTTTCAAATATACATTTGCTCTTTGTACTTTTCGTACATCTACTAGCTCCTGCCAAATTTTCTTATTCTTTGTAGGTACACCATTAACCAGAATAACTAATGGTTCAGATTCCAAACTATCTGCATCAATTGTTTCCATATTTTTTTTCAAATCCAATGGCTAATAGACAACTCTTCCTTTTAAACCTCTCTGTAAATCTGAAGGAGGTAATTTACCTGTTTTGGGCTCCATACGAACTATAGTCTGAAACGGATGGACACATTGAATGAGTATAGACTCATACGTATTTAAATCACTAAGTTCTGCAGGAATATCAACCAATTCTAAATTATTATGTACAGCTCTAGCTGGCATTTTATTTTCTTCTAACTTGTTATAACAATATTTACAAATACGCTGATCTTCACCCAAATCCAAACAATTTTCCAGAAACAAATATGTACCAAAATCCTTCCACTCATAATTATCTTCTTTTTCACTTTTTTTATAGAGATCAACATTCCTTGTTTGAGTTTTATAATGGCTTTTCCGGCAACAAATACAAGTAATATTTGGGTGCCGATTAGGATACTGGAAAATATTTCCCCGTACGACTCGTATCCGGTCTTTTTACCGTACGAATCGTACAAGTGCCGTACAAACTGCCAAGTACGATTTGCATGGGAAAAAGTCCATACGAATCGCATTGGGAATAATTCCCCATACGTCCTCGGGTCGGAAAATGTGTCCGACACGTCCCCGGACAATTTACCATACAAATGTGAAAAGTGAAGTCTGACCGCGCAAGTACGATCCATCCCGTGCGTCCGATGTTACAACCGTATGGAAAAAACACCGTCCGCACCGAACTCCCATAGCAACCATTGAGACATGTGCCCGCATACGCGCCGAACACCCCCCCGCCCCCGTATGTACGCGCCAAACCCCCACCCGTGCATGTACACCACGTACGTACGGACCGTACACCCACCCGTGTATATACACCCCTGTACGTACGGCCCGTACCCCCACCCATGTATGTATGGAGCGTACCCCCACCCCAACAGTGAATGTACGGACCGTACCCCCACCCGCGTATGTATGAAGCGTACCCCCACCCCATCAGTGGATGTACGGACCGTACCCCCACCCGCGTATGTATGGAGCGTACCCCCACCCCAACCGTGTATGTATGGACCGTACCCTCACCCGCGTATGTATGGAGCGTACCCCCACCCCAACAGTGTATGTACGGACCGTACCCTCACCCGCGTATGCATGGAGCGTACCCCCACCCCAACAGTGTATGTACGGACCGTACCCTCACCCGTGTATGTATGGAGCGTAACCCCACCCCAACAGTGAATGTACGGCCCGTACCCCCACCCGCGTATATATGGAGCGTACCCCCACCCCAACCGTGTATGTACGGACCGTACCCTCACCCGCGTATGTATGGAGCGTACCCCCACCCCAACAGTGAATGTACGGCCCGTACCCCCACCCGCGTATGTATGGAGCATACCCCCACCCCAACCGTGTATGTACGGACCGTACCCTCACCCGGGTATGTATGGAGCGTACCCCCACCCCAACAGTGTATGTACGGACCGTACCCTCACCCGCGTATGTATGGAGCGTACCCCCACCCCAACAGTGTATGTACGGACCGTACCCCCACCCGTGTATGTACGGAGCGAACACACACCCCACCAGTCTAAGTACGGAGCGCACCCCAGGCCCCAACACCAGCACCCTCACCCAACATCGCACATGTACGAGTCGTACCAAGCCAGAGACAAGGACAGCACTTTACAACAAAATGGCCGATGTACGCACCGTACAGACGCTAAAACACACGTACACAACCAGGACAAAGCAAAACAACACAAGAAGACTCCATTTGAATCGCACAAAGCCACAAAACATGTCCAACAAGCACAAATACAACCTATTCACTGACCTGCAACTGCCAAACTCCCAAACAGAGGGCCAAAACACAACCTCTCCTTATAACACACCCACCCAAAGTTCAAACACAGCCACACCCACCAATGGACCAATAAAAAGGCCCAACACACACAAACCATGATCCTTTGCAACAGACCCACTGCTGCCAGACCACACAGAGAAACAACTGCACCATACTACAACCTCCACTACACCTTACACCTGCACACCTTCACACAACCACCTTCACAAACACCCCCTCATCACATTCACACACACACCTGCACAACCACACCCACACACCCACAACCATCCACACCCACACCCCCCACAACCATCCACACCCACACCCCCCACAACCATCCACACCCACACCCCTCACCATGCCCACTAACAAGAATCCAAAGTTCACTAGCCAAGAGTTGGAGGTCCTTGTTGACGAAATCCTCAGAGTCGAGCCACACCTCTTTGGAACATTGGTCAGACAGACCAGCATTTCCGAAAAAACAGCCATGTGGCAGACGATTGTCGATGCTGTGAATGCTGTTGCGTCCACCAGAAGGACCAGGCATGAATGCCAAGCCAGGTGGTACGATCTGCGGAGGACGGTCCGCCGCAAAATGACCGACGACCACAACCAGGCCAACATCACTGGAGGAGGACCGGCCCGCAGACGCGTACAATACCATCCCTGGGAGGAGAAGGTGATGGCCATACTGCCGGTGGTGGCAGTGGAGGGAGTAGAAGGACTCCGAGAGCCTGGTGAGTACACAAACAACTCACCTCACATGGGGGGAACGTCATCCACAACCAAACTCACAATCATGCATGCAACCACCCCAAAGCTATCGCATGACTCAACCACACTCCATAAACACGCACATGCCACTAGCGCCACCATGCCCCATGCACCCAGCTAGACAATGCCAAGTCACAGGCCACAGAAAACACCAACACAAGACACGGTAACCCGGATGGCGGGAGTGTGGGCCTCAAAAATCACATAGTGCAACTCAGAAGCAGACAACAAGGCCCTCTGCCCATATGGCCTAGGTCACAGCCAGACAAACAGTGTGTCCCCAGACAGGAAAGACTTGCCTGCAAATGAAGACATGGGGTGAAGGCACTTTTTGCACATGACAGCAGCCAATGAACAGCCAACACTGTGAAAGAGTGGCAGCACACACCACCACAGCAGCAGCGCAGACACAGACACTACACCCAATGGGTGCCTGGAGATCAGAAACAAACTCACATGATCAAGCCAAGGGCCATTCAAAGATCTGCAAAAAGTGTGTGCCTAGGAAGCTGGGCTGAGGTGACAGAGGGGGACACACAGAGGGAGGGAGAGGGGGAGAGAGAGGGAGGGAGACACAGGGAGACGGACAGAGGGAGGAGGCTGAGACAGGGAGGGAGGGAGAGGGGGACAGAGAGGGAGTGAGAAAGGGATGCACAGGGAGACCAATTCAGCCTTGGGTGGTGTGGGTATGTCTGCTCGTCAGCAGGTGGACTGCGTGCATGTAGACAAGGGTGGCCAGTGCCTGAATCCCCCTCTCTTCTCCATGGCAAAACACTGGGCCATGTCTCAACCTGTGCACGAGCACAACGTCAGCTACCTGCATCATATAAGTGTGTGGAACAACTCCATGTGCCGTACAGTGCAACACGGAAGGCGCCAATGCATGGCTCGCCACACCTGCTCACTCCACTGCTGACTGCAGTCACAATTGACGCAGCAAGTAAGACTGTGTCACACATCAGTAAAGTCTCAAAATCTGTGGCCAAGGGACATACCCATGCACAAGTGCACTGTGAGTGGAATGCAAGACATATCCAAATACCCAGAGGAAATGTGCCTACTTTGAAACGAATGAAACATGGATGTTGCATGGAACAAAAATAACATTGTCTCTCTCACACACAGGTCAACGTCGTGGATCACCCCCCAACACTGGGGGGGAGACTCACAGGACCTGGCTCTGCGGGATGACTATCCCACCGGCAGCGATGACTCTCACCACTCTGTGGACGACCCCGACCAACCTGGCCCCTCTGGTGTCCAACCACCTGCAGCACCTGCGTCAGGTACAACTGGGCCAACCACCACCCCCACTCCTGCCACATCCCAGGAGACACCCAGGATCCCTGCCCCACCACCACAACGCAGCCAGGCTGACCAGGAGGAACACGGTGTACCGGGCACCCAGGAGGAGGCAGGCGACAACGCAAATGCCACCCCTCAGGGGTCCCGGAGACCCGATGTGCCCACAAGGGCAGGCCAGGTGCAAGTGGGCAGGGGTGGTTGGAGTGGAGGACGGCGGAGGCGCGAGCCTGACCAGTTGGCTGCGGAACCGGTATATTCCCATGTAAGAAACATCCTGCACACATACCGGCAGGACACCACGGGCATGAGCCAGGTTGTGTCCACCCTCAACGAGATGAAGGGGACCCTCGAGGAGATCAAGACCCAGCAGGCCCAGCAACATGCGGAGCAACATGCCTGTCAACAGCGACACCAAGGATGGATGGAGGACAGACAGGCTGAGCTCGTGACGGTGCTCACGGGAATTAACCGTTCACTCCGTCGGATAGCCGACAACATGGGCAACCCTCCCTGTGCCACCAGGTGAAGAACATGACCACCCACAGGGAGGGATCAGGAGGAGGAGGATACATCCAACGGAGCATCCCAAACATCGTCACGGCCTGCTTCTGAGGGTTCCCGCAGGAGGGCGGGTCGTCCACGGAAAAGACCGTGAGGATCGGCGCAACAGCACCATCTCCCAGGACACCTGGCCTGGCACCTGGCCCACTGGCCCAACAGCAGCACATCAGCAAATGACATTCTCTGCCACATGGACTTGCTGGTCACTGTCTGACCAATGTTGACAAAGACTGTGGCATGGACTCTGATGATTTCCAATGGCAAGGATACCAACTCCCCCAGTGAACTTTGGATTCCACACACCCGGAGAGCCCCTCTTGTCATACCCCCCCCCAACACGTACCCCAACACAAATAAAAACTTACACGATCAAGAGATGATGCCTACATTTTGCATTATTACCTTACATGTGTCTTGTAAAGTCTAACCATGCCTGAGTTCTCATATGACTTCAACCATCCATACCCTGGGGCCTGAGTCTGGCACAGGACACACATGGGTCACAATGTATTAGGCAAGACAGACATGGAGCACCATACACACCCGTGATGGGCCCAACCAGCTGAGGGGGTGGCCGCACAACCGTGCCGACAGACATATTGAGTACAGCAACAGTCATGCGCAGAGGTCAGGGATCATGTGGAGTGTCCTGGGGGGCACCCAGGTATGTGTAGACAGGTGGCAGAACCATGTCCTGCAAGCTTGAGTCAGGTGGATGCAGAGAATGGTGGCCTGGCCAACGTTGGATGCATGGGGATGGCACATGTCACAATACCCACACAGTCATGGACATCATGCACAATACAGAGTCTAATCCCAGACAAACAGCTTGCATCTTGCTACTCTACACATAGACACATAGCCACTATCACTGAAAACCATGCCAGACATGCCGTATGCACCGTGGCAACACTCCAGCATTGACTGAGAAGAGGCACCTTGGAGGCATAGGGACACCTTTATTAGTCATGTATTCCGGAATGCAGAGGCAACTCGGAGTACACATACACAGGTCATGTGGAGTAACATGTGGGTCCAACACTGGCACCCCCCTTCTGCACCACAAATGCTTGCTATCCATGGAACTGGCACACAAGTGTCGGGTAACAGCTAAACACCCCCTGCTGCTCATGGAGAGGCTGCCATACAACATTGATCCTCTGATGTGGAAGTCCCACACCATGTCAAGCCAATGCAAACCGTATGTGTCCGAGGGCAGTGTTACACACATTGATGCCATCATCACAATCCACTATCCCATTACAGATGACTGTCAACAAGTCTGACCATCTATTCAGGTGTATCCAGCTACATGTCATGTGTCCCATGGTGATGCGACATGTCTGCAGAGGAACTAAACATCAACAGGGGCAGTGTGCACACATCGTAAACAACTGCCACACCCAATACACCCCTGATGCATCCCTTACCCTAAGGAGACTTCCAAACTTGTCCGTGCGTGTAACGATGACGTGTCCATGAGGAATAGCAGTGCCACAACAATGCAACCAGCAGACGGCATGGGCAAGTACCTGGGGATGAGAGACACACAAGAAGTCAGCCACAAAAGCACATCCACTTGCATGTGCATGTACTCGACACATGTAAGGATGACAACATGCTAGGTCACAATTATGACTGTGGAAATACACTCATCACTGGCACCATCACTCGAGTGACACATCCACACACACCTCTGACTCACGTGGCATACAGGCAGATGGACACACACATTGCAACACATGCCACACAAGGACCAATGCGTGCACACTCAGACACTGGTACTCACCACTAAGCAAAGAAGTCGCGTATGAGCTGACTCCGGATGTCCTCTTGCGGAACCACATCCTCCACATCACTAGCCCCATTGCCAAGCCCTTCGTCCTCCACGGGTGGATGGTCCTGATCATCTTGATCCAGGATGAGTGGCACAGCTTTCTCAACTGCCATGTTGTGCAGCATGCAGCAGACCATGAAGATTTTGCAGACCTTCGCCGGGGCATATGGGAGGGCGCCGCCGGTCTTGTGTAGGCACCTGAATCGGCTCTTCAGGAGGACAAATGTCCTCTCTATCACTTGCCTTGTCCGGCCATGGGCGGTGTTGTTGCGGAGCTGGGTCGGCGTGCTGGGGTTGCGGAGAGGTGTGATCAGCCATGGCATGTTGGGATAGCCAGCGTCTCCTACATGGAAACCACATGGACATAAGTAGGACAGGAGAAGCAGTCGGGCTGGAAGTCTACGCAAAATACAGGACAGACAGAGTGTACCCACCAACAACACATGCTCGTTCGTTGCGCAGCTGCGTCATCATTTCAGGCACCCTGCTACGCCTCATGATGTAGGCATCGTGTGCTGATCCTGGAAAACGAGCACAGACATGTGAAATCACCATGTTGGACAGACACACCACAAGGGCATTGATGGAGTGGTAGTGCTTGCGATTCCTGTACGCTACCTCCTGTGCCTGTGGTGGTACCAAAGCCACATGTGTCCCATCTATGGACCCAATGACATGGGGCATCCCTCCCAGGGCATAGAATCCACGCTTGACACCTGTCAACTGTTCAGGAGTTGGGAAATGGATGAACTCATCCAGGTGAAGCAACATGGCCTCTAAAAAATCATGCAGCACACGGCTGAACATGCGCTATGGTATATTGAAGGTACCCGTGGCAAGAAAATGTAGGGCTGCCATTACCTTCAGCTTGGGTGTCAGTGCCATAGGATACCTGTGCAGCGGTTGCAGGTGTGGTGCCAGCCTTGCCATCAACTCCTCAATCAACGGTTGGGGGAAGCGGTATGTATGTATGTATGTATGTGCGGTCTTATATAGCGCTCAAATTACAGTCATTCTCCCGCATGTCAGCCAAGTCCGGAATTGGTCGGGGAAGAGGCGGCGCTCTGCAGTAATTTGGAAGTGACAAGGAAGAGTGAGTGCACTACAACAACAATTTATATGTACTGAGCACATGTTAATCTGTCAATACACATATGCTACATACGGAGTCAGGTATGTGCTACATGCCTTGGACACTTATGGCTGCCAGGTGACACTCCTACCAAGACCCAGCTACACACGGAGATTGTGAACCTCCACATCCCATGGCATGGGACTAGCTGTGTCCCAGTGTAAGTGAACAGCCAGACGCAATACAGGAGTGACATACATCAACATATCAGCAGAAGTAGGATGTTGATTGCAGAGACAGGTAGCGGACCACTAGAGCCACAGGTCACATGACATTACACTAGGACAGCCCACACACCTTGCCATGAAGGTGTACATGTCATGACTGACCACACATACATTGAGAGGATGCAGACAGATCCTTGTTACGCTACTCCGTGTCCCATGCATACATACACACCTTACATCCGATACCACATGTGGCCTGGTGTGCGTAACAGTGTGCCATGGCCATCTACACACAGACACATGTTGGTTGCAGCAACTGCAGATGCATTTGAGGGAACACCAACATCAAGCTAATGGGAACACACCACACATACATGAGTGGGTAGTCACATGTCAGGTGTGGTAACCCCTGTAGCGGGCATCAGGGGACACTTGTGTGTGTTGTTGACTGTGCCATGCCAGTGACGCTCATCTCAAGTGTTCTGTATGACATGCACACATGTCAAAGGAGTGAAGGGCATGTCTGGCACATATGCACCATCACACATAACATCTGTATACATCCCATCATACATCTATTGCCTTCACAACTCAGGAGTAATGTGCCACATCACAGCCTTTCACACCTGTGCCCCACACATGTATTACTGCCCAGACAATGCCTTGATGTCCATCCATGGACAAGTATGTCAGCTCTATTCCTTTCTGTGTGCTGCCTGTCACCACTGTTATGTGTGAAAGGCACCGTACATTCGCTCTGAGGGCGTGTGTACGTTACCTATCACTATGGGAGTGCTGCCGTAGGCCTACCCATACTGATAGTGAGCGTACAGGCGTGTGTACGGTCCGTATCACTATGGGTACGCATACGTGAGCACACCCATAGTGATAGTGAGCGTACAGGCGTGTGTACGGTCCGTATCACTATGGGTAGGCATACGCGAGCACACCCATAGTGATAGTGAGCGTACAGGCGTGTGTACGGTCCGTATCACTATGGGTACGCATACGCGAGCACACCCATAGTGATAGTGAGAGAAAAGGCGTGTGTACGGTCCGTATCACTATGGGTACGCATACGCGAGCACACCCATAGTGATAGTGAGCGTACAGGCGTGTGTACGGTCCGTATCACTATGGGTACGCATACGCGAGCACACCCATAGTGATAGTGAGAGAAAAGGCGTGTGTACGGTCCGTATCACTATGGGTACGCATACGCGAGCACACCCATAGTGATAGTGAGCGTACACGCATGTGTACGGTCCGTATCACTATGGGTACGCATACGCGAGCACACCCATAGTGATAGTGAGTGTATCACTATGGGTATGCTCGCGTATGCGTACCCATAGTGATACGGACCGTACACACGCCTGTACGGCCCATTGCTATGCATTTGGGGTGCCCTAGGGCCCCGGAACGCACCATACCTGTGTGTGAATCTGCAAATTACATAGGGGACACATGAGGGACAAGTATAAAGCCCTACATGCATGCTGGTTGTCATGGAGACCAAGTTTAAAGTTTGAATTTTTTTCATCAGGTGCCCAGCAAAAGTCGGTTTGAAAGAATCTACTTTGTTGCAAAGTGGTTGTGGAGTTGACATCATGCTCAAGAAAAAAAAATGCAAAGCCACTGACTGTGCTTGGTTTAAAGGGATTGGAGGAAACATAGGATGCAAATGTGAGTGACCAATCACTCTGTACTCCTGTGCATGAAACAGGCCAGCAAGGCAGATATAAGGCAGCCAGGTCCCATGAGAGAGCACTTGCCTGCACATCTTTTGATTCTACAACACTGCTGCTGCTCGTGATTCCCTGGCACCATGTCAAGGTCTGTGGAGAGGGCCCAGCCTTTCACCCTGGAGGAGAATCTGGCATTGCTGGATGTGATCCTCCCACAGTACCCCATGCTGTATCGGCGACCAGGGTTTCAGGTGAGTCCACTAGCACAGACTGTGTCCCTTTTTTTGTGACTGGGACTTCTGGCATTGTGTCCAGGTGTGACACACATGCATTGTACTGTAGAGTGGGTCCCGGGGGGGGGGGAATGCCTGATGTCTCCCAGCAAAAGCATGCTGTGGTGCATGTCTGCCGTCCTCACTTGCATTGTGTTTACTGTGACAATCACTGCATGGTGCATGCCACATTCTGCCTGTCTAATCCTCCTGGGAATGTTGCTTCTACAGTCCTCATGTGATTCTGCGGTCACCCCAGTGTGACAGATGACTGTACCCACAGATGTGTGTTTGTTCAGTGTACCTGTGCTGAGAGTGTCCACATGATGTGCGCGTACCCTGGACATCGGTGTGTGTGTAAGTCCCCTGTCATGTGGGTGGGTGCATATGTGGAGTGTAGCACCCCAGATGCATGAGGGATGGATATACCCTGCCCATCTGATGCGAGCTGGGAGCAGTGCTGTGTGTCTGATGTGCAGAGCCAGCCCCACACCTGTGAGCCCCCCCAGTCTAGTGGCACATGTGCAGAGTGAGGTTTGTAGCTGCATTTGGCAATGGCAGGTGTATGTCCTGTGCCTGTGTGTGTCTGTGTACTCTGCTGAGGTAGCGTCAGTGGCCTGTGGCATGTGACTGCTTTGAGGTGCTGCACATAATCCTGGTGTACCTTATGATGCACAGTGTGAGTCTGGATCATTTATTGTGTCGTACCCCTCATGCCACCTGTGTACTTTCTATGGCACGTGGTGCATTTGCCCTTACACAGAGAAAAAAGTCCCTATGACAAAGGTGCAATGCTTTGGCTGCATACTATGCCTTGTTGAAACCAGATAAATCGTTCTAATGTGTGTCTCTGTGACATGTGGCAGGTGTATTGATGTAGTCTCACTTTTTCAACCCCACAGGTAGGCGCCTCTGCCAAGGAGCAGATCTGGAGGGACGCCGTCAGTGCCGTGAGGAGGACGGAGGGTTGCAAGCGGCGCCTGGCCCAGGTGAGAAAACGCTGGCAGGATATCCGGTGCTGGACGCGGAGGATCGCACGGGTCCTGCTGGGGGACTCACCTGTGGGCCCTAAGAACCATGGACGTCGCCGTCTGACCCACATCCACAAGCGTGTGCTGGCGGTGGTCTTTCCAGACATGGACAGGCGCTTACGGGAGAAGCAGCAGCAGGAAGGGGGTAGGTACATGTGTGTTTGTTGTGTGTCACCAGCATTTGTAAGTGCGCAGTTGCATGGATACACTGCCAGTGTTTAAATGTGCGGTGCAGGTCCTGTCACCCACAGTATAGCGGTGCTGTCCTTCCTCCCTTCCCCTCCTTGCCATGTGTTCCCTGGTCTGTGTGTAGTCACTCTTTCACAAGGTCATCTGGGCTGGCAGTTTATCCACGTGACCACTGCGTGCAGCATCATGTGTGGGGGTGGTGTGTAACAGGTTTTGGGACCTTGCCTGTGCCCTGTCCAGTTCAGTACTTGTGGGGTCCATGTCAATTGGCACTGATGCTGAGTCCAGACATAGGAGTATGTCTCTGAAGTGTAATGCCTTACAGCAAGCATGTCCTATGTTGTGGCCTGTGACATGATGTGCATGAGTGTGCGATACGCAGAGTGCAGGGATGGTGGCCTGTGTTGCAGTCATTACCATTCAGGACCATGTAATATTGTGGCCACTACTGTCCCCTGGGGCATATTTTGCTAGGTATCATGTGTGTCATCACAATATGTGGACACTCTCAGTGTCTACAGCATAGGATGTGCTCTGTGCCATTGTCCCCTGGCACCATGTATATTTACGTAACGTGTTCTACAAGTGTCCACTGTACAGCCTGACCTAATTTTCCTCGTTCATACTCACGGTGGCCAGTGCCTGTGTGTCTTGTTACAATTATCTGATGATGGCCATTTGTAAATGAGATCGTTGTACAGGCGCACATGGGGTATTTTGGGTCCAATATGGGTTTCTGGCAGCCCATGTGTATTTCTCCCAGACTAACAGATGCAAGTGCTTCCTGTGTCTCATCAGATTGTCGCATGTAGGGGGTGGTTGGTGCGGGCAAGGCCTACATGTCGACACCTGAAATCTCATTGCTCGGTCTGGCCAGTGTGTGATGTTTGTCTGGACATACACTCAAGGTGCAGTGTCCCATTCATGTTGGGCATGTTTTTAAGTATTACCTTTGCAGCATGTGCCTCAAGTTCATGGAGATGGTCCCTGCTCATCCCTAGTTACGGCAACGCTGTGTGGTGCAGATGCAGTGCTGGATTGGCCCCAGAGCCTGGCTCCTCTGTCCAAATCCATATCATGTCATTTGCAAATGTGTCATGCTCTCCATAGTTTCTCAGTGGCATGGTGGGTGAACCAACTGTGTGTTGCAGGGCCTATATATGTACCTTGTATTGTAGATGTTACTCATCTTTCATTTCAGGCTATGCACTGTAACCTATGTAGATTTGACTCATGTGACATATGTATACAGGTGTCTGATTAATTCCTGTTTCTTCACCTTGTCCACAGCATCGTCGGGGGAAACGGATGGAGACACCGGCACGGACCGTGCGGAGGGACCGGGCACCAGTGCCAGCAGTGACATCTTAGCTGGCACATCGAGTGGAACTGAGGCCGAGGGGAGTGAGCCGGAAGACCTGTCCACTGCCACCACAGAATATGAAGCTGACGGGTCCGAGGCTGAGCTCTCCGAGGGGGCGGAGGCTGCTCCAACAGCTGACAGCAGCACAACATCTCTCCCCGCCCCCTCCATTGCAATCACCGGCCTACCACTTGCTCGTGTCCCTTCCTGCCATGCTAGGTCACCACGTGTCTCCTTCCTGCCAGGCACCGCACCCCCTGCCCCTGTCTCCACTGCTGCCGCCAATGCCGAGTCTGTGGACATCCTGCGGCAGTTGCAGGTTGGTCAGGCTGCGATGCTTAATGTCCTCCATGGCCACAGCCGAGTGCTCAACAACATGGAGGCATACTTGGAGGGCATTTCAGCATCGCAGGCTGACCAACGCAACTTGCTGCGGTCTATTGACTCGACACTGACTGCAGCAGTGGATCTCCTGCAGCACTTTGTCCCACCCCCTACCCATGCCCCATCCACACTTCCCACTCCCATGCCTGTCCCACGTACACCCAGACGTCAGCATGCACACACCCCACCAGACACAGGCACCACACCAGCAGGGAAGGCAAAGCGCACACCTCCTGGCACACACACACAGGGTGAAGTAGGCACACCCACTGGGTCGGGGGGGGAAACGGAAGACACGCAGCCAGAGTCCACATTCCTCACAACCACCACCCTCCAAATCCACTCCCCTCAGCTCTCCTGGCCAAGAGTCGGACACAGGGTCAGTCCTGCCCAGTCTGTCCATCAGCCCCAGTGTGGCACCACCCCGCAAGCGGTGGAGGCAGGACACTGGCAGGGGAGTTGTGTCCCCCCCTGTCCACACCCCCCCCAGTAGCGCTGTGACCCATCCCTCCAACCCCCCCTCCTTGGGGCCTGTGGTTCCTTCGGGTGCAGGGGAGACGCTGGGCGACCTGGCAGTAGTGTGCAGCGCCGTGCTCGAATCCACCTTTGGCGCTGCCCCACCCCCTGTGTTGGAGTTGTCTGTCCCTGCACCCACAACACCTCCCCTTGCCCCTCCTGTCCCTGCGGTGCCTGGTCCTTCCCCCAAACATGATGCCCCCCCCTGTGGAAGACAAAGCAGTCTGACTGTGCAGGCAAGCTAGGGGACACATGTACCACTGTGTCCCCCATCCGGATTAGAGTCATGGACTGCCCTATGGGCTTTGTATATATTGACATTTATGATGATTATTACTTACATCCTGCTGAATAAAGCAATTTGTTTTTTCCTTGGAACACTACTGTTCATCTAGTATTGCTGTTGGTGGACCAGCTCCATGATTTTGGGTGGTGATAATGTGTTGGGTGTGTGGGAAATGTAGTCTTGTGCTGGTCATAGGGTGGACCCTGGTATCTGTGTGCCATTACAAGCTGTTGGCTACATTACATTGTTCATGTAAGCAGTTACTGCATGGTGACATCGTCCCAAGGTGTGTTCCTTCCTCTGTGTAACCTGACATCTTCCCTGCAGGGTGTTTCCACTATGTGGTGCTGAGCTGTGTCTACATCAGCTGGGTGTGTGACAGACTCCTTCAACTTTGCACATGCATGCTGAGCGATGTCTCCACCTGCATCATTCGTGGCATTCTTGGTGGTCACTGTACTTGTGTATGTAGACTGTTGACATGACTTCATGTGGACATGTTCTCTTTTAGGCGTTATGCATGTGTGTACTCCCAGCCTCGCACACATGTGGTACATGTACTGCAGGGTCTTTGTGCACCTGACTGACATTTGTGGGCATTGTATCTGTGGCTACTCCACCCTTTGCGTTCCATGGGCAATGCTGGGAGGACTCTGCACCCACCCCTCCTGTGTCTGGGCACTGCTGGGAGGACTCTGCACCCACCCCTCCTGTGTGTGGGCACTGCTTGGAGGACTCTGCACCCACCCCTCCTGCGTCTGGGCACTGCTGGGAGGACTCTGCACCCACCCCTCCTGTGTTTGGGCACTGCTGGGAGGACTCTGCACCCACCCCTCCTGCGTCTGGGCACTGCTGGGAGGACTCTGCACCCACCCCTCCTGTGTCTGGGCACTGCTGGGAGTGATAGGCACCCACCCCTCCTGCGTCTGGGCACTGCTGGGAGGACTCTGCACCCACCCCTCCTGTGTCTGGGCACTGCTGGGAGCACTCTGCACCCACCCCTCCTGCGTCTGGGCACTGCTGGGAGGACTCTGCACCCACCCCTCCTGTGTCTGGACACTGCTGGGAGGACTCTGCACCCACCCCTCCTGTGTCTGGGCACTGCTGGGAGTGATAGGCACCCACCCCTCCTGTGTCTGGGCACTGCTGGGAGGACTCTGCACCCACCCCTCCTGTGTGTGGGCACTGCTGGGAGGACTCTGCACCCACCTCTCCTGCGTCTGGGCACTGCTGGGAGGACTCTGCACCCACCCCTCCTGTGTCTGGGCACTGCTGGGAGGACTCTGCACCCACCCCTCCTGCGTCTGGGCACTGCAGGGAGGACTCTGCACCGACCCCTCCTGTGTCTGGGCACTGCTGGGAGGACTCTGCACCCACCCCTCCTGCGTCTGGGCACTGCTGGGAGGACTCTGCACCCACCCCTCCTGTGTCTGGGCACTGCTGGGAGTGATAGGCACCCACCCCTCCTGCGTCTGGGCACTGCTGGGAGTGATAGGCACCCACCCCTCCTGCGTCTGGGCACTGCTGGGAGGACTCCGCACCCACCCCTCCTGTGTCTGGGCACTGCTGGGAGTGATAGGCACCCACCCCTCCTGCGTCTGGGCACTGCTGGGAGGACTCTGCACCCACCCCTCCTGTGTCTGGGCACTGCTGGGAGGACTCTGTACCCACCCCTCCTGCGTCTGGGCACTGCTGGGAGGACTCTGCACCCACCCCTCCTGTGACTGGGCACTGCTGGGAGGACTCTGCACCCACCCCTCCTGCATCTGGGCACTGCTGGGAGGACTCTGCACCCACCCCTCCTGTGTCTGGGCACTGCTGGGAGTGATAGGCACCCACCCCTCCTGCGTCTGGGCACTGCTGGGAGGACTCTGCACCCACCCCTCCTGTGTCTGGGCACTGCTGGGAGGACTCTGCACCCACCCCCTCTGCGTCTGGGCACTGCTGGGAGGACTCTGCACCCACCCCTCCTGTGTCTGGGCACTGCTGGGAGGACTCTGCACCCACCCCTCCTGTGTCTGGGCACTGCTGGGAGTGATAGGCACCCACCCCTCCTGTGTCTGGGCACTGCTGGAAGGACTCTGCACCCACCCCTCCTGTGTGTGGGCACTGCTGGGAGGACTCTGCACCCACCCCTCCTGCGTCTGGGCACTGCTGGGAGGACTCTGCACCCACCCCTCCTGTGTCTGGGCACTGCTGAGAGTGATAGGCACCCACCCCTCCTGCGTCTAGGCACTCCTTGTGCGCGTCGTCCTGTTTCCCGGCAGTTTTTGGCTGCCGGAAAATATTCTCCGTGCAGGATGACGTCGGTGCGAATCGTACTTCCTGGTTCGTGGAAAGCAGGCTGCTGGCATCCCGACGTCACCTCGGCGCTTTTCCGGATGTCATTTGTATGTTTATTTTCCTCGGTTGGTGTTTTGTACGATTCGTACGGAAATAGTGTTTCCGTGCGAATCGTACTTCCATGTTTGTAAAGTTTTACAACCGGGTACGAGTCGGACGGAGAAAACCCTCCGACCGACGGTTCGTACCCGGTTTTTCCATGATCGGAATCGGCACCTTGGTCTTTCATTAGAGATGATAGTGAATTTAGCCATTTGAGCTTCAAAATTTTTACTAAGAGTGGGTTCCACATTCTCTTCCACATTTTCTTCATATTGTCATATCCTGCACTTTCTTGTTCTGGACCAAAGTAACAAAACTGAATTTCATCAGTAACCTTCTCTACATCTGATACAGATCCACGGAACAGAGCCCTATTCAACTCATTTAACTTTAGTGCTGGACTTTTAGCAAAATACAATCTTCTCACAAACTTTCTCATTTCAGTATGATGAACTGCCAGCATCCTAAAATGGTGAAAAACACTTTCACAAACTTTCCTAGAAAGACAAGCCAGAGAATGTCCTTGCAAACCAGTATTCTCTCTCACTCTGCATGGATCTAGTCTTTGAAGCACCTTAATCTTCTGTTTAACACTTTTTTTTAGTATATTCTCTTAGAAACTCACGTAATTTATCAATAGATTCTTGTCGTACAGTACAAATACTACTACAATTCCAAGTGTACACTGGGGCTTTAGGACGTCTCCCCATAACCTCATCAGCTATCACTTCTTCCTCATTTCTTGGAACCATTTTCTCCTTTTCCATTACACAACCATCTTTCACTTCATAAGCACGACCTCTGGTGTCAACTGCATGCAGCAAACTATTACTTTGAAGATAACTCTCTTCATTAAAAAAATGTTCAGTACTTGAACTATGCATCCATTCTCCTAAAAACACTTTACAAAAGTTATTTCTTTTCACTACTCTTTTCGTTTTGCTTTGTGACTTCATTACATTGACCATTTTATCTAATGTACGTATCCTGTTCAAAATTAAAATGAATAGTTTTCTTTTTAATTCTAAAGCCTTATCTACTATTGATTCAATATCTTTCTTTCTCTTATAAAATTTCGCTTTCTTCTAATATTTTTTCACATCCTTTAGCAAATTGGACATCACTCTTCTCTGAAACATTTTTCTACGAATGTCTTTAAATGCTGTTTTTCTTTTTAAGTCAATCTTTATTGCTTCTAATTGTACATTAGCATTTAAGTAATTTCTCACTTTTGTCCTGTTGTTTTCTCCTTGAAACACTATTTGCAGTGGGGACATTTTTTAAATTTTTTCTTTTTTTGAAGATATTTAAAAAAAAATCCTTAGTCTGTTTACCAGAAGACTTTTTCTTTCTTCCAACATGAGGATCTTCAACTAATTTGGGTCCTCCAGTTGTCTTCAAATATAGATGTTTTTTCTGTTCTTTTCTCTTTCTTGATTTTATAGGCATCTTTAATTTATTTCACTGTTGTTCAGCAATACCTGAAAGAAACAAAAAAAAATACCTTTATGTAATTTAAATATATTACTATATTTTTTTGAGCTTTTCAAATCTTATAATACTATCTACCCCTTTCCTACGAGTGATAAACACAATAAAACCAACACGAATTAAATCTCTGAGAACAATTCCTGAGTGCACAGAGACTCATGGTGTGATTCTAGGCAGAAAACGAAATTTGATTTGCAATTTGAAGGCACATTTACTAATGTTTTTTGGCAAGTGATAATTACTGTAACAGTCTGACACATTTTCATTATAGTTTTCAGAAACAGAAAAGAGCACATGTCCTAACAGCTAGTTGAGACTATGACCATGTGTAACCTGGGTGACTGACTACGCTACAGTAAAGGAAATGAGCCTTGGTGATGTTGAATGTATTAGCGTTACTCACTCCTATCTGAAACACCACACAGTGCTGATTACTAAGCATGACTCTGCATGAGAAGCTGCTGGCTGTGTGCTAAGAGTGTACTTCTGGAGACTGAGTATTTTCATCTGCAAGACAGATCTGCATTGACGCTTGCACAACTGCATAAACACTGGAGACATGTATGTAACACTACATGTGTGGTAAGGTTTAATATGAGTTTTGCACATGTAGGAACTACATGACCCATTGCACGAGTGGAAGAAAAATCTACCATGTTGATTTCAAATGTGTTAGCATTACCCTCTCATTTGTGACATATTAATTTTGGCTGAATGCTAACCAACACATTTCATGAAAACAAGCTTCCCCTCTCCTATGAATGCAATTCTAAAAGAACCAGAGTAACAGAAATGAAATCTCTGACAACAATTCCTGTGTGCACACAGACTCATTGTGTGATTCTAGGCAGAAAACGAAATTTGATTAGCAACTTGAAATCACACTTACTACTGTGGTAGAGCAAGTGATAATTACTCTAACAGCCTGACACATTTTCATTATAGTTTTCAGAAACAGAAAAGAGCACATGTCCTAACAGCTAGTTGAGACTATGACCATGTGTAACCTGGGTGAGTGACTACACTACAGCAAAGGAAATGAGCCTTGGTGATGTTGAATGTATTAGCATTACTCACTCCTATCTGAAACACCACACAGTGCTGATTAGTAAGCATGACTCTGCAGGAGAAGCTGCTGGCTGTCTGCTAAGAGTCTACTTCTGGAGACTGTGTATTGTCAGGTGCAAGAGAGATCTGCATAGTATAGACGCTTGCACAAAAGCATAAACACTGAGACATGTATGTAACACTACATGTGTGGTAAGGTTTAATATGAGTTTTGCACCTGTAGGAACTACATGACCGATTGCACGAGTTGAAGAAAAATCTACCTTGTTGATTTCAAATGTATTGGCATTACCCTCTCATTTGTGACAAATTAATTTTGGCTGAATGCTAACCAACACATTTCATGAAAACAAGCTTCCCCTTTCCTACGAATGCAATTCTAAAAGAACCAGAGTAACTTGATTTGACTAAATTTGATTTGCAACTTGAAAGCACACTTACTACTGTGGTAGAAAAAGTGATAATTACTCTAACAGCCTGACACATTTTCATTATAGTTTTCAGAAACAGAAAAGACCAAATGTCCAAACAGCTTTTTGAGACCATGAACATGTGTAACCTGGGTGACTGACTACACTCCAGCAAAGAAAATGTGCCTTGCTGATGTTGAATGTATTATCGTTACTCACTGCTATCTGAAACACCGCACAGTTGTGAATACTAAGCATGATAGTACAGGATAAGCAGCTGGGTGTGTGCTAAGAGTCTGCTTCTGCAGACTGTGTATTTTCAGTTACAATAGACATGTGCATGGACGCTTCCACAACTGCATAAACACTGGAGAGATGTATGTAAGAGTATATGTGTGGTAAGGGTTAATAGGAGTTTTGTACATGTAGGAACAACCTCACCCATTGCATGATTGGAAGTAAAATCTACCATATCAATTTCAAATGTGTTAGCATTTGCCTCCCATTTGTGAGATACTGTTTTATGCTGAATGCAAACCATCACAGTTCTAAAAAACAAGCTGCCCCTTTCCTACGAATGCCATTCTTACAGAACCAGACCAACACAAATTAAATCTCTGACAACAATTCCTGTGTGCACACAGACTCATGATTTCATTCTAGGCACAAAACAGTATTCCTCAGTGATACCAGTACACCTTAACTTATGGTGAAGACATACTCCATAATATCTTACAAGTTCAAGACAGTTAAATATCTCTCAAAACACAAAATGTGAAACACAACTTTAAAAGAAGAATCACAATTCTATTATTATATCAAAATTCACCACATACATCCCCTCTCAAACTCATAACTCACCTTTAAAATTAGTTAGCTGAGAAATAAATGTGGCACTCAAACAGCAGATTATCACAGCCAGAATCTCTGAGTTGTACACCTCTCTCCACTCACCAGAACCAGTTAATGGCAATGTTTCCCTCTCTTTTTTCACACATATACATGTTAACTCCAAATCACAGTGCTTCCCACATTTTTTCAAATGGAAACACACATTTCTATTGGTTGGAAATTTCAACCCTTTCCAAATGATCCCTACCCCCAACTTTACTTCTGCCTGCTACCATAGCAACTGGTCATGGAACACTGCTGTGAGCAGAGAGGTCAGAAGTTCAGCACACAATGTTTCTAATCCAAAGAGCAAGAGTGCTTGATTTTTCAAACCTAACAGCGAATCCAAACTAATCTTCTGTGGGAACACTTTTTTCTGAACCAATCTAAACATGCTTGCAAAAATCTAAACATACAGCCTAGTTTTAAATGTAAAATGGTTTGAATCAGCCAATGATTTTTTTTTTAAAGTATGTAAGCCTCCATTTTACAACTATCTTTCTTTTCATATTGCCATTCTACTGAAAGACACCTTCTGAGTGCATCCAGATCTCCTTGAAAGATGTTCACAGTGTGGATTGTAGGTCATAGCTATGTCTTCTGGAGTGAAAAATATGCAGAGAAAAGAGGTATTGTGACAGACCTTGCTTTGCCAAATGTAGACATTAAATGGATTGGTCAGAGAGGGTTAAAGTGACACCAATTATTAATGCCTTTGGTGAAATCCTTTCTACATCTCCCACAGCCTAACCTTATTATTGTGCACTGTGGTGGAAATGACCTAGGCACTTTAACTGGGGTAGGTCTGGAAATGCTTGTTAAGGACACCTTTGTGCAATTGATGTCACTTTTTCCACAAACTGCCTTTGTATATTCTAATATATGCCAAAGGCAAAAGTGGAACTGGTCCAACCAATTTTGTCCACAGATTGACAAAGCAAGAAAGCACGTCAATAAATCTGTTTCTGCTTTCCTCAGAGACTATGGTATGGGTTCTATTTACCACAACAACTTGCGTTACAACATGGAAGGCATTTATAGAGGAGACGGTGTACATTTCACAGATGAGGGCAACAGAGTCTTCCTCTTGAACTTTAGACTCTGCATCGGTACTTACTTGTAGGTACCGAAAAAACACTTCATAAACACAATGGCTCTTTTTAGAGCCACCTAACATCTAAACACTTAACTTTGATTTTTAATTCTCTTTTTTTTTATTTATTTTTTTCCGCCGTACGCGTACCGTACGCGCACAGTGCGCGTACCCCGCAAATTTTTGTAAAAGTATTTAAATTTATTTTTCACACTTCTGGGTCCTTCTTGGACCCCCTGACAAAGGCTAGAGTGTCTGAAACTCTCTACCTTGCCCCCTTTTCACGTTCTCCACCTTTGTTTTTCAGTTCGAGAGACACAAAATGGCGGCCGACACTTCCTGATTTCGACCGACTGGAATGTTTACTGTCATGTAACCACCAATCAGAATTACGCTCGCGCACGGCAGCGTGCACGTACGGGAAGTGTACCGTGCGCGCACGGTACGTGGCTATAGATATGTATGTACTTTTAACTGCAATTTTCTCAGGAACTACTGAACAGATTCACTCCACATATGCAAAAGGCACATCCCTAACCTGAGGACTACCTCTTTGCCAAATTTCAAATAATTCTGTTCATCCGTTTGGCCTGTACCTTGGACTAAATGTCCCTATGGAAAATTGCATGGGAAAAACGCATTTTGGGACCCCCCTTTTTTCTCAGCCCCCGCTTGATGAATCTCTCCGAGACTTTCAGGGTAGGAGCGGAGCGGAGCGCCCCACCTATTTTGAAAATTTTGCGAGTATTCGTCAACCGGCGCCAAAGTTATTCCAAATAGAATGTTGCGGATTTCCAATGGAAACACGGTCCTAACTATAACTATCTACTGGCGACTGCCAGTAGATAATATATATACATACATATATAAGGCTGCGCCTGGCAGCCGGAATGCGTGGATGTTGAAATCACTCGAAGTTGAATAAGCCGCAGTGATTGAACCATTGGAGTGCCGATGTCATCTTTCTAAGTTAAGGTGAAACTGTTCATATATATATATATATATATATATTCAGTGAAAAAACCATAGGTTTCACACATGTTATAGTTAGCTGGACATTTTACTCGTAAAAAACCAATGAAATTGCCCCGTTATAGTTAGTTCAGCTAACTATAACTCGCGCGCCCGCAATGCACTGCTGATGACGTCACATATTACATCACTCATGACATGGTCAGTGACATCACTCATGACATCACTGATGACATCTCAAATGACATCACTAATGACATCACTGATGACATCATCCAGTGAATGTGTGTTTTTCTGAAAATTAAATATGTTTTATTTATGTATATCTCAAGGTCGATGGAAGAATAAATGGGTATATAAGTGTCTAAATGGATGATTTTTTTTGAAAAATTGATTGTTTAACTGACTGATTAAGTGTATCTTAGTGAATACATGGCTTAGTGAGTAATGTTTAAATATGTATATATCTGTATCAGTCTCTCACTTTGTGTATAAGTGGCTGCATGGGTTGGTGAGTAGCTACATGGGTGTCTATATAGGTTATTAGTTGGTTTTTTGAGTATCAGTCTGAGTGTCTGCATGGTTCGGTGGGGGGTATTACGTAGTGCATAGGTGCATGAATGAGTGACTCACTGTTTGTATGTGTTGAACAGACCATGTGTGCAGGACTGCATGGGTGGATGAGTGTGTGTATGGGTGTGTTAGTGAGTGAATGACTGTCTCAATAGTGTCTTTATGAGTAACTACATATGTTTTAAACTAATATATGTGACTATTGGTGTATATATGTGAGTATATGCAAGGGTGAGAGATTGGAAGAGTTCCTGTATGAATAAGTATGTGTTTCTATAAGTGATTGTTTAAAAGACTAAGTATGTGTAAGTTTCCGTAGAAGTAAGTATGGTGGTGTGTGTATAACTGTATATGCAAGTAAATGTATGTTTGATTCTTTATTAGCACGAGTGACTATGTGTGTGAGTAACTCTATGCATGAGTGGCATTGTGTAACAGGATGTATAGGTATATGAGTACATATGATGAGTGAGTACATGTATGAGTGACTGTATTGGACTGTTGGTGAATGAGTGGATGTGTATGTGGATCTTAGAATTACTGAAGAGGTTGTTGTAACTGGTATTGGTATGTCCATTGTTTTGAAAATTTTAGTCTCTATTTTTGAATGTGTGTGTCAAAGGTTATATTAGGGTGAGAGGAGGTCTACCACTCTATTACAAGGATGATGTCATCAGTGATGTCATCAGTGATGTCATTTGAGATGTCATCAGTGATGTCATGAGTGATGTCACTGACCATGTCATGAGTGATGTAATATGTGACGTCATCAGCAGTGCATTGCGGGCGCGCGAGTTATAGTTAGCTGAACTAACTATAACGGGGCAATTTCATTGGTTTTTTACGAGTAAAATGTCCAGCTAACTATAACATGTGTGAAACCTATGGTTTTTTCACTGAATTTCTAAGGTTTTTTAAATGCTAATTCCTAACTATAACGTGTGTGAAACCTATGGTTTTTTCACTGAATTTCTATAGTTTTTTAAATGCTAATTCCTAACTATAACGTGTGTGAAACCCATGGTTTTTTCAGTGAATTTGCAAGGTTTTTTAAATGCAAATTTTTTTTTTTTTTTTTTTTTTTTCTAACATATTTTTAATTTAATTATCTTACCTTTTATAAAGACTATGATTAAATTTTTAAAATTCTTTAATATGTTTTTTAAAATATATTTTTAAAAATAAACATGTAAAATTTATTTGCAGTACTTTTTTAAAAAAAAAAATATTTTTTTTAGTACGCGTACCGTAAGCTCACGGTAAGCGTACGGTTTACGCAACGTCCGTAATCTATCTACGCTGCTTGCGTATAGTTACGCACTTTGCGTTGCCGCGCGTACTGCGCGTGGGACGCGTGCGCGCTTACGCCACACGCGCACGTTACGCGGAAGTGTCGGGTAGTGACTGTTATACGCATGCGCGCAAGCGCGTGTCTTTTTTACGCGCATGCGCACTTTTGCCGTAAGCGTACCGTAAGCGTACGGTAGGTCATGTGATCATGAAACACAACTTTTGATTGGTTGAAACTACTTTCAGTTCTAGAACTCTCCTACACCACACCCATTCCCCTCATTTCTGCTTGTGATCCCTTGGGAGAAGGAGCTGGTTTGTCTTTGGGATACGATGGCAGAACAGCAGAGCTCTTCTGAGAGTGAGGCTAGCACTAGCAGCACTGTCTTGAGGCAGAGATCGAGGAAACAAAAGCCCTCTTATGTATGGGATTATTTTACTTTTCCTGAAGGCCAGCAAAAGGTAAATGCACCCTTAGTGACTTGTAAGCTGTGTCAGCGTGTACTTTCTAGAGGTAATCCTAACAGGAAGTATTCCTTTGGGAATCACACCATGAAGAGACACCTCCAGGATGTACACAGAAGGACACATGGTCATCTTTTTGGAGGTAACTCTTCAGAAAGACGAGCCAGTACATCCACAGTAGCTCAGCCTGAACCATCATCTGCAGGGCTGACTCCTTCTTCTGCAGGTCAGGTGAGCCCTTCATCTGTGGGGGGAGAATCTCCTTTTGCTGGCCCTCTGGAAATGAACCCTCGATTTCGGAAGGTTGATATTCATTGCACATTTTGTAAAGATCTAATTTGCCATAGGGAGACCAGTGTTTCCCTAGTGAACAACAAAATAGATCAGCACATTTGTCGCTTTGAATAATTTTCCCATGCTTCCTTTCCTCTGTCCCTGCATGAACACAACGGTTCTTTTAAGAGCCAACCTTATCTTTCATCTTTTTTTTACATATGTTTTTAAAAACTTTTTTTAATTTTTTTTTTTACCGTACGCGTACGGTGCGCGTACTTTTTTTTTTTTTTTTAAAAAACACTAAAAATCATTTATCACATTACATTGTCCTTGAGAGACTACAATTATTATTATTGACTTACCATACTCACTGAAAAAATATTTATTCATTTGTTTTTTTTAAAAATAGTTTTAAAAATGTTTGTAGTTTTCGAAAATTTTCTATATCTATCTGGAAAAAAAGAAAAAAGTATTAATATTTTTAAAACATTTTATAATACAGTACACACATTTACATTTTTTTCCCAAAAATATTTTCGCCTTATTTTTGCTGTTTTCAGAATATATTGCATTTCACTATAAATTGTGAAAGCAATTGCATTCATCATTTTACAGCGGGCAAAAAAAAATAACAATCACAAAGATTGTAATAAAAAAGCCCAGAATCTCTTTTTACTTAAACTTAACATTATAGAAAAGCATAATATTTAAAAAAAATATCATCTAATACCAATAGTTATTTCTTTAAAATACCGTCTGATATGTTTGTTTCAGAAGTATAATCACAATATTATATCTCAAATAACTCCAAAATACATCTGATTTCATTTCCTTTAGACCAAATAGTAATTTTAAATTTTTTTTTGGAATAAATTTCCAACGGTAATCCAATAAAATTCTAAAGTTTAATTTGTCCAGATCTCACCGATTCTCTGTAACATTTTGGTTCACGAAAATTTTTTGAATAATTTATTAAGTCCACAATAGAATTGGTTACTTTTCCACATGGCCAAATAGTAATTTTTTAAAACATTTTTGAAAAAATTTCCAATGGCAGTCCAATAATATTCCAAAATTTAAAATGTGCAGAAGTTACCGATAATCTCTAAATTATTGGTTTTTCAAAGTTTCATTAAAAATTAAAAAAGTCCACATTACAATTGGTTATCTTTCCATTAGGCCAAATGATAATTTAAAAAATGTTTTTTTTACAAAATTGCAATGGTAATCCAGTAAAATGGTAAAATTGTTTTGTCCAGATCTTGCCAAGTCTCTCTAAAATTTAGGTTTCAGGAAGATTAGATAGGAATTTGCTAAATCAAAAGGCAAACGTTGTTTGAAAATCAATTGGGAATCATTACACAGTGTCCAGCCTTTTTCACATTTAAGATAAACTGTGTAATGTCCAGAAGTAACAGTTGGTCCATCATGGAAAATTATTGCAACAGTTACAAAAGTTTTTCCTGAAATTGATAATTGCTGTCCTGTAAACTTCTTTATTAAAGTATCCAATTTTGAACCATCAGCTCTACATCGTTGCATCATTAAAATTACATACTGTCCGTATTCCTTTAAAATTAATGTTGAAAACATGTCAGAATTACACTCACCACATTTCATGCTATGATTAGCATCTTTAACTAATTTTGCAAAAGTGACTGTTTTACTCTCTGGCAATGTCAAATAAATAAACCTTTCATTATCAACAATAGAGCCACATATATTATAACAATTATCACAACTATGTTCCCATTTATAAGAGAGACCAAAAAAAATGTCAATGGGAACTCCTTCTTCTTCCACTACCTGAAGAAAATACATCAAAAATTCATGTGCATCTTGCTGTTCATTTTGAGAAAACTGTGTTCGTCCTGAACATACATCTAAAAGTTTTCTAATGTCAGTAGCACTTTCTATTTGAGTTTTATCTTTACTCAGCTTTTGAAAAAGGAGACTCAGCTCTGAACAGAATCTTTTTCCCTGATTTACTATTATCTGCTCTTGCAAACTTTCCAGATAAAATGCAACATTCAGCACTACATTTGCGTAGCAGTTGACACCAGAGCTATTTTCAAAATGACATCCTACAACCTGTTCTTCATTTTCCTTTTTCTTTTTGCTTGCAATTACATCACTCCTCTTTTTTTTCCTCTTCTCTACATCTTCACTACAGATATTCTCATTTTTTCTTTTACGAGAAACTACACGTTTCTCCAACACAGGATACTGACCTAAATGAGGAGCATAGCTTCTTCTTAATCTATTATACTCTTTTACACAGTTTGTATCAGCACTAACTTTTGACTCATCAAAGTCTATCATGAATAAACCTGATAATGTTTTGACTCGTGACAAAGCAACATATGCCATACCTTCTTTGAACACAGTTGAACCAATGTTCACAAATGCACAATCTACAGTCAATCCTTGAGACTTGTGAATAGTTACAGCATATGCTAGAGAAAACGGAAACTGCTTCCTACGTACATATAAGTCTTTCACAAGCATAAAACGAACTGTACAACGACACGTATCTTTAACTTCATCTATCTGATCAAATTTTATTTTTAAACATTCAACTCCTTCTTTTTTCTGGTAATTAATAAAACCCACAACTCTTCCCATCGCTCCATTAACTAAACCTTTCTCAACATCCAAATTTCTCCTTAAAAACACTCTACAGTTCATGCAAACATATAGATTTTTTTCTAATCCAGCTGTTTTGGAGATGTTCTTCTCTAGTGAGTCCAATTTATTTTTCAGTTTGCCTGTTACTGTGACAGTAATTCTTCCATCCTCAATTTTGTCCACTGCTTCCAATTTCCTGATCTCTTCCTTTTCCAATTTCAAAAGCTCCTCATTGAATATTGAGCATTCACGTAGAGTTGGCATTAAGCAGATGACACTTTTGTTTTCTGCAATGTTCTTGTATATCTTCTCTGCAACTATTTCTTCCTTTGGAAATAAATTATGTAGCAGCCGACTCTGTAATGCTTTTTTGCCAACTTCTGTCAGTAGTCCAATCCTGATATCTTTCAGAATACTTCCATATTCTTCATCGTTTGCTTGCCTCATATTAGTAGTAAGTTCCTTGTACTCAAAGAAGGACCAAATATTTGTATTTCCGATGCTTCCCAATGACTTCTTCGTGTCTTCATGTGTCACAGTATTAAACACTGGTTGTCCTTTAACTGGAGTAAGTTGCAAAAGATCTCCAAAAACTATGACGTGTTTTCCACCAAATAACATGTCATAGTCTGTCTTCAAAATTTGCTGCATTCTTAAATGCACAAAGGCAAGCATTAGGTTTGATACCATGCTCACCTCATCAATAATGAGAACTTGCATCTTCTTCAATACTCTTGAAACTTCCAAGGATGCTTCTCCAGTTAGCTTGTTGAATTGTATTTTGTTCTCATGCTCCACTGGTAACATTAGCAAACGACGTAAGGTGATTCCTTTTGTTATATGCTGCTAACCCAGTTGGAGCAGTAACCACACAAGACAAAGTAGAATCCGTTTTTTGCTGTAGGTAGCTTCTGATGACTTTTATTAGGAAACTTTTTCCAGTTCCAGCTTGTCCGCTTACATACATCCTGATTGGATGAAATGATGTGCATGAGCACTCTTTTTTTACATGTAGAAATCCGTGATCAATTTTGTTTTTGATCTCTTCATAAATTTGTTGCTGCTCTTGATTCAGTTGTCTTTCCAAATTTTCTAAGTCTATAAATTCTTCTTGAGCTTGATTCATAGCCGTTTCCACTTCATTCATGGCTATTGATGCTTCATTTTCAATGATTGGTTGTCCTAGGGGATCTTGACTGTGTGTTCCTGAACTTTGGCTGTCCTGAGAACTTTCTCTAGCTATTTCTGCTGCAATTGTAGTTTCCTGTTCAATTTCTTCATTTAACATTTGCAGATAAGTTGTGAATGTATTGCATTGTATGCTGTCTTTGCAAGCATTAAATGAATCTTCATAGCTTTGAAATTCTCCCAGTAGTTCATCCTCTGTACGCCATGGTTTAAACAACTGTAAAAGAGCCAAGTAGTAAAATTCTTTCTTGTCAGTAGTGTCGCAACTCAGCTTCCGGTGATTTATCAAACTTCCTTTTGTTTGCTTCACCAAACATCCTTCTTCACCAACGACTTTATATTTTCCATTATTGATGTCTTCTGCGGCTTTCCTTGAATAAATGTAGTTCTGCAGCACTTCATAGAGACACATGTTCTCCAGATGTTGACTTCTCTTGGGATAATATGTGTCCAACATGTTTGTTTTCAATATATCTGTACTTTCTGGGTCATTCTCGACCAAATATTCAATTTCTCCTACAGATTTCAGTACCCGATTTCTCATTGCTGCAAGGCCTAAACTTGCCCAAATTATTCTTCTTGACTTCGAGTAGAGACTTGCAGAAGATAACCTATCTGAACATTCGTAGGATCCAATTTCTCGATGCGATAACATCTTCAAACTGAAACTGTACAGCTTCTTACTGACAGTCTTCTCGTGAGAAATATCTTCCCACATTTCCTTCAATTCTGTTTTTTCTGATTTCGTAATGTAAGACGTTACATATCGTGCCACAGCAATGGAATTGTCAGCTACATACTGTATATCCATATTAGCATTCCACATGGATAAAATGACTGGGTTGTAGTCATTTATATTTTTTGATTCTTCTTTTCTTTTAAGGTTGTAGGTATTCTTAGGTGATTTTCTTGTGATAGTATGTCTCACAGCTGACATAAAACTGTTGACTCTTCCATTTGAAAGAACAGGTCTAGGAAATCCAAATCGACATTTAGTGTAGTATTTTTCTTTGCTCTTGTATTTCCGTCGACAGTATTTTCCACACCGATGACTTTGGAAACGTAAAACTTGCTCCTTTAACTTGTTCTCTTCTGTGCTTTTTGGTATAGCACATGTTGCATATTCTTGAATGTAAGATAACACTGCTTCATCAGCATCTGTTCCAAACTTTGGGGCATCCTTGATCCACAACAGCATATGAATATGAGGAGCACCTCTTGCCTGGTACTCTTTTCTCCAAAAGAAATCCACTACTTCTCCAAGGGGTGGATTTTTTTTATTGCAGATGAAGGACATCATAGCCTCAAATCTATGATTGAAATATCTGCAAACATTAACCGGATCCAATGAGCACAGTTCTCCTGCTGTCTTGTATTCGATGTTTTTAATGTTTGAATTGGCCTCTCGTAGAAAATCCAGTAAATCATCCCAAGCGTACTCGGCACAGCTTAGGGTAAGGAACCATGTTGGTGTTCCTAAATTCCGTAACATGCATTTTAGTTCACCATGGCGTCGGTACCAATATTCATTTGTCCCACGCTGACAAGCCATCAGATTGATCAGTTGTGTTTCCAAATGATCATCTCGGTGCTGCACTTTCTCCATAAAATCCTTAGCAGACACATTTTGTAAATGTACTCCACTTTTTAAAATGTGATTTACTGCATAAGACAGTGCAGACAAGTCGCTTTCAAATAAAAGATGGAACAAATAAGGAATACTTTGTCGAAATCTGGGATCTTCAGCATATAGTCTTGTAGTCCGATACTCTGAAGCTGGAATCTGTTCTGGACGTTCATCGTATCGTCCTCCTTTTCCTTTAGGAAACAGCTGAGGAAAACATCGAGCTTCCAAGCTCTCCTCCCATACACTCATAGGAGTTCCTTTTGCTTTCTTCATCTGAAAGAGATCAATATTGTCTCCCATAACTTCTTTCGAATGAAGAGGATGTATGCTAAAATGTTCATAAATTTCTTCTTCCTTTGACTTGTCCACTTTTTCAATTTGTCCAGTTGGTGTTTCTGTGTCTTCTTGAAAATCTTCTTCTTCTTCTTCTTCTTCTTCTTCTTCTTCTTCTTCTATATAAATTGATTCATACCATTTGTTATTTTTTTTCAAATACAAATTTGCTCTTTGTACTTTCCGCACATCTACCAGCTCCTGCCAAATCTTCTTATTCTTTGTAGGTACACCATTAACCAGAATAATTAATGGTTCAGTTTCCAAAGTATCCGCATCAATAGTTTCCATATTTTTTTTCAAATCCAAGGGCAAATACACCACTCTACCTTTTAAACCTCTCAGTAAATCTGAAGGAGGTAATTTACCAGTTTTGGGCTCCATACGTACTATGGTCTGGAACGGATGAACACATTGAATGAGTATAGACTCATATGTATTTAATTCAGAAAGTTCAGCAGGAATAGCATCCAATTCTAAATTATTATGTACAGCTCTGGTCGGCATTCTATTTTCCTCTAACTTGTTGTAACAGTATTTACAAATACGCTGATCTTCACCCAATTCAAAACAATTTTCTAGAAATATATATGTGGCAAAATCCTTCCACTTATAATTATCTTCATTTTCACTCTTTCTGTAGAGATCAACATTCCTAGTTTGTTTTCTATAATGAGTTCTGCGGCAACAAATACAAGTAACATTTGGTCTTTCATTAGAGACTATTGCAAATTTTGTTATGTGATCATTAAATGTCTTACTTACAGAAGGTTCTACATTCTCTTCCACTTCTTCCTCATTTACTGTGTCCTTCTCTGCACTGTTTTGTTCAGGACCAAAGTAACAAAACTGAATTTCATCAACAACCTTCTCTACATCTGATACCGTTCCTCGGAACAGAGCCCTATTCAATTCATTTAACTTTATTGCTGGACTTTTGGCAAAATACAACCGTCTCACAAACTTTCTCATTCCAGTATGATGAACAGCCAGCATCCTAAAATGATGGAAAACACTATTGCACACTTTTCTAGATAGACAAGCCAGAGAATGACCCTGCAAACCTGTATTCTCTCTCACTCTGCATGGATCCAGACTTTGAAGCACCTTAATCTTCTGTTTTACACTTTTTTTACTATATTCTCTTAGAAACTCTCGAAATTTGTCAATAGATTCCTGACGCACAGTGCAAATACTACTACAATTCCAAGTGTACACTGGGGCTTTAGGACGTCTCCCCATTGCCTCATCTGCCATCACTTGTACCTCATCTCTTGGAACCATTATCTCCTTCTCCATTATGCAACCATTTGTTACTTCGTATGAACGACCTCTGGTGTCAACTGCATGCAGCAAACTATTACTTTGAAAATAGCTCTCTTCATTAAAAAAAGGTTCACTACTTGAACTATGCATCCACTTTCCTAAAAACACTTTACAAAAGTTTGTTCTGTTCACTACTCTTTTCCTTTTGCTATGTGATTTCAGTACATTAACCATTTTGTCTAATGTACGCATCCTATTCAAAATTAATATGAATAGTTTCCTTTTTAATTCTAATGCCTTTGCTGCAATGGCTTCAATTTCTTTTTTTCTCTTGTAATATTTTGCCTTTTGCTTATATTTCTTCACATCCTTTATCAAATTGGACATAACTCTTCTCTGAAACATTTTTCTACGTATCTCTTTAAACGCTGTTTTTCTGTTTATGTAAATCTTTTCAGTTGCAGAAGGTATATTTGCATTAACTAAATTCTCAATTTTTTCCTGTTCTCTTCCTTTTGTAACATTCTTTCCAGTACAGACATTTTGTACATTTTTCTTTGTTTTGAATATATTTTTAAGAAATTGTTTTTTCTGCTTACCAGAAGATTTTTTCTTTTTCCCAACATAAGCATCTTCTACTAACTTTGGTCCTCCAGTTGTCTTCAAATATAGTTTTTTTTTTAGCGTTTTTTGAACTCTGGATTTTGTAGGCATCTTAAATTTTGTTCACTGCTCTTCAGCAATACCTGAAAAAAACTAAAAAAAAAATCCTTTATTGTATTTAAATATATTACTACATTTCTTTTCACAATAGTCACAAAACGAAATTTCTTTGCCAATTTTGAATGCACACAAACTGCTCTTTTTTTTGGGCAAGTGAAAATCACTTTTACAAACTGTCACATTATGAAACCACTTTTCAGATTTTTTAAAAAGCCCATGTCCAGAGTGCTACACTCCAGCAAGGGCAACCAGCCTTAGTGATGCTGAATGTATTTGCATTACAGACTGAAACCTGAAAACCCCACTCGCTTGTAAATACTGTGCATGACTATACATGGCAAGCACATGGGTGTGTGCTAAGACTCTGCTTCTTCCCCCAAAAATTCGCTCCCCCTTTCCATCTAATGTAACTGTGAAATCACCAGAGCAATACGCAATAAATCTCTGCCTATAATTCCTCTCTGCACACAGAGTCATGTTTTCACATTAGTCCCAAAACTAAATTTCTTTGCCAATTTGAAAGCACACTTACTGCTCTTTTTTTTTTCGGGGCAAGTGAAAATCACTTTTTACAAGTGAAAATCACTTGTACAGACTGACACATTATGAAACCACTTTTTTTGATTTATTTAAATGCACATGTCCAAACTGTTTTTTCAGACCACCACCATGTGTATTCTCGGTGACTGCCTACACTCCAGCAAGGGCAACCAGCCTTAGTGATGCTGAATGTATTTGCATTACAGACTGAAACCTGAAAACCCCACTCGCTTGTAAATACTGTGCATGACTATACATGGCAAGCACATGGGTGTGTGCTAAGACTCTGCTTCTTCCCCCAAAAATTCGCTCCCCCTTTCCATCTAATGCAACTGTGAAATCACCAGAGCAAGACGCAATAAATCTCTGCCTATAATTCCTCTCTGCACACAGAGTCATGTTTTCACATTAGTCCCAAAACGAAATTTCTTTGCCAATTTGAAAGCACACTTACTGCTATTCTCGGTGACTGCCTACACTCCAGCAAGGGCAACCAGCCTTAGTGATGCTGAATGTATTTGCATTACAGACTGAAACCTGAAAACCCCACTCGCTTGTAAATACTGTGCATGACTATACATGGCAAGCACATGGGTGTGTGCTAAGACTCTGCTTCTTCCCCCAAAAATTCGCTCCCCCTTTCCATCTAATGCAACTGTGAAATCACCAGAGCAAGACGCAATAAATCTCTGCCTATAATTCCTCTCTGCACACAGAGTCATGTTTTCACATTAGTCCCAAAACGAAATTTCTTTGCCAATTTGAAAGCACACTTACTGCTCTTTTTTTTTTCGGGGGCAAGTGAAAATCACTTTTTACAAGTGAAAATCACTTTTACAGACTGACACATTATGAAACCACTTTTTTGATTTATTTAAATGCACATGTCCAAACTGTTTTTTCAGACCACCACCATGTGTATTCTCGGTGACTGCCTACACTCCAGCAAGGGCAACCAGCCTTAGTGATGCTGAATGTATTTGCATTACAGACTGAAACCTGAAAACCCCACTCGCTTGTAAATACTGTGCATGACTATACATCGCAAGCACATGGGTGTGTGCTAAGACTCTGCTTCTTCCCCCAAAAATTCGCTCCCCCTTTCCATCTAATGCAACTGTGAAATCACCAGAGCAAGACGCAATAAATCTCTGCCTATAATTCCTCTCTGCACACAGAGTCATGTTTTCACATTAGTCCCAAAACGAAATTTCTTTGCCAATTTGAAAGCACACTTACTGCTCTTTTTTTTTTCGGGGCAAGTGAAAATCACTTTTACAGACTGACACATTATGAAACCACTTTTTTTGATTTATTTAAATGCACATGTCCAAACTGTTTTTTCAGACCACCACCATGTGTATTCTCGGTGACTGCCTACACTCCAGCAAGGGCAACCAGCCTTAGTGATGCTGAATGTATTTCCATTACAGACTGAAACCTGAAAACCCCACTCGCTTGTAAATACTGTGCATGACTATACATGGCAAGCACATGGGTGTGTGCTAAGACTCTGCTTCTTCCCCCAAAAATTCGCTCCCCCTTTCCATCTAATGCAACTGTGAAATCACCAGAGCAAGATGCAATAAATCTCTGCCTATAATTCCTCTCTGCACACAGAGTCATGTTTTCACATTAGTCCCAAAACGAAATATCTTTGCCAATTTGAAAGCACACTTACTGCTCTTTTTTTTTTCGGGGCAAGTGAAAATCACTTTTACAGACTGACACATTATGAAACCACTTTTTTTGATTTATTTAAATGCACATGTCCAAACTGTTTTTTCAGACCACCACCATGTGTATTCTCGGTGACTGCCTACACTCCAGCAAGGGCAACCAGCCTTAGTGATGCTGAATGTATTTGCATTACAGACTGAAACCTGAAAACCCCACTCGCTTGTAAATACTGTGCATGACTATACATGGCAAGCACATGGGTGTGTGCTAAGACTCTACTTCTTCCCCCAAAAATTCGCTCCCCCTTTCCATCTAATGCAACTGTGAAATCACCAGAGCAATACGCTTTAAATCTCTGCCTATAATTCCTCTCTGCACACAGAGTCATGTTTTCACATTAGTCCCAAAATGAACTTTCTTTGCCAATTTGAAAGCACACTTACTGCTCTTTTTTTTTTCGGGGCAAGTGAAAATCACTTTTACAGACTAACACATTATGAAACCACTTTTTTTGATTTATTTAAATGCACATGTCCAAACTGTTTTTTCAGACCACCACCATGTGTATTCTCGGTGACTGCCTACACTCCAGCAAGGGCAACCAGCCTTAGTGATGCTGAATGTATTTGCATTACAGACTGAAACCTGAAAACCCCACTCGCTTGTAAATACTGTGCATGACTATACATGGCAAGCACATGGGTGTGTGCTAAGACTCTGCTTCTTCCCCCATAAATTCGCTCCCCCTTTCCATCTAATGCAACTTTGAAATCACCAGAGCAAGACGCAATAAATCTCTGCCTATAATTCCTCTCTGCACACAGAGTCATGTTTTCACATTAGTCCCAAAACGAAATTTCTTTGCCAATTTGAAAGCACACTTACTGCTCTTTTTTTTTTCGGGGCAAGTGAACATCACTTTTACAGGCTGACACATTATGAAACCACCATTTGTAACTACAACAAAAACAATTTCCATTTCTATTATTCATTTCTTAAGTTACCACATACATCCCCTCTCAAACTGTAAACTCACCTTTAAAATTAGTTAGTTGTGAAAGAAATGTGACACTCAAACAGCAGATTATCAGAGCCAGGATCTCTGTTGTGTTCACCTCTCTCCTCTCAGCAGAACCAGATAATGGCAAACTTTCCCTCTATTTTTCCACACATATACTTGTAAGTTTCAAATCTCAGTGCTTCCCCCTTTTTTTCAAATGTAATCACACATTTCTATTGGTTGAAAACCAACCCTTTTCCAAAAGTACCCTTCCCCCAACTTGACTTCTGCCTAGTACCCTTCCCCCAACTTGACTTCTGCCTGCTACCATAGCAACAGCTCATGGAACACTGCTGTGTTGAGTTAGGTCAGAAGTTCGCCAAACAATGTTTCAATTCCACAGAGCAAGAGTGCTTGACTTTTCAAACCTAACAGCAAATCCATAGTACTGTTCTTTGGTTACACATTTTTTTTTACCAATAAAAAACATGCTTCTATTAATTTACACATACAGCCTAGTTTTTATTCTAGAATGGTATGAAACAGCCAATCAGTTCTTTTTGTTTTGAAAAAAATATGTATGCCTCCATTTCCAAACTGTCTTTCTTTTCATATTGCCATTCTACTGAAAGACACCTCCTGAGTGCATCCAGTTCTCCTTTGAAGATGTTCACAGTGTGGATTGTAGGGCACAGCTATGTCTTCTGGAGTGAAAAGTTTGCAGAGAAAACAGGTATGGTGAGAGACCTTGCTTTGCCAAATGTAGACATTAAATGGATTGGTCAGAGAGGGTTAAAGTGGCACCAATTGATGCCATTGGTGAAATCCTTCATTCAAATCCAACACCCTGACCTCATAATAGTGCACTGTGGTGGCAATGACCTAGGCACTTTGACTGGGGTAGGTCTGGAAATGTTTATGAAGGACACCTTTGCACAACTGTTTACACTTTTCCCTAAAACTGCCTTTGTGTTTTCCAACATATGCCAAAGGCAAAAATGGAACTGGTCCAATCATTTCTGTCCACAGATTGACAAAGCAAGAAAGCACGTCAACAAATCTGTTTCTGCTTTCCTCCGTGACTATGGTATGGGTGCCATTTACCACAACAACTTGCGTTATGACATGCAAGACATTTATAGAGGAGATGGTGTGCACTTCAATGATGAAGGGAACAGAGTCTTCCTCTTGAACCTTAGACTCTGCATCGGTACTTACTTGTAGGTACCACTAAAAAAATGACTTCATAAACACAACAGCTCTTTTTAGAGCTCCCTAATATCTAAACTCTTAAATCTGCTTTTCATTTATTTATTATTTTTTTTTTTTACCGTACGCTTACCGTAAGCTTACCGTACGCGTACCCCGTGATTTTTTTTAAAATCAATAAATGTTTTCTTTGTACTTTTCTGTCCTTCTTTGACCCCCTTACAAATGTTAGGGGGTCTGTAACTCTCCTCATTGCCCCCTTTCCTTGTTTTCACTCTTTTTTTTCAGAGTGAAATACACAAAATGGCGGCCGCCGCTTCCTGGTTTCGACCGATTCGAATGTTTACTAAGATCTAAGAGCCAATCAGAATCGCGCTCGCGCACGCCACCGTACGCTTACCGTAAGCGTACGGTAAGCGTACCGTAAGCGGGCTCAGATATACATATTGATTTAAAGGCTATTTTCTCAGAATCTACTGAACAGATTTACACCAAACCTACAAAAGGCACTTCCTTGACCTAGGGACTACATCTCTGCCAAATTTTGAGTAATTCTGTTCAGCCGTTCGGGCTGTAGCTCGTTCTAAAGGTCCTATGGAAAAATGCATGGGAAAAACGCGTTTTGGGACCCCCCTTTTATCTCAGCCCCCGCTTGACGAATCCCCCCGAGACTTTCAGGGTAGGAGCGTAGCGTAGCGCCCCACCTATTTTGAGAAATTCGCGAGGATTCGTCAACCGGCGCCAAAGTTATTCAAAATAGAATGTTGCGGATTTCCTATGGAAAAGGGGTCCTAACTATAACTACCTACTGGCGACCGCCAGTAGGTAATATATATATATATATATATATATATATATATATATATTCACTGAAAAAAACATAGGTTTCACACATGTTATAGTTATAACGTGTGTGAAACCTATGGTTTTTTCAGTGAATTTGCAAGGTTTTTTAAATGCTAATTCCTAACTATAACGTGTGTGAAACCTATGGTTTTTTCAGTGAATTTCAAAGGTTTTTTAAATGCTAATTCCTAACTATAACGTGTGTGAAACCTATGGTTTTTTCAGTGAATTTCAAAGGTTTTTTAAATGCTAATTTTTTAATTTATTATTTTTTTTGAGATTTGTTTTTTTAACAATATGCTACCTATGTATGCTACCTAGTTTTTTTTGTTTACGGATGTTGACGAGGCACAGGGTTTTCTGGAGAAGATAACGAAGGATTAGAATAGTGTTAGGTTGATATAGCTAATGTTTTATATTCGCCCCTTTTTGCAGAGTTCATGGAAACAGGAGTAAATTCGATATAAGCTCGTCATGTTAGGAGAAAATTAAAATCTTCTTTTTCCTCTTTTTTTTTTTTTTTTTTTTTTTTTTTTTTTTTCCTTCCTGTTTTTCCTTTTATTCTTTACTCTTCTGGTTTAGGGCGATTTGCTTAGAGGGCTTCATAAATTAAATTCTGGAGGGCAGGAAAGGAAAAAAAAAAGGGGTTGATTCACCGGGTGTAATAACATAACACCCAAATTGAGTAGGGGTTGGGGAAAGTGGAAGGAGCGGTGGAGGGGGGATAGTCTACTTTTCTGGGGGTGGGATAGGGCACTTAAAAATAGGAAAAATGCAACCGGTAGTTTCAATAATTGGTTGATTATTTTTGTATGCTTCATTTGTTTTTTTTCTCAGAATGCTACATTGATTGGTTTTTTAGATCTTTCCTTTTTTTTTTTTTTTAATTGCTAATAGGCTAAAAATAATTTCGTTTAATGTTAACGGCCTGAATAAGCGAAAAAAAATGCGGGCTATTGAAGCATGGCTAAAAACAGAAAATCCTGAAATTAGTCTGTTACAAGAAACTCATATTTCGACTATAAACATTTTGGGATTTTCAATGTTTAAAACCTGGGCCAGCTACAGGGGTTTTTCATCTGCCTCTGCATCCCATAGAGGGACTGCTATATTTATAAAAAAAGGCTTACAAGTAGAGTGTATTAATTCAGGTAAGGATCCATTTGGGAGGTGGTGTTGGGTGACATGCTCTTTTAGATCCAAACCATGCCCTCTGACCTTTGTAAGCTACTATGCACCTGTTGAAGATGACGCCAAAACATATGACGATCTTTTTCTCTCTCTAAATCATGTTGTCAGAGATTTGATTGTGGGCGGGGATTTTAATATTTTGATGAGTCCACATCTGGATTCTATGGTTCAAGGGAAAAAACAGACAAAGCCTAGATCTCTTAAAACATTGATAGATCATTCGGATATGCTAAATTTACAAGATCCTTGGCGAACAGCATATCCGACTTTAAAGAAATTTACATGTGGTTCAGGACGGTTTGGATCTTCCTCACGCATTGATTTTTTTTTAATCTCTCGGAATCTAGATTTTTTTCAACAAAATTTCTTTTTCATTGGATTTTCGGACCATGCAATGTTATCTCTGGAAATTCATGCGGGCTCTGGTTTAAAAACCCCTAAACGCTGGTTATTTAATAAGTTACATCTGAATGACGCTGAGGGGGTAAAGCTTATGGACACTGAGATTAGACAATTTTTAATTCAGAACATTCATTCTGCAGAACCCAATATAGTTTGGGACACACTTAAAGCCTTCATTCGGGGGTTAGTAGTAAGTAAAGAGGCAGTCGCCGCCAAAAATGCTAAGGTGAAGAAATTAAAAATTGAAGATAAGATCCATATTTGTAATGCGGCCTTTTTAAAGAATCCCTCTTCCACCACCAAAGTTCAGCTTGAACAAGCCAAGCGTGAGCTTTGCACTGTATATAGCACTCAAAAGCGAGATCTTTTTCCAACAGTCTCAGCAGAAAATCTATGAGGAAAGCAACTTTACTGGTAGGCTCTTGGCGTGGCAGGCCAAGGAACAAGCAGCCACGAATCAAATCAAAGCTTTGAATTCCCCATGTCCAGCAGGCTCTACGGAGGATCCAGCTGAGATTAATTGTATTATGCTTGCTCATTATCAGACTATCTATGGCCAACTTCAGTCAGTCGATGATCTGTTGTTGAAAAAGTTCCTGCTTGAAAATCCACCACCCATGTTGATGGAAACAGATAAAAATCTTATGGCCCGCTCGTTTTCATTAATTGAGTTGGAAGAGGTGATAAAGAGCTTACCTAATGCTAAAGCATGTGGCCCAGATGGCTTACTCGCCGAATTTTATAAAAAAATGTTAAGGCGTTTGGTGAATTCTTCCTCTCCTTGATTAATTCTATGCTAGATGGGGGGGGGGGGTGTTCCAGAATCTTTTAAACAGGGAAATATTGTTAGTTTTCCGAAGAAGGGTAAAAATAAAAGGGATCCCAACTCTTATCGCCCGATTACATTGTTGAACTCGGACTATAAGATTGCTACAAAACTTTTATCTCTCCGGTTTAATAAATATGCGGCAAAATTGATACATGTCGACCAAAATGGATTTTTACCGGGCAGACAGTTAGCCACCAACACCCATTTTCTTGCAGAAGCCTTGGATTATTTTGAAATTCAGAACATCCCCGCGTTAGTTCTATTGCTCGATGCGGAAAAAGCTTTTGATTTGGTTGTTTGGAAGACGTTGTTTTGTATTTTGAATTCTTTTAATATTCCAACGTCTTTTATACTCTTAATTCAGAATATGTATCAGAATGCAGTGGCAAATGTAATTATTAATTCGACCGTGGCAGGATCGATTAATATTAAGCGTGGCACAAGGCAAGGATGCCCTTTATCACCAATACTATTCGCCTTTTTCATCGAACCCTTGGCAATCGCAATACGAAACTCCCCAGATATCCTTCCTCCAATTCCGACTATGCTGTTGTTAAAACTTAATGCAGACGATATTATGTTGTTAAATAAGCCTACAATAGAAGTACAAATCAAAGTCTTCCAATTATTTGAAGACTTTGAAGCATTAGGAGGGTATCGAATAAATAGAGCTAAAACGGAAGTTATACAGTGTGGGAGAGCTGCTTTTGATTTACACCTAGACATCCAAGGCTCAGTAAATCTCAATCCAAAACGATATCTGGGGATTTTCTATTCAGCGTCGTTTGAAGATTTATTTTAACTTAATTATACGCCACTTTTAAGAAAAGTTCAAGGGTTATTGATCCGTTGGAATATGCTTCCTTTATCCATCTTAAGTCGTGTGGCTCTTATCAAAATGTCTATTTTACCATTGTTTAATTTTCTGTTTTCTTCAATACCATGCACTTTATCAAGCTCATTTTTCTCTCAGGTTGAGTCCATGTTTACAACTTTTGTATGGGCAAAAAAAAACCCTCGTTTAGCACTTGGCACTTTATATGAAGATTTAGATCAGGGAGGGCTCGCACTTCCGAATCTGAAATATTACTATGATGCTTATTTTGCACAGTATTTATCTAGGTTCAAGCCTTTACCACAAGCACATTTTTATTGCAATTTCTTTTTTAATCTAATTTGTACTGAAACTCAGATTAAATCTCCCATGTTATTGTTTAGGTACCCAAAGTTGGCACGATATAAATGTCTCCAATGTATTTTCAAAAGACGTCAGGCCTTCTTTAAAAAATATGCTATCCCCACAATTAATTCAGCCACCTTAATAGAAGAAGTCCTTCCCTTAATAGGAATTAAACAACCCACCCACTTGACATCAAAATCGGCGGAAGTCGGGTACCTTAAAATATCAGACTTCTTAAGGGACGGTAACTGGATGACGGTAGCAGAAATATCTCCAGGGATCGCTAAGGATTTTATTTTGGTTAACTCTTATGGCTGTCTATATAAATATCTAGTAGAAGTAAACCCCACCTCTTTTATGATCCAAAATCAGCTTGTAGAGGATTTGTTAGTTAAAGCAGTCAATAAGAATCCAGGTGCTTGGAAAACTTTCCTGGCTTCTCTCAAACAATTGGATCTTGAGTCAAAAGCAATTAAGAAATGGGCTGATCATGAAAATTGTGTAGTATCTCCTCAGATTTGGTCTACAATTAATAAGTTAAATTTCTGCACTCTCAGAGGGGCTAATTGGCGTAGGATGCTGTTTTTTAGTAAATGGTTATTATATCGAACCCCCGCTGTTTTAGCTAGGATGTTCACTAACCAGTCCTCTCAATGTTTTCGCTGCATGAATTATGCACACGCTAATTGGTCACATATTATGTTGAGTTGCCCAAATGTCAATATTTATTGGACTGAGATATTTTTTTCATTAGAATAAGAGTGCAATATAAAGCTTGAGGTTAACAGTAGGCTTATATTACTTGGTTACGACCCAGATCTTCTCTTCTCGGAATCCATGATTAGATTGCTCTACATAGCAATTGCGATCGCAAGGTCGCTTCTGCTGCAAAATTGGCGTTCGGATTCCATACCCTCAGCTATAAAATGGATTCAGAAGATGAGGAGGGTCAAGCAGAGCAAATATACCTATGCGGCACGCATTGGAGGCCTTAAGAAGTTTGAGAAAATATGGGGTAATAAGTTTGATTTTTGATCATCAGCCTTGGGAGATATTTGAAATTGCTATTAAGACGTGATTGAGTCAGGGGAGGCTTGAGCTTTTTTATGAATCTTATTAAAGTTGCCTTTAAGATAATTCTTTGTCTTAGATTGTTAAACAGGCTGAAAATTTGTAATATTCTGTGATCCATTAATCAATTATTTGTGTTATAATATATTATGTTTTTAATCTGGTTGCAATAAAAAAAAAAAAATAATAATATGCTACCTATGTATATAATCATAGATTTACTGTATCCTGCAATATGGAATGGCTCACCTTTTTTAAAAAAATGTTTAGATATAGTTGAACAGCATAGTTAATATCTTCTACAAACCTTTAAACATTGTTTTTTTTTTTTTTTGGGGATTTTTACCGTGCGCGCACTGTAAGCTTACGGTGCGCGCACGGTACGGTACAAGTACGGTGTGCGCACGTAGTTTGCATGCGTATGTGCTCCGTGTGCGCATGCGTACATGATTTACGTACACATGCGTACTTCGTCTGCGATGCGTAGGCGCCGGCTCCGTAAGCGCATGTGCGCGTTTTCTTTTTGCGCATGCGCGCGTGCTCCTTATGCGGGACCACCGTACACGCATGTGCGCGTGCCCCTAATGCGCATGCGCGTGTGCGTCGTATGTGCGTGCTCCTCACACGCATGCGCGCGTCTTACGTACGCGCATGCGTACTTGTACCGTGCGCGCACCGTAATCTTACGGTGCGCGCACGGTAAGTCATGTGATCAAGAAACAACACTTTTCATTGGTTTAAAGTTCTTTCGTTTCCAGAAACTTCCAACACCACACCCATTCCCCTCATTATTTCTTCTGATTCCCTGGGAGAAGGAGCTGAACTGTTTTTGTGATACAATGGCAGAGCAGCAGTCATCTTCTGGGAGTGAGCAGGAGAGCCTTATCAGACAGAGACAGAGGAAACAGAAAGATTATTTTGTCTGGCAATATTTTACATTTCCAGAGGGGTAGAAGAAAGTCAATGCTCCAAAAGTCACCTGCAAACTTTGTGGGCATGTCTTATCTAGAGGAGATCCTAAGAAGAAGTACTCTTTTAGTATCTTCACTATGTTCAGGCACATTAGGGATTTACATCCTGCGACTTTTGCTCGAGCTACTAGAGCAACCCCTCCAGCAGCTCAGCCGAGCACATCCGCAGAAGCTCAGCCGAGTACATCATTGGCAGCTCAGCCGAGCACTTCCTCGGCGGTGGGAGCGTCACCCTCTTCTGCTCCTCTGGACATTTACCCTAGGTTTCAGAGGGTGCATATACGGTGCAATACTTGCTATGCTCTTATTGCTTTTGGGGAGTCCAGTATTCCCCTAATAGATAATAAGATACAGCAGCACAAGTGCGGCACCATATAATATTGCCATTCTTTCCTTCCTCTGTCCCTGTATTAACACAACGGCTCTTTTTAGAGCCACCTTACCTCTTAATTTTTTTTAATTTTTTTAATCATTTTTTTTTTTTCACCCTTCATGGTCCTTGAGGGACCACAAGGGGAATGAGAAAAGCAGAGTGAGGAAAAGTGAAAAAAAGGGAGCATGAAAGTAAAGGGGTGAGAAATACAGATATTTCAAACTTACCTGACCAACAAAATAACTTAATTATAAATAAATGGGGTATTTTAATTGCTAGAAAAAAGGAATAATTTTCCAAAATTTTCTCTCAATCTTAAAAAAAAGAAAAAAAGTATTAATATTTAATAATACATTTTAGAATACAATACACATATTTTCATATTTAACAAAGTAATTTTTTGCCCTTTCTTTGCTGTTTTCAGAATATATTGAATTTCACTGCAAATTGTGAAACCAATTGCATTCATCACTTAACAGCGGGCAAAACAATTAACAATCTGAAAGATTGTTTAAAAAAAGCCCAGAATCTCTTCTCAGTAAAACATACATTTATAGAAATGTAACATATTTAATAAAAATATCATCTAAGAACAATAACTTTTTGCAATAAATATCGTCTGTAAATCTTGTTGTTTAAGCACATACTATTCACTATTCAATAGTTCTTTATTCGGTGGTTAAAAACCATCATAAAAGAGTACACATATATGCAATTGAAATAATATTAAATCATTATACACGAACATTGACTGAATCTCTATACATAAAATAATTCATTATTCACAGTGAGTCCACCTTGGTGGCTTAATCAGAATAACGGGTAGGGAAACCTGCAGGGTTCACGAATGGTTCTGGCCTCTGGTTACCCTTAATCTTAGTGCAAATTTAAAAAAACTTATAACAGAACACAGTGTTAGTGGGTCACTAGCCCTTTGTAGAAAAGTCAGTGCCTCTTTGGCTCGAGTAAACCTGGCCTTTTTTAAAATTTCCTTTAAAAATCTTCTTCTTGGTACAAAATGAAGGGTGTCCTGCGGAGACCTATTGTCGCAGCCGCAGGCACCCTTCTGCTCAATTGAATGACTAAAACCAGCTGGGTCGGCTAGCAAGTGTGATAAAAAATTGAGCCTAAAACGTGACATTAAAAACCTTTCTTGAGCATTATACAAAACACAAAGATACGGTTCCATCCCCTCAGTGGTTTCAAGCTCACTGATGGTTTAACCCCTTCCAGTGTGGTTCTGACAGATGATCTAAGATCCAGGAAAATTCTCTTAAGGTAAAGCTTATCCTGTGAAATGATCACTGAAGGGTTTGAGTAAAACTCCTTGCAACCCATATTTTCCAGGCTAGTTTTAACATAGTTAAGCCATGGGATATTCAGGCTTTTGTCTCTGCCAAGGCAGTCTTTTAGGATCTCTCAATCACAAAGGAGCTAGAGAGGGAAAACGTGCCAGAACGCCCTCCAATCAACAATAGTCTCAACACAAAAAGTCCTGGCACACTGTAGCATAACTTTATTGTTATTCTGGACTAGGTAGAGGAAGTGTGCTTTGTCACAAACCTCCAACACTCATTTATATTGTATGGAGACAACCCTTCCAGAATGCTACAAAATTAAAAAGTTAAGTGGGTAGGAAAAAGTCAGAATGAAAGAGAATGTGCAGCCAGTCCACAAGAAGATACACTCTACAGAAACCCTCAATGTTAATGAGGTGAAAAAATGTGTAGAGAGAGAGAGAGTACCTCACGTGCGCACCACCAGAGGAGCTACTGGTTGGTTCTCACCAGCTTGCCCACGTTTATTTCATCATCGGCAACTCTCTCTCAAAAAAAAAGTGTGCAGTGTCCAGATCAGCTGTGTGTAAAAACATTTGATAACGAGTTGTGCTGACGTGATACATCAGAAATGAACGGGTTATACGCTGAAAGGGCACATGATTGAGTAGAACTATCAACCTGCTAGGTGTATGATCTATGAGAGATCCTGGAACAGCAAAACATACAGAGACTGTGCCAGATTAGACTAGGTATATACGGTCTATACAATTTTTCTACAGGTGCAGGCACCAACGACGGTCGTGCTTTGCAGAGCAGGAAGGCGATATTAAAGAGTTTAGAACGCCCCTGCGACTGGTTGGTGGCTGGTATGTGGGCCCATAGCCCCAACTAGGTAATGATTTTAAGCTGATTATCATGACCATTTTTTGAATGGGCAGTGAATACATCCATCGCCGAACTTATTAAGCTGTATGTTTGTCTATTTGTGTTTGTCAGTCCTTTTTAAAGGTGTGTGTCCAGAGAAGGTGATCCTTGACCCCTTCTTGCCCTGATGAATTTGCCACAAATTTTATTGGCAATGAAACATGTTGGCCGTCATTACTAAGGTATGCAACATGCTGTGTTTTTAAACAGTGGGATAGACTCCTAACCAGAATAAAACAATTATTTGAGAGTCTATATACCCACACCATTTTTCACTGTCTTTGTCTGCACAGTTTATGTGTTTCTCTGTTTTTTACACGACACCGTCTTGTGTTATGTGTTTTTCTACTGGACACTGCACACTTTTTTCTTGAGAGAGAGTTGCCGATGATGAAATAAACGTGGGCAAGCTGGTGAGAACCAACCAGTAGCTCCTCTGGTGGTGCGCACGTGAGGTACTCTCTCTCTCTCTACACATTTTTTCACCTCTTTAACATTGAGGGTTTCTGTAGAGTGTATCTTCTTGTGGACTGGCTGCACATTCTCTTTCATTCTGACTTTTTCCTACCCACTTAACTTTTTAATTTTGTAGCATTCTGGATGGGTTGTCTCCATACAATATAAATGAGTGTTGGAGGTTTGTGACAAAGCACACTTCCTCTACCTAGTCCAGAATAACAATAAAGTTATGCTACAGTGTGCCAGGACTTTTTGTGTTGAGTCTTTTAGGATCTGCCTGCTCAGCGTGGCTTCTGGCTTTGTCCAAATTTTGAGCCAGGCCAGAATTGGTAAATTTGATCAAGTCCTCTAAGTAGGGTCTTCCTAATTCTCTGTGCGCTATGACAGCTGGTGTGCAGTTACGGACTTTCAGTATTGAGCGAAAAAGTTTATTTTCCACCCTTTGCAGTAAATCAAGATTTGTAAAACCCCACACTTCTGAGCCGTACATGGTTTTGGAACAACACATTGAACCATAAAGGTTCATTGTTTGTTCCGGACACCAACGGCCAACTCTCCTCCCGTAACCTGCTATGGCCCCAGTTGATGCCACCAATTTGCCACACCTTTCCTGTACCAGAGGGGCAAATTTCAGTGATTCATCAAAGAGCACACCTAAGTACGAGAAAGATTGCACCCTTTCTAGTGTGTGATTTCCAATTCTATATGGGAAGCTAGTCCGTGGTTTGTGACGTGCTGTCATTACATAAGATTTTTTAAATTGACAGACAGATCTAGCGCATCCATGAATTTGACAAACCCATCAATAAGGATCTGCAAGCTTTTGGGGGTTCGCGCCAAAAGAACCGCATCATCTGTGTAGAGCAGCACTGGGATGTTGCGTGTCCCCACCCTTGGACAATCTGTTTTTAAATTGGTCAGGGACTGTTCTAGATTGTTAATGTATAACGTAAATAAAAAAGGGGCTAATATGCAACCCTGCCTCACACCGCTAGTGCATCTAAAAGAGTCAGTCAACCCCCCTTCCATATTGTAGCGTACTCTAGCAGAGGTCTCTCTATGCAATTCCCTCAGAGTACAAATTATACCTGGGTCAATCCCAGGTGATTCATCATCGCCCAAAGCTTATTCCTGTTAACATGGTCGAATGCAGCGGCCAAATCCATGAACCCCAGGTAAATGGCTTCATTGCTGGTTTTAGTATACTTTGCCACCAGCATGTAGAGGTTCAAACATTGGTCACTGGTAGATCTGCCGGTCCGAAAACCGTATTGAACATCCGAGATAATATTATTATCCTCGGCCCATACAGTCAGGCGATTCAGAATTACTCTTCCTAGGATTTTAGCTGTGACGTCTATCAGAGAGATTGGGCGATAGCATTGGGGGTTATCTCTGTTGCCCTTTTTAAAAATAGGAACTATGATAGCCAGCGACGAAGACCGGGACAGACCGATCATAATGGCTGCATTTATTACTCTGGTTAAAATGGGGGCCCATAACTCTACATTACTCAAAAACAGGTCCGGGGGGGTCCCATCCGGGCCTGGGGCTTTATTTTTAGTGAGTCCCTCAATACCCAAGACAATTTCTTCTAGGGAAAACTCCAGTGCCTGTCCCTGCATAACCACCCACATCTCCTCTGTCCTATCTTCCGCCCCATGGTTGTACAGGTCCTCAAAGTGGGCTGTCCACTGTTCCGGGAGGATATTTGTAGCAACCACAGGGGCGTTTTTATCTTGAAAACAAGGGGTGTTTATTAGTCTCCAAAATTCTGTGATATCCCTTTTTTCGGAGGCCTCCCTCAAGGCCGCCCACGCTTCACCCTGCAGTGCTGCTTTCCTTCTTTTTTGCTCCTTCCTATATTTTAATCTGCACATGTTGACTTTTATTGAGTCCCTAGGTTTACTACTAAGGGCTTTTTTTAACTCTCTCAATGCTCGTGTGCAGTCCCCGTCAAACCAGCTCGGAGAGTTAGAGTTAGTTTTCTTTGGGGCCTTGGTCCACAATAGCCCTTCCACCAGGCAAATTATTTGGCCAAATGCATTTATTAAACGAGCCCCTGCAACAGAGTGATCTAAACACTCATCAATGAGTGGTTTACCTTTTTCCATTAAGGACCGGTAAAATCTTTCCCCGTCTAATTTTGCCCACCTAAGTCTTCTACCTTGGTCCGTCACTCTTTCAGAGATTCCCCCAGCTGAGCTGTTCTTTTGTTTCGCCAGGTACAAAAACTCCATGACCAAGGGATTGTGGTCACTGAAGGGGCTCCACTCAATTCCTACGTCAGTGATCCGGTTCTTTAAACATCTAGAAGCAAAAATATAATCTATGTGGGAGGAGCACCCTCTCCCTTTAAAAGTGGGGAGGAGTGTACCATCTGGCCCCAGTGGGATCATATCAACCGTGTGTTCCAGATCATAAGATTGTAGGAGCTTTCCCAATTCTATACCGCTCGATGAGTGGCTAAAATGGGGACATTTTTCCACTGGGCATTGTGACCAGTTCACATTAATCGGGAACAACAGGGAGCATAAGTGGCAGTTCAAATCACCCACTACTAGTGTCGATGGGGTCGGGGCACCGTTAACAGGCACAAGTTCTTGGCTCAATCTGGAATCAAGTTCCCTCAGAATGGGGGTGTCATTTCCTGGAAAACCAGTGTTATACACGTTAAACAACACGAGCCTTAACCCTTTATTCCTAAACCTCAGGGCCTGGATGTTCCATGTGAACCAGTCCTCCCTGGACCATTTACCTTGTATTTTTAAGTCAACATACATGGACAATCCTCCCTTGGCTCTGCCTGAGGTGGTTTTTTGTGCTGGGATAAAAAAACATTTATATCCAGCCATGTGAAAGTGGGTGTTGTCCGTTACCCAGGTCTCTTGTAGGCAAATTATGTGGAAGTGGGCCATATGTTGCCGCCAATCCTCGTTATCGAATTTACCTGCAAGTCCTGCTATGTTCCAAGAAATGATTCTCAGTCTCTCTTTCGCAGTGTTTTCAGTCCCATTCCCGGCCATGCCTTGAGAGATGTTAACCAACCCCTCTTGGTTCCTAGGAAGTGGCCTCTGTAGAGCCCTGCCCTGTTGTGTTGGATCGGGGGCTATAGCTCCTGTCCCTAAGGGTACTTGCGGGCGTCCCTTGACGATGGGGTTAGATGGTTCCATGGTCTTTATTGGGGTCCTACACCTTCCCACCCCTATTATTGACTGTCTACCCTCTTTGACCAAAGAATATGTGGGTGATATACCCCCAGTCAATACGTCCATATCAGGATTCTTGTGTTCCATGTCGGCCTGCTTTACTGGGGTATATGGGGCGATTAGTCAATCAGTCTCCTCTAGAGACCTTAATGGGCTAAACCTATTTACCCAGCATGGGTGTCCACCTTCCCAAATCCCTGCCATTCCTCGTGTGCAATTTGGGGCCCTATTTGAGATCAAATTTAATCCCTCCCAGCTTCTCCATGTGTTAAACTGTCCCTCATTGGTTTCCTGCTGCCTCAGATAAAAATAGCTAAGTGACAGAGACCTTATGCCACTCACACTCCCAGGTGGCCCCTGTCTGAGGATATGCTCAACCACCCCCCTATCCCTAAAGTTAGCAATAATACAATTGCCTTCAATGTTTTTGGGTCTGATTCCTAACCAGTTCACTCTTCTAACCAGAAAGATTTCCCCATCTTGATTATCAGCTAATGGTCTATTTTGGGTCAGCCAATAAATAAGTTTATTTTTTAGCTCCTGGTGTGATTCTCTCTGTTCGTGTTTTAATTCCGGGACCCCAGCGAAAACTACCACCAACGGGCATGACTCCGGTGGTAAATTTACAGTGGGTAGTACCTTAATGGAGTTTGTTGTAGTAGCCCTCTCTCCATTGTGTACTGTTCTTACTTTGGGGTCAGCAGAGAGTTGGGGTCGCTTGTCCGAATGTTGGACACCTAGACCATTAAGAGTGTGCATTCCAGGGGAGGAGCCTAGCGCTTGACCAAGATGGCCGCGTGAGCTTTGAGCTCCCGGGACCCACGCGCCCTCCGTCGATTATCCTGTCTTAAATCCTGTTTTACATGCACGGCATCCTGCAGATGACTCATTGCTGAGGCGATTGATGCTGCCCGGGTTCGGATCGCCCACCGGTAACCGGAGTTGTGCACGGCGGAAGATTGAGGCCTATCTCCGAGGGATGCCAGGGGCTGGCGTTGGCAGGATGCCCGGCCACTAATTGAACAACAGCGGCCTGGCGAGATGTGAACTGGCGGACGGAGAACGCCGTACTTTCACTTTCACTTTCTCGCCCTTTGTTTGCCTAGGCCCGGGAGTGCCTCCTGATGCTTCACTATCCTCTGGACGCCTTGCGCCCTACTCTGACTGGTTATTGCAGATCTGGCTTCTCCTGTTCCCTCTGACTGAGAGAGGGTCGTCTCTTTGCACCGGATTGCTCTGTGCCAGAAATGTCGGGTAAAGCAGAGGTGGATAGGCTGAAACCCAAGGCTACCAGGCGGGGAGCCTACACCCAATCCAACAATATGGATCGCTATGCCCAGCAGAAGGGATCGCCTGGTGGATCGGGCCAGTCGCTGGACGTACAGAAGGCTGCCTCATCCCCGACCTCGGAGCTCTCGTTGCAGGATGTCATGGGTGCGCTCGAGGGGATGCAGGCCTCGATTGGGAGACAGTTTGATGCCCTGGCGCATAAAGTGGATACTATCTTGGTGGATGTCAACCTGACCCGCGCGGATTTGGGCAAAACCAATGAGCGGGTTAAGTCCCTTGATCTCAAGACCACAGGCCTCGCTGATGATGTCTTGGAACTTCAGACCGAAGTTCGTAAGCTGCGGGCCGAGAAGCTCTTTCCTCCCTCAGGGTACTTTTTGTAGTTTTGTGTTTTGGTAGGGCGACAGGCACACTGCAAGTTGGGGGGGCTTTGTAAGCTGCAGCAGGGGTGCAGGGTGGGGGGGAGAGTTGGGATGTTGGGGTTGTTGTTGGGGGGTTTGTTTTTGCAAGGCGTAGTAATGGTTGTCAGGGTTGTTCAATGGTGGCTCTTCGGGTGGGGGGTGGGCCTCTTTGTGTGTGGGGATGGGGGGTAGGGGCTTAAATATTATTAGCTGGAATGTTAATGGCTTGGGAGATCGTATTAAGCGGGGGCTAGTCTTGCAGTTCTTGAAACGGTCTTTGCCGGATGTGGCCCTACTGCAGGAGACACACCTTATAGGTAATACTTGCTATGCTCTTAATAGAAAAGGTTACAAATTCATCGCTCACTCGGGATTCTCCTCAGGCTCCAGGGGTGTGGGCATCCTTGTTAGAGCTTCACTACCTTTCGAGGTGGACTCCACCATTGTTGATGATAGTGGGAGGTTTGTGGCGGTGGCGGGGAGGTGGGAGGGAAGAACGTTGGTGTTGGTTTCGGTTTATGTCCCTCCTGCCCTGCAGGCCTCCACGTTTGCAGATCTGGGTAGGGCCTTGTTGGACCTCCCGGAGGGTATGCTAGTGGTGGGGGGAGACTTTAATGCTGTCGGCTCTGGGTTGCTGGATAGGTACCCGACCAGGGACACCAGGGGGGCTCAGAAGTGGCTTCCAGACTTTATAGATACTCTCGGCTTGGTAGACTGCTGGAGGCTCCGGCACCCCACACAGAGCCAATATACCTTCCACTCCGGGGCGCATGGTAGTCTCTCTCGGATTGATTACCTGCTCACACTGGCTGCGCATGCCTCATTGGTATCGGAGGCTAGGCATATGGCGCGGGGCATATCTGATCATTCGCCAGTGTGGGTCCGGCTGGATGTCGGCCGCGAGGGAGGGGGTAGGGTTGCTCCTATTAACCCCTGGTACTTTCGTGATCCCAAGATGCGCAGTGCGCTGCTGAAGACAGTTGATCACTATTTTAAGGACAATCAGGGTTCCGTTGACTCGGCTGTGTCGTTGTGGGAAGCATTTAAGACCGTGTTGAGAGGGGAGGCCCTCTCCTTGGTAGTGGCCGCCAAGTGACGGAGAGATGGCGAGGTTATACAGGTTGAGGATGAGATCGCGGCTTTAGAGGTGGCCCTGGAGGGGGAGGTTACAGCGGCCTCACTGCATAATCTGAGCTTGAAGCAAGCGGAATATAGGGACCTGGTGGCGAATGCCGCCAAGACCCTCAGTAGGGAACAGCAGGGTCGCTTGTACGATGTTGGCGATAAGGCCGGGAAACTCCTAGCGTGGCTGGACAAAAAAGAACGTGTTAATAGAGTGGTGCCGGAGCTGACGAGAGAGGGGGGAGAGGTGGTTGTTGATCCCGAGGGTATAGTACAGTGTTTTTCGGAATATTTCCGTATGGTTTACGTCTCGGTTTCGGATAGGCCAACTGAGGATTCGTGTGACCTCCTGCGTGACATCGCTCTGCCCTGCCTTTCTGACGTAGATAGAGATGACCTCGATGGAGATATAACGGTTGATGAGGTGGCGGGTGCTATCCGCGCGCTGAACTCGGGCAAGGCCTCAGGCCCAAATGGTTTGCCGATTGACTTGTATAAGCTGTTTCCGGATAGGGTCGCTCCTCACCTGCGCGCCATGTTCGTGGAGGCGCGGGGGAGTGGGTCCCTTCCGTTGGACCAGCGACTGGCGACGATTGTTGTGATACATAAGGATGGTAAACCCCGGGACAAGTGTGCCTCCTATCGGCCAATATCACTCCTTAATGCTGAGCCGAAAATTCTGGCTAAAATCCTGGCGGGCTGCTTGGTCCGGGTACTTGGAGACCTGATCCACCCGGATCAATCGGGTTTGATCCCGCACCGTAACACTGCGTTAAACCTTAGGCGTCTTCATGGAGTGATTGCCAGGGCGAGCACACTGCGAGAACCAGCTATTGTGGCGTCTCTTGATGCCACGATGGCTTTTGATACGGTGGAATGGGCATATCTGTGGGCTGTGCTTGCCAAGTTCGGCTTTGGCCCTGGTTTTGTGAGCTGGGTGAGGTTGCTTTATGAGGGTCCCCTTGCGAGTGTTGTGGTAAACGGGCGGGCGTCGACTCCGTTCCAGCTTGGGAGGGGCACCCGGCAGGGTTGCCCCCTGTCGCCTTTGCTGTTCGCCCTTGCTCTCGAGCCGCTGGCGGCGTGGATACGCTGGCACCCGGATATACGTGGACTTAGATGGTCGCCCGATCACGAGGACCGTATTTCGCTCTATGCCGATGATATCCTGTTATATCTCGCCTCGCCCAAGAACTCGCTTATAGTGGTTTGTGACGTTCTGACATCTTTTGGTAAGAACTCTGGTCTTGTCATCAATTGGAGTAAGTCATATCTGTATGTTCTGAGTGGCGATGTTCCACCTGTCCCGCGAACTTTTTCGATCCAGATCGCCCAACAGGGTTTCTTGTACCCGGGGATTTTTATGTCCACTGATTCCACTTTGCGGTATGAGAGGAACTTGCTCCCTCCCCTGGCGCGTTTGCGGCGGGATGTTGCGGGCTGGCGGAGGATGCCGATCTCCCTCCTTGGACGCGCCGCCTTGTTCAAAATGATGTCTCTTCCCCGTTTCCTCTACGCCTTGCAGAATACTCTTGACTGGGTCCCGGCCAGTTACTTTCGGGAGGTCGAAAGCCTCCAACGATCGTTGTTGTGGGATGGGCGGCCGCGCATAGCGATTGCTAAGTTGACGCTTCCGTGGTACGACGGGGGTATTGCGCTTCCGGACATTCGACATTATTACTGGGCCACCCAGTTGAGCGCGATTAATCATGGTTTCTATGGTCCGGCTCTAAGCCCCCGCTACGCCATGGACCGATGGTTGTTGCGCGGCGGTAATTATCGCAGAGCGTTGTACTCGAGGTCGCTGGACTCGTCCCTCACAGGGCCCACTGGGGTGGCGGTGCGGGTGTGGAAGTTGGCGACTGACTCGCTGGGCTGGAAGGATAGGCTCACCCTTGCTACCCCGTTGTTTGACTCTGAAAAATTGGGGAAGCTTTGGCATACAAAAGGCTTTGAGAAATGGGACTTGATCGGTATCTCCAGGGTTGGAGATTTGCTGATTAAGGGCAGGGTGAAGTCCTTTGAAGAGCTGCAGAAGGAGTATGAGTTGGGGAAATCCGAGTTTTTCCGCTATGTTCAGGTGCGTCATGCCCTGCGGTCAGTTCTCGTAGAAGGTGAGAAGGTGCCTGAGTCCTCTCCATTGGAGGACCGGATCCTCGATGGCCATATGCCAGAGAGTACGATCTCTCTTATCTATAAGAAATTGATTAATGTTCGGGCTGACCTGCTATTGGGGTTGCGGGATCAATGGACTAGGGACGGTCTTGAGCTGGATGACGAGGACTGGCAGTCTGCGGTTTCCTCTCCTAAGGAGGTCGCGATTCCATCGCGTCTGCGGCTGGTGCAGCTCAAAATGCTCCACAGAGTCTATGTTATGGGGCCAAGGCTGGTTCGTATGGGATTTTCTGAGGAGGGCTTATGTAGGAGGGGCTGTGGTATGGTGCGCTAGAGGGCACCCTCGGAAGTGGCATGCCATTTGGGGGCGGTGGAACCAATATAGGGGGGGCATATGTCTTGCCCCTGATCTGGATCCCCCCGAGGAGCAGCTCTCTCCTTAGCATTCTTTCCAGCTCTGTACATATTTTTGATTGTTAATTGACTTATTGGGTCTCTGCTTTTCCCCTTTTCCTCTTATCACAGCACTGTGACTGATAGACGAGGGGGGTCCGGTCTACCCTGAGGGGCAATCACCAGGTGTATTCAGTGTTTTTCGCCTTGCTTGGGTTTGGTTTGTGTTTGTGTTTATTTAAAATAGAACCTTTTTGCTTCTCCTTTCTGTGCACTGTGGACGCTCATTTGTACTGCTCTCTTGAAGCTGCCGAACCTCCGGGTTGTCGGCTGAATAGCTGTATCCCTGATTTTTGATGAATAAAGGTTTAAAAAAAAAAAAAAGAGTGTGCATTCCTCTATCACTTGGGTTATTGGGCTTGTACACTTGTGTTTGAGGAGCCGGGGCTATATGGGTCTGTACAGTTATTGTTTGTGCATCCCTTGTATTACTGATGTTCCTCTCCCTTTGGGGCACTAAATTAGTGTCTGGGGTGCTAATGGGATTACTTAGTTCCCCTACTAATCTGCCTTTTATATCCCTATTTTTTAGTTCACTTAGAATCTTATCCAGCCTGCTTGCCAACGGTTTCAACTGATTTACAATAAATGTTTCTAAGTGAGCTTGTAGATCTGACGTGATTTGAGTCAGCCATATTGGTGGATCTACTTGAGAGGTTGTCTGTATTGCTCGCTCTACCCCAGTGTTGTTTCTACTCACAGAATGGGACGAACTATCTGTGCTATTTTTGGTCTTTCGCTTCTTTGGGCAGCCTTTCTTCTTCCTTTGCATAGTGGCGCTTTTGGCTGGGCCTAAGTCCTCCCTATTCCTGATGGTATTCAGTTGAGCGCACGGGATATCCTGCTCGCTAGACTCTGGCGTGCTGGGCGGTGGGATTAACACGACCTCTTGGTCCTGATCTTGAGTAGCTACGGGAGGGTCAAATGCTGGGGTTAGGGACAGGCGCCTCTCTGTGCGCTCGATTTCGCTAGACACAGCCCCTAACGCTCTTTTGAGCATACGATCAATAGCTGTAGGCTGCATAATAATGGGGAATGGTGAACTAGTATCCGCTTTGTGCGCCTGGGGTACAGAGGGAGTGTTGAGCTTTGCTCTTATCGAGCGTGTGACAGTTTTGCCTGTCATGCTCCCGGCAACAATTGGTCCTTGCCCTTAAAGGTGTCGTGGGGGTACTTGTTCACCCTACTCCAGACCTCACCTTCACTACACCCGACGTGGAATTAAAACAGTTTTATCCCCTCCACCCCTATCACGGTTTGCACAAGATACAATGCAAGCAGAATATCGTGTCAAATGGCAAAGTCTCGGATAACAGGGCTATATGTATGTTTTTAAAGTCACTAAGTCACAACAGGCATAACTCACTGTTAGTTTCCCAGATGTAGATGTCAAGGGGAGTGTCCCAGCCCAGTCTCCTCCAGCCCCGGATGACCACAGACGGCCCGCCCTCTGCCCGGGCTCAGCCCGGCGCCGCCCGCGCGCGGCCCGTGACGCGGAGGGAGCCTGCTCTTTTGAAGCGCCTCCAGGCGCACTATGGGCGGAAGTGGGCAGGTGTCGCAAAGCCTCACGGGAGCTGTAGTCTCCCCCGACTGCGGCCGATGCTGTAGTTTGGCGGCAGGGGAGACTGACAGCGTTGCCACCCCATCTTTAGTGTGCTGCACTGGACCCAGCAACCTCTCGTCGGGTCGACGCCCGTCCGCTACACAGTTTGTGAGTGAAAGCGTGTCCCCCGCTCCACCGAGGGAGCCTGGTCTTTTGAAGCGCCTCCGGGCGCGCTATGGGCGGAAGTGGGCAGGTGTCGCAAAGCCTCACAGGAGCTGTAGTCTCCCCCGACTGCGGCCGATGCTGTAGTTTGGCGGCAGGGGAGACTGACAGCGTTGCCACCCCGTCTTTAGTGTGCTGCACTGGAACAAGCAACCTCTCGTCGGGTCGACGCCCGTCCGCTGCACAGTTGGTGAGTGAAAGCGTGTCCCCCGCTCCACCGAGGGAGCCTGGTCTTTTGAAGCGCCTCCGGGCGCGCTATGGGCGGAAGTGGGCAGGTGTCGCAAAGCCTCACAGGAGCTGTAGTCTACCCCGACTGCGGCCGATGCTGTAGTTTGGCGGCAGGGGAGACTGACAGCGTTGCCACCCCGTCTTTAGTATGCTGCACTGGACCCAGCCACCTCTCGTCGGGTCGACACCCGTCTGCTGCACAGTTGGTGAGTGAAAGCGTGTCCCCCACGCACATACACCAAAATATTATCTGTCAAAGAAGTCCACAAGAGAAATTTTTACCTTTCCATGAGGCCAAATGGTAATTTTTAAAATCTTTTTTGATGAAATATCCAATGGTAATCTAATAAAATCGCAATAATGGTTTGTTCAGATGCTGCAATTTGTATCTAAAATTTCGGTTTCAGAAAAATTAAATAGGAATTTGGCAATTCTGCAGGCAAACGTTGCTTGAAAATCAATTGAGAATCATTACACAGTGTCCAGCCTTTTTCACATTTTAGATAAACTGTGTAATGACCAGAAGTTATAGAAGGTCCATCATGGAAAATTATTGCAACTGCAACAAAAGTTTTTCCTGATATTGATAATTGATGTCCTGTAAACTTCTTTATTAAAGTGTCCAATTTTGTACCATCAGCTCTACAACGTTACATCATTAAAATTACATACTGTCCATATTTATTTAAAAATAACGTTGAAAACATGTCTGATTTACATTGAGAACATTCCATGTTGTGATTGGCATCTTTAACTAATTTGCTAAAAGTCACTGATTTACTCTCTGGTAATGTTAAATATATGAACCTTTCAGAATCAACATTAGAGCTGCATGTGTTGAAACAATTTTCACAACTATGTTTCCATTTATAAGAGAGACCAAACATATTTTCTATTTCTACCCCTTCATCTTCCAGTACCATAAGCATATACATCAAGAATTCCTGTGCATCTTGCTGGACATTTTGAGTAAACTGTGTACATCCTGAACATACATCTAAAAGTTTTCTAACATCAGAAGCACTTTCTATTTTAGTTTTATCATTACTCAGCTTCTCAAAAAGAAAACTCAGCAGAGAACAGAATCTTTTTACATGATTTAGTATTATCTGCTCTTGCAAACTTTCAAGATAAAATACAACATTCAGCACTACATTAGCGTAGCAGTTGAAACCAGAGCTATTTTCAACCTCTTCAACATTGTCCTTTTTCTTTTTGCTTGGAATCCCATCACTCTCCTTTTGTTTTCTCTTCTGTACATCCTCATTACAGATATTCTCAATTCTCCTTTTCCGACAAACAACACGTTTTTCAAACACAGGATACTGACCTAAATGAGGAGCATAGCTTCTTCTTAATCTATTATATTCCTTTACACAGTTTGCATCAGCACTAACTTTTGAGTCATCAAAGTCTATCATGAATAAACCAGATAATGTTTTCACTCGTGACAAAGCAACATATGCCATACCTTCTTTAAACACAGTAGATCCAATGTTTACAAAAGCACTATCTACTGTTAATCCTTGAGATTTGTGAATAGTTACAGCATATGCCAGAGAAAATGGAAACTGCTTCCTGCGTACATATAAGTCTTTCACAAGCAAGAAACGAACAGAACAACGACAAATGTCTTTAACCTCTTCAATCTGATCAAATTTTATTTTTAAAAATTCAATTCCAACTTTTTTCTGGTAATTAACAAAACCCACAACTCTACCCATAGCTCCATTCACTAAACCTTTCTCTACATCCAAATTACGTCTTAAAATTACTCGACAGTTCATACATACATAAAGATTCTTTTCTAAACCGGCTGTTTTCGAGATGTTTTTCTCTAGAGAATCCAATTTACTTGTCAATTTGCTTGTCAATATAATAGTTATTCCTTCATGTTGTATTTTATCCACAGCTTCCAGTTTGACAATCTCTTCATTTTCCAATTTCAAAAGTTCTTGATTGAATATAGAGCATTCATGTAGTGTTGGCATTAAGCAGATTACAGTATTTTTTCCAGCAATTTCCTTGTATATTTTCTCTGGAACAATTTGTTCTGTTGGGAACAAATTACATAGCAATCGACTCTGTAAAGCTTTTCTGCCATGTTCTGTGAGTAGTCCAATTCTGATATCTTTGAGAATACTTGCATAATCATCATCATTTGCCTGCCGCATATTGGTAATGAGTTCTTTATACTCAAAGTATGTCCAAATATTCACATTACCTCTACTTCCTAACGACTTTTTCGTGTGTTCATGTGTAAGGGTTTGAAATACTGGTTGTCCTTTAACTGGAGTGAGCTGCAGAAGATCCCCAAAAACTATAACATGTTTTCCTCCAAATAGCACGTCATAGTTTGTCTTTAGAATTTGCTGCATTCTTAAATGCACAAAGGCAAGCATTAAGTTTGATACCATGCTTACCTCATCAATGATGAGAACTTTCATTTTTTTCAATACTCTTGCAACTTCAAAGCATGCTTCTCCTGTTAGCTTGTGGTATTGTATTTTGTTCTCGTGCTCTACTGGTAACATTAGCAAACGATGGAGGCTAATTCCTTTTATGTTATATGCTGCTAACCCAGTTGGAGCAGTAACAACACAAGACAAAGTTGAATCTGTTTTTTGCTGTAGGTAGCTTCTAATTACTTTAATCAGGAAACTTTTTCCAGTTCCGGCTTGTCCACTCACATACATTCTGATTGGTTCAAACGATGTGCATGAGCACTCTTTATTTTCATGTAGTAATCCATGATCAATTTGTTTTATGACTTCATCATAAATTTGTTTTTGTTCATCATTCAGTTGCTGTTCCAAACTTGGTAAGTTTATTCAATCTTCCTGAGCTTGATTCATAGCTGTTTCCACTTCAGTCATGGCTATTGCAGCTTCATTTTTTACGATTGGTTGTCCTAGGGGATCTTGACTGAGCGTCCCAGAACTTTGACTGTCTTGAGAACTGTCTCTAGCTACTTCAGCCGCAACTGTTGCTTCTTGTTCAATTTCTTCATTTAACATTTCTACATAAGTTGTGAAAGTACTGCATTCGATGGTATCTATGCATGCATTAAAGGAATCTTCATAGCTTTGAAAATGTCCAAGTAATTCATCCTCTGAGCGCCATGGTTTAAACAACTGTAAAAGTGCTAAGTGGTAAAATTCCTTCTTGTCAGTAGTGTAGCAACTCAGCTTTCTGTGATTAATCAAACTTCCTTTTGTTTGCTTTACCAATCATCCTTCCTCACCAATGACTTTATATTTTCCATTGTTGATGTCTTCTGTGGCATTCCGTTTATTAATCTAGTTCTGCAGCACTTCATAGAAACACATGTTCTCAAGATGATGACTTCTCTTTGGGTAATATGTGTCCAACATGTTTGTTCTTAAAATGTCTGTACTTTCAGGTTCGTACTCTGCTAAATATTCAATTTCTCGAATAGATTTCAGTACCCTATTTCTCATTCCTGCAAGGGCTAAACTTACCCAAATTATTCTTCTGGATTTGGAGTACAGACTTGCAGATGATAACCTATCTGAGCATCCGTAGGATCCAATTTCTCGATGCGATAACATCTTTAAACTGAAACTGTATAGCTTTTTACTGACAGTCTTCTCGTGAGAAATCTCTTCCCACATTTCTTTCAATTCCGTTTTCTCAGATTTAGTGATGTAACATGTGACATACCGAGCAACAGCAATAGAATTGTCAGCTACATACTGTATATCCATGTTAGCATTCCACATGGATAAAATGACTGGGTTGTAGCAATTTATATATTTTGACTCTTCTTTTCTTCTTAGGTTGTAGGTATTCTTAGGCGATTTTCTTGTAATAGTATGTCGCACAGCTGACATAAAACTGTTTACTCTTCCTTTTGAAAGAACAGGTCGTGGAAATCCAAATCGACATTTTGTGTAGAATTTATCTTTACTCTTGTACTTTCATCGACAGTATTTTCCACACCGATGACTTTGGAAATGTAATACTTGCTCTTTTAAGTTTTTTTCTTCTGTGCTTTTAGGTATAGCACATGTTGCATATCCTTCAATGAAAGATAAAACTGCATCATCAGAATCTGTTCCAAATTTTGGAGCATCCTTGATCCACAACAGCATGAATATGAGGAGCACCTCTTGCTTGGTACTCTTTTCTCCAAAAGAAATCCACAACTTCTCCAAGAGGTGGATTTTTTTTATTGCAGATGAAGGACATCATAGCCTCAAATCTGTGATTAAAATATCTGCAAACATTAACCGGATCCAATGAGCACAATTCTCCTGCTGTCTTGTATTGGATATTTTCAATATTTGAATTTGCCTCTCGAAAAAAATCTCTCTGTACATCCTCATTACAGATATTCTCAATTCTCCTTTTCCGACAAACAACACGTTTTTTCAGAGCAGCAGTCATCTTCTGGGAGTGAGCAGGAGAGCCTTATCAGACAGAGACAGAGGAAACAGAAAGATTCTTTTGTCTGGCAATATTTTACATTTCCAGAGGGGCAGAAGAAAGTCAATGCTCCAAAAGTCACCTGCAAACTTTGTGGGTGTGTCTTATCTAGAGGAGATCCTAAGAAGAAGTACTCTTTTAGTATCTTCACTATGTTCAGGCACATTAGGGATGTACATCCTGCGACTTTTGCTCGAGCTACTAGAGCAACCCCTCCAGCAGCTCAGCCGAGCACATCTGCAGAAGCTCTGCCTAGTACATCATCGGCAGCTCAGCCGAGCACTTCCTCTGCAGTGGGAGCGTCACCCTCTTCTGCTCCTCTGGACATTTACCCTAGGTTTCAGAGGGTGCATATACGGTGCAATACTTGCTATGCTCTTATTGCTTTTGGGGAGTCCAGTATTCCCCTAATAGATAATAAGATACAGCAGCACAAGTGCGGCACCATATAATAAAAATATATTGATTGCAGATGAAGGACATCATAGCCTCAAATCTGTGATTAAAATATCTGCAAACATTAACCGGATCCAATGAGCACAATTCTCCTGCTGTCTTGTATTGGATGTTTTCAATATTTGAATTTGCCTCTCAAAAAAAATCCAGTAAATCATCCCAAGCGTACTCTGCACAGCTTAGGGTAAGGAACCATGTAGGAGTTCCTAAATTTCGTAACATACATTTCAATTCTCCATGGCGTCGGTACCAATATTCATTAGTCCCACGCTGATAAGCCATCAGATTTATTAATTGTGATTCCAAATGATCATCTCGCTGTTGCACTTTGTTCAGAAAATCCTTTGCAGACACATTATTTAGATGTACTCCAGTTTTCAAAATGTGATTTACTGCATAAGATAGTGCTGATAAGTCACTTTCAAATAAAAGATGGACCAAATAAGGACGAAATCTTGGATCTTCTGCATATAACCTTGTAGTCCGATACTCAGAAGCAGGAATCTGTACTGGACGTTCATCATATCGTCCACTTTTTCCTGTAGGAAACAGCTGGGGAAAACAACGAGCTTCCAAGCTCTCCTCCCATACACTCACGGGAGTTCCTTTAGCTTTTTTCATCTGAAAGAGATCAATAGTGTTTCCCATAACTTCTTTAGAATGAAGAGGATGTATGCTGAAATGTTCATAAATTTATTCTTCTTTTGACTTATCCACTTTTTCAATTTGCCCAGCTGGTATTCCTGAGTCTGCTAGTAAAACTTCTTCATCTTCTTCCATATAAATTGATTCATACCATTTATTATTTCTTTTCAAATATAAATTTGCTCTTTGTACTTTTCGTACATCCACCAGCTCCTGCCAAATTTTCTTGTTCTTTGTAGGTACACTATTAACCAGAATAACTAATGGTTCACTTTCCAAACTATCTGCATCAATTGTTTCAATATTTTTTTTTCAAATCTAATGGCAAATAGACAACTCTTCCTTTTAAACCTCTTTGTAAATCTGAAGGAGGTAATTTGCCTGTTTTGGGCTCCATACGAACTATAGTCTGAAAAGGATGGACACATTGAATGAGTATAGACTCATACGTATTTAAATCACTAAGTTCTGCAGGAATTTCAACCAATTCTAAATTATTATGTACAGCTCTTGCTGGCATTTTATTTTCTTCTAACTTGTTATAACAGGATTTACAAATACGGTGATATTAACCCAAATCAAAACTATTTTCCAGAAACAAATATGTAGCAAAATCCATCCACTTAGTATTATTTTCTTTTTCACTTTTTTTATAGAGATCAACATACCTTGTTTGATTTTTATAATGGCTTCTCCAGCAACAAATACAAGTAATACGCTGATCTTCACCCAAATCAAAACAATTTTCAAGAAATATATATGTTGCAAAATCCTTCCACTTATAATTATCTTCTTCTTCACTTTTTGTGTAGAGATCAACATTCCTTGTTTGAATTTTATAATGGCTTCTCCGGCAACAAATACAAGTAATATTTGGTCTTTCATTAGAGATGATACCAAATTTTGTCATTTGATCTTAAAATTTCTTACTTACAGAGGGTTCTACATTCTCTTCCACATTTTCCTCAATAACTGTGTTATTACCTGCACTTTCCTGTTCTGGACCAAAGTAACTAAACTGAATTTCATCAGTAGCCTTCTCAACATCTGATAAAGTTCCACGGAACAGAGCCCTATTCAACTCATTTAATTTTAGTGCTGGACTTTTAGCAGAATACAATCTTCTCACAAATTTTCTTATTTCAGTATGATGTACTGCCAGCATCCTAAAATGGTGAAAAACACTTTGACAAACTTTCCTAGATAGACAAGCCAGAGAGTGTCCTTGCAAACCAGTATTCTCTCTCACTCTGCATGGATCTAGTCTTTGAAGCACCTTAATCTTCTGTTTAACACTTTTTTTACTATATTCTCTTAGAAACTCACGTAATTTATCAATAGATTCCTGTCGCACAGTACAAATACTACTACAATTCCAAGTATACACTGGGGCTTTAGGACGTCTCCCCATAATCTCAGCCGCCATCACTTCTTCCTCATTTCTTGGAACCATTTTCTCCTTCTCCATTATACAACCATTTTTCACTTCATAAGCACGACCTCTGGTGTCAACTGCATGCAGCAAACTATTACTTTGAAGATAACTCTCTTCATTAAAAAATGGTTCAGTACTTGAACTATGCATCCATTCTCCTAAAAACACTTTACAAAAGTTATTTCTTTTCACTACTCTTTTCGTTTTGCTTTGTGACTTCATTACATTGACCATTTTATCTAATGTACGCATCCTGTTCAAAATTAAAATGAATAGTTTTCTTTTTAATTCTAAAGCTTTAGCTACAATTGATTCAATATCTTTCTTTCTCTTATAAAATTTCGCTTTTTTCTTATATTTTTTCACATCCTTTAGCAAATTGGACATCACTCTTCTCTGAAACATTTTTCTACGAATTTCTTAAAATGCTGTTTTTCTTTTTAAGTCAATCTTTATTGCTTCTGATTGTACATTATCATTTAGTAATTTCTCACTTTTGTCCTGTTGTTTTCTACTTGAAACAGTATTTCCAGTGGGGACATTTTTTAAATGTTTCCTTTTTTTGAAGATATTTTTAAAGAATTCCTTTGTCTGCTTACCAGAAGACTTTTTCTTTTTTCCAACATGAGCATCTTCAACTAACTTGGGTCCTCCAGTTGTCTTCAAATATACATGTTTTTTCTGTTGTTTTCTCTTTCTTGATTTTATAGGCATCTTAAATTTGGTTCACTGCTCTGCAGCAATACCTGAAAGAAACTAAAAAAAAATACATTTATATCATTTAAATATATTACTATATTTTTTATGAGCTTTTCAAATCTTATAATACTATCTACCCCTTTCCTATAAGTGAAAAACACAATAAAACCAATACGAATTAAATATCTAAGAACAATTCCTGTGTGCACACAGACTCTTGGTGTGATTCTAGGCAGAAAATGAAATTTGATTGGCGAATAGAAAGCACACTTACTACTGTGGTAGTGCAAGTGATAATTACTCTAACAGACTGACACATTTTCATTAAAGTTTTCAGAAGCAGAAAAGAGCACATGTCCAAACAGCTTTTTGAGACCACGAACATGTGTAACCTGGGTGACTGACTACACTCCAGCAAAGGAAATCAGCCTTAGTGATGTTGAATGTATTAGCGTTACTCACTGCAACCTGAAACACCAGTCAGTTGTGAATACTAAGCATGATTCTACAGGATAAACAGCTGGGTGTGTGCTAAGAGTCTGCTTCTGCAGACTGTGTATTTTCAGTTACAAGAGACATATGCATGGATGCATCCATAACAGCATAAACATGGTAGTAATGTATGTTAAAGTACATGTGTGGCAAGGGTTAATTGGAGTTTTGTATATGTAGGACCAACCTCACCCATTGCATGATTAGAAGCTAAATCTACTATATCGATTTCAAATGTGTTAGCATTTGCCTCCCATTTGTGTGATACCGATTTAAGCTGAATGGAAAACATCACAGTTCCAAAAAAAAAGCTGACCCTTTCCTACAAATGCCATTCTTACAGAACCAGACCAACACAAATAAAATCTCTGACAACAATTAAAACATCCCCTTTCCTACTAATGCAATTCTAAAATTACCAGAGTAACACAAAATAAATCTCTGACAACAATTCCTGTGTGCACACAGACTCATGGTGTGATTTTAGGCAGAAAACGAAATTTCATTGCCAATTTGAAAGCACACTTACTACTGTTTTTTTGCAAGTGATAAGTACTCTAACAGTCTGACACATTTTCATTCCAGTTTTCAGAAAAGAGCACATGTCCAAACAGCTTTTTGAAACCGTGAACATGTGGAACCCGGGTGACTGACTACACTCCAGCAAAGAAAATCAGCCTTAGTGATGTTGAATGTATTAGCGTTACTCACTGCAACCTGAAACACCACTCAGTTGTGAATACTAAGCATGATTCTACAGGATAAACAGCTGGGTGTGTGCTAAGAGTCTGCTTCTGCAGACTGTGTATTTTCAGTTACAAGAGACATATGCATGGATGCATCCATAACAGCATAAACATGGTAGTAATGTATGTAAAAGTACATGTGTGGCAAGGGTTAATTGTAGTTTTGTATATGTAGGACCAACCTCACCCATTGCATGATTAGAAGCTAAATCTACTATATCGATTTCAAATGTGTTAGCATTTGCCTCCCATTTGTGTGTTACCGATTTAAGCTGAATGGAAAACATCACAGTTCCCAAAAAAAAAGCTGACCCTTTCCTACAAATGCCATTCTTACAGAACCAGACCAACACAAATAAAATCTCTGACAACAATTAAAACATCCCCTTTCCTATTAATGCAATTCTAAAATTACCAGAGTAACACAAAATAAATCTCTGACAACAATTCCTGTGTGCACACAGACTCATGGTGTGATTTTAGGCAGAAAACTAAATTTCACTGCCAATTTGAAAGCACACTTACTACTGTTTTTTTTTGCAAGTGATAAGTACTCTAACAGTCTGAAAAATTTTCATTCCAGTTTTCAGAAACAGAAAAGAGCACATGTCCAAACAGCTTTTTGAGACCATGACCATGTGTAACCTGGGTGACTGACTACACTCCAGCAAAGGAAATCAGCCTTAGTGATGTTGAATGTATTAGCGTTACTCACTGCAACCTGAAACAATCAATCAATCTTGTCTTTATTTCGGCATATTTGTCATAAAAGAAGAAAAGAAAAAAAAATAGATAATATATAGGTACAATACAAAACATCAATTACAGAGACAGTCAATTCATTTCATAGGATTATAAAATTCTTTGAATAGTCCCAAATAATCCGATGACTATTTTCCTTTGGTATAATTCCCATTGCTCCTACCTCTTGTAAAAGTGTGCGTCACTCTATTTAAAACACATATAAAAAATATCTAAAAAAAAGGTAAGACATCTAGAATTCATTGTTCCTATGTTATGCAATCAACCATAAATATGTAGAATAAAACGACAAAAATTGGAACCATTAGAACCTGGTTAGTCAGTCTAAAAATCACATAATTAATTGGTATTGTTAAAAAAAACATCGTAGACTGAGCAGGAAGAGAGGTACATCTATACTGAAGGCGACTCAATCGTTAGCAATTTCCTTCTCTTGGTCCACATTGCTAGCAGGAATTTTGCAACAGCGAATACAATTGGTCTATTCACATCAGTTTTGAGTATCCTATATGCCGGCAAACAACTTACAAACCCCAGGTTCCTACACAGTGAGACAAGCCAATATCTCCGGATATTGCGATAAGCTGGGCAGAAGAATAGAACGTGCAAGTCATTCTCTAGATTGCAGGAGCAGCCAGGGCATTTTAGAATGGAGTTGGTTGACCAACCACATGTGAATGCCCTTAGTGGTAATGTACTGTATCTCCATTGCAAGAACAGTTTCCTGGCAAGCACCGGAAATATATCGTCCAGGAAAGGTTCTTGAAAATAAACACACTTGCTAGAGAGAAAAACATCTATTAGGGAACCCGCCTCTACTTTGAGTATGGTCTGCTCAAGCTTGCTCTCATAGAACATTGTGGAAAGTTGGTTTTTAGAAATTGCAATGCAGTGCGTGGCAGGATCATCCCAAATGCCTGGCAGTACTATCCACCTGCTTTCGGACTTGACGTACATGAGCCAGGGTATCTTATTGATAAGTTTATAGAATCTCGATCAACTCCTGCCTATAATTGATCAGTTCTCGGGTTACCCAAAGCCTTCTCCAGAATCTAATGGGTTTAATACCCAGTTCCTGGGCAATTGGTCACAAGCCTAGGTCTAATTTCAGTGGGAGTAATGGTGTGCTAGGGGAAAGGGCCAACATTTGTCTTAAAAACTTGTTTTTAGCTAGTGTGATTTTCGCATGGCAAGCGTGGCCCCATAATTCTCCCCCATACATTACTGCTCCCCTGGCTTATAGATTCCAAGGGGTGGTCCAATCGGCCTAATGGTCAACTTGTTCGCGAGTTTCAAGATTCCCCCGGTCATCTGCACCAATCTTAGCTGAGACTTGATTTGCTGGGGATACCACGCCAAGTCCTCACCCAGGGTTACCCCTAGATAGCCAACCTGAAACACCACTCAGTTGTGAATACTAAGCATGATTCTACAGGATAAACAGCTGGGTGTGTGCTAAGAGTCTGCTTCTGCAGACTGTGTATTTTCAGTTACAAGAGACATATGCATGGATGCATCCATAACAGCATAAACATGGTAGTAATGTATGTAAAAGTACATGTGTGGCAAGGGTTAATTGGAGTTTTGTATATGTAGGACCAACCTCACCCATTGCATGATTAGAAGCTAAATCTACTATATCGATTTCAAATGTGTTAGCATTTGCCTCCCATTTGTGTGATACCGATTTAAGCTGAATAGAAAACATCAAAGTTCCAAAAAAAAAGCTGACCCTTTCCTACAAATGCCATTCTTACAGAACCAGACCAACACAAATAAAATCTCTGACAATTAAAACATCCCCTTTCCTACTAATGCAATTCTAAAATTACCAGAGTAACACGAAATAAATCTCTGACAACAATTCCTGTGTGCACACAGACTCATGGTGTGATTTTAGGCAGAAAACGAAATTTCATTGCCAATTTGAAAGCACACTTACTATTGTTTTTTTTGCAAGTGATAAGTACTCTAACAGTCTGACAAATTTTCATTCCAGTTTTCAGAAACAGAAAAGAGCACATGTCCAAACAGCTTTTTGAGACCATGAACATGTGTAACCTGGGTGACTGACTACACTCCAGCAAAAGAAATCAGCCTTAGTGATGTTGAATGTATTAGCGTTACTCACTGCAACCTGAAACACCACTCAGTTGTGAATACTAAGCATGATTCTACAGGATAAACAGCTGGGTGTGTGCTAAGAGTCTGCTTCTGCAGACTGTGTATTTTCAGTTACAAGAGACATATGCATGGATGCATCCATAACAGCATAAACATGGTAGTAATGTATGTAAAAGTACATGTGTGGCAAGGGTTATTTAGAGTTTTGTATATGTAGGACCAACCTCACCCATTGCATGATTAGAAGCAAAATCTACTATATCGATTTCAAATGTGTTAGCATTTGCATCCCGTTTGTGTGATACCGATTTAAGCTGAATGGAAAACATCACAGTTCCAAAAATAATAGCTGACCCTTTCCTACAAATACCATTCTTACAGAACCAGACCAACACAAATACAATCTCTGACAACAATTAAAACATCCCCTTTCCTACTAATGCAATTCTAAAAGAACCAGAGTAACACGAAATAAATCTCTGACAACAATTCCTGTGTGTACACAGACTCATGGTGTGATTTTAGGCAGAAAACGAAATTTCATTGCCAATTTGAAAGCACACTTACTACTGTTTTTTTTGCAAGTGATAAGTACTCTAACAGTCTGACACATTTTCATTCCAGTTTTCAGAAAAGAGCACATGTCCAAACAGCTTTTTGAAACCGTGAACATGTGGAACCCGGGTGACTGACTACACTCCAGCAAAGGAAAGCAGCCTTAGTGATGTTGAATGTATTAGCGTTACTCACTGCAACCTGAAACACCACTCAGTTGTGAATACTAAGCATGATTCTACAGGATAAACAGCTGGGTGTGTGCTAAGAGTCTGCTTCTGCAGACTGTGTATTTTCAGTTACAAGAGACATATGCATGGATGCATCCATAACAGCATAAACATGGTAGTAATGTATGTAAAAGTAAAAAAAGCTGACCCTTTCCTACAAATGCCATTCTTACAGAACAAGACCAACACAAATATAATCTCTGACAACAATTCCTTTTTGCACACAGACTCATGGTTTGATTCTAGGCACAAAACAGTATTCCTCAGTGATACCAGTACACCTTAACTTATGGTGAAGACATAATCCATAATATTTTACAAGTTCCAGACATTTAAATATCTCCCAAAACACAAAATGTAAAACACAACTTTAAAAGAAGAATCACAATTCTATTATTTATATCAAAAGTCACCACATACATCCCCTCTCAAACTCATAACTCACCTTTAAAATTAGTTAGTTGAGAAAGATATGTGGCACTCAAACAGCAGATTATCAGAGTCAGAATCTCAGAGCTGTACACCTCTATCCTCTCACCAGAACCAGTAAATGGCAATGTTTCCCTATCTTTTTCACACATATACATGTTAACTTCAAATCACAGTGCTTCCCACATTTTTTCAAATGGAAACACACATTTCTATTGGTTGAAAATTTCAACCCTTTCCCAAATGAACCCTTCCCCCAACATGACTTCTACCTCCTAGCATAGCAACAGGTCATGGAACACTGGTCTGAGCAGAGAGGTCAGAAGTTCAGCACACAATGTTTCTATTCCAAAGAGCAAGAGTGTTTGACCTGTCAAACCTAACAGTAAATCCAAATTAATCTTCTGTGGGAACACAATTTTCTGAACCAATACAAAACATGCTTCTAAAAATGTAAACATACAGCCTAGTTTTTAGTGTAGAATGGTTTGAATCAGCCAATGAGTTCTTTTTATTAAAAAAAAATATGTATGCCTCCATTTTACAACTGTCTTTCATTTCATATTGCCATTCTACTGAAAGACACCTCCTGAGTGCATCCAGATCTCCTTGGAAGATGTTCACAGTGTGGATTGTAGGTCACAGCTATGTCTTCTGGAGTGAAAAGTATGCAGAAAAAACAGGTATGGTGAGAGACCTTGCTTTGCCAAATGTAGACATTAAATGGATTGGTCAGAGAGGGTTAAAGTGGCACCAATTAATGCCTTTGGTGAAATATTTTCTACACCTCCAACAGCCTAACCTTATTATTGTGCACTGTGGTGGAAATGACCTAGGCACTTTAACTGGGGTAGGTCTGGAAATGCTTGTTAAGGACACCTTTGTGCAATTGATGTCACTTTTTCCACAAACTGCCTTTGTATATTCTAATATATGCCAAAGGCAAAAGTGGAACTGGTCCAACCAATTTTGTCCACAGATTGACAAAGCAAGAAAGCACGTCAACAAATCTGTTTCTGCTTTCCTCCGAGACTATGGTATTGGTTCTATATACCACAACAACTTGCGTTACAACATGCAAGGCATTTTTAGAGGAGACGGTGTACATTTCACAGATGAAGGGAACAGAGTCTTCCTCTTGAACTTTAGACTCTGCATCGGTACTTACTTGTAGCTACCACAAAAAAAAACACTTCATAAACACAACGGCTCTTTTTAGAGCCCCCTAATATCTCAACACTTAAATGTGATTTTTATTTCTTTTTTTTATCTTTTTTTTCCTGCCGTACGCGTACGGTAAGCTTACCGTACGCGTACACCGTGATTTTTAAAAAAAAATATAAAATATATTTTTCATACTTTTGGGTCCTTCTAGGACCCCCTGACAAACGCTAGGGGGTCTGCACCTCTCTTCGTTGCCCCCTTTTCATGTTCTCCACCTTTGTTTATCAGTGTGAGACACACAAAATGGCGGCCGACACTTCCTGATTTCGACCGATTCGAATGTTTACAGTCATGTAACCACCAATCAGAATTGAGCTCGCGCACGGCAGCGTGCGCGTACGGTAAGCTTACTGTACGCGCTCGGAGCGCGCTTATAGATATATATATGCTTTTAAATGCTATTTTCTCAGGAACTACTGAACAGATTTTCACCAGACCTGCAAAAGGCACATCCCTGACCTGAGGACTACCTCTCTGCCGAATTTCAAGTAATTCTGTTCAGCCATTCAGGCTGTAGCTTGGACTAAAGGTCCTATGGGAAAATGCATGGGGAAAACGCGTTTTGGGACCCCCCCTTTTTCTCAGCCCCCGCTTGACGAATCACCCCGAGACTTTCAGGGAAGAAGCGGAGCGGAGCGGCCCACCTATTTTGAAAATTTTGCGAGGATTCGTCAAACGGCGCCAAAGTTATTCCAAATAGAATGTTGCGGATTTCCTATGGAAAAACGGTCCTAACTATAACTATCTACTGGTGTCCGCCAGTAGATAATAATATATACATATATATATATATTGCAATGAAGTTCTCCCATAAATCCTAGAAAGAATGACGAGCCACTCCGTAGTCTGCAGGTAAGTGTAAAGTTTATTCACACCAGACGACGCGTTTCGGCTGACACGCAGCCTTGGTCACATGACCTCGCTCCTGAACCAGGAAGTATATATTGTTATTGGTTCCGGGCACGTCGCAGCGTGCTCAAACAAAAGTAAAAGTAAAAACAGACTTAATATCAGTCTTTCTTTTCATACAACAAAGTCGTGATTGAAAAACAATTCCTTATTGATATATTAATGCTTTCACTTTAGTTTACATGTTAGGCGGCCAATTTACAAATTGATATAAACATTATTGCACATGTTGTTCGTGACAGTCGATGTTCTAGTTTTTTTCTCCACAAATAAATTGTTGATACATGGAATAATATCAAGATCCCTGCAGTTGGGTTTTGTAGTCAAGTACACGCCGTGGTAGGTAGAAGGATTCCCAAAGTTGTGATCACATATATAAATGTCCAAAATCAATGAGTCCAAATTCTAAATTTAAATATTAACGCTACTGGTATAGTACCAGGGAGTACTAGAGCCTCATATTTAGTTAGAGAAGGCCACAACTGGAAATAATAGCATCAAACTATAGGTATAGTACCCAAAAACTCTATACGAGTCCCATAAGTGAACGATGTGCGCATACCACGGACTTAGCCAGTATATTCTATCGGTGACTATTGATGGTGAATTCATCTATTCAGAGACCCCAGGCTGCAGAAACGAAAAAGAGTATATATATATATATATATATATATATATATATATATATATATATATATATGCAAAAAAGAAGCAGAGAACTCTGGGTAGTTCTCAAGTTTAGGTGGAAAGCAGCTCCTGTATGGAGCACTGTCAACACCAGCGACACTCTAGATCTGCTCACCTCAAATGTCTGTTTTTCTATCAAAATCTTTAAGCATAGGATTAGCACAGTGCCATCCACACCGTGATAGAAAAGGACAAAGTCTTTTGCTGTACAAATGGCTAAAGACTTTGTCCTTTTCTATCACGGCGTGAATGGCACTGTGCTAATCCTATGCTTAAAGATTTTGATAGAAATACAGACATTTGAGATGAGCAGATCTAGAGTGTCGCTGGTGTTGAGAGTGCTCCATACAGGAGCTGCTTTCCACCTAAACTTGAGAACTACCCAGAGTTCTCTGCTTCTTTTTTGCATAATTTATTTGTCACTCTATGCCTGAAAGGGTATTTCTTTGACTTATACTGGGTGCTCCCTTGTGTCTGGACAAAGCTATACCTCTCTGAAGAGCTCTAATTAGAGCGAAACATTGTGTCAGGGGTTGCTTTTACTCATTTCAGGTTGGCTTGATTGGTATTTTACCAATTCAAAGCTGTAATACTGTGCCTGGAGTGGTAATTGGCTTTTGTCCTTTTACAGCTCGGCAAGGACAGCACTGTGCTAGTTCTAAGCTTAAAGACTTTGCTGTACAAATGGCAAAAGACTTTGTCCTTTTCTATCACGGCGTGGATGGCACTGTGCTAATCCTATGCTTAAAGATTTTGATAGAAAAACAGACATTTGAGGTGAGCAGATCTAGAGTGTCGCTGGTGTTGAGAGTGTTCCATACAGGAGCTGCTTTCCACCTAAACTTGAGAACTACCCAGAGTTCTCTGCTTCTTTTTTGCATAATTTATTCGTCACTCTATGCCTGAAAGGGTATTTCTTTGATATATATATATATATATATATATATATATATATATATATATATATATATGAACCAACAAAATGCCCCAAGCATTGAGAGGGCACACGCAGCACATGAAGGCGAGCTGCATTAGAAAGCCGGAGGGTGCGAGTGCTGCGTGTGCCCTCTCAATGCTTGGGGCATTTTGTTGGTTCATTTATCTCACGGAAGCCCAGCCGTGGAGAGGAGCACCGTCATTTAAAAAGTGAGGCTGGGGGTTTTTGAACTTTCGTAACCCAAACAGCGCAACGCTCGAAATGCAAAATCTGCCCGTCTGTTATGTCTCATCATCCTACTTAAGGATTACTAATGCTTTAATCACAAAATGCGCATCGAACTTACTCAAGAAAATAATGACACTCACCTTAAGGACTACATGTCCCAGGATAAAGCTAACAGATGAAATGTAGCACCTCCCACCAAGATCCTGAATGGAAATAAAAAACGCCGTAAATTGAATGGTGAGCTTGCGATGTGTTATTTTTAGCAGCCCAGGAAGAAGGGGCCCAGAGCCTTGAAACGCGTCGGTACATCTAATATGAAATGATGGAACATGAAGGCGAGCTGCATTAGAAAGCCGGAGGGTGCGAGTGCTGCGTGTGCCCTCTCAATGCTTGGGGCATTTTGTTGGTTCATATATATATATATATTACCTACTGGCGGTCGCCAGTAGGTAGTTATAGTTAGGACCACGTTTCCATAGGAAAACCTCAACATTCTATTTTGAATAACTTTGGCGCCGGTCGACGAATCCTCGCGAATTTCTCAAAATAGGTGGGGCGCTACGCTCCGCTCCTACCCTGAAAGTCTCGGGGGGATCCGTCAAGCGGGGGCTGAGATAAAAGGGGGGTCCCAAAACGCGTTTTCCGCATGCATTTTTCCATAGGACCTTTAGAACGAGCTACAGCCCGAACGGCTGAACAGAATTACTCAAAATTTGGCAGAGAGGTAGTCCCTAGGTCAAGGAAGTGCCTTTTGTAGGTTTGGTGTAAATCTGTTCAGTAGATTCTGAGAAAATAGCCTTTAAATCAATATATATATCTGAGCCCGCTTACGGTACGCTTACCGTACGCTTACGGTAAGCGTACGGCGGCGTGCGCGAGCGCGATTCTGATTGGCTGTTAGATCTTAGTAAACATTCGAATCGGCCGAAACCAGGAAGCGGCGGCCGCCATTTTGTGTATTTCACTCTGAAAAAAAAGAGTGAAAACAAGGAAAGGGGGCAATGAGGAGAGTTACAGACCCCCTAACATTTGTAAGGGGGTCAAAGAAGGACAGAAAAGTACAAAAAAAACATTTATTGATTTTAAAAAAAATCACGGGGTACGCGTACGGTAAGCTTACGGTAAGCGTACGGTAAAAAAATAAAAATAGATAAATGAAAAGCAGATTTAAGAGTTTAGAAATTAGGGAGCTCTAAAAAGAGCTGTTGTGTTTATGAAGTCATTTTTTTAGTGGTACCTACAAGTAAGTACCGATGCAGAGTCTAAGGTTCAAGAGGAAGACTCTGTTCCCTTCATCATTGAAGTGCACACCATCTCCTCTATAAATGTCTTGCATGTCATAACGCAGTTAAAAAACCATAGGTTTCACACACGTTATAGTTAGGAGTTAGCATTTAAAAAACCTTGCTAATTCACTGAAAAAACCATAGGTTTCACACATGTTATAGTTAGCTGGAAATTTTACTGATAAAAAACCAATGAAATTCCCCCGTTATAGTTACTGTAGGCAACTATAACTCACGCGACCGTAATCCTCTGCTGATGACATATGTGTCTTTATGAAAAAAAAAAAATTGTAATATATGTATAGCTAAAATTTAATGGAAGAAGTCATGGGCAAATAAGTGTCTAAATACAGTATTAGCATCAGCAGAGGATTGCGGTCGCGTGAGTTATAGTTGCCTACAGTAACTATAACGGGGGAATTTCATTGGTTTTTTATCAGTAAAATTTCCAGCTAACTATAACATGTGTGAAACCTATGGTTTTTTCAGTGAATATATATATATATATATATTACCTACTGGCATTCGCCAGTAGATAGTTATAGTTAGGACCGTGTTTTCATAGGAAATCCGCAACATTCTATGTGGAATAACTTTGGCGCCGGTTGACGAATCCTCGCAAAATTTTCAAAATAGGTGGGGCGCTCCTATATATATATTACCTACTGGCGGTCGCCAGTAGGTAGTTATAGTTAGGACCTATTTTCCATAGGAAATCCACAACATTCTATTCCCAATAAGTCTGGCGCCGGTTGACGAATCCTCGTGAAATTTTCCAAACTTTTGGCCAGCTCCGTTCCGCTCCTACCCTGAAAGTTTTGCGGTGATCCGTCAAGCGGGGGCCGAGAAAAAAGGGGGTCCCAAAACACGTTTTCCCCATGCAATTTCCCATAGGATCTGTTGTCGCAGCTACAGCCCGAGCCGCTGAATGGAATGACACCAAATTTGGCAAAGAGGTAGTCCTCAGTTCGGACTCGTGCCTTTTGCATATATGGTGTGAATCTGTTCAGTAGTTCCTGAGAAAATTAGGGTAAAAAAGTTAGTGATATCTATGGCCGGGGAGTGTCCGCGGACCGTACCCGCACCGTAAGCGCACCCTCCCCGAACCCAGCGCGCACCCTCCCAATCGTGCGCTGAATGCTAATTGGCTGTCGAGTGTCTCTCTACATTCGAAACCAGGAACTGTTGGCGGCCATTTTCTGCCTCGGTAGAAGCAAGGCTGAAGAAGCAAAGTGTGTAAAACATATAAAGGGGGCAGAGTGGAAATACTCTGACCCTCTAGAAGTGTTTAGGGGGTCCCAGAAGGACCCCTGGGGCCCCTTTTTTTTTAACGGCGAAATGCGTGCACGGTGCACACATCCTATCGCGTTGAATGCACGGATCCTCTCGCGGGGGGTTCGCGGATCCAAGGAAAAAAAAAAGGAAATTGTTGGAAGATAAAGATTAACCTTAAGTGTTTTGTTCTTGAGTGGCTCTAAAAAGAGCCGTTGTGTTCATTGAGAGTTTTTGGTACTTATAAGTAAGTACTTATACAGAGTCTAAAGTTGTTGAGGAAGACTCTGTTTCCTTCAACAGTAAAGTGTACTCCATCTCTCCTATACATATCTTGCATATGAAAGCGCAGATTGCTATTGTAAATGGACCCCATTCTATAGTCTCGGAGAAAAGCAGAAACAGATTTATTCACATGTTTCCTAGCTTTCTCAATCTGTGGACAAAAATGATCGGACCAGTTCCATTTCTGCCTTTGGCATATGTTAGAGTACACAAAGGCAGTTTTAGGGAAAAGTGAAATCAGTTCTGAAAAGGTGTCCTTCATAAGCATTTCCAGACCTACCCCAGTCAAAGTGCCTAGGTCATTGCCACCACAGTGCACTATTATGAGGTCAGGGTGTTGGATTTGCATGAAGGATTTCACCAATGGCATCAATTGGTACCACTTTAACCCTCTCTGTCCAATCCATTTAATGTCTACATTTGGCAAACCTAGGTCTTTGTGAATGCCTTTGTTTTCTGCATACCTTTGGCTCCAGAAAATGTAGCTGTGTCCCACAATCCACACTGTAAGCATCTTGTAAGGAGGTCTGGATGCACTCAGATGGTCTCTCTAAATGAAATGGCAGTTTGGAAAGTAAGATGTTTCTAAAATGGTGGCTAAGATGCAATTTTGAAAAAAGACAAGAAATCATTGGTTGTTTGACAATCTTCTACACTGAAAGGTAGGGTGCATATTTCTGTTTTTTAAATGCATGATTCTTATTGGTTAACAAAAACAGATTTTAAGGAACATTATATATGATAAGCTGATATGTTGAGAAGTCAAGCACACTTGCTGTCTTGATTAGCAACATTGTGTATGCTGAACTTCTGACCTGTGTCCTCAATACAGTGTTCCATGACCTGTTTCTATGGTAACGGGCAGGAGGCAGATTGGGGGAAGGGATGAAGTTTATGTCATTTGGAAAGGGTTGAAATGTTTAACCAATAGAAATGTGTGTTTGCTTTTGAATTTATGTGGGAAGGAGTGTGATTTGATGTTTACATGTATATGTGTGGAAAAAGAGAGGGAAACTTTGCCATTCTTTGGTTCTGCTGACAGGTGCACAGTGCAGAGATTCTGTATAAGAAAATCTGGTGTGTGACTGATATCTGGTGTGTGACTGATATACTTTATAATCTACAAAACATCTTGAAAGGTGAGTTATTTAATTGTGAGGGGATGTATGTAGACTACTTTGATTTTAATCAGACTAGTGTATTTCTTCTGCTAAAGTGTAGGGAGTACCTTTTTTTTCTCTACAATCTTATTGACAGTGTGTGTGCATGTAGAAACCATTTTGTGATAAGCATTTGTGTTTTTCATGTGTTTGCAGACAGATAACTGTGCTGTTTTTATATTTTGGTAGAATTAGAAACCAGACATTGTTTATGAATTTGTGAAAGGAGTTATGTTATGTTTCTATACTAAAATGTAGTACTACTTCTAGATGAAGAAATGTGTTTTGGTATAGTGCAAGGGATAGTGTTGTTTGTCTAGAATCACACAGTGAGTCTGTGTGCATTTGGGAACCACTGTGAGAGAAGCATTTGGTAATAGTGTGTATTTTCTGACAGATAACTATTTGAAAACCTGTCATTTTTTTAAATATAGGGAATGTAGGGAATGAGTTTTGGTAAACTCCTAGGGTGCATTTGGGAACCACTGTGAGAGAAGCATTTGGTAACATCATGTATTTGCTGACAGATAACTGTGTTAAAACCTGTGATGTTGTCAAGTTTTAGTAGCATTAGAAGCCAGTCTTTGCTTATGCGTTGATTAAATGAGTCAGGCATTGACAGTCAAGTGCAGTTGTGAAATATGTAGATTGTGTGCAGTTCCCTTACTTCTTTTACTGTAGTGAATGAGTTTTGGTAAACTCTTAGGGATAGTGGTGCTTGTCTAGAATCACACTGTGAGTCTGTGTGCATTTGGGAATCACTGTGAGAGAAGTGTTTGGTCACATTGTATATTTGCTGAGAGATAACTGTTTTAAAACCTGTCATGTTGTGAAGTTTTAGTAGCATTAGAAGACAGTTATGGCTTATGCTTTCGTTAAATGAGTTAGGTATTGACAGTAAAGTGTAGTCGTGAAATATGTAGATTGTGTGCAGTTCCTTTACCACTTACACTGTAGTGAATGAGTTTTGGTAGATTCCTAGGGATAGTGGTGCTTGTGTAGAATCACACTTTGAGTCTGTGTGCATTTGGGAACCACTGTGAGAGAAGTGTTTGGTAACATCGTGTATTTGCTGACAGATAAGTGTTTTAAAACATGTCATGTTGTCAAGTTTTAGTAGCATTAGAAGACAGTTATGGCGTATGCTTTCATTAAATGAGTTAGGTATTGACAGTAAAGTGTAGTCGTGAAATATGTAGATTGTGTGCAGTTCCTTTACCACTTATACTGTAGTGAATGAGTTTTGGTATATTCCTAGGGGTAGTGGTGCTTGTCTAGAATCACACTGAGTCTGTGTGCATTTGGGAACCACTGTGAGAGAAGTGTTTGGTAACATCGTGTATTTGCTGACAGATAAGTGTTTTAAAAAATGTCATGTTGTCAAGTTTTAGTAGCATTAGAAGACAGTTATGGCTTATGCTTTCATTAAATGAGTTAGGTATTGACAGTAAAGTGTAGTCGTGAAATATGTAGATTGTGTGCAGTTCCTTTAGCACTTATACTGTAGTGAATGAGTTTTGGTATATTCCTAGGGATAGTGGTGCTTGTCTAGAATCACACTGTGAGTCTGTGTGCATTTGTGAACCACTGTGAGATAAGTGTTTGGTAACATTGTGTATTTGCTGACAGATAAGTGTTTTAAAACATGTCATGTTGTCAAGTTTTAGTAGCATTAGAAGCCAGTCTTTGCTTATGTGTTGATTACATAAGTCAGGCATTGACACTAAAGTGCAGTTGTGAAATATGTAGATTGTGTGCAGTTCCCTTACCTCTTCCACTGTAGTGAATGAATTTTGGTGAACTCCTAGGGATAGTGGTGCTTGTCTAGAATCACACTGTGAGTCTGTGTACATTTGGGAATCACTGTGAGAGAAGTGTTTGGTAACATCGTGTATTTGCTGACAGATAACTGTTTTAAAACCTGTCATGTTGTGAAGTTTTAGCTGTATTAAAAGACAGTTATGGCTTATGCTTTCATTAAATTAGTCAGGCATTGACATTAAAGTGCAGTCGTGAAATATGTAGATTGTGTGCCGTACCTTTACCACTTCCACTGTAGTGAATCAGTTTTGGTAAACTCCTAGGGATAGTGGTGCTTGTCTAGAATCACACTGTGAGTCTGTGTGCATTTGGGAACCACTGTGAGAGAAGTGTTTGGTAACATCGTGTATTTGCTGACAGATAACTGTTTTAAAACCTGTCATGTTGTGAAGTTTTAGTAGCATTAGAAGACAGTTATGGCTTATGCTTTCGTTAAATGAGTTAGGTATTGACAGTAAAGTGTAGTCGTGAAATATGTAGATTGTGTGCATTTCCTTTACCACTTTCAGTGTAGTGAATGAGTTTTGGTAAATTCATAGGGATAGTGGTGCTTGTCTAGAATCACACTGTGAGTCTGTGTGCATTTGGGAACCACTGTTAGAGAACTGTTTGGTAACATTGTGTATTTGCTGACAGATAAATGTTTTTAAATCTGTCATCTTGTCAAGTTTTAGTAGCATTAGAAGACAGTTATGGCTTATGCTTTCATTAAATGAGTTAGGTATTGACAGTAAAGTGTAGTCGTGAAATATGTAGATTGTGTGCATTTCCTTTACCACTTTCAGTGAAGTGAATGAGTTTTGGTATATTCCTTGGGATAGTTGTGCTTGTCTAGAATCACACTGTGAGTCTGTGTGCATTTGGGAACCACTGTGAGAGAAGTGTTTGGTAACATAGTGTATTTGCTGACAGACAAGTGTTTTAAAACATGTCATGTTGTGAAGTTTTAGTAGCATTAGAATCCAGTCTTTGCTTATGCGTAGATTAAATTAGTCAGGCATTGACATTAAAGTGCAGTCGTGAAATATGTAGATTGTGTGCAGTACCTTTACCACTTCCACTGTAGTGAATGAGTTTTGGTAAACTCCTAGGGATAGTGGTACTTGTCTAGAATCACACTGTGAGTCTGTGTGCATTTGGGAACCACTGTGAGAGAAGCGTTTCGTTAGATCGTGTATTTGCTGACAGATAACTGTTTTAAAATCTGTCATGTTGTGAAGTTTTAGTAGCATTAGAAGCCAGTCTTTGCTTATGCGTTGAATAAATTAGTCAGGAATTGACATTAAAGTGCAGTCGTGAAATATGTAGATTGTGTGCAGTTCCCTTACCACTTCCACTGTAGTGAATGAGTTTTGGTAGACTCCTAGGGATAGTGGTGATTGTCTAGAATCACACTGCGAGTCTGTGTGCATTTGGGAACCACTGTAAGAGAAGCGTTTGGTAATATCATGTATTTGCTGACAGACAACTTTTTTAAAACTGTCATGTTGTGAAGTTTTAGTAGCATTAGAAGCCAGTCTTTGCTTATGCATTGATTAAATTAGTCAGGCATTGACGTTAAAGTGCCGTCGTGAAATATGTAGATTGTGTGCAGTACGTTTAACACTTCCACTGTAGTGAATGAGTTTTGGTAAACTCCTAGGGATAGTGGTGATTGTCTAGAATCACACTGTGAGTCTGTGTGCATTTGGGAACCACTGTGAGAGAAGCGTTTGGTAACATCGTGTATTTGCTGACAGATAACTTTTTTAAAACTTGTCATGTTGTCAAGTTTTAGTAGCATTAGAAGCCAGTCTTTTCTTATGCGTTGATTAAATGAGTCAGGTATTGACACTAAAGTGCAGTCGAGAAATATGTAGATTGTGTGCAGTTCCCTTACCACTTCCACTGTAGTGAATGAGGTTTGGTAAACTCCTAGGGATAGTGGTTGTTGTCTAGAATCACACTGTGAGTTTGTGTGCATTTGGGAATCACTGTGAGAGAAGCATTTGGTAACATTATGTATTTGGTGGCAGATAAGTGTTTTTAAACCTGTCATGTTGTCAAGTTTTAGTAGCATTAGAAGCCAGTGTTTGCTTATGCATTAAAAAAACGAATCATGCTTTGACACTAAAGTGCTGTACCATGTAGTATTGTCTTCACTGCACCAGAACTAAAAATTAAAGATTTTTAACAAGGTCCTGTCCTAGAAGTAGTCTGATGATTTAGTTAGTTTCTAAGTACTTATGTTGTGAACCATTCATTACCAAATAGACTGCTTCAAATGTCTATGCAGCATGCACGTAGTTCTCTAACCACCTATACAGTTGTTTTTCACACCTTCAATTCCCTAGTCAGCATGCATACACTTCCAGGAAACACCCTGTCACTCCCTTTGCAGTCTTCTAGTGACCCATTCAGCACCATGTAGTAATCCATTCACTGTGCCAAAATCCAAACACTTATAAATTCACCAAGACACTCTCTTTCCAGTACTCTAATGATTCAGTCACTGCCTAATTATTCATGCACTGAGCCAGGCCTTAGCACATGGACTGCTTCAAACCCCTATCTACTAACCACCTAGACACTTGTCTTTCACACTTTCAATTCCCTAGTCAGTATCCATACAGACCAGAAAACATCCTGTCACTGCCTTTGCACTCTTCTAGTGACCCATTCAGTACCAAGTACTAATCCATTCCCTGCGCCAAAAGCCTACCACTTATAAATTCACCCAGGCACTCTCCTTGCTGTACTCTAATAATTTAGTTAGTAGTTAGTACCCAAGTACTCATGCAGTGAGCCAGGCCTTAGCACCCGGACTGCTTTAAATGCCTATGCAGTATGGATGCAGTCCTCTAACCACCTACACACTTGTCTTTCACACCTTCAATTCCCCAGTCAATATCCATACACTTCCAGGAAACACCCTGTCACTGACTTTGTACTACACTACTGATCCATTCAGCACCATTTACTAATCCTTTCAGTGAGCCAAAACCCAAACACTTATAAATTCACCCAGGCAGTGACCTTGCAGTACTCTAATTATTCAGTCAGTACCCAAGTGCTCATTCAGTGACCAGGCCTTAGCATATGGACTGCTTCAAACCCCTATCCACTATGCACGTAGTCCTCTAACCATCTATACACTTGTCGTTCATACCTGCGATTCACCAGTCATTATCCATACAATTCCAGCAAACATCCTGTCACTCTCTTTGCACTCCTCTAGTGACTCATTCAGCACCATGTACTAATCCATTGACTGCATCAAAACCCAACCACTGATAAATTCATCCAGGCACTCTCCTTGCAGTACTCTAATCATTCAGTCAGTATTCAAGTACTTCTAGCAAATACTCTGTCACTCCCCTTGGAGTCCTCTAGTGACCCATTCAGCACCATGGAGTAATCCATTCACTGTGCCAAAACCCGAACACTTATAAACTCACCCAGGCACTCTCCTTGCAGTACTCTAATCATTTAATCAGTATCCAAATAGTATTGGAGTGAGACAGGCCTTAACATATGGATGGATTGAAACATTTGTCCAGTATGCATGTAGGTCTCTAATCACCTACACACTTGTTTTTCACACCATCAATGTCCATGTCAGTATTCATACACTTCTAGGAAACACCCTGTCACTCACTCAGTTTGTTTCCTTATAGTATTGTAATCATTCAGTCTGTTAGCATGTGCTCTTTTAGTGAGGTAGGCTTTAGGGCTTGAACTGCTTCAAAGTAGTATGCACTATGTATGTAGTGTTGTAATCATCGTCACACCTGTGGTTCAGGGCTATAATTTCTTAGTCAGTTTTTATATAAAATGTGTTTGTACAGTAATGGAATACTGTAAATGTGAAAGTTATTAATATAATTTTATTTGTGATTCTTTTTTACAGATACTGTTTTTCAACGTTAAAATAGAGAAATTATGCCAGAAAAAAAAAGAAAAAGAAAAGAGCAGAGACAGGAGGATTATTTGAAGAAACATCAACCACAAGTATTGAATGTACAAGATAATGTGGCTAAAAGGAAAAAATCTTCTGGTAAGATCACGAAGCAATTTATTACAAATGTTTGTAGGAGCAAACAGAATGTAGAGAATGCTCCAGTTTCAGAGATTTTTTTAAGTAAGAAAAAAAATCAAATTAGGAGGAAAAGTAAAAAAGCAAATGTTCAGTAAAAGGAGATAAAGTATGGTAAAAGAAGACAAAATCAGTATAAGGAATTACGCAAAAAAATATTTTACAAGAGAGTAGTGAATAATTTGCTGAAAGATGCGAAAAAATATAAAAAGAGAGCTTTATTTTATAAAAAGAAGAAGCATATTGAAAGCATTGTGGAAAAGGCTTTTGAAGTAAAAAGGAAAATTGTTAAACAGAATTCGATCACTAGATAAACCAATATATGTAATGAAGGCCAAAAGTAGGAGGAAAATAATTATTAATAAAAAAAAATTGTGTGATGTTTGTTTGGGAGAATGGAAACACAGTTCTAGTTCATAGCCTTTTTTTAATGAACAGAGTTATTCACTAAGTGAAAAATTATTGTATGCAGTTGACACCAGTGGTAGAGGTTATGAAGTTAGTGATGGTTGTCCAATGGAGAAAGAGAAAATGGTTGAAAGAAATGCAGAAGAAGTGATAGCTGATGAAGTTTTAGGGAGACATGCTAAAAACCCTGTGTACAATTGGGATTGCAGTAGTGTTTGCAGTGTACGACAGGAATCTATTGAAAAATTATGTAGTGTTTTACGAACCTATAGTAAAAAAAGTGTAAAACAAAAGATTAAGCTGTTGCAAGGGCTAGACCCTTGCAGAGTGAGAAAACATACTGGTTTGCAAGGCCATTCTCTGGCTTGTCTTTCTAGGAAAGTTTGTCAAAGTGTTTTTCACCATTTCAGAATGCTGGCAGTACATCATACTCAAATGCGGAAGTTAGTGAGAAGGTTCTATTATGCAAAAAGTCCAGCACTAAAGTTAAGTGAGTTGAACAGTGCTCTTTTGCGTGGGTCAGTATCAGATGTGAAGCAGGTCTGTGAGGATATTGAGTTTTGTTACTTTGGGCCTCAGCAAGAGAGTGAAGAAACTGACACATTAGTAGAAAAAAATGTTGAAGACAATGTAGAACCCGTAATTACAGAAAAATTTGAGGATGAAATCACAAAGTTTAAGGTAATTTCAGGTGAAAGACCAAATGTTTCTTGTATTTGTTGTCGGAGAAGTCACTATAAAAATCAGACTAGGGCTGTTAATCTGTATTTAAAGAGTGAAGTAGAAGATAATGATAAGTGGATGGAATTTGCAACTTATTTGTTGGTAGAGGATTGTTTTGATTTGGGATGTGAGCAGCGTATTTGCAAATATTGTTATAATAAATTAGATGAGAATAAAATGCCTGCTAGAGCTGTTCATAATAATCTAGATTTTGTTGCTATTCCTCCAGAGCTGATAGATTTAAATACGTATGAGTCTATGCTGATACAATGTGTTCACCCATTTCAGGCTATTGTTCGTATGGAGCCCAAAACAAGTAAATTACCTCCATCAGAGTTGCAAAGAGGATTGAAAGGAAGAGTTGTGTATTTACCATTAGATTTAAGGAAACATTTTGAAACTATTGGTGTTGATCATGCAGAAAATGAGCCACTAGTCATTCTAGTTAATGGTGTTCCTACTAAGAATAAGAAAATATGGCAAGAGTTAGTGGATGTTAGAAAAGTGCAAAAGGCATCATTGTATCTGTTAAAAAATAATGAGTACTATAGAAATGTATTTGTTGGAGAAGAAGAAATAGATTTAGCAGAAGATAGTGAAACATTAAGTGGACAAATTGAAAAAGTGGACATGTCCAGATGTGAAGAGATCTATGAACATTACAGTGTACATCCACTTCATTCCAAAGAGGTGATGGGGAATACAATTGAGTTGCTTCAAATGAAAAAAGCAGCTGGAAGTCCCATGAGTGTATGGGAAGAAAGCTTGGAAGCTCGTTGTTTCCCGCAGTTGTTTCCAACAGGAAAAGGTGGACGATATGATGAACGTCCTGTGCAGATTCCTGCATCTGAATATCGGACAACAAGATTATACGCAGAAGATCCAAGATTTCCACAATGTATCCCTTATATGTTTCATCTTCTGTTTGAAAGTGACTTGTCTGGACTTTCATATGCAGTAAATCACATTTTAAAAACTGGAATGCATCTTCAAAATGTAACTGCAAAGGATTTTATGGATAAAGTGCATCAGAGAGATGATCATTTAGAATCTCAGTTGATTAATCTGATGGCATGTCAGCGTGGGACTAATGAATATTGGTACCGTCGACATGGAGAACTGAAATGCATGCTACGGAACTTGGGAACTCCTACATGGTTTGTTACACTAAGCTGTGCTGAGTATGCTTGGGATGATTTACTTGAATTTCTGCAATAAAAGAATCCTCCTCTTGGAGAAGTTGTGGATTTCTTTTGGGGAAAGGAGTATCAAGCAAGAGGTGCTCCTCACATACATATGTTGTTATGGGTCAAGGACGCCCCCAAATTTGGAACAGATTCAGATGAAACTGTTTTGTCTTTCATTGAAAATTATGCTACATGTGCTCTTCCAAGTAGTAGAGAAGAGAAAAAATTAAACAACAAGTCTTACGATTTCAAAGCCATACGTGTGGAAAATACTGTTGACGAAAGTACAAGTCAAAGGATAAGTTCTATGTCAGCTGTACGACATACCATCACAAGAAAGTCTCCGAAAAACACCTACAACTTAAGAAGAAGCAAAGAATCAAAATACATAAATTACTACAATCCAGTTATTTTATCCATGTGGAACGCTAACATGGATATTCAGTATGTTGCGGACAATTCCATTGCTGTTGCTCGATATGTAACGTCTTACATTACTAAATCAGAAAAGACTGAATTGAAAGAAATGTGGGAAGAGATTTCTCACGAGAAGACTCTAAGTAAGAAATTATACAGTTTCAGTTTGAAGATGTTATCGCATCGTGAAATTGGAGCATATGAATGTTCAGATCGGTTATCATCTGCAAGTCTATATTCCAAAAGTAGAAGAATCATTTGGGTGAGTCTAGGTCTTGCAGGAATGCGAAATCGGGTACTGAAATCTGTTCAAGAAATTGAATATTTAGCAGAAAATGACCGTGAAAGTACAGATATTTTGAAAAAAAATATGTTGGACACATACTATCCAAAGAGAAGTCATCATCTTGAGAACATGTGTCTCTATGAAGTGCTGCAAAACTTTACTTTTAAACGGAATATTACAGAGAACATCAACGATGGAAAATATGGAGTGATTGGTTCCGAAGGATGTCTGGTAAAACAAAGGAAAGGAAATTTAATTAATCACAGAAAACTGAGTTGCGACACTGCTGACAAAAGGGAATTTTACTATTTAGCCCTTTTGCAAATGTTCAAACCATGGCGTTCTCAACTGGAATTACTTGGAGATTTCCCCAGCTATGAAGATTCATTTAATGCTTGTAAAGATAGCATACAATGCAGTGCTTTTGCAAATTATGTGAAAATGTTGAATGATTAAATTGATCAAGAAGCTACAATTGCAGCTGAGATTGCTAGAGACAGTTCTCAAGACAGTCAAAGTTCTGCTGCACTGAGTCAAGATCCACTAGGACAACCAATTGTTGAAAATGAAGCAGCGATTGCAATGAATGAGGTGGAAACAGCAATGTATCAAGCACAAGAAGATGCAATACAGTTAGGAAACTTGGAAGAGCAACTAAATGTTGAACAGAAAGAAATATATCAGCAAGTGAAAGAGCAGATTGACCATGGATTACTTCATGAAAAGAGAGTGTGCTCATGTACATCATTTCAACCTATTCAAATGTATGTGAGTGGTCAAGCTGGAACAGGAAAGAGTTTCTTAATTAAAGTAATTACAAGTTATCTGCAAAAAACAACTGAGTCGCATTTGTCTTGTGTTGTAACTGCTCCAACTGGGTTGGCAGCACATAACATTAAAGGAATTACTTTACATCGTTTACTAATGCTGCCAGTAGAGCATGAGAACAAATTGGAATACCACAAGCTATCTGGAGAAGCTTGTTGTGAAGTTTCAAGAGTGCTGAAGAAAATGAAAGTTCTCATTATTGATGAGGTGAGCATGGTTTCAAACTTGATGCTTGCCTTTGTGCATTTAAGAATGCAGCAAATTCTTAAAACAGAGTATGACGTGTTGGAGATCTACTGCAACTGACACCTGTAAAAGGACAACCGGTATTTAAAACACTTGCCCATGAAGATACCAGAAAGTCTCTTGGCAGTGTTGGTAATGTGAGCATTTGGAGTAATTTTGAATACAAAGAACTGACAACAAATATGCAACAGGCAAATGATGCTGAATATGGAACTATTCTTTAAGACATAAGAATTGGAATTCTATCAAAAAAAGGGAAAGAAGCTTTGGAGAGTCGATTACTTTGCAATGTCTTTCCAAATGAAAATTCAGTTGCTGCAAAAGTGTACGTGGAAATTGCTAAAACTAAGTCAGTGATTTGCTTAATGCCGACACTGCGTGAGTGTTCAATATTCAACGAAGAATTATTAAAATTGGAAAATGAAGAAATTGTGAAAATGGAAGCCATCGATAAAATACTGCATGAAGGAATCACTATTATTTTGACGGGTAAGTTGAAATCAAAACTAGATTGTTTAGAAAGAAAAATATCTAAAACTGCTGGTTTGGAAAAGACACTGTATGTGTGTGTAAACTGTCGGGTAATTTTAAGGCGTAATTTGGATGTAGAGAAAGGTTTAGTTAATGGTGCAATGGGCAAAGTGGTGGATTTTGTGAATTATCAGAAAAAAGAAGGAATTGAATTTTTAAAAATTAAATTTGATCAGATTGATGAAGTTAAAGAAATTGGTCGTTGTTCAGTTCGTTTTTTGCTTGTTAAAGATTTATATGTCCGTAGGAAACAATTTCCATTTTCTTTGGCATATGCAGTGACTATTCATAAATCTCAAGGATTAAGTGTAGACAGTGCATTGGTGAACATTGGATCTACTGCATTTAAAGAGGGTATGGCATATGTTGCTTTGTCGTGAGTCAGAACATTATCTGGTTTGTTTTTGATTGATTTTGATGAGACAAAGGTTACTGCAGATGCAAACTGTGTAAAAGAGTATAATAGGTTAAGATTGGTGTATGCTCCAAATTTAGGTCAATATCCTTTATTTGAAAAGCGTATGGTTGGTCAAAAAAGAAGGTTAGAGAATATCTGTTCTGAAGGTATCAAGAAAAGAAAAGAAGAAGATAATGTTGTGATTGCAGGTAAAAAGAAATAGGACACTGTTGAAGAGATTGTTGGTTATCAGTTTGAAAATAGTTCTGGTGTCAACTGCTATGCTAATGTAGTGGTTAATGTTGTTTTTTATCTGGAAGGTTTACAAGCACTAATTATGCAGAATCGGCAAAAAAGATTTTGTTCTCTGTTGCATTCTGTTTATGAAAAATTGACAACAGATAGAAGTAAAATACAATCTGTTTAAAATGTTCGTAATCTTTTGGATGTGTGTTCTGGTTCTACGCAATTTACACAAAATATCCAACAAGATGCGTAGGAATTTTTAATGTATATGCTTACAATTTTTGAAAATGACGGTGTAGAATTGGAAAATATTTTTGGCCTTTCTTACAAATGGGAACATCATTGTGAAAATTGCATGTATACATGTAGCACCAATGTAGACACTGAGAGATTTCTGTATTTAACATTACCAGACTGTAAATCAGTGTCTTTCAATAAATTAGTGAAAGGTGCAATTCAAAACATGGAGTGTACCCAATGGAAATCAGAAATGTTATCCACATTATTTTTAAGAAAATACGGAGAATACATAATTTTAATGATGCAACGTTGTACAGCTGACGGAAGAAAATTGGATACTTTTACTAAAACAATTTGTAGCAGCACAACTATCAATATCAGGAAGGACTTTTGTAGTAATTGCAATAATTTTCCATGATGGTCCTTCCACCACATCTGTACATTACACTGCCTATCTAAAATGTGAAAAAGGCTGGACACTTTGTAATGATGCCCAGTTGGTTTTCAAACAACGTTTGCCTAGGGAATTTCAAAATTCCTACCTAATATTTTTAAAGCCAAAGTTTTAGGAAGATAATTCACTCTCGGAAGAATTTATTATCATAATTTAATAGGACTACCATTGGACAATTTACATAAAGAAGTGCTAAAATACCATTTGGCCTCAAGGAAAGGTATTTTTTTGAATTATGGACTTTTTGGTGGTCATTTGTTCGGTGATTATTTTAATGCGGCAACATTTACAGTTTTTATAAGTTAAAGCTATAAAATTTTGTAATCTGTAAGCGTTTCATATATGTATGATTTGTATTTTCTGGTATTTTACTGAGAATAGTATGTTGTTGTTTTTTTAACAATCTTTCTGATTGTTTTTTTTTTGCCCGCTCTTAAGTGATGAGTACTATTGAAATCACTATTTCTAGTGAAATTCAATATATTCTGAGAACAGCAAAAAAGGCAAATAAATTACTTTGTGGACATTATGTTGTGTTGTAAAAAATGTATTATTATATGTTATAATTTTTTTTCTTCTTTTCTTTCACAGATCCAAAATTTAAAATAAGAAATTTTTAACAATTTATATTAGATTGAAAAGCAGCAAAAAATGAATACCATTTTTTATTCGTATTACTGCAAAGGTAAGTTTAACTAAGTCTGAATATGCAGAATGAAGAGGCCTGCAAGAAGTTACAAAGTTGAAACACGTTTCTAAAAACACTCTGTTTATGTATTTTTGAAATCTGACCATAATCAGATATCATATGACCTGCAAAAAAAGAGATTTGAGGGGTTCATAATATTTCACCTTTTTAGCTATTGAAGCACTGCAATCATTTCAATCATTCTTCTTTGAACATCTTTGCAGACAAAACTCTGTGCTTACTTTTATCATTCACTAGGAATTTTAAAAACGGAAATATGAAAGTTTTTGTAAAATAGTTATTGTGTAAGATACTGTTTCATATTTAGAAAGAGAGGAAAAGGCACTCTGTGCACTTGTTATACTCCATGTAAATACAACCTCATCATGCAGACCACTTTGCGTTGATAGGGTGTTCTATAAGTGTTGTTGTGCATGATTGCACTGAATCCTCATACAAGACATATGTCTAGATTTATCAGAAATCATAAATCTCGATATGTGTGTGAATGCTGTACCATTCTAAAATTGGTGTAGGAAAGCACAACAAGGAGCATTGTTTTCATTTATCCACATTTTTATTTCTTCAATGCATGCTGAAATGTTCAGCATACATTGAAGGTGAAAAATGCATTTTCTCATTGCTTTTGTGCAGGAAGGTGTGTCTTCCTGCAGAAAAACAACCAGCACATGACACAGATGTCCTTGCACTATGGTGCAAGGGTGCCTGTGTCACTACGTGGCTGCAGTTTAAGCAGCCGTGCAGAGAGAAGCATAGACTTGCAACATATTTATGTACATATGTTGCATCCCTGTGCTTCGGAAGTACTACAGCACACTGCAGTTAAATAGGTTACTGTGTGATGCTGCAGCACTTCCTCATAGTTCTGCACTTATACACTCACCATACGTAACTAATGCATTCATTCAGTCAATTACGTACGACACATACATTCATCTAAACTTTCACACACTAACAAAGAAATTTAGCTCTTTTTTTAAACCAGGAAAGTTAGTTCTCACAAGAACTTTTTTTTTCTTCTTTCTTCTTTTATATTTTTGGGGGGGGTTTCTAACAAATTTGTGATTTTTTTGTTTTTTCTGAAAAACAAAAAACAAAAAACAAAACAGGAGAAACCAAAGAATGAACTTCAGGGAACAATAAAAAAAACACAAAAAAAAAACCTAGCAAATATGACTTTCTTGGCGGCGGCAGATCAGATCGATCGAATGCTCAAAGTCTTATTGCACTTAGTGCAGAGCACTTTTAAAAATTGAAATTGAGGACGGATGTCCAAGGTTTGGTCTCATGGATGCACTCTTGATGTGCTCGGCTGCGATGAGATGGATGGCGCAGGAGCAGGAGCGTTTCTCATCCGTCGGCACTCTTCTTTTACAAGATTGTTTGGATGAAGGGTCCTCATGTGCTTCATCATACTTGCCGTGCCGCAAGAGTATTTCTTGTTAGGATCCCCTCTCGATAGAACTCTTTTGCAAACCTTGCATGTGACCAAGATGGCATTGGTTTTATTCTGCCCCTCGGGAAAAGTAAAACATTTGCATTACACTGAAGAGAAATGTTTTTTGCATGTTAACTCCGGCAAAAATCCATCCTCAGAAGTATGAGGTGATGCAGATGATGTCTGCTGCCCTGAAGCCATTTTTGGTTGAAAAAACTATCTTTATAAAAATGTAATTAATGAAATTGATACACTGAATTTGAAAAATATACAAATCCAATCAAAATCATTAAACATGATATCTTCAGAGATAAGTTATAGATAGGAATTAGCATTTACAAAACCTTTGAAATTCACTTAAAAAACCATAGGTTTCATGCAAGTTATAGTGAGGAATTGGCATTTAAAAAACCTTTGAAATTCACTGAAAAAACCAAAGGTTTCAGGGACGTTATAGTTATATATACATATATATATATATATATATATATATATACATCAGTGATGTCATCAGTGATGTCACTGACCATGTCATGAGTGATGTAATATGTGACGTCATCAGCAGTGCATTGCGGGGGCGCGAGTTATAGTTAGCTGAACTAACTATAACAGGGGAATTTCTAGGGTTTTGTACGAGGGAAATGTCCAGCTAACTATAACGCCCCTGAAACCTATGGCTTTTTCAGTGAATTTCTAAGGTTTTTTAAATGCCAATTCCTAACTATAATGCCCCTGAAACCTTTGTTTTTTTCAGTGAATATATATATACAGAATGCATCAATCCACCGAAGGATGGCCACTGGGGCCAAAAACTATAAAATGGTGAAAGGAACTAAACAGTGGTAACTGACAGATGCCAAGGCTATTCCTTTGAGAAAAGTCGAAGACGACTGAAACGCGTCAGGACTGCCGACAAAATGAAATAAAATGCGTTTACCTTCACTGCATGGAGTGCGGCTCATTTCTTTCCGTGTAGGAGAGAGCTGTCGATGATATATATATATATATTCAGTGAAAAAACCATAGGTTTCACACACGTTATAGTTAGGAATTAGCATTTAAAAAACCTTAGAAATTCAGTGAAAAAACCATAGGTTTCACACATGTTATAGTTAGCTGGACATTTTACTCGTAAAAAACCAATGAAATTGCCCCATTATAGTTAGTTCAGCTAACTATAACTCGCGCGCCCGCAATGCACTGCTGATGACGTCACATATTACATCACTCATGACATGGTCAGTGACATCACTCATGACATCACTGATGACATCTCAAATGACATCACTGATGACATCACTGATGACATCATCCAGTGAATGTGTGTTTTTCTGAAAATTAAATATGTTTTATATATGTATATCTCAAGGTCGATGGAAGAATAAATGGGTATATAAGTGTCTAAATGGATGATTTGTTTTTGAAAAATTGATTGTGTAACTGACTGATTAAGTGTATCATAGTGAATACATGGCTTAGTGAGTAATGTTTAAATATGTAAATATCTGTATCAGTCTCTCACTTTGTGTATAAGTGGCTGCATGGGTTGGTGAGTAGCTACATGGGTGTCTATATAGGTTATTAGTTGGTTTTTTGAGTATCAGTCTGAGTGTCTGCATGGTTCGGTGGGGGGTATTACGTAGTGCATAGATGCATGAATGAGTGACTCACTGTTTGTATGTGTTGAAGACAGCATGTGTGCAGGACTGTATGTGTGGATGAGTGTGTGTATGGGTGTGTTATTGAGTGAATGACTGTCTCAATAGTGTCTTCAGGAGTAACTACATATGTTTTAAACTAGTATATGTGAGTATTGGTGTATATATGTGAGTATATATGAGAGGGAGAGATTGAAAGAGTTCCTGTATGAATAAGTATGTGTATCTATAAGTGATTGTTTAAAAGACTAACTATGTGTTACTTTCCGTAGAAGTAAGTATGGTGGTGTGTGTATTACTGTATATGCAAGTAAATTGATGTTTGTTTCTTTATTAGCATGAGTGACTATGTGTGTGAGTAACTCTATGGATGAGTGGCATTGTGTAACAGGATGTATAGATGTATGAGTACATATGATGAGTGAGTACATGTATGAGTGACTGTATAGGACTGTTGGTGAATGAGTGGATGAGTATGTGGATCTTAGAATTACTGAAGAGGTTGTTGTAACTGGTATTGGTATGTCCATTGTTTTGAAATTTTTAGTCTCTATTTTTGAATGTGTGTATCAAAGCTTATATTAAGGTGAGAGGAGGTCTGCCACTATATCACAAGGATGATGTCATCAGTGATGTCATCAGTGATGTCATTTGAGATGTCATCAGTGATGTCATGAGTGATGTCACTGACCATGTCATGAGTGATGTAATATGTGACGTCATCAGCAGTGCATTGCGGGCGCGCGAGTTATAGTTAGCTGAACTAACTATAACGGGGCAATTTCATTGGTTTTTTACGAGTAAAATGTCCAGCTAACTATAACATGTGTGAAACCTATGGTTTTTTCACTGAATTTCTAAGGTTTTTTAAATGCTAATTCCTAACTATAACGTGTGTGAAACCTATGGTTTTTTCACTGAATTTCTAAGGTTTTTTAAATGCTAATTCCTAACTATAACGTGTGTGAAACCTATGGTTTTTTCAGTGAATTTCTAAGGTTTTTTAAATGCTAATTCCTAACTATAACGTGTGTGAAACCCATGTTTTTTTCAGTGAATTTGCAAGGTTTTTTAAATGCTATTTTTTGATTTTTTTCTTCATTTTTTTCAAACATATTTTTAATTTAATTTTTTACCTTTTATAAAGACTATGTTTATTTTTTTAAAATCATTAAATATTTATTTTATATAAATTTTTTAAAATAAACAAGTGACATTTATTTCAAGATTTTTTTTTTTTTTTTTTATAGTACGCGTACCGTAAGCTCACGGTAAGCGTACGGTTTACGCACCGTCCGTAATCTATCTACGCTGCTTGCGTATAGTTACGTACTTTGCGTGGCGCGCGTACTGCGCGTGGGACGCGTGCGCGCTTACGCAACACGCGCACGTTACGCGGAAGTGCCGGGAAATGACTGTTATGCGCATGCGCGCAAGCGCGTGTCTTTTTTACGCGCACGCGTACTTTTTGCCGTAAGCGTACCGTAAGCGTACCGTAAGCGTACGGTAGGTCATGTGATCTTGAAACACAACTTTTGATTGGTTGAAACTACTTTCAGTTCTAGAAGTCTCCTACACCACACCCATTCCCCTCATTTCTGCTTGTGATCCCTTGGGAGAAGGAGCTGGTTTGTCTTTGGGATACGATGGCAGAACAGCAGAGCTCTTCTGAGAGTGAGGCTAGCACCAGCAGCACTGTCTTGAGGCAGAGAGCGAGGAAAGTAAAACCTTCTTATGTTTGGGATTATTTTACTTTTCCAGAAGGCCAGCAAAAGGTGAATGCACCCTTAGTTACTTGCAAGCTGTGTCAGCGTGTACTTTCTAGAGGTAATCCTGACAGGAAGTATTCCTTTGGGAATCACACCATGATGAGGCACCTCAAGGATGTACACAAAAGGACACATGCTCAACTTTTTGGAGGTAACTCTTCAGAAAGACGAGCCAGTACATCCACAGCAGCTCAGCCTGGACCATCACCTGCAGAGCTTACTCCTTCTTCTGCAGCTCAGGTGAGCCCTTCATCTGTGGGGGGAGAATCTCCTTTTGCTGGCCCTCTGGAAATGAACCCTCGATTTCGGAAGGTTGATATTCATTGCACATTTTGTAAAGCTCTAATTTGTTATAGGGAGACCAGTGTTTCCCTAGTGAATAACAAAATAGATCAGCACATTTGTAGCTTTGAATGATTTTCCCATGGTTCCTTTCCTCTGTCCCTGCATGAACACAACGGTTCTTTTAAGAGCCAACCTTATCTTTCATCTTTTTTTTACATTTTTTTTAAAAAACTTTTTTTTTTTTTTTTTACCGTACGCGTACGGTAAGCGTACCTTTTTTTTTATTTTTTAAAAAAAACACTAAAAATCATTTTTCACATTACAAGGTCCTTGAAAGACTACAATTATTACTATTGACTTACCATACTCACTGAAAAAAATATTTATTCATTTGTTTTTTTAAAAAATAGTTTTTAAAATGGTTGTAGTTTACGAAAATTTTCTATATCGATCTGAAAAAAAAGAAAAAAGTATTAATATTTTTAAAACATTTTATAATACAGTACACATATTTACATTTTTTTCCAAAAAATATTTTTGCCTTATTTTTGCTGTTTTCAGAATATATTGCATTTCACTATAAATTGTGAAAGCAATTGCATTCATCATTTTACAGCGGGCAAAAAAAAATAACAATCTCAAAGATTGTATTAAAAAAGCCCAGAATCTCTTCTCACTTAAACTTATCATTACAGAAATGCATATTATTCTTAAAAAATATCATCTAAAAACAATACTTTTTTCTTTAAAATACCGTCTGATATTTTTGTTTCAGGAGTATAATCACAATATTATATCTCAAATAACTCCAAAATACATCTGATTTTATTTCCTTTAGGCCAAATTGTATTTTTTTTTTTCCCTGGAATAAATTTCCAAGGGAAAACCATTAAAATTCTAAAGTTTAATCTGTCCAGATCTCACCGATTCTCTGTAACATTTTGGTTCACAAAAATTTTTTGAATTATTTATTTAGTCCACAATAGAATTGCTTACTTTTCCACATGGCCAAATAGTAATTTTTTAAATCATTTTTGTAAAAATTTCCAATGGCAGTCCAATAGCATTCCAAAATTTAAAATGTGCAGAAGTTACCGTTTATCTCTAAATTATTGGTTTTTCAGAATTGCATGAAAAATTTAAAAAGTCCACATTACAATTGGTTATCTTTCCTTTAGGCCAAATGATAATTTTAAAAAATATTTTTTCTACAAAATTGCAATGGTAATCCAGTAAAATGGTAAAATTATTTTGTCCACATCTTGCCAAGTCTCTCTAAAATTTAGGTTTCAGAAAGATTAGATAGGAATTTGCTAAATCAAAAGGCAAACGTTGTTTGAAAATCAATTGGGAATCATTACACAGTGTCCAGCCTTTTTCACATTTAAGATAAACTGTGTAATGTCCAGAAGTAACAGTAGGTCCATCATGGAAAATTATTGCAACAGTTACAAAAGTTTTCCTGAAATTGATAATTGCTGTCCTGTAAACTTCTTTATTAAAGTATCCAATTTTGATCCATCAGCTCTACATCGTTGCATCATTAAAATTACATACTGTCCGTATTCCCTTAAAATTAATGTTGAAAACATGTCAGAATTACACTCACCACATTTCATGCTATGATTAGCATCTTTAACTAATTTTGCAAAAGTGACTGTTTTACTCTCTGGCAATGTCAAATAAATAAACCTTTCATTATCAACAATAGAGCCACATATATTATAACAATTTTCACAACTATGTTCCCATTTATAAGAGAGACCAAAAAAAATGTCAATGGGAACTCCTTCTTCTTCCACTACCTGAAGAAAATACATCAAAAATTCGTGTGCATCTTGCTGTTCATTTTGAGAAAACTGTGTTCGTCCTGAACATACATCTAAAAGTTTTCTAATGTCAGTAGCACTTTCTATTTGAGTTTTATCTTTACTCAGCTTTTGAAAAAGGAGACTGAGCTCTGAACAGAATCTTTTTCCCTGATTTACTATTATCTGCTCTTGCAAACTTTCCAGATAAAATGCAACATTCAGCACTACATTAGCGTAGCAGTTGACACCAGAGCTATTTTCAAAATGACATCCTACAACCTGTTCTTCATTTTCCTTATTCTTTTTGCTTGCAATTACATCACTCCTCTTTTTTTTCCTCTTCTCTACATCTTCATTACAGATATTCTCATTTCTCCTTTTACGAGAAACTACACGTTTCTCCAACACAGGATACTGACCTAAATGAGGAGCATAGCTTCTTCTTAATCTATTATACTCCTTTACACAGTTTGTATCAGCACTAACTTTTGAATCATCAAAGTCAATCATGAATAAACCTGATAATGTTTTGACTCGTGACAAAGCTACATATGCCATACCTTCTTTGAACACAGTTGAACCAATGTTCACAAATGCACAATCTACAGTCAATCCTTGAGACTTGTGGATAGTTACAGCATATGCTAGTGAAAACGGAAACTGCTTCCTACGTACATATAAGTCTTTCACAAGCATGAAACGAACTGAACAACGACAAATGTCTTTAACTTCCTCTATCTGATCAAATTTTATTTTTAAACATTCAATTCCATCTTTTTTCTGATAATTAATAAAACCCACAACTCTTCCCATCGCTCCATTCACTAAGCCTTTTTCAACATCCAAATTTCTCCTTAAAAACACTCTACAGTTCATGCAAACATATAGATTTTTTTCTAATCCTGCTGTTTTGGAGATATTCTTCTCTAGTGAGTCCAATTTATTTTTCAGTTTGCCTGTTACTGTGACAGTAATTCTTCCATCCTCAATTTTGTCCACTGCTTCCAATTTCATGATGTCTTCATTTTCCAATTTCAAAAGCTCCTCATTAAATATTGAGCATTCACGTAGAGTTGGCATTAAGCAGATGACACTTTTGTTTTCTGCAATATTCTTGTATATTTTCTCTGCAACTATTTCTTCCTTTGGAAATAAGTTATGTAGCAGCCGACTCTGTAATGCTTTTTTGCCAACTTCTGTGAGTAGTCCAATTCTGATATCTTTCAGAATACTTCCATATTCTTCATCGTTTGCTTGCCTCATATTAGTTGTAAGTTCCTTGTACTCAAAGAAGGACCAAATATTTGTATTTCCAATGCTTCCCAATGACTTCTTCGTGTCTTCATGTGTCACAGTATTAAACACTGGTTGACCTTTAACTGGAGTAAGTTGCAAAAGATCCCCAAAAACTATGACGTGTTTTCCACCAAATAACACGTCATAGTCTGTCTTCAAAATTTGCTGCATTCTTAAATGCACAAAGGCAAGCATTAAGTTTGATACCATGCTCACCTCATCAATAATGAGAACTTGCATCTTCTTCAATACTCTTGACACTTCTAAGGATGCTTCTCCAGTTAGCTTGTTGAATTGTATTTTGTTCTCATGCTCCACTGGTAACATTAGCAAACGATGTAAGGTGATTCCTTTTATGTTATATGCTGCTAACCCAGTTGGAGCAGTAACCACACAAGACAAAGTAGAATCCGTTTTTTGCTTTAGGTAGCTTCTGATGACTTTAATTAGGAAACTTTTTCCAGTGCCAGCTTGTCCGCTTACATACATCCTGATTGGATGAAATGATGTGCATGAGCACTCTTTTTTAATATGTAGAAATCCGTGATCAATTTTGTTTTTGATCTCTTCATAAATTTGTTGCTGCTCTTGATTCAGTTGTCTTTCCAAATTTTCTAAGTCTATAAATTCTTCTTGAGCTTGATTCATAGCCGTTTCCACTTCATTCATGGCTATTGATGCTTCATTTTCAACGATTGGTTGTCCTAGGGGATCTTGACTGTATGTTCCTGAACTTTGGCTGTCCTGAGAACTGTCTCTAGCTATTTCTGCTGCAATTGTAGTTTCCTGTTCAATTTCTTCATTTAACATTTGCAGATAAGTTGAGAATGTACTGCATTGTATGCTGTCTTTGCAAGCATTAAAAGAATCTTCATAGCTCTGAAATTCGCCCAGTAGTTCATCCTCTGTACGCCATGGTTTAAACAACTGTAAAAGAGCCAAGTAGTAAAATTCTTTCTTGTCGGTAGTGTCGCAACTCAGCTTCCGGTGATTTATCAAACTTCCTTTGGTTTGCTTCACCAAACATCCTTCTTCACCAACAACTTTATATTTTCCACTGTTGATGTCTTCTGCAGCTTTCCGTGAATAAATGTAGTTCTGCAGCACTTCATAGAGACACATGTTCTCCAGATGATGACTTCTCTTGGGATAATATGTGTCCAACATGTTTGTTTTCAATATGTCTGTACTTTCTGGGTCATTCTCGGCCAAATATTCAATTTCTCCAACAGATTTCAGTACCCGATTTCTCATTGCTGCAAGGCCTAAACTTGCCCAAATTATTCTTCTTGACTTCGAGTAGAGACTTGCAGAAGATAACCTATCTGAACATTCGTAGGATCCAATTTCTCGATGCGATAACATCTTCAAACTAAAACTGTACAGCTTCTTACTGACAGTCTTCTCGTGAGAAATCTCTTCCCACATTTCCTTCAATTCTGTTTTTTCTGATTTCGTAATGTAAGACGTTACATATCGAGCAACAGCAATGGAATTGTCAGCAACATACTGTATATCCATGTTAGCGTTCCACATGGATAAAATGACTGGGTTGTAGTCATTTATATTTTTTGATTCTTCTTTTCTTTTAAGGTTGTAGGTATTCTTAGGTGATTTTCTTGTGATAGTATGTCTCACAGCTGACATAAAACTGTTGACTCTTCCATTTGTAAGAACAGGTCTAGGAAATCCAAATCGACATTTAGTGTAGTATTTTTCTTTGCTCTTGTATTTCCGTCGACAGTATTTTCCACACCGATGACTTTGGAAACGTAGAACTTGCTCCTTTAACTTGTTCTCTTCTGTGTTTTTAGGTATAGCACATGTTGCATATTCTTCAATGTAAGATAACACTGCTTCATCAGTATCTGTTCCAAACTTTGGGGCATCCTTGATCCACAGCAGCATATGAATATGAGGAGCACCTCTTGCCTGGTACTCTTTTCTCCAAAAGAAATCCACTACTTCTCCAAGGGGTGGATTTTTTTTATTGCAGATGAAGGACATCATAGCCTCAAATCTATGATTGAAATATCTGCAAACATTAACCGGATCCAATGAGCACAGTTCTCCTGCTGTCTTGTATTCGATGTTTTCAATGTTTGAATTGGCCTCTCGTAGAAAATCCAGTAAATCATCCCAAGCGTACTCGGCGCAGCTTAGGGTAAGGAACCATGTTGGTGTTCCTAAGTTGCGTAACATGCATTTTAGTTCACCATGGCGTCGGTACCAATATTCATTTGTCCCACGCTGACAAGCCATCAGATTGATCAGTTGTGTTTCCAAATGATCATCTCGGTGCTGCACTTTCTCCATAAAATCCTTAGCAGACACATTTTGTAAATGTACTCCACTTTTTAAAATGTGATTTACTGCATAAGACAGTGCAGACAAGTCGCTTTCAAATAAAAGATGGAACAAATAAGGGATACTTTGTCGAAATCTGGGATCTTCAGCATATAGTCTTGTAGTCCGATACTCAGAAGCTGGAATCTGTTCCGGACGTTCATCGTATCGTCCTCCTTTTCCTTTAGGAAACAGCTGGGGAAAACATCGAGCTTCCAAGCTCTCCTCCCATACACTCACAGGATTTCCTTTTGCTTTCTTCATCTGAAAGAGATCAATATTGTCTCCCATAACTTCTTTCGAATGGAGAGGATGTATGCTAAAATGTTCATAAATTTCTTCTTCCTTTGACTTGTCCACTTTTTCAATTTGTCCAGTTGGTGTTTCTGTGTCTCCTTGTAAATCTTCTTCTTCTTCTTCTTCTTCTATATAAATTGATTCATACCATTTGTTATTTTTTTTCAAATACAAATTTGCTCTTTGTACTTTCCGCACATCTACCAGCTCCTGCCAAATCTTCTTATTCTTTGTAGGGACACCATTAACCAGAATAATTAATGGTTCAGTTTCCAAAGTATCCGCATCAATAGTTTCCATATTTTTTTTCAAATCCAAGGGCAAATACACCACTCTACCTTTTAAACCTCTCAGTAAATCTGAAGGAGGTAATTTACCAGTTTTGGGCTCCATACGTACTATGGTCTGGAACGGATGAACACATTGAATGAGTATAGACTCATATGTATTTAATTCAGAAAGTTCAGCAGGAATAGCATCCAATTCTAAATTATTATGTACAGCTCTGGTCGGCATTCTATTTTCCTCTAACTTGTTGTAGCAGTATTTGCAAATACGCTGATCTTCACCCAATTCAAAACAATTTTCAAGAAATATATATGTGGCAAAATCCATCCACTTATAATTATCTTCAATTTCACTCTTTCTGTAGAGATCAACATTCCTAGTTTGTTTTCTATAATGAGTTCTGCGGCAACAAATACAAGTAACATTTGGTCTTTCATTAGAGACTATTGCAAATTTTGTTATGTGATCATTAAATGTGTTACTTACAGAGGGTTCTACATTCTCTTCCACTTCTGCCTCATTTATTGTGTCCTTCTCTGCACTGTTTTGTTCAGGACCAAAGTAACAAAACTGAATTTCATCAACAACCTTCTCTACATCTGATACCGTTCCTCGGAACAGAGCCCTATTCAATTCATTTAACTTTATTGCTGGACTTTTGGCAAAATACAACCGTCTCACAAACTTTCTCATTTCAGTATGATGAACAGCCAGCATCCTAAAATGATGGAAAACACTATTGCACACTTTTCTAGATAGACAAGCAAGAGAATGACCCTGCAAACCAGTATTCTCTCTCACTCTGCATGGATCCAGACTTTGAAGCACCTTAATCTTTTGTTTTACACTTTTTTTACTATATTCTCTTAGAAACTCTCGAAATCTGTCAATAGATTCCTGACGCACAGTGCAAATACTACTACAATTCCAAGTGTACACTGGGGCTTTAGGACGTCTCCCCATTGCCTCATCTGCCATCACTTGTACCTCATCTCTTGGAACCATTATCTCCTTCTCCATTATGCAACCATTTTTTACTTCGTATGAACGACCTCTGGTGTCAACTGCATGCAGCAAACTATTACTTTGAAAATAGCTTTCTTCATTAAAAAAAGGTTCACTACTTGAACTATGCATCCACTTTCCTAAAAACACTTTACAAAAGTTTGTTCTGTTCACTACTCTTTTGCTTTTGCTTTGTGATTTCAGTACATTAACCATTTTATCTAATGTACGCATCCTATTCAAAATTAATATGAATAGTTTCCTTTTTAATTCTAATGCTTTTGCTGCAATGGCTTCAATTTCTTTTTTTCTCTTATAATATTTAGCCTTTTGCTTATATTTCTTTATATCCTTTATCAAATTGGACATAACTCTTCTCTGAAACATTTTTCTACGTATCTCTTTAAATGCTGTTTTTCTGTTTATGTTAAACTTTTCAATTGCAGAAGGTATATTTGCATTAACTAAATCCTCAATTTTTTGCTGTTCTGTAGGTTTTGTTACATTTTTCCGAGAACAGACATTTTGTACATTTTTGTTTGTTTTCAATATTTTGTTTAGGAATTGTCTTTTTTGCTTACCAGAAGATTTTTTCTTTTTCCCAACATCAGCATCTTCTACTAACTTTGGTCCTCCAGTTGTCCTCAAATATAGTTTTTTTTTTAGCGTTTTTTGAACTCGAGATTTTGTAGGCATCTTAAATTTTGTTCACTGTTCTTCAGCAATACCTGAAAAAAACTAAAAAAAAAATCCTTTATTGTATTTAAATATATTACTACATTTCTTTTCACAATAGTCACAAAACGAAATTTCTTTGCCATTTTCAATGCACACAAACTGCTCTTTTTTTAAAATTTATTTAAATGCACATGTCCAAGCTTTTTTTTTTTTTCAGATCACCACCGTGTGTATTCTCTGTGACTGCCTACACTCCAGCAGGGGCCACCAGCCTTAGTGATGCAGAATATATTTGCATTACAGACTTAAACCTGAAAACCCCACTCGCTTCTAATTACTGTGCATGACTATAAATGGCAAGCACATGGGTGTGTGCTAAGCCTCTGCTTCTTCCCCCAAAAATTCGCTCCTCTTTTCCATCTACTGCAACTGTGAAATCACCAGAGCAAGACGCAATAAATTTCTGCCTATAATTCTTCTATGCACACAGAGTCATGTTTTCACATAAGTGCCAAAACGAAATTTCTTTGCCAATTTGAAAGCACACTTACTGCTCTTTTTTTTTTGGGCCAAGTGAAAATCTCTTTTTACACTTTGAAATCACTTTTACAGACTGACACATTCTGAAACCTTTTTTTTAAATTTATTTAAATGCACATGTCCAAGCTGTTTTTTTTTCAGACCACCACCGTGTGTATTCTCTGTGACTGCCTACACTCCAGCAGGGGCAACCAGCCTTAGTGATGCTGAATGTATTTGCATTACAGACTTAAACCTGAAAACCCCACTCGCTTCTAATTACTGTGCATGACTATACATGGCAAGCACATGGGTGTGTGCTAAGCCTCTGCTTCTTCCCCCAAAAATTCGCTCCTCTTTTCCATCTACTGCAACTGTGAAATCACCAGAGCAAGACGCAATAAATTTCTGCCTATAATTCTTCTATGCACACAGAGTCATGTTTTCACATAAGTGCCAAAACGAAATTTCTTTGCCAATTTGAAAGCACACTTACTGCTCTTTTTTTTTTGGGCCAAGTGAAAATCTCTTTTTACACTTTGAAATCACTTTTACAGACTGACACATTCTGAAACCTTTTTTTTTAAATTTATTTAAATGCACATGTCCAAGCTGTTTTTTTTTCAGACCACCACCGTGTGTATTCTCTGTGACTGCCTACACTCCAGCAGGGGCAACCAGCCTTAGTGATGCTGAATGTATTTCCATTACAGACTTAAACCTGAAAACCCCACTCGCTTCTAATTACTGTGCATGACTATACATGGCAAGCACATGGGTGTGTGCTAAGCCTCTGCTTCTTCCCCCAAAAATTCGCTCCTCTTTTCCATCTACTGCAACTGTGAAATCACCAGAGCAAGACGCAATAAATTTCTGCCTATAATTCTTCTATGCACACAGAGTCATGTTTTCACATTAGTGCCAAAACGAAATTTCTTTGCCAATTTGAAAGCACACTTACTGCTCTTTTTTTTTTGGGCCAAGTGAAAATCTCTTTTTACACTTTGAAATCACTTTTACAGACTGACACATTCTGAAACCTTTTTTTTAAATTTATTTAAATGCACATGTCCAAGCTGTTTTTTTTTCAGACCACCACCGTGTGTATTCTCTGTGACTGCCTACACTCCAGCAGGAGCAACCAGCCTTAGTGATGCTGAATGTATTTGCATTACAGACTTAAACCTGAAAACCCCACTCGCTTCTAATTACTGTGCATGACTATACATGGCAAGCACATGGGTGTGTGCTAAGCCTCTGCTTCTTCCCCCAAAAATTCGCTCCTCTTTTCCATCTACTGCAACTGTGAAATCACCAGAGCAAGATGCAATACATTTCTGCCTATAATTCTTCTATGGACACAGAGTCATGTTTTCACATAAGTGCCAAAACGAAATTTCTTTGCCAATTTGAAAGCACACTTACTGCTCTTTTTTTTTTGGGCCAAGTAAAAATCTCTTTTTACACTTTGAAATCACTTTTACAGACTGACACATTCTGAAACCTTTTTTTTAAATTTATTTAAATGCACATGTCCAAGCTGTTTTTTTTTCAGACCACCACCGTGTGTATTCTCTGTGACTGCCTACACTCCAGCAGGAGCAACCAGCCTTAGTGATGCTGAATGTATTTGCATTACAGACTTAAACCTGAAAACCCCACTCGCTTCTAATTACTGTGCATGACTATACATGGCAAGCACATGGGTGTGTGCTAAGCCTCTGCTTCTTCCCCCAAAAATTCGCTCCTCTTTTCCATCTACTGCAACTGTGAAATCACCAGAGCAAGACGCAATACATTTCTGCCTATAATTCTTCTATGGACACAGAGTCATGTTTTCACATTAGTGCCAAAACGAAATTTCTTTGCCAATTTGAAAGCACACTTACTGCTCTTTTTTTTTTGGGCCAAGTGAAAATCTCTTTTTACACTTTGAAATCACTTTTACAGACTGACACATTCTGAAACCTTTTTTTTAAATTTATTTAAATGCACATGTCCAAGCTGTTTTTTTTTCAGACCACCACCGTGTGTATTCTCTGTGACTGCCTACACTCCAGCAGGGGCAACCAGCCTTAGTGATGCTGAATGTATTTGCATTACAGACTTAAACCTGAAAACCCCACTCGCTTCTAATTACTGTGCATGACTATACATGGCAAGCACATGGGTGTGTGCTAAGCCTCTGCTTCTTCCCCCAAAAATTCGCTCCTCTTTTCCATCTACTGCAACTGTGAAATCACCAGAGCAAGACGCAATACATTTCTGCCTATAATTCTTCTATGCACACAGAGTCATGTTTTCACATTAGTGCCAAAACGAAATTTCTTTGCCAATTTGAAAGCACACTTACTGCTCTTTTTTTTTCGGGCCAAGTGAAAATCTCTTTTTACACTTTGAAATCACTTTTACAGACTGACACATTCTGAAACCTTTTTTTTAAATTTATTTAAATGCACATGTCCAAGCTGTTTTTTTTTCAGACCACCACCGTGTGTATTCTCTGTGACTGCCTACACTCCAGCAGGAGCAACCAGCCTTAGTGATGCTGAATGTATTTGCATTACAGACTTAAACCTGAAAACCCCACTCGCTTCTAATTACTGTGCATGACTATACATGGCAAGCACATGGGTGTGTGCTAAGCCTCTGCTTCTTCCCCCAAAAATTCGCTCCTCTTTTCCATCTACTGCAACTGTGAAATCACCAGAGCAAGACGCAATACATTTCTGCCTATAATTCTTCTATGCACACAGAGTCATGTTTTCACATAAGTGCCAAAACGAAATTTCTTTGCCAATTTGAAAGCACACTTACTGCTCTTTTTTTTTCGGGCCAAGTGAAAATCTCTTTTTACACTTTGAAATCACTTTTACAGACTGACACATTCTGAAACCTTTTTTTTAAATTTATTTAAATGCACATGTCCAAGCTGTTTTTTTTTCAGACCACCACCGTGTGTATTCTCTGTGACTGCCTACACTCCAGCAGGAGCAACCAGCCTTAGTGATGCTGAATGTATTTGCATTACAGACTTAAACCTGAAAACCCCACTCGCTTCTAATTACTGTGCATGACTATACATGGCAAGCACATGGGTGTGTGCTAAGCCTCTGCTTCTTCCCCCAAAAATTCGCTCCTCTTTTCCATCTACTGCAACTGTGAAATCACCAGAGCAAGACGCAATACATTTCTGCCTATAATTCTTCTATGCACACAGAGTCATGTTTTCACATAAGTGCCAAAACGAAATTTCTTTGCCAATTTGAAAGCACACTTACTGCTCTTTTTTTTTCGGGCCAAGTGAAAATCTCTTTTACAGACTGACACATTATGAATCCACCATGTGTAACTACAACAAAAACAATTCCCATTTCTATTATTCATTTCTTTAGTTACCACATACATCCCCTCTCAAACTGTAAACTCACCTTTAAATTTAGTTAGTTGTGAAAGAAATGTGTCACTCAAACAGCAGATTATCAGAGCCAGGATCTCTGTTCTGTACACCTCTCTCCTCTCAGCAGAACCAGATAATGGCAAACTTTCCCTCTATTTTTCCACACATATACATGTAAGTTTCAAATCTCAGTGCTTCCCCCTTTTTTTCAAATGTAATGACACATTTCTATTGGTTGAAAACCAACCCTTTTCCAAAAGTACCCTGCCCCCAACTTGACTTCTGCCTAGTACCCTTCCCCCAACTTGACTTCTGCCTGCTACCATAGCAACAGCTCTTGGAACACTGCTGTGTGCAGTTAGGTCAGAAGTTCGACACACAATGTTTCAATTCCACAGAGCAAGAGTGCTTGACTTTTCAATCCTAACTGCAAATCCATAGTACTGTTCTTTGGTTACACATTTTTTTGTACCAATACAAAACATGCTTCTATTAATTTTCACATACAGCCTAGTTTTTATTCTAGAATGGTATGAAACAGCCAATCAGTTCTTTTTGTTTTGTAAAAAATATGTATGCCTCCATTTCCAAACTGTCTTTATTTTCATATTGCCATTCTACTGAAAGACACCTCCTGAGTGCATCCAGTTCTCCTTTGAAGATGTTCACAGTGTGGATTGTAGGGCACAGCTATGTCTTCTGGAGTGAAAAGTTTGCAGAGAAAACAGATATGGTGAGAGACCTTGCTTTGCCAAATGTAGACATTAAATGGATTGGTCAGAGAGGGTTAAAGTGGCACCAATTGATGCCATTGGTGAAATCCTTCATGCAAATCCAACACCCTGACCTCATAATAGTGCACTGTGGTGGCAATGACCTAGGCACTTTGACTGGGGTAGGTCTGGAAATGCTTATGAAGGACACCTTTGCACAACTGTTTACACTTTTCCCTAAAACTGCCTTTGTGTTTTCCAACATATGCCAAAGGCAAAAATGGAACTGGTCCAATCATTTCTGTCCACAGATTGACAAAGCAAGAAAGCACGTCAACAAATCTGTTTCTGCTTTCCTCCGTGACTATGGTATGGGTGCCATTTACCACAACAACTTGCGTTACGACATGCAAGACATTTATAGAGGAGATGGTGTGCACTTCAATGATGAAGGGAACAGAGTCTTCCTCTTGAACCTTAGACTCTGCATCGGTACTTACTTGTAAGTACCACTAAAAAAATGACTCCATAAACACAACAGCTCTTTTTAGAGCTCCCTAATTTCTAAACTCTTAAATCTGATTTTCATTTATTTATTTTTATTTTTTTTACCGTACGCTTACCGTGAGCTTACCGTACGCGTACCCCGTGATTTTTTTTAAAATCAATAAATGTTTTTTTTGTACTTTTCTGTCCTTCTTTGACCCCCTTACAATTGTTAGGGGGTCTGTAACTCTCCTCATTGCCCCCTTTCTTTGTTTTCACTCTTTTTTTTCAGAGTGAAATACACAAAATGGCGGCCGCCGCTTCCTGGTTTCGGCCGATTCGAATGTTTACTAAGATCTAAGAGCCAATCAGAATCGCGCTCGCGCACGCCACCGTACGCTTACCGTAAGCGTACGGTAAGCGTACCGTAAGCTGGCTCAGATATATATATTGATTTAAAGGCTATTTTCTCAGAATCTACTGAACAAATTTACACCAAACCTACAAAAGGCACTTCCTTGACCTAGGGACTACCTCTCTGCCAAATTTCTAGTAATTCTGTTCAGCCGTTCGGGTTGTAGGTCGTTCTAAAGGTCCTATGGAAAAATGCATGGGAAAAACGCGTTTTGGGACCCCCCTTTTCTCTCAGCCCCCGCTTGACGGATCCCCCCGAGACTTTCAGGGTAGGAGCGGAGCATAGCGCCCCACCTATTTTGAGAAATTCGCGAGGATTCGTCGACCGGCGCCAAAGTTATTCAAAATAGAATGTTGCGGATTTCCTATGGAAACGTGGTCCTAACTATAACTACCTACTGGCGACCGCCAGTAGGTAATATATATATATATATTCACTGAAAAAACCATAGGTTTCACACACGTTATAGTTAGCTGGACATTTCTCTCGTAAAAAACCAATGAAATTCCCCGTTATATTTAGTTCAGCTAACTATAACTCGCGCGCCCGCAATCCACTGCTGATGACGTCACATATTACATCACTCATGACATGGTCAGTGACATCACTCATGACATCACTGATGACATCTCAAATGACATCACTGATGACATCACTGATGACGTCATCAAGTGAGTATGTGTTTCTCAACAATTTTAATATGTTTAATATATATAGGGAAAGGCCTGTTGAAGAATGAGTGGTTTTACAAGTTTGTAAAAGGATGATTTTTTGTGGTGCGTAACATGATTCTATAAGTGAGTCATTAAATGTATCTTACTGCAGACTAGTTACTACACTGTCTAAATGTCTGTATGCATCTGTATGTTGGTGTATAAGTGGCTGCATGATTTTGGGAAAAGCTATATCAGTGTCTATATAAGTTATTAATTGCTTGTCTCAGTATCTGTATGGGTTCCTAAGTGTTTGTGTGAGTAGTGTGTGTGTGACTCTATGCATAGAAGTAAGAGTGGGTGATTCTATGGGTGCATTGTTATAAGAGTGCATCTGTGATGGACTGTATGGTTGAGTGAGTGTATTTATGGGTGTGTTTGCGTTTGAATGTATATCTCAGTGGTACATTTGTGACTAACTACATATGTAAAAGGCAGTATATATGCGTGTAAATGTATGTAAGTGAGTAGATGTGAGAGTGTGTAATTGTGAAAGTGACTGTATGGATGAGTGTGTGCTTATATCAATGTTTCTATAAGATTGTAAGAATGTAATATTATTTTTATGAGTTATTGAACTTGACTGTGTATAACCACTTAGGTGAGTAAATGGGAGTGTGATTATTTGCATGACTGACTAGATGTGTCAGTACCTCAATGGATGTTTGTTAGTGTGTGAGTGTCTACATAGGTGTATAAATGTATATGTTAGTTTTGTATGAAGTGACTGTAAGTATGAGAGACTGTACAGGTGAGTGAGTTGAGGTTTATGAAGTCCTAAGAATTAATAAGTGTGTATGTAGTTATTGGTATTGCACTATGTATGGTTTTGAGATTGGAACTCCTAATTTTTGAGTCGGTGTTTCAATGGTTATATTAGGGTGTGAGAAGATTTGGTAATTTATCACATGGATGATGTCATCAGTGATGTCATCAGTGATGTCATTTGAGATGTCATCAGTGATGTGATGAGTGATGTCACTGGCCATGTCATGAGTGATGTAATATGTGACGTCATCAGCAGTGGATTGCGCGCGCGCGAGTTATAGTTAGCTGAACTAACTATAACGGGGGAATTTCATTGGTTTTTTACGAGAGAAATGTCCAGCTAACTATAACGTGTGTGAAACCTATGGTTTTTTCAGTGAATTTGCAAGGTTTTTTAAATGCTAATTCCTAACTATAACGTGTGTGAAACCTATGGTTTTTTCAGTGAATCTCAAAGGTTTTTTAAATGCTAATTCCTAACTATAACGTGTGTGAAACCTATGGTTTTTTCAGTGAATTTCAAAGGTTTTTAAATGCTAATTTTTTTATTTATTATTTTTTAAGATATTTTTTTCTAAAAGAATAGCCTACCTATGTATATAATCATAAATTTACTGTATCCTGCATTAAGGAATGGTTCACCTTTTTTAGATAAATGTTTACATATAGTTGAACTTCATATTTAATATCTTCTACAAAGCTTTCAACTTTTTTTTTTTAATGTTTTTTTTACCGTATGCTTACCCTACGCGCTCTGTACGTTTACGTTACGCGCACATAATATGTGCGCTCATTCTGCGCATGCGTACGCAATTTACGTACGCATGCGTAGTTCGTCACCGACGCGTACGCACTGCCGTCCTGCGCGCATGCGCGCGCGCTTCTTACGCGAAACCGATGTATGCGGTCACGCGACTGCCTGTAATGCGCATGCGCGCGTGCGTCGTACATACGTGTTACGTACGCGCAGGCGTACGTGTTACGAACGCGCATGCGTACTTTTTTGCGAGCGCGTATCGTAAGCTTAGCGAGCGCGTACGGTAGGCTTAGCGAGCGCGTACGGTAGGTCATGTGATCCAAAATGAACACTTTTCATTGGTTTAAACTTGTTGCATATCCAGAAACTTCCAACACCACACCCATTCCCCTCATTACTGCTTGTGATCCCCTAGGAGAAGGAGCTGAATTGTTTTGAGATACAATGGCAGAGCAGCATTCCTCTTCTGAGAGTGATTCTGAGAGCAGCAGCATCATTAGACAGAGAAGGAGGAAACAAAAGAGTTCTTTTATTTGGGAATATTTTACTTTTCCTGAGGGGCAGAAAAAGGTAAATGCTCCATTAGTTACCTGCAAACTTTGTGAGCGAGTGTTATCTAGAGGTAATCCAGGGAAGAAGTATTCCTTTGGTAATCACACTATGTTGAGACACCTTAGGGATGTTCATCCTAGGACTCATGCTCGACATACTGAAGCAAACCCTTCAGTAAGTCACCGAGCACATCCACAGAAGCTCAGCCGAGTACATCATCGGCAGCTCAGCTGAGCCCTTCATCTGTGGTTAGAGCATCACCCTCTACTGCTCCTCTGGAAACTAACCCTCAATTTCAGAGGGTACAAATGAGGTGCACCAGATGTTATGGTCTAATTGTTCATGGGGAGACCAGTATTTCCCTAATAAACAATAAGATAGACCAGCACGTCTGTGGGCCTTGTTAATATTCCCATTCTTTCTTTCCTCTGTCCCTATATTAACACAACGGCTCTTTTAAGAGCCAACCTTACCTTACAACTTTTTTTTTATTTTTTTAATCACTTTTTTTTTTACGCGTATTTTTTTTTTTTACGCGTATTTTTTTTTTTCAGTCTACAAGGTCCTTGAGGGACTACAATGGAAATGAGAAAAGCTGAGTGAGGAGAAGTGGAAAAAAGGGAGAATGAAAGTAAATGTGTAATAAATACAGAAATTTGAAACTTACCTGACCCATAAAAAAACTAAATTATCAATTAATGGTTTATTTAAATTGCGAGAAAAAAGGTTTATTTTTTCCTAAATTTTCTTTCTCAATCTGAAAAAAAAAGAAAAAAAGTATTAATATTTAATAATACATTTTAGAATACAGTTCACATATTTTCATTATTAAAAAATACTTTTTTGCCCTTTTTTTGCTGTTTTCAGAATATATTTTTTTTGTAACGCTTTTCGCCCTAAGTGGGATGGGTATTCCCAGACGTGGGACCCGTGCTCACTACGCCACTGGAGTCAAGCTATCCTGGCTGATGACGGCTGATAGCCAGAAACCGGTGCTAGGATGCTTGATTCCGGTCCAGGAAAGACATGGCTTGGCAGTTTGGGCTGGACTGTTCCCATGAGGCACAGGGTCAAGACTGATTTGCATATGGCCATGTCTAAACTGGGGTGGTGTAGTGGGCAAAAGAACAATGGATTTAACCCAGATCTCTTGACTGGGGGAGAATGTATGCAGTGTCAGCATTCCGTCCATCATTTGTTTTTTGTAACGCTTTTCGCCCTAAGTGGGATGGGTATTCCCAGACGTGGGACCTGGGCTCACTACGCCACTGGAGTCAAGCTATCCTGGCTGATGACGGCTGATAGCCAGAAACCGGTCCTAGGATGCTTGATTCCGGTCCAGGGAAGACATGGCTTGGCAGTTCGGGCTGGACTGTTCCCATGAGGCACAGGGTCAAGACTGATTTGCATATGGCCATGTCTAAACTGGGGTGGTGTAGTGGGCAAAAGAACGATGGATTTAACCTAGATCTCTTGACTGGGGGAGAATGTATGCATTGTCAGCATTCCGTCCATCATTTGTTTGTTGTAACGCTTTTCGCCCTAAGTGGGATGGGTATTCCCAGACGTGGGACCCGTGCTCACTACGCCACTGGAGTCAAGCTATCCTGGCTGATGACGGCTGATAGCCAGAAACCGTTCCTAGGATGCTTGATTCCGGTCCAGGGAAGACATGGCTTGGCAGTTCGGGCTGGACTGTTCCCATGAGGCACAGGGTCAAGATTGATTTGCATATGGCCATGTCTAAACTGGGGTGGTGTAGTGGGCAAAAGAACGATGGATTTAACCCAGATCTCTTGACTGGGGGAGAATGTATGCATTGTCAGCATTCCGTCCATCATTTGTTTGTTGTAACGTTTTCAGAATATATTGCATTTCACTGTAAATCGTGAAAGCAATTGCATTCATCACTTAACAGCGGGGCAAAAAAAATAACAATCTGAAAGATTGTTTAAAAAAGGCCCACAATCTCTTCTCACTTAAACATACATTTATAGAAATGGAACATATTCAATAAAAATATCATCTAAGAACAATAACTATTTGCAGTAAATATCGTCTGACAATTTTGTTGCAAAAGCATAATCACCAAAATATTATCTGTCAAAGAAGTCCACAATACAAATTGTTACCTTTCCTTTAGGCCAAATGGTAATTTTTAAATTCTTTTTTGATGAAATTTCCAATGGTAATCCAATAAAATTGCAAAATTGATTTGTACAGATGTTGCTATTTCTCTCTAAAATTTTGGTTTCAGAAAAATTAAATATGAATTTGCTAAATCAAAAGGCAAACGTTGCATAAAAACCAATTGAGAATCATTACACATTGTCCAGCCATTTTCACATTTAAGATAAACTGTGTAATGACCAGAAGTTACAGTAGGTCCATCATGGAAAATTATTGCAACTGTTACAAAAGTTTTTCCTGAAATTGATAATTGCTGTCCTATAAACTTCTTTATTAAAGTATCCAATTTTGAACCATCAGCTCTACAACGCTGCATCATTAAAATTACATACTGTCCGTATTTCTTTAAAAATAACGTTGAAAACATGTCAGATTTACATTCACAGCATTCCATGCTATGATTGGCATCTTTAAATAATTTACTAAAAGTCACTGATTTACTCTCTGGCAATGTTAAATAGATAAACCTTTCTGAATCAACATTAGAGCTGCATGTCTTGAAACAGTTTTCACAACTATGTTCCCATTTATAAGAGAGACCAAACATATTTTCAATTTCTACCCCTTCTTCTTCCAGTACCAGAAGAATATACATCAAGAATTCCTGTGCATCTTGCTGGACATTTTGAGTAAACTGTGTACATCCTGAACATACATCTAAAAGTTTTCTAATTTCAGTAGCACTTTCTATTTTAGTTTTATCAATACTCAGTTTCTCATAAAGGGGACTCAGCACAGAACAGAATCTTTTTTCATGATTTAGTATTATCTGCTCTTGCAAACTTTCAAGATAAAATACAACATTCAGCACTACATTAGCGTAGCAGTTGACACCAGAGCTATTTTCAAAATGACAACCAACAACCTCTTCAAAATTCTCCTTTTTCTTTTTGCTTGCAATCACATCACTCTCTTTTTTTTTCTCTTCTGTACATCCTCATTACAGATATTCTCAATTCTCTTTTTCCGACAAACAACACGTTTTTCCAACACAGGATACTGACCTAAATGAGGAGCATAGGTTCCTCTTAATCTATTATACTCCTTAACACAGTTTGCATCTGCACTAACTTTTGAGTCATCAAAGTCTATCATAAATAAACCAGATAATGTCTTCACTCGTGACAAAGCAACATATGCCATACCTTCTTTGAACACAGTAGAACCAATGTTTACAAAAGCACTATCTACAGTTAATCCTTGAGATTTATGAATAGTTACAGCATATGCTAGAGAAAATGGAAACTGCTTCCTACGTACATATAAGTCTTTCACAAGCAAGAAACGAACTGAGCAAAAACAAATGTCTTTAACCTCTTCAATCTGATCAAACTTTATTTTTAAAAATTCAATCCCCTCTTTTTTCTGGTACTTCACAAAACCCACAACTTTACCCATAGCTCCATTCACTAAACCTTTTTCAACATACAAATTTCTCCTTAAAAATACTCGACAGTGCATGCAAAGATATAGATTTTTTTCTAATCCAGCTGTTTTTGAAATGTTCTTCTCTAGAGAATCCAATTTATTTTTCAGTTCGCCCGTTAGTGTAATTGTAATTCTTTCATGTTGAATTTTGTCCACTGCTTCCATTTTCTTAATCTCTTCCTTTTCCAATTTCAAAAGTTCCTCATTGAATATCGAGCATTCACGTAGTGTTGGCATTATGCAGATTACAGTATTTTTTTCTGCAATCTTCTTGTATATTTTCTCTGCAACTATTTCTTCCTTTGGAAATAAATTATGTAGCAACCGACTCTGTAATGCTTCTCTGCCAACTTCTGTGAGTAGTCCAATTCTGATATCTTTCAGAATACTTGCATAATCTTCATCGTTTGCTTGCCTCATATTGGTAGTAAGTTCTTTGTACTCAAAGAACGACCAAATATTCGCATTACCAATGCTTCCTAATGACTTCTTTGTGTATTCATGTGTCACAGTATTAAACACTGGTTGTCCTTTAACTGGAGTAAGCTGTAGAATATCCCCAAAAACTATAACATGTTTTCCACCAAATAACACGTCATAGTCTCTCCTTAGAATTTGCTGCATTCTTAAATGCTGCTAACCCAGTTGGAGACACAAGACACAAGACAAAGTTGAATCAGTTTTTTGCTGTAGGTAGCTTCTGATGACTTTAATTAAGAAACTTTTTCCAGTTCCAGCTTGTCCACTCACATACATCCTGATTGGTTCAAATGATGTGCATGTGCACTCTTTATTTTCATGTTGTAATCCGTGATCAATTTTTTTTCTGACTTCTTCATAAATTTGTTGTTGTTCTTCATTCAGTTGTTGTTCCAAATTTGGTAAGTCTATTAAATCTTCTTGAGCTTGATTCATAGCCGTTTCCACTTCAGTCATGGCTATTGCAGCTTCCTTTTCTACGATTGGTTGTCCAAGTGGATCTTGACTGAGCGTCCCAGAACTTTGGCTGTCTTGAGAACTGTCTCTAACTACTTCAGCTGCAATTGTAGCCTCCTGTTCAATTTCTTCATTTAGCATTTGTACATAATTTAAGAAAGTACTGCATTCAATCGTATCTTTACATGCATTAAATGAATCGTCATAGCTTTGAAATTCTCCAAGTAGTTCATCCTCTGAACGCCATGGTTTAAACAGCTGTAAAAGTGCCAGTAGTAAAATTCCTTTTTGTCAGTTGTGTCGCAACTCAGCTTCCTATGATTAATCAAACTTCCTTTTGTTTGCTTCACCAAACATCCTTCCTCACCAATGACTTTATATTTTCCATTGTTGATATCTTCTGTGGCTTTCCGTGAAAAAATGTACTTCTGCAGCACTTCATAGAGACACATATTCTCAGGATGACGACTTCTTTTTGGGTAATATGTGTCCAACATCTTTGATTTCAAAATATCTGTACTTTCCGGGTCGTTCTCGGCCAAATACTCAATTTCTCCAACAGATTTCAGTACCCGATTTCGCATTGCTGCAAGGCCTAAACTTACCCAAATTCTTCTTCTTGATTTGGAGTACAGACTTGCTGAAGATAACCTATCTGAGCATTCGTAGGATCCAATTTCTCCATGCGATAACATCTTTAAACTGAAACTGTATAGCTTCTTACTGACAGACTTCTTGTGAGAAATCTCTTCCCACATTTCCTTCAATTCTGTTTTCTCAGATTTAGTGATGTACGATGTGACATACCGAGCAACAGCAATAGAATTGTCTGCCACATATTGAATATCCATGTTAGCATTCCACATGGATAAAATGACTGGGTTGTAGTCATTTATATATTTTGACACTTCTTTTCTTCTTAGGTTGTACGTATTTTTGGGAGATTTTCTTGTAATAGTATGTCGCACAGCTGACATAAAACTGTTGACTCTTCCTTTTGAAAGAACAGGTCTAGGAAATCCAAATCGACATTTTCTGTAGAATTTATCTTTGCTCTTGTACTTCCGTCGACAGTATTTTCCACACCGATGACTTTGGAAACGTAAAACTTGCTCCTTTAACTTTTTCTCTTCCGTGCTTTTAGGTATAGCGCATGTTGCATATTCTTCAATGAAAGATAAAACTACTTCATCAACATCTGTTCCAAATTTTGGGGCATCCTTGATCCACAACAGCATATGAATATGAGGAGCACCTCTTGCTTGGTACTCTTTTCTCCAAAAGAAATCCACAACTTCTCCAAGAGGTGGATTTTTTTTATTGCAGATGAAGGACATCATAGCCTCAAATCTATGATTGAAATATCTGCAAACATTAACCGGATCCAATGAGCACAGTTCTCCGGCTGTCTTGTATTCAATGTTTTTAATGTTTGAATTTGCCTCTCAAAGAAAATCCAGTAAATCATCCCAAGCGTACTCGGCACAGCTTAGGGTAAGGAACCATGTAGGAGTTCCTAAATTCCGTAACATACATTTCAATTCTCCATGGCGTCGGTACCAATATTCATTTGTCCCACGCTGACAAGCCATCAGATTGATCAATTCTGATTCCAAATGATCATCTCGCTGCTGCACTTTGTTCATAAAATCCTTAGCAGACACGTGATGTAGATGTACTCCACTTTTTAAAATGTGATTTACTGCATAGGATAGTGCTGATAAGTCACTTTCAAATAACAGGTGGAACAAATAAGGAATACTTTGACGAAATCTTGGATCTTCAGCATATAATCTTGTAGTCCGATACTCAGAAGCAGGAATTTGTACTGGGCGTTCATCGTATCGTCCACCTTCTCCTGTAGGAAACAGCTGGGGAAAACAACGAGCTTCCAAGCTCTCCTCCCATACACTCACGGGAGTTCCTTTGGCTTTTTTCATCTGAAATAGATCAATAGTGTTTGCCATAACTTCTTTTGAATGAAGAGGATGTATGCTGAAATGTTCATAAATTTCTTCTTCTTTTGACTTGTCCACTTTTTCAATTTGCCCAGTTGGTGTTTCTGTGTCTCCAAGTAAATCTTCTTCATCTTCATCTATATAAATTGATTTATACCATTTATTATTCCTTTTCAAATAAAAATGTGCTCTTTGTACTTTCCGTACATCTACCAGCTCCTGCCAAATTTTCTTATTCTTTGTAGGTACACCATTAACCATAATAACTAATGGTTCCGTTTCCAAAGTATCTGCATCAATAGTTTCCATATTTTTTTTCAAATCCAATGGCAAATACACAACTCTTCCTTTTAAACCTCTCTGTAAATCTGAAGGAGGTAATTTACCGGTTTTTGGCTCCATACGTACTATAGTCTGGAACGGATGAACACATTGAATGAGTATAGACTCATACGTATTTTAATCAGAAAGTTCAGCAGGAATATCAACCAATTCTAAATTATTATGTACAGCTCTAGCTGGCATTTTATTTTCTTCTAACTTGTTATAACAGTATTTACAAATACGGTGATATTCACCCAAATCAAAACTATTTTCCAGAAACAAATATGTAGCAAAATCCTTCCACTTATAATTATCTTTTTCTTCACTTTTTTTGTAGAGATCAACATAACTTGTTTGGTTTTTATAATGGCTTCTCCGGCAACAAATACAAGTAATATTTGGTCTTCCATTAGAGATGATAGCAAATTTTGTCATTTGATTTTCAAATTTCTTATTGACAGAGGGTTCTACATTCTCTTCCACATTTTCCTCAATAACTGTGTCATTACCTGCACTTTCTTGTTCTGGACCAAAGTAACTAAACTGTCACTGTAACGTTCTCAACATCTGATACAGTTCCACGGAACAGAGCCCTATTCAAATCATTTAATTTAAGTGCTGGACTTTTAGCAGAATATAATCTTCTCACAAATTTTCTTATTTCAGTATGATGTACTGCCAGCATCCTAAAAGGGTGAAAAACACTTTGACAAACTTTCCTAGATAGACAAGCCAGAGAGTGTCCTTGCAAACCAGTATTCTCTCTCACTCTGCATGGATCTAGTCTTTGAAGCACCTTAATCTTCTGTTTAACACTTTTTTTACTATATTCTCTTAGAAACTCACGTAATTTATCAATAGATTCCTGTCGCACAGTACAAATACTACTACAATTCCAAGCATACACTGGGGCTTTAGGACGTCTCCCCATAACCTCAGCCGCCAACACTTCTTCCTCATTTCTTGGAACCATTTTCTCCTTCTCCATTATACATCCATTTTTCACTTCATAAGCACGACCTCTGGTGTCAACTGCATGCAGCAAACTATTACTTTCAAGATAACTCTCTTCATTAAAAAATGGCTTCAATGTCTTTTTTTCTCTTATAAAATTTCGCTTTTTTCTTATATTTTTTCACATCCTTTATCAAATTGGACATCACTCTTCTCTAAAACATTTTTCTACGGATCTCTTTAAATGCTGTTTTTCTTTTTAAGTCAATCTTTATTACTTCTGATTGTACATTAGCATTTAGTAAATTCTCACTTTTGTCCTGAAGTTTTCTACTTTTAACAGTATTTCCAGTGGGGACATTTTTTAAATTTTTCCTTTTTTTGAAGATATTTTTAAAGAATTCCTTTGTCTGCTTACCAGAATACTTTTTCTTTTTTCCCACATGAGCATCTTAAACTAACTTGGGTCCTCCAGTTGTCTTCAAATATACATGTTTTTTCTGTTGTTTTCTCTTTCGTGATTGTATAGGCATCTTAAATTTGGTTCACTGATCTGCAGCAATACCTGAAAGAAACTAAAAAAAAATACATTTATTTAATTTAAATATATTAATATATTTTTTATGAGCTTTTCAAATCTTATAATACTATCTACCCGTTGCCTACAAGTGAAAAACACAATAAAACAATTCCTGTGTGCACACAGACTCATGGTGTGATTTTAGGCAGAAAGCGAAATTTCATTGCCAATTTGAAAGCACACTTACTACTGTTTTTTTTGCAAGTGATAAGTACTCTAACAGTCTGACACATTTTCATTCCAGTTTTCAGAAACAGAAAAGAGCACATGTCCAAACAGCTTTTTGAGACCATGAACATGTGTAACCTGGGTGACTGACTACACTCCAGCAAAGGAAATCAGCCTTACTGATGTTGAATGTGTTAGCGTTACTCACTGCAACCTGAAACACCACTCAGTTGTGAATACTAAGCATGATTCTACAGGATAAACAGCTGGTTGTGTGCTAAGAGTCTGCTTCTGCAGACTGTGTATTTTCAGTTACAAGACACATATGCATAAATTCTCACTTTTGTCCTGAAGTTTTCTACTTTTAACAGTATTTCCAGTGGGGACATTTTTTAAATTTTTCCTTTTTTTGAAGATATTTTTAAAGAATTCCTTTGTCTGCTTACCAGAATACTTTTTCTTTTTTCCCACATGAGCATCTTCAACTAACTTGGGTCCTCCAGTTGTCTTCAAATATACATGTTTTTTCTGCTGTTTTCTCTTTCGTGATTGTATAGGCATCTTAAATTTGGTTCACTGATCTGCAGCAATACCTGAAAGAAACTAAAAAAAAATACATTTATTTAATTTAAATATATTACTATATTTTTTATGAGCTTTTCAAATCTTATAATACTATCTACCCGTTGCCTACAAGTAAAAAACACAATAAAAGCAATACAAATTAAATATCTAAGAACAATTCCTGTGTGCACACAGACTCATGGTGTGATTCTAGGCACAAAACAATATTCCTTAGTGATACCACTACACCTTAACTTATGGTGAAGACATACTCCATAATATCTGACATGTTCAAGGCACTTAAATATCTTCCTTAACATAAAATGTAAAACACAACCTTTAAAGTGGTAGGAAAATGTACCATGCTATTTACAAATGTGTTTGCATTTGCCTCTCATTTGTGAGAAAGTGATTTTTGCTGAATGCTATCCATCACAATTCAAGAAAACAAACTGCCCCTTTCCTGCGAGTGCAAGGGTAACATAGCCACACCAACACGAATTAAATCTCTGATATCAATTCCTTTGTGCACACAGACTCATGGTGTGATTCTAGGTGGAAAACATTATTCCTGGGTCTTAACACAAAATAAATCGCTGACAACAATTCCTGTGTGCACACAGACTCATGGTGTGATTTTAGGCAGAAAGCGAAATTTCATTGCCAATTTGAAAGCACACTTACTACTGTTTTTTTTGCAAGTGATAAGTACTCTAACAGTCTGACACATTTTCATTCCAGTTTTCAGAAACAGAAAAGAGCACATGTCCAAACAGCTTTTTGAGACCATGAACATGTGTAACCTGGGTGACTGACTACACTCCAGCAAAGGAAATCAGCCTTACTGATGTTGAATGTGTTAGCGTTACTCACTGCAACCTGAAACACCACTCAGTTGTGAATACTAAGCATGATTCTACAGGATAAACAGCTGGTTGTGTGCTAAGAGTCTGCTTCTGCAGACTGTGTATTTTCAGTTACAAGACACATATGCATGGAGGCATCCATAACAGCATAAACATGGTAGTAATGTATGTAAAAGTACATGTGTGGCAAGGGTTAATTGGAGTTTTGTATATGTAGGACCAACCTCACCCATTGCACTGCTATCTGAAACACCACACGGCGCTGAATAGTAAGCATGAGTGTACATGAGAAACAGCTTTCTCTGTGCTAAGAGTGTGCTTCTGGAGACTGTCTACTCTCAAGTGCAACTGAGATCTGCATTGATCCTTGCGCAACTGCATAAACTTTGTAGACATGTATGTAGCACTACATGTGTGGTAAGGCTTAATTTGACTTTTGAACATGTACACACTACATGACCTATTGCAGGAGTGGAAGGAAAATCCACCATGTTGATGTCAAATGTGTTTGCATTGCCCTGTCATTTTTGACATATTAATTTTGGCTCAATGGAAGCCATCACAGTTCAATAAAACAAGCTGCCCCTTTCCTACTAATGCAATTCTGAAAGAACCAGACCACCACAAATTATTTCTCTGACATCAATTCCTGTGTGCACACAGACTCATGGTGTGATTCTAGGCACAAAACAATATTCCTTAGTGATACCAGTACACCTTAACTTATGGTGAAGACATACTCCATAATATCTGACATGTTCAAGGCACTTAAATATCTTCCTTAACATAAAATGTAAAACCCAACCTTTAAAGTGGTAGGAAAATGTACCATGCTATTTACAAATGTGTTTCCATTTGCCTCTCATTTGTGAGAAAGTGATTTTTGCTGAATGCTGTCCATCACAATTCAAGATAAGTAAGTAAAGATTTATTTGTACATGATTAATTAAAATCTTTACAAGTCGAATACAAAACATTAAAAGGACAAAAAGTTGCAAAGAGAATTAACCAAAGGGTATTTAAAAGTTCTCTCTGTCCTGTGAGTTTGCCAAGTTGATTCAGATTAAAGTGTTGCATTGTTAAAATCAACAGTCCTCAAGCTCTCATGTATCTGACTCCGGCCAGTTCAAAGAATTTTACGACCTGACAGTTTAGTTTTGTTTTGCTGGGATTGAAGCAAAGTTTGACTGCCTGTCTGCATGACCGTATACCATAAGATTTAAATGAGTCTCGCAGGAATTTGCATCTCAGATCTTTCAGTTTGGGGCAGATGCACACTGCGTGGACAAGGTCTTCCTTTCCTGCTTTACACAGACGGCATTGTGGATCAAGATTTTTTCTTATCCAGGGCGGTAGGTGAGGATATACCGGGATTACGCCCAGACGCATTTTTAAGAATTTCTCTTTCATTCTTATGTTCATGCCCACGTTGAGGTAAGCCTGTGGTTGCATTGGACCATAATCATTAAGGATTACCCAACCGTGTGCTTTTTTTGTCAGGGCCTCCTTGTCTTCAGTTGTAGAGATAAGTCTAACTACTTTTTTGGCTGTTTTTTTAAACGTCACGTGGTCTGTTGGAATGTCCCATAAGTTGGATAGGCCCAGCACTTCAAGAGAGTCAATTCAAGATAACAAACTGCCCCTTTCCTGCGAGTGCAAGGGTAACAGAGCCACACCAACACGAATTAAATCTCTGATATCAACTCCTGTGTGCACACAGACTCATTGTGTGATTCTAGGCGGAAAACATTATTCCTGGGTCTTAACACGAAATAAATCTCTGACAACAATTCCTGTGTGCACACAGACTCATGGTGTGATTTTAGGCAGAAAGCGAAATTTCATTGCCAATTTGAAAGCACACTTACTACTGTTTTTTTTGCAAGTGATAAGTACTCTAACAGTCTGACACATTTTCATTCCAGTTTTCAGAAACAGAAAAGAGCACATGTCCAAACAGCTTTTTGAGACCATGAACATGTGTAACCTGGGTGACTGACTACACTCCAGCAAAGGAAATCAGCCTTACTGATGTTGAATGTGTTAGCGTTACTCACTGCAACCTGAAACACCACTCAGTTGTGAATACTAAGCATGATTCTACAGGATAAACAGCTGGTTGTGTGCTAAGAGTCTGCTTCTGCAGACTGTGTATTTTCAGTTACAAGACACATATGCATGGATGCATCCATAACAGCATAAACATGGTAGTAATGTATGTAAAAGTACATGTGTGGCAAGGGTTAATTGGAGTTTTGTATATGCAGGACCAACCTCACCCATTGCACTGCTATCTGAACCACCACATGGCGCTGAATAGTAAGCATGAGTGCACATGAGAAACAGCTTTCTCTGTGCTAAGAGTGTGCTTCTGGAGACTGTCTACTCTCAAGTGCAACTGAGATCTGCATTGATCCTTGCGCCACTGCATAAACTTTGTAGACATGTATGTAACACTACATGTGTGGTAAGGCTTAATTTGACTTTTGAACATGTACAAACTACATGACCTATTGCAGGAGTTGAAGGAAAACCCACCATGTTGATGTCAAATGTGTTTGCATTGCCCTGTCATTTTTGACATATTAATTTTGGCTCAATGGAAACCATCACAGTTCAATAAAACAAGCTGCCCCTTTCCTACGAATGCAATTCTGAAAGAACCAGACCACCACAAATTAATTCTCTGACAACAATTCCTGTGTGCACACAGACTCATGGCGTGATTCTAGGCACAAAACAATATTCCTTAGTGATACCAGTACACCTTAACTTATGGTGAAGACATACTCCATAATATCTGACATGTTCAAGGCACTTAAATATCTTCCTTAATATAAAATGTAAAACACAACCTTTAAAGTGGTAGGAAAATGTACCATGCTATTTACAAATGTGTTTCCATTTGCCTCTCATTTGTGAGAAAGTGATTTTTGCTGAATGCTATCCATCACAATTAAAGATAACAAACTGCCCCTTTCCTGCGAGTGCAAGGGTAACAGCGCCACACCAACACAAATTAAATCTCTGATATCAATTCCTGTGTGCACACAGACTCATGGTGTGATTCTAGGCGGAAAACATTATTCCTGGGTCTTTCCAGTACAGCTTAACTTATGGTGAAGACATACTCAATAATATCTGACAAGTTCAAGACAGTTAAATATCTCCCAAAACACAAAATGTAAAACACAACTTTAAAAGAAGACTCACATTTCTATTATTTATATCAAAATGCACCACATACATTCTCTCTCAAATTCATAACTCACCTATAAAAGTAGTTAGTTCAGAAAGAAATGTGGCACTCAAACAGCAGATTATCAGAGGCAGAATCTGTGAGCTGTACACCTCTCTCCTCTCAGCAGAACCAGTTAATGGCAATGTTTCCCTCTCTTTTTCCACACATATACATTTTAACTCCAAATCACAGTGCTTCCCACATTTTTTCAAATGGAAACACACATTTCTATTGGTTGGAAATTTCAACCCTTTCCAAATGATCCCTACCCCCAACTTGACTTCTGCCTGCTACCATAGCAACAGGTCATTGAACAGTGGTGTGAGCAGAGAGGTCAGAAGTTCAGCAGACAATGTTTCTATTCCAAAGAGCAAGAGTGTTTGACCTGTCAAACCTAACAGCAAATCCAAAGTAATGTTCTGTGGGAACACAATTTTCAGAACCAATACAAAACATGCTTATAAAAATGTAAACATACAGCCTAGTTTTTAGTGTAGAAAGGTTTGAATCAGCCAATGAGTTCTTTTTATTTAAAAAAAATATGTATGCCTCCATTTTACAACTGTCTTTCATTTCATATTGCCATTCTACTGAAAGACACCTCCTGAGTGCATCCAGATCTCCTTGGAAGATGTTCACAGTGTGGGTTATAGGTCACAGCTATGTCTTCTGGAGTGAAAAGTACGCAGAAAAAAGAGGTATGGTGAGAGACCTTGCTTTGCCAAATGTAGACATTAAATGGATTGGTCAGAGAGGGTTAAAGTGGCACCAATTAATGCCTTTGGTGAAATCTTTTCTACACCTCCAACAGCCTAACCTTATTATTGTGCACTGTGGTGGAAATGACCTAGGCACTTTAACTGGGGTAGGTCTGGAAATGCTTGTTAAGGACACCTTTGTGCAATTGATGTCACTTTTTCCACAAACTGCCTTTGTATATTCTAATATATGCCAAAGGCAAAAGTGGAACTGGTCCAACCAATTTTGTCCACAGATTGACAAAGCAAGAAAGCACGTCAACAAATCTGTTTCTGCTTTCCTCAGAGACTACGGTATGGGTTCTATATACCACAACAACTTGCGTTGCAACATGCAAGGCATTTATAGAGGAGACGGTGTACATTTCACAGATGAGGGCAACAGAGTCTTCCTCTTGAACTTTAGACTCTGCATCGGTACTTACTTGTAGGTACCACAAAAAAAACACTTCATAAACACAACGGCTCTTTTTAGAGCCCCCTAATATCTCAACACTTAAATGTGATTTTTATTTCTTTTTTTTAATCTTTTTTTTTCTGCCGTACGCGTACGGTAAGCTTACCGTACGCGTACTCTGTGAGTTTTAAAAAAAATATATAAAATGTATTTTTCATACTTTTGGCTCCTTCTTGGACCCCCTGACAAACGCTAGGGGGTCTGCACCTCTCTTCGTTGCCCCCTTTTCACGTTCTCCACCTTTGTTTATCAGTGTGTGAGACAGAAAATGGCGGCCGACACTTCCTGATTTCGACCGATTCGAATGTTTACAGTCATGTAACCACCAATCAGAAGTGAGCTCGCGCACGGCACCGTACGTGTACGGTAAGCTTACTGTACGCGCTTGGAGCGCGCTTACAGATATATATATGCTTTTAAATGCTATTTTCTCAGGAACTACTGAACAGATTTTCACCAGACCTGCAAAAGGCACATCCCTGACCTGAGGACTACCTCTCTGCCAAATTTCAAGTAATTCTGTTCAGCCATTCGGGCTGTAGCTTGGACTAAAGGTCCTATGGGAAAATGCATGGGGAAAACGCGTTTTGGGACCCCCCCTTTTTCTCAGCCCCCGCTTGACGAATCACCCCGAGACTTTCAGGGAAGAAGCAGAGCGGAGCGCCCCACCTATTTTGAAAATTTTGCGAGGATTCGTCAACCGGCGCCAAAGTTATTCCAAATAGAATGTTGCCGATTTCCTATGGAAACACGGTCCTAACTATAACCATCTCTGGCGACCGCCAGTAGATGATAATATATATGTGTTCGAGCGAAGCACTGGCAGTGGCGTTTTGCATTCATATATATATATATATATATATATATATATATATATATATATTACCTACTGGCGGTCGCCAGTGGGTAGTTATAGTTAGGACCACGTTTCCATAGGAAATCCGCAACATTCTATTTTGAATAACTTTGGCGCCGGTCGACGAATCCTCGCGAATTTATCAAAATAGGTGGGGCGCTACGCTCCGCTCCTACCCTGAAAGTCTCGGGGGGTTTCTTCAAGCGGGGGCTGAGATAAAAGGGGGGTCCCAAAACGCGTTTTTCCCATGCATTTTTCCATAGGACCTTTAGACAGGGCTACAGCCCGAACGGCTGAACAGAATTACTAGAAATTTGGCAGAGAGGTAGTCCTCAGGTCAAGGAAGTGCCTTTTGTAGGTTTGGTGTAAATCTGTTCAGTAGATTCTGAGAAAATAGCCTTTAAATCAATATATATATCTGTGGCAGCTTACGGTGCGCTTACGGTGCGCTTACCGTACGCGTACGGTGGCGTGCGCGAGCGCGATTCTGATTGGCTCTTAGATCTTAGTAAACATTCGAATCGGCCGAAACCAGGAAGCGGCGGCTGCCATTTTCTCTCTCGCACTGAGAGTGATTTTTAAAATATAAAGCCCAAAAACATGTAAAGGGGCTGTTTAGACAACTCCCACACACATAGCCATGTTGAGGGAGTCCCCAAAGATCCCCCAAGGCCAAAAACGGAATTTTTATTTTTTCGGTAATTTCACCGATTACGCTTACCGTACGGTAAAAAAATATATAAAAAAAAAAGTATCCACACTCTCTCCACCCCGTGTGCAATTGGTGCCCGAAGGGCACCAATTGTGCATTGCTTATTACAGATAAGATAAACTAAAATATTTAACAAAAAAATAATACAAAAAAAAATTATCCACACTCTCTCCACCCCGTGTGCAAATGGTGCCCGGTGGTGCACCATTTGTGCATGGCTTATAAAATATACGAAAAATTAAAATATTACCTTTCAAAACGAAGTGCATCATATGTCCTCCATGTGCGCACGGTGCGCGAAGCGCATCGTGCGTACATGGCCCATCTAGCGTAACGTGGGCATGCGGTGCGCGTAGCGCACCGCGTGCCCACCGTGCGTGCACGGCACTAACTGCGTAAAGTGGGCGCGCGGTGTGCGAAGCGCACCGCGTGCTCACTGTGCGCGCACGGTGCGCGAAGCGCACCGCGTGCTCACTGTGCGCGCACGGTGCGCGAAGCGCACCGTGCGCGCACGGAACGAACTGCGTTAAGTGGGCGCGCACGCCACGAATGGCGTAAAGTAACTTAGCATTTAAAAAACCGTACAAATTCACTGAAAAAACCATAGGTTTCACACATGTTATAGTTAGCTGGACATTTTACTGATAAAAAACCAATGAAATTCCCCCGTTATAGTTACTGTAGGCAACTATAACTCACGCGACCGTAATCCTCTGCTGATGACATATGTGTCTTTATGAAAAAAAAATATTTGTAATATATGTATAGCTAAAATTTAATGGAAGAAGACATGGGCAAATAAGTGTCTAAATACAGTATTAGCATCAGCAGAGGATTGCGGTCGCGTGAGTTATAGTTGCCTACAGTAACTATAACGGGGGAATTTCATTGGTTTTTTATCAGTAAAATGTCCAGCTAACTATAACATGTGTGAAACCTATGGTTTTTTCAGTGAATATATATATATATATATTCAGGAAACTTTTGCCTTATTTCTCCAACGTCGAATAAGGAAAGCACACAAGGTACCCTTGTCTAAAGTGCTTTATTGCAGACCCCCCAACCCCCTAACAGATGTGTTTCGCCTTGCGGCTTTGTCAATGTTAGGTTCTGTGCAAACAATACAACAATTTCATACCGTGAAGCCTCACGGGATCAATGTAAACAGTAATGATGGACTAAAATTAATTTCACAGTTATCGTGGCCATCTTAAAACATGTTTATATTAGAATGCAGATCATTGAAATGTCGGTAAAAAACTTTATAAAGTGCTTGTGCAATAAAAACCAGTGTTGGGGGAAACATTTATGTTGCTTCTTTGATGCAAAGTACGCCATCTATAACAACATGTTTTATACACAAATATTGCATATGTTGCGTACATTTAATCTAATTGGCATATTAATACATTCATATTTGGCGACCCATATATGTACAGACACGCGTAATGTCTGGGTCACACTTGTACCTTGTATCTTTAAAGCTTTAAAGATATGTTCAGACGCTCCTATATAGCTGCAAAAAATCCTTTATTTTCAAATTACTTCTCCCGATGCGTTTCAGCCATAGCCTTAATCATGGGTCAAGGGATTAAAGTTATGCCCAAATTGATTGAGGCATACTAATTCAAAAGATCTTTTGTTACCATGAAAATAACCATAAAAGCACAATACAAATGACAGATTATAAAAACTCCACTATAGAAAGAGATCATATCGTGGCTACATACTTAGATAAAATCACATAATAATAGATTTGTGATAATTAAAAATATTTTTTACTTCATCCAAAAGTTGCAAAGCCAATAGGGCAGGGCGACATCGTCTCAGGCCAAGTTTCTGTAATAATGGGATAATCCATCTCCTTCTTGGTCTAATATAGTATTAACAGAAGAACAATACGTGTATTGTTGACTGTATGGAGACATCTTCACACGGGCATTTACATAAGTCCTTAGACCAATCATTTATTTCTGGAAAACTTAAAGATCTATATAAGTTATTCAGTCTGAAGCGTGTCAACAAGAATCGGTCATAAACGCCCATAGTTAAAGAAATATATGGCTCTATGCTAGGGGTCAGCAATGTACGTTGATGGGCTTGAACCTTTGATTTTTTCGTTTCATTTATGGCTCTAGTTTCACTCAAATAACAGCTAGCTTTAAGATCTTTCCTAGACACATTACACATGGTGTATGGCTCATTAAAATATTCTCTGTGCCCAAGTCTAATTAAAAACTTTTAACACTTGTATGCTTTGCAAAATACTCTAGATGTCGTGCCAGCCCGTTATTTCCGGGAGGTGGAGGGTCTTCAGTGCCAACTGTTTTGGGACGGGCGGCCGCGGATCGCTCTCGCCAAGTTGACGCTCCCTTGGTGCGATGGGGGGGTCGCCCTCCCCGATATTAAACGATACTATTGGGCGTCTCAATTGGCGGCGGTGAACCATGGGATATACGGTCCTGCCTTGAATCCGGCCTTCGAGATGGATAAATTTCTGCTCCCGGGTGGGGATTATAATAGGGCGCTGTACTCGGTGACCCCGGATGCACGGTTGACAGGACCCACGCAGGTTGCGGTACGTGTGTGGCATGCGGCGAGTGCTGCGATGGGGTGGAGGGATCACTTGACTCGGGCGACGCCGTTGTATGCCTCCGGGCGGCTGGGTTGTTTGTGGAGAACGAAAGGCTTCGAGAAATGGGATATGATTGGTATATGTAAGGTGGGTGATCTTTGGGCGAAGGCGTCTTTCAAAACGTTTGAAATGCTTAAAACTGAATACAAATTAAATGATAGAGAGTACTTCCGGTATGCACAAGTATACCATACGCTGTGTTCGGTCTTTCCGGACGTTGCTGCTATCCCCGGGTATTCCCCGCTGGAGGATAGAGTGTTGGATGGCTATGTGCCCGACAGCATTATTTCTTTGATCTACAAAAAACTTATTAATGATCACGCGGACTTGCTGCTCCGTCTGCGGGAGGCATGGACGGGCGATGGCTTGGAACTGGACGATGAGGACTGGGTATCGGCGGTGGCCTCCCCGAAAGAGGTGGCGATCCCGGCCCGCTTACGATTCGTACAGCTGAAGATCCTTCATAGAGTGTATGTCACGGGGCCCGGTTTGCTACGTATGGGTTACTCGAGGGATGGAATGTGTAAGCGTGGATGTGGCCTGCCGGGTACCTTTCTTCATATCTTATGGGAATGTTCAGAGGTTGTGCGATTTTGGAACGGTATCCACGCCGTAATGGAGGAGGTCACGCACGTTGCTCTGTTGCCAGAGGCTAGGAGGTGTTTGTTGAATGTCTGGGAACCGAATGACTATAATGCGGCACAGACGCTGTGGGTGACTTTGGGGTACATGGTGGCTTAGCGTAACATTGCACAGCTGTGGGGCTCCCCGAGGCCGCCCACGATCGCGGTATGGAAGGAGAATATGGACTGGTGTATGTTTAGGGAAAAGACGGTGTATGTGGCAAGAGGCAAGCCAGGGAAATGGACTAAGGTATGGGGTCCATGGAATTTATATCGTGGACGTATCTGCACCCCGCCTCTGCCATTAGAGGTCGATATTGCTTTGTCCCCCTAGCCACACATTCTGCGGGATTGTGTGAGGTGTGTTCTATGCTTTGTCTTCCCATTGCCCCCCACTACCGCTTCCTGTCAAGAACTGCTTTGGACACTGTACGTTGTTCCCCGTCCTGGGAAGAGCACGCTGCTATTTCGGACTCTCATTGCCTTGAGTGTGTTTTATATTTAATAGAAAATGAAACTGTTTTTTCCGATTACTCCTGGCCTATGGCCACGGCCTGTTGCATGTGCTCACGAACTGCCGGGAGCTTTGCCTCTGGTTCATTTGAATGTGTGGCGTTGCATTGCGGGCCCTCGGGCTCTGTAGCGGCCGGCCTTGGTGGTTGTAGGCCCTTCTATGTATTTTATCGTGTAATAAAGGTTTCTAATAAAAAAAATAAAAATAAAAAAACTTTTAACATATTCTAACCATCTAATGTGTTTGACCCCATCCATCCCTAGAGCATCAGTTAAAATATGACGATTAAAAGCAGTTTCATCTGTGGTCCAAATTTTGTGCTACAAAAGAACAGGCTGAATCTTAATAATGTCCTCCAGATGAGGCATGCCCAGTTCCGAATGTCAAATATAATTTGAAGTACTGTCCGGGACTGCCAAAAGAAACTTAAAAAACAAATTTTCCGCAGTCTGCAGAGCATTTACCTCAGCATAGCCCCAGATTCCAGCTCCATACGTGGCTATTGCCACGCACTTTGCCTTATAAATGCGTAGCAATTCCACAGGGGGTCGTCTACCTAATTTACGACTAAAATTAGAAAGTGCCATCAGTGACTTAGTAAACAACAGCCATCTGGTTCTAACTGCCTGGGTCCAGGTTCCTGACCTATCAAATAGGATCCCCAGATGGTAAAATGTTTTAGTACACTCGATGGGCCTTGAGTCTATAAAAAGAGTATTAACCTTCTTATTAGAACCCACCCCACAGTTCATTGTGAACGTTTTGGAGCAATTAATCCTATACTCCAGATTTAACATAAAATTAGAGGAGGAGTTGACAACCCTTTGCTGTTCAGTGCCAAAGTGCAAGTTCTCCCTATTGTAAATTGTTGTTATGGATTAGTGATTCCATGATTGGTTATTTGATTTACTTGTCAGTCCATAGTACAGTGCACCATGTGTGGCCAGGGCCTGTAAATCAAGTGCTGCTGGTGGGCTTGTAGCACTGATTGTGCCACCCACAGAAGCAGCCTGTAAAATATGTCTCAGGCCTGCCATTGCAGAGCCTGTGTGCAGTCTGGGACTGCCATGTCGACTTGGCAAGTGCACACACTTGCCAGTCCCCAAACCATCCCTTTTCTGCATGTTAGTCACCCCTACGGTAGGCCCAAGGTACCCCTGTGTGCAGGGTGCATTGTATGTAAAAGGTAGGACATGCCCTGGTGTGTGTGGCATGTCCTGATAGTGAAATACTGCCAATTTTGTTTTTCACTATTGCAAGGCTATCTGTTCCCATAGGCTAGAATGGGCAGTTTGATTATAACACCTTATAACCATAATTGACCCAGGGAACAAGATAGGAAAATAAAGTTTAGGATGCCTGAACCTTTTAGAAAGTAGGTGTTTTCTTTCCTCAACATCCAGTATGCCTCTGCTAGGATTGTGTATTGCATTTCTGGCTTGTGAGTGACAGCAGCTGGGAGAAGGCTGTAGCTCCAGCAGTGTGATTAGTCAGGGCTGGGCTGAATGGGACCTGGGTTGAATTTAGAGTAGGGGGAGGATATTTTCTTTCACCTGCCTGGGCCAGGTCTGCTTTCAACAATGCTGTCTCCACCTCCTGCCAGGAAGTAGCTGCACCAGTGAGGACAGAACTGGTTTCGGCTGGGTGCAGACACTCTCTGCCTTCAGAGACAAAGGATTTGTGTGTATAAAAAGGGGTACACAGACCCCAGAACTTTAGATCACTTCTGGGAAATCAAGAGGAACCTTTGCCAAGGAGAAGACACTGGAGAAGCTGAAGGAGGATTACAGCCCCTGTGCTGTTTGCTGTTTGGGGTTGGCCTACAGTGGTTACTTGTTGCCAAGGAAAGGAGAGAAAGGACTTTGCTGTTTGCTTTGTCATCTTAAGGAAGATCTCCAAGGGCTTGAAATTGAGCTTGCCCCTGTCTCTAGTCTCAGGGACACAAAGACTTCACCACCAGCTCCCCTGAATTTCCTTGCTGGGAATTCTAACCTACAGAGAGGTGTTTGCTGCTGTTCAGGACCTCTAGAGACTGTATGTCACTGGGAGATGGAAGCGCGACGCAATGATGAAGAATCGTGTTGCATCCGCACCGAGACCTGACGCACCGCCGAGCCACAAGAAAGAAGTGTGCCACATCTACACCGAGTCCCGACGCATCACCGAGGACATTATCACAGCGCCTACCATGCGGCTGCAAAAGTTCACGCATCGGACCGGATCATTGCATCACATTAAGCCACCATTTTGTCGCATCGCACCAGATCATCGCGGCGCCATCTTGTCACATCCTAACCGGAACGCAGTAAGAAACTGATATATGCCCTCCTCTCCGGTAAGGAACTGACTCATCGCCTTCCATACACCACAGTAAGGACAGGTGCGCCGCCTTCTCCGAAGCAAGGAACTGACGCTTCGCCTTCCCTGCGACCCTTTTGTTTGTTTTGCGTAACGCATCTAAGGTACTTTGTTGGAAAAGTGTTGCATTTACAAATTGCATTGAACTGAACTATTTATATCATTGAAGAGCCTATTTTTGATAGTGTATTGTGGATTTTTGCCGTTTGGTCTTGTTTTGATAAAGATTACTTATTTTTCTAAACTGGTGTGGTGTCCATTTGTAGTGTTTTCACTGTATTACTGTATGTGTTCACAAATGCTTTAAACACCGCCTCTGAGATAAGCCTGTCTGCTCATGCCAAGCTACCAAGGGGGTGAGCAGGGGTTATTTTAGGAGTGTGTCCCCCTTTCCCTGACTAGAAGCAAGGGTCCCTATTTGGACAAAGGTGCAAACCATTGCCAACTAGAGACCCCCATTTCAAACACTCGGAGTTAAACTTGAACTTAGTTTTTTAATTTTTGGTATGCAAGCTTCAAAAGAGAACCTCCACAATAGTGATTAAGATGCAGTGCACTGAATTTGGTTGGTGTCCCTTAGTTGAAAACCATTGTGGTGGTATTTTAACTCCATGACGCAGAGCACACGGCCCACACCATAATGAAATAAATTCCACTGTTTAAGATGAAGCAACAATGAAGGGCTGACAGTCTGTGTTAATGCTGTAAAATGTTATCTCACTATGTAGTCCATGACATTTGCATGTCTAAAATGAACACTAACCACAATGTAAGAACTTCCTGCAGTCATTTTAAAAAGCTTTTGCACAGAACTGTTTTTTTCTTTCATGTGGATTATACTGACCCCATGAGTTAAAGCTCTCTTCGACCATATCTAAATAATTATGAGGAAGACAAAACGTGAGCATAAAGATAAACAGCAAAGTAAATTGTCTTTGATTAAGTCTCTGAATAGGAATCCCTCTGACGCAGAGACACGTAACACAGTAAGGTACCACAGAAAAGATGCTATGGTGAAGACCATCCCTAGACTGCTTTTATAGCTCACATCCTCCACTGGGACATTTGGAAAGTCATGCAGCTCCCTGGGGGTGGCGCATAGCTGCTCCTGCGCATTCCCGTCAAATCAAAACCTTGGATGTCCATCCGGCATGGGCACACGCCCACTGCTGCCCTGCCTCCACCAGGCCTCAATCTTGCGGATAAAAGAGTGGCCGAACACCCATACCTTCTGGTGTTCAGTTGCTGCTTGAGGAAAGTGCAGACAAATGTAAGCTTTGCACACTGCATCCTTACCCCCCCTAGTGCTTACTACTCCAATGTGGTGGGTAGAACATTGGGGGGATGGTTGCTAGGCCTGCTTTTACTCTGGATCTGGCTTGTGTACCCTCACATAGCTTTTGTATGTGTTGGAGTGGCATTTCCCACCACCTTGATTCCCTCCTTTGTGACCCCGAGCCGGGCAGCTGATGTCGCCACCCTATGCGGAACAAATTTGTGCCAAAATGGGCTGCTGATAGGCCTGCCCTGGTCAGAGCATTCTTTAGTACCACCTTGAACTAAAATGTGCTCAGGAACACCCCATTGCAATGCTTGAACAGAGCCCCCTCTCCCATAGTTCCCAGTTCCCAATACCTCTTCAGCCAGCATACTGGGCATAGAATGGGGTTGGAGAGGCAGTACGGCCGCACCTACACCCTTTTGCCAGCTGGTCCGTTTTGGACCTCCTCAGCAGCATCTCCTCCTGCGCTGCACTTTGTTGAATGTTTCGCCTTGTTTCTTGGCTAAATGGGCCCACTATTTTGCTGACCCTGAAGGCCTCAAAGAATGCCAAGGTGAAAGCTGATTTGAACACTGTAGCCTCAAGGCTATTTTTGCAGACACAATCTAGTACTCCACCAGCTGTTCCATCATTTGGAATTAAATCAGAAGTCATGTATCCTGTGCCACTCAGCCTTTACCACCCTTTCATTGCTGTCCATATGCAGTGTGAGCTTGTGGGGTGTTATCAGGTGGTGAACTTGGGTACGTTGGCAATTGCTGCTAGGTGCGCTTGCGCCCAGGATTTTGAACTCTGCTATTCAAATGCCCACTTTATGAACCACTTGGCCAACCCCGCTGTTGCCTTATGATTGTTGAATATGGCCAGCCCTGTTACTCGTTTCCCTGTCTCTGCAAAGGCTGCATTGGGGGATATCACAAGCTCTATTAGGTGGGACAGGTCGTATCTGCTAGGTCCGCTAGGTCCCACAGTCTATCTGAGAATGGGGTGATCCTTCGTTCCTCCTCTGGTGCAAGCTTCTTGAATTTGTTCATCTGGAAACGAGACAGTGCATCTGCTGAAGCGTAATTCATCCCTGGGACATGCCTCGCCTTTAAGTCTAGGTTGTTAGCCAGCTGCATTCTCACCAAGTACCTGAGCAGCTTCAGCACCTGCGGGCACCTGGCTGCCTCTCTGGTAATGGATTGGACCACTGTCTGGTTATCTGGCCACAGGTCAGCTTCATATCCTTTAGCTGTTCCCTCAATTGTCAGTGCTACCACTATGGAAAAAAGCTCTAGGAATGTATTTCTGGTGAGGCCATATCTGGACAATTCCTTTTTCCATCTCTTTGCACACCACCTGTTCCCCAACATAGCCGTGAAGTACAGGCTGTCCAATACGTCGAAGTACAGTGCTATCTGCCTGTCTAACACCCAACCTTCTCTCCAGATGGTGAACCTCCTGGCACCACACTCTCCCTACCGGGATAACCCGGGCTGCAAAGTTCAACTTTCCAATGAGCTGCCCAAGCAGCAGACAGGCAGGCTACGGAAGACCATTTCCCCAAGGCATGTGGTTTTAATCTTTTACTTATTAATTGTGCCCGATGTTAGGTCAGAAGAGCTTTTTAACTCACAACCATTAGCGATGTTAAGCAGTTTTATTAAACTTCTTTCATACCTTTAAATCCTTGGCTTGCGTAACATTTCCTCCAAAGCTCCCCGGGCTGTCACGGCTCTGCTGATAGAACCGAGGGAGTTCGGGACGCAAAGAGCAGTGACATAGCAATTCTGCAACGGCCGCCGATCATTGGACTATAGAGATCTTCCTTTCCTGCTTTCTCCCTATAAATTGCAAACCTGGCGCCAATGCGCCACGGACAGGTAGGCTATGGAAGACCATTTCCCCAAGGCATGTTGTGGTTTTACCCTTTTACTTATAATTGCGCCCGATATTAGTTCAGAAGGGCTTTTTAACTTCCAAGCATTAGCACTCTTTAGCAATTTTATTAAACTTCTTTGATACCTTTAAATCCTTGTCTTGCGTCACATTTCCTCCCGAGCTCCCTGGTCCTTCGCGGCTCTGCACAGAGGGAGTTCGGGAGGCAGAGAGCAGTGACGTAGCAATTCCGTGACAGCTGCCAATCATTGGACAGTAGCGGTCTTGTTTTTTTGGCTTTCTTTCCACACTGGTAAAGATACTACTCGTAAATCCCTTTGTGAATAGCAAACAATCATAAACTTACAAGAAAGTGTAAGTTTACAATTGTGAATCCGGCCCTATGTGTTTAAAGTGGGTGCTGCCTGGCCAGTGTTCTTTTTCTTTATTGTACAGGTGATTGTTTATATCTCACTTTCTGTCTGTACATGCTATACTTTGGCTAATCCCCTCTGCACCTGTTGCAATCCATTTTGGCTACGTCCTCTATATTGTTGCCTCCAGGCGGCTTTTAGAGTTCTACTCTTTTCTTTGCCACCCTGTAGTATGTTCCAAGGGTGAAAGTGTCCAAATAATTCCAGGAAGCAAGTTGGAGAATATATATATATATTTATTCTCATGAATGATGGCCCACGACTGATCACCACAAAGTTCAGCTATCATCTGAATACAACATCAAACATTCTGGAATACAATTATGTCATTCAGAATACCTTAAAACTAACATTCTTTGAAGTAACATCAGACTATTAAAAATAGATAACATATACTAACTTACTACACATTCCCCTTTTTTACGGGAGAACAAACTAAAGCTAATACCTAAAGAATAACATTCAGAAAATGACAAAAATAAAAATATAATAAACTAATACACTATAAGACAAACAAAAAACAAAATATAAAAGAATAAAATAATTAATTAATTCATGACATAATCACGAAAACGGAGATGTGCTGACCTTATTCTTGCGCCTCCATACATTCTACCCCTACCATCACCTTCTCCTTTATGGGAAATTAAAGGATGTGAGATTTGATGCGAAGAAATCACATTAGAATCACCTTCACCAGAAGATGAGATAGAACTAGTGGAATGATCAGAATGACAAACAGGAAACTGAACAGAGGAATTATGTCGTGCAATAATACTGTTGCAAACACCAAACCAATTTGATTCAGAATTGTCAATTACATTAGTGTCATGCTTGTTTTCACGAATAATGTCAGCTTGTTTATTGGTTACTTTAATGAGTGCATTTTTGTTCCACCATTCCCGGTCCTGGAGGAGAACTGACATACGAGAAACTCTTATAACTTGAACAGGAGCTGAACATTTTGACTGACCTTTAGAAACTTTAATGGGTTTTCTGATTAAGACCCAATCTCCAGGAATTAAAAGTTTGTCAGAAACATGCATGCGCTTATCATAATCATGTTTGTAACTTTCTTGTTTTTTATTAAAACAATCTCTAACTTTGTTTAAATCCACAAGAATATGAGTAGATTTCTCAAGTACCCATGCGGGATTAAGTTTAGAAGTAGGTATACGGCCTCTCAACAAAATAAAAGGTGAAACGCCTGTGGTAGTGTGAGGTGTGGTATTGTAATTCCAAATTTTCTGAAATAAAAATGAAGGAATGTTTAATCCACTGCTCACAGCTGTTTGTACAGCATCTCTTAATAGACGGTTAGCACCCTCAACAAGTCCATTTGAAGATGGACTGTACAAAGGACCAAGGGTATGTTTGACCTCTAATTTTCTTGAAACCAAATCAACATCATGAGCAGTAAAATGAGAACCATTATCAGTTATAAGCTCTTAGGGTGTACCTTCAGATTTCCAATCTTTGTCTGAGCAAAGACATTGAGGACACTGGTTAACATGTGTTTTGACTTGATTGTCAATACCAGGTCACCAATAAGTTTGTTTAATTTTGTTAACCGTGGCAGTGGTACCTGGATGTCCCTCATGAGCTAAAGAAATTATTCTGTCTCTAATACCTCTGGTGGGGAACAAATTTATCCTGGCGAAGTAAAATGTTGTTAGAAAAGGATAATTTAGGAGCAATTTGATCAAACGTTTTTTCTTCTAAAGATAGACTTCGATCCATAGGCCAGCCATTGATTAAATATTTTTTGACATTCTATAAACACTCATCTTCCTCAAAATTGTGCACCCAATAATCCTATGTAATTTTGTAGCTTTGTACAACATCTTTAACTGAGTACACACATTCAACATCATCTTCAGAATCAACTGACTCTTGGATATGAGGAAGAGGAATGCATGAAAGACAATCTGCTCGTACATTTTCTCACCAGGAAGATATTTGATATCCAAATTGAATTCCTGAAGTCTAGCTAATAGTCTGACCAGCCGAGAAGATGCTTTATTATAGGAACTGTCACCCAGCATGTACATTAAAGGCTTATGATCAGTATATAACTGAAATTTTGTTCCCCAAATGTACATTCGAAATTTTTCCACAGACCAAGTGCAAGCTAAGGCTTCACGCTCGATGGTACTATGATTAAGTTCAGCAGATGTTAACGTGTGGGAAGCAAATGCTATGGTGCATTCTTGTCCATGAACAATCTGGCTCAAAACAGCACCAAGTCCTTTAGCACTAGCATCAACTGTTATGCTTTGAACGACATACGTAAATGGTTTAATACCAGGAGCATTAACAACTATTTGTTTGACAGATGTGAAAGCGTCATGTGTATCATCAGACCACTCAAACTTAGCATGTTTTTTAAATAAATTCCTAAGAGGCTGTACCACTAAGGCATACCCCTGAACAAAGCAAGCCTAATATTCACTCAATCCGAGGAATGCTCTTAATGAATCTTTGTCTGAAGGGGAAGGAGCATTTTTAATTGCGTCAAGTAACACATGTTTAGGTTTAATACCCTCACTGGATAAATTATGACCTAAGTAGTCCACATCTTGAGCAAGAAAATTGAATTTTTTTATATTGACAGTCATACCCTGTGTCTTTAATATGTCTAGAACTTGTTATGCTAAAATATAATGTTGTTCTAATGTTTCCAAATGCAAAATGTCATCTTGGAAAGCTTGAATGCCAGGACAATTATTAAAAATTTGTCCATCAATCTTTGAAATATGCTAGCAGCAGATGCTAAACCAAAAGGGAGTCTCTTATACATGTAAACACTAAATGGAGTTACAAACATAGTTAAAGGTTGAGATTTGACAGCCAAAGGAATCTGGTGATAGGCCGAGCGTAAATCAATGGTGGACAAGAATTTGCTGCTACCTAATTTTGCAAGCATGTCACGAATTTTGGGTAAAGGATGAGCATCCACAACAATGTTACGATTGAGAATTCTTAATTCCGCACATAAACGAATATCGCCAGAATGTTTACGTGCCACGACTGCAGCCGAAACCCACTCAGATGATTCAACAGGACAGATAATATCTTGAGAACACAATTGATCAAGATGTTTCTTAAGATCATCCCTGACAGAGAGAGGTACATGGCGTAGTTTTTGAACTACAGGAAATACTTTTTCTTTCAATTTAATAGTGTGTTCAAAGTTTTTAACTACACCAACATCACTACTGAACACAGCTTTGTATTACTCAAATAATTTGCATAGAATAGGGTCCTGTGTTGTGTTTTCACGAATAGATAAAACAGGTAAATCCCCAAGCACAACAGGTTCAGGATGACCTGGTTTCAACATTATACCCAAGCCAGCTTGATGACGCCATCCTAAAATGTCTCTACCATCCAGTGCAACATAAACTTTTGTGTGGATAACTCTACCTTTGAAATCAATTGTGTCATGTGCATGATGATGTCATATTCACCAAACGCCTTTGGGTTAACATCCGTAGAGAGTAATTTTGTGTTTGGCCACAAGTTGTAAAACGTTTTTTCATCTAAAATAGTGATTGGCGAACCTGAATCTGCCATTACGTCAATAGCAATTGGAACAATTAATACTTTGCAATTAGGTCATTTAACCTTCTTACCATCAAGACAATTTATGTGTATACATAGAGAAGCAACATTAAGAGCATCACAAATCTCATCTTCAGTACGAATAAAGTTAACTTTGCTTTTGTCTTTAGGTAATCTACACATAGAGAAAAAATGCCCGATTCTTTTACAATTATTACATCTTTTACCTTGAGCTGGACAATTTGGTTTATTGCCCACATGAAATTTTGACCCGCACCTGTAACAGAAAATGTTAGGTTTACGTTCAAACGTTTTTTTATCTTTAAAACGAGTGGTGACAACATTAACATTGAACTCATTACTATTATCTGAAGATACACTCATAACACTAGTGTTGGTGTTTGTGCTAGGAGTCTCAGCTAAAATTTTTGATGATGTAACAGAGCACTCAATACTTTTGCCGATGATCAAAACTTCATCCAACGTAGGATTTTTACATGTTAAAATACGTTATTGTATTTTTTTGTTGTAGCAGTTAAATACTAGTTAATCACGAAGTGCAGTGTCAAGATAAGATCCAAATTCACATTTAGAAGCAAGAACTCTTAAAGTTGCTAGATAATCCTCAATGGATTCTTCTGACAATTGTTTTCATTTTACAAAAACATGACGTTCAACCATTATAGATGGCTCATCTTTGTATTGTTTCCCTAAACGAGCTAAAGCTTCAGAATAAACATTCGAAGAATCATCTGAAGATGGATTTTGAGCAATTGGTAAACTGTCAAATAATTGCTGTCCAGCATCTCCCAGATGATGAAATAAAATTTGCACTTTTCCTCGAGGGAGAGTATTCAAGAGCATCTATTGCCTCAAGATAGTTTGTGAAAACTCACAACCATTTATGCCAAGGAGTAGGTGGCTTACCTTCAACCTTCAAAAAACACGGTGGTGATAAAATACTATCATTCGAGTTTGCCATTTGAGGAGAATTAAAACTGTAACTGACGATGTTTCTTAATTAGATATCTGATGTTCGAATGTTCCAATTACACGTAACGAGGTGAGTATCTTAGTAATGAACTATTGTTGATCGTGACACTCCTTAATGTGTATGAAGATTGTCCCAAACTCTCAAAATGGCCGCTGAAACGTGCTGATGTAATCACGTAATTCAAACAAAAAAAAAACCTGCCCAATGTCTCAAAATGGGCGCTAAAATGTATTGACGTAATCGCGTACTTGACGAAGGAGTATAAGTCACCATTCAGGAAGCATGAACGTCGATGGTGAAATGGAAGCCAGTAGCCAACATGCGCTTAGAACGAATGCGCAATTCAAAGGACAACAACGTTCCTCAACGATCGGTAAGCAAAATCGTTGTATTTCTATAGATGCGGCACAAGCTAACATCGATCAATGGAAGAACGAAACAAATTAAATGTGAATATTTTTACTCACAAATTCACACATTGAATTGATGGCGAATTTTACCAATCCAAATCTTTAAAATGATGTCGCAGAGGTCGGTGGGTCAATGGGAATTTTCCTCGCAGGTTCTCCACAATTCATTAAATCCAATTTGTCGCCAAAATATGTAGTATGTTCCAAGGGTGAAAGTGTCCAAATAATTCCAGGAAGCAAGTTGGAGAATATATATATATTTATTCTCATCAATGATGACCCACGACTGATCACCACAAAGTTCAGCTATCATCTGAATACAACATCAAATATTCTGGAATACAATTATGTCATTCAGAAAACCTTAAAACTAACATTCTTTAAAGTAACATCAGACTATTCAAAAGAGATAACAAATACTAACTTGCTGCACACCCTCTTCCACTCTTTGTCCTGAAGGGATATTGCACCTCATCATCACTCCCATGCTGCTCTTTGTCCTTGTCCAATGGTCCTTGCAACCCATATTCTGTTATGTTTTACTTTTGGGTGTGGCTAGCCACGGTTAGCCTGGCAAAATTCATGTTATACCAACATAATCTCACATAATGTAGTATTACTTTTGTAATGGAAAATTGCTGAAATTACACCACAATAAGGTGTAATTAAGCCACATTGGTAGCTACATTTTGCATGGGAGACCGAAAACAACACAAACGCCCAGGATACGAGGGGCTGTTTTTCACATCACTTGTGTTATTTGTGCTAATTTTTGTGTGAAATGCAAACTTCCATCCACAATGGACACAAGAATGCACTTCATGCTAAAACATAGCACCAAATTCTGGTTTTGCATTTTGAATAATTTTGCGTCATTTTTGCAGAATTCTGTGTAATTACGCAAAAGTGAATTATGTGAACTTAGCACGCCCCTAGTCATTATCCTTGCAGGTCCCAAATACTCTTCCTCTCTTTCACCTAACACCCTGCCACTAGGACACCAAGCAAGGGGAATTTGCATGCTTTTTCATCCTCCTTAGGGTGGAGTCCAGAACCAGGATATCAGCTTGCACCCCAGCAGGCAACACCCTTTCCATTGGGTGCTGCCTCTTGTCCTCTCAAGGTCTCAGGAGCTTGCTTATCCAATCTTCTGAGTTCAGTGGGCCAGAAGATGTGCTGGGAGTTCATGAGCTCCACTCTCATTGGATCGCTGAGAAATTCTGGCATTTTGCGCTGAAATAATGGAACAGATGACTTTCCTGCTCCCTCAAGCGATGTGATGTTACCCTGCATGCATTTACCCCGCATGCTTTTACCCCGCAGTTTTTACTTCAATTTGTTACAACGCATTCCCCATTCCAACGCAATTACTATTCTAACTCCAGGGGGGCATTAGTTTGGGGAATGCGTTGTAACAGTTTTGCGGTGTAAAGCCCAATGTTATAATAGTTATTGCGGAGTAAAAAATGCGGGGTAAACGATGTTTCTCCCCACAAGCTTGTCAGGAAATTAATCATCATGTTCTCTGTGGTCATTCAGCCAATGGATGGCCATAGTGTGCCCTCTGACCCTTCCTCATCCCCCTAGTGAGAATGTCTGACTCTGCTCCCCTGAACCTCTTTTTGCCCTTCCTATTTTAAAACTGGTTCTGATGATGTCACTTCTCCCTTGTGCCTTCTGATGTATAATTCCAGTGACCATGAACATAACGTTCATTTCGATGATTTCTCTGTCCATATGATCACACCTGCATTTTCTACCTGCAAAGAGGCCCTTGCTGGGGTGGGACTTCATTTCCCAGCATTCCTTGTGACTCAAGGAGGGGCCACCTGATGCTGTAAAAGCTTCACTGGACTTCAGCAGAGCGGTACGCTCATTTCAACAGTTTCTCTGACCGCTTCTTGACATCTGCATGTTTTACCTACAATGACGCTCTCGCTAGGGTGGCACTTCATCCCCCCATATTGCCCTGAGGCAAGGAGAGGCCAATTAATGCTCTAAAAGAGCAGGTGAACTCCCACAATGCAGGACGTGCCCGGGCAAAGACCAGGCCAAGAGCAGGCCCATCTGTACCCATCCACGTCCGGGTGAGGTTGCGCCCACTCTCATGGTCCCTCGTCATTCTGCAACCTTGCAAATGCTGGACCCTTTTTGATTATATTGTCTCTCCTCAACTATATTCATTTGCCAACTATGGGGAAGAGAAACCTCTCACAGCCCCCTCTGATTGGCCCTAAAAGAGCTTCTTTATCTCCTCTTATCACCTCCTATGTATCCAGAGCCAGGGGTGCCGTCTTCACGGAACTTGAACTAGTTGAAACACACATTGATGAAGTCCGAAAAATGATCAATGTCCCACCTCGCTCGCCATCATTACCATCACCAGAGGGAGGTGCTCTCTCCTCACGTAACACCTAAATAAAAACAACAACAGGTGGTTCTGCCCTTATCAGAAACCCTTGTGTTGTGCACATCCCTGCCGAGAACACTATCATTCTTTGCCCTACCAGATCCCCTCTAAACGTCTCCAAATCACCCCCCCAACAAAAACGTAATGAAGACAAAACCAGAAATGGAGAGGTCATGAGTGGGAGAAGTTGGCCTGGTATATGCTGTCCACTAATTAAAGTGAGCACCTTGCACCAGTCCAAATTACCCTTATGATGTAGGAGATCAAAGATAACCTTTAGAAAGCTATCCCAGTGGTAGCTGTGGAGAGCAGCCTTCAGGCTTAATCTTGATGGAATGTAAATCAGCTTGTTTTTCCAGAATATCACCTCGTGAATTAATTAAATGAAAGGAGAACTACACAGTAGTTATATAAAAGATGTATTTATTAATATAACACTCTCTAGTATCCTCTACCCGAGGACAGAACACAAAGCACACAATACGATATCAATAGAACAGTTGTAAGTAGCACAATACACAGTGGGCTCCAGGGGGAGATGAAACCATATACTAAAATAGTGGCATAACAACCACGACTCGGGTCAAGACAAGGTCTGGGGCACGTAGAATCATTGGGACCCCAAGGAACCATCCAAGGTGAGTAGATAGGGACCCCAGAGGATGGGTTCAGTGTGCTAACTGGACCGCGGGCTCCGTACAATTCTGTGGGGAAGACGCGTTGCAATCTTACAGTTTAAGGACCCTACTAGGAGGACTTTGAGGAAACCCTTCAGAACTTAAGAGGTTGGAGAGCCACCCCACCCGTGGATACCGAAGTACCAGAGTTACCTATTCCAGAGGAAACCGCCGTCGTTCTCTATGGAAGGCTTCGAAGAAGTGCTGCTGCCGTGAAGGCGAAAAGGGTTCGGTGGAATCCAAGGATGGATTCTTGAAGAAAGGAACATGAAAGCAGAGGGGACAGAGTCTGGGTCACTTCAGGGTGACGAGGGGTTCGGGAGACGAATGCCCTCCAATGTTGGGTGTTTCAGGTGCGATGAAGGGATGCTTGACTCTGCAGCCACGAGGATCAGGAGACGTCGACGACAGCCAGGAGCCAGATGCCAGCTGTCCCGCAAAGGATGTTGAGTGCTGAGGGGTTGGTGTCCGGCTGGAGCACCAACAAGCCTTGGCAAAAACAACCCACACAGGAAGGTCAAGCAGGTTACGGTGTGGACCAGCAAGGTCCAGGGGACTCACCAAGCAATGAGGAGTCAGGGCACGTCTGGAGCAACCAGGAAAGCCCAACAGAATTCAAGATGTCCCTTAGGAGGACCCACAGGCAGGATGACCAAGAGTCGCGAGGGGACCTCGAGCAAGATCACAAAGTACCAGCCCACGGAGCACTCATTGAGAGGAGGACAGAGTTCATTGGTGGAAATACTGCTCTGGGTCAGCACTACAAAGAGTCCAATGCACAAGCTCAGGAATCACCAACAAGCATATGCACTTGCAAATAGACGCGGTGTACAGGGGTTCAGGTAATGCAGTACCCACGGGGGATACAGGCCTCAAACTTGCTAAGAGGGGAGATCAACTTCAGGGACTTTTGAAACCCACCTCCTGATATGCTTGAGTCTTCAGAGTCCACAGGAGCTTGGGAGCAGCAGACCAGTCAGTTGCGTTGTGGTGCCTGTGAATAAGGGGGAGTGACTCCTTCACCCCAAGGGAGATACTTCAGTTGTCCCTAGTGCACTGCAGGTCCTGCACGGAGCCTGTACGGAGCATGGGCACAGACAAAGCTTTGGACGGAGAGGGGGGCGAAGTCGGGCCCAGTCAAAGTCCATTGAAGTCCAGAGTGTCCAGACGGTCGAAGGTCAGTGGTTTCTCCTTGTAGAATCTTGTCCACGTAAAATCTAAAGTCTTACAGCCAGGTAAGCCCTTTTGTACCCACTGGAGAGGGTTGGACAGATTCAGGGAACCCTCCTAGGGGAGGGTCAGGACAGAGTTTAGTTTAGTTTATTTCATTTATAGAGCGCTTGGTTACAACAGACGGTGTGTCCCCGCGCTGAGACATAGGAGAGGGAGAGCTGCAGCAATCTAGAAAAGTACTTGCTAGACATCTATGAGATTTTCGTACTGCTGACCAGCCAGGTTTTTAGTTGTTTGCGGAAATTTTTCTCACATGTCTCTGTTCTTAGGGCTATCGGCAAAGTGTTCCACGTTTTAGCTGCTAGGTACCTGAAAGAACGTGCTCCCAATCTAGCTTTGTATATCCTTGGTACCTTCACCAGGGCTTTCCCTAAGGACGGCAGAGTCCGACCAGGGGTGTATTCCGTTAGTAAAGGATGAAGCTATTTGGGGCCGCATTTCTTGAGGATGCGATGGCCATAGCACATTGCCTTAAAAGTGACCCTCTTTTCCACTGGCAGCCAGTGCAATTCTTTCAGGACCTTCTCCGTGTTTGCTCTTCTGGGTAAACCAAGCACTAGTCGAGCTCCGGCGTTTTGTACCCACTGTAATATGGCTAGTCCTCTCTTAGTGGCTCAGAGATATAGGACATTACCATAGTCTAGTTCTGAGGTTATGACCGCATGGACAATTGTTTTCCTGGCATTAGAAGGTAGAAGATCGAGGATCTTTCGCAGGATCTTTATTGCTCTGTAGCATTTGGCCGCAACCTTCTGAATCTGGTTGTCGAAGTTCAGCTCAGAGTCGAAACATATTCCTACATTTTTAACTTCAGTTTTTGGGGTGGGCAGTTGGCCTAAGGACTCGGGCCACCACGCAGATGACCATATGGTTGGCGATCTGGCCACCACCATTACCTCTGTTTTATTTCCTTTCAGTTTGAGGCAGTGGTTGGACATCCAGTTTGCGACCTCTGATAAGCATTTGGAAAAACGGGTGGCTGCTTGCTCCTTGTTTTGTGATAGGAGAACAATTAGCTGCGTATCATCAGCGTATGAAACAATCGATACATTATGTTGTTCCACACGATCTGCTAAAGGACCTACGTATAAATTAAAAAGAGTATGACTCAGTATTGAGCCCTGTGGAACCCCCTGTGTAAGAGGCATACTCTCGGATAGGTAGGTTTTTTGAGCCACTCTAAAGCTTTGGCCAGAGAGGAAGGACACATCCAGCTCAGGGCCTTACTCCTAATGCCACATGCTTCAAGTCTTTGGAGGAGTAGCTCATGTGATACGGTGTCGAATGCCGCAACAAGATCAAGTAGGATCAGTGCGGCAGTATCACCTTCATCTGCATGTTTTCTCAGTGCTTCAGTGGCAAGGAGTAGTGCCGACTCCGTTGAGTGTGCGCTTCTGAAACCTGATTGCGAAGGGTGCAGTAGGTCATTTTTATCTATGTGATCAACTAGTTGTTTGTTGGTTATTTTCTCAGCAATTTTTGCTACAAAAGGCAGTAGAGAAATCGGGCGTAGGTTTTCTAATACTGTGTCCTTGATTTGTGGCTTCTTTTTCTGAGGTTTCACAGTGGCCTGCTTCCATTTAGCGGGGACCAGACCTTCCTGGAAGGAGCAAGATATAATCTCTAAAATGTATGGCATAATGGGGTTAGCTCCCTCCATTATTATCTCTGGTCTTGCAGCATCTACGGGGGTGCCAGATTTGATTCCTTTAGCTATATCTGTAAGTACGGCTAGATCGTGGATTGTAAATTCATCTAGCGTCCCTCCTACGTAGGGTTCTTGGTCAGAGTTATTGGTGCTGGTACCTAGTCTAGCATCTATCGGGAAGGTGTCGTAGATATTCTTTACCTTCATGGCGAAAAACTCTGCTATCTTATTGCAGCTCTCCCTAGAGGCTGGTTGGTCGTTAATCTCTTTCAGTGTTCTTAGTGTTTTCAGTATGGTGAATAATTCCTTTGGGGCATTTCTGGCTCTTTCAATTCTTTCTGTATAGAATGTACCTCTAACTTTCTTTATTTATGAGTGGTATCGTTTAAGCTCATGTTTGTACTTTTCTTTGGCCCTACTGCAATAGTCCTTTCTCCATGTTCGCTCAAGCTTTTTACACTTTTGTTGGCCTCTGCCAATTCCTTGTTAAACCATAGTGCAGTTGCACTATGCCTCTTAGGAGTTCTCGTACTCCATGGTGCTATCTCGTTTAGGGACTCGGAGATCCATGAATCCAGTTGGTCATTCGCTTGATTAATGTCTTTGTCCAATCTGGGTTCCTTCCCTATTAGTGCCTGCGAAAAAGAAGTGGAGTTAAAGTTGTTCCACTTCCTTGTAGTAATTTCCTTCCTAGGCTGTTGGAGTTTTTTTATGTGTGAGGGTAATGTAAAGGGGACTAGGTAGTGGTCTGACCAGGGGATTGGCCATGGCGCTCCTACAACTATCTCTTTGCAGTTAGTGAAAATAGGATCTAGTATATGACCCTTTTGTTTGTGTTCCTACTTTTTGAACCAAATTTAATGTCAGTAGGTCATTACATAGTGTACGTATTTCATGGTTCTGCTTATTGTCAAAATGAATGTTTAGGTCACCGAGCACCAAAAAGTTGTTATGTCTGAGTGCAGGTTGCCCTATTTTTTCTTCCAGACTTGTTATAAATTGAGTTGCTGGGCCTGGTGGTCTGTAGATTAATAAACCAGCTAAGGTGTTACCTTCTGTTGTTGATAGAGTAAATAAAAAAGCTTCACAGTTATCTATGTCAGCTTGTTTAATATCGCATTTCATAGTGGCATTGTGGATTATAGCGATACCGCCTCCAGCTTGACCCATTCGATCCTGCCTCACCAGCCTGTACTCATCGCTAATGAGATCCAGAACATCTGGGATGGAGCTATCATTCAGCCATGTTTCTGTCAGAAATAGGGCATCCAATGTGCTCTCAACTAACAGGTCCTTGATTTTATACTTGTGTTTTGCTTTTGATCTGCAGTTGAGCAGTGCTAGAAGAAGAATTGAATCTTTGGTGATCTGTGTCTCTGACATTAGGTTGGTTTGGCAATGCCCGCATTTCAGTATTTTACTGTCTACACTTAACTTATGCTTACATGCTGTGTTCAAAGGTTTTGATAACATAAGTAGCTCCTTCTTAGTATAAGTAATCCTGCTCTGAGGTACTATAGAATCAGGGGTCCTGGCCCTTGGGCCCGGTCTGGCACGGACGGGCGCAGACGGGCTTGCCTTTGGCGCGCCTTTGGCACGCCAGTGGCGTGCCCGCTGCGCGCATCCGCTGCGCGGTCGCTTGCCCATCGGTGTTTGTAGGGAGTGGCAGGTCAGCTCCTCCCCCTCCTCCCTCCCGGGAATGCCTCTGCTAGCCTGGCCGCGCCCTCCACACATTCGGCACACAGCTGTGATGGACCAGGGCGGGCGGAGCAGCAGCGAGGGAATGCAGGTATGAGGAAGAGGTGAAAGATACAATTTAAAAGCATCTAACAGGACAGAAATATCAACAAGTTTAAAAGAATTAAAGCTAAAAATGCGCTCACTCCGCAATTTCGCTCCGAGTGTCTCTGCGCGGTCGCTTGCCCAGAGGTGTTTGTAGGGAGCAGCAGGTCAGCTCCTCCCCCTCCTCCCTCCCGGAAATGCCTCTGCTAGCTCGGCCGCGCCCTCCACACAATCGGCCCACAGCCGTGATGGACCGGGGCGGGCGGAGCAGCAGCGAGGGAATGCAGGTACGAGGAAGGGGTGAAAGATACAATTTAAAAGCACCTAACAGGACAGAAATATCAACAAGAGAATTAAAGTTAAAAACGCGCTCACTCCGCAATCTCGCTCCGAGGTTACTCCCATGTCCCTTTCCCAGGTTCGTGCCAGAGCAGGAGCCAACGGCTCCCAGAACTGGTTTGAGCTGGACTATGCACAGGGACACCAAATGTGCCCCAGGTGAAGACTTTCAGGCGCTCTCAGAGTGCACCCATCCAGCCTCTGTACACTAAATCCTGTCTGGGAGGTGGTCACACCTCCCTGTGACAGGATGCCGATTGTGCTGCCTTCCTCTGCTCAAGCTTGTCTCAGCGGCAGGAGGGCAGAAATGTGTCTCTGGTCGGCAGCATCCATTTTGTGCTGATTGGGTCGAGAAAGCTGGCACCGGATAGACCAGTTACCCCAAGAAGCTCACTTCAGAAGGGTGGAATCATACCTCCTATGATTCCAAGGTGTTTGATACCAAACATGACATACTTTGTTTCAGCCGTTTTCAAGGTTGCATTTACCACAAGGTTATAATGCACCTCTACCTATATGTCTGGCTGAGTCACAGACAACCCGAGAGAATGGTCTCCGAAGGCTGCAGAGGAGCTCTGCTCATGCATGGGCGCCCTCTCACGTAAAACCCAGCACAATGCCTTCAGGATTGTTAAGGCCTGCTATAGGGGTGACTTATAGGTTTTAAGTGTAATGACCTATAGATATAGTGAACCAATATCTAAAGTAAGTGGTGCAAGCACCAGCTTACACAGGCTGCATTAGCAGACCTGCAGTTCTATTTTGCATCGCCTCTCATGGGTGGCATAATACATGCTTCTGCCCATGGGAGGCCTTTGGGGTACCTTTGCCCTGGGTGTATGGGTACCTTATACTAGGGACTTATAAGGGCACCCCAGTATCCAATCTGGAGTGTACCTAAGTACATGTCTAACATTTTGAAGGTCAAAGCAGATAGACTAGTTAAAACAGTGTAACATCAATCAAAAAGTGGGGGTAACCATAAGAAGCAGATCCTACTTTCCTACAAAGAGTACTGAGCCACCTATTAAAGTAGCCATACCATCCTTTCTACCAACTGCAAATAGTACCTCTGATCATGATATCTTTATTACCAGTCACAGTTTTTGTAAAGCCTTCTTTGATAAGTTGGAATCTCTGCTGAAGGAACTTTAACATTTGATCTTGTCTCATTTGAATCGACTAAATGATAAAGTACAAGGCTTATTCAATTACCACCAGAAGTCTCACAAGCCCCAGCCTCCCGAGCCCCCACCACCCAAATTTCGTTATACCTTCATTGTTTCTGCATCCACTACTCAGCCGTTAGCCAGCATTCCTAACTGTCCCTCGCTGGCCCACCCAATCCAACGGACAGCTCCCTTAAATCAAGCCAGTAAAGCACAGGCTGACAGCTCTACTGAACAAACACTGCAAGCAAATACCAGGGTCCTGAATGTACCATCCCTTGTCATTCTGACCACCCACAATTGCCTCCTGAATGTACGCCCTATGTTATCCTTCTTGCAGGCGTGACCCATTGTACAACGACAGTCCAGAAGTTTGGTTTTTACTTAAATGTAGAGTAGACCAGTGGCTTATGTCTAAATCCGGATGATGGACGACCTTATCATGACTATGATGTCACTGTCACTGAGAAGTGGTCCCAGAGAGTTTACTCCATCGAGCTGTGTTTATTGGCAACAATTCACTCTATCCTCTCGCACACAACTTGGGACCCTCCATAGGGTTGAATCTCTTTCTCCCTCCTTTTTCTTTTTGCGTAGGGTGCATTGTAAGAATGTAGTTTGAATGAGTGTGAATTTCTGGAATGAATGAATGAACAGGTACATATTTTTGTGGGGTGTCTGATATATATATTTTTTGGTATTTAAAGAAATGATTTCTGGAAAACAGCAATCCAATTTTTTATAAAATACAGTAGCTTGGCACAAATATATTTTTATTGAAATGTATGTTTAAATAAATATGTAAAAACAATTATATGTATAATAAAAAGTTTTTAATATCTAAAGAATATCTGTGAATAATACAATAACATTTTCTAAAGTTTGTTAAGTTTGCTGAACTTAGGTGGGGTTTTTGGCATGTTAGAACCTGAATAGGTCATATGGAAATCAAATAGGTCGGAACAGAGGTTCCTCTCAGGAAGGGTCTCCATTATTTGGCTAGGTGATTTTAATATCTCAAAATGATCTCTACAAGGGGACAGAGTATGTGGCTTCATGGATTGGCAGGGCGATGACCTATCCCCATTCCTGCATAACCCATATGGAGAAGTTCTGAATCAGATCATCCTAAAGTATAATTTACTTTTCAATGTAGCCTTCAATAAGAATAGCTTGGTGTCTCATCCCACCTTTACTGGTAAAGGCAGTGGTTCAACCATTGATTTTATCTTGTTTTGCTCTCATTTTTCCCCTCTAGTGATGGGTTCATCAATCCTATTCTCCAACCTTAGTGACCACAACCAAGTAACTATTTATGTTTCTTCCCCTGTTACTGATATTGTCCCGCCTGCTCCTCCCAGCTTTGTTGACCTACAATATAGTAAAAACAAGGGGATTCGTATGAAGTTGAAAAAGATTAACCTTGAAAACTTGGTTGCCGATTTAGTAAATGAAAGGAGTAAGGACGTGCTCTGCTGGCTCTCAGATTCAAGTGAACCACATATTATTCCGGGCAGTTTCAATGCCTTGTGCACGTCTATGTCCAGCTTGATGACCACCAAGAAACCTAATACTGCACCTTTTCTCCCCCATGGTTCAACCACGCCTGCTCAGTCACCTCTAGAAATCTGAAAATGGCAATAAAGTCCTCCCCTAGAAATATTAACAAAATAAGGCATGCCAGGAGGGCCTATAAGGCGACACGATGCAAGGAAGAGGGCAATCAGAGAGAAGGCCTGGGAGGACTTACTTTTGTCTGCCAAGGCTTTTTGGGACGTGATTAATCATCCTTATTTTTCTGATGAGAATAAACCAAAAATCACTTGTCACATCTCCCCAGAAAACTGGTTGTCCCATTTTAGTCGATTTTACAAGGTTACAACTTCCAATCTTTCCTATGCAGGCCCTCCTAATACTCACCTACCTAGCTCGCAGTATTCTGCTACCCCCAAGCCAGCTGGTACATCCCTGTCGTTCACTATAGATGTGAGCGATGTATCCTCTGCCATTCTAAAGATTATCCCCAACAAGGCCCCTGGCCCAGATGGGATCCCAATTGACGTCTTCCGACATAATACATCCTTTTGGGCCTCCTGTTGACAAATGTTTTCTGCGCCCTCTTTCAAGCAGAAATCCAGGATTCCTGGACAAAATCCACCAATGTCCCAATCGTTAAAAAGGATGAAAGAAGAGATCCATCATGTTACCGACTAATCTCACTGTTGGACTCCTCTGTCAAATCCTGGGAATAGTGATCCTCGAGATGCTGAAGGCATGGGCGGAAGACACTGGCCTCCTTTCTGAAGTTCAGTTTGGCTTCCGACCGGGCGTCCCTCCACCTGCTCCTGAACACGGGGAAGTACACCAAGGCCAAGGGAGGCTCAGTACATCTTGTCTTCATGGACCTGTCCAGGGCATTCAACCTTGTGGACAGGGGCAGCTTGTAGTACCTAACGCACCAAGCAGTGGTTGACACATGTTTGTTCGAGCTCTTCAAGCGCTTACACTGGGATACTTTAGCCCATGTGTGATTCAGCACTGACGGATAATGCACGCTGACTTTTAGGGGGGATAAGGGGGTTACGCAGGGGTGCATCTTGACCCCCTTCCTCTTTTTTTCTATAGAAATTCCCTCAAACTTACCCTCAAGCATAAGTGAAAGGATTTGCCCAGGGTATGAGATTGGCCTGTGCCCGTACTCTTCTACGCCAATGATGCTGTGCTATTGTCGCCTACTGCCATAGGGCTATAGCTCTTGCTAGATACATTCAATGACTTTACAATGAACCTAAAGCTAAAGGTCAATCATAAGAGATAATTTATTATGACCTTTGGTCAAACAAAAACTCATTCACGTCGGCTCAACATGGACGAGACTGCCGTCATGAAAGTCTCAAATTGTAATTACTTAGGGATTCTGCTGGATGCCAACTTCAAATGGGATAAACTCCAGGCAGAGATGGCTCAAAATGGATAGTGCAGCCGAGGCAATTTTTAGATTTGCCAGGAAACTCAGACAAAACCAATTATTGACCTTATTCCCCTTTACAAAGCAAAATGTCTTTCCCTGGACACTTATGGGCCGGGTGTTTGGGAGTACGCTAACTGCCGCCGCATGCAAGCTGCTAAAAACAAATTTCTCTCCAGATTGCTGGCAGACCCTAAAAGCACTGCTAACACCATCACCCAAACTGAAGTTGGCTTTTCTTATTTCGAAGATGCAATCAAACTGGCACCAGTCTTGGTATGGGCTAAAATCTGGAGTTTCCCTTTTACCAACTTCTCCGCCTCGTTATAGCAGACCGTATCAGTCTAGATCATGGCAACAACATTGCTTGGTTCACGTATATTAGAAAAAATTCTAAGACCTGGGTGTTCCATGCCTCTTCAATCGTCTCTGGGTGTGATTCTCTCAATGAACCCATTTCTAAATACGTCGATCTTTTTCTAAAACCCTTTATGATTGAGGTCCAGTCGTACTTACAAGACACTACTGACTTCATCAACAAATTACAAGAAGTCAGCTTTACAGAAGACAAAGACCTTTTGGTCACACTCGACGTGTGTTCGCTTTACACTCAGATCCCGCAGGATGATGCCCTAGCGGTCCTCACACATTTCTTGGATAAAAGACCCAGACCATTCAGGGTACCAACTGAATTCATAGTTGAATTGGCAAAGTTTGCCCTCAAAAAGAATTTCTTCTCATTTGGCAACGAATTCTTTTATCAAAACAAAGGTGTAGCGATGGGCTGTCCCTTTGCACCAGAATTGGCAGTACTGTACATGTCCATGTACGAACAAAAATTCATCTACAAGGATAACCCATTTAAACACTGGATTACTTCCTGGTTACGGTATATAGACGATGTCTTTATGACATGGTCCGGCGATGACATCCAGTGGACCCAATTTTTCAAGTGGCTTAATCAAAGATCTCCAGATATAAAATTTAGCATTCATTCTTCAAAACTGCAAATACCATTCCTTGACGTGGAAGTCTTCCCTGCAGAGGGACACCTAGTAACCTCTTTATATACCAAGCCTACAGATAGGAATAAGGCCTTGCTATTCTCAAGCAACCACCCAAGAAGTCTTAAAGAGAACCTACCATATGGTCAATTTCTTCGAATTAGAAGGAACTGTTTTTTCAAAGAGGACTACAATGAGCATTCCTATAATCTCATGGAAAAACTCAGAGACAGGGGTTACCCCAAAAAATTGGTTAAAGCTGCAAAGAAGAGAGCTTGGCGGACCCCTAGAGAAACATTACTAGTGAAGAAAGAAAAATTGCCACTGACACGTCATGTCTTCGTCACCACCTTTTGTCCAAACTCCAATCAACTTAAAAAAGTAATTCAACAAAATTGGCACCTGATTCAAAACTTAGAGCCTTCCCTTGAAAATTCTCCAATGTTTGCATTCAAAAGAGAAAGAAATGTGGCAAATCATATAGTCAGGGCGTCACAAAGACTTCCAACGAAAACATCACTAAGGGAAATGATGGGACTAGCACCCATTCAAGGACATCACAAATGCGGCACATGCTCTTGTTGTGACCAAACAGACAAGGGGTCATTATTTTCCCACAAAGGGATTTTTTGGAAACATGAAACGTTTTCAAATTGTAAAACCAGGTACGTAATTTACGGAATTAAATGCCCATGTCCATCCCTGTACATCGGGAAAACCAACCAAGAAATCAGACATAGGATAACGCAACACAAATCTCGGATACGCAAAAAAGTGGAAACAGCACCCCTTGTGAATCACTGGTTACGAATGTCACATGGAGAACAGGACCTTCGTTGGACAGTCATCTCTAAAATTGAACGTGACCCAAGAGGCGGTGATATTGAACTCAAGCTTGCTCAACGTGAAGCATTGCTAATTGTGAAGTTCGACACAGCAATTTCAGGGTTGAATGAGATATCTGAAATATTCAAACTTTAGAAACCAGGTTTCACCTTGTACAGGGCGCTTACGTATCATATACCTGCTTCCACACTAGCACGCATTCCAACTTGCTCCACACTATAGTTTTATCATCTGTGCCGGATCAGTGAACGGACTATCGATATTTACTTTACGAGCAACGCTTCATACAAGGCCCGGGTCTGATTGACGTCACATGGAATTGTTCCTGCTTTTACCTTGTATTTGATCCACGCATTACGGACATTTATCAAACTAAGGACTTCACTTCCCAGAATCCTTTCTGGGATCCCAAGTGACGTCGTATAATACTAACCAGGAAGTAAGTCCTTTGAAGCTTCCTGTTTTCCGTCGGACTTTGTAGACGCCGGAATCGAGGCACGAATTAGGTAAGCGGTGTGTCCTGTCCGCTCCGTAAACTGACGCTTTGACGAATAGCAATCTCGATTGCGAGCAATCCTTGCTTTACCATTTTGACTAACAGTGGCACATGTTGTTGTCTTTCCCAGTTTCGCCGCTCTCGAACCCACGATAGAATACGCAGACACTTGCTCGTCGTCCTGGCTCACACGAACTGTGGAATCTCTTCTTTCCTACCCAGGTATGTTCCGGTTGCAGAAACTTTATTGGAAGCGCACCAGTATACTAGGAATCTTTCCCGCCCCTGTCTTTTTACTAAATCTCTGTCTTTCGACTTGTTGTTGTTAGATCCTGGGTTCCTTGGGATTTTGCTACCCTTAACGCTAAGACTCCAGTCCACGTACTCCGTTCACCTTCACTTCCAGTACAAGGTAGGGCCTTACTATTTCGTCCTAGCCCGCATTTTATTATTCTTTCCATCGTTGGCATTTACCTCTTCAGACCTCTAATTAGTCCTGCTCCCCTGTTTACTTCTCTTTGCAGTATGTTCCCTCCTGATTAATTTCGTTTGGAAATCAGTCTCCCACCCTTTGCCGGGTAAGTCCATTTGGAGAACTCTGGCCGTTTTGGGTCTCTGTGCGCTTCCTTTGTTGTATGATTCATTCACTTTTTCCTTTTCTCTCTCTTTTCTCTTTTAGCTCTTTGGTCCTGATGAGAACCCCCGTCTCAATTTAACGGGGTTCGAAACGCGTAGACCTCTTTTTTTGTCTCCAGTCACTTATTTTCCAAGTCCGCCCTGGTGTTTGACTTTGTGCAGTTCTTTCAAATTATGTTTAATTTAATAAATTGAACAGGTTTACATTTACACCTTACATAGCGGATCACATCTAATTCTGTGTTAGACGGAGACACCTTTTCTGTTTGAAATCATAACCAAAAGGTTATTGTATTGTATGTTTGAGTTGAGTGTGTGATTGAGGAATGGTGTAAGATTGCATAATTAAAAATACAATTCTCTGTCATTAGGCCAGCAGAATTTTCACTTTGTTTGCACTTACGTTCGTTTTTTCCATTTTTTCTTAACGTGTATTGTCTTTATTAAGTATGTGTGTCCAGATTACATTTTTCTTATCTGATTCAATTATTGCGATAAATTGATATCTTGCAAATAAACTACTATCTAATAGTACGCCCATAGTCGTTTCTTTCTTCTACGGCTATATCTTGAAATTCTTTGTCAGCATTGGCACTCGCTAGTTCCTTCTGTTTATAGGCTCGGCCTTGCTGACTGGAGCCACACCCATTTTTGTTCAGATATATTTAGCGGGTTCCCACTCGCGAGGTGTTTTTTCTCCCCCAAAAAAGGTTGTAGGGGGTCAATTCGTTGTTCGGCACATATGTCATCCATGGAAGGTCTTTTCTTTGGACACTCCACTTAGGTTTTTCTTTCTCACATCGTTTGTTTCTTTAGATAATGTCTCAAAAAGACACTTTCGCGTACAGTGAAGATCATATCCAAAAATTGTTGAGTGCGCCGACCCTTTTCGCCTCTGCTTCTTTGAGCGCGACAGCTAAAACTCAAAACGAAACAGATAAACTTCTCCGCCTAAAGAAAAAGCAAATCAGGACGGACCTACACGGCCATTTCTTGGTTGAACATCTTAAAGCAGGGACTATCCCAGGAGGTCTCCAAATTCGAAATATTCCGGTTATCTTCACAGAGGATCCTCTTTACAAAAAAGGCTACAGCTGTATTGAAACCAAATGTAGTAGAGACCTTATGGTCCTTACAGTCGAAACAGCTATTAGGATCTCTCAACAACAATTGGAAGAAACAGCCACGTTGGAATCAGAAATCAAAAATAATCAATCAATCATTGACTGTAAAACTCTTCTGGAAAAAGTGGATAAAGAAATCTTGGAATTCAAGGATTATACCATTAATCAAAAAGGTAATCCATTTGAAAAAGACAAAAGAAACTTCTCGTTGGACTCCGTGTACTCTTATTTACAGGCAGATTTTTACACCAGATCAGAGTCACGTAGATTCCTTCCAGATTACCAAGGATGCTCAAGAAACCGTTTCATCACCTTTTCTGAAACTTCATCTTCGTCTGGTGGAGAGACGGATAGTAGTGAAGGTTGGCCATCGGCCAACAAGCGATGGAACTCCCAACCACAACAAGGACCTTCTTTTTTAGGGAGAGGCCAACAAAGATCACGCGGGAGAACAAGATACAACAACCAACCGTGGGAAATGACCACTCGCAGACAACACTACAAAAGTTAAAACCATCTCCCATATTCAACCTGTCTACACGCATACTAACTAAGGATGAGGAAAGTATTCTGGAAAAAGGGTTGACTTTTGTCCCTACAAGACATACTGATTTCATTAAAATGAAAACAGAAGCGATTGAGTTTTGTAGAAAGATCAGACTGAAAATGTTCTTCGCCGACACGGAGTATAACTCTCCCAATGAAGTAACAGGTCTAAAGAAAAAATCAACCTTCTGTCCTCCTAATAGTAAGATCCCCAAGGAGATGATATCTTTTGAACGGATCATACTATCGTCCATTTCTAATATGGAAAGAAAATCGAGATATATTAAACACAACATATCTAAAGCACAACGAGAAGCTCTAGTTACACTAAAAACCGACGCCTCTGTAACTATAAAGCAAACAGATAAAGGGGGTTCGATTGTTGTCTGGGATACGACTGACTACACAGCAGAAGCTATGAAACAATTGAATGACCCCACCTGCTACAAACGCATTGCCAAAGATCCCACCGTTGAACTCCAAGGCCATCTCTTTGATTTTCTTGACAAAGGCTATGCCCAGGGCATCCTAGGACCTAAGGAATACAATTATCTGTGCAATAAACATCCTAGAACCCCGGTGTTCTATATCCTCCCTAAGGTTCATAAGAACGAAACCTCTCCTACAGGTAGACCAATCGTCTCTGGGTGTGATTCTCTCAATGAACCCATTTCTAAATACGTCGTTCTTTTTCTAAAACCCTTTATGATTGAGGTCCAGTCGTACTTACAAGACACTACTGACTTCATCAACAAATTACAAGAAGTCAGCTTTACAGAAGACAAAGACCTTTTGGTCACACTCGACGTGTGTTCGCTTTACACTCAGATCCCGCAGGATGATGCCCTAGCGGTCCTCACACATTTCTTGGATAAAAGACCCAGACCATTCAGGGTACCAACTGAATTCATAGTTGAATTGGCAAAGTTTGCCCTCAAAAAGAATTTCTTCTCATTTGGCAACGAATTCTTTTATCAAACCAAAGGTGTAGCGATGGGCTGTCCCTTTGCACCAGAATTGGCAGTACTGTACATGTCCATGTACGAACAAAAATTCATCTACAAGGATAACCCATTTAAACACTGGATTACTTCCTGGTTACGGTATATAGACGATGTCTTTATGACATGGTCCGGCGATGACATCCAGTTGACCCAATTTTTCGAGTGGCTTAATCAAAGATCTCCAGATATAAAATTTAGCATTCATTCTTCAAAACTGCAAATACCATTCCTTGACGTGGAAGTCTTCCCTGCAGAGGGACACCTAGTAACCTCTTTATATACCAAGCCTACAGATAGGAATAGGGCCTTGCTATTCTCAAGCAACCACCCAAGAAGTCTTAAAGAGAACCTACCATATGGTCAATTCCTTCGAATTAGAAGGAACTGTTTTTTCAAAGAGGACTACAATGAGCATTCCAATAATCTCATGGAAAAACTCAGAGACAGGGGTTACCCCAAAAAATTGGTTAAAGCTGCAAAGAAGAGAGCTTGGTGGACCCCTAGAGAAACATTACTAGTGAAGAAAGAAAAATTGCCACTGACACGTCATGTCTTCGTCACCACCTTTTGTCCTAACTCCAATCAACTTAAAAAAGTAATTCAACAAAATTGGCACCTGATTCAAAACTTAGAGCCTTCCCTTGAAAATTCTCCAATGTTTGCATTCAAAAGAGAAAGAAATGTGGCAAATCATATAGTCAGGGAGTCACAAAGACTTCCAACGAAAACATCACTAAGAGAAATGATGGGACTAGCACCCATTCAAGGACATCACAAATGCGGCACATGCTCTTGTTGTGACCAAACAGACGAGGGGTCATTATTTTCCCACAAAGGGATTTTTTGGAAACATGAAACGTTTTCAAATTGTAAAACCAGGTACTTAATTTACGGAATTAAATGCCCATGTCCATCCCTGTACATCGGGAAAACCAACCAAGAAATCAGACATAGGATAACGCAACACAAATCTCGGGTACGCAAAAAAGTGGAAACAGCACCCCTTGTGAATCACTGGTTACGAATGTCACATGGAGAACAGGACCTTCGTTGGACAGTCATCTCTAAAATTGAACGTGACCCAAGAGGCGGTGATATTGAACTCAAGCTTGCTCAACGTGAAGCATTGCTAATTGTGAAGTTCGACACAGCAATTTCAGGGTTGAATGAGATATCTGAAATCTTCAAACTTTAGAAACCAGGTTTCACCTTGTACAGGGCGCTTACGTATCATATACCTGCTTCCACACTAGCACGCATTCCAACTTGCTCCACACTATAGTTTTATCATCTGTGCCGGATCAGTGAACGGGCTATCGATATTTACTTTACGAGCAACGCTTCATACAAGGCCCGGGTCTGATTGACGTCACATGGAATTGTTCCTGCTTTTACCTTGTATTTGATCCACGCATTACGGACATTTATCAAACTAAGGACTTCACTTCCCAGAATCCTTTCTGGGATCCCAAGTGACGTCGTATGATACTAACCAGGAAGTAAGTCCTTTGAAGCTTCCTGTTTTCCGTCGGACTTTGTAGACGCCGGAATCGAGGCACGAATTAGGTAAGCGGTGTGTCCTGTCCGCTCCGTAAACTGACGCTTTGACGAATAGCAATCTCGATTGCGAGCAATCCTTGCTTTACCATTTTGACTAACAGTGGCACATGTTGTTGTCTTTCCCAGTTTCGCCGCTCTCGAACCCACGATAGAATACGCAGACACTTGCTCGTCGTCCTGGCTCACACGAACTGTGGAATCTCTTCTTTCCTACCCAGGTATGTTCCGGTTGCAGAAACTTTATTGGAAGCACACCAGTATACTAGGAATCTTCCCCGCCCCTGTCTTTTTACTAAATCTCTGTCTTTTGACTTGTTGTTGTTAGATCCTGGGTTCCTTGGGATTTTGCTACCCTTAACGCTAAGACTCCAGTCCACGTACTCCGTTCACCTTCACTTCCAGTACAAGGTAGGGCCTTACTACTTCGTCCTAGCCCGCATTTTATTATTTTTTCCATCGTTGGCATTTACCTCTTCAGACCTCTAATTAGTCCTGCTCCCCTGTTTACTTCTCTTTGCAGTATGTTCCCTCCTGATTAATTTCGTTTGGAAATCAGTCTCCCACCCTTTGCCGGGTAAGTCCATTTGGAGAACTCTGGCCGTTTTGGGTCTCTGTGCGCTTCCTTTGTTGTATGATTCATTCACTTTTTCCTTTTCTCTCTCTTTTCTCTTTTAGCTCTTTGGTCCTGATGAGAACCCCCGGGGTTCGAAACGCGTAGACCTCTTTTTTTGTCTCCAGTCACTTGTTTTCCAAGTCCGCCCTGGTGTTTGACTTTGTGCAGTTCTTTCAAATTATGTTTAATTTAATAAATTGAACAGGTTTACATTTACACCTTACATAGCGGATCACATATAATTCTGTGTTAGACGGAGACGCCTTTTCTGTTTGAAATCATAACCAAAAGGTTATTGTATTGTATGTTTGAGTTGAGTGTGTGATTGAGGAATGGTGTAAGATTGCATAATTAAAAATACAATTCTCTGTCATTAGGCCAGCAGAATTTTCACTTTGTTTGCACTTACGTTCGTTTTTCCCATTTTTTCTTAACGTATATTGTCTTTATTAAGTATGTGTGTCCAGATTACATTTTTCTTATCTGATTCAATTATTGCGATAAATTGATATTTTGCAAATAAAATACTATCTAGTAGTACGCCCGCAGTCGTTTCTTTCTTCTACGGCTATATCTTGAAATTCTTTGTCAGCATTGGCACTCTCGCTAGTTCCTTCTCTTCCCTTCCCCAGCGTGATTGATCACAGCCCATAGACCTTGATCCGCTCCATTTTTTATTCAAATAGTAACCTCACTTACAAGTCCCAGGTGAGGACTACTGTACGTTATCACTTGGAGATTACTTCACTTGAGCAGCCAAACTATATCTGCCTGGGTTCCTAATTAGGAGCCCAGATTTTATCTAACACCTTTGAGGTTGTGTGTCGTTCACTTCCTGGTTGCTTTCCCTCAGCAAGGCAGTTGGTTCTCGTCCTTGCCCTGCTGTCCTTGTGACAATACCAGTCAGCAATCTACAATGCACTTTGGGGCAGATTTACAAGCCCCTTGCGTGACTTTTGCGCTGCAGTTGAGTCCCTTTTTTGACGCAACAGCGGCGCAAACAATGCGGCCTATTTACAACGTGACGCACCTAGGGAGATGCATCACGTTGTAAAGCCCTGCGTCACATTATACCTGCGTCAGATATAATGTATGCAGGATGGGCATTCCCAAGCAGGAAGCCTCGTAAAAGTGACGCAGTGAAATCAACAAAATTTCACTGCGCCACTTTTAGGACGCCACTGCGTCAAACCCTTACGCCTGCTTCAAGGAGGCGTAAGTAGTGACGCAGTGTAGTGGGAATAGGCCTTAACACGCATTGCTGGAGTTGCGTCGTGCTTGCGACACGACTCCAGCAATGCGTCACGCTATTATTGGCTTTATTTGTCACTCTTTTAGGATTAGAAGAGACACTAGGATATTGTGTACAGTCGACCTTGATCCTTCTCACTGAATTTACTTCTGTTTTAATTTGTTTTTAACCGTTTGCCATTGCTACTGTTGTTGTTATTAATTTCAGCTTTAACATCTGACCGACGTAAACTATTTTAGTCACGGGTGTTTTTATCTGTTTATTGCTGCTGCTCGTTGATGGCCAAACCGGCCGAATAAAGTTGTTACTGACTGAAGTAATTAATTTGCTTTAAGTTTCAACAAGTGGTGGCACATATCCTCGTCCCTAGAGACCGAAAGAAAATAATTTCGCAATAGAACTTTGTGAAAAAGCCTTCACTGCACCACGTCTGTACCGATCCTTTCTGTCTTGATGCGGTGCTGCTGTGATTCACAATGTGCCTTTCTTCGAACGCAGGCCACGCTCTTTCACAAGTTTACGGCTCCAGCAGCATAATACAGTGACAGCTGCTGCTTGCCCCCACACACCCACACTCGCTTCTTCAGTCATCGCGCAAGAACCACACTCCACGCTGTTACTTAAAGCGTAAAAGGCCATTTTATTAGGACAAGTTTGCAATCATTTAGACTTTATTCGACAGTACATAAATGCACTAAATATACTTTTCCCATCCCATTCGACTCATTCTCCTTTCATCCATTCTCAAAACCATCTCACCTGTTAAGAATCTTCCCCCATTCACTCGGTGACCTCCTTCCTCTCCCCATTCTCACCTTCACTTGCCCTCCAAGCATCCTCTGTTGAATTTCCTTCATTGGTCATTGCTTCCCGCGCCCGCTATCAGTCACCTGTGTACCGTTCTCCCCCCCCCCGAGGGGTGGATCCACCCGTATGTAACTCTCCACCCCTCCAAAGTACTGTGACGCCTCTACTCTGCAACCTGCCCTAAACTGGCACGCTCAGCCCAAAATATGTCCCAACCCTTCGCTTAACGTCTGTAGGGTGGGTGGGCGGACAAACTTTATTCTCCCCCGGTGGTGCTCAGGTGTCAGGAAGAGGCCGGATCTTCCTCTCCTGACACCTTATATACCCTCCCAACTCCCGCCCCCTCCTTCACTCCTATGATCCCACCCCCACCTTGTCCTTCCGGTCGTTGCGCGAATCCCCCGTGGGAAGACTGGTCTGCGACCTTCACTTCCCCCGGGGGCCGTCATCGCGCAAGAACCACACTCCACGCTGTTACCTGAAGCGTAAAAGGCCATTTTATTAGGACAAGGTTGCAATCATTTAGACTTTATTCGACAGTACATAAATGCACTAAATATACTTTCCCCATCCCATACCAACTCATTCTCCTTTCATCCATTCTCAAAACCATCTCACCTGTTAAGACTCTTCCCCCATTCACTCGGTGACCTCCTTCCTCTCCCCATTCTCACCTTCACTTGCCCTCCAAGCATCCTCTGTTGAATTTCCTTCATTGGTCATTGCTTCCCGCGCCCACTATCAGTCACCTGTGTACCGTTCGCCCCCCCGAGGGGTGGATCGGCCCGTATGTAATTCCCCACCACTCCAAAGTACCGCCAACCAGGGAAACCCCCGAAGGGCGGTTCCCTGCCCCACCCCCAGTTCCAGTGCACCATTCGCCTCCATCCAGTCTACCTTGCGGCACCCTGTGGACGACCCTCCCTCCCCTAAACCTGCGTCCCGTATAAAGTTCACTATTGCCGGGACACCCCCAGACTGCGAAAGGTGCACCTATTCTAAGTAGGACTACCTGTTTCTCCAGTTCGCGTGCACCTAACGCTTCCCCACCCCAAAAAGCACCAGGTGGACGACCATCCACCCTTGAAACCTATGTCCTGTGTCAATAAGCAACATTTACCGGACAAACCCCTTCTGTGGAAAAAATGCACCGTCACAAAGAACCACCTGTGTCCCTTACCATCGTCTCCTTAACTGCGGACCGTCCCCCTGTAATCCTGTTCCACAGCCTCCAAACTCCCTTCTTGGCAAGGCACCATCGGTGGATAACCATCCACCCGTAAAGCCAGTGTCCGTTGTAAACCAGTAACCTTTCCAGGCCAATCCCCCATCCATGAAGAGCGTCCCAGCCCCAAACAAGACCATCTGTGTCCCTTCAAATAGTCCCATTACCTGCGGGCCATTTCCCTGTAAGCATGTTCAACAGCCCCCAAAGTCCATCCTCTGCAAAGCACCATCGGTGGACGACCATCCACCCATAAAGCCAGAGTCCCTTGCAAAAAAGGGAAATTTCCAGGGCAATACCCCTCCATGAAAAGTGCTCCATCCCCAAACAAAACCACCCCATGTCCCCTCAAACAGGCCCATTACCTGTGGGCTATTAGCTGTTAAGCATGTTCAACAGCCCCCAAAAAATCCCTCCTCTGCAAGGCACCCTCGGTGGATGACCATCCACCCTTACTCCTGTGTTCCTTGTAAACAAGGGACATTTCCAGGACCATCCTCCTCGTGAAAGTGCCCCATCCCCAACAAGACCACTAGTTTCCCCTCAAACAGTCTTTTCATGGCCTGCCGGCCATTTCCTTGTAAGCATGCTAGACATCCCCAGAGACCATCCATTGCAAGGCGCAGTGCTTCCCCATACCAACTTTCCCAAGTTCCCTGTCATTGAACCATATCCCCTGCCATGCCTCTCGGAGTAAAAAAAGACCTGCCATTTTCCTGAGTACTTTCTCTCCCACACCTTTGCTTGTATCAGAGCAAGCTCCTATATCGTATGACACAAAGTCTCTCTCACTGGCCGCAACGCTCACCCAGAGTCAATTCTACTGTTCCCCCCGATCATCATACATCCCAATGACTGTGTTCCCCACCTGGTGACATCCGTACACCCGCTATGTCACCTCTGTCGCTGCCCAACGTTCGGGAGAATGTCCGCCTTTCCAGGCGACCACCCTGGATCCCAGGCAACTCCCACTACCTGCAGTAGAATGATTAGTCCTGTAAGGATTATGTCAATTTCCCCTCCATCACCAGTCTCTTCAAAACCCCCGCCTAAACCCCTTCTTCTGTACCTATAACATCACAACACACCCTACCGTACTCCCATCTCCCCAATCTCCGACTTCTCTCCCCCCCCATACAGCCCTCCTGATGTCACCTCTGTGACAGCCCCCCGGCGTAGGAATCGTACTTCTCCTTAAGGGAGCCCCGCCCCGTCGACCCAGCCCTTGAATGAAACCTAAATAGCCTGCAGAACCGTTAAACTACCTACCGCATTTGGCAACCCCAATTCCCAAGCCATAGGCCTCCCTTCTCTTGCCACCAATCACTGCTGCCTCATGCCCCCTCCTCGCTTTCCCCAGCTCCTTTGCCGCATGCTCCACTTCCCCCCAAACGCTGTAGCTGAACAACAACTCAAAACTCCCAATCGCCCTTTCCCAGGCACACCACCCCATTCTCAACTACGCCTCAAGCGCCAATGCTGCCCCATTAGAAAAACGTTGTGCCTCGTACTTCCACCCAAACAAGCCAGGCACTAACAGCCCGTCATCACAGCCACTGCACCCGTGTCTGCTGCCCCACCGGGACCATATCATCGCGTCTCCTCTGTCCTGCACTACCATACTCCCAGATGCCCCTGAAGAAATCGTCATATAGTCAGTGGCGTTCCGACACGACCACCATGTGCTGGCTCCCTGCTCCAGATGCGCTACAACATCTCCCCGCCCCTATAAATAACACTGCGTCATGTAAACCAAGATCCCTGTTTCTAAATTATTGCCTGCTACAACCCAGTAGACCACCTCATACCCAAACGCCTCTTGCCGTGCCCGAAGGCCCCTAACCCTGTCTGGCTCCCTCAAGCAGTGGCCCATCCCTTCCCCGGCTTGTCAGCTCCCCGCCTGGCGCACCCCCTCAGCCTCCCTTACTGCGATGCCTACGGAAGGCGAGTATCTTATCACGCAGCCAACAAACTACCTGTACCAGTCCCATCCCCAGGCAAGTCCCTGCCTATATACCTTTGCCCCGTCACGCCTCACGACGCTCGCGCTCCAGGTACTGTGACCCCCAGAGCCCCACAATTCTTCATGACCTCAGCCCCCACCCTGTGTGCACCGTCCATCAGGCAATCCCGCTTCATCTACATATTTGCCCCGTCTAACAGCTGCCCTCGCACCCAGAGACATCCCCCCACCCCGGAGACCTCCACTACTCTCAGTCCTCGAATGCTCCCTGTGCAGATGGACTTTGCCCCAGGTCTCCCTTACAAAAAAGGGGGGGGCATCCATGATGGCCATCCACGTCTCTCCGTGCTCCTGCTTGCCGCAGCAACTGCTTCCTCTTGTAAGGCTACTAGCGCCATGGACCCATGGCCTCCAAATAATCGAGAAGGACCGCCAGGCCCCTGACTACCCCGAAGGGCTTCCCTCCCCATTCTAACCGGATGGCCCAGCTTGACCCCGTGAATGACTCTCCATCCCCCTAGACGTCGTTGTCCAACCGACACGGGAGCCCTCACCAATCGCCCCTGTCCCCCATGTGACCTGTCCGTTAGAAGAAGCCCCAGAAACCCGCACCCCTTCCCTCCAGGTCAACCCCTCTTCTGATTACGTGCCCACCAATGTAAGTGCCGAGAAATCTCCTGCCTGCCCCCCCAGCTGTGGGTAGCGGCTGAATATTGCATTGAAACACCCCTCTCCCCCAGTTGAGCTAAATTCGGGCTGACCTTATCCCTCCTCCCACCGTTCCAGCCCAGCAAACACCCCATCCATCTTATAGTACCCCCAGCTGTCCCCGGGCCGCACACCAAAATATGCTGCCCCATGTGTTTCGAGACCGATATCCACAATGTGAGTCAATTGGCACCCTCGGCTCAAAAGTCACCCTTTAAACATGGCAAATAGCCTTTAAAGACGGCAAATAGTGACGAGCTACCCCTTGCTTGCCCCGGCTCAAAAGTCACCCTTTAAACATGGCAAATAGCCTTTAAACACGGCAAATAGTGACAAGCTACCCCTTGCTTGCCAGCCTTCTTTTCACCTGAGATCACAATCGGCCATTCGAAACCCAAAACCCTCTCATCGCTTGGCCCCAAGGTTCCCATCGTCTGACGTACGCCACCTCCGCGCATGTATCACCACCAAACCCCCCACATTCTCCAGCTGACCAGCTGTGCGTCATTTGGGCCCTGGGCTCCCCAGGCCCCCAGCATTGTCCCAACCTTACTGAAGGAAATACCATTGCATACACTTATAACTGAGCACCTGGTGACAACCAGGGAGTGAACACCTAATCTTCGAAGTACGAATCCAAGACCTTAACCCATCATTCTTTTACCTGAGTGTCCGTCCGGGACCTCCTCATCCAGACCGAAGCTGCCATCCCCCTTGGAGCTCCTGGCCTCCGCTCCATCATAAGACGCACTTGCGTGAAACAAACAACAAAATGGTCTGGTTACCTGAACTTCCCCCCGCCCCCCGTCAACCCCCCCACTCCACATCCTCCTTCTATCGCACTGTATCCGGCATGCCAAATTCATCATCCGTCGCACACTGTCACATTCCCACGTCTTCACCCCCCACACAACATCCATGCCATCCTTCACACAGAACATACTCATAACTTGGTAGGATTCACAAGGTTGTATTGCTCAATGCGCGAATCCCTCGAAGGAGGGCAGGCCGCCGCGGACCGCCCTACTGCTTCTGGCCAGCGTCTCGGGGCCGTCGTGCGCCCCGCCGGCATCACCCCTTATCTGCCGGCCTTATTCGCCGGTCCTGGATCCCCCCCCACTCGGTCGCGCCAACCAAGTGGGTCCCAAGCACCACCGGGCCTCGTGCTGTGATAGCAGTCCCTCACCCGGACTCTGATGACCCTGGCCACTATCGCCTGCAGCTCCCCGCCACCTCCTAGGCCCACCCCCCCACACCTCCTTCCCTAGCAGCAGCACCTATGCAAAGCCCTACCTCGCTCCTCCTACACTGCCACCAGACTCTAGCCCCCACCCTCTCCCACCACCAAAAACCCAGTCCGGACCCTGAGCCTAGCCGTGGATACAGCCGCTGGGGTGGGCCCACTGCCCGCTACCTTGGCCGTAATCAACCCCCAATGCCGCCCCCCCTCCCCAACCACGTCCCTCTGAACCAACTTGGGCAATGCGCTGAGCCCGGGTTTTAGTTTTTTTTTTTGTGCATATTTATACAGCGCGAACTCGGCCCAAAGGTATTGGAGCGCTTTACATAGCACCTTATGTACATTACACATTCAGGCCCGGGGAGATGAAGTTATTTGCCCAGAATCACAGGATGTGGACGTGCCCTGTGAGGCTCGAACCCTGATTTCCTGCACTCGAGGCGGCAGCGCAGCAGACAGTCGGAAAAAACAGATCCACCTCCTGGGAAGCAGAAAGAGGAGGGGTCCCGCCTCTGCCCCCCGGACCCCCGTGTCCACCTCGTGCTAAGAAACCGGAGCGCTCCCACCATATCGGGCGACACACGCACGCCCCGCCTTCCCCCGCCTCATTTCCGCCCTGGGCCGCCTGACACAAAATCGCGCCGCCGTGTGTGCCGTCCCCTAGCCCACTACCCTCCCGCATGAACCATTACGGCCCACTTGCATCGAAAACGGCAGACGCGCAAGCATTCTGTGCCCCCCTGCATCCCGGACAACCATGATATTGCAGCCCCCGCCCCCTACCTGAAATGGCCGGTCGAGTCTGCGATCCAGCGCACGCACCTCTGGCCTTCAGCGCACGTGAGGCCATCCTGGCCCACACGCCTGAGAACAACGCCCCAGGATGTAGGAGGTACACCCGGCCGGGCCAGCCAAGACCTCAATGCTGCACAAACGGCCGCAGCGTCGATGACCCCGTGCCTTACAGCCATCTGTGGCAAATTCACCTTACCCTACCCTAACTACCAGTGCCAGCCCCCCGCTGATCGACCAATCGGCAGATGGCCTAACACTGTGGGATCTATCTCACTACAAACTTTATTCTCCCCCCAGTGGTGCTCAGGTGTCAGGAAGAGGCCGGATCCTCCTCTCCTGACACCTTATATACCCTCCCAACTCCCGCCCCCTCCTTCACTTCTATGATGCCACCACCACCTTGTCCTTCCGGTCGTTGTGCGAATCCCCGGGGGGAAGACTTGTCTGCGACCTTCACTTCCCCCGGGGGCCGTCAATACACCCACCTTGAGGCATCGGAGTAAAAATTGTCAAAGGCAAGTGTGCACATATGATTGAGTGAGGGGAAGAGGCGGGAATTGCCGGCTGCAGCATTCCTACAGCGCATGGCTGACGAGTGAAATGAATTCCTCAAGAGATACCCCTGCCATTCTATTCAGACCGAAAAAAATTCACTTTCCAGTGACAGAGAGAACATGGAGGGCACGTGACAAGTCTTCATAACAACAATAAATGTGTCCTTGTGTAACGTAACTGGTGCTCATGTAAAGCGCTCCAATACTTTCAAGTCGAGTTGGCGCTATATAAATCAGCAACAGCAACAAAAAAAACGTTTTAAAAAGTCAGTCTTCTCTTCGTGCAAATTACGCTTTATTTCCTCTTCCTAGTGGTGATCATAATAACAACCCTTTGACTGGACTGTCAGTACTCGTGCCCCATAAGACAGCCGTGTTTTCCCCTAAGGGGAATTGTAAATATCTGGCACGGGGAGGCCCCCAGATCCCTGACTCTGTTACGAGCGATTTCAAGTAGCATTAGCGTCATTGTCCTGCTGTACAGTGACCCAAGGTCATGTAAGGGTCATATAGTGGCGTCTTGTTGTCCCAGTTGGACAGTTTAGTCAGGTTGGTGTGACTGGCAAGAGGCTGAGGGATAGTGGGGCAGGCACTGGGGGTAGACATAAGGGACCCAGCACATCAGACCAAACATTTCTATTACAGGGCAGGGAATGGACCGGCGCAGCTGACTCAGCAGGGCTGGGAGCGGCCCACTGGCACCGAGGTGAAGTGAGGGTGGAGCCTCGCGTGGCGCTCCCGGTAACATCAGGGAAGCCCAGCGTGGCCAGTAGACGAAGGCCCAGAATGACCTTGCTGGCCCAAACGATTGGCGGGTCTCAGTGGACCGTCGCATCGTAGCGGAATTATATTGAATGTGCAGGGCCCATGGAGGAGTACCGGTGTGTACAGTCGGCTCCTCCACAGAGACGCAGCGGGTCCGGTAGGGCCCGCAGGGAAGAGTTGTCTCAGGACTAGCTCCAGGTTGGGGGGCCAGTGGAGTTGGATTATGACGAAGAGAGTCTTGAGGGAGGGGAACTGCGGGACGAAGGGGTTCAGGGACAGGGGGGACACTCTCACATTTTGGCTAGTATTTTGCAGGCACCAGCAGTGAAACCGCAGACGGAACAGGGTCCCCCGGTAAGGGCACCGAGGATAACTGAAAGGAAAGAGCCATTAGCAAGGCTGACTGCAACTGTACGGGCACCCTCCTTGGAGCCAGGTAAGGCAAATAGGGTGCGGGACAGGCCTTTGATGGTGTCAGTAGGGGGAGGGGGGAGGCGGGCTGGGGTAGGTGGAAGGGCGCTTGCAAAAAGGTAAATACATGATGGACATTGGGGTGGGTACGCAGGACATGGGAGTCACAAAAAGCACTAAAGCGGAGAGCGGTACCAACACAGACACAGTCACGGGTGACGGAGACAAATCGGGTGATAAAAAGGAGGGCCCGGAGAGTAGGGAATTGAAAATTTTAAAACTCCCTTATATGGGAGTAACAAAACCTTTAGGGGCTCACTTATTGTTGACGACCAAAGAGCGTATTTGGAAGGGGGAATACGTTGAGCTGTTGAAGCTCTTACATAGAGAAGTGAGGTCAAAAGAGGGATCCAAGGAGGAAGAGTATGAACTGGCCAAGAGCCCAAAGGTACCCCTGATGATAGAAAATTGGACGGCGGCCTTTTTGATTTATGCTAGTGTGTAATGCGAGAAGTTCCCGGAGCGCTGCGTAGCTTTATTTAAATATACGGACGTGATCAGGGGGGTGGATATACTTGGGCACAATATGAGGAGGAGTTCAGGGCACGCATGGCTTGGGACCCGGAGGCCAAATGGGGGGAACTCAATACGGATCTGTGGCAACATACCATGGGGGCAGAAAAGGGGGGAAAGACCATATTTACGGCCAGCGGTTTACCAATAGAGTACCAACCCTTTCAGGGTAAGCCCCCCTGGGTAGGGATTGAGGGCACGGGAAAGACGTAGTCTGGGTCAGGAGGGGCGTGCTGGGATTTTAATAAGGGCATGTGCAAGCAGTAGTATTGCAGGTTCCGGCACAAGTGTTCCAAATGCGGCGGCCACCATGCATTGGTCAATTGCTGGGGCAGACAGCAACAGGGAGGCCAACAGTGGCATCAGCTGGGCAATAGCGCAGCAGGTCACCCACAGCAATTTACAAATAATAGAGGAGGTAAGGGGCCACAGGGACCTGGGCCAAAAGCTCGCACACCAGTTTAACTCGAGAATTTAGAAGAGGGGCTGCAGGGGTATGAGGACTTTGGAGCTGCACAGGTACTACGGGAAGGGTTCAGATGGGGGTTTCGTTTGGATTACAGAGGTCAGAGACAGAGACAGTGAGCGGACAATCTCAAATCAGCGACAGAACACAGACAAGTGGTGCAGGAAAAACTGTCTAAGGAAGTGCATGAAGGGAGAATGGCAGGTCCCTTTGATGATTGGCCTACAAAGATAGGGGTGGTGTCTAAAAAAGAAGAGGGGCAATACAGATTGATTCAGCATTTGTCATGGCCAGAGGGGAATTTGGTCAATGACTTTATTGATGAGGAGGCGGCCTCTGTATCTTACTCTTCAGTTGACGTGGCCGTGTCACTGGTAGTGACCGCGGGCGCAACTTCTGCAATGGCAAAATGTGACATAAAGTAGGCATTTTGGTTGCTTCCAGTCCATCCGGATGATTGGGATCTTCTGGGTATCCATTTCAATGGGAAATGGTACGTGGACAAAGCTCTGCCGATGGGTTGCTCTATGTCGTGTGCATTGTTTGAACGCTTTAGCACTTTTCTGCTGTGGTTATTCACTCAGCGCATAGGTCGCCGGTTGGTGACGCACTATTTGGACGATTTCTTCTTTGTGGGTTCCCGGGCTCCACGGAATGGCAGCACTGGACACTTTCCATGAGCTAACGGAGGAACTTGGGGTGCCTTTGGCACCGGAGAAGACAATAAGACCCAGCAAGGCCCTGTCTTTATTGGGCATAGAAATCGATTCCGTGGCAATGCGGGCTCGCTTGCCCATGGAAAAAAAGGAAAAAATGTTGGATGTGTTGAGAAGGATGCTCTCAAAAGATAAAGTCACAGTTAAGGACATTCAAGTACTGTTAGGTCATCTCAATTTTGTATGCAGGGTGGTCCGGGCTAGGAGGACTTTTTGTAGGAGACTGGGGCGTGCGCTAGCAGGACACCACTTACCTCATCACCATGTGCGCCTTTCGACAGGAGTGAAGGAGAATTTGAGGATGTGGACAGTTTTTCCACAGTCCTTTAATAGCGTGCCATTGGCACGGGAGGACAACGTCACTTGGGATGTACACATTTTTTCTGATGCGGCTGGCAGCGAAGGCTTTGGCCTGTATTGGCAAGGCAGGTGGAGATCAGAGCAGTGGCCACCACAGTGGAAAAGTGGAGGCAGGAGCATTGCCTTTTTTGTATTTTTCCCTTTAGTGGCTGCAATAACACTTTGGGGGGAGGATTTGGCACACAAGAAGGTTTTGTTTAGAGTAGACAACATGGCAGTGGTAGAGATTGTGAATAGGCAGTCAGCATGGGATGAGCACATTCTGAAGTTGTTGAGAGTTTTTGTGTTGGGATGCCTGAAACATGACATTGCTTTCAGGGATTTACACGTACCTGGTGTGCTTTTTCTCATTCATGTGAGGGAGATTCCGTGGGCTGGCCAAGGAGGCAGACAGGATGCCGACGCCAATGCCCGCTCATTTGTGGTACGTAGGCAACGTAGGATGCTACATTCGGTGGTAGTCTCATTGTCTTCAGCTACTTGGTCAGCATACAGGTTGGCTTGGAGGGACTTCTTGGCATCAGGTGCCCGGCGGCAAGTTGAGGTCTGGCGGCGGTCAGAAGATGTAATTCAGTTCATTCTCGATCTCATTGAGAAGGGGTTTATCTCGGGTAACAATCAGCGGGAAACTGGCGGGCATAGCTTTCATGGGTAAATTACTATAGGGTTATACTCCGTCAGCGAGTGAACTGGGGAGAAGGATACTCGAGGGGTGGGCCAGGGAGCGAACTGGGGGGCGGCATCTGAGGAGACCGCTTTCTTGGCAGACTTTAGCACGGGTGATTGAAGTTTTCCCGGAGGTATGCAGGGATGAGTTCGAGACTTGTTTGTTCTCTACGCTTATGGTCTGGATGCTTTTCGGGGCATTTAGGGTGTCTGAACTTCTGGGCAACAAGGACGGAGGGGGGGTTGTGTGACGGCGTGTCTGAAAAAGGTTCAGGTTTACAAATTTGGTTAGCAAGATCTAAAGCAGACCAGAGGGGAATAGGCAGATGGGTCAAGTTGGAGGCAGCAGTTCCTTCGGTGACATGCCCGCTGCGGTGGGCCTGGCGTTGGTTCTCCTTTTCAGGCGGGTCCAGGGAAGGGGCGGTATTTATACACATTAATGGGCTCAAGGTGATGTATTATCAGCTACGAATGGTGTTGCATAAAGCATTACAATGTATGGGTTGGGTGGGGCGCTTTATGGGACTCATTCTTTTCAGATAGGGGCAGCAACAGAAGCATGCAAAAGGTTCTGGGCCCGGGTGGATATCATGCAATTGGGGCGCTGGTCTTCTGATTGTTTTCAAAGCTATGTTAGACAAGATACAGAGGAGGCGCATGCGTCATCCCCCATTTGTGAGTCTCATGCTGTTTTTTCTCGTTCCAGGTTCGGTTCCAGGCCCCTACGCGGAGGAATTGACCATTTGGATAGTGGGGCATTCTTTTGTCAAATGAGCGCACATTCAGGCATGCCAGAGTTGTTTTAGGGGCCACCTGGGTTTTAATGATCATTTGTTTAAAGTGGTCTGGAAAGGAAAAGGGGGTATGCTCTGAAAGGAGTTGATCCCTTGTTTGAACAGATGGATGGTGGAGGGGTAGGTGTCCAGATGTTTTGTTGGTCCATCTTGGGGAAAATTGCTTGTGCAGGAAAAAGGGGTTGTTTTGATGAGGGGCAATGAAGAATGATTTGACCTTCTTAAAAGAACAATGGGCAGGGTGCCATGTGCTGTTGACAGAATTTGTCCCCCGCAGGGTGTGGAGGAGTGCATTGCACCCGAGTGCCATTGAAAAAGCTAGGCGGAAGGTGAATACCGAAGTCTTCCATTTTTGTAGGAGTTTGGGTTTAGGGAGAGTTAGCCATAAGGACATTAATTTTGAGTCGGTTGAGTTTTTTTAGAGGTGATGGTGTGCATTTGTCAAGGCTTGGTATGGATTTATATTTATTGGAGATCAGGGAGGTTTTGTCTAAATGCCTTAATGTACAGAAGCATTTCTCATAGGACATAGGCTGGCTAGCCTGTTTTGGGGGACAGAATGTTGGGGTAGACTCTCTCCGCCCACTTTCTGGGTGGCGGGGGTTATGGAAATTTTGCCAGGGTTGGCAGATGTTTTTGGTCATTGTTGAAGTTGGGTTTATCGACAGGGTAAGGGTAGGCAGGTTATTTTAAGTTCAGTTAGACAAGTTGGCAGATTTACTGTTGTAGAGAGTCAGGCACAGGATGTTGGTTAAGTGAAGGGTAGAATTAAAGGGGATATTTTTAATGCAATGCTTTGTATTGTTGTGTAATTTGTAATGGCAGGGTGGGGGCGGGTTCAGGGGATCTTAGGGGTGGGGGCGGGGTCTGGGGTAAGGTATATGGCTGTCTAATTGAAGTTTTAAGTATTGTAAGGCAGTTGCCAGGGATGTTTAATATTATGTGCACCTCTTTCAGTAATGCAGCCTTTTACACACAACAAAATGGTCTGTGGTCTGCTCCCCCCTCCCTCCCAAGGGGGTTTGGGGGTAGCCGAGCGCAGTGAGGTCTACCCCCCGGGCTGTTTGAGAGGGGCGATGGGGGCGGGCTTCAGGCGTACATTTTGTTTTGGGCTATTTTATTTTATAGCCCAATTATAGCCCAACTATAAGGGCTTTGGGCTACCGCTCCCAGCCACCATTTTAGGTTTGGCGACCTGGTGGCTGGGAGCATTGGCATAGTTAGTTTTTTTCCTCCCCCCTTCCCCTAATCATTTTTCTTTTTGGGGGGAATTTTTTCTCTTTTCTCTTTGGCTTGGGCTAGCTTTCACTGGGATAGGTGAACAAGGGGTAACATGTATTGTCGCTTGGAACAGGTGCAGTGCAAGGGTTATGGAAAGATTGCCAGGGTTGGCAGATGTTTTTGGTCATTGTTGAAGTTGGGTTTATCGACAGGGTAAGGGTAGGCAGGTTATTTTATGTTCAATTAGAGTTGGTCACAATCCGGTAGTTGTCTGGTGTGGTGAGCATGATATTGGCGTGGTACTGCCGGGGCTTGATTGTGAAGGTGGAGGTGCAGTGTTCCTCTAGTAGCTCCACAATGTCCTTGTGAGTGGCTAAGTTCTTCAGGATGATGGGTGGGATCCACAGTCGCTTTGTAGGGCCTGAAGAGTTCTCAGCTTTACCCGTCTCGTGTTCCTGAGGGCTGGAGTCACAATCCAGGGCATTTTGGAGAATCTGAAAGTGGTTTGTAATTGAAATTACAGCGCTTCTGAGAGGTGCGTGGGCAACCTTTGTGGCTTTTTCTGGTAATTTTGGGCACAAGTCGCGACTTCTCTTTGCCTTTGTGTGCCATTCCATGTCTAAGGTGTTGCTGGGGTGAGCCATGGTGTCAGCTTCCATCGTTGATGATGCTTGATAGGGGTGGAGTGAAGTACCGTGGGTAGATATTTTAGCTCAGATTCTGCTTGTTCTACGGTCGCTGCCCCTTTAGCCTGTCTGGTGGTGCTACAGCTGACCGTAGCGTAGCGTCACTTGGAGGCCCTTTACCTTGGGTTTCCATCCCCCTCAGTGCAGCCTTGCTCAGGGCAAGCCAGAGAACGAAGGCCCAGCCTTGGGGTCCAGTCACACAGGGTTTGGACTATCAGCCCTTAACCACTGTGGTGCGCAGCCTGGCCCCGGTGAAGCCAGGGTGATGCAGGCCCAGCACCTAGGTGGGTCTAGGGGAAGTCTGTGCAGTTTTTCAGGTATTCAACCTGCAGCCCTCTCTGGTGCGTAGCCTGGCCCCGGTCAAGCCAGGGAGACGCAGGCCCAGCACCCAAGAGGAGTCAGCTGGGTATGTGGGTCTAGCCCTTCTCCTTCCCCTCCCCATTCACTAGTCACGCTTCACATTTATTGACTTCACCACCTCCTGACATTCTTTTCCTTCACTTTTATTAAAGTAAAAAATACCTAACTATGCCTTTCTAAACACTCAGGATCCCGTCCTTGAGGCCATAAAGAGACAAATGTATTCCAAAAGAAAGACTTAAGTATTCTGTTGTATCCAAAATTTCATCTCAAGGGCCACACTTACCAGTGGCCCGCAATGTAAATCAAATAATGAGCAGTTGGCAACGTAGAAGGTTCAAGCGTTTATTGGCCAGACAGAAAACTCTACATAGAGGAGCCTCATCGATCCTCACCCAGGAGGTGCACCGAGGAAGACTGCTGGCTCCTTGACAAACTCACACTTTTATACATTACGGCGCAACATACAAAGCCTTACAAGTGGAAAAGTACCAGCCCGTTCAGGCGCTCCTAATGAGCTCATCCTATATCTAGTTTCAGCGATACAAAAAAAGGCTACTATCTATAAGAAATAGAAGGTCGGTCGGGTGACTCCCTTCTCGTCCCAGGTTCAGAAGGAATTTTGCTTGGTACTCCCTTTTAGCAGATGTGACCTTGCTTCTTGGTCGTAAATACAATTCAGCCTGTCTTCTAAACTGGTGCATGCTAAAACAGGAAAATATGGGCTCAGGGAACCACGTGATCGTAGTCCTTACACGACAAGAGAGTTAAGGGCCAAGATGGCCGTGGTCCTGTTTTCGGCCCTTTCCGTCGTACTAACTTATAAAGACGAAAAGGGGCCTTATCGTTACGAAAAACTTGAACTAAAACCTGAAACTGATATGCATTAAGAATTCTGACAATAATCAGTAATTAATATTGTGGTTCAATAAGAGCAACTTGTACTTTTATTTATGCCTCTCTAACTCATTGTTTAGTACATCAAGTCAATTGCAGGTATCAATGTTTGTTTCTTGGCAAAGCATGCTTGTATCCTGAAGTTTGACACATGTGCTGCACGTGCCAACTGTTTTCGCTGTATTGCATTCATCTGCATTCATCTGGCATCAACGTTGCACGTGCTAACGGAAAAGCGCTCCATGTGTATGGTAATTCGTAGGCACACCCAAGGCACGTTTTCACGAACCTTCGTACACTCCCCGCTTCAGTATTTAAACCCCCACCCGCTTGCCTTCATTGCTTCACTTCCTGCTGGCAACACTTACCTGACTCCGTCTCGGCTCCAGGCTCCTGCTTCGATTCCTGACAGCAACGCTTCCTGGTTCCTCAAGGGCGCCCACACTAAAGGGTCCGGCTGGATCTTCTTCCGGTTTTCACGGCGCTCTGCTCCTGATTCTTTAGCACTTGGCCTCCGGTTACCTGGAAACAAAGAAAGACACATAAACAACTCAGCGATTAGCAACGCAGCTAAAACACTCGGGTAAATACCAAAACACTAGGTAAGAGATTCTTTTAGTTTAACTTTACAAGGCAAAGAGACTACATCTTTTTTCAGACAAAAGAAATCTTTAAACAGAACGAAAGTGATTTAAAGAGCATTCTGAGCTGACCTGTCATTTCATATTTTGGAACTTTTCACGAACAGTGAGGTCAATTCTTGTGCTACGGTTTTGACAATATTAGCACAACCGAGTGAACAATATTTGCATTACTCTGTGAACAATATTTGAACATAGTGAACAATATTTGCGCAACAAGAATGGACAGTATTCGCGCTTTTGAAATCATATTATTTTTTCTGTTTGGTTTAATGTAAAACTAATGTAAAACTATATCCTTGGTGAATAATTGTCACAGTATTAGTATCCTGTTATCACGTTATTGTTAAAAGAAAGGCGCTGCAAGTAGACAGAACCAAGAAAAGACCTACTGCTGTGAATAAGAGAATATGCTGAAAGATTTCTAATGGTATGAGAAACCACACGAATTGTATGCTCAAAGCACTAGTACTCGAAGTGGTGTGTAAATAGTAATAACTTATATGTGCCTCTTATGTTGTGTAGATAACAAGAACCAGTGACAGCGCTTAGTGCAGTATTGCCATAGAAAACCAGCACCCATCCTCTTCCTGCCCCTGAAGAATTTCCGAAGAAGGTCAAGACGCGAATCCAGTGTTAACTTCTTCTCTCTCTCTTCCAATTCCCCCCTTCCCCCTCGGGGGTCCAGCTGGGTTGCAAGTGTCATTACCTTGTTGCCTCGGTGGGCTTTAGAGGGAGTTGGGAGCAAGCAGCTCAATGAAGGAACATATCAGAGTACAGGTGGGTGACTTTGTAACACTTATTACGGAACCGAATCAAATAGGCTACTTTTAGATACGCTATGCTAATCATATATTTTAATTTGGATCCTACAATTCAAACTGATGCCCCCTACATCTTTCACACTGTTTTCTTCAAAGATATCAACTTACAATGTCTGTTAACTCGAGATCTGCACAAACTTGTGAGATTCGTGAACTTGTTACATCTCACACTCTAGATTTAATATTAATGTTTTTCATGTAGCAATCCCTCTGTCCTCCACCAACATTTAACAAAAAACTTTTTGTTGTAAAAAAGAAGAAAACAGAAAAAAGCAACATCATTTTGTGCAGCATCAAGACACAACCAATTGACATTATTTTTCCCAATATTTCTATGAACCACCCATCCCGCAGACAGATTAGAGAATAATAGCAGCGTCCATATGGGGAGAGGAGTTGGCCTAACAGCGAGAGTGGTCGAACTTATCCGTATCTGGAGAACTGAGTTGAGTCTCGGCAAGGAACGCGCAACATCCTGTGATTCTGGGCAAATCACTTAATCTCCCCATGCCTAATAAAAATGAATGTGTTCTCATGTAAAACAACTGGTGCTCGTGTAAAGTGCTCTGATACCCAATAACTTCAGGTCAAGTTTGTGCTAAATAAAACTACGTAAAAAAAATAGATATGTTTCTGGCATTGAACATAAGCTCCCACAGTCATTTCTGACCCTATTATCAGATAGCAATTCTCAACCTCGTAAAGATAGACTACAAAAATGGATGCAGCAATGCTACTGTTGTGCATGCAAAACCATGGCTCGATTTGCACAGAAATCGCTGAGTTAGAAGATATTATGAAGAAAAATAACCCAGTAGATGAGGCGAAAAAGAAGCTTGATGATATTAATACCGAACTGAGTTGTTTCAGTGATTATCTCATTAAGAAAAAGACTGAAAAATTACGCAAAGATATAAGATTTTTCTCTGAGGAGAGGGTTTATCCATATCTAGGAGCTCATTATTACAATAGTTCCAGAGATTATACCAATCAGCCTGATCACCAATATTGGTCCAGTAAGAGAATACTTACATTCTCAGACACATCTGGATCTGAAGGGGAGGAGAGCCATGGGTCTTTTGATAACTATGGTAATAAAAGAGGTGCCTTTGAGGGACAGAGAAGAAACTCCTGTTTTTTAGGCAACCGACGGGGGAACATGAGAGGGAGATACAGAACACAGGAGAGGGGACGGTACCAACATACAGAAAACAACCCTCCACAATTCCTCCAAACCAGACGCAATCAATATTGGAGAGAATAGATCCCTTATCCCAAACTGACCTCATCCCTATCTTTAACCTCTCAAGGATCAGACTCGATACCCATGCTGAGTCTCTCCTTGTGAGAGGCCTTTCATTTGTACCTAGTACTGGATTCAATCAATTTGAACTGAATCAAGATTTGCAATCCTTTTTCCGGAAGGTCCGCCTTAATAGATTCTTTGAAAATCGCGATACACTGGAAATTGAGAATAAATCGGGACTTAAACCCAAGTCCATTTTTACCCCATAGTCTTGATGAGGTTGGCCCCGAGGTAGGGATTTTCGAAAAAGTTGTCAACAGAAAAATCAAACAAATGATGCGATTTGTACCCAAACCGCCTTTTAACCTTACCTATGACGAATACCAAGCCATGAAAACTCTTTCGACAAATAAGGAAATCACTATTAAACCTAGTGACAAGGGCGGTGGTATCGTCATTATGGATTGTGACCAATATAAAGATGAAATCAACAAAATGCTGAGTGACCCGGTCAACTATACCAGAGTGAGGAATTATCCTGACCAGAGAATTAAGAAAAATATCTTTGCCATTACCAGAAGAGCTCTAGACACTGGGAGTATCTGTACGCAAGAATTCGAATATCTAAATAGAGAACACTTTCAGATTCCCATCCTCTATGGCCTTCCCAAAATACATAAAAGCCTAGATAGGCCTCCGTTTAGACCTATAGTCTCCACTATTGGCTCACTTACGGAACCACTCTCTAAATTTGTGGATGTGTTCCTGGCCCCTCTAGTCAGCAACTTACCCGCATTTATTAGGGACACTGGAGACCTTATCACCAGGATCGAGGGCATTGAGTTTAATCCTGTTACGGATATATTGGTCTCTATGGATATAGAGGCTTTATATTCTAACATACCCCTCACCGGAGCCTTGGAGGCTGTTAGAAGTGCCCTTAATGATTGTACTAATAACTTGGACAATCTCTTCATTCTGGAATGCCTTGCCATTGTATTAAATGAGAACTACTTTGAATTTGATCAAGTTATATACAAACAGACCCTAGGCATTAGCATGGGAGCAGCCTGTGCCCCAAATGTGGCCAACCTGTACATGGGGGTGTTCGAGAAGAGGTGTATATACAATGAGGTAGCACCTTTTTCAGAGAACATCACCTATTACTATAGGTTTATTGACAACATCTTTTTTATTTGGAAGGGATCGGAGGAACAACTCTCCGAATTTATTCTTTGGATCAACCTTTGCGATCCACACTTGAAATTCATTGCTAAAACTAGTAAAGAGAAAATCGAGTTCCTTGATATTTGGATAGAGGCCATTGAAGATCAGATTCAGGTATCTTTATATACTAAACCCACGGCCCGCAACACCCTACTCCAATATCATATCTACCACCCTCGTAGCCAGAAGGACAGTATCCCCTTCAGTCAGTTCCTGCGTCTTCGCAGGAATTGTACCTGTATACAATCCTTTGAAGAACATGCAGAGACCCTTAAAAACAAGCTAAGGAATAGGGGATACCCCCACAGAATAATTAAGGATGCGTACAAAAGAGCCAAATATTACAATCGTGACACTCTATTAACCCCCAGAAGTAGAAATAACCAGGAGAAACTGGTCTGTGTTACCAAGCACTCCAATTTTAACAACAAATTGCGCCAAGCGATCAATTCTTCTTGGCATATCTTGAATTCCGGCAACCAACAGAAAGACTTACCCAGACCCATCTTTGCCTTTCGCAGGAATAGGAACCTGCAAAACGTATTGCTAAAATCAATTTTGCCTATTGAAAATCCGCTGATTCAACGCTCTATTACGGGGGCTTTACCTATTTTTGGTTCGCATAAGTGTGGCGGATGCCAGGCTTGTGCTCATGTTAAAACTTCTCCGACCCTCAAATGGGGCAAAAAGTCCTTTTCTTTTACTGAAATGTCAAATTGCAGGACTATGAATGTGATCTATTTAATCCTATGCCCTTGCAGCAAAGGATACGTGGGGGAGACAAGTAGAGAGATGCGTGTCCGCTTTTGCGAACACAAATCCTCCATTAACACTAAACGTATAGGAGCTCCATTAGTCAAACATTGGATTGAGAAACAGCACTTGATTAAAGACCTTAAATGGTTAATTTTGGAACATATAAAAACACCCAAAGACCGCAATACTGAAGCACTTAGGAAGAAGAGAGAAGTTTTTTGGATATTCACCCTTCAGACTTACGACAATGGACTCAACGAATCCCTTCCCTGGGAAAATGCCATCTGTTAAGACACCTTTATTGGATTCTTGAACCTTGACGTCCTGTGCTGGTCCCTGATTAATTACATTTACTGTTTTTCTAGTTGCACCATTTCAAGATGGCTGACGAACAAATATGTAGCATTGACCAGGAAGTAGATCCACCCCACTGGCCTTAATTCCTACTTGCAGTTGTATATCTATTATCTACTATTAATAATCAGGGCTAATCGATAATTTGAGTTCTAGGTCCTGATCCGGACCTTTTCCATCATTTATGGTGAGGCTCATTATTTTAACTGTTACTCACCTTTTTTGCCCTTCCTAAAATGGCGTCCACTATCACGTGCTGTATTAAGCTTTTTATCGTAGACTCTCGCACGCTCTTAAAATAACCGTTTAACGATACTGTTATATCGCCTGGATCCATCTTAATTCATCTTTACCTAGGGAGATATTTTTCTTGTATTGAGCCGGGTAATTTTTCTTTGATTGTAGTCTAACTTGAATTTCACGGATCTCCGCTTCTTTCAGTCCTCCCTTCCAAGATGGCGGTCGTCTTTACACGCTATATTAGGATTTCTATCCGAGATCTTTGGATTTATCTAATTGCCCCCGGGTGGGACCGGTTGAGTCCGTTTCCCGCCTTCATTCGTTACTTCGGTTTGGCATTATTTAAAGGGAGCTTCTATTGGTAATTCTTACTTAGAGGTGGGACCACGAGGAATTTCTCCTTTGAGTGAAGTAAGTTTCTGTTGCACGAATAGCCAAGCTACTTACCCTGAGAACCTGTTCCGGGTTTTTGGGTTTAGAGTGATTCGCTGTTTATGCTCTTTATTATCTTATGTCAGATATCTAGTGGGCTTCACCTTCTAAGTGCTCTCCCCCTGCTTTCCCTGACAGATTATATTAAATAAAAACCGTCCGTTGGCCGAAGTTACAGCTACACTGCCGTGACATACATAATACGAATTCGGACGTAACTTGCTTGGCTTGACATTATGTAAAGTTAGTCTCTATTGGTGATTCTCATCCAGCGGAGGAGCCTCGAGGAATCTAACTTTGGGGATTTATTCTTTCCGAGTAAAGTAAGTTTCTGTTACATGAATAGCTCAGTTACTGATCTTGAGAGCTTGTCCTGGTTGTGGACTTTGAGTGAATTGCTTTTCACAATCTTTTGTCAGATATTAGTGGACTTCACCTTTTAAGTATTGCTTTCATGCTTCTCCTGACAGACTATATTAAACAAAGACCGTCTCTTGGCCGGAGTCACAACTAGTCTGTTGAGACATGTGAAATACCTATTTGGGCGTATCCTGTCCATTTCAGTGTTGCTACTGGGAGTATATCTGCATATACCCAGTAAGTTTTATGCCAATGTCGTATAAATTGCATTCACTATTACTCTAAAGGACTAGTTAGATATTAAGAATCTCGTCCTATTACAGATAAGGCTGTACACAGACCTGAGTTTGAATACGTGTGTTATGGTATCCTGACCCTGGAATTCTATGCCCCCATCTTCATTAGAAGCGATCCAACGTATGTTGTTAGTGGATTAACACCCTTGTATTTTTCTCGGCCCTTAGAGACCATTTGTCCTTGAATTATACTTCCATTGATGCTTACTTGCCTAAAACATTTTAAGGCTTATTATGCTCTTTTTCTTCTTAGTTCTACTAGAATTATTATTGATCAAGGAACGAGATCTAGCACTTTCTCCCCTGGCTACATCACATTATATATTCTGGGAAGATCTCCTCATTTTATCCACTTCTGGCTTGATTGGAATGTGAGCCTTCTACTCAAGATCGCAAGCGTGTATTCTGTTTTTCTTATTTTTTGTTATGTTAGGGATCGCACTTTTAGGTGATTAATTATGATGCACCTCTATACGCAATCTATTTTTATTTTTTTATTTTTTATTTCTTTGGACTATGGGTTCTCAAGCACTTTTTTCACTAATGGTTCTGTATTATAATTCTTGTTCTATCTCTATATCTATATTTATCTAGTCCTATTCTATAGCTCTCCATTTATTCTAGCAATCTTGAATCAATTATGCTCATTTATAATAAAATTTTATATTTGTGATCTTTGATAACCCCGTTATTTGTTCCTCCACAGATCCCTTTCCCTTGACGAGGCACAAAGCCAATCTATGTTGTTATGTTAATGTAGTTCATTATGTTTGGTTCTTCGCCTATGTAATACCAATATCGCCCTGAGGAAGGAAGATTCCGAAACGCGCGTCGGCGCAATTGTGTATTTATTGGCGTTATTGTATGTTTGTATGGTTTTCTTCTGTATTAGTGACATTTGTATGTAATTATTCTTTTGTATTACTGTCATTTTCTGTATGTTTTTTGCTTCGTCAATCTTAGTCTGAATTACAGCTAATGATGTACGAATATGTATTCATGAAAAAATGATTTATTAAAAAAAAAGAAATTCATCCATTAATTTATATATATTTTTATAAATAAAACAAAAATAGATTATATTTTACTTCTCTGTGGTTATCTCGTCACAGGGGTTCTTTTCTCTCTGTATTTTGGATCGATTTGCACAGTATCAGACTCCCTTTCCTTTTCCTACTTTCACCGTATTTCAGTACCCATCAAACTGAACCATAACAATACTACCTGTGTACTTTCATATTATTTGCCATCCCCAAGACCCTAATGCTACCCTCTTTGAAAACCCATTTGAACCCATTTGAAAATACTGCTTTGCATTACCATACTTTACCCTGCTGAACCTTCATAATAAAGGGAAATAGCCAATGTAAATTATGCATCAATTACTAAAAAGCATTTCCATGCATTGACTATGTCAAGAACTTAAAAACATATCAAAATGTCTGATCCCACTGTCTACTAAAAACCACACTAATCACAACAGCCATGCTATCATAAATTCTGTCAATAAGTTTGCTCCTGCCACTTATAGATTCACCAGGAAGAAACCTTCCCCTCCTGGTACATCAAATAGCTTGAAACGCGCAGAAAATCTATTCGAAAACATCTAGAGAGTGACTGGGGAAGATTTAAAACCTCTGAAAAGAACAATTAACAAAGGCATGGCTCTCCTCACCTGAGCCAATTTTTCAAAAAAGTCACTTGTGATGATTCAGGCATGGAACTTTCTACTTTTCTGTTTTTGTGAGATTAATGTTGGCATCTAGAAAGGTTATTGCATTTATTATTATTGTACAATATGCTGCACTGGATAGTAAACATTTCATTTTAAAAGACACCAAACGTAAATAGACTTGCTGTCTCTTTATTTTTGCAGATTGGGTGGAGAGGGGACTTTGTTGCTACTCAGGGGCTTGAATGGAGAGACACGTTCTATAAGAAAGCAGCACCAGGGCTGCAATTGAAGCTTGCTACGTAGATCTCCATCAAAACCATAAGAAAGCTTAAATGTAGCCATTGTGCCTTGATTTTAAAACTGAAGCTTGGTAAACATCGGACAATATTAATGGAACCAGACCTTCTATGCATCAAGCAAGAGAACTGGAGCTTGAAATAAAGACAATGGACATTACTAACAAAATGGAGGCATGGAACACAGACACTGACTGTGCTTTGAAATGTAGACATCCCACATGAAAGTTACCTTTCACTAAAGAAAATAGTTTGTGATAGATTCAATATTACTTGAGGTCACTGTTTAACAATGTTGTCTTTGGTGATCATAAGTTGCAAATGAAAGTGTGATTAAAATAATTGTTCAAATGTGTTGTGTAGTTTGTTGTCTTTGCTTCCGTTCCACTATTACCTAACCATTTTTATGCATGATCTTGAACAATGAATTGTTCTATTTTGAAATATGCTGATATTACAAGATTGAGAAGACAAAGACACGAGAAAAAAGAAAAAAAATAAGAACTAAGATGAGAAGAAAGCTGGACAAGTGCAAATGATGTGTGATTTAAACATAAATTCTAGCTTTAAATGTTATTTGCTTAAAAGTACCCATGTGATCATGGCTTTTTGCAGTGGTGGCTGAGATTTTCTTTTGTTTCATATAAGAGACTGCTTCTCATCCTCCTGTTGTGTAGCCATGCCTGTCTGACTTTACCCCAAGTTCAGGCATGGCCGTAAAGGGAAGGGGAGGAGCTGCGGGGTAGAAGGGGTAGTTCATGCCTGAATGAAAGGGAATAAAGACGTGTTCCCCCAGGCAGCCCGTGTCCTTGCACTCTTAGGGCGGAGGACATGAAACTGGCGACAAGGGTGGGATGCGGAGTCACTCCCCTCTACCTCCTGCAAGACTAGACGAAGCGCGCACTACCGCAAACGAGAGTGGAGCGTCCAAGCCGTTAGGAAGGAGTGCGAGCAACAGACAGCACGCCGATGCGGCCCGTGATCTGGGAGATGCACCCGAGGGCCTAAACTCAAAGGCAGAACCACAACCCCATGAAGGGACAACACGCGAAGACAGGGGTAAGCTAAATGAAAATGCCCCTGTAAAGATTCAAGCATGCGTGTATGAGTCCATTTCAGCAGCCATTTTAAAGTCAGGCACGCTGCATTGGCCAAGCTTAGTCCTAACGCGGTGGCCATCTTGAAGTCAGGCGACACGCTTAAAACCCTCTGGGACCCACCAAAAGTGATACTGAGCCTCACAGACGCCTCTGAAGCCTACTAGAGCCACATTGCGCCCCACCACGTCGGACCCTGACTCCTCGCAGCAAGCCATGCCTGGCCCGGCACACAATGCCCCACCGCCTGGACAGATACTCATGGGAGTATCATACCTGCGCCCTCCTGAACCACTAACGCTGATGTCTGGAAACAGCATGGGCCCCGCGTGGAAGAGTTGGCTTGAGGATTTTGAAGACTTCATTAAGGGGTCACAAGTCTGTGCTTCTAACCAACAACTCATAGCCCTACATAATCTTATAGGTAAAGACATTGGACAAATCATTAAAGACCTACCACCGGCCAATGCTGCGTCATATGAGAGCGTGAGAGAATCTCTGAATAAGAAATTCCTTCACAAGCGGAACCTAGACTACGAGCATTCCACATTTAACCTTGCATCTCAGAAGTGAGACGAATCTATGGGCGACTTTATCTAGCCCGCCATTGTGAATTTGCCAACTTCAACACAGAAGACAAGCTTCGCCTACTTATCATTGACAGATGCCAATCTGAGTCACTATGCCATCGACTACTGAAGAAGCACTACACTCTCAACGAGATAGAAGAACTCACCCACATCAACGACCAAGCAGAAGAGCACGCACGGAAGATGGAGGCCAGCAAAACTGAAAAAAAAGAACAAGCTCTCCGCGTACAATCTCACATAGAACTGAGGTGCCGCCCAGACCACCACACATCAGTAAGATTTACAAGATCACCTCGTACGAAGTCACCCCGCAGAGGGACAAAGAACAGTCACTCCCAAAGACAACCTCCACAGTGCTACCGGTGTGGCCAAGACTACCCTCACACAGGTCAGTGTCCAGCCATTGTCCAACAATGCCACTGATGTGGGAAAGACAACCACTTTGAAGCCGCTTGTGAAGCCCGTCGCACACACGAGACAGACCAAGCAAAATACAGGATCACCTCACCACGTAAGGGCTGTACAAGGACGAAGAGACCACTCGACAAGCTCATCAAGATCCAGTACACAGTCACACAGCTCATACCGATCCCAGCGGTCAACATCCAGTGAGTCGTTCTCCCTTACTCCCATATCACAAGACAGTGATGAATATGTATGCATGGTGAAAGATATGGGAAGTCATTCTGCCAAGTTTGTTCTAAACACAGGTGCATCGCTCAACTACAGTTGTGCCACTGAATATCAGAGCATGAATCCGAAACCAAAGCTAGAGCCAGCCACATTACGGGTCTACACGTGGATGTCCAGAGAACCATTACCATGTCTAGGACAATTTTGTACCACGCTGACCTACAAAGACAGGAAAATTCAAGCACAAATCCACGTGATCGAAGGCCCTGAAGCAGCAGACTGCCTTCTCAGCTTAGCAACGGTGGAACGCCTGAAGCTAGTCGAGATCCTGTACAAAGTGGACGACTCACCAGACATTGTCAACAAGTTCCCGAAGCTGTTCAGGGGTGTAGGGAAGCTGGCCCCTTTCAAGGTCAAGCTGCACATCAATGAGCAAGTGACACCAGTGCACAACATCACAGGAAAGTGCCATTTCACCTACAACAAGCGGTAGATGACGAATTCCAAGACCTGCTAAAGGCAGACATCATAGAAAGATAAACTGGACCCACTCCATGGGTGTCGCCAGTAGTGGTCGTGCCCAAGAGGGGACAGGACAACAAAGTACGCCTGTGTGTAGACATGCGAGCTCCGAAAATAGCCATCGAACGGGAGCAACACCCAGGACCCCACATCAGCGACATGATCACACGCCTGAGCGGAGCGACAGTCTTCTCGAAACTAGACCTCAACAAGGGGTATCATCAACTTGAGTTGCACGAATGGTCACGATACATCACTACATTCACCACACAACAAGGACTTTTCAGGTATAAGCGCCTCAACTTCGGAATCTCATCAGCTGCTGAGATTTTCCAGGAGGCTATTCGGCGAGTAATACAAGACATTCCAAACACATTCAACTACAGTGACAACATCTTGGTTTTCGGAGAGACCCAGAAGATCACGACAAAGCTCTAGACCGGGTGTGCCTCGCCCTCCTCAATGCCAATCTCACACTTAATCAGGATAAATGTGAGTTTCACAAGTCGACTCTCAAATTCTACGGCCACATCTTCTCAAAAGAGGGCATGAGACCTGACCTGGAAAAAGTATCAGCACTATCGGACACTCAACAGCCGCATGATGTCAGCGACATCCGCTCGTTCCTGGGTATGGCCAGCTACTGTGCGCGCTACATCAAAGATTACGCAACCATCAGTTATCAGTGGTCAGCCACATGTGACCAAGCCTTCAACAAAATTAAGACAGCGGTGAGTTCAGCCATCAACTTAGCGTATTTCAACCCCAAGCGGAAGACAGAAATCACAGTGGATGTCAGCCCCGTTGGGTTAGGGGCAATTCTGGCACAATACGATGACGAAGCCGACCAACACCACATCCTCACATACGTCAGCCGCAGCCTCACCGACACAGAAAAAGCATATTCCCAACTGGAAAAAGAAAGCCTGGCGGCCGTGTGGGCGTGCGAGCACTTTCACCTTTTCGTATATGGCAAGCACTTCACACTCATCACTGACCACCAAGCGCTGACATCAATCTTTGGGAACCCCCGGGCGAAGGTTCCTCCGCGGATTGAACGGTGGGGAATCCGCCTGCAAGACTACACATATACCATCATTCATAAGCCTGGGAAGGCGGAGAACCTGGCAGATTACATTTTGCGGCATCCCCAATCTCTGACGCGAATGCGACACTCTGTAGCTGAGGAATATCTCTACTTCGTCATTGACCAAGCTTGCCCACCGGCTGTTCCACTAGAAGCCATCATTGACGCATGTGCTAAAGATGCTACAATCCAAAACATCATACATCGTGTTCACACCGACTCATGGTGACACCTAGAAGAACGGAAGACAAGTGACATCATCAACACATAGGAACTCATGGCATTCAACCACGTCAAAGATGAACTCTCCATCAGTGACAATGGACTACTACTAAGAGATCGGAGGATTGTCATTCCCAGCCAGCTGAGATAGGGAACTGTAAACCTGGCACACGAAGGACAACGAGGGGTGGTAGCCACGAAGAAAGCGCTGCGAGAGCGCATCTGGTTCCCTTCCCATGACCAGATGGTAGAGACCAGGCTCAGAGACTGCCCACACTGTCAACTAGTAGGACGAGAAGAATCACACGCTCCCCTGCAGATGTCAGACCTACCAGATAGTGTATGGCAACAAGTAGCCGTCGACTTCGTTGACCCGCAGAAGTAGGGAAAATACATCATCGTCATCATGGGCGAATACTCCCGATTCCCCATCGCTCACCAGATTTCCTCTACCAAAGCGACCACTGTAATACCTGTCATTGATGAAGCATTTGCCGCAGTGGTGAAGACTGACAATGGTCCACCTTGTAATGGACAAGAATTTGCAGAATTCGCGAAACACCTAAATTTCAAGCACCGGAAAATGACTCCCTTGTGACCCCAGGCCAACGGGATGGTAGAGCGATTCATGGCCACCATAAAAAAAACAATGCAACAAGCTGAACTAACTCACCGTGATATTCAGCCAGCACTAAAATAAGTACTACAGGCATACAGGACCACGCCACACAGCACCAAAAACCAATATAACCAAGCAATGGGGTTCCATTTTCTGTTGATACTAAAAATCTTCACTCCTTTAAGCTTTATAAATGAGGGTCATGATCTTGAATATCATTCTCTGATCTACCGGGAGTCCGTGAAGTGATTTAAACATTGATGTTACATGATAACTATTCCCCTTTTTTTATCTTTTTATTTAAATGTGTGATATTTCAATTTCATAAATGTTATCCACAAGTATCAAAACTATAAAATCCTCTACAGATATAGAATGTCCAGCATATGCATCAGTTAAACAAGTATAAAAGAGTCCTAACAAAGACAAAGAAAACGAATCCCAATAGAAAGCTCTACATATGGAGGCAAACACAGAACATCGTACAACATCTTTTGCGAATCTCAGCCTGTTGATTCAGGGCATGATGTCAAAAAGCAGGAAGAAAGATAATTCACTTATAATTCTCAGTCTGCCAGATCCTCCTCTTGCTTCTTGCCCTGTCTATACCTTTCTGAACTGTGTACCTCAGCCTTTGGCCTTTTTTGTACATTTCTTAACCAAACCTTTCTCAAAGGTGTCCCCTGTGCCGTACATTTCATGACTTTATGCCTCTTGGACAGAATCAATTAACATAATTAAAGTTTATTTTTCCTCTTATCCTTCTTAGATGTGGTATTCATTCCCAACAGATAGGTATTGAGGCTTTACTGTGCAGCTAAACGGGACGATTGAAATAGCTGCATTTGTATTTACACCTAGTCTGCCTCTTGTCACCTAGTAACAATTCTCTCTGTTCTCTCAATATGATAACCTATTGTCAAAAAACTGGAACTGAGCGACCAAATAGCCATCCATGTTTGGAAGCCTCAAAGCTGCCTAACCCTCTGTATTTCAGCAGTTTAAGCACAATAAGGTTAATTAGTACGTTTTTATTGATGTTTTGGACATCTGTTTGCAAAGCACCCTTGTAGACGCTATTATAAAGTCTAGAAAGGAAAAACATTTATTGTGATTTCCACTAGGTGGTGGTTGGGTTGAGTGGGAAGTCTCAGCAGAGGATCATCAGTTTGTGTTGTTTTGCAATGTTCAAGAGAGTTTAGTTCAACCAGGATACCATACTGTTTTTTCACTTTATGTGATAGTAAAATAACTTTTCATGTAATTGGGTGTACTGAGTTTCCAGATGTATCTACCAGGATCTCTAACGTAGACCTATTGTAGCCTACATAGGTCTTGGTCATCCAGGATTGATTATGTTTCCGATCTTCGTTATTGTTTCTGTCTTTTTCCAGGTTGCTCTATCAGTAGAATTCAGCTGCATGTTATCACCATAAATTGGGATCTGTTAACTTACAATTACCTCTGCCATGTGTTCTTCGTATATAGTCAAAAGGAACATTGATAATGTTGAGACTTGGGATGCCACAGAAGTGATCTTTTTTTTTTATGACATGGATCTCCAGATGATGATTAGGGATTTTGTATTCCGCAGGCATAAGCTGCACATGAATCCAAAGGCTCAGGACATCTGTCGTGCTGTAATCTATGCAGGCCTAAAGTGTCTCTGTGAACACAGAAAGACTGATCTTCATGTTTGTGGTAGGCCATAAACCTGATTGCCAGTTGTGAAAAGCCATTCTGTGATATTTGTTGTAAACGTAGTGATAATGTTGCCCATGAAGTGTGCTGGATATGGGCACAACTTTTGAATGCTGTAGAACTGACATGTACATAATTTGGACAAAGCATAACTGTGGGTACAAAAAAGGCAGATTTGTAAATGATTACAAGCTTATAGGTGTGCATATATATTTTTTAGGAAAATTCAGTGACAAACACAACTTGAACTCTGTAAATTTTGTGTATCAACCACCTTTGCATGAGGGGAACATTTATGACCCCAACGGATTTGAGCAATGGGAGATTTGTCTATTATGTTGTTTTCCGTAACATTGTTCTACTAATAGGAGGTATTGATGGGTTTTGTCCCTTTATCTTCCACTTCTTGTACATGATATTTACAAAACATCATGAACTTTATGAGGTACGGACACTTTTCAACATTTTATGAACTTAATGAAGTTAAGCTAGGCAAAGCTTCATGATTTTGTTACCTAACATTTACATGTAGGAGTGTGCAAAGTTGACAAGTTGACTCTCAACTTCACATCATTTGTTTTTAAGTATTTAAATAAGAGGGTTAAAAAAGTGGCAGAAATACATGTTCTTGTGGCTCCTCAGGGCCACAACAGTGTACTAGTGTTTATGTGCTGCTATACGTCCTGATGAAAGGAGCATACATTAACACTGAAATACAATTTTTTTGTACATTATAGAAAAACAAACATTTGTCCTAATTTGTACCCAAATAATTTGTACCTAAATACCAGCTTTTCATTTGGAACAAGTATGACCAATTCCCCAACCAAAAGCTAACAAAACGTTAAAAAAGAAAACCTTTTGCAATCTAAAAAGCACGTTTTTTTCGGGATTAGTCCCCCAAATAGCAGCTTGTGCAGTACATCAACACTCATGTGTACTACAGATCCATATGGAATGAATCTGTCTACCATGCACACATGTCAAAGTTGCATGTCAGAATTGTCCATAATTTACTAGTAATAGCGGGCTATTATCAAGGATGTTCACCTTATCCTAAGATTTTTTTTTGTAAACCTTCTTATTGGATTTTACAATTACCATACAGGGTATACTTCAGTCGATAGCTTTAATCATTGCATAACATTCATTGTCCACATTAATATGACGGATAACATCATGTCTACCGAGTAGTCACCTATCTTCTCGCATACGGTATGCTTAGATGTGTGCCTGTTTGGGAATATTGGGTAACATATGGTAGTGTCTAGTTTTCGGGTGTAACTGTTGTACTTTTGATGTCCCTGTATGATTGTGGAAAGAAACTATCAGTTTGTGTAACCGAATTGGGGAGACAGAACTCAGGGAGATGGGGCAGGGGATAAGGGCATTGCTCTTTGCTGTTCCGATGTCATCAAGAAGTGATTCCTCATCAGGGCGAGTGTAGCGTTCCGCTGGGGACTGTAGGGGGTAATCTCACTCAGGGGGTCCTTGTCGGGTTTGAGATGTGCCCGGGTCTGGCGCTGCCTGGGTGGCCTGTGGGGTGTCTGTAGGGGTGTCTTGTGATTATGTAAAGCTGTGGAGGAGCATCGACCACTCCATGAATATGTGGTTTTGCTTTGTGCCTCACGCCTCCTCCTGTCTGATGGTGTCTTCCTCAGCAGCCCCCCATTTCTTGACCGCCCCCTACCATGCAGCTATTGGGGGACCGTCTGGCGATCGCTAGTGCATTGTAATTCGTCGCTTTGCAAGGAATATGCCTAGTATTGCGTCATTTAAATATTCCTAGAGCACTAGCCTCCCATGTGGTAAGTCCTGTCAGGCCCGTGACCGTTAACAGTGTGGCGTGCACTCTCGACCAAAAGGCTTGCAGTATGGAGCATTTCCATAACATATGGATGAATGTGGCATCAGGCGCGCGGCAACGGGGGAAGTCAAACTGTGTTGCAGGAAAGAAGCACTTGATCCGCACCGGCGTGAGATATGCGCGATGTAGTATGTTGAATTGGATATTTTTGAATCGCTGATTGCGTGACACTTTTTTGTGGTTTTCTAGTGCTGTGAGCGATTCTTTATCATGTAGTGCCCGACCAAATTCATCCTCCCATTGGAGTCGCAGTCGTGTTAGTAGCATGCATGTTAGTTCCATGTTCTATTTGGATATCCACGTGATCAGGTGTTTCCCTGTTCCCATGTTTAAGATCATATGTAGTACCGGGTGTGTTTTAGGTTCCCCGTTGGTGAGATCCCACATCATCCTGCAGTCGGCTACCAGTTGCCTGTGTACTAAGAACTGTCCGGCGAGGAGCCTGCTCTCTTCCGTCAACCCCGCAAACGAGGTCAGCTGACCATCGATGAACAGGGCTTCTATCTCAGTGAGCGCGTGCTCCATCCACACTCGCAATTCTCCCATTGTGTAGTGCCCCTTACCTTTAGGGAGATCAGCTAGTGGCAACAGTGGGGAGTACATGGGTGCTGCTCTGGAGAGGCGATGGGTTCGTAGTACGCAGGATCGAGCCACCTTCACCAGCAGAGGGTGTGTCGTGTTGGGTTTGGTCCCTGGAAGGAGCATCCGAGTTATCTCCGGAATTGCCAGAGTTCCCACCTGTGCTTCCGTTTCTTCTAGATGTCGGCCTGCCATCCAGTGCGAGAGCCACTGCAGCTGCACTGCAAGGAAGTAGGCCTCGAAGGATGGGGCTCCCAGCCCTCCCTTATCTCGTGTCAGCTGCAGTGCGTCAAAGCCACTCTACGGGGGCCCTTCCCCCAGATCAGCGAGATCAGTAAGGAGTCTAGCTCTCGAAAGAAGGGTCGCGGTTGGATCACAGGGACATCTGCGAAATAATAGAGAAGCCAGGGTACCATTACCATTTTTGATAGAGCTACCATTACTATTGGGGCCAAGGGCAGCGTTTTCCAGAAGTTGATTTGGGTTTTTAACCCTTATAGGGCCCTGTAGTATTTACCCTCCAGGAGATCTCTAGGTGTGTGATAGAGTCGAATTCTCAAGTATCATGGGGCATCCCCCTTCCAGGACAGTGTGGGGTCTCCTACATTGATCTCCCAGTGTGGTGTATCAGGGTGTAGGGGGTAGATAGTGGATTTGGCCCAGTACACTCTTAACCCCCCTGCCTTTCCCGAATAATTCAGTGGGTGTAGCCCAAAGGGAAGTGAGGTCTAATGTGATGTCCCTAACGTAAATGAGGAGGTCATCTGCATATAGGGATACACTGTGTGCACGCCCCTCAAGTGGTATACCCCATATTTCGCCATCTTCCCTCAGTCTCATCGCCAGTGGCTCCATTGCGAGTGCGAATAATAACAGGGAAAGAGGACATCCCTGGTGTGTTCTGTGCGTTATCGAAAGGGGGGGTTGAGATATCCCTGCCTAGTCGAACCCGTGTGATCAGCCCGGTGTATAGCAGCTGGATGTATGCCATGAGTTGGGGCCCTAGTCCCACCCGTTTCAGAACCTCAAATAAGCACTGCCATGCTAGAGTATCAAAGGCTTTCTCGTGGTCCAGCACGCGGCATGCAGCACGTGGGAATCTGCCTTGCACACTGTCCTGGATCTAAAAAAGCCGGCGTATGTTTTGGGAGGTGTTCCTCCTGGGTACGAAACCCACCTGAGAGTCATGACATGAGCGTCGTGGCACGATATCAACCTGCCTAAATAGTCAGAGTGTTGGAGGAAGGGGAGGATCGTCCGCGTGCACATGAAGCAGCCCAATCGCATTTGCAGATTATGGGGAATAGAGTGGAAGAAGTAGAGGTTTGTTGTTGGATGTGCATGATGCCAAACGTCTGTCAGTGACCAATGAGTGGCCCAGGCTTGAAATCGGGTTTTGTGTAAAGGCTAGCAAAGCTTTGGCGGGGGTGGGATTCATCAAGAGCGAGATCCAAGGAACGTTTGCAATACCCCCTTAATACCCACGGGGAAGGTGTAAATTGCACCAAGTTACGTGACAGGGTCTCCCAGACTATTGTCTGTGCTGTATTGGGGGCGTATATGCTGCCTATTAGTATTGGCTGACCATCTAGTAACCCTTCCAAGAACGCATATCTCCCTTCAGGATCCGACTTCCTACCAGTCTCCAGAAACAGGACTCCCGACCGGAGCCAGACTAAGGTTCCCCTTGCATATGCTAAATATATTGTGGCGCCAAAGTTGCCTCGAGTTTAGAGTGAGAAATTTGATATCGGTCATCGGGGTCATAGCGGCTGATGGATCGCGCTGTAATGGGGGGTGGTCTCGGGGGCCCCTGTGCAAACCCTCTGGTGTGAATAGTTACTGCCTGATGAGTGGTGTAGACCTATGAGCGCGTGCCTCTGCCCTTTGTGACAGGATAGGTGGGAGGTTCAGGTATGATAGGGAGTCACACTAGAATGCTGTGGGGATGGAAACCCAATACAGGGGATCTGCTGCAACGTGCAGCACATCCAAACCTGTACTGCCATGTACCTATGAACTAAATGAACAGGGGGGTCCATCTGGCTCACGTATGCCCCTAAGGTCCTCAGGTGGGGGCCTCCATTATGTTGTGTGTCTGGCCCGTGGGGGGTGCCTTGCACAGATGCATGTAGGGCCTTATATGAGCGCGGGGCATAATATGTGGTGTGATGCTACGAAGTGTGAATTGGCTACTGGAGTCCTTATAGCTACCATTTTGCAGGAGTTTCAAATGAGTGTGTCCGCAGTCTGTGGTGTGACCTTTGGCAGGGTCCCGGCGTTCTTGCCAGAGTCACTGGAGTCATTTGGGTCCTCTTCGGGCGTGAAGATGTGTGGAGTGCCTTTGTGGTCCGATGCGGAACGATTTGTGCCCAATTCTGCTACTGCTTGTATTGCCTTCCGGCGGTCCGCTGTGATCTGTTCCAGGTTTGGGGATGTCAGCGATTTGTGAAGTGACTATGTGGCAGAGCGGCTTTGGGAATTCTGGGTACGGCGCCACAGAGGCTGGAGCAACTTGAGTCTAGGTGTTCTTGTGTTCCCCTGCAGCGGATCGAGCCGCAGGTTCAGTTCCATCCAGTTAATGGCTTCTTGTGGATCTGTGAAGAATATTGCAGTGGCTTTGTAGATGATTTTGAGTTGCGCTGGGAACAGCAGTGAGTATTGAACCTTCTGGCTCAGGGCAGCGTGCCGGCACCCTGTGCACTCTTTCATTGGAGAAATAGGGAGTGAGTTCGTCACGTGGCGTGGAGGACCGAAGCCAGGATTCCATGTATGCGATGGGGTCCCTGCCCGCCACGCCTTCCGGCAGATTCAGTATTCGCAGGTTGCTCCTCCTGGAGCACCCCTCCAAATTGTCTGTTCTTTCCTCCAGAGTTGTGACTTTGGCCTGCAGTTCTTTGATATAGCATTGTTGCAGTTTGGTTTGAGGTTGCCAGGGCTTTTTCTTTGTCCGCCACTTTATCTGCTAATTTGCAGTGATCATCCCGCAGCAGGCTGAGGTCTGTGGCCAGGGTCCCCAAATGCTTCTCCATGGTGACTCGTGAGTGCTCTATTGCTGCCAGGACTCTGTCCAGTTTTTCTGACATGGTGGCGTTAGAGTCCATGTCCGCCTTCGAGCCTGCTGGGGTCAGGGACGTTGACCTAGCTGGATGAGCTGTTTGAGGAGCTCCGGCTGCCTTAAGGCGTCCGATGGCTGGTGATGGCGTATGAATCGCTTGGTTGCCTGACCACGTGGTGCGGCCTCTGTGCCCAGCCCTGTCTGCTTCCCTCTTCGCTTTTGTGTTAGAGGCTGGGCCGTGAGCACACCGCAGCCTCGTTCCTCTCCGGGGCACACAGTCCTGTCTCTCCTCATGTGATTGGGTGAGCCCCTGTGTCCGTTCCTCCCGTGATTGTGGACCTCCGTGCCTGCGGGCGCTGTCCTCCCACAGCACCCACCTGTGGAGTTCCCCGTGCCAGGGGCAGTGTTCCCTTCGCTAGTGCTGGTGAGGTTCCTGGGGGTCAGCGGGGGGGTCAGAATGCCCAAGTTATGGGCCTCACTTTAGTCTTTTCTCCCCACTGGTCCCCCCTGCCTGCTACCCCAAGGGTGGGTGCTCACGTGAGGCCACTCAGTGCTTGTAGTCTGTGTGATGGTGGGGTGGTTTGTGGTGAGAGGGGAGCATAGGCCCTCTGATTAGTCAATTTTGTCCTGGGATGCGACCCCCTCGTTTTGCCCCTGTTGCGCCGGCCGGGGCCCTGGGTAGTCTAACTGTGTCTGGAGTGGTTGGGGGGGCCCTGATTTCCTCCCTTGTGGGGGTACCCCTTACTTGCAGTTTGATGTTGGACTCCTGTCTGGGAGATCGCCGTGTGCCGGGGGGCTTCCTTTTTCACACTCCTTTTCCCGCCAAGCTGTGGATTGCGGCCTCTCCGGTGCAGTCGCGGAACCGAGCTTCATCGCCACGCATCCCGCAGCCAGGAAGGTGGATAACATGCTGAGAAAGGACACGTTATGCCAGGGACACCAGAAAGCCTACTATTGCCACAATATGCCAAGGAGGACTTTCTAATGCCAGAACCTGCATGAAGCCATGACTACCCACAGTATGCAAAGGAAGGTTAACTTTTGCCAGGGACTTCAGAATGCTCTCACTATGCCAAGGAAGGACACTTTATGGTAGAGCCACTAAAATGCTTACAATGCTTTCAATATGCTAAAAGCGGCCATCAAAATGATTAGAATGTTGACAGTGAGTATACCAGTGAGGGCTGTCTTATGCTATGGCCACTCTGTTTTAATGCATGAAATGGTTACATCAATCTGCACCAGTGTCGCTTTAACCTCAATATACCTGTTCCCCTATCTCATTCAGTGACCCACAGCTCTGAGGTTTCTCTCGCCTTCAGTTTTTAGGGATTCGTTCTCACCTGATTATCTACAGCTCTTCCTCATAAATAGTTCTCCATATTTTTGTCTTATCACCCCTACATTATTGCTTGCACCTCAGTTCTAATCCTCCTTTATATGGTTCTCAATATTTACCTATCTCAGTCCTTCTAGATTCATATTTAATCTTTTTCCCCTTCTCCTACTTTTTGTCTGTCCTCTTCATTTCTCTCTCCATCTTTCCATTTATCAATCAATCAATCAATCAGGGGTATTAAAGAGCGCTACTCACCCAGGTTTCAAGGTGCTGGGGGGGGCGAGGGGTTGTGCGAGCAGCCTTGTAGGTTATTCGAAGAGTCAGGTCTTCAGGTCCTTTCTGAATTGGTGCAGTGTTGGGCTTCGTCGGATGCGGTGGGGGAGATTGTTCCAGGTCTTGACCGCGAGGTAGGAGAAGCATCTGCCACCCGCTCTGGCCCTGTGGATGCGAGGACTGTGGCTAGGGCAAGGTCGGCAGAGCAGAGGTTTCCCTTGAGGTATTGGGGTCCAATGTTATGGAGGGGTTTGCAGGCATGTGTGAGTAGTTTGAAGGTTCTTCTTTCAACGGGGAGCCAGTGGAGGTCGTGGAGGTGTTGGGTGATGTGGTCATGTTGTTTGCCAGTTCTATCATTTGTAATGACTTTTCTTTCTATGCCTCTTTTTGAGCTTTATTTGAATACTTCCTTTCTCGTATTTGATATGGACTCACATTTATACTTTTTTTCATTTCTTTCTTTCTTTCATTTCTTTTTTGCTTTAACTCCTTTTACCTTGTTGTCTGGAAGGAAACGCCCCCTGCATGGAGATGAACATTTAATTCTACCTTAAGAGCCTCAGTTGCAGTGATACCTGGATGCTTGGTACCGATTTTTGGTCATGGGCATACATGGACCATTCGTATGGCGCCATGACCTAGGCCTGTCTCACAGATTGAGATCTTGTTTGACCGGGAGGGCTGCACAAATCGCTACCCTCACAGTTGTAAATAGCTACTGCTCTTACCAGGAGTTAAGTAGCATAAGCACGATGGTGGCAGCATGCCCTATGTTTTGTAATAATGATCAGTAAAGTGGACAGGCATTTTTACTGCTGTCACTAGAATGGGACCAATTGACCCACTTATAAAAAAGTTTCACTGCTGTGTGCATATGTTGCAGCGTGTAATCCAAAATCCTCCCCTCGTCACAGACCAAATATCTTACTAATGCATTCAATCAATACATTTATTGGTGGGGCCCATAACACCAACATTCACACATCATTGGTCTGTTCTTTCCGAAAGATGAATGTTCCAAACGCTGACATGAAAGGAATATCTTATGACCTAAAAGAAAATATATCTACATAACTATCATACCTAATCTTCTAGATATTCCTTCCACGTAATCGATAGATCTAATTTAGTTGTTGGTAAGGTGAATTCCCAATCTCCTAAATTACCTTTAGATCTTAAACATGCTTTAGGAAGAAAGAACCCAACTCATTCTGTCATTAATCATTAAAAAACGTTATCTTAATTAATGCAAATTATAATGAACCATTTATTCAAATCACAGATCACCATATTTACCTATTCTGGCTAATTGTCGTCCTCTAAGTCAATCAAGTCGTCCTGTAGCACGCTACAGTCCCATAGATTGGGTCGAGACCATAAGCGCATGCCAGTCAATCTATGCCCATTAGATCGAAGATTTCAGTTCATCTGGAAATTGGGCAGCAATTCAGTCCGTCAAAGATTCAGGGAAACAGCTGTCCTGCAGTGTCACCGTCCTCTCCGTCAGCATAACGTCAGGAAAAAGGAAAGAGCTCGCAACTCCCTATTCTAGTGTCTTGTTATAATAAAATCGATGTAAAATTGTAACAAATATCAATTTTGGACAGTTCTTATTGGTGGGTTTGGGGTCGGTCGGTGAAGTTCTCACATAGTTCATAAGGTTAGGTCATTGCACTTGCTGGTTCCGGTTTTTAAAGACAGTCTATTGTTCGTTGCATCTTGGCATCTCTCCCAGTATGTCCTTGGTTAGAACAGCTTGGCTGGGGTCAGGACGAGGCCACTGTTGCACACTTTAGCGCAGGCACACTTCACCCAGAACTTCGTGGAGTGTTGTCAGTCACGTCGAGTCAAAGGGGTGGCCATTTTGTGACAGGCCCAAATGGTCGACTTAAGTAAAACAGACACAAAACATAATTAAAACATAGAAATGGCTAATAAAATGTTAAACCCTCACTAATTCCCCTATGTGTATGTAACATGATAGCAACATTCAAAGTGTTTATACTCACCCAGTGATGTCATCTGGTGCATCTTACAATTACATCACAAAAGCAACATATAACATGCAATATTCTAATTTTCTAATATTAGTATGCGTACATACTTTAGTTTACGAGTTATTTTGGCCATGCAAATGCAAATCCCACGTGTAATTCATACGTTAATAGGGTTGATTAGGATTCCACTTCAAACACTTAATATGGTTATAATTAATCGATTATTCTAATTAATATACACATGCACATTAGGGGGTATACAAAATAATGTACTACCCGCTCCAGCACATACATCATGTTAGTATGTAGTGCTGTGCAGCGCATGTTTATCTGCATGTGTATGCTGTGATGAATGTGTGCCGCTGTGTGGTATAGTAGATGAAGGTCAGTGGGTTCCACATTGGAAAACCCAAGGTATTGAAAAAGCAAGTGGAGGAGCCATTCCAGACTGATTGGATTGCCGCTTTCTTGAGAGCAGGGTTGGACACACACTAGAGGAAGAAAGAGCCAGTGCACTTCAAGAGTTCTTTGATTCTGAAAAGATCACTGGTAAGCGATACCTAGGCAAATCGTAAGGAGGATGATGGGCCTGATAAGAGAAACACTGCAGAAACCGGGAATCATAAAGAGAAGGGCTAGGGCCTTTTTAGCCTTTTATTAGGCAGGCATTCAGGTGTGATCCAAGAGTCACTCCCATGGCCGGTGTTGTGGGCCTATCAAAGTTGGAGCATCTGCTGTGACAGACTGTTTCCTGGAGGAAGGAAGGACAGGATAGAGGAATGGGCGCTTCAAAGAAGGCAACCTCCCCAACCCAAACTTCAGAGATTGAGGCTCTAAATCACACCTATGTCTGGAAATGGATTATGAAAACGGGAGCGTGAATCTCCCAAATTGTCAAACAGTCAAACCGTGGCTGGATGTCCCACGTTGAGAAATTCAGCAAGGCTTTTGCCTGCTGTGACCAGGACTGGATACCAAGTTCTACTAGTCTTCCTGCTAAGTGACAATATATCACCCAGGAGAATCAAGACTACTTGCCCTGGAGCCTGGAGCACCAGCATCTGTCCGCCGATGAATCCAGATGACTCTTTGAGGAGTAGGTGAGTATCTCGAGGGGAGTGAGGTCCAGTGGACATCCCGTCGAGTGGTTCCCTGAAACGTAGTGTGAGATTCCCATCCTGTCGGAACCACTGCACCTATCTTGTTGTCCGTAGTGTGCTGCTGTTTGCGACCCTTGCATGCCAGGTGGGGGCTGTGGTGAAGATTAAGGCATGTCACACTTGAACAGCATGCAAAAGTGAAGCATTGTGGATTGAAAATTAAGAATGTCCCCAGACGCATTGCTGTAACTGAACAGCCGTCGTCCTGGTGCATCACTGTGATTGAAGAGGGCAGTATTGCTGTGCAGTGTTGTGAGCCGGAGGAATAGTTTCCGTGTGCCGTTGTGCGTGAACCCCGCATACCAGGTGGGGACAATGATGAAGAGAGGGCCGTTGCCCTTGATCAGAAACGTTTCGAGTTGCAACCCATATAAGCGGAGCATTGCCAGAATCAGGAGTGACGCAAAGTGACGCAACGGTGGTGCAAAAATGATGCAAGGGGCTTCTAAATCTTCCCCTTTGATTTAAAAAAATAGTTGTGGAACTTCTAAGACTCATACTAGCAGTACCTGGCTTGAATGTTGCCTTAAGTAAACTGGGAATAACCACAGCCTGTAGACAGGGAAGAAAGACTCTTGTTCTTACCTGTTCAGTGCTTGAGTGCTGGCCTTACGAGGTCTGTGTGTATTATTTATGGTCTCCCGTATTTCACTTTGTGTTCCTAATTAAATGCTATTTTTTCATGGAGGCAAGTATCTGGCTGGACATTCATTTATTGAGGTTACAAAGTGTATTTTTGATTTGTGTCCGTGTAAACCTTGCACCTGCTTGCCCTCTAGAAGCCTTTAGCTGCTCAACCCACTCTACCACTTTGAGTCAAATGCTGAAGGGTTAGTATTTGAACCACTTAAACAAAGTCCATATTGAGTTTAGTCTTGGGACATCAAAAATGAAAGCCCTCAACCTCCACCCACATTTGGGCTTCGTAGCATCTGCTTGTCCTGTAGCACTCTAAAAAGGGATTCTGACATTCTTCTTTCTTTTTTCTGTTCTTTGTGTTACCCTTTCGTTCCACCATCCCTTTGCCATCTGAAGTATTTTCTTTATCACCATCTTACTGTTTTATTTATCATCGTGTGTTCCCTTTTCTAAATGTGCTGCTCCATTTTCAATTTTTTATTTTTCAAAATTCTATTCCTTTTCATTTCCCCGTCCCTTACGTCTTTACTTCTCATCTCCAATTCCACCTTACGCTTTTTTCTTTCTTTGCCTTTCTTTCACATTATACTTTTCCCATATTTTCTTTTATAATTGCTTCTGTTCCATTTGCTTTTCTGTCACATTCTTTTAACACATGTTTTGGATTCATTCAATGTATTCCCCTATCCTTATTTGTCTGTTTTATTCTTCCATCTTTGTCTTCCTCTCCTTATTTCCTTCATTCTTTCTTTTGTGCGTTCTCATTCAACATTTCTTTTTTTCAATTCCTTTGTTTGTGTTTCTTCACTTTCTCTTTCTCTTTTTCTTTCATCTTTTTCTTTAATTAATCTTATTTCTTATTTTTCTATATTTTGTATTTTTTTCGATTACCATAGACCTTTGTTGTTTATTCTCAATAATTTTCTTACAACTCTGTCTTTCTGTTTCATTCTTACTTCCCTTTCTTTTCTTTTCTTTTTTCTCTCATTTCTTATTTGTTTCTTCTTCATTTTTTTGTTTTCTATCTTCTGATCTTTCATCCTTCATGATTTGCTTTTTCCTTTCTTTGCTTTTCTCCTTCTCTGACTTTTTTCTCTCCTTCTCTTTCATTTGTTCTCCATTTTCCATCTTTCTTTTCTTTCTAATGTTCACTCTTTCTTTCTTCTCACTTTCTTTTTCCCATCCCTCATTCTTTTTCTTTACCGCCCCAGTTCTTTATTTTTCTATCCTTGTTTTGTCCTCCTTTGTTACTTGCTTCTTTCTTTTTAATTCTTCTTTCTGCTTCCCTGTTTCATTCATTTGTTCCTTTCTTCTCTTCTCTACTTTATTCCTTTTCCCCTTCTTACTTAATTTTCCTCCATTCTTCCTTTCCTATATCTCACTATGTTTATTTCCTCTGTTTTAATTTCTACCTCATTCCATGTTTCTTCACCTGTCTTCTTTCTCTTCCCCAATGCATGGCTTCTTTTGCAGTCCTCCTCCCCATCCCTCATCAATGTCATGCTGCTTGTGCTATTGTTGGCAGACATGTAAGACTCTAATAAAAGTTGAGGTGAAGAACAAGTCAGAGGTTGAGTGTGACCCAGAACTGCTAATTTTCTCAATGTCTAGGTGGCCCATTGCACCAAAAGCAACCTCCATCATGTTTCAGAGCTCCACAGTAACACAGTTTTGTGAAGCTCTTCTTATTTTTCGGCACAAAAACACAAACCATAACCATCTTATTTAGTCCTCCCTGCACCTCGCAGGCAGTTTGGAGTGTGTAGTGGGGATTGGGAACACAGGCAGTCAAATCAGTCTAATGTGTCTTTCTTCAAGCAGAAGGGTATGAATTTGACTCAGCCGTCTACCATTTTGAGGTCAATAAACTGAGTATCATAAATTCTATAATAACATCTTTTATGTGCAGCACTTACAGACAGAGGTGTGGTGCTATCAAACAAGTAATTGCTATTGTCCTAGTAGAGGGCAGTTGCCCTGCCGTCACTCAAGTTAATCTCTTGCACTGGCTCTTCATCACTTTATACCTCTCAGTGGCATGACATCTTTGACAAATTCAAAAAATAAAATAAATAAATAAAAATGTGATTAGCTAATAATCCATGCTCTTCCTTTTTAGGCCTCGCCTAGCGTTGCAGTGCGCATGTGGTGCTCGCTTTGCGAGGCATGTTGTATATACTATAGCGAGGAAGCTTCGCATAACCTCCGCCGACTCTCCGCCCATTTTTTTGTTTGGCTTACAGCCTAAATGCTGCCTCCTGATTGGTTTCAGTCTTGTTAGTCCCGCCTCCTGACGCCCATGGCGTAATTTGTACACTTCCAAGGCTATTGGCCCCTTTACTGAACACAATTTTTTCCCGTGTCCCCCCTGACGCAGTCCGTGATTTTTTGCCAATCCCTCACACCCCACTCCCGTTCGTGCCTTATTTAACAGCCCCACTACCATTTCAAATGCAATACGTCTCTCGTAAATGCGAGTCATACTGCATTGCAAATGCTTGTTTAAAATAGTGCGCATTAACATGCGCGTGCTGCCTTATATTCTACGAATGCGCCAAAAGTCTGCACGCTCGTGTATTCGCTGGCTCACCCGGAATCTGCCTGCAGCTCTGTTGCTCGTTTTGTTTGGCAACGCATCAGGCAGCTTTCTCATTGCTGTCCTGCCCCCGGGCGCCGTGCTAAACATTCAGCATTATCAACACGGGCGCTGCTCTGGAATCATGGCGATAGTGGAGACACTCTCACCGGACTGGGAGTTCAACCGCATAGACGAAGGCTTACAGAGTAAGAGGGCGAGAGCGAGGGCAGCAAGTGATTTGTATTGTCCGGGCTTGGTAATTAAGGGTGCGGCTATAAGAGGAAGGGGAGAGGAGTCAGTGTCTGTAATTTCCTTGGACGGGTTAAGATCAGCTTTGACAGGTTACACAAGATGATCATGTGAGGAGCAGTTCGGATAACATAGCTTCCTTTCTGTGCGCTCATGCACACTGTTTTACTCTGCTACATGAGTCTTGTACACCATTACACAGCAGCCTTGCAAACCTATCAGTACTCTACTCCCCTGTACTTCCAGTGCCCCCCCCCTTCTATGTGGTGTGTTTCTGTTGTCTTTAGACTGTCATCACTCTTAAAAGTAGCCTCTAATGATGCAAAGTCCCTTTTACTGTAAGCCAAATGGCTCAAAGCAATAAATATTTTCTGTGCCACTTCCTCTTCTTACACATCAACTTAATACTGCACAAATAAATAATACGTAATGCATGCATAATTATTGTAGCGTTCCACAACGCTACTCAGTTCTATGTGGTCAGTAATACTTAGGGAAATCTAGACAAGCGCAGACTTAGTTGCTGGTCTTTGAACACTTTCTTTGTTCGGTGACCGGTAAGACAGTCTCTCTGCGTACTGTCCTGAGTGACCCTGTAAGAATAGTCGTCTTTGACAATGTTCTGTCCCCAACATCTGCTTACTTGGGAGTGTCATGTTACCTTCAACTTCTGTAGTGACTTCAGTTGAGGGCGGCTGCTGTCTGGAGCAGCTATTCTACCCTGGTGCTTAACCCGCCTCCACCTGCAGTCGTTCGTGTCGGTCTTCCCTCTGCCCCGATTGTATTATGCGTAGGATTTCAATATTGTCAAGGATTGTTTGAGAGGGGCCTATTCATCCTCGACCCTAGATATAATGAAGAGGGATGTTTACTAAGTAAAGAGTTGCTAGGATGTGTTTTACTTTTATAAATGGAGAAGTTTGCATCTTTTCTAATAGGAAAATTAGATATAAATGTTTGGCCAGTTCCTTAATCGATATTTCCCATCATTCATAAGTATGACTGAACACTTCATTGGTGCTTTGCACTGTTGCCCAGATGACTAGTGTTGCTTCCAGTGTATTTGGAGAAGTTGAGGGCTGAAATTCAATAGCTACTATGTGTTAAGACGTTAAGTCTGAACATCCTTTTACTGTGTCTAAGGGGGATATTCACAAGGACTTATCTCCGATTTATCTCCACCTTAAAGCATCACAAGTGGAGATAAATTTAACACCCTATTAACAAGCTGGTGCAAACTGCAGACATCACCAGTATTTCCGCGATAACTGCCCCAAAATTTATCTCCACGGTGGACACCACCAACTAACCCTAATGAGATGCAGAGTAGGTATTCCCGTGCCAAAACACACAAAAAAAACACAACACCACTTTCACAACGAACTGCCAGATCTGCGATGCGAACCAAAAACAGGTGATAAGCCATGGTAGCAGCAGGGAATTAACACCTGCCTTTGCTGGTGTTAAGCAGGACGACTACCTGCAGCATAAAAGGGAGCCCAGCCAAGAGCCACACCGGAAGACCCACAGATGCCATGGAGAAAATGATCATGCAACGCGGATACCCATGAGGGCCACAACACCCACCGCAACCACCCCAGGCCCGCCACCACCCCCAGGACCCGTCCCCGTGTCCGTATCACCACAGAGGCAGCGTACACAAAGACACCGGCAGCGTACACAAAGACAGCGGACCCACCTGAAACGCACCTGTCGCACAGACCCAACGCCAGAGGAGAACATTGCCCACTACAGGCCCAAAAGGACAACCATCCCCCGCATCCTGACCCACATCCCCCACCTGCTGACGGTACCAACCCAGCGGCCAACCAACATCCCTCCGCAGACAAAGCTGCTGGCAGCGCAGCACATGCCGGCCTCTGGTACCATCCAACCCTATACTACCAGAGTCGGAGGAGTCACACAGCCAGCCCCATCCAAGGTCATCACATCTGTCCTGGATCCCAACATCAGCCTGGTACCCCAGCACCCCCACGTCACCCACACTGCGCAGGAGCAGCTGGAGACCAAGCAAGGCCCCTACGCCATAGCTGGATTCCCTCACGTGTCAGGGACAATCAACTGCACACATGTACCCCTCGTGCCCCCTGCCCACACTGTACACAACTACCACAACAGAAAGCACATGCATACCATGAATGTGCAGGCAATAGTGGACCACCCGGGACTCCTCAACAATGTCGTGGCCAACTCCCCAGGCAGAGTGCATGAAACTCACACCTTCAGACAGTCCATCATCACTCAGCACTCCCAGGATGGCACACATGGAAATGCAGTGCCCGTTGGTAAGTCCAAAATAAACACACCACACACCTCCAGCCCACAGTTATGCAACTCACGACACTGCCAATGGGCACGCAGCACAACTACATTCAACATGACACATAATATGCCAACCGACCAGACACGACAACACGACTCCATTGGGAATCCGGCCTTGCCGTGCCCACAACCCAGCCACGACATGTCACCACAGATACACAATAGCAGGATGTGAAGAGATAGGCATGGAGCAGGCATGTGTGAGAGCGGCAAGTGACTAAGGAATGTGAACCTACCCATTGCAAGGTGTGGCGTGGAGGTGCCGGACAGACCACAGAGTACAAACCACGGAAATGGCCATGTGGAGATCAACTGATGGTGCATGGAGTGTAGTGGCCAGTGGATGCTTCCATGTCCACACAGGCTGTGGGACAGAATGTGGAAATGTTGCACGTTATGTCCGCCCCTGCATGCACATGTGTAGTGGGTTGGACCTGCGTACGCCAGGCCTGCGTAGGGGTGTGAACATAAAGCCCGTCGCACTGGTCGTGGTTCTCATTCGGAATGGACAACGCGTCTGCCAGGGCAGTGCCTCTAAGCCCGCCACGAGTACTGCGCCAAGCGCGGCGGGCCAGCGTCCCTGTGTGCCTGCTGCACCCCAGGTCATTGGTCCCCAGACCCGTCATGCCTGCCCCAGCGCTCCAACGAGGCTCCGCTCACCTGCCTACACCGGCGTGTGTCAAAGAGGGCCCACCACGTGCCGGTACAAGCTCTAAGCACCAGTCCTGCGACCTTTGCAGCCTCCGCAGACCACCGCTGGCCCCCCCGACGCTGGCCCACATTGCTCCTTTCTCATTGACATACTCCACCGGCATCCCCTTCGGCCCAGTAGGTCCCACATATGGAACTGTGTCCTGAGTCCTGAATGGCAGTGACCCCAAGTCTGTGGCAGCGGCCACAGCACCAGGCTCCCTTCGATCAGTGAGGCATAATTCCATATCGCAGGCCTGCCCATTGGGCGAGTAGCTCTCGCAAAAATGATTATGGTCCCCAGACTTCTATACCACTTTGCCTACCTCCCAGTGATACCGCCGCGCCATTTCTTTAAGGAACTGGATACTCTGCTCACCAAACTGATCTGGGGAGGGGGTCGACATAGGGTGGCACTAACTACACTATATTTACCCACGGACCGGGGGGGTCCAGGAGCACCATCTTTTGAGATCTACTTCCTAGCGGCCCAACTGCAATGGTTGTCACACTGGACAGCAGATCGACATACCGGAGAGGCCACCACTGAGGAGGGTCGAATACCACTCCCTGCCATTCATAGGATGCTGCTACCAGGCACCAAACCCATGCGCACTCGACCCCTCCAGATATCCATAGCTCGTACATGCATGATGAGAATCCATCGCATGTCCAAAGGTAGACCCCCGTACTCACCCCTTCTCCCCCTGGTGGGCTTTCCCAGAGAGGAGAAATACTATACTGCAGGAACTCTTCAGATTTGGACTGATCTTGCAATTACAGAGATGGAGTCCCTGTTTGAGGGGGACAACTTCGGACATACACACAGCTAGCGGACCAATACGGCCTCCCACCGGGACAGTTTCTAACACATAGGCAACTCATAGACAGTAGCCGCTGTTACTGGGACCCCAACGGAGGGGAACCTCCAACGCATCCAGTAATACACACCATCTTACACTTGGGAGCGGGCTGACACCTGGTCACATGGCTATACAAGGCCATCCAGAAACTGATTCTTCCCCCGTTACAGGCACTGCGTCAGACATGGGAAATGGAAGTAGGCAGAGTTTCTAACGATAAGGAGTGGGATACTGCCTTAGAATATCCCAAAAAGATCTCCAGAAATGCACGCTTTAGGAACATTCAATTTAATGTCCTTCACAGAGCGTACCTCACACCTCACCGACTTCACAGTTTCTATCCAGACACACACTTTGCATGCCCCCGCTGTCAAACCCCTGAGGCAGACTTCAAGCGCATGTTCTGGGACTGCCCCACCATCCAAGGCTACTGGGACCGTGTTCACAAGACGCTCAGGGCGACGACCAACACTATGACCATGACCACATGGGAAGCATGTGCACTCGGGATCTTCTGCAGGCGGAAGACCGAAAAAGTGCAGAACCGCTTTGTATCTCTTGCCGTTCTTTTAGCAAAAAGAGGAATAGGTATGCACTGGCATGCCCCAATGGGACCGCCGGAAGCAGCGTGGATAGGCGCTGTAGAAAAGTGGGTTGAAGCGGAAGAAGAGGTGCTGAGAGACGAGGAAGTAAAGGGCATTCGTAAACACCCCATTTCCTTAGAATGGGCACAATTGCTGTATGCATTCAAACACGAAACAACCGCGACAGAAGCCCAGGTAGCCCTTCAATCCCAGACCCCACCACAGTCCCATGCAGAGGCAATAGCAGAAGACCCACATCAGGACCCTTCCGCGTAGACTCAAGGTCCCGTTGAAGTCATACCAGGAGCTCTTCCCCTCCACACAGGGGTACCTCCCATGAGGGCTTTAACCCTCCCCGCCGCATAATCACCATTGCACCCACGGATCTCCACACAGTACACAGACTATGACAACGTCCACACTAGTGACATTATCGACGCACAATCTGACAGCTCTTCTACGCTTCCCCTAGTTTTACCCCATAGTTGGCAATTAGCCGTTTCACATCGGTAGCTTAGACTCCGATGACAGTTAGATGGGAATACATACAGGCACAATTAGGCACGATAACACAGGGAAGGAAAACATGAGAGTGGAATACATTTACATATTCATCGAAAGCAGGCCCAACCAGGGCATAAGACACTACCACTGACAAGTACAAACCAACAGGAGGGATCCTCACAGAAACGTGTACTAACACACAGTTGTCATGATTCCCCTTGGGTTTTTTTTTTTTTTGCTGTAATGCAGTAAACATGTGTAAGCTATAGCGCACAATCAATCCGTTCCCCATTTCAGTTATGTGTCAATACAACACGATGATGCCAAATGTTAATGTGCAATAAGTAATGTAAAAATACCAATAAACAAATTTTAAACAAAAAAAATACCATATCGCAGGCCTACGACACGTGGTGCCACTAACCCTGTTCAACGCAAGTCGGCGACACGTGGTGCCACTAACCATGGTCAATGCAAGACGGTGACACGTGGTGCCACTAACCCTGTTCAACACAAGCCGGCGACATGTGGTGCCACTAACCCTGTTCAACGCAAGCCGGCAACACGTGGTGCCACTAACCCTGTTCAACGCAAGCCGGCAAAACGTGGATGAGGGCTCAGGCCTACCCTGCGGACCAGTAGGTCCCACATCAAGCACATAATCGTGAATTATGAATGGCAGAGTCTACACCAGTGAACGCATGGAGAGGAGTATGAGGAAGATGCGGCTCAGTCCGGACAAAAGGCGGATCAGAGTCACGGAGGTGATCGAACACTATCAACAACTGACCTGGTGCCATCAACCCTGTTCACCGCAAGTACGCGTCCTGTGGTGGTAGCCCCGTGTAGGAGCATCCGGGGCCACTAACTCTGTGCAGCACAAGTCATGGGGCCTTTATGGTTGAATGGTTGTGTCCTTTACGATGTACACTGTTGTCGATTTCTGACTGCACCAGGCAGCCCTTGCCGGCTTGTGTGCACACACCCCACACACATCCAACACAGGTGTCACTCGGTATGTGTGCCTGCTAATAAATGTGGCTGTGCGCACATGCCCGTAGCCGTTCACACCATCGGAGCAAGTGTGTCCGTGTGGTCAGTGTGTCAGCATGATGGGCATGGGCCCTGCAACATCACAGTGTGCTGTCTTCAGCGGACGTTACCATGTAACCGCAGCGTTGGCAGTGACCCTGGACATGTAGCTTCGCACACACTCCCCTGCATGCACAAGCGGCGTGTGCTGGTCCGGCATATGTCAGGTCAGTGCATGGGTGTGCTGATTCAGCAGGGGGAGCAGAGAGTGGCTCGGACCTGGCCTTGGTCAGGAAGTGCAGTAAGTGTGTATCTGTGTTGCGGTGTTGTCGCCACCACGCCACAGTAGTCGATGTTGCAATGTGGCATGCACCAGGGGGGTGGGCCCGCAAGTACGGGGACATGTAGGAGCGCAAGACCGCTCGGGGTCTTGGCACCTGCATGGCAAGTGTTATGTGTATCAGTCCTGCGGATGCATGAGTCAGTTGCCTGGCCTCATTTGCAGCGCGATCACAGCCAGCCATGGGCTGTACACCTGTGTCCGCCCTGTCCGGACCATTGGCCTACACTCATGTGGCGGCACACCTTCAAAGGCCAGCGTCACGGTGTTGTTGGTATGCTGCTGGACATGCGCGGACAGGCATTACAATGGTGTGCCGTAGGAGTGCACTTGATGCAACCGCGCTGCACACACAAGTGTGGGATCTCGTGGGAGGGAGGAGCAGCTGTGTGGCAACCTAACACACAGTGAGGCCGCTCATGTGCCACGTGCTGGGCATATCATCCATGATTCTTAGGGTCACAGACATCCCACCACACCCACAACAGGCCTCTGTACATCTCCTGTATGCATGCAGATGATGAAGTTACTGTAGGGATGAAAGGTCCTTTGTCTGAACTATTAGGCGGTAGCACATCTGCAGCTCCGAGCAGGAACTTGCATGTGGCCAGCATCCCCTGACAGATATGATAGCATTTGCTTGCAACTCCCACACTGCACACCACCCGACGTGAGACCAATGTGTACACATCCCACACGCAGACATCCTTGGTCCTAGTTAGCATGCGTGAAATGGCCTTCACACATACTCCCACCCAACCCCAGGTCTGCACCTGTTGAACACAGACACTGCTCAGTACACTGAGCTGTGCCATTTCATCCACAGGACTGGCGCAGGGCAAGCTAGTGCCGCTTCAAGCAGAGCCACTGGCGTAATGGCAGACCATCCTAGACACATGCTCAACTTCAGTCACGTGGACCTGTACCGTGGACTTCTGCTGCATGTACTGGGGGCACTGCCGTTGGCAGTGCTGCAGATCAGTTACCAGCTGAGCTTCCGCCTTGCGGACATCACCTATGTTCAGCCTGTGTTGCATTGTCGCTCGTGTATATTCGAGTGGTCCATGGATGTCTGCCTCTCCAACGTAACGGTAGCTGACCTGGATTACGACATGTGTGTGCGCCCTCTTTTGGCCCACGACCAGGAGTGTCACTGTGAAGCCCATTTATGGCATGCATGGAGGTTTGGCATGCAGGCTGGTAACTGGACCAGGGAGATTGCACAAGCCTTCGTGTGCGCACATTGAGCCACTACCCGATTGGGCTTTGGTGCACATTGGGTCCAGTGGTTGGAGTCAGCACATCTGTCCGGGTCAGCTGGTGGATTACATCGACAACATGTCAGATGTGGTGAACAACGATCGCTCATTGAAGATGTTGGCCTACGCAGCTGCACTCACGTTCATGGACGAGTGACAAGGTACCTGCAGCCACAACTGGATGTGACCCATTGAACGTGTCCTGACGCCTGGTTGCATGTTGGGAATCTGGTCAAATGTCCCAAGACGACAATGGACATGGCTGCATTGGCCTGGACTCATGATCCAGATGCGGACAACCACTGACTTGTGTTGGTGATGGACTTCCCCGAGGTGGACATGGGCGCTTTCCTACGTTCCTCATTCAGACATGCTGCTGCATTGGTCTGCATATCGTGGCACTTCTCTTGGCCGTACTGACACGCACTTGTTGATAAAGTTTCCGCACTTTCACTTGTCTCCAACTGTGTTGTGTCTTGATTTGTATGCCAATGTGTGTGTCACGGACTCTCTGGCTCCCTGCCATACGTGCATTGCTACCCCATCAGGACTGTGGGTTTGTACTTGTGCATTATCATGTCCCTGTTTCATGCCTAGACAGATGCGTATGGCCGTTTACCGGACACAGGCGGGTGCACTTGTGTCCTGTGTTCGGTTGTGCAAATGGTGGTGTTCGTACCACATTGTGTTCGATGTTGGGGTGCTCTGCTTCCTAAGCGTGTGTGCTGCATTGTTTGTGAGATGTCTTTTCAGCTCTAATTTGGCTCCCCCTTCTACCTTTCAGGTAATGTGGTTCTCACTTCTGTGCTTGTTCAGTTGTGTTTTTTTGCCGGGTTGTGTGACTTGTGCTCCTGGTTGGCGTTGTTACTCTTGGGCATGGTTTGTCTGCAGTTGTGCTGTGCTTAATTGTGCATGTGTACCATTGTGCCCATCTCCCCCCGCTCCCCCAGTCCCTGCTGGTCCCTCTCGCTGTTGCTGTTGTGTCCGTTGTTTTGGGCAGTTTCCGGTCCCCGAGTCCTGCCACCATCTCCAGACTGATGTGGTGGACACCATTTCCTCCATGTCATGCAGCTCCTGGTGTGGCGCTGGACTCCCACCTCCGGTGTGCATTGCTGCCTTCTTGTTGTTGGCGTGCCTTTCATATCTACTATTTTTCTATTGGTTTAAAATATATAAATTATTTTATCACATTCTCTTATATATATATATATATATATATATATATATATATATATATATATATATTCACTGAAAAAACCATAGGTTTCACACATGTTACAGTTAGCTGGACATTTCACTCGTACAAAACAATTGAAATTCCCCCGTTATAGTTAGTTCAGCTAACTATAACTCGCGCGACCGCAATCCACTGCTGATGACATCACATATTACATCACTCATGACATGGTTAGTGACATCACTCATGACATCACTGATGACATCTTGCACGCACGGCAAGTCATGTGATTACGAAACACTTTTCATTGGTTCATAGTAGTTTCTGTTCCAGAATCTTCAAAAACCACACCCACTCCCACTCCCCTCAATATTTCTACTTATTTCCTGAGAGAAGGTTGCTGAAGAGCTACTCCAGTGAAATGGCAGAACACCAGTCATCTTCAGACAGTGAGGAGACCTTTCAAGAACCACCAAGAAAGAGCAAACAGAAGCACTCTTTCATTTGGAATTATTTCACTTTTCCAGAGGGGCAAAAAAAAGGGAATGCCCCAAAGGTCACTTGTACAATTTGCGGAAGTGTCCTGTCTAGAGGGGATCCGACCAAAAAATACTCCTTCAGTATTTATTGCATGCTCAGGCACTTTAAATCAGTGCATCCAATTTGTGAAACCACAAGAGCCCTAAGGGAGAACCCTCCACCTGGACCTTCTCAGCCGAGCACATCATCTGCGGCCGCAGATTCACCATGCACCAGGCCTCTTGACATCCGGCCCCTGTTCCAAAAAGTGCACATTCATTGCAATGTGTGCAATGATGTAATTTGCTATGGAGAGAGTAGCATAAATTTAATTGAAAACCGTATACAGCAGCACATATGCTCCAGGTCATAATTTTATTTTATTTTTTTTGTTCCTGTTGAGCAGTTTTTGATTCCCAGTTTTGTTTTGGTGCTGTAAAAAAATCCGAAAAAATACAAAATTGTTAAAAAAACTAAAAAAACAATATAAAACAAAATAAAGACAAAAAAAACAGTTCTTTTAAGAACTCACTTCACTTCTCCAAAAAGAGCTATATTCCTAATATACTGTTTTTTATTTTGATTGAATGAATGTGTACTGTATACATGAATGATTGAAATGATTGAAATGACTGAGTGAAGAGGAGGAAAGGGCAGACAGAATGAGTGAGAAAAGGAAATTATGATCAATCATGAAAGGGAAGTGAAAGACTGACTGCAACAAAAGGACTAAGGGTAGAGGATACAGGTAAGAAGAGTAAATGAGTAAGGGAATGGCAGTGAGTAATGGAGAGAGAGGGAGGGGGGAGTGAGAAAAGGAGAGTAAGGGACGGAGATAGGAAAAGGGAGTAACAGACGAAGCGGATGAAGTACAGCAGGGTAAAGGCATTGAAAGTAAAAGAAGTGGAGTGATGGTGAAATAACAGGTATGAGGATTAAAAAAGGGGGTAAGAGAAAGTGAGAGATGGGGAGTGAGGGGATGGAGGGATTTAGGAAACTGGAGTGAGAGAAAGGGAGTCAGGATTTCAATGAGCAAAGCAGATTGAGGGAGAGTGAAGGAAAGAATGTGAAAAGGTGAAGGGGTGTGAGATACAGACAGGAGGAAGTGAAGTGGGAGAATAGGAGTGACTATGAGTAAAGGATAGTGACAGTTAGGGAAGGTGAGGGAAGGAGAATGACGGAGAAGGTTAAAAAATTAACATAGATGGAAAATGAGTGATGGAGAGAGGAGGAGTGGTAGAAAAAGAGGGGCAGATTTATAACAAACTAACGCAGCACGGTGCAGCAAGTAATTTTGCTGCGCCGTGCTGCGTTAGTTTCGAAGCACAGAGATGCGACATATTTACAAGAATATATCGCATCTCTATGCTTCCCCTGAGCTGGCGCACAAACTGCAGCCATGCGTCGGCGCAGGCTCCCTTGCACCATGCTGCAAGCATGCCTGCGTGGTGGGGAGATTGTTCTTCTGCAGGAAGGGACACCTTCCTGCACAAAAACAATCACAAGAAGCTTTTTCCTCCTTCAATGCGTGCTGTAGCATGCAGCACGCACTGAAAGAGGAAACAACGAGGAGAAATGAAAATATTTCTCCTCGTTGTGCCTCGCTATGCCACCTCTAGGGTGGCGTAGCATTCACATGCATCTCCAGAGTTACGATTTCTCGTAAATCTGGAGATGTGTCTAGTTCTATGGGTGTTGCGTGGGAACACCCACAACAACACCCATTGAACGCCCCTTCACCGCACAGTGCTGCGTGTGAAGTGGCTGTATTTACGAGGAGAGGAAAAGTCACGCAGGGTGGCTTTTCCTCTCCTTGTAAATATGGAGGAGGCCCCTGCGCCACCAGTACGTCATGAAAAGTGAAGTAGTGGTGGCGCAGGGGGCTTGTAAATCTGCCCCAGAGATGTTAAGGAAATTAAGGGTAAGACAGACAAAGGGAGAGAGACAGAAACAGAGACAGAGAGCAAGGAGGAGTAAGGCAGTTAGAATAACTGAGACATATGGAGACAGGGAGAGAAACTTGGTTCAAAAAATAGTGATGGAGGCAGTAAACCTAGGGGAGTAATAGAGAAGGAGTGAGGGAGTTACGAAAGAAAGGGAAGGGGAATAAGAAAAGCAGAGTGAGGAGAAGTGAAGAAAAGGGAGCATGAAAGTGAAGGGGTGACAAATACAGATATCTTAAACTTACCTGACCAACAAAATACCTTAATTAGAAAAAAATGTTTTTTTTAATTACAAGAAAAATGGATTCAATTTCCTAAATTTCCTTTCTCGATCTGAAAAAAAAGAAAAAAAGTAGTAATATTTATCAATACGTTTTAGAATACAGTACACATTTTTTCATATTTAACAAAATAATTTTTTGCCCTTTTTTTGCTGTTTTTAGAATATATTGAATTTCACTGAAAATAGTGATATCAATTGCATTCATCACTTAACAGCGGGCAAAAAAATAAACAATCAGAAAGATGGTTTAAAAAAGCCCTGAATCTATCCTCAGTAAAAAATACCTTGATAGAAATGTAATATATATATTAAAAATATCTTCAAAGAACAATAACTATTTGCAATAAATAACATCTGTAAATCTTGTTGCTTAAGCACATACACCAAAATAATATCTGTCAAAGAAGTCCACAATAGAAACAGTTACCTTTCCATGAGGGCAAATGGTAATGTTTTAAAAAAAATTGGTGAAATATCCAATGGTAATCCAATAAAATCGAAATAATGGTTTCTTCAGATGCTGCAATTTGTATCTAAAATTTTGGTTTTAGAAAAATGAAGTAGGAATTCGGTAATTCTGCAGGCAAACGTTGCTTGAAAATCAATTGAGAATCATTACACAGTGTCCGGCCTTTTTCACATTTTAGATAAACTGTGTAATGACCAGAAGTTATAGAAGGTCCATCATGGAAAATTATTGCAACTGCAACAAAAGTCTTTCCTGATATTGATAATTGATTTACTACAAACTTCTTTATTAATGTGTCCAATTTTGTTCCATCAGCTCTACAACGTTGCATCATTAAAATTATATACTGTCCATATTTCTTTAAAAATAACGTTGATAACATTTCTGATTTACATTGAGAACATTCCATGTTGTGATTTGCATCTTTAACTAATTTACTAAAAGTCACTGATTTACTCTCTGGTAGTGTTAAATATATGAACCTTTCAGAATCAACATTAGAGCTGCATGCGTTCAAACAGTTTTCACAACAATGTTCCCATTTATAAGAGAGACCAAACATATTTTCTATTTCTACCCCTTCATCTTCCAGTACCATAAGCATATACATTAAGAATTCCTGTGCATCTTGCTGGACATTTTGTGTAAACTGTGTACATCCAGAACATACATCTAAAAGATTTCTAACATCAGAAGCACTTTCTATTTTAGTTTTATCATTACTCAACTTCTCATAAAGGAAACTCAGCAGAGAACAAAATCTTTTTTCATGATTTAGTATTATCTGCTCTTGCAAACTTTCAAGATAAAATACAACATTCAGCACTACATTAACGTAGCAGTTGACACCAGAGCTATTTTCAAAATGACAACCAACAACCTCTTCAACATTGTCCTTTTTCTTTTTGCTTGCAATCACATCACTCTCCTTTTGTTTTCTCTTCTGTACATCCTCATTACAGATATTCTCAATTCTCCTTTTCCGACAAACAACACGTTTTTCAAACACAGGATACTGACCTAAATGAGGAGCATAGCTTCTTCTTAATCTATTATACTCCTTTACACAATTTGCATCAGCACTAACTTTTGAGTCATCAAAGTCTATCATGAATAAACCAGATAATGTTTTCACTCGTGACAAAGCAACATATGCCATACCTTCTTTAAACACACTAGATCCAATGTTTACAAAAGCACTATCTACAGTTAATCCTTGAGATTTGTGAATAGTTACAGCATATGCTAGAGAAAACGGAAACTGCTTCCTACGTACATATAAGTGTTTCACTAGCAAAAAACAAACTGAACAACGACTAATGTCTTTAACCTCTTCAATCTGATCAAATTTTATTTTTAAAAATTCAATTCCATCTTTTTTCTGGTAATTAACAAAACCCACAACTTTACCCATAGCTCCATTCACTAAACCGTTTTCTACATTCAAATTACGTCTTAAAATTACTCGACAGTTCATACATACATAAAGATTCTTTTCTAAACCAGCTGTTTTCGATATGTTTTTCTCTAGAGAATCCAATTTAGCTTTCAATTTGCCTGTCAATGTAATAGTTATTCCTTCATGCTGTATTTTGTCCACTGCTTCCATTTTCATAATCTCTTCATTTTCCAATTTCAAAAGTTCTTCATTGAATATAGAACATTCATGTAGTGTTGGCATTAAGCAGATTACAGTATTTTTTTCAGCAATTTTCTTGTATATTTTCTCTGGAACTATTTGTTCTGTTGGAAACAAATTACATAGCAATCGACTCTGTAAAGCTTTTCTGCCATGTTCTGTGAGTAGTCCAATTCTGATATCTTTGAGAATACTTGCATAATCATCATCATTTGCTTGCCGCATATTGGTAATGAGTTCTTTGTACTCAAAGTATGACCAAATATTCACATTACCTATACTTCCTAATGACTTTTTCGTGTCTTCATGTGTAACAGTATTAAATACTGGTTGTCCTTTAACTGGAGTGAGCTGCAGTAGATCCCCAAAAACTATAACATGTTTTCCTCCAAATAACACGTCATAGTCTCTCTTTAGAATTTGCTGCATTCTTAACCCCTTCGCTGCTAGGCCTTTTCCCCTCCTGTGCTAAGCCTTTTTTGGGCTATTTGGGGTAGTGCACGCTTAGGCCCCTGTAACTTTTTGACCACATTAGGTATCCTCGCCAAACTTTTGTCCTTTTCTTCCAACATCATGCGGAGTTTAAAGGTATCCAGGGTTTGTGGATTCTCCTAGAGGGTTCCCAGAAATTAGTCAAAATACAGCAAAATTTTGTTTTTTTTGTAAAAAATGGAGAAAAGTGGCTGCAAATGAAAGCGTCTGGGTTTTTCTCTGCAAATGATATCAAAAAAGGGTTTGTGGGGCTGAAATCACCATTTCTCCAGCTTTTAGGGAATGACAGATTTTTGTCAGAAATCCAACTTAGTTTTGACATTTTTCTGGGACATACCATATTTTTGCAATTTTTTGTGCTTTCAACCTTCTTCCAGATAATGGTAGAAATGGGTAGAAAAGCAATAATGGATCTTGGAAAACTATACATTTTTGAAAAGTAGACTAAATTATGAATTCAGCAAGGGGTCATTTGTGTAGATCCATCAAGGTTTCTTTATAGAAACTAACAGTTAAATATAGGAAAAATTTAAAATTAGTTGAAAAAAGCAGCCTTTTGTGTCAACGTTTTCACCTGTAACTTCTTCTAATTATGACAGCAATATACCGTTACATCTCATGGACCTTCCTGGTTGTGGGGATATATAGGACTTGTAGGTTCATCAAGAGCCCAACGAACCCAGAGTAAAAAACTGAGCAGCATTTTGTAATGTTTTTTTTTTAGTTCCGGGTATATAGCAATTATAGTGTGAAAATGTATACATGGAAAAATTGGTATGAAAGACACCTATGTATTTCTGAAATGGGAACAAATTACAGAGTTTAGAAACAGTGCATATTTGCACATTTTCGAAATTGGGAATATACATACTTGCATGACAATTATAAAATCACTTTTTTCACACATTTTGGTGTGGGAAAGTTGTGGCATCACTGGGCTCACACAAATTTACCACCACCCAGCGTTCCCCCAGGTCTCCCAGTAAAAATGGTGCCTCACTTGTGAGGGAGGCCCAAGTACCCGCGGCAGGCAAGGGCCCAAAACATTGTGAGGCGAAATTCACATTGCCTATCAAAAAAATGTTTGGGCCCTTGCCTGCCGCGGGTACTTGGGCCTCCTACACAAGTGAGGCACCATTTTTACCGGGAGACCTGGGGGAACGCTGGGTGGTGGTAAATTTGTGTGAGCCTGGTGATGCCACAACTTTCCCACACCAAAATGTGTGGAAAAAGGGATTTTTCCAGCTAAAATTGAGGTTTGCAGGGGATTCTGGGTAAGGAAACGTTGGGGGATCCACACAAGCCATACCTCCCTGGAAGCCGCCGGGTGTCTAGTTTTCAGAAATGCATGGGTTTGGTAGGTTTCCCTAGATGGCCGCCAAGCACTGGGCCAAAAACCCAAGTGACCCCCCTTGCAAAACCAGGTGGTTTTGCGATAGGCCATTTTGATGTTGCCTCACTACGTTTTGGGCCCTTGCCTGCCGCGGGTACTTGGGCCTCCCACACAAGTGAGGCACCATTTTTACCGGGCGACCTGGGGGAACGCTGGGTGGTGGTAAATTTGTGTGAGCCCGGTGATGCCACAACTTTACCACACCAAAATGTGTGAAAAAATTGTTTTTTTCAGCTAAAATTGAGGTTTGCAGGGGATTCTGGGTAAGGAAACGTTGGGGGATCCACGCAAGCCATACCTCCCTGGAAGCCCCCGGGTGTCTAGTTTTCAGAAATGTGTGGGTGTGGTAGGTTTCCCTATGTGATGGCTGCGCTAGGGCCCTAAATCCACAGGTAGGCATATTGCTAAAAACAACTCTGTGCCTAGTTGACTTTCTGCCACCCGGGGGGGGGCATCGGGGGGAGGAGAATGCCATGATATGCCCCCAAGGGGGGCACAAACACTGTGGCTATTTTTTGGGGGGTGGGGGCATTGGTATGCCCATTCTGGGCAGCCCCCACACATACAAAAAAGCCAGCGTAATTGTTGGCGTACAGTGGGTTTTTTGCCCCCCATGGGGGGCAGATTGAAGGCTACTGCCTCTATCCGCCCCCCGGGGGGCAGAAAGTCCACTAGATGCCAGGGATTTTTTTGGGCAATCTGCAGGTGGGGCAGATTGGCGGCTAAAGCCCCCATCTGCCCCCAGGGGGAGCAGAAAGTCCATTTGATGCCAGGGAGGTTTTTGGGCAAATTTTTATTAGGTTGGGGGCTGCCCAAAACGGGCATGCCAATGTCCCCACCCTAAAAAATCCCTGGCGTCTAGTGGGCTTTTTGCCCCCCGGAGGGGCAGATTGGGGACTACTGCCCCATCTGTCCCCCAGGGGGGCAGGAAGGCTGTAATTTTTGCGGGTAGGGGTGGGGGCATGGGCATGGCCGTTTTGGGCAACCCCCACCCTAATTAAAATTTTCCCCAAAAACTCCCTGGCTTCTAGTGCGCTTTTTGCCCCCCAGGTGGGGCAGATTGGGGGCTAATGCCCCCATCTGCCCCCCAGGGGAGGCAGAAAGTCCACTAGGCGCCAGAGAGTTTTATGGGTAAATTTTAATTAGGGTGTGGGTTGCCCAAAACGGGCATGCCAATGCCCCCACCCTAATTAAAATTTGCCCCGAAAAATCTCTGGCGTCTAAAAGGCTTTTTGCCCCCTGGGGGGGCAGATTGGGGGCTACTGCCCCATCTGTCCCCCACGGGGGCAGGAAGGCTGTAACTTTTGCAGGGAGGGGGTGGGGGCATGGGCATGTCAGTTTTGGCCAACCCCCAAACTAATTAAAATTTGCCCCAAAATAATCCCTGGCGTTTAGTGGGCTTTTTACCCCTCCAACAGGGCAGATTGGGGGCTGATGCCCCCATCTGCCCCCCCAGAGGAGGCAGAAAGTCCACTAGACGCCAGGGAGTTTTTGGGGCAAATTTTAATTAGGGTGGGGGCTGCCCAAAACGGGTATGCAAATGCCCCCACCCTAATTAAAATTTGCTTAAAAAAATCCCTGGCGTCTAGTGGGCTTTTTGCCCCCCGGAAGGGCAGATTGGGGACTACTGCCCCATCTGTCCCCCGGGGAGGCAGGAAGGCTGTAATTTTTGCGGGGAGGGGGTGGGTGCATGGGCATGGCCGTTTTGGGCAACCACCCCCTAATTAAAATTTCCCCCAAAAAACTCCTTAGGGTCTAGTGGGCTTTTTGCCCCCCAGTGGGGCAGATTGGGGGCTAATGCCCCCATCTGCCCCCCAGGGGAGGCAGAAAGTCCACTTGGCACCAGAGAGTTTTTTGGGTAAATTTTAATTAGGTTGGGGGTTGCCCAAAACGGGCATGCCAATGTCCCCACCCTAAATAAAATTTTCCCCGAAAAATCTCTGGCGTCTAGTAGGCTTTTTTCCCCCCGGGGGGGGGCAGATTGGGGGCTAATGCCCCATCTGTCCCCCACAGGGGGCAGGAAGGCTGTAACTTTTGAGGGGGGGGGTGGAGGCATGGGCATGTCAGTTTTGGCCAACCACCAACCTAATTAAAATTTGCCCCAAAATAATCCCTGGCGTCTAGTGGGCTTTTTACCCCTCCAACAGGGCAGATTGGGGGCTGATGCCCCCATCTGCCCCCCAGAGGAGGCAGAAAGTCCACTAGACACCAGGGAGTTTTTGAGACAAATTTTAATTAGGGTGGGGGCTGCCCAAAATGGGTATGCCAATGCCCCCACCCTAATTAAAATTTGCCCCCAAAAATCCCTGGCGTCTAGTGGGCATTTTGCCCCCCGGGGTGGCAGACTGGGGGCTACTGTCCCATCTACCCCCCAGGGGAGCAGGAAGGCTGTAATTTTTGTGGGGGTGGGGGCATGGACATGCCCTTTTTGGGACCCCCCACCCTAATATAAATTTGCCCCAAAAAAATCCCTAGCGTCTAGTGGGCTTTTTGTCCCCCGGTGGGGCAGATTGGCGGCTAAAGCCCCCATCTGCCCCCAGGGGGAGCAGAAAGTCCATTAGATGCCAGGGAGGTTTTTGGGCAAATTTTTATTAGGTTGGGGGCTGCCCAAAATGGGCATGCCAATGTCCCCACCCTAATTAAATTTGCCTAAAAAATCCCTGGCGTCTAGTGGGCTTTTTGCCCCCCTGGTGGGGCAGATTGGGGGCTACTGCCCCATCTGCCCCACAGGGGAGCAGGAAGGCTGTTATTTTTGCGGGGGAGGGGGGTGGGGGCATGGGCATGCCCATATTGGCCAGCCCCACCACAAATTATAAGAAAAAATTAATCCCTGGAGTATAGTGGGCTTTCTGCCCCCCGGGGGGGCAGATTAGGGGCTACTGCCCCCAACTGCCCCCCAGGGGGGGCAAAAAGGCTGTACATTATGCGGGGTGGGGCATGGACATGTCCCTTATGGGCAGCCCCCACCCTAAAAAATGATGTGTGCAAAGTAAATATCCCTGGTGTCTAGTGGTCTTTTTGCCCCCCCAGGGGGGGCAAAAAGACTAAATGACACTAAAAATATTTTGGGGGAGCAAAAGCCCTTGCCTAAGGGGCCGCTCCCCCCTCCCTGGTGTCTAGTGGGTGGATCCCTGCTTGGGGATCGCCCTCCTGGGGCGATCCCCAAGCAGGGATCAACTGGGGAGGGGTACCATTGGAAAGGGGAGATTCTCCCCTTTCCAATGATACCTCTCCCATCTTTCTACGTGCCCGGGGGGCTGAGATAGCACCCTGAGCACATACAAAGTGAAACTGAAATGAGCCTAAAGGCTCATTTCAGTTTCGTTTTCTGTGCAATGAAGACATCGCGACGTGCGCGCTGATTTTCATTGCCCAGAAACCAGGGAGGGGGCCTCAGGAGCTGGGGAAGCTCTTCCCCAGCTCCCAAGTTCAAAGCCATGAAATAGAAATCCCTCTGCTGTCTGCAGCAGAGGGATTTTGTGCCCCTGGCCTCATGACGGAATGGTTCCGTCATGAGCACAGGGGCACCGATGCTCATGACGGAACCATTCCGTCATGAGCATCGAAAGGGTTAAATACACAAAGGCAAGCATTACGTTTGATACCATGCTTACCTCATCAATAATGAGAAGTTTCATTTTCTTCAACACTCTTGAAACTTCAAAACATGCTTCTCCTGTTAGCTTGTGGTATTCTATTTTGTTCTCATGCTCTACTGGTAACATTAGCAAACGATGTAAGGTAATTCCTTTTATGTTATATGCTGCTAACCCAGTTGGAGCCGTAACAACACAAGACAAAGTTGAATCAGTTTTTTTCTGTAGGTAGATTCTAATTACTTTAATCAAGAAACTTTTTCCAGTTCCAGCTTGTCCACTCACATACATTCTGATTGGTTCAAATGATGTGCATGAGCACTCTTTATTTTCATGTAGTAATCCATGATCAATTTCTTTTGTGACTTCTTCAAAAATTTGTTGTTGTTCATCATTCAGTTGTTGTTCCAAATTTGGTAAGTCTATAAAATCCTCCTGAGCTTGATTCATAGCTGTTTCCACTTCAGTCATGGCTATTGCAGCTTCATTTTCTACGATTGGTTGTCCTAGGGGATCTTGACTGAGCGTACCAGAACTTTGACTGTCTTGAGAACTGTCTCTAGCTACTTCAGCTGCAATTGTAGCTTCTTGTTCAATTTCTTCATTTTACATTTGTACATAATTTGTGAAAGTACTGCATTCTATGCTATCTTTACATGCATTAAAGGAATCTTCATAGCTGTGAAAATCTCCAAGTAATTAATCCTCTGAACGCCATGGTTTAAACAGCTGTAAAAGTGCTAAGTAGTAAAATTCCTTTTTGTCAGTAGTGTCGCAACTCATCTTCCTGTGATTAATCAAACTTCCTTTTGTTTGTTTCACCAAACATCCTTCCTCACCAATGACTTTATATTTTCCATTGTTGATGTCTTCTGTGGCATTCCGTGTACAACTGTAGTTCTGCAGCACTTCATAGAGACACATGTTCTCAAGAGGATGACTTCTGTTTGGATAATATGTGTCCAACATATTTGTTTTCAAAATGTCTGTACTTTCTGGCTCGTTCTCTGCTAAATATTCAATTTCTCGAACAGATTTCAGTACCCGATTTCGCATTCCTGCAAGGCCTAAACTTACCCAAATTATTCTTCTGGATTTGGAGTACAGACTTGCAGATGATAATCTATCTGAGCATTCGTATGACCCAATTTCTCGATGCGATAACATCTTTAAACTGAAACTGTATAGCTTTTTACTGACAGTCTTCCCGTGAGAAATCTCTTCCCACATTTCTTTCAATTCCGTTTTCTCAGATTTAGTGATGTAAGATGTGACATACCGAGCAACAGCAATAGAATTGTCAGCTGCATACTGAATATCCATGTTAGCATTCCACATGGATAAAATGACTGGGTTGTAGTCATTTATAAATTTTGACTCTTCTTTTCTTCTTAGGTTGTAAGTATTTTTCGGAGATTTTCTTGTAATGGTATGTCGCACAGCTGACATTAAACTGTTTACTCTTCCTTTTGAAAGAACAGGTCATGGAAATCCAAATCGACATTTTCTGTAGAATTTATCTTTACTCTTGTACTTTCGTCGACAGTATTTTCCACACCGATTACTTTTGAAACGTAAAACTTGCTCTTTTAAGTTTTTCTCTTCTGTGCTTTTAGGTATAGCACATGTTGCATATTCTTCAATGAAAGTTAAAACTGCATCATCAGAATTTGTTCCAAATTTTGGGGCATCCTTGTTCCACAACAGCATAGGAATATGAGGAGCACCTCTTGCTTGGTACTCTTTTCTCCAAAAGAAATCCACAACTTCTCCAAGAGGTGGATTTTTTTTATTGCAGATGAAGGACATCATAGCCTCAAATCTATGATTGAAATATCTGCAAACATTAACCGGATCCAATGAGCACAATTCTCCTGCTGTCTTGTATTGGATGTTTTCAATATTTGAATTTGCCTGTCGAAGAAAATCCAGTAAATCATCCCAAGCATACTCAGCACAGCTTAGGGTAAGGAACCATGTAGGAGTTCCTAAATTCCGTAACATACATTTCAATTCTCCATGGCGTCGATACCAATATTCATTAGTTCCACGCTGACAAGCCATCAAATTAATCAATTGAGATTCCAAATGATCATCTTGCTGTTGCACTTTGTTCATAAAATCCTTTGCAGACACATTATAAAGATGTACTCCACTTTTTAAAATGTGATTTACTGCATAAGATAGTGCAGACAAGTCACTTTCAAATAAAAGATGGAACAAATAAGGAATACTTTGACGAAATCTTGGATCTTCTGCATATAATCTTGTAGTCCGATACTCAGAAGCAGGAATCTGTACTGGACGTTCATCATATCGTCCACCTTTTCCTGTAGGAAACAGCTGGGGAAAACATCAAGCTTCCAAGCTCTCCTCCCATACACTCACGGGAGTTCCTTTTGCTTTTTTCATCTGAAACAGATCAATAGTGTTTGCCATAACTTCTTTAGAATGAAGAGGATGTATGCTGAAAGGTTCATAAATTTCTTCTTCTTTTGACTTATCCACTTTTTCAATTTGCCCAGTTGGTATTCCTGTGTCTCCTAGTAAAACTTCTTCATCTTCATCCATATAAATTGATTCATAGTACTTATTATTTCTTTTCAAATATAAATTTGCTCTTTGTACTTTTTGTACATCTACTAGCTCCTGCCAAATTTTCTTATTCTTTGTAGGTACACCATTAACCAGAATAACTAATGGTTCAGTTTCCAAACTATCTGCATCAATTGTTTCAATATTTTTTTTCAAATCTAACGGCAAATAGACAACTCTTCCGTTTAAACCTCTTTGTAAATCTGAAGGAGGTAATTTACCTGTTTTGGGCTCCATATGAACTATAGTCTGAAACGGATGGACACATTGAATGAGTATAGACTCATACGTATTTAAATCACTAAGTTCTGCAGGAATATCAACCAATTCTAAATTATTATGTACAGCTCTAGCTGGCATTTTATTTTCTTCTAACTTGTTATAACAGTATTTACAAATACGCTGATCTTCACCCAAATCAAAACAGTTTTCCAGAAACAAATATGTAGCAAAATCCTTCCACTCATAATTATTTTCTTTTTCACTTTTTTTATAGAGATCAACATTCCTTGTTTGAGTTTTATAATTGGTTCTCCGGCAACAAATACAAGTAATATTTGGTCTTTCCTTAGAGATGATAGTAAATTTTGTCATTTGATCTTCAAAATTTTTACTAACAGTGAGTTCTACATTCTCTTCCACATTTTCCTCAATAACTGTGTCAATTCCTGCACTTTCTTGCTCTGGACCAAAGTAACAAAACTGAATATCATCAATAACCTTCTCTACATCCGATACAGATCCACGGAACAGAGCAATATTCAACTCATTTAACTTTAGTGCTGGACTTTTAGCAAAATACAATCTTCTCACAAACTTTCTCATTTCAGTATGATGTACTGCCAGCATCCTAAAATGGTGAAAAACACTTTGACAAACGTTCCTAGAAAGACAAGCCAGAGAATGTCCTTGCAAACCAGTATTCTTTCTCACTCTGCATGGATCTAGTCTTTAAAGCACCTTAATCGTCTGTTTAACACTTTATTTTTACTATATTCTCTTAGAAAGTCAAGTAATTTATCAATAGTACAAATACTACTACTACAATTCCAAGTGTACACTGGGGCTTTAGGACGTTTCCCCATAACCTCATCAGCTAACACTTCTTCCTCATTTCTTGGAACCATTTTCTCCTTTTCCATTACACAACCATCTTTAACTTCATAAGCAGGACCTCTGGTGTCAACTGCATGCAGCAAACTATTACTTTGAAGATAACTCTCTTCATTAAAAAATGGTTCAGTACTTGAACTATGCTTCCATTCTCCCAAGAACACTTTACAAAAGTTATTTTTTTTCACTACTCTTTTCCTTTTGCTTTTTGACTTCATTACATTGACTATTTTATCTAATGTACGGATCCTGTTCAAAATTAAAATGAATAGTTTTCTTTTTAATTCCAAAGCCTTTGCAACAATTGATTCAATATGTTTCTTTTTCTTATAAAATTTTGCTTTCTTCCTATATTTTTTCACATCCTTTAGCAAATTGAACATCACTCTTCTCTGAAACATTTTCCTACGAATGTTTTGAAATTCTGTTTTTCTTTTTAAGTCAATCTTTATTGCTTCTGATTGTACATTAGCAATTACTATTTTCTTTCTATTGTCTTGTTGTTTTCTACTTGAAACACTATTTGCAGTGGATATATTTTTTACATTTTTTCTTTGTTTGAGGATATTTTTAAAAAAATCCTTAGTCTGCTTACCAGAAGACTTTTTCTTTTTTCCAACATGAGGTTCTTCAACTAATTTGTGTTGTCCAGTTGTCTTCAAATATAGATGTTTTTGCTGTTCTTTTCTCTTTCTTGATTTTATAGGCATGTTTAATTTATTTCAGTGTTGTTCAGCAATACCTAAAAGAAACTAAAAAAAAAATACCTTTGTATAATTTAAATATATTACTATTTTTCTTGAGCTTTTCAAATCCTATCATATTATCTGCCCCTTTCCTACGAGTGAAAGTCTTACACTATAATAGCAACACAAATTAAATCTCTGACAACAATTCCTGTGTGCACACAGACTCATGGTGTGATTCTAGGCAGAAAACGATATTTGATTGGCAATTTGAAAGCACATTTACTACTGTGGTTTTGCAAGTGATAATTACTGTAACAGCCTGACACATTTTCCTTATAGTTTAGAGCAGCAAAAAAGAGCACATGTCCTAACAGCTACTAGAGACCATAAGCATGTGGAACCTGGGTGAGTGATTAGACTAGAGCAAAGGAAATGAGCCTTGGTGATGTTGAATGTGTTAGCGTTACACAGTGCTATCTGAAATACCACACACTGCTGAATAGTAAGCATGAGAGTGCAGGAGAAGCAGCTGGCTGTGTGCTAAGAGTGTGTTTCTGGAGACTGTGTATTGTCAGGTGAGCATGTGGAACCTGGGTGAGGGATTAGATACAGCAAAGGAAATGAGCCTTGTTGATGTTGAATTTGTTAGCGTTACACACTGCTATCTGAAATACCACACAGTGCTGAATAGTAAGCATGAGAGTGCAGGAGAAGCAGCTGGCTGTGTGCTAAGAGTGTGTTTCTGGAGATTGTGTATTGTCAGGAGCAAGAGAGATCTGCATGGACGCTTGCACAACTGCATGAAGACTGCAGAGATGTATGTAAGAGTACATGTGTGGTAAGGGTTAATGGGAGTTTTGAACATGTAGGAACTACTTCACTCATTGCAGGAGTGGAAGGAAAATCTACCATGTTGATTTCAAACGTGTAGCATTTGCCTCTCATTTGTGAGATATTGATTTGTGCTTAATGCTAACCATCACAGTTCAAGAAAACAAGCTGCCCCTTTCCTACGAATGCAAGTCTTACCGAAGCAGAGTAACACAAATTAAATCTCTGACAACAATTCCTGTGTGCACACAGACTCATGGTGAGATTCTAGGCAGAAAATGATATTTGAATGGCAATTTGAAAGCACATTTACTACTGTGGTTTTGCAAGTGATAATTACTGTGACAGCCTGACACATTTTCCTTATAGTTTAGAGAAGCAGAAAAGAGCACGTTCTAACAGCTACTTGAGACCATGAGCATGTATAACCTGGGTGAGTCATTAGACTACAGCAAAGGAAATGAGCCTTGGTGATGTTGAATGTGTTAGCGTTACTCACTGCTATCTGAAATACCACACAGTGCTGAATAGTAAGCATGAGAGTGCAGGAGAAGCAGCTGGCTGTGTGCTAAGAGTGTGTTTCTGGAGACTGTGTATTGTCAGGTGAGCATGTGGAACCTGGGTGAGTGATTAGACTACAGCAAAGGAAATGAGCCTTGGTGATGTTGAATGTGTTAGCGTTACTCACTGCTATCTGAAATACCACACAGCGCTGAATACTAAGCATGAGACTGCAGGAGAAGCAGCTGGCTGTGTGCTAAGAGTGTGCTTCTGGAGACTGTGTATTGTCAGGTGCAAGAGAGATCTGCATGGATGCTTGCACAACTGCATGAAGAATGCAGAGATGTATGTAAGAGTACATGTGTGGTAAGGGTTAATTGAAGTTTTGAACATGTAGGAACTACCTCACCCATTGCAGGAGTGGATGGAAAATCTACCATGTTGATTTCAAATGTGTTAGCATTTGCCTCTCATTTGTGAGCTATTGATTTGTGCTGAATGCTAACCATCACAGTTCAAGAAAACAAGCTGCCCCTTTCCTACGAATGCAAGTCTTACCGAAGCAGAGTAACACAAATTAAATCTCTGACAACAATTCCTGTGTGCACACAGACTCATGGTGTGATTCTAGGCAGAAAATGATATTTGAATGGCAATTTGAAAGCACATTTACTACTGTGGTTTTGCAAGTGATAATTACTGTGACAGCCTGACACATTTTCCTTATAGTTTAGAGAAGCAGAAAAGAGCACATGTCCTAACAGCTACTTGAGACCATGAGCATGTGTAACCTGGGTGAGTGATTAGACTACAGCAAAGGAAATGAGCCTTGGTGATGTTGAATGTGTTAGCGTTAGTCACTGCTATCTGAAATACCAGACAGTGCTGAATAGTAAGCATGAGAGTGCAGGAGAAGCAGCTGGCTGTGTGCTAAGTGTGTGCTTCTGGAGACTGTGTATTGTCAGGTGCAAGAGAGATCTGCATGGACGCTTTCACAACTGCATGAAGACTGCATAGATGTATGTAAGAGTACATGTGTGGTAAGGGTTAATTGGAGTTTTGAACATGTAGGAACTACCTCACCCATTGCAGGAGTGGAAGGAAAATCTACCATGTTGATTTCAAATGTGTTAACATTTGCCTCTCATTTGTGAGATCTTGATTTGTGCTGAATGCTAGCCATCACAGTTCAAGAAAACAAGCTGCCCCTTTCCTACGAATGCAAGTCTTACAGAACCAGACCAACACAAATTAAATCTCTGACAACAATTCCTTTGTGCACACAGACTCATGTTGTGATTCTAGGCACAAAACAGTATTCCTGAGTGATACCAGTACACCTTAACTTATGGTGAAGACATACTCCATAATATCTTACAAGTTCAAGGCAGTTAAATATCTTCCAAAACATAAAATGTAAAACACAGCTTTAAAAGAAGAATCACGTTTCTATTATTTATATCAAAATGCACCACATACATCCCCTCTCAAATTCATAACTCACCTTTAAAAGTAGTTGAGAAAGAAATGCGGCACGAACACAGCAGATTATCAGAGCCAGAATCTCTGAGCTGTACACCTCTCACCAGAACCAGTAAATGGCAAACTTTCCCTCTCTTTTTCACACATATACATGTTAACTTCAAATCAAAGTGCTTCCCACATTTTTTCAAATGGAAACACACATTTCTATTGGTTGCAAATTTCAACCCTTTCCAAATGATCCCTACCCCCAACATGACTTCTGCCTGCTAGTATAGCACTGGTGTGCGCAGAGAGGTCAGAAGTTCAGCACACAAAGTTTCTAATCCAAAGAGCAAGAGTGCTTGACTTTTCAAACCTAACAGCAAATCCAAAGTAATGTTCTGTGGGAACACATTTTTCTGAACCAATACAAAACATGCTAGTAAAAATGTAAACATACAGCCTAGTTTTTAGTGTAGAATGGTGTGAAACAGCCAATGAGTTCATTTTATTAAAAAAAAGTATGTAAGCCTCCATTTTACAACTATCTTTCTTTTCATATTGCCATTCTACTGAAAGACACCTTCTGATTGCATCCAGATCTCCTTGAAAGATGTTCACAGTGTGGATTGTAGGTCATAGCTATTTCTTCTGGAGTGAAAAGTATGCAGAAAAAAGAGGTATTGTGACAGACCTTGCTTTGCCAAATGTAGACATTACATGGATTGGTCAGAGAGGGTTAAAGTGGCACCAATTTTTGCCTTTGGTGAAATCCTTTCTACATCTCCCACAGCCTGACCTTATAATTGTGCACTGTGGTGTAAATGACCTAGGCACTTTAACTGGGGTAGGTCTGGAAATGCTTGTTAAGGCCACCTTTGTGCAATTGATGTTACTTTTTCCACAAACTACCTTTGTATATTCTAATATATGCCAAAGGCAAAAGTGGAACTGGTCCAACCAATATTGTCCGCAGGTTGAGAAAGCAAGAAAGCACGTCAATAAGTCTGTTTCTGCTTTCCTCAGAGACTATGGTATGGGTTCTATATACCACAACAACTTGCGTTACAACTTGCAAGGCATTTATAGAGACGGTGTACATTTCACAGATGAAGGCAACAGAGTCTTCCTCTTGAACTTTAGACTCTGCATCGGTACTTACTTGTAGGTACAAAAAAACACTCAATGAACACAACAGCTCTTTTTAGAGCCAACCAACATCTAATCACTTAAATTTGATTTTTAATTCTATTTTTTTTATGAATTTATTGCCGCCTGCGCTCCGTGCGTGCACCGTGCGCGCACTCCGCGATATTTATAAAAAAAAAACTTTTGGGGACCTAACGGGTCTTTCATGGTCCCCCTGAGAAGGCCTAAGGGGTCAGGAACTCTCTACCCTGCTCCCTTTTCACGTTCTCCACTTGTGTTTTTAACTCTCTTCTGCCTCTAAAACTCAAAATGGTGGCTAGGGGTGCGCGCACCGTGCGCGCAAGCCGCGATTTTTTGAAAAAAAATAAAATGTTTTTTTCACCCTTCGGGGTTCTTCAGGGACCCCCTGACAAAGGCTAGGTGGTCAGGAACTCTCTACCCTACCCCTTTTCACGTTCTCCACCTTTCTTTTTCACTGCCACACACAAAATGGCATCCAACACTTCCTGATTTCGACCGATTCGAATGTTGACTGACATCTAACCACCAATCAGAATTACGCTCGCGCACGGCACCGTGCGCGCACGGTGCGCGCTTATAGATATTTATTTAGATTTTACTGCAATTTTCTCAGGAACTACTGAACAGATTGACTCCATATATCCAAAAGGCACATCCCTGACCTGAGGACTACCTCTTTGCCAAATTTCAAGTAATTCTGTTCATCCGTTCGGGCTGTACCTTGGACTAAAGGTCCTATGGGAAAATGCATGGGGAAAACACGTTTTGGGACCCCCCTTTCTTCTCAGCCCCCGCTAGACGAATCACCCCGAGACTTTCAGGGTAGGAGCTGAGCGGAGCGCCCCATTAGTTTTTAAATTTTTGCGAGGATTCGCCAACCGGCGCCAAAGTTATTCAAAATAGAATTTTCAGATTTCCTATGGGAACTCGGTCCTAACTATAACTATCTACTGGCGACCGCCAATAGATAAGATATATATATTTTTATTTTTTCAAGGACCGCAGATGTGCAGAATTATAACTCTATACTTATTTATATATACTTACATCCTCAATATTTTGATTAATTTTTGTTTTATAATATGGTAGTACAATATTAATAATTTGATATCCTCACATACAAAGTTGTGGGCAGAGCGGGTAGTAAAGCCTCATTGGTAGGGGCTGGAGTTGGCCTTAATCTTTGCTGAAGTAATTTTTGGATTCTTTGCAGCTTCCTGTATGCTTTTCTAGAGACCACATGAGACAGAGGAGGTTTTCATTGATTTTGAGCATCCCAAATCGTATTGCTGGAAGAGTATGGGTACATGAAAAAGTATTTTAATGGAGGAATAGGAGCCAGGTATTTGGGTCTTTCAGTTGCCCTCCATGCATGTTCTCTAACATTGGATCCACTATAAATTGTATTTCCCACACACTGTTCTCAATCCATAACTAACCTGACCAGCCTCTAAACAAACATTTTCATAGCATTTATCACCAGCCGATTATACCTCAAAACTTTAGACCATCTTCTTAGTATCCCCACTTGTTGCATTGCCATTAAGCCCACTTCACTAGTACACTAAGCTTCTTTTCTGGCAAATTCTTCCCCCTTTCCTCTCTCTTCCCCTTAAGTCTGGATTAGACGTCACTCTTCTTTCAGCACCCCCATTTCATTCTCTGGCACTTCCCCCTTACCTACCCAACCTACAAATAAAGTGTAAATAAGTTTAATAGCTATAGATCTCCATACACCTTAGATATATTTTGTCTCGCTAGTTTTAACCACATCTGTATTTCTACATTTATATGCACATGCCTCCCATACAATTCATGAGATTGCATCAGGTAGATAAACTTGGCATTTAAAGGTGCATGTGATCACCTTCTTAAACGCAGGCACTGCTAAACACTTTGATGAGGGTTTTTTATTATGGGCATGGTGTTGTGTGGATGATGGAAGTGGGCCTTGGAGTACGTTTAGCCTTATGCCATTTATTACCTCTTCAGCAGTCACGCTGGCCCACCACAGAGGCAATGATGAGGCAGAATAACAGATTCATACTTTGCTCTGGCGAAAGGGTAAGTGAGACAGGATTTAAAGTCCCCCACGTTTTTTAGTATTTTCTTTGTCTCAGTACATTTTATCCAGTTGGCTTTTGCAATGGTGAATGGTCTACAAAGCCAAATCTCATCCATTGCCCTATCCCCCCATTTAAAGCAAAACTGTGCGGGCCCGATTCACAGAACTAACTTAAAACAAAATCCTAAACTTACTACTTTTGGTATTCACAGAAGTTAGGATTTTGTCTTAAGTTTGTCTTAAGACAAACTTAAGACAGACTTAAGACAGACTTAAGACAAACTTAAGACAAACTTAAGACAGACTTAAGACAGACTTAAGACAGACTTAAGACAGACTTAAGACAGACTTAAGACAGATTTTGGCCTAAAGCCAAGAAAAACTAATTCACAAAAATAGGAGGGGTGAAGGAAAAATGTTTAGGTGTGAAACTTTAGAGAGGGCTAAGTCCAACAGGGTGGATCTACAATGCTTAAAAGGGTAAAATTCTCACTAGATTTAGGATGAGACTTTTATCAAAGAGTATGAGTATGTCCAAATTTAGGGCCCGTGATGAACATAGTCCTTGAAACCCATGTTATTTAAAAAATCCAGTTAAACCAGTATGCGTTTCTTGTTTTATATGTTCACTGTATCAGATTCCTAGGAGTGACGTTTTGTGCCTAATTTTGCCAACAATGGGCATTACGAACTGTAGGTCTGATAGATGTCTTTAAATAGCCTCCATTCAAGTCTTCAGGGCTGCAGTGAGGCTGAGATGATGCCTGGAATAGTATAGTTTATAATATCACTATCAATCAAACAGATGCTCCTGATGGTATAATGAAGTCTTGTACTTGTGCCTGTACTTCTGTGATTACTTAAGATGGTTTTGTAGGATATTGTTAACACAAAGGATATTTAAAATATCTTGCAACGTGTGTGAGAAAGAGAGTGAAGGATAGTGCCATATCCACAGAGACATTGTGCTGTCCAGCTCTCTCCCCAGGACTCCCACACAATCAGGCTGCCAGCATCACTCACACACCTTTTCACCTAAGTGAAAAAGTGGCTTTGTCAAATCTTACATAGGTTGTGTACTGGAAGAGTACCATTCCAGTACGAAATACTGTGCTAAGACTAACTTTGAAACTTTTCCTACTTTGCATGTTGCTGTACAAAGCAGCACACCTGCACTGGTTGGAAACGATTGAAGAAATAAAAGCATTTCTCCTCGATAGCACCAAAGTCAAAATGGCATTATTTTTTATGCAAAACTCTGTCTAAGTTTGAGTTAAAAACAATGGGTGGTTGCAGGGGAATATCAAAGTACCACCCATAAAACGCCCACTTGGTGCAAAGTAATGCAAAGCAGCACTAGTCACTGGTTTGAGTTACTTTCAGGTAATTTTCCAGTGAAAACCACGTTTTGTGCTGGAAAAGTACATTTAAATTAAACATGTTGCACCACTTTTCTGATGCAAAGCAGGCACAAAATGTTCACAAACATACCTCTTATTGTTTTTAACAGTTATGCATTTGTTAATTGGATTTACTGGAAGTATAATGTAATTTTACTGCATTTTGATAATCTTCTTTGATCAAAATAAAATATTGTATTGTTCAGTTGAATATTTGATAAATGATTTGGATGATTTTAATAAATGTAAAGTCCTCAATGTTGTACTGGATAATCTTCTTTGATCAAAATAAAATATTTTATTGTTCAGTTGAATATTTGATAAATGAATTGGATGATTTTAATAAATGTAAAGTCCTCAATGTTGTACTGGATTACTCAACTGACTGCAATATATAACATTGTGTATTGAATCTAAGCACGTTATACAAGCAACATGGGATTGGTTTCCTCTATAATTCGTGGACATCAGCACTGTATGATTGTGTGTAATAAGGATCCAGAACTTGATTGGGTGGGTAGATTAATGCATGTGAAGGAAGATACCAGGGTACTGAGATATATTATATGAACAAAGAACAAAAGTGATAAAGGGGATGCTGCGGTTAGTGAGGAAAACTCCCATAGCGGAGATAACATCTTGAAGAAAATTATATAGTATTGGAACAATTTGAATAAGCTACTAAAATTGAGGCATAGACAGTAGACACATTAGCTAGTTGAGTCAAATGAGGATTTAGACACCTAACGTGGCACATTAAGCTAGTGAAAAAATACAGTGATTTGTTATTACTCACCTGCGCAAAGATTTACAACAGAACGAATTCCTAAAACATAAAATCATATCACTTTATTGATGGCAATATACCTTGTGGTCCAAACATTGCTATTATCCCACCACTATTATGCTATATTGCTCTCTGGTTCATTAATAAACCTAAACATGCCTACCTTATCACCTCTGCCTCGGTGCACGGCAATACAATATTATTGCAAGAGGTATATTTGTTTGAGGAATCGCATGAAGTCTACAGGTTCCCACATTCAACTGGCCAATATAAGGTTCTCAAAGGTATTTAAAATTAAATTGATCATTCATTATATCTATTAGCCGCTCCTCTGACACCATTAGCGTTATCACTTTGGAACATTGGTGCAGGTGTACTTGTTTTCCAGTGGTGCAGAATGCACACTTTGGATACTGATAGTATAGAAACCATCCATCTCTTTTTGTGTTTGTTCATCTTAGGTATTCCTCAGCTGTCATGAAGTAAAGCAAGTTCTGGTGATTTTACATTTTTTAACTTGCATGTTTCCTTCAGTTCCTGCCTATCTGTAGCCAGAAACTCTGCAAGCAAGGGCAAAGACATATGGCCCATATCCCCCCTCCTTGTTCTCCCTCCAGCATCTTGCATCCGAGGTCAGCTTTGCCCTGTGGAACTTATATGACGCCCAGTGCCGGTGTTGTATAATATGTGGTATCCCCGAGGGATCGTGTATCCCCTTCCCTTCGGCAGTCTCCTGACGTCCTGCCTATTGGACATTTCGGACGGGCCCCCAGCAGCCCCGCCCACCTGTAACGGTCTAGTTGTTCTCCTGCCAGCTAGCAGCCCCGGAAGAGCACCCACAATGTATCACTCTCTGGCCAGGCGTGGCCAGAGAGACTATAAATAAAAGGGCGGAGGACGCTCGGGACCTTCCGGCCCGTACCAGTACACCAGTCTCCTGTGTCCTTATTTCTCTCCCTCTGTCCCCACGTGGCTCAATACCTTAGGCCACCAGACTCCGCTGATTCCAGGCACCCGAGATCCTCACACTGGCAAAGAGGGTGTGACCAGAGCCCCCGATTAGACTCCACGCGGAGTGAAGACGCGCCCCCACACTTTCATGGTGCACCAGAGGCCTGTAAAAGTGGAGCGGACTGTCTGCGGTATCCGAGTCGCGTGGCAACGCGAGCTACAGTTGCCCAGACCAAGTGCCTGCCGACGTGTGTGCTGCCATAGAGGAACTTCGGAGGAGCAGTGCCCGCGCGCATCCCGCGCGTGATTCATCGTCTCAACGGAGTGCTGGTAAGCCGGGGGAGAGACACGTGCGCGGCAGAGCGCCGAAGACACCAGCGTCGGGGGAAGGGCTCTGCGAGCCAAGTGCATTGCACAGCAGAACAAATAAACATTGGGGCATAAGAAAGTCAGCGTTTCACTCTCAGTCCTCAGGTGCCATATACATAAAATAAGGGAAGCATTGAAACAACAAAGCATTGGCAAAGACAAGAAGATTTCGTCACACCCCACCCCAGTGCATCCCAATAGTGTGGGGGAGGAGCGTACACAAGACAACTCCTGTGGGCAGCAGTAAAGACAGCAGTTCCCTGGCAACAGCACAACAAGCATTGGCAACAACCACAGGCGAGACAAGAGCCAATACAGCTAATGGCAAGGCACGCACATGAAACCACACAAGAAAGCGAAGTACGCGCTACCCCACGCTAGGGCTGACCTGTAGAGGCACATCTGATCTGGAACGACGTCAGGCAAGCGATCAATCTGGTTGACCAAGCGGCAGCAGGCACAAGCCAACAACCAGTGGCACTAGTATCACCAGCGGCCCACATACACTCCCAAGTGAGCGCGTTACCCCCATTCAGTGAACTAATCGACCCGGCAACGGCGTCACCCAGATGGAAGGTATGGCTGGGCCGTCTCGATAACTATTTCATAGCAACGAGGGAAACCGACGACAAAGTTAAAAGATCACTCCTGTTGCATTTTGCGGGGGATGAAATCTATAAATTGTTTGCACATCTGCCAAACACAGGGCCAGCAACGGACTACGACGCAACGGTTAGGGCACTAAATGCGCACTTTGACCCCCAACATAACCCAGATTACGAGCAATTCAAGCTGCGGCAAGCGCGCCAGCGAGACGGTGAGTCCATGGATGCATTTCATGCCCGTCTGCGAGAACTGGCCAGCACATGTACGGAGGATGACCCAGTCAAGGAAGCACGTGCGCAGTTAATTCAAGGATGCCGAAATAAGACTTTGAGAACACTTATCCTCCGCCAACCTCGCATCTCACTGGAAGATATCCTAATTTTAGCGAGGTCACACGAACTCTCAGATGTCCGTGCGTCTGCAATGGAAGCGGCCCTTCACACGGCAACCGAACAGACAGTGACCGTCAAGACTGAACGTGCTGATGCGATGCGCACAATGTCACGTGGAGCTCGAGGAAGGTGGCCCACCAGAACGCCGCGAAGGTCGCAATGTGGATATTGTGGCAAAGAGGAACACCCACAAGAAAACTGCCCAGCAAGAGGGAAGGCATGCACCAAGTGTGGCATCCCCAATCACTTCGCAAGTGTGTGCAGAGGCGGCGCAAGGCCGAGAGGAGCGTCAGGGAGGAAGGTACCATATAGACAAGTGAAACAACTGTCGCTAGATGAACAAACACAGCCAAGAACACCCAACTCAGGGCCTGCGCGGCGGCAGTATTTGCAAGACTCGTCAACAGAGGAAGAGGAGGAGTGCCATTTCGTGTAATTCGTGAATGACTTAAAACGACGACGTCGCCCACAACCAACCTGCGACATCAAAATAGCTGGGACACCGGTCACCGCCCTGATAGACACGGGAGCGTCCGTCAATGTCATGGGATACCAACATTACCAGGCACTCACAGTCAAACCTCAGCTAACACCATCCAAGGTGAAGATCTTTATGTACGGGAGCCAGGTACCACTCCTGTTGAAGGGGAAAATGGTAGTGGCCGTTCAATCAGAAGACCATGAAGTCACCACGACATTTCACGTTGTAGACAAGGAAGCTGACATTCTACTTGGGAGCCACACAGCTGAAGACCTCAATTTAGTCACGTTCGCCAATGCCGTGAAAACCATGCAAACGGAAGACATCCTGGAGGCATTCCCACAATTGTTTCAAGGACTAGGGAGCATAAAAAGGCCTCCCATAAAATTACACATCGACACTGCCGTAAAGCCAGTAGCCCTACGACATCGACGGATACCATTTCACCTGAGACCTCTAGTTGAACAAGAACTGCTGGAACTCGAACAACAAGGGGTCATTGAAAAAGTATCAGGTCCAACCCCGTGGGTGTCCCCGATGGTGATTGCCAAAAAACCCCGCCAACCAGGGAAAATCCGAATATGCATCGATATGAGGATGCCCAACCAAGCGATCAAGAGAGAACGGCATCTGACGCCCACCGTTGATGATATCTTAGCGGACCTGAACGGATCACAGTGGTTTTCAAAGTTAGACTTGAACGCGGGGTATCACCAGCTGAAGCTAGACAAAGACAGTAGATACATCACAACCTTTTCAACACACCTGGGCCTGCGAAGATATAGGCGTCTGAACTTTGGGATATCCTCAGCCGCGGAGATATTTCAAAATGCGGTAAAGGAAGTGTTGACAGGCTTACAAGGAGTCATAAATGTAAGTGATGATATCCTGATGCACTCGGCGACGCTGGAAGAACATCACTGCCGACTCAGGGCAACCCTGAAACGACTGGTGGAGCATGGAGTGATACTCCATAAAGAAAAATGTCAGTTCTTTCGGCACTCAATTGAATTCTTCGGATACGTATTTAGTCCAGACGGGGTGAAGGTAGATCCTAAGAAGTCGAAGGTGATTCAACTAGCACCTGCACCCAACACTACCTCAGAAGTCAGGAGTTTCATGGGTATGGCAACATACTGTGGGCGGTTCATCCCGAACCTGGCCACCATTGCGGAACCTCTACGCAAGCTAACAAAGAAAGACGCCGCGTGGCAATGGACCCAAAGAGAGGAGGATACATTCCAGAAAGTAAAATCGGCTCTGCTGGCCAGCACGACGATGGCGTACTTTGACACCAACCGTCAGACAGAACTGATAGTGGATGCTAGTCCCGTAGGGCTCGGGGCGGTACTAACTCAAGAAACAGAGCCAGGGACCTGGGCACCATTGGCGTTTGCCAGCAAGGCGCTGACAGCCACAGAAGCTCGATATTCGCAAATCGAGCGAGAAGAACAAGTTACATACCTTCGGTAACGCTTTTTCTGGTGGATACAGTATCTGCCTGTGGATTCCTCACCTTGTGAATATCCCCTGCGCCAGCATTCCACGGAACTTTTCTTTCCCAGCACTCCACGTCGACGTGGGCGACGTCATAATGCATCGGCTCCGCTCGCGACTCCATTCGACGTCACCGGAGCCATAAGAAGTCCACGTCGGCGTGATGACGTCAGTTCCACCCATTTTTTCCGTGCCTTCGAGGCGAACAGGTGGACTAATGACAGACTGAAAGTATACACAGTATACAATATACTGATACATATACATAATATGCAAAGGAAAGGAATGCAAAGTAAAACAAGCATTTCCTACAACTGTACCATACAGCATAAAAACATATCTACAAGACCTTTTTCATGGTATACAAAGGTGGACAACGGGGAGGCGGGTGGGTCAGTGAGGAATCCACAGGCAGATACTTTATCCACCAGAAAAAGCGTTACCGAAGGTAAGTAACTTGTTCTTCTGGTGGATACATCTGCCAGTGGATTCCTCACCTTGTGAATAGATTTCCACAGCAGTCCCCACTCCCGGAGGAGGGTGTCCACCTTCCTATACCAGAAAGTCTTGCAAGACAGAGCGCGCGAAGTGGCCCTCCCTCCTCATCTCAGAGTCCAAGCAATAATGCTTTGCGAAAGTATGGAGGGAGGCCCAAGTCGCGGCTTTACAAATATCTGCCACAGGAACACCCCGGGCCAAAGCAGATGTAGATGACTTTGCTCTAGTCGAATGAGCTCTAATGCCCACAGGAGGAGTCTTACCAGCCAGGCGTAGCAGATCTTGATGGCAAGGATGATCCATCTCGACAGCGTGCGCTTGTGCACCGCTTTACCCTTTGAACGACCAACGTAGCCAATGAAGAGCTGGGCATCAAGGTGAAAGTCCTTGGTCCTGTCCAGATAAAAACTCACAGCCCTCTTCGGGTCCAGGCGATGGAGTCTTTCCTCCTCTTTGGAAGGATGAGGAGGTGGGTAAAAAACAGGGAGAGTAATGGACTGCCCCAAATGAAACGGAGTGACAACTTTTGGCAAGAAGGCAGCCCTGGTCCTCAGAACCATCCTTTCAGCATGTAAGGTAAGAAAAGGAGGTTTGGAACTAAGAGCTTGAAGCTCACTCACCCTCCTTGCCAAGGTTATGGCTACAAGAAAAACCACATTAAAGGACAACAGCCTCAAAGGACAACTATGTAGAGGCTCAAATGGGGACCCCATTAGAAAGGTTAAAACAAGATTAAGGTCCCACTGAGGCATTACAAATGGAGTGGGAGGAAACATGTTTGTAAGGCCCTTGATGAACCTCAGAACAACCGGGGATTTAAACAGTGATGGTTGATCTGGAAGGCATAGAAAAGCCGATAAGGCCGAAAGATAGCCCTTGACCGTGGCCACAGCACAGCCCTGCAGAGCCAAGGAAAGAGCAAACTGGAGCACATCAGAAAGATGGGCTTTTAAAGGGTCAATGGATCTCTCCCCACACCATTTAACAAATTTCGACCACCTGTAGGAGTAAATGGACTTGGTGGAGTGTCGCCTGGCCGATAAAATAACGTCCACCACATCAGGTGGGAGAGAGAAGGAACTCAGGTTGCCCCGTTCAATCTACAGGCATGAAGGTGTAAGCTCTGGAGGTGGGGGTGTAGAACCTGCCCCTCCGACTGCGAGAGGAGGTCTGCCCTCAGAGGGAGACGGAGCGGAGGGCACGAGGAGAGGTGGAGAAGGTCTGTATACCACACCCTTCTTGGCCAATCCGGGGCGACCAATATGACTTGGGCCCGGTCTTGGCGAATCTTCCTCAGAACCCGAGGAATCAAGGGTATGGGAGGAAACGCGTAAAGGAGTTGTGAGCCCCAATTCAACTGAAACGCGTCCCCCAACGCCCCCTGCATCGGATACTGGAGACTGCAGAATGACGGGCAGTGCGCGTTCTCGAAAGTGGCAAACAGATCCACCCGAGGAGTTCCCCACGTCCGAAAAACTAGATGAACTACCTCCGGATGGAGCCTCCACTCGTGGTCGGCGGAGAACTGCCGACTGAGACTGTCCGCACGTACGTTCAGCACCCCGGCCAGATGATTTGCCATCAGACAAATCTGATGGTCCTGAACCCAGGACCATAGACGTAAGGCCTCTCTGCATAGACAAAGAGACCCCACTCCTCCCTGCTTGTTGACATACCACATCACGGTCGTGTTGTCCGTCAGGACTTGAATCGACTGACCGTGAAGGGAAGGAAGGAAGGCCTTGAGCGCCAAACGAATCGCCCGCAATTCCAGAAGGTTGCTGTGAAGCAACCTTTCCTCTGGAGACCACAGACCTTTGATCTCCAGGTCCCCCAGATGCGCACCCCACCCTAAGGTGGATGCATCCGTTATCACTGTGGCCACTGATGGAGGTAGATGGAAGGGCTTTCCCTGTGACAGATTGCCCTCTACACTCCACCAAGACAGATCCGCTGCAGCTTCTCTGGAGATCTTGACCGACTCCCTGAGATCCCCGTTGTGCTGATACCACTGATTTCGGAGGCACCACTGGAGCGCCCTCATGTGCCAGCGTGCATGGTTGACCAACAGAATGCAGGAAGCGAACAGACCGAGCAGGCGAAGGACCTTCAGAACTGGAACAACCGCTCCACTGTGGAATAAAGGGACCATCTCCTGAATGTCGAGAATCCTTTGAGGAGGAGGGAATGCTCGACACACAGTAGTGTCCAGTACTGCCCCTATAAACAGGTTGCGTTGAGAGGGCACCAGGTGAGATTTGGGCACATTGATTGAAAAACCCAAGTTGAATAACAGCTGAGATGTTACCTGCAGATGACGCTGCACCATCTCTGGGGACTCTGCCTTCAGAAGCCAGTCGTCCAGGTAGGGGAAAACAGGAATCCCCGACCTCCTGAGATGAGCAGCCACCACTGCCATCACCTTTGTGAAGACTCGAGGTGCGGTAGTAAGACCAAACGGGAGGACCGCAAACTGGTAATGTTGCGACCCAACCGTAAAACGGAGATACTTCCTGTGCGACTTCAGGATTGGGACATGGAAGTACGCGTCCTGCAAGTCGAGCGACACCATCCAGTCTCCTTGCTGCAATGCTTGAAGAACCTGCGCAAGGGACAGCATCTTGAATTTCTCCTGTCTCAGGTAAAAATTCAAGATTCTGAGGTCCAGTATTGGACGCAATCTGCCGTCCTTTTTGGGAATCAGGAAATACCGGGAGTAGCATCCCTGAACCCTTTCCTGCTCCGGAACCACCTCTATCGCACCCTTCTGAAGCAAGGCTAGCACTTCTTTCTGCAGGAGAAGCAGATGGTCTTCCGAGCAATAACCTTGGCAATGAGGGTAAGGGGGAGGAAACCCCCGAAAGGGAAGGGCGTACCCAGACTCTACGAGGTTCAAAACCCAAAGGTCGGTTGTAACAGATTTCCAACCCCGTAGAAAGTAGGACACCCGACCCCCCACAGGTCTTACATGATCTGGGATGGGGGATCTAGGGCTGCTTCCCTGAAGCCTCATTTGGAGCAGAGGAGGAGGAGGAAGAAGAGGGGTTGCGTCCAGAACCTCTCTGACTCCTTTGCTTCCCTCTATAGGACCTATAGAGGGGATTCTGCTGCTGTTGTTGTTGCTGCTGTTGGGGCTGTCTGAAGGAGCGAAAAGATGTTCTTCCGAAACCCCTAAACTTTCGAAAAGACGAACCCCTAGCAGGAGCCTGCAGACCCAAGGACTTTGCCGTCAATCTGCTGTCCTTAAATCGCAGAAGGGCAGAGTCTGCTTTCTCCCCAAACAGCTTCTGTACGTCAAATGGCAGATCAACCAACGTAGCTTGAACATCAGCCGAGAACCCCGAGGTACGGAGCCAAGCCTGTCTCCTTGCTGCTACAGACGACCCCATAATTCTTGCCACCGAGTCCGCAGTATCCAGCCCTGACTGGATCACTTGTCTGGCAGCTGCCTGAGTGTCCGCAACAACCTCCAAGAAGGACGACTTATCCCCCTCAGGCAACTTAGGGGCCAAAGATTTAATGGAGTCCATAAGGGCATGCACATAACGCCCCAGAAGGCACGTAGCATTAGACGATTTCAACGCCATACTTACTGAGGAAAACGTCTTTTTGGCTGCCTGATCAACTTTTTTGGATTCCCTGTCAGCTGGAGACTGAGGGAAGGCACCCGAAGCATGTTTAGAACATGAAGCCTGCACAACTAGGCTGTCCGGAGATGGATGCGTAGACAAAAAGTCAGGATCCCCTGGTGCAACCCTGTACCTTCTTGCCACCTGTCTGCACACTGCCGGAGATGAAAGAGGTTTCTTCCACACCTCGAAGACCGGCTCCAAGATGGCCTCATTGAAAGGCATCAAAGGCTCTGAAGTTGATGACGGAGAATGCAACACCTCTGTTAGCAAGTTGGATTTGTACTCCACAGAGGGCAGCTGCAAATCCAAAAGATCTGCTGCCTTCTTGATCACCACATGATAGGGAGCCAATTCCTGAGGCGGAGAAGACCTGGCAGACGTATGCTCCCACTCTGGGGTTGTATCCAACCCACTAGCTTCTTCAATACCTTCAAACTCATCCGAAGAAGAGTCAACTTCACCTTCTTCCACCTCTGCTCGATATCTCCCTTCCTCCAACACCCTCTGGGCCTCCCTTCTCGTACGCGGCGTCGGTGGAGCCAGAGGTACCGGAGTCGGCGGCGCCATATGTGGAGTCGGAGGCCCCAGACGCGGCGCCGATGGAGTCGGCCTCGGCGTCAAGGAAGGCTCCGAAGTCTGCTGGTCCATCCGAGGTCGAATCGGATCCCCAGACGGCGCCGGAAACTGCCAAGAAGGCGCCATCGGCATAAAGGGCATAAAGGGGGCCTGAGCATAATGCTGCGGCACCCCTAGTGTAAATGCCATCGGACCCACGGGACCAGTTGGTGCTCCGGATGGGTAGGCCGCCCTATTAAATATGCCATACATAGCATTCAAAAACTTTGAAGAATCTGTACCTGGAGCCGGGAATTGAGGAAAAGGAACAGACCCTGTATCCCCTTGTGGGGTCTCCGGCGTCGACTCCGCAGTATCTTCCACCGGAGCCACAGATTCTTCAGGCACCGGAACAGACTCTTCCTGTTCTTGCTCATCCATGGAAGCATCTGACTCCACTCGAACCGGAGTCGAAGCCTTAGACGGAGCCGAAGACTGCGTCGGGGACTGAGCTGGAGTCTGCTTCTTCGAAGGAGAACACCTCGGTGACTTCGAAGGTGAAGGAGAAGGAGACAAGCCTTTGCTCCGACGTCGACGGGGCGAAGCCGACCTCGATTTCCTGGACTTCGAGGACCGACGTCGAGAAGAATGCTTCCTCTTTTAGTGGTGCTTCTTCGACCTCGAAGACCTCGAAGTCGATGACTCCCTCTTCGACTTCTCCTTTTTCCTCCCTCTCTTCTCCTCACCGATCTTCTTCATGAAGAGCTTAGTCTTCCTCTCTTTGAGCGCTTTCGGATTCATGCTCCTACAGCATCCGCACTCCTCTATATCGTGGTCTGAAGAGAGGCACCATAAGCAGTCCTGGTGCGGATCCGTCATTGACATCAGACCTCCACATTCCCTACAGGGCTTAAAGCCCGAATTCCTAGTCGAAGACATACTGAATTTAACACAGTAACACCGCTAAACTACAAAGTAGCTAGAGAGCACTGGAAAAAAAACGTTGCGCGTCGACGGCGCGGAAAAAAGGGAACTGACGTCATCACGCCGATGTGGGCTTCTTATGGCTCCGGTGACGTTGAATGGAGTCGCGAGCGGAGCCGATGCATTATGACGTCGCCCACGTCGACGTGGAGTGCTGGGAAAGAAAAGTTCTGTGGAATGCTGGCGCAGGGGATATTCACAAGGTGAGGAATCCACTGGCAGATGTATCCATCAGAAGCACTCGCCATCAAGTGGGCCTGCAACCATTTCCACCTATATGTCAGTGGGCATCCATTCCGAGTAGTGACAGATCACCAACCACTACTGCCATTGTTCCGAGGGTCGGCGCCACATCCCCCACCTAGGATTGAGCGGTGGGCAATACAACTCCAGCACTATCAGATGGAGCTAGTGTATCGTCCTGGCGCCAAAAATCCAGCAGATTTCTTGTCACGACATCCGGCGCAACAAGAAGAAACAGATAATAGTCAAGAACGAAAAACCGAAGAGTTCGTCAACATGGTATCTCAATGGGCATGCCCGCAGACAATATCCAAAGAAGAAATAACAGCCCACATGGAGTCAGACATGGTCCCAAGGAGAACGACGGACGCAATACGAAGAGGATCATGGGATGGTTTCCTTCACAACACCCATGGGTGGAATGAAACAGAAAGAGCACGACTGGGGATGATGTGGAGGGTCCGAGACGAGCTAAGCACTGCAGAGTGCGGTATTCTACTAAGAGGATCACGCATCGTCATCCCTCAGATTCTGCAAGACCGTATAGTTGCCCTAGCACATGAAGGCCATCAGGGCACCGGAAGGATGAAATCCCGGATAAGGGAAAAGCTATGGTTCCCAGGACTAGAGGAAGCCGCAGAGAGGGTAGTCAAAAACTGCCGAGCATGTCAACTAACAGGGAATGCCGAGTCACCGGCCCCAGTGATAACTGAGGACCCTGCCCCAACACCTTGGTCGTGGGTGAGCCTGGACTTCGGAAGTTTCCCTGACGCGAGAGTGACAGTAGTGCTAGTAGACAGCTACACAAAATACCCCTGTGTCGAGATCTTACCATCCACGGCTTTCAATCATCTGGCCCGACACTCATGAAAATATTTGCACTCTTTGGTCTACCTCACGCAATTAAGACTGACAATGGACCTCCGTTCCAGGGGAGTGAGTTCAAAGAGTTCCTATCGAGGCTAGGAATAAAGCACCACCACATTACGCCACAATGGCCGCAAGCCAACGGCGAAGTGGAACGGTTCATGCGGACCAAAAATAAGATCTTACGTATAGCAGTAGCGGAGCAAACAGATCCAGAAGTGGAACTGCAGAAATTTCTGCGTGAATACCGCAGCACACCACACTGCACTACCCAGAGGTCCCCATGGTCACTGATGTTAGCCGGGCATCGGCGTGACCACTTCCCGGTAGCTGACATTTGGGAACCAGAACCGTACAACGCATCGGCGACACAGCGCAGAAGAACAGAGACTAATGAAAAAGCAAGCCAACGCAGACGGGCCAGAGTCGGTATACTTAGGCCAGGATGTAGAGTACTAATACGAAACAGACGAAGTGGAGGAAAATTCAGGACGCCCTATGAGGATGGTCCATGGTCTGTGCGGAAGGTCCGAGGAACAGCAGTAACGGTGGAGCGGAATGGAGAGGTGATAACCAGAAACATCTCATGGTTTAAAGAAATTCCTGAGTCAGGAAATGGACTTCAGAGTCTTGGGCAGAACACAAGCCTAGATTTGCCCCTCCATGAAGTGATACCTGTTCACACCGATGGGCCACAACAAAACCCGACACCAATAAGAGAGGAAGCAGAGACTGATTCGCCAGGGATGAACAGCGAAGCAGGAACTGCCAGTCCCACCAGAGGATCAGGCACAGGGCGACATCAATACAACTTGCGTCCAAACCCGCGACCAGATTGCCGACTAACTGAATTTGCATGGGGAGCGCAAGTTGGACAGGAAAAAAAAGAAAAGAACTGATTTGGAATGGGATGTAACGGTCTAGTTGTTCTCCTGCCAGCTAGCAGCCCCGGAAGAGCACCCACAATGTATCACTCTCTGGCCAGGCGTGGCCAGAGAGACTATAAATAAAAGGGCGGAGGTCGCTCGGGACCTTCCGGCCCGGACCAGTACACCAGTTTCCTGTGTCCTTATTTCTCTCCCTCTGTCCCCACGTGGCCCAATACCTTAGGCCACCAGACTCCGCTGAGTCCAGGCACCCGAGATCCTCACACCACCCAAGGAGAAGCGAGCTTCAGCTCTAGTAGGCAGAAGCAGCAGCGCACCGAGCCGCTGAAGAAATACACGCACCCCTCCTCGCTCTGCTTACAGTCACTCATGAAGGGTTTCAGTAAAGAAATGAACTGCTCTTGTGTATTCTGCCATGACCTCTGACTAGTTGAAGGGACAGCCACAAGAAGATGTTAACTAAATGTAAAACATAGGCGGGAAAAAAAGGAGATCTCGAATGCTCGAATGTCATTTGCTTAACGTATATTGTTATGTGTCAAATTATCATTTACTTAACATATTTGTTTACGTGGTCATATTTTGCAGGACTATAGTCCACGATCTTTTTTTATTTTCAATAGTGTTTATGGACTCAGCTTTTTCAGAAGTTTTAAAAGTGTCTTTTGCAAATCATTTTAAATGTATTATTTATAGCCTCGTGAACAAAGGGGATCAGGTTAGGGAGACAGGCTTTCTCCATAATGTGGAAATTTTCTGAAAAGATGACCTTCGAATTACTTTATTAATCTTCCACTGGAGAGGTGTGAGAAGTTACACTTCAAAGCAAGGTCGGATGAAATGTTCAATCCATTATGCGTTAATCTCATGTCCATGCCAGTGTGTGTGGTCTTGTGCTTCGGAAGGCGTATGTTTAGACCAAGCATTTGCAATGCAATAGGTCTAACATTTCTTTTTTTAGTTATAGCTACTGGCATTGAAATGGAAATGTTTTTAACAGTTATGACTTTTGTATTAGCAATGTGGAGGCAATAGAAATTGATAAATCAATTTTTAAATTACTGATGCCAACCTTGTTTGCGGCACTGAGGTGGTTCACTGTTGGGGATAAAAAGACCACTAATGTAAACTTGTCTGATATGCTGATGATTACACCAGTAATAACAGTAGCTTGTGATGCGAGCAGCAACTGCCAACGTAACAGACCAGTTCCATATAGTGCAGCTTAACACGGGTATACAGTATAATCTAAGCACTCCCGGGGTCCAATGTTTGTCAGAGAACGGGGACAAAGGGATGATAGGCGATTTGGCCAGGGTTGCAGAGTTTAAACATGTGATCAATGAAAGCGGTATGCGGCAAAAGGCCAAGGTGAGGTGTGAAGTGAGCAGTTACGGCTACATATTGGGGGAAGAGAAGAGGTAAAAACATAAATAGCGATTTGCCACACGTGGTTGGTTTAATTAAAAGCTCTTCCTTTTTTTTAGGCAGTAGTAAACAACGGATAAACAGTGTCAAAGTACAGTAAGCCGGGACCGTAGTTTCCTCATCCCACATGTGAGAATTTCTCCATAGAACAAATTCTAAATGGGGTACGGGGAGAGGTTGTGAAGGAGAAGCAACGAAGGGCAATATATGAGATCAGTCCTGGAGGGGGAGTTGTGGTTTATCTCTGGCAGCCTTATGCCAGGCACTTTCAGCCCATGGCCCTGGCACTGACTGGCCGCTGGACACAGGGCCAGCAGTGTTTAAATAACAACCCCGAATGCTCCTGCCTGGGCTCCACAGTGATACCATATGCCCCTACAAGGGCACCATGGGTTGCAGAGCACCTCACTAGTGTCCGATGTCCGTCCTCGTCATGGCAGCAGTGCCGCCCCTCCACACTGCTCCCTTATTGCTGCAGTGGGCACGGTTTGATCTACTGCATGTGTGTGTCTGCATGTGTGTCTGTGTGCATGTTTGTGTGTGTGTGTGTGTGTGTGTGAGAGAGAGAGAGAGAGGCTGTCTGTGTGTGTGTGTCTGTCTATGTTTCTATGTGTAAGTAGCTTTTTAGGCAAACTAGGTGAAGCGGCAGAGACTACAAAACGGATGGAAGCAGCAGGAGCTGCAGGCCTGTCTGGGCAGTTTGAGGGCTAACTTGCAGGCATGTCCGAGCTATGCAAGCAGCATTCCATCGTGAGGGCGACAGCAGCAGGAAGGGAGAAGCAGAAACAGAGAAGGAGGGGTGGAAAGAAAAAGCAGCATTGCACAGATAGCATGCTGCACTGCTTACTAAAAGCATAAAATACTGTAAAAAAAAAAAGGAGCTTGGCGAGCCGCGTCTTTATTTTATTTAGCGTAGTTTGAAAAACTCTGTTGGGCATTCTACAAAGCAACCCTAGACAAAGTTCAATGTCTCAGCAGCCACTACAAAACCCCAGAAACCACACCTATGGTCCCAGCTAGCACACATTTGCACCATCACTTGCAAACAATACACAACTGTAGTGAGGGAATGGGGTTAACTGCAGACATTGCTAAGTTAGCATAAGTAGTATATGCTTGACTGCCATTCTGCCGCTTTTTCACACGACACTACGTGGCTCTGTTCTTGTGAAATACTTTGCTGGCGCTGCTTCACATGAGAACTGTCTACCTTTCACATATCCAGCGGGGCACCGCGCTCTCTGTCTGCACAGCCTGTTCAAGGTCGAATAACAATGTATGCTGTTGATTCACTTTGGTCAGTCCCATGCACATAGACATAACATGAAGCACAGCGGCCCAACTGAAACTCGGGTGCTTTTAATATGGCATTACATGCATGAGAAGGCACTTGGAGAAAACCTTTCCAACATAGAAGAGTTGTGCTGATCCTGAGATGTAATTCACTGCATCTGATCTCGTAGGTATGGGGTCTCGCTGACAAAGCCCAGAGGTCTTCTACAATTATTCTAAACTAGCTCATGAGCACAGAGAGGGCGGTAAAAGGAGCTATAGTCCTGTTTCCACTGTCATTATAATATTATAATATGATTTCCTCTTTTGTGCTTTATGGAATTGTAACAATGCTAATTATATTGTTTTTATGCATTATGCTGCTTGTATTGGCTAGAGTACTGCACCTTAGAGCACGTTAGTTAAAAATAATCATTTTAAACTATACAGTGTCTCTGATTACTCATGTTATGGACTAGTATGAGTATGATCGAAAGAGTGTTCTTGTTTCCCACTATTCCTGGGAGTTTACTAAGTTGCATGTTCTAGGTTGTCTAATCATTGGTAACTTTGCTGTAGTACGGAGAACGAATGAGACACTAATGCTAGTTGGATTAGGGTTCTGTGCACTGAGGTGGCTTTTTTGTTACACAACAATACACAGAGGTCCTGGTTTCCTGCGTATAGTTCTGTGCATGAGCAGAATCCCTGCAACACAACTCTATCTTATACCACTGACCAATCCTCTCATCAGTAACAGAACCAAATTCCACACCATACTTATCTATATCCCATCCAGACACACACTCCCTGTTCTAATTACTCCTAACAGACCCCTTTTTGTCACTAACAAACCTATACTCAGTCTTCCATCTTTTCAGCCTCCACCACCCTACTCTTCTTTCTCCTGCAATAACACAACCGCACAACACTTACACTCCACTGCACCACACATATTATACACAACTCTTGTTCATTCCCTCTTACACACAAAATAGACTCTATTCACAAACACCTCACCACCACCTTTATCTTACAACTTCTACTCACCAACAATACTTCACATAAAAATCCTTCTCAGAAAACAAATACATCGGTGCCTCCTTTCAGTACTCCTCAAAACCAAAACATAATACACACACCAGCACAACAAAATCTCTCACACACAACACCTCTGTAGGTAGGTAGGATCCTTCTGCATGGTTACACCCACTTTTTGCCTGGTGCTATGCTGTTTCTGACTAGTGTAACTGGGATCCTGCTAAGCAGGACCCCAGTCTCTGTGCTTTCTCCCCTAAATTGGTTATGGTAAGTACTTAGGTACCTCCCAGATTGGATACTGGTGAACCCTTATAAGTCCCTACTATATAGTACTGATGTACCCAGGGCATAGGTACACCAGGAGTCCCCCATGGGCTGAAGCATGTATTATGTCACCCATGGGAGACCACTCAAACTGTTGCTACAGGCCTGCCATTGCAGCCTGTGTAAGCTGGTGTTTGAACCACTTACAAAAGATATAGGTTTCCCAAATCTAAGGTCACTACACTTCAATCCTATAAGTCACCCCTAAAGCAGGCTTTTCAATCCTGAGGGCTGGGTGCTTGGTTCTAAGTGTGAGGGTGCACCTGCATGAGCAGGACATCCCTACAACCTTTGGAGTCTATTCTCCTGGGTTGTAAGTGCATCAGCCATTACGATACATTAGAGTGGCCATGCGTCATTACGCGATGACCATCTCTAAACTGGCTGTAACAAACCCTGTCATATTTGGTATCAAACAGTGTGGGAGGTATGATTCCATGCACTGTAAAGCACCTCTGGGAGGCCCTTATTGCTCCCCATACAAGCCTTTCAGACCCGGGCAGCACAACATGGTTGCTGCTGACCAGAGACATGATTCTGCCCTCCTGCAGCTGAGCCAAGCTCAAGCAGGGGAAGGCAGAACAATAGGTATCCTGTCACAGGGAAGTGTGACCATCTCCCAGACAGGGTTTAGCGTATTGGGGCTGGGTGGGAGCGCTTGCCAGAGCCACTCAATCTGCTTGAAGGACACACTTGGTGCCCTCTTTGCATGGTCCAGTTCAAACCAGCTCAGGGAGCAGTTGGCTCCCGCTCAGATGGGAAACTGTATAAAGGACACAGGAGTATCCTCTCCACTGTCCGACCCCTCTCCTGGGAGGGAACCCTGAATCATCCCACCCTTTTCCTTAGGGTACTTAAGGGCTTACCTGAGGGTGGGTCTCTAGATTAGTCATGGGACAAGATTCATTTCCAGACACCACTTCTTCAGCTATCTGGGCACTCTGGACTTCGCTGGACTTTGCTCTGGGCATCAAGGCTGCAAATGGGAAGACTCCTGCTGCTCCTGATCTCATCGCCCTGCTCGTCTGCTGCAACGTCCATGCCTGTGCTCCATACAGGAATCTTCCAAGGCCTGTGGGCATCCAAGACACCTGAAGGAATCTCCCTTGGAGTGAAGGAGTTACTTCCCGGCATCTGCAGGCACCGCTACTAAGCTGACCAGTCTGCTGATCCTGGGCTCCCACAGACTATGAAAGGCTCAGCAACACAGGTGGCAGTTCTTCACATCCCTTGAGGCCTGCCCTGTCCTGTCACCAAGTTTGAGGCCAGTATGCCTCGTCAGGAACCGAATCCCTGTGCACTGCGTCGACTTGCTGTTGCAAAGGCTTGTTGGCTTCCTTCCATCAAGATCTTCGGGCTCAAAGTAGTCACCACCTCAAGCATCTCCTGTGACCAAGATCTTCATCCTCATCACCTCAATTGCACCGTGGGCCTGCATCTTTGGTGAGCTGCTCAAGGTCCTCTTGCAACTTCAGTGCCTACGGCCTTTGGGGCCTCTTGAGGGTCTTCTTTGATTTCAGTGTGCTCCCCTAATTTCTCGGAGCCTGCTCTGACTCCCCTGCTTGTGGTGAGTCAACTGGACCTCGATGGTTCTGACACTGCACCTTCTTCACTCTCCACATTGTTGGTGGTTTCCAAGGCTTGTTGGTGCTCCCGACGGACACCGACCCCCTCAGCTCTCAACATCCGACGTGAGACAGCTCGTGCAGTCTCCTGCTCTTCCACTGTGTCACCTGGTCCATTCAGCTGCTGTTCCAAGGTCATCGTCAGCTTTCCTTTGGAACTCGACTTCGGTGGGCATTCGTCTTCCGGGCCTCCAGGTCGCTTCCAGGTGGCATAGACCCTGTCCCCTCTGCTTGCAGGTACTTCTCATCCTGAATCGACCTTTGGATTCCACCAGACACTTTCACCTTCTCCAGCAGCGGCATCTTCCTGTAGTCCTCACTGAGTTCGATGGCGGGTTTCCGACGGCGCTTCACACCTATACACCCGGCTTCCCTGGTGTAGGTATCCTAGGTCCTTGGCTATCCACGTGTGGGGTGACTCTCCAAACTTTTGTCTTCCAAGGGGTTTCTCCAGGAGCCGCTGAGAAGGGTCCTTCTTTTTCAAAATTGCAACCACGACTTAGCCATTGGCTTGTATTGAGCCCACTGTCGTGTTCCCACTCTGCACACGGCCACCATGGGGTTCCTGGTTACTTACCATGGGTGGTTCCTTGGGTCCCTGGCACTTTTATGTTTTCTGGGTACAGTCTTGACTTGAGTCGTGGTCTGCATACCACTATTTTAGTACATGGTTTGGTCTCACCCTGGTGACCACTGTGTATTCGTGCTACTTACCTACTTCTATTGCAAAGTTTGAGTGCATTGTGTATATCTCCGGCTTGGAGATAACTGTATGTGTTAGTGAATGTCTTATATAAAAAAACATATTTTTATAAGTACACTGTTCGGTTCTTTTTCACTTAATATATACCAATAAGATTATGCTCTGGTAAAACAAGCTGCTTTACACTCCTTTTGAACTAAGCCTGGATGCTGCTCTCCACAGCCACCACTTACAGAGCTTTTTAAGGTTGTCTTAGACCACTAAAATCACCATAAGGGTTGTCTGGATTGGTGCAGGGTGTCCACCTCCATAAGTGTGCACCATATACTAAGCCAGTTTCTCACAACCTCATAATACTTTACTTCACAAACTACAAGCATACACCCACTCCCACCCCTACCTTACAGACTACACAAATGATACACACCATGAACAAACTTCAATGACAAACTTTCTCTCTTACCCCACCCAACACGTATACAGCAACACAGCAACTCTCTTTTAAACACCTTTCATCCATTGAACAATTTAGAACCTAACTACATAACACACATTCTGCACCACCACCCCTAACTTATACATGTTCCACCTTATGCATACGCAAACAAATAAGCAACATGCCACTCCTTACAACTTCACATCTCCATGTCTACTACGCAACAAGGTTACACTACAAAAACAACACAGCTCACCAACTCACTTTCAACCACCGTCTCCACCAGCTACACACGCAGACCCATCAAAATACTTTCAAAGCCTGCTGGATAAGGAACATGATGCAGAACAGCTACACCATAGCTATCCTCATACATCCAATACCAACACTAAGGACACATCTGCTACAAGCCCACAAAATATTTCTCACTTTTTCACAAAACAAATTCACACTATCACCAAAGCACATTCTCTAAACTGTCTACTGATAAATGATCTACCGCTCTCTAAAAACAAACATCACATCTATGACCTTCTCTCTGACACAAGACCTGACATACTCTTCATAACTGGATCATGGTTGGGAGATGATATGGCTCCAGTCCTACATGTAGCCGTTCCTCTGGGCTATCAAACTATCCCGTAAAATCATACAGGCAACAGAGGAGGTGGCCTGGGTGTTGTGTTCAAGCAAACATTAAATATCAGTAAAACTGACATCTCAATACAAGGTTGTGAGCTTCCTGCTTCATACAGAACTCCACCTAGCAATGCAACATTCCCAGACACACTTCTAGACACAGTTTCAAACATGATAACACTACACTCCAACCTTTGCAATCTGGGTGACCTCAACATTTGATTTGACAAACTCAATATGCCCCCATCCAAAAACAATCATCATTGGCCTAGACGCACTGAACCTGCATCAGATCTTCCACAAAACCACACACATTACTTGACACATCATAGATGTTTCTTTTGCAAATACATAACTAGTTACCTTTCAAACAATAACTCCACTCACATGGTCGGACGACCATTTGCTTGCTTTCCAACATAAAACAACACAAAGCAACACACCTAAAACCACTTTACGTGCATCCACCTACCGACAGTGGAACAAACTCAATTTGGAACGTAGAAACACAGCTAACATCCAGTAAAGATCTCGACACAACAAATTCTGTTAAAAGACTATATGAGTGGCTACAGGAAGCTTTTGATATCCTATTACCACTTAGAATCTAAGCAATAGAACAAAAGAAAACAGGCACCTTGGAGAAATACAGAGATAAAAAAGATAAAATAACACATTAAAAAGCTGCAACATGCCTGGCTCAAAATAAACACCAATCAAGACAACCTTTGTCTACAGAAACTTAACAGATTATACAAGTCAGCTATCAAAAAAGCAAAGAAATGGTACATACTATTTAGACTGAATTCAAAATGCTAAATGTGCAAATAAAGAATTATTTAAGGGTCTCACTGAATTTCATAAACCAAATTGCCTAGCAGGAGCTCATCTCGTTACTCAGGATTTCACAGACAAACCGACTCATAATTACCCGGCCAAAGCAGAACCATTGGACTCATATTTAAAACAAAAGATACGCACCAGCGCAGACTCTTTTCCAAAACAACAATCGAAGAATACCCTAACCCAGCCTCTCCATTTCTTCTAATAAATTTCACACGATTAATTTATCAACCTGGTCAAAGTACATAGGCCTGCTGGCAGCGCTTCTGACCAGTGTCCACCACAAAACTTCAAGAGTATGCTTCTAACAACCTCTGATGCCGCACCAGTAAGAAAAATCATCATCAATTCCATAACTAAAGGAATATTTCCAGAAAACTGAAAAAGTCATACAGTCGTCCAAAAATGAATCTGAACTCGCTGAACCCCGACAGACCGATTACAAATGGACCTTTCCTAGGCAAACGGATAGAAAGAGCAGCATTTGCCCAGATGTCCCAGTTCATCGAAGAAACAGGCTTCCATCCAGTAAGAGTTTAGGTAGCTGGCTCTGTTTATACTATACCAAAATAAGGATTGGTGTGTCCTCTGAAGTATAGCAGAGGCTAAATTAGGTAAGTACCAACAGCTCTCTTTGTGGTAGTGTGGGTGAGCAGTTAGGCTTATCCAGAGAGTGTGTTAAGCATTTCATGTATTCACTCAATCAAGAACTAACACACACACTCAGAGACAGATTCCAGACCAATGAGGTAAGTGTAAAAAAGATATACTTATGATTTATTTTAGAACAAAGCAGGACTTGCCACAGGTTAGTAAAATATACCGTAAAATGCAAGACTGTTCAAGGAAATACAGTTCTACTAGAAATTGCAGTTGTTACAGGTTTGTATCACATTTAAATGCAGTTTGTCTCATATAGTTAGTACTTTCAGATTACATTTTAGTTGCTTCAGGATAACCTTGAGTTCTGAGGGGGATATGCCTAAATACCACACCTTAAGATCTCTACATACAAGGTAAGAATTACTTTTTATACTTTGCAATAGGAATTCCTTTTCTTCATACAACACAGTTCAACACTTGGATATCTCTTTACATGGGTTTCTATGGGGAAACATATTAGTTGTTTTGGAGGTAAGTACACGACTTACAAGGGTGAGTTTTGGTGGTTAGGACCAAGGTCTAGATGGGCACTCAATTTGCACCACCAACTGCACTGGGGTGGCTGGGTGTAGAGTGCAGGGGCCCAATGTTAGCCAATAGGCCTAAGGGGGCCTTCAGTTAAGGACAGCTGACGAGCAGGCCATTCAGTTGTGGGAACTAAGCTCTAGGGGTTTAGATCAGCACTGCAGGAGTCAATGTCCAGCACAGGAGCTGCACCACCAGTGGCACTCGAGCAGCAGGTGCAGGGTGCAAAACGGACATTGGAGACCCTGTGCTTTCCAATGGAGAATTTCGGTTTCTGAAAGATGCTGCAGGCTCGGCAGGGAGAGTGTTTGAAGGCGACCACTGGCTGGAGAGGTAAGTTGTGATCTTGGGGGATGCCTGTACACAGTTGGTTGGGCCACTCAAGGCCGTGGGGGGTCGGGTGCAGGGGTGACTTCTTGGGTCAGCTTTTCTTACTAGCTCAGGTCGCGGCAGGGGGACTCTTCAGGTTGTGGGTGCAGGCGTCATCTGGAGTCTTGTGGGAGGTTGAGGATCACCAGATTCCAGGTCAGGATCACTTGGGGGAGCTCCTTGGGGTGTCAGGACACTTGTATTCGGGTCATGGGCGTCGGGTGCAGAGTGGTGCAACGGAATCCGGATTCTGGAGGTGAGTGTTTGGTTGAGCAAATCCAATGCTCATGGGAGACAGAGTCTGTGGGAAGGTCGCTGGGCATGTTTTCTGTGGTCTGGGGGTTGCTGGCTGCTGGACTCACCAGGGTTCTTGCTGTTGGCAGGTCGTAGATGGGACAGGCCAGTAGGGCTTGGGCCAAGGCAGTTGGTGTACTCTTCTCCTTCCTGGGTCAGCACGGCTCTTTGGTCCTTCTCCTTTCTTCCTCAAATCTGAGGAGGCAAGGTAAAGGGTTGCTCCTAAATACTAGATTTAGGGACATGAAAGGGATGTGCAGGTCCGGACCACTAGTTCCCTTCCCTGGGTGGGTATACCCCTATCATGCCATCCTCCACTGGCAGGGGGTATGAGCCTCTTCCTAATTGGCTGTGTCCCATCATCTTCAAGATTGAGGGGACTGAGATGTGTGCCTCACCTCGCCTCCCCCACCTGAGTGGTGGGGTTGGCATAGGTGGGTGCTCCTCTCTTCCTAGCTTGGATATCCTGCCAATTCTCCTGCCCAAAGTGTGGGCCAGAGCTGGTGGGAGCCAGTTGCTGGGGGCAGCAAAAGGCAGGGACAGTGTCCAAAGGCATCAGGCTATGAAGCTTCCCCTCTTGTGGATCCAGCCCATCCTGGGGGAAGAGGCATGACACCTCTATCCAGAAAGGCCTTTGTTTCTGTACCCAGAGAGTGGAAGCTCTCCACCCAGGGGTCCAGAAACTTGTCTGGTGGTGGCAAATGGTGGGTAGCTATTCAGGAACCTCACATTGGCTGGTAGATTTTCAGGAGGCATCGCTCAGATGCCCTTTGTGTGCATTTTTCATTAAATCCCACATTGGCATCAGTGTGGGTTTAATGTGCTGAGAAGTTTTCTAGCAAACTTCCCAATTTTTAGTAAAGCCATCATGGAGCTGTGGAGTTTGTAGTGACCAACTCACAGACCATATACTTTTTATAGCTTTACTACACTTATAATGTCTAAGTATAGACTTAGACACTCTAGGGGTACAGGTCTCATGCCTCTGTAACCTCACCTTAGGGCTAGTGCACCCTGCCAGAAGGGTGACTTGCCTAGACCTTAGTCAGTGGATTGTAGACATTGCACACAGGCATGTCTGCCATGTCGACTCTTCACTTTTCTATTCATCAAAACATGCAGTCTGCAGTGGCAGTGTGTGTGGGTTAAGTAACAGGGCCTCTTAGGGTCGCACAACAGGTTCTGCAGCACTTAAAGACCTTCCCTGGTCACAGTGACCTTGGTACCTTTCACAAGAAGCTTACCTGTGGCCAGGGATTGTGCCAAATGTGGATAAAAAGGTACAATACACAGGCCCTGGGAACCTGATTGGCATGGACACAGGGAGCATCAAGTCAGGTTGCATCAGATGTGGGGGGTAACCATGCAAAAAGGGTCACTTTCCTACATGGAGGCACAGAATCTGCCCTCGTTGTCATCTGGGATGACCTTAATAACACAGTTCACCACAACAGAGTTGCTGCAGTACTCCTATTGGACCACTCAGCTGCAGTTGACATGGTTGACCATGCCACTCTGATACAAAGACTCTACGAACCAGCTTAGAGGGGACTTCTTTAGACTGGATCACATCCTACCTTCACAACAGAACTAATGTCATCCATACCCCCCCTTTCTCTTCCAAACCGTACTTCACAAAAGCAGGAGTCCCTCAAGGCTCTATCATCTCACCCATGCTTTTCAACATCTACATGAAGTAATTACCGGCACTGATCAATCAATTTACCTCACATGATTCCTTCCTGGCGGGCAATCACTATTGAGCCTAACTGGCCTGCTTTTAACCTTTATTTTCAGTTTATTTTCTGTTTCTTGTAAGCGCATTAGGCACTGGGAAGTGCCTGGCTCCTGCATCACCGTTGCCTTTGATTTTGCCCTGACTGTTTACACTTTCAGTTCCTTGTAAGCACACTAGGCGCTTTGAGGTGCCTGGCTTCCATGCATTGATGCACATTCGATCGCTTGAAGTAGCGCTGTCATATATACAAGATATTCCCATGCCCAAGCTCACTCCGGAGGCTGTCCTCACACTGGAGGCGAGCCTCACGGTAGAGGAGCTGCAGGTGGCGATTGGATCATTACAATCCGGCAAGGCAATGGGACCAAACGGTATACCAGTTGAACTCTATAAAACTGTAGCAGGAACCATAGCCCCGCACTTGTTACATATGTACACCGACTGCTTGACGATGGGCGAGTTACCACTAGACCAACAAACGGCCACAATAGTGGCAATTCCCAAACCAGGCAAACCTGCTGAGCAATGCACCTCGTATCGCCCGATATCATTAATTAACGCAGAGGCAAAAATTCTGGCAAAACTATTGGCAATTAGGCTAACGCCGCACCTATTGACCGTGATCCACCCGGATCAGTCCGGATTTATGCCAGGCAGAAGCACGGCATTAAACTTGCGGTGCCTGCACGCAGTAATGGCCCGTATCCCATTTCTACAGGAACCAGCGGTTATACTCTCCCTGGATGCCAGAATGGCATTCGATATGGTCGAGTGGCCATTTCTATTCGCAGTCCTTCGCCACATGGGCTTCGGCCCTAAATTTTGTGCATGGGTCCGCCTTCTGTACACCAAGCCAGTAGCGCACGTTACGGCGAATGGGCACATCTCTAAGGACTTTCATCTTGCGAGGGGCACGCGTCAACTCTGCCTCCTGTCCCCGCTGCTTTTTGCCTTGGTACTGGAGCCGTTGGCGGCGTGGATAAGGTGGGAACCAATGATAAGAGGACTCAGGTGGGCAGCAGGATGGGAGGACCGCATCTCCCTGTATGCGGATGACATTTTATTATCTATGACCTCCCCCAGGTGTTCCATACTGGTCCTCCTAAATATATGCGAACTCTTCGAACGGGCGTCGGGGTACACCATTAACTGGTCCAAATCCACCTTGTATGTGCTGCACGGTCCCCCACCACAACTACCTTTAGATTGCCCATTACAGATCGCAGTCGACACGTTTAAATATTTAGATATCTACGTCACGGCTGACCCTGATGACTTATTCAAAAGAAACCTAATGACTCCATTAGAGCGTCTAAAAAGGGACACAACACACTGGGGGTCGTTACCGCTGACTCTTCTAGGTAGGGCAGCACTTTTTAAAATGATGGTGCTCCCTCGATTCCTATATGTATTGGAAAATGCTCCATTCCCGATACATCCAAGCTATTTTAGAGCAATTGCAGCCCAGAGCTCCAACTTAATGTGGGGGCACAAACCGGCACGCATAGCACAGGCCAAACTGGTGCGAGGGTGGTATGATGGGGGGATAGCGCTCCCAAATATACACCTATATTACTGGGCGGCGCAATTGAAAGTGATTAATCAGTGGGTACATGTAGCACAAGCGGATCCTGCATTTAAGGCTGACAGGATTCAATTAGGAACAGGAAGTATGCTGTCACTCCTCTATAATAAGAAGCAAACTCGAACATTAATAGGGCCCACGAAACACACAGTCACTATATGGCACGCATCACAGGCAAAGCTGGGCTGGCAAGGGGTCATAACCCAACTCACTCCGCTATGGGACACGGGGAGACTGGGACGACTCAGGAATAGTAAGGGCTTTGATAAATGGGATGCCATCGGCATATCCACAGTAGGGGACATGTGGCATAAAGGGGGGGTGGCCACCTTTGAGCGCCTCCAGCAACAGTACGATTTAGCGCCCACTGAAATATATCGATATACACAGATAAAACATGCACTTACAACGGCCCTGCCGCCTGGTGTTGTGGTCCCGGAAGCCTCCCCTCTGGAGGACAGGTTACTGACAGATCATATGCATAAGCGAGCTACGTCATTCACTTTCCGCAAGATAGTTAACAACCTACCGGACCCCACGACGCCTCTTAGGGACCAATGGATCCATGACGTGGGTGACCTAGATGACACAGAATGGCAGGAGGCACTGTCCTCACCAAAGGAAGTGGGTATACCCTCGAGACTCAAATTAGTACAACTCAAAATTCTGCACCGAACATATTACACCAGATGCATTATGTTTAAGATGGGCAGAGCCTCACACCCATATTGTCTTAGGCAGTGTGGGGAGGAAGGTACCTTTTATCATACGATATGGCAATGCCCGAAGATTAGGGTCTATTGGGTGAAAGTGATGAGGACGATTTCGCAGACAGAGGGAGTGTCCCTCCTGCCGGAGCCCAAGAGTTGTCTGCTAAATGTATGGGACCCAAACGACTTAACAAAGTTGGCGCAAGATTGAGCAACGCTGGGGATTATGATGGCCAAACGTAACATAGCACAGAAATGGAGGGCGGTGGAGGTGCCATCGCTTAGCGCATGGTGTAAAGATATGGACACAGCCATGATAGCGGAAAAAACAGTATTTATTAACCGCGGCTGCCCCCAAAAATGGAACAAGATCTGGGGGGCGTGGAATAAATACAGAGGCAACATCTGTGACCCACCAAGAGAACAGGCGGAAGAGAGCATGGATGGGGACTGATAAGGAAGAAGGAGGATGTTTAATGTGTCCTACGGGGTCTGTATTTGATATATTATTTATGATTGAACGCAAGGAAGAGCCGAAACTGTGGTTTAATGCTTAATACTATGTATGTCTAGCAAATGGGAAAAACTCTGCCTTGATGATGTTATGATTTCTAAAATAAAATAAAAAAGTGTATAGAAAAAAATATATATAAAATATAAATAAATAAATGTATCCCACCTTTCTAGTTGTGCTTTTTGCTGCCGCCCTGCAGCTCAGGCTTGTTTCCTTCCCTGCCTGCCGCGTCAGTCAGCTGCCGCCAATCTCCAGAGGCGCAGGCGGACCATAGCCACACCCCTAGAGCCAGTCTACATATTCATGGCGTCAGCGCGGCCCCGCTGCTCGCGCCTCTAAGGCACGCCAAAGGCAAGCCTGTCAGCACCCATCCGTGACAGGACGGCGCCAGGACCCCTGCTCCGCACACCACCCAGCCCCTCGCTAGAAGGTTAGAGGTAGGTCGGCATGGCTACTATTTCCGAAATGACTTATTGAAGCTCAATTGTCCTGCGAGAGATACGTGCTCTCACTTTTTAAACCTATCACAGAAACCCAATGGCTTCAGTAGTTGAGATTTCCCCCTAGGTGTACTCCATATTGTGGAGCCTATTGGTAGGACTAGTCAATCCGACATTGGGAAGAAGCAATGCTTACTACTCAACTGTCGCTCGCTACCCAAACACACACTGGAAAAAGCAGACCTTATCTCAGAATTCCAGCCTGACGCCCTCTTTCTAACTGATACATGGCTAACAGAAACCTCTGCCCCTGACATACTATATGCAGTTCCTCAAAATGATGTCATACTTCGCCTGGACCACCCCATACTTAGGGGGAGGGCTGGCGATAATTTTTTAATGTAATCTGCGCTTCCAACTGAATCCAATTATTAGTGCTAATTCCGAAGCAGTCTATTTTAGCCTTACACTAAACAGTCAGCTTCCACTGACTGGGATCTTAATCTATCGCCTGCCAGGTTCAGCTGCGACTTTTGTGAAAAGCTTAGCAGACACGAATCCAGACTATGCAGTTAGATATGTTCATGTCACAGTTTTAGGGGACCTCAACATTCATTTATATGATAAGTATTACCCAACCACGAAAAATCTAATGGAAGATTTGAGCATTTTCCAACTTACTCAAGTGTTAATGCCCCCACACATGCTCTGGGCCATATTTTGGACCCAATTTTTACCAATTCACACTCCTTAATAGTGGCCAAACCCATCCCGGTGGCGTGGTCAGATCACCACCTGATCCCGTTTGGAACTGCAGAGCTTCCACAGGAAGGGGTACTGTCCTAAAAATGCACCTTGCGGAAATAGGCCTGTATTACCCTGATCTCTCTTACGATGGCCCTCAACTCCAATAGACCGATTATCAAAGCCTGCCCATCACTGGCTAATACACAGATCAAGGGGTGGATTAATCAAGCCGTAGACATTTTAGCACCACTTAAGCCAACTACTAGCGGGTGGTCTAAAGCCTTTGCACCCTGGTTCACAGAGGCACTCCAAGAAACTAAGAGATCCTGTAAAAGGTTAGAGCGTGCATGGCGCAAAGAGTACAATGATCATCATAAATCTATGTACCTTGCAGCCTTAAAGAAGTACCACAATGATCTCAGGCAGGCCTGTGCAAACTACTATGCCTTACAAATTGAACACTCGAAATATTCTACCAGGGAGCTTTTTCAGGTAATTAAGTCCCTCACCTCCTCGGAAGGCACCATAACGACAATTCCTCCATCTACTGAGAGCTGTGATAAAAGTGCATTATCCTTTTTGAACAAAGTGAATAACATCTACACCTCTTTCTCTGAGAGTGCCAGCACTGTTAAAATGTCTCTCCCCTCTTGCACTCTGCCAGACACCCCAGGTAAGCTCCTTAACCTGCTAACTATCTTAGAGACTGATACGCACAGCCTAAGGCTCAGAGTTAAATCCGATCCCCTCTAGACACTGCCTCTCCAGCTATCTTGGAAAAGGGCAGTGCTGCTTTTGTCTCAGTTCTTACTGAGCTACTTAACCTATCTTTCTGCACTGGCCTAGTCCCGAAAGAGTGGAAGCATGCCATGGTCATCCCTCTATTCAAAATTCTAACCTAGACCCTTTACTACCTGACAACTTAAGACCTATCTTGCTACTTCCTTACTTTGCGAACATTGCGGAGAAGTTTGTAAACCAACAACTAATGCAGTATGTAGAGGCACATGATCTCCTCCATGAGACTCGGTTCGAATTTAGATCCTCCGTTAGCACGGAATCGGCACTACTCCTAGCTTCAGACCCAATACAGAAAATTGCTGATGTTGGTAAACAGCTTGACAATAGCGTCACTTTTGTTATGGTCTCTCATGGCCTGCTACTTGACAGACTTCATCATGAAGGCATAGGAGGTGTGGTCCTAGGTTGGCTGGCGAGTTTTTTGGAGGGTCCTACCTTTCAAACTACTCTGCAACCCTATGTCTCGTCCATTCCACACCTGAAACAGGGGGTGCCTCAGGGCTCTGCCTTGAATCTGACCCTCTATAATCTGTAAATGTGACCGTTGGCAGACCTGTTGAACAAACATAGGGTGCAGACGGTGTCATATGCAGATTACATGCAAATGATCCTCACATTGGTCCGGAACAACGGTAAAGCGGCAGAGGATTTTTAACTCTTCCTGGAGAACATGGCGAATTGGATGAAATACAGTTTCCACAGGTTGAATATCAGTAAAACAGATATTCTAGTGGTGAGAAAACAACCCTCCATCTGGTCTTCGAGGTGGTGGCCGAGTATGTTAGGGGCTCCACCTTTTCTGAGCACCAAAGGTAAAAATCTTGCAGTCTGGTTTGACTCCACACCATCTTTCTTGGACCAGATCTCGGCTCTCACAGGTACCTGTTTTTGGATTTTAAAAATGCTGAAAAAATTCTAGGGGTCATCCCAGAAGATGCTAAAAAGACAGCCGTACAGGCGCTGGTGACATCCAGAATAGACTATTGCAATGTTCTTTATCTGGGGGCACCAAAGAGGAGCATATATATATGCTCCAACAGGTGCAAAAAGCAGCAGCTCGGATGCTGTTAAATATTCCTAGATTTGCACCGAGAGGTAGTGCCTTGGAGACTTTCCATTGGCTCCCTATTGAGGAGAGGCTCTCCTTCAAAGCTCTGGGCTATGTCCATCGAATAGTGCAGGGCAAGGGCCCGAAATAGCTCCACCCTGTGATATATTCCTAATATCCCACTCGCTGTCTGAGATCAACTGGAACTGGACTGGTCTGCATCCCTAAATTCAACAGAAAACGCTTTGGAGGTATCTCTTTCAGGCACCTAGCAGCTAAGAGGTGGAATTCTTTACCTTCGTACCTAAGACAGGAGACATCAGAACTAGCCTTTAGGAAACAACTTAAAATGTGGTTGTTTAGGAAACATCTCGCTCCCGGGAGTCTCATCGTCTACTCTCTCTCATTTATGATTCTAGCCTTGAATGGAATTCAGCACTGGGGCATCTCCGTAATGGAGTAACCATGGCGCCATATAAACTGCCTTGATATAACATAACATGCAGATGGCACACAAATACTTTTTCAACTGGAATGCCCCAAAGACATTGGAAAAATCACCAAATTTCATTTGTCTCAGAGCCGTGAATCAATGGATGACATGGAGCCATCTCAAATTGAATGCTTCCAAAACTGAAACACTCAAGTACGTCGATTACAAAAATTATGACCCACTCGCCACATGGCCTGATGACCTGGGAACACCACCTAAACTATCAAAGGAAGTAAGGAACCTCGGAATGACAATGGACTTCAAGCTATCAATGAATGCTCAAGTGGACAAACTAGCAAGATCAAGCTTTTTTACTATAAAAACTCTGCGATAGAACTTCACACCCCTGGCATTTCCACACAAGGTCCAAGCTGCCATCTTTTTTTAAATTATGTGAAACACAGTGGTGTATTACAGAGTCGGGGTGGGAGAATCCACAGCAGTTTGAGATGTGAGCTCGGCTGCATTTCATATCTGACTGTGAGGGTGGTTGGGGGGTGTGGGAGGGGTGGTTTGAAGGGGAGGGTGAGGAGTTCAGGGGGGTGGGGAAGTGGAGGGAACAGCATAGCACAGCACAGTACTTGAGGTCCAAACTTATAAATGAGTATGGAAAAGGAAATGGAAAGACAACAGTGTGTCAAAGAACCTATTCAGGAGGGCAAAGAAGCTCAAAGAGCTATAATCGGCTGGGAAATCTTCTAATCTGAGCTAATGAGTCTGCGAGTAGCGTCAATAAATATTTGTGGTTTGAACGACCAGGCCAAGAGGTAAAGAGCTGCAATTGTCCTGAAAACACTAAGAATAGAAATATTATGCGTCCAAGAGACTCATATAGAGGGCACTTGAAGGCAGTATCATGGAGCAACTCGGGTTCAAGCTTATTGTTAACACTACACAAGGACTAAAACAAGAGGGGTCGCCATCCTTTTCCGGCGTAATGATATCGTTTTTAAGAGGAAGCTGTTCGATAGATGGGGACGTTGGGCATTGGCGGAATGTATGCTGCATGAGGAGGTGTTCACCACCTGTTCAGTTTATGGCTCAACCCGGGGTTCATCCGGGGTCCGGGATGTATTTCAACAATTTTATAAAAATCTGTACTGTGAAGAGCAATTGGTAGAGCAGAGGTAAATTCAAGGGTATTTAAGGGAAATCCCAAATCAGGGTATTGCCCCTGAGGATAGGGATGCACTAGATGCCCCATTGACACAGGAGGAGAGCTATGCGACAGTAGGTAAACTTACACCTGGGAAAGCAGCTGGACCGGACCAGATCCCCTGGAGTTTTCTAAAATGTTTGTGGATGTAATTGGTCCAGATTTGGTAGATATAATGCATCAAGCTCAGCAAGGGAGCTTTGTTCCCGAGTTTTGGGCTGAGGCAGATATTATTGTATTTCTAAAAAAAGTGAAGCCAGCTAGGAGTCCTACAGGCCTATCACGCTCATGAACAGTGATGCAAAAATCTTCTCTAAAACCCTGGCGAACCGCTTAAATCTTAATTTTGGAAAAACAATTCACCCTTGTCAACATGGGTTTATACCAGGGAGGGGAACAACACAGCATATTCGTCGGGTTATTACCTTGTTTTATGCTGCTGAAGCCTCAGGGGACCCTTTGGCTGTGGTGCTTATGGATGCTGAAAAAGCATTCGATAGGATCTCCTGGGACTTTCTTTGGGCTGCTATGAAATGGTTCGGTGTTGGGAGCAGCTTTATTAAGGCAATTCAGGCTTTATATAAAGCACCGTCGGCTCTTATTAGATTGAATAGGGGGTATACCGCACCTTTATTAATTAAACAGGGTACAAGACAGGGCTTCCCATGTTCACCCCTCCTCTTCACCATATATATTGATCCGCTGATCAGGAAACTGGTGGTTAGTAATGGAATAACACCCCTTAGCTATCACGGTCTGGAATAAAAAATGTTGGCGTATGCAGACGATGTTGCTGTGGTCATGTCCAATGCTCAAACTGTCTTAGCAGCAATAGAAAGCGAAGCGCAAGCTTTTGGTCTGATTTCTGGGTACTTATTAAATAGTCAAAAGACACAGATTGTTAAGAATAGCGTGGCTGTATTAGATGACCCGCGGGTGATGGAATCAGCCGTGTATCTTGGTATAGATATCACACCAGACCTGGGGAAGTTGGTAGAGAAAAATATTGAGCCAATACTTACGAGGACCAAAAAAGATTTAGATAGATTCCATAATCTTCATATGTCACTGGCGGGTCGGTGTAATGTGGCCAAAATGGTCTTTCTGCCTAAAGTATTATACCTTTTTAGGGCAATCCTGTTGGAATTTGAGAGACGTTGGTGTATAGCGCTTGAAAATTTAGTGAATAGATTTATTTGGGCACACGGTAAAACTAGGAGGGCTTTAAGGTACATGTCATTGCCAAGGGAAAGAGGGGGCTGGGCTGCGGCCTTCCAATGTATGAGTGGGCTATTTGGCGGTAATGTCCTAGATCTCTGGTCTAGTATTGGCCTACCAGATACATATACATTACTGTTAGGAGAGGAGGCTGTGAACTGTTTTATGAAGTTTAGCGAACCTAGTTACTTTAAAAAAACAAGATTTAAAACTTTCGCGGCTGCATTTAAGCTCTGGTCCACGTTTTAAAAAAAGACTGGTCTCGGGAGGATACATTTTTATACTCAGATGTACAGAAACCCCACGTTTCCGGGAATTTTCACAGATGCAACAATGTTAGTTTGGGAGGGGTGCAGGCTTCGGAAAATGGGGAACTTTTAGGTCAGGATGGAATCTATTCATTTTGTGAAATCCAGAATAAATTTGGTATAGAAAGGAGACATTTTTTTAAATACCTACAGATATGTAGTTTTCTTGCTGGGAAAAAGGGCGGGTCGAATGGCTTTAAGGGTGTTAAAATTATTAATATTATAAGAGATAATAAGAATTGTACCATCAAGACAATATATGCAGAACTATCGCTACTTAAGCCGGATGACTTGGATAAACATGGGAAGAAATGGGCAGATACATTGGGAATAGATGAAAATAAATTTCTTGACTCCCTAGAACTTGGACAGACTATTCTGTGCTCTGCGGGGCTCCAAGCGCAGCATTTTAAAACAATATTTTCACTGTACTATACCCTTGCGAGGATCGCCCAGTGGGGTGGACAAGAAGGAACCAGATGCCCCCGGTGTGATGGTTTGGATGCTGATATAATCCATATGTTTTCAACCTGCCCTCGATTAGATACCTTGAGGCGTGCGATTGAAATTTTGTTTGACCAAACGCTCAATATGAAAGTTTTGCTTACCCCTGAACTAATGCTCTTAGGGATAGATAGTAATGAAACACAAGATTCATCTTATTACTTCCTTTTTCTAGCTATGGCCGCGTTGCGGATTTGTATAGCCGCTGCCTGGCTGGATCCGGCAGCACCAACGTTCCAGCAATGGCTTGCCAGACTTTTAGCTTCCTACAATCTTGAAAAGGGGTTTCATGAAAGAAAGGGTAAAAAAAGGAGAATGCTAGGTAGGCGAATCTGGGCTCCTATTTATAGATGGAAAGAATATATGGCTGTCAGGTGATTTTCAGATCTATAACAAAGGGGTAGCTCCGTAATTTTCTCTTTTATGTGATGCTAGATTTGAAAATAATAATTAATTTTGTTTTTTTCCATCTAGTGAAGGACTGTTTTGTAATTGTCTTAAATGATCTGATGGTTCCTGGGCATAGCGCAACTGATTAATAGTTTCTCAAGTATTAATTGTATGTAAGTAAATTGCTGTTTAATAAAAATTTAAAAAAAATAATAATATAAAAAAAAAATAATAATAAAGTACAGCAACATTTGATAGTCTGAGTTTATTAAATGCAAGTTTAATCTACATATATTACCTTCCTCATGCATATATATATATATATATATATATATATATATATATATATATATATATATATATATATATCTATATATATATATATATATACCCTCCATGTACCTCTGCATCTTTATCTTTATTACTTTGCTTCTAAATCTCCATATCATGCATCACTCTACATCTCACCCTATATCTCTCGCAATATATCCTCTACCTCCACTCTGTCTCATCTCAAACCTCATTGTACTACTCACTCCAATGCACTGCCCTATTTCTCATCCTATACCGCTCTTAATATATCCTCTACCTCAACTCTCTGATTGATTTCAAACCTCATTCTACCACTCTTTCCAATGCACTACCCCATTTCTCTCCCTATAACTATCAATATATCCTCTACATCTGTCATTCATCCAAAACCCCATACCACTACTATATCCCCCAAATAACCCTTCCTAGACTCTTCGCTTCTCCACCCCTCCTTGCATCATCTTATACCTCTTTTAGTATTTAGATCTCCCAAACAAGCCTTTATAAACCCTTCCCTCTGCTTCTTCCCCTCCACCTCCCCATTACTCATCCCAAACCCCCTCCTACTGCCATAAACACCAAAAGGGGTAGCAAGCACTATATAAATGCAAACTCTTCCCTCTTCTGTACCTCCACTATCCTTTTAATCAAAACATCTAACTAACATGTCCACCGCTCGCATTAATATCATATTTCCCCAGACCAATTTACGAGTAATCCTTTTTTGGTTCCGGAGCAGCATGCTTCTCGCCTAAAAGCACTTCAACACATCATCAGGGTAGCAAGCGCTATATAAATGCAAACCTTTTCCCTCTTCTATCACTCCACTATCCTTCTCAACCCAAATAACAGGTTAACATATCCACCGCTCAAATTAATTTCATATTTCACTATACTAATAATATATTGGTTCCAGAGTAGTGTACTACTCGCCAAAAAAGCGATTCAACACCTCGTCAGAGGTAGTAAGCTCTATATAAATGCAATTACAGTACAATACAATACAGTGCTAAAGAAAACGAAAAGATTAGTTTGAGGAAATAGAGTGAAATTAACAGGAGTTAAACAGAATTTAAAGGGAGAGGAAAGCATCACAGTAATTGAAAAAGCAAAAAAATAATGCAAAAACAAGAGGGGGAACAAGGAATAATTCCAGAATTGAAAAAGAACGAGAGAGAATGCATGAGAGGAAAAATGGAAAAAGAAAACAATTTGGCTTTTTAATAATAAAACATGTTCAAAGCCTTAGAGATACGCAGCAAAAGCCTTCCTTATTTGCATGTAGACATGGGTCTGGTGTGGATATCTCACATGACACCTCTCTGGCTCCCTTTTCAACCCAGGCGTGATTATACAACAAATTAACACGGCAGCCGAACCAAGGGTCTGCCTTGGCTCTTAGAGCCCGTGCAGGAGCTGGACCTTGACAATGTTTGTATTAATATTTGAAAGTTTTGACCCTTAATAGGTCACATGATAGCGCTGCACTGAGAAGTACTTATTAAAAGTGATAGTTTTAAAAACATGGATTTTGAACCATTTCTGCCCCTGACCCTACATTGGTGACAGTGCCATTAGTAAAATAAGAGGCAAGACAGTTATTATGTGAACCATGTCTGCATCCCAGATCACTAGCAAGCAACTTTGCGGGCAATTAAATCAAACACAGTAGGATTTTGTGCAGCTGGTATTCTGAAATCATGTATTTGAAAGTGCTTGTGAGATAAAATATATGCCTCAGATCACAAAATGTAAGGAGGGAAGCCACAATATATCCATGCTTTCTGGTTTCACTCTGTAAAAATCAGTCACTAAATGCGTGTGATAGTGTCTTCTTATTAGGTTAAGTCTTTGTTTTTACCTCTTTGGGCATTTTCAGCAATTTGTTCATAACGAAAACTCAACCCTAAGGCATTGGAGCGCTTTATATCAGCAATATTGACATTAAAAAAGGTCCCATCCTTTTTTACTCAGGCGACCCCACTGTGGCATTGAATCTATGTGGTTGGTGGCTGCGCTGCCCAGGTTCTGTGCATTGGACCTTATCGGACTATCCACACTAGGAGACATTATGAAGGGGGCAGTGCTCAAATCCTATAAAAAGCTGCAGTATAAATATCAGCTCCACCGTAGCCAGTTCTATAAGTACCTACAACTTAGACATGCACTGACACCATATATTAAGGATCTGACAGATTTACCCGAGTTTAACTCATTAGAACGGTGGCTGTTAATGGGTGATATGGGAGCCACTAGATCAGACAACTATACCAAACTTTAGTCACACATATACACACCATGTTGGGTGCGTTGTAGGTGACGTGGGAGGGTGATATCACAGACCTAAACGACGATGACTGGACAGAAGCCTTGGCAGGTGCCCAAGGCACTGCCATTGCAACACGGTATCGTTTAATCCAGATCAAATACCTACACAGAGTATATGACACAAGGCCCCGCCTATGGCGCATGAGAGTAATATATTTCCCCACATGTCTCCGATGCAGCAGGGAGGAGGGGACTTTCCTCCACATGGTGGAGTTGCACCGCACTACCTTTTAGGCCCAGGGTCATCTCTTGGCTAGCTCAAGTGTTGTCCTGGAAGCTCCCCCTTGAACCCAAACTAGTTCTCCTACATAGTACAGATGGGATCAGAGGCAACAGGCATAAGCAACACCCCTTGTTTTTGGGTCTAATACTTGACAAAAGAGATATTGCTCAACACTGGAGGGGAGTCTCCCCACCCTTGGTGGGTGGGTGGAAGCGAACCATGGACAAATGTACGGGGATGGAACAAAGTATTCCAGGCATGGGGTTGCCCTAAGAATCATAATAAAATCTGTAAACGGTAGGCAGAATATAGGGGTATTGGCCTGTCTTCTGCACAGCCCCATGTATCCCTCACAGAGCAGGAAATACAGTCATATAGTCATGGACAGAACAACAGCTCATAGTTTTCACTGTTGCATACCATTTTGTGTGATAAGGGGTGTAGTATCCGAGCTGTGCCCGTGTTTTAGAAGTTCCGAAACATTGTTATTGCTCAGAACTGTGCTACCATTGATATGTTTCTATATGGGCCTTTCAGACCATGCTGTACTACCAATAAAATCTCAAAAGAATTTGTTATAAAAAAAAACAAGGTCACATTTTTTGGCATGGGGAGGTTAAGTGATTTGCCCAGAATCACAGAATGTTGAGCTGATGTTGAGACTTGAACCTGGTTACCCAGTACCAAAGTCGACAGCTCTGGATGTAAATGTCAGAGCGTTAGAGCAGAGCAGAAGGGTAGAGATTTTGGTGCCTGCTGCCAGTGTCCTGAGTCACATGATTGTGAATAGCTAAGCTGTTCACAGCCCACCTACATATTAAAGGGCAGCCACCAGCACACAAACTAAGGAAGCTGGCACTGGCTTTTTTCCCCCCCAGACTTCTTGGAGCCTTGGTAGGTTAAGGGAAGAACTTTTCAGAACCAGTGGGGGGGGTGGGGGGTAGCATAGGACATTCCCCCACTTCAAAGGCTGGCAATAGGTATAAATATTGCACCCCCAGAACACCTCTTCAGCACACTTCTGAACTTGTGGAAGACTTCAGATGGACATCCTGGACCCCTAGAGGACCGCCCTGCTGCTTGAGGCCTGCCTTGGATTCCAGAGGTCTGCCCTGCTACTAGAGACCTGCCTTGATGCTTGAAGGAGAACTGTACCATCTCCATGAACGCAGGATCACCAGACATGAGTCCATGAGATAGTTAGCTGGCTTTCTGTGTGAGCTGCAGGGGCATAACAAGCTCCAGAAACCTTGAACTCTGCTCCTCATTTTTGCTGAAGTGAGCCTTAAGCCTCCTAAGTCCTGCACACTTGGATGTGATGTTAGAGGTGCTGCTCCTGCCTAGCCCTAAAACTTAGGACTTTGAAAAAGTTTCACCAAAAGTACCAGAAGAACTGACAGAACACAAGGATCTGCCTGACAGTTGATATGCACATGGTCAACCGTGGCCGCTGCAGGTAAGAGCGGTGGGGTGGTGGGGCCGGCTGGGGGGGATTTCAAGAGACGAGCACAAGGGAAAATTAATTATTTTTTAAATTTCTCCTTGTGGTCATCTCTCGAAATCCCCCCACCCCCCCAGCCGGCCCCACCAACCCACCGCTCTTACCTGCAGTGGTCGCAGCTGTACAAGGTGCATTGCCAGTTGGTCTGACTTTGCAGTAGCTCCTGCTATGTTATTCTACCCAGCAGCAAATCCTGTTCACCAGGACATCTCAATGACAATGTCTGGCCTCATGGAGCCCTCTTCTGCTACAGATTGCAGCTCTGTCCCGCTGGAGGTACTTGGCTTCCAAAAAGTTGTCTAAGTCTGAAGGAAAAAATCTTCACTGGGCTTGATGGTGACCAGCTCCCCATCCATGGCGACAAACTCCTCAGCCTGGAAATCCTGCTTCTTCTGCTCAGAGCTTTTTCCTTTCATTGTCTATGCTTCACCAAGACTTTGTCCAGCGCTCCCCGGCAATGACAACTCCTCTTTGGATGCAGCATGCCTTTTTCAAAATGTTATCTCAGTCCGAAGGTCAGCCAAGACCAGGCCCAATCCACCTTGCGTATCGGACTTGTGCTTCATCATGGCCAACCTTAACTTTTGACATTATCCCGGTCTCACGCTATCAGATACGCGAGGTTGGCATTTTGGTCTTTTAGGTGCTAGATTTCACTGAAAAGGTTAAAAAAATCTGGTTGTACTGATAGGATTTATTTTGTTTTGGTGTTATTTTATTTATTAAAATGTATCTTATTTTTCAAAATTGGGGATAGTATTTTATTTGGGTTGTGTTTTCACTTTACTACTGTTTGCTACATAAATACTTTACACAGTGACTATAAGTTAAGCCCGAAAGCTTTTGCGCCACGCTACCACAGGGCTCAGCACGACTTAATTCAGTGACTTTTGTGGTTCACAGTGACAGGGTTTGTAGTTGTGCTTGAGTAGCATTTCATCCCCTCCACCAATAAGAGAGGATGTGGCCTTACAGCTAGAGCAGTCGACCTCGACACTGGGGAACTGGGTTTGAGTCTCGGCAGGGATGCTCAACATCCTGTGATTGTGGGCAAATCACTTAATCTCCCCATGCCTAACAAAAATGTATGTGTCCTCGTGTAATACAACTGGTGCCCATGTAAAGCGCTCTGGTACCTGAAACCTTCAGGTCAAGTTATCGCTATATAAAACTCTAGGGGAAAAAATAACCATATTTCTTACAGTACTGTAACTCAGTATTTCAGACATTTTCATGCTGCTTCTGAAGAAGCAGGGCGATGACCTGTCCATATTTTTACACTAAAATATGTTTTTCATTACAGCTTGAAGCCAACATGCTTCTTCCTCACTGTTAGAAATGGGGTTTCTGGTTGGCTGAGGTATGCACCCTGTACAAGCAGGAACCACAGTCCCAGTCAGGGTAAGTGTAGTACACACTAAGGGGCTTATTTATGAGCCCTTGAGTAAGTTTTGCGCCGCCAGTGGGTCACTTTTTGTGATGCACCAGCGCCGTGAAAATGAGCCTTGTTGCACCATATTTACAAAGTGACGCATCTAGGTAGATGTAAACCCCTGCGCCACATTATACCTGCGCCAGGTATAATGTATGCAAGGGGGGCGCTCCGGTGCAAGAAAGGGTCATAGAAGTGATGCAGTGAAATCTATACATTTACACTGCTCCACTTCTAAGACCAAATGCGTCAATATCTTACGCCTACCTCATGGCAAGCTTAAGACTGACACAGGCACATTTCACATGGGACTTGCCCATGTGTAATGACCCATTTGTGGAGTTGCGTCACTTTTGTGACACACTCCAGCAGTGCGTCATTTTTGCGCTTACAGATATGTCAGAAATACTGACATGTCTGTAACTCCTTGCAACATGATGCATCATACTGTAAATATGACGCATCATTGATGTTGCAAGGAGGGTGCAATGAAAAGTAACGCATCGCTGTTTTCTTGCAGCGATGCATCCCTTTTCATAAATGAGGCCGTAAAAGTTTACCTGAGCTCACCATCTGGTAGCTTGGCACAGAGCAGTCAGGCTAAACTAAAGAGGCAATGTGTAAAGTATTTGTGCACACACTGACACAAAGTAACACAGCGAATACACCACAAAAGTACTCCACACCAGTTTACATAAATAGTGAATATTTATCTGAGTAAAACAACAAAAATTCAAGATTCACAAGTCAAGATATGAATTTTCAAGTTGAACTCAAGATGAGAGCTTATAAGGCAACAACTCCAACTAAGGCTATCTGGTCGCACTTGACCAGGGCAAATTCAAAAGTTCAGTCCAACTGCAATAGAGTGCTGATCAGAGAGAGGGCTCACGCAGACCCGCTGACAATCCTTGGATGCATCGATGCTTGGGGACGATGTGGTGCGCAACAGAGAGGATGCATCATAGATGCAGGTGATGTGTTGGTTCCTGGAGGCGATGCAAGATCTTTGAGGCGTTGGTGCTTGGGGATGATGCGTTGTGCAAAGGAGGTGATGCATGGCTTATGGGAGCGAGGCTCTAGTTTCTGGAGGTGGTGCAGCATTGGTGATGTGTCAATGTCAAGAGCAAGGGGAGTCAATTTTCGTTGTGTCGTATTCGAACCACCGGCCTGAAGTCGATGCATCGGTCAAAAGCCACTAAGGGCAAGGAATGCGTTGGAGTCGGGATGGTGCACAATGGATGTTGGTGATGCAGTGTCCGAGACTCATGGAACAGTGGTTCTTCAGAGGTGCTGTGGAAAAATCAGGCCTTTGTTGAAATTCGAGGTCGCTGCGTCATGAACTCGGTGAGCGCTGTCCATGGCTTCGGTGCAGGCAGCCACGATGCGCCAGTTTTGCGGGGATGCACAGGTTCCAAAATGACGATTTGGAGTTGATACGTAAATTTCTTAGTTGCAGCACAGAAACTCACTTCCAAGGGCCCAGGACTGGATTTGGAATCATTTGGCAGAACATGGCCCACAGGAGAGAGCCCAGGCAGGGCTGTAGCCATAGGGGGGTGTGAGTGGGACCTGGCCAGGCCATAATGTGCTCTGGCCCACCCAACTGATAGCCCATACCAATAGCCTGACCAAGTGATCCCCCTCCACATGGAGAAGGGCAAGGCAGTGCCTATAGTCATGTTTTGCCAATTGTGCCTCTAGATCCTTGTGGCTTTCCGTCACCTCAGTCTCAAGTAGTCTCAACTCCCACTCCATTTTCAGAAGCACTCTGCGCAGGGCCTTATGGACCCCCCCACATAGTGGCAATGCATTGCCCTCTCATGAACACCTTGTGGGCATCCCACTCCAGAGCTCTAGAGGGGATGATGTCCGTGTTAAATACAAAATATTGGGTAATATGTGTTGACAGGACCTTCCTGAAGGGGGGTTCTGTTGTGCCTCGGTGTGGAACCTCCAGGTCCGTAACATCATCCTCAGTGGGCAGTGATCTGAGCGGGTTTGTGCCAAGGACTCCATCATAGTTATCTGCGTGCCCATTAGTTTATTGCAGAGAAAAAGATCAAGCTTGGTGTAGAGGTCATGCATCAGGCAATAAAACAAGAAGTTGCTGGTGTCTGCATTGTGCAAGCACCACATATCCAACATGCTCTAGTTAACCATTCAGCCCTCAAAGTATTGTGCACCCTCACACATAGCGCCGTTCAGCCGAGAAGTGGAGCACTCCCAGGACAATTAAAGTCATTGCCCAATATGCTGGGATTGTATGGGTCCTAGAAAAGAGCTGGGATAAGGAGACCTAAAAAACAGCAGAGTGATTAGTGTCGGGGGCATAAACAACCACCAGTGTGAGGGAGGTCCTTCCACCACCACGTACCTACCCGTAGTGTCAACTCTGTGTATGTCTTTCACAAATGGGACCCCCGTGGCAATCCATATCATGACCCCCTTGAATACATTACTGTTGTTGTTCCACACACCCGTCCCCTCCATTTTGCATGTACTTTTTGTAACTCTTCCCGTGTCAAATGCATCTCTTGCAAAAAAGCTATGTGTGTGCAGCTGCGATTAAGATATGTATGAACCCAGTATCTCTGTGTGGTAGTGGCCATGCCCGTAATGTTCCACATCAGCAAGTTATAGTGAGGGGTAGTGTGGCCTGTAGGTGAGTCCATTGGGTATGGTGATAAGTTGTAATGCATCATGTTCTGTGATTCTCATTCCCCACAAATCCAGTGCGTGGGTCCCCCCAAATGCCCCATCGGCGTTCAAGAGACCAGTGCAGTACAGGACCATGCCATATAATTATATGTTTATAACCTCACTCTCGCTGACCAGGACTCCTCTGAGTGCCCAGCCATAACCATCAAATGAATGAACATAAACTAAAGAGAAATGCGTAATAAAATACATGTCCTGTTTGGAGAGGTCAGTGGTCACAGACACAAAGCAAGGCCCTCTCCAATCCAGTGAGCAGTCCACACCACTTATCATACAGTAAAGAACAAGCCCCACCCCTCATAGCAGATCATCTACCAGCCGTAGCGTCAAATAGCTGCTAATTTAGAATCATTTCCTTAAAGTGTGTTTTAATTGATTTTATTTACTTCGCGGTACTTGCTCCTACTGTTGTTCGTCAGTTTTGATAAGAGAGTATTCCGGCGCTCGGCCCCTGTGGTTCCCGAATGTAGATCAGGACCGCACTGCACTGGGGTTGACGCTCTAGTTGTTTCGACCGCCACCGCTATATCCTTCATGCTGGAGTGTTCGCGCAGCATGTAGGTGGCAGGGCATCAGTCCTAGCTGCTTTTAACTCCCACAACGTGAAACGCTGCTTATTTGCACATTCCTGCTACCATTGCACTTTATCTCATAAAATAGCTGCTAATTTAGAGTCATTTCCTTAAAGTGTGTTTTAATTGATTTTATTTACTTCGCGCTACTTGCTCCTACTGTTGTTCGTCAGTTTTGATAAGAGAGTATTCCTGCGCTCGGCCCCTGCGGTTCCCGGAAGTAGATCGGGACCGCACTGCACTGGGGTTGACGCTCTAGTTGTTTAGACCGCCACCGCTATATCCTTCATGCTGGTGCGTCTGCGCAGTGGGCGTGCTGAAGGCGCGCCAAAGGCAAGCCCGTCTGCGCCCGTCTGCGCCCGGAGTGTGACCAGCGCCAGGACCCCTGGCCCAAATGGACCAGTCAGATATGGTAGGCAAGTTTTACTTGACTTAAAGCCCAGTTCATGTGTCCCCCATAATTTATCTGTACTACAGGATACTAGAGTTGCTGCCGGGTGCCCAAGCTCCACATTCAGACTGAGCCCTAATATACAGGGAAAAGATCAGAGGCGGAGGACAGAGGGTAATACTCAGGACAGCAACATGGAGTTAGGATCCACAACGAAAGATGCGGCGCAGGCAATCAGCAATTTCGAGGGAGCAGCATCTGAACACATTAAATGTCTTTTAGTTAATGCTCGCTCCGTGGTGAAACATAAATACGAACTGGAAGATCTCATTCAACTCTCTATACCAGACTTAGTTTTCATAACAGAAACTTGGACAGACAATACCTCCGCCCCCGACTGGAACATCGCAGTCCCAGTAGGATATGCGTATTTCTCCCAGAATAGAGAATTAGGCAAAGGAGAGGGGATAGCTATCATTTACCGGGCCAATTTTAAATTACACACGGAATCGACTTTTACTCACCCGGCAGAGGCACTGCAGTTCCGAATAAAACTCAACAATATGCAGATCTTCCAGGGTATACTGATATATCGACCCCCAGGTCCCAGAGGGACTTTCTCGCAAGCTCTGTTGATACTCCTGGAATAATATACTGACCCCCACTTCCTTACGGTTTTGGGAGATTTCAACTACTATCTAGAATTAAACAACAATTTAGACACTACCAGACTCCTGGATAATCTTGCGGCTTTTAACCTGAAACAAGTGGTAATTGGCCCTACCCACTTAGCGGGTCACACGCCGGATGGGATTTTCACCAATGATTTAGATATCACCTTTTCCAATTTATTGGACTTGCCATGGACCGACCATAAGGCTATCTATTTTAATTTTAAAATCTGTCAGATACAGCCTAAAGCACAATTAAGTTCAATCCAACTTCCAATAAGGCGATGGGATAAAATTAAGGAAGGAGCTTTTGAGTTAGCCCTTGGTCCTGGTCCAACTGTGTTAGATCGTGACAACAATAAGGCAGTGCAGCAGCTTAAGGACTGGCTACTGTCAGCAGCTGATAAGGTTGCACCAGTAAAAATAGTTAAAATAAATAGAGGGAAGACATCAACCCCATGGTACACTCTTGAACTCAAAAGCTTAAAGACTAATTGCAGAAAGGCGGAACGTCTCCGGCGGATAGACTATGACAGTCAAAAGAAAACCCTATATAATCACTCCATCCGAGTATATAAGGAGGCAATAGTGGCTGCTAAAAAACATTTTTTTACAGTCAAAATTAAGGATGCGGGTAATTCCACCAGAGAACGGTTTAAAACGGTTAATCTGCTGGCTAAACCCCAGCAAGTTAGTACATTCAAGCCAGACCAAAGCTTCTGCAATGCTCTTGCGGATCACTTCCAAGAGAAGGTCAAAGGAATCTACAATAACTTTCCGAATACTATAACATCTCAGGACACGATAGTGCCCATTACACACCTCAGTTGTAAACTGACCACCGTTCAGCTGATGAGCAAAGAGGAGGTTAATAAAGTTCTCCTCATTAAAATCAGGGGCACCCACTGATCCCTGTCCACCATCTTTTATGCATCAAGCAGCAGGTCTGATCTGTGAATACCTCACTCCTATTTTAAATCAAATCATAATTTCTGGACACTATCCTACAGCCTGGAAAAGGGCAGCCGTTACCCCTCTCTTAAAAAAATCCAAGCTTGGACCCTTGCAATTCCAACAACTACCGCCCCATTGCTGGCCTTCCCTTTGCAGCTAAGGTTTTGGAGAAACATTTGAATAAAATCCTAACAGTTTATCTCGATACAAATGGCTTACTAGACTCCTTCCAACATTGCTTCCGGCCACGCCATTCGACAGAATCAGCTTTAGTCAAGACAGCCGAAGAGATTCGCAGGGTAGTGGATGGTGGTGGGAAGGCGGTCCTGGTACTCCTTTACTTAGCGGCCGCTTTCGACACCGTCAACCACACGGTTCTGATGCAGCGGCTGAGGGATATAGGGGTAGGAAGGACCGCTCTGACTCTACTAACCTCCTTTCTAGAAAATAGGGAGCAGAGGCTGTTTTGGGAAGGTATGAAATCCAACAGCTTTCTCCTACCCTGCGGAGTTCCACGGGGGTCAGCCCTATCTCCAACCCTGTTTAATCTATATGTTATACCTCTGGCCGACCTTGTCAGGAAACATGGTTTTGCTTTGGTTTCATACGCTGACGACTCTCAACTTATTATATCTACCACCAATCAGCTCGAAACCTCAGCGTGTAGATTTCACTCTTGTCTCACAGAGATCATGTCCTGGTTGGGTCGGAACTACTTAAAAATAAATACAGACAAAACAGAGGTGATGGAGTTTGGGTCGGGTCCGCCCCTGTGGAACCATTCGTGGTGGCCGTCAGAGGCGGGAGAATGTCCATCCCCAGTAGAGAAGGTCAGAAATCTGGGCGTTCTCTTCGATAATAAGCTCAGTTTCGGTGCACAGGTTAATAGTCTTATGTCCTCGTGTTTCTTTCTCCTGAAGACGCTGAGAACATTTTTCCCTTTTATACCTCATGAGTTACACAAAACAGTGATGGTGGCTCTCTTTCTTTCGAAGTTGGATTATTCCAATGGCCTGTTTTGGGGGATCGGCAAATTTCAACTGCTGAAATTGCAATCATTACAGAATGCAGCAGCCAGGCTTGTATTGGGCCTACGTAGAGGACAGCCCACCTCAGCTGGGATACGATCTCTCCATTGGCTGCCTATAAAACAGCGCATAGAATTTAAGTCGCTTACACTTGTGCATAAGGCCATCTATGGAGGTGCCACGGAGGATCTGGAAAGTTTCTTTGTATCTTATGTCCCATCGCGCATTCTAAGATCGGCTACTCAAGGTCTTGTTCGAGTGCCAAAGATTAGAAGAGAAGGTTGGGGTGGCCGGACGATTGAATACTGTGCAGCTACACTTTGGAACAAGCTGCCTCAGACTATGAGGCTTCAACCCAACCTTCAGATGTTCAGGAAAAGTCTAAAATCTAAGCTCTTTGCAACTATATAAGCGGTCGGTATCTGTTTCCCTTGCCACTACACTTTCAGCGCCAAGACGCCTCGGCATTCGAGCGCTTTAGAAACATATAAACATAAACATAACTCCGGCCTCCGGGAGTCCTCCCAAAATTCTGACGATATTGCACCCCACTTCCCCTGCCTGTGCCATGAAGGGGCGTCTCTGGGTCACCCACTCCTCCTATGCCTCAGTTGCAACATCAGCTATTTACCAGTGTTCCAGTCATCTCTTGTGGGCTTCACAATTCCCTTGGCATGTTACCAGGTTTATGCATCTCCAGGAGTCAATAATGGATTCACTCATCATCCATCACCTTAAGTTTAGCAGGATAGAGAAGAGCATACTTCAGGCCTAGCTCCTGGAAAGGTTTGATTGGGATCAAAAATAGACCCTGGCACGCAAAAAAAAAAATGTGACCCACATTTTTGGATTTCCTTTCCGCAAAATACTTGTTCGGAGAAGTTTTATGAAAAGAAGGCGGAAGGTCTCTGACAGAGGCATGTTTTAATAAATTCACTTAGATAAAAAAAGGCGTTTTCAGAGTCAGTCCCTGATACAGTCTCATTACTTCCCGTGTCAGTATTCACTGTTTCATCATCTGAACTCTCCGTCTCTGACTCCGTGTCTGTCGTTGATCCCAGACTTCCATTCATACTTTCCTCATCATCCGCCTCGTCATTACCAGTGAAAAAAACCTCATCACTGGGAGAGGCAGGAAGTGCATCAGGTAATTTGCGTGTGCTTGCATCCCTCTTATTAATTGAATACAAGTTAATATCTTTATCAACCCTTAGCTCTGTTTCAATTAAGTTAGTTGCAGCCTCAGAATTACTTTTTTCCACAACAGTATCCTCCACCAGGCTTTGCTCTGCGCCTGGCCCTTTAACTCCAGATACCACTGGTGCCAAATGAGTTGTGGCTTTCTCCTTTAAGAGCTTGGGTCCGCCCACTTCCACAGCAGTAGAAAAGTCTCCGCCTTCTGCTGCCTCTGTAACTTCAGTTAGAGGCTGTACCTCGAGCATGCAGGTACCATCCCCATCTGCTCCTGCCTGTTCAAACGGTTCCCTCTCCACAGCAGGCTGCAACATCCTGCACAGGCTCACCAACGTGGGGACTCTCACTCCCTGTGGCAGATTCGACTGCAAAGTTGTTTGGTCAGTCGTTACTGGTGTTGCTGCGGGCAAAAAAGTCTCAACTATGGTCATCTGGCGGAGTGCAGTTTCCTTTCCAAGTACCTCCCCAGCGGTGAACTCCTCAACTCCTATCAGTAGTGAGATAGAGCCTATTGATAAAGAATATAAGGATTCAGTTCAAAAAACATTGCAAAAAGACGTCTCTTCTAGATCAAAGACAAATCCTGAGGGCAGTATCAGATCTGTGGAAAAAATTAAAACTAAGAGCAAAAAAAGGAAGTCAAGCAAACGAAAAGGGAAATCTAGACAACAGAGATTGTCAAAGGAACACAGAGGCAATATGAAAACAGTAGTAAAAAAACTAAATTTGGATAAGATGGCAGAGAATTCTGGAATACCGGCAGATGAGTTTGTAAATGGTGAAACTCTGGACTCTGCGGACCGTGGAGCGGATGGTGGTATGTCTAATTTTGAAGTCTTATTTACAACATTAAAACAAATGCAGAGTGAGGCTCGCATTGAGAGCCAAAAAGCAAAGCGCAGGGCTAAACAGGCGAATAGGAAAATACAATCCTCTTTGCGTAAGGTCAGCAGGTTGTATGAGGAGATGGCTGAGAGAGTCTCTGAAGTAGAGACTAGAACCGGGAAATTAGAAGATGATATGGTCAAAGTGAAGGATGACAGAAAAGAACAAGATAAGACTACGGCCGACATGCTATGGAAACTCGAGGAATTTGAGAACAGACAAAGACGCAACAATGTTCGCCTGATTGGAATACAGGAAGGGAAAGAAGGAAGTGATGTTCGGGGGTATGTTGTTGACTTATTAAAGGGTGCCCTCCCAGAGTTGTCTACATGGGATCTTGACCATGAAATACAAAGGGCGCATCGTTTTCCTCTGATCCAGAAAGCAGCGCAGAGTAAGCCTCGCGCAATACTTCTATACGTGGGGAATTTTCTTCTGCGAGAAGAGATAATTAACAAAGCAAAGCCCCAAGCTAAATGCAAATACAACGGCGTAGAGTTCTTTGCACGTCCTGACTTTTGCCACACCACTGTTGAAAGAAGGTGGAGGATGAGGCAGCTCATTACCCCATTTCAAAACATAGGTTGTGAGGCTTACCTTCTGTATCCCGCTCGTTTGAAGATTGGAGTAAATGGGAACTTTAAAATTTTCTACTCTGAGATACTTGCACAAGAATATCTTAACTTTCTGCAAGACCAATGGAAAACAAGGCACAAGGAGAATGTTGAGAATAATGATCATGCAGTAGCTCTTAGGGATATTCCCCAAAAGAAACGAAGATAAATATAATATGGAAAATAGAGACTGTGTAAAGTAATTTTTGGGGACGAAAGCTACATATGAGGACTTATTTAAAATAATAGAGGAAACTGTTTGCTCAAGGTCTATGAAAAATTTATTTGATGTTTTACTCCTCTTTATCGGATGGTTTTCTTGAGTTGTAGCTTTTTCTGCTTCAATAAGTAAAGATTGGTATTAATATAAGAAGAATTGGGGTAAAGGTGAGCACGAATAGGGGTGGTATTTGTTGGACATACACTGAGCACAGTAAGATGAAGGGAAAGTTAGGGGGGTTTACGGGTTTGACATCCAGGAGGCAAAAGTCGGCCAGACATAGGTCCGTTGGACCTATTTGCCTGTAGGGGGGGTGGGACTCTGAGGGTGGGCAGTCTGGGGTGGGGTTGGGGATGGGCAGGGAAATGGACAGGGCACAAAGGTACAAGACACTTAAGAGGATTTGACAAAAGTAATTTGTATCAACTGTATGATATGGGTAGTGACACTGAAGATGTGGAAGACAATATTGAAATTAACAGGGAAGTCTATTTATGCAGTGTGCTAGGCCTAGTATTGTATATCGTCTCTAGAACATTAAATAAAATCAAGCAGATAGGGTCTGAAGAGAACTGGCTGGGGAAAAAAAAAAAAAAATGAAAAATGTCTATTAGATTAGTGACATGGAATGTATGCGGCCTAAATGATGTAACGAAAAGGCAGAAGATAGGAATACGGTTACGGCAAATGAACGTAGATTTTGTGTTTCTTCAGGAGACACATGTAATGAGTACCCATGAGATATATCTTAATCAGCTGGGGTTTCAATTAATAGTTGCTTCTAAACAAGGAGTTAAACAGAGAGGGGTAGCGATTCTATCGAGGGATAAAAATGTAGTAACAAGGAGAAAGTTAAGAGATAATTGGGGGAGATGGGCGATGGTTGAGGTACTATTAGGGGGGGTGTGGACAACATTAGTTGCAGCATATGGTTCTACACAGGACGATCCAGAAATTCTGCAATTTTTGGATTCTGAGTTGGCAGACTGGGCCCCTCGAGTTATTATAGGTGGAGACTTAAATATTGACGGAGCGGAGGGTCTAGGATCAGGCTCAATAAGACAGTATAAGGGGAGGAAAAAAAAGGTCTACAAGGCCCTTACTGATCTTTTAGAAAATAATACATTGCGAGATGTCTGGGGGTCAATCAGATCGAAACAACTCGGTTATACATATTATTCAGCACCGCATCAGATATGCGTTAGGCTGGATTACTTCCTGGTTTCCAATGATTTAATTAGTATAGTGGAAATTGATAGACTTCCTCGGATACTTAGTGACCACAATCCCCTAATCCTAACGATAAAGCAGGGTGGGGGAACAACAATAAGAAGGGAGTGGACATTCGAAAGGGGATTGCTTTTAGATGATGACTATATAAAACATATGTCTAAATGGATTACTGAATTCTTTGAATATAATAGAGGAACTGCTGCAGTTGGCATAGTATGGGATGCCTTTAAGGCAGGAGCACGCGGTGAAACGTGTAGTTATAGCGCCTTCAAGAGGAAAACAGAAAGACTGCGATATAAGGAGAAAGAGGGAAAAGTACTGGAGGCAGAAGAACAACTTAATAACTGTGTAATAAGGGGAGAGCCGACTGAACAATTCGTAATAGAATTACTGAAGGTGAAAAGTGAGGCAGAGGAAGAACTTGCTAATAGAGCCGCAAAGCAATATACAATCAGAAGGGAGAGATGTTACGAGTTCAGTGAGAAAATAGGGCGAGTCCTTGCTATACGAACCAGACAGATAGCGGCGGCAGGGACGATTAAGGAAATAAAGGATGAAAAGGGACAACTACATTCAGATCCAGAAGAAATTCGGGAGGTCTTTAGGAAGTTTTACCAATCTTTATATGATGAGAAAGATCCCAGTAGTATCGATAGAATAAATGAATATCTCCAGAACATTGAGGTAAAAACTATATCCCCTGAAGATGCAGAGGAATTAGAGACCGTATTGGACGAAACTGAGATTAAAGAAGCAATGACTGCTCTACCCTCGGGGAAGGCTGCTGGACCTGATCAGCTACTGATCGAGTTTTATAAAACTTTCTGGGGATGTTTAGGTAATAATTTTACTCAAATGTTTCAAGCTGCACATAGTGGGGTATCCATTCCCAAATCCTGGAGCGGGGCAGATATAGTATTAATTTTAAAAAAAGAAAAGCCCCCGAATGAACCAGGGTCGTACCGCCCAATAACATTGATGAATAATGACACCAAAATGTATTCAAAGGCACTGGCTGCAAGATTTGCAAGAATTATAAGTAACCTGGTTAGTGATAACCAACATGGGTTTATTCCTGGTAGAGGGACAACTCACCATATTAGAAAAGTTATAACTTTATTTGATGTGGCGGAAGTAGCAGGAGACCCGATGGCAGTTATGCTTTTGGATGCGGAAAAAGCATTTGATCGGGTCTCCTGGCAGTATTTGTGGCAGACCCTAGCTAGAGTTGGGATTAGAGGAGGCTATTTGAAAGCAATTCAGACTCTATATATGGATCCAGGTGCAGCATTAAGGATAAACGGGGGTATAACTGGTCAATTTAAAATCAAGAGAGGAACTCGCCAGGGATGTCCTTTCTCTCCCTTGCTATTTGCCATCTATATGGATCCCTTAATACGGAAGATAGAATCAGCACCAGAGATCACCCCAGTCAATACAGTTCTTGGGCCATGCAAGATATTAGCCTATGCTGACGACGTTGCGGTGATAACACCTTGCCCAACGGAAGCAACTACATTTGTAGAGGCCGAGGCCTTAAGATTTGGACAAATCTCAGGGTACTCATTGAACGCGTCTAAAACCCAGATTATTAAAAACTCTTTTACACTTTGTGAAGATAGAAGAGTAGTGCCGGCAGGGAAATACCTCGGAATTAATATTATGTCTAATTTAGATAGTTTGGTGGATAATAATATTGCCCCAGTAATCGAAAAGGCAAGAAAAGATTTGGATCGTTATGAGAACTTACATTTATCATTAGTTGGGCGAGTTAATATTATTAAAATGCTGATCTTACCCAAACTGTTGTATCTTTTTAGGGCAATCCCTCTTCTAATTGAAAATAAGTGGTTTAAAATTTGCGAAAGTATGGTAAATCGTTTTATTTGGGCTAGAGGTAAAACCCGGAGGGCATTGAGGTATATGTCCCTTCCCAGGGAGAGAGGGGGGTGGTCACTGCCGGATCTAAAGGTATATTATTGGGCTGCAGCAATACAAGGAATGGCTGGATTAATTGGGGGGGCTGAGATGGATGGATGGGATAAGACAGGCTCGCTGGCTATATATGGTTTAGCTCTGGGTACAAATGCTGAAAATATTTTTTTAAGATTTACTGATGGAAGTTACTTTAAAAGAACACGTTTCAAGATAATTATGGCGGCCTACAGCGTATGGAAAGGATTTTCCAAAAAAGTTGGAATAGGGAAATATAGTGTATATACTAGATTCAAAAATAATCCCTCATTACCTAGGGCTGTGTTCTCAGGAATGGTATATGAGGAATGGGAGAGTCAAGGTATAAGAATGATTGGTGATATGTGGGATGACAATGGCATCTTACAATTTATAGATTTGAAAAACAAGTATATGTTAAACACAAATCATTTCTTTAAATACCTTCAAATAAGGAGTTGTATATTAAATAAAAAAGGGGGAGCTCTAGGCTTTGGGAGGAGTATAATGATGGATCTCATACAAAAAGGTAATGACTGTACTATAAAAAGATTTTATTTAGAAATGACAAAGTTAAAAAAGGATGATCTTGACAAATGGATAATTAAATGGTCCTCAGATTTAGATATAGCTAGAGAAAGAGATATTTTCTCTGAATCACTTGAGATGGGATGTAAATTACTATGCTCAGCGTCTCTTCAGGCCCAGCACTACAAGAGCCTGTATCACCTGTATTATACGCCATGGAAAATTGCTCAATGGGGGGCTGTGTCGGGCATCTCGTGTTTTAGATGTGGCAGTATGGAGGCCAATTTGTTACATATTTTCTCTACTTGTCCACACTTAGATAAGATAAAACAAGATATCGGGAATTTTTTCCGGAATGCCTTAGACACAACAATAGAGTTGGACTCAGCAACTATTTTGTTGGGAATATCCCCCAACGGACAAATTAATTGTAAATATTTTCTGTTTGTAGCAATGTCGATTTTTAGACTGCTTGTGGCCTCAACTTGGTTAGATCCAAATCCTCCTACGTATCATCAATGGCTAGGAAAAACTTTGTCAATACAAAAATTGGAAACAGCTATTTACTCTAGGAAAGGGAGAAAGGGTAAAAAGCTGGGTATACTAATCTGGGGTCCTTTGATTCAATGGAAGGCTGGAACTGAATAAGGTATTTTGAGGAATGTATGTATTATGGAATGTTAACATATATTATTTGTATCCGTATATATTATGATAGGATCTGTATGTAGTATGTATATTGTAATATTTCACTTTCCATTTTTCTTTTGAATATGTAGTTGAGTATGTGGCTGCCTTATGAAACTTATTGTGCCTTGTCCATGTAATGGGGGAGGGGGGGGGAAATAAAATGTGGGGAAAAAATTTATCAATAAAAATATTAAAAAAAAAAAAAATAGATAAAAAAAGGCACAGATTAGGTCACACTGGTGAAGCACACCTGAATACAAGCGAGGCAACTTCAGCTCAGGCCCCTTACCCCCCACTCAATCTGCATACACTATTGGGCCAGTCCAGCGAGAGAAAGGGAGTGGCACCTCTGCCCCGTTGGTAAAAGGGAGGTAATAGAGGCCCATTTGTCTTTAGAACGCCCACTCAGGCACCCACTGGGCCGCTGGAGGCATCCAAACAGCATGGCTACCGCCCAAATCAGCCCCCAGGATACCGGCCCCTCGGCCATTGCTCAAGTGCCCGCCTTACCAATCCGACCCTGGCTCCCGGAGGCGTTGCTTGACCACCCTATGCGAGTTGCAAAGATGCTGCGCCTCTACAGTAAAATCTAGGTAAGCAGTGATGTTGCTGCCCTCTAAGTGGACTTTTCATCCAAAACAACTGCAAAATCAAGTCGCTGTCCCTATAATTAAGTAGTTTCTCAATTACAGGACTCTGCTGGGCCCCCGGTGACGGCAGCCTCCCAGGTAGACAATGTGCTCTCTCTACAGAGCAGAATTGGGGTAAATTGCCTGTCAGAACTGTGGTCATCAACCACAGTTTGAGAAAGAGTTCCATACTCAGGCCCTCCAAGCACTCCTGAAAGTCCAAGAAGTGGACCTTATTATGCCTCGAGCAGCCCTCTGCATCTTCAGAAGTAGAGAGGTCACCTCTGCCCTCATGTGCTTCAGTTGGTTTTGGAGTTTCTGCAATGTGGGTGGCATTGTGGTTAATGTGGATTCGCGCCAGAAACCGGTCCCAGGATGCTTGTTTCCGGTCCAGGGAAGACATGGCTTGGCAGTTTGGGCTGGACTGCTGCCATGAGGCACAGGGTCAGACTGATTTGAATATGGCCATGTCTGAACTGGGGTGGCGGAGTGAGATAAAGAATGATGATGGATTAAACCCAGATCAGTTGACTGGGGGTGAGTGCTTGCAATGTTCAACACTCCGTCCATCATCCCCTTTGGTTTTGTTAATGTGGATTCAGCATCGTCCACACAGTCCACCAGTTTCCTGTGATCTGTACAGAGCAGGTTCACATTCAAGGTGACTGCATGGATCTTGGACGCAATATCTTTTCAAACTGGACAGAGTGACTGTGGATAGTGGCCCAGAGTGTTAACTCCATTATCAGGAGGGGCCGAAGGGCCCACTGTATCCCCAGTGCCTGGGGTGGGGTTCTTAGCAGATTTGTGTGTCACCATCATGCCCACATTGGTATCAGCCCCAAGTGGATGATCCAGCATGTTCTAGACAGTGCTTCATCGTCCCCAACTCTCCACCAGGTTCGGGCTGCAAGTGACTGCAGTGCAGTGCTGGTGCTGCGTGTGGTGTCCACGAGGCCTCCTCAAAGGAACCGAATGTGAAAGCTTCTGGAATTTTATCAAAAATGCAAAAAAATACTATAAACTGCTATCGAATAAAAGGCAATTTTAGTTGATCAATGGCCAAAGGGTAACCCATGAAATGTAGGGGATATGAGATATTATAGGAATGTGTGAGCCATAATATTTAGTATCCCTGTAGCAAAAGATATTGTAAAACAAAAGAAATGGTGCAATTTGGCATAAAAAATACTCTGTTCTCCCTGTCAACATAAGACATTGCATCCTGGTAAGTTCAAACCAGAGAAACATAGGGGATACCAAACGTTATAACCCGTATGGGCCATTATATTTGGTATTCCCCATAGGAACCGAATGTGAAAGCTAGTGGAATTAAATAAAAAATGAGAAAAGAGACTGTAATCTGGTATCAAATAAAAGGCAACTCCAATTGGTCAATGGCTAAAAGGTAGCCCTTGAAAGGTAGGGGATATGAGATATTACAGTAACGCATGAGCCGTAATATGTGATATCCCCATAGTAAAAGGTGGAGGAAAACTCAAGGAAGGGTTGCAATTGGCAGAAACATACTGTGCTCACCCAGCCAACATAAGGCCATGCCAAATTGAATCCTGGTAAGTTCTAACCTGAGAAACATAGGGGATAGTAAATATTATAATCCATGTGGGCAATTATAGTTGCCATCCCCCAAAGGAACTGGATGTGAACGTTTGTTGAATGAAATCAAAAATGCAGTAAGATTCTGTAATTGGCTATCAGTCAGTGATAACTTTATTTCGGTCGTAAGACCATAAAAGTACACATAAGTACATCAACAATTACGGTAAGACAATAAATAAGCATAAAAGGTTAAAAGTTTAAAAAGGATTAAACTACGAGTTATCAGTGAAAAAAAGATTAATTTAAAAAGGTTCGTCTCCTGCGCCACATACTGTGTAAATAACGAGATACTGCGAAAACAATATGGGGGTGGGTATCATAAGTTAAAGACCTACAAGCCTGCATAAAATGACGAAATCCCAAGTTCCTGCAGATGGGAATCAACCAACATTTTCTAATTACATAATAGGCAGGGCAGAAAAACAGCACATGTACGACAGTCTCCGTTTTGTAATTACATGCAGGACAAGTTTCCTGATTCTGGGTCTGCCACTTAGATGAAAAGGACCTAACCGGTAGGGTGCCATATCTTAGCTGAATATATAACTTTCGGGCAAGTGGGGGTTCAATTTGGTCCATAAATTCCTCTAGTTTAGAATCAGATTTAACTATGAGGAACTCTGAGGTCAACCTACCCACCGCTTTAGAGCTCGAAAGAGATAAAGAATTATATGTGGATATCAAAGAGAGAAGTTCTTTCTTTGGTAGCCCGGGGCAATACATTTCCGGAGTTGCCCACAATTCCGGCAGTCCTAAACGAATACTAGCTGCATTGATATGCAGGAGCCAAGGAATCTTTTTATATTTAAGGGCAGGCCAAATCTCGGCGAATTCTGCTCTATATGAGGCCAGTTCAGGCACTGACCATAACCTCTTCCAGTACAAAATTGGTCTGGCACTAATGATCTCCTCTATTGAAACTAAACCAAGGTCAAACCTAAGGGGGATCAAAGGCGTGCTGGGAGGGAGCCCTAAAAGGGTTCTTAAGAAGGACTGCTCAGCCTTTATAAGGGTCCCTATCTGCTTATGTCCCCAAAGTTCAGCCCCATAGATTGCAGCCACTCTTGCTTGCCGACAATAAATCTCCAAGACAGGAGACACTGGTTTAAAAGTTGATTTTTTAAAAACTTTATTTAAACCCCCTACCAGCTGGACAAGCTTAAGCGTCGACTTAGCAATCTGCGTGTTCCAACTAAAATTCTCAGTTAAAGTGACGCCCAAATAAACAAAGGTTTTAACCCTTTCAAGGGGAATACCAGATAGAACTGGATTTGGACGGACCCGCTTCGGGGGGTTGAAAATCATATATTTTGTTTTCCCCAAGTTAATTTCCAATCCCCTTAGCTCACAAAACTTCACAAAGCCATTCAGTATGTTTTGAATGCCCGATGATGTTCTAGACAGTAGCAGAGTATCGTCTGCAAACATCAGAGCGGGCACTCGACCTGTAACCAATTTTGGGGCATCATTGTTTACCACACAATTCAGATGGTCGACAAGACCATTAATATAGAGGCTGAACAGTGTGGGAGCCAACACACACCCTTGGCGAACACCCTTTTGGACAGGAAATCGGTCAGTAAGGTCGCCATATTTACCACACCTTACCTGGGCAAAATTGTTATCATGAAGCCTAGATAAAACGGCCAATAGATAAGGCGGAAGACCCAAATCTGCTAGGACTTGCCACAGTTTACCTCGTGGGACTAGATCAAAGGCTGCCCGCAGGTCCACAAACACTAGGTAGAGGCTGCCACCCTCCACCATAGCTGTTTTCCAATACAAGACCTGCAGGCGAAAGATCTGATCTAGAGTAGAGGTACCAGCCCTAAAGCCTGCCTGTAGTGTGGACAGAATCCCATTCTCCTCAATACAAAACAATTTCAGTTGATCTGATAAAAACGTCTAGACGCAGATTCCTTACCTTTGAACTTCCAGGAGCCAGTCTGCATCCAGAAGATTTTTCTTAGCAGTACCCCTATGCGCCGGTAGGGGGCGTCTGTCGACTCCACGTGACATCATCGGCGTCATGGTAATGGCTGTCGTGACATCCAAGTCCCCAATATAACCGTCAGTCTGCCGCACTGACTTCAGTACTTTTCTTTCCGCGCCAGCCGGTGCCGATCCGGTGCAGAGAGCTACCCCCTGCCATTTTTGACAGACTTTTTGCAACTTTTTGTCGACTTCCTTTGGTGTGTAGGAAATAATGTCGAGTAAGAAGACATTGGGGTTCAAGCTGTGTCGTAACTGTCACCGCACCATATCGGTCACGGACCCCCACTTAGTGTGTCTCTGGGGCCTGCAGCATGACCATGACTCGAAGTCATGTTCCGACAGCCAGGCTATGGCACAGAAGTCTTTGAGGGAGCGGTCCCTAAAGTTGCTCGCTGTCCGGCACCCGGCACCGCAGAAGTCAGGTAAGAGGCACCACAAGTAATACAGGAAGTCAAAGCGTGCTTCAACTTCACCCGCCTATCTCACAACGCTGCAGAGAAACCTTGGCGTTCGAGGCCCTCCTCCGCGGAGTGGGTGCCTGGGTAGACTCCGCGTTTCCCTGACTTTCTGGGTCCGGGAGCCACCCCTGCACAGTTTCAAAGGTTTTATGACACCATGTGCACCATATTCGGGTGGTCTTACCGTCCCGGCGCACCTTCGGCCCGCAGGCTCAGATAATGGAGGAGTCCCATGGGTTCTGTGCATGAGGTTCTGGCGCAACGGCTTCTGATTGGACGCGTACCCTGGTCCGGGCCAGTGCTGGTCATACCTGCATCGGTGACGCCGAGGTCCTTGGTGTCACCAGTGCCCACTGGCAGCACCTCCCAGATTCTCATACCCGACAATATGGAGCTGGTCAGGCGTCCTCCGATGCCAAGACCAGTGCCCACGGAGCTGTACGGCACCAAGCCATTCAACCTGCCCAATTCTGAAGTGTTAGGGATGGATTAAGAGGATTGAGAGGGGGAGCAGGATCCCGTAGAGATCCAGCAACCACAAGAGACGGACTGGTATGAGGAACTGGGTGATGTCAGTGGTTCAGACACTTCCCTCGACTCTGACATGGTGTCTCCTCCTACCCTGGCTACGTAGAAGGGGGCATCATTTGCTATGGTGGTGCATAGGGCTGCGGAGGTCCTGGACCTGCAGCTCCTTATGGTGATAGTCAAGACTAACTTCTTGCAGAGGTCCTGAAGCCTGGGGTTTCCAGCTCGGAACCATTGCTGTCTTTTTATGAGGCCTTAATGGACATCCTTCTGGGCACCTGGTCCAAACCCAGCACAGGGCTCCTGTGATAGGATGATTGCCTGCTGCCATCACCCTGCAAGCTTCCACTTCCTGTGGTGCGTTCCCTTCCACTGCCCTGGACAGGGAATCCAAGAGACTGTAGAATTATGGAAAGAAAATGTTTTTCTGCCTTTTTGGCCATTATTCCCATTCTATTTGGGACACGGTTGCGCAAGTGCTGCCCAGGACCTTGGAGGGGGACCAAGCTCTACTCTCCAAAGCTATTTCCAATAGGAGAGACGCAGCAAACTTCGCCATCAGATGTGGATTGGACACAACAAACTTGCTGAGAACTTCGGGCTTTTTGCGGGATGTCCAAGCTAACCTCATGGACATGCTCTTCGATGGCTCCTGTCTCTTTGGAGACAAGGCAGATGCCGCCCTTGAGCACTTTAAGTCCTTGGGCCTTACCACAACCTCCTGGCCGGCATCTTCTTTTCACTCCTTTTGTGGCTACGGAAGGGGCTACCAACCCTATTCCAGCCAGAGGGCTCGCAAGCTCAGCAGCCTCTGCGGGGTAGTGTACACGGTTCACCCGATCCCACGGGTCAGGAGGCCAGAATTCACGCCAGGCCCAAACCCCTCCTCCATCGCAAAATGTTCCTAGTCCAATCCCCAGGATCATTTACAGCCAGTTGGTGGCAGAGTACGCCATCATCTCCACCACTGGCAAGACATCACGTCAGGTGGGTGTTGCAAATAGTCTGAAGGGGTTACTCCCTTCCCTTCAAGACTACTCCTCCATCCATGTCTCCAGTATATAATTGGCTGACGGAGGATCACCTAGCCCTACTCCACGAGGAAGTCAAGACTCTCTTGGCCAGGAGCGTGGTCTGGTCATGAATGTGATGGCCACTTAGTCTCAGAGCTCCGGGATGGGACGGACCACAGATAGCGGTGGCGACATCTCTAATGTCGCGGGGTGAGGAAAATAAGCTCCTGATGTGACGACCTGCGAGTGGACTCAAACATCCTCCTTGCCAAGCAAGTGGATTATGTGAAAAGCCTCCCGGGAGCCTGGCTCGAGATTGTGGTCTACACCGAAGCTGGTGACCGTGGCTCCTGGTTGAGTCCTGCATCTGTCCAAATGCTCAGGGGAGTTCGGCGCCTGCTGCCACCAGCATCCTGAGGTGGGGCACAGTGTCCTGGCCTCCCAATCCCCCGACTGACTTGACTTCTGTAGAGCTGTGCTTTGGGGGCCGCCGGCTACACCCCTCCCTGCACGATCCGCCATGAGAGAGGAAATGCCCTCCAACGTGGCAGAGGCTGCTGGCACACTGCTGGTGACCGCTGTGGCTGGGTGACTGAGGGGAGGACGCAGGAGCATGCAGCTGCAGCCTAACTGAGACAAACGCAGGAGACATCCTCGGCGGGATGGCCAAGGAGTCACATCCTCTACTTGGAGAAGACCTGGGGCAGGCGACGCAGCAGTGAGTGCCCTCCCCCGGCTGCGATTAACTACACGGATCCAAACAAGGACATTGGGCCTAATCTCCATCCTGTTCCCCTCCCACATCATTGGCTGGTGAACCCAGAAGAGGGCCGCATACACCTACCATGCCGAGGTAGCACCCCAGGGAGCGAGCTGGAAGACAGGGGCGACCTACAGCCAAACTACAGGGCCCAACCTGCAGTTAACCCTACCCCTGGTTAACAGACACTCCTGGGGACGGTAATTACCAGGCCCCACTGGCAGAGGCCTAGTGTGCAGCGCTGTCCTCCTACTCTTTGCCAGGGCAGACGAATCCTCATCCGGAGTGCTGACCCGCGATGCCTCATCTGGTGGTGCTATATCAGAAGTAGAGGGTCAGAGTAGCATTACAACCTGTGCCCCGTTTACCCCCTTTTACACGGTGGGGGCACGGAACTTACTTCAGCATGGCCAAGGCCGCTCTCGCCTGGCTGTGCCTATGAGACCCCAAACACCTCTACGTGCCCTGACTTACCCCGATGGCCTGTGCTACACCCTGGTACCATAACTAGCTTTGGATGTGCACTATCGGGGTCTGGTGTGCGGGGGAGACCTGATCACCTAAGGATGACTACCGTGCCCCACCTGCTCAGCGCCCTTGGTCCATAACTCACTGATGCATCAAGCGAGAACCTTGTATGTACTACACACTGGGCATCGCTCTGTGCCCACCCTCTCACTGATTCCAGGAAGACGGTCTCAGTGTCTCCAGACGCCCGCACGCTCCGAGGCCCCCGAGTTCATTGGCGGATGCCTGTCGGCAAGTTGACTGGGAAGCAGGTGCGACAACTCTTCTTCACTGAGGCTCTCAACCAGGGTCGTCTATCAAACAGCACCCAGAACACTGCCTTCTCGGAACCCAACCCCCCTCTCCTGGCATGGCTGCCACCCCAGACACTACCATGGAGCACATGCTGCTTTGGCAGTGGGACGCAGACTGGAGGGCATGGAGAGCACCATCTCCACACTGGCCAACGAGACAAAATCAATACAGTCGGACATAGGCTACCATACGCTACGCTAGTGGAGGATCTGGCGCAGCATGTTTCATCAATTGAAGAGCGCATAAACATGATACCAGAGAGAGACCAGGAAATCATTTATCTCCGTAACAAGGTCATCGACTTGGAAGACAGAAGTCGGAGAAATAAATTCCACTTCTTTGGGTTCCCAGAAAATGTTGACGGCACAGACGCCAAATCCTTCCTGAGGGACATGCTCCCGAAACTCACAGGCCTGACCTTCTATCCCCCCCTGGAGATGCAAAGGGCTCACTGTATTGGTCCCCCTCGGCGTGGAGCCTCCACCCAACCATGGCCTCTCATAGCCTGCTTCCTACATCACGAACATGCACGCCAACTTATCACTGCAGCCCGCACTCATGGACGGTACATATCTGAAGGGCATGAGATCCAAATTGTTGCGGATTTCGCCAAGGAAACAGACGATTGACGCAAAGCCTTCCTCTCTCTGAGACCCATTCTTTATCAAATGGACATCAAATTTGGCCTCTTTGAGCAAGCACGCTTCTGTATCACAAGAGATGGAGTCACAAAGGAATTCTTCGATCCAGACAACCTTTGTCACTTCCTGGAGGGCTCCAGCCCTTAGGACATGGAAGCCCACGCCTCGGCTCCTGGAGACACTCTCAGCCCATTGGTCCCTGCGCCTCCAGCCTCTTCCAGGGGACTCCGATGGACCTCAGGAGGCTCTCATAACAGGGGATGTGACTCTGATAGGGCCGCTTGCTCCATGGGAGACCGAACCCAGGACATCCAGGCAGTGATGGCGCTGACCCAGGAGCAGGACAGAGACATATCCCAAATCCCTCTAAACCCCACATCCAATGAGGAGAGGACGATCCGAAAGGCAGTATTATGGCTCCTGGGGCAGACTAATAATACTGAGTACGGAACGCCAGAAGTGGCCAAAAGACCCAGATGGCTGAGTATCAGCTACCTTACTTATAGACTGTTCTGTAACTCATTCTCCTGTTTTCGATTATTACTGTTTAATCATTATGCGCATACATTGCATAAGTCATTGAATTTGCATGCTACACGTTGAGGTTCACATTAATCCAAGTACCCTACCCCTCCCACTCCCTGAGGTACTTCCCCATGCTTTATGCTGTATAGTGGATGTTGAGGGGCAGCTTGTGCAGTGCAGGGCCTTAGGGAATGGCTAAGTGCCAGATCACACACTGCCACATCCTACTTCGTAGGATCCATCCCAGGGACATTGTACCCTGCTCCCCTCCTCCTTTCTCACCAGCCCCACACGACACACCCCACTTCACAACTTGCTGATACAGGCTGCTCCTTGGGGATTGGGGGTCATGGGCGGTGCCCCCCTCTCCTCCAAAATGCTTAACCCTGTCTGGGACCCCAGGGTATAGTCGCGACACCCACTCCTCCCCAACACTATTCGAACCATGGGTCCATCTCAGGAATTTAAGGCTCCCTCTGCCCTCACTCACCCCCCTCTTCATTGCCGTCGGCCCGACGGGCTTTGCTTTGGACCACCATCCACTGCGCTGTCTCCACGAAGAGATAACCCCCACTCTAAGCCTCCCATCACTCGCACCTCCTTGGCACAGGCAGCACGGCAGTCATTGCTGCCTGAGCGCGTCCCCACCCCGACCCGATCAAACTGCAAGCCTAGATCCACAGTAAACAGACCAATGCTCTCCGATAAGAGTAGAGCGACAACCTACTCACCACTCATCCCTACCCCCTCCAACCTCGGTTGTTATCTGCCATCCCCTCACCCCTCCCATCGACGAAACCCCAACTACCTCTGGTTGCATGCACCTGGTATCCTTGAGCGGCTGTCGGTGGCGCCTCTGCATATGTGGGCACACCCATCCTGCCTAGCATAAACGTCCTCCCTACCCCTCCATCCTCCCACCCCTTTACCCCTTTTCCCTTTATTTTCTTCATTCTTTTTTCCTCTACATTCTGTACCATCCCAAACCCCGCTTTCCTTTCCTGCCCCTATTCCTCTCCCCCTTCTCCTTCCGCTGAATGTCCCTGTTTTCCAACCCTCCTTTTTAACCTATCCTTTCAGCTACCTCACTGACTCAACTTCCTCTGATCATCCCACACTCACCCCACAACACTCATGTGCACGGGTGCTTGGACAGCTCGCAAACATCCTAGAGTACTAATGGCACCAACCAATGTTCCCAACCCACAGCCGCTATGCGTCCTCTCGTGGAAAAAAGTCCTCTCTTATCTGGCAAAGAAGAAAGCTGACATTGCCCTTATGCTGGAAATGCATCTAGACAGCTTAGAGTCCGACAAACTCCATCGGGACTAGGTGGGTAGATTTGTCCACAGCTGCATAGTGACCCCAACCCCTACTGAGGGGGGCCAGCCACGGAATACTCCTCCTCAAATCGCTACCTGTAATGATTGCAAAAACATCGATCTAACTACTTATCTTGCAGACAATGAAGAGTCGTTGGACTCCCACAGGACCTTATGGGCAGCAGCAAAAGCAACCTTCCGTGGGCAGCTCAAGAGAGTCGTGGCAGCAACTAACAAACAAGCGTCTCTCCACCGCATAGAACTAGAAGCCCAAATTGCCTCCCTTACTCTGACTTATACCACTCAACCTTCAGTGCCTAATCGCTGTCGCATAGAGACGGCACGCATGGCTTTCAAAACCCTCTTCACTTCCAAAGCTGAATATGCCCACCAGCGCCTTAAGGGAAGGCACTACGAACAGGGGGAAAAGGCTGGCCGCCTGCTGGTGGCGCAGTTACGGCAGAGGGAAGCAGCAATAGCCATTCCCGCCTTACAATCCAAGACAGAGGAGATTCTTACCAGGCCCGAAGACATAGTCAATGAGTTTGCGTCCTTTTACATGCATCTGTACACACCAGAGGCACCGGCCCCAGCGGAGCAGATCTCCACGTACTTTGAGGGGATTGCCCTCTCCCGTCTTTCAGACAAAGGCAGAGAACTCTTGGTGGGTGACATCAGTAGGGAAGAATTAAGGCAGCCATTGCCAATCTGCCCTATCATAAAGCCCCAGGCGAAGATGGCTTCCCAGCTGAGTATTATAAGTGGACCGGGGAGGAAGCACAAGACACCCTACATGGGGCCCTACAGGAAGCGGACAGAACCGCTTCCTAGGGTCTTTATCGCGGTCTTCCCTAAACCGGGGAGGGATCCTCTCTTATGTGGCAGTTACCGCCCTATTTCCCTTCTAAATGGAGATATTAAAATATTGACCAGTGTACTCACTGCACGCCTAAAGAGAGTCATCCCTTCTCTCATACATCATGAGCAGGTTGTTTTTGTTCCAGGGTGATCTTCTAGAAACCACAGCAAAAGATCTGCCAGAAGATGCATTAGGCCTCTCCCTTGTCACAGAAAAGGTGTTCAACCGCATAGATTGGAATGACCTTTTCGCCACTATGAAACGCTTGGAGCTCGGTGACAAATTCATCTCCAAAGTCCACTTACTATTTGACTGCCCCGATGCCAAGGTCAACTACGGAGGGTTTCTGTTGGATACTTTTAGGATACAGAGAGGCATGAGGGAAAGGCTGATACGGGTGTTCACAGACAACACTACCACCATGTGGTACTGCAACAAACAGGGTGGAGTGTGGTCTTGGATTCTTTGTCAAGAGGCCCTGCGTCTTTGGACTTGGCTAGAACAACAGGGCATTTCCCTGGTGGTTCAACACCTGGACGGTTCTCTGAATGCCAGGGCCGACAAGCTCAGCCGAAGGTGCCTTGCGGATCACGAGTGTCACGTCTCCATCCGGAGATGGAACAGGGTCTCTTTGAGTAGTGGTGAGAGCCTTGGTTAGATCTGTTCACCTCCGAAGGAAACGCGCAATGTCAGCCGTTTTGCACGTTGGAATTTCTAAGGGGGCTCTCGCTCATCGACACTTTGCTGCAAGTGGCGCTCAGGCCACCTGTACGCCTTTCTGCCCATACCACATCTGCCCAAAGTGCTCAAGAAGAACAGGAGTGACCGGGCACAAGTTATATTGTGGTGCCGGACTGGGCATGGAGAGTTTGGTATCCCAAGCTTCTAGACCTGAGTATTGATCCTCCGATCAGGCTGCCCCTTTGGGAGGATCTTCTGCCGCAGCTGCAGGAAAAGGTCCTTTACCCGAACTTGTCCACTCCCCGCCTCCTTGGGTGGAGATTGAGCAGCAACAGTTGACAGCTTTTGACCTCCCTCCCTCCTGAAGTCTGTGAGGTTATTTTGGCAGCCAGACATCCCTCCACGAAATTGGTACGCCTGCCGATGGAACAAATTTTGTAAATATTGTGCAGAAAGGTCCATTGACCCCTTGTCTTCCTCTCTGGCAGATATCCTTGTTTATCTTTTCCTTGGTCCAGTAGGGTTCTGCCTGAAAGGCTATCTTTCGGCCCTCTCAGCTTTTCTTCAGCTACCAGATAAGCCTTCACTTTTACAAGTTCCCTCTGGTGCAGAGGTTTTAGAAGGGGTTAACCCACTTGTTTCTCCATTTTCCCTTTCTTATGCACAATGGGTCCTTAATTTGGTTCTCACCTTCTTGATGTGCACACCGTTTGATCCATTGCACAACTGCCCTCTACATTTGCTCACCATAACAGCTTTCTAGGTGGCAATTACCTCTGCCTGGAGGGTGAGCGAACTGCAAGCACTGTCATCACAGCCTCCTTACCTGACAGTTTTTCCTGAAAAAGTGGTACTGAGAACTAGGGCATCCTTTTTGCCTAAGTTTGTAACTCCCTTTCATCTGGGACAGTCAGTTACCCTGCCCACTTTCTATGCACCTCCGCATCCTTCCAAGGAAGAGGAGAGTCTCTAACTTCTGAACCCAAAAAGGGCATTATCATTCTATCTTGATCGCACTAAAGAATTCTGGATGGAAGACCAACTCTTTGTAGGATACGTGGGGCAAAGAATGGGCGTGCGGTTCAAAAGAGGACCACCTTCAGTTGGGTCATCCTCTGTATAAAAATCTGTTACGACTTGGCTAAGAAGTAGCCAGCTGAGGACCTTAGGGCTCATTTAAACAGAGCAAAGGCAGCCACCACAGAGCTTCAGCGTGGGGTTCCAAGCAATGATATCTGTCAATCTGCCAAGTGGGCTTCTCTGCACACATTTACCAGATAGTACTACCTAGATTCTCAGGTTTGCAGAGAAAGCCTGTGTTCTGCACTCTTTATTGCATGATTTTCTAGTCTAAAACTTTCCGCAGTCCCTCCACGGGGAAGGTCTTGCTTGGGTATCTGTTCAAAGGTAAGGAATCTGCAGCTGGATGTCTCTATCAGATGGACAAGGTACTTCCCTTTGGTAACACCTTATCAGGTAGAGAAATGATCTAGCTGCAGATTCTTTACCGATCCACCCATCCTCCCCGCACTGCCGAAATGTTTTTAGTATCAGAGCTTATCCCCTTCAGGGCCCTACCTTATTGTTAAACACAACATGGTCAGACACTTCATGGCTCCGTGCTTCTGCCGTGGTAAGTCATGGAAAGTACTGATGTTAGCGTGCCTGTGGCTGTGATATTGACAACGAGTACGTGATGACGACGAAGAACATGACTCCGACAACATCACACAGAGTTGACCGATGTCACCGACCGACGCGCAGGGGAACTGCTAAGAAAAATCCAAAGGTAAGTAACTTGTCTGTCAATAGCTAAAGGTTGGGGATACGTGATATAACAGCCTTGCGTAAACCATAATATTTGGTATTCCCATAGTAAGAGATGATGGAAAATCAGAGGAAGCGCGCCAGTAGGCAGTAAAATACTGTGCTCATTAACCCTTTCAGTGCCACGCCCTTTCCCCCTCCTGTGCCGGACGTTGTATTAGTGGGTGGGGTTCATGACGAGATAGTCTCGTCATGGGCACAGCGCAACCGTGCTCCATGATGAGACTATCTCGTCATGGGCACAGAAGAGGTTAAGCCAACATCAGAACATGTTCATTTGAATCCTGGTAAGTTGTAACCCTAGAAACTTAGGGTATACCACAAAGTATGGGCCACTATATTTGATATCCCCCAAAGGAAACGGATGTGAAAGATTGTGGAATGAAATCAAAACTGTGAAAGGAGACTGCAATCTGGTATCAAATAAAAGGCAACTCCTGTTGGTTGATGGCTAAATGATAACCCTTGAAAAGTAGGGGATGCAAGATATTACAGCAACACGTGAGCCGTAATATATGCTATCCTCATAGTAATAGGAGTTGGAAAACTCATGGAAGGGTGTCAGTTGGCAGAACAATACTGTGCTCACCCATCCAACATTAGACAATGTCAAATTATATTTACAAAATATTATAGGCGTTAGATGTCATTATATTTGGTATCCCCTAAGGCAACTGGATGTAAAATCTTGTGGTATGATGTGAAAAATGTGAAAAGATACTGTGGTCTGCTATCAAATAAAAGGCAACTTCAACTGGTGAATGGCGGAAGGGTAACCCTTGAAACAAAAGGGATACGAGATATTACAGTAGTGCGTGAGCCATAATATTTGGTATCCCCATTGTAAACGATATTGGAAAGCAAAAGGAAGGGTGCTATTTGCCATAGAAATACTGTGCTCATCCAACCAACATAAGACCATGTCAAATTGAATACTGGTAAGTTCTAACCCTAGAAAAACAAAGGGATACCAAATATTATAGGCGGTTAATGCCATTATATTTGGTATCCCCTAAAGGAACCTGATGTTAAATCTTGTGGAATGATGTACAAAATGTGAAAAGATATGGTAGTCTGCTATCAAATAAAAGGCATCTTCAAGTGGTCAATGGCTAAAGGGTAACCAATGTAACGTAGGAAATACAAGATATAACAGCAATGCGCGAGCCATAATATTTGGTATCCCCCTTGTAAACGATGTTGGAAAGCAAAAGGAAGGGTGCTATTTGGTATAAAAATATTGTGCTCACCTATCCAACATAAGATCATATCATCTTGAATCCTGGTAAGTTCTAACCCGAGAAATACAGGGGATACCAAATATTATAGGCGGTAGAGGTTATTATATTTGGTATCCCCTAAGGGTACAGGATGTAAAACCTGTGGATGATGTAAAAAATCTGAAAAGATACTGTAGTCTGCTATCAAATAAAAGGCAACTTCAAGTGGTCAATGGCTAAAAGATAACCCATGTAACGTAGGGAATACGTGATATTACAGCAATGCGTGAGCCATATTTGGTATCCCCATTGTAAACAAAGTCGGAAAGCAAAATGGAAGGGTGCTATTTGCCATAGAGATACTGTGCTCATCCATCCAACATAAGACCATGTTAAATTGAATACTGGTAAGTTCTAACCCCAGAATCACAGGGGATACAAGATATGATAGGCCATTATATATGGCATCCCCTAAGGGAACAGGATGTAAAATCTTGTGGAGTCATGTACAAAATGTGAAAGGATACTTTAGTCAGCTATCAAATAAAAGGCAACTGTAGGTGGTCAATAGCTAAAGGGTAACTTATGAAATGTAGGGGATACGAGCTATTGCAGCAATGCATGAAGCATAATATTTGGTATCCCCATTGTAAACGATGTTGGAAAGCAAAATGGAAGGGTGCTATTTTCCATAGAGATACTGTTCTCGCCCATCCAACATAAGACCATGTCCAATTGATTCCTGGTAAGCTCTTACCCAAGAAACACCGGGGATACCAGATATTATAGCCGTTATAGGCCATTATATTTGGTATCTCTTGAGGGAACAAGATGTAAAATCTTGTGGAATGATGTAACAAATGTGAAAAACTAACTGTAGTCTGTTACCAAACAAAAGGCAACTTCAACTGGGGAATGGCTAAAGGGTAAAACCATGTAACATAGGGGATACGAGCTATTACAGCAATGCGTGAGCCATAATGTTTGGAATCCCCATTGTAAATGATGTTAGAAACCAGAAGGAAGGAAGCTATTTGCCATAGAAATACAGTGGTTACCCATCCAACATAAGACCAGGTCGAATTGAATACTGATACGTTTTAACCCCAGAAACACAAGGGGATACCAGATATTATAGCTGCTTTAGGCCATTATATTTGGTATCTACTAAGGGAACCGGATTTAAAATCTTGTGGAATGATGTAAAACATGAGAAAAGATACTCTAGTCAGCTATCAAATAAAAGGGAACTTGAAGTGGTCAATAGCTACAGGGTAACCCAAGAAACGTAGGGGATACGAGATATTACATCAATGCATGAGCCATAATATTTGGTATCCCCATTGTAAACGATGTTGGAAAGCAAAAGGAAGGTTGCTATTTGCCAAAGAAATACTGTGCTCATCCACCCAACGTAAGACCATGTCAAATTGAATATTGGTAAGTTATAACCAGAGAAACAAAGGTGATACCAAATATTGTATTCAGTGTAGGCCAATTTTATATGGTATCCCCTAAGGGAACCAGATGTAAAATATTGAGGAATGATGTAAAAAATGTGAAAAGTTACTGTAGTCTGATATCAAGTAAAAGGCAACTTTAAGTGGTGTATGATGGCTAAGGGGTAATATATGAAACATTGGGGCTACAAGATATTACAGCAAGGCAAGAGCCAAAATATTTGGTATCCCCATAGGAAACGATTTTGGAAAGCAAAAGGAAAGGTGCTATTTGCCATAGAGACATGTGTTCACCCATCCAACATACGACTATGTCTAATTGAATCCTGGTAAGTTCTAAACCAAGAAACACCACGGATACCAGATATTATAGCCAGTATAGGCCATTATATATGGTATCCCCCAAGGGAACAGGACGTCCAACCTCGTGGACTGATTTAAAAAATGTGAAAAGATACCTTAGTCTGCTCTCAAATAAAAGGCAATTTCAAGTGGAGTAATGATTAAAGAGTAATCCATGAAATGCAGGGGATACAAGATATTACAGTAAGGTGTGAGCCATAATATATGGTATCCCCATAGTAAAGGATGTTGGAAAGCAAAAAGAAGTTCACTATTTTCCATAGAAATACTGTGCCCATCCAACCAACATAATACCATGTCAGATTGAATACTGGTAACTTCTAACCCCAGAAACACAGGGGATACCAGATATTATAGCCGGTGTATTTCAATATATTTGGTATCCCTTAATGGAACCGGATGTAAAATCTTGTGTAATGACATAACATTTTTTAAATGTTTTTGTAGTCTGCTGTCAAATAAAAAACATCTTCCAGTTGTTAATGGCTAAAGGCTAACCAATGAAACGTAGGGGATTCGAGATATTGCAGCAAGGCGTGAGCTATAATATTTGGTCTCCCATTGTAAACGATGTTCGAAAGCAAAAGGAAGTGTGCTATTTGCCATAGAAATACTGTGCTCATCCATCCAACATAAGACAAAGTCAAATTTAATACTGGTCCGTTCTAACCCTGGAAACACAGGGGATACCAGATATTATACCCAGTATGGGCCTTTATATATGGTATCCCCTAAGGGAATCAGATGTAAAATCTTGAGGAATGAAGTAAAAAATGTGAAAAGTTATTGAAGTCTGCTATCAAGTAAAAGGCAACTTAAACTGGTGAATGGGTAAAGGGTAACCTATGAAACGTAGGGGATACGAGATATTACAGCAATGCGTTAGCCATAATATTTGGTATCCCCACAGTAAATGATGTTGGAAAGCAAAAGATAGGGGGCTATTTGGTATAGAGTTACTGTACTCTTCCATCCAACATAAGGCGATGTCAAATTGAATCCTGGTAACTTCTAACCCGAGAAACACTGGGGATAACAAATATAATAGGCCGTATAGGTTATTAAATTTGGTATCCCCTAAGGGTACGGATGCAAAATCTTGTGGAATGATATACAAAAGGTGAAAATATTCTGTAATCTGCTATCAAATAAAAGGCAAATTCAATTAGTCAATGGCTAAAGGGTAACCCATGAAACATAGGGGATACGAGATATTATGCCAATGCGTGAGCCATAATATTTGGTATCCCCTTAGTAAATGATGTTGGAAAGCAAAAGGAAGGGAGCTATTTGCTATAGAAATACTGTGCTCCCCCATCCAACATAAGGCGAAGTCAAATTGAATCCTGGTAACTTCTAACCCGAGAAACACTGGGGATACCAAATATTATAGGTCGTATAGGCTATTACATTTGGTATCCCCTAAGGGTACGGATGCAAAATCTTGCGGAATGATGTACAAAAGGTGAAAATATACTGTAGTCTGCTATCAAATAAAAGGCAAATTCAATTAGTCAATGGCTAAAGGGTAACCCATGAAACATAGGGGATACGAGATATTACGGCAATACGTGAGACATAATATTTGGTATCCCTACAGTAAATGATGTTGGAAAGCAAAAGGAAGGGTGCAATTTGGTATAGAAATATTGTGCTCTTCCATCCAACATAAGGCAATGTGAAATTGAATCCTGGTAAATTCTAACCCAAGAAACACTGTGGATACCAAATATTATAGGCCGTATAGGCTATTATAGTTGGTATCCCCTAGGGGTACGGATGCAAAATATTGTGGAATGATGTACAAGATACTGTAGTCTGCTATCAAACAAGAGGCAATTTCAACTATTCAATGTCTCACGGGTAACCCATGAAACATAGGGGATACAAGATATTACAGCAATGGCTAAGACATAATATTTGGTATCCCTACAGTAAATGATGTTGGAAAGCAAAAGGAAGGGTGCTGTTTGGTATAGAACCAACATAAGGCAATGTGAAATTGAATCCTGGTAACTTCTAACCCGAGAAACACTGGGGATACCAAATATTAAAGGCCGTATAGGCTATTATATTTGGTATCCCCTCAGAGTACCGGATGCAAAATGTTGTGGAATGAAGTACAAAATGTGAAAAGATACTGTAGCCTGCTATCAAATAAAAGGCAAACTCAATTGGTCAATGGCTACAGGGTAACCCATGAAACATAGGGGATACGAGATGATATGACAATGCGTGAGCCATAATATTTGGTATCCCGTTAGTAAATGATGTCGGAAAGCAAAAAGAAGGGAGATATTTGCTATAGAAATACTTTGCTTCCACGTCCAACATAAGGCGAAGTCAAATTGAATCCCGGTAACTTCTAAACCGGGAAACACTAGGGATACCAAATGCTATACGCCGCATAGGCTATTATAGTTGGTTTCCCCTAAGGGTACGAATGCAAAATCTTTTGAAATGATGTACAAAATGTGCTATCAAACAAAAGACAATTTCAACTATTCAATGGTTCAAGGGTAACCCATGAAACATCAGGGATACGAGATATTACAGCAATGAATGAGCCATAATATTTGGTATCCCCATAGTAAATGATGTTGGAAAGCAAAAGGAAGGGTGCTATTTGGTAGAGAAATATCTTGCTCCCTCATCCAACATAAGGCGAAGTCAAATTGAATCCTGATAGCTTTTCACCCGAGAAACACCGGGGAAACCAAATAATATAGGCCGTATAGGCTATTATAGTTGGTATACCCTAAGGGTACGGATGCAAAATATTGTGGAATGATGTATAAGATACTGTAGTCTGCTATCAAACAAAAGGCAATTTCAACTATTCAATGTCTCAAGGGTAAACCAAGAAACATAAGGGATACAAGATATTACAGCAATCGTTGAGCCATAAGATGTGGTATCCCGTTAGTAAATGATGTCGGAAAGCAAAAAGAAGGGAGATATTTGCTATAGAAATACTTTGCTTCCACGTCCAACATAAGGCGAAGTCAAATTGAATCCCGGTAACTTCTAAACCGGGAAACACTAGGGATACCAAATGCTATACGCCGCATAGGCTATTATAGTTGGTTTCCCCTAAGGGTACGAATGCAAAATCTTTTGAAATGATGTACAAAATGTGCTATCAAACAAAAGGCAATTTCAACTATTCAATGGTCCAAGGGTAACCCATGAAACATCAGGGATACGAGATATTACAGCAATGAATGAGCCATAATATTTGGTATCCCCATAGTAAATGATGTTGGAAAGCAAAAGGAAGGGTGCTATTTGGTAGAGAAATATCTTGCTCCCTCATCCAACATAAGGCGAAGTCAAATTGAATCCTGATAGCTTTTCACCCGAGAAACACCGGGGAAACCAAATAATATAGGCCGTATAGGCTATTATAGTTGGTATCCCCTAAGGGTACGGATGCAAAATATTGTGGAATGATGTATAAGATACTGTAGTCTGCTATCAAACAAAAGGCAATTTCAACTATTCAATGTCTCAAGGGTAAACCAAGAAACATAAGGGATACAAGATATTACAGCAATCGTTGAGCCATAAGATGTGGTATTCCCATAGTAAATGATGTTGGAAAGCAAAAGGAAGGGTGCTCTTTGGTATAGGAATACTGTTCTCCCCCATGCAACAGAAGGCAATGTCAAATTGAATCCTGGTAACTTCTAACCAGAGAAACGGTGGGGTTACCAAATATTATCGGCCGTATAAGCTATTATAATTGATATCCCCGAAGGGTATCGGAGGCAAAATCTTGTGGAATGATGTACAAAATGTGAAAAGATACTATAGTCTGCTACCAAATAAATGGTAAATTCCATTGGTCAATGGCTAAAGGGTAATCCGTGAAACATAGCGATACGGGATATTACGGCAATGCTTGAGACATAATCTTTGGTATCCCTACAGTAAATGATAATGTCAAATTGAATCCTGGTAACTTCTAACCCGCTCGGGATACCAAATATTATAGGCCGTATAGGCTATTATATTTGGTGTCCCATAAGTGTACTGCATGCAAAATCTTGTGGAATGAAGTACAAAATGTGAAAAGATACTGTAGTCTGCTATCAAATAAAAGGCAAACTCAATTGGTCAATGACTAAAGGGTAACCTAAGAAACATAGGGGATACGAGATATTATGGCAATGCGTGAGCCATTATATTTGATATCCCCTTAGTAAATGATGTTGGAAAGCAAAAAGAAGGGTGCTATTTGCTACAGAAATACTGTGCTCCCGCATCCAACATAAGGCGAAGTCAAATTGAATCCTGGTAACTTCTAACCAGAGAAACACCTGGGATCCCAATTATTTTAGGCCATGTAAACTATTATAGTTGGTATCCCCTAAGGGTACAGATGAAAAATCTTGTGGAATTATGTACAAAAAGTAAAAAGATACTGTAGTCTGCTATTAAACAAAAGGCAATTTCAACTAGTCAATGGCTAAAGGGTAACCCATGAAACATAGGAGATACAAGATATTACAGCAATGCGTGAGCCATAATATTTGGTATCCCCGTAGTAAATGATGTTGGAAAGCAAAAGGAAGGATGCCATTTGGTATAGATATCCTGTGCTCCTCCATCCAACATAAGGCGAAGTCAAATTGAATCCTGGTAACTTCTAACCGAAGAAACACTGGGGATACCAAATATTATAGGCCATATAGGTTATTATAAGTGGTATCCCCTAAAGATACCGGAGGCAAAATCTTGTGGAATGATGTATAAAATGTGAAAAGATACTGGAGTCTGCTATCAAACAAAAGGCAATTTCAACTTTTCAATGGCTCAAGGGTAGCCCATGAAATATAGGGGATATGAGATATTATAGCAATGAATGAGCCATAATATTTGGTATCCCAATAGTAAATGATGTTGGAAAGCAAAAGGAAGGGTGCTATTTGGTATTGAAATACTGTGCTCCCTCATCCAACATAAGGCGAAGTCAAATTGAAACCTGATAACTTCTCACCCGAGAAACACTGGGGATACTAAATATTATAGGCCATACAGGCTATTATAGTTGGTATCCCCTAAGGGTACGGATGCAAAATCTTGTCGAATGATGTACAAAATGTGAAAAGATACTGTGACCTGCTATCAAATAAAAGGCAAACTCAATTGGTCAATGGCTAAAGGGTAACCCATGAAACATAGGGGTTTCTAGATATTACAGCAATGCGTGAGCCATAATATTTGGTATCCCCATGGTAAATGATGTTGGAAAGCAAAAGGAAGGATGCTATTTAGTATACAAATAGTCTGCTCCTCCATCCAACATAATGCGATGTCAAATTGAATCCTGGTAACTTCTAACCCGAGAAACACCAGGGAAAACAAATAATATAGGCCGTATAGGCTATTATAGTTGGTATCCCCTAAGGGTACGGATGCAAAATATTGTGGAATTATGTACAAGATACTGTAGTCTGCTATCCAACAAAAGTCAATTTCAACTATTCAATGTCTCAAGGGTAAACCAAGAAACATAAGGGATACAAGATATTACAGCAATCGTTGAGCCATAAGATGTGGTATCCCCATAGTAAATGATGTTGGAAAGCAAAAGGAAGGGTGCTCTTTGGTATAGGATAACTGTTCTCCCCCATCCAACAGAAGGCGATGTCAAATTGAATCCTGGTAACTTCTAACCCGAGAAACGCTGGGGATACCAAATATTATAGGCCGTATAAGCTATTATAAATTGGTATCCCCGAAGGGTACCGGAGGCAAAATCTTGTGAAATGATGTACAAAATGTGAAAAGATACTATAGTCTGCTACCAAATAAAAGGCAAATTCCATTGGTCAATGGCTAAAGGGTAACCCATGAAACATAGGGGATACAAGATATTACGGCAATGCTTGAGACATAATATTTGGTATCCCTACAGTAAATGATGTTGGAAAGCAAAAGGAAGGGTGCTAATTGGTATAGAAATACTGTGCTTTTCCAACCAACATAAGACTATGTCAAATTGAATCCTGGTAACTTCTAACCCGAGAAACGCTCGGGATACCAAATATTATAGGCGTATAGGCTATTATATTCGGTGTCCTATAAGTGTACTGCATGCAAAATCTTGTGGAATGAAGTACAAAATGTGAAAAGATACTGTAGTCTGCTGTCAAATAAAAGGCAAACTCAATTGATCAATGGCTAAAGGGTAACCCATGAAACATAGGGGATACGAGATATTATGGCAATGCGTGAGCCATAATATTTGGTATCCCCTTAGTAAATGATGTTGGAAAGCAAAAAGAAGGGTGCTATTTGCTACAGAAATACTGTGCTACCGCATCCAACATACGGCAAATTCAAATTGAATACTGTTAACTTCTAACCCGAGAAACACTGGGGATACCTTATATTTTGTGCCGTATAGGCTATTATACTTGGTATCCCCTAAGGGTATGGATGCAAAATCTTATGGACTGATGTACAAAATGTGAAAAGATACAGTAGTCTGCTATCAAACAAAAGGCAATTTCAACTTTTCAATGGCTCAAGGGTAACCCATGAAACATAGGAGATACGAGATATTACAGCAATGCGTGAGCCATAATATTTGGTATCCCCATAGTGTATGATGTTGGTAAGCAAAAGGAAGGGTGCTATTTGGTGTAGATATACTGTGCTCCTCCATCCAACATAAGGTGATGTCAAATTAAATGCAAAAATAACTATTGATGGACAGAATGCAGAACAATGTCATACATTCACCCCAGTACAGAAATCTGGGCCTAAATCCATCGTTTTTTTGCTCACCATGCCATTCCAGTTTAGACCCAGCCATATGCAAATCAGTCTTGACCCTGTGCCCCATGGGAACAGTCCAGCCGAACTGCCAGGCCAGGTCCTCCCTGGACTGGAAACAAGCATCCTAGGACCGGTTTCGGGGTTTCACCCCTCTTCAGCCAGGATAGCTTGATTCCAGTGGCATGGAGAGCACGGGACTCACGTCTGAGCATACCCGTCCCACTCGGGGTGACAAATGCAAAAAGAACTATTGATGGACAGAATGCAGAACAATGTCATACATTCACCCCAGTACAGAGATCTGGGCCTAAATCCATCGTTTTTTTGCTCACCATGCCATTCCAGTTTGGACCCAGCCATATGCAAATCAGTCTTACCCCTGTGCCCCATGGGAACAGTCCAGCCCGAACTGGTGAATTAAATCCTAGTAACTTCTAACCCGAGAAACGCTGGGATACCAAATATCATAGGCTATAAAGGCTATTATAGTTGATATCCCCTAAAGGTACCAGAGGCAAAATCTTGTGGAATGACGTAGAAAATATGAAAAGGTACTGTAGTCTGCTATCAAGTAAAAGGCAAATTCAATTGGTCAATGGCTAAAGGGTAACCCATGAGACATAGGGGATACGAGATATTACGGCAATGTGTGTGCCATAATATTTGGTATCCCAATAGTAAATGATGTTGGAAAGCAAAAGGAAGGGCACTGTTTGGTATAGAAATACCTTGCTCCCGCATCCAACATAAGGCGAAGTCAAATTGAATCCTGGTAACTTCTAACCAGAGAAACACTGGGGATACCAACTATTTTAGGCCATATAAACTATTATAGTTGGTATCCCTAAGGGTACAGATGCCAAATCTTGTGGAATTATGTACAAAATATGAAAAGATACTGTAGTCTGCTATTAAACAAAAGGCAATTTGAACTAGTCAATGGCTAAAGGGTAACCCATGAAACATAGGGGATACGAGATATTACAGCAATACGTGGGTCATAATATTTGGTCTCCCCATAGGAAACGATGTTTTAAAGCAAAGAAAAAGGGTGCTACTTGGCATAGCAACAATGTGCTCACCCATCCAACATAAGACTATATTAAATTAAACCCTGGTAATTTCCAACTCGAGAAACACAGGGGATACCAAATATTATAGGCCATATAGGCTATTATATTTGGTATCCCCTAAGCGTACTGGATGTAAATTCCTATGGAATGATGTACAAAATGTGAAAAGATACTGTAATCTGCCATCAAATAAAAGGCAACTTCAAGTGGTCAATGGCTAAAGGGTAACCCATGGAACGTAGGGGATACGAGATGTTACAGCAATGCGTGAGCTCAAATATTTGGTATCCCCATAGTAAATGATGTTGGTAAGCAAAAGGAAGGGTGCTTATTGGCAAACAAATACTGTGCTAAGCCATCCAACATTAGACCACGTCAAATTGAATCTTTGTAAGTTCTTACCCGAGAAACTCAAGGGATACCAAATTTTATAGGCGGTAGAGTCCATTATATATGGTACCAGATATTACAGCAATGCAGAAGCTGTAATATGTGGTATCCCATAGTACAATATTATGGAAAACGGAGGGAAGGATGCCATTTGGGAGGAAAATACTTTTTTCACTCAGACAACAGAATGTCATGTCCAATTGGATATTGGTAAGGTCTATCCTGAGAAACATAGGGGATACCAAATATTATAGCTGTTAAAATTGGTATCCTCCAAAGGAACTAGAAGTGAAAGCTTGCGCAAAGAAATCAAAAATGAGAAAAGATATAGCAGTCTGTTAGCAAATAAAAGGCAACTTAAGTTGATATGTGGCTAAAAGGTAATGCTTGAAAAGTTGGGTATTCTAGATATTAGAGCACTGCAGAAGCTGTAATATGTAGTATCCCCACAGTAAAATAGTATGTAAAACACAGGGAAGGGTGCTATTTGGTAGGAAAATACTTTGTCTACAGAATGCCATGTCAAATTGAATCCTAGTAAGCTCTAACCCAAGAAATATAAGGGATACCAAATATTATAGCCCAAACAAGGCGTATATTTGGTATCCCCGAAAGAAACCAGATGTGGAAGCTTGTGGAATCGAATGAAAAATGCAAAGAATTAGTGTAATCTATAATCATATAAAAGGTAACTTGAATTGGTCAATGGCTAAAAGCCAGGGATCCAAAAAATCAATAGAGAGAGTGAGGGTAATGAGGATCCCGAACCCCCGGTCTGGATATGAGTATAAAACAAAGGAGGGAGAGAGATGCAGTCGACCCCCATCTAAAATTTACACACAGCATTGATAAAACCACTATGATATTATCCAGACCGGGGGTTCGGGATCCTCATTACCCTCACTCTCTCTATTGATTTTTTGGATGATTTAGCAGCGTACAGCTGCGAGAGTGTATGTATCTGTGACAGTGACGGCACAACAATGGGAGATAATCAAGGACTCACGTATAGCGCTGAAGATGTGGATGCTATATTAGCAGAATCATCCATATTTGCAGACCCTACCATTGCCCACACCATTTCCCAGTCAACTGACTGGGAATCACTCTCTGAGAAGAAGAGAAACAGAATTAGAACCATTTTACACGGTACAATTCTAACGGAATATTTACGCAACAACACTGCTACCCGGGGCCTCTTGGTAACCAACGCCCCACGTATCTTTCTAGACGACCCAGTCTTCAGAAAGGATTGGGCTCAGATAGCCTGGCACTGCACACGAGACTGGCTAGTGCTCATTATAAAAACTGCAGTAAGACTATCTGAAGCCTTAATGGTTGAAATACAACTCACTGAAAATCACATAAAAACGACCATTACAGGGTATAAAAAGAAACTAGAGGAAATCAATAAAGATCTTAATGAATACAAAAAAAATCTCACACAACAAAAAATACAGAAGTTTCATAAAGACCTTAAAAAATTCTCTTATATAAAAACATACCCCTACTCTGACCCAGACTATGTAGCTAGTTCCAAACAAGATAGGAACATGGATCAATCCAGTGATGATTCTTCCATGAGCAGTGACTCCAGTTCCGGAAGTGTAAAAGGGAGGCAAAGAGGACGAGGCAGAGGACAAAAACAGTGGCCCAACACTAATTACAAAATGAATCCCTACCAAAATCCCTATCCTCCTCCCCCACAGCACTACCCAATGTATGGTTGGCAACCCCCTTTTCAACAATCGTTTTTCCCACAAAACACCTTTAGGCCCCCTTTTTTAGAGAGGGGAGGGAGAGGGAGAGGAAGATGGAGAGGGAACACACAGGTACATTGGGAGGACGACGACAGTGTAGGCAAAAATAAAAGAGAATCTACCCTATGGCCAGTTCCTTCGATTAAGAAGGAACTGTAGCAAACTGACAGACTACAAAATACAGGCCTCTTCTCTCTCCAAAAAGCTCTCAGAAAGAGGTTACCCTCAGCATATCTTGGACAAGGGCCAAAAACGGGCGAGAAACCAACCCCGAGATGCCCTATTAGAAAAAAACAGTAGGCCAATACAGAAACCTCCTCTCACCTGTGTGACAACCTATAATACTATGTCGAATCAGGTGATGAACACCATCAGAAAAAGATGGTCAATCCTAAACACTGGCAATCTGCAATGGGAGAAGCCTTTATTATCAAACAAACGAGCAAGAAGTCTAAAGGGCTCACTGGTTAACACTCAACCGAAGAAAATCACTGCAGTTGATGCAGCCACAGTCCTGACCTTTTGGGGCCTACCGAAAGTTACAGGTCACTATCCCTGTGGGAACTGCTCAGTATGTCACCTCACTACACACACCAAAACACTGACACTGGAGAACAACAAGATCTGGACAGAAAAAAAAAACCATACCAATTGCAACAGTTGCAATGTAGTCTACCTTATAACATGCCCCTGTAATCTACGTTATGTAGGAATGACCACTCGCAAAGTTAAACAACGCATAACAGAGCATCGTAGTACTATCCGATGCAAGAAAGCGACTACTAAATTGACTGAACATTTTATCAGCAATAACCACACTCCAAATGATATGACTTGGACTGTTATTGAATCTGTCGAAAGTCAGAATACACTCTTTGAAAAGGAACAAAGATGGGTGTACCGTCTGTCAACCCACATAACAAAGCTGAACGGCAATATACCATGGAACTCAGTACTTAGTAGATGAATTTGGTTTCTGTTATCTCTTCTTCTCAGTTTATAGTTATAACACACACCAAGGTTTCAATCAGAATCCATTGTTACCTTTTCTCTGCAATATACCTCTTTACTGCAGAGCCCTTATTATTTACACGGGTTACTGAATTTTAAGCTGAGCCCTATGACTCAGCGCAAATCTGCAAATAAACACCTCTTTATTGCAGAACCCTTTTCACTTTCACAAAAAACAGAATTTTACCTTGATCCCTATGACCCAATTAAACCACACCCCAAGTCACAAGGGCGGGAGCATTTTCTCTTAAATACCGACCGTGATAGACACAGCGCCAGCATTCGGTAACTGTGGGACCCCGAAGTAGGTGTGTAAACGGGCGTACCGGTGAGAGAACATAAGTGTATCCCTACTCCAACTATAGAAGGGCCTTACAAGATCAAGGTAAGACAAATCAAGCTGTAAATGTTGTTTCCTTTTCTATCACAGCAATGGCTCAGAGCCAACGCTCCCCACGGGAACCATGAGGCTTTAAATGTAGCCCTTTTAACGTGAGTCCTTGAGCGCTCTTTATTTGTTTGTCTCTGTCTAAACTTTTACAAATATACGCGCACTGCACTAGAAATGTTTGTTAGCAGTGTGAATCATCACGTATGCCCTTCTTGTATTGCCAACAGACAGGCACAACTAATGCACGTGATGCGAGAATATTAATAATAATTTTTTTTCGCCAAATCAACAATGCATGCCCTATACATGGATTGAGACATGCGAAAACCACCCTCAATAACCCACAATAGATTGCATGCAACAACTCACATTGCATATCGCATACCATAATAAGTGAGCGTGGAGAGTTAATGGGAATAATTCCAATAGAAAGTTTATTTTTTCGGATTTTACTTTTACAGATCCGAATCATCCTTCAAGAATGGCTTGAAGGCACAACAAACTACTCTCTAATAAAGGCGTAGTACACTGAGGTTCAGGGTGAGGGTGCACCTTAGCGAGTGCAGACCCCCCGTTCCTCAAATTCCTGGTCCTGAAGAAAACCTAAGAATTACTAGAAAGGTTGAAACATGTTGACCACACACATACCAACACTGATATCACTGGCCATTAATACCAGTTACGATATCTATTCACAGGTTTTAATCGTGCCAAGTGGCTTCATATTAAATTATTAGGAAGCACACCGCTGACACTTTTAATATATCACATTTATTTTTCATCATTCACGTTTTCACTCACCTACACACACGAAAACCCGCTCCGCTGGAATTCCAGGCATCGAAGCACACCCTGACGGCACTCGGCGGTCAGGGTGGGACCCAGATGATGAAGCATATCACCAACCAGGTTGGTGAGTGATGGGTCTTTTTCCAAATAGGAAATTCTTCTGCCCTGAATTATTCCTTTCTCTATCTCTCCCCCTTCTTTTCGATTGAATCCTTTTCGACTACATCTCTCTCCCTCCTTTGTTTTATACTTAAAAGCCAGGGATATCAGAAATTACAGCAATGCAGGAACAGTAATATGAGATATCCCCACACTAAAAGATGTTGGAAAACACAGTAAAGGGTGCTATTTGGCAGGAATATACTGTGTTCATCTAGCCCAAAATATACCATGTCAAATTGAATCCTGGTAAGCTCTAACCCGAGAAATATAGGGAATACAAAATATTACAGCCCTTGTAAAGCATTATATTTAATATCCCCAGAAGGACCCTGATGCGAAAGCTTGTGGAATGAAATCACAAATATGAAAAGATACTGCAGTCTGCTATCAAATAAAAAGCAACTTGAGTTGAAAAGTAGGGGCAATCCTATTTTGTAATTTGTAATTTGTAATTTGTAGGGGTATTTGTAGAGCGCAACGGTCGCTCCGGAAGGAGCATCTTGGCGCTGGATTTCCGGGTAGATGATTCAAGTAACTGCCTAAAAGGTAAAAAATTAGATGGCTGCCATGATGTAATCATCGGGAAGATTAAAAATCCAAGTTTTCAATGCTTTCCTGAAGAATTTTTCTTGGGTTACGGACCTCAGGTATTTAGGCATGTTATTCTAAGCTTTAGAGGTAAGATGATTTAAGGTTTTGCCACCTTTGGTTTTCAAAGAGAACCTAGTAGGAAGGATTAGATTGTCTTTAGAGGAACGCAGGGATCTGCTAGGGTTGTAGTGAGGGAAACGCTTGATGAGATATTTAGGGCCGGAGTGATTAAAAGCCCTAAATGCTACCATTAGAATCTTGAAAAATATTCTTTTGTGCAGTGGTAGCCAATGTAAAAATTTTAAAGCAGCGGATATTGAAGATTTCCTGGGTAGCTTCAGGACTAATCTGGCTGCAGAGTGAAGTACACTTTGGAGTTTTTTAAGTGTAGCTTTCTTGGTGCCAGCCAGGAGGCCGTTGCAGTAGTCCAAGCGAGCTAGAACTAGGGCTACTGCAACGGTTTTTCTAGAGTCTATTGGTAGGAAGTCAAAAAACTTTTTTAGAGACTTAATAATACCAAAACACTGGCCGGCCACAGTCTTCACGTGTTGAGTGAAAGATAGATCGGTGTCAAACAGGACACCAAGGTTTCTTGCAGTTGTTACAGTCTGGGGGGGGACAGCTGAGTCTTCAGGCCACCAAAGGCTGGGACAAAAATTTACATTTTTTCCCATAGGGAGAATCTCGGTCTTGCTGGAATTACATTTTAGATGGTTTAGATCCATCCAGTGAAAGACAGCTTTCAGACAGCCTCAGTCGAATGTTCCTCTAGGGGCACAATGAGTTGCGTATCATCGGCATACGAAGTAACGAGTATGCCGAATGACTCAATCAGGGAAATGAGTGGGATTAGGTAAATATTGAAGAGGAGAGGGCTCAAAATGGAGCCCTGAGGGACTCCAGATGAGACCCTCTTCTCTTCGGAAAGAAAAGGACCTAGGGCGATCGTTTGCGATCTATCCGTTAGAAAAGACTTTATCCAAGCCAGAGCCATTGCTGAGATACCAATATCTTCAAGTCTGCTAATCAGAATGGAATGCGAGATGGTATCGAATGCCGCTGTAAGGTCTAGAAGAATGAGGACGGCATTCTTCTTCTGATCCTGCACTAACTTTATAGAGTCAGTTAACTCAATCAGTGCAGTTTCTGTAGAGTGATGGGGTCGAAAGCCAGATTGTTGGGGATGGAGTACGTTGTGTGCTTCAAGGTACTTTTTAAGTTCATTATAAACAGTTTTTTCGGTGATCTTTCCAAGTGCAGGGAGGAGAGATATTGGACGGAGGTTAGTAAGATCAGAGGGGGATTTGTTGGGTTTCTTCATCAGGGGTTTGACTATTCCCTGTTTCCACATACGAGGTACTATTCCAGTGCTGAGAGAGGAATTAACAATCTTGTTAATGATTGGGTTCACCACGTCAATGAGTTGATGGAGTATTCTAGGGGGGCAGGGGTCGGAGGGTGAACCAGATTTGCATGCCATGATAATTTCTCTAGTTTGATCTAAATTAACTGGAGTGAAGTTTTTAAGACTTCCAACAGGGCTATCTTTCTGGGCGGAATTACTTTTTATCTGAGTTATTGGAGGAGGGGGAAATTTTTTTTGGATGGCATCTATTTTCTCCACAAAGAAGTCGGCAATTTGGTTGCAAAACTCTTGGGATGGTGGGATTTCAGGTTGTAATGCTTTGGGATGGGTGAACGTCTTCACGATTGAAAACAATGTTTTTTGTTTATGTTTGGACTGTTTAATGGCATTTGTGTAGAATTTTTTTTTAGCTGTTTTAATGTTGTAAAGGTAAGTTTTCCTCAGCTGGATATATGCAAGTTTATCTGCCATGCAGTACATTCTACGCCATTTGCGTTCAGCTTTTCTGCAAGCTAAATGGGCTATTTCTAGCTCTGGGGTGAATCAGGGGGCACTGGTCTTAGATTTTTTATCTGTTCTTCGCGGCCGATTGGGAGGTTCACGAGCTTTAATCTCCTGATGAATCCAACTATGGAAAAGGTTAGCGTCATGTTCGACGTTACCTGTGAGGTTAGGAATCGGAGAGTTGGGGATGGGATTTAAGTCGAGATTTTCCTGTACCTTTTTCCAGTTAACACGGTTATCCGGGTGCGAACTGAGTCTACTGGTAGTCGGTGCGCGTGAAGTTTTAATTAGGAACGGGATCAGGCTATGATCAGTCCATATTTGAGGGACAGGAGGTAGGGTTATTAGAGGGAAGAGGTTAGTGCAAACCCCATCAAGTGTGTGCCCTAGTACATGAGTAGGCTGATTAACTCTTTGGTGGAGATTAAAGATTTCAAGGGTCTGAAGAAAGTTGTTAACTTGTGCATCAGTATTGGACTCCAGGTGTAGGTTAAAGTCCCCAATGAGAGTGAAATGGGGATATCTAAGAAGGAGGTGGGCCAGGGAGTCACTCAAAGAATCTAGGAATCTGGTGGCATTGCCAGGGGGGCGATATATCAATCCTCCGGAGAAAGATGACGAATCGTTAAGTTTAATAGAGAAGCCAAGACCTTCCATGTCTATTAGGGGGTCCAAGTTAAACGTATGGCAGTTGAAACTGCTTCTAAGTACTAAGGCGACACCGCCGCCTCTACCCTTCAGTCTGTCTTGCCTAAAGATGGAAAAGCCCTGAGGAAGGGCTATGGCTAAATCGGGGTTACTATCATCGGTTAGCCAAGTCTCAGTAATCAGGAGGCAGTCAAGGTCTAAATTTAGGATAAGATCCCTTATGTCTTGGCTGTGCCTACACATGGAGCGAGCGTTGATGAGCCCTCCTTTAAAGTGAGGTGAGTTATCCATGGAGTAGGTTACAGGGGTAGATGATGTAACTAGGTCACTATCAGAGGACCAATGGCAGAGTTTACAGCTGAAAGGACCATATAGGTTCTCCATGTCAAATTTGCTATTGCAATTGTGCATCCCGCGTAAGCGGTATAATTCGTTAGGAAGATACTTTACTGAGGGGGGAGTTAGGACAGAATTTCCTGCGCCTGTCGCGGACTTGGCGCAGACGGGCTTGCTGTGCATGCACATATCCAATTGAGGGGGTGTGGCCTCAAGGGGGCGTGTTCCGCGAGCACGCCTATGGGAATGGCGGCCGCTCGAGGAAGTCAACAAACGCTACAGCGTTCAAATCGGCTGTGCGTGTGAGGAGGGAGCGAGTGGTTGCTAGCAAGACCAGAGTGATGAGGGCGGTAAGGTTCTTTGTCAGTGCGCAATATAAAACAAGCAAAATAATGTGACACCAAATACAATTTTAAAATTCAGAGAGAAACAAGAAATCGTACCGCCTCCTCCTGGCTTCCGCCTCAGGAGTGGGTTAAGAAATCGACGAGAACGCTAGTAATCAGCGTTTTTATAGGCTGTGTAGGGGGGCGTGGCCTCAAGGGGGCGTGTTCCGCGAGCACGCCTATGGGAATGGCGGCCGCTCGAGGAAGTCAACAAACGCTACAGCGTTCAAATCGGCTGTGCGTGTGAGGAGGGAGCGAGTGGTTGCTAGCAGGACCAGAGTGATGAGGGCGGTAAGGTTCTTTGTCAGTGCGCAATATAAAACAAGCAAAATAATGTGACACCAAATACAATTTTAAAATTCAGAGAGAAACAAGAAATCGTACCGCCTCCTCCCGGCTTCCGCCTCAGGAGTGGGTTAAGAAATCGACGAGAACGCTAGTAATCAGCGTTTTTATAGGCTGTGTAGGGGGGCGTGGCCTCAAGGGGGCGTGTTCCGCGAGCACGCCTATGGGAATGGCGGCCGCTCGAGGAAGTCAACAAACGCTACAGCGTTCAAATCGGCTGTGCGTGTGAGGAGGGAGCGAGTGGTTGCTAGCAAGACCAGAGTGATGAGGGCGGTAAGGTTCTTTGTCAGTGCGCAATATAAAACAAGCAAAATAATGTGACACCAAATACAATTTTAAAATTCAGAGAGAAACAAGAAATCGTACCGCCTCCTCCCGGCTTCCGCCTCAGGAGTGGGTTAAGAAATCGACGAGAACGCTAGTAATCAGCGTTTTTATAGGCTGTGTAGGGGGGCGTGGCCTCAAGGGGGCGTGTTCCGCGAGCACGCCTATGGGAATGGCGGCCGCTCGAGGAAGTCAACAAACGCTACAGCGTTCAAATCGGCTGTGCGTGTGAGGAGGGAGCGAGTGGTTGCTAGCAAGACCAGAGTGATGAGGGCGGTAAGGTTCTTTGTCAGTGCGCAATATAAAACAAGCAAAATAATGTGACACCAAATACAATTTTAAAATTCAGAGAGAAACAAGAAATCGTACCGCCTCCTCCCGGCTTCCGCCTCAGGAGTGGGTTAAGAAATCCCATGAGCTGAAATATGTGGTATCACTTTAGGAAAAGATGTTGGAAAACTCAAGCAAGGATTCTATCTGTTAGAAAAAGTAATGTGTTTGTAGAGCCAAAATAAGGCCATGTCAAATTGTATCCTGGTAAGTTCAATCTTCAGAACAATAGGGGCTACCAAATATTATAGGCTGTACAGGCCATTATATTTGGTATACTCCAAAGGAACCAGATGTGAAAGCTTTGAAATTATATCAAAAATGCAAAACAAGATTGTAGGTGTCTCACAAATAAAAGGCAATTTGAACTGGTCAGTGGCTAAAAGGAAACCTTTGAAAAGTGGAGACAAAGATATATTAATGCATGGTCTGTGAAAGCAGAACAGTAGAAATATACAGTTAACAGTAGAAATGTACAGTTAATATGCCCTTATAGTGACTAGCACCCAAAAGCTATTTTTACGATGAGAAGGTTCTTGCTATTCCAAAGGGAAACACTGGGAAGCGATTATAAAAATAAATGTTAGTATCTCCAGTTAGGGTCCAGCTACAAAAATGATGAAACAACTATTTTCTATTAGTTATTAAAATCCCAACTCAATGGTGTGAAGTTGTACTTTTAATGAATATTAGGGAAAGGTATATTTTAGAAAGTAACACTTTCCCTGCTTGAAGCTGCTCTGGCTAATTTGCATTCTCTTATACGCAGTGGCACAGCCAGGAATAAGCTGTGATGAATGGTATGAAAAATGATCGTAGGGCAGGTACAATGGCTTGGGAATCAGGAGTTTTTTTCTATTTCCCTGGCAGAAAGACTAGTGGGGTTTGCCCAAGGAACTTAATTTACTTCGAAGTGGTGTCCCCTGTAACAGGCAAATCTTTGGTAACACCTGGAGATGTCCGGGCTTATGTCCTTCTTATTAGGCTGGCCCCAAATGCTACATCCAGAACTGGTGATGGGTGACCTCAGAGAAGGAGAGTGTTGATTTCCCTGGTCATACATATGGGAGGGCAGTGCACACAGGCTCTGCATAAAGAGAAAAGGATTTCTCCATCTTGGATTTTGAGAGTGAGGGGGCAATGTGGGATTGTTTACAGAAGGGCAAACAGGAACAGTTTCAAAAGCGGGTAGGGTTACCCCTAGGAACTTTTACCCATTCGCTTTGGGTGCAATTAGTTGGTACCAAGCATTAATATGGAACCTCAAGGCACCCTTTTTAATTACACTTTATGGACCTGTGGAAGAAGAGAAGAGGACCGGACTTGATTTCTATAACTAGAGCAGAGCCTTGAAGGATTGGACTTGCTTCCCCTTGTAACCGGGACAAAAAAGTAGACGCCTATTGACCTGTGTAGCTATAGGGCCACAACAAGCTGCAAGAGGACTTTTCCATGAAGTGCCCAGCTGACCAATAACAACTGGACCTGACTTGGAACCTGCTGATGCCCTCTCCTGGAGTGAGTCTTGACTCCCAACTGTTGTTTCTCAGGTCCTGGAAACCTGAGCTGTGTCTAACTGCACTTGTCATACAACCTCTGAAAAGTTGGGACCTACAAGGTTTTAGATTTCCAGTTCTCAGGAGGACGAGAAAACACAAACCCATTCTATCCACCCAAGGCATAGCCACGCTGGTTTGAAGAAAGTGGTTTATCCCACTTGGAGCTTCACCGCAGCAGCAAATCAGTGAGCCCTGATCGATAAGGTACCCAGCCTCATGGAACTCACTGTCTGATACAGCCTGGTCGGCTTGACCCACTCAAGGATTTTGACTTCAATTTCAGAGACTGAGTCCCAAGGAAAAACTCTACTGTGGCCATTGACTATCAATGGTGTGTAATCCTTTTCAGTGCTTTTATCACTTTAATCTTTAAAATTCATATCTGTTGTATCCCTTAATGGATTAATCTTGTTTTGGTGTCATTTTGCTTACTATATTTTCTATAATTCGGTTTGATATTTTTATTGCTTGGTGTTTTTTTTACTTTATTACTGTTCTGGCAGTGGATAAATAAGTCACACATTGCCCTAAATTAAGCCTGTCTTATCTACACCATTTCTATCAGTGGGTGGAGCTTAGGTCAATTAGTGACTTTGAAGGTCCACGCTGACTCGAGTTGTGATTATTTCTTGAGATGTATAGTTGTCCACCCCAATTTCTTGCAATCATAGAAGAAATGCATATTTTTAAAGGACTGCTTTGTGTGCTTCTTGTTTTAGGTGTAAATCTCAAAAGGAAAAAAAATACATAGTTGTATTGCTTTTTAGTTTGAGCCTAGGGAAGTACATGTGCTGTCTGGATGACCTATTATATTGATAAAGGAGTTTGCTCCTGCCTGCTGCTTACCATTGGTTCAGTTGTGTGTTGCTCTTCTTTGTTGCCTCCTAAGTGGTTCATGCAGCGATACCTCAGTTCAGTTTTTTGCAGAGGAGTACCGCTTAAATACACTTTCTTTCCGCTTGCATTCTTCATCTGTTGTTGGGGAGAACTATTTTTTCTTATTGGTGCAGCGTGGCATGCCATGCTTTATCACTGCAACAAATGTAAAGCCCAGCTTATATGTACAGCCGCCCACCCCTGCATTTCTCTCATTCTCAGCCCTCAATCCCCCATTTCTATCATCAGCCAGGGGTGAGAGTAAAATAGTGGAGGCTTGCCTGGATGCTGTGAACTTAAATGCATGAAGTCTACCCTCCGTGCGACAGTGCCTCTGCTAAGTGCCGTCTCGCTTATTTTGCTAATACTTGTTTTGTGTTGCTGCCACTGTATTAGGTTTGTGAGCCCTCAACCAAGATGGCGCATCCAAAGCTGATTACCTTCAGCATTGATAGTATCTTAACTAATACGGTGTCCTTAGGGTCACAATGTACGGGTGCTGCGCTGGTCAAAATAATCCAGTTTTTGCCTTCCTTCTGCCTCCAGTGCCGGCTGAGCTGCTGGAGGCCCTAGAAGGCAGCAACAAGCCCATGGGGTCCACGCTGCTGCAGCAGCAGCAGGTGAAACTGGGCCTGGCAAATCTGGAGCAGGCAACGCGCATGGCCATGGAGCTCCATTTGTTCAGGTAGGGCAGAGGTGGTTTCCTGTCCAGGCAGGTACAGCATCACAAGTTCGGCAGGAGTGCTTTTTAATACAATAAATGCTGAACACCTGAAACTGTTATCTGCATCTTTGCAAGGCATACAAAATGTTTCTGGTGTGTGCTTTGGGTATAGTTATACTCCTGATTTGTGAGGCTAGACTATTGTTTTTTCAGAGCACAGTGCAGCCTTATTTCTTCTTCGTAGTGCTTCAGCGAATGTATGAGTCAGGTGTTTGGTGAGAGAATAAGGACTTCCATCTAGCCCATCAACTAAAGCAGTACATTAAAGATTCTGGGGCCATACTACAGATGAGTGTGCCAGCACTAATTGTCGCTGTGCGCCAGAGTATGTCTGTGCTTATGTGCATTTGCGTCTGTGCGCTAATACATTATGCACACAGACGCAAACGCTTATATACACAGAGTTCAAAGTCTTCACCAACATCACAGCGCATTACATACTGATCTTCTGTAATGCCATTGGGCGCATAATCTGGCGCACAGTGACAATTAGCGCTGGCGCAGTCATCTGTAATACGGCCCCTGAATATGATTTCTTTTGTTTGGTCTTCCAATCGAGTAAGCAACAGAGATACTGGGAAGGTGCTGCTGTGAAGGCTCACTAGGAAATGTTGCAGTCCTCAGAACAAAACGACGGTAATGCTCCCACGCTGTGCCAGTCATGTCATCCCTTCCTTGCCCTCACATGGTTACAAGTTGCAAGGCTCCAGAAACATGTAGCATGCCTTTGGTGTGCATGACATGCACCAGAGAGTTTACAAATAGGCCTATATTTGGCAGTCTCAGTGCCACAGAGTGGCATAATTGTGTTCATCAACAGGGCATTGTCAACGTGTCCTTGCAACGTGTAGAACACCACATGCAAGTGCTATAAATGGGACCAGTCATCAGACTTTTCCTTCATCAGTCATAATTAGTAACTGCCTCTCGTTAGGTTTAATGGAACACAGCATTTAAGATTTTAATTGGTTCACAAATTGACAGATGGCTGAGGTTACCACTGTCTATTGCTGTAGCCATCACCAAGATGGTTGTCCTCCCCAAATTTTAATACCTTTTCAACAATATTCCTATACCCCGTCCAAACAGCGTTTTCTCGAAGCTCAGATCACACTTGATACGATTGGTATGGGGTGACAAATGGGCCAAAGTCCGCTGGCAAGTGCTCACTCCCCTGTACAACAGAGGCGGATACGGGGTGACGGATCTCCATTTGTATTATTTAGTAGCTCAGTGCAGCTACGCATATGCTTGGTATCACCCAGATGCCAGCATCCTTTTCCTTCGCCCAGAGTCTGACCTAGTCCTCCCCGAACAATTATCCACGGTCCTACCAAAGGCATCCCCAGAGACCCAAACGACATTCAGACAGTCTCCACAACTAGTTGGGCCTGGGAGAAGCGTTGGTGGGTCACCAACATGGCCACTCTATACTCAACAGCCTTACCACTCCTCAACTCCTGCTGGCTTCCAATTATGGGTGAGCGGGTAGTGCAACGCACCTTAACCAAATTTTCTATTATAAAAACTGGGGACTTGTTCCCGGACGGCCATGCCTATATGGTGAGTGATGACACCCACTTCCCTAACGCCATATTTATGGACAGGTTTGTGCTGGGTTGGATTTAATCTGCTATGCGCGCCACGCTGTCTGGCTTTCCCCTCTAACCAGAATCGTTTGCCTCCTTATCGCTGGTCATTGAAAGTGAGCTGGGTGTCCACCTTATTTCCAAACTGCACAAAGCATGTAGAAGGTTTATCCCCGTCGACGATGACAAGATCCGTAGGGACTGGGAGGGGGATTTGGGTCGCCCGATAACAGATGACCAATGGCTTCCTACTACGCAGTCACGAAAGATGTTTCCCTCAACAGCCGACACAAATTACTACACTTCAAGTTTCTACACAGAATTTACATCACACCGGCCAGAGTCCTCAAACTAGACCTGTCCAGACCCCACTCCTGCCGCAAATGTGCGGCCCCTCAGGCTGACTTCGCACACCTAGCGTGGACATGCCCTCACTTGCAACCATACTGGGAGACTGTACACAAGACATTGGGCGACATGATTAACTTGCCACTCGACCCTATACCCAAAATTGCGCTACTGGGCTACGTGGCGAACTTTGCCAAAAAGGTTCGGAAATTTGTGGCCCTTAGTTTTTTTGTTGGCCAAGCGAGAAGTGGCTATAAACTGGGGCCACAATACAGTGCCTTCAGTTCAGAGTTGGTTGGGTAGCTTGGCTTCTTACAACACGAAGAGCGAGGTATATTCCACCACAGTGTCCTCTTCATCGCGTCCCAGAGACATATGGTGGTCCTTTCAGAAGATACCTCACACCTCGACAGCGAGATTCTGCTTCACAGCTGGAGCAAGGCATAGTTCCCACCGGGGTTGGGTAGCTGGGTTCTAGCTCACAATCGAACCACCGCAATGTTTGATTCCCGGCCCTCCCGGAGCGTATCCTATACCAAGGTTATAGGTTTTGTGTACTATGTTCTCGGCTGTGACAATTCCACATTGTGATGAGGTGTTGCATTCCACTGATTGTATGAACTGCATTGTAATAACCACTGTATTGACGCTGGGCTGGACCTTTCTGTAGTTTGTATCCAAAACATGCACCTATATGACCGTACTGGCCTTTTTATTAACTACTGATGATGATTGTACTGCACATGATGTTACCTTTGTGACTAATTGATAAATAAAGTTAAAAAAGATTTGAATGGGTTAAACCAGGGTCCAAGTGTTATACTGTGTGGAAGACTGCAGATTAGGCAGGCATCCAAGCAGCTGACAACGAAGCATAGTTTCGGGGTAAGGGCACAAAACCGCCACCAACTTCTGAATTGTAAATGAGATGTTATGTTTATTGAGATCTGAGCCACAATGTAGCCTGATACATCATCCAGTCTTGACCAAAGGTCCAATAAAGTACAAAACTTTCCTTTTTATAAATATTTTCCCTATGTATCCATCTTTTTCTTTCCATACCAACCATTTGTAACTTTCCTACCCATGCATCACCTACCATCTTTTCATTCAACTGATCACCCAGGCATCCATGCATGTACTCAAACAGCTATCCATCCATTCAAGCATTCATACAAATAGCTATCATTCCACCAACCAACCCATCCATCCTAACTGCACCGCTGCTTCTTAAATGCACACATTATCTGGATGGTAGCCACATAATTCCACTACATACCACATACACTGACTCTGCTCTATAACACATAAATATTTACATTTACAACGCCAATAGCTCTAACTCTTGTCTTCTAACTGATCACTCCACTGCAAACAAAAACAAGCATTTGCGATGCAACAGGTCTCGCATTTGCGAGAGTTTAATCTATCTGCATTGTAAATGACAATGCCTTTTATTTATCTGTTTTGTAATTAACACATAAATAAAAACATTGTAATTTACAATGCTAATAGCTCAAACTCTTGTGAATACGAGACCTATTTCCTTGCAAAGAAGCAGCCGCCATTGTCCCGGGCTGCTCGTAAAGTGAAAGCACTGTTCTGCCTGTAGTAAGAGAAACTCATTTGAAAACCAGCATTACATTGTGCTGTGCAGCATGAGGCACATGCGTGCACCAGGTTCCGTGCGTGAAAACCAGCCGTGTGGGAAACCAGTATTAAAGTGTGCCGTGCAGGGTGAGACAAGTGTGTACAAGGACCCGTGCCTTAAAAACAGCATTATGGAAAACCAGCAATAAAGTGTGCTGTGCTGCATGAGACACAAGCGTGCACCAGGGTCCATGTATGAAAACTATCATTAGTGTGTGCTTTGCAGTGTGAGGCATGAGAGTGCACCAGGATCCGTGTGTGAAAACCAGCCATGTGGGAAACTAGCATTAGAGTTTGCTGTGCAGCACGAGACATGAGCGTTCACCAGGACCCGTGCATTAAAACCAGCCCTGTGAAAAACCAGCATTAGTGTGTGCTGTACAACTTGAGACACGATCTTGCACCACGATCTGTGCATGAAAGCCAGCCATGTGGGAAACCAGCATTAGAATGTTCTGTGATGAGTGAGACACAAGCGTGCACCAGGATCCGTGTAGGAAAACCAGCATCAAAATGTGTGCAGTGCTACGTGAGACACAAGCGTGCACCAGGATAAGTGCATGAAAAATACCCCTGTGGAAAATCAGCATTAGTGTGTCCTGTGCAGCATGAGACATGAGCGTGCACCAGAATCTGTGCATAAAAACCAGACATGTGGAAAAGTAGCATTAGAGTGTGCTGTGCAGCATGCGACACAAGGACGCACCAGGATTTGTGTAGGAAAACCTGCCCTGCTATGTGGAAAACCAGCATTAGAGTGTGCTGTGCAGTGAGTGACATGAGCGTGCACCAGAATTCCTGTACAAAAACCTGCCAAGTAGGAAGCTGGCACCAGAATGTATGCCGTGAGCCACCAGCGTGCACCAGAATCCGTGTACGAACGAAGGCGGTAAGGGAAACTAGTCCAGAATGTGTGCTGTGAGCCTGAAACACGAGCGTGCACCAGTATCTGCGTACGAAACCCAGCAATGTGAGAAACGAACATCAGAATGTGTGCCACCAGTGTGCACCAGGAACCATGTATGACAAGCATTTGCAATGCAATAGGTGTCACATTGGCCAGAGTTTAAGCTATTGACATTGTAAATGACAGATTTTTATTTATCTGTTTTTCTAATTAACACATAAATAAAAGGCACCGTCATTTACAATGCCAATAGTTCCAACTCTTGTAAATGCTAGACCTATTCAAAGAAGCGGCCGCCATTATCCCTGGCTACTTGGAAAGTGAAAGCAGGCATGGTGCACTGAATGTTGCAGGAAAGCATGTTGTGCCTGCAGTACGAGAAACTCATTAAAGAAAATAGTGCTTACAGACTAAAAAAGACGTACCATGTAACAACTGAAGTAAAAGGGCCAGTCCTCATGGGAGGTTACAAATGAAGACAAGGCAGTACTAAGGAGGGACTTACAAGACTATTAACAAATCAGAAGCCAGCATTTACGAAGGCCAATGACACAAGCCAATGGCGAATATGGGAGGAGAGTGGGCGGGGCTTCTATTCCATGCTCCAATAAATCATACCACAGAGTAGTGCATGCGCTGCCCAGGCTCAACATGAAAAAAAAGTAAAAAAACATTCAGGCACATGCATCAAAGCTTTTTGCGATCGCAAACGGTGCGATTCGCAAAAACCATCCGTTTGCGATCGCAAAAATAGCTTTTGCGATGCATGAAACCACTTGCTATTTTTTGCGATTTCTTAAATTGCGATTACATTTAAGGAATCGTAAATTGCGATTCCTTAAATGCAAATCAAGAAGCCTTTCAAAATAGCTAATCCGCTATTTGGGCCCGCTATTTACCGTGGATTCATACCTCATGGTAAATAGAGAAAACTTTGAAAAATGCACTAAAGTGCATTTTTCAAAGTTGTGGGTTACACACACACATGTCCTTGGGACATGTGTGTGTGCAACATATGTGCACGGATCAATTTCAGGGGTGCAACAGGGTGTCCTTTTGACACCCTTGAACTTGCATGCACAATTTACGAGTACCTATTGGTACTCGCAAATTGCGCTCGCTATTTCCCATTCATTCTTATGGGCCTGAAGGCCCATAGGAATGTGTGGGAAGCCATTCCTTATTTGCGAGTCGCAATTTGCGAGTCGCAAATAAGGAATGTGTAGGAATCGCTATTATTACAGCGATTCGTACATGCATAGGATTTTGCGAGTCCTTAATTGCGAATCCTTAATATTCTCAATTAAGGACTCACAAAACCCTAGCTTGATGCATGTGCCTGTGTGTCATTTACAATGCCATTAGCTCTAACTTTCACAAAAGTATGAGACCGATTGCATTGCCAATCCTTGTTTAATCAGCACGGACGCAAAAAGATAGGGCAGCTGGTAAAATGCCAAGTATGTTGTATGAGTCAAACTAAACATGCACTGTTATTCAACTTATTGTGCAAGTTATATGTTTGTCATTAACACCGTGTAACATATTCATTATATGAAAATAAAAACACTTTCTTTCACCATTTTAATACTTTACTTTTTTCATTGCCTTTTTTTTAGCTTTGCCCTTTAATCTTTCGCTCGTTTTGATATTATTTTTCCCCTTGTTTGAACCCCTGCCGTTGTTTCTATTCTCTTCCCCTCATGTTATTTCGTTACGATTCGATATGCTTCAGCAATATTATTATTTGCTTTCACAATGTTTATTAACTTAATTACTATTTCCATTACTATTCATTCTCTCTGTTTATTTCTGTCTGTCTCTCTTCGTGCCAATTGCTATTTCCATTACGATTCACTCTCTCTGTTTGTTTATTTCTGTCTGTCTCTCTTCGTGCAAAAGTTTCAGGTGATTTTCGAGTTTGGCATCCTGTTGAATCGTGTATCCCCTATCTCAGCTCGAGCAGTGATCAGCTGCTTCTGTCTGAACCTGCCGGGGCTGAGTTTTGTTTCCGAAAAGTGCCGAGGAGCAGGGGATACACAATACTGTGGGGATACCAGATATTACACAACACCGGTCATGGAGTATTTTGAAATAGCTGAGTGAAGTAACTTCTTATGCAATCAACACACGAAAATGTTCATGAAAACGAAATACCTGTAGATAGATTTACCAACAAGCATGCTGAGCGCTGTCTTCCTCCTTGTTCCCAGTCGTCGCCAAATTGTGACGTAACTTCTTGGACACGCTTCGAGCAAAAGAGATAGGTTTATTAGGAGAAGACAGCTTTAACAACCGCAGCTGGCAGAAACGCTTTCATAACTCCCAACCGCCCGTGTGGAACCTCCCTGGCATAGAATGCAAATAACATTCTGATACCACATTCCAACATAGGAACACCACACTGCCTTGCATCCCGCGTCATGGGGTAAGAAGGTAGACCACTCTACTTCAATAACCAGTTTGTACGCATGTGTCTGCCATCTTCGCCGAAGGTACGACAAAGTGAAGAGTTTCATTCACAATCTAATCATCATTTCGCTGAAGAGCAAGATCGGTTTATTATAATTACCCCATCATTCTTTAAATAACTGTATCGATAATCTATACCGGCCACCTGAAAGGGTATTCAGTTTGGCTTTCAAACAGTGCTGGAGTTGTAGATAACAAAGAAAGTTCAAAGAATCCAAATGTAGCTCAGGGCATATTTACTATAAATTTAAAGCAGCGCCGAAAGCCACCTTGCTGCACTGTTCGATAGGGGAAGGGAAGGTGCAGGAATGCGCTGTATTTAACCTTATACAGCGCATTCCTGTCTTTTCCCTGCACAGGCGCACAATATACTGCCTAGCACCAATGCAGGCAAGCTAGCGCCATCATGCAAGGGTTCTTACATTGTAAGCAGGATTGTTTTTGTGCATTAAGGGTCACCTTCCTTCACAATAACAATCCTGAGAGGCATTTTCCTCTTTCTGCAGCACACATGGACAAAACAACGAGGAGAAATAAATATATTTTACCTTGTTTTACCTCCCTTGGGGATGCGTACCATTTCAATACAATCCCAGATCTACCAGTAATGGTTAATCTGGGAATGTACAAAAATCTATTGGTGGATGCGTGGAAATACCGACGCTGCACCCATGGAACACATCCCGGTGGCAGAGTAATGCAACACAGCGATTTGCGCTGCATTGTGTTACTGTAGATTTAGCAACCCACTCAGGGTCATGCAATGCAGCCTTGCGTGGCTTGATAAATCAAACTTAAGAGTTGTGTCACTCTTGCACCCCGTAGTGGCGCAAGGGTGACGCAACTCTTTCATAAATATGCCCCTCAGTTGGTAGATTTGGAAAGTGGGTAACTGCTTCGTGTTATATGCAGAAGCCCTTTTATAGCCCATATGGGCCAGGTTAACATTTGTCTATTCATACAGATCACTGAGTTGTTCCAAATTCGCGGCTGCTAATTCAGAAATCCTCACAGTTGCAGGATTGTGTGTCCGTAATCCTACATTTTTTGTGATCCTGCCTTTACCGAGTTCTTTCTGCTTGCTTCTCGTTAATGACGCTCATAAATTAATTGTGGGATCATTACACTCCTCCCTGAAGATAATGTTCTAGATTGATCCAGTTTGTTTTTTCAGAATCAGTATTGAAATAATAGGCAATCTGGGATAAGTGTAAGCCATTTGATACAGTTCAATCCTGGGCGTTTGAAGTCCTACAGAGGTGGCTGTCACATGCAGCCTTGCAGCTCCAAGTCCTGGGGCGTTGTTTTGCCAGATAAAGTCCTTCATTTGATGAACAGTTTGTTGTACTAAAATATAAGGAACTGCAAAAGGTAGCATCCACAGTACATAGTTAAAACAGAATGTGACAACTATTCGTATTATTTGCACCTGTCCCTACATAGAGAGCTGTAACTTCTCAAAGTCATGCTGCATTGTTCAGTTAGGATGCACATTGTCTTAGGTCATCCTATAGATGTTTCTGCTAAAGAGGATGGCAAAATATTTCATTTCACTGTGAGCCCACCGATATGGGTGACCATATAAAGAACTAGCCATAGAAAATGGTGTCTTTAGGGCATGTTTATTAAGAAATCACGGGGCTATGCAAGTCACCTTGTTGTGCTGTGCTGTGTGATAGGGAAAGGGCAGGAATGCGCCGTACTTAACATTATATGGCACATTTCTGTCTTTTCCCTGCGATGGCGCACAATGTGCTGCCCAGGACCAATGTAGGTGCAAGAGGTGCCTACATTATAAGCAAGATCGTTTTGTGCAGGGAGGGACACCTCCCTGCACATAAAGAGTCCTGAGAGGCATTTTCCTCTTTATATGTGTGCTGCAGAATGAAGATATTTCTCCTTGTTACGCCTCCCTTGGAGAGGCATAGAATGTTGATGCATTCCCAGGTTTACCAGTGTTGGTAAAGCTGGAAATGTGGCAAAATCCATGGATGGATGCGTGGGAACACCGACACTCCACCCATGGAACGCATCCCTGGGGCAGAGTAACACAACGCAGTGATTTAGGCGTGTTCCTCAGGATTTATCAAGTCTTGCAGGGCAGCACAAGGTGGCGTTGCATGGCTGGATAAATCCGACTTAGGCTCTGCATCGCACTTGCATCGCGCAAGTGCAACGCAAAGCCTTTATAAATATGCCTGATTGTATCCAGAAAAGGAAGCAAAAGCCTGAATAGGCTCCTTTAATAATGGAATAGACTTCTAGGAGGTTATATTTAGCAGAACATTATCAGCATATAGCATAAGTTTTACGTTACTGGCTGGAGTGTCAATAACTGTTATCACTTCTGAATGTCGAAATACAACTGCCACAGGTTCTATAGCCAGTAAACAAGTAGAGGCCATAAGGATAACCCTTGCGTGGTGTATCTGCAAATGGAGACTCTCTTTGACATAAATATGTTACAAGTAACTATGGCTATGGGAGAAGTATACAAATACTATATGATGCCCATAAAGTGTCAAGAGGAACAACCGGGTACAAACTCAATGTGGTTTCTATGTATTAATAACATGGTGACTCTTTTCAGTCTGGTTGCCATGACCGTTGTCAGAAATGTGATGTCTGTGTTTATCAGAGAGATTGGCCTATGAATCCTATCCTGTACTGGAACTTTCCCTGGCTTTGTTATCAGATGTCTGTGTTTATCAGAGAGATTGGCCTATGAATCCTATCCTGTACTGGAACTTTCCCTGGCTTTGTTATCAGTGTGATAAGTGCTCAGTAGAATTCTGCTCCTAGGCCAATTGCTTGTTTCGCTTCTCAGAACATTTTCCAGAGGAGGAGGATCGAAAGCTTAGCAGTATATTTATCAGATTTGATCAGGAAGCGGTCCTCCCCAGGGAAGTTCCCTCATGACACGGTCTTGACGGCTTCTATGATTTCCTCATCTGAGATCTTTCAACTGAGCTTTTCTCTCAGTTCCGCTTTTAAGCATAGGATAGGGAGTTTGTCCAAGTATATCATCTCAGTACCTTCGTCTGACACTGCTTCTGACTTGTAGAATTGGAAATTAAATGCAGCAAATCCTTTGACAATGGCTCTAGGACAGATCACCTATGTGACTTGGTCACCAAATATTGACATTGATGGATCTCACATATCTTTCTTTCAGCTGAAGAGCGAGAAGCCTTCAGGACTGTTCCCCATGTTCATATGATGTACTTCGTTGCGACAAGGAGCTTTTTCGGCTTGCATCGGCAGCAGGTTATTTAACTCCTACTTCTTCAATGTTGGAGCTTTAAGTTTTACTCTTGGTATTTCCTACGCAGTTCTGTAATTCAGCCTCTGATTTCTGTTCACAAACTGCCTTCTCTGCTATTGCAACATCTCATAGCTAGAGACCTCTGAGATACAATTTCCATGCAGCCCACAGAGAATGCATGGGGGATGCAGAGTTCTAGTTTAGATGTAGGTTCTCCTGCGTATACTGAAGTTGCTTTTTTTCTCTTCTGGAAGTCGGTATCTCATCTGACCCTAAAACAATTGGTGCGTGGTCCAAGATGGAACAAGAGCCTATTGTGCAACCTATAACCTTTAAGAGTAGTCTAGTGTGAATCAAAAAACTATTCAGTTCTGGTCTTCGTTCTCTGTGGGCATGGAAAAAAATACATTTCCTTCCTGTTGGATTTCAGAGTCTCCATGGGTCGACAAGTGTGTGATCTGACATCAGGTCTTTAAGATTCCCCTGTCATTGTTACTTCTGAGGTTGGGGTGACTAGAGCAATCTAGGATTGGGTCTATGAGTAACATTTATTCACTCCCAATCACAATTTCTTGTATTACTCTGTGAAGCTTTGCAAAAAAGTTGGTTTTCTTTGCTTTGGAGAAATATACCAAGCCTATTACAACGACTTGATTCTGGAGTGTTAACTTCACAAAAACAGTGGCCTGCTTGGTCTTGACATGTTCTATGTATGGTCACTGGGAAAGTTCTTTGGATCAGAATTGGAACCCCACATTTCCTGTCGGGCGGTGTTGTACAATGTGGGATGTCTGGAGTGTGACAGACCTTGAGGTAGCTAGCACTGCTCCCACCCAGTCCCATAAGTGTTTCTGCTTCTATTTGTGGCATATGAGTCTCCTGTAACAAATCAATGTCCAGTCTCTGAAACCTGAGGTAGCTCAAAACCTTCTCTCACAGTACATTGCTTGTTAGGCCTTTAACATTAAGGACCTAACTATGGGTCATATTTACAAGTCCCGTGCACTGCTGGTGCGTCACTTTTTGTGATGTACCGGTGGCGCATTTTGCTGTCCCATATTTACAAGGACACGTAAAGCCACCCTGCATGGCTCTTTTGTTGTCCTTGTAAATACAGCCCCTTTTCATGCAGCACTTTGCGTGTGCGGGGCGTTCCATGTGTGTTGCTGTAATGTTCCCAGCAACAGTGATGGATTCTGCAACTTTCCCAGATTTACAACCTTTCATAAACCTGGGAATGCGTCAGAAACCTTTGCCTCCCCAGGGAAGGTGTAGGGAGGTGCAACGAGGAGAAATGTTCTAGTTTCTCCTAGTTTATTTCTCTTTCTATGCGTGCTGCATTCTGCAGCACACATAGAAACAGAAAAACACCTCTCATGGTTGTGTCCCTTTCTGCACACAAACAATCTCCCCACAACGCAGGCACCCTTGAACCATGGTGCAACCTTGTAAATATGTTGCATCCCTATGTTTTGAAAGTGACTCAGTGTGGCAAGGCCAAATGGCTTGCAGTGCCGCGTGGAGTCTCCTTCTCGTAAAGTTGGCCCTATGAGTTTAGCGGTCCAAACCCACAGTGGCTGTACGGCAACTGCTACTCCAGTGGTCTCACTGCTGTATTACAATTCGGACCACTACTGCAGCAACCACCAGGTGTTGGACCCGGCCCTTCTGGCAGTTTCACCCCGAAACTTTTTGCTTTTTGTTGGTGACTTGGTGTAAGGATTTTTGGTTTTTGCGCACTTTACCGCTGTGTCCCAGGGTAAAGTGCGTGCATGTTGTGAGGTTGGCCTGCCCTCCCATAGGAATGCATGGGGGAATGTATGTGTCCTGGTAGTTCCTGATGCGTGGGGTGTGCAGGCCCGAGTTTGGAATGTGCGGACTCGTGTGATTGAATGCTGCGCGATGATGTGTGCGGCGTGCATGTACCTAGTGTGGAAGTGCCACTTCTAGAAGTGGGCACTTCAGTGTGCAGTATGAAATGTGTGGCTTGTCTGGCGATTGGCTGGTGGAGGTTACGTGACGGACTAGGGAAATCCCCGGGGACAGGAGGAGTCACCCAGTGGTGAATGGGAGTTTAGCATACTGATGGCTGGGGAGGAGTATACCTGGGTCCTGAATAGGACAGGGCTTTCCCCACACACTGCTGGCTCCGGCCCCTGTGGTGCGTCTGATGACCCTGGCCTGCCAGTGAATAGGGAGAGGGGCTGAGCAAAACAAAGTGCTCAGGAACCAGATGTAACTGGTTCGCCCCTTCCCTGCACCTTCAGACAAAGACTTTTTACTGTATAAAAAGGGGCTGTGTCCCCTTACAATTTGTTCTCTTGCAGGATCAACTTGAGGGGGGCTTGCTGCTGCTGGGCGCCAGGAGAGACCGCCACTGGGGACTGCCTCCCTGCTGGAGGGCCCTGTGAGCTGGCTCTGGGCCCAGTCTTTGCCCCCCTGCTCTTGGAAGACTTTGCTGCTGGATTTTCACTTGTAGCGCCTGGGAGCGCTTTTTGGGCTTTGTAGCGCTGGGAGCGCTGTTTTGCTTTACAGCACTAGGAGCGCTGTGATTCTGATAGCGGGTGCCCACCCCGCGATTCTGCAGTTTTCTGACAAGTTCGGCGGGTGCCCACCCCGCCATTGTGCTCGTTACGAGGGAGCCTACCCCTCATTGCCGCCGGATTGAAGTCACCGCCGCGGCCGGGTGGAACAGGAAGCCAGGCAGCTGTAGAGAAGACGTGGGCGGGACTTAGAAGCAGGAAGCGACGGGAGCCTACCCCGCGCTCCTGCACTGGCCGCAAGGAGTCCGCGTCAGGAACAAGAGGAAGACGGAAGAGGACGGGAGCCCACCCCGCCTCCCCGAGTGCCTGCAGATGTCCCGGTGAGTGAGGAGGGGGTCCGGGTGAAATACCGGAACTCGGCGGGACTGGGGCTGGTGTGTAGAGAGACTGAGCGGTTCCACCGTGCAGGGACCGCTCCCGCATACCCGGGGACAGTGTAGATTGGAGCCCCGAGAGGCTCCTGCGGCGGGGGCATTTCTGTTGTGCATGCACAAGGCACCGGGACATCACGAGTATCGGGCGGCCCCGGAAGGCAGTGGGCCGCCCCCACGTTAGTGCTCATTATTCAGAGCCCCGTGAAGGCTCCAACGGTTGGGGACATTACTGGTTCTCGAGCGCGATTGGCGCTCCAACGAAGGGGGCATTTCTTGAGTGACAGAGCGCGAGTACGCTCCGACGGTCCGGGGGCATTTCTAAAGCGACTGAGTGGCCCCAGATGGCAGCGGGCCGCTCCCCCCTTGCCCCACAGTGACGATCAGAGCCACGAAGGCTCTAGGGGGCATGTTGCGCAACTGGAGCCCAGGAGAGGGTCCACGTGAGTGCTGCAGATTGGTATTGGAGAAGGCACCGTGGTGCCCAGGCTCAGTTCTACAGCTGCCCAGCACTTAGTGGGCAGCTGCGACGTTTAGGTTGGGATATTTGCGCTTTTTAGCTTGCGCAGCTGGCGCAGTTTGACTGGGACAGAGCGTCCTAGCCTGGACAAGGCCAGTTGGCCTAGGGACTGCCACAGGTGGTGGCTCATGTGAGTTTTGCGCTAAGGTTCCTAACCTACACCTCTGAATGTATTTTATGCATCATGTGTTTTCCTAACCTGCACCTCTGAATGTGTTTTCATGCGTCATGTGCCATTGCTTTACACCGCTGAATGTATTTTATGCATCATGTGTTTTCCTTCCCTACACCTCTGAATGTTAGGCATCATGTGTAATGTGCGTTTACCCCTACAGGTATTGTGATACTTAGGTGGTTGTTTGTTTTCTCCTAGTACAGGTGGTGCTAGTGAGGTCCTAGTTCCCTGCGTGACATTTTCCTAAGGTGGTTAGGGTTGCGTAGGTGATACTTTCTTGTTACCAGTAGTTACTGGTTGTGTGTTATATGTGTATTTTGTGCTACAGTAATTTTATATTCTAAAAGTGCTAATTCCTGACAGTGGTCCAGGTGGCCCTGTCTTGTACAGATCCCTTGTAAATTCTGCCCGTGCCTGTTGGCACATTGTAAAGTGTGTGTTTCTATCTAATGTGTTTTACTATAATACAAAGGCTATTTTTATAGAATACCTTGTGTGGAGTTTCCTTTGTGGTGGGCCTTGGGTGTTGTTGCTGGGTGCGCGCGCAAACGCTTTACACCTTGCCTCAGAGATAAGCCTGACTGCTCGTGCCAAGCTACCAAGGGGGTGAGCAGGGGTTATCTTTGGCGTGTAACTTCCTTGCCCTGACTAGAGTGGTGGTTTCTGCCTGGCTTTGGCACAAGCCCTAGCCAACCAGAAATCCCAGTTCTAACATTGGTGATCAGCGGTGGGATTTGGACTTGCGTTTGCGCTGTACCGCAGCAGCGACTGGCTACACCACAAAACTCTGCATTAGATAACCACATTTTAGGGATTATTGTTTTTGAGTTCCATTATTTCTTCTCCTAAAGGTGTCCTTTGTGAATCATGTACTCCTGTGTTAGCTCAGACACTCAGGTTCCTTGTGTTAAACTCTTCTCGAGAACGTCCGCCAAAATGGAGCCTGCTTTTAATTTCTGTGGTCTGTTTAGATACAGTAGGTTGGAGTTGGTAAGGTTCTGTGAAGAGAGAGACATAGAGGTGGGTGAGTCAGATACCCAGTCCAAACTGAGGGACAACCTGATCCTATGGCAAAAGGATGAGTGGGAGCGAGCGCGCAGTGAGGAAGATAGGGCCCGGGCCGCACGCCAAGAGGGTGGTGGGTCTGTGGGGAGCCCTGAAGATTCAGAAGAGGAGGAAGGTTACCTGACAGGGACGCCAGTAGAAAGTGAAGACCCCATAGATAGGGAGTCCCTTGCTGGGTCCAGTGTCAGGAGCAGCACCCCATCCCTTTACCTGTCCCCAGAGAAGTGGATAGATAGGAGGGAAGAGAGGGAGCATCAGCTGGCCATGGAGAAGCTCAGGTTAGAGCATGCCAAGGAGATGGCGCAGCTGGGTGTGGAGGAGAGGATGGCGGAGGCTGAGAGGGCCTTCGCCAGGGAGAGATTAGCTCTGGAGGGTAAGTTGTCCCCAGAGCGCAGTGGTAGTTTTCTGGATTCACCAGTGAGGGTGGAGTCCAGTGGTGGCAGCGATAGAGAGGCCAGTGCAGAGAGTTCCATTCCCAGTTCCCCCAGTCTGGTACCTGTGTCCCCAGAAGAGGAGTATAGGTTGAAGTTCAGGGGCAGTAGGAAGCTGCCTCACCAGGATTGGGGGGAGTTTGTGGATGAATGTGATGATGCACTGTGCGATTGGGAGAGGGTTAACAGGGAACGTGATGTTAGGAATCTGTTTAATCTGGTTCTCAAGGAGCAGGTGCTCAGGAGTTGTTGTCCCGAGTTGCGCCAACACCTGTTGGAGTATGGGTTTGCTAGTCCAGGGGACCTTGCAAAAGAAGCGGACCGTTGGGAAAGGGCCCAAGGTTCTGATGAGGTATGGGAGAGTGCTTCCAACAGCAGTGGCTCAGGGATCTTCCCGTCTTGGATGGGGGTAGAGGTTCAGAGTAGCCCAGCTAGGTCCCAGAGTAGTGAGAGGGGTGTAGGGGCTCACGGCCTATCTCAGCGGAGTAGGAGTGAGTGGGTGACTTTGAGTCCCCAGAGGCCCGAAACCCAGTCTCAGAGCCTGGATCTTTTCTTCAGGGAACACCAGGTAGGGGGCCTAGGCTGTCCTGTTAGGCCACTTAAAGAGGATCGCCCAGAGTATGGAGAACCTGGAGTCTCTGTAAATAGATCTCCAGTGGTTCTGGTGTCAGGCAGTACCGCTCCAGTAGGGAGGGTGCAGAAGTCCAGCGAGAGGAGTGGCATGGGGCTGTGTTCCCCGGTGGAGGAGCCAGTGGATCAAGGACCAGCCGGTAGGGCTGAGTCTCCTAGAAGTGACCATGGCGACCACACGTCTGTCCTGGGGGATCTTCGCGTACTGTCAGGTGGACAGGGGACGGGAGATCTGCGCCAGGCAGACTGTCATGCAACATATGAGGAATATGTTACTCTTGGGGGGGATACTGTGTGAGTCCCCAGAAGTCCTGGAGTGCCAGGCAAGTATGCAACCAAAGGTTCTAGACCAGAGGTTGGGAGGCCAGGTTCAGGATCAGCCTGACCTGCAGGGTAGGACGACTGTAACCAGTGTCCTGACCGGTTCTTCTTCCAGAGGTACCGCCCCAGTTGGTAGGGAGCAGGACTCTGGAAGGGGGTGCAGAGGGTGGGAGAGCCCGCCTCTGACCCCGGTGCAACCTGAGGGGTTAAACCCTAGGTTGGGAGACCAGTTCTCAGGGAGAGGTCCTTGGCTGGTGGGGAAGTTGATTTCTGAGGGTGCCTCTCAGAGGAGGGGAGGACGGAACCCTAGAAGAAGAGGTGGGGGGAGGAGAGCCTCACCCGTGACTGTTGGTCAGCTTGAGGGTACAGACCCTGGGCTGGAAGATCAGTGGATGTTTAGAACAGCCCTGATGAGGGGAAGAGTGGAAAATGGTCACTATGTGCCAGGGGTTACTACCCCCCACTCTGTGGTTAGGCAAGGACCAGTGGCGCCTAGATGGCCTAGGGCCTGGTCCTGGCCGCGGACAGCTGAGGAGTACCAGTGGGGTAGCCCAGTTGGTCCGCCGAGTTCTTTTAGAAGGAATTCCATGGGTTTAGAGTGGCGTAAAACCGGAGAGTGTCCCTGCCGTTGCGGGCCTGCGTCCGTGTTTTGTCGCCCAAAGCAGGGAAGACCTTCACGGTGGTGATTGGTCTACCCTGCGTTTTGGCTGGAAGGGGGTTGTGTTGGACCCGGCCCTTCTGGCAGGTTCACCCCGAAACTTTTTGCTTTTTGTTGGGGACTTGGTGTAATGATTTTTGGTTTTTGCGCACTTTACCGCTGTGTCCCAGGGTAAAGTGCGTGCATGTTGTGAGGTTGGCCTGCCCTCCCATAGGAATGCATGGGGGAATGTATGTGTCCTGGTAGTTCCTGATGCGTGGGGTGTGCAGGCCCGAGTTTGGTATGTGCGGACTCGTGTGATTGAATGCTGCGCGATGATGTGTGCGGCGTGCATGTACCTAGTGTGGAAGTGCCACTTCTAGAAGTGGGCACTTCAGTGTGCAGTATGAAATGTGTGGCTTGTCTGGCGATTGGCTGGTGGAGGTCATGTGACGGACTAGGGAAATCCCCGGCGACAGGAGGAGTCACCCAGTGGTGAATGGGAGTTTAGCATACTGATGGCTGGGGAGGAGTATACCTGGGTCCTGAATAGGACAGGGCTTTCCCCACACACTGCTGGCTCCGGCCCCTGTGGTGCGTCTGATGACCCTGGCCTGCCAGTGAATAGGGAGAGGGGCTGAGCAAAACAAAGTGCTCAGGAACCAGATGTAACTGGTTCGCCCCTTCCCTGCACCTTCGGACAAAGACTTTTTACTGTATAAAAAGGGGCTGTGTCCCCTTACAATTTGTTCTCTTGCAGGATCAACTTGAGGGGGGCCTGCTGCTGCTGGGCGCCAGGAGAGACCGCCACTGGGGACTGCCTCCCTGCTGGAGGGCCCTGTGAGCTGGCTCTGGGCCCAGTCTTTGCCCCCCTGCTCTTGGAAGACTTTGCTGCTGGATTTTCACTTGTAGCGCCTGGTAGCGCTTTTTGGGCTTTGTAGCGCTGGGAGCGCTGTTTTGCTTTATAGCGCTAGGAGCGCTGTGATTCTGATAGCGGGTGCCCACCCCGCGATTCTGCCGTTTTCTGACAAGTTCGGCGGGTGCCCACCCCGCCATTGTGCTCGTTACGAGGGAGCCTACCCTTCATTGCCGCCGGATTGAAGTCACCGCCGCGGCCGGGTGGAACAGGAAGCCAGGCAGCTGTAGAGAAGACGTGGGTGGGACTTAGAAGCAGGAAGCGACGGGAGCCTACCCCGCGCTCCTGCACTGGCCGCAAGGAGTCCGCGTCAGGACCAAGAGGAAGACGGAAGAGGACGGGAGCCCACCCCGCCTCCCCGAGTGCCTGCAGAAGTCCCGGTGAGTGAGGAGGGGGTCGGGGTGAAATACCGGAGCTCGGCAGGACTGGGGCTGGTGTGTAGAGAGACTGAGCGGTTCCGCCGTGCAGGGACCGCTCCCGCATACCCGGGGACAGTGTAGATTGGAGACCCGAGAGGCTCCTGCGGCGGGGGCATTTCTGTTGTGCGTGCACAAGGCACCGGGACATCACGAGTATCGGGCGGCCCCGGAAGGCAGTGGGCCGCCCCCACGTTAGTGCTCATTATTCAGAGCCCCGTGAAGGCTCCAACGGTTGGGGACATTACTGGTTCTCGAGCGCGATTGGCGCTCCAACGAAGGGGGCATTTCTTGAGTGACAGAGCGCGAGTACGCTCCGACGGTCCGGGGGCATTTCTAAAGCGACTGAGTGGCCCCAGATGGCAGCGGGCCGCTCCCCCCTTGCCCCACAGTGACGATCAGAGCCACGAAGGCTCTAGGGGGCATGTTGCGCAGCTGGAGCCCAGGAGAGGGTCCACGTGAGTGCTGCAGATTGGTATTGGAGAAGGCACCGTGGTGCCCAGGCTCAGTTCTACAGCTGCCCAGCACTTAGTGGGCAGCTGCGACGTTTAGGTTGGGATATTTGCGCTTTTTAGCTTGCGCAGCTGGCGCAGTTTGACTGGGACAGAGCGTCCTAGCCTGGACAAGGCCAGTTGGCCTAGGGACTGCCACAGGTGGTGGCTCATGTGAGTTTTGCGCTAAGGTTCCTAACCTACACCTCTGAATGTATTTTATGCATCATGTGTTTTCCTAACCTGCACCTCTGAATGTGTTTTCATGCGTCATGTGCCATTGCTTTACACCGCTGAATGTATTTTATGCATCATGTGTTTTCCTTCCCTACACCTCTGAATGTTAGGCATCATGTGTAATGTGCGTTTACCCCTACAGGTATTGTGATACTTAGGTGGTTGTTTGTTTTCTCCTAGTACAGGTGGTGCTAGTGAGGTCCTAGTTCCCTGCGTGACATTTTCCTAAGGTGGTTAGGGTTGCGTAGGTGATACTTTCTTGTTACCAGTAGTTACTGGTTGTGTGTTATATGTGTATTTTGTGCTACAGTAATTTTATATTCTAAAAGTGCTAATTCCTGACAGTGGTCCAGGTGGCCCTGTCTTGTACAGATCCCTTGTAAATTCTACCCGTGCCTGTTGGCACATTGTAAAGTGTGTGTTTCTATCTAATGTGTTTTACTATAATACAAAGGCTATTTTTATAGAATACCTTGTGTGGAGTTTCCTTTGTGGTGGGCCTTGGGTGTTGTTGCTGGGTGCGCGCGCAAACGCTTTACACCTTGCCTCAGAGATAAGCCTGACTGCTCGTGCCAAGCTACCAAGGGGGTGAGCAGGGGTTATCTTTGGCGTGTAACTTCCTTGCCCTGACTAGAGTGGTGGTTTCTGCCTGGCTTTGGCGCAAGCCCTAGCCAACCAGAAATCCCAGTTCTAACATTGGTGATCAGCGGTGGGATTTGGACTTGCGTTTGCGCTGTACCGCAGCAGCGACTGGCTACACCACAAAACTCTGCATTAGATAACCACATTTTAGGGATTATTGTTTTTGAGTTCCATTATTTCTTCTCCTAAAGGTGTCCTTTGTGAATCATGTACTCCTGTGTTAGCTCAGACACTCAGGTTCCTTGTGTTAAACTCTTCTCGAGAACGTCCGCCAAAATGGAGCCTGCTTTTAATTTCTGTGGTCTGTTTAGATACAGTAGGTTGGAGTTGGTAAGGTTCTGTGAAGAGAGAGACATAGAGGTGGGTGAGTCAGAAACCCAGTCCAAACTGAGGGACAACCTGATCCTATGGCAAAAGGATGAGTGGGAGCGAGAGCGCAGTGAGGAAGATAGGGCCCGGGCCGCACGCCAAGAGGGTGGTGGGTCTGTGGGGAGCCCTGAAGATTCAGAAGAGGAGGAAGGTTACCTGACAGGGACGCCAGTAGAAAGTGAAGACCCCATAGATAGGGAGTCCCTTGCTGGGTCCAGTGTCAGGAGCAGCACCCCATCCCTTTACCTGTCCCCAGAGAAGTGGATAGATAGGAGGGAAGAGAGGGAGCATCAGCTGGCCATGGAGAAGCTCAGGTTAGAGCATGCCAAGGAGATGGCGCAGCTGGGTGTGGAGGAGAGGATGGCGGAGGCTGAGAGGGCCTTCGCCAGGGAGAGATTAGCTCTGGAGGGTAAGTTGTCCCCAGAGCGCAGTGGTAGTTTTCTGGATTCACCAGTGAGGGTGGAGTCCAGTGGTGGCAGCGATAGAGAGGCCAGTGCAGAGAGTTCCATTCCCAGTTCCCCCAGTCTGGTACCTGTGTCCCCAGAAGAGGAGTATAGGTTGAAGTTCAGGGGCAGTAGGAAGCTGCCTCACCAGGATTGGGGGGAGTTTGTGGATGAATGTGATGATGCACTGTGCGATTGGGAGAGGGTTAACAGGGAACGTGATGTTAGGAATCTGTTTAATCTGGTTCTCAAGGAGCAGGTGCTCAGGAGTTGTTGTCCCGAGTTGCGCCAACACCTGTTGGAGTATGGGTTTGCTAGTCCAGGGGACCTTGCAAAAGAAGCGGACCGTTGGGAAAGGGCCCAAGGTTCTGATGAGGTATGGGAGAGTGCTTCCAACAGCAGTGGCTCAGGGATCTTCCCGTCTTGGATGGGGGTAGAGGTTCAGAGTAGCCCAGCTAGGTCCCAGAGTAGTGAGAGGGGTGTAGGGGCTCACGGCCTATCTCAGCGGAGTAGGAGTGAGTGGGTGACTTTGAGTCCCCAGAGGCCCGAAACCCAGTCTCAGAGCCTGGATCTTTTCTTCAGGGAACACCAGGTAGGGGGCCTAGGCTGTCCTGTTAGGCCACTTAAAGAGGATCGCCCAGAGTATGGAGAACCTGGAGTCTCTGTAAATAGATCTCCAGTGGTTCTGGTGTCAGGCAGTACCGCTCCAGTAGGGAGGGTGCAGAAGTCCAGCGAGAGGAGTGGCATGGGGCTGTGTTCCCCGGTGGAGGAGCCAGTGGGTCAAGGACCAGCCGGTAGGGCTGAGTCTCCTAGAAGTGACCATGGCGACCACACGTCTGTCCTGGGGGATCTTCGCGTACTGTCAGGTGGACAGGGGACGGGAGATCTGCGCCAGGCAGACTGTCATGCAACATATGAGGAATATGTTACTCTTGGGGGGGATACTGTGTGAGTCCCCAGAAGTCCTGGAGTGCCAGGCAAGTATGCAACCAAAGGTTCTAGACCAGAGGTTGGGAGGCCAGGTTCAGGATCAGCCTGACCTGCAGGGTAGGACGACTGTAACCAGTGTCCTGACCGGTTCTTCTTCCAGAGGTACCGCCCCAGTTGGTAGGGAGCAGGACTCTGGAAGGGGGTGCAGAGGGTGGGAGAGCCCGCCTCTGACCCGGTGCAACCTGAGGGGTTAAACCCTAGGTTGGGAGACCAGTTCTCAGGGAGAGGTCCTTGGCTGGTGGGGAAGTTGATTTCTGAGGGTGCCTCTCAGAGGAGGGGAGGACGGAACCCTAGAAGAAGAGGTAGGGGGAGGAGAGCCTCACCCGTGACTGTTGGTCAGCTTGAGGGTACAGACCCTGGGCTGGAAGATCAGTGGATGTTTAGAACAGCCCTGATGAGGGGAAGAGTGGAAAATGGTCACTATGTGCCAGGGGTTACTACCCCCCACTCTGTGGTTAGGCAAGGACCAGTGGCGCCTAGATGGCCTAGGGCCTGGTCCTGGCCGCGGACAGCTGAGGAGTACCAGTGGGGTAGCCCAGTTGGTCCGCCGAGTTCTTTTAGAAGGAATTCCATGGGTTTAGAGTGGCGTAAAACCGGAGAGTGTCCCTGCCGTTGCGGGCCTGCGTCCGTGTTTTGTCGCCCAAAGCAGGGAAGACCTTCACGGTGGTGATTGGTCTACCCTGCGTTTTGGCTGGAAGGGGGTTGTGTTGGACCCGGCCCTTCTGGCAGGTTCACCCCGAAACTTTTTGCTTTTTGTTGGGGACTTGGTGTAATGATTTTTGGTTTTTGCGCACTTTACCGCTGTGTCCCAGGGTAAAGTGCGTGCATGTTGTGAGGTTGGCCTGCCCTCCCATAGGAATGCATGGGGGAATGTATGTGTCCTGGTAGTTCCTGATGCGTGGGGTGTGCAGGCCCAAGTTTGGTATGTGCGGACTCGTGTGATTGAATGCTGCGCGATGATGTGTGCGGCGTGCATGTACCTAGTGTGGAAGTGCCACTTCTAGAAGTGGGCACTTCAGTGTGCAGTATGAAATGTGTGGCTTGTCTGGCGATTGGCTGGTGGAGGTCATGTGACGGACTAGGGAAATCCCCGGCGACAGGAGGAGTCACCCAGTGGTGAATGGGAGTTTAGCATACTGATGGCTGGGGAGGAGTATACCTGGGTCCTGAATAGGACAGGGCTTTCCCCACACACTGCTGGCTCCGGCCCCTGTGGTGCGTCTGATGACCCTGGCCTGCCAGTGAATAGGGAGAGGGGCTGAGCAAAACAAAGTGCTCAGGAACCAGATGTAACTGGTTCGCCCCTTCCCTGCACCTTCGGACAAAGACTTTTTACTGTATAAAAAGGGGCTGTGTCCCCTTACAATTTGTTCTCTTGCAGGGTCAACTTGAGGGGGGCCTGCTGCTGCTGGGCGCCAGGAGAGACCGCCACTGGGGACTGCCTCCCTGCTGGAGGGCCCTGTGAGCTGGCTCTGGGCCCAGTCTTTGCCCCCCTGCTCTTGGAAGACTTTGCTGCTGGATTTTCACTTGTAGCGCCTGGTAGCGCTTTTTGGGCTTTGTAGCGCTGGGAGCGCTGTTTTGCTTTATAGCGCTAGGAGCGCTGTGATTCTGATAGCGGGTGCCCACCCCGCGATTCTGCCGTTTTCTGACAAGTTCGGCGGGTGCCCACCCCGCCATTGTGCTCGTTACGAGGGAGCCTACCCCTCATTGCCGCCGGATTGAAGTCACCGCCGCGGCCGGGTGGAACAGGAAGCCAGGCAGCTGTAGAGAAGACGTGGGTGGGACTTAGAAGCAGGAAGCGACGGGAGCCTACCCCGCGCTCCTGCACTGGCCGCAAGGAGTCCGCGTCAGGACCAAGAGGAAGACGGAAGAGGACGGGAGCCCACCCCGCCTCCCCGAGTGCCTGCAGAAGTCCCGGTGAGTGAGGAGGGGGTCGGGGTGAAATACCGGAGCTCGGCAGGACTGGGGCTGGTGTGTAGAGAGACTGAGCGGTTCCGCCGTGCAGGGACCGCTCCCGCATATGTCGTACTTTGGTATTTGGGACCACGTAGAAGACAGGGCCCTACCCCTGTTTATTCATGTCTTAGCAAACCGCGATTGGTCAATGCGGTATTTACAAGCGCTTTGCATAACGTCCCATTGCCAAATGCACTATGTATACGTTATTATACATTGACTCCGTGGGTTCCATCTTGGAGCGGTGGCCATCTTGTCATTGCCCTCACATAGACAAACACATTATAAGCCTTTAGAATACATGTACTTTCTGCTTGACTTCTCCATGACCTGGGCAGCTGGTCTCCGCTGCCCCAGGTCAGTCCGGTCTCACGAGCTCCCCTTCCTCCGGCCACCTGTGATTAGCATCAGGGCTTGACACACCATAAAGTCCTTTCATCGCACACAAGCCTCCGACTAATCACTTTCGCACCTGCTTGTTCCTGCTTTATGGCCTGTTTCTCAAAACAGGAGATGCTCATGTTTATTGGGGTCAGATGTGGGATCTGAGCCTTGCTCGGTAAATAATTGCGGGCTGGCTGAACTGAAATGTGAGATTGCAATCATGACTCTGCTTGTTCTTTGAAGTAAAATATGTGAATGACCAACTGCAAGAGAAGGGCGGTGTTGCCCAGAGCATAATATGCATTATAAAAGAGAACACTGGTTTTCGTTCTGGAGACTGCCTCATTCAGTTGCTAAGGCTTCTGTGCGACGTAGTCTCACTCATTTGAGTATAATAAAGATGTCTTTTCATATTTCAGCTTCTGTTGCCAAGTTCTTTGTGCAAGATATGCAGAATTTTATAATACCACATCAGGAAGTACTCGAAGTCATAGGGTGCTACCCCTAGCACCTCTGGAGTCTCAAAAATTGGAGTACTTCAGTTGGCGCCCACCAGCTAGGGCCTCATCAAAGAAGTGACTTTCTGTGGGAGTGATCTGGTCAGGAGACTGAAATCTACTGGAAGGACAGAACGGGATTCTACCAAGAAGGTACTCTGTGCACAGGGATTCTGGAGATTCTTTGATTATGTAGTCCGGTATATTTCTGCTCTTCCTGATTTTGATCCTCCACATGATGTCACTCAAAAGGTGAGAAAAAGAACCCAATTGGCGTGAGTATTATAAAAGACGTTTGGGCATGTAGAACTTGACAATTAGAATTTGGATAACCTTTTGATTATTAAGAATAAGAATTAAGTATAAGTGGGTCGCTCCCAGTCAATTTGGTTCTTTGGGTCTTTAATTTGGTTATCGCAATTACCAAAGCCGAGGGGTTGGTTTCTTGGTTTCTGATTTGGTCATTGCAATTACCAAAACCGAGGGTCTCGCATATTTGCGAGTTTATTGGTAGAGATAAGCCCTTGAAGTTTGGAGCTAGATTAGTGAGCTATAAGATGCCTGATCTTAGCAAATTTGGAAATGTAGCTTTTGGTTTGTATAAGTTTGGATATGCGAATTGCAATTTGTGTAGGCAGGTAATGAGGAGATATTTCTCCATTTGGTTTTGATTATAATACTTGCGTTTTCCGCAATATTTTTGGCATGCCTGTTTGTAAGCTCACATGGAAAAATGTGTTGCTTTTTTGGAAGGTACCATAGTTAAAATCGGTTAGATTTAAAAACATATTTCTTCCTTGGTGATTTTGTATCCCCAGGGAATTAAAATATGACATAAATACAAAACAAGGATCCTTCGTTCTGCGCAGTTTCACGAATGAAGATATGCACAACGATTTTGTGTGGTGTTCTGCTAGGCAGAGCTAGTGAATTGAGCGCATTCACTACTTCTTGGACATGCATCTGTCTGTGGGGCTGTTCATGCAGCATTTTTGGAACACTATTGAAAAGCGTTGCTTGTAAATGTGACCTACAACCAGTATTTGCAAATGGTTTGTTTCAAGTATAGTCTGTCAGCTGTTCTTTCTTTCTGTCATGCGTATTGATTTGTAAGTCAACTGTGTGTTTAAATGTCTGTGTTTTTTTTATCATTAGTGCAACTTCTGTAAGTAAATTGCGACGGCGCTATTTATGAAAAATGGCTAAAGCGCGCTGTGTTGTCAGTTTACCCCTTTTCTGTTTATGTCTGAAATGAGCTCAATATGTGTTTGTGGGTCTTCTGATGTTTCCAGTCTGTTAAGTAGTTTGCTGGTTAATTAATATCAAGTAGAAACTTAAAACAAAAATCCAGAAATGAACAATGTGATGTGCTACAATAGCTATGTGTTGCTCTTTAATTTATAAAATGAGCAATTGTGCACATATACAAAACTGCCGTTAAATGCTTAAAGGATAAAATTAGAAACACATTTGATAGATATAAATCAGGCCCCAAAAACGAAATTATCTATTTTTGCAAAAGTAAATAAATTTACAGCATTTTCCTTAGATGCATTATATTAGATGTTCACAGGCAAACTTTTCAGCTGCAGTATATTTGATAGAAATGTTCATTCAGCCAGCACCTTCCCAGTTGAACACGGGTGAAATTTGGCAGAACCGTCTTTTTAAATGAAAGTGGCGCAAAGATGTGACGCGTTTCAAATTGGGCTTATGCGCTTAGGCTTGTGAGTTAAATGTGTCCAAAATGATAGGCAAGGGATGCAGCTTGTTTTTTATACATAGAATTATCACAAAAACGAATAATTGGGATTTTTTTAAAAAGAAAATTATTAATCATGGGAAAAATTATTTTAAAAAATAAGTGCTTTTCAAAATCGTTTTTTGATATTTATAAAGCTTAATACTCATACTATGACTTCCTAGCATTAAAATTTGATTTAAGTTGTGTTGCATCACTAAAATGACAAGCATTCGCGCGTACAATTTTCCCTTGGCGCAGGCGCAAACAAGCTCATTTTTATAAAGTATGAGTTATTATTTCCAATGCCTGACTCATGGGTTATGTAATAGACATTCTGGTAATGCATATTATGTAAGAAAATTGTAGGATATTCATTTTTTAATGCTTAAAATATCAAAGTCGAATTTGGGTAAAAAAGACTGTTTCAATTGCATTTTCTTTCATTCAGAGTGCTGTTTAAAGTGTCCCAGGCTTCAGTAAATGCATACGTTTAGGTTTTGATATATATTTACAGGTTGTGCCTTCTTATGATTCAATGAGTCAATGTGCCAGTACAAAGGCTTGTTTTAATATCAGGGTTGAAGGTTCTAACTTTAGCTGTGTCTGTCACAATACTACTGAACACGCTATGACAAACAAGACCTTGTTAAAAACTTGGGGAAATTAAATAAAATATGGTGTCGCAACCCGCAACTATTTGATGTTAATAAAAACGGCCTTAATGGAGTTAGCACCCACATAGAGAAAGAGAAATGGAGAATTGTTTTTTGATGAAGGAAAAAGAGGATGTTTGTGAGCAGGTACGTGATAAAGTCAGTAATGATAGAGGGGTGGAGAAATGTACAACTACGGTTATAGGAACTGGGTAATACGTAGGAAGGAGAAGAACAATTGGGAAAATACAATGCCGTGGAGGGAAGAGAGATGATGAAGGGGAGTAATAAAGACATGAAGAGTAGCGTGAGGAAGGTTGTATTGACGAAGGGAATGAAGAGGAATGTGGTACCGGTTTGAGTAAGTAGGAGAGGAAAGATGAGATTGCAGGTTCTAGCAGTAGGGGTGAAAATATTGTAATTACCTGGCGGGAGGCACTGAGTTTCATATGCTAATATGAAAGGGGACGAACAGAGCTTGAATAAAGGCAAATGACTAAATGATGAAGAAAATATCAAAACTCATTGCAAATGCAATTCACAGTGCCAGTGGACTGGGGCAGAAAGCGGTTCCAATTGCTGGAGTTCAGTCTAACTTTAGCTGGGCCTACTGAGAAGGTTATTCATTTAAGGTTGATGAAATGTATACCATTGCATAGGATTGCAACAAGCATTTACTCTAAAAACTGGTATGTGTGTTATTAAGTCTTGTGAATTTTTCACAGTACATGTAGTTTAACAATCTGGGAATAGGGATAATTTTTTAGCGCCTAAAAAGGAGAAATTATTTTTCAACATAGAGCGAATTATTGCAAGTTAGGAGGGATTAGGAAGGCCTTCTGGCTTTGACAAATTCAGAGTGCTAGAAGCTGGGGGATGGGAGACCTGCAGAGGCTGGCTTGCTGCTGAGATGCTATCTTTCCCGTAAACAATGGAGTTGACTTTTATGACCTTTTAAATTAGGGCCTTGCCTCTGTGGAATGCAGAATGACCTTGCTACACGGGCCTCTAAAGGTGGGGTTTCTGGTTTCTCCATAGCATCACTAAAACTAAAGAACTTAATTCCACCGGGAAAAGGGGTTTTCTTTGAAAGTCCAAACATCATGTTAAATGCTTTGCTCTAAAAAAAAAAGAAAATAGAATGATGCCTGCTATAGTTGCTCTTATTTAACAGAAAACGAAGTGTTGCATTAAGTCTTAGACAAAAAAAACAAGATGCAGCCTTTTTCTAAAATTTCTTTAAGGCTACATGCCGACGTAAGAATGCATTGCCAATTAAGACTTCTTTTTCACAGTGGGAATTGTAGGTGCCAAATTACTATGGAGTGTCAGTGTAACGATTTTTTATTTCTAGAAATGTAAAACTTGAGTGGCTGGATGTTGAAAGGACTGACAAGAGGGTAACAGTTAAGTAATGCAATTTATTTTTGTGTATTTGGTTCTATCATGAATTGTTCTTGCTGGTCCTGTATGTTAGATGAGAAACAGAAAAGTTTATATTTGACAGCAGATTTCCATTGCCTGGTGATCTACTGTCAAAAAGGAGGGTAAGTATTTTAAACCTGACAAATTAAACAGGCCCAAATATTGGGTTTTGGGCTGCAGTTTTACTGTGCATAAAGTACATGACATGGTGTTGTGTGTCACCGCTTTTTACATATGCTATTGTTTTGTCTATGCTTTTTGTGCTTGATATACAGCAAGTATATCTGATGGCTTTGATGTTTTGTGCGTTTTTATTATTTTTTGCATGTTTTCGTTGTATGGGGATGGTCATGACGATGCCCATCGCTACGCAACAGTTGGTTGAACTTGTTCTGGTTACTAAATTCCACAGCTAATGATATTTTCATGCTGTAAACATGAGAGGCAGCACTTTACCAGTGCATGTCTAAATTGGCTATAATGGTATTACAGAAAACTAAAAGAGATCTACAGGATCAAAGTGTGTCACCTGTCACCTGTGACCTGTCACGTTACTGCCCTTCCCTTAAAGGAACAGGCAGCCCTACATTTATGTATCCTTGATTGGACCTAAGGATGAAATTATAGATCTGTGACTCAAGGTGGCCTAATTTCTATATTACATGAGGTAATGGTGTCCTGTCTCCTAAGTAGCATATGGCCTTTGCTTCTTAAAAGGAAACTAGGTTTTCATTTTTCCCTGCAGAAGGAACTGGAACATTACCTAAGATTACCGTATATGGTGCAGTCGCCAGCGGTAGAGTTAAAATGTATGTGACTTTGGCCTTTTGTGTATCACCCGTACTCTTGGTGATGTCACATGCCTGACTACTAAATTCTTGTCCTTCCTATAGATTTTTATTTTTTTTATTGCTTTTGTTCCTTCCCTGCCCAATGTCGCATTATGCTCAGTGATTGGGGATTTTAGTTGTGTCCTAGTTTCAATTCCCTTTTCCGTATTCCTTTCACCAGTCAGCCCATTTATTATTGTAGGTGTATTGTTCAGGTACATACTTCCAGACTGCAGTGATGCACCAAGAACCCCCATATTATGTACAATTCCCTTTTGCATGACCAGACTGGTTTCCAAGAATTTTCCTTAGGCCTGCTGCAATGTTTTCCAGCCTGACTGTCAGGGTAGCGATAACCTGGCTAACTGACTCAATATTATAGTAAGACAAGTTTTCCATACCAATAGGAGATATCTTACGTTTACCCTTTTGAACATGACGAATTTTCAATGTCTATTTCTAATGTAGCTTTTACCCTTTTGTTCCTGCTGCTTTAATTTTCGGTAGGATCAGAAGTTTCTAATCATGCAAATATCAGGACCCTCTAGTTCTTGTCTTTTGTTTTTATATCTGACTATTAGCCTGTGTATTGCCTAGTGCACCTGATGTGAAAGGTTTCTACATGCCTATGATAATCTGTATCATGTGATTTCTCTATTGAAATGTCCTAGATAAGGAATTTAGAAACATTTATATGTAATCATTCAGAAAAAAAATGTGTTTGCCCTATTAGACAATGCCACCATATGTGAAGACATCCATTTTAGATAGAATTTTCGTGTAGTTTTCTACCCTTAGATGATGGAGGCTCTCACACGGAAACCCAATTGAAAAGCTTAGAGGCACTGTTTTGCCTACTGCCTTTTTATTTGTATTGCTTCCTAAGAAAGACAGTGTATTCTGGACCAAAATTGTGCCATGGCGTGTGGCCACTCCTTTGACGGACCTCAGGCCACTTGTTTACAGTCCCCTTGTTATACAACGAACTGGTTAAAGCATCACGCTTGCTTCGTCATAAGGCGTTCAACATCAGAAAAGATGGAGGAGCTGGTTTTGCCACAGAACCAGAATTTCAGTACACAAGAGCGCCTGTCATGTGCTGGTAACCTCTGACAGTGTGCAGTCCCTTGAGCCTCTTGGCCTGAGTTTTTGGCCACACACACCCCCTCTTTTCCTTTGCTTCAATGGAAGTGCAGTGCACCGGCGGATCCAAGATTGACAGAAGGCACTACATTCCAGTGCCCATGAAAGAGCAGCCTGAGCGTCCTCTGACACCGAATGATGAGTGTTGGATCCTGAGAATGGTCCCGGGTCTGCACAAGATGATCTGTGCCCATGACCAATGAGGAGCATATTATTTGTAGTGTCTGCAGCAGAGGAAAGACACAGGTGCACTGCCTTGAAACATTGAGACCGTGAGCTGTGAGTGTTTGCCAGGAGGGCACTCCAACTGAGCAGTACTTTCTTTTTTTTTCATGAAAGGCTTGAATGAAGAGGCCCATGCAAAAGAAAACAACAGAAGAAGATTTGATGGACAATAGAAGCCTGCCAGAGAGGCTTTTTGAACGGACTCTGGGCATAGGTGGTTTCACAAGAGGTTTCCGTGTGATTGTATAGACTAGGTGTTAGAAGACTGTTTGTTTTGCTGGCATTGTCTAGTATAAGCAGAATAAAATCCATTTTCTGTGGAAAGGTGCCCCCTTTTCACCTCAGAGCATTGATGAGGGTCACCACTGTTTCACCTGAACATAAAAATTATGGTTTCATTTGTAATAGTGGTTACTACTTTCTCCCGTTGTCTCTATGTTTTCTAGTGTTTTTTAAACATGACGTTGTCATTTATGGGTGGGATTGTTTTTCTCTACCCAATTGACTTCTGCACCCGCTTCTCAACCTATGTCTTTTCCCACTACTGTTTCTTTGCACTCTTTTTCACCCTTTTCCTGAACATGAGCAGGTTAAAAGATCAGAATTCGTAAGCAATTCTTCTATACAGCTTCTGCATCGACACTAGTTAGTAGTAAACATCACTAATTGTTGGGGGTGTGATCTTATGCCACCTAGATAGAGGTATTCCTTATTTTGTCCTGCCATATGTGGCCTTTGTGCTACTACATGTGTCCCGTGAGAGTCGCTAAGTAATAGGATGATGCTACAGCAACATCTCCATGACTTCATGTCTGTAGACCTGGACTAAGATCAGTATGAGTATAGTGATTGCCTATGTAAGGGCAAAAGGAGGGTCTGTCGTACTTTGGTATTTGGGACCACGTAGAAGACAGGGCCCTACCCCTGTTTATTCATGTCTTAGCAAACCGCGATTGGTCAATGCGGTATTTACAAGCGCTTTGCATAACGTCCCATTGCCAAATGCACTATGTATACGTTATTATACATTGACTCCGTGGGTTCCATCTTGGAGCGGTGGCCATCTTGTCATTGCCCTCACATAGACAAACACATTATAAGCCTTTAGAATACATGTACTTTCTGCTTGACTTCTCCATGACCTGGGCAGCTGGTCTCCGCTGCCCCAGGTCAGTCCGGTCTCACGAGCTCCCCTTCCTCCGGCCACCTGTGATTAGCATCAGGGCTTGACACACCATAAAGTCCTTTCATCGCACACAAGCCTCCGACTAATCACTTTCGCACCTGCTTGTTCCTGCTTTATGGCCTGTTTCTCAAAACAGGAGATGCTCATGTTTATTGGGGTCAGATGTGGGATCTGAGCCTTGCTCGGTAAATAATTGCGGGCTGGCTGAACTGAAATGTGAGATTGCAATCATGACTCTGCTTGTTCTTTGAAGTAAAATATGTGAATGACCAACTGCAAGAGAAGGGCGGTGTTGCCCAGAGCATAATATGCATTATAAAAGAGAACACTGGTTTTCGTTCTGGAGACTGCCTCATTCAGTTGCTAAGGCTTCTGTGCGACATAGTCTCAGTAATTTGAGTATAATAAAGATGTCTTTTCATATTTCAGCTTCTGTTGCCAAGTTCTTTGTGCAAGATATGCAGAATTTTATAAAACCACATCAGGAAGTACTCGAAGTCATAGGGTGCTACCCCTAGCACCTCTGGAGTCTCAAAAATTGGAGTACTTCACATACCCGGGGACAGTGTAGATTGGAGACCCGAGAGGCTCCTGCGGCGGGGGCATTTCTGTTGTGCGTGCACAAGGCACCGGGACATCACGAGTATCGGGCGGCCCCGGAAGGCAGTGGGCCGCCCCCACGTTAGTGCTCATTATTCAGAGCCCCGTGAAGGCTCCAACGGTTGGGGACATTACTGGTTCTCGAGCGCGATTGGCGCTCCAACGAAGGGGGCATTTCTTGAGTGACAGAGCGCGAGTACGCTCCGACGGTCCGGGGGCATTTCTAAAGCGACTGAGTGGCCCCAGATGGCAGCGGGCCGCTCCCCCCTTGCCCCACAGTGACGATCAGAGCCACGAAGGCTCTAGGGGGCATGTTGCGCAGCTGGAGCCCAGGAGAGGGTCCACGTGAGTGCTGCAGATTGGTATTGGAGAAGGCACCGTGGTGCCCAGGCTCAGTTCTACAGCTGCCCAGCACTTAGTGGGCAGCTGCGACGTTTAGGTTGGGATATTTGCGCTTTTTAGCTTGCGCAGCTGGCGCAGTTTGACTGGGACAGAGCGTCCTAGCCTGGACAAGGCCAGTTGGCCTAGGGACTGCCACAGGTGGTGGCTCATGTGAGTTTTGCGCTAAGGTTCCTAACCTACACCTCTGAATGTATTTTATGCATCATGTGTTTTCCTAACCTGCACCTCTGAATGTGTTTTCATGCGTCATGTGCCATTGCTTTACACCGCTGAATGTATTTTATGCATCATGTGTTTTCCTTCCCTACACCTCTGAATGTTAGGCATCATGTGTAATGTGCGTTTACCCCTACAGGTATTGTGATACTTAGGTGGTTGTTTGTTTTCTCCTAGTACAGGTGGTGCTAGTGAGGTCCTAGTTCCCTGCGTGACATTTTCCTAAGGTGGTTAGGGTTGCGTAGGTGATACTTTCTTGTTACCAGTAGTTACTGGTTGTGTGTTATATGTGTATTTTGTGCTACAGTAATTTTATATTCTAAAAGTGCTAATTCCTGACAGTGGTCCAGGTGGCCCTGTCTTGTACAGATCCCTTGTAAATTCTGCCCGTGCCTGTTGGCACATTGTAAAGTGTGTGTTTCTATCTAATGTGTTTTACTATAATACAAAGGCTATTTTTATAGAATACCTTGTGTGGAGTTTCCTTTGTGGTGGGCCTTGGGTGTTGTTGCTGGGTGCGCGCGCAAACGCTTTACACCTTGCCTCAGAGATAAGCCTGACTGCTCGTGCCAAGCTACCAAGGGGGTGAGCAGGGGTTATCTTTGGCGTGTAACTTCCTTGCCCTGACTAGAGTGGTGGTTTCTGCCTGGCTTTGGCGCAAGCCCTAGCCAACCAGAAATCCCAGTTCTAACATTGGTGATCAGCGGTGGGATTTGGACTTGCGTTTGCGCTGTACCGCAGCAGCGACTGGCTACACCACAAAACTCTGCATTAGATAACCACATTTTAGGGATTATTGTTTTTGAGTTCCATTATTTCTTCTCCTAAAGGTGTCCTTTGTGAATCATGTACTCCTGTGTTAGCTCAGACACTCAGGTTCCTTGTGTTAAACTCTTCTCGAGAACGTCCGCCAAAATGGAGCCTGCTTTTAATTTCTGTGGTCTGTTTAGATACAGTAGGTTGGAGTTGGTAAGGTTCTGTGAAGAGAGAGACATAGAGGTGGGTGAGTCAGAAACCCAGTCCAAACTGAGGGACAACCTGATCCTATGGCAAAAGGATGAGTGGGAGCGAGAGCGCAGTGAGGAAGATAGGGCCCGGGCCGCACGCCAAGAGGGTGGTGGGTCTGTGGGGAGCCCTGAAGATTCAGAAGAGGAGGAAGGTTACCTGACAGGGACGCCAGTAGAAAGTGAAGACCCCATAGATAGGGAGTCCCTTGCTGGGTCCAGTGTCAGGAGCAGCACCCCATCCCTTTACCTGTCCCCAGAGAAGTGGATAGATAGGAGGGAAGAGAGGGAGCATCAGCTGGCCATGGAGAAGCTCAGGTTAGAGCATGCCAAGGAGATGGCGCAGCTGGGTGTGGAGGAGAGGATGGCGGAGGCTGAGAGGGCCTTCGCCAGGGAGAGATTAGCTCTGGAGGGTAAGTTGTCCCCAGAGCGCAGTGGTAGTTTTCTGGATTCACCAGTGAGGGTGGAGTCCAGTGGTGGCAGCGATAGAGAGGCCAGTGCAGAGAGTTCCATTCCCAGTTCCCCCAGTCTGGTACCTGTGTCCCCAGAAGAGGAGTATAGGTTGAAGTTCAGGGGCAGTAGGAAGCTGCCTCACCAGGATTGGGGGGAGTTTGTGGATGAATGTGATGATGCACTGTGCGATTGGGAGAGGGTTAACAGGGACCGTGATGTTAGGAATCTGTTTAATCTGGTTCTCAAGGAGCAGGTGCTCAGGAGTTGTTGTCCCGAGTTGCGCCAACACCTGTTGGAGTATGGGTTTGCTAGTCCAGGGGACCTTGCAAAAGAAGCGGACCGTTGGGAAAGGGTCCAAGGTTCTGATGAGGTATGGGAGAGTGCTTCCAACAGCAGTGGCTCAGGGATCTTCCCGTCTTGGATGGGGGTAGAGGTTCAGAGTAGCCCAGCTAGGTCCCAGAGTAGTGAGAGGGGTGTAGGGGCTCACGGCCTATCTCAGCGGAGTAGGAGTGAGTGGGTGACTTTGAGTCCCCAGAGGCCCGAAACCCAGTCTCAGAGCCTGGATGGTTTCTTCAGGGAACACCAGGTAGGGGGCCTAGGCTGTCCTGTTAGGCCACTTAAAGAGGATCGCCCAGAGTATGGAGAACCTGGAGTCTCTGTAAATAGATCTCCAGTGGTTCTGGTGTCAGGCAGTACCGCTCCAGTAGGGAGGGTGCAGAAGTCCAGCGAGAGGAGTGGCATGGGGCTGTGTTCCCCGGTGGAGGAGCCAGTGGGTCAAGGACCAGCCGGTAGGGCTGAGTCTCCTAGAAGTGACCATGGCGACCACACGTCTGTCCTGGGGGATCTTCGCGTACTGTCAGGTGGACAGGGGACGGGAGATCTGCGCCAGGCAGACTGTCATGCAACATATGAGGAATATGTTACTCTTGGGGGGGATACTGTGTGAGTCCCCAGAAGTCCTGGAGTGCCAGGCAAGTATGCAACCAAAGGTTCTAGACCAGAGGTTGGGAGGCCAGGTTCAGGATCAGCCTGACCTGCAGGGTAGGACGACTGTAACCAGTGTCCTGACCGGTTCTTCTTCCAGAGGTACCGCCCCAGTTGGTAGGGAGCAGGACTCTGGAAGGGGGTGCAGAGGGTGGGAGAGCCCGCCTCTGACCCCGGTGCAACCTGAGGGGTTAAACCCTAGGTTGGGAGACCAGTTCTCAGGGAGAGGTCCTTGGCTGGTGGGGAAGTTGATTTCTGAGGGTGCCTCTCAGAGGAGGGGAGGACGGAACCCTAGAAGAAGAGGTAGGGGGAGGAGAGCCTCACCCGTGACTGTTGGTCAGCTTGAGGGTACAGACCCTGGGCTGGAAGATCAGTGGATGTTTAGAACAGCCCTGATGAGGGGAAGAGTGGAAAATGGTCACTATGTGCCAGGGGTTACTACCCCCCACTCTGTGGTTAGGCAAGGACCAGTGGCGCCTAGATGGCCTAGGGCCTGGTCCTGGCCGCGGACAGCTGAGGAGTACCAGTGGGGTAGCCCAGTTGGTCCGCCGAGTTCTTTTAGAAGGAATTCCATGGGTTTAGAGTGGCGTAAAACCGGAGAGTGTCCCTGCCGTTGCGGGCCTGCGTCCGTGTTTTGTCGCCCAAAGCAGGGAAGACCTTCACGGTGGTGATTGGTCTACCCTGCGTTGTGGCTGGAAGGGGGTTGTGTTGGACCCGGCCCTTCTGGCAGGTTCACCCCGAAACCTTTTTGCTTTTTGTTGGTGACTTGGTGTAATGATTTTTGTTTTTTGCGCACTTTACCGCTGTGTCCCAGGGTAAAGTGCGTGCATGTTGTGAGGTTGGCCTGCCCTCCCATAGGAATTCATGGGGGAATGTATGTGTCCTGGTAGTTCCTGATGCGTGGGGTGTGCAGGCCCGAGTTTGGTATGTGCGGACTCGTGTGATTGAATGCTGCGCGATGATGTGTGCGGCGTGCATGTACCTAGTGTGGAAGTGCCACTTCTAGAAGTGGGCACTTCAGTGTGCAGTATGAAATGTGTGGCTTGTCTGGCGATTGGCTGGTGGAGGTCATGTGACGGACTAGGGAAATCCCCGGCGACAGGAGGAGTCACCCAGTGGTGAATGGGAGTTTAGCATACTGATGGCTGGGGAGGAGTATACCTGGGTCCTGAATAGGACAGGGCTTTCCCCACACACTGCTGGCTCCGGCCCCACCCTGGCCTGCCAGTGAATAGGGAGAGGGGCTGAGCAAAACAAAGTGCTCAGGAACCAGATGTAACTGGTTCGCCCCTTCCCTGCACCTTCGGACAAAGACTTTTTACTGTATAAAAAGGGGCTGTGTCCCCTTACAATTTGTTCTCTTGCAGGATCAACTTGAGGGGGGCCTGCTGCTGCTGGGCGCCAGGAGAGACCGCCACTGGGGACTGCCTCCCTGCTGGAGGGCCCTGTGAGCTGGCTCTGGGCCCAGTCTTTGCCCCCCTGCTCTTGGAAGACTTTGCTGCTGGATTTTCCCTTGTAGCGCCTGGGAGCGCTTTTTGGGCTTTGTAGCGCTGGGAGCGCTGTTTTGCTTTATAGCGCTAGGAGCGCTGTGATTCTGATAGCGGGTGCCCACCCCGCGATTCTGCCGTTTTCTGACAAGTTCGGCGGGTGCCCACCCCGCCATTGTGCTCGTTACGAGGGAGCCTACCCCTCATTGCCGCCGGATTGAAGTCACCGCCGCGGCCGGGTGGAACAGGAAGCCAGGCAGCTGTAGAGAAGACGTGGGTGGGACTTAGAAGCAGGAAGCGACGGGAGCCTACCCCGCGCTCCTGCACTGGCCGCAAGGAGTCCGCGTCAGGACCAAGAGGAAGACGGAAGAGGACGGGAGCCCACCCCGCCTCCCCGAGTGCCTGCAGAAGTCCCGGTGAGTGAGGAGGGGGTCGGGGTGAAATACCGGAGCTCGGCAGGACTGGGGCTGGTGTGTAGAGAGACTGAGCGGTTCCGCCGTGCAGGGACCGCTCCCGCATACCCGGGGACAGTGTAGATTGGAGCCCCGAGAGGCTCCTGCGGCGGGGGCATTTCTGTTGTGCGTGCACAAGGCACCGGGACATCACGAGTATCGGGCGGCCCCGGAAGGCAGTGGGCCGCCCCCACGTTAGTGCTCATTATTCAGAGCCCCGTGAAGGCTCCAACGGTTGGGGACATTACTGGTTCTCGAGCGCGATTGGCGCTCCAACGAAGGGGGCATTTCTTGAGTGACAGAGCGCGAGTACGCTCCGACAGTCCGGGGGCATTTCTAAAGCGACTGAGTGGCCCCAGATGGCAGCGGGCCGCTCCCCCCTTGCCCCACAGTGACGATCAGAGCCACGAAGGCTCTAGGGGGCATGTTGCGCAGCTGGAGCCCAGGAGAGGGTCCACGTGAGTGCTGCAGATTGGTATTGGAGAAGGCACAGTGGTGCCCAGGCTCAGTTCTACAGCTGCCCAGCACTTAGTGGGCAGCTGCGACGTTTAGGTTGGGATATTTACGCTTTTTAGCTTGCGCAGCTGGCGCAGTTTGACTGGGACAGAGCGTCCTAGCCTGGACAAGGCCAGTTGGCCTAGGGACTGCCACAGGTGGTGGCTCATGTGAGTTTTGCGCTAAGGTTCCTAACCTACACCTCTGAATGTATTTTATGCATCATGTGTTTTCCTAACCTGCACCTCTGAATGTGTTTTCATGCGTCATGTGCCATTGCTTTACACGGCTGAATGTATTTTATGCATCATGTGTTTTCCTTCCCTACACCTCTGAATGTTAGGCATCATGTGTAATGTGCGTTTACCCCTACAGGTATTGTGATACTTAGGTGGTTGTTTGTTTTCTCCTAGTACAGGTGGTGCTAGTCAGGTCCTAGTTCCCTGCGTGACATTTTCCTAAGGTGGTTAGGGTTGCGTAGGTGATACTTTCTTGTTACCAGTAGTTACTGGTTGTGTGTTATATGTGTATTTTGTGCTACAGTAATTTTATATTCTAAAAGTGCTAATTCCTGACAGTGGTCCAGGTGGCCCTGTCTTGTACAGATCCCTTGTAAATTCTGCCCGTGCCTGTTGGCACATTGTAAAGTGTGTGTTTCTATCTAATGTGTTTTACTATAATACAAAGGCTATTTTTATAGAATACCTTGTGTGGAGTTTCCTTTGTGGTGGGCCTTGGGTGTTGTTGCTGGGTGCGCGCGCAAACGCTTTACACCTTGCCTCAGAGATAAGCCTGACTGCTCGTGCCAAGCTACCAAGGGGGTGAGCAGGGGTTATCTTTGGCGTGTAACTTCCTTGCCCTGACTAGAGTGGTGGTTTCTGCCTGGCTTTGGCGCAAGCCCTAGCCAACCAGAAATCCCAGTTCTAACACCAGGTATCCGTGAACCATGGTGGTGATCAGGTGGTCTGAGGATCGCAATATGCTGGTGGTGCTGCTGCGGCACTACCAAACATATTATGAATTTCCTCCTCGCCGGGGCTCTCATGCAGAGATTATGCCATAAAAATGCTGGTGGTGAGGAAACCTAGGGGGCCATACGGGGCCCCCTGTTACTTCAGGGCCTGGTGATGCATGCAAAGGAGCACATGGTGTGCCCCCCTATCTGCATGCACCCCCTGTTCCAGTACGGCATGGACTTTATAGTCCATGCCGTGCTGGAATGCGCTGTGGCAGTCCCATGGTGCTGCCTTTCTAAGGCTCTCCTGTGAGCCTTTGAAAGGCAGCGCCGTTAGGCCAGCTGCCGTAGGACCATTTGCCCGGATGTCTACTTGTAATCTGGTGGGTGTTGGAGTTTGGCAGTGTGGGAATCGGGTGGTGGTGTGCCGCCCCGCTTTTACACCACCAAACTAATAATCTGGTCCAAAGAGACCAAATCGATAGTGGCTTCGCCTGTTCCATATTTCTATTGATGGAGCCCGTCAAGTGATCCTGGGTAATGTATTATAAACAAAGGGGCATATTTACAAGGGTATAGCACCACAGGAACATCACTTTTACTGCTTTTACTGATGTTTTTGTGGTGCAATCCCTGCTCCATATTTACAAAGTGGTGTTAAGCCACTTTCTGTGGTTTAACCCCTTCGCTGCCAGGCCTTTTCCCCTCCTTTGCCACGCCCTTTTTTGGATATTTGGGGTAGTGCGCGCTAAGGCCCCTGTAACTTTTTGATCACATAAGGTATCCAGGCCAAATTTGCGTCCTTTTTTCCAACATCATGGGGATTCTAAAGGTACTCAGGGTTTGTGGATTCTCCTAGAGGGGTTACAGAAATTAGCCAAAATACAGCAAAATTTTGTTTTTTTTTCGAAAAAATGGGAAAACGGGCTGCAAATGAAAGCATCTGGGTTTTTCCCTGCAAATGTTGTCAAAAAAGGGTTTGTTGGGTTGAAATCACCATTTTCCCAGCTTTTCGGGGATACCAGACTTTTGTCAGAAACCCAACATTTTTTACACAGTTTTGGCATTTTTCTGGGACATAGCCTATTTTTGCTATTTTTTGTGCTTTTGACCTCCTTCCAGTTAATGGCAGAAATGGGTACAAAAGCAATAATGGATCCTGGAAAGCTATACATTTTCGAGAAGAAGACAAAATTCTGAATTCAGCAAGGGGTCATTTGTGTAGATCCATCAAGGTTTTTTTATAGAAACTAACAGTTAAATATAGGATAAATTGAAAATTAGTTGAAAAAACCAGCATTTTGTGTCAACGTTTTCCACTGTAACTTCTTCTAATTATGACAGCTCTTTGAAAGCAATATACCATTACATCCGCTGGATATTACTGGTTGTGGGGATATATAGGACTTGTAGGTTCACCAAGAACCCGACGAACCCAGAGCCAAAAACTGAGCAGCAACTTGCAATGGTTTTTTATTATGTACCGGGTATATAGTAATTATTCTGTAAAAATGTGTACATGGAAAAATCGGTATGAAAGACACCTATGTATTTCTGAAATGGGAACAAAATATAGAGTTTAGAAACAGTAGATATTTGCACATTTCTGAAATTGGGAATACTCATACTAGCATGAGAATTATCAGTCATTTTTTAGAATGACTTCTTTTTTACACAATATCTTTCATTTGGAAGGCAGAAATGCATCGAAAGTCAATAGATAATAACAGTTCCTTTACAAATCTGAATTACCCTAAGTCTCCCGATAAAAATGGTACCTCACTTGTGTGGGTAGGCATAGTGCCCGCGACAGGAAACGGCGCAAAACGCAACGTGGTCACAACTCAATATCGCAGTGAAAATTTACCCTTTTTTGGCAAAGTGCCTAGCTCTAGTTTTTGAACCCTAGCTCTGCGGGCACCTTGGTAAACCCAGCAAACCTATACATTTTTGAAAACTAGACACCCAGGGGAATGCAGGATGGGGTGACTTGACTGCCTCCCACCAGGGTCTGTTACCCAGAATCACTTGCTAACCTAAAGAATTGTAAAAAAAAACACATTTTCCCCACATTTCTGTGGTGGAAAGTTCCGGAATCTGTGTGGATCCACAAATTTCCACCCACCCTGCGTTCCCCAAAGTCTTACGAGAAAAACGGTACCTCACTTGTGTGGGTCGGCCTAGTGCCTGCGACAGGAAACGGCGCAAAATGCAACGTGGTCACACCTCAATTTCGCAGTGAAAAATGACGCTCTTTTGGCAAAATGTCTAGCTGTAGTTTTTGGACCCTAGCTCTGCGGGCACCTTGGGAAATCTAGCAAACCTATACATTTTTGAAAACTAGACACCCAGGGGAATCCAGGATGGGGTGACTTGACTGCCTCCCACCAGGGTCTGTTACCCAGAATCCCTTGCAAACCTAAACAATTGTCCAAAAAAACACATTTTCCCCACATTTCTGTGGTGGAAAGTCCCGGAATCTGCGTGGATCCACAAATTTCCACCCACCCCGCGTTCCCCAAAGTCTTACGAGAAAAACGGTACCTCACTTGTGTGGGTCGGCCTAGTGCCCGCGACAGGAAATGGTGCAAAACGCAACGTGGTCACACCTCAATTTCGCAGTGAAAAATGACCCTTTTTTGGCAAAATGTCTAGCTGTAGTTTTTGAACCCTAGCTCTGCGGGCACCTTGGGAAACCTAGCAAACCTATACATTTTTGAAAACTAGACACCCAGAGGAATCCAGGATGGGGTGACTTGACTGCCTCCCACCAGGGTCTGTTACCCAGAATCCCTTGCAAACCTAAAAAATTGTCAAGAAAAACACATTTTCCCCACATTTCTGTGGTGGAAAGTTCCTGAATCTGCGTGGATCCACAAATTTCCACCCACCCCGCGTTCCCCAAAGTCTTATGAGAAAAACGGTACCTCACTTGTGTGGGTCGGCCTAGTGCCCGCGACAGGAAACGGCGCAAAACGCAATGTGGTCACACCTCAATTTCGCAGTGAAAAATGACCCTTTTTTGGCAAAATGTCTAGCTGTAGTTTTTGAACCCTAGCTCTGCGGGCACCTTAGGAAACCTAGCAAACCTATACATTTTTGAAAACTAGACACCCAGGGGAATCCAGGATGGGGTGACTTGACTGCCTCCCACCAGGGTCTGTTACCCAGAATCCCTTGCAAACCTAAAAAATTGTCAAAAAAACCACATTTTCCCCACATTTCTGTGGTGGAAAGTTCCAGAATCTGCGTGGATCCACAAATTTCCACCCACCCCGCGTTCCCCAAAGTCTTATGAGAAAAACGGTACCTCACTTGTGTGGGTCGGCCTAGTGCCCGCGACAGGAAACGGCGCAAAACGCAACGTAGTCACACCTCAATTTCGCAGTGAAAAATGACCCTTTTTTGGCAAAATGTCTAGCTGTGGTTTTTGAACCCTAGCTCTGCGGGCACCTTGGGAAACCTAGCAAACCTATACATTTTTTAAAACTAGACACCCGTGTGCTTCCAGGGAGGCATGGCTTGCGTGGATCCCCCAATTTTTCCTTACCCAGAATATCCTGCAAACCTCAATTTTAGCTGAAAAAATCAAATTTTTCACACATTTTTGTGTGGGAAAGTTGTGACATCACCAGGCTCACTCAAATTTCCCACCACCCAGCGTCCCCCCGGGTCTCCCGGTAAAAATGGTGCCTCACTTGTGTGGGAGGCCCAAGTACCCGCGGCAGGCAAGGGCCCAAAACGCAGTGAGGTGAAATCAAAATTGCCTATCTCAAAACCACCTGGTTTTGCAAGGGGGGTCACTTGGGTTTTTGGCCCGGTGCTCGGCGGCCATCTAGGGAAACCTACCAAACCCATACATTTCTAAAAACTAGACACCAGGGGGCTTCCAGGGAGGTATGGCTTGCGTGGATCCCCCAAAGTTTCCTTACCCAGAATCCCCTGCAAACCTCAATTTTAGCTGAAAAAAATCACATTTTTCGCACATTTTTGTGTGGGAAAGTTGTGGCATCACCGGGGTCACTCAAATTTCCCACCACCCAGCGTTCCCCCGGGTCTCCCGGTAAAAATGGTGCCTCACTTGTGTGGGAGGCCCAAGTACCCGCGACAGGCAAGGGCCCAAAACGCAGTGAGGCGACATCAAAATTGGTTTTGGGCCCTTGCCTGACGCGGGCACTAGGCCTACCCACGCAAGTGAGGTACCATTTTTCTCTGAAGACTTTGGGGAACGCAGGGTGGGTGGAATTTTGTGGACCCACGCAGATTTCAGAACTTTCCACCACAGAAATTTGAGGAAAATGTGTTATTTTGGACACATTATTAGGTTTGCAATGTATTCTGGGTAACAGAACCTGGTGAGAGCCAGTGAAGTCACCCCATCCACGATTCCCCTCGGTGTCTAGTTTTAAATAATGTACAGGTTTGCTAGGTTTGCCTACGTGCCAACTGCGCTAGGGCCCAAAATCCACAGGTATGCACATTGCTAAAAAAAAAAAACTAATTCGGAGCCCAGTGGGCTTTCTGCCGCCCTGGGGGGGGGAATCGGGGAAGGGGGTTTCATCCTGATATGCCCCTAAAGGGGCAGAAAGACTGTGGCTATTTTTTGTGGGGGTGGGGGCATTGGTATGAACATTTTGGGCAGCCCCCACCCCCACGCATAAAAAAACCTGCGTACTTGCTGGCGCCTAGTGGGCTTTCTGCCCCCCCAGGGGGCAGATCAGGGGCCACTGCCACCATCTGCCCTCCCGGGGGGGGGCAGAAAGACTGGAATTTCTCTGGGAGTGGGGTGGGGTATTGTCATGTCCATTTTGGGGGGCCCCTACCCCTACACTAATAAAACAAGAAAATCCATCTTTTCTAGTGGGAATTAGCGCCCCCAGGGGGGCCCAGATTGGGGGCTACAGCTCCCATCTGCCTCCTGGGGGGCAGAAAGACTGTCATTTTTGTGGGGGGGAGGGTGGGGGCATTGGCGTACCCATTTCGGGCAGCCCACACCCTAAAAACAATTGCGCTAAAAAAAATCCCTGGTGTTTAGTGGGCTTTCTGCCCCCCCTGAAGGGGCAGATTAGGGGCCAATGCCCCATCTGCCCCCCGGGGGGGCAGAAAGACTGTAATAATTGGGGGGTGGGGTGGGGGCATGGGCCTGCCCGTTTTAGGCAGCCCCCACCCCTATTTTTATTTTTTTTGTAAATTCCCTGGTGTCTAGTGGTCTTTTTGCCCCCCCGGGGGGGCAGATTGGGGGCCAATGCCCCATCTGCCCCCCAGGGGGGGCAGAAAGGCTGTAATGGTGGCGGGTGGGTGGGGGCATTGGCGTGCCCGTTTCGGGCAGCCTACACCCTAAAAACAATTGCGCTAAAAAAAATCCCTGGTGTTTAGAGGGCTTTCTGCCCCCCCGAAGGGGCAGATTAGGGGCCAATGCCCCATCTGCCCCCCGGGGGGGGGGCAGAAAGACTGTAATAATTGGTGGGTGGGTGGGGGCATTGGCCTGCCCGTTTCGGGCAGCCCCCACCCTAAAAACAATTGCGCTAAAAAAAATCCCTGGTGTTTAGTGGGCTTTCTGCCCCCCCTGAAGGGGCAGATTAGGGGCCAATGCCCCATCTGCCCCCCGGGGGGGCAGAAAGACTGTAATAATTGGGGGGTGGGGTGGGGGCATGGGCCTGCCCGTTTTGGGCAGCCCCCACCCCTATTGGTATTTTTTATAAAACTCCCTGGTGTCTAGTGGGCTTTTTGCCCCCCCGGGGGGGCAGATTGGGGGCTACTAAATAATGCCCAAAATATTTGGGGGGAACAAAGGCCCTTGCCCAAGGGGCCGCTCCCCCCTCCCTGGTGTCTAGTGGGTGGATCCCTGCTTGGGGATCGCCCTCCTGTGGCGATCCCCAAGCAGGGATCCACTGGGGAGGGGTACCATTGGAAAGGGGAGATTCTCCCCTTTCCAACGATACCTCTCCCGTCTTTCAACGTGCTCAGGGGGCTGAGATAGCCCCCTGAGCACATAGAAAGTGAAACTGAAATGAGCCTCTTGGCTCATTTCAGTTTCACTTTCACTGTAATGACGTCGGCGCGTCACGCGCGCCGATCGTCATTACAGTGAAAGGGGGGGGCCTCGGGAGCTGGGGAAGCTCTTCACCAGCTCCCGAGGCTATTTGCAGTAAAAGGGAATCCCTCTGGTGCCCGCACCAGAGGGATTCCACAAGGTATGCCTCATGACGAGCTGGACTCGTCATGGGCACAGCGCGACTGTGCTCCATGACGAGTCTAGCTCGTCATGGGCATACAAGGGGTTAATGCCGTTTTGTAAGTATGGTACACGTTCATGCCGTTTTCTGTACAATGGGTGTTGCTGTGGGCATTCATAACAAAAAAGCTCCCTCACGACCTCTATTATTGAAAAACAGTTCAATTGTGAAAGGGAAACAGAAGGGCCTGCACAATAGTCATACCAGTCACAAAGAAATATTTTTCTAATTTATTTTTTTATTTTTTATCATTTATCATTTTATGTTTTTCTTATCCAAAACAACCAATATACTTCTTTTACTTTCCACGAAAATCAATTTCACAATCTTAAATTTCACTGATTCAATGCATTACAGTGAATGTACATTAAATTAATTAATAATTGACAGTAATCCCTGGAACAGCCTAATATAGATCACACACGATCTATCTCATCCCACAGTCACACCTACAAACATTCCACATCATTCCACACTCAAACATATAGATCTCATAAAAAATATCAAAAAAGGCATAGGTTTAACTTGTTATTATCGTTAATTGAACTCTGGAGGTACTAGATACACCAAGCCTCCTGTGACTAACAAGTCAACTGCAAACGCAGAGTAGTGGTATCAGCTCAATGGTCGACGCGTTTCGATGGCATAGGTGCCATCTTCATCAGGACCACAGTTGTATTCACAAACGATAATGCCCAGGGAATACCTGCAATAATACATACATAGAAAGGGTTTTATGGTTGCCCAAAATTCCCTATACATTAAAATAATCCATACACGTTAGGTGATCACTTCGTGAGAAATAACAAGGAAAGGTTTTACAGACAACATAAAAAGTAAAAAAACGAAAATGAGTCTACAGAGAAAGTCTTTGTAACAGTAAATTAATTGTCATTGTACAATGAACATGACGACCCCATATGTTTGCACTACGATGAAGATGCGATTTTATCTGAAAGGGATACGTCTTTACCTCAAAAGAAAGGGAGAATACAATACCACCACCGACAAGAGTTCAAAACACCACGTGCGCCATTCACATTGCAGTCCTCTGTAATATATATCACCCACTATCACTAAAATTAGGGTTATGTAGTTGGAATGCTTACTTGTTTAAAAGAAATTCTGTTCAGAGCGTCTAGTCGTTTAATAAAGTAATCGAATTTCAAGAACCTGTCAACATGGTAAAGAACCCATTAATAGTCTTTTTGGTAGCGTCATAATCTGTACAATTAAGGATCTATGCCAATACAAATCTAAAAAACCTTTCTGAAAGACCAGATGGACAAAGGTATGCTGGTTTATTTCCAGTTAGCACCTATAGCCCGGTAAACCACTATAATGTTTAGTCAAAAATATACTCACATAAATGTGAGGCTGGCCTGGTAACGAATTTTTCATATATAAATAGTGGGGATACAGTTGACCTATTGCAGATAACGTTCTTATAGTCCCATTCATATAAATCGAACAACTTATTCGTCATTTATATCCATACACAGGTCTAACGTGCATTTTAAGCATAAGGTGCTTAATAGGGACAAATCGGGACAGGTGACTCAAATTCCTAACGGTACTTAATTCAGGCTGCTAGATAATGTGAAGTGGTTCTTTTGTTACTGAAATGCTAACCTTTAATTCGATCCCGAAGTTTTGTTCATTTTCAGTTATTCATTAAGAGATATGTAGCCGTCGTCCTGTTATATCCATCGACGCCCCAGTACTAGACAGAACAGAGACTAAAGTCATCTATAATTTATATAAGGAGTTTTTCATAGTATTGCTAATTAGTCATAAACGAGTTCAGCGCCAAGGAATTTTACCTTTTGTATTAAGGACTTCTTTTCTTGTAATACAAAAACAACGGCCCGCACAATACCAGTTCTAATCCTTATGATTCGTCTTTAAATCGGGGACGCGTGATATCTGTAAAGAATCAAGACAGGATAGCATAAACTCGTGATCTAATAACCACGAGTATTTGGTTACCTAATTTAAAACGAGGATGTGGCAGTCCTAACATTACTCTATCTACACGTATGTCTATCTAATGATTTACCTTCTTTTCCAAAGTCACTCTTCGTCGATAGTTTTCGGCTTCACGATCGTCCGGGTCGTCCAGCGCTCGCGATACGGCGGTACGCAATGACGTTGAAATTTGCCGTCTGATATATACATAACTGGCCAATCACAACGGCTCGGCCGATAAGTAGGTGGAGTATATGTCTAATGCGAAAAAAGAAAAACGGACTTTCTTGCGCCGTTTTGAAGCACCATTTTATAATGGGTATAGTGTGGTTAATCAAGGTAATTTTCGCGATATGTGGACATACATTAATGACTACGTTAACCGAGCAATCTGTAAATTGCTGGCCAATTGCAACCGCACTGCTAATGAATAGACGAAGTGTATGAAAAGTTAAAAGAGAAAAAGGACTAGCTTGTACCGTGTGAAGGCACCATCTTGTAATGGGTTTGTGTGTTGCAAATCTGAGGTACTTTTTTAGTTTATTTAGATTAGAGCCAACTTTATTTTGCTATATTGCTACTTCTGAACCCAGTGAAGGTCACATATTATAAAAATGGGATAATATCCAGCAGACAATAAATTTATAACGCCAGTCCCAAGGGATGATATGTTCTGCAATGTAACATAAAATACGGGTTAACAAAAGCCCGCATGATTAATAATTATGTTGGTGTGGGCACAGCATGATGAAAAAGCAAAAAAAAGTCAAAGATCAAAACAAAGAAGATTATTTTTGTGAACAGTTTATATTCTCGGTGTAATTTACTAAAGGGAACTGACTTCTGGGGGTTCCCTGTAGCAAATTAAGTTGTACGACTAGAAATAAAGACGTTTCCTAACACTACATACACATATTTTATAGATTCCAGGTCAGTAAATGGAGGGTAATCCAAACTTAACGTCATCATATTCATGACAAGCTTATCGGATACCAATTCTATAACTAAACTTGCCGGACCTCTCATAGTTTGTGACACTTCTTCAGTAAAAATAATTCAGCAGTCTAGAGATATTTATGTGTCAGATATATAAGAAGCCTTACTAGGTCTGTGTTACTAACCATTGTATATCAAGATTTAAACCCTTCCTGACACTGTTAAAGGTAAAAATCCAGAAGGTTTCACGTTTTTTTCGAGTTGTCTCTATTGATGTTCCGGCTTTACTACGGATTTTTTCCAAAATTAGCCATTTGAAATCACTTTCAGAATGGCTTTTATCTATACAGTGTTGTACGAGTGGAGCTGTAATTTTCTTCGTACGTATAGCTGATTTGTGCTCGCTATATCGAGTACGGAATTCTCGTGCGGTTTCTCCGATATATGCTAAACCGCATGGGCATAACAACATGTATACAATGTTATGGCTTCTGCAGTTTGTTAAATCTCGCAATTTTACGCATTTTCCTTCATATTGTATGGTGTCTGTAACCATAGCACTTTCACAAGCATGACAAGAGCCACACTTGTGATTTCCTAAGATCAAGGGCAGACCTGTTATTGTGAGTTGACGTCCTGTGATAGATTGGATAGGTCTCGTGTGCACTAGAAGGTCGCGGAGGTTGCGGTTTCTGCGATATGCTACCAGAGGTGGTTCCAGCTGAATTTCGTTTTCATCACTATTTAAGATTTTCCAATTTTTCATAATGATGTTCCTGATTTTATAATTCAGTGAAGAGTGGTTGATGACACATACCACTTGGTCTTTAGGTCCACGGGCAGTGCCTGTTAATAGTGCCTCTCTGTTGTAATATTTAGCCCTTTTATAGGCATGTCTTATTAGCCTATGTGGGTAGCCTCTAGCCAGAAGTCGTACCCGAAGGGCATCTCCATGTCTGTGAAACTCGTGTATGTCTGTACAGTTGCGCCTAATGCGCAAACGTTCTCCAAAGGGGATAGCATCTCTTTGGCTCGTTGGATGAAAGCTGTGGTAGTGTAATATTGTATTTTTAGCAGTTGGCTTTCTATATAGACTTACCTCGATTATGTTCTTGGAGCCTGAGATAAGAATATCCAAGAATTCCACCTGATGGGTACTACTTTTGGCTGTAAATTTTAAATTACAGTCACTGGCGTTAAGCCACAGTATAAATTCAGTCAATGATTCATTTGTGCCCGACCATATGAAGAAAATGTCATCGATAAATCGTCTCCAACCGATGACATTATCAGAAAAGGGAGCAACCTCGTTGAAGATGTTCTTAAGTTCCCATTCTCCCATATAGATGTTGGCCACACTGGGAGCACAAGATGCTCCCATGCTGGTGCCCTTGATGTGTTTGTACATGGAACCTTCAAACTCAAAAAAATTGTTCATGAGCACCACTTCCAAGCATTCTAGGATGAATACATCTGGTTGCCAGGAGTTCTAAATAACAAGGCAGCAACAGACTGTAACGCTTGATACTGAGGGATGTTGGTATACAACGCCTCAATATCAAGCGTCACTAATATCTGCTGATTGTTAAAAGCCATGCCCTCGATCTTATTAATCATGTCCCCTGTGTCACGGATGTATGACGCGTAGTTTTGTGTGAGGGGGCAGAGATAAGAATCCACATACTTGGAAAGGGGCTCGGTGCTAGAGCCAATCGTCGAAATGATGGGACGCATAGGCGGGTCTACTATGTTCTTATGAGTTTTCGGTAAGCCATACAAGGCTGGAGTTATAGGGCAGGATTTGTTCAGAAAATTATACTCCTCTTGGCAAATATCACCGCGATCTAAAGCCTTCTTAGTGATATCTAGGATGACCCCCTTCAGTTTAGACAATTCCTTGGGGTGGGATTTAGCATAGTGCTCTGGAACAGATAACATATCAGATATTTTTTCACAATATTCATTCTTATTCATGATCACTATGCCACCACCTTTGTCACAAGGTTTTATTATCAAATCTTTGTTTGACTTAATGCCACATAAGGCAGTATTTTCTGACACAGTGAGATTGTAGTGTGTAAATGGTAGCTTTTTGGTGACACGCTCTATTTCTTTAAGGACATTACGCTCAAAGATATTGACCTCGGGACCCACCATATCAAGGGTCGGAGTGAACTGGGAGGGAGGTTTACATCTGGAATGATTATCTATTTCCTCAGTAGGGGGACGATCTAGAAAAAACTTTTTTAGCCTTACTTTTCTGAAGAATGCAAATAAGTCTTCATGCAGTTTAAACAGATTCCGACGAGTGTAGGGAACAAAAGATAGACCCTTACTTAGTACAGCGCGTTCGTCATCTTTGAGAACGATAGATGAGAGGTTGAAAATAGGCATGGTATCATTATTACCTATTTCTGACTTTTCACTTCCTAGCACCAGTACTGCTGGTTGCGAGTCTTTAAGTAGGGTTGTTGCGTTTGATGTTGAGGGGCCATCGACTGAGAGTCCTCTCTGTTCGGTGCCCACCTTCTGTTCCTGCCTCTGAATCGGCCTCTCGATAAAAAAGGGGACTGTCCACGATACGATTGTTGTGTCATCTGTCTGCCTCTATAAGAGTTATACTGTCCACCTGATGTTTCTGGGCCATTATCAATGTCCGAGTCTGAAGAATATGTGTCAGAAAAGTTCACTACTCTTCTTCTAGGGACGTAATTATTATACCCTTGTCGATCTTGGTTTTGGTTCCAATCTTTGTAATAAGTGGCGTTCAAGTAAGGGTAAGCTTTTTCCTCTGTGTACCATCTTATATCTTTTTTTAGTTTCTCTGTTTTTTTATTTATGAGGTAGATTTCAAAATCTTTTAGTTCAGAGTCTACCTTTTCGAGTTTCGCCTTAGCATCATCCAATGCAGTGGAGGTTTTTAGTTTGTCCTCTAAGGTCTGTATTTCTTGGTTTAATACAGCCATCACCTCTCTGGCGGTCTCAATTATCAGGATCATCCAGTCCCTGGAGCAGTTGCTGTGGGCATTCCACAGCAACTCCTATTGCATTTTGACACTGCCCCAGATTTACAAGGATGTATAAATCTGAGACAGTGCCAAAAACTAAAGCCATGCAGGCGTGAGAATGGCACAACGAGGAAAAATACTTTTATGTCTCCTAGTTTTTTCATTTTCCATGTGTGCTGCATTCTGCAGCACACATAGAGAGAGCAAAACTTCATTTATGATTGTTTATGTGCAGGAATACCTTGCTGCACATAAAAAATAATTCCCTGCAACGCAGGCACCATTGCACTATGGCGCAAGTGTGTGTGTTGTGGCTCTAGGCAGCAATTTTTAGCACTAGTCCTAGGGAAAACAAAGGGATACGCCACATTGTTGTAAGTATGGCACATCCCTGCATTTTGGAAATGGCAGAGAGCGGCGCTGCAACTTCTGCCGCAGCTCCATTACTTTGTAAGTATGCCTCAAAGTGCATTAAGTAGGAGACAAATTTAGATATACGTAAGTCAATTCGGTCTCCTGTTGATCTAACTAAAAAGAACTAGTGATACTTGAGGTCAGTGAGCACCTCTAACTTTATAAATGCGAGCTTTATCTCTAAGCTTCATGAAGATAGCTCCATTTTGAACTTGTCATCTGTTATTACAATGCTAATGGAACAGGAATTGCAGAAAGTTGGGGAGTTGAGGCCTTCTTGTTCTGCGTACCCATGAGATGTTTGAACTATGTATTAGTGTTGATAATCCACTAAGGGGAGATCTCAAATTGTTTCTATCCTACAGTGAAGCTTCTTCCTGAGTTCCCACAAGCCTGACACCACCCCCACCCCCACGTTGGGATGTCTGTTATTTTATGCTTTTATGTGAGATTCTTGCTTGGGGCATTATCAGCCATTGCGGAATGGGCTGTGGCCTCCATTTTCCTCTGTCTCTATTTCCATCAATGGCTGCTCCAGAGACTCAAGAAAGCGTTTCAGATGTTACGGGTCATAGAATTCCTGTGTTCCGTCGTCTAATGTCACCAGTATGGTTGGATCTATTAGGTCATACCTGATGCCTCTTGAACGAGGAGCTGTCACTGTGCAAGGATTTTTTTTTCCTGAGTATATTTATCTCATAAGGGAAGTCTGTGCTGAATTTGATCTTGAGCCTTTGTAGTGGTACTAGCTGTGCTGTTTTATTGACTAAAGGAGAAGGCATACTTGTTGATGTGATAGAAAGTACATGATCGGTAGTCTAGGTGCGTCCGAATTGAAAGCCATTCTGGGGCATATTTATCAATATGTGACGCAGCGCAGAAAGCCACATTGCTGTGCTGCTTGACAGGGAAAGGGGAGGAATGAGCCGTATTTAACATGATGCAGCGCATTCCTGCCTTTTTCCTGTGCTGTTGCACAGTGTGCAGCCTAGCGCTAACACAGGAAGGAACTCTTACACCATGGTGCAAGGGTGCCTGTGCTTTAAGTAGAATTGCTTTTGAACAGGAAGGGAGTTCTACAGGAAGGGAATTATTTGTTCTAGACTAATTGTTAATGTTAGTTATGTTTGCTGCCTAATTTAAACTTTTTTTGTGGTGAAGAATGATTGTCGATATTTGGATGGTGTATAATGGTGCACTTTGTACCACTGTCCATTAGGTGGCAGCATTTGCTTACAATTCCACTGCAATGCATCTATAGTAACAAATAGGGCAGCATTCCGGGCACCAACGTTCAACTTCCTGCCGATACTAGACCGTTCTACAAGAACTACTCAGAAAGGGGCCTCGGAAGTCCTAAAAAAAAAAGTGGGGGGACTGACCTAGTTTGGCAGTATGCAAGTGACATCACAGCGCGTGACATCATGGCGCATGTCATCACGGCGCACAACATACTGCGCACGACTTCACGCATGGTATCACAGGAACTGACATCATAGAAAGTGGCATCACAAGCCACGACTTTACAGGAACTGGCATCACAAGAAGTGACATAAGATCTAAAGCCCTCACATATATGTTTAGCAGGTGTATCATGTGTACGTTTGAGCGCATTGCGAGGATAATAGCACAGTGAACTATGAAAGATGCTATGTGACTTTTACACCTTGCAGGCCCCCAGTTTTATGTAACACATCCTGTACATTCTTTTGCAACCTTACATAATTTATTGTACATGGAATATGCACGTGTTTATGTAAAGCACTCTGACACCCTGCATTGGAATGAGTAGGGCTATACAAGAATATATAGTGGTAATTAAAATATTTCAATGCCTCAGGAGAAGTAAGCTCTATATAAATGCAATTTGCTTTGTGTAAATACTGGGAAAGACCAACACATCTGATATTATTCCAGTGCATCCATATCTGCTAAACAGGGACTGATGAAAGTGAAAGAAAAGCTGCCTCTCTTAAGTATGTGTGAAGTGCTAACAAGGTGTAAGCCGTTGTTTTTCATCCGCTTCATTTGCATCAGGTGTGAGGCTCCTGATTGCTCCCAGCCAAGAGACTCAAACAAAAGGAGGCCTGATGACCCCTCAAATTCGGCCTTTGTTATGGGCCCAGCTGGAGTCTAAAATCAGAAAACCCCATCCCATCCCCACCTGCATGTTGTTGCTTGTTGCAGATGGAAAGCAAACAACGTGCAGGCGCTACTGAAAGTGCCCCGGTGTTTGGAAATTACACCAGAACGAGTTCAACACATTTTCCAGTGGGGCCCAAATTCTTGGCAGGGTGGGCGGCATCCACCCTGTGAAAAAAGTGGGTAGACGCCATCCACCTGCATGTGCCCCCAACTCGTGCCCTGGCCTCAGGTAAGGTGAATGTGGTCACAGTGGCTTAGATATCTGGCTGCACACTTATTGTATTCTATTTGACTCCGCCCGGAGCTTTCTTACCCCAAATAGCTTCTAGCGTGGTTCTCACCCAGAATGTAGGTGGGCGCTCACGTTTCGAGGTCGCTTACCGTTCTCACAAGGCGCTGTATGAGCCTCATGCCACGCTCATCAGATAAGCAGAGGTGCCACCTTGTTTGATCTCACCTGTTTGGTCTCGGCTCATCTTCGCCTAAAAGTAAAAGGATTATATTAAAAATCAGAACAAAAAATGTGTAACAAAGGACTTTTGAAAGTGTGTGGAATAGTTCGGGCACGCCAATCACTTTTTCACAGCTCTAAGTATGAAGAGTAGCAAAAGAGGGAAGTGGAAGTGTCTAATACAGATGAGAACACGGCAGTCAAAAATGCCACAATCATTACTGATGATGTAGAATTATAGCGTATACTAACGCACCTAGGGTTCAAGTACCTGATGGGGTTTGCTGGCAATAATAAAGCAGAACTGGGTAGGTGAGACAGGAGCGGAAAGTGTTTTTCGTGGCTGTAGTATATATATCCACCCGTTCTATATAGCCGTTGAATTTTACAGTGCCAGAGTGGTCATAGAAATATACTAAGCTGTCATTTTGATGACACAAGAAAGATTTGTATGAGATGGATCTCAAACTATCTATTGCAACTGGTGGCAGTTTTACATCCTACCTTTGAAGCGGGCTGTTTTGATAGAAACAATGTATAGTAGATACCTGCTTAGTCATGCAAAGACTGGTCAAAAATTAATAAATAGGTCCATTATAAAAATTATGGGGGATTTTGTTGGATACATCAATCATATCACATCTTTTTTTTTTTTTTAAATAGTTTTTATTCGTCAACAAACACATAAATTGCAGGCCCCTGAAGACCCAGAGGTACCTGCCAAAGCATTGCAACCATGATGTCATTGACATTTTACATTAGCAGAATACTTGAAAATGCACTTCAGTTGAAAAAAACAGACCCCCAACTCCCGGATCCCCCCCTGACCGCACCATACCATACCTAACAAGCGACATCCTGTATGAGCATAGGCTAGACAGTACTGACCCCGGTCCCTGTGTGCGCCCCTCACCCCTGGGGAACTAGACGGACCCCTCCTCCCGCTCCTCTGGAACTGGCTCCAGGGGGAGACCCCTGTAGTCTGCCCAACGCTTCCATATCTTATAATGTTTACGGGGACACCCCCTAGCTGCAAATATGGGGAGCTCCAAGCCCATGCTAAAGTCCAGACCCCTCTTCCATACGTTCAGGGAGGGAGCCGCCGGAGCCTTCCATGCCCGGGCGATATCCCTCTTGGCTAGTGTAAGCCCAACAGCAGCAAATGTCTCTTATATATATTGCCGCCAATATCGTCCATGACGTGCAAAAGTGTCAACTTAGGGTCTGCGGGAAGGTCCCAACCCAACACCTCGGATAGGCAAGACAACACCCCTCTCCAAAAACGAGATAGTGACCCACAGAGCCATACTGTGTGAAAGACTGAACCCTCCTCCCGTCCACATCGGAGACACTCCGGAGAACCGATCAGGCCCGCCCGCCACAGCCTCCTACGGGTAAAATAAGCCCTGTGTAAGTATTTAAATTGAATGAGGCGCAGTCGGATAGCTATGGCTGCCCCCCGGGGAGAGGCCAGCGCCTCCGTCCAGTCCGTCTCATCGAGGGGCCCAACATCATCCTCCCATTTCCCCTTGAGATGCTAGAGCGAAGGGGAGCTGTGAATGACCAGCGTTCTGTATATCTTGGAGATTTTCCGCTCTTGTAGGTCCCCCATGAAGAGCTTCGCTTCCACTGGGCTAAAGTCAGCTATGGAGTCTAAGCCCGCTAGGCTGGGGGAGAGTGCATGACGGAATTGGAGGTATCTATAGAACTGTGTCCGAGGCATGCTGAATTCTTGTTGAAGATCCTGGAAGGACTTCAATGCGCACCCCCGCACCACATCGCCTATGGTGGAGATGCCTATTCGATCCCACCCCTCAAACCCGGACAAGGCCGCCATCTGTGGTAGTCGCCCATTGTGCCACAGGGAGGTTTCCTGCGTGAGCACGTTCCACCATCCAATTCGTGTCAGCGCCTGGCGCCAAATCTGCAAGATTACCTGCGTCGCCGGTGGCAAGCGACCCCGATGCGCGACGGAGTATAACAGGGTGTGTAGTGTGTGTGGGACCATGAGCCGCCGTTCTACTGTGTTAGACCTGGCATCATTGGCATGAGTCTCTCCTCCATTTTTTTCTGTTGGCCTCCTCTGTTTACGATGTTTTACTGGAATATTGCTTTGGGCACTGTGCCACTGCTGATCAGTGCCACAGTGCAAGTGCTCCTTATGTTAAATTGATGCATTGATTGGTGTTACCACGATTGGCTTGGTTGACTTACTGTTCAGACCCTAGTCTAGTGCACTGCGTGTGCCAAGGGCATGTAAGTTAACTGCTGCTGGTGGGCTCGCAGCACTGGTTGTGCCACCCACAGAAGCAGCTTGTAAAATGTGTCCCAGGCCTGCCACCGCAGAGCCTGCATGCAGTCCACGACTGCCATGTCGACTTGGCAAGGAAACCTACTTGCCAGTCTCTCAAACCTTCCCTTTGCCACATTTCAGACACCTCTATGGTAGGCCCTAGGGCTGGGTGCATTGTTGGTAAAAGGTAGGTCATGCCCTGATGTGTGTGGCATGACCTAATAGTGAATTACAGCCATTTTCGTTTTTCACTATTGAAGGGCTACTTGCCTTCCATAGGCCAGAATGGGCAGACTGATTATTAACTCCATTATAATCTTATCTGACTCGGGGAGCATGGTAGCGGTTTGAGTTTCATATCCCTGAACTCAGAATTTAATAACGCATCCTTTAGGAGGGATGGTTTTTCAATTCTGTGTTTGAAAATAGCCCTTTTAGAAAGTGGCTATTTTCTTGTCCAACTATCCACCGGTCTCTGCTGGTTTGGTGTGTGTGTCAGGGGCTGGGTGGCTCCAGAGGTCTGAATGAGTCAGTGTGGGGTGAATGAGGCATTTACCTTTAGAGTGGGGAAAGAGTAGTCCCTGGTAGCCTGCCCTGCCTGACACAATGCTGGCTCCACCTCCTGCCAGGCGACTGATGGCCCTGCCCCTGCCAGTGACAATACTGGCTCCGTCCCCTGTTGGGCGACTGATGGCCCTGCCCCTGCCAGTGACAATACTGGCTCCGACCCCTGCTGGGCGGCTGATGACCCTGCCCTGCTCAGTGAATAGGCCAGGTGCCTCGGCCTGGCAACACCCACAACAAACCTGGGATGGGGGAATTTCCCTGCTTGGACAAAGGGAACAAAGCAGAAAAGGGGTATAAGAGAAGGACCCCTGAACCAAAGAATTTAGATCACTTCTGACAAGGAAACCTCTACCAAGGACAAGAAGCCTGCTGATCCAAGGACTTGCCTCCCCCTTCTGCCAGTGTGCTGTTTGCTGGGGGTAACCAGAAGCTGCTTCTTTATTTTTGCCAAGAGACAAGGAGAGAGGAACTTAGTGTGTACTCTCAAGCTTGCTAGAAAATCTCCAAGGGCTGGAAGAGTGCCAGCCTCCTGTTGAAGTCACAGGGCTAAAGGACTTCAACCTCTGCTGAATTGCTTGTTGCTGGAACGTGGTGTTTCCAGTGCACAGGGGAAATCTGCAATCTCGACGTCGCCGGACGCTGCCGAATCCAGCTCGACATCGTGAGTACGGCTCCAGTGTTCCGAGCCTTCGACGCCGGCCGCCGGGCCCGATCGACGCCAGTAGCGACACCAGTGAGTAGTGAGTTCGGCTCCAGCTCCAAGTGACCCCGTCTCGACACCGCTGCTGATTGCATTGACGCGGCGCCCTTCTCGACGCCGTGAGCGCTACTCCGGCCCGACACCTCTCGACGCCGCTGCGGATGGACCCCGACTCCGAGGCACGATTGACGCCGACCCATCGACGCCGACCTCTCGACGCCGTGGATCATCGTTTTTCTTCATTCCAAAGGTACTGTGTTTGTGGGGTCTGTTGCAACTCCAGGCTCGACGTAGCGCTCCTCGCGGTTGACGCCGAACCTTGGGAATATCGTAAACTCGACGTCGTGTGACTCCTGTGGGGGTCACATTGTTGCCAAAGAACTGTGCTTTAAGAGAATACTTACTTTTGTTGCTAAAGAACTATTTCCTAAGAAGAAACTTTCCCTGAACTATTGTCTTTCCTTCCAAAGAGTATTTATTAAGATTGTGGTATATTTTTATCGTTATTGGTCTTGTGCTAAGCCTTATATAAAAATACTTATTTTTATAATAACTCCTGTGTTGTGTCAGTTTGTAGTGTATTCACTTTATTACTGTATGTGGTCATAAATGCTTAACACACTGCCTCTGAGATAAGCCTGTCTGCTCTGCCAAGCTACCAAGGGGGTGAGCAGGGGTTATCTGAGTGTGTAATCCCCTTGCCCTGACTAGAGGAGGTGGGTCCCTATTTGTCAGAAGTGTATACCTCTGCCAACTCGAGACCGCCAGTTCTAACACACTGCGTATGCCGGGTCCCTCCTATCCCCATACCACCACTCATTCAGAACTAGCAGGTGGGAGGCCTGATAATAGGAAAGCAGATCTGACGTGGCCAGCCCCCCGTCATAGGTTGAGAGGAAGCACATCCGCAGGGCCACCCGAACCACCCCACCCTCCCACAGGAACTGACCCAGGGTTGAGTTCACTCGCCGGAACCAACCCAGTGGAATCATATACGGATGATTCTGCAGCTGGTACAAAAGGCGGGGAAGGGCCACCATCTTGAAAATCGCAGACCGGCCGAATATGGTGAGCGGCATGCGGGTCCACAATTTAATGTCTTGGCAAACACACGGGCACCACATTACGCTCCCGAGAAACCGTCGGGGTAGTTGATAAGAACACCCCTAAATACTGAAGCCCCCCCGCTGCCATCCGCACCGGAGACGCCCACCCCTGCAACTGAGTCGGACCCCCTAATACCCAAAGGGTAGACTTCCGGGGGTTCATGAAGAGACCCGACGTCTCACCAAATATCTGCATAATACGGAGTATCCGGGGCCCCGTTTGGTCAAGGTCTGTCAGAAAAAAGAGGATGTTGTCCGCATAAAGAGCTATACGATCGGCCAGTCCAGTCTCCCACTCAAAGCCAGAGATTTGCACATCCATCCGCACCCAGACCGCCAAGGGTTCCATGGCCAGGGCAAACAGATACGGGGACAGGGGCACCCCTGGCGTGTTCCACGCTGTACGGGGAACGTCATTGAAGATGCCCCCGCTACCCTGACCGAGGCCGTAATCTCCGTGTAGAGAAGTTGCACGTAGGATATGAACCACGGGCCAAAATTCAAGCGTTGCAGCAGCAGGAACAGATATCGCCAGCTAAGGGAGTCGAACGCCCGATCCATGTCCGCCAACAACAGACCTGCTGGAACCCCCAACTGCTGCACTTCAGCGATCGCCACATGGGCCCGCCGAATGTTATGTCGCGTAGCGTGGGAGGGCATAAAACCCGCCTGATCCGGGTGGACCAACGAGGTGATGTATGGCAGGAGACGATTGGCCAGAGCTTTCACCAGAATTTTTGCCTCCACATTGAGGAGGGAAATCGGACGATACGAGGTGTGCTCCTCCGGGGGTCTGCCCGGCTTGTGGAACACCACAATTTCGGCATGCCTCCAGTCCCAGGGTAACAATCCACACTCTCGGGCCTCCTCCACCGCCGCCGTATAATGTGGACCTAGTTGTAGGAAGTACTTCTTGAAAAACTCACTCGGGAACCCATTCGGGCCTGGGGCCTTGCCCGGGTTGAGGCCACCCAGCGTCTCCCTGAATTCTTCCACCGTAAACGGAAGATCCAATGCAGTCCTTGCAGCCTCTGATAACGCCGTGATGGGGTGATCTCGCAGGAACCTCTCCACCTCCGCTTCCGTGAGGCATTCGCAGGGACTATATAGGCCTGCATAGTATGTAGTGAAGCTATTGGCGAGCGCCCCTGGAACCGCAAGAGGCATGCCCCCTGGGTCCATGACCCCCGGGAGGTCCTGGGTGTGATACACCCCCTGACACAGCCTGTGTAGCATTGCACCCGACTTGTCCCCCCATTGATATACTCGACTCCTGGAGGCTAGCCAAACCTAGCGTGCCTCGTCCAGCAATAGAGATCCATACGTCTGCTGTGCGTAAAGTAGCTGCCGACGATACGCCTCGCCCCCATCCCCCCGGCCCCTAGGCTCCAGCTCCGCTACCTCGGCCTCCGCCTGAACCAGCCCCGCTCGGCGCTCGCGGCAGGCCGCTGCGCAGTATGAAATATCCGCCCCGCGTAGTGTCGGCTTCAGCGCCTCCCACAACATGTCCGCCCCGGACACGGATCCCACATTCCGTGACAAGTATTGATCTACCGCCGTAGTCATATGCGCCCTATAGTCATTTTGTTGCAGGTGCCACACCGAGAGCCGCCAACGAAACGACCGCCCGCACCCCCATTCGTAGGACCGCAGACACCGGGGAATGGTCCGATAACCCTCGCGAAAGAATCTCCGCTACCTCCAACCGGGACTCCGCGGCCCCTGAGAGGAAGATGTAGTCGAGGCGGGAGAAGGAGCCATGTACTGCCGACAGGTATGTGTATTCACGGGCAGTGCCGTGGCAGCGCCGCCGGGCATCCACCCATGCTAGGCCTCTGACCAACGCATTGAGTTTCGTCTGACCCCCTTCCCCTCGCCCCCGGCCCCTTGACTGTCGGTCCCTAGGGAGATCCATCACATCATTCCAGTCCCCCCCTATGATCCCCGGAACCTCCGGGATGTCCGCCCAGTGTGCCATAAGTTGTTCAGCAAATGTCCAGGACAGGGGGGGGGCGTATACACTGCCAAAAACCACCTGTTCCGCCCCTATCCGCCCCATAGCAAAGACATATGTCCCATGTGTGTCTGCCCAAGTCCGATGATGCGTAAATGGAACCCGTTTGTGTACCAGTATACCTACACCCCTGGAACCCTGAACAAACTCCGAATGAAACACTTGTGTGTATCCATAGCGTTGGAGACATAGCACTTTTGTCCCCAGCAGGTGCGTCTCCTGTAGGAGCAGCACATCCGCAGAGGCCCTCTTCGCGTATTGCAGGATCGCCCTCCTCTTGATCTTATCCAGAGCGCCTCAGACATTCCAGCTCAACACTTTTATTGTGGCTAATCGCCCACTAGACCCCCGGGAATCTGCCGCCATGGGAGGTATAACCATGATATGATAGCAATAAAGAGACTCCGGCGTCTGTCCCTACCCATGCCCCGCTCTGTACAATGGTGCGGTCAACCCCTAACCTAAACCCCCAACTACCCAACATACCCCCCAACCCCTCCTCCCCCACCCCATACCTCACAAACATTGAAGTATCTGTCGCGGTGAGAGACATCCCAAGGCCCCAACCGTGAACCTCAGGAGTTCCCAACCAATGGATCCCCAACTTGCCTCCCACAACTAAACCCCCGGATCCCCACCCGCAACCTGCTATGGTGGTATCTGCCCTTCACGTCATTCTCCGGGGCCAAGGCAACCCCGTGCATAAAGGAAGATGAAGCAGCCGACAGCTAGTCCATGCCGCAGTGATAAATAGGACCTGAGCCCAGGGAACACCTGGGCCCTCAGGACCCAGCCGGCGGACGGTCAGCCTCCGGGCCAGCCTCACGCCAGGCCCCCCTGGACTTATGGCGACGGCGGGATCTGGAACGCTGTTTTCTCTTTGAATTGTTCCCCGCCGCCTCATTCTGGGATGAATCCGATTCCCTACCAGGGGGTGTATGAGGACGCAGCTTTACCGTCTCATCCGTCCATTTAAATACTTCCTCCGGCAATTCAAAAAACAATGTTCGGGACTCATAGACAACCCTCAGGCGTGCTGGATAGAGAAGAGCGTAGGATAGGTGATGCTCTCGCAACCGAGCCTTGGCCGCTAGGAAAGACTGGCGCTGCTGTTGGACCATATGCGTGTAGTCTGGGAAGTCGAGGATACGGGAGTTTTCAAACTGGAGGGGCTCCTTCTCTCTGGCTTGGCGGAGAATGACATCCCTGTCATGATAGTTCAGGAGTTTAATAATGACTGGCCGCGGACGGGCCCCCACCGGCGGCCTCTGGACAAGTGCCCGGTGCGCCCGCTCCACCACAAAGCAGCGGGACAGCGATTCAGGCGGGAGCCAGCCCTCCAGCCATTGGGAAAGAAAGCGCTCCATGTTGCTCCCCTCGCAGCCCTCCGGAAACCCCACAAAGCGCAGGTTATTCCTGCGGGCCCGCCCTTCTGCGACCCTGCCCGCCAGGCCCCGCTGGGTCGACTCCAAGGCCGCCACCTGCTTCCTCAGCATCGCCACCTCGTCCTCCACACCCGACACCCTGGTTTCAGTCTCTGTGATGCGGGCAACCGCATTGCGCAGATCCTGGCGCAGCAGCATCACATCCGAACCAACTGCCCCAATCTTGGCATCCAGCATATCTCGGGACTGCGTTATAGCTGCTAAGAGGGCTGCGTTGTCCGGCGTCACGGAGCCCCCGCGGCCGTCCCCGCCGGGCCCGTGAATTTATCAATTGGCCCCTGTTTCGCCGCGCCTCCACCATGCTTGTCTTTACTCCAAGGCCACGGCCGTGCAAGACCAGGCGGGCCCGACGGAAGGTCCCCTCCACCACCTACGTTGCCACCTCCGGGATGTTGCCCCTGAGACGGGTACTCTGCGCCAATCTTCAGGGAAGAACCGTGTGGATCAGGGTCCTGGCCTCCCTGCCCCAGGCCCCCAGCCACCGCCGCCGGATCTGCTTGACCCCGGCCCGTTCCAAACCAGGCCCGATCTCCACCAGAAGGATCCAGGCGCTACCTCTCCGATGATGCCCCGGGGCAGGCGCGACGTCCACACCAACCCAGCCGGTCAACCGGAACAGGCCCCGCTGTCCCAGGGTTCCAGGAAGCTGCAGCCAGCCCTGACCGGGCCGGATGTCCGTCCGTCCGTCTCCGCCGCCCCCCACAGGTCTCCGCACCCCCTGCGACCCGAGTTGGCCGCCGAACCCCCGAATCTCTAGCACCCCTGAGGGGGAGGAAACACAGCGCACAGGGAACCGGGGCGCAGCGCCGACACGGGGCCCACCGCCCGGCCAGGACACTCACCGCACCTTCACTGCCTCGTGAGCCCCTCCAGGCTAGGGCGCCCCAGGATGCCTCCACGGGTCCCCTCCAGGCTGGGCTGAATTGTCGTCCCCAGGGCGCTGCTCCGCCTCCAGCCGCAATCGCCGCCGTCCGGCCACCGCTAGAGCGAGTATGGGTCCCCGCCGCAGCCTCCTTCAGGCAGGGCAGGCCCCGCCTCTCTGCTCACGAGAGGCCGCGGCTCCCAGCGCCGCACCAGGCCAGAAACCGCCGCTCGGTCGTCCCGCGGCTCACAGGGGACCCCGGGCCTTCAAAATCGCTCGGGCTGCCGCCGCTGCCAGTCACCCCTCACTGCCGTCAAGCAGGGCACCTCCGCTCCGGGGAATAGGATATTTAATCAGGATACATGAAACGGGCGGGCAGGAGCCGGCTCTAAGCTCGTCCACCATCTTGGCTCACCAAGCTACGCCCCCCATATCACATCTTTTAACCACCACTGAGCGGATGCAAATCATGGGAAACAAATATATTTGAGGGAATTCCTGCTGTGCTTCTGACTGCTTTTAAACTCCTATGTAGAAATGTCAAGGCCCTCCTGACAGGTGGCCCAGAAGGAGATGTTATTTATTGGAGTCGATAAAAATCAGTGCCCCAGCGATCAGTAATTATCGGAGCTAATAAATATCTATAGTCATAGTTTTTACCATTCAAGTGGGGAATAACATTCAGATTTTAGTCTGTTTCTCAATGAACTCCACATGAACAGGCATTTACCTCCTATCTTCCCCTGGTAATTTAATTCACCTCGGAAAAAGTGCAATGATGTAGTAATTACTTCTAAGCTTGTGATTCCACTACCTGCGTCAACATGTGTTTGTGCAGGGGTTGGGAAGAATAAGCCGCATGTAGTAAAGGCATAGGACTCGTAAAGATGAGCAGTGAGGGAGATCGTATGTATAAAAAACAAATACAAACAAAAGGCTAGGGGTGGAATGTTTGCAATAATTCTAACCATTGGCAATCATTCGGGGTAGCATTCCATTCCATTGATCTTTTGCCCAGCATGCCTCATCAGTTTGGATCAGCCATATACATATCAGTCTTGACCCTACTCCAATCGGTACAGTCCTGCCAGGACTACCAGACCGGGTCTTCCTTGAACAGGAACCAAGCTACACCTGATTGAAGATCTCCAATCGGAGAAGAAACGCTCTTGGTTTGCTAGTGTTCTGGTGATATGATAGATTTTGTGGAAAACTAATGCTAAATAACAATAACTTACTTATTGCTTGTAATGCTAAAATTAGCTGTTTTACCACATATGTTAAAAAGACCTCTAAATATAGAGTTTTCACCCAACATAAAAGTTGTATTAATTGTATAATTATAACTAACACACTTGTATCAATCATAACTGAAGTATCTCACTATCACCACTTGCACACATCATCCACACATCTTGCGAAAACCTAAGTCTAAGATGCACCTGCGAATTCTTGATCATGGTCTCATCTTTTGAATGCAATTCCACTCCTTCAACACCACTGATACTAATTTACTCTCTTCTCTAATATTTTCTATTAGAATTACGCTCTACATAAGTCAATTTAGAGACACTCCTCTCATTTGTGCTGTTAGTCTTTGAATATTAAAACCTAATGGAGTATTATTTTAATGGAAGAATCTAACTTTACAATTCTGGCATTTTAGCTATAGAAACATTATAATCTCCTTCGTATTCTTTCAGATATTCTAGCTTTATAACAAGAGAAGAATAAATGCTACATGATAATCCATAAGACTCGGATAACTGGACATAGGACATACGACAAACAGAAGTAGACAGGTGTGTGCAGCTCTTTTAATCAACAAGCAGATTTCCCTACATTTATTTCCCAAAGAACCCATCAAATCTATTTTTAAAATCTTATCTACAATCTCTAGTATTGAAATTATGTTGTGTATTATTTATATGGATTGAAGCATGTCTCCATACACATACCAAGATTCAAGTTAGTTCTAATAAAATAAAAATTGTCAAAACAATGTTTTAGTCAAGTCAAATTATGCTTTGCATGAAGGCATTGTGTTACCATGCCAACAGCCTCTTAATAAATCTCATTCTAAAACACAAGGTACAGAATTTGTAAAAACAGCATTTATATAAATGGTAGAATTACCATGATGGAAGCATCTAACCAAAATAATCCCTTAAGCAACAATTGGGGCAAATCTTGAGGGCATTAGAAAAATGGTCCTTCACAAACAATGATGCTAACAGGAAATATAATAGCTGTGAGTGTATAATTTAGCAGATCAGATATTCCCAAAATTGTACAGGCATGGGGCAGTTCATTGTAGCACAATATTCTGTTCAAATGTTCACAAAAATATGCGCAAGCTGCATATGTTGCATAAAGAATTCCATGATGGTCTCTCTGACAAGAACCCTGCACAAACAGAATTAAATCAGCCAACTTGAGAGGTACGTTTTGAATGTCTGGTCTTGGCTTGGTCTGTAATTAATTGCATTAATACACTCATGCTCAAAGTCATCAATTACATCATCAGATTTCTTTGCTTCCTTCTACAAGGTATTGAAACATTTAATTGAAATATTTTCTGCCACCAATATGATCTGTTCATACTTAGTTAAGTGGCTACTTGTGGGATGCTGAGTGCATATACAAAATAGCAATGTCTCAACTGAATGTGGAACCCACACAATAAGTGTATATCCCATCGCAATTATTTCACACTGTACTAATGCCAAAGCAGTAGCTGTAGTGTTCTTTAACCCCTTGCCTGCTCATGACGGAACCACTCCGTCATGAGCCACGGGCGCCGTGTGCTCATGACGGAGTGGTTCCGTCATCGCTGCGGCCGTGGCGGCCGCTCCGGCCACGCGGCACTGATTCCCCGCCTGTGCGGGCGAATAATGCAAGTGGGCGGAGTCGTGACGGAACCACTCCGTCATGAGCACAGCGCGCCCGTGGCTCATAACGGAGTGGTTCCGTCACGAGCATGGCGGTGCCGCGTTCACCCCGAACCCCCCCAGCGCCGCGGCGGAATTAGCGCCGCGGAGAAGGGGTTAAACAACCATGCAAAGCAGCAGCTACTGAATCTAGCGTTACAGAAAAGTATGCAATGGGTCTCTTCCAAGATACATGCTGCTGAGTAAGAGCAGAAAGTGTACACCCTTCTTGAGAACATTAATAAAAGTCCTCCTCATGCATTCAGCTCTAGGAAGACTTTCATATAGTCATTGCTCCTACGCACTGGTTCACCAACATCATTGTAATTCAGTCTCTGTAGGGGTTTCGCAATAAAGGTAAAGTTTGGAATCCAATGACCCAGCGCATCAATGCCCTGGGTGTACCACACAGGTCCCTGGATGACATTAGGAAGCGCTGGTATGACATGCGTTCCAGGGCCAAGGACAGGGTGGGCGCACGTCTGCAAGAGTCACAAGGGATCAGAGGAGAACCATCCACAGCATCGGAACCATCTGCAGCTGAGTCCATGGTGGAGAGTACCCCGGAGAGGGTGGCTGTTGTAGGATTTTGGACCCTTGACACATCACAGCCAGTACCAAACCCTGGTAGGTATGAAATGTGTTAGAAATGTTTAAATCACCACTAAGCCTGTCCTGCCCATGCATACTAATCATCCACACCCAAAAATCCATTGCCACAAAACAACCAACCCAAATGGTGCATCATGGGAGATGTAGTTAGTGACATATATAGTGCAGTTAAGGATTGACTTGAGCTGCTAAACATTGCAACAGCACTGAGATAGTGACTCACATATTTAATTTTCTCCTTCCATCTTTTGCCACATAGACACCACTGGGAGGAGAGCACAGTGCCGACAACACAAAGGGAAACCCGGAGCAGGCCCAGATGGAGGAAGGGCAGGATTGGGGAGTATCAAGTGGGCCAAGTTGCCCAGAAGTCCCAGCCACAGCTGCAGCAACCACATCCCAGGCTACAGCCAGTGTGACACCAGCCTCACGTCAGTTAGCTCCATCCAGAGGCTCTCCTGCCACCAGGGTGCGGCTAGTGAGACAAACCCAGTGTATGCAAAGTCAGCCCCCTGCTGGAGCACCCAGTCAAGTTTTTTTGGGAGGCCTGGAACAGGCGATGTCGAGAATTCAGTGCCTGCAACAGAAGCAACAGAGGAAAATGAATCTGAAGCGGATACAGGGCTTCCACAATATCACTGACAAAATAACTGAAAACCAGTGCCGGCTGGAAGTCGAATTTGATGCCCTCACAGGTGCCATTGCCGATCTAGCCAAAGAATTGGCGGAAGGAAGGGTGCAGCACAGGTGGATGGAGTGCAGTGGGGCCACAAATTGGACACTTTGAGGAGGGCCATTGGGAGGATTGCCCATGCGAGGACCCAACACACCTAGAGTACCCTGGGGCTCCAGGTTGAGATGGGCCACTATAGTGGGGATGTTGCTCGGGGGCTTCAACAAATCACTGCAGCAGTGGAAACACTGCACACCAATATGTTTGTCAGTGGTGGTGCTACAGAGGGCACAGACAGTGTGGTGTCAAGCCGCAGCAGCATTTCACCTATGGAAACACCTGTAATGCGTTGGAGCAGCAGCCGCCAGGCTGGGGTTGAAAGTGGAAGCTCTGGCCAGGCTGGATGGAGAGACAAAAAGTGATATGTGTGGGGTCAATGCACAATTTTTGGGCCACATATAAGTTTTAAATTGTGGTGATGTAACCACAATGGAGTTACTCTTTAGTTCAGGCCTACATTTGGAGATGGACAGGTTGTCCTGATTTTGTTTGTGCAAGCTTGCACAATAAAGCACCAATTGAAAGTCACAATTTGTCCTGTCTTATGTAGAGGGTAGTGGGTAATTACTTTGGACATACCTTTAACAATAATTGTTAGCTATCTGTTCCCTGTGCCTTCTCCCCTCTGCTGCAGAGCTACCATTCCTTTGCTGTTGGGCAGGTGGTCCTGGGTCCTCATCCTCCAATTCCGAGTCCAACACATCCATGGGCTTTCCACCCTGCAGGCCATATTTTGCAAACAGTCTCAGGTGTATACTGCAGAGCTAAGCCACTCTTGTGGAGGCACCTGAGGCATGATTTAAAGGATGCCAAATGTGCACTCGATCACGGTCCTGGTGCGCCTATGTGCACTCTTGTATCACCTTTCATGTGCATTGTTGAGAGACAGGTACGGTGTGAGGATCCATGGCTGCAGGGCATACGCACTGTCACCTGGTGAAAGATATGTGATGGTGAGCCAACATGCATACAGACATAAAAGTTAAAATACATTTATCTGGGGACTGGGAAGATCTGTACCTAGTAGGCATCGTTCATGACAGTCACCTCTTTCTAATTTATGGTATATGCCACTGTGTCTGAAAATGTATGAGTCATGGGTGCTTCCAGGATATTTGGCAACCAGGTCTGTGATGATGTTTTTGGTGTCACAGGCAACTTGGATGTTGAGGGAATATGTGCTTTTCCTATTATGTAATATGTATCCTATGCGGGATGGGGGACATATGGGTCCTATCTATGCACCCTATAACCTGTGGAAACCTTGCTAATCTGTAAAATTCCAGAGTTGTATTTTCAAGTTCCTCATCATCCCTGGGCAGGTAGATGTGTTGATGGATTGTGTGTAGCATGGCATCTAGGAAATTGTGAAAGAAACGCGAAAGCACACTTTGCGACATACCTCCTGGCACTGCAATGACATCCTGGTAGCTACCAGTGGCCAAGAGGTGGGGGGAACACACCACATGCACTTGTGTGGGGATTGCATTAAGCTCAAGGTTCTGCGTTCCAGTTGTGGCTTCAAGGAGTCTATGAGGTCTAGGATGACAGTGCTACTCAGCCTGTACTGGTCATAAATCTCTTCCTCTGTCTTCTCAAGCAATGTTGGCCTGACTCTGAATATCCTCTTCAGTCTCCTCCTCTTATGCTGGGCAGCCAGTATCCACATCCTCCTCTTTATCACTTACAGGGCAGCCATAGGTTGGGCCTGGTTACCAACAGGTTCTGGTTAGTGGTAAATTGCATGCGCAAATAGGACTAATTGTGCATAGTTGCAATTTGCGACTCCTCTGCCCATTGTATGTAGCGATTTGCAATTTGCAAGTCGCAATTTTGGGAACGCAAAAAACGGTCACATTTTTTGCGAGTCGGTATTCATTTGCATCGCAATTTTGTATTTTGTAAGAGCCTTTCATACATTGGGTACAACTATTTTTGCATGCGCGAATCGTTTTGCGTCCAATTTTGCGCATGCAAGATGGTTGTACAGCTGGGCCTATATCGTTAATTTTGTATAAATCCTGTACTATTCTCCATTTGCCACTAGGCTTCTTCAAGCCCATTATAGATGAATTACATGGACTACCTAGGCCTTCTTTTAGAATGCCCTGATAAATCATTTTATAAATGACACGTGATTCACTCCTCAGCTTCACAAGTAAGTCTATCTTGAGGAGTGTGAGGATATGTATGCTGCATTTGATTCTACAGTGGCCTGCACTGGCTCTGCACAATACATCAACCCTATGTATTTTCCTGTAAAATCCCAAACCACATATTTCACTGTGTGCCTTAAATCTGGAGGTAAATCTTCTGTTTGCAAAAACTGAGAACAATCTAACCTTTGTCTCCTGTGATTTTGTTTCAAAGTTCATCGTCACATTTTGTTTGAATACCAATACCATACGGTGTGCAGTAAATAATGCAATTTGACTTGCACAAAAGATCACAACCAAACAAATTCTCTAGAATACTCTCACTAATTAGGAACTCATGATTATTACACTTGACTCCATTTTAATTCAGACATTTGCTGACAATGTATTTTGACAATGACATTTGCTGACAACATGTTTATTTGGAATGTTTTGGATGTCTTATCCCGAGTAGGGTAGGTTGGAACTTCTACTGGTTTACCTGTGGATCAGTATCACATGTATTGATCAAAAATGATACTGGATGGTTACTAACCACTCCTTCTACAAATGGATCATCCAGGTTTACTTCTAGGGCTGCCCAAAGCATCCAGTCTTCCTGTCATCCCGGGCACAATCATTCTGCCAAACCTGGTACTGTAGGAACTCCGACTGTAGTTGCAAATTGTGGAAAATAAGCATTAATTACTTAATGTTTTTGCTGAAATTTAAATGTTGGCTGAAACTCTACTGTATTATTCTGCATAGGTTGTTGTATGACTGTGGCTTAATTGATATTCCCATTGAAAAGCCTGCACAGAGCCTGGTTAGTCTGTGACCATCCCATTCTTATCTTAGAACTTATAGAGTGTATGGCTGCCCGTAAGTGTCACAGCACGAAGTACGCATCTAGCTGACCAAGACGGTGGAAGCAGTCAAGTCAAATAATCTTTAATCGGTCAAAAAAGACCATTAAAGCACATGTTAAAAGCAAATTACAAACAAATCACGCACATTAAAATCACAAAAGTCAATTACGGAATTGTACATCATCATTGCCCTTCCATGGCCTTATAGCTGATTCATACTGCAATTTTTTTCCCTAAGCTCCTTGTCTGAGTAATAAAATTCAACACTGCGTAAGAGATTGTTGGGGACTCACAGCGTTGTTAAAGCAATAAGCCTTCTTGGTGTGTTTTAATATCTTTCTCAGCTAAAGCTGGGCATAAAGACGGGGTTCTAAAAGCAGAATATAAAGTGCAGGATAACAAAGTGCAATAGTGGACTTTAGGGACACTGTATCGCATTGGCAGCAGTGTAGTGAAGCAAACCACGTCTCAGTAAAGGGGAAAGCCACCAGGAAGTGAATCATATTGATTCAAAGGTGAGTTATATAAAATCTGTGTTCTGGTGCATTTATCAATGATAGATGGGGCTCCATGCCTTTACAATTTGACAAAGAGATATATGAGTGGATAGTTACCATGTCTAGAACTTTCTCAAGTTTCATCTTATCTCTATGGGCATGGTATGTGTCGTTTACCAAGGCCTTCGTGCGTAAACTAATCTCGCTAGTATCCCAAAGACGCTTGGTAATCTTAGGTCATGAAAAGTGTTTTTTATATACTTGATCTATGGGATGTCTAACAAATTAGTCTGTTTCAATCTTCTACTATTCCTCGAGTGAAACTGAACTCCAGACTGGACCAGATTTTAACCAACAGCAAGATGGATGCCAAGCCTACCATTTCTTCTAGGAAATCTAGGCCTATTTCATTGTGAGTGATACAACTTGTTGTTGATCTGGGAAGGCCTAAACAACTTTTTAAAAACTTGTTTTCTGCTGCCTGGATGGTATTTACAGATGTATGTCCCCAGACTACTGCAGCATGTTTGAACAGACATTTACTTCTGTATATGGTGGAAACAGTCAAACAACCATGTTTTCAGGAGTTTGCAAAAAGGAAGTTCCAGGTTGATTGTTCACAGGGGGGTAAGGCATTCCATAAATTGGCGACATTGTAGAGAAAGGACCAACCTCCACCTGTGGCTTTTTTAATGGTGGGGACCACTGCAAGTTGGGAATTAGTAGACCCTTTGTAGGGACAGAAGAGCTTGCTGGGCTGACTCATGTCTGGGAACATTAAAGAGCAGCCGAGCCGCCAAATTCTGTACAACCTGCAGTTTCCTTACTACATATTTAGGGCCACCTAAATACAAGGAATTCGATAGTACAGGCGAGATAAAATCAATGCCTGCACTACTATTCTTTTAGAAGGAGGGAGTAGATGAAGATTTTTCCTGAGAGTCCTGTTGCAGTTAGCTTTGTGGCCGGGTATCCATAGTCAGTGATTTGTCTAACCAGAAACCTAGACTTTTTATAGCCAACTTTGGAGAGGGAGGAGTGCACAGGAGGCTCGGTCATCCAACGTACGGGTGAGGGTTCGAGATATTCACACGAATCATAGGTTCTGTCTTCATCCCATTTAATTTCAAGGCGGAATTGTTCATCCAACTGGCCACAGCTTCTAAACATGGACCTAAGGATCCTGCTTATGAGAGAAGGCAAAAACCCATTGCACATCGTCTGCATATGAGGTTATAGAAATCCCAAATGACAGAACGATATTAGCCAGAAGACACATATATAAATTGAACAATGTAGGCCTTATTGAGGAGCCCTGGAGAATTCTGCTGTTCAATGCAAAAGTGCCTGAGGTACATCTCTCAAAGACCTGAAAGGTCCTGCCAATAAGAAAAAATTAAAGCTAGGAGAGGCCACAACCCGTAACTCCCAAGTTTTGAATTCTCTCAATAAGAGTACCATGACTGCCAGTATCAAATGCTGCACTGAGATCGAGAAGGATGATGGCGACAGATCCTTCTTGACCTAGCAGCATTTAGCCTCCTCAACACTAGCCAAGAGTGCAGTTTCTGTACCGGGTTTCAGTCTAAACCCAGTCTGGGTAGGGTGGAGGATTCGGTGCTATCACATTCATATTCTGCATTTGAGGAACCAGTTGCAACTAATTTTAAAATCAATTTGGATTAAATCTGCAAGTTTGTTTCCAGTGCCCTTTCTTTCCACAAATACAACATGGCACATTTCTCACTTCTGCATTGTTAGAATTTCTTATTTCAAATGCTTTATTGGTTTTGAAATAGAGAGAGAAACAGGGTGTGTAACAATGTTAAGATAAGGACATGGTGTACAGACGCCAAAAGGTCGACATTGGAATAGCAAAAATACATTGTCTGCGCAAAATGTAAACCTGAAAGATACCTCTAACAATCATTCCTGAGAGAGAGAGGAAAGTTGAAGAAAGGAAAGAATAAAAAGAAAGAAAAGAAATATGAGCAGAGGAGAAGCAAGAGTTCATACATAAGAAATTTCCTTGAAGTTCTTGTCAACAGGATAATCCAGCTAAAACATATGTACCCTGTGCCGATAAGGGAAACCCCACAAAACTCATCATTATGAAATACAACAAGGGTATATAATAGGATCGCAAGGAAGCTCACAGGGGTTTGTGAGAGTCAAAGTAATTGTCCAGAGTGGACCACATTGGTCTAGAAGGGGATCTCCAAGGTAAGTTTTGAAAGGCCACATTGTCCGCACCTCTCAGGTGAGCATTGTTAGAATTTCTATTAACAATATTGCCATTATTGTTAGCAATGCCTCTACCATAAGGACCACTTATTCCACCATGCACAAATTGCAAACCATGTGGCGACGGTGCTTGGAAAACTCTTTGACCACCTTTTTGAAATAACTGTGAGCTACCGTGAATTTTAGTTTTTGTTGTTTTCCTTTTCACATCGCACCACTCACTGCAATACTTTGCATGGGCAAGGATCTCATCTAAAAATGTTGCTTGTCAGTGCACTACACTCTACTGTGGTTCCCAAATCCTCCTTAGGTTTGAAAATATTAAGGCCCATATTTATCAAGGTTTTGCGTAGCCCTTGCATGGCACAAGGGCGACGCAAACCTAAGTGAGATTTATCAAGCCACGCAAGGTCACATTTGAGTCGCCCTGCATGGATTGATAAATCTAGGGTAACGCAAGGCAGAGAAAATTGCTGCCTTGTGTTACTCTGTGGCAGGGAGGAGTTGCGTGGGACAGAGGATGAGTATTTCCATGCATCCACCCATAGATTTTGGCGGTTAGTGGTAGACCTGGGAATGGGTCAAAATGCTACGCCTCCCCAGGTGAGGCGTAACTCTCCTAGCTTTTTCCTCTTTCTACGTGTGCTGCGTTCTGCAGCACACGTGGAAAGAGGAAAATACCTCTCAGGGTTGTTTTTGTGCAGGAAAGTGTCCTTCCTGCACACAAACAATCCTGCCTACAATGCAGTCACCCTTGCAACATGACACAAAAGTGCCTACATTGGTGCTAGACAGTTAGAAGAGCGCCAGCCCTAGGAAAGAACAGGAATGCGCTGTAAAATGGTAAATAAGGCGCATGCTGCATTGCACTGGGTGAAAGCATGATACATCTTCACCTAAGTTTCCCCCACATTCCACTCTCCTTGTGAAAATAAATGTTAAATTATATCAATACAAGCTGTTTCAGGCATAGTTAGGCTAACTTAACCAAATCTAAATTAATCTTTTTATTCTAATTAATAAAACACGCTTTCACACTAGCAACACATCAGAGTGTGGGGCATGCTTCAACATGCTGGAACAGACATCAGCAGCTCAGTTTTTTATTTGGATTTGGTAAAGTATTCAAATATTTTCGCTAGTTGCTGTGAGCATTTGCTAATCGCAGCCACAAGCAAGCCATGAAGGAAGAACGTAGAAGAAATGAAAGCCAAAAACAAGGAGGTTATTAGAAATCAGATCATATTACATTGACTTGCAGAAGATTAAAGCATGTTTCTGGTGGAAACATCACTTTGGGTGGTTAGAAAATATTGGTAAACTATAGTTAGAAGTAGGAGTATCTGGTTGGGTATCTGGTGGATGTTTGTTGATGGGCAGCCTTTATACCAAACAAACATTCCTCACATTTGCCAGGGCTCAAACCTGATTTGGACTGAAGTTGGCATGGTTCTTACTCTGCTAATTAAAGCATCCCCAAACACATGGAAGGGTTTTTCTGGATGACTACCAGACCTACTGCAGGAATTTAATTTATTGCAGTACAATGAGCTCCCATTGACATGTATATATCACAAAGTAAATACAGAACACCTCAGATCTGACATGGCAGTCACATAGAAATGGGATAGGGATTGTGGAGTACAACTCTCAGACGCTGACTGTGATAGGGAGTGTTTTACATCAGGAATGTGACAAGCAATGCCCGATTTTGATTAACCCTACGGTGTGGTTATATAGAATACTTATCCAGACCTCCCCGATCGATATCCACATTGTGGGGTGGATGCAGTTGATTTCCAACACATGGTTTTGGCAAGCACATGGTGTCGCTAGTCAGCCTGTCCCCCAGGGGCTGCTCTTCCGCAATGGCGGAGTTGCGTCGCCCCACTGCCTGGCTCAGAGCCAGCAAATGTAAAATAAAACAACGTTCTTGCATGGTTTAATTTTGCATTTGCCGGCTCTTAGCCAGTGCTGTAGGGAAGGGCCGGGCCTAGAAATGGGGAGGAGGAGTGCTATGTGCACTCCACTCCCTAAGTGCTCGTGTGTGTTTGGCTGGCCGTCTCCCCCCCCTTCCACCTAACCCCTCCTGCCCGACCCCTCCCAAACCACCAACCTTTATTCGTGGCGGCCGCCACTGCTGGCCCCAATAGGTTATATCCTGGGCTTGCATCCAAGACTAATTAAGAACACTGGTGAACTTAGATTTGTAGATTTAGCCCTACTGCCACCCAAAAGGCAGGTGATGATACACTGGCTGCAAAGCATAGGTCCTACCTTTGATCTTTAGTGTAAAGATGTCAGAGATTGGACAACTGTGGAAGAAACTGCTATGATAATAGTCTAGACCATAGGTCTTCAAAGTGTGGGGCGTGCCCCCCTGGGGGGGGCGCAGCTTCAACTTAGGGGGGGCGCGCACTCCACTTCGCCGTTTCACCTTCCATTGTTGCTTCCCACATTGGAAGTACGTTTCCTGCCTGTATTGCAGGTCCCCATCTCGAGTTAGGGCTCTCTCTGAGTGGAGCATTTAGAACAGCCAATCAGCACGTAGTTCCTGCAACACTGACGTCTTCCATAGAAATGGACAGGAGTACAGATGCCAGGGAGTGCCGCGAATTTTGCATAAAAAAGCTGCAAAATACTTCAACTTTGCTGATAAAGCAGCGCTTCACCACTGCTGCCTTTTGCCTCCCGATTGCTTGACCTCATATCGCGTTGCTGACCTGCACTTCGCTTTTGAAGCCTTCCCCCGCAAGGTCATCATGGTTTGTTACCTCGCTGCTACTGCCTTTCGTTCCAAGGATTCGAAAACAGGGTGCATTCTTCTTGAGGATTCCATTCACCAGCAGGTAAGTCTGAAGAGTTTTTTTTATTTTTTAAAGTCTCCTTCCTTTGATTAAAGTTGCTGGTGCTCACTTAAAATGTTCAAATACTTTAGAGCTGAGTACATAAGCCTGAAATAGCACATATCATGAAATATGCCATCTGTCTTTCGTAGGGCAAATATAAATGCTTTCTTATGACATGTTTCTGCATCTTTGGAAGCCTATCTTCTTTACAAGCCAACTATGATAACAACTGAATGGCTCTTGATGCTGCTAGAGAAGAAAGGTATATATCCCCCTGAATCACTTATATCGCATATGTGTCTGATGTAGATGTCCCCTAGGCCTTCTTGAAAAACTGTGGATGACCTTCTACTGGCGACACCTGGCCATACTCCACATAATCACAGATTTTTCAATTGTGTCAGAAAGCATGTTTTTCGGGCCCCCTTTTCCTGATATCTTATCTAGGGGCAATGATGTGGCACGACAGCCAGAGCTGCTGACTTTGGAGCTGGGGAACCAGATTCAGTTCTCAGCATCTGCTCAACGTCCTGTGATCCTGGGCAAATCACTTAATCTCCCTATGCTGACAAAAAATGAATGTATTCTTGTGTAATGTGAAAGATGATCTTGTAAAGCGCGCCAATCCCTTTGGGTCATGTTTGTGCTATATAAAATTGTAAACAATATATTACAAATGTTTATGAGCACTCCAGTTTCTAAGTACCACTCAAAACTGGGGTCCTCATTTACAAGTAAGTGCTGCAATCCCTTTGGCTTCGCCGTGCTGCAGCACTTTGAAAGCACAGAGATGTGTCATATCTACAAGGACATGGTGGATCCCTTTGCTCTCCTCTGCGCTGGTGCACAATTTACATGCCATGCGCCAATGCAGGCACCCTTGTACCATGGTGCAAGTATGCCTGCGTCACGGGGATGACTGTTTATGTGCAGGTGTCCCTTCTTGCACATAAACAATCTGAAATGGCACTTTTCAACTTCTATGTGTGCTGCATTAGCATACATAGAACTTGTAAACCGTCATTTTTTTAATGATTGTTTATGTGCAGGAAGGGACACCTTCCTGCACATAAACAATCACCGGAGGTGATTTCCTCTTTCTATGTGTGCTGCAAAATGCAGCATGCATGGAAAGAGAAAAAACGAGGAGAAAAAAATACATTTATCCTCGTTGCACATCCCTACGCCTCCCATGGGGAGGAGTAGCATTCAGATGCATTTCCAGGTTTACGTTTTTTTTGTAAATCTGGAAATGTGTCTGGTTCCATGGGTGTTGCGTGGGAACACCCACAGCAACATCCATGCAACGCCTCTTTCCCTCAAAGTGCTGCGTGTAAAGGGGCCGTTTTTACAAGGACAGGAAAAGCCACTCAGGGTGGCTTTGCCCATCCTTGTAAATATGGAGCAGCAAAATGCGCTGCCGGTGCATCACAAAAAGTGATGCACTGGTTGCGCAAGGGGCTTTCAAATAATCCCCTGGAAGTGGAGCACAACCTCAGGATCGTAGTAGCAAGAATCCATCGACACATTGGCTATCTTTTTGGTATACCCGTCCCATTAGTTTTGAAATTGTTTTTATTGATCTATGCAAAATGTTGTTTTATGTGTAAAAGAATGCACCATTGTAATTTTTTTGTGCGCATCTTTTCTTGGAGACTTTTCATTTGAAGTTTGTAATAAGCATCTGTCACCTAACCACAGGCAGTATTAAAACTGCAGCTTACTAAACACTCTTACTTTCATATTATTTGCCATATACGACCTGGACTCTGCAGGTGGGAATTACTAGCAATGGTGCAGAGTACCAGCTTCCAGAATTTGTTGTCAAGTGGTGATGGTAGAGGGGGGGCTCGAAGTCTAAAAAAGTTTAGATGGGGGTGCTCAGCCTAAAAACGTTTGAAGACCTCTGGTCTAGACTGATGCAAAGTTGAGAGACTGGAGGGAAATGTGTGATGTTTTTGGAGGGATGGTTCGGGAAGACACACCTTATTTTGATATAACACCCATGGGGCCATATTATCAAGATCAGCGTTAAATTTATCGCCGCTTTAGCGGCAGGAAACTGCCACTAAAGCGGCGATAATGGGCTTGATAATTTGGCCTTGTGAATTCCAATAGAAGCCTAGGTTCACATCAGAACATGGGCTTCTATTGGAATTCACAAGGGCATATTATCAAGCCCATTGTCGTTGTTTTAGCGGCAGGAAACTGCTGCTAAAGCGGCGATAATTTTAACGCTGATCTTGCTAATATGGCCCAAAGTGTTTTCGGTCCATTTTGTATTCATTGGATGACTGCCAGCTGGTTACAGGGGTGTTTGCTATCCTCGACGTGTATTTTGATGTTGGTGCTGCCATGGACCGCCCGTATTGTGCATACTGATTTGTATATCTCTGAATAATAATACAAAAATGTTTCCCATTTAAAAAAAAGTGTGCATCCGTAAAAAGAAAATGTTGATGTTTCCATGTTGACCACTGCAGCTCCTAAATTTACAAATGTCCTGATGATGATAATACCATAAATCAACTAGGGATAGAAACGTTGCCGAAATGGGAGGTCGTTGGCTGAAAGGCTATTGACATACCGTCTATGATCAATGATTTCTATTGTCTGCTTTAAGTTTTCTCGAAACAATTCTTTTCCTCGTTTACAGGTTCATTTATTTTTTTGCACTGCGGTTTATGTCACTTTGTGACCGATGTACTACTGAGCGCCGTTTGGAATACCTTTAAACAATACTGTTTAATGTTATACAAATATTCAAAGTATTTATATGGAAGAAAGTGTCTATGATATGTTCTTTAGATTTCACTGTTTGATTAATGTATTTCTCCAACAGCATTTGCTTACTCTGTGGCTCAGCGGTCCTGTTTCGTTTTTATTTTTAAGTGATGGAATCTCAGACTTTACATTGTAAGAAGTCCTTTCATCTTGATTCCAGTCAAAGACGTTCCAGACCAGACAAGAACTGCTGCCAAGTTAGGGTATTATAGGATTAGCGTTCCTCAAGCCATCTGTAGGTGGGAAAATTGATTAGTACAATTTCACAAACTGAACATTTACCCCACTTTGGTCATGTAGTTATTGCTTAGCAGATGACTGCAATTTACACGTCTCTAAGTGTACCATTATAGTCGGGCCAGAGAATGGCTAGTACATCCCACTCCCGCAGTTACAGAGATCCATGGCCTCAGTTCTCTCATCAAGAAGGACATTGAGCAAGCTGGTCCCTTCGTAATAATTACCCAAGAGCTGAAGTTTTGTGATCATGATGCTATGTTGCAGTAGGCCATGGTTGAAACGAGAGTACAACATGAAAGAATGAGGATATTTATATTTCAGATCACACTCTGTAAATGAACAGTCGGAGAAAGATGTTTTGTAGCAGTGAAATTGGGATTGAAGGATTCATCATAATCTCCTGTTCCCTGCCAAATTCAAAGTTATCCAGGATAGTAACTAATACTTCAATTCACCTGAGAACAATTGGGAATGGATAGACAGATGGGAGCCAGCTATCAGGCTAGGACGCGTGCTGAACACCAGGGACATGAAATAAATGTAAATGACTACAACGTCAATGCCAGCACCCGCTCGAGACAAAGAGTGGTAGTGGTCAAAGATGGCACCCAGGCAGTAGTAGATGCCTGCAAGGTGCCCATGCTGTACAAGAGAGCAGAAAATAAGATTGATACTCAGGATCTGCCCTAAGGTGCAGCAGGGGTTTGGTGTCCGACTGCCTCCGATGTTGCCTCTTTAGGCTGAATGTGTGCATATGCCGGGGACTTCCTAACTGGTTTGGTGATCTCTTATGGATCATGTCTGGGAGTGGTGTACCGGTGGCAACATGTTCTTGATACCACTGTGATCAAGTGTATCCCATGTTGTTGTTCAGCAAGGACTACTTCTGACAGAGTGTTGAAACAGATTGTTATTGCAGAAATTGGAGGCAATGCAGTACTCACAGTGGTGGTGCTTACTGTGCGGCAGGACCATGCCGCTAAGCATATTCACACTCTCCTCACCTCAGAAGAAATGAGTAGTACTAATTTCTTCTAAGGCAAGGAGAGTGTGAATAAATATAAATAAATAAAACCTACTGCGGTCGCCAGTTGGTAGTTATAGTTAGGACCTAATTTTCATAGGAGGAGCGTTTTTTATTTTGCTAAAAACTTTGGAGCTGTCTGACGAATCTTCATGACATTTTCAAAATGAGTTTACCACTCATTTCAGCTGATGTCTGGAAAGTTTCGGGGGAGATCTGTCAAGTGGGGGGCCGAGAAATCGGGGCAAAACTATAACGAGTTTCACACATGCAATTTCCTATATGAATGTTAGACTCGACTACAGCCCAAACCACTAAACAGAATTACACCAAATTTGGCAGAAAACTAGATCTTGGTCCAGAAAGAGTGCCTTTTGTAATGTGGTGTAAATCTGTTTCGTAGTTTTGCAGTTATTGAAGTAAAAGTATTTATGCATATCTAGAGACGTGGATCCACACGCCAACAGCAATGCCATGATTGGCTGGCCGCAACCTCAGAGGAAAGTTACAGCTGCCATTTTGTGCATCCGGACTCGGTTTCCAGGGTGGAAAATAAAATGTAAAAGTGATAGAAGGGGTCAGGGTAGAAGTATCCTGACCCCATGGGACTGATGGAGGGATCTGTGAGGTACCCATCATGGGCAAGAAATTGGGCAAAATTGTTATTTTTGTCCACTAGGATTTGCAGATCCACTGCAGCCCTAAGCGTGACCCCATCAGTGATCCATAATGGACCCAGACCCCAATTTAAAAAAAAAACATATACACCCACTCACTCACAGACCCACACACCTACTCACACACCCACTGAAACCCAAACAGCCACCCTCACACAACCACCCACACCGCCACTCACACACCCATACAGCCATCCCACCACTCAGACTTAAAAAAGCAACTCACATACCCACAGAGCCACTCACATACCAACTCACAGACCCATACAGCCACTCACACACTCACTTAATCACTCCCACACTGTCTCACATACACACACACACACACACACACACACATACACGTGTTACCATCCTTGTGGGGACTATGTGTGGATACCTGCCTTGTGGGGACTAACCTTTCCCAATGGTCTCAAATCATAATAATTACAGAAAATTGTTAAGAAAAAAATCAAGATACAGGTTCCTGCTTCAAATGTGAAAATATAGCTTTATTTCTGCATGCGCACAGTACCATCCTTATGGGGACTTAAACGCGTGTTACTATCCTTGTGAGGACTTACTCCAAACTTTTAATTTGTGATTGAATACAGTCATGGGCAAATTGTTAAATAGAATTTTTCAGTGCTATACCTAAATTACATGATATTTTAGTCTTATAGGAACAACCCTATGTGTCATAAGGACATATACATTTGATTTTAATGATAATGCATTTTTTTCAGGAGAAAACAATAGCATATCAAGTGCATATTTAGTCTATTGTTGTGTGCTCACACACGTTAAGGAATAAGGAAACAACACATAGTTAAATTAAATTAGATGCCAAAGATCCTACATTGTGGTCAAATGGGAAAGCCAAGTTGGCATAACCTGCTTTTTTTCATTACCTTCACCACTAGGCCTCCTCTTCTTTATAGGACTGTGCAATAATAGTTACAAAATACATGGCATGTGACTATAGTAATGTTTCTAGAGCTGACAGAGTGTGTGATGATAGTCCTGTTGAAGTCTCTGCAGAGCTAGTGTGTGGTTATATTGATGCCCAAAACTCCCACAGAGATAGTATGTGATTATATTGATTCCCAGGTCCCCACACAGATAGTTTGTGATTATACTGATGCCCAGGTCCCCACAGAGCTAGTGTGTGATTATATTGATGCCCGGTTCCCACACAAATAATGAGTGATAATAGTCATGTTTAATTCCTCATAAAGATAGTGTGTGATTATATTGATGCTCAGGTCTCCACAGAGGTAGTGTGTGAGTGATAATAGTAATTTTCAATTCCTCACCAAGATAGTGTGTGATTATTTGATGCCCAGGTCCCCACTGAGATAATGAGTGATGATAGTCCTGTTCATTTCCTCAAAAAGCTAGTATGTGATTATGTTGATGCCCAGGTCCCCACAGAGATAGTGTGTGATTATATTGATTCCCAGGTCCCCACACAGATAGTGTGTGATTATATTGAGGCCCAGGTCCCCACACAGATAGTGTGTGATTATATTGATGCCCCAGCCCCCACAGAGATAGTGTGTGATTATATTGATGCCCTGGTCCCCACACAGATAGTGTGTGATTATATTGATGCCCCAGCCCCCACAGAGATAGTGTGTGATGATAGTAATGTTTAATTCCTCATAAAGATAGTGTGTGATTGATTATATTGATGTCCAGGCCCCCACAGAGATAGTGTGTGATTATATTGATGCCCTGGTCCCCACACAAAGTGTGTGATTATATTGATGCCCCAGTCCCCACAGAGATAGTGTGTGATGATAGTCATGTTCAATTCCTTATAATGATAGTGTGTGATTGATTATATTGATGCCCAGGTCCCCACAGAGATAGCATTTAATTATACTCACTCTCCTGGCCCCGTAGACATAGTGTGTGGTTATATTTATGTTCAAGTCCCTGCAGATATAGTGTGTGATTATAGTAATATTAAAGTTATTGCATAGATAGTGTGTGATGATAGTTATGTTGAAGCCATATGTGGTAGTATGTCATGAGACTGATGTTCAGGTCGCCACACATATAGTGTGTGATTATAGTCATGTTCAACTTCTCCAAGAGATAGTGACTTATTAAAGTCATGCCAAGGTCTCCACGGATTAATTGTTTGATTTTAGTCATGTTCAAGTCCCCAATGAAATAGTGTATTATGCTAGTCATGTAAAATCCCAGGTCGAAATAGGGTTTTATTACACTAAATCCACACAAATATACCATTAATTAAAGTTACTCTCAAGTCCAACTAGAGATAGTATTGGGTTATATTCATGATCAAGTACCCCCAGAAGTAATATGTGATTATAGTTATGTTCAAATACCCACAGAGATGGTGTGTGATTTTAAGCAGATTCAAGTCCTCACATAGAGAGTGTTCTGCTAGTCATGTTCAAGTCCTAGTAGAGACACTGGTTCATAATAGTCAAACTGAAGTCCCTGCAGAGATGCTATGTTTTCATAGTGAAGGCCAGATCTAAGCACAAATATTGTGTCACTATATTCTTGTTTAGGTCCTGTAGCGATATTGTGTGATTATAGTGAAACTCCGGTCCCCACAGTGATAATGAGGATTACAGGGAGGTCACATCCTCATAGAATTAGCGATTATAGACCTGTGGAGAAATGGTCTGATGACTGTCAAATTCAAGTCTGTGTGTGGATAATCTTTTTTGAAAGACATGTTGAAGACCTTGTAGAGTTAGTGCATGGTGATAGCCATGTTCAAGTCCCCACAAAGATAGTGTGTGATTATATTGATGCCCAGGTCCCACAGAGATAGTATGGGATTATAGGGATGCGTCCCATTTGCTCTGCATCCAAAGACAGAGGTCAAATGTCAGGCTCTGTCTTCTGAGGGAGCTTAGTGTTTACTTTTCTTTTTCGGACATAAAAGTGAGAGGATTTATGTGACACTCATGCTGGATACTAGATGTAAGAAAGGTTTTTTCTAGCACACAACAACATTTAAAATAACTGCAAGTATTTCAGAATATTGCAAAATAGCAACATACAAATGAAGCACATTTCTTGTTAATTCTGAAGTGTTTTGGAAACAAATTCTTTAATAAGGTCAAAACAAATCAATACACTAGGTGATGGAATTTCCACACAATATTGTTTGTGTACTGTATAGCTTTATTTGTAAAACGGTATGTCTGTGCAAATGTAATGGACATTTCAATTGAAAATGTGTTGTCTGTAATGGCAGTGTGCTACCATACCATGCATACTCCACTCCACTCTGCTGTTCACCATTCCATTTCAATGCACTCTACTCGGCACCACTCCACTTTATACCACCCCATGCTACTGCACTCTGTGCCAGTCCACTCTACTCCACTCTAAACCCCTTCACTTTATGCCACTGCACTCCACGCCACTGCACTCCACACCTCTCTACTCTATTCTGCTGCACTCTACCCTATTCAAATGCACTCTATGCCACTCTGCTCTACACTACTGCACTCTTCACCACTGCCCTCTACATCACTACAATCTAGCTCACACTAATCTACTCTGCACAACTCCACTCTATGCCACTCCACTCTACACCACTCTGCACCACTGCACATAATGCTAATAGACTTCATGCCAATGCATTTTACTCTGTAACACTCAACGCTTTGCCCTATTAATTCTACACCAATCCACTCCACTCTACGCTGCAGCACTTTACCCTGCACCACTCCACTCTACGCAACTTCACTTTACTCTGAAATAATCTATTCTATGCCACTGCACTCTATTACTCTACTCCACTCTATGCCACTACACTATGCCACTCTACTCAAAACTATTGCACTCTACACCAATGCACTCTACGCCAATGCACTCTACGCCAATGCACTCTACGCCAATGCACTCCACTCTGCACCACTGCACTCTATGCCACTGTGCTTTACACCTATTTACTCTTCACCACACTACACCACTGCACTCTACGGCACTCTGCTCTGCACTACTGCACTCTATGCCAATGAACTCTATGACACTTTACTTTGCATGACAGCAATCTACATCACTCCACTCTATGCCACTGCACTCTGCACCATTCCACTCTGCACCATTCTCTGCAACTGCACTCTCTGCCACTCTACTCTTCACCACTGCGTTCTATGCCACTTCACTCTATGCCACTCTACTCAGCACACTCCACTCTGCACCAATCTAATCTACGCCACTGCATCCTATGACGCTCATTGCACGCCGCATAATTCCATGCTGTCACACTCTATGCCACTGCACTCTACCTAAACAACTCCACTCTACATTACTTCACTCTGCTTTGAAACAATCCACTCTACGCCACTGTACTATATGCAACTGCACTCTATGCCACTCAACTTCACTCTGTGCCACTACACTATATGGCTCTTTACTTTACTCTGAAACAATCTAGTCTACGTCACTTTACTCTATGCCACTGCACTCTATATCACTCTATCCACTTGGCGCCACTGCACTCTACGTCACTCTACTCGAAACAGCTGCACTCTACATCACTGCACTCTAAACCACTGCACTCTACACTGCCCCATTGTACCCATTGCCATTCTACTCTATGCCACTCTACACCACTGCATTCTGACACTCTACCTTGCACCACTCCACTCTACTCAATGTCACTTCACTCTACTCTGAAACAATCTACTCTATTCCACTGCACTCTATGCAACTCTACACCACTACACTCTATGCCACTTCACTTTACTCTAAAACAATCTACTCTATGCCACTGCACTCTATGCCACTGCAATCTATGTCATTTTATTCAACTCTGCCCCTTTCTGCTCTATGCCACTGCACTCTATGCCACTCCACTCTAAACCACCATTTGAACCTGTGACCATATGGTCAAACACTGGCCCCTACAGTAGATACATCAGTCCACTAAGTCACCAGACCCGGCCACTCCATTCTACTCCACTCTATGCTACTGCACTCTGCAGCCCTATATTCTATTGTGCGCCACTCTGTGCCACTCTATTCTGCACCATTCTATGCCATTACACTCTGCAGCTCCACTCTAACCTGCACCACTGCACTCTACACCACTCTACTCAGCATCACTTCACCCTGCACCACTGCACTCTACTGTTCAACACTCTAATCTATGCCACTTCATTATATGACACTGTGTTGTATGCTGCTGAATTCCATGCCTCTGTACTCTACACCACTGCACTCTATGCCGCTATACTCTGCAACACTCTATGCCAACGCATTCCACACCAGCTCACTCTATGCTACAACCCTCCAGTGAACGAGACTCTAAGTGACTCCACTCCGCCACTCCAATTCATGACACTCTATGTCACAACACTCTTCTCGACTCTTCACTATTCAACTCTATGACACTTCACTCCGCTCTTCTCTATGCCACTAACTTTTAGCCATGCTGAACAGCAGCCATGCTGGTGTACAACATGGTTAAAAAAACATTGGCAAAACCAATAACTCTTGCATAGGCGAGACCTATTGGCTTTGTCAATGCATGGTTTGTGTTGTCTTTGTTTTCCCACATGTGCCTCCATTTCAAGCTTCCGTCATCTCCTTGTCATGACTCCTCATGTTCTTTTTTCCAGTGTTTGAATTTAACTAATCAGCAAAATTAAGTTCCGTTGTCTTTTTTTAATTTGTACTTGCATTTAGCACAATCTATACCCAAAGGTATTTAAGTGCTTTATTTGAGCCCCAATTACATTACACAAGGTTACGTTCACTTTTTAGGCACAAGAAGATTAGGTTATTTGCCCAGAATCAAAAGATGTTGAGCCGATGCCGAGATCTCTAACTCCATGTCCAATCTCCGTATACTTTCCTCTCCCCTTATCCTGTTGCCATGTCATGTTTTGCATTTGCTGAAGCTCGGACATATAATTCAAGAAAAGTGTTAGGGTGTATAAAGAATGATTTTATTGTAATAGTTTATTTTAAAATGAACAATAATACACAAAAACAATAAAACAATAAAACACTAAAACACTAACACTAAAACACTCTAACACACTAAAACACTAAAACACTAAAACTATAAACACTAAAACAATAAAACAATAAAACACTAAAACACTAAACCCCTAAAACACTAAAACAATAAAACACTAACACTAAAACACCAAAACACTACAACACTACAACACTAAAACACTCTAACACGCTAACACACTAAAACACAAAAACACTAAAACACAAAAACAAATAAACATTAAAACACTAAAACACTCTAACACACTAAAACACAAAAACACTAAAACACAAAAACACTAACACTAAAACACTAAAACACCAAAACACTAAAACAATAAAACACTAAAACAATAAAACACTAAAACACTAAAACACTAAAACAATAAAACACTAAAACACAAAAACACTAAAATACTAAAACTATCAGTTGAAGAGCCAGGTCTTGTGTGTCTTCCTGAAGATGTCGATCAGGAGCTCGTTCCAGGTTTTGGCTGCAATGTAGGAAAAGGTTCTTCCACCTGTTCTGGCTCTGCTGATGCGCTGGGTTTCGACGAGGACGGCGGATCGGAGGTTTATCTTGGGCAAGTGGAAGGAGAGTCTCTCTTTGAGGTATTGGGGTCTGGTGTTGTGGAGGCATTTGTAGGCATGGGTGAGTATCTTGAAAGTGAATCTCTTCTCAACGGGGAGCCAGTGGAGGTTAAGCAGGTGTTGGGTTCGTGTCGAGGGATGCCAAGGACGAGTCTGGCTGCGGTGTTCTTTATAGTCTGGAGTTCTCGGAGCAGAGACTTATTGATCCTGGCGTGGAAGGTGTTTCCTTAGTCCAATCTGCTGGTTAAGAGTGCGTGGGTGATGGTCTTCCTTGATTTGTGGGGATCCATTTGAAGCTCTTTTGGAGGATACGGAGGGTGTTGAAGCAGATGGAGGTGAAGGCGTTGACCTGGCGGGTCATGGAGAGGGAGGAGTTGAGTATGATGCTGAGTTTTTGGGCGTGGTCAGTTGGGGGAGGCCTGCAGAGGGCGGTAGGCCACCAGGTGTTGTACCATGAAGAGGGGGAGGGTCCGAGGACCTCTGTCTTCTCCGAGTTGAGCTTCAGGCAGCTGTTGCTCATCCAGGATGCAACGTCCTTCATTCCTTCCTGGAAGTTAAGTCTGGTGCTAATTGGGTCCTTGGTGAGGGGGAGGATGAGCTGGGTGTTGTCGGCATAGGATACTATGCTGTCTGACGATGGCGGGAAGAGGGCCCATGTAGATGTTGAGTAACAATCCTTGGGGTACTCCACAGTTTATTTCCGTGGGATCGGAGAAGAAGGGTGGCATCTGATTCTTTGGGTTCTGCATGTGAGGAAGGAGCGGATCCAGTCGAGGACAGTTCCCTGTATGCCGGCGTCATGGAGTCTGGCAGTGAGAGTGCGGTGGGAAGACAGTGTCAAGTACTGCGGAGAGGTCTAGCAGGATGAGTGCTGTTGTGTGTCCTTGGTCGTGGAGGGTGTAGATGTTGTCTGTGCCAGTGGGTAGAGCGGTCTTGGTGCTGTGGTTGATGCGGAATTGGGAGGGGTAGAGGATGGAGTTTTCTTCAATGAATTTTGTTAGCTGGGCATTGACAATCTTCTCGGTGACTTTGACCGGGAAAGGGAGGAGGGAGATAGGTCGTTAGTTCTTGAGGTCCGTGGGGGTCTGCTGGGGGTTTCTTGAGCAGGGGTTGGACTTCTGCTCGTTTGCAGTAGTCAGAGAAGGTGCTGGTTTTGAAGGTGGCGCTGATGGTGCATTGTAGTTCTGGAGCAATGGTATCAGCGGCTCTGTGGAAGATGTGCGGCGGGTAGGGGTCCATGGGGGCTTCTGCATGTATGCGTTTCATGGTTGAAATGGTGTCTTTGGTGGTGAAGGGTCCAGGAAAAGATGGTGGACTGGCTGGTGTTGCTGGAGAAGGAGAAGGTGTTGGCATCATGTCATTGAAGTGATCGTAGAGGCTATTGATTATCAGATAGAAGTAGGATCAGAGTTTGTTGCAGAGGTCCTGGGAGGGGGTGATATCCGTGGTTTTGCTGGGGGGGTTTGGTGAATTCCTGGATGAAGGTAAAGAATTCCTTGGAGTTGGCGATGATCTTATTTTGGATGAAGGTCCTTTTGGTGGATCTGATGAGTTTGTGGTAATCTGTCATTGCGTTCTTGTAGGTGGTGCTGTCCAGTTCTTCTTGAGACCTCTGCAGTTGCGTCTGGATTCTTGGAGGTCAGTGGTGAACCAGGTGGCCTTCCTGGGGCGCTGTCTGTCGGAGTTACTTAGGGGTGCTAGTTCGTCTGCGCAGTTGGGAGATCCATCCGTGGAGTTCTTTGGCTGCGAGGTTGGTCGCGGTTGAGAGTGGAATTGAGCAGCTCCTCAGTGATTTTGCTTCAGTTCTTTCATGGAGGGCGAGTGCAGGTTTGGGCTGAGTGGTTTTTTTGATGTGGAAGTGTCTGCAGTGGTGGTCTGTCCATGGGGGTTGCATGGTGTGGCTGAAGTGGATGTTATTGCTTCCTGCGAAGATAGCGTTGAGGGTGTGTCCTGCCTTGTAGGTGGGTGTGGTGACTTTTAGGCCGATGTTGGAGAGGCTGTCCAGGAGGGTGGTGGAGTTGGGGTTGTCGAGGTGGTAGTTCAGGTCTCCGATGAGTAGGTAGTCCATGGAGGCAATGGCATGGGGTGCGATGAGATCTGCGAGGGTCGTGGTGAATGAGGCGCGAGGAGCAGGGGCTCTGTAGGCAAGGGTGCCGCAAAGTGTTGTTCTAGGGCTGGTCTGGAGGGAGCTCTTGTGTGTAAGGGAGAGTCCTCCTCCTGGTTGGTTGGGGCAGTCCTTCCTCTGGATCTTGTATCTGCCGGGGATGGCAGTGGCAATGTCGGGGCAGAGGAGGTGTCGGTTCATGTTTCTGTAAAGAAGGTGATGTCTGGTGGGATGGTGTATATGCAGCCCCAGCAATCAAATCTTAGGCAATGGGCATGTCTCAAGACTTGTCACAATCTGCATGAAAAACAAGCTAATGGTAAAAATGACAGTAAGAGAAAGGGAGAGTTTATTTTTCTCCTGGCAGCTCAAGTAAATAACAAGTCAGAGCACGACATCTTTTATATTATTGGAAGCATCTATCTCCATCCTGCTAAGGACAAAAGGGAGTCTAAACTTTCATCACTGCACCCAACAATGAGAAGGCTAAATCAATCCCATCCTGAGGAAATGTGGATCATTATAGAAGATTTTAATGGTGATTGAATGAGCTTAGGGCCGACTGACATGCTCTTGGATTTTGAAGATGAAATCTGGGCTATACCACAGATTCAAAAACAATAGCAAAGGCCGGATAAACAGGGCAAAGTATTAGGCAGCATTTTAATTCAACTAGGTCTATGTGTCTTAAATGACAGGTTAGTTTCAGACATGCCTTCCGCCTGCACCCACTGTTCGTGTTTCAGGTTGGCCACCCTGGACTACATTTGGGTGTCCTGAGCCCACTTCCGGTAGTCAAGCAATTTTCAGGTCTAACTAACTCTGGCTAGTGACCATGCAATTTGAATTGTGAAGTCCAGGCCCCAATGACCTGCCGATTGAAAGTAACCCACACTGGAAAGCAAGAGGGGCTAGAGCCCATAAAAAGAATGGAATATGGATGCCCAAACAGGGCAGGGAGTTTGAGTGGATCGGTTTTTGAAAGAAATATCAAGAAGGACAACAGATGTCAACCGTAATCCAAATTGATGGGTGTCTTTAGCCTTCTTCATAAGGGAGAATGATGGAGGCAGTTGGCACCAGGCAACTGGAAATGGCATTGGACTGCAGAAGTCCATGGCATATATAAGCAATCTTAAGGCGCAAGCAGCCGCCCTAAAGAAAGAATTAAATACAGCTCTCAAAGCACAGAACCACGACAAGGAGGATAATAAGTGGCTGCGGAGTAGGGTCTCATTGATGACAACCAGATACAAGAAAGCTCTCTTCAGAGGAGGAAAAAAAAAAGGAGGAAACAATCATATAGGCTCAATCGCATGGAAGACCGGAGGAAATCCCAGATTTGGACAAACAGCACCTTAGCCCCAAAATGGCAGGTGGTCTCAGCAAACTGAGTGCTACATTGAAATTGTATATGTAGTTCATGCCGCAGAAATTATGTGGATAGAATCCAACTTAGCCAGGACCAAGTGGTAAAAGTCTTCAACTATGCGAACAAATGGAGAACCAGGTCCAAGTGGCATTCTAGTAGTGATATTTTAATAGGCTCTCAAAAGATGAGCCACAGTAATGACCTCCATATTCCAAGCTCATCAGCCAGGGCCGGCCTCCAACCATAACCGAGTCATGGTGATTCTCACTCTTGTAACCTCTATACAAGAAAGGGCCCGATTCCTTCCCATGCAACTATCGGGTGATTGCACTCTTTGATAAAGAGGGGAAATGTCATGCAAGCCTCCTCAATAAGAAACTACAAGCATCAAAGAAAAAAATTATCCCTCTAAATCATACAGGATTAAAAAAGGGCTGACATATTGTAGACAATCTAATATGCATCTCTCACTTGAACGAAGTAACAATTGCGTACAAGAGAAAGACCCTATATGTATGGTTTATAGACTTTAAAACCGCAATCAACAGCGTCCCAAGAGCAAAACTTTGGACAAAGTTAAATGGCTGGGGTATTCCACCTCAATTATTAAGGGCAATCATTAACACTGTACTCCAATACCTGGGTAAAGATAAAATTAAGCTCAGGGTGGTCCACAACTCCAAAAATTGCAACCAATAAAGGTCTACAGCAAAGCTGCATGCTCGGAGGTAACTCAATCCCTATTTGGCCAATCTAAAAGATCATCTTGAAAAGGAGAGGGCTTTTCCACCAAAGATGGCCAGCTTTAGAATTCAGGTCCTCCCCTATGCAGATGACACGATTCTTCTTGATCAAACACCAACAGGCCTACAGAGACTTTTTAATGCATGTGCCACAGATTGCAAACCCAATAATTTAAAGACCAACGTTGCAAAAACGAAGGTTGTGATCATATCCTGCAGGCTTACAAAAAGGGGAGCTTGGTTCATTCAGGGAAGTGAGATGGAAATTGTGGACACCTACAAATATTTAGGGGTATGGCTGGACTGTAAAGGAGGGGGGTGGCACGGCGCCACACATTCAGGCCTAGCAAGCTGCTACAAACTCCCTGATGTGGTCTTTCCACAAACTACAAAAGCCAATTGTGAATCCAGATCTACAGCCTTCCTAAAAATGATAAGGTACAATCTCCTACACACTATTTCGTACGGAGCAATGATGTTCCAAGATAAGTTAGCAGATTGGCTAGACAGGCCTCAATCGGTCTGCTATAGAAGAACCTTCTCCTTACCAGATTGTACTTCACACAACCAAATTTGGCTAGAATTCTGCCTGTTCTTGCAGCACTTGACACTAAAAGCAATGTTTTCGCTTATTGCCTAAAAGCCAAGCAAACGAAGAATGGTACATTTCAGCATACAAAATCTGGGAAGTAATAAATACCCCACAGACAAGATGGCATCGCTATTTGAACAGCTCATTGAATGCTTTCGACGCTTGTGAGATCTGGACGAGTGATCTTCCTGTGGCTTCAGTATTGAAGTTGCTGGTCAGACAGGCAAAACTAATTCAAAGCTCATGGAAGTTGGGCAGCAAGTCTGTACGGCCCAGATCGTCATCCATTCTACCTCTGGAGTGGAGTGGTGTGGCTCACTGGTTAGAGGCAGCAGACCCGGAAGCAGAGGACTGCCCAGGACCAGGGTTCAATTCCCGACGCGGCAGGGTTGTGGACCAGGGCCAGCGGACTCGATAATTCTCGCCTCGTTGCCTACTCTAACCAGGGATCACACTCGGCAACTCTGGGCATTAGCTTGCCTCATCTCCACAACGGCCCCCCACATTTGCTGGGGATGCCTGGTTTCACCTTGGAGATACCCAGGAGGGACCATCTCACAGGGATATCCAGGACAGGTTCCCCAGCGGTCTACAGCGCCACGACACCTCAGGGCAGCAGTGCGCTTTACAAGACACATACATTTACATCTCACAATACCTCAGCAAGGAAATAAAATCCCCTTCTTACAAAGCCTATTGGTATGGCTGGATGGAGTAGGAGGACGATAATAAACAATTCAGATTTTGTGCAAAGGAAGAAGAATCTCTTTCCCACATTCTCTGGATTTGAGAAAAGTTGCTCCCGCTAAGAAAGTTCTGGCTGTACCCAATATGGAGGGTAATAAACATCAGGACCTGCCAAGATGCTGTGCAAGCATGTCTAAAAGGAGAATCAATTCAACTAGTGGCTAGAGTTTTTTAATTCCTGAAAGGCTCCATAGCAACTTGGCAGAGTTTGCACTCCCTGCGGGAGGACTGACAGTGGCACGGCCGCTGCATGTGATCTGCTCTAAATTACATGGCCATCTCAGAGCTGGCTATCTTAGCAGAACCTAACTTGCATTTTAAGCATCTACAAGATGGTTCTGCAAGCACAGCTGAAAGTGGATGAACATAGCTCTCTGCATTTTACCTGAGCTTCAGAGTTGGTGTTTTTTTTTTTTTACCAAGTGGACGAATCTGTACTTTAAGATCTTGACAATTGCCAGTGTAAGCATATATTGACACCGGAGTTGTTTAATTTGTTCTTAACCGTTGTCTAACACACCTATTTATATACACATTTTGCTGAAGAAACCATGGCTCAAATGTAATGATTTTAATTAATCGCTCAAGAAAGAACTATCTATCTGCAACTGAAGCCTTGATCCATATATTGATAGCCCAAGGCAGTATCCACCAGTGACTACGTCTACCACATCAGCTGTTGTACTTAGTTGCAAATAAGCATTAATTCTGTGAACTCTTGATGGTTTGCTTATTCTAAATCATCAGGAAATCTTCATATCATCTTTCAAAGGGCTCTATCCTAAGGCCTTAGACGAGCTGCACTCCTCGTCAATCGGCACAGTTGGTGTGGCGGATAAAAAGTGCTTCCTTACCACTCATACTACTATATAATCAGGAGGTTGGTCTGCTCAGAGAAAGGCTTAATTATGCTCTGGCAGCCTAACATCTTAAGCAACTTAGCTTTTAACAGCGATGACAGAAAGAAGGCCATTTTCGGCTCAGGGAACCAATTAACAAGTGACATCCAAGGTGGTGATGAGGCTCTTATGCAGCTTCTTGTAGATTAAGGATCAGAATTGAGTTTAGTTAAAAGGAGTGTTCCATTTCATAGCTTCATGTGCTAGAATCTCCTGCAAGGTGAGGATGCCATCAAGAAGAGAAAGGATTGCTGCCAATATTGTTAAAGATGTAGAATAGGTTCACTAGGATAACAAAGAAAATAATGTGGCCTTTCGGTGTTATTTGGGAGTACTTAGTTATTGTAGTATGCTAGCAAAACATTTGCAGCCTCATGCATCAAGCCAAAATCCAGTCGGTAAAATACCGATTCGTTATTAGCTCCCGGTAGCGAGTCCCAAATACCCAATCCCAATGCATCAACCCAAAACGTGAGCAAATAACGAATCGCAAAATAAATATCCGCTAACATACCGAATCGCTAATAGCCAAAATGCTGAATTACCGAATCGCTATATACCGATTTTGCAGTTACCGAAACACTAACAGCTCCCGGAAAGTGCCAATAGCAAATAACAAATCGCACCCCAATGCAACAAAACTCGCTAATAACGAAAATCCCAAAAATCGCTATTTTGCAAGAGCTAAATAAGGGGAATCAAAACCTGGAGGTAAAGTTAAAAAAAAAAGTTAATGCAAAAAAAATTTCTACATGTGCAAATGATTGAGGCAATCACTAAACCCTTAAATGTGGCCCAGGAGACCCTGTTGGCTCCCACAAAATGGCTGCCCTCTACATGCTTGCAAGGAGGATGCGGATCAATGCAGCAGGACAGCGCAGGAGAAGGGTCCAGGAGCGGGTTTTCAGACTGCGCATAACCTTGCTCGAGCAGAATGAGGACGAGGTGTACCAGAAGTATCGCCTCAATCGTGCCATGATCATGCGCCTGATTGCAGACCTGGAACCATTACTGCAGCACCAGACACACCGGACAAATGCAATCCCTGCGCATGTTCAGGTCCTATGCAGCCTGCACCTACTGGCCTCAGGGAGTTTCCAGGGGGTAATTGCGGTGGCCGGAGGTGTTTCTCAAAGCGCACTGTCACGCTTCTTCAAGAAATTCCTCGATGCCATGCTGACAATGCTCCACACACACATCAGCTTCCCCACAACCCCACAGCAGTTGGACCGCACCAAACAGGCTTTCTACCAGGTGGCACAATTCCCACATGTGATTGGATGCATCGACTGCACGCACATCCCCATATGTCCCCCCGCAGCAAATGAGTACATTTTCCGGAACCGCAAGTCATACCACTCGATCAACGTGCAGGTTGTGTGCGATGCCACTAACATCACAATTCCCAGGGAGCACACACGACTCCTACATCTTCCGCCACAGTGGAATGCACAGGCGACTAATCAACGGAGAATTTGGAGAGGGACTCCTGCTAGGTACATAGAAATACGCTTCCCCACACCAACACCACACATGTATGTACATCACCAATGCTAAGTCTATGCTTCTATCTTCTAGGTGACAGTGCTTACGCCCTGCGTGAATACATACTCACCCCATACTTAAATCCAGCAACCCCGCAGGAACATCGCTACAACGCTGCACACATCAGCACTAGGAATGTGATAAGAGAGGACATTTGGGATTCTCAAGAGCCGCTTCAGAATCCTCCACAAGACTGGCGGCGCCATGCTATAACAACCTGAAACATGCTTCCGGATAATTGCTGTATGTGCAATGCTGCACAACATTGCCACCAGAAGGGGGATACCCATAGAGGTGGACAGGGATGCGGAGCACCGGGATGACCAACCACCCGCCCAACAACGACAGGCACACATCCCAAACACAGCAGAGGGCCATAGGAGGCGGACATACATAATGCTAAATCATTTTTGAAACATTGGAAAATGAGACATTACAAGTTAGTTTGGGGTGCAACTGTTTAATGCACAGTAGCACAGAGGATTGTGCAACAAAACTAGCATTGTAAATCATGCTCCATTTGCATTAATGTAAATTAAAGGTGCCTTAAAGTCACGCATGTGCATACACAGTATTTGGATGGCCATGGTTGCCCCACCATGGTCCTGCATGCATGTCCAACTGTCTAGTGGCGCTTCCCACGTACCCCAAGCCTCCGCTCAGGTGTATCCAATGCCTCACCACGGCCTGTCCCCGTGGAGGCACGTGAACTGCGGCGCCTGGTGCTGGCCTGTGCCAGTGACACGCTGCTGACACTGGAGGCAGCCTCACTTGTGTCATCCCCTCCCAATGCAGCAGCACTGCATGTGCTGCTCTGTAGGTGTTCCATTGCAGTGGTGATGTGTCCTAGTGACTTAGCGACATCCCCGCAGAAGTGCCCAAGGTCCACCTGCAGGGAGACTGAGCGGCGTGCCAACACTGCGGTGCTGTTGCTGTGCCATGTTATGGCCTTGGTTGCGGCGGCGGAACGCAACAGTTGCTGCCGGTGCCTCCTCTTATGGCACTCATGGCCCTCCCTCATGGCACGGGTGAGATCATGTACCTCCTCCCTGAGCTGCGCATTGCCCTCTGCAACCGCAGTGGTCATGTCCCTGACCGCCGTGCTCATGTCCGTGACTGCTGCAGTCATGGCGCGCATCTCCCTGGCAAGGCGCACGATATTGCAGCTAATGCTAGCCACATGTCGTCCCTGCAGGCGCTGTGTACGCAGCATCCTCTCCTCAATTGCAGAGGTTGTTGGGACATCCTGTTCGGCTGAGGAGACGGAACTGCGACGAGCCCTGTGCTGCCGTGTGTGTCTTGCGCCTCCAGGTGGTGCATCAGGTGGTGTGTATGTGCGCTGCCTGGGTGCCAATTGCGAGGAGGGTGTTTCCATCTCCTGCAAGGGCGCAACTTGGGACCTGCGCCTCTGCGCTATTGTGGCTGTAGTAGCTGCAGCCTGTTTGGCTGGTGCCGTTGCTTGTGGCGCTGGTGCTGGTACGTTGCTTGTGGCGCTGATGCTGGTGGCGTTGCTGGTGGTGCTGGTGGAGCTGGTACTGTTGGTGTGGCAGGTGTTGGCGATGCATGCGCGTCCTGCGCTGTCTCCTGGTCTGACTCTACGGGTGTTTCCGAGATGATCAGCTGGCCGCTGTCGTCCGAATCCCCAGGTGATGCATCTGTGTGTGAAACAGTGCATGGTTAGTGGGATAATTATAACTACATAGTGTTGTACACATTAATGTCCCTCTGTGTCCACTAAATGAACAGTCTCCATCCATGTTCAACTGCTGTGGTGTATGGTCATTGGATTTACGCCTGTACATGCACACTGGGCTGACTAGACTACAACTCCCAGGATGCACTAGTGTCATGTGTAAAGCTGTCTGTGCCAGCGCTGCAGACACACTGAGATCGGGCTGGGGGCGTGGAAATGGATTTACGCTACGCTGGGTGTGGGCATATTCAACACGGAAAGCAGTGACGGTGACACTTGTCTAAATACAGATAATTCTTGGGATAATTCCCGCATACTCAGAACTGCCCAATAACCGAAGTGTCCTTATATTGGATGTTTCTTTTACACCTACTAAGGTCTCAATTGCGGGTTTTGGTTGTACGTAAGAACCCTTTGGAATATAAGGATCTACATCACATGGCTTGAGGGGTTCTTCCCGCAAATATCATTTGAAATTATATCGCCCTGACGAAGTTCCCAAGGCACAAGGGAACGAAACGCGTTGGCTGTGTGCCGTTTCTGTGTCAATCATCTTCGAATAAAAAGAAAACGAAAAAAAAGACTTCTGAACTACAAGTGTTTGTTTACTACAACTACTGATGAAGTGCACCTTCCCTCCCTTTCTTTATGAACTTTCGTGTTTAAATAGCATCTTTCAACAGCAGATGCTGGAAGACGTTGCACTCACTCTAAATTTGCACAAATAATTGAACTTAAGTGCTTGACCTTGGTCTGCTGTTGGTTGCTTTGTTGTTACAGGCATGCATCTTACCTTGGGCACTTGTGGCTGCGCCGGACGTGTCCATCTGGGTCACCCCCACGACGGCTTCCCGCTCTATCGTCCCTTCCACAAGGTCCTCCAGGGCTGTGTTGGATGGTGCTGTAGATGGTCCGCCTCCAGTCCTGCTCGACTCCCGGAGCCTCTCCACAATCCTCTCTTTGGCACGCTTCCGCAGGTCGTACCACCTTTTTTTGAGGTCGTCGATGCTGCGGGTGGTGACGCCAACTGCATTCACCCTCTCACGGATGCGCAGCCATATGCGCCGCTTTTCCTGCTCAGGCACCTTGAGGGACAGCTTGCCAAAGAGGCGATCGTGTTTGCTGGTGACTCCCTCGATTAGGTACTCAAGCTCCCTGTCTGAAAACTTTCGCTTTCGCTTGCGTGCTGACTCAGCGCTGGATGGCACTTCCTGCGCCATGATGTGTGTTTCCTTGGATTTGCTGAGTCAGTGTGGCCTCATTCTGCACAGGCAGTCCTCCTTCCCAGCTCCTGTCTGCTCCTCTGTCGAGGCTATGTGGGTGGGGCTGCAGTATTTCCTGGTTGGTGATGTCATCTGCACGTTCCCGGAGCGACGCGGCAAATTGCGATTTCGCTATTACCGATTCGGTAATAGCTAACTCGGTATTACCGAACTCGCTATTAGCTAATTCGGTATTACCGAACTCGCAATTTGCTAATGGGAGTTTGCATGCCCCGCTATTGAGAAATCGGTAAATTTAGCGATTTTTAAGGAATCGCTAAATTTTACCGATTCTGTTGATGCATGCCATATACCGATTCCTTAATGGCGATTCCTTATTTTTCGCTATTAAGGAATCGGTATTCCTTTGGTTGATGCATATGCCCCATAGTACTTTGAAGATGCACTATTCCAATAACAGTTTACCACAGTACCCAGTAGTAAACTTTCTCTGCAGGGGTTAATGAGGTGGAGGCCATATTGGTCTACACTGAAGAAAACCCCACTGGAGTGGCCTCACCCACCTAGAGTGTACAGTATCTTTCCTAGATAAACCAGGTATAAATGCCTCTTATAAATAGGTCGAAGTGAAGAGTTACGGAACCAGCTGGACCCCAATCCACTGAAGGTGTGTCCCTAGATCTTGATGATCTCAATGAGCAGTGAGAAAACAGTGAAGGTATATGTATGGACAAATAGAAATATATATTGAAAAGTCTCTTCCAGCAAGATCACTCCAACACAAGGAGGATCAGTAGGGCAAATACACAATGCACTGTGATCTTCATACACAGACTGCCTTCTTGCAACATTGTCAAATTTTCAAACCCGTCTTTCCTTAACCAAGCCTCGCTTTTTCTATTTTAATGTACCTGGTCTGCCATCTACTATATTTACCCAATGAAATACTCCAGTTTCAGCATTTTTGTACTTAAAGTGGGTCTGTGTTTTGTCTGGAACGCACAGGTCAACTCAAAGTAACACTGATTGATGGCAATCAGGCATCTGAGAAAGCTCCATATTTACAGTAAGGTTTGAAGAAGGGTTTGGGGTTATGTTGGTCTGACCTGGGACTCCTGCCACAAGAGGTTAAGCATGAGTCCATATGGGAAATCACTCTTGGGTCAAGTGCCTCTATCCAGCATATTCCAATGGAGTCCCTTCCCGCAGACGGATAAAGAGTTTGCATTTCTTCAAGATTGAATTGTATGCAGCTGGCTTATTGCTTCCTTTGATACCTGCTCATTCTTCTGGCAAGGTTAGCAAGTATCCATAAATGGCACACTTCAGATTTCACTGCAAATTTGGTATCTTCTTTTTTACATGGTTTTATTTAAAAAAAGAATAATAAAGTTACGCTAGTCTCACTCATAATAGTGGGGAAGTACAAACAATATGTGAAAACATTCTATCAGGTCATTTGTGGCAATGGTACTTCCCTTGGGGAATATATAATCTTACCATTACCAGGAAAATATGAAAACCAAATCTCTCCAGTGCACGTATGAAGATGATGGACAGGGGCAAGGGAGCTTTGCGGACGTAGAGCAGGAGGAAAATCTTTCAATGCGGTAATGTCCTCCTTAAATTTACATAAATGTGTTACTCTTCATTCAGTTATTTCACTTGCACAAAATCTCCAGGACAACTTCGATTTTGGTACAAAAATAAAATTTACTAGTGTGGATCAAATTAGATTTCCTGGCGATACTCCAAATCATACATCTTGTTGAACTTTTGCCAAACATTTTAATACTTGTTGGTCTGTACAGGTGTTGGAAACTCCTTCCAGCAGAACTTGAAGAACGAAAAAACACAAGAATATCATTATGTAAACTTTCACAACAATACTCGGATGACACGCAAGTGCGATTTGTCACTGCTTTACACTGCTAAATTAGTATAAACAACAGCATGACAAAATATAGAAACATCGCAAGAGAAAAGCCCAGGAAGGCAAGTTTTTCCTCCCTTTTTTACGGACTATTTCTAGGTAGAGATCTTCTTGGATGAAAGTTTGAGTTGTATTGTTCCCTGGTGGTTTGATATGGTAACGAGCCTCTGGTCTCATTTGTGTGTGAATATTTAGTTTTATTCCCGATCAAACTACTTACGATCTTATTCTAACTTCAATCATTAGAAAGTACAACAGATAATAAAAGTCTGTTGGTGTCCCTGAGAATTTGCAATTAAAAAAAATCTGTAGCATGCCTGGTTCCTCAGAAAGGTCTTCATTGATGTATAATACACAGGCTATGAAAAGTAATGGTGTAAAGTGGGTGGCTCTTTATAGTTTTTAGACTTTAAAAACAGATATATATATATATATATATATATATATAAATCCTGATTCTCTGCACCGCCGAGCACTGGCGAACAGAGACGCGAACCCAGCGATGTGAGGCCAAAAGATATTTATTTCAGAACCTCGAACCTGACGCGTTGCGGGCAACAAGTGCCCTTGCTCACAAGTCATTTTGAAACATGTAAGTCATCGTTTTTAAATGCAAATCAGTATTCAAGTGCCAACACCATGTGATATAACAATATAGAAAAAATACTTCTATTGGCTGTTGCTCAGGCTGTCATGAGTCTGTTTTCCAAACCGTGAAAACAACATAGCTTTATAGATCATTGCCAGTTAGTCACAAATCAAAATCACTGTTGCTTAAATGCAACTAATGCGATATTCTCTTATTGCAGTATCTATTTAGAACTAATCAACAAATAAATAAATACATAAATATTGAATTTGTTCTAAAAGCATATAAATATTCATATAAATAGAATAAGATGTGTGCAAATCCCTTATGCATAAATCACATTTGATGCTTGCAATGTCATTATAGAAAATGTTACCATTGTGCAAATATTCATCATGTGCTACATATTTAACTTGGATGGCAACATGATGTTCCTGCATAGGCTTATAAAATGAAAACATGTGCAAATACTGCAAATAATATGAATGCATAAGAGTAACTGTTCTTTCAAGGTAGTCCTATAAGAACCTAAGTTGTCTTCTAATTTCAGCTTGAATGCTGTAAATAAATGGAAATAATTCCATGACTACAATGTGCAAAGCTCGCAACGTATCATACCTGAGTATTTTTAAGTGCAAATCCTACGATCCTTAATGGATCCCAATAAAGTGCTGGTGCTACAAGCTATATAATAAAATGTGTTACGGCTAAAAACACCCGAGTAAAAAAAAGTTTAAAACCCTATTCAACAAAGTTAAAAACAGGGCTAAAACCACGTTTCTAGAACAGTAGTCACTCTGGTACCTTCAACGAGCCTTACATGTAATGGGAAAACTCTGTCCTGAAACATATTTTATAGAAAATGATACATCTCATCTGTATTATTGAGGCCATTCGGTGTTTTACTGTCCAGCTCTAAAATCATTTTGGATTCCAGTTGTCTCAAATTCTTTTCTCTGTTCCCTCCTCGGTGGGGTTTGGGAACGGCTGCCATGACAAAATATTTTAAACAACTCAGATCATTATTGTGAATAGCTTTAAAATGTCTAGCCACAGGATACGTGGAGTCGTTATTCACAATGGCTCGCAAATGCTGTAGTATTCTGACGTGCACCTGCAGCTTGGTACTACCCACATACCTTAGGCCACAGGTGCACGTCAGAACATACACAGCAAATTCAGTTTTGCAATTAAAACTGCCTCGAATTTTAACCAAATCAGGACTAAAAGGAGTAGAATATGAGGCAGTGTTGACTCCAAACCTGCAAGCTCTACAGGAGGAACATTTACTGAACCCCTGCTTAGGTTGTAACCATTGTCTTGTTGTAGCAAGTTCGGGGAAAGTATTAATAATCTGTGTAGTCATGGAAGGTCCCTTCCTATGTGTAATCGTGGGTTGAGACGGTAGGATAGGAGCCAGAACTCCATCCGTCATAATGATGGACCAATTACGTTTGATGATCGATCTAATTTTCCTTTCCTGTTTATTGTAGGCAGTGATGAGTCTAGGTGTATTGTTAATGGTGTTATTTTGTTCCAAATGGTCATTAGTAGAAAGGAGTGTTTCCCTCGATTTAGTATCTACTTTTAATACAGCCTCAGTCAGTGTTGATTTATTATAACCCCTGTTCTTAAATCTTTCTAGAACCTCTTGTTTGCAGACTTCAAAGTCCTCTTCTGTACTGCAAATGCGTTTGAGGCGAGTTAGTTCTCCAAGAGGTATACTCTTGATAGTGTGGTGAGGATGCGCACTGCTGGCATGTAAGCTGGTATTTCCCGCTGTAACCTTTCTATGGAGAGAGGTAGCTATATGACCGTTCTTAACGAAGATTTTAACATCTAAGAAATCCACTTGATGTTTACTTATTTGTGAGGTGAACTTAAGATTGATAGAGTTGATGTTAATTTTGTCAATGAAATCATTGGCACTTTTCTCATCCCCCCTCCAGACAATAAGAACATCATCAATATACCGCCACTATTGAACTACGTGGTTGTGGTACTCATCCTGAAAGGTGTGTTTGAGGACCTGCTCCTCCCACCAGCCAACATGTAAACATGCATAGCTGGGGGAAAAGCAGGCCCCCATCGCCACACCTCTCTTTTGCAAAAAGACTTCATTACCAAACATGAAAAAATTGTTAAAAAGTCACCAGGTTACTAGATCTAATAGCATGTTATTATGAGTATACATTTCCTAAAAAATGTGCTAGGGCATTTAGACCCGTTTCATGTTCGATGCTAGTATATAGAGATTCTATATCTAACGTTATGAGCAACAAATCATCTGCCCATTGTATGTCAGTTAGTTCAATAGATCTCCGGTGTCTTTTATAAAGGTAGGAAGTTCTTTGACTAGGCCCTGTAGAAAAAAGTCCACATACTGTGTGATATGTTCTCCCATGCTGCCAATAGCTGCTATGATTGGTTTTCCTGGCACCGGGGTAGTTAATTTGTGAACTTTTGGAATCAAATATAGCCTTGGTAATATTGGATGCTCAACATGTAAAAATGTATATTCCTCAGATGATATACACCCATCTCTTTTCCATTGTAGCAGCTTAGTTTTTAGATTGTTCTTGGCTATATTGTATTTTTTTAAATCTACTTTTTCATAGCATGACTGGTCATCAAGGTGTCTGCGAGCTTCAACTTTGTAGTCTTTTTGAGGCCAGATGACAATATTGTCCCCTTTGTCTGATTTGGTAATGATGATTGTTAGAATCCGTGGTCTCTGGTTGGCGCAGGTATGCACTTGCGACAAGCAGGGACCCTGTCCTCTAAGTCAGGGCAAAGGATTACCTCTTGAAAAATAACCCCTGCTCTCCCTCTAGGTAACGTGGCGCGAGCAGTCAGGTTAAATCCCAGAGGGCATAAGGTTAAGCATTTAAGATGTCCCACACAACAACCACTAACCCACCACACAGAGACACAAGACTGTATTTATACAAATAAGGTTCTTTATATAAAAACTCTTAGGCAGGCTTTAAATACAGTCTTTCACTTTGCAATGAGGTTCCAGTTACTTGTAATTGCTTTTCAGGAGGCCACAGTTCTTAAAAATAGCAAAGTTTGGTGCAATTTCTGCTTCTTTGGGGTTCGTGCGCACCGTAGCGCTGCTTGTACGCTTTGTATCGGCGTTGGTATGCGTCGTACCGGCTTCGGTACGCTTCGTACACCACACATACGATTCCCTCGTTACCTCACGCTTCCCGCGTGAGCAAGCGTACAGAAATTTAAACCGTACGGACCGTACAGTCGCAAGTACGCTCCGTACGGGCTGGGTACGAGTCCTTCTAAGCTTCACGCTTCCCGTGTGAGCAGCGTACGGGGAGGGTGGCGTACAGCGCAGTAGGGACCGTACAGCGGAGGGTACGCTTCGCACAGGATCGTTCGGAGCGCACAGTACCTGATTTGTTTAGGGAGAGTTTGTGGTGGCCTTGGCAGTCAGAGGAGGGGCGTCCCACGTCGCAGTTTTCGCTTGCAGAGGACCACGGTGCTTGGGGGGGGCACCTCGGGACTTCCACAGCGAGGGGCGGCTCGGGGGTGATTTCAGCGGCGCAGCGCTGTTGGCATCCTCCAGAAATGGCGAACTTGAGGGTCGTCGATCCTCGCAGTGGTCTCACAGCAGCACAGTTGGGCAGAGGTCATGTTGCTCGGCGAGGTGGGGGCCCACAAGTTCTCTGGGGTCAGCGTTCGCAAATCACCAGCAGCAGCTTCCTTTCTTCCAGGGAGGGGTAGCGCCCACTGTTCCTGGGGCGCAGTTCAGGGGGCAAGTTCACCAGCAAGCCCTTGGAGATTGTTCACACAGCACAAGTTGATTCAAAAGTCTCTCTCAGTCTTTTCCTCTCCTTCTTGCAGCAAGGCACCCACCACAGGCCAGTCTCTCAGGCTTAGAGACAGTACTCCTCCATGCAGCTTTCCCAGGTCCTCCTCTTCAGGCAGAGTTTCTTCTTGGCGTAAACAGGATCTGATTTCTTAGGAGCAGGGCTCCTTCTTTTATACACAGTTTCTTTTGTTCTTTGTCGCCAGGGGGCCTGTGCCTGTCTCAGTCCGGTTTTGGAGCACTTTGTTGTGGTGACTCTGCTCTTTCCTTTCAGTGCACAGGGCAGAGACATCAGCCGCTCCACAGGGGGCGGAGCCAGCATTGTGGTGGCAGAGCACAGGTCTGTTCAGAGTCAAGTTGTACTCCTCCCACCCATCCTGGTGTAATCTCTCTACCCACCACCTGGCAGCCAGCCTGTCTCCTGGAATTCCCCAGCCCTTCCCCTCACTGAAACTAGGCAGCGCACACACACACACACACAGCAGAGGCGGACTGAAATGGCTAAGCAAGTAAATACTAACTTTCTAAAAGTAGTATTTACAAACACAGGATATTAAAATAAACTTTACTAAAAGAAGTATTTTATTATTCTGAGTTCAGGCATACTAAACTTGACTTTCTACCATGCTCTCTGAGTCCGTTGGGATTATAGAGTGTAATAATTCCAGCAGCCCATTCTGGCCTATGGAGAGCAGGTAGCCTTCAATAGTGAAAAACGAAAATGGCTGTAATTCACTATTAGGACATGCCACACACATCAGGGCATGTCCTACCTTATGCCTACAATGCACCCTGCCCTTGGGCCTACCATAGGGGTGACTAATATGTAGTTAAGGGAAGGTTTAGGGACTGGCTAGTAGGTGCACTTGCGCAGTCAGCATGACAGTACCAGACTGCACGCAGGTTCTGCAATGGCAGACCTTAGACACATTTTACTAGGCCGCTTCTGTGGGTGGCACAAACCGTGCTGCAAGCCCACCAGCAGCATTTGTATTTACAAGCCCTGGCACTCCTGGTGCACTTTACTAGGGGCTGATAGTAAACCAAATAAGCCAAACATGGACACCAATCAATGTATACACTTTTCATAGGGAGCACTTGCACTGTGGCACTGGTTGGCAGTGGCACAGTGACCTGAGCAGCTAACACCAACAAAACACATGAGGCACATCAGCAAAAAGTGGAAAGGAAACTCGCGCCAAGGAGCCAGGTCTAACAATGATTTCATGATTCGTCCCAAGTTTCTTCATAAGTTGGGAGTACTGCAATTCATGATTGCTCCTATGGCGTTTTTTGTGTTTAGTTTGATGATGCAATTTTTTGATATCCTCTATTATGACCTCATGGAAAATGTCAATGGCATCTTTGGGCATCATGGGAATAAACCGTGATTTGGGTTTGAAAGGACTAATGCCTGCTCCGATTTGTTTGATCTCAAATGCAGTCAAACTTTCCTGTGTAGTAGAAGTTTCAATGTCCTCCTGTACTACATTGGGCCTGTCCTCAAACAGATGATGCAAGGTTAAAAGAGTTGGAACATCCTTGGCTTGTAGCTCCGTTTCGGCCTTGTTGGTATTTTCGTCTCTTTGTGTATTCTTCAAACCTTCCTTTATAGCATAGAACTTTTTAAGTTTAAGCTTACGGATAAAGCAAAATATGTCGACTCTAGTGCGAGTGTAGTTGAAGTCACTGGCAGGACAGAATGAGAGTCCTAACGCTAGTAATTGGTTTTCAGCTTCCGTGAGAGTTATGGTGGACAGATTACTGATGGTGTTGTCATTCATATTTATTTTCTGCGTTTTTGTGTTTTTTGTAATTTTTCCGCCTTTCCCTCCTTCGTATGTTTTTTCTTTTTCTTCTTCTCTCCTCGTTGGTTGCCTCGGTCGTAACGTCTGGCGCCGATCCAATGTTAAAAAATCCACCTCCTCTCCCAGATCTAGCACCCTATTGTGTGCTTGATCTTCCCCACTGCTTCCTCTATCAGATGATTCCTCACTTGTTAGTGAATCTATATCTGATATGACTGTTGGTTCATTTATTTCAAAATTGGAATTAGTGCTGGAGCCTTGTTCTTGTGGTTTATTTCCTTTATTGCTGATCTTATTTCGCATAGCTGTTTCGTATTTTCGAGCAAAAGTATAAATGCTGCCTTGTTCATAATCCGCTTTATCCCTGGCGAACTTGAAAGCTTTGCGAGCCTTAATCTTATCTTCCTGCTTTTGTAGCCGCTCCTTTATTTCTGCCCATGTTTTGGAAATAAACTCGTTAGGTTCTATTTTGCTTAAGCTCTCATTAATTTGTTCAATTTCTCGCATAAGAGCTTCTCTGTCAATGTCTGCGTACTTCACCAATATTTTCACCAAATTTGTTGATGCCTGTAAATTGCTCTTGCCCCACTCCCTTAGCATGTTTGGGTTAGGGCTTTCGTAGCTTGGTGCCAATAAAATCCTTAGACCTCTTGGGACTCTTCCTGCCTCCATATATTTAGACAAAGATTTTTGTTCCCACCACTTCGTATATATATATATATATATATCACTTAATACTTGAGTCAGCCTGCTAATGCATTTAAGGCACAAGAAGATAAAAGATTCCGAAGAGGTTAAACATTTTCAACTATTAAGAAAGCAAGGAACATATGTACAAAACGTTTTTGCAGTTGAAATCAACCTATTAGCGACCGAAAACTTTTTTTTCTAATGTACATATACCAAAGTGCGAGTCGGTATATTGGTAACAAATCACAATTTCGTTTAGTGATTCAGTATTTGAAAGAGACATGTTTAGAGCTTCCCTTCCAAATATCGAATTGCAGTGGTATGTCTGAATGTTTTGCGACCAAATTACGGAAACATTCATTTTTCACCTAAAAAACTGAAAACTTAAATTTTCTTTTTTTTAAACACATCCTGGTTTAATTTAAGGAAAACTGGCTGCATTTTCAAAGAACAAAAAAAAAAAAGGGATATTGTTTTATTTAAAAGAAATCATAGACCTGGTCGTCTGCCGATTCCAGCAGGCCCCCATCCCTGTCATGGTTGCGATTCATAATGGGTCACAAACTGTGACCTACCTCATTTATATTCATAAGGTAGGTCAATTTGTGACCCACTGGGAATCACTATTTAAGCCTTGCACTTTGTCATACATCAGGAATTATGATTTCCGAATTGCGATTCGGCAAGAATTGCAATTAGGAACTCGCAATGCCCACATTTTCTACATATAGGCCCAAAATTACAACCCCTGCCTGCTTGTTCAATGGTAAAAGTGGCCTCTTTGGGTTTATGAACATTCATTCTTTTTCACTTCTCTCCACTCACCTTTACTTGTCGCTGTGAGCATCGGTCGAGGAGGATAAGACAGTCTGTAGCCTCTTCAAGTAGAATCAATTTCACCTCTCCTGGGGTGAGACTGCAGTCAGTGGCCACATCATATACAAGTCTGAGGAGTGACTTCAGCAATGCACCGAGCCTCCAGGGCATTCTGAATTTGTAAGAGAAAAGTAGAAGATTTAGCATCAAATCAGAAACGCAACTGAATTACAAGCAATAATTATACAGTCAACCGCAACTGCTATTTATTTTAACTTGTGAAATATCTTTGCAACAAAATTACATAGGCCAAGCAATATTTAATATCTTCTCTGCAATTTAATTACCATTTATTTAAACAAAATCCCATTTCTCTTCATATATTTTTCCCATGTAATTTTTCCTAGTGGTTCATTCTCTATTTAATTTAAAAGCGGTCATTTTTATCTAGTTTAAAATCACGAACAATGCTATGTCTCCTTGTATTGATTTCAAAATTGTAACTTTCTGCAAAACATATGCTGGTATTAATTTAAGTTCTAGAAGAAATAAATCCTTTAATATGTGTTGGAATTGGCCCTTTCTCCAGGGTCACCCCCCGAACTGTTTGCATTTTCCCTCCACTATTTGCTGGATTCGTGAAAACTTCTAAATTGATTGTGGTCTTTCCGTAAATCGTGGTAACATTGGTTTATTCACAATCAGCATATTTATTTTATTTATAAGTCCTTATTAATGTGCGCTACCTGTGCCCAGGGCATGTAAATTAAACACCTGCAGCACCGATTGTGCCACACATTTAAATAGCCCTTTAAACATGTCTTAGGCCAGCCATTGCAGATCCTTTGTGCGCAGTTTTAAACTGCCAGGTCGACCTGGCAAGATAAGTCTCTTGCCAGGCCCAACCCTTCCTTTTTCATATATATTTACGTCACTTCCAGGGTTGGCCCAGGTCAACCGAGAGGGCAGGGTGCATGATTTAAACAGTTGACATGTACTTTTAAGTTTTACACGTCCTGATGGTGACAAACTCCAAAATTAATTTTCCTCTACTGCAAGGCCTATAGCTCCCATAGGATAACATTGGGATTACCTTATTATATTTTAGAAGTGTAATTTCCCAGTGGATGATATAACTAGATCACGGTTGGTGTCTCTGGAATCCAAATTTAAAATCCTAACATATGGTGAAGTTGGATTTAAAATTGAAATTCTGAAAATGCCACTTTTAGAAAGTGGGCATTTCCTTGCCTTAGCCATTTGGTGCCTGCCGACTGTTTCTGATTACATGTCTGGGTGTAGTTGGCAGTTGTGCTTTGTGTATTCCCCCTAGACAGCCACAGAAAATGGGAGCTTAGGTGTGAAGTGACGGGCCATCCTGACAGGATGGGAGGAAGGAGCTGGGCACAGCCTCACATCTATACAGGCGGTGCCCTTTCCACACACAAAGGGCTGTCATAGAGAGTGCTTGGGATGGAAACTTGACAACTTGAGTTCTCCAGCACCATGAGGATTTCACTGAACCCAGGAGTGTTTGGTACCAGACAACTCCTCTTAATAATCTCACACTGATGCCAGTGTGGGATTTATTAAAATATGCACTCAGAGGGCACCTTAGAGGAGCCCCCTGAACACGTTCCAACTCTGGTGTGGTCTCTGACCAAATTTAGGCAGCCTGCCACCACCAGACATGTTGTGGACCCCTGGGTCAAGAGCCTGTGCTCTTGGAGGCCAGAAGCAAAGCCCATCCCGGGCAGTGGTGTCACACCGCCTCCCCTAGGATGAGCACACTGCTCAAGAGGGAAGCTTCAAAGACCTTGTTGCCTTTGTAATGCAACCCCAGCTTCTGCTGTTAGCAGCAGATGGCAGTCCCCGGTCCAAACCCCTACTTTTGACAGGAAAACTTAATCAAAAAGAGGTGTGCCCCCCTTTGTCAACTCCACCCCTCAGGTGCTGGAGGAGAAGTGAAGCACATTTTTCAGTGCCCACCATTTTGAAAATGGTGGGACAGGGGATAAGACTATGCCCCCTCCCACAGGTGGGTGCCATAATAGATACCCCAGGTTACCCTACCTGTTACCCCCATAACACCCCTAAATCTAGTATTTAGGTGGCTTCCCCAGACTCAAAAATCAGGTTTGTGATTAGGTAAGAAGAGCTGGAAACTACAGCGGGGGTGCTAGAGGGCGCTTAGCGAGATGGCGGCGTGAAAGCACAGCTCCGCCGGACGGAGACAATAATCGTTAAAAATTCTGCAGTTCCTGCTTCCTATGTCAGCCATAAACCAAGCGTATTGATTGCAGATTGCCCCTGGCGGCTGAAGATCCACAGATATTAGCGGTGACCGCCCGTAATAGGGGGAAACAAAAAAACATTTAAGGGGCGGACCGTGGTCTGAAGATGGCGCTGCCGTTTATCTAGTGCCCCGCGCTAGGAATTAAGGACTGGTGGGCTCTGCGTCGATGTCCAGCAGAGAATCCTGCTAGCACGAAGAGGAGACCGACCCGAAGTATACTGCGCACACGGCCCAGTGAAACGCCTGCTGTGTCGAGCAAGCCTCCGGGCTCGAGGACCCCACGTGCGTGTGCGGCTGGGGAGCAGCAATACCGGAGCGAGCTGCAACATGAGCACTCCTAGGAAGAGGACTCCCTCGCGGGGGCCGCTGACGGTGATCATAACGCCGGGTGAGCTCCTGGAGATAACGCGACACGACAGGTAGCTCGTAGCATAGCGGCCACCCGAACTATAACTATTGGGCGGCATTGTTACAGCAGAGGCCTATGTGGGGAGGATCGGCCGCACCAGCAGCTGACACGATTTGAACTAAGTGAGGCGCGTTTAATTATTATAGCGAGGCAGCGTGCCATGTACTGGCAAACAGCTCAACGGCCCAGTGAGAAACGTGCTGTAAATAAACTGGTTGGCTGGCGCAGATGGAAAACGTTATACAACACACAATAAACGCTGCACACTGATGTAGCAAAAAAAAAAAAACACGTGAAACGCCGTGACGTGTAAGAAGTTACATACCGGAAAATGTGTGTATGAAATAGTACCGAAGCAACATATACATTCAACCATGTTACGCCTCGATTGCAAAATCCAGTCTGTATGGGCGAGCCAAAAAGGAGACAGGGAGGGAACAAACAAGCCTCACTCTGAATCAAAAGCGAGCGTTTAGCATAAAGTGTGACACGCGTCAATCAAAAGCATGGGCGGAGTTTGCACTCCACTTCCGAAATCAACTCGACGACAATAGATCTCACAGAGCGAGCAGCGCATGCGCTGCAACGCTAGGCGAGACCTAAGAAGATAAACCGCCTACCAGCTGCGATTTGTATCGCCCACTCACACTAATAAATATGGAAGCGAAGAAACTCGCAAACATTTTAGCGACTAGACTACAGCCATTAATGCCTAAATTGGTCCTGACGGATCAATCTGGCTTTATCCCCCGAGAGATCTACTTCACATAATTTATACACCCTTTTTGACATATATCATATTCTTGATCCAAAGTTAAAGGCAGTGGCTGTGATGCTTGATGCGCCCAAAAGATTTCGACTTCATCGAATAGGGATACCTATTTTATATACTTCACACTATGGGGTTCCCTCATTTTTATTAACTGGATACAATTACTGTACACATACCCCCATTGCAAGGATACGCGTGGAAGGCATCACCTCAGACCCTATACAGATACGAAGAGGAACTAGACAGGGTTGTCCTCTATCACCGCTATTATTTGCGATTACGCTGGAACCACTTGCCTGCGTCATCAGACAACGGCACAAAACGCTGCGCTTTGCTCACCGCCCAGTGAGCATCTCCCTTTACGCAGATGACATGCAGTTATTTATATGTGAACCCAATATTACGCGAATATATACGATTTGGGAGGTTCTCGGGACTTACCATCAATTGGTCAAAGTCAGTGGTGGTGCCGCTCACTGAAGTCACCTCGCAGTATGAGCTTGAATTCCCCCTTGTGTGGTCGCTGGAGCCAGTGAAGTACCTTGGGGTTTGGGTTCACCGTGACCCTGAGATAGTTAACCGTGAAAATTATGGAATAGCTTGCACTCATTTAGAACAACAAGTGGATAAGAGGATACGGTTACCGCTGTCCTTGGCTGACCGCATGGCACTGATAAAAATGGTAGTACTACCCAAGTTTTGATATCTCTTTAGTAATATCCCGATACAGCTGACTACTACCATTTTTAAGGCGGTTCGCTCGCTATTACTCAGGCTGATCTGGGGTGGCAAACCAGCCATTGTGAACCTGACGACGCTCATGCTGGATTATTAAAGTGGAGGGTTCAATGTGCCGGATATATACTTATACTATCTATGCGCTCAAGCTCAATACGCGTTCAACTGGTATAATACACATGACTTTATCCGTAGCCATACAGGACGGAGACACACATCCTATACCGTTAGGTTCCATATTGACTCATACACAAAGAGGTACACCCAAGATAGAAATTAACTCAGTTGACTCCACGATTGCAGCCTGGCAAGCACTTGGCCGAAGAGCGATGAAACTGCCATTATACTTACCGCTTCTACCCTGGTCACATCATGCAGCTGCCTCGGTCACACATGAACGAGTGGCTCTGCGTATATTGGCATCTGTAGGGCTTGAAAAAATACAGTACTTCTTCCCAAACAGAACCTTTTTAACAACAGAAGATCTTAGCTATGTGCAGAATCAAACCCCACTGTTCATTTTCACACTACACAGAAGAAAAAAAGCATTGCAAGCGCATTACCTCACATTCCCATCAGAACCCCCTACATTAAGCTCCTTACATGCCCTACTTATCAGCCCCACGAGGCACAAAATGATAACTAAGCTATATAGGGCTGCAAGAGACGAAACACTGCTACCACATAACAGGGCAATGGAACCTGAAGCTAGATACGCAACTAACGCAACAAGACTGGGAACATTGTGGTCAATTAACTAATTCACTTACACCCAATGGAAACCCACGCATCATACATTTCAAATATCTGCATCAAATGTATCACACACCACATAGATTATTCAAATATGGCTGAAGAGACACTGACACCTGTAAAAGATGTGGTTGCGCAGGTGCAGACATCTGGCAAGGGAATACGGAAAAGTGAGGGACTACTGGGAAGGGGTCATTGTCACTTTGTAAGAAATGACCATGTTACAGCTTCACTGCACCGCCCCCCCCACCCCAAGTATACCTGTTGCAGTTAATACCATCTCTAAAGGGTAATCCGAGTAGACTTGTGAAAATTGCGCTACTACTAGCCAAAGGAAGGGTGGCCATGGTATAGGACAGCAAGCTCAGCCCTACATCCGAGCTGTGGTTGAAAGGCATGGTATATTGTCGTGAAACCTTAACTTTATATGCTGAGGAGCTCCCGACCACCTCCAGACCCAAAGATATTTGGGAACCCCTGCTGCAATATCTACGTACGAGGGAACACAACACACTAACTGATGCAACACAACTGCTCAATGTATAAAAATGTTTCGCACCTTCCAGCTAAGTCCGTCAAAATGTACACCTCATTGTATAAAATGGCCACGGGTTGTTTGGATGTTAATCTGTACGTTGACAACGACTGTGTCTATACTGATTGATATTATATGTGTCACTTGTAAGGCCACAATAAAAATTTGTTTGAAGAAGCTGGACACTACAGCGTTGCACCTGCAGAGAAGACTGTAGAAACTAACTGACTAGGCCAAAGCCCTACCGGCCTGTCTGCAGCCCCCAATGATCCTGCACCAAAAGAAAACCAGTCCTGTAGCCCAGTGACCTCCAAATCCTTGGGAGGACTGCTTGCCTTCGACAAATATCAAGCTCTCCAGAGAACATGACCTGTTCAAGAAGAAACCAACTTTAAAAGATAAAGAACTCTGCCCTGAGGAACCGTGTGGCCCACCGGTCCTGCAAAGGTTCCCACAGTGATTCTGAGCCAGAGTCCGCCATGGGCAGACCCCTGTCGGACTCAGTCCCGAGCCTGCTGCCTTAATCCAAAGACTCCCCCCAACCACGATCTGCTCTGGTAAGAGTTCCCGACGCCATAGGACAGCCCTGCACCCAAAGCCCCTGGTCCTTGGGGAACTTGACCAGCAGTGTCCCTACATCCCATAGCATCACTACTTACCTGGCCAGCTGTGGGGATTTCTTCCTCCGGCCTCCTGGCCAGCGCCTGCAGCCTCTTTTCAAAACTGATCTCCCCAAGTGAATTGAAATGGGCACCCAACTCTCTGGTGACACTCTGCACCGGCCACCCCTGTACCGCTGTGGGTATAAGTTTGGTGCTGCCTTGTGGCCCTCCCCATGCTTACCTTAAGTCCTGGAGAATGGGTTACCAAACAGTGTTACTCACCTGTGAGCAGAATCTCTTCGACTATCCCCTTTCTCAATTGGATTACATTGGTGCCATATTCCAATTTTCAACCCTGCACCCAGCCGCCCCTGTGCCGTTGGCGGTGCAGATTTGCTACTTACCCGCGCTTTGCCTGGTGATGATTGTAAGAAAGTGGGTTTCTGTTGCAGTAACCCCCCCCCCTTTTTTTGCCTAATAGCTGATGCACTTTTCCTTGTGGTGCCCTGGGCTCCTGCCAATCAGGTGCCCAGGGCCTGTGTTCCTTTCCTAAAAACTGCCTAACAGCCAAAACCCAAATTGGCAAACCCTAGCCACATGTCAGCCCCTGGTAAATGGTACCCTAGGTACCCAGGGCCTTGTGACCAGTAAAGGCCTCTTAGGGCTGCAGCACTCATTGTGCCACCCTTAGAGGCCCTGTACACTAACACTAAAACACTCTAACACTCTAAAACACTAAAACACTCTAACACTCTAACACTCTAACACTCTAACACACTAAAACACTAAAACACTAAAACACACTAAAACACTAAAACACTCTAACACTAAAACACTCTAACACTCTAACACACTAAAACACTAAAACACTCTAACACACTAAAACACTAAAACACTCTAACACACTAAAACACTAAAACACACTAAAACACTAAAACACTCTAACACTCTAACACACTAAAACACTAAAACACCAAAACACCAAAACACTAAAACACTGAAACACTAAAACAATAAAAAACTAAAACACTGAAACACTGAAACACTGAAACACTAAAACACTCTAACACACTAAAACACTAAAACACTAAAACACTAAAACACACTAAAACACTCTAACACACTAAAACACTACAACACTACAACACTAAAACACTAAAACACGCTAACACTCTAACACACTAAAACACTCTAACACTAAAACACTCTAACACTCTAAAACACTAAAACACTCTAACACTCTAAAACACTAAAACACTAAAACACTAACACTAAAACACTAAAACACTAAAACACTAAAACAATAAAACACTAAAACACTAAAACACTAAAACCGTCGTGGGGTGACCCAGATGGACACGTCCGGCGCAGCCACAAGTGCCCAAGGTAAGATGCATGCCTGTGCCCACACCCAGCATAGCGTAAATCCATTTCCACGCCCCCAGCCCGATCTCAGTGTGTCTGCAGCGCTGGCACAGACAGCTTTACACATGACACTAGTGCATCCTGGGAGTTGTAGTCTAGTCAGCCCAGTGTGCATGTACAGGCGTAAATCCAATGACCATACACCACAGCAGTTGAACATGGATGGAGACTGTTCATTTAGTGGACCACAGAGGGACATTAATGTGTACAACACTATGTAGTTGTAATTATCCCACTAACCATGCACTGCTTCACACACAGATGCATCACCTGGGGATTCGGACGACAGCGGCCAGCTGATCATCTCGGAAACACCCGTAGAGTCAGACCAGGAGACAGCGCAGGACGTGCATGCATCGCCAACACCTGCCACACCAACAGTACCAGCTCCACCAGCACCACCAGCAACGCCACCAGCATCAGCACCACAAGCAACGGCACCAGCACCAGCGCCACAAGCAATGGCACCAGCCAAACAGGCTGCAGCTACTACAGCCACAATAGCGCAGAGGCACAGGTCCCAAGTTGCGCCCTTGCAGGAGATGGAAACACCCTCCTCGCAATTGGCACCCAGGCAGCGCACATACACACCACCTGATGCACCACCTGGAGGCGCAAGACACACACGGCGGCACAGAGCTCGTCGCAGTTCCGTCTCCTCAGCCGAACAGGATGTCCCAACAACCTCTGCAATTGAGGAGAGGATGCTGCGTACACAGCGCCTGCAGGGACGACATGTGGCTAGCATTAGCTGCAATATCGTGCGCCTTGCCAGGGAGATGCGCGCCATGACTGCAGCAGTCACGGACATGAGCACGGCGGTCAGGGACATGACCACTGCGGTTGCAGAGGGCAATGCGCAGCTCAGGGAGGAGGTACATGATCTCACCCGTGCCATGAGGGAGGGCCATGAGTGCCATAAGAGGAGGCACCGGCAGCAACTGTTGCGTTCCGCCGCCGCAACCAAGGCCATAACACGGCACAGCAACAGCACCGCAGTGTTGGCACGCCGCTCAGTCTCCCTGCAGGTGGACCTTGGGCACTTCTGAGGGGATGTCGCTAAGTCACTAGGACACATCACCACTGCAATGGAACACCTACAGAGCAGCACATGCAGTGCTGCTGCATTGGGAGGGGATGACACAAGTGAGGCTGCCTCCAGTGTCAGCAGCGTGTCACTGGCACAGGCCAGCACCAGGCGCCGCAGTTCGCGTGATTGCCTCAATCATTTGCACATGTAGAAATTTTTTTTGCATTAACTTTTTTTTTTTTTAACTTTACCTCCAGGTTTTGATTCCCCTTATTTAGCTCTTGCAAAATAGCGATTTTTGGGATTTTCGTTATTAGCGAGTTTTGTTGCATTGGGGTGCGATTCGTTATTTGCTATTGGCACTTTCTGGGAGCTGTTAGTGTTTCGGTAACTGCAAAATCAGTATATAGCGATTCGATAATTTAGCATTTTGGGTATTAGCGATTCGGTATGTTAGCGGATATTTATTTTGCGATTCGTTATTTGCTCACGTTTTGGGTTGATGCATTGGGATTGGGTATTTGGGACTCGCTACCGGGAGCTAATAACGAATCGGTATTTTACCGAATGGATTTTGGCTTGATGCATGAGGCTGCTAAACACTAAAACACTCTAAAACACTAAAACACTCTAACACTCTAACACACTAAAACACTACAACACTAAAACACGCTAACACTCTAACACTCTAACACACTAAAACACTAAAACACTAAAACACTCTAAAACACTAAAACACTCTAAAACACTAAAACACTCTAACACACTAAAACACTCTAACACACTAAAACACTAAAACACTAACACACTAAAACATTAAAACACTAAAACACTCTAAAACACTAAAACACTACAACACTAAAACACGCTAACACTCTAACACTCTAACACACTAAAACACTAAAACAGTAACACACTAAAACATTAAAGCACTAAAACACTCTAACACACTAAAACACTCTTAAACACTAAAACACAAAAACACTAACAATAAAACAATAAAACACTAAAACAATAAAACACTAAAACAATAAAACACTAAAACAATTAACCACTAAAACAATAAACCACTAAAACAATAAAACACTAAAACAATAAAACACTAACACACTATTTATTTATTTATTTATTTATGGCGATTTTTAGAGCGCGCAATTACCCGAGGGTGTCTCGGCGCTGTTGTCACAGAACTCTCTGTAGGGGAAGGGGGGTTTAGGCTTGGAACAACCATGTTTTCAATTTTTTTCTGAAATTGAGCAAAGTCGGTGCACATTTGATGTGAAGAGGGAGAGTGTTCCACAGTCTAGCTGTGACAACAGTGAAGCGTTTGTCTCCCCAGTTAGCCTTTCTTGTACGGGGGACTGTTAGCAGATGGGCTGAGGATGAACGCAGAGTTCTTCGCTGTTCGGGCGGGTGAAAGGCTTGTTTTAGGAATAGAGGGCCATGATTGTGGATCGCTTTGTAGGCTATGCACAAGGCTTTAAATTTGATGCGGCTCCTCACCGGCAGCCAATGTAGCTGTTGGATGTAAGGGGAGACAGATGCAAATTTGGGAATGGGTAGCAGGATCCTGGCTGCTGCATTCTGTACAGTCTGTAGTTTATTGAGGACCTTTTGTTGTGCATTTAGAAGCAAGGCATTACAATAGTCCGTTTTAGAAAAGACTAACGTGCTGACTAAAGTTTTGCCTGCCGAAGATGGTAAGTACGGAATGAGTTTTTTGATCTTTTTTAAGGTGTAGAAGGAGGATGAAACCACTGAATTTGCATGCTGCTGGAAGGACAATTTGTTATCAAAGACAACCCCCAGGTTTCGTACCTTGACTACTGGTTCCGGAGGTTGTCCCATTCGTTGGGGCCACCATTGTGGAGACCAGCTTGGTTGTAGTCTCCCGAATGTCATCACTTCTGTCTTATCTGAATTCAGCTTAAGGCAGTTTGATGACATCCAGGAGCTTATTGCTTTCATGCCAGATTGGAAGTTTGAAGCTACTGTATGGCCATCATCGAATACGGACAACACCAGTTGTGTGTCGTCTGCGTATGTGGTGAGATAAATTCCGTGGGATTTGATGACCCTCGCTAAGTCAGACACATATATATTAAATAGTGTCGGGCTCAGCGAGGATCCTTGTGGTACACCGCAAGGCAGGGAGAAAGTCTGGGAGGTGAATTGTCCCAACTTCACCGTTTGTAGGCGGTTTGACAGGAATGAGGCGAGAAGCTCCTTAGCCTTGTCCCTTATTCCTATAGCCATGACACGGTCGATCAGTATGGTATGATCGACCGTGTCGAAGGCTGCGGACAGATCTAGAAGTATGAGGATTGCAGCTCCTCCATTGTCCATAGTGGCTCGTATTTTGTCCGCGGCTTTCAGGAGAGCTGTCTCCGTGCCGTGTCCCTGACGGAACCCGAACTGAGTATCATCCAGTAAATTGTTATTATGGATGTACGTTGACAATTGCTGGTTCATGATCTTTTCAAAGATTTTGGCCGGAAAAGGGAGGCATGCAATAGGCCTGTAGCTCGCTGGAAGAGAAGGATCTAAGCTGGGTTTTTTGAGTAGTGGTTTAATAATGGCTTCTTTCCATACAGAAGGGTAGGTGCCGGATGTGAACATTGCGTTGCAGATGGTAGTGAGTGACGGGGCAACAGCTTCTGCGACGAGGTTAAGGACGGCAGGAGGGCATGGATCGAGTGGTGATCCGGATTTAGTTCGGACGATCAGGGGTTGAACAATTTCTTTCGTGGTGTTTTCGAAGGCTGAAAATTGTGGCGTATTATTGGCAGTGGAGTGCTCGGTATGGGATACGGAAGGATCAGGCGAAAAAGTGGAGAAGATGGCTCTGACCTTATCCTCGAAAAACGTGGCCAGTGTATCTGAAAGGGCCTGAGATCCCTCCGAGGAGGGTATCAGAGGATTGGACAGATATGTTACCACCTGAAACAGTTTTCCTGATGAGTTTTTGGCATGATTTATTTGGTTAGTGTAGTAGGCGGTTTTCTCGGATGTAATCAGTTTTTTGTAATTAGAGAGGGCGTGTTTATAGCTAATCTTGTCCGCGTTATTATAGTGTCGGCGCCATTGCCTTTCTAGATTTCTGCAATATTGGCGCTGTAGTCTAAGGGGTTCCGAGAACCAGGGGGCGGAAATCAGCTTTCTGTTCCTATGAGAGGTTTTTGTAGGGGCTAGTTTGTTGCAGGCTGCGTTCAGATTCTCCAGGTAGGTAGCTGAAGCAGCTACAGGGTCCTGAGTGTTTAGCGGAGGGCTATCATGTATGATCTGGGTGAGCTGGTTTAGATTAATGTTCTTCCAGTCTCTGAATTTTGTTGATCCAGAAATTGTCTGGGAGGGTAGACAAGGATTACTGGGAAATGAAAAGCATACTGCAGAGTGGTCTGTCCATATTAAAGGAATGACCTTAGTGATTGTGATGTCCTTATTGTTGGTAAATAAGCCGTCTAGGGTGTGCCCTGCTAAGTGGGTTGGTGATTTGACAGTTTGCGTGAGGCCTACTGTCTCCAAGTCACCGAGTAGCGTTCCTGTATCCGGGTCTTCATAGGATTCAAGGTGAAAATTGAAGTCACCTAAAACGGTGAAGTGTTGGGATCCAATAGACATCTCAATGATTTTGTCTAAGTTTGAGAGAAATTTTGATCTAGATCCTGGGGGGCGGTAGATTAGCAAACCTCTAAAAGTAGTTTTACTGGAGATGCATATGGCGAAAAGGAGAGCCTCGCATTCAGGGAGAGTTATTTCTGATGTTGTTAGTCTTAGGTGTTCTTTGTGTATAATTGCTATTCCTCCGCCTTTTCTTAAGGGTCTATCTAGCTTGCTTACACAATAGTTGTTAGGCATGGCGTCTCTGAAGTCAGGTCCAGAGGATTCGTCTCCCCATGTCTCGGTAATAAATAGTATATCCAGATCATGGGAGTCAATGAACTCAGCGATTTCAACTTTGTGTTTAGGTAAGGAACGGACGTTTATTAGGGCTGCAGACACTGTGGGTGGAGAAATAGTGGTGTCTGTGGACAGTGTTTCCGTGCAAGTGGGACATTTAAGCGGTCCAATGCAAGAGTTGTAGTTAAGGAGGGGTATGGGGTGGGCTTTCTCGACGTATGGTTTATATCTCAGGAGTTCGGCAGAGGAGTAGGATAGCAAAGGAGAATTGGCGATGGGCCGCGGACCAGGCGGAGCAGGGGGGGAGGCCCTAGGCCAGGCCTCGGCACGGACGAGCGCAGACAAGCTTGCCTTATGCGCGCCTTCGGCGCGCAATCGTCGCGCCCGCTGCGCTCGTCCGCTGCGCTTCCGGTTCCAATGCATGTAAATAGTGTTGAATCGGATAAACGTAGAGGGCGTGGTGAGCGCCGCTGGGCGTGTCCTGTGACCGAGGGCAGCGTTGCTGTGGCAACCCTCTCCGCTACAGCAATAGATCTGCTGGGCGGTCAGGTGTAACCAGCGAGCGAGCGCTTCAACGAAATGCAGGTGACAGTCAAATATGCTTTTTAAAAACACAACGTGCTAGTGAGCTAAAATCTCCCGGCTTCCGCCTCAGGAGAGAGTCTGTAAGACAGCGCTAGTACTCAGCGCGAGTCAATTTAAGGCCAGGCTTGTGGGTGTGGTGAGCGCCGCTGGGCGTGTCCTGTGACCGAGGGCGGCGTTGCTGTGGCAACCCTCTCCGCTACAGCAATAGATCTGCTGGGCGGTCAGGTGTAACCAGCGAGCGAGCGCTTCAACGAAATGCAGGTGACAGTCAAATATGCTTTTTAAAAACACAATGTGCTAGTGAGCTAAAATCTCCCGGCTTCCGCCTCAGGAGAGAGTCTGTAAGACAGCGCTAGTACACAGCGCGAGTCAATTTAAGGCCAGGCTTGTGGGCGTGGTGAGCGCCGCTGGGCGTGTCCTGTGACCGAGGGCGGCGTTGCTGTGGCAACCCTCTCCGCTACAGCAATAGATCTGCTGGGCGGTCAGGTGTAACCAGCGAGCGAGCGCTTCAACGAAATGCAGGTGACAGTCAAATATGCTTTTTAAAAACACAACGTGCTAGTGAGCTAAAATCTCCCGGCTTCCGCCTCAGGAGAGAGTCTGTAAGACAGCGCTAGTACTCAGCGCGAGTCAATTTAAGGCCAGGCTTGTGGGCGTGGTGAGCGCCGCTGGGCGTGTCCTGTGACTGAGGGCGGCGTTGCTGTGGCAACCCTCTCCGCTACAGCAATAGATCTGCTGGGCGGTCAGGTGTAACCAGCGAGCGAGCGCTTCAACGAAATGCAGGTGACAGTCAAATATGCTTTTTAAAAACACAACGTGCTAGTGAGCTAAAATCTCCCGGCTTCCGCCTCAGGAGAGAGTCTGTAAGACAGCGCTAGTACTCAGCGCGAGTCAATTTAAGGCCAGGCTTGTGGGCGTGGTGAGCGCCGCTGGGCGTGTCCTGTGACCGAGGGCGGCGTTGCTGTGGCAACCCTCTCCGCTACAGCAATAGATCTGCTGGGCGGTCAGGTGTAACCAGCGAGCGAGCGCTTCAACGAAATGCAGGTGACAGTCAAATATGCTTTTTAAAAACACAACGTGCTAGTGAGCTAAAATCTCCCGGCTTCCGCCTCAGGAGAGAGTCATTAAAACACTAAAACACTCTAACACACTAAAACACTCTAAAACACTCTAACACATTAAAACACTCTTAAACACTAAAACACAAAAACACTAACAATAAAACTATAAAACAATAAAACAATAAAACACTAAAACAATAAAACACTCTAACACTCTAACACACTAAAACACTCTAACACACTAAAACACTAAAACACTCTAACACACTAAAACACTCTAACACACTAAAACACTCTAACACACTAAAACACTAAAACACTAACACACTAAAACATTAAAACACTAAAACACTAAAACACTAAAACACTCTAACACTCTAACACACTAAAACACTAAAACAGTAACACACTAAAACATTAAAGCACTAAAACACTCTAACACACTAAAACACTCTTAAACACTAAAACACAAAAACACTAACAATAAAACAATAAACCACTAAAACAATAAAACACTAAAACAATAAAACACTAACACACTAAGACATTAAAACACTAAGACACTCTAACACACTAAAACACTCTAAAACACTCTAACACACTAAAACACTCTTAAACACTAAAACACAAAAACACTAACAATAAAACTATAAAACAATAAAACAATAAAACACTAAAACAATAAAACACTCTAACACTCTAACACACTAAAACACTAAAACACTCTAAAACACTAAAACACTAACACACTAAAACACTCTAACACACTAAAACACTAAAACACTAACACACTAAAACATTAAAACACTAAAACACTCTAAAACACTAAAACACTACAACACTAAAACACGCTAACACTCTAACACTCTAACACACTAAAACACTAAAACAGTAACACACTAAAACATTAAAGCACTAAAACACTCTAACACACTAAAACACTCTTAAACACTAAAACACAAAAACACTAACAAAAAAACAATAAACCACTAAAACAATAAAACACTAAAACAATAAAACACTAACACACTAACACACTAAGACATTAAAACACTAAAACACTCTAACACACTAAAACACTCTAAAACACTCTAACACACTAAAACACTCTTAAACACTAAAACACAAAAACACTAACAATAAAACTATAAAACAATAAAACAATAAAACACTAAAACAATAAAACACTCTAACACTCTAACACTCTAACACACTAAAACACTAAAACACTCTAAAACACTAAAACACTCTAACACACTAAAACACTCTAACACACTAAAACACTAAAACACTAACACACTAAAACATTAAAACACTAAAACACTCTAAAACACTAAAACACTACAACACTAAAACACGCTAACACTCTAACACTCTAACACACTAAAACACTAAAACAGTAACACACTAAAACATTAAAGCACTAAAACACTCTTAAACACTAAAACACAAAAACACTAACAATAAAACAATAAAACACTAAAACAATAAAACACTAAAACAATAAAACACTAAAACAATTAACCACTAAAACAATAAACCACTAAAACAATAAAACAATAAAACACTAACACACTAAGACATTAAAACACTAAAACACTCTAACACACTAAAACACTCTAAAACACTCTAACACACTAAAACACTCTTAAACACTAAAACACAAAAACACTAACAATAAAACTATAAAACAATAAAACACTAAAACAATAAAACACTCTAACACTCTAACACACTAAAACACTCTAACACACTAAAACACTAAAACACTCTAACACACTAAAACACTAAAACACAAAAACACTAAAACACTCTAACACACTAAAACACTCTAACACACTAAAACACTCTAAAACACTAAAACACTCTAACACACAAAAACACTCTTACACACTAAAACACTCTAACACACTAAAACACTAAAACACTAACACACTAAACAATAAAACAATAAAACACTAAAACAATAAAACACTCTAACACTCTAACACACTAAAACACTCTAACACACTAAAACACTAAAACACTAACACACTAAAACATTAAAACACTAAAACACTCTAAAACACTAAAACACTACAACACTAAAACACGCTAACACTCTAACACTCTAACACACTAAAACACTAAAACAGTAACACACTAAAACATTAAAGCACTAAAACACTCTAACACACTAAAACACTCTTAAACACTAAAACACAAAAACACTAACAATAAAACAATAAAACACTAAAACAATAAAACACTAAAACAATAAAACACTAAAACAATAAAACACTAAAACAATTAACCACTAAAACAATAAACCACTAACACAATAAAACACTAAAACAATAAAACACTAACACACTAAGACATTAAAACACTAAAACACTCTAACACACTAAAACACTCTAAAACACTCTAACACACTAAAACACTCTTAAACACTAAAACACAAAAACACTAACAATAAAACTATAAAACAATAAAACACTAAAACAATAAAACACTCTAACACTCTAACACACTAAAACACTCTAACACACTAAAACACTAAAACACTCTAACACGCTAAAACACTAAAACACAAAAACACTAAAACACTAACACACTAAAACACTCTAACACACTAAAACACTCTAAAACACTAAAACACTCTAACACACAAAAACACTCTTACACACTAAAACACTCTAACACACTAAAACACTAAAACACTAACACACTAAACAATAAAACAATAAAACACTAAAACAATAAAACACTCTAACACTCTAACACACTAAAACACTCTAACACACTAAAACACTAAAACACTCTAACACACTAAAACACTAAAACACAAAAACACAAAAACACTAACACTAAAACACTCTAACACACTAAAACACTCTAAAACACTCTAACACACAAAAACACTCTTACACGCTAAAACATTAAAGCACTAAAACACTCTAACACACTAAAACACTCTTAAACACTAAAACACAAAAACACTAACAATAAAACAATAAAACACTAAAACAATAAAACACTAAAACAATAAAACACTAAAACAATTAACCACTAAAACAATAAACCACTAAAACAATAAAACACTAAAACAATAAAACACTAACACACTAAGACATTAAAACACTAAAACACTCTAACACACTAAAACACTCTTAAACACTAAAACACAAAAACACTAACAATAAAACTATAAAACAATAAAACACTAAAACAATAAACCACTCTAACACTCTAACACACTAAAACACTCTAACACACTAAAACACTAAAACACTCTAACACGCTAAAACACTAAAACACAAAAACACTAAAACACTAACACACTAAAACACTCTAACACACTAAAACACTCTAAAACACTAAAACACTCTAACACACAAAAACACTCTTACACACTAAAACACTCTAACACACTAAAACACTAAAACACTAACACACTAAACAATAAAACAATAAAACACTAAAACAATAAAACACTCTAACACTCTAACACACTAAAACACTCTAACACACTAAAACACTCTAACACACTAAAACACTAAAACACAAAAACACAAAAACACTAACACTAAAACACTCTAACACACTAAAACACTCTAAAACACTCTAACACACAAAAACACTCTTACACGCTAAAACACTAAAACACTAAAACACTCTAAAACACTAAAACACTCTTAAACACTAAAACACAAAAACACTAACAATAAAACAATAAACCACTAAAACAATAAAACACTAAAACAATAAAACACTAACACACTAAGACATTAAAACACTAAAACACTCTAACACACTAAAACACTCTAAAACACTAAAACACAAAAACACTAACAATAAAACTATAAAACAATAAAACAATAAAACACTAAAACAATAAAACACTCTAACACTCTAACACACTAAAACACTAAACCAATAAAACACTAAAACAATAAAACACTAAAACAATTAACCACTAAAACAATTAACCACTAAAACAATTAACCACTAAAACAATAAACCACTAAAACAATAAACCACTAAAACAATAAAACACTAAAACACTAACACACTAACACACTAACACACTAAAACACTAAAACACTCTAAAACACTAAAACACTCTAACACACTAAAACACTCTAACACACTAAAACACTAAAACACTAACACACTAAAACATTAAAACACTAAAACACTAAAACACTCTAACACACAAACACTCTAACACACTAAAACACTCTAAAACACTAAAACACTCTAACACACAAAAACACTCTTACACACTAAAACACTCTAACACACTAAAACACTAAAACACTAACACACTAAACAATAAAACAATAAAACACTAAAACAATAAAACACTCTAACACTCTAACACACTAAAACACTCTAACACACTAAAACACTAAAACACTCTAACACACTAAAACACTAAAACACAAAAACACAAAAACACTAACACTAAAACACTCTAACACACTAAAACACTCTAAAACACTCTAACACACAAAAACACTCTTACACGCTAAAACACTAAAACACTCTAAAACACTAAAACACTCTTAAACACTAAAACACAAAAACACTAACAATAAAACAATAAACCACTAAAACAATAAAACACTAAAACAATAAAACACTAACACACTAAGACATTAAAACACTAAAACACTCTAACACACTAAAACACTCTAAAACACTCTAACACACTAAACACTCTTAAACACTAAAACACAAAAACACTAACAATAAAACTATAAAACAATAAAACAATAAAACACTAAAACAATAAAACACTCTAACACTCTAACACACTAAAACACTCTAACACACTAAAACACTAAAACACTCTAACACACTAAAACACTCTAACACACTAAAACACTAAAACACTAACACACTAAAACATTAAAGCACTAAAACACTCTAACACACTAAAACACTCTTAAACACTAAAACACAAAAACACTAACAATAAAACAATAAAACACTAAAACAATAAAACACTAAAACACTAAAACAATAAAACACTAAAACAATTAACCACTAAAATAATTAACCACTAAAACAATAAACCACTAAAACAATAAAACACTAACACACTAAGACATTAAAACACTAAAACACTCTAAAACACTAAAACACTCTAACACACAAAAAAACTCTTACACACTAAAACACTCTAACACACTAAAACACTAAAACACTAACACACTAAACAATAAAACAATAAAACACTAAAACAATAAAACACTCTAACACTCTAACACACTAAAACACTCTAACACACTAAAACACTCTTAAACACTAAAACACTCTAACACACTAAAACACTCTAACACACTAAAACACTAAAACACTAACACACTAAAACACTCTAACACACTAAAACACTAAAACACTCTAAAACACTAAAACACTCTAACACACTAAAACACTCTAACACACTAAAACACTACAACACTAAAACACGCTAACACTCTAACACTCTAACACACTAAAACACTAAAACAGAAACACACTAAAACATTAAAGCACTAAAACACTCTAACACACTAAAACACTCTTAAACACTAAAACACAAAAACACTAACAATAAAACAATAAAACACTAAAACAATAAAACACTAAAACAATAAAACACTAAAACAATAAAACACTAAACACTAAAACACAAAAACACTAACACTAAAACAATAAACCACTAACACTAAAACAATAAACCACTAAAACAATAAACCACTAAAACAATAAAACACTAACACACTAAGACATTAAAACACTAAAACACTCTAACACTAAAACACTCTAAAACACTCTAACACACTAAAACACTCTTAAACACTAAAACACAAAAACACTAACAATAAAACTATAAAACAATAAAACAATAAAACACTAAAACAAAAAAACACTCTAACACTCTAACACACTAAAACACTCTAACACACTAAAACACTAAAACACTCTAACACACTAAAACACTCTAACACACTAAAACACTCTAACACACTAAAACACTAAAACACTAACACACTAAAACATTAAAACACTAAACACGCTAACACTCTAACACTCTAACACACTAAAACACTAAAACAGTAACACACTAAAACATTAAAGCACTAAAACACTTTAACACACTAAAACACTCTTAAACACTAAAACACAAAAACACTAACAATAAAACAATAAACCACTAAAACAATAAAATACTAAAACAATAAAACACTAACACACTAAGACATTAAAACACTAAAACACTCTAACACACTAAAACACTCTAAAACACTCTAACACACTAAAACACTCTTAAACACTAAAACACAAAAACACTAACAATAAAACTATAAAACAATAAAACAATAAAACACTAAAACAATAAAACACTCTAACACTCTAACACACTAAAACACTCTAACACACTAAAACACTAAAACACTCTAAAACACCAAAACACTCTAAAACACCAAAACACTCTAACACACTAAAACACTAAAACACTAACACACTAAAACATTAAAACACTAAAACACTCTAAAACACTAAGGGCCTCATGTAGGTAGCCAAATACCGGTCGGTAACGGCCGATTTTCGGTAAATATGCCGTTACCGATCGGTATTCAGACAAGTGAGATGTAGGAGTCCAAAAACCACTTTTCGGTAAATATGAGGCGGTAAATACCGAATCATATTTACCGAATTCTAAAATACCGAATCAGATTTACCGAATACATAATTAACGATTCGGTAAACATGAAGTGGTAAATATGAAGTGGTAAAATTGAAAATGACATGTAGGAGCACTCGGTAATTAAGAAATCCAGGAAAATCGGTAAATAAGAGTCGGTAATTAACACGGATTAAAAGCAGGTGGTATCCATCAACAATGCATATAGGCAAACCCAAAATGCAACAGCGTGGACAACATGGCCGCCATGTACGTCATTGCAAGGCGCCTACGTCTACAGGCAGCAGGACTGAGGGTGTGGCGACGGGAGGAACAAATCTACAGACAGCGCATCACACTATTCCAGCTGACTGATGCAGAGATACATGAGAGGTACAGGCTACACCCCGAAACCATCATGGACTTAATCAGGGACCTTCACCCACTCCTGGACCAGCCAATAAGAAGGGCGCACACCATACCCCCACATGTGCAGGTGCTCTGCAGCCTACATCTGTTGGCATCCGGCAGTTATCAGGTGGTGATAGCTGCGGTGGGTGGGGTATCCCAGAGTTGCCTGTCACGTTTCTTCAGGAAGTTCCTGGATGCCATGATGCAGAGAATGCACCACTAAACCACTAAAACAATAAACCACTAAAACAATAAAACACTAACACACTAAGACACTCTAAAACACTCTAACACACTAAAACACAAAAACACTAACAATAAAACTATAAAACAATAAAACAATAAAACACTAAAACAATAAAACACTCTAACACTCTAACACACTAAAACACTCTAACACACTAAAACAATAAAACACTAAAACACTAACACACTAACACACTAACACACTAAAACACTAAAACACTCTAAAACACTAAAACACTCTAACACACTAAAACACTCTAACACACTAAAACACTAAAACACTAACACACTAAAACATTAAAACACTAAAACACTAAAACACTCTAACACACAAACACTCTAACACACTAAAACACTCTAAAACACTAAAACACTCTAACACACAAAAACACTCTTACACACTAAAACACTCTAACACACTAAAACACTAAAACACTAACACACTAAACAATAAAACAATAAAACACTAAAACAATAAAACACTCTAACACTCTAACACACTAAAACACTCTAACACACTAAAACACTAAAACACTCTAACACACTAAAACACTAAAACACAAAAACACAAAAACACTAACACTAAAACACTCTAACACACTAAAACACTCTAAAACACTCTAACACACAAAAACACTCTTACACGCTAAAACACTAAAACACTCTAAAACACTAAAACACTCTAAAACACTAAAACACTCTAACACTCTAAAACACTAAAACACTAAAACACTAACACTAAAACACTAAAACACTAAAACACTAAAACAATAAAACACTAAAACACTAAAACACTAAAACCGTCGTGGGGTGACCCAGATGGACACGTCCGGCGCAGCCACAAGTGCCCAAGGTAAGATGCATGCCTGTGCCCACACCCAGCATAGCGTAAATCCATTTCCACGCCCCCAGCCCGATCTCAGTGTGTCTGCAGCGCTGGCACAGACAGCTTTACACATGACACTAGTGCATCCTGGGAGTTGTAGTCTAGTCAGCCCAGTGTGCATGTACAGGCGTAAATCCAATGACCATACACCACAGCAGTTGAACATGGATGGAGACTGTTCATTTAGTGGACCACAGAGGGACATTAATGTGTACAACACTATGTAGTTGTAATTATCCCACTAACCATGCACTGCTTCACACACAGATGCATCACCTGGGGATTCGGACGACAGCGGCCAGCTGATCATCTCGGAAACACCCGTAGAGTCAGACCAGGAGACAGCGCAGGACGTGCATGCATCGCCAACACCTGCCACACCAACAGTACCAGCTCCACCAGCACCACCAGCAACGCCACCAGCATCAGCACCACAAGCAACGGCACCAGCACCAGCGCCACAAGCAATGGCACCAGCCAAACAGGCTGCAGCTACTACAGCCACAATAGCGCAGAGGCACAGGTCCCAAGTTGCGCCCTTGCAGGAGATGGAAACACCCTCCTCGCAATTGGCACCCAGGCAGCGCACATACACACCACCTGATGCACCACCTGGAGGCGCAAGACACACACGGCGGCACAGAGCTCGTCGCAGTTCCGTCTCCTCAGCCGAACAGGATGTCCCAACAACCTCTGCAATTGAGGAGAGGATGCTGCGTACACAGCGCCTGCAGGGACGACATGTGGCTAGCATTAGCTGCAATATCGTGCGCCTTGCCAGGGAGATGCGCGCCATGACTGCAGCAGTCACGGACATGAGCACGGCGGTCAGGGACATGACCACTGCGGTTGCAGAGGGCAATGCGCAGCTCAGGGAGGAGGTACATGATCTCACCCGTGCCATGAGGGAGGGCCATGAGTGCCATAAGAGGAGGCACCGGCAGCAACTGTTGCGTTCCGCCGCCGCAACCAAGGCCATAACACGGCACAGCAACAGCACCGCAGTGTTGGCACGCCGCTCAGTCTCCCTGCAGGTGGACCTTGGGCACTTCTGAGGGGATGTCGCTAAGTCACTAGGACACATCACCACTGCAATGGAACACCTACAGAGCAGCACATGCAGTGCTGCTGCATTGGGAGGGGATGACACAAGTGAGGCTGCCTCCAGTGTCAGCAGCGTGTCACTGGCACAGGCCAGCACCAGGCGCCGCAGTTCGCGTGATTGCCTCAATCATTTGCACATGTAGAAATTTTTTTTGCATTAACTTTTTTTTTTTTTAACTTTACCTCCAGGTTTTGATTCCCCTTATTTAGCTCTTGCAAAATAGCGATTTTTGGGATTTTCGTTATTAGCGAGTTTTGTTGCATTGGGGTGCGATTCGTTATTTGCTATTGGCACTTTCTGGGAGCTGTTAGTGTTTCGGTAACTGCAAAATCAGTATATAGCGATTCGATAATTTAGCATTTTGGGTATTAGCGATTCGGTATGTTAGCGGATATTTATTTTGCGATTCGTTATTTGCTCACGTTTTGGGTTGATGCATTGGGATTGGGTATTTGGGACTCGCTACCTGGAGCTAATAACGAATCGGTATTTTACCGAATGGATTTTGGCTTGATGCATGAGGCTGCTAAACACTAAAACACTCTAAAACACTAAAACACTCTAACACTCTAACACACTAAAACACTACAACACTAAAACACGCTAACACTCTAACACTCTAACACACTAAAACACTAAAACACTAAAACACTCTAAAACACTAAAACACTCTAAAACACTAAAACACTCTAACACACTAAAACACTCTAACACACTAAAACACTAAAACACTAACACACTAAAACATTAAAACACTAAAACACTCTAAAACACTAAAACACTACAACACTAAAACACGCTAACACTCTAACACTCTAACACACTAAAACACTAAAACAGTAACACACTAAAACATTAAAGCACTAAAACACTCTAACACACTAAAACACTCTTAAACACTAAAACACAAAAACACTAACAATAAAACAATAAAACACTAAAACAATAAAACACTAAAACAATAAAACACTAAAACAATTAACCACTAAAACAATAAACCACTAAAACAATAACACACTAAAACAATAAAACACTAACACACTATTTATTTATTTATTTATTTATGGCGATTTTTAGAGCGCGCAATTACCCGAGGGTGTCTCGGCGCTGTTGTCACAGAACTCTCTGTAGGGGAAGGGGGGTTTAGGCTTGGAACAACCATGTTTTCAATTTTTTTCTGAAATTGAGCAAAGTCGGTGCACATTTGATGTGAAGAGGGAGAGTGTTCCACAGTCTAGCTGTGACAACAGTGAAGCGTTTGTCTCCCCAGTTAGCCTTTCTTGTACGGGGGACTGTTAGCAGATGGGCTGAGGATGAACGCAGAGTTCTTCGCTGTTCGGGCGGGTGAAAGGCTTGTTTTAGGAATAGAGGGCCATGATTGTGGATCGCTTTGTAGGCTATGCACAAGGCTTTAAATTTGATGCGGCTCCTCACCGGCAGCCAATGTAGCTGTTGGATGTAAGGGGAGACAGATGCAAATTTGGGAATGGGTAGCAGGATCCTGGCTGCTGCATTCTGTACAGTCTGTAGTTTATTGAGGACCTTTTGTTGTGCATTTAGAAGCAAGGCATTACAATAGTCCGTTTTAGAAAAGACTAACGTGCTGACTAAAGTTTTGCCTGCCGAAGATGGTAAGTACGGAATGAGTTTTTTGATCTTTTTTAAGGTGTAGAAGGAGGATGAAACCACTGAATTTGCATGCTGCTGGAAGGACAATTTGTTATCAAAGACAACCCCCAGGTTTCGTACCTTGACTACTGGTTCCGGAGGTTGTCCCATTCGTTGGGGCCACCATTGTGGAGACCAGCTTGGTTGTAGTCTCCCGAATGTCATCACTTCTGTCTTATCTGAATTCAGCTTAAGGCAGTTTGATGACATCCAGGAGCTTATTGCTTTCATGCCAGATTGGAAGTTTGAAGCTACTGTATGGCCATCATCGAATACGGACAACACCAGTTGTGTGTCGTCTGCGTATGTGGTGAGATAAATTCCGTGGGATTTGATGACCCTCGCTAAGTCAGACACATATATATTAAATAGTGTCGGGCTCAGCGAGGATCCTTGTGGTACACCGCAAGGCAGGGAGAAAGTCTGGGAGGTGAATTGTCCCAACTTCACCGTTTGTAGGCGGTTTGACAGGAATGAGGCGAGAAGCTCCTTAGCCTTGTCCCTTATTCCTATAGCCATGACACGGTCGATCAGTATGGTATGATCGACCGTGTCGAAGGCTGCGGACAGATCTAGAAGTATGAGGATTGCAGCTCCTCCATTGTCCATAGTGGCTCGTATTTCGTCCGCGGCTTTCAGGAGAGCTGTCTCCGTGCCGTGTCCCTGACGGAACCCGAACTGAGTATCATCCAGTAAATTGTTATTATGGATGTACGTTGACAATTGCTGGTTCATGATCTTTTCAAAGATTTTGGCCGGAAAAGGGAGGCATGCAATAGGCCTGTAGCTCGCTGGAAGAGAAGGATCTAAGCTGGGTTTTTTGAGTAGTGGTTTAATAATGGCTTCTTTCCATACAGAAGGGTAGGTGCCGGATGTGAACATTGCGTTGCAGATGGTAGTGAGTGACGGGGCAACAGCTTCTGCGACGAGGTTAAGGACGGCAGGAGGGCATGGATCGAGTGGTGATCCGGATTTAGTTCGGACGATCAGGGGTTGAACAATTTCTTTCGTGGTGTTTTCGAAGGCTGAAAATTGTGGCGTATTATTGGCAGTGGAGTGCTCGGTATGGGATACGGAAGGATCAGGCGAAAAAGTGGAGAAGATGGCTCTGACCTTATCCTCGAAAAACGTGGCCAGTGTATCTGAAAGGGCCTGAGATCCCTCCGAGGAGGGTATCAGAGGATTGGACAGATATGTTACCACCTGAAACAGTTTTCCTGATGAGTTTTTGGCATGATTTATTTGGTTAGTGTAGTAGGCGGTTTTCTCGGATGTAATCAGTTTTTTGTAATTAGAGAGGGCGTGTTTATAGCTAATCTTGTCCGCGTTATTATAGTGTCGGCGCCATTGCCTTTCTAGATTTCTGCAATATTGGCGCTGTAGTCTAAGGGGTTCCGAGAACCAGGGGGCGGAAATCAGCTTTCTGTTCCTATGAGAGGTTTTTGTAGGGGCTAGTTTGTTGCAGGCTGCGTTCAGATTCTCCAGGTAGGTAGCTGAAGCAGCTACAGGGTCCTGAGTGTTTAGCGGAGGGCTATCATGTATGATCTGGGTGAGCTGGTTTAGATTAATCTTCTTCCAGTCTCTGAATTTTGTTGATCCAGAAATTGTCTGGGAGGGTAGACAAGGATTACTGGGAAATGAAAAGCATACTGCAGAGTGGTCTGTCCATATTAAAGGAATGACCTTAGTGATTGTGATGTCCTTATTGTTGGTAAATAAGCCGTCTAGGGTGTGCCCTGCTAAGTGGGTTGGTGATTTGACAGTTTGCGTGAGGCCTACTGTCTCCAAGTCACCGAGTAGCGTTCCTGTATCCGGGTCTTCATAGGATTCAAGGTGAAAATTGAAGTCACCTAAAACGGTGAAGTGTTGGGATCCAATAGACATCTCAATGATTTTGTCTAAGTTTGAGAGAAATTTTGATCTAGATCCTGGGGGGCGGTAGATTAGCAAACCTCTAAAAGTAGTTTTACTGGAGATGCATATGGCGAAAAGGAGAGCCTCGCATTCAGGGAGAGTTATTTCTGATGTTGTTAGTCTTAGGTGTTCTTTGTGTATAATTGCTATTCCTCCGCCTTTTCTTAAGGGTCTATCTAGCTTGCTTACACAATAGTTGTTAGGCATGGCGTCTCTGAAGTCAGGTCCAGAGGATTCGTCTCCCCATGTCTCGGTAATAAATAGTATATCCAGATCATGGGAGTCAATGAACTCAGCGATTTCAACTTTGTGTTTAGGTAAGGAACGGACGTTTATTAGGGCTGCAGACACTGTGGGTGGAGAAATAGTGGTGTCTGTGGACAGTGTTTCCGTGCAAGTGGGACATTTAAGCGGTCCAATGCAAGAGTTGTAGTTAAGGAGGGGTATGGGGTGGGCTTTCTCGACGTATGGTTTATATCTCAGGAGTTCGGCAGAGGAGTAGGATAGCAAAGGAGAATTGGCGATGGGCCGCGGACCAGGCGGAGCAGGGGGGAGGCCCTAGGCCAGGCCTCGGCACGGACGAGCGCAGACAAGCTTGCCTTATGCGCGCCTTCGGCGCGCAATCGTCGCGCCCGCTGCGCTCGTCCGCTGCGCTTCCGGTTCCAATGCATGTAAATAGTGTTGAATCGGATAAACGTAGAGGGCGTGGTGAGCGCCGCTGGGCGTGTCCTGTGACCGAGGGCAGCGTTGCTGTGGCAACCCTCTCCGCTACAGCAATAGATCTGCTGGGCGGTCAGGTGTAACCAGCGAGCGAGCGCTTCAACGAAATGCAGGTGACAGTCAAATATGCTTTTTAAAAACACAACGTGCTAGTGAGCTAAAATCTCCCGGCTTCCGCCTCAGGAGAGAGTCTGTAAGACAGCGCTAGTACTCAGCGCGAGTCAATTTAAGGCCAGGATTGTGGGTGTGGTGAGCGCCGCTGGGCGTGTCCTGTGACCGAGGGCGGCGTTGCTGTGGCAACCCTCTCCGCTACAGCAATAGATCTGCTGGGCGGTCAGGTGTAACCAGCGAGCGAGCGCTTCAACGAAATGCAGGTGACAGTCAAATATGCTTTTTAAAAACACAATGTGCTAGTGAGCTAAAATCTCCCGGCTTCCGCCTCAGGAGAGAGTCTGTAAGACAGCGCTAGTACACAGCGCGAGTCAATTTAAGGCCAGGCTTGTGGGCGTGGTGAGCGCCGCTGGGCGTGTCCTGTGACCGAGGGCGGCGTTGCTGTGGCAACCCTCTCCGCTACAGCAATAGATCTGCTGGGCGGTCAGGTGTAACCAGCGAGCGAGCGCTTCAACGAAATGCAGGTGACAGTCAAATATGCTTTTTAAAAACACAACGTGCTAGTGAGCTAAAATCTCCCGGCTTCCGCCTCAGGAGAGAGTCTGTAAGACAGCGCTAGTACTCAGCGCGAGTCAATTTAAGGCCAGGCTTGTGGGCGTGGTGAGCGCCGCTGGGCGTGTCCTGTGACTGAGGGCGGCGTTGCTGTGGCAACCCTCTCCGCTACAGCAATAGATCTGCTGGGCGGTCAGGTGTAACCAGCGAGCGAGCGCTTCAACGAAATGCAGGTGACAGTCAAATATGCTTTTTAAAAACACAACGTGCTAGTGAGCTAAAATCTCCCGGCTTCCGCCTCAGGAGAGAGTCTGTAAGACAGCGCTAGTACTCAGCGCGCGTCAATTTAAGGCCAGGCTTGTGGGCGTGGTGAGCGCCGCTGGGCGTGTCCTGTGACCGAGGGCGGCGTTGCTGTGGCAACCCTCTCCGCTACAGCAATAGATCTGCTGGGCGGTCAGGTGTAACCAGCGAGCGAGCGCTTCAACGAAATGCAGGTGACAGTCAAATATGCTTTTTAAAAACACAACGTGCTAGTGAGCTAAAATCTCCCGGCTTCCGCCTCAGGAGAGATTCATTAAAACACTAAAACACTCTAACACACTAAAACACTCTAAAACACTCTAACACATTAAAACACTCTTAAACACTAAAACACAAAAACACTAACAATAAAACTATAAAACAATAAAACAATAAAACACTAAAACAATAAAACACTCTAACACTCTAACACACTAAAACACTCTAACACACTAAAACACTAAAACACTCTAACACACTAAAACACTCTAACACACTAAAACACTCTAACACACTAAAACACTAAAACACTAACACACTAAAACATTAAAACACTAAAACACTAAAACACTAAAACACTCTAACACTCTAACACACTAAAACACTAAAACAGTAACACACTAAAACATTAAAGCACTAAAACACTCTAACACACTAAAACACTCTTAAACACTAAAACACAAAAACACTAACAATAAAACAATAAACCACTAAAACAATAAAACACTAAAACAATAAAACACTAACACACTAAGACATTAAAACACTAAGACACTCTAACACACTAAAACACTCTAAAACACTCTAACACACTAAAACACTCTTAAACACTAAAACACAAAAACACTAACAATAAAACTATAAAACAATAAAACAATAAAACACTAAAACAATAAAACACTCTAACACTCTAACACACTAAAACACTAAAACACTCTAAAACACTAAAACACTCTAACACACTAAAACACTCTAACACACTAAAACACTAAAACACTAACACACTAAAACATTAAAACACTAAAACACTCTAAAACACTAAAACACTACAACACTAAAACACGCTAACACTCTAACACTCTAACACACTAAAACACTAAAACAGTAACACACTAAAACATTAAAGCACTAAAACACTCTAACACACTAAAACACTCTTAAACACTAAAACACAAAAACACTAACAAAAAAACAATAAACCACTAAAACAATAAAACACTAAAACAATAAAACACTAACACACTAACACACTAAGACATTAAAACACTAAAACACTCTAACACACTAAAACACTCTAAAACACTCTAACACACTAAAACACTCTTAAACACTAAAACACAAAAACACTAACAATAAAACTATAAAACAATAAAACAATAAAACACTAAAACAATAAAACACTCTAACACTCTAACACACTAAAACACTAAAACACTCTAAAACACTAAAACACTCTAACACACTAAAACACTCTAACACACTAAAACACTAAAACACTAACACACTAAAACATTAAAACACTAAAACACTCTAAAACACTAAAACACTACAACACTAAAACACGCTAACACTCTAACACTCTAACACACTAAAACACTAAAACAGTAACACACTAAAACATTAAAGCACTAAAACACTCTTAAACACTAAAACACAAAAACACTAACAATAAAACAATAAAACACTAAAACAATAAAACACTAAAACAATAAAACACTAAAACAATTAACCACTAAAACAATAAACCACTAAAACAATAAAACAATAAAACACTAACACACTAAGACATTAAAACACTAAAACACTCTAACACACTAAAACACTCTAAAACACTCTAACACACTAAAACACTCTTAAACACTAAAACACAAAAACACTAACAATAAAACTATAAAACAATAAAACACTAAAACAATAAAACACTCTAACACTCTAACACACTAAAACACTCTAACACACTAAAACACTAAAACACTCTAACACACTAAAACACTAAAACACAAAAACACTAAAACACTCTAACACACTAAAACACTCTAACACACTAAAACACTCTAAAACACTAAAACACTCTAACACACAAAAACACTCTTACACACTAAAACACTCTAACACACTAAAACACTAAAACACTAACACACTAAACAATAAAACAATAAAACACTAAAACAATAAAACACTCTAACACTCTAACACACTAAAACACTCTAACACACTAAAACACTAAAACACTAACACACTAAAACATTAAAACACTAAAACACTCTAAAACACTAAAACACTACAACACTAAAACACGCTAACACTCTAACACTCTAACACACTAAAACACTAAAACAGTAACACACTAAAACATTAAAGCACTAAAACACTCTAACACACTAAAACACTCTTAAACACTAAAACACAAAAACACTAACAATAAAACAATAAAACACTAAAACAATAAAACACTAAAACAATAAAACACTAAAACAATAAAACACTAAAACAATTAACCACTAAAACAATAAACCACTAACACAATAAAACACTAAAACAATAAAACACTAACACACTAAGACATTAAAACACTAAAACACTCTAACACACTAAAACACTCTAAAACACTCTAACACACTAAAACACTCTTAAACACTAAAACACAAAAACACTAACAATAAAACTATAAAACAATAAAACACTAAAACAATAAAACACTCTAACACTCTAACACACTAAAACACTCTAACACACTAAAACACTAAAACACTCTAACACGCTAAAACACTAAAACACAAAAACACTAAAACACTAACACACTAAAACACTCTAACACACTAAAACACTCTAAAACACTAAAACACTCTAACACACAAAAACACTCTTACACACTAAAACACTCTAACACACTAAAACACTAAAACACTAACACACTAAACAATAAAACAATAAAACACTAAAACAATAAAACACTCTAACACTCTAACACACTAAAACACTCTAACACACTAAAACACTAAAACACTCTAACACACTAAAACACTAAAACACAAAAACACAAAAACACTAACACTAAAACACTCTAACACACTAAAACACTCTAAAACACTCTAACACACAAAAACACTCTTACACGCTAAAACATTAAAGCACTAAAACACTCTAACACACTAAAACACTCTTAAACACTAAAACACAAAAACACTAACAATAAAACAATAAAACACTAAAACAATAAAACACTAAAACAATAAAACACTAAAACAATTAACCACTAAAACAATAAACCACTAAAACAATAAAACACTAAAACAATAAAACACTAACACACTAAGACATTAAAACACTAAAACACTCTAACACACTAAAACACTCTAAAACACTCTAACACACTAAAACACTCTTAAACACTAAAACACAAAAACACTAACAATAAAACTATAAAACAATAAAACACTAAAACAATAAAACACTCTAACACTCTAACACACTAAAACACTCTAACACACTAAAACACTAAAACACTCTAACACGCTAAAACACTAAAACACAAAAACACTAAAACACTAACACACTAAAACACTCTAACACACTAAAACACTCTAAAACACTAAAACACTCTAACACACAAAAACACTCTTACACACTAAAACACTCTAACACACTAAAACACTAAAACACTAACACACTAAACAATAAAACAATAAAACACTAAAACAATAAAACACTCTAACACTCTAACACACTAAAACACTCTAACACACTAAAACACTCTAACACACTAAAACACTAAAACACAAAAACACAAAAACACTAACACTAAAACACTCTAACACACTAAAACACTCTAAAACACTCTAACACACAAAAACACTCTTACACGCTAAAACACTAAAACACTAAAACACTCTAAAACACTAAAACACTCTTAAACACTAAAACACAAAAACACTAACAATAAAACAATAAACCACTAAAACAATAAAACACTAAAACAATAAAACACTAACACACTAAGACATTAAAACACTAAAACACTCTAACACACTAAAACACTCTAAAACACTAAAACACAAAAACACTAACAATAAAACTATAAAACAATAAAACAATAAAACACTAAAACAATAAAACACTCTAACACTCTAACACACTAAAACACTAAAACAATAAAACACTAAAACAATAAAACACTAAAACAATTAACCACTAAAACAATTAACCACTAAAACAATTAACCACTAAAACAATAAACCACTAAAACAATAAACCACTAAAACAATAAAACACTAAAACACTAACACACTAACACACTAACACACTAAAACACTAAAACACTCTAAAACACTAAAACACTCTAACACACTAAAACACTCTAACACACTAAAACACTAAAACACTAACACACTAAAACATTAAAACACTAAAACACTAAAACACTCTAACACACAAACACTCTAACACACTAAAACACTCTAAAACACTAAAACACTCTAACACACAAAAACACTCTTACACACTAAAACACTCTAACACACTAAAACACTAAAACACTAACACACTAAACAATAAAACAATAAAACACTAAAACAATAAAACACTCTAACACTCTAACACACTAAAACACTCTAACACACTAAAACACTAAAACACTCTAACACACTAAAACACTAAAACACAAAAACACAAAAACACTAACACTAAAACACTCTAACACACTAAAACACTCTAAAACACTCTAACACACAAAAACACTCTTACACGCTAAAACACTAAAACACTCTAAAACACTAAAACACTCTTAAACACTAAAACACAAAAACACTAACAATAAAACAATAAACCACTAAAACAATAAAACACTAAAACAATAAAACACTAACACACTAAGACATTAAAACACTAAAACACTCTAACACACTAAAACACTCTAAAACACTCTAACACACTAAACACTCTTAAACACTAAAACACAAAAACACTAACAATAAAACTATAAAACAATAAAACAATAAAACACTAAAACAATAAAACACTCTAACACTCTAACACACTAAAACACTCTAACACACTAAAACACTAAAACACTCTAACACACTAAAACACTCTAACACACTAAAACACTAAAACACTAACACACTAAAACATTAAAGCACTAAAACACTCTAACACACTAAAACACTCTTAAACACTAAAACACAAAAACACTAACAATAAAACAATAAAACACTAAAACAATAAAACACTAAAACACTAAAACAATAAAACACTAAAACAATTAACCACTAAAATAATTAACCACTAAAACAATAAACCACTAAAACAATAAAACACTAACACACTAAGACATTAAAACACTAAAACACTCTAAAACACTAAAACACTCTAACACACAAAAAAACTCTTACACACTAAAACACTCTAACACACTAAAACACTAAAACACTAACACACTAAACAATAAAACAATAAAACACTAAAACAATAAAACACTCTAACACACTAAAACACTCTAACACACTAAAACACTCTTAAACACTAAAACACTCTAACACACTAAAACACTCTAACACACTAAAACACTAAAACACTAACACACTAAAACACTCTAACACACTAAAACACTAAAACACTCTAAAACACTAAAACACTCTAACACACTAAAACACTCTAACACACTAAAACACTACAACACTAAAACACGCTAACACTCTAACACTCTAACACACTAAAACACTAAAACAGAAACACACTAAAACATTAAAGCACTAAAACACTCTAACACACTAAAACACTCTTAAACACTAAAACACAAAAACACTAACAATAAAACAATAAAACACTAAAACAATAAAACACTAAAACAATAAAACACTAAAACAATAAAACACTAAACACTAAAACACAAAAACACTAACACTAAAACAATAAACCACTAACACTAAAACAATAAACCACTAAAACAATAAACCACTAAAACAATAAAACACTAACACACTAAGACATTAAAACACTAAAACACTCTAACACTAAAACACTCTAAAACACTCTAACACACTAAAACACTCTTAAACACTAAAACACAAAAACACTAACAATAAAACTATAAAACAATAAAACAATAAAACACTAAAACAAAAAAACACTCTAACACTCTAACACACTAAAACACTCTAACACACTAAAACACTAAAACACTCTAACACACTAAAACACTCTAACACACTAAAACACTCTAACACACTAAAACACTAAAACACTAACACACTAAAACATTAAAACACTAAACACGCTAACACTCTAACACTCTAACACACTAAAACACTAAAACAGTAACACACTAAAACATTAAAGCACTAAAACACTTTAACACACTAAAACACTCTTAAACACTAAAACACAAAAACACTAACAATAAAACAATAAACCACTAAAACAATAAAATACTAAAACAATAAAACACTAACACACTAAGACATTAAAACACTAAAACACTCTAACACACTAAAACACTCTAAAACACTCTAACACACTAAAACACTCTTAAACACTAAAACACAAAAACACTAACAATAAAACTATAAAACAATAAAACACTAAAACAATAAAACACTCTAACACTCTAACACACTAAAACACTCTAACACACTAAAACACTAAAACACTCTAACACACTAAAACACTAAAACACAAAAACACTAAAACACTCTAACACACTAAAACACTCTAACACACTAAAACACTCTAAAACACTAAAACACTCTAACACACAAAAACACTCTTACACACTAAAACACTCTAACACACTAAAACACTAAAACACTAACACACTAAACAATAAAACAATAAAACACTAAAACAATAAAACACTCTAACACTCTAACACACTAAAACACTCTAACACACTAAAACACTAAAACACTAACACACTAAAACATTAAAACACTAAAACACTCTAAAACACTAAAACACTACAACACTAAAACACGCTAACACTCTAACACTCTAACACACTAAAACACTAAAACAGTAACACACTAAAACATTAAAGCACTAAAACACTCTAACACACTAAAACACTCTTAAACACTAAAACACAAAAACACTAACAATAAAACAATAAAACACTAAAACAATAAAACACTAAAACAATAAAACACTAAAACAATAAAACACTAAAACAATTAACCACTAAAACAATAAACCACTAACACAATAAAACACTAAAACAATAAAACACTAACACACTAAGACATTAAAACACTAAAACACTCTAACACACTAAAACACTCTAAAACACTCTAACACACTAAAACACTCTTAAACACTAAAACACAAAAACACTAACAATAAAACTATAAAACAATAAAACACTAAAACAATAAAACACTCTAACACTCTAACACACTAAAACACTCTAACACACTAACACACTAAAACACTAAAACACTCTAACACGCTAAAACACTAAAACACAAAAACACTAAAACACTAACACACTAAAACACTCTAACACACTAAAACACTCTAAAACACTAAAACACTCTAACACACAAAAACACTCTTACACACTAAAACACTCTAACACACTAAAACACTAAAACACTAACACACTAAACAATAAAACAATAAAACACTAAAACAATAAAACACTCTAACACTCTAACACACTAAAACACTCTAACACACTAAAACACTAAAACACTCTAACACACTAAAACACTAAAACACAAAAACACAAAAACACTAACACTAAAACACTCTAACACACTAAAACACTCTAAAACACTCTAACACACAAAAACACTCTTACACGCTAAAACATTAAAGCACTAAAACACTCTAACACACTAAAACACTCTTAAACACTAAAACACAAAAACACTAACAATAAAACAATAAAACACTAAAACAATAAAACACTAAAACAATAAAACACTAAAACAATTAACCACTAAAACAATAAACCACTAAAACAATAAAACACTAAAACAATAAAACACTAACACACTAAGACATTAAAACACTAAAACACTCTAACACACTAAAACACTCTAAAACACTCTAACACACTAAAACACTCTAACACACTAAAACACTAAAACACTCTAACACGCTAAAACACTAAAACACAAAAACACTAAAACACTAACACACTAAAACACTCTAACACACTAAAACACTCTAAAACACTAAAACACTCTAACACACAAAAACACTCTTACACACTAAAACACTCTAACACACTAAAACACTAAAACACTAACACACTAAACAATAAAACAATAAAACACTAAAACAATAAAACACTCTAACACTCTAACACACTAAAACACTCTAACACACTAAAACACTCTAACACACTAAAACACTAAAACACAAAAACACAAAAACACTAACACTAAAACACTCTAACACACTAAAACACTCTAAAACACTCTAACACACAAAAACACTCTTACACGCTAAAACACTAAAACACTCTAAAACACTAAAACACTCTTAAACACTAAAACACAAAAACACTAACAATAAAACAATAAACCACTAAAACAATAAAACACTAAAACAATAAAACACTAACACACTAAGACATTAAAACACTAAAACACTCTAACACACTAAAACACTCTAAAACACTAAAACACAAAAACACTAACAATAAAACTATAAAACAATAAAACAATAAAACACTAAAACAATAAAACACTCTAACACTCTAACACACTAAAACACTAAAACAATAAAACACTAAAACAATAAAACACTAAAACAATTAACCACTAAAACAATTAACCACTAAAACAATTAACCACTAAAACAATAAACCACTAAAACAATAAACCACTAAAACAATAAAACACTAAAACACTAACACACTAACACACTAACACACTAAAACACTAAAACACTCTAAAACACTAAAACACTCTAACACACTAAAACACTCTAACACACTAAAACACTAAAACACTAACACACTAAAACATTAAAACACTAAAACACTAAAACACTCTAACACACAAACACTCTAACACACTAAAACACTCTAAAACACTAAAACACTCTAACACACAAAAACACTCTTACACACTAAAACACTCTAACACACTAAAACACTAAAACACTAACACACTAAACAATAAAACAATAAAACACTAAAACAATAAAACACTCTAACACTCTAACACACTAAAACACTCTAACACACTAAAACACTAAAACACTCTAACACACTAAAACACTAAAACACAAAAACACAAAAACACTAACACTAAAACACTCTAACACACTAAAACACTCTAAAACACTCTAACACACAAAAACACTCTTACACGCTAAAACACTAAAACACTCTAAAACACTAAAACACTCTTAAACACTAAAACACAAAAACACTAACAATAAAACAATAAACCACTAAAACAATAAAACACTAAAACAATAAAACACTAACACACTAAGACATTAAAACACTAAAACACTCTAACACACTAAAACACTCTAAAACACTCTAACACACTAAACACTCTTAAACACTAAAACACAAAAACACTAACAATAAAACTATAAAACAATAAAACAATAAAACACTAAAACAATAAAACACTCTAACACTCTAACACACTAAAACACTCTAACACACTAAAACACTAAAACACTCTAACACACTAAAACACTCTAACACACTAAAACACTAAAACACTAACACACTAAAACATTAAAGCACTAAAACACTCTAACACACTAAAACACTCTTAAACACTAAAACACAAAAACACTAACAATAAAACAATAAAACACTAAAACAATAAAACACTAAAACACTAAAACAATAAAACACTAAAACAATTAACCACTAAAATAATTAACCACTAAAACAATAAACCACTAAAACAATAAAACACTAACACACTAAGACATTAAAACACTAAAACACTCTAAAACACTAAAACACTCTAACACACAAAAAAACTCTTACACACTAAAACACTCTAACACACTAAAACACTAAAACACTAACACACTAAACAATAAAACAATAAAACACTAAAACAATAAAACACTCTAACACTCTAACACACTAAAACACTCTAACACACTAAAACACTCTTAAACACTAAAACACTCTAACACACTAAAACACTCTAACACACTAAAACACTAAAACACTAACACACTAAAACACTCTAACACACTAAAACACTAAAACACTCTAAAACACTAAAACACTCTAACACACTAAAACACTCTAACACACTAAAACACTACAACACTAAAACACGCTAACACTCTAACACTCTAACACACTAAAACACTAAAACAGAAACACACTAAAACATTAAAGCACTAAAACACTCTAACACACTAAAACACTCTTAAACACTAAAACACAAAAACACTAACAATAAAACAATAAAACACTAAAACAATAAAACACTAAAACAATAAAACACTAAAACAATAAAACACTAAACACTAAAACACAAAAACACTAACACTAAAACAATAAACCACTAACACTAAAACAATAAACCACTAAAACAATAAACCACTAAAACAATAAAACACTAACACACTAAGACATTAAAACACTAAAACACTTTAACACTAAAACACTCTAAAACACTCTAACACACTAAAACACTCTTAAACACTAAAACACAAAAACACTAACAATAAAACTATAAAACAATAAAACAATAAAACACTAAAACAAAAAAACACTCTAACACTCTAACACACTAAAACACTCTAACACACTAAAACACTAAAACACTCTAACACACTAAAACACTCTAACACACTAAAACACTCTAACACACTAAAACACTAAAACACTAACACACTAAAACATTAAAACACTAAACACGCTAACACTCTAACACTCTAACACACTAAAACACTAAAACAGTAACACACTAAAACATTAAAGCACTAAAACACTTTAACACACTAAAACACTCTTAAACACTAAAACACAAAAACACTAACAATAAAACAATAAACCACTAAAACAATAAAATACTAAAACAATAAAACACTAACACACTAAGACATTAAAACACTAAAACACTCTAACACACTAAAACACTCTAAAACACTCTAACACACTAAAACACTCTTAAACACTAAAACACAAAAACACTAACAATAAAACTATAAAACAATAAAACAATAAAACACTAAAACAATAAAACACTCTAACACTCTAACACACTAAAACACTCTAACACACTAAAACACTAAAACACTCTAAAACACCAAAACACTCTAAAACACCAAAACACTCTAACACTCTAACACACTAAAACACTAAAACACTAACACACTAAAACATTAAAACACTAAAACACTCTAAAACACTAAGGGCCTCATGTAGGTAGCCAAATACCGGTCGGTAACGGCCGATTTTCGGTAAATATGCCGTTACCGATCGGTATTCAGACAAGTGAGATGTAGGAGTCCAAAAACCACTTTTCGGTAAATATGAGGCGGTAAATACCGAATCATATTTACCGAATTCTAAAATACCGAATCAGATTTACCGAATACATAATTAACGATTCGGTAAACATGAAGTGGTAAATATGAAGTGGTAAAATTGAAAATGACATGTAGGAGCACTCGGTAATTAAGAAATCCAGGAAAATCGGTAAATAAGAGTCGGTAATTAACACGGATTAAAAGCAGGTGGTATCCATCAACAATGCATATAGGCAAACCCAAAATGCAACAGCGTGGACAACATGGCCGCCATGTACGTCATTGCAAGGCGCCTACGTCTACAGGCAGCAGGACTGAGGGTGTGGCGACGGGAGGAACAAATCTACAGACAGCGCATCACACTATTCCAGCTGACTGATGCAGAGATACATGAGAGGTACAGGCTACACCCCGAAACCATCATGGACTTAATCAGGGACCTTCACCCACTCCTGGACCAGCCAATAAGAAGGGCGCACACCATACCCCCACATGTGCAGGTGCTCTGCAGCCTACATCTGTTGGCATCCGGCAGTTATCAGGTGGTGATAGCTGCGGTGGGTGGGGTATCCCAGAGTTGCCTGTCACGTTTCTTCAGGAAGTTCCTGGATGCCATGATGCAGAGAATGCACCACTAAACCACTAAAACAATAAACCACTAAAACAATAAAACACTAACACACTAAGACACTCTAAAACACTCTAACACACTAAAACACAAAAACACTAACAATAAAACTATAAAACAATAAAACAATAAAACACTAAAACAATAAAACACTCTAACACTCTAACACACTAAAACACTCTAACACACTAAAACAATAAAACACTAAAACACTAACACACTAACACACTAACACACTAAAACACTAAAACACTCTAAAACACTAAAACACTCTAACACACTAAAACACTCTAACACACTAAAACACTAAAACACTAACACACTAAAACATTAAAACACTAAAACACTAAAACACTCTAACACACAAACACACTAAAACACTCTAAAACACTAAAACACTCTAACACACAAAAACACTCTTACACACTAAAACACTCTAACACACTAAAACACTAAAACACTAACACACTAAACAATAAAACAATAAAACACTAAAACAATAAAACACTCTAACACTCTAACACACTAAAACACTCTAACACACTAAAACACTAAAACACTCTAACACACTAAAACACTAAAACACAAAAACACTAAAACACTAACACTAAAACACTCTAACACACTAAAACACTCTAAAACACTCTAACACACAAAAACACTCTTACACGCTAAAACACTAAAACACTCTAAAACACTAAAACACTCTTAAACACTAAAACACAAAAACACTAACAATAAAACAATAAACCACTAAAACAATAAAACACTAAAACAATAAAACACTAACACACTAAGACATTAAAACACTAAAACACTCTAACACACTAAAACACTCTAAAACACTCTAACACACTAAACACTCTTAAACACTAAAACACAAAAACACTAACAATAAAACTATAAAACAATAAAACAATAAAACACTAAAACAATAAAACACTCTAACACTCTAACACACTAAAACACTCTAACACACTAAAACACTAAAACACTCTAACACACTAAAACACTCTAACACACTAAAACACTAAAACACTAACACACTAAAACATTAAAGCACTAAAACACTCTAACACACTAAAACACTCTTAAACACTAAAACACAAAAACACTAACAATAAAACAATAAAACACTAAAACAATAAAACACTAAAACACTAAAACAATAAAACACTAAAACAATTAACCACTAAAATAATTAACCACTAAAACAATAAACCACTAAAACAATAAAACACTAACACACTAAGACATTAAAACACTAAAACACTCTAAAACACTAAAACACTCTAACACACAAAAAAACTCTTACACACTAAAACACTCTAACACACTAAAACACTAAAACACTAACACACTAAACAATAAAACAATAAAACACTAAAACAATAAAACACTCTAACACTCTAACACACTAAAACACTCTAACACACTAAAACACTCTTAAACACTAAAACACTCTAACACACTAAAACACTCTAACACACTAAAACACTAAAACACTAACACACTAAAACACTCTAACACACTAAAACACTAAAACACTCTAAAACACTAAAACACTCTAACACACTAAAACACTCTAACACACTAAAACACTACAACACTAAAACACGCTAACACTCTAACACTCTAACACACTAAAACACTAAAACAGAAACACACTAAAACATTAAAGCACTAAAACACTCTAACACACTAAAACACTCTTAAACACTAAAACACAAAAACACTAACAATAAAACAATAAAACACTAAAACAATAAAACACTAAAACAATAAAACACTAAAACAATAAAACACTAAACACTAAAACACAAAAACACTAACACTAAAACAATAAACCACTAACACTAAAACAATAAACCACTAAAACAATAAACCACTAAAACAATAAAACACTAACACACTAAGACATTAAAACACTAAAACACTCTAACACTAAAACACTCTAAAACACTCTAACACACTAAAACACTCTTAAACACTAAAACACAAAAACACTAACAATAAAACTATAAAACAATAAAACAATAAAACACTAAAACAAAAAAACACTCTAACACTCTAACACACTAAAACACTCTAACACACTAAAACACTAAAACACTCTAACACACTAAAACACTCTAACACACTAAAACACTCTAACACACTAAAACACTAAAACACTAACACACTAAAACATTAAAACACTAAACACGCTAACACTCTAACACTCTAACACACTAAAACACTAAAACAGTAACACACTAAAACATTAAAGCACTAAAACACTTTAACACACTAAAACACTCTTAAACACTAAAACACAAAAACACTAACAATAAAACAATAAACCACTAAAACAATAAAATACTAAAACAATAAAACACTAACACACTAAGACATTAAAACACTAAAACACTCTAACACACTAAAACACTCTAAAACACTCTAACACACTAAAACACTCTTAAACACTAAAACACAAAAACACTAACAATAAAACTATAAAACAATAAAACAATAAAACACTAAAACAATAAAACACTCTAACACTCTAACACACTAAAACACTCTAACACACTAAAACACTAAAACACTCTAAAACACCAAAACACTCTAAAACACCAAAACACTCTAACACACTAAAACACTAAAACACTAACACACTAAAACATTAAAACACTAAAACACTCTAAAACACTAAGGGCCTCATGTAGGTAGCCAAATACCGGTCGGTAACGGCCGATTTTCGGTAAATATGCCGTTACCGATCGGTATTCAGACAAGTGAGATGTAGGAGTCCAAAAACCACTTTTCGGTAAATATGAGGCGGTAAATACCGAATCATATTTACCGAATTCTAAAATACCGAATCAGATTTACCGAATACATAATTAACGATTCGGTAAACATGAAGTGGTAAATATGAAGTGGTAAAATTGAAAATGACATGTAGGAGCACTCGGTAATTAAGAAATCCAGGAAAATCGGTAAATAAGAGTCGGTAATTAACACGGATTAAAAGCAGGTGGTATCCATCAACAATGCATATAGGCAAACCCAAAATGCAACAGCGTGGACAACATGGCCGCCATGTACGTCATTGCAAGGCGCCTACGTCTACAGGCAGCAGGACTGAGGGTGTGGCGACGGGAGGAACAAATCTACAGACAGCGCATCACACTATTCCAGCTGACTGATGCAGAGATACATGAGAGGTACAGGCTACACCCCGAAACCATCATGGACTTAATCAGGGACCTTCACCCACTCCTGGACCAGCCAATAAGAAGGGCGCACACCATACCCCCACATGTGCAGGTGCTCTGCAGCCTACATCTGTTGGCATCCGGCAGTTATCAGGTGGTGATAGCTGCGGTGGGTGGGGTATCCCAGAGTTGCCTGTCACGTTTCTTCAGGAAGTTCCTGGATGCCATGATGCAGAGAATGCACCACTAAACCACTAAAACAATAAACCACTAAAACAATAAAACACTAACACACTAAGACACTCTAAAACACTCTAACACACTAAAACACAAAAACACTAACAATAAAACTATAAAACAATAAAACAATAAAACACTAAAACAATAAAACACTCTAACACTCTAACACACTAAAACACTCTAACACACTAAAACACTAAAACACTCTAAAACACCAAAACACTCTAACACACTAAAACACTCTAACACACTAAAACACTAAAACACTAACACACTAAAACATTAAAACACTAAAACACTCTAAACACTAAAACACTACAACACTAAAACACGCTAACACTCTAACACTCTAACACACTAGAACACTAAAACAGAAACACACTAAAACATTAAAGCACTCTAACACACTAAAACACTCTTAAACACTAAAACACAAAAACACTAACAATAAAACAATAAAACACTAAAACAATAAAATACTAAAACAATAAACACTAAAACAATAAAACACTAAAACAATTAACCACTAAAACAATTAACCACTAAAAGGATAAAACACTAAAACAATACTAACACTCTAACACACTAAAACACTCTAACACACTAAAACACTAAAACACTAACACACTAAAACATTAAAACACTAAAACACTCTAAAACACTAAAACACTACAACACTAAAACACGCTAACACTAAAACACTCTTAAACACTAAAACACAAAAACACTAACAATAAAACAATAAAACACTAAAACAATAAAACACTAAAACAATAAAACACTAAAACAATTAACTACTAAAACAATAAACCACTAAAACAATAAACCACTAAAACACTAACACACTAACACACTAACACACTAAAACACTAAAACACTCTAAAACACTAAAACACTCTAACACACTAAAACACTCTAACACACTAAAACACTCTAACACACTAAAACACTCTTAAACACAAAAACACAAAAACACTAACAATAAAACAATAAAACACTAAAACAATAAAACACTAAAACAATAAACACTAAAACAATAAAACACTAAAACAATTAACCACTAAAACAATTAACCACTAAAACAATAAACCACTAAAACAATAAAACACTAACACACTAACACACTAACACACTAAAACACTAAAACACTCTAAAACACTAAAACACTCTAACACACTAAAACACTCTAACACACTAAAACACTCTAACACACTAAAACACTAAAACACTAACACACTAAAACATTAAAACACTAAAACACTCTAAAACACTAAAACACTACAACACTAAAACACACTAAAACACTCTTAAACACTAAAACACAAAAACACTAACAATAAAACAATAAACCACTAAAACAATAAAATACTAAAACAATAAAACACTAACACACTAAGACATTAAAACACTAAAACACTCTAACACACTAAAACACTCTAAAACACTCTAACACACTAAAACACTCTTAAACACTAAAACACAAAAACACTAACAATAAAACTATAAAACAATAAAACAATAAAACACTAAAACAATAAAACACTCTAACACTCTAACACACTAAAACACTCTAACACACTAAAACACTAAAACACTCTAAAACACCAAAACACTCTAAAACACCAAAACACTCTAACACACTAAAACACTAAAACACTAACACACTAAAACATTAAAACACTAAAACACTCTAAAACACTAAGGGCCTCATGTAGGTAGCCAAATACCGGTCGGTAACGGCCGATTTTCGGTAAATATGCCGTTACCGATCGGTATTCAGACAAGTGAGATGTAGGAGTCCAAAAACCACTTTTCGGTAAATATGAGGCGGTAAATACCGAATCATATTTACCGAATTCTAAAATACCGAATCAGATTTACCGAATACATAATTAACGATTCGGTAAACATGAAGTGGTAAATATGAAGTGGTAAAATTGAAAATGACATGTAGGAGCACTCGGTAATTAAGAAATCCAGGAAAATCGGTAAATAAGAGTCGGTAATTAACACGGATTGAAAGCAGGTGGTAACCATCAACAATGCATATAGGCAAACCCAAAATGCAACAGCGTGGACAACATGGCCGCCATGTACGTCATTGCAAGGCGCCTACGTCTACAGGCAGCAGGACTGAGGGTGTGGCGACGGGAGGAACAAATCTACAGACAGCGCATCACACTATTCCAGCTGACTGATGCAGAGATACATGAGAGGTACAGGCTACACCCCGAAACCATCATGGACTTAATCAGGGACCTTCACCCACTCCTGGACCAGCCAATAAGAAGGGCGCACACCATACCCCCACATGTGCAGGTGCTCTGCAGCCTACATCTGTTGGCATCCGGCAGTTATCAGGTGGTGATAGCTGCGGTGGGTGGGGTATCCCAGAGTTGCCTGTCACGTTTCTTCAGGAAGTTCCTGGATGCCATGATGCAGAGAATGCACCACTAAACCACTAAAACAATAAACCACTAAAACAATAAAACACTAACACACTAAGACACTCTAAAACACTCTAACACACTAAAACACAAAAACACTAACAATAAAACTATAAAACAATAAAACAATAAAACACTAAAACAATAAAACACTCTAACACTCTAACACACTAAAACACTCTAACACACTAAAACACTAAAACACTCTAAAACACCAAAACACTCTAACACACTAAAACACTCTAACACACTAAAACACTAAAACACTAACACACTAAAACATTAAAACACTAAAACACTCTAAACACTAAAACACTACAACACTAAAACACGCTAACACTCTAACACTCTAACACACTAGAACACTAAAACAGAAACACACTAAAACATTAAAGCACTCTAACACACTAAAACACTCTTAAACACTAAAACACAAAAACACTAACAATAAAACAATAAAACACTAAAACAATAAAATACTAAAACAATAAACACTAAAACAATAAAACACTAAAACAATTAACCACTAAAACAATTAACCACTAAAACGATAAAACACTAAAACAATACTAACACTCTAACACACTAAAACACTCTAACACACTAAAACACTAACACACTAAAACATTAAAACACTAAAACACTCTAAAACACTAAAACACTACAACACTAAAACACGCTAACACTAAAACACTCTTAAACACTAAAACACAAAAACACTAACAATAAAACAATAAAACACTAAAACAATAAAACACTAAAACAATAAAACACTAAAACAATTAACTACTAAAACAATAAACCACTAAAACAATAAACCACTAAAACACTAACACACTAACACACTAACACACTAAAACACTAAAACACTCTAAAACACTAAAACACTCTAACACACTAAAACACTCTAACACACTAAAACACTCTAACACACTAAAACACTCTTAAACACTAAAACACAAAAACACTAACAATAAAACAATAAAACACTAAAACAATAAAACACTAAAACAATAAACACTAAAACAATAAAACACTAAAACAATTAACCACTAAAACAATTAACCACTAAAACAATAAACCACTAAAACAATAAAACACTAACACACTAACACACTAACACACTAAAACACTAAAACACTCTAAAACACTAAAACACTCTAACACACTAAAACACTCTAACACACTAAAACACTCTAACACACTAAAACACTAAAACACTAACACACTAAAACATTAAAACACTAAAACACTCTAAAACACTAAAACACTACAACACTAAAACAATAAAATACTAAAACAATAAACACTAAAACAATAAAACACTAAAACAATTAACCACTAAAACAATTAACCACTAAAACGATAAAACACTAAAACAATACTAACACTCTAACACACTAAAACACTCTAACACACTAAAACACTAACACACTAAAACATTAAAACACTAAAACACTCTAAAACACTAAAACACTACAACACTAAAACACGCTAACACTAAAACACTCTTAAACACTAAAACACAAAAACACTAACAATAAAACAATAAAACACTAAAACAATAAAACACTAAAACAATAAAACACTAAAACAATTAACTACTAAAACAATAAACCACTAAAACAATAAACCACTAAAACACTAACACACTAACACACTAACACACTAAAACACTAAAACACTCTAAAACACTAAAACACTCTAACACACTAAAACACTCTAACACACTAAAACACTCTAACACACTAAAACACTCTTAAACACTAAAACACAAAAACACTAACAATAAAACAATAAAACACTAAAACAATAAAACACTAAAACAATAAACACTAAAACAATAAAACACTAAAACAATTAACCACTAAAACAATTAACCACTAAAACAATAAACCACTAAAACAATAAAACACTAACACACTAACACACTAACACACTAAAACACTAAAACACTCTAAAACACTAAAACACTCTAACACACTAAAACACTCTAACACACTAAAACACTCTAACACACTAAAACACTAAAACACTAACACACTAAAACATTAAAACACTAAAACACTCTAAAACACTAAAACACTACAACACTAAAACACACTAAAACACTCTTAAACACTAAAACACAAAAACACTAACAATAAAACAATAAAACACTAAAACAATAAAACACTAAAACAATAAAACACTAAAACAATTAACCACTAAAACAATAAACCACTAAAACAATAAAACACTAACACACTAAGACATTAAAACACTAAAACACTCTAACACACTAAAACTCTCTTAAACACTAAAACACAAAAACACTAACAATAAAACAATAAAACACTAAAACAATAAAACACTAAAACAATAAACACTAAAACAATAAAACACTAAAACAATTAACCACTAAAACAATTAACCACTAAAACAATAAACCACTAAAACAATAAAACACTAACACACTAACACACTAACACTCTAAAACACTAAAACACTAAAACACTCTAAAACACTAAAACACTCTAACACACTAAAACACTCTAACACACTAAAACACTCTAACACACTAAAACACTAAAACACTAACACACTAAAACATTAAAACACTAAAACACTCTAAAACACTAAAACACTACAACACTAAAACACGCTAACACTAAAACACTCTAACACACTAAAACACTCTTAAACACTAAAACACAAAAACACTAACAATAAAACAATAAAACACTAAAACAATAAAACACTAAAACAATAAAACACTAAAACAATAAACCACTAACCCACTAAGACATTAAAACACTAAAACACTCTAACACACTAAAACACTCTAAAACACTAAAACACTCTAACACACAAAAACACTCTTACACACTAAAACACTAAAACACTAAAACACTCTAAAACACTAAAACACTCTTAAACACTAAAACACAAAAACACTAATAATAAAACAATAAACCACTAAAACAATAAACCACTAAAACAATAAAACACTAAAACAATAAAACACTAAAACAATAAAACACTAAAACAATAAAACACTAAACACTAAAACAATAAACCACTAAAACAATAAAACACTAAGACACTCTAAAACACTCTAACACACTAAAACACTCTTAAACACTAAAACACAAAAACACTAACAATAAAACTATAAAACAATAAAACAATAAAACAATAAAACACTAAAACAATAAAACACTCTAACACTCTAACACACTAAAACACTCTAACACACTAAAACACTAAAACACTAACACACTAAAACATTAAAACACTAAAACACTCTAAAACACTAAAACACTACAACACTAAAACACGCTAACACTCTAACACTCTAACACACTAAAACACTAAAACAGAAACACACTAAAACATTAAAGCACTCTAACACACTAAAACACTCTTAAACACTAAAACACAAAAACACTAACAATAAAACAATAAAACACTAAAACAATAAAACACTAAAACAATAAACACTAAAACAATAAAACACTAAAACACTCTAAAACACTAAAACACTCTAACACACTAAAACACTCTAACACACTAAAACACTCTAACACACTAAAACACTAAAACACTAACACATTAAAACACTAAAACACTCTAAAACACTAAAACACTACAACACTAAAACACGCTAACACTAAAACACTCTAACACACTAAAACACTCTTAAACACAAAAACACTAACAATAAAACAATAAAACACTAAAACAATAAAACACTAAAACAATAAAACACTACAACAATTAACCACTAAAACAATAAACCACTAAAACAATAAAACACTAACACACTAAGACATTAAAACACTAAAACACTCTAACACACTAAAACACTCTAAAACACTAAAACACTCTAACACACAAAAACACTCTTACACACTAAAACACTAAAACACTAAAACACTCTAAAACACTCTAACACTCTAAAACACTAAAACACTCTTAAACACTAAAACACAAAAACACTAACAATAAAACAATAAACCACTAAAACAATAAAACACTAAAACAATAAAACACTAAAACAATAAAACACTAAAACAATAAAACACTAAACACTAAAACACAAAAACACTAACACTAAAACAATAAACCACTAACACTAAAACAATAAACCACTAAAACAATAAACCACTAAAACAATAAAACACTAACACACTAAGACACTCTAAAACACTCTAACACACTAAAACACTCTTAAACACTAAAACACAAAAACACTAACAATAAAACTATAAAACAATAAAACAATAAAACACTAAAACAATAAAACACTCTAACACTCTAACACACTAAAACACTCTAACACACTAAAACACTAAAACACTCTAAAACACCAAAACACTCTAACACACTAAAACACTCTAACACACTAAAACACTAAAACACTAACACACTAAAACATTAAAACACTAAAACACTCTAAAACACTAAAACACTACAACACTAAAACACGCTAACACTCTAACACACTAAAACACTAAAACAGAAACACACTAAAACATTAAAGCACTCTAACACACTAAAACACTCTTAAACACTAAAACACAAAAACACTAACAATAAAACAATAAAACACTAAAACAATAAAACACTAAAACAATAAACACTAAAACAATAAACACTAAAACAATAAAACACTAAAACAATTAACCACTAAAACAATTAACCACTAAAACAATAAACCACTAAAACGATAAAACACTAAAACAATACTAACACTCTAACACACTAAAACACTCTAACACACTAAAACACTAAAACACTAACACACTAAAACATTAAAACACTAAAACACTCTAAAACACTAAAACACTACAACACTAAAACACGCTAACACTAAAACACTCTTAAACACTAAAACACAAAAACACTAACAATAAAACAATAAAACACTAAAACAATAAAACACTAAAACAATAAAACACTAAAACAATTAACCACTAAAACAATAAACCACTAAACCAATAAAATACTAACACACTAAGACATTAAAACACTAAAACACTCTAACACACTAAAACACTCTAAAACACTAAAACACTAAAACACTAAAACACTCTAAAACACTCTAACACTCTAAAACACTAAAACACTCTAAAACACTAAAACACAAAAACACTAACAATAAAACAATAAACCACTAAAACAATAAAACACTAAAACAATAAAACACTAAAACAATAAAACACTAAACACTAAAACACAAAAACACTAACACTAAAACAATAAACCACTAACACTAAAACAATAAACTACTAAAACAATAAACCACTAAAACAATAAAACACTAACACACTAAGACATTAAAACACTAAAACACTCTAACACTAAAACACTCTAAAACACTCTAACACACTAAAACACTCTTAAACACTAAAACACAAAAGCACTAACAATAAAACTATAAAAAAATAAAACAATAAAACACTAAAACAATAAAACACTAAAACACGCTAACACTAAAACACTCTAACACACTAAAACACTCTTAAACACTAAAACACAAAAACACTAACAATAAAACAATAAAACACTAAAACAATAAAACACTAAAACAATAAAACACTAAAACAATTAACCACTAAAACAATAAACCACTAAAACAATAAAACACTAACACACTAAGACATTAAAACACTCTAACACACTAAAACACTCTAACACACTAAAACACTCTAACACACTAAAACACTCTAACACACTAAAACACTAAAACACTAACACACTAAAACATTAACACACTAAAACACTAAAACACGCTAACACTCTAACACTCTAACACACTAAAACACTAAAACAGTAACACACTAAAACATTAAAGCACTAAAACACTCTAACACACTAAAACACAAAAACACTAACAATAAAACAATAAACCACTAAAACAATAAAATACTAAAACAATAAAACACTAACACACTAAGACATTAAAACACTAAAACACTCTAACACACTAAAACACTCTAAAACACTCTAACACACTAAAACAATCTTAAACACTAAAACACAAAAACACTAACAATAAAACTATAAAACAATAAAACACTAAAACAATAAAACACTCTAACACTCTAACACACTAAAACACTCTAACACTCTAACACACTAAAACACTCTAACACACTAAAACACTAAAACACTCTAAAACACTAAAACACTCTAACACACTAAAACACTCTAACACACTAAAACACTAAAACACTAACACTAAAACATTAAAACACTAAAACACTCTAAAACACTAAAACACTACAACACTAAAACACGCTAACACTCTAACACTCTAACACACTAAGGGCCTCATGTAGGTAGCCAAATACCGGTCGGTAACGGCCGATTTTCGGTAAATATGCCGTTACCGACCGGTATTCAGACAAGTGAGATGTAGGAGTCCAAAAACCACATTTCGGTAAATATGAGGCGGTAAATACCGATTCATATTTACCGAATTCCAAAATACCGAATCAGATTTACCGAATACATAATTAACGAATCGGTAAATATGAAGTGGTAAATATGAAGTGGTAAAAATTAAAATGACATGTAGGAGCACTCGGTAATTAAGAAATCCAAGAAAATCGGTAAATAAGAGTCGGTAATTAACACGGATTGAAAGCAGGTGGTAACCATCAACAGTGCAGATAAGCAATCCCAAAATGCAACAGCGTGGACAACATGGCCGCTATGTACGTCATTGCAAGGCGCCTACGTCTACAGGCAGCAGGACTGAGGGTTTGGCGACGGGAGGAACGCATCTACAGACAGCGCATCACACTATTCCAGCTGACTGATGCAGAGATACATGAGAGGTACAGGCTACACCCCGAAACCATCATGGACTTAATCAGGGACCTTCACCCACTCCTGGACCAGCCAATAAGAAGGGCGCACGCCATACCCCCACATGTGCAGGTGCTCTGCAGCCTACATCTGCTGGCATCCGGCAGTTATCAGGTGGTGATAGCTGCGGTGGGTGGGGTAACCCAGAGTTGCCTGTCACGTTTCTTCAGGAAGTTCCTGGATGCCATGATGCAGAGAATGCACCACTACATAAGCTTCCCAAACACACAGGCTGCACTGCAGAAAACAAAAACAGACTTTTATCACATGGCACAGTTCCCCCATGTCATCGGCTGTATTGATGGTACACACATCCCAATCTGTCCACCAGCTGACACAGAGCACATCTACAGGAACAGGAAGTCCACCCACTCCATCAATGTGCAGGTGATCTGTGATGCAGGGAACATCATCACAGATATTGTTGCAAAGTTTCTTGGGAGCACCCACGACTCTTACATCTTCCAGAATAGTGGGATCTACACACGACTGAGTGCCGGAGAATTCGGAGAGGGATACCTGCTAGGTAAGTAACAGTGACGCCCCTTGAAACCTGCAAATCATAGTGTATAGAGGCATGTTACTGATGGTTCCCTTTTACTCATCTAGGCGACAGTGCATATGCATGCTGGTCATTCATCCTCACTCCCTACCTACACCCAGCAACCCAGAGTGAGAGACGATACAACGTGGCACACAAAACAACACGCAATGTGGTGGAGCGCACGTTTGGACTACTGAAGAGCAGGTTCCGCTGCCTGCACAAGAGCGGAGGCGCACGCCAGTACAAACCCATCACCTGCTGCAAGATTATTGCCACTTGTGCAATGCTGCACAACCTTGCCACGAAAAAAGGTACAGATGTGGAACTAACATATTTTGAGGACAACGAGGATGAGTCAGGCCAGCCAGAGGGCAACGCAGCTAGAGTGCCAACTGCAATCGATGGGAGAGAGAGACGGGCAGAGATCACATGCAACTATTTCTGAGTAAGTGAGGGGACACAGCGAGTTGTGAGAAGTCATGACGTAGTTTTTAATGTGGCACCACGCCATGAACACATGAACAAGCCAATCTGGCAATATCCCATCTATACAAGGAGTAAGTCCAGGGTTACGTCACCCAATGGGAAGTGGCTAAGCAGGGCTACATCAATGTTTGCGCATACGCGCTGCAGTGGTGGATTGCACGGCCTGTGCATCCTCACTAGAGCCAACCCCAAGCCGCCTGCTGCTCCTGCGTGCTTCTGGGAAGGGGGGTGTGATGCTGCTCCTGCTGCTGGTGTCGATGCTCTCCGCAGCATCCCCTGCAGCAGTTGTCGACGCCTGACTAGTCAATAGCACCCCTAGTGCACTTGTCACCTGCACCATCCCCCGAGACAGGTCGCTGCAGCACTGTGTTAGGCCCTCCTGCATCGTCACAGAGCGCCGGCACAGTAGAGAAGTCGCAGTTGCCAGACGGTTGAGTGCCCTGCTGGTTGTGTCCCTTCTCTGGCGTTCCCGGCGCCGTGCTTCGATGTCAGCATCTAATTTGCTGCACAACTGCTGGATTGACTGGGACATGTCCCGAATGCCCGCAGCCATGCCGCTAATGTTATTGTCCATGTTGACTAATGTTGTTTTCATCACCCGCATGTGCCTCTGGACTGACATGACTGCCTTTGATTGCAGGCGCTGTTGTTTCAACATTTGGCCCTCGAGACCCAAGAAGACACCATGGCCGTCAATGTGTGCTGGTGGACTCTGGACACGCGACCTGCGGCGCCCTCTTGCTCCCGTCTGTGCTGCCTGTGAGGTGTGGGGCACAGTGGCATGGCTCCCTTCCTGGGGCCTGGTGCGGTCTTCTGGGCCCATGCTGTCGTTTGACGAGGTGTCTAAGGCTCGTAGCCTGGCTGCTGGACGCCTCCTCATTCTCACACCTGCAAGCGGAGATGTGGCCGGTGATTCGAACATGAGTGGCGATGCTGGCTTTGGTTGAGGTGATGCTGGCTCTCGGTGAGGTGATGCTGGCTCTGGGTGCGGCGAGGCTGGCTGTGTTGGTGGTGCGGCTGCCAGTGGGCCTGCTCCCTGGTCTGAACTTGTGCTGGCTAGAGGTGATATTTGTGGCCGGTGTGCCGTCTCTCCTGCAGCATGCCCTGTCCTGCATGATGTCACATCTGTGGACAGAAATACAACATTGGCTCAGTGTCCCCGAAGGGCTGCATTGCAAGCGTCACAATAAATCATTTCACATTCCAAAATGTCCTCTGTCTCCTTGTGCCTCGAGTGTGTGACATGCCTTGTTGCCCTGTAACATTTACGTCATGGTTAGTGTTACCCTGACTACATCTCCCGGAATGCATTGCCTGTCTGCACTGACACGTGTGGACTGCAGTGTGATTCTCGTTTCACAATGGGGGATGTGGGATAGGGGTAGGGGGGGCTACATTGCTGTGCTTTCGTCTTACCTTGGTGTGTTGCGGCTCTGGCAGAGCTGTCGGCGTCCCCAAGACCCACGACGCTCTCTTGCTCGATTGTGGCCGCCACCAGCTCCTCCAGGTCGGTGAGGGCAGGTGCCCTGTTGGTTCCACCTCCGGTCTGGCTGGCCTCCTTCTGGATGTCGCCCATCTTCCTCTTGGTTACAATCATCAGGTCATACCAGCGCTTTTTGAGGACCTCAATGTCCCTGTGGGTCACTCCCACAGCATTGACCTGCGCCTGGATGGCCAGCCATATGTTGCGCCTTTCAGCCTCAGGCACTTGCAGGGATTGCCTTCCAAACAGCTTCTGGTGCTGCTTCACCACCTCCTCCACCAGCACCTGGAGTTCCTTGGGGCTAAATTTCAGCTTCCTCCTCCTTTCCCCTCCGTCTCTCTGTGTTCTCTGGCTGGACATGCTGTTCGTTTTCCCGCTTGCACAGGCAACGGCTCCCTGCCTCTCCTCTGCACTCAAAGCCTCTCCAGGGTCGGCTAATTATGTACACCTGCCTGGGTGTGGCCACTTCCTGGTTGGGTGGGCTGTCGTTGCACAGGATTAGCTGTTTCGTCAAGTCATGTGATTTTATTTACCGAATCCGTACATACCGATTCGGTATTTTCCGATTCGGTAAATACCACCTCGGTATTTTCCGATTCGGTAAATACCACCTCGGTATTTACCGATTCGGTGAATTCCGATTCGTGATTACCGAATGTTACCGAATCGGTAACTTTTACCGACTTTTTACCTACATATAACTTACCGATTCTAATTTACCGATTCGGTACAGCTCGGTATTTAAGAACCGGTAAAATTTATTTACCTACATGAGGCCCTAAAACACTAAAACAGAAACACACTAAAACATTAAAGCACTAAAACACTCTAACACACTAAAACACTCTTAAACACTAAAACACAAAAACACTAACAATAAAACAATAAAACACTAAAACAATAAAACACTAAAACAATTACCACTAAAACAATAAACCACTAAAACAATAAAACACTAAAACAATAAAACACTAACACACTAACACACTAAAACACTAAAACACTCTAACACACTAAAACACTCTAAAACACTAAAACACTCTAACACACAAAAACACTCTTACACACTAAAACACTAAAACACTCTAAAACACTAAAACACTCTTAAACACTAAAACACAAAAACACTAACACTAAAACAATAAACCACTAACACTAAAACAATAAACCACTAAAACAATAAACCACTAAAACAATAAAACACTAACACACTAAGACATTAAAACACTAAAACACTCTAACACACTAAACACTCTAAAACACTCTAACACACTAAAACACTCTTAAACACTAAAACCCAAAAACACTAACAATAAAACTATAAAACAATAAAACAATAAAACACTAAAACAATAAAACACTCTAACACTCTAACACACTAAAACACTAAAACACTCTAACACACTAAAACACTCTAACACACTAAAACACTCTAACACACTAAAACACTAAAACACTCTAACACACTAAAACACTCTAACACACTAAAACACTCTAACACACTAAAACACTAAAACACTAACACACTAAGGGCCTCATGTAGGTAAATAAATTTTACCGGTTCTTAAATACCGAGCCGTACCGAATCGGTAAATTAGAATCGGTAAGTTATATGTAGGTAAAAATTCGGTAACAGTTACCGATTCGGTAACATTCGGTAAATACGAATCGGAATTCACCGATTCGGTAAATACCGAGGTGATAATTACCGATTCGGAAAATACCGAGGTGGTATCTACCGAATCCGAAAATACCGAGGTGGTATCTACCGAATCGGAAAATACCGAATCGGTATATACGGATTCGGTAAATAACATCACATGACTTGACGAAACAGCTAATCCTGTGCAACGACAGCCCACCCAACCAGGAACTGCCCACACCCAGGCAGGTGCACACAATTAGCCGAAGTGGCCACACCCAGGCAGGTGTACATAATTAGCCGACCCTGGAGAGGCTTGGAGTGCAGAGGAGAGGCAGGGAGCAGTTGCATGTGCGAGCGGGAAACGAACAGCATGTCCAGCCAGAGAACACAGAAAGACGGAGGGGAAAGGAGGAGGAAGCTCAAATTCAGCCCCAAGGAACTCCAGGTGCTGGTGGAGGAGGTGGTGAAGCAGCACCAGAAGCTGTTTGGGAGGCAATCCCTGCAAGTGCCTGAGGCCGAAAAGCGCAACATATGGCTGGCCATCCAGGCGCAGGTCAATGCTGTGGGAGTGACCCACAGGGACATTGAGGTCCTCAAAAAGCGCTGGTATGACCTGAGGATTGTGACCAAGAGGAAGATGGGCGACATCCAGAAGGAGGCCAGCCAGACCGGAGGTGGAACCAACAGGGCACCTGCCCTCACCGAACTGGAGGAGCTGGTGGCGGCCACAATCGAGCAAGAGAGCGTCGTGGGTCTTGGGGACGCCGACAGCTCTGCCAGAGCCGCAACACACCAAGGTAAGACGAAAGCACAGCAATGTAGCCTCCCCTACCCCTATCCCACATTCCCCATTGTGAAACGAGAATCACACTGCAGTCCACACGTGTCAGTGCAGACAGGCATTGCATTCCGGGAGATGTAGTCAGGGCAACACTAACCATGACGTAAATGTTACAGGGCAACAAGGCATGTCACGCACTCGAGGCACAAGGAGACAGAGGACAGATTGGAATGTGAAATGATTTATTGTGACGCTTGCAATGCAGCCCTTCGGGGACACTGAGCCAATGTTGTTTTTCTGTCCACAGATGTGACATCATGCAGTACAGGGCATGCTGCAGGGGAGACGGCATACCGGCCACAAAAATCACCTCTAGCCAGCACGAGTTCAGACCAGGGAGCAGGCCCACTTGCAGCCGCACCACCAACACAGCCAGCCTCGCCGCACACAGAGCCAGCATCACCTCACCGAGAGCCAGCATCACCTCACCGAGAGCCAGCATCACCACAACCACAGCCAGCATCGCCACTCATGTTCGAATCACCGGCCACATCTCCGCTTGCAGGTGTGAGAATGAGGAGGCATCCAGCAGCCAGGCTACGAGCCTTCGACACCTCGTCAGACGACAGCATGGGCCCAGAAGACCGCACCGGGCCCCAGGAAGGGAGCCATCCCACTGTGCCCCACACCTCACAGGCAGCACAGACGGGAGCAAGAGGGCACCGCAGGTCGCGTGTCCAGAGTCCACCAGCACCCACTGACGGCCATGGTGTCTTCTTGGGGCTCGAGGGCCAAATGTTGAAGCAACAGCGCCTGCAATCAAAGGCAGTTATGTCAGTCCAGAGGCACATGCGGGTGATGAAGACAAGCTTAGTCAACATGGACACAAACATTGGCGGCATGGCTGCGGGCATTCGGGACATGTCCCAGTCAATCCAGCAGTTGTGCAGCAAATTAGATGCTGACATCGAAGCACGGCGCCGGGAACGCCAGAGAAGGGACACTACCAGCAGGGCACTCAACCGTCTGGCAACTGCGACTTCCCTACTTTGCCGGCGCTCTGTGACGATGCAGGAGGGCCTAACACAGTGCTGCAGCGACCTGTCTCGGGGGATGGTGCAGGTGACAAGTGCACTAGGGGTGCTATTGACTAGTCAGGCGTCGACAACTGCTGCAGGGGATGCTGCGGAGAGCATCGACACCAGCAGCAGCATCACACCCCCCGTCCCCGAAGCACGCAGGAGCAGCAGGCGGCTTGGGGTTGGCTCTAGTGAGGATGCACAGGCCGTGCAATCCACCACTGCAGCGCGTATGCGCAAACATTGATGTGGCCCTGCTTAGCCACTTCCCATTGGGTGACGTAACCCTGGACATACTCCTTGTATAGATGGTATATTGCCAGATTGGCCTGTTCATGTGTTCATGGCGTGGTGCCACATTAAACTACGTCATGACTTCTCACAACTGGCTGTGTCCCCTCACTTACTCAGAAATAGTTGCATGTGATCTCTGCCCGTCTCTCTCTCCCATCGATTGCAGTTGGCACTCTAGCTGCGCTGCCCTCTGGCTGGCCTGACTCATCCTCGTTGTCCTCAAAATATGTTAGTTCCACATCTGTACCTTTTTTCGTGGCAAGGTTGTGCAGCATTGCACAAGTGGCAATAATCTTGCAGCAGGTGATGGGTTTATACTGGCGTGCGCCTCCGCTCTTGTGGAGGCAGCGGAACCTGCTCTTCAGTAGTCCAAACGTGCGCTCCACCACATTGCGTGTTGTTTTGTGGGCCACGTTGTATCGTCTCTCACTCTGGGTTGCTGGGTGTAGGTAGGGAGTGAGGATGAATGAACGGCATGCATATGCACTGTCGCCTGGATGAGTAAAAGGGAACCATCAGTTACATGCCTCTATACACTCTGATTTGCAGGTTTCAAGGGGCGTCACTGTTACTTACCCAGCAGGTATCCCTCTCCGAATTCTCCGGCACTCAGTCGTGTGTAGATCCCACTATTCTGGAAGATGTAAGAGTCGTGGGTGCTCCCAGGAAACTTTGCAACAATATCTGTGATGATGTTCCCTGCATCACAGATCACCTGCACATTGATGGAGTGGGTGGACTTCCTGTTCCTGTAGATGTGCTCTGTATCAGCTGGTGGACAGATTGGGATGTGTGTACCATCAATACAGCCGATGACATGGGGGAACTGTGCCATGTGATAAAAGTCTGTTTTTGTTTTCTGCAGTGCAGCCTGTGTGTTTGGGAAGCTTATGTAGTGGTGCATTCTCTGCATCATGGCATCCAGGAACTTCCTGAAGAAACGGGACAGGCAACTCTGGGATACACCACCCACCGCAGCTATCACCACCTGATAACTGCCGGATGCCAGTAGATGTAGGCTGCAGAGCACCTGCACATGTGGTGGTATGGCGTGCGCCCTTCTTGTTGGCTGGTCCAGGAGTGGGTGCAGGTCCCTTATCAGGTCCATGATGGTTTCGGGGTGTAGCCTGTACCTCTCATGTATCTCTGCATCAGTCAGCTGGAGTAGTGTGATGCGCTGTCTGTAGATTTGTTCCTCCCGTCGCCATGTGGTAAACAAAAATCTTCTTTACCGGACTGAATTTCATACGGGATCTTGAAATAAAATAAAATAGCTCAGAATAACAAGAGGCAGAATCCGTGGTATAAGAGTTTCTAAATGGGCTTTATTCCATCAAAAATGGCCGACTCGAGTCGCGGCCTTCAGGTTCCGTCACCACGAGGGTTCAGGAAGTGAAGTACAATACTTTATTGACAGACATGCATTTTTATAATAAGTACATTACAATGAAACGAATGTAGAAGGCGTAACATTTGATAAGAAAAGTGACAAAACAGGTACGTAATCGAAACTAGGCGTAATAAGGAATAAAAGGAACATGATTGGTTAGGATTATCAGACATAGGTGGATCTATAAGATAATACTTGGCATAGATGCGCGCGCAGCAGCATGACGTGTGATTGACGTGCAACTAGGGGGTGAAGGGGACTTGACATTTAGCTCTACATGTGGAGACGAGAAGTCTGGGGGGTCAAGTCAACCTAATCCCAAATCATATCTAACATCCTATGTTTAAAGAACTATGTTATCCACAAGGAAGGACTCTCGGACAGAATCTAGTCTATACTGACTGTGTGCGTGCACAAACGCCTAAGTGTCTATATGAGATGCGAGGGGCAGAAAACTTTCCATGGCAGCAGGGCTATGAATCACTTGCAGGAGGACGGAAAGGCCGAGTCCTTTGCTTGTGAGCTAAAGGAAATGTTTACCTAAATCACTAGACAGGAATGCATCGGCTGAAGAGCAAAATAGATAATTCGAAGGTGAAATACAGCTTCTTGGCAGGCAGGCGAAAACTGGCCGAGGCAGGCACCGTTAGCTGCACAGGGAGTAGGGCAAAGTTCATGGATACAGATGCGAGCTCAAGCTGAAGCTGTCAAAGACAGAGAGCAGGGAAAGGCTTTGAGGACAGAATCGGGCCTACTTGCCTGAACTGTAGATTATGGAGTAACTTAGCCATATAAAGTCGGTGGCCTTTCATACTTAGGAATCGAATATCCAGCCCATCGATGGCGGATCTGACAGAGAACATGTCGACGGTAGACACACATATGTTTGCGTCTTAGAAACTGGAACTAGAGGGAACATACATGTACTTGTAACATGCATATAGAACCGTTGGGGTCCAAGATAGGGGACATAACTGATCAGGAAAATCCACATTTCCACATTCCCTCCTTGTCCCCTACTTGCCCTTCAAGAGATATCAATCTTCATCATTCCATCGATTTGCTCATGGAGCATCATTTCTTCTTCCTTCTTCTTCCGGCATTTTGAACGAGAACTGTGATATGGAATGCATGATGTGGCACACAGACCACAAATCGCTGGTCCACATTGCAGGCATAAACAACAACTGAAGAGCATAAGAAGGCCAATACCTAGGAAGGATAGAACTCTCCATCCCCAGGCTGATATCACACTCCAAAACCACCCGGACCACGTCCAAGTGCCTGGATTTTCGTGTATCTGGCTTACAATCTTATGAAGGCGTGTTATAGCTTTATATACAGATGGCGAATTCTCTGGTATGAATATGCAGCAGCTGGATCCGATGACCCTGCAAGCTCCGCCCCTATCGGCCAGGATGACGTCAAGGACAAGACGATTCTGGAGAACAACAATTCTCATCACTGATTGTTCCTCTGTCAGATTGCCTAGGGCGGCTATAGTCTCATTTACTACAGCTTCAAGAGTCTTGGTGAGTCTACGTATCAGCTTACTATTTGATATTGTACCTATATAGGGAAAGATACCTTTATTGAAATCTGCATACTTGTCCCATGCCGTCTCAGTATAATCGACAACTGGGAGATCTCTTCGCTCTCTATTGTGTACTAAATGAACATTTCGATAATAATCAGGGGGAGCTAGAAAAACAGGTGGCAGAAGGAATGCTATGTAACAGGTACCATCCCAATCTAGAGGCAAACGCATATATGCAGTCTGACCACATATAAAGTAAGAATGGCGAGAAGCTCTAAATGAAGATTTACCTTGATCACTATATTCTACTGTAGTAACGCATTGGCTATGGCCCATGTGTATGGAACCAACTTTTCTCACACATAATTCACCCTTAACTGGAAATACTGACATAGTGGGCAGAATTAGTTCAACTTCGGATTTGACATTCAAAATCATAAGATTAGGCGTAAAATTACCTAATTTATACACTTCATTTTCTAAATCAGTTCCTGTTCTACTGGGGTGACCCTCCTTATTAGGGTGACAGACTTTGAATAAAACTGGATTCAGATTTCCCCATATCCAATGTTGTTGATAAACTGCTGTGTCTGGGTCTATGGAATTTAATAAACTAAACCATGCTCCACAGGAGCCATTGTGTGTGAACGGATGTAGAAAGAAAGGCAGAACTCCTTTGTTATTCTGATAGGGAGGGAGTCGGCCACACACCCAACAATTGGTGGCATTACTAGTCTGATGGGAATGATGTAACATACTAATGAATGTGTTATTGCGCAGCGCAAGTCTATAGGACAACTCATGTGGGGGGAATTCACTAAAAGAATGTTCATCAGTTATATTGAAAGCACGTTTAGAAACAGGATAATACATATGCAACAATATACTTGCAGTAACTAAAAAACTCAAGAAAAACAAAATTAATAAAGTCACAATACAGTGGTTACGCAGTAATTTACAATAAGCATGTCGTTTCATTATGATTCTGGACTCTACATGATTCAGACCTAAGGGATACATGTCGGGACAGATTCAACCGCTTCACCTTGGAGAGGACTTAAACAATCAAATCGTCCGACAGTTTAGATCTGGACCTGAGTTTCTGCTTGTAAAGTTCGGTGCTACTGGCCTCAGCCAAAGGTAGCTTTGAGTCAATGGGGGAAGACACACGGGGAGTACTGTTTGTGTCAGGAGGAAGTCCATGAAATTTCTTTATATGGCTGGAATGCACCCAGCTTTTTCTCCCTTCGATCTTCACAGCTGTTCTGGTCGTCAGCAGGACCAACTTAGGACGCCTCCACCTTGGCTCCAGTTGGGTTTTCCGATCAAAATTCCTGACGAGAACATAATCGCCGGGAATTACATCATGAGGTTTCACCTCGGTGTTGTCGGGAAAAGCTGCGACTACCTGTGAACGACAAGATTGTAGTGCAGACATCAAGGAAGCCAGGTAATCTGTCAGCATATTACAATCAACATCAGTTATTTTACGGGGTATAGGCGTCCCCCACATATTCGGTGGTCTACCAAAGATCACCTCATAAGGGGATAGCCCTGTTCGAGAGTGTGCTACCATCCTCATGTAAAATAGCGCAACTGGTAAAGCTACTATCCAGTCCACACCTTTCTCCTGACATATCTTAGACAGTCTGATTTTTAAAAGTTGATTATGTCGTTCCACGAGACCTGCTGCCTCGGGGTGTCGGACACAGTGGAATTTCCACTGATATCCCAACAAAAGTGAGACATGTTTCATTAATTCGGATGAGAAAGGCTGGCCGTTATCTGAATATACAACACGTGGTAAACCGTACCGTGGGAAGAATTCTCGAACTAGCTGCTTGGCAGTAGTCGGGGCAGTGTAATCTGATACGGGATACGCCTCTGTCCAACGGGAGAGAGCGCAGACAACTACGAGAACATATTTGAATCCTCGACAACGTTCCATCTGAATATAATCCATCTGGAGGACTTCAAAAGGATGGTCAGGAGGCTGAAATCCACCCTGCTCTACGGGAACACTCTTTCCTGGATTAAACTGACAACATATCATACAGGTACGAACCTTTTGTTTAGCTGCTGCTCGTAAATGTTTGTTGAACCAAATGTGCTGAATGCTGTCTAGCATAGCCTTCTCTCCTAAATGTGCTGGACTGTGAACTGTAGCTATAATGGCTTGAACCATGGAATCAGGGAGAAACCATACAGATTTCTCCTTCGTCATCCATCCTTGATCTGTCTGGATCCCTCCTAGTTCAGTCCACTTCTTTATTTCTTCTGCTGTGGCATGTGTCTGTATATCAATTACGTCAAGTGCGGGATCCTTAATTGTCATACACTGTGTTGGTGTCTGAACTATTGGCTTTGTCATGTCTAATGTGCGATTCTGAGCAGTCTGTTTAGCTGTTCTGTCAGCTAAATCATTGCCTTGAGAAATGATATCAGTAACCTTCGTGTGTGCTTTACATTTCATAATCGATATAGCAGTGGGTAGATGTATTGCGTTTAACAAAGCATGAATGAGGGGTCCGTGCTGAATGTGGGCACCATGGGAAGTTAAATAACCTCTCTCTCGCCACAACACGCCGAAGTCGTGTACAACTCCGAATGCATAACGTGAGTCAGTGTATACATTAACTTTCTTATTTGTGGCTTGAATACAGGCTTGTGTTAGAGCAATAAGTTCTGCTGCTTGGGCGGACAAAGTATCTATACAATTTGTCTCAATAACTTCAGTGTCTGTTGTGACTGCATACGCGGCCACTAAATCTCCTGTACTTGTTCTCATGCACGATCCGTCTACATACAACGTCAGGTCTGGATCTAACAACGGAACGTCTGTCAAGTCTTGTCTAGGTTTCGTCTTTATTTCAATGATTTCAACACAATCATGAGCTAGTGGGTCTGTTCCAATTACAGGTAATAGTGTAGCAGGATTCAATGTATTACACCGTCGGATCTCTATGTGTGGTTGAAACAATGTCAATTCATAACCGGTAAGTCTTGCTATGGTCAAGTGTTGTGTTTGTGTTCGGTTCACAAGAACCTCTACTGCATGTGGTACTTGTACTGTCAATGAATGTCCTAATACTATGGCATCGCTTTGTCTGATTGCTAAAGCTGTCGCTGCCACTGATTTCAGACATGCAGGCAAAGCCTGAGCTACGGGATCTAATGTACTGGAAAAATAAGCACATGGCTTGCGTGATCCTGCTTGATCCTGAGTGAGTACTGACAAGGCAGTACCTTCGCGTTCTGTAACAAAGAGTGTAAAATGTTTGCTATAACATGGTGTTGCTAAAACAGGTGCTTGACATAAAGCTTTCTTTAAGCTTTCAAAAGCTTGTGTATGTTCCTGAGTCCAAGGGAGAACAGTCGATGTGGCTGCCTCCTGTGTGGTTAACTGAATGAGTGGTTTTGCTAGAAAAGCGTACTGAGGGATCCACTGCCTACAATATGAAGTGAGGCCTATGAAAGCTCGCACCTCCTTTTGTGTCTGGGGTATTGACATGTTAGCAATTAACTGGATGCGATCTGGTGTAAGCTGCCTTCCCTCCTTGGACAGCGAGTGACCAAGATAAATAACTCGCTGGACACAGAATTGCAGCTTAGAAGGAGACACCTTGTGCCCCTTGTCGGCTAGGAAATGTAAAACTGTCAGAGAAGCTTTTTCACATTCTGGCTCGCTTCTCGCTGTGATCAGCAGATCATCGACATATTGAAGCAGTGCAGTATCGACTGGCATGTGGATACTGTCAAGTTCTCTCTTCAGTGCTTGGCTGTAGATGCTGGGGCTTTCTGTGAATCCTTGGGGAGCGCGTGAGAATTTAAAGCTGCGCCCATTTAAACTGAATCCGAACAAATATTGGCTTTCCGGATCTATTGGGACGCTGAAAAAGGCATTCTTGAGATCGATTACAGTAAAGAATGTTGCTTCGGAATCAATTGCTGTCAACAATGATGATATATCAGGGACCACAGGGAATTGTGGTACAATGCACTTGTTTAGTTCACGCAAATCAATAACCAATCGGTACACTGGTGGGGCAGTAGGATCAGTTCGTTTAAGAATCGGAATTATCGGTGAATTACATACATTGGAGTCTGTTTCTACAACTACTCCCTGGACAATCAGCTCATCAATGATTTTCAGCAAAGCCACTACAGCATCATGCGGTAACTTGTATTGTCGCATTCGTGGTAGTACCACTCCTGCTTTCAGGGTGACTCGATAGGGTGTAATGTTCATGCAGCCAACATCCGTAGGGCCTTGTGCCCATAGATGTACTGGTAAAGTCTGTAGTCGGGGATCCATGTCTCTAGACACATAGTGACCTTTAAAATCACGTAAAAACAACCTTACTCCTTCCGGAGAACAACATATTATGGCTCCTAGTGCTTTCAGAGTTTTAATTCCTAACAGATTTTCTGGGCATGATTTAGTAAGCAATAAATCTGTAGTTCGTGTCAAAGGTCCTATCGTAAGTGGTAGAGGCTGTGATACTTCATTAACAATAGGTTTTCCTGAAAAACCAAGGGAAATATTTTGAGAGCCTGAGAGGGGTGCCCCTGGAACTTCACTACGTTTTATGGTTGTTCGACTTGCCCCTGTATCGAGTAAGAATTTTCTATCTTGACCTAATAATTCACTATGTACATAAGGTCCTTCTTGATCTACAGGAATCTCGATAAGCGGTAAGTCAACTTCCCTCTCTAGGCTTGTTCATGCGTAACGCTGATACTCAGGGTATTCATACTGTGCAGTCTGATACATTTGTCGTGTTGTGGTTTGTGTGGCAGTAGCAGGCAACGGCGGTGCAGCTGGCACAAACTGTATGGGTTGCTGTGAGGCTGGCATGGACTGTTGTTGAACTGGCATGGACTGTCCATGCTGCATAGCTCCTTGTTCATTCTGATCTTGTCTAACTAATCGTGGTCTCTCCTTTGCAATACCTGTAGCTATATTACGTTTCAGGACTGGACAATCGTGTACATAATGGCCCAGTTGTTTACAGTAATTGCAGCTTCCTTTTACAGGAACTGCAGAATCACCAGAATGTGTCACACCCTTTTTGTGACCATCTGCTGGTACTGTCTGAGAAACTAGCATTTTCATTTTTGTATCCTTCATGCGTCTATGCTCGTGTTCTTGTTCATCCCTAATTCTATTGTGATGATACTGTAACATTTGTAGCATTTGTGACGGAGTGTTACTTTGCCAGGTACTCTCGAATTTCAATATTCTATTCTTTACTGGAGGCAATGCATTTTCCACTAATTTTGTCACAAATAAATGTGGATATGAGTCACTACTTGCTTTTATACCACTATTTATACCAAAACATTTTTCAAATCGAGCATAATAATCGCTTGTGTCTTCATCTTGCTTTTGTTTGCAGGCTGTGATTGCACCCCAATCTTCCTTTTTTGTAGTTAATAAACGTGGCAGTACCTGTACTAGTAAACCTGGTAACAGTTTAACTTTATCCCCGAGCCCTGAACCTGCAGTTCGGCCCCTTTCTTCCTCTGCTAATGCTGTCCAGTCTATCTTTTGGTCACCCACTTCCCACTCTTTTTCTTTCAGTTTTTCATAAATGCCAGCAGGCAAAAGCACCTTTAATATCGTCATAATATCAGGAAAGGTGTACTCTCCCATCAGTAACATGTCTTTAATTTCTCGGTGGAAACCCGCTGGGTCTTTGTCATGACTAGGTACTACTTTCTTCATTTCCAATAATTCCATTTTTGATATGGGTGTGTAAACAAATACACGGTGAAACTCATTGTCTTCGCCTTTTATTGGGTGCACTTCTCGTAGGGGATTTTGTCTATCCATATAGTACGGCGCTCTTTCTCTGCGGGGCAGCGAGAGAGAATCCGGACTTACAAAAAGGACATACTGCTTACGTGACACTAATATCTCTTTAATTAGCTTGTTACTAGAACCTCTCCATCTGTTTGTGAGTAGTTCCGTTAATATATCAGGTAAAGGACCAGGGTCAGCATGTTGGCTCTTATATAATATGAGGAGTTGCTGAATCATATAGATTCCAGCTAAACGTTGTTCATCTGTACTGAGATTAAAAAACGTGTGTGCTACGGTCTCATCACCGTATTTTTCAGGACTGTCAATCCAGTGAACGGCTGATCTGGCTAACTCTTGCTCATCCATGGAATCGAGGAAGTGGTAACCCCTTCGTTCTCGTAATATTTTATCTGCGGCTTGAAACGAATGTTCAGGAGACTTCAGATTTATTATAGGCGTCGGATACGTTCTGCTATTATTTGGGCATACTGAGTGTATGGGATCAGAAAAACATCTAGTATTTTCACAGGATCTTCCTCTGCCTACATAAGCTATGGTCTCTGACTGTCTTGCGGAATTCCCTGATTCGGACATTTCATCTTGCTCAAACTCGTCTGTTCCCAATCTCTCTTCATGAATACGCTCTATTTCTTTACGGATTTTTCGGCACATGGCTATTATACAATTTTGCTTATCGTGTCTCCCTTCTGATATATTCTGACTCCATTTTGTAAGAATAAGCATTGCATTCGGGTCTACCCCCGGGCGGTCTTGATTTCTGATCACACAGTTTATGAGGAAACGTAACAGTTCCCCCTGTATTTCTACTTTCTGGAATTCCATAGCTCTGTTAATACATCCTGGATCTCGTCCTGTTTGAACAAAATGATATATGTTATCTAGATGCGTAGTCATTCCTGGTAACCTTGCTAAATACTCTGCGGCTCGCCTGATACGTAATGATGCCAGGACCATTTCGTCCTCTTTACCAACCACTGGGTCATATCTACAATTTACAAGGAGTTCCTTAAGCGTACGTTCACTTACGAATTTAGGTGTACGTGAATGTGCTGACTCTTGAAAAACAAGTTTATTTATTCTGGGTGGTGTAAAGGTAATGCTAGCACCTCCCGTGGCCCCATCTGGGGCGTCGGGTGTGAATGGGTTCGTTGAACGTGACACAGCAACTATGGGTGTCGATACCCCTGTAGAATCGACTGCGGAGACAGATGCGGAAACAGATGTGCTTGCTGACGCTTGCGTCGGGACTTGCTGTTGCACGGGGACAGATACCTGATCCTGACGTTGAACCCCTACACCAGACGGTCTATGTGGTGCGGCGTTAGCATATTCGGGAGCTGCGTCGTCTAGATATGAGGAAAGAAAAACATCTTCTGCGGTTCTGGGATGCCCTTTTGGATGTACCTTAATTGGAAATAATGGGGGTGGCAAGTCTTTTGGCATTTCTGGAGCAGCCTTAGGTAGTCCTTCGGCTAGAAGGGGATACATACCATTCATAAGAGCATTTCTTTGTCTATTTACTTGTTCTGATTTCACTCGGATACCTTCCTCAATTAATAGACTTTCTTGAGCTTTATTTGAACTTTCTTTACTCCTCTCTTCTTGTCTACGTGCTTTTTCTGTTCGTCTATGAGATTCTTTACGCCATAACTCAACAGCGTCTTTCTGTGACTGTCTGACCTTTCTTTTCCATAACTCTTCCTCCACTTTCATGATGCACTCTGCATCCCAGGTTCCCGCTACGGGCCACCTTTGACTTTCCGGCAATCCCTTGGTATAGTCTACCCATAGATCAAGAAACAATATGGCATCTAAGCCATGCTTATGGTACATAAAATGCCCTGGAGTGTCCCTAGGAGGAATAGGAACTGCTTCTTCAAGCACCCCTTTTCTGGTAGTAATCTGTCTTAACTTCGAGAAGAGCGGCATATTGACAACTGATCTGATACTTACTCTTGAACTCACTTAATACGAAAAACACAATAATGAACAGTGAACAATGAACACTCATTCATACCACAATATTTGAACACTTTAAACATTAAACATTAAACATTTTAACAACGACCGACAATGATGACAGTCTGCCTAACTAATCACCACGCTGAATTCTTGACAATAACTGCATACTTCGGAATACTTGATATACTGCTAAACAGTACATATACACTGCTAAACAGTGCAGACCGGATTTGTGTACCCAAATCCGTCTTGACCGGCACAACCTATGTGCGCGTCAACACGCCTCCCCGGCGATGGTACTCACCGAGTAGCTCCTTGAAACGGAAGGCCTCAGAGAATGGACAGGACTCGATGACTGCGGACAGCGGACCCTCTGGACATCGGGATTTCGAAATAACTGGTGGGCCTCTATATACCTCGGATCTTGCTCTCTCAGCTAGGCTCTGGTCGGGATACTTCGCACTTCTCACCGCCTCGTCTGGGTTGATCGCAGCCTCAGTCGCCCCCGCTTGACCGGAGGGAGCTTACAGGAAATCCTGCTGGTACGCGTTTATGGTCCGTCCAGCTGTGGCAGGAGACCGGGCCTGCAACGCACCGCCGGCGCGTGAGATGAGAAAGTGTCCCTGTTCGGGCGCCATTATGTGGTAAACAAAAATCTTCTTTACCGGACTGAATTTCATACGGGATCTTGAAATAAAATAAAATAGCTCAGAATAACAAGAGGCAGAATCCGTGGTATAAGAGTTTCTAAATGGGCTTTATTCCATCAAAAATGGCCGACTCGAGTCGCGGCCTTCAGGTTCCGTCACCACGAGGGTTCAGGAAGTGAAGTACAATACTTTATTGACAGACATGCATTTTTATAATAAGTACATTACAATGAAACGAATGTAGAAGGCGTAACATTTGATAAGAAAAGTGACAAAACAGGTACGTAATCGAAACTAGGCGTAATAAGGAATAAAAGGAACATGATTGGTTAGGATTATCAGACATAGGTGGATCTATAAGATAATACTTGGCATAGATGCGCGCGCAGCAGCATGACGTGTGATTGACGTGCAACTAGGGGGTGAAGGGGACTTGACATTTAGCTCTACATGTGGAGACGAGAAGTCTGGGGGGTCAAGTCAACCTAATCCCAAATCATATCTAACATCCTATGTTTAAAGAACTATGTTATCCACAAGGAAGGACTCTCGGACAGAATCTAGTCTATACTGACTGTGTGCGTGCACAAACGCCTAAGTGTCTATATGAGATGCGAGGGGCAGAAAACTTTCCATGGCAGCAGGGCTATGAATCACTTGCAGGAGGACGGAAAGGCCGAGTCCTTTGCTTGTGAGCTAAAGGAAATGTTTACCTAAATCACTAGACAGGAATGCATCGGCTGAAGAGCAAAATAGATAATTCGAAGGTGAAATACAGCTTCTTGGCAGGCAGGCGAAAACTGGCCGAGGCAGGCACCGTTAGCTGCACAGGGAGTAGGGCAAAGTTCATGGATACAGATGCGAGCTCAAGCTGAAGCTGTCAAAGACAGAGAGCAGGGAAAGGCTTTGAGGACAGAATCGGGCCTACTTGCCTGAACTGTAGATTATGGAGTAACTTAGCCATATAAAGTCGGTGGCCTTTCATACTTAGGAATCGAATATCCAGCCCATCGATGGCGGATCTGACAGAGAACATGTCGACGGTAGACACACATATGTTTGCGTCTTAGAAACTGGAACTAGAGGGAACATACATGTACTTGTAACATGCATATAGAACCGTTGGGGTCCAAGATAGGGGACATAACTGATCAGGAAAATCCACATTTCCACAGCCACACCCTCAGTCCTGCTGCCTGTAGACGTAGGCGCCTTGCAATGACGTACATGGCGGCCATGTTGTCCACGCTGTTGCATTTTGGGATTGCTTATGTGCATTGTTGATGGTTACCACCTGCTTTCAATCCGTGTTAATTACCGACTCTTATTTACCGATTTTCCTGGATTTCTTAATTACCGACTGCTCCTACATGTCATTTTAAATTTTTACCACTTCATATTTACCACTTCATATTTACCGATTCGTTAATTATGTATTCGGTAAATATGAATCGGTATTTTAGAATTCGGTAACTATGAATCGGTATTTACCGCCTCATATTTACCGAAAAGTGGTTTTTGGACTCCTACATCTCACTTGTCTGGATACCGGTCGGTAACGGCATATTTACCGAAAATCGGCCGTTACCGACCGGTATTTCGCTACCTACATGAGGCCCCACAACATTAAAACACTAAAACACTAAAACACTCTAACACTCTAACACACTAAAACACTAAAACAGTAACACACTAAAACATTAAAGCACTAAAACACTCTAACACACTAAAACACTCTTAAACACTAAAACACAAAAACACTAACAATAAAACAATAAACCACTAAAACAATAAAATACTAAAACAATAAAACACTAACACACTAAGACATTAAAACACTAAAACACTCTAACACACTAAAACACTCTAAAACACTCTAACACACTAAAACACACTTAAACACTAAAACACTCTAACACACTAAAACACTCTAACACACTAAAACACTAAAACACTAACACACTAAAACACTCTAACACACTAAAACACTAAAACACTCTAAAACACTAAAACACTCTAACACACTAAAACACTCTAACACACTAAAACACTAAAACACTAAAACACTCTAAAACACTAAAACACTACAACACTAAAACACGCTAACACTCTAACACTCTAACACACTAAAACACTAAAACAGAAACACACTAAAACATTAAAGCACTAAAACACTCTAACACACTAAAACACTCTTAAACACTAAAACACAAAAACACTAACAATAAAACAATAAAACACTAAAACAATAAAACACTAAAACAATAAAACACTAAACACTAAAACACAAAAACACTAACACTAAAACAATAAACCACTAACACTAAAACAATAAACCACTAAAACAATAAACCACTAAAACAATAAAACACTAACACACTAAGACATTAAAACACTAAAACACTCTAACACACTAAACACTCTAAAACACTCTAACACACTAAAACACTCTTAAACACTAAAACACAAAAACACTAACAATAAAACTATAAAACAATAAAACAATAAAACACTAAAACAATAAAACACTCTAACACTCTAACACACTAAAACACTCTAACACACTAAAACACTAAAACACTCTAACACACTAAAACACTCTAACACACTAAAACACTCTAACACACTAAAACACTAAAACACTAACACACTAAAACATTAAAACACTAAAACACTCTAAAACACTAAAACACTACAACACTAAAACACGCTAACACTCTAACACTCTAACACACTAAAACACTCTAACACACCAAAACACTAAAACACTCTAACACACTAAAACACTCTAACACACTAAAACACTCTAACACACTAAAACACTAAAACACTAACACACTAAAACATTAAAACACTAAAACACTAAAACACGCTAACACTCTAACACTCTAACACACTAAAACACTAAAACAGTAACACACTAAAACATGAAAGCACTAAAACACTCTAACACACTAAAACACTCTTAAACACTAAAACACAAAAACACTAACAATAAAACAATAAACCACTAAAACAATAAAATACTAAAACAATAAAACACTAACACACTAAGACATTAAAACACTAAAATACTCTAACACACTAAAACACTCTAAAACACTCTAACACACTAAAACACTCTTAAACACTAAAACACTCTAACACACTAAAACACTCTAACACACTAAAACACTAAAACACTAACACACTAAAACACTCTAACACACTAAAACACTAAAACACTCTAAAACACTAAAACACTCTAACACAATAAAACATTCTAACACACTAAAACACTAAAACACTAAAACACTCTAAAACACTAAAACACTACAACACTAAAACACGCTAACACTCTAACACACTAAAACACTAAAACAGAAACACACTAAAACATTAAAGCACTAAAACACTCTAACACACTAAAACACTCTTAAACACTAAAACACAAAAACACTAACAATAAAACAATAAAACACTAAAACAATAAAACACTAAAACAATTACCACTAAAACAATAAACCACTAAAACAATAAAACACTAAAACAATAAAACACTAACACACTAACACACTAAAACACTAAAACACTCTAACACACTAAAACACTCTAAAACACTAAAACACTCTAACACACAAAAACACTCTTACACACTAAAACACTAAAACACTCTAAAACACTAAAACACTCTTAAACACTAAAACACAAAAACACTAACACTAAAACAATAAACCACTAACACTAAAACAATAAACCACTAAAACAATAAACCACTAAAACAATAAAACACTAACACACTAAGACATTAAAACACTAAAACACTCTAACACACTAAACACTCTAAAACACTCTAACACACTAAAACACTCTTAAACACTAAAACACAAAAACACTAACAATAAAACTATAAAACAATAAAACAATAAAACACTAAAACAATAAAACACTCTAACACTCTAACACACTAAAACACTCTAACACACTAAAACACTAAAACACTCTAACACACTAAAACACTCTAACACACTAAAACACTCTAACACACTAAAACACTAAAACACTAACACACTAAAACATTAAAACACTAAAACACTCTAAAACACTAAAACACTACAACACTAAAACACTCTAACACACTAAAACACTCTAACACACTAAAACACTAAAACACTCTAACACACTAAAACACTCTAACACACTAAAACACTCTAACACACTAAAACACTAAAACACTAACACACTAAGGGCCTCATGTAGGTAAATAAATTTTACCGGTTCTTAAATACCGAGCCGTACCGAATCGGTAAATTAGAATCGGTAAGTTATATGTAGGTAAAAATTCGGTAACAGTTACCGATTCGGTAACATTCGGTAAATACGAATCGGAATTCACCGATTCGGTAAATACCGAGGTGATAATTACCGATTCGGAAAATACCGAGGTGGTATCTACCGAATCCGAAAATACCGAGGTGGTATCTACCGAATCGGAAAATACCGAATCGGTATATACGGATTCGGTAAATAACATCACATGACTTGACGAAACAGCTAATCCTGTGCAACGACAGCCCACCCAACCAGGAACTGCCCACACCCAGGCAGGTGTACACAATTAGCCGAAGTGGCCACACCCAGGCAGGTGTACATAATTAGCCGACCCTGGAGAGGCTTGGAGTGCAGAGGAGAGGCAGGGAGCAGTTGCATGTGCGAGCGGGAAACGAACAGCATGTCCAGCCAGAGAACACAGAAAGACGGAGGGGAAAGGAGGAGGAAGCTCAAATTCAGCCCCAAGGAACTCCAGGTGCTGGTGGAGGAGGTGGTGAAGCAGCACCAGAAGCTGTTTGGGAGGCAATCCCTGCAAGTGCCTGAGGCCGAAAAGCGCAACATATGGCTGGCCATCCAGGCGCAGGTCAATGCTGTGGGAGTGACCCACAGGGACATTGAGGTCCTCAAAAAGCGCTGGTATGACCTGAGGATTGTGACCAAGAGGAAGATGGGCGACATCCAGAAGGAGGCCAGCCAGACCGGAGGTGGAACCAACAGGGCACCTGCCCTCACCGAACTGGAGGAGCTGGTGGCGGCCACAATCGAGCAAGAGAGCGTCGTGGGTCTTGGGGACGCCGACAGCTCTGCCAGAGCCGCAACACACCAAGGTAAGACGAAAGCACAGCAATGTAGCCTCCCCTACCCCTATCCCACATTCCCCATTGTGAAACGAGAATCACACTGCATTCCACACGTGTCAGTGCAGACAGGCATTGCATTCCGGGAGATGTAGTCAGGGCAACACTAACCATGACGTAAATGTTACAGGGCAACAAGGCATGTCACGCACTCGAGGCACAAGGAGACAGAGGACAGATTGGAATGTGAAATGATTTATTGTGACGCTTGCAATGCAGCCCTTCGGGGACACTGAGCCAATGTTGTTTTTCTGTCCACAGATGTGACATCATGCAGTACAGGGCATGCTGCAGGGGAGACGGCACACCGGCCACAAAAATCACCTCTAGCCAGCACGAGTTCAGACCAGGGAGCAGGCCCACTTGTAGCCGCACCACCAACACAGCCAGCCTCGCCGCACACAGAGCCAGCATCACCTCACCGAGAGCCAGCATCACCTCACCGAGAGCCAGCATCACCACAACCACAGCCAGCATCGCCACTCATGTTCGAATCACCGGCCACATCTCCGCTTGCAGGTGTGAGAAGGAGGAGGCGTCCAGCAGCCAGGCTACGAGCCTTCGACACCTCGTCAGACGACAGCATGGGCCCAGAAGACCGCACCGGGCCCCAGGAAGGGAGCCATCCCACTGTGCCCCACACCTCACAGGCAGCACAGACGGGAGCAAGAGGGCGCCGCAGGTCGCGTGTCCAGAGTCCACCAGCACCCACTGACGGCCATGGTGTCTTCTTGGGGCTCGAGGGCCAAATGTTGAAGCAACAGCGCCTGCAATCAAAGGCAGTTATGTCAGTCCAGAGGCACATGCGGGTGATGAAGACAAGCTTAGTCAACATGGACACAAACATTGGCGGCATGGCTGCGGGCATTCGGGACATGTCCCAGTCAATCCAGCAGTTGTGCAGCAAATTAGATGCTGACATCGAAGCACGGCGCCGGGAACGCCAGAGAAGGGACACTACCAGCAGGGCACTCAACCGTCTGGCAACTGCGACTTCCCTACTTTGCCGGCGCTCTGTGACGATGCAGGAGGGCCTAACACAGTGCTGCAGCGACCTGTCTCGGGGGATGGTGCAGGTGACAAGTGCACTAGGGGTGCTATTGACTAGTCAGGCGTCGACAACTGCTGCAGGGGATGCTGCGGAGAGCATCGACACCAGCAGCAGCATCACACCCCCCGTCCCCGAAGCACGCAGGAGCAGCAGGCGGCTTGGGGTTGGCTCTAGTGAGGATGCACAGGCCGTGCAATCCACCACTGCAGCGCGTATGCGCAAACATTGATGTGGCCCTGCTTAGCCACTTCCCATTGGGTGACGTAACCCTGGACATACTCCTTGTATAGATGGTATATTGCCAGATTGGCCTGTTCATGTGTTCATGGCGTGGTGCCACATTAAACTACGTCATGACTTCTCACAACTGGCTGTGTCCCCTCACTTACTCAGAAATAGTTGCATGTGATCTCTGCCCGTCTCTCTCTCCCATCGATTGCAGTTGGCACTCTAGCTGCGCTGCCCTCTGGCTGGCCTGACTCATCCTCGTTGTCCTCAAAATATGTTAGTTCCACATCTGTACCTTTTTTCGTGGCAAGGTTGTGCAGCATTGCACAAGTGGCAATAATCTTGCAGCAGGTGATGGGTTTGTACTGGCGTGCGCCTCCGCTCTTGTGGAGGCAGCGGAACCTGCTCTTCAGTAGTCCAAATGTGCGCTCCACCACATTGCGTGTTGTTTTGTGGGCCACGTTGTATCGTCTCTCACTCTGGGTTGCTGGGTGTAGGTAGGGAGTGAGGATCAATGAACGGCATGCATATGCACTGTCGCCTGGATGAGTAAAAGGGAACCATCAGTTACATGCCTCTATACACTCTGATTTGCAGGTTTCAAGGGGCGTCACTGTTACTTACCCAGCAGGTATCCCTCTCCGAATTCTCCGGCACTCAGTCGTGTGTAGATCCCACTATTCTGGAAGATGTAAGAGTCGTGGGTGCTCCCAGGAAACTTTGCAACAATATCTGTGATGATGTTCCCTGCATCACAGATCACCTGCACATTGATGGAGTGGGTGGACTTCCTGTTCCTGTAGATGTGCTCTGTATCAGCTGGTGGACAGATTGGGATGTGTGTCAATACAGCCGATGACATGGGGGAACTGTGCCATGTGATAAAAGTCTGTTTTTGTTTTCTGCAGTGCAGCCTGTGTGTTTGGGAAGCTTATGTAGTGGTGCATTCTCTGCATCATGGCATCCAGGAACTTCCTGAAGAAACGGGACAGGCAACTCTGGGATACACCACCCACCGCAGCTATCACCACCTGATAACTGCCGGATGCCAGTAGATGTAGGCTGCAGAGCACCTGCACATGTGGTGGTATGGCGTGCGCCCTTCTTGTTGGCTGGTCCAGGAGTGGGTGCAGGTCCCTTATCAGGTCCATGATGGTTTCGGGGTGTAGCCTGTACCTCTCATGTATCTCTGCATCAGTCAGCTGGAGTAGTGTGATGCGCTGTCTGTAGATTTGTTCCTCCCGTCGCCACACCCTCAGTCCTGCTGCCTGTAGACGTAGGCGCCTTGCAATGACGTACATGGCGGCCATGTTGTCCACGCTGTTGCATTTTGGGATTGCTTATGTGCATTGTTGATGGTTACCACCTGCTTTCAATCCGTGTTAATTACCGACTCTTATTTACCGATTTTCCTGGATTTCTTAATTACCGACTGCTCCTACATGTCATTTTAAATTTTTACCACTTCATATTTACCACTTCATATTTACCGATTCGTTAATTATGTATTCGGTAAATATGAATCGGTATTTTAGAATTCGGTAACTATGAATCGGTATTTACCGCCTCATATTTACCGAAAAGTGGTTTTTGGACTCCTACATCTCACTTGTCTGGATACCGGTCGGTAACGGCATATTTACCGAAAATCGGCCGTTACCGACCGGTATTTCGCTACCTACATGAGGCCCCACAACATTAAAACACTAAAACACTAAAACACGCTAACACTCTAACACTCTAACACACTAAAACACTAAAACAGTAACACACTAAAACATTAAAGCACTAAAACACTCTAACACACTAAAACACTCTTAAACACTAAAACACAAAAACACTAACAATAAAACAATAAACCACTAAAACAATAAAATACTAAAACAATAAAACACTAACACACTAAGACATTAAAACACTAAAACACTCTAACACACTAAAACACTCTAAAACACTCTAACACACTAAAACACACTTAAACACTAAAACACTCTAACACACTAAAACACTCTAACACACTAAAACACTAAAACACTAACACACTAAAACACTCTAACACTCTAACACACTAAAACACTAAAACACTCTAAAACACTAAAACACTCTAACACACTAAAACACTCTAACACACTAAAACACTAAAACACTAAAACACTCTAAAACACTAAAACACTACAACACTAAAACACGCTAACACTCTAACACTCTAACACACTAAAACACTAAAACAGAAACACACTAAAACATTAAAGCACTAAAACACTCTAACACACTAAAACACTCTTAAACACTAAAACACAAAAACACTAACAATAAAACAATAAAACACTAAAACAATAAAACACTAAAACAATAAAACACTAAACACTAAAACACAAAAACACTAACACTAAAACAATAAACCACTAACACTAAAACAATAAACCACTAAAACAATAAACCACTAAAACAATAAAACACTAACACACTAAGACATTAAAACACTAAAACACTCTAACACACTAAACACTCTAAAACACTCTAACACACTAAAACACTCTTAAACACTAAAACACAAAAACACTAACAATAAAACTATAAAACAATAAAACAATAAAACACTAAAACAATAAAACACTCTAACACTCTAACACACTAAAACACTCTAACACACTAAAACACTAAAACACTCTAACACACTAAAACACTCTAACACACTAAAACACTCTAACACACTAAAACACTAAAACACTAACACACTAAAACATTAAAACACTAAAACACTAAAACACGCTAACACTCTAACACTCTAACACACTAAAACACTAAAACAGTAACACACTAAAACATTAAAGCACTAAAACACTCTAACACACTAAAACACTCTTAAACACTAAAACACAAAAACACTAACAATAAAACAATAAACCACTAAAACAATAAAATACTAAAACAATAAAACACTAACACACTAAGACATTAAAACACTAAAACACTCTAACACACTAAAACACTCTAAAACACTCTAACACACTAAAACACTCTTAAACACTAAAACACTCTAACACACTAAAACACTCTAACACACTAAAACACTAAAACACTAACACACTAAAACACTCTAACACACTAAAACACTAAAACACTCTAAAACACTAAAACACTCTAACACACTAAAACATTCTAACACACTAAAACACTAAAACACTAAAACACTCTAAAACACTAAAACACTACAACACTAAAACACGCTAACACTCTAACACTCTAACACACTAAAACACTAAAACAGAAACACACTAAAACATTAAAGCACTAAAACACTCTAACACACTAAAACACTCTTAAACACTAAAACACAAAAACACTAACAATAAAACAATAAAACACTAAAACAATAAAACACTAAAACAATAAAACACTAAAACAATAAAACACTAAACACTAAAACACAAAAACACTAACACTAAAACAATAAACCACTAACACTAAAACAATAAACCACTAAAACAATAAACCACTAAAACAATAAAACACTAACACACTAAGACATTAAAACACTAAAACACTCTAACACTAAAACACTCTAAAACACTCTAACACACTAAAACACTAAAACAGAAACACACTAAAACATTAAAGCACTAAAACACTCTAACACACTAAAACACTCTTAAACACTAAAACACAAAAACACTAACAATAAAACAATAAAACACTAAAACAATAAAACACTAAAACAATAAAACACTAAAACAATAAAACACTAAACACTAAAACACAAAAACACTAACACTAAAACAATAAACCACTAACACTAAAACAATAAACCACTAAAACAATAAAACACTAACACACTAAGACATTAAAACACTAAAACACTCTAACACACTAAACACTCTAAAACACTCTAACACACTAAAACACTCTTAAACACTAAAACACAAAAACACTAACAATAAAACTATAAAACAATAAAACAATAAAACACTAAAACAATAAAACACTCTAACACTCTAACACACTAAAACACTCTAACACACTAAAACACTAAAACACTAACACACTAAAACACTCTAACACACTAAAACACTAAAACACTAACACACTAAAACATTAAAACACTAAAACACTCTAAAACACTAAAACACTACAACACTAAAACACGCTAACACTCTAACACTCTAACACACTAAAACACTCTAACACACTAAAACACTAAAACACTCTAACACACTAAAACACTCTAACACACTAAAACACTCTAACACACTAAAACAATAAAACACTAACACACTAAAACATTAAAACACTAAAACACTAAAATACGCTAACACTCTAACACTCTAACACACTAAAACACTAAAACAGTAACACACTAAAACATTAAAGCACTAAAACACTCTAACACACTAAAACAATCTTAAACACTAAAACACAAAAACACTAACAATAAAACAATAAACCACTAAAACAATAAAATACTAAAACAATAAAACACTAACACACTAAGACATTAAAACACTAAAACACTCTAACACACTAAACCACTCTAAAACACTCTAACACACTAAAACACTCTTAAACACTAAAACACTCTAACACACTAAAACACTCTAACACACTAAAACACTAAAACACTAACACACTAAAACACTCTAACACACTAAAACACTAAAACACTCTAAAACACTAAAACACTCTAACACACTAAAACATTCTAACACACTAAAACACTAAAACACTAAAACACTCTAAAACACTAAAACACTACAACACTAAAACACGCTAACACTCTAACACTCTAACACACTAAAACACTAAAACAGAAACACACTAAAACATTAAAGCACTAAAACACTCTAACACACTAAAACACTCTTAAACACTAAAACACAAAAACAATAACAATAAAACAATAAAACACTAAAACAATAAAACACTAAAACAATAAAACACTAAACACTAAAACACAAAAACACTAACACTAAAACAATAAACCACTAACACTAAAACAATAAACCACTAAAACAATAAACCACTAAAACAATAAAACACTAACACACTAAGACATTAAAACACTAAAACACTCTAACACTAAAACACTCTAAAACACTCTAACACACTAAAACACTCTAACACACTAAAACACTAAAACACTCTAACACACTAAAACACTCTAACACACTAAAACACTAAAACACTAACACACTAAAACATTAAAACACTAAAACACTCTAAAACACTAAAACACTACAACACTAAAACACGCTAACACTCTAACACTCTAACACACTAAAACACTCTAACACACTAAAACACTAAAACACTCTAACACACTAAAACACTCTAACACACTAAAACACTAAAACACTAACACACTAAAACATTAAAACACTAAAACACTAAAACACGCTAACACTCTAACACTCTAACACACTAAAACACTAAAACAGTAACACACTAAAACATTAAAGCACTAAAACACTCTAACACACTAAAACACTCTTAAACACTAAAACACAAAAACACTAACAATAAAACAATAAACGACTAAAACAATAAAATACTAAAACAATAAAACACTAACACACTAAGACATTAAAACACTAAAACACTCTAACACACTAAAACACTCTAAAACACTCTAACACACTAAAACACTCTTAAACACTAAAACACTCTAACACACTAAAACACTCTAACACACTAAAACACTAAAACACTAAGGGCCTCATTTAGGTAGCGAAATACCGGTCGGTAACGGCCGATTTTCGGTAAATATGCCGTTACCGACCGGTATCCAGACAAGTGAGATGTAGGAGTCCAAAAACCACTTTTCGGTAAATATGAGGCGGTAAATACCGATTCATAGTTACCGAATTCTAAAATACCGATTCATATTTACCGAATACATAATTAACGAATCGGTAAATATGAAGTGGTAAATATGAAGTGGTAAAAATTTAAAATGACATGTAGGAGCAGTCGGTAATTAAGAAATCCAGGAAAATCGGTAAATAAGAGTCGGTAATTAACACGGATTGAAAGCAGGTGGTAACCATCAACAATGCACATAAGCAATCCCAAAATGCAACAGCGTGGACAACATGGCCGCCATGTACGTCATTGCAAGGTGCCTACGTCTACAGGCAGCAGGACTGAGGGTGTGGCGACGGGAGGAACAAATCTACAGACAGCGCATCACACTACTCCAGCTGACTGATGCAGAGATACATGAGAGGTACAGGCTACACCCCGAAACCATCATGGACCTGATAAGGGACCTGCACCCACTCCTGGACCAGCCAACAAGAAGGGCGCACGCCATACCACCACATGTGCAGGTGCTCTGCAGCCTACATCTACTGGCATCCGGCAGTTATCAGGTGGTGATAGCTGCGGTGGGTGGTGTATCCCAGAGTTGCCTGTCCCGTTTCTTCAGGAAGTTCCTGGATGCCATGATGCAGAGAATGCACCACTACATAAGCTTCCCAAACACACAGGCTGCACTGCAGAAAACAAAAACAGACTTTTATCACATGGCACAGTTCCCCCATGTCATCGGCTGTATTGATGGTACACACATCCCAATCTGTCCACCAGCTGATACAGAGCACATCTACAGGAACAGGAAGTCCACCCACTCCATCAATGTGCAGGTGATCTGTGATGCAGGGAACATCATCACAGATATTGTTGCAAAGTTTCCTGGGAGCACCCACGACTCTTACATCTTCCAGAATAGTGGGATCTACACACGACTGAGTGCCGGAGAATTCGGAGAGGGATACCTGCTGGGTAAGTAACAGTGACGCCCCTTGAAACCTGCAAATCAGAGTGTATAGAGGCATGTAACTGATGGTTCCCTTTTACTCATCCAGGCGACAGTGCATATGCATGCCGTTCATTCATCCTCACTCCCTACCTACACCCAGCAACCCAGAGTGAGAGACGATACAACGTGGCCCACAAAACAACACGCAATGTGGTGGAGCGCACGTTTGGACTACTGAAGAGCAGGTTCCGCTGCCTCCACAAGAGCGGAGGCGCACGCCAGTACAAACCCATCACCTGCTGCAAGATTATTGCCACTTGTGCAATGCTGCACAACCTTGCCACGAAAAAAGGTACAGATGTGGAACTAACATATTTTGAGGACAACGAGGATGAGTCAGGCCAGCCAGAGGGCAGCGCAGCTAGAGTGCCAACTGCAATCGATGGGAGAGAGAGACGGGCAGAGATCACATGCAACTATTTCTGAGTAAGTGAGGGGACACAGCGAGTTGTGAGAAGTCATGACGTAGTTTAATGTGGCACCACGCCATGAACACATGAACAGGCCAATCTGGCAATATACCATCTATACAAGGAGTATGTCCAGGGTTACGTCACCCAATGGGAAGTGGCTAAGCAGGGCCACATCAATGTTTGCGCATACGCGCTGCAGTGGTGGATTGCACGGCCTGTGCATCCTCACTAGAGCCAACCCCAAGCCGCCTGCTGCTCCTGCGTGCTTCGGGGACGGGGGGTGTGATGCTGCTGCTGGTGTCGATGCTCTCCGCAGCATCCCCTGCAGCAGTTGTCGACGCCTGACTAGTCAATAGCACCCCTAGTGCACTTGTCACCTGCACCATCCCCCGAGACAGGTCGCTGCAGCACTGTGTTAGGCCCTCCTGCATCGTCACAGAGCGCCGGCAAAGTAGGGAAGTCGCAGTTGCCAGACGGTTGAGTGCCCTGCTGGTAGTGTCCCTTCTCTGGCGTTCCCGGCGCCGTGCTTCGATGTCAGCATCTAATTTGCTGCACAACTGCTGGATTGACTGGGACATGTCCCGAATGCCCGCAGCCATGCCGCCAATGTTTGTGTCCATGTTGACTAAGCTTGTCTTCATCACCCGCATGTGCCTCTGGACTGACATAACTGCCTTTGATTGCAGGCGCTGTTGCTTCAACATTTGGCCCTCGAGCCCCAAGAAGACACCATGGCCGTCAGTGGGTGCTGGTGGACTCTGGACACGCGACCTGCGGCGCCCTCTTGCTCCCGTCTGTGCTGCCTGTGAGGTGTGGGGCACAGTGGGATGGCTCCCTTCCTGGGGCCCGGTGCGGTCTTCTGGGCCCATGCTGTCGTCTGACGAGGTGTCGAAGGCTCGTATCCTGGCTGCTGGATGCCTCCTCATTCTCACACCTGCAAGCGGAGATGTGGCCGGTGATTCGAACATGAGTGGCGATGCTGGCTGTGGTTGTGGTGATGCTGGCTCTCGGTGAGGTGATGCTGGCTCTCGGTGAGGTGATGCTGGCTCTGTGTGCGGCGAGGCTGGCTGTGTTGGTGGTGCGGCTGCAAGTGGGCCTGCTCCCTGGTCTGAACTCGTGCTGGCTAGAGGTGATTTTTGTGGCCGGTGTGCCGTCTCCCCTGCAGCATGCCCTGTACTGCATGATGTCACATCTGTGGACAGAAAAACAACATTGGCTCAGTGTCCCCGAAGGGCTGCATTGCAAGCGTCACAATAAATCATTTCACATTCCAATCTGTCCTCTGTCTCCTTGTGCCTCGAGTGCGTGACATGCCTTGTTGCCCTGTAACATTTACGTCATGGTTAGTGTTGCCCTGACTACATCTCCCGGAATGCAATGCCTGTCTGCACTGACACGTGTGGACTGCAGTGTGATTCTCGTTTCACAATGGGGAATGTGGGATAGGGGTAGGGGAGGCTACATTGCTGTGCTTTCGTCTTACCTTGGTGTGTTGCGGCTCTGGCAGAGCTGTCGGCGTCCCCAAGACCCACGACGCTCTCTTGCTCGATTGTGGCCGCCACCAGCTCCTCCAGTTCGGTGAGGGCAGGTGCCCTGTTGGTTCCACCTCCGGTCTGGCTGGCCTCCTTCTGGATGTCGCCCATCTTCCTCTTGGTCACAATCCTCAGGTCATACCAGCGCTTTTTGAGGACCTCAATGTCCCTGTGGGTCACTCCCACAGCATTGACCTGCGCCTGGATGGCCAGCCATATGTTGCGCTTTTCGGCCTCAGGCACTTGCAGGGATTGCCTCCCAAACAGCTTCTGGTGCTGCTTCACCACCTCCTCCACCAGCACCTGGAGTTCCTTGGGGCTAAATTTGAGCTTCCTCCTCCTTTCCCCTCCGTCTTTCTGTGTTCTCTGGCTGGACATGCTGTTCGTTTCCCGCTCGCACATGCAACTGCTCCCTGCCTCTCCTCTGCACTCCAAGCCTCTCCAGGGTCGGCTAATTATGTACACCTGCCTGGGTGTGGCCACTTCGGCTAATTGTGTACACCTGCCTGGGTGTGGGCAGTTCCTGGTTGGGTGGGCTGTCGTTGCACAGGATTAGCTGTTTCGTCAAGTCATGTGATGTTATTTACCGAATCCGTATATACCGATTTTCGGATTCGGTAGATACCACCTCGGTATTTTCCGAATCGGTAATTATCACCTCGGTATTTACCGAATCGGTGAATTCCGATTCGTATTTACCGAATGTTACCGAATCGGTAACTGTTACCGAATTTTTACCTACATATAACTTACCGATTCTAATTTACCGATTCGGTACGGCTCGGTATTTAAGAACCGGTAAAATTTATTTACCTACATGAGGCCCTAACACACTAAAACACTCTAACACACTAAAACACTAAAACACTCTAAAACACTAAAACACTCTAACACACTAAAACACTCTAACACACTAAAACACTAAAACACTAACACACTAAAACATTAAAACACTAAAACACTCTAAAACACTAAAACACTACAACACTAAAACACGCTAACACTCTAACACTCTAACACACTAAAACACTAAAACAGAAACACACTAAAACATTAAAGCACTAAAACACTCTAACACACTAAAACACTCTTAAACACTAAAACACAAAAACACTAACAATAAAACAATAAAACACTAAAACAATAAAACAATAAAACAATAAAACACTAAAACAATAAAACACTAAACACTAAAACACAAAAACACTAACACTAAAACAATAAACCACTAACACTAAAACAATAAACCACTAAAACAATAAACCACTAAAACAATAAAACACTAACACACTAAGACATTAAAACACTAAAACACTCTAACACTAAAACACTCTAAAACACTCTAACACACTAAAACACTCTTAAACACTAAAACACAAAAACACTAACAATAAAACTATAAAACAATAAAACAATAAAACACTAAAACAAAAAAACACTCTAACACTCTAACACACTAAAACACTCTAACACACTAAAACACTAAAACACTCTAACACACTAAAACACTCTAACACACTAAAACACTCTAACACACTAAAACACTAAAACACTAACACACTAAAACATTAAAACACTAAAACACTAAAACACGCTAACACTCTAACACTCTAACACACTAAAACACTAAAACAGTAACACACTAAAACATTAAAGCACTAAAACACTCTAACACACTAAAACACTCTTAAACACTAAAACACAAAAACACTAACAATAAAACAATAAACCACTAAAACAATAAAATACTAAAACAATAAAACACTAACACACTAAGACATTAAAACACTAAAACACTCTAACACACTAAAACACTCTTAAACACTAAAACACAAAAACACTAACAATAAAACTATAAAACAATAAAACACTAAAACAATAAAACACTCTAACACTCTAACACACTAAAACACTCTAACACACTAAAACACTCTAAAACACCAAAACACTCTAACACACTAAAACACTCTAACACACTAAAACACTAAAACACTAACACACTAACATTAAAACACAAAAACACTCTAAAACACTAAAACACTACAACACTAAAACACGCTAACACTCTAACACTCTAACACACTAAAACACTAAAACAGAAACACACTAAAACATTAAAGCACTAAAACACTCTAACACACTAAAACACTCTTAAACACTAAAACACAAAAACACTAACACTAAAACAATAAAACACTAAAACAATAAAACACTAACACACTAACACACTAACACACTAAAACACTAAAACACTCTAAAACACTCTAACACACTAAAACACTAAAACACTAACACACTAAAACACTAAAACACTCTAACACACTAAAACACTCTAACACACTAAAACACTCTAACACACTAAAACACTAAAACACTAACACACTAAAACATTAAAGCACTAAAACACTCTAACACACTAAAACACTCTTAAACACTAAAACACAAAAACACTAACAATAAAACAATAAACCACTAAAACAATAAAATACTAAAACAATAAAACACTAACACACTAAGACATTAAAACACTAAAACACTCTAACACACTAAAACACTCTAAAACACTCTAACACACTAAAACACTCTTAAACACTAAAACACAAAAACACTAACAATAAAACTATAAAACAATAAAACAATAAAACACTAAAACAATAAAACACTCTAACACTCTAACACACTAAAACACTCTAACACACTAAAACACTAAAACACTAAAACACCAAAACACTCTAACACACTAAAACACTAAAACAGAAACACACTAAAACATTAAAGCACTAAAACACTCTTAAACACTAAAACACAAAAACACTAACAATAAAACAATAAAACACTAAATCAATAAAACACTAAAACAATAAAACACTAAAACAATAAAACACTACAACAATAAAACACTACAACAATTAACCACTAAAACAATTAACCACTAAAACAATTAACCACTAAAACAATTAACCACTAAAACAATTAACCACTAAAACAATTAACCACTAAAACAATAAAACACTAAAACAATAAAACACTAACACACTAACACACTAACACACTAAAACACTAAAACACTAACACACTAAAACACTCTAACACACTAAAACACTCTAACACACTAAAACACTAAAACACTAACACACTAAAACATTAAAACACTCTAAAACACTAAAACACTACAACACTAAAACACGCTAACACTAAAACACGCTAACACTAAAACACTCTAACACACTAAAACACTCTTAAACACTAAAACACAAAAACACTAACAATAAAACAATAAAACACTAAAACAATAAAACACTAAAACAATTAACCACTAAAACAATAAACCACTAAAACAATAAAACACTAACACACTAAGACATTAAAACACTAACACTAAAACAATAAACCACTAACACTAAAACAATAAACCACTAAAACAATAAACCACTAAAACAATAAAACACTAACACACTAAGACATTAAAACACTAAAACACTCTAACACTAAAACACTCTAAAACACTCTAACACACTAAAACACTCTAAAACACTAAAACACTCTAACACACAAAAACACTCTTACACACTAAAACACTAAAACACTAAAACACTCTAAAACACTCTAACACTCTAAAACACTAAAACACTAAAACACTCTTAAACACTAAAACACAAAAACACTAACAATAAAACAATAAACCACTAAAACAATAAAACACTAAAACAATAAAACACTAACACACTAAGACATTAAAACACTAAAACACTCTAACACACTAAAACACTCTAAAACACTCTAACACACTAAAACACTCTTAAACACTAAAACACTAACAATAAAACAATAAAACAATAAAACAATAAAACACTAAAACAATAAAACACTCTAACACTCTAACACACTAAAACACTAAAACACACTAAAACACTAAAACACACTAAAACACTAAAACACTAACACACTAAAACATTAAAACACTAAAACACTCTAAAACACTAAAACACTACAACACTAAAACACGCTAACACTAAAACACTCTAACACACTAAAACACTCTTAAACACTAAAACACAAAAACACTAACAATAAAACAATAAAACACTTAAACAATAAAACACTAAAACAATAAAACACTAAAACAATAAAACAATAAAACACTAAAACAATTAACCACTAAAACAATAAACCACTAAAACAATAAACCACTAAAACAATAAAACACTAACACACTAAGACATTAAAACACTAAAACACGCTAACACTCTAACACACTAAAACACTAAAACACTAATACACTAAAACAATAAAACAATAAAACACTAAAACACTAAAACAATAAAACACTCTAACACTCTAACACACTACAACACTACAACACTGAAACACTCTAAAACACTAAAACACTCTAACACACTAAAACACTCTAACACACTAAAACACTACAACACACTAAAACACTAAAACACACTAAAACACTAAAACACTAACACACTAAAACATTAAAACACTAAAACACTCTAAAACACTAAAACACTACAACACTAAAACACGCTAACACTAAAACACTCTAACACACTAAAACACTCTTAAACACTAAAACACAAAAACACTAACAATAAAACAATAAAACACTTAAACAATAAAACACTAAAACAATAAAACACTAAAACAATTAACCACTAAAACAATAAACCACTAAAACAATAAACCACTAAAACAATAAAACACTAACACACTAAGACATTAAAACACTAAAACCCGCTAACACTCTAACACACTAAAACACTAAAACACTAATACACTAAAACAATAAAACAATAAAACACTAAAACAATAAAACACTCTAACACTCTAACACACTACAACACTAAAACACTGAAACACTCTAAAACACTAAAACACTCTAAAACACTAAAACACTCTAACACACTAAAACACTCTAACACACTAAAACACTACAACACTAAAACATGCTAACACTCTAACACTCTAACACACTAAAACACTAAAACACTAACACACTAAAACATTAAAACACTAAAACACTCTAACACACTAAAACACTAAAACACTCTAACAAACTAAAACACTCTAACACACTAAAACACTCTAACACACTAAAACACTAAAACACTAAAACACTCTAACACACTAAAATACTCTAACACACTAAAACACAAAAACACTAACACTAAAACAATAAAACAATAAAACACTCTAACACACTAAAACACTCTAACACACTAAAACACTAAAACACTCTAACACACTAAAACACAAAAACACAAAAACACAAAAACACTAACACTAAAACACTCTAACACACTAAAACACTCTAAAACACTAAAACACTCTAACACACAAAAACACTCTTACACACTAAAACACTCTAACACACTAAAACACTAAAACACTAATACACTAAAACAATAAAACAATAAAACACTAAAACAATAAAACACTCTAACACTCTAACACACTAAAACACTACAACACTACAACCCTGAAACACTCTAAAACACTAAAACACTCTAAAACACTAAAACACTAACACTCTAACACACTAAAACACTACAACACTAAAACATGCTAACACTCTAACACTCTAACACACTAAAACACTAAAACACTAACACACTAAAACATTAAAACACTAAAACACTAAAACACTCTAACACACTAAAACACTAAAACACTCTAACACACTAAAACTCTCTAACACACTAAAACACTAAAACACTAAAACACTCTAACACACTAAAACACTCTAACACGCTAAAACACAAAAACACTAACACTAAAACAATAAAACAATAAAACACTAAAACAATAAAACACTACAAAAATAAAACACAAAAACACTAACACTAAAACACTCTAACACACTAAAACACTCTAAAACACTAAAACACTCTAACACACAAAAACACTCTTACACACTAAAACACTCTAACACACTAAAACACTAAAACACTAACACACTAAAACAATAAAACAATAACACTAAAACAATAAAACACTCTAACACTCTAACACACAAAAACACTCTAACACACTAAAACACTAAAACACAAAAACACAAAAACACTAACACTAAAACACTCTAACACACTAAAACACTTTAAAACACTAAAACACTCTAACACACAAAAACACTCTTACACACTAAAACACTCTAACACACTAAAACACTAAAACACTAACACACTAAAACAATAAAACAATAAAACACTAAAACAATAAAACACTCTAACACTCTAACACACTAAAACACTAAAACACTCTAACACACTAAACACTCTAAAACACTAAAACACTCTAACACACAAAAACACTCTAAAACACTAAAACACTCTAACACACAAAAACACTCTTACACACTAAACACTCTAAAACACTAAAACACTCTAACACACAAAAACACTCTAAAACACTAAAACACTCTAACACACAAAAACACTCTTACACACTAAAACACTCTAACACACTAAAACACTAAAACACTAACACACTAAAACAATAAAACACTAAAACAATAAAACACTCTAACACACTAAAACACTCTAACACACTAAAACACTAAAACACTCTAACACACTAAAACACTAAAACACAAAAACACTAAAACACTAACACTAAAACACTCTAACACACTAAAACACTGTAAAACACTAAAACACTCTAACACACAAAAACACTCTTACACACTAAAACACTCTAACACACTAAAACACTAAAACACTAACACACTAAAACATTAAAACATTAAAACACTAAAACACTAAAACACTAAAACACTCTAACACTAAAACACTCTAACACTAAAACACTCTAACACTAAAACACTCTAACACTAAAACACTAAAACAGTCTAACACTCTAACACACTAAAACACTAAAACTCTAACACACTAAAACATTAAAACATTAAAACACTAAAACACTAAAACACTAAAACACTCTAACACTAAAACGCTAACACTAAAACACTCTAACACTAAAACACTAAAACAGTCTAACACTCTAACACACTAAAACACTACAACACTATAACACTCTAACACTCTAACACTCTAACACTCTAAAACACAAAAACACAAACACTAACACATTAAAACACTAAAACACACAAAAACACAGAAACACTAAAACACTCTAACACTAAAACAATAAAACACTAAAACACTAAAAGACAAAAACACTAAAACACTAATACTAAAACACTACAACACTACAACACTGAAACACTCTAAAACACTAAAACACTCTAAAACAGTAACACAATAAAACAATAAAACAATAAAACAATAAAACAATAAAACAATAAAACACTACAACTAAAACACTCTAACACACTAAAACACTCTAAAACACTCTAACACACTAAAACACTCTTAAACACTAAAACACAAAAACACTAACAATAAAACTATAAAACAATAACACACTAAAACACTCTAAAACACTAAAACACTCTAACACACTAAAACACTCTTACACACTAAAACACTCTAACACACTAAAACAGTAAAACACTAACACACTAAAACATTAAAACATTAAAACACTAAAACACTTAACACACTAAAACACTCTAAAATAGTACGACACTACAACACTAAAACACGCTAACACTCTAACACTCTAACACACTAAAACACTAAAACAGTAACACACTAAAACATTAAAGCACTAAAACACTCTAACACACTAAAACACTCAAACACAAAAACACAAAAACACTAACAATAAAACTATGAAACAATAAAACAATAAAACACTAAAACACTCAAACACTCAAACACTCAAACACTCAAACACTAACACACACTAAAACACTCTAAAACACTAAAACACTCTAACCACTAAAACACTCTTACACACTAAAACAATAAAACAATAAAACACTAAAACAATTAACCACTAAAACAATAAACACTAAAACACTCTTAACACACTAAAACACTCTAAAATAGTAAGACACTACAACACTAAAACACGCTAACACTCTAACACACTAAAACAATAAAACACTAAAACAATAAAACACTAAAACAATTAACCACTAAAACAATAAACCACTAAAACAATAAACCACTAAAACAATAAAACACTAACACACTAAGACATTAAAACACTAAAACCCGCTAACACTCTAACACACTAAAACACTAAAACACTAATACACTAAAACAATAAAACAATAAAACACTAAAACAATAAAACACTCTAACACTCTAACACACTACAACACTAAAACACTGAAACACTCTAAAACACTAAAACACTCTAAAACACTAAAACACTCTAACACACTAAAACACTCTAACACACTAAAACACTACAACACTAAAACATGCTAACACTCTAACACTCTAACACACTAAAACACTAAAACACTAACACACTAAAACATTAAAACACTAAAACACTCTAACACACTAAAACACTAAAACACTCTAACAAACTAAAACACTCTAACACACTAAAACACTCTAACACACTAAAACACTAAAACACTAAAACACTCTAACACACTAAAATACTCTAACACACTAAAACACAAAAACACTAACACTAAAACAATAAAACAATAAAACACTCTAACACACTAAAACACTCTAACACACTAAAACACTAAAACACTCTAACACACTAAAACACAAAAACACAAAAACACAAAAACACTAACACTAAAACACTCTAACACACTAAAACACTCTAAAACACTAAAACACTCTAACACACAAAAACACTCTTACACACTAAAACACTCTAACACACTAAAACACTAAAACACTAATACACTAAAACAATAAAACAATAAAACACTAAAACAATAAAACACTCTAACACTCTAACACACTAAAACACTACAACACTACAACCCTGAAACACTCTAAAACACTAAAACACTCTAAAACACTAAAACACTAACACTCTAACACACTAAAACACTACAACACTAAAACATGCTAACACTCTAACACTCTAACACACTAAAACACTAAAACACTAACACACTAAAACATTAAAACACTAAAACACTAAAACACTCTAACACACTAAAACACTAAAACACTCTAACACACTAAAACTCTCTAACACACTAAAACACTAAAACACTAAAACACTCTAACACACTAAAACACTCTAACACGCTAAAACACAAAAACACTAACACTAAAACAATAAAACAATAAAACACTAAAACACTAAAACAATAAAACACTACAAAAATAAAACACAAAAACACTAACACTAAAACACTCTAACACACTAAAACACTCTAAAACACTAAAACACTCTAACACACAAAAACACTCTTACACACTAAAACACTCTAACACACTAAAACACTAAAACACTAACACACTAAAACAATAAAACAATAACACTAAAACAATAAAACACTCTAACACTCTAACACACAAAAACACTCTAACACACTAAAACACTAAAACACAAAAACACAAAAACACTAACACTAAAACACTCTAACACACTAAAACACTTTAAAACACTAAAACACTCTAACACACAAAAACACTCTTACACACTAAAACACTCTAACACACTAAAACACTAAAACACTAACACACTAAAACAATAAAACAATAAAACACTAAAACAATAAAACACTCTAACACTCTAACACACTAAAACACTAAAACACTCTAACACACTAAACACTCTAAAACACTAAAACACTCTAACACACAAAAACACTCTAAAACACTAAAACACTCTAACACACAAAAACACTCTTACACACTAAACACTCTAAAACACTAAAACACTCTAACACACAAAAACACTCTAAAACACTAAAACACTCTAACACACAAAAACACTCTTACACACTAAAACACTCTAACACACTAAAACACTAAAACACTAACACACTAAAACAATAAAACACTAAAACAATAAAACACTCTAACACACTAAAACACTCTAACACACTAAAACACTAAAACACTCTAACACACTAAAACACTAAAACACAAAAACACTAAAACACTAACACTAAAACACTCTAACACACTAAAACACTGTAAAACACTAAAACACTCTAACACACAAAAACACTCTTACACACTAAAACACTCTAACACACTAAAACACTAAAACACTAACACACTAAAACATTAAAACATTAAAACACTAAAACACTAAAACACTAAAACACTCTAACACTAAAACACTCTAACACTAAAACACTCTAACACTAAAACACTCTAACACTAAAACACTAAAACAGTCTAACACTCTAACACACTAAAACACTAAAACTCTAACACACTAAAACATTAAAACATTAAAACACTAAAACACTAAAACACTAAAACACTCTAACACTAAAACGCTAACACTAAAACACTCTAACACTAAAACACTAAAACAGTCTAACACTCTAACACACTAAAACACTACAACACTATAACACTCTAACACTCTAACACTCTAACACTCTAAAACACAAAAACACAAACACTAACACATTAAAACACTAAAACACACAAAAACACAGAAACACTAAAACACTCTAACACTAAAACAATAAAACACTAAAACACTAAAAGACAAAAACACTAAAACACTAATACTAAAACACTACAACACTACAACACTGAAACACTCTAAAACACTAAAACACTCTAAAACAGTAACACAATAAAACAATAAAACAATAAAACAATAAAACAATAAAACAATAAAACACTACAACTAAAACACTCTAACACACTAAAACACTCTAAAACACTCTAACACACTAAAACACTCTTAAACACTAAAACACAAAAACACTAACAATAAAACTATAAAACAATAACACACTAAAACACTCTAAAACACTAAAACACTCTAACACACTAAAACACTCTTACACACTAAAACACTCTAACACACTAAAACAGTAAAACACTAACACACTAAAACATTAAAACATTAAAACACTAAAACACTTAACACACTAAAACACTCTAAAATAGTACGTCACTACAACACTAAAACACGCTAACACTCTAACACTCTAACACACTAAAACACTAAAACAGTAACACACTAAAACATTAAAGCACTAAAACACTCTAACACACTAAAACACTCAAACACAAAAACACAAAAACACTAACAATAAAACTATGAAACAATAAAACAATAAAACACTAAAACACTCAAACACTCAAACACTCAAACACTCAAACACTAACACACACTAAAACACTCTAAAACACTAAAACACTCTAACCACTAAAACACTCTTACACACTAAAACAATAAAACAATAAAACACTAAAACAATTAACCACTAAAACAATAAACACTAAAACACTCTTAACACACTAAAACACTCTAAAATAGTAAGACACTACAACACTAAAACACGCTAACACTCTAACACACTAAAACACTAAAACAGTAACACACTAAAACATTAAAGCACTAAAACACTCTAACACACTAAAACACTCTTAAACACAAAAACACTAACAATAAAACTATAAAACAATAAAACAATAAAACACTAAAACACTCAAACACTCAAACACTCAAACACTCAAACACTAACACACACTAAAACACTCTAAAACACTAAAACACTCTAAAACACTAAAACACTCTTACACACTAAAACAATAAAACAATAAAACAATAAAACACTAAAACAATTACCACTAAAACAATAAACACTAAAACAATAAAACACTAAAACAATAAAACACTAAAACACTAAAACACTAAAACAATAAAACACTAAAACAATTAACCACTAAAACAATAAACCACTAAAACAATAAACCACTAAAACAATAAACCACTAAAACAATAAAACACTAACACACTAAGACATTAAAACACTAAAACACGCTAACACTCTAACACACTAAAACACTAAAACACTAATACACTAAAACAATAAAACAATAAAACAATAAAACAATAAAACAATAAAACACTCTAACACACTACAACACTACAACACTGAAACACTCTAAAACACTAAAACACTCTAAAACACTAAAACACTCTAACACACTAAAACACTCTAACACACTAAAACACTACAACACTAAAACATGCTAACACTCTAACACTCTAACACACTAAAACACTAAAACACTAACACACTAAAACATTAAAACACTAAAACACTAAAACACTCTAACAAACTAAAACACTCTAACACACTAAAACACTCTAACACACTAAAACACTAAAACACTAAAACACTCTAACACACTAAAATACTCTAACACACTAAAACACAAAAACACTAACACTAAAACAATAAAACAATAAAACACTCTAACACACTAAAACACTCTAACACACTAAAACACAAAAACACAAAAACACAAAAACACTAACACTAAAACACTCTAACACACTAAAACACTCTAAAACACTAAAACACTAACACACAAAAACACTCTTACACACTAAAACACTCTAACACACTAAAACACTAAAACACTAATACACTAAAACAATAAAACAATAAAACACTAAAACAATAAAACACTCTAACACTCTAACACACTAACACACTAAAACACTACAACACTACAACACTGAAACACTCTAAAACACTAAAACACTAACACTCTAACACACTAAAACACTACAACACTAAAACATGCTAACACTCTAACACTCTAACACACTAAAACACTAAAACACTAACACACTAAAACATTAAAACACTAAAACACTAAAACACTCTAACACACTAAAACACTAAAACACTCTAACACACTAAAACACTCTAACACACTAAAACACTAAAACACTAAAACACTCTAACACACAAAAACACTCTAACACGCTAAAACACAAAAACACTAACACTAAAACAATAAAACAATAAAACACTAAAACACTAAAACAATAAAACACTACAAAAATAAAACACAAAAACACTAAAACACTAACACTAAAACACTCTAACACACTAAAACACTCTAAAACACTAAAACACTCTAACACACAAAAACACTCTTACACACTAAAACACTCTAACACACTAAAACACTAAAACACTAACACACTAAAACAATACAACAATAACACTAAAACAATAAAAACACTCTAACACTCTAACACACAAAAACACTCTAACACACTAAAACACTAAAACACAAAAACACTAACACTAAAACACTCTAACACACTAAAACACTTTAAAACACTAAAACACTCTAACACACAAAAACACTCTTACACACTAAAACACTCTAACACACTAAAACAATAAAACACTAATACACTAAAACAATAAAACAATAAAACAATAAAACACTCTAACACTCTAACACTCTAACACACTACAACACTATTTTTTTATTTTTTTATTTTAGCGATTTCTACAGCGCCTGGTGACCCAAGGGTATCCCCGCGATATGTAACTTGAACCTATTGAGACGGGAGGTAGTCGAAGGGTGTTACTTGGGAAACAAGTGGGTCTTAAGTTTTTTTCGGAACGCAAGGTAATTGGATTCCAATCTGAGGGCCAGGGGGAGTGCGTTCCAGCCTTTGGCCGCCTGAACGGAGAATTGGCGGCCTCCCGTGCGGACTTTTTTGAATCTGGGAATGTGGACTCGATTCTCATTTTGCGATCGTAGCACTCTGGTTGCTGTATAGGGTGTAATCATGTTGCTGAGGATCGCTGAGGATACAACACTGAAACACTCTAAAACACTAAAACACTCTAACACACTAAAACACTCTAACACACTAAAACACTACAACACTAAAACATGCTAACACTCTAACACACTAAAACACTAAAACACTAACACACTAAAACATTAAAACACTAAAACACTCTAACACACTAAAACACTAAAACACTCTAACAAACTAAAACACTCTAACACACTAAAACACTCTAACACACTAAAACACTAAAACACTAAAACACTCTAACACACTAAAATACTCTAACACACTAAAACACAAAAACACTAACACTAAAACAATAAAACAATAAAACACTCTAACACACTAAAACACTCTAACACACTAAAACACTAAAACACTCTAACACACTAAAACACAAAAACACAAAAACACAAAAACACTAACACTAAAACACTCTAACACACTAAAACACTCTAAAACACTAAAACACTCTAACACACAAAAACACTCTTACACACTAAAACACTCTAACACACTAAAACACTAAAACACTAATACACTAAAACAATAAAACAATAAAACAATAAAACAATAAAACACTCTAACACTCTAACACACTAACACACTAAAACACTACAACACTACAACACTGAAACACTCTAAAACACTAAAACACTAACACTCTAACACACTAAAACACTACAACACTAAAACATGCTAACACTCTAACACTCTAACACACTAAAACACTAAAACACTAACACACTAAAACATTAAAACACTAAAACACTAAAACACTCTAACACACTAAAACACTAAAACACTCTAACACACTAAAACACTCTAACACACTAAAACACAAAAACACTAAAACACTCTAACACACTAAAACACTCTAACACGCTAAAACACAAAAACACTAACACTAAAACAATAAAACAATAAAACACTAAAACACTAAAACAATAAAACACTACAAAAATAAAACACTAAAACACTAACACTAAAACACTCTAACACACTAAAACACTCTAAAACACTAAAACACTCTAACACACAAAAAAACTCTTACACACTAAAACACTCTAACACACTAAAACACTAAAACACTAACACACTAAAACAATACAACAATAACACTAAAACAATAAAACACTCTAACACTCTAACACACAAAAACACTCTAACACACTAAAACACTAAAACACAAAAACACAAAAACACTAACACTAAAACACTCTAACACACTAAAACACTTTAAAACACTAAAACACTCTAACACACAAAAACACTCTTACACACTAAAACACTCTAACACACTAAAACACTAAAACACTAACACACTAAAACAATAAAACAATAAAACACTAAAACAATAAAACACTCTAACACTCTAACACACTAAAACACTAAAACACTCTAACACACTAAACACTCTAAAACACTAAAACACTCTAACACACAAAAACACTCTAAAACACTAAAACACTCTAACACACAAAAACACTCTTACACACTAAAACACTCTAACACACTAAAACACTAAAACACTAACACACTAAAACAATAAAACACTAAAACAATAAAACACTCTAACACACTAAAACACTCTAACACACTAAAACACTAAAACACTCTAACACACTAAAACACTAAAACACAAAAACACTAAAACACTAACACTAAAACACTCTAACACACTAAAACACTGTAAAACACTAAAACACTCTAACACACAAAAACACTCTTACACACTCTAACACACTAAAACACTAAAACACTAAAACACTAACACACTAAAACATTAAAACATTAAAACACTAAAACACTAAAACACTAAAACACTCTAACACTAAAACACTCTAACACTAAAACACTAAAACAGTCTAACACTCTAACACACTAAAACACTACAACACTATAACACTCTAACACTCTAACACTCTAACACTCTAAAACACAAAAACACAAACACTAACACATTAAAACACTAAAACACACAAAAACACAGAAACACTAAAACACTCTAACACTAAAACAATAAAACACTAAAACACTAAAAGACAAAAACACTAAAACACTAATACTAAAACACTACAACACTACAACACTGAAACACTCTAAAACACTAAAACACTCTAAAACAGTAACACAATAAAACAATAAAACAATAAAACAATAAAACAATAAAACAATAAAACAATAAAACACTACAACTAAAACACTCTAACACACTAAAACACTCTAAAACACTCTAACACACTAAAACACTCTTAAACACTAAAACACAAAAACACTAACAATAAAACTATAAAACAATAACACACTAAAACACTCTAAAACACTAAAACACTCTAACACACTAAAACACTCTTACACACTAAAACACTCTAACACACTAAAACACTAAAACACTAACACACTAAAACATTAAAACATTAAAACACTAAAACACTTAACACACTAAAACACTCTAAAATAGTAAGACACTACAACACTAAAACACGCTAACACTCTAACACTCTAACACACTAAAACACTAAAACAGTAACACACTAAAACATTAAAGCACTAAAACACTCTAACACACTAAAACACTCAAACACAAAAACACAAAAACACTAACAATAAAACTATGAAACAATAAAACAATAAAACACTAAAACACTCAAACACTCAAACACTCAAACACTCAAACACTCAAACACTAACACACACTAAAACACTCTAAAACACTAAAACACTCTAACCACTAAAACACTCTTACACACTAAAACAATAAAACAATAAAACAATAAAACACTAAAACAATTAACCACTAAAACAATAAACACTAAAACACTCTTAACACACTAAAACACTCTAAAATAGTAAGACACTACAACACTAAAACACGCCAACACTCTAACACTCTAACACACTAAAACACTAAAACAGTAACACACTAAAACATTAAAGCACTAAAACACTCTAACACACTAAAACACTCTTAAACACAAAAACACAAAAACACTAACAATAAAACTATAAAACAATAAAACAATAAAACACTAAAACACTCAAACACTCAAACACTCAAACACTCAAACACTCAAACACTAACACACACTAAAACACTCTAAAACACTAAAACACTCTAAAACACTAAAACACTCTTACACACTAAAACAATAAAACAATAAAACAATAAAACACTAAAACAATTACCACTAAAACAATAAACACTAAAACAATAAAACACTAAAACAATAAAACACTAAAACAATAAAACACTAAAACACTCTAACACACTAAAACACTAAAACATTAAAACACTCTAAGACACTAAAACACTACAACACTAAAACACTACAACACTACAACACTAACACTAAAACACTCTAACACACTAAAACACTTTAAAACACTAAAACACTCTAACACACAAAAACACTCTTACACACTAAAACACTCTAACACACTAAAACACTAAAACACTAACACACTAAAACAATAAAACAATAAAACAATAAAACACTAAAACAATAAAACACTCTAACACTCTAACACACTAAAACACTAAAACACTCTAACACACTAAACACTCTAAAACACTAAAACACTAACACACAAAAACACTCTAAAACACTAAAACACTCTAACACACAAAAACACTCTTACACACTAAAACACTCTAACACACTAAAACACTAAAACACTAACACACTAAAACAATAAAACACTAAAACAATAAAACACTCTAACACACTAAAACACTCTAACACACTAAAACACTCTAACACACTAAAACACTAAAACACAAAAACACTAACACTAAAACACTCTAACACACTAAAACACTGTAAAACACTAAAACACTCTAACACACAAAAACACTCTTACACACTAAAACACTCTAACACACTAAAACATTAAAACATTAAAACACTAAAACACTAAAACACTAACACTAAAACAATAAAACAATAAAACACTAAAACACTAAAACAATAAAACACTAAAAAAATAAAACACAAAAACACTAAAACACTAACACTAAAACACTCTAACACACTAAAACACTCTAAAACACTAAAACACTCTAACACACTAAAACACTCTAACACACGCATACACGTGTTACCATCCTTGTGGGGACTATGTGTGAACACCTGCCTTGTGGGGACTAACCTTTCTGAATGTTTTTACAACAGACTAATAACAGAAAAATGTTAAGAAAAAATTCATGATACAGGATCCTGCTTCAAATTTGCAAATATATTGTTATTTAATCGTACGCACAGCACCATCCTTGTGGGGACTTGAACAAGTGCTACCATCCTTGTGGGGACCTAGTCCGTAACACTATTTGTGATTGAATTCAGTCGAAGGCACATGGCTAAATGTTTATTTTATCAACAATGTACACAAACAACATCATAATCTCTTCATAAGTGAATTGCTGTACTAGGGGTATACATTAAAGACAGATTATGTTAATGTGCCAGAAAATATCATATCATGGTTAAAGAAAGAGACTTAAGCTGTATTTAACCTATTTATTAGTTCTTAAAATCTGAGGAGATAAGGGAACTAACACATAAAGAAATTAACATATGGAACCAAGGAATATGGTCAAGTGGAACCCAAAGCTTGATTAACTGTTTACATTTTTGCCAAAATAGATGTTCAGGTCCCCACAGAGATAGTGGGTGAAGATTTTGTTTAAGTCTCCATAGAAATAGTGTGTACATTCAAAGCTTAAATCCCATTATAAAGAGTGTGAAAACAATGATGTCCCCACAAAGATAGTGTGTTATCATAGCGGTGTTCAAGTCCCCACAGAGATAGTGTGTTATCATAGTGATGATCAAGTCCCCACAGAGATGGTGTGTTATTATAGTGATGTTGAAGTCCCCGCAAAGATAGTGTGTTATTACAGTGTTGTTCAAGTCCCTACAAAGATGTTGTGTTATTATAGCGATGTTTAAGTCCCCACAGAGATAGTGCATGAAGGTGGTTGTGTTTAAGTCCTCATTATAATAGGGCCTGATTCACAAAGGTAAAAAGTCTAACTTTACTACTTTTCAATATTCACAAAGCCCCATTCAGTGAATGTAAAGCTGATGATGTTCAAGTCGAAGCAAACACAAGGAGATGATGGACGGAGTGCTGAAACTTTTCAGTCACTCACCCCCAGTCACAGATCTGGGTTGAATACATCATTGTTCTTTAGCTCACTTCACTACCTCAATTCAGACCCAGCTATAAGCAAATCAGTCTTGACACTGTGCCTCATGGGAACATTCCAGCCAGAACTTCCAGGCCAGGTGTTCCCTGGACCGGAAACAAGCATCCCGGGACCAATTTCGGGTAACACCTCCTCATCAGCCAGGCTAGCTCGAATCCTGTGGCACAGTGAGCAAGGGACCCACGTCTGGGCATACCCTGCCAAATTAGGGCGAACAAAGCAAAAACAAGAAATTATGGACCGAGTGCTGAAACTTTTCAGTCACTCACCCCCAGTCACAGATCTGAGTTGAATCCATCATAGGTCTTTAGCTCCCTTTGCCACCCCATTTCAGACCAGTTATATGCATATCAGTCTTAACCCTGTGCCTCATGGCACACCCTGGTGCTTCAAGTCAAAACAGAGCTTGCGTTTAATTACAGGAATGCTCAAGTCCCCACAGAGATGATATGTTTTTATAGTGATGTTCAAGTCCCCACAAAGATAGTGCTTTATTATAGTTTTTTTTCAAGCCACCACAAAGATAGAGTGCTATTAAAGCGATGTTTAATTCCCCACAGATATAGTGCATGAAGATGATTGTGTTTAAGTCCTCATTAAAATAGGGCCCGATTCACAATGGTAAACTTAGACAAAAAATCTAACTTTTCTACTTTTCAGTTTCAACAATGTAAACTTAGACCAAAAGTCTAACTTTAATACTTATCACTATTCACAAAGCCCCATACAGAGAATGAGAAGCTGATGATGCTCAAGCCAAAACAGAGCTTGTGTGTAGTTATAGGAATGCTCAAGTCCCCACAGAGATGGTGTGTGACTATAGTATTACCACGGTTGCCAAAGAGAATGTGTGCGATTATAGAATTAGTGCATGATAATAGCCATGTTCAAGTCCCCACAAAGATAGTGTGTGATTATATTGATGCCCAGGTCTCACAGAGATAGTATGGGATTATAGGGATGCCCAGATCCCTCCAGAGATAGTGTGTGATTATAGAGATGCCAGGCCCCCACAAAGAAAGCTGTCTAATTATAGGGATGTCCAGGTACCAAAAACATAGGAGATGAGAGTCTAAACTTGCTGAACAATCTTTGCTCATCAAAAGGCAAATCAAACAATTGCGAATGAACATCTCCTGAATAAAATGTCATCAGAGAATGTCTAGGGAAACTTACGGCACATCTTGTCGTATCTTGTCACATTTGCTCTGTGTTCAAAGACAGAGGTCAAATGTCAGGCTTTGTCTTCTGAGGGAGCTTGGTGTTTACATTTCTTTTTCCGACATAAAAGTGAGCAGAATTATGTGACACTCTTGCTGGATACTAGATGTAAGAAAGGTTTTTTTCTAGCATACAAAATTTAAAATAACTGTGCAAGTATTTCTGAATATTGTAAAATAGCAACATACAGGAGAAACACATTTTTTGTTAACTCTGAAGTGTTTTGGAAACAAATTCTTTAATATGATCAAACAAATCAATGCACTAGGTGATGGAATTTTCACACAATATTGTTTGTGTACTGTATAGCTTTATTTGTAAAATGGAATGTCTGTGCAAATGTAATGGACATTTCAATTAAAAATGTGTTGTCTGTAATGGCAGTGTCCTACCATACCATGCATACTCCACTCTGCTCTTCACCATTCCATTTCAATGCACTCTACTCTGCACCACTCCACTTTACACCACTCCATGCCACTGCACTCTACTCCACTCTGCACCCCATCAATGTATGCCACTGCACTCCACCCAACTACACTCTATGCCACTTCACTCTACGCTTCTCTACTCTATTCTGCAGCACTCCACTCTGTACAAATGAACTGTATGCCACTCTGCTCTACACCACTGCACTCTTCACCACTGCCCTCTACATCACTCCAATCTAGCTCACGCCAATCTACTCTGAACAACTCCACTCTATGCCACTCCACTCTACACCACTCTGCACCACTGCACATAATGCTAATAGACTTCATGCCAATGCATTTTACTCTGTAACACTCAACTCTTTGCCCTATTCATTCTACACCAATCCACTCCACTCCACTCTACGCTGCTGCACTTTACCCTGCACCACTCCACTCTACGCAACTTCTCTTTACTCGGAAACAATTTATTCTATGCCACTGCACTCTATTACGCTACTCCACTCCATGCCACTCTACCCAAACCCATTGCACTCTACACCACTGCACTATATGCCAATGCACTCTATGCCAATGCACTCCACTCTGCACCACTGTACTCCATGCCACTGTACTTTACACCAATGCACTCTACACCACACTACACCACTGCACTCTACGGGCCCGATTCACTGAACTAACTTAAGACAAAATCCTAAACTTACTACCATTTCGGTATTCACAGAAGGCACTTACTCATTTTGGTATTCACAGAAGGCACTTACTCATTTTGGTATTCACAGAAGTTAGGACTCCTAACTTTAGGACTCCTAAATGCCTTCTGTGAATACCGAAAGCCTTAAAATTAGGATTTTTCTCAGTTTAGTAGTAGTAAAGTTAGGAGTCCTAACTTTAGGACTCCTAAACTGAGAAAAATCCTAATTTTAAGACTTTCGGTATTCACAGAAGGCATTTAGGAGTCCTAAAGTTAGGACTCCTAACTTCTGTGAATACCAAAGTGAGTAAGTGTCTTCTGTGAATACCAAAATGAGTAAGTGCCTTCTGTGAATACGAAAATGGTAGTAAGTTTAGGATTTTGTCTTAAGTTAGTTCTGTGAATCGGGCCCTACGACACTCTGCTCTGCACTACTGCACTCTATACCAATGAACTCTATGACACTTTACTTTGCATGACAGCAATCTGCATCACTCCACTCTATGCCACTGCACTCTGCACCATTCCACTCTGCACCACTCTATGCGACTGCACTCTCTGCCACTCTACTCTTCACCACTGCATTCTATGCCACTGCACTCTATGCCACTCTACTCAGCACACTCCACTCCGCACCACTGCTCTACTATGCACCACTCTAATCTACGCCACTGCATCCTATGACACTGCATTGCACGCCACTGAATTCTATGCTGTCGCACTCTATGCCACTGCACTCTACCTAAACAACTCCACTCTACACTTCACTCTGCTCTGAAACACTTTACTCCACGCCACTGCACTATATTCAACTGTACTCTATGCCACTCAACGTCACTCTGTGCCACTACACTATATGGCACTTCACTTTACTCTGAAACAATCTAGTTTATGTCACTTTACTCTATGCCACTGCACTCTATATCACTCTATCCACTTGGCGCCACTGCACTCTGTCACTCTACTCGAAACAACTGCACTCTATGCCAATGCACTCTACTCTGCCCGATTGTACCCGTTGCTATTCTACTCTATGCCACTCTACACCACTGCACTCTGACACTCTACCCTGCACCACTCCACTCTGTCACTTCACTCTACTCTGAAACAATCTACTCTATGCCACTGCACTCTATGCCACTGCAATCTATGTAATTTTATTCCACTCTGCGCCTTTCCGCTCTATGCCACTGCACTCTATGCCACTGCACTCTAAACCATTATTTGAACCTGTGACCATGTTGTCAAACACAGGCCCCTACAGTAGAGGCATAAGTCCACTAAGTCACCAGACCCGGCCACTCCATTCTACTCCACTCTACGCTACTGCACTCTGCAGCACTTCACTCTATGCCACTGCACTCTATGCCACTGCACACTACAGCCCTGTCTTCTATTGTGCGCCACTCTATGCCACTCTATTCTGCACCACTCTATGCCACTACGCTCTGCGACTCTATTCTAACCTGCACCACTGCACTCTGCACCACTCTACTCTGCACCACTTCACCCTGCACTACTGCACTCTACTGTTCAACACTCTAATCTATGCCACTTCATTATACAACACTGTTTTGAATGCTGCTGAATTCCATGCCTCTGTACTCTATGCCACTGCACTCTATACCGCTGTACTCTGCAACACTCTATGCCAATGCATTCCACACCAGCTCACTCTACGCTACAATCCTCCAGTGAACGAGACTCTATGTGACTCCACTCCGCCGCTCCAATTCAGGACACTCTATGTCACAAAACTCTTCTCCACTCTTCACCATTCGACTCTGACACTTCACTCTGCTCTCCTCTACATCACTAACTTTTAGCCATGCTGAACAGCCGCCACGCTGGTGTACAACATGGTTAAAACACATTGGCAAAACCAATGACTCTTGCATAGGTGAGATCCATTGACTTTGCCAATGCTTGGTTTGTGTTGTCTTTGTCTTCCCACATATGTCTCTCCATTTCAACCTTCCATCATCTCCTTGCCATGACTCCTCATGTTTTTTTTTTCCAGGGTTTGAATTGAACTAATCAGCTAAATGAAGTTCTGTTGCTTTTATTTAAATTTGTAGTTGCATAGAGCACAATCTATACTCAAAGGTATTAAAGTGGTTTATTTGAGCCCCAATTACATTACACAAGGTCACGTTCACTTTTCAGGCACGGGAAGATTAGGTTATTTGCCCAGAATCAAAAGATGTTGAGCCGATGCCGAGATCTCTAACTCCAATCTCCGTATACTTTCCTCTCCCCTTATCCTGTTGCCATGTAATGTTTTGCATTTGCTGAACCTCTGACATATAATTCAACGAATAGTTTTAAGGTGTATAAAGAATGATTTTATTGTATTAGTTTATTTTAAAACGAGATGCTGTTTGCAGAAAATATGTCTGCATTATCAGTAACGTTTTATTATAGAAAGCATGATGTGATAGGGACTGCGAGTAGCAGAACAGTTAAGAAGGGAGATAAAGGAACTGCGCAAAACTGAAAAATCGTTTTGCCTTGTGCAGAATTCACGAATAGAACCCATGTTTCCAGAAGCAAAAAAAATAGCAATCTCAACATTCCTGTCACAATTGATTAGGGTCCTCAAGTATTTTACAATTTAAAATTAATTAGTGTAAAATAAAAATGATGCTAGCTAGCAGCATGGCAGCATTTCACATGTAGCGAAAAAGGTCCTAGCCTGAGAAATACCTTTTTTGTCATGAGAGAGAAAATAGTCTTAGCATATGTAAGAAGATGCACTTGATAACCTTTTGCTGGACAGCTGCCTTCCGTTCCCACAATGAAAGGTTGAAAAGGCAGAGATGCGTGTAAAGTTCATTTTTCAGCTTGGGTGTTTATGTTGAGCCCATTGAATCCCCTCCCACACGACTACAATCTGGGATGCAAGGTGCCCCGGGATGTCTTGCTGCTGTGCACGCCCTGGCTCAGGGTGTGAAATGGCCAGGTCAGAATGAAGCTGAGAGCGTCAAGTTTCCAGCCCTTTGTTATGCTGAACCTGGGAGAGCGCCCATTCACACCTGATTCACGGCCATAGTCATGACAACAAAGACAGACAGAAGAGGCTCTCTCCCCTGCATCAACTTGACTGTGGGGGAGGGTTCCACAAAGGATGGGCACTTCGGAAGGAGGGCGAGTTTAGCAACAGAGTACATCAGATTAACGCGCCTGTCCTCCTCAGTCAGGATTCATACACATTGTGTGTTCTCTAGTCAGCAGAAGGGGCAGGGACAGGGGCACGGGAACTTTCATTTCCTGGTTCTTAAAAGCGTGCATTGGAGCCTTGATATTTTGACTAGGGAATCGATTGTGAAAATCCAGTAATAACTCTAAGGTGCTTTTAAGAATACTATGAAATTCAAATCGCTAAACTATATTCACACTCCTAGTAAATGTAATAAATTTAATTTAGAATTTCATTTAGAATAATACATTGTCTATAGGTATTAGCGAGAGGGAATTTTTGAAACGTGAACTAGTGTGTGCTTTTTCCGTATTATCAATTTTATAGGTCCAATGTCTATGAATATTTTTTTATTATGTGGTGTTGGCATTGGTTCTCAGCATTGTATTCATTGTTTAATTTTTTGCATTCTGATACTTATAGTTTTCTTTTTACCCTGAGATATAGTACTACCAGCACCACAATGAGAAAAGCAGATGGGTCAAGTGTTGAATGAAGAATAACTTGTTAACTGTATGTATGTTTGTATGTATCTATGCATGTATGTATTTGTATGTATGTGTCTATGTGTGTATACATGTATGTATGTATGCAGGGCTTTAAGTGGCCCGGGTCTCACCGGGTCTGAGCACCGGCCCTATCGGGCTCTGTATTGTGCCCTGGCACATGCGGTCCAATTTTTTCCCTGACTGCAGTGACAGCAGGCACATCGATGTGCTTGTGTTCAGTGTTGTAGAGGAAGGGAAATCCTTTAAAGAGAGTCATTTTCTCTCTGGATTTCCCTTCTCTTTTTGAAACTCAGGAGCAGCAACATTGTCGTGGTGTCACCAGGGCTTAAAGTGGAAATGTTTTCAATATTATATACACACCATAGTTGCTGCTAATTTATCTTGTGCAATTAGCAACCACTGACAAAGCCAATAGTCCTGGCTTTTAGGTATGATGTGACTTGTTGTATCATATATCTGGATGCAATGACAGGAACAGCAAAATACAAGTCGGGCAGCACACTGTGCTAAACACAGATTTTTAGCTTGCGTGTTTTTAAGCAACGCCTTTAATTGCACTGACCACGCCCCTTTGAGAGAGACCCCAGTTTTTCCATCACACTTAAAGCCTTGTATGTATGTATGTTTGTATAAATATATATATATATATATATATATATATTATCTACTGGCGGTCGCCAGTAGATAGTTATAGTTAGGACCGTGTTTCCATAGGAAATCCGCAACATTCTATTTGGAATAACTTTGGCGCCGATTGACGAATCCTCGCGAAATTTTCAAAATAGGTGGGGCGCTCTGCTCCGCTCCTTCCCTGAAAGTCTCGGGTGGATGCGTCAAGCGGGGGCTGAGAAAAAGGGGGGGTCCCAAAACGCGTTTTCCCCATGCATTTTTCCATAGGACCTTTAGTCCAAGCTACAGCCCGAACGGCTGAACAGAATTACTTGAAATTTGGCAGAGGGGTAGTCCTCGGGTCAGGGATGTGCCTTTTGCAGGTCTGGTGTAAATATGTTCAGTATTTCCTGAGAAAATAGCATTTAAATCAATATATATATCTATAAGCGCGCACCGTGCGCGTACGGTAAAACTTACCGTACTCGCACGCTGCCGTGTGCGAGCGCGATTCTGATTGGTTGTTAGATCTTAGTAAACATTCGAATCGGTCGAAACCAGGAAGTGTCGGCCGCCATTTTGTCTCTCGCAGTCTGAGGGGGTGAAAAACAAAGGTGGAGAAAGTGAAAAGGGGGCATGGTGGATAGTTCCTGACCCCCTAGCCTTTGTCAGGGGGTCCCAGAAGGACCCCCAAGGGCCAAAATTTCCTTTAATTTTTTGCGAAAAATCACAGAGTACACGTAGCATGCGCGTACGGTAGAAACGGAAAAATTCCGCGAACTGCGTAACGTCGGAGCGCAGTGCGCGAAGCGCACTGTGCGCGTACGGTACACGCACGGTAAAAAACCTTAAAAAAAAAAAACATAACTTAGCATTTAAAAAACCGTACAAATTCACTGAAAAAGCCATAGGTTTCACACACGTTATAGTTAGGAATTAGCATTTAAAAAACCTTGCAAATTCACTTAAAAAACCATAGGTTTCACACATGTTATAGTTAGCTGGACATTTCACTCGTGAAAAACCATTGAAATTCCCCCGTTATAGTTAGTGCAGGCAACTATAACTCACGTGACCGCAATCCTCTGCTGATGACGTCAGATATTACATCACTGATGACATATGTGTCTTTCTGAAAAATAAATATTTGTAATATATGTATAGCTAAAGATTAATGGAAGAAGACATGGGTAAATAAGTGTCTAAATACAGTGATGTAATATCTGACGTCATCAGCAGAGGATTGCGGTCGCGTGAGTTATAGTTGCCTGCACTAACTATAACGGGGGAATTTCAATGGTTTTTCACGAGTGAAATGTCCAGCTAACTATAACATGTGTGAAACCTATGGTTTAAGTGAATTTGCAAGGTTTTTTAAATGCTAATTCCGAACTATAACGTGTGTGAAAGCTATGGTTTTTTCAGTGAATATATATATATATACATATATATGTATGTATGTATGTATGTATGTAGCCCAAACCTAGCCAGAGGTAACGGCAAAATATGAAAGGCCAAAAACAGAGTATAGGCAGAGATTATTTCTATGGTTTTAGGGTGGGCTGCAGTGCATAGAGAGGGGAAGGGGACTTTCCAAGCCATTAATTTGAAGTATAGTCCACGTGCTGGCAATTCTTTATACCTTTTTCAATGAAGAAGAGGATGATAGCATTGCACTTCTCTGTTGAACATGGTATTTATCTGTCTGGTAAGGGTTTGGTGAAATGATTAATTATCTTGAAGGGCATTCCACTTTTGTTTGCTGCATCTTTGATGGTATGCGAATGTGTAGATTTTAGTAGAGCGAGTTAATTGGTAGGCAAGCTTTTCTTCCATTTTTTTCTAGTCAATTAATGTTGGTTGACGTCGAGTTACGTGGAGTACAAGGCTGCTTATAATTTAGTTATATACTTATGTGCATTCATGTGTCCATGAAAGTCTGCATAGTTTTCTCGGAATGTAGTGAAGTTTGCAAGAAGGGTATTAATGTTGGAAGCTGGGGGGTTAGGTTTTGATGCCCAGAGATATGTTCAAACTGTAGATTGACAAGAGGCAGCATTACCCTGCAGGTGCTTGGTGCTGTTCAGATGGAAGAAGAGGATTTGGAACTAGGGTCTACCATGATCCCCGGTAGAGGGCAACCCAGGGAGTGCTTTAAAGCAATGCTTGGCTTTGTCCATTTTACTAGAAGCAGGTCAAAAGATGGCGTTTGCTGGGAATGGTGGTTCTAAGTCGAATGGAGGGCTGTGGCTTTGTTAGCAGAGTTCGATTGGTGAGAAATGTTTTAAACAATGCAGGGTTTGTAGTAGTTGTGGTCCTGAGCCAGGTTTCGACGGGAACGAAAAATTGGTCTGTGCACCAAAATAAGTGTCCCTTACTACCAAACCAGTCAGCTGAAAAGTGACCCCCACTCCTTCAAATCAGACCAGTGTTGAACTTGCAAAATCACGCTATATGGATACTTTGCAAGATATGGGAGACTGCATGCTTTTGTGTTCGCTGCAGCCAATCTTGCAGTAATATCAGGGAAATTAACAATAAAACCAGCCCACCTTGCCATAAAACAGGCTCACATACTGACTTGTCAGGCAGGTCCATTGAGTGTCATTGGCTGATTGCCATGCATGAATGAGAAGGCTATTCCACAGGAGGGGCCTTACAACTGAGAAGTATCTGTCTCATGTGAACTGCAATTGGATTTGGGAGTTTGGAGGAAGTTGAAGTTGATGAAATGCAATGGTCTGGCTGGGGCATACTTTTGCATTCTGAACTGTTAGTTAGAGGCAGATGAACCATTTTTGCATTTGAAGGTAAGGAAACGTTCTTAAACATCTTGACGAAATCTCAGGGGCAGTTCAATGCATTTTAAATTTGCTCTGAATAAAAGCCTTGTTTGGTTTTGAAGATAAGTGGTTCTGGCATGTTTGACGGAAGTGCAGGAAAACAGACAGATTCCAGTTGATGGATTTTCTTTTTAAGCAGTTTCAGCACTTTTGACTACCACATATTGTGTATATTTCTTTTAGATAATTTTAGGTGTGGTAACATGAATCAGCAGTAAAGGAAATTTTGGAGTGTATCCGGTTCATGATACATTGAGGGGAATTAGCGGTGATCACTAGCAAAAATGTATCCCCAGAAAGTATTTGAATGAATAGGACTTGATTTTTTTCTTGGAGCAGAAGTAGGAGGTGTAGTGTTTATTAATGATTGCACTGGTTACAGAGAGAACTATATTGAAGAATGTGGTTATCAAAGATGGTGTGATGGTCATACCAAATGGCAGGGGTGATATTATGTGCATGGTGAACAATAGTGTCAAACAATGGCTTTTGATTTAAGGGAACGCAGTGATTGCTATTTCTAGGCTGTTGCTATGGCATTTGCCAAATAACTCTTTGAAGGGTGGGATAGTTTGGTCCTTGGCCTGAAGTTAAATCCCCTATGAATAGGAGGTGACTGGATATGAGGAATAAGTTGATTAAGAGAAAAGAGAAGTCTTCAAAGAAGATTTGTGCAGGACTAGGTGGGTGAGAGCAAGTACAGATTTTGATGGAAAGGTTAGGAGAGTCTTTCCAAGGATTCAAAAGAGTTTCTGTCACAGATGGTAAGCTTCAGAATGTGAACATTACTCTTATGGATAATGTGTGAGACATGCACTCTACCTTTAGGTCTGTTGGTGAGTTTGAGGGAGTAATCTGTGGGCTAATGTGGTAAAATGTCAGGAGAGAGAAGGCTGTGACTAAGGTTTGAGTGACAATGGGATAGTCTGAAGCCAGGCTGATACTCAGGTCTGTGAAGTTCTCGGAATGTCTGGTGGCATGCCTAGCATTAAAAGGCAATACCTTACATTATATACGTTTTGCGCACATTTTGTGTTACACAGACAGTTGGTAGAGAAATGATGAGAGTTTTGGATCCCTTGATTTTTTAGGAAGAGTATAAGAATTTCAGGGCTGGTGAAGTCGTAATTCATCAGATTGTGCAGGTGTTCTGGAGAGTATTTGATAAACAAAGATACTGTATTCAGATATGGTAGTTGTACATATAAGTAATCAATGGACACTATATGTCTATGGCACTGTAGAAGGGTGCTGGTTGCAGACCTCCAAGGCCCAAACATTTAGTGGCAGGAGAAGGTAGTCATGTGACCAGATAGGATTTGCTCTTCCCATCAGCCTGCTTACAAAACTTCTGATCACAACCCTTAAGTGGTGGCCTGGGTATGTGTTTTAATGAGCCAATTAGACTCACCTTGCTTTTCTTCCATACTTTGCTTTCTAGGGCTTAAGGCTGCTCAAGCTGTGCCGCCTCAAAGCACAGCCTCTTTTGCCTCTTTTCAATGGCCCGATGCTCTCCAGGGTACCTACATGGCTGTTCAGGCACTAGTGGACTGCGGGTTTTGCCTTCGTCTCTTGGTCCCCGCAGCTTTTATGGTTCAAATCTTTTATTGATTTTCAAGACAAATAAAGGAAGAAGGAACCAGACCCCCAGCTCCCAGATACAATGTATTACAGACACAAGTGTCGCGACTAGTAGCATTACCCAGGTAAAAGGCATGGAGCGGGTCTACAAAAGGGAACATATAAAAAGAACAACAAAAGGCAGCGCACCAAAGAAAACCCCCAACATATCCACCCTCCTCCCCCCACTCTCATCCACCAACTAAAGCCCCACGGGAAAGGAAGGGAAGGGATTATGAAACGTGCAGAGAATCATCTTAGCCTAGTAACTCTACGTGAGGAGCCCTTCTGTGGGATTTGCGTGTCAGCAAGGCGTAGAAGTCTTAAGTAGCGGGGGCAAGTCAGTTCCCTGAATTCAGTTATGAGCAGAGTGAGAAAGGGACCCCACAACTCCGGGAACTTGGACCCTCTGCCTGCCAGAGTGAGAGTGAGCTTCTCCATCCCCAGTACCAGCCAGAGTCTCTGCAGCCATCCAGAGTGAGGTGGAGGCAGGGGGGAGCGCCAGTATATTCTGAATGGCCGCTCTGAGGGCGACTGCGATCAGGCAACCTCTTCGGGATCTTAGGGGATACATCAACGGATTAGGAAGGCCCAAGAGGATGTAGGCTAGGAAGCGTGGGAGCTGTGTATCCAAGTGAGTGTCTATTTCGTCAAGGATTGGGGACCAATATGGCTGAATGCGGACACAGCTCCACAAAAGGTGTTCTAGGGTACCCACCTCCCCACAACCCCTCCAACACAGAGCGCTCTGACGGGAGTCAAAGTGATGGAGGCGCTCCAGCGTGCAATACCAGTAGGTAACTACCTTAGTCAATGTCTCAGTGAGGACTGTGTGGTATGCTGAGTGTCGAGCCCTGTAGTAAATATTGTCCCATTCCTTATGGGTGAGGGACCGGCCTAGCTCCCGTTCCCTGTGTGCCCGACCTGCATTATATGTGAGTGTAGTAGTAGCCAGGAGGTGCTTGTAAAGATCAGAAATGAGCTTCTCGTCAGAGGTTCGGGTGACAAGCCATTTCTCAAATGTGGTTAGAAACGTTTGACAGGGCTAGAGAAATTAATAACTAAAAAGGGCAAGCCTCAGTATTAACGCTAAGCAACAGTCCATTAGTTTCAATAAACCACAACAAATCCCTTATAGAAAGTACATTTTACTTTTGGATATATCAATGTGTTTTCTTATGTTGAAAGTGAGTGTTCATTATGGGATTGAATGTTAATGCTAGAAGGACAACTGCTCAGTTTGCATTGAACACAAGAGCAGGCAATGTTGATAAGTAATAATTGCATTTTAAAATACACCTTTAACACTTAGTTAATAATATCACTTTTTGTACAGATATTCATCCAAAGTACATCTAGTTTGTCTAGTGGATTGCCAGGTGGTATGATGTCTGTGTGAGCTGCATGCTCACAAGTTTGAATCTGAGTTAAATATGTTTCAGCCTTCCATCGTTCTGGGGTGGGTGAATGTAGTACCATTAAAATGGATGATTGTAATAGTTTTCATATAATGCTTCAAACCCCATTGAGGAGTACAGAAGTGCATTATCAGAAGGTTAGCATGCTACAGGCTTAGCTTAAATGATGGTGTTTTGCAGTGAGAGCTATGTGGAAAGCATTTTGGTGCTGTGCATGAGTGACCAGAAGTGTTCTTATCCTGTCCTGGACAGTAGAGCTTATCAGTGAGAGGAGAGAAATAGTCTGCACAGTTTACATTAATTGGCTGCTATGATTTACTATTCAGTGTTGATCACTGTAATGAAATTGTGGCCACGGTTAAACTTTCATTACCCTTAATGCTGATCAGGCCTCTATGTTGTAGTGGCCCTAATGGCATTATTCTCTTTTCCTTGCAGCAATATAAAACACTTCAAGCAACAAACAAAGGTCACAGGATGTTTTCTTCTTGTGCATCAGGGCTATTTAAAAATGTTCCTTCCTAGGACTGGCATGCTTCACATGGCAGCTCCAGAAAGACAATTTCAGTTATGGTAACTACAACCTAGGGCAAGTGCCAGTTTTAGCTGGTGGTTGTCTGGTGGAGAGACCACTGGGGCAATGGTTTCCACTGGAGTTGGTTGAAGCTCAACTGACAGAAACCCAGCGATCGCACTACTTGTTTGGCAGTGGAGAAGTGTTGCTAATTTATAGCTGCACTCTTGCTCCGCCAAACTATAAAGGACTGCCAAAAGGATTTTTGTTTTGTTAGCTATTTATGCTATTAACTTTTAGGGAGATGGTTGTTATCAAATTGTTGCTGTCAAATGAATATATGTTTGCAAAGTATTACAATGCATGAATGTATTTGTCAGGATAATATCTCAAAAATACATGATTGCAAATGTCAGCTCTGAGATGGGTGAGGACCAATGGTTGTGCACAACACTTAGTAAAACAGAATAAAAGTATATCAAGATAGAAAACCGATTTAAAAACACTTTGTACTGGGGTTACAAGAGTGATGTTATTTACTTTGTTTAGTCATAACTCTCAAATAATGTTTGTTTCTTACTAAAGTTCTTTCTAAGGGAATGGCAGGATTTCCAGCATGCACACAGTTAACCATTCGTGTCATCGTAGGTTATTTTTAAGTGATATCTGATATTTCATATGCAAAAACATCAAGGTAGCCAAAACTGGGAGTTACAAAGACTATTTGCAATAATATTAGTGAGCTGGCGCTGTACATTCTAATATTGAAAACAGGTCACCATCCTTGAGTATCAAATGTAAACACACATGGAATATGGACCAGTGAGCCTGTGCACGTTGAGTGACCTGGTCAACGAGAGCAGAAAAGAGCTGAAATTAGATCATGATCCCAAAGCTGTTCCTAACAGGGGCCCCCAAATTACATTTTGCTCAGGGCCCCCGAAATCTTTAAGATGTCCCTGTGTGCGTGCACTTGGAGTGTGATGGAAAACATAGGACAGGAAGTAGTGAGTAAGTGCAATCACTCTCTGTACTCTGGGCTCTTGTTGGGCTTCAGTGTGCCGATTATTGCCCACTCTGTAGTCCACTGGATTAATCACTGCTTCTATTCTACTAATGAAATTAAAAGGTGGACTTCGAGGCGCTGCATGGCTTCTTGCATTTATGTGGTGCTCGCACTGTGCAGTCGAGGTAGTTAACAAGTTCGCATCAGATGTTGCTTTCTTGCCAATTAACATTAAATAAACAGCTTCAAGTAAAATGGTAATTTTGAAGAAATAAGTATATAGGTGCAGAGTTAAAATATTGTTGTAAAGGGAAGGCGTGGATGATTCCATCACTGAAATTGTATACTTATAACACCACATCCCAGCTAACAAACTACTAGAACAGCGTCAGCCCAAGGCAGCATTTTTCCAGCAGTGTTGCCTGTTACAGGCGGGGCAGGCACTACAGAGTTCAGTGATTTTTGTGTTTACAGAGAGATCACATAATATGGTACTGTTTAAAATAAAAAAAGAGATGGTTTGCAAATCTAAGTTGCAATAAGGGTTTCCATAGCCAAACATGGTCTGGCAAATTTCAAATGATATAATTTGTCTGAGCTTCTGAAAGCAACTGCAATGGTCAGAATAGGTGTAATCTCATGTAGGGTGCGACTGGAGTGTGGCTACACAGTTGTTTTACAGCATGATCAGCTTTCAAAGCTGCAGTAGAATAGTGCCTTTCCATTTCAAGATAGTGGTTGATAATAATGTACAAGTCTCCTTAAAGAGTGTGTGACTGTAATGCTGTTTTAGTATCAGAGACATACTGTGGTCCTGATTCACAAAGGTAAACTTACACTTGTTTACGATTTTTTGAATTTCCCGTGGAATTTTAAGAGTAGTATCTTTATGACTGGGGAGTCTCTGCACTTGGGGCAGAGACTCCACTCATAAAAAGGTAGGGAGTCTTACAAATAACGCTCATAAAATTGCTTTGTGAATTGCAAAATGTCATAAACTTACACAAATGTTTAAGTTTACCTTTGTGAATCAGGCCCTGTGTGATTATGGGACTGTTCAAGACCTTCCACAGAATATGTGTGAAGTTAATCATATTCAATTCCCCACAAAGACAGTGTGTGGATATAATAGTCAAATCTCCCCACAGATAGTGTGTGGTTAGTGATCAGTTTGAGTCGCAACTGAGACAGCATGTGGTCATTAGGATGTTCATGCTGCCACAAAGATAGTGTGTGTTTATTATGATTTTCAAATACCCCCAGAGATAGTATGCAACTATGTTATGTTATAACCATTTATATTGCTAACTACTACCCGTAGGTGTCTATGGCAGATTGCGGACCACATACTGCAGAGAAGGATTCGTTTTTTAAAAAGCCAGGTTTTAAGATGTAGTAGTGTTCAAGTCCCAACAGTGATAGTGTTTAAATAATCTTCATGTTCTTACACAGATAGCATGTAAAGGTAGGATTGTTCACATCCAAACAGGCATTACAGACATGTTTAACCCTGCACATACATAGCGTTATTATAGTGATGTTCAAGTTTCAAAAAGATTGCGTGTGAAGAAAATGATGTTCAGGTCCCCACACAGATAGTGCATGATTATAGGACTGTTCTAGAATTCACACAGATTGTGTGTGAAATTAATCTTGTTCAAGTCCCCACAAAGATAGTGTGTGAATATGATTTTGAAATCTCCCCATAAAAATTGTGTGACTATCAACATGTTCAAGTCCCCACAAAGATAGTGTGTGGTTATAGGGATGCTCAAGTCCCAACAGTGATAGTGTGTGGTTACTGGGATGTTTAAGCTGCCACAAATAGAGTGTATGTTTATTAGGATTTTCAAGTCCTCACAAACATAGTGTGTAGTTACAGGGATGCTCAAGTCCCCGCAGTGATAGTGTGTGGTTACTGAGACGTTCAAGCTGCCACAAAGATAGAGTGTGTTTATCAGGCTGTTCAAGTCCCCACAAAGATAGTGTGCAAAGATAATAATGTTCAAGGGCCCGATCTAGATTTTGGCAGAAGAATTACTCTGTCAACATCAGTGACAAAGATCCCACCTGCCTAAATATAAATCCCATAGGATATTATGGGATTTATATTTTGGTGGATAGGATACTTGTCACTGTTTTGACAGAATAACCCATCTACCGAAATCTAGATCAGGCCCTAAGTCCCTGCAATTGTAGTGTTTAAAGATAATCTTTAAGTCCCCACACAGATAGTGTGTGAAGATAATGATGTTCACATTTAAACAGAGATAGTATATGATTATAGACATGTTCCAATCTGCATATACATAGTGTGTGATTATAGGTATGTTCAAGTTTTCCCAAGATTGTGTATGTTTTTAGGTGCAATAAAGGCCTCGCAGAGATGGTGTGAGAAGGTAATGATGATCAAGTTTCCACAAAGATAGAGCATAAAGATGATGTTCAACTCTTCACAAGTATAGTGTGTGTAGATAATGATGTTTAAGTCCCCAAAGAAATTAAGCGATTTCAGGAAAGTTCAAGACCTCACAACGATTGTATGTGAAGGTGATCATGTTCAAGTCACCACAAAGATGGTGGTTGATGATCATGTTCAAGTCTCCACAAAGCTAGTGTGTGATTAAAATGCTGTTCTAATATCACAGAGATACTGTGGTCCTGATTCACAAAGGTAAAATGAATTTTTTGCAATTCGCAAAGGCATTTTATGAGTAGTATCTTTATGACTGATGCGTCTCTGCAATCGGGGCAAAGACTCCACACATAAAAAGATATAGAGTCGTAAAAATATCGCTCGTAAAATTGATTTGTGAATTGCAAAATGTCATAAACATACACAAATATTTAAGTTCACCTTTGTGAATCAGGCCCCGTGTGATAATGGTAATTTTCAAGACCTTTCACAGATAGTGTGTGAAGTTGATCATATTCAAGTCCCCACAAACATAGTGTGTGAATATATTGGTCAAATATCCCTACAAATAGTGTGTGGTTAGTGATGAGTTTGAGTCCCCACAGAGACAGCATGTGGTTATTAGGATGTTCAAGCTGCCACAAAGATAGTGTGTGTTTATTATGATGTTCAAGTACCCCTAGAGATAGTGTGCAACTATAGTAGTGTTCAAGTCCCAACAGTGATAGTGTTTAAATAATATTCATGTCCTTACACAGATAGTATATAAAAGTAAGATTGTTCACATTCAATCAGGGATTATAGGCATGGTCAACCCTGCACATACATAGCGTTATTATAGTGATGTTCAAGTTTCAAAAAGATTGCGTGTGTAGTAAATGATGTTCAGGTCCCCACACAGATAGTGCATGATTGTAGGACTGTTCTAGAACTCACACAGATTGTGTGTGAAATTAATCTTGTTCAAGTCCCCACAAAGATAGTGTGTAGTTACAGGGATGCTCAAGTCCCAACGGTGATAGTGTGTGGTTACTGGGATGTTTAAGCTCCCACAAAGAGAGTGTAGGTTTATTAGGATTTTCAAGTCCCCACAAAGATAGTGTGTAGTTACAGGGATGCTCAAGTCCCAACGGTGATAGTGTGTGGTTACTGGGATGTTTAAGCTCCCACAAAGAGAGTGTATGTTTATTAGGATTTTCAAGTCCCCACAAAGATAGTGTAGTTACAGGGATGCTCAAGTCCCCACAGTGATAGTGTGTGGTTACTGAGATGTTCAAGCTGCCTCAAAGATAGTGTGTGTTTATTAGGATTTTCAAGTCCCCACAAAGATAGCGTGTGGTTACAGGGATGTTCAAGTCACAGCAGTGATAGTGTATGGTTAATGGGATGTTCAAGCTACCTCAAAGATAGTGTGTGTGTTTATTAGGATGTTCAAGTCTCCACAAAGATAGTGTGCAAAGATAATAGTGTTTAAGGGCCTGATTTAGATTTCGGTGGAAGGGTTACTCTGTCACAACAGCGACAGGTATCGCGTCCGCCAAAATATAAATCCCATAGGATATTATGAGATTTATATTTTAGTGGACGGGATATCCATCACTGTTGGTGATGGAGTAACCCATCTGCCGAAATCTAAATCAGACCCTAAGTCCGTATAGTGGTAGAGTTTAAATATGATCTTTAAGTCTCCTCACAGATAGTGTGAGAAGGTAATGATGTTCACATTTAAAAAGGAATACTATCTGATTATAGGTATGTTTAAATCTGCATATAAATAGTGTGTGATTATAGGGATGTTCAAGTTTTCCAAAGATTGTGTGGGTTTTTAGGTATGATCAAGACCTCAATTAGATGGTGTGAGAAGATAATGATTGATCAAGTTCCCACAAAGATAGAGCATGAAGATGATGTTCAAGGCTCCACAAAGACACTGTGTGTAGATAATGATGTTTAAGTCCCCAAAGAAATGAAACGATTACAGGAAAGTTCAAGACCTCACAGCCATTGTGTGTGAAGGTAATCAAGTCACCACAAATATAGTGGTTGATGATCATGCTAAAGTCTTCACAACAAATGCTGTTCTAGTGTCACGGAGACACTGTGGTCCTGATTCATAAAGGTAAAATTAAACTTTTGTTTAAGCTTACAAATTTTTGCAATTCACAAAGGCATTTTACGAGTAGTATCTTTATGGCTGCAGAGCCTCTAAACCCGTGACAGAGACTCCACATACACAGAAGTGTAAGTTTACCTGTGAATCAGGAAATTTGTGATTATGGGAATGTTCAAGACCTCCCACAGATTGTGTGTGAAGTTAATCATGTTCAAGTCCCCACAAAGATAGTGTGTGAATATAATAGTCAAATCTCCCCACAGACATAGTAGGTGGTTGCTGGGGTGTTCAAGCAGCCACAAAGATAGTGTGTGTTGATTATTATGTTCAAGTCCCCACAGAGATAGTGTGCAACTATTGTAGTCTTCAAGTCCCTACAGTGAAAGTGTTTAAAGATAATCATCATGTCCATACACAGATAGCATGTGAACGTACAATTGTTCACGTTCAAACATGCATTATAGGCATGTTCAACCCTGCACATACTTAGGGCCTCATTACGATGTTGGTCAGAAACTACACCGCCCGACTCCTTGTCGGATTCGGTTCTGACTGACTTGTGGCCGGTGGTTCTTGCCCGACCAATAACGATGCTTCCAAACACCGTTCGGAAGGACTCCCATTGACTTCAATAGGAGCCTCTGTTCCGACCGACAACACAGGCTCCTATTGGAAAAAAATGGGTGGCTGCGGAAAACCTTGCTCCCTGTTGTTGGCTCCCCATGGTGCCTGCCACACTGTACATGGTTACATAGGGGGGGTCCCCTGGATATTCCCCTGAGCCCAAACCAGAAGACTCAGGATGAAGGGGGGCCTTCTAGGGGCCCCATAGTCAGTTTCCAACAGCATTTTCGTGTCAGACAGACCAAGTCAGAAAGGATGTTGGAATCAGACATCGTAATCAGTCAGGCAGAAATGCTGGCAGTTGAGCTGTACGAATCAGTTCCGATTCGGAATTCACCTTCCGACCGTGAACATCATAATCGGTCAGTCGGAATTGTTTCTTACTGAGTCGGGCGGATGGGTTCCAACACGGTCTAGGGGAATCCGACTGCCGGTCAGATACTTTATGAACTACCTCATAATGAAGATTATAGGAATGTTCAAGTCTTAAAAAGATTGTTTGTGAAGTAAATGATGTTCAGGTACCCACCGAGATAGTGTGTGATTATAGGAATGTTTAAGATCTCAAAGAGATTGAGTGTGAAGGCAGTCATGTTCGAGTCTCCTCAACAATTGTGTGTGAAGATTATGATGTTCAAGTGCCCACACAAATAGTGTGTGATGATAGGACTGTTCAAGAGCTCACACAGAATGTATGTGAAATTAATCTTATTCAAGTCCCCACAAAGATAGTGTGTGAATTTAATGTTAAAATCTCCCCATAAATAATGTGTGGTTACTAACATGTTCAAGTCCCAACAGAGATACTGTGTAGTTATTGGGATGTTCAGCCACTCTTGAGAAGTCTTCCCTGGCTGGCTGCAAATCCACAAAAACACCTGTTGTGGATGATCACAGTTCAGTGGGCAGTCTAAGACTCTTCTTACTCAAGTTACATGCTTAAAGAGTCTGGAAGGCATGCCATGCTGAAGGGAGCAGTGTACCTGTTTTGAATTAACCCAGAATGCCTATGTGGGCATGAGATAACTTGAAGTACAAGTTAGTGAATAAACTGGAGCTAGCACAGCTCAGAAACAGGGGTGTCGTGTTGCTTCACCAGCTACAGGGGGGCTATAGTTCTTTGTGTTCCTATTCTGTCTTCACCTGGGCGGACAAAATGTCATAATTAATGCAATAAAGGAATACTGCCTCAATAGAAAAGCAAACAGGAGAAAGGAAGAACAAAAGATGGGTAAAGAGAAAAAGGAAAGAAAGAAGGAATATTTAAAGGAAGGATGGGTGAAAGAAAGAAAGATGGGTGTATGAGTAGGTGGGTGGGTGGATGGATGAGTGGGTGAAAGGATGCATGAAATGAATGGATAGTAAATGGCTAGATGGATGACAGAGGGAATGAATAGGTGGATGAACATGTGAAAGGGTGGCAGAGGTAAGACATGGATAGATGGCAGAGTAAAGCTGGATAGATAGATAGGTGAATGGACAGGTGAAATGATGGAAGAGTAAAGGTATTGCTGTATGTATGTATAAATGAATGAATGGATATGTGGATGGGTGGGTGGAAGGATGGCAGATTAAAGTGATGGATGAGTGGATGAAATGAGTTAATGTATGGCAGACTGGATGAATGAGTAAATGGATGACAGAGTAGATGGATTGCTGAATGGATGGCAAAGTGGATGGATGGCAGAGTGGATGGATGGATGGCTAGATGGAAGGCTGAGTGGGTAGATAAATGACACAGTGGATGGATTGATGATGATGGATGGCTGAGTGAGTAGATAGATGGTAGAGTGGATGGGTGGGTGTCAGAGAGGATAAATGGAAGAGTGAATGGATGCTAGATTGGATAACAGATGGATGGCAAGGTGGATGATGGATGAATGGCAGAATGGAGAGAGGGATGACAGAGTGGGTGGAAGGATGGATGGATGCATGGCAGAGTGGATGAATTACAAAGTGGATGGATGGATGGCAGGCTGGATAGATGGATGGCTTTATGGATGTAATGGTGAAGAATGAATGACGGATGAAAGAATAAATGACTGATACAATGTAAAGGTGAAAAAGTGGATATCAACCGATAGGGTGAAATGATGCCTGGATGGAAGAGACAAGGGAGCTCTTCTAGGGCGGGTTGGGCTCGCTTACTTGGTGCCATCAGAGCTTTAGTTCAAAATCAGGGAGTATGTTCATTTTCTGGCGACTTTCTTGGTCAGAAACATGGAGCTGTGGTGCCACCCTGTGATCTAAATAAACTAAACATGGGGCAGTGCTATATAAACATTTGTAATATTCCATTGCACTCCCTTGGACAAATAGTAAAAATAGTACAGCACCATATTTTCAAAGAGTTGCATGCCAATGATGCCTTTTTGTGTGATTCTAAGCATTGCACGGCAGTGCTAAGCCAAGCTAGTAGTGTCTTTTGTGAAATGTATATACGATGAAGCTCTCCAGTACAAACTTCAAGACAATGTCAAGAGGCTAAGGGTAAGCTGTGTCCAGTGGATATTTTTGAAGAAATTACATCAGGAAATATCCTAGGCTTTTCCATATACCCATTGTTTGCTCCTGGTTTCATTTGGTGGTATAGCTTCATGCAAAGGCAGGACCCATTAGTTAAGTAGATCTGGCTTTGTGTGGATTATAGTTGTCTTTGAACTTTTCCCACCCTGATAGTGGGTTGTGCACCACAGAGCAGAGAATTTGGTGCTGCACTCACATCAACGTTTGACACAAAAAGCATTTTGTGTGGCAAAGTTGAATTCCCCTCATTGCCACACGAGTACATGATCAAAATGTGAGTAAATCATGGCTGTATTTATATAATATACTGTCTACAGCTTAGCCACTAACTTAGACTATTTCCATGCTAGGGTATGAGCTGTAGGTAATGTAGTGCAATTACATTCCAAAACAGACACACATCTACTGTTTTCTGCTATGGCTCTTTCTTCTTAGATGTATACCAATAATTTTCTAATCTTACCCAAAATATTAAGTGTAGTGCCTTATTTTAAAAAGTACTGCCCTCCTTAAATGACAGTCTAATTACAGCAACATTCATGCTTCAATTCCAATACACGTATGGTAGATTCCTTGCTAAAGGTAGGCCTTCAAAACTTATAAACACACTTAATAGTCTGCACTTAAGCGAATCCCACAATCTCTGCTCCCAACTGCTGACCAATATGATCATAAACAACATATTAGTCCAAAGGAATATTTCACTTCTAAACAAGACATTTTTCAACCCCTAAGTGTGATATACTGGTCCATTCTTTATGCACTCTGTCTGAGGTGAAAGCCCTTCTTCTCTTGGGTGGAGTATGAGGCTCTCCAGGATTGAGTCGTTTTTATACAGAATAAGTGTATAGTCATAGTAGGGGCTTTGAGTAGTAGCTAAAATATTTCAGCTGTGTACAGCAAATATGTGCTCTGGACATTTTGATATTGATGTATGTTATGCCGTGAGCAAATGTTTTTGATCGGTGAGGCCTTTTAGATGCTTCATTCTCTGCCTAGTTGCTTTCAAGGTCTTAGGTCAGGCACAGCCCATTCTGCTTCTCTTTCAAAGGTGTGCTCTTACCAGCAGGGCCCATCTCCCATTATGGGTGTGGAATCAACTTGAGGATGTTCAGGTGTACCGGCCTATTCTCTTGTTAATGGGAAATTTGTTATGTGCGAGGGTCATTGCCCTGAAGCCCTGACTGAGTTTCTCCTCAAGGCAGATATTAACTTTCCCAATTGAAGGAGGTCTAGTACTGATGTGGGACAGGCTGCAGCTACCTCATGGCAGATCTTGAGACCTGAGCAGTAGTCTATCTCATCCTTGCCTATGGCTGTGGTAGCATTAGTAGACTTGACCCACACAAAAGTTCTCATGGTGAAGCAACAGAAGCCACTTCTCACATACTTCTGTAAATGCCTCATTCCTACTAGTGATGTGCTTGGGTCACTCCACTTTGAAGCACTTTACATGTGCACCAGTTAAGTTGCGTACAATTTCTTTAGGCACGGGGAGATTAAGTGATTTGACCAGAATCACACAATGTCAAGCCAACATCAAGAATTGAGTTCCAAGTTTGTAGCTCTAGCATAACGCCACATCCTTTCCACACTTCCGGCTGGAAGACCTTCTTACTCATAAGGCAGGTGGTTGAGCACAGCCTATGCTACTGCAGTATGTTGTAGTTAAACTGGTAGGATCTTGGAAGGCAAACTATATTTAAATACACAGGAAGGGCAAATTGAAGTGGACACCAACATGAGGTGGCCAATTTTTACAGCAGGTCTTTGCACCTTAGCTGAAGCACTAAGTCCAAACTGTAATACGTGTGGGTGCCAATGCAGTAGTAAGGGCACTGTGAGCCCTAATGCAATATAGGGATTTGGTCGCCCATTCACCTCCCCTTTTTCGTCTTTTAAAACATAGCCACTAATTAAGGTGAACCAGAACCCTGTGCCTCTGCACCTACTTCACTAAGGTTGATATATATCAAAGTCTGCATTTTATAATTGAATAAGTCCAAGGAGGCTCTGACAACTTCTTGATATACTGTGATCAGTAGTGGCAGCGTCAGTGATTTTTCTTTTCCCCACCCCCTCCATTGATAGTGTTGACCCCTCACACGCCCTCACCCTCCTGCCAGCAATAAAAATAAGTGTCATGATGTGGTCTGTTTTGGCTGCATCATATTGCTTTTTAAAACTTTAATTTCAATTTCATCCATGCGGCAGAGCAGGAACGCTGCTGTACAACAGGGCAAAAAAACTCTGTCAAAGCCAGTAGCTGTCTCATAGGTGACACCAGTTGGCTTTGCCAATGCTTGTTATATGACTGTTCTTCACCCATCTATGGGAATGAAGCTGCTTTAATTTGTAAAGCATTGGGAACAGTTTGGAAATCAAGCAATACAAAGGATTTACATGTGATGTCATCTTACGGCAATATTTGAAAATATTATCTACGAATGTCAATATTCTAAGAACATGCTTTTTCTGTTAAAATTAAACTTACCCATGCTGTGGGCATGACATTACTGCAGTTCGCCGTTTAAGAGAGCATAGCTGTTAGCTAGATGAGTGAGTGCCTAGAGTTGCATTGTGCTATCATCTTAAGAACGTATTCCAAAGTGCATATTAATATGTAATCAAATTTGTAAAAAACTATCAGATCAGTTTATATTGTATCATGTTTTAATGCACCATCATTCTTTAATTGCAGATAAGGATCAAACGGCAATAGTGATGTAATCTGGGATTCAAAGCGTCCCCAAATTGCTTTTAGCAATGTTTATAAAACCACTAACAATTTTTAAACTCAAATATTCTGAATTTAAAATTTTCATGTAAATAAAGTTTCTCTTTATTAAATGGGGAAAATGTTACTTTGCAGTAAAAATATTTTTTAACACAGGGTTTTGCAGCTTTTCTTTTGAAATATCTGTGCTTTCTGCTGCTAACTTGTGTTCCTGGTGAACAAAGTGTGTTTAAATGCAAAGTGTGTTTAAGACTGCAGTACCGCCTCCTGTCTACAGGGGCAGAGCTGAGCAAAAATATAAACACACTTTATGAAACACAGGTCCCCACAAGGCAATTTTTTAAAAAGTTGTAAAAATTGACACAGATGTTCCTGAAGCCATTTTTTATCATTTAGAGGACATTGCCTTGTGGGGACTTGGGTTCAGGTCCCCACAGTGCAATCAAGTCCCCACAGCTTGAGTGTGTTATCACACCTAAGTCCCCACAAGGATAGTAACACAAACACACAAAAACACTCTTACACACTAAAACACTCTAACACACAAAAACACTAAAACTAACACTAAAACACTGTAACACACTAAAACACTCTAAAACACTAAAACACTCTAACACACAAAAACACTCTTACACACTAAAACACTCTAACACACTAAAACACTAAAACACTAACACACTAAAACAATAAAACAATAACACTAAAACAATAAAACACTCTAACACTCTAACACACAAAAACACTCTAACACACTAAAACACTAAAACACAAAAACTTGAGACGCAGGCGGTAAGACCCGGGAGGCTCGGCCACGGATGGGGGCGGACGCGTCTGCTGAGCTGAGCGTCAGAGGACGCTGTACGAGGGAGGCCAGCGGTGGATGCCGAGCAAATCTTTGGAGACGGAGCAGAGCAGCTGCGGCCAAGATCGATTTTCGCCCGCTCCAGAGCAGCAATATTATACGGTCAGTGACGGGAGAGTCTGACAAAGGATATGAGACCTGGGGCGCATTGAATTCTCTGTCATGGCTGTCTGCTGTTGCAGCTAAAGGTTGGGAGAGCCACGGAGCATACGCTGTGTCTATGTTGTTGTTCCATACAGGTATGGACACTCTGTCAGAGAAAGGATTAACTGTTACTGTAGCTGGTGCTGAAAGTTTGGTTTGCAGCAAGAGGGGCCAAAAATTGAAGGGGATTCAAGTAGGAGAGACAGGTGAAGAGGAGGAGGGTGCAGGAAGGGGGACCTCAGAAACCGGTACAGGTCCTCTGACCGTTGAGGGGGCAGGCACGGCCATCCTATCACCTGGAAAAACTGCTAAATCTATCCCAATAGCCCAGAGAAATAGATACCAGTTACGCTCACAGATAGAAAGTGAGCTGCAGTTTGCCCTCTCTGGTGAGGCCAGCACGGTAATTCCGATTACACCTAGACAGAGGAAAAAGAAGGAGAAGGGCGGCAAGACGGGAGAAAAAAAAAACGACAGGTTGTAGGAGGCCGAGCTCCCTTATTTAAGTCGACTCCCTCCTTAAAAACCTTCTTTAATATTATGGAGCAAGCCGCTAACTCTAAGAATAAAGTAACCCCTTCCGCCGCACCTCCCTACACATTGGACCCCTCTAGCTCATTTAGCATCCTAAGCAAAGAGGTCGACCAGATAAACCTGGATCCAGTGCTCCCCCAAGTACGGACCGAAAATAGATTCTCCCCCTTGATGACTGAATGTAATGTGACGGCCCAGACGGCGCAGACAACCCTCCCTGCTGAAACTACTGAAATTACTTCGGAACCTCGAACCCTGATAAAATTAGCCCACTTGCCAATACCAAGCCCACAAAATGAAGTTAATGCGACGGATATGGTAGAAAATGAGAGGTGCTATCCAGGGGGCTCAGTAGATGGAGGTAGCCAGCTCTCACAACTTTTACAATCTCTCCGTGGGGAAATACTGTCTAAGTTTGAAATCTCCGAATCCAACCAAAAAGAGATAAACGAGAAGTGTACAAGTTTGGAGCAGAAGTTGGACGATATCAGTAATCGAACAAAGGTATTGGAGACTGAGGTTGCCACTTTGTCTCAAATCACTCAAGACCATTCTAAGGACATAGTGGATTTAAAGGCTCAGAATAACTACTACAGACAGATATCGAAAGACTAGAGTTACATGCTAGAAGAAATAACCTCAAATTTTTGAAGGTACCAGAGGGTGCAGAGAATGGTGATGTCAAAACTCTAATTTGTAAGCTCCTAAGAGAGGGGGTGTTAAGAGATAAACCCGAAATCGACCTTGAAAAAGAAATTCAGAGAGCACACAGAGATCCTTATAGGCAGCACCCTAATAGGAAAGCCCCCAGGAAGATCTTGGTGAACTTTCAAACATATGCAGTCAAGGAGTTAATTCTGAGCCGCGCACTAACTGACAAATCCCTACAGATAGAATCCACTAAGTACCTCATTCGCTCAGATGTGGGCCGGGCTACGGCACAGAGGCAGTGGGAGCTAGGTTCTAGGATGCCCGATCTGAGAAGTATGGGAGCTCAAGTACAAATGAAGTTCCCAGCAGCTTTACGGGTTGTCTGGTGCAATAAAACACATATCTTCACATCCCTGCAGGAAGTGGACACATTTCTGTCTGATACTAGAAAATCACCCCACGTTTAAAAAAAAAAGTAAATAATAATAATATAAAAAAAAAAAAATATATATACATAGAAATATATAAAAGGGTGATTTTCCTTCTCCCCTCCGACAAAGTTGGGATGAAAAGAAAAAAAAAAGAGGGGTGTAGTTAGAAAAAAAAAAAAAAAAAAATTTTTTTGAACAGGAATGAGTGAGGGGGGGAAGGGGAGTAAGAGACGAGAAAATGGGTAAGGGGTGAGAAAATGGGGGAAAGCCAAAGCTAAAGCCAAAGCCAAAAAAAAAAAAGGTAAAGAGTAAAGGAAAATGGCGTATAATTTTATTACAATCTTAATATCCATGGTTGTCCTATCCCAGGCGGGTCCTAGTGGCTCCCGACAGGCGACAAGATCGCCAAAGATCCTAAGGGGGGGGTTCCTCAAGGGTGGAGGGGGGTGGTAGGAAGGGAGGGTAAGGGGAGTAAAAAAGAAAAATTTCCTCATATAAGATTGGACACGAATATATGGTATGGAATAGGGGCAAGCATAGATTCAGAAGGTAGAATGATCCGCCGTAAGAGAAGCTCAGGTGAAAAAAAAAAAAAAAAAAAAAACCCCAGATGAGCAGTACATCCAATAGAGTTAAAATTATCAGCTGGAATGTTAATGGACTAAGAGGCAATAGGAAAATGGCTAGAGTCTGTGAATTTTTAAATAAGACAGAGGCGGACATTTGCTTACTGGAAGAGACCCATCTGGAAGCACATGAGTGTGAGGCAGCGTTTGGAAAGTTTAAATGGATTCAAGAACTACGCTGCTCAAAACAGATAGGAAACACTAGGGGGGTTGCAATTTTAGTTAGATCGAATAAGGGGATTAGAGTTGAAAAATCAGAGACGGACCACTCAGGGAGGTGGTTAGTTATATCTCTCCTAGTTGAAGGTTCTCCATTAGCCTGCGCAGTTTATTATGGGCCCAATCAGGATGCATCTGGAGCTCTGATACATTTAAAAACTAGTCTCTCTGCCTCGACATCCCCAGTGGTACTGGGAGGTGACTTTAACCTGGTGTTGGATGAGCATTTAGATCGCACTTCTAGGGCTAAATATATTCCTCCCCGAAAATCACTAGTAGAGTTGAAAAATATAATTAAAGATTTCAACTTAATAGATATTTGGAGGGTAAAAAACTGCAACAGGAAGGACTTTTCTTTTTATAGCCGAAAATACAGGCACCACTCGAGGATCGATTATTTTCTTTTGGACCAAGTACTGTTCCCTGATGTGGAATCTGTAATATATATTCCAGCTATACTCTCCGACCACTCTATGGTCGAACTGACCATAAATCTGAAAAAGGAAAATCAACAGAGAAGGTGGACATTGGATAGGTCCATACTACTACAAGAGGAGGTGATAAACAACTTAAAATCGGGTATAGAGGAATATTTTAGGCTCAATTCCGGAACAGTAACTGATCAGATCACTTGGGAAGCATTTAAAGCTTACATAAGAGGTACCATAAGTGCATGGATGATCAGGAGGAACAAGGTTAGAAGACAGACCGAAAGAGAGAGCATTGCTAGGATTAAACAAAAGGAAGAGCAGTTACAGCAGGCCTCTATAGATCTTCAAAACAATATACTTCTTATTCAGAGTGAGCTAAACGATCTACGGGCAGAATATCAGGCAAGTTTAGATAAAATCTTAAAAGATAGGTGGGACTCTAGTAAGCTCCAGAATTTCTCCTATGGGGAGAAATGCGGCCGCCTCCTTGCCTGGAAAGTTAGAACTGATAGAGTTAGAAACCAGATTGGGTCTATTATGCTTCAGGAGACAGGAGTCATCACCCATGATGACGCCCTTATTAGAGAGGAGGCTAGATCATTCATGCAAACTTTATATAAAGAAGATGTATGTCCCTCCATCTGGAAAATAGAAGACTGGCTAAACCAAGTAGAGATCCCACGGTTAACAGAAACAGACTGTATCTTTTTAACTTCAAGTATCAGGGAAGAGGAAGTCTCCGCCCAGATAAAAAAAATGGCTAGGGGTAAGGCAGCAGGTCCGGACGGGCTCCCAATCGAATTGTATCAGATAGATTCGGAGGAAGTCGTCTCCGCCTTGACGACTCTGTTTAATAAAATTTATCTATCGGGTGACACTATCCCGGATACCTGGTCTGAAGCAACAGTCACTCTGATCCTGAAGCCTAATAAAGACCCTTTGAAAATTGAATCTTATAGACCAATCTCGCTGCTGAATACTGACTATAAAATCTTTGCAGGGGTCTTGGCAGCAAGGTTGGCCAAAGTCATCAAAACAATTGTGCATCAGGATCAGAGAGGTTTTATTCCCGATAGGCAGCTGAATGAGCTAACCTACCAAGCTATCGCAGCAGTAGATGTTGCAGTGGCTAAGAAGCTCCCGTTGACCCTTACGGCAATTGATGCCGCTAAGGCTTTTGATCAAGTAAATTGGTCATATTTATGGTTGGCTCTAGCTAGGTTCGGACTCCCATCCAACTTTGTCTCAGCTGTCCAGTCCCTATATAAGAGCCCCAGAGCAAAAGTTCTGGTAAACGGAGTGCTTTCAGATTGGTTCTTAATCTCTAGAGGAACGAGACAGGGGTGTCCCTTATCACCTCTGCTATTTAACCTCTATATTGAACCTTTTGTATGTCAGCTCAGGGCTGACCCTGGGATTCATCCTTTTAAAATTGCAGACCTAGACTTAAAATTTGCCCTATACGCCGATGATCTTCTTATGTTTACTTCAAATCCAGACGAGGCTATTCCAAGACTGTTTGAGCAAGCGGAATTGTTCGGAGAAATCTCGGGGTATAGGGTAAACAAAGATAAAACTGAGACCATGCACTGGAACCAGATACGAGGGGTGGCCGGAGCTAAGACGCATATGAGGTACCTGGGTATAATTTTGGCCCAAAATATCTCAGAAATAGCCAAAATGAATTTGACGAGGGTTTATAAGGATGTCTGTGGTTTACTGCAGCGTTGGTCTGGTCTCTCTTTGAGTATTTTTGGCAGAGTAAATCTAATCAAAATGGTCATCCTGCCGAAGATCACTTTTTTGTTTGCGTCTATTCCACTGACATTTCCAGCACCGGATATAGCTAAAATACAGGGGAAAATAGGCTCTTTCATATGGAATACTAAGACACCGAGGATCTCCTGGAAAAAGTTGAGGAGAGGCCTCGCTATGGGAGGGCTGACCTTACCGGATTTACTTGCCTATTGTCACTCTTTCCATTTTAAAAACTTCAGAATGTTAGCCGGAAAGACGGATGCATCCTCTTTGGGTTTATTGTTTCAAGCCCTATTACACGGTATACCTCAGGGGCAAGAATATTTCCTATTTAAATATGGCGATCCACGGTTTTTTAAGAGAGTCAGGCTAAAAATCCTTGACACTGCTCTTAGGAACTGGTTGTATGTCAGAAAGATACTAAAAATTCCATACTATGCTCCTCAGGCCCCGATATGGGATTCCCCGGGTACACCAGAATGCCTGAATGATCAATTATCCCGTCCCCTTAAATTGGCAGGCCTGCTTTTCTGGCAAGATCTAGAGAAAGACTCGCGGCTCCTGAACTGGGAATCTTTATCCTGCCTGACAGGTGGGACGCTATCAAGGTACAAATACTATCAGCTGTCAGGATGGTGGGCAACAAAATCTTGGGGAGTTGAATCATTGAATCCCAAATTTGATTGTGTATCTAGGAGTGGTAGATGGAAGCAGGAGGTTTCCTTTTGGTATTGGGCCATTCTTGAGTCGGAATCAATAACAGAACCCGAACTGCATAAGCTTTGGGGGAATGCTATAATTTCAGACTCCAACCTTATGGAATTATGGGGGGATTCATTTACCATGTTACATGCAGTGGTCAAATTAGCTGCACTTAAAAGAAATCATCTATATACTGCATATAGAGCCTATATCTCCCCAAAGAAGCTAACAAAGATAACAGGCCTTTGCCACCTTTGTCCAAGATGTAAAATGCCTGCAGCTGATGATTGCCATATGTTTATAGATTGCCCTGAGATAGTAAGCTACTGGGCCACGGTGCGAGTTTTTTTAGCTGAGGTATTACATATACATATTGAAGTCACGCCAGAAATGATTATATTTGGATTGCACACAAATTACCACCTTAATGACTTGATATCCAAATTTATTTTTTATGTAGTTATTCTGGCTAGACGAGAGATATGCAGAGCCTGGAAAAGCATAAAGGCTCCAACCTTTATAGAATGCCTGAAACATATAATATATACTAGTGAATCGGACATGGCTTGCGATGGAAACAGCTATGAAAAAATTTGGGCACCACTTGTTACATGGAGGAATAGATAAAAAAAATAAAAATAAAAAAAAAAAAAAAAAAAAAAATAAATAAATAAAACATTCCAATGATTTAACCCGGGCACTGTTGGTTTGATCCCTCCAAAATAGCGTGGGGTTATTCGATTTGCGTGAAAAGGAGTGGACGTTCAAAAACAGTGGTTGCTTGTGAGTTTGAGCCTTTCTCTCCCCACATCGGTCTCCAACATCAGGGCCTGGTCATTTGATCGGTGGAGAGGGATGGTGGCCACTCATCAAGAATGCCCTTCTTGGTATATGAGGAAGAAAAAAAAAAAAAAAAGAAAAAAAAAAAAAAAACACAAAAACACAAAAACACTACCACTAAAACAATAAAACACTCTAACACTCTAACACACAAAAACACTCTAACACACTAAAACACTAAAACACAAAAACACTAACACTAAAACACTCTAACACACTAAAACACTTTAAAACACTAAAACACTCTAACACACAAAAACACTCTTACACACTAAAACACTCTAACACACTAAAACACTAAAACACTAACACACTAAAACAATAAAACAATAAAACACTAAAACAATAAAACACTAAAACAATAAAACACTCTAACACTCTAACACACTAAAACACTAAAACACTCTAACACACTAAACACTCTAAAACACTAAAACACTCTAACACACAAAAACACTCTAAAACACTAAAACACTCTAACACACAAAAACACTCTTACACACTAAAACACTCTAACACACTAAAACACTAAAACACTAAAACACTAAAACAATAAAACACTAAAACAATAAAACACTCTAACACACTAAAACACTCTAACACACTAAAACACTAAAACACTCTAACACACTAAAACACTAAAACACAAAAACACTAAAACACTAACACTAAAACACTCTAACACACTAAAACACTGTAAAACACTAAAACACTCTAACACACAAAAACACTCTTACACACTAAAACACTCTAACACACTAAAACATTAAAACATTAAAACACTAAAACACTAAAACACTCTAACACTAAAACACTCTAACACTAAAACACTCTAACACTAAAACACTAAAACAGTCTAACACTCTAACACACTAAAACACTACAACACTATAACACTCTAACACTCTAACACTCTAACACTCTAAAACACAAAAACACAAACACTAACACATTAAAACACTAAAACACACAAAAACACAGAAACACTAAAACACTCTAACACTAAAACAATAAAACACTAAAACACTAAAACACAAAAACACTAAAACACTAATACTAAAACACTACAACACTACAACACTGAAACACTCTAAAACACTAAAACACTCTAAAACAGTAACACAATAAAACAATAAAACAATAAAACAATAAAACAATAAAACAATAAAACAATAAAACAATAAAACACTACAACTAAAACACTCTAACACACTAAAACACTCTAAAACACTAAAACACTCTAACACACTAAAACACTCTTACACACTAAAACACTCTAACACACTAAAACACTAACACACTAAAACATTAAAACATTAAAACACTAAAACACTCTTAACACACTAAAACACTCTAAAATAGTAAGACACTACAACACTAAAACACGCTAACACTCTAACACTCTAACACACTAAAACACTAAAACAGTAACACACTAAAACATTAAAGCACTAAAACACTCTTAACACACTAAAACACTCAAACACAAAAACACAAAAACACTAACAATAAAACTATGAAACAATAAAACAATAAAACACTAAAACACTCTAACACTCTAACACTCTAAAACACAAAAACACAAACACTAACACATTAAAACACTAAAACACACAAAAACACAGAAACACTAAAACACTCTAACACTAAAACAATAAAACACTAAAACACTAAAACACAAAAACACTAAAACACTAATACTAAAACACTACAACACTACAACACTGAAACACTCTAAAACACTAAAACACTCTAAAACAGTAAAACAATAAAACAATAAAACAATAAAACAAGAAAACAATAAAACAATAAAACAATAAAACACTAAAACAATAAAACACTCTAACACACTAAAACACTCTAACACACTAAAACACTAAAACACTCTAACACACTAAAACACTAAAACACAAAAACACTAAAACACTAACACTAAAACACTCTAACACACTAAAACACTGTAAAACACTAAAACACTCTAACACACAAAAACACTCTTACACACTAAAACACTCTAACACACTAAAACATTAAAACATTAAAACACTAAAACACTAAAACACTAAAACACTCTAACACTCTAACACACTAAAACACTACAACACTATAACACTCTAACACTCTAACACTCTAAAACACAAAAACACAAACACTAACACATTAAAACACTAAAACACACAAAAACACAGAAACACTAAAACACTCTAACACTAAAACAATAAAACACTAAAACACTAAAACACAAAAACACTAAAACACTAATACTAAAACACTACAACACTACAACACTGAAACACTCTAAAACACTAAAACACTCTAAAACAGTAACACAATAAAACAATAAAACAATAAAACAATAAAACAATAAAACAATAAAACACTACAACTAAAACACTCTAACACACTAAAACACTCTAAAACACTAAAACACTCTAACACACTAAAACACTCTTACACACTAAAACACTCTAACACACTAAAACACTAAAACACTAACACACTAAAACATTAAAACATTAAAACACTAAAACACTCTTAACACACTAAAACACTCTAAAATAGTAAGACACTACAACACTAAAACACGCTAACACTCTAACACTCTAACACACTAAAACACTAAAACAGTAACACACTAAAACATTAAAGCACTAAAACACTCTTAACACACTAAAACACTCAAACACAAAAACACAAAAACACTAACAATAAAACTATGAAACAATAAAACAATAAAACACTAAAACACTCAAACACTCAAACACTCTAACACTCTAACACTCTAACACTCTAAAACACAAAAACACAAACACTAACACATTAAAACACTAAAACACACAAAAACACAGAAACACTAAAACACTCTAACACTAAAACAATAAAACACTAAAACACTAAAACACAAAAACACTAAAACACTAATACTAAAACACTACAACACTACAACACTGAAACACTCTAAAACACTAAAACACTCTAAAACAGTAAAACAATAAAACAGTAAAACAATAAAACAATAAAACAATAAAACAATAAAACAATAAAACAATAAAACAATAAAACAATAAAACAATAAAACAATAAAACACTACAACTAAAACACTCTAACACACTAAAACACTCTAAAACACTCTAACACACTAAAACACTCTTAAACACTAAAACACAAAAACACTAACAATAAAACTATAAAACAATAACACACTAAAACACTCTAAAACACTAAAACACTCTAACACACTAAAACACTCTTACACACTAAAACACTCTAACACACTAAAACACGTAGGGCCTCATGTAGGTAGCGAAATACCGGTCGGTAACGGCCGATTTTCGGTAAATATGCCGTTACCGACCGGTATCCAGACAAGTGAGATGTAGGAGTCCAAAAACCACTTTTCGGTAAATATGAGGCGGTAAATACCGATTCATAGTTACCGAATCCTAAAATACCGAATCGGTAAATATGAAGTGGTAAATATGAAGTGGTAAAAATTTAAAATGACATGTAGGAGCAGTCGGTAATTAAGAAATCCAGGAAAATCGGTAAATAAGAGTCGGTAATTAACACGGATTGAAAGCAGGTGGTAACCATCAACAATGCACATAAGCAATCCCAAAATGCTACAGCGTGGACAACATGGCCGCCATGTACGTCATTGCAAGGCGCCTACGTCTACAGGCAGCAGGACTGAGGGTGTGGCGACGGGAGGAACAAATCTACAGACAGCGCATCACACTACTCCAGCTGACTGATGCAGAGATACATGAGAGGTACAGGCTACACCCCGAAACCATCATGGACCTGATAAGGGACCTGCACCCACTCCTGGACCAGCCAACAAGAAGGGCGCACGCCATACCACCACATGTGCAGGTGCTCTGCAGCCTACATCTACTGGCATCCGGCAGTTATCAGGTGGTGATAGCTGCGGTGGGTGGTGTATCCCAGAGTTGCCTGTCCCGTTTCTTCAGGAAGTTCCTGGATGCCATGATGCAGAGAATGCACCACTACATAAGCTTCCCAAACACACAGGCTGCACTGCAGAAAACAAAAACAGACTTTTATCACATGGCACAGTTCCCCCATGTCATCGGCTGTATTGATGGTACACACATCCCAATCTGTCCACCAGCTGATACAGAGCACATCTACAGGAACAGGAAGTCCACCCACTCCATCAATGTGCAGGTGATCTGTGATGCAGGGAACATCATCACAGATATTGTTGCAAAGTTTCCTGGGAGCACCCACGACTCTTACATCTTCCAGAATAGTGGGATCTACACACGACTGAGTGCCGGAGAATTCGGAGAGGGATACCTGCTGGGTAAGTAACAGTGACGCCCCTTGAAACCTGCAAATCAGAGTGTATAGAGGCATGTAACTGATGGTTCCCTTTTACTCATCCAGGCGACAGTGCATATGCATGCCGTTCATTCATCCTCACTCCCTACCTACACCCAGCAACCCAGAGTGAGAGACGATACAACGTGGCCCACAAAACAACACGCAATGTGGTGGAGCGCACGTTTGGACTACTGAAGAGCAGGTTCCGCTGCCTCCACAAGAGCGGAGGCGCACGCCAGTACAAACCCATCACCTGCTGCAAGATTATTGCCACTTGTGCAATGCTGCACAACCTTGCCACGAAAAAAGGGACAGATGTGGAACTAACATATCATGAGGACAACGAGGATGAGTCAGGCCAGCCAGAGGGCAACGCAGCTAGAGTGCCAACTGCAATCGATGGGAGAGAGAGACGGGCAGAGATCACATGCAACTATTTCTGAGTAAGTGAGGGGACACAGCGAGTTGTGAGAAGTCATGACGTAGTTTAATGTGGCACCACGCCATGAACACATGAACAGGCCAATCTGGCAATATACCATCTATACAAGGAGTATGTCCAGGGTTACGTCACCCAATGGGAAGTGGCTAAGCAGGGCCACATCAATGTTTGCGCATACGCGCTGCAGTGGAGGATTGCACGGCCTGTGCATCCTCACTAGAGCCAACCCCAAGCCGCCTGCTGCTCCTGCGTGCTTCGGGGACGGGGGGTGTGATGCTGCTGCTGGTGTTGATGCTCTCCGCAGCATCCCCTGCAGCAGTTGTCGACGCCTGACTAGTCAATAGCACCCCTAGTGCACTTGTCACCTGCACCATCCCCCGAGACAGGTCGCTGCAGCACTGTGTTAGGCCCTCCTGCATCGTCACAGAGCGCCGGCAAAGTAGGGAAGTCGCAGTTGCCAGACGGTTGAGTGCCCTGCTGGTAGTGTCCCTTCTCTGGCGTTCCCGGCGCCGTGCTTCGATGTCAGCATCTAATTTGCTGCACAACTGCTGGATTGACTGGGACATGTCCCGAATGCCCGCAGCCATGCCGCCAATGTTTGTGTCCATGTTGACTAAGCTTGTCTTCATCACCCGCATGTGCCTCTGGACTGACATAACTGCCTTTGATTGCAGGCGCTGTTGCTTCAACATTTGGCCCTCGAGCCCCAAGAAGACACCATGGCCGTCAGTGGGTGCTGGTGGACTCTGGACACGCGACCTGCGGCGCCCTCTTGCTCCCGTCTGTGCTGCCTGTGAGGTGTGGGGCACAGTGGGATGGCTCCCTTCCTGGGGCCCGGTGCGGTCTTCTGGGCCCATGCTGTCGTCTGACGAGGTGTCGAAGGCTCGTAGCCTGGCTGCTGGACGCCTCCTCATTCTCACACCTGCAAGCGGAGATGTGGCCGGTGATTCGAACATGAGTGGCGATGCTGGCTGTGGTTGTGGTGATGCTGGCTCTCGGTGAGGTGATGCTGGCTCTGGGTGAGGTGATGCTGGCTCTGTGTGCGGCGAGGCTGGCTGTGTTGGTGGTGCGGCTGCAAGTGGGCCTGCTCCCTGGTCTGAACTCGTGCTGGCTAGAGGTGATTTTTGTGGCCGGTGTGCCGTCTCCCCTGCAGCATGCCCTGTACTGCATGATGTCACATCTGTGGACAGAAAAACAACATTGGCTCAGTGTCCCCGAAGGGCTGCATTGCAAGCGTCACAATAAATCATTTCACATTCCAATCTGTCCTCTGTCTCCTTGTGCCTCGAGTGCGTGACATGCCTTGTTGCCCTGTAACATTTACGTCATGGTTAGTGTTGCCCTGACTACATCTCCCGGAATGCAATGCCTGTCTGCACTGACACGTGTGGACTGCAGTGTGATTCTCGTTTCACAATGGGGAATGTGGGATAGGGGTAGGGGAGGCTACATTGCTGTGCTTTCGTCTTACCTTGGTGTGTTGCGGCTCTGGCAGAGCTGTCGGCGTCCCCAAGACCCACGACGCTCTCTTGCTCGATTGTGGCCGCCACCAGCTCCTCCAGTTCGGTGAGGGCAGGTGCCCTGTTGGTTCCACCTCCGGTCTGGATGGCCTCCTTCTGGATGTTGCCCATCTTCCTCTTGGTCACAATCCTCAGGTCATACCAGCGCTTTTTGAGGACCTCAATGTCCCTGTGGGTCACTCCCACAGCATTGACCTGCGCCTGGATGGCCAGCCATATGTTGCGCTTTTCGGCCTCAGGCACTTGCAGGGATTGCCTCCCAAACAGCTTCTGGTGCTGCTTCACCACCTCCTCCACCAGCACCTGGAGTTCCTTGGGGCTGAATTTGAGCTTCCTCCTCCTTTCCCCTCTTTCTGTGTTCTCTGGCTGGACATGCTGTTCGTTTCCCGCTCGCACATGCAACTGCTCCCTGCCTCTCCTCTGCACTCCAAGCCTCTCCAGGGTCGGCTAATTATGTACACCTGCCTGGGTGTGGCCACTTCGGCTAATTGTGTACACCTGCCTGGGTGTGGGCAGTTCCTGGTTGGGTGGGCTGTCGTTGCACAGGATTAGCTGTTTCGTCAAGTCATGTGATGTTATTTACCGAATCCGTACATACCGATTCGGTATTTTCCGATTCAGTAGATACCACCTCGGTATTTTCGGATTCGGTAGATACCACCTCGGTATTTTCCGAATCGGTAATTATCACCTCGGTATTTACCGAATCGGTGAATTCCGATTCGTATTTACCGAATGTTACCGAATCGGTAACTGTTACCGAATTTTTACCTACATATAACTTACCGATTCTAATTTACCGATTCGGTACGGCTCGGTATTTAAGAACCGGTAAAATTTATTTACCTACATGAGGCCCTAAAACACTAACACACTAAAACATTAAAACATTAAAACACTAAAACACTCTTAACACACTAAAACACTCTAAAATAGTAAGACACTACAACACTAAAACACGCTAACACTCTAACACTCTAACACACTAAAACACTAAAACAGTAACACACTAAAACATTAAAGCACTAAAACACTCTAACACACTAAAACACTCAAACACAAAAACACAAAAACACTAACAATAAAACTATGAAACAATAAAACAATAAAACACTAAAACACTCAAACACTCAAACACTCAAACACTCAAACACTAACACACACTAAAACACTCTAAAACACTAAAACACTCTAACCACTAAAACACTCTTACACACTAAAACAATAAAACAATAAAACAATAAAACAATAAAACACTAAAACAATTAACCACTAAAACAATAAACACTAAAACAATAAACACTAAGACATTAAAACACTAAAACACTCTAACACTCTTAAACACTATAACACAAAAACACTAACAATAAAACTATAAAACAATAACACACTAAAACACTCTAAAACACTAAAACACTCTAACACACTAAAACACTCTTACACACTAAAACACTCTAACACACAAACACTAAAACACTAACACACTAAAACATTAAAACATTAAAACACTAAAACACTCTTAACACACTAAAACACTCTAAAATAGTAAGACACTACAACACTAAAACACGCTAACACTCTAACACTCTAACACACTAAAACACTAAAACAGTAACACACTAAAACATTAAAGCACTAAAACACTCTAACACACTAAAACACTCTTAAACACAAAAACACAAAAACACTAACAATAAAACTATAAAACAATAAAACAATAAAACACTAAAACAATTACCACTAAAACAATAAACACTAAAACAATAAAACACTAAAACAATAAAACACTAAAACAATAAAACACTAAAACAATAAAACACTAAAACAATAAAACACTAAAACACTAAAACACTCTAACACACTAACACACTAAAACATTAAAACACTCTAAGACACTAAAACACTACAACACTAAAACACTACAACACTACAACACTAACACTAAAACACTCTAACACACTAAAACACTCTAAAACACTAAGGGCCTCATGTAGGTAGCATACCAGTTACCACTTCTAAAATACCGAACGTTACCGAATCGGTATTTTAGAAGTGGTAACTCGTATGTAGGTAATGAGTCGGTATTTTTTACCGATTCGTTACAATTCGGTAATTACCGAATCGGTATTTACCGATTCGGTAATGAGGCATACCTTCCCATTGATGGGAAGGTATGCCTCATTACCGAATCGGTAAATACCGATTCGGTAATGGTGGAGAAAATGCAAGGGTGGCAGGGTGTCACATTGACACCCTGTTGCACCCCTGATTCGGCCATGTGTGCACATGTGGCACACATACATGCCCTAAGGGCATGTATGTATGCCACATTGCACACTGCTACGCGCTTCAAAATGCATACACACATACATTAATTATTTACCACCAACTATAAGTTGGTGGTAAATACCGACTCCTAAACACACCCACACACTCCCCCTACATATCATTTCTGGAATCGGAATTTACCGATTCGGTAAAATTACCGAATCGGTAAAATTACCACATCGGTAACGTTACCGATTCGGTAATTTTACCGATTCGGTAGTTTTACCGAATCGGTAAATTCCGATTCCAGAAATTGACCCCCTACATACCAATAGCCAAAATACCGGTCGGTAACGGTATAATTACCGAAAATCGGCCGTTACCGACCGGTATTTGGCTACCTACATGAGGCCCTAAAACACTATAACACTACAACACTCTAACACTCTAAAACACTAAAACACAAACACTAACACACTCTAACACTAAAACACTAAAACACTCTAACACTAAAACACTAAAACACTCTAACACTCTAACACTAAAACACACTAAAACACTCTAAAACACTAAAACACTACAACACTACAACACTCTAACACTCTAAAACACTAAAACACAAACACTAACACACTCTAACACTAAAACACTAAAACACTCTAACACTAAAACACTAAAACACTCTAACGCTCTAACACACTAAAACACTAAAACACTAAAACACTCTAAGACTAAAACACTCTAAGACTAAAACACTCTAACACTAAAACACTCTAACACTAAAACACTAACACTAAAACACTCTAACACTAAAACACTCTAACACTAAAACACTCTAACACTAAAACACTCTAACACTAAAACACTAAAACACTCTAACACTCTAACACTCTAACACTCTAACACTAAAACACTCTAACACTAAAACACTCTAACACTAAAACACTAAAACACTCTAACACACTAAAACACTACAACACTACAACACTACAACACTACAACACTCTAACACTCTAACACTCTAACACTCTAAAACACTAAAACACAAACATTAACACATTAAAACACTAAAACACAAAAACACAGAAACACTAAAACACTCTAACACTAAAACACTCTAACACTAAAACACTAAAACACTAAAGCACTCTAACACTAAAACACTCTAACACTAAAACACTCTAACACTAAAACACTAAAACAGTCTAACACTCTAACACACTAAAACACTACAACACTATAACACTCTAACACTCCAACACTCTAACACTCTAAAACACTAAAACACTAAAACACAAACACTAACACATTAAAACACTAAAACACACTAAAACACAAAAACACAGAAACACTATAACACTCTAACACTAAAACAATAAAACACTAAAACACTAAAACACAAAAACACTAAAACACTAACACTAAAACACTACAACACTACAACACTGAAACACTCTAAAACACTAAAACACTCTAAAACACTAAAACACTCTAACACACTAAAACACTCTAACACACTAAAACACTACAACACTAAAACATGCTAACACTCTAACACTCTAACACACTAAAACACTAACACACTAAAACATTAAAACACTAAAACACTAAAACACTCTAACACACTAAAACACAAAAACACAAAAACACTAAAACACTCTAACACACTAAAACAGTCTAACACACTAAAACACTCTAACACACTAAAACACAAAAACACTAACACTAAAACAATAAAACAATAAAACACTAAAACAATAAAACACTAAAACAATAAAACACTAAAACACTAAAACACTAAAACACTAAAACACTACAACACCAAAACACTACAACACCAAAACACTAAAACACTAAAACACTCTAACACACTAAAACACTAAAACACTACAACACTAACACACTAAAACATTAAAACACTAAAACACTACAACGCCAAAATAGCTGTTGGACCACACCTCCCTAGGGATGCATATAATGTTAATGTCTGCATTGGAGTTGTGGCGGATGATGATCACAGAGGTGGTATGTCATCACTGGATTGGGATGGTGTGTGATGATGCCATCAGAGGTTGTATGTGATTATAGCAGCACCAGGGTCTATATAGAGATGGTGGCTTCAGCCGTGATAAAAGTTCCCACAAAGTTAGAATGTTAAGATAGTTTTATTCAAGTAAACCATAGAAATAGCAAATGATTATAGGAGTTCTTACAGAGATAATGATTGAATGTAATCATATCCAAGTCCCTATAGAGTTAGTGTTTGATTATTGGGATGTTCAAGTCCCCAGGATTAGTGCATAGTGTTCTAGTCCCCACTGAAATAGTGTGTAAAGACAAAGCTTAAATCCCCATCCAGATAATGTGAAGCTAATAATGTTCAAGTCCAAACAGAGCTTGTGTGTAATTACAGTAATGTTATGGTCCCAACAAAGATGGTATGTTATTATAGTGATGCTCAAGTCCCCACATAGATAGTGTGTGATCATAGTGATGTTCAAGTCCCCACATAGATAGTGTGTTCTGATAGTGATGCTCAAGTCCCCACAAAGATAGTGTGTTATTATAGTGTTTTTCAAGTCCCCACAAAGATAGTGTGTTATTATACAGATGTTCAAGTCCACACAAAGATAGTGTGTTATTATAGTGTTTTTCAAGTCCCCACAAAGATAGTGTGTTATAATACAGATGTTCAAGTCCCCACAAAGATAGTGTGTTCTTATAGTGTTTTTTCAAGTCACCACAAATATAGTTTGTTATTACAGTGTTTTTTCAAGTCCACACAAAGATAGTGTGTTATTATAGTGATGTTCAAGTCCCCACAGAGATAGTGTGTGAAGATGATTGTGTTCAAGTCTCTATTGAAATAGTGTGTACTTTCAGAGCTTAAATCCCATTATAAAGAGTGTGAAGCTAAGGATGGCCACGTCCACGCAGAGGTTTTGTGTAATTATAGGAAAGCTCAAGTCTCCACAGAGATGGTATGTTATTCTAGTGATGTTCAAATCCTAACAGAGTTAGTGTGTTATTATGGAGATTTTCAAGTCCCTCAAAGATAGTGTGGCATTTTAGTGATGTTCATGTCCCTGTGGAGATAATGTGGTATCATAGTGATGTTCAAGTCCCCACAGAGACAGCATGGGAAGATAATTGTATTACAGTCTTCACTGAAATATTGTGTAAAGACAAAGCTTAAATACCCATACTGTAAGTGTGAAGTTAAGGATGTTCAAGTCCAAACAAGGGTTGTGTGTAATTACAGGAATGCTCAAGTGCCCACAGAGATAGTGTGTTACTGTAGTGATTTTCAAGTTCCCACAAACACAGTGTGTTTTATAGTGATGTTCATGTCCCCACAGAGATAGTGTGTGAAGATGATTGTGTTTAAGTACCCACTGAAATAGTGTGTATTGTCAAATCTTAAATCTCATTACAAAGAGTAGGAAACTAATGATGTGCAAGTCTGCACACAGGCTGTATGTAATTATAGAAATGTTCAAGTTTCCTCAGAGATGGTATGTTATTATAGTGATGTGTATGTCCCACAGAGATAGTGTGCTCTTATAGTAATGTCCATATGCCCACAAAGATAGTGTTATTATAATGATGTTCAAGTCCCCACAGAGATAGTGTGGGAAGGTGATTATATTCAAGTCTTCACTGAAATAGTGTGTAATGACAAAGATTAAATTCCCAGGGAGTGTTAAGTTAATGATGATCAAGTCCAGACAGAGGTTTTTTGTAATTATAGGAAGGCTCAAGCACCCACAGAGAGGGTATGATATTATAGTGATTTGCAAGTCCCCACAAAGATGTGTTATTATAATGATGTTCAAGTCTCCACAGAGATATAGTGTGAAGATGATTGTGTTCAAGTCCCCACTAAAAATAGTGTGTAAAAACAATGCTTAAATCCTCACACAGAGCGTTTGAAGATAATGATGCTCAGGTCCAAACAGATTTGTGTGTAATGATAAGAATGTTCACATTCCCTCAGAGACAGTGTTTGGAGGAAATCATGATCAAGTACCCACACAGATAGTGTGTTGATATAGTGAAGTTAAAGGCCTCTTAAAGAGTGCATGTGATTACACCAATGTTCATGCTAGGAGGCATGGCCTGCGTGGCAAACACGACAGACACCTGAAGCAAGCCTCACAGCTCAAAGCTTTTTTAATCAGGCTATTATCTATCCATGCAAGGGAGATTTCATCCCCAGGTCTGTGGTCCAGTGCTGGAGGGTCTGGGGGTGGAACACTGCCTGGTTCTTTGTCCATCTTTGAACAAAAGTCTGGAGCCGGCGGCAGGGCCTCGTGGGCTGTGGGCAAAGCGGGGAAACCTCGACCTGGCAAGGCCCCTATCAGCTGGGTAAAGTGACCCGCGGAATGCTTCCGGGAGGAAATCAATTGGTCCCAGGAGGCCCTGGTGCTCTGTGGTCCCCTACTGCTGATCACTGTCGAGAGTCAGAGTACCCATACAGCAAGTCAGCAGAGCCGCAGTCCAGAGAGACTAGCCACGACCTAGGGCTGCAAGCCCTCTCAGTGGGATTCTGAGGCAACCAAAGTGAAACTCCTGCTAAAAAATCACAGGTGCCTTGCGGAGTGCGTCACCAACTCTGAGAGAACATTGGCTGAGCTACAGCCACCTATGTTTGACCTTCATACTTGGGTACAGGGCTTACAGGACATGGTTCGTACTCTGGAACAAAGAGCAGAGGATTCGGAGGACCGCTCATGTCTCAACAATGTTTCCATAGCAGCAATATTATTGACTACCTGGTAAAAAGACCTGGTCCCCCACCACAGCTTCACATCCATGGAGCATGGAGGGTCTCAGCGGGAGGCCCTCCATGTTTCATAGTGGCCCAAATACTCAATTATAATGACTGGGATGCAATACTAGATAGGACACTGAGTACTGATCCCATACTTGTGGACAATCACTGCATGTTGCATTCTATACACTGACAGTCCCGAGACAGATGGCCTCTTTTTGGGGAGTCAAGCGTAAATTGCATGCCTTGGGGGTCAAGTAGGTCCATAGCGTCAGGCAGTTAACCCAGGTGCCAGCAGCTACATTCCACAAATGCTCTGGTGACCATGGAGTTCCTCCTCTGAGGCCTTGGAAAATGGAGATACTTACTCTGGAGTGCTACAGGAGATGGGGGTCACCTCTCAGGGTTACCACCCAAACAGCAGATGACCTCCTCTAACTGACAGGCCATAGCTGTACTTCCCTTGTGCTTATCCTTCACCAACCCTGGGTCCCACAGGGTGTCTCAGCCTCCTGCGTTTAGGACCACTACTTCAGAAGCTTGATATACCCTTCAGGTCACACTCACACCTTCACCATCAAAAGCATAGGCTACTCTCCCATCTATGATGCCTTTTCGCGTGATCCACGGCCCAATTAGGACTTACCTTAAATTGTTTTGTTCCTACTTGCTGAGAAGTGCAGCATGTGCATGGGCGGTGGGCGCGGGGGTGTGGAGACAGGTGAAGTGGCAATGTGAGCAGACAAAGTGGCCCACTGTGGACTGAGGTGCGGCTCGGCAGCAACATTTGTAGCGGCGTCCAGGGTTGAGCAGGTGGAGCTCGTCAGTGGTGTAGCTGCGGGAGGTATTTGGACCAGGGTTCCTGGCACTGGGTGCTGCCGTACAGATGAGTGACATAGAATGGAGTGATGTAACTCCTTGTCCTCATAAGGTGCTTTAATCAGGACTTTACAGTTAGGGTCTGTTTTGGGCCCCTCTGGGGAATGTTCTCCTCATATTAGTTCCGCCAGGGGTATTAAACAGGGATGCATCTTGGCGCTCTTTACTTTCCTGCTCTATAAATGGATTCAACAAACATCTAGTGGATAAAGGCAAAGAACTCCTCGCATGGGATCTCAACCAGTACCAATTCTCTTATATGCGGATGATGCAGTGCTTCTTGCCCACAAAGTATATGGCCTACATGTCTTCTAGATTTATGTTTTACTTATATGGAAGACCTGGATTTGCAGGAAAATTATTCTAAGTCTTATAGTCTGACTTGTGGCCACCCAAGCGCTATGTTATGGGGAGGACAAATTTAGAAAAGATATAGGGCCTTATTTACAAGAAAGTGATGCAGCGGGGAAACGCAAGCCATTTGGCTGCACCATGCTGTGTCACTTTTAAAGCACTGGGATGCGTCATATTTACAACAACATGAGGCATCCCTGAGCTCTCCCTGTGCCGGTTCACAATTGGCAGCCATGCGCCAATGCAGTCACCCTTGCGCCATGGCACAAGGGTGTCTGCATTTTAGGGGAGATTGTTTTTGTGCAGGATGGTATCCCTTCCTGCACAAAAACAATCACAGAGGTGTTTTCCTCTTTCTATGTGTGCAGCATTGAAAGAGGAAAAAATGAGGGGAAATAAAAGTATTTCTCATTGTTGCACCTCCTTACACCTCCCCTGGAGAGGCGTAAGATTCTGACGCATTCCCAGGATTATGAAACATTGTAAATCTGGGAATGCCGCAGAAACCCTGAGTGTTGTGTGGGAACACACACAGGAACACCCATGGCACGCTCCTTTCACACAAAGTGCAGTGTGAAAACGGGCCATATTTACAAGCCCACGAAACGCTATGCAGGGTAAAATAACTAGATAATCTATCAGGCATATCACACAGCAAATAACCAAGCCACTTAATACTATACCAAATTATCGGAATTCATCTTACATATGCAACATGCTAAGGCAATCTCTAAAATTTAAGATCACCAACAACCTGTAAAGGTCATCATAAGTGAAATATATAATCAAAGTGCAACAAAACAAAGGAACAAAGTCTATAGTTAACAGTTATTCAGTCAGTAACAGCATGAAAATAATATACATAGTGTGTCATATTTAGGCAAACATATATGTTTACCACTCACTGTTAGTATCAAATATACACAACAAAAGTGTACTCCCACTCATCAAGTCAGAGGTGGCCCATCCTGCTTTCACTTATTCCTCTTTCTCTTACTGTCTAGGAGCAATACACACAGACCAATTGCCAACTACACCTAGTCATGTGATCCAGGATAAAGGCTGCAGACACCAAATGTTTGGAATAAGAAAACGTCAACATTCTAAGAGTGCCATCTTCAGAATTGTGAATTGAAATCCAACTTTACCATTAAAAAGGGCTTTAAAGTTCTATTCTCTAAACACCAAAGTCAATATCCCTATCTGCTCCCAATTGAAAGCTATCGCTTGTTCAAAGCATTAAGGTAACCCAATGTTATCCTACGAGAGGTAGGCCTAGTAGTAGTGAAAAGCGGATTTGATGAATTTCACTACCAGGACATGTAAAGCTTAAAAGTACATGTCCAACTTTTTAAATACTCTCCACCCTGCCCTGTGGGCTGTTTAGGGCCTACCCTTGGGGTGACATATGTTTTGAAAGGAGGTTTATTTTGCAAGGTTATAATAGAATAATTAAAACAGCACATACAGGCTGCATTATCAGACTTATGACCTGTTTAAAAGAGCTATCTATGTGGGTAGCTCAATTAGTGCTGCAGGCCCACTACAAGCATTTAATTTACAGGCCCTGGTATAGTATAGTTCCTATTTCTCTAATAGGCTCTGCGCATTGGAATAATATACCCTATAGATTTGGCATAGGACTGAGATCAGTATGCCCCTATCGAGTATATTAAACTTAATTCATTTGTACCAGCTAACTCAGGGGCCACTGTAAACTCCCTGTAAACAAGAAGGGAGTAGTTTCTGGCTACCGCATAAACATGACAACTTTGTTTCCCTTTAGAATCGGAACACTCTCAGAATCGTGGAAACAGCAGATAACAGTTTCGCTCAGCTAATCGTGCATGCTTAGTTTCTTCAGAGTTACACAGAAAGAATAGACGGGCGTTTCAATAAAATGATTTATTGAACAGTTGTTTCTCGTGTAAGAGATATGAGCTGTTATAATCACAAGACAGTATGCAAGATATATTATGTACAGCGTAAGCAGTAGAAAGAAATAATACTGCGCTAGCATTATCTTTTAGCTATGACACATATATTCATATACATAAATAACATAGGCTAAAAATGTGAGTACTCATGAGATGCTTCTCTAACTAGTTCTACCCCAGTGTACCTAACCTAAGTGTAGTACTATGTAAGAAGTAGGTGCTGTATTCTATAGGATGTTATTCTATAGTTCAGTATAGAATGCCAAGAGTCCCTCTAGGTTCTAGTCAGCTCCATACCTTGAGAATGAGAGAGGTGGGAATCTCTTTCCGGGTCTCGAACTCTAACACCCCGCGAAGGGAGTCAGAACACTGGAAGCTGGATTTTCTGCGGGCAGGGATGACCGCATATCTTGTCGGTGCGTCAGGCTGGGACAAGGGCTCCTCTAAAGTCGAGGTCTCCTCCGTACTTGCCCTCCTTGCCGTGGCAAGGGAAGGTAAATTTATATCTGGAAGGTGCTTAGGAATGTTTGCACTGACGTAAAGTCAGGCAGGGGAAGACGTCATGAATGAACCCTTAAGGAATAGCGGTTCATGCATAATAAATTAGTTCTTGGATAAATCAATAATCCTGGGCTAGGGAAACTCCCAACTGTATAAAAGTCTAGTTTCTAGGAACTCGTTGTGACGTTTGGGTGAACGGATGTAGGTGACCATGTCTGTATTTGGATAGCATGGCTAATGCCTAAATAAGGACTGGGATCTTATGCCTATATAAGGGCAATGCAAATTGTGCCTATCTAAGGACATGATTCAGGAAAACCTATATACGGACACCTAAAGCGGAATACAACACTTGGTACATGTAGTACCAGTTTAGTAGGGGCTTACTCGTGAATTAAATGTGCCAAGTGGGTGTAAGACAATTTTGCCATGTTTAAAAGAGGGAACACAAGGACTTTAGCACTGCTTAGCAGTCGTAAAGTGCGCAAAGTCCTAAGACCAACAAAAAGAAAGATCTGCAAAAAATGGAGGACAAAAGCAGAAGGTTTGGGGGAAGACCACCCTAAGGCTGACAGGTCTAACACAGCCGAAACTCTAATCCACTGTAAAAGTGTTGATTACTACCCTCTTGCCCCTAATTGATCTCAACTGGAGATGTTGCAAGTCCTTGATTAGTTCCTTGGCTGTTTAGACAAGGGTGGCTTCACTTTGTGGGCGGAACGGTGTTGCTCTACTTGCTGAGAGTGCAGTGGTAAACGCATAATAATAAAATGGTCATTACTATTTTATTATTCTGTTTGCTGCTGGCCATAGCGAGTGAATGGGGGGGAGGGGGCAGATTCCTGCAGATTGTAGGATGACATTGTTGTAGGTGCTCAATACTGCCTGCCGCCTGCCAATCTGACATGTGCACTTCAATGCCCGCAATCTCAGCAGTGTAAAACAGCTGAGGGATTGCAGGCACAGACCCCCAGCCTCAAAATGAGTGCTGGGTCAGCCTGCTCCAACCAATCCTGGAACTGCTCTGCTGCTCCAGGATTGGTTGGATTTGTGTTGCGCAAGGAGGGAAATCCTTCCCTTTCCTTCCTGCTCCTCGTCACCCCCAGGATCGGCGTGGATAGAGGAGCATCGGTTTGAAGTGCCCGGTAGCCGCCAGCCTTTATGGTGAGTGTCTCACCATTAATTAATGTTGCCAGTCGCCACTGCCTATAGAGATATGAGGCTGAAAGCTGAGTTTTTTTGTAAGGTCATGGAAATCCAAGGTGACTTTCAATATCCTTATCATGCACAGCAAGGGGTACTTTATTCTTTCCAATGGTCACACCATCACTATTTCCACAAACCACTTGATTCATTGGTGGTAGCTCATTCATATGAAAGAGAAAGAATGTTTGCAAACATGAAGAATAGTTGCAAAATTAAACATGAAGAAATTAATTGCATATTTGTTACAAGAAGATATTAGAATCAGTTTAATACGAATCAGTTTTTTTTTTAAAGGCGCAGTAGCTCAGAATATGTTGAAACATGCATTAAGATTCTGACTTAAACATGTTGCCGGTCTGCTTGCCCCTGTACAGCTAGAAAAAAAAGCAGAAGAAATAAAAGCAATATTTTTTGTTTACTACTTTAAACAGCCGCTTTAGTTATGTTCTGTGAGCTAACTTGACTCTCCTCTCGCCTGCTAACAAGCATTGTGATGCCAGACCTCAACTATAACGAGTTCGTACAGTTGAGCTCTGGCATCATTTCTTTATAATAGATGTCTGGGTGCGTGACAAGTTGCCTATTATAAAGAAATTGGAGATGAGTTTATACAGATGAATTTATACACAGGAATTGCAGAATCCCATGTATTAAACATCTGTACCCCTTAATCTCCTCTCCCTCTAGAACTATTCTTTCTTTCTCTCTCTCCCTCTCTCTCTATCTCTTTCTCTCTCACACACTTACATAAATTAAGTGATTTATCTGATAATATCACAATAAAGATAACAGTCGTCTCAAAATGCCTTAATGAGCATGAATGCCATGTACTTTTCTTCTTGAAATAGCCTGTATTACGTATTCTATCCTAAATACGAATAAATTACTGAAAGAAAAAAAGATATCTATTTAATTCAAATATAGGACTATACACACTGGAGCAGATTCATGGTGGTCATTTTATTTCAGAGCAGGTTTTGCCACACAGAGAAATATTTCCCCAATAGAGATTTTTTTTAAAGTGTTTCCAATACAGATTGAGTGTAAACTTCTGCACTGGTGAAAGGCCTACAAAAAAAAAGGTTGCATGACATGTACAGATGTATGCTTGAAACCTGCACCTTGGGCAGCTTGCCAAATGAACAATGGAATTTTCTGTGAATAAGAAAAAAAAACATGTCCATATCTCGGAGTGCATATAAAGGTGTAGTTTTAAGATTTTGTTTGTAAAGGCCAATTATAGGTATACTCTTTACGTAGTCGATTTTTTCAAACGCCATACATTATTTCTAGATAAGCACATTGGGCACAAAATCTTAAATGGGTATGAAGCAGGACTTTGCACCTGTGATTTGTGTTAGGTACAACCTGACACAAATTGCAGGTTCAAGGTGTGTATATAATTGAAATTCCAGTTTTTGAACCTGGGAATTGATGAATTATATGCATGTTGTGTATAGTTTCCCATTCTGGGTGATGCACATGAGAAATAGATGCAAATTGTACACCAATAAGTACTATGCCGTAGGGAAGCACACATTTGTGGCTTCGCTATTTGGGCAGTTTGAACCTGCGAATTGTGAGATTAAATTAATCAGGGTTTGTGTGCATGAGATCAGCTCGAGGCACCATATTACTATATAAAAGCATATACTGTTGCCTTAGTCAATCCATCATTCCTTTGTTGTTGGTGCAACCACAGTTTTAATATTGGAACGGTGACCAATATTTCTTATTCATGTAGTGTGCAATAAAAAAAACTAGCCAATTACGTACAAGATGCCACCATAACTCTAGATATTTGTATAGACATCCTTGTCCATGTCAGGACTTAAACCAGCAGTGACCCGTATGTTTCCGGGGAGAGACGCTCAGCCCTCTGAACTATCTTAGCAGCCTACCATTTAGGCAGTGCAAAACAATCACTTGCAACACATCTAAGCTACACAACTCACAGTGCTGTTTTTCAAAAGCACTCAGTCCCAAATACGTCTACATCTTTGCAAATTATTTTCCTAATCTATGCCTTGAGAGAAGTGTACCATTTGCAGAGCACACCTTTTTCATAAAGTAAACATCTACTCAACCCTTGCAAACACGTTTACCAGACCTGCAGCAAGATTCTTCAGAACATTTACAATGATCTCTATCACGAGTTGAAAGGTGCTACAGTGCACTTGTGCTGTCAGACCCACAGCCTTGTCCCTTCAAAGGGAGACAAAAGACAGTTCTATCCACTTCCCACAGAATGTGAGGCCTTGGGGCGTGTAACATTGATCTCAAAATCTGCATTATCACACATGAGAAGAGACAATTCGACGTTTCCCTCAACATCTGTCTCCTTCTCTTTACAATGCTAAATAACAGTAGGTGGCATAGTTTGAAAAATGTAAAATATAATACATTGAGGGTACGTGATATTGCCTTTTTATCTATCATAGTTACATTACGTCAAACAAACTGACGTATAATGTTTAAAAGCACTAAAACAGCAAAATTGCCTCATGCTACACCGTTTAAAAGCAAGTAATAATTTCAACAGCAAGAACATGCTCGTCATAATGCGGGCCCTACAAATCGGCTTTAAAGAAAATTAAGAAATTTAATCTTCATCCTTTCTCAGGCGACAGGTCAAAGAGCAGGTGGTTCGCAGTTCCTTCTAGGTAGAGCACTATCCGGAGCAGCCGTCAAAGTGTTAATGTATGCAGATCGCAGCCTTTGTGTTTCGGCTGATCACAGAGGTGAGCATTTAAGTTAGGAATGAAAGGAACACCTCTCTCCCCCCCCCCCCCCAACATCCAAACACAGGTTGATTGCAGCAATGAGAAAAACTCTTGAAAACATGGGGGCTTATTTACAAGCCCCCTGTGCCGCCGGTACTCACATTTTTACAAATTAAAAGTGACGCATCGGTGTCGCAAGGGGTTTGTAATTAGTGCCGACACTGAATTTAACAACGAACCACGGAAGAACCCTTTTGAAAAAAAATGTATTTTGCAAGTGACAGTTTGCACAATGCCCGAAAAGAAGAAACTGCAATTTATTTCTTTGCAGTCTAACAATAACCATATGATTATGCACTGCAATGCCCAGATTGACAACGCACAAACTAAAGGCAATCGTTTTTGATAAATTGTTTTTTTCGTAATTTTTGTTAGTGAAGCAAACGAGAGGGAAGACTTTGGTGCACTACGTGCTGACAATTCAAGACTCTAGCTATTCATCCTTCAATGTAAGCATGTATTTATTTGCAACTTGTCCACTATCCCCTGCTCCCGGCAACTCTGGACCAACTCTCGGAAACAAAGTGACAAACAAATAAATCTGGTACCCTTGCGAACAGTCGTGCTATTCACTTTGTTTCAGTTCATGTATAACACAGATAGAAAGCAACTAAACCCAAAGCTTTGCAGTTCTAACCTTTCAGGGCTGAAACCTTTGCAGGTTTATATAGCACCAACTCTCCCGTGAGGTATTGGAGTGCTTTAAATGACCATCAGTTACGTTACACAAAGACACGTTCATTTTTGGTAGGCACTGGGAGGTTAGGTGATTTGTCCATAATTACAGGATATTGAGCGGACGCCGAGAATCGAACCTGGCTTCCCATTTCTGCAGTCGGCAGCTCTGGCAGTAATGCCACATCCTCTTCATCTCCTTTCAGTTAGTATAAATGACTGAGTACCTGAAAATAAAGCATTGCGCCTCTAATGTGCATTTCGCCCAAGACAGTAAGAAAGGCTCAGGTAAAGGAATATGGGGAGAGAATGAAGAGGGAGGAAAACAGCCGCATAAAGTAAGAGGAACATAGGGAGAAATGGAAAACATCAGAGAAAACACAGAAAGACTGGGAGAGAACCAAGGTGAGTCAGCTTTGGGGAGAGAAGGGTGAGGTAAAAGTCAGAGAGATAAATAAAAAGATAGGCATAAACAGGAGAGAGAGATTTAGACATAATGAAAGTCAGACAAAACCAGTGAGAGAGATAGACAGGGGAGAGAAAGTTGGAGATATAGGGGGAGACAGGGTAGGACGCAAGAATGACAGGAGAGGCAGATAAATTAAATATAGTGAGAGACATCGAAAGATAGATATACAGCAATAGACAGGGAAAATGTAAGACAGAAACAGAGACAAGGAAAGAGGGAAAATAGGGATAGATTGGGAGATATGAGACATATGGGTGAGAGAGTCAAGGTAAGACAGAGTTAGAATTGGGGAGAGAGAATTAAAGTTAGACAGAGTCATAAGGAGGGAGAGACAGGAAGGGGGACAAAAACAGTGGGCAAAAGACAGAAATAGATGGAAAGACAGGAAGAAAGACAAAGAGAAAAACAGGGAGAAATATAACATAGAAATGGGGAGAGACACGAAAAGACAGGAAAAGACAAGCTGAGGGACAGGTTGAAGAGACATACTAGAAACACAGGAAGGAGTAAAGAAGAAAGAAAGAAAGGAAAGATACTCTGAATTGAATTTAAATGCATTTCTATCTAGAGCAATCTGTCTCTCTATTTACCTCTATCCTGACCTGTGTCGACCCCTCTTCATGTAACATAGCCATCTGTGTAGGAGAGTAGGATCTGCACTTATGTTGCCCCCACTTTTTTTCTGATGTATACACTGGTTTCTGGCTATAGTCTGACTGGGTCCCTGCTAATCAGGGCCCCAGTCTCACTGATCTCTCTAAACAACTTGGTGTGCATATTAGATGCACTAGTGATTGGATACTGTGGTACCTTATGAGCCCCTAGTATATGGTACCTTAGGTACCTAGGGCATTGGTACTTCACAGGCCTACCAGGGGCTGCGGCATGTATTATGCCACCCCTGGGAAGCATTCTCAATCTGACACCACAGGCCTGCTACTGCAGCCTGTGTGAGGTAGTGTTAGCACTCCTCACTGAGGTATAGGTTCCTATATCTCACCATACACACACATATAAACCTATCAGCCACCCCTATTGTAGGCCCTAACAATCCGGAGGGCAGGGTTCTTGGTTTACTATGTGAGGGGGTGCTTCTGCATGAACAGGACCTCTCTGCAGCTGGCAGAGTCTATTCTCTGTGGCTGTTTTTGGATGCGGTTAAACCATATACTCTTAAGTGCATTATAACCTCGCGGTAAATGCTAACTTTGGAATGACAGCATCAAAACATGTCGGGTTTGGTGTCAAACAACTTGGAATCATACCCCCACACCAGTAACTGATGTGAGAGTATGATCCCACCCTTCTACAGGGGATGACATGTACCCACTGTACTAAACGGTAGAAATCTCCTAGAGCCCTGGCATCACAAAATGGATGCCACCAGCACAGACACTGGGCTGCCCTCCTGCTGCTGACCGAAACTCGCAGTGGAGGAAGCCCAACAAAAGGTATCCTGTCACAGGGAGGTGTCACCACCTACCAGACAGGATTTAGTGTATTGGAGCTGGGTGGGTGCACTCTTAGAATTCCATAATTCATAGTCCAATGTTATTTAATCACATTGAACTGATGCTCATATATCAACACAAAATATAGTTTTGTACCAAACAAGTGCCCCACGTAAAAAGGGGGGAGAAAGGGGAAAGGTAGTGCGCATCAAGTGAGGGTTGAAGGAGGGAATAGAAGAAGTAGTGACAATAAATGCATCACACCATTATTTACTGTAAAAACGGCTTTCATCAGCCTCACTGTTAGCAGATAGCGAATACATAGCCATTGTTTGTACATGCACAGCAAAAAAAATCACTGTTGACCAAACTGCCACACAAGGGAAACACTGTTGACGTTTCGACCCCAAATTAAAGTAGGCTGCTTGAGAGCACAGAAACAGGTCCGGTTCCAACCAGAGAGCCATGGAGAGATTCAAACCCGCCGCAGGGTCTACAGGTGGTAAAACAACCGGAGAACCCAATAGTGAACATCGGCTCTTACACTCTCAAAGAAGAAGATACTAAGGTGTTGAGCAAAGGTCTTTCCTTTGTGCCCACTGCCCATCCGAATCACTTCACCATAAAGACAGAGCTCAACCGTTTTTTGAGGAAGATTTGCTTACGCTATTTCTTCAGACAATCTCCTGCACCGGGGTGACTTCCCAGTTAGGATTGAGGATACCATCTACTTTTGTCCCACCGTCCTGATGAATACAGGCCCCAGCTAGGCCCGCAGGACACAAGGGTTCGCTCTCCTGCAAATGGAATCTACAAGGAAGTTGGCACGGAAACTGCAAAGTACAAAGACAAAGTTTATTAACCCTTAAGGGTGGTCCTACAATCCATACAACACTCTTCAGTATTGCATAGAGTAGCACAAAAAACTTGCGTACACGGTCCCCTTTTATACACAACAGAGGGGTTCATAAGTGGGTGGATACAACATGAGGCAACATTCGTTACCTTTTAAGGTCATTTTCGATACAGAATCAATATATGGGCGGAGCTAACACACTCCTTGAGCCCGCGAAAACATGGTCAAGCAAGGACTAACTGATAACAGATGTGGTCAAGTCTGGGCATGCGCCAGACGGACAAAGGAGCTATTTATATACTGTTACTAGGCAGATTACAAGAGCAACTAACACGAAGATAGGACTCTTCTCGTGCTGAGCACGTGGAGACATGACAATATAAAATGGAGTCCAGACTTTAGCCAACATAACAGAAGAAACTCGATCTAGAAGGGGAATTCATGTCTTTAGTGAATGCTTAATCACATCGTTGTTTCAATTTTCAACAGACGACCCTTTCAGCATTTACTGAAGACATCCGGTTTATTAGAATAATCATCGTATATGTCAATTTTCATCATTTCTCCTATTTCTTCAGTCAAATGTTTCTGGTAAGTGACATTGGCAATAGCTTTCTTATCAGGAATACAGAGTGACATGCATAGGGAACAGAGTAAAGGACCACATTGGATACAAATGCAACAGGAAAACAAAATCGCTACAATAATACAGAGACCAGTTAAAACCTTCCATCCCCATGTGGTGATCAATGCCCAAAACCATCCAGAAAAGGTCCAAGTGCCATTTTCTGTATGGATTTCAGCTGCAATTTTATGTAATTTATTAATAGCATTATAGACTGATGGCGTGTGGTCAGGAATAAACACACAACAACTACTTCCGATAATTTTACATGCTCCACCTCGGTCAGCTAACATAACATCTAACACCATACGATTCTGCAATGCAACAATTCTAGTAATTTGCAATTCTTCCGTAAGGTTCCCAAGAGCAGCAGCGGTTTGATTTGTCACAGCCTCTACAACTCTTGTTAACCTGCAAACTTTCCTACTATTTAGGGCAGCTCCAACAAAGAAGAACAATCCTAAATTAAAATCAATATACTGCTGCAGGCTAGTATCGGTCTGGTCCACGTCATCAATCGATAGAGTACGTTTATACCTATTTACAGTCACATTATTCAACAACTTCAAATCTTTATGATAAGATGCAGGTGCCAAGAATACAGGAGGTAATAGGAATGCTACATAACATACTCCAGACCAACCGGCTGGCAAACGATAATAACCTTTATTTCCACATACGAAGTATGTATTATGGGATGCTAAGAAGGTACTGTTATTCAACCCGTCGATGTTTAAGGTAGTGATGCAATCACTAACACCAACAGGAATATAACCCACACTCTGGACACACAGGTCCGCTTGAGCTTGTGCCACTTGAATCACGAATCGGTCTTTCCCCACAGTGTCTCTAGTGTTCGTGAAAATATAGGGAATCGATTCATTGTCTGGTCGATACTCTTCCCATTCCCAAATTGTCCCATTCGCTTGTGGATAACCATCTTTATCTTGATGACATTCCCTATTAAGTCTGAAGAGTAACCGTCCCACTGTAGGCTTCCGTGTGGCAAAAAGCAAAGTATACCATGCTCTACAAGAGCCATTATGAGAAAAAGGAAGAGGTATGAACGGAGTTCCTCCTTTCTTCTGGTGAGCCGGCATCATGCCACATATCCAACAGTTCGTAGCATTAGTGGCAACATGGGTATGATGCAACATCTGGATGAAAGTGTTATTCAAATAAGACTGGCGATGCTTCAACTCTTGATACGGAAGGGTATAAAAGTAGTGCTCCGCAGGCACTGGAGTAGTCAAAACAAGCAACTCTCGAGCAGGAGTCACATCCTCCACAAACCATGTGGTTATCCCAACAATAGCTACTGTAAGAATAAAACCTGTTGCACAAAAGATTTTCTTTTTCTCCATTTTAGAATAAAAAAAAAAAGTCAATATCTTCCTGAAACTAAAAGGTTGTCAGAACTCTTCCCCTTAGGCAGCGGTTGATTTCTTCACCAGCGGGCCAAGACGGGTGTCGCTACACTAATGCAGGGCTGATCCCCCCCCCCCTTGCCACATCGGCTCTCCGTTTCACTAACCTAAGGGCCGTTCCGACAACTTGTCCTGATACTGAAGAATTCACTTCCTTGGTCTGAGATGATATCGTCTTCCTCCAGGAATCACGTGGTCCGGAAAGAGCTCCTCAGTGTCGTTCGGTTCCACGGCACGGCCTTTCTCTGCAGTCAGAATTTCTCGATGGTCGGTCAATACAGCAGGCTCCACCAACCCAGACGGCACTTTGCGACAGTGCAGGGAATGGATCCAATTCTTTCGGTTGGAAACCCGCACAGCCGTCCTCGTTGCAAGTAGGACTTGCTCAGGACCAACCCATCTCGGCTCCAAGCTGTTCGTTCTTTCGAAAATCTTCAGCATAACATAGTCTCCAGGTCGGAGACTGTGACCTTCGCCTGTGGACCGATCAGGGAGCACCTCTCGGACCTGTTGATGAATAGAAACCAAGTTATCCGTTAACTGTGCCAGATAATCATTCATCATTACACAAGGTACATCATACACAGCCTTAGGCCGTGGTGGACCCCAAATATTCATTGGGCGTCCAAAAACAATCTCATACGGCGTAAGACCGGTTCGAGAATGAGGTATCGATCTAATTGACAATAATGCCAGTGGTAAAGCATCTGGCCAAGTCAAAGAAGTCGAAGCTTGGATCTTAGCGATCTTGAGCTTCAGTGTACCATTATACTTCTCGACCAGTCCTGCAGACTGAGGGTGAAACACTGCGTGAAACTTCTGGGTGATGCCCAGACCCTTCAGGACATACTTTATAACATCCGCTATAAAGTGGGGTCCGTTATCACTCCACAGCAGTCTACAAACGCCATATCGAGGGAAGAACTCCTTCAATAGCATCTTGGCTGTAGTCATTGCAGTATTATCTTTCGTAGGGTATGCCTCAACCCATTTACTAAAGGCACAAACCACTACTAGAACATACTTCAAATTGTTACAGCGCTCAAGCTGGATGTAATCCATCTGCAAAACCTCAAAGGGTGCAGTAGGTGTCACAAATCCTCCTGCTGGAGTTCGAGTACCCTTTCCTGGGTTGTACCTCAGGCAAATCATACAGGTCTGCACTACCCTCTTTGCCGTGCTAGCAATCTCTGGATGCTCCCAGACTTGAGTAAGCAATTTTATAATTGCGGAAGCTCCAACATGTGCTAGCCCATGTGCCATCTGAACCATAGGTTGTACAAAAGCTGTGGGTAACTTCCACCTATCCATCTGCTTATTTCTCCAACAACCCTCATCATCCAATTCTCCATCATTGGACCATTGCTCCCGTTCTTTGTCAGAAGCGGTCCTCTGTATTTCCAGCACTTCTCTTTTCGCATCGTGCCATCTTTCTACCTGCGACTTCACTACGTACATGGCAGTAGTACCAGGCTGCATTGCAGTCTCCCGTGCCACCCGGTCTGCCAAAGCATTCCCTTCTCCAACTTTGTCAACCACTTTCTTATGGGCACTACATTTAATTATAGCAATCCTCTTCGGATATGTCAATGCAGTCAAAAGGTTGTGAACTAACTCTCCATGCATTATCTGTACTCCATGCGACGTTAGAAACCCTCTCTCCTTCCAGAGTAGGCCGAAATCGTCCGCTACTCCGAAGGCATAGCGGCTATCTGTATAAACATTCACACACAATCCTGTACTGAGCTCGCATGCTCGTGTTAATGCTATAAGTTCCGCTGCCTGAGCTGATTTCTGTGGTATGCGTGCTGTCTCCACTATTGTTTGCAGTGTGGTAATTGCATACGCTGCTGAAGTCGTACCATCTGGTAGCTTCAGGCATGATCCGTCCACCCACAATTCTCCATCTACATCTGGAAAGGGCGTATCCTGGAGATCAATACGACCCTTTATCTGTTCCTCAGTCACAAGAATACAATCATGTGATTTTCGTGCTTCAGACTGAGTTTCCGGGAACGGCAACAATGTGGCCGGATTTAACGTTACACACCTCTTTAACGTAATATGAGGAGCCAAAAGCGTCAACTCATATCCCGTTAAACGGGCACTGGTCAAATGCTGCGTTTTTGTCTGATTAAGCAGGGCATCAACAGCATGGGGGACTAATACCAACAGTTTGTGAGATAACACAATTCCTTCGCTTTGGCGTATTGACACAGCTGTCGCTGCAACCGAGCGAAAACAACCAGGTAATGCTCGGGCAACAGGATCAAGTACAGCCGAAAAATATGCACAAGGGCGCTGCTTGTCGCCGTGCATCTGCACTAAAACTGATAATGCACATCCATCTTTCTCATGCACATACAGCGAAAAGGGTTTTGTATAATCAGGAGTCCCTAACACTGGTGCTGAACAAAGGGTCTGTCGCAATTGCTGGAAGGCAATGTCACACTCGTGTGACCAGGGAAGAGGAATAGGTGTGTCTTTTGTCAATAGGGCTAATAAGGGCTTAGCTATGTGTGAAAACCCTAATATCCATTGCCTACAAAAAGAAACAAGACCCAAAAATGCGCGCACGTCCTTCTGCGTGGAAGGCACTGGCGTGTCCAAAATTGCTTGAATACGATCTGGTGTGAGTGCACGCCCCTCCTTAGACAAAAGGTGACCCAAATAAGTCACCTTTGGTCTACAGAATTGCAATTTCTTCCTACACACTTTGTGATTGTGCGATGCCAAAAAGGAAAGCAAGGATAACGTACTTTCCTCACACAACTCAGGAGTGTCAGCCGCCAACAAGATGTCATCGACATATTGTATGAGGGTGACACCCTCGGGCAGAACAAAGGAGTCCAATTGCCTTTTCAGGGCTTGACTGTAAATGCTAGGGCTTTCTGTGTAGCCCTGAGGAACTCTACAAAATCGATAAGACCTATTATTCAGTGTGAAACCAAAAAGGTATCGGCTATCAGGATGAATAGGAATCGAAAAGAAGGCATTTTTCAAATCAATAACCGAAAACGTGGTCGCCGTTGGCGGGACCAAAGTGAGCAACGTCGTGATATCAGAAACCACTGGATACTGAGGTATCACGATCTTGTTCACCTCCCTCAAATCAATGATAAACCGATAAACTTTGGCATCCGTATCTTTCTTCAAGATGGGTAAAATCGGACTGTTACAGACGTTGTAGGGAACTTCCTCCACTACTCCCACCTTAATCAAATCCTGCACAATCTGTATAAGAGCCTCCTCCCCCTCCTGGGAAATACGATACTGCGGGAGGCGTGGTAACACCGCCCCCTCCTGGACACTAATATGGACAGGCGGAATCACCATCTGTCCCACATCGGTATCCGAAATGGCCCACAAAGTACGAGGGAGAGAAGCTAACACAGTATCCTCTGCAACCACACACATCCGTTCAGTCAGAGGGTGATTATCGTTTAATATCACACGTACTCCAGCGGGGGAGCAGCGGATCGTAGCTCTGAAGTGCTTGAGCATATCAAGACCCATAATGTTGTCAGGCGTGTTCGGGGCAAGCAAAAACGGACAGGGTGCAGAAAAGGGATCAACCTGGAATGTAAGGGGTCGAGAAAGAGGGCTTCGGGAGAGTGTACCATCAAACCCTACCGATGTAACCATTAAGCCAGATGGGGGAGCCCTCGGAACCAATTGTTTAGACAGCGCGCTACGAGTCGCCCCTGTATCCACTAGGAATTGATCAGTAGAACCCAAAACCTTCGCTGATACATAAGGACCCTTCTGATCAACCGGCACCTCAACTGATTCTAACCCCCATCCAACGCATTCCTATGCATGCTGTGAATCATGGTACCCAGAGCGGTCAGTCCCTGACACTTGATACTGGTGCTGTCGATCAAAGATATTAGGTCTATCTCGTTGCTGCCCGGTAGGTTCAAAACGAGCATGATCATTAGAATTCCCTCTAAAATTCGAGGAACCCCCTCTACCTCTCGGTCCACCCTGATTATGCCCCTGACGCGATGCATACAACGCCGGGCAATCTTTGGCCCAGTGTCCCGATTGTTTACAATACGCACATTGATTCCTATTTAAATCTGATCGACCCGAAGGAGGACCATAGAATCCTCCCCTACCTCTATTGACACCCCGACGGGGCGGACCATACACTTGCGCTAACATCACCTTCGTTTTTAAATCTTTCGACTTCTTCTCCTCCTGCCCCTTCGCTTCTTGTTCCTGACGCTCATAATACTGAGCTATAGTCAGGAGGGCTGTCGGAGACGCGGTGGACCAAGAACTTTCACTCGCTTTTAGACGAGCTGCTATTGCCGGTAATAAATTCGCCACATATTTATCAGCAAAAAGGTGCCGACCCGTATCATCCGTAAGTGACTGTCGACTAAAATCATGAAATGTCTCCTCAAAGCGCGTAAAGAAATCCGCAACTGATTCATGAACTTTCTGTTTACACGAAGCTAACATGTTCCAGTCAATCTTTTTAGGGGGAATGATTGTTTTTAACTTGGTCAAAATAGCAGCGGGGAGATCTAAGATAATCTGAGGCGGTTTCTGCGCGGGCTTTCTCTCCCTATCCTCATCCTCAAGCTCAGACCACCGGGCCTTAAAAGCGGCTTGATCATCCACCTTCCGTACAGACCGCCACATATCCGGTGGTAAGATAAGCCCAAAGAACAGATCTATATCCGCTAAGGTCATAGTACAAGAATTCAAGGCCCCTTCGACTTCTTCGTAAAAGGCCGCTGGATTCTTGCTGGGATCAGGCAATGCATTCTTTAATGCCATAACATCAGCCCTATGCCAGGGGGTATAAACCCAATTGTACACAAAATTTCCCTTAGCATCGGCAGAGGTAATATCCGCACTAGTTCCCGCTCCTTTAGGAGGAACATATAAAGGTGCCGCCTCTCGCATGGGTTTAGCATGCACTAGCTCGCTCTTATCTGACTGGGAGGAAGACGGCTGCTGGTCGTCCGCCTGCAAGGTCAAGCTCTCCTCCTCCTTGTTCCGGCGCGCTTTGTCCCGCAGTCGAAGCATCTCATCCCGTAGCGCAAATAGACGTCGGACCGCATCAGGCACCTGAGAGGGAGAGAAAGTACCATTACGTAGTGCTCTAGAATCCGACACTATCTCCTGTGGCTCAAAAACATCAGAATATTTGCGAAAGGCAGCAACTACTTCATCAGAAAAAAATGGCAGCAAAATACAACTTCTCCCTATCCTGCCATCCTTCCAGATCCGGTAACAGCTCTGCAAACGACAGCTTATTTGAAACTGCACGATAAGAAAGTTTCCGAAGCTCACCCAAGCGCTCAAGAGATAACATGGATCGCGTGTCTATCTTATCTTTACCCGATCCAGAATCCTGAACTGTCGGAGCAGACGCACCTACATAAGGTGGCGGGGAACGATCTAATAGGAAAAAATCATCATCAAGATTAGTAAGGACAGGATAAAGAGGCTGCCGAACAGCATATTGACCCGACACTTGCAGCCTACGCTCTTTCTCTTGTCTCTCCGCCTGTTCTTTTTCCTCCCGATGCTTCGCTTCCTGCGCTCGCACATGACCATTCTTCCGTTGCTCTTTATCAAACAGCGCTTTCTCACGTTTTTCTCGCTCACGCACTTCCTTCACCCATAACCGCACACACTCAAACATATCTTGACGAGCACGCCGTTTACACATACACTGTTCCACATACTCAATCTTACGCATATCAAACGATCCATACAAAGGCCATCGTAACTCAGGATCCTTTTTGGTGTATTTCCTCCACACTGTGCTGTACATTATAGAGGAAAGACCATGCTTCACATACATATCCCTATTAGGTGTCCCCTCTGGGGGGGCTGGAGCAGAGTCCTCGAGGTTTAACCGGTTTCCAAAGCAGCAGCACCACTTACGGAGTGCGCTAAAAGCAGGCATGCTCAAAAATAATGCAAAATATGCAGTATTATCAAAAATGGCACTTAAACTTTGCGCCGTTCAAATTTACACAGCTCCGGAGAAATATCTCCACATTACCTGCCTATATGTGTTGCAACGCATATATCCTCACAGTAATCAATACAAGATATGACCGGTCATCACAAATCAAACTCAAATAGCCAACCCAGGCTTCAAAAACTCGGAGCAAGTACCGTACAACGGTTCTTACCAATCAAGAGTGTCCAGATTCCAACTGCCAAGCTCCAAAATTCGCCCAAACGGCTGTCACGGCAGGACCGACAGAAGAGGTCTCAGTCGAGGACCGGCGCCACCCAGATGGTCAGTTCGGAAGGGAAGGAAGAAAACCTCGGGATGCCAGGACTAAAATGCCTCTGGCAGTGATCACATCCCGGGCCAAATTCCTCACCTTTGTCACGACCAGTCCTTCGAGCATCCGAGTCGCCGATGAGCCCATTGATGAATACTGGCCCCAGCTAGGCCCGCAGGACACAAGGGTTCGCTCTCCTGCAAATGGAATCTACAAGGAAGTTGGCACGGAAACTGCAAAGTACAAAGACAAAGTTTATTAACCCTTAAGGGGGTCCTACAATCCATACAACACTCTTCAGTATTGCATAGAGTAGCACAAAAAACTTGCGTACACGGTCCCCTTTTATACACAACAGAGGGGTTCATAAGTGGGTGGATACAACATGAGGCAACATTCGTTACCTTTTATGGTCATTTTCGATACAGAATCAATATATGGGCGGAGCTAACACACTCCTTGAGCCCGCGAAAACATGGTCAAGCAAGGACTAACTGATAACAGATGTGGTCAAGTCTGGGCATGCGCCAGACGGACAAAGGAGCTATTTATAGACTGTTACTAGGCAGATTACAAGAGCAACTAACACGAAGATAGGACTCTTCTCGTGCTGAGCACGTGGAGACATGACAATATAAAATGGAGTCCAGACTTTAGCCAACATAACAGAAGAAACTCGATCCAGAAGGGGAATTCATGTCTTTAGTGAATGCTTAATCACATCGTTGTTTCAATTTTCAACAGTCCCATGCCATGACCAGTAAAATTCTAGCTTATGAGAGCGTTGTGTTGGGAGATGTTTCCAAGGTTCTTAAAGACAAAAAAAAAATGTTAACTACATCGTCACCAAAACGGAAAGAGAAGCCGTAGTGTCCTTGAAGCAGAATAAGGAAATCATGATTAAGCCAGCTGACAAGGGCGGTGCTATTGTAGTGCAGGATGTTACCAAATACACAACTGAGATCTTCAACCAATTGCAAGATGGAATCAGCTATAGTAGACTGAGGTCAGACCCCACAAAACAACTGGAGAAAGCGATCTTGGAAATCACAAAGGAGGGTGTAGAGCAAGGATTCCTCTCCAACTTGGAATTTCTGTTTCTAAATCAACAGCAGCCTCTCCACCGAACGATTTACACATTACCTAGGATCTACAAGGATATGGAGAACCCGCCTGGATGACCCATTGTTTCAGGTTGCGGATCTCTGCTCGAACCTCTGTGTAGATACGTGGACTTCTTTCTTAAGCCCATTGCAGAAACAACTAAGGCATACGTAAGGGATACGATGGAGATGATCAACCTAGTGGACCAGCAACCTATCGACCTGGTCCAACAACTTCTAGTGACCCTAGACATCATGTCACTCTACATCAGTATACCCCAAGAACAGGCCCTTGAAGTGATGAAGATAGCCCTGGAACGGAGAATAGCACCCGTGGCTGTACCTACTGAGTTTATTATCAAACTACTCTGTATCGCAATGATGCAGAATTTCTTCTTTTTCCAAGGCCATTTTTACCTTCAGACTAAAGGTGTACTGATGGGGGCGGCCTTTGCTGCAGACCTAGCGATATTTTTATGGACCATTTTGAACATTCACACGTATTCTGCACAAGTAACCCTTATCACACTCGGGTTACTTTGTGGAGGCATTACATAGACGACATCTTGATGATCTGGACCGCTGATTCAGTTGAGCTCGGCAATTCTAATTCATGGCTGAATCAGAGGAGCAAGGATATTCAGTTCACCATACACTGTGACTCAGACAAGATTGACTTCCTTGATATCACCATCAGGAATGAGAACAATTTATTATACACTACATTATATCGGATGCCATCGGAACGCAATTCATTACTTCACTACAATAGCCACCACCTGAGGGGCCTATGGGACAATTTGCCCTTCGGGCAGTTCCTGAGGATCCATTGGAACTGCTCCAAGAAAGAAGACTTCATGCAGGAATCTGAGGAGCTGAGCGACCGACTTGTACATAGGGGCTACCCGAAGAGACTGGTCAAGAGAGGGCAGGAATGTCTATAATTTCAAGTTCAATAACTATCATTTTTAGTAAATGCCTCTCTGTTTAGTGAAATAATCTAAATGTAAAATGAAACCCTTCAGTATGTTAAAAAGTGCCTTTTGGAGAGACTGCATTATATTGTTGTTACATGATTTGCATGCCAACTTTTTTCATGGCTCAACTCATGCATGGGCACTTGGAGCCAGAGCTGACCCTTGGCTCGGTTCTGGCTCGGATCTCCCTGTTAGTTTGTTGGCTCACACACATGAATTGTTTCCTGACTACCCTTCTTTCTCCCTGAAGTTGCTCCTTCCCTTACCTTTAATTTGCACCTGCCTCTTTACTCACGGGTTCTGTTTTTTACTATCTGTGCCATCAATAGGGGTGTGAGAAATTTGCTGTCATTTAACTATGTGAAATTTCTGTGAAATTACACAAAATTACATTAAGTGCAAATCTTTCATCCTATGCTATATTGTTTTTTCTCAAAATGTGTCCTCACATCAATTTTTGATGTGAAGTGCATTTCGTGCAAAAAATAGTGCAAAACAACTATAGCACCATGAAGAGCAGTTACCCACGTCCTGTTTTTACCGTGCGTTTATGGTAACTTTTTCCCACAAATGGTTTGTGAATATGCTAAGTGGCATCACAGAGTAATTTAAGGAATTTTACATAAAAAGTGTAATCGGAAATTCCCAAAATTATGACGATTAATCAAGTGTAATATACACTTTGTCCAAAGTGTAATATACACTTTGTCCGTGCCTCACTATCACGTCTCTTCTTAGGAGGTAAGTTTTCCAGGTCTTTACAATTCCTCCTTCTTCGTCTTTCCCCTCTATATGGATCTTAATTTTCATATTCTATTTTCCACTTCGACTTTTCCGACTTCTCCTTCTTCCCTACATACCTTTCTCTGTAACCCATTTCACTCCATCTATACTCTTGTTTAAATTTAAAAAATGCCAAGGAAATCTATTGTATTTATGTCATCCCCCCACCCTCAATGCCACCACCCCACGCAGGTATTTTGATGTATAATCATTCACTATTGCTCTCCGTCCCTTGATGAGAAAAGGAGGTGGGAAAGGCTAGGCGCTCTCTCCAGGGGAATTTAGTAAAGCCAATATAGAAAAGCAACAGCTACTGCTACGATCTAGTTATTAGAAAATTATCCAAAATGTACCCATTTCAAAACAAACAATCACATATCTCCAATAAACTATTACCAAGACGTTTTCCTGTCACTGAGCCTTACCACAAACACAGCTGCTGCTGCGCAAGAGAAAAGCGTTGTTTATTTACCAGGTAGCATTGAAACAACACAGGTGAATGTAAAGTTTGGCAGGCCACTTGACATTTTTACTGTGTCTGCTTCATGAGAGCATAAAAAGGTCCGAGCGGTGATTCGGGAGAGCCTATTATACATTGACTCGGCCCCATCGTTGCTGTTGTCAGATTTACCAGATAATCATACTGCTGCCCTGTCTGCCAGCTTTGTAAAGGTGTGCTCAGTTCCAGTAGGGCCCTTCCCGCAGCCGGTTTTCAGCAAGTTCAGGGACTTTCAGAGCCTTGGCCTCTGGTCATGCTAATCAGTGTTTTGTTATGCGCGATCGTGCATTTGCACGTCCCTGGCTGGGCTAAATTAAGCGCTGCTTGGGGTTCTCACTGTCAATAGGAACAGTTGCATTGATCAGGGCTTGTTTTCTGTAAACTATTCTCATTCCTACATGTTTTTGTCCTGGCTCTTTATTTTAAACAAGTAGAAGAAAATACAAATAATGGCGGGATACTCCGGCGAGAAACTAAAGAGTCTGCATTACATTTAAATCAGTATTCATCCTTCATAAAATATTGTGAGTGTGCAACTCTTCATGCTGCATGAAACTGGAACACTAAAATTCATGACCTAATGTACATAAAATGGAGCAGCTAAGGAACACATTTTTTTGTTGTCAGCATAAATTCTTTTCCGTTTTTGTACAATTTCCTTTGTCCATTGTTTGCACCTGATTTCATTACGTTACTTATCAAGACTTTGGCTGATCTTGCTTTCCATGGAATCTGAGAGGTGTTTTCACTGTTATCACCTCCTCTCTCTTTGCACAGGGATATTGCCCTGCTATACAAAGCATTGCATTTGTCACTGTGCTTGCATCAACTTTCACATAGAAATTCCTTTTTAAAGAGGAACTTTATCACTGCTATAATTGATTCGCATGTGCTCGCTCATTAAAGTTTAGTAAATCTAGGTCTACTTTGCTTTAGGGCATTAGACACACACGTTCTTGGGTTCACATTTATCAAGAAATCAAGCAGCGCAGCATCCCACCTTGCTGCTCTGCGCGATAGGGAAAGGGCAGGAATGCGCTGTATTTAACATTATATGATGCATTCCTGTCTTTTCCTTGTGCTGGCGCACAATGTGCTGCCTAACACAAACGCAGTCACCTTTGCGTCATGGTGCAAGGGTGCGTGCGTTGAAAGCAGGATTGCTTTTGTGCAGGAAGGTACACCTAGGGTTTAGGGTGGGTATGGGTGTTTAGTTGTAAGGTATTTTTTAGGGTTAAAGGTGGGTATGGGTTTTTGGGTGGCATGGGAATTTTTAGGGTTTAAGGTGGGTATTGGTTTTTGTGTGGTAGGGGATTTTTTATGTTTTAGGGTGGGTATGGGTTTTTAGGTTATATGGGATTTCTTAGGGTTTACGGTGGGTTTTTGGGTGGCAAGGGAATTTTTAGGGTTTAGGGTGGGTATGGTTTTTGGGTGGCAAGGGATTTTTTAGGATAGGTATGCGTTTTTACGTGATATGGACATTTTTACGTTTTAGGGCACGTATGGGTTTTTGGGTGGCAAGGGAATTTCTAGGGTTTAGGGTGGGTGTGAGATTTTTAGTGGGAAGGAATTTTGTAGCGTTTATAGGGTGTTTGGGTTATTGGGTGGCAAGAGAATTTTTAAGGTCTAGGGTGGGTTTGGGTTTTTGGGTGATAAGGAATTTTTTGTGTTTAGAGTGGTAATCGGTTTTTGGGTGGTAAGCTGTCTTAGGGTGGGTATGGGTTTTTTGGTGGTATGGAATTTTATAGGTTTTTAGGGAGGGTATGGGTTTTGGGTGGGAAGGGAGCCTTTACGGTTTAAGGCGGGTATGGGTTTTTGGCGATAATGATTTTTTTAGGGTTTAGCATTTGTATGGCAAGAGTATTTTATAGGGTTTCGGATGGGTATGGGTTTTTGGGTGGTAAGGGATTTTTTTAGGGTTTAGGGTTGGTACGGGTTTCTGGGTGGCAAGGGAATTCTTAAGGATTTGGATGGGTATGGGTTTTTAGGTGGCAAGGGAATTTTTAGGGTTTAGGGTGAATATAGGTTTTTGGGTGGTAAAGGATTTTTTAGGGTTGATGGTGTGTATGGGTATTTGGGTGGTAAGGGATTTTTTAGAGTTTAGGGTAGGCATAGGTTTTGGGTGGCAAGGGAACTTTTAGGGTTTAGTGTGGGTATGGGTCTTTGGGTGGTAATAATCTTTTAGGGTTTAGTGTTTGTGTGGGTTTTTGGGTGGCAAGGATTTTTTTAGGGTCAGTATGGGTTTTTGAGGGGCAAGGGAATTTTTAGGGTTTAGGATGGGTATAGGGTTTTGAGTCTTAAGGGATTTTTTAGGGTTTAGGGTGGGTATGGGTTTTTGAGCGGTAAGGGATTTTTTAGGTTTAAGTGGGTATGGGTTTTTAGGTGACATCGGATTTTTTAGGGTTTAGGGTGGGTATGGGTTTTTGGGGGGCAAGGGAAATTCCAGGGTTTTGGATGGGTATGGATTTTTGGGTGGCAAGGGGATTTTTAGGGTTTAGGGCGGGTACGGGTTTTTGGTTGGCAAGATAATTTTTAGGGTTTAGAGTGGGTGTGGGTTTTTTGGGGACAAGGGAAATTTTATGGTTTTGGGTGGGTATGGTTTTTTGGGTAGCAAGAGGATTTCTATGGTTTAGGGTGGGTATGGGTTTTTGGTGGTAAGGTATTTTTTTAGGTTTTAGTGTAAATATAGGTTTTTAGGTGATAGGAGCTTTTTAGGGTTTAGGGTGGGTGTAGGTTTTTGGGGAGCCATAGGCCTTTTTAGGGTTGATTGTGGGTATGGGTTATTGGGTGGCCAGGGAATTTCAGGGTTTAGGGTGGGTGTGGGTTTTTGGGTGGCAAGGGACTTTTTAGGTTGGAGGGTGGGTATGATTTTTATAAGTGATATGGGCTTTTGTAGGGTTTAGTGTGTGTATGGGGTTTGAGGTGGCAAGGGAATTTCTATGTTTTAGGGTGGGTTTGGGTTTTTGGCTGGTAAGGTATTTTTTAGGGTGATTATAGGTTTTTGGGTGAGAAGGGCTTTTTAGGGTTTAGGGTGGGCATGGGTGTTTGGGTGGCAAGGTCATTTTTAGGGTTTAGGGTGGGTATGGGGTTATGGGTGGCAAAATAATTTTTACCGTTCAGGGTGGGTATGGATTTTTGGGTGACAACTGAATTTTTTAGATTTAGGGTGGTTATGGGTATTTGGGTGGAGAGGGATTTTTTAAGGTTTAGGGTGGGTATAGGTTTTTGGGTAGTAAGAGATTTTTTAGGGGTTAGGTTAGGCATAGGTTTTGGTTGGCAAGTGAACTTTTAGGGTTTAGTGTGGGTATGGGTCTTTGGGTGGTAATAATCTTTTAGGGTTTAGTGTTTGTGTGGGTTTTTGGGTGGCAAGTCAGATTTTTGAAGCCATGCATGGCTGAGTGGTTCCAAAAATCTGGAGTAACACAATGGAAATTGCGAATAGCTGCGTTGCATTACTCTGCCCTGGGAAGGAGTTGCCTGGCTGTTCCCATGCAACTCCCATGGTTTTTGATGCATCACCAGATTTACCAAAACTGGTAAACCTGAGAATGCACCAAAACATTATGCCTTTCCAAGGGAGGCACAGCAAGGGCAAATATCTGTATTAAATAGGGGACAGGGGAAGGAAGTGAGGGGCTCAAGGAGGAGTCCTGAGGGACCTCTTGTCCAAGCAGGTGGTTTAGAGTGATAAGGGCCAATAGAGACAGTCTAGACCCTGTCATAAGAAAGTCCTTCAGCCAGTTGAGTGTGGCGCCCTTGATGCCAATCTGTTCAAAACCTTTGTGTTAGCATGGAATGTGAGATGGTATTGGATGCCACCAACAGATCAAGCAAAACCAACATGGCTGGATTTCCAGCATTAAGGGATAGCCTGATAGTATCTGCTGAGGCAAGAAGGGTCGTCTCCCTGCTGTGGGAAGGTCTGTGACCTGTTTGAGAAGCATCCAACAGGCCATAAGTCTCCATATACGAAGACAATTGTTTGTTGATGTGGGTCTCCAGAACTTTACCCAATAGAGGGAGGAAGAATTTCGGGCAATAGTTAGCTGGATTGCTCGGGTCTGCATTTATTCTTATCAGTATTTATGTAACCTGGGCTGCTTCCCAATGTTGCAGAATAGAGGCTTGAGTCAGGGACTGGTTGCATAGAACTGTGATAACTGGAGCAAGAAGAGAAGAGAGAGTGGCAATGATATAAGGGGGACAGAGGTCAGAACGAGAATCAGATTTTGCATTATGCAGCAGGTCATGCGTCTGTGTATTAGAGATAGGGTTAAATCTTTCCAATATTACTGATGCAGTCGTTTGAGGTGACCCATTGGTTATAGAAAGGTCTGGTGCATTAGTCAGTATATTAAAACTATTGTGAATATTGCCCATTTTAGTGTGAAAATGTCTTGCAAGGTGTCACAGAGTAGTTGAGAAGCAGGTATGGCCGCTAAGCAGGCTTGAGGTTTAGCAAAGTTGTATAAGATTTTAAATAATTCTTTGGAGGAATTGCCTGCTTGTTCTATTTGGTTGACAAGGAAATGCCTTCAGGGTGATCTTTAACAGTGGTAGGTTCGAAGGGCAGATTTATATGTTTGTTTGTCTGTATTTGTTTTAGTAGCTCTCCATTTCCGTGCATTTTTTTGTCATTTTTCAGATCAGCTCTGTACCACGAAGCATTAGGCCTAGACATTGTTGCGGGAAGTTACTTATAAGTGGCAGCGATATCAAGTGCCTCCTGAAAAGGTGTCATGGAATAGGGCCAAAGCTGAGTTTATGTCCTGTGAATTGTCTAAATTGGGAGCAGTAAAAACAGATTGGGAAGTTTCCATAGTAATCTGCTTCCATTGTCTCAAACTAATGCCCTTCTGAACTGTAGGTTTGGCAGATCTGATCCTGGTAGGAATCTGAAAACGTATCAGGAAATGGTCGGTCCAGATTAGGGAAATTGGGGTGTTAGCTTGAAGAGAGTGGAGAGTAGAGAAAATTAGGTCCAGTGTGTGTCCCACTGCATGGGTAGGACCAGTCTTGGTCAAGTGAAGGTCTGGCAATCTCCAATCTACCCTACTCCATTCCAATTTGCCCTACTCTGATCCACCCAATCTGCCCCACTCCACTCCATGTTAATCTATCCCATTTCACTCCACTCAAGTCTATCCTACTCTACTCTACTCCTCTCTTCCCCCAACTCCACTCCACCCCACTGTAATCGATCCCACTCCACTCTACCCCAGTCGAGTCTTCCCCACTCCAATCCATCCAATTTGCCTCACTCCACTCTACTACGATCTACCACACTCCAGTCCACTCTACTCAGGCTACCCCACTCCACTTCACTGCATACTACCACATGCCACTCAAATCTACTGAATTTTAGTCCAATGTAACCCACTCCAATCCACCCAATCTACTCCACTCCACTCCATAATACCACATGCCACTCAAATCTACCCCACTCCAATCCTATCTACTCACCCCAATCCACCCAATCTATCCCACTCAACTATACCCCAATCTATCACACTCCATATTACCACATGCCAACTCCACTCCAATCTACCTCAATCCACCCCACTCTACTCTTCTCCAATAACCACACTCAAGTTTAATCTACCCCACTCAACCTCGCTCCATACCACCACATGCCACTCAAATCTACCCCACACCAGTCCAATGTAGTCCAATCCAATCTGCCCCCCATGCAGTCCACTCTACCCTAATCAACCAAACTCAATTCTACTCTACCCAATCTACCATACTCCACTTCACTCCAGATTACCAAATGCCACTGTAATCTACCCCATTTCAGTCCAATCTACCCACTCCAATCGACCCAATTTACTTGACACCAGTCTACCCCAATATACCACATTCTATTCTACTCTAGCCAATCTACCCCACTCGCCTTCACTCCATACTACCAGATGCCACTCAAATCTACCCCACTCCAGTCCAATCTACCCACTCCAATTCACCCTATCTACCCCATCTACCCTACTCCTATCTGCCCCACTCCAATCTACTCAACTCCAATCTACCCCACTCCAATCAACCCCACTCCACCCCAGTCTACAATATTCCACCCAATCCACCACACTCCAACCCAATCTATCCCACTCCACCCCAACCCACCCCACTTCAATTTGCCCCCACTCCAATCTACCACGCTAATCTACCCAACTACACCACTCTAAATTACCCCACTACAATCACCCCACTCCAATCTACCCTAATCCACCCCACTCCATTCTACCCCAATCTACCCCACTCCAATGTATGGCAGTCTACCATGCTCCACTCTACCCCAATCTGGCCTATTCCACTATACCCCAATCTACCCCTCTCCAGTCTATCCTACCGCACCCCATGAACTTTTAGCCTTGCTGAACAGCAGACGCAGTGGTGTACAACATGGCTAAAACACATTGCCAAAGCCAATAGCAATCGCATAGGTGAGACTTATTGGATTTGCCAATGCTTATTTGTAAAGCTTTAGGAATAGTTTTTAAATTAAGCAATTCAAACAATTTAAATGTAATTGCATAATATGATAATAATAGAATATTTATCTTCTAAGAAGTTCATTCATTTTATAAGAACATACTTCAGTTCACTGTCTGCAAGAATGTAACCCATAGCAAAGTGGAAGCTTAGTAACTCGCTTATCTAGCCATCATCTAAAAAAACATATTACAGTGTGCATATAAATATGTAAACTGAGGAAAAGCAACATACAATTCTGAATTCCTGGTACAGACATTAACATGTAACAATAGGCATTGATGCCTGTAGGTTATGTGCACAAAAATTATCAATTCAGTTTATACTGAATCACAGTGTAGTGCACCATCATTGTTTAGTTACAAATAAGGATCAAATGGCAAAAGCAAAGAATGTTGGGATTTGAAACTGACCCAAATTACTTTTAGCAATGTTCATAAAACCACTAATAATTTTTAGATACAAAAAAATCTAACATCAATAGCTTCATGTAAATAAAGTTTTATTTTAAATAAATAGAGAAAAGTTTAATATGGATGAAAAATATTTGGATAAACACAACTTATGGAGCTTTTCCTTCGAAATATCTGTCCTTTCTGCTGCTACTGGGTGTTTTCTGGTCAGCAAAGTGTGTTTAAATGCAAAGTGTGTTTAAGACTGCAGTACCGCCTAGTGTCTACGGGGGCAGAGCTGAGCAGAAATATAAACACACTTGATGAAACACAGGTCCCCACAAGATAATTTTTTTAAAAAGTTGTAAAAATTGGCACAGATGTTCCTGAAGTCATTTTTTATCATTTAGAAGACATTGCCTTGTGGGGACCTGGGTTCAGGTCCCCACAGTGCAATCAAGTCCCCACAGCGCGAGTGTGTTATCACACCCAAGTCCCCACAAGGATAGTAACACAAACCCACACACACACGCAGACACACAACCTCACACACGCGCACACACACACACACACACACACACACACACACACACACACACACACACACACACACACACACACACACACACACACACACACACACACACACACACACACACACACACACACACACACACACACACACCCACACACACACACCCACACCCACACACACTCCCCCCCATCACCCAAGCTGTGATACACATAGAAAGTGCAATAGCATATGTTTGTTTTAAATGTGATATTTTTTTAATATTGAATGTGTGTAGTATAACCGGCAGACCTCTTTTTTGTCTGAGGAATCGTGAGGGATCTGTGGATCTATATGATGGATTTAAAAAACAAAGAATTGGTGCATTGCATTTATAGAAAGACTGCGTATGTTACCTAATCTTAATTTTGTTATATCTAGTTTTAAAATATATAAGAATGAATGTGTGAATAAAATGTATTTATAAACTTGTAAAATGTATATTAGTAAATTGAATTTATGGGTCAAATTGTAGTACAATTTATATTTAAAATAAAAAAACTGTGAAATTCACTAAAAAGCCAAAGGTTACAGGGATGTCATAGATAGGGAATATCATTAAAAAACTGTAGAAATTCACTGAAATCGCCAGTAGATAGTTATAGTTAGGACCGTGTTTCCATAGGAAATCTGAAAATTCTATTTTGAATAACTTTGGCGCCGGTTGACGAATCTTCGCGAAATTTTCAAAACTAATGGGGCGCTCCGCTCAGCTCCTAGCCTGAAAGTCTCGGGGGGGATTTGTCAAGCGGGGGCCGAGAAAAAAGGGGGGTCCCAAAACACGTTTTCCCCATGCATTTTCCCATAGGACCTTTAGTCGAAGGTACAGCCCGAACAGCTGAACAGAATTACTTGAAATTTGGCAGAGAGGTAGTCCTCAGGTCAGGGATGTGCCTTTTGCATATATGGAGTCAATCTGTTCAGTAGTTCCTGAGAAAATTGCAGTTAAAAGCACATACATATCTATAGCCGCGCACCGTGCGAGCACCCTAACGTGCGCGAGGGTAATTCTGATTACATTTATAGTTACAGTTATAGTTATCTGAACAAACTATAACGGGGGAATTTCATTGGTTTTTTACGCGTGAAATATCCACCTAACTATAACATGTGTGAAACCTATGGTTTTTTAAGTGAATATATATATATATATATATATTTTTTTTTTCTTTTCTTTTTTTAAAGTGCTACCATTCTTTTCATCCTTTTGTGTTGTGAGTTGTATCTTTGTTCTCAAGCATTACATGAGATGATGCCTAATATGTGTTAACTTTTAGAAACTGCACCCTAATACGTGCTAACGTTCAGATGAGAACTCCAATTGGCCTGTGCCATTAAATCATTTGATTAGGTCTCTGTCATGCTGCTTGTTCACTTGTGCCTAAATATACCTCCGCTACTTTATTAGAGGCAAGCTCAACTGTGTCAACTGCCAGGTCACTTAATGAAGTCTTCTTGGACATCTGTTATAAATGTGACACATGCACGTTTTGACTTGTTGTTTTGCTAAGACTATACAACATATAGTATTATCCTATGGATAACTTGCTTTTCCTCTTGTGCCTTCAATTAAACAGGTGCTATTGCACTGACTCAAGCTATTGGCACTATGGATCAGTCCAATCTTTGATCTGAAAAAACTGACTGACACCTATTTGACCCTATTCAGTGCTTGCAATGCCTCAACACTCATTATCTAAGCAATCTATTTTTACACCCTATTCCTTGATTTATGCACCTGCCTTTTCCTAGGGCAGACACCACTAATAGATGCGCAAAGTTTTTTTTAACTTTATCATTTCCAAATGTTACACATCAACATAATGCCCATGTATACAGAGTGACTGTCAAACCACTCCCTTCCCAACTGTTATGTGATGCTCTAAATGACTATTTCTTGCAGAAAATCGTCACTATCAAAAACAGTATCCCCCCGCCCGCTCCCCCTACAAATTCCGAGATCTCGTTCAACAATTCACAAGTGCTAGATCAGATACCCCTGATCTCGAAAGAAGAATTTCTTGCACTCGTAAAGAAGGTTGGATCAGGCTCCCCTACTGACCCCTGTCCCCCCTACTTTCTTCAAGAAGCCTTCTCCACATGTCCCGATCCCCCTTTAGCACTTCTCAATAATTCTCTGAAGCTAGGCTCAGTTCCCGACTCCTTTAAAGTCGCCGAGGTAGTCCCCATCCTTAAAAAACCCAACGCCGATCCTTCTAATCTTACTAACTATCGTCCTGTTTCCCTGCTTCCTTACCTCAGTAAGATTCTTGAAGCTCACGTCACCAAATGTCTCAGTTCCTTTATTGAACTCTCGCTACATCTTGATCCCCAGCAGGCTGGCTTTAGACCAGCTCATTCCACAGAGCTGGTCCTACTTGCAGCCATGAACGAACTCAGAATGGGGGCTGATAATAACATCCCTCAGGCCCTTATCCTTTTGGATCTTTCTGCCGCGTTCGACACGGTCAATCATAATCTTTTGGTCGACCGTGTCGGGAACGCTGGCATTCAAGGTAACGCCCTGAAATGGATTTCCTCCTTTCTCGAAAACCGGTCTCAGGCTGTCCGCCTGGCCCCTTTTTCAGCTAGGGGGGGCAAGCTTGACCTGCGGAGTCCCCCAGGGATCCTCTCTTTCTCCCCTTCTCTTTAATCTGTGCATGCTCCCCTTGATCCGCTCCCTACATAACTGCGAGGTGGCTACTTTTAACTATGCAGATGATCTTCAACTAGTGTTTAAAATTTATTCCTCTACCACGTCTGTCTCTAGGTTTCAGGCTACCTTCTGCCTCATTAGTAACTGGATAAACGCCAGTCAATTAAAATTCAACCCTGACAAAACTGAGCTTGTTCTGACTGGCGGTACCTCTAACTCCTCGAATGACAACTACTGGCCACCTACCTTAGGCAACCCCCCCCCCCAACCTGCTGACTCCGTGAAAAGCCTTGGAGTCATTATAAGTAAAGACCTATCCATGAAAGCTCAAATCAGCGCCGTGGTGTCATCTTGCTTTTTCCACCTCCGCAGAATCCGAAAGATCTCTAGATTTCTGACCACCGAGGCCCTCACCTTGGTTCTCATGGCCCTGGTTATCTCCCGCATTGACTATGCAAACTCACTGTATGTTGGCATTCCGGCCTACCAGCTTCACCGTCTACAACTGGTTCAGAACCAAGCAGCCAGACTCATTTTCCAACAACCGAGACATCAACACGTCCACCCCTTGATGAAGTGCCTTCACTGGCTTCCAGTAGCAAAACGCTGTATTTTCAAACTGGGCTGCACTATCTTCAAAGCCCTTGCCGGCCTAGGCCCAGCCTTCATCTCATCCCTGATACTTCGCTACATTCTGTCACGCGCTCTCCGTTCCTCTAACTCTAACTTCCTCGTTGTCCCCCCTTTTAAACGGAAAAAACATGGCGGCCTTAGCTTCTCTCTCCTGGCCCCCCAACTCTGGAACTCCCTCCCCACTGAGCTTAGGCTTGTAACCTCTCTTTCCCGATTTAGAACCCTTCTCAAAACCCTTCTATTTACACAGGCATATGCATAAGCCATACATTACACTTCTGCCGCATCTCTCTCATTAGCGCCATGAAACCGTTTGGTGTACGAGCGCTTTATAAAAACTTTTAACATAACATATATGACTACATATTCATCAGTATGTACTAGATCAACAGTCTAGCATGTAAGGTGACTTTCGAAGTGACCTTATAGTATGACAATAGCAAAACCTTGGTGGGGCAGCAGTGCAGAGTTGTTCAGTCTTCTCTGCCAGGTCTCCTGTGGGTCAGAATTAGCACTGAGCAAAAAACAATCTGATACATCATTATCCAATGTCAGTAGATATTCCCATAGAGGATGCCATATATCTTTAGAACTGGAGGTATGAGACTATAAAGTAGCATAGTCTTCACTTGTTTTATCACAATAAATCATGCTTTTTCAAACAGGCAGAGTAAGGGGGCTTGTCTTACTGCACCAATGCAGTGCTGGAACTCATTTTGCGAGCAGTAGTGCAATGGCAGTGAATCTGCAGATTCCTGTTGGGATGTCATTAACATATCACAGCAGGGTCAGTAGCGAGGCAGGTGTAAATGTAACTCCTGTCATGGTGGAGATTAAGGAGAAGATTTTGGTCCAATATATTCCTATATGTGGGCATGTCCAAGTCAAGTGGGCGAAGTCAGTCTCGGTGGTGTGGAATTAGTGTTAAGTCCTGAGGTGTGGTGTAGGCACAGCATAAAACTTTAGAATGTAAATACTTGTGTTTATGATTATTGGAGATAAATTTAGTCTAACTGCAACAGTAATATCAGATGTTATCAGGTAATGATTATCCCAGGTCACGTTCCCAAACTTCCCTAGAACACCAATCCGGTTTGGGTTTCATGACTACGCATGCATGGTATAATCTGGAAACTAATCTCCCCCGTCAGTGTCAGTAATAAAGAATGTCAATGGAGAGAATGTCTCTGGAGCAAGAGGGTAGGAGGGTATACGGGAGTGCAGTGTATCATGGAGGAGCCTGGGCACAAAGTGGTCCATTTATGTTGCAACCCCGAAATGGGCATTGTCTACATGCATAAGTACATGACCATTTGGGAAATGGTTCCTGATAATATGTAAAATGTGTTGTGGCAGGGTACTCTGGACAAGCTTTTCCTGTGTCAGTGGAGCCAGAGGTTGTTTGCTAAGGGTGTGGCAGGTAAGTAGAGGATGCTCCCCCTAAACTGAATCAGAGCTTCCTCCATGCCCAGCTCTTGGTTGAAAGTGTTTGTGTGTCAAAGGGGTCCATAAGTATGCCTTTAGAGAACATGCCCTGCTTGGTCTTTCTCAGGTGTATTGTAGGGAATAGGAGCATCTGGATGCTACCACTGGTAGGCAAAGTGGCATTGTGCTACAAGAGAGTATAACTGCAGATCAGGCACATCAAAACCTCCACGCTCATAGGGGCACACAGGGTGTTCCAGCTGATCAGAGGTCTTCACCCTGCCCATATATGTTGCAGTAAGAGGCTGCGTAAGGTGGTAAAGAAATTATTATTCAATGGCATTGGTATGTTCAGAAATAGGTATTAGAAGCAAGGAAGGCCGACCATTTATATGGTTGCCACACACCCAGCATGGACAGGGGGAGTTTAATACATCGATCAATCTGGGTGGATAGCCTATTGATGGCTGGTCAATAATTCAGGCAGATAATCTGTTCTTTCTCCCTATGTAGGGTAATTCCCAGGTATTTGATGGAATCTATACACCAAATCCATGGTCTCATGTTTCGTATTATCAGTGACGGGGAAAGTTCTGATTTGGCCCAGTTAATGTTAAGGCCAGAAAAGCTTCAGAATCATATGGTTTCACATATAAGAGGGGTGACAGACGAAGAGTAGTAAATTGTCAGCATACATGAACATCAGTAGTGGGCCAGGGATAAAGTGCAGTCCACGATTTTTCTCCTGTAGACTGTGCACCAGGGGGTCCATGGCGACAATGAAAAGGAGCGCTGACAGATGACATCCTTGTCAGGTACCTCTGGCCACTGGGAAAGGGGTCAGTAAGAGAACCATTCACCCTTAAATGGGCAACTGGACTTGAATATAGAAGTATAATCAGGGCAGTATATCCACGGGGATGTCCCAGTTTATCCAAGGTCGCTTTTAAAAAGGATTGTCATAAAGAATCAAATGCCTTTTTGGCATCTAAAAGGGCTGCCCCTGCACAGACATCAGGGGAGATCCTCTTTAATACCACAAAGATTGTTCACAAACTTAAGGAAGTGGATCTGTGGAGAACAAAGCCAGTCTGTATTGTGATATGATCTGTTCCATTAGGAGGGATAATCTAGTTGCAATTACCTTAGCTAAGATTTTATTATCAGGGTTAAGTAGTGAGAGTAGGAGGTACAGAAGTGGGGTTCTTTTCCAGGCTTCAATAATAGTGTGATCACAGCTTCCCATAGTGTGGGTAGGGGAATTCACACTTTGAGTGCTTTGGCATACATTTCGAGCAAATGTAGTTACAATGTTTTTACGCTTTATAGAACGCACCCGTGAGTCCATCAAGAACGGTGGCCTTGGATCCGTGAAGAGCATCTATTGCCTGTATTATTTTCTTGTAGGAGATGGGTTCACTTAAGAATTGCCACTGGCCATTTGTGATCCATGCCATTGTGATCTCAGCGAGGTAGGCTGCAACAGCATCCCTAAGTGCGTGGGGGGAGTAGAGTTGCTCAGCTCATAATAGTGCAGGAGCTCAGTCATGATACAGTTATTGTCGGAAATCTGCCCACCAACAGCTGTCTGCAATGTAGGGATGAACCCACCTCGTCTGTTGGGACATAAAATCCGCGCCAGAGTGCGCCCGGGGCGTTCCCCCACTCCATATCATCTGGCTGTAGCATAATTTCTCAAGTAGGCCGTTTATCTGCCAGCCAGATCTCGAAACTTGTTCATCAAGACAGAGGATGGTGTAATTGAGGCCTACAGTGTGGTTGGGAGTCTTCATGGTCTATAGCACGCAGTTCAGTCTCTCTACAGGTAAGATGGACACATATGTCCCGTAGTACTCCTGCATATTTGGATATATATATATCCCATGGATATATGCCAAAGGCTTTCCATAGAGTAGCCTGGGGGGGGGGGGGGGGGGGTGACCGAACCAGTATTAAGCGCAATGTATTCAATGATGGAGTTATGAAGCTCTGAAAGGAAAACATCTTTGTGCAGAGCATTACCGGAGAATTACCAGCTGCATTTCAGGCCGCCAACATATGATACTCTCCACACTACTCGCACCAGAGAGTGATCTGACAATATGTGTGGCAGGTGTGTCACGTCAGCCGTCCACTAGATTGTGTTCGTGGAGATAAACCAGTAATCGTGTCTCATCCATACTCCATGGGGCGCAGAATAGAAGGTAAATTCCGAATTGGTGGTGTGTTGCACTTCGGATGTCATGTAGTGCATAGGCGTCTATGACGTCTCACAGGACACGTAGAGATCATGGTTTGCTACTCACTTGTGGAGTCTACCAGTGGGTCTTGAACCAGCTTTAGGTCTCCTTCCAAAAAGAGTAAATCAGTCTCTACCCATCCTATCACTGCAGAAAGTTCTGGATAAAAGTCGGGAGTATCTACAGTCGGAGCATAGGCATTAAGCAAGAGAACATGTTGGTCAGCCAGTATACTGGCTACTATGACATATCTGCCATTAGTGTCTATAAAACTGTCCGTGCCTGTAAAAGGGATACTTTTATGTATTACTGTGCACACAGCCTGTGAATAGGATCTGTATCATGAGAGATAGCGATGGGTACACCAGGGAGATGCAAATGTGTAGAAATCGCGGGGTGGGAGATGAGTCTCCTGGAGAAAGGCTAGTATCACTCCATGTCTCCCTAAATAGGAGATAACTTGTTTGCCTTTTCAGGGATTGTTGAGACCACTATTGGGCCTGTAAGATTGAAAATCACACTGAACACGAAGTACTTTGGTGATTCTTTATTTCCCATTCGCAGGACACGCCTGAGTGGCATCAACCTCTATTCAGCTTTCTGCTCTCAACACTCCACCCCACATCCATGGATACAGAACTTATACACCAAGTGTCTGTATCCTAGGATACCACATCATCTCCCTTATCTACATAACAAAAGAACCAAAGTAAAATGAGAAACAAGGGAAGGTGGGGCAGTGGGGTGAGAAACGTGGGGAAGGACAGATATATATGAAGGCAAAAAAAACTGTTGTATTGTTGTATATACAATCACGTTAAACATAATCACCCAGCCGGGCTAGTCTCCTTCTTATATGTTTGGGTCGACTCTCAAATTCTTCAGCCAATCTGCTGTTTGAGGGTATTACACTTCCCAGAACAGGCTTACATTTGGCTACTCTATTAAGATTCCAGATTCTATTGTCATCAGTTATCACTGCATTCTTTTTTAATTTTTTTATTCTGTTTATTAAGCATAGAGTAAATTTGCAGTAATACAGTTACATCAATAAAATCTTGATGTATAAGCATACTTCACAGTACATTGATCATCCATTAAAACTGCTCGACGATGACAGTGACTCTGTGAGATAACCTTTGGCATAATGCCACCCCGGTTAATTAACTTGAGTCTGTATCTGACTCATTCATGGTTGGAGCACAAATATTCCCCCTGTAGGCATTCCATGGACCCCACACCCATTCCCATTTTTTGGGGCAACCTCGATGTATATATGCCGCCCTTTCCGCTACCAAAGCCCCATCCATGTCTTCACACCATCCTTGGAGAAATTTGCGATCCCCAGTGTTTGGCTATGTTCCGCTTTGCAAATGTAATGCCCAGCATTATCCAATCCTGTGCTGCGTGGCTGAGGTAGGTGGGTTCCCACAGACCCAAAAGGCGTCTCTTGGGTTCCGGATGTACGGTCACTCTAGTAACTTGTGTGATAACTCGCATAATGGTTTCCCAGTCGGCCACTATCTTTGGGCATTCCCATATGGTATGATAGAAGGTACCAACTGCCCCACACTGTCGAAAACAGAGCGCACTCTCAGCCTACACAGGGTTACTCTCGTATAGTAAATGCGATGTAGTATCTTTAATTGTACTAATCGTAATTTTGAGGATATCGCCACTACTCGTGGCGAGGTGAGTGCAGCTTGCCAGTCAGCATCATCCAGTTCCCCTACATCAGTCTGCCATTACTCCCGTAATGATTTTGTAGGATCCGATTGATTTTGAGATACGTGAGGGAGATAGCCTTTTTATCAATATATTATGTCAGTAGCCTAGCCTCTAAAGGAGAGGCCTCCTGGAGAACAGTGCCTTCTGGGAGAGCTGTTGTCAGTGCATGCCTTATCTAAGCATATCTAAATATTTCAGAAGGTGCCATTCCATATTGCTCTCGGAGACTGGCGAAGGTAACAACCTTTCCCTTACTCCATAGATCTCCCACCATTGAGATTTTAATGGAGTCCCAGCGTTTGAAACCCTTGGTTGTACTGAGTCTACCTAGCTTTTGTGTTACCCAAGGCGGGGTCATCTGTGTTATAACACCCTCCCAGCCTAACATTTTAAGGGCTGTGTGTCAAATTTGGATCGTGTGTGCCGTAGGTCCCAATAGTGATGATTTGCGGGTTTTAGTGTAAAGCACTCTCAATACTCCTCCCTCTCCCAAACCATGTCTGTCTGATCTAAACGCTGGGTCTGTTTGCGGGACATGTAACCACTGGTTAAGTATGATTAGTTGGGAAGCCCAATAGTATAGTTGTATATTCGGGAGAGCGATTCATTGCTATGCGGGGCGCTTTTGTGTCCCATAGCAGCTTGGTGACTTCTGCCTCAATTGCCTTGAAATAGGTTAGGGGCAGTAACAGGGTATTTTGGAGGGCATATACAAATCTGGGGAGCCCCATCATCTTAAAAAGTGCGGCTCTACCGAGCAGTTAGTGGGAGAGACTGCCAATGTTTCGTATCTTGCCGGAGTTTTGTCAGTGGTGGTAGGAGATTTTTTTTCCATAAAGACCCCAGGTAGGGGCGTGATATAGATTCCCAAATATTTAAAGCCTCTGTCTGCAAGCTACATCCCTTTGGGAGATGAGGTGGGGGTCGTGGAGGACATAAAGAACCGATTTCGTTCAATTAATGGTATAGCCCGAGAATCTGCCATATACTTCACAAATACCCAAGAGCCTGTTGATTGATTGCCCAGGGGATGCCACATATAACAGTACATCATCCGCATAAAAGGATAAACGGTCTTCCCAGTCCTCTGTCCAGTGGTGACCGCGGATAATCGGATCTCTTCGAATCCATGCTGCCAATGGTTCCAAAACTAGAGCGAACAGAAGAGGTGAGAAGGGGCATCCCTGGCGTGTGCCACGTCGTAGGGGGACATCAGCCGAGACATGACCATTTACGGTTACATGTGCCAGAGGATTGGTATATAGTAGCTGGACCAACGCGCAGAATTTGCGGCCAAAGCCCAAATGTTTAAGGACGGAAAACAGGAAGGGCCATTCTACCATATCAAAGGCCATACGGGCGTCCAAAGATAGGATAGCCGCTGCTTCCTAAATTCTAGGGATACGGGCCATTATGCTATGCAGCCTCCTCAGATTAAGGGCGGTATTCCTACCGGGCATGATTCTGGATTGATCCGGATGTATTAATTTTGAGAGATGAGGAGTCAGTCAGGCCGCTAATGTTTTAGCTTATATTTTGGCTTCTGCGTTAAGCAGAGAGATGGACGAACAGTCTTGAGCAGGTTTGTGGATAACCACTACCGTTGCCGTGCACTGATCCCTGGGAAGTTTTCCTGCTTCCAAGCTCGCTACATACATATTTAGGAGATGCGGTGTGACAGTATTTATCATTTGTTTATACAATTCGATGGGAATGCCATTAAGTCCCAGTGCTATCCTGGAGTGTATGGCCCTTATGGCTGAAAGTAGTTTGTCTAAAGTGAGGTCAGCCTCATGCATCAGGGCCTCTTCAGGCATTAATATGGGCATTTGGATATCCTTGAGGAATGTGTCAACTAGCAGTCCCTTGTGTACTATCGTTATTAAACAATTATTTTCCACCGCTCTTGTACAGAAATCATTTGCATTTATTATTTAAAAAACATGTTATACATCACTTTTTAAAAAACACAGTCTAAAAAAGTCCCTACTTAGCAATTACTATGAACAGTAAATTTTTCTTAGTAGCACAAGAAGGAACCTATTACAAATACATATGAGAAATTCAAATATACCAGTTAAATTATTACACAAAAATCAAACAGTAACACATTCCGTTATGAACCAGCATAACCGAGAAAACCACATAAGAAGACAGTACACTTTGTCATATATTGCACATCCTCCTGAACATAAATCAGATTATACCACTTATGAGATACTTATATATTCATCTCTATAGGTCGGTACTCATTCCTTGAATTGTGCCTTTTTTGCGTCGACGCGTTTCGATGGGCTCATTTGTTTGCCACTATCTTTTTCAAGACCATTGATGAGGGTTTTCTCAACTCAATGTTCAATATTTCAATCCTGTATTGAGATAAATATAGCAATTCATCGTTTATTTATGATATTGCGATAATATGTATACTTTCGTGTGTATCTCACCTATTATTTCCCAAGCCTCTTTTTATTTGGCATGATCTGGGGACTCATAAATAGACTTACACGTGATCCTCACCTTTTTGCACTTTCAATTCCTTCTTATCTTGAGTTGATCTATTCTATGATCATACTCCCTTTCAGGTTTGTGATAGATCGTCACACTTTTCTATTCAATTGGCTGTATTCTGAAAAAAACATGTGTTTTATTATGTTGCCTAATTTCATTGAGACTGTCAAGTATCCATGTCAATTACTTTGTGTCTATCCCAAAATAGTTCCTACCTTCAAGTTGCTCTCATTGTTGCACATATATTTCTTTGTTTCTGATCTGATTTATTTTTCTTTATTGGCGCAGGGGAGACGGATTCACGTCTATAATGTCTCTCCCTGTTTTCTGGGCCGCCTTCTCCTAATTGTTTAGGGATCGGAAAACATTGTTTCAGTATGTTGCTTTAATTGAGCGATTGCTAACTTTAGCTATTCTAATAGTATTTATCAGCTACGGCATATTTATTGCTATTCGATTGGAGCGCTAAGTCAGTGGTAAAGGCACCAGTTCCCAATATGTGGTCTTCCTTTTATTCGACTAACGCCCAACACGAGTAGGGCCACGCTTCTCTTTTCTTTCATACGCCGAAACTCATATATTGCTGCCAACCACAATTTTTATGCGCTACGTATTAAGCCGTCAAAATGTTCGCGGGAGGCGCCGTCCTGTCACTCCATATTTTTAATATAAGCTCATTGCGGTGCTATCAATATCGCAGATTGCTACTATCTTTCAATGCCTACGCCTTACTAATAGCAGCGTGCTATCTAATTAATTCAAAGCAATGTCTACGGTTAAATACATTGCTCAACTATATTACTCTTCATTCCCTCTTACCTGTGGCGTGCAGGTGATGTACTCGTGCAAAAAACGTATCCTCGGTATTTTCTTACACCGCGTTCTATCGTGTGCTCCTATTTGATCTCACTCACCTCATTCCTGATTGGTCGTGAATGTCACCTGACCCTAACTTGGCCAATCCTGGCCATATTAGTGGACCATCCCTTGATATTATGTTAATCTTCTTTCTACGAGCCTGTACTTTAAACTTTATTCAGCGAACACGATGTTCAATCGGCTCTTTAAAGGTAGCTAGTCGGATTCATAGCCAATCCCTTAATGTTATGTTTCACTTTACTTGTTTTGAGACCTGTTGTTTAATATTTATTCTACGAGCACAATGTTAAGTCGGCTCTTTTAAGGTAGAATAATTAAACGCATTGTACGTCTTCCAATCAGATTGCTTTGTCTTCATCCCTGTATTTTCTTTTGTTTCATTATCCCCCTTCTGCTTAGTCTCATTCAAATCATATAGTTGTATTAATTTCAACATTACTTTGTTCTACCTAGGAATCCTCCCACTATTCTACTCGCTTTAGACTCTTGTTTGACCAAAACTTATTATTGGGGACATTGGTATTGCACCTACTCTATAGGATTGTTGTATTGCACTTTTTATTGAGATTTCAACAATAGTGTTAGCTGTGGGCAATTTTGTTATGGTATAATAATTTTGTCTTGTTCTTTCTTGCTTTTTCTACCCTTTTATTTCCCCAAGCTTTAATCCAGTTATATAGACTTATGCGATTTATTCGCTGCTGGTGCATATTAAACTCAGCTTTGTGTGTTTGTTATTTGCAAACCATCATCTGCACTAATCATTTAAAACATTGACCTTAGCTTATCTCTAAATAAACAGCTGTCACAAAAACCCCTGTGTTATTGTAATTGCTGCAATTCCTGTCTCATCATCAAATCTTCTGGGCCCATTATTTTGTGATTATGCTCATCCAATCTTCTTTGGAGTTAAGTCCCCTATCTACTGTATTTAATTGACACATAAACCATTGTTCCCGTTGTTTCCTTTTTGCAATGAGATTTCCACCTCTCCTGTTAATTGTCACCTTTTCAAGTATGAACCATTGAAATTGTTCACAGTCATGTTTCAATTGCTCATAGTGGTCAGTGAGTGGGGCATTTATTTTCTTGTTTCTGATTGCCGACTTGTGTTCCAACAGGCGAATACGGAGTTCTCTACCTGTTTCCCCTACATATCCCAATCCACAGGGACAGATAAGGAGATAAATTACACTTTTGCTGCGGCAATTATTCAAAGACTTGGACCACACTTTCTTGCTATTGTGTGTTATATGTTTAGTCTCTATACATTGTGCGCACACCGAGCAGTTACCACATTTGTGGTTCCCTTTAGCTCTCTCTCCTGTCAGTGTGGTCTGTGTGTCATAAGTTTGTTTGTACGTAGTTACTAGGGAATTTCTGATTGTTTTATTCCGTCTGAATGAGAATAAGGGTTTCTCCAGTTTTATGTTAGCCTCGTAGTTTAAAATCTTCCAGTTCCTATTCACTATGTTTTTGATTTGATTACTTAGATTTGAAAATTGCGAAACAAACACAATTCTTCCACTTGATTTATCCTCTTTCTTTTTATTGGTCTCTAATAAGCTGTCTCTATTGTAAAATCTTGCTCTTTTTAGTGAGTGTTTGATGAGTTTTTTAGGATACCCTCTCGCTTTCAATTTGTTGGTAAGTCTTTCCGCATGGTGGTAAAAATCTGACAATGTAGTGCAATTTCGTCGAAGTCTCAGAAACTCCCCAAAGGGAATATTATCCTTCTGAGAACGTGGATGATTACTATTGTACGTTAATAAAGTATTTTTGTCCGTCGGTTTTGTAAAAAGCTCTACTTGTAGGGCATTGTCTACATTTTTTATTTTTATATCTAAAAATTCCACATGGGAGTTACTAAAGTGCGCTGTGAATTTTAAATTTGGATCTCCCAAGTTTATCCATTCTAAAAATTGTTTTAAATCATCGTTGTCACCATCCCAAATAAAGATGATGTCGTCTATAAAACGATGCCATCCTAAAATATTCTCAAAATAAGGGGCCATCTCATTAAAAATGTGTCTTTTTTCAAAATTACCTACATAGAGGCATGCCAGACTGGGAGCACAGGTAGCCCCCATGCTGGTCCCTTTGATCTGGATAAAAGCTTCATCTCTGAATAAAAATATATTGTTTTTTAGGATCATTTCAATACATGACACAATAAAGTTTTTATTAGCACCTGACAGGTCCTCGTCTTCAAGAATAGCAGAGATTACCCCTATGGTGTCATTTTGGGGAATGTTAGTGTACAAGGCTTCAATGTCTAGGGTGACCAACATTTGGGTCTCCCTATTGAAGCCTTGTCCTTCAAATATCGAGATGGCATGAGCAGTGTCTTTGATGTAAGATCTTTGCTTCTGTACTATGGGTTTAAGGAAGTGATCCACGTATCTGCTAAGGGGTTCTAATATGGAACCTATGCTGCTGACAATTGGCCTCATGGGTGGGTCTTCAATATTTTTGTGTATCTTGGGTAGACCGTAAATGGCCGGTATTGTAGGGTGCATGTTGTATAAATATTTGTACTCATTGTCGCAGATCCATCCCTCATCTCGTCCCTGATTTAAAAGGGAAGCCACATCGATCTTTAGCTTATCTATGGCCGTGAGGCGAATAGGTCGGTAGTGTTCCCTCACATTTAGGAGATTTCTCATTCGCTTATCGTAATCTGTGGAATCAAAGATGACCACTCCCCCGCCTTTATCGGCGGGTTTGATGGTAATCTCTTCACATTGTTGTAATGATTTTAATGCTTTCTTTTGGTTAACCGATAAATTTTGATTGTTGTGTTTCGGGGTATTGTTTCTCATATTTTTAATGTCCATTTCTACTACCCTCTCGAATATCTCAATATTTTTGTCTACCTGACCTAGATTTGGCGTAAACGTAGATTTAGGTTTGAACCCCGAGACATTAGGTGGTTGTATGTAATTTTTATCTTCAAAGAATCTATTTAATCTAATTTTCCTGAAAAACATTTTTAGATCGCTTTCAAACTCATAAATGTTATGTGGGGCTGTTGGTGCGAAGCTAAAACCTTTTTTCAAAATCTCTTGTTCGTCTTTAGTTCCGTCATTCAGACGGAATAAAACAATCAGAAATTCCCTAGTAACTACGTACAAACAAACTTATGACACACAGACCACACTGACAGGAGAGAGAGCTAAAGGGAACCACAAATGTGGTAACTGCTCGGTGTGCGCACAATGTATAGAGACTAAACATATAACACACAATAGCAAGAAAGTGTGGTCCAAGTCTTTGAATAATTGCCGCAGCAAAAGTGTAATTTATCTCCTTATCTGTCCCTGTGGATTGGGATATGTAGGGGAAACAGGTAGAGAACTCCGTATTCGCCTGTTGGAACACAAGTCGGCAATCAGAAACAAGAAAATAAATGCCCCACTCACTGACCACTATGAGCAATTGAAACATGACTGTGAACAATTTCAATGGTTCATACTTGAAAAGGTGACAATTAACAGGAGAGGTGGAAATCTCATTGCAAAAAGGAAACAACGGGAACAATGGTTTATGTGTCAATTAAATACAGTAGATAGGGGACTTAACTCCAAAGAAGATTGGATGAGCATAATCACAAAATAATGGGCCCAGAAGATTTGATGATGAGACAGGAATTGCAGCAATTACAATAACACAGGGGTTTTTGTGACAGCTGTTTATTTAGAGATAAGCTAAGGTCAATGTTTTAAATGATTAGTGCAGATGATGGTTTGCAAATAACAAACACACAAAGCTGAGTTTAATATGCACCAGCAGCGAATAAATCGCATAAGTCTATATAACTGGATTAAAGCTTGGGGAAATAAAAGGGTAGAAAAAGCAAGAAAGAACAAGACAAAATTATTATACCATAACAAAATTGCCCACAGCTAACACTATTGTTGAAATCTCAATAAAAAGTGCAATACAACAATCCTATAGAGTAGGTGCAATACCAATGTCCCCAATAATAAGTTTTGGTCAAACAAGAGTCTAAAGCGAGTAGAATAGTGGGAGGATTCCTAGGTAGAACAAAGTAATGTTGAAATTAATACAACTATATGATTTGAATGAGACTAAGCAGAAGGGGGATAATGAAACAAAAGAAAATACAGGGATGAAGACAAAGCAATCTGATTGGAAGACGTACAATGCGTTTAATTATTCTACCTTAAAAGAGCCGACTTAACATTGTGCTCGTAGAATAAATATTAAACAACAGGTCTCAAAACAAGTAAAGTGAAACATAACATTAAGGGATTGGCTATGAATCCGACTAGCTACCTTTAAAGAGCCGATTGAACATCGTGTTCGCTGAATAAAGTTTAAAGTACAGGCTCGTAGAAAGAAGATTAACATAATATCAAGGGATGGTCCACTAATATGGCCAGGATTGGCCAAGTTAGGGTCAGGTGACATTCACGACCAATCAGGAATGAGGTGAGTGAGATCAAATAGGAGCACACGATAGAACGCGGTGTAAGAAAATACCGAGGATACGTTTTTTGCACGAGTACATCACCTGCACGCCACAGGTAAGAGGGAATGAAGAGTAATATAGTTGAGCAATGTATTTAACCGTAGACATTGCTTTGAATTAATTAGATAGCACGCTGCTATTAGTAAGGCGTAGGCATTGAAAGATAGTAGCAATCTGCGATATTGATAGCACCGCAATGAGCTTATATTAAAAATATGGAGTGACAGGACGGCGCCTCCCGCGAACATTTTGACGGCTTAATACGTAGCGCATAAAAATTGTGGTTGGCAGCAATATATGAGTTTCGGCGTATGAAAGAAAAGAGAAGCGTGGCCCTACTCGTGTTGGGCGTTAGTCGAATAAAAGGAAGACCACATATTGGGAACTGGTGCCTTTACCACTGACTTAGCGCTCCAATCGAATAGCAATAAATATGCCGTAGCTGATAAATACTATTAGAATAGCTAAAGTTAGCAATCGCTCAATTAAAGCAACATACTGAAACAATGTTTTCCGATCCCTAAACAATTAGGAGAAGGCGGCCCAGAAAACAGGGAGAGACATTATAGACGTGAATCCGTCTCCCCTGCGCCAATAAAGAAAAATAAATCAGATCAGAAACAAAGAAATATATGTGCAACAATGAGAGCAACTTGAAGGTAGGAACTATTTTGGGATAGACACAAAGTAATTGACATGGATACTTGACAGTCTCAATGAAATTAGGCAACATAATAAAACACATGTTTTTTTCAGAATACAGCCAATTGAATAGAAAAGTGTGACGATCTATCACAAACCTGAAAGGGAGTATGATCATAGAATAGATCAACTCAAGATAAGAAGGAATTGAAAGTGCAAAAAGGTGAGGATCACGTGTAAGTCTATTTATGAGTCCCCAGATCATGCCAAATAAAAAGAGGCTTGGGAAATAATAGGTGAGATACACACGAAAGTATACATATTATCGCAATATCATAAATAAACGATGAATTGCTATATTTATCTCAATACAGGATTGAAATATTGAACATTGAGTTGAGAAAACCCTCATCAATGGTCTTGAAAAAGATAGTGGCAAACAAATGAGCCCATCGAAACGCGTCGACGCAAAAAAGGCACAATTCAAGGAATGAGTACCGACCTATAGAGATGAATATATAAGTATCTCATAAGTGGTATAATCTGATTTATGTTCAGGAGGATGTGCAATATATGACAAAGTGTACTGTCTTCTTATGTGGTTTTCTCGGTTATGCTGGTTCATAACGGAATGTGTTACTGTTTGATTTTTGTGTAATAATTTAACTGGTATATTTGAATTTCTCATATGTATTTGTAATAGGTTCCTTCTTGTGCTACTAAGAAAAATTTACTGTTCATAGTAATTGCTAAGTAGGGACTTTTTTAGACTGTGTTTTTTAAAAAGTGATGTATAACATGTTTTTTAAATAATAAATGCAAATGATTTCTGTACAAGAGCGGTGGAAAATAATTGTTTAATAACGATAGTACACAAGGGACTGCTAGTTGACACTTTTATGAGTACCCTATTCCCTTGAGTATTACAAGGGGTCTCTCTCTTTTATTTCATATATGTTCAGTACAACCTGTTGGTTGGAGAGGGCTTAGGTTTTTACCTAAGTAAATTGAAAGTTTTTGAATTGTGGTGATAACAAATAGGTGTTTTCATCAATATGGATAAATTAAAAACTTTTGGATTTTCAGAAGACCAATTTAACAGGCTTATTAATCAGAACCCACGCAATGGTGGCACAAATGCTCTGAAAAACACGAGCCATGAACAACTGGTTAAAATCTTGAATTTAAAGAAAAAACTTATCCGCACTGAATTACATGCGGAATTTTTAATTGAATATTTGAAGGCAGGGGTCATTCCGATTGGATTACAGGTGAGGAATGAACCTGGACTGTTCACGGAGAACCCCAAGGTTATAGAGACCTGGACACATATAGCGAATCGCTGTAGCCGTGATTGGCTTATCCTCATCATTGAAACAGCCCAAGAACTAATAGATATCGAGAAGAAAGAAATAGAGGATTTAGAGAATCTTCTCAGACAAAACACTGCATTAGAAGAGGCTAAGAAAAAGATGGAAGAATTAGAGGTTGAAACCAACAGCTATAGAGAGTACCTTACAAACAAAAAAATGAGGAAGCTGAGAAAAGATGTCGATAGATACAATGAAGAGATAGTATATCCATATTTGGGAAAGGAATATTTTAAGAACAGACAAGACCAGAGATGGGAAAAACCCCAATTTGTCAGACCACTATATTCAAGAGGGGGGAATAAACGGGTGACCTTCTCCGAAACATCAGGCTCAAGTAGCGAGGAAGAACAAGATTTAGAACATAACAATAGACCAGTACCCTCATTTGAAAGGGAACCTTTTTTAGGGAGACGCCAAAATCGGGGACAGAGAGGGTACAGGAACTACAACCGGCAAGAACCCTCGAGGAACCCTCAACCTCAAAATGCAGGGCAGGAGTATCTAACGACCAGGAGCAGACAATACTGGAGATAGATGATTTACCTATCATAAATTTGTCCAATAAAGTTTTAACTAAAGACGAACAAGAGATTTTGAAAAAAGGTTTTAGCTTCGCACCAACAGCCCCACATAACATTTATGAGTTTGAAAGCGATCTAAAAATGTTTTTCAGGAAAATTAGATTAAATAGATTCTTTGAAGATAAAAATTACATACAACCACCTAATGTCTCGGGGTTCAAACCTAAATCTACGTTTACGCCAAATCTAGGTCAGGTAGACAAAAATATTGAGATATTCGAGAGGGTAGTAGAAATGGACATTAAAAATATGAGAAACAATACCCCGAAACACAACAATCAAAATTTATCGGTTAACCAAAAGAAAGCATTAAAATCATTACAACAATGTGAAGAGATTACCATCAAACCCGCCGATAAAGGCGGGGGAGTGGTCATCTTTGATTCCACAGATTACGATAAGCGAATGAGAAATCTCCTAAATGTGAGGGAACACTACCGACCTATTCGCCTCACGGCCATAGATAAGCTAAAGATCGATGTGGCTTCCCTTTTAAATCAGGGACGAGATGAGGGATGGATCTGCGACAATGAGTACAAATATTTATACAACATGCACCCTACAATACCGGCCATTTACGGTCTACCCAAGATACACAAAAATATTGAAGACCCACCCATGAGGCCAATTGTCAGCAGCATAGGTTCCATATTAGAACCCCTTAGCAGATACGTGGATCACTTCCTTAAACCCATAGTACAGAAGCAAAGATCTTACATCAAAGACACTGCTCATGCCATCTCGATATTTGAAGGACAAAGCTTCAATAGGGAGACCCAAATGTTGGTCACCCTAGACATTGAAGCCTTGTACACTAACATTCCCCAAAATGACACCATAGGGGTAATCTCTGCTATTCTTGAAGACGAGGACCTGTCAGGTGCTAATAAAAACTTTATTGTGTCATGTATTGAAATGATCCTAAAAAACAATATATTTTTATTCAGAGATGAAGCTTTTATCCAGATCAAAGGGACCAGCATGGGGGCTACCTGTGCTCCCAGTCTGGCATGCCTCTATGTAGGTAATTTTGAAAAAAGACACATTTTTAATGAGATGGCCCCTTATTTTGAGAATATTTTAGGATGGCATCGTTTTATAGACGACATCATCTTTATTTGGGATGGTGACAACGATGATTTAAAACAATTTTTAGAATGGATAAACTTGGGAGATCCAAATTTAAAATTCACAGCGCACTTTAGTAACTCCCATGTGGAATTTTTAGATATAAAAATAAAAAATGTAGACAATGCCCTACAAGTAGAGCTTTTTACAAAACCGACGGACAAAAATACTTTATTAACGTACAATAGTAATCATCTACGTTCTCAGAAGGATAATATTCCCTTTGGGGAGTTTCTGAGACTTCGACGAAATTGCACTACATTGTCAGATTTTTACCACCATGCGGAAAGACTTACCAACAAATTGAAAGCGAGAGGGTATCCTAAAAAACTCATCAAACACTCACTAAAAAGAGCAAGATTTTACAATAGAGACAGCTTATTAGAGACCAATAAAAAGAAAGAGGATAAATCAAGTGGAAGAATTGTGTTTGTTTCGCAATTTTCAAATCTAAGTAATCAAATCAAAAACATAGTGAATAGGAACTGGAAGATTTTAAACTACGAGGCTAACATAAAACTGGAGAAACCCTTATTCTCATTCAGACGGAATAAAACAATCAGAAATTCCCTAGTAACTACGTACAAACAAACTTATGACACACAGACCACACTGACAGGAGAGAGAGCTAAAGGGAACCACAAATGTGGTAACTGCTCGGTGTGCGCACAATGTATAGAGACTAAACATATAACACACAATAGCAAGAAAGTGTGGTCCAAGTCTTTGAATAATTGCCGCAGCAAAAGTGTAATTTATCTCCTTATCTGTCCCTGTGGATTGGGATATGTAGGGGAAACAGGTAGAGAACTCCGTATTCGCCTGTTGGAACACAAGTCGGCAATCAGAAACAAGAAAATAAATGCCCCACTCACTGACCACTATGAGCAATTGAAACATGACTGTGAACAATTTCAATGGTTCATACTTGAAAAGGTGACAATTAACAGGAGAGGTGGAAATCTCATTGCAAAAAGGAAACAACGGGAACAATGGTTTATGTGTCAATTAAATACAGTAGATAGGGGACTTAACTCCAAAGAAGATTGGATGAGCATAATCACAAAATAATGGGCCCAGAAGATTTGATGATGAGACAGGAATTGCAGCAATTACAATAACACAGGGGTTTTTGTGACAGCTGTTTATTTAGAGATAAGCTAAGGTCAATGTTTTAAATGATTAGTGCAGATGATGGTTTGCAAATAACAAACACACAAAGCTGAGTTTAATATGCACCAGCAGCGAATAAATCGCATAAGTCTATATAACTGGATTAAAGCTTGGGGAAATAAAAGGGTAGAAAAAGCAAGAAAGAACAAGACAAAATTATTATACCATAACAAAATTGCCCACAGCTAACACTATTGTTGAAATCTCAATAAAAAGTGCAATACAACAATCCTATAGAGTAGGTGCAATACCAATGTCCCCAATAATAAGTTTTGGTCAAACAAGAGTCTAAAGCGAGTAGAATAGTGGGAGGATTCCTAGGTAGAACAAAGTAATGTTGAAATTAATACAACTATATGATTTGAATGAGACTAAGCAGAAGGGGGATAATGAAACAAAAGAAAATACAGGGATGAAGACAAAGCAATCTGATTGGAAGACGTACAATGCGTTTAATTATTCTACCTTAAAAGAGCCGACTTAACATTGTGCTCGTAGAATAAATATTAAACAACAGGTCTCAAAACAAGTAAAGTGAAACATAACATTAAGGGATTGGCTATGAATCCGACTAGCTACCTTTAAAGAGCCGATTGAACATCGTGTTCGCTGAATAAAGTTTAAAGTACAGGCTCGTAGAAAGAAGATTAACATAATATCAAGGGATGGTCCACTAATATGGCCAGGATTGGCCAAGTTAGGGTCAGGTGACATTCACGACCAATCAGGAATGAGGTGAGTGAGATCAAATAGGAGCACACGATAGAACGCGGTGTAAGAAAATACCGAGGATACGTTTTTTGCACGAGTACATCACCTGCACGCCACAGGTAAGAGGGAATGAAGAGTAATATAGTTGAGCAATGTATTTAACCGTAGACATTGCTTTGAATTAATTAGATAGCACGCTGCTATTAGTAAGGCGTAGGCATTGAAAGATAGTAGCAATCTGCGATATTGATAGCACCGCAATGAGCTTATATTAAAAATATGGAGTGACAGGACGGCGCCTCCCGCGAACATTTTGACGGCTTAATACGTAGCGCATAAAAATTGTGGTTGGCAGCAATATATGAGTTTCGGCGTATGAAAGAAAAGAGAAGCGTGGCCCTACTCGTGTTGGGCGTTAGTCGAATAAAAGGAAGACCACATATTGGGAACTGGTGCCTTTACCACTGACTTAGCGCTCCAATCGAATAGCAATAAATATGCCGTAGCTGATAAATACTATTAGAATAGCTAAAGTTAGCAATCGCTCAATTAAAGCAACATACTGAAACAATGTTTTCCGATCCCTAAACAATTAGGAGAAGGCGGCCCAGAAAACAGGGAGAGACATTATAGACGTGAATCCGTCTCCCCTGCGCCAATAAAGAAAAATAAATCAGATCAGAAACAAAGAAATATATGTGCAACAATGAGAGCAACTTGAAGGTAGGAACTATTTTGGGATAGACACAAAGTAATTGACATGGATACTTGACAGTCTCAATGAAATTAGGCAACATAATAAAACACATGTTTTTTTCAGAATACAGCCAATTGAATAGAAAAGTGTGACGATCTATCACAAACCTGAAAGGGAGTATGATCATAGAATAGATCAACTCAAGATAAGAAGGAATTGAAAGTGCAAAAAGGTGAGGATCACGTGTAAGTCTATTTATGAGTCCCCAGATCATGCCAAATAAAAAGAGGCTTGGGAAATAATAGGTGAGATACACACGAAAGTATACATATTATCGCAATATCATAAATAAACGATGAATTGCTATATTTATCTCAATACAGGATTGAAATATTGAACATTGAGTTGAGAAAACCCTCATCAATGGTCTTGAAAAAGATAGTGGCAAACAAATGAGCCCATCGAAACGCGTCGACGCAAAAAAGGCACAATTCAAGGAATGAGTACCGACCTATAGAGATGAATATATAAGTATCTCATAAGTGGTATAATCTGATTTATGTTCAGGAGGATGTGCAATATATGACAAAGTGTACTGTCTTCTTATGTGGTTTTCTCGGTTATGCTGGTTCATAACGGAATGTGTTACTGTTTGATTTTTGTGTAATAATTTAACTGGTATATTTGAATTTCTCATATGTATTTGTAATAGGTTCCTTCTTGTGCTACTAAGAAAAATTTACTGTTCATAGTAATTGCTAAGTAGGGACTTTTTTAGACTGTGTTTTTTAAAAAGTGATGTATAACATGTTTTTTAAATAATAAATGCAAATGATTTCTGTACAAGAGCGGTGGAAAATAATTGTTTAATAACGATAGTACACAAGGGACTGCTAGTTGACACTTTTATGAGTACCCTATTCCCTTGAGTATTACAAGGGGTCTCTCTCTTTTATTTCATATATGTTCAGTACAACCTGTTGGTTGGAGAGGGCTTAGGTTTTTACCTAAGTAAATTGAAAGTTTTTGAATTGTGGTGATAACAAATAGGTGTTTTCATCAATATGGATAAATTAAAAACTTTTGGATTTTCAGAAGACCAATTTAACAGGCTTATTAATCAGAACCCACGCAATGGTGGCACAAATGCTCTGAAAAACACGAGCCATGAACAACTGGTTAAAATCTTGAATTTAAAGAAAAAACTTATCCGCACTGAATTACATGCGGAATTTTTAATTGAATATTTGAAGGCAGGGGTCATTCCGATTGGATTACAGGTGAGGAATGAACCTGGACTGTTCACGGAGAACCCCAAGGTTATAGAGACCTGGACACATATAGCGAATCGCTGTAGCCGTGATTGGCTTATCCTCATCATTGAAACAGCCCAAGAACTAATAGATATCGAGAAGAAAGAAATAGAGGATTTAGAGAATCTTCTCAGACAAAACACTGCATTAGAAGAGGCTAAGAAAAAGATGGAAGAATTAGAGGTTGAAACCAACAGCTATAGAGAGTACCTTACAAACAAAAAAATGAGGAAGCTGAGAAAAGATGTCGATAGATACAATGAAGAGATAGTATATCCATATTTGGGAAAGGAATATTTTAAGAACAGACAAGACCAGAGATGGGAAAAACCCCAATTTGTCAGACCACTATATTCAAGAGGGGGGAATAAACGGGTGACCTTCTCCGAAACATCAGGCTCAAGTAGCGAGGAAGAACAAGATTTAGAACATAACAATAGACCAGTACCCTCATTTGAAAGGGAACCTTTTTTAGGGAGACGCCAAAATCGGGGACAGAGAGGGTACAGGAACTACAACCGGCAAGAACCCTCGAGGAACCCTCAACCTCAAAATGCAGGGCAGGAGTATCTAACGACCAGGAGCAGACAATACTGGAGATAGATGATTTACCTATCATAAATTTGTCCAATAAAGTTTTAACTAAAGACGAACAAGAGATTTTGAAAAAAGGTTTTAGCTTCGCACCAACAGCCCCACATAACATTTATGAGTTTGAAAGCGATCTAAAAATGTTTTTCAGGAAAATTAGATTAAATAGATTCTTTGAAGATAAAAATTACATACAACCACCTAATGTCTCGGGGTTCAAACCTAAATCTACGTTTACGCCAAATCTAGGTCAGGTAGACAAAAATATTGAGATATTCGAGAGGGTAGTAGAAATGGACATTAAAAATATGAGAAACAATACCCCGAAACACAACAATCAAAATTTATCGGTTAACCAAAAGAAAGCATTAAAATCATTACAACAATGTGAAGAGATTACCATCAAACCCGCCGATAAAGGCGGGGGAGTGGTCATCTTTGATTCCACAGATTACGATAAGCGAATGAGAAATCTCCTAAATGTGAGGGAACACTACCGACCTATTCGCCTCACGGCCATAGATAAGCTAAAGATCGATGTGGCTTCCCTTTTAAATCAGGGACGAGATGAGGGATGGATCTGCGACAATGAGTACAAATATTTATACAACATGCACCCTACAATACCGGCCATTTACGGTCTACCCAAGATACACAAAAATATTGAAGACCCACCCATGAGGCCAATTGTCAGCAGCATAGGTTCCATATTAGAACCCCTTAGCAGATACGTGGATCACTTCCTTAAACCCATAGTACAGAAGCAAAGATCTTACATCAAAGACACTGCTCATGCCATCTCGATATTTGAAGGACAAGGCTTCAATAGGGAGACCCAAATGTTGGTCACCCTAGACATTGAAGCCTTGTACACTAACATTCCCCAAAATGACACCATAGGGGTAATCTCTGCTATTCTTGAAGACGAGGACCTGTCAGGTGCTAATAAAAACTTTATTGTGTCATGTATTGAAATGATCCTAAAAAACAATATATTTTTATTCAGAGATGAAGCTTTTATCCAGATCAAAGGGACCAGCATGGGGGCTACCTGTGCTCCCAGTCTGGCATGCCTCTATGTAGGTAATTTTGAAAAAAGACACATTTTTAATGAGATGGCCCCTTATTTTGAGAATATTTTAGGATGGCATCGTTTTATAGACGACATCATCTTTATTTGGGATGGTGACAACGATGATTTAAAACAATTTTTAGAATGGATAAACTTGGGAGATCCAAATTTAAAATTCACAGCGCACTTTAGTAACTCCCATGTGGAATTTTTAGATATAAAAATAAAAAATGTAGACAATGCCCTACAAGTAGAGCTTTTTACAAAACCGACGGACAAAAATACTTTATTAACGTACAATAGTAATCATCCACGTTCTCAGAAGGATAATATTCCCTTTGGGGAGTTTCTGAGACTTCGACGAAATTGCACTACATTGTCAGATTTTTACCACCATGCGGAAAGACTTACCAACAAATTGAAAGCGAGAGGGTATCCTAAAAAACTCATCAAACACTCACTAAAAAGAGCAAGATTTTACAATAGAGACAGCTTATTAGAGACCAATAAAAAGAAAGAGGATAAATCAAGTGGAAGAATTGTGTTTGTTTCGCAATTTTCAAATCTAAGTAATCAAATCAAAAACATAGTGAATAGGAACTGGAAGATTTTAAACTACGAGGCTAACATAAAACTGGAGAAACCCTTATTCTCATTCAGACGGAATAAAACAATCAGAAATTCCCTAGTAACTACGTACAAACAAACTTATGACACACAGACCACACTGACAGGAGAGAGAGCTAAAGGGAACCACAAATGTGGTAACTGCTCGGTGTGCGCACAATGTATAGAGACTAAACATATAACACACAATAGCAAGAAAGTGTGGTCCAAGTCTTTGAATAATTGCCGCAGCAAAAGTGTAATTTATCTCCTTATCTGTCCCTGTGGATTGGGATATGTAGGGGAAACAGGTAGAGATCTCCGTATTCGCCTGTTGGAACACAAGTCGGCAATCAGAAACAAGAAAATAAATGCCCCACTCACTGACCACTATGAGCAATTGAAACATGACTGTGAACAATTTCAATGGTTCATACTTGAAAAGGTGACAATTAACAGGAGAGGTGGAAATCTCATTGCAAAAAGGAAACAACGGGAACAATGGTTTATGTGTCAATTAAATACAGTAGATAGGGGACTTAACTCCAAAGAAGATTGGATGAGCATAATCACAAAATAATGGGCCCAGAAGATTTGATGATGAGACAGGAATTGCAGCAATTACAATAACACAGGGGTTTTTGTGACAGCTGTTTATTTAGAGATAAGCTAAGGTCAATGTTTTAAATGATTAGTGCAGATGATGGTTTGCAAATAACAAACACACAAAGCTGAGTTTAATATGCACCAGCAGCGAATAAATCGCATAAGTCTATATAACTGGATTAAAGCTTGGGGAAATAAAAGGGTAGAAAAAGCAAGAAAGAACAAGACAAAATTATTATACCATAACAAAATTGCCCACAGCTAACACTATTGTTGAAATCTCAATAAAAAGTGCAATACAACAATCCTATAGAGTAGGTGCAATACCAATGTCCCCAATAATAAGTTTTGGTCAAACAAGAGTCTAAAGCGAGTAGAATAGTGGGAGGATTCCTAGGTAGAACAAAGTAATGTTGAAATTAATACAACTATATGATTTGAATGAGACTAAGCAGAAGGGGGATAATGAAACAAAAGAAAATACAGGGATGAAGACAAAGCAATCTGATTGGAAGACGTACAATGCGTTTAATTATTCTACCTTAAAAGAGCCGACTTAACATTGTGCTCGTAGAATAAATATTAAACAACAGGTCTCAAAACAAGTAAAGTGAAACATAACATTAAGGGATTGGCTATGAATCCGACTAGCTACCTTTAAAGAGCCGATTGAACATCGTGTTCGCTGAATAAAGTTTAAAGTACAGGCTCGTAGAAAGAAGATTAACATAATATCAAGGGATGGTCCACTAATATGGCCAGGATTGGCCAAGTTAGGGTCAGGTGACATTCACGACCAATCAGGAATGAGGTGAGTGAGATCAAATAGGAGCACACGATAGAACGCGGTGTAAGAAAATACCGAGGATACGTTTTTTGCACGAGTACATCACCTGCACGCCACAGGTAAGAGGGAATGAAGAGTAATATAGTTGAGCAATGTATTTAACCGTAGACATTGTTTTGAATTAATTAGATAGCACGCTGCTATTAGTAAGGCGTAGGCATTGAAAGATAGTAGCAATCTGCGATATTGATAGCACCGCAATGAGCTTATATTAAAAATATGGAGTGACAGGACGGCGCCTCCCGCGAACATTTTGACGGCTTAATACGTAGCGCATAAAAATTGTGGTTGGCAGCAATATATGAGTTTCGGCGTATGAAAGAAAAGAGAAGCGTGGCCCTACTCGTGTTGGGCGTTAGTCGAATAAAAGGAAGACCACATATTGGGAACTGGTGCCTTTACCACTGACTTAGCGCTCCAATCGAATAGCAATAAATATGCCGTAGCTGATAAATACTATTAGAATAGCTAAAGTTAGCAATCGCTCAATTAAAGCAACATACTGAAACAATGTTTTCCGATCCCTAAACAATTAGGAGAAGGCGGCCCAGAAAACAGGGAGAGACATTATAGACGTGAATCCGTCTCCCCTGCGCCAATAAAGAAAAATAAATCAGATCAGAAACAAAGAAATATATGTGCAACAATGAGAGCAACTTGAAGGTAGGAACTATTTTGGGATAGACACAAAGTAATTGACATGGATACTTGACAGTCTCAATGAAATTAGGCAACATAATAAAACACATGTTTTTTTCAGAATACAGCCAATTGAATAGAAAAGTGTGACGATCTATCACAAACCTGAAAGGGAGTATGATCATAGAATAGATCAACTCAAGATAAGAAGGAATTGAAAGTGCAAAAAGGTGAGGATCACGTGTAAGTCTATTTATGAGTCCCCAGATCATGCCAAATAAAAAGAGGCTTGGGAAATAATAGGTGAGATACACACGAAAGTATACATATTATCGCAATATCATAAATAAACGATGAATTGCTATATTTATCTCAATACAGGATTGAAATATTGAACATTGAGTTGAGAAAACCCTCATCAATGGTCTTGAAAAAGATAGTGGCAAACAAATGAGCCCATCGAAACGCGTCGACGCAAAAAAGGCACAATTCAAGGAATGAGTACCGACCTATAGAGATGAATATATAAGTATCTCATAAGTGGTATAATCTGATTTATGTTCAGGAGGATGTGCAATATATGACAAAGTGTACTGTCTTCTTATGTGGTTTTCTCGGTTATGCTGGTTCATAACGGAATGTGTTACTGTTTGATTTTTGTGTAATAATTTAACTGGTATATTTGAATTTCTCATATGTATTTGTAATAGGTTCCTTCTTGTGCTACTAAGAAAAATTTACTGTTCATAGTAATTGCTAAGTAGGGACTTTTTTAGACTGTGTTTTTTAAAAAGTGATGTATAACATGTTTTTTAAATAATAAATGCAAATGATTTCTGTACAAGAGCGGTGGAAAATAATTGTTTAATAACGATAGTACACAAGGGACTGCTAGTTGACACTTTTATGAGTACCCTATTCCCTTGAGTATTACAAGGGGTCTCTCTCTTTTATTTCATATATCCTTGAGGAATGCTTGTGCTTCCTCGACAGTAATCGAGGAGTCTGTTGTGTAGATTTGACTGTAGTGCTTCGCTAATGCATTCACTATACCCCATGGATCAACTATGGTTTCCCTATCCTGTGGAGGAGTGTAGCTCAATGGTTAGAGCGGCAGACCCTGAAGCAGAGTTCTGGCCAGGGACCAGGGTTCGATTCCCACCTCAGCGGGGCTCGGGCTCAATTTCCTTGGACCTGTCTATTCTCGCCTCGGTGCCTATTCTAATCACGGGCCCCGCGCTGCAACTCTGGGCAATAGCTTGCTTAGCCTCCACACTGGCCCCAACAGCGCTAAGGATGCCTGGCTTCACCCTGGGGGTGCCCAGGAGTGGACACTTCACAGGGAAAGCCAGGAGGGGTTCCACAACGGTATGAGTATCAGCGCCAGGAAACCGCAAAGGCGACACCGCAAGGTGGCTGTCTGGTGACAGTGCGCTCTATAAGTACATTTACATCCTCCGTCCGTAATTGCATCACCCACCGGCTAGCTCTCTCTCTCATCTAACCACGCCAAAGGTTTTCCAGCTTTATCCCCTACTTCATATATTTTATGTTGCGTATCCAGGACCTTGGCCCTTGTCTCCTCCCACATATACCCTTTATAACCCTGCTTTTTCAAGTTAAGCTCACAGGCAGAGGCTGCCGTGGGCCATAGGGCGTGTGCCCTTTCCGCGTGGGTTACTTCCATTTCTAGAGCTTCGATTTGTCTTCTCTTTTCTTTTTTATTGCCAGAAATTAATGAGATGGCCTGGCCACGTAGGACTGTCTTGTAAGCTTCCCATAGGACTACCGGGAGGCTACCAAGTGCGCGTTTTCTTTAAAGTAATGTTTTGTCGTGTTATGTATGCAAAAATAACAACTGATGGACAGAATGCAGAACAATGTCATACATTCACCCAGTACAGAGATCTGGGTCTAAATCCATCGTTTGTTTGCTCACCATGCCATTCTAGTTGTTATGTATGCCTTTTCAAATCTTTTTTAGGAACCCTGGATATATAGGGAAGATGCGCCTTGATGATGTCGTGCGTGGTGTATATTTAACCATTACAGGGGAATGATCGGAAATTCCTCTAGGTAAGTGATTTTCTTCCGGATTTTTCTCCAAACTGTCAACCAGCGTTCACTGCATTCTTGAACACTTTTTTCACCATACACGATTGACTACATTTTGACAATTTTTCTTTTTTCCTGGGAGGCTTAATCTTTACCCACTTGCCTACATGCACACGTCTCCTTAATGGCTTTACACCTATCATAAGACAATTTGGCTTTCATCTTCCTCTCCTGTTCCCTCTGTTTCCATCCTCTCACATCACCAATATGTTCATCTACTAACGCTCTTTTCTCATTGACCCAAGCCGGTACCATCTCACAACTCGGCAACCTACCTTTAAATATTCTGAAGGGAGACACACCTGTTGTAGAATGTGGGGCGAGTCTGTACTCCCGTGCTTTCTTCCTCATGCCCTCCTCCCAGTTCAAGCCAGACATCAACGATTGCTGCAAACATTCTTTCAAACTCTTGATGAAGCATTCTACAACACCATTGGATTTGGGATGATAAAGAGCGGCCTTTTTATGCTTCAGACCTCTCGCACTCAAAAATCCCTCCACCACAGAGGTCAACTGAACTCAGTTATCCGTAGGAATGCGTGTGGGAAATTCTTCTCTTTCAAATAACTCTTCCAAAAAATACACCACATCTTTTGATTCAACAGAATTTACAACTTTGATTTCCGAGCACCGAGAAAACATATCTAGACAAACCAACACATATTTGTCATGGGAACCAACTTTTACTGGACCGAGTATTTCCAGCGCAATATCAACCAAAGGACCTGAGGCTTGTTCCCTGATAACCATGGTTTGTGTCCTGCACTTCAACACCTTATCACTTTGTACATATTCTACAGAATCCCGTACATACCTTTTCATCATCTAATTCATTGATGGCCACCAGTAGCCCTCCCTGATCCTCTCTTTGGGTTTGGATATACCCATATGACTGGCATGGGCACTCTTGACTAACCTATCTCTCAGACCGAAGTTGTACCAGTTTACTCCCTCTCAAGTGTGCCATCCACCACAGACAACTCGTTATGCACTTCCCAAAATGCTAGGGCATGCTGTTCACACAAATTCTTGCATGACCATTCCTCCAAGATCATCTTAACAACATATTGTAGACACTCATCATCTTGCAACATTCTTTTCCATTCTTCTTCCCGTACAATACCTTTGGTGATAAAACATACTTTTACTTCCTCATCAAACTCTTCCCCACCAAAGTCCTCATCTTCTAACTTGTCATCACTTATTGTAGTTCCTTGCAACCTTGAAAGACAATTAGCTTGCAAATTACTTGCTCCTGGTACATGTGTGAGTACAAACTCCAACTCCTGAAGCACAACCACCCACCTTCTAATGCGACTAGAAATTTGGGCAATCCCTTTTTTTTACAAAAACTTCTTTGAGGGGCTTGTGATCAGTCTTAATCTCAAACTTCTGTTCCCAAATGAACTTTCTAAGGTTTCTCACTGCCCAAAATACACCAAGAGCTTCCTTCTCTATGACGGAGTAGTTAAGTTTGACACCCCTCAATCCGTGAGATAAAAATAGAATAGGTCTGTATGCACCCTCAGACTTCTGTAACAAAACAGCTCCAAACCCTTCCTTTTGAGCTGGTGTCCGTCATCACAATTACATCATCTTTGGTATCAAAACTTCCTAAATCTGAGGCCCGCTCCATTCCATGTTTCATATCTCTAAACTCTTTTTCACAACCATCACTCCACAAAAATTCACTTACTTTCTTTAACAGAGCCGGAGTAGAACTGTTCTCTCTGCAAATTTTGGCACAAACTTGTTATAAAATTCAGCCATTCCAAAATTTCTTAGAAGCTCTTCTCTGCAGTTGGGTGAAGACAAGTTCTTAATGGTGTCCACTATACATTTTTTTGGACTGATCCAGCAATTAAGTGCCCTAAATACTCTTTCAGGTACATTGAACTTACATTTGTCTTGCTTCAAAGTGAGACCCGCTTTCTGTAAACTTAAAAGTACTTCACGTGATCTATCATTGTGTTCCCTTATATTAGATCCTAAAATCAATATGCAGTCTTGATATACTTTGAGTCCCATCACACCCTTCAATACTTTCTCCATAGCCCTCCGCAAATATTTAAAAGTTCCATAGGGTGCAGTAAAGGAAGTTAAATCCTGTGAAGAGTCAGTCAGTTTGATTTGGTGATACGCTGAACTGAGGCCTAATGAAGAAAAATGCTTAGCCCCATTCAACAAACCCATCATTACACTGATGTTGGGGAGGAGAAAATGATCGACAACAACCGCCTTGTTTAGTTCTCTCAATTCAATATATAATCTTCCATCCCCATTGGCTTTGCAGGCCATCACCACTGGGGAAAGGCATTCAGAGGCTTCTACCTATTTAATTATGCCTCCAACCATCAACCTGTCCAACGCTTCTTACATACTGTCTTTGACCGCCAAAGGCACATTTCTAACTTTGGCCACTTTTGGATGGGCATTCGCCTTCAGTTTATTCTTGTGTACATACTTCTTCAGACACCCAAGCTCTTCTCTGAAAATATCTGAGAAATCATTGACCAATTCATTACAGCCATCCAAAACACTGCATACAGAAGGAAGTTCTTTTATACAAACTGAGGGATTAGCGTTTGGTTCAAAGAACACATAAAGATCACATTGGTGAATCCAACTTATTAGTGAGTCACCCTTCACTGATACATACATTTTTCCTGGTATCAAACAATCTTTGAATTCTACAGTACCCCAAAAATATCCAGCCAGTTTTATAGGTTCTCCGCTGTAATCACGAGGTTTAATATCAGGCTTCAATAGTTTGGCTTTGTCTTTTAATTTGCCCTCATAGAAAAAGAACAGGCCCTTCAAAACCTTTGACTTTGTTTTGTAGAACAACCACCTCTTCCACCAGATAAACCTAACAATCCACCTCCCTCACTTTCCTTACATTAGTTTTACAACATTTGGTTATGTGCCCTTTCTTTCGACAATTTTTACAAGTGGCTTTCCAATTTTACTGTTAGCCATGTGACCTGTCTCACCACAGCAGTAACATTTGCCCGAGAATGAGCGACTTGTCTTGTTGTCTGCACCACTTTTCCTTGAACAGATCTATTTCCATTGTCTTTGTCAGACACCACTTTGACTGAAGCACTATAACTCTTGTTTGCTTGCTCTGCGTCTTTGCAAATTACTTCAACACATGCTTTTGAATTTTCTTGTGTTTTGGCTAGTTAATACTTCATGCAGTGAAGGGTTGTCTTTCTCCCACATTGCTTCTTTAGCTTTTTCTAAAGAGCATCCTAACATAAATTGATCCCTTTAACGTCCACCTAATGCGTTATCAAAGCTACAGGTCGAAGCAAGCTTGCGTAGTTCTGTAATATATTGTTCTACACTTTCACTCCCACGCTGCATTCTCTTTCCAAAATGGTAGCGTTCTAGCACTGAACTCATTTTGGGAAGATAATGATGGTCAAGTTTTTTTTATACAAATCTCATATTCATTAAGGTCAGCAACTTCATCTTCAGACAGTTCAGGTAGATGCTCGAAAACATCTTGCCCTTCAGACCCTAGGCAGTGCATTAAAAGAGAGGTATTTCACTCAGCGCTTAGTGACGCACCACACACTTTTGTGTAATGCGCAAAAACGTTCTTGCATTTGATCCACAGCATGTGTGGATCACCAGGGGAGGTCAGAAAGAATGGATGTGCCGTTAACTTTTGCATGGTGGAGAGAGTGAAAGAATGAAGTAAAAAAAAAGAAAGAAATCAATTAATTACTAATATTACTAACTTCAAGATCAATAACCACAAATCGCGTTACCAACCAATTCTTTTCTCAAATGTTAGTAGGAACTGGATGTAGTCAAGCTTTAGATGCAGTGAGGCTTTTTTAGATTGTTGCACAGTCTACAGGATTAAACCCATGTCCATGAAATATTTGGTTACTCACTGGTCAGCTCCTGCTTTGTGCTAAATACAGCTTTGTCAAAAGGATAGGTTGTGCTGTTGAGATACTCCAAGAAAAACAATTTGTGTTATCATAGGACAAGACCGCTGTCCTACGATCCTTTTAGTTTTGGCGCGTAGAATTTCTCAACGGGTCTATTCCACAGCACTGTACAAGCACCGGTACTCGATTTTGTGCCCGACAGTTCCCAATATAATATGTCCGGCACACTTTTGCTTGTTTATTTGCCCAAATCACTTAGCACTGCACCAGTACCGTCACACGATTTTGTGCCCGACAGTCCCCGATGCAATATGGCCGCTACACGCACACACGTCATAAGCGGCGTGACGTCCAGCACTTTCACAAACAAGTCCTGTGCAAAGACAACGAAGGACTGTTATGCAGCATCAACGGCAGAACTTCCTCACCTTCTCTCGGTACACAGATCAATGTGAGCAGATTTGAAATCAACTGGTGCTCGAGCCAGTAACAGCCAGCCTTTCACTTAGCATAAGGCTTTAAAGGTAAAAACATACCTTTCAGTGATCCGACATGTGTTATCGAGTGTTTATATCAAGTATTTCTATCGCTGAGATCTCTGTGACAATTTTCTTTGGGTAGGGGAGAGGCCTAACCGATCTTCTCCTCTGTCAATAAAGTAATTTATGGTCTGTCTTAACGCAGGTCGCTCGTCGCCAAATGTGAGATTGACAATCACACTGAACACAAAATAGTTTGGTGCTTCTTTATTTCGGTACACGGTTGTACAGAGACCCTGCCCGCACAACACGTTTGAGTGGCATCAACCTATTTTCAGAATACAGAACTTATACACCAAGGGCTCTGTATCCTAGGATACCACAGTTCCATGTCAAGAAGGTAAGTTCCGCCACCCTTTCCTTCCTACACTGCTGTGTCATCTGAGAGGCAGGTGCGTAAATTGTTGTGTATTTGTAGGCATATGAGCTGTACATACCAGACGGGCATTAATAAACAAACATAACCTAATCATACAAACTTGAAAAACCTTCCCTCCACCCAGTATCGGCCCATGCCTGATGTGGCGGGAAAAGCCCTAGTTGGCAGCAGGCGAACATTCATCAGACTGGGGGAGGGACTGACGTGATTGTTCTGCGGCCACAGCAGCTGAGGCACACAAAGGGTCCAGAGTGTTCCATCAGGAGGCTGTTTTTTCCGCACCTTGTTAGCAAAGTCAGTGGCTTCCGCCAGAGTGGTGAAAATGCAAGAATTTCCATTCACCTCAATCAGCAGCTGAGCTGAGCTGAACATAACATTGCGTATTTGAGGCCCTGTTTGCAGAGAGAATACTTCACATCCAAGAATTTGTGCCGCGCCTCCTGAACAGCTATGGTAAAGTCGGATACTAGGGAATAGGGAGATGCCGGAGCCTTGGAACTGTAGTGGGCCTTGCTCATGAGCCAGCCGCAGTGCTGTGTCCCTATCCTTGAAATTGAGCAGTGACACAATGATAGGGTGTGGGTGGCGATGGTCGGTGGTCTGGTAAAAAGAGTACTATGAGCACGTTCCACCACAAATGTTGGCATGAAGCTCTAGCAATCGAACAAGTCTTCCAGGAGGTGGTCAACGAGCGTGTCTGTGTGGCCAATATCTGTTGTTTTCGCAATTCCCATGATGCAGATATTATTGCAGCATGAGCACTCCTCAAGGTCTTATGCCGCAACTTTGAGTATGCACTCCAGTTTTTCCAAAATTTTCACAGCTGTCGTTGCCCCATCCTAAAGACCAGAGATATGCTCTTCAGCACTATCCATTCTGGTGGCCTGTCGATCTAGGGGCCTATGCATCAACAATGCCATTTGCGATTCCTTATTAGCGAAAAATAAGGAATCGCTAATAAGGAATAGCAAAAGGCTATGCATGTAGGAATCGCTATTCAAATAGCGATTCCTTAATATTCCTTATTACCGAATCGGTAATACCGAATCGGTAATAAGGAATACCTACCCATTCATTCCTATGGGCTTGGAGGCCCATAGGAATGAATGTAAAGCCAGTCTGTATTAGCGATTCGGTATTACCGAATCGCTAATAGCGGGAGCACTTTCAAGGGTGCCAGGGTGTCAAAAGGACACCCTGTTGCACCCCTGAAAATGATATGTGCACATATGTTGCACACACACATGCTCTAAGGGCATGTGTGTGCGCAACATGAAACTTTGCAAAATGCACAAAAGTGCATTTTTCAAAGTTTTTGCAAATTACCATGCAGTTCATCTTCATGGTAATTTGCTCCCCCTATTAGCGAAATCGCTAATTTTTTAACTTTGATGCATTGCATTTAAGGAATCTCACTTTGGGATTCCTTAAATGCAATCGCTATTTAAGGAATCGGTATTTAAGGAATCCCTATTTAAAGAATCGCTATTTAAGGATTCCTTAAATAGCGATTTCTGCTTTTGGGTTGATGCATTGGGATTGGGTATATTTTACTTAATACCGGGAGCTATTACCGAATCGGTATTTTACCGACTGGATTTTGGGTTGATGCATGAGGCTGCTAGTATTTTAATCATGCAGTCGAGTTTGTCGGCGAGTGCATCAAATCTGGCTTCAATCGAGCAAAACCCAGTGCAGAGTTCAGCCACGATGGCAGCGGTGGTCTGTGAGGCCTTTGGACCAGCATCTCTTCTGGACCATCATTAGTGTCAGAAAGGGAGCCCTGGAGCAGGGCAGGCTTGGATTGTTCAACAAGTAGTTTTGGTTGTTTGGGGTCAGTTGAACCCATCCTGAAGTCTCGTGAGTAGAAGCAGGGGGCTCCACCAGTAAGTAGCAGCATACGGAGCGCGGGCCGCGACACACTCCGCAAAGTATGCACAATGTCCTACACTCACTGCCTACACTGTGGTAGTAGAGTAGATCAGGATCTACTCAATGCCATCCAACAACCAGCAGTGTACAACCTGGCCATAGAGGAGGAAGGCAGAGGGGCAAGTGCGCGCCTCGAGTCAGTATGTGTTAAATGCTGTAAGGGTTCCAACAATGAAAAGCGCTCAGCACTGTATCAGTACCACAGTCTAGCAGGGCAGGCTGGAACCACACCACCCATGAGAAATGGAGGGAAAATTGAGGTCCAACAGCACGCCACAGCTTATTTAGTAAACTACCACCAAAATGGCAGGAGAATCAGTGTGAGGGCTCCCAGCCCATGCTGTACATGAAGTCTGTGTGGCCAATCGGAAGGAGGGCGGCTGTTCACAAAATCTTTCCATACATTGGAGCAGGGAAGCAGCCCAGGCATCTCCTATCTGGAGACAGCAGGTCATTCACCAGCACAGCAGACAGGTCCGCATCACGGCTCCTGCGACAGTATTTCAGGCGATACCAGCTGACTCAGGCAGGGGGTCGCAGGCACCATGGCAGCTCAGCGCAGTCACTCTGCTGGTAAGGGAGGGTCATGTAGCCCAGCGAGGCTCAGTAGCCTCTGTCTCAGGCTTGCCCATGACTCTCGTCACCGCAGTTCCTCTGAGGCTCATGCTGGGCCGTAAGCAGACCCTCCTTAGTTATGCAGTTAGTGGGCCACCTAATCCACATCCAAGGCTGCAACTATGGTCACCCCCTTCTAAACATCCGATCCTATCATCCAGTTGGGGTCGAATGGCAGCAGGGACCGAGAACCTGGCATTATTGTGGCCACCGGAGCTTCGCGGCCAGTTGGCATCTTGGTCGCTGGTGTGACCACGCCCCCACATAGATGAGCAATGCTTTAGCATTTGTTATGGTGCTCCTTTCACTGTGGCTCCTTCCACTATATTCCCGGTGTGCTGTTCCATCCCCAGCTCACCACGGTGATGTTTCTTGCCTCTTGTTTCTCTGACTAGGAGTAGCTTGACTACCAGACTTTTCAAAGGCTGGCCTGCTTTGTAAATCTTTCTCTAAATGTCTCATAAACCAGTGACTGACTTCAACTCCAGGCTTTCGATGTCTTACTTCTTGGTACCGGAAAGTGAGCCATTCAAGATTGTAGATGGCTTGTGTCATGGATTTGTTCTAGGCCTCTCTGTGTCTGCTCTAATCCACCGGCTTTTACTTGTGAGGGGTGTTTAGCTGGTCTTGAATGAAATAAAAGCTACTGAATATGCCACAAGATTGTTTGAGTTCTCTCATCCGGAGGTGCACTTTCCTATAACTATTTAAGATCTTTCACTGGAATTATAGGCCTACAGTCAACTCCATTTGAGCCACTGAATTTTCTTTTGGCAAAGCTCCTTTTCCTTGAGGCTATTATCTCAAGAAGCAGGTCTGAGGAGCTTGGAATGCTGGTGCCCAGGAATCCTCATTTGTTTTTTCCTTCAGAGTGGTTTGTTCTTCAACCTTTGCCTGACATCTGTCCAAAGATATTCTCCCATTTCCGTGTTAATTAGGGTACTGTTCTCCTTTTCTTGTTTCCATTGCGTTCTTTGGATGGTTGGTCCCCCTGGCTTTCCCTAGATCTGCGAAAAGGCTGTGGATCTTTCTCACTCTCACGCTTTCAGATTCCCTAAACTTTCGTGCTTGTCATAAGGGTAGAAATCTTGGTTTGCCAGCCTTATAACTTACAAGTGAAAAATCAGACATTTCTCTTCCTACAGCCCACTGCCTAAAGGGAATGTCTGACTCCTGGGTGATGTGTACAATGTTCAGTAAAAAAGATTACAGTAACCAAATAGTTGTTACTTTGTATGCCTCTCAAATGTCCAGAAGTTGTGAAGAAGCACTATAATGGACAGCGATACATGCTTTTATTGCCTAACAGCAGCAGCTCTTCAGGCCACTGATAAATGCCAGCATTAGAATGCTTATATGCGTTTACATTCTACTATGCTGACATCGTAAACAAGAGGACTGGAAAACAGTGTTGGACAGGCCACACAGAGGGCTTGCTCCCCCCCCGCACGACAGGGCCCGAGCTCCGGCCCACCCGGCATACCCCCGTGACAAGCCCCTGTACTCCGTCTCCCGACGGACCCTCTGCCCTCGGACCCCTACTCATCACGGGGTCCAGCCCCACCGGCTTCCCCGGCCGGGTCAAGCCGCCATCTTGGGCCCTGCACCACGCGGCCGCGTGGCCTCACCTCGACCCTAACCCCGGGCCTGGCCGGCCCCGACATCCCGGCACCACCATCCACCCAGGAGGTGAGCGGACCACTTGGCAGGTCAATGGGAGAACGAAGCGTCAAGAGCTCTTCCCCCGCCAGGTGCCGATCGCCTCCAGCAGCCCCCAGGCGCTGGCTCCACCCCCTGCTGGGTGTCTGGACACCTTCATCCCGGACCCTCCGACCTCCAAGTGCGAGGGTCCGGACATCAAAGGGCACCAGCCCTATAACTAAGACAGCTCCGGAGCAGGAAGGCAGTTGTATCCTGGAGTCGAGAGACACCGAGTGAACTCAACCCTGACGGTCTACTGGCGCTGCCGTAGCCCGCTCTTGTGAACCATCGTCCTGCCTGCTGGCGCTGCCGCGGCCTTCTGCAACCTTCATCTTCCTGGGACCTGCTGGCGCTGCCGCGGCCCGTTGTAACGACCATCCTCACCGGGACCTGCTGGCGCTGCCGCGGACCGTCATCTTCCTGGGACCTGCTGGCGCTGCCGCGGCCCGTTGTAACGACCATCTTCCTGGGACCTGCTGGCGCTGCCGCGGCCCGTTGTAACGACCATCCTCACCGGGACCTGCTGGCGCTGCCGCGGACCGTACATCTTCCGGGGACCTGCTGGCGCTGCCGTGGCCCGTTGTATCAACCATCCTTACCGGGACCTGCTGGCGCTGCCGCGGACCGTACCACCTAAACACCAAGCTCGAGGATTGTGAGCTCATCGTCATCTCATCCGAACTACCTGATTGGTAAATAGACTGACCCGCTACCCCCTTCCCTACCTTACGAGACTCTAATCGAGGGGACCCCTGCGTCCAGACCTCCTTGTACCATTCTACCGTATCATAACTAAGTACCTATAAAGAACACTGAACCTTATCCGTGTGTGATTTCTGTCTGTGGGGGGGAAGTTACTTGTCTGTACGATCGCTGGAGACGGCTCTCCCCGGAGACCTCTCCCCCTGACCCCGGCCGGCCCTCCCGGTCCGTCTACCTTTTCTAACATTGGTGGCCAGCGGCGCGATCCGAATCAACGCGTAATCGTACAGAGAGTAGCTCACCCCACGACAAAAACACGATGTCGACCAAAGATAGCGGCTCCACCGAGAAATTCCAAATGGAGAAATTAGAAGAATACAACCACCGCGAACTGAGACAATTTTGCATAGAACTTGGCATTGCTACCACCGGCCTGAGTACCAAGGATGATCTAAAGCGCGCTCTGGAGTCATGGACAGAAACGGGGGTCACAGGACCCTCCGACCAAAGCAGCGTCACCCCAGACCAAACCAGCATCACACCAGAGGGGAACGCCACGGCTCCCGAGGAGCGGGGAACGGGCCTTCCGCAAGAGGAGATCCGAGAAAGAGACAGAGTCAGATTACACGAGTTGGAGATGGCACGACTCAAGATGGATGGGGAACTCAAGTTAGCTGAACAGAAACTTAACCTCGAGCATATGCGGCTTCGAGAGGAACGAGAAGAAAAGCAGAGACAGAGAGAGCTGGAAGAGAAAAAAATAACGCTCGAGCACGAGCGCCGACTAGCGGAAATAGAACTGCGCAAACAGAATAAGGAACTGGGGGTGCCTGAGCGACCACACACCCCGGGGCCAAGTGAGAAAAAAGTTCACATCCCCAAGGATGTTGTCCGCGAATATTTCCGAGAAGACGACATACAACAGTGGTTTAAAGCCTATGAGATCGCAATGACCTCCCACCGAATCGACCGGAGTGATTGGGGAGCCGGACTTTGGGGGAGATTTATCAACGAGGGTCGCGATGCCCTGCTGCAGCTCCCCGATCACCAAATGTCGTCCTACGACCACATGAAGGCTGCCCTCCTCACCCGCTACGGCCTCACGCCCGAGATGTACCGCCAGAGGTTCAGAGATTGCACCAGGATCCCAGGTACAACTTGGGTAGAATACGTGAACTATTTCAGCCGGGCATTCGAAGGGTGGATCAAGGGAAGTCAGGTCACCACTTACGAACAACTCTTCAACCTTATGGTATGGGAGCACCTGTCAAACAACTGTTTCGTCGAGCTCCGGCAGCACCTACTCGACAGTAAGCTGACCGACCCCCGGCAGCTCGCCGCCGAAGCTGACCGGTGGGAAAGCACCCGAGTGGGCCGGAGAGGGCCCCACGACCAGAACAGAGGCAACCAAGGCCAGCACCGTCCTCGGGGAGGAGGAGGGGGCCAGGGGCGAGGGAGAGACGCCTTACCAACAACACCCGTGGCCAGCACCCCGCCTCCGGCCGGCCGGGGCAACCCCCCGTTGCGGCCTGGGTACCGAGCCAACGTCACGTGCCACCGGTGCCAGCGACTAGGCCACTACGCCAATGACCCGAACTGCCCGCTAAATCAAACACCCAAGCCCCGCCAGGTAGCGGCCGCTGCCCTAGGGGAAGAGCAATCATCGGAGGGACCCGAAGAGTACGAGCCGGCCCAGCAAGGGTGGGAACCGGCCGCCATGGTCCTGGCATGCCTAGGGGGAAGAGACATGGTTCCGCGGGCTCCCCTACCCGCCAACACCAGAAAATACGGTCAGTGGGTGACCATTAATGGACAGAGAGCCGAGGCCTTGCGTGACACCGGCGCCAGCGTGACGGCCGTCCGCTGTCATCTGGTGAAGCCCGAGGAGATCCTGCCGAACATTCTCTGCCCCGTCCGCTCGGCAGATAACTCTGAGAGTATGTGTAAGATGGCCTGCGTCCCGTTTGAATGGGGAGGGGTCTCCGGCCTACTGAAGGTGACGGTCCGGGACGATGCCCCCGTGGACTGCCTCCTGGGGAATGACCTCGAGAGTTCCCCGTGGGCCACCGTCGAGAAAAGAGAGCACCTGGGGATGCTGGGCCTCCCGGACTGGGCCTGCATGACCACCCGATCCATGGCCGCCCGGGCCACCCCCCGATCAGAAGAAACCGAATGGCCAGCACCTCCGCCCCCGGTTGCCCCCGTCGAGGACAACGGCGAGTCCGACCTCCCGGACCCGACTATCGAAGCAGACGCACAACACCAGGACCTTCCGGATCTGGCTCAGTGGCGTCAAGAAGGGGGGCCCACCCAAGAACAGTTCCGCCAGGAACAAAAGACCTGTCACTCCGCCAACAAGCCGATACCCAAAACGCAGGGGACACCACCGGAACCCACTGGGTCTACTGGGACAACGACCTGCTCTACAGCGAGCAAAGAATCGCCGAGCTGGGGGCCGGTCGAGTTCTGGTGGTACCGCTCCGCTTCCGAGACTTTCTGCTCAACCTGGCCCACGATGTCCCCCTGGCTGGACACCTGGGCCAGGACAAAACATACAGTCGCCTGGTGACCCACTTTTTCTGGCCAAAAATGAGGAATGACGTCCTGAACCACTGCCGATCTTGCCCCACGTGCCAAGCCAGCGGGAAGAGTGGTCGGAAGCTGAAGGCCCCTCTGCAACCCTTCCCTGTGGTCACCACCCCGTTCGAGAGGGTGGGGATAGACATTGTGGGGCCTCTGGACCCCCGCACGGCACAAGGACACAGGTTCATCTTGGTACTAGTGGACCATGCCACCCGCTACCCCGAGGCGGTGCCCCTACGGACAGTGACAGCTCCGGTGGTTGGCCGGGCCCTGATGGGGATCTTCTCCAGGGTAGGCTTCCCCCGAGAAGTCGTCAGCGACCGAGGTACGAATTTCATATCTAAATACATGAAGTCCCTCTGGCAACAATGCGGGGTCACCTACAGATTCACGACCCCCTATCACCCCCAAGGGAACGGACTAGTGGAGCGTTTTAACCGCACTCTCAAGGGGATGATTGGGGGATTGGAAGAGCCTCTCCGTCGCCAGTGGGATGTGCTGCTCCCGTGCCTCCTCTTCGCCTACCGAGAAGTCCCCCAGAAGTCCCTCGGCTTTAGCCCTTTCGAACTCTTGTACGGGCACCCTGTGCGAGGGCCCCTCAGCCTAGTCAAGGAAGGTTGGGAGATGGCCCCCTTAACGACCCCTCCCGACGTCTTCAAATACATCCTGGCCCTACGAAACCAGACCCGGCGCTTCAGGGAGATGGCCAAGGCGAACCTCGAGGCCAGTCAGGAGGACATGAAGAGGTGGTATGATCACCATGCCTCCTCCGTTGAGTTCGAGCCTGGCCAGCAAGTATGGGTGATGTCCCCCACCGAACCATGTGCCCTGCAAGACAAGTGGACGGGGCCCTTCAAAGTGGTCGAGCGTAAAAGCCCCGTCACTTACCTCATCGACATGGGGTCCACCCGGAACCCCCTGCGGGTCCTCCACACCAACCGGCTCAAACCACACTTTGTGCGCTCCGAACTAAGCCTCCTGATGGCGACCGACAGTGGTACAGAGGAAGACTCCGAGCCCCTCCCGGATCTCTTAAAGACTCAGGAGAAGGACGGCTCCGTGGATGGGGTCCGGCTCTCCGACGCCCTCACTTCGGAGCAACGCCAGGACTGCCGGGACCTCCTGCTGCAGTTCGCTGCCCTGTTCTCCCTCACCCCCGGGGTCACCCCTTGGTGTTTGCACGACGTAGACACCGGGGACAGTCCCCCTGTCCGGCACCGGGCCTACCGCGTACCAGATCGGGTACGGGCCTGCATACAGGAGGAAGTGGCCAAGATGCTCACGATCGGGGTCATCGAGCCCTCGGACAGTCCCTGGGCCAGTCCGGTTGTATTAGTTCCCAAGGCCGCTGCCCCCGGCACCGCCCCTGAACTGAGATTCTGCGTCGACTACCGGGGCTTGAACGCTGTCACCCGGACCGACGCTCATCCCATCCCCCGAGCAGACGAGCTGATCGACCGGCTGGGGGCCGCCCGCTACCTTAGTATCTTCGACCTAACGGCGGGCTACTGGCAGATCGGCCTCACACCCAGGGCTCAGGAACGGTCAGCCTTCTCCACCCCCGATGGCCACTATCAATTTAAGGTCATGCCCTTTGGCATGAAGAATGCCCCCGCCACATTCCAACGTCTTGTGAACCAGGTCTTGGCAGGGCTCGAAGAATTCAGCGCTGCCTACCTGGACGATATCGCTGTATACAGCCGCCACTGGTCCGACCACCTCCGTCACCTCCAAGAGGTCCTCCAAGCCCTCCAGCGGGCCGGCCTCACCATTAAAGCTGGCAAGTGCCAAATTGGCCAAGGGTCTGTGACCTACCTTGGGCACCAAGTGGGAAGCGGGCTGGTGGCCCCACTACAACTTAAGATTGCTGCCATCCAGTCCTGGCAGCCCCCCGTCACCCAGACCGAGGTCCGAGCCTTCTTGGGGCTCACCGGCTACTACCGGCGGTTCGTGAAGGACTACGGCAGCATCGTGGGGCCCCTCACGGGACTCACATCCAAGAATCAACCGAAGCGGGTCCACTGGACTCCTGATTGTCAAGCGGCCTTCGAGGAGCTGAAGGCCGCCCTGTGCACCGCCCCGGTGCTCCAGGCCCCCGATTACAGTCGGGAATTTGTAGTGCAGACCGACGCCTCCGACCACGGCATCGGGGCCGTCCTCTCTCAGCTGAACTCCGAAGGTCATGACCAGCCGGTGGCCTTCATCAGTCGACGTCTCCTGGCCCGAGAACAGCGTTGGAGCACAATCGAGAGGGAGGCATTTGCAGTAGTGTGGGCCCTCAAAAAGCTCCGACCCTATCTCTTCGGTACCCACTTCCGGGTACAAACCGACCATCGACCCCTGCAATGGCTGATGCAGATGCGGGGGGAGAACCCAAAACTCTTGCGCTGGTCCATTTCCCTGCAGGGAATGGACTTCACTGTGGAGCACCGGCCAGGCCAAGACCACGCCAACGCGGATGGCCTGTCCCGCTTTTTCCGCCTCGACGAAGAGAGTCCCCAAGGAGATGGGTGACTCTCCCCGCCTTCAGCTGGGGGGGACGCATGTTGGACAGGCCACACAGAGGGCTTGCTCCCCCCCCGCACGACAGGGCCCGAGCTCCGGCCCACCCGGCATACCCCCGTGACAAGCCCCTGTACTCCGTCTCCCGACGGACCCTCTGCCCTCGGACCCCTACTCATCACGGGGTTCAGCCCCACCGGCTTCCCCGGCCGGGTCAAGCCGCCATCTTGGGCCCTGCACCACGCGGCCGCGTGGCCTCACCTCGACCCTAACCCCGGGCCTGGCCGGCCCCGACATCCCGGCACCACCATCCACCCAGGAGGTGAGCGGACCACTTGGCAGGTCAATGGGAGAACGAAGCGTCAAGAGCTCTTCCCCCGCCAGGTGCCGATCGCCTCCAGCAGCCCCCAGGCGCTGGCTCCACCCCCTGCTGGGTGTCTGGACACCTTCATCCCGGACCCTCCGACCTCCAAGTGCGAGGGTCCGGACATCAAAGGGCACCAGCCCTATAACTAAGACAGCTCCGGAGCAGGAAGGCAGTTGTATCCTGGAGTCGAGAGACACCGAGTGAACTCAACCCTGACGGTCTACTGGCGCTGCCGTAGCCCGCTCTTGTGAACCATCGTCCTGCCTGCTGGCGCTGCCGCGGCCTTCTGCAACCTTCATCTTCCTGGGACCTGCTGGCGCTGCCGCGGCCCGTTGTAACGACCATCCTCACCGGGACCTGCTGGCGCTGCCGCGGACCGTCATCTTCCTGGGACCTGCTGGCGCTGCCGCGGCCCGTTGTAACGACCATCTTCCTGGGACCTGCTGGCGCTGCCGCGGCCCGTTGTAACGACCATCCTCACCGGGACCTGCTGGCGCTGCCGCGGACCGTACATCTTCCGGGGACCTGCTGGCGCTGCCGCGGCCCGTTGTATCAACCATCCTTACCGGGACCTGCTGGCGCTGCCGCGGACCGTACCACCTAAACACCAAGCTCGAGGATTGTGAGCTCATCGTCATCTCATCCGAACTACCTGATTGGTAAATAGACTGACCCGCTACCCCCTTCCCTACCTTACGAGACTCTAATCGAGGGGACCCCTGCGTCCAGACCTCCTTGTACCATTCTACCGTATCATGACTAAGTACCTATAAAGAACACTGAACCTTATCCGTGTGTGATTTCTGTCTGTGGGGGGGAAGTTACTTGTCTGTACGATCGCTGGAGACGGCTCTCCCCGGAGACCTCTCCCCCTGACCCCGGCCGGCCCTCCCGGTCCGTCTACCTTTTCTAACAAACAGACTCTACTCACCTTCCTCTTTTACCAAATAGAAATCAAGATAATATAAAGCATGACTCCAAAACAGAGCCATAATTCAAAGTTTGAAGGTAGGGTTAAGATAAAATGAACAAGTAACATAACACACAGGAAATACCTAATAAACGTACTAAGCAGTTGAGCATAACATTTGTAACCTAAATAATGAAACGTTTAGTGCATCATAAAAATCTTTATACCCATCAGGTCTGTACCTAGCATTAAGAGCGTGTTCAAGATGCATCTCGGAGGTCTTGTTCTACGGGCAGACGTCCCCTCCTTCCGCAGGCCTTTGGTGGCCAGCAGAAATAGGATCACCACCATTACCGGTAAACTCGGCTAGGAACTTGGGCATTAAATGGTATACTCTCTTTTGTGGCCCAAGTCCGCCATATATTCTCCGCATGTTTCGGGATCTGCGAAGCCTAAGGAAACTCCTGCATCTGTTGCCAGAGGACTGCCGCAGGATCATAGTTCACACTACTGTGACATCTCAGCTGGACTACGCCGACAGTCTGTACTTGGGGTTGCCCTCCTACCTGATCAATAGACTACAAATGGTACAGAATGCGGCAGCGAGATTAATATGACAGGTCCCGTTCAGTCATCATATATCCTCCCACATCAGACCACTCCACTGGCTCCCGGTAGCAAAAAGGATAGATTTTGAGTCCCTGACCGTGGCCTTCGCGCATTACACGACAGCGGCCCGGGTTATCTCAAGCGCAGGCTTTGCTTATATCAACAAAGTCGCACATTGAGATCTAACTCCCAGCACTTGCTGTGTGAACCTCGAAATGCTAAGTCCCGAATGGGCGGCAGGTCCTTCAGTTAGGAAGGCAAATCTGTGAAACTCTCTGGCCTCCCGCATGCGCCTGATTGAGTCAGAGCGTGAGTTCAGGAATATCTTGAAGACTTGGTTCTTAAATCAAGGCTAACTCCACTGTGGGGCTGAGCATCAGCTGCATATACTGTTAAGCGCTGGGACACCTCTGTTTGAGGTAGCTTTTGCGCTCTACACATGCCATGCTATTATTATTATCTCATCGTTACTCATCATTCGCCTTACCCATTCCAACTTTCATACAATGGTGCACAAAATTAACCTTGTTACATGGTACCACAGCCAGGCTTTCTCTGTTCCATAACTTTCCATTGTTTGTTTGCACCACACTTGGTGATCTACAGTTCACCTAGATCAGGGATGATAACTTGGATCCTCCCTTCTGAACATAACCAGTATTCTTTATTCTGAGCCAACTCCCTATCTTCAATGTTTCCTCACAAGGCAGATTGCATTTCCCTTTATACTTTCCCTGCACCCGTTTCCTCACATTCACCACTTTGTATACTTGTGAAGGATTGATTTCAAATCGCTCCAACCAATCCTTATTCAGCTTGGATCCTTGAACATGCCCTCTCAAATGCACAAAGGGAGACACGCCCATGCTGGTATTGGAATTTGTTCTAATAGCCCACAGCATATCATCAATTACACAACTACAATCGTGTTTGTATCAAGGATAACTGCACCTGATCTTTCTAAGTGTTGTTAAAGTGCTCGACCATGCCAATATTTTTGGGATGATATAAAGATGTTCTTACATGTTTGATACCATGCATTTCCGAAAACGCTCTCATCTCTTCTGAGACTAACTGCGTCCTGTTGTCCATGACAAGTTCACTGGGACAGCCCTCTCTAACACATTTTGTAGAAAATAAATTAAAGTTGTGTGTCAACATACTTCACAAAAGTACCTTCAAGCCACTGTCATATAATCAGTAAGCACAGTAGTGTAATTAGAGGTTTCACCCAGCACCTTGAAAGGGCCCGGGATAATCGGACCCAAGGTTGAACAATGGCACCAAGGGTATTTCAATGTGGAGTGATTGATGAAAGCTTAGTCACCTGTGACTTGTAACTTAAAATACGCAAACCATTCTACAGTTCTATCCACACCGGGCTACCTGCTTCACTTCCATCAGCCCTTCTTTGCATTAGCAAAGCCACTTAACCACCATTACTAGCATCCGCTATAATGATACTAGATTTCCTGGTATCAAAAGGTTTTAATGGCTCTGCTGACACAATGTCTGCACTCACACCATCAAATGTACTTTGAGACTCGCTACTCCATATATACGTCACACCTTTCTCAGTGGCAACTCCTCCGCTAAGGTGGCAGAGCCCTGCCCCACTGCTCTTTGAGCAGTGGAAAAATGAAAAATAAAATGACAACATTATGTTATTATCATTTTATTTTTCCATAGTGAGGCAGGTGGGCCGGGTGGAACTGGGCTCGGTTGTCGTCACAGCCAGAAGGGGAAGAGTGATTGGGGCACTTAAGTGTGCATGACAGTTTGGCCGGCCAAACTGTCATGCGCACTTTGCTTGTTTCCACCGGCTGTCTTGTATAATGTGGGTGGAGAACAGGCTTATTGTCCCAGTCTGAGCGCCAAACCAAGGCACTTAAACCAATCACGACCCTGCTGTCACTGTGAAAGAAGCATTGTGATAGACTTAGGGGAGCCTGTGTGTGTTTCCTGCAGGAACAGAAGAAGACGGAGGCGGTGCGGCTGCCGGCAGCAAGGTAAGTCAGTTTTAATTTATTTTTCTATCCCCCACCCCACCCGTACTACTTGGCGGCAGCCGCCCCTTACCTTTCTTAAGCAAACCTCCTAATGGCGCAGTTTTGTTGTGTAAAATGTGGAACAAATTTGATAACATTCAGTCAGTCCCCAGAAAGAGCGTAAACTTCTTTAATCGCTTTCAAATTTTTCATTTTCAGCTATACTGCTTTCTGGATTATGTGACGCTCCAAGTAATCCCTCCACCTCAAATTTGTAAACCCGTGTCCTATATAACCCCAAACACTTTCACAAACCTGGCATCATGCTCCACTACATTACTCCAGTACATCAAAATGCCATCCTGAAAATACAATACTTCCTCGATCTTACTAAACATCTCCGACATAAGGCAAGATCACAGAGGATGCTAATGCTAAACCGAATGGCATTTGCTTGTGCGAAAAGCTCCTTCTGTCGTAATAAAAGAGGTAAGGTGTTTCGAAAGACCAAATGCTGATATTCAACTGACATATCGAGAGACGTGAAACACTAGCTCTAATAGGATATAAAACAGCTTAGATATGTTTGGTAGGGGCTCCCATTCAATCCAAATATTGCGGTTTAGATTGCGTCGCTTCACACATATGCGCATGAGTTATCACCTCTGAGTGACAAGACAACCAGGGTCATTCACTCCCACCTGTCGATGAGACCTATAATGGGAAGTTTAGACATCTTGTCTAATTACTTCCACAACTATTCCCTTATACACAAAAGGGCTTTCCGCACTTTCTGAACTACAGGTATGGCATTTTATTTAAAACATTTGTTTTGCTGAAAACTCTCTGATCTACGTAAGCATTCTAAAAAGACATCAGGAAAACTGCAAACCCACTGATTCACTGATGTTGCATTCATACCTCAAAATTTCGATCTAAAGATCATACAATCAAGATGATTCGCGTTCAGAATTATGTCCAGTTTTCCATGAATATTCCAACCACACTAATTTGATTTCTCCCTTGTGATATACAACACACTTTTTCCTTCAAATTCTAACACTCTGTCAGCCTCTCCACCAATCTCAATCTTCTTGTGAATGTACACAAATATCTCTATATTAGAATTAAACTCTAGTGGGCGGTATTCTTTAAATACCTCTGGTCCAATCAAGGTATATAGTACCCGAGTCAGCCATAACATGCATTTCTATGCCATTAATACGAATATTGCAATACAGTTTTCTTTTTGATGATCTGAGGCAAACTACATGCTCCTCACACCCTTTTGCCAGCACTGCATTCCCTGATTGGTCCTCAGTAATGCAAAAGGGCGAAATCACCATCATCCCAGTTTATTATCTCCTCCTCCACACTGATGCTTTTCGTACATTCTGGCATACTCTGGTAAAATGTCCCTTGCCATTTCACTTGTTTGAAATATCTCCGGACAGTTCATTGCTGTAGCAATATGGTTTTGACTACCGCACCTAAAACTTGCACTAGAGTCATTATCTCCTCTGTCATCTTGTTACTCAAGTTGATTTCCCTGCACTCTTTTGAAATCTTTACGGACATCATTATCTTAGGAACCTTTGATCACTTTGCAAAACAAAGGTCTTACTCCTGTAGATAGCTCTCTGAAATACGTTTCCGAGTTCTCTATGGTCCTAAACCTCTCAAATATTCTTATTGCAACTTTCCTCAATCAATTGATGTCTGTAAGGAAACGCCTATTCTTATATTGTCACCCCCAAGTTTTCAGACTGACGCTGCTGGTTTTTCGACTCTTACAGTGCAATGAGGGATGTTAACCAGAGTTCAGTGCCAGTGTCCTGACCTCAAAACGTATATGATGAATTGACTTATAGTCAATTGCCATAAGCTAACTTACCTATATGCCCCTAGTATATGGTACCCAGGGCATGTAAGTTAGGTCACCCCAGGGACTGGTTGCGTCACCTTGGATGTGGCACAAGTCTCATTATATACAGGGAGAGCAGTTTCGAACTGCTAGCAATGGCAAAGCCTGGCCTTTCCCTGCATTATGTGCAAGACACCCCTAAGGCAGGGTGCAGCATATTTTACAGGCAGAACATGTATTTCACATATTCTGACAGTAAAAATGCAAAACTGTTGTTTTTACTGTGGAAGAACCTGGTCGACCCATTGGCAAGTGCAAGGGTTACACACTGACCCCCTCAGCTGTGCTAACCATTGAATGGTGCAGCCAAAGTTGATACTTCAAGGTATCAAACAACTTAAGTAGGTTGTGGTGTGCAACTTTTACAAAGTTGCCACTTTGTTGCCTATAGTCTCCTGTGCCCTTAACGGTTGTACAAGGAGCCTGCACCAGATACATTTTTCTACTTTCCTGGGGAGACATGCTAAAGACTCCTAGGAAATTAGACAACAGAAGCCTGCACGGGAGAGGGGTGTTACCTCCCTCCTGCAAGAAGTCACATGGGTTTTAGCCCAAAAGGCGAGGTTCTAAGGAGATGCAGCATTTGAAAGTTAAATGGGAAACATTTGGGAGGGGGCTGCTCCATTGTCTAGGTAGACAGGCTGGCACTAGGGACAGGGAAGGGCAAACTAGAAGCCAAACCGGTTTCTCTGGGGTATGTAGCCCCCTTGGAAGCTACACCTTTGGGTTGGACTAGGGCCAATTGGACGCTGAGAGATGGGTTCTGCCATGTTGAACTGGTCAGAATGATGCATCCTGGGATAACCAGATGCCACACTTCCCAAGAAGTGATCATGAGATCAGGAACCTAGTAACCCATTGGCTACTGACCATGTCTACATCGAGGGTACTATCGAAACATAAAAAGGGCACCCCATGCACCCAGAACTCCGATCTTGATTGTTCAATGGACCGAAGAATGATTGGTGGATAGGAAAGAAGGGACTGTGCCTGCTATGTCCTGTTTGTGGAAAAGACGTTTCTGGAGCCCAGCTGAAGCAAGAGACTTCAAGGGTTAGTTGGCTGACCTAATGTTTGCAGCACAAGACCACAACAGCTGAAGAGGCCCGCTGGGACAAGTTGTTAGCCCTGATTCTTCACACTGCCATCGACCTTGGCTGTACAGCACCAGAGACCAGGACCAGATGCCCAAAGTTGCACCCAAGGCTGCTAGACCCAGGAGAGTTCTCAAAGTGCAGTTTGTTCACCCAGAAGACAAGTAATCACTCAGGGAAGGATCTGGCTGTGACTGTGGTACCCAGAGACTGGTAGTCCAGTGGTGACTGGGGCATCGAGGGACATCGACCCTGGGGCCAAGACCACCTCACCCCCTTTGTGGATCGAGAAGTAGCCGCAGCTACACCCAGTCGACCGCATTGCATCCACAATATCCTTCAGCATCCTGCATCCCTAGCATCGTTTTTGATGGGGTAGGATTCACACAGGAAGTATCCGTCCATACGACAAGTATGTGACTTACCAAGGCCAAAAGCACTGAACTTAGCAATTGGACAGGGGTTCGAATGCAAGTAAGCAACATCTAACAAAGAGGAAACTTTATCACTTGGAGCACTTTACAGTAACAACAGGTTATTGCCTATGTCAGATTGGCAAATAGCCTGGGCCTGCTGTTTGAATTGGACACGGTTGTGTCATATTCCTCATCCTTATTGCTATTGTACATTTTTCGCTTTTGAAAGTCCATTGTCAGACGAAACACATTGACTGAATCATCTGTATTCAATATGGCAGTGTGAAAACAATAAAAGAAACTACACTCACCACTTCTTTTGTGTTCCGGATTGTTAGAGGAGGAGAAAATAAGGACTATTGTATTTGACTGCTGGAGTAAATAATATATTGGCCATAGTACTACATTTAAATAAGCATATGAGTGCTCCAATATTATTATGTTTAATCCCGTGTGTTAGGACCACTTCTATAGGAACCTACAGCAAAGGATAAACGAGCCTGGAATTGAATGAGGACTGTTCCTTACCACCAAGGTAACTATTTTTGTGGACTTTGCTGGCCCCCCTGACTGGCTCCCTGTCCGATTTGGTCACCACAATACAACTAGCCAAAGTTTTTGCTCAAAAAGTTTTTGTGTCAAATTTTTTTAATTTGCCAATGTTCGTTCGCATGAGTTGAAAAAAAAGTGCATATTTTTTTTTCCGTCCTCATTGCTACCATAGTTTCAATGCCAGACCAGATTAACATACAAGCAGCTGTCTCAGTTCATAGAAAAACTGGCAGGGATAGAAAAGCGACATAGTGGGTACCCAATATCCCTCAGCTATTGCAGTCTCAATCTTAGGAGGCAAAGAACCAACCGGTTACCATCTTATAGGCAACCTTGGTAGGGGTGGCAGCCAAATCAACCCGGGCTAGGACCAGGTATCGGCTAATCTCATGGTGCAAAAGCAAGGGGGGCACCATAGTAGAGTAATCATCGGACCCGGGGAAAAAACAAAACAAAAAACCCCCCCGGATATTTCAGTGTACCCATGATAACAAGTACCAGAAAGCCCTTTTGCTCTGATTACCAGACCTAGCAAGGTCCATGCGTGATGTGTACAAAACGGAAGCCTGCCATTCACTAAAGTTGGGGGGTGACGAATCCTTCCATTTCCTGCAGATCTCCCTTCTTGCCAACAGCACCGCATAGAACACCACATTTTTGGCTGCACTTTGAGCTCCTTCCAAAATCCCGAAGATCACAAGAGACAAGTCTATGTTAACCTGGACACCCAGTGATGTGGTTAGAGTATTGCTGATAGCCGCCCAATATGACTCTAGTCTAGGGCAATCAAAGAACATGTGAGTGTCTGATGCTGCTAGGAGACCACACCTTGAGCATGCCACTGAATTGCCCTCAGAAAATTTAGATAATCTGAGGGGAGAATAGTATGCCCTATGCAGGGTAGAAAGGTGGTTTCTGCATAGCCATGAAGGCTTCACTATGCTACACAAGAGGCCGAATGACACTGACCAGATTTTTTGTAAGTTTTGACCAGAAATTGAAGGACTCCACAGCAAGTTCGGCAGACTGAAAACTCCATCCGTTTCCTCAAGTAGGAGTCTATACCACTGTGAAGTCTCCTTTTTACCCGATGGGTTGTTGACCAAATTATTGATAAGTAGGTTATATCCTCCAAGTGGAAACTTATTTCTTTCAAGGGATTGAGTTTTATAGGCCTGAGTCCAACTAGTCATTTGCAAGTATTTGAACCTTGATAGATTGGGGCCGATCTTGGCCTGAAGCTGTTCCCATGAAAGCAACCTCCCCTTCAAAGAAGAGATCTCCCCAAACCTCTAGACCTGCGTCTCTAATAGGCGCCGCTAGACTGTCTCCAAGCCAGATGGGATTTTCAGGTAGCCCCCATAGCGGTGTTCTATCTCAGAAATACCCTTGTTTTATAGATCTTGTGACTTCGGCCCACATTTTTGCCAATCCATGTAAAACCTTCAGTTTGATTTTTTTAAAGTACTTTGGGTTGCCAAATTTAAAAAGAAAGGCCGATTGGCTAACACCTTCCCCTTCTAGCATAGCTGAGAACATCCGGCCCACCCCGTAATCAGAAGGCATTTTTAACAACATACGGGAATGAGACAACTGGAAGGCCCAAGCGTATAATTTCAAATCCGGGGCAGCCAAGCCCCCCTTATCTCTTCGCCGCCTAAGCTTTTTCCATGATATCCTTGCCCGTTTGTTGTTCCAGATAAAAGATGTTATGTCTGAGTGTAGTTTAGCTAAACAAGAATACTCGAAGTGCAAGGGAATGGTCCAAAACAAAAAAGACATTTTAGGAAGAATCGACATTTTAATTAGATTGACCCTCCCAATTAAAGAGAGTGGAATATGAGACCATGAATGCAATAACCTACGGCATTCTTTAGCTACTGCTGATAAATTAATTTGAGCAATTTTTTCTATATCCTTCCCAATATGTAGACCCAAATACCTCATCGAGGAACCTGCTTGTAACTCCCTAGCTCACCCGTCATCATTCCAGACGAGCATCTCGGTTTTTGTATCGTTAATCTCATAACCGGATACTTGGCCAAAAGAGTGGGCAGTCTTTAAAATTATGGGGAGTGCAGTGCCAACATCTGATGTAAGAATAAGCACGTCGTCGGCATAAAGGGCTACTTTCCTTTCCCACCCTTTATAAGAAAAAGGCTTGATAGTGACCTCCTCCCTCAGTTGTTGCGCGAAGGGCTCAATATAAAAATCAAACAATAGCGGGGAAAGTGGGCAGCCCTGCCGTGTCCCCCTAGTGATAGTTACCGGGTCAGATAGCTCTCCATTAACCAAAAGACGTGCAACTGGGCTGTGATATAACAAACCAATTGCCCTACGAAACCCTGCCCCCACGCCAAACTTAGCCAAAGCCCCCGACAGGTATACCCAATTGACCCTGTCGAAAGCTTTGGTCGCATCCAATGTGAGGGCCGCCAAAGGAAGGGTCCGGGCCGATGCTATATCGATAGCACCTATTAAGTCATAGGTTAGCTCAAATAATTGTCGCCCCTTCACAAAGCCCTTTTGGTCAGAGTGGAGAACCGAGGGCGCTATCTCGGCCAACCTTGATGCCAAAATTGTGGTGAAGATCTTATAATCCACATTGAGGATTGAAATTGGCCTATAGGATCCACAAGCGGTCTTTGGTTTCCCTGGTTTCAAGATAAGGGTGATTGAGGCATTGTCCAAAGAGGCAGGCGGGATCTGTCCTTCCACTAAAATTTTATTAAATAGAACAGTAAGAAAGGGGACTAGTTCTGTTTCAAGGGCTCTATAGATTTCTGCCGGCAACCCATCGGGTCCGGCCACCTTCCCCTTCTAACTTCTTTTAATGGCAGATCTTACCTCATCCTCAGTAATGGCATTATCTAAGAATTGAGACTGCTCAGCAGATAGCGAAGGAAGATTAATGTCCCTCAGCCAACCTTCAATAGATTCTAACGAGATCTCCTTATCCTCCTCGTAAATCACCTGAAAGTAATCTCTGAAGGCACACCTGATATCCTCATCTGAAGAGAAGGTGTTATTATCAACAGTTATTGCGGCTATGTTATTGCGAACCAGATCTGTTTTGGTCTTCCAGGCCAGTAGTTTCCCCGCGCCCTCGCTGTATTTGAAATGGGCCAACTTACTGGCTTCCCATCTCTGTTGAAGTCGAAGGTTTAATATCGAGCTCAAACTACCCTTCAGAGCCACTAATTGATTGCAAAGAGTGGCTAGATCTAATCCGGAAGCCATATAATTAGTGTCTATATCTTGTTGCGTTTGACGTATTTGAGCTTTAATAGAAATGACTTCCTCTCTATGTTTCTTCCTGCGGTATGAAACTTTCCCCATAATAACCCCTCTCAAAAAAGCTTTAAACGAATCCCAAATCATCCTGGTCGTAGCTGAACCCCTGTTAGAATCCCAAAAATTATGGGTTTCAGATTTAAGAAATGTGATATCCTCAAAAGAAGAGAGAAGAGAGCGGTCAAAAGACCATGTGTTGGAAGACCTCTTAATCGGTCTGGCAATTTCCATTACAACAGCCGCATGGTTTGACAGATGTAATGGGAGGTAGCTAATGGCCTTGACGGAATCTACCAGCCTCAGACTAATTAAGATGAAGTCAATTCTGGACTGGTGATGATACTTGTAGTTCCGGAAAGAAACCCCTTGTTGTTGCCCCGACCTCTCTCTCCAAATATCAACATATCCATATTGCTTCATTACACTTTGCAGCAGGGCCCTGGTCTTAGAAAAAACTAGGGATCGATTATTGATCGATTTGTCCAATAGGGGGTCCAGTACGACATTAAAGTCGCCTGCCAGGATAATGGGTTCAGGAAAGGAAAGCAGGTGTGAAAATATAGACTCCAGAATGGAGGGGTCATCCTGATTCGGACCATAATACCCCAAGATTGTACTTTGCATACCGGACATAACAACTGACGCTATGGCCCATCTGCCACCTGGGTCGACCACCTGTGATATCAGCCTAGCTTTAGCTCCTTTTTTGAATACAACTGAGACCCCTCTTGTGTTAGTTGTTTGGGTAGTTGAAACTGCAAAGTCTATCCACCTATTTTTCTTGATAAGAGCAAACATTTCAGTATGAGTTAGGTGCGTCTCCTGGAGCACAATGACCTGCGCATCCAAGTCCCGCAAGTATTGCATAATTCTATTAGCTCTAGGCTTGGTGCGGAGGCCATTTACATTCCAGGAGATATATTTTACACTACCCATACTTAAACAAGAAGAGAAAAAATAAGGCTAAGATTAACATTTGTTGCTTTAATTCTTTGCTCAAGAACTGCCTGCTTCCATCCTTTTTAACACTTCTTCGATCAATGAGGACCTTTTTATATTTTTGCCATCTCCCACCCCCCCTCCTAACCCCGTGCATCCCCTCATCCCCACCCCCCCACCCCCCCTTGGAAAACCCTTGTGTTATCTAACCGGCACATAGTCCGGTAGATAGCACCCCTTCCACAAGCTCCCGTCGAGAAAACCCCACCCACCCTTTGTGTAAGCCTGATTACTCATAGCCACAGCTACCCAGCTTGAGCTAAGGTTCGGCAAACAAAGCCTACTGGTCCTAAAAGGGTTGGTGGGTGTAAAACACAGGAAGGTGGCACAACAACACCATATAATAACCAACATTCCCTCACAATCTCAAAGCATTTCATCTGTTATTTCCCAATAATTACAGGTGGGAGGTAACTTTATCAACCTCAGACTCCCTGTATTGCTGACCCGCTTAGAAACATCTGTGTCTTTCAATCACAATATTTTGTGCTGGCAAAAACCTCTCGTTCAATATTTGAATTCCTGTGAGGATTTGTCTATTTCCACAGCAACAACTTAACTTCCAGACCATTCTGGATTTGATTATGTTTCCACTTCTTGTATTGGCAACGTTTTTAAAACTGATAAGGCTCCAAATTGTGAATAAGAAGTGTTTTTTAGGTCTCGCCTAGGCAGCACTTGCAAGGTCTCTCTGAGACATGCTATATCTAGGATATGGGCGTGAAAAAGACCACCTAAGTTTTTAATTGGTTGTCTTTCCTAAATGTCTGCTTTTCATTGGTTAATATGCTTAGGAGTCCCCCCTTTTGTAACCACCCATGAGGACTGCCCCCCTTTACATGTGCTGTTACTATTCATGTTAATTTATGGGACTTGGAGAGCACTCTTTTCTTTTTGTTGGCCTGGTTCTAGACAGAATCATTAACCAGTGCTTCCCCTTCACAGTTGAATCTCATTCTGCACATGCTTTGTGAGATATTATTTTGTTTATTTAAACCAATACAGGCTTCACTCAATGTTCATTTTATTTTGTTTTTGGTGCTGTCGTCACTCCTCGCTACTCTCACTCTGTGTTCAAGGTTCCTCCTGGTCATACCGGAGGCGCAGCTCCCAGCTGCGTCTGCTTGATATTTCTTTAAAGTTTATTGACATTCCTGCAATTGTGATCGATAGTCATGTATTTACATTCAATTTTTTATTTTTATAGACACTACCTACGCCGAAAATCAAACCCCAGGTCCAAAGTCGGCAGCTGCGGAGGTTATGTCACAACTTCTCTCCTGCGTGTATATATTTGCTTTGGCATGGTAAGCTCTCCATTTGTAATTTCAGTTGTGTGCAGCAGGTGGCGACATTGCACTACTTCTTTTTCTTGTTATTGGAAAGCAACCATAAGTTCCAAAGGGCTATTCCAGCCTTCAGGCTGGAGCCGCTTTAAGACACCATTAACAGTTCCTGTGTTATCATCAGCACTGTTAACCTAGCTGGTTACAGGAAAATAGCGTGTGCATTGTTATTTTCATGTACCTCATGAGTGGACATTCAGGAAAATACACGTATCTGCCTAGCACCGTCTTACCGGTTGCTGCATATTGTTTTATCAATTGCGAATACTTGGCCATTTAATGGAAAATGCATTATCGAGGGGATACTTCTGTATGTATTGTATACAGTGTCAGATAGTTGGCCTGGGAATGATATCTCATGTTTTTTATCTTATGGGTCCCACTGCTTGTTTTATGTTCTCTGTATGCACACAGCATTTTGGCATTCATTTCTTTCCAAGTTGTGCATCTGATTTGGCTGTCTAAGAACATATCAGTCAGGTGATCACTCTACTTACAGCACACAATAGGCATTTTGAATAGCCACGGTGTGTTTCAATGTTTTATGACATGTTTTCAATTAACCACCAACACAATATTCAACAGTGGTCACTCCGATCATGAGAAGTGAAAATCCCTAATACATGTAATCATTCACTATATTCATACAAGTCCTTTGTCACATATCATTGAGCTACAGCTTTTGAAAACATGCAAATGTTGTTATAGAGACTTATTTGTTTATATATGATCTCTTTAACCTTTTCGTTTGCCACTCTCGTTTGTATAGTGCAGGTGTAAAGTTGCAAACACGCATAATACGTAAATTACTAATAATAAAGCTAAAGAAACAGCCCGGATTAATTTTACAAAGTTAAAGAGACAATCGTCATCTTTATACTCCATGACATAAAAGACATCACATGTGCAGCTTGTCCAAATCCACCCCACATAATTCTACCACACACAGCTCATTTGAACATCTCATAATTCCATACAACACAATTCAACTTTACATAAATCCTCATAATCCACGTCACATAATAGCACGCCACACAACTTAATACCACTCCGAAGCACATAACTGCAGTCCACACAACACAGTTCACCTCCAATTTACCTACACTTAATTCCACTTCAACCGACATACTTACACTCCATGCCACATATTTACACTCAACTCCAAAACACATAATTACACTCTAAAAAATACAACTCCACAACATGCCACATAATTCCATTTTACACATGTATACACTCATTGCCACATAATTCCACACACCGCCACACAATTCTACAATTCAGACCTACACAATTCACCACATAACATATTTACACTGCAGATAACAGCACTCAACACCACATAATTCAACTCCACATAATTACACTTTACTCCATACCACATAAATACACTCAACATAAATCCAGTCTATGCCACATAACACTCCACACCATGACACATAATATCACTCAACATTATTTTCACTCAACACCACACAATAAACCTCTACACATTTCCATTCCACATAATTCAACTCAACACAATTACACAACATACCACATACATCCAATCCACACCACAAGATTCCACATCATGACACAAAATTCAACAGCAGGCCACATAAGTAAACTCCATTACATACCACTCCACAACACAAAATACCATTCAACATAATTACACTTCATGACACACAATCGCACTCCACATAATTCCAGTACACTAAGTAGCACATAATTACTATCCACATAATTTCACTGCACACCCTGCCACATTACCCCACTACACAAATTCACTCCACACCACACAATTCCATCACACCACACAAAATTCTACAACAATTTCAATCCAACCCACATAATTCCACTACACAACACATACATCCATTCCATGTAAAAGACGCATAGGTAAAAGACATTTGTCATTTACCACGTCAATAGCTCTAACTCTCACAAATGCGAGACCTATTGCATTGGAAATGCTTGTTTTTTTGTGTGCTAGTAATGGTGTCCCCATCAACAGTATGCAAGTAGGCTTCAAAAACGTCTTTCTATTGCGCATGCCTAAATGGGAGTAGGGTACATACTACTGTCAAAAATGGGGCAGGAGCAGAGATGTCATCCATCAGTTTTAGATGCTTATCAGACAGATTACTGATATAGTATGATGCTAGTTTCAGTTGTATTATGAATGCCAAATGAGTTGATGACAAAATGTGGAAATACTCTATTGTAGATACACTTACCAGAATCCCCAGCTTTTTTACCCAAACAGCAAGATTTGTGTACTTCATCCAAGCGTACTTCTGACAAGATTAATATGGTTTTCTAATACAGTGAATGCATGGTGAAAATTTGCAATAACATATTTGTGAATTACGATATATTTACCAATCCAAACTGGCGATGCTTATAAGCATGTAACGAGTGGTGCGTCACACGTCCTATATCGCATAGCAGCATCTTTGTCCTTACCGCTACCTAACTTCCACATACACACAAGTGCATATTTGGCCCAATCTCTGCCAACTATAATGATACACAATGAAGGCCACACCTTCATGCTATTTTAGAAACTATTGGTGACGATTGTGCACGTGCTGTTGATGTTGGTTGTAAATGTGCATCTAAGTATTGACATCGCCTGGGTATAAGTCCCAACATTTTAACAGTTTTTTCAGGAGATTAGTGGTGTTAGAGCACGATTTTGCTCTTTCAATTGTTGGGGTGCATTATACTCATGGGTAGTTTGCACCCGCAGATAATCCTTTGTGGTGTTATCATTGGGTCATTAGAACGTGTACTGTAATAACGTGAAAAGTGAAGTGGTAGAGATAATTTCAATGTAAACGAGAAGAAATTAATGTTGCAACGACATAGGATTAGACAAAACCATTAATGCGTAGGATTTGTACATGTAGCTAATGAGTATTTACACAATTGATGTTTATATAACGTGTTAACTTAGATGTGCTCAGTAATAATGTTCATTATATATGCGTACTTTTATGAGGTTATGTGCCATTTCTTATGTTGACCAATTTCTGTAGGCCTGAATTGTATTTTCCACTGGAAGCTCTCGCATGAGCATGTGAATGATGGATTTGTTCTTTCTCACATTTATGTTGCAGGTGGAGAAATTCATCTGTTAGCTAGAATAATGTCTTTGTTTTAGGAGTTAGGCTTAGGGAGGAGAAGATGCATTGAACGGCGATACTGATAATGAAGGACTATTGTACTTTCTCATCGGAGTGAGCCTAGGAATTAAGGTCATCTAGCCAATGCCTGGGAGCATCACTGCAGTGTGGAAAGTTACCTGCAAGTAGGTGGCTTGCTTGGATGGTGTGATGTCGCAATGCATTTTGGGATGTTACTTGTAAGCTAATGTTTTGAAGTTAAGGACAGTGCCCGGGACTTCTGCCTTGCCTTGAGAAAGAGCATCTTAGAAAGAGCTCTGTAGCTTTACGCTACTTGACCCAAATATATATATCTGAAGAGGCTTCTTAGGAAGACTTCATGCGTTGACACCTTTTGAATCTTGCCTTGGGGAAATGCTAAATAGTGATGTCATGTTAGTGGTAGTGTAGGGACAGACTAATGCTTTTTACCTACGAACATCAAATGAAGGGAAATCTAGATGTGGGAGCCATCATTTTCTGCATCCTGATTCTGGAACTGGTTATTCTGTGTATGTTGCACCGCCTTAATTTCACTCTTAGGTTTGGTTTTGTATTAGTTCCAATGTACTTCTACACCAGTGGTCTTGAAACTTTTTGATGCCAAGACCCCCCTATCAAAATGTTTTAGGCGTAAGGACCCCCTCCCGACAAAAATTTCTAGAACCTGGTACTTATCATTGACAACCATAAATGTTCTCTAGAGAAACGGTCAATCTGTGGTTGTTCCTCATAAGTGCTAGTTTAACACCCAAATATTGCAATAAGCAACAAAAAGGTGACCAGTACATCTTCACAAAAGGCCTTCTACAGAGCAGCAACAGCTGTTGCTCCTTTTAGTAACATTTGAATCTTTTGAGTAAATAATTTTATTTTGTTAAAATCAGTAGAATATGCGGCAGATGATGGATTATGTGGCAAATGCGGCAAATCTATAATTATGCCAAAATCGCTGAGGCTGCACAATCACATAATTCCAGTGGCCCTTGGTATAACAGTTGTAATGCATGGGCTGAAACGTTATTGCATGACATTAGATGAGAACCATACTCTATTTCATGGGATGCTGACAGTTGGCATGTACAACTGCATGTAACCGGAGGTAGCTGAACATCATTCATCATAATTATAACATACATATGTTTTTTAGGTCTTTCACCGTCAGGTAGCTGAATATAAAATAACGGGCAGCTTCAATGAATAATAAATACATTTAAAAAAGTTGTTACTCAGTGGGAAATGTACTATAATAAATTACGAAACCTCTATTAGTTAATGCACTGTAGAAGTCTGTGTGAAACCAGAGAGCCACAGAATTAAATTGTGGTTGGTGCAGTGGAGAATAGTGTGACCTGTGTATTTTTAGTGCAATGAGGTCACAGCCCGGGACAGAAAGTTTTTAGTTTATTCTTGCATTACGCACAATACAAGATAGACCGGCCTCCTAGATATGGTGTACGGCAACGCAGCACAAGTCGCTGCGTTGCCTTACACTGCATGGGGGGGCATTCCATGGGCATTGCGGGGAGTTTTGCTTTGGATTTTGACACATTCCCAGATTTACAAGGTTCTGTAAACCTAAGGATGCGTCAAAACTGTAAGCTGCCCCAGGGGATGCATAACAAGGAGATATATCTTTATTTCGCCTCAATTCTTTCCTCTTTGTTTGTGTAGCACACATAGAAAGAGCAAAAAGCCTCCATGGGTTGTTTTTGCGCAGGAAGGCGCGCCTTCTTGCACAAAAACAATCCTGCCAACAATGCAGGCGCCCTTGTACCATGGTGCAAAGCTGCCTGCGTTGGCGCTAGGCACCAAATTGTGCACCGGCAGAAAGGACAGGAGTGCACTAAAGTCTTATAAATACAGTCCATCCCTGCTCTTTTGAATTGGCATAGGGAAGCGCAGCATTAATACCTGTGGAGCTGCCCCACACCATTTCATTGTAAATAACTCCCATCAATTTTAGTAATATCCAGACCCTATGTAATGCATTTTTTTTTTTACTTAACTGCCCCTTCACCACATTCTCAGGTATAGTAAGCACTATGTAAATGCAAAGACGATTAAACACAAGCACTTCACAGCTCTACCACTCAAAAAGCTTCAAGTCATTTGATCAATTAACTGCAACAGCGTTCCACAGCCCTGAGAAATCAAGCCAGGCAGACAGCTAAACACACCTTTCTGCCAGTGTGCTGCTGGCCTGAAAGAAATGCAAATGTGCACAACGAGTTAATCTGCAAATTCTTTACATTTACAGATTAACTCATTGTGCACATTTGCATTTCTTTCAGGCCAGCAACACCCTGGTCGAAATGCATGTTTAGCGGTCTGCCTAGCCTAGATTTCCCAGCACAGGAAAGCATTTTAACTAACTGGGCTGTTTTCTTTTAGCAAATGAAGTGCGCGACCCCCTTTCCATGCCTCCACGGCCCCCCTGGGGGTCGCGCCCCACAGATTGAAGACCTCTGTTCTACACCCTCATCCTGAGGTGCTTCCATGTCCATCTGTTCTTGGCTTTGTAATAAATTTACAAAATTGATTTGGGAGTCTGTGATTCTTCAGAGTCATAATTCATTGTAATTGTAATTGTACTGATTGATTGGCTAACAATTTTCCTCCCCTCCACACTTTTATGTAGAGAAAAAGCGATATTGACCTAGGTTTCCAGAGAAAATCTAGAACGTGGAACGTCATCATCAACATCTCATTTAGGGTGCGAAGTGGGTGGTCGATCGAAGCATTGCCATTCCAACTCATAGCCAGTGATAAGCTGCGAAGAAGCACTACAGTGGACGGCAATAAGGGCAAATATTGACCAACAGCAAATCTTCATGCAGCGACCACCAGTACTTCACCCTACAGGTAAGTGCCAATATTACAATGCTTATATGTGTTTCTATTTTACTGACATTATAAATAAGAGGACTATACATCAGTTTTAAATGAACAGGCAAATGTAGAATGCATTCATTACATGTGCCAACAAAAGCTGACGAAAGTATTGTTTATTTAATTTACAGACAATATATGATGATATAAAATAGATGACCTACTATGTATTAGCACAGGAATTCCAACAAATCAAACACTGCTGTGACATTTGTTGTACGCTGAAAGGCTTTTCCTATTTATCAGGTTTATTTTAAATCTTGTGCAACAATTAGACACCTGTTTACCACACTGTTCTTTTGACATTTGCCCAGACTGAACGCTTCATTCCCTGAGCAGCCTTTACATCATTCCAATCTAGCTTGGTGTCCGGAACTTCATCTTCGGGCTCCCCATCTTTGCGGACCAGTCCAGCAGGTGAGGCTACAACAAGGGGCAAGGGTCCACATTCGTCACGAAACTCTACAACGTGAAGTTGTTTCTTTTGTGCCAGTTCTTGATGAGTTTCCTGTTTGAAAACAGGAAGCAAAACAAATTGGTGCCTTGCTCTCATTGCAAATTTTACTAAAAACATTTTTTTCAAAGAACCACATATTAGTATTATGAGAATCACTGTAAAAATAAATTTAGTATACCATTTACAAATATGTAAAAGAGTGTTAAATTGCATCCCGAGCTAAATAAGCACCAGTCTGGCACGTTATGTGTCTTTGAACTAACCTACCACATACAACTCACAGCCTGATACAACACACAGTGCCTAACACCCTCTTATAGTGGATATTTAGACTATAAACCCACAAACACAGGAAGGTAATTACATATATCAATTTTATGATTGTGAACACTTTGTAAATATATACCTTGCTTTCAATCAGTGGCCACACCATAAATTTTAAAATATGTAATCAACTCAGACAGCAGCAAGTTTGTGGTATCTCAGTTACATCTTACAAACGTTCTAGTTAGAATGTGGAGAAGCTTTATGTTCCGGGAACTTTGCAGTTGGGAGTTAGGAATAGGACAGTTGGAGATCAGATTGCGGCGTGGTGCCTGAGGCATTATTTCTAGAAGACACTTGAATAAAGACTGTTGAAAATATCCATTGGTTCAGTGTACCTTTCCCCCGTGGAGGATCTGTGCCTCACCACCTTCATCATTGTTGTAACACCCAGGTAGAATACAAAGTAGTGGTGAAAGATGACTGGGAATACAATGAACTTCAGTGTGGAGAGATAGTTCTACAGGAGCAAGCTGGGAGTAAGAATGGGCCAATAGACAATGTACAAGTCAATGGGCTTACTTACTTGTGAGTAGATTGTTTTACAAGCAACATCTAAATGCCAAGGTCAATTTATACAAACCAGATATTAAACTTGGTCATTTGGAATACAAAGATCGCATCACAGCAGGAAAGATTTAGGTATCCTGCAAGAGTGACAGCATTATCAGCTAAGTTCACCAAAGAGACACTGGTTTGATGTTAGACCAGGACAGTATGCCTCCTGTTTTTTTTAGAAATACAGCAGCAGTGCCTGTTAATTCTGTTCAAGAGAGAGAACAAAGAGAATTTGTTTCTAAAATACATAACGATTTTGCAGATGTATTTTGTGATAAACTAGGATGCTTGTCAGATTATTCCCACAAAATAGTGTTGAAAGCGAGTGCCATTCCAGTTGCCTCTATAGTATGAGGAATACCCTTTGCTTTGAAGCAAGCAATGGTGGTGGAATTGGAGAGGCTAAAAAAGGAAGGGATCATTGAGTAAGTGAAGGCCACTGAGTGTATTGCTCCAGTTGTTTTGGCAATCAAAGCATCTTCGGAGGTAAGAGTATGTTTGGCTACCTGAACACAACCAAGAGAGTGTGAGAGGTAATCAGGCCTTAACATACCCTCCCTTCAAAGTTAACTAAACCCACACAATGAATGCAAAAGCCTAAGAGAGATATATACTCCTTATGAATATTTTTCCATAAAGAGTTTTGTTTTTTTAAATATGTCTCCCACAGATACCGCCAGTGAATCCTTCGCCCTCTGAAGTTCCATGGGATTACTAGATGGTTTCGTAAACACGGTTAATATGTTTTATATTTGTTTGATTTGAGCATATTGAGCAACAGCATCATTAGGTTCTGAAGAAAGCTCCAACACCGTTTGTCACAGGCTGAAACATGTTGACCTCTGTGGCACATGAGCAGGTTTAATACTCCTGCTGCACCATGCTGTTTTTAACCTTTGCCCAGGGTCACCCTATTAAAGTTTTTTGCGGACCCTGTAGTTAGTTTTAAATCACTTTTTTTCACCTGCTCTGTTGCCTTCATCACCCCAGGCTCCACATTTGTGTATTTAGTATATACCTCTCTTCGTTCGCAAACATCCCTGAGCTCCTCCCTCTCAGTGAGGGGGCTGTAGCCTGTATCCTGACTAGGCTTCACAGTACGAGGAGGTTTCCCAGTGATGAAGCATGCCACCTTTCGGTGGGTGAGGGAAACCATCCCATAAAAGGGACGCTCCAGGTTTAATGGTTTAATGTACAACTAGGCAATTGATACCTGTAGACCCAAGGATTCCTTTCTGTGTTTTGGTTCAATTGTTTTAGTCAGAAATGGAAAACTTTGCCTCAAAGAAGCATCAACCATAAAAGTGTTCTCTCTAAAACCCAGAGACCAATGGTTTGGTGAAAAGGTTTAATAGGGTTCTAAAATAATATATTTATTTGCCAGCCTACATGGTAAGGACTGGAGGGAGTACATTTTGTTAAGGGTGGAAGTATATCGCTTGACTCCGCATTCTGTAACTGGCAGAGTGTCTTTTGAAACTTTCCGAGGTAGAAAACCTAATTCTCTGATTTGTCCTCCTTGGATGAACACACTAAATACTGGCTCTTCTGATGTCTCTCATGGCTGGCAAGCTAAACACCAGGAAATGATAAGTGAAAGGAGCAAACTTTTTGATAGTCGACATTCTGTACGCTACACCAAAGCTGTTGTTGGAAACATAGTGAAGGCAAAAAATCCACAAGGACTTCTTAATTTATCAAAATTTCCCACACCTGAAATTAGTTAAATTGTCTCAGAATGCTGTGAAACTGGAAGACAGTCACATCTGGAATTCAGTGAGGGTAACTGTGGTGGATCGTGATGCTTATGAAACCTTGAGGATAAAAATCTTCACACAGAAAGTAAGGGTTTGGTAAGAAGAAGCAAGAAAAGGTGGCAACCACCAAGATGCATTCAAGTTTATGTATGTAATATTTGATTCTTTTAATTCAGAGTAACATTTTAGTTGCAAACATTGTCTAAAGATATATCGGTTATACTTTGTGTTATATAACGGGGAGGTGTGTGGTATCTCAGTTGCATCTTACAAATGATCTTGTTGGAATATGGACAAGCTGTGTGCTCTAAGAGCATTGTGGTTGGGAGCTGAGAATTTAACAACTGGCGATCAGGTTGCTGTGTAGTGGTTGAGGAGTTATTTCTGGAATATACTTGAATAAAGGCTGTTGGAAATATCCATTGGTTCAGTGTTTTTCTTCACAGAGATCCTGTGCCCACATGTACAATGCAGAGCACATTTTCAGAAAACATCTAGAGAAACAGTTGAAATAACTGGAGAATGTGCAAGGAAGGGTTGTGGTTGATGTGACATACATCTTCGTTCATAACAAATTCTATCCAAGTACAGTCAATTGCAGAATCCGTTTTCTAAGTAATACGTTTTCTACTCACGATTTCAAAGCATGTTTCTTTTTGTTATAATACTCTTCCTTTTTGGCAAAATGCTCAAACTACCATAAAACAAATGCCCCAGTCAGCAAATTTAAGACTAGTGACTGATGAGTTAACGACCCTCTAATTTTCTCTTCCAACCGTGTGCCGATGTATTGAAAATCCTTTGCTTGTGTGTCAAAATGCAGCAGTGTCAGCGGTCCATCAAATGTGCATGACATGATGATAATGTTCAATAATGATAGACATTTGTTAGCCTTCGCAAGGGTTGAGATGGAAAAAACATGAAATCCACTATTTCGATCCACTCTTGAAGCACAGCAATTGTCTTGCCCTGAATTATCAAACTGCTGTAATGAAAGACTTTTGCTGCAACACTGTTTCCCATCATAGTGTACAGCAGAGACAGTACACTTAAAAACATGCACCAAGACTGAACGCACCGGCAAACTAAGCAGCAAAGAGCACATCAAACATGAAAAATATCAGAAAATATCTAAATATAAATCTACAAACTTACCTGGCCCAAACTAAAAGCTGTTCACGTCTGCTGATGGAGCAAGGTTTCATATAAAAAGAAACCTGCTCGTATTCAAACCTCTCGAATAACCTTTAACATTGTAATCAACCTGTTCGTAAATACTAATTCTGCACCACATTTTACATTTGTATCTAGGGGAAGCTTTTCTACGTATTCTACTAACCAGTAACCCAAGTGTCTTAAAATGGCTGCCAAAACGCGGGAATTCTTCTGCGCATGCATCTACTACATCTACGTAGTATGATGTTTTCTGTCGCTTGGGGGAAAACTTTGCAGCTGCGCAGTAGCTTTTAAAATGGCTGCTCGAAACCTTCGCACTAAAGCACATGCTGAGCTGAAACTAACCTATGCAAGATTTACTAAACTATTAATGCAAAAAATGTATTAAGTAAATGGGGTTAGAGTAGAAATAAGTGGTATACAGTGAATTCATTTAAGTTTGTATTCTAACTTGTTCTTCTTTGGCTTTATTAATAGTTCATAGTTGGGCCTTGGAGGGTAACCGCGTCTCTGTTTCCTTGTGGCTTCTACGCATGCGCAACGCCTGCTTGTCCTAAAACAAACAAGGTTATTGACTGGCTGCCAAACCCTAAGCCCAGCAAAGACATGGGAAGAACAACTCTTGACCCTACGAAAGGAAGAAGACGCAACATTGTATTACAGACTTATCGATCCACATATGAAATGCTTGTGGGAATAAAGCTTGTGGGTATTAAAATTAAGGGGCGGGGAACTAGACAATAGGCTAAAGTAAAATATTACACTTAGTATGGTGTGATGTCCTCACCCCACTGTTTGGCCCAATCAAATTGCGGGTGAGCATGGAATTGAAACATTTGGGGGTGGATCATACATTTGAATTGGTATAACAGAAGTAAGTTCTAGATAGTGAGATGCTGCCCGATTTTGCTGCAATCTGACTGAAGAATCCAACAGTAGGGAAATTTGTGGAACAACCGAGGAGGCACATCTAGGAAGGGGTCCGGACGAGCCGGAGAGAGTAGCATCAGAGAGGGGTGAAACGCTGGCGTTACACTGGAAGAGGTCACCTTCCTGGTCCTGTACCGGTCCTGAATCCTTGACACTCTGATGTTGGGGTCCTCACACCATTCTAGGTAAATATAACTGTAGGGTTAATGCTTTGTGTCTGTTCTCTATTCTTTCTCTCCTCATTTACTGTCATTGCAAGAATTTAATTGATGCAAACTGATTATAAGCTAACTGTACTATTTTTCCTGATTGAGAATTCTGGCATATCTATGTGTATTCTGATGTGACTCACAAAATTAATAATTCAGATCAACTTTAAAAACTGCTCTGAGTCTGTGGTTCTTTGAATATAGGATAATGTATTATTGTATTTCCTCCCTATTCTAATCTACTACTAGATCTTTCAAATGTGCATTTACTCAGCAGACAGGAATGGTAAGAATACTGATGTAAAGTTTTCCTAGGGTAAAACAAAATTGATGGCCAGTAGATATTTGCCAGCTCATTAGGTGTATGAATGTATATGGGCAAAAATGAGTGTTGTGTTTATGAATGTATAGAGCTGGTAAACTCCGCTGCATCACTGCTACAACCTCTAGAATGATGCAGGGTATAGAAGAATACATTTTGACGGGTGCAGCACGTACTCTTTTCTGTTTCACCCATTATTAATTAAAGTGGCTCTACATCAAAGCATATGAAGTCTTGTCATGCTCATCTATCATTAGTTTCGCATGCCTAATCAAAATTGTTAACATGCAATGTTGTCCAATGTTTTCATTAAAAAAAAAAAATACCTGCGTGGTTAATCCAAGAAAAAGCGCTCTGGTGAGGTTGAGCATGTTGATTGATCCAGAAACCTTCGCATACATATCGGTAATGCCAATCAACTTGCAGATAGTAATAATGGCTCGGTGGCAATGAAGACCATAACCTGAAAGAGAGAAAGCGTTTTTCTAAAATTTATCAAGACAATTTGGAAAGCAAACAGTCTTAAAAAAGAGAACCCAACTGTGTCTGACAGGTACATTTTATCATATGGCCACACTAAAGCTTACAGTGCTCTCTCCTCAGCAAATCTAGCTTAAAATAGTTACTAATTGTCGTTTTTTACACAAAACTAATTTATAAATGGAACATTTACAATTTTATTTAGACTTTAAGCAAAAGTTATGTTTTACTAGCAAGGAAAATACGTACAAGTTTTTTCTGTGCTTTACAATTGATTAATCTTTTTAAAACCTAACCAGGAGTAAGACACAAATATTTTGGATCAAGTATTTCTACTGATCTATGTATCTGATAAGTATTCTCTTCGGCAGGGGCATAGCCATATCTCCAATATGTATATATACACGCGAGTATGCAACGTGCACGTATGTAGGTGGCATAATGCACAACCTACATCCTGGGGTGGTTTACAGTGGTCATTGCAGAAAAGAGAGGGAGGGTATACAGCATCAAAGATGGAGAATAAGGTGTGGTGAAGAGTGCTGGGGTGAGTGTAAGAGGGAGGGCTAGGCAGAGAAGGGAGTGGCAGAGCAGCAAGAGGCAGAGAGGTTAGTCAATGTCAGTATACCCTGATTAAAACATAACTTAACATTCTGCATTTATAGAGCACTTGTTCACCCCAGAACAGCATTTTGTCATTTAATAAGTAGCTGTTTATTGTTATCCAATGCCTTTATACTCATCGTAAAGAACTCAGAGCCACCGTTTGAGGTAATAACCCATTTATGGGACTAAGTAAAAGTTAAGGTAGTATTTTTTTTTTTTTTAAAGTCATAGTCAACCAAAATGAGTAATGCCTGGAAAAGATAAATGACCCTGGGCAATACTCTGCTTTTAAAGGCATAGTCCCCTCCACCAAGAAAGAATGTTTCGGTTCCATCTCACTAGGTCAAGCCTTGTAATTATGAGTAATCGAAGAAAGTGGACTTTGCACAGGTCATGTATTCACGTGGTCATTTTAATACTCAAATATGTAATCAAGTCGGCAGTCCAATTAAAAGGGGTAGTGGCCTGAAATCACTGAAAAGTATCACCGCAAAGGCCGCATTAATAACCTCAGATGTGCCCAAATTGATCAGACACTTCGCTATTTGTTCAAAGTGATGTAATTTTCAGCATAAGGACAGAAAGCGAAGATTTCAAATCACTCAATGTCAATATCGTGAGTGAAAAAAGACAATTTATGCTTTTCCCAACCAAAGCTTATCCCCCAATCTCAGGAACGACACTTGCGTTTAGTCTCATTGGGGCTTCTAAACGTAATGCTAAAAGCAGGGGGGCGAAATGAAACCCTGTTGCATTCCCCAGTGAAGATTTTATGGGAAGGATGACCCAAAGCCAATCAGATTTATTCCGCAAATAAGTCTGCATAATTTACCAAGCTCCACCTGATAACATCATGGAAAGGGCATACTCAGTGCAGCACCTTCTAAAAGAAAATCAAATCCATTCTATCAGAGGCTTTATAGATATCCAAGGGCTCCAAGCACATCAGGGTCTTCAACCATACCTATTTTGTCTACAGGGACAGCCAGGAAAATATATTCATAACAACAGCACAATTGACAGACTTTCTGTTAACCCCAGACTAGTGATGTCTTCGAAGTTGAAAGGAGCTATCCCATGTCAGCCCTCTCATTCAGTACAAGCCACGGACGCACCAACAGCATCCCAGGCATGATATTCAACCAGTAGGACTTTTGTTTAAGGCACAATAACACCATTTTCTGTAGCCAATCAGTGCAGCTGGCCGTGGTAATATGGGAATTGTTTTTTCAAAGAACCTGATTGTCCATTCAATCTCCAGCTTTCTACGTTCTGTCTCTAGTTTATGTGTAACCAACCTGTGGACACAATGTAAAGAAGTGATATGATCTTACCCCAGAGAACCGTTTTTTAAGTGTCCCAAAAAGTGGACTGAAGTCCTCAGATCTTCTGTTAAGTGCAAAATAATCCGCAATTACGGTGCAAATCTTTTCCCTAAACACTGGATCTTGGTAAAGGCTTGGCTGCAACTCTTTTTCTTGCCTAGTGAGGGAGCCATCAGCTGATGAGGCTGACATCAAGGTATGGGGAGAGAACATTATCAGGTACGGATAAGTCAGCCATCGAAGATCAAAGGACTGCTCAAAAAGATATAGTCAACTGTACAGTTGAACGGGCATGCAAAAAGAATCAACGTCTCTAATGTCAGATATCCAAGTTTCACAGAGCTTTTGGAATCCACCTTTGGTAATGAAGTATATCCCCTGGACTTATCTAGATTCCCAACCCAACCCAGATTAAAGTCACCTGTGAGAATAATACTACAGAAATCAAAGTGGACATGGTCCATAAGAATGGGGGAGCAATTCTTCATGGCATGTGTTGGGGGCTATAGAGTGGGATAACATTTCTTCATCAACATTAATGCCACATGATCCATGACAAACCTACACTCCTCAACTTGACAACTGACATCGAGAGGTTGGTATTCTTATGGAAAAGGTTGGCCACCGCATTGCGCTCAAGAAGAAGAATAGAAGGGGGAGTAATCAGTGTTGTGTATCTAGCATGAGAGGTGTATCTCCTGGAGATATAGGACAACTACCTTCAGATCTATGAGGTGGTTCTAGATCTTCACCCTCTTGTCCAGTGGCGTAACAATAGCCCCCGTGGTGTGGAGGGGGCCCAAGCTGCAGGGGGCTGCTCTGGCACTGTTCATGGGAGGCTGACCCCCATAGCTCCTGCCTGGGTCTGAGCATGGGGTGCCCCCTCAATGGTCTTTAAGGGGGGCCCTCAAGTTTCGTTACACCACTAAACTTGCCCAGGGAGTCCAACCCTTGATGTTCAATGTGACTGTCTCAACCATGACCTCCAATTGGACCTGAAGATCTGTGTAGTAGAAACTACTGCATGAGTATGTCAGCAGCCGCCAACACTAATTAAACATATCTGTCATTGTAAAGAGAAGAACCATATGAAGTAAATCCAATCTATAACCCACATACTAAAAATGAAAAGTTGGCCGCTGAAACGCGTTACATCAGAGTAATTTTCTCAGAGGTCATTGTGAAGTGCAACTAGCTGGTGCATGTGCAACCTCAAATAATCAAGCATTTAATAACCTGCTGCCAAGGCCAATAATGGTAGTTAAAGGCCCTGACCTTGTGGCTAAGGGGTGTATGAAGGGTGAGGGCCTTTAACAACAACTAGTGCACCAGGCACAGGGGCTATAGAACTGCTAGAACATTCCACCCATTGGGGGTAGAATGGCTAAATAAAGGGAGTGACAGAAATCTAAACACTGGACTGTTGTGGAGCAGCAGGCCGGCACCAGCCATTATTGGCTCTCAGCCATTCCATTGTCTTCAATGAATCTCCCATGATTCGGATATTCTAATATTTGGTATATAATGACTTAAAGAAAACAACCTGCCGAAGTCACGATGTTTAAGTTTATTAGGAGAATATTCACTGTAGATTATATTGCATCTCTTATATGGAGGAGCTGGCTGCAGCGTTAGGGACCTAATGGTAAGATTCAATCACAGAGCATGAATCGTATCAAAGGCGTAAGAATTTATTATTATATTGTCTGGATACCACTCGGGAGGCAGCAACACCCATCATTAACTACCTTACGGTAATTCACTTAAAATGTGGTGAGTAAATGTGGCTCTCTCATCTATATATCTCTAGCAGCTTATACAAAACACTATCAAATAGGGTAAAATAAGCCTTTCAAACTAAACTAAGCATAGAGTGTGATTGATAAAAAAAAGTCATTTAAAGAAGTTGATCACAAAGCAGGGAATTTGGTACATGTTGAACAGATTCGCAAGGCCTGCAGATTGCAAGGTGCCCTCTGGTAGGGTACTGGGTGTGTGGTAACTGAGATGGCGATCCATGTGTATTATGCAGTTTACAGGTACCAATACCAGTAAGATGGTTTGATTGGGGAATGAACCTGCAGCATATCTCTGTGTAGCATGGAAGCTGCATTTTCCAATGACCGCAATATTCCTAAGAGGGTGAACACGCCTGATGCACATGCCTCTTGATAACTCAAAGACCACACTTTACTATCGCAGACAATGTGCTCACATTGTTAATGTGCCTCCTGCACGATCTCTCTTTTTCTTTCCAGGTGACATACTAGCTCTGTGGGATATCTTTGAGTTCTGAAGCAGGGTGGGTGTAGTTTTGGGGGGAGGAGTATGAGGGTGCAGAGGGGTAATGCACATGTTGCATGAATCTGCCTTCCACAGACAAGTCACAAGTTCCAACACAAGTGACACAGCTTAATGGTTATACCTGCTTCGGCAAGTTAGCCTTCGTGTGTAACAGTGAAAACATTATTTGACTATCAGGATCTACCATACTAGAATAAAGGTATGGAAAGAGCAGTTAATTACCTTTGGTAATCATCTTTCTGGTGGGTACTCTAATTACAGATTCCCCACCACTTGAATATCGCACCATTCTGGATCTGGAAACTTTACAACGGCTATCCCTTGTTAGTAGGAGGTGCCAGCTCCATCTTGGAGTGATGTTAGGAGAACCATAACGCGTCCACTCGGACTAACCAATGTCAGTTACCATCCTTTTTATTTCCATCCCATTGGAGGAAGAGATGAGGAAAAGAAAGCCTTTATCGATACTGGAACCTTTTAATGTCACTTATGACCATCTTTCGTTGTATACATGTATTCCTCTGGAAAAGGGCTTGCATGCCCTTGCATCCTGCCTCGCAATTAGAGATGACACCTTATATGAGCATACACAAATGATCTTGGACCTAACACGTCTGACACTAGAGAATAAAATGTTTCTACACAACGACACCTGGTTCAGACAGGCCATAAGAGTTGCTATGGGATCCAAGTTTTCGCACTCGTATGCCAATATATATATGGGCCATTTTGAAAAACATGTGTGGGCTGCTTGCCCTCCTAACACTTCAGAACATATTCTATATTGGGGGTGCTACATCAACAACATTTTCATGATTTTGACAGGCGATGAAAATCAGCTGGACCTACTGCTCACTTATTTGAACAACAATACGTATAATTTACAGTTTACTCGTCAGATAGACACAAAGGAAATAGTTTGTTCTGGATGTAGTCATCTACACAGATGGCAAAAGGATTGCTATACGCCTGTACCGTAAACCCACTACATGCAATTCTATTCTACACGCCTCTTGTGCACATCCTAGAAGTCAAATTACCGCAAAACCCTTGGGTGAAATGACAGGACTAAGATGCAACTGCAGTGATGATAAAACCTTTTTTGAAGAATTAGAACTTCTTCAGGCTCGGTTCACTATGAGGGGATATTCTGACTAATCTCTAGGTCAGGCGAAGACCAAGATTTTGACTTAACAACGCTGGTCGCCACCGGAAAACAAGAAATGTAAAAAACAGAGAACCCAAATACCTCTCCTCACAACAAACAGTACATATATCGAGGACCTTTAGAAAGTCTTGAACAAAAATTGGCACCTGCTCACACTAGACAAGGCAGTTTCGAAGTACATTAGGAGCAAACCCAATATTACGTACAGTAGAGTAATCCCTTTAAGAAACATGGTTTGCCCAGGTTATAACTCAGCTAAAGACCATCATGATCACACCTAGTTACATGACAAGCCGAAATGTACATTATGTAACATTGTCCAGTTTGCTGACAATAGAACTAGTTTCTATTACAACACACCAGTAGGGCACTACATATAACAGTTCATTAACTAACACCAAATATGTCATTTATTGCCTGATGTATCACTGTAGTCTTATCTATGTAGGCAGCCCTGTCAGACCTCTCAAGGTAAGAATCCAAGAATACATTAGAGAAATAAAAAACAACAATCCTAACTATCCATTTGCAGCACATTTCAACACCGCCAATTCAACAACAGAACTCATTAACATTAAGATTCAAGGTATAGCACAGGTGGATATCAACCCTTGATGGAGTGATAGAAAATTGGTTCTGAAGAGGATGGAAACTAAATAGCTAACTAGGTTGCGAGCAGTTCATAAGGGTTTGAATGTAGACAGAGAATTATATGCCATCCTTACAGAATGAAAAAAACAATCTGCATTGCTCTATGTATGTCACAAATAATATACTGTTGACAAGTGCCCAGACCTGTTTTTCAACATCTCATTATTTGTATGTTCTGCCTACTACGCTTAACACTGTGTATCTGGCCCGTAGTTGCTCAACAAACTGTCTCAAAATGTGTAATTTGTTTAGGTACTAAATATTGGGAATGACGTAACGATTCACCCACTTACGTGCGTGATTTTACCAGAGTGCAATGAGACCTCACTACAATGTATATATATATACCATATTGTATATTGCTGTCACACGGCTATATGTTCTCATAAATTATCTCATGTAAACATAACACATGGCATATTATAATTTTCACCATGTTTCTTTTATATCATAACGCATACGCCTGTCCCTTCACTATGGAATATTCAGCATAAATTGCTTTCATATTTCTTCTGTTATACATCTTCTCTATGTCTTAACTATATGTCCTTTGCACATGTACATTGATAAAGATCCCAACTGATGGATCGGTTTCTGACATTTCTGTGATATATGTTGAATGTTTCGAGGTGAGACTGCCTTTTAAATATGGCCGCCACACTCCCACTCTCGAACATAGGAATTTTACCTCATTTCTTTTCAATTCACAAAACCTTTTTGCCCTTGTTTCTATTAAGATGGGGCTTTAATATAGAACACTTCATTCAGTAGGAACCACTCTGTAATTGTTTTATTACATATTTTTGACTATTTTGAACCTCAACCCAATTCCAACTTACTTACTAGGGACTTACAAACATGTAGCCAAAATTTGAAAGGGCCTACTGGCACAATTAACTTCCATGTCCTTTCTATATGTAAGAAGAATCTTGTGTGCAAATATTTAGGACTGCGTCTAGCATATTGGGCTTTCATCCGGCAAACACTAGGAGGAGCTGAGCCACACCAGGACCCCGCTCATCGGTCCATTCATTGACTCACAGGTATGTCAATAGATCCCCCGTTTATGAGACAAGACAAATCTCTTTTTTTCATTAGAGAGCAACGTAGAGGGGATCCTCCGAAAAGCTGGGTCATAGCATGGTATTCGACCAAAATCGATTTCACAACTGAGTTTGGTTGGCTTTATATTAATGAACTTATTGCATATGGGCTTGCATACCACTAGCCTTTCTGTAACACGTTTCTCAACCACTTAATATATACTTGGTTTTTAAATTGGTCACAGTGATTAGACACTTTTATATGACAAGTTTATTTGTCACCGAGTCGTAGTTCTCACTTAGTGTCTCTTTGTTTTGCCTCATAGGAGATTACCATGGACCCCTGGCACTTAATGTGTACCTTTTCACTGTGAGTCTTATCAGACATAGTCTTGTTTTTTTTACAAACTAGGTAAGAATGATTTACCATATAGTTATTTGTCAAAGACTAGGACTATTTAAGTATATTTTTTTCCATAGTTCGTCTTATTGAGCACAGAACCGTTAATTTCAATACTCCCTGCTCCCTATAGTATGGGACTTCTCGTTATTACCCTCGCCTTGTGAATACAGGAGTTACTCAATTAGATGTCTATCTACATGTTGTGTAGTCTAGCTTTTATCCCCCGTACTCTGATTAGTTAACTACAAATGTACATTTCCTAGAGATAACTATACCTTCACAATTCATTTTTATAGCTTCTTCTTAACTCTTTGGAACCAGAGGTCAATATAATTCCTGGTTTCACATAAATACAAATTCCTTTAAATACCCTAAAAAGGGTGCGTTTGGCAATTCTTACATGAAACACACTGTGAGTAGGCAGCTACTCTTATGATTACCAGAACATAGTCTCATTTGTCTTTCCTTGGCCTGATTCTTCGTTAGCTGAATTTATTGCCACTACTACTCGCCATCTTCCAATGTATATTCTTCTTGCGAACCCACGGAGACCACCCCACGACTTTTATTACTAGTCTACATCATCTACATGGAAAACGTTGATTACTTGCGTTCTTATAAGGTGGGATCATATCGTGATTTTTTAAGATATGCTGTGTTGGCTTCTTCAGCAGTTTATCTTGTTTTCATTGACTAGACTAAGTTGTTTCCACGAGTTTACCTCTTTTGACTTTCTCAAGTCTTCCCAATCCACCCTACCTTGGTTTTATCTTTCATAAACTCTTTCCGGTATCCCACACAGGCATCTCAATATATGTTTGCTTTCTTTTCACCTCTCTTTCTTCAATTGTATTTACGAAAACATCGCTTTGGATTCTTCTATTGCTGTCCTGATTCATCATCATCTCACTATCTCTAATTTTATTACTGCTGTGATCAATTATTGTCTTATGTTTTTCTTCTTTGTTTTAAATTCTGCAGCCTTGAAAAAGTCACTAAGTGACGAAACACGTGTTGGCTGTTCTTACACAACGAATACAAAGTTGTTTAGCAACTGTATGACAAGAATATCTGTTGGATTATACGTCACAATAAACAACAAGAGTTTCTTACTAGTCCTTACTGCTTGGACCGTGTATCTTTTGCATATAACTATGTTTGAGTGCTTTGGTTTATTTTGTATTGTTTGATTTGACAGACTGGATCCCTTCGGTCTGGCAACGTACAGCTTTGGTAGTAAGGTGCCCAAACCATTATTGCACCACCTATTCGTTCTCCATGTCACTATTTTTCAACAACTCACCCAAATTACATGTCTCCAACGGTGTGCAATATTTAAAACGACTACTAATCACTATGATTTTTATCTTTTAGAATAAGGAGGTTGGTGGGAAACCTGCAGGTAGATACAGTATCCATCAGAGAGATCGTTACTGAAGGTAAGTACCCTTCTTCATTTGATAGATACTTATACCTGCAGAATCCTCACTTGTTGGATAGATTCCAAAACATTACCCCTCTAAAGTGGTGGTCCTAAGAGGTCATTGTTGAGCACCGAGCCTGAAAAATAGCCATCTCTTCTTACCGCTAAATCCAAATAATAATGCTTGCAGAAGATGTAAAAGGACACTTTGATAGCCACATGACAGATCTCACCCACAGAAACATCCCTGGCCAGTGCCGAGGTAGAAGGTTGTACCCTGATGGAATAAGTCCAGATTCCTTTAAGCAGCTCCTTTTTGACAAAAACTGAAGCACATGCTTATACATAGTGTTATCTGTCGTGATTAAGTCCTCTTCTGCTGTATACTCTACAAACAGCTGCTCGTCAAACCTGATCTCCTTGGTGCAATTAATTTAAAAAATAATCTTCCTCATACCTAGAATGAGGGGGAAAAGAAAGGGTAGTGTACTGACTCAGAAGGAAAGGGGTAACTGCCTTCAGAAGGAAAGACACTTTAGTTCTTATAACTAATATGTCTGGGAAGAAGCAGGTCTAAAGCAGAAAGACTTCAGTGCTTTCAACTCTTTGACATGAACTGGCAAGGTAACGGGCCACAAGAAAACTGTTTAAAAAATCAATAACCGGAGCTGGTAACTTTGGAGAGGCTTAAAAGGAGTGCTCATCAAAAAAGTCAAAACAAGGTTCAAGTCCCATTGGGGCATGACAAAAGGAGTTGGTGGAAATATCTGTTAATCCCTTTAAAAATCTGACCATGATCTGGGATATGAACAGGGAAGTTTGGTGTGGAAAGCAGAAAAATGCTGACAAGGCCATATGGTATGTATTCCTTGAGGGTGCCCACTGCGTAGTTATGTTGTTCAGTGGGAGCAAAGCAGGAACTTCTGAGAAGGTGATCCTTCAAGAGATCCACATTCCGCACTGCATAGCAAGCCACAAAACCTATTCCAACTTCCAGAGTGGACAGTGTTGGTGGAGGTTCGACGAGCCAACAATATTCCATCAACCATCTCTGGACGCAGGTGCCCCCACTCAGTCTCCAAGCATGAAAGTGGAATGAGGAAGGCAGAGCGGGAAACACTGGGAGAGGCACAGGAGATCTGCGTTCTACATTTATCTCCGCCAGTACGGAGCAATGAAGATGACTTAGGCCCAAGTCCTGGTGAATCTTTCTCAGAACTTGAGAAATGAAGGGCATAGGGGGAATCCCTCAGTGATGCGGAAAATGCACTATTCAGGCTCTCTAAAGCAGATACTGGATGGCAGAGAACAGTGGTCATTGTCGCGAATTTAAAAGAGATCCACCCACTGGTGCCTTACAGGGAAAATATGAGTTGTACCACCACTGGATGTTGATGCAACTCACATACTGCAAGATGACACAGACTGAGGCGGTCTCCCAAGTATTCAGAGAATCGCCGGATGGTTCGCAATTAGCTAGATCAAAGGCTGGTGTGTCTAAGCTCAGAGTCTTAACGACTCTCGACAGATTGTGAGACTCAACTCCTCCTTACTTGTTGATGTACCCATCACAGACATTTTTCAACCACATCAGGAAAGACTGACTGGAAAGGGAGGAAGGCTTTGAGCACTAGCCGAATTGCCCTCAACAAGCGAATGTGACATCCCTGCTCTTCTAGAGACCAAACGCCTCTGATCTCCAGCTACTCCAGATAAGCACCTCACCTGAAGGTAGATGCATTTGTCACCACCTCAGTTACAGCTGAATAGAGGTGAAGGTCATCCCCAGAGACTGGTGGTCCTCCCTCAACCACCAAACCAGATTTTACGCAGTGCCCCGGGAGATCACAATGGTGTATAACAGATCTCCCTCATGCTGTAAACTCTGCCCGCTGAGTTACAACGTGAGAGCCCTCATGTGCCAGCATGTGTACATGACCAGAAGGATGCAGGAAATCAGTAGACCTAGCAGGCAGAGGACCATCAGGACTCGAACAATAGCTCCATTCCGAAACCTCACAATGATATCCAAATGTCCTGGATTGTCTGAGGAGGTGGTCTTCAAGGCTGAAGAAAGGCATACACCCTTCCTCCAACTGGCCATAGATGCAACTCCAAGGAGAAGCTAAAGCCTCTTTCCAGATGGTGTGGGGGAGTGCGAGAAAGAGGGTTGCTGGGCATGTCTCCCTTTTCCTTTGCCTGAGACCCGGTATAGCTGCAGAAATTGGTTAAGCTGCTGGACAGGTTGGTATGACTGACACTGGCAAAATGTGAATGCTTTGGACATGCTCCATAACTGTCTGCAATCTTGGGCTGGGGATTTAAGTTCCAAAGACTGAATAGTAGCCTTTTACGCCATGAATCTCTCCAAGGCTAAGTCAACTTTGCCCCCAAAAAGTCGAGTCTCAAAGGGCATATTCATAAGACTCACCAGCACTTCACTGGAGTAGCCAGTGAACCTCAGCCTGTGTGCCTCCTCAGGGCTATGGATAAACCCATGGCCCTGGCCACAATGTCCACTGTGTCCAAGCCTACCATGAGGATCTGCCTGTGCAAATGTCCTGGCCATCGCTCACCACCACCTAAAATGGTCCTTTCTGGTGGTCTGATAAACTCGGCACCACCATGTTTGCCATTGCACACACGTTATGAGTATACCTGGTAAAAAGTTATGTGATGTTCGTGGTGTTCATGGACATTAAGGTTAAACCACCGGCAGAGAAAACATTCTTCTCTACCGTTCCCAATTTTTTAGATGTTCTGTCTAGAGAAGCTATAGGAAAAGGTCTTGGATTCTGTTTGATTGAAAAAGATTCCTGCACCAAGCTTTCCAGTGAGGGATGGGTTTCTAGGCCTATAATGCCTATAATGCCCATAATACATGGCCTATAATGCCTTGCAGTCATCCAGTTCACAGCAGGGCCAAAGGTGTGTTTGTCCTAAACCACCTTAAGGGGACCTATCAAGGCTTCATTACATAGAAGCAGCAGATCTGATGCCACTGAAGTGGGTTGTAGGACCTCTGTAAGTATATTGGATCTGGCCTTCACTGAAGGTAGGGTTACATCCAACACTTTACCCGAGCTATGTTGAGGAAGGCAACATAAATTACTTTCAGGGATGTCAGCCTTGAAGTACACTCCACCTTCTTCTCTGTAAAGATATGTCCAGATCACTGGCATGTTGCAATGCTAAATAATTTACAGTGTCCAAAGAGGAAAAAGGTAGCAAATTGTCCTTCACTGCTTTTGTCATCATCATGAGACACCACCTCAGGCATTTGGGTGTGATCTGAGTTGACACCAAAGATATCATAAGTAGTTTGCCAATATCTTTGGTTTGGTATAAGTTCCGATTGGGATTTTTCCCTATGCGCTTGATGTTCAGCTAGTTCTGAGCCTCCTAGACCTACATGAGGAAGTCCTCTGGGGTTGAATGGTGCTGAGGACAAACTAATCAGCGGTGTCCCAAATGGATACCACATCTCTGCTCCCGGCATAGCTCCCAGAATGGCCAGCAGTTCCAGGTAGTTGATGTGGAGACCCTGTTGATGGGGTGCCCACATACCCAGAATGGTCAAAACCTGTAAGTGTGTCCCCCATCTGGTGATGGAAGCATCCGTTGTAATGTTTACTTGTGGAATTGGGTGGAAAAAAGGCACTCCTTGCAACAGGTTATTGTTCAATGAGTACGGCTCCAAATCAAATCATATCTTTACAGTGACCCTCCGCTTGTGACCACTGTGCTGCTAGGCACTCCTATAATGGGCGGAGACTGGAGGTACCCAAAATGAGCGGCATGGATTGGGATGTGAAAGCAGGTGTCGTTCAGCTTGAGGGTGGCCATGAAGTGCCTTGCTGCAGTAGAAGGATGAGATCCTAGAGCGTTACTATTCGAAATGTTCTGGCAGGATGAATTTGTTGAGGGGCCTGAGAATGTGGGCATGAGAGGTGGGTCATTCTTGGGGTTGACAGAGTACAGGCAGTACATGCCTTTGCAGTGGTGGTGGAGCGGCACAGGTGTGCTTGCCCCATAGAGAATGAGTGCCTCAACTTCTTAGTGAAGGAGGCGTTGATGTTCTAGGGAGAGAGTTTGTATGCAAGGAGGAATGTTTGGTGGGGTGGAGGTGAGCTCCAAGTTGTATACCTGGCCTTTGATGGAGAGGACCCAATGGTTTGAGATGGCTTCTGCCCACTGCAGAAAACCTCCCAGCAGTCTTCCCCCAATAAGTGCATAAGTGCATTGTGTTTGGGGAAGGGGGAGGGGCAATGTGAACGAGTAACTGCTTGGCGTTGCGGCGCCCTTGGCGGCACTACTCTTTCCTCTACCCTTTAGTTGTTACCCCTGTGACTTTCCCTAGAATAGCCCAATGAAGGGATTTGCTGGCTCTGCTGCCTATGAAAGGAGGAAGAGGCATCGGGAGAGGTGGATTTGACACCTCCGCGGTACTGGGACCCATTTCCTTTGCGGTCCTTTTTTGAATTTAAGCATCTGGTCAACCTGCGGTCTGAAGAGGTGCTCCCCAACGAAGGGCAGGTTAAGCAGATGCTGCTGTACTTCAGACTTAAAGTCCGAGACACACAACCAGGTGTGGTGGCGAATCAGGACACTTGTGTTAATGATGCGTGCTCCGGTGTCGGCAGCGTTGAAGGCACACCTAATAGAGGTGTCAAATGTTTTTTTATCCTCTGCAACAAGGTCTTGGCCTCTTTGTTATACTGCTCTAGGAGATGCTGGGGGAGTTCTTCTATCTCATCCCAGAGCCCCCTGGTCATACCTTGAGATCAGGCCAACAGAATTGGTAATACGCTAATGTATTTATGATTGAACAGCGACGCGCTTACCTGCCACATCTATCTTTTTGCTCTCTTTGTCAGGTGGTGGTGTATCGCCAGTGTCTTGGGCATTGGTAAGCTTGTGAGCTACCAGGGGATGTGGAGGAAGTTGTCCCCTAATGGATGGAGGGTCAGAAGGTGAGGCTTTGTACTTTTTGTCCATTCTCTGGTTGACTACCCTGCTCTTTGAAGACCTCAGGAGCTAGTATTAACATCCCTTTTAGCATTGCAAAGAAATGCCTGGAGGATCGAGTCTCCACAAGAAAATCTTCCTCATTCTGTGTTTTGTGCATCTCTACTTTGTGATAAGTGGCTGCCCTGTGCAGAACCTCACGTTACGAGGTGGTGTCATCCAGTGGGGATAGCCTGGCTGGATAGAGATCGGGATAAGTGTCCCAAAGGGGGTCCATAGCTTAGTCATCCAACTGATAATCCTGTGACTGTGGATAAATGGGTACATCTTAAGGATTTTGAAGAGAGTCTAGGTGATTCCCTTCCCGCACCCCTCCCACCCCTCAAGGACAGAATGTGCAGAACCCTGTGATGATTCAGAAAGAGGGACAGCAGGTGGTTGAGGTGAAGCAGGGGGCAGGGCATGGAGAAGAAGGCAAAGGAAGAAGGGGGGAAGAAGATGCTGTGATGGACAAGGCAGAGGATGCATGGGACTGGTGTCATGGCAGGGCTCGAAAAATCAGAAAAATGGTACTAGTCCTGCAGGTCTAGTACCTTGAAAACTCTCCTCGACCTAACAGTAACCTACTTGACCTCCGTCTCTGAAAGCTGAGCAAATGTGACAAGATAACAAGATTTAAAGGCATCTTTATTGCTCATTTGCTTTGTGAGCAATAAAAAGGCCTTTAAATCTTGTTATCTTGTCACATTTGCTTCGTTTTCAAAGACAGAGGACAAAAGTTAGTATGTTTTCCTACTCGCCAGAAAGGGCGAGTAGGACCTAAAAATAGCTCGACCTCATTAAATTTACCTCGCAAATGCGAGCGGTCGAGTGGATTTGTCGAGCCCTGCATGGTTATGTCACCTCTTTACTTTGGCTTGTGGCTTAGATGGCAAGTCAAGGGCTTCTTTGAAAGACAACTTCCTTTTAGGGGGCAATGGGAATTAAGGCTTTAGACGGGGCTAAGTGAGGATTCTGCCAGTTTATGGGTGGATTAGGATGTGCTTCTGCCTGCTATCAGGCTCTTACAGTAGTCATTGCAGGACAGGCTTGTAGTTGTCCTTGGAAGCAGTGGGGGACAGAGCCTTGGATACCGGGAGCTTAGGTGCAGAGGTTTGTTTTAAAGCCACTGGAGCAGAGGTGGGTTTCAGTGCAAAAGACGTTTTCAGAGCCGAAAATGGCCTGGTGTGCATTTTCAACACCGATCCAAAGGCGGTGTCCGCACAGAGAGGCAAAGCTTCAAGATATGCTGGGGCGCTGAGGGGTGGTTGGGTGCGGAACCGAAGCTTGTTTTCAGTGCCGACCATGGCCTTCAGGCAGTGGCAGACCAGAAGCTTGCTAATGGGCTTCAGGGCGAGAAGCCCGAACCCCTCGAGGGCAGTGCTCGGCCTCCATTCGAAGCTGGGCTGGTGAAGAAAGGAGAACATTTGTCCTCAAAGCAGATTACTTTTTATCTGGACCCGCACCAACCGAGGGCCTTCCCCCTCAGATTCCTAGCTGGGACATGCCTCAGGAGGGAAGATCTGAGGCTTGGCTGCCAAAGTACCTGGCTGAGGTTCGATTTCAACGTCCCATTTGCTGAAGAAAACGTGGGTGTGGTTCCCTTGCCGCCGCGCCATAGACTGTGAAGCGAGGCATCAAGCTCGACGGTAACGCAGTGTCTTCTTCGATCGGAAGGCGAGGCAGGCAGAACAGCCGTGTTATGGTCCGCAGAGGCGCAGAGGTTACACAACTGGTGGAGGTCTGCCCAGGGGGTGTTTAACTCAACACTCAGGGCAGTCTGAAATTGAGTCGTTTCAATCACGGATTCTCTGCGCCAAACATGGGACAGGCTGTCGAAGAGTTCTCCTATATCGAAACAAACAGGTAGCACAAAGACTCTGAACTGCAGCACACGCAGGGATTGTTCTACTGGTGTGTGAAAAGGAACCAAATGGGCTAGAAGATGATAACCACGAGGCACCGATCCGAAGCTCGATTGAAACATGTCCAAACCAGACCGCAGGAAAAAAAAACAATCTAACAATGGTGCCAATGCCCATGTGCATTACCTGCAATAGGTGGAGTCACTATACCTCATGAATCGATGACTTCTTCAAAGAAAAACAATTTGCACAAGTCCGAGTCCAACACTAATTGGTAGAAGCATGAACAGCATGTGTACTTCCAGATACACATGGCAGTAACATACCTTTCTTAAATTAGACAGCATGAAGTAGAAACAGAGGGCAACACAGCGCACCAATCTAGTCCAAAGAAGGAGACCAATTAGGATCAGGCAGTAAGTGTAGTTAGAAAATGTGCTGTGTATAGGCCTGGTGGTCTTCATTTCTTAGATACTCTGAATTTCTATCCTTAAGACAGTATTCACACACTTGTATTCCTTTTTACATTTGTTTTAATTACCTTTGTTTTTCTTCTTCATCCGGATGCTGGTTTGTCTGTAAGTTGTTGAAATGTCATGATAAACTACAATAAAAGAAAAAAAACTTTAGATGACTCAGCCAACGTTCAATAATAAGGATTTGTTGTAATTTACAAAACAGAAGCTAAATGTATACAGTCTGTTTCTCGACTGAACTGAAGAGCAGCACGTAAGTCACCTGTACAAGAACAAGCACTGGCAAGGCCAATAAGTATTGAATGCTGACTTTGCTAATGCTTTTAGGAGATGCCAAGCAGCATCGGTAAACAGCAAAATGCTTGTCGTTGCTGTGCAGCACCGGCAAAAAAAAAAAAGGAAAATAATAAATGGGTGTAGACGTGATGAATTGAGTCACCCAGAAGGCGCACACATGCATGACCAATGTATGTATCATGCATACGTGCTACTGATTGGTGAGGATGCAATTTTCTTGAAAACAAAATTCTCGATATAAGGTGTTGCAAGACACTTGAAGCTGTAAGTTTTTTTTACCTATGTGAAAGAGCTAATTTAAAAGTGCATTCACCTAGCAGCAAATGGCAGAAGTCGGGCACTCCACAAAAAGTTTATTATTTTAAATGACTGCAACAAGGGGGGGGGGGGGAGGGGGGCAACAAGGGGCCTAGTGCAGGGAGAGCAACAGTCTATATTTAAACATACAGCAAAAACTGTTGCACAACCTTCAGATGCTCCAAAATTTCACGGCTAGACTCCTTACAGGTACCCCCAAATTTGCCCCTATCTCCAATGTGTTAAAAAAAATTGCACTGTCTCCCGGTTGGGAACCGGGTTCAGTTTAAATCACTATGCATGGTATTTAAAGCTCTGCGCGGAGAGGGGCCTGACCATCTTAAAAGACAATTTCAATGGTATACCCCAACGCGCATGCTCCGATCATCAGAAGCAAAATTGACCGCAGTCCCGTCTACAAAAAAAGCCCTTTGGGGCGGCCGAAGCTTCACGTTGTAAAGGCCTGGAATAAGTTGCCTTTTCATTTAAGAAATGCCAATAATCTGCTAAGTTTTAGAAAGGATTTGAAGACTTGGCTTTTTGATAAATAACTCTCCCTGCCCTGTCCTTGCCTTTGGAGAAGTAATCAGCGCCAGGACACCTTTGGGTAACCGTGCGCTTTAAAAATCGCCTTAACATATAACATAACATAACAATAACAAAGCCAGAATGGTGAGTGGCAAAATTAGTCCGTAATACTTTAGAGATGATATGGTCCAACATCGGCAATGGGGTGATTTAGGCCACCCAGAGAGGAAGGTTTGAAGAGCCAAAACAACTGACATATATACAAGTGAAAAGAGAGACAAGCCAGGCCAACACCCTTGGCCAGGAAATTAGGAAAGGATAATTATTATCTGTCCTGTGCCATAATATCACCACACTAACATCCCTTGAAAACACAGTTGTGAAACAAAAGTCTGCCCGCAAAGACACAAAGGAAAGGTGGGAAGCTGTTCCAATGCTCTAAGATATTAAATAAGAAAGGGGCAGAGTCTAATATTTCTTCAAGAAAATATTCCCTAACCTCTATTCCAATGTGTAAGAACACCCCTAATGAGAAAAATCCACTATTTTATCTTAAATCAAGAGGAGCCATGCAAATATCCGATACAACACATTTAAAAGTTAAAAATTCAGGAATGTAAATTGAGAACATGTATTGCTTTTATAGGCGGAAGCCTTCTTGGGGATATTTTCGGTAAGCTTCCTTGGGAATTCTTTCTGCCCATTGCTTACCATTGGCTATGTGTTTTGTAACTCAGAGTTGCTCGCTTTCTATTTGCTGGTTTTATTTGTTTTAGGCTGTCCAGTATGTCTTTGTCACTCTCGTGGAGCACAACCTGTTTACCTCCTCCTTGTATTCTTCCATGAGTGCTTGCTTTCTGTCAATAGGCCTTTAAATTTTGTTTTTTTCTTGACACATCTGTTGACATTTTAAATGTCCACCAATGTGCCTTTTGCGATGAACACTTGTGTCATTGGGCATGTTTGATGCTATGTAAAAGTGACTTAAATAAATAAAACGGATTGTACATTTCTGCCTGCATTCTAACCTTTGATCTCAGATACCCATTGTTGTATTACAGTGTGAAATTAGAAATTCTGCAATGAATCCAAGCTTGATAAACCTGTGTGATCAACCTACACTCATGATCATTATCACATTGAAAGCACCTTCAGATACCTGCATTCAGAATATCTGTGGTACAAAAAACTTTCATGCTGAATTAATAGCTTAATATTTTGCTCCAGCTATTATCAGAATCTGGGCCATATATTTGGTGCATAGAACTTGCCTCTTAATTCACTAATAGCATTGACATCAGGTTGGTGGCAGAAATGTACTTCAGTGAATGTTTCGAAACTCTTATTTGTAATACTCTCTAGATGTTTGTGGCATATGTTACATGGCAGTTTTTTCATGGCTTGGTTCTTGGGCAGGCTCTTTGATTCAGAGGCCACCCTTTGCACGGCTCTGGCTCTGCTCTCCCAGTGAATGTTTTGGCTAGTTCTACTCTTTTTTTTTTTAATATCTTTATTAAACTTTTATAGCAGCAGATGAACAGCTAGCCGAGCATTACAGATCAGACCAGTAATAAAAAAAATTAAAAAAAAGCAAGCAAAACTGAGGATCAGTTTAACAGTATTGACATGAATAAATAAGCAGGTTAAACTTTTAACATTGAATCCAATTATAGATAGGGGCCCAAATTTTTAAACCAAAAGCTTTTTTTTCCCCTTCCTTTTAAACAATACACAGCTTTCTCTAATTGATAAATGTTTAACAGTTTGGTTTGCCATTGACAAAATAAAGGGGAATTAGCATCAAGCCAATGAGAGGTTATACAATATCTAAAGATAGACATAGATATAAATAAAAAACCTTCTTCGTCACTTGTCTGCAGCTTATCAGGATTTGATTGGATACCAAGAATTACAAGTTCAGCGGAGAGTATTACTGGTGAATTCATAATATTATTAAAAAACTTTTGTATTTCAGAAATAAACTGAGTTAAATTAGGACAAAGAAAGAACATGTGAATAGAATTTGCACCAAGAAATCCACAGACTACATTTGTCACCTCTATTGGCTTTCCACTTCAATAATTTAGCAGGGGTATAATATAGGTCAAATATGCTCATAAAAAATTGGCTTTTCAAAGATCCATTACAGAGAACTTGATCAGACAGTGCCAATGCATTAGATATATTTATACTATCTATACCCAAATCCCGTTGCCATTTTTTATTGAATAATTCTAAATTGTCTTCTAATCGATTTATCATTGTCTGATAGATCACCCCAATTCTATTTTGTCTCCAACAACATTCCAATACATCAATTTTCTTAATTTTATTAGTATTCAATAAATTGTTTGTATTTAGAAAGCTGCGTACTTGCAGATATTTAAAAAAATCGGCTTTAGGTAAATTATACTGTTGTTGTAAATACGCAAATGTTACAAATTGTTCTTTATGATAAAGGTCCCCTAATCGTAATAAATTAAGATGTTGCCAGCGCTGCATAATGTGATCTGTGAAAATTGATGGCAGCATCGGATTGTCAAATAGTGGTGTGTAATAGCTAAGATTGGTGTTCAACATAAATCTACTCTTGAATTGCTTCCATATCTGAAAGGCCGTCAACATAACTTTAAATCTTGTTTTTTTGTAATAGCGTGGTTCAGAAAAACGTACAAGGCATTGTCGTGCTTGAGTACCAAGAGTCATTACATAAATTGATGGATATGTATGCTCATCTGTAGTTGTCCCATGAAAGATTAAAGCACTCATAAACCTAAGCGATACAGCTATATAGTATAAACGAAAATTCGGAATTCCCCAACCTCCTCTTAGCCTTGGTAAAGTACACCAGATGAGAGACCTCCTAGCTCTTTTGTACCCCCATAAGAATCTTGAGATTATTCTGTCTAGTTTAACAAAAAAACTAGAGGGGAACAATAAAGGTATAGTCGGAAAAAAATAGAGAAATTTGGGGAAAAAAAGCATCTTGACAACATTAGTACGGCCATAAAGAGAGAGATGTAGATTATTTAACCTTTCGAGAGACCTATTAGTGGAAGCAAGTAGGGGATAATAATTTCTGCTAGTCCCCATCTCCCCCATTTGTCACCTAAAATTCTAACACATTTCCCTATCCTTTGTTTTATGAAAATAGTGATTCCTCTTGTAATACCCGTTTGTTTGGAACAGATTAGGAGCTCCAGACCCAAATTTTTCAACAGGATCCTCTTAGACCATGAGATATGTGTCTCTTGTAGACACAAAATATCAAATTGTAAAGACTGAATCAAATGCCGCAAATTCCCTAACTTTTTAAAATCATTCAAACCATTGATATTTAACGAACAGATTTTAATTTTTCTCCCCATTTTAAATTTTTCAAAAACAGAATAAGCAATAATATTTTTAATTGATTCTTAATACTCTTATAACTTATAAAAATCCAGCTGATCTGCTTGATAATGCCTGGGTTAGCCAATATTGCTGCATTACACCCCACACCCCTCCACCACCACCCCCTGGTCCAGGACCAGCCACCCACCCCCCTCCCCCACACATGAGGCTCAGGAATTCTCAATTCCTGTTAAGCGTGGCGTGCCGCATCACTCCAGCTCCACGCACCACAAAAAGAAGAGAAAAAAAAGGGGAAAAAAAAAGGAGAAGCAGAATAAAAGAAAATGAAAAAGAAAAAAAAAATTGTTCTTTTCCTCCCTTCTTTTAAATCCAAGAAGACTAGAATCAAAAACAGCCTTAATGACTTAAAAATAAAAATAAAATTTGAAATAATGATTTCACATACTAACAAGAGCATAATATCCTGCCTAATAATGATCTAAATATTATAATGTATGTAAAAAATCCTCAGCCTTGACTTCTGATAGGAAGAATTTTGTTTGCCCTTTCCACAGAATTTTTAGTTTGGCGGGATTCTGGAGGTAAACGGTGGCCCCTTTTTTCTGAAAATCAGGTATTAGTTGTTTCAAATGCCATCGCTGGGCCTCCGTTGCCTGACAGAAATCCGGCCGCACAAAAAATGTACATCCTTTTGCCATTGCTCTTTTCTCAGGTTTGGCTAGGGCTGCAATTTCCTCTCTTGCAAGGAAATTATTAAAGCTGACAAGAATTGCACGAGGATAATCTATCTCAGCCTGACGGGGTTTCTTAATAGAAAAAGGGAAACAATGAGCTCTTTGGACTTCTTTTGCCCAATCCCATGTTTTTACGTCAGGAAAAGCCTCATTTAAAAGATCTATAACAAATTGTCTTGCACCGTTCCCTTCCTTCTTTTCAGGTATTCCAAGAAATCGTAAATTATTCCTACGGGCCTGATTTTCTAGGCCCGTTAGCTTATAGGCGAAATCATCCCGATGGGCTTTGACATGCTCAAGTTCTTGCTTCTGAGACAAAGACTCTTCTTCCAGAGCCGAAATGCATGCCTCAGCTTCGGTAACTCTATCAGCAGTCTCAGCTGAGATTTTAATTGGTCGACAAATAGCATTTTTCATTTTAGTACAAGTGGCTTGAGTACGAAGATTTTCGGATTTATTCTCGACCCGATGCGTCATCATAGTGTTATATATGGTGGTTAACGTAATTTCAGTAGAAGTTTCAGCAAAATTATTTCCAGCTTCGGGATTGGTGGAAGTCTCTACAGTTAGAGACTCAGTTTCAGCCGAAAAATTGTTTTCAAGGGGAATATCGAGCCTAATTCCATAATCTGAGACCGTATTCTCAGAGCGTTCTACAATAGGTTTGATAAGAGTACTATTATAAGATCCCTTTTTCTTTCGTCTCTTAACTGTAGCGATGCTTACATTAGGTGAAACTAAAGTAGCTTTTATACCCCCATCATCTTCATCCTCTCCAGGGGGACTACTTTCAGCAGTATAGTCCGCCCAGTCCTTACTTCTGTTTAGGCTATCATCGGAAGTATGATCAGACATAGAGTAAAAATGTTCAATACCTTCTTGAGGAATTAATGCCTCTTCCAAAAGATTAGGCTTAGTACTCGAAAGAGTCTCGGCAATCCCCACAGACTGTAATGAGTCAGTTTGGACTCCATTTCCCATACTTCCTTGTGGGTAGCAAAGCCGTAAGTCTAAATCCTTAATAGCTTCTGCTGGGTCTGTAGTCCGCTCTGCTATTGCAACAATACCATCGTTTACAGACTCGAGTGTATCCACCACAGCTGTAACAGAGTTTATGGTTACAATATCCTTATGTTTTACTATTTTTTTCTCGAAAAAACCGTGATGAAGGAGAGTGCCTTGTTTGGAATTACTTTGAAGCAGAGAGGTTTTTTCAGATAAATCAACGCCCACATCATTCTCCACTCTATCAGTCTCAGTTTCTGACAAAAGCAAAGATTCACTTACGATATCTTTGGGCTGAACCTGTTTTCCAACAGCTTGCTGCTTCGTTTTAACGCTCCGAGTCTGAGCCTTCGTTTGAGCTTTCGGAGGCATCTCCTTCCTTCTTCGAGACCCACCGCTCCCACGTATGACTGAAAGCCGAAATCCTGAAAAGAACCCAGAAAGGCGCCAAAACAAAAGACGCTTTCGGGGTCGGATAATGTCGAGAAACATCCGTCGTGTAGCTGGAAGTAGCGCTGCAAAAGAGACGACCGCCCAAGCTATCGTGAGCTTTTCGGAGGCTTTCGCACCACAACCAAACCCTGGATCCCGGATCCTCTCAGGTCAGTACCGGGACTGCAAAGTCCGATCTACTGCTGCTTAGGTTGCAATATACTTTTCTCTTTCTCCGAGCAATAACTATGGCTTCTCTCTTCCCTCCCGACAGAGTTGGGTCAAGCCAGGGTGAAAATGAATGGATTCGAAGTTAGGCTACAATTCGGTTGAAAATTCAGTCGATAACCAACATGCCTCCTCTCCTCTCGGGAACGCGGAGCTGGAGTCTAGAGCTGCTCACACAGCCCACGCCGCGGCTGCCATCTTGCCTCCACTTCACTAATAGCATTGACATCAGGTTGGTGGCAGAAATGTACTTCAGTGAATGTTTCGAAACTCTTATTTGTAATACTATCTAGATGTTTGTGGCATATGTTACATGGCAGTCTTTTTCATGGCTTGGTTCTTGGGCAGGCTCTTTGATTCAGAGGCCACCCTTTGCACGGCTCTGGCTCTGCTCTCCCAGTGAATTTTTTGGCTAGTTCTACTCTATTGCACAGCTCACATCCTGAGCTTAAGTATTTCTAGGCGCTCATATATGCACTAGTGAGGTTACTGACACAATGTGGCCTTGTTCTAGTATCGGTTTTTAGAAGCAAGAGACTTCACATTCTTTCTGTAAGTAGTATCTGTTTCCTAACAAAACATCTATTTACACAAACTTACCCATGCTTCATAATGAATAAATCCCAATTTTCTGTAGTGAGAGTTGCCTGTTTTCTCATGAAAATGCAAATAGTATTCACCTCGATCGTGCACCAAGGTTTCTTTATATCAGTATGTGTTGTTCTGTGTTTCCTCCAGTAAGCCCATCATGAATTCTGGCTGAGAATGCACCAGAGTTTCCTCCTCTGCTTGGGTCTGTGTTTCCTCATGTAAGTGCATGTTTTCTCTCCTCCGAGTTAATTGTAGTGGTTATTAGCCAGACTTCATCCATTAGCCAGTTGTGTCATTCAAAATTTTCTTGTGCCTCACTCCAGCTGGAATAATAGGGCAACGGGTCATCCCACTTTAGTCACAGGCTGACTTCCCTGCAAGTTATGGCATGCTGCCATACACAAGAAGCACATCCACAGACAAAGGAGTTCCCTTCTGCGCTAGCAACTATGTTAATGTATGTTTTTCGCCATAAAAATAAATTGCCTTATGTTATGTTATTTTTTATAAAGATTGATGTGGGTTCGCTAGCTTCTCCGACAAAGTTTTGCAAAACTGCATATCTGAAAAAAACAAAAATTGCCAAATCCAAAAGGATGGCGTGCAATGCCAGACCGAATGGCTTTGTCACTGCTTCTTTCCAAATTGGAGTGCCTCAGTGAGCCCACCTTTAAGCACATACCTGAGTCTCCCTAAGGGTTATGATTTGTTCGTCCAAATTTCCTCAGAGTTCCCTGACATATATTCATGCAGCAGTTTCATGCCCCATCCTTGAGGAAGGCTGGATATAGTAACTTGATATGTTGTGCATACCTGCTTTTAACAAACTCATTGGTACACGCAATCCAATCATTTCACATTTACATTACATCATCCATTTATTCTTTCATCCCTCTATCGTTCAATCTTTCACCATTTCACTGGTCATTGCATCCATCATCATATATGTATGCATCCTTCCATTCATCTATACATCGATTATTTGATTTGCACTTCCATCAATAAAGACTTTAATCCAACAGTTGATCATTTTATCCATCCTCTTTTATTTCCACACTGTCACTGGAGGCTCGAAAGGAATTATTTTCAGATCTTGCCACTCCAAGGATTGGCTAAATGAGGTAAAGCAGTTTGGTCAAGCTTGGAGAGAACAAGAGGCTGACGGAAGGCTCCTTTAACAGCCATTGCTGTGTTTTTAATGGTTAACTACTATGGCACTGCGAGTGGATGTTGACTGTTGAACATTCACAGCAACAGCTGTGAAACAAAGGTATTGAAGCTGTGGAGAATTTCAACCCCCCCAGGCCTTTTGGAGTTGATTTTTATTTAGGGCACTCCAGTCTCGTTGTATAACAACCTTAAAGCCCACCATAGTGGGCTATATCGGTCATTAAAGATTATTTCCCTTTTTATAGGCTCTTGCCTCTGGCTATAACACTTAATGGACGTTATAGCCCGATACAGTGGGCTACAATGTTATATTATAGTCTTCCAATCTCAGGGTTTGTACTATTCATCCATTTTTTTTTGATTTCTTTTAAAATTGGAGGGAATTGAAAATAGTATTTTTTTTCCTACTTATTTTGTTATGTGGCAGATGTTTATGGTGACATCTCTTATTATTTTATATCCAAAACTAACTCCTTATGTAAATGTAGTATAATATATCTGTTGTGATTTCAGACTTATTTTTCTCTTCACATGTCTATTAGCAGCTATGTTTCGTGAAGTTTGAATAATGACCACTGTAAAATCTAGACAGAAAACATTTACAGTCGGAATTCCAGGTTCTTACAGATGAAGTTGTTACAGCTTATGACAGATTTTTTAAAGAAAAGTCTCCAACACCAGTGGCCATACAAAATCCCTACTCTGGCAAAGAATACAAGTCAAAATTAATCCAGGTGCTTGTTCAGGAGGTAAAGAAAAGATGGTACCACTTTAAGTGAAAAGTGAGGGACAATTTAAGAAATCATCATCAAACGTGCATGATGACAGGCAGGGGCCCTTCACCTGTGCTCATAATGAGGACATAGAAGAAACTGATGCACGATGTGATTGATGACATCCATTTCGGGCCTTGATGGGATGGAGACAGGAATAGATGATGTTTTTCCTGGTCAGTGTTATTTTATGTATCTTTTGAAGTTCTCAATTGAAATTCCTGGACCAATAATGTGTTGTCTCAAGTTTCTACCACATGTGAAGCCAATGTGTTGTTTTTTTCTTTTGAAACTTTTAGAGCAGCTTCTTAACACTGGCTTTATGTATTTCAGAGTGTGTAAAAGAAAAGTGTGAACATTTCCGAGTTAGTTTGTGATGATACACATTGACTTAAGCATTTCCAAACTTCATAAATGATTTATTTTGAATATTTCTGAACATGTTTTTTATAAAGTGTTTTCTTACTCTCTTCAACAGATGATGCAAATGTCGAAAAATCTTTGCAAAGAAACAAAAATCACCTAAAATCGCTAACCAGTGGGGAATACACAATATCACCAGCAGCCAAGACTAATTTTACTGCATCAAATAGATCTACTGACATGTTAACAACTTAACCTGGGTCTATGAATAGATTACACGAAAATTGTGGAGAACTTGAGAAAAATCTTCAATTTGCACAGAGATCTGTTCCATTTCAAAACCATATGCTTATGTCAAATGTTAATTCACACTACCGAACAGCACAAGAATGTGAGATGATAAACATCTTGTTTGAGATATCTCCAAGTGCCTCTGAGTTGTGTGAAAACTCTGAGACAGTTGTTCTGGACAGTCAAAACGTTGAGTTTAATCACCTGGAGGGCATTAATAACTCACCAATGACATAAGATGACCGAAATGGGCAGAGGCTCAACAACTGATAATGTACAGGCACTGTTGTTATAGCCTTTGACCAGTTCCATGAGGAACATGATTTTAATTTGGTAAATTAAGCAGAATCAGCTGTGTAAATCAATATTACTTGACATATTCAGTCAATGAAAGCAGATATCTCATCTAGATTAATCACTACGGAAGAAAAACAAGAAATCGCAATTGCAAATACCTTTCAACTGACAGAACACGTAAAGTATATAGATGAAAGACAAATTACTTGTCAAAAGAGAAGTGAGCAGTGAAAATTCCTTCAACAGGTCAATGGATAAACCCTCTTATTCAATTAACAAAACAAATTGCTAAGTCACAAGAAGGGGTTGGCTCATGGACTCACACTAATACCACAGTCTGTGGTTCAACCCCACTGTTGCAGAAACATCTAACATGAAATATATTAGGCCAAGCAAAAGTAGTTAACAATCAGACTACCAGTGATGGCCAAACAGCTGTAAGTCAAAGAAAGCCACACAGATTAAGATCAACAGTTTGATTAAATGTATTAAATTAAAAACAAATGTGAATACATTTCTAAGAAACTGAGTAGGATTTAGATTTTTATCTATTTAAAAAAAAAATGTTATATTGTATAGTATGGTGAGTTATAGTTAGAGTTGTCTGTTTAGTGAGCTGAGAAGAGTGTGTGTGGAGGAGTGCTATTTATATTAATTTTAAGGTGGTGATAAATTGTAATGAAAGTTATAACTATAAACTTTAGAATTTGTATAGTTTGTGTGGTTTACGTTTGGTTTAAATAGGGGAAAAACGTTTCCTAAATATAACTGAGCTTTAAACTTTAGGTTTTTCACTAAACTTCAATGTGTTTCTTTTTTTAATTAAAAAAAAAAAGTCAAATCGTAATCGAGTGCCATTGAGTGTAGTGTATATGTGGAGTGTTGAACAGACAGTGGAGAAGAGTGTTGTACATCTATTATCGTATAATAGAGTATTGTGGAGTGGAGTGACGTAGCGTATAGTGTACTAAAGTGTTGTGCAGTGGCATGGTGTCTCAGTGAATTCAAGCATCGTAGAGTGGAGCAGCAAGTTGTACGGTGGATTGGAGCGTCAAAGTAAAGTAGACTGTCGTAGACTGTCAGAGTAGTGTGTTTTAGAGTGAAGTGGAGTAGGATGTATTAGAGTGTCGTAGGGTGGAGTATCGTCAAGTGAAATGTCATACAATAAAGTGGAGGATAGTGCCCTAGAGTGGAGTGCCGTGTCATATAGTGAAATGGCGTGTCAGAGAGTAGTGTAATGGCGTGTCATTGAGTATAATACAGTGGAGTAGAGTGGCGTAGAGTGGATGGGAATAGAGTGGAGTAGACTGGCCTAGAGTGGAGTTGCATACAGTGGAGTAGAGTGTCACACAGTGAGGCACGTGGAGCGGAGTTAGGTACAGCAGTGTAGAGTGGTATAAAGTGTAGACTGGAGTACACTGGAGTGGGGTAGCCTACAGTGAAGTGGCATGACGTAGACTATAGTAGAGTAGAGAGCAATAGAGTGGATTGGCTTAGCTTACAGTCAAGTTCAGATGAATGTAGTGGCATGGCGTATAATATTGGAAAGAGTTGCAGACTAGAGTAGCATACAGTCTAGTAGAGTTTTGTAGTGTGGAGTGGTGTAGTGTACAGTACAGTATTGTAGAGTATTGGAGGGTGGATTGGCATGCAGCGTTCCAGAGTGGAATGGTGTAGGGTGGCGTGGCAAACAGTGGAGTCAAGTGAGTTGCAGGGGCATACACAGAGTTGCGTAAAGTGCTGTATAGTGGACCAGAGTATGGTACAGCGGCATAGAGTCGAGTAGTGTGTTGTACAGTGACATACAGTATTGTACAGTGGAGTGGTATAGACTGGCGTAGAGTGTCGGACAGTGGCATACAGTGTAGTACAGTGTTGTAGATTAGAGTTGCATAGAACGCAGTAGTGTGTCAAACAGTGGAACTGCGTAGAGTGGACTGTTGTACAGTAGCGTAGAGTGAGGTAAAGTCTCGTGGAGTGGCGTAACGCAGTGTGGAGTAAAGTATAATAGAGTGCATTGGCATGTTGTAGAGTGGAGCGTAGTGTAGCGGCATAGAGTAGAGTCAAGTAAACTGCTATAAATTGGAGTGGGGTCTCATACAGTAGAGCGGAGTGGTGCATTTTAGAGTATAGAAAAGTATTGTGTTGTGGAATAGAGTGGCATACAGTGGAATAGTATACACTGAAGTGTAGGGGAGTGGCATACAGTGGATTAGCCTAAAGGGGAGTGGAGTAGACTGCAGTGGTGTCCAGTGGAGTGGCACAGATTGTAGAAGCATACAATGGATTGGCATACAGTGGAGTGGTGTAGGCTGGAGTTGCATCCAGTGGAGTAGAGTGTCATAGCATACAATGGACTTTCATACAGTGGAGTGACGTTAAATGGCATAGTGCAGAATGGAGTGGGGTAGAGTGGAACACCTTGCAGAAGAGTGGCAATGATTTAAGTAGCGTACAGTGTAATAGCGTACAGTGGAGTGGCGTCAAGTGGCATACAGTAAAATAGTGTAGAGTTGAGTAAAGTGGAGTGGCATTGAGTGGAATAGTGTAGAGTGCAATAGCATAAAGTGGAGTAGCATGGAGTGGCACAGACTTGAGTGGCATACAGTGGAGTGCAAGAGAGTGGAATAACATACAGTGTAATGACACAGTGGAGTGGCAAACAGTGTAATAGCGTAGAGTGGAGTGGAATAGAGCGGAGTATTGCATAGTGGAGAGGCATGGAGTAGACAAATGGTGTAGACTGGAGTAGCGAATACTGGAATACCTTAGATACGAGATGTATATAGTGTAGTGGCGTACAGTGCACTGGCATACAGACACATGAGAAATTTAGAAGAAACGTAGATTATGCTGTGCAGAGTAATACAAAACAGCGAATTGCTTTACCTTGCGTTTCTCCAGATTTCCCAATCAACGCAGGGCCACGCATGGTGGCCAGGGCCACTGGAACTATGCAATTAACAAATACGAGCCATGGACAATTTAAATATAACTCACATGGTGTTCTGATTTTGATATACTGGTATTTTGAACATGAATAGTAGTAGTTTCAGTTATTTACTGAAATTATAGCTGCCAGGGAATGTATAAAGAAGGAGCAAGCTTACCAAAGTGTAATTAAGCTGTGTGTTAAGTGAATTGATCAAGTGGTGGGTACATGCAAAAATATATGATAAGTTGGTGTAGATATAAATACATTTGCTATTTGAATATAACTTTAGCATTTGACATACAAATACACAGAAAATGACAATTGGTGTTGCTAAGAGTGTTACGGGTCATTACAATAGACACTCCAGATTAGCATGTGTCAAAAGACTACTAAAACAAGGTGCTGGCATTGTATGCCGGGATTAAGATAGTCCTTTTTCATTGTTTGTTGGGTTGGAAGCATATTGTTACCATACTGGTAAGTGTCTTATGTTGTTTACATGATGGGCATATACATAAAGGTATGATAAGTTGGTGTGGATATGAAGACTTTGAAATTTGAGCACTGAACATACAAATGCACACATTTGACGTTCAAGATTACTATGTGTTAGAAGACTGGACAAATATGGGACCGTCATCATACATCGGTATAGTCCGTTATTCATGTTGATAGATGAGACGGAAGTATAAATGGCGCTGATGTGGAATGCCGGTAAGGGGAAGGGAATACATGTGTGTGAGAAATATTTCGCTACAAGAGAGACTAGTATTAGCACTTGTTTGCATTTTGGGATGATCAAATAATCCATTTACTAATTTAAGGCTATTTGTCTCACCACGGGCAATATCAATTGATCTTGCTTGTCGAGAAACATATAGAGGATGGATGAGAGAGTTATTTTAGCTTTTAACAATAATCTAATTATTAAATGCTGGTAATGGTTACAGGAGATCACTGTTGCTTTCTGTACATGTGTTGTATTCAAATACTGATGTGTTTTTTTTTTTATACGATTGATCATTACGGCATTATCAGAATTGGGGCCATATAATTATGAGGTTACCATCAGAGTAATATTTGCTTTGGTTACGCCCCGACTATTGTTTTGGTGTATATTTGACATAGGCTAGTTTTGTATAAGTATCACCCGACTAGACAGGCTGATTCTAGTTCTTCATGATATTTATTGAATTACTCAGAACAAACTGGGTTGTGGTTGCACTCCTACATTCAAACAAGTTTTTTATGTTGGTAAGATGGTTCTCCTTCTTTGGTGCTGTAGAGTATCACCTCCTGATCGTGAGGTGTTTACTGTAAATTCTGTGAAAAGTCCTCCAACACGAGGAGGGCGTACTCAAGTAGCACTCATTGCGAACAAGTCACCTCAAAAAAATCGTTGTTCACTTAATAGTTTTCAAACTCTGATTTATTTAATGTATTTTGATTATGATATGTCTTTAAATTTCATCAAATCTCAATTATCATACGATACATCTCGTATGTACATCAATGGTAACTGTAGTCAATCACAGAAATTCCATACGGTATGGAAGCATTTCCGAGAGGGCTACACGGCGGCTTTTACCACGAGTTACAGCAGAAATTACCCCCGGATGAAGGGCTGTGCCCGAAATGCATTGGGATCCATGGAATTTCTGTGATTGACTACAGTTACCATTGATGTACATATGAGATGTATCATATGCTAATTGAGATTTAATGAAGGCAACATGTTCGCAATGTGCTACTTGAGTACGCCCTCCCCGTGTTGGAGGACTTTTCACAGAATTTATTGGATGACACCATGTGGATTTTATTATTTTTCACAGCATAAGATGATGTGCGGGTTTTTTTTTATGGGAATGTTAATATATATATTTTTTGTGTGGACACTATATAGTTTTTTTTATTGAATTGAAGAAGTCATCCATGATTAAGGCGGGCGTCAACAACATAAGATACAGTAAGAAGTTTTTACCTTAATCATAATAGGTTTACATTTATGGTTGATGACTGAAATTATGACACATTGATTTTATTTACTTAGGAATGTGGAATATAGCAGCTAATGTAATCATACAGTATTTGGACCATTGATGCTAGAATTTTTAGGTAAGTAAACACAGTTGCTTCTATGCAAAAGGACCATAGGGTTCAAAACACGCACACTGTACTGCGGTGTGAAGTGTGGCATGCTCTCGATTACTCTGGTAAATTAGTTGCTTTTACTGGATTAGTTTCATTTTATTCTCCTCTAGTTTTCGATTCGTAAGCTCCTTTTAATGGCGTTACTTCTTGTGATTGGATTATTTTGAGGTGGAACTTTGACATGGTGTCACTAGTCTTTACTACAACTACTAGGATATTCCTGGCTAGGGGTCTATATACTCACTTTTCATGTGGTTACTTGTCACTGTGGTGGTGGACTAACTTTAGGTTGGGAGGATTTCAGGAAAAAAGTCAATTATGATTTATTTTGTAGCCTTGATGAAGTCAGTGGTAGACTTGCCATAGACGAAACACGTGTTGGCTACATGTTTGCTCTGGGTGTAGTGGACGTATATGAAGATTAAAAAACAGAAACTAAAGTGGAGGAATACATCTATATCAACAGCTGTGGAGACTTTTGATTTGGTTTTTGGAGCTCGGGATTCTTTATATGGTCACATTTGTGTTGCTTATTGCTATATTTGGGTGTTAAACTGGCACTATTGAGGATGTGCAAACAATGCCCAGACAGTGTTAAGAAGTTTAAAAATGTCAAAGTAATGAAGCAATGCTATCACAAAATGTGCTGCATTACGCCGTACAATTTTTCTTTTCTTGCCCCAATATTTACTCCGCCCTGTTGCATAATTTGGCCCTTCACTGCTGCATAATTCCAGTGGCCCTGATGGTGGCCTTGCATTGCTTTGTAAATCTGACCAAAGTATTGAGCTACTCATGCGACACCATGTGTGACGCAAGGGTACCACAACATAGTTATATTTTGGGCCACTATACAGAGCAGTAACTTTGCGGTATATCTTGGTACAAGGCGATGAAAAGCCAGCATATAGTTGGGTAATGGCTGTTTTTAGAAAATGAGAAGGCAGCCATATTGTTTTTACTACCCTTTGGCTGTGTTCTGTGTTAGGGCCTTAGATATATGCAAGTTGTAGGTTCTATTGTAGTTCCCTACCTACTACCACTTTATTAAAGTGGTAATAGGTAGGGAAATTAATTTAAACATGTATATATTTATTTATTTTTTTACATATTTTGGAATAAGTTTACAGAGTACTGCACTAGTACCTAGTAAGTATGGTATTTTGTAGGAACGGTTTCATTTATTTTTTTTAAAGAATTTTTTAGGATGCACAAACCGTGTAACTTTTTAGGTATTGCTGTGGTACTCCGTACATTTTTTTTTTAACATAATTAAATGTGTTAAAAATTGTAAATACTCTCTACTTGTGAAATATAGTCTATTATAGTGTTTTTTCAATTCTGAATGAATGATGTAATATGTGACATCATCAGCAGTGGATTGCGGGCGCGCGAGTTATAGTTAGCAGAACTAACTATAACGGAGGAATTTCAATGGTTTTGTACGAGTGAAATGTCCAGCTAACTTAACAGCCCTGAAACCTATGTTTTTTCAGTGAATTTCTAAGGTTTTTTAAATGCTAATTCCTAATTATAACATGTCTGAAACCTATGGTTTTTTCAGTGAATTTCGAACGTTTTTTAAATGATAATTTTTAAATTTATTAATAGTTATATGTATTTTTTTACACTGATTTTCTACCGTTTTTTAACTGTTTATTTTTACATATTTTATTTTTTAAATTACATTATATATTTTTAATATAAATAGAAATAAAAATGTTTTTTAAAATATTGAAACTGAAATATTGTGTTTTTTGTTGAATGTATAAGTGTAGAACTATAAGTGTGTAGGTGGTTAGAGGACTGCATGCATAGTGGATGGGGGTTTGAAGCAGTCCATGTGCTAAGGCCTGGCTCACTGCATGAATACTTGGGTACTGACTGAATGATTAGAGTACTGCAAGGAGAGTGCCTGGGTGAATTTATAAGTGTTTGGGTTTTGGTGCAGTGAATGGATTAGTACATGATGCTGAATGGGTCACTAGAGGAGTGCAAGGGGAGTGACAGGGTGTTTGCTGGAAGTGTATGAATACTGACTGGGGAATTGAAGGTGTGAAAGACAAGTGTGTAGATGGTTAGAGGGCTGCATGCGTAGCAGATAGGCGTTTGAGGCAGTCCATGTGCTAAGGCCTGGCTCACTGCATGAATACTTACACAGTGGTGAAGGGAGGGGATGGGGCCTGAGGTGACATGTGAAAACACGTCCTGTGGCACGTTTTAAGTAGGGGAAATAATTCCCCTTCAATCCTGAGAGCCCCAGGGGGCCAACTAGCCCACCAGGTGCTTCCAGTAAGCACCACTGCGCTGTGTTTCAGAGAGGTGGCCCAGGCCGTGCCCCTTTTTTACACCTCTCTGCAACGCAGCTCTGTGGCTCTTACTGGAGGTACCTAGTGGGTTACTTGGACCCTAGTGACATTCAGGATTCAAGGGGACTTAATCTCCCAAATTAAAACGGACAAAGGGCGCTTTATGCAGTGGTGAAGGGGGGGGATGGCGCAGGAAACCCAGGGACCTCATCCCCCGGGGCTGGCCCTCTCCGTTGGGGACCGTGGGGGGTCCCCAATCCCCCCACAGTCCCGCCGGCTCCCCGCCTCCTGCGGGAGCCGGCATTGCTTTTCCACATGGAGAGCTGTGAAGATGCAGCTCCCCATGTGGAAAAGCAATTGTCTCTGGTATTTGGAAGAGAGAGCAGGTTTCCTGCTCTCTCTTCCAAATACCAAAGAAGTTTGCTATGGCAGGGCGGGAGCCGCGAGGCTCCCACCCTGCCATAGAAAACAGCAGTGTCCCGGAGGTGGGCACCCCGGGACACTGCAGGAGCTGGCCCTGGGGGGTGGTGGTCCCCAGGGCTACGACAAGGCTCCAGGAGGGGGGCGGCGCGGCCCCCCCCCCCCACAATTTACAAAGTCCCCGGGGCTGGGGGTCTGTCACGGACCCCCCAATTTGAATATTTAGAGCTCTGGGGAGGTGGCAGTCCCCGGGACATGTGGGGGGGCTTGAGCCCCCCCACCCATGTTTTTAAAAGCCCCGGGGTGGCGGCCCCTCTGGGCCCCACCATTACATTATGCAAATTGACCCCGGGACTTGGCCCTCCCGGGGGCTAATTTTGAAAAATTTCGGCCAAAATTCGCGCTGGGTGCGCGAATCTCGCAGATTCTTTTTTTTTTTTAATGCTTTTTTGGGTCCTGGAGGTCCTTGTGGGACCCTCTGAGCAGGCCTAGGGAGTCAGGGTGTTTCTACCCTGCCCCCTTTTTGCGTTTTGTGCATCTGTTTGAATGTTTTCTTGTGTCTCGGTTCTACCAAGGCACAAGATGGCTGCCAACAGTTCCTGGTTTGGAGTGTTGACAGCCAATTAACATACAGCTCGTGCTCGGCAGGGTGCGCGGATCCCCGCCTCCAGAGATATATATGCGATTTTGATTTTCTCAGGAACTACTGAACGGATTTACACTATTTAACCAAAAGGCACGACTCTGAACCAAGGTCTACCTTTCTGCCAAATTTGGTGTAATTCCGTTCAGCAGTTCGGGCTGTAGCTGCGATTAAAGGTTCCTATGGGAAATTGCATGGGGAAAACACGTTTTGGGACCCCCCTTTTTTCTCAGCCCCCGCTTGATGAATCACCCAGAGACTTTCAGGATAGGAGCGGACCGGAGCGCCCCACCAGTTTTGAAAAGTTTGCGAAGATTCGTCAACCGGTGCCAAAGTTATTCCAAATAGAATGATGCGGATTTCCTATGGATAATAGGTCCTAACAATAACTACCTACTGGCGACTGCCAGTAGGTAATGTGTGTGTATATATATATATATATATATATATATATATATATATATATATATATATATATATATATATAGTCACTGAAAACAACTAAGGTTACAGGGGCTTAATAGATAGGCTCAGATTTCACCTGTACAAAACCATTGAGAATCAGTGTTGGACAGGCCACACGAAGGGCTGGCTCCCTCCCCGCATGACAGGGCCCCAGCCCAGGCCCACCAGGCGTGACCCACGAGAATCACCCGCACCCCGTCTCCCGACGGAATTCCTGCCCTCGGACCTCCATGTATCACGGACCCAAGCCACCACCGGCTCCCCCGGCCGGGTCAAGCCGCCATCTTGGGCCCTGCGCCACGAGGCCGCGTGGCCTCCATCCGACCCTAACCCTGGGCCTGGCCGGCCCCGACATCCCGGCACCACCATCCACCCAGGAGGTGAGCGGACCACTTGGCAGGTCAATGGGAGAACGAAGCGCCATGGACTCTCCCCCGCCAGGTGCCGATCGCCTCCAGCTCCCCCAGGCGCTGGCTCCACCCCCTGCTGGGTGTCTGGACACCTTCATCCCAGACCCTCCGACCTCCAAGTGCGAGGGTCCGGACATCAAAGGGCGCCTGCCCTATAACTGGAGCAGCTCCGGAGCAGGGAGGTAGTTGTATCCTGGAGTCGAGAGACACCGAGAGAACTCAGCCTTGACGGACTACTGGCGCTGCCGTAGCCCTATCTTGCGAACTATCGTCCTGCCTGCTGGCGCTGCCGCGGCCTTCTGCAACATCCATCCTCGTCGGGACCTGCTGGCGCTGCCGCGGCCCGTTGTAACGACCACCTTCACCGGGACCTGCTGGCGCTGCCGCGGACCGTACCTCGACCATCTTCACCGGGACCAGCTGGCGCTGCCGCGGACCGTATATCGACCATCTCCACCGGGACCTGCTGGCGCTGCCGCGGCCCGTACCAGCTAAACCACCAAGCTCGAGGATTGTGAGCTAATCACCATACCATCCCAACTACCAGACTGGTAAACAGACTGTCCTGCTACCCCTTTTCCTATCTTGAGAGACTTAAATCGAGGGGACCCCTGAGTCCAGACCTCCTTGTACCATTTCATCGTACCTTAAGAAGTGCATATAAAGAACGCTAAATCTTATCCTTGTGTGGTATCTGTCTGTGGGGGGGGAAGTTATTTGTCTGTACGATCGCTGGAGACGGCTCTCCCCGGAGACCTCTCCCCTTGTCCTCGGCCGACCCTCCCGGTCCGTCTAACATTGGTGGCCAGCGGCGCGATCCGAATCAACGCGTAATCGTACAGAGAGTAGCTCACCCCACGACAAAACCACGATGTCAGCCAAAGATAGCGGTTCCACTGAAAAGTTCCAAATGGATAAGTTGGAAGAATATAGCCACCGCGAACTTAAACAATTCTGCATGGAACTAGGCATTGCTACCACCGGCCTGAGTACCAAAGACGATTTGAAGCACGCCCTTGAGTCGTGGACAGAAACTGGGATCGCCGGACCTTCCGACCGAAACAGTGTCGCACCAGAGGGGAACGCCACGGCTCCCGAGGAGCGGGGAACGGGCCTCTCGCAGGAGGAGATCCAGGAAAGAGAAAGAACCAGATTACACGAATTGGAAATGGCACGACTCAAGATGGACGGTGAACTCAAGTTAGCCGAGCAGAAAATAAACCTAGAGCATCTGCGGCTCCGAGAAGAGCGAGAAGAAAAGCAAAGACAGAGAGAGCTTGAGGAAAAAAGAATAACACTCGAACACGAGCGCAAACTGGCGGAAATAGAACTTCGGAAACAGAATAAAGAACCGGGGATGCCTGAGCGACCGCACACCCCGGGGGCAACCGAGAAAAAAGTCCACATCCCCAAGGATGTTGTCCGAGAGTATGTTCGAGAAGACGACATACAACAGTGGTTCAAAGCCTACGAGATCGCCATGACCTCCCACCGGATCGACCGGAGTGATTGGGGAGCCGGACTATGGGGGAGGTTCGTCAACGAAGGCCGCGATGCCCTGTTGCAGCTCCCAGATCACCAAATGTCGTCCTACGACCACATGAAGGCTGCCCTCCTCACCCGCTACGGCCTCACACCCGAGATGTACCGCCAGAGGTTCAGAGATTGCACCCGGATCCCGGGTACAACTTGGGTGGAGTACGTCAACTATTTCAGCCGAGCCTTCGAGGGTTGGATCAAGGGGAGCCATGTAACAACCTACGAACAACTCTTTAACCTTATGGTATGGGAACACCTGTTGAACAACTGTTTCGTCAAGCTCAGGCAGCACCTCCTCGACAGTAAACTGACTGACCCCCGGCAGCTCGCCGCTGAGGCTGACCGATGGGAAAGCACCCGAGTGGGCCGGAGAGGACCACACGAGCAAAACCGAAGCAACCAAGGCCAGCACCGTCCCCGGGGAGGAGGAGGAGGCCAGGGGCGAGGGAGAGACAGCCCCCCGGCAACACCCGTGGCCAGCACCCCGCCCCCGGCCGGCCGGGGCAACCCCCCGATGCGTCCTGGGTTCCGAGCCAACGTCACGTGCCACCGATGCCAGCGAGTCGGCCACTACGCCAATGACCCGAGCTGCCCGCAGAACCAAACGCCCAAGCCCCGCCAGGTGGCTGCCGCCGCCCTGGGGGAAGAACGACTATCAGAGGAACAGGAAGAGTAAGAGCCGGCCCAGCAAGAGTGGGAACCGGCCGCCATGGTTCTAGCGTGCCTAGGGGGAAAAGACATGGTCCCGCGGGCTCCCCTACCCGCCAACACCAGGAAATACGGTCAGTGGGTGACCATTAATGGGCATCGGGCCGAGGCATTACGTGACACAGGCGCCAGTGTGACGGCCGTCCGCTGTCACCTGGTGAAGCCCGAGCAGATCCTGCCGAACATTCTCTGCCCCGTCCGCTCAGCCGACAATTCCGAAAGTCTGTGTCAAATGGCCTGCGTCCCCTTCGAATGGGGAGGGGTCTCCGGCCTGTTGAAGGTGACGGTCCGGGATGATGCCCCCGTGGACTGCCTCCTGGGGAATGACCTTGAGAGTTCCCCGTGGGCCACCGTCGAGAGAAGGGAGCACCTGGGGATGCTGGGCCTCCCGGACTGGGCCTGCGTAACCACCCGGTCCATGGCCGACCGTGCCGTCCCCCGATCCGAAGAACCGGAATGGCCAGCACCTCCGCCCCCGGTCGCCCCAGTAGAAGACAACGACGAGGCCAACCCCCCGGAACCAACGACCGAAGGGGACACGCAACCCCAGGACTTACCCGGCCTGGCTCAATGGCGTCAAGAAGGGGGGCCCACCCAGGAACAGTTCCGCCAGGAGCAAAAGACCTGCCCCTCCCTCGAGGGACTCCGCCAACAAGCCAGTGCCCAGAGCGCAGGGGACTCCACCGGAACTCACTGGGTCTACTGGGAGAACGACCTGCTATCCAGCGAACAAAGAATCGCGGAGCTAGGGGCCGGTCGAGTACTAGTGGTACCTCTCCGCTTCAGAGACTTTCTGCTCAACCTGGCCCACGATGTACCCCTGGCTGGACACCTGGGCCAGGACAAAACTTACAGTCGCCTAGTAACCCACTTTTTCTGGCCGAAGATGAGGAACGACGTCCTGAACCACTGCCGGTCCTGCCCCACGTGCCAAGCCAGCGGGAAGAGTGGCCGTAAGCTGAAAGCCCCTCTACAACCCTTCCCAGTGGTCACTACCCCGTTCGAGAGGGTAGGGATAGACATTGTGGGGCCCCTGGACCCCCGCACGGCGCAAGGACACAGGTTCATCCTGGTGCTGGTGGACCACGCCACCCGCTACCCCGAGGCGGTGCCCCTACGAACTGTGACCGCTCTGGTGGTTGGCCGGGCCCTAATGGGGATCTTCTCCCGGGTGGGCTTCCCCCGAGAAGTCGTCAGCGACCGAGGAACGAACTTCATCTCCAAATACATGAAGTCCCTCTGGCAACAGTGCGGGGTCACCTACAGATTCACGACCCCCTATCACCCCCAAGGGAACGGACTAGTGGAGCGATTCAACCGCACTCTCAAGGGGATGATTGGGGGATTGGAAGAGCCCCTCCGTCGCCAGTGGGATGTACTACTCCCGTGCCTCCTCTTCGCCTACCGGGAAGTTCCCCAGAAATCCCTCGGTTTTAGCCCTTTCGAACTCCTGTACGGGCACCCTGTGCGAGGGCCCCTCAGCCTAGTCAAAGAAGGTTGGGAGATGGCCCCCCTAAAGACCCCTCCAGACGTCTTCAAGTACCTCCTGGCCCTACGCAACCAGACCCGGCGCTTCAGGGAGATGGCCAAGGCGAACCTCGAGGCCAGCCAGGAAGACATGAAGAGGTGGTATGATCACAATGCCTCCTCCGTCGAGTTCGAACCTGGTCAACAAGTGTGGGTGATGTCCCCCACCGAACCATGTGCCTTGCAAGATAAGTGGACGGGGCCCTTCAAAGTGGTCGAGCGCAAAAGCCCCGTCACTTACCTCATCGACATGGGGACCCCCCGGAACCCCCTTCGGGTCCTCCACACCAACAGACTCAAACCACACTTTGTGCGCTCAGAACTTAGCCTCCTGATGGCTACGGACAGTGGGGCAGAGGAAGACTCCGAACCCCTCCCGGATCTCCTGAAGGCTCAGGAGAACGACGGTTCCGTGGACGGGGTCCGGCTCTCCGATGCCCTCACCCCAGAGCAACGCCAGGGCTGCCGGGACCTCCTGCTGCGGTTCGCTACACTGTTCTCCCTCACCCCCGGGGTCACCCCTTGGTGCTTGCACGACGTGGACACCGGGGACAGTCCCCCTATCCGACACCGGGCCTATCGCGTACCAGATCGGGTACGGGCTTGCATACAAGAAGAAGTAGCCAGAATGCTCACGATCGGGGTCATCGAGCCCTCGGACAGTCCCTGGGCCAGCCCGGTTGTGTTGGTACCCAAAGCCGCTGCCCCCGGCACCACACCTGAACTGAGATTCTGCGTCGACTACCGGGGCTTGAACGCTGTCACCCGGACCGACGCTCATCCTATCCCCGGGCGGACGAACTGATCGACCGGCTGGGGGCCGCCCGCTACCTCAGTATCTTCGACCTAACAGCGGGCTACTGGCAGATCGACCTCACACCCCGGGCTCAGGAACGATCCGCCTTCTCTACCCCCGATGGCCACTACCACTTCAAGGTCATGCCCTTCGGCATGAAGAACGCCCCCGCCACGTTTCAACGTCTTGTGAACCAGGTCTTGGCGGGGCTCGAAGAGTTCAGCGCGGCCTACCTGGACGATATCGCTGTATACAGCCGCCACTGGTCCGACCACCTCCTCCACCTCCAAGAGGTCCTACAGGCCCTCCAGCGGGCCGGCCTCACGATTAAGGCCGGCAAATGCCAAATTGGTCAAGGGTCCGTGACCTACCTTGGGCACCAGGTGGGAAGCGGGCTGGTGGCCCCGCTGCAACTTAAAATTGCTGCCATCCAGTCCTGGCAGCCCCCCGTCACCCAGACCGAGGTCCGAGCCTTCTTGGGGCTCACCGGCTACTACCGGCGGTTCGTGAGGGACTACGGCAGCATTGTGGGGCCCCTCACGGGTCTCACGTCCAAAAACCAACCGAAGCGGATTAACTGGACCCCCGATTGTCAAGCGGCCTTCGAAAAGCTGAAGGCCGCCCTGTGCACCGCCCCTGTGCTCCAGGCCCCCGATTACAGTCGGGAATTCGTGGTACAGACAGACGCCTCCGACCACGGCATCGGGGCGGTTCTTTCCCAAGTGAACCCCGAAGGTCATGACCAGCCGGTGGCCTTCATCAGCCGACGTCTCCTGGCCCGAGAACAGCGCTGGAGCACAATCGAGAGGGAGGCCTTCGCAGTGGTGTGGGCCCTCAAAAAGCTCCGGCCCTATCTCTTCGGTACCCACTTCCGGGTACAAACCGACCATCGACCCCTGCAGTGGCTGATGCAGATGCGGGGGGAGAACCCAAAACTATTGCGCTGGTCCATCTCCCTGCAGGGAATGGACTTCACCGTGGAGCACCGACCGGGCCAAGACCACGCCAACGCGGATGGCCTGTCACGCTTTTTCCGCCTCGACGAGGAGAGTCCCCAAGAAGATGGGTGACTCTCCCCGCCTTCGGCTGGGGGGGACGCATGTTGGACAGGCCACACGAAGGGCTGGCTCCCTCCCCGCATGACAGGGCCCCAGCCCAGGCCCACCAGGCGTGACCCACGAGAATCACCCGCACCCCGTCTCCCGACGGAATTCCTGCCCTCGGACCTCCATGTATCACGGACCCAAGCCACCACCGGCTCCCCCGGCCGGGTCAAGCCGCCATCTTGGGCCCTGCGCCACGAGGCTGCGTGGCCTCCATCCGACCCTAACCCTGGGCCTGGCCGGCCCCGACATCCTGGCACCACCATCCACCCCGGAGGTGAGCGGACCACTTGGCAGGTCAATGGGAGAACGAAGCGCCAAGGACTCTCCCCCGCCAGGTGCCGATCGCCTCCAGCTCCCCCAGGCGCTGGCTCCACCCCCTGCTGGGTGTCTGGACACCTTCATCCCGGACCCTCCGACCTCCAAGTGCGAGGGTCCGGACATCAAAGGGCGCCTGCCCTATAACTGGAGCAGCTCCGGAGCAGGGAGGTAGTTGTATCCTGGAGTCGAGAGACACCGAGAGAACTCAGCCTTGACGGACTACTGGCGCTGCCGTAGCCCTATCTTGCGAACTATCGTCCTGCCTGCTGGCGCTGCCGCGGCCTTCTGCAACATCCATCCTCGTCGGGACCTGCTGGCGCTGCCGCGGCCCGTTGTAACAACCACCTTCACTGGGACCTGCTGGCGCTGCCGCGGACCGTACCTCGACCATCTTCACCGGGACCAGCTGGCGCTGCCGCGGACCGTATATCGACCATCTCCACCGGGACCTGCTGGCGCTGCCGCGGCCCGTACCAGCTAAACCACCAAGCTCGAGGATTGTGAGCTAATCACCATACCATCCCAACTACCAGACTGGTAAACAGACTGTCCCGCTACCCCTTTTCCTATCTTGAGAGACTTAAATCGAGGGGACCCCTGAGTCCAGACCTCCTTGTACCATTTCATCGTACCTTAAGAAGTGCATATAAAGAACGCTAAATCTTATCCTTGTGTGGTATCTGTCTGTGGGGGGGGAAGTTATTTGTCTGTACGATCGCTGGAGACGGCTCTCCCCGGAGACCTCTCCCCTTGTCCTCGGCCGACCCTCCCGGTCCGTCTAACAATCAGCATTTATAGTTACCTGAGCTAACTATAGCTTAGCTTATGACCTCACATATTACATCACTCGTGACATGGTCAGTGACATCACTGATGACATCTCAAAAGACATCACAGGTGACATCACTGATGACAGCCAGTTATTTTGAGTGTTTGCTAGAAGTTTGAGTGTTAAAAATGTGTACTAAGGTATCATAAAAATTGGATTTGTTTACTTTGTGAAACTACTAATGAGTGATTCTATTTTAAAACAGAATATGTGAGTGCTTGTGTAACTCTGTGTGTGTGTGGCTGTATGGATGAATAAGTGGGTGTGTGAGTAGCTGTATGGGTAAGTGGCTGTCTGAGTGGCTAGATGGGTGAGTGGGTGGGTAAGTGGCTGTAAATGGTGAATGAAAGGGTGCATGAGTGGCTGTATGGGCGAGTGAGCAGGTGTGAGTAGCTGTATATGGTGAATGAATGCATGAGTGGCTGTATGGGTGAGTGAACAGGTGCATGAGTGTCTGCATGGGTGTGTGTGAGGGTACATGAGTGACTGTATGGGTGCATGAATGGTGTGTAAGTGCTTGTGTGAGTGAGTGGCTGTATGGGGGTGAGTGGGTGTATGGGTGACTAAGTGAGTGTGAGAGGGGCTCTATGGGAGACCATGTGGTTGTCTCAGTTACTGTCTAGGTGACTGAGTACATGAGTTAGTATCTGTATGAGTGAGTGGGTGTGTGAGTATCTGTATGGGTGAGTGACTGGTTATGTGAGTACCTGTACGAATAAGTGAGTGTGTGTATGTGGCTCTATGCATAAGTGAGTGGGTGCATGAGTATTTGTATGGCTTTGTGAGTGGGCATGTGAGAGGTTGTGTGGGTGTGTAAGTGGATGTATTAGATGTTGCATGGGGGTGTGAGTGGTTCTGTGTATTATGTCATCAGTGATTTCATTTGAGATATCATCAGTGAAGTCACTGACCATGTCATGAGTGATGTAATATGTGAGGTCATAAGCAGTGCACTGCGGGTGCGTAAGTTATAATTTACACATCTAACTATAACTGCTGCATTTCTATGGTTTTGTACGAGAGAAGTCTGAGCCTCACTATAACATCCATGTTTTCCTAACTACAAAGTCCCTGTAACCTTTGTTTTTTTTCCAGTGAATTTCTATGGAGTTTCAATGTTATTCCCTAACTGTAACCTTTGAGAGTGAGTGAGTGCATGAGTGTCTCACTGGATATGTGAGTGGGTGCGTGAGTGTCTGGAGTGGGTCTGTGAATGGGTGTGTGAGTATCCGAGTGGGTGTCTGAATTGTTCTATGAGGGGATGCATGAGTGCCTGAGTGGGTGCTGCCCTTTTCCTGCTCCTTTCCTGCCTCTATTCTACTCACTTATAACCTTTAGTTTGTCTCTTTCAGCTTGCTGCTGACCTTTATTTTTCCTCTTTCTACTAGGCCTGGGTGGAGTTCGCAGAATTCAGTGGACTTACCAAAAAACTCCACCAAATTCCACAGAATGACATTACCAGGCAAAGTATTGCTCTGTTTTGAAAATTTTGTGAAGATTCGTCAAGCGGCGCCAAAGTTATTGGCAAAACACAAAACGCTCTTCCTATGGAAACTAGGTCCTAACTATAACTACATAATATATATATATATATATATATATATATATATATATATATATATATATATATATATATATATATACACATGCACACAGACACAAGGAAGCAAGGAACTCAGGGTAGATCCTAAGCTTAGGAGGAGAGCAGTTCCTGTATAGAGCACCCTACAACACCAGCAACCCGCTGAATCTGCTCACCTCAAATGTCTGTTTTTCAAGCAAAGTTTTTAGACATGGGATTAGCACAGTGTTATCCACACCAAGCTAAAAAGGGACAAAATATTTTGCCATTTTTACATCAAAGTCTTTAAGCATAGGATTATTCAATTCAATAATTCAATAAACCTTTATTCGGCTTTAAGGTTAAAACCATAAAAGTCATACGGCCTATGTTATACCATAAATCAGAATACAAATTGGCGAGTGTTATAAAATCCAGATGAGCTATACACATATAAAAAACATAAGTTACAATACAGATAATATTTACAGTTTGTCCTTTGACTGATGGCGAACCGTAAAAAATTAAGAGTGTACAAAACAGTATCACTAGTAAGAAGTTGTAAGAAAATAAAAGCTGGTCTCACCCTCCTAAAGCCCATTTTTTTAAGATATGGATTATAAATAACCTTCTGGGAACAGTATAAAAAGTGCAGAATATTAAAAAGTGCATCATGTCCTGAGGAGATTCTCCATCGCAGCCACAGGGCATGAGGCACTGACCTCTGTGAGAACCATCAGGATATGCCAATAAGTAGTGGAAAAGGTCAAGCCGGAACCTCGTCAAAACAAAATGATCGTGTATGCTTTTCAGCCCTAGAAGATAAGGCTCCGTGATAGGCATGGTTTTCAGTACGACATACTTGCGCACACTGGGCTTACACAGCTTGTTTCCTTCTCTTTCACTAGGTCGTATTCTTAAAAAAATACTCCCTGGCCCAAGTGAGGTTCCTTTTACCAATTCCCTCTGGATTCGTAAAGAGATCAACTCTTCCTAGTCTGGCAAGGCTTACTTTTATAAACCGGAGCCATAGAATACCTGAAAAGTGATCAAGAGAAAGACAGTCCCGTAGGACGTCTTTACTAATTATGCTTTCTTGCTTGGCCCATATTTTAAACCACAAGGCCAGAGGTCGAAAAGCCAAGTTGTCAGAGAGATAAGGCATTCCCAATTCCTCATGAACAACATAAGATGGGTGCATTGCGGGACAGAAAGAGCTCTTTGCAAAAATGAGTTTTCGGTGATCTGCAGAGCCCCAAGCGCGATATGGCACCATATCTCGCTTCCATTACTGAACTTTGAGATACATTTCGCTTGGTAGATCTTGAGCATGGCCCCTATTGGTTTGCCTCCCACTCTGCTGGCAAAGTTAAAAACAGCAGCTGAGGCTTTCACTAGCTCCCCTTTCTTTCGGTTAAGCAGGGGGCTCCAGCTCAATGAGTCGTCAAACACTACTCCTAGATAGGAGAAAACATTGGTCTTTGGTATTAAAGAGCTCCCTAGTTTAAAGGTGGGCTGCTTAGCCTTAGCGGGTCCCACCTGCATAATATATGATTTAGAGTGGTTCACCAACAGGTCCAGTTCCTCAATAAAGGAGGCGAAAGAGTTTAGGAGAAGTTGTAAGTCCCTTGCAGTCCTCGCCAGGAGGACTGCGTCGTCCGCATATAAAAGGAGTGGCAGGCTACTCTTGCCTACATGGGGACTGTCAGCTTTGGTGGCTAGAAGGGCCTTTTCTAGGGAGTTGATGAATACATTGAAAAGGAAAGGTGCAAGAATGCACCCCTGACGCACCTCCCTCCTGATGTTAAACTGACGGGACACTTTCAGGTCCTTAGAGTAGCGGACAACCGCCCTAGAATCTCGGTAAAGGTCCCTCAAGAACCAAATTATGTTTTTAACAATGCCAATGGATACCATCAGCTGCCATAGCTTGGACCTGTTCACACAGTCAAAGGCTGAGGACAGGTCCATGAAGGCTAAATATATCGGACATGAACGAGCCACAGTCCACTTATTCAGAACAAGATATAAGTTCAAAGCACTGCTCTACAGTAGACCGGCCAGGGCGGAAACCATATTGTATTTCAGATAAAATGTTGCTTTCGTCCACCCAAGTTACCAACCTGTTAAGAATCCTATGAACCACCACCTTCACCACAGAATCTAGGAGATAAAGCCCAGGAGTCTGGGCTGCCGACCCACACTCCAGCATTAATAACAGCTGTAAGGACAGGCACCCAAAAGTCTATATGGACAATATAATGGTCAGGAGGAATCCCATCTGACCCTGGGGCCTTTCTTTTGGTTAGACCCAATATACCAGATCTTACTTCCTGGGTGGAAAATATGAGATCCGCCTTGCTTTCCACGCTTTCCTGCCCTTCAGATCTCGTGGATTTTGGTTGAAAAATACCCTCAAAGTGGTGGACCCAATCATCCTCCGTGATGTGGGCGTCCAATAATTTGGCGTTCTCGTCTGAAAAAAATGGGCTGTTATTGAGGACCCAAAACTTAGAGCTATTGCGCAGTGTGCTTGCCTCCACTAGAACAGACCAGGCCTCCTCCTTCAGCGAGGACTTACGAGTTGCTAGTGTAGGCTTATATGCTCTACGCAGTCCTTTTACCACCACCACCACCACCTCTCGGGACCTATTGTTTAAGTCCTGTCTCAGCTTCCTAGAAGCCTGGGAACAGACTGAATCGAACCATCTTGGGCCTTGTGGCTCACGGCCCCTATTCGGGGCTCTTAAAAGCCTCCGTATGACAGGGGACATGTTTCCAAATGCACCCAGGATGTCTGAAGCGCTAGCCTCGCCTTCCAGACAGGTGGCAAACTCCCTGCTACACTGAGTTACAAGGGATTCGTTAAAGGACTCGGGTGCTATACGTCCCCAATTTAAACTCTTCCCCGCCTCCGCCACTTTGAGAGGAATACACCCCCACCCACCTCAGTATGTCTATGTACTCGGGCCCAACCTGTTGCCACACAAGTGGGATTATGATCGCTGAATTCACTTGACTGGACAAAGAAGTCTGTACCAGAGAAAAGAAAGGAGTGGATATAAAGGTGAAGTCTATGAAGGTCTCACAACCTCTCCCGGTGAAGGTGGGAGTAATGTCTGTTTTACCCGGAGGCAACTTGTTCATGACAGATTTTAATCAAGTTCAAATAGGATTAAGTTAAGATCGGTGCCCTGAGGGTTGTGCTACATGTGAACACCAGATTGTCGGGCACAGCCCATGGCTTCCACTCCTCCTTGTCTAATATACCCACACATATGGATGTTAAAATCCTCAGTTAAGAAGATGTGATTACAGGTCAGGCCTTTCAAGGTGCCACCCCGTAATATTGATGCATAGGATTAGCTAGTGCCATCAATGCCGATCTGAAAAATGTCAAAAGCCTGTTATGTCTCCAGACACAGTATTACAGCTTTGGACTGGGGAAATACCATCCAAGCCAACCTAGAATTATTAAAAGTAACTCCTGACAGGTGTTTAGCTCGTATTATGAGCTCTTCAGAGAGGTTTTCCTTTTTCCAGACACAAGTAAGCTCCCAGTATGAGTCAAAACGATACCCTGTCAGGCTTAGAGTGCAGCATAAATGATGCACAAAAAGAATGCAAGGAATATATGAATATATATATATTATATATATATATATATATATATATAGACTGAAAAAACAAAGGTTAAAGTAATGATATAGTAAGGTGAATTAGTCGGTGACAAGATTAAAGTTTTGAAACAAAATACAGACATTCCCCACCATAACTTGCACCCACGCAATGCACTGCTTATGACCTCACATATAACATCATCCATGACATGCTCTATGACATCAATGATGGCATCCCAAATGACATCACTGATGACATCATCCAAGCTTCTTTTGTACACATTGCTCTTTAAACGGGTATAGCATTAAAAGCTTTAAAAGTAAGTACAAAATAGCTCAGAAGAATATGAGGCATCATTAATGCCATCACAGAAACATCTCCCTTAGGTATAGAAAACATTAGTTAGGTGCTACAATAACCCTGTACAATACACTTCGCGGATAGAGTAGTTCACATTAACAGTCAACCACAAATATATGGGAAACCCTCATTGTATAAGGTGTTCAATCTGTATACAACTGTTCAGAGAAAGCCAAGTTACTAAAAATACGGAATGTCTGTTCCAAAATGAATGCCCTACTATGGACAACTTTTATCTGTATCAAACCCCTGACAGTCATCAAACCTACATTGGGAAAGGAAGTTGATATGAGAAGAGAAGTGGGTACTGTAAACAGTATTCACACCATGGAGACCCTGTACCAAACTGTTTGAAGACAGCGAAACTCTCATGAGAAACACACTACAGAGTATTAAAAAGTATCTACTAAGAACAGTGTACACTATATGCAACACTGGGCAAAAAAGACACAATTCGCTTAAACTAAGCAATGTCTGAAGGTGCTAAAGAATACAGGATCTGCATACTGTGGTGAAAACTGAGATGTTTGAAAGGCTCTTCTTGTGGGTGGCACAATTAGTGCTGCGGCTCACTCTAGTAGCCAGTGCAATACCTGCCCTGGGTATATGGTATACCTCTTTACAGGGTACTTACAGATACAGCACCTAAACCAATCAGGTAAGCACAACTTCCTAGCATGTATAGTAAGGGCACTTACGCTTTCAGTGGGAAAGTGCTCAGAGCCCTAAGGCCACGGAGAGAGAATCAGCAAAAACCAAGAGGAGAAAAGCAAAATGTTTTAGGGGATTCCAACACATGGCCTGCTGTACATGCAGATATAAGCAAGATTAGAAGCTGATTTTTACTTACTTGTGTGGTCCTGATATCTTTCTATGTAGTGCAAATAGTGAATTGCTCTGTTCTTTGCCTAGAAGTAAAAAAACAAAAAACTATTTTTATTCAAAGTATTATGAGAGTGACTGTGCACTGTTTGTCTTTTTATTATCATGTTATGATCTATGTGTTGTTGCTTTTGCCATTTGCAGAGGCTGAAACCCATTGTGTGGTTCTTTAATAATTTGGTGTTACACCTGAGTGGAATGAAAGCTGGTCTCCACTGATATGGTGTCCTTCAGCAAAAAAAGGGCTCAGGCCCTGGCTCTCCGTGGGAATCATAAAACCTGAACACAGAATGGGCCAGAAGTATCGTCAAACAGTAGAGATCTGAAGGAGGGGCACCCTACTCTTAGCAGGTCCAATGGCTCCTGCATTGCCCATGGATAGATGAAGCGCGAAGGAGAGAGGTGAAAGAGGACAGGCAGAAGAGCCACAAACATTTGTATTGTTTCTTTTACTTTAAGTTTGACAACAGGAATTCATTATACTTCATGAGACTTACCCTGTTCCAATAAAACCAGTAGTAATGCATCCAAAATTATGATACCTCAATGATGCACTATCCTTGAACGTTATTTACTAGTTTTACTACAGTAATGGAACTCATCTATCGCTCTATACCGAAACATCTGAAATAAAATGTACCCTTTCAACCAATAGGAAAACATACTTAAACTGGGTTGAACCAATGGTGACATCGTGAGCACTGGGCTTAGGGCGTTCCGATGGCTACTGTGAGTAAACTCAAACTGACTGAACTTAGCCTCCCATTTGAGTTGAAGACTGTAAATTGGGCAGCAGACGCCATCTTTGCTCGTCGGTAACTTCACTATGAGCGGCCCGGTGTTAGGCACGATATTTTTAATAATTAGGGTGTAAAGGTCGGCATAACTTATCCTTCCGACCCCTGCACAAACAGGAGTCGGAATTATGTGGATTATTCGTATTTAGGGTCTAAGCTTTGCTGGTTGAATTGATCATTACATTTTTCTAACAGTTTTGGTCAATTGGAAACTCGTCAGTATTTCAATATAATATGCATCTGTTTTGTTGGTTTTAAGGGATTCTGTGTATCCACCAGGTATGCTGTGTACGTCACGAGGTCAGAGTGGTATATAGAAAAATCAGGCATTGCCCAACGTGCTGATCTGACAGGTCAGTGTTTGTGCCGTTTTTTTTGTCTGTTTGTGGGCCTGTTTTATGGTTTGCTGGGCCGATCTTCAATGTTGATTTCCCTGAAATTAAAACAAACATGCTTGCAGCTAGCTCAAAACTATGCACTCTTCCATACCTTTCAAAACACTTGGGATGCCTTTACAAGTTCAAAAGTGCCCAATTTACAAATATGGGTCACGTTACTAACTCTCTAAAATCCAGTCATTACGACTTGCACCACGAGGGTCCACTATGGAGCAAGGAATTACCAGGGAAATCAGTAATTCCAGGTCTGATGTTCCCAGTAATTCCTCATTTTGTGTTAGACTGATGACTTTCTGGAGATGGTCAAGGCATGCACTTGTTTTAGCTAGCATATAATGGCATGGGTGCAAACACCATAGTAATGTTCCTACATGTAAACCCCGTACGCCATAGATTCCTTTTTCCACCATGGCAAAAACAGCCCGCCCTCGATTCATTTTCTGGCAGTTTCTCTCTCTCTGTTTCCATCCGTCCTTTCACACCTTCTCTTCTCCCGCTCGGATCTCTTTCTCTCTACCACCCCTCCTCCCTCTCTCCCTTCTAGAAGAACCCCCGTGCCTGCCGTAGTAAACGTCCGGAGGGTGGGAATATTAGAGCGACCAGCAACGGCTCTGGATTTTCAAAATCGGCCTCAAATGGTTACTGGGGAAATGCCCGATGGAATAAAATGCCAGTCGGGCCCTGGTGCTTAAGTTCGAGTCATCCATATTAAAAATGAAGACAGAAGTGCACTGGAAAAATCAAGATCATTGGTATCTTTCAATCATACTTTTTAAATTAATGTATTTGAAATTGCGTTTAAAAGTCAATTGTTCTAAGCGTATGAATACTTACTTTTCGGAGTGCAACTGTTCTCTCAGATGCTTTTCCTATTGCGAAGCCTACAAAAAAATATATAAAATGTAACATTTATTTATTTACCGAGTAAGTATTGCCATAGCAAGACGCAAGTAAAAAACGGTATCTGTATAGCTTCTGTAATTCGAAGAAATGAACAGGGAAATACCTTGCAAAACTTGACACGGAAATTCTGGTATGATAAACCACCTTTGATTATTACAGCGCCTCGAGGACCTAAAATGGCTGATACACCATATCATCAGATTCACTGAGCTATAGGCGATCGCAAATGGGATGAATCTAATAAACACCTACTCATGCACCAACTCCCTGCTTCCTCACATCTGTGGCCTGAAAGCTTTCTTATAGAGCTGTAGCTCTTCAAATTCCATAAAGAGGCGTCAAATTCAACTGGAAAAGAATGGCTTTAACTTTTAACGTGTATTAAACGCTCCAGTCTTCGTATGTTCACTGTCTGTCTTAGCAGTACCTGCTAAGCTGTTTCAACACTAGATACAAGTTGCTTTCCTGAAACTGCTTACAAACATTTGTTTTCTAGAAGATTACAAATAATTCTTATCAAAAACAAAAAGATAAATTTAGAATAAAAACATTTTGGAATTGCTGCCAAATAAGATGTTAATAAGGAAAAACAAGACCATCTGGCCATTGCTACTGTCATTTCTGCCGATTCGCTCTGTTGCAAATAACAGGTGTTATCGCCCTGAAGAAATGGCACTCTGTAGATCTCAGAAGGATGAGAGACTAGGGGGGACTGCTTTTCTACGGGGTACACGTACACCTCATTAGGAGGAGATGTGGGTAACTCCTAGGGCCACGGACTTTGAAACTGGTGTACCAGGTTCAAATCCCAGACTCAGTTCAACATCTTGTGATCCTGGCCAAAACCACTTAATTTCCCCATGCCTAGAAAATTGGTTATGTATTCTGTTTCTTTTGTAAAGCGTTGTAAGACTTACAGCCAAGTTTGTGTTATATAAAACAGCACAAATAACTGAACACTTTACTAATCATCATCAAGGTAACTTTATTCGGTTTCAGAGAAAAAAACATTAAAGTACATAAAATCAACTATACATTTTGAAGTTACCATGGCCTATTTACATACACATGATAATCACTTCAGTTATTTCAATTATTAAAAAGAAATACAAATTAAGAATAACATCCTTAAAATCAGTCTAAAACAACACTAAGGGGAAATTCATTATTAATACTAGATAATGTAGATCAATTACAAGTATCAATATCATTTTCTAATAGCAGTTACCACCTTAATAAAATTGGAAACCCCAATACATATGTCTGATGGGGCAAAAGAGTACAAGAGATTAAAACCATCAGTATAAGAGCTTGGCCTAGAGCTTTTTAAAATCGGGACTAAAAATCTACTCCTAGGCTCCTTATATAGGGTGCAAAAAAGCATGAGGTGCAATGTGCTTTGAACTGCCAAATTGTCACAGGGGCAGAGCACCAAGTTGTCTGTCCAACCAGCTTGTGTCGGAAAAGCCACTACAAAATGCAGGGTCAATAAACGTAACCTTGTTAGGTAAAAGCGAGCCTGGATATTTGAGGTAAACGTTAGGTAAAATTGCTGTTGGGCCGGAAATAAACACAGAGGGCCTGCTACCTCTGGTTGGGATTGACGGGTGTTTGCCCTGCCGTAATGTGCCTCTTTAATAATTATTTTCACATTCTCATGAATACTTGCAGGGCAATCAAAATAATATCCCAGACCCAACTTATAAAAGTTATCCCTGACAAAAGATAGCCAGGGGATAGCTAATAAACCATCAAGATTAAGACAGTCTATGATAATATCTCTAGTAAAAGTTAGCTCCTCCGATAGCCAAATTGTGGCCCATAAAACTAGGGAGGCAATGTTTATAGAATCTTCAACAAAGTCAAGTCCCACCTCATAATGACAAAAGGTAGTAGGGGCACCTTTTGGAGCCATAAGCAGCCTTTTAATAAATTTGTTCTCCATAGTCTGCAACTGGCTACTGTTATGGTACCCCCAGACACCTGCAACGTATGTTACCACCGGGACACATTAGGCCTTGTAAATTGTAACAAGCTCAGTCACAGGTTTTTGCACTAATTTAGATGCAAAACGAAAAAGTCCCTCAACCACCCTACTAGCATTATGCATTCTTAATGTCACAAGCGAATCCCATTTCAGCTTTTAGTTAAAAATATTCCCTAGGTAATAAAAACTTTTCGTTTTATCAACTCTCATTGAGCCAACTACAGGATTTCTGGTTTTGGTCGTTTTAGGTCCACAGACCATCACGTGAGATTTCACAAAATTGACCTTTAAGTCCAGCGATAGCATACAATCGGAGAATGCATCAAGAGATTTTTGAAGGACATTTGCAGTTAGGGCCATGAGCACAGCATCGTCCACATGAGAGAGGAGCGGAACTTGGACACTCCCAATGCGTGGACAGTCAAGATTTTTCTCTACCAGGAACGCTTCTAGACCATTAGTGTAAATTATAAAACGAAAAGGTGCTAGTATGCATCCCTGGCGGACACCCTCTGTTAATACAATAGGCCTAGTTTTTTCGCCATTGGTGCCATATCTAATGCGTACAGATGTAGAGGTGTGGAGCCTACGGAGAAGAGAAACAAGGGGTTCCTCGACTCCCATTTTCCCCATTAGTGCCCACAACTTGTCCCGATTTACTGTATCAAAGGCACTGGACAAGTCCATTAAGGCCAGATGCATAGAAACCTTCGTGGCACGCATGTACTTGCCAATAATCAGTGACAAGTTGAGGCACTGTTTAGTGGTACCCAAGCCCCTCCTGAAGCCATACTGTGAACTTCCAATAATCCCTGAATCTCTGGCCCAGATTTCTAATCTCGCAAGGATGACCTTACCCAATACTTTTGCGGTGGCATCAATTAAGGAGATAGCCCTATAGCAAGAGGGATTGCACCTGGTACCTTTTTTTAAACACAGGGATCACTATAGCCTCCTTCCAGGTTGCCGGGATGGGCCCGATCACCACTGCCTTAAAAACATTGGACAGTAATGCGGCCCACAGTTCAGGGTTCAGTGGCGGCTGGTCCATAGCGGGCGCTGGGGCAGCGCCCCACTTAGCAGAATCAACCAGAAAAACTGCTCACGGGCAGCAAGAAATGTGAGCAGACGGCAGATGCAATTCGTCTGGTAACATTTCTGGCCTGTGCTGGCAGCTGCTTCACAGACTCAAGTGCGCATGAGTCATGGTCAACAATAAACCCACAGCGCACGCACACACGCAGGCGAGAGCAGCAGGAGTCCAGAACTGGACTCCGACTGCGCATCTGCGAGAAGGGCACTTTTTATTTCAGCACCCCACTCCATTGACAATACATTAGGTATGCTGCGCATGCCTAGTGTAGTGCAGGAGTCTCAAGATAGGATCCTGCTCGGGCAGGGACGTACAGCCGCCCCATGCCCTGTCAAATGGCAGGATACAGCCGAGTAGCTGCCCCCAGTCGCATCCAGACTTATGGTTTGGCAATGTCTGTGAGAGGACTCGGAGACGTGATGCGACGCGCGACCGGCGGAGGTGATGCCTTATCCTGGTGGTAAGTTTATTTGTTTTTATTTTATTTTATTATTCCCCCCCTCCATTCTGTAGTAGTGATAGTACTGTACACAGTGGCTTGTTATACTGAGTGCACGATTCCCTGTGATACTGTAGAGTGCCTTGTGTTAGTGTGAGTACAGAGTGCCTCGTGATAATTTGAGTACTCAGTGACTCGCGATACTGCGTGCACGGTGCCTGATGATAGTCTAAAGTGCTCTGGGTTTATGCGAATACACACAGTACCTCGTGATACTGTGAGTACGCACTCAGGGCCTCCGTGATACTGCAAGCAGGGTGCCTGGTGATGCTATTATCCGGAACGATGGCTCAGCGGGTTAATTGCCAGAGGCATTCTGTGATTTATCTACTGATCCGCAGCCCGCTGCCCCTAACCACATGACACCATTTGCTGTTATTGTTACTAATTAAAAACGGTAACCGGCATATTGTCAGCATTATAAATATAAAATATTATGTGTTCCTCTGGCGCCCTCAGGGGAAGTCAGCAACTGAAGTCCGTTTTAAAGTCACGGATCTATGGACGAGATAAGGGGAGGAGAGTGGGCAGAAACGGATGAGAGGTGGCCAGGATGAAGCCTGAGGAGAGGGAAGGAAGAAGAATGTAGGAAAAGGACAGAGTAAGATGTGAGAAGAAGCAAGAACGAAAGAGGGCAGGAGGAAAGATAGTGACTGGTGATCTTTTGTGACAGACAGCAATAAGAGCTAAGGAAGCGACATTGGTGAGAGGTAAGGAAAGCAACAGAGGAGAGATGAGATGGAAGCAACAGCGCTAAGAGGGAATGAAGGCGACAGCGGTGAGAGGGGTGGAAGTGACAGAGGTGAGAGGGAAGGAACCATCAGCGCGAGGGAAGGAAGGAGGAGTGGTGAGAGGGAAGGAAGCGACAGAGGAGAGATGGAAGCAACAGCGCTAAGAGGGAATGAAGGCGACAGCGGTGAGAGGGGTGGAAGTGACAGAGGTGAGAGGGAAGGAACTATCAGCACGAGGGAAGGAAGGAGGAGTGGTGAGAGGGGAAGCGACGGTGGTGAGAGGAAAGGAAGCGACAGCAGTAAGAGGAAAGGGAAGCGACGGCAGTTGGAAGGAAGAGACAGCGGCGAGAGGGAAGGAAGGGCCAATAGGGAAAGGAAAGCGCAGATGTAGGCCCGACTCAATATCAACGGAAAATAATGTTTTTACATTTAGTTTACCCTTATAAGAAACCTTTAATAACTCACTCGGGTTCAGGCCTGCCTCTTATAAGCTATAACCAGTATAGCTAATCTTCACTCCAAGCATAGCCATAGACACTCCTAAATCCAGGTTACTGGGCTTGCCCTCATGCTTTTTTACTTGCTATTGGGGTGACTGGTGAAGTATACTGAGGACCGGTTGGTCCATAGGCAGGCTCATGGCACCATGTGTCTGACCGTTCCCCACCTCAGGGGCCCCTGCTCACTCTTTCCCCTCAGATGTGCGCCAGCTACATCTTTTTCAAGCAGCGATAAATATGATAATACATATGTTTCTAATATCACAGTGTGCTTCAATGCATAGTTATATCTGTCCCACTGATGGCATGTTTATTGAAGTCCTTATTTTAATATAACCGACAGTTTGCTTAAACAGTGAGCCGTCACAGATTATTTTAAAGGGCTGACATGTCTGCAATTTTGCATTATGGGACTTGTAGTTCTTGTAATGCAATCTCCAGAATGCAAAGAAAACTGTACCCTAGCTACTCCGGGATGGATCTGGAAAGCTATTGAATTGGTATGAAAGGTTATCATTCGGCACAGAAACCCAGACTCTCTCGAGTACACTTGTGTTGCTACATAGGGTAGAAGTCTTTTTTTGCTCAATTGAAAACACACTGCATTCACTTCGTGCCAGGGAGGTATATTTAATATTAGATTGAGCTTCACATTCCTACTAGTAGGAGGTGATATCTGAGAGCTCTGATTGAGGTTTGCCGCTGACAGACAGGCCGGTGCACTACTTGCCTTGCCATGCCTGCCTGCATCTTTCCAAAGTGTGGCTGTGACCATGTGACACGATCTGTATGTATCGGTCTCTCTAGATGCATATAGTAATGATACATAGTTCAGCGAAGGACTGAATCTGGGGTGTCAGTTTATGAAAAACCTGAGGATGAAATAAAAAAAATAAAAAGATGGGACTGTGATTGTTAGCAATGCTACTTAGCAGAATGTACTAAATCTCAAATCTGCCACCACATCTGTGATGTACGGCAGCGTCAATCAGGCCACCAGCATGACATTCAGCTCTGTTTGTATGGACCTGGCTCTGTGATTGCATCCTGCCTGGCCTTTGTCTGCCGGTGGCAAGGCTGGAGACCAACACAGTCAGTAGGTACCATGATGTGCACTCATATATTAGTGAGTCACTGCAGGAAGCCGTTTTATGCTCCCATATATGCCAATAGAGGCAACAGTTGTAATTCCCTCAATAAAGGGGCTCAGTTAACATTTCGCACTGGCCCACTCATTATCTAATTAATGTGTTCAAATACGTCTGACTGCAAGCGCAGCATAGGTCGTGTTAACTTTCTACACACTGTTCAGAAACACATGTAAGCCAGTAGCACGCCAAACAAACAGTTGAGTAGAAGGTGCCAGCTTCATTACATGATTTGCATTGTAGGTGCTGACCTTACACTACAGAATTGATATTGCAGAACAGGCATGCAGGCCGCCTTATAAATCAGTTCACTCAATATCTCAGGCCAGAACACATCGGAGCAGTTTTTCATTCCTGATCACCCATCCTTTGAACAGAGTCACACCAGCAGCACTACGTATTATGCTGCAATTGAGAGCTCTAGAGCTGAAGGCACTGCAAGTTTCTCACAGTGTGTGCCAGTCAGTCAAAAATGTGTTCGGAATACATGCCCATCCAATCCTTGGCCTCTTTGTAGAGAGCACAGGGAAGTGGTCATGTACTCCTGTTGTAATTGTGATTCTGTGCAAATGGGTGTGATGGGACCTCCATTATGGGGGTGCACAGTCTTCAAAATAATAACAAGGCGAAAGTAAATGAAAATGCAGTGCTCGCTGGCTCCTCAAGTCATCCCTAACTGTTACGCCCCGACACTTTCAAATGACACCAGCCACCACTGGTTATTTTTAAAATAATCCAGTGGGACACCATCCGGGACAGGGGCTTTCATGCTGATACCTTTAGCTATGGCTTCCTCAACCTCAGCTACAGAGATTGATGCACTTAGATGGCGTGCCAAGATCAAATCTAAAGGCAGATCCTCGCTGGGGATATCATATCTGCGGCCTTTAGGATTGAATATGGCCGCATAGTGGGATACCCAGACATCTGCCACGATCAGGGAATCCATCCTGCCTGTCTCCTCGCTGAATAGAGGGCGGTTTATAACTTCTCAGAAGTTTTTCGAATTCTTGAGGGTGCTCACTCTATCCAGGTTATCTCAGGCTAAACCCCTTAGTTCTTCTTTCCTCGGTTTCACAGAATCTTTGTAAACCTTCCTGGCAATTTTAATCTGGACCCTATCTCGAGGGTGTGCATGTAATGCCAGTTTTAGATTTTTGTGTGCTCTAGTACATTCAGCATTAAACCATCTTTTCTCCGGGTGGTCCACTGCCTTGATTGTTCTAGTCACATTTTTGCCTACATTTGTGCAGATCAATTGAAACTCCTGAATAATCTCAGCAGGTGAGATGTCATTTTCTAAACACTTCAGAATAGAGTCATAATTTGATATGACTGTTTTAATTTTAAACTCAATAGGATTTGCTTTATTCCATATAAGTGTTACCCCCTTATTAGGGTTAAAAGAGACTTTATGGCCCAGAGCAATACCCGGCTGAGCTATTATATTAATTGCAATTATAAGTGGGTTGTGATCACTTGCACTATGTGGGGCCACCACAAAATCACCAATACGTTGCAGAAACCTTTGTGATATAAACATAAAATCAATAGTACTCTCCCTACCTGCACCCGCGTAAGTAGGGCACTGTATTACAGGGTTGCTAACTAAGTCATTAATAAGGCCTAAATCATTCGCCAAAATGATAGAATTAAGAGCCTCAACCTGGATAGTATGATTAAAATGTGCCAAAGGCTGCCCCCCCATACTTGACATCCCACATGCACAGCCTGAGCTATATAGACAGATTGAATAATTAAAGTCTCCCACCCAGAGGATACACAAGGGTTGCCACTTCTCTGAGAGTATATTAATTTCTGCCTTTAGTGCCTCAATGACTTGAGAAGTGTTATGATTAAACATATTATAGTACCAATTCATCACTAGTAACTTAACTTGTGCCAGATTAGAGATCATGACTAGTTGTCGGCACCTCCCCCTGGTATCATGACTAATTGATACCAGGCTGAGGTGCAGACACTGTAACTTTTATACTTTCAAACTTTACTGAGATCAACATTGCCAGTCCTCCTTTAACCCTTCCTGAGAGTGAGGGGGTAGCATTAACTATGTAGGAGCTATATCCATTCAATAGAATATCCTTCGTGTACCATGTCTCTTGGAGGCAAATAATATAAAAACCTGTAATAAATGTTAACCAGGACTCATCTGACAATTTAGAACCAATTCCTGCAATATTCCAGGAGATGAATTTGAGAAGAAACTTTTGTTTGCCACATTTATTCAATCAAATGGCTTCATTATTCATATCTTGTGTAGCAGAGATAAAGGACCCAGAAGCCTCCCTAGACAAGGTCTCACTTAAGTATAAGTTTTGGTAGAGGGGTGAGTTCTCACAGTTGTCCCATTTATTCGTGTTAAGGATTGCTTTGTTGGAGAGGGTTTCCGGTAGAGCACCAAAAGCCTTATCGTGAGTTAAATCTAGTTGATCTCCAGTCCCCTGATCTCTATGGGGTAACCCTGCTGTCACCGGAGCCACAGGAATGTTCGAGCACCCAATTAGTCAATCAATTTCTAACATCTCTGAGAGGACATTGAAACAATTTTGATGAGTAAAGGAGGGTGGCTGCATGGGCATATTCTCCCTAGGACCCATCCTATGTGTGATTTCCCTTGTCCGGCGTTTGTATTGCGGTGGATAGAAAAAGCCCAAAGGATAAGCCTCTATAGAGTCGGCATGTGGACTTTGGAAATGCGTCCATGCAAAATGTGCACACCAAGCATTATTGAAGTTAAGTACAGCAAAATCGCCGCCCCGCTCTTGGTTGTATGGCCCAACCAGCTCACTCGTCTGGCCATGATTATGTTTTGGAGCCAGTTTATCTTTGATGAAATTTTATTAGAGCACGAATAGGCTGATTTATTTATAAGACTTTGGCAAGTTTCTTCCTGACATACTTCCAAGCAGGGGACCCCATTCAAGACCAGGATATATGGTGTACATTGTGGAGGCAAATTCAACACATCTTTAGCACCCCTCCTGACCCTATGTTCTCGACCAGTCTCATTACTAACTATGTTAACTTGAGGCAGACCGGCCCTTGCTGTCACAGGTGTCAGAGTGATTTATATTCCCTTGCCCCACTGTCATGTTATTCCCTGTGGCATTCCTAGACAGGACTGGGTCAGGATTTTCCCGGGTTGCTCTATCATTACCCTCATTGATAGATTGTGTGTCAATGAGCGGGGCCTGTACATTTATAGTAGGTATTGCACTAATAAAGTTGAATCTGCTTGATGGGACACTGGGAATAATAGTATTGACATTAGAACCTCTCAGATAATTAATGTTTTCATATTGGTTGGAATCTGGGCTATCAACCAGACTCCTTAAAATACCAGATAACTGTTTTTCAATACTAGCTAGTCTAGCCAAAATGAGACTTAAAGCCTCTCTTATAACTATACCCAATTTGTCACCATTATCATCAATATCATCAACATTAGTAACTGGGGCTTTTAATACTTTTGCCCTCCCTCCTCCCAGTTGAGTTCTTGAGTTGTTGTCAATTGAGGTAGTTTTCTTAATTCTCTTTCCCCTTGGCGAAATACCCCTCAATTTATTATCGGGTCCTGCCACATCGGCTCGTTTTCTCCTTTTTCTGCGCAAGTCTCAGAAAATCTCTATGCTGCACCAGAAAGCGAGTCAGTTCCTTGAGTTAGGGCAGGTAAAACACTCTGTCTTGAGACGTTTACAACAGGAGATAAGGGTGGTTGTGGCCTTTGCCCAACGACAGTTCCAAGGATAGTAATCTCAGAGTCAATATGGTCGGAAGGAATCACACAGGGAGCAGAAGAAAGTCTACGTTCAACTATTTCAATCTCCTTCGTTAGAGCCCCTACCGCTTTTTGTAAAAAACCATCCAATGTTGTATCAGTTGTTCTAGATGTCATAGTGGGCTTCCGTTTCCCCATTGTTCAAGAATATTCAAACAAACAAACAGTCAATCGGTTACCTTCACTTATCTTTGCGTCTCCAGCCCACAAATATATCTTGGTTGAATGAGCCCCTGGAGTAGATATCGAAGCCAAAAACAAAGGATCAAGGGGGGGGGGGGGGGGGGGTGGCCCAGTCCAGTCTTGATTGGGCTCGGACGGGCGTAGAGGGGCCCGCCCTTGGCCTAGGCTTTGCCCGGGCATGCCCGCGTGCGTCTCATGCTGCGGGAGTCTCCTATAGTTTTTAAGCGCCTCCTGGTGCAGCGGTTCACTTTGGCGGCATTACCGCCGCAAGTGGTGCTGGGCAATGGAGTTTTTGTGACTCCGGTACTGGTCCCAGTGCAGGGTGTAGGCGTCCCATGCTGCGGGAGTCCCCTGTAGTTTTTAAGCGCCTCCAGGCGTGGCAGTTCACGTTGGCAGCCCTCGCCGCTGCAAGTGGTGCTGGGCAATAGAGTTTTTGTGACACCAGTACTGGTCCTGGTGCAGGGTGTAGGCGTCTAATCAAGTTACCAAGTTGTTGGGATCTAGTGTGGGGTGGAGTGTTGTGCTCGTGCATTCCTTCTTTGTGTTCCCTGTGTGGAACACGGAATGCAGGGCTTTGGCAGTTGCTGCCAGGAGGCTGTAGTGACCGGATGGAATAAAGGAAGCTGGTGAATCTACCTGCCTCTCGTCTTCCTTTCAGTGGCGACGAGTTGTCCCGTCCTCGGCCTCCACATTCTGGTGTGAATCCTGTGCCTGCAGGCCGACTCATCTGGACTCCGTTTCAGTTGTTCTCCGTGTGGTGCTGATACGCTTCTGCTTTCATCTCTGATGATCTAACCATCGTCGTGAATCCCTGTCATTTCCAGTTGTGATCCCGATTCTGCCAACGCGGGATTTTCTCGATTTTGAGGTACTTTTCCATTGATTTTGGGGATGCGCGCGTGGTTGAAGCACATCTTACGTTGCTTCTCACGCCTCCCCTGCCTGTGACTTCGATTGGAGTCTTTGCCTGACTGGCCTGGCCCTGCGTAACGCTACGTCGTTACGTTGCGTGCGGCCATTTTAGATTGCCGCATTTCAATTTATTGTGCGCTGCCATAGGAACGTGAGTGTTTGCTAGTACCGCTGATGCGCACAGCTGTTGGCATCCTGAATGCTCACTGTATTAAATCCCTACTTTGCATAAAAGGATCTGAACTGCAATGGTGATCGAGGCGCGAGCACCGAAGCCCCTACGCTCAACGTGATCACACTTTGCAAAATCCAATACCGCAAACGTCTTATTACAGCAGGCAAAATGTTTGGCTTGTAATGACAGGCCTGTAATGATTCCTATTTATGCTCTCAGTTCTGAAGTAATCGCTGATGGACACAGCATATTCTGGTGAACTTCTAGTGGTGGCACTGTGACCACTTTGTGGAATTTCCAATCCATTGTGATGTTAACTCATTGTAGGGAGTTTGCACGTCGGTGATGTGCACACCTTGTACTCCATTAACTCCATTTTGACTGTATCTCCAGCAGTGGTTTGCACGTTTTGCACTCTAGACAAGTTGGAAGACAATTTCTACGTCTAGGCTGATCATTGTTGGGCTGTGTTTTTTTTTGTTTTTGGGCAGCAACTCACCCACGCAATGCCACCCAATGGATCGCGTACTCGCACCACCTCCTTTTTTGCAATCACCTGGTAATCCTCCTCTCATTTGGCAGCAGTGGAAGGAGACATTTGACGCTTATCTTGAGGCGATAGATGGGGACACTTTCACCTCAAAGAAGAAGAAAGCCTTACTGATATACAATTTGGGTTCCGAGGAAAGGAGTATTTTAAATACTTTACTTCTGGAGCTAGTGAGCACACATGTAAGTGGAGGCAATGATGGTGATTCTTTATTGTAGATGACTATGCTTCACTCATCAAAACACTGGACAAAAGGTTCAACCCTAAGAGAAATATAGTACTGGAGCGTCACAGATTTTTGCAAGGTGCTCAGCTTCCTGGCAAATCCATCGATGATTTTGTGGCCACACTCAGAACCTTAGCTGCCACTTGCAATAAAAGGGAATTTAGGGATGAGATAATCCACGATCAGCTAATTGAACGTATGTGCAATAGAAAGATTCAGGAAAAACTCTTATCTTCTGATGAGCCAGACTTGGACACTGCTCTCACCCTAGCTAAAAGCATCGAGCATTCCCAGTTTTGTATGAAAGAAATGGGCGGGACGGGGCTATCAAATGAAGTTAAGATGGTTAGTGTAAAACACAATAGCAAACCTGTGAAGGGCACCAACGCGAGTGTGACACACGTTTCTACACCTGCACCTGGTTCATCCAAACCCAAGTTCGAGAAGGCTGATCTATCTTGTTTCCGTTGTTGGAGAAAATCACACCTGGGAAATTCTAAGTTTTGTTTTGCTGTAACCCAAACATGTTTCAAATGTGGCAAGAAAGGGCATTTAGCTCATGTATGTAAGGCTACAGGAACGCACAAGGGGCTGTCGCAAACTGAAACCATGGAAGAGGACTATGCTGATTCTGGGGAGGAAAATGAGTGCAATGAGTTGTTAATATTGTCCTCTTCGTCCATGCAGTCAGAAGGTGTTGTAGAAATAGCTTCCATTGTTGAACCACGAAAAAAAGGAAATCCCATGTGTGTGCAATAAGCGTGAACGGCACAAATGTAAGATTTCTTGCTGATTCAGGTTCTCCATTTACTCTCATCAACGCCAAGGACCTTGAAAGGTTGAGTGATATTTTGGTGAATCAGTCCAGCATAAAGATCTTTGCATATGGTGGAAAAAGAGTGGAGGTCCTAGGCAAGTGTGAGGGCGAGTTGGAGTTCAAAGGGGATTTTGCTCGGGGCACAGTATTCATCGTTAAGGATGGTGCAAATTTATTTGAGTGGGAAGAGCAGGGTGAGCTTGGGATCCCAATCATCCGGATATGGTTTTGTCAAAACAAGAAGCTAGACAGTTCTACTCTACCTCTTCGCCGGCCAACCCTGAGCACGCAGTCACCGTGGGACGAGTTTCAGATGATGACTGGATCCAAAGGTTTCCTGAGATTTTTAGTGGTGAGCTGGGGAGACTGAAGGGTTTTCAACACCGCATTGTCCTTAAGGAGGGCGCCGAGGCAGTTTCACACAAGGAGCGCAAGGTACCGTTGAGTTTACGTAGTGAACTCAAGCAGGAACTTGAGCTGTTGTGCACCATGGGTGTAATTGAGCCCATTGAGGGATCGGAGTGGTTGGCTCCCATCGTTTAGGCGCACAAGGCGGACAAGTCTCTCAGGATGTGTGTGGACTTATGTGATCTTAATTCCAACATATGGGTGGATCGCCAACCCCTGCCCAACATCAACGACATGCTAGCAACCTTGAAGGGTGCCAAGTACTTCTCCTCACTTGACATCACCTTAGCTTACCACCAGGTGGAATTTTGCAAAGACTCTAGACACCTCACGTCCTTTGTGACAACTAAAGGTGCTTTTCGTTATATATACGCATGCCGTTTGGATTGGCGTTGGCTTCTGCAGTGTTCCAGTGCCTCATGGGGAATCTGTTCAAGAGCACTCAAGGAGTCGTGTTTTTCCAAGACGACATTTTTATTTATGGGAAAACCGAGTTAGAGCACGATACTAGGGTCAAGCAGGTGTTGGAGATTATTAGGTTAAGTGGGTTAACGCTGAGAAAGGACAAATGCACATTTTTCCTGGAAGGTGTAGACTATCTGGGTCATCACATTTACGGGAAGGGATCGAACCCTAGGTAAAGATTTTAGATGCCATCCAGGATGCACTTGAACCACAGAATAAGGACCAGCTTTGTTCCTTCCTAGGGTTGATGGAATACTATGCCAAATTTGTGGGCAACTTCTCAGACAGGACGGTGTGTTTGCGTGAGCTCATGAAAAAAAATGCAAGGTATGAGTGGACGGATGAGTGTGGTTTTGATTTTAAACTCCTGAAGGAGGCAATTGTACAGGCACGCCCACTTAAGTTATTTAACATCAATTACCCTAGTATTGTCACTAAGGATGCTAGCAATGTGGGCTTAGGGGCTCTTCTTATGCAGAAGAGAGGTGACAGTACGGAGGAGACCATCGCTTTTGTCTCTAGAGCACTGCAGGGGTGGAGGATACTTACTCTATGATTGAAAAGGAGGCCCTAGGCCTGTGGTGGGGTGTACAGTATTTTAAGAACTTTTTATGGGGGAACGAATTTGTTCTGAGAACCGACCATAAACCATTAGTGGATCTTTTTACCACCAGAGTGGGTGGCAGAGCCACTCCACGGATAGCCAAGTGGCAGTATAGACTTAATGAGGTTAACTATTGCTTGGGGTATGTGGCAGGTGTGAAGAATCACGATGCCGACTGTCTGTCCAGGTTACCCCTCACGGTGGTTGCGGATGACACTTTGAGGGAGGACCTGGAAATGGTGTGTGCTGTAGGTGGAGTGACGGACACTGTTGAAGGTGCTCTCCCCGAACTTGATTGGAAGCTAGCTGTGTCCAAGGATGTTGAGATCAGTAGGGTGATGGATTTTGTGGTTCATGGTTGGCCCAAAAATATGAATTTAGCTCCTGAGCTGATCCCTTACAAGAGAGTAAGCGATGAATTGTCCCTGGTGGATGGAATTCTGCGGAGGGGGTGGGTGGGGGGGTGGGGGTTATTGGCAGTGCCGGTGTGGATGCGCAAGAAAGTTTTGGATCTGGCTCACGAAGGTCACCTTGGCATTCGTGTCATGAAACGTAGAGTTAGAGAGGACTTCTGGTGGCTGGGTGTGGACAGGTCCATCGGACATTGTATTTGGGAATGTGGTGCGTGTGTCCTTGGTGACAAAACCCAGGTAACTTATCCTTCTCCCATCAATCCCATTGCTGTAAAGAACTCACCTTGGTGCAAGCTAGCTTTTGATGTGGCTGGTCCTTTTGGTGTGATGTGAAACTCTCCTAAATATGCCTTTGTGTTGATTGATTATATGTCTAAATGGCCCGAGGTGAGGTTTGTGGATGGGGTCAATTCTGCTACTATCATCAACTTTTTCAAGGATGTCTTCCTTCGAGAGGGGTTTCCGGAAGAGTTAGTGACGGACAACGGGACCCAGTTGGTGTCCGTGGAGATGAAGGAATCCCTAAGGGAGCATGGTATCAAGCATATCCTCACTTCCCTTTACCATCCCTGCAGCAACGGTCTTGTTGGGCGCTTGAACCGTGTCATCAAGGATCAGCTACAGTTGGCTTTGATCAACGGATTGCACTGGAAAGTGGCGATCACTGATATGTTGTGGGTAATGAGAATCACTCCTCACGTAAGTACAGGGATGTCTCCTTTCACCTTACTAAGGAGTAGGATAGTGAGTTCCAAGCCGAATAGGGACTGAATGTCAAGAAAAGAGGTTGATCTGGTGAAGTTGGGCAGGGCTGCTGATCAAACCAAATATGTGTCTGAATGTGTCAGAGTTTCCCAGTAAGTGTGGGGGACTGGGTGAGAGTGAAGAAACCTGTTCTTGATCGCAAAGGATCGTCTCGCTTTTCTGCCCCGGTTAGAGTGAAGGAGGTTAGAGACCATGTGGTAGTATTGGAGAATGGTAAGATCTGGAACAAATGTGCCGTTTCTGTTGTGCCGGAGTCGAAAGCTGAGTATGTAAGTGGGAAGTTGGGGGTCCATACCTTCTGCTCAGAGGTGCCCTCTGTGGGGGGTAACCGTGGGCCCACGTTTGTGACAGGGAGATTGTTCCCAGGGAAAGATCTTTGTTTGCTCCCACCAAATTCCAGGACTATGTCAGGTATTGAGTATTGCACGTCATGTTTGGTCAATCTCAGTTAACCTCGCAATGTATGTTGGCTTCTTGTTCTCCTTTATCTCTTCTTTTGTTTTGTAGGTTTTCGTTATTGTGTTGTGTTTGCCATATGAAGGAAGGGGAGTCTGTTGGGATGCGGTGTGGGGTGGAGTGTTGTGCTTGTGCATCCCTTCTTTGTGTTCCCTACGTGGAACACGGAATGCAGGGCTTTGGCAGTTGCTGCCAGGAGGCTGTGGTGACCGGGCGGAATAAAGGAAGCTGGTGAACCTATCTGCCTCCCGTCTTCCTTTCACTAGTAAGCATAACACATCACAAACTAAATTATATTTTAGCTTTCAAATAAAAAATGTGCTTATTACCAAACTCATTGGCTTGCGTTGTCTTGACTAGACTATCACTCCTGGGCGCAAGTAGCAAAAGAGACCAGCTCCCCAACAGACAGGGTTGTTGGCAACATCAAGTCAAGAGACTGGATCTACTGGTTCATGTACTCAAGTCATATATTTTCCGCTTTTCACAGGTTGGTTCAGAAGTGAAGTGGTGTAAGAAGGTTTTTTGTTTAAGGGCAAACAGGAAAACCCTTACAGTTTAATTAAATCTAATCCACACTATATTATGCTGAGTTGGATTTACATGCACTCTCAAATTTAATACAGTGTGATTAGACCCTGTCTATAGCTGCCTAGAGACTGTCAAATTAAAATCCCCACCATCCACTCCATACTGCTGGCCAATCTCCGTAGTTAAGGGTACAGATGTACTATAATGTCAATAAAGTTACGGTTATCTACCAAAGGGTATATATATTCACCAGCCTCAACTGCCGTGCCTCAAGAGTGGTCAACCAGCAATGCTGGTCTAGAAACATTGTCAGTATGCCCGTACCAATCAAGATGACTGTGAATACAAAGACGAGAAACAGCAAGACTAAATCCCCTCCCAACACCAATCATCACCCTGTTCCTGACAACCAGCAGAAGAAGTTCAAACAATATGACAAAAGTAAACATCATGAATAAGCTCCACACGTGAAGGGGACCAGGAAGCAGGGCTTTGCTCTGGGCAGGAGGCATAGAATTTTTTTCTACCTTTCGCCACCTGCCATTCAGGTGGAGTAACAGCACCATATATTACCTAAGTGCAAGACAGTTAGTGTATAGTAGTATATCAACATATAATCAGTAGGGTTGTTCATTTTCAACATATAAATGCAATGAAATGATGTAAATCTACATATCTGGTTAACAAACCCAGGATCTGGGCAAGAGATCGTGTGTGGATCAGTCGCCATATCAGCAGTGAGGTAGTAGTTGAGTAAAAAGCAGTGTTAGCAGTCTATTCGGTGGAAGCCTGGCTGGTATACTCCAAAGCATGAGCTCTCCGGGTTGACGTCCAGGGGAGAGGATGTGGTCTAACGGCTTGGGCGGTTGACCTCAACTCTGGGGAATTGGGTTCGAGTCTCTGTAATGACACTTAACATCCTGTGATTCTGGGCAAATCACTTAATCTCCGTGTGGCTAACAAAAATGAAATGTATCCTTGTGTAAAGCAACTGGTGCTCATGTAAAGCGATCCGATACCCGATACCTCCGAGCCAAGTTTGTGCTATATAAAACTCTGAAAAACACATGATGTTCAATAAATGCAAGTGCAGTTTACAGCCGCATAAATAAGTGAGTAGTGCTATTACACTCCAACCAGAACTTTCCCAAGAATGGCATGGAATATTAAACTGTTTTAGCCATAACAATTTTCTAGATCAATGCAAAGGATCCCTTGGGTGAAATCCAGGCAAAATGACACAGGGGAGCAGTTGTATTTGAAGTCTGGTGTCACACTGTTCATTCGCAATAAGAGGTCTCTGTAATTTAGGAGTCTCGCTATAATCGGCCTAGGGTTTTGTCTGGACTTAGGTTTGGGAGCCAAGGAGTGATGTGCACTTTCCACTATAAGGATAGCTCAGAAAGTCTTGTGACCAAACAGTTTATCCAGTAAGCCCCCCACAAATAGCTCCATGTTGTCCCTTCTCAAAGATTCAGGGATACCTACTATCCATATGTTGTTTGGTTGGGATCTGCCTTCCAAATCCCTATTTTGGCTTTTATTACTCTCAATTCACACGTAGTAGAGGAGAGGGCAACTTCTGATCGGTGCTGCGTGTCCTCCACATCTGATACCCTCCCTCCTGCTTGCATAAGTCTAGACTCATACTTATCAACTTGTCCCTGTAATTGATCCATTTTAGAAGAGAGTGTGTCTAATGTGCTGTCAACGGAGAGCAAACTATCTTTAATTTCCTTTTAAAAGAGTGGCAATGTCCACGTCTTGGGTTTCAGGTTGCAATATTCCTGACCCTTTGCCTGCATTGTGGAGTGCCTATTATCAAAGTGAAGCTTGATCTGTTTATGGTCGTCCTTCTAAGTAATACAAAAGGTATGCAGTTCCTGGGGGGAAGGGAAGGATGGGTGGATCTAGGTCAGGGTAACTGAGACAGCAGATAAGGGGATCTGATTGCTCAGAAGCAAGAGCCCTCACACACCAGTGTGGTTGCATGTTTCACCATGGGACAGCTCCTCATTTGGCTGTCGCTGCAATGCCCAACGGGCCCCTCGGCGGGAGTCTTTTTCCTTGAGGTCTTTTGAGCAAGAAATGTCAATGTGAGGTGTAGAGTGGAGGTGCTCTACGTGTAGATTGGTGTCATGTGATAATGTTACATACATTTTCCCCAACCACAAGTAGATAAGGTTTAATTTTTCGGTCCTGAATAATTGCCCAAATCAATAGCGACAGTTGAGGCAAGAAACATGTTGACCTACACACACTATTTTATGAGCTGGATAGGACAATTATTTCCACATTCAGCCACCTATTATCTTTTAATTGTAACAAGAGAACCCGCCTATTGAATTTAATTGGGTATCTCTTAGATATTTTTAAACTACTAATTCACATTGCATCAATCTACACCTAGAGCACCTACACCTCAGATCAGCATCTCTTGCTCAAAAGACCTCTGGCAAAGGGGGCCCATTGCTCTAGAGGGGCCCGTTGGGCATTGCTGCTCTAGTCCAATGAGGGGCTGCCTGATGATGAAGCATGACACCCACAAGGGTGTGTGAGGGCTCTTGCTTCTGATCAATCAGATCCCCTGATCTGTTGTCTCAGTTTCCCTAACCCAGATCCTCCCGTTCTTCCCTCTCCCCAGGAACTGCATACCTTTTGTATAACTTGGTATCCTATGGAGCTTGTATGCTGGAACCTAAAGAACTCCTAGTCCCCCTCTATGTTTAGCTATGGTCAGCCTCCCCCCATGCTTCAGAACGCAATTATTTATCTTGCTCACCTGGGGCATGACGATGTTATGTTATGTTAATATGATTTGTAAAGCGCATGGCTGCCACAGGGACGGGGATTCACAGTGCTGACCACAGTAGGCTGGCATTATGATGGACCACCATGAGTGCAGTAATAAAACCCCAGCTGAACTATAGACAGAGCAGTGGTGTAGCTACAGCAAAGTGTATTATGGTCCTCGGTGCAGTACAGAAGAAAGAACGCAGAGATATTGCCACAGTGTAGTAGGGGTGAAACGTCCAGTAGTGCAAAGTTACACTTGGGGGTCAGATGATAGTACGAGAAGTCAGCAGAGAGGGAGGGGGGGCATTTGTCTCCTTGCATTCAGTAGGCCAGAACAGTATCCCCTCCCTGCTTCAGAAGCCCCCAGCCCAGGCAAGCAGAACACCTCTGTGCACAATTTGTGCAGAGAATCACTAGGCTGCATCCCATACTAGAGGCAGCGGGGCACGATATGAAGAGTGGGAGAGGGTCACAGTTCAGCCCAGCTGATGCACCCCAGTCATCCAGATACTGAACCGGTGGGGTGAGCAAAGATGCAGTGCACTGTCCCCCTCAGGGGTGCAGAAATCATGGGACGGCTGCCCAGCGGCATTTGTAGGACTCAATAGGCCCAGCCACCGCACCTACGCAGTTGCTCACCGCTCAAAGGGGCCCGCAAGTTTTTAGAGACAGCGTGACCAAGGCCCAGAGTTCTCAGGGAGGCAGATGTGCAGAAGCGACTGCGCCCTCAGAAGGCACTGAGACAACCAAGGGTTGGAGACAAACCTCAATGTGCGGGAAGTCAATGGGCAGTTAAGTGCAGTGCAGAAGGCCCAATGGATTCCAAATCTCTCACCCCAGTGGAAGGGGGAGCTCACAGCAATCTCCATTCCAGGGTCTAAACGTCGCTCCAGCTCATGGCCACAGTGGTACCAGGCCTCGACTGCCCCAATCAGCGGGTTCACCTGAAGCATGGATCCAGGCTGCCACAGCATTGCTCCTCAGTGCACCAGAACACTGGACCCCCTGCCGCGGTTGTCAGAGGCCTCCTGGCTCAGGTCCTTTAATTGGTGAGACTGCATGCTGCAAGCCGGGAATCAGGCCACCCTACAGAACCACACCATAGTCTCACCACTGCAGCAATGGGTTTGCCAGCATCCGCTCACCTCCTCGCTCCAAACCAGTGCCCAACCAGCCTGGCAATTTCAGATAGGTAAAGGCATTGCTAAGGGAGCAGCCTTCCCCTTCTATAGTGGCTCCAGTGCAACTTCATTTGAAGTGGGCCGCTGGAGCTCCAACCTAGGCTCTCTGGTGCGCCACCCCTCCCCCTTTGCTGTATCCGATTCTAAATGTTTTTCAGCATTGCTATCTGCTGATTAATTACCTTCCTGTATTCACCACAATTCTGGTATTTCTTTTCTAGACCTAATGAATTTAAAGCTCTGATCTATCACATCAATGCCCTACCATAGCTTTTCACTTTCCATGGTAGTCATTTACATACGACTCAATAATCCATCCATCTTGAGGAATCCAGTAAATAATCACTGAGTGTGCATACACTATTGTAACCTTAGAAGGACAGACCTATGTAATCTCACAAAAACATGACCAATCCAATTTCCTGATGAGACCTTTTGGGGATACTGTAAATATTCCATCTACCATGACTCAGTGGAAGCAGGAATATGCCTCCATTTCCACCACACTCATTCCAGAATAATTCAAGTACTTGAATGTATTGCTGTTGGCAATTTCATGTTGCATGGATGGTCATAATTTCTGTGTCCCTTTAGTCTACCTTAACCTCAGGCAAGAACAACATGTAAAGATGCATCCACAGATCACAATATGATTTATAGCATTTCACCTTAATTTTTTTTTTTTGTCAAGTCCTTAAGACACTCAGCCACTACTTTCTCAAGAGTTGGCAAATTAAAGAGACAAGCTATGAGGCATGTAACTTTCTTGGTACAAGCTCCCACCTAATAGAATGTCCTTCCAATCCAGTTATGCTATTTGACCTAATTCAAGACATTTCTCGAGCACCTAAACCATGTCTGTGTTCAACTGCCTACAACTGAAAATGAAAGAGCTGGGGCTTGGGTTCTGCTGCTCCTTTTCCAGTGCCATTCAACCAAGTAGCTGAAAGTAACTGTGTAGTCTTATTTTATAATATAATATAAGGAAATGCTCAGCCACAAGAGAACGTGCAGTGTTGTGTTCCAGTGTCTTTCATAGCGGCACAGCTACATGTATGGTACAAACGGCTTTGCCTAGGTTTATTATTCGAAACTCTATGTCAAACACGTTGCACAAATACATTGTGGGGTAAGGGACACGCAGCAACCTACTTCAAATCAATAGTAAGTAAAGCAAGCAACTGTCAAGTCTCTTCGCCATTTCGCACCAACAACCTCCGGACGTATGTCAAAATCTCTCGTATTTTAGAGAGCAAATGACTGGTCGCACACGCAAGAAATTACTCATTTGCATTCAAATTTAATCTTAAAAAGTTATCTAAATTTGGGGTCTGGAGCATGGCAGGCTGAAGGACCTTGAAGGCATGCCTCACATTTTCCATGATGCAAATGCTTCCAAAGGTATTTTGAGTTCTGTTTATAATCACATGACCACAACAAAGCAATGATTGTCAAACTAATTTAACCAAAATACAAACAACAAAAACATCTACTCACCTACAGCACCATTTCCATTTCCCACCACCACCAGTGCACTCACAGATTTCTTTCTTCCTTCCTTGGCAGTCATATTAAATACATTTTTTAACTGTAAAAAATAAAGAACATACATTGTAAAATTAATATTTCTATTATTAGTTCAATTACATAATCGAAAAGTGTTGTATTTTCTTGGCAGTCATATTAAATGCATTTTTCAACAGAAAACAAATAAAGAACATACACTGCAAAATTAATGTTTCTATTATTCATTCAAATAAATAAGCGAAAAGTGCTGTAGTGTGTACAAGTGCATGATAATTTTAACAATGCACGGTAATCTAATTATGAAGGCTTTTTGAGAATTGTCAATCAAACTGGTTTAATATTATTCTAAAGTGAAGGACAACTACAATGGTTCAGACACAAATTGCTATTAAAACAAATATTTGCAAAGCCAATGGGTCTGGTCTTTAATATGCGGCCGCAGAGCATTAGCATTTGTCAATAGTCATGGATGGGTCGGAGTCCATCTCAAAATGCTTTTCTCATACTTTGCTGTTAGCATACTTTTCCAAGATGACCTACTATTGAAAGTAACACATCAACCATCGTCAACCTGTAAACCGATGTTTGTAAACAAAAATCTAAGATAGCCACACACGCACAGCCCACGTCTTTGAACGTTTTTGACATATTTTTTATTTTTTTTTACTGTTTTAAGATGGCCGAAACATTTAGAAGCAATGTGTCCTCCAGCTGAGATCTACACAACAGCAACATAGCTTGCCAATACCTATTCGTTAAACATTGCAACATTAACCAACTACTGTTGCACAAAGCTAAGCAAGTGTTGAGAGGCACTGTGAAAACAGGATCACCTGGTTTGCTGTCTGTGCCAAGGCCTTGGAATCACTGGAGATCACAGTCTGTGGAGAGTGAAGGGCATGTGCGCAATAGCAAAATGAACATAGGAATGGGGTTTTCTGGTGCTGCAGTTGGCGTAATGGTGCCCTTGAAGCTTTTAGAGCAGCAGGACGACCTCCAATCAATATACATATGGGGCAAGGACTACCATGTTGTTTCAGAGAGAAACACCGTATTTTAAGACAGATGCTGCCGTTTTGTTAAGGGTTTCAGTAAAGACATTTATATTTTATGTATTATTTGTTCATGAAAAGATAACACTGAAGAAGGGCAGAGACGATGAGAAGCACAAAGCCGGATGTGACTACAGGCACTGTGCGGGGAATAGCAACAGCAGAGCTGCTTCTGGCTATTTATTACCTCATGTGTGGCATTACAGTAGTGGCGGCATTTTGCAACAGAACATACTAAATAAAAAAGAAGATTAGGGAGAAAGGCAATCTTTGTGTTTTTAGGGTGCTACAATACATTGACATAAACAAAAATGTGACAGATAAAAAAAAGTGTGATTAGGAAGCCCGATGTCGCTACAGCCTCTGTGACACCGGGTTACATAGCGCATTTCAGGCACTGCTTCTAGTGATGAATGAAATATCCAGTTGCTGGCTTCGCCTCTGTAAAGCCACTTTCGCACAGACTTCCTGGAAGCACCACCGCTCTGTGAAGTCCCTTAGAAGATGGTGTGCAGTGGATCATGTTGACCTCTAAAAGGGGCTACTTTTAAGGTAGATGGCTAGACTGAGTGCAAGCAAAATGCTGGCACTCACAGTGAAAGAAGCCAGCAGCTTAATTGGGCTGACCCATTACCATATGGTGTGGAGGGCAGAAAGAGTAAATATCAATTTAACAGACCAATAGATGAAGGCCACTGGTTAAAAGTCCCTGAAAGTATGTATATCATTCATCATATATTTTAAAAACCAATAGTCAGGAGAGAGACAAAGCCTAAATAACTGAAAGGCTGAACCCACCACCCCAGGAATGGGAGCACAGAGATGCCTGCTATTCAACTGGCTGGTGGAAGTAGGCATCACGGTGAGCCCATCTGAATTTGTTAGAATGCTTAAGAGTGTGGTTCAACCAAAATCTTTCCTTTGGCCATTATTGAAATGATGTTGAATAACACGCATCGGTAAATCAGTCTGTTGAGAAGTCTTAATCCTCACATCTTTAGCGTGGTATTCCTCTGAACTTGTAGCCTTTACTCCCCCATTTGTAGCTGAAGTCTTTTTTTGGCATTAGGATTCTGTGCCCTTTACCCCTGCTAATTAGTGCTAAAGTGCTTGTGTTCTCCCCTTAAACATGGTAACATTGCCCCACACCCAATTGGCACATTTAATGCACTTGTAAGTCTATAATACATACTACTGCCTGTACCCAGAGCCTGTAAATTAAATGCTATTAGTGGGCAGCAACACCAATTTTGTCACCAACTAAAGTAGCCCTTTAAAGCTTGTCCCAGACCTGCCACTGAAACCTGTAGTGCAGTTTTAAACTGACATTTCGACCTGGCAAAATAAACCTTTTGCCAGGCCTACACCTTTCTTTGTAATTATATAGGCCCTAACCACCCCTAGGGACAGGGTGCATGGTACTTAAAAAGTACGAAATATGGGTTTTTACATGTCATGGCAGTGAAAAACTCCTAAAGTCATTTTTCACTGTTGTAAGGCCTATTCCTCCAGAAGAGCAGTACTGGTTTGCCATAATACACTTAAGTGCTAAATTCAAATTGTGAGCAGATGGAGAAATTGTGTTCATATTCAAATGGATTGCAATTTAAAATCCTCTTTAATGGTAACGTCGGATTGTAAGTTACTAGTTTGAAAAGGCCACTTTTAGAAATTTGACATTTCCTGCTCAAACCAACTGTGTCTTTCAGCCAGTCAAGTAACTGGGAATGCCTCTGTTGTTGTGGTTTGTGTACTGCTTCCAGACAGTGAAACAAAGAAAGGTAGCTTATGTCTGAGGTAAAACGTCTTCCTGACATGCTGGCTGGGGAGGAGCTGTGCCCTGCCCTGATTACACTTCAAAGTGTCCTGTCTGCAACACACACAAGGGAACCAGACACCAGGCCTGCCCTTGCCTTTGCCACCCTAGAATATTCTGGGCCAGGACCAGAGGAAAGGGGGGAACTGGCCAGAACCAGTTTTGGGAGAAGGTTAGGGAATTCTTCCAACACAAAAGCTGGTACCAGGTATAAAAATGGGAACTTCAGAACCATCTACAGAAGACTGCTGGACCTGTGGAAGATTCAGAAGAAGGACTGCCCTCCTATCTGAAGAAGGAAGATTGGACCTGCTTGCCTCGAACCCAGGCTCCCTAGAAGTGATTCCAAGGGTCAGTTGGCTTACCTATTTGAGTTACCGGGACATAACAAGTTTCCTGAGGCCTTCCCTGCTTTTCAGCTCACCAGACCCGAATCGAACTGACATGGTCCCCTCGTCTGTCCTCTGTGAGAGTGAGTTCTGACCCTTCAAGTGCATTCCTCAAAGTCCTGGACCCTTGGCTGGAGTAAGAGTGTCCACCTCCCTGCTCAAATTAAAGTTTCACCAGATCCAAAGCAAACCAACGCAACACCTCACATCATACCACCTCACAACTCACGATCGAAGGCTTAACCAGAACTGGTGCAGCGTGCCGCAGACTGATGCAGGAACCCGCATCACAGCTCCTGATCAGCTGCTTCACAGAAACTGATGAACCACAAAACGACGAAGGACCTTGCAGTGCCGCAACCAAGGACAAAAAGTACAACTTCCAGTGGGGCAAACTCAGTTTTGTACCAGGCCCTCGCTCCTTTGCCACGGCCTGAGCCTGCGACTTTGAGCCAGTCCAGTGTGTTAATGTAACAAACCACAGTTGCTGCTTTGTGCCTAAAGCTCTAAAAATTCATATTTCTAGTTTCACTCATTGCAATTTTGTTGATTTGGTTTCATTTAATTTATAAAAAATTACACTTTTTTCTAAATTGATTTGGGATTTTTTGGTGTTGTATTTTCCAGTTATCACTGTTTGTGGGCTGCACAAACACTTTACACATTGCCTCCATGTTAAGCCTGACTGTAGAGGGTTAATGTGAGAAGTTGGCCTGGCATATGCTATCTCCTAGTTATAGGGGACACCTTGCACCAGTCCAATTCGACTCTTATTGATGATAGGTTTAAGACCACCTTTAAAGAAAGCTATCCTAGTGGTAGCTGTGGAGAGCAGCCTTCAGGCTAAGTCTTGAAGGAGTGTTAAGCTTATTGTTTTACCATAGATAACCTCTTGAATGACCAAATGAAAGAGTAGCTCACACAGATATATATATAAAATATATGTATTTATTCTAAACAGAATCCCACAAGTCTCTTTATGAGGCTGAGGCAAAGTTACAATTCAAACAATAAATAGCACTGGAATCATAGGGCCCCGGGGGGGGACCAAACCATATATTAAAAAAGTGGTATAAGAACCACGACAATTCTACAGACAATGCCTAGGGCATTTAGGATCGCTGGCCCCTTAAGAATTCACCCCAGGTTATGAGGAATGGGACCCACAGGAGGCACGTGCAGTGGAAATAGCTGCTATCGGGATCTCTATTAAAGCCTATGGAGAATGTTGCGGTTTGATTTAAACAGATTAAAGTCACTTCTAGCAGGAGTTCAAAGTTAAAACTTTAGAGTTAAGCTTTTGAGGAGCCCACTACCACGAGAGTACCGAGGTACCACTGTTAACCTGCCCCAGGGAAGCCGGGTGCATAGGTTGTTTTCGATGTCGGGTCGCGGGCTGATTTTCAATGGGAAAAGGTTCAAAACTGCTGCTAGCCAAAAGCGTCGATGATGCCGTGAAGATTGAAGTTGTAGATCTTGTAGACAAGAACCTGAAAGCAGAAGGGACAGAGTCTGGGTCACGGCACAGTGACCAGGGAGCTCAAAGGAAAGAGCCCTTCAATGTCGGGTGCTTCAAGTGGAAAGAGGTGTAGCTTGGATCTGCAGCCACGGGCTCCGGGAGGCTTCAAGGAAGGCCAGCTTCGGGAGGGCGACTGTCCCACGTCGGATGAGGGTCGCTGCGGTGTTAGTGTCCGGATTGAATCCACTAAGCCTTGGCAACCGCAACCCACGCAAGATGAACAAATCAGCTACTGGTGCAGACCCACGAGGTCTGTGAGAGGTCTCCTTTGGAGAGACTGTAGAGCAGGCCTGGAGCAACCAGGGGAACTCTTAAATGTTGAGATTGTCCTCTGCTAGGGCCCACAAGTCGAGAGACAAGGGACCGCGGAAGGCAGCAAAATGGAGTGCGTAAAAGGGAGCCCACGGGCCACTGGAGGGGGCGAGGGCGCTGATCTTTGGCACAAATGCTGCTTGGTGGTTGGCTCAATAATGGGCCAAAGCACAACTTCCCCACTGGTCAGGGTCGTGTGCTATGCAAGAGGTGGCCGGTGTCCTGGTGTATTGGGAATCTCGGCACCCACGCGGTCCACGGTGCTCAGCCTTGCTGAGCACACTCACTGGCCTCTGGAATGCTCAGGAAACCCACCTCAAGGTTGCTGGGAGTTGACGAAGTCCGTAGGAGCAGCGAAGTTCCAACTGGGTCACTTGCAGTGTTTCAGGTGCCTGCCAAGCAGGGGGGTAACTCCTTTACCCCAAGGGAGATTTCTTCAGTCAGCTGGGCAGCAGCTCGTCGAAGGTCAAGTCTGTGAAGACCAAGATTAATCTGAGGCTCTGGGGCCACGTTATTCACCTTTATCCCCAAGATTAGGGGAGTGTCCAGAGTAGTGTCCACCAATGAGAGGTGGGGAGGGAAAGGGTGGCTACACCCTCTCCCCTTTGTGTGTATCCCGCCTGGGCGATGGGCAGGATGCCCCTGAACCGGTTCCAGGCGGTGTATGCAGAATGTAGGCGCTGTAGCTGCCTACGTGCAACTCTGAAAGGCCACATATGGTGCACCCACCCTGTTCCAATCCACATATCCTGTCTGGGGAGATGCTCGCACCTCCCTGCCACAGGAGCCCTATTGTCCAGCTGGCGAGGCTGGGATTTTCCCCAGCAACAGCCAGCCAGAGTCGTGTGGGTGGCGGGTAGTAGCCCTTTTGTACTACGTGTGCACTTTTAAATTGGTGTCTGAATTCTGCCGCTTTTCCCATATCGTCCTTCTAGCAGGGGGGAATCGTGCCCTCATGCCCATGGCTGGACTGGGGGTAGGATTCCTACATGTTTGACACCAAACACGATATGGTTCTGTGTAGCCATTCTCAAGTTATCACGCTATCGTGATAGACTTATAATGTGGTTAAGAGTATATGGTATGGCTACACTACAAACAACCCAGCAATGATTTTACGAATGTTGCAGAGAGGCCCTACTCATGTAGGGGTCCCCCCTCACACATACCTGAGCACACTGCCTTGTAGAATTAGCAAGGCCTGCTATAGGGGTGACCTATGAGAGTATATGTGTTGTAATGGGGTGGGATATAGGGTACCTATATCCCTGTAAGGGGTGCTAGCACCACCTTACCCAGACTACAGTAGTGGTCTGGTGGTGTCAGTTTGTATGGCTGTCCCAGGGTGGCACAATAAGTGCTGCAGCCCTGGTAGGCCTACTGAGGGACCCATGCCCTGGGTACCTAGGGTACCATCTACAAGGGACTGTCAGGGCATCCTCAGTATCCAATTGGTTTGTACCTAGGGTACTCACATCGTTTAACAGAGGAAGCAGATAGGCTGGGGTCCTGGATAGCAGGGCCACAGCCTGGCTAGAGTCATAAAACAGTCAAAACATCAGCAAAAAGTTGGGGGCAACTATGCAGTCGATGCCACTCTCCTACAGTTAATCAAAGGTTAATTTAGTGGCTTTTGAGGTTCACTGTGGGAAGGATTGTGTTTATTATTTGAGTGGGACATCCTCCTCTCTGAACTAATAACCCGATTTATTGCAAGAAAGATTAACTGGTTGCTTCAATTTTTTTTCATATAGATATTTTATTGATGTTCCATTCATTCAAATCATTACATCACAACACGTATAATTGTGATTAAAAATCATTACATCGAGCAGAGTAACTAAACATAATATTCAATTAATTAAAAATCATTAAACCGAGCACAGTAACTAAACATAACATTCAATTAATTAAAATAATTACATCACAGCACCTATAATTATACTTAAATTCATTACCTAAAGCTAAACCTGGGCATCACCATAGATTATATTCTTCCGCACTCCCCCAGCGAACCCCTAAATGTGCGTTACTGCCTTGATCTTACCGGGCCCCTGTGGGTAACAGTTCCGCAATAGCCACCCAGGTCGAAAGTGCTTCATACGAAGTGCTGTGTGTGATAAGGCAGTGCCTCTGGGTGTTGCCTGACTTATGTTGTATTATCCTCCAATAAGGCAATTTCTATGCCGGCACCCAATAGTTGTAGTAGTTTGTAAAATAGATTGGTAAAACCATTAAAATCTGCGATTATCAAAAAAACTTTCAAAATGTGCAAATACTATAAGCAATAATAAAGCAATAAGTGCATAGCAGCTCTTACCAAAAGGGACAGTTCTAATGGTACAGTTCCAGTTGCCAGGATGTGCCGTCTGTGCATTACGGAACAGGTGAAGAATCACCTGGCAAACCTAATTCTGAACGCAGATGATATTGGCTCCAGAGCGATGTCTCCCACTGTCAAGCAAGTGGCAATGCTTGTTAGAAATGGGGGTCTCTAGTTTGCAAGGGTTTGCACATTTGTCCAAGTAGGGACCCTTCTTTCTAGTCAAGATAAGGGAGTTACACTCCTAAAATAACCCCTGCTCACCCCTTTGGTAGCTGGGCATGAGCAGTCAGGCTTATCGTAGGGGCAGTGTGTAAAGCATTTGCACATAACCAACAGTAGCACAGTGAAAGCAATACAAACGGAGACCACACCGGTTTAGAAAAATATCAAATTTTTTTATATACTGAAGGCAAGACCAAAAACATTAAAAATCCACAATACAGTACTTCAGAAATCTTCAGTTATCAAATGAACTTGAACTAAAGTTCCTTGAAGTCGATAGCTCCGCCTGGGGTTAACACAGCGTTGTGAACAAACAAATCTAAACAGTTCTGGCTGACCGCGGCGTCGAGGGCCAGCTACGGTGTTGGGAAGACCTGCAAAACAGTACCTTTAGTAATGCAGGGAGTCTGCAACCTCTTGTTGAGCTCAGAAAGCATAAGGTCAACATACCCAATAATACAAAGTGGGTATAGTCAAACAAATAAATTATCCACATCCTATTCACCTAAGAGATGACAAACAGAGCACATGGAACCATGCCACACAGAAAGCAACCCACTACCCAGCAGTAAACCCTATGGGTCAACATGGTCAATCTTCACTTTTCAACACATTCACGACGATGCAAATATCCCTGATCTGTTCCTTTGACAAGATTTGATACAACTTTTCTAAGAGCACAGGTCAATTTTAGAATAAGCGGTCGAAGACCATCCTTGATACGCCTTCAACCTAATCAACTGCTTCCAAGAAACCAGTTTCTTGATGATTAGAAAAAAAACTATCAACTCAACCTAGGGATAAAATACATTCTGATACATGACAGCGAAGCTAGCCTGGAATGAGCTCTTGTCCAAACCTGGCCTAGACTTTTCTAAAACTCACCGTGTGACACTGGACTCAGACCATTTCTGAATCAAGAGAAAGAGCGAGAGAGAAAGAAAAAGAAACAAAGACAGACAGAGAGAAAGAAAGAAAGCGCGAAAGAGAGAAAGAAAGAGCGAAAGAGAGCGAGAAAGAAAGAGAGAGAGGGACAAAGAGAGCAAGGGATCGAGAGAAAGAGAAACGGAAAGAGAAAGAAAGAGTGAAAGAGAGAAAGAACGAGAGAAAGAAAAAGAAAGAGCAAGAAAGAGCGAAAGAGCGAGAAAGAAAGAGCGAGAAAGCAAGAGAGAAAGAAAGAGGCAACGAGAGAGAGAACGAGAGAGAGAAAGAGCAAGAGAGAGAAAGAAAGAGCGAGAGAGCGAAAGAGCAAGAGAGAAAGAGCAATAAAGAGCGAAAGAGAGAGCGAGAAAGAAAGAAACGAAGAGAGCGAAAGAGAAAGAAAAAAAGAGAGAGAAAGAGAGCGAAAAAAGAGAGAGATATTAGACCCCAAACTACTTTGATGCCTCATGGGCAACGCCCTACATGCTGCCCCTTCCTCGCTGGTGGCAGCTGATTTATTGATTATGTAGTGCCCAGATGCTGCACCGATGGGGGTGTCTTCTGGGGTCCCCGTGTAAACATAAGATTGTAGGCGCAGCCCTATAACTGTGAAACCTTCATGGGGTGCCCCCAGGCTAGAAGAACCTTATCTACAGCTCCTTGTATGGCTAAGCGGGTGATCCACAAGCAGGACCCACTTTTCTACCGTTAAAATGGCCGTTCTGTTACCAAATGTGGATAGCCAGAGAGAGAATGGCACCATTGTAGACCACCTCCCCCTTACATAACTAAAAAAACAGAAAGAAAGGAAAAACACTCGATGGGGTGGGTGAGCGGACTTGCAAACCTCAGAACACGTTCCCGAACAAACGAAGGATAACGAGCCACCACTTGGCATTCAGAATGCCCATAAAAACGTGGCTATCAGCATAAACAAACACCGATTGGATTAAACTACCTCACAGTCTCCTTTTGTGTATTCCTCAATACTACTGCACGGCAACATGACTCCGCTAAGCACGATTCGAGCATCAAGCCCATATCGCATTTCTAAACGTTGTACCTCACCCAGTATTCACAATGTAGTCTAAGTCACAGCCATGAGCCCTCTAAACCATGACTTCTGAGGAGAGCCCGGGAACTCGAGACTAATCAAAGTGCACCGGTACCACACCAGCGGTAGGAAGCGACATACAACAAACGAGTAGCTACTTGACTAAAGAGTAAGCACGTTGTGCCTCGTTCGTGTTAAGAAAGCGCTATATTACTACCAATAGTGTATGTGTGTGTGTGTGGGTGTATGGGTGTGTGTGGGTGTGTGTATGTATATATATATATTTTGTTTTTTATAGCGCGATCTAGACCCGAGAAATCGGGTATCAGAGCGATTTACATGAACACCAGTTTCGTTACAGATAGACACATTCATTTTTGTTATGCACGGGGAGATTAAGTGATTTGCCCAGAATCACAGGATGTTGAGCGTCGTTGCCCCAGCTTCAAGGTCGACAGCTCTAGACGTAAGGCTATATCATCTCCCCATTCTTATTATTTGCGTTACATGTTAAAGGATTACATTAGAATACTTTAGTAACTGTTCAGTACACAACCGCGCAATTAAACACAATTGAATGCAGAACTCGTGTAGAATATGTTTAGGATTCCTGCACGTAGGTATCTAACTGAATGAGGTTGACCATGCGCCTTCTGCCCGGACGATGGCAGTGTTGGCCCGCTAAAGGTCTCCACATATCACCATTCAGATAACATTGTCCTTGTCAGCTGTTTCTGAACAGCTCTGAAGGGAAATGCATTCAGTCAACCATTAAAACCGCATTCCTCTTTCACTCTGAAAGGCCTTTCTAGCCTGCGATCCTGCAGTCACAGAGGCTGTTATCACTTCAGCGCTGCTCTTTGCCAATGATGGTTAATCAAGGGTGGGATTTGCTTCCATTATTTAAGTCCTTTGTCCTGCTTCACTACAATCAAGTGCACGTGGGCTGCTAGAGGGAATGTCTCCTAACTGTGCCTTCTTAGTTATCACGGCGTTAATCTAGGGACTCAAACGTACTTTCTTTGATTTGTTTTACATCTTCAAGAGTGCCTCCTACGTAGTACGTGTTAACGATAATAGCAGCAGAAGCGTGCCCCGCATTCTAACAAGATACTTACCAATGGACTGCGGTTCCGCATCTGCGTCAGCTCGCCACAGCGTAAGGCGTAAGCCAAGGCGTGCTATCTACAGCAGTTATTACTATCAACTGCAGGAGGATACCCTTAAACTCAGTAGAGACCAGGGCGGATAATATGGAACATACGACGTCTCTATCGGTGTTATTTAGTTGACAATTTGTAGAAGATTATGCACAAGATAAGTGGCAAAAAAGGGACTTTTTTTAAGAAAAGGAGAAGGGAGACAAGAAATCAAACAAAATTTTAATGTGCAAATTCGTTTTCATATAATTAATAGATGAGTCGGAACAAAAAGCACTTTGTTACATTAAATGTCATGTAACCTGTTACAAAACTGTGCACAAGTGCTTGTGTCAAGGTGAACGGCGCAAGTCACAAGTGAGAGGGTATATACAGCAGGAGAGCGGCACAGAAAAACAATAATATATACAATGGACTCAAGTTGGTGCCCATACATGTGATACTACAAAAATAAACAAAATTCGTATTTTGGAACTACGAGGACGGCGCCTTGAGTTGCGCTGCAGGGTCAACAGCGTTTCAGCCTGTAATGATTTTAGGCCATCATCAGGACCAGGTTACACATTTATGAAAGTGCTCTATAGGTAGAGAATAGAATGAATCAAAAATAGACAGCAGGGAGCATGAAAAAGAGACATCAGGGTCTCAAGAAAAGCTGCACCAGAGAATGATAGAGTTAAAGGGGTGAGCCATCATGGGACTGAGGTCAGGAGAAAAATTGACTCGTGATGCCCTTGTGTCAGGACAAAAGTGCTAATAGACAAGAGACTATACTGCGTAGGCTCAAAGGGTAATAACGAGGCATGGAGCTAGTGGTGTTTAAGTTGACCAGGTTATGAACACCCATGCGCAGTAGGAGGGGTAACTGACCATGCTGATAAGTCAAGGTAAGTTCTGCAGGTCTGCTGTCAAATTGCATAGAAACTGGAGAAGGGGATGTCCACGGCTACGTCGGGGATATCGGGGATTGAGTCTCGTGGAATCGCATGCAAACTGTGGACAAACAACCCAGGAATAGTATCAGAGCTAAATGAGGGTTGTGTGATGCGAAAAGACAGGGGCCACGTGAAATAAGAGACTCACATAAGGTCGAACGATCACTCGGATGGTCTCAGTCAATTGAAGGTGGGGGAGTGAACGTGTGGTTAGAAATCACATCCTGTATAATTGAATGGTGTGAAACATGAAAAGGGAAACAGGCGTTAAGAGGAACGGGGCACGGGGAGCCATCAACGGGTTAGGAAAAGTTCCTGAATGCAATTCAGAGAATCAGGAAACGTACTTTATTCACAGTGTGTAGATCGGAGACCGTAGTGAATGCTGACATCTACAGCAGTTAAACATGGGTCTGGAGTATCAGATGCACCAGAGTCCCAGGCTATCCGCTCCCCCGTGGTACAGGTGAGCGCCGCGGCAACTTAGAGTAGTCCTCAGGTAGAATAGACATCACAGTTGGTCAAGGCAGACGGCCAAGCATGGGCGATACGCGCATTACTCTTCATGCGACACTCCAGGACCCTCCACCTCCCTGCGCATGCATAGTCAGAGACCTAGCCATAATGCAGCAATTAGGCGGCCCATACCATGTGGTGCAATATATGACACAGTGTATCCCAGTTATGTCTCCCTAATTTGTTCCAGTTTACATAATTAGCTGACACTTACCACTACTTTTAGCATAGGGCTGACAATGAGAGCAAAGGCCAACTTCCAGTACAGATCGCAAACTACCTTGCATTAACACAGAATTCGCCTCACCTATCGATCCACATCCACTTTACCAATTCCAGAACCGTTCAGGGGGACCCTCAATATGATGTAATTCTATTTCATGACAAGAAGTTAAATGGATGACATACATTCTAAATGATACTGATGCTAATGTACTGTACATTTTCAAAAATGTCAATAAAAATGAATGTTAAAAAAAAAAAATACATGGGTCTGGGGACTGAAGATATTTCTTGTTCTTGCTGATTCCACACACCGTCTCAAACAGGGGTAACACGTGTATGGAAAGCAGCTGCTATCCCAGGCTGCCCCTTATGACCGGTTACTTACCGGTAACGTTCATTACTCGGAGTCGTAGACCTCCCAGTCACAGTCATTACCTCATGAGCAATGGATCCTCCCTCATAACTTCCAAGCAAAACTCTCTTAGCCCATCCCTACCCTCCAGGCCACTCCCACATCCTGCAGCTCATAACCCCTGACCCACGTTAGCACATCCTGTAACCCCAAGAACAAGAAGCTGAACAGGGAGGGAGGGATGGGAACCAGGATTGTGTTGGGGAGATCTACGACTCGGAGTAATGAATATTACCGGTAAGTAACCGGTCATTACCTCCTTGTCAGACCTCCCCGTCACAGTCATTACCTCATGAGCAGATACCAAAGCAAGAATTGGCTTCACCATAGAGCAGAAATCAAACTTTATTAGCACAAGCAGAAATTCACACCACCTGAACAGAACGCAGCACTGCGTCCCCAAACCCAGCAGACTCCAGCCCACTCACCACCAAACGGTAATGGGACATAAAGGTGTGAGGAGCACTCCAAGTAGCAGCCTTGCAAATCTCAGCCATCGACGGGCCCTGAAAACAAGCCCAGGAAGCAGGCACACCCGAGTCGATCTCCCTTGCACCAAACCCAGGCAGCAGCATCCCACTAGCCTCATACACGTCCCCACAGCCCACCTCGGCCATCGGCTGAGAGTCGCACCAGTAGGCTTCAGACCCTGAAACGCCAGGCCAAAGGTCACAAAAAGGAATCCACCTTATGAAAAGGCTTAGTATGAACCAAGTACACTTCAAGAGCCTGCTTAACGTCCAAACAGGCAGCGGTACCCCACCCTCCGAAAGAGGATCAAGACAGAACACAGGCAGAACCAGATCCTACGAGCAGTGAAATGAGGAAGGGACCTTGGGAACAAAGGAAAAATCAGGCTGGAGAATGACTCAATCTGAGATAAAAACGCAAAAAGGGCTCAGAACAAAGCAAGTAGCCCAACTCCCCAACTCTCTGGGTCGAGGTAATAGCGACAAGAAAAACCACCTTGATCGTCGAAAATGCAAAGGCACCTCCCCCAGAGGCTCAAAGGGAGCAGACTGTAAAGCCCGCAGCACTAACGGAAGATCCCAACCAGGCGCAAAGGACTTAACCATGGGTTTTTTGAGGCAACAACTCCTCAGCAACCTGGACACCAAAGGAACAACAGGATCACAGGCCTGACCCCGAAAGGCCCTCACCACCACCCACTAAGCCCCCAAGGAGGACACAGCCAGACCCAAGTTGGAGCCATCCTTCAGATAATCCAAGATACGCACCCGATCCGTCTCCATAGCAGACCAGCCCTGATCCGCACACCAACCCTGAAAAGACACCCAATGCCGAGCATAGGACTTAAGAGTCGAAGGACGCCAGGGCTGCTGGATAAACTGAGCCACTGCAGGAGAACACCCCATAGCCACGAGGTTCATCCTGTCAACAGCCAATCCGCAAGATGCAAGTGGACAAGACAGCCCCGGGACAGAGGAGGATATGACAGGGGACAAGGAACTACTGTCAACAGCCAGCAGGGGCGCACCGCCAACTTCAACAACAGAGGGAACCAAGACCTCCGGTTCCAAGCAGGCGCCACCAGAATTACAGAAGCATGATCCAACTTGATCTTCAGCAGGACCCTCGGAAGCAAGGCAATCGGAGGAAAGGCATACATCAAGCCCCCCTCCCACCGCAAGGACAGCGCATCCACTCTCCAAACCGAGTCTGACCGAACCAGAGACCAACGCCGCTCCCTGAAGGCGTTTTCCGGGGCAGCAAACCGGTCCACCAATGGGACCCAAACCTCCCCATCAGCCCCCCAAACACCTCCAGCGTCACGCACCAGCGACAGGGAGGGAAACAACCTGCTCAAGCGATCCGCCGCAGAGTTAAAACCCCCCAGCAGATGCAACGCCCTCAGAGACAACAAGTTGAATTCTGCTCACCGGCAAATCTGCCGCGCTAACAAGTTGAGGGAAGCCAGCTTCGCACTCCCCTGGTGGTTGACATAACACACCACCACCGTGTTGTCTGTCCTCACCAGCACATCCCGCTGTAGGACCCAAGGAAGAAAATGAGTCAAGGACAACTGCCCTGCCTTCAACTCCCTCCAATTTGAAGACATCTCTGCTTTCTGGATTGACCAGATCCCCTGAACAGACTCCTGGACCTATACAGCCCCCCAACCCAGCTCACTAGCATCCGTAGTCCGCACCAACCGCTCCTGGGACACAAAGGGAGAGCCCTGCAAGAGGTTCTGATACTCCTGCCACCTGGACAATTCCCGGGACATTTCCACCCCTCCCCCCCCAAATCAACTGCTCGTAATTCCGAGACCCCGGACTCCAATGCCCCAGAATATGATTCACCAGAGGATACAAGTGCAACTGGGCCCAAGGAACAATCATCATGGTAGCAGACATCAACCCCTGAACCCGTAACCACTGCTGAGCTGTGGAAGAAGGGGAGACCAACACCTTTCTCAGCTCATGCACCAGAGTCAGTCTGCGAGGCTCCAACAGGAAAACCTTCCCTAGTTTGGTGTTGAAGACCCCTCCCCCAAAGAACAGCAGTTCCTGAGTGGGGCACAGATGGGACTTCTCCAAGTTCAGAATCCATCCGAACTACTGCAGGAGCCAGCAGACCTACCGGGTATGTTATTGAGCCTGAAGGAAAGATGAGGAAGAGATCAACCAGTCACCCAAGTAAGGAAACATCTGGATCCCTTGAGCATGCAACAACTACACCAAGGGCACTAATGCCTTAGTAAACACCCTAGGTGAGGCAGAGAGACCAAAGAGCAATACCTGAAAATGGTAATGATCGACGCCCACACAGAACCGCAGAAACCTCTGGGATGCCACGTGCACCGGCACATGAAAGTAGGTGTCCCTGAGAGCCAGAGAAGCCAGGAAATCCCCCACGGACAGGAAGGGCAGAAACATCTTCTGTAGAGACATCATTTTGAAGGACCGATGAGGGATGCACAAATTCACTGCCTTCAGATCCAGAACAGAACGGAAGTCCCCATTGGGTTTTTGGATCAGAAACAGGATCGAGTAAACCCCTGAATCTGCTGAATCATAGGCACCTTCACCACAGCCCATTTGGAAACAAGGTCCTGAACACCCCAAAAGAGACAGACACTTGACCGGAGATCTGAGAATAGGGGTAGCCCGGAACACATCCCCTGGCTGTTTCCCCAATTCTATCTGACATCCCAGTCTGACAATCCGCAGGACCCACTGATCCCAGACAAACTCCTCCCAGACCAGAAAAAAAGACCTGCGGCGACCCCCAACCGGAGCCCCTTCCAAACCCCTTCCATAGTCGTGATTTGGAAGGACCCGCAGAACTGGAGTTACCCTGCTGACCCTGGGACTTATGGATTGAAATGCTGGACCAAAAGCCTGTTTATAACCAGCAAACTTCCCTTTCTGCAAACAGCGGACCGGAGCCAGCAACATTTTGTCCTCCGCCATCTTTTTAATCAAAGTCTCCAACGGATCCCCAAACAGTATCGAGCCCGTGAAAGGAATCCTCATGAGAGCAGTTTTCTGCGTCGCCTCCGCTTTACAAGGTTTAAGTCATAACTGTCTCCTAGCCGACACCGAGGCCCCAGCCGCCGCACTTAAGGGAATCAAAGGACAAGTCAGCCAGGAAACGCAATTGCTGCTCCAACATTGTCAAAGACTCAGAGGGATCCTCATCCTGTAACAGCTGTTCTGAAATACCCAGACAGTCCTTCAGAAGAGACTGCACCAGATAGCTAGTGTAAGCAGCAGAACGAACCACAAGGTTGGAAGCAGCAAAGGACCTTTTTAAAGCCCCTAAAACCCTCCTGACCCCAGGATCAGAGGGAACCACATCCTCAGAAACCACCAGGCTCTGAGACGCCACTCCCACCAGCAAGGAATCCACCTTCACCACCAACGGTAACTCCTCTGAGAACCCCTGCAAAGAATATCTTTTAGCCGGAAACCGGAGAAAGGTATGCTTGTCAATATCCTTCCATTGCCCCTCCAGCACATTTCTCACTGATTTATGAATAGGAATGCACTCAGGCTCCCTTCTCTGATAATTGGTGAAAAAGTCCTCTGACTCATCACCTTGCGAGGAATCAGGGAACCCCAAATTTTCCAACACATGTTGCAGTATACTGTGAAGGTCAGCCCCTTGGACAAAACGACCCTTCACCTCCTTATCCGACTCTTCATCAGGATCACGGACTGCTAGGGCATCTAACATCTGCCTTTCAAGCCCCTTTGATTCCCTGGCCAGAAAGGCCGCAGCCACCGCAGCTTCAATAATTTACTGCACATCAGACAAGGAAGGCGCAGTGGAAGGCCCAGCAACCAGAATCTTCTTCTGCTGGAGCCCACTCATCTCTGACCGTCTCCCATCCACGATGAACTATGGTTAGAGGAGCACACACCCTCGTATATATACACACACCAATCAACAAACGACCCTGTAAGCCAATCTGAGGAAGCCCATATAGCACTCAGCCAATCCCAACAGGCCAGGAAGCCAACACAGAAGACAGCCAATCAGAGTTGCCCAAACCACAGCAAAACCAATGAAAGAAACAGGCCCAGGTCTTAAGGGCCCGAGGCAGATCACAAGTTGAAAACTCATGCAGGCCAACCAGCAACACCTGGAAACTCCAAGTAAGTAATAAACCAAAAACCATGCAAACCTAGACAAGAGCGTTAAACAACATGGCCCCCGTGGAAATCAATCAACAGGAGCAAAAGCACCACTATAATTCTCCACCAGGCTAGCGGGAAACTCAGAATGCAGCTTTACTGTGAGCCTGAAAGAGCACAACCGGCTCCCGTGGACCGGCCCATAGAGACCAGCCGTGCTTACGGAAACCATAACATAATTCACCGGTGTTCACAGTCTCCAAGGAGCCGGCACCAAGCCAACCGCCGCCGAGACTCTTTGCCCCCAAAAGAGACAACGCGATCCCGCTCTTGACGGGTCCCGCGTCCCTAATGGCAAACACCAACGCTGAGCGTCCCCCCTCTCCAGAGGAGGGGTCGTCCTGCCACACCCCAGGTGCGCCGGCAAAGCCGCCACAGCCGCAATTGTCTGAAGACATCTGTGCTCTTCAGCAGCCCCAAAACACACAGATCCCCCCAGGCAGTCCCGCTATAGCAGGGACCGTACCCGGAAGGGGGGGAATCCCCAAAGAAAGCCTGAGGAGGCAATAACGAGGGCAAAGAGGCAGCTCGTCAAATAAAGCACAGTCCTGCTATAGCAGGGACCTGAAGCATAACTCCCACACAACAGTCGCTATAGCAGACCGCCACACACTCACCTGAAAATACGCACAGAAGGCAGCAGACACCGCCCGTAGAGAGTCTTGCACGGATCAGTCCGCAGAAAAAACACAGGATGTGCTTACTTGGGTCAGGCGTATAAGCCACGGGATGTGGGAGTGGCCTGGAGGGTAGGGATGGGCTAAGGGAGTTTGCTTAGAAGTTCTGGGGGAGGAGCTATTTGCTCATGAGGTAATAACTGTGAGGTCTGACGAGGAAGTAATGAAGCCATGGACACCACTGAGTATCCATGCATACAATAAAAAGAGCGTGCTCTTGAAATGTTAACGCACACTTGTGTACACCAAGGGGACTAAGTATTACGCAAGGAGATGTTTTATAAGCAGACTTCCTAAGTATCTGGATGAGAGGGGAAAAAGCAAAGGTTGCTTGTGCATAGGTTTCAGTGACTTCTGGATAGCTTGCCTGGATAACTCTCTTGTGGGAAAGGTTTTTACGGATGCCTCGAGAATTCTGGGAAGTCAACAGTTCATCTTAACAAGCTATATTTTAGCACTACCACATAAAAACCCACACTATTTATTTAAGTCACAAACCATAAAAGCAGCAAAACAGCACATAGACTTTAAAAAAAAAAAACGTCTTAAGGCACAGAACTCTTTTCCATTGGAGGGATACTATTTCGCAATTGCCTTCTAAGATGAAAAGCCTTGAGGCTTATTGGCAGATAGTTTAGGACTGGAGATGTCATCATCTTTCACATATCGTCCCAATTCCAGAAGCATAAGAAATACGAGTCCTTGCTGTCTTGCTCCCACTAATCTTACATCATGGAAGGAGTACCATTCAAGCTCTGCCAATAGTCCAGGGGCTGGGGACCTCCGCTTTCACTATTCCAGTGGCACAGCTGTTTGCACGCACCCGTATTTCTGGCTGGCATGAGAGTTGGGTTGAATACATCAGCCCTTTAAAGAACTCCCTGCCCCTCTATGATAATCTCCTTACAGTGTCCAACCTTCATTTTCCACCCTCTAGGGAGGGGTCCTGGTATTCCTTGATCCTGATGAAACTGGATATATTGGCTAGTAAAGGGGAACACCTCTAACATATGCAAATGCAGTGATCCTCTGTTTTCTTTTTTTTTTAAACAAGCATTGGCAAAGCTGATAGATCACGGCTTTTGGACTTGTTGGCACGATCGCCCAAAATAAAAATACACAATTGAAAAAAGGCATGCTGATGCAGGACATGGCCGCATCACTTTGTAGGCACATTTGTGATGGTGTATGGTAACTGTATTTATATAGTGCTTACTACACCTGATGAGGCGTTGAAGCGCTTTTCGGCAAGTAGCACGCCGCTCCGGAACCCAAAAAGGATCAGTGGTGAATTAGTATAGGGAGATAAGAAATTAATTTGAGTGGTGGACATGTGAGTTTGTTATTTGGATTGAAAAAGGATAGTGGAGGTATAGAAGGGGGAAGAGTTTGCATTTATATAGCGATTGCTACCCCTGATGAGGTGTTGAAGCGCTTTTGGGTGGGTAGCATGCTACCCTGGACCCCAAACAGGATTAGTGAGGAATTAGTATAGGGAAATATTAAATTAATTTGAGCAGTGGACATGTGAGTCTATTAGCTGTATTGAAAAGGTTAGTGGAGGGATAGAAGAGGGAAGGGTCAGGAAAGTTTTTTTTGGGGGGGGAAATCAAAGCAGTAAGAGGGTGTTTTGGAAGAGTAAATTGGAGGTGGAGGGGGGAAGAGTCTGAGGAAAGGTTAGAGAAAGGATACTTTATACTTAAGTTGCATTTAATAAACTCAGACTTTCAAATGTTGCTGTACTTTAAGCTAATTTATTTGTTTTTATAATTTATAAAATATATATAAATATATATATTTTTTTGCAATTCATGAATGTGCGTTCTTACATCACTTGATGTGTATGGACACGGGTGCCATTGTTTTTCTTTACCGATCCATGATGGACCAGTAAATAAAAAATTAAATATATATATATATATATATATATATATATATATATATATATGCAAAAAAAGAAGCAGAGAACTCTGGGTAGTTCTCAATTTTAGGTGGAAAGCAGCTCCAGTATACAGCACTCTCAACACAAGCGACACTCAACATTTTCTCACCTCAAGTGTCGCTGTAAAAACAGTATGTGACAGTACTAAGATGGTCATGTTTCGGTGAAATTTTCACTTTTTTTGTAATTGTCTTTTTACTATGTTTAGTGCACTGACGAAATAAAAAAAGATGCTGTTACTGCTTGACCTTCAGCGTGACCAAGGCGTAAGCTGAAACGCGTTGCCGGTGTAGTCAGTATTATCATTATACTGCATTTCCAAGGTGTCCTTGCATTTTTTCTGAAACAGGGGAAATTGTGTGCTGTATGTTGCAGGGTTTCCAATACCCTGAGCGAGGACCCCCCTATATGACAGCCTCTACCAATATTGGATTCTGTGTGAATATTAAGGGATTGTGAGGCTGACCACCGAACAGACGTTGTTGTCGTGGTATTCAGAATCCATGTTATGATCTGGATTCAAGAAAACTGAAAACCGCCGCATGTTAATTGGAGTGACGGGAGAATACCGACATACCTGAAATAACTGCTGTGGATTAGTAAGGCGGGCGGGGAGCTGAGTTGGAGGATCTTGGCCCGGGTATCCGGCATACATTGTCGTCAGCGGACGTGGTGCTTGCTGGTATATGAATGGTGACTCCAGTCCGGGTTTTTGCTTTGCCGAGCTGTCCTCAGCGCGTCTGGAGGTGAAGGGAGCCGTCGAAGAGAGGAGGATTAATGAATCTTCAAGACGGTACTGGGAACTGTGGCAATAAATAAGAGTGTTGGCATCCTGTAACTTTTGGTGAATAATACTGATCCGTAATCTTGATTACCAAACAACTGCTGCTGTGATTGGTTGAGTGTCATGGTAGGGATTTGAAAACCGTGACCCGCTGCATAAAGGAGCAGAGCGACATGAAAATATTGTTACAGCAGTAACAACTATAGCGGAGAAATAAGGTGATTGTAGTTGCATTGAAGATAGTGTACCCGAACAGCTTGCGGACATCGCTGTTGAGGACTGTGGTGTTCGGGTGAAGGACGGGGGGTGTGACTCCGGTTCGGGTTTTGTTTTGCCAACTTACGGATCAGCGTATTTGGAAGTGAACGGAGGCATAAAGAGCTTTAGTGAGAGAACAATCAATGGACTTTCAGGAAGACATCCAAAAGTAAGGGGACTATAAGATAATTATCGATATGGCTGCAGCTTTGGAGGCCAAGCGCAAAAATACAGCAGACAAATTATTTTTTGCTATCGCAAATGGAAGTGGTAATACATTGAAGGCACCCACCGCAATAACTGAGGAAATTAAAACGCAATCATTATTTAACCAACTTGAAAAACTTAATAGAAAAAAACTCGCCAAATGGTGGGAAGCGGAGTTGTTACAGAGGTGCATAGAGGTGGCACGTGTACCTTGTGGCTTGCGTATTTTTACTATACCGACATATGAGGACCCCGATCCAGAGATGTTGGAAGAGTGGCCAACAACTCAAATGCCTGCTCAATTACTATGCTATGAATTCTGGTAAAATATGCCTTGAGAGATTGCAGTAAGCTGCTGGCAGAGATAGATTCAATAGTTGCTGAATTGGCTACATTAACAACACAAGAGGTGATTGATGTTTTTATGAAGAACCTGGCTATTAAAATGGAGAAACTTGAAGAGGAAATTGCAGCCAAGAAACAGCGTAAATTCCTCAGGGATTACAAGGATTATCAAGCAGGCCGCTCCCTAACTATTCACAGGAAATACAATCACTTGTTTGAGATAGGAGGTAGTGCACTAATTAATCCTGTTGTGGCACCAATGAATATTGAGGTGTCTGAGAGTGATATTTCGGATGGTAATCTCTCTGATGCATCTACTTCAGCAATTAATCAAGTTCAACAGAAGAAACCTAATTTTTTGTTGCCGTTTAAAATGATGAATCAGGGAAGGACAGAACAGCAGCAAGACCAGAGTGCACAGAGAGGGAGAGGGCGAGGAGGCAGAGGAAGAACCAGAGGAATAAAAAAGCCAAACAGCGGAGGAAAACAAGATACAATAACCCCTGTGGGAATGATGACAAGGGACAAACAGGCGCTGAAATGACTGTGGTCAATCTTTCATCACGGACTTTAACGGCAGAAGAAACTCAACTCCTAGGATTAGGTTTGTCCTTTTGCCCTACTATGGATTTTAATTTTGTTCAAACGAGAATTGATTTGTTTTATTTTTCTCGTAAGTAAAAATTGAAGAAATGGTATGATACTAAATGGAAGACGACTGGTTTTAGAACTGAAACAACTCCTTTGAGTAATCTTAATGTTGATGATATTGAAATTCTCAACACTCTGGCATCTCAGTATGAACAGACTGAAATTAATAATGACATGATCAGTAATGCGCAGGAGTTTGACACTGATGTAAATATAAATCTGGGTTGGTGGGTTTAAACCTAAATCGGTATTTTTACAGCAGACTGAATGTGATGCCATTGAGGTATTTGAAAGAGGGGTGTTGGCTGATCTCAAGAAAATACGACACACAAAAACTCCTTTTTGTAAGAAGAACCTGAATTTAGAACAGATCAGGGCATTAGAGAATTTGATTCTATCATAGTAATACGCCAGTCTGATAAAGGCGGGAATGTTGTATTACAGGATAAACAGACTTACCTGAGGGAAGGTTACAGACAGTTAACTGATGTAACATGTTATAGTGTTTCAGATAGGCATGCTATACTAAAATCGAATGTAGAATATGGAGAGTTGCTTGTGGATTGGAGAGAGCGGGGGCTATTGGAATGGGAGGAGTATAATTATCTCAAATGCCCCGACCCACGAATCCCCGTAATCTACCTATTGCCCAAATTGCACAAGGACTCAATCAACCCCCAGGGAGGCCTATCGTTTCCTCTATTGGATCACTATTGGAGAATACTTCTCACTTTATTGACCATTATCTTAGACCATTTGTGGTCAGTTTACCAGCTTATTTGAGGGACACAACACATTTCCTAACTATCATTGATGGGATCCATTGGGAACCGAATTATATCTTGGTTACCCTTGATGTGTGTAGTTTATACACGCGCATTCATCCTGATTTTGGCTTTCAAGCTATCAGATATTATTTGATAACCCGTTCCATCTCTCTATGTCCACACTCTGAAATGATTCTGGCAATGATTCAGTTCTGTCTGATGAATAATTTCTTCATGTTTGATGATGTCATCTACCGTCAGTCACAGGGCACGGCGATGGGGACCTGCTTCGCCCCCAGCTATGCCAATTTGGTGATGGGCTGGTGGGAGGAGCAGGTGGTCTCACAAATTCCAGAATTTGACCACTGTGCCCTGTGGCTTTGGTTTATTGATGACATCTTCATCATATGGAATGGGGATATTGATTCAGTTAAGATGTTTGTTACAAAACTCAATGACAACCAATTTAATATTGCTCTGACTGAACATATAAGTAAGACTAGAATAGAATTATTGGATGTTTTGGTAGAAATTGTTGATAACACCATACAGACACAACTGTTCTGGAAGACAACTGCAGGGAACAGTATTTTGAATGCCGTGAGTGCCCATCCTCGTAAACTGATGTATAGTATCCCCTACGGTGAGCTACTACGCGCTAAGCGCAATTGTAGTTCAGAGAGTAGTTATTTTAAAGAGAAAGAAACAATGTCCCAACGTTTCAAAGAAAGAGTATACAGTGTTAGAACTATATCAGAGGCATGTAATAGAGTGGAGTTAGTTACTCGCACCCAATTGCTACATCCAACAAGGCGTCAAATCAGTGCTGACAAGTTGAGATTTATTACTACCTATTCGGGACAAGCTCAAGATATTCACCAAATACTTAAGAAACATTGGCATATCTTGTTATCTGATGTTAACCTTCGAAAATATCTCAACAGCTGCCCCCAAATTACGTTTCAGAGAAGCAAATCACTCAGAGTTGAATTGAGTCCTAATCTTGTGACTTGGAAGGGTGATAAAATGTGTACTAGCCGACCAGGCTTTCAATGTTGCAAGAAATGTAAGGCGTGCAGTAATAGCAGTGACTGTACGACACTTGTCATAGCAAGTAGAGAGAGGGAATTTGTGATCAAGAAAACCCTCATGTGCAATACTATGTATTGCATTTATGCATTGATCTGCCTGTGCAACAAAGCCCAGTACGATTCACTGCGCAAAAAAGCGTACTTGAGCATGTCAGGGCGATACGTCATAACAGACGACAGTTTCCAGTTGTTTGACATATTTTTGACCATCATCTTCAAGATGAGAAACTTTTAAGAATGGTGGTGATTGATGCTGTTCCAGTCAATGTAAGGGGTGGGAACAGACAACTTGTATTACGCCAACTAGAGTCAAGATATATTATTGACCTGGAAACTATGACTCCCTTAGGATTAAATTCGAGTGAGTAGTTAGCTTTACCTTTACGATATTAAGGTTCTGGAACCTTACATGTACAATATAACTTCCAATATGTAAAAGGTTTTGCTGAAACTGTCTGCTTTTTAAACAGTTTTTTAATACCATTAATTCATTATATGTTATTTTTCACATTTTCCTAATTCAGGCCATGTATTCGTACAGCGTTTTGGAATCCATCGTCCACTGTGGCGGAATTGTTTACTGCACATATCTAACAGTTTATATATAAAATATTAGAATTCTTTGTCCACTGGAACAGAACTGTTTATTATATATATCAGACAGTGTTTATATGAGATACTGGACTCTTGGTTGGCTTATTTTCATTTTAGCTATTAAGCTGATAAATTAAAAGAAGGTCCTTTGTACATTAGTATTGAAGAAGTGTTACTGTATTAATGGTGACTCATGATGAAAAAGTTAAACCACTTGGGAGGGCATAAGAATCAAAATCCAGTTATGTCAAACAGTATGTGACAGTACTAAGATGGGCGTCCTGTTTCGGTGAAATTTTCACTTTTTTTGTAATTGTCTTTTTACTATGTTTAGTGCACTGATGAAATAAAAAAGATGTTATTACTGCTTGACCTTCAGCGTGACCAAGGCGTAAGCTGAAACGCGTTGCTGGTGCAGTCAGTATTATCTTTATACTGCATTTCCAAGGTGTCCTTGCATTTTTTTCTGAAACAACGGAAATTGGGTGATATACATATATATATATATATATATATATACTACTGGCGGTTAGGACCTATTATAGGAAATCCGCAACATTCTATTCTGAATAACTTTGGCACTGGTTGACAAATATTCGCAAAATGTTCAAAACTGGTGGAGCGCTCCGGTCCGCTCCTATCCTGAAAGTCTGGGGTGATTCGTCAAGCGGGGGCCGAGAAAAAAGGGGTGTCCCAAAACATGTTTTCCCCATGCAATTTTCCATAGGAACCGTTAATCGCAGCTGCAGCCCGAACTGCTGAACTGAATTACACAACATTTGGCAAAGAGGTAGCCCATGGTTCACACTCGTGCCTTTTGGTTAAATGGTGTAAATCCGTTCAGTAGTTGCTGAGAAAATCAAAAGTAAAATCAAAGATATATCTGAGCGGAGCCTAACCACACATCTCATCGTGAGATCTGATTGGCTGTCAGCACTTCATCCAAGAAGTGTTGGCAGCCATCTTGGGACCAATATACATGATAGCACCTCATTAAAAAGCATTGCAGTTAGAAGGTTTTAAGACTTTAGTTACATTATAAATCATTTGTTGATGGTACCATACTCATTTTAGGAATTGTGGTGTGTTCTAAGGTGATTTTACCATGTGAAAAAGCATTCTGCTGGGATATCATGAATCATGTTTGAGAGAAAACTATTTTCTCATGCTTTTCCCACAGAGGTTTGGAAGGTGATCTATAAGCTAATCTGAGAGCATATTTTCTGTAAATTCACGTTATCTTTCTCAGTCATGTGAGAATGACGTCTGACATTCTCAGTAAAACATGTACATCCAACGAGGGCAGAGACTGTCAGTTGATTCCTTTGTGTTCTACTGCAGCTTCCCAGAGTGTTCTAAAGAACAACTAGAGCGCTAACAGTCCTACTTATGACAAACGTATGGCACACCTGAAGCCATCTTGATTGGAATAAAGTGGTAACTCTTAAAACATTTCATTTTAAAAGGAACAAAATGAGGGGGTTCATTTTGCCATAGAAAGTATGATTAGTGCTGCAGAAAGAAAAATTAGGGCACATTTTGAGTGACTTCTCAAATCCTCTTCTATTTCGTTAATAAATTCTGACATGCAGACTGAAACATGCACTTTCAATACCAGCAGCAGACTTCCCTGGTGAGCAGTAGCTTAACTACAGTGATCTAATGAGCAACTAGAGTGCTAACATTCCGAATTTATGGCAAATGTGTGACATCTGAATGCCTTCTTGATGGAATCAAAAGTAAAAAACTGAAAGTATTTCCTGCTGAGGAGACTGTAGTAAATTAGGAAATTAGGAAACTTCATAACAAATAAGTCTCTCAAGATGGCCACCAGAGACAAAAGAGACCAAATGTAGCACAAATATCACCGAGATGTAGCCCAAGTATAGCCCAATGACAGAATGTCCCAGAGTGTTCTAAAGAACAACTAGAGCACTAACAGTCTTACTTATGACAAACGTATGGCACACCAAAAGCCATCTTGATTGGAATAAAGTAGTAACACTTAAAACATTTAATTTGCAAAGGAACAAAATGAGGGGGTTCATTTTGCCATAGAAATTATGATTAGTGCTGCAGAAAGAAAAATTAGGGCATATTTTGACTTCTCAAATCCTCTTCTATTTCATTAAACAATTCAGACATGCAGACTGAAACATCCACCTTGAATACCAGCAGCAGACTTCCCTGGTGAGCAGTAGCTTTACTACAGTGATCTAATGAGCAACTAGAGTGCTAACATTCAGAATATAGAATTTATGGCAAATGTGTGACACATCTGAATGCCTTCTTGATGGAACCAAAGTAAACAAGCATTGAAAATGCAATAGGTCTCGCCCTCGTTTAAGTTAAAGCAATTCTGTTTGTAATTAGGTGGCTTTTTAGCTTTGCTTTTATTAGTGTTTTTCAAACTTTCATGTACATAACATGCATATGTATGCATATATGTATATGTATGCATGCATTTATATTTGTATTTATATAGATATGCAGATTATATATATGTATGTATATTTATATACATACATATACATATGCATATTCATTTATATGCATATATATGTGCATATGTGTGCGTGTAGAGAGAGGTAGAGAGGTGTAGAGGTAGAGGTGTAGAGGTAGAGAGATAGAGGTGTAGAGAGGTAGAGGTGTAGAGAGTAGTAAAGAGACAGGTAGAGAGTAGAGAGTAGTAGAGGGAGTAGCAGAGAGCGTGTAGTAGAGAGTATTAGAGAGTGAGTAGTAGAGAGTAGTAGAGTGAGTAGTAGAGAGGGAGTAGTAGAGAGTGAGTAGTAGAGAGTGAGTAGTAGAGAGTGAGTAGTAGAGAGTGGTAGAGAGTAGTAGAGTAGTAGAGAGTGAGTGGTAGAGAGTAGTAGAGTGAGTAGTAGAGAGTGAGTAGTAGAGAGTGAGTAGTAGAGAGTAGTAGAGAATGAGTAGTAGAGAGTAGTAGAGAATGAGTAGTAGAGTGAGTAGCAGAGAGAGTAGTGTAGAGTGAGTAGTAGAGAGCAGTAGAGAGTAGTAGAGTGTAGTAGAGAGTGACTAGTAGAGTGAGTAGTAGAGAGAGTAGTAGAGAGAGAGTAGTAGAGTGAGTAGTAGAGAGAAGTAGAGAGTGAGTAGTAGAGAGTTGTAAAGAGTGAGTTGTAGAGAGTGAGTAGTAGAGAGTGAGTAGGAGAGAGTGAGTAGAAGATAGTAGAGAGTGAGTAGTAGAGAGTAGTAGAGAGTGAGTAGTAGAGAGTGAGTAGTAGAGAGAGAGTAGTAGAGAGAGTAGTAGTAGAGAGAGAGTAGTAAAGAGTAGTATATATTGAGTAGTAGAGAGTGAGTAGTAGAGAGTATTGGAGTAGTAGAGAGTGAGTAGTAGAGAGTAGTAGAGAGTGAGTAGTAGAGAGCAAGTAGTAGAGAGTGAGTAGTAGAGAGCAAGTAGTAGAGAGTGTGTAGTAGAGAGTGAGTAGTAGAGAGTAGTAGAGTACTAGAGAGTGAGTAGTAGAGTAGTTGAGAGCGAGTAGTTGAGCGCGAGTAGTAGAGAGTGAGTAGTAGAGAGAGTAGTAGAGCAAGTAGTAGAGAGTAGTAGAGAGAGAGTAGTAGAGTGAGCAGTAGAGAGTGAGTAGTAGAGAGAGTAGTAGAGAGTGAGTGGTAGAGAGAAGTAGAGAGTAGTAGAGTGAGTAGTAGAGAGTGAGTAGTAGAGAGAGTAGTGAGTAGTAGAGTAGAAGAGAGCGAGTAGTAAACAGTGAGTAGTAGAGAGCGAGTAGCAGAGAGAGAGTAGCAGAGAGAGTAGTAGAGAGAGTGTAGTGGAGAGTGAGTAGTAGAGAGTAGTAGAGAGCGAGTAGTAGAGAGCAAGTAGTAGAAAGAGTAGTAGAGTGAGTAGTAGAGAGTGAGTAGTAGAGAGTGGTAGAGAGTAGTAGAGTAGTAGAGAGTGAGTGGTAGAGAGTAGTAGAGTGAGTAGTAGAGAGTGAGTAGTAGAGAGTAGTAGCGAGTGAGTAGTAGAGAGAGTAGTAGAGAGTAGCAGAGAGTGAGTAGCAGAGAGTGAGTAGTAGAGAGTGAATAGTAGAGAGTAGGACAGTGAGTAGTAGAGAGTGATTAGTAGAGAGTAGTAGAGAGTAGGAGAGAGTGAGTGAGTAGTAGAGAGTAGTAGAGAGTGAGTAGTAGAGAGTAGTCAGTCAGTGTCAGTCTGTGTCAGTCAATCAGTGTCAGTCAGTCAGTGTCAGTCAATCAGTGTCAGTCAATCAGTGTCAGTCAATCAGTGTCTGTCAGTGTCAATCAGTCGGTGTCGGTCAGTCAGTGTCAGCTAGAGCAGCTCTGCTCCTGGTTCTCTGGCTCTAAAGCAGCTCTGCCGACCTGGTTCTCTGGCTCTAAAGCAGCTCTGCTGACCTGGTTCTCTCCCTCTAAAGCAGCTCTGCTGACCTGGTTTCTCTGGCTCTACAGTAGGTCTGCTGTCCTGGTTCTCTGGCTCTAGAGCTGCTCTGCTGACCTAGTTCTTAGGCTACAGACCAGCTCTGCTGATCTGGTTCTCTGGCTCTACAACATCTCTGCTGACCTGGTTCTCTGGCTCTAAAGCAGCTCTGCTGACCCGGTTTTATGGCTCTACAGCAGCTCTGCTGACCTGGTTCTCTGGGCTTTAGAGCAGCTCTGCTGACCTGGTTCTTAGGCTCTAGAGCAGCTCTGCTGACCTGGTTCTCTGGCTCTAAAGCAGCTCTGCTGACCTGGTTCTTAGGCTCTAGAGCAGCTCTGCTGACCTGGTTCTCTGGCTCTAAAGCAGCTCTGCTGACCTGGTTTTCTGCTCTGCTGACCTGGTTCTCTGGCTCAAAAGCAGCTCTGCTGACCTGGTTCTCTCCCTCTAAAGCAGCTCTGCTGACATGGTTTCTCTGGCTCTACAGCAGCTCTGCTGACCTGGTTCTCTGGCTCTAGAGCAGCTCTGCTGACCTGGTTCTCTCCCTCTAAAGCAGCTCTGCTGACCTGGTTCTCTCGCTCTAAAGCAGCTCTACTGACCTGGTTTCTCTGGCTCTACAGCAGCTCTGCTGATCTGGTTCTATGGCTCTAGAGCAGCTCTGCTGACCTGGTTCTCTGGCTCTAGAGCAGCTCTACTGACCTGGTTCTCTCCCTCTAAAGCAGCTCTGCTGACCTGGTTCTCTCCCTCTTAAAGCAGCTCTGCTGGCCTGGTTTCTCTAGCTCTAGAGCAGCTTTGCTGACCTGGTTCTCTGGCTCTAAAGCAGCTCTGCTGACCTGGTTCTCTCCCTCTAAAGAAGCTCTGCTGACCTGGTTCTCTCCCGCTAAAGCAGCTCTGCTGACCTGGTTCTCTGCCTCTAGAGCAGCTCTGCTGACCTGGTTCTCTGCCTCTAGAGCAGCTCTGCTGACCTGATTCTATGGCTCTAAAGCAGCTCTGCTGACCTGGTTCTCTGGCTCTAGAGCAGCTCTGCTGACCTGGTTCTCTGGCTCTAAAGCAGTTCTTTTGCCCTGGTCTCTGCCTCTAGAGCACCTCTGCTGACCTGGTTCTATGGCTCTAAAGCAGGTCTGCTGACCTGGTTCTCTCCCTCTAAAGCAGCTCTGCTGACCTGGTTTCTCTGGCTCTACAGCAGCTCTGCTGACCTGGGGCTCTGGCTCTAGAGCAGCTCTGCTGACCCAGGTCTCTGGTTCTACAGCAGCTCTGCTGACCTGCTTCTTAGGCTCTGGAGCGGCTCTGCTGACCTGGTTCTCAGGCTCTACAACAGCTCTGCTGACCTGGTTTCTCTGGCTCTACAGCAGCTCTGCTGACCTGGTTCTCTGCGCTCACGATGCACGCACCCGACTTCGCGAAAATATATTTAAAAATAATATAAGTTTATTATAAGTACAAATATATTATTTTTATGAATATCTTAGATAATCTCTTGCCCTAATATGTATAATAAAGACACATACACATAATTTTGGAACATAATTTTTTTTTGCGGGAGTCGCGCACCCAGCGCGCCCCAGCATGCATAGGATGTCACGCGGGACCGGCCACCGCGCAAGTATCTCGTACCGTAATGCGCATGTGTCGCGAATGCGCGGGAGCAGGAGTCACGGACTGGTCGCATACCAATCGCGCACATCACGTAATATTAAATGTATATGATGTAACTGAAAAACACGCAGCCGTCGCACACAAAACGTGGATCCTTCAGAACTTTTCCAAAATGGCGGCTAGAATCCGCGCACCCACCGTGATGTGTACGTTTTGAGTGTGCGACTCCGATTTTTTTTTTAAAGAAAATAATATAAATATATTAAAATAAAAAATGAAAACAAAAAAAATAATCAATATTTCAGTTTGAATGTCTTTTAAAATTTTATTTTTGCAGTGCAGTTTTCAGAAAAATATATAATGTTATTTAATGAATAAAATATTTATAAATATACAGTTAAAAAACTGTAGAAAATCAGTACAAAAAATAGGTAAAGCTACTATCACACTTAAAAATTATCATTTAAAAAACCTTTGAAATTCACTGAAAAAAACCCATAGTTTTCAGAGACGTTATAGTTCGAAATTAGCATTTAAAAAAACCTTAGAAATTCACAGAAAAAAACATAGGTTTCAGGGGTGTTATAGTTAGCTGGCCATTTCACTCGTACAAAACCATAGAAATTCCTCCGTTATAGTTAGTTCTGCTAACTATAACTCGCGCGCCCGCAATGCTGATGATGTCACATATTGCATCATTCATGACATGGTTAGTGACATCACTGATGACATCTCAAATGACATCATCCACGTGACAATCTGATACACCTCATCTTACACTAGTATAACCTTTCATCACTCACTGTAAAATACAGAGTACCATATTTGAAACCACTGACACAACAATACCAGTTACTACATACCCACTCACTGATTCCCAAGTCTACACACACAACTCCCCATTCAACAACAGAATCATTTATAGATGCAGTCATTAATTAATAGAACACTATCAAATGCACTTATACACATATATAGACATTGACACATCAGCAGTCATCTTAGTTGGTTATGCAGTCATCCTACTAACTCATGAAAAAAATTAATCACACTTATATTTACTCACTTACACAATTATCCAACAACACCTCATTTATTCAAACACATAGTAACTCATAGTTGATATGTTAAAAATTCACCATTACAATTATACACTCATTCATATAGTTACTCTCACAATCAGACTCTTACACATACTTATTTATATACACCAACTCTCACATACAATGCCTTTTATTTTTTTACTTTGTTGAAGATGTACAACTAAAACATATAATTGCTCACCAACACACAAATAAATACACTCAGTTACCCAAACAACTGTTTTCACATGCACTCTTACACCTATACACCTAGTCAATCAACCATTCACACATCTATGCATAGAGTTACACATACCCCATCCAACTACACACAAACTCAGTGTCCCATACAAATACTCACCCAACTAATCAATAACTAATATACACACTCATGTAGTTAGAAACCAACTGATGCAGCATGTTATACAACAACAGAGACAGTGATGCACATATTGAAATAGTTTAGTTAGTAATCCATGTATTAAGTGAGACACTTTTAATTACTCACTTAAACAGACAATCAGACAGCTACTAAATCCTCCATCCAGACAGTTATATATCCACTTAATCTTCAATACAGATTGGTATATATATATAATACATATTTAAATTTCAAACTAAACCACATTCACTGGATGATGTCATCAGTGATGTAATTTGAGATGTCATCAGTGATGTCACTGACCATGTCATGAATGATGCAATATGTGACATCATCAGCAGTGCATTGGGGGCGCGTGAGTTCTAGTTAGCAGAACTAACTATAACGGAAAAATTTCTATGGTTTTGTATGAGTGAAATGGCCAGCAAACTATAACACCTCTGAAACCTATGGTTTTTTCAGTGAATTTCTAAGGTTTTTTAAATGCTAATTTCTAACTATAAAGTCTCTGAAACCTATGGTTTTTTCAGTGAAAAAAAATAAATATATATATATATATATATATATATATATATATATATATATATATATATATATATATATATATATATGATTTCACTACTGCAAATTGTATTTTTTCAGTAATGTTTTTGTTCAGACGGAGGGGTTGGCAAACCTTTTCTGCCTGGTCCTCACAAAAAATGTTATATATGAAAAAAGGACATGGGGTGAGGGAGAGGCAACTGAGGAGCGGAGGGGGGTAAAAAAACAAGTAAAGCCATGTTAGTGGAGGAGGGAAAATCTAGCACATGAAAGAGAAAACAACAAGGGTGCGGGGGTGAAGCACATGAAGGAGAGCAACAAGGAGCACATGAGAGTTTGGCAGACCAGAAGCTCACAAGAGAGAAAGAATGGGCAGTACATAAAGAAGAAAGCAACACTGAGCGCAGTGGTGGGTATTTGGGGGACGACAAGCCAACAAGAGAGAGCAAGAACTGGAAAACACAAGTACTCCCATGGAGCGCTTAACCAAAAAGAAAAAGTAGTTTCATAAGAGTTAACAGTGGAAGGCTACAAGTCCGCAAATCAAAAGGATAGTAAAGAGGAGGTGCTTCAGGGAGGAATAAACACAAGAAGAGGAAGACAAGCCACGGAATAAGCAAAGGGTGGGCTGTTAGCACAACATGTTTTTGGTAATCCCGCAAAAGGTCTTTCAAAGCAGACCGCTTCCTCTGTCTGGAAGGCAAGGCCTAACCAGTTAGGTAGAAGTATGTGCGATTACATAAAAATAAAAGTAGGAGAGTATGGTCGGCAGAAATATAAGCCTTTGTAAAAGTAAAAAATTGTGAAAATAAGCAAATACATTAAACCATATAGTAATAATAAAAAAATGAATGCAATAAGTGTTAAAGTATAACAGCAGTGCTTTTCTAAACATTTTATAAGGTGAAGCACACTGGAGGCGTAGAACAATAATCTCTTCAGTCATAGGTCCCGGTGGGTGACATCAGTGCATGTCAGTGGTGTGGAGTAAAGGCGGCTCAAAGGAAGAGCACGTTATCTTTCTCTTCTTCATGATGCCTACAAAGATGCAAACAGCTGTGTTCAGACTGAGATGCCTGAATAGCAATATACAAAGGTGCCAGTAACCTGAAAATGCCTGTCACAAGCCATACAAGATAAGCATTGGCATAGCCAATAGGTCTCGCTTCTGGGACCTTATAAGTATTTACTTATGAAGCACAATATCCTTGGTGCAAAAACATCAAGTGTTGCATGGCTAAACACTTAAACGATCCCAAAGGCGAGACCTATTGGCTATGCCAATGCTTGTCATAAATTGTACTGGCATTCATATCATGTTGTGTTTTCAGCTTTTTAACTGTTTTGGTGCTGATAAATGCTTCACACATTCCAGGAAGTTAACCCTGTCTAATCTGTGCTACAGATGCCAAGGGTTGAACAGAGCTTTAAAGCATAAAGACCTAACTGGCACCGGTAAGGAATAGAGTCATTATTACTTAAAGAGGGCTCCCACCCACTTAAACTAGTAACCCACTTTCTCACAATTGTGCAAAATGCATATTCCTCTTGTAGTATTTAACACAAAATGTGTCCTCCTGTTAATTGTTTGATGCGCGGCCGCTAAAAATAACGACAAAAACACAAGTGCTGCAAACAGCTGTTCACGTTCTGGTTGTTTGTGTTGTTTCTCTGCTATAAATTTCTGCGCATGGCGACGTAATTACAAAATGTGGTGTAATTGCATAATTTCATATATGAAACATAACACAAAATCCCCATAATTATGCAAATCACACTGCTATAATTCGTTTTTAGACCCCGCCATCCAGGAGTTTAGCATTATTTGAAAAGGCCCGAGTTCGGGCTAGAAAGCCATCTGTGTAGATATAGGTCTGTGTTTACATCGTCTGTCGTCACTGTCGGTGGCCATACGAGGGTCCTTATGTCAACATAGTAAAGCTGGTTAGCGCCAACCCCTCGTCACCAAGGAGCTCTTTACCTGTTGGTTTTGTACAATGTTTCTTTTGTACATGTTACTGACAGAACTCAAACTAAATCTACAAAGGTATGTGGGGGGGTCTGGGGAAGGGAGAGGCGGGGGTGAGATTACCTCAGAAGTGTGATGTGCGTGGGGCAGAGAGGAACGTGGAGAGAACTAGGGACAAGGAGAAGACCCGAGGCGGCGGGAGGGCCTGGAAGCGAGCGCTAAGGTGCTTATGGTCCGCCAGAGGGAGTGGATAATGTCAGGAGAAAGTGTGGAGAGAGGCAGGGGGTGGAGAGAGGGCCTTAAGGCCCCCGAGAGAGGGACTAATGTCAGAAGGAAGTGCTGCGGGTGCACAGTGACGGGGGTGGAGAGAGGGGCTAATGTCAGAAGGAAGTACTGCAGGTACAGAGAGATGGGGTGGAGAGAGGGTCAGGCGGTCTCTCTCACCCGCAGTCGGCTCCAGCAGGCGGAGATGCGCTGCGTGTGTTGTGTGTGATGGCCGCAGCTGGCTGGGAGAGGTTTACTGCTGTGTATGTGTATGTTGGGGAGGGTGCCCGGCCCGCCCCACAGCACCTGAGGCCCATACACGAGCTATTCATTGCAGATGCAAGACGTGCAGCAAGGAGGGTGTCTCCCTCTCCCATGCCAATGTTCGCCCACTGTTGCCTTTGTGCACAGCCCCCCTCTATTCTGGCACCGCATCCCATATACCCATGCTGGTGCCCCCACCTCCGCTTGGGTCCTGCCCCACCCCATGTGTTCAAAGGTGAACACGGGCACAGGTAGCTGTGTGCATCCTCAGAGAGACGGCCAGCTCCGGACTGTGTGCGGACACGCTCATACACACACACACGTTTTCACACAAGCATCATCAGACACACCGCCCCCCCCTTCCCGGCAGTGGTCATACACTCACACTGGTGCCCCCACCTCCGCTTGGGTCCTGCCCCGCCCCGTGTAGTCACGGTGGACACGGGAGCAGGGAGCTCTGTGTGCTCTCAGAGAGACGGCCATCTCCGGACAGTGTGGTAAACACACGCACACGCTCTTCAGACGCGCGGTCCTCCTTCCACCTCCGCGTGCCCGGCCACAGAAGGGAGACACACAACAATCAATCAATCAATATCCTTTATTCAATATTTAAAAAATATCATAAAAGTACAATAATACATTAAAAGAAAACATCGTTTCAGTACATTCTTATTACATTTACAGTCCCACAGTTACATTTATCAACAGTTCATTAAATTTTCGCCCCTGGTGTTCCTCAATCTAATTGCAACTTTAATAAAGTTCATAATACAAGCCAGTGTTAATGGGTTTTCAGACCTTTGTAGATATAAAAGAGCAACCTTGGCGTGTCTGAACTGGATTTGTTTCAAAATCCTTACTAAAAAACTACACCTAGGTGCCGAATAAAAAGGGCATAATAAAACAAAATGAAGGGTATCCTGCGGAGAGTTATTGTCGCAGCCGCAGGTACCCTTCTGCTCAATTGTGACAGTAAAACCAAGTGGGTCAGCCAGCAGGTGGTGTAAAAGATTAAGCCTAAAACGGGTAATTAAAAACCTATCCTGTGCATTATACATAAGGGCAAGGTACGGTTCCATACCTTCTACTGTCTTTACCATGCTGTGAGCACGCACCGTGAGCTTACTTTCTGGAGAGTGCAGCATGCTTTGTATAAAAACTTCTTTGAATTCTAAGTCTGTCCTCTGGAATTATCATAATGGGATTAGAGAAGAGATCCTTACAACCTAACCCCTCCAGGACAGTCCTTACGTAGTTCAGCCTTGGTATGCTCATTCCCTTCTCTCGATCCATGCAATCTCTTACTATTTGTCTGCTCAAACCTGCCTCTGAGTTAGACCAGATTTTTAGCCAGGCCATAATAGGTCTGACCTTCATCAGGTCCTCCATATGTGCCCTTCCCAGTTCAGCATGGGTAATGTAGGCTGGTGTACTTTGGGGGATTTGGAGAATCTTTTTTAAAAATGTATTCTCTTCAATCTGTAATTGTTGAGTACATGTAAAGCCCCAGACCTCCACCCCATACATTGCTTTGGGGCAGCAGATTGAGCCATATAAATGCATGACCTGTTCTGGGGACCACCTGCCCAGCCTACGCCCGAAGCTCATTATGGTCCCAATGGATTCCACTAATTTTGAGCTCTGTTCTTCAATTAAAAATTTAAAATTTAAAAGCCCATCAAAAAGTAATCCCAAATAAGAGAAGGTCTTAACCTGTTCCATTTAATGTGTGCCTATTTTGTATTGGAACTTTTTACAAGGTTTAGATCCGGCCAACAGTACATAGGATTTAGTTAGGTTGGCCGATAGCTCTAAACTGGCCATAAAACTCACAAACCCATCTATTAAACTCTGAAGACTTCTTGGTGTACGAGCTAAAAGTACCGCATCGTCAGCGTACAACAACACGGGTACAGGTTGTAAACCTATTCTAGGGGTATCTACGTTCAGTTTGCATAATGCCTGTTCTAACTCATTTATATACAACGAGAACAGGAACGGGGCCAAAATACATCCCTGTCTCACCCCGCTGGTACGGGGAAAGGAGCCGTAGTGTCACCATCCATGTTGAAACGCACTTTAGCAGAAGTGTTCCAATGGAGAGCTCTTAGGATGTCAACAAGGCCCTTGTCTACCCCTAATCTGATCATCAGATCCCAGAGCTTTTCCCTGTTACCATGGTCAAAAGCGGCCGAGAGGTCCTTGAACCCCAAATATACAGCCTGGTCGCTTCCTATGGTGTATTTAGCCACTAATAAGTAAAGGTTCAGACACTGATCTGAGGTTGATTTTCCGGTCCTGAACCCATATTGCAGGTCCGAGATTATTTGGTGTTCTTCAGCCCAATCTAATAGGCAATTTAGGACTACTCGGCCCAAAACCTTAGCCGTCACATCGATTAAGGAAATGGGTCAGTAGCACTGGGGGTCGTCCTTTTTCCCTTTTTTTAAAATTGGGACTATTATAGCCTCCGACCACGATCGTGGCATACCTGTAGCAATTGCTGTATTTATTACCCTAGTTAGGAGCGGGGCCCAGAGATCAACCTTGCTTAAATAGAGGTCTGGCGGAATTCCGTCCGGACCAGGAGCTTTATTGTGTGTCAGCCCTTGAATGGCCACTACCATCTCCTCTAATGTAAATTCCATTTTGGACACCCATGGACAGGGTCTCTCATTATCCCTAGGGTTCTTGATTGAGTGATTACACAACAATTCAAAATGAAAAGACCATTGCTCTGGAAGAATAGTCGTGCCGATTGCTGGGGCAGCAGTATCCTGGAAACAGGGTTTATTTATTATTTTCCAGAATGCACTTGCATCTCTTCTATCTGCTGCATCCCTTAAATCTCCCCATACCTGTAGTTGAAGTGCCAGTTTCCTTTGTTTGATTGCTTTTTTATAAGCAATCCTGCATTGTGCAATGCGTATCTTATCTCTGGGAACTGTCTTTAGACATGTTTTTAGTTCTTTATGGGCCTGAGAGCAGTCTTTATTAAACCAACTAGGAGAGGATTTAACTACAATTTTGGAATTAGATTTTAATAAACCATCAATAAGATGAGCCATGGACTCAAAAGCTTTGACTACGGCAGGTCCCTCCATTGAGGAATCTAAGCATATCCCAATTGTTTCTTTACCTCTCTCTATTAGGGTTCTATAAAAGGCATCGCCGTCCACTTTTGCCCATCTGAGGCGTCTCCCTTGATCAGTCATCCTCACTATGTTATTTGCCTTGTGCGCTATCTTCGGATTGCGGGAGGCCCAATTCTTAATCTTTAGTATTAGTGGGTTATGATCACTGAATATGCTCCATTCAATGACTGCCTCAGTTATCCAATCCAGGAATAAATGAAACACCACTATATAATCTATAATGGAGCAATTTCCTCTTCCCTTAAAGGTTGGAATGGCTTCACAGCTATCTCTAAAACCCACCAAGTCTAAAGTATGCCTTAACGCATGTATTTTCAGGACCCTTTCTAGTTCCGACCCTTCACAGGTATGTTCAAAATGCGGCCCTTTGGTCAATCTGCAACCAGACCAGACGCCCTCCAGCAGACTTAAGTTAGGGCAAAGATGGCAGTTTAAATCGCCCATCAAGACCACACACGGGGCTGTAGCTGTCTTCCTTTGCTCCAATTCCCGGGTCATACATCTATCGAGGTCATATATTGTGTGCCCCTTCCCACTCCCCGCCATGGAACTATAAACATTAATCAAAACTATATTGAGTTTACTTGTGTGAAGCCTAATAGCTTGTATATTGGGTGAGTTCCAATTTAGGACAGTCCATGCTCCTTCTAGCTGTAAGTTCAAATAGGTATTCAGCCCTCCCATTGCTCTACCCGGGGCCAATTTTTGTGCGGGGACAAAAAAAACATTTGTACCCTGCTAAATGGAAGGGATTGTTATCCACCACCCAGGTTTCCTGCAAACAGATTACATGATATCTAGAGATGTATTGCCTCCACTCTTGGTTTTTGAACTTCGAGGACAGCCCAGCTATGTTCCAGGAGACCATATTGACCCCCTCTTGCAATTGGCTCCCTATTGGGCCAAAGTTGTTATAAATAGTATGATCAGATACTCCCAACCTTACATCTATATTGATCGCAGAAATAGTCTCGGCAACTTGTGATTGCTGAAATTGTGGGGACATATGGACTACTGCCTCTGCAACCTTATCCTGTATAAGTACCGTGCTACCTAACATATTTCCTATAATGCATTCGGTTATGGTAGTATTATCCGGGGTCCTCCCCCAAGTTGGGTGGTGAGTGCCAATCTTGCTCGTATTAGGATCGTTAAGGTTCATGGTTGTGTAAATAGTTTGGTCAGTGTTTGATGCTGCAAGGGTTAGCGCAACGTAATCTTCCATGCCATGCAGTCAGTCCACCTCCTCCAGAGGGGCGAGAGGATCAAACCTGTTTCTCAGAACTAAACTACTATGGTTCCCCAGAAATGCAGGTGGTTTTGGTGCATGGGAATCCTTGTCATCCCAAAGACGCTCAACTGAATCCTGATGGGCCCAGTGTCCACCCAATAAATTTCTTTTATTAGTGTAAAAGGACCCCAGAGGTAAAGAATTAATATTACTACTGTAAACATCCGGGCCCCAGCTCAGTATGTGATCTACTATCCTATAATCTCTAAAATTTATCACCACACAATCCCCTGCAACGTTCTTTTGCCTGTTCCCTAACCACCTTACCCTTCTCACGTGCAAGATTTACCCTTGTGCGTTCCTTGGCAATGGCCTATGCTTGTTCAGCCAGTGCATAACCTTATTTTTAAGCTCATCATGGGATTCTGTATAGCCAGATTTAAGTTCTGGTACCCCCGTGAGTATGATGACTTATGGGGCCGCCTCTGGGGGTAAATTTATACAAGGGCCATTGTTGCCAGGCTTAATAGAGGGTGTTCTTCTCGGTTGGTACGAACCCAGCGGGATCTGTGATGAAGGGAAAATTGCAGGGGCTGTGACCAGGGGGGGCCTATATGTATTCTATCCCTGTGTGAATGGTTCGAAATTGGTGATGAAGGTGGTCTTATAGTAGCACTACAGGGTCCTGCTACGGAATTATCTAATGGGATGGGAGACGTATATATGTTGGGGCTGCTTTTCCTCCATGGCTTTAGTTTTTTGTGCAGTCAATAGAGGTAAGGGCGTGTTGCCTAACCCTCCTCCTCTAGATTTTACCAAAGAGACAACTTTGTCTAACCTGCTCAGAATTTGTTTCGTCTGGGCGTCGATGAGCTGCTCAAAGTGTAGCTGTAGGTTACAAATGATATGGGACACTGACCCAGGTGGTACCTGTATATCCGCTATTTGTTCAGTACTATCTTCTACGGCTACAGCACCTAGATGGTTGTGGGTCAAGCAAGATCTAGCCTTCTTGTACTGGGATTGCTTCTTGTTAGTCGCCTTTTTCTTGGGAGCACGTGTCTTGGCCCCTTTACCAATTGCCTCTGGACCCCTAATAGGAGTTATCTGTATGGGGTAAAAAATTGTCAACGGAGAGTCCAAGGGCGAATCATGGGTAATCAATGGCGAGATAGTGTCAGGCGATAGTAATAAACTCAGTTGAGGGGTTAATGAGAGGCGCCTTTCAGTACGTTCAATTTCATTGGAGACATCGCCAATAACCTTGAGCAACATTCTATCGATTGCAGTCTGCTGCGTAGGTCCTTGTGGAGGATTTCCTTTGGGGTTGCTCATATGTTTCAAGTTTGGCTGGCCCTTATCGGTCAATTTCGCTGAGCGAGTTAATACTTTTGCAGCCATTATATTAACGTTTTGAAAGAGAAATAAAAAATAAAAAATTTTGGTGACACGCAACAATCAAAGCACACATACAACAGGCAACGCACACAAAAAACACACACCCCCACGTGCTCGATGTGAGTGCAAGCCTGCCTGGTCACTGTCCACGGTGGTGAAAGGCGGAGCCAGGAGGAGTTGAAGGATCTTTATTAACTCTTGTCCACGAGCCCCTCCCTGGTGCTCGGAGTGGGGAGCACACGCACCACTGCTCACGGCGCAGACCCCCCGCCGCGCAGAAAGGCACAGGAGACAAAATGTGCATGTTTGAACCCGAGGGACAGTGAGGGTGGGGGTTAGACACACTTGCGTGTGCGCACACTACACACCGACATTCACACAGACCAAATATATTCCAGGGCACAAATTAATTTTCGGCCTTGTGGGGCCGCCTCCTATTGTGCATAACCAAGTCCTGCTTTCTCCTTCCGTATTGTTCTGAGGCCCCCAACATGAATGGACTTGTCTCTCTAATCTCCTTGGCTGCACCCAGCATTGGGAGAACACGTTTTTATAGCTCCTCAATCTGAGAGAGGATGGAGCTCCAGTGTTCTTCACATACACATTTTTCAGTTGCACAGTGCCTCCTGCTGTTCCATTTCCATGCAACTGGATCTCGTTCATTAGCACACTGTTTGGGAGTATCTGTTGATGCATTTTTGTCGAATTGGCATCGGATGACAGGAGCTTCATGATTACCAGCAGGGAGCTACGCTAGCTGAGGCCATTTTGCACAACATTCAGCCACGTTCCCTTGACTGCTTCCACCCTAAGAGCTCTGCTGTCCGCCCATTGGTAGGTCTATAAAACAAAATAATACATCTTCACCTGCATACCAGTGGGAAAACTACCTACGCAAGTTCTGCCGTTTACGAAGTACATAAAATCTGCTGGCTGTATTATTGTTTAGAGAGCTAATAGCTTGGTGGTAATGTGTTTGTTTACTGCTTGTGTTTTTTAACCCGAGTCAAAGCGCAAAAGCACTTCTGTCATTTATGCGTTGGTGGTATTGCATCCATTAAGCCCCAAATATAGCCCTGAAAGGGTCAAAGGTCATATGCGGATGACACGCAGCTCCTCTTTCCCTTTCAAAATCTCACCACAGAAATAAGAAACTCCTTCTCCGTTGGCATGAAAGCCGTCGCACAGTGGATGTCCACCAACTTCCTACAGTGCAATGTCAACAAGACGGAAGTAATGCTGTTTGGAGATGCCAAATTACTGTGGACTCCTGACTGGTGGCCATCTGATCTTGGCACTGTTCCGGAGCCCAAACAGATTGTCAAAAATCTGGGGATACGCCTTGATCACGACCTTTCCCTCAAACAGCACAGTAACATGGTAGCTGGCTCATGCTTCCTCACCATCAGCATGATGCGCAGAATATTTCCACTGCTACCGGATTCCTTCAGAAAAACTTTGGTGCAAGCCCTTGTATTGAGTCGTATTGACTACTGTAACGGACTGCTCCTTTCTGCTAATGAAGGAGTTCTGGATAGGCTCCAGGTGGTCCAGAATACGGCAGCTCGCCTTGTCCTAAATGCTCCCCCCAGAACAGCATCAAAACCTCTATTACAGAAACTACACTGGTTGAGCATTCGACAAAGAGCCAAGTTTAAGATATGTTGCATTATCCATAAATGCTTAAACGGAAATGGCCCTACATACCTGGAGCAGAAATGTATCCCCTACACTCCCTCCAGATCGTTGAGATCTAGTGAGAATTTTCTGTTGGCAGTACCTCGTGCAAAAAAAACCAGACATGGAGGGAAAGCGTTATCTGTTGCAGGGCCCACACTGTGGAACAAACTGCCTCTGGCCCTCAGGCTCTGCACAGACCATTTAAAATTCAGGAAGCAACTGAAAACTCTGCTGTTTACTGATAAAATCTAGACCCTGCCCCTCTTCTGCATATTTATTTAGACTCTATTTGGTATCACAGCGCAGAGATACTCCGGTTGGAGTCGATTCCAGCGCTATAGAAACCCATAAATAAATAAATAAATAAATAAAGGTGAGGACCGCTCTTAAGTGAAATCGTTCTACACACGCCTCTTTACAGGCCCTGCTCGTCAAGTCAATGACTGCACGCAAGCAGAGACCACAACTTGCTTCACAAAAAAATAGTCCATGTTTCCTTCCTCCTTTAGTCTCTGGCGAAGGGAGACAGCGTCCCCACTCTAAAAGTGGTCGTGGGACGCCGCCCACTTGTGACCACCTTCGACTTGTACCATCTTGGTACACAAATTAAAATACAAGCTGCAGCTTCTAAACTCTGAAATGGACAAGTGTTTGAAAGTCCAACTCCTATGTTATCTCTGAGGCTTGAAAAAATTAACCTCCCAGACATTATCTGTCACTTTCCTCTATTGCATACTCCATCACAGAAAGGAGCCTGCTGTCAAAAACAGCTCCATCGAAGGCCGCCGCCTCTGCCAGATTAACAGAAGGGCTCCGGATAGACAGCACATAAGGCAGAATTTATTTGCACTTCACTTCCAGATGATCAACATATGCATATAAAATACATTTATCTACAAATAATCTGAATAGAACTCATTTACATATATAATAACTATCAAACAATCTTCAAAAGCCCAAGATCACACAATTTGTTCAAATACGATACTCTGATAATAACTTGTTTGCTGGATCCCCGGCACGACTAGGCCACATACACAGCATTCAAACATCTATACCATATTTGTTGAAATGTCCTTTTAATTAAGTGAACGTGCAGCCAGGCCCGTGATGCTTTGATGAAATACTGCATCATTCTTCAAAAACGAGAAACGCCAAGGTGTTACTCAGAATAAAATGAGAATCAGAAAGTGGCAACATGGTGAAACAAGTGCGCGCAGCAGCAGCAGGGGGGAGGAAGGGGGGCCTGCGCGATTCCCTTGCGGGAGCGATAGTTGCTACCATATGGCGTCGCTCGCTCCCGCAAGTGAATCGCCAGACGTGCAGGCGTTGCCATTGAAGGCAATGGAACGCGTGCAACGTTTTTGGCTGAAAAGCCGAAGCGATTGCTAAAGGTCTTTTCCTAAGCAGCGCATGCGCACTGTGAAGGCGAGACCTAAAAAACGGTCTAGATAATCTAAATACTGCACCAAGTGCAAACAGCCCTTTGACCATAATTAGGTTGAGCTTATTTGAGAGCGCACACACAGTCTGTGTGCGAAATACTAAGACTTACCAAGAACAGACAACTTGAAGCACCATTGCTTACCATTGGTTGGCATTCCTTGTCAGTCCCATGTGCCTGCTTCTTAGTTGTGTCACAGTTTGTCAGTCTTGCACTGGTCCCTCCCATGGAGCTTTGCCACTTTAACTCTTTGATTGGCTGCTATGCAGTGCTTAATTTGAGCCGGTGGTTTCCAGTGCTCAGCACCGACACATAATCATCAACACCAGTGCTTTTCATGAGCACCAGTTAAGAACCCGTTCATTTAAGGGGAGTTTAAATAATTTGCCCAGTATCACAGGATGTTGAGTCAATGCCGAGACTCGAACCTGGGTCCCCAGCTCTGGTCATTGTGCCACATCCTTTCCCCACTTTTATGGTAAGTAGTTGGTTCTGTTTTAGACAGTGCTGACAGGAGAAATGGTCTGTTGCAAGCTGTATCTCTCCTGACGAGAGTCGCGGCCCTTATTATTTGTTTTTTTTACAAATTAACCACTGCTGCCATCGGTGCTTCCACTGCTTGCTTTTCAAGCACTACTTTTATCTCTTGTGTGAAGCACTCCATAAGAGTGTTTAATTTCAAGCCATCTGCCTTGTACAGGTCTTTCCCCCTGCACTCTGCATTGCTCTCTGTTGCCCGACTAATTCTCACCTGGATGCTTCTCCCCACTGCTTCCACTCCCTGCCTCCATGATGCTTTCCTCGAACCCCTATGTATTTTTTGCTTTCGCCCATCCCAACTGTTACTGTCGAGCTGCATCTAGCACTCTCCCTCCTGTGTTGTTCAGAGCTCCCCCCACCCACCACTCTTTTGCTTAGATGTTCCCCCAACCCTCCCCATGTTGCTTTCACTAACCCCCGCCCTCCTCGTGTTGCTTTCTCTAACCCTCACAGTCCCCCCTTGTCACTTTGCCGTTCAGTCCCCAGCATCCCCCCTGTAGCTTTGCCATTCTCCCCATACTCCCAGTTTTCCTTCTGCTACCCCGCCTGCTTAAAAACAAACACACAAAAAAACACTTTTGCACATTTTCAAAAGTAAAAAAAAGCTATTGCATCATCTGGCAGTCACGCACCTGTGTGTTGTGAATGCCTACAAAATGATGCAGGGGTCTCGTCAAAGGCTTTTGTTTTGGTTTTGTTAAACTTTAAACCCACCAAAGCATCTCAGATTCTGTTCGGAATGGCTAAAAACCACTGGCAAAGCCAATAGGTCAAAAGGCGAAACCTACTGACTTTGCCAATGCTTGCTGTCAGCTGAGTCGGACTTTGGTATCCCAGGAGGAGTCACAAGGTCTCTTCTCTAATAACAGATGTGAAATGTGAGAGTATTTTACAGAGAGTGCTCCCTTTAATCTCTAGTAGCATGTCACCATGCAAATGTGGGAATTCCAAAGACTGTATTAGACATTCCTGTGTTAGCAAAGCATGCACAGAGGAAATACACTTTCAGAGAATTTTCCACTGTCGCAACACCTGGGAGGGGTGCATAGTCAGCACACCCCGTGAGGAGCATAGACGATCCCTTGGTCTCACTCATTCGGAATGCAGCTGCAGATTAGGAGGGTCCCAAATTCCTTTCAGTGTTTGTGCATGGGCTGGTCAGTCTACACAAGGATGAAAGCGCTGGCCTGCACATAGGCATGGAGGGGCTGCTCCATATCAGTGTCCTGCACAGGTTTGTGTGAATGCTCGAATGTTGATGTATGTATCACTTGGATCTATCGTTGAGATCTCAAACGGCCTTTTTCATTAACCGCCTAAAATAAAAAAATAAAAGGTTTCGGCATATAAGGAGGACACAGTTATTGGTTCATGGAGCACACAACATGACTTCCATAGCTACATTCAGAATGGATGGGAAAATGCTTAAACAGGGACAGTGTGCCAAGTCAGTAATAAAAATCCTCCTATGAACCTTAATTGAGCTTTCCAGTAACTACACGAGTAATTTTTGGTTTTAAAATTCCTGCAAATGCACCAGGACAAAAACCTTAGCTAGACATATCATAACTCACATAAAATAATTGTCCTAGTTTGGACTTATTTCATATTGGATCCTTTTACAACTAGTCATTAAACTATCAATTATGAAAATCCTCCTGATGGAGCTAAAAAGTCTTAACTAGATATTAGCTGCACAATGACATATTGCCAAAATAAATTGTCATTAGCTGCTCTGAAGAAGTAATGCAAAAGACACACAGGTTCCAAACTGGGGTGGCGTAGTGGGCAAAAGAACGATGGATTTTACCCAGATCTTTTGACTGGGGGAGTATGTTTGCATTGTCAGCATTCCGTCCATCATTTGTTTGCTGTAACCCTTTACGCCCCAATGGTTATGCCCAGATGTGGGTCCCTTGCTCACTGTGCCACTGGATTCAAGCTAGCCGGGCTGAAGAAGGGTGACATACCCTGAAACCGGTCCCAGGATGCCTGTTTCGGGTCCAGGGAGGAACTGGCCTGGCAGTTCGGTCTGGACTGTTCCCATGGGGCACAGGGTCAAGACTGATTTGCATATGGCTGGGTCCAAATTGGGGTGGCGTAGTGGGCAAAAGAACAATGGATTTAACCCAGATCTTTTGACTGGGGGAGAATGTTTGCATTGTCAGCATTCAGTTCATCATTTGTTTGCTGTAACACCGAAGAAGTAATGCAGCATAAAAAACAGTAAAAAAAAATACACGCTTTAAAAAATATTGAAAGAATTTCCAGATTTATAGGAGGATTTAATGCATCATACCATACGATTTGAATTTCAGCTTCAACACAAACTCGGAAAATGTACTAAAGGTCCCCCAGCCACCATGATGAAACTTTTCATACAACCTTTTCATTTAAATCGTCTGTTAATCAACAGGTTTTTGCTTAACCATTGATTACATGAAGTTAGCCGTTTATCACTTTTTACAAGCGTAGTGCGAATACAAAATGTGCCCAAGCAAATGTAAATCAGTTTGCTGTGTGCAAATAAAGCACGTGCGTTAAAACAGTTTCAGACAAAACAGATGTGCTCAATCAAATATTTAACGTTTGTTTCCTATCTGATAATGCTTTTTCAAATATTTACTCACTTGGTAATTATGTGTTCATCTTTCAAACTGATTTGCTGAAATGACCTTAAATTCTTTATTTAACTAATTTCATCTCGAGCTCAGGAAAAATCTATTTTTAATTAGTGCAGACAGATATGTCTGATTAAAGCTTGGCGCGTGGCGTTATTGTCATGCAGATTTCTGTACCGTGACCTTGAAGTGTTCTGATGTGGCAGGGTATTTACCTTCATGGACGTCAAGAAGCTGGTGCTCTGGTCCTTCGGTTTTTCTCAAGTCCATAAATGCTACAGGATACCATGATCCGCAAAAGTGCATGATTTTTTTTCGAGTAGGATGGACAAAAATGTATCGGAGGTCATTTTTTGGCTATTACGGAAGCCCCCACCCCAGTATGATCAATGGATGAAGGATTTTAATGAGGAAACAATGTAAAGGTGTATCTAGATTTCCTAATCCGAGTTTCATTCATGGCTTTGTATTTTAACCTCATGGATGCTCAGGACGGCTCCCGGCTGTCATGAGTCATGGTAGTCGTGTGCTCATGACGGCCGGGAGCCGTCCGACCGTTGCCGCTCCACCCACGCGCGGCTAATTCCCCGCCTGTGCGGGCGAATTAATTAGTGGGCGGAGTTCAGATGGCTCCCGGCAGTCATGAGCACACGCCCACCGTGATTTATGACGGCCGGGAGCCGTCCTGGGTACCCGAGCGCCACGCCCAGCCCCGTCCCCCCCTCGCACCGCGGCGTAATTTGCCACACGGAGAAGGGGTTAAATGTTTTCATTTGTTAGGCCAAACATGGTGCTTCGCTACCACAAAATGGGAACTTTGTAAAGAAAAAAAAAGTATAAATGGGTCTAATTCTGGCAACCGTGTTTCTTGCGGATAAATCGCCATAGTTAGTAGATGCAAGTCCTCCTCCCTGGACTCAGTGAGGTGGTGGTGGTGTCAGTAATGAGTCATACACGATCAAGCAGTTTTGTCCACTGAGGTCAGATATGTGTTCCATCTTACTTGGTTTATCTGCCTCTTTAAGGGGAAGGACTTGTCCTTCAAAAGGGAGAGTGAGGTTGACCTGCATGGGGAGCTAGGGGGGTTCCTGCATAGACTCATTGGCTGCCTCAAGTTCAGCTGAGCAAAGTAATGTTTCCTGCAGAGGAGTGGTAGCGGCTGGGTCATCAGTTTTGGTAGTATCAATATGATATCTTAGATGGCAGAAAAGGGGCAATATACAAGGTGTTTAAGAGATCGCCTGGGGTGACAGGCTAGGTAGAGAACTGTTGAGGAAGCCAGTAATATATGGAACATTGGTTATCCGAGCCTCAGCCAAGTTTGAAAGGCCCATCCTGACAGAAGAGTCTTAGGAGGTGTTAGCTTTGGCATAACCAAATACAATGTGTTTACCTTCCATTGTAGTGAAGCGACGAGTTATTTCCAATTGAGCACTGTCGGGTAGTTTGTCAGGTCAACCCACCACTGTTTGGCACATGGTTGTTGTTCAGTAGATTGCTTTCAAGAGGGAGCCCTATTGGGAGACGGAGCCAAACAGAGGAGATTCCAAAACAGTTACATCTACTAAACAGTTGTGGTTACTAGTCAGGCAGAAATTGCTCAATTGGGTAAATTCATAAAATGCATTCCATTTGTTTCTGTTGCCTTCTGTTTGCAGGTCACCTCGTTTTTTTTTAGTTTGGGTACAAAGTAGCAATAGACTTTGAACTTGGATTCTTACTTGAGTCCAGAATGCTATTCTGCAAAATAAGGTAACCACTTGGAGCTGATGATCTGAAAAAGGGTAATAAGTAACTATTTTAAAAAGACTTATAGAAGTCTCCCCATAAAGCACTCCCTTGGCCTGGTGATATAATGACTGTACGAAAAAAAAGTCCTGGCAAGTCGTCCACTATGCTATGGGCAATGAGACTTCCCATTACAACATCCCAATACAACAGCCATATTTTTTTTTATTAAAGAGGCAGTGTCGTCACAAGAGAAATGCAGTTCCATCAAAGAACGAGGCATCTCCTACAAGATTTACTTTTCTGACCAAAATTCTTCTTACCCATGGAGAGTTCTTTGACTTTCCACTTCAAAAGAAACAACAAAACCAAAACCACCACTATTTCATAATTTTTCCAAACTACCCTTCCCCTTCTGTTTGGTCAAGTTTTGTAAAGTATCTTATTTGAGAATTATTGATTTTGAAGCATGCACCACTGGCAGAGTCCAAGTCTCACATATATTTCCACGTTTTGTGTCAGTTTCTCAAAGTGTCCTGGGAGTGAGTGCTGCTTCAATTTGTTGAACTGTTCTGTGGCCACAAATTCTAAAGCTGGAGCAGCACTGCAGCTTCTCTCAGTGTTTGCTAGTCAACTGCCCGCGTGGCAGAGGAGCTCTCACTCACAAAAAAGACAGTGGACGATTACCCTGACCCACAACCATGTCCTATTTTCATGTCAAGGGTCAGTGGACTGGAGTGAAAAGCCTTAAGTGTGCATCTACAAGCCTACCATTTTCTGAAGCTACTTGCACACCTGTGCCATCAATTACTAGGATACTTTTAGGATCAACCCTCACACCATCTATAGGTCTTGAAAAAACAAGTCCTTCCTTGCTGCAATTATGTAAGCATAAAACAAAATTCAGTCTGTGACACCGTCCAGGTCCTTTTGCATATAGTGAAACAGAAGAATTTTAAGTCACCCATTAAGTGGCAGAATCCCTGTGGGAAAAAACATGTAGACAGAAAACAATCTTAACACCGTCACCTTCTTTTCACAATTATTCAGTGAGTAGCAATAAGCGGTTAGAGCATTCTATTTCAAGATCAGACTCATTTGCTGATTCGGCCTCGCTCCTAGAGGTGGGTGCAATATGTAGGAAGGGATTGTTCACCATTGTTACGTCATATCCTGTACGTGTTGATTTATGCACGTTTCTCTGATTTAGCCTTCTCAAGCTAATCAGTCTGGCTGTCGACTACCTTGTTAACCCCCGTACCTTGACATTTTTGCCACTTGGGTTTATATACTCTCAGTTCTTTCCAGCCTGAATACCTACTAGTGTGCTGCTTGGTCGCTGTATCTTAATTTTTACAACAAGCACTAAGAATGTGCCTGGTGTGTCATATGCCTCAAACCTATTTGTGTCTCCTAAGCCTTAGCACTCCTATGCCCCGATCAATCTGCAAGACTTCGCCTTCGAAGTCTGCAAGGCCCTGCACCATGACCTGCAGAGGTTACGAGTTCTGGCAATGAGACTCGTGTATGCAAGGGGATTTGTCTTCCTAGTAACCCCTCCTGTTAAATTTGATGATGCTCACTCCGAGTATTCTTCATACTCTATGCTCATACTCACTTTCCTGCCATCATTCCTTTGAGAAGTCAACCTTATTTTAAGATCCGCAATTCTCAAACAAGAAACTCCAAATGCCGAACAATATCAGAGGTGTCAACTTCCCCAGATTTAGTACAGATCAGGACAAGACAAGATTGGCGCAAGCATTCCAATGGCTCTTACCTCACCACAATCCCCCCCTGGATTTCACTTGAAGCATTACTTACAAACCCAACAGAACTAACAATATTTTTAAGCACCACCTTCAAGAAAGCAGACTGATCACCTAGTATTCACACATCAACCAAAAAACCACAAAATAACAAAAACCACAGGCACTTTGGTCTCTCTAGAACTGAATGGTTGACTAAATCTATAGTGCACAGCACCTTCAGACTACCGCTACTTATTCTGGAATACCTGGCTGTAGAGTGGTATATACAACACCAATCCACTAAAACAAGCACAACTCTATTACCCCCATTCCAAATCCTTCAGGAACAACACACCCTTGGTAATCGGGGAAAGCTATGAGACAAGATGATCATGGAGAAAAATTTCAAGGGAATGATCTCACTTGAATTCATTTTAGAACCTCCTTGCAAATTCATACAAATCCACCAACATCCACCGGAAACACTGTCCAAAACTGCTACAATTTATAAATACATCAGGAGTAATAATTCCATCAACCCTGTAGAAAATTGGATTTTTGATTTAGGGGGTGAATATCTCTCTCAAGCAATAACCACAATTCATGTCAGGGTGACCCACAAAAGTCACTAAATTAATCTGTGCTTAACCCTCTAGTAGCTTGGCACAAAAGCAGTCAGGATTAATTTAGAGGCCCTGTGTTAAGTATTTATGCAGACTACAAACAGTAATAAAGTGAAAACACAAAACAAGAAATTTCGCAGAACCAAATTAGAAAGATGGAGTATAATTTAATAAATAAAACGGGACATAAATATAATCAGTAGAACCAGAGATATGATGTTTTAAAAGTTTAAGTAACAATAGCGCCAAGAAGCAGAAAGTGCTAACAGTGGGTGCCTGGTTGTGCTACACCAGAAAATCACAGGTTCAGGCTGACCACGATGGAGTGCAGGCCAGATAAGATGCCTGGGTTAGTCCTGCTAAAAAAGTTACCTCCTCAAACTCCAACAAGCAGATTTCAAAACTCCAGGATTTCACAGGAGGGACACAACGGATGCCAGCCAAGGGTACAGGACCTGTGACGGTGCCTCTTGGGAATCATGAACTCACTCCAGCAATGGCCAGCATTGCTCATGCAGTTCCAGTTCCAGTTCCAGGTACAGGTCCAGGCTGGGCCAGTTGCAGGTCCAGGCAGGGCCAATTGCAGCAGGTCAGATAGGCAGTTGCAGGGAGGCCTCTGCACCTTGTTGTTTCCCTGTAGCTCAGAACAGGAAGTCAGGTTACTGACCCTTGGAATCACTGGTAGTCCTGGCTTCAAAGAGTTGGTCCTCTCGCCTTTAAGCAGCAAGGCAGGCCTCAAGCAGCAAGGCAGGCAGTCCTCTGACGACAAGACAGGCCTCAAGCAGCAGATCAGTCCTCTGAGAAACAAAGTAAGCTTCAACCAGCCTCGCTTGAGAAACAAGGGAGGCCTCAAGCAGCAGGGCAGTCCTCCAAGTACAAGGTAGCCCCTCTGAGGTCTTCCACAGGTCCAGGAGTATACTGAAGAGTTGGTCTGTGGGTCCACTATTTATACATTGTGCACGCTTTGAAGTGAAAGAAATATCAGGAGTTTTCACCCCATTGATGGTTCTGGAATTTCCTTCCTCCTTGCCCAGTTACCAAGATGACTGGGGTGACGAAAGCTTGGTGTCAATTTCTTTGTGAGTGTGTGGAGGCAGCTCCTTTGAAATGTAAGTGGGGCAGGGAGCAGCTCCACCCCTCTCATTCTAGCAAGATGGCCCTAATACTAACTATCTGGGCCCAATAGGCGTTCGGGACCAAGGCAGCTGAAAACTCCTAGAAGGCCTCAGTAGGTTTAGGACAGGAAAATGTCAACTTTCTAATAGTGGACTTTTCAATATTGTAACCTAAAATCCAACTTCACCAATTCAAGAGGATTTAAAATGACAATTCATTTGAGTCTACACTGGACATTTCTACCTGCTCCCAATCAAAAGTTAACACTTATTAAATGCAAACTGGCTAACCCAATGTATCATAAGTGAGAGGTAGGTCGTACAGTTGTGTAAAACAAAATTAGAAGTTTTTCACTTCCAGCATGGTAAAACTTAATAACACATTTCCTACTTTTTAAATGCAATTATTCTGGACTATGGACTGTTCAGGTCCTTGTTTAGTAGTAGCGTATATGTATTTTATGCATGGTTTATTTTGGCAGGGTGAATTTTCAGTTTAAAACTGCACACAGGCTGGAATGGCAGGCTTGAGACATGCTTTAAAGGGCTACTTAACTGGGTGGCACAATAAGTGTAGTAGGCCCACCCACAGCATTTTTAATTTAAAGGCCCTGGGTGCATGCTGTGCCACTTTACTGGGACTTATAAGTAAATTAAACATGCCAATCAGGTTGGGCCAATTGTACCATGTTTTAAGGAGTGAGCACAAGCTCTCTAGCACGGGTTAGCAGTGGTAAAGTGCACAGAGTCCTAAAGCAAACAAAATCAAATTGCAGCACAACTGGAGTGCAGGCAAAATGTTTGGGAGAAGACCACCCAAAGGCTGACAGGTCTAACAAACCCTAACATGGAACAGGCCCTGAAATTAGTCTGGGAAACAGTCAACTGGTGCTTCCAAACCAGCCTCGTTTACACAATCTTTTTTCATTCAACCAAGTGAACAGTGGTCTCAAACTGTTAAAGGCTAGCCTAATGAACAAGGATAAGACTGTTAAAAAACTTATCACACCATATTCTAAACACCTTGCATGGGGACTAACCGGATTGCTCACTGTGTTCCCATAGAAAAAAAGCACAAAAAGGGAAGCAAGGCTGATAACAAATGGAACAACAGTGACCTCAGGCACTGGAAAAAAAAACAGATAAGATTCAAATAACTGCCACATAAATAAGGTTTTGACAAGCACAGAACCTCTTGCAAAATACATTCAAGAGGTAATCAAAAGGCACGGATTGCCAGAATAAATCATTGCATAAAAATAAATTGAACTTGCATGCAAAAATACAAGGGGAAGCCTGCTATTGAAGGAACTCTCACAGCTGAACTTTAACATGGATTAGGCAGAAATGCAGCTCGGCCCCAACCTGATCTTGAGACGAGGCTGCCAGTTTAACATATCAAGACCTTTATTACTGGACTGGTGGTTGGAGTTACATCAACGCACAAACCACCTGTGGCCCAGCAGTAATAGCTCTGCTCAGAGGGAATCCATTGCAATCATGATGCAAGGCCATGATGATTCTCAACTGTTAATCAAAAGACAGAGGGCCCCTGAAATACTTTAGGCAGGGGACCAGGGGTAAATACAATAAAACAATCAAACAAAAAAGGAGCCACCCTGCCACTGATAATTCACAGCGGATTATCTCACTGTTATCTGCACAAATGTTCCAAAAATGGCAAAGCCACGATAATCTAAATAATATAAATGAACTAGTGTTTAAATCTATAAATATTTTATACAAACTTCTCCAAATACATTTGAATTTCTTATATAAATCCTTAAAACAAAATATGAATTAGACAGAACTAATACTTAATTGATAACGTACAAAACAAGTTTTGGGCCCCCTATCAAACTACATTCAAACTCCTCATTCATACCTACTCGCATCTCAACTCATGTCTTTTGGAATAAAGGTGTAACTCATATTGTGGTGGTCACTGAAACGCGCGTCAGCGCAGGTTACAACAGGATGTCAACATCTTATTGAGAAGCTTACGTTAATTTGCACAATATTAGATTAAGCAGTGATTGATCTAGGCACTTGAATTACTTTGATTAGTTCTATATGAATACATTTAATATTAATGTGCCCAGCCAACATTGAAAAACATATGAAGCATTAATCTGTTTCTCAGTATTCTGATGCATTGTCTCTTGCTCCTGTTATTTGTAACTCTTTTTCTGTATGTGTACTGTGGATACCAAAGAAGATATAGTACATTGTGTGGCAGGTGATAGTAGTCTGTGTATGGTTTGAGTGACGTGAGATGCGAGTAGGTATGGATGAGGAGTTTGAATGTAATTTGACAGGGGGATGAAAACTTGTTTCATACGTAAGCAATTGAGTATTAGTTCTGGTTATTTCATATTTATTGAAAGGATTTATAAAGGAAGTTCAAATGTATTTGGATAATTTTGTATAAAATATTTATAAATTCAAGCACTAGCTCATTTATATTATTTTGATTTTCATGGCTTGGTCATTTTGGGAACATTTGTCCCAGTTAATAGCAAGATATTCCGCTTTCAGTTATCAGTGGCAGGGTGGTTCCTTTTTTGTTTGATTGTTTCATTATGTTTCTCAACTGTGTCACTAAGATGTTGGAAGGGCACAGCACTTGAACCACAGAGCTCCTAAATTCTGAGTGGTCATCTGTTATCAGAGGGCTCTTCCAGCTGAACTTTAACATTGTTTCGGCAGAAACCCAGCCCGGCCCCAACCTGACCTTGAAGCGGTGCTGCCATATAAACCTATCAAGCACTTTATTCTTGGACTGGTGTGTGCTATTACAGCAACGCACAAATCACTTTCCCCAGAGCTGCCTTGCTAGCTCCAGCACGTAACCCTCCAAGGAGGATTTTGTTTTAACTCTGATTGTTTATTTATGTGAATTTATGTGATCGCGTAATAGCTGTCCTGGACAGGATCTTGTATATGTAACTATAACTCACAGCCCCACCAAGCAGAGTGTTCTCATCAATAATTTAATTGCAAATATTGAAGTGATGGTATTAATGATTTCATAGAAAATGTCATGAGTGATGTAATTTGTGGGGTAATTAGCAGTGCATGGCGGTGGTACGAGTTATAGTTACCATAGGGCATGACTTATAGTTACTTGAAATAACTGTAGCTGGTGAATTTCAGTGGTTTTGTATGTTTAAAATGGCATTTTTTTAACTGACAACTTCACCCAACTATAATTTCACTATAAACTTTGTTTTTGTTCAGTGAATTTCTAGGTTTATTTTAACGTAAAGTAATATTTTGTAATGATGCATGAAGTCAACCTCTGCTGTGCATGGGCTTTGGTTGTGCGTGGTGGGGTCTTAGGCCAGGCCCTGTATCCAACCCACTGCAGAGCAAAGGCAGCAAACTCCTGGCCAAGTGCAGCCAACTCCCCCACCTACCTCAGCCACCCAACCCTCTATATATAAAGCAGATCTATCATCTTTCTCCAAAAATAAGCAATAATTGTAATCAAATGTATATTTTATTAATACCCACAATGCAATGTTTATTGATATTGATTATTTAGAAAAAGATTTAATAACTTTTTTTAAAATACATATCTGTGACTTTTTTTACATAGTTTTTATATTCTGTGGGTGAAAAATGAGAAAATAAATAGTCAGACATTTAAAAACAAAAATAATAAAGCAAACATGTCGGTATCTTTCTTTTACCATTTTCAGGACAAAATCTCAATCATAAAATCAACCACAAGAGGGCTTTGTATCTTTTGTATACTTCTTCAAGCCACACAACCACAGTCATAGAACCAGCCCCTAGAGGTTGCTGCACTCCCAGTTGTAGAGCAAAAGCTCAAGCTTGGGAAGTGCTTTAAAAAGTATGCTAAGTTTTTCTGGGATCATGGTTTCCATGACCCAGGAGACTTACTGTTTATTTTCCTAATGTTACTGGGGGTGTGGTGGAGGGGTGATGCAGAACTCCCTATAGTCCCCCACAACATTAAAAAAATTGGCGGTGCCCCTTTACAAAAATATGTAAATAGCCCTTGCAGGGCATTATGGGTAGCTCCTTGAAGGAGCAGTGAATGATAAATGAGCATCTGTGGCCACACAATCATATTTACTTTTTATGTTTTTTTTACCCCGTCTTCCGGTCCCACCCAGGACACCCACTGCTTTATTTAATTTAATTTTTTAGGGTTCTGTCGGGCATAGCCCTAGAGGCCCACCGGCTCCCTTGAAAGTGACTCCATTTCTCAGGGCCACGCAAGAGGCAAGATTTCATTTCATTTATGTGGTGCTCACCCGGGGCACAGCGAACATGTATTCTTGTTGGGGGCCCTGCTAGCTCCCTTCTCCTGCAGGAGGTGCCTTTTTTTTTTTTAAGTGGGGTGCCCAAGAGCCAAGCCATCCCACCCTACAGCTGGTCCCTCACTGGAGGCTGCAGTGGGAGTCTCATGGCACCAGCAGCCTTGCCGGCTTCCCACATGCACACCTTCCTGGTGCAGCAGGAGCTGCCATTGCTCCTACCCTGAGGGTGCAGTTTTCTTTTGTTACCGCTGGGTGGGAGCAATTCTGTGCATTTTTCTCTCTACAGATCGTGAGCTGGAAGTACATTACTCTTTCCCCACCCGCGTTCTCGGGAAAAGATTGTGTCCCGCTGGTTGGGGACCTGAAAAACCGTCCCTGAGCCAGCCTCAGGAATGGGGCCCACAGTGCCATGCTATGGCACTGGAAGGAGGGCCTTCCCATCTAATGACTTTCAGCCTCGGGATGGGGTTCCCGGAGCTTCTTATAGGCTTGGGGAGGGGGGGGGGCGAGGAACTGTGCGCTCCCTCAACCTAAATGGCATATGTGCTACCCCCACCAGGCGGGAATTTTGTTTTTATTGTGCGAAAGCCCCCACATTTTTTTAAATGTATTTTACCGCTGGGTTCTCAGACCCTCTGCGATTTCATGACAATATATATAGATTAATGGGACAGGTTTCAGGTTAACACCCCTCATCAGCCAGGCTAGCTTAAATGCAGTGGCAGAGAGAGCGAGAGACCCTCATCTGAGCATCGCTTGCCAACTTAGGGCGAACAAAGCAAACACAAGGAGATGATGGGAAGAGTGCTGAAACTTTTCAGACACTCACCACGGTCACTATTAGAAACTGGTCCCAAGACGCTTGTTTCTGGTCCAGGGAGGACCTGGCTTGGCAGTTCGGGCTCAACTGTCCCCATGAGGAACAGGGTCAAGAAATGATTTGCACATGGTTGGGTCTGAACTGGGGTGGCGAAGTGAGCAGAAGAACAATGATGGATTCAACCCATATCTAATAGTGACTGGGGGTGAGTGTCTGAAAAGTTTCAGTGCCCCGTCCATCATCTTATTGTGTTTGCTTTGATTAAAAAAAGGGCACACATTCACTGAAAAAAAACCTATGTTAAAGTTACATTATAGTTAGGTCTGGATATAAGATCTTAGCCAACGTTAAAAAACCACCCTAGGCATTCACTGATAAAACCAAGGTATACGGTGATGTTATAGTTTCAAACAAAAAAACACACCTCTGAAATTCCTGTTATAGCTTGCTGAGCCATGACTTGCTCCCCATCATGCACTCCTTATGACTTTTTTTTTTTTAACGGCGTTTTATATAGCGCAAACTTGACCCGAAGGTATCAGAGCACTTTGCATGAGCAGCAGTTGCGTTACAGATGGACACATTAATGTTTTGTTAGGCAAGGGGAGATTAAGTGATTTGTCGAGAACCACAGAATGTGGAGTGTCCCTGCCGAGACTCGAACGCGGTTCCGAAGCATCAAGGTCGACCTCTCTAGCCGTAAGGCCACATCCTCTCCCCTTACATATTACATCACTCACGACATCTAAAATTACAACACTGATGACATCATCCAGTCTTTGTGACAGCGTTCTATATGGTATGTGGACTTGAAGTAATTCAACACGCTATAACTGTGGCCAATTTTCTATTCACCTTAATGGGATTACACCTCACATGATCCTCGATTTTAAATTGACAGGTATGCATTTGCCCCTGAAAAGACACATTTTGTAAGGCCCTATGGATATCCCTCCATCGGCTGGTAAAATACACTACACAGAAACCCATATACATCGCTGGACACATCCTAGATATCACTTTTGCCAATCCAGAAAGTCATGTTTCAAAGGATTACCCCAGTGAAGTGGTCAGACTAGTAGCTTTCCAACACAAGACAACACAACTCTCCAAGGCCAACTTACCAGCAAGCACATATCGACCTTGGAAAAGAATTAATCTGGAGGACCTAGAAACACAACTAACATTCAACACAGATCTGGACACAAAATAATCAGTACACAAACTCTCTGAATGGATCTTGTAACCTTTTCATATCTTAATTCCACTAAAAACAACAATAAATGCCAAAAGAGAAAACAAGCACCTCAAATAAAAACAGAACTAAAAAAAGATAAATCAACAAATTGCAAACCTGCATCACACCTGGCTCACATCAAACACTCAAGACACACTTCGCCTATAGAATCAAAACAGAATATATATTCATCAAAAAAGATAAAAAATATACTATTCAAACAAAATTCTGAATGCACAATGTAAAAATAAATAATTTTACAAGATTCTCACCGAATTTTGTAAATCTAAATGTACAAAAGAAAACCATCCCTTCCCCCAAGAATCTACTGGCAAATCATTACACAGCCAAAGCAGACATGTTGGATTCCTATTTAAACCAAATGACAATCGCTAGCAGTAGCCATTTTCCAGCAATTCTCCCAAGGGTAGCTAATCACAACCTCTGCATTCTTTCAAATAACTATCAGACACTGAAGTTATAGATCTTGTCAAAACAAGAAGGCCAGCTGGCTGCCCCTCCTACCATTGTCCACCACAACGCTTCAACGCATCCTTTTAATAACCTCTGCTGCTCCCCAGGTCAGATCAATCAATCTTTGAAAACAAGATTGTTTCCCAAAGACTTAAAAAGTACATACGCCATTATTAAAGAAAACAAACCTGGACCTTCAAGACTCAAACAACTACAGACCTATTGCAAATGGACCATTCTTCAGCAAAAGTAATAGAAAGAGCAGCATTCACCTAAGTTGCAACTTCCAAACAGGATTCGGTCTAAAAACAGGCACAGAATCTTCCTTAACTCCTAATCTGAGATAACCTTAAAAACACAGAAGACCCCTACGAGATCGCTGTGCTGCTTCTCTTGGATCTTTCAGCAGCCTTCAACACAGTTCATCCTGACGCTCTAATCCAAAGACTCCATGAAGCCGGCATAGAAGGGACTGCTCTCGGCTGGATCACATCCTACCTACAAAACAGAACCAATGTCAACCATACTATTCATTTTTCACCCAAACCTTACACTATAAAAGCAGGGATTTCAAAAGGCTCTATCATTTCACCCATGCTTTTCAACGTCTACATAAATTCATTACTGGTAATGATCAATAAATTTCAGCTGGCTTGACATAACCACGCAGATGACACACAAATACTTCTTAAATTGGAAAGCACCAAAACCTTTGAAACACAAAAAATGTCAGTTGCCTCTGAGCTGTTGATCAGTGGATGACATGGAGCCATCTCAAACTTAATGCACTCAAAACAGAAATATTCACCTGTGGCGCCTGGAAAAATGATAACCCACTCTCCACGTGGCATGGTGATCTAGGACCACCCCCTAAAGTATCCACAAAAGTAAGAAACCTGAGAATAAATGAATGCTCAAGGAGATAAGTTAGCAAGATCAAACTTCATTACTATGAAGACTGTGTGATACATCTTCCCCTGCCTAGAATGTTCATACAAGGTCCAAGCTACTAGCTCTCTTGTACTATCTAAACTTGGTCATGCCAATTGCCTCTACCATGGGTCATCTCGATCAACTATGAAAAGACTTTTGAGCCACTGTCACTGCATTGCATGAATATGTATTTTGTTTGCTTGTAGATGGGCGCACACCCATGATTATCATTATGTAAATCTTTAAATAAAGTCTATAATTTTTTTTTTTAAACTATGGAAAGACTTAAAACAAATTCAAAACTCTGCTACCAGGCTACTCCTACATATAAAGCCACAAGCCCACACCTCCCTGCCTTAAGGGCCCTACATTGGCTACCGGTTAGCAGAAGATCCACTTTCAAGCTGCTTTGTATCACCCACACAGCAATACATGAAATAGGACCACTTTTTATCAGGAAGGAAATCACAACATACATGCCAGATTGGCACCCGCCTCAAAATCCCAGCATACAGGAAAAAAAACATGGGTGGAACATCTTTCTATGTTCAAGCAGCCAAACTAAGGTATTCATTTCCCACAAACATAAGATTCACAGATGACCATCTTATCTTTAGAAGATTACTCAAGATCTGCCTCTTCCCTAAATGACCACTATTTTCAACAAAACAATCACAGGACACCAATGGTGCATATACCTGTATTTGTAAACATATATACTTTGATTTTATGTATTCAACTATATGCTTTTTTTGTACAGTTGCACAGATCACTTATGAATAAATATATATATACTTTCTTTTATTTATGCTTAACAAATGTTAAAATGCATATATTACTCATAGTCAAACTATATATAGTCCTTATATTAATGCATAAACTGTATACAGGTCATTACATAATTTACATAAAAAATTGACTGCATGGTTATTGGTTTCCATTTAATTATGATCACTTATTACTTACAAAATCATAAATAAATATTTTTTAAAAAAATACTAATTAATTAATGAAAACAATTGGTATTTATCTCTTTATATATTGTTTTTTTACTTACTAGAGAAATGAAAAAATATATTTAAAAAGCCAGAAATAAAAATAAATATTATGTAAATACACATATGTAGAACTTAATCTTTATATCCATTTATAGGTAGATCACCAATAACGAGGAGTGTATGCTTACATATATATATATTGTCATTCCACTGCAGAGAAAAACATAGTAACTAATCTCCTCAAACCACCACTCTGTGACTCAGCCTATTCCTTTTCCAAAATATCCCCTACCTCCACTTTCTGACTCATCCCGAACCTCTTCTACTACTATGAACCCCCAAATAACCCTTTCCAAACGCTACCCTCATCTATCCATCCTTTATCCGATGTATCCAACTATCAGGCTCTCTGGCTCATTCCAACTCATCCCAAAACTCTTTTACTACTATGAACTCCCAAATAATGCTTTCTAAGCTCTGCTCTCCTCTGCCCATCCTTAATCCTATTATCCAACTAACAGACTCATATGTCTACCAACCCTACCACTCCCAATAACAATTTATATTTCCTTTTACTAATCAACCTACCTTTGGGTTCCAGAGTAGCAGGCTACTTGCCATACATCACTTTAACACCTCATCAAGGGTAGTAGGCACTAGATAAATACAATTACAATATAGTGCTTTATATATAACCCTTAAGTAAATAAATAAAGCAATGACTCCTGTTGGGGCTGTCAAGAAGGGAATGCCAATATCAAACATTCGCTCTTCTCTGTCCAAGACTGTACAACTTCTGGAAATAAATCTTAAGCAATATATTCTCCATCATCTAGTCAAACCTCAATCTATCACTCAAAGATCTTATCCTCCTTACCTACCCTCACAAACCTCTAAGAGTAAAATGAAACTACTTGACCTCCTGACAGCATCAGTTCAGCAAATTACCACAGGTCGAGAGGATCCTGAACTGCAGCCCTATTTCTCGTGGGGGAACTCAACCTGTCCTATTCACAAAATTGAAAATAGTTGGGCTGAAAATCAACTGCGGCATTCATCACGCTAATATGGTCTCCATAATGTGACTTCTTAAACACGGCTCTTCCAACTAGGGAGAAATATTTAATCTCATCTTACTGAAGAATATCCTCAGAACCCCCCAGAACTTAAGTGATCTTGACCTATTCCATACCCTTCCGATTATTACCTCTGTATTTGTGTTGTTATATAAGAGCAATGCTTTATATTCATTTTTTACCTGATCACCCCACGCAGTCTATTTAGCTTTAATATGTGGTTATGTTACTCTACCCTAATTGATTTGTCATCCTCTCTGCTTATTGTCCTTGTATGTGTGATTACTACCATATTAATAAAAAAATATTCACATAAAAGTATTTGAGGAATTTTAAGCCACAATCGTGGTCAAGTCACCTCCTGCCAGCAGTCTTTTCAGTATTCAAATAAAACTTAGGCACAAAGAACATGGCTGCTGTGGTATTAAAATTAGAACATTTTGCAGCCATTGTAACTTGTTTTCCTGCAAACTCATTCTCCATCAGAGGCGTTTGAACTCCAGGTGGTGTAATCATGCTGGAACTAATCTGCACACTATTTGGGCAACCTAGGCTGGGAATCTGATGAGCTCTACCACCTGCAAATGCTGCGGCTCTTTACATTGAGGGGTTCTAGACTGTGTAAGCCCATGCTATCTCCATTGAGCCTATAATGTCTGCTATTGCTTTTTACCCCATTGGTTTTCGTGAAACAAAATTCTTTGTACCTAAATTTGTACCTTCACTTCCCAAGAATTACAGCACTAGTGGTTTTGGTTTTTCAGATTAAGGACAGAGGGTATCTAAAGACAAATCTAGATTAAGCAAAAGCAGGAGTCTATGTCTATTTAGGGAACTGAAACACGACCACCAAGATGTTTCTGGAATCTAATTTAATGCAGAGGTTAATGGACTGAATAGTAAGCACTTTATAATCACAGCCGTTCTCTTCAATTATCTTGTAAATAGTCACTCCTCCTGTTTGTTCACTCATTAGGGCGGTCATGTCAAACTGTCAGCCCTGTGTTCACTCTCCACACTGATCATATATAGCTTTTACGTTGATTGATGGAATGCCCATCTGTGTCTCATATTTATTTATTTGACGGTTTTGTATAGCGCGAACAAGACCCTTCCGGGTATCAGAGCACTTTACAGGGCAAATATATGTGAATGAAATATACATAAAAATACATATGTTTACAATAAATAATTCTTAAAAAGAATTTTTGTTGAGATGGCCTTTGCCGACTATGGCTGCTCCATTCATCAAAACATAGGTTGATATATTGCGGCATATATTATTACCCACATCCAACTTCGGTCTACGGGTCGCTCCTGTGGTTTATATTATTGCCCATTGTGCTTAAATCCTCATCGAATATTTCAAGGTGACCCAGTGAGCAACCACAAGGAGACACTCGCCAAACCCCACCACTTCTGAGTTCTGTCCAATCACTTACTTTGCGGTTTAAAGTGACTGATGTTTGTCAGGAATATAGATGAGCAGCAAAAGGCATGCATATAAAGAGTTATTTAGGTATATACAGTTTGAAACCACTAGCCAGCCTTACCACGTCCACAACCATTTAAAAAAAATATATATATATTAAAAATAAAAGCATTGAAAGGAAGGGCACCCGAGTCTAAACAGACACTGGTGTATAAGTGTATGCTCCCACTACAATCAAAAAGTAAGCAGCCATCACTTCATTGACCCCTTCAGCAACAGGCTCCACCTAACTTCACCTAACCCCCACTGATATTAAATAGCCTCACCTGCAAATACATTATTCAGCACTCAAAGCCAAAAGTCAATAACGAAAAGTATGTAGCGCAAGCAATACTTGATACACACTGCATGCAATTACCGAGGCAATCGTGATATGTCAATGCGACTCTTTTGCCATTTGTTTATGCAAATTCACAGAGAGCCGGAAAGCACTGAGCAAGGATCCCTGTTTTCTTCCAACATTTCTACAGGAGAGGCACGTAGGGGCACACATTTTGGCTCCAAAGAAAGGAAATCGGAATATCTTCCTAAATAGTCCATCATACAGACATTTCCACGGTCGTAGGGCTATTCAGGAAAAATGATAAATTGACACTGAAAGAAAATTATCAATTGACTAGTCGACTCTTATTAACAGATATCAATGGTCAGAGCAAATCTGAAGCGAGGGGTGGAGGGTAAGGGTGCCAGGAGGAAACAAGCTCATGGGGTAAAACCAGTGTTCCGTTAAATGGGTGTGCCTTTGTACAAATGCTGTTTAAAACACATGAAAAATACCCACTACATTAAATTCCTTTGGAACACTGTCGTGCACAAGTGACTCGGACATGACTGGTGCAAATCTAAAAATAATTAAATGTATTCTTTCCATACTCATGAGTTCCGTTTACATGAAGGCTGTAAACGGACCTCCGCTCAAAAGCAGTTCTGTCGCCTCGGTGCCATTCCAATCATGGAGTCCCACTCTGCAACTCTGGGCAATAGCTTGCTTAATCTCCACAACGGCCCCCACAACGCTAAGGATGCCTGGTCTCCACCTTGGGGGTGCCCAGGAGTGGACGCCTCACAGGGAAAGCCAGGATGGGTTCCACAGCGGTATTCGTACAAGCGCCTTGAGACCCTTGCGGGTGAGTAGTGCGCTATACAAGTATCAATTTGACATTTTTTCTGTCCCACCTCTTGGGAAGACCTGGGTGTAGGCCTTTCTGTTGACAAACCTGTCATGACTCTGCAATGAGACGGCTACTGGTGGTGCTAATACAATTGAAAATGGTAATAGATCAGCTGGCTCATTTAGGGTGGTTTGTACCTCAGAATGCACCACCTTCGTGCTAGGTAACCGTATAAAACATTGCATGCTCGCAAGGAAAGCCCTGACTTACTGAAGGAAAACTCTCAATAGGTCAGAGAGTCTTGTCATGCAATACTGGAAATGCTTACTTACCGCCTACAGTATACTCATGTGGTGACTGCTATGCAGGGTAGGCTATGGTATTAGCCTTGCTATCCAATATCCCCCCCCCCTTTAGAGGGCCCACACAGTGAAGCGCCCCCCGCACCGTCATCATTCCCTTAATGAGCACCTAAGTGTTTTTATTGTAAACTCCTATCAAAATTCAAAACTTTTGCCAGAAATAGATGGCGTATGTGGGTTACACAAGCGATCCACCCACCTTGGCAGTCTTTTTTTCTCTCTCCAGTACCATTCGAGCGTTATATTACCTGCGGTTTCAGTACGCTAGCCTACTTCCCCCCTGTTTCGCGACAGTTCAAATTAATTTAAAGCACATGATGGATAACTACTAACTACAATGTAAACAGTATGCCTTTTATGTGTCTTTTTTGTGTCCTTGCCTAGTTAGTAATAATATGAGTTCCTTATTATTTGTTTTAACCATTCAGATTCATTCATTGACACTAAAAAACAAGACTATCTCAACACACCATGTAAATAGCCTAACGTACTCAAGTTATTTATGTTGGGACACTTATGAGATACAGGTTTTTGGGTGCATTAAATAAATAAATAAATAAATAAATCAATTTAAGCATTTTTAAAACTGGTACAATCTTAATAGGAAATGGGGCTGACTGGATGACTAAACCGGGTATGCCATTATTTAATCGTAGTTAAACTTGAATAAGATTCCAGAAGTGCACTTGATCATACACATTGGCATAGAACTGGCACAGTTATCATATACCCTTAAAGCCCGCCATAGCGGGCTATACCGGCTATTAAAGGCCCGAGCCGAAGGCGAGGGACTTTAACAAGACAGCGGGACCTTAATAGCCGGTATAGCCCTGCTACGAAGGGCTAAAAGGCTATTAGAACATTATGCCACTAGAGGGCAGAATGTTCTAACAAATTAAACAAAGGCTTCAGGGAGCGTGGGGGGATTGAAATCCCCTCAGGCTCCTTGAAGCCTTTGTTCACAGTCACAAAAAAGCATTGGAATGTTGGAGCTCTGGGCTTATACCAGCCATTATAAGCCCGGAGCACTCCATTGTTTTCAATGGAGCTCCCAACATTCCAATGTTCTAATATAGCCTTATAGCCCGCCGTAGCGGGCTATACTGGCTGTTAAAGGCCCACTTCAGCGTTAAAGGCCCGAGCCGAAGGCGAGGGACTTTAACAAAGCAGAGGTACTTTAAAAGCCGGTATAGCCCTGCTACGAAGGGCTATAAGGCTATTAGAACATTCTGCCACTAGAGGGCAGAATGTTCTAACAAAACAAAGCCTTCAGGGAGTGCGAGGGGATTGAAATCCCCTCATGCTCCCTGAAGCCTTTGTTCACAGCCAGAGCTGTGAACAAAGACACATTGGAGTGTTGGTGCTCCGGGCTTATACCAGCCATTATAAGCCCGGAGCACTCCATTGTTTTCAACGGAGCTCCCAACATAACAAGTGTGAATCATCGGACATCATTCCTCCAAATCACCTGTTTCCTGTCCAGATGGTCTTAAAAAAGTAATCTTTCCATACCTTTGGGAGTGAATCCCCGAATGTAAATTTTTAGCGTCAACAGTCACAGAACTGTTATCACTAAGGAATAATTCATTTCTAAGTCGCAGCGTACCAGACAGCGCAGCTGTCTGGTTTGCTAACAACATTTTGGGAACATTTAGAAAGTTGACCTGGGAATGCATTCCGCCGCTATTGCTTACCATTGGCTTTGTGGTTTGTATCTCTCGTTTTCTGGCTTTCTATTTTCTGGCTTTATTTGCTTTAGTCTGTCCAGTTTGAGTTCTCCCGTCCCATTGCTCAAACCTTGTTTACTTTATTTTTCAACAAACTCACCTTCTGTAAACAGGCCCTTAAATCGTGTTCTTATCTAGTCACATTTGATGGGCATGCAAAGAAAGAGGTAAAATATCAAGCTGCGTCTTTGGTGGGAGCTTGGTGATTACTTTGCTTTCACTGACTTCAAAGTGAGAGTGCTTATAGGAAAGAGGAATGAATGCAGATTTCACTCCCCATGGAGCCCTGGCGCCCCTCCTATGCTCAAGTTTACGAGGCAGTAGCATGACCCTTAAATAGAACTTCATGCACTAAGTGGGTGACAGATTTTTATTTAGATAAGTAAGTGGTTTACTGTTTTTAACAGCAATACTTTTGTTACTTTCAGGTAATAAATTGCAATCCGTCTCATATAATACAGTGAGCTATGAAAGGCATGCGACTCCTACACCTTGTAACCCTCACTGCTTTATGCAACAAACATCTTGTACATTGATTTACATACTTACATGATTCATTATGAATGTATAATATGTATGTTATGTAAAGCGCTCGGACACCCTGCACAGGGATGAGTAGCGATATAAAAGAAATGAATAGTGGTACTTACGTTGTTAAATGTGGAAATACTGGGACAGACCACCACATCCGACATTCTTACAGTGCATGCATTTCTCTAATATACAGGGAATGAACAAAGGCAAAAGCATGTCTCTCCTAAGCACCTGTGAAGTGGTAACAAGCTGTGAGCCTTTCTTTCCCATCCTTTATATTTGCATCTAAGTGTGAACCTCCGATTTGCACCCAGCCAGGATCAGACTGGAATAAAAGGAGGCCTAATGGCCCCTTAACTTCGGCCTTTATCCTTAACCCAACTGCAGGTGAAAATACATTTAAAACAAGCATTGGCATAGCCAATAGGTCTCGCCTTTGGTGTTTAGCCATGCAACAGTTGCATAACTAAATACTTATAAGGTCCCAAAAGCGAGACCTATTGGCTAAGCAAAGCGGCCGTGTGGCCGCGAAAGTTAAGGTGATCGCGATCGGGATCACGATCAAACATCAAAGCAGAACTGCGGCCGCAAAAGTGAAAGTAATTGCGGTAAAGCGCGCTCCCGCGCACATGCACTGTAGCTCTAGGCTGGCCTGGTAGCACTTTTTGGAGCCCTCTCAATAAGTCTCGCCAGACCAGCGCATGCGCTGGGTCAGGCGAGACCTAAAAAGCCCCCTCCAAGCCTGCACGTTGCTGTTTAAAAATGAATGCAAACAACACTGCAGGCACTACTAAACGTCTTCCGGTGTCTGAAAATTACACCGGGACTAGTTCAGCTTAGGCACATAAGCAAAGTCGTTCTACACAAACAACAAGATATCATCACTGCTCTTCTCAGCACCTCAAACCACCGCTTTCTTCCCTACTCTTTGAACAAGCGCTTCCAGGAGCTTACTTTATTTCCAAACAGCAAAGTACAGTCACACCAAGACAATAGGAAGCCATGGAATCATTAAACCTCTGCTAATGCTTCGGTTTACCTTTTAAACAGACAAAAAGAACACAATTCCTTTACCTGCACTAAGGCATACCACATGCAGCCTGCGCCGAAATATACCTTTTGACCCTAGCTCCATGTTAAATCAAAGTATGCTCTGTAGTTACAATTGTTTACGAACACCGGAACTTATCACCCTGCTTCGGGGCACAAATGCTAACAACACACCTCTCTCTTTATCTGTCATTCTGCGCTACACTTACCAGACTGGACATCACATTTATGCAGCCGGCTCACTGCTGCAAAGTCAAGAATCTGTAAGACTTCTTGGTATAGAATTTCTGGTTGCTATACTACTGGGATATGTGATGGCTTCTGAATATTCTTTTGTCCCCCTTTTCTTCTTTTTTATATAATATGTTATTACAAGTGTAAAATGTAAGGGAGTATGCATAAAGATGAGGTTGGGATATTCAATCTATTAAGTGTAATCAAGGGACTGCTTATTGGGTGACTTAACACTCTAGTGGAGAAATCCACAATGTAAATTTTTGTATTTCAAGTGTATAGTAATGGGTCACCATACTATGTCCATGTGTAGGTGTATGAGAACTGTTTTATTTCTACAATTACTTTAACCCCTTCGACGCTCATGACGGAACGGTTCCGTCATGAGCGTCGGTTGAGCTGTGCTCATGACGGAACCGTTCCGTCATGACCACGCCCGCGCAAGCAGCAGTCAGCACAGCGGGGGAATCCGCCCCGCATGGAAGGGGTTAAAGACTGATGTGTATATGTTCTGTGTGTGTTTGTAACAGCCCTAAAGAAACACAGTGTGCATGAAACACGTGTTGGCTATATATAGCTAGCAGCATTAACCACTTATTTTCTTGTGTATGTATATATATATATATATATATATATATATTACCTACTGGCGGTCGCCAGTAGGTAGTTATAGTTAGGACCACGTTTCCATAGGAAATCCGCAACATTCTATTTTGAATAACTTTTGCGCCGGTTGACGAATCCTCGCGAATTTTTCAAAATAGGTGGGGCGCTACGCTCCGCTCCTACCCTGAAAGTCTCGGGGGGATTCGTTAAGCGGGGGCTGAGATAAAAGGGGGGTCCCAAAACGCGTTTTTCCAATGCATTTTTCCATAGGACCTTTAGACACAGCTACAGCCCGAACGGCTGAACAGAATTACTTGAAATTTGGCAGAGAGGTAGTCCTCAGGTCAAGGAAGTGCCTTTTGTAGGTTTGGTGTAAATCTGTTCAGTAGATTCTGAGAAAATAGCCTTTAAATCAATATATATATCTGAGCCAGCTTACGGTGCGCTTACGGTGCGCTTACCGTACGCGTACGGTGGCGTGCGCGAGCGCGATTTTGATTGGCCCTTAGATCTTAGTAAACATTCGAATCGGTCGAAACCAGGAAGCGGCGGCCGCCATTTTCTCTCTCGCACCCTGACAGGGGGTTGAAAAACAAAGTGCAAATCATGTAAAGGGGCTGTTTACACAGCTCCCAAGCACCTAGCCATGTCGAGGGAGTCCCCAACGATCCCCCAAGTGAAAAAAGGCAATTTTAATTTTTTCGAAAATTTCGCCGATTACGCTTACCGTACGCGTACGGTAAGAAATAATAAAAAAAAATATATATATATCCACATTCTCCCCACCCCGTGTGCAAAAGGTGCCCGAAGGGCACCTTTTGCGCATGGCTCATCAGAGATAAACAAAACCTATATTTTACCTGTCACAACGATGCTCATCATATGACCTCCATGTGCGCACGGTGCGCGAAGCGCATCGTGCGTTCATGGCCCATCTAGCGTAACGTGGGCACGCGGTGCGCGAAGCGCACCGCGTGCTCACTGTGCGTGCACGGTGCGCGAAGCGCACCGTGCGCGCACGGAATGAACTGCGTTAAGTGGGCGCGCACGCCACAAATGGCGTAAAGTAACTTAGCATTTAAAAAACCGTACAAATTCACTGAAAAAACCATAGGTTTCACACACGTTATAGTTAGGAATTAGCATTTAAAAAACCTTGCAAATTCACTGAAAAAACCATAGGTTTCACACATGTTATAGTTAGCTGGACATTTTACTGATAAAAAACCAATGAAATTCCCCCGTTATAGTTACTGTAGGCAACTATAACTCACGCGACCGTAATCCTCTGCTGATGACATATGTGTCTTTATGAAAAAAAAATATTTGTAGTATATGTATAGCTAAAATTTAATGGAAGAAGACATGGGCAAATAAGTGTCTAAATACAGTATTAGCATCAGCAGAGGATTGCGGTCGCGTGAGTTATAGTTGCCTACAGTAACTATAACGGGGGAATTTCATTGGTTTTTTATCAGTAAAATGTCCAGCTAACTATAACATGTGTGAAACCTATGGTTTTTTCAGTGAATATATATATATATATATATATATATATATATATTACCTACTGGCGGTCGCCAGTAGGTAGTTATAGTTAGGACCCTCTTTCCATAGGAAAACCGTAACATTCTATTTGGAATAACTTTGGCGCCGGTCGACGAATCCTCGCGAAATTTTCAAAACTAATGGGGCGCTACGCTCCGCTCCTACCCTGAAAGTCTCGGGGGGATTTGTCAAGCGGGGGCTGAGATAAAAGGGGGGTCCCAAAACGCGTTTTTCCCATGCATTTTTCCATAGGACCTTTAGTCCGAGCTACAGCCCGAACGGCTGAACTGAATTACTTGAAATTTGGCAGAGAGGTAGTCCTCAGGTCAAGGAAGTGCCTTTTGTATGTTTGGTGTAAATCTGTTCAGTAGATTCTGAGAAAATAGCCTTTAAATCAATATATATATCTGAGCCAGCGTACGGTGCGCTTACGGTGCGCTTACCGTACGCGTACGGTGGCGTGCACGAGCGCGATTCTGATTGGCCCTTAGATCTTAGTAAACATTCGAATCGGTCGAAACCAGGAAGCGGCGGCCGCCATTTTCTCTCTCGCACTCTGACAGGGGGTTGAAAAACAAAGTGCAAATCATGTAAAGGGGCTGTTTACACAGCTCCCAAGCACCTAGCCATGTCGAGGGAGTCCCCAACGATCCCCCAAGTGAAAAAAGGCAATTTCAATTTTTACGAAAATTTCGCCGATTACGCTTACCGTACGTGTACGGTAAGAAATAATAATAAAAAAAAAAAAATATCCACATTATCCCCACCCCCTGTGCAAAAGGTGCCCGAAGGGCACCTTTTGTGCATGGCTCATCAGAGATAAACAAAACATATATTTTACCTGTCACAACGATGCTCGTCATATGACCTCCATGTGCGCACGGCGCGCGAAGCGCATCGTGCGTCCATGGCCCATCTAGCGTAACGTGGGCACGCGGTGCGCGAAGCGCACCGCGTGCTCACTGTGCGCGCACGGTGCGCGAAGCGCACCGTGCACGCACGGAACGAACTGCGTTAAGTGGGCGCGCACGCCACAAATGGCGTAAAGTAACTTAGCATTTAAAAAACCTTGCAAATTCACTGAAAAAACCATAGGTTTCACACATGTTATAGTTAGCTGTACATTTCACTCGTAAAAAACCAATGAAATTCCCCCGTTATAGTTAGTGCAGGCAACTATAACTCACGCGACCGCAATCCTCTGCTGATGCTAATACTGTATTTAGACACTTATTTGCCCATGTCTTCTTCCATTAAATTTTAGCTATACGTATATTACAAATATTTTTTTTTCATAAAGACACATATGTCATCAGCAGAGGATTGCGGTCGCGTGAGTTATAGTTGCCTGCACTAACTATAACGGGGGAATTTCATTGGTTTTTTACGAGTGAAATGTACAGCTAACTATAACATGTGTGAAACCTATGGTTTTTTCAGTGAATATATATATATATATAGCTAACAGCATTAAGCGCAATATGGCACTAAAAAAAATGTGTGTGTGTTCTTCGAGGCGAGAAAGGAGAGGTTTTTCCCTCTTCCTGGCAATTCTGGACTACTACATGTTGACAAAGAAATACTCACAATGTGGCAGCTGGACAGAAAGTGAGTTCTATGAATAGCGCTGTGAATAATGAATTTTAAATTTGCACGTGACACTATTTCGATGCACTAAAGCAATATGAATTGAAGTAACATGAACCAGTATTAAACTGTGTCTATAGTCAAAATATGCTATTAAGAAATATTTGAATGAATGCCACAACACAGCAAGTTTCTCGTTGGCAACACTTATGCATTGTGGGACTTGTATGCATTAAGCAATATGGTCACGTGGAGACATGGAAATAAGAGCACCTATGTCTTGTTACCTCCATACCTATGATTAAGGCACTGCTAACGAAATGTGTGGTTTACATACCGGCAGCCACATTTGCATTAAAACAAACGTTGCAGATAGTCCGTGAATTGGCTTCAGCACTTCTTTTCTTGAATATATATATATATACCCACACACACACATATATATATACACACATATATATATACACACACGCACACACATATATATATATATATATATATACACACACACACATACATAAATATATATACACACACACTCACACACACATATATATATATAGCTAAAAGCATTAACCACATTATAGCACTTTAAAAAAATGTTTTGCCATACTGTTTTGCAGCTGCGCTGCTGTGCAACATGGCGGGAAAAATCGTTTAACAAATCAAATATATCTCGAAGACCTATTGGCTTTGCCAATTCTGGTTTCATTTGTGATGCTCAGGAAGTTGTGCAGTTCCACCCCATGTTTCTTTGATCTGCAAGCAGAGGCAGAAGAACAGTTGGTATCAACCCCTCCCCTTTTACAGAAATTAGCAGTTTTGCGGTTAGTTTAGATTCGCCAACCAAACTGGAAACTTGGAAGATAGGACAGTAGCGTGCAACTTACTCTCAATGCAATGAAATACTTCATTTGTTCCTATTCTACCTAAAGAGCCTTTGGTTTTAAGGATTTGCCATGCAGTTCAGTACATCCATGTTCACTCCAGTTGTGTCTGATGCTGGGCATTCTATTTACTATATTTATTCCTATCCATTGGCATTTATTCCTACTCGTCCATCCAGGCCTCTGTACTTTCAACATTCCTTTGCAGCTCTGTAGTCTAAAAATAAGATTCCAATTCCTCGAGATTACTTAACGCTTTTATGTCCAAGGCTGACATCCATCTTCACCTATGCTCTTACACTCCTCTTTCCATCGAGGCATGACTGCAATCTCAGGATCCTATTTAGTGGTGGTCTTCCTCCTATATCATTAATCGCTGCAGGACAACCAGCCGTACACAGTTTCGGCACTGAGATTTTATTGATATTTTCACTCCCTCTTATTTGTACCCTTCTCCATCCAAAACACTCTAAGGCCATTACGAGGTGGTTAGCAGCACGTCACAAAAATCCCATCTAAATAAATACATTTACATAAATGCAGGGCAAATTGGGAGACTTCCATATTATCTTTTTTTCTAGCTTCCAAAACGTGCAAGATCTGCCATCAGGTGTAAGGCGTAGGCTCGCTATTTGAAATGTGCGGTTCCTGTGCTTTTCAAAATGTCTTTGCAAGTCAGCGTTGCCGCTTATCGATACAGACTCACTAACGAGACGATTTATTTTAGGCTGCTGTTGGTACCACTCACCATGACCCTGGTGTATGTCGCTGGCGTTCGCAGCACAGTGAGAAAGCCGACAGCTTTGCTGCCCACGCTTGGCAGAGTGGCCAGAGCATGGCTGAAGGGTCCCCTTCCCAGACACCAGGACTGGTTGTATAACGCAGTTTTTTGATAACATAGGGACGGAGGGTTATGCTTCATTGCAAATTCCTAAATTAAGAGCTAGGGTCATCTGGGCCTCCTTTCTGAATGGACTACATGCGGCTGCAGAATGAGACTCAGTCTTCTGCTTCGGTTGTGACTGTAACGCCCCCTCTGGAGTGTCCTTGATAAGTAAGTGACGTCTCCACACTGCTGGCCTCATTCTACTATAGCATCTATTCTGGTATTGATTTCCCGTTATTGATAGTGGCTTGCAACACCACTTGTTTGTGCGCCTATTTGTTTGACGACTTCTATTTTATTTACTCTCCATGCCCAATCCAGAGCCGATAGGATGACTTGGGCCTGGTCCGGACTGATCTTGAGGACTTGAGGCAGGAGTGGTATGGGTGAAAAAAATATATAAGTCCAGAGTTCTACTCAAAGCATAATGGGTCTCCAGTGGGAGACACCTGGGAAACTCCAACACACAGGAGTGTTGGCATTGCGCATTCTCTGCGACAATGAAGAGATCGAGCTAAGGCTCTACCAATTTGTAGAAGATCTAGGTCATATCTGGGTGTAACTTTCACTCTTGAACCACAAGGAGCGGATGACTAAGCTTGTTCGCCCTGGCATTCAACTAACCTGCCAGCTGGTTCACCAACAGAAAAATTCCTTAGTAGTCAAACCATTTCTAGAGACGCAGAGCCTCTTGGTACAGGGTCCTTGAACCCACCTCACCCCATTTGTTGCAGTACCTCATGGTTGTAGTGGTGTACATAAGCACCTAAACAAGCCTCCGCTTGATGGATAGAAAGGTTGATAAGGAGTCAGAGAACAGAAGCCTCTTATCTCCACCTCCTTTCCTCATGGTCTGTCCAATTCAGAAGAGATGCATCGGTCACCACTGTCGGCACTGGGTTGGAAAGGGAGAGGGGTCTGCTGCTGACCCAATCATTGTTCAGTAACTACTACTAAAGATTATTTGCATCCTCCTTCAAAAGCTGAACATGGTCAGAGAGGTCTGCTGGATATTGGGCCCACTGAGACTTCAGATCCCACTGCAGAGCCTGCATATGCCACCTAGAGTGCTCAGCAAGCATGATACAGGAGGTCATCAGTCCTAGTAACCTCAGAGCCAACTTCACTGAAATCCAGGTCTGAGGCAGAAAGATCAGGATCGTAGCCTGAAAGTCCTGAACTCTGTTTTCCTGGGAAAAGTCCCAAAATGTGCCCAGAACGGCTCAAATCTACGGAAGCGTCTGAGAAGGAGACAGGTGTGGCATTAGAAACTTGATAGTGAACCAAAGATAATATGAGGCTCGCTGTACCATAGTCTGGAGGTGGTAGACGACTGCCTGGGCAGAGTCTGCATACAACAGCCAGTCACTGAGGTAGGGGGAAGACTCTCATTCCTGACCTCTGGTGTGCTGCTACCACCGCCCGAGAGGCACTGGTGAGATCAAAGGGGAACACAGTAAACTGAAAATGCTCCTGTCCTACCACGCACCTCAGATAGTGCCAAGGAGCATCCAGTATGGGAAATGGAAAAAGGCACCATGCAGGTCCAATGCCATCATCCGGTCTAGAGGGCAGCCAAGACTTGGGCCTGGGTGAGCATTATGAATTTCTCCTTCTGTACGAAGGCATTGCGAGGGCACAGTTCTAAAATAGGATAAAGGCCACCGTCCTTCTTGGTCACGAGGAAGTAGTAGTAATAACAACCACAGCCTACTTCTGCCACATGCACCCTGATAGCCCCATTGGCCAAAAGAGCTTGCACTTCCTGGAGAGATGATCCTCAGTCAGTCTTTGGGGGGGAGAGTAGAAGGTGCGGCAGTGAGAGAAGGTAAGGTAGGGCATATCCTCTCTGAACAATTTACAAGACCCACCTGTCTGATAAAGACTGCCAACCTGGGAAGAATAATTGGATCCTGCGTCCCACCAGGTGCCTGTGCTCCACTAAGGGGCCGATTACGATCTAGTTAAGAAGGCCTCCAGATGAGTTCCGGAACGAGCAAATCCGATTTGGAGCCTATGTTTCCGACTGATTCTTCCACCATTCCAAACAACTAAGTACAATGTGAAGATCTCATCCGCGTCGACCAAATCGTTTTCTGAACCCGATCATGTCAGTCCAACTCGTTCGCAGCCGAATCGTGCCGCGCAATGGAGCAGGCTTCCGAAAGAGAGAGTATGATTCAGACAGCCGCATCGACTTGGTCTCAGTGAGACGAGACGAAACGGCTGTGGGAACAGACTTTGGGGGGCTGTAGCAGGCACCCCTTCACCTGGGACCATCCGAATCAGTCCTGTGGGGGTACTCATGGGTACCCCCCTTTCATGCATGCACAGTGTGGCTGGCACCATGGGATGCCCTCTACAAGTTGTATGCTTTTCCCCACCCATCCCTTTTTTGCTATGGGAGCCTGTGTACGCGTTTGGTAAACAGGCTCCCATAGAGTTCGGTGGGAGTCCGAACGAACCGAGTCTGTCACCATACGGGTGCATTAGAATCAGTCGCTGGGACTCGCGGAGTGTAATTCGCTAGGAAAGTATTCCTGATCAGAGTCGTACGGAGGGCTTTCCTAGCAAGTTCGCAAGTGGCCCATAATGGTTCCCAAACTGGGGTCCGGGGACCCCTGGGGGTCCCCAAAGCCTCCTCAGGGGGTCCGGGACTACTTTGAAAATCGAATAATATTAACAGATCAATAACGTGTAGATATATGAAGAGGCTAAATGTACAATTGAACATTTTAAAGCATACTGTAAATGTGAAGGAATTTGAAACTGGAGGCTAAAAATTAAATTAGTATCCTCAGATTAATTTGTGGGAGCAGTGCAGGTACATCAAACTGAATATAGTATGGATGATGAGCTGCCGCAATTGAATTTAGAAGAGCTCCAACCATTTTATTAAAATTACATTTTGATTTCTTCTTTATTTATATGTTTTCTAATTAAATAAAATGTGTTATTTGTGTATTTGTTTGAGGAATGCTTATTTTGTATTTTTGTGTATTGTTTTGAGGTTCAAATCATCAACATTGCTTAGGACGGGGTCCCTGACTTCCAGTAATGACTCATGGGGGGTCCCCGGATTCAAATAATGATTCATTTGGGGTCCCTGGGTTCCAGTAATGATTAAGTGGGGGTCCCCAGAAGTCAAAAGTTTGGGAACCACTGCACTAAAGGATTTGGCAAGTGGGGCTGAAGGGGAAGTAGTGGACTGATAGGTCCGTTGACCATGACGACGGGGGCAGTGGGCACCACATCTTGGGTCTCAAAACTGCTGTGCGCCTTATGGGGGTTGGATTGGCTGAAGATATGGGGTACCTCTGCCGAAGATGCAAAAGGAGTGGTTGAGCCGATGTGGCTGGCAAAATGGGACAAATAAGCCCAGGGAGCGTGCTGTGACCTTGCTCTCCTTGAACCGGTTGACAGCAGAGAGTGCCTTGTCCCCAAACAGGTGATTCCTGTCAATTGGCATGTCCATGAAGGGAAACTGGACATTGTCTGAAAAACCGTTGGACCTCACCCAAGCGTGGCAGCAAATGGCGACACTGGTGCTAATGGTCCGCCCGATGGAACCAGTGGGGCCGCATAATGCAGCACCCATTACCATCACAACCCACACTCAATTACCCAGCAATCGTCCACTCTAATGGAATGAGACCCACTATTCATGGATGCAAGCACAAACAAACATTGGCAAATCCAACAGATGTAACATTAGCTACCAACTTTAGGCTTTGCCAACATTTGCGAATGTTTTTGTAAAACTGTACAAGTGGACTTCTTTTTCAGTCCAAGTGCACATTGTGCAAGGGTAAAATGTCATCGCTCACACAGAGGCAAGCCAATTGCTTAAATGGGCTGACCTTGGCCCCATGCTGAATGCTATGGTGGGCGGAACAGACATGTGACTAACACACAGACAGACCACTGAATGAAGAGAGATGGTTGGAAGTCCATATAAGAAAGTTCATTATACATAAAATGTTATTACAATTAAAGGGTCTTGGCTGATTCCTGACCGGAAAAAAACAATCACAAAGATTCAATGCAAACTCAGATAAACGAGACTGCACAGCTGTTTTCCACTAAAAACCAAAAGAAAGAGCACTAAGAACTACACAGAATGGAAGCATCATTACACAAACAACACACAGTAATACCGGGTACCACAACTCTGGTCAGCGTGAGAACCCTAAATATGCAGCAATGCACCCCAGGACAGCTGTGAGCTCTACCAGTCCATACAAGCAGCACAAATATGCTACGAAAACACTGTGAACATTGCGGATACATCGCCGTGGCATCGTTGAGGTGCTGATGCAACATTAACACTGAATGGCATTTCTCTGGGCGTTCGGCTGCACTCTATCTTTCTGCCTGAAAAGATACTTGCTTTCATGCATCTCGAGTCATGGATTATCTGCCTCGGTTTGCCAATAATCGGGGATTTACCTCTCAACCTGTCTGCCTGCATTAAAGGACAGTATTTCTCCATGTCTGATGGATGCTGTGGCATGCGATGTTTCTACTCCGGCTAAATGCGAGGAGTGGGAAGTGCTGAGTAAACTAGAGAAACTATGGAGCGGTCGCTATTAGCGGAGCTCTGCTGTTGTGTTTGTGCTTTACGACCTTAGGATCAAAACGACTAAAAATCTCGATTTCCCACTTGGGATAATCCGATATTTCACACGGGAATATTGTAACAGCAAAGAGCTACGTTTTACTACAGTGTTATGGATGCACTCGGCAGGTTCCCTGAATTATGAAAGAATTACATCGAGATGGAAAGATTTCCGGACCAAGTGTTGTTGAGCTCTGAATGCGCCCTGATGTTGTGAATGGAAATGAGTAGAACAAACTGCATTGTCCCTGCGCTTGGTATCACGAAGCTGAGTTACTTTTGTGAATCAAAAGGACCCAAACGGGTTTGAGTCAGGGATTGGCGAAACAACATGTCATCCATAAGTATTCCTCCGATCAGCTGGAAGCGTTCACTCTGGGGGATCTGCTGACTTTCAGTTCCTGCTGCCTAATCTTAATGTGCTTAAGATTTTGTAAAATCAAAGTCAAAAGGTTGTAAGGGAGAGGTGAATTGGGTTAGTATTATGTTAATACTGTTATGCTGTGTAATGCCCAGTGTAGAGCGCACTATTGCCCAGGAGAGCATTCTGACACTCAGCAGGTGTGAGTCTGAGCAAACCTAGGGCGTAGTGGGACTACTCGAAAAGCCATGCCTTCAGTTTCTAATGGAATTCAAGGTGTGAGGGAGAGCGTCTTATGTGCAGTGGTAGGCCGTGCCACGCTTTAGGAGCAATGTAGGAGAAGGCTGACCGCCAGTTTAACATATGCGAGGGATCTGGCCAAGTAGGAGTTCGGACGAGAGGAGATGTCTGGAAGGTTTGTGAAAGCAGATGTAACTGCTGAGGTATGCTGAGCAAGTGTTATGTAGTGCCTTGAAAGTGGGGGTGAGGAGTGCGAATTATGCTAGTTTGTAAATGGGGAGCTAGTGGAGCTCCTTTAGGTGGGGTGCGATGTGAGTGCAGCATGGGAGGTCGAGAGTGATTCTGGCTGTTGAGTTCTGAATGGTCTGCATCAGTCTGGTGTTTTTTGTTGTTGATCCTAGCATAGAGGGTGTTGTGTTCCCATAGTCCAGTGTGCTTGTGCCCACTGCATGCGTGGCAGTTTCCAGGTAATCATTAGGGCAATATGCTGCATGCAAATTTGCAGCTCTACTACTTATGTGAGTGGACTTCAAAAAGAATGAAGGCTTTATTTAGAGTTTGACAGACTGGGTATAAAGTCACAAATGTGTGGGAGTCCCTTCCACTGAGTTGCAGTCAATGGCACATATAACACAAGGGATGGGACATCCGTCACATTTGTGATGGAGTCCCTTTCCACCTAACTCTAAATAACGCCATTCATGTTGTGTGTCAGGACTGACTTCCCATCCCTGGGGTCTGCAAAATATTTTTGCTATAGAAGTTCAATATACTGTAACTGTTTTGTTGGCCTTTGTCTTAAATAAATTCCATATTAACTGTTTGTTAAACCTACACACTTAACTGATTTTTAAAATATTTCACTTGATTTGAATAGATAGCGAATATTTTAATAGGTGTGCAAAATTTCTACTCACTGGCCCCAAAAGTTCCACAATGCCAGATGAGTGCTCCGAGGAAGGCATCTTACTTAGACTGGAACCTGTTGAAGATCACATGCAGACCTATCCTGTAGGTGTAGTAATCCTCTGAGCTTTCTCACTGAGATCAGAATCTACAGCTAGTCCTTTGTCTGTCCCATATTACCATATTTTTCTTTCCTCTTCTACTCCATCTTTTCTTTCAACCTCAGTGATGTGAGAAGTGTAATGCGTGTGAGCATGGCTCTCCACACTGGTGGGGACCAGACCATAAGAGAAGCTCCAACGAGACCAGACACTGTGCATGGCAGAACAGGTAACCTGGCCCATGTGGCCATCACCATGCACAAAATACAGAGGCATGACCACACGCTTCAGACCTGCCAAGCACGCACAGGACCTCTTATTTTCTATTTCCATATAGTTCCAAATCAGTCAATGCCAGAACCTAAGGTTCCTCCTTTGAACACGGAGTTCAAGAAAATTTCTCCTAAAATAAGACAGACCGGGCTAATTAGCGTGTGCAATGTACAATGAAGTTAATTAAGTTAACACATTAAGTGATGTCACCCAGTGGCGGCTCCGGCATTAAGTCTGTGGAGCGTTGCCCCACAATAAAAATAAAATGGTAATGCCAGGTTATTATCATTGTATTTTTTCCTGGCAGATCTCCAGGTGTGGGGCTCGGCTGCCCAAAGAGCAGGGGAGGAGTGGTAGTCACCCCCAAGTGCGCATGAAGGTCTGGCCAGCTGTTTCTGGCCAGCCAAAGAGTCATGCGCACTGTGCATGTTCCCCACCAGGCTGTAATGCACAGCCTGGTGAGGAATATGCCCAGGCTCCCACTCCCCTTCTGAGCGCCAAGTCACGGCACTCAGGCCAATCTAGACGCTGCATAGCAGAGTTGTGTTTGGCTAGAGGAGCCTGGAATCCTGGGTGCTTCCTGTTCCTGCATCATGCAAAAAGGACGGAGGAGAAGCGGCCGCCGGTAAGGTAAGCTTATTTTCTTTTTAGTTTTTCAATTTTTTTTTTTAACACACCCGGCCCCTTCCCACCACTGATGCCGGTAGCAGCCGCAACTGATGTCACCACGGTATTGTATTCTTCACTACAACAAGAATGCATCTATTTTCGTGCCAAAGGTGTGGTAGAAACTGAATATATATCTCCATATATATACATATACACACACACATATACATACACACAATAAGCATGCAAGATGACTAAGAAAAAACATGCGTCCTCCAATGTAAACCACACATTTATATCCACTTATTTTAGTATCAATGCAAAGTAGTGAATGTGTTACAAAATAGTGAATGTGTTCCGTGAACCCAAATAAAAAAAAAAAACATGTCTTTATAAATATTCAATCACACCTGTCATGGTATAAACAACATTAAGGAATGTAAAGATTGTTTTATATATCGCGAACTCGACCCGAAGATATCAGGTATTAGAACGCTTTACATGAGCACCCGTTTCATTGCAGATGGCCACATTCATTTTGTTAGGCACAGGGAGATTAAGTGATTTGCCCAGAATCACAGGATTTTGAGTGTCCCTGCCGAGACTCTAACCTGGTTCCCCAGCTTTGAGGTCGACCTCTCTAGCCGTAAGGCTACATCATCTAAAGCTATGCTATTGTTATTGCCATATAGAACACTGCAAGGTAATGTCAATCAATCAATCAAGCTTTATTCGACAGTTGAGTCATAAAAGCACATTACAATCATAATACAAATAACGTATAAATTACCTAAAATTTTTAAGACTAGAATTAAATTCCTATTACAACCATCGCAAAAGCTAAAATCAGTCTAAAACCTATACAGATATTCACGAGATAAAATAACACGTGTGTTAAAATTTCTGTTTGTGTTTCCAACCTTGTGGTGAACATTAGATGAAACTTGTACAATTTCAGTTTTTTCTACGAATTACCGTCGTATCTCAAGGCTTTGGTCCGTATGCCCCAGGCCCACCCTAGGAACTTAGCCACTGCTATGCAGATGAGAGGAGCAGTGTCAGTGCTCAAAATACGAAGGGCTATGCGATAGTTCCTGATACCCAGTGATTTACAGACGGGTTTTATCCAGGTTTTCCGGGTTAACATGTACACTGGACAGAAAAATAGCAAGTGTTCGACAGATTTGCGATCCTCTGTGCATCTGTAGCATTTGTCACTTTTATTTTGGGGACTCCCCCAACCAGCGGTAAATTCTGCGACCGGAAGGGTGCCCACTGCAAGGTAATGTTAATGGTGATGTTTCGTGTGAAATGCACCAATATGTAGTACAATAAAGAAAGTGAGCTAACCAATGAAGGAGCGTTTGGCTAAATAAAACTGGAGTGTGTTGACTGGCGACAGTCTGTTAATCCACAGAAGATCCGCGGCTTCCAAGGAACATTCTATACAAGGGGATCATATCTTACCCACCAATGACTCCAGAAAAACGCCAAACAGGTTTTTTTACATTTTGATTGTTTTTTGTAACACAGGAGTATTTCTATTGGTCTACAAGCGAATGATGTGAATATATCCATAAATCTGCTTAATATCCAATCTCACCTAATCAAGAGGGGTCCTAATGTAAATAATACTTGTTTTTATCTAGTGTCCAAGTACTCAAGGGAAGACTGCATATATTGCCTCTCTAGTTAACTTTCTTGGTAAGAAGATGAAGTGAGATTTAGAGGAAGAACATACCCAAGGATATTATCAGATGATTTCAATATGCAATAACATTCTTCATCCATGATTGCCCCGATATTGAAGTAGTGAATGAAATATGGGAATTCTAGTACTGGTAACATCACTACTAACTGACATCACAACAGAGGCGCTATGGTAAGCTTTTAATATATGGTCAAGAAAAGGGCCTACTAACCCCAATATATCCGTAATCTAACCTTTTGGATAGGAGAGACGGAGGGTTAAGTTGAAAATATTGCACTTAGTGCTGAAAATGTGTTCCTGATTAACGAGGCACCAGTCTTGGAATACCTGATAAGTGAACACGCACACTTGTTTGAAATTTGAATACTAGGTTTGACATTTGAGAGGGAAAACACCAACTTCCCCTTCCTGGATGAACAGCTCAGAAACTATTCCATAATTTGTTCATAAAAATCATTCCTCTGGTCTGTTACCAACCACATTGGGGTGTATTCCTCTGGCATACTATGCCTTGTAGCATGACCGTTGCTCCTCTGTTTCTCCATGGTGGAACGCAGCACAATCCTTTCTATTTATTCTCTCTGGGTAAGAATATTCATTGAATATTCCCGTTTTATATTTTATTAGACCAATTCACAAAGGCAATAATGGTACATGAAAGAGTACTACTTTACAAATTCCATAATATCCTTGTTAATAGGCCCACATGTGCTCCTGAAACAACTTCACCACAAGACCTTTTTAGGTCGAGCATTCGAGACCTCTTGTATATACTTTAGTATCTTTACTTTAGTATATACTTATATGTGTATGTACTTTGTGGGCTCTGGAGATCAGCCCTAGACTTGTCTGCTTCCGCTTATGGACTTTTTTTTCATTTCAACTGCCTCTATTTAACTTTCTTGATAGAAAACGACCAGCAGAGGTCAGTAAAATACCATAATCACTTCCACAAGCACCCGTAGCCAATATTTTTTTTCAAATCGTGTATTTTCAGTGATATTACCACCGAAGGCCCCGCTTTTATATTAAAAACAGAGCTTTGGACTATACCATTTCCCGCTGAAAGGCAATATTTCTCTCCATGTGTTCCCATACCTGGCGTGTCACACGGTTTGGTGCTTACTTTGCCTCCATGTTAAAGAACAGTATATGTTTCAGCACCCAGGCTAATGTGCTGCATAGCTAAATACATATAGGGTCCCAAAGGCGAGACCGATTGCATTGCAAATACTTGTTAAAATAGGTTACATCCACATTCAAGCATAGCGTATCCAAATATTAAAATTGTGCCCGACTTTGTAAAAGACATCTTTCGCAAAGGTGTTTAACAACGCATGCTTGACTCTGTATAGTGCTCTTGTGGGTGATGTAGCCTACGTTTCTACAGTATAATAGTGATCAGATTGGCTTACAGTTAATAATCTCATAGTTATTGGCAAGTAAAAGAACTGGAAAATATGCACTTTATTTAAAATGATGTAATACAATGGGACCCACCAGCAACTTTAGATGTTATAGTCCTGGAAAGGGCTTAAAAGACGTCCCTTCCGATTTAAATTTCAGTTTGTTAGAATCGTCCGATCCTTGACATTTAAAAATACAAATACCTTTGCAATTTATTAATTAACACAAATCTCACCGTTCTTTTTAACAAATATAAAATATAGCATGTATGCAACACTGCAGGAAACACCGAGAAAGACTACTTTGTGTGCTTAATTTGTAAAATATTAAGTGCCGGGGCTCTGACCAGGAGGCCACTGCAGATTGCACCACCCATCGACCTTGTCATCCCTGGCAAAGCAACCACTTACCATCTCCCTCACATGTAAATGCGACAGTTCAGATTATTCCAGGTCCCCAAAGCTAAAGGAATGGCTGGGGAGGCAGGTATTAGCAATTTTAATGTATATTGTATTCCTAAACAACTGATGTTCTGCTCATCTCTAAATTACATGAGCAGCGCCACCACGTGGTAGTCTGTTCCAAGTATGGTGTTAACAATTAGGTAGTGGTGCCGAGAACCAGAAACCAATTAAGTGCGGTGAAGCACCGGCTCAAATTAAGCACGCCACGCAGGTCGATAGAATGCCCATGAAGAAAATGGTGTTAAACACCCAATGGCCGGCACTTCACTGGAGATGCCCTGTTTACGAAAAGCACTACAGACGACGGCTCTTTCAGACAATAGCACAAGAATACATCGTTCTCTGGGCTGGCCCTTTAACTGCCACTACACACATAGCAAGTTCAGTGCCATGTCTCTCGGCAAGAATTCGATTTTTACGTAGGTCACATTTTTATACTTAAACCGCAAGGAAACCAATACATACGTGGTGCCATTGCCTTCATTCGTGCTTGCTTAATTAGTTGCAGGACACGGGCAGCAAACATAGAAGAACGAATTTGGAAGGCGCGAAGATGATTAACATGTATTTTACTTGCCTGGAATGATATGACTGCGGAACCCTTGCAGGTTGACTGCAAGGGGAACACGAATCCAGGCTCAAAGGATTTCGACAAATGAAATATTTCAGGGCTCTGAACGTTTATGTTGAGTTATGTTGGCACAGCAATCACGCCGACGTGACTCGCTAATGGAAAACGTCGGTCTGAACACCTCAAATCTGCTGACCTTCAAAGCTGCTGCACGGCTTTTAAGCGGCTCTGCGCGGTCTGAAAACCACATTTGTATTTCCAATCCAAAACTGTATCTGAACTCATAAAAAATCCACTGCAATCCGCGTTCCGGCCAGAAAATTGCAGTCAGCGCGACTTAAAAATGATTTTCTAAATGCGCCAAATCTATTTAAAGGCGCATTGAAACCCTGTCCACATCACAATAGATGTACCAACATGTCGTCTAACCTTCAACACGGGCCACCTAGAGCTGGAAAAGAAAAAGCATTTCCCGTGTAAGTGTACAAACATACAGCAGCGGCCTGCAATGCACGACAGGCACAATACAGCATCCGATCAAACATAATGCAGAGTGGGAAACTATGCCTGGCTTGGTAAATTTGAATCAGAATAGCTAAACAAATTTAATAGCCCCGCGTATCCCTCCCTGCAAGATATGTTCACCTATTGCTTGGATAGGTAACAAAAGCAAAATGGTGGAACATATTGGTTAAAAATAATTTCAAGACATGCTCTCGGTTTGCACTTAAACACAGAAAATTTTCAAGATTAGTTTAACATCATCTACTAGCCACCTGCTAATTAGGAATCGAATCATCTGCATGAATGAAAGTAATTTTACCTGCAGCGTTGCTAACATTATCATGAGAAATGACGATTGATTCGACGCCTCGTCAGGAGAATAAGTGCTATATAAATGTAATTACAATACAATTCACTCCGCTATTCTTTTGTCAATGGTGCCATGATCAGATGCTAAATCATGTTTCTCCACTCTTCAGAGCGCCCTGGTACCCTTGTGAGGATCAACATGGCGCTACACACACCAAAAAATAAATAAAGAGAAAAAACAGCATTAGTATCAGCAGGAGGGAGAAGAAAGTAGTATGCGTACACCTTAGGCCATGTAACCAGGTCAGATATCCATGTCAGAGGCTAGCAGTATCAATGAGGATTAGGAGTTGGCAATATGGTCGTGTTCGGCACTCGTAACACAGATCAGAGCACATTGACATTGGACACTTTATACTAGCCAGTTCTAAGGTGTTACAAGAGATTTAGAAGAATGTGGGACCAGGTGTACTAACCATTTCTGCAATTACAAACACTCCACATCGGAGTCTGCAACCGAAAAATGTGATTGCCCAATGTACAAATCGCATGTTAAGAGTCTGTATAATTTTACAGACTCTTAAAACGCGATTGGGAATGTAAACCACATTGGCATCAGGAAGGGGAGTGTTGTAGGAGTCTCGTACAAATACAAAACTGGTATGAGATATATCAATTCTTTGTGACCAAAATCTGGTTGCAAAACCTTGAAAAACTACCAAGTCCTGAGATGTCGGCAAATTGTTCCCCATAAGTGATGGGGTCTCCTTCTCCTCTGTGAATTAAAGAAAAAAAAGTTTTCCCATTGCCAACTCTCAACAATTTTTTCCCCCTTTATCTTTTCTAAATGTAGCCTGATTTCTTTAACCCCTTCTGTGCCCATGACGAGCTGGACTCGTCATGGGCCGCGGTTGCGCTGTGCCCATGACGAGTCCAGCTCGTCATGAACCCCGCCCGCTAATGCAACGCCCGGCACAGGGCGGGGAAAGGGCGTGGCACACAAGGGGTTAAGGAAAACAAGTTGCATAAAAAAAACAAGTTTACTTTATTTAAAGGTGATCAGACAAGCTGGTCTGCTGACCCTAGCAAGCCATTGTCCCTGTGATGGCACCAATCAGTCGCAATTTGCGACCTACCGCATTAATATTTGTGAGGTAACTGGATTAGAACCTACTTCGATTCGGGATTGTATGGACTGACCTATTAATATATAGGCCGCTTAGTAAAGTTCAAAAGTGGTGGTAAAAAACCATGGTTGCAAATTGCACCCAGGTTTTTGCGATGAATATTAAGTACAACTGGTCCTAGGTCTCCTCCACATTTGTTTGAAGCATTACCTTACGGAGGCTGGATTAGCAACCTTCCCCAAATCACTACTTTCTTGAAAATATGGAGAGAGCCAACTAGCGGGGAGGAAATTCAGCCTTAAGATCGAAGCCTAGTATGGTTGGGGGGGCTGGCCTGAAAGGTGACCCCAGAAGAAGTCCGACTCTACTCCCTGGCGTAAACCCCATGGTCACCAGAGCAGTGAGAGACTTCGGCCACCTAAAATAACTGCTCAAACTGGCCGTCCAATATATCACTGCCAGCGCACCGGAAGGAGATTTGAGGTAACAGTGAAATGGCCGACTAGAGCCACTGGAACTAAACTCTAATTGAGACTACTCGATGGAGTAAGACTATCTGAAGAGTACCAAAAGTTTGCACCACAAAGGTGATGAAAGTCCCTCCATGAAGGTTAAGGATTAGATCCAGATGGAACGTACGATTGTTAATGGGAGAAAGATGGTTATGTGACTAGATTCCTTTACTTGCCCAGGGGCTGCTATAACACAGACACGGCAAACCCCTACATGGTAAAGATCTTACATAGTGTGCCTCGCATCCCTTTTGGCCGTAGATGTATCGCAGGTACTCTACCTGGTTATCGAGTCCTTGTGTGCTTAAAGCTTACATATTTTCTGACAGTAGCAGGGATCACAAATAATATTAATAGGCAGAGATGAATCAACACACATCTGGAACAGGAAACGGAGGTGTTCAAATACTTCAACCAAAGGGCGCCTTGCGACATGTCATACTTCAAGACTATAGCAACAATCGTTAACATATGTTAAAAAAGAGAAGGCACTATTAATGAGTAAACAGGTGCTGCACTGGAATTGTGTTTGGCATGTGGTAACAGTGGTACCACTGAGATACTACTTAATGCAATGATACAATTGAGGCCTACTTTACAGCAATGAATGCTCAGAGAAAGGCAACCTATAGCATTTAGTACAGAGTATCTTCAGTATGGTAGCATGTGAGCATTCATTTCCACTTAATATAAGTCTGTGCATGACTAGAGGGAGCAATAGAAATGTTCGGTTTTTAGGGCTCACAGACCTGCGTTGCAGCACGCATGCGCTGCTTGCGTCTGCGAGACATATTGTGGGTGAGTAAATTTCAGAAGGGGGCTTGAAGCCCCGCCCCTCATTTTCATTGGGTAGAGTCACCATTTATGGTAAAGGGTGGCTTCCCATTGAAAATGAGGCTTCTGTGTTAACGCCTTTTGTCCTTTTGGGACGGCCCATACGGACTGGGTCTCCTGCTTCACGGCTGTCGTGAAGCAATTTCTTATCTGAGAGGCATGTTATGTAAACAAGCCTCTGAGATCCACTCCTGATGGGCCTCCCAAAAGGAGACAGGGAGCTGCGTGTTTATTTTTGCATCATGCTTTCGCTTTCACTGAAAGTGAAAGCGCGATGCAAATATAAACAGCGCCATGGCGACCGCTTGTTCTTAATTGTTGTCACTTCAGAGGAATTCCCCTCCTCGCCCCTGTATGCTCAACATTTCGCTAATTGGGAGGCTTGAGGGAGGGATCCCTTTGTGTGTCTTCCCTTTCCGCAACCCTCGCACAATTAGATGACACTTCCATTTATTGTTTCCCCCTACGGATCTCCCAGCTCGGACTGTTCCTTTAAATGGAAAAATATGTGAGCCCAGCATCTACGGGTCACGTGGGTCCCGCTGCGACCCTCTGGTGTCCCTAAATAAATAAAGTGCCCCTATGCAGCTTCACTTGGACAGCCTTGTCTGTTACTTTCCAGGACAGGTATGTCGCCGTTAATTTGAGCCAAGCAAGCTGTCCTTTGTTCCTTCCCTGCGCCGCCTGTGCTCGCACAGATCCCGTGTCACTGTGGTCCGGCACTGCAGGGGTTTTTGTGGCCAGCGCCGTATCCCACGGATCCTCTTAGCTGTGGTGCCCTGTGCCGCCGCTCTGACAACGGGGTGTTGATAATGCCTCACATCAGCCCCAGTGCATTAGTCAATCAATCAATCAATTTGTCTTTATTCGATCATATTAAAAAAGATCATAAAAGCACATATAAATAGATCACATTTAAAACTAATTTCATAATTATTATTTTTTTTTAAAAAGATACAAATAATTCATCACAATTTCTACGATAAAGACGAAAATACATAAAATATTAAAAGGAAGAAATGAGCCTTTTCATGTACTTACTCTGGGTACTTAGGTTATCATTTTTACATACTCGATAGCCTGCACGCTGACCCTTTCTTCTTCCTCATGCAAGCCCACAGGAATGACACGACTAAATAGCACACCAGAGGGTCGGGAAGTGTTTTCAGAAAATATAATGCTACCTGACACTGCTTAAAATTCATTTTCTTTAAAATTGGTTTAAGGTAGACAGTTCTTGCCCTCTCGTATAGGCTGCAGAATAGGAATATATGCAATTCTGTTTGAGGTGATAAATTATCACAAGGACACAAACTTAAGTCAGCGTGGTTATATGTTTTTTCCGGATAGCCTATCATTAAAGGTATCAGGTTAGTACGAAACCTTAATAATATAAATCTGTGTTGCATCCTGTTTACATTAGTTAAATAGGAAAAGTCTCCTCCAGTTGGAGGTGGGTTGAGGCTATATGGCAGAGCTGCATATTTCTCATTTTGTTGTACTCTTCGTTTGTAGTTGGTCTTGACATAAACATATCACTCACTCTCTGTTTGGAAACCTTCTTGCAGGCTAGGGGGTCTTTAAAAACTTCATGGAGACCAATCTCCCTTAGCCATGACTCTACATAGTTGAGTCACCTAGACCTCTTCCATTTGTCCATTGCCTAACAGCTCCTTAATATTGACTGATTCAATGGAACTGTATCTCGCATCCAAATTGAGTGCCAGAGGAGGAGTGGGGCTAGCTGGATATAGTCTGAAATATAGGGTATGTCCAGTTCCAAATGTAAGATGCCATTTGAAAAGGAGGAGGGTAGACCCACTACAGATTTAAAGAATGCATTTTCAATAGTTTGTAGTGGTGTCGTTGCTGCCATACCCCACACCCCAGCTCCATAGGTCGCTGCTGCTTTAACTCTAGCCTGATATATATTTTTTATCGGTGTTAGTGATGTAGCCCCCAATTTTCTAGCAAAACCTATCAAGGCAACGATACCCCTCTCCATCACCATCTTTCTACCCTCCATTAGTTTTGCCCACAGCAAATCTTTGTCAAAGAGGATAGCCAAATAGGGAAACGAGTTGACTATCTCGTTTTTTTTGCGCCCCTGCGCAAAAGTGCAGTACCTTTTCTTTCTTTGTGGCCCCTGCTATTAGTACAAATGACTTGGATTGGTTCACTTTTAGCTTAAGTGAATCCATAAAGGAGATATATGCAGTAATCAGCCTTTGTAGCCCAATCCCTGTCTGGCGATTAAAACCGCATCATCTGCGTAGGCCAATAAAGGTAGCATTTGATTATCGAAAAGTGGAACATCCCTGGTGGCCACTGTCAATGCCTTTTCTACTCCATTTGTATATAGGGAAAAAAGAAAAGGGGCCAGTACACACCCCTGTCTTACGCCCCGAGAGATTCTGAAAGAACTCGTGCAATCTCCATTTTTGATTTAACGCACTGAAGTCGTTGCGTTTGCATATGATTTCCTAATAAAATTTAATATGGCAGGTTCAACCCCCATCGTCTCCATTATGGACCATAGCTTATCATGGGCCACGCAATCAAATGCTGCGCTAAGGTCCATGAAGGCCATGTACAATTTGCCGCCCTTCATTCTGGTGTACTTATCTATTGTCAATGCTAAATTTAGACACTGATCTACAGTCCCCCTTCCCTGCTGGAAGCTGTACTGGGCCTGTATCTTATTTTCTCTTCCCCAGTCCTCTAAACGAGAAAGGAGAAGGCGGCCCATAAGCTTTGATGTATCCAGCAGGGAGATAGGTCTGTAGTTTTTTGGGTCTGCCCTATCCCTTTTTTATGTAAATGGGTACTATCACCCCTGTGGACCAAGAAGGGGCTGGAGCTCCCAGTACTATACTATTCAAAACGTTTGTTAGTAGTGGGATCCATAAATCTGGGTTGTCCTGAAAGAAGTCTTTTGGGACTCCATAGGATCCTGAGGCCTTTCCCCAACTACATGAGTCCAGCCCTGCTTTAACTTCAGTAAGTGAAAAAGATAAAGGAAGTTGGCTTAACTTCTGCATTGGTGCATGACAATTTGGTGTGCCTGGGTGTGAGATAAAAATATTTATAAAATGTAGTACCCATGTCTCCTCCTCAATGTGTATGTCTAGAGATTGATCATTGGGGGTCTTAAAATAAGGTGCATTTACCAACTTCCAGAATTCAAAACTGTTTCCAGATTTAGCTGCTTCATCCAGCTTTTCCCATAGGTCCACCCTGATTTCCTTTTCTCTTTTTTTTCTTGCTAACTTATATGCGGCCTGCAATGTTCTTATTTCTTCATAGTTCCTCGGCTTAGCTTTTAGAGCATATAGCAGAGCCTTCCTAGTTTTTGTACAAACAGGGTCAAACCAGCTCCCACCTTTGCCTCTATTTAGCGCTTTTGTTTTTGTTAAGGCTGATTTTATATTTCCCAAGATATTACAGAATGCTTGTACAACTTCATCTGCTTGAGCATCTGGGTCTAAACATAGATAAATATCTTCTTTGGTATTTTCTATGATTTTTGGGACCAGCTTGGTTTTATCAATATATGCACATTTGAGCTGTACCCCATTTTTCCTAGCTACAATAGGTGTATCCACATTACTTCTCTATTGTCTCTCAGGTGTTAGTACATTCAATTCCATTGAAACCATGGCATGGTCGCTAAAAGTTGTGAAGATAGTATCAACCTTTACAACCCTTGCGATGAGCGGGCCGTCAAAAGTATGTAATCAATCGTTGAGCCCACCCCATTGCTTTGGAAAGTTTCCTGGAGGATATCTTTAAAGAAGCTAATAGCTTATTAAGACCATTACCATAATCACTGTGGACAAAATGTTGTATGGGATTACCCCGCATATCCTCGAGTCCACAAACATGGGCTGTATTATGGTTACAAGGATGTATGTTAAAATCACCTAACCATATAATGTTTGGGTTCTGGGACTTATTCCTGTGTGCAATGTCAGATATGGCTTTGTCTAGTTCATCCACAATCGTATTCATTGTTAGGCCAAATCGGTTATTATAAAAATTTACTAAGACCCATATCCCTTCCTGCTGTATTTCCAATACCAAAATGTGAAAATTTTTGTTCGGTTGTAGAATTGTTTTTACTTTTACCACTAGGTCGTTCCTAATTAAGGTTACAATGCCACCCTTTGCCCTCCCAGAAGTAGATGGAATTGCTTCACTCTGATAGGATCTGAAACCGTTAATGAAGATGGGGTCCAGGGCCCAAGTTTCCTGGAAGCATACTATTTCCTGATCGTTCCATGACTGCAACCAATTTGTATCAGTCAACTTGCGGGTGATACCTGCCACATTCCATGAGGATATTTTCCATACATTTCTTTGTTTCTCCTGTTGTGTGGAAAGTAAATGTGGACTAGGTACCTGTAGAGTAAGTAGTTGTAAGCTCTCCATGTTTACAGAGATTTGGGGGTATTGCCTTTTTCGGATCTTCTGTGTGCTTGTGTGAACTGACTGTAGTCAGTCACAAGCATCAAGGTCGGAGAGGGGCGCATATCTGTTCTCTAACCTCCAATCCATAGTCCCACTATTTCCCCAGGGTTGGCTCTAATGATCTTTCCTTGGGTTGTAAATGATCCGGAGATCTAAATAGTGTGGGTGGTCTATAGAAAAATCCTAGTGGTAAAGCAATAATGTGTGAATTTCTCATATAAACGTTACCCAGGTGCTCCAGGATAAAGCCAACAGCAAGTTTGCTTTTAAAATTTAAAACCACACAGTCTCCCGTCAAATGTTTCCTAGCTGGGCCCACCCATGATACCCTTCTTGCCATTATTATCTGTTTTCCAATATTCCTGCCTTTAGCCCCCACCAAATCCAAATTTTGGTTTAACCAGTGGAGAGATTTCGACATTGGTTGTGTTGTTGATTCGGGTTGTCCCTCCCGTAATAGTGGGACATTCCCCAACACTAAGGCCAAGGGAGCCGCTGCTGGTGGTAAATGTAGAATCTGTGCCTCATTTACCTGTTTAGTCACAACAGAGGTTCTTTCTATCACCAGGCTATCCTGGTTACCCCACTGTCAGTGTACCATTCTGGCCTATAGGATATATATTAGAATTTGCCACTACCTGGCTTGTTGTATCAGCCACTTCTATAGTATTTCTAGCACTGCGAGGCTTTGTGTTACAGGGGCCAAACGGCTAATTATAAGTTGAGCTGCATTAGTAGTTGTTGCCTCTCGGTTTTCGTTTGCCTGTTGAGCCCTGTTTACTAAACCAGGGGGTGTATTTAACATCATTGTGCTACAGCCAGGTCCCGTTCCAGGCTTACTGTCACTTGTGTGCACGTTTTTAGAACTACCTCTAGTGCATGGAAGTTTTCTTTGGTATGAAGTTCTAAGGCAGTTAACTTTTCCTCTATCTTGTTTAATTTTAATGAGATAGGATTTAACATTATATAAACCAATGTTTCTAATCTCTGCAACATAGGTTCAGACATAAGGGAGGAGTAAGCCAAATTTCCTGTTTCTCTGTCAGTTAGTTCCTGATGGGCTGTTCCCAATATTACGTCCCCCCCTCCCGCTTATTAAGTCTCGGGGCTTTTGATGGTTTAGATTTTTGCGAGCCCCCAGCCCTTTTTCTCTTTACAGCAGTGTCAATGCTACTCTTTGGGAGTCCTTTCATTGCAGTAACCATTTATGAAACTCTTTGCGAGATGCCAGTCAAGTCCATGTCCTGAGGTGTAGGTACTATGCTGGTGGCTTCTTCCGTGACCGAATCTCTTAGCAGTGGCTCAATTAGATTATGCTTTGGCAAAGTCCCCACCAAAGATAACCTTTTCTGATTTGGGGGTTCCAGCGATAATCGGCGTTCTGTTATCTCAATTTCATGTTCCAGGACAGACGTAGCCCTTGTTAAAAAAGAGTCAAGTGTCCCCACTATACTTATGCCCCCACGGGGATTTTGGCCCTCTCGTTTGCTCATTGTAGCTCTGCTTTTCAACGTAATCAGAGGAGCAGTAAATCGAGCAATCAGGGAATGGTGATGTCTGTCTCAGGTGGCACTCACATGAAAACAATTAAAACGCTTTTACCTTTGGTCTTCTCTGGACTTTCCTGTAGTTGTTAGAGGGGGGCCGCAGCCCAGCCTCCTCCGGGCGTGGACGGGCCTGGGCTTGGCCCGGGCTCGTCCCCGCGCGCGTCCCGCGCCACGGGTGAGCTCCGTGATGTTAAGCGCGACCTACTTGCTGGGTCTGCTGGACATTGCAGTCCTCCTCCGGGTGTGAGCTCCTCCAGGTGGGCGGGCGAAAAACAAACAGACTGGCGGCTACAATACGCCGCGGGTGAGCTCTGTGATTTTAAGCGCGACCTACGCGTTGGGGCTGCTGGACATTGTAGTCCTCCTCCGGGTGTGATCTCCTCCAGGCGGGCGGGCGAAAAAAACCCAGACTGGTGAATTATGCATTATGTTGTTGACACCTTAGTGTCAACAACCTCTAATTTTTGGTAGCCCGACACCCTAGGTATGTGTACGAGAGGGGCTGTGACACATGCGGAGGGGTGCGCACATAAGTGCCAGGCTGCTAAGACACTAGGTCACTGCCAGGCCAGTATTCTACCAGCCGCAAGCTGAAACATTAGGGGGAGCACTCTGTTTAACCCTGGTAATACTCCTGTATTACCATGATTACATTTCATATGCATGGTTAACGATGTCCGCTCTTCAAAACCTCTTCAAATCAACATTGCCAGTCTTCTCGACACAACTAATCTTCACCTATTATGCATTTCGGAAACTTGCTACACCGTTCCGAGGGGCATTCTAGCTTAACTGAAGGCAGCTACCTAAAAGAAAGGGCAATACTGCCGTAATTTTCAAGGGGCCACTAAACTGCAAAAGTTTTTCCATTGTGCCTTTTGCCACTTTGTCACAATGTAGTCTTCTCGAGCTCCATCTAAAACCACCTATTTTCACATTTGTCATCCATTCAGGCTCGTTAGCGCAGTGACCGGCTGCCCTTCCCCTGCAGGCGGCTCTTGTCTACCAGGGCGGAGCGCTCCTGGGTGCTTAGCTGCTCGCCCCTCTGCTGCCGAGTGCTGCTGCTAAATCTCAAATGGAGAGTGTTGGCTGGGATATGTAAATCTGAAACACTTTTCACAACAGGTGTCTACCCGTCCAAGTACGGCACCAGAGAAAGTTATATTATGCATCTGATTGAGCATTGAAGACAACTGTGCGTTTTTAATAAAGAAAACAGCACCCCAGATGCCAGTGCAATACATTTGCAGTGCACGTTCGTCAGCTTTCATGACATTAGCATTCACCAAAGATGGCGCATGCAATGTGTCTCGCTCATTTGTTTTTGAGGCAGCGCGAGACGCTGCACAATGTGATATTAATGGCCACGTCTCTTTTTCAGCTGTGCCTTCTGATTACAGTTGTGAACTCAGACGATGTGTCGGGATGGTGTGTAGGCTTCTTCTGTCGCTGCATTTGATGCGACAGTTCACACCTCGTTGTCTCAAAACTGGTTCACCCGGTTTCCTGCTGTTTTAGTAAACCTAGACCCCCACCCCCTCACCCCCCCCACCCACCGCCTTCGCTTGAGGAACTACTCTTCTCTTCGAGCGTTTTGTTTTCATGAAGACCGATTTACATCTGATTGCACATGGAGATGGTGGTTACGGGTTCCTCAGAAACACAAAAGAAAGAAGGCAGCCAAGATTTTAAAAAAACAAAAAAACTATGTAAACGAGAGCTGCAACTTATTTTACATTTGAAAACGCGAGTCTTCTCGTTTTATGAAGGTTTCATCTGTCAAAGCTTGGCGTCATTACTTGATTCATGCAAATTTCCCCAATTCTCCTTGTTATGCTTTAGCCTGGATGAATCTCATGTGAAAAATACACAAAATGTCAAATAAAATTAAGCATTCTTACGTGAAAAGCCAGTCCGGCTTTTAGAGCGATTTATTTAGTGGAAATCGGATTGTGTGTGACGAAAACAGCTGCTGTATGCAGTCTGTATTGCTTATTCATGCATTGTTCCCATGTACAATAACAGGATTTTTACCTAAAGCCAATTTCCGTTACTCAATAGCATAATGGCATTTCTGTTTCCGGGCAGCTATGCACTTTATAAGTTATTACACAACAGAACAACATAAGATTGAACATTTCACGCATAGAGTGCAACAGAGGCTGACTAAGGATACATGGAAGATAAGACATACACCCTCGACCAAAGCATGATACAAACTATTTTTGTGCCATAGTCTACTCACATGAAATTAATGTAATGTAAAGGAGTCTTGTATAGCGCATGCTGTCACCCTTCGGGTATCCTGGAGCTTTAACCTACCGAGTTGAAAAAGGTACCTGTAAACTAATTGCCCGGGGATTCATAGCACAGATTACTTCTACCTAGGAAACAGCCAGGTCTTCAGCCTCTTCCTAAATGGAAGCATAGAATGAATTTGCCTGATGTCTGAGGGGAGTTCATTCCATAGCCGTGAAGCTGCCACGCCAAAGGCTCTGCCACCAGACTTCGTTTGCTTAAACCTTGAGGTGTTTACCAGGTTTGCATTTGCCGAACGAAGAGTTCTCTTGGGAGCATACCAAGTGAATTTCCTCTGCACGGGTTCTGGGACCATTCCGTGTGCAGCTCTGAACACAATACAGATGGATTTAAATTGTATCCTCTGGTGAACTGGCAGCCAATGAAGGTCCTTCAGGGCCATAGAAGTTGAGGAACTACACTGCCTGTGCAGAGCTAATTTGGCTGCTATTGACTGGATACTTTGCAACCTCTGTATTGTAGATTTTTAAGCACCCAAGTACAGTGAGTTGCTCAAAAACACACACCTCACGACTTGTGATCTAGTGACATCAGGCAAGAGTGGCAAAATCTTTTGTAGAGCTTTGAGCAGGGAAAAACATGTGCTAACTGTTTTACTGGCTTGTGTATCCAGCTGCAGGTTATCATCCAGCAGAAACCCCAAATTACCCACCATTTAAACTGGTGCTAGAGGTTTATCTGTTGGGAGTAAGCTGAAATTCTAACGGTAGGGGACGAGCAATCTTGGTTGTTGAGCAGTATACAATCTCCGTTTTTTCCCAATTAAATTGTAACAAGTTGATTCTAAGCCATTTAGTAGTTAGTTGCAAACACTCCTGGAATTTATTCAGGGAAACTGCCTGGTTGCCTTCAAATGAGAACACCAATTGCGTGTCATCTGCATAGTTTACAAGATCAATATCAAAAGATTTGATAATGGAGATGAACGGACGCACATAAATGTTAAATAAAATTGAGCTTATACCTGATCCCTGTGGTACTCCGTGGCATACAGGGGTTTAGGAGGATGTGAAAGGTGGAACTGTTACTACTTGTTGTCTACCTGTCAGATATGAATATAGCCGATTCAGTGCCAAACCTTTTACTCCAATACTCTCTAGTCTTTCCAGTAAGATATTATGATTCACCATATCAAATGCGGCTGACATATCCAATAATACCAGTACACTTGAGTTACCATTGTCAGCCCGCATTCTTAGGTTATCTAATACTGTCACTAGGGTGGTTTCAGTTCCATGCCCCGGACAAAACCCAAATTGGGCCTCATCTAAAAGATGATTTTCTTCTAGAAAGAGAGAGATTTACTGACTTCACTCTCCAGAATTTTTACCGGATAAGGCAGCAAGGAGATAGGCCTAAAGCTTGCCGGGCAAAGGGGGTCTAATGTGGGTTTCTTAAGTAGGGTGGTCACCACAGCTAACTTCCAACCCTCAGGTACTAATGATCTAGTGATTGGCAACAGATGTGCCATAACCGGGGAAAGATTTCAGAGCTGAATTCATTCCATATCCATAAAGAAAAAATTGTGCTTACTCTCTAAATTTGTTTGACTATCAACTACAAACCGCTGCAGTGGAAAAATAAAAGGCACATTTTTGTGTCTGTTAGTAGCAATTGCCAGAGTCAACAGCTAAGCCCTAAGAACTGGGTAGTACATTTAGTGGAAAGGACAGAAGCATCAATATATTGTTCCTAGCACCCTTTCCTGCTTTATTTACATCTGGAAAATATAATTTTGGGAATAACTGTATGTAATTGGCACATTGTACAAATTATAGCAAGGTGAGACAGTAACAACACATCATTCCCATTTCAATAACCACAAATCCCAGAGATCTTTTTTTACTGTATTGGGGAAAAATGTGAGGTAGATTGTCATTAATGTATTTTACTCAGCCCACTTCTGGCTAGTGAGATGAAGAAGGGGCGTGGCCAATCTAATAAAGGGCGTGGCTTAAAACACGTAAACTAAAAATCTGTGCTTAGCATAGTGTGCCACACTACTGGGATTTTGCTGGTTCTGCCAGCATCCATTTATATGATACAACAAGTAACATTATAACTACAACAAGTCAGGACCATTGGCTTTGTCAATGGCTGTTAGTTGCATATTACAAAGGACAATTGAAAGATGTTCTGCTTCTCTGTGCTTGTTTTAATAGCATCATGGTGTTTGAGGCCGCGTAATATCTAAGACTAAATTATCATAATCGCAGAACCAGTTATGGCATCCATTGGCATTCTAAAGTATAGAATTTATACTCATTGTTTTCTTTGTCTACACAGCTAAAAACTTATAAGGTCCCAAAAGCGAGACCGATTGCATTGCATATGCTTGTTTTAATTGGAGGTGGTGAAAGGAGACAAAACAAAAGTACTCCAGCGGCCTTAGGCCAACAAAAATAGTAAAGGAAAAAAGGATTAGTCCAGCTAGTTATGAGCCGAGGCATTTCAAGTCTGCATAATATTATGAGAAAACCTACAGAAGTATTTTCACATTCCTGTGGAGAAAAAATAATTTGTTAAGCGACTGAATAATCATGTTAATTAATGTTTCTTAGACAAATGCTAACAATAATGTGAAAATGAATCTAAATGCACGCATTTATTTCCAATATTCTAAAATGTTTGGAAAACAGGCTCACTAAAGCATGTAGTCGTACACAACCTCGTGAACAACTATCTTCAGCTACAATTTGCGCGCCATAATGCGAACTCTCGGTCACTCGCACAAATTTGCCTCTAGTCTACACACATCACTCGGAATTCCTTGCGTCACGGTCATTGGCACACAACACTCAGCATTCTTTGCGTCACGGTGTTATGACGCACATCACTCAGCATGCTTTGCGTCATGGTGCTCTGACGCACCTCACTCAGCATTCTTTGCGTCACGGTGCTATGACGCACCTTTTCTTAAGCCACCATTTGCATGTTCGTACACCTACTAGAACATGTGTTTGAAACATTTAAAAGCGGGGTATACAAGTCCCAGGGTATACAAGTCACAGGGCCGTATCATGGTGAGATGCGCTGCCTCAACAGAGCCCAACACATGTTTTTACGCACCTGCAGTTTTTATAGTGAATTAATATAGCCAGAAAGTTCTTGGAATTAAGGCTTGATTTTAATAGGGCATGTTTTGCCTCTTTATGAGATGCGTTCTCTGAAATGATGCCCTATATCAAAAATATATAATGAATAGATACACTTTACACTCTGCAGGCGCATACAAATAAGCATTCAGCTCTACTCCGAACAAGTGCAGCCCATCGTGATACCGCCCAGGGAGTGGCTGACTAACGGACGGACAGCTCTTTACAAAGTTTTATTCCTCAAATCCTCACTACTCAGAAAGGCCTGCAACTTGGCAGACTTGCTGTTGTCAGGGCTTTAAGTGGTCCGGGTCTCACCGGTGCTGAGCACCGGCAGTTTTTTAAAGGGGGCCGCGAAACGGGTCTCTATCGGGCTCTGTATTGCTCCTTATTAACCTTGAGCAATGCAGGCTCTGCCCTTAATCAGTTTTCTTCCCACCTCTCTAAATGGTCCTTCTCAGTTGCCTCAACAGATCATCATCCACCCCCTCTACTCGATGGTGTCCAACAAGTTTGACCGGGGTCCTCTCCTCCCTCCCCATACCTATTCCCGTGGCAACTTTTCGTCTTTTGTGTTTAATTACCATCTATATTCTTAGAATACGCAAATGGCCTTTCAAACCCAACTTCTTAAGCCCTTATGCATTTAACTATATTCAACTGATTCACTGTTCATTACTGGATTGGGAAAAATAGCAGGAAGGAACTGTGTTGAGTCCAGATAACATAATTTCAGTCTTCCAGTTTACAAGTGGGCATCCATCAGCAAAAAGCCTTAACTCACTCCGAGATGGAGTTTGAGGGATGAAGCACCCCCCGCCTTTATGTTCTGTGATGTTGTGTCTTGTATGCATCGTAGTTTTATCAGCATTGAGATGGTGTCTTGGTGGAATTGCATTATCACTCCTTGAGGTGGGTGGATACTTGAATATGCAGAGGAGGCAATGAAGAATCATGATGAACTCCACAGTAAAGACTTGGAGGGGGGAGGGGTAAAACAGCTCATCATTAACTGCAAAACTGCACACCAAAGAGACAAGTTGAGAGCCGAAAAAAAACATTCAACAGATCCTAAGAAGACTTAAAAATCAGGCAGCGAGGAATAATATTAAAATATCGAATGTCCCGGAGGGTGCTGAAGTGGTATACATCAAATCGTTTGCAATTGGTCACATGCAGGAGGGCTTGCTGAGTGTGGGCATAACTAAGCTAAAAGAAGACCATAATGTTGTAAATCCACATGGTGTATAGAGATCCTTACAGGTTGAACCCAAACAGGAAACTCCCAAGAAAGATTTTGGAAAATTTCTGGTCATTTATGGTGGAGGATTTAAATCTGAGCACTGCTTTGAAGGTAAAATCAGTGGAGTACAAAGCGGTATCATATGTGATAAAACAGAAGTCTGTCAATAAGTCCCCTGCCTCACTGAAGGCGAAGTGGAACAAGATGGTAGTGGTAAAGACTGAGGAGGAGGGTTATTTGATTCAAAGTATGAAGGAAGCTACACAGATGACCGGAGTCTGACTGTGGGCCTCCACAAACATTTCAAATTAATTTGGAGTGGTTTTAACTTGAGCTGCAACGTGTACAGAGGGGTGTACTCATAGACTTCATTCGTTGACTTTACAGTTTACATCTAATCTAGTCATTTATTATGTTAAGTTTGGCGTATAGCTGCCTCATGTGGTAGTTTAATGGCAATGGGTGTTGGTTTATGGTGAATACTCGAATCTGCTATTATCAGCTAGGAGACTGTTGGGGGTTACTGGGATGGTGTAGAGCAAGTTGGGGAAAAATATTAAAATTGTTACCCTCTTCACCTACGCAATGCTTTCTCTTGGGAAGTAGGTTCATTACAATGACTAGGCAAAGAGTGAAAATAATTTCCTGGAATGTGAACGGGTTGAGTATAAAGAAAAGGCAGAGACTGGTTTTAGAGTTTTTGAAAGTGGGGGCCATTTAATGTTTATTACAGGAAACATCTTGCAGAGGGGAGGCCAAGAGCAGTGGCTGAGAGTCAGTCTCGCATTCAAGAGGTGGTTTGTATTTCACAGATAGGGTGTAATTAATGGGTTGCACTCCTGGTAAGAGGTAATTCCAGGATTACTGTAATCTGGCCAGAGACCACTCCAAATGGCAGGTGGATAATTGCACATATTCAGTTGGTGCAATATCATTTTTCATATGTTGGTTACTATGGTCCAAATTTTGATGACACGCAGGGGTGGCTTCTCCGCTAAGGCAGAGGAGCGTTGCACCACAAGAAAAATAATATAACAATAACGCCATGTTATTACCATTTTATTTTTCCCTAGCGACTCTGTAGGTGCGGGGATGGGCAGCCCACAGAGCAAGAGAGGAGTGGTAGGCACTCTCCAACTGCGAATGACGGTTTGGCTGGCTGGCCAAACAGTCATGTGCACTTTGCATGTTCTCCACTGGCTGTAATGCACAGCCTGGGTGCAGAACATGCACAGCTCCTAAGTCCCAATCTGAGCACCGTGGTTTGGCGCTCAGACCAATCACAACGCTGCTATCAGCAGCACCATGATTTTCTAGAGGAGCCTGGAAACATTGGTGCTCCCTTTTCCTGCGTCATGCGGAGAAGGACGGACGAGAGGTGGCTGCTGGTAAGGTAAGTTTAGTTTTTTTCCCCCCTCTTTTTTCTTTAAACCTCACCCACCCAACCCCTGCTGCCCTGTATCAGCCACTACGTAGGACACGTCTACTAATATACAATTATTTGCAAAGCTACTGGATTATAATGCCCCTATTTTATTTGTGGAGGGGTGATTTTAATACCTTGTTGGACAGTAAACTGGAAAGATCTATATCTCGGCCCCATTGTAATTCACCCAAATCAGCCACCTTTTAAAATAAATATAATACAGGATCTAGGATTAGTGGATGTTTGGATGGTGAGAATGGGCAAAAGAAAGTATATTAATTTCATAGTAAAAATGATGGGAATAGCTCTAGGATTGATTTCTGTCTGGTGGATGGGAGTTTTTTTTTTTTGTTTCCTCTCAAAATCTGTTTATTGAAGTTTAACAGCCTACACAAATACCGGCCATGCAATACAATATGCGAAGCCCATATGGACCTTAGTACAATGGCATAGCCTTACACACTGACTATAGCCAAGATCATGAGGCAAACGTAGAGAACCAACAACGAGAATATAGCACAACCAGGCAGTAGCATTAGGTCACTAGCAACAAAGTACATCAGCTAGAATGCTGTTACAACCTCATGGTATAATGGAATGGACAGAAGGCTTTTAGAGCGGGGATTAATGTGTCTTATGATAAGTCTTCTCTTTCAGACCACTCTCTAGTGGAAAATGTATTGGACTTTGAAGTTAAGCAAGTAAGTTGGAGATGGACAATGGAAAGGAGATTAATTAAGCAACAATCCTTAACTCCACTTCTTCATGCACACACTGCTCTTCCTTAAGAAAAACCTTACTAGTGAGTCGCTTACGGTGGTTTGAGATTCATACAAGGCCTATTTGAGAGGCATGATTATCAATTTGGCTACAAACTACACCAGAAACGAGAGGCGGGTAGAATCAGTGCTTCAGAGAGACTGGAACATTGAAACAGCCGCAAGTTCATCAAGGGCAGGATCAGTTGTACACCACAATTAGTGATGCACTAGAGAAATGTAAATCTGTAGCTAGAGCAAGAATAGAGCAAAAAACGCAGGATCAATGACAGGCAAGGAGTATGCACATGCATGAATGTGGTGAAGGTTTCTGGAAAGCTTTGGCATGGAAGATAAAGATGCAACCAATTTGGAATAACATCGCAGGTATTGAATGCGTACAAGTAGGTCCTGTGGTCACTAGTGATAAGGGAACTGGGGAGGCTTTCCAGGAGTTCATTCTGTCTCTTTATTGTGAAACTATGCGTCATATCAGAACCATGCTCCAAACACTATTTTAACAGAATCCATCAAGGACTTGAAGGAAATATAATCATTCCCTAAGGAACACAATAGTGTTTGGAACATGGTTCTGATATGAAAATACAATATCAAAACATCCAATAAACACGACATATGACTATCGTAATAAGGATAAAAAAAAAATGTGTACTTGGCATCCTTTAATGTTTTAACCCAATCGTGGGTCTCACGCTGTACCCAGGGGGACGTCCCCTAACCAGGAGACGCTACTTGTTGTATTTGGGAAAAATGTCAAGAGCCGAGTTGTAAGAAACAAGGTGCCCCTGCTGCTGATAATATGCATATGTTTGCCACTTGCAGGAGCTTCTTTCTTTCTGGGAGGAGGTAAGTAAGATTATATCTGCGGTGATTGGTCAAAGACTGCAGGTAAGCCCAACTGCTATGTTGTTTGGAGTAGACATTAAGGACATGGACGGTGGAGCATAAATGAGAGGAAGTTGATATTTTCTCTCATGTTGATCGCAAGGCATGCAATTCATAAGGAATTAGTCGAGCAGTCTCCATCGGACGTAAAAGACTGGTTAAAGGAGGTACGCAGAGAAAATTAAATTAACCGGACTTGCTTGTCGAGTGGGAGAATACAATTTTGGCAACAACTAACAGAATCGCTAGAGCAGTGGAAACGGCCGGACTGGGAACACAAACCAGCCCTGGCAATTCAGCTGGACCAGCCCCTGGGTGCTAGTGCGAATCACCAGTCACAAGGGGGGAGATGTGTGAGGAATGCTGTCATTTTGTTACAGGGGGCCCCCTATAACAAAAGCGCCCCCCACCACTCCAAAACCGTTCCCCACCCTTCCAGCCCACTTGGGAAATGCCCGGTGCCCGCTACGCCCAGTCTGTCCCCAGTGGAAAGGGTCCAACTATTTTGAAATATTTTCCACTCATTGATATGTCTGCAGTAAATAGTCTGTCTGCCAAACTCTGTGCCGGCCCTAGATGCAATCCATCTGGGGAGGAGAAAGCACTGGAGAGGCGGGGTTTGATACGCAGAACATGTAGTTTTCTTACTGTGCCTCACTGTCAACGCACCGGTAACATATGGCCCACGAGTACTCACAACAAGACACATTTGACGGGGACACGGTCAGTGAAACACTGTAAAATCACTAATTTTGCATGCAAACGAGAACTGGCGATAAAAACATTGTAAAAGTCTTGATTTCCACATGGAGCCAAGGACCCAGCGCACTTTGTGTAGTTCTTGTAGGATCCTGCAAGAAATACATATACTTCATGAGGAAAGAACATTTGCACCCCCCTTGGTGCCACACAAAAAACACGAACAGACAATTTGAAAAAGACGGCTCACCAATGTTGCTTTCTCCACTCCTATTAATAGTCAACTGCCTCTGTAATGGGGAAACTTTGATGGTCTTTAGCCAAGTATATAATTAAAAGATGCCGAAAAGAAAGGGAATACTAAGTAGTGCCTAGAGCGATGGCCACCCCCGGTGTTTTCAAACTCTTCTTTGTTTAAATCAGCATAATGATCTATGAAAATTTAAAAAAAAAAAAAAGACAAAATGCACTACATTCCCCGAAAAATCTTAGCATCTTTGGAGAGAGCTTCAAAACGCATAGTCTGCCTTTCTCAATACACCAAAGTCCCTTTCTGATCATTACATCTTTTTAAAAAGACCATAGTGTTAACTAAGGCACAATATATCATGTGTCACAACCCCAGATAAAATTACTTCTGACAAAGTCACTGCAAACTTTATCTATGAAATGAGCAAATGTTGCTCTTGTGTGTACAACTTGGCGCTTTGATTCAAAAAGGGGCCTACAGGGATGGATAATTTGCATTTTTCATTTCATATCTATTCAGTGCCAATGATTAAAATCGTACTTTCTTTGTTACGAAAAAAATAACATTGCTAAAATATCATCTCTTTTCTAAAGTCCCTTGTACTACGATTCTCTTTCACAGTTTAATGTTCCAATATTGAAAATCTGTTTACGTTTTTTACCTAAGTGTAAAAAGGCCTCATTTATGCAAGCATACAGTAGCGCAACAAGAGATAACATTTTTAGATCAGGCATTCCGCTCAGTTCATTGGGGTGACCTTCCTTAATCAATAGCTGTTTAATTTACCAGAGTAATGAAACTGCACCGGCCCCCGAGAGGTTATAAAACTCATGAAGATTCAAGATGGATGCCATCTTGCTCCATCAATAGCCTCTGCAAGGTCGGTGGGCTGACCTTTTGACGATAGCTGATTGCTGACAACGCACGAAATAAGTGCTTGCTTATCATGCGAGACAGGTTTTGAAACATCAGTATGTCGCTGCGTACTAATACAGCCTGCAGTGCAATGGTGTTTCCAGATAACAGGAAGTCGGGGGTTTTGACAGTGTGCAGAATCAAAGAGGTGCGTACAGAACGAACAGAACAAACTACATATTTGAAGTCGGAGTGTGCTCGAGCTAAATTGCACAAGCTTAAAAAGATACGTTTGAGTTGGCTTCGTCTTGGCAAATGAAAAGAAAGATTGTCAAATTTTCAACAAAAAGTAGAATGTATCCAGCTCGAAGTTAAAGCAGAGTAAAACAAGCATTGGTTAATGCGGCAACACTTGCAGATAGAGACGCAGACGATTGTTTACATGCGTTGCATACACAAATACTGTTCAGCACATTAAAGGTAGTCCTCTAGGCGTTGAAATAAAGAATGACTTGGCGTTATCACTGCTAAATGTGGAGCCTAAGATTCTCGCAAATGTTCTTGCGACACGCCTCAAAGTTATTAACATGTTAGTCCACCCTGACCAGTCGGGCTTCATGCCACACCGTAATACGGCACTTAATCTACGCCGCCTACACGGAGTACTGGGCGGAGTATCGACCATACTTGAACCGGCTTTATTGGTATCTTTAGATGCCACCATGGCTTTTGATATGGTCGAATGGCCATACCTCTTTGCGGTTTTGGACAAATTAGGGTTTGGTCCTTCATTTGTAAGCTGGGTCCACCTGCTGTATTCCAGTCCCATGGCCCGGGTGGTAGTGAACAACAGTAAGTCTCTAGATTTCCAGCTGATCCGGGGCACACGCCAGGGATGTCCTTTGTCTCCGCTCCTCTTTGCGCTGGCACTGGAACCCCTGACGGCTTGGATTCGGTAGGATCAAGTAATTCGCGGAATGCAATGGGCCCAAGGCTGGGAGGACAAGATTTCGCTGTACGCAGACGACATTCTTCTTTATATGACTTCTCCAAGAGCCTCATTGATTGGTTTCTTCGACATTCTCACAATCTTCTGGAAATTCTCAGGCTTTACCGTGAACTGGACAAAGTCAGTTGTCTATGTCCTCCAGGGAGGTCCACCTACTCTACAGAGGAACTGCCCAATCCAAATAGCGGCGGAGGGCTTCCGATACCTCGGCATCTATGTAACGCTGAATTCAGAACTCCGCTTTGCCCATAATTTGGAACCACCTATTCGTAGGCTAAAAAGCGATGTCCGACATTGGAAATCCCTCCCTCTTTCCTTATTGGGTAGAGCAGCCCTCTTCAAGATGATGGCCCTTCCCCGATTCTTGTACGCTCTCCAGAATGCAATGGACCCAGTCCCTGCGTCCTACTTTAAAGAAATCGAAAACCTACAAAGAGAACTCCTTTGGGACGGCAGGTCCCGAATTGCGTTCTCTAAGTTGACGCTCAATTGGTACGACGGGGGCATCAGTCTCCCAGACATCAAAAAATACTACTGGGCGTCTCATTTGCGGCAATCAATCATGGGGTCTATGGTTGTCCGAATGATCCCGGATATGCCATGGACAGGTGGTTGCTCCAAGGGGGAGATTACAGCAGAGCATTATACGCCAAACCCTGCAGATTCCCTCTTACCGGGCCAACTGCACACTCAATCCATATATGGCATGCGGCCAACAAACAACTAGGATGGGATGATAAATTCACGCTGGCTACTCTACGATGGAGTTCCGAGAGATTGGGGAGCCTGTGGCAAACCAAGGGTTTTGACAAATGGGACCTTATCGGAATCTCACAAATTAAAGATATCTGGGGGACGGTCATACCTTTCGCCACTCTTAAACAGCAATACAGCCTGGCTGACACAGAATACTATCATTATCTCTAAATACGACACACCCTACATACCCAGATAGCCGGGAACACCACGCTTCGGGAAGCCTCCCCCCCTAGAGGACAGAATACTTGATGGCCATCTCCCGGAGAAGGCTTTCTCGCTTATATATAAAAAGCTAATTAATAACAATGCAGACCCACTACAAGCCTTGAAGGAGAAATGGGTCGGAGATGGCTTGGAGCTAGACGTGGACGACTGGCAGGGGGCAGTTTCCTCCCCACGGGAGGTTGCCATGCGGGCCAGGCTGAGATAGGTAGAGCTCAAAATATTGCATAGGATCTACATTACAGGGTCTGGCTTGGTGCGAATGGGTAAGGCGGAGAATGACGAGTGCAGAAGGGGGTGCGGTGAAATGGGGACTTTTATGCACATCCTGTGGAATTGCCAATGCATACAATCATACTAGGGAGCCATACACCGAACGCTACGGGACATCCTCCATATAGACATGCAGCCCGAAGGTGTCTCCTTAATCTATGGGAGCCGACATATCTCAATACATACGCTACACAATGGACAACCCTGACATACATGATAGCAAAAAAGGAACATAGCACAACAATGGGGGGCGAGTCAACCACCCAAACTGAGCAAGTGGACAGAAGACCTGGACTGGTGCATGTTCAGGGAGAAGTCAGTCTATGTCGCAAGAGGGTGCCCTAGTAAGTGGGGAAAGTTATGGGAAGCATTGGATTAGGTATAGAGGGGATATCTGCACTCCACCTACTCCCCAGATGGATTCTGAAACTCTGGAAACCCCTTGAATTCTCACAATCTGTAAATGTAACCTGCTAAATGATGTGGATGTCTGGAACTACGTAATTATGATGTCGCTTGCAAAGATTTTGTGATGGTGAGTTATGTCGAAATTGTTCAATAAAAAGAAATAAAAAAAATAATAAAAAAAGAATGACTTGGCGCATGTAACGGATATCTTACTGTTAACAGAAACCTGGTTAACAGACAAATCCTCTCTGGATACTCTAACGGCTCTCCTGCAAGACTATTATCTTCTTCAGACAAATAGGCAAAATAGTGGGGGGGGGGGGGAGGAGTATCTACAATTAAGAAACACCTTAGGTTCACCTGCCTGATTCCATCAGCTAGCCCTACTGTTCAAACCTGAAATAATTTCTGTTTGAATAAGCTGAAGCCATCTTGGTTGTGGCATCCATTTTGTTAGCTATGTAATTCTTCCGTCTTCACTGTTGCTCGCTCTTCTATTCTGCTTGTGTCATCAGCTTTAGTTAACTCCTTCTGTACTGAGTCAAAGCAATGTATTGGTGCCGAGAAAAGGCCTGTACCTGCTAAAATGCACCTGGCTAAAGATGTAACTGTCAATCATTTGTGTTGTTGTAAGCATTTCTGTTCTACCTCCCAATTTGCTAAGTGATTACCCATCTGCCCATTTCTGGCTGTAACTATTCCTGTGTGGGCTTGTACCTTCTATTTGTAACTACATGCTTACTCTGCAACAAACTCTGTATATAAGCACCATGGTCTGTGTATTCAATGTACTACCTCAGGCAGCACTTGAGAATGCTGTGTGGATGTAGTCCCACTCATGAGTGATTAATAAACTTGTTATTTGAATTCCAGCTTCAGTGACAATCTCTATTTTGTTGGTCTACGGACCCGTGGACAGAGAAGGGTGACCCCTGCACTGGTGTGCACATTAAAAGGCACAATTCCACACTATGTTTGATTGCCTCTTGATTAAGCTTGACTCTCCTAAGTCTCCCTTCATTTCTTCGGGGGCCTATCGACATATGCAACATATAGACATATGCAACATTTTCCACAACTTTTCGAAAAACCTTTATCCCCTTTGTTATTGACCATGCTAAAATCCTGATAATAGCCATGACTCCTAAACTAATTAGGAGGAGCTCTTCAGATGTTTCGAGGTAACCCTATGCGAATCATTAGTATGGGATAGTAGTGCAGAGCATGAAAAAATATACTGTGACTATAGTGATCAAGAAAGACGGTGAGTTAAAACTAACACCACGGCAGACGTCAGACTTTACTGTTGTCTGTACGGGTTACAATAAAAGCTATTTAAAAGCAAGTGCTCAGGGAGGTATAGTTACAACCCTCGGATTTGTATGTTCTTTGTTCTACATGTTTCTGCCCTCAAAATACTCTTCTTTGCGGTTTTAGGGCATTCATTAGGACCTATATGTAGTCACTTCTGCTAATCGCTGTCAAACTGAACAGTAGTCAAAACAATAACAAACATATATAAAGTGATCAAAAAAACATGAAGGACTCCACTTCTCCAGAGCCTGTGGAGAAATAGCATGTAATCAAAATACATCTTGGTTACATATCAGACCCAGATGTAAGCATATAGCATCCAATTGTACATTTTGAGGGCCACCTGATCCCATGAGAAAACATAACATTTCCTTATATGTGGTGTCAGCATGCTGTCCAGTGTTGGACATCAGATACAACTCCTAACCTTACCCTAAATAGTTGGGTCTATCGTCTCCACTCGAGGTGTCCCTGGCGATGGTGTACGTTACAATTGGAAAGAGAAGTCGAAGATGTACCTCAACTAAAAGCAAGAGATACTCAAACAATGCACTCATAAACCCAATAAAACTGAGCATGACTAAGCCCCAAGAGTAACAGGTAGGTTAATAACCAAATAGTGAATATAATTATGAAATTATATCAGATCATGGGAATTACCCATTTGCAATGTTTCAGTGATTTAATTTAAGAGCTTAAAGATTTAGCCACAAAGAGAGCTAATCTCCAATGACAGTAAAATTATGCAGCTAGTCAAAATTAGTGTTAGTTAATCTGGTCTAGGCTCTGTTCATGTTTAGAGTTGTGAAAACAAGGTAGAAACTGGAATCAAAATGTTAATTCTCACTTGATAGTGGTATGTATGAAAGTATGAATAGACAGCTCCTACTCAGTAAAGACGTTCATGATGTATAGTGTATGTGGGAGCAATTCCCAAATGTATGTACTGACAATCAGACATTTAGACCCATCCATCAGTCAGCGTAAGCCCCATACACATACTCATGGTACTAACCGTCTAGGGCAATCGACTCCAAGGAACTTCATCTTTTAACCCCTTCCCTGCTCATGACGGAACCACTCCGTCATGAGCCACGGGTGCCGTGTGCTCATGACGGAGTGGTTCCGTCATGCTGCGGCCGTTGGCGGCCGCTCCGCCCACGCGGCGCCGATTCCCCGCCTGTGCGGGCGATTAGCGCCGTGGGCGGAGTCATGACGGAACCACTCCGTCATGAGCACAGCTCAACCGTGACTCATGACGGAGTGGTTCCGTCATGAGCACGGCGCCACCGTAGTGCCCCCAAACCCCCCCCCAGCGCTGCGGCAGAATTCCTGCCGCAGCCAAGGGGTTGAGCCAATTCCAAGACTCTGTAACCTGAACACCCACAGAGAAACTGCGATATATCTTGGATCCTTGTGAATATTACTGCTTTATCAAGTACAGTCAAAAAAGGTCGTCTACTGTGTGTCCCTTTTCCCAAAAATGTTTAGTTAGTTTAGTCGAGACCCATTTGCATCTGATGGTACTATAATGCTCTGTGATGCGTGTCCTGATCTTGTGAGTCGTCACCCCTACATACTGGAGACCGCAGGGACAGGTGATGAGATAAATAAGTTTGTCACTGTTACAGTTTGTATGCTGTTGAGTTTCCCATGGAGTGTGAAGGCCTATATCCAGATATGTAATGTGTTTTGTATATGCACATACCCCAAAGGACCCACATGGGAAATGGCCGCTAACAGAGGGCAAGTTCCGTAATGTCCGACTATTGCGGATATGGTTAGCAGTTGCTTCTGATGTCAAACACTGGACAGCATGCGGACACCATATAGGGGGAAATATTTTTTGTCATGAGATCATGGTGGCCCTACTGTATGGTTACAACTGAGTCTGCTTTGTAACCTAGATGTAGTTTGATTATATGCTATCTCTCCACAGGAACTGGAGAAGTGGATTCCTTTAAGTTTTAGTGACCACTTTATCGATGTTTGTTATTGTTTTGAGTACCGTTTTCAGTAGACACTGAGGGCCAGATATACGACTGATTTTTGCCTGCGCAAATGGGTTTTAGACCCGTTTGCACATACAAAAAACCTGTGGGCCATGTACTAACCCTATTTTGCGAGTCGCTAATTAAATATCGACCCGCAAAATAGGGTTAGCACCTCACTTTTAGAAAGGGGCGTTCTGAGGGCGTATCTTCCTAATAGCGAGTCTGAACCCTATGTAAGAATGTTTTGCGACCGCAGTCGCAAAACACTTGCAGTTTACCACCTCTTCAAGAGGGTGGTAAACCATTCATAAATGGGAAGGGGTCCCCAGGGAACCCCTTCCCCTTTGTGAATGGGTGCACATTTTTTCAGAGCAGGCAGTGGTCCCAGGGACCACTACCTGCCCTTAAAAAACGAAACAAAAACGTTTCTTTTTTTTTGTTTTAATGCATTTAATTTCCCTTTAAGGATAACGGGCTGCATTAAAAAAAAACTGCTTTATTTAAAAGCAGTCCCAGACATGGAGGCCTGCTGTCCCCAGCAGGCCACCATCCCTGGGAGTGCCAGCCATTCCCAATAGGGTCGCAAATTGCAACAACCTCATTAATATGCATGAGGCATGCAATTTGCGACCCCATTGGGAATCGCAAACAGGGTCTCAGACACTGTTGTACATTGGCAATTGCGACTCGCAAATTGCGACGCGCAATTTGCGAGTCGCAATTGCCAATGGTCTAACATCTGGACCTGAATATAGGTCCTAATGAATGTCGCCACACCTCAGAGAAGCATATTTTTAGGGTAGAAACATGTTGACCAAATCCCAGGGTTGGACCTATGCCTCCCTGAGCCCTTTCTTTTGCATAGTTTTTATTCTAACCCCAACAGATAACAATAAAGTCTAACGTCTGTTGTGGAGTTAGTTTTAACTCAATGTTTTCCTTGATCACTATAGTCCCCCTATAGTTTTTTCATACTCTGAACTACTCACCCATTCTACTGACTCACATAGGGTTACATCAAAACATCCGAAGAGCTCCTCTTTCATTAGTTTAGGAGTCGTAGACGGCACCACACCTTTTTGTTGTGGTGTGAGGAGGAAACCTATGATGAAGCATGCCACCATTGGTGGGTGAGGGTTCTCGTCTCAAAAAGGAAATATTCCTTTACATCTTAGGTTATACTCAAACCCTTTAGATGTTTATTTAGACCCAGGTATTTCATTGTGTCTTTTTGATTATATTTTGAGAGAGAATAACCACTGGTCTTTAAATCTCCCTTGGCCTTCCTTGTGTGTTTGACATGAAATTCTACTCCATGACACCGACTATAAATCACCAGGAGGCAGGTGTTCATCAGTAGTTACGTCGCTGAAGTACCCTCACAAGCAGGACTATCCATTCCTCTACATTGTTACTGAGGACTGGAGATCGCTCACCATCGCTAGCCACCCACCTATTAATTACTAGTTTGGGCCACAATCTTCTGGGTAGGCAAGCCAACCCCTATTTTATACGCCACAGAGGTCCTCCCAGTTCTCCATGCAGTTCTTCTGTGGTCAATCGGGAGGGTGCAGGAAAAATGAGTGGCAAAAGAAGGGAACAATCATTGTCAGGCAGCTAGAAGGGAGCACCACCTCCCCGCCATCAAACAGGTCTATTGGGGAATGTCTCAGGGTTGATCACTTACTGTTAGAGTAGTCATTTCTGTTAACAGTGATGATATTTCTGGATATAGATGATCTGTATGCCCTAATGGGACCAAAATGTTAATGGATGGGAAAGGGGTGGGCAGTAGGAAGGAACAGTATTTTTTTTTTTAGATACTGCTCTTTACTTTGCGGTATGGTGGAGATTACCCTTCAAGTCATCAGGACAATAGCTGCCGCCATGGAATTGTGTCCGAAAATGCGATCTAGGATTGATACTAGTTGGAAACCTGTCCTCTTTAGTTTTAGTCAGCGCATGCGCTGTCACTTGTGCAACATTTTGTCCACCTATAAGGGGCTTAGAGACCACCCATTACTCACCACTGGTTGCCTTGATTTCCTCTTAGTGCATTTGTCCCTCCCTTGGTGCATGGCCCAAGTACCTCTTCCTTGCCCACTGTCCTTCCACTGCTCGCGCTTCCGGAGCTACTTTTTTTCTTTTATGCCCTCAGACTTCTCATGGCCTTCAGCAGTTCTTGATTCGTGCACCCCTCAACTTTTCCTCTCGTTGGTTCCCTACCTTCTCCGACACTTCTGCTTTCTCACAGTGCGAGAAGCAGAAACATAAAATGGTAGTTTTACAATTTTATATTTCTGCTTTTCGCACTGCGAGAAAGCAGTGGAGTGACGTTCCTCCGCACTAGTGGAGGAGCCGCCCCTGGATAAAGGATGCCCAAATCTACGTTATATAGGTATCATTGAAGAGTTCTGTCACACAAAATCTGCAGGCTCATATACGGACACAGATACAAAAATGGTACCACACAGTGAAATACGCAGTGCAGCACAACAACATAACTGCTGCACAAAACATGTGTCCAGGAAACTGCATGATTTTCCCGAGTGGAAGACTGTTATGAGTTGAAAATGTCTCAGAGGTACAAAAATAAAACCATAATTATAAGACATTCCTCCTCAGCCTAGCCTTTTGCTCGTAACTCCTGAGACTTCTGAACATGAGATTTGTCCTTGCGATCAATTTTTACATGAAATACTAGTAGGCATACTTCGTGCAATTACACATAATGTGTGCCCATTCTTGGCTGGGATGTGGGCAAAGAAGGCTGCAGTCTGTAATCAAATATTTGGGAGTGAGTGTGTTGCCTGTGGCCGTGGGTCAAAAATGAATGTAGGGGTGTGTTAATGCTACGATGCTTATTTTTATAATATTTTTATAATATTTTTATAATATTTTTATATAATTGCTTATTATTTGCAAGAGTGACCATAGATTGTTGACTCCCGTAGATGAAAACAAATCCATATATTTACAGATAAAACAAACAAGAGCTGCCAGGACCCAATTAACAATAAAAAAAACCTGGATATTTTGCTTCCGTAAAAAAACCAGGAAGATGAGGTAGAGTCCGCACAAAGGTTATTCAAAGCCTTTGTTGAGGCCACAGAAAAAGTAATATCACCAAAAGTTAGTATTGTTTTTCAGAAATTGGCAGCCATCACAGGTAAGGATAACAAAGTGTGCTGTGGACTATATAGAGCAACTCTTGCCATCATAAAACAAGCATTGGCATAGCCAATAGGTCTCGCTTTTGGGACCTTATTAGTGTTTAGCCATGCAACAGTTGCATAACAAAACACTTATAAGGTCCCAAAAGCGAGACCGATTGGCTATGCCAATGCTTGTTTTAACTGCTGCAATCTATTGAAGCCTCACGGAGAATATCAAAGCGGCCGTGTGGCCGCGAAAGTGAAACTAATCTCGGTAAAGCGCGACGCGCGCGCCCGCGCACATGCACTGTAGCTCTAGGGTGGCCTGGTAGCACTTTTTGGAGCCCTCACAAAATGTCTTGCCAGACCAGCGCATGCGCTGGGTCAGGCGAGACCTAAAAAGGCCAGCTTGATGGATTGGCTGATGGATGAGAACAAGAGACTTTATGCTATGTGTACAAATCTATCAATGCATTTATGCGTAGTCGTGTTGTGGGAGCTGGGGACAGACAAACCATCTGTCACTGCAGAGAACAATATTGACAAACATATTTAAAAGTAAATCCAGACCCCCATAGGTTTATGTATTGTATGACTCCCTACCACCAAAGAGCCTACAGTGGCTACTATGCGAAACCAGAGAGTCTCACTCCTAGTAAAGGAGCCCCGCTGGATTCATTGTGCAAGGTGTTCATTCATGTGGCACAAGTGTGGAGGCCACATTCTGAACACACCAGGCTGAAATCAGTGAGTGCCGAGATGTAGAAGCTGGCAGCGCTGCTTCGCAATTACTCAGCACCCAGACTTATAAGGGATATAGCACATATTCAACCAGAGGGCTGCGTCAATTACAGCTTTCTTCTTTGAGGGTCGCTAGTTCGTTCTTATTTCAGAGAGGAGGTGTGCGTGCCCTAAAGAGGAGAGGAGAAGGGTCTGTAATATAGTCCTAATCACGGTCTGTAGCATGGGTAAGGCGGACTTGCCCCTAATAGCAAACGTCTTCAAATATTATCGACACCATTCCAACATCGTACGTGGTTTACAAACTAAAACTGGATTATTACTGGAAAATTCTTTTGCAGTGACATATATACTCATTGAACAAGAGCCGCCCTTGGGTGTATTAAATATGGTCCTGTCGAAATCCCAGAACATACTGGGGTATGGTGTGTCAAATGCAAAAACAACAGTTGATGGACAGAATGCAGAACAATGTCATACATTCACCCCAGTACAGAGATCTGGGCCTAAATCCATCGTTTTTTTGCTCACCATGCCATTCCAGTTTGAACCCAGCCATATGCAAATCAGTCTTGACCCTGTGCCTCTTGGGAACAGTCCAGCCCGAACTGCCAAGCCAGGTCCTCCCTGGATTCGACAGTTCGGGCTGGACTGTTCCCATGAGGCACAGGGTCAAGACTGATTTGCATGTGGCCATGTCTGAACTGGGGTGGCCTGGTGAGCAAAATAACGATGGATGAAACCCAGATCTGTGAGTGGGGGTGAATGCTTTGCCAATGTGCAACATTCCGTCCATCATCTTGTGTGTTTTGCTGTTTGCCCTATGTGGGAAGGGTATGCCCAGACGTGGGTCCCGTGCTCACTACGCCACTGGAGTCAAGCTATCCTGGCTGAAGTGGGGTGAAACCCCGAAACCGGCCCTAGGATGCTTGATTCCGGTCCAGGGAAGACATGGCTTGGCAGTTCGGGCTGGACTGTTCCCATGAGGCACAGGGTCAAGACTGATTTGCATATGGTCATGTCTGAACTGGGGTGGCGTGGTGAGCAAAATAACGATGGATTAAACCCAGATCTGTGACTGGGGGTGAATGCTTTGCCAATGTGCAACATTCCGTCCATCATCTTGTGTGTTTTGCTGTTTGCCCTATGTGGGAAGGGTATGCCCAGATGTGGGTCCCGTGCTCACTACGCCACTGGAGTCAAGCTATCCTGGCTGAAGAGGGGTGAATCCCCGAAACCGGCCCTAGGATGCTTGATTCCGGTCCAGGGAAGACATGGCTTGGCAGTTCGGGCTGGACTGTTCCCATGAGGCACAGGGTCAAGACTGATTTGCATATGGTCATGTCTGAACTGGGGTGGCGTGGTGAGCAAAATAACGATTGATTAAACCCAGATCTGTGACTGGGGGTGAATGCTTTGCCAATGTGCAACATTCCGTCCATCATCTTGTGTGTTTTGCTGTACGGTGTGTAAAGCTATGATAAGGCACATGGCTCGTCACAGACACTGGAAAGCACTCCGCACCCAGGGGTTGAGGGGGGGGGGGGGGGGGGGGGGGGGAGTGTGCCACACTGCTGAAGGAAGTGTATAAAGTGAGAAACGCTCTAAAGATACAAAAACATTTCAGTGGAATAAAAATCGTTTCCAGGTAAGATCAGAAATCCGTAACATTTAAGTGAATTTGTTGCATGCCGTCGGGTGCCTGTTGGCTGCACTCGCTTTCATATCCTTTAAACTATTTCCTTACAGATGAGCGCACTGCATCACTTCTCTCTCCAAGAAAGAAGACACATCAACCAATTCCAAATGTGGGTTTCCCTAATGTCAGTGCTTTAACTGCCCAGGTACTGAGGTTCGGCACTTCTTAAATTCTAAAATGGAGAGTACCCGCACTTCGCAGCAACAGGAAATGCATTTACCACGGAGCCGACCGGGGTGGTTCATTTGGCGGGACATTGATCCTTGGAGTCGTAGCCTACCTGGCACGCCCACCACTCGGTCCACGAGCTCATGAGGTTACTTATCTCCTTTTAGCAAGTTAATAGGATTATGTAAGACCTATTAAGGCATTACGACTTCTTGGAGGCTATTTACTTCCTTTTTTCATTTCATTTTCTTACAATTTTTGTTTTAACACAACACAGTTAGTGGCAGGAAGGGATCCTTAAGGTCCTGACGAAGAAGCACGGGGAAGCTTCGAAACATGTCGACACCACTAGGAGGCATAGCTCATTGAGGCATACACCCTCCTCACCCCACCTTTTACTAATACCAGCTCGAACGGCAGAATACATTTTTCGAGACCAGAGAGCCAGGTATTTTTTAATTCACTCCTTATTTCACTCCTGACCCTTCCTCTCACACCCCCGCATCACACATAGCTGTCTCACTAACAACAGTGCTCCCACGTAAACGTAGGTCGTAGCACGCCCTGTCCCGTAGAGGGGCAGGAAGACCCCTATGATGAAGCATGACACCAAGGGCCCTTTTGGTGTGTGAGGGGTATTTAAACAACTAATGTGTATTCTCCACGACCGTGGGATGCATATTGAGTAATCGGGAGATCTCTTATACCCGTGGGTGGATCCCTTTGTTTATGTATAATTGACTGGGAGGAAGTATCCACCTCCACCACTCGCTGAGTGGTACCTCTCTACTCCTTTCCTTGTTTTCCTTTCAGTGCTTTAACTGCCCAGATACTGAGGTTCGGCACATCTTAAATTCTAAAATGGAGAGTACCCGCACTTCGCAGCAACAGGAAATGCATTTAACTGGAGAGGACCAGCACTTCTAAGGAGCGGATATGTGCTAAACACACAACACAGCAGTCAACTCGAAAGTGAAGAAAACAAGGTTTGCTTTACTCTTAACATTGCTGGACATCGCTGTTTGCTTTGCCACTGGCCGCGGGATTTAAAAGGCTAAATCACTGGCAAAGAGAATAACAGCCATCACCACAGACAAGAGGGGGAAAGGGTAGAAAAATTACACAGAAGACAGAGTAAGTAGGGACAATGAACAACAGGAAGAAAGACACGGGAAGGATATTAGGGAACAAAAATATTCAGAAGGCGAGATAATGATTGGCTATCTAAAGCAAAAGGAAGAAAGAAAAGAGTGAGTAGGGATATGGAGAAAAATCAAATGGAAGAAAAAAAAGGGAAAAACGGTTGGGAGAAAAAGGCAAGGGTCATGAACTCCTGTGGAGTGCTAAAGAACAAATTTCATGTAAAGCTGCACAAAAAACAATTAATCCTTAACATGGTGAGAGATCTGTGTTCCAGGGATGGAACAAGCACATATTAGGGAAGAAAAGAAGCTAATTCAAAACAGAACACTGAAATAGTCAAGAAAGCCATTAACTTAAAGAGCCTGAAGGACATAGGAAAGAATAGGATAAAATGCTGCCTATAACTGACGCAATCAAGCTATCCTGGCTGAAAAAGGGTGAAACCCTGAAACCGGTCCTAGGATGCTTGTTTCCAGTCCAGGGAGGACCTGGCTTGGCAGTTCGGGCTGGACTGTTCCCATGAGGCACAGGGTCAAGACTGATTTGCATATGGCCAGGTCTAAACTGGGGTTGCATGGTGAGCAAAAGAATGATGGATTTAACCCAGTTCTTTTGACTGGGGGAGAATGTTTTGATTTGTTCTGCATTCCGTCCATCAATTGTGTGTCTTTTGCTTTCTTGCCTATAACGGACAGCATAAAATGTCCATAGTGCAACAGCAGACACAACATGCATTACCAATACCAACAGATTATGCCTTTTGTGACCTATTGACTTTGGCATTGTTTTCTAACCATGGTGAACAGCATCCCAGATGCTGTACAGCACGGCTAAATGAAACAAACAAAAAAAGTCGCTATGACATGGCAACTGCATCATTTTGTAGGCACACACATGTACACCTATAAAATGGCACAAGCTTTTTTTTCATCTACAGATAAACTGGTAAATAAATAAAATTATTCGTCGTCAGAAGGATTTTTTTATTTTTTGGAAGAGCAGGTCGGGGAAGCAACATGGAGGCCCCAGGTGAGAGGACAGCATCACAAAGGTCATGGGCGGGTGAAGCATAACAAAGGACATGTGGGGGAATCAACATGAGGTTACTGGGTGGGGGACACAACATGGAGGTCACAAGTGGGGGAAACAACAAAGTCCGTGGGAACAACACAGAGTGTGGGGGCAGAAGCAACACAGAGGGCGGAGGTGGGCGGAGGCAACTGGTGCGACAGCAACATGGAGTGGGTGGGGGAGAAGCACACAAGAAAGAAAGTAATGCAAGGGGAGTACATATAGGAAACATTGAGGGAGCCAGGGAGAAGAATAGAGGTGAAAGAGAGCAAATGGAGTGCAGCCAGGGATGAGAAGTATACAAGAGAGACAGCTGGGAAACACACACACGGAGTGCTTACCCAAAAGAAAAAAAGTAATTCTTGAAAAGCAAGCAGAGGAAGGGCAGAAGTGATGTGTCCTGATCCAGAAGAGGCTTTTGTTCGCCTGGGCAACACTTGGAGAGAACAGGCTCTCGTACATTTAGCTGGAGGCACATCTCACCCAATTTCTCCTCACTTGCCCTCAAAGGATTCCCATACAGTGGAGGAGAAATTGCAACATCTTCGCGGGATCTCAGCAGCAGAATGGAATGGCTGGCTCTTCACCGCTCTCAGACTAGTTAAAAACAACATTTTACGTTTTTGATGAACTAATGTTTTACCAATGCTTTATTCGTGGCTTGCAGATATGGTTGATGTGGCTCACTTTGAGAAAATGATTTATAAACTAAATGACAAATTACATCAGTTTGATAATATCTGGGGACCCTTCTTAGATGTGCAGTGATTTCGACTCTTTATTGTACTTCAGTGCTGATAGTCAGTTATAAATTATTTGCATATCATTATCTCTTTCTTGTAATAATTCATTTAAAATTGGATGCATCAACTTATCTTTGTACGTTTCTGAGGTACTTGCATTGTTTTTCCTTATGCTGTTTTCCTTTTCTTTTGTGTGCTATTCCTGTTTATATTTCATATTGTATTCTTGGCATTGTATATTTTTTGCAAACAATTCATTATTGATCATTGTTTGCCTACTATTGTTAACACTTTTATAAAGAATTGAAATACAAAAAACAATCTGGGCTTGCTGAGAAGAAACCTGTTCAGCCCTTGATTCCCGCTCCAGCCTCAGGATTGAGGTCAATTCCACAAAGGTACCGAAATGTCAAGCCAAACTCTGGCATGGCATCACAGTGAAGGAGGGCGAGGCTGCACAGCCTTGGGGACAGACTGGCGAACTGTCACGCGGCTTCAGCCTCAGGGCCGCTGTCCAGCCGCAGGAGGTGCTGAATGAAATACAGCCAGGCCTACGGCGGCGGGCTAGTGAGGGCAGAGGGGGTTCACTTCGGCTCTCCGCTCCTGCCACTACCAGGGGCCAGCAGCAAAGCGCCCATGCGAGGGCCACAATGGCAACATGCAACGGCTCAAGGCGACGAGCACCTTTTTAATTATTCAACAGTGCAGACTCCAATATGGATTTTAAAAGTGAGCCAAGTTAAATGAGCATTTCACAGTCTGATTGAAGAAGTCTCCGATTAGTTTAATAAATGGTCTCATATTAAATTGCAGGCTTCTGTCAAGATAACATGCCTTTACCCGATTCAACATACGCAAACATGAATTCCTATGCCAGCAAATGCAATCTGTGAAAATTGGGCTAAAAAGCATCTTTGTTGAAAGTTTGGGATATCACTCAATCTAACTAATGGGGCATTGAGTGTTTTCATTGCATTGTACTGTAGAATTCACAGATCACTTTCTACAAATAAAGAGGCAGTGAAGCACTCAGATTTGCATCAGTTACCTGGCGCCCTTCCAAAGTGCAGGCTTGATAGGATGGTGGATGTAGACTGGGCTGCATGGGGGCGAGGTGCATGAAGTTCAAAGATCTGCTTCCCTCATTCTGCGCAATGTTGCTGTACATAAGGATGAGGTGCAGCAGATAACTGGACAGGAGACCGTGGAACACATACCTAGAGTGATCAGTGTCGTAATGTGAGCAATCGGATAGGTGTGGTATGGCAAATGGAGTAAACTCAGTGGCAAGAGAGACCGGGCCACTGGATACATCATTAACCAGCCAGTGTGTACACTGTGCAAGTTCCACCAGAAGAGAGGCACAACCACAGGAGGCATCGTTAACCAACCAGAGTATGAACAGAGTAAATGGGTCTATGAGTACTTCCTGGACGACTGTATATCCAAGAACTCTGGCCTTGCGGGCACCTAAGGACCTTTGGGAAAATCAAACAACACTCAAAGCTTAGAAGGTATTCACATTACGTCTTGCTAATCTCCCAGATTACGGGACAGTCGTCCCATCACGCCAACCCTTACCATAGCAGATTTAATAACTGGTACATGTTTTTCTAGCGGGCTTTTAAGGTTACATGGAATCTGCATTGAGTATTAATAGCTAGTAGTGTAAGTTAGTGTTGAGTGTGTATATAGGATTTGTTCACCTTTATATAAACCAACCCAAAAAAAATATTAGAGAAGGGAACTATTCTTATTACCACTGTTGAAAAAAGGGAGCATGGCCCAGTAGGAAGGTTCCCACTCGTTAATGCAGGGGCTTGAAAATCCCACTAATGAAGGTTATTGGTTTCTCTGTATAATGCCCAACTTCACTGAATGATCTTGAGGTAGGAACGTGCAAAAATCTGATCAACGGCGGTCGGATCCCCGGAGGTCTACCTACGGAATCATCCAATGCTTCAGAAGAGAGAGCCCGTCCAATCACAGTTGTGTGTCTCTCCGCTTGTGGATACGTAGTGTGTCAACTGTTGGGAAGTCTCCCCTTCTGTTCTGAAGTGAACATCACTTGCCTCGGGTTCAGCCTGGTCCAAGCCAATGGCCGCGGATAGCCTAGCCGGTTCAGGTTGTTCACATCCAGCAAACGATACTCCAAGCATCCAGAAAGCTCTGGCTAAGAAGAGAGCACTTCAGACTTGCTGAGCTGCTAACATTCAATACGTGTCCAGTGTATCTGCAGCTTCAAGTCGCATCCCCGCACAGAAGCAAAAGGGTGCAGCTGTATAGACGACACGTTTTATTCTCGAGTGCAGAATCTAAGAGCAGTTTATTTTTGCAGGGCTAGCCTTTTGTGTGTTGATCTAAACCCAGCCTTGTCGGTCTGCTAAGTTACCTGTTGAGCCACACCCACAGGAGGGTGGCATCTACTGATTATGGTTATTGTTTTCCCTTTTTTCCCATTTCGCAAAATGGATATTGCATTTTTTCTTATTGTAAAGCTTTTTCGAACCTTTTATTTTTGTCCATTTTTATTGAGAAGGTTATTTTTTTTTCTTTCCTCCTTGATAGTTTTTACGTGTCTAGGCTCTCTGCATCACTTTTCTCCTAGTCGGGAAACGTTTATTGTGGAAGTTCGGTTAGATCGAATTCGCATTTAATTTATCATTCACATCTCTCCTCCCAGTGATTTCCTCATGTGTTCGTATGCATACATATACTATTTATGGTGACGTTCTCTTGCCACTCGCCAGTGGTTAGGCTTTACAGTATAAATACAGGCAGGCGCGCAACACCCATTGGGCTCACCGGGCTTCAGCCCCCCCCCCCCCCCCCCTCCCTCATGTGTGTCAGCCCGGGCTGAGACAGCCTCGCGGGCTGGCGTCCGTCTAATTGCAGCCGCACCTGAGTACTTCACGCGTCTTTAAAAGACCATTTACACGTTAATGAGGTTTTTGTTGCGTTTTCGCCCCTTCTTACAGCCACTCTGCCCCCCGAAATCTTTTTCAGCCCCCCCCGAAATTTGGCTCTAGTTGCCCGCCTGAATACAGGTCTCTTGATAAAACGTGTTGCTCATGGAACCTGGTATCAACCGACGCCCGCCGTAGCCGACATCATTTAAAGGCAACGGCAGATGAACATTTCCTCTCAGCAAGAATGTGTACCCACCAGCTTTCAAAACCGATCTATCACAAAGCATTCCTTTGAAGTGTACATCATATTTGGTACCTCTACTTTCGGCCACACGGTCTGTCACTAAACATAAAATGATGCCTTCAGGGAACGCTGTTTGGGAATGCAACTGTTGTCTGGCCAGTGCAGAGGAAGGCAGATGGCAGCTGCAGAGGAACAGAAGGCTAATGACAAATCGGCGCAGACTGCGCCACTCCTCCATGAAAACAATATAAACGAGGTCATACTGGCTCAATTGTGTGTTGTTAAAAAAAAAAAAAAAACAGACATGACACACCAAGCCGGATTTTGCACTTGGTTGTATCAAGCAAAAGGGAATGATAAAGTAAAGCCTCTGTAAAACCAAGCATAAAATGTGTCTGCAAAACGGTGGATTTGTGGTTGCAAATTGCAAATCCATGTTCAAAGAAAAAAGTGTATATTGTTCAGAATGCTGATCAACTTTTTCGTGACGTAAAATACATCTCCCCAGCATATTTTCCACGAGGGAAAAGAAAAATAGCTATCGAGCCGACATACTTGGGCACACTTTTATTTGGGGGAAGACACACATGAACACCTCTCCCCAAGGCTTTAAGTGGGCCGGGTCTCACCGGGTCTGAGCACCGGCAGTTTTTTAAAGGGGTCCTCTTTAGGGATCGCTATCATGCTCTGTTTTGTTCCCTGGCAGAGGCGGTCCGTCCTTTTCCGGACTGCAGTGACAGCAGGCCCAACGATGTGCGCGTGCTCACACTGCTCACTTCTCAGTAGTGGAGTTGTTACGGCATGACGTCATGCCAAGTGAGCGTTGTAGGGGAAGGGAAATCCTTTAAAGAGAGTCATTTTCTCTCTGGATTTCCCTTCTCTTTTTGAAACTCAGGAGCAGCAACATTGTCGTGGTGTCACCAGGGCTGTAAGTGGAAGCTTTTTCAATATTATACACAAGCCATAGTTGCTGCTTATTTATCTTATGCAACTATTATTTATCTTATGAAACTAACAACCATTGACAAAGCCAACAGTCCTGACTTGTAGGTATAATGTTACTTTTTGTATCATATCTGAATGCAATGACAGAAACAACAACATAAAGGTCGGTCGGCACCCTATGCTAAACACAGATTTTTAAGCTTACGTGTTTTAAGCCACAACCTTCATTAAATTGGCCACGCCCCTTTATGAGACCCCCGCCCCAGTTTTTTCATCCCACTTAAAGCCCTGCCTCTCCTCCTTACCAGGCACCCACACAAATGTTACCACTCTCCTTTTCAGTATCCAGAAAACATTGTAATGCTCGGTCCCAATCCGAAAGTAAACCGAAACCCTCTGGGACGCTGCCAGGTCAAAAGATAGAAGACAGTGCCCTTCCAGGGTGGATAAAGGAACACCTCCATATTTAATGGCGAATGCAATAACTCATGCTGATTACTTGCACAAGTATAAACAGGAGCCTTTGAGTAAATCTACAACTTTCTAAAATTTAAAAGGCACCTATGCCAAGGTAGATTTATGAAATCCTTAAAAGTCAAAAATCTACTCCAAAAGTAGGGGGAATCTACAAGTAGTAGTTTCGAAACATTAAATCATTTTCAAGCACAGCTGCTGTGGAAAATGCATTGGCGTAGACAAAGATTCACTTAGGGACAGATGCTGCGATCCCCTGAGGTAGCTCTTGTGAATTCAGGGTCTTAGAAGCAAAATATAGGTTTTTAGTGCTCAGTCGCTCCAACATAAACCTGCAAATAAAACGAAAGCTAGGCATTCTGTGCTATATAGTACTGGATGGCAGGGGATCAAACAAAGAGTCATCAGGGATTGTAAATGAGACCCCCATCCTACCCCAAGCACCTCTTATGCACAGCCTGTGTCTACCTCTCCCCCATTTTGAAATAAGTGTGATTTCATGAATGCCAAATGCTGGGAGATGACACTTTGTGATGGGAATGGATCAGAAAACCACAAGTCACTCCATATGATATCAGTGGGCCAGAGCCCGTATGGTGTCACTTCTGTTATTCACCTATAATTGTGGTGAAATTACGTCAGCGCTACCATTATAACAAAATAATCTCTTAACAATTCTTCAGCCACACTTGCATTCAAAACAAAAAGGCTTTATTACACATTGGATCTAATTAATAATGCCTTGTCACAAATTCTCCAGGTAGCAATCAATTGCTACGCTTCTGTCGGCCGCCAAGTTTTCCTTTTGTCCTTTGAAGCTCTCCTCCGTTGCATTAATCATCAGGGGCTCCCAACTACACACTGATGCATTCAAGGTCATCTTGTGGGCGAGCCCTTAAAGGGAAGTGTACCATTTGTTCCTCTACCAACAGTCGTAAGGGGTAGTCTCCATCTACTTCCCCCTTAATTAGGTAACTTCTCGCTGAGCTGGGGATCGTAACAGCCAATTTCTTGCTTAAAGGGTGCCTACGCCCTCACGTTGCATTGCAATGGAAACTGAAGCCCGAAGCTCGGGACAGTGTGGGCCCCTTGGTGTATCAATGTTTGTGGTCAAATATTTGTTATTAAATATGTTTGCATTCATCATCTTCCTAATTCGCTAACAATAATGTGCCCAAGTCATGATGAAGCGTGAACAATCATTGCCAGGGTGCCTGTTTTTAGTGTTACAGAAGTGTTTGCAACATTAATTGTGATGTGCAAAAGGTTTGAAGAGACAAGGTTGACGAGCATTACTACTGCAGCTACTATTAGGGTTACACGTAAGTGATTGTAAGCATCTGTGTTCCCACAAATGCAGTTAGTTTGCAAAGGTGGGTGATTGTTGCCCACAGAGTCCAGCTTATTTCACCATTTCTTCTGCCTGCTCTTTCTATGCGTCAGGTAGTCTGGTGGAAACCCTGATTTTCCCAGCAGAAGTCCTCCTGGAGGGTTCGAGCAGAATCCCTGCACATAGGCCTAAGTGCCTAACATCCCAGACTTGTCTCTTAAATAGTGAAACTTTACCTTGTCCTTATTGGCTGGCCCTATGAAAATGTAAATGATGTATTTGTTGTAGTTTGGCAGTTTTCTCTGCTATTGTGATTGCAAGTAAGCTGCAACTGCCATGCAGCTCAAAGATTTCCTGCACACAGACCTGCATAAACTCCTTGTAACAGAACTGTATAGTAGTAGAATTCTGCCCACCTCCTTATAGATGGGACTAAGCAGCTTAGGTTGTGCTTGCCAGCCTTTTTCCTGCCCCGCCAAGCAATAAAGGCCCCCAAACAGCCTCAAGGATTCCTGCACCTTCAAATAGCCGGAAGTAGCTTGAGGGCACCACCAGCTGGATGCGGACTGCCTAGAAATCAACCCCTTCAACACTGATGCTCATGAACTTCTGCTGAAGGACAGACTGAGGCTGATGGACGGCCTGTCACTAAGACAGAGACATATTGTCAGAGAGATCAACCTTGCATGTGAACTTGGGCACAGCCCGCTTTGAGTCAACCTTTTGTTGTTTGTATCCATTTCATCCTTGCTCCCCAATGCCCATACTGCAGGACATTGCAGCTTTACCATATCTGCTTGTAGGATTGTTCTAGAAGTCCCAAGCTTCACAATCATTACAGACTTGTGACCATTTGAATTCTGGATCCATAGTAAAACGTGTTTAGCCAGAGGCTCTGATTTTAAAACTATATGGTGTTTTACAACTGCTCTGCTTGTGTTTTGTGCTTCTCCTTACATTTGTCAAACTTGTGGAAGTATTGACTCAATGCGCAATTACTTTATTTGAAGTATTTTTACTGTAAATTTGTTATTAAAAAGACTGAGTACACACAACTCCTGCCTGGACATTGATACTTTATTGTTGCTTGCATTACTGGGCTGTACTGTACAGACTCCGCCCATATTCTCTTTGGTTAAACCTTGGATTTCTTGTGTCAACTACCAAGTCAGGATGCTTAGGTCACCCCCTCTTTCTGTTTTAGACAGTGTAGCTCAAGTGTTGATTGCTGTGGGCCCTAAGAGTTCCCTCATTGACAGCACTCTGGCCACTGTAACTGCATGTACATGGAATGCGGCTTCACATAAACCATTATAAAACGTTTTGGATCTTAAATTGTGATCCATAAAGAATAGTGATCATAAAGGTCACACTTCCTCCACATAAAACAGGGAAAATAATAATGGTGAAGGAAATTCACTTTGAGTTACTTATTAAAGGACCATCATCCTTCTGTAGGTCTTAGGTTCATCTTACACAGTGTCCTGTTCACTAAATCAAACATTAATGACACCATTAAAAATTCCTTGTGGAGACAAGAACAACGAAAACGCCATAAAACTCTTTTAGTTGTCTGAGTTCTGCCTCGCATTGCCCGTGAAGTTTCTACTCTGCACCGACTAGGACAAAACATCCCAATATCACGCCCGTACTCCCTCACGAGTTTAAAATGGCACAGTGGCAAGTCTAGCTGTGAGCCTAGTCACTAACCTAGATGCCTCGATTAAACTTTATCTCCTCTAACTTGGAAGAAATGGCTTGGTTCGAACTTGAATGCATCACTCACATGGAATCCACCTATAAACAACACCTTGAATCTCTTGTGAAAAAATCTACAGCACAGCAAGTAGAAAACCGCCATTAAACTGCTTGCTGCTTCACTCTGTGTTTGTAGCCTGCTGGTCAATGATTTGAATCCAAACATGATCAACTAAGCCAATAGGTCACTCAAGTTTGAGAGAGTGAACAACACTGATCTGCAGGATTGTGCCCTGCAACTAACGTCTAACTCTGCATATCCTAGTTAACATTTGTACAGCACTCTTGAAATCTGAACGGGCATGAATGCTGCAGTGTTACAAAAACCTTAAACTAAATAAATCTTGTTAGAGACATTAATACTTTGGACGTAAACTTAACCTGCCATCTTTCTATCTCACTTAATATATCCAGATTCACATCAGGAACTGTCCGACTCTGAGATGCCACCAGAACCTCTCAACTCAGCTTGCTCAAGATGATGGGGCCACTGATGTATCGAAGTCCACCCTCCAACGGGAAAAAGGGAAGGTATCAGTTGAACTGGGCCTGTTCCCTGCAGACCAACAGAAGTTGACTATGAGGGTGAACAACAATGAAAGTGCCCTCACAGACCTGCACCCCTTGCACCAAATCATGAAAACCAGAATTACTAATCTCATGGATCGAGTACAGCGACTGGAAGATCGGGCAGAAGATGCGGAGGGGTGCAGTAGGCAGAACAACAGGCGAATACTAGGTCTTCCAGAGGGCACTGAAGGGTCTGACATGGTAGTCTACTTAGAGCACTGGTTGAAGTCGGTGGTGGCCCCAACCCAGCTCACACCTTTCTTTACCCTTAAAAGATCGCACCAAGTACGAGCCCGACCGTCAGCCACGGGTTTCCCGCACAGACCTATAATTGCTAAGCTATTACAAAAACAGAGATGTGCTGTTGCAACGGACCAAGGAGGCGGGCCTTTTCTGCATCAGGAATGGTCAGGCCACATTGGTCCTGGACTTTACTGCGGTGGTGCAAACCAAACCAGCCTCCTTCTAGTATAGTGAAGCAGATACTCTGTGATGAATTGGTTCAGTACTCTCTTATATTCCCAGCTAAACTGAAAATAATACTGGATGGTCACTCCCACTTTTGCCAGAACCCGGATAAGACTTGGTCATGGTTGGAGGTGGGCCATTCGGGGTCTGTCAAAAACCGTGTACCTGAAGAAGAGGCGCCCCCCGCACCACTGAAAGCACTGCAAGTTGAGGGAGACACTTGTGAGCAGGTCCTTTAACAAAAACTACAGAGTCTCAATTAGAAATAGGGCGAGTGGCAGCATTACAAGCTGCGGTGTCGCTGTTTGAGGTAGTGACATCCGATAAAGAGAACATAAACATGTACGATAAATGTTGAGACTGCCATCATGATACTTGAAATTTAAATAACTTTCACAGGAGTTTAATGTTTGTTGCAAATAGCAGTTTACAATTGTTGTTTCAGGGTTGGTAACCCAGTATTGTTTTTTGTACTTCTTTAGATTCATTAAGTTCCCCTGATGAAGGGCTCAAGAAGCCCGAAATGCATTGGGCTGATACATGGATGAGCTCTAATCTATGTTAATGGATAACATTATACAAATAAATTACCAGATATGTATGTATATTTTTATGTTGGAAAAGAAGATAATGAACTAAAATGAAAAATAAAATTATTTAGCAAAAATCAAAGATGTTGAACAAGTCTGTCTAAATTAGATCACTCCAGCTTTTTGGAGCTACGCAGTGCACGAAGGGGACGCCTCCTGGTGGGAGACGCAGATTACAGTCCTTTGTTAGATTGCCATGTAGCTGGCTGTATGAGTAACACACTCAATAAATACAAACTGATAACATGGAAAACATGCGGCATGGGTTCTGCGACGAAACGTGATGAAATCTCGATGTATCTTAAAAGAAGTGGTGTGCATATTGCCCTACTACAAGAATCGCACCTCACACTTGCTGAAGATCATCGCCCTCGCCATCGGTGGCAGGTTCAGCTTCATGCTACAACATACTCTGCCTTTGCGAGGGGGTGCTTGTCTGGGTACGGGCGGAAATTCCATTCGAGACAACCACAATTGACACATAAAGAGGGCCAATACCACTAACTGCTCAGGGTACTGTATGCATGCATACAACATTTCTATAGTGCGAATCTAGCCAAAGGCAGTAGATTTTTGTACAGACTCAAAGACAGACATACATTTAACCAATGATACGAGCGGGTTAATGACCGTTACTACATTGTGATGTACTGTTCTTTAAAGAGAGGAGGCTTCAACTCTTTCCTAAAAAGGAGCTGGGTTGAGACGATCCTGATGGATATAGGGAAGTTGTTTAACATGCTGGGTGCATACAAGCAAAAGGCCTGCTCCCTTATTTTTTTCTTCTTTACACTTCCTAGTCGGCAGTCTGATGGTGTCCTGGCTGCGGGTGTGCTGAAGACCAGTGGTAATGGTAAGCTTGTCTGCAAGATAAGAGAGGGTGCTAGTAGTGACAACATTGACAATAATGCAAATAGTTTTGAAATTGTGTGGGCTGGCAAGGGGATAAGGGTGCTGTGATCATATTTCTTCAGGTCCTGGATGAGTTGTAGGAAGCCTTTTAGGGGCGCCATTGTGGAGTCTAGGAAGCCATAGAGCACACTGCATTGAGCATAGCCTTCTCAAAAGAGATGAAGTGCAATACAAACACTTTTCAGTGGGAACACAGCTCATGTCCCATCAAAAGCTGGCAATTGGCAAAGAGGAAAACCAACATGTGGGCAGAGACAAAGTCTCTCAGCAATGCTTCTTAAAGCGTTTTCTGTTGATAACTTGTGGTCTGGTTAAAGATGCACCGTCAAATCAGACAGAGAAGAGTATTGCACAAGACAATAGGTCTGAGTTAAATTCAATTCAAAGTTGATTGTTTGATTACTAAAAACCATAACAAAATGTTAAAACCATATAGCTCATGTGTATACAGAACAGAGTTTAAAAAAGAACCCAAGTTAATACAAAAACAGTGCAATAATCATATTTTAAAAATGTCCTGATATTGAGATTGTTGCCTGTATAGTTCACGGTTTTGGGTAACAAAAATAGTCACAGCATAGCTTTAAAAGTCTAAAAGGGAGACAAGTGAACAGGACAATAAATTTGAAAGCTGAAGACATTGTTCTGGTGGGCCACGCTGGATAAGCCGGAGATCGCTAAAATGTCTTAATGCAATGAGGTGGCGTGGCCAACCGGCGTAGGATTTGTTGGCATGTCTTTCCCCAGCGATTTAGCTGCTCTGCTGACAAATTTGGTGAACTGGATATTTAACTTTGTGTTTTCTGGGTTCATAGCAGCTATTATGGCCTGACGACAAGTGCAGGGACCTAGTTTGTTCCACTTCTCCCGCAATAAAATCCTTCTGTCGTTGAGAAAAGCGGGGCATGTGCAAACTATCTGCTCCATGCTTTCGGAGTGGTAGCCGCACTCCCTGCATTTGATACTGACACAGGGGCGCTGCCATTGTGGCAGATGCTTTAAAAAGGCCATTCGCCCAACCTTAGGGCCATAAACATAAGCTTTCAGAAAAATGAGAATGTGCCTGATAAGTATGATGACTCAACCCCCGGTTTGAGATTGGAGATAACAGCCCAGACATGTTTCCTTCTAGATAGTTTTGCCCTGTTGGAATGAAAAGACCAGAGCCTGACACTTCCCTTGATTACGATCTTTAATGACTGTTGTGATGGGTTTGTACCCCAGTATTCCGTGACTCCAAGTAGCTGTAGGGAGCGGGCCAGGTGATTCCGATATTTTTGACTAGATTACTGGTCGATATTTCATTCCAAAGTTTGGCCTCCAGACTGCCTTCCTGGAAGTTACGCAGTCTGTTACAGAGCTTAATAAATGCTCCTGCCTCAAGGCCATTGTGATCCAGTAGGCCAAGTTCTAATCGAATGTGCTGGGGATGAGGACCTTGGCAGGCTCCATGCTCGTTTAAAGATTCTGGTGGTTAATTTGTTTAATAAGATGCTTGTTGCGCCCATCATAATCTCCTGTCCATATGATAGAGAGTTGGTGATCTTAGCCTTCATCACCTTGACCAGTGGGGATTAGGCTTGGCCCAAGTAACAGCTTTGAGAGTTTTGCAGAGGCGACCTCTAGCGACAGTGCTTTGGCTTGACAGCATCTTTTTGCTTGGTGAAGGAGCCTCTTCAGTCAAGGAAAATTCCTAGGTATTCATAGTATGGCACGGTGTCGATGCTTTTGCTGTTAAAGAACCACCCTCCTTTCTGCTGCTTCCGTTTGCCAAAGTAAATTATTTTTGTTTTTGACAAATTCAGTTCACGGGCGTTGTTTATTGTGTAAAGGAATTGTTCGTTGAGTAGCCTCTGCAGGCCTACCTTTGTATGGCTAAGTACGACAAGGTCATCAGCATATAAAAGGTTGCTGATGCGGGTTCCATCTAGTTGAGGCGGGAGGGAATTAACCTCGTCAAGTGTAGAGGAAAGGTCTGAAATGAACAGGTTAAAAAGAAGGGGAGCCAACACGCATACTTGTTTAACACCGTTTGCTGTTTGGATCTTTTTTGAGACATGAGAGCCTTCTCCCAACTTTATTCTAATCCAAGTTCGTGAATGGAGTTGGATTATGGCTTTTAGGAGAGCCAGGGGTATACCCCAGCTCTCTAATTTGTGCCATAAGCAGCCGCGTGGCACCCGGTCAAAAGCCGCTTTGAAGTCAACGAAGCAGCAGTAAAGTTGGATACTGCGAACTGCTGCCTTCTCCGTCAAAACGGTTAGAGTCAATAGGTTTCTGGTTGTGCCTGAGTTGGCCACGAAGCCGGTCTGATTAAAGGGGAGGCGCTGTGTTGATTCAGCCTGACAGCTCTTCCAGTAGAATGCTGGCATAGTATTTGGATTCGATGTCAAGGAGGGCTATCATTCTATTGTTTTTCAGGTCATTTCTCTTGCCGCTTTTATAGATGAGGTGGATGATAGCACCTTTCCAGGAATCCGGGAGGTTATGGTTGAGCCTACAATGTAAACACAAGGGTGCGAGGTGGCCTGACCACAGCGTTGCATCTTGACCTGAACAAGGCGTGAGGTAGTCCGTTGGGGCCAGGAGCTCCGTCTGACCTGCCTTTCCTGATTATCCGGGTGATGGTGTTTCTTAACACTCCTGGTGTCGTCAGCATTTCTAGTGTTGGATAATTTCGTGCCTCCATTCTCTCGATTATGGATTCATCTGGAGCGTCTTCGACTGGGACGATGGACCCGGTGTTGCCTGAGTAACAGGCATCAGTGGGTGCTGACCCAAATTTAGATGTTGAATGAGGGCTGGGGTGGTCAATCCAGCTTGGATGTTCACTGAAGTGATTGGATAGAAACTCGGTCCAATTGTCCGCACTTATATTTGCGCTGCCCTGACCTCTGCCTCTATTCACGAGAGACCAGAATAACTTTGTGTTGGACTTCTTGCTAGCGGTGACTAACTTCAACCAAAACTGGTCTGACGCTGATTGTTTGTCTCTGTGTACAGATGACTTGAAAGCTTTTTGAGCTTGCTGATAGAGATTAAATATGGATGCATTTCCTGGGCTTTTTCTGGCCCGGCGTTGGGCCGAATTTCTATGGGATTTTAGCTGTTTTGTTGCCAGTGAGATGCGAGGTTGTGGTGTATCTTGCCAGGTGTGAGATATAGACGGGAATTCATTAATTAGTCTGTTTACAAGAGCATCCCAGCCGTCGATGATGGGTACATCTTTTTCACTTAGTAAGTGTAGAAAAGCGTTACAATTCTCCATAATAGTGGAAACGGTGCTGGACGTCCATTTAATTCTCCTTAGGTTCTCTGTATGACAATCTGATAGCGTGTGAGCGATTGCCTGGTGGTGGGAAATGTTGGGTGATAAGGTTATTATTTGGGGACAATGGTCACTCTCCCCATGTGCTGCGATGTAATGGCACTCGATTAAGGAGAGCATGTCACTGTTTCCTAATGTGAAGTCCAGAAATGAATATATTTGTCCGTTAGTTCTGGTCCAGGCCGGAGGAGTGTCTGTGGGTGAGCGACCGTTTATTACAATATAACCTAATCGGCTGAATTAGAGGACGGCGTATTCACCCAATTTGGAGGGTCTAAGTCCCGGCGGTAATGTATGTAGCAAGGTGTGGGGGAGCCGCTGGAGGGGTGATCCATAGGTCCTCAAACTGATTCTTGAAGAGGTTTGTATTCAAATCTCCTGAAATTAAACAAGGTATACTGCCGTATGTGCTCAAGATGTTGCATAAGATTCCGGTCAGGCAATCCAGTTTGGATTTTTTCTCAGTGGTGCACGGAGAGATGTAGACATTTAATAGTAGTAGCTGGCTATCTGAGGTAGAGCTTTCGACCACAATGCCTGCAACCCAGTCAACTTCGAGTTTTAGCTGTTTGATGTGTGCAGACAGTCTAGTAGATGCATAAATGGAAAGTCCGCCCGCAGTCTGCCAAACTTGCTCTATCTTGTAGCAGGAGACGTGAATTCTAGGTACCCTTCGATTGGGGTGCTGGTTGCTGACCATGTTTCCTGGAGAAAAATAATGTTGTGTGTTTTTAAAAATCCAAGTATTTCTGGTGATTGAGATTTCGACAAAAGACCAATAATATTCCAGGAGCATTAGACCTTGTTCGATGTTATTTCAATCGGTCCGTTTCCGGGAGAGGGCTGCTGGCAGCCATGACCAGTCTGCGCTTCTGGTGACTTGCTGTTCTTCACGGTGCTCAAAGTTGCCAACTGGAGAGCGGCATCTGGCTGACTTCAATACGGATCTATTAAAAAAAGAGAGGAGTTTAAGAGGGAAACTATACCAGGCCACCCTCCACTCAGTCAATGATGCAAAACACAAGACCTGGTAATAATAGAGCACTTATTTGAATACATGGGATAAATAGGAGGGTAATGTAAACAACTATTACACCATCAGAAGTAGTTCTAAACATGAACTATCAATAAATCCCTTGTGCCATGGAAATTAGTATTTTAAAATTCCAAAAAGTGAAAAAATTCACCAACCATGTGACAATTATTCCACCAACTTCTGTTTAGACTAAAAACAGAAAAAAGGTGTGAAACAATGTGTGAAAAAATGAGAAAGCATCTCACGTGCGCAACACCAGGGGAGCTGCTGGCAGGTTCTCACCAGTTTGCTCACGAATTTCTCATCATTGATGTCTTTCTCATATGACAAACAGGGAAGTTTGTATAGGCAGCCCAAAACCACAAAAGAAAGGGAAAGGTTTTATTGAAAAGAAAAAGACCCGTGAATTCTTAAAAGTTAAATTAGGTCTGGCCCACATATATAATTCCGATTATTTTATTTCATTCTGTGAGTCAACCCAAGGTTAAAAACACGGTCATGTTATGTAACCACATTCAAGAATGGCCAACATGTTTCATTGCCTACTTATCATTGCGGCAAATTCATCAGGGCGTCAAGGAACTGCAGTCACTTCCCTGGTTTCTATCTATTCAAAAAATATAAAGAAACTGCACACATGCAGAAAATATAAATCACACATAAGGTTGGTGAATACATGAAAGAAAACAATAACAACCCATCTTAAAACAACCAGAGGCATCCTCTAAACAAATGACTGCAAGGTCATAGGTGTAAATTACCTAATGAGAGCCACGGGCCCGTATACCAGCTCTCATGTAGTTTAGAGGGACAGTGCAGGTCGCACGCTTTGTTCCAGCAAAAAGCACATCCGTTGCTTACACCTTCATCTGGAGAAACAAATGTGGTGGAGATTTGTCGAATGAGCGAAAGTGGTCCCTTGACGAAAGTGGTCCCTTGATCTAAACCTTTAAACAATCAGCCTCATCAAACTCATTAGCAGCAGAGATGATAAAATGTCTATTTAGTGCCAGCCTTTCACACTACCACTATCGCAATTGAATAGCAATGCTCATGTAGTGTGGGAGGACCCCGAGCACCCAGCATTCATCAGCGTCTCGATATCATCCGTGGTTAATCATAGTCTATACCCACTAATAATTGGGCCATCATTCCCTTCATACTATCACTCGTGCCAAAAAACCCCCGGACCCGCAACTATCAGTGTTTTAGCAACTGAGATAGCACACTTTGTACCAGCAGATCTAACCTCACCGTCGGATTCCCTGGACCGCGTCTTCACTCATTCCAGGATCAATGGGACTGTGGACGCGTCCGGGATTATAACCGGCAAGACTTGTGAAGCGCTTCCGGATATGAAAAGCGCGTCCGGGTCGAGGATGGAGACCGAAGCCGAACAATCAGAGTTAAAACAACATCGGTTACTCAATAGCCAACGGGGCGGCCATCTTACAGTGGCACAACTTATGTGAATGAATGCTAGGGTAACTAACTGGATGGAATAAACGGCACATACACGCTGGCATGGATATTGCATTTTTCAAAAAATCAATCAATCACTCAATGGGCCACATCCCAGCTAGTAAGAGAAAAAATGTTCACATAGTGAAAGTACGTCTTCTCAGCGTACCAAAAGCAAATACATAGCCTGGATTTACAGCAGCAGTCCGTATCAGACTTCTCTAGATCAAACCTTGAAGCCACGACAGGACAACCAAGTCACAACGCCATTGCTTACTGAAGGAGCATCAAGGCAGCCATCTCACACTGGCACAAATTGTATAACTCAATACTGTCATAGCTCAACAAATACACTCATACTGAACTATATCTTACATTTTCCAGAAATACCACTGAGCGACCACGATCCCAGTCTGTTAAGAGTTAGGGTGCTAGAATTGTAAAAACAGTTGATCAACAGGTGGCACAGCTTACTAGTTTCATGCAGGGCTAGAGGGTAAACACTCAAAAAAGTATATATCTCATGCCCGTATAATTTTGGCGCATTTACAACAAAATAACACTCAACTGTCCTAATATATATACTGAGGTTTTTTTTTTACATACAGTACAGGTTTATCAGACGCTCTCACCGTCTGGAGATCTTGTTCCATTCAATCTGATCATTTAAGCCAATCTGATCAACTTTCTCCGAGTAAATCCAGCGGGCCTCTTTTACTGCGAGAGTGTTCTCAACCTGACTCGCATTATCCAGTACTTTTTCTAACACCACCCATTTCACAGCCTTACAGTTGTGTTGACTATCTTTATAATGTTGAACCAACCTCGTAGTCAATTTACCATTTTTAATAGTACTGAGATATTCTTGTATCCTCACTTTAATTTTTCTTGTGGTGAGGCCAATATAATGAAGCCCACATGGGCAAGTTAATCTATATATGGTGTTGATTGAATTACAGTTACTGAACTTGTTCAGATACCAAGTTCGTCCACTCTGCAACTGTACACTATTTGTCTTCTCCGTCAATTCACAGACTGAGCAACCCCCACACGGGTGGTGCCCCGAAGGAATAGATGTGCTTGTAACTTGTAATGGGGGCCTCGTATGAACCAGTCTATCTTTAAGGTTCTGAGCCCTTTTAAAGGCAAAACGGGGCACAGGCATTTTAAACTCATTCGTAGAGAGCAACGACCAATGCTTCCTAATGGCCTGGCGGATTTTTGTTGCAAGAGGATCAAAAGTGAGTACTATGGGTAAACAATCAGCTGCCTCTTTTGAACTCCTTTCCAACAAAGCATCACCAGGGGTGTTCTGAGCCCTTTTACGAGCTCTGTTGACAATTTTTCTGGGATAAGCCCGTTGGACCAATTTCTCAGTGAGATCTTCAGATTTTTATTAGTGGGTTTCTGATGTACACTCGAGTGTACATCAGAAACCCACTAATAAAAACTCTCTTCTACACTATCAATCATTTCACCCCAGAGCACTGAGGGATAATCTCCCAGTAGGACAGTTCCTGCGTTATCGCAGAAACTGTTCTTCGACTGCTGATTTTTTTGAGCAATCTGAAGATCTCACTGAGAAATTGGTCCAACGGGCTTATCCCAGAAAAATTGTCAACAGAGCTTGATTTTTTGAAAAATGCAATATCCATGCCAGCGTGTATGTGCCGTTTATTCCATCCAGTTAGTTACCCTAGCATTCATTCACATAAGTTGTGCCACTGTAAGATGGCCGCCCCGTTGGCTATTGAGTAACCGATGTTGTTTTAACTCTGATTGTTCGGCTTCGGTCTCCATCCTCGACCCGGAAGCGCTTTTCATATCCGGAAGCGCTTCACAAGTCTTGCCGGTTATAATCCCGGACGCGTCCACAGTCCCATTGATCCTGGAATGAGTGAAGACGCGGTCCAAGGAATCCGACGGTGAGGTTAGATCTGCTGGTACAAAGTGTGCTATCTCAGTTGCTAAAACACTGATAGTTGCGGGTCCGGGGGTTTTTTGGCACGAGTGATAGTACGAAGGGAATGATGGCCCAATTATTAGTGGGTATAGACTATGATTAACCACAGATGATATCGAGACGCTGATGAATGCTGGGTGCTCGGGGTCCTCCCACACTACATGAGCATTGCTATTCAATTGCGATAGTGGTAGTGTGAAAGGCTGGCACTAAATAGACATATTATCATCTCTGCTGCTAATGAGTTTGATGAGGCTGATTGTTTAAAGGTTTAGATCAAGGGACCACTTTCGCTCATTCGACAAATCTCCCCCACATTTGTTTCTCCAGATGAAGGTGTAAGCAACTGATGTGCTTTTTGCTGGAACAAAGCGTGCGACCTGCACTGTCCCTCTAAACTACATGAGAGCTGGTATGCGGGCCCGTGGCTCTCATTAGGTAATTTACACCTATGACCTTGCAGTCATTTGTTTAGAGGATGCCTCTGGTTGTTTTAAGATGGGTTGTTATTGTTTTCTTTCATGTATTCACCAACCTTATGTATGTTTTATATTTTCTGCATGTGTGCAGTTTCTTTATATTTTTTGAATAGATAGAAACCAGGGAAGTGACTGCAGTTCCTTGACGCAATGATAAGTAGGCAATGAAACATGTTGGCCATTCTTGAATGTGGTTACATAACATGACCGTGTTTTTAACCTTGGGTTGACTCACAGAATGAAATAAAATAATCGGAATTATATATCTGGGCCAGACCTAATTTTACTTTTAAGACTTCACAGGTCTTTTTCTTTTCAATAAAACCTTTCCCTTTCTTTTGTGGTTTTGGGCTGCCTATACAAACTTCCCTGTTTGTCATATGAGAAAGACATCAATGATGAGAAATTCGTGAGCAAACTGGTGAGAACCTGCCAGCAGCTCCCCTGGTGTTGCGCACGTGAAATGCTTTCTCATTTTTTCACACATTTTTTCACACCTTTTTTCTGTTTTTAGTCTTCACAGAAGTTGGTGGAATAATTGTCACATGGTTGGTGAATTTTTTCACTTTTTGGAATTTTAAAATACTAATTTCCATGGCACAAGGGATTTATTGATAGTTCATGTTTAGAACTACTTCTGATGGTGTAATAGTTGTTTACATTACCCTCCTATTTATCCCATGTATTCAAATAAGTGCTCTATTATTACCAGGTCTTGTGTTTTGCATCATTGACTTCAATACGGAGAAAGGAGCAGGATTTATACTAGAAGCTGGAGCCAGAATGGGTGCGAGTATTGAGGGGTAGCGGGGAGCTGGAGGCGTTGCTATGATTATTCCCCAGTTTTTAAATTGGTCGTCTTTTGAACCAGTTCCCTTACGGCTGTGGATGCTAATATAATTTGGGTCGATTCTCCTGCTTGAGTGCCGTTACTGAGTTTGAATGTGACGGCGATTATGTCTTTTGAATCCAGCGCACATAGATTGATTTGAAGAGCCGATTATGTTCCTGCGGTTCAATATAACGTGCGGGCCTTGGGAGACGTACTCAGGAGTTAGCAGTAATTTAGTCTTGTTGCCGTCTGAGGCTGGAATGTGGGTTTCAGCAGTTGAAGACTTATTTGGCTTAAACTTTGCCTCTGATGTTCATTGAGGGATGGATATGACGTGCAAGGGTGGGGGGGCTTGCTCGCTGACTTGATTTGTTGATACTGGATTAGGAACAGTTTTGCACGTGAGCGCCAGAGGTGGAAGGCTGGATGAGGTTGCCGGATACTGTGAGACCAAGCCTTTGCTAAGGTTAACTACACAATGTGAGCCTGAACTGCTGATCATTACACGAGGTGGAGAAGAAGCTTCTGCTGCTAGCGAACGACTTTGCAGAGGTGTAGTTGTGGCTGACATGTTAGCAATTGTTTAGTCTTCATTACCTTGTGGGTGCCTGTTCCCAATATTTCCAATTTTTCCCTGAGTAATTAGTTGCGGAGAATGCCTTGGAGCTTGGGGCGACTATTTCTGATGAACTTTTCACTTTTGGGTGTGTTTTTTGAGGCGTTGGAGACTGAGCTACTTGTTGGTAGAGACGCTGAGTGCGGTGCTCGAGCCCTATGCTGTCACAGGTTTATTATTTGTGAAATAGTTGAAGATTGTTATTTTGGGCTCATCTGTGTGCCTATTGTGGGATTTCTTAAGTCTTTTTTTCCCCCGTTTTGATAGCTGAATTGCTGAGATAGTTGGGCATCAGTGGTTGCATCAGTAGTTGCATTTGAGACTGCAGTCACCTTAGATGATGGTGAAAGAACGACTGGTGTTTTATTAGTCGGGTGCTCAAGCTCCAAGTGTTCATCCTGCGCGGGAGCCGGGGGCATGAGGTCGGGGAGCCTGGGTGCTGGAATCTTCTGGATTTCTGTTAATAAGGATGACAGGAATTGGGGCAGTGAGGATTGAGAGTCAATGAAGGGAGAGCAACATCATACTGATTGAACCAGTTCTACTTGGGCTTTTATTATGAGTGAGTTGAGCGCCTCCAGTTTTCGATTAATCCCGGCGGTGTATACAGCAAGGGTGTTTAAGAGGTCCACCTGCTGGTCCATTTTGTCTGAGTGGTAAGTCAATGCTGACACCATAGATTGAAGGGTTTGGAGGAGTTGTGACCAAAGCCCGTATAAGTCTGGTGATGAGGGGCTAGCAGTCGACCTGTTGAATTCTTTGGTGAAAAAAGACAAGTCGAGCAGGGTGTTAGGCATGGCATTGTGGCCCCCTTTTGTATTGGTCTTATGTTGGTGACCGTTGACAGTTAATGATGGTGAGAGGATTGGAGATAACGTTGTGTGATTGCTTAGATGAACGTTTGCCTGGGTTGCAACTTGTGGGGTAAGGACTTTGATGGTTGCTACTGGATGGTCCTTAAGGGTTAGGGTCTTGGTTGCTAGAGGAGAAAACTGGATGGGGATCTGAACAGTGTGCGGGTTTGGCAAGGACGCCTCGCATCCAGTGAAAGATGAAGGGGAAGCCAATGCATGAGAGTTATCTTGCAAGTCAAAGGAGAACTGGTTGTGAGCCTTGTCAAGAACCTGGGGCAATGGCGGGGCCTCATGAGCTTCTTTTATTTGGAGGTCGGCCCTTGTTGGAGAGCCTAGTAGTAATGAACTGGGGCCTGACTCGCCTGCAGACATATGGATCATGGGCTGGACCAGTGTTTGGTGCGAGGCTGGGGCTGAGGTGGTTGGATCGGAGGTCCAAAGGATGTCAAGTGAGCTTGATCTGGCCTTTGATGCGGATGGGGAGCTTCTAAAAAAAAGTCCCTCAATTACATTTTCTTTTACGAAGAAGCTGCAATAGCTGACGGTCTCGTTTTCAAGTCTTCGCGGCTTGAGCTCTCCTGGAGCACGCCGACACCACGGGGGGACCTCCGAGGTGCTGGCTGCGTTACAATGGCTCCGCCGCTCACTCACTTGCTCTGCTGCACCGCACTGCACCGCTGCTCTATCGCTGCTCCTCCGCTTAGTCAGACTAGGCCTGAGTTTAATGTGTAACGCAGTTAGCATAAGTAATTTAAAGCAAGCAGAAGTGACTAGAGTGTGTTATAATTGTAACGGTTTGTGCAGTTCAAAGTAAGCACTCGGAGGTAAAAGCATCCACCTAAACAGACAACAGCATTAAATGATAGATGAATCCTCCACTGGCCTGAGCCAAGAAGACACAGACAAAGCCTCAAGCTAATGGCTGTATGAGGCAGGTCAATGAAAACAAATGGTTGAAATTGGCAGACCTAAAGCCCATATGTTTAGTCTAAGCAATTAGTCTATTTGGCAACTATGCTGTCAAAACCCAGATCTAGAACTGAAAAGGGACAAAACCCAGTATTTCATTTTGAACTTACTAATAGCACACAACTAAACAAAGCGTGCAGGTGAAAGCTGTATGAAAAATTAGAAGTTCTGTTGTCCTCCCACACCCATCAGATGCATCCAAGCGCTATTGTTCAAAACAGCCACTGCAGAATAGAATATTTTAGCCGCGCAAGATTGCGGTGGGTGGACCACATTTTGCCTTTTTAGACAGAGTGGCTCTTTAGAATGGAAATGAACATTTACTATGGATGATAAAGTTATAGTCAAGGGAGTGATATGAATCAATTCTCAATTCTTACACTACCTGAATTGGTTTTCCGCACTAAAATAGGCATGCAGAGTTCTTAAATTAGAATTCATTTCAGCTCTTACACTGTAACTTAACAAGCACTTAACAAAATGAAGAGCTGACTCCTGCAGCTTTTCTGAAAGCAAATGAAGTGAATGAGGCCTTACTTGGCGCACAATTTACTTCGATAATTGAAAGAGGCAATGCTGGCTCTCCTAATAAAGTGCGGGGCGATGTGGTTTTCCTCCAATATTTGGGAAATTCACAGAAATCAAAGGCAGCATATTCTGCAGGGGGAGGGTGACGCATACATTTGGAGAGCTGGATGGGAGCTATCTTGCCTTAGAATACAATGAACCTCATTGATAACAGTAATACTTTTTTACTTTGTGTTCAAAACGTTAACCGCATCATTTAGATCTGCACCCAGTTTTACACTAGCATATATTAGGAGGAAATGGGTGCAAATTGTACTCATTGGGTCAACAGGAACACTTTACAGAAGGAAGTACCTTTTGGTGACTCCCATTACAACCCATGAAACAAATGGCAATATTCTTCACAAAACTAGCCCAATTGTTTACACAATGATACAAATACCCCTATAGCCCAACACACGTTATTTGTGATGGAGACATCTGTGCTCATTATTAGCACCCAGCTGTAACATGTGCGACGTGTGAACAAAGCTGCTTTGTAGGGATTACTGGCTCATGCCAGCTTTCAGGGGGACCCACCATGTGGAGCAACCTGCAATTTTCATGTGGCAAATACTTCATAAAGGACAGTTTGTTGGCTCACATTGCAAGCTGAAATCAAATGTTTGAAGTTACAAGTTTAGAGAGAAAGGAACTACAGGAGTTCTAAACACCCTTACATTCTGAAATAGATCAAATAAAATAAGAAAACAATATAGTTACTATCGTTGGAACAACGTTTCGTCCAATGTGTTCTCCTTTTCAACAAATGGCGCTATTGAGTCCGAATTCTGATAATCTTCCTCATCCGGATACATACGATGAGATGAGCCTATCTACCAGAAAAACTGCAAACTCACTGCCTACCCTTAACGACTGTGGGGAAGATTTACAAGCCCCTTGCGCCACTTTTGCGTCACTTTTGCCATGTTATAAGTGACCCAAAAGTGGCGCAAGGGGCTTGTAAATGTGCACCTGTGTGTGACTACAGGGTCATTTCCCGCATCCCTCCCATGTGGCCTACTGGCTTGATATTATAAGGTATGGGAACCTCTCTTACGCTGTATCTGATGTTGCATTACCGTGCTGTTCGCACACATGTACCTGTCTTCATGTTGATATGTATATCTTCAGTCCCCGTTTGGATACATGATCACCACAAATAATTTGCGTCTTGAAGTTGCTGCTGCTCACTGACAAAACTGGTTGCTTTTAATATGCACCACTACAGCGCATGTCAGGCGTGAGACCATAAGCAGATGCAAATTTCCTGGTGTTATTACTTTCTCTTACAGGACCCAAGAGAGGAACCCCACTGGAAGAAGGACAACTGTGTCTGTTTGCTTGTCATATATATGTTGCATTTTGTGTCCTTACTGAATGTAGTGAGGTTGTTTTGACATCACTTACATTATTATAGGACAAAAAACCTAGACCTGACAAAAGCCGTGGACCCTATGGTCTCTTAAGTTTAGGGCTGAAACATGTCGACTATATACAGGGTGTTGTATCATTATCTCCATAGACACCCCCCTTTAATATAATTTTTAATCATACCAGGAACACCGTTAATAAAGGAATACCTGGGTGTTCAGAGATATTTTATATCTTAAGAACCCAGCAGGAAAATATTACAAGTGCTCCCTGGAATATGGACGAGCCCATCCTGGTTATGAAGGACCAGGATAAGACCCTACTGATGCTGTGTATACATGACAAAACTCTACGTACAATGTGTCTGAGTCACTACCTGAACCATGCGCTGCTGTATTCCAATTAGGAAAGAGGGATCATTTGCACCAAAGAGAGGCTTCAAGAGAAATAGTAGAAATCTTGAGATTTTCATTTCAGAAGAAACCTAGTGAAAATAAATCCCTTTTCGGCCTTAATGCTAGTGTTAGATCTCGCCTACGCAGCGCGCATGCGTTGTGTAGGAGACCTTTAGCCATCATACAGCTCTTTTTCCAAGCACATACTCGTGCTTGTGGAGGCATACAGCTTTCGGGAGTGTGCAGCGGCGTGCCACAAGCACGAGTATGTGCTTTGAAGAAGAGCAGGCTACGCGCGCACGCATACACGCACACACCACTCCCGATATGCCGCGTGCTTGTTTGTTTTTGTTTTTGCTCCCGCCCCTGCCCCCCACCTCGTCAGTAGATGCCATCCGCTAGTGTTAGGTTGGTGTTTTCGTGTTGATTGTTGTTTTACTGATATTACCAAAAAACAAAAAAACTGTGAAAAGAAAAGACAAATGAACGTGCATACACCGTCACTGTGTCTACTCTTTACAAGTTCAAATTTCTCTCTTTTTGCACGTCATTGTCATCAATCATGTGATGTGGGATGGTTATAAGCAATCTTGGGACACCTTTATTTTGGTGCCCGATGTGCTCCTTGCTGAATCTTACTTATTTTCTGTTCGCCAGTCTGACCCCGTGACCCTTTGATTGTGCGTGCATCTGTTTTTCTCGCATTCATATTTATTTGGTTGCCGCAATGTGTGATAGTAGTGAAAATGCCTAATAATAGTTCTAAAATTCTCTACAAGTATAAGATCACAGAAACAGCAGCACCGCCATATGTTGACCAGGCCTGTTTTGTCTTCTGCTGCTGCCGCCTTGGTTGGTGTTTACTGTTGTGTTGTTCCCTGATATTAATGGCACAAATATCGACTACAGCTCAAAAGAGTCAGACAAATGAATGCAGTCTACCGTTGTAAAATAATAGCTACACCGTCACCGTGTATTTCCAAGTTCAAATTTGCCCCGATTTGCACATATCATGTGGGCTGAGCCGGTGTTTTACCTATCTCGGGCCTCTTTTATTTTGGTGTCCGACATGCTCACGTGGAGATTATCTATTTTGTGTTTGCCAGTCTGACCCTGATGTTGTTTGTGCGTGCATCTGTTTTGCTCACATTAATGTTTGGCTGCAGGAATGCAGTGAAACTGCCAAATAATGGCCATAAAATTCTCTACAAGATCAAAGGAGCTGCAGCGTCATCAAATGCAGGCCTGGTTTGTGTTCTGCTGCTGCCGGCGCCCACCAGGGTTGGTTTTACTCTTGTGCACTTGTTCCCTGATATTTCTGCAAACACCTACCACAAAAGACAAATGCATGCTGTCTACCATTGTAGCTACATCATCACTGCGTGTCTCTATTGTTTACAAGTTCAAATTTGCCCCAATTTGCACGTCATGGTCATCAATCATGTGCGCCGGTTTTTAGCTATTCATTTTTTCGGTTCGCAAGTCGGACTAGGTAACCATGATGCTGTGCTTGCATCTGGTTTAGCCACCTAACGTTTTGTTGCCGGAATGCGTGAAATTGAAACTGCCTAATATTATCAACCCTAGCCTTGTAAAATCATAGCTACACCGTCACCGTGTCTACCCTGTCTTAACAAGTTCAAATTTGCACCCAATCATTTGGGCCGTTTTTTTCGCCTTCTCGGGGCCAGGCCGCTTTTATTTGGTTGCTTAGGTGCTGCAGCTTATGGGGGTGTTAAATTGACACATCCTGGTAGATACAGTTGCATCTCAAATCCAACATATGAAGAAACACCAGTTGTCTCACACTTCACCTTGCACAACTGGTGCACACACTTTTCTGTGGATGTATTCAGTGGATAGGGATGGTGCTGGATACGGATTGAATACTCTCAAACCAAAGAGTCTGCTTGACATCAGAAGAGAGAAAATGGACGGACAGGCAGATCTAGGAGTAGTTAATGCGCTGTCAGTGAGAGAAGTTAAAATGGGGACACCTGACCTATCTTTTTAAGTTCAGAAAAAGTTTTATTGAAAGAATATGCTCAAATGTTACAAAATAAAAGAAAAATAGGAAAAGCTAACAATTAGAAGTACATATCATGTTAAGTAATGATGAAAACATAGGCTGTAATATCAAACATCAAAAATTGAGAATAGTTATGAGAAAAAACTGGCAATTGATATGAAACACCTGACCTATCTGTATTCATTGCTACTATTTAATTCAACAGTTTTCAGAACACCTTTTAGTGGGACGAATTGTTGTTTTTCAGTCTTCTGAAGTTCGAGAGTATGGTGGACTGTTTGTATCTTAAGATATTGGCATTAATGCATACCTTTAAAGCACATGATGCGAGGGTTCTGCAAAAGCAGGAGTTTATTTAAACAAGCATTGGCATAGCCAATAGGTCTCACCTTTGGGACCTTATAAGTGTTTAGCTATGCAACGGTTGATGTTGTTGCACCATGGATATTGTGCTGGATGACTAAACACTTATAAGGTCCCAAAGGCGAGACCTACTGGCTATGCCAATGCTTGTTTTTTACTTTAGTCGTTCAATCAGCCTTTTTTTACTACAAAATGGAGACATCAGACTTTGCAAGTACTGTTCCTGCAACCACACAGTCACTTACCTCAATTACTCTTGAGTCAAAATCTTCATACGTTTCTGTGAAGGTAATAAAAAAAAAAAAAAGTTATTGTTTAATGACATGTGTATTGCTAAAGCTCATATTTCCTAAACATGTATTGTCCAAGTATAAATAAATGAGGTGTCTCAGATGTGATGTACTTAGGAGATATTAGCCATTTTAGGGTGAGTGAATGCTAACCAAATATCATTTATCTGTTGCATCCATAAGCAGAATCTACTTTGAAAGTACCAACAAACTTTCAAACATAATTCTGCATGTCTCTGGTTATGGTCTACATATCTACTCATTTGATGTGTACATTCTGAAGATTAACTGGAACACAGGAGACAAATGCGGCGAGGTAGTCCTAGGGGTAGTCTGACATAGCGGCATGGCTTCCTTTTTTAAAGTGGGAATTTTTTAAGCTAATGAACCGGTCTTTCATTTAACTGTAAAAAGGAGGAGTTACATGCCCCATGGGATAAAATATCTTCGGCTCCATCCTCGTGCTAGTATTTAGCTGCTTGCTTCATCATGCGGCAGGTGGGTTCTTGCTGCACAAAAGCATCATATAACATTCTAAAACTAAGGCACTAAGCAGTGGTCAGAAGGGGGTGGGGTGCAACAGGGGCCACAGGAAACTGTTGAGGTTCGTTCCCACTTAACTTCTCTGTGTAATAAATCTGTGTGGTGCTTCCTCGTGGTATGGAGGAAAGAAGCTTCTCATGAACGAACCATGACGTAAGGCTATCTTGCAGTCAAATTGGATGACAGACAAGCGTGTTCCTTTAACCCCGTCAACAACAAAAATCTCTCTACCTCTTTTTCAGTTGCCGGCAAATACGATGTTTAAGTCTCAATACATTTGTAATGAGTGTTTTCATGATCCAAAAAAACCAAACATAGCCTATATCAAAATAATTTATTAAATCTCTCGCTCAGTCACATTGTGCCTACTATATTTTTGGTCAAGCATACAGATCCAAAAAGTAGCCGATGCCTCTCTGCGAACCTTCTAGCAGTATCCTTCCTGCAGCATCTGTGATGTTCAAAGTGTCCTCAGGCAGGTCACCCATCGACAGTCTTGTGCCATACAATCTAGGAGAGGTTGTCCTATCAAAGAAAAGGCCCACTCCAAGTCTAGAATGGCATGTGTTTGATTTTCTCCATTCCTATCTCATGCTTGCCATCCTGAATGTGAAATACCAAGAGGATCTTCATTTAGCGGAGGATGGACACGCTTGGCAGGTAGCAAGAAAAGGCAGAGTAGCCCTTATCTTTTATTCCTCTATGCCAAATGTACATCAGCATCCAGCCTAGTCTAACAATTCTGGGTCCCCTGGAATCATTAGCACTAAGATCTTTTGAATGGCTCCTAGCACCCCCATCCAAAAGCTGCTTAAAAGCGAACCACCAGAGGATATGTGGTAATGTTTCCTTCTGCCAGCATTGTTTCCAGCACCTATTGCAGCAGTTTCTACCTATTGCGTAGAGTCGATGTGGCATCCAGCATCAATGCGGTTAGATGTTGCACGCTGATTTGAAGCCTTGGGCCTGGCCAATACCCTTGTGTGCGTTACAGGGAACTCTGTCCCACTGGTTCTCTGAAAAGGACAAACCAGCTTTTCTAGGTTTTGCCTGCCCAGCCACTGTGCTTGAGAAATCTATTGTTTTAAAAATAAACTTAAAAGGGACTTACACAATGCCATCTCTCTTTCCTAGCTTCTCATTGGCTCCAATGTGGCACACTTAGTTTCCCTCAATTTCTATTGGCTATAGCATATTTTCTTGCATTTACCAATGTTTGTTCCTTGTCTGCTTCTCTTATCAGTTTCCCGTTGCTGAAATACTGTTAACCTCGGTGTTAGAAATGGGGGTCTTTAGTTGGGACGGGTTTGCACCTTTTTCCAAATAGGGACCCTTCTTCCTAGTTAGGATAAGTGAGTTACACTCCTAAAATAACCCCTGCTCATCCCCTAGGTAGCTTGGCACAAGCAGTCAGGCTTATCTTATTGGCAGTGTTTAAAGCATTTGCACATAACCAACAGTAATACAGTGTAAGCACTACAAAAGGACACCACTCTAGTTTAGAAAAACATCCAATATTTTTATATACTTAAGACAAGACCAAAAACGATAAAAATCTACATTACAGTACTTAGAAATCTTCAGTTATTAAAATATGCTTGAAAAACAGTTCCTTGAGGTCGATAGCTTCATCAGGGGCTATCACGGCGTCGTGAACAAACAAATTCAAACAGTTCTGGCTGACTGCGGCGTTGCGGGTCAGCTACGGTGTCGGAAAGACCCTCAAACAGTACCTTTAGAGATGCAAGGCATAGGCGACCTCTCGTTGAGCTTCCGAAAGCGCGTCATCTGCAGGCGTCGGTTCTGGAGGTTGGTGCAGGAGTCGTCGGGCCCCCGAAGTCACAAGCGTTGCAGATCAAACTCCTCTCTGTGGAAGTCAGGAGCGCTGGGGTTGGCTGGCGTCGGGTGCTGCAGTAAGTAGTGCAGCGGTGCACATGCGGTGCCCTCAGGTCGCGGTGCGAGCAGCGGCTCGGTGGCAGCTTCACCTGGAGTCGTCGGTGAGAGCAGAGGTGAATGCGGTGCTCGTCGCAGTGCTGGCAGGTCGCAGTGCAAACAGCGGCGTCGTCGTTGCTGAAGCGCTGTCGTCGGCTGACGAACTGGAGTCGATGGCGCCGTCGGTAGGCCAAGGCTGCTGTGCGGGATGAGGGCGGAATGCGCTGCCCACAGGTCGCGGTGCGAGCAGCAGCTCAATGGCGGCCTCAGAAGGCATCGTCGGCAAGACCAGGGTCGCAGTGCAGCGTTGCGGCGGTGCCCTCTGCTGTGCCGTCAGGACACGGAGTCGGCAGTGGCGACGGCGTCGGGTTGCTTTTTCTTCTGTTGCAGCACAAAACACACAGTTCCCAATGCTGAGGGCAGAAGAGCTTGAAGTCTTTGCTGTTCCTGAGACTTCTTGAACAGGGGGCAAGCTCTACATCAAGCCCTTGTGGAGAAGTGTGGCTCAATGGTTAGAGCGGCAGACCCTGATGCAGAGGTCTGGCCCGGGACCCGGGTTCAATTCTCGCCTCAGCGGGTCTTGGGCTCAATTTCCTCAGACATGTTAATTCTCGCCTCGGTGCCTATTCTAATCATGGGTCCCACTCTGCAACTCTGGGCAATAGCTTGCTTAATCTCCACAACGGCCCCAACAGCGCTGGGATGCCTGGCTTCACCGTGGGGGTGCCCAGGAGTGGACATTTCACAGGGAAAAGCCAGGAAGGGTTCCACAGCGGTATGAGTTACAGCGCCAGGAGACCCTAATTGGGTAGCAGTGCGCTTTACAAATACAACACATTTACATTTACATTTTGGAGAAACTCACAAAAGTAGATTGCAGAAAGTTCAGTCCAGTCCTTTCACTGTCCAAGACAGAAGCAGCCACTGCAGGCCAACACAGCAAAGCACACAGCAAAGTGGTAGTTCCTCATCACAGCTTCTCCAGCTCTTCTTCTTGGCAGTCTTCTTGGTCCGAAAGAGTTCTAAAGTTCAGGGGTCTGGGCCCCAATATTTATATCCAAAAATCCTTTAATCTCTTAGGCAGAGAGTGTCTATGCCCAGCCAAAACCAGTTCTGTCTTCTCTGGTGTGGCTTCCTGGCAGGAGGTGGAGAGGGCATTGTCAGAGGCAGACCAGGCCCAATCAGGTGCAAGTAAATCTGCTCCCCCTCCTCTAAATGCAACCCAGGTCTATTCAGTCCTTTCCTGACCCACCTAGACTATCCGGAGCCACTCCTGCTTCCAAGCCCCTGTCATCCAATATCCAGACAGTCAATCCACAAACCCAGCAGAGGCATGCTGGATGGTTAGGCAAGAAAATACCTACTTTCTAAAAGTGGTATTTTCAAACACAGAATGTAAAGATCACCTTCACTAAAAGATGCATATTTAGATTCTGAGTTCAGGCATACTAAACTTAATTTTCCTACCTAGTTGCCAGGGCCAGTTATGTTTATAAGATGTTTTAAACAAACTCACCATTCTGTCCTATGGGGAACAGGTAGCCTTGCAATAATAAAAAACAAAATTGACAGTAATTCACTATCAGGACATGCCACACACACACCCTGCCCACAGGGGTACCTTGGGCCGACCTTAGGGGTGACTGACATGTAAGAAAAGGGAATGTTAGGGCCGGGCAAGTGGGTGCACTTGCCAAGTCGACATGGCAGTACCAGACTGCACACAGGCTCTGCAATGGCAGTCCGGAGTTACATTTATGAGCTGTTTGGGTGGGTGGCACAATCCAGTGCTGCAGCCCACCAACAGCATTGATTTACGGTCCCTGGCACACACAGTGCACTTTACTAGGGACTGACACACAAATTAAACAGGCCAATCATGAAAACACCAATCCACAACACATTTTACCACAGGAGCACTTGCACTTTACCACTGATCAGCAGTGAGAAAAGTGCGCAGAAACACTAAACCAGCACAAACAGAGTCAAAACCGGGAGGTGAGAAAGCAAAAACTCAGGGGAAACACGCCAAAAGATGCTAAGTCTAACACTCGGCATGTTGGTGGAATTATTTTTTCATTAATACAGTTTTGCCTCTTTCACTTTCTCACCCGGAGAGATTAAGTGATTTGCCCAGAATAACAGGATGTTGCACTGCCAAGACTCGAACTGGGATCTTCAGACTGCGAGTCAGCAGTTCTGGCCTCTATGCCACATCCTGTAATGTTTGTTTTATCAAGGAAGCAGCAGTATTTGAGATTCGTAATATTTCAAAAAAGTTCCCTAACTTTTTTGATCCGCTTCTTAGAAAAATCTCAAATCGAATTCCTCGTCTGTTGCACAGGTACTTGGCAATTAAAGAGTAATTTCTCCCTATTTTTGGGCTTGTCAGTGTGATGCAGTTCACATCCTTTGACAATAAGGAAGCTCGGTGGATGGTAATCATGAAACACTTTCTTCTTCATAGCACAGAGTACAAGATAGGGACAAAATCACTCAATATAATGGGCCGCGAACAATATGCAGGATCAGTCTTACTCACAGACCTGTTCTTCCATAATCAGAAGTTTTCATACCAGCATAAAAGGTATTCAGATTTACATAGAGGATAAAAATGTTTTCTTCTTTAGAACCCAGCCAACTCTCTGCAGTCATTAAAGTGGCCTGTTCTATCTTACAATTTATTTTTACTACTGCTTTACTCTTTAGTTCATCTCATGGTACTAAAAGGTGTCAATCTGCAGCCCCTTTCACTGTTAAACCCTCACTTATCCAGATTGACCAGTGGGTGTTGCTGATGAGAGTGTTGGCCTTGGCGTGTCTCGACTTCTACAATGTCATCTACATTGGTCTCCCTCGAGGCTCATTGACTGGCTTCAACACCAGGCACCCAGACTGTGTTTAAGCCTTAGTGAGCGCGAATATATCAGACCAGCCTGCTAAGCTCTCACTGGCTTCAAGTTAATGCAAGGGTCAGGCTTCTCTGCACAAGCCAGAAAGCAGATTGTGGCATGCACTGGCAACACACTATGCACAGTACAGATGTCATAAGTGACCTTTATTGGACATAAGTTCAAAGCACCCATTGGACTCTGGCCTCCCCTTTCCTTCTTCTAGCTGGGCTCCCTGTACTCATTTCCGTGCCGAAATAACCAAAATGCAAAACATAGTACATTACAAGGAGAATAAATAAATACAGTGCTTGAAAGAGCTCACAACTTTCACAGGTGAGGAAATACTGTGGTCAGGTTAGGAAGCTTGGAGAATAGCGGTGACCTCCAAGATCCACAGATATGTGAGGGAAAGAGTGGAAAAATAATTGAAGATAACATATTTTATGTCCAAATAAGAAAAGTGACATAATACAGAGAGGTTTATGGCAAAATAGGAAAGCAAATTGTCTCATAACCTGCATCTATTGACTGGAATGTCCCACAGCAGGCTACCAGTGTTCTCTCCCCTGCCCAATTCCCCTGCAATGACACCCTGTCCTTCAGCTCTCTTCACCACTTCATAAGGGTGTAAGGAGAGATGCTTTTTGGTACCACACTAACCAGATCATCAGGCACAGACGGCTTCACCTCCTCTGACTCATCTGCTCGCTTCTTTGGAAAACCACTTGCCCAAATGATAGTCTCTCGACCAGACGCCATACTCCTCAACCACACATCTCACAGTGTACTTCAGGTTTGCAAGACCCCTATCAGTTAACATGTTTAAACACTTTGGTTCCCTTTTTTGGTTATTGACTGTACTGACAGCTATTAAATTCCTGAAACGTATGGTCTTGTAATATTTTGCTTTTCAGTTTTGTGCCTACAATATTTTGTATGCTGCAGGGTAGTTTGCCCTAGAATTTAGTCATATTAGAATTTTGTTTCCACATTTGACAATACAGTCACTGCCTTCAGGTGGTTTTGTTTGAAATGAGTTAGTATCTTTCCCCAGTGAGTCCTTGCACTTGTTGCTACACACTCAAATTCACCGTTTGTATCATTGCTTAGTGGAAATGAAGATGCTTAGTACAGTCACAGACACAGACTACAGAATTTGTTTTCGGAAATTATTGTAAGTAGACACAGGTACAAAGTATACACCTGGCACTATTTGTTGTTTATAGTTATTGTTGGCTGGAAAACAGATTGTAAACAATGCAATGTTTCTAGCATGTAATTTTATTTTAGGCAACCAGTACACATTTTGTGTTGTGTGCTGACTGAGTAAGATGTGCAAGCAGACAGGAAGCAAGGGATGTGCAGCAAGAATTGGTGTAAGCATCAGTCATAATTGATGGAATGACATAAAACTTTTCAATGGCTTTGTATGAACCTCTGTCACAGCGCTTTATACAAATCCATAGAGATTACAGCTGGGACAATACACATTTACCATATTTCCTACAGAAAATGGGCAGTAATCACTCATTTTTAGGTTTTGCTGTGACAGCCACAAGATCCTCCCAGCTCCTGGTGGCTTGTGACCATTAGTTGCAGATTCTTTCCTGGATGGGGCGGAAGTGTAATCTCACATGTGTTACGAGTGGGATGCATGATGCCACCATGCCCATGAGTTTCAGGAATGCCCTCACTGTCAGAGACCAACCCCTCTGTAAAGGCAAGCCTGCTCTGTGATTGCCTCTTCTCTCCTCTGTACTGGATATGCTTGTGCTGTTTTGGAAATAAATGTTGCTTCCAGGCACACCTTTACCTGTTCCGGTTGTGGTGAAGATTTTTTCTGATTTATTGTGAATCCAAGGTGTTGCAGTGTGGCTATCACTGTTTGTATTTTCCTATGATATCTTTCTTTTGATTGTGCTTTTACTAACCAATTGTCATTTAGACTTAGAGTGGCCATATAATCCCTTGTCATCTTGAACTGTTGTGCACAGATGAACTTGTTTAGGAATCTGAGATCTAGGAATGGACTCAAAATCAGGTCTTTCTTTGGCACCAGAAATTAGGGTGACTAGTTTCCCTTAATGGGACCTTTTCGATAGCTCTCTTGTACAAGCGTTCTTTGACCTTTCTGAGTTGTATGTTCTCTTGTCCCTGAAATGTCTTTGGTTTTGGGCGAATTTATGGAGGCTCTTTGAGTAGTTCTAGGGCTAGGCAGTACCTGTAACGTTTTATGTTTAAAACCCAATTGTTTGAGGTAATTTTTCCCCTCTGGGAGGTGTTGCATAAAGGGCTCCATCTCGTCCCATTGTTGGTGGTCGTATCAGTACAAGACAGAATTGGAGTTAGCAATCCTCCACTGGGTTGCTGCTTTTCCTTCCATCTTTCTTACCACCAAGTCAAGTCTCTTACACTTATTTTCTGGTGGTGGGCCTGTGGATGTGGGTACGTTGTTCCTCTTCCTAGCGTCGTCACAATAATCAAATCTACTGGAGTATTTCCCTTAATGTACCGGTCTCTCCCCTCCTCATTCTATGACCATGTGGTTGTCATCAGCGGGCTCTTATCTTCGCATTTCTCGCAGTCTTAGGCAACTTGGTCGATCTTCATACTTTTCTGTTTTTTCCCAAAAACTTCGGATCTCCTCTGTCATGCTTCCAGACCCAACAGCGGAAAAAGGAATCTGAAGATGGGGACTATGCACAAGAACTTCCAGAACGCTGTCTGACATCACTCAGGAAAGGACATGGTTGTTAGCCCTACCCTACCCAAGGAGGGAGCCAATGGCAGACTGGGATGGCAAGGGGACATAGACAAGCCCAAGGACCTGGATGCAGCTCGACTGTTCTTAAAGCTGTTCAGCACTGAGTCTGTTTTCACACCAAAAAGACGGGAGCCATCACAGGTCATACATATATATAAGGGAAGCTTGGACATTTCCGAGAAGCCAGTGTTTCGGAGTCACTCATGGAATCATAAGGTCACTGAGAATGCAATCGCTCTGCCCAGAAAGTCTGTTGTATCCAATCCGCAGCAAAATGTGAACTTTGCTGCATTTCTGCAGTCTGCTATCGCGTGCTATGGCTCAGCCTTCCTCCAATACCATTGGCAGCACCACCCAATCCCAAACTGTGTGTGTAGGAAGCTGGCTCTCTATATAGAGTACTAAAACGAAGCACACTGTGCAGAAATTCCAGCAAGTCCCTTATTGGGTTACAGAGCCAAAGTAGGTAATACTAATGGTCTTTTTGTGGTAGTGTGGGTGAGCGGTTAGGCTTATGAGAGGTTACTGCTAAGCCTTTGTTGTACTCACAGAGGCAATAAATGAGACACACACTCAAGAATAAATCTGAGACTAATTTCCAAAATATTAATTGGTATGTGATTTTTAAGATCAAGAACTTTGATCTACAGTAAGTAATTTTTAAGTTATGAATTTCAAGAGTTTGCAAAATAAATCACACTTGTGCACAGTTACGCACTGTTGAAGTCAATGGGGAAAAAGACAAAAATGCATATAAAATTGTAGTCAATTTTCAAGGTTCACCTCCCGGTAAGTAGCAAGGCAAGGTCCAATGTTCCACCAGCGGATTCTCTGGAGAGTCCCGGATTAGGCCGGGGGAAGGGTGCTGAGGTCGTTGGTAGCTGGTGTGCTATGGAGAAGGGGAGCCCTTGGAAAACACACTGCACAGGGGGATTTAAAAGCAAGTATGAATGTAGTTGTGTCTACATCGCCTGCCCCACCTTAGGGTGGTGCTGACTGAATGTGGGGAAATCTCCTCATCAAACTAATTTTCCTGCCTTTCCTCCTGCCAAAAGTGGAGCAGAAAAGGGGTGTTGGCGTCCTCCACTATTTGGAGCTGCCGGGTTGCATGTCAAAGGTGGCACCATTTTTTAAGCTTTCCACTCTGGAAGGCCATCCTGACCTGGAGAAGGTGTGAAGCAACTCTGCCCAGAGAAGGCTTTTCTCCTGGCATCTGAGAGTGCTGGCTCTCACCCCATGAGGTCAGAAACATCTAGTGGTGGCAGACTTGCTCCATGTCTGGTGGTGGCAGGCTGGACAGTACTAGTCAGAGGCAACAGCAGTGTGTGGTAGGTTTTATGGGGACCTTCTTAAGTGTCAAGTGTGCATTTATTAATAAATCTATCACTGGCATCAGTGAGGATTTATTAAGACAAGCTATTTGGTACCAAACACGCTAGGGTACAGTGAAGCCAAAATGGAGCTCTAAAACTCTTAATTAAAAGTATCCAGCCCATGTACTCTTCATGGCTTCTGTGTGCACTTATAATATCTAAGAATGGCTCAGATATTGTAGGGTCATATCTGCTCATGGCATATAGTGCAACCTGCCTTGGGGCTGTAAGGCCTGCAGTCAGGGTGACTTACCTATACCGCATGGAGTGCATGAGGGCGCCATGTCGACTTTGATTTTCTCTGCACCAAGACACACAGCCTACAATGGCAGTTTGCGTAGTTTTGGAGAGAAATCTCTAAGGTGACGCAATTAGTGCAGCAGTCCCAGTAGACCCTCTTCAGTACACATGCCCGGGGTAACATTTAATAGGGATAGCAGGGACCCAATGCACTTACAGTTTGAAATCACATCAAACATCAAGCAAAATGTGAGGGCTAACCAGTTCAAAAGAAGTACTTTCCTACAGTGGAGGCTTGGATCACTAGGCTCTCCATGGTGAGGTGCTGGGTGAGAAAACGGGCGACCCCAGAAGTTGGGTGATGGCAGCTGGCAATTGTCCTGTGCACAGGAGCCCCTGTACAGGGCTTGGACCAACCCCCAAGTAGGGTATTTGTGAGTGCCTCCTTACATTGGGAGGTGAGGTTCAGAGATGATAACTAACGGCTAAAGCACCTTTGTCAAGACGTTTGTCTTGACTGCCACAGAGGGCAGCTGAAGGTCAAGGGCCTCATCTGCCCTTTGTACCACCACAGCGAAAGAAGCCCCTTCCTCTGTAGTTGTGGTAGTAGGAGGGACCAAACCAGTGTCTGGTGAGGTGTCCAAACCACTGGCATCTGCGAAATCCTCATAACAGTTGTCCTCAAGCTCTTCAAAAGGGTTGCATCCATAAGGGAACTGAGACCCCCCCCCCCCAATCACCCTACTCTCCGAGCATAGAGTAAGAAAAAGGAATTGGCTCCGCTTGTAGGTCATGGTCCCAATTGGTGCCGGACAACGCCTAACTGGCTCAGTGTCAGAGTCAGGAACAACAGTGGGGTCAGCGCAGCTGGGAACAACAACACTGGAGTGTACTCTGTGGATAGTTCTGGTCTCGCAGGAGGAGCCACTCCAGATCTAAGGAGCCCAACTGGCTCCGGGGCAAACCCGCAGGTGTGAATCCAATGGGGGCTCCATCCGCACCCATGGGCCCAAAGGCAGTCCATAGGGTTTGGACTGGCTAAATATGAGATGCATGACATCCCAGCACTCCTTGAGTTAGGTGGGGTGGGTATCGCTCTAGCTCCTGGGAACTCTAGGACACACACAGCGGACCCTAGCACAGGCTCCACAGAGGTCATGTGGGAGCAAGGCCTAGACTTCTATCAGTGTTGCTGCGCGTTGCTTGAAGACTTGCAAGGTGAAGTCTAAGAGTGCTTCAACTTCTTGCACTTCTTTGGTTTCTGGAACTCCCTGAAAAAGATTTTGAATTATGCCACCTACCGTTGTGCAGAGGTGCTGCTTGAAAAGTTACCGGATCCAGTCTGACACCTAGGGATAATTCTAAGGCAAGGAATCGGCGGCTACAAATCTCTATCAGATAATTGTTTATAATGATAGCACAGTGAACCATCCATGATTTTGTTATCGATTAGAAGAGCACTTATGTGGCCCTCATACATGAGAAACTGAGGCTTATAACTAAAAAAAGGTTATGAATATAAGTGAGACAACTGACAAGCCCAAGACGAAGACTCCAAGAAAATCGTTATGAGTATGCTCAGTAATTTCTCTGGTGAGTAGAAATCTTTCCACGTTAATCCCTCCTTGCTTTGCCTCTTACCACCACCACAGGTCACACAAAGTTCATGACAGAAGTGAATCAGGATTCCAAAATTAAACTAGGATGTATGTTGAAGGGTCGTAGTTGTGAAGGATTTCGTAAGGTGCAGAAGAAGCTGAGGCACACACGCAAAATAAAAAGTTGATCTGCATTGGGGTATATGAAAGTGGTACATAAGGGCTTGGGCCAAGAATTCATAGACGATAATGCATCATCCAAGTATGTAAACTGCAGGTCAGTTGTTGAGGTAAACAAATACGCTGAAAAGTGGATGGTGGCAAATAGTGAATCTGTGTAAAAGCATGTAGGCTAACAGACCCTGTAGTGAAGAGCATAAAGATGTCGCGTGGCTGGAGATTGGAGCGAGTTGGAATAGGTGCATTGAATGCAAGCGTATGGGATGATCAGAAAGCGCCCTGGAAAGGGAGAGGGAGTTGGAGACTCTGTGGCATTAGGCCAATTCCCTTGCCAGAGTCTGAAACGAGAAATGGGCTGAGACCAGTTGATAAATTAGGTAGACTGTTTCAAGATCAGCGCAGTTAAGTTTATGGAGAGTCATTGAATTTAACTCAGAATGGCCCTTCCTTATTTGCCCCGATGGTGTACTTCTTCCTTCAAAACATCACAGTGCAAGAGTATATTTATTTCGTCCTTAAGGAGATGAGGTAGGTGTTGCTCCTTGACTACTGCCTCTCTTTCAGTGGGTGCTATCAGATGTTCCTACGCTCGTACGCAGATTTGTAGTCCAAATTTAAGCAGAGGGACCACAGGAAGGAAAGCAGACATTAGCGCGGTCACTCCTTCACATGGGCTTCTTCAGTGTCAGTAAAGCTACAGGAAACTCATTTTAATTTCGGGCTTATAGACCTGTCCAACTCTGCCACATACTAAAATATCAATATAACACGAACACGCTCACACCGTTATTTGAGGCATGTCTGAATGCACTTTATTTACCCTTAGCAAGAATATGGATGCTTAGCAAGGGAACAATATTGCTTCAATGATTTCACCCACTCCCTTTGCCTTTGTGCTTCGACTATAAAGAGAATGTTTCTTTGTATGAAAGATCATGTCATTAATATACTGAGAGATGTTTTCCAATAAAGCACGGGTCAACTTGTTAACTCAGATTACAAATCGACCAGAGCTAGAAAGAAGGATAGTAATTCTCTGTTCTGCTTCATAACACCATCGCTTTTAGTATTGATTGAAAAAGAATATGGAAAAGAGCTTACACTCAATATTTCCAAAGAAACAACACGTCTTGAGACAATCCATATACACAGCATTCAATCTAACAGAATGAGAACTCGCTTTGTTGTTTCTCTACTACGTTTGGATACCGACGCAGCCGAGCAAGACAATATATTTTAAAGTGTAATACAGAATGAAAGCTGCAGGCCTACTACAGGCTATAATATTTAATGGCAGTGTAGATGTAAATCCAGCACGAAGCACAGGATCCTCAGTGATCTTAGAATGATATTACTAAATCAGTCTCTCAAACTCTCTCTCAGTCTTTGTATTATGCAAAGGACCCTGGTGACTTCAAATATTTTGAACCACTGCAGCCAGACGTTTCTTTAGCACAGGAAAAAGTTTTGTTCTTTGCCCTCTACATCGCTATCTATGATCGACTTGTAGAAAAAGCAAGAAATGCCACAATCACTATTAGTATTAAATAAAAAAAAAACAAGCAAGTCTACATAGTGCATCAAACAAGAATTATTAACAGTCAGTGCAAATACAGTGTTTACAAAAGCGCAAATGAGGATCAGTATTTTAATGGATGGAAGAGAGTCACATTTGTCGTACATTTTGTCACCTCTGGTGGTACCGGAAACAAATTATGTTATAAGCCATTTGCCATGCGCATTATCAACAGAGGTCCCTAGAATAGACGACTAGGCAAGCAGAAAAAAATGGAACTTTGTTAAGAAAGATAAGCTTTAAGAAAGAGTAAGTTTTGAGCTGTTGTGTGAATTTTTCAAGCAATGGTAGCTGGCCGAGTTTTCTGGCCGCAGAAATATGAACCTCTGGTTCTTAAGTTCTGACATTTTGGGGCTATCAGAAGAGTCACTGAAGAAGAGCGAAGGGTCCTACTCTTATTGATAAATGCTGTGGTATCACCCATTGAGGCCTTATGTTCAATACATAGGGCCTTAACTCGTTGAGTGCTCATGACGAGCTCAGCTCGTCATGAGTCACAGTGGAGCTGTGCTCATGACGAGCTGAGCTCGTCATAACGGCCGTGACCCGCTCACGCGCAATTAATTCCCCGCCTGTGCGGGAGAATTAATCAGTGGGCGGGGTCGTGACGAGCTCAGCTCGTCATGAGCACAGCTCCACTGTCAGTCATGACGAGCTCAGCTCGTCACGAGCACAGCGGCGCCGTGCCCCCCCCCCCACCCTGCCGGGGAATTACCCCCGCAGGGAAGGGGTTAAAATGGATTCACTGCTTGGTAGGAGGTCAATAAAGTTTATGAAACAGTGGACTAGCATGTGTATTGCATGGGCCCCATTAATCCATTAAGTCACAGTTTATGTAACACAAACTAGAGCAACTCCAAGCAAAGGGAGTTGATATAGTCGAGAGGCGATCCTATGAGAGCCGCAACAGTCATGCTTGCTGTCCAGAGAGAACAGAAGGAGATTATTTTGCAGAATTTTGAGATAAATACAAGATGATCTAACTGAGAAGACTTGGCAGTTAAGGACAATTAGCAGTCAATCTTCACCCCAGTCTATTCACCTGAAGAGACGGAGTTGGTAAAGGGCCCAATGTCTTCTGGCAAATAAGCATCACACCAGAGGTCTCTACAACCATTGACAGTAAGTATCTTTGTTTAGTTTGAGTTCAGTTCAACTTTATTACTCCCTATCAACTCCCAAATAAATCTCATTTTGCTGAAACGCAGAGCGAATGGAGGATAGCTGTCAAAACGCATTAGCTATTGAGTATCATCAGCATACATATATTCTCTATTGACCCTCTAGGCCAGGGCGCTCGCCAAAGAGCTTACATTTGAATGAAGATCCATGCGGGACACCGCAGCTGGCAGGTAACGTTTGTGCAGTGCACAATGCTAATTTTACTGCCTGTGTCTGATCAGATTAAAAAACAATTTAAACCACAAGGAGGCGAGATCCAAAATACCTGTGGTAGTGACACAGTCCAACAAGACTGTGATGGACCAGGGGAAAATACAAAATGTTTGTACCCCTTCGAAGTTAATGACCTCATAACCTTAAAATTACTAATTGTTTGAATGAATGTACTAATCAATCAATGCACTTTTAATTAGACACTACACGTGGAAAAACTAACTGGCATATGCAAAATCTAATTTACTTACAGATGTGAAATTAAATTAACATAGGTTTGTGTTTCGTGTAGAAAATAGAAGTAAAATTGCATGTATTTTATTTGTAGTTAAATATACTGTGGCAAAGAATGCAGATGGTAAGTAAAATGGTTTCAAATGTCGCTTATGCTAGGTAACACCTAACACGGGTCATTGGAATGGTGGGTGGTAAACAGAAGGGCTTATTTTCTATGTCTAATTTCTGCTATGTTGTTTTCACATTAGTTCCGTTCAGGCCTCTAGGCCTCGCTGAGAAAATGGCAGCTGCCGAGAGATGTGATCACGTGTAACCAGGATGGCCCCTGCGCATGAGCAGAATGGAAGTTACAGTCATGAGTGTGGCCTATGCCTGGAGTGAGAGATGTCAAGGCCGCACTAGCCTAGGACAAGACTGGATGCGAAGATTCTCTGTACAAAAGCATGGGAAAGAATGAAAAACTCAGACTGCAGCATTTATTAATAATAGCGGTTGTTACAAATGTTGAAACTTACAAAGTCATGAGGATGCGCATTAATATGTAATTTACAGAACCGGTTTAGGCAAGGAGGACAATGAGGTGACCATCACCACCCCTCCAATGGACCAATAGAAATGAATACAGCCCCTAAAAAGTTTCAATTCTGGGTATAGCAAGTTAGTGAAAGGGTATAAAAAATGGTGCTTATGATGACGTTGTGCACTTGCTTATTTTTCTATTCAACACGACACGCTGTCTGTTGAGACGATTTTTCTCCCTGATGCTGAAAAGACTTTCTGAACTTCGAACTTTGATGGAGAAAAGGAACGAGACCGTCGCGGGATTATATCCTGGGAGGGAATACGTCCGAGGAGGTTAGAGGGACAGTCAGTCAGTTTGGGAACCTATCCTGTGATCTGCGGTTCATGCTCTGGTGAACCATTCTCGTCATCGCCCTAAGGCCAAGGGTAATGAGTATTTACTGTTTCTATTTGAATCTTTACTTGAAACACTTATGAAATTAATGATTATAATTTTGTCTAATAAATTTTACTTATCCAATTTATTCAATGAATCTAGATAAAATGTCATGCTGAGTCTGTGGTTATTAGAATTAAAGTTATGATCTATTAAAGTTAAAGGTTTAATTGTGAGTGAGCTGGACTTAATCACTTTCAACTGATTCTTACTAGTTGGTTCATCGACCCAAAATTAACGGAGTACCTTGATGTTTAATCCAGAAAATTCTAGAGTTAAATGTATATAATGTATATAGTTATTATTTAGGGAAAATTAATATTAAGGTACCCCGTGTGTCTTGCAGCTCGCCAGCTTGTCACTTATCCGGAAAACTGTGTGAATGTGTGTTTTCGGTGTTATGGGCCCCACCATTGAATAAGTGGTGTGAGAGTTTTCCTGGGTTGGGTGACGTTTGTAAAGGGTTTGTTTTAGCCGCGCTGCATCAACTGCATGATTGACTATGTCAAAAACTGCAGACCGGTCCAAAGGACTAAGGCATTGAAATTGGCCAGCATCTAGTTCTACTATGAGGTCATCCAAGATGGACAACAGAATGGACTTCGGGTTATGGGAGGGCCCAAATCTAGCCTGCTTAATAACCAAGCAGTTATTGGCCTGCAAAATAGTCCTGCAACATTTTTATCCACAATTGTGGCCACAAAAGTTAGCAATGAATTCAGGCGACAACTCTTTAAGTTAGTAGGCTCTGCCCCAGGCTTTTTCAATAGGCGATAATAGCATATTTAAACAAGCACTGGCAAAGCCAGTAGGTATGGCGCTGGGTGACATTTGGCTGTGCAAATGTTGTCGATAATTTCTGAAAAACTGTACAAGGAGACTACTTTTGGTGAGTAAGTGCACACTGTTCAAAAGCGGAATGCCATCACTCACAGAGAGGTAAGGGAATGGTGAATTGTGCTGAACCTGTGCCCTATGCTGTACACTGTTGTGGACAGAACAAAAATGGATAGACACACTAACAGACAAATAGATTAGGAAAGCAGGCTAAAAGCACCTATAAGTAAGTGTGTGTTTATTATATAGATAGATATAGATATATCATTTTATGAAAATAAATGGTCATGAAAACCAACCAACCTAAAAATGAGGGCACCACGCCTAATATGGAGGAGGAATTTAATAAGGCTAGAAGTCTAGTAGCCTGAAGAATTTTTTTTAAAGTTTGCATGTGGTTTCATAGAAAATTGATTTCATGGAATAGCATTACTAAGAAACCATTTCAACTTAACTGCTTAATGGAAATTTTTAGAATGAAAGGCTTTTACCTTTTGGTACAAACCAGTTCATAGAATGTCTTTTTGGCTGAAATTGGCTTATTTATTTAAGTGTAAATGCAATGGTTGCACATCTCTGATAAAAGTAACACAGATTACTAGCGGTAATCAAGCCATTAACTTCTAGCCCATGTTTTAGAAGTGAATGCATATTTAAATATGCAAATGTTACGCTAGAAATGCTATGCTTAGCAGAAGACGTATCTGAGCGAAAAGCATGATGAATGGTTGCTCTAAGGATACCATTGAAATACATGGACCTTAACATTTCCTCAGGAAACACCTCTGATAAATTCCTAAAAAACAAAAGATCCTTTCAAGAATAATATGTGGAAGAGGCACAGTGACTGGCAGCTGGTCTCAGGCCATGGTTGCCAATGGGCACAGATGGGCTGACTTAGGCGTATCTGCCCAGAAAGTTCCATTAAATAACAGTTGTTGTAGGTCCCACTCTCTGTGCCTGTGTCTCATAGGACAGTGTTGATAATTAGGCACTATCAGAGGTTAAGGCGTTGTTCTAAATTTGTCTCTCCGTCTTGTTTTAGACTTTGCAAAAAGGGGCATATTAATTCACAATAAAAACTAGCACTTAAAGGCAAGGCCTGTTAAGTTTGAAAGGATTAAGAAATGTCAATGGCTGAGTCAGGGTAACATATTAAGGCCCGATTTAAGAGTGGCCAGAAGTAAACTCCGCTATTTCCTGCCCTGGTTACTGGAAGTGAAATAATGGACAATTACAGCTTTTGAGGAATGGCATACGGCAACCGCAGATTCCCTAATGCTTTCCCATTTCCCCACGAGGAGATTTCGGTTTAACACCGCAGTTTATAATGTTTGAGGTTTAAACCATTAATAAGTCAAAAGAAGACAAAATAGATTACTTATTTCTAACTCTTAAGTTACAACTGATAACTAGACCAAAGATTTTAGCAATTTCAACCACATATCATCATTGCGCTTACTAAATGGGGACGTGAATTAACAAAATTGACTCAGACTTCAGTTTTGATGAAAGCTGGAATGTTCATGGAATGACCAATATTTTTACCAAATCTCAGGCCTGGAAATCTTATCAGTGTTCGTGGTCTTGCAGGCATGGTTGCAGATAAGCCCGATTTTGCCGGGGCTGGCATTTTTTCATAAAATAACAACTTAAAGTGATATTGACATCAGCAATTTTGTTTGTAATATCTGCTACCTCGGATGAGTTACTAGCACGTTTGAGTGATTTCAAGAAGGACCCTAAAAGAGCCCAGTTTGTTGACGCAGAATTTCTAAATGCAATCTAATTTGGCTGTCTCATTCGAGGTGGCCTGACCTCTTTGCTCTATGGAAGAGTTCAGTTGAGGGGGAGGGTCATTTGTATGTGCACTGGTTTTCTAGATATTGTCACACATGATTTGTTAAGATTGTATTCTAACCCTATTGGTCACCCTCTTTCAATTCCAAAGTATTAGAAAACAAACTTATTATGTTAATTAAACTTGATAGAGTGCACAATCACCAAAAGTTTTTTGGTCCTGACAGTAGGCGATGTCAATGCTACGAAGATTTATCAAAAGGTCATTAGCACGTCAACAGCGGTAGGTTGTCAAAATCGCCATGTTTTCAGGTTTTCCCTTAAAAGCTTGATCTCAGTTTCATTAGGGATATTAGGTAATCCAGGAGTGAGTTCCAATGTGTAGGTGCCCAAATATCTAAGCATAATTAGATAGTTTAAGTGTGATGTCTTTAGGATGCTTGGCACAGGATCGTTCTGAATCCTCCTAGCCACAAAACGTGGTCCATTCCATATAAGACTTTAAAAGTTAGGCAGCAGGTTTTGAATTGTACCCTGTTTCACCGGTAACCAATACATTTGTTTCAGCAGTGGGTTAGCATAGGAGCTCGTATGGAATTTGCAAATGAGGTGAGCAACCTCATTTTGCACCACTTACAATCTATGGTCAGCATTACTAGAGAGGTGGAGTTTGCATAATCTAATCTTGATATAATGTAAGCAGCGATTAGGTTTTCTAAAGCGAACATAAGAAGAAAGGGGAATAACTTCCGGATCATTTTCAATAGATATATGCATTTGATGTAAAGACAACTGTCAACAATAATTCCAAGACTTTTTTGGATGCACTCGATGCAAATGAAGAACCTATCTCAAGAAGACAAAAAATGCGCTTCCATAGGTGCACTCTATTTTTCAGTATTACTATCTCCATTAGCATTTAATTTGAGATAAAAAGCACATTGTAGCATTCATGCTGTTTGCCAAGTATGCCATCTAGATGTAGTAGTATTTGGAAATCGTCTACATTGTTCTATAACCTGCAGCCTTTTGCTGATAACTCTATTATTAATGGCCTAGCATAGCCAATAGGTGTGGAGATAAGGAAGTTCCCTAGAGACTCCAGCGCTTGCAAGTGTAGCAGGAGCTACAAAAGGTGATAGTTGAGCTGCATGGAAGCCATCTTCCCAAAAAGATTTCCCCCAATTCAATGTGGATCTATGAAGCCATGCATCCTTCAGACGGTCGGCCAAGATATCATGGTAGACTGTGTCTACGTTGGCAGACAAACGCAGTAATACCAATGCAGAAATTAGTTCCTAGTCGCCATTCAGCCTTTAGATCACTCACCGCTGATGATAACAGATTCTATTCTATGTAGTGGTCAAAATACCACCTGGAAAAGATCAAGATAACCAAAATTCTGAAGAAGGGTACAGATCTCCTGGGTAACATGTGCTTCTAGAACTTTTGACAAGTAAGAAAACAAAGATATTGGGAGAAATTTTCTTTTTTAAACAGTTAAAACATCACCCTCTTTTTTAACCCGTTCCGTGCTCATGACGGAACCACTCCGTCATGAACCACGGGCGCCGTGTGCTCATGACGGAGTGGTTCCGTCATGCTGCGACGTTGGCGGCCGCTCCGCCCACGCGGCGCTAATTCCCCGCCTGTGCGGGCGATTAGCGCAGTGGGCGGAGTCGTGACGGAACCCCTCCGTCATGAGCACAGCTCGCCCGTGACTCATGACGGAGTGGTTCCGTCACGAGCACGGCGGCGCCGCACTGCCCCCAAACCCCCCCAGCGCCGCGGCGGAATTCGTGCCGCGGCGAAGGGGTTAACAGTGAAATGACAATACGGCTTTAGAAAGGGTATGGGTACGAACGAACAATGCCTCAATCTGTCCTTAGTTATCGGTAAGTACATGAAGGCCAAGAAAGGATCGATCCACCTGGCCTTCATGGACTTATCCAGTGCATTAGACACAGTTAATAGGGGGAAGCTGTGGCTACTTATGGAAAAGATGGGCTTTGAGGAGTCACTCATTACCCTTTTACGTAGGATGCATTCAACTACCTCCGTTTCTATACGTTATGGATCGGGAGGAGAAAAATCTAGATCCATTGCATCCACAGAGGGCGTACGACAGGGATGCATTTTGGCCCCCTTTTTATTTCTTTTATATACAAATGGGGTGGAGAAATTCCTAATAGAGCAGCACTTGGATTATCCGACTGTAGGAGGTAATGCGGTACCCTTGTTATCATACGCGGATGACACCGTACTGCTGACTTTAACGGCTATCAGCCTTCAAAAAGCCTTAATGGCTTTTACTGATTTTATGACGGATTTGGATCTTAAGGTTAATTTTAATAAGTCTTTTATTATGGTCTGTGGTCCTAAAAATACAAAAACAAGAACATTTGTGGTAAATGGTAGAACAATTGAAAAGGTCCCTTCTTTTACATATTTAGGGAATGTTTTTAATAATAAATTAAAATGGGACAACACGATTGTGACTAGGACCCAACAGACCAGTAGAACAATAGAGGGCCTGTTTCGTTTTGCGTGCAAATTAGGACATAAGCCAGTGGCAGAAATACTTGTTTTATATAAATCAAAATGCCGGTCATTCACAACTTATTGGGCGGGAATATGGGGAAGTCAAAAAACCAGCCAAGTGCAAATTTTGGAAAATAAATTTATAAAAAGATTGTTAATGGTTCCCATTAGCTCTCCTACCAAATTCTGTCACTCTGAGCTGGGACTGGATTATGTTGAAGATAGAATTAAAATTGCGCCCATGAATCTGTGGGGGAAAGTGTGGTCATCGAAAGAACTATCATTTACTAGAGCAATTATAAGGGACTGTTTAAGTTTAGAAAATACATCGTCTATTCCCTGGCTCTGTTAAGTCAAAAATGCCTTAAGTAAGATTGGCTTAGGCAATTATTTTAAAAACCCCGATGGCATACCAACCAACATTAAAACAATGATTAAAAATGCTTATTATGATGAGCTAGTGGCACCTAACCTGGACGATGAGACTCCATTCCATGGGTCGCCAAATCTTCATCAATTTTATTTATCTTTTAGTACTCACACACATTCCAGCTTCATTTTGACGAGGTTTCGTCTCTGCACATTGCACTTTCTTGCGGCTTTTCCCAATCAGGTGAGTTGGTGTGAGAGACTGACTCCCTGTCCTTGTGATAACCTAGCCGAACAGAGCACAATGCACCTTATGCCGTTTTGTACTATGTATAAAGATATAAGGGCTTGTTTTATTAGGCCCATCCTGAGAGAAATTGTCCCTTGTTCACATCAGGATGGTTTTAATTATTTACGTTCTTTGTCCAATGCCGTCACATGTTGTGCTGTGTTAAATTTTATTAGAACTGTCTTGCGAATCAGAAAAAGATATGAAGTGTGATAGGGAAATTGGGAAATATGGCCTTATGCAATTTTTTATTACTTATTTATTTTTACACCCTTGGATTGATATAAAGAAAATGGTAGCTTATAGAAAACCCTGCTATGAAATTTTCTATGTTGTTTTGGTTATATTTAGTATGTGCAAAATGTAATATGGAAGATTTTAAGAAATGTTTTACTACTGTAACTATGTACTTTTATGATTCATAAGAATCAAATAAAGTTTTTCAAACGAAACGACAATGGCATTTTAAAATGATTTTGGAATTGTGCCCTGTGCCAGTTATTTATTTATTAAGCATAATAGGAGGCCTTATATATCGTTGCAATTTTTTTTCCAAGGGTACCAGAGGAAAGGTATGTAATGGTGAGGCCGATTCAACTTGTCATCAGCTCTTGTTGGTGACCATCAACTAAGGGGTTGGAAGAACGAAACGAAAGACGAATTAGGTCAGGTTCTGCTGTCTTCAAGTAACTTGATTTTTTTAACATTGCTGTCTCTAATTTTATTTAATTTATAAAAATAAATCATTCTATTGGTTGAAAACTTTTGCGAAGGAGTTAGGCTTTGAGTAACACTCAGCAGCTGAGAGCTCCTTCATTATCTTGAAAATGTCTTTGTGTATAGTCAGTGCTTCTTTGATTTTATTAGAACAGTAGGCTGGGTTTGAAAACAGTGCAACTGGATTTACTACACTAGAATGGCAGACAAAGTGGATATGGAGGTTAATCCCACTTACCTTAATGGTTCTGGTATCCATGCCATAGACTGTGCGTTTACAACTGTAAATAAATACAACTTCTTTGAAAATGTTTAGGTTCCACTGCATGAGGAGAGTGATCCTTGGTGCCTTAAAGTTGTTTACTCCCCTTTTTCTGCTTCAAAACCGGAGTATGTCTTACCAATATAAATGTCATTTCCTTAGAGACGGAGTACTCGCAACAATGAGGAGAGTCCACTCTGACACATTTTCCTGGGTGTCCTGGGTGTTCTGTATGTCCTGCTTCATCATAGCATTGGATTAATTTGATGATTGATATGAAAATCTGATTCATAAAATGGTGGACTGTTTAGGTTTCTCCTGCCCCCCTTCTCCATCAGACATATTTAAAGGTTGTAAATATATGATATAACGAGGAATGCGGAGTAATGAAGAAGTGCGTCCATTCAGAATTTCATGAATATAGGAAATTCTGCACTGCTTAACATTTAAAAACGTATATTGGCCTTAAAAAATGCAGTTTGCTTGCACATGGTAAATTGTTTTACGTAACCAAAAAAAGGGCTAGAACTGATATAAATGTTATTGTGCAATTAATTAAAATTATTTTTAAAGGCGAGTGGATGCCATACCAAAGGAATTGAATATACCAGACATAGCAAACTTATCATGACAACATCCGTGCCTGTGGTAAATAATTCCCTTAGTATGTTCCAGTAAGGCCCTGTGGACAAGAGTTAAGTCTTGCTGGTATGCATCTTGCATGTCAGTTTAAGACCGATCATTACATCGCGCACTGAGCAGATAAACAGGATGATGTTCTGTGCCACTAGCCAGTGACAGTCTCTCATTCATATACAAATGACTGGGTTCTGGCGAAATACTTTCTGAAAGCTGCAGAGACATCTAGGTTCTCAGCAAAGGTGTTGAAAAGGCAAATCCTCAGAATCCTGAAGTTTAAACTGACCGATAGTAGGAAAGCTTGTACCAATGCCCCTTCCTCTCTAGGGAGAAGTTGAAGTAGGCCGGAGTATCAAACTTGGAGAGGCCAGGACAAGCCACCACAATTATGCAGACCTTAGACTCTCCATGACTTTCTCCAGAACAACGAGAATCTGAGCAATTGGGGGGAAAGTATAGAAAGGCCATGTCCAGCCCAACATTCATCCAGTCTCCAGGGAATCTGTTATTTTGCCCATTCAAGAAATGATATGCTTACACTTGGTGTTGACATGGGTTGTTAGAGCATTTGTGGTGTGGAAATTTAGCTTGCAAACTGAACATTATCTGCGCCATCTTGCCTCTCCCCAGCGCCACGCACAGCGAGCACACGGCAGCCATTTTTAGGCACCCCACTCTCTCCCCGCTCATTGTCAATCGCCAGCGCGTTCCCCTGTCGCTGCAAGCATCCCCCGAGCACCGGCCACCCCCCGCTCTCTCATACATGGGCCATAAACCCTCTCATTCTGCGCGACCCTGCCATGGAACCACATCCCACGCCTGACCGACATCCCATACATGGTCATGCCTCTCTTTGATAACCCCCTTCCTCTGCGCCCCATTGTCCGACCCGATCCCAGGCCATCACCTAGCCCTGCGGATGCAGTTTATTGCCCCTACTGTAAGGGAAACACCCCACATCAAAGGGATTACAGTAGATCAAAGCCCCTACCCCCTGAGACCCGACCGGTTGCACACACCCCCGGGAATTGGCGGAATACCCTGCTGCGCGATAGCCCTCTCCTACTGCGGGTGAGGTGGGAACTTCTACTGTAGCTATGTGTGGGATCGGATCTGAGCCGGGGCTTCAGGGGATGTTCTCTCATGCATCAGGGGAATCTCAAGAATGTACTATGTGTAATAAAGCAATAAACCTGTGTATAAGAGACCAGGTCTCAGAGATGCAGTTAGAGCACCTCGTGACGATACCTTGCTGTCTGATCTGATGTGTTCTGCTCCGACGGAATAAAACTTTGTTTCCTGCCTTCCAGTCTCCGGCGCCTGCCTCTTTCATTGGTAAATTATCGAGTGGTATGAGAGGCGATTACCGCCGGGCAAATACTTGAAAGGTTATCGATTGAAACTGCCGCTACCATTTAACAGTGGGAGGTCACAAGCCTAGGTCTCGAAGATGGACTGGAGGATTTCTTACTCATGTGAAAAGTAAAGCACCCTTTACAAATGCCTGCAGTGTTAGTTTTGACCCCTCCAATTAGATTAGAATGAACATGCCTTGTTGCAAATCAGTGCCCCACAGAGCTACAACAGAGAGGCAGTGTTGGGAGATTGGGTGCCTTCATGATTTTTGACATAACAGAGGGATATGGTGTTGTTTGCATGTGTCATCACCATTCTGAAACATATTACAAGTGAGGTCTTCAACACACGACGATTGTATTTTTTAAAAGGGACGGATTAGTCCGACCCTGTGATTTAGAGTGTGCTCTTACTAGAACCCACTGGTTACTCATGGTTCATATTGGCACCATATTTGGCACAATTCGGGCTTCTCCACAAAATGTATGCAGCACTGAAGTGCCTACAATGCTGTCTTCCACTGTCACAATAGGTACCACCAGATATATTCTTGAAATAGATTACATGTGCGTGTGTGTCAGCATGTGGATGGGTGTGTGTGGGGGGGGTGAGGTGTGTGTAGGAGGGTTGGGTGAAACAAAAGAGAGGGGGAGAGAGAGGTCATACCTATCTCCGAAAAATATTTCTCTGGTGACTTTAGATGTAAGAGACAACATAAATGTTTGACATAACAATATGTGTTACTCCACCGATATCTTATCACTTTTTCACAGAAGGTGCTCTCCGTTTGAGTGTAAACCTTAAAATGTCACGTATTCATTTCAAACGTGTGCCCAACACAATTCTACCTACACTCAGTCACACACCTTTATTAAAAATACTTGTTCATTTTTTTTTTACTCAGTCTCAAAAGTAAAGTCACTGACTGCCCCTAATAATGGGAAATAAACATGTGGTCCAATCGTGATCAATACAAATAAAACGGTCCACATCAATCCCCTTCTAAAATACCTTAATTGGTTTGCCTTAGAAGATAGAATTAACTTTAAACAGGCCTGTATCTCACATAAAGCACTCTGCACAGATGCAACAACCTACCTATAAGACAAAGGCAAACACTACCTACTTTTACATGTACCCAGAAATTAATACAAAAGACCTCTTAAATCAACCTTATGCTAACTCCAGGATTGTGTAACCAACTACTCCAAGACATCTGAATTACTCTAACTTACAATACGTTCTGGAAATACATAAAGACCCGCCTTTTCAAAATCTATCTCAAAGATTAACATCTATTTGCTCTCTGCAGACGAGCTGCTTTAACTTTTCTTACTATGTAAAGCCAATATTACTTGTGAAGCACTCTGCTTCCATGAGCTACTTCAGCGCTTTAAAAACGTTAATAGATAAAACTTAAGCAGAAGAGTATTAAAGCTGGATGAACCTGTACCCCCTTATATCATACACCCACATTTCATTCATCTTTGTTGCATGAGGTCCCCAAGTTAGCAGTAACATACATTTCAATTGAATTCACTAGCAAATTTTGTAAGAAAATGTATCTTTAAGAAAGAAACAGCAAACTTCAAATTGGTGTGACGTATCTGGGAACTATACATTATAAATCAGGTCTTGAAACAGAGACAATAACGACTGGCAAACAAAACAGCCTCATTAATTATAACTAGAGACATGGAAATAATCCAGCATCAATGTGCACAGTTACAAGGTCCATGAGCTTACCGCCATTCGGGCCAGGATCCGGTGGTCCAAGGCTGACACCTCCCCATGAGCTTCCGGTCCATCCTCGTTCTCTCTTTACCCTTGCCTTTCTTTTCTTGTCCCATTCGTCTCTCTGGCGGATGAGTTCTGCCTGCATCTCTTCCAACTGTGCTTTATCTCGCTTGCCAATGGTTTGAATTGTGCCACTTTTTACAATTGGGGCATTGAGGCCAGGCCATAGAAAGCCAGAACGTCCTAAAGTATATCAAATAAAGATTAAGATGAATTTTCAGAAAAACAATCAAAATGATCAATAGGCAGGCTATGTTAAGTAATATTAACAATACATCTGTAGCATCATCTACTATGAGTAGAGCATCAACTTAAGTTGGGCACCCTTTGGGATGATTCTGTTACTCAGTTGCGAGTTTTGTTTCATTGTCTCTGGTTATGGATGGTAAGCAAGAGTTCTTAAATGTTTTCTTTAATAACGGTTTGTGCAAGTGAACACAAAATGAAATGTTTGATCAAGATAAATATTTTGTAGTTTTCTACGTTTATGGATTGGTGAGCTGTAGAAGTTTTACAGTTTTTTGGATTCAGTTTGTTGGTCGGATATACATTGTTTGGCCATTGAAGAGCATTTTCTCAACAAGCACCGATATCTAGGAAGTTTTTTATGATGCAATGTTGTGCTTCTGAGAGTGTGATATGTTTATGCAGATTTCTATTCAGGTTCCAAAATGTGTATTGGTCTGATGTAGAAAAGCCCTGCTCCGAGTTAACATTATTTTACCAAATACATGGTTTTGGTGCTGTGCTGCATGTATGAGGGTGGAAAGGTTCCGTCTCGTGTGTAATGCAAAGGTGTTAGTTGAATGAAAGGACGAGGTTGATGAATGTCCGATGATAGCTTGTACTGGGATATAGACGTGGACAGAGTGAGCATGTTAAGGACAGTCTACAGCTGTGACTGGGGGGTTGCATAGGATATCTTGGAGATTGAATCCTAGTCATAGCCAATTATTCTCCTAGCCACGCTGTTATATGAAAGCAGGGCGTTATGTTAAGTGGGGTCCATTGATTGGTTAGCTGTCCTATAAGAGATAAGCAAGATAGGCAGACAATATAGAACAGTGCAGGCTTTAGAAACAACACTCAGTAATTCATAAAATAATCTTTTAATTCCAAAAACATTAGCTATGTGAGTACAGGCAGATATCATGGATGTGTTATTTTGAGATGAGGTAATATGCCATTGTAATGTGTCTGTGAGATCGGTCTTAATTTCATTTCATTTCAGAAATCTTTATTTCGATCACAGATCATAAAAGATGCATAACATTAGTACAAAAATTTTTAAAAACGAATTAAACAACAGTGTGATCCAGTAGTTAAAACAGTGTTAAAAAGAGGGTGCATAAAATTCAGTCTGTAGCTATCAAGGAGACTTTTTATACGAGTCTTTTTACCCATCGGCTTCGGGTGTACCACATGGAAGTTAAAAATTTCGAGAGGGCAAAGACTACAGTGGGGGAGAGGTCTGTCTTTAAAACTCTATAAGCAGGTTGAAAGGATCTGAAACCCAAGTTCTTAAGTAGGGGGACTAACCAATATTTCCTGCTCCTCTCATAGCCCTTGCAGAAGAAAACAACGTGAACGTCATTCTCCTTTGAATGTGCGCACACTGGGCAAGTTTCTATGGAGGAGCGGCATGTCCAGGACGCTGTGAACGATGCTAAGGGAAGTGTTCCGTATCTCCATTGTAAGAATAATTTCCTCGTTAGTACAGGAGACATGGCATCTAGAGTACTTTCAAGATGGTAAGAATCTTTTACTTTTAGGAACAAATGGGTCAAAGATCCTTCTCGTGTGGCATCGATAGCTCTGGTGAGCAATAGTTCTTGGTATGCTCTCACAAGAACCTTTTTTGGAGTCTTTAAACAGGCGTTTGGAGGATCCGTCCATAGTTCCGGATAACCAATCTCCTCTAGCATTCCCTTAACATAAATCATCCATGGAATTTGCTTGGCGTTCCGTAGGTGCAGGAATTCCTGTAACTCCTCTCTGTAGTTTATGAGATCTGGGCTGCACCACAAGCGTCTCCAAAATGTCAAGGGTTTAAGACCTAGCTCCTCAGTTATCGATCGAATTCCCATGTCCAATCTTAGGGGCAGTAGTGGAGTGCTCTGCGGTAGGGCAACGATCTGTCTCAGAAATTTATTTTCCGTTGACTGTAGTTTAGACAGATTGGTGTGTCCCCACAGCTCACCCCCGTATGTGACACCCGCGCGGGCTTGAGTTTTGTAAATATGAATGATTGGGGTTAGTGGGCGATAGGAAGATTTGTTCGCCAGACGCATAGTGCCACCCGCCAACTGAGCCAGTTTGATAGTCACTTTAGTCTGGTGTGACGTCCACGTTAGATGTTCGTTTATAGTAATCAAACAAACATATAGGAACTGATGGTCTAAAGGAAAAAGGCTTGTAAGAAACTACACCACCTCTAGTGTATAAAGAGAAAAGTAACTATACATCTCCAAATAAACATTACCAATTAAACGTTTAGACAAGACACACCGAGAGTTGTCAGGATTTCCATCAACTGCCAAAGAGAGGCCAGTGTCATCATCTGGTCATCCTTCAATCATGGCCACTTTTCCTCAAAGCCTTGAGGGGAATCATGTGGCTACCAGATTGCAACTGATCCAACAAAGTATAGTCACAGAAGGAAAGAAACCAAAGGTAACTGTTGATTGTAATGTTGAGATATAGTGTGTATTCTCTTATTTGGTGGAGATGATAATCGTGCAGTGCAAAAATAGTGAAAGATAAAAAGGAGTTGGAGAAGAGAGAAACAGCCTTTAATCACTATCTCTATACCACTCCTCTTAAAAACGTGCTAAAGCAACATGGAACAAATAAGTTGCTTCACAGTGGGTCAACTAGTTTCAGCCTAGATGGAACATTGTCCGGCTTTCTTCAGGACCTATATAGCAAGGTGTGCTACTGCACCAGTGAATTTGTGATTTAAAATCCAAAAATTGTCAAAAAGTACAACCTTATATGATGAGATCTCAAAAAGGACAGGGTGATCTTCACTCCTGGAACAATAAAATAGAGAAATCAGGATTGTCTACATATAAGGGAATCAATACATCATTTACAAATCTCAGTAACACTTAAAGTGGTGCGGTGCTCATTTATACAAGCCAAAAAACCATTAGCGCACTCAAAAAATGAATAAATCATTGACCATGTGCACTCACCTGTACCTTTCTAGATACAGACCTCACCTCACCTGGTCACTAACTCAGGGATAGGGAGACCCCGCTCTATAATTATAAGAGAGTAGATCAATGTTAGTTTGGAAGATACTCATTATTCCTTCTAACATGTATTAAAAACCTAGTGTAGTCCGTTTATCAACATTTTATCTACCAAAACAGTGTAGACACAGGGGGGAGGGGGGGAAAAAAGAAAAGAACTGTTTACCCTCACCATTGAGGTTATAACCTACTTGTATGTAGTCACTTAGATATCATGCTCGCTAGGTATTGAACCCGAGCGCCAGCAGATGCAGCAGTATCTGTCGGTGAATGTTACTACTAGGGCAACAGATACAAGTATACGTGGACGCCCGGTCTATCGAGGGTAATGGGGCGTGTCGTTTGTAGTGTCCTTTGTAAGTACTACGAAGGATATTAAGAACAAACGCTATCTAATGACAGTGTATCTAGCGTTAATATGGCAACTATTGTTGTCGCTCACAAACTGGGTATGAAAGAAAAGAAAACGGGTGACAAGTGTTTTGCTACCCTGAAAGCGGGGCAACGCTAATGTTGCTAACGTTGATGCTGAAAGGCGGCTATTTCATACATATTGGACATTTCAAAAAGACGATAGAGTTCGAAAAGGGCTCGAACAAAGCTCACCTGTCCGTCGGTGCCTCGGGCTCCCCTGTGTTTGTGGGAGGCGCCGAGGTTCCGATCAGGTGGTGTATTTACGTTTGCGCGTGACGTGCAACGCATTGTCAATCAGAGCAAACTGTAAAGACTACAAGATGACCTCATCAACACAGGAAGTAGTAGTTTTGACGGTGTTCGTTGTGAACAATAAAGTTAACCAGACCTTCAGTGATTCCTCGACTGCATGAGTGTCAGCATGAATGAGATGTAACAAAACTATTCCTATTATAACGGCGTATAATGTTGGTATTGCATTCCAATGGTGCCGTATAGTTGGTGTATCTGCGTATGTGCGTTATAAACTGCGCATTGTCAAAAAAGTCTGTAAGAACTACATGATGACCTCATCTATGCAGGAAGTGGTAGTTCGAACAAGGTTAGTATTGGAATTACTGTAAACGATAAAGTTAAAGTTAACCAACAATCCAGTGATTCCTCGACTGCGTGAGTCTAATTATGAAACATAAAACATGTGGCCCTTGTAACTGTGCACCAGGACTAGTTGTGACACAGAGTCTCTCAATAGGATATAGACATAACATCTCAAAATCCTAACCAGTTAGACATTGGTATATAGGATATAGAATGCTGACAACGAGACACGCTGTTGTGAGTTGTTCTGATTAATGTTATAGTCCTCCCTTTAAAATAACTAGTACAGGTACTAGAGAGGAATAAACTCTAAAATCATACAACATTATTGTACTGGCTGTTCCCCAATGGACTATGATAAAGTGGTCCATGGTATCGCATCATTAAGTCCGGTCTGGTCACTATGCAATTTAAAAACCCAACGCTGTTCCTTGTTGAACAAAAATTGGGTTTTGTTCGTGATGTGTGATGGTATGAATGGTTTTTCTAAAACCGTCCAAACAAAGTCTTCTGCTTTGTGGTTTTTTTCAACAAAATGTCGAGTCAACTGCGTGTTGGTCTTGCTACATCTGAATGTACTTTTATGTTCCTGCATTCCTTTTTTAACTTTGCGAGTTGTCATGCCTACATACTGGTATTGACATGGGCACTTCAGAAGGTAAATGAGGTGGTCACTGTTACAGTTAGTAAATGATTTCTGTACCCAAGGTCTGTTCGTACCTATATCAATAGATTTGGAGTGTCTGGTATGGGGACACACAGCGCACCCTCCACACGGATAGTGACCTTGGATGGCTGGTAGGTTCCACAGAGTACCTTGTGTGGGTACTTCTCGTTCTCTTGGGCGGGTGTTGACCAATTTGTCTCGGAGATTCTGGCCCCGTTTAAATGCAAAAAGAGGCATGGGGATTTTTTGATTACTGGTATTCAAAATCCTCCAGTTCTTCCGGATACTTTTCTGAACGCCATTGGAAAGTGTGCTAAAGGTATGAACGAAAGTAAGGCGCTCGAGGGGTGGTTTTGTAGGTTGAGGTTCAAGTAATGCATCTCTGTGATTGTTCAATGCTCGTTTGCATGCATTTTTTATCAGTTTCTTAGGATACAGTTTCACTGATAGCTGATTTGAAAGGTCACTAGCATGCTGTTTGTACAAATCAACAGACGAACAATTCCGTCGGAGACGAAGAAATTGCCCGAACGGTAGATTATCCCTCAAAGATTTGGGGTGTTGGGAATCATATCTTAGAAGGGAGTTGCAGGCCATAGGTTTGCGATAGAGTTCGCTGGCTAGGCCGTTAGGTGTCACGAAAATAGACAGATCCAAGAAGGAGATTCTGTTTTTATGTGCTTCTAGCGTGAACTTCAAAAAAGCATTGCGGGTGTTCAGCCATTCTTGAAAGGATGTAACCGATTCTAGACTGCCTCTCCACACTACCAAGATATCGTCAATATACCTCTTCCATAGTCTAATAGACTGATGGAAGGGGTTAGTCTCATTGAGAACATGATCTTGTTCAAACCTATGAACGTACAGGTTCGCCAGACTAGGCGCAAAAACACTTCCCATGCTCGTACCCGAGACTTGGAGGTAGATCTTGTCTTCATACATGAAAAAATTCTCTTTCATAGCAAGCTGTGCTAGTGTCATGATAAAATTGACTGGCGTGATGGAATCCAAGTTCGCTGCATTGAGGATGGAAGCTATGGTATCCAATGTTTCATCTTGCGGAATGGATGTATAAAGCGATTCTACATCAAAAGAAACAAGCAAATCTTGTTCTAAATCAAAGTCTACTGTGGGAAGGAGGCGAAGTACATCTTTGGTGTCTTGAAGATAGGTCGGCATATCCTTCACTAGTGGTCTCAAAAAGAAATCTACAAACGTAGACAGAGGTTCTAATATGGAACCGATACCTGATATGATTGGTCTACCAGGTGGAGGTCTTTGGGTCTTGTGAATTTTTGGTAATGTATAAAAATATGGCATTACCGGATAAGTGGTCTTCAGATAGGTGCTTTCCTGTGAGGTTATCCAACCGGCAGTAAGTCCTTCTTCTACCAGCCTAGAGATGGTTCTGGCAATCCTTTCAGAAGGATCTTCTTTTAAACGACGATAGAATCTGTCATTGTCTAGTTGTCTGAGGCATTCTTCACGGTAGTTCTGGGTATCCATTATGACTGTCGCTCCCCCTTTGTCAGCAGGCTTGATAATTATCCCTCTATCTTCAGTGAGCGAGCGAAGAGCGATTGATTCACGTTTGGAGAGATTACTATAACTCTGTACTTTGTTTGAACAGAGATTCGTAATGTCTTCTTTTACTTTCATTTCGAAAGTCAATACTTGTGGTGGAATTTGGTGCACTGGAGGATTAAATGTAGATCGTATCTTCAAGCCTGTGTTGGTAGTATCTGTGGTGGGTGTTGACATATCTTTATCTTTAAAGAAATGATGTAGGCGAATCTTGCGGAAGAATTTCGCCAGTTCGCATTGTATTTGGAAATCGTTACCACAGGATGTGGCTACGAAACCTAGACCCTTATTGAGAACTGATTGTTCATCAGGGGTGAGAACCCTCTGGCTAAGATTGACGATCAGATTTCTGCCGGGTTCTGCCCCGGTAGGGGTTGGTTCTGCTTGGATCTGCTGCGGGTGTTCACCTGTGGGGCGACTGGAGTTGTTAAGTCCCAATGAACTTGTGTTCGTTGGTTTCTTCTTCTGCCTCTGGTCCGGCCTCTGCCTGACCCTAAAAAAGCCTGGTTGGTAAAATCCTGCATTTGCATTGGATATGCACCTGGTTGTGGGAAGTGCTGTGGAGGGAAACCCCACGGAGAGGGGGGCCACCATTGTTGAACCTGTGGTGTCATATATCCTCTCCAAGGACGTCTTGAGCCACGGCCTCTTGGTTGTTGTCTAGTTGTTTCTGGGAGTTCAGAGTCACTTGAGTAATCTTCTGAGCTACTGCCTGAATAATTTGAACCATATCTTTTCCCTTTCCTGTTGAATTCTGCGGGAGTGTAGTTATCACTGGTGTAGGGGTACACTACTTCGTGTTTGAATTTGGCCAGGTCTTTTTTAAATTTCTCGATCTTAGATATAAGAATCGCGTCTTTAAACTCTTTGTTAAATTTGTTGGAGTCATCTTGTTGTTTCTTAAAAAGGGTGCTAGTGATGGTAGTCTTAATCTGTGCCTCTATCACCTGTATTTCTATCAGGATAGCATCAGCTATACGTTTGGCCGTGGTGATAATCAAGATAAGCCAGTCGCGTGTACAGCGCCAGGCTATTAGGGACCAATCTTTTACAAAGCTTTTATCTTGTAAGAATAGTCGTGGAGCGTTGGTAACAATTAATCCCTGAGGTGCACAGTTTCCACGGAGATATTCTGCCATTATGGCGCCGTGTATTATTGTACGTGAATGGGATTTCTTTAGAGTTGTTACTTTATCCCAATCATCTATACTGGCAATGGTGGTATTTGAGACACTGGTCAGTATGCTAGGTGTGGTGTCTAGTATCGACTGGTAGAGAGAGTCGTCATATGTAAGACCGCTAAATTCAGCCATATCTGTGATTAAAATGGAAAAAAACTGCAAAGAGATGCAGTGGGAACAAATGGGACAACGGACAATTGTTTGGTGATCACAATGGGATTGCGCCTAGCTTGCGCATTACCACAAGGTACTCTGTGGAACCTACCAGCCATCCAAGGTCACTATCCGTGTGGAGGGTGCGCTGTGTGTCCCCAAACCAGACACTCCAAATCTATTGATATAGGTACGAACAGACCTTGGGTACAGAAATCATTTACTAACTGTAACAGTGACCACCTCATTTACCTTCTGAAGTGCCCATGTCAATACCAGTATGTAGGCATGACAACTCGCAAAGTTAAAATACGAATGCAGGAACATAAAAGTACATTCAGATGTAGCAAGACCAACACGCAGTTGACTCGACATTTTGTTGAAAAAAACCACAAAGCAGAAGACTTTGTTTGGACGGTTTTAGAAAAACCATTCATACCATCACACATCACGAACAAAACCCAATTTTTGTTCAACAAGGAACAGCGTTGGGTTTTTAAATTGCATAGTGACCAGACCGGACTTAATGATGCGATACCATGGACCACTTTATCATAGTCCATTGGGGAACAGCCAGTACAATAATGTTGTATGATTTTAGAGTTTATTCCTCTCTAGTACCTGTACTAGTTATTTTAAAGGGAGGACTATAACATTAATCAGAACAACTCACAACAGCGTGTCTCGTTGTCAGCATTCTATATCCTATATACCAATGTCTAACTGGTTAGGATTTTGAGATGTTATGTCTATATCCTATTGAGAGACTCTGTGTCACAACTAGTCCTGGTGCACAGTTACAAGGGCCACATGTTTTATGTTTCATAATTAGACTCACGCAGTCGAGGAATCACTGGATTGTTGGTTAACTTTAACTTTATCGTTTACAGTAATTCCAATACTAACCTTGTTCGAACTACCACTTCCTGCATAGATGAGGTCATCATGTAGTTCTTACAGACTTTTTTGACAATGCGCAGTTTATAACGCACATACGCAGATACACCAACTATACGGCACCATTGGAATGCAATACCAACATTATACGCCGTTATAATAGGAATAGTTTTGTTACATCTCATTCATGCTGACACTCATGCAGTCGAGGAATCACTGAAGGTCTGGTTAACTTTATTGTTCACAACGAACACCGTCAAAACTACTACTTCCTGTGTTGATGAGGTCATCTTGTAGTCTTTACAGTTTGCTCTGATTGACAATGCGTTGCACGTCACGCGCAAACGTAAATACACCACCTGATCGGAACCTCGGCGCCTCCCACAAACACAGGGGAGCCCGAGGCACCGACGGACAGGTGAGCTTTGTTCGAGCCCTTTTCGAACTCTATCGTCTTTTTGAAATGTCCAATATGTATGAAATAGCCGCCTTTCAGCATCAACGTTAGCAACATTAGCGTTGCCCCGCTTTCAGGGTAGCAAAACACTTGTCACCCGTTTTCTTTTCTTTCATACCCAGTTTGTGAGCGACAACAATAGTTGCCATATTAACGCTAGATACACTGTCATTAGATAGCGTTTGTTCTTAATATCCTTCGTAGTACTTACAAAGGACACTACAAACGACACGCCCCATTACCCTCGATAGACCGGGCGTCCACGTATACTTGTATCTGTTGCCCTAGTAGTAACATTCACCGACAGATACTGCTGCATCTGCTGGCGCTCGGGTTCAATACCTAGCGAGCATGATATCTAAGTGACTACATACAAGTAGGTTATAACCTCAATGGTGAGGGTAAACAGTTCTTTTCTTTTTTTCCCCCCTCCCCCCTGTGTCTACACTGTTTTGGTAGATAAAATGTTGATAAACGGACTACACTAGGTTTTTAATACATGTTAGAAGGAATAATGAGTATCTTCCAAACTAACATTGATCTACTCTCTTATAATTATAGAGCGGGGTCTCCCTATCCCTGAGTTAGTGACCAGGTGAGGTGAGGTCTGTATCTAGAAAGGTACAGGTGAGTGCACATGGTCAATGATTTATTCATTTTTTGAGTGCGCTAATGGTTTTTTGGCTTGTATAAATGAGCACCGCACCACTTTAAGTGTTACTGAGATTTGTAAATGATGTATTGATTCCCTTATATGTAGACAATCCTGATTTCTCTATTTTATTGTTCCAGGAGTGAAGATCACCCTGTCCTTTTTGAGATCTCATCATATAAGGTTGTACTTTTTGACAATTTTTGGATTTTAAATCACAAATTCACTGGTGCAGTAGCACACCTTGCTATATAGGTCCTGAAGAAAGCCGGACAATGTTCCATCTAGGCTGAAACTAGTTGACCCACTGTGAAGCAACTTATTTGTTCCATGTTGCTTTAGCACGTTTTTAAGAGGAGTGGTATAGAGATAGTGATTAAAGGCTGTTTCTCTCTTCTCCAACTCCTTTTTATCTTTCACTATTTTTGCACTGCACGATTATCATCTCCACCAAATAAGAGAATACACACTATATCTCAACATTACAATCAACAGTTACCTTTGGTTTCTTTCCTTCTGTGACTATACTTTGTTGGATCAGTTGCAATCTGGTAGCCACATGATTCCCCTCAAGGCTTTGAGGAAAAGTGGCCATGATTGAAGGATGACCAGATGATGACACTGGCCTCTCTTTGGCAGTTGATGGAAATCCTGACAACTCTCGGTGTGTCTTGTCTAAACGTTTAATTGGTAATGTTTATTTGGAGATGTATAGTTACTTTTCTCTTTATACACTAGAGGTGGTGTAGTTTCTTACAAGCCTTTTTCCTTTAGACCATCAGTTCCTATATGTTTGTTTAATATAAGTATGGGGGATTGGAACTAGATCAGGTCGGTAAATCTTCCCTCAGACCCTTTTGTCTCCTTCTCAGGGCAGTGTATAACGTTTATAGTAATCCCCAAGTATTCGATGTTATGCACACGTTCTAATTGGACTGTGCCTAACCTAGGTGGAGCTCGGTTATGGGTATTAGGATTCAAAATCATAAATTTAGGTTTTTGAGGATTAATTTCCAATCCACGCTCAGAGCAGAACTCTAAAAAACCGTCTAGGATGCGTTGGATCCCCATAGGGGATTTAGACAACAGCAGGGTGTCATCTGCAAACATGATTGCAGGCACCCTACTGCCTGTCAACTTGGGGGCATCGGTGTTGGCAATCCTGTTCAGGTGGGCAACTACCCCGTTCACAAAGAGGCAAAACAGGGTCGGTGCAAGGACACAACCCTATCTAACCCCTCTGCGAACGGGGAAACCATCGGTTAACTTGCCATCTTTGCCGCACCTTACGCGGGCGTAGTTGTTATAATGAAGTCTCATCAGGATTGCCAGAATATCACCAGGGACGTTTAGCTCTTCCATGACTCTCCACAGCCGTGCCCTAGGTACCAAGTCGAAGGCGGCACGTAAGTCTACAAAAATAGTATACAAAGTACCGCCCTCGATTACAGCTGTTCTCCAGTAAAAGAGATTCAGCCGGAAAATTTGATCTACTGTCGATACACCCTGTCTGAAGCCCGCCTGATAGGGGGACAGGATGTCCATCTCCTCTATCCAGGCCAGAAGCCTGTCCAAAATCAGTCTACCGAAAAGTTTTTGGGGTATGTCGATGAGACTGATAGGACGATAGTTGGCTGGGAGCAGAGGGGAACTCTTTTTGAAAATTGGAACCACCTCTGCTCCCAGCCAAGTATCGGGGACCTCCATTCCCCCCAGAATGGCATTAAATATTAGTGTAAGATATGGGACCCATATCCCTGGTTCCTATTTGAACAAGTCCCCAGGCACCCCATCGAGTCCCGGGGCTTTTCCCGCAGCTAGACCCTTGATGGCCTCCCTCACCTCTTTTTCAGTAAAGGGAGCTCCCGTATGACTAGATGTCTTTATGCCACCAACTGTATTTTGTTCCCCCCCTACCTCAGCATAAAGCGTCTCAAAGTGGCGCTGCCATATCATGGGCGTTATGTTGGGCTCTATTGCCGAGGATAAATCCTCAGTACCATTGGCGACTATGCGCCAAAATTTGCGCGAGTCTCTGTTAGTTAGTGTTTTAACAAGGTTTTCCCAATAATCCTGGTCCCATTCCGCCCGCGCATTTTCCAGGAGCCTTTTGTAGGATCTTCTCCTAGCTTGGATTTCTCCCTTGCCATAGCGTCCTTTTATAGCAAGTAACAGATGGGCCTTGGATTCCCTGCAAGTGGCGTTATACCAGGATGTTTTGGACAGGGGGCCTTTCCTTTTCCCGGAGGATGAAAACAGATCCTGCTCTAAGGTGATGATTATGTCTGCATGAATTTGTGCAAGCTTTCCTCTATTGGGATCATCTTGCACCTCCTTTCCAATCTGAAAGGCCCTCTCCAGCAATGGGATGATCCTTGCATATAACTGCGGTATTCTATCTGGACTATTGACCAATTTCTCCCACTTGACTCTCCGCCGATTGTTTTCAAGTAAGAGCCCTGCTTTATCTTTATCCGGTCCGTAGGATGTGTCCTCGCCCCCTGGCAGGGAATAAGTCAATTCCAAAGCGTTATGGTCACTGTCCATTCTTTCAGTGACTTTGAAATCGACTATTAATGGCCACATGAACAATTTGACCAAAATATAGTCCAGTCTGGATTCGCTACCTGTTTTATTATAGGTATACATGCTAGGGATGTCCGATTTGCAGCGGCCATTGCAAGCCCTTAGGCCTTGATTAAGAGTGAGGGCAGTAATCTGCAAGGCCAAGGGAGTCCAGGCCCTAAGTGGTGGGGCCACCGTTTCTGGAACAAACCAACATGAATCTTCCTCATAGGAAGGGCCGTCACGTAGTCCAGAAAGTGGTTCGTACTGTGAATTAAAGTCACCTCCCACCAAGCAGGCAAGTTCGCAAGGAATGCCTTCTAGGAACCCGGATAATTCATCTATAGTGCAAGATTCTTTTAGCATAGGAACAGGCCTTGAATATATGTTAATGACTAACAGCTTAGTGGAGTCTGACCACTCGAGTAAGACAGCCAATATGTCATCCGAGGCGGTCTCTAGGCAAGTGGCGTGACAACCTAGGTCAGTTGCTACCCAGGTCGTAAGTTCCCCCGACGGCCTGCCCCTTCCCCCCCACTTTGCGGGTTTAGAGAAGGAGGCAAAGCCCGGAAATAATATTTCCTCACGTGCCCAAGTCTCCTGGAAAAGAAGTATATTTTTGGAGCTAATGTACGAGCCCCACTCTATGGAGTCTATTTTATTGGCTAGGCCTGCCACGTTCCAAGAGATCACAGTTATATGCGCCGATTGGGTAGTGTCTAGGCCTGCGGAGACAAAGTTATTAGAGTTAAGCTCAATGGGCGCCATTTGGCTAGTGGGGGAATAATTTGTGATAGAGGTTATATTAATGGGAGACAGGATGAGATCCGTCATGCCTAATACGAGAGCCGGCTTGTGTTCGACTATGTCAATTGCCCTAGTATGTATATCCGGGACTGGGGGTATACTAATCTCCATCCTGGGAGATACTATTGGAGAACTCCCCACTTCATCCACCTGTCAGTCTACCATTTCCAGACTGCTGTATCTATTGTGGGTGGGTAAATAGGCTGGATAATGTGTTCTGTGTGGCCCTGGGATTCCTCTCCTATATCCTCCACCCCCGCCCCTCCTCCGTGTAACAGTTTCCCAACCAGCCTCCCCCCCATACTGGTGGAAATGATGTATAGGTCTTCCCCTATGGTATTGGGGCACATTGCTCTCCCTGGGGCAGTTTTCCCAATCCTCCAGCAACTCTTGATGGTGCCCCCATCTCTGGTCCTCTGAATTATAGAGGCTCGAAGGGTAGAAAAATGAAAGAGGAAGTGATTGAATGTTACTGCCAAAGTCCTCGTCAGAAACCCACGTGCAGATATATGCGACTGTATTCGGGTCTCTAAAGGTGACCAGAATGCAGTCCCCACTAATAGATTTCCTGGTGTAACCCACCCACGTTGCCCTCCTGGCCATGGAGATATCACTGGTTGTTCCTCTCGGAAGGGGTCTATTAATAGAGAGCCAGTTGATAACTTTATTCCTAAGAGAGGTAGTGGATTCGAATGTTGAGGATTTTAATTCCGGGACCCCTACCAGAACTAAGGTGTAGGGTGCTGCTTCTGGGGGGAGGTTTACAGGCTTTTGTCTGCGGTTAGGGTATGGTTTCTCGCCAATAGGTGGCGAATCACCCTTGTTATTGGTTGCGGGTATAGCAGTAGCTTTAAGCGGGGGGGGTTATTTTCGGAGTGACAATTACTATAGGCTGGGTTGGAGTTGGGTCCTTGTTATCATTTAAGGGTTGCAAGGTCTTATTTAGTACAACTTGTGGAGTTTTGGGGTTTGAGAGTGGAGGCTTGTTATTTGTGGCAATAGGTGGTCCATTCCCCTTAGTGGGCTTTGGTCCTAAACCCTCTATTGTAGTTTTAATTCCACTATTGTCAAGTTTCCTTGCGTCAACAAGTTGTACAGTGGCTTTCTCAATGCTAACTAATCTAGCTTCGATTTTAATCAGTCTAGCTTCAAGGGGACTCAATAGGGACCTTAACAGTGTGCCTATGTCCTCCAGTGTGATATCATCAGAGGTAATATCCACTGGCGCGGTATTGGTGGACTGTGGTAATGGAATTGTATTATTAATTCTAGGGGGAGTTGTCATTCCTGACTTCTCTAGCATAGAGACAGAGGTGGCTCCTTTCCCCCCTTTGCCTCTCGATTGTTTGGATTTGGGGGATTTTGTCCTATTATTTTCTTTGTTTTGGGGCCCCCTCTTCTTTTTTTGTATTGCCCCTTCTCTCACCCCCCTATCTCTATCTGTGTTAGGTTCTATAGCTTTAACTGCCTCAGTGTTCTCGGTTAGTGTTGGTAGGGTAATTTGGGTGCTAGGTAGGGCCATTAGGCTCATGTCCTCAAGGTCACTCAGCACCTCAATATTGAACTCTGGATTAGTAGTTGAGGTGCCAGGGAGTGAGCATGGTGCTTGATCAATTCTACCACTAGTTGATAGGCAGGATCTAACTTCTGGGGTTCCGGCTTGGGCCATTGGGCCCATTGAAGATCTCCTTACCCAGTCTATTTCTTGGGAGATTCTTCGCTCCAGGACCTTGATTTCCTCGATCAGAAGAGAGCCAGCTTTAGCAAAGTAGGTGTCAATAGGTCCTTTGACAGCTCCGGCCGCGGCTAGGGAAGATGTTTTACTTCTGGTTTCCCTGGTGCTCATTTCGCTGGTGGTTGAGCGGCCTAAATGTGAACATGAAAGAGGAGGGGCCCGGACCGGACTCTCACGTACTCGAACGGCCTCAAATGGCCCCCTCTTTGCCCGGTCTTCGCCCCGGTCGCTACCGCGCAGCGGTAACTCCTATCTTTAATATAGAGCTGGGGTAGGGCGGGGGGCGTGGCCGGCAGGGAGAGCGGCCACAGGTGTGACACGCAGGGACTCCTGGGCAATGGAGTCCCTGCTAGGCTGCACGCAGCCCTGCCGGAGTGCAGATGGTCCAGGAAGTTTCCAGCTCCCCACACGAGCCTCTCAGTAGGTGCAGGCTCAGCGGGACCCGCGCAGCGGGTCCTGCAAGGTGTAGAGTTTTCCGCGAAGAAATCCAGCGACGACGTTAAGAAGGGTAAGAGCCTCCACACAGTGCTCTGGTCGTCCAAAAGGCAAGGTTTCCCACAGGCTAGTGGATCTTGTGCACTTTTATTCAGCCAGGGGGCGTGGCCGGCAGGGAGAGCGGCCACAGGTGTGACACACAGGGACTCCTGGGCAATGGAGTCCCTGCTAGGCTGCTCGCAGCCCTGCCGGAGTGCAGATGGTCCAGGAAGTTTCCAGCTCCCCACACAAGCCTCTCAGTAGGTGCAGGCGCAGCGGGACCCGCGCAGCGGGTCCTGCAAGGTGTAGAGTTTTCCGCGAAGAAATCCGGCGACGAAGTTAAGAAGGGTAAGAGCCTCCACACAGTGCTCTGGGCGTCCAAAAGGCAAGGTTTCGGTCTTAATGTAATATGGTGAATACTTGAGTTTTACTTGATCGAGATAGGTGTTGAAGAATCCCTGTGGTAATCGACTGCATGTAAGCATGTTTGAGTGGCAATTCATAGTGGCTATGATGGAAGAAGTGTTGTGGGTTGCACTCTGAAAAGCAGGAACAAGGTGTGACAGCACAATATTGAATATGAAAACAGATTTGAGTCATAAATATGCAAGATTCTGGGGTTTCGTAGGTGAAGCAGAATGCCGAATTTCAGAATACTGGTCTATCCAGAGCAGCCATCTGCACCATACAGAATCCTTTCAACATGTATTTGTAACAGATTTAAAAGGTCAGATAAGGAAAAGCGCCAGACATTTTTATGGTATTGAAGGCCCTATGTCCTTCCTAGATGTATCAGTAAGTGTCAAACTCCCATTTAGAAGGCCAATGCACAAGAAGGGGCAACAGGGTCCAGGGTATTGTTCTCCTCGAGGAAGCGGGTCAGTTGCCTGTTGACAATCTTCTTGATGACTTTCCCCGGGAATGGGAGCAGGGAGATGGGCCGGAAGTTCTTGAGGTCCTTTGGGTCTGCCTTGGGTTTCTTGAGTAGGGCGTTGATCTCGGCATGTTTCCAGCTCTCCGGGAAGGTGGCAGTGTCGAAGGAGCTATTGGCGAACTTCCGGAGTTGGGGGGCGATGATGGAGCTCGCTTTGTTGAACACGTGGTGAGGGCAGGGGTCAGACTGTGAGCCGGGGTGGATGGTCTTCATGATTTTGATGGTCTCGTCGTCGTTGACATGGTCCCAGGAGAGCAGAAGGCCGGTGTGGCTGGAGGGCGGTGAGTGTGGGGTGTCGATGGCTGCCGGGGGGGTCTGCGTGTTAAAGCTGTCGTGGATGTCTGCGATCTTGCGGTGGAAGAAGGTGGCTAGGGAGTCACAGAGGTCTTGCGACTGGGGGATGTCGTTGGTGCTGGAGCTGGCGAGTTCCTTCACGATGTTGAAGAGCTCTTTGCTGTTGTGCGCGTTTTTGTTGATGCGTTCCTTGAAGGAGGTCCTTTTGGCGGTTCGAATGAGTTGGTGGTGCTTGTGGCTGGCGTTTATGAGGGCAGTTTGGTTGTTCGGTGTCCGATCGTGGCGCCATTTCTTCTCAAGTCTGCGGCAGGTCTGCTTGGATGCCTGGACCCCCCACTGCAGGTCATGAGACGTCTCTTCCGAAACCTGGATGACATCTGACAGATTTCTTTGGTACTGGGCCCACTGGAAATTTAACTTCCATTGCAGAGCCCGTATGTGCCACCTGACATAGTCAACCAGGAAGATACTTGAGGCTAAGAGGCAGTAAGCGCTCAAAGCTGCACTCACCGAGATCAAGGACAAAGGCTGAAACATCAGGCTCACTGCCCAGAAGTTTCAGTCTTGCTGTGGCAGAGAAAGCTTTGAATTGCAGGACTAGCCCCAGTGAACAGCAACCTATGCAAAGGAATCAGGTGCAACTTCAATGTGTTCATCATGAACCTCCATGATGCCAAAAGGTTATTTGTCTTCTCACGGTCATATTCGACTGATTGTGGCAAGCCCACAATCAAAAGCCAGTCGTTGAGGCAAGGGAAGACTAGATTCCCCTACTTCCAAAGTTGTACCACAGCCGCCAAAGTCACTTTTGTAAACATCTGAGGGGCTCTGGTGTGGCCAAACGTGAGCACTGCAAAATGAAAATGCTCGTGTGAGATCTTGAATCGCAAGTAACTCCAGTGGGACTGCAGAACGTTTATATGAAAGTATGCAACCTGCAGGTCCAAGGACACCATCAAGTCTCCTACAAGCAGAGTGACCAACAGCTGGGTTAACGTGAGCATTTGGAATTTGTCCGTCCACAGGAAGGTGTTCAGAGGTCAAAGGTCCTATAAAGGCAGGAGAACTCCGTCTTTTTTCAGTGAAAAGTAAACAGTGAGTGTAGCAAGCCTCTCTTCTATCAGTTTTGAACCCTCTCTATAGCACCTTTGGAGAGCAAAACATTCACACCTCCTGTAAAAGAATGGAGAGGTGCTCTTCTCAAAGTCCGTCAGATGCGGGGGGAAGAAGTGGCAGAGCAAACAGAATGGATAGGGCTTAACCAAGTTGAACGATCTGTATGACCCATCTGTCAGACATTTTTGGAGCGATTACTCACTCCTTCCACCAATAGCATGGGTGTGTGCAGCTAAGGGCAAACTAAAGCAGTTTATAGATTGTTGCTACAGAGGAGAGGGAATAGTGCCCCTGGTGGCCTGCACAGTGCATGCCATACCCCCATCCTCAGCCTTGAAAACACTGAGGTGACTGTTACAATGGCTGGGCATCAGTTACTGTCTGTACGTCAGCTCTGGGAGTAGCCCATGAGTTTCCTAAACTGATGCAGGAAATGCTTAGTGGGAGTCAACAGACCAAGGAAGTGTGCTGTGGGTCTGCTGTTCTTAGAGCGCTCCAATGTAGAACACGCTTTTTGACCATAAATGTAAATCCATGAAAGCGCATATTCATCATGGAGGCATTCACATCTCCAGAAAACCCTTTGTAACACATCCACATGTGGTGGGCGAGCACATTTCTGGTACCCACCGCTCTCCCCAGCAAATCAGAAGTGTCTAGTCCAGCATCAATCACATAATTGGCTGTGTCTGCCCATCATAAATTGTTTGGGCCAGCGAGGCCCTAAGGTTTTCCTGGACTGCCAACAAGATACTATTGGCAAAGTCCCAGAGGGTATGTATGTAGTGACCCAACAAACTGCTTTAACCAATCTCATTGCTGAGATACACAAGGAAATCATACATTTTTCAAATGCCTCTCTCCTTTTGGACTCCCTGTCTGGAACAGTCATGGGGAAAGAACTGGAGTTTATCATATTGATTGAAGCCTGAACCACCATCCTGTGTCTTGAGTAGAATGTCTAGTATGAAATTCAAGGTCGACAAACTGGGTTCTCTGCTGCATAGCCACCTGTCTATTCACTAGTGGGCAGAAAAAGGGGTTTGACCAAATGCCCATCAGAGTATTGGTGAGGGCCTCGTTAAAAGAGAGCAAGGACTCGGATGTGGCACGCCCAGGCTACTGAGTGCATGTAAGAATGTTAGCCTTGGTATGGACAGAGGGCAGATGTAAACCTAGTAACTCAGCTGCCCGTCTGACCACAACCGCAAATGATGCAGTCACATCAATCGATGGACCAAATGGTGAGTCCAACCCCTTACTTATCATGGGAGGTATCAATCCCACTGGTATGCTGTGAATCCATATAAAAAGTGTCATCATCCTAACGTGAGTGGGGAAGATCACCATCCCCTACCACACCATCATTATCTCCGTCTGGTGGAGTACCTTGCACAGAGTCAGAGCCAAAAAGATAATGGAGCCTCTGTTGGCCAACCCACCTTATATAGGCACCGGAGCAGAATCAGACTGTATGGCAACAGGTTGCACTTTAGTCATTTCATAGCATGACGTCTGTCAGGTTTTGGCTGAAGTTGGTTTTGGGCCAGACATCTTGAGTCAGAATTGGATGCTCCTCTGGTGCCACTGGCATCAGCACCAGTGTCAATGAGTGCAGGCCCAGCGCGGGCCCAGGAACCAGAGCAGTTATCTGTACTGGAGCCACTATTGGACCCCGGAATGGGTTCAAAAGGGTCTTTTAGTGCCCGTGAAGGACCTGCTGGCAGAACCTGACTCAATGCCCCTGAGGCCCCCGAAGGCACACAGAGAAAGCCGGAAAAGCAGAGAAAACCTGAAGCATGGCCTCTTTGACGGACTTAATTTGCTGCAGCACAACCGAGGGCTAAGGGAACTCTAGACACACCGGAACCAGCTGAGGTATCGGCTCTGCACTCAGGGACCCTGGAGGTTACAACTGGCATTCTGACACACTCGTGCCTTCTCCTGGCTGAAAAGTGGCGGCATGGGGTTGAGTCTCACGTCTCTTTTTTATTTGCACTTAGACTTCGGTTTGGCCGCAAAGTAGACGTCTCAAGAAAATCATCCTGGGAGCGAGGCCAACTCAAAATCCTGAAGCAGGACGTAGGTGAGAGTCTCAACTTCTTAAATTCGGTGAGGCACAGCTTTAACTTCTGGTCCTGTTTCGCCTTCGAATGCATGAGTGCTCAACTGTATACAAGATTAAGTCATGCCCGAGCTCAAACATCAGGGACACAGCCCCATGCCCTGTTTTCTGCAATCACGTTATGGCTTGAAGCCTATCATTTTAGGAGAGCACATTGTTTCCTAGTGCACTGTTTTTACGTTTCCAGAAGATGTAAGTGAATGGGGAGTATTCTAATCGGAGGAATTTGTGGTTAGAAGACTCCATCAGAAATGCAGTTACATTGACTCTAAATGTGAAATAATGGGGCAAGTAGCAATGGATGGAAACGTTAGGTTAGCTTACCTTCACCAAGACTTTGACCTCTGTTGAGATCTTTCTTCAGCTTTTTCTTTGTTCTCTTTCCTCTTCCCTTCCTTGCTCCTGCACCAGTTTCCGCCAAAACCCCTTTCCAGAGCTCATTTGCTGTCACTGAAAAGACATGGAAAGCACAATTGGTTTCTATTTACATACTAGGCAGTGAGTGCTGCATTCCATGACTGCATTGAACGACTGTATATGCACATTTAGCACTATCCAGCATAATATATTCTGTGAGCCACACAACTGTACAAAAACCTGCCACACTGGACAAAAAAAAACTAAACATGGCTTCAGTGACCTGCCAAGCATGGTGGACGAGAGCCCTGCAAAAAACACAACAACAAAAACTGCAGACGGGAAAAAACACTGATGTACACCATTTACATGACCAGCATCCCTAGCCAATGTATACTACATTAAAGTGATCGGATTACCTTATGCTAAAGCACAGAGCTTTCAAGTACGTAATAATTGGAAAAATATATTTTAATGCCGTGTTAAATTGCTTTGAGACCCAAGTGGAAAGGTCCCTTTAACTGATCTTGTGCAGTACTGTTGGTGTTCCAAGCTCCCACACCATGATACGAATAGAGTGCTTATGACAGTGCTCCAATGTCATGCTACCCAACCCTCCTGCTGCTATAGCAAGACCTACACCAAGGCTGTTCTACCTCGCACAGATGTGTGGGTAACAACTCCCCCTCGTTCCTCTGAGCACACCCTCTTATTCGGTCAAGTTGCAATTGTAATAGGGTCAATACGGAGGATGTTGTGCTATGCACTCCTCTTCATGGTGTTTTGAACTACTAAACTACTAATTAGTGCATATTTGGGAGGTGAGCCAGTGAAAGGGGTATCACTAGGAGCAGATTTGTAGGCTCATCTGATGATTTATTTTCTGGATGAGTTTCAATTGAGAACATGCTGCTTCCGACCTAATGCTCATTCAACCAACAAACTCTACCTTGGGGTCCTAAAATGAATGCTACAAGTCTCCCAAGGAACAGCCACTGTATGCTGGACATTAACTGACGAATCAAAAAAGATGTTGTGTTGAAATCATCACAATGATGCAATATGATCCACGTGAGTGAAAACAAATCTCGATTGTGACTTATCTAGAAAGTACAGCATCACAGACATTAAAGAGGTTACCATCTGTGTATCACCTTTATTGTGAAAGATATAACAAATTAAAGAATCCGCTAGTAGTCGTGCCCCGCACAATAGATTTCTTCAGAAAGGTACGCTATTTCGCAATACCTCCCTTTGCTGGCATTTGTCATACAGTAGAACTCGTGTATTGGATTGGGGATGTTTAATTATAGCAATTAAAGATTGTTTCATACCATACTGTTTAATTATTATATTATGCATTATAATGATACAAGAAGTCAATTGTTCACCATATTGCAATTTAAGTACATTTTGGTATAACAACAATAAAATGATTCGCCTAAGTAGCCAACCATTCTTAGGAATCTACAGACTGCAAACAAAATCTACAGATTCTGTGGCTTTTTAATCACGCATCTTTCGTTTTTCATGCTGTATGGAAAGAAGGAATACAAATTTGTTTCGCGAGTCAAGGAACAAAAGTCCTACTGTGTTTTTCATTTGAAAGTAAATCCCCTCTAAACTTCGGCATTGCAAATCTTTTCATAACACACTAAAATACAATGGCTGCCCGGTGGGCAGCGATGTTTACTCATGTGAAATAAAATGGTTACTATAGACTACTTTCTATTTTATGGAAATTTGTTATTAGAAAAATGGTGTGCAATACCGAGGCTGCTTATTACTCATAACCACCTGCAAATTCGAGGCTGGTTTGAGAGACGTGACTCATAAGTCTCAAAGCCTTACGACAGTGAAAATACAAGGGGTCGAGCATGCTGTTATTTGAAAAGGCGCCAAAGTAGTTAGCATAATTTTTTAACCTCTTGATGAATAATCACAGGCGAATTCCAACTCTGTGGCTCAAGCGGTTTCTTACTAATATTATAGAGTGATGAAGCATTTTTTTCTTAAATGAGTAAATCATGGACAGAGTATACGAAACGTGCCCTGGAACTAATAAAGCTCTTGTTTTTGCCGGCACCAGGGGCAATTTGGCATCAAAGGAGGATGTGCGACGCACTGGCCAATGCACTTTGTGGGAGAACTTAGCACCTACCAATGTAATGTGGATGATGCTTCATTTTCACTGGGGGGTAGGTGTAGGCTCATAAAAAATGGTTTTGCCCCCGAGACAATGTCCTGCTACAAACAAATGAGCAAGGGAAACAAGCATTGGCATAGCCAATAGGTCTCGCTTTTGGGACCTTATAAGTATTTAGTTATGCAGCACAATTTCCATGGTGCAACAACATCAACTGTTGCATGGGTAAACACTTATAAGGTCCCAAAAGCGAGACCTATTGGCTATGCCAATGCTTGTTTTTACTAAGTTAGCTTCGATGTGGGTTAGCTCCACTCAAGTCTGAACAAAGTCACCTTGCAATGGTCGGTTTACTGTTCGTCACAGCATATATACAAAACTCCTTACGTAAGAACAGCTCAAAGGCACACAGGGGGCCACGTGCAACCCAAAATCCGCTCAGATCAGGTCTGGCCTGGGAGTGGTCTATACTGCACGTTCTCTGGTCCATTTGGAGTGGGGCAGGAGCGAGCGCGTGTCTGCGTGGTTCAACAACGGGGGAAACGTCTACCTGTGACTGATATATATACATAGCAGTTTTATAAAGCGCGAACTCAACCGGATGGTATCAGAGCGCTTTACATATGCTCAAACATCCTGCGATTCCGGGTAAATCACTTAATTTCCCCATGGCTAAAAAAAAATGTGACCGGAATGTAAAGTGCTCTGATACCATCGGGTCGAGTTCGAGCTTTATAAAACTGATTGTTGGACCCGGCCTTGTGGCGTGGCCCATTCAGACCCGTAGCGACACCAGACTAACCTCTACACCCCACACGACCCTGACTAACACAGCCTACCCGACCCAGAACCCGGGGTCACCCCCCGTCCTCCCCTCCATCTTCCCGACACCGGGCACCCTTCCCCTTCCATCGGCCTCGCGGCCTCCAGTGACCCGGCCCAGTACCCCAGATGGCCGCCCTCGATCCAAGCGCAACCCCGGCCTAGCCGCGCCATACCGGCTGGGGGGAGAGAGAGCTCCTGGTGAGTAGGAGAGGGAGGAGTAGTTTCATTCACACCTGGCCTCTTCCCAAGAGATAGTTTTGATCGCCCCTCCGGCCACCCTGAGGGCTGGCTCCTCGCCTGCTGCGTGTCTGGGATCCCTCCCGACCCCGCTTTGAAAGGATCAAAGGACCGCGGGGCAAGGACCCCCAACAACCGACCCCCAGGCGCTAAGACCCCTGCCCGTGAGGACTCCGGACATCAAAGAGGAGTCGACCTATAACAAGGGGCGCCCTGGGACCCTTGGAGTTGAATCCTGGAACAGAACAAGCCCTGCTGACGTGGTCGCGGCTGAAGAACATCCTCCCATAAATCCGACGGAACTCTTGGAACCTCGGTGAACCCTGCAGACAGCGTCGCGGCTCCCCCTGGCAGAGACGGACTTCAGCCTAAAAACATCCGAGCCCTGCTGATGTGGTCGCGGCTCACCTTGCACCCTAGAGAACTCTGAGCCCTGCTGAGTGACTCGCGGCTCCTGAAAGATTGTCCGACCTCCGACACCCGGTCTCGAGTCCTGCAGATTTGGGACACACTCAAGAGACATTCCGGTCCGGCTGGGCCCCAAAGATCATCTCGTATCCCCCGGCTCGAGGATTGAGAGCCGTGCGCCGGATACGCTCCCGCATTGACCCAGAGCCTAAGACTGTCCCGCTACCCCTACCCCAACGAGACTTTGTGAGCCCTTGCTCTACTTGTATATACGCCTCTGCAGATCATAAAGATCCTGATATCTCTAGATAAAGCATACGTACTCCAGAATCTACGGTGTGATGTCTCTGTGTTGCCTGGTATTAAATCAGCGTGTACGATCCTAGGTACGAGACCCAGCCCTGAGGGGGTCTCCGGCCAGTGCTCGGTTACTTCTCCTGGAAGGGTGAGGCGCAGGGGGGTCAGGTACCAATTCTGTCCGTCCCTGAGGCTAGCCTTTCTAACACTGGTGGCAAGCGACGGGATCCGAGCCCACAATCTAGAGATCGTACAACGAACGGCTGACGCACTACCGAACAAAGATGACAGAAGAAACCACCATGAGCACCACTGAAACCGACGCGAGTGCTACGTTTTGTGTACAGCGATTAGAAGAATACACACACAAGGAGCTGAAACAATTTTGCAAACAACGAAAGATCGCTACCACTGGTCTGAACACCAAGGAAGACATGCAACAAGCCCTGAAAGCCTGGGTGGAGTCCGGAGCCTCTCTTCCCCGACTGGACGACGTCGGTGAGGAGACAGAGCGGGCGGACGAGCTCAGGAACTTCCCGAGAACAAGCAATAACCCCCAAGCGTAAAGCAACGCAGCGAGTGGGGGCTGGTCCCAGGAAGACGTCAGAGACAGGGAAAGGGACCGAAGTCATGAACTAGAAATGGCCAAACTGAAAATAGACGGCGAGATAAGACTAGCTGAAAAAAAGCTAGCAGTGGAACAACTCCGAGTACAAGGAGAGCTAGAAGAAAAGAAGTTGCAACGGGAGCACGAGGAAAAAAAACTTCAGCTTGAGCACGAGCACAGCTTGAAAGAAATAGACTTCCGAGCAAGGAGCGAGGGAGCTCGACCCTCAGGGGGCCAAGAACCCGCACCCCTGGGGGAACCGAAAGTCCACATCCCTAAGCATGTGGTCAAAGAGTACTATCGGAATGATGACATCTAGCAGTGGTTCAAAGCCTACGAGGTAGCCATGACCTCCCACCGCGTCCCCCAGAAGGACTGGAGGGCCGGGTTGTGGGGGCGATTCCTGAGCGAAGGACGAGACACCCTCCTCGACCTACCGGCCTCTATGCAAACATCCTACAGCCACATGAAGGAGGCCCTCCTCACGAAATACGGCCTCACCCCCGAAATGTATCGGCAGCGGTTCCGGGACTGCCGAAAGAGCCCAGGCACCACCTGGGTGGAATAAGTGAACTTTTACAGCCGGGCGCTGGAAAGGTGGATCAAGGGCAGCAAGGTAACCACCTTCGAAGAATTGACCGACCTCATTGCCTGGGAACACTTGTCCACAAACTGTTTTGTAGAACTACGCCAGCACCTGCTCGACAGCAAGCTCGCAGACCCGAGGACGCTGGCCGTCGAAGCAGATCGCTGGGTAAACACCCGGGTCCCCCGGAACCCCGTCGGGGACTACCCCCGCAGCCATCAAGGACCTCCCCGTCAGAGAGGGGGGGGAAATCAAGGGAAACAGAGGGAGTTTCCATCCGGGCCCCCGCGTAGCCCCCCGAGGAACCCACCCCCGGGGTTCCCAGCTCCTCCGCCAGGCAGTGCCGCCACCCCAGGCAGACAAGGACCCCGGGTGAATATCACATGTTTCCGCTGTCAACGGCTAGGGCATTACGCCAGCGACCCTCAGTGCCCCATGGCCCAGAAACCCCCCCCGACATCTCCCCCAGCCCGACAAATGGCCACCGTGACCCTAGGGGAGGAGTTTGAGGACCCCGAGGGATGGGAACCTGCAGCCATGGCCCTGGTCTCTCTAGGAGATCGAGATATGATTCCCGGGGCACCCCTAACCGCAAACACCAAGAAGTACCGCCAGCTAGTAAAGGTTAACGGCCACCCGGTGGAGGCCCTTCGTGACACCAGGGCGAGCATCACTGGTGTCCTCAGCCACTTAGTCCAGGCGGACCAGATCATCCCAAATGTCTTTTGCCCTGTGATAGCTTCCGACAATACTGAGAGTTTGTGTAAGGTGGCCTTAGTACCATTCGAATGGGGGGGAGTAACCGGAACATTACGGGTAGCTGTCCGAACCGCACAACCTGTAGACTGCCTCCTGGGAAACGACCTGGAAAGTTCCCCCTGGAGACAGGTCGAGCGCAAGACCCACCTCGGGATGATGGGACCGACCACGCGCAGATCACGGAGTTAGGTGATCTGCCCGAGTTGGCCCAGTGGAGCCACGAAGGGGGCCCCTCCCGAGAGGAGTTCTGCAGAGAACAAGCGACCTGTCCTTCCCTGGTCGTACCCCGGCAGCAGGCCGCCGCCCAAGCCGCGGGCGACCAAACAGGAACCCACTTATTGTATTGGGAGAATGACCTCCTGTATATCGAACAGCGGGCTGCCGAGCTAGGATCAGCCCGGGTGCTGGTGGTCCCCCTACGCTTTCGAGACTTCCTCCTGGGCTTGGCCCATGATGTACCCCTGGCCGGCCACTTGGGCCAGGACAAGACCTACCACCGCCTAGTAACGCACTTTTACTGGCCAAAAATGCGAGCCCACGTAGAGGCCCACTGCAAGTCCTGCCCCATGTGCCAGACCAGTGGTAAAAGTGGAGGGAAGCGCAAGGCTCCCCTCCAACCCTTCCCAGTCGTCAGTACCCCCTTCGAGCGGGTCGGAATTGACATTGTGGGGCCCCTGGACCCCAAGACCGCCCAGGGTCACCGCTTTATCCTCGTCCTAGTGGACCATGCCACACGATACCCGGAGGCCATCCCCCTCCGCACCGTCACGGCCCCCGTGGTGGGCCGGGCCTTAATGGGGATCTTCTCCCGGTTAGGGTTCCCCCGAGAGGTCGTGAGCGACCAGGGCACCAATTTTATCTCAAAATGTATGAAATCCCTGTGGCAACAATGTGGAGTAGCTTATAAATTCACTACCCCTTACCATCCCCAAGGCAATGGCCTAGTGGAGCGGTTTAACCGGACTCTGAAGGGAATGATCATGGGTCTCGAGGAGCCCCTGCGGCGTAAGTGGGACGTCCTTCTCCCCTGCCTCCTGTTTGCCTACCGGGAAGTCCCCCAGAAGTCCTTGGGGTTCAGCCCGTTTGAATTACTGTATGGGCACCCAGTCAGAGGTCCCCTGAGCTTAGTCAAAGAAGGATGGGAGACGGCACCCCGGAACCCCCCGCAGGACGTGTTCCGGTACCTGTTGACTCTCAGGAACCAGACTCGGAAGTTCCGAGAGCTGGCCGAAACCAACCTCGAGGCGAGCCAGGAAGAAATGAAGAGCTGGTACGACCAGAACGCCACGCTGGTCGAGTTTCAGCCCGGCCAGCAGGTCTGGGTGATGGCCCCAGTGAAGCCGTGCGCCCTCCAAGACAAATGGACCGGGCCCTTCAAAGTGGTCGAACGGAAAAGTCAGGTGACATACGTGGTGGTCGTCGTCCAGTCCCCTCGGAACCCCCTTCGGGTCCTCCACGTGAACCGCCTCAAGCCTCACTTCGTACGGACGGAGTTGAGCTTGCTCCTGGCCACAGACGACGGGGCGGAAGAGGAAACGGAGCCTCTCCCTGACCTCCTGCGGGCCAAAGAAAAGGACGGCTCCGTGGAGGGGGGGATCCTCGCCCCCTCCCTCACACCCCAACAACACGAGGACTGCCGCCGGCTCTTGGGCCAGTTCTCCGACCTGTTCTCCCTCGTCCCCAAGGTCACCGACTGGTGCGTCCACGACGTGGACACCGGAGACAGCCCACCGGTACGGCACCGAGCCTACCGCGTCCCCGACCGAGTCTGGGCCTGCATCCAGGCGGAAGTATCGAAGATGTTATCCCTAGGGGTGATCGAGCCCACAGACAGTCCGTGGGCCAGCCCAGTGGTGCTCGTCCCAAAAGCAGCTGCCCCTGGTGTTGCCCCCGAACTACGGTTCTGCGTGGACTACCGGGGGCTCAATGCGGTCACCCGAGCAGACGCTCACCCTCTCCCCCGCGCAGATGAGCGCATTGACCGCCTTGGGTCTGCTCATTTTCTCAGCACCTTTGATTTGACCTGCGGATACTGGCAAATTGCACTCACGGAAGGCGCCAAGGAGCGGTCCGCCTTCTCCACCCCGGATGGGCACTATCGCTTCAGAGTGATGCCATTCGGGATGAAGAACGCCCCGGCCACCTTTCAGAGACTGGTGAATCGAGTCCTGGCCGGGCTGGAAGAGTTTAGCGCCGCCTATCTGGACGATATTGCGGTATTCAGTTCCGAATGGGGTGAGCACCTCCAGCACCTCCGGAGGGTCTTGGGGGCCCTGCGCCAAGCCGGCCTCGCAGTATAAGCCAGCAAATGTCAGATTGGGCAAGGATCGGTGGTCTACCTGGGGCACCAGGTCCGCAGCGGGCAGGTCGCCCCCCTCCAACCTAAGATTGACGCCATCCTGGCCTGGGAACCACCAACTACCCAAACCGAAGTCCGCGCCTTTCTGGGCCTCACTGGTTACTACCGGAGGTTCATCCAAGGTTACGGCAGCCTCGTAGGACCCCTCACGGAGCACACGTCCAAAAAACAACCTAAAAAGGTGCAGTGGACACCTGCCTGCCAGAAGGCGTTCGACGCCCTGAAACTCGCCATGTGTACGGCCCCTGTGCTCCAAGCTCCCGATTACTCCAAAGAGTTTGTGGTACAAACGGATGCTTCCGAGCATGGCATTGGGGCCGTCCTATCCCAGCTCAATGAGAAGGGCTTAGATCAGCCCGTGGCCTTCATTAGCCGACGGTTGCCCCGAGAGCAACGATGGAGCACCATTGAACGCGAGGCGTTCGCCGTAGTCTGGGCTCTAAAGAAACTGCGACCCTACCTCTTCGGAACCCACTTCCGAGTCCAGACGGATCATCGACCTTTACGGTGGCTCATGCAGATGAGGGGGGAGAACCCCAAATTGCTACGATGGTCCATCTCCCTCCAGGGGATGGACTTCACAGTAGAGCATCGCCCTGGCAACGACCGCGCCAACGCTGACGGCCTCTCCAGATTCTTCTGCCTCAGCGAAGAGAACCCCCAAGAAGATGGGTAGTTCTCTCCGGCCTTCAGCTGGGGGGGGGGGGACGCATGTTGGACCCGGCCTCGTGGCGTGGCCCATTCAGACCCGTAGCGACACCAGACTAACCTCTACACCCCACCCGACCCTGACTAACACAGCCTACCCGACCCAGAACCCGGGGTCAACCCCCGTCCTCCCCTCCATCTTCCCGACACCGGGCACCCTTCCCCTTCCATCGGCCTCGCAGCCTCCAGTGACTCGGCCCAGTACCCCAGATGGGCGCCCTCGATCCAAGCGCAACCCCGGCCTAGCCGCGCCATACCGGCTGGGGGGAGAGAGAGCTCCTGGTGAGTAGGAGAGGGAGGAGTAGTTTCATTCACACCTGGCCTCTTCCCAAGAGATAGTTTCGATCGCCCCTCCGGCCACCCTGAGGGCTGGCTCCACGCCTGCTGCGTGTCTGGGATCCCTCCCGACCCCGCTTTGAAAGGATCAAAGGGCTGGGGGGCAAGTATCCCCAACAACCGACCCCCAGGCGCTAAGACCCCTGCCCGTGAGGATTCCGGACATCAAAGAGGAGTCGACCTATAACAAGGGGCGCCCTGGGACCCTTGGAGTTGAATCGTGGAACAGCATAAGCCCTGCTGACATGGTCGCGGCTGAAGAACATCCTCCCAAAAATCCGACGGAATTCTTGGAACCTCGGTGAGCCCTGCAGATAGCGTCGCGGCTCCCCCTGGCAGAGACGGACTTCGGCCTAAAAACATCCGAGCCCTGCTGACGTGGTCGCGGCTCACCTTGCACCCTAGAGAACTCTGAGCCCTGCTGAGTGACTCACGGCTCCTGAAAGATTGTCCGACCTCCGACACCCGGTCTCGAGCCCTGCAGATTTGGGACACACTCAAGAGACATTCCGGTCCGGCTGGGCACCAAAGATCATCTCGTATCTCCCGGCTCGAGGATTGAGAGCCGTGCGCCGGATACGCTCCCGCATTGACCCAGAGCCTAAGACTGTCCCGCTACCCCTACCCCAACCGAGACTTTGTGAGCCCTTGCTCTACTTGTATATACGCCTCTGCGGATCATAAAGATCCTGATATCTCTAGATAAAGCATACGTACTCCAGAATCTACGGCGTGGTGTCTCTGTGTTGCCTGGTACTAAATCAGCGTGTACGATCCTAGGTATGAGACCCAGCCCTGAGGGGGTCTCCGGCCGGTGCTCGGTTACTTCTCCCGGAAGGGTGAGGCGCAGGGGGGTCAGGTACCTATTCTGTCCGTCCCTGAGGCTAGCCTTTCTAACACTGATATATATATATGGATAGATAGATCACTTTTTTTAAATTTGTTTTTAGCCATGGGGATATTCAGAGATTTGCCCAGAATCACAGGATGTTTTGAGCCTTCCTGCCAGTCTCGAACCTGGGGTCCCAAGCTTTCAGGTCGGCCGCTCTAGCCGTTAAGCCACACCCTCTGTGTTCAGCATTGATCCACTAGCAGAGCACTTCGTCTCTATCGCGAGGACAGGCTGCGTGCTCGTCTTTAGAATGCACATTAGCGTTTGCAACTGGCACAGTTCGCGAATTAACTGAGTAAAATCTTTCAACTTTTAATTATATTTTGAGTAATGGGTGCCATTAGTCAAAGGTTAAGAAAGGAAAACAAAATGGTGGTGGACTATGATTACGAGGGAGCACAGGCTGACCTATCTACTTGTAGAAAATGTAAAACTTTAAAGTGGACTGGTAGTTACTAACAGCTTAATGCCTCAGGACAGGTTCCAACATGCTGAACCCGCACACGCTCCTCTCAATCACCAGATATGAACATGAACCATGTCCAAATCCTGGAGCAGCATCAAGTGAAGCACACGGCGCCTGAACACGTGTAATCTCAACACCCCGAGCACGGGCAGGGTCCCGAACATTCTCCGTGCAGAGGTTGACTGGAAGAACTGCCCTGGGCACACCGCCTCTGACACAGCGATCGATGGCGGATGGCCACCTTCACACAAAGGCGCTGGAATTAGAGTGCTTCCGAAACTAGCACAGAGGGGGTTCTCAATCAGTTTCTATATGCAATCATTTTTTTGTGCTTACTGTAGATAAAATCAATAGAACTGTATTTGGAAGACTGGTTTACATCCATTGCAGGAGGCAAGGTGCGACTCGAACTGAAGCACTAGAGCATTTCAGAAATAAAAACCGATTTAAGACATGCTCGCGGTTGCACCTATAGGCGCATACGGCATATTTAAAATAACAGGCAAATAATAACTCCGTGCCTGTCCAGGTAGGCAGTGTACAGCTATCTGTAAAGATGCAAAGTTAGCAGAATCCGTGACAAGTAAAAGTGCCGTGGCCTGCATGGAGCTTGGCTTGCTGGGGACCGAGGCATTGCAATCGAGGACTATCTATATATAAACTATCCGTCGCATGGTAACATGCTATTTTTATTTACCGTAATTAAAAAAATTAAGATCTACAGGGTACGGAGAAATACATTGTTTTCTTCGAATACAGGCAGTAATTATATTTCAAAAGCAAAACGAATTAAGTGAATAAAGCCAAGAGCGCGTGCAAGGACGCAGAGGTTTGTGGAATATAAAAATGACAATTACAACAAGCGAAAGGCTGCTATTTCTCGAGATTGCACAGTGAGAGGGGGTGAGAGCAAGAGGAGACAGAAAGAATGTTTCAAGAGAATCAAGACAAGCCCGGCGGAGCATGGTGCGCCCACTTGGCGGGGGCGGGGGAGCGCATTCCAGGCGGGGGAGCGGACCCTTTTAAGTACGCTGCCAAACGGATTGCATGGCGGCACGATGCACGTGATTGTGCGCGTGCTCGCTATGCAATCCACTTTTGGGAGCCCTTTTGGGAGCAACCTACTATAGTCTCGCATAGCGATTGCTACGCAATAGCTAGGCGAGACCTAAAAAACGATCGACCGTTCCATGTAATGGTTTTCTCAAAATTAGAACTACACCCTTTGTTCCCATCACACCTCTCCAGGCACCCAACCAAATCCTGAGAAAGCACTTTCAAAAAGATGAAAGATGGTCCCACACACTCATGAGATCTTTTGCACAGATAAGCCTCAGACGGTCTTCAAAGGCCTGCCTATGGTGTCCTGCAGAGACACTCACAGTGTGGCAAGAGTCGCACCGCTAAGGCCACTACAAGTACACTCAAACCTCCGTTGAGGGGGCATAGTAGGGGGTGTAGGTGCACTATCCGACTGCACTTACACTAGTTGGAATGCTCAGAGCCCCCTTGAAGATTTGGGCCTGCTGCACAAAGACACAGCAAAACCAAGGAGATGATGGAAGGACCACTGAAACTTTTCAGACACTCACCCCCAGTCACTATTTGATCTGGGTTGAATCTATCATCGTTCTTTAGCTCACTTTGCTAACCTTGTTCAGACCCAGCCATATGCAAAATAGTCCATCCCCAGCTGACAAACCAGGTCTTTTCTGGACCGGAAACAAGTATCCAGAGAGCAGTGAATGCACAGCAGATCAAGCCAGAGATGTGCACCCTTACCATAAGTAAGCTAGTAAAAATGCCACAACACGTTTCAAACTCGCTTAGAACAAAGGTCGCTAACACGCGCTATTTATCCTCACCTAAACAGAAAACCACACATAAGCTCTTTCATTCAGTATTTATTTCACATGTTTCAGACAGTGACCGATTTCTTAACTCTTCAATCTGACACAATCATCTTATAAAAATCAACAATAAATCCATCTATGGGAAAACTAGGCGGGATAAGGGCTTTATTCAAATGATAAGTTTCTTACCTTTTCTGAAGCACAAGTACTTTAAAAATCACCAAAATGATACTCTAACAAATTTAAGATTTTACTCCAACTCATAACCTCTTCCTTAGCTTCCTTATCACCGGTTTCTCCCTCTTTTCTACTTCAACACAATATCTTTCCTTTATTAAGTGCCCAATCCAGTGCCTCGTCTATTTACAAATTCCTTAGTAAACTCCAGATCACAGAAATAAGACTAATATCAAACTACAAAGGGAACGAGATTTCCATACCTCGTGGTCCAATTAATTCTGGGATAAATTGTGGTTAAAAATTTGAAAAACTTCAATTTGGCTAGTACTACTCAAACTCCTTTCTTTCTATATAATCAACTTATGATAACCCCAGCTGTGATACATAAATGTAAGTCAACAGTCATCCCAAATTGTTGGTCATGTAATGCTTCGAATGCGGATTTGTTTCATATGCTTTTTTCCTGTCCCTGTACTCACCAATTTTGGTGGGTCTCAAATTAATGTCCTTTTTCACACTCATTTTCTATTTTCAACTATGAATATTTTTCTAGGCACACTCTCTGACTGCTGGCAATCACTTACATGTAACACTACCATTGTAGACTTAATAATTGCAGTTGCTTTCCGGCAAGTAACTAAATATTGGAAACAATCCACACTACTCTCTTTTCAGGCATGGTGGTACAGTGTCTGCTATAACAATCGACCCGATCGCTGATACATTTCTCCCTTATCTCAACTCCTTAAAATAGAACATACATGGTCCCCTATAACTATTTTCCTAGATGCTTCTGCTGGAAAATGTACCCCCCCCATCGCCCTTTGTTAGAGGAACTTCCCAAACCACCATGAATTGTCTTATATTTTACATTTTTGTTTCGATTTTCCCTTTCTAAATTCCATTTTACAGCCATTACTCTTTACAGTGTTGATATGTTAATATGTATTGTGCTCTCCTACTACTTTATAATCATTATATTACTATAACATTACTCCCCCTCTTTGATTTTCTCTCTTTTCAGATTTGTTGTAACCTTTCCCATATCTGCAACTTAACTGACTTCCTTGAATTTTATTGTATTATTAATTATTGAATTGTTAATAATTGTATTCAAGCTTTAATTGACTGTATATGCGGTCGCATTTTTACTTCGATAAAGTTCTTCTTCAAACTTAAAAAGAACTAAGGTCCCTCAGATTGGCCATACTTTGAGCAGCTGGGCCAATTCTGTTTGCGACCACAGAACATTTTATACCTTGAGTATGAGCTGGAAATGTAATCATGGATATTGCCGTTTCAAACAAGGGTGTAGGGTTCCTAAGTCAACATCGTTATAAAATATCATGTTGTAGATACACCACAACGAAACATCACGATTTTTTGTTTTACAATAATGGCTAGCTTTTTCAAGCAGTGTAGCTCTGTTCCACTATTCATGCCATCCTTAAAAGCCTTGAAAAATACGCAATAACATCAGAAACGTCTGTGGCTTAACCTTGCTGCCCACTATATACAAAGACATTAACTAGCAATCCGAAGGTCCTATTTAACTGTAAGCCATTCAGCAGCTAATATTGAAATCCTCAGATTCCAAAACCCATATCATGCCTTACCTCTGCAAAGGATCTCTAGCGCCTACTCAGAGCCCACCAATGATCTGCACATGAAAGAAATGTTATGTAATGGATGCTCCATGGCTAAGCATGGACACCATATTTCCGACCCTATAACTCAGTATAGACCGGATCTTTTATTTTTAAAGATACATGACTCTCCAAGAATAGTGTGCCCAACATTGACGAACTTGTCCCAGCAACATTTAAAATCTATAGAAGGGACTGGCCAAACAGAACAGGAGTGGAGAGGCAAATATTGCTCACTTGGCAATCAAGGTTAAAAATCTCCTTCCACAGCCTGGCACAGAGTTAGAAAGACTTCACCTCAGCGTTCACTTGAAAACAGCAAATTCGAATTTCTTCTTGGTTGACAGGAACCCAGACTCACCAATGACGAAAGTCATGACTTTTTATGTAGAACGCGCATCTTTAACAACATATAACAAATTTGATTCCCCTTGGTGATTTATTTAATAAATAATGTGCATTTTAAACTGAATTACTAAAACATGAGTCTACCCAAATAGCTGGTCACTTTCTTGACTTGACATCATTTTTAGAGTCGAGCCTGCGAGACGCTATTGTATTCAGAAAAGGGCTTGAGCCTTTCCAAGTTTACAATTTGTGTGCTGCAGCGTCACTCTTCATTCCAGCATCTCCAATTGTCTAATTCAGCCGAAATGTCTCTTCCGGTGCTTGCAGTGGGGCACTGGCCAAGGACAGATTGAATACATTTAATCAGTGCTCGTTCGCTGCTCCCGACGCAACTGAGGTACTATTTCTTCCCCCTTCTGCTCCTGCTGCTTCCTCTTTAGCCCTTTTTTGTCTTGTTAGACAGCTGCTTTCACATATCCTGTACTCCCATGCCTCTGCCATTTATTACCTCACAGAGGAAGCCCACGTTATTCTATTTCTGCTTCCTGTTTTGAAGGAGAATGATACCGTTTTTAAACATTCATTTGTGCTAAAAGTGTTTTCATGATATCTTTGTGCTTTACTGTAATTCTTTCAGATTAATAGAATAGGATTATGTAAAGCTTCGAATTTGCATTCAAGTATTGACAAGCCATTGCAGACATACAAGACTTGAACAGGGATTATACTCTGCGCCCCCTTCCTGAAGTGAACTGTGCTGTAGCGGCCGGTGTTGTGTAGGAGTGGCTGTGTGCAGGGGAGGGGGGGGGATCTTCTGCTCCTATCCTTGCATGCACAAGCTCCCAGCCTTCACCTGTGGCCAATCCTGACGCTGTTCTCATTTCATGAGAGCAGCACCAGGATTGGCCTGAGCACTGTGAATATGCACTCCTAGGGAGACTGGGAGCCTGTGCCAGCTCTCTCCAAACCAGCAATGCAGCTGGGGTTGGAGAGAGCTTCAGTGCACATGATGGTTTGACAGGCCTGAGAAGGCCAGCCAAACGATCATCCCCCAGGCCCCGCCCCCAAGACTCGTCAGGAAAGGAAAAATAAAATGATAATGAAAAGTGTTTATCGTTTTATTTTTCCTTTCCTGCTGTTCTGAGGCAGGGGTGGTGCTCCTCCGCCATAGCGGAGGTGCCGCCGCTGGAGTTGTGCTCTCATGCAGGGGCGGCTACTCCGCTAAGGCAGAGGAGCGTCGCCCCACTGCTTTCAGAGCAGTGGAAAAAGGAAAAATAAAATGATGATAACGTTCTTGTCATTTTATTTTTCATAGCTATGGGGCTAGGTTAGGGCGGGGGTCACAGCGGGAGGAGTGGTGGGCTCACTCTAAGTGCGCATGACAGTTTAGCCAGCTGCCTTGAGCCAGCCAAACAGTCATGTGCACTTAGCATGCTCAGTAATGCACAGCCTTCAGTAATGCACAGCCTGGTGGGGAACATGCACAGGCTCCTAGTCCCTGTCTGAGCGCCGAACCACAACGCTCAGAACAATCACCACACTGCTGTCATGGTGACAGCAGCCTCATGATTGGCTTAGGGGTGTCTGTGTGCTTCCTGCTCCCGGACTCAAAGTCAGGAAGAGAAGTGTAGCGACGACAGAAGTGGTAAGTGTTTTTAAAAAATATATATTTTTGTTGTTTCCACTTGTTGACTAGATCATGGGTACTTGCAAACATTTTCCCAGGGGTCAAAAAGTTTGGTCTGAGATGTGACCGAGAGCCACATTGATGCCAACAGGGTGGGAGTTTGACGGTCAGGCGAGAGGGGGGCTAGGGGATGCGGAGCATGTACATCTAGTGACTGGATGTACAATGCAAAACCAGAAAACTTGGGATTAGTCCTGGCGAACTCACTTGACCAAATTGTGTGATCCTAGGCAATTGTTTAATTTCCATCCCCTCCTTTTTTAGGTCTCGCCTGACCCAGCGCATGCGCTGGTCTGGCGAGACTTTTTGAGAGGGCTCCAAAAAGTGCTACCAGGCCAGCCTAGAGCTACAGTGCATGTGTGCAGGCGCCGCGCTTGACCGCGATTACTTTGACCGTGATTACTTTCACTTTCGCGGCCGCACGGCCGCTTGACATAGCCAATAGGTCTCGTTTTTGGGACCTTATAAGTATTTAGTTATGCAACTGTTGCATGGCTAAACACTTATAAGGTGATTTTTCAAAGTGCAGCCTTCCCATCCAGCGCACCATCTGGTCCCGTGGGTCCTATGGCATACACCTTGGGAGTGCCGCAGCATTATGCTCAGGCCCCGTTTATGCCCTTTTTGCCGATGGCTCGTTCGTGGCAGTTTTCGGCGCCGTCTGGTGATCCATCTCGACTTCGTCTGGAGCGTCCTTCTTCAGAGCCTTCCTCGACGCAGTTGCCGACTCCTTCAGCTCCGCGCCCGGCGCCGCCAACTCCGGCGCCGCCGACTCCACGTTCGGTTCCACAGACTCCGCGTACGGCACCACCGACGCCGGTTCCTCGGATCCATTCAAGGAGAGAGGCCCAGAGAGTCTTGGAAGAGGAGCGTTATAGGGAGGAAGTGGAAGAAGGTGAGGAGAACGCATCTTCTGATGACTTTGAAGGCATTCAGGAGGCTAGTGGTCTTGATACCACTCCAGAGTGGGAGCATTCTTCGACTAGGTCTTCGCCACCACAAGAATTGGCACCCTAACATTCAGTTATCAAGAAGGCCGCAGAGTTGCTGGACTTGCAGTTACCCTCTGCTGAATATAAGCCAAACCTCCTAACTGAAGTCCTGCATTCACCAACTTCGAATGTTGAACCCTTGTTGACGTTTAATGAGGCTATCTTAGAGCTTGTAATGGATGTTTGGCGTAAGCCACTCTCTTCGCCTGCAGTCTCCAGACAAGTGACATGGAGGTATAGGGTGGCTCCGGGGGATCCAAGCTTTCTTTCTTCCCACCCTTCTCCAGAAAGCCTTGTGGTGCAAGCTTCATGTTCGAAGCATTCTTCAGGCGCTTTCCCTCAGACTCCTGCAGATAGGGATTCTAAAAAGACTGATCAAGCAGCCAGAAAGGTCTTTTCTTAAGGGAGCATGGCGCAAAAATCTACTAATGCCACTTGTTTACTAGGGTGCTACGTTCATGCACTGATGGACTCTATGAAATTATTAGCCCCTAAGCTGCCAGAAGGAGAGAAAGCTTCTTTTATGGAGGTGGTCACTGACACTCAGGCTGCTGCAAGGCAGGTAATTCAGTCGGGACTAGACACGGCTGATTCTGTGGCAAGGATAATGGGGTCTTCGATAGCCACTAGGAGGCAAGCGTGGCTTCGTTCTTCTGGCTTCTCTACTGATGTTCAAGCCACTTTGGTAGACTTGCCTTTTGATGGACAAACACTTTTTGGCGAGAAGGCTGATTCTGCCTTGCAAAGATTTAAAGATAGTAGGGTTACGGCGAAATCTTTGGGGCTACAGACTCCTGCTAAAGGATTTGGTCTTAGGAAATTTAGAGGCCTTGGGAGATCCTCATTTAGTTCCTTCCGGCAACCTCAGCAGCAGCAACAGCAGCAGCAGAATCCCCTCTATAGGTCGTATAGAGGAAGGCAAAGGGGACGGAGAGGTTCTGGCCGCAACCCATCTTCATCATCTTCCTCTTCTGCAGCCAATGAAGCCTCAGGGAAGCAGCCCTAGATCCCCCATCCTAGATCATGTGAGGCCTGTGGGGGGTCGGGTGTCCCACTTTCTGCGAGGTTGGAAATCTGTTACGACCGACCTTTGGGTTTTAAACCTCGTGGAGACTGGGTACGCCCTTGCCTTTCGGGAGTTTCCTCCCCCTTACCCGGGTTTTTGCTCGGAAGACCATCTGCTTCTTCTGCAGAAGGAGGTTCTTACTTTGTTACAAAAAGGTGCGATAGAGGTGGCTCCGGAGCAGAAAAGGGGTCAGGGATGCTACTCCCGCTATTTACTGATTCCCAAGAAGGACGGCAGATTGCGTCCAATCCTGGACCTCAGAGTCTTGTATTTTTACCTGAACCAGGAGAAATTCAAGATGCTGACCCTTGCGCAGGTTCTTCAAGCGTTGCAGCAAGGAAACTGGATGGTGTTGATCGACTTGCAGGATGCGTATTTCCACATCCCAATCCTGAAGTCGCACAGGAAGTATCTCCGTTTTACGGTTGGGTCGCAACACTACCAGTTTGCGGTCCTCCTGTTTGGTCTTACTACTGCACCTCGAATCTTCACAAAGGTGATGGCAGTGGTGGCTGCTCATCTCAGCGGGTCGGGGATTCCAGTTTTTTCATACCTGGATGACTGGCTTCTGAAAGCGAAGTCCCCGGAGATGGTGCAGAATCATCTGCAGGTAACATCTCAGCTGTTATTCGACTTGGGTTTTTCAATCAATGTGCACAAATCTCACCTGGTGCCCTCTCAACGGAACCTGTTCATAGGGGCGGTACTGAACACTGCTGTGTGTCGAGCATTTCCTCCTCCTCAAAGAATTCTCGACATTCAGGAGATGATCCCTTTATTCCGAAATGGAGCGGTTGTTCCATTTCTGAAGGTCCTTCGTCTGCTCGGTCTGTTTGCCTCTTGCATTCTGTTGGTCAACCATGCACGCTGGCACATGAGGGCGCTCCAGTGGTGCCTCCGCAGGCAGTGGTATCAGCACAAAGGAGATCTCAGGGAGTCGATCAGGATCTCCAGTGAAACTGCAGTGGCTCTATCTTGGTGGAGCGCGAAGGGCAATCTGTCTCAAGGAAAGCCCTTTCATCTACCTCCATCGGTGGCCATAGTGACGGATGCATCCACTTTAGGGCGGGGTGCGCATCTGGGGGATCTGGAGATCAATGGTCTTTGGTCTCCAGAGGAAAGGTTGCTTCACATAAACCTTCTGGAATTGCGGGCGATTCGTTTGGCGCTCAAGGCCTTCCTTCCTTCCCTTCGCGGTCAGTCGGTTCAAGTCCTGACGGACAACACTACTGCGATGTGGTATGTCAACAAGCAGGGCGGAGTAGGGTCGTTTCGTCTCTGCAGGGAGGCGTTACGGCTTTGGTCCTGGGTTCAGGATCATCGGATTTGCTTGATGGCAAATCATCTGGCCGGGGTGCTAAACGTTCGTGCGGACAGTCTCAGTCGGCAGTTCTCCTCCGACCACGAGTAGAGGCTTCATCTGGAGGTGGTTCGTCACGTCTTTCGGACGTGGGGAACTCCTCGGATGGACCTATTTGCCACCCGTGAGAGCGCGCATTGCCTGTCATTCTGCAGTCTCCAGTTTCCGATGCAGGGGGCGTTGGGGGACGCGTTTCAGTTGAGTTGGGGCTCACAACTCCTTTACGCGTTTCCTCCCATACCTTTGATTCCTCTGGTTCTGAGGAAGATTCGCCAAGACCGGGCCCAAGTTATTTTGGTCGCCCCGGATTGGCCAAGAAGGGTGAGGTACACAGATCTTCTCCACCTTTCCTCGTGCCCTCCATCTCCCTCTGAGGGCAGACCTCCTCTCGCAGTCGGAGGGGCAGGTTCTACACCCCCACCTTCAGAGCTTACACCTTCATGCCTGGAGATTGAACGGGGCAACCTGAATTCCTTCTCTCTCCCGCCTGATGTGGTGGATGTTATTTTCTCGGCCAGGCGACACTCCACCAAGTCCATTTACTCATATAGGTGGTCTAAGTTTGTTAAATGGTATGGAGAGAGATCCGTTGACCCTTTAAAAGCCCATCTTTCCGATGTACTTCAGTTTGCTCTTACCTTGGCTCAACAGGGCTGTGCTGTGGCCACGGTTAAGGGCTATCTATCGGCCTTATCGGCTTTTCTGTGTCTTCCAGATCAGCCGTCTTTATTTAAATCTCCTATTGTATTAAGATTTATCAAAGGCCTTACTAATAGGTTCCCACCTACTCCTTTTGTAATGCCACAGTGGGACCTTAATCTTGTCTTAACTTTCTTGATGGGGTCCCCTTTTGAGCCCCTTCATAGTTGCCCTTTGAGGCTGTTGTCTTTTAAGACTGTCTTTCTTGTAGCCATAACCTCGGCAAGGAGGGTGAGTGAACTTCAAGCTCTTAGTTCAAAACCCCCGTTTTTATCCTGCATGCTGAAAGAATGGTACTCAGGACCAGGGCTGCTTTCCTACCGAAGGTAGTTACTCCCTTTCATCTGGTACAGTCTATTACTCTCCCTGTTTTGTATCCACCTCCTCATCCCTCCAAGGAGGAGGAAAGACTTCATCGTCTGGACCCAAAAAGAGCTGTGAGCTTTTACTTGGACAGAACGAAAGACTTTCGTTTAGACGATCAGCTCTTCGTGGGCTATGTTGGAAATTCTAAAGGAAAAGCTGTGCAAAAGCGCACTCTGTCCAGATGGGTCATCCTGGCCATCTAGATCTGCTACGCCCTTGATGGTAAGGTTCCTCCCGAGGGTATTAGAGCTCATTCAACTAGAGCTAAGTCTTCTACCTCTGCTTTGGCTAGGGGTGTTCCTGTGGCAGACATTTGTAAAGCCGCGACTTGGGCCTCCCTCCATACTTTCGCAAAGCATTATTGCTTAGACTCTGAGATGAGGAGGGAAGGCCACTTTGCGCGCTCTGTCTTGCAAGATTTTTTGGTTTAGGAAGGTGGACACCCTCCTCCGGGAGTGGGACTGCTGTGGTAATCTATTCACAAGGTGAGGAATCCACTGGCAGATGTATCCATCAGAAGAACAAGTTACTTACCTTCGGTAACGCTTTTTCTGGTGGATACAGTATCTGCCTGTGGATTCCTCACTGGCCCACCCGCCTCCCCGTTGTCCACCTTTGTATACCTTAAAAGATGTCTTGCTTGAGATGTTGTTTTACTTTGTAGCTTCTTTCTTTCTCGTACATTGGTAGGAAATGCTTGTTTTCTTTAGCTTTCCTTTTGCATATGTGCTATGTATATTTGATTGAATATTGTATACTGTGTATACTTTGAATCTGTCGTTGGTCCACCTGTTCGCCTCGGAGGCACGGAAAAAATGGGTGGAACGGACGTCATCACGCCGACGTGGCTCTCTTATGGCTCCGGTGACGTCATACGGAGTCGCGAGCGGAGCCGTAGTATTATGACGTCCACGTCGGCGTAGAGAGCTGGGGAAAAAAGTTCCGTGGAATGCTGGCACAGGGGATATTCACAAGGTGAGGAATCACAAGGTGAGGAATCCACAGGCACCCAATTATGTACAGTTCTGTTCCCGGAGGGAGCTTTGCCACCCTCCAGTTCTGTGTCCCATTCCTTCTCGTGTTCTGCTTGCCTCGTTCTGCCAAGTCCCGTCGCCCACCCCGACAGCTCGTGGGCTGCGCCCTGTCACCAGTCACAGTTTGGTTATTCAGCCTTGTCCCCGACCGTCGATTTGTCTCCTTCGACATAGCCTCCTCCTATTGGTATGGGGCCTGCGGCTCCATTCGTACTTGCACTGCTGAAGCCAATGTTTTTATCTGTCCTCTGAGTGTCGCGACGCTAATGTCCCTTTTTGTGAGGGAATCTTTCCCAGTTGATGTCCAGTGTGCGCTTGTTTTGTATGTATGGAAATGAAGCTTGCACTACTCCCCACGATGTTCTTGTTCTGTGAGTAGGAGTGAATGTAAGCCTACGAGAATGGCTAAGAATGGGCAAATGCAATTCGGGCAAGAGAGGGGAATGGCAAACGTCTTTGAGGAGGGGTGAATGTCATGCCTATCAAGATGGTGACTGTCAGTCTGTAATGTTGAATGAATTTCAGTAAGTCAGGATGGGTCAGTTTTGAAACATTTAGGACGCATGAGTGTCGTGTCGGGCTGACTGAACGTTCAGGAGGTGGTTGTCAGCCTGTTCTGTCAGGATGGGTGACTTTGATCCTGTCAGCATATGGGAATAAAGTGAACCTCAATAGAGGTAAACGACATTATGTGAAGATGGGTGAATCGGAGTGGATGGTGGTCAAAATGGGTGTTTGAAGGATAACTATTAGCCTGTCAGGATGAGTAAATATAAGCATGTTAGCAACAATAAATCCCGTCTGCCAGAAGGGGGGTATGCAGGTATGTCTAGAGGGCTGAATATCAGGATTGCAAACAGCAGTCTGCCACGATGGGCGCATTGCAGAAGGAGTAAAAGGCAGTCCAAGAGTCATTAATGTCAGTCTGCCCTGATTGGTGAATCTCAGTATTGGGAATGCCTGTTACAGTAGGGAATGACAACGAGGGGTGAATTTCAGTCTGATAGGCGGGGTCAGATATCAGGCATCTTTCATCCTTATGCCCATACCCTGAATATTCCCCTTGGATACAACTGATCTCTGCAGGTCAGCCAAGAGGCTTGCAAAACTAGCCTATAAAACCAAGTCATGTCGTACTGTAGGTTGAGGACAGCGGTTGGCGTGTTAGGCTTCCAAAATAGGGTGTGGCATGCACATTCTAGTTTTACAAACTAATCTATGAGACTAAAGAAACGTGAGACAGACTCAGTTAAAACAAGCATTTGTAATGCAATAGGTCTCGCATTTACGCAAGTTTGAGCTATTGACATTGCAAATAATAATGCCTTTTATTTTTGCTTTTGTTTTAAAAACATATATAACAGGCATTGTTAGTTACAATGCCAATAGCTGAAACTCTTGTAACTGCGAGACCTATTGCATTGCAAATGCTTGTTTTCTTTAGCAAACAACTCTATAGACAAACGCAACGGACAGCACAAGACGTGAAAGGGGAAGTTACTTGCACTGTTAGGATCATTGTCTGTAAACTTCTAGATCACACACTGTGCCACCTCTGCCCTATTACACTTCACCAACCCACAAAGGATACAAGCAGTTGGATGGTGATAAAAACCTGTTGCTGTGGTAAATAGAATTCTTCTGAATACTCTCCTTCACGCGCCATAAAAACAAAACAAGCATTGGCATAGCCAATAGGTCTCGCTTTTTTGACCTTATAAGTATTTAGGTATGCAGCACAATATCCTTAGTGCAACAACACCAACTGTTGCATGGCTAAACACTTATAGGGTCCCAAAGGCGAGACCTATTGGCTATGCCAATGCTTGTTTTCTCTTCTTTTTCTACCTAGAGGTGTGTCCTGGAGACGTGTGAGGTGTCGAAAGCCTTTGTCACTGAGTATGTAATGCCGGACAGAGAACTTGATAATTTCCAGTATTTTTTGTAGTTTTTCCCCCTTATGCTGTCGCTCTCCCTTTTGCTTGCTTCCATCTCTCCCTCTGTTCCAAGGTGTCAGTTTTCTGCTGACATCACCCCTCCTCTCATGATGTCTAATTGATGTCACATGATGGTTTTTATTGGCTAGAGGGGCAGAGTTAGTGAATTAACACGTACCACATGCATTGCAAGGTTGTTACTTTGTAATAAACAAGTGACGTTGAATCAGAGAAGCTATTTAAACCTTGGAAGAGTGGTGAGGCGTGCCGTGCGCATCCAAGCATAGTACCGACGGGCGGCTCGCACTTTACTAGTGCTGGTCTTGGGGCTTTAAGCAGGACTATGCAAAGGATGCCTAAATATATATTTTTATTTAAATGCATTGCGCTTGGAGGTCGCCTCATCGGCTTCTGAGCATCATGTTTCTCAGAGGTGGGAGTCTCCGCAAGCCTCCTCCTCCTTAGCGGGGGCGCCCAGGAGGAGAAATCCATGTGGGCTGTAGGGGGCTGTCCGCTAAAACATGACAGAATGTGGGAGGGGGGGATATTATGGTTTGGATCTGTAACTGTAGACTAACACATATGTATTGTGGTTATATTGCGTTAATGATGGCGTAATGTTTTAAATGGACATTTAAAACAATAAAAATTGGTTTATAAAATAAAATGCCAATTACACTACACTGCACCTATCGTAATATCTTTTAAAACCTGTGTGCCTCTTTATTTTGTATATTTTTCTTCGGGTCTCTATTTTATTGTGAGATTGTTGTGAATTGTTTCCCCTTTGCATTCTGGTACTTGTAGTTCTGCATTTAAAACGGAAAAGAAAAACTCGGATCCCTTGAGCCCCTTTGAAGAAGTTCTGTTGCTTGGTTCATCATGACGCGTGTAAGGATTTTCGGTGTCCGAGCCAAACGTGCATTTTGCAGTCTCCCCTTTCTGTGGCAGCAGGGGCCATATTTGCTGTCTATTCCCCTTGCCAGGAGCTGCCATAGTGTGCTAGCAGGCCAGGCTTGGAGCCGGGTTTTGCCTGGTGGTGGCTTCCATACATTCAGAATCCATGCCTCTCCAGTTGCTTTCGCCGGCTGCCCCTTAGCCCAGCCCCGGGTGAAGTTGGCACACCCTTCATTGGCATGAGGAGGAATGCTTCACGAAGTTTCCCAGCAGGGCAGTTCTGGAAATCTCAAATCTGGATAGCAAACTGTCCCTTTGACTGCCCTCGGTGAAAGAAGGGCGCCGGGTGGGGGGTGGGGGGGGGGGGGGGGGGGGGGAGAGATGTTGCTGCTGGCGCCCAGTGTGCATCTTAGTAGCAGAAGTATCCTTCACAGCAAGGCAGCAGCCTGATTTATGGTTGTATATTTGTTGGACCACTGTGAGTTTAATAGGACCCGGTAGAGGTGTATTGTTTCAGTTCAACATTGTGTAGATCTGGGTCTGGTAACTTTATCCTGACACTTATACAGATGGTTACAGATGAAGTGACCTGTAGATGAGACCAGCTGAGGACTCCGGTACCAACATCTGCATGCCACATGTGGGGCCACTGGAATTACGGGTCAATGGAGAACTAAATTAGGTGGCAGAAAGGAACATTATGCGGTGTAATGCGCACTTTCTGTGGCAATATTATTCAGTATTTTGACATTTAGCACGCATCCATGTGATATGGGCGAAAGTTTCACAATATAAGCACCAGCTTAACACCTGATGGATTATATGATCCAGCAGCTCAAGGTGACTGATTAACCTTTGCACTGGCTCTGCCACTGCACAGTGCCACTTCTGATCTGTTGAACTAGGCAATTTCCTTTTTTTTATCTGCAGTTTGAGCTTCAGAATTGCATAACTCCAAGTAGTTTATTTTATATGTCGGGTGTGATGGATTTTGCAGAGGTTTATTGAAGGGTGGGATGGATAATAACATTTAGCATCTTGTTATAGCTTAGGTTTTATAGGCGCATGCAGCACAATCACTGATGTTTTATAAACCCAAAATCACACGGTATGTGTGTCATCTTAGCTTTTGTGTACAGTCCAGTCAGTGTTTAATTTGTGCCGGTGTTTGCCGGTTGTCAGCATCGCTTGTTTTGAATCCCCGACACCGATTCATGACAGTCTACCACATGGTGGCGTCCCTGTTCTATTTTTGAACAGAGCAAATCAGACAAGTGCTTAACAATTCTACATACTTTAAAAAAAGCAAGTTCATTCCATCATTATAGCATAAGGGGATATGGAATAGACCAAAATGTCCCAATGTTTTAGAGTGCAATTATAGTAGGTAACATTGACACTGGCATTCTGGCAGTGCAGGCTTGGAAAACGATATTGGCAGCCAGGTTGGCTTCCCAGAAATTACTTTGGGCCCTGGAACATATTTTATTAATTTAATTTGTTTTTCCAAATAAAGCACGGAGTCCAGTGCATGTCCTGTCCACTTCTGAGGCGAGCTAAAGCCGTATCTTAGAGCAAGAAAAACAGAAAAAGAAGGCACCTGGAGACAGTTGCATTTAGAGTGCTTCATAGAGCTGTTCGCACCCATCTATTCTTCCAAATGTCCATTCAAGCAGGTACATGGAGCCCCCAGAGGCTGCTGGGAATGGTCTTGCGAGGATGCTCGGCTTGTCTTTGATGGCCTGTTTCCTTTGATGTCTGCAGAATCCAGGGCAGCTTGTATTGCTTCCATCCTCGCTGAGCTGGCAGGGTCTCCAAAGAGAGTCAGCCTTGCCAGGGGGGCATGGTGAAGTGGAGAGGCAGTTCCCCTCTCCTGCCCCCCTCTGCACTTTTTCCACTTCCATGCTAAACTTACTGTTTTCTGAAAGTGATTCGTAAACTTGATTGATTCCAGTTTAATTATATCGATTCGGCACAAATAATGTTTTTTGGCAGGAGTAGCCAAGATCGGAGGGACACGCTCCTCCAGAGAACAAGCATTGGCCGCGTGGCCGTGAAACTGACACAGCCGCGCGGCCCGCGAAAGTTAAAGTGATCGTGATCAAGCGCGAAAGTGAAAGTGATCGCGATCAAGCGCGGCGAGCGGCGGGGGAAAGACAGATGGCGGCTGCGCGCGTGCACGCAAGCTTTAGACCACCAAAAGCCTGTGGCAGCACTTCGAAAACCCACAGACTAAATGTCTTGCAGAGCACCGCATGCACTGGCTCAGTGAGTCCTAAAAAGAGGATCGGCTCGCCTTTACTGTACTATTCTGACTTCTTATCTGCAGGTGGTAATGAGGCAAAGATGCACAGCTCTGGTTTTATCGTCAGCACCTCAGCTATACTGGAGTCCACCAGCCCAAGAGCCCGCTGAAAATACCAGGCAGAGGTGACGTGCTGAGGCTAGTAGTTGAGCATGTCGCCATGAAGACTTGGTCCCAAGACCGCTCCAATAAACCTCAACCTCAGCACCCTTTGGGACGAAATAAGGCCGTCGTCTTGAATTTATCCTGTGAACCTGTACTCTTTAAGCCAGGTAGAGACGAGGTAATCAAATACGTTCTGATGAGCCCAAGATCAAAGTATGGATGCCCTTCGTGTGTTCCTGCTCAAGGATTCGTATAACAAATTATATTTTTGTGTGATGTATAGTATGGAGCACCACCAAAGGGAGTGGTATCCCTACACGACAGCCAGGTAAATAGACTCCTTGAAGCACCCCACTAAGGCATACAATTTATTATATGAATCCCAAGTTAGGGATACACCAAGGACCACTACTAAGTCAGGAAACTAGCAGGGTATACCACTCCTTCCAGGCTCACATATTGCGTTACATCCTCAAGTAAGAGTTTATTTTCTGCATTAAGGGTTTGGTATTTATAATAAGAACATTTATAGCGAAACTCTGAAACTATACAACGCATATTATTTGCCCAGAAGTCGTCGAGGGTTATACATCCAAATGACGAAACACGTGTTGGCTGGAAACTCCTTACCTGAAGAACATTAAAAGGTAATCAACTGAGGCTTCACCATGTTGCTTTTAATTACTATTGATAGACATTTTTCTGAGCTACTTGGCTGGTAGGCAAACATTTTCTTAATGTATTGGAATTGTTATTAGCCCATACAGATGTCCTTCTTTGTTTGGCACCCATAATACAAAAGATGACATTCTATTTAAGTGAACCCCACACTTTTGTTAGAACCTGTGTAAGTGTGTGCCACTGTTCCCTGTGCTACCCATACGGTATTATCCTGCAAAAACAGTCAAAACAGTGATATATCATGGCCTTTTCCCATCATACTTCATAGCGCAGCTGGAAATGTCAAACATTAAAATATTAAGACTGGTGCTAATGTTTCTTTATTATATAAAATGTTATCTACTTTAATAAAGGCTTCCCCAAACGGATGAAAGTTTGCGAGTGAAATCTACACGCCTTACACATTTAAAGGAATGGCCCAGCCCTCATTTTGAAATCGCCTCACTTACATTTGTTGAAGAAGCTGCCGTGTCTGCATTGCTGCACCGTAAAGCTGCCAGGAGCCGAGATGGTACAGTGTGTCTGCAGAGTTCTGGCTAGGGGGGCGAACTGGCAGGTGTTTCCAATTCCTGGGCAGGAGAGGCCGCCTTGAGCTGGAAACAGAAAGAAATTATGTTAAATCAATCATGCGAGAGGCCTGCTTCAGGCGCTTGTATCATCATCTAGCCTTTTAGGATTCTCTTGCTTACCGTTTTGCGATCCAGTGTTTTGCTATCAATCCTAATAAGTACACTACAAGACGAAATGTACAATGCAAAGGACTCACATGTTTAAGTACTGTATATAAAGAAAATACATTGTGCTGTTGCAGCAGCTAATAAATCGTAACCTGTTGATGAATATCTCAAACGACAGGTGTGCCCCATGTTAAGCTTTTCAGTCCACCTTTTAAATTACTTATGCAGAGGTCTGGTGTACTTATTCAGATATCTCTATCGAACTATTTTAGCTCGAAAAATACATTATGTCTAATTACTAAACTCTCACTTCTGCCCTCACATTTTTAACCCTCTTGTTTCATGTCTGCAATAACAGCTCACTGCTCATTTACTTCAGCCTGCTTTAAATTCAACAGCTCCTATTCCAAGGAAATGTCATTCCAGAGTGACTTACTTTACCCTTGAACACAAAATAGTAGTGCTCTAGTTGTTCATTAAAACTCTGTTGTGACCCAACAGTTGAATACTAGCGAGTTACCTGAAAGACTGCTGGTGGTATTAGACGTACATGTTCGGCTGTGTGTCAGAACGTTTTATTGAAATGGATGACGAAGATATTTGAGAACTCATACAAAATGTGACCTCTTTTAGCTTTCTAGAACACTACAGCCTCACCATATGAGTGTGGCGGTGTGATAGCGGGCCGCCACCGCCCACACCGCCAAACCTCACCGCCACCCACCAGATTACGAGTCATTGCGTGGTCTGGCAGGCGGCGAGACGGTGCAGTACAAAGGCTTCTATGTGAGCCTCAGAACTGCACTGCCACTGGACCCACATTGCTTGCTCCTGCGCAGCATGGACTGTGCAATTCATGCCGTGCAGGAACAGAGGTGCATTAACACAGGGAGGGCACAACATGTGCCCACCTGCATGCACCCCCATGCATAGGGGCAAGAACCTCACCGCCAGCAGTTTCATGGTGTGAGACCGCTGGCAGTGAGCAAACTCGTAATATGCTTGGCGGTTCCGCAGAGGCACTACCAAGCATATTGCAGCCATTAGACTTCCGCACCAACATCAGGGATCGCAGATCTATGGAGGTTGCAGCGGTCACATTAAAGTCCGACCGCCGTATTTGTAATACGGCGGTTGGACCGCTGGTGCGATGTTCCTCAACCGCCACCACACCTCCACTGCGAGTTTGGCGGTCCTATTGACAGCCAAACATGTAATTGGGCCCTAACTATAGTTTCTGCATTAAAAAGAAACCCCTCATTCCTTTATATACTGCAGTTTAATCTGTAGGAAATGCTTTCAGTATTACAGCTTTGATTCCATCAAGATGGCGTTCAGATGGGCCACACCTTTGTCATAAATCCAAAATATTAGCGCACTAGTTGCTCATTAGAACTTTGTGGTAAAGCTGCAGTTGATTACTAAGAAGTTAACTGACAGGTTGCTGGTGGTGCTGAAAGTACATATTTCAGTCTGAAAGTTAGAATGTTATTGAAATGAATAAGGAAGTTATTTGAGAACTACTAAAAAAAATGGGTCCTCAATTTTAGCTTTCTACAGCCTAACCATAATTTCTATGACAAAAAGAACAACCTCATTTACTTTCTAAAGGAAATACTTTAAGCTTTACAGCTTTTATTTGAGATGACTTCCAGCGTACCATATATATTATTTATAATAAACACCGACTGTTAGGGCTCTAGCTGTTAATTAAAACACTGTGGGAAGCTACAGTAAAACATAGGCGAGTTAACTGACAGGCTGCTGCAGGAAGCATGTCTCAGACTGCATGTCAGAATGTTTTACTGACATGGATGACAAAGATAACAGCTCAGAAAATGCATCCTCATTTTAACTTTCAAGAGAGCTAATCATAATTTCTGTGACAAAACAAACCCCCTCATGTTCTTTGTTCCTAAAGGAAATGGTTTAAGATGGAGGCAGGTGTGCCACAGTTTTAAAGTAAATACAGAACATTAGCACTCTAGTTGTCATTAGAAAACTGTGGGTGCAGTGTTGCCAGATTGGGCTATTTGTTGCAAGAATGGGTGACCATTTTCCCATTCGTGTGGGGGAAAGAAAACTCTGTGAGATGCAGAAATGTGGGCTTTCTTTGGCTCTTCATGCACAAAGTTCATGAAAAGTGTTATGTCCATAGTCACACATCCCCCAGCAATCAGTCATAGCATGAAAGCGCCACCTGCGTCACTCCTGCTTCATGCTGCAGGCTTGCCCCCAGAATGACTGGATCAATGCAGGCACGACAGAAGGCCTATTATTTTTAAGTCTCTCCTAGGCAGCGCTTACGCTGTCTCTTCGAGACATGCTGTATCTAGGATATGTGTTTAGGAAAACAAGGGCTCCCCAGTATTTAGACCAGGGGTGGTTAAGCAAGTACAAGAGACAATGGTCAGGGAGAGGCCAGAAGGGTCCTCAAGTAGCCTAGGCTACTGCTAATATGAGCGCAGCGTTAATCAGATAAGGTAGTGCAATGGAGTCAAGGCGGGACTGATTACGCAATATATGCTACGACACAGGGTTTTAAATGACAACACATTTATTAACATCATAAATGGAATATCATTTACTAATTCAGGTAATAGTTCTAGTGCTCACACAAGACGTGACGGTGCGTGAAGTGGGGGGGTGCATTAGTGACAATTAAAAGTTACATCGCATTGACAATAAGATTGAACACAACTCCTAGTTAAATTAAATTACAGTAATGGAGTTATGGTTGCAATGGTCGACGCATTTCGATCTCGTTAGTATGAGATCATCATCAGGACAACAAGGTGTGAACAATTAGAATCTATTATGGGGAACAAAACCAGAAGTCAAACCTAGATGTCCCTAAGCGTACGTTAAGTAAAATTATATACAATTCGGTAATATCAGCAACTCAAAACATCAAATTAACTGTGATAGAGTAAACATTACATTAATCAATGGATAAGAGTGGTTGGTAATCTTTCAGCAGAAAAATCAGGTGGGGGCAATTCGGTAATATTGGCAACTGAAAGTATCAAGAGCTATATAGTAAAAAAATACATTAATCAATGGATAAGAGTGGCTAGTAATTTACTGAAGAATCAGGCCCTTGATTGGACAAGGGGTCCAAGGTAACAAAGCGAATAGTAGGAAAAGAAGGAGCTCTTGAGAGTCAGTGAGCCCAGGGTGAGAAGCAGCGCCTATGAGAGCGCTAGCGGAAGGGAAGGCCGACTATGTGGTTCGCGAGCTTACTTACAGGTTGTTTGCAGGTAATGATATGGGTTCCTAGTCCGGGAATTCGATGCGAAGTGAGGATCGATTAATGAGTGCTTGAGTTTTCGGCTGGAAGGGAGTGAGCGGTAATAGAGATAAGTGGCTTGTGGTAAATATTTCATTACCGGTACTATTTTTTATGCGGTAAAGTCTAGTAAGAATAACTCAGTAAATATAAGAGGCAGAATCCGTGGTATTAGAGGTTCTAAAAGGCTTTATTCCTATACAAAGGAATACAATTCGAATTGCAGGCTTCTATTCCATCACCACGAAAGTTCAGGAAGGAAGGGCATACATTATTGACAGATAATTAGTTTTATAGGAAATGCATTACAGTGAAACAGATGCAAGAGGCGTAACAGCTGATAATACAGATAAAATGTGCATACGTAACTAATAGAGGCGGACATATGGGCGTAACTAAGATAACGTCATTATACATGATGTCACAAGTGGGTGGATCCATAAGAGAATCCTGCAATGTCAGCAGAAATATTTGGCAGAGATGCGTGCGCAGCCGCATGACGTGTGATTGACGTGCAACTAGAGGGTGAAGGGGACTTGACATTTAGCTCTACATGCGGAGACAGAAGTCTGGGGGGGTCATGTCAACCTAATCCCAAATCATATCTAATATCCTATGTTTAAAGAACTGTGTTATCCAAAAGGAAAGGTCTCTATTCTATACTGACTGTTAGTGCGTGTACAAGCGTCTAAGTGTCTACATGAGATGCGAGGGGGTAGGAATATTCCATGGTAACGGGGGCTATGAATTACTTGCATGAGGACAGCGAGGCCTGTCCCTTTGCACGGTAGCTGGAGGAATGTTTACCTAAACTACTAGACAGGAATGCATCGGATGAGGAGCGGAGCAGATAATCTTGAAGGTGAAATACAGTTTTTGGCAGGCAACAGGCTGGATCAGGCACCGTTAGCCGCGCAGGGAGTAGGACAAAGTTCATGAACACAGATGCAGGCTCAGACTGGAGCTTTCAGAGGCAGAAGGCAGGAAAAGGCTTGATGACAGAATTCTGGGCCTACTCGCCTGAATCTGTAAAATGTGGAAAGTGAACCACATAAAGTCGGTGGCCTTTCATACTTAGGAATGGAATATCTGACCCATTCATGGCGGATCTGAAAGAGGACATGTTGACGGTGGACGCACATGTATTTGCGTCTTCAAAACTGGAACTGGAGGGAACATACATGTACTTATAGCATGCACATGGAGCCGTTGGGGTCTACGATAGGGGACATAACTGATCACAAAATTCATATTTCCTCATTCCCTCCTTGTCCCCTACGGACCCTCAGGAGATATCGATCTTCATCAATCCATCGATCTGTTCATATAGCATCATTTGTTCTTCTTTCTTCTTCCGGGATCTTGAACGAAAACTTGGATGTGGGATACACGATGTGGCACACAGACCACAAATCGCTGGCCCACATTGTAGACATAAGCAGCAACTGAATAGTATGAGAAAGCCAATACCTAGGAAGGATAGGATTCTCCATCCCCAGGCTGACAACACGCTCCAAAACCAACCGGACCAAGTCCAGGTGCCTGGACTCTGGTGTATCTGGCTCACAATCTTATGAAGGCGAGTTATGGCTTTATATACTGACGGCGAATTTTCTGGTATGAAAACGCAGCAACTTGATCCGATGACCCTACAAGCTCCGCCCCTATCGGCCAGGATGACGTCGAGGACAAGACGATTTTGAAGCACAACAATCCGCATAGCAGACTGCTCTTCTGTTAAATTGCCTAAGGCGGAAGTAGTCTCGTTCACTACTGCTTCAAGGGTTCTGGTTAATCTACGTATCAGCTTACTATTAGTGACTGTACCTATATAGGGAAAGAAACCTTTATTGAAATCTGTGTATTGCTCCCATGCTGTTTCAGTGTAATCGACAATTGGGAGATCTCTCTGCTGTCTATTGTGCACTAAATGGGTATTTCTATGATAATCAGGAGGAGCTAGGAAAACAGGTGGCAGAAGGAATGCTATGTAACAGGTACCATCCCAATCTAGAGGTAGACGTATATATGCGGTCTGGCCACATATAAAGTAGGAATGGCGGGAAGCTCTAAATGTAGACTTGCCTTGATCACTGAATTTTATTACAGTGGTGCATTTACTATGGCCCATGTGTATGGAACCATTCTTTCTTACACATAATTCCCCTTTTACTGGGAATACTGACATGGCGGGCAAGATTGGTGTAGCTTCAGATTCAACGTTCAGGATCATGAGGTTAAGTGTAAAATTACCTAATCCATATACTTCATTTTCTAGATCAGTTCCTGTTCTTTTGGGAAGTCCCTCCTTGTTAGGGTAGCAGACTTTTAGCAAAACTAGGTTCAGGTTTTCCCATACCCAGTTGTCTTGATAAACTGCGGAATTTGAATCTAGGGAATTAATCAAACTAAACCATGCTCCACAGGAGCCATTGTGTGTGAACGGATAGGGAAAGAGGGGCAAAACTCCCTTATAGTTCTGATAGGGAGGGAGTCGGCCACATATCCAACAATTTGTGGCATTGCTGGTCTGATGGGAATAATGTAACATACTAATGAATGTGTTGTTGCGCAGCGCAAATCTATAGGACAACTCATGCGGAGGTAATTCGCTAAAAGAATGTTCTGCAGTTACATTGTAAACACGCTTAAAAATAGGGTAATACATGTGCAATAGTATACTGGAAATAATGATCAGAAGACTTAGAAAAAACAAAATTAATAATGTTACTGTGCAGTGACTACGAAGTGATTTACAATACGCATGCTTTTTAAGCTGCATCTGTTGATTTCTTTCTCTATTCCGGTCTAGAGGATACATGTCAGAGACAAATTCAACCGATTCACCTTGGAGAGGACTTAAACAATCAAATTGTCTGACTTGCTAGACCTTAACTTCAGTTTATAAAGTTCAGTGTTTGTTAATTCAGCCAAGGGGAGCTTTGAGTCTGTCTGTGAGGGAATGCAGGGCTGAGCGTTCACACTAGATGGTAGTCCATAAAATTTCTTGATATGACTCGAGTGCAACCACCCTTTACGTCCCTCAATCTTCACGGCTGTCCTTGTAGTTAGTAGAACCAATTTTGGCGATGTCCATCTAGGCTCCAGTTGGGTCTTCCGGTCAAAATTCCTGACCAGAACCAGGTCACCAGGAACCACGTCATGGGGCTTCACCTCAGTATTATCGGGAAAAGCTGCGGCTACCTGTGAACGACAAGATTGTAGTGCAGACATCAAGGAAGCCAGGTAATCTGTCAGCATATTACAGTCAACATCAGTGATTTTGCGAGGTATAGGCGTCCCCCACATATTTGGTGGTCTACCGAAGATCACCTCGTATGGGGATAGCCCTGTTCGAGAATGTGCTACCATTCTCATGTAAAAGAGCGCAACTGGTAAGGCTACTATCCAATCGACACCTTTTTCCCTACATATTTTGGACAATCTAATTTTCAGAGTTTGATTATGGCGTTCCACGAGACCTGCCGCCTCGGGATGTCGGACACAGTGGAATTTCCATTGGTAGCCTAACAAAAGGGAAACGTGTTTCATTAGTTCGGATGAGGACGGCTGGCCGTTATCTGAGTAGACAACACGTGGTAAACCGTACCGTGGGAAGAATTCTCGAACTAACTGTTTGGCAGTAGTCGGGGCAGTGTAATCTGAAACCGGGTAGGCTTCTGTCCAACGAGAAAGAGCACAGACAACTACGAGAACATATTTGAATCCTCGACAACGTTCCATCTGGATATAATCCATCTGGAGGACTTCAAAAGCATGATCGGGAGGTTGAAATCCACCCTGCTCTACGGGGATACTTTTACCTGGATTAAACTGACAACATATCATACAGGTACGAACTTTCTGTTTAGCTGCGGCTCGTAAATGTTTGTTAAACCAGATGTGTTGAATGCTGTCTAGCATAGCTTTTTCTCCTAGGTGCGCTGGACTATGTATAGTGTTAATGATGACTTGAACCATGGAGTCGGGAAGAAACCATATAGATTTTTCCTTCGTCATCCATCCTTGATCCGTTTGGATCCCTCCTAATTCAGTCCATTTCTTTATTTCTTCTGGTGTAGCATGTGTCTGTATGTCAATTACATCAAGGGCGGGATCCTTAACTGTCATGCAATGTGTTGGCGTCGGAACTATTGTCTTTGTCGCGTCAGTTGTATGAGTCTGATTCTGAGCAGTCTGTTTAGCTGTTCTGTCAGCTAGGTCATTACCCTGAGAAATGATATCGGTAACTTTTGTATGGGCTTTGCATTTCATAATCGATATTGTAGTAGGTAGATGAATCGCATCTAATAGGGCTTGAATGAGGGGTCCGTGTTGGATGTGGGCACCGTGAGAAGTTAAATAACCTCTCTCTCGCCACAGTACGCCGAAGTCATGGACGACTCCGAATGCATAACGTGAATCTGTGTATAAGTTGACTTTCTTATTTTTGGCTTGAATACAGGCTTGTGTCAGAGCGATGAGCTCTGCTGCTTGAGCTGACAAAGTGTTAATACAATTTGTTTCAATGACTTCAGTGTCTGTTGTGACTGCGTAAGCGGCCACTAACTCTCCTGTACTTGTTCTCATACATGACCCATCTACATACAATGTCAAGTCTGGATCTGACAAAGGGATATCTGTCAAGTCTTGTCTGGGTTTCGTCGTGATAGTAATGACTTCGACACAATCATGTGCCAATGGATCTGTTCCGCCTACTGGTAACAGTGTGGCAGGATTTAACGTATTACAACGTCTGATTTCGATGTGTGGCTGAAACAATGTCAATTCGTAACCGGTGAGTCTCGCTATAGTCAAGTGTTGTGTTTGTGTGCGGTTCAAGAGAACCTCTACTGCGTGTGGTACTTGTACTGTCAATTGATGTCCTAACACTATGGCATCGCTTTGTCTGATTGCTAAAGCTGTTGCTGCCACCGATTTCAGGCACGCAGGAAGAGCCTGAGCTACTGGATCTAATGTACTAGAGAAATAAGCACATGGTTTGTGTGATCCTGCTTGTTCCTGAGTGAGTACTGACAAGGCAGTACCGTCGCGTTCTGTAACAAAGAGTGTAAACTGTTTACTGTAACTTGGTGTTGCTAAAACAGGTGCTTGGCATAAAGCTTTCTTTAAGCTTTCAAAGGCATGTGTATGTTCTTGAGTCCAAGGGAGGACAGTCGATGTGGCTGCCTCCTGTGTTGTCAACTGGATGAGTGGTTTTGCTAGAAATGCATATTGAGGGATCCACTGCCTACAGTATGAAGTGAGGCCTATAAAAGCCCGCACCTCCTTTTGTGTCTTGGGTGGTGACATGTTAGCAATTAACTGGATGCGGTCGGGTGTAAGCTGCCTTCCCTCCTTGGACAGCGAGTGCCCAAGATAAACAACTCGCTGGACACAGAATTGCAGCTTAGAAGGGGACACCTTGTGCCCCTTGTCGGCCAGAAATTTCAAAACCGTCAGTGACGCTGTTTCACATTCAGGTTCGCTTCGGGCGGTGATCAGCAGATCATCGACATATTGAAGCAAGGCAGTGTTAACTGGCATGGGGATACTGTCAAGTTCTCGTTTCAGTGCTTGGCTATAGATGCTGGGGCTTTCTGTAAATCCTTGAGGTGCGCGTGTGAATTTAAAACTTCGTCCATTTAAACTGAATCCGAACAGATATTGACTTTCCGGATCGATTGGGACGCTAAAGAAAGCATTCTTGAGATCAATTACAGTGAAAAACGTTGCTTCTGAGTCAATAGCTGTGAGTAATGAAGAAATATCTGGGACCACAGGGTATTGTGGTACAATACATTTATTTAGTTCGCGCAGATCAATAACTAATCGATATACTGGTGGTGCTTTTGGATCCGTTCTTTTAAGAATCGGAATTATCGGGGAATTACATACATTGGATTCGGTTTCGACAACCACTCCTTGTGCAATGAGCTCGTCAATGATTTGCAGCAAAGCCACTACAGCATCTGGTGGTAACTTGTATTGTCGCATTCGTGGTAGTACTACTCCTGTTTTTAGTGTGACACGATATGGTGTAATGTTCATGCAACCAACATCAGTGGGGCCTTGTGCCCATAAATGTGTAGGTAAATTCTGCAGTCGGTGATCCATGTCTCTGGACACGTAGTGACCTTTAAAGTCACGTAAAAATAGTCGTACTCCTTCCGGAGAACAACATATTATGGCTCCTAGAGCTTTCAATGTTTTTATACCTAACAAGTTTTCTGGACATGATTTAGTAAGCAATAAATCTGTAGTACGTGTCAATGGACCGACCGTAAGTGGAAGAGGTTGTGTTACGTCATTGATTATAGGTTTTCCTGAGAATCCAAGGGAAATATTCTGTGAGCCTGAGAGGGGTGCCCCTGGAACTTCACTGCGTCTTATAGTTGTTCTGCTTGCCCCTGTGTCAAGTAAAAACTTTCTGTCTTCCCCTAATAGTTCACTATGTACATAAGGTCCCTCTTGGTCTACAGGAACCTCAATAAGGGGTAAGCCAACTTCCCTCTCTAGGCTATTTCATGTGTATCGCTGATAATCGGGATAATCTGCTTGTGCATACTGATACATCTGTTGTGTTGTTGCTTGTGTGGCAGCAATAGGCTGCGCTTGTGGTGTTGCTACGGTCTGTTGTGGAGCTGCCTGTTGCGGAGCTAGTTGTTGCGGAGCTAACCTAGGTTGTGCATGCTGAGGGATTTGTTGTTGATTCTGATCCTGTCTAGGTGGACGTGGTCTCTCCTGGGTTCTACCTGTGGCAATATTATGTTTCAGGACTGGACAATCGTGTATATAATGACCTTGTTGTTTACAATAGTTGCATGTCCCTTTCGTTGGACCTGCGGAATCACCCTTTTGATGACCATCAGCTGGAACTGACTGTGCAACAAGCATTTTCATTTTTGTATCTTTCATACGTCTTTGTTCGTGTTCTTGTTCTTCTCTAATTCTATTGTGGTGATATTGTAACATCTGTAACATCTGTGATGGGGTATTACCTTGCCAGGTACTTTCGAATTTCAATACTCTATTCTTGACTTGCAGCAGAGAATTTTCAACTAATTTTGTCACAAACAGATGTGGATATGATTCACTACTGGCTTTTATGCCACTATTTATACCAAAACATTTTTCAAATCGGGAATAGAAATCACTAGTGTCTTCATCTGGCTTTTGTTTACAGGCTGATATTGCACCCCAGTCTTCCTTTTTCGTAGTTAATAAACGTGGCAGTACCTGCACTAGTAATCCTGGTAGTGCTGTAGTCTTTTCCCCAAGCCCTGCTCCTGCAGCTCGGGCCCTTTCTTCGTTTTCTAATGCTATCCAATCTATCTTTTGGTCTCCCACCTCCCATTCCTTTTCTTTGAGTTTCTCATAAACACCGGCGGGTAATAGGACTTTTAATATTTTCATAATGTCGGGGTAGGTATACTCTCCCATGAGTAACATGTCTTTTATTTCACGGTGGAAACCTGCTGGATCCTTGTCATGGCTGGACAAATCGATATATATTGTCTAGGTGTTCAACCATTCCTGGTATCGTCATTAAATACAATGTAGCTCGTCGTATACGTAGCGATGATATGAGCAATTTGTCCTGTCTACCTGGCACTGGATCGTATCTACAATCCACAAGCTGTTCTTTAAACATGTCGGATGTCGCTAATTGAGGTGTACGTTGGAGTGCTAAATCTCTAAGGGTCTGTTTATTTCGCGGCGGTGTGGCAAACATGTCTGTCGTACCTCCTGTAGCACCATCTGAGGTGCTAGGCACGAAAGGATTCGTTGGACGTAGGATAGAGATTGTAGATGCGGGAAAGACTGTAGAAACGGACGGACCTGTGGGGACTTGCGTAGGAGTTTGTTGTTGCGGGGATACAGACGGATGCTCTTGGTGTTGAACACCATCGGCAAGCGGTGTGGGTGGTATGGCATTAGCATACTCGGGAGCTACGTCATCTAAATAGGAGGAAAGGAAAACGTCCTTTGCTGTTTTGGGATGTGTTTTGGGATGTGCTTTTATCGGGAGCAATGGAGGAGTTAAGTCTTTTGGTATTTCCGGGGTAGCCCTAGGTAACCCTTCGGCCAGAAGAGGATACATAACATTCATAAGAGTGTTTCTTTGTCTATCTACTTGTTCTGATTTTACTCGGGTACCTTCCTCAAGTAATAGATTTTCTCGGGTTTTATTTGAATTCTCTCTACCTTTCTCTTCCTGCCTGAGCGCTTTTTCTGTACGTCTATATGATTCTTTACGCCATAATTCAATGGCATCTTTCTGTGACTGTCTGGCTTTCTTTTTCCATAATTCTTCTTCTACTCTCATGATGCAATCTGCATCCCAGGTCCCCGCTGCGGGCCATCTCTGACTCTCTGATAACTCTTTGGTGTAGTCCACCCATAAATCAAGAAATAATACAGCATCTAGGCCATGCTTATGATACATAAAGTACCCTGGAGTGTCCCTAGGTGGGATGGGAACAGCTTCTTCGAGTACACCTTTTCTAGTTTTGATCTGTCTTAGTTTCGAAAAGAGCGGCATTTTTAGATGGTTGCTAGAACACACTTTATACAGTTAAACACAATAATGAACAGTCATTCACACCACAATATATAGAACGTATTAAAACATTTAACACTTAACAGTTTTACGAACGATGATAACTTAATAGAAAACTAGTTACTGACATAATACTGACACTAGATAATACTTATTTATATGCAAGACATACTAGATATACTGCTAAACAGTACAGATACACTGCTGAAACAGTGCAGACCGGATTTGTGTACCCGAACCCGTCTTGACCGGCACAGACTATGTGCACGTTAAATGCCTCCCCGGTAATGGTACTCACCGGGTAGCTCGGAACGGAAGGCCTCGGAACGGAACTGAAACTGGACCGGACTGGACTCGACTCGACTGGACTCGGAACTTCGGAACCTGGTGGGCCTCTGTATACCTCGGATCTTGCTCTCTCAGCTAGGCTCTGGTCGGGATACTTCGCACTTCTCACCGCCTCGTCTGGGTGTTGATCGCAGCCTCAGTCGCCTCCGCTTGGCCGGAGGGAGATACAGGAAATCCTGCAGGTACGCGTTTTTGTCCGTTCAGCTGTGGCAGGAGACCGGGCCTGCAACGCACCGCCGGCGCGTGAGATGAGAAAGTGTCCCTGTTCGGGCGCCAATTTATGTGGTAAATATTTCATTACCGGTACTATTTTTTATGCGGTAAAGTCTAGTAAGAATAACTCAGTAAATATAAGAGGCAGAATCCGTGGTATTAGAGGTTCTAAAAGGCTTTATTCCTATACAAAGGAATACAATTCGAATTGCAGGCTTCTATTCCATCACCACGAAAGTTCAGGAAGGAAGGGCATACATTATTGACAGATAATTAGTTTTATAGGAAATGCATTACAGTGAAACAGATGCAAGAGGCGTAACAGCTGATAATACAGATAAAATGTGCATACGTAACAAATAGAAGCGGACATATGGGCGTAACTAAGATAACGTCATTATACATGATGTCACAAGTGGGTGGATCCATAAGAGAATCCTGCAATGTCAGCAGAAATATTTGGCAGAGATGCGTGCGCAGCCGCATGACGTGTGATTGACGTGCAACTAGAGGGTGAAGGGGACTTGACATTTAGCTCTACATGCGGAGACAGAAGTCTGGGGGGTCATGTCAACCTAATCCCAAATCATATCTAATATCCTATGTTTAAAGAACTGTGTTATCCAAAAGGAAAGGTCTCTAGGATAGAATCTATTCTATACTGACTGTTAGTGCGTGTACAAGCGTCTAAGTGTCTACATGAGATGCGAGGGGGTAGGAATATTCCATGGTAACGGGGGCTATGAATTACTTGCATGAGGACAGCGAGGCCTGTCCCTTTGCACGGTAGCTGGAGGAATGTTTACCTAAACTACTAGACAGGAATGCATCGGATGAGGAGCGGAGCAGATAATCTTGAAGGTGAAATACAGTTTTTGGCAGGCAACAGGCTGGATCAGGCACCGTTAGCCGCGCAGGGAGTAGGACAAAGTTCATGGACACAGATGCAGGCTCAGACTGGAGCTTTCAGAGGCAGAAGGCAGGAAAAGGCTTGATGACAGAATTCTGGGCCTACTCGCCTGAATCTGTAAAATGTGGAAAGTGAACCACATAAAGTCGGTGGCCTTTCATACTTAGGAATGGAATATCTGACCCATTCATGGCGGATCTGAAAGAGGACATGTTGACGGTGGACGCACATGTATTTGCGTCTTCAAAACTGGAACTGGAGGGAACATACATGTACTTATAGCATGCACATGGAGCCGTTGGGGTCTACGATAGGGGACATAACTGATCACAAAATTCATATTTCCTCAGGCTAATTAGACTAGTAAACAAGACGAGAGGATGCGGAAGAAGTTAAGAAACTTACTGGTGGGAGCAGTGTCCGTGATAACAGTTAAGGTTGAAGGGGCGGGCGGCATTCGCTGTTGAGGCCGCATGTACTTAATTTCTGTAAATCAAAAAACGAGGTATTTTAAGGAAGGAAAGGGAAACGTGAGTTGGAGCGCGGAATTGGCGCGGGACGAGGAACTTACTTGCAGGGCCACCGGGATACGAAGTGGGAGCCCGGACTACTCAGGCAGCAGAAGGCTCCATGGCAAGTGTGGGAGTAATTTCTGCAATCAGAGAAGTGAAGAATTTAAGGGTCCGAAGGGCAGGGAGGCTCAGGGGGAAGTGCCGGGAAGCAAGCTGCTATCTACTTACTAAAAGGCAAGGTTCAGACTGCACCGGATGCACGTGAAGAAATCAGCGTCATCCGGGGATTAGATCCATGGTCGCTGTTCCATGACGAGGCATATTTAACTAACGCCCTGCGGCTGTGTGCATGGGCAGTGGGAGCACGTATGCTGTGGGAACTAGACATCGTGTAAAGAAGGGAGGAGCGGCCATGTTGGAGTAGGGGGTCATCAGTGGTCCGGCAGTGGCATATTTGAATAGGATTTACAGAGAGTTGGGAAGGAGAGGGTAGGTCAATAGTGAATTAAAATCAAGATATTTACATAAAAGCAATTTAGACAAAAAATAAAATAAAACCACAGTTCATACTAGATGGGTATTTTCACGATGCACTGTAAGAATTTCAGCTGGTAATAGGTAGTCCATTATAGAATCATGTTCCATTCTTCCAGTGTGTTAAGACCGTTTTCAATTGAGTGACAGTTAAACATCTATTTGCACTCCAGCCTGTTCAGGATGGCTAGGGATCACCTCCTCTGTCATGAGGAACTACAATGCCAATGATTTGCAAACGAAGATCCTGTTCTGAGTGTCCTTTTTCCATGAAGTGCTCGACCAGTGGTGCATTGATGACTTAGCAGCGAATCTGGCTTTTATGTTGGCTGATTCTTGCTTTTACTTTTTGGGTGGTCTGGTCAACATAGAAGAGGTCGCAAGGACATTGAATACAGTAAATTACGTTAGTCGAGTTACAATTAGAGAAAAATTTCAATCTGTGCGTGACTATGCCATATTAAAAAACTTTCGTGTTTTTAGTGAGTGGGCATGCAGCGCAGTTACCGCACGTTTGAATGACCTGTTACAGGGGTAAACCTAGGTAAGACTGAACAGTATTCTCAATGTGGGTTGGTTTATTCACCCTCACCAACTGGTCCTTAATGCTACAACCTTGTTTGAATGAGAACAAGGGGGCCTCATTAGTGATATTGATTGAAGTGATGAGGAGCCAGTGTTTTTAATCACTTTGGTTATTTTGTTGCTTGCAGAATGTGGTAACGCATGCAATACGCGACATGATTTTCTTTAGTTTGGGCTCCAGTAAGTGTTCCCTGTGTATGTACCATGCGCATTTCATGCATCTTTTTACCCGTCGTCTTGGGTACCCCCTGTTGATGAGTTTGTCACAAAGGGAGTCTGCTTCCCTAAGATAGTCTTCTTTTAGTTTACAATTTCTGCGGATCCTTAAGAACTGCCCATAGGGGAGGCCATCCCTTAGTGCTCTAGGATGCGCACTTTTGTAGTGGAGAAGTGTATTACGCTCCATGGGTTTACTGTATAAGGTGGTGTAAAGCCCTCCCTTATTAGGTTTGACATAGACGTCTAGGTAGTTAATCTGTATGCTGCTTGAGCTATAAGTAAATTTGAGGTCTGGCTGGCAGCCGTTGAGCCATGTATAGAAGTTCTCTAGTTCAGTCGTGGTACCTTGCCAGATCATGAACACATCATCTATGTTGAGGATGAATGTTTTTTCTAGGTCATCCACAAAGAGTATAGCGAAATTTGGGGCAAAAAACGCTCCCATGGATGTCCCCTTACACTGTTTATAGAATTTGTCGTTGAACATAAAATAGTTTTTATTCAATGCTATTTCTAACAGAGAGATAATGAACTTGGTGAGTACTTTGTGCGGCCGTGGTCTGTTGTTTAAGTGCGTCTCAATGACTTTGGTGCCTTTTTCCTGAGGGATATTGGTGTATAGGGATTCTATATCCAATGTTACTAATAGTTCAAAATGTTCTTGTTCTACCAGGTTGAAAAAGTGTGTGGTATCTTTCACGTAAGCTACAGTATCTTGTACTAAGTCATGAATAAAGAAGTCGATGTATCTGCCTAATGGTTCGAGGATGGACCCACATCCGGAGAGGATGGGTCTACCTGGGGATTGTCTTGATCTTTGTGTATTTTGGGGAGTATGTAAATTACTGGTGTCCTTGGGTTTCTATTGTTGAGATAGAGAAACTCATTGTGACCGATGTATCCTAGTTCTTCAGAGTCGTTTTTTTTCCCCCCTAATAGATTCTAATTGCTCACACCTTGTTGTCCTGATGATGATCTCATACTAACAAGATCAAAACACCGTCGACTATTACAACCATAACTCCATTACTGTAATTTAATTTAATTAGGAGTTGTGTTCAATGTTGTTGTCAATGTGATGTAACTTAATTGTCACTAATGCACCACCCCACTTCACGCACCGTCACTTCTTGTGTGAGCACTAGAACTATTACCTGAATCAGTAAATGATATTCCATTTATGATGTCAATAAATGTGTTGTCATTTAAAACCCTGTGTCCCAGCATATATTGCGTAATCAGCCCTGCCTGGACTCCATTGCACTACCTTATCTGATTAACGCTGTGCTCATAATAGCAGTAGCCTAGGATACTTGAGGACCCTTCTGTCCTCTCCCTGACCATTGTCTCTTGTACTTGTATCTAGGATATGGGCATAAAAAATGCCTATCTTTTTCATTGGTTTCTGTTACTGTCCTTTAGAAATGCTGACTTTTCATTGATGAATACACTTAGTAATCACGCCTTTTGGAATTTTGTATCCTCCCATGAGGATTGCCCCTCTTACAATTGTTCTTACTGTTCAGGTTATTTATACTTAGAGAGAACTCTTTTTTTAGTTGATCTGCCTCTTTGCTTGTTAACTGTTCTGTTTACTTGTGCAGTGAAACTTCTGTCGCATCATTTGCTTGCAGTTGCTTTATCTCCTGTGCCTCCCCCTCATCCCTCCCACACCACTGCTCGCAGGCCCCCACCACCCTCCAAGGCCCCTGCTGTTTTGCTCGTACTTTCCAAATGCTTTTATTTATATAGCGCACCTAGCCATGGGCTCAGGAAAAATTAATCCATTACCATGGGATGTTGCAACCTCGAACAGGGATCCCCAGCTCACCAAGTCGCAGCTCTTACCGCTGTGCCAGACCCTTTGCCTAGTTATGTTGCAGGGTGCAGTACCATATGTGGCCAAAATAGGTCCTAAGGGGCACCCAGTGACAGTCTGTGGTACTGCACCCTCACAACACTGCTTATTTTAACATGGGTTCAGAACTGCCATTTTCACACCCAGTGCTACGGCACCATTGCAGGTTTGCTACATAAACACAACCGAGTTCTCTATTTTATTAAAGTGGGGAGGGCATATCTATTGCATAGGTAAAAAAACATTGGCATTTATAATGTCAATAGCTCCAAATCCAACAAATGTGAGACCTATTGCATTTCCAATGCTTGTTTACTGATTGCCTCATTGTCTGGACGGGCCCTGGCTTTCCAGTCAAGCTTGCTGCAGTGCTTGTCCAGTTACTAACTTACGATGTCATGCCACGTGCAGTGGTGCAATCAGAAGGATTAGAGCACATGTGTGCATACTGTCTGCTGGAAAGATTTCAACAGTGTTACACACTGTCTGCACAATCACTTTCACACCACCCTTAGCGGTGCTTGACTGGTCACACAGCCATCAATCTGTAGTCGTGCAGGAAATCACTACCAATGCACTGGCCTGCCCCCGTCCTCCCTTCCCTCCTCCAGCTAAAAGTCCTCCGCAGTCATGTACGCAGCCTCCTCCTCTGGACCTTGTTGCGAGTGGTGTGTGTCCTGTGCCAGTCAGCCAGGCCAGCCAGCCAGCAGCAGCCCGGGGCCTAACCTGAGATCAACTCAAGCCCACCGTGCCCTAGGCCCAGCAGCAATTTGACAGTGAGTCTGTCTAACTGCGTTAGTTACTCACTGACTGCTGCACTGCCCAGAGCCTTCTCACAGTCTCTGCATTGACAGGGAGAGACTGAGTCCAAGGCAAGTGACTACCAGTCCCAAAGGCATCAACCATCACTGAGCTCCCTACACCAGGCATCCTGTTGTGTCAGCAAAGTGGGGTAGGTACCGAGCTGTAACATTTCATAAAATAAAAGATGAGTCCTTGGGTTGCTGCATCCAGATGCAAGTTTATTTTCATTAATCAGGAATCAATGTACAGGATACAGGCCCCAGTTAAGATGCAGTTAAAGTCCAGTTAAGGCCCAGCTTAAAACCCAGTTAAACCCCACCGGGAGCAGCTGCCCTGCAGCTCAGCCTCAGATCTAACTGGCAGTAGAATCAAACACACACACAAGGAACTCTTGGGTGACATCACAGATGCACAGAAGAAGGACAGAGAAGAAGGAACAGCAGGATGTAACACATCTCCCTCCTTGACAGAAGGAAGAGACAGATGTGAAATAGAACATACAGCAGAGATGAAAGTAACACAACTTCACCTTAAAAGAAATTAGAGACATGCGAAAACGACAGAAAGAAGAAAAGTAAATGATAGAACAAACAGCACGTAAAAGAAAAACCTCTTCCCCAAGTAAGTGAAAGAGGATAGAGATGAAATGGAAACATTCACAAAATATTCATAAATATAACGACATTTCAAATATAATGCCAATTTGATGAAATAATCACCATGGCCCAATGGATTAGCATTTTCAAATATAACACCATTTAAATGAAACGATCACCATTCCCCTCCCTTGGGAAAAATCCAATGAAACATTTCCGACTCAAGTTCCAAAACTTCTTAAAATATTGGAGAACACTGCTCCCAAAACCTCCTCATCAATTGAAAATGAACAGCTCTAAAACATTAGAGCACATACGTGGTTCATATATAAACAAAGAAGCACTAAGACTCCTCACATGAAAGCGAGCATGAAAATAACTGAGCACACTATGGCTCTTTACCCCTAAGACTTCTCACCTGAAAGCGAGCATGAATATAACTGAGCACACTCTGGCTCTTTACCTTTAAACTTGAAAAAATGAAGCCCTAAGACTTCTCACCTGGAAGCGAGCAAGAATTTAACTGAGCACACTCTGGCTCTTTACCTTTAAACTTGAAAAAATGAAGCCCTAAGACTCCTCACCTGAAAGCGAGCATGAATATAACTGAGCACACTCTGGCTCTTTACCTTTAAACTTGAAAAAATGAAGCCCTAAGACTTCTCACCTGAAAGCGAGCAAGAATTTAACTGAGCACACTATGGCTCTTTACCCCTAAGACTTCTCACCTGAAAGCGAGCATGAATATAACTGAGCACACTATGGCACTTTACCTTTAAACTTGAAAAAATGAAGCCCTAAGACTTCTCACATGAAAGCGAGCATGAATTTAACTGAGCACACTATGGCTCTTTACCTTTAAACTTGAAAAAATGAAGCCCTAAGACTTCTCACATGAAAGCGAGCAAGAATTTAACTGAGCACACTATGGCTCTTTACCCCTAAGACTTCTCACCTGAAAGCGAGCATGAATATAACTGAGCACACTATGGCTCTTTACCTTTAAACTTGAAAAAATGAAGCCCTAAGACTTCTCACCTGAAAGCGAGCATGAATATAACTGAGCACACGATGGCTCTTTACCTTTAAACTTGAAAAAATGAAGACCTAAGACTTCTCACCTGAAAGCGAGCACGAATATAACTGAGCACACTATGGCTCTTTACCTTTAAACTTGAAAGCTCGGAGCGCCTCAAAAAAAATGAGCACCGAACGTGGCTCCGACAATACATATCCAAACACCGGAGCAAACAATCTCCTGCTTGACCTTTTTAAAATGGAGCACCTCAAAAATGAGCACCGATGGGGCTCCGCACACAATTACATTAAATTAAATAAAATATCTCAAAACGCATCACCAATACATATCCAAACACTGAAGCAACCAATCTCCATAACCATGAAAACAAATGAGCACCTCAACGAAGGTTGAGCACCATTGTGGCTCCAAAAGTACGCAATAATAAAATTCTTCAAACCCATCACACAAAAGTTTAAGTAACAGCGCAAACATCACACTGCATAACTTAACAATATGCATAATGAAATACACAACTTTTTAAAACATAACAAACTAAAATAATAAAGGTAGTCACCGTAGTCTGACTTAGGAGGCAGCTTACTTCTTTTGGCAAGTTTACAGACATGGACGAAAGTGCTGATAATCTTCTCCTCAGAAAGACGATAAACAAACTGCAAAACATAGCCACTGCGTAACTGCTACCTGGTTGGCACAAAAGTGTTTGGCAGAAGAACTCTCCAATCATAAAATGGCTGCACGTGCGTGACACCGAGCCGGGTGGCTCACGGCACGTCTTGGCAGCTCAGCACCAAAGGAACAGAAGGATGCGCTCGGTGAACTCTCGTGGCAGAAAGGTCGATGAGCAGCAGAATCCGTTGGGGTGAGTCCCAAATAGTCGTTTGTTATGTGTTTTTTTTTTTTTAAACATGGCATTTAGCAACGATCCAACAAATAGTCCCAAGCAGTCCGAAAATGACCACAACCTTAAAATGAATGTCACCTGAAAGCACCATATTTCACAATACCTCACAACGGGACTCGATTTTCACCCCCGAATGAAGGTGTGAATCTTAAAGTGCTCAATCAAGGAATCTTGTGTCAGGAAAATCGTAATCCATGTAGAACAGTGCACCAATTAACATCATGTAGAACAGTGCACCAAGTAACTCCATGTAGATTATACCATAAGTGCAGACGCTTGTAACAGTGCACCAAACATCGCAATCCATCACAGATAAAGATATCCCACAGCATCGCAGTTACAAGTTGAACGTCAGGAAGCGCCGAAGACTATAACGAGGACGTGCTGAAATAGTTCAGGAAGGTTGAGAAATTCACCGCTTCCCCTCAGTAATATTGCCAAACAGCTGAAGTGTCAACAAGATTGTCCTTTAAACATGTGCCAAGGGTTATTGCAGATAATTAAAGGTAAAATCGCTTCAGTAAAAGTTATCCAGAGACAAACTGCAATATTTCAAACGTGTTTGTTCTTTTCTTAAGCTGAAATAATAATTCTTTAAATGGTCATTTAAAGTACACCAAGTAGGTCCAACATCATGTCCTAAACCCAGCTTACTTCAGGCTGTCAGTTGTTGTAGACACCAGTGGGGCAATCAAAGGGTTGGACATGAGGTTCATTTAATTTCTTCCAGGTTCTCTTGTAAAATTTCTTTGATCACGCGTGGTTTCTTGCTTCAAATCGTCGCCAGTGTAACATTTCATAAAATAAAAGATGAGTCCTTGGGTTGCTGCATCCAGATGTAAGTTTATTTTCATTAATCAGGAATCAATGTACAAGATACAGGCCCCAGTTAAGATGCAGTTAAAGTCCAGTTAAGGCCCAGCTTAAAACCCAGTTAAACCCCACCGGGAGCAGCTGCCCTGCAGCTCAGCCTCAGATCTAACTGGCAGTAGAATCAAACACACACACAAGGAACTCTTGGGTGACATCACAGATGCACAGAAGAAGGACAGAGAAGAAGGAACAGCAGGATGTAACACGAGCCATAAGTTGGAGTGCACTGGTTGGTAGGCTATTGCAGCTCCAGGAGGTACTGGAAATCTGGACTCGACCTAAGGGTCATTGCTCATTTTTTACAGGGACTTGCCTTTTGGGAGGGGAGAGGGGCAGAGGCTTGTTAGGGCTGGACAGTGTGCTGTACATCAGTTCATTTTGAAATTGAAAAACGTTTAGTCATGGAGTACAGTACACCTTCTGCAGAGGTCCCTCTGAGATCAAATAGAGCAGATAAGACTAGCCTACAGCAGGGCTTCAAACGGAAAGGGAGGGTACTCAGGAACAGGCTCTAACGAGGCGTTTTGAGGGAGCATGTCTGTAAGCTGCTGTGACAATCAAGGCAGACAGTGTTTTCTATCATCAAGTTGCACTTGCTGCTACAGCCTTACATTCTAAGCAAGCAAGCAAGATAAACTAAGAGATGTGGTTTAACAGCCAGACCTGAAATATGAAAAGATATCTAGTACATGCACTCTGTCGAATATTCAAATGTATTCAAAGTATTTGGCTGTTTACGAGCTGTCTTGGTGTGTCCACTGTTCCAATGGCACACAGTGTGAGTACCCCCACTTGCCAGTTCCAATACTCACTGACGAGTTCAATCAAAAGCTTTTCCAAATTATAAAAAGATTAGTTTGTTGTTGCTGGGTTAATATTTATTGATTTCTTCATATGATGATTTGCAACATAAATCTCAATCATCCTTGAGAGGACCATTCATTTTTGGCAATGGAATCCAATGACCTCTTCTATTAATTTAAATGACCCAATGCATTTCGGATTGAAAACCCTTCATCAGGGGAACTATATTTCAAACCGGGAGTGTACTGTAGATGCCAGTTGAAAACTGGGAGGTCCTCGTGCATTTTTATGCTCTAAGTGCATGCACCCGGAAGTGGTAGTGTTTGTCCCAGACCTGCCCAGATTGGAACTGGGGAACCAGGGTTTGAACCCCACCAGCAGCTCACGTGATGGTGGTAACCGAGCGTTTCACAGCTAGGTAGTAGATGTGAGGAACATGGGGGCGGGTAAGATTGAAAAATGTGTATGTGTGTGAGACTGTCTATATGAATGTAAAAAAGAGTGTGCAAGATCGGGTGTTGGCTTTACATTTCTGCTGACAAGAAAGCTCAGAGAATTTGTCCACGAGCTGCAGAAATATGCTTTCAGTCACTGTTAGAATCCTGATAGCATAGCTGCAACCTTAAATTTGCTATATTCTGATTAAATCCTTACCGTTAAGACTGCTTGTAGTAAACTGTACTGCCTTTAAGTAGCACTGCAGCACCACAAGACCGTAACAATTAGTAAGTGATTACTGTTTTATTACGCTTTTATGCTCACAGACGCCACAGTGTTGTGACTGCAACCAAGGAAAATATTTTTCTAAATAGCTGAATCTTCTATCCATGAGGTTCTTAACCTGTGGTCTGGGAACATTTTAGAACATGAAATAGTATTAAACGATTAATAAAGTGTGATAAATAATCAACCATAATGTAAAATTGAAGTTTTTAAAACGTTCTGTAAAGGTGGAGGAATTTGAAGGTGGAGGCTACAAATTAAGGATGTATTACAGATTGATTTGTGGGAGCAGCGCAAGTGCATCATATATAACATAGCCTTCTTGAAATAACTTTATTTCGGCCACCGGGGCCATTAAAGTACAAATACAAACGTAGTTAAAACCGAAGATGGAATCAAGTGGCCAACGGCCCTGAGATTATTTCTGCTATCACTGTTGATTTTAACGATATTATGTCATCGATAGAGGGTGAGCAACGAGTCTCTCATAACCAACTAGTCACAAACCAAGCCGCCTTTTCTGGACGATTATCAGGACATTCTCTATAGTTCTGGTTACTACTCACTAAGCCAGCTAAGACCAAGGCGGAACCCTGGTTCGACAAAGTTTCACAAACATGAAAGACCTTTAGCTAGGGCTATTAATAATCGAGACGTGTCCAATATACCTTCGACTCGCACAGCTAATAAACACGCTATAGCAAAAGCTAAAAGGAATTGGAATGATCAGAGATGGGTTACCCTTCAGCCTGTGCAGTTAAAGATTTTAACCTGTTCTGGGAGGTGCTTCTGTTGCTCCTGGCCCAGTAAATAGTGTACCTCCATCGACGTGGGCCGAGCACTTTGTCTCTTTGTACACCGCTCCCAGCATTCTTCCAAAACTTTATCTTGCTCTAACTTCCCTCCGCTTTGCCGTTTCCCTCAGGAAGATTAGTTCGACCATGCTGATGTCGAACAATCTATAAGGGCCATTGTCAGGGGCAGAGCTGCCGGCCCAGATGGTGTTCCAGCCAACGTTTTTATTAGACAAGGTGGCATGGACACAATGCATAAATACCATAGCTGCGGAGGTCCCATCCCTGAGTTCAGTTAACTAGGGACAGTGATAGCATTTTGTCTCTTGCAGTTGGTCCCCTGGCCCTCATCAAGACATAGTTAATCACTGATTAGGTGCCACACAATTGCAGCTTAATTACTGAAATATGGGCAAGTAGGCAAAATATAGAAAACAAGAACTGGCAAAGCCAATAGGTTTTGCCTAAGCAAGACTTATTGGCTTTGCCAATGTCTTAGGCATATTGTACAGCAGAGTAGAGTGGCGTTGAGTAGAGTGGACTGGCATAGAGTGTAGTGGGGTAGACTAGAGAGGCATGGTGTACAGTGGACTGGCGTGGAGTGGCATGGTGTACTGTGGACTGGCATAGAGTAGACTGGCATGGTGTACAGTGGACTGGCATAGAGTAGAGTGGTTTAGAGTAGAGTGGCACGGTGTACAGTGGACTGGCAGAGTAGATTGGTGCAGAGCAGAGTGGGATGAGTAGAGTGGCTGTTAGTGACGTAGCATAGAGTGGCATAAAGTAGAGTGGCTGTGAGTGACATAGCATAGAGTGGGACAGTGTAGATTTGCACATAGTGGCATTGTGTTGAGTGGGATGAAGTGGCAATATGCGGAGAAGAGAGGCATAGAGTGGCATGGCGTAGAGTGCAGTGGTGTTGAATGGTGTAGAGTACAGTGGCACAGAGTTAAGTGGCACAGAGTAGTGTAGAGTGGCTTATATTGCAGCGGGGTATAATGAGTGGTGTGAAGTGGGGTATAGCAGCACTGTGCAGAGGCATAGAGTGGCATAAAGTGCTGTGGCATAGTGATGCAGAGTGCAGTGGTGCAGAGTACAGTGCATAGAGTGTAGAGGGGGCAGAGTAGAGGGTCTCAAAGTAAAGGGCAGTAGTGTAGAGTGGCATAAAGTGCAATTTAGTGGAGTGGTGCAAAGTAAAGTGGCATAGAATGCATTGGTGTGGAGTAGAGTGGTGCAGAGAAGAGCAGAATGGCATAGACTAGATTGCAGTGGCGTAGAGTAGATTGCAGTGGCGTAGGGCAGTGGAATGGGCAGAGGGCAGCGCAAGAGCAGAGGGCAGCGGCAAGAGCAGAGGGCAGCGGCAAGAGCAGAGGGCAGCGGCAAGAGCAGAGGGCAGCGGCAAGAGCAGAGGGCAGCGGCAAGAGCAGAGGGCAGCAGCAGAAGCAGAGGGCAGTGGCAAGAGCAAAGGGCAATGGCGTAGAGTAGAGGGCAGGGGCCTAGGGTAGAGGGCAGGGGCTTAGGGTAGAGGGCAGTGGCCTAGGGTAGAGGGCAGTGGCCTAGGGTAGAGGGCAGTGGCCTAGAGTAGTGGGCAGTGGACTAGAGTACATGGTAGGGGGTAGAAAGGAAAAGCAACATGGAAGGGAGACGGATGGGCGGGAAAAGAAGCCACGTGGATGGTAATATGGGAGACGGGCTAAAAACACAAGCACTGGTTGAATACATGGAAAAAGTAGCTCCAAGAATTGGAGCAATGAATGGACACAAGTACTTTTTCTGTGCCCAGGGGAGGGCCAAACACAAGAAGGGGACATGACACCTGCATACCATGACAAACTGGGACAAAAGAAATGACAGCGACACTGAAGCTAACAAATGGTAAGCTATGGGCGCTGTATGTCAACAACATGTCTCACAAAGACAGCACATGTGCAGTTTAGGCAGAACCTAAAAAATATACAAAAAAGAGTGTGAGTTTGATCATGAATTGAAAAGATGGATAGCCCCTGTAAAATCAGATATCAAGGCAGTGTGCAAGTACTGCCACATAGAACCGTGTGCCAATTGCAATTACTTGAAACAACATGCAGTAACCACAAAACACTGCTCACGTTGTAATGCACTGAGCGTGTCTATGCCATCCTTTACACAACCCATTCCATCAATGACCAGAAAGAGACAGTAATCAAATATGTTATACAAACTGTCTGCTGCACATCAATTAATAAATGTAGATGAGTATGGAGAAAGTTTAAAGAATGAATTCCCTGCCTTCCAAGTGTACTGTACCAAATGTACATCACTAACTAATTCAGTGTTGGGACTATATTGTTAAGAGGAATTGATAAAAGACACTAGAACATCTCCATACTCTTTACTGATTGATGAATCAACAAACATTGACGTGAAACAACTGCTGTGCATATGTGCATTATTACTTCAGTCATGGCGCGGATGGGACAAATGTCATGTGCAAAAAGTACAACTCAGCATTTGCTTTGTGGCGAGAGAAGCAGACTTCCCTGCAACTTGTACAGTGCATGTGCCACTCCTTTGACACCACTGCTAAGAAAGCAATAAGGATGTACAATCCATGATGAAAGAAACTTACAACTGGTTTTCCCACTTAAAGTGCCAGACTGCTATAAAGACATATATCTCACATTAGACTGACGCATGCCCATTAAATTATTGTCTCTTTGCGAAACAAGACAACTAGTACTGGGTGACTGTTCTGAGAATTTATTAGAGCAATATAATGCCTGAAAGTCACACTTATGCGCAGCTTTCTAATGTGGAACACTACTATGCAGTAAGGATGCTTCAAGAAATATATAAAGACGACCAACATACTTTAACTTTCTTCAAGCTTTTTCTTCCATCAAATAAAATGATCAAATATTTCCGCTAGAATCTCGAGATGCACTCCAAATCTTCCACGACCGCTACACTCTGAAAAGGATACTTTAACCAAGTGTTTTCAGCAGTTTTAACGATGAAGAAAAATACCAGTCTGGCTTGAAGAGCTCTGTAGTCTTTCATTCACAGGAGGATGTGGATCTTGGACTCGCCTTCTGTAAAAACCTTTTAGAAAGTAAACTCACTAATAATTTCAAGAATGAAAAAGATGCCTGCACTTCACAAAAGTATTGGTTTGCGAATATCAGTCTCACTTTCCAGATTCACTCAGCATGCTAAAAGAAATACAACTTTTGAGCCCCAAAAAAGTACTCACAGATCCAAACATCCCATAGTCAATTTTATTGATTTTTGAAAGAACATACAAAGAAAGGAAAAAATAATGATACAGCACAATTGACCATTAGTCATTGACATCACAGACTATACCCGTGAGGGCAGTGCGCATACATGCATAGTAATCTTGAACCACATTACATAAGCAGCATTGTCAAGGAGAATATACAGATTTAGAGACATTGTCAACCCAGTACGTGCAACGATTTGCTCCATATCATTTTGTGTTTGTTTGGGCCTCCCCTGCCTTTGAACAAGGGTTTTTCCTGGGCGGCACACCAATCCACCCCTCTGTGCCATTTAGTTACCCTCGGGGGTTCAGGTTGTGACCATGTCGCAGCGATGTCCTGTTTGGCCACCATAGTGGCTGTCCCTAAGAATAGTTTATCTGCTCAGGACCCATCTAGGCCGCCCATGACTTCCAGGAGGAGGTGTAGGGGGCTATGGGGCACTTGCCAGCCTAGGACATATGTGAGTTCAGATTCTATACTATCACAGTACGCTACAATACCGGGACAGGACCAGACCATGTGATAAAAGTCTGCCGGCTGTTGTCCACAGCGGTCACAGTCTGTCGAGGTGCGCAAGCCTGCCCTTTGGATGCGCTCTGGAGTAAGGTAGGCGGTGTGCAGATAATATAGTTGGATTGAGCAGAGTCTGGCTGAAGTGGAAATGGTCTTTGAGACCATAAGTGCATCCCACCAATCTTCTTCTTCCAAGGGGCCCAGCCATCCCTCCCATCTGTGTCGGAAGGGGCAAAGTGTTGTAAGGCCGTTGTTAGTGAGGGTACAGTATATCCGTGATACTCCCCCTTTCCCATCATGACTTGTGCTTCCGGCGGGCTAAACTCTGGGAGCATGGTACCGGGTGATATGTGTGCACTGAGGGCGTGTCGCAGCTGCAGGTATTTGTAAAATTGTGAAACGTGGAGGGTATAACGCTCTTGTAGGTCTTGGAATGTCCTAATGTGATCACCCGTCCAAATGTTACCCAGTTTTGATATGCCGATGTGGTCCCATCTTTTGAATACCCATTGGAAGAATTAGAGTAACAGTGGAAAAATGTGTATTCGCGCTGAGACTTCGGGCCTGCTGAAATCCTTTTAGATGGACATATATAATTACACTGGTGCAGCTGGAAAACATTATTTTCAAGAGCTTGAAACCAGTGCTATATAAATTTTGACTACTAATATTCAATGCTCACATCGAAAGGATATTCTCCCAAATGGCACTACAGAAAAATGACAGAAGAAACAGAATGGGCCTGAAACTATTATCAACTATTCTTTACATAAAGTTTGAACTGAAGCACATTGGAATGAAGACATTTATTTGTGCATCCCCACAACTATTTGCTAAGTTTAACTCCAGTATCTATCTATGTTCAATCTTGCAACAGTCAGAAGGAGCCATATCACTCTTGCTAATGATGGGAGCAGAAGAAAACAGCAATGAAGCCACTGAGCAAACAATCTTGTACTATATGAGGAGGGCGGTAGCCAAAACATTTTAGTGGTAGCCTTACTCACAAGTGAGCACCATCTTGTTTGTGATTTTAGTACTCTTTAAACTTACATGAACTTTAGTAAGCATACCACTTCATTATTTTGGAAGTTGGTGAACTAATTTCGGCAACGTATACAATAAAAATCAGCCAATTATTGTGGGAAATGCTGCAGGTTAGCCAAAACGTGGGATGTATATACGACACTGCAAACAGCCCCCAAGTGGCAGCCTCTTTGTTTATCCTGAAGAGCGAAGTTGGATACATTTATGTGTGTTTATGTATAGCTGCAGTCAGTCAGTCAGCTTCGAATAGTGTTATGCATCAAACGATGGATTTAGGCCCAGATCTCTGTACTAGGGGTGAATGTTTGACATTATTCAGCATACTGTTCATCTAATGTTCATTTTGCATTTGTTGCCTTAAGTGGAACGGATATGCCCAGACGTGGATTCCGTTCTCGCCATGCCACTGGAGTCAAGTTAGCCTGGCTGATGAGGGGTGATACCCTTAAACCGGACACAGGATACAGTATACTTGGTTGTGGTCCGGGAAGGACTGGCCTGGGAGTTTGAGCTGGACTTTTCCCAACAGGGTCAAGGCTGATTTGCATATGGTTGGTTCCAAACTGGAATGGAACGGGGAGCAAAAAAAACAGATCTTTATACTGGGGGTAAATGTTTGACATTGATCCGCATTCTGTCTATCAATTGTTCTTTTTGCATTATGTGCCATTGTTTTGCCCTTTCAAGATTAGCTTCAGGTTTAGAAGCACAGTGGAGGTCAACTTAGGGAAAAAAAGTATACACTATGCACAATACATGGCATCCACATTGGAACAGTAACACAAAAATAAAATTTCCACAATACTATTCAAAGATAGCTGCCTAGTTGTAAAGCAGTGGTTAAGTATCATGTGCCACACTGCCTAAGAAATCAACAGGCTCCTCAACAAAAAACGAAGCCGCATGAACTGAGTGCCTTATGAAAAGAGAAGGCTGGTGATGGTCACACAGCGCTGGCACTAACTGGATTCAGGCTCACACAGAGGACACGCGGTACGGCAGCGAAGTGGTAGTGAACTACGATTCCAAGCAGGCCATGACCCCTTGACAACGTAGACAGACAGCAAGTATCTTGGATCTTCAAGCATAATTTTCCTTGTGTGTCACTGTGTCCCTTGCTAAGAAATAGTGCTACAATGTTATTGCAGCCAGTACCTTGCTACATGGATATCGGATTTATGTTTAAATCTTTTTTTTATTAACATTCATAAAACATTGTCAACGGTATCAGCATCTTCAGCCTACAACCCCTCGGGCCGGCAAGTTACACGCGTAGATATCAACACCACTTAAGCCGCTCCCTGTCTCGTTATCAGGTCATTGTTAAACACAGCATGCCGCCGACAACCTCTTGGGGCCGGCCGCGTCTTAAACTGGAGGGGAGCCAGGGAGTCCCTTCCTTTACGGCGGGATAAAAGCTGGTGATTCTCCCCGTAGGTCCCTCCTCCTTAAAGAATATGCCGTATAAATGCGAACCCATAGATACATGCCTGAAAGTGTCCTGTGGCTGTGACGGCCCGGTTGGGGTGGTAGGTCCCATAGCTAAGACGCGTCCCTAGGACACCACTCCGTTTCAATATTCATGAAAAACAAAACCATAACTTCCCCAACACACCCCCCCCCCCCCTCGATCTCCCAAATCCCCTATTCCCTCTCCTGCCTCCTACCCCGTCCAGTGCGGCCTTTAACCCATCTCACGTGTTTCCGCGGCCCCCATTTAGGTACCCCTATCTAGGTGCGATCAAGAGGTCGAGCCTGCTTGCTCAGCAAGCCGCAGGAGTCGAAGGTATCTCGGGCAGGTCAGTTCTCTAAATTCCGTGGCCAGGAGGGACTGGAATGGCTGCCAGATGTCATTGAACTGCTCTGCCTCCCCCGCTGCTATCAACGACATTTTCTCCATTCCAAGTACATGCCATAGTCTGTGCAGCCATCCGGTCACAGTGGGGAGTGTGGGTGAACGCCAATGTGTAAGAATAGTTTGTATGGCCGACCCTAGCGCTATAGCTATCTGCCTGCCTCTACGGGATTTTAAGGGGTACATTAGCCTGTTCGGAAGGCCCAGTATAATATAGGCCGGGAGGCGTGGCAATTCAATCCCAAAGTGGGAGTCCACGTTGTCTATCACCGCCTCCCAGTAGGCGTCGAGAAGGGGGCATTCCCACAGGATATGAGTCAATGTACCTACCCGCCCACAGCCCCTCCAGCAGGTGGCCTCTTTGCTACTGTCCATTGTGTGTATGCGGTCCGGGGTATAGTACCAGTATGTTGAGATTTTTGTGAGGGTTTCTGTTAGGCCTGTGTGGTATGCTGAGTGTCTAGCTCTGTACGCTACCTGTTCCCATTCTGCGTGGCTCAGGGTTCGGCCCAATTCCTTCTCCCAGCGTCCCCTTCCCGGGTGATAGTAGTGCGAGGAGGGCATTTGGAGGAACTTGTAAAGGTCACTGATGAGCTTAGCGTCAGACGTGCGGGACATGAGCCAGCGTTCGTAAGGGAGGAGTCGTCTATCCGCTGTCTCTCGCACCTGGGGGTTCAGCGCCCAGTGGCGAACCTGCAAGTAACGCATTCTTTCGGCTTCGGTAAACGCAAAGTCTTGTCTGAGGCTTGTGAAGGGGATGATCCCTTCCGTGGTGTACAAATGACACAAAGCCCTGCATCCCGCCGCGCGCCAATGAGCAAACGCACCCGCCTCCATCCCTGGGGTGAAGTCTGGGTTATCCACCAGAGGCGTCAACGGGGAGGGGAACGTGGTCAACCCGTATGTGAGATTCGTGGTGTCCCAAACCCGTAAAGGTACTCTGGTGATAAATGAGGCGTATAGATTCGCGGGGCGGTGGGTCCTGCGCAAAAACGGCACTTCCTGTAATGGTCTGCCCGCTACTGCCTGATCTTGAAAAAGCCAGTGCTTGTCCGATTCCCACTTGCTCCATTCTACAAGGTAGCGCAACTGTACCGCTTGAAAATACTTGCGGAGATCTGGAATGCTGAGGCCTCCAGCCTCCGGCGCCAGCATTGAGAGTGCTCTCCTCATTCTGGGCTTCTTACCCTGCCAGATAAAACGCCGCAAATCGGACTGCATCTGTCGGATCCACCCCACCGGGGGCTGTAGTGGAAGTGCCCGAAACAGGTAGAGAACCTGGGGCAAAATTGTCATTTTAACGGCCGCCACCCTGCCCAGCAACGAGAGAGTAGTGCGGTCCCATCGAGTTAATTCCTCCCGTATCTTCCGACCCAACGCGGTATAATTGACTGCCACCATAGTGGGCAGGGTGGGAGCCAGCTGAATTCCCAGATAGAGCACCGGATCCTCTGTCCAGATGATCGGGATTAGATTCTGCAGGAGGGCTCTGGTCGCTGGCGCAAGAGAGAGATCCAATGCAACCGACTTCCCCATATTTATCTTGAATCCTGCTACGTCCATAAAGGAAGTCAATTCCTCAATACAGTCCGGCAGGGCTGTAAGTGGATCCTCCAATGAGAGGATCACGTCATCAGCATACAAACTAACTGCGTGATAGAAGCCACCCATCTGCACTCCTGGTATCATCGAATTATTCCGTATCCGCTGCGCAAAGGGCTCCATATATAAGGCGAGACAGTAAAGGAGACAGTGGGCATCCCTGCCTCGTGCCTCGTTCAATATGAAAACTCCCGGAGCTGCACCCGTTTACCCGAACCACCGCGGTCGGGGATCTGTAACAGTTAAAGACCATGTTGCGGAATTTGTCCCCCATCCCCACCTTTTCCAATACCCGTTCCAAGTACGGCCAGTGAACCCGGTCAAACGCTTTTTCAGCGTCCACCGCTAGTAACATTCTCTCTCCCTTGGTCCGTGAAGCTTTCTCTATAAGATGTGTGACCCGTTTGGTGTTGTCCACCGTCTGCCTCCCCGGAACGAAGCCTGCCTGATCTGGATCTATAAGCCCCGGCAAGAGTGGTGCTAAGCGAGCCGCTAAGATCCCGGTGTACAGTTTGAGATCAATATTCAAAAGAGATATCGGCCTGTAGGAGCCGCATTGTGTTCTGTCCTTCCCCGGTTTCGGGATGACCGTTAGGGATGCCCGCAGTAGATCCGGCGGTATAGCCCCCGGCTCTGCGAAGGTGTTGAAAAGGCGCGTGAGAATCGGCGCCAGCATTGTGCAAAATGTTTTATAGAAGAGGGACGTGTAGCCATCCGGTCCCGGGGATTTACCATGTTTAGGATTGGCAATAGCGGCTATAACCTCCTCAATCCGTATTTCCCTTTCTAGACTCTCCGCCTGCTGAGGTGTCAGGGATGGCAGAGAAACCGAGTCTATATATCTCTGCGTTGCGGGTGCATCCGGGGGGTCCCCGGCGTACAGGTCCGCGTAGTACTTACGGAAAAGTTCCGCAATGTGGGCGTCCTCTGTGACCGTTGACCCCGTGGGGTCGGTAATCATCTTCACTAACTGGTTCTGTCGCGCTACTCTGAGTTTACTTGCCAACAGTCGGCCGCATCTGTCTCCCCCAGTGTAATAGGCGTGTCGGAGACGGAGCGCTGCATATTCTGCGCGATCCATATCCAGAGCCATCAGGGTCTTCCTCGCGCTCTGGAGCTGCCGCCAAATCCGGGGGGCTCCCGTCCAACGATGCATGTGTTTTAATTCACTGACCTTTTGCGTGAGTTCCTCTCTCTTACTCCGTCGTTGTGCGTTATCCACAGCTGGGATTGCAATAAATTCCCCTCTCAGGACCGCTTTCAGAGCAGCCCACTGAGTCGCCCGGGAAGTCACGGAGTTCTCATTGTGAGATAGATAGTCCCGAATCTCGTTCGTCACCTGGTCTATTACGTCTCTTCTGTGTAGTAAGGTGTCTCGTAGCCGCCACACCCGGGGGACATAGGAGACCGGCGGTAATGCGAAGGTGGCTACCACCGGGGCGTGATCCGACATGGAGATCACCCCCATTTCTGCCGTTGTAGCTAAGGCGCCTGCAGGCCCGGTGACTAGAAAGTGGTCTAGCCGTGCATAGGTTTTATGTGCGTGCGAGTAGTAGGAATAATCCCGTGCTGTAGGGTGCAAGTGACGCCAAAGATCCAGTAAATCCATGTCCGCTAGCTGTGCCTTGCATCCCGCCGAGAACTCCCCGGTCTGCGGCGAACGTTGGGCGGACCTATCAAGTGCCGAGTCAAAGACCAGATTGAAGACACCCCCTAGAATGATGTGCCTGTCCGGGGTGGCCGTGACCTCCCCCAAGACCGAGCGAAGAAAGCCCTCCTGTCGTTCATTCGGGCTGTATAAAGATCCAATCGTGAAGGAAAGACCCGCTACTCTAAATCGATAGGCTAAGAGTCTACCTTTCTGCTCTGCTTGTTTGTGGAGCACTTCCCCTCGAAAGTGCCGAGCCACCAATATCGCCACCCCTGCCGTTTTGGTATTGCAAGAGGAAAAGAATTGCGTTGGGAATTTGGGAGAGCGCACCCTGGCACAGTCTCGGGGTAGAAGGTCCGTTTCTTGGAGAAGGCAAATATCCGCCTGTGTGTTTTCCAATAAGGACAGTACCGCTCGCCTTTTAGTCGGGTTGTTGAGGCCCCGGACGTTAAGCGTAACTATTTTAAGGGTGGTGTGTGTCATGTGAGGGGACAGGTGCGCCCGCGCTGGTCCTGCAAGGACCCGTGTATTATGTCGTTGGAGTCACTATCTTGGCCATAAATTCGGTCACGCACTGGACGATGCTCCCCCCCTCCCTGGTCCCCCCTCTCCCGCTCCCCACCCCCTCATACCTTCCTCCCTCCCGCTCCCTTCCCAATACCAACAAAAACTCCCCCGATACCTACCAACCTCCCCCTCGGCAACAGGCCATCAACATTGAGTCCCTTCCCTCCAACATATCTCTCCCCCGCCTCAGATCCTGAGTCTCCATTGTCCAAGTCCGGTCCCCGAGGGAACAGGTCATTGGTAAAGCACTCCAGTGGATGTCCAGCCACCATTCTCCCCTCCACCGGCCCCCTCCCCCCCAGCCCCCAAACCTGCAAATGGAAGTTGGCTATGGTGATCTCCCCCCGGAGCGCTCCTACACTGTCAACGCTACAGCGCCGTAGCCTGTGTTCTCGGCCACCTCCAGCACCGCTTTAGCCATGCTGGCCCTGATGGCAGGTGAGTCCGGCCGCGCCGGTGGGTCGGGTGAGCGCCGTCTGGCCACCCGCCGCCATCCATCCCTGCCAGAGCGCCCCCGGCGCTGCGGGGCAGTGTCGTCCTCCGTAGCAGTAAGGCCCAGGACCCCGCACGTCTCCTGCAGGGAGCGTAATTGGTGCAATGTACCGTTCCATCGGAATATAAGTCTAAAGGGGTGACCCCAGGCATAGGGTGTTCCGTGTTCCCTCAGGAAGTCGGTGGCTGTTTTGAAGGTTTTCCGTTTCTGGAGCGTAATAGCAGACAAATCCTGGTATAAGGCCACCGAATGTCCCCTGAAAGTCAGGGGCTGCCGCTTCCGTGCTTCCTCCATGATCCGTTCTTTAAGTGGGTAGTCCGGAAGGAACGCCAGAATGTCCGGGGGCGGCATCGCTGTCCTACGTTGCGCCCCCACTCTATGCGCTCTGTCTATTCTGATGGGGAACTCCTCCGACTCCTCCAAAATCTCTCTAAACAGGCCTCTCAGGTACCCTGCCACGTCCGTTCCCTCCCTTGCTGATGGGACTCCTCGAACCCGTACGTTGTTTCGCCGAGATCTGTTTTCAAGGTCCTCGGCATGTGCTTGGAGATCAATCTGTTGGTCCCTGAGACGCAACACCTCCTGTTGTAGTTGTTCGATCTCTTCATCTCTCCTCTGTCCGGTCTCTTCCACTGTGGCTACCCGGTCCCCCAGGCCGTCCACTTCCCGGCGGACCTCCCGCACCTCACTAGCTACCTTGGAAGTCCTCCCTGAGAGATCCGAAGAGGGACTCCATAAAGGACCTGGTGATCGGGGGTTCCCCATTGTCGGGTCCGGTACACTTCCAGAGGTGTGGGGCGACTGCTGTCCCCTGTCCGCTCTTTGCGGGTGCCGGTTTAGTAGTTCAGGGAGAGTGCGCTCTCCTTTCCTCCCTCCTTTACTGCCTGCCATGGTTGCTGGGCCGGGACGCTACCTGAGTCGCCTGTGCCCCCGGTCCTCCGTTGAATCCTCCACCTGGGCTCTTCGCTCCTGCGCCCCTCCTGCGCACCCTCCCTCACGGTGGTCTCCTCTGACTAGCAGTAGCTCGGCACAGTAGGCCGTGGCTTATGTCCGCCGGAGGCTCTAGTCGCAGGGAGCTTGGTATTGTCTTGCGCTTATCCGGCTGCCGCTTCCTGGGCCGGTAGTCAGTAGGTCCCGGTTGTGGCTGGGGCTCGGTTTCCTGCTCCCGCCGTGGGCCTCGTGACTGGCCTGGTTCTCTTTCGGGCCGCGACTTTGGGGGCGCCCAGGCCGATGTGACGCCACCACCAACTCACGCTCCTTTGTCTGCGAGCTGTGGGCCCCCCGACCGGTCTGCTGCAGCCCAGCCGCAACTCCAGCCTGCTCTTTCGGTCCTGGGAGGGGGGGGGGCCTGCTACTCCCCGGGACCCCTTCAATCCGCTCAAGCTCGCTCCGTCTTGCTGGCGTAGCTGAACCCACACCAATCTGCAGTGGGGCCCTCCACCCCTGGTCCTCCGTGTCGCAGCCCTTCGCCGTTGCCGGCAACCCCCGGTCTGGCGTCCCTGCCCCCCAGGTTCGTCGACTACTCCTCACGTCTTCCGCATCTGGGGGGGGGGGGAAATCTGGGCTCCTTTCTGGGCTCCTGGGTGCTGCAACGGCTCAAGGGCCTCCAGGCCCGGGCGCCACGTGCTGGTGGTTCTCTGGGTTACTTGTAGCAGGGGCGAGGATGCTCCGGGGCCAGATCACCCCCTCATTCGCCCCCTGGATGTGGCCCCCCACAAGGTCCGTCGCATACCTCTGTGGCCGAGTGCCAGCCGTCACTGCTGCCGAACAGAAGGCTCCTCCGCTGGGCCGGGACTCTTGCGCTGTCTCGCGTCCGGGCGCGCCCTCGCCAGGACCGGCCCGACGCTCCGCCTCCTCCCGGTGGTTCCCTCCATCGGTCCGGGAGGTGCCCCCAGGGCTTCAAGTGGCAGCGCTGCTACGGTCAGAGCTCCGCCGACTCCGATGCTATTTCATCCGCGGATCCGGGGGGGAATCTGCGCTGTAATCAGGTCCGGAGGCTCCGAGGATCGGGAGCCGGCCGAGGAGACGTCTGCTCACGGCGCCATCTTGGCCACGCCCCGGATATCGGATTTAAAGCTCGAGGACATATTGCTACCTAATGGATTGCTGTGTGGATATTTTGGATTGCAGGAAAGTATCCTGAAGTTTGGTGTTGTTGAAAATGATCTTTGAACTATTTCTCACTAATTTATTTGAACTTTTAAAACTGGTTACAATAATCTGCACTCTTAAAACTGGGATTGTGTGTAATGCCCGAAGTCCCTGTGAAAAAACAGGTAATACTCTAAACAGGTCAACTTTATTTAGTTCCAGGAATTAGATTTTCAGTCTGTGAGTAGGAAACGGGATATTAAAAGTGTTTCGTTTTTCAGTTCTGCAGAGATCCAGCTTGAAATAAGGTAATCCTCTAAGAGTGCAGTGACAAAGCTTGAGGTAGTTACTCTGCACATAGGAGAGGTGTTCATGTACATGTATTTTTTAGACATTTACGTATACTTGTGTTCAGTTTTTAGGTATTTCCAGTTTCAAATCGAACTTTAGAGAATTGGTTACACAGATATTGGTAAGGTATAATTATTCATAATTACAATTGTAATGACAAGGGATAGCTCTTGTTAAAGCTCTTCTACAACCTGCAGACCTTCTAATACCATTCTCCTTACCCCGCTTCAACCACTGTCCCAGGGGCGTAACACTGGCCCCCCGCATCCCCCGTGGTGCGGGGGGGGGCGAGCTGCAGGGGGCCCCCTCAGCACAGTACTCAGGTCTGAGCTCTCCGAATTAAATCAGGAGCGGGGGGCCTCTTAAACTTTCGTTATGCAGGTGCACTGTCCCTCATATCTTAATGAATGTGGTCACTCATGTGGACGGTACGAGACGGAAAATAAGATTACTTTCCTGGATCCTGTGCCAGTATTAGTGCAACCGGACAGGCCCTCTATGTATATGTACATTATTTTTATGCATGATTTCTGTTCTGCTTTTTATTAATGAGACCAGTTAGACAGCGAAAACTTTATCTAGGACAGACCTACGAATAGGGAAGGACTCAAATGTGAAACCTTTTCTGGTTACAAATGCGCATTTTTTCAAACATCTGGGTTAATTCAACCCATGACTTTGGTAATACAGGCAGGTCCTTTAGCCACCCTCCTACAACCTTAAGAAACCAGTTTAGTCTAAAAAAAATCCAATTTGTGGACACATCCAGGATACAGAGGAGGAATGCAGGTAACCGTCCCCTGGAGCACTGCCGGAGTCCTGAGTCACCTGACAGTTCCCAAAGTGGAAGCACCTATTCAAAGAGGCTTTACCAAATTGTAAAATGGTTTCAGTACATACTTTGCCATGTTCTAGTTTCAAACCATGTGACTGAGAATCACAGGTTTGGGATGGGTATGCCCCCTACATTGTAAATGGGAGTGTACCACTGCCCCTGATTGCGTGTGAAACTGGTATCCTGACTTTTGTTTGTTGTTTAAGGAGGGTACTGACCCAGACACTGAAGTGAGGAATGATGGAGACAGAGCTATCTTTACAAATTCCATGATGTCCTTGTTAGCAAAGGGCTGCTGATTAGTTCTTCCTTAACATTGCAATTCGGTGGGGTGGATCAGCAGTTTCCATTGATCAAGGAGAGGAAACTTCTAGGTAGGGCCTGCTTATTTGTCTATACTTGACTTTAGCATCATGAAGCAGGATGGCAGATGCGGAGATATCCCACTTCATTGAGCCCTTGTCTTGGATACACCTGCTTGCAGCCAGCACCACTGCCACCTGCTGTAACAGCTATAACCTTGTGCAAAGATTGTGTCTGCAAGACAATCAGAAAATTGCATTTGAATGGAAGCCAACACAAACCAGCTCTGAGACCTTAGACAGAGGATCCACATCCCTAGTCTGGAAAAGGTGTATAAAATTGGGACCTAAACTAACCCACTTGGTTCAAGTTTTTAGTTCTCTGTGACCAAGGAAGAGAGTGCTCCAAAGAGTACTCAAATAGTTGCTGTGGAACTAGGGCTGGTGTCAGCATAAAAGCTAATCTCCCAGGGGAGAGCAGATACCACCTTAAGGCTGCACTTCTTATTGGATGACCTAAGGATCTACCAAGCACCTAGAAGCCTGTCGGCTTGTTCAGAGATAAAAGGAGCATGCCTGGCTCTGTGTTTCTAGTGTGACAAACACCCGAAAGAAGCGACGTCCAGTGGAAGCCAAGCCAGTAGCAACCAGTGTCGTGTGCAATCTTCCCAGTCTCACCGTGCAGTTGCCAGTGTGAACTAAAAAAGCAACACTGAGTCACCTGGCATTCTGCCATGTGCCCAAAATACTGGTGCTCTTACTGCCCGACATCATAAATTCCACAAGAAGAGCCATCACCAATGGGGAAGCCCAGATCGGGTCCAAAATCTGCAACTGGCTAGACGACCACCTACTGAAGTCTCTTCTCTGAGACTCCAACTGCTGCGACCGAGCACCCATCTGTCGAAGACTACCATCGCAGGTCACAGGGCCGGCTTTAACGTTGGTGGTGCCCGGTGCGACAATAACTTTTGGCACCCCCACATCCCATGACCCCCTCCTCAGATACTCTCACTACCACCTACAAAAGTGCCACTCATCTCTCCTATCATAAGATATTGCTAAGCACAGTGCCCCCCAGAAGGCACAGCGCCCCCTCTACAGGTAAGAGTCTAGTGTGGCTGCACCAGTCGCACTGCCCGAATGCCGCCCTGATAGGTCATGTTTGTCACACGGATTTCCACCTAGCAGTCTTGGACCTGAGTGAGTCTACCATCACAGCTCCACACCACTGAAGAAACAGATTCAAGAACAAGTCCCGAAATAACTTTCAAACTTGACTAAACATACCAAACTTACGGACCCACTGACTGGTTAAAACACTAGCTACGTGAATAGAGTAGCTATCAAGGATCCCGGAAGCGGCGGACTCCTGTAGTCAAACATTCATCAAGGCTGACTGCCCGCCTGCCTCACCTATTCCGGTCTTCTCGGGAGCCTGCTCTATTCTATTCCAGTGTTTTAACCAGTCAGTGGGTCTGTAAGTACGGTTACACCACTGCATGCACAGCACACCTTAGCATGTGTGCTGAAAACAACACACATGGCTTCCTTTTTGCGGCATCACATTTCACGTCATATGGTCCTGAAGAAAGCCTCTTTATTGTTTACAAGGCTGAAACATGTCGACCAGCATTTAAGGGATAACGAAGACCAAATTTTCTCTTTGTTTTTAATTATGCCCTAGGATCCCAGGAATAAAACTTTTTCAACAGGGGATTCCAGAGGCATTTTTAATATCACCAATCTAAGCATGCAGCGCTTAAAAAAAAAATGTAAATCTCGCTCCGCTGTAACTCAGGCGTCGAAACACAGCTGGATTGCACTCGGCAGCCCAGCTGCGAACCCAATGATGAAGCATGCCACCAACTAGGTTGGTGGGTGAGGGTTCTTCTTACAAACCTATTGGGTTCCTTGTATTCCAGTGCACTGTACTGAGTCGTCTTGGTATTAGGATTGTCTAGTGGGTCCATCCACGTTATTCTAAAATACAAGGTCATATAGTCACACTAAAGTCACCTTCCTTGTATTATGTATCAAACACGAACAGGGTCATTTTATCGCCACTGTTTTCACAAAAGCTACAGGCAGTAACTTCTTTCTACATTACAACTATTTTCATCAAAATACCCCCATGAAGGTGGATTTTTTACCACAAGAGGAGCTGTAGCACTATGGAGGAATTTATCATACAATCAGGATTCCTCAAAGATAAGTTACAAGAAAGAGGTTGATCTCGGAGGTTTGCCAAATAAGCTTATCACTACCCCAGATAAAGCACAACTAGAAGGTCATGACAACCAGAAGGATGGAAAAATATATGACATTGGTCAGTACTTATGGCCCACGTGGCTAACCCGATTTGGAAATAGATTAGAAAACACTGGGAAATCCTACACTTACGTTCAAATGCATTTACTAACAACCAGTTTGCTTTACCAAAGGCTAACAACTTGGGTAACTGTTTGGTACATAGAGCGTCGAAAAAATAGAAACAAGACCAGAAGAATATTTTAGAAGGCAAACCGGTTAAGCGGTCACTACCATTTGTGAGTCATGTATTATGTGTCCCAAAGCAAGGTAAATCTATCCTACTGATGAACACAAAATTTGGCGCAAGCAAAAACACACAACCTAATAGGAGTGTGATGTAGAGATTAATTTACCCAGGTGAATCAGTTCACATTGGCATGACTATTCCAAAAATAAAGCTATATATGCAGGAACACTTAAGCACTCTTACACAATTGATGCTGACGAACAAACTGAGTACTAATACAGAAAAGATGAACACACTGATTGATTTTATGTGGACCATCCTTGAAATTCCACTTTTATCCGACCAACTGATCAAAAGGGACTGAAAAATAGTCTAGCTTTCTCATTCTAGTACTATCCATTAGGACCCCCTATTCGTGCACATTTTTTTAATCCTTCAGCTAGCAGAAAGAAAAAACAAAGTTGGATGTCAGAAGATTATTTGTATCCCGCATAGTTGGTACGTGGGGTACTTTAAATATTTGATACATCTAGTATCAGCCTGCTGTTCCAGTTCTTGTACTAAATGTCGGTGGACGCACGTTAGCCTGGCTTCCTAGAATTAACGAAGCAATGCCAGTCTAAAAACAATCTCCCACAAACATCATGGAGAGCTTGTCTGAAGTACGAGGCAATCTTGTGCAGCCAACACTTTCAAACATTAGAAAACAAGCTTCAAGTTAGAGTAAGTGTGATTTTTAGGATTTTTCTTGCTAACAAGGCAAGCGGTAATTGAAAAGTAACTATATAGTTAGCTAAAAGTACATGTCCAACTTTTTAAATACACTGTACGATGCCCTATGGTCTATTTAGGGCCTACCCTATGGGCGACGTATGAATTAAAAAAATGTTTAGGCCTGGCAAAAGTTTTTCTTTGCTATCAATAAGGAGCTGTAGAGGGAAATAATATGCCAGAACACCCTCCACTCAACATCTATTCATACAACAAAAGATCTGGCATATGCAGGCACTTTCTCAATTTATTATATATATCTGTAGGATTCCAATGAGGGAAGATATTCTTATCTAAAACCTCAGCCAGCTATCTTGTAGCATAGTATGGCCGAATCCTAAGTGCCCATTGATTTTAAAACTACTGAAGAAAAGAGAAAGAAAGAAAGAAGTGGTCGGTCAGTTCACTCAAATCAACACATAACTCCCGGTTTCAAGTGTATATGTGCTCAAAAAATGTGTAGAGAAATGAGAAAGTATCTCACGTGCGCACCACCAGAGGAGCTACTGGTAGGTTCTCACCAGCTTGCTCACGTTTAGGTCATCATTGATAACTTTCTCAAAGAAAAAAGTGATGCGTCCAGTAGAAAAGGGAGTGACAAAATATAAAGACCTGCGAAAACAATGAGACTCAAGAAGTCTCAATTAAAATTGGACTAGACTCAAAACAACTGGTCACTTTTATTCCGAACTTTGAGTCAAAACCAAGTTAAAAACACAGCATGTTGTGGACCACTTTAATGACGGCCATCATGTTTAATTGCCAATTTGGCAGGGCAACCGAGGTCAGCAATCACCTCCCTGGGCATCTAACATCAAAAAGAGTGACTGATAGACACACAAAGAAAAGAATAGGTTTAGAGAAAATTTACCCTCACCTACAGGCTCTCTTCATACAGGTATAAATTAAAATTGTAGACCATGGCCAAATAGTTAGAAGTAGGCCAATAGTCCTGTATTCAACTTTATAACATTTATCTAGTAGGAGCTATGGGCCCGCATACCAGCTCCCACCATGTCGTAGGGATGTATATCATATACAACTTTTTATCCCTGTGAATAGCACTTTTTTTGCTTAGTATTTTGTCTGTGGAAAGAAATCACGCATCATATACTCCATCTTAAGTATACGGTGGTCAACAGCACTCTATATCTCAAGCAGACTTCCACGCGTATCCAAGAGACCAACCTATCACATATTTCAAGCACTTAAACGTTCATATTTAACAACCACAGTAAATGCCCACGCAATGCAACACTCAAGCTTTAAAACTGCAATGCAAAATGAGGCATCAACTGTCTCGGCATCTTAAAAACGTATGTAAATGTCATAAAGTTTCGGCCAGCATCACTCTGCATCATTCCTTACACCGATACTCCTCATCTGAAAAATACCGCAGTTACATCACCATTCGTCATTTCGGTGTCTCTTTTACAACATGACAAGAACTCTCACGGAAGTTGTGCCTCAACCGTTCCCAAACCGTAACATGGCGGAAAGGTAAAAGTTCACTCATTCCCTTTCACCCGTTCTGGGGCGGAATCTTGTAGTAGGATTGAGATCTCCGCAGAGTGCTTAGGGAGGGATCTACAGTTTAAAAGCAGATAGCTCTTGGATAGTTATTTAACTGAAGCACTTGTGCGCTAGAATACCTGAGGCGTGCTGGAGGAAAAGGTGCAGGGGTCCTGGCCCCTGGCCCAGGACGGGCGCAGACGGGCTTGCCTTAGGCGCGCCCGCAGCGCCCGTCCGCTGCGCGGTCGTGTCATGGTCAGATTTTATGCAGCTTTCTCCGACGCCGGGTGCAGCCACTAGACCGCTGCCCCGTGCGTCTGAAGTACTTAGACCGGAAGTGGTGCATGGGACCTTCCTACCCGCCGAGCATTGAACACAGCTCATACCGGGAGGTTGGTTCCCACGTGCGCGTGCCCCAAACACAAGTAAGTAAAAGGCAGTGTGCAAATTCAGCAAGAAAATAAAAACAATGTTGTGCTGTGGAATCTGGAGATCAGCCCTAGGACTTATCTGCTTCCGCCTTTGCTTTCTGTTCAACTGCCTCTATTTAACTGTCCTGATAGTAAATGACAGTAGAGGTCAGTAAAATACCAGAATTGCTTTCTGCATGTTCAACTGCCTCTAATTAACTGCCTTGATAGAAAACGACCAATAGAGGTCAGTAACATACCAGAATTGCTTTCTACTTAGGGACTTTCTTTTTTATTTTTCTGGCAACTGCCTCTATTTAACTTTTTTGATAGAGAACGACCAGCAGAGGTCAGTAAAATACCAGAATCACTTAAGCATTCCCTAAATTCCAGGCCATAGAAACTTGTATTCAACTAGCACCCGTAGACAATGTTTTTTGAAATCTTGTATTTTCAGTGATATGACTACCGAAGGGGTTGATTTTATATTAAAAATAGAGCTTTTGAAAAATACAATTTCCCGCTGATAGGCAATATTTCTCTCCAAGTGTTCCCATACCTGGAATGTTACGCAGTTCGGTGCTTTTTTCCCCCTCTATGTTAAAGAACAGTACTGGTTAAGTATTGAGAGGCTGTAGTTGCGATCCTCAATGAAGTATTTAAACACATCTTTGTCCTGGACCTTAACCCACATGAACCATTACTGGACAAACTAGATGAGCTTGGCATGAACAGATATGGCAAACCATTTGAGACTTGGTTATAGCCAAGAGAGGCATTGCTCAGATGTGGAGAGCATCATAAACCTGAGTGTGGCCAAATGGGAGGGAGGGCTCAATCGCTAAACAATCTTCGAGAAGCAAATTTACGAAACACGCGCCTACCAACAAAAGCACAACTGAATTTGGAGCACGTACGAAGTCCCCAATTGGGATTTCTTCCAAACCGCTGATGTCACTGTGTAAATGAAATAATTATGACTTTTCCCTGTTTACGATCACACTAGCATTCTTCCTGTGAATCCTGTGCTTGATGATATCTTGCTGAATGTTCCATTAGAAACAAACCAATAAAATTGTTTCTTAAAATCATCCTCATCAGGCATCAAGAACAGAGCAACTTTTCTACTGGAAAGTTTAGAATTGAAAGCTACATTGGCATGAGAATCACTTGTCAACAGAGGAGACTCCCCAGTTGACTCATTGCGATCCTCAATGAAGTATTTAAACACATCTTTGTCCTGGACCTTAACCCACATGAACCATTACTGGACAAACTAGATGAGCTTGGCATGAACAGATATGGCAAACCATTTGAGACTTGGTTATAGCCAAGAGAGGCATTGCTCAGATGTGGAGAGCATCATAAACCTGAGTGTGGCCAAATGGGAGGGAGGGCTCAATCGCTAAACAATCTTCGAGAAGCAAATTTACGAAACACGCGCCTACCAACAAAAGCACAACTGAATTTGGAGCACGTACGAAGTCCCCAATTGGGATTTCTTCCAAACCGCTGATGTCACTGTGTAAATGAAATAATTATGACTTTTCCCTGTTTACGATCACACTAGCATTCTTCCTGTGAATCCTGTGCTTGATGATATCTTGCTGAATGTTCCATTAGAAACAAACCAATAAAATTGTTTCTTAAAATCATCCTCATCAGGCATCAAGAACAGAGCAACTTTTCTACTGGAAAGTTTAGAATTGAAAGCTACATTGGCATGAGAATCACTTGTCAACAGAGGAGACTCCCCAGTTGACTCATTCTCGGAAAATAAACAAGCATTGGCATAGCCAATAGGTCTCGCCTTTGGGACCTTATAAGTGTTTAGCCATGCAACAGTTCATGTTGTTGCACCAAGGATATTATGCTGCATAACTAAATACTTATAAGGTCCCAAAAGCGAGACCTATTGGCTATGCCAATGCTATGGATGTTGTTTCATGTTTTATACCTCAAGAATAAGGCAGGCATTTTTAAACTGCATGTGATACTCCAAGGATACCAGAGAAGCAAAATTAAAACAGGTGTGACCTGCACATGCTTTCTGACTCCTAATTATATTTTCTTCACTAATAAGGGGGTGGCGAATTGAGGCGTTGACACCTACTGGCTAGGGCTGGGTGTAACGCACTTGCGATGACACTTGCAGGCCTTGGCTGGTAGTGCTGCTTGTGAAAACAGAAGGTATGCAGTTCCTAACGTGAATGCAAGGTGTGACAGGATAACAAAAGGGGTACCAAGGTGGTAACAGGGAACTGTAGTGAATAGCAGGAGTGAAAGTTACTCCTTATTTGGAAAAGAAGACCCTCACACACCCAACAAGCGGGTGTCTTGCTTCATCACCGGGTCTTTGCTCCTTATCGGGCCTGTGGGTGCAATGCCCGATCAGGCACCTAATAGGGCCTTCCTAGCGGAGATCTTTTATTCCAACGCCGGTGAGTGATGTGTGTGTGGGGGGGGGAAAAACAATATTAAGACATAAGTGAGTGTAGGTGCATAGAGGTTAAAGTGAAGAGATTAAAACAGGGGTAGGTGATCCACTAAATAATTTTAATACAGTGTGGTCACCATCCGGGTTAAAAAATGTATAATCCGCACATGTGACACCAGTAGTTATGTGAGTGTATGTGCTAACGTGATCAATAGGTCAACATGTTTCTTGCCTTTGTATATAATAAATGGCAATTCATCAGGACCGGGGAATTATTGCGGCTACCTACACCTCTTTGGTGGTGCCCAACGTCTATAAGAGACTAAGTGGTGGGCACGCATACAGCACCCTAAAAAAGTGTGGTACCGTAGCTAAAAAGCAAACCTGCAGAGAAGGAAAATAATAACAAGTAAAAATTGTTAACGACAGGTAAAATTTAAAACGACATTAGCATTGCAACAACAGTTACTTAAGACAATTGGTGCTGCTTTACAGTGGTACCTGCTGGAGAGGGCTGCAAGACCAACTTTTGCAGCAACACCTACTAACAATCAATGGCAGCTTTGCCCTTCGAGTGACTCACTTGTGGTAAGTAATTTGGAGCTCTGCTACTGCTGTCAGGAGGGCTCCTGAGGCAATGGCTGGCAAAGACTGGGAGTATGGCCTTTACACAGTGACACCTGCTGGCCTGAGCAGGAAGTGCTGCCTTTCCAGTAGCATCTGCTTGCAGTGGCTAGTAGTGCTGCACTGCAGTGGCACCTGGGGGTCAGAGAAGGGGCTCTCTCTCATACTAATATCATCGGAGCAAGTCTGGAAGTGCTGGTCAGCCACTGACATCCAACAGCTAGTGGGTGCTTTTACTGCTCTACCTGCAGCTCGGGACTAGGAGTGCTGCTCTTATGGTGACCCAGTTGGCTGGAGCTGGAATTTTGGCTCTCACAGTGACGTCTGCTGGCAGGCAGTGTTGCTTTTACAGTGGCACTGGTTGGCCGGTCATTGAACAGCTACACCTGCTGGCCAGGGATGGAACTGCTGTGTCTGCTGCTGGCTGGTTAGGGTGGTATGAAGCGATGCCCACTGGCCCATGATGGAACCTTGAGCACATTTATCAGAGTTCTGACCTGAGCGTGCAACCCAGTGATATTACATTCAGTAAAAATGTGTGACTCACTTAACATGCACCTGCCTTTCTTTAAGAAATGCGCACAGAAGATCGGTATGGTAAAAATGTAGATCGGTATGGTAAATATGTAAACAATTTTAAAAAACACAGTCATGTAAAAAAAAAAAAATTGTGCAAACGCAGGTCTATCATCACCATGTTTAAGTCCAGTCATATGACTACAAGGAATTCACAAGAGTTTAGGCTTGAAAACTGCAAAAGATGCCACTATCTAGGAGTACTCCTGGTGATCATGATACACGTTTACCACGCAAGTGCACATTCGCTTGTTAAACTGTTACTTTTCAGGGGACATCGCTGTGCGCACATCCCTCGCGTGCTTAGCACGTCATCGCGATGAAAACGAAAGTGATCGCGATGACGTGCTAAGCACCAGAGGGATGCGCGTGCAGCAATGATTGGAGAGGCGGAGCGAGGCGCGCCTGCAGTTTGAAAAGCCCCTTACTAAAGTCGAGCAAGCAGCGCATGCGCTGCTCTAGGCTCGACCTAAAAAAGGTGAAGTTTGAATTAAACTAAGCGGTTTCTCATTACTCTGTCCACATTCCAGTCCATCATTTTTGCCTACTATTCTTGAAGTCATGAGCATGAACACCTTAAAGTGGACAGTACTTAGACACTCTCTTGGAAAAGCACCCAACTCAATAGATGGCACTGCCCCACTTAAGTTTAATGGATGAGAAATGGCTGTGGGTGTTTTGATTTTGAAGTACTAACCCTGAAAAAGAAGGAACTACTCATTACACAGAAGGGAATCACAGCACGTATTACCGTTGCTGCAGGACGCAACATTACACAAACAGCCCAGTGTTAACATGAGGTGGGATTTTTCGGATATTATTATAGCCCTCAACATGAAAAACGTGCATAGTCCAAAAAGCTTAATTGGGTTTCATGTAACAACCGATGTTTATTCTGGGGTACGTGTATAATGAGTTCACCAGAACTCGTTGGGATGCTGAATCAAATTCAAAGTTTTTCCACTTGTGATATGGATAATTTTCCTACTTTAGGCTGTAATGACTAATTGACTTAAGTACAATGATGCTTAGATTTTACATCCGTCTCAAGAATGAATATGCCTTGTCATCTAGATGCAGGTTTTAAGCTGGGTACCTGTTGCAACAGAAATATAAGCTTGGATTGTAAATAACTATTCACATTTGTTCATTACTGTACAAAATTCTATTTTTTTCTCTCGTTTAACAATCAAAGTATAATAAAGTGGCTCTCACAACCTGCTCCATAATGAAGGACTCACGACAAGATGCATTGGGGCATAACAATGTATACAGTGGAATACTCAGATTTTCTAAAACCATAAGAGTAAAGGATTTGAGTTTCATACTTACTGTCACATAGGCCCTAAGTTGAATCTCAATGATGAGGCCCTACAAGGCAATAACTGATCTAGGGTTGCTTGTGCCCTGCTTAGACGTATGGGCTATAATGTTCTTGATGCAGGTCAAAGGCAGCTTTGCATATGCTGTCCATGTCTGCAGTGGCTGCGATTATCTCCCGCTGCCATCATTAATATAAAAGCAATTTTCCCGCATGCTGTATACTTTGGATAACGGCATCATTTGGAAGTTGCCTAGTCACTCCTATACACGTTTCATTCGTGTCGGTGATTGACCCTTGTAACTGCACTCTACGATCACGATTACGATCATTCGCAGTTGCTCCCAAAGTAATATCTACACTGCATGCAGTTACCCTCGTGCCACAACCGGAACAATTGGTACCACGTTCTACTTAAAAATTTGACCCTTGGACCTTCTGGCCATAGCACCATCATGCTTCATTAATGGATAACGGCACCAAGCTCTCTTTGTCTTGATGCCTCCCTGGTTTGCATCCCACATTCACCGATAGCGACTAATTCACGTCATCGCTGCGATTACCTCGGTTTGATTCATTCATTTTGTTTCCTCAGACAGCACTACGAAAAAGCTGTAGCCATTGTCCTGATGATGACCTTTACTCAACAAGATCGAAACGCCGTCGACATTACAGTGTAACCTATGGCCACCACAGGATCACTTTAGAAAATCTTTAAAAAACCAACTATTTATTGTATTTATATAGTTTGATCCTGTGTATTATTTGTTTTTATTGTTTTGCGCCGTTTCACACTGTGTACATATCACTTGTGTCACTTCACTTATCACTTGCACTAAGCATGATGAGAACACAATTGGTTATTGTTTTATGGTTACTTTAATCTAATTGTAATGTAGTGCTGCTATAACTACTTGCTCAATAATAACCTCCTTTTTCTCTTGCCTTGGTCTCCTGTTTTCCTTCCTCCAGTGACTTATGCACTTATTGTAATTGTCCTTCTGTAATGATTACTGGTTGAGACATTGTTATTTTGATATCACATTCTACCCGGTCTCAACTGGGTTAACGGGTTTACTCCTGTTCCACGTTCCTCCTTAAAGTGAAAGTTAGCAGTTTTAATAATAATTAACTGGGTCTTCATTTTCCTGAAATGTGAATTACTGAATTATAGATTCAAAAAGATGTACTTCTATCACAATTGAGAACATTTGAATAGTTATCAGTGGGTCAAGAGAGATGGGTTACAGGGCTGTAACTGCAGCTCCGCCACTTCAACAAGTGTCACCCTCGGCGACAAACCGAAACTGACTTAATGTAAAGCTGCATTCAATCCGGAAATTTCAGCCCCAAGAGATGTGTGCATCAGCACATTTGGTTTAGAACGTCTCCCGTGGTAAATTCTGAAGCTTAAACAGTCAAGTTTTGTTTGTTGCATCCTGGTGCATGCAGTCACGAATTACTGACCTAAGCAGTCACTACAAGTGCTAGGAGGCAAAGAAAAGGCCTGAGCTACTTATGATTTCAACCAGCACCGTGAAACCTAAAAATTGTTGGTCCTAACCGTAGAAATAGATCAATGAAAAAAATTAACTGGTCTTCAGCAGCAGGACAGTGGCCTGTAGAAAAGGGGCTAAATGTTCTGCCTCCAGATAACAACATGGATGCACCCTGCATTTGCGCGTGAAGGGAGGTGGAGCACACAGCCAACGAGGAGTCGAGAGATGGCCAGAGCTGACCAACCAAAAGAATCAATTGGCGCTGAGAGGGAACCAAGCACCGAAAGGCGAGACAGAGGCACAATATTAACCAACCAGAGAAAGGGAATTTTAAAAAGCAAGCCAACTAACGAACCAAAAGTGGTGGGCGTGTCCAAAGTCCTAGCCCATATACTGAATACAACATGCCTCGCAGAGCAGCGCACACGCTGCCCATGCTCGACCTAAAAAGAAATAGATGAGTAAGCATACACCTTCAGTTTTAGTTGCTTGCTTTCAACCAAAGTAGTGTGGCTCACTGGTTAGAGGCAGCAGGCCCGGAAGCAGAGGACGGCCCGGGACCAGGGTTCAATTCCCGACGCGGCAGGGTCGTGGACTATGGCCAGCGGACTCGATAATTCTCGCCTCGGTGCCTACCCTAACCAGGGATCACACTCGGCAACTCTGGGCATTAGCTTGCCTCATCTCCACAACGGCCCCCCACATTCGCCGGGGATGCCTGGTTTCACCTTGGAGATACCCAGGAGGGACCATCTCACAGGGATAGCCAGGACGGGTTCCCCAGTGGTCTACAGCGCCACGACGCCTCAGGGCAGCAGTGCACTTTACAAAAAACACATTACATTACATTACCAATTCACTTCTCCGGAGATGATAAGACTGTTTTCGTTACCAGACAGGATAGCATTCTTTTCCCTTGATAAGAACTTGTCAGTATTGTTCATCATGAATATCACTCTTGGAATCTCAGAAAGAAAATATCACATTTGCTGTGAAAGAGCCATTTGTTTTTTTTACACAAAGAAATAATAATGATATAATAAAAGACCACTACAATGGAAGAGTTCGGGGCCAGTGGGCCGTAACTCTTTTCTCTCGCGCCTGCTCCATTTCCGACCTGCACACATCTGCAGAGGAGCACAAACACCATGATTACTGCCAAAGCTAGACCCGGATACATGCTAAAAACGTTCACTTATGCGCCAGCAGGTCAATTAGATTATAAATCATACCCAAGTATTCTATTCAAACACTACACGTGGCCTGTTTTGTCACTTGGAAAATTATTTTAATATTCTCAAATGGTTTTACAGCTAGTGATCATATTAATCACACCCAGTTGTGAGGAAATCACATGATAGTACTGAAAACTATATTATTTATAAAATCTGTTTATTGGTATTTAACAAGGTTTACAGTACACTTTGAAGCCAGAGCAACTTACATTAGTAATAGAATCGTTGGTATGTACCTAGGCAGGTGTACATTAATTAATGGGGGTGGGTATATCACCGTATCTCATATCGGCATTGGAGGCCTCTCAACTGTGGCTGTGAACATACAGTCCCCGTTGATATCATGCCACTGAGAGGCCCCCCCCCCATGGAAAAGTGCTAGCACTCCACCCACTCTCCCCAAGTGTGTTTCCATAAACAGTTAGCAAACCATGGAATAATGGGGCAGAACATCAAATGACCAATCAGAACAACACCAACAGCAAAGTCCGGCTTGTGGTCTAGCCACACCTGATTCTGTCCCCTGGTCCGACCCCCCATCCCGATGCCCCTTGTACAGACTGTTTTATCGACATTGTCACATTTACTTTGCGCCCCACCTGGACAGCTAGACCCTCGTTACAATACTTCATGCCTCACCTCTGAGCTGGCTAGTGTCTGGCCCCTCTAGGGGAGCGCCCACGACGCGCTCCTGACAGATCCCTGCATGATCCCCGTCTAGTCGCGCCATGGCCTGCAAAAGTGCCTCCCACTGATTCGCCATGGGCGTCTTCCTGAGGCCTAGTGTTTCTTCCCTCAAGAGGGCCGTGCCCTCCGCCTTGGCCTACACCAGAAATGAACCCCGCCATGCCCGCGCATGGGGCAAATCACCTGCCTTCCAGCGCTTGGTGAGCAACCGCTTTGCCACCACTAGCCCCAGGTCGATAAACCGAGAGGTGACTTTCGTAGAGGGAGTTCTGTGGAAGAGGTGTAACAGGTATACCGGCCATTCAAAACGGGATATGACGACCTGTGCATGCGTGGAGTGCCTCTTGCACCACTCGTCAGTACGAACACAGTGCGGGACAGCTCCACAACATATGGACCAGTCCGGCATCTAGCTCCGCACAGCGACGGCAGCCCGCATCCGCACGATGGAAGTATCTGTTGATGGAGTCGGGCGTAAGGTACGCTCTGTGTAGAATAAAGAATTGTATTTGGCGGAAGCGCATATTCCGGGGAATCTTCGTCGGGCCCTGCAGCACTCTGTCCCACTCCCTGTCGGTCATGGGCCGGGCCAAGTCCGCCTCCCATTTACGACGCAGCGGGCCAGACTAATCGCTGCATGTGCACGCAGGGAGTCCGCAAACCACCGAATCATGTGCCTCCCTAGTCCCATTACATGGAGGTAATGCATCGTAAGATGTTGTTCCGGTTCCTCCCTGAGATCTCCCCATCGGCTCGTTAGCGTCGCTATCAGAGACCGGTGATGAAGAAAGTGGCCGGGTGATAGCCCCGTCTCCTCCGCTAGAAAGGCGAACGAGAGGAGGGCACCGTCCCGGTAAAGATCCCCCAGCGTTTGTGTGTCCGCCGATCGCCAGTCCGCAAGTTGCGAGGCACCAAGCACCCTCTGCCCGCTAGGAGAACCCTCTATCGGTTTGGCCGGGGTGTAAGGAGTCCGGACCCGAGTGAGGTAGAGAGTATGGTGGTAGCATTTGTAGACCACCACCACGAGGAGGGGCACATGCCTCGACACTCTCGCGGCCGGGTGGAATAGTTTGATGATATCAGCTAAGGGGAGGGGGGATGCTGCAGTCGCCGTGTCATCCCGCACTCTATCCGCTAACCACCGGGCTATCCACTGTAACTGCGCAGCTAGGTAATAACGTTCAAAGCACGGCATTGCAAGTCCCCCCTGGTCAGTGGGGAGGTACAGCTTGGGCAGCGAAACTCTGTGGCATGCATTACCCCATATAAAGTCCCGAAGTGACCGCTCAAGGGCTGCAAAGAAGGATGCCGGTATATAAATGGGCAAGTTAGCGAAGTAGTACAGGAGTCGGGGTAAAATCACCATTTTGATTAAGGCGATTCGCTTCATGAGGTGGAGGGAGCCCCAAAACCGCATCTGAGTCCTGACCGCTGCCATGGCTCTGCCCAGATTGCCCTCTACGAGATCCGCCGGTTGCCGATATATCTGGATACCCAGGTAACGGAAAGTATCCGGTTGCCATTGGACTGGCACGCCCCCAAGATGGTAGTTCGGGTCCTGAGTGTCGGCTCGGAACGCGCAGAGGCAGGACTTAGCAGCATTCACTCGAAGGCCCGAAAGAGCGGCAAAGTCGAGCAGTGTGCGCTCCAGTTCGATCGGGATGTGTGCCACGTCTGTGACAAAGACCAGAAGGTCGTCCACATAAAGCGATACCTGATGCGTCGCATCACCCAGGGGAATACCATCAGTCAGCACCCTGCGGAGCGTGGCAATAAGAGGCTCTATTGCTAGCGCAAACATGAGGGGTGAGAGCGGGCACCCCTGCCTGGTGCCACGGCCAATCGGGATGGCGTCGGAGATGTATGGCCCGGTTCTCACCCTCACCATGGGATTCTTGTAAAGGAGGGCCGCCATCTGGAGGAACCCGAGGACCAACCCGTAGTGTGACAGCGTCGCCACCAGGTACCCCCACTCCAGGCAATCAAAGGCCTTTTCAAGATCTAGGACCAGACAGCCCGCCCTAGGCCATTGCTGCATACTGTCAATGGCCACCCGGAAAAACCGCCGCAAATTAAGAGAGGTGCTACGCTTAGGCACAAAACCGTTTTGGTCTCCGTGTACCAACACCGACACCGTTGGAGCCAGCCGCTCCGCCAGCACCTTGGCCAAGATTTTATAGTCCACATTAAGCAGGGCAAGGGGGCGGTATGACCTCAGATTGGTGAGGTCCCGTCCAGGCTTGAGCAGAGATATCAAATAGGCCTCTCGCATGGAAGCGGGCAAGTTACGCTCAAGGGCCGCAAGATAGATAGTGTGTAGTTTGGGCATTAGTGACTCCAGATAGGCCTTGTAGTACTCCGCTGGGAGCCCGTCCGGCCCCTGCACCCTTCCAGAGGCCAGAGAGGTCACTGCATCTCCGATCTCCTCCACGGTGAGGGGGCACTCGAGTGACTCCTGGTGCTCATCTGGGACCGTGGGTAGACGGGCAGCCTCCAGAAACTGATCCAGGTCCTGCGCCTGCCGGCGCCCCGCCGAACGGTACAGGGCCGCGTAATGCTCCGTCAATACCTGATGGATCTCCCACTGTGTGTACACGAGCACCCCATCGGGCCCACGTATAGTGTCTATCGGGGCATGAGCAGCTTCCTGTCTAAGCAGCCAGGCCAGCAACCGCCCGCCCTGTTGGATGTGGCATGGACTCGGGGCGAATGAGCCGCATAATTGTGACAACGCAAGCGCTCTAGTAGCTCAGCATGGCGTGCCCGAAGCCGCGCCAGTCGGACCGAGTCACGACCACTGCCTTCGCCATGGTGTTCGCACGTGAGAAGGTGAGATTCCAGCCTAGCGAGCGACAGTGCAAGCCGCTTATGAATGTTCCACGACTCGCCCAGACAATGTCCCCTAATGGTGGACTTATGAGCGTCCCACTCCGTCAGTTCGCTGCTCATCGTCCCCTCATTCAGTTCAAAGAACTGCTCGATCGCTGTGCCTAGGGAGGCACGAAATTCAGCATCCTCCAGAGCTGCCGACTGGAGTCGCCACGTAGGGACCGGGGGCCGACTGGGGTCCCATCTGAGACGCAATCTAAGAGGGTTGTGGTCAGAGTGGGTCCGGCCCAGATATTCTGCCTGGTCTAACAGGGAGATCAGAGCGTGGGAGCCCACCACCCTGTTGAGACGGACGACTGAAAACTATTTTATTGCAATTTGCATTAGTAGCCACAGGCACTGTGCCACACATATTCACATATGATAATCGAAATAATAAGACCGAAACTCTCCACTTTTTTCATGTCCAACATTAGCGCCTTCATTACTCTCAATCAATACAAATAAAAATCTTGTTGTCTTCAATTACAGATAATGCATATTTTTATGCAGAGGCATGGTTTATGTAGAACAGTACATAAAGGCAATCATGATAATCTGTCTAAAGCACCGTTGCTCCCAGAAGCAGAATCATTTACTTCAATGCAGATATGTAAAAAAGGTCTATGGTGGAAACAAAAAGCAAGCAAAAGAATTCTCCGGGGAAATATCCGTAAACGTAATTCAAAATGCACTACAGGCACATCAAAAAAATCTGCATTTAGAATCCATTATCCTCCAGACCTTTGGTTTGATTACAGCACTTCGCGGTGGAACAACACGACGACAAAGTAGGACATTAAAATTATTTAGGACAAAACAATAGGCTTGAAAGGGTCTTGTAAACTATGTTAATACATGCTAAATAAACACACAAAAGTATACCTGGGTCTTTACCAAGCAAAAGAGAGGAAACAAAGGTAACCTATCTGTAATGGGATATTCCTTTTGAAGGACGATTTCCCTCACCTACTAAGGGTGACCTTGGGGGGTAGTGAGGTAAACAGAGGGTACTACGAGTGATATGGTGATTTAAAACTGGCTACAGGGTACGAGTACACCTTTATTCATGCACCCCTGAGTCAGGATTAAAAGAAAGAACGCCACAGGAATGGTGGATTAGTCCTGCTTGAATGTGTCACCAATGCAGGTCAACAGGTCGCTTTGCTTACCTCCCCACCCCTCAGTTCACCCTAGGGTATCTACTATGTCTAAAAACAAAAAATCTGTAAAAGCTCCTCCTTCATTGTGAGGAAGTTGTGGCCGGCGCCGTGAACAGCTGTCATGGTGCAAGGAGATCCCCAATGATGAAGTATGCCACCTTTGGTGGGTGAAGGAAATCATCCTTAAAAAGGAAAATCCCATTACAGCTAGGTTACTTTTGTTTCTTCTCCTTTTCACTTGCTAAATAACCAGGTGTTCTTTTGTGTATTATAATGGCACCATGTAGGAGCTAACAACTGCTGGTCTATAAATCTCCCTTGGCCCTCTTTTGTTGTGTTTGTAAAAAAAAAAGAAAAATCGCAGATAAATAAAAGGTGCTCCAGTTTTCTGTATTATTTAGAAATGTTAAATCTGACAACAAACTGCAAAATCACTTATCTTTATACTACTATTTAACAGGGCGAGAATTTTTTTATTTTTATTATTTTGGCATTCAGGAACTGGCTTGCTTTTAAGACTACCTTTTCGTGACATACTAGGAAGCAAAATATTAAACATAAAGTAATCTGAAATAGCCCAAAACCACAATTCAAAAATGTCTTAAACAGCTGTGAAACCAAATGTCACGAAAACTTGAATTATCAAAATTTAAATTTTAAGATAATGACCAAAGAAGTTGTTCTTTCTCGACTTGAAACCTGGGCTACAGACACTAGGGTGATAGCACAAACACAGTATGGCTTTAGAAAAGGGATGGGCACCACCCAACAGTGCCTCAACTTGTCCCTGATTATGGGCAAGTACATGAAGGCCAGGAAGGGTTCTATCCATCTGGCCTTCATGGACTTGTCCAGTCCCTTTGACACTGTAAATCGGGACAAGCTGCGGGCACTCATGGGGAAAATGGGAGTTGAGGAAGCTTTAATTTCTCTTCTCCACAGGCTCCACGCCTCTACATCTGTAACCATAAGATATGGCCTACATGGGATAAAAACTAGACCTATTGCTTCCACAGAAAATGTCCGCCAGGGATGTATATTAGCTCCTTTTTTATTTCTAGTTTACACCTATGGCTTACATGCCTTTTTGTCAGACAAAGAAATCAACTGCCCACGCCTTGGGGGCAACCGGGTTCTGCTACTCTCTTATGCAGATGATACCGTTTTATTGGCCCTGACAGCAAATGGCCTTCAAAAATCACTTAATGCATTTGTAGATTTTATGCTGACACTTGATCTAAAAGTTAATTTAATTAAGTCATATGTTATGGTATGTGGGCCTAAAACGACTAAAACTAGAAAATATGATGTGGGTGTTAAGAGAGTTAACAAAATGAATAATTTTAATTACCCAGGGAATCTTTTTAATTAGGATTCGCTTGTCACTGCATGGGTGCAACACGCGAGCAGGGATGTTGAGGGGCTTTTCGTTTTGCCTATAAATTGGGCCATAAACCAGTGACTGAGCTAGTTAAACATTACAGAGCCAAATGTGTGCCCGTGACAACATCCAGGGAAGACATGGCTTAGCAGTTCGGGCTGGACTGTTCCCATGAGGCACAGGGTAAGACTGATTTGCATATGGCCATGTCTGAACTGGGGTGGCGGAGTGAGCTAAAGAATGATGATGGATTAAACCCAGATCAGTTGACTGGGGGTGAGTGCTTGCAATATTCAACACTCCGTCCATCATCCCCTTTGGTTTTGCTTTGATCGCCCTAAGTTGGCAGGGTATGCTCAGACGTGGGTCCCTTGCTCACTTTGCCACTGGATTCAAGCTAGCCTGGCTGATGACGGCTGATTAGCCAGATACCAGTCCTAGGATGCTTGTTTCCGGTCCAGGGAAGACATGGCTTGGCAGTTCGGGCTGGACTGTTCCCATGAGGCACAGGGTCAGACTGATTTGCATATGGCCATGTCTGAACTGGGGTGGCGGAGTGAGCTAAAGAATGATGATGGATTAAACCCAGATCAGTTGACTGGGGGTGAGAGCTTCAACACCCCGTCCATCATCCCCTTTGGTTTTGCGTGGCAACATCCGGAGCAGGAGTTTGGGGCTATCATAACAGCCGCTGGTTACAAACCATGGAAAATACATTTATAACAAGCATTGGCATAGCCAATAGGTCTCGCCTTTGAGACCTTATACGTTTTTAGCCATGCAACAGTTGATGTTATTGTACCAAGGATATTGTGCTGCATAACTAAATACTTATAAGGTCCCAAAAGCGAGACCTATTGGCTATGCCAATGCTTATTTATATTAGTGCTTTGTTTTCATCTCTTTGCACATTTTTCTGCTCTTTTAATATAGCCCAAGCTCAACCTGTAGATATTGCTTCGCTTTACGTGAGCACCAGTTACACTAAACAAAGTCACATTCATTGTCTATAGAGATGGGGAGATTAAGTGATTTGCCTAGAATCACAGAATGTTGAGCTGACGTTGAGACTCGAGCCTGGTTCCCCAGTTCCAAACTCAGCAGCTCTGGCCAGAAAGCCACGTCCTAGGTAGAGCGAGGGTGGTATGCAGAGACAACTTGAAGGCATGGCACTTTAGAGGCTCTAGGATTCAACAGGATGCCTCGCCCCACTCTAATGTACTCCTCCTCTCTGAGCACAGTCTACTCTAAGTCAAAAGCATATTTGCCTTAAACCCTATAATGGTATTTCTGAAAATTTCTCACATCTCGCAAGCTCTCCTTTAAAAGACATACCCCTACTTCTTAAAATACCTAACCCACTGTAGCTCATCTATTAATACTTCCAATTGTTTTGTTTGCATAAATTGACCCCCACACCACCCCTAATAAAGATCACACCTAACTCCTATTAATTTTATCTACCGCATAGAAACTGTAGTAAATGCACAAAACGAATCCCAATAACCAACAGTAACTACTGAAAACAAGCATTTGCAATGCAATAGGTCTCGCATTACCAAAAGTTTGAGTTATTGGTGTTGCATAATTATTTGCAAAGCAAATAGCTCAAACTTTCAGTAATGCAAGACTTATTGCATTGCAAATGCTTTACCTTTGGTATAATCGCGGCACCCGCGCTTTACTTTTAATGTTATAAGTAAAGCGCGGGTGCCGCGATTATACCAAAAGTAAAGGACTAGAAAAAAAAAATCAATGTCTTTACCTTTGGTATAATCGCTTGTGCGTTTCCTTTTCAGCTCCCCCATTGGCCTTTGCGTGCGTCTTATTCTAAAAGACTGCACGCAATTGGCCCGAGGCGTGCGCATAGCTCCACCCATGGCCTATTGGTGTCTATTACGTGCACCAAGCGCGTAATAGACACCAATAGGCCGTGGGAGGAGCTATAATCGTGACCAGACACAGGCGTGATGCGCGCGCCACTTGTTTTTCTTTACTTTTGGTATAAGCGCGGCACCCGCGCTTTACTTTTGATGTTATAAGTAAAGCGCGGGTGCCGCGATTTACCTCGCGGCACCCGCGCTTTACTTATAACATCAAAAGTAAAGCGCGGATGCCGCGCTTATACCAAAAGTAAAGAAAAACAAGTGGCGCGCACATCACGCCTGTGTCTGGGCACGATCATAGCTCCTCCCACGGCCTATTGGTGTCTATTACGCGCTTGGTGCACGTAATAGACACCAATAGGCCATGGGAGGAGCTATGCGCACGCCTCGGGTCAATTGCGTGCAGTCTTTTAGAATAAGACACACGCAAAGGCCAATGGGGGAGCTGAAAAGGATTCCTAGGTCAGCTTGATTTCCCCGTTTTTCACCTACTAAAGGTCTCTCGACCTGCGCGAGCTGCGCAGTGCATCGCAGGTCGCGAGACCTAAAAAGGCTTCTGATAATTCCAAATAGTGCCCCCACAACCTTTTGTCATCATGAGTTGGGGCTTGGCTTTGCAGAGGACTGTTTAGATATTGCTCCCCTGCTTTTATGGGTTAAAATCTGGTTATCGGAGGAGTTAACCAAAGAACTCCAAACTGACAAAAAAATGCTTTGTCAGCACAGTGAGCTTACAGAATGTACCACAGGGAAGTAAACACCGTATCTGTAGAAACCACATTCCAATAGTGCTACTCCTGTTTTTCATTCAAATGCTTTTTATTGGGATTGTCAATGTAGAGACAGCATTAATGAATTGATTTGATAAGCGAAACAGGAAAAGAATAAGAGAGAAGTGGACATTTGACGAAATCAATAGTAAAATTTTCTTACAGCACATCTGTCGTTTATAAGCACTATAAAGAACATAAAACAAAGTTTCCTAAAAACTTAATTGAATGGGACTCAGCCTTCCAAGGTTGGCAAACTGAGTCAGCCTTTTTGGGATCAAAACTATTGACCTGCAATTCGCAATGTGAGGTGCTCGTTGATGATACACGAACAGCCTTCCTGCTGGTTTAGGACTAATATTTGGTTGAAGCCTATCAGACAGCACAGCTGTCTGGTATGCCAACGACATCTTGGGGACTTCCCGAAAGCTTCCCTGGGAATGCATTCCGCTGATTGCTTACCATTGACTTTGTCATTTGTAACTCACATTTGCTTGCTTTCTATTTGCTGGCTTTATTTGTTTGAGGTTGTCCAGCTTGAGTTAGTTTCTTCTCTTGCCCAAATCTTATTTACTGTATTCTTCCATTAGTACTGGATTTCTGTAAACAGACCTTTAAGTGATGTTTCTATCTTGTCACATTTGCTGTGAAGTCAAAGCCAGAGGTAAATTGTCAGGCATTGTCTTTCAGGGAAGTTGGTATTTCCTTTTCTTTCTCTGACAAAGTGAGATAATTCGTGTGACAATCATGCTGGCTACTGAGGGTATGTTGGGCTGTAAGATGTAATTTTTTTGCTAGCACAAAACAACATTTTATGTCTATAAATAAACTGTACAGATATTTCAGAATACATTAGAAATAGAACATCACAAATGAAACACCTTAAACTAGGTGATGACATTCTCACACATGATCATTGGCCTACCATATACTTAGATCAGTAAAACTGTATGTCAAATGTAATGGTCATTTAAACTGTAGATATGATGTCTGTAAAGCAGTACTCTACCACACCAGACATACTTCACTTTACACTACTCTTCTCTACTCCACTTCATGCCACTGCATCCACTCCACCCCACTCCACACTGCACTCAACTCTACACTACTCTACTGCAATGCACTCTACTCCACACTACTCTTCTATGCACCACTGCCCTTTACACCACTCCACTATGCCATTGCACTCTACGCCAATGTGTATACTTTGACCAACTCCACTCTATGCCAATCCACTCTATGCTCTAATCTACTCTGCATCACTGCACTCTACTTCACTTTATTCTACTCCACTATACTCTACCGAGCACCACTCCACTCTCTGAAACAATCTACTATACACCACTCGGCTCCATGGCACTCTATGCCACTATACTCTACTTCACTGTTGTTACCCTTCGCTTCCTACTCCTTAATGCTTTACAGTCACTTCACTTCAGCCTCAATATTCTACGGATGACATTAAAGAAGAACACCTCTAGTTGAGTTAAGAATCTTCTGCAAAAAGCATTAACAATTGTATTAGCCCTACATACAAGTTCATATATAAATACAGGAACAATTCCCAAGATATATCGGCCCTGGTGGATAAACAATCCATTGCCAATACAAGCAAAGGCTACTGTGTATACTAAATAACACTGAAACACAGTGCACCACTATTACTGTTACTGTGCCAGGTACTTCCTGATACAGGTGATATCAATATAGTGGAGTACACCTCACTCTACATACTCTGTGCTTGATTTGCATTCAAGTGCTGATGTGATCAAAGAATGCAAACTACTATTATTTGCAAGTATTTGCAAAAATGTATTAATCCTCTTGTGGCAGCACCTTCTTGGTAGCAAGAGCAGTGAAATTACACAATGTTTTTGGTTTACTGTGGACACTTTGTGAAACATACAGTGCATCATTTACAACAAGTTAAGTAATTGGTTAGAGCTGAAGATCTGTCCAGTGCAGTCTACCATAACTGCGAAAGCGAGAAGAAATTACTTAAAATGGTTTTGTAGCTTCTACATATTTTGAAAAAGGATTAGACAAGAGTGGGTTGTGAAACCAAGCTCTGCATGGATTATTTGAATTAGAGTTTGATTGAAAAAAAATCAAGCCTTTGTATTGTAATATTTCTTAAATGTATTATGCACGCAGGCACATCCCCCTTGGTGCATGTGTGACTACAGGGTAGTGTCTCCCTGATCTGAACGAAAACTCCCAACCACCCACAGTTTAGGGTTCTTCTCTCATATGAGAGGTTCAGAAAGGTAAGAGCATTAGGCCTCATTATATCTCCATGGTATGAGTGTGTAGCCAGGCAGGGATGACAATAGCCCTGATGAAAGCAGGAGACCCGAATGGGTTTTCCAATGGCCAAAACATTGGCATAGTTATACAAGTGGATGAGACATCGTATTCTATCCTTTACCCAAATTTGTTCCGTTTTTAATCATATCTGGGATACCCACTATTATAGGAAAAGTCCAAGGTATATCTCAAGTTATTTTCAACTTTGCATTAGCTACCTACGATAATCCTTGAATCATTTATCTAAGACCTCCAGCAATAGTCGAGTCCACCATGGTGGTATTAACCTACCATGGTGTGGAAACTCACTTTTGTTAACACCAGAGGTGTGCTAGTAAGGCCGAAGGGAAGCACGGAAAACTGAAAATGCTGGTGGCCTACCATGAACCGTTGGTAATACCTGTGGGCCGGCAGGACTGGAATGTGGAAATAGGCATCCTGCAAGTCCAACGCTACCATCCAGTCTCCAGGGTCGAGAGCAGACAGGACCTGAGGGAAGCGTCAACATTTTGAACTTCCTGAGATCCAAAATAGGAGGCAGGCCTTTGTCCTTCTTGGGCACCAGAAAGTAGTGGGAGTAGCAACCACAACCTACTTCTGGGTCAGGAACTCATTTGATGGCTCCCTTGGCCAAGAGAGCAATAACTTCCTGTTGGAGAAGGGCCAGATGATCCTCCGACATGCAATGGTGCTGTGGTGGCGTGGATGGAGGGGTAGTCTTGAAGGGAAGGGAGTAGCCCCTTCAAACTATTTGCAAAACCCACCTGTCCGACGTGATGGTGCGCCAGTGGGGGAGGTGATGGTGAATCTTGCCACCCACTGGAGATTGGTAGCCCTGAAAGGTCGGACTAGGAGGGTTTGGAAGCTGCTGCAGAGGGGGCTGTGGTGGACTGGCATGCCGGTTGGCCCCCATAACCCCGGCGGTGGTTCCCACATCCCCGGCCGCGCAGGGGCTGGACAGCTTGAGCCAGCCTGTGGCTCTGGGCGGGACGTGGTGGGGCACCCCTTCCATAGCCATGAAAGGGGCGAAAAGCAGACTGCGCAGGGCTGGTGGTGGAGAGGCCCAAGGACTTGGCCGTAGCCCAAGAGTCCTTAAAGCGCTCTAGCGCGTTGTCTGCCTTGTCGCCGAACAAGCAACGGCCACTAAAAGGCACGTCCATAAGAGTGGATTGGACATCCCTGCAAAAACTTGTCGACCTCTGCCAGGCGTAGCTTTGAAGGGCTACCGGCGTGGAAATCGTCCTGCCTAGCGAGTCGGCGGTATCCAGTCCACAGCGAATTGTAAACTTTGCTGCGTCTCTCCCCTCGGCAACTGCACCAGAGTGTACGTCCCGGGCCTCCTCCAGGCACTGAGACAGCACTTGCGCAACAGTATCCCACACGGAGTGGGTGTATCGGCCCAACAGACATGCAGAACCCAGAAACTCCTGAGGCGGAAGCCGGGAGACAGAGACTTTTGTTTTAACTTGATGCACGTGTGATACTGTGTGTCACTTTATTTTCTTGTGTTTTTAAAAAAATAATCATCTCCTACCTGGCTGCACAGGACTTGACCCTGTAAATCTACCGCTCAGCTGCGCTGCGCTGACAGCGGCTCTCCCCTGACAAACACGGCGCCATTGCCGGCGTGCGACTAGGCCACGCCCCCTTGGAGGCCACGCCCCTTTTTTCATCTGGTACTTAAGCTGACCCACGAGCGCTGCTTGCCAGAACCCAGAAACTCCTGAGGCGGAAGCCGGGAGACAGAGACTTTTGCTTTAACTTGATGCACGTGTGATACTGTGTGTCACTTTATTTTCTTGTGTTTTTAAAAAAATAATCATCTCCTACCTGGCTGCACAGGACTTGACCCTGTAAATCTACCGCTCAGCTGCCCTGCGCTGACAGCGGCTCTCCCCTGACAAACACGGCGCCATTGCCGGCGTGCGACTAGGCCACGCCCCCTTGGAGGCCACGCCCCTCACCTGTATAAAAGTATGTGTCACTTCCGTACGCGCAGTGGACGGGCGCAGCGGGCGTGCCGTCAGCACGCCGAAGGCGCGCCAAAGGCAAGCCCGTCTGGGCCCGTCCGGGCCCGACCGGTCCCAGGCCCAGGGACGCTGTCGGATCCACCTCTTGACCGCTTGGTGTATTCAGGAGACATGCTCCGTGCTCTCCAACCGGAAAAAACTCTGCCCTGTCACCACACGCACACCGAAGGTAAACCTTTCTCCAACTGCAGGCGTTGTAATCCTACCACCCTAAACTCAGCCAAACTCGGACTTAAGATAGGTCTTCTTAACTGCCGCTCCCTTCCTAAGCATGCACACGAGATCAACCTGTTAATACAAGATCAGGAGTTAGACGCGCTGTTTCTTACCGAAACGTGGCTATCTGACAGCTCTAACTCGGACATCGTCATTGCTCTCCCCTCAGGCTATCTTTGTCAAGCCCTACATAGACCCAGAGGGAGAGGAGGGGGCTTAGCCTTAATCTACAGAGAGCAGCTTATCTGTAGAACCTCCAACGCTCACATCGAAGACTGTGAAAGTTGCCAATTTTCCATCCAAACCTCCCCGGCCCACACCCTGTCGGGACTACTGATCTATCGCCCTCCAGGTGCTCCTGGGAAATTCCTTAATGCCGTTACCGAATCGGTTTCACAATTAGCCTCCTCTGCTCCTAACTTCCTTATCGTAGGTGATCTGAATCTGCACTTTATGGACCCCACTGATCGGATAGCCTCAGATCTTCTTCAGGACCTGTCATCATTTAATATCCGACTGGTCAACAATGAGCCTACCCATGATAAGGGACACCTACTAGATCCCGTCCTCACCAATGTCGCTAACATCACCACCAGTCCACCCCTGACTTTGCCATGGACTGATCATTTCCTAGTCCCCATCTCTTGGGATGCCCCCATTATAACCCCTCAAACTACGAAAATCCAGGTCACCGATAGACGGTGGCACAAACTTGTACCCACGGAATGGGCCACCACTCTCTCAAACACCATCCCTGAGCTCTCCATCGAGCCTGGTACGGCCGATATACAGTTTAATTCCTGGATCACATCCTCGCTAGACAAACTAATACCTAAAACAGACACTCTTAAGCAAACCAAAAGAGTGTCCTCTGCTCCGTGGTATACCCCAGAGCTCAAAGCTCTACGCCAGGAATGTAAGAGAACGGAACGCTCCTGGAGGAAAGATAAGTCCAAAGCTAACAAAGACGCTTACTCTATCTCCCTTTCAACTTACAAAACATCCATTCGTAAGATCAAAAGCGCATTCTTCCAGGAGAGAATAGAAAAAGCAGTATGCTCGAGTAAAGAATCCTTCGTCATTCTAAAAGAACTTCTGAAGACCCCAGATCCTGGACCGAGAAACCCCCTGGATCCTAAGGCCGATCAGGAAAAATGCCATCAGTTGGCCAACTTCTTTCAAGAAAAGATACTAAAAATCCTTGATTCAATCCCCCCTGTTAGTTCGTGCGAGGAAAACGACCCCCCGAACACTCGGACATCCATCTGCCTCCCGTCTTGGGGTCAAGTAACTATTGAAGAAGTGGGAAATACTCTAAACTTCATTAAAAGCGGATCTCCCAGGGACCCCGCCCCGCTTCGTACCCTTAAGGAAGTAGCTTCCATCATTGTTCCCCCCCTTACCCACCTGATCAACGCCTCATTCCAACAGGGAGTCGTGCCCCCGAGCTGGAAGGCGGCAGTAGTTAAAGCACTACTGAAGAAACCCTCCCTTGATCCCGAAAACCTGGCCAATTTTAGGCCAATCTCTCTTCTCCCAGGGATCAGCAAGGTTGCTGAAAAACTGGCCAACAAGAAACTTTCACAGTTCCTGGAGGACAACAACAGACTAAAAAGCTCACCGACAGGTTTTCATCCGGGGCAGGGCACGGACATCGCCCTCCTGGCAGCGGTAGAGGAGGCCAGAGCACTCTTAGACGAAGGAGGATCAGTGGCAGTGATCCTCCTCGACCTGAGTGCGGCCTTCGATACCGTCAACCACCAACTTCTCATTAAGCGGCTCAAGAGAGTCGGTGTGGAAGGCTCCGCCCTATCCTGGCTGTCATCCTTTCTGGCCCAGCGCACCTTCCAGGTCTGGGAAAACAACACCTGCTCCTCCGAAACTCCCCTCCAATGTGGCGTGCCTCAGGGCTCCTCCCTGAGCCCCACATTATTCAATATCTACATGGCCCCATTGGAGGAGGTTATCACCCCGTTCGGAGTGAGCGTCGTCAGCTATGCTGACGACACACAATTAGTTGTGTCATTATCCCATCCCAGCCAACAACCAGCAGATTTATCCAACTGCCTTACGCAGGTTCAACGCTGGATGAACAGTTCAGCCTTAAAACTGAACGGAGCAAAGACTGACGTTCTCCTCCTTGGCCAGAAAGGACCCACTCTCTCCCCGAACATCTGGCCAGGATGTCTGGGTCCCCCACCTGACCCTAAACAAGAAGTAAAAAGCTTAGGCGTGTGGCTCGATACAGACCTTTAATTCACCACGCAAGCAAAAAAAGTAGCCGGGACGTGCTTCGGGCTCTTGAAATCACTGAGGAAGATCCTGCCCCTTTTGCCCCCCAACTCGCAAAAATTGCTAATTCAAGGCCTGATTCTCTCTAGGCTTGATTATAGCAATGTGATCTACTTGGGCGCCCCTGAAGCAACAATGAACAAGCTTCAGAGAATTCAGAATGTTGCCGCAAGGATTCTCACTAATACTCCTGCCAGAGCCTCGGCCAAACCAGCACTAAAACTCCTTCACTGGCTCCCAATTAGGTAGCGGGTCAAATTTAAGGCCCTGTGCCTAGCCCACAAACTGCTACAAAATCAAGGCCCCCCTATTCTCAGAAAATGTATCAAACCTTATAAATCCTCTAGATCCCTCCGTTCTGACAAAGAGAATCTCATCATCACTCCCAGATTTAAGAAGGCACGTTCAGGCGGAAGACGTTTCTCAGTCCACACTGCCCGCCTCTGGAATGCACTCCCCCGCGACCTGAGAATTGAACCACATTACCTACGCTTCAGGAAGCGGTTGAAAACCCACCTTTTTCCCTAAAAGCAACTTGCTCTTCCGGAACCCCGATCTCCTACCCCCACCCCTCCCCTCCCTTTCCTCCCTCCTCTCCCGGCCCTCTGACCTGTAGAGGTAGGGTTCTTAGCGCTGGGATACCTCCGGGTGACTACGCGCTTTATAAAAATTTTAATAATTATTAAAAAAAAATTAATAGTGTTTACCGACCGCAGTCCCAAGCTGGAGGAAGAAAACATCTTCTTCCCAAGATGGTCCAGCTTTTTGGATTCCCTATTAGGTGGTTCGTTAGGGAATGCGCCTTTGGATGTGGAGGCTTGGACCACCAAGCTCTCAGGGGTGGGGTGTTGGGAGAGGGAAGTGGGGTTGCCCGGGGCCAGGTAGTCGTGTCGGGCAATCATCCTATTCACAGGAGCCCCTGTTTTGGGCCTAGAACAGGTGCCCAAAAGGATGTCGGTGAGGGTTTCATTAAACGGTAGCAGGGGCTCCAAAGAGCTCGCTGCCGGTTGAAGCACCTCTGTCAGGAGGTTAATCCTGACTGCCACCGTAGTTAGCTCGAGGTTGAGAGCCTCGGCCACACTATGCAACACCACGGCGTATGATGCTCCCTCCTCCGTAGCCATGGTAGGAGGAGATAACATGCCAAGGTCTGGTGAGGTATTCAGACAACTGGCTTCTCCCAGTTCCTCTCTCCATTCCGGTTCGTAACCAAGCTGGTCAGTCAAAGGGTCTCCAGACCCCTCTCAGTCCTCCTCACCCTCCTCTGGCTGCCAATCTGGTCTCAAAGAGCCAGGGTAGAATAGGGGCACAAAAGTACCCGTTGGCGCCAGATCCGGCATCGGTCGACGCCAGTCTGGCTCCATGTCTACATCAGGGTGGAGGCCAGGGTCGACGCCGGCAGGGGACACAACCAGCATCGGCTGTGGATGTGGTGCCAGTGGAATCGGCACCGGGGGAGGTGTTACAAGGTCGAGCGGATCCAAGGCCTGGATCCAAGGGGGCCCTGTGGTACCGGGGCCAGAGCTGCCGAAAGCCCAGGGCCCCAGCAGAGTCAGCGGTGCCCAAAGGCACGCTGGCAGAGTCGGGCTGCCCACAGATGGAATGCATCGCTTCGAATGGGAAGGGGGGGGAACTCTGAGTCTTCCCTTGCGGTTCCATACTCGGAGCCACGGGAAGGGCACCACCCGATCCCTCATCATGTTGGCTGACCGACGGGGAGAAGTTGAAGAGCGACGGTCCTTCTTCGACTTCTTCTTGTCCCGAGGAGTGCGAAGACTTTGAAGAAGACTGGTGGTGGTAGCTCCGCGACCGGTACCTCAACCTCCCATGCGACCGGGACCTCGGACGGCATGGAGCTGACTGCCGGGCCCCGAAAAGCTTTTGAGACCGCTCCCAGAAACACTTCGGATTCATGGTCCGGCAGTCGGAGCACGACATGGGGTTGTGGTCGCGCTCCAGGCAAAACAGGCACACACGGTGCGGATCCGTCACCGACATCACCTGGCTGCAGGAGCCGCAAGCCTTAAAACCGGGCATCCCGGATGTGCTCCCGGAGTCGAAGACTCAAAATCGATGTCAACAAAAGTTGGCAAAAAGACCGTCGCCACCTTTCAACACGCAGGGATACTGCTGACGAAAAATTCTCTGGATCCAGTCTGACGTCTGGGGGTAATTCTAAGGTAAGGAATCTGTAACTGATTGTCACTTTTAGATATTACTAATTAACAAAAATTATTTGTCACCCAAAATTGCACATCAGAAAAAACTTTAACAACCTCCCCTTTGATGGTTTTTCAAAAAAACAAAAGTCCATTAATAAACATTATTAATAAGCCATTCGTTTGTTGAAACTTTCATCTTTTTCGATAACCGTAAACTCTCCTTTAATTGTTGATACATTCAATCCTTATACACATCTATCAGAATTTTTTCTCTTTCACAACTTATTATAACGTTTTGTCTTATCAATTTATCTACTTGTTATATATTCTAGAAACGTTAATAAGAACAATGTGTTAGAACCGATTGAAGAACATCACCACTAATGCTAACCGACCACTGGCCGACTTTACCAAAACTTCTTCCAAACTCTTATTCAGGATCCTATACTCTCCCATACGCCTGGCTCTGTCAATGATCTAATCTAATGAGTAACATTAGTCATTGTACTAATGGGATGTAAGTACAACTGTGAGAAGTTGGCCTGGCATATGCTGTCCTCTAGTTATAGGGGACACCTTGCACCAGTCCAATTCGACTCTTATGGTGATAGGTTAAAGACAACCTTTAAAGAAAGCTATCCTAGTGGTAGCTGTGGAGAGCAGCCTTCAGGCTAAGTCTTGAAGGAGTGTTAAGCTTATTGTTTTACCATAGAGAACCTCTTGAATAACCAAATGAAAGAGTAGTCCACACAACTATATATATAAAATATATGTATTTATTCTAGGAATAACCCCACTTGTCTCTTTATGAGGCTAGAGGTGAAGATAAAATTCAAACAAGCATTGATAGTTACAATAAATAGCACTGGAATCACAGGGCCCCAGGGGGGGGACCAAACTATATATCAAATAAGTGGTATAAGACCCACAACAATTCTACAGACAATGCCTAGGGCATTTAGGGTCGCTGGCCCCTTGTGAAACCACCCAAGGTAGTGAGGAAGGGGACCCACGGGAGACGCGTGCAGTGGCTAAAGCTACTGTCGGGATCTCTATTAAAGCCTATGGAGAATGTCGCGGTTGGATTTTACAAGTTTAAAAACACTTCTAGCAGGAGTTCAAGTTCAATACTTTAGAGTTAAGCTTTTGAAGAGCCCATACCCACGAGAGTACCGAGGTACTACTGTTACCTGCCCCAGGGAAGCCGGGTGCATAGGTCGTTTTCGATGTCGGGTCGCGGGCTGATTTTCAATGGCAAAACGTGAAGAACTGCTGCTAGCAAGAAGCGTTGTCGTTGTCGTGAAGAATGAAAATGTAGATCTTGTATAGAAGGACCTGAAAGCAGAGGGGACAGAGTCTGGGTCACGGCACAGTGACCAGGGGGCTCAAGAGAAGGAGCCCTTCAATGTCGGGTGCTTCCAGGTGGAAGAGGTGTAGCTTGGATCGTCAGCCACGGGGTCCAGGAGGCGTCAAGGAAGGCCAGCTTCTGGAGGGCGACTGTCCCACGAAGGATGAGGGTCGCTGCGGTGTTAGTGTCCGGATTGGATCCACTAAGCCTTGGCAACCGCAACCCATGCAAGAAACACTATTGTAACAGTTGTCCGGAGCTAGCATGGTTTATAAACTGGTTATCTCCTTTAGGTAAGCAAATTTATCAGGGTTTCTCCAATTGGAAGTGCTCAACTGGTCCTCCGAATCTACATTTCAAAACAATGTGTTTTAAACTGATTCTAGATATATAACAGCAATCGTGGTGAACTCTGAAATAGCACAGTACTCGTCTTCGGCTCTGACACAGAATGTACAATTTTCTACCAAAAGTGAAGGAACGTTACAAGCAAAGAAAGTTCAACCATAATTCACACTTCTGTGTCCATAATAGAATCTTAGGTTTCCTTCATGTTAGCTAGAATATTTTACATTTCGAATATTTGCAGCTTGAGAGGTTGATGTTTTGGTTCTTCAAGCCATCAGTGTGTGCGACCATCGTCAGGAAAAAGTACTGAATTGAAACGAATTCTCCCATCTCTAGTGCCCAAAACATAATACTTGATCCACTGTCAAAACCAAATGTGTCAACAAATCAGACTCCAGCTGAATCAAAAAGTTATCACTAAATTGGCAAAGTCAAATGGAATAGCAGAGGTGAAGGACCCCGCAGACTACCATCAACGGATAAATTAAGTTTGATAGTGGAAAATTATCATTATTACTCACATATTTGACAAATCATATACAACAGTGCACATTAAGTATCAGATGCATATCCACAATAAGATAATGGTGCTACACAAACTCTGCCAAATCAATTCTTAGCTAAAGGCATGGGAGTACAGTGTCATAAGTCAGATACTATCTATTTAAAAGCACACTAAAACGTAGGACAATGAGTTCCTTAGTAAAAGGATAGGGCAAGTGACAAAATATTCACAAAAGCAGTACCCAGCTGTGGAGTGGTAGCAATAGGTAATGAAATACCAAAAGCTCAAGGTGTAAGACGTAAACAATCAACTGTTGGACAACATATTTGGAGTTTACAGCATACACAAGTAAACACAACAGAAAGAACTATATATTGTATTTTACTCGAGAAAGAGAGAAAGAACGTGAGATTCTTAAACACAAAATCAATTCGCTGTGGCAGGAAATACATAAAAATAAATATTATTGAGTGGCGAAAGCTTAGCTCTGCAAGACGAGGTTCGAGTGACAGTCTGAGAAAGTAAATTCAAAGTTAGCCATTAACTGCCAATGTTGACTGCCTACTTCCAAAAGAGAAGTGATTTAGAGCTGTACCAATGGAGCTAGTACCAATAGAATACATAAGTCAATTAGATACAATTCTAAGCTCAATAGATGCTAAGGAAATTTGAGTGGTGAAAACACTGAAAACCATCCAGGTACGTAAACAATTACTGGCAACATAACTGAAACCAGTCTTGAATTTTTCATCATCTACAAAAATAACAGGAATGTTCAACTTGCAAGGCCATTATTTTTGTGGATGAAAAAGTCAACAACAGCTTTATCACATGTCCAGACCATAAAATCACAATTAGTGCAATTAGAAAAGAAAATCTTTGAAAATTCCATTTTACAACATGACAATTCTCCACTTAAAAGTGTTCAGGAATGAGCAAAGACTTCCTGGATTTTAAGAAAACCATGAAACTGAAGAGGGATATTCTATTGGTCAGTAAAGACAAACACGTTGAGATAACGATCTTTAGATCATTCACCCACCTGAGACAAAACAATCAAGTGGCTTATGAGTTTAACTTAGACAGACATTGTACCAAATGTTTTTGTGACACGGAACTGTGTTAAATATCTGCTGCATCACTTTTAAGAGATTATGAGAAATTCCCAAACTGTATTTAACTGTTCAATTTTTCTGAGCAGTATGTGATTTTGTTTTCAACTTTAGCATTTAATTTGTTGTGCAGTGTGCATAAGGACAGAAAGTTGATACGTCTCCAACCAACAGAGTATCTGAGATTTTAATCACTTTGAAAACTTCTATTAGATTGCATGCATAGTGCATTCACTTTCAATTTTCAAAGTAAATATACCATTAACAAATACTGGTTGAACTATTGTTACTGCGCAAAACTATGTACATCCAGGTTTCTCCTGGGTTTATAAGGTAACCTTATTCTTGATAAGCCTCTCTGGAGATGTCGAACTTCTCCATGCTGATAAAGAGGAAAGTCTGAAGACTCACTACAGCATTTTATGGACGGCATTATCTCTATTGTTTAAGTTGCTTGAGTAGTCGGATATTTAAAAACTACAACTGATACAATTCCAACATAAAAGAATTATATGTAAACAGTGGCCTAGAAAATAGACTTAAATGTCAAAGACCACATACTTGAAAAAACATCTAGAAGGATAAATAGGATTTGATGTATAATATTTTTTTTTCACATTTGGTTACATGTTTGACGTTTCAATTCTTTACCGAGCCTCTCATTACAGTAACAAGAATGGCACAATAAAGATACACAAACAAATCACCACACGGGGCAAGAATATCAACAAAGTAAAATACAAACCCATGATCCATCTGCAAGCCATATCCCCATTAAAACAGTTAATGAGAAAGAATTTAACCGAGGGGAAAAAAACACCACACAGCCATTGAGGGAGGAAAGGGAAAAGAAAAAAAAGAACGCACTCGTAATGAGGAGGGAGGATCGCAAGATAAAAACCCCACACAGAAGGAAGTCAAATATGAAGACGTCCTGTTCCTAACCTCCTATATTAAGGGTTAATATCAACTTTTAGGAACAGTTTAGCATAACTTTATATTGTTGAGGTACATTTTTATTCTTTTCTCTTTCAAAGGGATTTGTAGATCAATGAGATGTCACAGACTGACTGTAGGCGACATGGTATACCTCTAAAGTAGACTTCATTCAGAATCCAGCAGTCATTTTTGTCTGATTCATAAATATCCATGTTGTTGTTCCGACACCCCAAAATAGTTATCAACTGAAATGCTCAATAGTAATAGGCTAAAATAGGACCAGCAATCCAATGCCAGAATATCCCCACTGCAATGTTAACAAGGTAAGCACAACTGCAGAACTATTGTTCAGATTACATGGATGATACAGACTCAGCCTTTTGGTTACCCAGATCTAATACAACCAGGCCTCAGGCAGCAAGCTATTCCCATGCTACAAAGATTTTCAAGAGACAGACAAATAGGTTAGATAGATCACATTGTTTTCACAGGTTAGACATTCTCCAAATGTAGCAGAAACGTCATACTACACATTAGACATCAGATTTATCACTCAGTTTACAAAAAGATTAGAGGCTCATTTCTCAAAAAGAATACCACTCCCTTCACTACATAGAGCTCAGATGCTTAAACAGCAGAGTTAGTTCTTTGTGCACACAGAAGTGGCATGCCTAAGACTCCAAAAACAGTTCTGCCATTCAAAGTACAGTTTAAGCAAACGCCTGCCTTGAACATCAGAGTTCTCTCACTTGCGCAAAAGTCTGAGGCTTCACTCGGTCAACAATTATCCTCTAGTCTTTACACATCCCATTTGCTCAGGCCTCAGACAAGAGCCAATCTTAAAGTTACCAGGATCTCAGCCTACAACCTGTAAATCTCAGTTCCATCAATCTACATACACAAATATCAGACTCAGACCTTTCTTTCATAAGTTACTTCTCGCATAAGGCAGACAAACAAGTTCAAATTGGAAATAATGGAGTTATAAATCTTAAAGAGTGATAGCAGAACAATCTCCCATGTTACACAAATCTTGCACTCTTGTAGAACTGCCTCTCAGATTTCAAAGATCAAAATGGGTTAAACTTCAGATAGTAGAGCGATCCCTCAAATTAGACAGATTTCACACTTAGCGTTCCTTTTTTCCCCTTCAATAACCAGAAGAGGTTGCTAAAGATTCATTAGATGGCACATTCAAATTACCAGCCAAGAAGAATGCCACCCTAGTCTATATACACCAGGCTGCACCCATTCTTCAGTTCCAAAAAGAACTGAAAGTCAATCTCTTTAAGCATCCCCTCATCAGATTGTAATTACGGAGTCGACGAAAACCACTGGGAAGTTGCACACTGCTCCAACTACTTTCAATGATGCTTTGGCAAACTCCTTAGCAGGACCTGCCATTTGCAGCTTACCTCTGAACCCTCCTCTCTCGACTATATCCCCACCTTAACTGCTTTGAGCATTTTTCCTCCTTATGCAGTAGCCATTGGAAGTCTCAGGTACAGCACCCCATTAAGCTCACTCAGTCTGCTTAATTCACCAGCCTTACTTTACACCCACTAATAGCTCTCACAGTCCCCCCCCCTTAATACCCTATCCATACTCTTGTGTACTAGTTCTGACTGATAAACCCTTGCATGCAGTTGAAGAAAATGGCACACTGCTGCACAATCATCCTAAGATTCCAGTGTGTGAGACTCGATGTGACGACCGGTTTCTTGGGCTCCAGTTGCATCAAATGGAGATGTGTACTGTAAGCGTCCTGAGGTCACAGTACTAAAGGACTGTTCCAAAAATGTTCTTGCGGTAAGATCATGCCTGTATAGAACCCTACAGGTGTCACCTGGAACAGAACTGTGGGTGAGAATTCTAGTGCAGTCAGTTGGAGCCACAACTGCCTGTTGTATGGTTGGTGGTTCTATACTGGAACATATGTAGAATAAATCCTTTGGCGCTTACACTTTGTGACTTGGGTGTTCATCATAACACTGGCGATGAGTTGAAACCTGTTGGGCACAGGTCCAACCAACCTTGCTGTGAACCCACTGTAGGCCTCTTCAGATTTCTTCTTGGAAGATTTAACTCAAGGTATGTGGCACATTATTGTATTGTATTGCGATTGTATTTATATAGCTCTTACTATCCCTGACGAGGTGTCGAAGCTCTTTTTTGGAGCGCTACTCCGGAACCCAAAAAGGTTTAGTGGTGAATTAGTATAGGGAAATATGAAATTAATTTGAGCTGTGGACATGTTAGTCTGTTATTTGGATTGAAAAGGATAGTGGAGGGATAGAAGAACGAAGGGCTTGCATTTATATAGCGCTTGCTACCCTTGATAAGGTCTTGAAGTGCTTTTCGGCAAGTAGCAAGCTACAACAGAATCCAAAAAGTATTAGTAGTAAATTAGCATAGGGAAATATGAAATTAATTTAAGTGGTGGACAGGTTAGTCTGTTATTTGGATTGAAAAGGAATAGTAGAGGGATAGAAGAGGGAAAGGCCTAGAAAGGTTTTTTGCGGAGTTCATAGCAATAGGAGGAGGTTTGGGATGAGTAAATGAAAGGCGAAGGGTAAAGAGTCAGAGGGAAGGGTTTAGAAAGGCTTTTTTGGGAGATCTAAATAGTAAACGAGGTTTGAGATGATGCAAGGAGGGGAATAGGAGGGAAAAGTTTAGAAAGGGTTATTTTGGGGGTCATAGTAGTGGAATGGGGTTTGGGATGAGTGACAGAGTAGAGGTAGAGGATATATTGAGAGAGGTATAGGATGAGAAATAGGGTAGTGCATTGGAAATAGTAGTAGAATGAGGTTTGAGATGAGTCAGAGTTAAGTGGCAAAAGCTCAGCTACGGGCACACTCACCATTAATAAGAGACGTCTGGCGGGCATTTTCCGCATTTTTGACATTGCCATTGGTGCGCGAGGCTATCTGGCGGTGCTCGGGCTTCTGCTACTTGTAAGCGTTCTATTGAAAGTGTGCGAAAAACTGCTTGCATCCTCCAGATTACTCGCGCTGTCATCTAATGTGCCAACCTTCACATCACACATTACGTCCACATGTAATGTGGTGGCCATACTGGATTGTGGCCATGCGGATTCGCAAGAATGGATCAATACTACCACATGTAATCATGGGATAAAACTTGCTATGTAACATTTTATTTTCTACTTTGGAGAGCCTCTCACGGACTGGCTACGAAATTTAGAACAGCATACCACTAATTGAGGTACTTACTGGAAGCATATCGTTCTGCTTTTAGAAGGAGATATCTTCCGATTTTACTGATAAGTGACTTTAACAGAAACATAGTAGCCTATCCTGAATACAGCAGGCAGTGGAAATACATTTTACAGGGTGGTTTATGTTCTGTTAACTATTCTACCGCTTATTCGTCAAATTACAACCTTTTAGCAAGAACTTGACAATAATAACATTCTTATACTAGATCACAAGGATCACCACAATTGTTTTTATCATGGCAGCTGGGAACATGTCCCAACCTCCTCCATTTCACTCTGAAAAAGGAGATCCTGTGCTACCCTGGAAACAATGGCAGAAACAATGTGACTCCTACCTTCTACCCATAGAGGAGAAACTTTTTCAGCTGTTAGAAAACAAGCTATACTTCTGCACAATCTAGATGTGGAAGGGAGGAGTGTTTATGAAAGTTTGGAGAAGGTGAATTTATAAATGTATTTGAGATATCCATGACCATGTTAAAAAAAACATTTTGGTTCTCAAATGCTAAAGTTAAAAAAAAGTGGGCACCTTCATTGCTTTTCCTAAAAGCAATTAGCAAGAACGTATGATTTTGGTTATCTAAAGGATTCTCTAACCAGAGATTAGTTGGCTATGTGTACCAACAGCTAGAAAGTACAAGAGAATCTTTTGGCTAAAATTTTTTTTAAGGAGGCTATAGCTATTGTGGAAAGTATGGAAAATACCAACTTTGGGGTAAAATAAGGGAGGGATGGGAAAAGTAATGAGGAGGTAGATAGAAATAAAGGATCCGGTGTGTGAGGTTATTATGGGATGTACGTATGGTTGTAATTGCAATGCATATGTGTTGAAAAATAACAGTTTCACGTGAAATTAGGGATAATTTGAGAGCAATGGGAAATGCAGTATGTGAGGTGGTGAGTGTAACATGATTGCTATGGACAGTAAAAACAAAAAATAAAGTATAGGGAAATGTTTCAAATGTGGAAGTGAAGGACATTACTCAAACAGCCCTGGGTGCTTTGCTAGGGTCACAGAATGTGAAAAGACAGTTGTGTTGTGTGAGACGAAGAATGTTGGAATTGACAATCATCCCACTTCTATGCCTAACTGTGAAAGATTGGTGGGAGTAAAGAAAAACTAGTGTTGACTGATTCTGGATAACCTTATATGATGATTGGGAATAAGAACTGGGAGAAGGAGTTTGGTGAGGATAATATTTATTTTTTCCCTCCGGACATCAATCCTGTGGGCAATGGGGGTGCCAAAATAGATGTGATTGATTATACTGTGAAGAGCACTTTTAGAGAGAAAAAGTAGGGAAGGTTTACATTGCCAAGCAAGGTGACAATCTATCGGGTTAGCGACATCAAGGCGGTAGGAGTATTATTACCCTGAGTTCTGTACTGATGAGCAGCATTTTCTTACTGTCCAATACTTAGATGAGTGAGATCATGGTACAACATTTTCTGAAAGTAATTCACAAGGAATTAGGATTACTGAAAGGTTTTGGGCATAAAATAATTTCAAAGAGGAATGCTACACCATGTATGCATAAGGTAAGAAAAGTATCCAATGTAATGTTCCGTCCTCTGTAAGAAGAATTACAGAGGATGCTGAAGTTGGATGTGATAGAACAGGTCGAGTCATAGGCTTTTAAGCATATTTGGCTAGACCGTCATCCTTTACCGAACATTTAGGACCTACTTACCTATTCTGGCGAGTTGACTAAGAACAGGTGTTCTGTTCAATCAGAATGTAAAGGAGCAATAAAGATGCCCTTAAATTTGGTTTTTATCTTGTCACATTTGCTCTGTTTAGAGACAGAGGTCAGAAGTCAGTTTCCAACTAAGCGGAGTCCAAGGATTTTTTAAAGTGAATTGTCCGACCTGTGTGAAACAAAAGGCAGCAGGGTAACTGGGTTTTTCCTAACACACATTTAAATAATAACTAAATAAACTGTACCAACATTTTAAAATAGATTTCAGTAGCCGTGAAAGCACATTTTTGTTGTACTTCTGTGTGATGAAAGAAATATCTTAATAGGATGAAAAACTAAATCATAACACTTCACTTGGTGAAGTGCAAATGGCAAATATGTTTTCTTAAACCCAATTTTTACAGATTATTGTTAATACATTGTATAGTGCTAGCAGTAAAGCTGCAAGGTAGTGGGAAGTTTGTCCATTTTTTGGAAATAAACTGTCTATAAATGAGTGCGCTACCACATCATGCTTTAGTAATAAATGTATTAAAAGTGAGTGATTACACATAAACTGAGAAACACTCCTGCCCTTGCCCTGATGGCAATGCTATCAGTAAACTGAGAGGCAAGTCCGGGATCATATGTACCCTATATGTGGGCTGGATCCTTATTACACATGGAGCTAATGTTAAGTCTATTTAATCAAACAAAAGAGTTTTGTTTTGTATAGCAGAAATGCTGAACTCACATATTTGAAGTTGAACTCAAATGAGAATGAAGGAAAAGGTGACTCTGTAAATTAAAATATTTGCAAATGATCACACAATTTGAGACCGGTTTATGGGCCAAGTACATTACAGTCAGGTCAAGTAGATTATTCAAGTTACTCAACCTGCAGGTCTAGTAAAGTTTTTATGATTTTTCAAGGCTTGGGAGGTGTTTTTAGTGTGATAGATCTGTCCTCAGCGTACCATCGGATGCCCTTGCATGTTGATTCAAGGCACCTCACTTCATTTATTACACCACTGGGTGCGTACAGATTTAAGTGGATGCCTTTTGGATTAGCCTATGTGGCTGTATGCTTTCAAAGGGTAATAAAAAGAGTGTTGGAGGGAGTTCAAAGGTAATTTTCTTCTAGTATGATAATTTGATTTCAGGGAAGGAGGTGGAGGAACATGACGCACTTTTGATACAGGTGTTTAAGAGACTACGAGATGCTGGACTGGCTTTAAAAAAGAAGAAGTGTAAATTTCTGGTGACATCGGTTGAGGTTTTAGTACACAAAATCTCTGGAGAAGGTATCAAATCAAATTTGGAGTTAGCTAGGAGCATTGCACAAGCACAAATACCTATAGATCCTGACCAGGTGAGATCTTTTGGGGGGATAAGCTGAATTTTGATCCAGATTTATGAAGAACTTTGCCTGTGTGTCTCAGCTATATTGATTATTGTTAAGGAAGGGACTGACATTTGTCTTGTCAGAAGACTACACCAGTGTATCTGACTCAAGCAAAAGCAGTATGTGCCATGTCTACCCTTGGGCATTTTGATACATGTGAAAAAACTTTATTATTCACCGATGCACGCTGGCGTGGTTTAGGAGCAAGGAGCAATGCTTTCACATGAGGTGGGAGGTGAGGAGAAGGTGACTGCATTTGCTTCAAGCTCACTGAAAGGAGCCGAACAAAGTTAATCCGCGATTGAGCGCAAGGCTTTAGTGAAGGCATGGGCTATTCATCATTTTAAGTTTTATTTGTAGGGGATACCTTTCACTGTGAGGACGGATCATCACCTTTTGGTACACATTTGTTCGTGCAGGGATAGTAGTAAGTTGACTCCATGGATAAGGTGATGGTCTGAGGGTTTTTCTTATTTTAATTTTGTTGTAGAGTATGTGCCAGGTGCAAGTAATCATACTGCAGACTGTATTTTCCGTTTTCTGGTGGATACTGCTCGGGGTTCCCATCCCACTCAGATACAGTCTACTGTTGAGAGAGAGAGACAGAGAGATATGCATTTGGTGGGGTGGGCTAAGGAGAATGCAATTGATAAGGATGATTGGAGTTGTATGCGAAACAGTGATAAGGAATTGATGCTAGTGAGTGAGTATGTGGTGAATTGTTAGTCAGTCTCTCACAATATCCCTGTTGATGTCAATTGTTATAGGAAGGTGCATGATGAGTTGAGTTTGAAGGAAGGGAATCTTTTCAGAGGAGAGAAAATAGCTCCACCAGGAAATCAGAGAGAGAAGTTGGCCAGTTGGGGCATGAGGGGCATTTGGGGAGGTACTCTAAGGCAAGGTTGTCTGAATGGTATTGGTGGGCAGGGGTGATTCTTCAAGCTGTATGTGTGGTGAAACATTGTTGGGAAACGCTCCAGGAGTAACAAAACCAAAGTGACATGACCTTTAGCTCCTGTGGAGGTGGCACTTGAACCCTGGATTAGATATCATGGGTCTTTTTGATCTCCTTCCCCAGTGTGAGAGATATGTTTTGTTGCTCGTGGACTATACATCCAAATGGGTAGTAAAAGTTCATTTTGTGAATATAAAAACAGTTATTGAATTTTTGAAAGATGAATTTGCACGTGATAGTATACTAGAGTCTATTCTATTATTAGTGATAAGAAATGACTGACTTTTTGGGGGGAAAATGTATCCAGTATACATTTGAGAACTCCATTATATTCACTTCAGGCCAATGGGCTTGCTGAAAAGATGAATATGATGGTGAAAGACTGTGTTCAAAGAACTCTGGAATTTAGAGTCTCTCTCAAAGATGTGTTAAGCGAGACTTGGTGGGCGCAACGGAATGCTTCCAATAGTATCACATTAAGGTCTCTGTTTTCTATATTAAGAGGAAAGACATCATATTCAAAGCTAAATATTGCATAGTTGAAGTCTGGATATTTGGTGTTGAAGTTAAAATCACTGGATGAATGGGTGATTTCTGACAGGAGAAAGATACCAGGAAAAATACAAGTTATGCTTTGCTAGATTGCATTTTGGGAAATAGATTTCTTGGAAAGTGGGCGATGCGGTGTTGGTGAAAGAAGACAGGGTTGTTTGAGCAAGTTGTGTTTAAATTTATGGGCCCATTTATCATATAGGAAGTGAGGAAGAATGTTGTTGTTTTGGATTCAGGAGATGTATAGAGTATGTCTCCATTGGTAAAAAGCCTATTTGGTTCAAAATAGTAGTGGAGCTCAAATATATTCTGCAATTGGAACTTGTCGAATACTAAACAAGAGAATAAAAAGGAAACCTAAATGGCACCAATATTTTGTAATAAATTAAAGCTTAATGTGTTAAATTTGATGTCATGGCTTTGCACAGGATTTCCATGTGACAGTCTATGTTTTGTTTTATTTTTGTTTTGTCTTGTTGCATTTTCATTAGAAGGCTAAAGAATGTGTTGCAATGCTCTTCTTGTGATGAGAGCATGCCTGTATAGAACCTTATAGGTGTCAACTAAAACACAACTGTGGGTGAGGATTCTAGTGGAGTCAGTTGGAGCTACTCCTGCCTGCAGTAAGGTTGGTGGTTTTGTGACATATTTTCTTATTAACATGGACCCCAAACTGGATAACCAAGTACTCCTTAATAGCATGTGGCGAACCAAAGCCTAGGACGGCTTACTAAAGGAGGTGAGGTGTGTTACACTTTCAGAATACGTGTGTTACACATTCAGAATACAATTTGCACTGTAATACCAGCTAATAAGACCACTGTCCAGTCAGTGCTTTACTTTATAAAAGTAAAGTATGTTAATCCACACCAGAAAAATATACTAAACATAGAGCTAAGATACACAGTGGAAATCGTAAGTCTCAACAATCCTCTGGGCTAGGGTTGTGACAACAAACAGTATTATAGCATCTAGACGCTAAATACTATAAAAACACAGTTAGCACCATGGTGCACAAAATTAATCTTCAAAGCTTGCACAATGGTACCAACACTTGTATTGTAGTGAACTGGTTTTAGCAGTTGATATGAAGTCCAATGTTCCTCATCCGTCTACTGCCACACCATACAAAGCAACAAAAGTGCTCACCCTTCCTTTATGAGGATACTGCTCTGGTGGGGACAGGGGTCTGAGTAGGGGTGCCTGATGTCTTACCACAGTTACTGGAGTCCCAATAATTCAATAGTCACATGGTTACCTGTAGGAGGGTAGTGGCAGGCCACAGTGCCAGTCCAGCTGAATACCCCCACAAGGCAAAAAGCAGCTGTATCACAGAGCGCTGGTTGCAATCTAGAGTTTCTAATAGTAGGGCACCAACGGGGATGGTGCTACTTGCTACAAGTGCATGACAAGCAAGGAGGAAGCTGGACACTAAGCAAGTCCTGGGACAGACACCAAGGATTCAAATGGTCGGGGCGTGGCCACGCAAGCGTCCGATATGGCCGCTTGCTGCTAAAGCTCCGCCGGCCAACGCAACAACTCCAGCATTACCCCCGAAATGCTCAGCTGTCCAGACCTGTTGGTGCCGCACTAGTACATAGGAGGGGACCCTGCACTGATCGCTCCAACTATGAGAAGATACGGAGCCGGCGTTCCTGATATTCGGCAGAGATGTCCGAGGGCCGCGGCGAACTGTGAGGCGTTTCCCTGGGCCTGGGTGTTGACGCTGACCAACTGCAGATCTGCCGCGACTCGTGGTGAGAGGGGGCCGGAGGCCGTAGCGGTCGGGCCGGGTGCTGGCGGGCTGCTTTACACTTCCACCCCTGCGGCGCAACATAGAATCGATGGGGCTGTCCCCGCGTGGCTGCACCCGCACATTGCAGTGTGAGACGAGCTCCGCTGCGAGACCGTATCGGGGACAGGGCCCATCCGTCTGCCTACGGCGCTGCTGAGGGCGGGTGCGAGAGCGCGCTGAGCAGGGGGGGGACCTGGCTTCCCGCATCCTTAGCTTGCCTCGCCTGACTGCGCAGCTGCCCCCTCTCTCTCCCATCTTGAGGGGCCTTCAGGGGGACTTGAGCTACCGCCACTACAGCACGATTGGCTTGGGTTACAGGTCCCTGCTGCATCATCTGGGCCTTCACCATCGTCGCTTCTGTACAAGGGGGGAGCGCAGTCTACACCTTGGGACTCCCTTCCACTACCTCCTCTGCAGTAGACTTCCTCTGGAGATGTGCAATACGCGGTTGCCCTGGCCGGAATACACCCCATGGTGTGACGTATATTGACCTGTTTATGCCCCTTCACTTTCATGGTGATACTCTTCGGGCGGCTGCTGCTAATTGGGGGTCAAGTCCGTTGTGTACGAAGAATGCCATTGTACCTGCTGATTCAGTCGTGAGCTCCCGGTGGTATTGATGAAACTATGGCCCGTACGCAGCACTAGCTGAGTGCCGTCACCACTGTGGGATCTCGTGGTGCAGCTGTCGGGCTGTTGTCTCTTTTCTCCGGTGCCAGATTGCATTTGAAGGGCCTGCTCTGAGACGAGAAACGCGCACACCCAACACCATTCACTCCCACGTCCTGATCTGGGGGTGACCGGCTGCGGAGTAACAGGTCTACCCATCATCCACGACTGCACTCCCTCATTTAGATCGGTGACTGGTTGCTCCTGACCCTGTTGACTATGCTCGGTGACTCGTTGTCACTCTGTCTCTGCGTAGCACTCTTGCGCCGCGGCATGGCCCACAAAGATCCTAAGCAAAGGACCCTACCCTTTGAAAAAGTAGCGGACAACACCTCTGAAGAGTCCTCAAGTATGGCAAGTGTCGCCCAGGGAACGGACGAAGCATATGGGGCTTCCTCCTTATCCGCGTCGATATTTCTAGAGATGAGAGCGGGTTTCAGGCCTCTTGATGGAAGATTTGACACGTTATACAAAAGCTTGGCCGACATGAGTGCTAAAGTCCAGGCACATGACCGACGCCTAGATGTAGTGGAGGCCCGCGTATCAGACATTGAGGAAAGCTCAGCGCAGTCTCTGAAACGCCTGGACAGGATGGAGCGAATTCTAAAGGAGGTCGCAATTAAGAACGAGGATTTAGAGGCGCGAAGTCGGCACAACAACATTCGCATTTTGGGCATACCAGGGACTGCTACGGCGGGCAGAATGGATATTTTTGTGGAACAACTGCTATCTGATTTGTTTGGAAGGGAGGCATTCACCCCAGGTTTTGTAATTGAGCGTGCGCACAGATCCCTTGGGTCTAGACCCAATCCTGGCTTGCCACCGAGGCCCAAAATTGCGAGGGTCATGAATTTCAGAGACCGAGATTCAGTTTTGCGTCTGGCCCGAGAACGTGGTGACAGCATTTGGCAAGGCTCCAAACTCTCTTTCTTTCCAGACTTCACTGTTATGGTGCAGGATGCATGCCGCAAGTTCAACAGGGTGAAGGCTACCCTCAGAAACTTGGGACTGAAATATGGAATGCTCTATCCTGCTAGACTTAAAGTAGATGCGGGAGGTCGCTCTCGTGTATTTGACAATCCGACGGAGGCACAGGAGTTCTGCCACACCTACAAGAAGAATAACAGCAGACTCAGGACGGGGGAAGGAGTCCCTTACAATCGACACAGCGGATCAGTCGCCAGCATGAAGCTCTTTTCGAACTCAGGGACTGGTTGACATGGCTTCCCAACTCTTACATTGAACTATGCGGTGACATTGGGTAATGTTTATTATTCATATTTGATGTTGTAAATTAGTTGCGGCCGACGTGGTGTTGCCACCCCTCATGGTGTATACTTTCTTTTTGTTTTTATTTCACTGTGTGCGGTAGTGGGTTTCTCATGATTGGTTATCCAACTGTATAGTAAGTTGGCACTTCCTGTTCAACATTGGGTCATGGTATTGCCTTACATGGGATCGGGTGAGGCTGGGTGGCGGGAGGTGGGGGGGGGGACTTTGAGATGATTATGCATTTTCACTGTTGGTACGAAACAGTCGCTTACACATGTTCCTTTTTTCAGTATGACATTCGACACATGTTTTTTTTGTAAATACTCATTATGGCTCAGCTAGGTAATAGTGTTGGTCCCTCTGCTCTAGCCCTTATGTCCTGGAATGTCCGGGGACTCAACAAAACCCGCAAACGTCGCCAGGTACCCAACTATTTGGTGCAACAAAGTCGACATTGCCTGTTTGCAGGAAACACATTTACCTAAAAGCACAGATACACGCATGGCTTCTAGTTGGGGAGCGCATAGATATTTTGCTAACTATAGCAGTTACGCTAGGGCCGTTGCTCTTCTCAATCACAAAAGGCTCCCCTTTAGCCCTGGTAAAGTGGTGGCAGACGGCGAGGGCCAGTTCCTTATTGTCACGGGCATGCTCATGGGTCATTTCATTGCTTTAGTGGGCGTATATGGCCCGAACGTTGATACTCCAGATTTTTTTCACTCGCTAGATACACAGTTGATTAAGCTTGAACCTAATTTGATTGTCATGGGTGGGGACTTCAATTTATTATTGGATCCCGGATTAGACAGTACCTCCACGTCCCCCGACTCCAAACCACGATCCAGACGCGTGCTGCAAGAGATTTGTACACAGCTGTCATTGATAGACATTCGGCAGAAGCGCAATCCTACTGATACGTCCTACACTCATTATTCTGGCTACCATAATACCTGGACTAGAATAGATTATTGGTTGGTCTCTCCCGGGATAGCCTGCTGGTTTAGAACCTTGAAACCTTACCACGGACATATTCGGACCATTCCCCGGTAATTCTTCACTTGTCGGTTCCACGTCCGGAGGGTTTTGAGCGGCAGTGGCGGTTTCCAGGTAGGGCGTTGCAGGATGAGATCTTCAATGCGGATGTCCGAGAGGTTATTGAGGATTATTTTACTATAAATATGGGATCTGTAGATACTTGTGCGGTCCTATGGGAAGGCTTTAAAGCGTACATCAGAGGTATCTGCATCGCTAAAAGTGCCAGCGTCCTAAAAGATTTGCGCAACACACTGGCCCGAATTGAACGGGATATCTCTGCATTGGATTCTGAATTACTCCTCAATGCCACGGTAGATGCTGAGACTCTGCGATTAGCCCAATTGGTGGACTTCCGTGAAGCCGCAGACAGGGAGTTGTTGTATTTGGGGAAATATCAGTCAGCTAGGAGGTATTGCGAGGGCAAAAGGCCTGGTAGGGTACTGGCACAAATGCTTCGCCCCCCCCCCCATAGTAAGGCATATATAACCGAGATTTGCTCCCCCCCCCCAGATCAGCCGGTGACCTCCACATCGGAAATCCGTGACACTTTTGTTGCTTATTTTAAGACGTTGTACAGTTCCAAGATTGGACAAGACCTTGAGGATCAGGAAAATTACTTATCTGAAATTGCATTGGTGTATCTTCAAAAAGGTATGCTAGAATTCTTGGCTGAGCCCATATCAGAGACAGATGTGATGGGGCCGATAGAAGCACTCCGCGGCTCCTCTGCCCCTGGGTTGGACGGATTTACAGGTGACTTTTATAAAGCATACAAAGATATCCTGGCACCCCAGTTGATCAAAGTGTTTGCAGAGGCTCTGGACAGATAGGTACTTCCTCCCACGCTTCGGGAGGCCACCATGATTCTTCTTCCCAAGCCTGGCAAGGACCCCTCACTCTGCAGCTCCTATAGACCACTCTCTTTATTGAACTTACATTACAAAATATTGGCTAAGTTCCTGGCCAGTAGACTCTCTCAACTAATGGAATTCATTATATCTCCGGCACAGTCTGGGTTTGTCCCTCACCGTTCCACTTCTCTCAATCTTCGGACCCTCTTCACGGTCATTCACAGAATTGATCCAAAGGTCCCGGCCGCGGCTGTCCTATTGGACGCCAAAAAGGCCTTTGACTCTTTAGAGTGGCCCTTTTTTCTTTCAGTGATGCGTCGTATGGGGATGCCACTGGGATTCGTGGCTACTACCGCTCTGTTGTATACCAACCCAACGGCTAGACTCCGTATAAATGGTACGATATTGCCTCCCTTTTCTTTATCGCGCGGCACAAAACAGGGCTGTCCTATCTCCCCCCTTTAATTTATATTAGCTATGGACCCACTGATCAGGCATTTTCAAGAAAGACATTTACAATGAGGTCTACAATTGAAAACAGCACCTCTGTTGGTCTCACTGTATGTAGATGACACCATTTTGTACGTTCGCCACCCACAATACAATCTAGAACTAATTAGAAGGGAAATTCTACAGTTTGGACGCTTCTCAGGACTAGGCATTAACTGGCACAAATCTGTTATTTTCCCGCTAACAGAGAGCACCTCTTCCTGGGACTGCGGGTTTCCTTAGCAGTGGTGCCACGACTCTGTCAAATACCTTGGCATCCACGTACACTTAGACACAGCTAGTATTATCAGCTTAAATTATGGACAGGCGGTACACAGCTTGGAGGCACAGGTGGAACGCTGGCTGCGCTTTCCGCTATCAATGGCAGGCAGGGTCGCCATATTTAAAATGATTGTTCTTCCCAAATTTTTTTAATTATTTAATAACATTCCTATTCCTCTTACTAAGGTTTTCTTTATACAACTGCGCACACATCTGGTAAGGTTGGTTTGGGGAGGGAAGAGGCCTCGTGTCCGTTGGCAGGTACTTACTCTTCCGAGTGACAGAGGGGGTTACGGGTTTCTGATCCTTACCTATATCATTTGGTGGCCCAGTGCAGCTATGCCTATGCGTGGTATCATCCAGATGCATGCATTCCATTTCTGAGACTGGAGGCCGACTTTGTACTCCCCCGTAAACTGCACTCTGTGTTACCAAAACGCATACCCAGAGACCCACGTGACTTACAAACCGTTTCTAGTACTAGCTGGGCATGGGACAGATTGCGGAGGCTCCTAGGGCTTACCATAATGTATTTGCCGGCTCTGCCGCTTCCTAATTCTCTCTGGCTCCCTATCACAGACGAAGCACTGGTACAGCGCACGTTAACTAAGTTTAACATTACAAAAGTAGGGGATCTATACCCTGACGATCACGTTTTCTCCGTGTCAGAAGAGGCCAGATTTCTAGATCTTTTATGGATTCCTTTGTGTTACAACGCATCCGTTCTGCATTGAGAACAGCGCTACCCACTTATCCGATTGCACCTGACTCCATGGCCCCGTTGACATTGATTATTGAGAGTGATACGGGCACGCACTTAATTTCCAAAATGTATAGGTCATGCTCCAGTCTGCGACCAGTGACCGATGTTAAAATACGCATTGCATGGGAACAGGATCTAGGCCGCCCTATTACAGACACTCAATGGGAAAAGTGCTGCAAGGTAACGAGGGCAGTATCCTTAAATAGCAAACACAAACTTATCCACTTTAAATTTCTCCGCCGCCTGTATCACACACCTGCCATGGCGCATACAATTGATCCCACCAGACCCCATCACTGTTGTAAATGTTCCGCACCACACACGGACTTTGCCCACCTTACATGGATATGCCCGCAAATACAAACATACTGGGAGCAAATTCATAATACATTAAGAGATATGATAGGGCTAGCACTTATTCCCACTCCAGAAATTGCACTCATGGGCTACACAATTAATTTCCCCAAAAAGGTCAGGAGATTTGCAGCACTAGTGCTATTATTGGCTAAACGGGAAATAGCGTTGCCATGGGGCCTACTCTTCAGCGATGGCTACGTAGTCTGGCCTATTGTAATATTAATTGTGATTTATATTCTTCCTTAATGCCGAGTTTGTCGTGCCCCAAGGACATATGGGGCCCTTACAAAGCATACATTGAACGTGAGGGTCTAAAATCTGCTTCCCTAGTTGAAAATGGGCTAGTACCAGAGGGAGTGGGGTGAATGTACGGATATCTAAATGTTGGTCATATTTCAACATTTTTTCCTCTTAGTGAATTGTTAGGGAATCCCCTAACTTATAGGCTGCTTTTTAACCTTTTTTTTTTTTTGCCTTTTTTGAACAAGGTCTAGGTATGGGTGGCCCTTGCGGATTGTGGAGATGGGGGATGAGGGCGGGTCTGACCTGATTTAAACTTGCTTCTGTAACCATTTAAACTACCTATGCGAATGAGCCACATTGTATGACAATGCATGTTAGTGACGAAGGTTATGTGTCTTTCTTTTGATCAATGTACCACTTGGACACATTTGTGTATAAGAGATGTATAAGAAAATGTGAAAAATAAAATTATTAAAAAAAATAAAAAAGGATTCAAATGGTCAGTTCTTCAACAGGGTACTCTACCCCCAGCTATAGATGGTAATTGTAAGCACCCACAGTACAGTGGTGCGGTCAGTGGTGAAGCAGCCTTACTTAACTACCTTCAATGACAGTATGGTGCTCTGCTGTCTCCCTCAACGTTGTTGTGCATCAAGTTAACTTACCTTGAGCGACTGTCTGCAGTGACCTTGTGCTTCAAAATGCTAACCGCCTCCATAGGCTTCACAGATAGTTTGTTACCTGCTGGAATGCCACTGGAATGCCACCGACTTTTGTCACACTGGCAAATACTTTTCACAGGTAATGCGTCACAGAGACATCTTTACATGTCAAAACCATGTTCCTTGATCAGGGAGAATGGCAATCCATGTCTCCTGGGTACCACTCCAGGATCTCGTTTCCTCAGCAACCCTGTGGGTGTCTGGTCAGAAAAGGATAACAGGGTCAAGACTGATTTGCATATGGCTGGGTTCAAACTGGAATGGCATGGGCAGAAACAAAATGATGTATGTAGGCCCAGATCTCTATACTAGGGTGAATGTATGACATTGTTTTGCATTCTGTCCATCAATTGTTCTTTTTGCAGAAAAGGTTAACAGCCAAGAACAAACAACAAAATGATGAGGCCAAACTTTCAACATCTCCTATTTGTCAGGCCGATCCAATCAGGGAGTCTGCTACTTTTTAAACCTAGATGCCTTAATGAACATGCAGGCAATATGGCATATTTCCTGCATGTTCACTGAGTGATCAGTGCATGCGGACAGCCTCCTGCCTCCCCTTCGCCGTCTCTGGGTACCTGTCCGGCCTATCCCACAGAGAAGAATTTTAACTAAGCCCACACAAGGAGGCCCTCACTCCCGCCCAGAAGAAAGGAAGAAGGTCGTCACAGAAGACGAAATATGAGCTATATACAGATGAGAGCCTTCCCCAACCCACCAAGTTTCTACAAAGAAAAGGGAGGGCCAGAGGGGAGCTGGAATGTCCAAAGGAACACATACCAGCTTGGCTCACATTAAACACAATGACTCACCATCTTCACCCAGTGAATCAACTGGCTATGCCATACACACCTCCCATATATAACAGAAACAAAAAGTACCCAGGTAACAGAAAGTACAAATACTTTACCTGGAGCAGGTTTGTAGACACTCCTCCTAAAGGGTACAAGTACCCCGGAGTGCAGATCAATGCCGCCACTAGGGTCAGACTACCACAAGCTGGGTAAAGAGGTCAGTAGCCATCCTCTTTAAATGAGGGGTGCACTATGCATCCTCCCTCAACTTCTGAGTAAGGAGGGACACTGCAGCGGGCACACAATTATCATGTTACCCAAGGTAGAGATCAAGAAAACCTATAGCAACTTTCTAGTGACAGAAGATCAACAGGGAAGCATGTTCTCCGGAGCCATGCAGAAGACTTCCTGTCCCTACAGTTGTTCATTGTTCTTAACCACTGGATACACTGACAGGAGTGCAACCCAAAAGGACAACAAAGTGTCCACGTCGACTGACGAAGCCATCGAGGCTCCCTGGCCTCTAGGTCAATCAGGAGACTTCCCAACAAGGTGTTGTCTCATAAAGAAAAGTATGGCTGGGGCAGAGTCACTCAAATGGACTGCCTTTGCTGCAACACTATTGGCCTGCTGCTTTCTGCACCAGATAGGCTCCCCTTGACCTCCAGAACTTCCAGGAGAACAAAACTGGCGTTTCTAGACTTTGTGAGGCCTCGTGTCTACAGGCAGTAGGAAGATCAACAGTGGTGTGCTTTGCTATTAACATGGGCATTTTACAATCCAATGGCAATACAAATTACAAAGCATAGTCTGATTACTTATTGAGAGAGGGAGGCACAGACGTACGTGCCAGTTTGCACAGTAGCTTGGGCAAACGTGCACTTCTAGAAAGCAGACAGATTTTCTGCAGCAGCATGCTCCTGGATAAAACAGTTGGTGATACAGAGTGACATCACGTTTTATCATCTACAGTGCACTCATTTGAGTGACATGTCATTTGATCACTCGCTTCAGCCTCAGATGAAGCCAGGACTCCATGGAAACAGCAGCACTGTGACCTAGCTAAGGCAATGGTAAGCCACAAGAGGGCGTACGGAAAGCCATGGAAGATGAGGCATCCAGAACAAGTAGTTCCAAAACCCTGGTAAGGCTGTTGCTGGAATTTTCATTTGATGGATTCAAAAGTCAATTATCGTACAGGAAGGGAGGGTGTTTGCACCAATGATATACTGCTAATTTTAAATCCTCCCAATCTAGTAAGTTATTTGAGCCTGGGAGGGATGACGCTGTAGAGTCCACTGTGCTCATTCAGTACTTCAGACTTCTATTTTGTATTTTTGCACCCAATAATGTCTCCTCATCTCTTACACCAAATGCTTACTTTTTCTTGAAAGACAGGATGCTTGAGCCTGGAAGTGGGGTTTTGCAACTGGACTTGGATGCAGCAGTCTCCACTTTGGAGGAGGGAGCTGCACAGTCTAGGCACCTACTTTATGGGCAGTGTTTATGTAGCTTATGGATGGTAAGAAGAGCTGTGCACCCCCTCCCCCACACCGTCCAGCGTTTACCTAGTTCCAGCCTGCAAAAGGCAACCCTGGAAGCAGCTCCAACCATTAGCCAGAAGAGGTCATCCTGCACCCACAAACGATAAACCATCCTACAAAAGGGATGAGCCGATGGATGCATACATGTCAGTGGTCAGATCAAACCTCTGAAGTGGTCCTATCCACGGTCATGCAACAGACCACTGTGTAAGATCTTGAAAAACTGGATGTTCAATGAACGGAGCTGGAAGCAGAGAAATGCTTGCACACAGAAAAAAAAGCACAGGATTGCACATAGTTCCAAATAGCAAGCATAAACAAGCATTGGCATAGCCAATAGGTCTCGTCTTTGGGACCTTATAAGTGTTTAGCCATGCAACAGTTGACGTTGTTGCACCAAGGATATTGTGCTGCATAACTAAATACTTATAAGGCCCCAAAGGCGAGACCTACTGGCTATGCCAATGCTTGTTTTTAGAATCCTCTTGGCTTCGCGCTGGTGCCACCCGCACAGACACAGGAGGTATACGAACAGAGAAGAAGGACAAGGGTGGAACAAAGGGTAGGAAATAAGACACAGTTACATATGGACTGGCGTTAGACACTACAATCCGAGCCGTGCTCCACAGCGTCCGTCAGCTATTACTTATCTACCTTAGTGAGCTGCAGTGGTGTTCTGTTAACTTTGCATTCATTGTGATTGTTTCATCATTTAACTAATGTCAAGTGCCATGTTATTGATGTCAACCTCTCTCTGACATCACTTCCCATGAGGTCATCAAGCATGCTATTAGCTTTCACTCTTACGAATTCTGAAATCTTGAGAGCACTGTGCACTGAAGCACACTGTGCCATTCTAACACTGAGACCCGTGAGGGAGGGGGCGTAGTGTCTCATTCTTAGGTGCACTCAAGAGACCAGAGGTCAACATCTGAAGCGCTACAACGCCTCGCCATGGGTCGTAAGCACTATATACATGCAGTTGAATTTGCAGTACTATTCAATACAATGTAGAGCAAAGGTGCTCAGTAGGATTCACTGTGTCCCGGTGGAAGCAGTCCCACCTGACCAGTCTGCCAGAAGAAACAAGCCGCGTTGCGTACCTCTCACCACCGACTGGCTGTTGCGTTGAGAGGCGGGGCTCCAGCTTACGGCTCAAGTGGCCCCGTGAATGGAGTGAGGGGCGAGATACGATTTTGGATTTTGTGTGAACTGTGGATAAAACTGTCGCCCGCCCACGGTTTGCTTGTTGTCCATGTGTGAACTGGTCTGGGCAGCTAAGCTCCGAAACAATGGGCCCGGTTATTAGTAGTACATCGCAGAATTTATAAGGCACTCCGAGAAGTCACCGTGTTCAACTCCATACTATAGGGCATGCACCATCACTGCCCTACGACCACTCTGGGTTGTTATAATAAAACGCCTTCTCTTGGGAAGGCACAGTGGAGGGACGAGGGCAAAAAGTGGAGAAGTTGGTGGAAAAGAAATAGGAGGAGAGAAGGTAAAGAAGACAGAAGTGCGACTGAGGAAGGAGGATATGAAGTGGGAGCCAAAGAGAGGAAGGAAGGTGTGATGTGGGTGTCGAGGGAAGTGGGGGAAGGCAGAAGATTGGTGAGAGAGAAATAAAGAGCAAACCAGTAAAATCGTTTAATATGTACATCGGAGGAGCGCTGCGCAAGCAGGCTGTGACAAAGGTAAAATAATCTAGATTTTAAACAAAGCCCGAGAAAAAGCCCGCGCCCTCCCAGCAGCACCAGAAGCAGAATCCAGTGGAGGCGACGCTTGATGTGCCGACCCGCTCTTCACTGCAAATGCGCCTCAGAAAGTCCCTTTCAGACAGGCCATCGAGGCTTGTGTTTGCTGACTATATGGGCTACAACCGACGCAGAATATTCCGGCCCGCGGTCAGCTTGGCCGAGACGGACAATCGCTTGCACCTCACGGCTGGCCGCTAAAGTTTACCGAAGGCGGGCAGGGGCAGTAGCTACAAGCTGGGGCAGGAGTGCGTGCATTCTCAAGGAGCTCTCGGCCGCTAAAGTTTACCAAAGGCGGGCAGGGGCAGGAGCCCCTGCATTCTCCAGGAGTCCTCGGCCGCTAAAGTTTACCGAAGGCGGGCAGGTGCAGCAGCTACATGCTGGGGCAGGTTTGCGTGCATGCTCAAGGAGCCTCCGGCTGCTAAAGTTTACCGAAGGCGGGCAGGGGCAGCAGCTACATGCTGGGGCAGGAGTGCGTGCATTCTCCAGGAGCCCTCGGCCGCTAAAGTTTACCGAAGGCGGGCAGGTGCAGCACCTACATGCTGTGGCAGGAGCGTGTGCATTCTCCAGGAGCCCTCGGCCAATAAGCAACCGGTTGAGCGTCCTTCAGCCTATCCGAAGAAAGGGTACAGACTCTGAGGGCCAACTGCCAATGAAAGCAGCTGGCGGCCAAGTGGAGGCAAAAGTGAAAGCAGCTGCAGCGTCCCACGAGTGGTGCGCGAGCACGCGCTTGGAAGAGCAGTCTGCTCATTTTCAAGCACTGCACTCGTGCTTGTGGCGCACTGCTGCTCGCTACCACAAGGCGGATGCCGCCACAAGCACGAGTGAGTGCTTGAAAATGAGCAGAGCGACGGCTAAAGGCCCTCCTATGCAGCATATGCGTGCTGCGTAGGCGAGACCTGAAAACCTGTAACAGTGGCCTGATACGTGTGCATCCTCAATGGCGACGCTGCTTGCTATACATTGTTAGCCTTATTTTGCCATTGCAGTCCCACGTGAATTATTTGTGTTCCATCTATATTATGCTCTGTAATCGCGCCCATAGGAAGGCATTGGTAGTTAACCTTTTTCAGAAATGGCTAGCCATTCAAATCCTTTGACCATTTCGGCATAGCAGATAAACGTCACAGGGTTCCTTACGAATCTTCCCTTACAGACTTTGTTCTTATATTCGGATTCTCCGATGAGGGTTTACACAAGAATACCATAGTCTTAGACCAAAAGCAATCAATGGGAGAAACTAATTTGTGTAAATGACTGAATAGGCTAGAAGAAAGGGATAGTGTCTTAATCCAATACCCGATGCAATATGCTTCAACTATCCCCATTCCCCTGCCCAAACATACCGCTTAAATACATTTGGTGTATTCGTTCTCCACGTGAGCAGTTTTGCCAGAAATTATTTATATTTATTGTATGTACTCTTTGAATGCAGCAAGTGCTTCCCACTTCCTTTGTTGTCATATTGTTATGATGTCACTTGCATTGAGGCCGCGCGCCTCTGTGGAATGTTTCTGTGTTAACGTTCGAATGTTACGTTGTGTTCCTCGTGACCTCAGCAGTTTGTAAGTTATTGCTGGCTGAGGCGTGAGGGACGCTGCGACTCTGTGCTCGAGAGAATAAACCTTCGTGAATCGTCACCTGCCTCTCTGTCACTACTTCAGTACAACACATATATTACCTTTCCGACACAGCCTTAGGTATACCGAATGTTAAAGAACATGAAACTTTGGAAAGCGCTTTGACTTATAGAACTAAACTTGGGAAGACGCTTTGATTTATAGAACTAAGTTTGCATAGGCAGAGCAAAAAAATGTGTTTACAAAAATATTTCCTGATAACTGCTTGGTGGTAGGGGTTGGGGCACACAACATTCACCACATATACAAATTACAAAAATGTATTCATCACACCAGTGCTCTTCCAGAGAAAAGCCAATGAATGAATGTAGTCGGATATTCTTTAAAAAATATATAAATGTTCAAAGTATTCACATTCTTCCTTCACTTTGTATAGAATTTTATATGCTTTTTTTATACATATATTTACAATCTGAGCTTTAAAGGCTGATGCACTGAGCATTAAATCACAAAGAACAGAGTATGCAGACCAGCTAGTAGTCGATTTGCAAAGATTTATAGCAGTTAACATCATCCCAGGGGCACTGTTAGAAGAGTCACGGAATCTGAATGATGAATGGGAAGCTTTGTTCATGGCTGCAGACTGCCCAAATTCTAATTTAACGTGTTTGACCAAAGACAATAAATTAAATTGACTCACCTTGGAATCTAATCAGCTTCCCCTTAAGAAAAAGGAAGCACAAAGTAGAAAACCAAAGAAAGTTTAACTTCTCTTTTCACATCAAGACCGTGACTGTTTTCACCTGAAGGTGCTCCAATACCTTGACAGAAAATTCCCGAAGTTTCAAGTATATCATTCATTACTATGAACGCATTATTCCTCTGTAATGGAACATCTCTAGTTTGTTACATCATGCTAAAAAGTGTGTGCAGGTGTGTGTGAGGAGTTGCACTGAACGCATCTCCGATCCAATAGTCAAACAAGGAATATAATAAAGTCTTAATCCATATAGATAGCATAGAACTACACAAAAAGTTAAAAATTCAAAGTAACATCAACATATCCATATTTAGCACATTTGCATATTTACGTTTACCAAGTGATGACTCTCAAAGGTCATATTGTGTACCATTCGCATAGCGTACAACTTCCACTAAGAAGGAGGCCTCGTTGCTCTCCGATTGTCCAGAGCGAATACAGAAGTACCTTAACACAAGAATGTATGGTTGCAGTATGTTTTATGCAGAAAGGGTCATGTGAGATTCTGACATGCTCATAATGCGGGCCTATGTTCTAGATCTATCGGAGGTGGGTCAGGGTTAATTTCATGCAGCATTTGGTCTACATACTGGATGGGTGAATAATGGCATAGAAGGTTTTACGTAAGGAAAGAGTTTGGGTCTTCGTTGTAATGTATGGTAAATCCTGTTTGTAAACTGCATTGTTTGTTTAAAGTTCCTGATTTTGGCCTAGACTGCTGTCGGTAAGGAGCTGGTCATTATGGTATTGTAGAGAGGGACAGTGTTTCACTGCAGAGCTGTAATGCATTCAAAGTAATGAAGTATATTCTTAAGGCTTCCAATATTTACCATCAAGGTATAGGCTTACACCTGCCTTGTTACAAGTACCATACGATAGGATACACTTGTAATAAGGCGAACGAGAGTAACCAGCTCACCACGTCGTTCTAATTTTTTTTTTCTTTCAGAGTTTTATATAGTGCAAACTTGACCCGAATCAGGTATCAGAGTGCCTTACATAGCACCAGTTTCATTACATGAGGACACATTCATATTTTTTAGGCACAGGGAGATTAAGTGATTTGCCCAGAATCACAGGATGTTCAGCGTCATTGCCGAGACTCGAATCCTGTTTGCCAGATTCGAGGTCAACCGCCCTAGCCGTTAGGCCAACTCCTCTCCCCAACTACCGACTGAAAATCCCACTAGGACAAAGTCATAGCTCGCTTGCCAACTTATCATTTTGGAGTTCGGGAGAACAAATTTCGCCTCAAGGCGATTGGCGGAAATTGAGCAGAACCAGCGTTCCAAGAGTAACACAGAGTTTACAAAATTCTGCTAATTCTGCTGGCGGAATGGAATATTTCGTTCACCCCAGTCAGAAGCCAGACTAGACTTCTAGTGACAGCAATGGGTAAAATGTTAAAAGTGATCAATGATACTGAGCTTGGCCTAAATGCTATCAAGGAAGAACTAAGAATCATCCGCCTTATGGTGATGCAACATCAGTAAGTGGTGGACTTGATGACTGCGATGAAAGGTGGGGTGTGTGCCAAGATCCGTGCATCCTGCTGTACTTTTATCATCTGGAAACTACATGGATAAACGTACATTACCTCTTGCCATCCAATCACTGCTTCATATACAAGCTGACATGAAGGAGGGTGGTGCCCCCGCGCAGGACTGATTTTCTGATTTATTTTACTGGTTCCCCTGATGGGTGACCAGAATATGCCCATCATTGCTCCCAATTTTCATTGTTGTACTATTTTTGTGTGGTTTAATACAATTGGGGGTTTCCTGCTGTACAAACGAACAGGAAAACCCAGAACGATCCCACACATCGGCAGCAACATCACAATGGTCTCAAGAGATTGGCTCCAATAACACACGTTTTGCCGGAGAGGAGCGCGTTCCCAAAACACCATAAAGTGGGATGCTACTCTAACTTGGAACATACAGCCAATCAGAACACAGCATGCACACTACACGCAGTGGTCACGCGCTCCCCATGCCTAACATCTGGACACGTATCCACTGGCCCAGCATTGTGTTCAAGCAAGATTAAGGCCCAAGTGCGCTTATCACAAGAACCAATATATGACCCCCGCGATTAGGCCTAAATTTCTGCTGCCAAAGGAATGCACAAATTGTTTTATGACGCTTCATGTAATTTATAAAATGACGGCCGAAACCAATATGCTTTGACAGTCTTTAGACCCCGACTCTGTTGCTTGATCTCCTGACCGCTGCCTGTAATTGAACCAACTGTTCCTGTCTTCTTCCAAGCTACTTCTGTGTTTATTTAGTTTCTCAGCTTGTTCTCAAGAAAGCTTTACCAAAACCCTTTTTCTCCACCACTGCCTTTTCTAAATTAGAACAGAGACTTTAGCTACCAGTGCAGAAAAACTTTGACTCTCTTTTTTAAACCTTGTTGGGAGTTTTAATCAATACCCAATCACCCACCTGAAAATCAGAAACTGACTGTAAATATTATGGAAATATATTTGGTGTGACATTTTTGCAGCAGAAACCTTTTTTTTCACAGTCTTATTGAGATTATAGAGACAATCTTTTTCTTTAGTAACCAAACCACTGATCCAATTAGGACAAACCTCGCACTTTGGTGCGCGCCCAAACCTTTCTTCTCAGGACGTCCTCCATCAGTAATTTGTTTGCTACTGCAGTCTCAAAACCCTCTTTGAGAAACCTTTTCACCCTCTCCACAAGACCATTGGAGGTTGGCGCATATAAGGCCACCCTCAAATGTTTAATTGGTACTTATTAATAAATTCCTTCATTCATTCATTGGGGGGGGGGGGGGGTAAAATGGGTTCCATTGTCTCTAACCAATTCCCTCGGGGGGCCTTCCAGATCAAAAACGTTCGGCAAGAATAGACCCACTTTGAGAAGTAATCTATCAAGACCAACAGATATTTTTGATCTGGCGACAACCTCTCAAAAGGACCTGCAAAATCCAACCCACTTAGGTCCAAACTTCATTCAGAAGTGGTACAGTGTATAGTGGAGATTGGTGTGTCACCCAATTTTGGCAGATAAAAAACAAGCATCACACTTGGAAGTCCAATTTGACACCTGGGAATCTAATGATGGCCACTACAAAAAAAACTGGTTGAAGTTTTTGGAAGTGGCACCAACACTTAAGTGACCTTGATGAGCTGTGTTAATCAACTTCTCACGTACAGAAGATGATGGAATGCAGACATCATTTCTCATTAAGACACCATTCCCCAAAGAGAGTTCACCTTCCACCTGAGCAAATGGTGTAAGAGGGGGAACCCAAGAACTTTCTCTGGGCCAACCTTTAGAAGCTAAATGTATTACTGATGATAAAAGCTCATCCTTATTTAAAGCATACATCCACTCACTCAATGATACTATACCAGATAACGTTAAAGCATCATTTAACTTATCAACTACACATTTATCATATTTACCATCAAGTTAATTAGCATAGTTTGAAGGCATCCTGCAGAGGCAGTTAGCCCTCAAGTTTCTACCTCCAGAAATATAATTAATGGCAAAATTGTACTCGTGAAGACGAGATAAAAGCTAACTAGTTTGGCCGAGGCTTTACTAGACCCATTGCCATTAAGCATATGAAGTAAGGGTTTGTGATATAAGTAAAGCTCAAAATATGTGCCTCAGAGAAAAGTCTTTACATTTTCAATTGCCCGTGAACACTCTAGCACCTTCCTCTCAATAGTGTTGTAATGTGATTTTGCTTGGTTCAATGAGCGTGAGGCGAAAGCAATGGTGTGTTCATTACCCTGATGCAGTTGAGATAAGACTGCTCCAAGGCCAACTTGACTGGCATCAACAGTAAGTATGCATATGGAACCTGATTTAAAAGGGAAAAGCGCTGGTGCTCTGACTATCCGTTCCTTTATTGCTTCAATAGCTTGGGCAGTAGTACTATCCCCAATAAACTACACATATTTCTGTAGTAATCTACATAAGGGCTGGACCACCACGGCATAGCCTTGATTATAGCTTGAGTAATCATACTCATTCATTCCCAAAAAGGACTTCAAAGTATCATTGTCTTTGGGTGATGCTACCTCAGTAATGGCTTGAATCAGGGAAAATGTAGGTTTATTGCCCTCCAAAGAAACGTGATGCCTCAAGTAATCCAAGTCGTGCAGCAAAAAATGACATTTGTCTGGCTTGAGAGTAACACAGATTTCCTTAAATACATTCAGCATTTTAGAAAAAAATCACATTATGTTCCTGAACAGACTCTGCATATATGAATAAATCATCTTGATAGTCAACAATACATGACAAAGTGGAATCCATCAACTTCTGAAATGCACTCACTGCAGACGCCAGACCAAACGGCAATCGCAAAAATTTGAAAGCCCCAAAAGCTGTAATTAAAGTAGTGAGATCTTGGGAGTCTGCAGTGAGTGGGCTTTGATGATACGCTGAGTGCACGTCCAATAAGGAGAAAACTTTCACACTTCCCAGGTTGGCCAGTAGATCATGTATCTTAGGGAGTGGATAACAATCCACCAGTAAGTTCTTATTTAAGGTGTGCAAGTCAGCACAGAGCCAAATCACATCAGTTTTCTTCATAACAGGCACAATGAAACTAACCCACTGGAAATTGCATAGTAAAATTAAATGCAACATCTGTAGATATCTGTAATCGAAGCCACACATGTCTGATTAATTACCACAGGGTTATCTGACCCTGGTATCAACAGCAACCCCAGCTTAGCCAAATCCCGCCACCCAACAATGAGTTTACCTTTCACAGCCACATAGACTTTAGTTATGATTTCTCTTCCAAGTCGTCGTACATTTTCGATGAAAAACCCTAGCATGTTAATGTCTTGGTCCCTGTAAGCTTTGGGAGTAACATCAGGAGCACTTAGTATCTTAGTGTTTGCCCAATATTGTGAAAACAGTGTATCAGAAACAATTGTGATGAGTGCCCGAGAATCCACCATCATCTGTAACTTGACCCCCTCCATTAAACCATTCCCAAACTGACGGAATGCCACAAACGGGTTATTCACCTTTCCGAAGACCTCTGTTCTCACCAAATAAATAAGGAGAGTTCTTTTTACATCTAACAGGCATAACAAACACCCTTCCCATGTCTGAGGATCTATGGCTAAGTTCAGGAGAACCACTTCCCTTGACTGGTGAAAAAAAAGAAAGGGACCTTTTGGTATGAACTTATGGCTAAGTCCTAATACCACCCTGTCCGAGAATATTTCCAGAAAAGGTTTTGATTTTAAGAACGACACTGCTCCTGCCAGAAGAAACAGCTAATACGAATACCACCTTGAAGGTCAAAAAATTGCAGTCAACTTTCTCCAGAGGTTCAAACTGAGACATTGTAGTGCTCTCAAAACCAGTCATAGAAACCATATAGGTGTACAATAGACCATCAATCTCTTGAGAAAAAACATTGATACCAATGATTCCAGTTGGTCCAAACAAGGGCTTCTGAATGTTCTTACCACCATCGACCCTGCATTGCCAGTAAAAGTCACAAATCCCAAAAGAAAGTAATCTCTTAGGAAATCCAACACTCTCATGGGGTCCATGAGAAAGGTTCAAAACCTCTCTCCCCACACCACTTCTTAACATTTCTCAAAAGCTGAGAAAAGGCCTTTAGATTTGATGTGCGTCTAGTGTTGGATCATCTAGACTTCTCCAAAGGGGCACCCCTTAGACATAAGGTATACCGTCTCAAGAGCAAAGTCTGAAGATGCATTTGCATCCGCATGTTGAGAGGCAGAGGAGATCTTGCTAGAGGAGAACAACCCACTGGAATTATCCAAGAAGGGATACAAACGGCACCTCTACCAACCTGAGATAAGCAGTAGCACTAGAGCCCTATCTTATTTGATCTTTTGGAGTACCCTTGGAATTATTGGGACGAGTTGGGGACGCATACAGCAAGCCTGTCAGCCACCTGAATGCCATTGCATGCAATTTCCATGCCACTTGACAGAGAATAATTGTACAGAAAAATAGGAGAAGCACATTGTCTCTTGAGGCGAAGAGATTTATCCCCAGATTGCCAAACTTCTTTTACAACTGGCAAAACCTAAGTCGTCACAGAAAGTGAGTTAATCAAAGAAAACAATGTGCTCAATTTGTCCGCTAAGCAATTCTCCTTTTCCAGGAGGTAAACTACCCTTATAAAACTCAGACTGTACTCTAACCCGGAGCAAGTCTCTCTAGAAGGCCGAAGCTCTGCACTTTGCAACCTCCTGATGGTTCATATATCTAATCATGAACCTGTTTTCAGTCCTGATCAATGTGTGACGACCTAACACCTGCGAGGCAAACTCTCTCAGGGCTAGATGGACAGCCTCGAGCTGTCTCTAATTACTGTTGTAGTGTTCATCTCCAATTAATCAACTAAGGTAAGAGTCAGGGATGTGGAATTCCTATAGCCCGACGCCCAGGACATATTGTTTGGTGTCAAGGGCAACAAGTTGTAATGTCTATTTTGTCCTTGGGACAAGTAGGCCCAACCCCCTACAGCACAAACCCTTTAGCTGCCAGTTTACAATACCACATTATGGATCAAGGAAGGGCATTGTCTACAGTTAAGATAATATGTGTGTGTCCATGTGTTAACACTGTTCAAACTTGTCTTCGTGGTTCATTAATGCAAAGCCTTTATTATTAGGGTGAGGATTAAAAGTAAATGTTGTCAGCTCTGCCTGCACTACTCACGGTGGTTCCAGTATAAACATGTACACACGTTTTCAAAGATTAGTAATATGAGGCTATGTATAATGCTCCCAGAATGCTCTCCGATTATATGCAAATATTTGCAGAAGCTTGAAAGCAACAGTGATGATTCATTGCTTTCAAAATAAAATGTTCACAGAAAAATGCAAGTACGAAAAAAATATTTTGCTAAACTACTGTAAGATTTTAGGTACCATATCTTTGCAGCATCATTTAGTAACATGTTGATGTATGCTTGTATTTCCCAAAAATATTCATAATGGAAAATCAGTGTAACCAGTTAAAATACGATTGTGGGAAACATAAATAAACAAGCATTGGCAAAGCCAGTAGGTCTGAAATTGGTGGTCAGGCTTTTGGTTTTGTCAATGCGTGACTTGTTTACGCATGGTTTTTGTAAAACCTTATCTGTGTGGGAGCTGCAGGGCCCTCGCCATTCTAACAAGCATTGGCAAAAGCAAAAAAAAAACTGTATGTCGTCTCAAAAAGCACACATTGCCACAGCAGTTGAGAGAGAGAGAGAGAGAGACAGAGACACAGAGACTCAAAAGTGCATCCATGGAATATATCCATGCGTTACGTGCATATATACAGTCGACGTGAATTCACAAGAAATAGTACTCCTAGAAAATATTTGTGAACTGCATTTTAGCATGTGCAAATGTGCTTGTGTAGATTTGCTCATGTGAAAACCTGAATGTTTCAAGTTCACTTTTCCTCCAACCACTTTTTTCCCAACCCTGAAGAAGTTTTACGTCTGCCACTGCCAGGAGTAAATTGCCAACCTTTTTCAGTATTAGAAAAGAGTTGGTGAAAACCCTTAAAACATGCAAGTTAGTAGGTTTGCAAAGACTCAAAAAGGCATTCCAACCCTTGAACTATTGCTTACCACTACCTTCAGCCCCAGTATGTAGACCTGCAGAAACGTAGCAACATAAGGGAATTGCTAGTATTCAAACCCTACTATGGTACAAGCCCTGGCATAATTAGAGAGGCTTTATCAGAACTCTTGCTTAATGCGATTGCTGCCGTAATTTGCCGCCACATTACATGGCAGAAAAGGGACAAGTGGATTTTGTTACAGGACAAGTAGATTTATGAAGCAACCTGCCCCATGGACAAGTAGATATTTTATTAAATTCCACCTCCTGTAAGAGCCCTCTCTATCCAATCAATCAAAGTTTTATTTCCAAAACCATAACATAAGCAGATGACAATACATAGATTCAATGTCAAAACATAGGTATTTCTTGTGGTCAGACTTACCCCTAACTGTTGGTATGTAACATAACATGTATTTGTACACATAACATAACGTAACATCTATATCTGTTAAGCACACGTTCACACAGAAGGGTATCTTGGCACTGAATAACAGATGTTTATCGTTCCCAAATGCAATGGTACTCATTTTATCGACCGCAGAAGGATGAAAGGCTGAATGGACCCGCCGGGATTTGAACATGTGACCATGAGGTCAAACACTAACCCCTGCAGGGCACACATTAGTCCACTAAGCCACCAGACTTGGCTAGCACCCTTGGGGTGCGTGGTGGGACCGGCTCTGTAGTCATACGCCGTGTAAAAGCATAAACTGAGCATTTAACTGAGCACAAGTGATGAGTGTGAACAAAATGGTGGTGGTCTTTTTAAAAGGAATAATTTGACCACCAGAAATAAAGTAATGCATCAAGATCCCTGCCACACTTAATCTCTCAAGAGTTCCAGTGGGTCACGTAACCTATTATGCCATCTGCACCCATGCATTATACCACATGGAAAGCTAGTCCTGCCTTTTGAGGCATCCATCTTTCGATGCGCAGGTCACGTTGTCATGCGTGGTGACATTAGGTGTTGGACGTCATTCTGACCGGCTTGCAATCAAGAATACCATTGTATGCACTAACAGTGTCATTTGTGAAATAAGCCCGATTGACCATAACTCACTATTAATATTGGCTCCTATCAAAAAAGAGAACGTCAATGTACAAGCACACAAAGGAATGCCCTTTTATTATTTATCCTTGTGTGAACAGACTAATAATGTGCGTGCGGCTGTATATTTTATGTGAACCTGACCAATGTGATAACAGGGCTCTATACACTCATCTCCCCTGTACTGAGAAACAGTCAAGAGTTGCACCCCAACCCATACTGCTGGCATCATTTGAGACAATCTTTGATGGCATTATATGGAACAGAAGACCCCTGGCTAACATGCGCCTCCTTCCTCCACACCCGAACAGTGACTGGCATACATTGTTCGTATTCCTCTGACCTCTATACCCAGTGTGCCAATAAATTATTGTTTATGGGGTACATTTTGAAACGTGCTTTAGGAAGGACTGAAAGAGTAGATGAGGAGATACCATGAGACCCTAGTCTCAACTACTGTCTTGCTGGAGAGGTCTCTTCTTCCAGTCCAGAACTTCTGCCTTTACCTCCGGTATTCTCTTCAGGGGTAGGAACACTTGTCCTATATCTGTTCGGAAGTGTGCGCCAATGTGTGTGCATCTTGTGTTGGAGATAGGCAAGACTTCCTGTAATTTAGTAATAATCAGTGATCTTGTGTTACTTTACAACACATACCGAACTTTGAAGAATAGCCTTAGGGAGAGAAGTAGCAGTAATGAGGCAGTCATTAACATAAGTGAATACTTGAATCCCTCTATAATGAATAACTCCTACTAAAGGTGCTGTCACTTCAGTGAATACTCTACGTGAAGAGAAAAGGCCGAAGGAAAGTACCTTGTTGCAGTGTTGGTCCTTTATAATGAAATAGGTGAAACCTCTGTGTTAGACCTGGCATCTTTTGGCATGTTTCCCATGTATTTCTGCATTCTGGCTTCCTCTTTTCAATTGTATGTTGGACTTTGTTTTGATGGTTTAGTGCCTCTGCGCACTTTCTCACTGCTGTTCACTGTTAAAGTGCAAGTGCTCCTACTGTAAATTGTGATTATGGATTGGTGTTTTCATGTTTGGCTTATTTGATTGACTACTAAGTCCCCAGTTCAGTGCACTGTGGGTGCCCAGGACCTGTAAATCAAATGCTGCTAGTGGGCCTGCAGCACTGATTGTGAGACCCACACAAGCAGCCTTTCAAAGGTGTCTCAGACCTGCCACTGCAGTGTCTGCATTCAGTTTTTGCTGCCATGTCGACCTGGTAAGTTCCCAATTTGCCAGGCACTAACCTTCCCTTTGCTTACATGTAAAGCACCCCTCAAGTAGGCCCAAGGTACCCCCATGAACAGGGTGCAGTGTATGTAAAAGGTAGGACATATCCTGGTATGTGTGTGACATGTCCTGATAGTGGATTATTGGCAATTTCATTTTTCACTATTGATAGGCTAACATGGGAGTAGCTTTGTAACATCTTACAAACCTAACTTTACATTGGGACAATATAGAGAAATAGAGTTTAATATGCCTGAACTCAGGATTTAAAATAGATCTTTTAGTAAAGGTGATTTTTTATATTAGGTGTATGAAAAAACCACTTTTAGAAAGTGGTTACTTTCTTGCCTAACCATTTTGGGTGCCTCTGCTGATTTGTGTATTGACTGTCTGGTTTGGAGTGACAAGGGCTAGAGATGTGCATTCACTGTAGACAACCACGAGGAGAGTTGAGGCGTGCCCTGCCTTTCCTGGGTGACTCAGTTGAGCTGAATAGACCTGGTATGCATTTAGAGTGGTGGGAGGAGTTTTTACTATCACATGAATAGGCAGTGTCTCCTCTGCACAATGCTGTCTCCACCTCCTGTAGTGAAGCTGGGCAGGAGCGAGCAGGACAGGTTTGAACTGGGCTCAGAGACCCTTGCCACAAAGAGAACAAAGAGAAAATGTGGAATAAATATTGGGGCCCTGACCCCAGGACTTTAGAACTATTTTGGATCAAGGTACCTGCCAAGAAGAAGAGCTTGGGAAGCTGTGAGGACGAACTACCATTCAGCTATGCGCTTTGCTGTGTTGGCCTGTGTTAACTGCTTCGGTCTTGGGCACAGAAAGGACTGGACTGAACTTTCTGCAACTTCTTTGCTTGAGGTAGAGCTTGCCTCCATTCAAGAAGTCTCAGGAACAGCAAGGACTTCAAGTTCATCTGCAACCAGCACTGGGAACTGTGTGTTTTGTGCTAAAACAGAAACCAAAACAACCGGACGCCGCCAACGACGCCTCTGCTGGCTCAGTGTCCTGAAAGCACCGCAGAAGCCTCTGCCGTACTTCGCACTACAGCCATGGTCTCACCGACGTCAACACCACCGAGCTGCTGCTTGCACCGTGACCGGAAGGCACTGCCCCGCTTCACACCACTGCCCTGGTATCCCCGAAGACGAGGGTCCCTGCTGACCTCTGTGCCACTGCTTGCACCGTGGTTTGAAGGCACCAATCGTAAGTTACACAACGCTCCGCATCATCCTACACCGCTGCCGTGGCCTACCAACACCATCAACTCCAGTTCATCAGCCGATGACAGCGCTTCAGCAAAGACGATGATGCTGCTTGCACTGTGATCTGCTAGCAGTGCAATGAGCACAGCCCCACAATGCACCACAGGCCTAAAATCACCAACACCGCTGGACGACCGTCACCGAGCCGCTGCCTGCACCGCGACCTGAGGGCACCGCACACCGCACTGCTGCACTTCGCACCACAGCTCTGATGCCCGCCAATGCCAGCGCTCCTGACTTCAACCGCACTGAGTTCGATCAGCAACACGTGTGACTTAAAGGGCCCGACAACTCCTGCACCGACGTCCGGAACCAACGCTGGCTCTTTGGAGCTCAGCGCGAGGTCCCAGACGCCCTGCATTTCTAAAGGTACTGTTTTGCAAGTCTTCCCGACACCGTAGCTGGCCCACGATGCCGATGTCAGCCAGAATTGTTTGGATTTGTTGTTCAAGACGCAGTGATAGCCCCGGGAGGAGCTATCGACTTCAAGTAACTACATTTTAAGAACATTTTTGCTTATTGATATTTCTAAGAACTACATGGTGGACTTTTTATCATTTCTGGTCTGTTTGCACAGATAAAATATTGGATTTTTTCTAAAATTGGTGTGGTCCTTTTGTAGTGTTTTCACTGTATTACTGTTGGTTATGTGCAAATGCTGTACAACCTGCCTCTGAGATAAGCCTGGCTGCTCGAGCCAAGCTTCCAAGGAGGTGAGCAGGGGTTATTTCAGTAGTGTATCCCCCTTACCCTGACTAGGAAGAAGGGTTCCTACTTGGACAGGGTAAACCACCTGCCAACTAGAGACCCCCATTTCTAACACACTGTGACCTGGGATGAATAGGTACATAGAGATATGCATCCAATAAATCAAGAGATGCTATGAAATCTCTATGATGGATGGAAGTCAGGCTCTTCTACAGAGACATCTTACATTTTACATTTATGTGAAATGTAAGAATTCACATTCTGTAGATCGAGGACCAGCCTGAATCCCCTCAAAGATTTCCACACCAAAAAAAGTTATGAATACACTGCCTTTCTTCTTTGGCAAGCTGGTACTGGCACAAACTGCCTCCTTCAAGAGTAGTTTTTGAACTCCTTCCAGTAGAGCATGCCTTGTTCCTGGATGCGATGGAAGATAAGTGGCACAGAAAAAATCTGCTAGTAGGGAATTGAAAACAATTTGGAATGCCTCCATTAGTTGCATCACCCATTAATCTGATACAGTATTCTTCCAAACCACTGCAAAATAAGATATTCGACCTCCCACTGGACAATCGTTCCTGTTCATATAGTAAGGGTTTTGCTGAGGGTTAAGCTGGATTCCCAGAATGTTGAGACCGTGATTAATCCAAGAATTTGTGACCCCCCTCTTGCATCCTCTTCCTCGAATGGGCGGATTTTAACTTCCCTGGAAGCTGGGCCAAATGCTCTTTTGTTGCCAAAAAATCTTCCTCTAATCTCTAGCTGGAGCCATAAGTCTTCTGTCCTCTGCAGATTTCTTTCTCATCGCCACCAGTTGAGTTTCAAACAGTTTTTTGCTTGAAAAGTGGTTCTTCGTCAGGAGAGTTCCTGAGATGCATCCGTCCTCCAGGACCATAACCATAGCTGACCTGCTATGGATGAACCAACAAATGATAATCAGCACTTACTGAATCATGGTGCTCCAAAAGGGCTAAAGTTGGAGTCAAATCTGCTCCTTGATCCATCAGCTCAGCTGTACCATGAAAGTCCTTTATTAGGAATTGCATTGTGCATGAAGAATAAGCTGCTGCTCCGACGGCAAAACTGGATGCTGCTTATGATCTTTAGTCAGTCAGACCCACTCTCTTATTTACTGCATCAGCTAGGGTGGCTTTTGTCAGATATTGGTGGCCATCATTAAAGAGACCACTGGACCCGGAAAGCCCTCAGACAAATTCTGCATCAAGTATCACTTTACAAGAAATCTAGGGATTGTTTATTGATCTCTTTCCATTCCATCTCCAACACTCTCTTAATGGAGGCATGTAAAGAGAGTGCATTTGGAAAGTGAAAAGGAATACCTCATTTTCCTCTGTTATGGAGGATTCTGGAACGCCACCTTTTCTCTGTAGTGCAGAAGAACATAATTTAATTCCGGTCCCTGCACATAACCCCCTCAGTCATCCTCTTCTTACCCTGGATTATCTTTCAGTAGGGTCTCCATACGAGGTCTTTTTGGGAACAAGGCTTGTATCCTACTTTAAAGAAGCAGTCACTGTTGCCTGGAACACCCGTTTTATGGTTGCTATAGATGGCACTTCAATAAATTCCTATGCAACTTCATCGACATTATGGGTCTTCTGCTTTGCCTTTCCTGACCTCTCCATTTTTTTCCCACTGCAAAAAGGCAAAAAAGAGAGGCCCTTTGCGGTTCTTTTTAGTGCATAAGAATCGGGCCGCGACATGATAAACCACATAACTGTTTCCTAGCAACTATAAACCATACCCGTAATCAGCGCACACCACCGGAGGGAGGCATGAACATAGGAGGAACTTCAGCAATGCACACTCCTGGTAAGGACACGCTCCAGATCGTGCCATTTGTTAATTAACAGTGAGTCTGCTGAACAGGACTTCATGTTCCAATCATACTGAACCCCCTAGAGCAGGGCCTTATGATAATCACCAGCAATCCACTCCAATCGGAATTATAGAAAGCTATAAACAAAGACATCCACCTTAAAAATAGCTGCATCTGTATTATAAACATTATTTCACATGGCCAGTGCTGAAACAGGACAAACAAAATCTACTCCTGGATCCCGAAAAAGGAGGGTCAAGGTGTGGAGGAGGAAAACAGTAGCTCATAAAAAGCAAAGTCTGACAGTTAACTTATTAATTTATACCCCAAAAAGATCTGCTGTAAAAAAATTAACAAGGACATATGTTACAGTAAATCTGTTCTCGATTACTTAATTGGTCTCAAAGAGGTTGCATTTTAAAATATCTTACAGTGTTAAAACACCTGCTGCAGAGATCATTGTGTACAAAGCAATTTTGAAGGTATTAGAATAGCGGTAAGCTAATTCTAGTGGTTAAGAGATCTGGGAGACTTTTGACATCCTGCAGGGAGATGATTATTGCTATAAAAGAAATTTCAAAAATAAGTAGGAGCCATTTAAATGAATATTTGTACAATTACTCGTAAAGACAGATAAATCTTGCATTCTTACAGATCAAGCACATCTCTCATATAGGCAGTTGAAAAAAGGTTAAAAACCTGCATCAAATAGTTCTCCTATTTACTTGGTAAACGATAAGCAGTAGTGTTTCCTACCACTGCATTAGAATGTCGGTATTAAGTGCCAGATGGCTTCCAGCCAGGACGATACTTGAAAACAAGCATTTACAATGCAATGGTCTCGGCAATATTATAGGTAGAGCTATTGGTATTGCTCATTATTTTTTTATCATTTTTGTATCCCTAAATAAATGGCATTGTCATTTCTATTGGCATTAGGGTTTTTTTGCATATGTGATACCTATTGCATTAGCAGAGAGAGAGTGAGGTAGTGAGATAGAGAGAGAGAGTGAGGTATTGAAATAGAGAGTGAGGTAGTGAGAGAGAGTGAGGTAGATAGAGAGTGAGGTAGTGAGATAGAGAGTGAGGTAGATAGAGAGTGAGGTAGTGAGATAGAGAGAGTGAGGTAGTGAGGGAGAGGGATGTTGTGAGGTAGTGATATATAAGCATAGAGTGATGTTGTGATGTAGTGAGATAGAGAGAGAGGTAGTGAAAGAGAGAGTGAAAGTGAGTTAGTGAGATAGAAAGAGTGAGGTAGTGAGATAGAGAGTGATTGAGGTAGTGAGTGAGAGAGTGAAGTTGTGAGGGTGTGAGCTAGAGAGTGAGGTAGTGATGTTTTGAGAGAGAGAAGTTGTGAGATAGTGAGGTAGTGAGATAGAGTGGAGTAGTGAGGTAGAGAGAGTTATGTAGTGAGAGAGAGTGAGGTAGTGAAACAGTGATGTAGTGAGGGAGAGGGATGTTGTGAGGTAGTGAGATGTAAGCAGAGTGGTGTTGTGATGTAGTGAGATAGAGAGAGGTAGTGAAAGAGACAGTGAAAGTGAGTTAGTGAGATAGAAAGAGAGAGATAGAGAGTGAGTGAGTGATGTAGTGAGTTAGAGAGAGAGTGAAGTTGTGATATAGAGAGTGAGGGAGTGAGAGTGAGGTAGTGATCTTTTTAGAGAGAGAAGTAGTTGAAAGTGCATTTGCTCTGAGCTCATTCACAAATACAAATAAGTGTTACAGTACTTACATTTACTTTTTAATTGTGTTCTAAAGTGGAGAACATGGACTTCATTATATTTGTGCTGAAGAATCGCAGGGCTGTGGCTACGAGAATTGGCCGGGAATGCGGTCACTGGTTCGAATACAAAGATTGGCAGGGTACAGAGACTGGCTGGGTACAGAGACTGGTAGCGCTGAGATTGGCTGAGGGTGCAGGGACGTGCTGACTGGCTGGGTACTGCATCTACAGAGGCTGGCTGGGGGTACAGAGACTCTCTGGGGAGCAGAGGCTGACGCACGTCATCCTTCCAATGGCCAGGCGGCCACTCCCTCACCGGAGAGGTAAAATAGTGACTCTTCACTCCACAAGTATGGTGATCCGAACCATATAATAGTCGTCGATCTCGTGGGGGTCAATACATGTCTATATTATTAGCCTCGGTGTTCTGACATACCGCCAAAGCGCCGAGAAACAATGCTGAACTCGATTTTTTTTCTCCAAAATGTGCCTCTTGCTAGTTTTAAGATGTTGGCATGTATGTTCTAGTATCACCGAAAGGGCAAGAAAGCGACCCAAAACTGCGCGCACTCATTGAGAGTTTTAGTTAATGCATGCAAGGGAGTTTTTTCTTCAGTTTTATATAGCGCGAACTCGATCCGGAGGTATTGGAGCGCTTTACACGAGCAGCAATCTCATTACACACAGATACATTCATTTTTGGTAGGCACGGGGAGATTAAATAATTTGCCCAAAATCACAGGATGTGGAGTCATCGCCGAGACTCGAACCTTATCAACTACACCAACCAAATCTTTCATGTCTCTGCTACCCAACAGGTTAACACAGCCCACCGCCATTTGTACCGAGCAAACAACGTCCATGGTAGTTTAAAAACACATACGATAATTAAAAACAACTAAAAGGAGAGAGAGAGAACCACATTCCTACTGAATGGAATAAACCACGCCAAGCACTGAGAACGCAAAACATCCTAACAGCGTGGCTGTACAGGTCCGAATACATGTGCAATTATTAAGAGCCCCGGGCGCGAGTGTCCTTACCTCTGTGTGGTCCCGAAGAGGGGTTTCTACCCGAAAACAACCTTTGTTCCGGATTGAGAGCCGGACTCGGCTTTCGTGCTCTCTGGTTTCAAACTCAGCAGTTCAACAGGTTCACCAGCCCCCTCCCTCCTCAAGCCAGCCCCCACCCCTCCCCCCTGGCCTTGGGTAGCTAAAACACATAGCAAGGATACGCACGCCTCGAAACTTTTGTCTATATCCCTAGATGAATTTAGAGGCCAGATATTTTTGTCATAATGACGGCGATTCCCCGGTGCGAGCCTCCGTTAAAGCCAACGGGGCTATTAAAACAACTAATGCTCCAAGCGTGACACTTCGGTGAAACAATCGGTGCAGACCATTGTGTGTGCTTCAAGGCTGTTCACAGGGTGAGTCTCCAATCGAACCAATGAGTTAATTCGGATTTGCGACCTTTTTGCGCAAAGCTGCAAGGCACCGCTCAGTCAGTGGTGCTGTCCGAGTGACATGGTGTTCGCACATGCTATGTCTCATGTCGGGAGTGATTACTAGCTGTAAGGGGCCCCACCTACAGAGAGAGTCTAACAAGGGGGAAAGGCGTCCAAGGCACGGTGCGGATCCCTGCTCATCGAAGGGCAGCGCCGCCAACTATACTCACAACAGCACGAAGATCCTCACGGCCAGAGGACAGCAAAACAATGGCGGATGGAAGCTCCGAAACTTTTTCGGATTCGGGGGCGTGTTCCTGCTGTTCTAAAAGGGCGTGGCTAAAAAGTGGAAAGAACAGCAAGGAACACGCCCCCGAATCTGAAAAAGACGGAGCCTATTTGGAGGGACGGCTCTCTCCTCCAATGGCGGGCCTCCGTTTAGGAAGCCAGCCAATGGAGGAGAGGCAAAAAGAGAGGCGGGCTAAGGAGCCACTCTAGGAAACATTAAATCTCGACTTCCGGTTCTGCCTTCGGCAGACCGGTAGTCCTCGACCTAAAAAGGGAGGACCAATGGCCATCAGGCTTTAAATCAGGCCATTGTCTTAGGCCCAGCTGGAAGTAAAAATAAGAAAGCTCCCTCTCTGCTTGCAGGTTGCTGCTCCGAACGTAATGCAGACAATGTAGGGCGCTGCTACCTTATGTCTCAGTGTTGGAAAATGACAACAGGACAAATTCAGCATGTTTCCCTGAGTTGGCGGGATCCCAGATCCGATCCAGAAACAGCTACCAGAATATGGCAGTATCTCACAACTTTGCTTGGGGATCGAACACTCAACACAGAAACTAAATAACTGGATGTTAAGGGAGCTGACTCCCCATTTTATGATATTTGAAAGGAAGAGGAAGTCTGCCATTCTGGGAGAATAGCAAACTAGCACACTCAAAGTTCCGCTTTGGGAGTTCTAGCCACAAGAGCTGTATGTTGGTCAACTGGTAATGAATATGGTGAGGAAGACAGATGAGGAGGTAATACCTGTGGTGTCCTGTTCTCTTCTAGCACACATTCTCTTTCTTGTTTACATATAATTGTTCAGAATGTGGTTATGTTTAATATTCCCTCGTTGTCATTGTATAACCCATCAGGCTTGTGCCTACTCTGGTAATAAGGGGTTCTAGATTGTTAGGGGGGGGACAGTTACTGAGGAGCGGACAGAGCTAGGAGCAGGCTGTTTACTGCTCTTCATTACTTGTTGTTCCAGTGCCATTAAAGCCCTTTTCAACTGTTACACTGGTAGGATCTCACTTTAAAAAAGTGGCGACAAGCGTCCGGAACACCACAGAACCACATGTGCAGAGGATTACCATGAGAGGATATCAGGGAGGAGCACTGTAACATTAGCGGAGGATGTGGAGGAAGTATTACTAAAACCTGGACTGCATGTTATCGATGTATTGGTAGGAATGTGCCTTCACTAACCTTTATCGTGTAACATTGTCATGAATGCAGGTAAGGTTAGCATTTTTTTTTAATCCTAGTGCCAGAAGGTTCTAAAGCAGCTTGCTCCCGGCACTCCCAAGCAACGGATGTGCTGCCTTCAATTGTTTCTCACGTGATTGTTCCTTCAAGCGTTAGCATATTGTTTGTGGGAATCAAAGTTGGACTACTTGTCCTGCGTTAAACGCGATTTCGCGAAGAACAGAGAACTATTTTTAGGTGTATTCCTAATGTTCGAGTGAAGCCCTGCCTAGTATTTGTACATTCTGGGAAATTCAATGAGGTCCAACTGTCGGGTGGACATGCTTCAGGGGACAGTGTAATTGTTGCCAAGAGGAGCGCAGGGTAATCGTCCCAAGATCATGGTTTTTCTGCAGCTGTAGTAAAGTTATCAATTTGCAGTGGGTAGCTTTCTAGTTGGCAAGCTGACTTCAACGCTGAGTATTGAGGAAGTGGTGCTCTTAGCTATTTTCTTGTATGGGATTCCCAAATTTTGGGAAATCTACTGTACCCTGCATACTCATAGTAATTACTGTGAACTAGTCCCTTTGTAGGGGTGAAGAAGGGACGCTGTAATTATTTTCACTTGAGTCTCATTTATTGCTTTCCCAAAGTCAAACACTTGGATACCTGCAGTACCCTGATTTTATATAATTATTACAGTGAACTAGTCCCTTTTGGGGTGAAGGGACACTGTAACTATTTTCAGTTTGTCTTGATTATTCTTTAGTATAGTACGCGTCATCAGCACATAGAATTGCGTTTTAACTCCCCACAAGCGTTGTGGCTGGCTAGTGTTGAACCACGCATGAAATAGCTGGATTGGAAGTCCTATTTTTAGTATTTTCTAAATACCATTGACATTGATGGGAAGATGAACCCTTACCAACATGAAAACACGTATATTTTTTACATTCTGTGTGGTCAATGGGGTTGAAAGTTTTTGAGCAATTGCCATTGATTCTGGATAGTGGAAATAACAATGTGTTTGACAAAGCAACTGCAGCACTTGATAAGTATTTTGCACCTAATGTATGTATTGGTATTGTAAGATACAAATTCTTCCAGAGGAAGAAAGAAGCAAATGAAAGTGTGGATGAATAGGTGTCTGCCTTATGCAAATTAACTCTTGATTGCAAATTTGTGGGTTTTGAAGAGCAATTTATACGTGATCAGATGGTCATGCATACGAAAAACCCTGCTATCCAGGAGAAATTATGGGTTAATGCAGATGAGGAATTACAAGATATCCTTGCAATTTTAAGGAAGGCGGAGATGTCTAGCCGCAGTGTTAAAGCTGTTAAGGGTGAGAATAGTAAAATGCAAGAGGTTAAGGGCAACATTAAATGCAAATCAGAGAAGAATGTTAAGAGTAGTCAGAAAATGAGAAAGAAAAGTTTGAGGTGTTACCATTGTGACAGTGAATCTTACTTTTTGAATAGCAAGTTTTATCCAGCCGCCAAGTTAAAATGTTCAGTACATAGCAAAATGGTGATGACAAGCTTAGGAAGAAACCTTTTTTGCGTGATGAGGTTTGGTGGGGTGGAAATTCAAATGTATGCATATTTGGGATCACCCTGTACGATTAATGAGAAGGTATGGAAGTAAAGATTTGTAGATCATGTGGGTGAGAAACTGTTTCCACAGATGTCAAACCTGAAGGACTTGTTTGGCAAGAAAATAAGAGATATTGGGGTACGGATCTTTACTTTTCAGATTCAAAAACAGGAAGAGCCAGGGTAAATTGCACATTGCAAAGAGAGGGTCGTCTGTTCTGGGTTGGCAGCATCAGGGTAATCTGAATACGATACTGAATCCTAACAGTATTGAACCAGTAATGATTGTAGATGATAGTGAGGGTGTTGGTAAGGCAATGCTTGAGAGATTCTCCAAAGTGTTGTCAGGACAGATTGGCAAGCTCACTAATTTTGAGCATCACATACTTAAAAATTCAGTAGCCAAAATTGCACAAAGCCAGGAATATTCACATTATGTTAAGAGGCGAGGTGCAAAACGAACTTGATAAATTGGTTGGAGCAGATATTATTGAAGAGGTAGAAGCGTCAGAATGGATTTCACCTGTGCTGATTGCCAGACGTAAAAATAGAAAAACAAGCATTTGCAATGCAATAGGTCTCGCATTTGTGAGAGTTTAAGCTATTGGCATTGTAAATAACTATGCATTTTATTTATGTTTTAAAAATCTACAAGTAAATAAAAGGCATTGTCATTTACAATGGCAATAGCTCAAACTCTAGTAAATGCGAGACCTATTGCCTTTCAAATAGGAAAAAAGGAGGGTTGTTTGTCAACATACGTTGTGAGAAAGTTGATGAGGAAGACTAGAGCGATCTCTTGTAAAAGTCTGTGCCGCAGTGCAAGCTATCAATGAAGTCGTATAGACTGGGAAATGTTTCATCAAGTTTTAAAGGGGCTTGGTGCACGCCTCGTTCTTTTAAACAACGTTTTAAAGATATTTTAAAAGTTAAAGATATGCTGGCAGCGTTATAGATTAATGCATATACGACAGTTAACTATACATAACTGCAAAATGCTGGATTGTGATTTTTGAGGCTTGAGAATGTTATCGATGTATAAATTTCACTGGAAATGAAAAGGTGGGCTTGTGATGTAGGTGTGTGTTACAAAACATTAGTCAAAACTATAGTTGATTAGTTACACGCATAGTAAGAAGCATGGGTCTGGGCAGACTGCGATTATAAGAGATGTACGCCAAGTTAAAAGCGGCACACACAATCATTAGCCTGCTACAATAACTCTAAACTGGCAATGATAAAATATAACCTAACTTCTCAGATGTGAAAGGGTTATGCAGATAGTTGAAAACACGTATGGTTTTGAAGGATAATTACTGGGGGTCAACTGTGGCAAAAGCTTTTGCCAGAACAGATTACCCTCTCCATTCCCCTCTCTCACCATCTTAACGATGCCCCTCTACAAAGGAGCAACAGGGACTGCAGGGGGTGGCGCTGCTGCTGAAGATGCCATGATTTTCCAGACGGGCGGCGGGTTAGAGGGTTAGGCGTGCTGGCAGCTGTCAGGGACCGGTGCAAGAGCTGAGCGCACTTATACTCAGGCACAGAAAGACGGGCTGGCGGCACACACACGCTATTTATCGCCTCACGCGCTTCTACACACACAAGGGGACGCGCGTACTCAGCAGAACCGGAAGCAGCGGCTGCTAGACGCTAATCGCGTTGCTTTCCAAGCCCCTAACACAAGACCTGCTCTTATTCTGCCATAGATATGGACGAAGGACTAATACGACACGTTTCCTGATCGAGCACAATTGGCAGGTGTGACAATGTTACACTGACCGTTTGTCATAATGAAACAAATAGAACAAACGCGAACAAGGGAATGAGATGCTGAATGTCTAAAAAATATGGCGGGTTGATTGATGTTCTAATTAGATCATATACCATGTTTACCATGGTTACGTTAAATTTATTTTCTCAAACTTCGGCTGCCTTTTGAAGCATGCTTCTGTACTTAGCATCAAAAATGAAAGGATGATCAATGTACAGGATTTGTTTCTCTCTCTAGAATGAACGTTCTTTTAGTTAACAACTGTGCACCATGTAAACAGTAAAAAATATAGTTCTGCAGTGTTGCCAGGGCTTGTGTTTTTTCAGTGGATGTGACCGCTGCAATTTCTCTTTTGCGCAAATGTAAAAATGCAATTTCTGTTAACGCCAACTTTAAATTCGACAAGGAAATATATTTTCAACATGGCCGAAATGCAAAAAACTATTGTGGAATCAATTTACAAAGGCAGGGAAAATTCACAATGTACAGACAAGCGGCACTGAAAGCGATCGTTATTCTAAAAAAATACACGCCCGCGAGTGGTGCGCACGCGCCACAGCGAAACGTGTTTTCAATCATCGCACCCGTGTCTGGGCACGATAATTGAAACCACATGGCCTTTGGTGCTCGTAATAGACACCAATAGGCCATGGGCGGAGCAATGCATCTTTGAGAAAAACACGCACTCAAAGGCCAATCACAGATGCCAAAACGAAAAGCACACGCACGAGCGTGTGCGAATAAAGGCTCCGTTTCTAAACCCCCTACAAAAGGGGCTCTCGCCTGCACGAGCACTGCTCTGCACTGCAACGCAGGGCGCGAGCCCTAATAAGGTTATGCATTCATTTACGTTATCTCAACAACAATAGAGTGATTGATAAGTTTCCTCTGCCAAAAATCTCTTAAATGCTTGATTCATTGGATGGTGCGAAGTGGTTTACCTCCCTTGATACATCTGCGGCATACCATCAGATTTTCTTACAAGAGGGAAGTAAGAAATGTACTGCATTCATCACGCCTATAGGGTGTTATCAGTATAAAAGAATGTCATTTGGTCTAGCATCCCCTGCAGTGGTTTTTCAGAGGTTAATGTACCAGCTTTTTGGGAAGGTAAATAATATAAGGTGTTTTCAGGATGATATCTTTATATATGGTAAGACTAAACAGGAGCATGATACGACCTTGAACATGGTGTTATAAGTTTTAAACAACAGGATTTTTTTTTTTAACTGTGGAATACTCGAAATGCAAATCTGCAAAATAGTCTGTGACATATTTTAGTCATGTGTTAAGTGAGGAGGGTGTTTCTCCCAAACCAGTATTATTCAAGGCTATCAGCAATGCCCCTGCTCCTACCAACAAAGAGGAGTAAAGATCCTTCTTAGGACTTGTAGAGTTTTAATCTAACTCTATAGAAGGATTCTCCAGTAAAGTTTACAATGTGCGACAGCTACTTAAAAACAAGAGTACATTGTTGTGGACATGTGAGTGTCAGAAAGAATTCGAGAACATCAGAAGGGCCATTGTTAAGGCTCCAGTCTTAAAAGATTTTGACCCCAATTTATAGAATTTTATTATGGTGGATGCTTGAAACAAAGATTTGGGGGCAACTTAACACAAAAGGATACCAAGGGACAGGAAAGAAATATTACGAAAGGCATCTAGAGCATTATCACTAAAGAAAGTAAAGTTTTCAGTCATAGATAAGGAAACTTTAGCTTGTGTGTGAGAGTTGGAATGCTGCCGACTGTTAGTATAAGGGTAAAGCATGCACTGTCAGGATGGATCACAAGCCGTTAGTGTAACTTTTAAACGGCAGAAAGTATGTTCAGGGCTGCGGCGAGTATAGCTAGAATGTCTATGAGACTGCAGGATTTCATATATAGAGTAGAATATGTTCCTGGTAAAACAACGTTACTGCTAACTTTTTGTCTAGAATGTCTTCGGACATTCAGGAGTGTGAGGAGTCAGAATGGGAGAATTTTAGGATGGCTCTTATTCTTAATATAGGTTTGGCTGGAGTTAAGAGAATGGATTGGGTTAAGGAGTGTGGCACGGATGAGGTGCTACAAAAATGTATCAATTTCATTGGATCTGTTTGGCCCAGCAAATCTCTGTTGTCCACAGAGTTGAAGAATTTCTGGGAGAAGAGAGACAAATTATCAGTGGATGGTAACATTGTGCGTTGGGGTGATGAAGTTATTCCTCCTGTTTCCTTCAGGAAGAAGGTGGTCAATTTATGCCATGAGCAACATGGTGGATTTGTCAAAACTAAACTTATGGTCAAAATATGGTTTTGATGGACAGGAGTGGATATGCTTGTGGGAAGGATGGTAAGAGAATGCATCGCTAGTTCCCATTCTGACACGTCCTTAAGGACTTTACTGCCTAGCATGTGTGAGCCTACTATTCCGCATAGTCCATAAGAGACGGTGGCAAATGACATCATGGGACCCATTGGAGAGGTGCAGAAGTATGTGTAAGCCCTCATCAATATCTTTTCTAGATGGTCTACCATTAAATTTGTTGGAAGAATTGACACTGATGCAGTTCTAACATTTATGGATGAGGTTTTCTTGAATGAGAAGTTGCAAATGCAACAGGTCAGTGATAATTGGGTACAATTTATATCTGGTTTATCTCAGGATTATTTTACCAGGGTGGGCATCAAACATAGGATAACTCGCTCTATAATGCTAGTGGGAATGGTATAATAAAGCACTTCACAGGGTGATTACAAATGTGGTGCAGCTGGCTATCAAGAATACGGATGATTGGGAAGTCCAAATATTCAAGACTGTTTGATTGTAAAGAACAGTTATTCATGATGCCTTTAAGTGTTTCACCTTTTGAAATCATGAGAGGAAGGGAGACCAGAACCAAAGCTAACTCTAAGCGGTTAGTACATTATGTTGAACAAAAGTTTGCTAGGGAGAAATTAGGGAAGAGGATTGTGGATACCCATTTAAAATACAAGGCACGGTATGATTTAAGAAATAATGTTAAAGATACTGTAGTGGAAAATGGAATGATGGTCAAGGTGAGGAAACCTTGGAAAGTCAAGAAAGGAAAGAGTCAGTTCTCCAATCCTTTGGAAGTTAAGGTTTTGCACAAATGCCCTCATGTTGAGTGATGGAAAGGTTTGGAATTTGAATAGAATAGCTGTTCTTCACAGTAAGTGTGTAAGGACGGAAACGTTAAAGTGCAAATGCTGACTGGGGTGTTGTTGAAGCAGCAGTGGATAGCAGAATGGAGAGGAATGAGGCTGATTGAGGCGGATGGGTGAGTTGCAGGAAGAAGAATAGGAGAAGAAGGTCCTTTGGAAGTGAAGGGTAGTACAACCAACATGCAGGGTGGTGAAGATGAAGTTGGTAGGAATGATGGTTGCATGGTTGAAGTTGCAGCGGGGAGAAATGGGAAATGTGCTAGGAGTAAAGATAAATGGTTGCTGGGTTCTGAATGTGAGATAGTAAGTGACTGATGTATACATAATATTTCTATTTCGGCATTTTAGGAAACATAAGTGATTATGAATGTATTGCTTTTCTGAATTGTAACATTTTACTTGAGAAGGTGTATTCTTTTGTTTTATCATTTAAAGAGGGAAGATGTGTTATGTTTAACATTCTCTCACTGTATAACCCGTGAGGCTCATGCCTGGCTAACTGGTAACAAGGGGTTCTAAAATGTTAGGGGGACAGTTACTAAGGAACTTGCAGAGTTTGGAGGAGATGTAGGAGCATATTATAAAGGGCATAATGCCGCTTTAGCAGAACTTTTTTGCCGCTAAAGTGGCAATATTTCTATCCCCCTATTAGCAAGCTGTCGCTAACAGGAGTTAGAGACAGTTTTCTGGCGATAGCAGCCGGTTTCTCTATCGCCATTCATGCCAGCGTGATTTATCGCTAATGACATGCAAGGTAGGCGTTCCTTCTCTGAATTTCACAAAAACTCCAGCTAACCGCACTTGGCCCTATTAGCAAGGATGGCACGGACCCGCAAAGCGATAAAAAAGTCACGCTAAGGCCCGTTAGCTGTAGGAACTTAAGACCAGAAAATAGCTGGTCTTAAAAATGGGGATAAGTCTTGGGCCCACATCTATGCATGTTTTTGGTGCTGGACAGCGCTGCAAGCAATGTTGCCGTGCTGCCCTGCAACAAAACTACAGTGCAGGAATGCGCACAATCAATAAGCTAGTGCGCATTCCTGTGTCACAGTCATGAAAAGTGTTGCTGCGCAGCGACAAGACAGCATTGCAACACTTCTCACTACGCCCTTCTTGCAACAGCATGGTTGCACTGTAATCACTGGACAGCGCTCCATGACGCAAGCAATGAGAGATACATCAAGAATCCTGACGTGTCTGTCTGCGCTAAAGTCACACATTGCTGCAGTCGTGTCACAACCATGACGCAACTCCAACAATGCATGGGGCCAGCCTATCCCTGTGGCACTACCTCTCCCACATGCCTACCATCAGGCAGGCGGAAGGTACTGACACAGTGCTGTCCATGAGTGGTGCTCGAATGTTAGCGCTGTTGGAGATCCATCAGTGGGGGTTGCGTGCTGCGTTGTCATCGTTTGGAAGCATTGGAGTGTTGGTGTGGAGAGAGTTGACGAGATGTTCTGCGGTGGCCCTGACCCAGCTGCGAGGAGGTGCCATGATGGAAGTGGCGTCCGGTGGGCAAGGTGAAGACGTGATGTTATCAATGGTGGTCGATCCAGGAGAGTGCGGTGTTGTGGCTGAAGTCGAAGCTCCCGCTGGCAGAGGCGACGTGCTTGACCGTATATCCTGCTATGTGGCCTGTTGAGGCGAGTTGCAGTTTGCGTGTGATGTATTAGACCATCCCCAGAAGGCGGTGGTGTTCTGCTCACTGGGGTTGTCCAAGTGGAACTTGAGATAACCGAGTAGGATGTTGTCGGTGGTTGGGAGACCCTGGGGTGCCAGGAGGTCAACAATGTTATATGACAATGGGGGGCCAAGGGCCGGGGGACCAGCACATGAGGGTACCGCAGTGGATGTGCTTGGGCTTGGTCTGGATCTGGAAGTTGAGGTGTTCTATGGTCACCATTGGGTCATTAGAGTGCGTGGTCAGTCGGAGTGTGCCTCTGTAGGTAGAAGGTAATGCCTTGTCCTCGTAGGTCAGGCTGCTCCTAGCGGGTGATAATGCATTCATCAGGCAGTACATCATTAACTACGCAACTCCGACAATGCATGTGCCTTTACATCGCATTTGAGTACAACGCATTGTGAGGTCAGTAATGTGGTCATTTAAACTTATTCAGGTGTGTATGGGTTTTGGATGTAAAAAATGAAAAATTGTCTACTTCTTGGGGTAAAATATGAACAATGGGGTGTTTTTTTGGCTACAATATGAAAAATTGGGTTTTTATTGGTGTAAAATATGAGAAATGTGGTATCAGCCAACACCTACGTAGACTCCACTGTCTCCCCTAGGTGTAAAGAGTCACCTTCAAAATGATCACTCACGACTACAAATCAACTTAACCAAATACCTCAATGACAGAATCAACTTCCACGTACACAAATGAGACATGCGATCTTCCAACCTCGCACTGTCCGAGACCCAGCGCACCCACAGAGCCAGAGCAGGCGGAAGATCCTTCTCCCACATTGCATCCAATACCTGGAACGAGCTACCGGCACACATCAGAGGTGCCGCCTCCCTGAACACCTTCCGGAAGACCCTCACGACCTGGCTCTTCGGCTAACAGATCTGCGGCTCCCCACCCCTCAGTGCCTTGAGATCCTCACGGGTGATGGGCACGCTTACAATTACCCTGAGTGATTGATTGAGTTATCATCATGTGATGATTGTTGCTCTTCTGCACTGCTTGTCGTGGTGGGGCAACACTCTTGCAACATAGCTGTAGAGCCACCACTGGGGGTGCATCATCTAAGTGCGATAGGCATGAGCGACTCCAACCCTGGCACACCTGCGCTACGCGTCCCACCCACCTTCTCCTTACTTGGACAATGACCCCATGGCGCAATCCACTGCACTCTCTCCAAATCTTTGACTCAGCCAGCAGGAGCCTGAGCCAGGTGTGCTTTCACTGGGCTGGGTACAGCAGTCACCGTGTAGTCCGCTGGTGGACCACCCGATGCAGTTGATGCAGCAGGGCTCCCTTAGGCGTGTAGTTGCAGTGCTCAGACCACACAAGTTCCAGAGGCCTCATCCTCCAGAGCGTCCAGCTAGCCCAACATCATCCATCCTTTGATGCAGGGAGACCTCCCCCACCGTTGGTAATCCCCTCCGTGCACCCCGGTGTAGTGGTGGATCATAGTATGCAAAGTGGACCTCACTACGTTGGTGCGCAAGATCACCTCTACCATTGACTGCACCACGGTGCGCACGGCGGGCTTCTCACACATGTCAGCAACGTGTCTCCATGCGACCTGCCAGACTTCACCACCAGGTACAGGTGATTGTCGCACATCAATGTCTCCCGCCACGGCTCATCGACTCCACAGCTACTCCACATCCCATTCCAGGCCACAGGCCCAGCGAGGGATCCAGGAACCAGACGCAGGTCCAGAAAGGGATCCAGGAACCAGGCGCAGGTCCTGCGAGGAATCCAGGAACCAGATGCCGGTCCTGCGAGGAATCCAGGAACCAGATGCCGGTCCTGCGAGGAATCCAGGAACCAGATGCCGGTCCAGCGAGGGATCCAGGAACCAGACGCAGGTCCAGCGAGGGATCCAGGAACCAGACGCAGGTCCAGCGAGGGATCCAGGAACAGCGAGGAATCCAGGAACCAGACGCAGGTCCAGCGAGGGATCCAGGAACCAGACGCAGGTCCTGCGTGGGAACCAGACGCAGGTCCTGCCTGGGAACCAGACGCAGGTCCTGCCTGGGAACCAGGATCTCATCCTGGTCGACCAGGATGTTGGGTGGCTTGAGGGGGTTGTTGAGGTGTGCTGCACTATGCCCTGGCTGCTCAAATCTGCATTTTTCCATTTTTGTGTGCATCTTTTATATTGGAGGTGGACAGATGGGCTAAGTCCAAACTTGCGGGTTAGCGTGCCTTTTTCTATCGCTAAGGGCTTATCGCTGGATTCCATCTGCTATTGCCATCGCGCTAATGTTAGCGTCTGTTTTCACCCCGAACCCTGAAGCTATCGCCTGTTTGCAAAATGTTGCTAATACGTCGCTAACACAGCGATAACTTGCAGGGATCGACCGCGATAGGAAAACTAGCGCTAACCTAGGTTAGTGATAGTTATAGCCATTTCTTGGTAATATGCCCCTGAGCTTGCTGTTCTTCTCAATCTACTAGGTGCTCCAGTGCCATTAAACCCCTTTTCAACTGTTACACTGGTGAGCTCTTACTTTACAAATCTTATGCTTAGAATGTTCAGGTGTGTTACTGGTCAGTTGCTCCAGTGTTGTGGCTCTGATTGGATGTCCCAGTTGGAGCCCTTCTATTTCTGTGGAATAAAGCTGCTGCTGACAACACTTTTGGTTTATGAGCATCCTTTTCGTTTACTCCACAATACCTGCTTGCATAAATTGAAACCCAGTCATATCAAGACTAGGAGTACAACATCCTACATCAAAAGGTCAAAACGAAGGGCCTTGAGATAAGGAAGGGGACATCGCCATTCTGAAGTGCACTGAACATAGCACGTGTATGGAAAGGATAACACAAATGCAAGTACAGTCACAGTTCTCAACATTGTGACAGCTTTATTCCAACTAACGACACTGTACATTAACGTCACATGCCCTATTTATATATTTTCGCCTTCGTCCCTCTAACGAAATATATTTCTGTGAAGTGTATCTTAATGAAGACAGCGGCTCTGATCAACTCTCTGCCCCCGAAAATTCACAATTACAACTTCATATCGTAGGGAGTAAAAGAAATCGGTAGGTGGCAGAAAAGACTGGCAAACTTTAACTGCAGAAAGCGAAGGACATGCCTCTGCCAAAAGACCACCTTGAAATTCCCAGATGCGAGCGTCGTTGCTACATTGTCAAGGCAAATAGCAGCAGTAACCTTGGGCTCCCATATACAAGGCAAGCAATACGATGCGCAGCACGCATAACAACTATTCCAAACGGCGCAAGTACAACTAAAAACACAGACAAAATAAACCATTAATGTAGGGAGGGGGCAGAGATGCTCTGAATACTTCACCTCTTAACACCGTACTGAGGACACGAGAGCTCCATCTGGTCGCCGCCATGGCCGTGCGTGGAATTCAAAGTAACACAGGGTTTGAAAAAAGGAAGAGGTGACTGCAGCGCCGCCATGTTTTTGAGGGTCTAAATTGAAACGAGACTCTATTTAGAGTTCCGATGATAGCAGCGGCCATATTGTAGTAGTCAAGGTTATCAAGACGTTCAAATACGTTATGCAAAAATATGTATAACAGCATTATTTTTTTTTTTTACAATGAACCCCATTTTTTTAGTTCTGTTTACGACAGTTTGAAACATTTGGTAATACTCGTATAACGTGCAATAGTATTGCGTTGCCAATATTATGAAACAGGAACTTAAGTAGCTTAATGTAAATTAATCAGTACACATTTTCGTGAAATGTTAAAGTATGACTCTGTTTTAAGTCTGTTCGTGTGTGGCATCTTATGTTTATACATACATGCATACAAACTGACCAGAATTTTAAAACCGTATCTAGGATTGACTTCAAGTTATGTGGATGTTGCCTAACGGATAGAGAGGTCGACCACGAATCTGGAAAACCGGGTTCGAGTGTCGGAAGGTGCGCTCAACCTGTGATTCTGAGCAAATCACAATCTCCCCGTGCCTAACCAAAAAGAATGTGTCTGTAATGTAACGCAAGTGGTGCTCATGTAAAGCGCTCTTATACCTTCGCCTTCGGGTAGAGTTCGAGCTATTAAAAATACAATTGGCAGAGAAGAAGGACGACAAATACAGACTGTCTCATCACATGACAATGGGTAACGCTAGAGTCAACAAACATTTGCTTTTTTTTTTAGGTCGAGGGACCATCCGGTCTGCCGAAGGCAGAACCGGAAGTCCGGAGATTTAATGTTTCTGAGAGTGGCTCTTTAGCCCGCCTCTCTTTTTGGCTGTCCTCCATTGGCTGGCTTCCTAAACGGAGGCCAGCCATTGGAGGAGAGAGATGTCCCTCCAAATAGGCTCTGTCTTTTTCAGATTCGGGGGCGTGTTCCATGCTCTTCTTTCCACTTTTTAGCCACGCCCTTTTTTAGGCGTGTTTTTCTCTCCTCCAGCCAATTGCAAGAGGAGAGAAAAAGAAACACGCCCCCGAATCTGAAACTGCCGCTGCGTTTCTCCGAGGCATTTCTGCTTCGCCTCGGAAAAAAAGGCGGTGGTGTGCGTGTTAAAGATTGTGTTTCTAGCAGGTGAGCTTCCGCATTCTATGATCGCCTATTGCCGCCAAATAACGAAGCTTGTCCAGCCAGGTAATGTGGGTGGATGTGTATAGGGGCAGGGGGTGATGCATGCCGTTTTGTATGCAGCCTTGGCTTCATTGGGAAAACAGTGAAGTGTTACCACAATCGGTGAAACATGGTGATTCCTTTTGGTCCCTGAGACGAAAAGTGCTGCTTTTAGCAGAGTGAAGTGAATCTTGCAAAGAGCAGTCAGGAGAGGGTTTCAATAGTGGATATCGCCAGAGTGCACACTGTCATGCTGATTGGAGCTCACCCTACTGCTGTTACGGTATCGGGAATAGTCCCTGCTCCCACTCACTCACACGCCCCGAGCCCGGAGGAGCACCCGGTGCCCTGGTGAAGACGCTTCCACCGTTTCCTACACTACTGCGTCCTGGCTTCTGATTGGATGGATTACAACGTCCCAGCAATCATGTGCGACGCTCGTTGAAAGGACGTTACAGATCACTTTGCGTCCCAAGCCTCGTTTGGGGGTTACAGTCTGTTCTCATACGTTTGTAAACAACTTACGCGGGGGATACCTGAACAATTGATTCAAAGTACAACTGGGCGACTATCGTAGCCACAATAACAACACATATGTTATTAAAAGGTACATTAATTATAACATGTACTTTTACTTTAAATGCAATGTTTTGTTATCCATGCATTATGCACATTTTGTAATACCAGCTAAGGTTTCCGAAGGTCATTTGGGTAACCTATGCAATAGACTGTGGGCATTTTATTTACGGTGCACATTTTTTGTTCCTTCTATTGCATTTTAATTTTTTTCAAGATGGCAGCCTTATATACCAAAAGCAGACACCATCACTCTGTACCGTTGCTAGGCGCTTGAAGGAGGCAGCGCCCCCAGGGTCGGAGACACAGCCCACTCCACGCACCCCCGCCTCTATCTCTCCTTGTGCATCCTCCCCCCTGCCTCGCCTCTGGTGTCCCAGCTCCAACGCAACAAACAGCCGCTGGGGCACAAAAACACCCCCCACCCCGCCTCAGTTAAAACACGGGGGCACGCTACAATCACTCTCTATCTCACTACCTCACTCTTTCTATCTCACTAACTCACTTTCACTCTCTCTTTCACTACCTCTCTCTCTATCTCACTACATCACAACATCACTCTATGCTTATATATCACTACCTCACAACATCCCTCTCCCTCTCCCTCACTACCTCACTCTTTCACTACCTCACTCTCTCTATCTCACTACCTCACTCTCTATCTACCTCAATCTCTATCTCACTACCTCACTCTCTATCTACCTCACTTTCTCTCACTACCTCACTCTCTATTTCAATACCTCACTCTCTCTCTCTATCTCACTACCTCACTCTCTCTCTGCTAATGCAATAGGTATCACATATGCAAAAAAACCCTAATGCCAATAGAAATGACAATGCCATTTATTTAGGGATACAAAAATGATAAAAAAATAATGAGCAATACCAATAGCTCTACCTATAATATTGCCGAGACCATTGCATTGTAAATGCTTGTTTTTTATTGCTTGCCAACAGTACAAATACAGAAAACAAGAAGGGAAGACACGGCATATATGGTCAACATGGATAAGATTACATATAGAACAGAAAAAAAAAAGGAGAGAAAATCCATGAATTGAGCCAGAGAGGAAAGAGAAAGAAAAAACCGAGGTCATACATTAATCTACACCTCCAGCCACTCCCGAACAGGAGCCCAGATTGCATGACCCAGCTCAGACCTCCTTCTACCCCGTCTCAAATAAATTGCAGATTCAAGACTATAAAGGGCTAATATCCGGGATCTCCAATTAAAAAATGTTGGGGCTTCTGGACTAAGCCATTGTGACGTTATACAGAGCCGGATTAAAGACATTGTTATAAACAAAAAAGCTGAAAGATGTCTTGTCCTTTCAGCTAAATCACAACCGAGCATCACCATCTCTAAAGAAATATTAAGGGGAATGCTTAAGCTACCATTAATGAAATGCTCAACATCAGATAGAAAGCCCGCTAGCTTTGGACAAGAATAAAACATGTGGGTATCATTGGCCGCCTGGAGCCCACACCTAGTACACGAATTACCCTTGCAGCCTCCCCATTTTGAAATTTTGGCCGGAGTGTAATACAGATCGAATAGTGCCATGTAGCTCTGAGTACGGAGGCTCCCAGGAATTAGAGCATAGCTTGCTAACTCCAGTGACAAACTGATATCCAGTCCGACTTTACCTAGTTTACCCTCCCACATAATATTTTGTAATACCAAATCATCAGGGAGGTTAGATATCAAATATTGATACAATCCTCCAATTCTAGCCCTTCTTTGGATCATTTCAAATAAAGTAATTTTAGCAAAAAGATTTGGCATATGGTGCTGTTTTTTTAACTATAAAGCTCCTGATCTGTAAATATGTAAAGAAATCATGAGTTTTAAGAGAATACCTCCCCTTCAAAAAAGAAAAGGGGGCCATTTGTCCATCTAAACTCAAGTCACCGATCACCACCAGCCCTGACGACCGCCACCTGTAAACAACCTGATCTTGAAAGATAGCTGACAATAGTCGGACAGCCGAGAGCGAGGTACAGAGATTTAAATTTGGAATTTCACATTTATGGCGAATTTTGCGCCAGATTGAAAACATAGCCCAGATAACCTTAAATTTTGTTTTTTTGTAATAGCTCGGCTCCAAGATCCGCAAAAGCACATCCTTGGCAGTCTCGCCAAGGCCCAATTCAAAAACAGTGGGTCTACAGCAAGTCGGTACTTCCACCCTATCACCTAACAATAGCACCCCCGTATATTGAAGCATAGCTGACCAATAATACAATAAGAGATTAGGAACTGACCATCCCCCACGCTCCCTAGAAAGACACATCCATTTTGCTGCCCTGCGGGGGCGACGATACCCCCAGAGGAATCTTATACAGATTCTTTCGGCCCTAACCATGCTTTGGTGTGATAGCTCCAGTGGAATAGTGCGAAATAAGAATAAAAACTTTGGGAGGACCATCATCTTCAGGACATTGCATCGCCCAAAAAGGGAGAGGTGTAAATTATCCAGTCTTTTTAATTTAAGATTGACTGAATCAATAACCGGAAGTATATTGAAATCTGGAATATTATCAACTTGGGCAGTAATTTTAACCCCTAAATATGTTGCATCAGGAACCACGGGAGCTTGAGAGGGGCTCATATTCCGGGTTTGAATGACCTGTGTTTTTGAAACATTAAGTTTATAACTTGATAACTGTCCAAACTGTTCTGCTAGAGTTTTTAAGGCAGGAAAGGCAAGTGCAACATCGCTGGTTAGGACCACTATATCATCAGCGTAAGCCAGCGTCTTAAACTCTGCACCATTGACCTTAACCGGAATAATATCGAGAGCAGCTTCGATCGTACCCAGAAAAGGGTCGATGTACATAGCGAACAGCAAGGGTGAACAAGGGCACCCCTGCCTAGTGCCCCTACTAATTTCAATAGGTGCTGATACGACCCCTGAAATACGGAGATTTGCTACTGGAGAGGTATATAGTGATTGAATAGCCTGTTCATCAAGAGTCCCTAGGGCTTGGACTTTTGAAAGGAAATTATTGTTAGACTTTAATGACTTGTACTGGAGCAGAGAATTTAGAAATACCTTTGCGTGGCAAACCAGGCTTAATGATGCGCACCCAATTGCCAACACATATATTTTTGTATTTGGTTCTATGTATGTCATCATGGTATGCTTTCTTTTTTAAGGCAGCTCCATCCAAATTTTCTTTCACCTTATCTTTAGTTTTCTCAAAATTCTTATGAACAGACAACTCAAAAGAAGGTGAAACAAGTGTACAACTTCCTCTTCCTCTCATCAAATAATAAGGAGACACTCCAGTCACAGAGTGCGGCGTGGTATGATATGACCAAAGCTTCTCATTAAGAAAATCAAAGACATTCTTCCCACTCTCCAAAGCACACTAAATGCCATCTTTAATTATTCTGTTAGCCCTCTCCACTTGACCATTTGCTCTTGATGGAGCGGGTAGTACAAACATTTTGTATACCCCCCCACCATTCTGCATGTTTATATTAATCTGAATAATTAACTAATAGTGATCTTATTAATTGGTTTGCAGTGAAATACTTATCAATCATATTAACAAAAGAATTACATGTGGGGATTGCATTTTGCATGGCTATATTAATTGTAAACTAACATGTGTACGCATATTAATAGTAGAAAATTAGAATATTGCATGATATATGTTGCTTTGGTGATGTATTTGTGATTTGTGCTTTATTAAGTGAGTATAAACCGCTTTGAGTGTTGCTTTCTGCTAGATAAATACACACACATATGGGTATTAGCGAAGGAATAACATTTTATTAGCCATTTCTATGTTTTAATTACGTTTTTGTGTTTCTTTTGCTTAAGTTGACCATTTCGGCCTAGCCAAGATGGCTGAACGAGACGTTGAACGTGACTGCCCTGACAACGCGAGGTTCTGGGTGAAGTGCGCATGCGTCACCGCCAGCAGCAGTGGCCTGGACCTGACCCCGGGAGAACATGTACCCTTCAAGGTCTCTCTGGGAGCGTCCCCAGCAATCACACAATGGACAATTTAAAACCAGAACCAGCAAGTGCGATCAGTTCATCACACAGACACCCTGAGAACTTCACCCCGCGACCCCAAGTCGACCAATCAGGACTTTCTAAACCCCGATCTTGATACTTTTTGACATTATTTTCATTATAAAAGTAGGTAGAGAATTGAACTAAAAATCTCTTACGCTCTTGTTTGACGAACTCGATTTTCCTGACGTTATGCTGACAGAGAGGACGGTGACACTGCTGGACAGCTGTTATCCTGAATCTTTGAGAGACTGAATTGCGGCCTGACTTTGCTGAATAAAGATCTATCCCCGACCTGACTGACTTAGAGGACGACTTTTAGCCAGATTAGGTAAATATGATGTTCTGAAATGCTGATGATGATTTCTAACGATTCTTGCAATATTTCTTAGATAAAGAATATTTGATTAATTGACAAATGTGTTGTGTCGATTATTTGGAGAAGAGAAATTAAGATAAAGAAGTAGTGTTTTTAGTGTGGCAAATTTCTTGGTGGCAGCCGTTCGTTGCAAACTAAACATCCCTCCCAGCTTGTGTAATCCTGACTGACCTTTTAGTGATTGTTTCTAGGTATGGCATTTTTAACTTTGTGGATATGTTGTAAATATTGTCGGTATACATCATGTTCTTTGATTGTTTTTATCTATTGTATGTAATTTGTACTTTTATGATTTTAATTTGATCGAATAAAGTGTTTTGACTGACTGACTGACTGATAAAGAAGTAGTGTGTAGATAGATGAGTTTAATTACTAAAATCATAGATAACAACTAAATGATTCATCTCCTTATGAGAGGAATATCTTAGAGTTGAAGTCAATGTATTTAGAGTAAGGTAAAGGTATTCCTTTCATGTCAGCGTTTGGAAGCTTATTTCCCTAGGAAAGCAGATCATCTGAGTGTGAGTATTGGTCTTATGGGCCCCACCAATGAATGTATATGAGTGAATTTGCTGTCGAGGTATTTGGTCTGTGACAAAAGGGGAATTTGATGTTCCACGCTGCAGCAGTTTTTCTGGTAGCAGAGTTATGGTTTTATTGTTTTGGTTTGGTGATTATTGCTTGTAAATAGCTTATTGATTATTGGTCTCTCCTGAACCTATATCCTGTAACCAACTTCAATAAATCTACTTCAAACTACATTCTGGATGTGGACTTGATTACTACATTTTATTGGTGACGAGTTAAAAAAGAACCTGCAATCTCTAACTCTCAAGTTCAAGTGGAAGTGTCTGGGAACCTCGAGCAATCTTCTTCTCTACCTGTTTGTGTACTACCATCAAACTGCCACGTCAGCCCCACCAGTGACCCCTACATTGGTCGCCCGCATCAGCTTTTCAGTCGGTTCCCGTGCTGTGCCCTCAGTGAGGGTAAACCTGGCACTAAATATCACCTTGGTCCTGAGCTGTTCCTTCGTGAGTGTAAGCCAACCATTCATCAACATTTCTGCGAGGATTCATCAAAAGAAACTACGCGTGTTTTAAAAAGGACTCTTGAAACCATCAATCAATCAATCACTGCATTTGTAAAGCGCGCTACATACCCGAGAGGGTCTCAAGGCGCTGGTGAGGGGGGGTGCTACTGGTCGAAGAGCCAGGTCTTGAGGAGTTTTCTGAAGGCCAGCAGCACCTGGGTATGTCGTAGGATGGTGGGGAGAGTGTTCCAGGTCTTGGCGGCGAGGTAGGAGAAGGATCTGCCGCCGGTGGTGGTTTTTCAGATGCGAGGTACTGTGGCGAGGGCGAGGTTGGTTGAGCAGAGGCTTCGGATGGGGGTGTGGAAGCTGAGTCGGTTGTTGAGGTAGGTGGGTCCAGTGTTGTGCAGTGCTTTGTGTGCGTGGATCAGGAGCTTGAAGGTGATCCTTTTGTTGACGGGGAGCCAGTGCAGGCCTCTCAGGTGGAGTGTGATGTGGCTGCCGGCGGGGGACGTCGAGGATTAGTCGGGTCGAGGTGTTCTGGATGCGTTGGAGTCGTCTCAGGAGCTTGTTTGTAGTTCCTGAGTAGAGGGCGTTCCCATAGTCGAGTCTGTTGGTGATGAGGGCCTGGGTAACGGTTTTTCTCGTGTCGAGGGGGATCCATTTGAAGATCCTGCGGAGCATACGGAGGGTGTTGAAGCAGGACGCGGAGACGGCGTTGACTTGCCTGGTCATGGAGAGAGTGGAGTTGAGGATGACCCCCAGGTTGCGTGCGTGGTCCGTGGGTTCCGGGGCTGTGCCTAGTGATGTGGGCCACCAAGAGTCGTCCCAGGCTGATGGGGTGGGTCCGAGAATGAGGACCTCTGTCTTGTCTGAGTTCAGCTTCAGTCTGCTGTCCTTCTTCCAGTCGGCTACGGCCTTCATTCCTCTGTGGAGGTTAGCTTTGGCGGTGTGGGGATCTTCGGTGAGGGATATGATCAGCTGGGTGTCGTCGGCGTAGGAGATGATGTTGAGGTTGTGTTGTCGTGCGACGTGGGCGAGGCGGGCCATGTAGTTATTGAACAGCGTCGGGCTGAGGGAGGATCCCTGTGGGACGCCGCAGATGATCTCGGTGGTTTTGGAGCAGAAGGGTGGGAGGCGGACGCTCTGGGTTCTGCCGGAGAGGAAGGATGTGGTCCAGGCCAGGGCCTTCTCTTGGATACCGGCGTCATGGAGGCGTGCTGATAGGGTGCAGTGGCAGACCGTTTCAAAGGCTGCTGATAGGTCCAGGAGAATGAGGACGGCTGTTTCTCCTTTGTCCATCAGGGTCCGGATGTCGTCAGTGGCGGCGATGAGGGCGGTCTTGGGGCTGTGGTTGCTGCGAAAACCGGATTGGGAAGGGTCCAGAATGTTGTTAACTTCGAGGTAGCCGGTCAGCTGTTTGTTGACAATCTTCTCGGTCACTTTTGCCGGGAAAGGGAGCAGGGAGATGGGCCGGAAGTTCTTGAGGTCCTTGGGGTCCGCCTTGGGCTTCTTCAAAAGGGTGTTGATCTCAGCGTGCCTCCAGCTTTGTGGGAAGGTTGCTGTCTCGAAGGAACAGTTGATTGTTTTCCGGAGGTGGGGCACGATGGCTGCGCTGGCTACGTTAAAGACGTGGTGAGGGCAGAGGTCCGATGGGGATCTGGAGTGGATGGAGTTCATGGTTTTGATGGTGTCTTTCTCACTGACGCTGGACCAGACGGTCAGGCGACTGGTGCGAGTGGTAGTCGCAGGGGTGGTGGATTCGGTGGTGGGTGCGGGGGGGTCGGAGTTGAAGCTGTCGTGGATGTCGGTGATCTTACGGTGGAAGAAGGTGGCCAGGGAGTCGCACAGGTCTTGAGATGGCGGGATGTCGTTGGTGTTGGAGCTGGGGTTGGAGAGTTCTTTCACGATGCTGAAGAGCTCTTTGGTGTTGTGTGCGTTGTTGTCTAGGCGGTCCTTGAAGGCGGTCTTCTTGGCGGTCCTGATGAGTTGGTGGTGTCTGCGGGTGGTGCTCTTGAGGGCTGTGTGGTTGTCTGGTGTTCGGTCGTGGAGCCATTTCTTCTCCAGCTTCCGACAGGTGTGCTTGGAGATCCGGAGGTCCACGTGAACCAGGCGGCTTTCTTGTTGGTGTGGTTGGTTGTATAGGTCTTGAGAGGGGCGAGGGTGTTGGCGCAGTCGTTGATCCACTGTGTGAGGTTGGTCGCGGCGGTGTCTGGGTCAGTGGGGTCGGTGGGTGGTCTCAGGGCGAGGGCGGTAGTCAGTTGGTCCTTGGTGACCTTGCCCCAGCAGTGGCGTGGTAGCTGTTGGGTGCGGTGGTGTGTGGTGGGTTTTCTGAAGGTGAAGTGGACGCATCTGTGGTCAGTCCAGTGTGGTTCGGTGGTGTGGTTGAAGGAGACGTGGGGGCTTGCGGAGAAGATGGGGTCGAGCGTGTGTCCAGCGGCGTGAGTAGGTGTCGTTATGAGCTGTTTGAGTCCTAGGTTGTCGATCAGGGAGGTGGAGTTGGCGTCGTTGTTGTTCTCGAGGTGGAAGTTCAGGTCCCCGAGGAGGATGTAGTCCGTGGAAGCGAGGCGTGGGTGCTGAGGAGGTCGGCAATGGTGTCACTGAACTGCGGGCGGGGTCCGGGAGGTCTGTAGATGAGAGTTCCTCTGAGGGTGGTGTTGGGGTCGGTGTGGATCTGGAAGTGCATGTGCTCGGCGGTGGTGAGGGTGTCATCGGTGTTCGTTGAGATTTTGATGGAGTCTTTGTGAATGATGGCGATTCCTCCTCCCACTCCGTTGGTGCGGTCTCTGCGGGAGATCTTGTAGCCCTGTGGGATAGCTATGGCGATGTCTGGTGCTGAGGTGGCGTTCAGCCAGGTCTCCGTCAGGAAGGCGACGTCGGGGGCGGTGGAGTCTAGGAGGTCCCAGAGTTCGATGGCGTGCTTGCGAGCGGAGCGGGTGTTGAGGAGGATGCAGCGGAGGTGGTTGGGTTCTCTGGCGGGTGGTGTGGAGGTTGGATGCTGGTGAATCTGCAGTTCCGGCAGGTGAAAGGCCCCTGGGTGCGTTTCAGGGTGGCCCGGTAGCAGGGGTGGTCTCGTCTGGTGTTGAGTGCGTGGAGGGTGCTTGCGTCGGAGTGCAGTCTGGTGTTGCGAGGGGTGCTGGGTCCAGGGGTTCTGGTGCTGGGTGCGGTCCTGGCACGGACTGGCGCAGACGGGCTTGCCTTAGGCGCGCCTTCGGCGCGCCAGCGGCGAGCCCGCTGCGCGCATCCGCTGCGCGGCCGCTTCGCGGCCTCCATATGAGGGCAGAGGGAGGGAGGAGCAGCTGGGAGGTGGGAGCGGGGCGGCCAATGGGAGTGAAGGGGGCGGGGCCGCAGGGGTTCATCGGCGGGGGAAAACCTGGGGAAAACCCAGGGAAAAAACGGCAGGAAAAGACGGCGGGAGAGGGACAACAGAGCACAGGGGTACAGAAAGCAAAACACAGGGGCACAGAATAAATAAACAAAGTGGCACAGAAAGCCAAGCGCAGGGGTACAGAATAAAAAAGGGAGCGAGCAGTCAGGCGGCAAAAGCGGCAACGGAGGTTCAACCCACAGGGGGCTGCGTGGTGGATGGGGGGAGCGACCTGCCTGGTGATAGGGTCAAAGGTCGCTCTCTACCACCGCTTCGCGGCCTCCTTATGAGGGCAGAGGGAGGGAGGAGCAGCTGGGAGGTGGGAGCGGGGCGGCCAATGGGAGTGAAGGGGGCGAGGCCGCAGGGGCTCAACGGCGGGGGAAAACCCGGGGAAAAAACGGCGGGAAAAGACGGCGGGAGAGGGACAACAGAGCACAGGGGTACAGAAAGCAAAACACAGGGGCACAGAATGAATAAACAAAGTGGCACAGAAAGCCAAGCGCAGGCGTACAGAATAAAAAAGGGAGTGAGTAGTCAGGCGGCAAAAGCGGCATCGGAGGTTCAACCCACAGGGGACTGCGTGGCGGAACGGGGGAGCGACCTGCCTGGTGACAGGGTCAAAGGTTGCCTTTGACCCTTTGAAGAAACAAGACATCTTCAAAGGAAACCTACAGAAAATTAAGAAGACACCTCCAGCCTGCTTGTACTTCTTGTCTTTTCCAGTTTCTGTGACAGCTTGTGTGACCCTCAGCACTCCACCATTGTCCATCACATCCTACTCAAGCGTGCAGCACTCTGTCTCACGTGGCCTCATCAACAAGGATTGCGCCTTCAAATAAAGTAAGCCACTTCATCTTTGCTGTTCTAGATGGTAACTCTGATTTTGTTGATGTCGTGATTCTCATAGACATTTTATCATCTTTGTAAACTGCAAAGTGTGTTTTGATTACCTCTAACAAACACAAAGGGATCAATCATCATTTCCATATGGTGTGGGCGTTCAAAGGAACTATACTACACATTGTGATCTTAATCCTGGCAAGGAGTGTTTGGTAGTGTTTGCTTGGCAAGTCTTGCTACATTGGAGGCAACTTCATAAGGATATTGACATGATGTCTGCGCATTGGACATTTGAAGTGAGACATATGTTGTATTTTATTGTTTGGTGTTTTTGAGCCTTTTTGCCGACAGTGCCAGTTGATCCGTTTTGTTCTCTTTTAAAAACGGAGGCGCGAGTCATAAATAGCACGTGCACACCTACCTTTGTCTTCTCCCTGCCACGGATTTTCTGTGACGACATTCCTCTACGCGCCACAGCTTGCTGCTGTGCAACGTTGGAGAGCACGCTTTTACCGCAAGCCACCAGGCGCAGTACTGACAGCGTGCCACCATCTTTCCTGCTGCTGTGCAACGTTGGAGAGCACGCTTTTACCGCAAGCCACCCGGCGCGGTACTGACAGCGTGCCACCATCTTTGTTTTTCTTCAGCGCGCAGCGGACAATCTACGTTGTGGTTTTCGTGGTGCGCTCTGCAGTTAAGACTGCCATTTTTTTTCACCCGCAGACCAGATGCTGGATCTCCGCTGTGGCATTCATCGGACGTTTTGTAAGCATGACAAGTGTTGACCCTAGACCTGCTTAAAGTTGTAACTGACACAGAAGGAGACCAGGTACGTCGATGTATCAAAGTGGACTGCTTTTCTGTTGATCAAAGGAATGGTTTGGTGTGGTGTTACAAAACCATGGAGAAAACTCGTCATGTCGTGGATATTTTGCTTGAATGTCACTGCAGGGTACATGCTTCTAAATTGTTTTATTCAGGCTGCCACAGATGCTTTAGTTTAAGGGAAAATGTATTTATTGCCAAACTACAAGTCTAGCGTGTAAGGTTAGACGTTTTCTAAATGACATTCTTGTGTTGAGACCATGTTTTCATGCAAAATGGTAATTAATGTATTGACTGTGCTATGTTTTTTTTTACGTCTCTCAGCCAAAAGTAGTATTACACTGCATGCAATTCCTTTGATATTTACAGGCAATCTCCTACTAATCTATGGTGACATGCACACCGCATCACATTTACATAGACTCTTGGGTCGTGGTGTTAAAATTTGTTACACACATATGTTGGTTTAAAAAATTTGGTGAGGTACTCACATTTTTTTTTGCCGCATTATTGTTAATGGTATTGTCTATGCAAGACATGAGTGCCTAATTGTGCAGTGCTCTCACTTATGTTCAAATGGGTATTAGTCCCATTTTTATGGTTTGTGTCTTCACTTTTTCAACCTCTGCACACGTGTTTCTAATGAGTTCAAGTCCCATGTTGTCTCTTATGGGTACAAGTCCCATGTGTTTTGGTAGGGGGTGTTAGTCCCATTTACCTCGTTCTTATGGGTACAAGTCTCATGTGTTTGTAGTGGGTGTTAATCCCACCTACCTCGTTCTTTTGGGTACGAGTCCCATGTGTTTGTAGTGGGTGTTAGTCCCACCTACCTTGTTCTAATGAGTTTAGTCCCATGTTTTTGTAGTGGATGTCAGACTCATCTACTTAGTTCTAATGGATATGAGTTCCATGTGTTTGTAGTGGGTGCTAGTCCCATCTACATGGTTCTTATGGGTTCATGTCCCATGTTTTTGTAGTGGGTGGGTCACCCATCTACGTTGTTCTAATGAATATTTAATGTTTATCTATGCTTCGTGTGATGTAGTCTCCACAGAATCTCAAAAGGTCTGTTATTGCTGTTCCTACAGCGTCCCAAATAGTCTGTTCATGCTGTTCCTACAGCCTGTCTCAATGCTGCCAATGTTGTACAGATGTTCCTACGATACAACAAATGTCTACAGTGCCTCAAGTCAACACTAGGATTGGGGATACCCTCTTACCAACGTCCATTTATTTGGTCCAGTTTGTCCTCTCATACTACAGGTATAGAGACCCTACACTCGTCATGCACAAAAGTAATTTGTTTGCTGTGGATGACGGAGGGACCATCCGGTCTGCCGAAGGCAGAACCGGAAGTCCGGAGATTTAATGTTTCTGAGAGTGGCTCTTTAGCCCGCCTCTCTTTTTGGCTCTCCTCCATTGGCTGGCTTCCTAAACGGAGGCCAGCCATTGGAGAAGAGAGATGTCCCTCCAAATAGGCTCCGTCTTTTTCAGATTCGGGGGCGCGTTCCGTGCTCTTCTTTCCACTTTTTAGCCACGCCCTTTTTTAGGCGTGTTTTTCTCTCCTCCAGCCAATTGCAAGAGGAGAGAAAAAGAAACACGCCCCCGAATCTGAAACCGCCGCTGCGTTTCTCCGAGGCATTTCTGCTTCGCCTCGGAGAAAGGCGGTGGTGTGCGTGTTAAAGATTGTGTTTCTAGCAGGTGAGCTTCCGCATTCTATGATCGCCTATTGCCGCCAAATAACGAAGCTTGTCCAGCCAGGTAATGTGGGTGGATGTGTATAGGGGCAGGGGGTGATGCATGCCGTTTTGTATGCAGCCTTGGCTTCATTGGGAAAACAGTGAAGTGTTACCACAATCGGTGAAACATGGTGATTCCTTTTGGTCCCTGAGACGAAAAGTGCTGCCGACTGTAGGCTTGCTTTTAGCAGAGTGAAGTGAATCTTGCAAAGAGCAGTCAGGAGAGGGTTACAATAGTGGATATCGCCAGAGTGCACACTGTCATGCTGATTGGAGCTCACCCTACTGCTGTTACGGTATCGGGAATAGTCCCTGCTCCCACTCACTCACACGCCCCGAGCCCGGAGGAGCACCCGGTGCCCTGGTGAAGACGCTTCCACCGTTTCCTACACTACTGCGTCCTGGCTTCTGATTGGATGGATTACAACGTCCCAGCCAATCATGTGCGACGCTCGTTAAAAGGACGTTACAGATCACTTTGCGTCCCAAGCCTCGTTTGGGGGTTACAGTCTGTTCTCATACGTTTGTAAACAACTTACGCGGGGGATACCTGAACAATTGATTCAAAGTACAACTGGGCGACTATCGTAGCCACAATAACAACACATATGTTATTAAAAGGTACATTAATTATAACATGTACTTTTACTTTAAATGCAATGTTTTGTTATCCATGCATTATGCACATTTTGTAACACCAGCTAAGGTTTCCGAAGGTCATTTGGGTAACCTATGCAATAGACTGTGGGCATTTTATTTACGGTGCACATTTTTTGTTCCTTCTATTGCATTTTAATTTTTTTCAAGATGGCAGCCTTATATACCAAAAGCAGACACCATCACTCTGTACCGTTGCTAGGCGCTTGAAGGAGGCGGCGCCCCCAGGGTCGGAGACACAGCCCACTCCACGCACCCCCGCCTCTATCTCTCCTTGCGCATCCTCCCCCCTGCCTCGCCTCTGGTGTCCCAGCTCCAACGCAACAAACAGCCGCTGGGGCACAAAAACACCCCCCACCCCGCCTCAGTTAAAACACGGGGGCACGCTACAATCACTCTCTATCTCACTACCTCACTCTTTCTATCTCACTAACTCACTTTCACTCTCTCTTTCACTACCTCTCTCTCTATCTCACTACATCACAACATCACTCTATGCTTATATATCACTACCTCACAACATCCCTCTCCCTTCCTCAGGGCAAAAGGCGAATATCAAAAAGTATTTCACCACATCTCAAGTAAGGCCTGAGTGTGGTACCATACACTTTCATTCGTGTATGTGTAAGTGTCTCAGATGAATTATAGTCCCAATCAAAGCGTCAAATGATAAGGATTATTTATATATCTAAAAGGGAGAGTACTCCGGTCGACCCCATCGTTATCCTAACTTTAGGACTCCTAAATGCCTTCTGTGAATACCGAAAGTCTTAAAGTTAGTATTTTTCTCAGTTTAGGAGTAGTAAAGTTAGGACTTTACTACTCCTAAACTGAGAAAAATCCTAACTTTAAGACTTTCGGTATTCACAGAAGGCATTTAGGAGTCCTAAAGTTAGGACTCCTAACTTTACTACTCCAAAACTGAGAAAAATCCTAACTTTAAGACTTTCGGTATTCACAGAAGGCATTTACGAGTCCTAAAGTTAGGACTCCTAACATCTGTGAATACCGAAATGAGTAAGTGCCTTCTGTGAATACCAAAATGAGTAAGTGCCTTCTGTGACTACCAAAATGGTAGTAAGTTTAGGATTTTGTCTTAAGTTAGTTCTGTGAATCGGGCCCTTGGTATGGTGTCCCTTATGCCATTAACAGTTTCAGTTCATAAAACCAGGACAACATCAAGCTAAGTAGGCAGAAATGTCTCTGAGTAGAGCGTTGTATATAGTTTGCTTATCTCATAAAATATGATCAGCACTTGTAACATGTGAGACAAAAGAAAATGTGCAAACTCACTATTTCATCTCGCATTGAGTAACAGAAAAAGGGCCTCATGGCAGTATTAATAATTGTAATCTCTTCTTGCCAACACTTGACAAATGGTTTAGTTCATAAGAAGTGGAAATCAGTTGTAACATGGCAGACAAGTTTTGAAAATGGGCAAACTCACTATTGCATCATTTTCTTCTGATGCAGAAACAGGGCCTCATAGTAGTTGTAATCCTTTTAATCTCTACTTGCTATCACTTGACAAATGGTAAAGTTCATGAGAAGTTGAAAACTGGTGTAACATGGCAGACAAGTGAAACTGGGCAAACTCACTATTGCATCTTGTTTAGAGTTACAGAAACAGGGCCTTATGGTAGTGGTAGTTAAAATCTCTACTTGCCAAACCTTGAAAAATGGTTAGTGTACCATACCTGTTGCGAAAACACAATTGGGGTGGAGAAACAGGACCTTGTGGTAGTTGTAGTAATTTCAATCTCTACTTGCCAACACTTGACAAATGCTGAAGTCCGTGAAAAGTAGAAATCAGTTGTAACATGGCAGAAAAGTGAAAATGGGCAAACTCACTATTGCATCTTATTTGGAGTAACAGAAACAGAGCCTCAGGGTAGTTGTAATCATTTCAATCACTTCTTGCCAACATGTGATGAATGGTTTAGCCCATGAGAAGTGGAAATCAGCTGTAACACGGCAGACATGTGAAAATGGGCAAACTCTCTTTTGGATCTTGTTTTCTGTTACAGAAACAGTGCCACATGGTAGTTACAGCCATTTTAATCTCTACTTTCAAACATTTGCAAAATGGTTAATGTAACACACCTGTTGGCAAAATGCAGTTGGGGCGGACCATACATTTACATATTGACACATATAATGGATTCTGGGAATTCATAGTAATACACTTACAGACAGCATTCCAACATTTGACATGCAATGGAGATTGATACATGTGATCTTATATGCAATGTACATATTGAAACTGTCAATCAAACGTCTCTGATACTTTCAGTACTGCATGTTAGGAAAGTAGATAGAGAGCCCAATAGCAAAAGCTGAGATGAGAGCCTACAGGACTTTGAAGTGTTGTGACAGTTAGTGAGGTGTAACTTACAAGACTCCACTCCCCTAGGTACTTCTGTCAAGCCCTCAGAATGCAGGATGGCCAAGACTTTCTTCTCTCAGGGAAAAAGTTGTAATTGGGCACTGGGAGGACCACTGCCAGTCTTCTAGGCCTCCAGGTGATGCTTTGAGGCCAGAGAACGGACCATTGCCCTCAGGTCATGCCACCTCTTCCTAATATCCTCCTTTGTGCGCAGGGCGGTGCCTACAGCATTCACTTTGTCGACTTTCCTGGACCACAATTCCATTTTCCTACTGAGAGGAGTATGTTGGACTTAGGCTATAAACAATTGCGGTTCTACTCTTATGATTTTATCCACCATGACTGACAACTCAGGCTCTGAAAAACGTGGATTTGGGAATAACATAACTAGAAATTAAAGTGGGTGACAATAACTAACAGAAAACACCAAGGGATAATAGTAAAAAATGCAAAAAAAAAGTATGTGGGAAGTGTTAAATGGGATAGGGAAAAAGGGCTGCCTTATCTGAACAAAAATGAGTGTGATCTGTCTTGCTGTGCTGCAGTGGAGAGGCAAAGGCTCATCATCTTGGATGGGGTGCTTATAATAGTGTGATTTGCAGGTGTGTCCACTTGGCCAATGGATACAAGCTGTTTTGTTTTAAATCCATCCAATGGGCACCGTTCTGGTGCTTTGCTGAGAGCCTAGTGCAGCGAGTACCGCTGTCGGGAAACTGCTGCCAGGGACCGCGAGTACAACTGTGTTCGAATATTTGGCTTGGAAGAACCGCAGCCCTGACAGCATTGGAGTACGCATTGCCAACATAGCAGTCCGTCGCTGTACAGGCAGGAACTATCCGTGAACAGCAGGTCAGTGGTTCAGGCTGCATGCATTGTAATACGGTGGGTAGAAGACCACCAGCTCAATGGTCTTCTTCAGGCAGCCGACCACCAAACCTATAATCAGGCATTATGGGCCATATGTAGGTGGCCTAACATTTACCACTTCATAAATACCGAATTTTACCGATTCGGTATTTATGAAGTGGTAAATGCTATGTAGGTAATCCATCGGTAATATTTACCGATTCAGAATGGGTCGGTAATTTAGAATCGGTATTTACCGATTCGGTAATGGTAACTGGCTTCCCATTGATTACTATGGGCCAGGAGGCCCATAGGAATCAATGGGAAGCCAGTTACCATTACCGAATCGGTAAATACCGATTCGGTAATGGGGGGAGCACAATCAAGGGTGGCAGGGTGTCACAGTGACACCCTGTTGCACCCCTGATTCCTGCATGTGTGCACATGTGGCACACATACATGTCCTAAGGGCATGTATGTCTGCCACATTGTACACTTCTAAGTGCAAAAAAATGCTTTTTCACTGCCATTCGTCATTTACCACCAACTTTTAGTTGGTGGTAAATAACGACTCCCCACAACACCCACACACTCCCCCTACATATCATTTCAGGATTCGGTATTTACCGAATCGGTAATTTTACCGATTCGGTAAATTACCGAATCGGTAATTTTACCGATTCGGTAAATTACCGAATCCTGAAATGTGGCCCCTACATACCAAAAGCCTGAATACCGGTCGGTAACGGGATTTTTACCGAAAATCGGCCGTTACCGACCGGTATTGGGCTTCCTACATATGGCCCTATATGTTTTTTCTTTGTATGTGAATGTAAACACCTGTCAGTATATGTCCATAAATATATTAGTTTAACTGAGTGTGTGAGTTATTATATATGGGTGAGTGAGAAAGTGTGTGAGTGGCTGTATGGGTGAGTGAATGGGTGTGTGATTGGCTGTATAGGTGAGTGAGTTCCTGTATGCGTGAGTGACTGGATGTGTGAGTGGCTGTATGGATGAGTGACTGTGTATGTAAGTGGCTGTATCAGTGACTGAGTGGCTGTGTTAATGGCTCTATGGATGGGCCGGTGGGGGTGTGAGTGCCTGTATGGGTGAGTGAGTGCCTCTGTGAGTGGCTGTATGGGTTAGTGAGTAGCTGTATGAGTAGCTGTATGGGAGACTGCTGGGTGTGTGGGTGGTTATATGGGTGAGTGATTGGGTACAGGAGTGGCTGTATGGGTGAGTGAGTTGATGTGGGAGTGGTTGTGTAAGTGTCTGAGTGAATGAGTGAGTGTGTGAGTGGCTGTATGGGCAAGTGAGTTAGCCGGGTTTGGTGGCTTAGTGGACTAATGTGTCCACTGTAGGGGCCTGTGCTTGACCTCATGGCCACAGGGTCAAACCCCAGTTGGTTCACTCAGCCTTTCATCCTTCTGAGGTTGATAAAATGAGTACCACTGAGTTGGGTAAAAAGAATCTGTTATTCAGCACCAAGATACCCTTTGTGGTGAACGTGCGCTTTACAAATACACATAATGTAAGTGAGTAGGTGCATGAGTGGTTGAATGGCTGAATGAATGGATGTGTGAGTTGCTGTATAGGTTAGTGACTGGGTGCAGGATTGGCCATAAGGGTGAGTGAGTGGCTCTGTGAGTTACTGTATGGATGAGGAAGTGGGCTTGTGAGTACCTATATGGGAGAGTGAGTGGGTGTATGTGGCTTTATAAGTGAGTGAGTGGCTATATGGGTGAGTGAATGGGTGTATAAGTGCCTCTATGAGTAAGTGAGAGGGGGTGTGAGGGGCTATATAAGTGAGTGAATAGGTGTGTGAGTATCATATGAGTGAGTGTGAGGGTGTGAGAGTGCCTGTAAAAGTAAGTGAGGGGATGTGTGAGTCACTGTATGTGTGAGTGAATGGCTATATGAGAGCCTGTATGGGTGAGTGCATGGGTTTGTGACTAGTTGTATGGGAGAGTGAGTGTGTGAGTAGTTGTACTGTGTGTGCCTGGGTATGTCAGTAGCTACATGAGTGTGTGCTTGGGTGTGTATCCTAAAAATATTAAGTTATGGAACAAAACTGGAAGAATTAATTACTAAAGTATATTACTCCAATAGATGGTGCCATCTGCATAAAAAGAAAAAAGTAATATTAATTAGTATTATAATTTCAAAAATAACATACAATTTGGGCAACTCATAAGAACATAATTGCAAGAAATCACTAGACATTTGGCATGCTGTAAAGTGATGTTATAATTAGGCCTCCCGGTTTTATGGTATTTTTTTTTGGTGACATTTCCGTCTTATTTATATTTATTTTTTGTCAAATTTATCTGTATTTATCCATATTTATTATGGGTTTGTGAAAAAAAGAAAGCTGAAACTGGTATATTTCCACAGTTATTTAACTAATAAATATGCAGTCATGCTTGAATGCCTGCCAGGTTTCAGTGATATGAACACTCGCAGAAGATAAATCAATGCCCTAATATGAAAATATGCAAATTTCAGTATCAGCATTGTGCATATACACTGCTGTTTAAGGCTCTTTACTAAAATTCCTTTCTTTTTCAACCCCCTTACCTATCAATTCACACAGTTATTGGCCTGGCATTCATGGCAAAGTGTATTTAAAATCACTCAAAAAGCACCCAATTCTGTTTTTTATCCACATTTAAAAATAAATACAGACAATAAAATAAATGCTTTTCAGTCTGTATATATCTGTAAAAATCAGTAAAAATGGAAAACAGGGAGCCTTAGTTATAATATACACAAGCATTTAGTTTTCCCTTTTTTACTGTTCTCAGTTTGTATACCCATATACCCTAAATGATGTACTGTTGAAAGACTCATTGTTCAACAGTGGGGAAACAACAATCACATAGATTGTAGGGCAAAAAAATTGCACACTATCTCGTTGCAGTTAAGCAACACTGTGCATGGCACTTACAATTTTTTTTTTAATTATTGGTTTACCAATAATTGCACAACTAATTAGTAAAATTCTAAGCTAAAAGAGAACCCTCATTATCAGAATTACTAATAGCGATATAAGACATACTTGCATGTGGTAAGTCTTGTAAAGTAGCCCAGATCAAAATGTGGAGGGAGGAAGAAGCAGAGGTTCATTCAGCTTCCAAGAGGTACTGGTTATCTATCAGAAAGGGGGGGAATGAACCACATATGTCTCAATACCAAGGTCTCAGAACATTTTGTCTCGGAGAACCTCAACCACACGTTCACAGACTGCAGTGTATGTAATCTCCGCTTAATGTGGTTCAGTGGATAGCGTCATCATCGGGTCATCTGGTCTTGTCACTTGAGTGCACCGTCCTACCAGTAACATCAAACCTCCACCAGGAGTGAGCCTGTCTGGATGTTGACAATGGTTAGTGGATTAAAATGATCTCCTATCCTTTAGGTGAATCTTTATTGGGTGAAAAGAGTAGGATACAGATAAGTTTAAGAACAAAGCAGTGTTTAGTGGATGAGTGACTGTTCCACAACACCTAGTGTTCAGGTCAACCTGTTTTGGCCTGGAACAGCCCCTACAGGTCTATGGCCTTCGTCAAGACCAAAGGAATATATATGCAGGCCTTATATTTCATGGCTTCCTGGATAGTGTGTAATAAGTGAGTGGAAGCACTCACCCGTCTTCTTCAGTGAGCACACTTTGCTCCAGGGGGAAATTGGTTATAGGTATGGACTTTAGGCCTATAAGTATAAGGGAAACAAAGGAAAATAAATGCATGATATAACTAACATTGCCAATTTCCCAATTCAACCAGTGTGACACTGAAAAATCTGTGGGCAGCAATGACGCTGGTGACAGCGTGGTTATCTTCCTATAGATATGCTTAGTGAAAGTAAGATACAGCCGGGAGGACAGAAACACTGCCCTGCTCTCACTATTGGCAAATGTGTATAAAGAACTGAGAGGTAAAGCATAGTGCTCTTTCTGTTAAATGTTAATGATAGTGTATACATAAATCATCACTGCTTTCAATATTGCCAAACATGCTCGCAGAACTAGGGGGCAAAAATGTCTCTTAGTAATTTGAACAAGTGAAATGATAACAATATGCTGTTTGAGGACCCCAAAATGGAGGGGGGATCATGTCATGAATTATGTAATATGTGACGTCATCAGCGGTGCATTGCGGGGGCGCGAGTTATAATTAGCTCAACTAACTATAATGGCCAAATTACTCTGGTTTTTCTATGAGTGAAATGTCCAACTAACTATATTGTCCCTGAAACCTGTGGTTTTTTTCAGTGAATTTCTAAGGTTTTTTAAATGCCAAATTCTAACTATAATGTCCCTGAAACCTGTTTTTTCAGTGAATTTCAAAGGTTTTTTAAATGCTAATTTCTAACTATAACGTCCCTGAAACCTATGATTTTTTCAGTGAATTTCTAAGGGTTTTAAATGCTAATTTCTAACTATGCCTACAGAGGTAGGACTTGTGCAGTACGAGGCAGAAAGGTGCAGAAAGAAGCAACAGAAATGCAGAAAGAGGCAACAGAAGTGCAGAAACAGGAATAAAGGCGCAGAAAGAAGCAAGAGATATGCATAAAGAACCAACAGAGGAGCAGAAAGAGGCCTTGTTGCAAAGTCATCCTGTGCCCCAATGTTTTGCTGACTGGTGCTAGTGGTAACGGACTCTGACTAACCAGGCCCGTAGCCAGTGCTATGCTGAAAGACTCTTTGAATACAGTGAAAACACCTACATACATTAGGGTACTCTATGGGTTGGGGTACCCCTGTGATTGGCATGACCTCCCCTGTAAGGCCCTAGTACATAGTAGGGCAGGGGGATTACAACTACCTCTAAGTCAAAGGTGCAGAAAGAGGCAAGAGAAGGGTAGAAAGAAGCAACAGAGTTGCTGAAAGAGGTAAGAATGGTACAGAAAGAGGGATGCAGAAAGAGGGAAGAGGGGTGCAGAAAGAAGCAAGTTAGGTGCAAAAAGAGGCAAGAAAGGTACAGAAAGAGGCAAGAGAAGTGCAGAAACAGGCAAGAGAGGTGCAGAGAGAGGCAAGAGAATTGCTGAAAGAAGCAACAGAGGCGCAGAAGCAGGCAAGAGAACTGCAGAAAGAAGCAAGAGTGTTGCAGAACACGCAAGAGAGGTGCAGAAAAAGGGAACAGAGGTACAAAAAGCGGATAGAGAGGTGCAGAAATAGGGAAGAAGGGTGCAGAAAGAGGCAAGAGGGGTGCAGAAAGAAGCAACAGAGGTACGAAAAGAAGCAAGAGAGGTGGAGAAACAGGCAGGAAAGGTGCAGAAAGAGGAAACATGGGTGCAGAAAGAGGCAAGAGAAGTGCAGAAAGAGGCAAGATAATTGCTGAAAGAAGCAACAGGGTGTAGGAGAGTAGGATCTGCTTCACTTGGGTACCCCCACTTTTTGCTGGTGTTTCACTGTTTTTCGACCTTAGTCTGGCTGTGGCCCTGCTAATCAGGACCCCAGCCTAGCTGCTTCCTCTCTAAAATGGTTTACATGTACATTAGGTAGATTTCTAATTGGATTCTGGAGTGCCTTGTAAGCCCCTAGTATATGGTATACTATGTACCTACAACAAAAGCGTATCCTGAGGGTAGGAGACGTCCCCCTGCGCACAGCTCGAAGCCCCTGGGACAGGGGTTGATGAGATTTCAACAATCAGTGTTCATAATTTTGAAAGAATAATACACGAAAACTTTGATTGGATGTCTAAGTCGATATTTAGTGAATCATATCAATAAACGATCATCCATATGTATCCAAATGTTAATCACTGAGGAGATTGGCCCAATGCATTTCGGTCCCGAACGGACCTTCGTTAGGGGACGTATCTACAAAGTATAGTAAAGCGAAAGAGTCAGGAAGTCAACTGACAATAATATTGCTATCTATGCATCAATAGACTGAAAGTGATGATGTGCTCAGAGGAATAACTTCATATGTAAGTTCAACGTGCAAGGTGAGAAATAACAAAGCGTCTACTAGTCAAAACTGCAATGTCCGGTTAATCCGTGAATGTTACGGGGTGGGAGGTGAACCGAAATTAACAACGTGACCAGAAAAAATCATCATAATGGTGAGTTCGTTAGTAATAACGGGTGTTAAAATGGGTAGAAACGATGCTCTAAGCAAAAAGAGAAACATGCGCAAACGGTTATGTGCCGGTTCAAATAACAGGATGTTAAAAATGTGGTGCTCAAGAAATGAATATTCAAACGCGGTGATGCATTAAAAATAACGTGAATTTAAACACCAAAGCGTGAGATAAATATGGTCGGAAGTGAGAACAGAATATAATGGCTGAGATAGATAAATGAAAAGAAACTTACGAAACGCGGTGTGCTTCCATAGTGCTCCGACTATCTCGTGGTTAACGTTAGAACGAACGCAGAAACGCACTTCAAGTGTGGCTTTAGTAACGTGACAAGTGAACATAAAAAGAGGGCTGATGTCAACAAATAAAGACGGGCGCCATATTGTAATGACTAGAGTTGCAAAAAGAGTGACCAAAAGGGTATAGTTGAAATGGTGATGAATACGATTAAATGAAAATGATGAGAGAAGAGCGGTGAGAAGTATAAAACAGATGTAGAAAATGGGAGGAATAAGTTAATGAATAAGAGTAAAAGTAAAATGAAAGTAAATGAACCAAGTGTGAAAAATAACTGTAAGCAAAAGGCATCAGACAATGTAGTGACATGAGAAACTAGGAGAGAATAAATCACAAAAAACACAAAAATTCCATGCGATCATTGAGTCCATTCGGCTTCATGGAATTCAACAGTTTGATCCAATGGGTTTCCCTTTGGAGAAGCAGATTGTGAATGTCTCTTCCTTCTTTGGGTTCCACGGTTTCAAGTACCATGAATTTAAGTTGACTGATGTTGTGATGGAATTCAGTGAAGTGTGTAGCTATTGTAGATTTTGTGTTGTTGGTACGGATGTTGCTCTTGTGTTCTAGAATTCTAGTCTTCACTTTTCTTTCAGTTTTACCAACGTAAACAAATCCACAAGGGCATTTGAGAAGGTAGATGACATTGATGGTATTGCATGTGGCATTAACTTTGAGGTTGATTTTGTGGCCCTTCATAGGATGATTAATGAAGGGACCAGTAATCACATTGTTGCAGTTGCTACAGTTGTAGCAAGGTCTGGTTCCTTTGTATGTCATAGGTAAGAGTATGTCAATAGGTTGAGTGAGGATTTCCTTGAGATTTTTCCCTCTTCTGAAAGCGAAAATGGGTTTGTCTTTGAATAAACCTCTGAAGTCCGGTTCTATGGCCAATATTGGCCAATGCCTTAGGATTGTTCTTTTGTAGTGGTTACTCATGGTGGAAAATGTTGATACCACAACTGCTCGTTGGATGATGGGTTTGACCGATTTGGTTAAAAGTTGAGTTCGGGAAATTGTAGAGCAACGTTGTGTGGCTTGTGTTAAAACCTGCTGTGGGTAACCTCTTTGAGAGAACTTATTGAGCATCTTTTCCATTTCTTGAGTGCAAATGTCGGGCTGTGATACAATCCGTTTCACGTGGAGTAGTTGTGAGTATGGTAGATGGTTTTTAAGTGCTGATTGGTGAAAGCTGTTAAAGTGTAACAGGTTGTTACGGTCAGTTTTTTTGCGGTATATGGTGGTTTCTAGTTTGTTGTTGATACGACTGATTTTGACGTCAAGAAATGTAGCTGTATACTCTTGCATTTCAAAGGTGAATTGAATTCTTTCATTGATGGTGTTCAAAGCATTGAGTGCTGACATAAGTTCAAAGTGTGATCCTTTCCAAATTAAAAAAATATCATCTATATTCATAAGAAAAATGATGGTGTGTTCTTTCCATGTGTTGTTGTTCAGTATGTTTTCTGTTTCAAATTTTTCCATAAAGATGTTGGCATATGCCGGTGCGGCACAATTGCCCATTGATGTACCGGTGAGCTGTAAGTACCATTGGTCTTGCCATTTGAAATAGCTGTGATAGAGAGTATAGTATAGTAGTTCCAAAAGAAACAATTGCAGTTGAGGGTCCAAATCTGAATGTAAGAGCGTGTGTTCAATGGCTGATATGCCTACATTGTGTGGAATGGATGTATACAAGGATGTCACATCAACAGTGCATAGCCAATATTCGTTGCTGTCATCCAAGGTGATGGCGTTGATTTTGTTGATGAAGTCTGTGGTGTCTTTGACATAGCTACTCATGTTTAATACAAAAGGTTGTAGATATCTATCCAACAATTTGCCAATAGGTTCGTGAAGGCTACCTCTGGTGGAAACGATGGGTCGAAAAGGAGGTTTATCAATGTTTTTGTGTATCTTGGGTAGCATGTATAAAGAAGGTGACCGGGGGTGACTTTTCAACAAAAATTTGTAGGCTTTCTCAGGGATCACGCCATCGTTTAGAGCTTTCAATAGAATTTCTTGGAGAGTAGATGAGAATTGTTCAGCAGGGTTGTGGGTTAACTTCATGTATGTATCAGTGTCAGATACATGATTTAGTACTTGTTGTGTGTAGAACTCCGTATCCATGATAACTAGTGCTATGTACCTACGGCATAGGTACCTGAGAGGCCTACCAGGGGCTGAAGCATGTATTATGCCACCCCTGGGAAGCACCCCAAAATGACACCACAGGTCTGCTACTGCAGCCTGGGTAAGGTGGTGCTTGCACCCCTTACTGTGGTATAGGCTACCTATATCACTACCATTGCACACCCATATAAAACCTATAAGTCACTCCTATGGCAGGCCTTAACAATCCTGGAGACAGAGTGCTTGGTTTTTATGTGAGAGGGTGCCCCTGCATGAGCAGAGCCCCTCTGCAGCGTTCGGAGTACCTCCTCTGATGCTGTTTGTGGTGCAGCCTGACCATATACTCTTAAGTGCATTATAACCTTTCGGTAAATGCTAACTTTGGACTGGCTGCACGGAAACATGTCGTGTTTGGTGTCAAATGCTTTGGAATACTACCGCCCCGCCAGTTCTGGCGGCCAGGGTAGCATTCCACCCTTCTAGAGGGAGAGACATGTTCACACTGGTCTAACACCGGTAAAGACTTTCTACAGCCCTGGCATCACAAAATGGATGCCACTGTCACAGACATGGGTCTCCTGCTGCTGACCGAAACTCAATAGCAGGGGAGGCCTGGACAATAAGTTTCCTGTCCCAGAGAGGTGTAACCACCTCCCCAGACAGGCAGATGTGTATTGGGGCTGGGCGGGAGCACTCTCTGGTGCTTTGAAGTCTTGCACTGGGGGTACACTTGGGGTCCCTGTGCATAATCCAGTTCAAACCCGTTTCAGGGGCCACCTGCCCCTGCTAGGGTGCAAAACAGGACAAAGGAAATGGGTGTAACCACCCCTCTTTCCAAACCCTCCCATAGGTGGGTCCCTAAAGTATGTCCAACCCCCAAACTTTGTATAAGTATGGGAACCCAGTCCTTGCGACTTTAGATTACCCTGGACGAAACTCTGCAATATATATCCTGGACCTTCGATGTTCTACTTTGCTTAGAAGACTGAAGAAATCTCCCTTGGGGTCAAGGAGTGACTCCCCTGCTTGACAGGCACCAAAGAAGCAACTGACTGGTCTGCATCGCTGAAGCTCCCGCCGGACGCTGAAGTCTTTGCATCACCAGAGGTGGGTGACGTGGAACCATGACCCCAGGACAGAGTGATTTTTTGCTGCTCCATCATCTTCCTGGCTCTCCTCGAAGTTGTGCTTTGGGCTCTGAGTAGCCCCAGCCTTGAGCACCTCCTGCACTGAAGATTTCTGGTCTCCACTCCATGAGTGACCCGTGGGCCATTTTCCAGTGCGACCGCTCAAGGTTCCTTTGCGATCACTAGCCCGTTGGCTAGTAGGTACCCACGAAAGCAACTCCTCTTCTGATTGGGTGTCCTGATTGCTCCGGATGTGGCCCACCTCCCCCATGCTGGGTGAGTCCCCCAGACCTTGCTCGTCTGCACCGACGTCCTTTCTCTTATTCCAAGTGACTTGCCGTTGCCAAGGCTTGTTGGGTCCAATCTGGTCGCCGTCACAGCAGCACTCGACAGACTTTGTGATACAGCTCGAATCCAGGTCCTGGTTATAATTGGAGCTTCCTGGACCTCGTGGCTGAAGAGTCAAGACACCCGTCAACTCACCTGAAGCACCCGACATCAGTGGGCATTGGTCTATCGTGCCCTTGGTCACTGGTAAGTGACCCAGTCTCTGTCCCCTCTGCTTTCAGGCTCCTTCCATCCTAGATCTAGGCTTGTATCACTTCGGACACTTCTCCTCTTCACGGCAGCAGCACTTCTTCACCAGCTTCCATTGAAACCGACGACGCGACCCGACACCAAAAGACACCTATGCACTCGGCTTCCCTGGGTGAGGTAACACGAGTCCTTCAGTGCTCCCGTGGGTGCTAGCCCTAGAACTTCCTAAGTCCAAAAGGGTTTGGTCCGCACTCATTTCTAAGTGTCCGTAATCTTTAAATTTCCAACTGCGACTTTGCCCATAGAAGCTAATGGGAACCCACGGCTGTGTTCACACACAGCCCACGGCCCCCGTGGGTCCCTTGTGACACTACCTTGGGTGGTTCCTTGGGGTCCCAGCGATTCTACAGGCTCTAGGCCTTGTATCTAGTTCAGTTGTGATTCTTATACCACTGTATTGGTATATGGTTTGGTACGCCCCTCGGCCCAAACGTGTATTTGTGCTATTACTGTTGATTGCTAACTTGTAACTTAAGTGCTTCAAACTCCAGTCTCATAAAGAGACTAGAGGGGTGTGTTTTATCTTAAATACATATATTTTAAATATATACCTGGTGTGGTTGTGCTTTCATTTGGTCATTCAAGAGATTATAGACTGGTAAAACAAGCTGCTTTACATTCCTTCAAGACTTAGCCTGAAGACTGCTCTCCATAGCTACCACTAGGATAGCTTTCAATAAAGGTTGTCTTTAACCTATCACCATAAGGGGTTGTTGGGACTGATACAGGGTGCCCACTAAAACTAGTGGACAGCATACATCAGGCCAACTTCTCACATTGGTGTGCAGCGTGTGGGATTCCAGATTGCTAATATTTTACCAGATAATCTCAATTGAATTGATTAACTGAAAACCACTAAGGGTACCTTAGGTACATATAATATCAAGTTTAGCATACAGTAAGTTCTACTGAACTTAGAGTTGTGTGTTAAGGATAGCACACCCTTTCTACAACTCAAGAGAGTTTAGTAGGCCACACTAGTGTAGGTAGTGCAATACACCACACCACACTAGTAATGTCTAATCAGCCAGGAACCAGTGAGGAACCAGTGAGTCCCTGCCAGAAGCAAGTGAGCTTCTCCCCTATAAATATGAGGAACTCTCCTTTGCACAGCTTAGGGCCTTATGTTCCATTAGGAAGCTGAAGACAGGCAAAAACCCAACCACCCAGCATCTCTTAAAGATATTCAGGCTGGATGATCTCTCAGGGACTAGTGGGCCTGAAGGGGTAGGCAGAGTGGGTGGAGCAGCAGCTGAGGGTGGGCCTAGGTGTGGAAACTCCCCTGACTCCACCTCTACTGCTGACCAGACTAATGACAAGTATTAGGATCTGGTGAACCCAGCTCCCCTGAATGAGGATGAGGAGGATGACAACAATGCTCCCCTCTTTGTTCCTCCAGGAAGAGTTGAAAGTAGGGTTAGAAGGGATAGATCTCTCTCAAGGGGATCTGTCCAGTCTACCTCATCTGTAGGGACCTCTGTTTCTTCTTATAGAGGGAGGGAAACCTCCCAGGAGATGAGAGAGACACTGCTGAAGTATGAGCAAGATAAGTTCAATCTCAGAAAGCAGCAGATGGCCCTAGATAGGGAAGCCCTAGAGCTCTACAGAGATAGTAAAAAGGAGGGACTAGAGTCCCTTGGTGGTAGCAATTTCCCTAGAGATAGGGAGAGGTCTTCTGACCATAGAAACCTAAGTAAGATTGTCCCTCCCTACCAGAGTGGGGATGACATCCACAAATGGATAACTGCCTTGGAGCGGGCCTGTAAAGTAAAGAGGTCCCTCAAGGTCAGTGGGCAGCAATCTTATGGCTCTCCTTTGCAGACAAAGGTAGAGATAAGCTCCTCGCTGTAAGAGAAGAGGATGCTGATGATTACCAGGTCTTGAAAAGTGCACTGATAGATGGGTTTGGCCTAACCACTGAACAATACAAGTTAAAGTTCAGGGATACCCAAAAGGCACAAAATCAAGACTGGGTGGACTTTGTTGACTGTGCTGCTAAGGCTCTGGAAGGTTGGTTATTGGGCAGTAAAGTGTGTGACTTCATAGGATTGTACAATCTGATAATGAGGGAGCAGATTCTTAATAACTGTCAAAATCAGCTGTTGCACCTGTACCTGGTAGACTCTGATCTGACCTCTCCCTAAGAATTGGGAAAGAAGGCAGACACATGGGTCAGAACCAGGGTGAGGCAGAAGGTACAGAACCAAGGTAGTGACCCAAAGAAGCAAGATGCTAAGAACTCTGACAAGGGTGGGAACAAGGGAAAAGGCCAGAAGTCTTCTCAAGGGCCCCAAACATCTTCTTCAAATGGGGAGCCACAGTCTAACAAGGGAAAAGGCCAAAAGAAACCTTGGTGCAAAATCTGTAAAAAAGAAAACTCATTGGACCAGTGACTGCACCAAGTCCAACGTATCTACTCCAGCCACCATTGCCCCTAAGACAACTGTTCCCCCTAGTACAGCTACAATAGGTGGTGTCAATGTCCAGAATAAGGGTGTTGTAGGGTTGACCCTGGGTTCTGAGATGGACTCTGACCTAGTCAGAGTTCCAACTCAGGCTGTGGTTGTCTGTGATTGGGGCATGGATATGTCCCCCTTTGTGAGTCCCAGTAATCTGGGCAAATACAGACAACAGCTTTTAATAAATGGAGTAGAGGCTTGGGCATTCAGGGACACAGGAGCAAGTGTCACAATGGTGACAAAAGATCTTGTGGATCCTGGGCAGATTATACTTGGTGAAATGTACCAAGTGACCAATGCTAGCAATGTCAGAACAGACCATTCTCTGGCAGTTGTTAACTTCTCCTGGGGAGGGGTAACTGGCCTTAAGAAGGTTGTGGTAAGTGCAGACCTACCAGTACAGTGCTTGCTTGGCAATGTTCTAGAGACTTCAGCTTGGGCTGAAGTGGATCTCAGGACACATGCAGAAATGTTAGGGATCCCTGCTGATGTCTTGCTGTGACTAGGTCATAGGCCAAAATGTCTAAATCTGGACAGGCCCTGGATTCCGGAAAAATGGACCAGGTGCCTCACAAGAGGAGGAGCAGTAGGGTCAAGGCAGAGCCTTCCCACCTGACTCAGAGTGCTGATCAGTCTTCTCAGGGAGATGATCTTGAACCTGAAGAAGGAACTGTCTCAGAGGAGCTTGAACCTGACCAGGTTGAGTTCTTGGGGACAGGGGACCCTTCCCGGTCTGATCTGAGCCAGGAGCAGAAACCCTGCCCCTCTCTTGAACCCCTCAGAAAGCAAGCTGCTGATGAGGCTGCTGGGAATGCTAGTGGCACCCATAAAGTTTATTGGGATCATGGACTCCTTTACTCAGAGAGTAGAGACCCCAAGCCTGGTGCATCCAGGAGGTTGGTTATACCTCTGAAGTTTAGGGGCTTCCTTTTGACACTAGCCCATGATATTCCCCTAGCAGGACACCTGGGCCAGAACAAGACTTGGGACAGAACTGTCCCTCACTTTCACTGGCCCCACATGTCTGAAGACACTAAAGACTTTTGTCGCTCCTGTGTGACCTGCCAAGCCAGTGGCAAGACAGGTGGAACCACAAAGGTCCCCCTGATACAACTATCTGTGGTGGGGTTCCCTTTGAGAGGGTTGGGATTGACATTGTTGGTCCCATGGATCCCCAAACAGCATCTGGGCACAGATGTATACTGGTGGTGGTGGATCATGCCACCAGGAACCCAGAGGCAATTTCCCTAAGGATCACCACAGCCCCTGTGGTGGCAAGAGCTCTCTTGGGTGTATTCTCAAGAGGAGGCTTTCCTAAGGAGGTAGTATCTGACAGGGGTGCCAACTTCATGTCTAGTTACTTGACTGCTATGTGGAAGGAGTGTGGTATGAACTACAAGTTCACCACACCCTATCACCCACAATGCAATGGTTTAGTTGAAAGGTTCAACAAAACCTTAAAGGACATAAATAAAGGACTCCCAGAAAAGCTTAGGCGAAGATGGGACATACTCTTGCCCTGCCTTTTATGTGCATACAGGGAGGTGCCGCAAAAGGGGGTTGGTTACAGCCCTTTTGAACTTTTGTTTGGCCACCCTGTCAGGGGTCCATTGTGTCTGGTTAAGGAAGGATGGGAGTTACCTCTCAAGCCCCCCAAAGTGGACATTGTGGACTATGTACTTGGTCTCCGCTGCAGGATGGCTGAGTATATGAAAAAGGCAACCAAAAACCTTGAGGCTAGTGTCAGGATTACCAGTCCCGCTCATGTAAAAACTACAAAAATGGCCGCCATCAGTGAGCGCATGCATGGAGGAGGTCAGATGTGCGTTAAAGCCCGACCTCCCGTGTCTACCGATGCTTCGCGTTCTTTCGTAGTTTCCTCACGTCTCGAGCACCACTTACTCGATGCTCTTGGATTACTCATTTTCTCAGTGGTTATGGAAGCTCCGGCTGATATCGGACTGCAGATTCTCCTCCTGACTCCTCCTGACGCTCCCGTGATTTCCTGAATCGGCATCTTAGTAGCAGTGCTTTGGAACTCGGAGTCTTCTAGTTGGGATCTCCTTTGTCGTGTGGGCGCTATCTTCACTCGGCGCTTCCGGCGTTGATTCCGGCGGCAGTTCTTGTCGGCTCTGGTGGGGTTCTGGTGGAGATCTTCCTGGAGGAATCCCAAGACCTGCATAACAATACAAACAATACAAAGTCATTACGGTAACAGCGCATATGCGCTGCTCTTTGTTTATTACACTTACCTGAGTTGTTTTGGCACTGTGGGAACCGTCCCTTTTTTCTTTCCTTATTTCTTTATTTTGTATCGAGACCTGAAACACAGAAGGGAAAAAAGAAAGAATAACCTGAAAACAAGGTTCCATATATGTTCTTTATAAAGCCTAACATACAGCAAGATGCACGGAGAATACCATAGAAGTCTCACACTTAAGACTCATAAGAAAGGAAAGTCTGAAGTAAGCATCTTACTGTAGAACAAGGTAGGAGGATAATTCACTAGGATAATAAAGAAGAGAAAACATGGCTTTATAGTGTATACAGGTACTTAAGTTATATTTATCTGTTTGTTTGTTTTATAGCCATGTTCTTCATCCTGACGGGTCCGGTGCCATAGAGAGTATCAACGAAGACTCTACCCTTTGTACCTTGTTGTCTTCCCTTCTTCCCTGAAGTGCCTTTGGCACTTTGACTTCTGTTGGGTGCGATGGGGGGTTTGAGGAAGTAGTGGATATTGCTTCATGCCTCTGACGTTCCTGCAAGCATATAGTAAGTCTTGGTAAAAGCCATACAGAATCCTGACAGAACGCGAAGCCTAAAAAAGAAAAGTTATTGTATTGCCCGAACGTCATGGACATGAACCAGGTTATCCTTACAGACCTAGCACACATGATAGGTAACTTACAAAAGGAAACGCAAGCCCTTTCAGCAAGAGTAGCTACCATACAGCGGGGATTGAGAGCAGACTCAGGACTGAGTACTTTGGGGGAACACTCTTCACTCCTACTCAGACTCCAAATGCCGGTCTTCCAGTAATTCATGTCACCACTCCACAGTCCATTCCATTGGCCCCTCCCGAGAGGGGATCCTGCCAAGTTCGCAACTTTCATTAGTCAGTGCCAATTACACTTTATGTGTAAGGCTTCCTGTTTCCCATCGGATTAGTAAAAGGTGGCCTTTATTATATCTTATTTAGGTGGGTCTGCTGCAAATTGGGCCATACCCTTAATAGAAAGAAATGACCCTCTACTACAAAATTACTCTGCTTTTAAAAATGAATTTAAGAAATTATTTGATAAACATTCCTTTGTGCATTCAGTTGATACCGACCTCTAAATTTAAAACAGGGAAACAGAGACTTGGCTACTTATATTTCTACTTTCAATCGGTTAGTGTCAGAAGCAGGGTGGCCAGAGGAGAAGCATAGTACGTTATTTTATCGTGGTTTGAGAGACGAGTTGAAGGACATGTTAGCCCAGGTGGTGGATCCGCCTGAATCTTGCTCCGCCCTCATTGATCTTGTAGTTAGATTGGACCACAGGCTGTCAGAGAGAAAGAGGAAAAGAAGTAGATCAGAAGGGCGAATTATTTCCTACAGAGAAAAGAAAGGAAAATCGGAGAAAAGTATAGACGAACCAGAACCTATGCAAATAGGGAGTGTGAAAGGGCCTCTTAGCGAAGAAGAAAGAAAACGTCGATGAGAAAAGAAATTGTGTTTGTATTGCGGAAAGCAGGGACACTTTCTTAGGGAATGTCCTGTAAAGCCAAAACAATCGGAAAACTAGAAGGCCGGAGGTCTGGCGAGACAAAGGCTTAGGGTACTTCAGGTATGATTGTCTCGCTAATACCTTCTATGTCAAACCACTTCTTCCTCTCCTCACGTCTTATTTGGGGACGGCAGGTCACAGATGTGCAGATAATGGTACATTCCGGTGCTTCAGGCAATTTCATGGACACTCAGAGGGCTCAGGAGAACATTCCGAAGGTGGCTAAGGAATCTTGGGAAGAGGTTACCACTATAGATGGGAGTAAGTTAAAATCTGGACCCATTACCCATGCTACCATAAGATTAACAATAATTATTCAAGAAGAACATAGTGAACCTATTGTTTTTGATTTCATACGCTCCCCTTAATTTCCAGTTATACTGGGGTTGCCCTGGTTGCGTCAACATTGCCCACTTATCAATTGGAAGGCACTGACATTAACCTTCAACCCAGACTTTTGTGAGCCACACCTTCTTCCTGAATCGACCGGTACCAAGTCGGCTAATGCCCTTCTGCATATTGAGGAACCAGACTTACCTTTAGTTTATCAGGATTTAAAAGACGTATTTGATAGCGAAAAGGCTAAAAGCCTTCCACCTCATAGATCTTTTGATTGCAGAATAGACCTATTGCCTGGAGCCCGCATACCCTGTAGTAGGGTGTATACTTTTACGGAAAAGGAAAACTTGTACTTAAGAGACTATTTAGATGAAATGCTACGAATAGGTTTTATCCGTCCTTCCAGGTCTCCGGCGTCCTCGTTTCTTTTTTTTAAACCCAAGAGAAAGGGAGGTCATAGATGTTGCATAGACTACGGAGCTTTAGACACAGTCATTAATAAGGATAGGTATCCTTTGCCATTAACATCCTCCCTCCTTGATCAAATAAAGAATGCTCAGATCTTCACCAAACTTGATTTAAGAGGCGCTTACCATCTTGTGAGAATTAAGGAGGGAGACGAGTGGAAAACAGCTTTTTGTACTAAATTTGGAATATATGAGTACTTGGTGATGCCTTTCGGGTTGTGTAATGCCCCTTCGGCCTTCCAGTTTTTCATTAACAAGGTCTTAAAGGATATGCTAGACTTGTTCGTTATTGCTTACATAGACGTTCTTTTAATTTACTCCTCATCACAGCAGGAACATGAAGCTCATGTTCGGAGAGTTCTTGAACGTTTGCGAGACAATCACTTGTATTGTAAACTAGAAAAGTGCTGCTTCCATACCAGGGAAGTTAGTTTTCTTGGATTTTTGTTAACTCCCCAGGGAATTAGTATGGATCCACATAAGGTGGAAGCCATTATGCGGTAGCAAGCACCACAAAGTGTAAAAGAAATCCAAAGTTTTCTAGGTTTTCCCAACTTTTACAGGCGTTTTATTAGCAATTTTTCTGAGGTGGTATCACCGATAACCAGGTTATTAAAAAAAGGGGTTAAGTTTAGCTGGACCAATGAGGCAGAAAGGGCCTTTTTGACATTGAAGAATGCCTTTACTAAGGCACCGATTTTACGTCATCCAGACCCTTCTCGACCTTTTGTAGTAGAGGCTGATGCTTCTCAAGTGCCTGTAGGAGGAGTCCTTTCTCAAACTAATCCTGAAACTGGACAACTCCACCCTATTGCATATTATTCTCGAAAACTGTCACCAGCCGAATAAAATTATACCACAGGCGATAAGGAACTATTAGCCATTAAAAGGGTGTTTGAGGAATGGAGACCATACTTACTAGGAGCAAATCACAGAATACTCGTTCTCACAGATCATCGAAACCTACAGTTTTTGAAATCTGCTAGGGCTTTATCTATGCGACAACTACGTTGGACACAATTCTTTAGTGACTACGATTTCCTAATTCAGTTTCAGGCAGGAAAACGAAATGGCAAAGCGGACGCTTTGTCCCGCTTAGGTTACGGAGGTTCAGACTTGCAGGGTAACCCTCCCCCTATTATTGCTAAAGATAGAATAATTGGGGTCCTAAGTTCCGAGGATGATTTCTTAAAAGCCCTCAGAGAACAACAATCATCCCCCGCTATGAAACACATAGTAGAAAACTATGAGGTTACTAGAGAACAGGGTTTCTTATATGTTCAAGGGGGTTTAGTTCTCCCCACCCAAGCCTTAAGGTCACAAGCATTAGAGTGGAGCCATGCCCATCCTCTAGCAGGACATCCAGGATATAAGAAAACACTGGACCTATTAAAGAGACATTTTTGGTGGCCTGGTATGGTGAGAGACGCAAAACAGTATGTCCAAACATGTCATATTTGTGCACAAGGAAAACCTTAACACCAAAGCCCTGAGGGACTGTTGCAACCATTACCTACATCACCCAGCCCCTGGCATACTGTGTCTTTGGATTTTATAGTAGATTTACCCAAAACTACCCTGGGTAATACAACACTTCTAGTAGCAGTAGATCTATTAACCAAGATGGCCCATTTCGTCCCTTTGAAGGCTCTCCCGTCATCAAAGGTTTTGGCCTCTGTCTTTGTTCAACACGTAGTCCGATTGCATGGGCATTCCATCAGTGCTCGTTTCAGATAGGGGGGCTCAGTTCATCTCTAGGTTTTGGAAAGGGTTATGAGCCATTTTACAGATAGATGTCAGGTTATCTTCTAGTCACCACCCCCAAACTGACGGCCAGACTGAGAGAGTAAACCAATGCTTTGAGCAATACATCAGATGCTACACCTTATACTCTCCATTAAACTGGGATGAAATGGTATGGGCTACGGAGTTTTCTTATAACAATAGTTGTCACTCGTCCACATCCTACTCCCCTTTTTATTGCACTTATGGCTTTCACCCACGCGCTTTATTAACAATACAGCCTGCTTCCTGTCCTGCTTCTGCAGCCATAGAGTTCATTAAGGGACTACAAGAGATACACAAGATAGCTCGAAGTACACTAGAAAACGCCAAGGCAAGTTCTAAAAAGGGGGCGGATTCCCACAGGCGCACAGAACCCAGGTACCAACAAGGTGATAGAGTTTGGCTATCTTCTAAATACTTGTCCTTGAGAGGACCTGGTAAGTTTAAACCCAAGTATATTGGACCATACAAGATAAATAAGGTGGTGAATCCTGTTGCTATGAAGTTGGATCTTCCAGCTTCTTTGAAGATCCATCCTGTATTTCATGTGTCGCTCTTAAAACCAGTGGAGCCTGGCACACATCTCCCCAAGGCTCCACTCTCTATAATTGTGAATGGGGAACTAGAGTATGAAGTCGGGGCAATCATTGACTCCCGTAGAGTTCGTCGTCAACTCCAATATCTGATACACTGGAAAGGGTATGGTATTGAGGAACGTACTTGGGAGCCAGCCAGTCAAGTACACGCTCCAAGATTAGTACGCACATTCCACAGACTGCACCCTGATAAACCCAAGCCAGTTGGAACGATTGTAAGGGGGGTGTACTGTCAGGATTACTGGTCCCGCTCATGTAAAAACTACAAAAATGGCCACCATCAGTGAGCGCATGCGTGGAGGAGGTCGGATGTACGTTAAAGCCCGTCCTCCCGTGTCTGCCGATGCTTCGCGTTCTTTCGTAGTTTCCTCACGTCTCGAGCACTACTTACTCGAAGCTCTTGGATTACTCATTTTCCCAGCGGTTATTGAAGCTCCGGCTGATATCAGACTGCAGGTTCTCCTCCTGACTCTCCCGTGATTTCCTGAATCGGCATCTTAGTATCAGCGCTTTGGAACTCGGAGACTTCTAGTTGGGATCTCCTTCGTCGTGTGGGCGCTATCTTCACTCGGCGCTTCCGGCGGTGATTTCGGCGGCAGTTCTTGTCGGCTCTGGTGGGGTTCTGGTGGAGATCTTCCTGGAGGAATCCAAAGACCTGCATAACAATACAAACAATACAAAGTCATTACGGTAACAGCGCATATGCGCTGCTCTTTGTTCATTACACTTACCTGAGTTTTGCCACTGTGGGAACCGTCCCTTTTTTCTTTCCTTATTTCTTTATTTTGTATCGAGACCTGAAACACAGAAGGGAAAAAAGAAAGAATAACCTGAAAACAAGGTTCCATATATGTTCTTTATAAAGCCTAACATACAGCAAGATGCACTGAGAATACCATAGAAGTCTCACACGTAAGACTCAGAAGAAAGGAAAGTCTGAAGTAAGCATCCTACTGTAGAACAAGGTAGGAGGATAATTCACTAGGATAATAAAGAAGAGAAAACATGGCTTTATAGTGTATACAGGTACTTAAGTTACATTTATCTGTTTGTTTGTTTTATAGCCATGTTCTTCATCCTGACGTGTACGGTGCCATAGAGAGTATCAATAAAGACTCTACCCTTTGTTCCTTGTTGTGTTTCCCTTCTTCCATGACGTACCTTTGGCACTTTGACTTCTGTTGGGTGCGATGGGTGGTTTGAGGAAGTAGTGGATATTGCTTCATGCCTCTGACGTTCCTGCAAGCATATAGTAAGTCTTGGTAAAAGCCAGACAGAATCCTGACAGCTAGCCAGGAACTGCAAAAAGCTTGGCATGACCAAAAGGCTGTACTGACTGTTTACCAGCCAGGACAGAAAGTGTGGGTGTTGGAGCCTGTGGCCCCAGCAGCCCTCCAGGACAAATGGAGTGGCCCCCATTCAATTGTTGAGCAGAAAGGGGAGGTTACCTACTTGGTAGACCTTGGAAACCCTAGGAGTCCCCATAGGGTACTTCATGTCAACAGACTTAAACCATATGTTGACAGGGCAGACATGGGCTTGCTCATGGCTACTGATGAAGGACAGGAGGAAGAGAGTGACCCACTCCCTGACCTGCTTTCTCAGAACCCTGATGATGGGTCAGTTGATGGTGTAGCCTTGGCAGGCAGCCTCGCTGCCCGGCAGCAAACTGACTGCAGAAACCTTCTCAGCCAGTTCAGACATATGTTTTCTCTGACTCCAAGTCAGACCACCTGGTGCACTCATGAAGTGGACACTGGGGACAGTCTGCCTGTGAAGAATAAGATCTACCGGCAACCTGACCATGTCAGGGACTGTATAAGGACAGAAGTCCAAAAGATGTTGGATTTGGGAGTCATTGAACCCTTAGTTAGCCCTTGGGCTAGTCTAGTAGTCCTGGTACCTAAACCTCACACCACATATGCCAAGAGAGAAATGAGGTTTTGTGTAGACTACAGGGGCCTCAATGCAGTCACTAGGACTGATGCCTATCCCATCCCCAGGGCAGATGAGCTCATAGATACTTTGGACTCAGCCAAGATTCTAAGCACATTTGACCTGACAGCTGGCTAATGGTAGATCAGACTAGCTGATGATGCAAAGCTAAAGACAGCATTTTCGACCCCAAGTGGGCACTGCCAATGTGTGGTGATGCCCTTTGGTTTGACGAATGCACCTGCCACTTTCCAAATGTTGGTGAATACAGTTCTCACAGGTCTGGAAGCCTACAGTGCTGCTTATCTAGATGATGTTGCTGTCTTTAGCTCCACCTGGGAGGATCACCTGGTCCACCTAAGGAATGTTTTGGAGGCCCTGCAAAAGGCAGGCCTCACTATCAAGGCCACCAAGTGCCAGGTAGGGCATAGTCAGGTTGTGTACCTGGGCCACCTTGTAGGTGGGGCCAGGTTCAACCACTGCAGAGCAAAATCCAGACCATCATGAACTGGGTTGCTCCAACCACCCAGACTCTTAGGCCTGCCTGGGTACTATAGGAGAATTGTCAAGGGGTATGGATCAATAGTGACACCCCTGAATGACTTAACGTCTAAGAAAATGCCCAAAAAGGTTCAGTGGACAGCTAGCTGTCAAAAGGCATTTGATGACCTGAAGCAGGCCATGTGCATTGCTCCCATTCTACAGAGTCCTGATTACTCCAAGAAGTTCATTGTCCAAACAGATGCATCTGAAATGGGTGTAGGGGCCATCCTGTCACAATTGAATGATGAAGGTCAGGATCAGCCAGTAGCTTTCATAAGCAGAAGGCTGACCCTTAGAGAGAAACGTTGGTCAGCCATTGAGAGGAAGGCCTTTGCTGTGGTTTGGGCTCTGAAGAAGTTGAGGCCATACTTGTTTGGTACTCACTTTCTTGTTCAGACAGACCATAAGCTCCTCTTATGCCTAAAACAAATGAAGGGTGAAAACCCCAAACTGCTTAGGTGGTCCATTTCCCTGCAGGGGATGGACTTTACAGTGGAACATAGACCTGGGAGTAACCATGCCAATGCAGATGGACTCTCTAGGCTTCTCCACTTAGAACATGAAGACTCAACTGGTCAAGGTTAGTTTAATGTCCCTGCGTTTGGGGGGGGGCTGTGTAGGAGAGTAGGATCTGCTTCACATGGGTACCCCCACTTTTTGCTGGTGTTTCACTGTTTCTCGACCTTAGTCTGGCTGTGGCCCTGCTAATCAGTACCCCAGCCTAGCTGCTTCCTCTCTAAAATGGTTTCCATGTACATTAGGTACATCTCTAATTGGATTCTGGAGTGCCTTATAAGTCCCTAGTATATGGTATACTATGTACCCAGGGCATAGGTACCTCAGAGGCCTACCAGGGGCTGCAGCATGTATTATGACACCCCTGGGAAGCACTCCAAAATGACACCGCAGGTCTGCTACTGCAGCCTGGGTAAGGTGGTGCATGCACCCCTTCTGTGGTATAGGCTACCTATATCACTACCATTGCACACACATATAAAACCTATAAGTCAATCCTATGGCAGGCCTTAACAATCCTGAAGGCAGAGTGCTTGGTTTTTATGTGAGAGGGTGCCCCTGCATGAGCAGAGCCCCTCTGCAGCGTTCGGAGTACCTCCTCTGATGCTGTTTGTGGTGCAGCCTGACCATATACTCTTAAGTGCATTATAACCTCGCTGTAAATGCTAACTTTGGACTGGCTGCACGTAACCATGTTGTGCTTGGTGTCAAACACTTTGGAATACTACCCCACTGTGAGTTCTGGCGGCGGGGTAGCATTCCACCCTTCTAGAGGGAGAGACATGTTCACACTGGTCTAACCCGATAAAGACTTTCTAAAGCCCTGGCATCACAAAATGGATGCCACTGCCACAGACACGGGTCTCGCCTCCTGCTGCTGAACAAATCTCTGGCAGGGGAGGCCTGGACATTAGGTTTCCTGTCCCAGGGAGGTGTAACCACCTCCCCAGACAGGCAGATGTGTATTGGGGCTGGGCGGGAGCACTCTCTGGTGCTTTGAAGTCTTGCACTGGGGGCACACTTGGTGTCCCTGTGCATAGTCCAGTTCAAACCGGTTGCAGGGGCTACCTGCCCCTGCTCTGGCGTGAAACTGGACAAAGGAAATGGGTGTAACCACCCCTATTTCCAAACCCTCCTATTGGTGGGTCCCTAGAGTATGTCCAACCCCCAAACTAAGTATAGGTATGGGAACCCAGTCCTTGAGATTTATATTACTCTGGACGAAACTCTGCAACATATATCCTGGACCTTCGACTTTCTATTTTCGCTAGAAGACTGAAGAAATCTCCCTTGGGGTCAAGGAGTGACTCCGCTGCTTGGCAGGCACCAAAGAAGCAACTGTCTGGTCTGCAACTCTGAAGCTCCCACTGGACAAAGTCTTTGCATCACCAGAGGTGGATTTCCAGACTTCCCGGAGGCTACCCTGAGTCCACAGCAAAGCTGAGGCCCATGGCTATCGTGGGTGATGTGGAACTTTGACCCCTGGACACCGTAAACTTTTGCCGGACCATCATCTTGCTGGTCTTCCTCGAAGTTGTGCTTTGGGTTCCAAGTAGCCCCAGCCTTGGGCATCTACAGCACCAAAGATCTCTGGCCTCCACTCCACGAGTGACCCGTGGGCCAGTTTCCAGAGTGACTGCTTGAGGCTCCTTCGCGATTGCTAGCCCGTTGGCTATTGGGTCCCCACGAAGGCAACTCCTCTTTTGATTGGGCTTTCCTGGTTGCTCCAGACGTGTCTCAACTTACCCTCGCTGGGTGAGTCCCCAGACCTTGCTGGTCTGTTCCGACATCTTTCTTCTGTTTCCCCTTGACTTGCCGTTGCCAAGGCTTGTTGGGTCCATCCTGGTCGGCGACACCACAGCACTTGACAGACTTTGTGGGACAGCTCAAATCCAGCTCCTGGTCATCGTCGACGCCTCCTGGACCTCGTGGCTGAAGAGTCAAGACACCCGTTAACTCACCTGAAGCACCCGACATCTGTGGGCATTGGACTATCGTGCCCCTGGTCACGGCAAGTGACCCAGCCTCTGTGCCCTCTGCTTTCAGGTTCCTTTCATCTTCGATCCAGGCTTGGATCTCTCTGGACAATTCTCCTCTTCACGGCAGCAGCACTTCTTTGCCAGCTTCCATTGAAATCGACACCGTGACCCGACACCATTTGACACCTATGCACCCGGCTTCCCTGGGTGAGGTAACTCGTGTACTCCGGTGCTCCCGTGGGTATTGACCCTAGACACCTCTAAGACCAAGAGGGTTTGCTTGTAGTCATCCTCTAAGTGTCCTTAAACTCTTAATTTCCAATCGTGACTTTCCAAATAGAAGTTAACGGTGATTCGCGGCTGTGTTCTCACACTGCACGTGTCCCCCGTGGGTCCCCTGTGTCACTACCTTGGGTGGTTCCTTGTGGTCCAAGCACTTCTACAGGCTCTAGGCCTTGTGTCTAGTTCAGTCATGGTTCTTATACCACTTTATTGGTATATGATTTGGTGCGCCCCTAGGGCCCAAACGTGTATTTGTGCTTTTATGTTGAATACTGACTTGTAACTTAAGTACTTCGAACTCCAGCCTCATAAAAAGACTAGAGGGGTGTGTTTTATCTTAAATAAACATATTTTAAATATATACCTGGTGAGGTTGTCCTTTCATTTGGTCGTTCAAGAGATTATAGACTGGTAAAACAAGCTGCTTTACATTCCTTCAAGACTTAGCCTGAAGGCTGCTTTCCATAGCTATCACTAGGATAGCTTTCAATAAAGGTTGTTGAAATGAAGAAGAAACGTTGAGGGTAGAAAACGTTTATTCAACAAGAATCATCAGTTGACATCCATCACCACAAAGGCAGCGACGATAAAACTCCGTTGGCATGTTAGAATTCTATGAACGTTCTAAGGGCGTTCCAAAGGAGAGGGGTGAGGGAAGAAACCAAAGGAAATACAAAATGTAAGATACAACACATCTCCTTCCCTTAGGGTAAAGGGAAGAGAACAAGGTAAGGTTAGTATATTACATAGTCTCTTTGCCAACTGGGTTTAGAGTGAACATTTCTTAGGTACTCCTTAGCATTAGGAGAGATACTCTTGTTGTGAGCCTCGTATTCAAGATTACAGTCATTGTCATGAATGCCGTCACTGTTATCTTGGACAACCCTTGTCAATGCTCCTATATTGTTCATCATTCAACTGTACAACATTTTTGAACACTTTGCTTACCACCTTCAAGTCAGAGAACTTCGAACAACCTGACATTACAGATCTAGGTAGTTTTATTCTTACCACATCTCCTACTTCCCATGTTCTAGGAGGTTTCTGCACTCTACAATTGTACCTCTCCACATATTTCTTTTGATGTGTTTGTATTTTGTCCATGACCATATTCCTGTTAACCTCCTCCCTCTTATCACCGATAAGCCACAGGGGGCTTAACTTGGTGCCTGGTTCTCTCCCTTTGAGGGACTTAAATGGTGATACTCCAGTGACTGAGTGGGGAGTGACAAGGTAGGACCAGATCATTTCATCAAGTGCTTTATCAACATTGCTTCCACTGCGTACATTAAGTTGAATGCAGTCCTTAATCATGCGATTGATGCGTTCTACTAGACCATTAGCCCTAGGACAATATAAGGCTGTTGGTTGATGGTCAACAGAGAATTGGTGTAAAAAACTCATTAGTGTGGAGGTAAATTGGACACCATTATCCGTAACCAAGGTTTGTGGTACCCCTTCCGTGCAGAAGACTTCTTGAAGGAAAAGAATTACACTGTTGGTAGTGATATTATCTACGACCTTAATGATAATCCTTCCACTTAGTCCTTTTACGTTCAAAGGACCAATGATATCCATAGCTACCTTGTTCCAAGGGGCAGATGGAACTTCTACCAATGAAATTTTCCCCTTACTCACAATTTTACTCTTGTCACTCACTGCACATGGCATACACTGTCTCACTTTTCTCTCGACCATGGTGTCCATGGTTGGGCACCAATAATGTAAGCGAAACTTGCTTTTGGTTATGCTGCAACCGAGATGGCCTTCATGGGCTAAACTTATAATTTTTTCTCTCAAACTCTCTGGTGGTACTAATTTACTCCCCCTGTATAAATTCTGTTCTCGAACATGTAGTTCATTTCTCACATCCCAGAACACATCCTCACCTTTCTTTAAATCAGATGATTTGCTAGGCCATCCTTCCAATATGAGTTGTCTCTCTCTGGGGAATAAAATATCCTTGGACAGGGCCTCCTCCCACTCCTGTTTGCTCAACCCTTCAGATACTACTACTACTTCATCATCACTAAAATGGCTTCCTGGTTCATCATTTTCTAGGGGTAATCTAGACAAACAGTCAGGTGCCTGATTAACTTGTCCAGGTATGTATACCACCTGAAAATTGTACCCCTCTAGGCCTAGGAACCATTTAGATATTCTAGGAGTGGTTCTTTCTAGGTTCTTCGAGGAGAATGTGCTTACCAAGGGTTTATGGTCTGTCCTTATAGTGAAGGGCACGCCCCAAATAAATGTCCGGAAATGCAACACAGCCCAATATCTTGCAAGCGCCTCTCTTTCTATAACTGAATAACGGGATTCAGCTTCCATCAGCGCTCTAGACGCGAAAGCCACAATCCTTTTTTCCCCTTCTGTCATTTGACTGAGGGAAGCTCCAATACCTTTCAAGATGGCATCAGTTGTAATTATAGTGCGCTTATTGGTATCAAAACACCCCAAAAATGGTGCATTAGTTATGTGGTGTTTAAGCTTCCCAAATGCTTCTACACACTGTTCATCCCACTTGAATTTAGTTCCTTTTTTAAGTTGGTTTCTCAAAGGATGTTTAATATCTGCCAAATTTTTAATAAACATGGAATAGTACTCTGACAATCCAAGGAAGGATTTAACCTCTTCCTTGTTGCTTGGTATAGGAGCCCACTTGATGGCATCAATAAGATTTGCTTTAGGCGTGATTCCATCTTTAGAAATGGCATGCCCTAAATAAGTGACAGAGTGGACTCCTATTTGGCATTTTTCCTTCTTTAGTATAAGTCCCGCATCCCTCAACCTACTCAAAACCATGCGTAATTTTTCATTATGCTCATTTTCATCGTTTCCATAAACTAACAGATCATCTTGGAAGCACAATACATATTCTATCCCTTCTAATATATTCTGCATAGCTCTCTGAAAGACCGCCGCAGCAGAGGCTAACCCAAAAGGCATCCTGCAAAATCTGAACTCTCCGAACGGTGTGATAAAGGTGGTTAAGGCTTTACTCGAAGGATGAGGTTTTACCTGGTGGTAGGCTGAGGATAAATCTATCACCGTGAAAAATTCTGCAACACAAATATGGTTAAGCATGTCATTTATGTTAGGCAAAGGGTGCCTGTCAATCCATATGTTACTGTTTAACTCTCTCAAATCAATACATAACCTAATGTTATTAGTGCTAGCCTTGGAAGTAATATCAATGGGTGCAACCCATTCTGCACTCTCCACTGGTTCTATAACTCCCTGGCTTAATAGTTTGTCTAATTCCTTCTTCAAAGGTTCTTTCATCATTAGGGGAACATTCCTGCATTTATTTGCTACTGGTTTGGCTCCATCCTTCAATTTAATTTTATGCTGGTACTCCTTTAAACACCCAAGTTTGTGAAAATTCCAGGAAACTCATCAAAAACTTCCATTCCACATACACTCCTTTCCACAAGCATCACCGGAATTTCTGCTGTAGGGTCGAGTTTCATCCCTTAATCTCTCTGATGTGCCCATCCTAGTAAATTTGCACCCTTCCTTGCTATATAAACTTTGCCTACAGTACTCATGTCTTTGAATGTAATCTTCATGGCGACAACCCCTTCAAGAGGAGTCGAATCCTTATTGTAACCTACAGGGACTACATCTGGTGTTTGTAGGGATGACTCCCCATCCTTGAAGTTAGTATGGTAAGTCTCACTATTCATGAACGTAAATGGTGAACATGAGTCGGCATACATTTCTAATTTGTGCCCATCCAACCCAATTTCACTTTTAGGTAGATCATCTTGGTACACATTGCAATTCTCTATTACATCTACTTGCAAAACATATTTGCTTTTGTACTCTTCGTTAGTCTCTATTGCATTCACAGTTTTACTGGACATGTCCTTGCATGCACGTGCAAAATGACCCTTGCGATTGCAATTCCCACACGTGGCTGTTCTCGCTAGGTAGTTAACATTGTTAGCTAAATGCCCACTGCTACCACATCTGAAACATCTTAATCTGTTTTCTGTAAGCATTCTCTCCCTGTTAAACTCTTTTACTGTTTCCTTCCTCTTTGTGTTTCTGATGGCACACACACTCTTTAATTCTTCACCTACTTCATTTACGCCATTATCTCCTGTCGTGTTCATTTCCTTCATACATTCAGCAGTGTGTTCTACACTTTTTGCAATGTCCATTGCAGTTTTTAAATCTGTATTTCCAACTAATAATTTCCCTTGGATTTTGTTGTTGTTTGTACAACGTGCTAATTGGTCATGTATCAAGGATTCAGTGAGCTCATTAAAAGTATTTGCAAGTCCCCTTAGACTAGCTATATAATTCCCCACCTTTTCATTTTTCCCTTGAACTCTTTCAAAACATTTATGTCTTTCTAGTACAACATTAATTTTATCCGCAAATTGGAGTTCTAATTTCTTGATACTATAATCATACACATCTCTTCCTTCCTCTCCTGCTTCTTCTTCTTCCAAATCTGGCAGGCTGTCAAATATTATCCTTCTTTCCGCACCTAAATTGTGTAGCAAAATATGTTGTCTCCTAATCACAGAGAAACCGCTTGCAACAATGGCAATAAGGTAAGATTCAAAGGTTTTCCTCCAATCTTTCCATGGTACCAATGGTTCCCCTGCCTCTGATAGGGATGGTGTGGGTTCAAGCATACTAGCCGCTGCCATACTCAAAATAATATTTGTTCTAACAATATTCAGAATCTTGTCTCAATAAGGTATATAGAATCACAGTTACCAATGTGCATTTAAACCATACTCATAACACAGTATTACATCAATCTTGCGCTCACAAAACACTTATTTTCTATATTTCCACTTATATAACACTATGCAAAGTAGGTAAAATTCTACCACTTTTGAAGTGTATGTACTTCCAAAATTATTTTTACACAAAGTCTTGAAATCACTATATTGCAAGATTATCCTGCTATCTTCACCCCCAAAGATAATCTTTACTTTAAGTCTCCTCTTATTTTTGTAGAATAGTCTTAGTTCCGTTCACTGAGGCAGTAAGTTCAAAGCTATAAACAGCAGTACATTTGAAAGAGTTCCTTAACTTACTGCTGTATTTCCGAAAAATGAATTCCTTTCACGTTTCCTCACTGCACGCTGTTTGACTGAAATTTTCCTCACAGTCTCCACACCTCTGCACTTTTGTAAATGGTCAATTATACAGCCGTCTGCTCTGCACCACCGCAATTCTCAAGGAAGACTGTTATTATACTGGGCCCCCAAACCGGAACAGCATGATAGCCGGTAAACTTTCCCTCAGATATCTGCGCATGTGCGAAGAGTAAACGCTGCTCGAAACTCCTCCTCACCTTTACCACGCAGATGCGTTAAAGGAAACACCACAGCTGGTCAAAAATCTGTTGCAATCTCCATCCGCAGCTTCACAAGAGTGCTCGCAAACGCCACCAAAATGTTTACTCACATTCCTTGTGCGAATGCTTCAGCCACACACCGCTATGGAGAGGATTGCCTAGCTCTGCACTTCCGAGAATCCACTGCTGTACTCATTAGCTTCTAGAACACAATCGACCTGTTGCAAGCTGCAAGTAACTGTTGTTGCAGAAGAACAAGCAAAATAAATCTAAGTTTGCACCTTGCACCGGAGTGCCGTGGAATCCTTAATCACAGGGAAGTCATGATTATATATACTCGGAGGATGTTTTGGAATATATATATTAGGCCTGGGCTAAAATTTCGTTCCGTTCGCGGAAATTGCGATAATTTGACATTTTCGCGTTCCGCGGAAAGCGCGAAAATGTCAAAATTTCCGCATTCCGCAGCTTTGCGATAATTTGGTTCTTGCTCGCGCTGTAAAATAATACATTCTCGCACGCGCGCAATTGCCTTACCTGAATCCCTTCGTTCGCCGACAAGTTTTCTTGATCCGGTCGTGTTCTCCATGAGATATTGTATTGTTTTTAGCCATTTGAGCTGTCTCGCGACAGTTCGTGCCCGCAGTGACGTCATGCGTCGTGCGATCACGTCTTTCTTCTCGCGATCATGCACTGCGAGCCAACTGAAAACAAGATGGCCACGCCCGCGAGCAACCGCATGGGTAAGTTGGCGATCCGCAACCATGCAGAAAATCTCACAAACATGCGGGAAAAAAACTTCCGCATCTTCGCGATATTTCCGCGTGTTTGCGATAATTTTTAACATTTTCGCGATAATTTGCAAAAGTGGATTTCGCAAATTCCGCCCACCCCTAATATATATATAATCACACATCTATTAAATCTATAGTCAGTCACACATCTATTAAATCCTCCACCCCCCATTCTACACCAACTCCTTCTTCAATACACCTTGGCATTAACATATATAAAATATATTTTAACTTTACAGAAATCCACATTCACTGGATGATGTCATCAGTGATGTCATCAGTGATGTCATTTGAGATGTCATCAGTGATGTCATCAGTGATGTCACTGACCATGTCATGAGTGATGTAATATGTGACGTCATCAGCAGTGCATTGCGGGGGCGCAAGTTATAGTTATCTCTACTAACTATAACGTTCGAATTTCTCTGGTTTTGTACGAGTAAAATGTCCAACTAACTATAACGTCCCTGAAACCTATGGTTTTTTCAGTGAATTTCTAAGGTTTTTTAAATGCTAATTTCTAACTAAAACGTCCCTGAAACTTATGGTTTTTTCAGTGAATTTCAAAGGTTTTTTAAAGGCTAATTTGTAACTATAGCGTCCCTGAAACCTATGGTTTTTTCAGTGAATTTCTAAGGTTTTTTAAATGCTAATTTCTAACTAAAACGTCCCTGAAACCTATGGTTTTTTCAGTGAATTTCAAAGGTTTTTTAAATGCTAGTTTCTAATTATAATGTTCACTAAACCTATAGTTTTTTTCAGTGATTTAAAATTATCATTCCATTCGCAACCTGGTGGAAACAGCCGATATCGCCAGTTTTCCAGCAATAACTTCCGCAAAAAAAAATCGCCGCAAATGAGAGCAACAACTAACGCTAATAATATGCAGAGTAGGTGCTCCTGTGCAAAAATAACACAAAAACACCACTTCCCTATATTTTCAACGAGCAGCCAAATCTGCGGTGCGATCCAAAAACAGGCGATAGGCTGCATTAGCAGTAGGAATGTAACATCTGCCTTTTGCTAGTGTAAAGTAGGACGACTACTTACAGTGTGAAAGGGAGCTGAGCCCAGAATCACATCTGAAGACCAACACATGTCATAGAGCTACTGATCATGCACCTCCGACCCCCCAAGAAGGCCACAAAACCCATTGCCACCACCTCAGGATCTCCCCCAGACCACCCCGCCACTACCCCTGAGGCAGCGCACAACAGGACAGCGGACTTTCCAAAAATGGCATGGCCCCTCAGCTACACAATAGCTGAATGTTGGGAGATGTAGCAACCAAACATGTGTGTAGGACGCAAGTCACCCACCAATAATAATACACACAATGTAAATGTGTAAATTGATACTTGTATAGTGCACTACTCACCCGCAAGGGTCTCAAGGTGCTTGTACGAATACCGCTGTGGAGCCCATCCTGGCTTTCCCTGTGAGGTGTCCACTCCTGTGCACCCCTAAGGTGAAGGCCAGGCATCCTTAGCGTTGTGGGGGCCGTTGTGGAGATTAAGCAAGCTATTGCCCAGAGTTGCAGAGTGGGACTCCATGATTGGAATAGGCACCGAGGCGAGAATTATCAGGTCCGTGGAATTTTGAGCCCAAGTCCCGCCGAGACGGGGAATTGAACCCTGGTCCCGGGCCAGACCTCTGCATCAGGGTCTGCCACTCTAACCATTGAGCCACACTTCTCCACAATACCAAGTGTAGCGGTGATGTGCTGGACAGACCTCACTATGCAGAGCACAAACCTCTCCATGTGTACATATACTGCTGGTGCTTGTAGTGTTGTGGGATGCAACTATGTTACCTCGGGCAGTGGGAAAGATCTCGGTCATGTACCTGTATCGTCGTCCCCTGTAAGCGGAAGCGCAGTGGGCTGGTCCAACATACGCCACTCCAGCGTAGAAGTGTGAATAAATAGGCCGGGGCTCTGGGCGTGGTTCACTTGTGTGAAGGCCAATGCATCTGCCAGAGCAGCGGCCCTCACCCTGCCACTTGGCTGCCGCCATGTCCGCCGGCCTCCTCGACACAGGCCCCCTGCGAACACAGCGGCACAGCACTGTAGACTTATGTCTATACAGACTAATGCCTTCGATCTACACTGTGGACAGCAGGGCTCACAATTCAGATGGAGTTTCGATTGCAAATGACGCCGTCCAGGAGGCAAGACACATTGCTCCCAGTGCGACCTGCCCGGACCACGCATCATCGCAGGTTGCGCACATGCTGAGCGCCAGAGGTACCACTAACTTAGTGCACCACAAGTCAATGCCACGTGGCCTTATTAAGGCAGAATTCATTAGACAAAAGACATTGCTACCCGTGCAGCCCACCCAGACCACGCATCATTGCAGGGTGCACACACGCTGAGTGCTTCAGTTGCCACTAACTCACTGCACCACAAGTCATCACCACGTAGCCTTATTAAGGCAAAATTCAGTAGGCAAAAGACATTGCTACCAGTGCGAGCCACCCGGACCACGCATCATCGCAGGGTGCACACACGCTGAGTGCTTCAGGTGCCACTAACTCACTGCACCACAAGTCATCGCCACATAGCCTTATTAAGGCAGAATTCATTAAACAAAAGACATTGCTACCAGTGTGGCCCGCCTGGACCATGCATCATCGCAGGCTCCGCACATGCTGGTTGCTTCAGGTGCCACTAACTGTGCAGCTCAACTCAACGCCACGTGGCTGTGCGCCCTTGCTGACCGCTGCCTCCAGCCTACACTGCGGTCAGCAGAGCTCACAAAAAAAATTGACTCTTGATTCATTATTTACAGAGTCCAGTAAGCAACTAACTACAACGTCTTCGAAACCTAAATAATATCCTTATAGTATCCTTGCTTCAAGAACCTTTTTGATATCAATTTGAGTTTTAGTATAATGACCAAATTCATCGTGCAAGTCCAAAGGAACACTGAATGGCAGTCTACACTGCGGACAGCAGAGCTCACAGTTCGAATTCAGTTTTGATTTATTTATTGCAGAGTGAACTGTACTCTATGTCGTTGGATTTTCTCAAGAGGAAGTCACAAAAAGCATTCCTCAATGTCTGGGCTGACTACTGCCTTCAATCTACACTGCGGACAGCAGGGCTCACAATTCAGATGGAGCCGCAATTGCAGATCACGCAGTCCAGTAGGCAAGAGACATTGCTCCCAGTGCGGCCCGCCCACACCCCGCATCATCGCTGGCTGCGCACACGCTGAGCGCCACACCTACTACTAACTCTATACAGCTCAAGTCAATGCCACGTGGCTGTGGGCCCTTCCTGACCACCGCCTCCGGTCTATACTGCGGTCAGCAGGGCTCACAATTTAAGATTAGTACAGATGCAAATTGTTTAAGAGAAAATAATCGGTTAAGAAAACCAAATGCTCCCAATCTGTGCAGCTACAGTCAAGGTCACGTGGCTGTGGGCCTTTGCTGACACTGTGGTCAGCAGGGCTCACAATTCAAATTCAGTCTTGATTAATTAATTTCAGAGTCCAGTAGGCAACTAACTATAACGTCCCTGAAACCTACACATTTCGACAAAGTATTCCATACATATTTCATGTTTTGTTACCTACACTGCAGTCAGCAGAGCTCACAATTTACATTAAGACATGATTTATTAATTGCAGACAGAATTGTACTCTATGTCCTCGGATTTTGTCAGGAGGAAGTGACAAAAAGCATTCCTCGATATCTGTGCTGACTCCTGCCTTCCATCTACATTGCGGACTGCAGGGCTCACAATTCAGATCGAGTTACAATTGCAGATGACGCAGTCCAGTAGTCAACAGACATTGCTACCAGTGCGGCCTTCCTGGACCACGCATCATCGCTTGCTATGCACACGCGGAATGCTTCTGATACCCCTACCTCAGTGCACCACAGCGGGGAACAACCTTTACAACGCGGTTAGTACAACGCGTGCCGTTACATCGCATTCGTTACAACGAACGCGATGTAACCACGCTATGCCATTACAACGCAAGTCTTTACATCGACTTGCGCTAGATGGCGTGCTAACATTAGAAATAGTGTAGTTTACTATCCCAACACCTTCCCTACTGTTAAGTGGACTGGAGTTGGAATAGTAAATTACACTTTTCTAATGTTAGCACGCCATCTAGTGCAAGTCGAGGTAAAGACTTGCGTTGTAATGGCATAGCGTGGTTACATCCGTTCGTTGTAACAAATGCGATGTAATGGCACGCGTTGTAAACAATCGCGTTGTAACATCATACATCCCACCACAGCTCATGGACCCTTTATGATAGAATCTTTTGTGTATGATTTTAGATCTGCTGCCCCTACCTTAGTGTGCCACAAGTCATGAACCCTTTACGATAGAATCTTTTGTGTATTATTTCACATCTGGTGCCCCTAACTTAGGGCAGCACAAGTCATGGACCCTTTATGATTGAATCTCTATGTGTGATCCGATGATTACTATTGTACTTGTTACCAGCACCAACCATTCCCAGAGGGCTGGCTTACACTCACCCACAGGCATCCAGCACAGACATCACTGGACATGTGACCCTGGTAATAAAAAGGAGTCGAGCGCACGTGCCCGTACCCAGTTCCACTATCTATCTGTGTCCGTGTGTTCATTATGTATGCAAGATGCTGCCCCTGGGCCCTACCACATGACATTGTGCTGTGGATGTTACCTCTGGCAGAGGGGGAAAACTTCGGTTATGTAACTTTGTCTCGGTCATTGTACAAGTACGTACATAGAGACGGGATCATTAGAGTACTGCAAGGAGAGTGTATAGTAAATTTATAAGTGCTTGGGGATTGGCGGAGTGATTGTATAACTACATATGTTGGTGCAGCCTAACCCCGAACACGAGCTTGGCTCTAATTGGCTGCCCTCCATGTGCCAAAAACTGAAACTTGAACTTTCCATGGCCCTGTATTGCTACAGCTGCAACACTCCACTGAATGTGCAATAAACATTCATATCCACACGGATGTGTCATGTTTCATGTGTGGAACTATGAATGAATGTAGGGTCAGTGATTCCCCGTACCTTTAATGTTGGCCATGTTGTGGGACTTGGCTCACAGAGTGACACATTAACACTTGCGACCCGGGTGACGGCAGCACTACAACACGGACACCCGCATCAGTTGATTCCTCATATAGCTCATGACGGAGCCACGCCCATAGCTCCAGAGTCATTCTTCACAGCCTCACGCAGGACTGGCATATGCCAGACCAGCCCACTCCACTTACGCTTACAGGGAAGCCCAACAACGCTACATGGCCCAGGCTTTCATTGCAGTGATCTGCTGGTCACAGGCCTAGTTCTCAGTATGCCACAGCCACTCCCTCACGGCTGGTATACACCCACACCACACCCATCCAGCACAGACGTCACAGGACACATGACCCTGCCAATAAAATGAACGGGTGCACATGCTCTATGCCATTTTAGAGTTGCTAGCACCGGATGCACTGCTGCCGGCACAGGCACACCGGCACGGGACGGTGACTTTCGGTCCAATGAGGTACGGGTACCGTAACTACTGTGCAGGTGTTCAGCCTGCGGTAATGGCCCATCCCGGCGGTCTGGACAGCTCAGGTTTAGTGTGCCCTGCTGGACTGCAGTGTAGGCCTGAGCCATCACTCAGTGTAGGGCCACCGCCACATGGCATCGTCTCGCTGGTCACTGAGTTATTGGCACCGCAAGTGCTGAGCGAGTGTGCAACCTGCAATGAAAAACCGAGTGCGCTGGTATGTCCTCTGCAATGACGAAATCAAGACTCAGCACCAAATGTTTTGGACTGCGGAGCGGGCTGCATGATATGGATGTTGGATGTTGCCCTGTCCGTGGGCCCCGGGCTTAGGGCTTGCAGCGGCACGTGGTTGGCTCTCTTTTCTATATGCAGGTTGCGAAAGGTGAGCAGAGAGGCTTGTTTGCGCAGCTGCGGGCAGTCACCTCCGAGCTGTGGGAGTGGATGGGGTGCAGCAGCCTGGGTGCGCAGCAGCGGGCAGACACCTCTGAGCAGTGGAAGTGGATGGGGTGCAGCAGCCTGGGTGCACAGCGGCGGGACAACGATTTAGGCGTACACAGTTGTATGTACTCTGCCATTACTGATTCTATACTACGTTTCAGATGAGTAAGCTTAAGGGCTCCACTAAGTCCCGGCACGTGGTTGGAGACACACCGGTGGCAGAAAGGTGAGCTGTGAGGGTTTTTTCCAGTGTGGGCACTCACTGTCCCTCTACATCTCTTCCTTTCTCTCCCTCACACTCTTTCTCTCTCTATGCCTCTCTCTCTCACTCTATCTCTTCTTCTCTCTCACACTGTTTCTCTCTTTCTCGCTCTCTTCCTCTCTCTCTCTCTCTCTCTCTCTCTCTCTCTCTCTCTCTCTCTATCTCTATCTCTCTCTCTCCTTCTTTCTCTCTCACTCTTCCTCTGTTTCTCTCTTCCTCTTTTTCACACTGTTTCTCACTTTCTCTCTCTCTTCCTCTCCCTAATTGTTTGTCTCTCTCTTCCTCTCCCTCCCACTCTTTCTCTCTGTCTTCCTCTCACTCTTTCTTTCTTTCTTACTTTCTTTCTTTCTTTCTTTCTTTCTTTCTTTCTTTCTTTCTTTCTTTCTTTCTTTCTTTCTTTCTTTCTTTCTTTCTTTCTTTCTTTCTTTCTTTCTTTCTTTCTTTCTTTCTTTCTTTCTCTCTTTCTCTCTTTCTCTCTCTCTCTCCTTTGATGGACACATGATGCAGAGTCTTATCTTGCTTTTTGTCTAGCAGGCTATGATTCACAGATTGACGCCCCCGACACGGACCTCCCGCCACGAGGCGATGACTTCCGCTCTACTTAGTTACTGCCACCAGAGCTGAGCGCGTGTGCCGCCTGCGATGATGCGTGGCCATCCTGACAATCAACATCTATTTTGAATTGTGAGCTCGACTTGTGAGGAGGTTGCTTTGGCACGTGGTGGACGCTCTTCAACACACACCAGTGGCGGAAGGTGAGCAGAGAGGCTAGTTTGCGCAGCAGCGGGCAGTCACCTCCGGGCAGTGGGAGTGGATAGGGTGCAGCAGCCTGGCTGTGCAGCGGCAGGCAGTCACCTTCGGGCAGTGGGAGTGGATGGGGTGCAGCAGCCTGGGTGCGCAGCGGTGGGCAGACACCTATGGACAGAGGGAGTGGATGGGGTGCAGTAGCCTGGATGCACAGCAGCGGGCAGACACCTCTGGGCAGTGGAAGTGGATGGGATGCAGCAGCCTGGGTGTGCAGTGGCAGGCAGACACCTCTGGGCAGTGGAAGTGGATGGGGTACAGTAGCCTGGATACACAAAGGCGGGACAGTGATTTAGGCATGCGCAGTTGTATGTACTCTGCCATTACTGATTCCATACTATGTTTCAGATGACTAAAACTTGAGGGTTGCACTTTATCCCGGCACATGGTTGGAGACACACCGGTGGCAGAAAGGTGAGCTGTGAAGATTTTCTCCACAGTGTCAACACTCACTCTCCATCTCCATCTCTTCCTTTCTGTCACTCACACTCTTTCTCTCTCTCTCACTCTTTATCTCTTCCTTTCTCTCTCTCACAATCTTTCTCTGTCTCTTCCTCTCTCTCTCATTCTTTCTCTTTCTCTCTCTCTTCCTCACTGTCTCCTTCTTTCTCTCTCTCTCTCTTCCTCTCCTTCACACTGTTTCTCTCTTTCTCTCTCTCTTCCTTGGATCTCACTCTTTCTCTCTCTCTCTTCCTCTCTCTCTCACTCTTTCTCTCTTTCTCTGTCTTCCTCTCTCTCTCACTCTTTCTCTGTCTTCCTCTCTCTCACTCTTCCTCTCTCTCTCTCTCTCTCTCTCTCTCTCTCTCTCTCTCTCTCTCTCACCTTTGCTGGACACATGACACACAATCTTATTTTGCTTTTTGTCTTGCAGGCTGTAATTCACAAATGGTCCAGGGATGACACACCATGGCTGTACCTAGTTTTATTTGTTGTTGTTTTGGCTAAATAAAATGTTTTATATGTAAATCCATACATGACTGTGATTCTTATTTGTCCAACCTCACATGCATGTTCTTAATTCTAATTGTGTGACATCAGCCAATTTGTTACATTCCAGATTGCCTAATGTTGCTGTCACATTTGTTTGTGGGGGTGGGTTGGTAGGGTGGGGTGGTAATGGTGGACAAGGGGCTGGTGGTGGGAGGTGTCGGAGCAGTTTTGGGTGTCCCACCTGCATGATCGTTGGCTCCAAGGCATCTGTTGTTGTTCAGGTGTGGCTCTGGGCTGGGCTCCCTTTCATCTTTTAGGTTGTAGCCCGACTTTACACCAGCTCAGAGCAGGTGCAAACTTCCTGCTACTAACGCACCATATGACCTGTTTTGTACTCTCTTCGACGATCTTGCTGGTGGTTGAGAAACTTGCGAAATGATGTGCTCGCTGCTCTTTGCAGGGGAATGCCTACTCTCCATCTCATTAGCATTATTTGCCGGGGTCATCTGTGACGATACTTTTAGAGGCTGCTATCGCTGGTAAACTGGTGATATGGCTGTTTGCTCCAGCTTGTGAATGGTGTGTTACATTTATCACCATTTTGGTTGTGAAAAAGTGCCGTTAACTCAGCGATGTGTCCTTGAGAATATACCCCTCGGTGTTTGAAAGACTTAGGAAGTGCTCGAGTGCTGTGCTGAGAGCCGCGCTAGAGTCGCCACTAAAAAAAACATCCACTTTCACTCATTTACATTCTCCTCGGGGACCCCATCCCCCGAAGAATGCCAACATGTTCATAATTAAAAAAAAAAACTAGAAGAGGACCGCGTCAGCCCCCCTCCCGTGGCCAATTCTGGCTCGAGGACCCCATCCCCAGGGGCCTGGCCTCACCGTTGGGGACCGTGGAGGGAGCCCTAATGCCCCCACGGTCCCGCCAGCTCACCGCGTCCAGCGGGAGCCGGCATTGCTTTCCCACATGGGGAGCTGCTGACATGCACCTCCCCGTGTGGAAAAGCACGGGGAGAAATGCTTTCTCCACGCTTGGAGGTTACATGAAGACTTCGTTTCGGGTTTATTATGACCTGACGAAAGCGTGTACAATTATGCAAGTCACATGATCCGGGGAGTTCGTTGACCAATATACTTTAAGGAATCTATAATACCCGGCTGGCCTACATTGCCCCCTATTGATGCATGACGACTCATGGATATTATTAATGGATTTGTCTACCTGTGTGTAGCCTTGAAAAAGTCCTTTTAGGACGAAACACGTGTCGGCTGTTGTGTGCACATATCTGGATTTTGTAAGAAGATATATTAAAGAAACGTGCAAGTGAAATTTCAAAGCTATTGATGGACACGCTCAAACACATTGTGGATACCAGCTTCTCTGGTTTATTATAATTGATGTGTGCCTCAGCAATTGTGTTAAAAGTTTGTGGAGTCCAGAGAGCCCTTTGTCTCTTTTGGATTTTTGATTTATCCTCCAAAGGCAGAGGGGGATCATTTGCTTGAGAGCACCTTGGATACTAATTCTATGGGGGTTAACCTCTTGTCTACATGTTTTAGTGGATGTGCATGCAAATGTTCTGGCAAGCTTCTGCTTGGGTCTCTGTGTAAAGGTTTATACCTCTCTTGCCTCAGTCTGCTCATCTGTTCCCTCTTTCTGCACCACTTTTACCTCTTTCTGCACCTCTCTTTCCTCTGTCTGCACCTCTGTTTCCTTTTTCTGTACCTCTCTTGCCTGTTTCTGCACTTCCCTTGCCTCTTTCTGCACCCCTGTTGCTTCATTCTTCACTTTCCATGCTTTGTTCTGCACCTGTCTTGCTTCTTTCTGCACCCCTGTTGTCTCTTTCTGCACTCGTCTTCCCTCTTTCTGTACCTTTCTTGCCTGTTTCTGCATCTCAATTGCCTCTTTCTGCACTTTTCTTGCTTCTTTCTACACCTCTGTTGCTTCTTTCACCAATTCTCTTGCCTCTTTCTGCACTTCTCTTGCCTGTTTCTGCACCTCTCTTGCCTCTTTCTGTACTTGTCTTGTCTCTTTCTGCACCCCTGTTGCTTCATTCTGCACTTTCCATGCTTCCTTCTGCATCATGTAGCTTCTTTCTGCACCCCGGTTGTCTCCTTATGTACCTCTTTTGCCTGTTTCTGAAGCTTCCTTCTGCACCTCTGTTGCTTCTTTCTGCACTTATCTTGCCTCTTTCTGCATCCCTGTTGCTTCATTCTGTATTTTCCATGCTTCTTTCTGCATCTGTCTTGCTTCTTTCTGCATCCCTGTTGTCTCTTTCTGCACTTGTCTTTCCACTTTCTGTACCTTTCTTGCCTGTTTCTGCATCTCACTTGCCTTTTCTGCACTTTTCTTGCTTCTTTTAGACCTCTGTTTCTTCATTCTGCAGTTCTCTTCCTCTTTCTGCACCCCTCCTCCCTCTTGCTGTACCCCGCTTGCCTCTTTGTGCACATCTCCTACCCCTTACTGCACCCCTCTTGCCACTTTTTCCATCTCTGTTGGTTCTTTATGCACTTCTTTTGCTTCCTTCTGCACTTCACTTGCCTCTTTCTATACCCCTCTTGCCTCTTTCTGCACCTCTGTTGGTTCTTTCTGCACTGCTCTGCCTCCTTCCTAGACCTCTGTTCCAGATTTGTGCATCCTTCTTGCTTTTTTCTGCACCCCTCTCCCCTCTTTCTACACCTCTCTTGCCTCAGTCTGCCCACCTGTTCCCTTTTTCTGCATCCCTTTGACCTGTTTCGGCAACTCTCTTGCCTCTTTCTGCAGTTCTCTTGCCACCTTCTGCCCCTCACTTGCCTCTTTTTGCACCACTGTTGTTTCTTTTGCCCTGCTCTTGCTTCTTTCTGCACCTCTCTTGCAAATTCCTGCACTCCTCTTGCCTCTTTCTGCACCTCTTTTACCTTTTTCTGCACCTCTCTTGCCTCTGTCTGCACCTCTGTTCCCTCTCTCGGTACCTCTTTTGCCTGTTTCTGCAACTCTCTTGCCTATTTCTGTAGTGTTCTAGCCTCCTTCTGCACCGCTGTTGCTTCTTTCTGCACTTCTCTTGCCTCTTTCTGCACCCCTGTTGCTTCATTCTGTACTTTCCATGTTTCATTCTGTATCTGTCTTGCTTCTTTCTGCACCCCTGTTGTCTCTTTCTGCACTCGTCTTCCCTCTTTCTGTACCTTTCTTGCCTGTTTCTGCATCTCACTTGCCTTTTTCTGCACTTTTCTTGCTTCTTTCTAGACCTCTGTTGCTTCTTTCAGCAACTCTCTTGCCTCTTTCTGCACCTCTCTTTCCGCACCACTCTTTCTGTACTTCTTTTCTTTTTTTCTTCACCCGTCTTGTCTCTTTCTGCACCCTTCGTGCCTATTTCAGCACCTCTGTTGCTTCATTCTGCAGTACTCTTCCTCTTTCTGCACCCTTCCTGCCTCTTGCTGTACCCTTCTTGCCTCTTTGTGTATCTCTCCTACCCGTTTCTGCACCCCTCTTGCCTCTTTTTCCACCTTTGTTGGTTCTTTCTGCACCTCTTTCGCTTCGTTCTACACTTCACTTGCTTCTTTCTGTACCCCTCTTGCCTCTTACTACACCTTTCTTGCATCTCACTTTCCTCTTTCTGCACTTTTCTTGCTTCTTTCTACACCTCTGTTGCTTCTTTCTTCACCTTTCTTGCCTCTTTCAGCAATTCTCTTGCCTCTTTCGGCACTTCTCTTGCCTGTTTCTGTACCTCTCTTGCCTCTTTCTGCACCTTTCTTGCTTCTTTCTGCACTTCCCTTGCCTCTTTCTTCTGCACCCCTGTTGCTTTATTCTGCCCTTTCCATGTTCTTTCTACATATGTCGTGCTTCTTTCTGTACCCATATTATCTCTTTATGTACCTCTTTAGCCTGTTTCTGCAACTCTCTTGCCTTTTTCTGCACTTCTCTAGCCTCTTCCTGCACCCCTGTTGCTTCATTCTGCACTTTCCTTGCTTCTTTCTGCTTCTTTCTGCATCTGTCTTCCTTCTTTCTGCATCCCTGTTGTCTCGTTCTGCACTCTTCTTCCCTCTTTCTGTACCTCTCTTGCCTGTTCCTGCATCTCACTTGCCTCTTTCTGCACTTTTCTTGCTTCTTTCTACACCTCTGTTGCTTCTTTCAGCAATTCTCTTGCCTCTTTCTGTACTTGTCTTACTTGTTTCTGCACATCTCTTGCATCTTTCTCAACCTCTGTTGCCTCTTTCTGCACTTCACTTGCTTCTTTCTGCACCTCTCTTGCCTCTTTCAGTACCTCTGTTGCTTCTTTCTGTACCTCTCCTGCCCCTTTCTGCACCCCTCTTCCCTCTTTGTGCAACGCTCTTGCCTCTTTCTACACCTCTCTTCCCTCTTTCTGCAACACTCTTGCCTCTTTCTGTACCTCTGTTTCTTCTTTCTGCTCTTCTCTTGCCTCTTTCTGCACCCTTCATGCCTCTTTCAGCACCTCTGTTGCTTCTTTCTGCAATTCTCTTGGTTCTTTCTGCACTGCTCTTGCCTCTTTCTGCATACCTCTTGCCTCTCTGAGCACCTCTTTTGCTTCTTTCTACACTTCTCTCTCCTCTTTCTGCACCCCTCTTTCTGCACCTCTGACGCTTCTTTCTGCACTTCTATTGCTTCTTTCTGCACCTCACTTGCTTCTTCCTGCAACTCACTTGCCTCTTTCAGCACCTCTGTTGCTTTTTTCTACAGATCTTTTGCATCTTTCTACACCCCTCTTTCCTCTTTTTCTACCTCTCTTTCTGCACCCGTTCCCTGTTTCTGCACCTTTCATACCTGTTTCTGCACCTCTCTTGCCTCCTTCTGCACCTCTCTTGCCTCTTTCTGCACGTCTCTTGCTCTTTCTGCACCATTTGTGGCTCTTTCAGCACCTCTGTTTGGTTGTTCTGCACTGCTCTTGCTTCTTTCTGCACCTCACTCACCTTTCTGCACTTCTCTTGCTTCTTTCTACACCTCTGTTGCTTCTTTCAGCAATTCTCTTGCCTCTTTCTGCATTTCTCTTTCTTCTTTCTGCACCCCTCCTTCCTATTTCTGTACCTATTTTGCCTCTTTGTGTACCACTCCTACCTCTTTCTGCACCCCTCTTGCCTCTTTTTGCACCTCTGTTGGTTCACCTGCAGTTCTCTTGCTCTTTTTGCACCTCTGTTGCTTCTTTCTGCACTGCTCTTGCTTCTTTCTGTACCTCACTCACCTTTCTGCACTTCTCTTGCTTCTTTCTACACCTCTGTTGCTTCTTGCCTCTTTTCTGCACCCCTCTTTTTTCTTATTCTGCACCCTTCTTGCCTCTTTTTGCACCCCTCTTGCCTCTTTCTGTACCTTTCCTGCCTGTTTTTGCACCTCTCTTGCCTCTTTCTGTACCTCTGTTGCTTTTTTCTGTACTTCTCTTGCTCTTTCTGCACCGTTTGCGCCTCTTTAAGCACCTCTGTTGCTTCTTTCTGCACTTCTCTTCTTTCTTTCTGTATCCTCCTGCTTCTTTCTGTACCTCTCTTGCCTCTTTGTTTACCTCTCCTACCTTTTACTGCACCCCTCTTGCCTCTTTTTGTACCTCTGTTGGTTCTTTCTGCGCTGCTCTAGCTTCTTTTTGTACCTTACTTGCCTCTTTCTGTACCTCACTTGCTTCTTTCTACAGCTCTGTTGCTTCTATCAGCAAGTCTCTTGCCTCTTTCTGCACTTCTCTTCCTTCTTTCTGCATCCCTCCTGCCTCTTTCTGTATCTCTATTGCTTCTTTCTACACCTCTCTTGCCTCTTTCGGCACTTCAGTTGCTTCTTTCTGCACCTCTCTTGCCTCTTACGGCACCTCTGTTGCTTCTTCCTGCACTTCTCTTGCCTCTTTCTGCACCTCTGAGTTAGAGGTAGTTTTAACCCCCCTGCCCTCTAATGTACTAGGGCCTTACAGGGGAGGTCATGCCAGTCACAGCTGTACTCCAACCCATAGTGTACCCTAGTGTATGTAGATGTTTTCACTGTATTCTAAGTGTCTTGCTGCATAGCACTGGCTCCAGGCCTGGTTTAGTCAGAGTCAGTTACCACCAGTACCAGTCAGCAAAAAGTTGGGGGCACAGGATGACTTTGCAACAAGGCCTCTTTCTGCACCACCGTTAATTCTTTCTGCATATCTCTTGCTTCTTTCTGAACTTTTCTTCGTCTTTCTGGACTTTTGTTCCCCCTTTCTGCATTTCTCTTGCTTCTTTCTGCGCCTTTCTTCCTCTTTCTGTACATGTCCTAACTCTGTAGACATAGTTAGAAATTAGCATTTGAAAAACCTATGAACTTCACTTAAAAATACCATAGGTTTCAGGGACAAGTTAGAAATTAGCATTTAAAAACCTTTTAAATTCACTGAAAAAAACCCATAGGTTTCAGGGATGTTATAGTTAGAAATTAGCATTTAAAAAAACCTTAGAAATTCACTGAAAAAAACATAGGTTTTAGGGATGTTATAGTTAGAAATTATCATTTAAAAAACCTTTAAAATTCACTGGAAAAACCATAGGTTTCAGGGACATTAGAGTTAGAACTTAGCATTTAAAAAACCATAGAAATTAACTGAAAAAAACACAAGTTTAGGGGCGTGATAGTTAGTTGGACTTTTCACTCATAGAAAACCAGACAAATTCAGCCGTTATAGTTAGTTGAGCTAAGTATAACCTGCACCCCTGCAATGCACTGCTGATGACATCACATAGTACATCATTCATGACATGGTCAGTGACATCACTGACTATTTGTGGGATTCCAGGATTCATATTCTACATGTTTTGCTGTATGGAACTGATTTACAAGTTCATTTGTCTACAAAAGGAATTTGCAAGGATGATTAAATAATTCCTTACTGATGAAAACATCAAACCTCATTTTGTTCGTTTGAATCTATTTAAGTGATGACTCCATTTATTTGGATATAAAAGCTGTGCACTAAGGGGATGTCTCCCCGGTGGGGGGACGCCTTTCTTTATTTGACTATTCACGCTCGTGGACCAGGGAGCGATACCCTTCATTGCACGCAAAACCTGGATATTGTATGAAAGAAGAACACTCAGGAGTGCAAGTACCACTCTTCTTATTAATTCACCGCGCTGATCCGGGTACTTGGCACCCAAAGGGTTAAACATGTCATATGAGGACATCACAAACCTAACCGACAACAGAGCGAACACATTCACCTATTCAGACAATGAGGCACAAAGAATATATTCCTTAATAACATAAGTCAAAACAGCTGGCAGCAGCACTGGCAACATTCAAAGCAACATTAAGCAATTACTATTTCTAACAAAAAGGGAGATTAACCAACGTCTTCATGCAAATACATTAATAAAATACCACCAGACACAACGCATTCCACGTGGATTACGCATAGCATTGAAACCATCATGGTGGAAGAATAATCCAAGATTGATTTAAAGATGGTACGCCACTTTAAACAAGTGCTCCATAGATCTCATCCTACTGATAGTAGAAGTACTGGCCACACTTATTGAAGACCTTAATGGTGAAATTAATCAACTAAACAAGAACTATCCACAAAAATGTCAGTTGACCAATGGACTGAAGTATTAAAAGACATAAAAGAACAATTGGATAAACATAGACAAGAGATCAATGCACGAAAAGTTAGAAAATACAAAAGAGCTGTCATTGATTACAAACTCGGAAAGGTCTATACATGGGCTGAAGAATATGCGAAACGTAGACAAAACAAACCTTCATACAAAACATCAGAGACTGAAACTACCTCATCTGACATCGACACTACTACAAGAAGAGAAAGGGGTACCCCAGAGACAACAACTCAGATCGCAACTACTTCTACTACTCAAGGAGGTCCTTTTTTAGGACAAGGTCCATTACAAAGCAACACACCAGGAGGGGCAAGCATAGGACAGGGATCCAGAGAGATTCCTCTACTCAAGAAGAGGATAACCAGGAGCCAAAGGCCATAAATGAGGACAACTTGGTCATCGACATTTCCGCATACCCTTTAACCCACATAGAAAAGGAGATTTTAAGAAAAGGTACATTGTTCGTTCCAATATTCCACACCAATCTCCTAGAAATGGAAGTGAGTCTATTCAGATTCATGCAGACATTACGTCTTAAACATTTTTTCACAAATATAGTAACCAATCAACAAATAGAAGAGGAGAACACTCTCAAAGTTTTAAGACACAAGAGCACATTCATGGCCCCCTTCAGCCATAAAATTATGGACTCCTTCGAAACTATGGTTAAACACCATTTATCTGATTTACACAAGAACAAAAAACATAGGAAGTGGACCATGAAGGAAAGAGATATTTTAACCAACATTGCCAACAACCCCAACATCAAATGCACTGTGGCTGACAAGGGAGGTGCACTGGTGATAATGGACTCGAAGTTTTATCTTCAAAGCGTAAAAGAACACGTGTATGACGTTACAACCTACATGAGATTACCTTCTAATCCTACTAGAGAATTTGGCCTCGTTTTGACAAACATGCTGGATACAGCCCTACAAAAGGGCACCATCATAGAAAGAGACAAGAGATATCTCTTATAAACCAACCCAAGATCTCCCACATTTTATATGATACCCAAAATTCATAAAAATCTACAGAAACCTCCCTTCAGACCCATTGTTTCCACCCGTGGGTCTCGACATGAACCAATTGGCAAATATTTGAACAAACACCTACAAATTGTAGTACGACAGATGACCACATATATTAAAGACACCACAGATTTCCTTAACAAGATACAAAGGATACAGTTGGAGACACAACAAGACATCTGGCTCTGCATGATAGATGTAAAAGCCCTTTACACTTAAATCTCACACGACATGGGGATGGAAGCATTGGAATTTTTTATACCCAGAACTGATTGGGATGAAGTCTTGAAAATCTTTTTAATGGAACTCATGAACTTCACGCTTTACCACAGTTATTTTTCCGGGGAGTATGAGTACTTCTTACAACTCACCGGAACATCTATGATCAATTGTGCAGCCCCCAGCTATGCAAATCTTTTCATGCATAAATTTGAGATTGAACATATACTCACCAACAACATCTGGACAAATCATCTGTCATTTTTTTTCCGCTACATTGATCACATATTCTTGCTATAGAAAGGAACTGAACATCAATTAACATTGGCTACCGACCATCTTAATTCCATCAATCCACGCATCCAGTTTACCCAAGAATATAGCAAGAGCTCTGTAAGTTACTTGGATGTTAACATTTCAATACATGGTAACAAATTGGAAACCAATATGTACAGGAAGTGTACCGACCGCAATAACCTATTACATTTCACTAGTTTACACCAGACATCACTAAAACGCCATTTACCATATTCTCAATTACTCCGTGTCAAAAGAATAGCATCACAACCAGATAAACTCACTAAAAACATGGATACCATGGTGAAAAGATTTGAGGACAAGAAATATCCCAAAGAAGTTCTTAGAGAAGCAGTACAAAGAGTCACTCAGATGTCATGTGAACAACTCCTAAACCAGGCTACAGCAACAAAGAAAAGCGAACGCATGGTAATGGTATCAAAGTACTCTACCTCCAGTATAGCATTAAAAAAACTCATCTTAAAATACTGGCCGATGCTTTCTTCTGAACCAGACTTTATTGGCATATTCAATCAGAAACCACTCTTTGCAAATGAGAGGAGCAAAAACATCAGAGACATTTTGGCCACTGTTATACCAACTATCCAGAATCAACAACAAAGGGGAACTATACCGTGTCACAATTGTAATAATTGCAATAATGTAATCCCAGGGAACACTGTTACTCATCCTAGGAAAGGACATACCATTAAACTACGGACAACAGTCACATGTGATAGCATAAATGTCATTTACATGCTCAAATGTCCTTGTGTGCTAGCTTACATAGGAAAAACTGAACGAAAAATTAAAGAATTAATGAACAAAAAAGTAACATCCGGACATACAATCAAAAATCATGTGTAGCTACACATTTCCAGTCTAATCACCACAATGCCAGCCAACTTCGTTTCTTGGTATTAGAATCTGGGAAACCCAGAGAAGGTTTGAAAGTCACTAGACTGCTCTTGCAAAGAGAAATCTTTTGGATTAGACTATTGGACACGTTACATCCGAATGGTCTTAATGATTGGATGGAAAGCAGTTGTTTTCTTTAACTTATATGGATATTTTCCATCATAGCTTAAAATGTTGTCCTGTTCTGTTTATTAACATCTTTGCTATCATTGGTTACAGTTCATTTATATTGTTGTTTTAGCCTGTCCACATTTGCTCAGTAATGGACACCCTTCTTACACACAACTATTTTGTTAACACGCACATCCACCTTCGTTATTCCAGTACACTTGTCAGGATTTGCAGATTCGATTATCTACACAGTTTAAGATGGCGACCGCGGTCGGCGACCTGACTTACTTCCTTAATTACAGTCCACTTTTTAGCTCCATTACCTCCCATTCGGGAGCCCGCAATTACATGCTATTTAACATGAATGCATTATCGGGTTCCTTGTTTTCCTCAAGAACCTAATCGGAACGTAGTAAGCCACTTTACAGGTACACAGCTAATTTCACAGGTGTGATTTTTTAAGTGTCGAGAGCCGACGGTCTCCCATTTTTTTTGTTTATCGAGTACTTCGTATCCAGCACTTCACTATGCTTACTTTCACCGTTGTGATTTTTAAGAGCCGACAGACTCCCGGGTTTACATTGAGCACGTTGTATTGAGCACCTCACTACGTTTATTTCACGGACACGCAGCACTGAGCACTTTAATGTCCGGATTTGCTATCCTTTAGAACTAATAGATTTGGATGCTCATCATGATTCATTTTTTTAAATTAGGCGATGGTGTTTGGTTAACACTATACGTGTTTCACCGAAATGGCGTTATAGTGGCATGTATACAATCACGTTAACCTCAGCACGCACGTTTGGTTTTCACCACATTGCACTATCCACATTTTACACACTTGAACATAGCATGGAATGAAGGGATGTTTTCTATTCTTTATGATGTTTTCTATTCTCCACCATGTTGGACATGTACTATCAGATACCATTTTTGCCAGGGTTGGTAATTCAGCTTCCTTTTGTGCTTCATTTTACAGACATTGAACAGTTCCCCAGATGAAGGGCTAAACCAGCTCAAAATGCATTGGGTTTGATTTATTGGGATTTCAGTATTCATGTACTACATGTTTTGCTGTATGGAACTGATTTACAAGTTCATTTGTCTACAAAAAGAATTTACAAGGTTTATTAAATAAATCCTTACTGATGAAAACATCAAAATTCATTTTTTTGTTTGCATCTATTTAAGTGATGACTCCATTAATGTGGATATAAAAGCTGTGCACTAAGGGGACGTCTCCCCAGTGGGGGGTTCTTGTCTTTATTTAGAATAATTTTAACATACAGCAAACAGGAGTGGGCAATAATGAACATTATGGAACAAAATTGGCCCATAGTTCTTAGTGACCGGGAATTGGCCTGTCCCTGCCTACAAATCTAGCTATTACACATAGCAGGGCAACATCGATGAGGGATTGCTTGGTAAAAAGCAGTCCTGAGGTATTTGCGGCAACCACATGGTTGGCACAGCGAAAAGGCTTTTACAAATGCAAAACATGTAAAGCCTGCCAGCATGGCATCAACAAAACAGCTTACACAGTCCTCTTTGGTAACAAAAAAGGCAGAATCTCAAAGGCCCTTACCTGCAAAACAAATCATGCAGTATATGTGCTGGAGTGTTCTTGTGGCTTACAATATGTGGGGAGTACCAAGCTTCAAGCACACAAGAGAATACTCCAGCACACCTGAGGAATAAACAATCAGGACCAGTCATATCCAGTGGCACACCATTTTAAAGACAGCCACAATTCGAATCCAAAACATTTGCAATACTTTCTAATTGATAGTGGGCCACCTAACAGGAGAGGGGGCAATAAAGATAGGATCTTACGTCAACTGGAAACGCGTTACATCCTTGATTTAGATTCCAAACAACCGGGGGGACTCAACATTACAGAGGACCTGTACACCTGTCCCTAACAACTGTAGTAATAATAGCAATGTTCCAAAACTGGATAGAGTGTAAGCACCCTATGAAACACATAGTCCACTAAGGAAATGTGGTCATGGACCTTTGAACAATGGGGGTTACAACTTTATAATATTAAGATTGACAACAATTGCTGCTAAATGCTGCCATCCCAAAACTAGAAATTGTAGTATGTATTTGTCAACGGTTTAGGGCTTTAAATTTTCTCCTTTGGGTGTTGTAGCACATGCACTTTCATTCATTTTGCACGTGCCCTTTATCAGTCGAGATGCTTACTTTATTAGCTAGTAACTATAAAGGAAAATCAGTGTAGACTTAACTCATAAGGCTTAAAGAACAGTCTTGGTAAACTATCAACACAAGATGACATTTTAAGTCCTTTTAAATGAAGTATGATTTACAAAATAAAAGGTCTATATACAGAGGCGTAGCTAGAGCTTGTGGCGCCCGGGGCTATCCCTCAGATTGCCGCCCCTGGGGAGGGGGGGGGTTGCTGGGGAAAAAGCACGGCGAGCACTTGAAAGAGGTCCGAGAGACATGTAGTATTGCCGCTAATAGTTACCTCGATCATGCAAGTTACATGCACATACATGACACGGTCCAAGGCTACACAGTTGAATACACCAGTGACTGGCAGTACAAAAGAGAAGACACAGACTGCATGATCTATCTGGGGACTCAGAAAAACCATATGTGACATCCATCAGAGAGCTGCGTGAATAATTACCTGGTAATCCCCTCAGCACAATGCAAACATGCACATACATGACACTGTTCAGGGATCCATCATCTACAGCTGACATTAAATGACCATTCATCATGGTCCCCCCATTAAAGCAGTGCACTTTGTGATCTGCATGGTACATGTTCTTTGCAGCAGGCACATTAACCCTCTGTGCTACCTTTCCAGGAGTCAACCCTTCCACTAGACAAAACTCTGTTCTCTCTCTAGGAAGAACATTAATCACCGAAGTTATCCTGACATTTTTATTGTTTCTGAAAATTGCTGGAGGCCAGGAAGGAGGCAGCAAGTTTTTTAAACCATAATACACTTGCAAACACTACGCACCCACCCAAAATAGGTACCCAGTGAGGTCACACCGTTCGCATCGCCCTAACCTGCTCAAGGTTCATGTGACCTCAGTGACAGAGTCACAGCGACTGGATCACTGTTGCTCTAGGGTGTGCTGCTTCGTAGGCCTGCCCGCAAGACTGGAGATGAACTTCAGTATGGATTGTGGTGGACAGGCCTTCAAGGTTAACCCACAATTGACACCACTAGGGTACACCTGTTTGTGCTAAGACTTCAAGCCTTCTAAGGTCTAGTGGGGCCTTCTAAGGTCTAGCATGGGAATGTGCTCCCTCAGTAGAGTGGTCCGGTGGACTGGGCGTGAAGGCTGAACCCGGTTCCCCAGTTCCAAATTCGACAGCTCTGGCCATGGTGCCACATCCTCTCCCCCACTGAACACCATACTTCCCCACTGAAAGAAACTCGCACTCTCTTCAGCTATAACCTAATTGTGCCCGCTACAAAAAACTTGGATGTGGCTCAATTCAAATTATGCACTTGATAAGAGTAATATGTGGCCTAAAAAATAAAAGTTAAAGCAACCACTCATAGGGAATGCAAGGTTAAGTAAAGCATGTGAAATATAAGCAGAAACAACATGGTTACCTTAACGATCTCTCACTCACTATTCAGAAATCAGCGAGTGGTTTTACCTGAAAAGTTAAGGACATTACTAGAGGGCCCTGAAGGGAACCGTTTCAATGTCCATTGCTTATATCATTACAAAGAGAGGGAATAATAGGAAGAGAGGGGGGGACAGCTGCCAGCACAAAAAAAGAAGAGGACATTGCCCGAGTCCTATTCCTTCTCTGCCCGTCCCCGAACGTCCATGAAAGCAAGCTGAGCCTTATCTGAATGCCTCCCCCAAAATAGTGCCACCTGGGGCAGACCGCCCCCCACCGCCCCACCCTAGCTACGCCACTGTCTATATAAGACAACAAGATTTGTTAGAAACGTTCACCTATGTTTTGAATTTTGTTAATAACAAAATCCAAACAAAAACAACTATGTAGTTATACAATGATTTATTTGAATTTACATACATAAATAACAGTATAAAAAGCAATATAAAAAAAGTTGGTGAAATGTCAAACAAAACCGGTAAGAAGTCTTTTGTCGACATCTATGACTGTTAATTATATGCCCTTGTCACTTTAAGAAATGGTTTAAAAAGGTAGAATGAAGCCACAGCACTTGACATGTGATCAAGGCCCTTGAGAGCTGAACCGTGTAATGGCTGACAGCAAATAAATATTTTGCACTTACTTAGTGGTCCGTGTTCTGGTTTTGCGACAAGAATTGAAGGCAGTGGTGGAGTACTGGGATATATATATATTTTAACTACTGGCGGTCGCCAGTAGATAGTTATTGTTAGAACCATGTTTCCATAGTAAAAGCATTTTTTGATTTGCTAATAACTTTGGCCTCGTTTGACGAATCTTTATGAAATTGTCCAAAAAGTTTCTCTTCTTTGATCAGCTCCTATCTTAAAAGTTTGGGGGTGATTCGTCAAGGGCAGGCTGAGAAAAAAGGGGGGGTCCCAAAATATGTTTTCTCAATGCAATTTCCATAGGAAACTTTAGACAAGGCTACAGGTCAAACTATTGAACGGAATTACGCCAAATATGGCAGGGAGAAATGTCTTGGTCCAGAAAGCACACTTTTGTTGAAATGGGGTAAATCTGTTCAGTAGTTTTAGAGAAATATCAAAATTTACAGATATCGATATTTGATAATTCTGACATCTGATTGGCTGAGGCGTTACGAGCACAAGCGTCTGGCTGATTGGCTGCGAACTGTTGAAACTAGGAAGTGTTGGCAGCCATTTTGAGACTGAGTTGAAAGTCGTAGGACGAAAAAAAGAGAATAATTGTATAAGAGGGTATAGTAGGAACACTGTGGTCTTAGTTTAAGCAGTCTGTACGGTGCAGAGGCAGGAAGTTTGAATGTTGCGTAGGCCGAGGTAATTACGTCTGCAGAACAACGGTGCGTGGTATTGCAGCAAGGTTGCGTAGGCTCTGGAACTCCCGTTGGTAAAACAATGCGTCGTATTGTGGCCAGCAGTTTATAGGGTGTACACACAGGTAGTGTGAATGTGCGGTATTGAGGCAATGTTCAGTAGGCTGTGCAATGGTGCACACAAAGGTAGTGTGAATGTGCGGTGCGAAAAAAAAGAAAATAATTGTATAAGAGGGTATAGTAGGAAGAGTGTGGTCGTAGTTTAAGCAGTGTGTACGGTGAATATAATGCGCAGTAATGTTTGCTTATAATGCGGTGTTCACTTTTATCAAGGGCAGTGTCACTTTCTTAGACGAAAGTTAATGTTATGTGGGAACATTGAAAGTAGAAGTGCTGTCAGCCATTTCCTCCCCTTCCGCGGCGTAGCAGGGACATCTGATTGGCTGAGGTGTTCCAAGCAGGACCTTCCCTAGCTTAATGTTCATTGGCTGCGAACCATTGAAAGTAGAAGTGTTACCAGCCATTTCCTCCCCGTCTGCGGAGTAGCAGGGACATCTGATTGGCTTACGTGTTCCAAGCAGGAGCTTCCCAAGCTTAATGTTCATTGGCTGCGAACCATTGAAAGTAGAAGTGTTGGCAGCCATTTCCTCCCCCTCCGCGGAGCATCCGGGACATCTGATTGGGTGATGTGTTCTAAGCAGGATCTTCCCGAACTTAATGTTCATTGGCTGTAAACCATTGAAAGTAGAGGTGTTGTCAGCCTTTCCCTCCCCCTCTGTGGAGTATCAGGGACATCTGATTGGGTAACATGTTCCAAGCAGGAGCTTCCCAAGTTTAATGTTCATTGGCTGCAAAACATTGTAAGTAGAAGTGTTGGCAGCCATTTCCTCCTCCTCCTCTGCGGAACACCATGGACATTTTATTGACTAAAGTGTTACGAGTACAAGATTGCTCTTTATTGGCTGGGAACGGTTCACTGTTGTTAGCCATTTTGTGACGAAGTTCAAAGGAGTACGGGGGAAAAAGTAAGGCCGGGTAGGAAAACTATTAACTCTGTACAGTGCTCGCAAGGTGGTTTATAGGGACTGTAGAGGGAAAAATTGCTTTTTACACATTTTAAGGGCCATTTATATAATTTACGTGGGTCTTACAAATCAAGGCGGGAAAATAACAGAGTGTGTTGCGGCCTTCTCTTTATTAAGTCTGCGGGCGGAATACTTCCCAGAAGCTTAGAATGTGGTGTTTACTTTTCTGACGGCGAGGTGTGGTTGCGCTGCAAACATTTCAGTCTAGGCTTGAAACTGTTTTTATTAAGCAATCACTGTTAGACCTGGCACCTTGGCGTGGGTCTCCCTTCCATTTTTGCTGTTGCCTCATGTGTTTTTGCTGGTGTTAGATGCTCAGGGCACCGTGCCACTGCTGACCAGTGCCACAGTGCAAGTGCTCCCTATTGTAAATTGATGTATGAATTAGTGATTCCATGATTGGTTGGTTTGGTTTACCTGTCAGACCCTAGTACAGTGCACCAGGAGTGCCCAGGGCTTGTAAATCCAAATGCTCCTGGTGGGCTTGCAGCACTGGTTGTGCCCCCCACAGAAGCAGCCTGTAAAAGCGTGTCTAAGGTCTGCCATTACAGAGCCTGCGTGCAGTCTGGTACTGTCATGCTGACTGGGCAAGTGTACCCACTTGCCAGTCGCTAAACCTTCCCTTTTCTCCATATCAGACCCCCCTATGGTAGGCCCAAGGGCAGGGTGCATTGTAAGGATAAGGTAGGACATGCCCTGGTGTGTGTGGCACGTTCTAATAGTGAATTACAGCCATTTTCGTTTTTCACTATTGCAATGCTACCTGTTCTCCATAGGCCAGAATGGGCAGTTTGATTATTACATCTTATAATGCTAACTGACTCAGGGAACATGGTAGAAATTCGAATTTAGTGTGCCTGAACTCAGAATGATAAAATAAATATTTTAGTGGTTTATAATGCTGGGACCATTATTTTGATTGGAGCATTAGTATTGATATATTGTATTTTTATGTACCCCACAGTTGTACTTATTGAAGCCAATACAGGTTGGTGGCATTTGGATTGGTATTACATGCGTGGGTGGCAGGGCACTCATGGGTGCTGTTATAATAGAGATTCTTTGTTGCTATGACTGTCACCGCACAAATTTATGGTGGTGACTCGCTAATCATTCATCTTAGGACTTTTCTTTTGGCCATGTTCTCCCTTTTACATTTTACTTTCTACATGTATATTTACGAACTCGATTTTATTCTACGAAGCTTTTCTCTTATCTTTTGTACTTGTTAAATGCGTAATCAGAATGTACTTGACACTAGTGTATTCTGACACGGTGGAGGAACTTTGGTGATGTTATTTAAATAGATGATCAGGAATATGGTTATTGAGTTTTCACTGTGATTCTTTATATCTGATTTTAGCCTTGAAAAAGTTGCATGTAAATTGTGAAGGCGACGTTGGCATTTGACATTTGCTTTCGTACCGAATCACAGTTTTGGTTATTAAAGAGGACCTAGAAGACAACCTATAAGGACAAGTCTCGCATCATAAAATTCTTTCAGTATTGTTGTCATTGTAATCCTGATATGAAGAACACTATGTTATTATCTTTTTTGTTGTGTGCTAGGGTTTTTGTATCTATGTGTTGACTGTGGCCTCACCACGTTTTTTTTTGGAAGAGTTTGGTGGTTCTCCTCTCCCGTTTTAGCACCACACCCTACACTTATCCCGAATAGATATTTGGAGTGAAATTATCCAGGAGCGCTTTCCCTATTGCAATATAATACCACCATCGTTGTAATATATCATGAATCATGTTTGAGAGAAAACTGAAGCTAAAATGAGAGCATATTTTCTGTAAATTCACATTATCTTTCTCAGTCATGTGAGAATGAAGTCTGTCATTCTCAGTAAATTATGTACATCCAGCAAGGGCAGAGACTGTCAGTTGATTCCTTTGTGTTCTACTGCAGCTTCCCAGAGTGTTCTAAAGAACAACTAGAGCTCTAATAGTCTTACTTGTGACAAAATGATGGCACACCTGAAGCCATCTTGATCGGAATAAACTGGTAACACTTAAAACATTTAATTTAAAAAGGAACAAAATGATGGGGTTCATTTTGTCACAGAAATTATGTTTAGTGCTGTAGAAAGAAAAATTAGGACATGTTTCAAGTGTGATCTTAAATATCTTCCTGTTATATTTCAACAGGAGCAGCCTGTCAGTTGATGCCTTTGTGTTCTACTGCAGCTTCCCAGAGTGTTCTAAAGAACAACTAGAGCGCTAACAGCCGCACGTATGACAAAAGCATGGCAAGCCTGAAGCCATCTTGATTGGAATAAACTGGTAACACTTAAAACATTTAATTTAAAAAGGAACAAAATGATGGGGTTCATTTTGTCATAGAAATTATGGTTAGTACTGTAGAAAGAAGAATTAGGACATGTTTCAAGTGAGATCTCAAATATCCTCCTGTTATATTTCAACAGGAGCAGCCTGTCAGTTGATGCCTTTGTGTTCTACTGCAGCTTCCCAGAGTGTTCTAAAGAACACCTAGAGCGCTAACAGTCTTACTTATGACAACATTATGGCACACTTGAAGCCATCTTGATTGGAATAAACTGGTAACTCTTAAAACATTTAATTTAAAAAGGAAGAAAATGAGGGGGTTAATTTTGCCATAGAAATTATGGTTAGTGCTGTAGAAAGAAAACATTAGGATATGTTTTAAGTGAGATCTCAAATATCTTCCTGTTATATTTCAACAGGAGCAGCCTGTCAGTTGATGCCTTTGTGTTCTACTGCAGCTTCCCAGAGTGTTCTAAAGAACACCTAGAGCGCAAACAGTCTTACTCATGACAAAATGATGGCACACCTGAAGCCATCTTGATTGGAATAGACTGGTAATACTTAAAACATTTAATTTAAAAAGGAACAAAATGAGGGGGTTCATTTTGCCATAGAAATTATGGTTAGTGCTGCAGAAAGAACATTTAGGGCATGTTTTAAGTGAGATCTCAAATCCTCTTCTATTTCATTAGATAATTCTGACATGCAGACTGAAACAATCACTTTCAATACCAGCAGTAGACTTCCAGTTAACTCCCTGGTGAGCAGTAGCTTTACTACAGTGATCTAATGAACAACTAGAGTGCTAACATTCTGAATGTATGGCAAATGTGTGACACATCTGAATGCCTTCTTGATGGAATCAAAGTAAAATACTGAAAGCATTTCCTACTGAGCAGACTGCAGTAAATGAGGAAATTAGGAACTTCATGACAAATAAGTCTCCCAAGATGGCCACCACAGACAAAAGAGCCCAAATGTAGCACAAATATCACCCAGATGTAGCCCACATATAGCTGAATGACATAAGTGTGGAAAACACTTTTCATTTTTAGTTTTTCAGCAGTTTTATATAGTACAGACTGGTCAGGTATTGGAGCGTTACATCTTACTTGGACCCCTTATTGCGTATTTTGCACGAAGTACATGAGATTGATCTTGCAAAACATTGAACTTCACGATTCTGTTAACCTGAAGTTGCTCTGAACCGGGCTTTGTAACACCCGTTTTTACCTAATGGTTTTAATTAATTCTCACTGTATTGTATTAAGAAAGAGGATTTATTGTTTTTATGTACACTTTTTTATGATCTATGTTTCTAAATCAGATCGAATAAAGTTTAATGAATTCTATGGCAGGACGGAGGCAAGGATTATGCATATCTTTCCTCAGTTTATTTGCATAGCAGTTCAAAGAAAACGTAACACAAGAATCATTAAACAAAAGACTACACAACCCATGAACCATTAGGGGGGGTAGTCTCCAAGGCAACTATAGTCCAATCATATCACAGTCCATTGTATATAATATTGTGACGTCCCTTCCGCTTCCTCTTCCTTCACTGCTCGTCAGTTAATTGCATTCCTTACATTCTTGGCTTAATCTGATGTTGTTGCTGTTTGTATATCGGTTTCTTGTGCACGTTATTAGCATTATTGCCTTGGTATTGTTTCATATTCCCTGCGCAGCAGGCTCTTGCCCAAAAGCATTCTCCCCCTCGCAGTTTCTCTCGCTGTGCGCTCTGCGCGTGGTGAGATCCTGTCAGGCACGTCTGGTCTGAGCGAGGCAGCTCCGTCGAGCGCTCCCGCTGGTCTTTATGCGCGTTTGGGAATCCGGTCACTCCTTTCATGTCCGCTTGATTCCCGACCAACCCTCGCCTAATTTTGACACCGCTATGCGGTGATTTCACCACACGGCCACGTTAGTGACCAGCGCCACTTAGTGGTGGTAATTGGTATTGCACCTCAGTCTATTCTTATAACAGCTTCGGGGAAAGCCCAGCTGTTGGAGCACCGGCGAGGGGGCTGCCTTAAGGATTTTAAGGGCATTTGTTATGTGCTCACACCCTCTGCTATCATGTCTTCTCCAGAAGACCATTTTTACTCCTCCTACCAGGAAGTGGAGGAGGAATGGCCCCCAACTTCTCCCTCCAGCAGAGGACCAAGCCCTCTCTCTGGCTACTTCTAGGGCGCTGGCTCCTCTTAGGGATCAGGTTGATAAGCTGGCGAAAAGCATCCCGGGGGTGTTCAGTGACCCAGATCTGGTGGTAGCGGGTCCCAGTAGCTCCCAGATGGGGAATAAAAGGGACGTTAAGCATAACGCGGGGCACTTGGAAGGATTTGAAAAACTTACGGAGACCTTTATCAAGAATGCACGAACGCTAAAACATGCACCCTGCCGGGAGGAGGAATCCATAGAAAATTGCAATGCTGTCACCACTATTGTAGACCCCAACGGCAGGTTTCCCTTAGATGAAGAGGGTATATCGGAGGATGATTTCTCCTCCGATGAGGATAAGGACTCGGGGTGTCCCTGGCATCCAGAGTCCCACTCCTCTCTGTCCCGGGTTGGGGACAGGGTCCACTCGGACATGTTTGAGCCTACCCAAATTTACCATCCTAGGTCGGCGGAGTGGACCCCTGACACCAAAGTGGCAGAGTATGTGGTGGGGAAAATCCATCAACCCCTTGAAAGGGAGGTCAGGAATAGGATGAGGGAGAATACCCCAGGCCCACACTGAAGGGGAAGGTGGCACACACGCCTGAAAATGATGAGAAACTATGTATCTATTTCTCCAAGTATATGAGGGATCCCAAGAAAGGAATTGATAGGTCTTGGACATGGTAGGGCCCTTGACCCAAATTATTCAATTGGTGGGGCGTTCAAAAGAGTCAGGATCCCCTTTGTCCACGGATATTCTGGCTGGTTGCACGCACTACCCTAAACCCTAAAACAATTCCCCCTCCACTACCCAAACACCACTGCACTACCCTAAACCCTAAAACACTACCCCCGGCACGACACCCTACACTAACCAAACATAACGGCACTACCCTAAACCCTAAAACACTACCACCAGCACGACTCCCTACACTTCCCAAAAACCACTGCACTACCCTAAACCATAAAACACTACCCCCAGCACGACCTTTTACACTATACAAACACCACTGCACTACCCTAAACCCTAAAGCACTACCACCAGCATTACCCCCTACACTACTCAAACACTGCTGCACTACCCTAAACCCTAAACACTACCCCAGCACGAACCCCTACACCACCCATACACCACTGCACTACCCTAAACCCTAAAACACTACCCCCAGCATGACCCCCTACACTACTGCACTACCCTAAACCCTTAAAACACTACCCCAGCATGACCCCCTACACTACCCAAACACCAGTGCACTACCCTAAACCCTAAAACACTACCCCCAGCACGACCCCCTACACTACCCAAACACCACTACACTACCCTAAACCCTTGAAAAAAAACACCACATGTCCAATCCCCCTTACCTCTCTCTCCTTGGGGTTCCTCTCTCCTCGTGGCTCCTGCTTCACATCATCTCTGAGGGGCGTGCACGTCGTTGTGAGGAAACGGAACAGCCTCTGTTTCCTTACAACAACGTGGACCGTCTACATGTTTTTTAGAACGCATGGTCATTTACCATACATACTTTTATAACACAATTTGTTGTAAAGGCATGTGTGGTAAATTACCATGCGTTCTAAATTTTTTTTAGTAATGACTTCGCGATGTACAATGCATGCGTGGGAATGCATGCGTTGTAATGGTATTGCGAAGTAAAAAAGTTGTAGTAACGGCTGTTTACCGATCGAAGCTGGCCCCTGCTCTTCAGTGAGATGTTTATTTGATTAATTAGGAGGAAGGAATGTGGGTTTTTTTACCGAAAAGTGCATTCCCAGCTGTTGTATTGTGAAAGTATCTGCGTGGCCTGGTTTCACTTCCGGTGAGAAAGTGGAAGAGTCTGTTTGGATCTAAAGGAGTCATCAGAAAACATAGCTAATGGAAAGCGTCCTCCCTAAAGTGTGGAGCAGTGCCATGAGAGGTCAACGAGTGTGCGTCCCACCGCAGTATGACTGTACCGCGTGACCCATGTGCCGCCTCCAGGGTACGGGAGGCAGAAGCGGCATCGCAGGTCCTCTTGAAGTCAGTTGTAGCACTAATTCTACATTTTGGTACTAGGGCATTTTAACTTTGTTGTTCCTGCCAGATACAAAGAGAAGATCCTGTGTTATTCAGAACCCTCGTTACCTTTTTTGTGGGTTGTGGTGCTTGTCACTTCACTGCCCCGCCGGTGCACATGACTGGGCACCCCACCTCATGTGCCATCTGCAGGGCCTGGTTTTGGTTTCTGGAGAGGCAACATAAACAGTTGCTTCCAAAGGACTAGCCTGAACACTTATGTGAATATCCCCCACACCAGCATTCCACGGAAATTCTTTCCTAGCTCTCCCACGTCGACGAGGACGTCATAATAGCACGGCTACACTCACGACACCGTATGACGTCACCGGAGCCATAAGAGGACCTCGTCGGCGTGCTGATGTCAGTTCCACCCATTTTTTCTGTGCCACCGAGGCAAACAGACGGACTGAGACATTTTCACATGTATACATAGTATAATAAATATATATATATTCACTGAAAAAACCATAGGTTCTACTCGTCTCAAGTAGAATCAATATTCTTATGTATCGTCATCTCATATGTAAAGTAGTATCCAAGAACAGGACCCTCATATGATCCTAATGGTGAGATGACTTGCAAGCGGCGGAAAATATAAAGGACGTACAGTGTAATCCTTATATCCTGCGTCCGGTGCTAGTAGTATGGCTGTCAAGTATCATACTTGACAGCCATACTACTAGGACCGGACGCAGGATATAAGGATTACACTGTACGTCATTGATATTACTTTACATATGAGATGACGATACATAAGATTATTGATTCTACTTGAGACGATACGAGTCTAAAAGGAGCATACATACTGTCCATCGGAGTATTTTATTTATATATATTCCACTCGCCTTGAAGAGCCCTGATGAAGTTCCTGAAAGGAACGAAACGCGTTGGCTGTGCATTGTCCGTGTGTAAAACACCAGAAGAGAAAGAATTACAAGAATAAAAAGAAAAGAAATACCATACTATTTGGACTATTTGATTGAATTTGTCCGAACTCAATGAGTGCACCTTCCACCTTTGGATTTGCGCATTGATAGTGTTTGGATTACTTAATCTTACCTTGACAGTAGTACATATCAAAAAATGCTAAACATTTTTTTCAGTTATTATAAGTGCTTAGGTATTGGTGGAGTGATAGGATAAGTAGCTAGTGCTGGATGGGTGATTGGAGAAATACATGGGACAGACAGGAGGATTCCTACACTGCAGAGGTACTAACTGGATATTTAGAAGAGCGTATCAGTAGTATGTAGCTGGTTAAAGGTCTGCATGCATAGTGTACAAAATATTGTACCTGCACTTGTATTAGTGGCTAGGCCATTCTTTAAGTGTATGACTAATAACTGGAGTAATTACAGTGCTGCAAATAGAATGCATGCTCAATTTATAAGTGCTTAGGTATTGGTGAAGTGATAGGATACGTAGATAGTGCTGAATGGATGAATGGAGAACTGCATGGGACAGACAGAAGGATTCCTAGACTGTATTGGTACTAACTGAGTATTTAAAAGACTGTATCAATGCTATGTAGCAGATTAGAGGTCTGCATGCATAGTGCGCAGCATATTGTAGCTGTAGTAGTTTTTCTGCCTAGGCCATTCCTTAGGTACATGAATAGTAACTAGAATAATTTCAGTGCTGCAAAGAGAGTACATGTTGAATTTATAAGTGCTTAGGTATTGGTGGAGTGATAGGCTACGTAGACAGTGCTGGATGGGTGATTGGAAAAATACATGGCACAGACAGAAGGATTCCAACACTGCATAGGTATTAACTGGGTACTTAGAAGAGCGTATGTTTTGTATGTAGCTTGTTAGAGATCTGCATGCATAGTGTACAAAACATTGTACCTGTACTTGGGTTAGTGGCTAGGCCATTCCTTAAGTATATGACTAATAACTGGAGTAATTCAGTGCTGCAAAGAGAGTGCATGCTAAATTTATAAGTGCTTAGGTATTGGCAGAGTGATAGGATACGTACATAGTGCTGGATGGGTGAATGGACAAGTGCATGGGACAGACAGAAGGATTCCTAGACTGCATAGGTACTAACTGAGTATTTAAAAGACTGTATCAATGTTATATAGTTGATTAGAGATCTGCATGCATAGTGCAAAGAACATTATAGCTGTACTAATATTGGTGTGTCTATGGTTTCGAGAATGGTAATCTGTATTTTAGGGTGTGAGGAGGTGGAATGGTAGTCTGTATTTTAGGGTGTGAGGAGGTGCATCAGAAGATCATGTAGATGATGTCATCAGTGATGTCATTTGAGATGTCATCAGTGATATCACTGACCATGTCATGGGTGATGTAATATGTGACGTCATCAGCAGTGCATTGCGGGGGCGCGAGTTATAGTTAGCAAAACTAACTATAACAGCCAAATTTCTCTTGTTTTGTACGAGTGAAATGTCCAACTAACTATGACGTCCATTAAACCTGTGTTTTTCTCAGTGAATTTCTGAGGTTTTTTAAATGCTAATTTCTAACTATAATGTCCTTGAAACTTGTGTTTTTTTCAGTGAAGTTTATATATATGTATTTAATCTCCTCTCACTCTTACAAGGAAGGAATCAGCACTCAGGTTGTAGTTTGGAAGTATTTAATCTGCTAACGACGTGATCCACACGTTTCGGCTCGTCTGAACCTTGATAACGATACAAGACGTCATTGTAGCAGCCTTATTTAAATGTACAAATGCCTCCAGTTGCCAACATTAACAAGGGACTACATATTACTTTAATCCAAAAAGCTGGCGGCCATATTGGCATGGTCACGATGTGAAAATTCAGGAATTGATACAATAAAGAAAAGAAAACAAGTGTTAATATGCACACAATGTCATTTCAGCATATCTTGCCCATTGACCGCCATACCTGTATGTTCGTCAACGTGACTTATTCATAATAAACATACTTAGAATTGTAAACATCAACATAAACAATGGACTACACATTACTTTAAAGTGAAAGGCTATTGGCCATATTAATCTGGGCACGTTGCATATTATAATGGTTCTTACATGAAAGAAAAGGAAAAAAAGTGGTGTTAATATACACACACTATCCCTAAATAAAGTTCTAGCAATTATAGTTACATTCCATTCACAGCTCATTTGAGATGTCATGAGTGATGTCATGAGTAATGTAACTGACCATGTCATGAATGATGTAATGTCGGAGGTCATTAGCAGTAGATTGCGGGGGCGTAGGTTATAGTTAGCTCAGGTAACTATAACTGCTGAATTTCACTGGTTGTGTATGAGTGAAATCTGAGTCTAACTATACCGTCCCTGTAATCTTTGATTTTTTCAGCAAATTTTTAGTTTTTTTTTTAACGTTAAGTAAGATGCATATCACAACGGATGGTGGGGGGTTGGAAGCAGGGCCTGGCATTGTGCTGTCCCCACCCAAGCTTGCTGCTCCTGCCTCCCCTTCTCCTAGCCATCCATTGTCCAAGTCCATGTCCCTGCTCCCTTATTACAGCCCTGTGTGGCCGTTGTTCTGCCACTGGCCTTCCCGCCTTCTCTGAACAGTTACCTTGCCGCCTCATCCACCTCCTCCCTATCCTCTGTTGTCTGAATTCATGGACTAGCCTCCTCGCTCCTGCCATGCATGGTCTGATGTGCTGCCACTGCCCTCCATTTAGCATGATGTACCAGTCCACTCCTCCTGCCCTCCATTGCCCAATTCTATGCCCCATCATTGACCTCCTGCTTAGCCTCTGTGCTTAACTTGCTGCCCCTATTCTCCTTCCCCCTGCCCTCCGATGTATTTGTGCATGCCCCTGCTCCATCCTTTTTGCCCACCATGTTCCATGGACCTGCCACTCCTATCTACTCTGAGTGTTCTGTTGAGCTGCCACACCCCTCCCACCTGCCTAGCATTGTCAGATGACTGTAACCTGTCCCTGCCACCTCCACCCTGCCTGTCCACATTCCATGCCCCTATCCCCTTCCTCCTGTCCTCCATGGTCCATTTTACTGCCACACCCTTCTTCCCTCCCTGGTCTGTTGTGCTGCAACTGCTCCTCCTGCCTGCCCTGTGTGGTCTGTTGTAAGGCCCCTTCCCCTGAACTCTCTTGTCTGTGCCCAGGTCCTGACCCTCCCTTCTATCCTCCGTGGTCCTTAGTGCATGCCCCTGCACCCTCCTTCTTGCCCATCATAGCCATTGTGCTGCCACTAACCCTCCCGCTTGCCATGCATGGTCTTCTGTGCTGCCACGGCCCCTCCCACCTTCCCTGTGTGGTCAGCTAGCTGCCCCTGACCCCCTTCCACCTTCCCTCCATGGTCTGTGTGTATGCCATCATAGTCTCACTATTGCTCTCCATGGTGTGTCTTGCTTCTAGTGCCCATCCTGCCTGACCTCCGTGGTCATCTTGCTGCTTCTGCCCTGCCCCCTTGTCCCCAGGACTGCTGCAAACCCTGATGCCTGCCCTGTAGGGTCAGTTTGGTGCACCTCTCTATGTCCCCCCTGTCCTCTGTTATCCGAGTCCATGTCCCTACCCCAATTCCTCCTGCCTTCCATGATCCAATGTACCATACTTGCTAACATTTTGAACTTGGTAAAAAAAACTGGGGGTATTGATTTTCCCCTTTGATTTACATTGAAAAAGAGGAGACAGATCAAATAAAGCCCATTTGGGCTTAAAAACATTGGACATTTCCTGGCTGAATCGGGTCTGTTAGCATGTATGGTTGTACTACCACTGCCTCTTCCTTCTACCCACAATGGTCTACTATATTGCCACAGCCTCTCTTGTCAGTCTTGTATTGCTGGTTTGTTGCCCCTGCCCCCCTTTCCACTGCCCACCATAGTCTGCTGTGCTGCCACTGCCCTTTATGCCTGCCCAGTGTGGTCAAATTGTTGCCTCTGCACCCTCCTACCTGCCTTCAGTTTTCAGCGTCCGTGCCCCTGGCCTCTGACTCTCAACAGTATCCTAATGAACAACTAGGTTGCTAACATTCTATATTTATTACAAAAGTGTGGAACGCCTGACGTCATCTTGATGTAATCAAAACTGTAATACTTAGAGCATTTCCTTTAGAAATTACATATTTGAGATGGTCTTATTTGCATCAAAATTATGGTCAGTGCTCTAAAAAACTAAAATGAGGACATATTTTCTAAGTTTTCAAATAGCGACAAAGCACTTTTAAATTATTTGTTATCGTTATGTTTTTTTATCCAGTTGACCACTTGATTAAATGTTTCACTTAGGGGAGAGGATGTGGTGTTACTTCCAGAGCTGCAGACTTTACAACTGGGGAACCAGGTTGGAGTTTCTGCTTCAGCTCGTCATTCTGTGATTCTGGTCAAATCACTTAATCTCCCCATGTTTACAACCAAAATGGGTTTGTTCTTGTGTGATGCAACCAATGCTCATGTACAGCACTCCAATACCTGACAAGTCTGCACTATATAAAACTGCAAAAACACAAAAAATAAACAGTGTTTTCCACACTTCTGTCATTGGGCTACATGTGGGCTACATCTGGGTGATATTTGTGCTACATTTGGGCTCTTTTGTCTCTGGTGGCCATCTTGGGAGATTTATTTGTTATGAAGTTTCCTAATTTCCTCATTTACTGCAGTCTCCTCAGTAGGAAATGCTTTCAGTTTTTTACTTTTATTCCATCAAGAAGGTATTCAGATATGTCACACACTTGCAGCAGCAGACTTATGTGGTGAGCAGTAGCTTTACTACAGTGATCTATGGCAAATGTGTGACACATCCTACTGTTTTTTCTTACAGTTTTTTACTTTGGTTCCAACAAGAAGGCATTCAGATGTGTCACACAGTTGCCATAAATTCTGAATATTAGCCCTCTAGTTGCTCATTAGATCACTGTGGTAAAGCTACTGCTCACCAGGGAAGTCTGCTGTTGGTATTGAAAGTGCATGTTTTAGTCTGCATGTCAGAATGTTTTAATGAAATAGAAGAGGATTTGAGAAGTCAAAATGCGCCCTAATTTTTCTTTCTGCAGCACTAATTATAATTTCTATGGCAAAATGAACCCCCTCATTTTGTTCCTTTGCAAATTAAATGCTTCAAGTGTTTCCACTTTATTCCAATCAAGATGGCTTCAGGTGTGCCATACTTTTGTCATAAGTAAGACAGTTAGCGCTCTAGTTGTTCTTTAAAACACTGTGGGACATTCTGTCATTGGGCTATACTTGGGCTACATCTGGGTGATGTTTGTGCTACATTTGGGCTCTTTTGTCTCTGGTGGCCATCTTGGGAGACTTATTTGTTATGAAGGTTCCTAATTTCCTCATTTACTACAGTCTCCTCAGTAGGAAATACTTTCAGTTTTTTACTTTGATTCCATCAAGAAGGCATTCAGATGTGTCACACATTTGCCATAAATTCAAAATGTCAGCACTCTAGTTGCTCATTAAATCACTGTAGTAAAGCTACTGCTCACCAGGGAAGTCTGCTGCTGGTATTGAAAGTGCATGTTTCAGTCTGCATGTCAGAATTTTTTTATGAAATAGAAGAGGATTTGAGAAGTCACTCAAAATGTGCCCTAATTTTTCTTTCTGCAGCACTAATCATACTTTCTATTTCAAAATTAACCCCCTCATTTTGTTCCTTTTTAAATTAAATGTTTTAAGAGTTACCACTTTATTCCAATCAAGATTGCTTCATGTGTGCAATACGTTTGTTATAAGTAGGACTGTTAGCGCTCTAGCTGTTCTCTAGAACACGCTGGGACATTCTATCATTGGGCTATATTTGGGTGATATTGTGCTACATTTGGGCTCTTTTGTCTCTGGTGGCCATCTTGGGAGATTTATTTGTTATGAAGTTTCCTAATTTCCTCATTTACTACAGTCTCCTCAGTAGGAAATACTTTCAGTTTTTTACTTTGATTCCATCAAGAAGGCATTCAGATGTGTCACACATTTGCCATAAATTCAAAATGTCAGCACTCTAGTTGCTCATTAAATCCCTGTAGTAAAGCTACTGCTCACCAGGGAAGTCTGCTGCTGGTATTGAAAGTGCATGTTTCAGTCTGCATGTCAGAATTTTTTTATGAAATGGAAGAGGATTTGAGAAGTCACTCAAAATGTGCCCTAATTTTTCTTTCTGCAGCACTAATAATACTTTCTATTTCAAAATGAACCCCCTCATTTTGTTCCTTTTTAAATTAAATGTTTTAAGAGTTACCACTTTATTCCAATCAAGATTGCTTCAGGTGTGCAATACGTTTGTCATAAGTAGGACTGTTAGCGCTCTAGCTGTTCTTTAGAACACTCTGGGAAGCTGCAGTAGAACACAAAGGAATCAACTGACAGTCTCTGCCTTTGGTGGATGTACATGTTTTACTGAGAATGTCAGACTTCATTCTCACATGACTGAGAAAGATAAAGTACATTTACAGAAAATATGCTCTCAGTTTAGCTTATAGATCAAATTCCAAACCTCTGTGGGAAAAGCATGAGAAAATAGTTTTCTCTCAAACATGATTCATGATATTCCAGCAGAAGGCTTTTTCACATGGTAAAATCAACTTAGAACACACCACAATTCCTAAAATGAGTATGGTACTATCAGCACATGATTTATAATGTCACTAAAGTCTTAAAACCTTCTATTAACTGCAATGTTTTTTAATAAGGTGCTATCATGTATATTGGTCCCAAGATGGCTGCCAACACTTCTTGGATGAAGTGATGACAGCCAATCAGATGTCACGATGAGATGTGTGGCTAGGCTCCGCCCAGATGTATCTATTTCTTTTTCCATTAATATTTTAAAAACTACTGAACGGATTTACACCATTTAACTAAAAGGCACGACTCTGAACCAAGGGCTACCTTTTTGGCAAATTTGGTGTAATTCCGTTCAGCAGTTCGGGCTGTAGCTGCGACTAAAGGTTCCTATGGAAAATTGAATGGGAAAAACACGTTTTGGGACCCCCTTTTTTCGAAGCCCCCGCTTGCTGAATCACCCTGAAACTTTCAAGATAGGAGCGGACCAGAACGCCCCACGAGTTTTGAAGATTTCGTGAAGGTTCATCAATCGGCGCCAAAGTTATTGGGAATAGAATGCTGCGATTTTCCTACGGTAACTAGGTAACTAGGTCCTAACTATAACTACCTACTGGTGACCCCCAGTAGGTTATATATATATACATGTATATATATCTATATCTATATATATATATATATATATATATATATATATATATATATATTCACTTAAAAAACCATAGGTTTCACACATGTTATAGTTAGCTGGACATTTCACTCGTGAAAAACCATTGAAATTCCCCCGTTATAGTTAGTGCAGGCAACTATAACTCACGCGACCGCAATCCTCTGCTGATGACGTCAGATATTACATCACTGTATTTAGACACTTATTTACCCATGTCTTCTTCCATTAATTTTTAGCTATACATATATTACAAATATTTTTTTTTCAGAAAGACACATATGTCATCAGTGATGTAATATCTGACGTCATCAGCAGAGGATTGCGGTCGCGTGAGTTATAGTTGCCTGCACTAACTATAACGGGGGAATTTCAATGGTTTTTCACGAGTGAAATGTCCAGCTAACTATAACATGTGTGAAACCTATGGTTTTTTAAGTGAATTTGCAAGGTTTTTTAAATGCTAATTCCTAATTATAACGTGTGTGAAACCTATGGTTTTTTCAGTGAATTTGTACGGTTTTTTAAATGCTAAGTTATGTATTTATTTATTTATTTTTTTAAAGATTTTTCACCGTGCGCGCACGTTACGCAGTTCGCGGAATTTTTCCGTTTCTACGGTACTCGCACGCTACGCGTACTCCGCGATTTTTCGCAAAAAAATTAAAGGAAATTTTGGCCCTTGGGGGTCCTTCTGGGACCCCCTGACTAAGGCTAGGGGGTCAGGAACTGTCCACCCTGCCCCCTATTCACGTTCTCCACCTTTGTTTTTCACCCCCTCAGACTGCGAGAGACAAAATGGCTGCCGACACTTCCTGGTTTCGACCGATTCGAATGTTTACTAAGATTTAACAACCAATCAGAATCGCGCTCGCGCACGGCTGCGTGCGCGTACGGTAAGTTTTACCGTACGCGCACGGTGCGCGCTTATAGATATATATATATGCTTTTAAATGCTATTTTCTCAGGAAATACTGAACAGATTTACACCAGACCTGCAAAAGGCACATCCCTGACCTGAGGACTACCTCTCTGCCAAATTTCAAGTAATTCTGTTAAGGTGTTCGGGCTGTAGCTTGGACTAAAGGTCCTATGGAAAAATGCACGGGGAAAACAAGTTTTGGGACCCCCCCTTTTTCTCAGCCCCCGCTTGACGAATCCCCCCGAGACTTTTAGGGAAGGTGCGGAGCGGAGCGCCCCACCTATTTTGAAAATTTCGCGAGGATTCGACAATCGGCGCCAAAGTTATTCCAAATAGAATGTTGCGGATTTCCTATGGAAACACGATCTTAACTATAACTATCTACTGGCAACCGCCAGTAGATAATATATATATATATATATATATATATATATATATATATATATATATATATATATATATATATATATTTTACTGAAAAAACCATAGATTTCTGGGGTGTTATAGTTAGCTGGACATTTCCCTCGTACAAAACCCTAGAAATTCCCCTGTTATAGTTGGTTCAGCTAACTATAACTCGCGCCCCCTCAATGCACTGCTGATGACGTCACATATTACATCACTCATGACATGGTCAGTGACATCACTGATGACATCACTGATGATATCACTGAGGATGTCATCCATTGAGTATGTGTTTCTGAACAGTTTTATTATGTTTAATATATATAGGGAAAGGCCTGTTGAAAAATAAGTGGGTGTACAAGTGTGTGAATGGATGATTTTCTAGGTGCGTAACTGAGTCTATAAGTGAGTCATTAAATGTATCTTACTGCAGACTAGTGACTAAACTGTGTGAATGTCTGCATGTGTCTGTGTGTTGGTGTATAAGTGGCTGCATGGTTTTTGTGAATAGCTATATGAGTGTCTATATGGGTTATTGATTGGTTGTCTGAGTATCTGTATGGGTGCCTGAGTGTTTGTGTGGGTAGGGTGTGTGTGACTCTGTGACTAGATGTGTGAGTGGGTGATTCAGTGGGTGTATGTTTTTAAGAGTGCATCTGTGATGGTTGGGTGAGTGTATGTATGGGTGTGTTAGTGATTGAATGTATATCTCAGTTGTACATGTGTCAGTAACTACATATGTGAAACGCAGTGTATATGTGTGTAAAAGTATATAACTATCTATATGTGAGAGTGTGTGATTTTGGGAGTGGCTGTATGCGCCATAGTGCAAGGATATCTGTGTCATGTGCTGTTTGTTTTTCTGCAGGAAGACACAGAATTTGTTAGTATTTTTATGAGTAAGTGAACTTGAGTGTTTTTAACTGTATAGGTGAGTACATTTTACTGTGATTAATAATTTGCATGACTGGCTAGATGTATCAATACCTCAATGGATGATTGGCGGTGTGTGAGTGTCTATATAGGTGTATAAGTGCACAGAGTGACTGTAAGTATGAGTGACTGTACAGGTGAGTGAGTGGAGAAGGTCAATGAGTGGGTGAGTAGTTATTGGTATTGGAGTATCTATGGTTGTCAAAATGGCCGTCTGAAATTTTGAGTCGGTGTATCAAAGGTTATATTAGGGTGTGAGAAGATGCACTAATTTATCACATGGATGACGTCATCAGTGATGTCATCAGTGATGTCATTTGAGATGTCATCAGTGATGTCATTTGAGATGTCATCAGTGATGTCATCAGTGATGTCACTGACCATGTCATGAGTGATGTAATATGTGACGTCATCAGCAGTGCATTGCGGGGGCACGAGTTATAGTTAGCTGAACTAACTATAACGGGAATTTCTAGGGTTTTGTATGAGGGAAATGTCCAGCTAACTATAACACCTCTGAAACCTATGGTTTTTTCAGGGAATTTCTAAGGTTTTTTAAATGCCAATTCCTAACTATAATGCCCCTGAAACCTTTGGTTTTTTCAGTGAATTTCAAAGGTTTTTTAAATGCCAATTCCTAACTATAACGTGCATGAAACCTATGGTTTTTTCAGTGAATGTCAAAGGTTTTTTAAATGCTAATTCCTATCTATAACTTATCTCTGAAGATATCATGAAAAGCATTCTTTTTTAAAAGTAGGGTGCACATTAGTTTTGTGGAAAAGCATCTTTGTGATTGGTTAAGAAAAAGCAGTTTCAACGTGGAGTACATATCATAGGATAAAATTTGCTCAGCTCAACCACACCTGCTACTTGCATTTGGAAGGCACTGTTCGAACTTAAAACAATCGTCAACTTTTAAACTGCATGTGTCGTTAAATGTTCAAGAAAATGTTACAAAAAAAATCATAAAGTTTAAAAAAATTGATGAACTTTTAACCTGCACGGATTGTAGAATTTTCTAGAAAGTGTGTTGATAGAATACGTTGCACTTCTGACTTCTATGTGTTGTTGAATATTTAAAAAAACGGTTCATATGGAAAATTAAAAAGAAACCAATAGAGAAGTTTTGAAACCTAAAAGAATCAAGGAACTATTCTAATTTATTCTTTACATGTATTTATGTGTGCAGCAACAAAATTATAGACACAACAGCACTAGGAAGAGGAAGAAGCAGGGAATGGGGGGAGGGGGGGAGATGGGCAGAATGGCACACATGCACAATTAAGTACAACAAACATATAGACTAACAATGGCCAAAATGAAACACACCAACAAGGAGCACAAGTCACACAACCTGCCAACATCACACCACTGAACGAGCATAGAAGTGAAAACCACGCTACATTCATACAGGATGTGTACAAAGGCCAGTCGTTGGTGTTGTGGGATGTCTGCGACCGTGGTCACCATGGATGAGATGCCCGCATGTGGCACATGGTCGAGTTCACTGTGTGTTATGTTGCCAAACGGCTGCTCCTCCTTCCCACGAGCCCCCACACTTTTGTACGGTGAGCTGTTGTATCTCGTGCACTCGTACGACACGCCATTGTAATGCCTATTTGCGCATGTCCTGCTACAATCCAACAACAACATCACAGTGCCGTTTGGAGGTGGTGCATGCCACTTTACAACATCGACTGCTGCGGCTCTTGTAACAGGCCACACCAGAACATAGAGACACACTTACCGCACTTCCTGTACACGGACATGTCCGAGACACCCCGTTCCCCTTGCCGGATAGGCACACCCCTGCACTGACCTGTGAATCCCAGACCAGCACACGCCAGTTGTGCATGCAGGAGGATGCGTACGTAGCTACACATCCAGGCTCACTGCTAACGCTGAGGTGACAGCACACTATGATGTTGCAGGGCTCGTGCCTATCATGCTAAGACAATGACCACAGGGACACACTTACTAAGATGTGGGTTTGGGGGGCATTGGCGGTCCTGGAGTTGTTGAGATGAGTCTTCTGGCCCTCATGGGTATCCCTGTATCATGCTCATTGACTCTATGGCACCTGTGGGTGTTCTGGTGTGGCTCTTGGCTGTGTTCCCTTTCATGGTGCAGGTAGTTGTCCTGCTTAACACCAGTAGAAAGCAGGTGTAAAATCCCTGGTGCTAACGTGTCTTATCGTCGGAATTTGTTTCGCATTGCAATTGGTGTGAAAGTTGTGATGTGACTTTTTTCGTGTGCACAACAATATACGAACTGAGCAGTGTATCTCGTCAAGATCCACCACCTGACGCACTATTCCCAATCAATATAAATACAATGAGATTTCTTAATAGATTTCGTGTGTACACTGTAAGTTCAGCCAATACCTCAGTGCAATACAATACAGGATTTTAGTATAAAGCGACCGCCAGTAGATAATATATCTATATATATATATATATATATATATGTAACATAGTGGTTATCACCACTGAGTAGTTATAGTTAGCTCAGAGAGTCCGTAGAAAAACCGTCTTTTGTTTTACCGATAATTTTGGAGTCATTTGATCAATCTTCATGACAATTTCCAAAAAGAAAACTTCATCCTCCTCAACTTCTTACTGTAAAGTTTCAGAGTGATTTGTCAAACAGTGGCAGGGAAAAAGTGAGGATCCAAAACTTGTTTTCCCTATACAATTTACAATATGAATGTCTGGAAGTATTTTAGATAAAGAAATGGATGAACATAATTATACTAAATTTAACAGAAATCTAGAGCTTTACTCCCAAAGCATGCTTTTGCATCATTTATTGTGGATCTGTTCAGCCATTTTTGAGAAATGTAGGTTCGAAAGTTAGTGGATGGTAGCTTCCATGAGAATGTGGCTGCAAATTTGAAAAAACAGAGCAATCTAAGTGGTCAAGAGTTTTTTTTTGTCCCATTGGCCACTTTGGTACCATGTGACAGACTGCCCCAATGGTACCAAGGCATTTGATAAGCTGATTTCAATAGAAGTGTAGCGGCTGCCATCATTTCTGCCATTGGGTCTGTGCCAGTAAGGGGTTGGGAGTGGGGCTGAAGGCCATGCGCTGACCAGTGCTGGCCACCCGGGTGGTTGGGTGCAGGTCCTGCTGCCAACCCCACACCCTCAGGGCCAAAGGTCATGCATACCTGGGCCTTTTCTGCCAGTGGGATGCCAAGCTGAGCAAGGCCAAGGGCCAAGTAAAGTGGACTGATGGTCATAAAGGCCTAGCTGCAGGCCAGATCCTACAGTGACGCTCAAAAGCTAAAAGGTATGCTCAGTGAGGAAGTTTGGTGAATATGATAAAAACACAGAAATTCACTGAAACACTCAAAGGTTAAAGTGACATTATTGTTAGGTATGGTAATAGGATCTTACTTCTCGTTAAAATAACTTTTTAAATTCACAAACAAAACAAAGAATAAAGTGATGTTTTTGTTAGATATGGTAATAATATGTAAGTTTACGTAAAGAAAAAACCTAGAAATTCACTGAAAAACTCAAAGGTTAAAGTGACATTATTGTTAGGTGTGGTAATAGGATCTTACTTCACATTAAAATAACTTTTGAAATTCACAAACAAAACAAAGAGTAAAGTGATGTTTTTGTTAGATATGGTAATAATATGTAACTTTACGTAAAGAAAAAGCCTAGAAATTCACTGAAAAAAACAAAGGTTAAATTGATGTTATAGTTAGGCCTTCTAATAATATAAAAACGATCATTTTAATCAAAAACACTGAAATTCACCAGTTATAGCTCACTGAGCTAACTATAACTTGCATCTTATCATGCACTGCTTATTACCTCACATATTACATCACTTATGACATGTCAAATTACTTCACTGATAAAATTACAGCTTACATAAAACAATCATTGTGACACCGTCCAATACACTTTTGGCTCTGAAAAAATTATGCACACTACAGGTGTGGACAATTGTCTATTTTCTTTTTTATGGGTTTACACACTTAAATACTTCACACGAACCACAATTATTATTAAAGAGGTTTACATTTGCTACTGCAAAGTCTTTTTTTTTCTGACTCTATGGACTACACTTCATAGTTTAGTAAGATATACTACACATTATTCTTGATATGGGAAGAGTGCCATACAGCCTTAGAACCATGGTTACAACACTAGAAAGACATAAAATACTTCTAAGAGGGACACTTCTACATTCTACATAATTCAGCAAATTCCAATGCTTCCAAATCTCTAGCGTGATTACAGGGCAATAGCGGGGTAATAAAGTGAACAGATGTAATTCAAGCCCTTACAAATAAATAAGAGGCCTCTCTAATTTAAGCTTTGTTCCAGGAGCATCCAAGGCTCAAAGCAGAGATAAACGCTGACACAAGTTACCTATATACTTTTATGTAGAGTAATATTATTTTTACTAATAGTAGGTGTAATTATAGCCAGTTGTTTATCTATTGCATTACTAATATAATACTACTCTATGTGTACCAATGAAACCCATTAAATTCTTAAACTCCGACTACAACTATGCTCACCCATAACTGACATATGCCATTTACGGGTGAGCCATGGTAGGTCTCTGCTTTTGTAAAATTATGTATCATGTTTTGTGTACTAGGGAAAAGGATAGATGTACGACTATGTAGGTTCATAAACCTCATTAGGGCTAATTAATAAAAGGTTTTACTATGAGTGCATGTGATTAACCTTTGTAGCACTCCTGGCCTAATACTGAAGCTCAAAAGTAAAAGAGGTGTACTCCTTGGTTATTCCGAGGGTTCAGGAGTACACCATGAGTACTGCGAAATCAACTCATAGTAACCTCTTTGTGAATCAGACCCCTTGAGCAGATCTACGATCAAACTTCTTTTTGAGAATTGAGCTCTAACTGTTAGAGGGCGTTAGATTGGGGCCTGTTCACAAAGGTGAACTTGATTGTAAATATACATTTACAACCAAATGTAACTTTTTTTAAGACTGCTTGGAATTCGGGAATCGTGGCCGGCAACTATGCATAATTCACAGTAATAAATCCCACTCAAGAAGTGGAAATTGAGTATTTCAAGGTGTAGTGTGGCTTGGAATTTCGTGTTTGTGGGCATTTCCAAATCCCAGCCCATATCCTTTTACCCTGGAAATGATCGGGGGAGGGGTGGGGTTTACTGCAGCCAGTGACTGGGGTATCTCCCCTTCCAGGATGTGGAGGGGAGCATATCACCACTAGATTTGGGGGGGTATCGGATAAGGGCTTTCTCTAAAAGGAAAAATATAATTTCCACAGATTAAAAAAAAAATGAAAAAGGTACATTTGCATAGGAGGCACTATTTCCCCTATACTGTGCTCCACTCTATGGAGAACTCCACAGGGGTGGAGGGTTGTGGCCATAAAAGCCTTCACAAGCCATCACGTCATTGTCAGGTGCAATATCCAGGCACTTCTGGGAATGTTTATGAACCACATAAAAGCTAGAAAAGTACGCTTTGGTGGAGGCGTAAAACTCCCTACTTTTGTGTTTTTTTGTGACTAGGGCCATATGTCTTCAAAGTGATTAACATTCATAAAAAGACTTGCTTGTCTATGCATAACTGAGATGCTCAAATGCAACGCCTGTCTGACATATCCGAAAGTATTCTAAGCTTCAAAAACAAAGGGCCCTGATCAGTAAACACAGACTCTTCTGTTATATGTGATTATAATTCATAGCATTATGAAAAAGTTAATTTGCAACTAATTATACTTTAGTGAGGCTAAATATATAATGCTTGATTAATGGAGCTACCACATAGAATTTGAGAGTGCCTACCCACTGCCTTCTTTCCTCTGTGGGCAAATCGTTCATGTTCAAAATGTACAATTTTAATATGAAATGAAAGTCAATCATTTCCCAGCTTTGGCTTTTAGGCAATTTAGCACCCAGCAGTCTCTCCACATCATTGCATTGACTTGCCGTTGAAAATGCAAATGAAAAAGACTGAACCTAAATCTCTTCTAAACCTCACAAAAGCGTTTGTTTTTGAATGACAGCTCTGATTTGTTTGCCTTTTACTTTTTATTTCTATTGTATCTATGCTGTTTAGACTCTTAGTAACATTCTATAAATCTTGGTGCTCAGCACATGTCACTCAGAATTGTTCAGTACAAATATATATACTTTTCTGTAATTCGTATGTAGACTGTTTTTGTCAAGAAAAATCTACTCGAACTAATCAAGATCTTTTTCCGGCCAGTTCCGTTGATTTGGTCACGTTGCATTTCCACCATTGCTGAGAAACGTGTGTACAAGATTCCAGCTGCCCGGCCTCTCAGAGTCGACAATGACTATAATCTCTAACGCTACCTGGCATCCCGTTTTGATTGAGGCTTCGTAAGCCTATTTAACATGCGCACATGGAGAATTTATGACAAGTAAACATTCACAAAAGGTGACTTGGCAGCCGTTTTCTCCTGTTTGATTGTATGTCACGAGTGCGTACTATTACGCAGGAGCAAATCCCACCTATGGGCTGGGAAGTGAGATGATAGAGTAGTGATTTAGCATAGTGAGTTTGCCAACAGCCATAAACGCGAGCATTTTCAAAATACTTTCTGATGTTTTCCAACCCTGGAAGTGGTCGGAAGTTTGCTGCTGGCAAGAACTGAAGTTAACCCCCTATCACAATAGGAAGAGCATGGAAAACCCCCAAACTTCGTGGCCTTAAGGGGGAAGCGGTTTATGTACGTCAGCAGTGCATTAAATGGACAGCTGCTATTCGGTACTGAGTATCTGTCCTTCCTTAATTTGAAGGGGAGGGTACCAGAACTTCTCAGGACTGGTGCAATATTTGTCATTGGACAGTACCAGGACATCTTGATAGCAAACTGGTACTCCCCATAAGTACTTGAGCTTCCATAATACCATTTAAAGCACTGCATATCAGAGCTGCCTTTTTCATATTTGGAAGCATAACTTTACACAATTCATCACAGGGGTAATAGTAATGGCCAAAAAACTCGTGATATTCCCAGGAGTATGCCTGGAAAGTTGTGACTGACAATCTTTCCAGAGGTACTACTGTGAATGTTTGAGAATAGTAATTTGTACATTAGCCCCCATGCACTGGATGCAGATGTATGATCCATCTTGTGTTGAAGCCGATTATAGGGTTGAAACAATAAGCTGCTCTCTAAAACCATGAGCCTCAAAGATGGTGCAATTTCTCACATGGCCTCCTAAATGGGAAAAGTGGTAATCTGCTATGGTCATTTTCCTATTGTTGTAGTAAAATTAAAGGTTTGGTTCTGGTATCATCCAACTGTGGGTGTGGAATTGGCCACACCCATTTAGTCATACTCACATTTGTGGTGTGCCCTTAAGTTAAAACCCCTTTTAAGTTAAAACCTGAACACTATTGATGCAGTGGAAATCGCATTTTATTTGTAGGGGTGCATTACCATCACATGTGTAGACCGCACCCGCATATAATCCTTTGTAGTATTAACACAGAAGACCCGATTATGATGAGGCTTGGAAGGCCTCCGATCGCAGGTCAGAGGCTTTCTGAGCCTCATCGCAATTTCAGTTTCAACCATCGTATTACAAAGCCGGTGGTCAAAACCGAATCCGGCAGGTCATTCTGGCTGGATTCCGGTGGGCTCAAGGAGCCCATTGGCCAGTCAGAGACCGGCACGTAATCCTAATGGATGGCGTTTACGCCGTTGGGATTACAATTTCGGTTTCTGACAGGCTTTCCATGTTGGGCTTCCCGACATGGAAAGCCTGTCAGAAACCAACTTTGGGGGCCCCTAGCAGGGCCCCTTCATCCCGCGCATGCGCTTTTGTGAGGAAGAAGTTGCCGCTGAACCAGGAAGAGGGAGCCCCGGGACGCCGCACCTCAGGTAAGGCATTTTCTTACTTTTAAATACTTTAAGTTATTTTAAAATGAGGGTGGGCGGGCAGCTCTGCTCCGCCGTGGCATGTGCGTAGCGCTGGATCACGAAGCAGGCGGCACTACATACACTCCGCGGGCGGAGCGGAGCACTACGCCCACCCTTACAATCATGAGGCTTGAGTCAAAAAGGAAGGTCCATGAGCTTCACACAGGAGAAGGCATTGGAACCTTGGGCAAAATGTATCAAGGAAAGGAAAACTGTTGTCCCAAGGAAAACACCTTAAAGATCGTACCCAGAGCAGATGGCGTGACCCGCAATGGATTCTGGGAATGTTACCTATGAATTATGTGTTGTTGGGAGTAGGGAAAATGCCGACTTGTTTTGTTGCCTTCAGAGAGAGAGCATCTTAGAACAAGGTTTATGCTGCATGCCCCACTGATTGTGGAGAGGCTTCTTAGGAAGACTCCATATGCTGATACCTTTTATCCTTCTTCCTGAAGATGCTTAAATAGGGATACCACTTTAGTGTTAGTGTAGTTATAGACTAATGCTTTTTGATCCTCTGCATTCTGCTTCTTGAACTATATTTATTACTTGTGCTACATCATCTAAACTGGATACTCAGATTTGGCTTCATGCTCATTTCTATTTATTTCTACACCCTTGTATTGAGGTGTCTTTATGTTCAGTTATTTTTGGTTTTGTAATAAACAAACTGACCTTACGTAGTTGTCAGTGGTTAGTATGTTTCCTTTTTTTTTTTTTTTTAAGTCTCTTTATTGACAGTTTCATTTAACGCAAGCAGGGAACAGCGATTGTATAACTGAAGCAAAAAAACAAAACACATGATATATTAACACAATATACATGATTGTTAGCAAAGATAGAGGACTTCCAGGCACATGATAAATAAATAAACATCTTAGTTCAAAATCTCATTAATCCAGTTCTCTAGAGGCGCCCAGAGTTGTACACCCATCATTCTCCTTTTCCTGCCTTTAGCCCTATATATAGCCCTTTCCAAATTATACTTGGCTAGTAAGCGTGCTCTCCAAGAAGAAAAGGAATGAGGGTCTGGATTCACCCAGGCTTGAGTAATGCATGCCCTCCAAGTTGCCATAGAAATAAAAAGAAAGTTTGTTTGACCTTCGGATAGATCGAGAGACGATACGCCTATTAGCACTAGTTCTCCTGACAAAACAATTGTCTGACCTATCAATACTTTAAGAAAAGTTTGAATTTCAGACAGTACAGAGAACAGTCGAGGGCACGCAAAAAACATATGAAGTGCATCTGCTGCAAAGAGTCCACATCTGTTGCATGAGGTACCTACAGTAGTACCCCATTTACTAATTTTGGAGGGTGAATAATATAAATCAAATAAGGCCATATAATGCTGTGTACGGGCTCTCCCAGTTATTAGTATAGTGTTAGCCAAAACTATGGATTCTTGAATTTTGATATTAGCAATACCCAATTTTTCATTCCATCTATTTTGATATAACAGAATATCGTCTGGGAGTGAAGCCAAGAGTAAATTATAATATGAACCAATCTTTTTTTTGGTAAAGAGACTATCAATAAGTGGGATCCTCCTTAACCGGGATCGATCTTGCCGACGAAGGGTATTAAAAAAGCTATGTATCTGCACATATTTAAAATAATCATTACGGGTTAAATTATATTTGCTTACTAATGATGAATAGGGAATTAGCTGACCATCCTGCCAGAGATCGCCTATGCAACTAATACCTAAGTTACGCCACCGAGTCATTACTACATCCTGAAAAATTACTGGAAAGATACTAGATGATGTAAGTGGAGTATACACCAAGATTTTATCAATGCCCATTTGCCTTTTAATAAACCGCCAAGCACCAAACGCAGCACTCAAAATCTTAAACTTGTTTTTTTTGAAGTAGCTAGGCTCTATAATTCTCAAAAAGCTTCCTTGGCATTCTGTACCCATTGCAAATTCGTAGATTGATGGTGAATGACTAGCTGGAATTCGTATTCTAGGCCCAATTATCAGTGGTGAGATAAACTGTAACATTGCAGCCAGGTAATAGTAAAGAAAATGAGGGATCCCCCAGCCTCCTCTTGATTTAGGAAGAATCATTTTTTTATATGACCTACGATGCCCTCTATACCCCCAAAGAAATCTGGCAGACATCCTTTCCAGTTGTTGAAAAAAGGTCGAAGGGAACGCTAATGGAATTGCCCTGAACATGTATAAAAATTTAGGTAGGATCATCATTTTTAGAACACTGCATCTGCCAAATAAAGATAAATGGAGATGGTCAATGCGTTCTAAAGATGAGTTCACTTTTTTCAGTACAGGGGTCAGGTTAAGTTCTGGAATAGCAGCAACTGGTGATGTAATTTTTATGCCCAAATAAGTGGCCACTGGAACTATATTTAGTTGTAATGGGTGGTTCAGACTGACAAACAAAATTTGTGTTTTTTGTATATTTAGCCTATAACCAGAAAAGTCGCCAAATTGGGATGCAAGATATTGAATTTTTGGTATTGCCCCCTTAATATCCGTTGTCAGTACTACTATGTCGTCTGCATAAGCTAGAGCTCTATATATCGTAGCAGCCACCTGAACTGGTTTTATATCCTCTGCGTTATTCAATCTATTTAAAAAAATGTCAATATATAAAGCAAAAAGAAGAGGTGAAGCAGGGCAACCCTGTCGAGTCCCACGATGGATGCTAAGGGGAAGAGATTTCTTCCCACCAATACTAATACAGGAAGAAGGAGCAACATAGAGTGCTTTTAAAGCCGTAACCATTTTAGGACCAAAGCCCTTTCGGGTAAGAAGATCCCAAAGAAATGGCCATGCCACCCTATCGAATGCCTTTTCGGCATCCAACAGGGTGATTCCCATATCTATGTTTGAGCCATGGGCCCAGTCCATTAAGGCAATCACTCGTCTGACATGGTCAGTAGTATCTCGGTTAGGAATGAACCCATGCTGCAAATGCGAAACAATTGTAGCGATAACCCCAGAAAGGCAGGAGGCTAATATTTTTGAGTAAATTTTGCTGTCTGCATTTAAAAGAGAGATGGGTCTATATAAGGCCAGTTGTAAAGGTGGTTTCTCCTTTTTAAGAAAGGCCATGATAATTGATTCACTCCAAGAAGGGGGGGTTGTCCCTTTCTCTGCTTCCAAGCATATGAAAAGTAACGCCTGTTTTAAAACATGTCGAAAAGTTCTGTAGAACTCAAGAGGAATTCTATCTGGTCCCATGGCCTTACCCGCTGGTAAGGAAAGAATGGCTGCTTCTATCTCGTCCCAAGTAATATCTTTGTCTAGTAAGACTGCCTGTATAGATGATAACCTTAGGATGTTATTATTAGCAGTAAAGTTTAAGATAGAGTCCGATGTGTATGATATCTCCTCCTCCGTATATAGATTCTTGTAGAACAGACGAAAAACCTCCAAGATTTTATCAGGCTGATCGTGGACTTGGCTGAATTCATCCTGTATTTTATTTATAGTGTTAAGGATTACTTTTTGCTGAATTTTTTTTGCCAAAATATGTCCTGACCTCTCCCCCAGCTCATATACCTGTGCCCTGAAAGCAGCAAGCTGTTCTGCAAGTTTGGAAGCAAAATTCTCATATAGCCTAGACTTGAATATGGCTAAAGTAGCTTTGATATTCTCAGTATCTAGAGAATTCTTAATGGCTACAGCTAGTTTTGTCTCACATTCCAGTACTGCGTTATAATAAGTTGTTAATTTGCACTGGTACTTTCTTTGCTTATTGATTGAAAAAGAGAGAGTCTCCCCCCTCACCCCTGATTTAAAAGCATCCCATACCATCTGATTAGACGTTGATCCCGTATTGTACTCAAAAAAATCCTTAATCCGTTTTTCCATATGCTCGATATAGGATGGATCTGCTAAAAGCCTCCGTTCGAATGTCCATGTCGTTACTTTACCCAGCGATCCAGAGTCTATTTTAATCTCTATTACAATGGGATTATGATCCGAAATTATTTTTGGAAAAATCTCATACTTGCAATCAGGTATTAAAGTGGAAGATATGAGAAAATAATCCAAACGAACAAATTTTTGATGGGGTGCTGAGAAGAAAGTATAGCCTGGAAGAAGATTTCTTTTTACTAAACCTACATCCTGAAGGCCCAATTCAGATACCAATTTACATAATGCCTTAAACATAATTTTTTTTTGACCCTGTATACGGCGAATCATGAAGAATATCAAAGTCTGCTTCCAAATGAATATTTAAATCGCCGCAGAGGATAAGCGTTGAAGGCCAGTCTGCAAGTTCTACACTTAATAAATTAAGCAACTCAGGATCATCTGTATTTGAGCCATAGATAGAGCAGAGAGTCCACGAGGTACAGTCTATTGAGATTTCTGCTATTGCCCACCGACCATACTGACGGTCATGATCCGTTTCAGGATAGCCTGTTTTCTTCTGCTAAGAATAGCCACCCCCTTAGTGGTGGTACCTTGATTAGTGCAACCAATTACATACATGCCCAAATTGGCCAACCAAGCTCTATTATTCCATTTAAGATGAGTTTCCTGTATGCAAAGGAAATCTAACCTCATACTCTGAATTATTTGTGCACACATTCCCCTTTTCTTTTTATTATTAAGGCCACAGACGTTCCAAGAGCATACTCTAATTCTAGTCATCACAGCAAGTTAGCCCATGTCTGAGCAATAGATCACATACTGTCCTATAATGTAAATTAAATATTGAATATACTGAGCAGTGAAAAAATAAACATAAATACAAAAGTCCTTCACAATCACAATGTTTCTTGAAGTTGATAAAGCTGTCCCTGCTTGCCCCCACACCTAACACCACAACCCCCTCACCCATTACAGTCCCTCCCCCCTCCCTTCCCAACACCCACCCACAAAGGGCATAGGTACTGAGAAGTCCCTCTAATGATGGATAGAGAAGCTTAGTGCGTCTCACCATTCGCATCCCGCCGAATAGGGTATCTGCTAACAAAACAGTTTTAAGAATAAAGGATGTAGAGTGTAGAATTCCCAACTCTACAGAATTGCAAAAGGAAAAGAAAAGAAAAGACAAGAGGGAAGAGGGAAAATTGAGTTACATCCTAACTCAAGCTACAAAATATTTTTTAAGAGCTTAAACATATTCCTTTCCCTTTCACATCCAAAATAAGCCATGATACCCCCGATAAGCCAGATAGTTATCCGTTACAACAAAAATTTACATTGACATCAAAGCAATTGTAAGCAATCCTTAGCAGCCTTCTCTGTAGTCAGGAAATGTATTCTTTCCTTATGGATGACTTTAAGCTTTGAAGGATTAAGTCAAAAGGCCTGAGCGCCCTTGGCTTGAAAAGAAGGAATCAATTGACGAAGTTGCCAGCGTTGTTGAACCGTAGCATGGCAGTAGCCCGGGCGAACAAAGAATTCCAGATTTTTCCCCTTACGCTTCCGGTCTGGACGAGCCAGGTCGTATAAGGCTTCTCTGGCCAAAAAGTTGTTAAGAGTTATCAAAATGGCTCTGGGCATCACTTTCGAAGCATCTCTGGATTTCTTCTGTAGGAAAGGAAACCTATGAGCTCTTTGTATCTCAACTTCCCACTGCCACTGGGGGAGATCAGGAAATGCTTCTGTAAAGAGCTCAATAACAAACTGCCGGACATTTGACCCCTCGCTGGATTCGGGGATTCCAAGGATTCGTAAATTATTTCGCCTAGACCTATTTTCTAAATCAATCAACTTCCAATTGATGTCATCCTTTAATGTGTCAAGAGAAGAGAGATGGGATTTCTGTTCAACTATAGCGTCCTCGATTGCCGAAATTCTGCCTTCAGCTTCCAAAACTCTAGCAGATGTTTCATTGCAAGTTTTCGCCACCCTCCTGAAGTTGTTTTGAAGTCGACGGACTGCCCCTTGTATTCGCAGGTTCTCCATCTTGGTTTCCTCTCGATGTTGGAGCATGAGTTGATATAACATGATGAGTGTGACTTCTGGTGGATAGGTTTGATCATCCGATATTACCACTGTAGAAGGTATTAGCAAGTTTCGAGAAGCAAGGGGGGGGCTCTTTCCAGGAAGTACTGGGGCCTTGCACACTGTGTTGTCTCCTGCACCCCACTCTGTTCTAGCTGACAGGGGTGTTTCATTATCAGCTTCTTCTTCAATTGATGAGTCCTGATCTTCTTCTTGAAGCGAGGTAGTTAAACTTGTGTCGTCCCCCCACTCCTCCGCCTCTGCGTCCATACTCCCCAACTCCAATGCATTGGAGAGATCGGACATAGAAATTGCCAGCTGAGTCGGCAGATTCTGTGTCCACAATAACTTCCGTAGATGTGGTATTGATAGGTGTGGAGCCTGGCGGCGAAGCAAGAGACACCGGGTCGATGATATGTGGATCCTTGCTTGGTTCCAAATGACCTCCCTTTAAAGTACTTTCAGACAGATCTAACAGTGAGGGCACAATCGGATTCTGTCCTACTAGCTGAGAAGTGTTAGTGTTAGTTGTTGACTTGGCAGCCGATTCAGATACTTTATTAAATGCAGCACTTAAAGAAGTAGTCTCGGTAAGAGAGAGGTCTGAGCGGGGGTTCAGAGGATTCGCCAAGATCGCATTTTTCATTTTAAACGTTCCAGGAATTTTTGGAACAGCCCCAGAACTACCAGACCCAGAAGGCACCACTGCAGCCTTTTGTTTCGATATATCAAAACCTTTGCCCGACTCTGGCTGGTCTCCCGGTGAATTGCAGTGTACATTATTTAAACTCTCGATAGGACGCCGAACAATCCGGGAGGGGAGCCGGGGCTGCCAATCGCCCTGATGTTATCGGCAGGTTTGCTGAAGATGTTTCCATTGCGGCCACAGGAATGTCGGTCTCTGAAGCCTGGCTTTCCGTTACTGCAGTGGTCGCCAGTGTCTTCGGCTTTGGCTTTGCCTTAGCCAACTTCATTGCGGCGTTGGAGTTTTTTGGCGGCATTGCACTGGAGAACGCCGACTCCGAGGCTGAACAGCACCTGAAGCCCCGGTCACAGTCCGCACACAATGGAGGAGAGCGCAGACCCGTCCCCCTCAGCTGCAACAAGCCGGTAAGCGCTGACCGCCAAAGCAGGGTAATGGAGCGACGATAAAGGGTGGCAGCGTTTAGCATATCAAAGTATCAGAAGCATAGTGAGACTGGTAGCTGGCTCAACGATGCATAGGGAAGCGAAGTGCGGTGAGCACAACTCAGCTGCTCTCACGGATGAGGAGCATGTCCGCCATCTTGCCCCCTCTCCCAGTATGTTTCCAAGAGGATTATTGATTTGTTGATTGGTCACCTGATGACTTTTCTCCCCTTTACACTTTCATGCGGCGAAAAAGAATTGTGACTCTAGAACAGGTCTAGAACTTATGGGACTGGCCTTTTCACTGTCCATTATATACTCACCCATTCCCCTGGAAACCTTTTCAAATTGATCCTTTTCCTAATTACCTAAAGTGTCTCTCCCAGACAGACCCCTCCATTTTGAGTTCCCTTTCTCCAGCATTTGCGCAGCGTTAGTCTCAAAGGGGAGAAGGCAAGTCCACACACTGTCCAAGTATGAGAATCAGAACAGGGCAACATATTCAGAATTACAGCTCTCAGAAGGAAATGTATTCCCCAGTGTCATTGTGTCATTGGCCAACGATATGCCTCCTGCTAACAATGTCTTCACATTGCAGAGATAGAATAACCTTTTGCTGCTCGATCTTAACTCATGATCCTGTACGTATGTATCCAGTGGTTTTCTATGGTAAACTTCGATGAACTGTTGCTGCTTTGCTGTTAAGTAATACATCCTTTTCACTTCATTGTGGCTAGAAGGTGCAGAGTCCCATAACAAATCATTTTGAGGCCCTGCCAAAGTGAACTATGGAAAAAGTGAAAGAATAAATCTTAATACTGAGCAAACATATGTCATTAGTAATCAACAGTTCATAAGGATCACTTTTTTGTGGTATAGTTCTCTCCCTTATTTTCTTGTCCTGGCACTAAGATAAATGTATTAATAGTTATATATCATACAACTTTTGTATGATACGATATGAGCAAGTCCCCTATATCATGTGGGACAAGTATGACCGAAACATTACTTATATCAGCGCTCACTTTTCTCAGATATTATTGCTCGTGGGCGGGTCGTTTTTCTTGTTAAAAAGAAAGCTAAAAAGAAAGATATATTTTGTAACCATTGCGCTTGCTTATGGCAACAATAACTTGTGTCCTTCTCCCTTATGATTTTAGATTCATACTTCACCGTACCTTTTATCCTGAATACTAGTGGATACTAGTACAACTTTATAATTATTATTTTGAACTCTTAAAGATTTTCGAACAATATATGATGTTGATATGGTTTAAAGACTGCCGTCTTTGCATTTTAAGTTACTTTTAGATGCTATCGCATACAATGTATCAAGGATTTACGGATATTTTACTGACTATATGGTGAGCCATACCCTTGTATTTGAACATGGTCATGCTCACACTATAATGAGGTTTTTTTGCGTCTATTTAGTCGCACGTTATGGACTTTTGGGTGCTTTTTTCTGATTTGCACATTTGACTTCATGTCACGCTGATCATGATCATTTTAGAACACAACTTACACTTGGTTTTGGTGTGCCTTTTCTCCCTTATCCTAGGTCATGATCTAGGGTAGATTTTCCTTTTCCTTGCTTTCCTTTCTGTTTTCCTTATCTCATCTTTTTGTGATATTATCCCCATTTTTGACACCTCTCAAATTATGTGTTTTTTGGTTGCTTTCTCTTTCTCTGGTTCTTCACTATCAATAATCTTTAGTAATTGTGAAATGAACAATTTTTGAGTACACATACTTTTATTGTCATTGTAGCCCGTAGGAAGTCGGTGGGTGATGCCCCAAGATGAAACACGTGTTGGCTACGTCAATGTGATAATATGAATAATCTGTGAATCACCTGTGTCTGTTGGAACTGATGACTTCTTGAAAATAAAGAAGAAGATTTGGATTTGAACTAATACGACCTTATGAACTCTTGATTACTACTTCATATGTTTGCTCAGGATTAAGATTTATTCTCGTACTTATTTTCTGGGAACCAGTGTCCGCAGAAATACTTGGAAACATGGGTGGCCGTTTCCCCTTTTTCCTTTGAGCACCTTATGGGATAATTTGATGAGCTTGTTATATTGATGGTTATGCGCAGACTTTAACCTATATGGAAAAAGTGATACGATTTGGGACAACCTGTATCTGGCTGCTCTCTCTCATTCATTGGTCAAGGAAATGCCAAAAAAAAGTCCACTAAAGCAGCTGACAAACCTTGGAGCAAAGGACTGCTGAGCTGTGCACTATGTACATAAAGGTATACATTTCGGAACTGTTGCTGCTTCCTTTGTTTAGTAGACAGTGTGTGCTTGCTTGTTGGCTGGCCCCTATAAATCACAAAATCCACTGATATATAAAGTATTGCCATTTAGGAGAACTTTAGTGCACGTGGCAAGAGAAGGCCCTACGCTTCCCTTACTACTCATTCATTCAGCCAATGATCAACTAAAGATGTTTAATTAAAATAAAGCAAGCATTTGCAATGCAATCGGTCTCACCTTTGGGACCTTATATGCATTTCGCTATGCAGCACATTAGCCTGGGTGCTGAAACATCACTGTTCTTTAACATGGAGGAAAAGTAAGCACTGAACTGCGTGACACGCCTGGTATGGGAGCATATGGAGAGAAATATTGCCTTTCTGCGGGAAATGGTATAGTCCAAAGCTCTGTTTTTAATATAAAATCAGGGTCTTCGGGGGTAATATCACCGAAAATACAGGATTTGAAAAAAATGTTATTGTCTACGGGTGCTCGTGGAAGACAATTTCTATGGACTGGAATCTAGAGAATACTATAGTGATTTTGGTATTTTACTGACCTCTGCTGGTCGTTTTATGTCAAGAAAGTTAAATAGAGGCAGTTGCCAGAAAATTTAAAAAAAGAAAGTCCCTCAGCAGAAAGCAATTCTGGTATTTTCTGACCTCTGCTGGTCGATTTCTATCAAGACAGTTAAATAGAGGCAGTTGAACAGAAAAAAAGTCCCTTAGCGGAAGCAGACAAGTCCTAGGGCTTATTCCAGAGCCCACAAAGTACATACACGTATAAGTATATACTAAAGTATATACAAGAGGTCTTGAATGCTCGACCTAGATAGGCCTGTTGCTCCACGCACTGGCACGACGGTACACAATACATGAACCAAGGGTTGTATTATTAATAGCTGCGTTGTCTCAGTGCAGAGCTGACCATCTGTTTTTTTAGTTTGATGTGTCTAAAGTTAATACGTATATTTTTTTCTGAATTGATGCATGAAATACAGCCAACCTAAGCAGGAAACAGTGAGCAGAATTGCCTCTCTGTTTCCAACTTGTGTTGTGTAAAGTTCATGCATTAACTCGGAGAATTATTTGATGTTGTGTTAATATTTAAAAGATGCTAATTTAACCCTAAGTGAGTACGTTGACCAATGAAAGGCATATAAGAAAATAATCTATATTGAAGAATAGAAATTTGAGGTTTTGGAACAAGATGTGGTTCAAAGTCCTGATAAGTAATTCTTTTGACAAAAGCGTCGCCCATTTTCACTCAGATTAAATATTGTATCAAATACTCTTTTCACCACTTGCTTATCAACTATAAGTAAAGCATTATATTGATGTAACAACCCTCTCCTGTAAGCAAACAACTGTCAAACGTAAGCAAAAATGTAAGTGGATTCAACCGAATGTGACAGGTTGAGGCCAGCATATGTAATAACTAAAAGGGACTGGGACGTAGGGAAAAAAAGAAAATCCCCATAGGATAGGAGGAGGAGTGGGCAGCATCAGGGAATGGTGGAGGGGGAAATTAAATGCGAATTGCTTATAAGCATAGGTAGTGAATGGAGTAGGAGCATGGGGAAGTCTCAAATAGTTACAAATAGCTAAATCTGTGGCCGAGACCTACAAAAGGCCAGACTCACTCGTTTGTCAAAACCTAATGGAGGTAATATCCAGTATGGTTTGTTAGGGAAAAGTAGATTTTCAGGGTTACAATAGTTTTAAAAAAAAATAATGTTTTATTCAATCGGGTATCAGAGCGCTTTACATAGCACCAGTTACGTTACATGAGGACACACATTTATTTTTGTTAGGCACGGGGAGATTAAGTGATTTGCCCACAATCACAGGATATTCAGTGTCATTACCGAGACTCGAACCCATTTCCCCAGATAACATTGAGATTAGAGTCCACTTTTCTTTTTCTGACAGCAAACTAAAAAGAACTTGTAAAGTGAACTATTTGACAATCTTGCTGAAGTGTAAGGAGTGTGAAAGAAAAGTCTGTAGGATGTCCATTTTTTTTAATGCAACAAAATGCAAATACATGTAAATGGACAGTACACATATTTCAAAATATATCAGCAGTTAAGAAAGCACAAATTATTTTGTTTTGTAATTCTGAAGTATGATTAAAAAAAGATATTTATTAGGACCTAAACAAATCAAGATACTTTGCCTAGTGATGTGCAAATGATAATTATTTGCTGAAACCCTATTTCCACACGTTGTTTGTGTTCTAAATATTTTTAGCTGTAAAACTGCATGTCTATGCATATTTAGTGGTTATTTTAATGGTAATTGTGCTGTCTATCAGTATCATATGACACCATGCTTTAGTAATATATGTGCAACACGGTTCTCCAAAGTAAACCACCGGCTAAACACCACATCATTCTGAATGAGCATGGCTCATTTGCTACACTTGTTCTCAGTGTGATGCTTCAATATTTCACAATCCTTATGACTTCAGTGATGTAACATTGATGGCAGACTGCCCACTCTGACAATTGTACTGGCACCACTGCATGACCTAGTGGTCCCATGAGGTGCATCAACAGTGCTTCCCTGTTGCACATGGTTATGTTTGACTGTCGGTCTGTGTGCATTGCTGCCTCTAACGTAGGTAGTTTTTGTGCATGGGTGCCTGCATGTTAGCTGAAGTTTATGAACAGGACTATGTGTAGGTATGGTGGTCTGTTTGCATTCTCAGCGTGTACATGCCAGTGCTTAGTTTGAATTAGTGGTTGCAGGTGGTGGGCAACAGCAGAAGAGAACAATGTAGAAAATGGAGATAGAAGGCGGGAGAGAATTACAGGAAAACCGGTCACAAGCAGTGCACTTGTGGGTACATGCAGTAGCACCTAAAATAGAATACAAAGCTTTAGAATGCACACCTTGCATAGCTCTGGTACTGCTCAATACCCAGGACAGCAATTAAAATGGGCATTTAGAAATAAACATGTAACATGAAATACGAGCTCTCCTTTCTGTAATACTGCTGCTGAAATGTCTATGCTTCAGTGTGTTTGAAGTACCCTTAATTGAGTGCACACCACTCACTCCAGGCTCAGCAAGAGACACATTGGAGTTTTGACTCAAACAGGCTCATTAAACAAGTCTACAGTCTTCCAGCAAGCACTGGCAAATCAAATAGGTGTGACTATTATAGTGCATGCCAGTGTTTAATTTGTAAAATTAATAAATGCCAGACCTCAAAGGGTTTCTTAAGAGCTTTCTTTGGGCCTGCCCAAGCTAGGGTTGCTGAATACCAAGGTTGTCTAATATTGATTGCACCTCATGCCTCTTTCTTCCATCACTGAATGCTTCCTGCCTCAGGATCTCACTTCTGCAGGTTATTTATAATAATAATAATATCAGTATTTATAGAGCGCGACAGCTACCTCAAATAGAGGTATCCCGGCCCTATAGCGGGCAAGCAGGAGAGAGGGGTTGCCAGGAGTCTAGCTTTGGCTAAATAACCAAGTCTTCAGAGTCTTTCTGAACTCCATTTCAGATTGGATCAGGCACATGTTAAAAGGCATAGAGTTTGACAGTCTAGCCATTACTACTGTGAACGATCTGTCCCCAATGCGTGCCTTTGCATATCGAGATACGCAGAGCAGGTGCTGAGAGTTAGACCTCAATGATCTTTTTTGTTGAGAGAGGCATATCTGTTTCTTGAGGTAACTAGGACATCTGCCATGGTCAGGGCCTTGAATTCTATCCTTTTCGGTACAGGTAGCCAATGGAGCTGTCTTATATGCGGAGAAATGTGGTAACGATACGGTACTCTTCTTATTAATCTTGCAGCCACATTTTGTACCATCTGCAACCTCTTAATCAGATAGGCAGGTAGACCCAAGTATAAACAATTTGCATAATCCAGCCGTGATGTCACTGTGGCATAGACTATAATTCTGCGACAGTTCTCCGGTAGTAGATGTCGAAATTTCCTCAAGCTTCTCAGCTTACCAAAGCATGAGGCTGCTCTGTGACATACTTGGGTTGTGAACGTAAGATCCATTTTCCATTTTACGCCCAAGTTTTTTGCCGTGGTTGTGAGGCTAGGAGCAGTCCTGTTACTGCCAGCCACCACAGTCTGGCGGACAGAGGAGATGTCTTGCCAAATAACCAGACCTCAGTCTTCTCCGTATTGAGCTTTAACTTGTTATTATTCATTCAACAAAAGATGTCCTTCAAGCATCTCTTAAATTTGGTGAAAGAGTCCACAGAGTGATCCTTGAAGTGGAATAAGATATAGCCTTCACTTCCCAGTTGGCAATAAGTGAAAAAAGGGGACCAAATATATATTGAAGAGTAGCGGACTCAAGGCCGAGCCCTGTGGTACCCCGCACCACAGTGGTTTGGCTTCATACTTAAAGGATTGAAGAGTGACCCTTTGCATGCAGTCGCTGAGATAGGACTGCAACCAGGAGAGAACCATTCCCGCAGTCCCATCCATTTAAGTCTATCTAGTACAATTTGGTGATCCACCGTGTCGAATGCTGCGGACAGGTCCAAGAGCACCAGCATCGCTGAAGCTCCCATATCCACAGTCATTCTTCCTGACTCCACCACCTCCAACAGTGCCGTCTCGGTACTAAAACTGGACCGAAAACCGGACTACGTATCATGCAGAATGTCATGCCTATCAATGAAGTTGCTCAGTTGGCTCTGAAGCAACTTTTCCAATATCTTTGCCGGTGCTGGCAGTAATGAAATCAGGCGGTTGTTGTTGAGCTCTTCCGGGTCCACATTAGGCTTTTTCATGAGGGGCAATAACATAGCATGCTTCCATGAATTAGGGAAGATGCCACTTGAGAGTGAGGTATTCCATATATGATTCAGGGTGGGATTAATCAGGTGAACCAATGTCCTCCACAGTTTTGGGGGGCACGGATTCTCTGGGGACCCTGATTTACATTTCAGGATCTCCACCAGGGATTCCTGCTGTGAGATGAGGAGGAATTCTGAAAAAAATCCTCAATGTTGTGGATTCCCACGGCTTTTGTTTCAGATGTTTCCATCCCTATTCTAAAGGTGTCACAGACCTTCTAAATTTCATTCACAAAGAAGTCCGATAACTTCAAACACAATGAAGGGGACGGTTGTATCTTACTCCCAAGTGCCACAGGCGCTTCACAAAGTAGTCCCTTCTTGCCACCCTTATCAATTTGGGCCAGAGTGCTATAATCTTTCCTCCAGAGGCGTTCCTTTCTTTTAAGTTTGCTTTTTTCCACTCTAAGGTCCTCAGGGAACCATGGGGCCGATGGGGAATTACTCAAAATTCTGCCTAATCTGGCCGAAGCTATGTTGACCAAGGCGGCAGAGATCCACCTGGTCAGTGCAGGAGTGTCTACATTAGGGTCGTTAGTTGATTGTGGTTGACTCTCCAACAACACTGGACCCAGGGATTCAGCCGTTAGCTTCTTCCAATTTCTTTTTGGCATGTTCCAGATTTCTCCACCAGGTTGTAATATTTCCATACTAAACGAGAAATGGACCAAGTAGTGATCTGTCCAGACCACTTGTTGCGGGGTCCCGTATAGTTGGCATATAACAATGACTTCTGGGCAATAAAGTTGCATAGATCTGGGATTAGACTGAGAGGGCAATCTGGTGGTCCGTAGATCAATAGCCCTGCAAAGGAGGACATGGGTCCGGTATTTATACAAAAATTCAGACCTTCTATCATGCCCATGTTTTGCAGCGCTATAGTGGAGATCTCCCAAGAATCCCTCACAATGATGGCTACCCCACCCCCTCTCTTTTCACCTATCCTGTCCCTCCACTCAAACGTCAGGAAGTGCTGCTGTGGACAAGGGATAGGTAGAAAGTGAAATGTGCAAAAAAGCAAGTTAACTTTGCAAGGCAACTTTGTTAAGCTTAGTTTAAAACTGTGTTAGAACATTAAAAATACATTTAGCGACTATCTAGTTTTAGACAATAAAATCGTGCTAAAATAACCCCTCGGCGCTCTGCCTACTATCATCCCTTTTGTCTCCTTTCTGCAGAAGCAATGGTGGGTTTTGACCTGAACTGCACTACTTGGGCTTCACCCAACAGCAAAATGCAGAAAATGGGCCAGTGAGGCCGGTCGCTGCCAGGAGCAATATAAATATTACTAAGAAGAAAAGACATTTTTTTTACAGATATTTTATTACTGGGCAAAACTTCTAGAGATGACCAATTCAAACACTGATTAGGTTGTCCCAATACATAAACTACCATATGCTTATAAAAAGCTCGTAAACACTTGTTGTAATTGAGGCTTGATTGCGGAAATTATTCTGAACAATTTCTGTGATGTGCAGCCGGGAAAGCTTCTGTAAACGTGCTTTTTGTTTTGGCATTAAAAAGAACAGTACCTGTGATTCAAAAAGATGCTGAAAGGCTAATTATTCACAAAATTGTTTTCAGGACACAAATTCAAGACACTTTTCGCAAGACTTCACCATCACATGAGTGCCTAGGGAAATTCAGTTTTACATCTTTTTTAAGTTTTTAAAGTAAAGTTTATTAAGTAGGAAAAAGTGAAATAACAAAACAGCAGGTTCACAATATAATATAATAACAATGTACTGAAAACATTTTAATAATAATAAGACAGATCAGGAAAATATTTGCAATGTGCAATTTTACATCTGATTTGCATAAATCCAGAACATGGGAAATTTGCGGGAAGCAACGGACGGGTAGGTGAAATAATACAAAGTATGAGGGGCAGAGTGAAGGTTGAAGCAGCACACAGGAAAAAGAAAGCAAGAAAACACATGGATTCCAATGCAGTGTTTAAAAAAAAGTAAAAAAGAAGCTTCGTAAATTGCATGCAAGGTCATCAGTGGAAGGATACAATTCATCCAATCACAACAAAATGTTCCTAGGCAGGACAAGCACAACACTACAGAGGGAGGCAATTGAATCAATAGGAGACAACTGAAATTGACAAAAGAAGCAAGAGGCTTTTCCCAAGACCACTCTAGACCTAAGAATTAGCACGGTTATGAAGAATCTTCAGATTATGAAATTACATTTTATGTGCTAACTGTAGTATTGTCTTGGGTGAAATTCCATCCTCAAAGGGGGGGGGCTCACAGGTTCTTCAGACTGACCGTGCAGAGAGGGCGACGGCTCTGTTCCTGCCAGCGCCGTGAGGGGAACGGCTTCACTTTACCTTGAATCAGCGCCGTGAGGGGAACGGCTTCACTTTACCTTGCATCAGCGCCGTGAGGGGAACGGCACCCAGCTCCCTCCCTCGCACGCCCTACATCGCGCCGTGAGTGCAACGGCTGCAGCTGGGGACTACATTACCCAGCTGCCACAGGGACCGGTGCTCCAGTGACGCCAGCAACACGACCAGAGGCGCCTTAAGTGAAGGGAACGCCTCCCGCCTCGCGGGACGCGCGCGGGCGGCGCCGGGCTAAGCCGTCCGAGGCAGGACGTGGCAGGGCTGGGCCACCCCTCTAATACCTTGAAGAAGCTGCAGGGAGCGCATTAAGGTACTGCTTCATTGTAACAATCAAAAAGAGGTGATTGTGGTCCTCTATTACCTCTCTGCTAACATTCGAACTTGGGCCCCCTGGTAGCTTATCGCAAGGGTCCTCCCAGTGTCAAGCCACGGAGCTGTACTGACATTATAGTGTGCTAGTACAATGGCTGCTAAAGTGCAAATTCGTTCGGCCAAATTGAGCACTAAGGGCCATTTAAATTGAAGACAAACGAGCAACTCAAAAGGAACTCTCCTCAGGAACCATCGCAGCAGACTGCAATAGACAGAATGTTGCTCAAGGCCATCGGCGAAGTTTCAAGTGAAATTGAGCGTACTGAAAAACGGCTCTCATTAACTCCCCAATTGAGCCAATTCTCGTCACCCGACTCCAAAATGCCAATAATCATTTCTGATTTGCCTCTGGAGACCCCGCTGATAATTACTACCCCTGTACAGACAACTCCAATTAGGGGCATAGATGTACACAGTAAAGGGGTTAAGATACGAGCCGTCAAGAAAAAGGGGAACAGTAAGAGGAAACCAAGGCACAAAAAGGCCAGAAATTGTCTGGTCCTCAACCCCCCAGATGGTGTAGTTGCAGAAGATAGTAGGGACCAAGTATTAGATACACAGGTAACCCCTGGGTGGGTGTTCCACATCATCAGTGACTTACAGTCATATTTCGAGCAACTTATTAATGCTCAGACGAAACAAATCCTGAGTAGGCTGGACAAAGTTGTCTCCCTATTGAAGCTAAGGGGGGAGGGGCAAGCAATACTCTTGTTCCACTACTGACCAAAAATCCGGTCAATGACTATAAACCCACCGACTGCACAAACACCCAATTCCCTGGAAGTAGAGCTGCCTAACGAAAATATGCCCACCACCCCACTAGATATTCTTGTAGCAGGGCCCCCTAATGCTAACATAAGACCACCATTATTGCCAATCCCGAACCACTCACATAGTGATAGGATATACACAGGCCCTCCTTTGAACATAGCTTCTGCAAATTTGGCGTTACCGCACAATTTGTTGGGCCAATTTCAAACTAGAGAAACACCTTCAACCAAACCCATTAATAACGGGCCTTGCATAAATTTACCCCCAGAGGCGGCCCCATACGTCATTATACTAACAGGGGTGCCAGACCTAAAACAAGGTCACACAGAATTGTATGACGAGCTTAAAAACAAAGTCACGCACTGGCTAAACAAGAACAGGCCATAGCCGAGGGACATAGAGGGTGAAATTCTGCATGTAAGAAGGGTAAGGTGGCTAGGGAAGAGGCAAAAGAACGCAGTAGGTGACTGCGTGGTGGTAAATTTTAGGGACTACAAAATAGTCGATCATATACTAAGTTGGGGCTCGGCTGTTCACAATAGTAATATTAGCTCTCTACCTTTGGGGTCCTTCTATGCCAATGGAAGAAGTACATTGCTTGGAAACTGGGCCCATCAAGACACAGACGAGCGTCCCTGGGGTGGTAAGGATTTTTATGCTACAAAGCCATATGTTCCCCTGGGAAATCAAGGTAGATTAGCCCTAAGGAACAGGTTTGATCCCCTTATGTCCCTGGAGGAGATGGATTGACTACAAGGGGCGAAAGATTATGTTGAGAAAATTCCCGTAGAACTCAATATTGCTCAAATCACCCCTACAACTATGGCTCCTTGTCACCCAAAGACGAGTAAATTCTGCACTCACTACCCAATTGGGGGGAGGACCACAGATAAAATTACTGCAACTGAATGTATAACAGGAAATATGTTGGGCAACTCTGTGTGCTTACAGGAGGACAAGATTACCGAGGTAGTAGCCCATGCGTCTCTACGAATTCAGCACCCACAAGTTGTTCAGACCACACTAGCGCTTAATATAGATGTTAGCACTGGAGTATCTGACCACACTACCGACAATAACCTTGGCCCAAAAGGGAGACAACCACTAGAGGGGATTGAAATGATCTCATGGAATATAGCCGGGTTGTCCTCCAAATTTCACAACCAGGAGTGGAGGCAATATATCACCAGATTTCATGTAATTTGTTTGCAGGAAACCTGGGTGGTGGACTATAACCCCTTTCATTTAGCAGGGTACAAGTGCTTCTCGGTCCCCGCACAGAAATTGGCCCCAGGAAGAGCAATGGGAGGGCTAATTATCTATGTGGATTTGCAGCTAGATGGAGTAATGACTGATTTAAACTGGAACTCAGTCAACACACAAGCAATTGGGTTTCATGCATGTAGATTAAATGGTATTTTGATTAATGTATACAATGCCATAGCAGGGAGTGGGAAGGGGCGAATAATATATGACCTGGATAATTACCTGACTCGAGAGTTGGATCAAAGGAAGACAGCTATGGCCCCGTGTGTGGTTTTGGTGGGAGACCTAAACTGTCATCTGTGTCCTAACTTAAGATCCTGGTGGGTCCTAAAGATGGCTGTGAGGTCACTCCTACATTCAAGGGAAGAGGGTATTGCTCCATTATAGATTACATAGTTGTCTCTCATCTATTCTGGGACTGGATAAATGAGGTAGACATTGAATGGAGCATATTTAGTGACCATAACCCATTAGTAATGAAGTTCAAGAATTGGTCGTCCTGTAACGCAAAGAAAAGGGTCAAGGCAACTAGCACAGTGAGGGTAACCGATCAAGGGAGACGCCTCAGATGAGCAAAAGTGGATGGGGATGCTTTCTATAGATCCTTAATGGAGGAAGGCAAAGAGATGATTGGGGTGTGCTTAGATCCCTCATTGGAGGGACCTGTTGTGGTTAAAGCCTTTGAGTCCGTGGCACACCTCATAGATGGCCTCTTAAAATCAAACTCGAAAGTGGAAGTCAAATCTCCCCAAGATGGTTTGACAATAACTGCTCCCGAGCCCATAAAGAGTTAAAAGAATGTCTAAAATTAGTTCCAAGAGACAAGACGTGTATTGCACAGTGCAGGATTGCATAAAAAAAAGCAACTAAACAAAGGAAGTTGGCACTCCAATCACAGGCATGGGAAGATCTACGGGATGCAGCAGACAGAAGGGATCCAAGTTCATTCTGGAAAATAATAAACAGACCATGTTTCCAGGACAGTGCTGCTCCAGTAATTGGTACAACCATTCTCCCGGAGCAATGGTCTGTCCACTTTGAATTACTATATAATCATTCAACGGAGAATTCCAGGGGCGATGGGAGATTTTGCCCATGGGTGACTAAAATTGAATTCTCATTGGAGGAAATGGCAGTGGGCATTGAAGGATTGGCACAAAATAAAGCCCCAAGACCGGACGGAATCCCCCCAGATCTTTACTTAAGTAGGGTTGACCTCTGGGCCCCAATCCTAACAAGGGTAATAAACACAGCGATTGCAACGGGTATGCCACGATCCTTGTCCGAGGCTATAATAGTTCCAATTTTTAAAAAAGGAAAAAAGGATGACCCGCAGTGTTACCGACCCATTTCCCTAACTGATGTGACGGCCAAAGTCTTGGGGCGAGTAGTTTTAAATCGCCTATCAGACTGGGCTGAAGAACACCAAATAATCACAGATTTGCAATATGGGTTCAGGACCGGAAAATCAACTCCAGACCAGTGCTTGAACCTTTATTTATTAGTGGCTAAATATACCCTCGCAAGTGATCAGGCTGTATATCTGGGGTTCATGGATCTCTCAGCCGCTTTTGACCATGTCAATAGGGAAAAGCTTTGGGCTATGATGATCAGACTAGGGGTAGATCAGGGCCTAGTTGACATCTTAAGAGCACTCCACTGGAACACCTCTGCCAAAGTGCGTTTTAACCTGGAAGGTGACACTACGGCACCCTTTCCTTGCACTAGCGGGGTGAGACAGGTATGCATCTTGGCCCCGTTCCTGTTCTCATTGTACATAAACGAGTTAGAACAGGCACTATGTAAATTGAATGTAGACACCCCTAGAGTAGGCTCTTGTCCGATCCCCGTGTTGTTGTACGCTGACGATGCGGTACTTTTAGCCCGCACACCCAAAGGTCTTCAGAGTTTGTTAGATGGGTTCGTCAGCTTTATGGCCACTTTAGATCTATCGGCCAACCTAAATAAATCCTATGTATTGCTGGCTGGATCTAAACCTTGCAAAAAGTTCTCATATAAAATAGGCACATATAAAATGGAACAGGTTAAGACCTTTTCCTATCTGGGTTTACTTTTCGATGGGCTTTTACATTTAAAATTTTTAATTAAAGAGCGGAGCTAAAAATTAGTGGCATCCACAGGGGCCATAATGAGCTATGGGCGTAGGCTGGGCAGGTGGTCACCAGAACAGGTCATGCACCTATATGGCTCAATCTGCTGCCCCAAAGTAACGTATGGGGCTGAAGTCTGGGGTTTTGTATCTACCCAACAAATACAGATGGAGGAGAACAAATTCCTGAGAAAGATCCTCCAAACTTCACAAAGCACACCGGCCCAGATCACTCATGTTGAATTGGGAAGGGTATACATGGAGGATCTGATTAAGGTCAGACCTCTCACGGCTTGGCTAAGAATTTGGTCTAATATGGAGGCAGGTTTGAGCAGACAAATAATTAGGGATTGCATGGACAGAGACAAGGGAATGTGCATTCCACGGCTGAATTACGTGAGAACTGCTCTGGAGGGATTAGGTTGTAAGGATCTCTTTTTTAACCCAACAACAATAACTCATGAGGATAAACTCAGAATTAAAAGAATCTTTTATGCTAAAGAGATTGCACGTAGAGCGGTTCTTGAAGAAAGTAAGCCCACAGTTCGTGCCCATAGCATGGTAAAGACAGTAGAAGGCATGGAACCGTATCTTGCTCTTATGTACAATGCACAGGATAGGTTCTTAATCACTCGATTTAGGCTCAACCTCTTACATCACCTGTTGGCTGATCCACTTGGTTTTACTGTTACAGTTGAGCAGAAGGGTACCTGCGGCTGCGACAATAGGTCTCCGCAGGATACCCTTCACTTTGTATTATTATGCCCTTTTTACTCGTCACCCAGACGTAGCTTTTTATTGAGGATTTTAAAACAAATGAAGTTTAGACATGCCAAGGTTGCTCTTCTATACTTACCAAGGTCTGAAAACCCATTGATATTGGCCTGCACCTTGAATTTTATTAAAGTTGCAATAAGACCTAGGAACACTTGGGGTAATTTTGAATGAATTGATGATAAATGTACTTTGTGAAGCCCAATGTAATTATAATGCACTGAAATGATGCTTTTAAATGTACTTTTGTACTTTTATGATATTTTTTAAATATCGAATAAAGGATTTGATTGATTAGGTTGTCCCAATACATAAACTACCATATGCTTATAAAAAGCTTGTAAACACTTGTTGTAATTGAGGCTTGATTGCGGAAATTATTCTGAACAATTTCTGTGATGTGCAGCCGGGAAAGCTTCTGCAAACGTGCTTTTTGTTTTGGCATTAAAAAGAACAGTACCTGTGATTCAAAAAGATGCTGAAAGGCTAATTATTCACAAAAAAGTTTCAGGACACAAATTCAAGACACTTTTTGCAAGACTTCACCATCACATGAGTGCCTAGGGAAATTCAGTTTTACATCTTTTTTAAGTTTTTAACGTAAAGTTTATTAAGTAGGAAAAAGTGAAATAACAAAACAGCAGGTTCACAATATAATATAATAACAATGTACTGAAAACATTTAAATAATAATAAGACAGAACAGGAAAATATTTGCAATATGCAGTTTTACATCTGATTTGCATAAATCCAGAACATAGGAAATTTGCGGGAAGCAACGGACGGGTAGGTGAAATAATACAAAGTATAAGGGGCAGAGTGAAGGTTAAAGCAGCACACAGGAAAAAGAAAGCAAGAAAACACATGGATTCCAATGCAGTGTTTAAAAAAAAGAAAAAAAAGAAGCTTCGTAAATTGCATGCAAGGTCATCAGTGGAAGGATACAATTCATCCAATCACAACAAAATGTTCCTAGGCAGGACAAACACAACACTACAGAGGGAGGCAATTGAATCAATAGGAGACAACTGAAATGACAAAATAAGCAAGACCACTCTAGACCTAAGAATTAGCACGGTTATGAAGAATCTTCAGATTATGAAATTACATTTTATGTGCTAACTGTAGTATTGTCTTGTACTTTAAAATCCCTGTAGGAATGAAGCATACTTTAAAGCTAGTTGCAAAACAGGAGATGAAAAAAGGACAGTAAATAGGGGAAAATTAATTTTAAATGGGAAAAACTAGATGGGAAGTAAAGGAACAATAAGGGGGTTATGTCGATGTTGGGTGAAATTCCATCCTCAAAGGGGGGGGCCTACAACCAGAGGCCGTGCTCCCAAGGGGGCCCTGCTGGGAGACCCCAAACACGCTTTCTGACATGGCTTCGATGTCGAACAGGCTGGCATGGAAACCATGTCTGAAACCGTGATTGTAATCTCAAGGGCAGGAAACCTGGCCTTGACATTACTTGCTGGATTCCGACTGGTGGACGGACTCCCTGAACCTGTCAGAAGCCATCAGAATGAGGTGGTCGGAAAGCAAACCAAATGGCCCATTACAATGCAGCCCTAAAGACTCGTACCGCAGGTCGAAGACTTTACGGGCTGTATCGTAATCGGCCCCCAAGTGTAATTGATTAAACGGTAGGAATCCATTTAAATTTGTTGTGCAAAAACATCTATGGTTTATAGAACAACAAAAGGCGAATGAATGGTAAAGTCAATTTATAAAAATGGGGAAGGATGAAAGGAGATTATTGGTACTTTTGAAAAGTAATGCATTGTTCTGTACTCTTCATATTTCCATTACTCTGTTAATTGAAAACCTTGGAACTGATAAAAGTAAAATTATGGCAAAATAGTTTATAGTTGTGAATACATATTTGAAACAATCTATACATATAAATGGGGATCCAGAGATTTGTACATTTGGAGACATTTTAGAAAAACTAAGCTTAAAATATTGAACATTGTTGATGTCCTAGCAGGAAATTTAAATGCCATGGTAATCCTGATTAATGAAGACGTGGAAGCAGTTGCATTATATGTGCTGTAGGGAAATCTTACTCTCAATATTGGTTGTGGTAATGGGTTTAAATAAGTAGACATATCTATGTGTGACAAACTAATGATGGACAAAATATTTCCATGAACTACATATTATAGTCAAGTTTTAAGGTATGGATCTCTTTTTTAATGTAAAAATTGAAAGTTACTAATTTGCTTTACTCTTGAAAATCAAGGCGTCTCATAACATGTTAGCAGCAGGTATAACAATAAGGGTTTATAATTATAAATAAATAGGATCAGATGGCAGAAAACATGAATACTCACTTGGGGCATTGTCAAGTGTTTAGTGTGTTGACCTTCTAATGACCCTTGCACTACTGTGCGAGTGAGCACTAGAAACGTCTTGTTTGCACAAGTGAGCTGGAGATAAACAGCTAAGACAAAGAGAGAGACACACTGAATGAATCTTGTATTGAGTTTGCACTGGCCAGGAGCGGTATAGAATGATAATTGATAGGACCAGGATCCCAGAAAGAAGTCACTAGATGACCCACTCAAACCAAATTGGAGAGTAGCTGAGTAAGCAAGCAACAGACAGAGGACACAAACTATAGCATAACAGACAACTGTACAGCTAACAGCGAGATAGAGGATGAGCACCTAAAAACACAATAAAATCGAAAGGGAAGAAAACAACTTGTGCCAGGGATGCAATAATAGGCGCAAACTAGTATGACACGAAGAGCCACAACCATAAGGACACGTTGTAAGGTGCCCTTATGTTTGCTAGACCCTTTAATGCTGATTCTAGACTTCCTGCCCCAGAAGTGTCTTAAAACTAGGAAGTGAGTATAACATGTAAGCCAATGAGTAGCGGACTAGTGTTTGAGTTTTCACTGTTTTCATTGCTTGCTCCTTCATGCACAGTCCCAACCCTGACACATCCTACGTCTGCTTCCATCTCTCCAGTAAGACAAAATCCAGACAGACAGGACAGGGGCCTGGTAACACATACGAACCAGTGGTGCAGACGATAGCAAGGCCAGTGCTAGATCTTGGTTCTAAGGAAACAGATAAAAATAACTTTATTATAGAGAGTGGGAAGGAGAAAAACTGATTTGGCGCCAACTTAGGTCTTTCACAAATTATTCAAAAGAAGACAGCATAGACATTTTCAGGGGAAATCTGTAAAAAAATACAAAACATATCTGAAATTGAAAATATGTACACAAAATAAATAAACAAATGACTGGACATAGGACAAGAAATTAAAAGGAATGATTCAAGAGGTTTATAGAGTATGACTTCAAAGGGTAAAAGGTATAACTTCATTATTCTCCGCTCATTTCATTAGTTCCTTTAATAGTAGCCTGGCAAAATACTTGTCCTCATTGTCAAGGAGGGCAATTAGCCTGTACTTTTCTGGATGCTGTCGATCTCCTCCTTTAAAACTGGGGGGATCACTGAGCTCCTCCAGGAGTTGGGGTCTGTTTGTGTGGCATGACACTATTGAAACAGAGGACACAATATTTCCCAGAAAGTAGGGTTCACTTTATAGAGTACCTGCGGAATACTGTTAGGTCCTGGAGAATCGTTGCATTGGCCTCTCTGTATCTCTTTTAGCATTTGATCCTGGGTAAAGATTGTGGGGTCATCCACAGTTGGTTGTAGCACTTTGGAGGATGCATGAACATGCGCCTGATGTTGAACATCGAACGTGAGGAAATAACAATCCAACTGCACCACTTTTGGTGCATTCCAACTCAGGCAAAAATTAAATCAAGGAGAAGAGATACAAAGGGCGAATGTCTGGTAAAATGAAATTGAAGCGCTCGGTCTGAGAGTTCTAATCTGGAGACTCAAGTCCGATTCAATCAATTAATCAATCAATCAATAATTTGTAAAGCGCACTACATACCCGCGAGGGTTTCAAGGCGCTGAGGATGGGGAGAGGGGGGTGCTGTTGCTACTGGTCGAACAGCCAGGTCTTAAGTTGTCTCCTGAAGGTTAGAAGGTCTTCGGTTTGTTGTAGGATGAGGGGGAGGGTGTTCCAGGTCTTCGCGGCGCGGTGGGAGAAGGATTTGCCTCCGGCTGTGGTTCTACAGATGCGTGGGACGGTAGCCAGGGAGAGGTCTGCGGAGCGGAGTTTCCTGTTGGGTACATAGAAGGAGATTCGACTGTTGAGATAGGCTGGGCCGGTCTTGCGGAGTGCCTTGTGTGCGTGGATCAGGAGCTTGAAGGAGATTCTTTTGTCGACAGGGAGCCAGTGCAGGTTCCTCAGGTGGGGGGTGATATGGTCGTGGCACGGGACGTCGAGGATCAGGCGTGCAGAGGCATTCTGGATTCTTTGCAGTCTGTTGATGAGCTTGGTTGGGGCTCCGGCGTAGAGGGCATTCCCGTAGTCGAGTCTGCTGCTGACTAGGGCCTGGGGGACTGTTTTTCTTGTGTCTGTCGGGATCCATCTGTAGATCTTGCGGAGCATACGGAGGGTGTTGAAGCAGCTGGAGGAGACAGCGTTGACTTGTTTGGTCATGGTGAGTTTTGAGTCGAGGATGACTCCCAGGTTGCGTGCGTGGTTGGTGGGTGTGGGGGGTGTTCCCAGCGACGCGGGCCACCAGGAGTCGTCCAATGCTGAGGGGTTGGGCCCGAGGACGAGGATCTCCGTCTTGTCTGTGTTCAGCTTAAGGCGGCTATCTTCCATCCAGTTGGCGATGGCCTTCATTCCCTGGTGGAGATTGGATTTGGCGGTGAGGAAGTCCTTGGTGAGGAAGAGGATCAGTTGCGTGTCGTCGGCGTAGGAGATTATGTTGAGGTCGTGATGTCAGGCGATGCATGCGAGGGGTGCCATGTTGACGTTGAATAGCGTCAGGCTGAGGAAGGATCCCTGCGGGACGCCGCAGATGATCTCGGAGGCTTCGGATAGGAATGGGGGGAGGAGGACTCTCTGGGTTCTGCCGGAGAGGAAGGAGGAGGTCCAGTCCTTGTCTCGGATCCCTGCGTCGTGGAGTCGTGTGCGTAGTGTCCCATGGCAGATGGTGTCGAAGACGGCGGAGAGGTCCAGAAGGATGAGGGTCGCCGTCTCGCCTTTGTCCAGTAGGATCTTGATGTCGTCTGTGGCGGCGATGAGGGCGGTCTCGGTGCTGTGGTCGCTGCGGAATCCTGACTGGGAGGGGTCCAGGAGGCTGTAGTCTTCGAGGTAGCGGGTGAGCTGAATGTTGACTATCTTCTTGATGACCTTAGCTGGGAACGGGAGCAGGGAGATGGGCCGAAAGTTTTTGAGTTCGCTCGGGTCTCTCTTGGGTTTCTTTATTAGGGCGTTGATCTCGGCATGTTTCCTGCTTTCAGGGAAGGTCGCGGTCTCGAAGGAGAGGTTGATGATGTTGCGCAGGTGGGGTGCAATGGAGCTGCCGGCTTTGTTGAAGATGTGGTGTGGAAAAGGGTCAGATGGCGAGCTGGATTGGATTGTGCCCATGGTCTTCAATGTGTCTTCGATGCTCACGTTGGCCCAGGTTGTCAGGGGTTTGTGGTCGTTGGAGTGTGTGGGTTCCGGCGTGTTGGGGCCTGTTAGGGTCATCCGGGGGTTGAAGCTATCGTGGATGTCGGCGATCTTGCGGTGGAAGAAGGTGGCGAGGGTGTCGCACAGGGCTTGCGACTGCGGGATGTCGTTGGCGTTGGAGCTGGGTTTGGAGAGTTCCTTCACAATGTTGAAGAGCTCCTTGCTGTTGTGTGCATTGTTGTCGAGGCGGTCTTTGAAGGAGGTCCTCTTGGCGGTCCTGATGAGGTGGTGGTGGTTGCGGATGGCGTCTTTGTGGGCTGCGCAGCTGTCCGGCGATTTCTCGCTGTGCCATATGTTCTCCAATTTCCGGCAGGTGCGCTTTGATACTAGGAGTTCCGGAGTGAACCAGTTGGCTCTCTTGCTGGTGTCTTTGAGGGTTTGTTTTTTCAGTGGGGCTAAGGTGTTGCTGCAGTCGTCCAACCATCGTCTGAGGGTGCGCGCATCAACGTCGGGGTTGGAGGGGTTGGTCGGTGGGTTGAGTGTGAGGTTTGTCTGTAGTTGTACTTCGGTGATTTTGCCCCAGCAGCGACAGGGCATCTGTAGTGTGCGGTGATGTGCGGCGGGTTTCCGGAAGTTGAAGTGGATGCAGTGGTGGTCGGTCCAGGTGGGTGCGGAGACATGGCTGAAGGAGACATGGGCGCTTGAGGAGAAGATGGCGTCGAGCGTGTGACCAGCGATGTGGGTCAGCGTCGTGACAAGCTGTTCCAGTCCGAGGTTGGCGAGGTTGTCTGTCAGGGTGGATGAGTTGCTGTTGTTGTTCTCCAGATTGAAGTGCAGGTCTCCGAGGAGGATGTAGTCGGTGGAGGTCAGTGCGTGCGTGCGGATGAAGTCGGCGATGGCGTCGCAGAATTGTGGTCGGGGTCCGGGTGGTCTGTAGACGAGGGTGCCTCTTAGGGTGGTCTTGGGGTCCGTGTGGTTTTGGAAGTGCATGTTTTCGGCGGTGCTGAGAGTGTCGCCGGTGTTTGTTGAGACCTTGATGGTTTTCTTGTGGACAATGGCGATTCCTCCTCCGACTCTGTTGGTGCGGTCTCTTCCGGCGATCTTGTATCCGTCAGGGATGGCAATGGCGATGTCTGGAGAGGAGGCTTCGTTCATCCAGGTCTCGGTCAGGAAGGCGATGTCTGGTGATGCGGTGTCGAGTAGGTCCCAGAGCTCTACGGCGTGTTTTGCGTGCGGAGCGGGTGTTGATCAGGATGCATCGGAGTTGGTTGTGTTCTGTCGTGGCATGTGTCTCTGCGTCTTTGTTGCAGGAGAAGCTGCAGTTCTGGCAGGCGAAGGGACCGTGGGTGTGCTTCGGGGTGGCCCTGTAGCAGGTGGGGGTCTGTCCTAGGTTGAGAGCGATGAGGGTGCTGGCGTTGTATCGGAGTCGGTCGTCATGGCTGGGGCGGGGGGCAGGGGTTCTGGTGCTGGGCACGGTCCAGGCGCAGACGGGCTTGCCTTTGGTGCACCTTCGGCGCGCCAGCGGCACACCCGCTGCACGCGTCTGCTGCGCAGCACACAAATACAATACAATACAATACAATGGGGAGGTGGGAGGGAGGAGCAGCTGGGAGGTGGGAGGTGGGTGGCAGGGGGCAGCGAATGGGCGGGGGGGCGGGGCCACAGGGGAAGCAGTGGCGGGAACGGGAGCTGAGAGGGGGTCGAGCGGGCACAACAGGGGGTAAACTGGGCAGCGGGGCATGGGGGCACACAAGAAGGGACACAGAAAGCAAACTGGGCAGCGGGGCACGGGGGCACACAAGAAGGGACACAGAAAGCAAACTGGGCTGCGGGGCACAGGTGCACACAAGAAGGGGGACACAGAGAGCAACTGGTCAGCGGGGCACGGGGGCACACAAGAAGGGGACACAGAAAGCAACTGGGCAGCGGGGCATGGGGGCACACAAGAAGGGGTCACAGAAGGCAACTTGGCAGCAGGGCACTGAGGAGCGAAGGCCACGAAATACTCGGCGAGCGCAGGTGGAGCTGCAGCGGGGGGAATCGACCTACCTGGCAAGGTCAAGGGTCGCTCCCCCGATTGCCTCCCAGCATGGTCTTATCACTCGTCAACATCATATTATTGATTTTACAATGGCATCCTTGCTGCTCTTTCCCTTATTAAAAACCAAAATACATCTTGATTAAGTAGCTGCTGTGAATGCTCAGAGGTTAAGTGAAACCACGGTGTGAATGAATCCCTGTGGAGTGCCCGTGGTTCATCTAATCCACTTCTCTGTTCAAACATTGCTCACAAGCAGCTACTTCGTGTCCATGGGTGTTATCCAAAACAATTTCCCTGCATTCATTTCAAAAGGACGAGCAGTGACATGCTTATGTGTACATTGAGACTGAAAGAGGAGAGGGTCTACAAACAATGCAAATCACCACAACGCCATATTGGAAGATTTTAAATACTGAGGGTGTCTGTGTGATTGTGGACTAGAGACATAATTAGCCAAAAATATTATTGTTGTCTGAAAAAGCATCTTGTGTAACCCAAATAAAACGAATAATGAATAACCGATGTGACAAAGATAACCGAAATGATAGTAAACACTTGCCATTGCCTTAGAAAAATGAAACACAAAAATCAATGATGCAGCGTCACATTCTACCTTTAAACAAAATGAACCATGTGGTAATACTGTTATATACATATTAAGTAATACTGTTGTATCCATATAAATCTCGGTGAGTTTCAAAATTCACTTTCAAAATAATGTAAAGTTACATTCTACCATTTAAGAAAATGCTCAATGTGTTAACACTGTTGTATACATATACATCTTTTTTTGGGGTCTATAATCTGATGCTTATCTCATTAATTTAATGTGAAGAAACTGTAAGCAGGGAAGGGCATTTAGACATACATGTAAAACGTGACTTGCAAAAAACAAAAGTCACTTTTACTTTAATTGACTAATTAATTTGCCACTTTTGTTTCGTGAGATACAGATCTGCATATTATTATTATTTTTTAATTGAGCAGAAACGTAGATAAAATGAGGAATTAATGCAATCAATTTGACAAGTGTACATCACTATATTAAATATTTACTTAAACACAATAAATAGCTTTTTCAAAAACTTATTTTTCTTAAAGTGCAGCATGCTAAATCAATTTGACAAATGTACATCAACGTATTAAATATTAACTTGAACATAATAAATATTTTTTTTCTCAAGAACTCCTTTTCTTTAAAGTGCAACATGTTGAATCATCGTCTGTTTTTGATGTTAAACCTCATTCTTCAAGTAAGGCCTAGTACAATAAAAATGCCATCATCCACCAGCTACAATACAGTGCAGTGCTTTCAAATCCATTAGAACCCATAAAGTGCATTGCCAACTGCCCCATTTATTTCCATACAGTAGTATATGTTCTATGGCAGCGACTCCCTTAACACATGCTTCTTTGAATAAGCCTTTCCTTCAAGTGCAGTGCCAGTTCATCATCTGTATATGGTGGTGAGCCTTAATCATAAATTTAAGCTTACTAAAGTGCCACCAATTACAATTTCATAATGTGCAGTACTTTCAAACCCTGATAAAAAATCCCATACAAGCCCATAAAGTGCATTTTTTATGCTGATAGAAACCTAGCATTACCTAACAGCCCTGCTATACTAGCCGATTACCAACTGCTACTTATATATCCAGACAATAGTAAATCTTTTAATGGCACCAACACTCTTAGCCTGAGCTTCTTCAAATTTCGTTGTTCGTATCATTTTATTAAACCACTCTGCATAGGTGGGTACCTTGGGGGACCTCCAGTTCTAAAGTATCAGAGAGCGCGCAACAAGGGAAGCAATTACTATAAATGTCTCCTCCTCTCACGACGTTGCTAGATTTTGTCTCTGACTAACGGTACCATAGAGTGCCAGAGCTTCCTCAGATTCCTGTCTTTTCTGTAATCCACGGCTTAGAGCAGCACAGATTCTCTCCCAAATTGTCCTAGCTTTGGACAGGTAAAAAAAGTGTGTAGCCAGCCTCCCTTGTCTGCTAACCTGCAGCAAAAGCATCTATTCTCTATTTCTGGATGTATCTTATGACGTGCTTTGGGGGTATAGTACGCCATCCAGTGTGACAAAAAAGCCATTCTTTTAAAATTGGACACTCTTAAAGCCTTGCTACCAAGTTGCTAAATGGCTTACTGATGGAGCGGGTAGTACAAAATTTTGTATACCTCCCCCATTTCTACATGTTCATACTAATTAGAATAATCTATTAATTGTAATAATATTAATGTTTTTGAGTTGTACCTAACCAACCTTACTAATGTATGAATTACATGTGGGATTTGCATTTTGCATGGCTAAAATAATTTGCAAACTAATATACGAACGCATACTAACACTAGAAAAATAGAATATTGCATGATATATGTTGCTTTTGTGACATAATTGTAAGTTGCACCAGATGGCATCATTGGGTGAATATAAACGCTTTAAATGTCGCCATTATGCTAGATATATACATACACATAGGGGAATTAGTGAGGGTTAAACATTTTATTCGTTATTTCCATGTTTTGATTACTTATTGTGTTTGTTTCACTTAAGTTGACCAATTGGGCCTATGACAAAATGGCCGACCAACGTACACGACGAGACAGCTACGATTCAACGAGGTTTGAAACCAAGTGCGCATGTCACAGGCTCCTTAACAAGTGGCCTCAAGATGACCTACACAGCCTGTACCCAAACGAGGTCACGACTGGACTTTTGCCAAGAGCTTTAACAATGGACATCTTTTGACAACCGGATGGATCATGTCTGACGGAGTAACATCATAGACTTTGGGAGAACGAAACGGATGATCTTAACCAACCAATCAGAAATGCCCAAAACTGACTTTTGTTACATTTTGTCATTACTTTCATTATAAAAAGGTGGTAGAATAGTGAGTTGCGCGGACCTTTTACTTTTTCCTGACGTTATGCCGATGGAGAGGACAGTGACACTGCAGGACAGCTGTTTCCCTGAATCTTTGACAGACTAGATTGCTGCCCATTTTCCTGATGAACTGGGGACTCTGAAACTGATGGGCATTGATTGATGCGTACACGCTTATGGTCCAGACCCAATCTTTGGGACTTTAGCATGCTGCATGACGACTTGATTGACTTAGAGGACGACTACCAGATTAGGTAAATATGGTGTTCTGTGATTTGATTAACATTTTATTAAATTTGCATTAATTAGATAAACAATATTATTGATTAACAAGCAAATGTGTTGGGTTATTTATTGAGAAGAAATAGATAAAAATTTGAATATGAATGAAAGAGGATTAAAATCACTTTTCCAACTCAGCTAATTTGATCCATCGGCTAAGTGGAAGGAATATCTTGAGGTTCAGGATTAAGATGTGCTGCATTAGGGATATTTAGTGTATGTTTATGTAAATAAATTTCCTTTAGGTTATGAGGTATTCTTTTCACGTCAGCGAAACACTTATCTCTCCCGTAAGAGCAGACCAATGAAGTGTGAGTGTTGGTGTTATGGGCCCCACCAATGAATGTATTGAGTGAATGCGTAAATGTGATATTTGGTCTGTGACGAAGGGAGGATTTGAAATTCCATGCTGCAACAGTTTTTCTGGTAGTAGGATGATGGTTTTTACTGTTTTGGTTTAGTGATTATTGCTTGTATATTGCTTATTGATATTTATTATTGATTGGTATTGGTTTATGTATTAACACTTAATGTTGAGAAGCGTCAAGTTTTTTGTTGTCTGCACGGCTTCTAGGATGTAGGAAGTCGGAAGTTTGTAACAGTTCCGTAGTAGAGCAGAGGTAAGCGCTGCTCTCAGGAAAGACGGAATTGTTCTTACCCTGTAGGTACACGGGGGAAACGTGTAACGATTGAAGTTGCACGACGCATTGTCTGGGTTCGATTCGGTAGCATCGTCGTGTGTTGCCATTAGAGACATTGTCTGTATGTGGGAAGTGTGCATGATAGCGAAGGTTACCTGTGAAATTTTGGTCTTAGGTACCAGGGGGCCAGAAGGTACTCTGATAACGCTTATCACTGGAAAGGTAGCAGATCTTTTCTAAGCTTGTTAGAAGGACAAAGTAGAGGGAAGTGCTACTTTGTTAACGAATGTCAGAATTCTGTAGTAGGACAGATTGTTCGCTGTTCTCGGGAAAGACAGAATTCTGTGTGAATGTACTACATTTTTCCGTATGGAAGTGCGTGAATGAAATAGCATTCTGGTTAATTGTGAAACTCTGGTTTTATTTCTCAGGAGCATTGGGTCTCCAACAAGGTGTCTTAATCCTGGAGAAACGGTTAGCTGATGCTTTTAACAAGGGTAAGGTAGAGGGATGTGCTACTTTATCAACAGAAGTAACGATTCCGTAGTAGGGCAGAGGTAAGCGCTGCTCTCGGGAAAGACGGAATTCTTGTGAAAAAGGTCTTTTGCTATTCTTTGGTTAGCGAAGCGGACAATGGTGGTGTTTTCATGTTGTTACTAACAGATTTGTAGATTCGAAAAACGTAAAAGGCTTACCGAGAGAATTTTGTAAAGGAGGGGTCAACAGGAGCAGGAGCTGCCTCAGCGGCTGCTGACGTCAGGAAGACCACGCTGGGATTGGCCAGTCAGTTAGAAACATAGACGCTCCTGATTGGTGTATTAGTATACGCCGTGCTAGGAGTGGAGAATTGCAAAGGTGACGTTGACGCTCCAGATTGATCCGTTAGTGTGAGTCGCGCTAGGATAGGTCAGAATAGCGGTACAGTTGTAAGGAGAGACTAGCGATACACGGAAGACAGAAAAGATGTATTACGATCCACCAGAAAAGGAGAAAAAGTCTTGGTTTGGGAAAATTAAGAAGTGGTTCAAAAAGGACAAACCGATTGTGACTAGGGAAGGACACTTATTTCCTCCACCGAAAACCCCTGCATCCTTTATGGTTGCGAAATATGGATATCATACTTGTATTTGGTTAGACAATTGGGTAAAATACACTAGAGATGACGGAGTCTTGGCATTTCCAGAGCATGGTTCATTTAATTTATTAGTTTTGAGAAATTTGAGAGAAAAGATGATGAATTTAGAACCAAGACCGACACAGTTTGAAGCATTGACCGAATGGGAAGATGAAATGCATGACAGAGAGAGACAGAGGTGTGGCGGAAGATATAAGTATATGTTTGGTAGATATGGGCATGACACTCATGATGAGAGAATGAGAAGGTGGCGGCATGCGAGTATGACTGAAGGTCTGTTTCCCGTAAGAACTGCTGAAGAAATTGGAGGTAGAAAATGCACAGAAAAAAGACATAATGTTGAATCAAGAAGGTATGGAGTGAATGAGTCAGAAATGTTAACACCAAGTGCCCCAATGAGAGAAACTTTACGAATCATTAAGTCAGAACCAGTGTGCCAAGATTTAGAGAAAAGTATTTCCAATAGAGAGGTAGAGAGAAAATCAGAGAGTAGGGTAAATGGTGAAAGTTCGGCAGAATTAGCAAAAACGACTTTAGAATTAACTGAAAAGATATGAGAATTGACAAAAAATCTAGAAGCTGTGACTGTTCCAGTGACGATAGGCCCTGTGATGCCTATTTTTGATAAACAGAAAGATAGCGAACATTGTTTAACAGTTCCTTATAATAACAATAAACAGGCTGAGAAGCCAAAGCAGAGCCAGAATGAAAATCCATGGAGACAGACAATGAGTATGATCGAACCAAATGTTTCGAGTAACCCTTTTATAGGCCAAAATTTAGCAGAAAGATATGCAATGACAATGGAATCAATATTAGAAATGCAAAAGGATTCAGAACGAGGTAATGTAGAAAAACCAGTAGGTCCATCTACGGAAGAATTAAGTGAATGATTGAGAAGCTTGCAGAGAAAAGACAAATAATCCCAATCAATAGATGTGGCCAAACTATGAATGGTACTGGAAGAGTTAATAGTAGGAGCTATCCCCACAGAGAAATTAAAAACTTATCAAGATGAGGAATTACTATTTTTGTGCAAAAGTGTAACATGGAGAGTGAAAAATCTGCACGAAAGACTAGAAGAAGTAGCAAATGAAATGGGTATAGATATTGAAAAGGTAAGGGCCTTACAAAATCCATATCAAATAGATTTCACTGAAAAATATATTGAAAATTTGAACACCACAGAACGGATAAGTCAGATTAAGGAAATAATTATCTTGCTGAGAAAATGGGGAGATGTGGATAAATGGAAAAGCAGGTGGTACCGAAAACGAGATGATGCCCCAGATAAAACGTTTGCAGCATTCCCTGTAAGAGAAAAAGAAAGGGTAGTAACAGAATGCCCCATGAGAGAAATTCCAGGAGGAGGATTTGTACATTTTCCATAGACAAGACAGGATATTTTGTCTTTTACAAATGATTTCCCTCGACTACGCGAAAAGCCTGTCAAGTGGTATAGGCAAGTAAACAGATTTGTAAAGTTGTCCAAAGTACTATGGATTGATCTGAATAGTCTATTTGACATAATAGTACAAGCAGATTTATGGACAGAGTGCAAATTAATGATAAATTGACCTACACAAGAGTACCCTAGGGATCCAAAGACGGGAGCCCCAGACCCAGAGGTAATGAAGAAATATGAACAGGTTATTGTCTTTCTGAAAAACAAATTACCCCTAAAGAGACAGATTTTTTCTCGTTTCTGCAGAAGCAATGATGGGTTTTGACCTGAACTGCACTACTTGGGCATCACCCAACAGCAAAATGCAGAAAATGTGCCATTGAGGCCGGTCACTGCCAGGAGCAATATAAATATTACTAAGGCTCCGTCTGTGAACTTGGCTGGTGCTGCTGCCCTTGAAGGGATTCCTCGGACTCTCATTTCAACTTTCTTGGAACTAATACCGCGCCTCGCGGCCCCCGCTTCGCGGGAGCCGCTCGAGGGACCGGGACTTTGCTGCTGCTATTTGGGGCATTGTTTGGAGTGCTGACCCTGTAAGAACCGGGGTATTCAGGACTGCGAGGACCAGGGTGCTGTGCACGAAGCAGATCAGCCGCACCTGGTCCTCTTCCTGACTCCTCCCCCAACACTTTAAACTGGCGGTGTAGCCCCAGCATCGTGGGCTCCGTCTGTGAACTTGGCTGGTGCTGCTGCCCTTGAAGGGATTCCTCGGACTCTCATTTCAACTTTCTTGGAACTAATACCGCGCCTCGCGGCCCCCGCTTCGCGGGAGCCGCTCGAGGGACCGGGACTTTGCTGCTGCTATTTGGGGCATTGTTTGGAGTGCTGACCCTGTAAGAACCGGGGTATTCAGGACTGCGAGGACCAGGGTGCTGTGCACGAAGCAGATCAGCCGCACCTGGTCCTCTTCCTGACTCCTCCCCCAACACTTTAAACAGGCGGTGTAGCCCCAGCATCGTGGGCTCCGTCTGTGAACTTGGCTGGTGCTGCTGCCCTTGAAGGGATTCCTCGGACTCTCATTTCAACTTTCTTGGAACTAATACCGCGCCTCGCGGCCCCCGCTTCGCGGGAGCCGCTCGAGGGACCGGGACTTTGCTGCTGCTATTTGGGGCATTGTTTGGAGTGCTGACCCTGTAAGAACCGGGGTATTCAGGACTGCGAGGACCAGGGTGCTGTGCACGAAGCTGATCAGCCGCACCTGGTCCTCTTCCTGACTCCTCCCCCAACACTGTTGCCCCTTATTATATGTACGTTTCCCTGCCTACACGCGCTAGCGGGACGCGCGCGGGTCTTAGCACGGGGCTAAGACCGGGCAAAGAGCGGGCCGTTTGAGGCCGTTAGAGAACGGAAGAGACCGGACCGGGCCATCCCCCCAACGCCCTTAACCTTGTGTGAATAGTGTACGTATTACTTCATGTAATTTTATCAGATTATATTATTAGTGTATATTTATGGTTTTAAAAGTGCAACGATACCTGAATACGTACACTTAATCCCTCACCCACTTTCCATTGGTATCTAGAAAACATGGTATTAACGAGAGGGAAAAAATCTAAAGTGAAGGGGGGTGGAGGGAAGTGCCTAGGCCCCATGGATGACTTCATAGCCAAGGCAAATACATTCATTGACCAGAGTATCAGCCTAATAGAAGATAGGGTCTCTCTGGATTTAGCTTTGGCCAAAAGATCATCCATTGGAAACTTAAGGAATGCAAAAACCCCGGAAACTCTTAGTACAGATGGGCGCAGGCCACCTTGCGAGGGTAGGCGTAGCCTGCCAAATAACGTTGATTTATCGGCCTCCCAACTATCTGAGTTCCAGACAAGCTTAGATTTAGAGAAGACACCAGACATGATTCCTCAATTAACACCGGAAGAAATGAGACAATCAAGAGGGAGGAGAGAGGGTGCCATAAGGAAACGAAACAACACCTTTAAAAACTCTAGTCTTCGCCAAATTGCTGATCAGTGTAGTGGGGAAGAGATAGAACCTCACAACGCAGAACATCTATCTGATTTAATAGCGATAAATCAGTCTACGCAAGACACCCTAGAATTAACAAACGAAGAAATTCCTATGCACTCACCTCACAGTAAAACAAGAAATGAGACTGATAATTCACAATTGATTAACAATCTCACGGCCCTCCTAAAATCTTCCCTTGCTCCACTTGAATCAAGATTAATACGGATTGAGCAACAGCTAGTGAACCTGATAGATGATATAAAACTTAAGCAAGGCCCAAGGGATTGTAGCAAGGAAAGAACTAAGTTGCCCCCTCAAAAGCCAGCAAACAGACAACATAAAGTTTTAGAAAATGTATCAGTAAAAGTAACACCAAAATTACCTCCTTCTAAAGTGCGACATGGCAATAGAGTAGTGGAACCCACCCTAAACCTCATGACAACTCCGTCCCAGAATAACACCTCGAAAGAAAAAACATCAGCTCCGATAACCCTGGCCCCAAAAAAACTCATGCCTAACAAAAAAATAACGCCGACAAACAAAGCCCCCCAAAAAACTGTGGTGCCCGATAGCAACAGTGGCGACGTAAGGAAGCCTCCTGAACCTAGACTGGCTGTGGATTTGCCCCCAGAAGCAACTCCATTTGTGGTTGTAATGACAGGCGTCCCTGAAATAGATAACCCAAATACAGAACCTACGTGGTCATTAAAAAATAAAGTCCAATACTGGCTTAATAAAATTTGGCCTGTTCCAGTAAATTGGACTTGTAGGATTCTGATGGTACGCAGGACCCCATGGGTCGGAAATAGTAGAAAAACTATACCAGGAGATTGCATTTTGATCACATTTGAGGACCCAAGAGTGGTAAACTATATCTGCTCTTGGGAGCTCTCGAATGCAAATGAGGAAATAGGAACTAGGAGACTTTCCTTTTTCTATCCTTCTGGTCTTGTTAAAGGGATCCCAAACTATGCCGTTCGCCCTTGGGAAGCAATAGTTCTCCCTCAGGGGAAACAACCTAACCATTGGCAAGTAGCGGGTTCCCGCCACTATGATAACGATGGCCCCTGGCACGCATCGAGACCACAACACTGGAGAGGAGGGCGGGAGGACTGGGGTTCTCGAATGGTATACAGAGAGTCACCCCAAAGTGATTTTTGGTCTAGTATTCCGATGACAAATAGGTATAGTGTTCTTGAATCAGTTGATTGACTACCAGACATGATAGAAACAACAACATGCAAACTAAAGTCTAAGGAAAAAACAATCTGTCCAACAACTGACCTTGTGACCAACTCGGAAATTACTAACCCTAAGACATGTTACCCAGAACCTAAAGAAAAAATGACCTATATAATAAATAAAGCCCCGGTCAATATAGAACTGCAGCATTTACCCATCCTTTTTTGGAACGTAGCGGGCCTCCGCTCCAAGATTAATGATGGGACGGCCGTTGCTTTCCTGGAGTCAGGGAAAATCATATGTCTCCAGGAGACATGGTCTATGACCGAACTCCATCTTCAGGGCTATAAAACATTTTTCACTCCCGCTCAGAGTACCAATGTAGGTAGACCCAAGGGAGGGCTGACCACATACATAGCAAACACAGTTAACTTTCTGAAAGTCTCTGTAGTTGTGTATGAACCAAACTTTCAGCTACTCTCCCTTGTGAAAAATAATAAAGAGACGATCTTATTGCTTAATTTTTACAACAACTTGGAAGAGGATACATTTTTGTCTGTTCTATCTGACATCAAGGAAAGGATAACCCATAAACTAAGGAAGGGAAAAGGGGCAGTTCATCTTCTATGGGGAGGAGACTTGAATCTACACCCATGCCCACATGTAGGGAAAAATCGTTGCGGGATCGTGGACGAAAATGATATTCCCCTGATGCATTTTTTTCATAGCAGGGGGGGAAACGCTATGAATAATGTTTTGACAGACCTGGAACTTGTAATCATCAATGAATCAAGTCCAGGTACAAATTCCCTGCAACCAACATACGTGGGCCGGGGCCACAAAACCACAGTAGATTATATCCTCGCTTCAACAGGATTGTTGCCCCGAGTCAGGCTGTTTGAGGTGTTGACAAACGATTTAAGCGATCATTCTGCCCTTAGGATGGAATGTCATGTAACCGATTGTCAATCTCCAACCGCTGTTATAGCGAAGACCCTCGCACAAAATAATCTTGAGATGGGAAGGCAAAATGGCTATACATTCAAATGGGGAAAAGTGGATCCGGAAGAATTTACAGGCAAATTGGTCAACGAGGCATACGAAAATATAACCAAGTGTTTGGATTTAGGAGTAACAGATGCAGAAGTCCTAAATAATTTTGCACAAATTATAGAGAAAATTAAGGAACTTCTCACAGTAACTTTACACAACTCAAATCCAACTACTAAAGGGTGGTTTAACCATAGCTGTACTATGGCCTTAACTAAATTAAAGGAGGCGTTAAACAAAACCGATAGAGATCAGGTTCAGATCCAATTCTTGAGACATCAATATCGACGGGCTCGCAAGCAAAGAATTAAGGACTTAAAAGAGAAACTTTGGAATGATTTACATTCTAGCGCCGTCTCTAACAATAGCGCTGCCTTCTGCAGGACTGTTAAAACTCCTTATCTACAAGATAAAGACGGCCCAAAGATAGAAGTCGCAATTGAGGAAGATATCTGGGTGTCTCATTTTTCCAATATTTTTAATAATACAGCAACACCGACAGGGGCACAACTGCTACTTCCTACAGTTGTATACCCAATCTCCCTGTACATTGATATCTCCGAAGTTATAGAGGCCCTGGTAGCGAGCAAAAGTGGGAAAGCCCCAGGCCCAGATGGGGTCCCAGTGGATCTTTTTAAATTTAATTTAGATCTCTGGTCCCCCATCCTTACGAGAGTATGCAGTGCATCAGTGAAGCTGGGCCTGCTAAAATCTTGGACGAAATCGATTATAGTCCCTATCTTTAAAAAGGGAGACCGTCAAGATGTGAAATGTTACCGTCCGATTTCCCTATTAGACTCCTTGGGAAAGGTTGTTGGCAGAGTCGTGCTTGAGCGACTCCAGAACTGGGCCGAAGAGAAAGATATTGTCTCAGATCTTCAATTCGGTTTTCGGGAGGGCTTTGGAACTGTGGAGCAGGCTCTTAATCTTAGCATGATAGTGGCCAAATATATTCAAGCAAAGAATGACACAGTCTACATGGTTTATGTGGACTTGTCCGCGGCGTTCGACTGCGTCTCGCACGCAAAACTTTGGACGATTTTGGCCCACATGGGAGTGGATTCCCCCATTCTAGACTTTCTAAGAGAACTGTACTCAAATGCAACAGCAAGGGTTCGCTTTGGCACAAGAGGGGAGCTGACAGCACCTTTTGCAGTAGAGCGTGGAGTCAGGCAGGGATGTGTCCTGGCTCCCTTCCTCTTCTCTCTATACACAAATGGATTAGAGGAGGCGATGTTGAGGGGGGCGCAGGACCTACCACGAGTAAAACAACGCCTGATTCCCGCCCTGCTCTACGCAGACGATGCTGTCATTTTGGCACGCACACCACGAGAACTGCAAAACTCCCTGAACAGATATGTCAATTTTATGGGTGGGCTGGATCTACAAGTAAATGTAAAAAAAACGTTTGTTATGGTAACAGGTAGCGGGAAAAAACGTTTAAAGAACATTTTCCTTAATGACCAAAAATTGGAGATAACCACTCAATACTGCTACCTGGGTATCATGATTGATGAAAAACTCAATTGGAGACCAGCAGTAGAGGCCAGATGTCATCTTTTTAAAAGAGCAATAATTTCCTTGATGAGTTTTTCTCAGAGATTGGGGAAAAGGCCCCCAGTGGAACTATTAAGAATATATATAGCCAAATGCCAGGCCATTGCACTTTATGGGGCAGGGCTCTGGGGACACGTAGACGTTAGTGCCCTACAGGTGATCGAAAACACCTTTCTTAGTTTCCTGTTAGCAACACCACGTAGCACCTCAATCTACGCCTCCCATCTAGAACTCGGAATCCCTTATTTAGAGGACCTATTAAAGATCCAACCATTATTGCTTTGGCGGCGCATATGGACCTCTGAAAAAAATAGTATAACTCAGGAAGTTGTTGCAGATTCAATGATCCTTGACCAATCATCAAAAATCAAATGGCTTCGATACATTAGAAATTTCTTCAAAGATCTTTAGTGGGATTTAACTCTCTCTACCTGTCCCTGTGATGAAAAATCAATACAGTCAAATTTACACACAATATTGTTCTGTAAATTCCATCACCCACACAGGAGGGTTTGGCTACTCCCTTTATTAAAGCAGTGGGGATTTAGACAATGTCGTCCAGCCATGTTACGCCTTCAACTGCTCGAATCTGAACTGGTCTGTTATTGTGTTCTCAATTTTCTAAAATGTATTGTAAAACACAGAAAAAATCTGTAAAACAAAATGCTATCGAAAACATAAGAATTGCTTTCTGTAAAACACCTGATTTTGGATTTGTGTAACTATTTCCCATGATTACCATTTTTTATTGTATATTTGTATATTTTTGTGTGTGAAATGTACCTTTTATGGTTTTACAATTTGTAAAAACCGAATAAAGAAGTTTATTATTATTATTACTAAGAGAAGAAAGGACATTTTTTAACAGATATTTTATTACTTGGCAAAACTGCTAGAGATGACCAATTCCAACACTGATTAGGTTGTCACAATACATAAACTACCATATGCTTATAAAAAGCTTGTAAACACTTGTAATTGCGGCTTGATTGTGGAAATTATTCTGCACCATTTCTGTGATGTGCAGCGGGGTAAGCTTCTGTAAACGTGCTTTTTGTTTTGGCATTAAAAAGAACAGTACCTGTGATTCAAAAAGATGCTGAAAGGCTAATTATTCACAAAATTGTTTTCAGGACACAAATTCAAGACACTTTTCGCAAGACTTCACCATCACATGAGTGTCTAGGGAAATTCAGTTTTACATCTTTTTTACATTTTTAAAGTAAAGTTTATTAAGTAGGAAAAGGTGAAATAACAAAACAGCAGGTTCACAATATAATATAATAACAATGTACTGAAAACATTTTAATAATAATAAGACAGAACAGGAAAATATTTGCAATGTGCAGTTTTACATCTGATTTGCATAAATCCAGAACATGGGAAATTTGAGGGAAGTAATGGACGGGTAGGTGAAACAATAAAAAGTATGAGGGGCAGAGTGAAGGTTGAAGCAGCACACAGGAAAGAGAAAGCAAGAAAACACATGGATTCCAATGCAGTGCTTAAAGAAAAGAAAAAAAGAAGCTTCCTAAATTGCATGCAAGGTCATCAGTGGAAGGATACAATTCATCCAATCACAACAAAATGTTCCTAGGTAGGACAAACACAACACCACAGAGGGAGGCCATTGAATCAATAGGAGACAACTGAAATAGACAAAAGAATCAAGAGGCTTTTCCAAAGACCACTTCAGCCATACTGGAAAAACCTAGTTCTGGGAGCAGACAGCTAAATCTGTCTGTAGCGGAGACCTAAGAATTAGCACGGTTATGAAGCTATGAAATTAACTTTTATGTGCTAACTGTAGTAGTGTCTTGTACTTTAAAATCCCTGTAGGAGTGATTTATACATAAAAGCTAGTTGCAAAGCAAGAGATGAAAAAGAGGACAGTAAATAGCGGGAAATTAATTTTAAATGGGAAAAATTAAATGGGAAGTAAAGGAACAATAAGGGAGTTATTTCGATGTTGGGTGGAATTCCATCCTCAAGGGGGGCCTACAACCGGAGGCCGTGCTCCCAAGGGGGCCCCCAAACACGCTTTCTGAAATGGCTTCGATGTCGAACAGCCTGGCATGGAAACCATGTCTGAAACCGTGATTGTAATTTCAAGGGCGGAAAATGAGGCGGTCGGAAAGCAAACCAAGCAGCCCATTACAATGCAGCCCTAAAGACTCTGACCGCAGGTCGAAGACTTTACGGGCCATATTGTAATCGGCACCCAAGTGTAATTGATTAAACGGTAGGAATCCATTTAAATTTGTTGTGCAAAAACATCTAGTGTTTATAGAACAACAAAAGGCGAATGAATGGTAAAGTCAATTTGTAAAACTTGGGGAAGGATGAAAGGAGATTACTGGTACATTTGAAAAGTAATGCATTGTCCTGTACCCTTCATATTTCCATTACTTTATTAATTGAAAACCTTGGACCTGATAAGAGTAAAATCATGGCAAAATAGTTTATAGTTGTGAATAAAAATTTGAAACAATGTAAACATATAAATGGGGATCCGGACATTTGTACATTTGGAGACATTTTAGAAGAACTAAGCTTAAAATATTGAACATTGTAGGTGTCCTAGCAGCAAATCTAAATGCCATGGTAATCCTGGTTAATGAAGACGTGGAAGCAGTTGCATTATATGTGCTGTAGGGAACTCTTGCTCTCAATATTGGTTGTGGTAAAACTACTGGGAGGAAATGGGTTTAAATAAGTAGACATACCTATGTGTGAAAAACTAATGATGGACAAAATATTTCCATAAACTACATATTATAGTCAAGTATTAAGGTATGGATCTCTTTTTTAATGTAAAATTTGAAAGTTACTAATTTGCATTACTCTTGAAAATCCAGGCGTTTCATAACATGTTAGCAACAGGTATAAAAATAAGGGTTTATCATTATAAATAAAGAAGATCAGATGGTAGGAAACATGACTACTCACTTGGGGCATTGTCAAGTGTTTAGTGTGTTGACCTGCTAATGACCCTTGCACTACTGTGCGAGTGAGCTCTAGAAACCTATTGTTTGCACAAGTGATCTGGAGATAAACAGCTAAGACAGAGAGAGACACACTGAATGAGTCTTGTATTGAGTTTGCACTGACCAGGAGCGGTATAGAATGATAATTGATAGAACCAGGATCCCAGAAAGAAGTCACTAGATGACCCACTCAAACCAAATTGGAGAGGAGCTGAGGAAGCAAGCAACAGACAGAGGACACAAACTATAGCATAACAGACAACTATACAGCTAACAGTGAGATAGAGGATGAGCACCTAAGAACACAATGAAATCGAAAGGGAAGAAAACAACTTGTGCCAGGGATGCAATAATAGGTGCAAACTAGTATGACACGAAGAGCCACAACCATAAGGACACGTTGTAAGGTGCCCTTATGTTTGCTAGACCCTTTAATACTGATTCCAGACTTCCTCCCCCAGAAGTGTATTAAAACTAGGAAGTGAGTATTACGTGCAAGCCAATGAGCAGCGGTCTAGTGTTTGAGTTTTCACTGTTTTCTTGCTCCATTATGCACAGTCCCAACCCTGACACATCCTACGTCTGCTTCCATCTCTCCAATAAGACAAAATTCAGACAGGCAGGACAGGGGCCTGGTAACACATATGAACCAGTGGTGCAGACGATAGCAAGGCCAGTGCTAGATCTTGGTTCTAAGGAAACAGATAAAAATAACTTTATTATAGAGAGTGGGAAAGAGAAAAACTGATTGGGCGCCAACTTAGGTCCTTCACAAATTATTCAAAAGAAGACAGCATAGACATTTTCAGGGGAAATCTGGAAAAAAAATACAAAACATATCTGAAATTGAAAATATGTACATAAAATAAATAAATAAATGATTGGACATTGGACAAGAAATTAAAAGGAATGATTCAAGAGGTTTATAGAGTATGACTTCAAAGGGTAAAAGGTATGACTTCTTTATTCTCCGCTCATTCCATTAGTTCCTTTAATAGTAGCCTGGCAAAATACTTGACCTCATTGTCAATGAGGGCAATTAGCCTGTACTTTTCTGGATGCTGTCGATCTCCTCCTTTAAAACTGGGGGGATCACTGAGCTCCTCCAGGAGTTGGGGTCTGTTTGTGTGGCATGGCACTATTGAAACAGAGGACACTATATTTCCCAGAAAGTAGGGTTCACTTTATAGAGTACCTGCGGAATACTATTAGGTCCTGGAGCATCGTTGCATCGGCCTCTCTGTATCTCTTTTAGCATTTGATCCTGGGTAAAGATTGTGGGGTCATCCACAGTTGGTTGTAGCACTTTGGAGGATGCATGAACATGCGCCTGATGTTGAACATCGAACGTGAGGAAATCCCAATACAACTGCACCACTTTTGGTGCATTCCAACTCAGGCAAAAATCAAGGAGAAGAGATACAAAGGGCGAATTTCTGGTAAAATGAAATTGAAGCGCTCGGCCTGAGAGTTCTAACCTGGAGACTCAAGTCCGATTGCCTCCCAATCGCTCGTCAACATCATATTCCACCATTGATTTTACAATGGCATCCTTGCTGCTCTTTCCCTTATTAAAAACATTCCAGTTTGTAGAAATATTTGAAGAGAAATTGGAGATTGACTATCGCCCGCATGTTATTGAGCTAGCCATTAACTATCCTACCCATCAGTTTACTAATAACCTGCCTGTTAACCTGGAGTCTACTAATCTCAAGAGCTCAAGATGGTCCGAGGGCACAATTGAGGCCATTGAAAACACTTTGGCATGGATCACACAAAGGATCTGCAATCACTATCGTATTCCCGATTGCCAACTGGCAACTGTTCGTGATCACCCTTTAGTTATTCGACAACCAACAGCTCCAGGCAAAATGGGACAGTTGCAGCCTCTTTAGTCTGGAAAAAAATCGTGACCGCTTTAGCTGCCAAAGGGAGGCCGATTAAGGACCTTTGACATACTCCGACAATCACCAAATGATACAGTCAGACTGGATAATCTATGATGCACAAAAAAGTCTTATAGGAAACTTATCTGGGAGGAAAGACATTCTTTAGACCAGGCCTTCTGGGCCAAGGCCTTATTTCTCAGCAGGAAAGCAAACTTGAGAGAATTTTGGAAACTTGTGATGGGCTTAAGTAGAGCCCCAAATATCATAAAGCAACTCCAATGTTCCTGAATCAAGCTGAGTCTGCTATTTTAAAGCCTTTTTTGTCCAGCAATAGGCAATCAGTCTATCCGGCACAACAACCTTGCCCAAGCAAAAGAAGCATACAGAGCCTTTGGAGCTTTATCCACGGCAACCTCAAAAGTGCTGTACCAAAATACATCTTGATTAAGTAGCTGCTGTGAATGCTCAGAGGTTAAGTGAAACCACGGTGTGAATGAATCCCTGTGGAGTGCCCGTGGTTCATCTAACCCACTTCTCTGTTCAAACATTGCTCACAAGCAGCTACTTCGTGTCCATGGGTGTTATCCAAAACAATTTCCCTGCATTCATTTCAAAAGGACGAGCAGTGACATGCTTATGTGTACATTGAGACTGAAAGAGGAGAGGGTCTACAATCAATGCAAATCACCACAACGCTATATTGGAAGATTTTAAATACTGAGGGTGTCTGTGTGATTGTGGACTAGAGACATAATTAGCCAAAAATATTATTGTTGTCTGCAAAAAACACCTTGTGTAACCCAAATAAAACGAATAATGAATAACCGATGTGACAAAGATAACCGAAATGATAGTAAACACTTGCCATTGCCTTAAAAAAATGAAAAACAAAAATCAATGATGCAGCGTCACATTCTACCTTTAAACAAAATGAACCATGTGGTAATACTTTTATATACATATGAAGTAATACTGTTGTATCCATATAAATCTCGGTGAGTTTCAAAATTCACTCAAAAAAGTAATGTAAAGTTTCATTCTACCATTTAAGAAAATGCTCAATGTGTTAACACTGTTGTATACCTATACATCTTTTTTTGGGTCTATAATCTGATGCTTATCTCATTAATTTAATGTGAAGAAACTGTAAAGCAAGAAAGAGCATTTAGACATACATGTAAAACGTGACTTGCAAAAAACAAAAGTCACTTTTACTTTAATTAACTATTTAATTTGCCACTTTTGTTTTGTGAGATACAGATCTGTATATTATTTTATTTTTTTAATTGAGCAGAAACGTAGATAAAATGAGGAATTGATGCAATCAATTTGACACGTGTACATCACTGTATTAAATATTGACTTAAACACAATAGCTTTTTCAAAAACCTCTTTTTCTTAAAGTGCAGCATGCTAAATCAATTTAACAAATGTACATCAACGTATCACATATTAACTTGAACATAATAAATATTTTATTTCTCAAGAACTCCATTTCTGTAAAGTGCAACATGCTGAATCATCGTCTGTTTTTGATGTTAAGCCTCATTCTTAAAGTAAGGCTTAGTACAATAAAAATGCCATCATCCACCAGCTACAATACAGTGCAGTGCTTTCAAATCCATTAGAACCCATAAAGTGCATTGCCAACTTCCCCATTTATTTCCATACATTAGTATATGTTCTATGGCAGCGACTCTCTTAACATATGCTGCTTTGAATATGCCTTTCCTTAAAGTGCAGTGCCAGTTCATCATCTGTATATGGTGGTGAGCCTTAATCATGAATTTGAGCTTACTAAAGTGTCAACAATTAAAATTTCATAAAGTGCAGTGCTTTCAAACCCTGATAAAAATCCCACTCAAACCCATAAAGTGCATTTTTTATGCTGATAGAAACTTAGCATTACATAACAGCCCTGCTATCCTAGCCGATTACCAACTGCTACTTATATATCCATACAATAGGAAATCTTTTAATGGCACCGAAACTCTTAGCCTGAGCTTCTTCAAATTTCTTTGTTCGTATTATTTTATTAAACCACTCTGCATATGTGGGTACCATGGGTGACTTCCAGTTCTGAAGTATCAGAGAGCGCGCTACAAGGGAATCAATTACTATAAATGTCTCCTCCCCTCTCGACGTTGCTAGATTTTGTCTCTGACTAACGGTACCAAAGAGTGCTATAGCTGCCTCAGGAGCCTGTCTTTTCTATAATCCATGGCTTAGAGCAGCACAGATTCTCTCCCAAAATTGTCCTAGCTTTGGACAGGCAAAAAAAGTGTGGGGCCAGCCTCCCTTGTCTGCTAACCTGCAGTAATAGCATTTATTCTCTATTTCTGGATGCATCTTATGAAGTTCTTTGGGGGTATAGTACGCCATCCAGTGTGACAAAAAAGCCATTCTTTTAAAATTAGACACTCTTAAAGCCTTGCTACCAAGTTGCAAAATGGCTTACCACTCCCGAGTTGAGAATATACATTGCATCTCCTGGGTCACTTTTTCTAGGAATTTATTAACCACCATTGACTCCCCTTGGGACCGTAAAAGGCAATACCAATTTCCCACCCCCTTAACTTTGCTCTAAATAGAGCAGCCATAAGCGGAGTCGGGCCAGAACTAGATGGAAGATATAACTTATTTAATTAATGTGAAAACTGAAGATATACAAAGAAAAAAGCTTACTCCGGTCACCACACCTACCTTGGACCTCATGCCAGGTGATACATCTACCACCAACTATAAAATGACCCAGCTCTTTAAAACCATTGACGTTCCAGAACCTTAGATGACTGCTCCGGATTTGGAGGCCCAAACTTTTACATTCTGTAAACCTTAAGTAGTCATACCCTGTGGAACAAGCCTGCTTAGAATAAAAAGTCTGGATTCTAGTACTTTACTCCTGCAAAGTATTGTACCTTGTTTTTGTGTGGAGTTTAGCTGTTTTTAGGAAGACTGGAATCTGAGATCTGGCTTCCTGCACCATTTTATCAAAAAATAAGTTATCAACAGATCCCTTACAGTCTATTATACAAGCTATTATATCTAGAAAGGCTACTTCATAATATGTATGAATTTAAGGAAGTTCAAGCCCACCCTGATTAACTTCAAGTTGGAGCACTGACATTTTTACCCTCGGAGCCTTCTTACTCCATACAAACTGTTGGAAAATCGATTCCAGCTCTTTAAAATATACCAAATTGATGATTTTAATGAGGACATTTGTGAAAAGAAAAACAAGTAGAGGTAAGATGGACATTTTTTATAGCAGATTGTTATTTTTTCCCGTATACCTTCATAATTCAATTTGTACATTTCTGCATAATGGTTGGTGACATATATCCCCACATATTGAATTGGGTTAGAAGTAAGGGCCTGATGTCTAAGATTATCGAGGAGGGGAGCCAGAACCAGCCGCCAGTAACCTTGTGGGGACTGCAAACCCCAGAGTTCTGAGTGCCAGGAGGCGCGGACGTTGTCTTTTCATGCCCGGAGGCGCCTAAAAAGAACTTTGCGGCACCCGCTGGGCGGGAGCCAGAACCAGCTGCCAGCAACCTTGTGCGGACTGCAAACCCCAGAGTTCTCAGTGCCAGGATGCAAGGACGTTCTCTTTTCACGCCCGGAGGCACTTGAAAAGAACTTTGCGGCATCCGCTGTGCGGGACGGGTAAGGCCGCACCAGGGCAGCGCTCGGGTGAAGCCCGGGCCAAGGACGGGCCCGTCCACACCCATTGGAGCCCAGAAGAGACTGGACTGGGCCCACCCTCCGTCATTTGTGATTTGGGACCCCACAATACATCAGACAAGGTATTGTTACACGAGCCCCAGTTTATTGTAGTCAGCTAAGATTGTGCGTGTCTTTAATTTCCTTCCTTATATTTGCTCCTAAAAAGTTATAAATGATGGCTAAAAGGAAGACCCGTGCTGACCAGACAGTGGGGAGGGCGGCAGGAACATTGGATGCTTTTTTAACAATGGCAGAATCAGTATTGGTGAATGAGATGGCTCTAACTGAAAGACGCCTTTCCCGGGATTCTTTGACTGCTCAGAAGAGCTCTTCACTTGGTACCAACATCCCGTTAACCTCCTTACTAGTCTCACCCCCTACCGCATCAGTAGAATTGGCATTACCTGTACACACAGCTGCACCAGTGGGCTCCCATCCCCCCGATGAGCCTATAACTAGATCTAAGCTAACAATAGTGGGCCGGGGTCCAACAGTGGTGCCTGACAGGAACAGTGAGCCCCCAGTGGAACGCAGAAGGGACAGGAACAGTGAGCCCCCAGAGAAACGCAGAAGGGGTGGTGGACCGGCAAAGCAGCCAGCAAAGCAGAAATCCCAACCTTAAAGATGCAGAGGGAAGGAAGGATCCAAAAGAACTGAGCTTTACCCACATTCGACTCTGTCTCCGGTGATAACCAATGACTTTGCTTCCTTCCCACCAACAGAGGGTGCCGATACGTGGAAGAGGTTTAAGACATTAATTACTGTACTGTTGAACCCGTTGCAAGCACAAATAATGAGAATTGAGGAGCGAATGTTGCATATTGAGGGTCTGGTTACATCATTTTGCCATCATTCCACTGGGCTTCCACACCAACCTAAGGGGCCTCCTCATCAACACACCGGGCCTCAGCCACAACAGTGGTATTGTACATGGGAACCAACCTACCCAGGTGGGACAGGGAGTGTTTGAGATCCCCAATATAAAAGAGAGGAATTTAAACAGACCCTCCACTATGAGTAATTCGTCAACTACTGCCCAAGCTGAGCCCCAAGCATAAATGGCCCACCCAGGACACCAACTGCAATGAAGAGATGAGACCCCATCACTGCAATCTGTTACTGCCAATAACGATCTAGACAATAATACTCGTCTAACTTTCCAGGAACAGGAAGGGAGGGTCCCTCACTCCAACAAATATAGTCTGATTAGGGGGTATCTATTAAAACCTATCAGTCTTTGCTTCTCCCTCGGGCCTCAGACCCTTTTGTCCTGATTTTGGTGATCTTAAGGAAACATCAGACGGAACATACTATCCAATTGCTAAATAAATCTCTGCACTGGTTGTCCCTCCAGGTCCCTAGAGGGGTTACCGGGAATGTCCCACTAGCAAAACAAATTATTATGGCTAGAAGGGTGGAGTGGCTAGGCTTGACCAATAAATCAATGGATGTGGATTGTGTTATCCTGAACTTCAATAATCAGTATAGCCCTAGAGCTCTTCTGGACCATCTGCGTAGGGACTCCGCAAGAGGTACACAGATAAAAGTTTTACCCTATGGATTTTTCATCTCTAGATACCCCTCGATACCGGTAAAAGAATGTAGATCACTTGGGGTGGGGGGGGGGTCAAATGAGAACCATTGTTCCAGTCGAGGGTGGTTATAGAGAGTTAGCCCTCTTTAATAGATTTGCCCCCTCAGTGACTTGGAACAATGTGACTGACTGAAACCACCACTAAATTTAGAGCAGAAAGGGTTGCCTACTCTGCTACCTATTGATAGCCAGTTAAGTAAACTAGGGCCCAGGGATGGCCCACATACAACAGAGGTCCCTCATATGGGTGGGCAGGCTGAAATTACAGTGTCCGGTGCAGGGGAGGCATATGAGGAACCAGAAAAAGATTACCCTAGAACCAGAGCAACAGATACCGGGCTAACAGCATAACCAGGCGGGGAAGGGTTTGATTTTGCAACCTGGAATGTGAATGGGCTGATAAACAAAGTTGAGAATATTGAGTGGGTAAATTTTATTTACGGTAATGATATTATATGTATGCAGGAAACCTGGTGCATAAATCCTGGACATATTGATGGATATTCTTCTCATTTCCTTCCAGCAACTGGTTCACAATCAGATCCAGCAAAGGGGGGCTTACAGACACTTATCTCTAATGAACTTTCTGTAAGGGTTGTTAAAAAAAGCTGTATCATTGGAACCTCATGCTCAGATATTATGGCTAAGCAAGAAGGGAGGGAAAGATCTTATCTTACTAAATTTCTACAATAATATTTTTGATTCGTGTTGTATTAATGTGGTAACGGCCCGTGACGGGCAACTGGAAACCTTTTTAGCTCTAATTAGTACAGATTATGTCCTATTGTGAGCAGGAGATTTTAATATACAGGTATGCGATATGTCCAACTCTCAGGCACGCAGCCCAATCCTTGGTGACGGAGATCGAACTGACCACTTCTACCATAATGAGTATGGAGAAGCCTTAAAGCAGATGATATCCAAATATGATCTCCATCCACTTAGAGGAGGTTGGGGCAAAACAGGGTCATATTTCCAACATGTACTCGGTTACTGACCCTATATTAGTGTCTACCCCGGATATATTATGGTGTGACAACCCCATTGTTGTTCCCTCCATTTTGAGTGACCACAATTTACTGGCTTTACCTCTGTTTTTTTGGGGCCCCAAGAGCAAAGTTTTCACTCTAGCTGACCATATTACCCCTTTTAGTCAAAATGGAATTAGAATAAAGTGGACGGGCGTTGATACAAGTAGGACATTAAAGCAAATAATAACCCATAATCAGCGTGAAATGGCTTAATGCCTCCAGGGTGAGATTCCCCCAATCATAGTAATTAGACATTTTAATTGTATTACCATGTTTATTAAAACACTTTTAACTAGGCAGATCGATAAAATACCCCAAACAAAAAGGGATGGTTCGACAGTCCCGGCACCAAAGCACTTCAGGTGCTTAAATATGCACTGTCCAAAATACCGGGAGATGTACTGGCAATTAAATCCCTACGACAAGAGAATAAGATAGCTCTAGTATCCCGGAAAAAGGTATTACAAGAAGAAACATGGGAAAATCTGATCATTTCCTCTGAAACTGGGAACAATAAACTCTTCTGGGACACAGTAAATGCCCCATTTCTAAAGCATGATGATTTACCAGAGTTTGGTTCTTTTATCCCGGCTTACAAATGGATGACACATTTTTCTAGAATCTTTAATAACAACTAGGAGACAGTGGGGGATTGGACCGGGAACCCCACGTAGAGAGGCCTTGCTTCTTAGACATTATATGTGTAGAAGTCCTACAGGTAATCCAAGAGAGTGCTGGGGGGCGGACACCAGGTCCCGATGTTGTCCCAGTTGACGTCTTTAAATCAGAACCGGAACTATGGGGACCTATTTTAACAAGAGTGTTTAATTCAGCTGCAATAAAAAAAAACACCACAAACATGGAGCGAGTCTATCCCTCACCTGATTTATAAAAAGGGGGATAAAACTGACCATAAAAATTACCGCCCTATCTCCCTTCCAGACACCTCTTTAAAAGTTATGAGTCGGGTTTTACTTACAAGGCTGGAAGAATGGGTTGAGGAGTAGCATATTTTAATGCCTGTGCAGTACGAGTTTAGGAAACGCCTGGGGACAATTGAACAATGTCTTAATTTGGAGTTACTCATCGGCAAATCCACCTAGGCAAAGACGGGTACTTATATTTATGTTTTGCCGATTTGAGTAGTGATTTTGACTTAGTTGACCATGATTTACTTTGGCAAACTTTAACCAACCAGGGAGCCCCTCTGGCAATTATCAGTTTTCTTTCCCCCCATATGAAAAATTAACTAGTGCGGTTCATTTTTGTCCCCAGGCTGAATGTACACCTAACTTTAAAGTGGGACGGGGTATGTGACAAGGATGCGTGTTAGCTCCAATTTTATTCTCCCTTTTTATTAATGAGGTTGAAATTTATTTGCCAAAAATACAGGCTGATGCACCAAGGGTGGCTGGTTGTCTGATACCCATATTACTATATGCGGGCGACGCAGTACTGCTGGTTACAGACCCCAGTAGGCCTCCAAAGATTGATGGATGGTTTTTCAGGTTTTATGAAACAACCGAGTATGGTAATTAACAAACTGAAAACATTCACCATGATATGTGGGTCCAAAAAGAAACCCTGTAAAACCTTTTTTATAGATAGTACCCCAATATGTACAGTAAATTATTTTTCTCATCTTGGTATAATATTCTAAGGCAATGGTACATGGTCCCAACACATCGTAAATCCAAGAGCAAAAATGAGTAGGGCCAAACAAGGGATTTTTAAATTTGTGACTAAATTGGGTTACCGACCAATCAAGGAAATGGTAAGGCAAAAGGCGTGAGTACTGCTACATATGGGGCAGGACTTTGGGGCTACACAAATAGTGTGGACCTGCAAACAGAAGAAAATCATTTCTTAAAATTCTTGTTATCTCACCAACATCTGTATTGAATACCATCGTACACCACGAGGCGGGGTTGCAATTCTTGTGGGACACCTTGATGGTAGGGCCTTTGTTATTATGGGCATCTATCTGGAGATGTGAAGAGACAGTTGTTACTAGGTCTATTATTTTAGATTGTTTAAACTTGGATGATGCTCTGAAAATTCCTTCGTTGTTTTATATTAATACCACATTGGGGAATCTGTTTAATAGGACTGTATGGTCGAATCCTGGAAAAATATTAACTATTACCGGAAAGAGATCAAAGTTTCCTTCATGTCATTAAGACAGAATCTCAAAGCAAAATCGGACCTGGTTAAACCGACTGTGGTTTTATATAAATCTTTTATGCTAGAAGTGGGAGTTAATAGTATCTGCTGCACGTGACCCATGCACAGCATCGATTTGTTTTACTGAGGCTAAGATGTGGTATTGTACATTATTGTGTTGCTTTTCCAAAAATGAAGACACGTCCTCCATACACTATACCATGTCCGTGTGACAATAAGAGTAAACAAATCACGCTGCACTTTCTATTATTTTGTAAATTCTACTGTAATTTTAGATGTTTTTATCTGAAGCCCCTGTTTGTTTCCCATGGAATTAGGTCTCATAAAATTGCAAAGAAATTTCTTGTAACTCTAGAGGACCCATTGACGTGCTATAATACTGCCCTGTTCATTTTGAAATCGAACAACGCAAGGAAAAGCATTGTGCTATAAATGAGAAACAAATTAATTTGATATTGGTATCTTTTAAAATGTCCAACATTTGTATTGCATTATATTGTTTGTGCTTTTATGGCTGTTTGTTTTTAATAGCCAAATAAATATTTTGATGATGATGATGATGAATCGGGTTAGAAGTAAGGGCTTGATGTCTAAGATTATCGAGGAAAAACTCACTCAAGCTGTTAATTGTTAAAACAACAATACATATACAGCTTGATGAGTTTCGGAAGTGTGGGAACGTCAATAAAAAGCAGGAGAATTCCACACGGCCATTAAGGCCGTTCCTTGTTTCTACACCCAATCTTTTTATCTAAAACAACTCTCTCCTCTTATGGTCTTTTTTTATTGTCAATTACCTCCCTGAGTTTCACTATCTACAGCACCAGAAATCTAATTTGATTGATATTGGTTTACGTTTGTTGAAGTGTACTGCAACCAAGGATTTGTCTGATTTTGTTCAAATGTTGCTCTTGTGTTCAGTCTATCTTATTTTGATTTTGCTTTCCATTTTTCGGACGTATACCATGTCACATGCGCATTTGAGCATGTATATCAAATTCTGTGAATGGCAGGAGGCTGAGGTTTCTAAGCCTAGTTTTGGTTCTGTTTAAAGCACCAGTTATCACAGTGTCTAGCATGATGTTGCTACAGTTGAAACCATGAAACCACACCATAAAGATCAGCGTCAAAATGAAGGTAGAACTTGCCCACAAAAAGCACCACTATCACAGAAATAAGTAAAAAACTTACTCCTAAACCTTTGTATTGGAGCTCATGGAATAGAGGAACTACTCAGAATTATCTCAGTTACTTCCTTCAGTTACCAAGCCCTTTTACTCTAACATGGACCCTGGCTTTGCAGACACGCCACAAAAACCACTCATCACCTCCAATCTACGTAAGTATGGATGGAACGCCCGGGTAAAATACATAGGGCATAGGCTTCTAAAACCAAAAAAGCATATTCTGTTAGTATAGAAATGCTTGATGGCATGGGCATTAGGCTACTCTGAGTGAATGTTCTTATTTACAGAAGGACCCAGCAGGTTTGCCACAAAGAGAAAAAGGCTAAGACATTTTGCAGCATTTTATTTTCCCATTTTCAACTGAGTTTTTGCTTGGGACGAAATACTGAGTGGTCTATAATGGCAATAGTGTTTGATACTCTAAATACCTTTGATCGCAATGACAGTTGCCTTCTACTACTTTTAAACGTATCTTTAGCCATTGCTGCTGTACAGTCACAATATCATCCATCTCTATGCCCTGACAGAAAAACTTGGTATTAATACCACTCTGCTAAAATTGTTTGATTTTTTCCTATTTTAAAGTGACTACAACTAAAGCTACTTAACTCTCTTGTTTTGTGTAACCAATGTACAAAAGTGGCTGAAAACTAGACACCTGAATCTAAATTAATTACAATCAGAAGGACCAATTCAGCAAAGCACTTTTGAATATGTAAACTAGTCCTCTTGGAGTACTACTTTACATACTCACAAATGATATTCACTAATCTCCACCTTGAGATCTTCACCTATGCCTACCCTATGTCTTATGTGAACCATGGAGGTGTCTGCTATTTTTGCTGTCAATGTGAAAGGCAGATTGCGTGCTGATCGAAAAATGGGAAATATCTAATAATTAATAGATAAATACTTAAAGTAAAATTAAGGAAGGGCATAGGAAGACATGTGCAAATGCTTACATCACACCAGCAGAAAGGAAGCCACTTGCTAATATGCTAATCACCAAAGTTACAGCAACATCTTCTCCAGTAGTACAAAGACCAAAGAGCGTCAAATGTACTTTAGCCATACCTTGGGGTAAGGTAAGTTGCACACTACATGTAGACAATAACTGGTACTGCAAGGTCCTCTCATAGAAATGAATGGAGGTAGGAATTAACACTAACATCACACAAGAACAGATAGGAAAATGACATAATGTATTGGCAATAATTTTCCATATTTTTAAATGTTAAAAAACTTTTAAAACATCAGGCACACACCAGTAAATATAGCTACAAGTAGTAGAGAGCACACGTTGCAAAACACAACCAGTCACAATCCGTACAGGCAGAGGTTCAATGTTTTTGTGATGTCCAGGGAAGTTTTCATAGTTAGATACCATTTCTCTACCATTTCTCTCCAGAAGTGATCCTTGACGTGGTTAAATACTGAGAGCAGGACTTCTCTCCATCTGCAGACCTCTCCCAAACCCTCACTGTCCATGTCAAAATACCAGCTTTACTACACGTCTTGGGCACTGACTGTATCCAAAGGGACCATGGGGACACCCTGGGCTTCTGAAAGACAAGCAATCATGGTATGTGTAACAAGTACTTAGATGCTTTACCAGCTAAGTGCACAAGTTTAGCTTTATACCACAGGCCTTGCTGGAATGGTAATTGGTAGCAAGGGAATGCCCTACCATTTCACACTCTCGTGGGGTTTTAGGTGACGCTGATTACACTCATATGGTAGTTTAGCCACCCACCTCGGGAACACCATTTCGGTAACAGACACAACTGCACTTTATTATTGATCTGCAGCCCTTAGTTTTTACCACAAAACTATCTAACTACAAAATATTGTGTTCAAAATATATATAGCCAAAATATAAACTACTATATCTCTAATGCAAACATGACAAAAATATCTACTACAAAATATTGACAGTAAAAATTATAGTGTTAGAAAATTATCAACTACAAAATGTTGCATTTAATAAAAATTATAAATTTACAAGAATATCTACCACCAAAATAGTGTTCCAAAATGTTCATAAAATATCTGTAAAACACATATTTTTGATTCCTACCAATTAAACGTATTAGAGAAATATCATTATTTGAAAACATACATAACATTTAAAAGTACTTTCTACAGAAAAATAAAGCAATTTACGAGATTTATAATTTTGAGCTATAAAGAGAATTTCAAATCTATTTAATCTTAAAACACAAATAACATGAAATAATTTTATAAATGATACACATGATTATACCATGAAAAAACAACACTCAATTAAATTAATAGATTTAAAGCAAATCACTAACATTATGAGGAACACGTGTATTAATAAATATAAAATATAAAAATAAATACACATATTTCAAAACACATACTCAATATTCACTCAACCATCATAAATAATAATTTATTAAATAGCAAACCTGTCTTAAAATATTTATTAAATAACATAAATATCAAACACACTAATAATATTCAAACAATAACAAAAAGGACTTAAAGAATGTTAACATTTCAAAAATATATTAAACACAACCATGCAAACATTAAAATATGTATATATTTATATTGCTGTATGATAAGATTCCCAATTCAAAATCCAAGCCAAACAACTTTAAGAAAAGTGTATATTTTTTGGATGGAAGGGAGATTCACTATTTGGAGGGGAGGTCAGATTTATTATTTTAATTCCTGTCCCACAAATATTGGTGAAAATGTATTCAATTGGGATAGAGGGAGAGATCAGAAAATTGCTATTCTAACTCCATATTGAATTGAATTGAATTGAAAGGGCACTTGTATAGCACATGGCTACCCGGAGGCCTCCCAGCGCTGAGCATGCCTAATCAGATGTAGCTAAGGTGACTTAGGGGAACAGAATAGTTTTTAATTAATAATTAATAATATCAACATAAAATTGGGGAAAGTCCATATATTGTGGGTGGGGTGGTGGTATTGTATTGACAATAACCCTGGGCAGAGTACCCGTAGTTGCGCTATGCGGAACTCAGCGAAGCAGTAAAATACTCTGCTGCGCTACGCGGAGTTCTGCATGTAGGTGGAGTTGCTTGTCCCATCCTTTTGCGTGACGTTTCTGCAGTACGCCAACACAGATTGCATGTTCAGGGGCAATTATTCCACGAACTGCACTACGCGGTCACGCATGTGCATGTTCATCTTGTTTTCTTCACTGTTATGGTGCTGGGGCCTACTTTTCAATCCTGCCTAAATCTTTTCAATCCTTTTTTCCCAAAACGTTTTTTCCGATCTGTTTTATTTATTATCTTTCCCTTGCTCTTCTTAAATGTATTTTGCATTCTTTCTACTTTTTGTGTGATTTTTACTGAGTTTTGTACTGTTTTTCTTTCTTATTTTCTTTCTAATTTTTTTTATTTCCTTCCTTCTTCTCCCTTAATTTTGTTATACTTTCTACATTTTTTTTCTGCCCGAACCACCCCCAGCATCATGGCAGAAACTCATGCCAAAAAGGCGTCAAAGAAGCCCCGGGGCCTTGTTTTCAGAGGTGGAGGTTGCAGTGGTAGTTTTCTTTCTGCAGCACCACCTCCCCTCCGGTTCCAGGTACAGGCTCCTTGAGCACCAGCATTAGTGGGCAAGGGTGCACCAGCAGTGTATCGCTGCTCTGGGTTCTGGCACACCCACAACCAGCTGACGCACCAGTGGTCCGACATCCTGGACCAAGAGCAGGTCCTGCTGGACCTGCTAGGGGTTGAGGTCGTGGTGCTTGGTGAGTAACTAATTTTTATTGTTAGTATTATTATTGTGTGTTCTATGTAATTGCTAATATTTTTTTACCCAAATAGCAAGCATGCTGCTCACATGCAGGTAAATTATGTAATTTTTACAAATCTTATATTATGCGGTTGTTTTTCTAGGCAGGTGCTCGGCTCTACCTAATTGTACCTGTTTGCAACTTTAGGCTCGCTTCGGGTGGTTATGTAAGAACTTAATTTAAGTAATGCAGACTAGAGAGAGACTCCTTTCCTTTGTCCTGTCACTACTAAGATAGTAATTATTAGTAATTTAACAGCACACATCCTCTCACTTTAGTTCATAGAACCTTTTTCTAGCTTGTACAGTGACAAGTAAACAAACAATTTGGTGTAGGCATGCGTTCATCTGTGCATTTAAAGACAAAATGCAAACTTAGTGAATTGGCCCATTAAAGGGGATTGAGAATGATTGTAAATGAGATCGGAACTTAGAAGCAAATATCATTTGTTGCAATTTATTCCAAAGTCTTTGGAATAGGTGGGGTAGGTAGGTTTAGGAAATGAGGAATCGATAGGACGGTCCGGAATACTAGTTGATATGATTTAGGATAGATCAATGTTATTGCAGTTGCAGTTTCCTGTCCAAAAATTGGTTTGGAGCCCTTATTTATTTACCACCAACTATTTATTGGAGGCAAAAGGTCATCAAAGGCGGGTGAGGGAGCTGGAAGTGCCTCCCAGCAGGAAGAACGTTTCTTGTCCGATGGCTCCGCTGGCCCCAGTAAGTCCTTCTGATGTTAACATTAGTATATACTTCCCTTACTTTTACTGCTCCTTAATTTGAACTGTTTTTGACCTGTTTCCTAGTTTTATTTTTTTCACAAATCCTCTGTGATCTACCTGTTAAAAAATCTTGTTATCCCTGCATTATCCTATTATTTGCTAAGTTATTTTATATTTCTAGTGTCTGAGAAGGCTTTCTTTTACTTTCTCATGCTCAATCAGTAAAACAAGAGAGTGGCCATGGTCATGCTGGTCACCTCAAAGTTGTGTCTTCTCCTTATCTAGGCCTAGAATTATTAGCATCAGTTGATGGCGAACTGACTGCTGTGCACCATGGCTGGAAGTAAGTATGAAGAGGAGGAGGACTGCACCATTACATTTGCCAACCAAGAAGACTTTATGTCCAGTTGTTTGGCCAGTTAGCCACTTCCTATTTCTTTTCGAAAACTCAGATTCACCAATAACTCTAGCCTCTCAATTCAGCCCTTTACAGGTTGTTTTCTTGAGATTGAGGCTTTTTAAAAATTGCCACCATCAAAAACAAAATGCCTAACTGGATATTTTAAAACTTTTGAAAGGACATATTGTGACTGTACGCAAATTGCTAGTGATGTGTGTGGTGTATGTATTTTCCACTAGATTCAAGCTAGCCTGGCTGATGTGGGCTGTTAGCCTGAAACCTGTCCCAGGATGCTTGTTTCCGGTCCAGGAAAGACTTGGCTTGGCAGTTCGGGCTGGACTGCTCCCATGAGGCACAGGGTCAAGACTGATTTGCATTAAGCTGTCTCTGAACTGGGGTGGCAAAGTGAGCTAAAGAACGATAATGAATCCAACCTAGATCTGTGTTTGGGGGTGAGTGTCTGAAGAGTTTCAGCGCTCGGTCCATCATCTCCTTCTGTTCGCTTTGAAAGTGAAAGTGAGCATTTGATTTAACAGAGCATGGCCATGATGGGAAAGGAGATAATTGTGTGGTACAGGTGCTCCACCTGCAGACAGTAGCAAAGTTTAACAGATTATGCGACCCTAGTAGGTCTGTTTAGGGCGCAATCTGAGCTGGCATGCCGAGACTAATTTAACTAAACGAGAGAGAAGAAGAATACTTATATACTTCATAGTGCTTAAGGCCTGGAACTGTAATCACATAAAAATCGAATGAGCCGAGGAATCGAGGATGTCAGCAAAGGTTATGTACTGCTAGTGCTACTGTACAACTATATCATTTTATATGTTACTATTTTGCTAAGAGTATTGGTTACAATTTTTTTTTCTATCTTGATATAGCTATTCCTGCCAATCCACCACCATCCAACAGGCAGGAGAAAGCAGCCAGGACCCGTCAAAGGAAGCTGGAGGCCATCAGGGCCGAATATCAGAGGCTGGTGGTCCTGGAGGATGAGGAGGCGGCAGCAGCTGCAGCCTCTAATTCCCCTGGCCCCAGCCAGGCCCCAATGTCTCCAGTAGTACGGAACCGTGGTCAGGCAGCCGCCTGAATCCATTCATCAACCACTGCTGCTCCCCCTATAGAGTCTATTGAGCCTTTCAGCGCTGCATGCTCCAGAGGATGGCGCAAATGGAAGCCAGGATAGAGGAGCAGTTCGACCAGCTGGAGAGGAAGCTCCAAGTCCCAGCCCTCTACTAGGTCTCTCTTGCCCCTTTTTAAATTTTTTATTTAGTGGATGGGACTTGTTGGGTAGAGGATAGGAATGTGGGAGTTGGGGAAATCTTGAGGTTTTTGGATTTTTTTTTACTGACATTTATGTGGACACTTTGGACTTTCTTTACTTTGGACATTGGTTGGGGTTAGGGAGAGTGGTGGGTCAGGTGTTGTGGTCTTTAGTTTATTTGTTAGGGAAATACATTTTGTATGGCTGTACATATGATTTAATTGCTTTTTGGGGGTTGCTCCTTTACTTTGCACTGTTTCCTTTGCAGCACAGGCCCGCAGCCAGCTTTGAAAATCTGCCAATAGTGTAACACACCAACAGATAGTTCTGCAGTACCCTCCCTTGTTCTACTACTCTCTCCTCCTAGTCTCTGCAGTCTGTATCTATATTAACTCCTAAGGACTCGGAGTGGGTGTGTGAATTTCCCTAGTATATAGATTAGTGTTGCTCAACAATCCCTCACAGTTTTTCTCTTACCTGTGATTAGGCGAAGTGATGGCTGCATGGTTATACTAAGGTACCATGGTGGTGGTAGTAGACAGTAACAACATGCTGATGGAGTAGTAATTGAATACTAGTGAAACCACCAGATCCAGAAGTGAGGTTCCACTCCCTCCTAGCCAAACTCAAACTGTAGGATGAGGAATATTCTTCGCAGGAAACAAATTAAATCGAAATAAAAAATGGAGGTAATGATGTTTTATATGCAAGCTTTGCATACAAAATTGAGAAAGTCACCAGAGGGAGACTAGAGTATGACTAGTAGTAGTACCCAAGAAGAAGATTGCCAAGTGAGAAAACATGATGAGCAATGCTAAAGTAAAATAAATAATCAGAATGGTGAGCTAGTAAAAGTCAACTCGAGCTATGAAGTGGACAAGCGTGACCTTTAGTGCTGGTAGGATGATGATGCTAGCAATTATCAATTATGTTCCTCTGAAAAAAAAAAAAAAATTGAATACTGTGCATGGGTGGGCAATCTAATATATAATCTTGCCAGTGTGGGCTATACTTCGAACAGAAGAAGATCTTTGCCTTGCCTTGAGTTGGTGTTGCTTTCACATATCTGCCCCACCAAGTGTGTGATCAATTAATGGTGTAAATTTAATTTAGTCACACCTCAATAAACCACACAGCCCAGGAGAAGAGGGTTAGGGGTTTCATGAATGGCTGGGAAGGGGATTTGAGGGAAAGGTTTGACAAAGACGAACACTACACACGGACAACATATTCTTCTTGGCAGCCAACCATCATAAATCTGTTATGGGAGGAAAAGGGAATGGAAAAGCATGCATGATGATGACTACTAGTACATGTAAACTAAATCAAATTGTCCATCTGCCCTCAGAGAGACGCAAGTTACATTATGTTCTGTAACTGTTGAATCACGCTTTGAAAGATATCCAATGGGCCCGATTCACAGAACTAACTTAAGACAAAATCCTAAACTTACTACCATTTTGATATTCACATAAGGCACTTACTCATTTTGGTATTCACAGAAGGCACTTACTCATTTCGGTATTCACAGAAGTTAGGAGTCCTAACTTTAGGACTCCTAAATGCCTTCTGTGAATACCGAAAGTCTTAAATTAGGATTTTTCTCAGTTTAGGAGTAGTAAAGTTAGGACTCCTAACTTTAGGACTCCTAAACTGAGAAAAATCCTAACTTTAAGACTTTCGGTATTCACATAAGGCATTTAGGCGTCCTAAAGTTAGGACTCCTAACTTCTGTGAATACCGAAATGAGTAAGGGCCTTCTGTGAATACCAAAATGAGTAAGTGCCTTCTGTGAATACCAAAATGGTAGTAAGTTTAGGATTTTGTCTTAAGTTAGTTCTGTGAATCGGGCCCCAGAACTTTCCACCACAGAAATGTGGGGAAAAGGTTTTTTTTTGGACAATTGTTTAGGTTTGCAAGTGATTCTGGGTAACAGACCCTGGTGGGAGGCAGTCAAGTCACCCCATCCTGGATTCCCCTAGGTGTCTAGTTTTAAAAAATTTATAGGTTTGCTAGGTCTCCCAAGGTGTCCATGGTAGCAGCACAAATGAATGATGTTATTGTACTGCTCACTCAGGGAAAGACTGGTGCACTTGTTATATTTGTTATTGGCCCTCAATGTCCATAAGCACCGGGTCCAGACACTCTGCTTCTCATCCTGCTGAAAATATGCAAACAAAAAACTGCAGCCAGGTCCTTCGCCTGGAACGCGCCCAAAGTCTGGAACTCTATTCCCCTTCACATCAGAACTAATTCCATATTTTGCAAAATTCAAAAGTCAACTCAGAGTCTTGTTCCTCGACTGCTCCCTAGTAAACTGATAGTAACAGCCGGAACGCTGAAGCAGACACCTCGCTTCGCTTTGACTCTTTGTCCTCAATGACTTCTACCCCTGCCGCGCCCTTGACCCCGTTTGTGTCACGCCTCCTTGAACGTGGAGCTCTACTCAGGACAGTAGCTTTCCACTAAGACTTTCAATGACCTCAGCGCCTCATGGCTACGCTGCAACCCATACTTGCTATGAATGTACTGTACAGCGCTATATATAACTTCTTAATAAATAAATAAATAAATTATATATATATATATATTTTATTTTTTTCCCCAAACCGAACACCATTCTCCTTTACAAAACGGGACACCAACACCACAAATTCAGTTGTTTTTTAGATTTATTCACCAGATAGTTCTGCTGTAACTGTCATGCTCTACGGGAAACGCTTCCTCCCGCTCTTGAGCACGTAGTCGCGAGCCCCGCCCGCTGTTTTCTGTCAGCGGGCGAAGGCGGTGCCTGAGGCTTACTTAAGGGAGAGATCCGCGTCGGTAACGCGCTTTGTGTTCCAACACGGATCCCACCAGGCCTCCTCCGCTTCACGCCACAGCTCTTACCTGATTACCTTCAACCGCAGTTGGTTGTCTGCTTTGCTTGCTCTTGGTTGCCGGGCTTCTCCTTTTACCTTCTCCTTCCTGGGTTGTCTGATGCTCTTCCAGAGCTCTACATTTCGTAGCCTCTTGCCAGCCTGCAACTTTGTTTCCTGATAGTCTCAGTCTGTTAACCCTTGGCTTCCTGGCAGCTTGTTTCTGTAACACTAAGAAACAGCAAGGGTTGTAAAGGATCTCAGTTTCTTCACTTTCCAGTGTCATTTTGCTTATTAGATATAGACAAAAAGTCACACCTATCTGATGGTCTGTTATTCAGAAGTGTTCTTCTATGGTCTTCTTAGTTTCTGTTAAATCTCTTCTTGCTGCAAAGGGAAAAGAAAGACAATATTAATGATATTAGAAATCCTATTTTGTGTTGTTACAAGTTATCCTGCACTTTTTGCTCTATTTTTCCTGTGCTCTCTCCTGTCCAGGGAAATGAGTTTTTTTTTTTTCCCTAATTCAGGAGTAACGGATATTTATTTTTAAAGGGTCCTATTTACTCCTATGGTTCTTTCAACATAGGTTTGTATATTATTGTTAATCTCTTGTTTAATGTCGAACTTCTGCAGTCCTTTCATATACTGAACATTGTCCTTCCATTTAGACACTGGGAGTATTCTACAGCCCATGGGAGTTGTTTTCCCTCACGTACTTGGCATATTCATTTACAGGTATCTTCTTAGAAATAAGGGGGGGTTAACATACAGCCATACTTGTATTCTTGATTAGCACTTACCTGTTGTTTTCTCCTTCAGGAGTCCTGGAAATCACCCCGCAGAAGATCCAGTCGACTCCTGCTCCCTTTCCTTGTTTTGTTTCCCTCCTTCCCCACCTTCCCTCTTTTTCTTTGACCTAGTTGGGCGAAGGAGGTAGGTGACAGAAGTTGGGACCTAGCCTCGCTTCCATTCATTTTGTCCCTGCAGTAAATCCAGGTGAGCCTCACAGAACGCGAAGCCCACTTTTTACATTACTGCCTGGGCGTTATGGAGGAACATCTGATAACATTAGCTGATGTGACAAGTTTGATAGGGAATTTACAAAAAGAAACCCAGGCTCTAACCCTTAGAGTTGATTCCCTACAGCAAGCCTCTCAGACTCCTCACTCTCCTGATCTGTCAACAGAGTCTCATACACCCTCTTTTGCTTCACATCCTTCTGCATCTAACACTATGCCTCCGGTGTATCATATCACAACTCCCTCTTCTATACCTTTAGCACCCCAGAGAGATTCTTGGGTGACCCAGCCAAATTTGCAACTTTTGTTAACTAGTGCCAATTGCACTTTATGTGCAAAGCTTCCTGCTTCCCCACTGAGCAATCCAAGGTGGCACTCGTCTTATCATATTTAGGTGGTACAGCCGCTACCTGGTCAGTTCCCTTCATGGATAGAAATGATCCTCTGTTGTATGAATATAGAGTCTTTAAAGAGGAGCTAAGGAATTTATTTGACAGACATTTGTTCATGCAGTCTGTGGACACTGAGTTATTAAACCTCAAACAAGGATCTAAGGATTTAATGTCTTACAACTCCTGCTTTAACAGATTGGTGGCTGAAGCCGGTTGGCCGGAACCCAAACGAGGTGCTCTTTTCTACAAAGGCCTGAGAGAAGAACTGAAGGATATGTTAGCACAAGTGGTAGACCCACCAGAAACCTGTGATGTCTTGATCGATTTTGTGGTGAAACTGGATCACCGTTTGCATGAGAGAAAATGGATAAAAGCCGTATTGAAGCCAAGCACTCTACTGTTATAGAAAGGAAACCAGAGACAGACAAGCCAGTCGAGGAGCCAGAACCCATACAATAGGCAGCATTAAAGGGCCTCTGAGTCAGGAAGAACGGCAGAGATGATGGGCTAATAATGTGTGTCTATATTGTGGCAAATCAGGTCACTTTCTGAAGGAATGCCGCGTCAAACCTAAACAACGTACGGAGTCGGGAAACTGACTCACATGAGCATGGTGGATACAAATCGCTCAGGTGAAACAGGCTTAATGGTCTCCCACCTGGAAGGGATAACTCTCACTTCTCATCCTCTACTAATTTTTTTTTATCTCGGTTCAGCTTAGTTGGGGTGAGCAAAGCATAGACGTACGAATCATGATTGACTCAGGTGCCACTGGAAATTTTGATGATTCAGCCTTGGTTGAGAACCTGAATATACCTGGGGAACCAAAAAAGACAGTGGACATAGTTAAGACCATTGATGGAAGGCATATGAAGTCTGGGCCTGTTACTCATACCACCAAACAGTTAGGTATGCCCTTTCTAGATAAACAGCATGAAACCATCCATTTCAATATCATCTCTTCGCCACAGTTCCAGGCCTTCATCGGTCTTCCTTGGTTGATGAAACCCAACCCTGATATTAATTGGGAAGACCAACCCGTAGCTTTCACTTCTGAGTTCTGCAAGGACCACTGCCTAGATCCTTCAACAATAATGCAACACATGGCTGGTAGTACTGATTTTGATTTACCTGTATTACCTGACTGTTACGAAGAGTTCAGAGAAGTGTTTGATGAAGAGAAAGCCTCTGCCTTACCACCCCATCGGCCCTACGACTGTCGCATTGACCTGGTGGCCGGGGCCCAAATCCTGCGTAGTCGCATCTATGCATTGACTGAAAAAGAAAACACATATTAGATGGAGTACCTAGACGTTATGTTACAAAAAGGATTTAGTCGCCCGTCTAGATCTGCAGCATCTTCCCCTCTTTTTTTTATACCAAAGCGGTAAGGGGGCTGCATAGATTACAGAGCCCTCAACTGTGTGTCAATTAAGAACCGATACCCGTTGCCTCTGATTCAAGAGCAACTCGATCAAGTGAAACAAGCTTCTATTTTTACCAAGTTGGATTTAAGAGGTGCGTATCACTTGGTCCGTGTATGGCTAAGGGATGAATGAAAGACTGCCCTCTGCACGAGATTCAGGTTGAATGAGTAATTGGTGATGCCCTTTGGGCTGTGTAATGCCCCTGCAGCTTTCCAGTACTTCAATGATGACATTTTAGGAGAAACCCCAGATGTAAATACCATTGCTTATATTGATGATATTCTGACCTACTCTATATCTATTGAAGAACATATCAGACATGTAACGAGTGTTCTAACACGTCTCAGAGATAACCACATTACGTGAAATTGGACAAAGGCAAATTTCATGTTGCTGAAGGCACCTTCTTAGGTTTTGTATTGTCAGCAAAAGGAGTGTCCATGGATCCCCAAAAGGTCGCTGCCATCACTGAGTGGCCCTCCCTATTCAGTGAGTCCTGATCGTGTTTTAGGAGGTACCTTTTCAGAAGAATCCATGTTGAAAGAGGTGGCTCATACACACAAATCTGAAGAACTCAAAGACTTAGAAACCAAACACACTTGGGTCCAGTTTAACAACGTAGTCTATGTGCAGGGTGGCTAAGCTCTCCCTACAAAAACCCTTCAGTTACAAGCACTGGGCTGGTGCCACACACACACATTGGCAGGTCATCCTGGTCACAAAAAGACCCTTGCCCTACTTAAAAAGTATTTTTGGTGGCCATCCATGAATCAAGATACCCAGTTGTATGTACACAATTGTTGTATTTGCGCACAAAGTAAAAGTTCCCATCAGGTACCAGCAGGATTTTTAACTCCTCTGCCTACACCACCAACACCTTAGCATTCCATCCCGATGGGCTTCATTGTAGAACTGCCTCCTACAAAGCAAGGGCATACCATCATATTTGTAGTTGTTGACATGCTATCCAAAATGTCCCATTTCATACCCTTGAAGAATCTGCCAACTTCTGAAGAGCTAGCTTGTGTATTTCTCCAACAAGTAGTGCGCATTCATGGCCTGCCCTCTGTTATTGTATCAGACAAGGGCCCTCAATTTGTGTCCCACTTTTGGAAGGATTTGAACAAATTGCTAGAGATTGATACACAGCTTTCTACTGCCCATCACCCTCAAACAGACAGTCAGACAGAAAGGGTCAACCAGTGTAGCGAGCAATACCTAAGGTGTTAGCTCTCACAGGAAGGTCGATATTTGGACACAGTTCTATCAACTGCAGAGTTTGCGGATAACAACAGTGAACATGTATCTATTGGGGTATTGCCTTTTTTTTGCAATTAGGAATTTCACCCTTGCTGTGGTTTTGTATCACTTTTAGTTTATTCTGACTCTCCTGCTGCTTTGGATTTGGTGTCTTGTCTCCAAAACATTCATGTTTCTGCCAAAAAATCCTTCTAAGAGGCAAAGAGCAGGTATAAAGATCGTCATTGTCGACCATCAGATTATGCTGTAGGAGACAGGGTGTGGTTGTCCACTTGCAACATCCAGAAAAAAGGAACAAACAAATTTAAACCCCGCTTTATTGGTCCTCATGTTGTTTCTAAAGTGGTAAATCCTGTTGTTCTGAAACTCGACTTGCCAGACTCATTGCACATCCACCCTGTCTTTCATGTGCCATTGTTGAAACATCTCGCCCCTGGTACTGTTGTTCCTGCACAACCCCCCCCCTGTTTTGGTGGATGATAATCTTGAGTATGAGGTGGCGTATATTATGGACTCTTGCAGAGTGCGTCGTCTGTTGCAGTACCTGATCCACTGGAAGAGTTATGGGTCTGATGAGAGGACATGGGGACAGGCATCTAATGTGCATGCTCCCCGGTTGGTTTGCTTGTTTAATTGGCGCTATCCAAACAAATCAAAACCTGTTGGGGGAGGGTCTTGGGGAGTGTGCTGTCATGCTCTATGGGACGTCCTCCCGACCTTGTGCATGTAGGCGCGAGCCCCGCCTGCTGTTTTCTGTCAGCAGGCGAGGGCGGCGCCTATGGCATACTTAAGGGAGGGATCCACCTCAGTAACGAGCTTCACATTCCAACACGGATCCTGCCAGGCCTCCTCCGCTTCATGCCGAAGCTCTTACCTAATTTTCTTCGACCGCAGTTGGCTGTCTGCTTTGCTTGCTTTGCTTGCTCTTGGGTGCAGGGCTTCTCCTGTTACCTTCTCCTTCCTGGGTTGCTCTTCCGGAGCACTCCGTTTCGTAGCCTCTTGCCGGCCTGCAACTTTGTTTCCTGATAGTCTCAGCCTATTAACCCTTGGCTTCCTGGCAGCTCGTTTCTGTAACACAAAGAAACAGGAGGGGTTGTAAAGTATCTCAGTTTTTTCACTTTTCAGTGTCATTTTGCTTATGAGATATAGAAGAAAAACCACACTTATCTGATGGTCTGTTAATCAGAAGTGTTCTTCTATGGTCTTCTTAGTTTCTGTTATATCTCTTCTTGCTTCAAAGGGAAACGAAAGACAATATTAAGAATATTGGAAATCCTACTTTTGTTTTGTTACCCTGCACTTTTTGCCGTGTTCTCTCCTGTCCAGGGAAATTTGTTTTTTGGTTTTTCCCTAATTCAGGAGTAACGCATATTTATTTTTAAAGGGTCCTATTTACTCCTCTGGCACTTACAACATAGGTTTGTATATTATTGATCAATTCTTGTTTAATGTTGATCTTCAGCAGTCCTTTCACATACTGAACATTGTCCTTCCATTTCAATCAATAAATCAATCAAAACATTTATAGAGCGCGCTACTCACCCGTGAGGGTCTCAACGTGTTGAAAGGGGTGCAGCTGCTACTGCTCGAAAAAGCCAGGTCTTGAGGAGTTTCCTGAAGGTGAGATGGTCCTGGGTTGTTCGTAGGTGTGCGTGGAGGGAGTTCCATGTTTTGGCTGCCAGGTAGGAGAACGATCTTCCTCCGGCGGTGGTTCTGCGAATCCGTGGAACGGTGGCGAGGGTGAGGCTGGCGGAGCGGAGCTGGCGGGTGGGAGTGTAGAGCAACAGGCGGTTGTTGAGGTATTCTGGGCCTATGTCGTGGAGCACTTTGTGTGCGTGGGTGAGGAGCCTGAATGTGATCCTCTTGTTGACGGGGAGCCAGTGCAGTTTTGTCAGGTGGCCGGATATGTGGCTGTGGCGAGGGATGTCGAGGATGAGTCGTGCAGAGGCGTTCTGTATGCGTTGTAGTCGTTTCTGAAGTTTGGCGGTGGTTCCTGCGTATAGGGCGTTTCCGTAGTCCAGTCGGCTGGTGACGAGGGCCTGGGTGACCGTCTTTCTGGTTTTGGTGGGGATCCACCTGAAGATCTTTCGGAGCATGCGCAGAGTGTTGAAACATGATGTCGAGACGGCGTTGACTTGCTTGGTCATCGTGAGGGAGGAGTCCAGGATGAATCCCAGGTTGCGTGCGTGGTCCGAGGGTGTCGGTGTGAAGCCCAGTGCTGAGGGCCACCAGGAGTCGTCCCAGGCGGCTTGGGATTGCCCGAGGATGAGGACCTCCGTCTTGTCTGAGTTCAGCTTCAGGCGGCTGAGCTTCATCCTTTCTGCGACGTCTTTCATTCCTTCCTGTAGGTTGGTTTTGGCGGTGGCTGGGTCTTTGGTGAGGGAGAGTATCAGCTGGGTGTCGTCGGTGTAGGTGATGATGTTGATGTTGTGTTTGCGTGGGGGCTCATGTAGATATTGAAGAGGGTAGAGCTGATCGATGAGCCTTGGGGTACACCGCAGATGATCTTGGTGGCTTCTGAGCGGAAGGGAGGGAGGCGGACTCTCTGGGTTCTGTCGGAGAGGAATGAGGAGATCCAGTCCAGGGCCTTTCCTTGGATCCCAGTGTTGAAGAGGCGGGTTATTAGGGTGCGATGGCATACGGTATTGAAGGCTGCCGAGAGGTCCAGGAGGATGAGGGCGGTTGTTTCTCTGTTGTCCATCAGGGTCATGATGTCGTCGGTGGCTGCGATGAGGGCTACCGAGGCACAAGATGGCTGCCAACACTTCCTGATTCAGAGTGTTGGCAGCCAATTAGCATTCAGCTCGTGCTCGGGAGGGTTCGGGGAGGGTGCGGGGAGGATCCGCGGATCCTCCCCGGCCATAGATATCACTAACTTTTAACTCTAATTTTCTCAGGAACTACTGAACGGATTTACACCATTTAAGCAAAAGGCACGAGTCTGAACTGAGGACTACCTCCTTGCCAAATTTGGTGTAATTCCGTTCAGCAGTTCGGGCTGTAGCTGCGACAACAGGTCCTATGGGAAATTGCATGGGGAAAACGCGTTTTGGAACCCCCCTTTTTTCTCGGCCCCTGCTTGACGAATCACCACGAAACTTTCAGGGTAGGAGCGTAGCGGAGCTGGCCAAAAGTTTGGAAAAATTTCATGAAGATTCATCAACCGGCGCCAAAGATATTCCCAATAGAATGTTGCGGATTTCCTATGGAAAATAGGTCCTAACTATAACTATCTACTGGCGACCGCCAGTAGATAATATGTATATATATATATATATATATATATATATATATATATATATATATATATATATATATATATATATATATATATATATATATATATATATTTACTGACAAAAACAAAGGTTGCGGGGACGTTATAGTTAGACTCAGATTTCCCTAATATAAAAACAAGGGAAATTCAGCAGTTATAGTTACCTGAGCTAACTATAGCTTACACCCCTGCAATGCACTGCTTATGATGTTACATGTTACAGAACTCATGACATGGTCAAGTGACATCACTCATGACATTGCAAATTACATTACTGATGACATCATTCAGTGATTGTAAGAATTTTGCAAACGTTTCTGAGACTTAACGATACATACTAAGCTACTGCACAAGTTAAATTACTATTATTTCTGTACTACTAAAAAGTGACTTTTTCTAACATATGTGATCTGAATGGTTGTGTGACTGTCTGTATTTGTGTGTGAGTGGCTGTATTGGTGAGTGGGTGGGTATGTGAGTAGATGTAAGGGTGGTTGAATGGCTGTGTGAGTGGCTATATGAGTGAATGACTGGGTGTATAAGTGGCTGCATGGGTGAGTGAGTGGCTCTTAGAGTGGGTGTTGGGTTAACTGAGTGGGTGTGTGAGTGGCTTTATTGGAGAGTGAGTGTGTGTGTGTGTGAGTGGCTCTATGGGTGAGTGAGTGGTTGTGTGAGTGCTTGTATGGATGTGTGAATAGGTATATAAGAGGCTGTGTTGGTATGTGAGTAGGTGCAAGAGTGGTTGTATGGGTGACTGAGTGGCTCTGTTGAGAGGCTGTATGAGTGAGTGAGCAGAGTGTGAGTGGCTGTATAGGTGAATAAGTGGATATGGCAGAGGCTGTATTGGTGAGTGACTGTGTGAGTGACTGTATGGGTAAGAGAGGCGCTGTGTGAGTAGGTGTATGGGTGTGTCAGAGGCTTTATAGCACCTTGATGATTAGATGGTGGTGGGGTACTCAGGGACTACCTTCTTGGGCCCTGAGATCACTGGGCATTGTAGTCTCCCACAGGATAGCAAGATTGGTGTCATTGTTGTCCCATGCCTTGGGACAATTGAATGCACTTTATAGCACTATGATGATCGGCAGATAGTGGGGTCGTCATGGACTGCCTCCTGGGGCCCTGAAATCACTGGGCATTGTAGTCCCTCAACAGGAAAGCAAGTTAGCTGTCGTCATTGTCCCCCTCCACTTCTATAATAAATCTTGGGTTCCTGGTGAGAGCAGAGTCAATGCTTCTCCCTTTAGGCTAGTATTAGTAGTCAAAGTTGTAAAATCACCTGGAATCTCCATCCATTTGGTCCCACCCTGTCCACCTTAGTAGTATGCAAAGGTCTTCCTGCCTTTTACCAGGATGATGGACAGCTTAACAAAAGGTACCATAGCGCATTTCCCACCAATTTTGGTGATACTTTCTTTGTGCTGAGGAATATGAGGACTTTTTTTTTAACCCTTCAAAATTCACACAAAAAAACAAAGGTCTCAAGGACGTTATGATTAGGATCAGATTTCACTTGTATAAAACCAGTGAAATTGAGCAGTTATAGTTAGCTGAGCTATCTATAACTTACGCCCCACAATACACTGCTTATGAACTCACATATTATATCACTCATGACATGGTCAATGACATCACTGATGACATAGCAAATGACATCACTGATAACATAACTGATTACATCATCCAGAAACTGTAAGTATTTTGTAAACATTTCTGAGAATTAAAGATATATACTGAGCTACTACATTAGTTAAATTCCTATTCTTTCTGTACTAATATTATGTGATACTATTTCTAACATATGTGATATGAGTTGTTGTGTGTATCCATGTATGAGTGGCTGTATGGGTCTGTGGGTGGGTGTTTGAGTGGCTGTATTGGTGAGTAAGCGGGTGTGTGAGTGGCTGTAAGGGTGACTGAGTGGCTGTGTGAGTGGCTTTATGGGTGGGTGATTGGGTGTGTGGGTTGCTGTATGAGTGGCTGAGTGGCTCTGTGAGCAGCTGTATGGGTGTGTGGCTGGGTGTGTAAATGGCAGTATAAGTGAGTGAGTTGGGTATATTCAGACCACTCCTCTTCCTGTCCTTCGTTGTAACATTGAAGGAGCAGATTTTTGCTTTTCGCCTGGGGCTGCCCATTAGTGCAGGACTTTTGAACCCAGGTCATGGATAGACTCACGCACACGGAGGCGATTGGCACGCGCAGCAAGAGAGCTCAGCGTCTGTGCAGCTCTGCTGGCCCGAGACCAACAACCATCATAAATACATGCAGGAGGCACATGAAAGCAAACCTACTACATCGATTTAGATGTCGGAATGTCGGCGCATTCCAAATATGCTGCAGTGAGCTGCTTTCTGGACTCGGCACGTCTTTAAACCAAAGTGAAAATCAAGATGGCGGCCCCCTTTCTGCTACGATCACAGTGGAATGATGGCGCCGACTTGATCCACTTGCTGACCTACCTCCTACTGCAGGGTGAGTGCTAGTGGTCATTGCGGCATGCAGCAGGACCAATTACTGCCCACAGCCTTCATCATATACGTCTAGATGACCCCTGCAGTCTGACCACATTCAGCACAATCTCGCGCTTTCCCAAAATGCAAATGGCGGCTTAGACCGGGCAAAACTTTATTCAAGACGTCACACAATACCCCGCTGCTGAGAATTCCCATGCTGTAAGATTGCTGACCAAAGCGCTTCAACTGCATAGAAGCAGCCCGGTCTTCAGACAACGGTGAAAAAGATCAAAGCCAGGCTGTCAGAGAAGAGCGCTGAGACACCTACCACGGTAGCGGCTCAGCACGTGTGTAACAGCTGATGTGGGGAATGGCTTCTACGCGGAGGGGGCCAACAGGAATAAAGTGCTCACGGAGGAATGGATCGGAGGAGGGGGGTTCCCTGAAATGTAAATAAACTGAGTGGGGAGGCGATCCGGAGGTGCCTTGCCTGAACCTAAAATGGTGGCTTTCTCTTCCTCATGAGTCCACAGCATAGGGGTCTTCCCCTAACTACCCTGAAGAGACAGCAGCAACTCCAGAGTGGTCCCCGGATCTGTCCCACTACCAGCTGGGATATCCACTGCAGTGGGGACATGTGGAGACAATCATTCAATTTTCAGTCTATTTGTTAGAAATAGCAGAAACAGCTCAGGTCTCAAGGGAAGTCCTCGTTAGTGTCACAAGCAATCCGAGTGGGATACTAGAGGTCCCCACCGGACCCTATAATGGTGTCCATCTCTCCCCATGGCAGCTATAGCGCAGAAATACTCTCCTCCTCGGGAGGCAAGCGGACACTGACTCTGGCCGCAAGCTTCTCCATTACACAACAAACACCCTCCCGAGCGAAGGTCTAAAATGGGTACCGGCTATTACTAACTCCAAGGTAAGAATCCCTTGCCTGACCCAAAGATGGCTGCCACAGTGTTCCCTACCACGTCGTGCTACTCCTCTGAGAAAAAAAACGAACTTCGACCAGAACTTAAACACATTCCGCATCTGGCCTAAATAGCAGCCCCAGCTCCTTATCTGGTTTGTTTTTTACTCCCCCCTTCTTTTACCTCTATCCTCCAGTGGGGACATGCTCTTCCACTACTTGACTATGCTACTGTAGCCTATGTATCTATTCAAAATTGTTTTTCCTGAACGCTGAGACCTGAGCAACATGGCTGATTCCCGGTGGAGCTGCTAGACAGCTTTTGAGGAGATTTACCCTGGTTTCCCCCTCGACTAGTGTTCCCTCTAATTATTTTTATGTTTGTGCAGCAGTGACCTGCTTGTGTGCGCACATTTCTTGTTCGTGTGCGTTACTGAGTGATACTTGCAAAAATGGTACTACTTTCTATTGAGACTAGAAAGGACGCTTACCCAAACATTAAAAAATTAAAGAGTGAATTGAAAGCACATTTCGCTGCTAAATTGTTTAACAAGCATTGGCAATCCCAACAGGTCTGTCTTTAATGTACTGCACCCTGTACTTATACAGTCACACCACTCCTCCTGCGCTCTCAATGAACACTGAGAACTTACACTCAGGCATATTACTCACCCTGCACTCCAATTACCACACACTTACAAAGATACACCACCTACCCTACATTCACTCAGACATATTGCTTACCCTACATTCAAGCACTTTGCTTAACCTGCATAGATGTACTCATAAACACACTGCATTTAGGCACATTATTCACTGTGCACACACGCACAGATACACCATTCATTCTACTCTCACACGGACTAACTCACCTTACACTCATACATGCACACCACTCATTCTAGACCCCGCAAGCCATCCCTTCACCCTGAAATCCCAATGCATACAACTCACCCAGCACTCACATTGCTCACACTGCACTCATACAAGCAAACTGCTCATTTTAATACTCACAGAGATAGACCTGAACCCTACGTTCACAATACACACCATTTAACCTGCACTCCGGGGTCACAGCTGTGACCTTTAGCTTGCTCCCTGCTACTCCTGGCACTTCCTTTGCGATTCCTGGCCTCAGAGGGGCAAAACGTTTGCTTCCTCTGAGGCCAGGTGTTTGTAAAGGAAGTGCCAGGAGTAGCAGGGAGAAAGCTAAAGGTCACAGCTGCAACCCATGACTCACATCCTCTGGCATGCACTATACACACCACTAACCATGCACTCATTGTAAACTCACCTGGTTCAAGTCTCAGTGCTGTCCCAATATCCCTTGATTCTGTGTAAGTCACTTAATTTCCCCGTTTCTTATAAACAATTAATGTTAACTGGTGCTCATGTAAAGGACTCCCATACATTTAGGTCTAGTTCACGCTGTATAAGAACTGCAGAAAAATGCACAAAGAGGTAAAAACAAAGCCTTAACATAAGGAAAGACAAATAGATACCAATTTCTTGGCTGGTTTTTACAAAAGTGAACTAGAAAACTTTGATAAATTACAGCTTCCCCTTGTGTGATCCTAGGCAAAAAAAGTATTTTACTCAATCTTTTTTTTTCTTCATTATTGCATTTGCAAACACTTTCAAATATGTGAGTTCAGACTACCACTTGTACAGAAATCTGTTCTCTTTGATTTAATAGACTATATTTCTCTGTTATAGTCTTACCCACTTATAGGGGTTAAAAGACAGCTTCTTGCCTCAGTTCACTACTGGTTCATGTTTTAAAACTAACACTTGTAATATGTACTTCTCAGTGAATTGCTATAAGTGACTATTATGTCAAAGGTTCCATATGTTAAAGGAACACATGTTTTTGAATGTTGATGAGACTTTATTACATTTTACATGATGTTTGTTGTATTAGTTACATAGCAAACATTTCCAAGCCTCGGCTCCTGCACAGGCTCTAAGGTCCTAGCCTGGCTCTAAGGTCCTAACCAGACTCCTAGCTTGGTTCTGGTTCTGCTCACCCTTTTAATCTGTTGGCACGCCCATTGTACTTTTCTCTGATTTGTTTTCACAAAGTGCTTTTAGTAACCCCTGCAGTGCTCCTGACAGTCACAGAGAGGAACTGTAATTATTAAGAATAATGTTGTGGAGAAATCACATATGGGAGTAAAAGAAGAGGAGTGTGTAGTAATCAAGTCCACACTGGTAGGTATGATTCAGATGATTTATTCAGGTTGGTTACAGGATCAGTAGTTAAGACAGTGAAGAGCCAGAGAAGAGCCCTTAAAGAGCCCCACCAGGAGCAGCCAGCCAGGCGCTCAGCCCATCTCCAACTGTGTGTTTCACAGATCAACATTCCACATGATGGAGAAGTAAATAGGAAGAAACACACTGTACCAAGATATAACATATCCTCCTTCCTTCCAAACGAATAACCAAACAAAGAAATAAAGAATAAGATAAAGAGCTCAGAAGAACCAAACTAAATAGAACGATACAAGGGCGAACAGAGCGAAGGTAGAAAAAGAGAAAAGAAGCAAAGTTCTTAAGGAAACAGAAAACAAGCAAAGGTCTTAAAGAAACAAATAACATAACTTGTTTCCCATCCTCCTTTCTACAAATGAGAAAAAAAAACATCAATGAGTACTCCCTCTGCACTCCAACTGGCCAGGTGGGTGTGCGAGAGAGCAATCACATCAGTAAGAACAAGATGATAGAGAAGACGAAAAATGCGTAAGATTAATCATGCTTCCCTGTGATAGAATAAAAGATAACAAAACAATTTTTTTAACAGCACTGGGTAAAACAACAGATGAAGATCATAGCACCCAGTGAACATGAAGTTAAAGCACAAGGCGACTTACATTAACAGTAACGTGAAGCGCAGGGCAGCTTACACACAAAAGAAAAAAGAACATGAAGCGCAGGGCGACTTATACATACATAACATGAAGCGCAGGGCGGCTTATACCAACATGAAGCGCAGGGCGACTTATACACAACTATAACGTGAGGCGCAGGGCGGCTTACACACAAAACACAAAACACATGAAGCGCAGTGCGGCTTATACATAGACATAACGTGAGGCGCAGGGCGGCTTATACACAGAAGAACAAATGCAGCGCAGGGCGACTTATACATAACAAAAGACATGAGACGCTGGGCGGATTACACATAGTCCAAACATGAGACGCAGGGCGATTCACACACAGGACAAAAATAACATGCACAGGATAGTGGGAAAAACCCCACAACACACCTCCGGAGAGGTCAAGAAACTGTGCCTAGAAACACGGGACACACGTCCGTGCAACGCACCTCAACTAGAGGTCAACTGATGTGCACCTCAAAGTGTGACAAGACCCTAAAACACACCTCGCGGAGAGGAACATAGATTGTGCACGATTGTGCACTGTGTGGTAAATTAAAAACCTGCTGCCAAACAAAATGTGCACTGTGCGACCACTGCTCACATGTAACGAAAACACAACATAACTGGTTCTGGAGATTGACTCGTCACACAATTAAAAGATTACTGAGCAGTGAGATACATTGTACCATTAGAGAACATTGTAAACTACTAAATTAGACCTTCCAACAAAAAAAACTTGTCATAAAAAAAATGATGGTACATAGGCCATGGAGCTTAAAGCTCGTAGTGTAAAGCAAAACGGATCCCCATTATTTAAAGCTCACAGGTGCTCAAATAATTAAGAAAAGGCACTATAAACTTAACACTTGTAAAATGTCATTGGTGTGCCTGTCACCGTGGTAGGAACAGGCAGACAAAACTGGACCCAACAGAACAAATTTGAGATCATGAAACTGATTCACAGCGGAAACCCTTGCAGCAATATACCAACATCTCCTTTCTATGTCATTATCCTTTATATCGACACTACTGTTCCTGGGGAATTAGGACCTCTTGCCGATCTCAAAGCAGCACTGCTGACAGTAAACCTCAAATGTACGTAGGGAGCAAAAAGTACCTTCAATAGTTGAATGTCTCCCAGGAAGAGAGTGAAAGACCATATTTCACCATGTTGCTGCGTCACAGCGTGACCGGAGGTCGGATCATGTTGTAGAGACTTTATTGACAACGGTTGGCGAAGAAGCAACAAACTACGGTGGTGCCTGCATGCACTCTCGCTACAATTGCGCTGAGCCTTGTAGACTAGATTACTGCCAAACAAAAGATGGCGGCACGCACAGTGACGCTGTGCCGGGTGGCTCACGGCACGCTCCTGCTGCCAACACGACTGTCGAGAAGAAGCGAACTCTCAGGACGTCATGAAGAGATCATGAACAACTGCGCGCGACAAAAACAAGGTAAGCCGCTCGAACTGCATTTGAATTTTGAATCGCCTCACAACTGATAAAATAAATATTTCCCACGCAGGAAACAACCATTGGTAGAAACAAAAATAAACACACTCCGTGTATGTCCCCACACTTGCCACATGTAAAAAAAAACGGAGGCGAAAATTTAAATAGCCACTGGTTACCTTAGTTAATGAGGCACTGTTGCAGCATGGCTTTACTACAATGGTTGAGAAATAATTACTTCTGGCACATGTAGACCGCTTTGATGAAGAAATACAGCATGCTTAGCGAAGAGTTGTCTATTGAAAAACAGTACAGCAAACAGAGCTTTTGAGACTGGAACCGCACTTGTGATGTTGTGGGAACAACAAGCAGACAAGAACTGGTGCTTTGATATGCAGACACTCTGTGCTGTAAAATGAAACAGCACTTGACAAAAGCGTTGGGCTTACCCCCTAGAGGGCACAGCAGATAGAGACTTGAGCTGCAGTTAAGACAGGAACTTCCATTGTAAAACTTTGTTCCTTGCACGTTGATACACTGTAGGAACAGCAGAAACAGCCTTTTCCAGATGCAGTGTGAACAGCAGGCAGAGGCTTAAGCTGTGCAGAAACTGGAACTGGCACTGTAGAGTTGAGGGCGACCGTTGTAGTGGTCACTGGTAGGGCTATGATGTGCCAGGTATTTGAATAAACGCAGCTGTAGTTCCTTGAGTTGCTTTAGCATGATAGAAGGTACTCCAGACTTGTAGACTTGGCATTGAAGGTTGCAGAGGTAGCAGAAGCAGGTTCTTAGTTTAAACTCGTCGCCAAAAATATGTAGTAATCAAGTCCACACTGGTAGGTATGATTCAGATGATTTATTCAGGTTGGTTACAGGATCAGTAGTTAAGACAGTGAAGAGCCAGAGAAGAGCCCTTAAAGAGCCCCACCAGGAGCAACCAGCCAGGCGCTCAGCCCATCTCCAACTGTGTGTTTCACAGATCAACATTCCACATGACATCACCACCCAGTGTTCCACTGATGGAGAAGTAAATAGGAAGAAACACACTGTACCAAGATATAACAGAGTGCAGCTTTCAAATTGCATATAGAGAAGAATAAGTTTGCCCATTTGATTCACATGTCATTTAGTATCTTCCACCTAGACGCAGACCGCATGTCTGAGATGCAGATTATTTTATGAGCGTTATATTCAGCAGGGCTCTATTTTCTGTCTCTGCATTTCTCGACCTCCCCAAATAAGTTAGCTTGAACAGAACACTGTTTCCTTGAAAAATCTGGGTTTTTTATTGTTAACACCTTCAAATGCAAACATGGCAATGCAGTTTTACCAAAACACCTTGTTTATTTGCCATGCCTTTGGTATATTAATTGCAGTTCCCGCACAACCGTTCCTCCTTTTCACGATTGTAATGTGTGCAAAACTCGTGGGCTGCGGACGCAGTTTCAAAAACAGTTAATCTAAGAACTGTGGTGGGGCGGGTGAGTCGCACCTTAAATAATCAAAGGCAGGAGGGAGGAGGAAACATATCAAGGGCCTCTCTGTACCGTCATTAGCAGCTCATTTAGAGCTCTTCTTTTGTCAGCAGGAGATCCGTTTGTTTCATGAGCCCTTAAGGCTCCCTGCATGGTGAAAAATCACCTGTGCGCGGCCGCCCGATTGCGCAGCTTAGAGGGAACATAGCCCTCGACCTTCACCTACTCAGCCGGACATTGGGCACAGTTCTTCCTCGTCTCCCTGCTATGGCTCCTTCCTCCCCTCCTTTCCTATAAATTCTCTCAACTTCGTTTTTTGTTTACTGTACCTTACTACGCTATTGTAAATGTTGTAACTTGTAACGCAATGTTCCTTTGGTAAAGTGCTCTTATACCTCCGGGTCTAGCCAGCGCTATATAAAACTTTTTAGATGTTCTTTGTAATGCAACGATCCTCTGGTAAAGCACTCTGATACTTCCGGGTCTAGCCAGCGCTATATAAACTTCTCAAATCAAATCAACTCAAAACTGGTTTTCCTGAACGCTGAGACCTGAGCAACATGGCTGATGCCCGGTGGAGCTGCTAGACAGCTATTGAGGAGATTGGCCCTGGTTTCACCCTCGACTGTCACCTACCCACCTGGACATTGGGCACAGTTCCTCCTCGTCTCCCCGCTATGCCTCCTTCCCCCCTCCCTCCTACGAATTCTCACAACATTGTTTTTGTGTACTGTACCTGTATGCTCTTGTAACTGATGTAACTTTTAATGCAACGATCCTAAATGTAAAGTGCTCTGATACCCTCTTGGGTCATGTTCGCGCTATATAAAGCTTTATAAATAAATAAATAAACCATGACGCTGCAGGGAACCCTCAAGCTGCAGGTTTGACTGCTGGGTATTATGGCAAGACCCCAGGGAAGAAAGATGGCCAATAAATACCTGCAGTTGGTGCTGATCTTCGCTAGAAGATGTGCAGCTATTACATTGATAGGGCAAAGGCTGCCATTGTTGACCCACTGGGGGAGGGATGTCACTGAGTGGTCACTAGCTGAGGAAATTTATATGTAGACCAGTAGAACCGATGAGAAGTTGCAGGATGGGATTGTGTGATCATTTCCTCCCTCCTGAAAGTGTACCAAGTGATTAAGAAGGAGACACAGATGGTTAACAATGTATTTGATAGTACCTGAACGATGCAAGTCTTAATCCACTTGTGAATTGCTTTTCCCTGTTATTCCAGTGACAAGCAATGTGATAAATCAACTGCTGATGAATGTTCCCTGTATTGGAAATTACCCTATGTGATGTGTTGAGATATGCATGAATGACACCCATGTAGAATCTTTTTTTGCTGACTATTTTATGCACCTAAGTTTGTGTATGTGTTTCAATAAAAAAGGAGTTTAATAAAAAAGAAAGCTTTAAAAAGGGATGGATGAAAATGACCAAATCTGGCATTAGAGCTCCTTGGGCCAGATGTACATAGACTTCTGATTGTGATTTCCCATTAGCAAATCTTTGCGCTTTGCTATTAGTAAATCGCAAACAGCTATGTACAACAGTGTGTTTTACACTGTTTGCGATTCCCAATGGGTCTCAAGGGACCTGACTCATTAATATTCATGAGGCAATTTGCGACCAATTGGGAATGACTGGCGCTTACAGGGATGGTGGCCTGCTGGGTTCAGCAGACCACCATGGCTGTGACTGCTTTTTATATAAAGCAGTTTTTTAAATTTTGAAATGCCGCTCATTTTCCTTAAGGAAAAACGGGATGCATTTTAAAAAGAAAAGTGAAAAATGTTCCTTTTAATTTTTTAAGATTAGGCAGTGGTCAGTGGAACCACTGCCTGCTCTTAAAAACTACCAGCGTCCACATTCATAAAGGAGAAGGGGTTACCACCAACTTGGAGTTAGTAGACTGCAATTGTTTTGCGTTCGCATTTCTGGTCGCAAAACATTCCTACAAACCAATGCGACTCAATGTTAGGAAGGGACACCCTTGACACGCCCCTTCCTAATAGCGACTCTCAAACCCAATTTGCAATTCGGTAATAGCTTACTGAAACGCAAATAGGGCTTTTTTACATTTTAAAATGCTTTTTTCAGGCTGTAAAAGGCCCGATTCTGTGAATCAGGCCGTTTGCGAGCTGAGAAAAGCTTTGTACATCTGGCCCTTTGTTCTGGTCTAGTTCTAAGAATTGCTTTAGTCTGTCAGCAGTGGCTTTAGCAATATCTTGAGTGGAATATAAATTATGACCAGACCATGAAACTTGTTCCTTTGCCCTTGCAGCCATTATGAACTTCAGTAAGTCAGTATATGCAAGAAAATTGATAATAACACATCTGGGTCTGGTAAAGAAGCAGAATTCAGTTTATATCCCAATCTGTTTGTTCTTTAAATATTTAAAGAAATTGAGGATGGCAAGTTTAATACTTAGGTATAATGGTTTGAAAAAAGTGAATAGGACCACTACCTTCTGATCCTTCTGGTAGGCAATAAGTTCTAAGATTATTCCTCATGCTATGATTTTCCAAATCCGCCACTTGCTTTTGAAGAAGAGATATGTGTGACTGCATTTTGTTGATCTTTGCATTAGAGTTCTCTAGGTTGCTCACTTGTTGTTTAACATCAGTCACTTTTTTTCCAAGTGAGTCCATTTGTCTTCCAGCATGTTCAACCTCACATTAGTTTCTTCCATACATGGTTGCAAAGCTCTGATCTCTTCTAGAAATTATTCTATCGATAAGGAGTAAGGTGTTTAGGTCAGTGAAGGAGGATCATTTGAGACCGCTTATGTGTAGCATCATTAGGGTTTAGTGACAGTGTGTAGCATCATTAGGGTTTAGTGACAATTTAGGTATAAGGGAGCTGGAAGTGTTTGCTGCTATATCTAATGTTGGTAACAAGGAAGGGGCATTTGCATTTTGCTTGACATTATGAGGTTATTCCCTATTTTCTGGAGAAGATCCTTATGAGTTCAAAGTTTGAAAGTAATGCCTAGAAATAAATTGGTATTAACAGCTCTCACTGAGCCTGTGTCATCCATAGGAATAAAGGTGTTTGTCAATATGCAAAAATGAAAGCGTATAATCCTTCATACAAAGGGTGACTGAAGTGATAGCATAAAATGAAAAGAGCATTTGGCATTTACAAATCTCTAAACTTGCTGCAACAGCAGGCAAATAAGAGGAAGAAACCATGATGCTTAAAATGTGTCTTTCTTTTGGGACATTTTACTTGCTACACACAAATAAAAAGCCATGCTGCCAGCCACAACGCAAGTGACAGTAACAAATATGTGAAGTGTGACCCTCTTCAAAAGGCATCAGGACACTCCAGGAGCTTTTTATTAAATTGCATTCCTTTATTTCCTAGTTGGTTTATTAGTATAAACTCATTGTCTCTCCTAAATTGCAGCCAAGAACTGGAACGATCTACCTATGAACATCAGAGGCGCCCCGACATTGCACACGTTCAAAAGGACTTCAAGACCTGGCTATTCGACTGATCCGGAGCTGCCCCCCCCCCCCCCACCTCACGGGGGAGTAGTGCGCCTTACCACCCACTGATTGATTGATTGATTAATTGATTGATTGCAATTTGTATTTGATTTTAAGCCAAAAATGTGGAATCCACTGCTGGAGATTTAAGGCTTGTCCATGATCTTTAGTCCACTGCTTGTGAAGTTTACAATCTTTTTTCTGTGGCTGTATCTGCCTTTTAATTACCGCTGGATGGAACGCGTGGAGTTTTACTCTGCGGAATTCCTTGGAGTTGCTTAAACCCTCAGCGAGATACTGCAGAGTTCCCCCCACCCCTACTTGTAATGGAATTATGCCAAGGACCGCCATACTACCTCCAGCAGGAGCGGTACGTGCTCTCCTGCACTTTAACCAGAATACTGTGCAGTATGTGCTCTCCTGCACTTTAACCAGAATACTGTCCATGTGCGCATCATATTATTAACCACAATAGTCGTATAAAATTGTGAGTGCATTTCACAAATATTGTGTATTAATTACACCTACCTTCCTTCATTAATTGGTAATAGTACTTCCAATGAGAGCCACATAATAACCCAAAAGAGAGACTCATGGCAATGCTAATGGGAACCATTTGATGATGCTCATGAAAACTACGGGGCAGATTTACAAGCCCCTTGCGCCACTTTTGCGTCACTTTTCACATGTTAAAAATGACGCAAAAGTGGCGCAAGGGGCTTGTAAATCTGCCCCTACATATTCAATCCATAAGCACTGCGTACTAATCTCCTCAAAAGCCTTGTTAAAATTCCCACAAAAAGGTAATCTTCAGTGTCAAGTGAGATGCTACATCGATGCCAGAAAACATTATCGATAAGTGCCATTGAATATTGTCTATGGATGGTCCCATATACATGGTGATAAGTGCGTGACCATGTAAGTCATAATATTGCTCAAGAGTGCCGTATAGTATTACCAAGAGAGCCGCACAGTATCATGCACGAGTCGCCATAGCTTTCAACACTAAATAATGTTCATTATGAATGCTGGAACACCATGGCCATCAACGTCAGAGGATATCAATGAGCTTTACCACATAATATTCCACATGGGTGTCAAAAAGTAGTTATCAGTGCTACGTAAGTGTTTGAAGTGTCAGTGAACATTATCATTCTCTGTCAGAAAATATCACCTATCCATGCCAAACAGCAAGGCCTAGCAGTGTCATAGAATGTTGCTTATGAGTACCACATAATATAGCGAATACTTGCCCCAGAACACATGCCGACCACCAGTGCACATAATATTATCCATCAGAGACCTAAAACATTCACCAAAAGCGGCATAAAACAGCCCACAAGTGCCACATAACATTGGCCATTCAAGATATGGTTCATCAGTTTTATGTAATTGTCTCCATGAGTAATAGACAACAATGCCCTGAATGTCACATAATACTGTCAAACAACGTACGAAAATGTTTCCAACTCTTATCTGAGGGAAATTCCACCATTTCACTCTCAGAAACTTGGAGGTGATCTTAGCTTGTGGAAAAAACACTGGGTCACCTTTCTCATGTAGAGTGAAGGCCGTGCCACCCAATTGCTGTTACAGGAGTGGTACTGCGTGACCCAGTATGCGCCTCACTGCTTGGCAGGTAAAGGAGGATCAAAAAAACCCTGAGGTGGCAAAATAGTGTACAGCATGTGGAACAAAAAAGGATGGATGGGAACCCGGGCCTACTTTTTCAGAATACTATCACATCACCCCAATTCCACAACTCTTGGCTCTCCCAGAATGCGTGCCAACTTAGAGTGGGTGTGATGGGCACAGTTAGAGTTATGCTGCTATATTACTCAATAGTTTGCCATTATTACACTCATTTATCTCGAGCAGCCAATTAAAGCTATGTCCCCACCCAACAAGCATCGACACACTAGCCCCCAGAGCCACAACCTCAACCATACACACATCAAGGTGCCCCCTTTATCTCCCCTGCCCCACTCGCTATGACCTCAGCCATATACGTATGTCGATGAAGAGACTTCTGGGTGCTTCATGCAAAAGGCCTTTCACATGGCAGCAGCACTGAAAAACAGTTTCAGTTTTAGAATTAAAGAAATGGATGACTCAGACCTTGTTATCTTCTAGTTTTGGTATGTAGAAAATAAATTAACTTTATCATTGTTGAATTCATTGGCCACCACGGAGCTGAATCAGCAGGCAGCCCTCATCTCTCCTAGCCACCCCCTTAATTCCTCATTCTGAGTACTGCAAATGGGTTTAGTACAGGCTTTCACAGGGTAAAGTCAACAGCAAGTATGCATGAAATACGATTTTTTTACATATGAAAAAATGCTGCATGTAAAACAATTGCACAGAAAAGCATGGTATTGCTGTTCAAGGAAATATGCAGCCTCTCCTATTCGAGTCAATTTGGACACACCCAATCATGGACAATCGCCCTTGAAAATTCACTCTTCCTCAATGCAGGTGTTTAGTTATAGCAGCTAACATAATACACAAAAATGGATAAATGAAATTAGGTTGTATGACGGAACCAGGCATGCTTTTACCACACATGCCTTTACAACGTGGACAGTACGAACGCATTGTTACCACGCGTTCCTTTACCACACAAGTCATAACAACTTCACTCTGTGCAATAGTAGGGAAGGTGTTGGACTTAAATTCCAACTCCAGTCCAACAACGCGTTTCCTAAAGCAAGTTGTTGCAACGACCTGCGTGATGAAGAAACGTGTAGTAACAAGGGGTTCATTGCGGTCAGTGCTTAATTTGTGCCGGTGCTTAGCACTGGCACTTAATTATCAGGGCCGGGTCTACACGCGTTGCTGCACATCATTGACTTTCTTTGATAATAATTTACCTCACTACTGGTACTGGACTTGGCAGTGTGTCACAGTGTTACTGTTATTTTTTTTAACTTGTCCGCAATATCTGCTGCTGAGCTCGTCTGTCTGTCTCTCTCTCATTAATCCACAGCCCCAGTCAGAGTCAGTGGAAACTCTATGTTCCACGGCCGCGCTGCCCTTAGTTCAGTGTTCCCGGCCGGCGGGGCGCGACACTTATTTGGGCTGGATTTTTGGTTCTTCTGCCGGGGTTGGGCGGCAGCAGGCAGAGTGAGCGTGCGCAGATTTCAGATTGCGCATTGCCACGCCCTAGCATACCCGCGCTCGGGCTGGTAGCACCCCACCACCGAGTCAACATGACTGGTGACACTTCAATCAACGCCATTTAACTGAACTCCCCAACCAGCGTGACTGAGCGCGACGACCGACGACGATGTTGGTTGATGATCACAGACAGCAGTAGTAGTGTAGCCACTAGTCCAGTAACAGGCAACAGCTGCAGCACCAGGTGAGGCAGGCACTGCAGGCTGTCAGGGCCGCCTGGCCCAGTGTGCCCTAATTTATCAGTTAACACACGCACCGCTGTGCACTGTCTGCACTCTGCAGTCATTGTGTGTCTGCGTTCTTCTGGCTTTGTTGCGGTTACGAACACTCACTGACTCACGACCCACCCGGCTCCCCTTCCCCCTCCTCCCGACGTTCCCTTGACCCTACACCCCCCACTCTTTGAAAAAGTATGCTAGTCTACTGCAGAACGAGCGCCTACCTGGCCGATTGTCTGCGTGGGTCTGCGGTTGTAGTTCACCTCTGGCCTTTAAATGTTAGTGCAATCATATAAAAAACAATGCATTTTATTTCAAACACATACAGATTTGGTTCTGCGAGGGTTGGGTGGCAGCAGGCAGCGTGTGGTTTCAGGTGACCATGCTGACACAAAGGGAGCTAGACAAACCTCTCCAGCGCTCCAGTCATACTGTGCACTTCATTGTCTGTCTTGTTTTACCTGCAATGTCACCTTAGGGCCCACAAGATCACAGTGCAAATTTCCTTTCAGTTTAGAAAAATAAAATGTGTTTTAATATTTTCATGTAATCTTTTTATCGATCCACTTAAAGGACATAATTGCAGCTTTCCCCATTGACAGAAAACATGAAGTGACAAACCTATCGTGGATAATGGCGTGATTATAATGAGAATCCGATTTTCAATCCATAAGTCAGTTAACAAGACTGGAATTACCTTCCAAGTCACTGCTTAATATTGTGTGGCTTTTCTTTTCTTGTGGCTTCGGTGCCCCTGCTCTCGTTACCTCATCTCCCCTTGCTGTGTCCTCCCCCCCACCACTAGGCTGCTTTAAAAACACTCTTAAGATGGCCTTTTTTTAATGTCCACTGTTTGTGTGTAGGCTGACCCATGGTCTGTCAAGTTACCCAATATGGTGGTAAGTGGTTTTATTTTATAAACTGTTGTAATTCATTTGAGTTTTCAGGCTGGTTAGTAGTAGTTTCGCTCCTGATTGTTTTTTTCGGCTCACTTGTTTTACTCGTTCGAATGCCTGTTTTACTTGCTGTCACTTTCACCCTTTTAAATAACAAACACGTCTTGCTTCCTTCTTTTCTAAACGCACTTTAGGCTCTTTGGCTTGTTACCTAATCCGCCATGTTTTACTGTTGAAAGAACACCACATCCAGCCAAAACACTTCAAACAACAAGTAATATGCATTGCAATAGATCTCTCATTTATGTGAGTTTGAGCTATTGGCATTGTAAATGACAATACCTTTTATGTATGTTTTGGTTTTTGAAACATAAATAAAGCGCCTGGTCATTTACACTGCCAATAGCTTAAACTCCTGTAAATGCGAGACCTATTGCATTGCAAATGTTTGTTTTGTCTTCCTTCACAGTTCAAAGGGTACGTGATCAACAAAAAAGAGCTTTCAGAGTCCTACTGAGACAGGGACTCCAACCACATATTGATACCTCTGAAGACTTCGAAAAATCATAACCCCTCGGTATGCTAACTTGAAGAATCCATTTGATCTGTCATGTACATGACCTATAAACTGGTCTCATTATGTCATCCTATGCAAATATTTTATTTTGCAGAGCCACTTTTTTCTTCATCACATACAAGAGCACGTTCCAATTTGTGAGTTCAGCATTTCTGCTCTACAAAAAAATCTATTTGGTTTGATTGAATAGACTAACTGTAAGCTCTGTGCATAATAAGAATCTAGGAGGGTCTGAGCTACTAGACTGGAAGGGGTTAGTAACCCCGTTCCAATGGTGGCTGGGATGCTGCTTTCAGGAAGGGTCTGTCTTTCCAGCCCTGAAAGCAACTCCGTCATCCCTCCCTCACTCACAGCACACTGCACCTCAGTCAATGCAGGAGTCCATCTCTCTCCTTTGCTCGAGGGTGCCAATAACAACCACTTAAGAGGAACCCTATTAAAGCAGTAGCGCATACGCACCACTATCCCACCTTCAGCTCTGTGGGGAACACCACCTACCACCATACACTACCTATGTTTGCAGGATAGATTATGTCGCAGCCAGGTGCATTGCAGTGCGTGGGCGGTGAATTTGGAGATGTGATAGTGCATATGATGACTGTGTAAGCCTAACGCACCTGGATACTTGACGTACATGACCCAGCATGTTTATTTTTTAAAGACATGACCCCCTATATATCATGGAATCACTGGGTATTACATCTGGCTTTCCGAAGTGCCAGTTGAGGATGTGGGTAGAGCCAATAGAGTAAGTGGGTGGAGCCGGGAAAGTGGGTGTGGCCACCTAAAATTTTGAGCACCTGCACTTAATATTTTACAAATTAAGCACTGATTGCGGTGCCTGTGTTGTTAAGGCACTGCATGGTTCCAGCTACATAGTAAAGGCTATTTCCCATGAAATTAAGCAGTCATAAGCACAAAAAAGTACATAGCTAGTAACGTCAGGAAGAAATTGTATTTTTATGTCTAAATGCACCGAATGTATGGACCGCATGGCAGTTTTGAAATTAATGCTGGCTGAAGCTGGATTTCCCATTTGCATGGGAATCTGAAGTTGTGCCTATGGATAGCATCGATGTTGTCCATTCCAGGTGCATATTATTCCACAAAAACCCAGATGAAATGTGTGTATAAAAAACATCAGACTATGCTGGATGACCCTGCAGATCCAGGGGCTGATGCTCCAATTTATGGGGTCAGTCCCATGAGTCCTAAACTCATAATGGCCTGGTAATTCCACAGTGCATAAATACAGCATGAACACCTGCACACCAACAACATACCAGGAGCTGTACATACAATGGGCCCTGTGTGCTCTATGGGTGTGGCCCCATGCAAATAAAGGAATCATATGCCTTTGCCCTCACGTCTTATTACTGATGTGGATGCAGAGGCAAAGAGGCCATCAGGAGGCCAACTAACTGTACCCCATAGGATCTAGGGAACTTTGGGACTAGTAAAGCAGTTTTCTTTTTTTCCCCCAGTCTCTCATATCATTCCATTTCTCATCGTTCAAAGTAAGGAAGCGCTGGCAAAAAGTAAGTGGGAGTGTTACTTGCTGTTGCCTCCTAGATTATGAAATAAATGACTCATGGACAAAGAAATGATTTGGTAAAAGTGGTCACAAATTGCACAATGACTTTTACTGAATCGCTTTTTATTTTGAGAACTGACCTATGCGCTAAAAACTCAATTAATAAAATACAGAATTGTAGAGGGTCACAATTTAACCTACCTCATCAATCTTGATGAGGTAGGTCGGAGGTTTTGAGCCATTGTAATTGGCCACAAACACAGGCATGATGGTCTGCAGGGGTCAACAGGCCACCATGTCTGTGATTGCTTTTAAATAAAGCAATCTTTATTCCTGCAATGCAGCCTGCTTTCCTTAAACTTAAATGAATATGGAAAGCATTTTTTTTTTTTTTAAATGAAAAGTTACATGAACCTTTTTTAGAGGTAAGCATAGGTCTCATAGATGTTTTTGTCAACACTGACAAAGGGGAATCGGGCTCTTGGGGACCCCTTCCCATTTGCCAATAAGTTATTACCTCATTTGTGTTGGTGGTAAAATAATAATGTTTTGCAACTGGATTTTGAATGCAAACCATGAATACATTCCACAAGGGATAAGTATTTGGAAGCAACGCCCTAAACATGTTCCTTCCAAATAGTGATTCCTTATTGTTTCCTAAACCCATTTAACAATTTGGAAAAGCTTGTCTGAATCGTTAATTGGGTTTAGTACATTTCAAAAAGTCTTTTGGGGATTGTAACTCCTCATAGTTACTGAATCTGTGGGTTTGAAACTGTTAAACCACTTTGTATATGAGGCCCATAGTTCTGTTGGTAAAAGTGTAAAGTTTAGTCCTCCCTACCTATCCGTCCAGTGTGTGTACAAAATATGAAAAAAGGAAAAAAGGGAAAATTTGACTGTGACAGTTATTTAATGGAAAAACGACAAATCTGACAGGGACAGTTATTTAATGTGTCACAATTTTTAACTATACCCAAATGTATTGCTCCTGTGTAGCACCACAATCCGTTGGAAACATTTTCTGTCCTGTTTGTATTCATTTGGGAGCTGCCTTTTCTAAAACTTTCTGCCACAGCAGTAATATTGGGTCACAAAGAGTAGAACTCACCAACAAAACAGTACTAAATCTTCAACCATACAAGTACGCCTTTGTAGGTTTACAACTTTTTGGAAGTCTAATATTCCGTGTAGCAGTACTGGAAAGCTGCAGGGAAGGTTTGCAGGTGTACTAGTGGGAGTATCCCCACAACTGGTAGCAACAGATATCAATCCAGTACTCCCGGTGGGGTGTGTGTGCGGGAAATAAGAGGTAAGGATATAGGATATGACATCCCTACAGAAAGTCTCTCCAACAAAGGGTATACTATATCATTTCTTATTAACCCAGTAATCACTCTGGGATGGAAACAAAAACCAAAATGAAGCTAGATCCACGTTCAGTGAACAATACTTTGATGTTAGGTAGAACCTCATACACACTATTGGTGTCATGCTTCATCATCGGGTCTTATCCTGGACCCTAAAAAAAGAATGGGCCCAACCATATTCTAGAGAGCTCTTCAGATATTATCCTACCACGGTCTAAAGATAAAAATACCTCGAAACACCAATGTAACCCTTTATTAATGGGGTTCCTGGTATAAATAAAAATATTATCAAAGGGTGGTGTCCTGGAGGTTATGGTCCTACACCCTATCCATCAGTCATCATGTTTAAGTCCTAAAATTGGATGGCCATAGGGTCCAAGAGTTTCGTCAGGACTAGGTTGTTTTTTCCCTGTAAAACCTGGCAGAAGTGTCAAAGAAAGCCTAACTAAGAATTGACAGGACAACAGACAACATGAAACAAGGATAAGGCAAACTTCTTCAGTCTGGTCCTCATTATGAGTGGCTCTTACCTCAGTTGTTATCTGTCCCATCAGAATATCAAGTTTTTCTCTTTCACAAGGAAAATTCAGCCGTTGACAACAGATTTCATATGTGTGGGAAATAAGGATTTACCAGGGGCATTGCTCCAGAACTACTAAATCACTTGGTAATTCCTCCTTTTTTAGTGAACTCTCAGGGTTCAACTAATAATGGGCCATATTTTCCCCATCTCTGGAGATACCAATACTCCTAACATCAGTAATTTCGGGGAGTGGACAATCTGGCCCATTTTCTGGGCCACTCATAATGAGGGTCTTAGAAGTCAAAGAAAGTAAACTAATATAAAAGATCTCTATTTCAAACAAATTAGCGGCTATGTTTTTCAGATGGAATTTCCTGACTTTTAACACTTTTTCTTTGACAACACAGCAAATGATAGTGGAAGAAAAAAGACAGTTCAGTTCAATGGCATCTTTATTTGCTCATTTCACATTTGAACTCTTCGACAGTTGTCTGGGGGTGCTGCAGCAACTCCCACTGCCCTAGTTCCAGTTTCCCTGGGTCTACCTTTGATTAATATTTGAACGTGCACTGTGGACAAATTTGTTGTGATTGGGTGCACTATGCCTCTCGGTATTCAGTGCACCAGGCTAAGGGTTCAGAATGGGATGGTGCATCCTATCTATAATGGGCTCCAGGTGAGTCCAAACAAGCGCACACATATCCAAGTAGCATCATTTCTGCACACTACTAACTCAGGGCATGGCTACTGACTACATATCCCAAAACCATCCACCCTAGAGCCTACAGAACATATGAACCCCAATTATTCCAACAAGAGAGAATAGAGTAGTTTGACTCATGACTACAAGATGATTGTTACAAAAATGTGAGTGCTCAACATTTATTACTAAAAGGGACATCCAGTACCACCCGTCTCCAAACACCAGTCATACCATTCCCAATTGCCCCCTACACTGCTCTATCCCCATAGCACCCTTCAACAATTATACTACCCTGCCAAATACCCTAATATCACTTAATCTTGTACTTTGTCACTTCTCCACTAATCTCACCATACCCCCCAAATACTCATCCCCTGGTTACAGTGCCATAATGCCCCTTATGCCAAGCAAACAGAACATATATCTAGATTGTGTATCGTTAAGTTATTTTTTTGCTGGGGTGTTTTAGCCCTTGATTGCTGGTCAGCAAGGGCAGACCTCTTCTGAAGATTGATAAAGGAGATCTGATGGCATGACTAGGAGTGTGAGGAGATGAAAGGGTGAACTGAAGGAGCAGTGTTACATCTGTCCTGGGCCCGCAAGTGGCTGACTTGAAAACCTGCTGTGTTCAGACACTCTAAGTAGCATGTCTGTGGTGGCTGGCTAGGTGGTAAATAGACTGGAAGGGTTCCCTAAGCACATGCCTTGGAAAGTAACAATCACACACCGTTTTTCCCAATCTTTCGCCAAACACAGCATGTGACGACACTTGGCCGCCTTGATGTTCCACCGTTGTTATATGCAGTTCCGGTCATATTCCCTGCTTTCGTGAACACTGTCTCACCTTTTCAGAGGCTCAGGGTGATTTCCCCCCACCTTTTCTTCAAAGGAAACATTCGCAGGGACACGGTGAACTACAATTCCTGGGAGCCTGTGCAAAAGGGCCGTCGCCGCCAGGGAGAGTGGAAATGGTCAAAAGCACATCCACTTCCCCAAAGCACTGCCGATTATTCCGAGAGCATTCAGGAAGGACTTCGGACGCTACAAGGGATGCTAGGTATTGCTACTTGGGGGGTCTGGTAAGGGTGCATTGGCACCACCATGTCTAACTTTGGCCACAGTCTGCAGAGCGTGGAGTCGGCTCTGCTGAATGCTGAACTTTACTACGATACAATTTTCCTCACATATTTCCGTAGCGCGGTGTCCCTCCTTGCTGGCCACGTTACAAGTAGTTCAGCACAAACTTGCAGCGTCTAGAGTAGAAACAGCAGCCTTGCAGGCCAAGGTGGACCATCTATAGAGAAACCCTTTCGATGTAGGGTGGGGCTTCACCTTTTTATCAACACCCTATCACTGTAGAAATGCCAACCCCTATACCATTAGCACCCCCGGATAGATTTTATGGAGAGGCCAATAAGATACAGGGCTTCCTCACCCAGGTATTATTACACTTTAATTGTAAGGCAAAGGTGTTCACTACTAACCAAGCCGGGGTGGCTTTCCTAATATCATACCTCGTAGGAGACACTGCATTATGGGCGGTTCCCTTAGTGCAAAAAGATGACCCCCTACTTTACGATTGGGACGCCTTTAAGGCAGAATTTGAAAACATTTCGATAGGAGAATGCACACGCTATCAGCAGATACAGAATTACTAGAACTCCGGCAAGGTAACAAGGAATTACCTGTGTATTTGACCACTTAATTGGTGGCAGAAGCAAACTTGCCCGAGGAAAAACAGTTTGCTATCTATTACAAGACGAGCTCAAAGATATCATCGCTCAAATAGATCCTCAATCCAGTTGTACAGGTTCAATAAATCGTGCGCTGAGACTAGAACACCGGTTGAGTGATAGAAACGGGGATATGAAAAGGAAAGACAGGCCGAATCTTAAATATGATCGTCCTCGAACAGGGAAGCTAACCTCATGAACCACTATGGAACCTATGAAGATTGGCACCATAAGAGCTGCCCTGACTTCTGAGGAAAAAGACATGCGCAAGAAGAACAGCCTTTGCTTGTAATGTGGTGAAAGGGCCATTTTGTTTGAGAATGTCTCTTGAAACCTCAAAACGGTCGAGGGGGATTTTGAAGAAATTACATACCATCCATAAAAAAGGAGTTGGAAAACTAGAAAGCTCAAGAAACAGATGAGGGGAACCCTCGGGCACTAGCATCATTCCCTCGTTAAACAATGCGACTAAGGCATCTTTGAACCAATTCTTTTTTATCTCCATCAAACTAAAGCTCCAGGAACACTGGGAAGAAAGCCAAACTGTGATAGAATCGGGAGCCACAGACATCTTCATGGATGAAGACTTAGCTTCGGGGCCTACCCTGGTGACAGAAGCACAATCCCCTATAGTCTGGGTTAACAGAACACTCTCTTTGGATTCCAGCTATTGTCTGAAGAATTGTGTATGCCCTTCGGTCTCGCCTTCTCAGGCTTTATCCTCTCGTCAGTGGATCGCCACCACCGCGGAAAGAGATATTGGTTTGCCTGATCAATACTTTGATTATGAGGACGTTTTCAATTAAACACAAGCCGAGACCTTGCCCCCTCATAGACAATATGATTGTCAAACAGACCTCATACCAGGGGCAGTGGTGCCTTGCGGGCGATTCTATGCATTGATGGAAAAGTAGAACGAACACCTGAGACTATACTTAGATAAGTATTTGGATTTTGGGTTTATATGTCCCTCTAAGTCACCTGCAGCTTCACCGTTGTTCTTCATTCCAAAAGCTAATGGGGAGTTATGCGTATGCATCGGCTTTAGGGCATTGAATGATATCAATGTGAAAAACCGTTTCCCTCTGCTCTTAACACCAGTGCTATTGGAACAGGTAAAAAAGGCCACAGTCTTTACCAAAATAGATCTCAAAGTGGCATATCATTTAGTATGAATGAGAAGCAGAGATGAGTAGAAGACCGCTAATAAAACCCGGTACGGCCTATGCGAGTATTTGGTGATGCCCTTCGGGCTATGCAAAGCCCCAGCAGCCTTTCAGTACTTCCTCAATGAAGTACTAAGGGAATGTTTGGACAGGTAAGTGGTTGTATCCATCGACGAAATTCTGATTTATTCAGCATCAGAAGACCAACACATACAACACGTCCGTGCTGTGTTACAAGCATTGGGAGAGAATAAGCTATATTGCAAACTAAGCAAGTGAGAATTCCACGTCCACACAGTCAAATTCCTGGGGGTGATGAATACACCCATAAGACAATCAATGGCAGAGAGAAAGGTGATAGCTGTCAAGGAATGGCCAGAACCCCAGAACGTAAAAGACCTGCAATGTTTCTTGGGATTCGCTAACTTCTACCAGAGATTTATCAGCCAGTTCTCCAAGATGACGACACCCATCACTAAGTTACTTCAGAAGAAAACCATGTTTTTGTGGTCAGAAGAAGCCCAAGCAGCATTCGATGAATTAAAACACGCTTTCACATCTGCACCTGTATTTGCGCATCCCAACCTGGACAAACCATTCATTGTTTAAGCATATGCTTCGGAAATGGCTATTGGCGCAGTGTTGTCTCAGCGCTATGATTCCACGGGGCAGATGCATCCTATTGCTTTTATGTCCCAAAAGCTCAAAGAGGCCGAGAAGAACTATACCATAGCAGAGAAGGAGCTACTGGCAATAAAGACGGCTTTTACCGTATGGCGTCATTTCCTATTGGGGCCAAGGAAAAAGTGACCGTTTACCGAGACCACTAAAACCTCCAATTCATGCACTCTGCAAAACATCTCATGCCTAGACAACTACGTTGGATGCTATTTTTCGAAGAGTACGATTTTGTCATTACTTTCAGACCTGGAAAAGAAAATAGAAAGGCCGATGTTTTGACCAGGCAAGAATCCGTCCAAGAAGAAGAAGAACATCTGGCGAACACCTTCATACATCCAAAAAGGGTGATTTGTGCAGTGCAAACCAGCAATTTCTTATAGAAAGCGGCACGTGGTATTCAGACTTTCAAGTGGAAAACATGACTTAGAAGCCACACAGAGTGGAGAATAAAGCAAGGCATCCATATAAAAGGGAATTGAATACTGGTACCCACAAAACAACTACAAAAACAGGTATTTCAGTGGTATCACAAGATACCTATCGCCGGACATACTGGATTGGAAAAAACATTGGAAAAAGTCTATAGACAGTTCTGGTTGCCTGCCATGAGATTAGACATTTCCACCTGGATTAAAGCATGCGACATCTATGTGCAAATGAAGACAGATCATACTAAAACGCATGGGTTGTTACACCTGTTACCTACTCCGGACACACCTAGGGAAAATATCTCTATCGATTTTATAGTCGTCTTCCTCAAGATCAAGGATATACCACAGTTCTGGTAGTAGCAGACTATCTCACCAAGATGGGGCACTTTATAGCTTGCAAAAAAGTACCCTCAGAAAGGCAATTAGCTAAATTACTGCTGCTTCACATTGTCAGATTACATGGACTCCCAAAGAAAATCGTATCTGACAGTGATTCTCAATTTACAGCTCGATTTTGAAAAGTGTGGTGCACTGTGTTACAATTCCAAATGGCCCTCTCCACGAGCTTTCACCCACAGACTGATGGCCAAACATAAAGGCTAAATCAAACAATAAAACAATACCTACGTTGTTACGTAGACACCAACACAGATGCATAGGTTGATTGTTTGTGGTTAGCCGAAATAGCGTACATAGTTCAAAACACTGTTCTACACATACTACCCCTTACTACAATACTAATGGTTACCACCCAAGATTACTCCCTTTTATCCATCCTGGCCCAGAATTTGCTCTTCCAGAAGTTCAAATCAGAGTAGCGCATATTCAAGAAACCCTAAAGGAGACACAGAGGCATTTACAAATAGCGAAAGCACAATCCAAAAAAGGGGCAGATAAACATCGAAGGCCAAGCCCTGTATGTAAAAAATGAGTTGTTGTGTGGTTATCAACCAAGAACATTCTGTTTAAGAAAAACAACACCTTCAACCCCAAATATGTAGGTTCCTACAAGATTGTGAAGTGTGATAATACTGTGGCAGTAAAACTAGCCTTGCCTGCTAATTTAAAGATTCACCCTGTGTTTCATGTCTCACTGCTTAAACCCTGAGTTACACCCGTTAAGAAAAGACCTAGTCCCATATGGGTGGACAGGGAGAAAGAATATGAGGTATCCAGAATCCTTGATACAAAGATGAGGGGGAGACAAAGATGGTATTTAGTCGCCTGGAAATGGTACGGGCCAGAAGAACATTTATGGGAACCTGCAACAAAGATACATGCCTCCAGGTTGATAGCTGCCTTTCATAGAAACCACCCAGGGAGAAAATAGCTCTAGACATGGTTCTCTGGAAGATGGATGTACTGTCATATTCCCCGCATGTAATGACGCTTGGCCGCCTTGATGTTCCCCTGTTATTATATGCAGTTTCTGTCATATTCCCCGCTTTCGTCAACCCTGCCTCACCTTTTCACGGGCTTAGTGCGATTTCTTCCAACCCCCTTTTCTTCAAAGGAAATGTTCGCCGAGACGCTGTGAACTACAATGCCCGTGAGCTTGTGCTAAAGGCATGTCGCCGTCGGGAGAGCAGAAATGGTCAAAAGCACATCCGCTTCCGCGCAGCATTGATGACTATTCTGAGAGCACTCAGAAAGTATTTCGGACGCTACAAGAGATGCTCGGGGTTGCTACTTGGGGGGCCTGGTAAGGGTGCATTTGCACCACCATTTCTTACTTTGGCCACAGTCTGCCGAGCGTGGGGTCGGCTCTGCCAAATCCAGAACTTTCCTACGATACAATTTTCCTCACATATTTTCATAGTGCGATGTCTCTCCCTGTTGGCGAGACACACGTTTGTTGTCTCATCCAGGTGGCAGGGATACCGGCGTTTCCATGTAATATGACTAACTATCCCTGACTACTTGTTGCTCGTATGAGTTACCCGGGCCAGGAGGAGGTTCAAACTGGCAAAACCTCTTTAACTCATTATCTCCGTATTCCCTTCATTGGCGAATTCACATTGTGTATCTTCATGCGGAGGGGAGTGTTGGGCTCTTATTATTTTCCTTGAAGAAAAGACTTCAAACATCAGACCGAGCACAGTAATTTTGGTATCACCAGGTGCAGATACCGCGAGTGCGCTTTTATCTTCAGACCTTTTTTTTATTATTTGATTGTTATTTGTGTTGTCCTTGTCGTATTCTGAGGTATACCTCCCAAGGCATGAAGTGTGTAATGCTGGTGGCATATAGTGCTCTTGTTTATTTTGAATGCCTCACTGAAAAATAAGTGAGGAGTGAGTTGTGTAAATTCACATTCAGAATCCTTACACGATTTACATATCTTTCTATATATATGTATTCTTTTCTATGCTCAAGCCTCACATTATAACAGGGAATTGCAGAAGAGCATTTTGCTACAGCCTCTTACAACCCTGTGACGCAAGGCACTTGTTACACCCGGTTAGGTTCGGATCATTAGAGAAACAATTATTTGGGTAATGCCTACTGGTAATCTTTCTGTTGTGTTTCCTACATTGTTATCATAGTGGGCTCATGCAAGAAGGTTCCTGGTATCTATACTGTGCTGGTTAAATAGGAACTCATCTGAACCGTTACCTTTTCTCTCCTTTACAGGTAGTTATTGTTTACATAACCATAATAAATGTAATGTAGGAAGGATACAATCTGTCACTCATAGGTTCTCTGTTTCCTGTCATTTCAGGGCTCCTTCCCCGCTGTCCCCATCCTTTCCTTCCCTCGCTTGATCGCTTAACTGATCTGTGCTATAATAGCATGCAGACTTGAAGCTATCGAGAGGTGGACCATTTTTGAGCATCATACCTTTTGCAAATAGACCAAAAGCACTGCATTCAGAAGTTTAATGACAGCAGCTTTGGCCATTCATTTGTGATCACCTCCAGCTGCTTGATAGATATTGTTACACTGGCCACAAACTGCCCAGCTGACGGGGCAGGGCAAGCTGCAACCTCCTTCTTATGAAATGAGACCAGGCTCCAAGCCTCTATGTGAGACCCACTTTCCTTGAGGATGACCGGCTGTTCCTTGTTCCCATGGTAATGTCCAATTTACCCTGGCTGACCTCCACATCAGCTGCAATGTTGATGTAGGTGGGAGTTATTAGTAGCGATGCAGCCAGGGTAATGGTGTAACTGGTGTCAGTAGCAGTAGGGGCCACAGAGGTTGCAGCAGCCCTGGTGAAGGTAAGACTGATGGGCTGGGGAGCCACAGTAATACTTGCATGGACAACAGGTGCAATCAAGGGAGAGTTGTAATCTCCTGGTACATTTAACTGGTGGCGAGGCATGCCTGTTGGATGGAATTTCATCATCCTACAGCGCAGTGTCACCTTCAACTGGAGTAATCAGTCCATCAATTGCTGTTGTGAAATTGCTCTAATTTATTGAAAATTGCACAAGCCCTGTTTTGTTAACACATGCAAAAAGAACTATTGATGGACGGAATGCAGAACAAATCAAAACATTCACCCCCAGTCAAGAGATCTGGGTTAAATCCATTATTCTTTTGCTCACCATGCCACCCCAGTTTAGACCTGGCCATATGCAAATCAGTATAAACCCTGTGCATCATGGGAACAGTCCAGCCCGAACTGCCAAGCCAGGTCCTCCCTGGACCGGAAACAAGCATCCTAGGACCGGTTTCGGGGTTTCACCCCTATTCAGCCAGAATAGCTTGATTCCAGTGGCATGGAAAGCACGGGACTCACGTCTGAGCATACCCATCCCACTCGGGGTGACAAATGCAAAAAGAACTATTGATGGATGGAATGCAGAACAAATCAAAACATTCACCCCCAGTCAAGAGATCTGGGTTAAATCCATCATTCTTTTGCTCACCATGCCACCCCAGTTTAGACCTGGCCATATGCAAATCAGTCTTGACCCTGTGCCTCATGGGAACAGTCCAGCCCGAACTGCCAAGCCAGGTCCTCCCTGAAGGCAGTAAGTGCACCGCCATTGAGTCTACACTGAGTTGGTTATGATATCTGAGTGACTTCTATCATGCTATATCTATGCTTCAGAAAGTGAGTGACATTTCAACATTGAACAGTTTCTGCTGAGCATGTGTTATCTACAATTAGCTGTATGGCAAGTTTTTACCTCATTCATACTGTGCTATGCAATATCTGATGAATTTGTGGTAAGGGGAGGGAAATGCATGACATATTTTCAATTCTTTAATGGCAGATGATGTGCTCAGTATGGGCTTTATATTGTGCAAAATGGTGCTGGTTTGTTAAAGGGTGGAGTTAAGGTCCAAGAACAAGCTCCACTCCCGCACCCCAATGATAGCCTGATTTGGATGATGTGATTATGATGTCATTCAAAGGACTGGTATTTTCCCTCTACAGCTGTTTCATGGCACACCAAAGTTGCACTGATCTTATTATTTCCTTTCCACAGAGGCACCTCATGTAAATTGGGACGCGTACCAAACCTTCACGTCTTGTCCATGGAGAGACCTGTAAATTGTGAACTGTGCCTCAGGCTCACTGTGCTTCTGGCAACGTGCTATGTCAAGGATTTCCTTACTGGTATCACCTTGGTTGTAAAATTATTTCACCATATGGCCGACTACAACAGCTTTAGTGAAGCATTTGTAAGTAGCATCCATAATTTCATTGCTTCCCTCATAGCTATTGCCATGTTGGTAGCTCAGACTCCTGCTCGACCTTATCAAACACACACACTAACAATGACAGTTTGTTGAGCCAGACCTCAAATGTCTCAGATCGCCAGACATCTGTGCCATTTCTTGAAATTAGTTGAGTGGATTGCATAACTCTGCTGCCCATTGCCTTACCACAAACAAACATTGCTTCAAAGCCTACTCATTTGCTATCTCGTCTCCCTTCTGCACTGAACGTTATAAATACTATAGATGTGAGTACACACAAGATTGGCAAATACTTGCCAAAATGTAAAGTGGCTTTCACTTAGGCTGCACCACAGGTCATAGTTTTTAAGGATCTTCCATAAACAGCAGAACCTTTTCTTCTTGCTTTCCCAACCCAATGTCCTACTTCAAAGGTATTGTGAGTTACTGTACAGTTGTACTTATCCAGGTGAGTCATCTGATGACCCTCTGAGTATAACAGGTGATGTATCACCCTGAACTCACTTTGCTATTTCTTATGAGAACTGAAGAAGGAAATCTAAAAATGTAAAAAAGATATTTCCACAAAGCCTGCAATTCTCCACAGCTTGCTTTTATTCATATTTTTCTGTTAGTAAATCAGTGTGTTCTCTTACTAGTTTAAAGTGGCTGCTGCAAACAACTCATGGAAGCTCTTGGTAGGATTTAAAAATCATTTGTGACAGCTTGCAATATGAAAGTTAGCCTCCCCTTTTACCTATATCTTCTCCCCAAGGTATTTGTGTTTTGTCCATGCAGCTAGACCACTCCAATGAAGCAGGGTAGTCTCTCCTCAACTCCAACCAATACACCTTAGCCCAGGTGAACAACGGCTTCTTCACTTTGTACTTCCTAAATCTTTCATCATATCAACATACACCCCCTTCCACTGTTCAGTTGCACCCTTTCATTTCCCCAGTGTATTTCTGTAAACAGCATACAGAATGTGTGTCAATTACTAAGCCTGATCTACCCTTAATGATTATCTTTACACTCTTTTGGGATTACTAACTCTGGTCTAAGCAGGTGTCAAAAAATTGTGATAAGCACTTCTCTTCCCCTCCTCTGGCAACTATGTAAACATGTTGAAGTATTTGTATCTGAGAACCATCTCACTTGACCTATGCTCCTTTTTTCCCCTATCACTTTTATCTGACCATCAACATGGCGGCCTCTATTGTGTGGCAGATTAAAACACTACACCAATTACTTTCTACATTGCTCCAGCTCTTCACAACCGTCCACATCTTTCTTCTTACCTTCCTTTCTGTCATCTGCTGCACCTGAATTCATTTTATCACTATTTATTATAGCCTATAACAATATTATTGCCAAATAAAATCTCTCCCAGTTCAGTCACCTCTTCACCAACAGTTGTTTACCTCATTTAGGCCACCTTCCTTGGCCTGAGTTGCTTCTTTTACTTCACCTGAACCACTCGGTGTGTCTCATTCCCTCATGAGGCACTGGGCAGCATCTCCAAATACTCTATTATTTCTTTATTGTCCCCATCCATATTCCCTTCCTTCACTTAATGTAACTCATGGTTTTTGCTTCCTCTTCTTTTTTAACTATTTGGTTTCAACTCATCCAAAGCTTCTTTTGCTTCTCTTTCACAACCCTTATCATTTATGCTAATTTTGCCACCCATTCCAAAATCACCACCTTCAGATGCATCCTTGTTGCCCTCAAAACATTCCCTAGAATCTTTGTTAAGCCCCGAGCTAGACTGACAGGGAGCCTTGGGGCATCAGGATTGTCTCTGCAGCACATGGAGAGTCAGTCTTATATCCTCTGCCCGTTATATGTGTATTTTCCTTGCAACAGAGGTTATGCCCTGCTTATACTGCTGGGTCAAGTAGTGACTACTACTTCAAGACTTGATATAATAGGCACTGCAGGATCAGGCCCGCTTTGTGTCTTTGTGAGTGATAGAGCAGGGTTTCTTGAGTTTCAATATCCTTGTGAAATCATCAAACAGAATCCCCCACCGGTCGTATGGATCTTTGATTGTCGACGTGATGTGAAGTGTAACAAAGAAGTTAACATCAGAAATACATTCCAAGTACTCTGAAACCAGTAAGGATCAACAAAAGATGAGGGTGTCCAAACCATAAAGGTTTTATTAACAAATTTAGTTCAGGTTATATATCAAAACAATAAAAAAACTGATAGCAAAATATGGTACTGGCGTACATATTTAAATGTTAACACAGTCGAAATTTATAATTAATCAAAACAAATAAGCAAAACAGTATAACAAGCAGCAAGCAAAATATGACCCAAGCAGGTTCCATAAAGGAGCCTCCCTATTCTAAATATAGTATTGAAAGTAGTTTAGGGGAAATTCCATAAGAAATGTGCTAGCATCAGATGAACACATTTGAGGTTTAATGGAAAGAGTCTGAGTATTCAAGCATGAAACTTAACTCTATGGGCAAGGAAAATCATCAGAGATGACAAGTGGTCATCTCTCAGCAGAAGTCAGGCTAGGGTTTGAACTGCTATTCTAAAGAGCACACAACCAAAGCATGAAGGAAGTTTCCAGAAGAACTCTCCTTATCATCTTCCACTGAAAAAAACAATCAAAAGACAGTGTTCTCAGAGAGCAGGGTAGACTTCCTAGTGTCCCAACTTCCATCAAAGAAGCAATCATCTGGGCAACTTTGGATATAACATCAATCAGATCCGCTTGGTATAGGATGGTGTCTCCCACTGACTCAGTCTCCACATCCGTGGTCAAAAGTTAATCAGAAGATCAGTAGTCTGCTAGTCTAAAACAATGAACAAGGAACCAATTCGAAGCTAACGAGGATATAGATAAGACCCCTGCAAAGAAAGGGAAAACAAGACACTTGCAAAATATTTTATAAAGTGTAACATGAACACTTACTCTTGGTTGCAGATGCGGCTGGCACTAAATTTAAACAGATTCTTAACTAATGCAGTTAGCATAAGTGATTATGTCAAATGCAATTTCAAAGAACACATACATTCCTTTCTTGGTGTTTACATTTATTTTAATGCAGCTAAATATATGTGTGGCTCTCATTAAAAGGAATATACAGCCACTTACTGCAAATGATTAAGAAAATGCACACATATTAATATAATTAAACACATGTTGATTATAAAAGTTGCATATGAAAGAGGTGGGCACTAAACTATGCTGCTCCATGATCTAGTAGCTGCTCCTGATTCAATGACTCAGTAAGCTTGGTTGTGGGTTGTATGGGACTGCAGCCTCTGGATTAGTCCAGTGGCATATTGCCCACATTTTGACCCCCGGTTCCTGATTACTATAGGACTTGCCTGGTTATCCTAGTCCCCAATTGGTATCTCAGAACATTGTATGCAGAAATGTTGTTAAAATAAATATAATGTCCTAAGTACTGATAACAAATATATTGCCCCATTGGATGTCGACATTCTATTATTAACTCCAATTGGGCAATATGTGGATGAAAAATATTAGGATACAATATTTATGTCTGACAACATACTAACAATATTCTGGTATTGTATGATTGCCTAGTCAGGTCAATCTTGCTGTCTGGTTGCTCTGTCAACAATGAAACCCTGCATGCCCTTTGGTAGTCCCATTGGCACCCAACCGTATAGGTTGCCATGGTAACATAATGGCTGAATACAGTGTCCTTATACCCTTTTATACCAATTTGTTGCAAACCATGCAACTCAAGGGCACCTACTGCCTTTCTAGTGACTTGTTACATAATTTTGGGACCAGGGATGGGTCCCCAAGTTACACTGCAGAATTGAGCTGAAGCAGCAGTGCAAGGCAGCTATCTCAGAAAAGTCGCATTTTGTACAGGGAGGCCATTCCTCAACTGAACAAAGATTCCTTGGGTCATGGGCCATCGCATGCCCTCAAAGGATGCATTATCCTCTGCAGAATGGGGTTGAGCAGTTTATGAGATGCCATTTGAACTACCAGGCCCCAATGGCACAAAAATACTATCCCAGTAGAAACTGCTGAAAATTGAAGGACTGACTTTGTAAATATGTTAGGTAGTCTGTGAGGAGAGATGCTACATTTAAAATATTGTGGCCTGATTCCAAAAATTAATCTGAGACAAAATCCAAACTTTACAACTTTCGGTATTCACAGAAGGCATTTAGGAGTACTAAAGTTAAAGTTAGGATTTTTTCTACGTTAAACTTAAGTTTTGGTCTTAAGTTAAACTTAAGACAAACTTAGGTTTAACTGAGAAAATACTAGTCGTAAAGTTAGGATTTTGTCTTAGCTAAACTTAAGTTTGTCTTAAGTTTAATTTATTACCAAAATGTAAGATTAACTGAAACACAATCCTAACTTTAGTACTCCTAAATGCCTTCTGTGAATACCAAAAGTCATCAAGTTAGGATATTGTCTCAGATTACTTTTGTGAATTGGGCCCTTTGCGATCGGGAAAAATAAATGGATCAGGGAAATATGATAGAGATATGTAGGTTCCTCAATAATAAAGCTATGGAGTATGAGGTGAAGATATGTGAGGTGAATTTTTCGTAAAATCGAAAAGGGAGAATGACATGCAGGAGAAGTGCAGGAGTAGCATAGGAAATACTGGGAAATCTAATGAGCATGCTCACAGGGGAGTGCTACTGATATATGCAGTCTCTACATTTGAGGCAATCAGGCTTACAGCATGTTTTACATTTTTAGAGAAGTCACGGCCAACCTTTTATTATGATTTGCTGAAATGCAATGCAGTATCAGGCATTTCAGAAGTTTGTTACCACTACATTATTCTTTGGGCCTAATTATAAGTGGCTCGTTTAATTCTGTCGTGAACTCCTATTTACACACGGGACGAAATTATGAGTTTGTCTTTGTTCAACATATCAGATAATTATCGGATGCATTAAATAACCCAACATTCGTTAACTTGCGTCAGGTCAACCCTGACAAAATTTGACAGGGTAAACATATGGTTATTACTGTGGCATGCGGATTTTGGTGCTTAAACAACATCTGCATGTTATTCCCTATAAACTCATAATAGATGTTATTTATCGCATATACTAAATAACGTACCCGTTAGTATTGTTATTTATCAGGTGCGATAACTAACACCTTAACTCATAATCAGGCCCTAAGCCATTTGAATGTGATAAATGGTCACTATTAATATAAAAGCTAATTTATCTCACTACAACGTTATTCTAAATGGGGATCTAGCTTTTAGCTTTGCAATGTTAGGACGGAGGGACATGGGAAGTCATAGTGGGTCTAGTGGCTCTTATTTTTGGCCATTTATGAAGTATATAAGTAAATTAAATTGGCTTTCATTAACATTTCCAATGTACTTGTGAATTATTTGCGAATTCTGGCAAATGACCAAATGTATCATTCAGGGACTGCGTTTTTATTTACTTCATGAGCTGAGCAGCATTATCTCTTTAAAAAACACATAACGTCTGTAGTTGCAATGCATCCAGTGTAGTTCATACCTTAGAGATCATTTTCACACTTCATTATACTAACTTTAGCCGATATTCTATGAATAATAGAAAGGTATTTGTATTCTAACCACCTTCAAAGCTCTCTAATGTAGAATCTAAAGCAGAATCTAAAGCTATCAGAGACAAGCCATCAGCACTGTAATTGGCAGATACAAATCTTAATTGATTTTTTTAATGGCTGTAAAAAAAGAGATTGTTTCTGAATATAAAATGAGTAAGATAAAACAAGACTCCGTTTTCTATTCTTTACAAGTTCTCTTAAGCTTAGAAGCTGCAATATTGATGCCATGCCAATAATAGAGAAGCAAATGCAACGTAATTATTGCAACACAAATAAAAAATAAATCCTTAAATAGGAACTGCTGAAAATCAGCAAACTTATCCGTGTAAACCTTGTTCTCTGAGAATAATACCCTTTCTAACGTAAGAGTTAGCAAAAAGTAAAACGTAGATATGATATCATTTTTGGAGACTATGCGTCTATTACATTGATATTAAAGTTACTTTATGATTGCCGTCTTCTGAGAAATTTGAAATCACTTCCTAATGCTGATGCAACATTTTACAATTGTTTGCCATTTTTATGAATGTAACCGTTGCTTAATAGAAGTGGTGGGCTTCACAGAAAGGTTGCTGTAAGGGAATGTGCAATACACCCTTCTGCCCTCTGCTGCATCTCATATGTTTTGCTCTCCTTGGTGCCATTTTTGACCTTTATGAAGCACATGAGATCTGTATATTTCTGTTTGAACCCTTAAGTGACGAGTGCTGAATCCTTTTTTAACATTCGGTACAGTTTGCGATTTAGCCTTTGTATCTCTTGTTCCACAAAAGATATCCAGGCCACATTTGCATTCTTTGGGCCTGTACTCGTCACACGTGTGATAGATATCCCATCAGCCTTATTCCCAGTGCCATAAAATAATGCACATGTAATAAGGTGAACGGAATATCCATCACGTTTGTGACTGAGTATACCATCCACAGAACTCTAAGTGAGACACTTTGTCCCTCCCACACGTTAGAAATTGTAAAGGAACACAGGATTTGTGATTTTGCCCATAGGGACATGAGAAAAGTAGTTTTTGTTTAAAAAATATGAAAAAGTGCTGTGCAAAATAATTTCTCTTTTTTATAACAATGGTATCAGCAAAAGGTTTACTGTGCTAACATCACCTTTTCGCCAGCTTTTAGAAACATAGGGTCTGATTATGAGTCTGGCGGTCCATGGACGGCCAGACTCATGGTTTCGCAGCGGTGGCAGTCCAGCCACTGCCGCATCTGCGGTGTGACCACCCCATTACAAGTTGGGTGATCGAAACCGCATAACATTGTGGCAACTGCCAGGCATCAGAGATCCGTAGTGGTGGCACAGTGGTCTTGAGGCTGCAATATGCTTTGCGGGGCCTCCGTGGTCACACCAAGCATATTACGAGTTTCCTCCCTGCCACGGTTTTCATGGTGGTTCCTCCTCCATAAAAACCGTGGCAGAGAAGAAACTAAGGGGGCCATACAGGGCCCCCTGTTGCCTCTAGGACGTTGGGTGCAGGCAGGAGGGCATATATTTTTCCCTCCTGTGTGCATGCACGGCATTGACCGCACCAGTCCATGCCGTTCAGGTACTGCCTTTGACGTTCCCATTGTGGTGCCTATTTCATAGGCACTGCTGTGGAAAGGCCAAAGACCTACCTGCCAGTGACTAAAATAATCATATTCTGGAGGGCGGTTCTTACACAGGTTTGGTGATGCGAGAGCTGGGCAGCGCCATAGCAGTCCCACTCCTGCATCGCCAAACTCATAATCAGGCTTATAGTGGGTAAAAAGTATTTGTTTTTGGGTAGATCTCTCATGGTGTTCCCAATATCAACTAATTGTTGATATAACAACAATAGTGAATTTTTGTGAGAGAAGAAAGAAAATTAGGCAACAAGGTTTTCTTCTGTAAGAATTTGCACTGCAGGGCAGTGTATGAAATAATATACCATAGCATTGTCTGGACTCTCCCAGTCACATATGAATCTAGTTCTGTTGGGGATAACTATTCTTTTGGGCCTGGGATCAGAAGGCACTCTGGAAACTCTACTAAGTCTGGGCATTTATGAAACAAGGGAACCAGGGAAATCTTTGATGGCATGTCTTGCATTGATCCCACCACATTTTGCTACCTACACTGCCCTGTAAATGTCAAAGTATGGGGGAAAGTACAACTTCTGGCAGTGATACTGTTATAGAATACTCTGGAACTTCCAAATATGTAAAGGTCTTACAATCTTGCACACTTCTGCAGATAATAAAAATGGTGGCCTAAATGAGTCGATAGGCTTACCATGAGCTACATTAATGTGCCAAACTGTGACAGTGAGAAGGCAATTGTTGAGGCTCTAGTCTTTTCAAAGGCATGGGTTTGAATCCCACTGCTGCCCCCAGTTATCAGAACCCCTTTAAGTGGGCCACGGGGCAAGCAGGATTTACTGGGCCCACCCGTGATGGATGAGGCCTTTTGCTCCTGATGTCCCAGGGACCGACCTACTATGGATCCTGCTCAGCTAGGCCAAGCACCCCTTCTGCACCCGACTCTCAGTTAGGTAGCATTGGACGAGCAGTTAAAGCTCCTTCAGGGGATCGCGGATACAGATCAGTGAACACAACTCATAACTCAACATGCAACCATTGCAAACAATAAATCAGCGTTCAGATAAATACTTGTTTTTATATAAAAGAAGTATTTAAATTATAATTCTACTCATACAAAGGTAAACAACACTCAAAAGCAATAACACAGTCCCCCTTGAGTTCTGGACTCTAGATGTTATCAGGCCACTCCTTGTCCTACTAACTTTTGTGCAATGCTTTGGATGTGATTCCCCATCCACTGATGATAACATCCAGGGAATGTAAATTTGTGGCCGTACACAGGAGTTTTACACTCTGACTACTTTCGGAAGTTCATTCACAAGAGTCTACAGGGTTGCAGTACTGATGACAATATAACCCTGGGGACCCCACATGTCCAGCTCATGGCTTACCTTTTGGGCGTATGGAACCCTTCAACGGCTCAGTGAATTCCTGCGTCGGATTGGCAAAGTTGGGCTGCACACAGTTAAATGCTCCAGCATTCTGCAGGCGCATACTCTCTCCTCTGAGCCATGCTACCGGCTGGTTCTAGTGATTGAGGTTGTTCCAGTTCTGGTGATAGCACTATAAGACACACCTTCCTTCACGGGGTGGGTTGATTTCTTTGCTCTGATGGCACTCTGGCAATGTCCTTGGATTCCCAGGCCTTCTTACATGCAGTTCACAGTATGTGGGCTGGACCCCCCCCCCCCCTTGGTCACAGCAGCAGTTTCTCGGTACGGGTGATGGCCCGAACCCTTCGCCTCAGCATCTCCGGCAGTCCCTCCTTGCAAACAATACAACCCTTGCTCCTCGGCTCAGTCCCCAGTGGCCCCTCTTGGAACACCGGGGTTGCGAAACAACCCAGCACACGAGCTACGACTAGATCGGTGCAAGAGGGGATTCCTCACACCTCGTACAGGGAGTCATCACGATGGGGCTTCCTCCGAGACCTTGCTCCTTCCAACTCTCTCCTTTTCCTCAAAGGGCACATTAGTCTTGGAAAGCAAGCAGGCACTGGTGCTTCAGACTACAGGACAGGTGGTCTTGATTTCCCTGGGAGATGTCCCCTCACCCAGCAGGGACACAAGCAGGCCTGGGCCCCCAGTCCTGGTTATAGGCAGAAGTTTTGCAGCGCTTCCACTCCTCACAAAGCCTGTCTGGCTGCTGGGCAGATGACAAAGTTTGAGGTCTCAAACTCCCTTACTTATAGTCCTTTTCCAGACAGAAAATGTAATTTTGTGTATGTCTTTGAAGTTTTATGTGGTGGTTCTGCTTCTTTGAAATGAACATCTTTCTCCTTTCTTCTTCTTCCCGAAGGATGTCTGTCACAGCAGGCAGGATTCCGGAGTTGATTAACCCACAACAAGATTCATTGAAATGGCCCAAATTCACACCTGGATGTCAGCCACAGTGATATGTGCATCAAAAGGTTAATCCAGGGCTTCCAGCCCTACTCTTTATGATTCCCTTTTCAGCCCCATCTCTCTCTTCCTAAGAAGTGTTCAGGCCCCTTCCATGTGATCTATCATTAAATCAAAGAGCCCTTTGAAATGCACAGAGAGCCTGGTTTTCCCATCCTCCAGTGCATGTCCCTCCCAACTTACAGGAATGCAGCAACACACAAATCTTGTCTGGGGGGATTCCTCAACTTTTCATGTTTTAACCAGGCTGGCCTGGACTTCCTAAAATGGAACCCTAGGTTCTCCATGTAATGCACCAGTGCAGTCACACTCAGTGCACACCTACAGTACACTTGCTTCACAGCACTGCTATCCTCATGTATTATGCCCCCACAAGCATAACTACATGCAGCAAACTCTTTCAGTCAGTACACACTGTTCAGTACTGTAGCATTTCTGTATTGTACCACATCATGTTATTTTAAAAACACACACTGCCAGCATACACAAATTTACCATGTGCTCACTGTACCACACTTTGCCCATGTATAGTGTGCTTCTTGCGAGCACACATACACTGAGGGATGAGTTAAGCACACAGAAGCTGAACTTTTAAAAAGGTAGGTGGGTCTGTAGGCCTCACTCCAGTGACACATGGTTAAAAGGTCCTGTTCACAATTACCGATCACTACATGGTATGCTGCCACCACCACACTTGTGCTTCTTAAATCCAGGTAAAGCTGATAGCATTCCAACACTATAAGGCCAGTGTTTTGGGCACCCCTCCTTATCCAACAACACAGCAATCCATGAAACAGGTCTATGTAATGGCGCACACCCATGATCTCTGTTCGCCTATGACAAAAATTCTGAATTAGTGATCCAGACAACAGTACAGTTGGGCACTCAGGGCAGGGATGCATGTCTCTCACCATGCAGAGGACTTTTCCAACCCAACAGACACCCCTTCCAGATCAGAACACCCCAAACCAGCTCCTAAACTGGAGAGGTTGGGTGGTCAGATTGGTTAAACCGGCAGGAAAGCCAGTCAGCATTCCCATGGCTTGATCCGGTTCTGTGCTCCACAACAAAGTCACACCCTTTCAAAGAAATAGACCATTTCAGCAACTTGGAATTCTCTCCCTTCATAGCCATAAACCATTTCAGCGGCTTATGATCTGTCTGCACCACAAACTTGCTGCCAAACAAATAAGGGTGGAACTTGCGCAAGGCCCACTTTAGGGCAAAGCAACCCAGTTCTGATCTCTGGGTAGAAATCTCCTACGACTAGTAAAGCCTACCAGACATGCTCTAACCCTATCATCCAGGTGAGCTAAAACCAACCTAACTCCCTTGTCTGAGGCATCCAACTGTACAATTAAAGGCTGACTGTAGTCAGGCTCGTTCAGTACCTGTGCAATGCATAGTGCTGTCTTCAGTTCCTCAAATGCCTTTTGACACTCTGCAGTGCAGTCCATATTACCTTCTTAGGCTGCCTCATAGGGGTCAAAGCAGTCAATGGGCCAGCTATACTTCCATAGTTTGCCACACGTTTTCTGTAATACCCAGTGAGTCCTAAAAAGGCTCTCACTTCAGTCTGGTTAGAAGGTACCTCCCACTCCATCACAGACTGAATTTTGGCATCCAATGTGCGAATCCCCCTGTTCCCCTCCTCATGCCCAAGGTAGACTACAGAGAACTTCCCCACCTGTCCCTTTGTTGCCTAGATGGTCAGTTTTGCCTCCTGTATCCTAGCCAACACCCGGTCCACATGCCTTTGGTGGTCCTCCCATGAATTCCTGAATACCGCACTGTAATCCAACTAGGCCATAAAGAACTCTTCCAAACCTGCGAGAACATGGCTCACCTGGTATTGAAAAGTGACAGGAGCATTTTTCAACCCAAAGCCCGTCAGGCATAGAAAATACAGTCTTCCCCTTTGCATTTGGTGCCAATGTGATCTAAAAATTCTGGGGTTCTGACAGCAAAGTAGTGTTAATATGGTAATCACATGGTCACAGTATTAGTCTGTTCTTGTCATGTATGGAGGACCCACACATGCTGAGGTACCGTTTGTAACAGCAGAAGTGGGAAAATGCAGGATGATAGGGCATTTGTTATTGGCTCGAAGTTGCAGAGCTTTTTGTTGCATCATTGTGAGGACATTGAGTCTATATTTTTCAGGGTGGCACAGGGTTCTCCAGTTGCCAGCTAACCCAGACCATAAAATACTGCATCCATCACCCTCGAAACTGAAAGGAAATATTTTTTCTAAAACAATGTTGGCTTTTGTCTTGCAGTTTAGGTTAGGGAACGTGCAGGGATACACCCAAGACGCACCATCCTTGGAGTTCTGAATCTATATTTTTCAGAAATGCAGAGGGTTGGTAGGGTTCCCTGTGTAGCGGCTTATCCCAGGCACATAACAACTAATCATTACTGTCAAGCATTGCTTTCTTCCCACCTCTCTGGCAGTGTGAAGCTAAACCCCTCAATCTGCCCTCAAAGAAGTAGCAGAAAGACTGTTAGCAAACCTGGAGTAGGGGAGCACAGCCCTTGCTTATACGGGCCTGCCCCCAAATCATTTATTGGAGTGCTAGAGTTATTTGAGTGACCAGTGCAGAGCCCTGGGATGAAGGGTGCAGCCTGATGCAAACTGGCCCCTATCACATCCAATTCATGCCAAAACAATTCCCAGTGCCTGGTGCCTAGAAGATGCCATAGCGGTCGGTGTGACTCCATTGAAAAATCACAGGCAGCATGTGTACAAAATACCCTTTTAAGGTCGTGTGCGCCCACCTATCCACGATGGTGGGATCAAACCCTTTTCCTTGCCAAAAGTGGCATCATCTTCAATTCTTTATGAAAGAGGCAAGAACGAATGTGTGGTATGTTTATGTTACATATGTACTTATGTTTCAACTGTGGTGCTAGATCCAAATGTTGCAAAGTAAGAGTCCTGGTGATCCACTGTGCTTTATTGTCTTCCTTTTGTATTCAGGGAAGAAAAAAGGTGCAAATTGTGAGCTTTTTACTCATTTCTAAGCCAGCATGGATATCGTCTAGGAGTTCATGCTGAAATGCCCCTGTTGACTTGCAGACAAGACTAGACTCTTTCGTAGTTATTTATAATGACAGAGTGAGAACAAATGTAATGCTCCCAGAATAACCAGTGAATAAAATTATTTCAAATATTCCTCTTTTGCTTCCAAGTAAGTCACCTTACTTAGCTCAATGTGAAATAGGGGCTCAAGATTTTTGTTGAGGTTTCTCAAGTCCAAACATATTTGATATGTCATGTTATGTAGTGTTCTCAGATTCTCCTATACTGAACACCCTTGAACATATGAGATATTGATGAAAGTCATTTCTGAGCTCCATTTGTCTATTATGCCTACAATTAGATTTCTTTCAGTACTCGCTGCTATTACTATTACTAAAATCAATGTATTCCCAATATACCTAATTTCCTTACATGCAGTACTCCCAAAGATTTTGTTAGGTTTTGTATTTTGCATTCCAGCTTTTTCTGAACCATGTCCAAGTTTAAAGTTTTAAAAGTATGAATTCATGGCTGTACAGTGTTGTGTGTAGAAGAGTAGCAATTGAGAAATCTTTCAGTCCAAGCTTATGTTCAGTTCTGTACAAAACTAGCATTAAAACCCTACCTTCTATATGCCAACAAAAAGAATCACTGACACTTGTTTACAGAACTTAGGTTTAACCAATTGCTATATCAAGCTACCTGTGAAGCACATATGAAGATCTTTATGAGGAGAATATTTGCACTTTCATCTCAATAATGCCTGAATGAGATGACAGGAGTTTTTTTTTCCAATCATCTTTTCCATATCCGACATATTAGAAATTCGAATGTGGCCCTTATATTATCATTCGAGGAAGCAAGGCTTGCTCCATGCTCAATTGGTTTACCAGAAATCAAGGTTTTTGGCAAGTGAAAGTTGCAACTCCTGATAATCTTATGTCTTGATTCTGTTTTGTTCTTGAATTACAGCATCATAGTCAAGGGCAAGCCCACTCTTCCGGTCGTCATCTACACCTCAATCTGTCTCCAGACTTCTGCAGGGCTTTGGGAGATAGCTGCGCTGTCTGAAGCACTGACTGATCGTTTGCTCCCTGATATCCTTGCCCTGTGAGAACCATCCTGCGGCCTACACCTTTGTTCTTCTTAGGCCTAAATGTCAGCTGCTGCATACATAGGGCCCGATTCACAGAACTAACTTAAGACAAAATCCTAAACTTACTACCATTTTGGTATTCACAGAAGTTAGGAATCCTAACTTTAGGACTCCTAAATGCCTTCTGTGAATACCGAAAGTCTTAAAGTTTCTCAGGTTAGGAGTAGTAAAGTTAGGACTCCTAAATTTACTACTCCTAAACTGAGAAAAGTCCTAACTTTAAGACTTTCGGTATTCACAGAAGGCATTTAAGCGTCCTAAAGTTAGGAGTCCTATCTTTACTACTCCTAAACTGAGAATAATCCTACCTTTAAGACTTTCGAAATTCACAGAAGGCATTTAGGAGTCCTAAAGTTAGGACTCCTAACTTCTGTGAATACTGAAATGAGTAAGTGCCTTCTGTGGTACCAAAATGGTAGTAAGTTTAGGATTTTGTCTTAAGTTAGTTCTGTGAATCGGGCCGTAAGTGGTCCCATCTGTAATTTTCTGACTGAAATATGTTATGTTGTTATGTTAGTGATACATTTACAACACAAGCTGCTACATGTAAAGATCGTCCTGGCCCTAGAGCTAAGAAGTTCACTGCAGAGCACTAACTCTAACTCATTGCTAATCAAAAAGTAGCATCTTAAGAGCCTTTTTTTGGAGGAAACCTTAAAGAAATCTCTTTTAGGGTACACAATAACACATTCCAGTGTTTTCCTACTACAAAGCTAAATGTGAATTCTTAAACCTGGGGTCATCGGATTATGCCGGTTGCCTAAGTGAAAATGGTGGTTAGGGGTATATCTCAATTTTCTCCCCACAGGTACTGTGGTCCCCCATTATGAATTGACTGATGGACTACACGTAGGAGATTGTGTGTAGTCCTGTCTGAATACAGGTACATGCGCTCTTCACCTATGTCTGAATATCAAATGAATCACTGTGCTGTGCGGCTTCTCAAGATTTGAAAATCCCTGTTTAGAAATTTCTAGGTAGCGGCTGCTACAATGACCCAATATTGAGCGGATTAATTGCACCCATCTAAAGTCAAAAATTAGGAAAATTAGGTAAAAATCAACAATGGACATATGGTGGGCCTTGACTGACCTACAATTGTGGAACATCCATTTAATCAGGTTAGGTGGGAAGTGAAGAAAGTTGGCATCATTTACTAGACATAATTTTCATATTACTGTGGGCCTTTCCAGAGGTGGGGGTGGTACACAGGATGGTGCACCTAGCAATGGAGCATTCACCTCTATGATTGTCTGTGAACCCCTTATGGCTCTGGTGCAGACAACATTCTTCGCCACCAGAACCATAAGATTCCAGACAGCAGGAAAGAAACAAAGTAAACACAACAGTCACGACCACCAGAGAACACATGACAGTGACCGACAGACCTTCATCTCTTTCACCAGCCTCCTGCCGCTTCAGTGCAGGTTCCAGTGAGGCTCAGGGAACATTCCTCAAAAGCTCCTTTTCGGGCTTTTTTTGGTAGGGTTCAAATGATCCCACCCTTACATCACACAGTGCAGCAAATTGACTTGGGAGCTGCCAGAACTTACCTGGAACCTGCTGGGCCACGCCACGCCACGCCATTACCGCCGACACCGCCAAGAGTCAAGGAGACTACAGAGGACACGCCATCCTCCGCGTCGCCGCCCCGGGACTGCATTTCCCGGCAGCCTCAGCGGCGGCGCGACGTAGTGACGCCAGGAGGCGCCATAAATTACAGGGAGACCGGCGGAGCGGGGGGAGCTGCCAGAACTTACCTGGAACCTGCTGGGCCACGCCACGCCATTACCGCCGACACCGCCAAGAGTCAAGGAGACTACAGAGGACACGCCATCTTCCGCGTCGCCGCCCCGGGACTGCATTTCCCGGCAGCCTCAGCGGCGGCGCGACGTAGTGACGCCAGGAGGCGCCATAAATTACAGGGAGACCCGCTTCGCGGGACGCGTGCGGGACGCGCCGGGCTAAGCCCGGGCAAAGGGCGGGCCGTCTGTGGCCGTCCGGGGCAGGAGGAGGCAGGGCGGGGCCATCCCCCTGACATCGGACATCAGATCTCCTGCCGCTCCACAGGTATTGCCGTTGTATGCTATACTTACTGTTGCGCCCCTTGTGTACTGTTGTGGTGCTGTTTGGCTGAGACGGACTGGTGGTTATATTCCGGATCCTGTCGCGGGGGCTGCCAATTCCATGATGTCAGGTCCCAAGAAAAATAAGGTAGTCTCGGGGGCGGGCTCAATGAACAATTTTCTAGTCAAGAGGGTAACTAAGATCAACGAGGATAGAAGAGCCTCCTTGGGCAAAATAGATGATTTGGGTCATGCCCCCTCTCTAGCAATAACCGCTACATTGGAGGACTTCCCAGATGGCGATAGAATCACGGACTGTTTTTCACAAGATCATAGCGTGAACGAACTAATTTGTAACACAGTAGCTCCTATTGTCCAGGAGCAGGATAACGCAGCAATGGTCTCCATAATCAATGACACGTTACGCCCTGACTCTGAGGTAGATTCAGAAACATAGGAGCTTGTGGCACGACTGAGGAAGGATTATAATACGGTCATTTCTCTACGTAAAAAAGAATTAAAAAGTAAAGCTTGGGAGGACCTAAGGGACAAAGCTACCCTAAAAAATAGTGCTGAATTCTGGACAATAATAAATTCTCCATTTCTGACAGGCGCCCAAAACTCAGTACAGGAATTAAACATCTCAGAAGTTGAGTGGCTGTCTCACTTTGAAAAAATATATGACAGCCACAGAGAGCTGGACCCTTTTATAATCCCTGCATCTGGTAGTCCAATGGAACCTGTGAGTTTTGAAACCTGTGAGGTACTTAGAGCCATAGAGGAGACAGCTGGGCGTAAGGCACCCGGCCCAGATGGAGTACCTGCAGATATGTACAGGGCAAACCCACTGTTTTGGGCAAATATTTTAACTAGAGTTTTTAACGCCGCCGCAATAGTGGGTTTCCCTGAGTCCTGGTCCCTCGCTACAATCGTCCCTATTTTTAAAAAAGGGCAGAGAGGAGACCCAAAATGTTATCGACCCATATCGCTTCTGGACTCCTCGGTCAAAATTTTAGGCAAGGTTGTTTTGGCGAGGATTTCCGCGTGGGCCAGGGGAAACAACATCTTATCCGAGGCTCAATTTGGCTTTAGGTCAGGGAGGAGTACTGAGGACCAATGCCTCAACCTCCACCTTATATTGTCCAAATACACTAAAGCAAAAGGGGGCAGCTTATTCCTGGGTTTTATGGACTTGTCCACAGCTTTTGATCTTGTTAATAGATCAAAACTGTGGGCAATGTTGTTGGAGATGGGCCTCGATAGCTCCCTGGTGCACTTTCTAGCGGAGCTTCACAAAGATCTGAGGGCCCGCATTAGAATGACCACCGATGGACAGTGCACCGAGAGTTTTAGATCCACTAGAGGGGTCCGCCAGGGGTGTATCCTGGCTCCAATGTTGCTTACGCTCTATGTGAACTCTTTGGAGGGTTACCTAACGTCCGTTACAAAAGATTTTCCTTGCATGGGGGGTGCACCAATCCCGGTGCTCCTCTATGCAGATGACGCGGTACTCATAGCTAGGACCCCAGTTGCCCTACAAAAGTTATTAGACGCCTTTTGTAATTTTATGAGTAGTCTCGATCTGGTGATTAATAAAAGTAAATCACATACCATGTCTGTCGGACGTGGCATGCGTAAAGAAAAATCCTTTTTCTGTGACGGAGAGGTGATTACTAGTGTTAAGGTCTTCACCTATCTGGGTGTGATCTTTGATCAGAGGGGATCTTGGACACCGCAGGTAACATCTAAAATTAATGCGGTAAGAAGTTCGTACGGTGCAATTTTGGGTTTTGCAAAGAGATTGGGGGGGAAACCTATGGAGGCCATTATGGCCATCTATAAAGCCAAGACTATTGCTATTGCTAGATATGGTGCAGCTGTCTGGGGTTACGTTAACGTCATAGATATCCAGACAGAGGAAAATAAATTCTTTCGTTCATTGCTGGGGTTACCCCAGTCAACTGCTACCTTCTCAGTACACTTAGAGCTGGGAATGGGTTACATTTTAGACATTTTAAATCTAGCCCCACTTTTGATGTGGATAAAGCTTTGGCTTAACCCCAATCTTATCCTAACTCACCAGATCATCAAAGATTGCCTCCAACTTGATCACAGAAGGGATATTCAGTGGCTGTCATATATCGAAACTATGACAGCTTTTTTGGGTCGCCCTGAAATTTTTAGTTGCCCTGAAGCCTTGTGTAGAGCTGACTTACAATGGGTGAAAATACATTTTTTGAGAATTCGCACAGCTGAGCGTGAAGCCCGCGATTTATGCAAACCCTCTGTGAGGGCTCACGTTCTGATATCCCCTTCTTGTGTGCTGGCCCCTTATTTAACCATGGTAATTAATCCTTTCCATAGATGGCTTTTATCCAAATTTCGGTTTAACCAAATTTATACAGTGCTGTGGGATGTGAAAGACTGGTGCAAGCTGGAGGAATCGGCCCCATGCAAATGTGATGGTTTCTCTATTCAGGATAACGCCCACTTTTTGTTTTTTTGTTCCTTCTATCATGAACCGCGTATAAAATACCTAAAATCTATTCTGAAGGACTTGGGATTTATCCAGTACAAGCCTGCACTGTTTTATTTACAAATGTTGCTCTCTCCTCTTATTATGTATTGCACTGCTAGTTTTTTAGCCGCATCTGTGAGATGCAAGAGAACAAGGCTTAGTTTGGAAGAACAATAGGAATTTGGACCCAGCTATATCGCCCAGTTGAGTGCTTTTTAATCTATTTTATGTATCTATCGCCCTTTTAATCTGCTTTTTTACCTATAAACTGTTTAATATTGTATTAATCTTATCAATTGTTTTATAGATGAACTTTTGATATTTGCTGTAGTATGCTTTTATGATTTTAATTAATCGAATAAAGTGGAATTTGACTGACTGACTTGTGAGCTAAGCAGGTGTGTGTTTGTGCCTTTCCCATCTTGGCAGTTGGACATGGACAAGCTGCGGGTGAGCTGTTAATAATCCTCCATCTTTGGCACTGAGTGACCTCTTATACTAGAGAAATAGGTTAAACTTCCAATGTTTACATCAGACAAGCCTTGTCACTGTGCAACTATTCCTCAGCAGCCCGAAACTTACACCCACACCAGATTGATAGACTGTAACTTGAACACCCATATGCTGACATCTGGCTGAAGTCACAAAATTGTGATACTTAGCCCATCAGACCCACAGCCATACCCTTTTCTATGTTGGAGTCAGCAGAGTAGAGTAGCCTCAGACATTAGAGGCAACATTAGGCCAGAGCAAAAAGCACCAATGGGTAGGGGAGAATAGCACATATTGTGTTAGAACAGGACATTAACATTCATGTCTAATTGTATTTGAGATTTCCAGAATAGCATAGCATGAGATTAAGAGACAGAAAAAAAGCTGTAAGAGCAAAAAAGAGTTCTTGGGTACACAAAGCATGGAGATAAGTAGACAGTTTGGGGTTGAGTTTGTTGAGGGTTTGGCCATAGCGAAAACAACAGATGTGTGTACATCAACTGTAGTTTGTACACTACGATTTCTGGCAGGTGATAAACATTTTATTGGAGGATCGGCCCTGTGAGTTGAGGTATCAAATGTTTACAGGAAAATTTGCAACAATGATGTATGACTTGCAGAAGTCTCTGTTGAGCCTGCCCCTGGCACGCACCAAAGTAAAGAGCCCCAGGGCTCTTATGTCAGACTGGTGAACTGTAGGAACCCACACAGCCCATATGTGAAGGGTTCTGGATGCAGCATGCACCGAGATAGCCAGCAGCTAGAAGAGATAAATAAAGATATAAATAAAGGGGAGCATGGGTGCTCGCGGCTCACTCCCAGACAGCTAGCATTGGTGCTGGTGTCTGTGTGTTTGTGTGAATCAAGCAGTAGGCTACCCGACTCTACATTTACGACAAGCGGAAGGTATCTGTCAATGAATCCCTCATCACAAAGTATGGTAAGATGCCAATACTCATCCACTCAGGAGACCCATGCACCAGCCTGAAGAGACACAAAGGTGACTGTGCCGAAGAGAGGGAAAAATACATGCATGTTTCCAATGCCTGCTTGAAATAGCAAGGACCTCACCTGTACCTGAGAAGAGATGCTACTGTCCATGAACAGCCAGTGTTAGCGGGCAAGCACGAGACATTTGTGTTGCAAGGACATGCTCCCTATGTGGTTAAACACTGCCACCAAACCCAATATTGTAGACACAGAAAGCAGAAAAGAAAAGAAAGATCCCATTAAAGATATGCCAAAGCACATGGCTGAAAGACGCATTGGTAGAACTGACTAAAGGCCTGCTCACTGCTATCTTGCTGCCCACAAGTAAGGTAAAGAAAAAATTCTACTGACAGTCACTAGTATCACACAAGTGACAAGATTCAAGGCCATTTATGCACCCCCAGTATTGGTGGTAAACAATAAGGGCCACCAGCCCAATGACATGCTTCACCACCAGCATACCACATGCGGGGTGGATCCACAATGAAGAAGAGGAGATTTCTTTTTACGCTAAACAAGGCAAGACTGGCTGGAGGCCACAGCCCGTCTTTGAAGAAGTGATCACAAACACAGCAGTAAGGGTGCTCTTTGATACAGGAATGTCTGGGAATATCATCAACATTGAACAATACAAAGGTCTGCAGCCCTGATCCCTGTGTCTCCTGACACACACCAAGATGTATGACTACAGAGGAGAACAACCCCTCACACTGGCAGGCATCATTTGAGTGGCAGCTCACCATTGGGAATACAGAGACATAAGTTGACTTCCATATCACCACTGAATGGGAGAGGACACTGCGGGGCTGACATACTGCAGAAAACTGAGACCTAGTCTTCTTTGCCTGGAAGGTGCAGGCCAACCAATTTGACAACACACTAAGAGACTTCCACAGTTGGTCCAGGGGTAAGTTGCCTCAAAGGTTCTCTCATCCAATTGCACATTGCTAAGACCATACAGTCTGTAGCCCACCCGCACCTAAGAGTTCCTCTTCACCTCCACCCACAAGTGACAAAGAACTTGAACAGCTGGAACACATGGATGTTATCAAAAAGGTGTTAGACCCAACACCATGGGTATCCTACATGGTCATTACCACAAAACCAAAACAAGTAGGAGCTGTTCAGGTTTGTATAGACATGTGATTATCCAACAAGGCCATAAGGCATGAACATCACATAATTCCAATGAAAGACGATATTATTGCGAACATCAGTGGAGCGCAATGCTTCACCAGGCTGGTTTATGGTCCACCTATCAGGTTCATGAACACCTTTCCAACTCCCATTGATCTAAAAATGAATAGGCAACTTAATTTTGAGCTATCTTTGACAGTGAAGTGTTTCAAAACATCACAGGAGTGACCCTGTCTTGAACGCAGCGCATTCTATATATCAGTGAAACATCCTCATCTTCCCTACAACATTGCCAGAACATCACCAGTGACTACAGGCAAAACTCAAATGACTACTGGATCATAGTTTGACTCTGCACTGGGCCAGGTGCTCATTTTTTGAAACACAAATTATTATTTTTAGATATATTTTCTCCAAGGATGCCCTGAAGGTGTACTCGCAACTCCATGGCAATTAGGGATGCTACCGCCCCTCAGAACACCACTGAGGTGAGACTCTTCTTAGGCATGGCCACTTACAGTGGCAGGTTTGTGCCCAACCTGGCCACCATTGGACCCCCAAGGTTATTGACAATAGCAAATGTTTGGTGGGAGAGGACTACCCAGGCAGAGTAGGCTTTCAACAAGACCAGAAAAGGACTGCTGCACAACACCTCAATGTCCTACTGTGACACTCAGAAGCCCACAAAACTCACTGAAGACATGAGACATAGGGGACTGGGAGCAGTCCCATCCTGGGAACATTACCAGGGACAGTGGACTCCAAGCAAGCAAAAACAGAAACAAGATATGCACAAATTGAGCAGGAAGCCTTGTCATTACATGGGAATGCTATCACACCCACTTTTTATGGCCTGGCATAAAGGGTCATTCCTGACCACAAATTGCTTGTGCTCCTGTTTTCCAGAACATACCAACACCTCCTCCCCGAAAATTGAGGAATGGGTGATCCAGCACCAGCAATGCACGTTTACTTTTGTTTATAAACCAGGCATCAGCAACCATGCATACTAAATATTGAGTCAATCAATCAATCAATCAAGTATTTGTAAAGCGCACTACTTACCCGTGAGGGTCTCAAGGCGCTGAGGGGTGGGGGAATGCTGCTACTGTTCGAAAAGCCAGGTCTTGAGGAGTCTTCTGAAGGTCAGTAGGTCCTGGGTCTGCTGTAGGCAGATGGGGAGGGTGTTCCATGTCTTGGCGGCGAGGTGGGAGAATGATCTGCCGCCGGCGGTCACTCTTCGGATACGGGGGACAGTGACGAGGGTGAGGTCGGCGGAGCGAAGCTGGCGGTTGGGGGTGTAGAAGTTGAGTCGGCTGTTGAGGTACACTGGTCCGGTGTTGTGGAGTGCTTTGTGTGCGTGGGTGAGGCGCTTGAAGGTTATCCTCTTGTTGACGGGGAGTAGTCCTCTACCACTTCTCAGGGCACTACACCTCCAAATTATTGCATTGAAGATTATGTCAATAGTTGCCCAGACTGGTTGCCCACAGGCCATTCACCCAGAAGTAATTAGGCGACTTCGAGAGATTAATGTGTACAGAGAGCTATGATCAAAATGCAGCAAAATTTATGAAAACCCTTCCTGAGAGGCTCTCACCAGTCATGTATGTCGATACTCACACAACTTTGGAAAGTTAAAGAGGAACTGATTTTAGCTGAGGGGGGACTCCTGTTTCAAGAGAGAAGAACTGTAGTGCCCCTAGTGCCTCAAAATAGTATGTTGGAACTAGGCCACCAAGGACATCAAGGGACTGCCAAGGCCAATCTTGACTCAGGTGAAGATGTTTGCCATGTTTAATTTACCAACAGAATGGATCATTAGCCCCTGTTCCAAGGGGACAAGTATAGCGAATACCAAGATCACCTGCAAATCAAGCACTGGAAAGTAATGCCACTTTGGCCACAAGGGAATGGAGGTGCAGAACATTTCATGCACACCCTTATAAATGCCCTGCTCATTGGGGTGGAACAAGGGGATGATTTAGAATGTTGTCCTCATCACTTACTGAGAAATTACCACAACATACCCCACTGCATGCCGATCATTTCCCTTATTGCACTTATGGTCTGTGTGGTTATGACAACTGTTTTGTGGAATGACTGTTTCACTTGAGCAATTGGTAGGGCTAGAGCGCATGGAAATATGTTTTTCAAGCATGGAAAGCCTCTTTAAAAATCAATTTTCTCCAAAGTTCTGATGTATGTTCTAAAGTCTTGAATATAGAGCTAAGTTTGGAATATTTCTGAAATGTCTTCATGAAGCACAACACAAGGAATACATGAAGATTATATGAATTTTCAAAATATAGCCTCTGAGGAGATGACTTTTTAAAAGCTGTTCCTGCAAACGAGAGATACAGCTCTTTCATTGTGATGGATATTACTTTCAGAAGCACATGCTCCTTCATTTTGTATTTAACTGGTGCTGCAAGAGAGCTAAAAATCAAATCATATTTTTTACATTACGTTTAAATGTCAAGGTTTAAAGCTAATATTTCAACGAAAATTAACTTGTTATAATTCGAAAAAGTTTGGCTCTGACATTTCAGAAAGTAGTTATTCCTTATACTGAAATTCCCTGGCATGCAGCCTTTTACTAATACATGGCATGGTATTACAAACTGAATGATTTGAATGCACCGTCTGTTTTTTTCTTCCTTCAAATTCAATAACAAGATTAAAAAGAAGAGCGAAATTTCACCTTTCTGCATATGCAATATCCTGGCAACACTCTTTTCTTTTATCTCTAAAAAGGGATACTAGGACATTTATAATATTTGGATTTTGAATTTGAAAATTATTAAGAAAACTACGCCTCAAACATAACACAAAGCCCACAGAGAGTAGTTGGCCATATGTTAGGCACAACAGGTTCCTAGGAATGTATATAAATAGGACATGTTTGGACTCGAGACTGAATATGCACATGGCTACTGATAATGAGTTAACCCTTTTCAGGCAGTTGTTCTACATCTCAGTCTGTCACTCAGTCACTCACTGACTCACTCACTCACTTACCCACCTCACTCTCTCACCTCTCTCACATACCTTGTCATTGTGTGACAGGTAGAACTTTGAACAATTTCTACAACCACAGTAGCAAGGCAATCCATATCTCTTCCTTTATTTCCAACCCCTGAAAAACATGTTTAAAATATGAATTTCTTTATTGAGCAATTCCCACAGTTAGGTTAAGTAAAGGTTGGAATCAAGAAAGACTAGGATCATGCAAAGCCTCACTGTTATCATAATATCTTATTTGAATTATAAGTAATGTTTGTTTGTTTCCAATTGATGAAGTTGAGTAGGTGCCTATCCTGGAGGTAGGCGCAAGGGAGAGGGAAAGATCAGAATAGATTTATCCCGTGAAGGAGAATTAGTAGCCTGACATATTTAGCCATTTTTACAATCAACTTAGTATATCGAAATCTGAACCCCTGGCCTTAATGCCGATTGACACTGCCAAGGCATTTGATAGGGTGAGCTGGATCCTTCTATTGGAAGCAATGTCTTTGTTGGTGTGCCCACTAGGGGGGATATTCACAAGGATCTATTGCAGAGTTAACGGCACTTTATCACAGCCAAAGTTGCGATAAACCTATCGCCCCAATCACAAGCTGGAGTTAACAGCCCACAGCACCAGTTTACCCACGACAGCAGCCACAAAAAACATCGTCACAGATGACCCCCGCAACTATCGCTAATGAGATGCAGAGTAGGCATTCCCGTGCTAAAAGCTGCGACAACACCACTCCACAACTTTCACAACGACAAGCTAGAACTGCGATAAGAACACAAAACAGGCGATAAGGCGTGTTAGCAGCAGAAAAATAACACCTGCTCTGACCTGGTGCAAAGTCGGACCACAGCCTGCACCACAAAAGGGAGCACAGCCCACAGCCCACAGCCACAGCGGAAGGGCAACAGATGCCATGTAGCCACTAGTCATGCGGCCCTGACACCCAAGAGGGCCACAACACCCATTGTCACCACACCAGGACCCCAGGACCCACCCGGACCACCACAGAGGCAGCGCAGACAAAGACTGCGGACCCCCAGGAATGGCGGTTCCCAGGGCCATCTAGGACTCCACAAAGGGGGCCGAGTGGCCCCCTACCAACAAGTTTAAAGTCCCGGGGAGTTGGTGGTGCCTGGGGCCTGGGGACCGCAACGGACCCCCCATATTTAAATAAAGTGTGCCCTGGGGAAGTTGTGGTCCCTGGGGGAGTGTGGGGGGGCTCAAGCCCCCCTCACAGTGTGTTATAAAGTAGCCCCGGGAGGTGGCAGTCCCCTGGGCTTGAGGTGGCCTGTGAGGCCCCCCACTCTATTTAATTTGAAGCCCCGGGGAGGTGGCGGTCCCGGGTCAGGGTGTTGGGGAAGGAGCCTCCCTGCATTTCCATAACAAAGGCCCGGGGAGGTGGCAGTCCCCAGGGCTTGGGGGGCCCATGAGGCCCCCTGCACATAATTAACTAGATGCCATGGGGAGGTGGTGGTCCCCAGGGCAGTGTGAGGGGCAGGAGCCCCCACTGAGATTCTTTACAAGCCCCGGGGAGGTGGCAGTCCCCGGGGATGCAGGATCCCCACATTATAAATCTGCATTGCCCTGGCCCAGCTTGAGGGCTTCTAGAAAATAAAGCATGGGAGACTGCACTTCATTTTTTAAAAATAAATTTGGCCAGATTCGCAAACCCAGCACAGATCCCTCTGAATATTTTGTTTTCAAAAAGCTTTTTTTGGCCCTGGGGGTCAATCTGGGACCCCTGAGAAGGTCTAGGTGGTCAGGGTGTTTGTACCCTGCCTCCTTTTGTTCATTTTTAGCCTTTTTGTTGTGACTCATTTTACCAAGTCACAAGATGGCTGCCAACTCTTCCTGGTTTGTGGTGTTGTCAGCCAATGAGAATCAAGCTTGTGCTCAGGAGGGCTCGCATATCCTCCTAGGTCACCAGATATTGATATTTTTTATTTTTCAATTTCTCGGGAACTAATGAACGGATTTACACCATTTAAAAAAAGAACTTTATCTATCCAAGAGTTACCTTTTTGCCAAATTTGGTGTGATTCCGTACAGCACTTCGGGCTGTAGCTTTGTCTAAAGTTTCCTATGGAAATTAACATGGAGAAAATGTGTGTTGGGACCACTGTTCCCAATAATGTGCGCGCGCGCCATGCTCACCCTGAGCGCGCAGTGTCCGGGATTTAGCGTATCCACTGCTCCTGAGAGACCATTCGCGCCGACGGTTTTAAAACGCGAGCGGTGCAAAATACGGTCATTTCCTGGTTGCGGGAGGCAGGTAGAGACAATGGTGACATGGCGGAGCAGCAGGTAGGTGTCTCCCTTACCGCCTCTGGGGTTAGGGAGGGCTGGCATTCACTTGCTGCATTAATTTTTCTAATGGTGCGCGGCTGTGGGGCTGATGTGGGCCTTTGAGATAGTATTTGTGTTAATTGCAGCGCCTTTGTGCGCTGCAATTAACATGAATACTATCTCAAAGGCCCACATCAGCCCCACAGCCGCGCACATTTAGGAACATTAATGCAGAAAGTTAACCAACACGATGTGTGCTTTCAGGATTCTGAAAACACACATCGTGTTGGTTAACTTTCTGCATTTCTTTTCTTAAGAGCGCGCTGTGGCGGGGCTGATGTGGACCTTTGAGATAGTATTTATGTTAATTGCAGAGCACAATTTCGCTGCAATTAACATGAATACTATCTCAAAAGTCCACATCAGCCCCACAGCCGAACACCATTTGGAACATTAATGCAGAAAGTTAACCAACACGACGTGTGTTTTCAGAATCGTGAAAGTACACGTTTTGCTTGCTGACTTTCTGCATTTCTTTTCTTAAGAGTGTGCTGTTGCGGGGCTGATGTGGGCCTTTGAGATAGTATTCATGTTAATTGCAGAGCACACGGGCGCTGCAATTAACATGAATACTATTTCAAAGGCCCACATCAGCCTCGCAGCCCTGCACTATTAGGAAAAGCAATACAGAAAGTCAACAAGCACGACTGTCCAACAACTGAGAAGGAGCCTACGAATTTAGTCCTGAACTTATGGGACTGCTCATAATTTAGGCCTTTGAAATCAAAAAATATATTAGGAATAAAACACTCTGTACGCTGCTCTTAACTACTGGGAATGCCTAAATCCGTTGCTTGCGCGTGGCAACCGGAAATATGCCCATAAGGATGAGGAGACGTAACACAATGACCAATGAAGACAATGATGTGCTCGCGTAAGATGGGTCCCTCCCTCCCATTCATGTGTCCATTGTATAATACATGCTCTGATCTTTCTATTTAGAGGGAAATCAGAATGCTACTGGTAGACTGGCACACATACCCGGTTTGTATCATTACAGCGCCAATACGGAAAACTTTAAAAAAACAATCATCGCTTAAATGTGCACAGGTTTATTCCAAGTCCTTGGTTTTGAGCATTTACTTTCAGTGCAATGAGTATTTGCAAGGGAGGAATCCTTTGTATGTTTGCGAAATTTCCCAGGAAAAATATGTGCAAAAAAGAAAAAAAATACCATGCCACCCTCTGCGAAGTTTTAAATATGTGTTCATTTTTCTCTGCAGTGAAACCTAATAAGAAAAACTAAAGCCATAGACTTGAAATTTGACTTCCATTACGCATGGTAAGATAATGTTTTTAGGAGTTTTATACAGCGCAATTTCGACCCGTAGCTAATGGAGTGCTTTACACGAGCACCGGTTTCATTACACATTCATTTGTGGTAGTATGGTACATCTTGGTGCATTTGGTGAGGATATTAGCTCTCTTTCATAACGTCATTGCTTGTTTACAATAAAATACATCTCTCCCTCGCACCTTCACCAACCCATTCATCTCTCCCTCACACTCCCAATACCCCTCTCATCTCTCCCTCCCAATCCCCCATCTCTCCCTCCCAATCCCCCATCTCTCCCTCCTACTACCCCTCTTATCTCTGCCTCACACTCACACTGCCCCTCTCCCTCCCACTTCCCCATCTATCCCTGCCACTCCCCCTCATCTCTCCCTCCCACTTCCCCTCTCATCTCTCCCTCCCACTCCACCTCTCATCTCTCCCTCCCACTCTCACCTCATCTCTCCCTCCCACTCCCCCTCCTCTCTCCCTCCCACTCCCACTAAATCCCTCATCTCTTCCCCACTCCCCCCTCATCTCTCCCTCCCACTACCCCTCTTATCTCTCCCTCACACTCCCACTCCCCATCCTCTCATCTCTCCCTGCCACTCCCCCTCATCTCTCCCTCCCACTCCCCCTCTCATCTCTCCCTCCCACTCCCCCCTCATCTCTCCCTCCCACTCCCCCTCCTCTCTCCCTCCCACTCCCACTCCCACTAACTCCCTCATCTCTCCCTCCCACTCCCCCCTCATCCCTCTCTCCCACTACCCCTCTCATCTCTTCCTCACACTCCCCCTCCTCTCATCTCTCCCTGCCACTACCCCCTCATCTCTCCCTCCCACTCCCCTCTCAACTCTCTCATGCACTGTTTCCGCCTCTCTCATATCATTAACTTCAGGTTTTCGAACAAAGTTTCTTTCCCGTACCTTTTCAACATTTCCGTCTCTCAAACCCACGCTCTCCTCCTCTTTTTATGGGTGTCTCTTGCGTACACAAGCGCACCCTCTTTATACGTCTGTCACCTGCTCTCCCCTTCTTTCTGTCTTTCTCACTCACTCCTTCTGCTCCTCTGTCCGGAGTTCATTCACCACTTCCTGCACAAACTACTTATCCCTCTGTATCTTCCTTTCTATCTAGTCTGTAAAGCTCTCACCCCTATCTATTCACCATGCCACATAATTCCATTACACAAATACACTGTCCACACAATTCAACATCACACAATTCCACAACTAACAATACCACAATTAACAATTCCAATACTACCCACATAATTCCACTCCACTCTAAACCAAAAAACATGGGTAAAGGCATTCTCATTTACAATGCCAATAGCTTTAACCCTCGCAAAAGGTCAGAAGAATCATAACAAGCATTGACATAGCCAATAGGTCTCGCCTTTGGGACCTTATAAGTGTTTAGCCATGCAATAGTTGTTGTTGCACCAAGGATATTGTACTGCATAACTAAATACTTATAAGGTCCCAAAGGCGAGACCTATTGGCTGTGCCAATGCTTGTCTGTTTTGCCCTAAATCCTGTGCAGCTGGTGGTTTGGATCATGGCTTGTGCCAACCGATATACTTTCATGAATGGGTTGAATGCTGAGGCCAGAACTCATACCTCAAAGTTCTAACCTGAAACTCAATTAGAGCCCTAACAGAAGGCAACGTACTGTATTGCTAGTGCTTAATTTAAACCAGTGGTTGCAGGAGAAGTCTAGAGGTTAAAAGGTACAGGAGTGGTTAGGGTTGTCTTTACTAATAAGAATGTAATTCCACCCTAACCAACCCTTTTTACCAGCATTAGTATAGTGAAAGATAACGAAAAATACATAACTTTAACCTATACCATGCAGATTGCAAGCAGCTCTTTGACACGTCATACACATTTTTGAAACAGCCATAATAACCTCTGTACTACTTTATGATGAATCAAAACTGCAACTAGGTTAACAACTCTCTCCAGCAGAAATATTAATCACGAGAAACCTCCTTTACCTCGCAGTGTCAACAATGACTAGCCTTTGCTAAGCATTCACTACCCGACTGCGACTTTACCACAAGTTACTTTAACTCAGAAGTTGTTACGACGACTTGCTGTAGGGGTCTCGTTTTTAGACTGGTGACAAACTATCTCTGATGGGAAAGCCAGACATTACTCCGTAACTTGCACATCAAATTGTAAATATGTTATGTAATTGTGTATATATGTGATCTTGTATAGGCTCCCAGCATTCCCCACCCTATGAACAGTGCTTGAGTTGAGGATCTTTAGTAAAATCGTATTACGGTACCACCATTGGAGTCCTGTGCTTTTCTAAACCCAAAGTGTACTTGCCTGTGTAACCAATTCATGTCATTGCGTGTATTTCTAAATTGAAAACCTGCTTTAAGACACTTCATATGGCGCTACATGTGTGGAAATGCACTCTCTTTTCACTTTTTTAAGTAAAGGTTTGGAGTGATATTTGGCGCTGCACCCACATGCGCGATCTGGTTCCCGGCGCACATAGCCTTAGTTGCAGCGCCGAGCCTTAGTTGCAGAGACCTTATACTGCCGCACACAGAGGAAAAAAATTAGAGGGAACATTGGTTGGGACCCCCTTTTTTCTCAGCCCCCACATGACAAATCACCCTGAAAGTCATTAGCTGACCGGAGCAGAGCATTAGTTGTTTGTGAAGATTCATCAAACGGCGCCAAAGATATTGACAAAAGAAAAAAAGCTTTTTGAATAGAAACAAGGTCCTAACTATAACTACCTACTGGCGACCGCCACAGCATTTATATATATGCTGTGATAAAGTTGAAATGCGTTGCCAGAAATAAAATCACGTATTTATGAGCAAAACTCCTGGAGTACGAGCGATTATATATGCATATACTTATATTCACTGAAAAAACCATAGGTTTCATGGACGTTAAAGTTAGTTGGAGATTTCACTCGTATAAAACCATAGAAATGTGTCTGTTATAGTTAGTAGACCTAACTATAACTCGAGCCCCCTCAATGCACTGCTGATGACGTCACATATTATATCACTCATGACATGCTCAGTGACATCACTGATGACATCACTGATGAGATCTCAAATGACATCACTGATGGTAACAAGAGGGGTAGTTGGCCCCAAGGACATTCTTGGGGGCCAACTTCACAAACTATTACCTCCAGTCAGTCCCACACAGCAGCATTGGTAAGTACTCATACAAGGCCATGCCGTCTTCGCCCACCACTCTACAAACACGCTCCCTGGCACACTCTTGGATGGGGATTGAAGTCCCCTTCACTGCTGGGGGTCCTTTAGGGGCCAGCTAGCCTACCTTTTACCTCCAGTAAGCCCCACGCAGTAGGATCGGTGAGAGCTAGACAAAGGCCATGCCCACTTTCTCCACCACTCTGCAAACGAACCTCCTGGTGCATTGAAAGTTGGGGGATTAAGTCCCCTTGAATCCTGAGGATCCCTGGCGTCCAACTAGCCCACCAGGTACCTCCAATAAGTGCCACAGAGCTGCATTGCAGAGAGGTGTAAAAAGGGGCATGGCCTGGACCACCTCTCTGCAACACAGGCCTGTGGCGCTTACTGGAGGTACTTGGTGGGCTAGTTGGCCCCCAGGGGCCCTCAGGATTGAGGGGAATTAATTCCCCAACTTAAAACACGCCACAGGGTGTGTTTGCACACATGTCACCTCAGGCCCCGCCCCCTCCCTTCACCACTGTGCAAACATGCCCCGTGGCACATTTTTAAGTTGGGGAATTAATTCCCCTTCACTCCTGAGGGCCCTTTGGGGCCAACTAGCCCACCAGGTACCTCCAGTAACCGCCACAAAGCTGAGTTGCAGAGAGGTGTAAAAAGGGGAGTGGCCTGGACCACCTCTCTGCAACACAGGCCGGTGGCGCATACTGGAGGTACCTGGGTACCCCATCCCCCGGGGCATTGCCACATCTCTTTTATTTTTTTATGGAGGGGGCTGAGTGGCCCCCCTCCTGAGGCCTCTATTTGCCAAGGGGGACCCCATCCCCCAGGACCGACATTTATTTTTCGAAAACATTTTGGGGAGGGGGGCCACCTCTAGCCCCAGGGACCCCATCCCCTGGGGTAGGCCCTATCTGTTGGGGACCTTGGGGGGAGCCACAATGCCCCCACGGTCCCGCCGGCTCCCCACGTCCTGCAGGAGCCAGCATTGCTTTTCCACACTTGGAGCTGCTGACATGTGCTCCCCTTGTGGAAAAGCAATTCTGCTTTGCTTTATTGAAGCGAGAGCTATTTCCCTGCTCTCGCTTCAATGAAGCAAAGCAGTTTGCAATGACAGGGCGGGAGCTGCGCGGCTCCTGCCCTGTCATTGCAAACAGCAGTGTCCCGAGGATGGGCACCCCGGGACACTGCAGGAGCCGACCCTGTGGGAGAGGTGGTCCCCAGGGCCATCAAGGCCTCCTGGAGAGGGGCCGCGCGGCCCCCCTCTCAATATTGGCAAAGCCCCGGGGAGGTGGTGATCACTGGGGCATGTGGGGGGGCTTGAGCCCCCCCACACGGGTTCTTTTTAATAAAAAAAAACGAGCCCCGGGCGGTGGCGGTCCCTTGGGCTGCGGGGAGCCTTGGAGGCCCCCAAACATTAAAAATAACAAGCCCCGGGGGGTGGTGGTCCCCGGGGCTGTGGGGGCCTCCCTGGGGCCCCGCAATTACAATATTGCATGCCCCCGGGACTTGGCCCACCCGGGGGCTAAATAATAATGAAGTGCGTGAACCCGCGCTTCATTTTCGGCCAAAATTCGCGCTGGTGTGCAAATATCGCCGATTTTTTTTTAAATGCTTTTTTTGGCCCTGGGGGTCCTAAGCAGGACTAGGGGGTCAGGGTGTTTCTACCCTGCCCCCTTTTCTTGTTTCTTGCATTTGTTTTTCTGTTTTCTTGTGACTCGGTTCTATCGAGTCACAAGATGGCTGCCAACCCTTCCTGGTTTGGAGTGTTGACAGCCAATTAGAATAAAGCTCGTGGTCGGGAGGGTACGCGGATCCATCGCGCCTCTAGATATTGAAACTTTTATTTTTTAATTTTCTCAGCAACTACTGAACAGATTTACAACATTTAAAGAAAGGTCTCTTTCTGAACCAAGGGCTACCTTTTTTGTCAAATTTGGTGTAATTCCGTTCAGCAGTTCGAGCTGTAACTGTGTCTAAAGTTTCCTATGGGAAATTGATTTTCTGACCTCTTTTTTTAAAATTTATCAGGAACTACTGAATGGATTTACACCATTTAACAAAAAGGTATCTTTCTGAAGCAAGGGCTACATTTTTGCCAAATTTGGTGTAATTCCGTTCAGCAGTTGGAGCTGTAGCCGTGTCTAAAGTTTCCTATGGAAATTAACATGGAGAAAACACGTTTTGGGACCCCCCTTTTTTCTCGTCCCCCGCCTGCCGAATCACCCGAAAACTTTCAAGATAGGAGCTGACCGGAGCGCCCCATGTGTTTTGAAAATTTCGCAAAGATTCGTTATCCGGCGCCAAAGTTATTGGGAAAACAAAAAACGCTTTTCCTATGGAAACTAGGTCCTAACTATAACTAGCTACTGGTGACCACCAGTAGATAATATAAATCTTGATGTAAAAATTAAAGATTAATGCGTAGTTATAGTTAGGAGAACTTTATTTATTTTTACTATACACTCCAAATTTATAGTGCACAAACATTACAAATTCTCAAATTATCCTTATATCTTAAATTTGTATTCATGCAACACCTTCAAATTATTATAACACGCGCACCTCCATACATAGTGTATTGAATGTGATAGCCACACAACATTTATCATAACTTGTGCTTTCTACATGCACTGCTTATACCCTTTCATAGTATATCACTTAAACATTATCTGAAATCATAGCATTTGCAACAACACACAACACTGTAAATCACATAATTTGTGAGAAGATAGGGCACAATAGAGTAGAGAGTTATAGTTAATGTACAGTGGAGTGGTGTACAGTGGAATGGCCCAGAGTGAAGTGGAATAGAGTAGAGTTGTGTACAGTGGCATAGCGTGGAGTGGAGTAGCGTATAGCAGAGTGGCGTATAATGGAGAGAAGTAGATTGGAGTGGCATAGACTGGCATGGATTGGAATAGCCACGAATAGAGAGGCCTAGATTATAGTGGTGTACAGCGGAATAGCATAGATTGAAATGGTGTAGACTGTAGAGTGGAGTGGCATACAGTAGCATAGTGTACAGTGAAGCAGTGTAGAGTGGAGCAGCATACAGTAGAAAAATGCAAAGTTCAATGGTGCAGAGTGGAGTGGTGTACAGTGGATAGCATACAGTGGAGTAGGTAGACTGAAGTTGCATAGAGTGGATGATCTAGAAAGGAATCGCGTCCAGTAGGGCAGTGAACAGTGGAGGGGCGTAGAGTGGAATGGTGTATAATGGAGTGAGATTTAGTGTAGTGGCGTACAGTGGAGTAGCATAGAGTCAAGTAGCATAAAGTGGAGTGGCATAGAGTGGAGTGGTGTAGAAATGTTGTTGTAAAGTAAAAAAAATACAGGAGCAAAAAATACAGGAAATTTCACCCAGAGTCTTGCTTGTAAATAACTGCCAGGGTTTGTTTTAAAACTGGATTTAAGGACATAATACATCACCTTTACCCTAGTGGAACTGGAAAAAATTTCAGAGTGGGTGCGCTGACATCAATGTTATATCACTGTAGTTATGAGGATTGCAAAAAATCCTAGCTTCACACAAAGTGTAGCAAATGTATTCAATAGGAGAGTGGTAAGGGTTTAGTATGTAGCTGGTGTTGCATTTTGGATTACACTGTTGCAAACATAATTCGAAAGTACTGTGTAGTAGCGCAGTCATTTATAGACAGCACATTTTACATTGAAATGGAGACTACATTTGCAGAGACATACAGTTTTACTGATAAAACTATACAGTACACAAATGATAATGTGTTTCAGTGATTATGTATCATTTGCACATCAACAAGTAAAAAAGTCGTATTTTGATCTCATTAAAAACTTTGTTTCCATCGATGTTGGACCTGGCACTCTCTGCAGGGACTCTTCAGATTTTCCAGCTCCTTGCCTTTCTTTGCTGAGCCCGTTTTTGCTGGCTTTATAGGGGTCTGTGCACTTTTTTCCTGCTAACCAGTGGAAAGTGTTTGTATTCTCCCCTGAAAACATGGTAAAATTGGCCTCTCCCTGATTGGTGCATTTAATTAACTTGTAAGCCCCACTATATGATACTACATGTACCCACTGCCTGTACATTAAATGCTACAAGTGGGCATCAGCACTCATTGTGCCACCACTAAAGTAGCTTTGTAAAACAGGTCTCAGACCTTCCTCTGTGACCTGTATTGCTGTTTTTAGCTGCAATTCAGACCTGGCAAAATAAGCATTTTGACAGGCCTAAACCTTCCTTTTTAGTACTTGTAAGTCACCCCTAAGGTAGGCCCTAAGAGGTCATAGGGCTGGGTACATGATTTTTAAAATGTAGGACATGTAGGTTCAAGTTTTACATATCCTGGCAGTAAAAACCTTGTTTTCACTGCTTTAAGGCTATGTCTCTCATAGACTAACACTGGGTTACCTTATTACACTTAATAAATGATATCTCTAGTGTAGTAATGTATTCTCATTTCCCTGGAAGCTGTGGAGACGAATGGTAATTAAACTCAAGGTGTACCCACTTACCTTGTCATTGCGGTCACTTCAATTGGCGACGAGGATGGGATGTAAAACACAAGTTGCGTAATGTACCTTTTAGTGTTAGAGATGATTTAGCAGAGGAACTTAAGAGAATGTGTGAGTCGGGTGTCCTTAAGCCTGTGGAATCGTCGTGGCAAGAAAAAAAAATTGTAATTTTAGAGTCTGCATTGATTTGCTCAGTCTTAACAAGGAGATATGGGTTGAATCAAACCCTTTACCACGTATTGACGATATTCTTTCAAAATATATTGGTTCAAAGTGGTTTTCTAAGATTGATTTATCTTCCGCGTACCATCAGGTTGTTCTGGACTCCTCTTCTAAACATCTAACTGCTTTTGTTTCCCTTGTTGGAACTTTTCAATTTAAAAGGATGCTTTTCGGTCTCGCCTCGGCGGCATCCGTGTTTCAGCGTATTATGGAAAAAGTTTTGGTGGGAATTGAAGATACTGTTGTGTTCCAGGATGATATTCTGGTTGCAGGAAAATGTAAACCTTCACATTACAAGAATCTTACTGAAGTGTTGAGCAGGTTACAAGAGAAAAGGATTGTTGCCAACATGCATAAGTGTGTCTTTGGGGTAGAATCCATAGAGAATCTGGGCCATCGTATTTACGGTAAGGGAATTCTTCCAAGAGAGGGGTTGATTGATGCTATCATTAAAGCTCTGTGTCCTAATTCAAAAGAACAAGTGTCTTCGTTTTTGGGGATGTGTGAGTTTTATTCTAAATTTGTCTCCAATATTGCTGCCAAGACTGTTCATTTACATGAACTTCTCAAAAAGAGGACTACTTTTTTGTGGGATCAAGTGTGCCAAGGTGAATTTGAACAGATTAAGTGTTAGCGTGGTGCTTGTGAAATTTTAACTCCCTTTGATCCTTCTTTGCAGTGCATTGTCTCGGTTGATGCCAGCTTGGATGGTCTTAGTGGTATGATCACGCAAATCAAGCAGGGTGTCGAGCGCACCATTGGGTTTGCCTCCCGTTCTTTGCGTCAAAGTGAAAAAAACTACTCCGTGATTAAGAGAGAGCTTTTAGCTTGCTGTTGGGGTGTAGAGAGATTTAAGACCTTTTTGTGAGGTAGGACTTGCAAGCTGTTGACTGACCACAAGTCTCTCATTCCCAATTTTTTTTTGATAAACAAGTTTTTATTGTTTTCTCGTGCAACAAAAAACAGTGAGCCTTTCAGATCAACCTTGTACATTAATCCCATCTGGGAATCAGTCCCCTTCACCGCCCCCCCACCCCCGAACCACCCCCCCCTTACGCCCCACCCCACCCTACCAATCACAATACATTCCCTAACCATTTCCCCCAAACCCTGCGATATTTTTTGTGGCAGCCCCGAGCCTGGTAAAGAGTCCGCTCCTGCGCCGCACACCAGTCCACCCCCGCGCTCCACCTGGTCAGACTAGGCGGTTGCGGCTGTTTCCATGCTGCCGCAATGTCCCTTTTTGCCACCATTAACGCTGTCATGAGAAACACTTTTCTCATTCCCAATTTTTAATGGGGTTGTTGTACATTAACATACCCCCAGGATAGCCAGATTGAGTTCTAAATTGCTTCAATACAACTTTCTTGTCCACTACATTCCCGGTGGAAGAAATATCAGACCTGATTTTCTCTCTAGATCACCATTACCTTGTTGTGAGTCTCATTTTCCTGGGTGTGATGATGACGAGGAGTGCTTAATTGCAGCTGTGGATGTTTGCAATTTTGGTTGTTTCGATGAAAAGGAATGGTTTGATGCTTTGGATTCTGATTCTATACTCAGGAAGGTTAAGGATTTTATTGTTTAGGGATGGCCCAAAGAAAAACATCTTGATTCTGAACTCCAGTTGTTTTCCAAGATTGCTGATGAACTTTCTCTTGAGGGGGGTGAAATGATTTTACGTGGTGACAAGTTTGTGCCTCCAGTTTGTTTGAGAGATCGCATTGTTGATGCCGGCTATGAGGGTCATCTTGGGCAGACCAGCACCAAACGTAGAATTTGTGCTGTTTATTGGTGGCCTTCCATGGACCGCCAAATTGAAAATACAGTCAAAAGGTGTGTTATTTGCTGCTCAAGTGACAAAGTGGTCAAAACTGTTACTCTTCCTAAACTAGTGGTAGAGCTTCCCTCTGGACCCTGGATGAAGTTGGCCATTGATTTTGTTGGACCCTTCAATGTCGCTACCCAACAGGTATAAGTTTACCTTGGTGGTTGCAGATTATTATAGTAAATGGTGGGAGGTGCATTTTATGGTTGATCCCAACACTCATGAGGTCATCAGATTTTTTGAGAATCTTTTTGCCAGAGAGGGATTTCCTAAAGAAATAGTGTCAGATAATGGGTCCAATTTGTTTAAAAGAAAATGTCCAATTTTCTTGGTCAATCTGGCATTATTCATCATCGTGTTGCTCTCTATCACCCCAAGGCCAATGGTTTTATTGAGCGCATGAACCGCATTTTGGTTGAGTGTGTTCAGTGGGCTGTATCCAACAAGGTAGAGGTAAGAGAAGGTTTTCATAGCATGTTGTGGGCTCATCGCACTACTCCTTGTGTGGTTGTGGGAAAGAGTCCTTTCGAATGCTGCGAGGGAGAGTGGCCACTTTTGGTATGTGTCCTGCTTGGATGAGGCAATGGGGTTTGTGTTCTAAGGTGTCCACTTCCGTGTCTGGTGTGGGAGGTGGTGGTGAACTTTGCAAACCTAGAGTTGGTGGTGAATGTAGTAAATCTTCTGTTTGTGTTCCCTCCAAATTTGACTTGGATAAGAAGGAATGGGATTCTAAAATCCAGTTGGGAGATTGGGTGAAAATTAAGCTTCCTCACACTTTGTCTAAGGGTTTGTCCAAATTTGGTACCACTGTTCGTATGGATGCTATTTTTCATTATGTAGTTAGAGTTAATGGTAAGAGTTGGTGGAATCTCTCAAGAATTTACAGAATTACTGATCTTGTGGTACATCAAATGGGACTGGAAGTCAGTTCTGAAGGATTTTTGGAAAAGTCTATCCAAGAAGTTTCTGATTCAGACATCGTCAGGAGTCCTGCTCAATCTCCTTATACGCGGAGAAGTGGTAAGAGAAGAGTTCCACCAAAACGCTTGGATCAGTAATATGTGTTAATAATTCTGTGAATGCACATATCCCATAGATTGTATTTGTTTAATGGTTATGTGAGTGTTTTTTATGCATCCCACTTGGATGTATCTGTTTTATTGCATGTAGCTATTAATGGTTTTTATTGCTTCACTTGATCCGGTGTTCTTGCCTCTTTTCACTTCTGTTTTTTTTTAAACTTTTTTTTTTCTCTTGTTTTTATTTTTCTATCTCTTGTGCAGAAAAGAAGGAAAATGTTGTAGTAATTTATTCTCTTATTCTTTTGAATGTCCCTAGCACCATGGTAATGGAATGTGTTCACTTGAACTCCCAGGGACTGTTATTCATTTCCCTGGAAGCTGTGCAGACGAACGGTAATTAAACTCAAGGTGTACCCACTTACCTTGTCATTGTGATCACTTCATCTAGTTTAGAACCAGATGGAGAAATACTGTTTCCACTCAAATTAATTTAAAATCCTCTTTAAGTTGGTTTTAGGGTACAATATGGAAAATGCCACTTGCAGAAAATTCTAACAATAATACAATTGGTGGCAGTATGATTTTCGTGCATTTTACTTTTTGATAAGATCTTTATATTTAAAAGACATGACCTTGAGTTACATTTCAACACTTCATTACATTAATTTTCTTGCATTTGTTAATGCTTAAACAGTAAAAAGTGTTTAACCAGAGGGAAACGTTTTGTAAGCCCCCTTGACTCTCATAAATGCCAAGAGGGCTTACAAAATGTTTCCCTCTGTCCTCTTTTAATTTAGGACTGGTTGAACACTAGATTGTTACACATGAGTTTTATTGGTACATGGTTAAACACTTTTTACTATCAATGGGATGTTTTTGTTTAGCACAATGTTTTGAACAATGAGATCTACATATTTGGATTCAGGTACCATACACCCTGTTTAAGGGTTAACAAATGCAAGAAAATTAATGGAATGATGTGCTGAAATATAACTCAAGGTCATGTCTATTAAGTATAACGATCTTTGTAAAAAGCAAAATCTACAAAATCATACAGCCACAAATTGTATTAGTGGTTGAATGTTTATAGAGGTCCATAGTGGTTGCTGTCAAGGTCCCAAACCCCATATGTTTATCCATTTTTTGCCCAAACCAAATCTGCCTTTCTGAATGTGACATAACTGTGAATGGCTCTCCTGTTGTGGATTTTGCATTCCTTCCAGACATAGAGAGAAAATAGAGGCCTGGGTGTAGAGGAATAAGGTCTTCCTGACAGGATGGCTGGGGAGGAGTTGTGCCCTGTCCTGATTGAACTTTAAAGGACCCTGCTTAAAGCACACCAAAAAGAACACTACTCCCGTCCTGACCTTGTTTTTGTCACTCTAGGCAGTTTGGTGCCAGGACCAGTGGAAGGGAAAGAACTGACCAGAGCCAGTTTTGGGAGTAGGCCAGGGAATCAGGTATAAAGCTGAGACATTCCAAACCTCTCAACAGAACACTCCTAAATATGTGGAAGATTCAAAAGAAGGAATGTCCACCATTCTGAAGAAGGAAGATTGGACCTGCTAGTCTCTCTAGATGTGCCACCAAGGGCCAACTGGCTGACCACCTGATTGAGGGAAAATTAAGCTTCCAGAGGCCTCCCTGTAACTTGCCATCCGTCCATGACCAATTGGACCTGCCTGAGCCCTGCTGATTGCCTCTGCTGGAGTGAGTCCTGATCCCTATGAGGTGTCCCCGAGGTCCTGGACTCTTGGATGGTATCACTGAAGAAAAGGTTAAGATACAGAAGTTTTGGGATCCTAGCAACCGCAAAGTGACTTCTTTGCATTGAGAAATGATCTCCCATGAATGCCGCCAATGCAAAGCTCCAGCAGGACTTGCTCTTTTTGCTGACAGTGCCGAGAGCCAATAATGCTTGGCCACGTTGATCACCAATGCAAACCTCCAGTGATGACAAGTTTGCTCCATACAGTCAACACTGAGGAGAGCATATTCAATGATGCAAAGAAGCAAACTTTTCTGGGATGTGACGTAGTGTCTGGCCACATCCTTTTCACTGCTCAAACTGATTTTCATGACCTTCTTTACCATTTATCTTACATTCCTAATGTTCCTTTTTGTAAAAAATGCATTCTGGCACATTAATAACACTTCTTCCGGGCCGAGCCGGAGATTTTTCCATGGATGCAAAGATTCCGGGTGTGGACATAAAGATAAACTCATAAATGACGCCTGTGAATACCAAAGGTCGTAAAGTTAGACTTTAGTCTCAGATTGCATTTGTGAATCTGGCCCGTAGTTTTATATTTCAGTGAGTAAGAAACGCCATTACAGACTAATATACACAGTTATACCTCCAATCACCCATCTGTGCAGCCACTGAGATAACTATTCACCCAACCATACAGCCTGTCACACAGCCAGTCAGACAGTGTCAGAGGCACTTGCATATTCACTAACACAGCCACATAGCACTTATGTATCCAGCAGTAACAGAGCCCATTGTACACACAGTTATATATACCAACACTCACTAACACAGTCAGTAGGCAATCCATACAACCACTTACATACACATATACAGACCCATAGAGATACGAACAGAACTAGTCATATGCTGACATAGTTACTTACATTTCTGGTGACACACCCACAGAGGGGCTGATACACTCATTCAAATATGTACTCAAGAACTGAGACTCCTAGTCACCTATCCAGACAAGTAGCCCTTTAAACATGTTTCAGGTCTACTACTGCAGTGCCTGTGTGTGCAGTTTTATTGCCAGGTTTACTTGGCATTGAAAATCCCTTCGCTAAGCCTTAAACTCCCCTCTTTCCTACATATAAGTCACCCCTAAGGTAGGATGTAGGTAGCCCACAGGGCAGGGTGCTATGTGCTTAAAAGGTAAAACATGTGCTTTTAAGTTTCACTGAGTTACACGCGCACTTACAGACCTATATGCCCAGTTATACATCCAGTCTCACACCCATTCTGTGAATCACATACCTATTTGCAAAAGCATATAGACACTTACACACCCAGTCAGACAATGACAAAGGCACTCGCACACCTACACCACACTTATTTATTCAGCAGTATCAAAGCCAGTTACACCCACAGTTACATACCACAGGAACACGCCTGCAAGCAATCTATACAGCCACTTCTATACACATTTAGAAACCCATAGAGTTACTAATAGAGCCAGTCATATGCCGACAGTTTCTTACACATTCAGTGATACACCCACAGAGGCACTGAGACACTCAGTCAGATATGTACTCAAGTACTGACACTACTAAGTCACTCATCTGTACACTAACTAATAAACAAATTTATAGATGCCAATTAACAGAGTTACAGGGCCTGTTACACACTGATATACCTACTTACATAGCTACTTAATTGTTTACAGTAAGTAATTTAATAGTATGTATTGTAAAGCTAAGTGTATTGTTTATTTGCTTTTCAGACATCTATTTGTATTTTCAAAAGAAGATTTACAATGCTAAAAAAGACAGAAACAAGAAAAAAGCACAAGAAATAATACTATCTACTTAAAACTGACAGTGAAAAGGCCCATAATACAGAGAATGTGCTTAATGAGAAAAGAGCTGTTGGAGAGTTAACTAAGATGTTTCTAAAAATAGTATGTGAAAAAATGCAAAATGTTAAAAAAATATGCAAATAAATAGTGAGGTTTGACAACCAGTCAGAAAGAAGAAGGAGTAAGTGACATTGAAAGTAATTTTTTTTTATCAGCGAACAGCTAGTTTGACATGGAGACAGAAACATATAACTGAGCAGTGGACCTAAAGACAGCTATAGCACCCTCACTGTTATGTCCCTATTGTCAAAAAAGAGGTTAGATAATATCCTATATCCTGTGTGCACTACTCTGTATACACTTTCTGCCCACAAAGCGCTGCCCACACTGGTGAAGAAATGCATACAAATACAAAGACCAGAGTTGCACCACATATAAATGAAAGAACCATACAAACACATGAATATTTTGGAGCTCATAACAATAATTCTCGAGTAGTCCAGTAGTATTCTTCGTTAATCAGTGCTTCATATTAATGTTCATAAAAAAACAGACAACGCATTTCGTCCAATAGACAATGGACTTCTTCAGGGCAGAAATTCACTGGCATCAAATAATTCCAGTCATTTTGTCATTATAATGAAAATACATGTAATCCATTTCTGATGCAGCATCTGTATCAACAATATTACTGGGTGCGCACTTTATGAACAAGGTTTTCATGTAGCCATCCAAGTGTCGAGCTCGGATTGTCAAAGTAATAAAAGCATTTAAATAGGGGAATGTCTACCCTATAACTTTCACTTCAATGGGTGCTGTGATACTGAGAAAAAGCGCCTATCAACCAGATGCCGATTTCTGGATGGAATTCTCTGTTCTCTCGTTAGTTGGAATACAATTTAATAAATTTGATGGCATATTGGTATCATCGTCATGGTTTACTAAAATGTATGTTACGAAATTTAGGTGCACCAACTTGGTTTGTGATCTTCAGTTGTGCAGAGTACACATGGGACGACTTACATGACCTTTTGAGAAGCAGCAAACTTAAACATTAAGGACATCAATCTCAAGACACCAGGAGAACTTTGCTTTTTAGATCCTGCCAATATTTGAAGGTATTTTAACAACAGAGTTCAAGCCATTTGCTCCTTCATCTGTAACAAACAAATCCATCTCTTGGAGAAATTACTGATTTAGTTTGGCTTAAAGAGTACCAAGCAAGAGGTTCTTCTCAAATTCATATGTTAGTGTGTATAAAAAATGCACCAAAATTTGGAACAGACACGGATGAGTCTGTACTGTCTTTCATAGAACAGTATGTTACATGTAGCATCCTAAAAGACATGGACAAAAAAAACCTAAAAGAGCAAGCTCTACATTTTCAATCACAAGGATATGAGAAGTACTGCCGGCATAAGTACAGAGCTAAAGGAAACATATACACTAAATGACACTTTGGATTTCCAAGACCTGTTATTTCAAAAGGCAGAGTCAGCAGTTTTTTGTCTGCAGTGAGACATAAACTTACTCCAAATTCACCCAAAACACCTACAACCTGAGAAGAACAGAAGCTTCAAAATGTATAAACAACTACAATCCTTTCACTCTCAAAATGTGGAACGCTAATATGGATATTTGGTTTGTAGCAGAAAACTCCATAGCTGGTGCTCTTTATGTAACTGCATATATAACAAAATCTGAGAAGACGAAGATGAAAGATATGTGTGAAGAGATTTCTGCTGAAAAGTCTTTAACAAAGAAACTGTACAGCTTCAGTTTGAAGATGCTATTGCACAGGGAAATTGATTACTAAGAATGCTGTGACTGGTTGAGTTCAGCTAGTTTATACAAGAGGGATTGTTTGGGTAAAGCTAGGCCTAGAATGCACACGAAATAGACTGTTGAAGTCAATTTCCTGAAATACAATATATGGCAGAATTTGACCCAAAAAGTACAGAGATTGTCAAAACAAACATGTTGGACACCTACTATCCAAAAAAAGAGTGACAAGGTATATCTTTATGAAATAGTTATCATCAACTTTATTTAGATCATAAAAGATTATAAAAGTACACAGCACATTATTGATAAAATGCAAAATATAAAAGAGTAATCTTAAATAAAATTATTACCATGAAAATATGTTTCAGATCACAGGGACTTAGAATTGAATGCGTCATAAAGTGCATTTAGTGCGTCCAATCCACAGTGCATGCGAGTATCTAGACAGGCCAAAGACCACTACTCTGCGTGTATCGGTCATTAAGATTCTTAACACCTCAAGGTAGTGGCCCGGGCCCACTAGTTTACAGAGCAGGATAATCAATTTTTTCCTTGGAGATTTATAATCTGGACAAAAGAATAGCAAATGCGCGATGGTCTCTGGACTGGCATTACACGTGGGACAAAGATCATCATTAAGACTATCATTACACTACTTTATACAAAACTGTTTTGTGGGTAGGGTGTTGTAACAAAACTGAAAAAATAATTTGCGTGCCAGGGGAGGGACTATTTCATCTATTGTGTCCTCAAAACAGGAGACATATTTAAAATTGAGAAATTCAGAAGTCAAGCGACCCTCGGTTTTTGCCAGGGCTTGATGTAACTTCATGGAACCTTTCTTGCAGCCTCACTCTAGGTATGGAGGCCAGACTTTCCAGGTTTGACCAAAACCCTTCCATCCCAAGCCTCCTCAGTAATTCTCTTAATGATCTAAACCAGGGGATCGAGGATATCGATGGTGACTTCAGGAGCTCGATTAATGGCTCCCGATAAGACACAAGCTCGTCCACAGACCACAACCTTTGCCAGAACATTAAAAGTTTATAATTTAGTTTATGTGCTAGCTGTCTGTGTGCAAGATCCAGGTATAGGGGCACCAACGGGGTACTGGAAGTTAAGTCTACCAAATGTAGATGAAGGTAAATTTGCATTAGTTGGGTGTGATGGTTGTTTGGTACGACATAGAAAAGGCAGTCTAATTAACCATAGACAACTGAGTTGCCAGACTGCTGAAAAAAGGGAGTTTTCTACATGGCACTTCTGAAGCTGTTTGAGCCTTGGCGTTCTGAATCTAAATTACTAGGAGAGTTTGTCTGCTACGATGACTCCTTCAATGCTGCAAAGGATAGCATTGAGTGTTCAGTATTTCCTAACTCTTTGAAAATGATACATGATGAAATTAAACAGGAGGAAACAATTGCTGCTGAGGTAGCTAAGGAGAGTTCACAAAGCAGCCAAAATTCTGGTCCTCTAAGTCAAGATCCTCTTGGACAGCCAATAATTGAAAATGAAGCTGCCATTGCAAATGAATGAGGTAGAGACCGCAATGAAACAAGCCGGACAGGAAACTTATGATTTGGAAGAGTTAGTTGTACAACTAAATGAGGAGCAAAAATAAATATATATGGAGGTGAAGACAGAGTTGAGCATGGATTCCTCCATAACAAAAAAGAGTGTGCATGCACATCATTTAATTTATTTGTCATAAGAAGTAACAGCACCCACTGTATTCGCTGCACATCATTTCAAAGAAATTCCCTTACTGCCTGTGGAGCATGAAAACAAAGTAGAATACAGAATTTTATCCAGTGAAGCTTGCCAGGAAGTGTCAAGAGTGCTAAAAAAGTTAACGTTTTTAATCATAGATGAGGTGAGCATGATCTCTAACTAAATGTCTGCCTTGGTACATTTAAGAATGCAACGGTTTCTAAGAACAGACTATGATGGCCAATCTGGAGGAAAACAGTTGATTGTTTTTAGAGATCTACTGCAACGTACACCTGTGAAAGGACAGCCTGTGTTTAAGACACTGCTTAAAAATGAAACCCAGAATTCTTTGGGAAGAATTGGAAATGCCAATATTTAGTTAAACTTCCAATACAAAGAAATACTTAAGACTATACGAAAAGCATCTGACGTTGAATATGGAAATATTCTGAAGTATATTAGAGTAGGTGTTCTTTTGAAAGAGGGGAAGTGTCTGCTACAAAGCCGTCTTCTTACAAAAAGTGTTTCCAACAAACAAGACAGAAGGAGCGGTAATGTTCCCCTTCATTCAAGAAGAATAAACAACTGTGGGCCTAATGCCTACACTAGCAGAGGGCACCACTTTCAACAAAGAATTGGAGAAATAAGAAATTTTGAAACTGACAGCAATAGACAAAAAGGAAAACCAGAGCATCACAGTATTCCTAAATAAAGTGGATTCATTGGAAAAATCTGTTTCAAGAACTGCAGGGGAAATGTTTAAGAGTTTGCAAAAACTGTAGAGTAATTTTCCGACAAAATTGAAATGTTGGGTAAGGATTAGTTAATAGTGCTATGGGTAAAATTATTGATTTCATTTGCTTTCCTAACAGGACTGAGATAGGGTTCCTAGCAATTTAATTTGATCAGAAATATTGTACAAAGCAGATTAGAAGGTCCAGTCCACGTTTTTGCTTGTGAAAGACTTCCATGTGCGACAGAAATAGTTTCCAGTTTGTCTAGCATGCACCGTAACTATTCATAAATGTCAGGGTTCAAGTGTATATGCAGCATTTGTTAATGTACAGTGGTTGGGGAAGGTATGCCATATGTAGCCTTATCTTGAGTTAGAACATTGTCTGGTTTGTATCTAGTTGCCTTTGATTACAGCAAAGTAAGTGCTGATCCAAGTTGTGTTAAAGAATACAATCAATTAAGAAGTGTTAATGTTCTTCATTGGACAGTATCCAATTTATGAAAAATGCACCATTTGTCTAAAGCTAAAACTTTCAAAGGAGTGTGGTAATCTTGTTGAAAAGAAGAAAATGATAGGGAACAAGGACGTTGGTAAGAAACAAAATGACAATGAGGGAGATATTCTTGGTAACCAGTTGTCAAACCCCTCAGGTGTCAACTGCTATGCAAATGTTGTTCTAAACCTACTCTCTCAATTACCTCATCTATGTAATTAAACAGAAATCACAGAATATATTGTGTTCTGCACTGTGTGCTTTGTTGCAATGTTTGCGTAGTGATAGTACTATAACATACTGTGCTTCACAAATGCAAGAATTCGTAGATATATGTAGTGGATCCATACAGTTTAGTCCAAACACTAAACAGAATGTAAAGGAGCTTATAATTAGGGCTCCCGGTTTTATGGTATTTATTTTTTTGACATTTCCGTCTGTATGTATCCATATGAATTAAGCTGAAATTAGTATATTTCCACATTTATTTAACCAGTAAATATGCACTCATGCTGAATGCCTACTAGGTTTCAATTTTGTAAACACCCACAGAAAATAAATCAATGGACTTATAAGAAAATATGCATATTTCAGTGTCAACCTTATGCATATCTAATGCTGTCAAAGCCTCTTTAATAAAATTCCTTTCTTTTTTAGCCCCCTTACCTATAAATCCACACAGCTGTTGGCCTGGCAGTCATGGCAGACAGTATTTAGAATTACTCACATAGCAACCCAATTTCCGTTTTTATCCATATTAAAACATAAATACAGACACGAAAATAAATATTTTCTGTCTGTATTTATCTGTAAAAATCAGTAAGAACGGAGAACAGGGAGCCTTATTTATAATGGTGATCTTTGGAGTTTTAGAAGAAGAAGAAATATATATTGATGAATTATTTGGACTTGCTACTCATTAAATAATGAGTGTGGAGATTGCCCATTCATATTATCTACAGAAATAGATTCATAGCTATCTATCTATTCAACACTACCAGATTGCAAAACTATGACTTTTGACAGATTATTCAAACAAGCTACACAAAGCAATACCTGCTCAAATTGTCGGTCAGATCTAATGTCAACACTACATGTATGAAGAAGTTACAAGTATCTTATTTTAATGGTACAATGACGTAGAGCAGATATAAGTACATTGGAAACAAAATGTACAAACTTCAAAGCAGGACAAATATATATATTTCTGGAAGAACTTATACTACTATGACTTTCAAATTTCATGAAGAAGTTACTGTTACATCTGGTCACTACACTGTCGATGTAAAAAGTAAAGTTGAATGGACAGAATGCAATGATAGCAACGTCAAATTCAAGCATAAACTGCCTTTTAAGTTACCAAATGTTTATGTCAAGCCCGATACCTGATCAGGATTCTTCCACAGGAACCGAATAGCTGAAGTACCCCGATGAATGTTTCCCAACTCCCCAATGCCCCTAAACCAGAATCTCTCCGATATCAGAAGCAGGGGGGGAAAGGGGAACGGGACAGAAAGAGAGACTGCCACACTGGTGTCTTCACTGGATACTACCCATGAAGGATCTATCTGCACCTGCAACAATAAGCACAAAATTATTACAGCTCAGAACTCAGGGGCCCTCAAAAGATTTGTTTGTAATTCTAACTTCTAGTGAAGTGTGGTTTACCTTGACTTGTGTGGAACCTTGCCTCTCTCTTGTTTATATGTTTTACAACGTAATTTTCTAATTTAAAGATGTCTTTAACTGCTGACTCAAAAGCAGTATTTAAATAATGTCTTTTTCTCTTTCAGTCTTTATTCATCAGGAAAGAAGTTCCAGAGCTGGCACTGCGGTGTTGAAAATGTCGATAAGTATAATATATATATATATATATATATATATATATATATATATATATATATATATATATATATATATATATATATATATTCCTGCTTACTTGTTGAGTAGAAATGCTGTGTACCCCCAACTGCTAGAAATTCAATGTTCTTAGGAGATTTAAGTAAATATCCTCTTATAGATTCTCTGTTGCTGCTAAATGAGTAAGTAATCTTCTCATAAACAAAATGTCTCTGTAGAATTCCAAAGAATAGTTTTGAGTGAAAAAATAACAAGCTCTAGCGGAGAAGTGGGAACACTGAAACGATATGCCTGGAACAAACTTGATAGCCTAACTGGGAAAATCAAGTTGCTGACAAGCGTTTGCCCACTGAGTTCTTATCTGGCCATAACGACCTTGCGTTGACTTAGCACTGCCTCATAGAAAGGATACAATCACTGGAAACTGAAGCGCTGAGTGAAACCGGATGTTCTCTCTCAGAAAATACAAAATACCTCACCAAAGGCGTCGCTGTAAAAATGCGAGCGTTGGAACCTCGCGGAAATACTGCTGGGAGTTGACAAATGGGGATTCAAAGAGTCTGGAAACAAGCAGGAAAATGCGCGTTCTGAGGAGACAGAGAACGCGTACCAACCGGCGAAGGTCTTCAGTTGAAGTGCGCCGATAATCAGGTGAGCGCGCACGATACAGCTGAGCTGTCAAACGAGGGTGCAACAACTAGAGCGCTAACCAAATAAAAGGGGCTGCCATGTTGGGACAGTGTGAGGAGCATTATGTTTTCTAACTTATGATTTTGCAATTACCCTAGCCACTAACTGAGACCAATTAATGGGGGAATGCAACAGTGAATAACCTTGCTTAGATTTAAATGTTGGACCCAATCGCTTAGGCTCTAAACACTTTTGACCTATCCTGACAGTACCTCCCACCAAAACCCCCTCTCTAGGCTTCTGTGGATTAGTCTTGTGGAATTCTCTTATTATTCTCGAGGCATGAATGTTTGAACTGGGCTCCCATGATCTTTCTTCCGGGTCAAAACCCTTCCAGTCAATCAAATAAAATAGTTGACTCTTCTTACATTTGGAGTCTAGAATTCTCTTAACTTCAAATTCTTCTTCTGATTGTACTTGAATTGGAACTGGTGGTGATAAACGTCTTAAATTAGGACTTCTTTTTACTAAAGAGACATGGAAGGTTGGATGAATCTTAAACTTACTAGGAAGTCTAACCTTAACACTAATGGGATTCACCATCTTGACTAAAGGATATGGACCCACAAATCTAGGTTGAAATTTCCTATTTCCTCTCAATCTCGTATGTCGAGTAGAAATCCAGACCTGATCTCCTGGCTTAAAAACTGGACTAACCTTTCGTTGTTTGTCTGCCTGCCTCTTATGTGAATTCTTGGACTTAACTAGATTCTCCGAAGCCTTTTGATAAGCTTCTTGCAACTTCTATATCACTTCTCCAGCTACAGGAATCTCCACCTCAACCTTACCTAGCAGCATATTTGGATGTCTTCCTGAGTTCAAATAAAAAGGTGAGTAACCAGTAGAGGAATGGATTGAATTATTGTATGCAAATTCGGCTGTACCCAGAAAATCTGGCCACTCTCCCTCTTGATCCATTAAATAGAGACGTAAATATTGTTCTAAATCCTGATTGACTCTCTCAGTTTGCCCATCAGTCTCTGGATGAAAACTGGTGGACAAACGAGAATCAACACCAAGCCCCTTCAGAAAAGATCTCTAAAATCGGGACGCAAATTGGGGGCCTCGATCAGAAATCACAACTTTAGGAATTCCATGGAGTTTCACTATGTTCTCAATGAACAGATTTGCCAATTGGGAAGCATTCGGAAGGGCCTTTAGAGGACTGAAGTGGTTCATCTTAGAAAAATGGTCCACAATAACCCAGATAACAGAGTAACCTTGACTGGAAGGCAGATCTACAATGAAATCCATGGAAACTGTATGCCATGGGTAGGGAGCTACAGGCATAGGCATGAGAAGACCCTGTGGAGTTTGACGATCTACCTTTCCTTTAACACATTGCTCACAAGTAGCAACATTCTGCCTCACTTGAGATTCCATGCCAGGCCAACGAAATGATCTTTTCAAGAGTTCCAAAGTCTTTTTAACACCCTTATGTCCAGCCAATGGGTGATCATGAAACATTTGAATCACCTCTTTCCGGAGGTCCTCATTTGGCACAAAAGGTTTTCCTTGGAAAAAAGGTTTACCACCCTTTATTTCTTGCTCAGGTCCTTCCATCTTCCAAGATTCTAACTCACTAGGAAGGAGATTATCCTTTATCTTTTCTTCAAGTTCTTCATAGACTGTTGTGCTCACAATCTTCTCTTCTGGGATTATATGCCCTTGTTTTACTTCTTCTTTCCCATCACCAACATTCAAACGAGATAAAGCATCGGCCTTTCCATTAACTGAACCGGGCTTGTAGGTCAGGACGAAATTGTAATCAGCAAAAAAGAGTGACCATCTGAGTTGCCTTGGAGTGAGAGTTCTGGCTGATTTCAAAAACTGTAAGTTTCGATGGTCAGTGAACACAGTTATTTCATGTTTTGCACCAAATAGATAATGTCTCCACTCTTGAAAAGCATCATTTACAGCCAATAATTCTTTGTTTGAAATGGAGTAGTTGATCTCAGCAGCTGATAACTTTCGAGAACGAAAAGCCACAGGATGGATTTGGCCAGTATCCTTATGCCGTTGAGAGAGAATGCCTCCAATAGCCAAGTTGGAAGCATCAGCTTCCACAAAAAATGGTTCCCCCAAATTTGGATGTTGCAAAACTGGTGCCGTAATAAAGGTTTCTTTCAATAATTGGAAGGCCATTTCAGTTTCCGTGTTCCACACAAACTTTTCATTCTTCTTAAGCAATCGTGTAATGGAACTGACCTTCTCTGAAAAGTTTTGAATGAATCGTCGGTAGAAATTGGCAAATCCCAGGAAACTCTATATCTCCTTTACTGATCGTGGAGCAGGCCAATCCTTAATGGCTTTCACTTTAGAGTCGTCCATGGACACTCCTTCAGGCGAAAGAATGTAACCTAAGAATTCTATCCGTGTTGAATTGAAAACACATTTCTCCAACTTTACAAACAGCTGATGTTCCAGTAAACGCTCCAAAATTGTTCGGACATGCCGTACATGCTCTTCTATGTTCTTGGAAAAAATGAGGATGTCATCAATGTATACTACAGCAAAGCGGTCCAAGAATTCTCGTAGTATATCATTGACAAAATGCTGAAAAGCAGACGGGGCATTGCATAGACCAAAAGGCATAACTTGATACTCGAATAGCCCAAAGCGAGTTCTGAACACTGTCTTCCACTCGTGCCCTTCAGCCATATGAACCAAATGATATGCCCCTCGCAAATCCAATTTGGTATAAACTTGAGCCTCTTTAACTTGATCCAAAAGTTCTGAGATCAAAGGTAAAGGATACCTATTCTTTTTAGTGACCAGATTTAATGCACGATAGTCGATACAAATTCTTAAACTCCCGTCTTTCTTTGGAATTAAAAAAAGAGGAGAGGAGACTGGTGATTGGGACGGACGGATGAATCCATTGGCAAGATATTGATCTAAATAGTCTTTTAAATGCTTGTTCTCAGCTTCTGATAACGCATAAATGCGACTACAAGTTAAGGAAGCTCCCGGTTCCAGTTCTATCTTGCAATCATACTCCCGGTGTGGGGGTAGTTTCATGGCTTCTTTCTCATTGAAAACTGCCTCCAGGTCTCGATACTCTTCAGGAATGCTTTGTATTTCCACGGCACAAATCATACGAGTCTGTTCCGCCAAACAAACTGATGGGGATGGTCGAGATTCAATTTTGTCGAAATCAAAACAATGCTTGACACAATATTCTGAATTCAAATCTATTGTTCTTTTTGCCCAATCAATTTTCGGATTGTGCTCAGTAAGCCAGGGAAGTCCTAGAATCAACTGGAACTGCGGGGCGTCAATCAGATTGAAACTTATAATACTTTGATGTTTCTCTGGACCCAACAACGTGATCTCCTCGGTATCATAGGTAATAGGTCCCGAAGAGAGGTTGGTGCCATCCACCGCACTCACTGGCTCCGGTTTATCTTTTTTTGACAAAAGATATTCCCAAAGACTTAGCGAATTGGATATCACAAAAATTTCCAGTTGCTCCGGAATCAATCCTTATCGAAACTTCCTTCACCTTGATCCCTCGAAACAAAATTTGACTGGAAATTATTAAATGAGGAGCAGATGACTGAAGGGTGTTCACTAACTGCTGAGTGTTTGGAGTTATCTCTTGTACAGCTCCCACCAGAGCAACTCCGCCTACTGATGGAGCCTGTCTTTTACCCATGATGAATTCTTAGGCTTCTTTGGACACTTCGTAACAAAATGGCCTGCACCGCCACAATACATGCACAACTTTCCTAGACGTCTTTTTTCTCGTTCCTCTTTACTCAAGGGCCCACGTACAGTGCCTATTTGCATAGGTTCTTCCGTAGTTCCGAGATCACTGGTCTTTGGTGCTTCGGATTATATCCTGTCAAATCTGGGTGGAATTTGTCGGAATTCTTTCCGCCGCTCACTCCTTCTTTCAAATTGACGCTGATCTATCTGCAGTACGAGATCAATTAATTCTGATACATTGGTGGGCCTCTTCTGAATCTGGGCAAGGCCATCCTTCAACTCATCTCTTAGACTTCTGTAAAAATTTGCAGCTCGTTTTGACTCGGGCCAATTTGTTTCTACAATTAATTTATTAAACTGAGCCAAATAAGCCACCAACTCACGATTTCCTTGTTTCAAATCTAACAGCTCATTATCTGTAGTCTGAGAGATGGTTCTGCGATCAAAAATTCGTAGAAACTCAGCCTTGAAACCTTCAAAATTGTAAAGAACAAGATCATTCGTAGTCACCAAAGGCATGGACCAGGCTGCAGCATCTCCGCTCAAGTAAGACAGCATGAACGCAACTTTTGATTGGACCTCTTTAAAGATGATGGGCTTACACAGAAAGTGTAATGAAGACTGTGTGAGGAAAATTTGAGCCCAATGAGGATCTCCCTGACATCTCTCTGGAGGAGCTAGCGGGATCGTGGGAGACATGGCATGGATTACCTGAGTAGTTAACTCAGAAGTCGATGAAGAAGGTGTAAATGTTGTGGGTTTCTGCTCACTAAAATTTGGACTTGGGCTAATAGCTAGTTCATCAATTCTTTGTCTTAAATAACTAGCCTCTTGATTAGATTTTCTAACCTCCTCCCTGGTTTCACTCAATTGCTTTTGTAGACCTTCTAATATTGATGCCAATGTCTTGACATCAAAACCTTCAGCCATTCTGTTTGGGTAGAATGAAAAGGTAAGGCACTTCAATCTGTCAAGCCCGATACCTGATCAAGATTCTTCCACAGGAACCGAATAGCTGAAGTACCCCGATGAATGTTTCCCAACTCCCCAATGCCCCTAAACCAGAATCTCTCTGATATCAGAAGCAGGGGGGAAAGGGGAATGGGACAGAAAGAGAGACTGCCACACTGGTGTCTTCACTGGATACTACCCATGAAGGATCTATCTGCACCTGCAACAATAAGCACAACATTATTACAGCTCAGAACTCCTAAGGGGCCCTCAAAAGATTTGTTTGTAATTCTAACTTCTAGTGAAGTGTGGTTTACCTTGACTTGTGTGGAACCTTGCCTCTCTCTTGTTTATATGTTTTACAACTTAATTTTCTAATTTAAAGATGTCTTTAACTGCTGACTCAAATGCAATATTTAAATAATGTATTTTTCTCTTTCAGTCTTTATTCATCAGGAAAGAAGTTCCAGAGCTGGCACTGCGGTGTTGAAAATGTCGGTAAGTATAATATATATATATATTCCTGCTTACTTGTTGAGTAGAAATGCTGTGTACCCCCAACTGCTAGAAATTCGATGTTCTTAGGAGATTTAAGTAAATATCCTCTTATAGATTCTCTGTTGCTGCTAAATGAGTAAGTAATCTTCTCATAAACAAAATGTCTCTGTAGAATTCCAAAGAATAGTTTTGAGTGAAAAAATAACAAGCTCTAGCGGAGAAGTGGGAACACTGAAACGATATGCCTGGAACAAACTTGATAGCCTAACTGGGAAAATCAAGTTACTGACAAGCGTTTGCCCACTGAGTTCTTATCTGGCCATAACGACCTTGCGCTGCCTCACAGAAAGGATACATTCACTGGAAACTGGAGCGCTGAGTTAAACTGGATGTTCTCTCTCAGACAATACAAAATACTTCACCAAAGGCGTCGCTGTAAAAATGCGAGCGTTGGAACCTCGCGTAAATACTGCTGGAAGTTGACAAATGGGGATTCAAAGAGTCTGGAAACAAGCAGGAAAATGCGCATTCTGAGGAGACAGAGAACGCGTACCAACCAGCGAAGGTCTTCAGTTGAAGTGCGCCGATAATCAGGTGAGCGTGCTCGATACAGCTGAGCTGTCAAACGAGGGTGCAACAACTAGAGCGCTAACCAAATAAAAGGGGCCGCCATGTTGGGACAGTGTGAGGAGCTTTATGTTTTCTAACTTATGATTTTGCAATTACCCTAGCCACTAACTGAGACCAATTAATGGGGGAATGCAACAGTGAATAACCTTGCTTAGATTTAAATGTTGGACCCAATCGCTTAGGCTCTAAACACTTTTGACCTATCCTGACAGTTTATCTTTTGGTTCTGCAACCAAAGTTCTAATGAGAATTACAGTTGAGAAAGCGGTATAGTGTGTTTGTTCTAGATCCATTATCAGTATTTATGACATCCTTCCGACTAACAGGGGTGCCATATGCTGTTGTGAGTTATATATCTATTAGTTGTTCTGATAATTAGAATCTCATTTTTAGGATACGATTTCTCAAATCAGTAGCTTATGTATAGGTAAATCAATTGTTTAAATATTGTAGTGGGTGCAATGCACAGTGTTGCTTGATTGCAGTGACAATTGCAGCTTTGTTTTTATTCTACTATCTATAGGATTGATTTTTCTCAACTGATCAATGATGATTCTTTTAACAGTGCTTGGGTAAATCCTGAAAACAGTAAAAAAGGAAAAATGAAATGATTAATTTTTTAAAACATACCTTTACAGCATGACAGATGTTCAGTGATTTCTTTGAATTATGTCTTTACGCATTGTTAAAATTGTAACTTTACTTTGTAATTTTACAATTTGTAATACTAATTAATGTTTGTATACAGATCCATGGCACCATCTAGTAATCATAGTAATAAACTTTACTTATAAGTCCGTGCAGTGTTGTTCCATAACTTTACATCTTTTGGTACAAACCCAGTGACACACTGATACAGCTACTAACACACCCAGGCACACACTACTACAGTCACTCACATACCCACCTACACACAGATAGAGCCACTGACACATCCAGACATACTTCAATATAGCCACTGACCTCGACTCACTCACTCAACCTGCTTCTTCCAGTTGCGCAAAATCAGAAAGATTAGCCACCTGCTTACACACACTGCTCTCATACAGGTAGTGATTGCCCTGGTACTCTCACATTTGGACTTTGCTAATTAAATCTACCTCGGCTTGCCACTGTTTTTAATTAAATGTCTCCAGCTGGTGCAGAACCAATCTGCGAGACTAATCTACAAGCAACCAAGATGGCAATCTGCCAGACCTTTATTACTAAAACTTCACTGGCTCCCTATCGCCCAATGCGCGGCCTTTAAGACGGGTTGCTTAATCTTTAAGTCTCTGTATTGCCGGAGCCCTAAATTCATCAGCTGCCTGATATCGAGGCATGTCCCCCCCCGTAACCTGCGTTCAGCCCACCTCCAGCTGTTAACTACCCCTGCCTTCAAGCTCAAACGACAGAGAGGGTGCAGGTTTTCCTATCTGGCCCCTAAATTATGGAACTCCCTCCCACCAGAAATCCGGTCCTGCAACAACCTCCTGGGGTTCTGAAAAATGCTCAAGACATGGCTGTTTGAGCAGGCTCATGCGTAAATCCGTCTCTGTGTTGACACCGCCTAAAACAAGCGCCATGAAACCTCTCGGTGTACGTGCGCTATAGAAATTCTTGTTAACATAACATAACTGACGAGTCCAAAAATACACTGATACAGGCATTGAAACACCGAGCCACACACTGATTCAGCCACTGGGACCCGCAGCCACTGACTGATAAAAGCACTGACATGCCCAGGGAAACACTGGTATAGGTACTAACATACCCATGCACACATCAATACACTCACTTATACACCTAGTCACACACTGATACAGTCAATGAGAAACCCAGTTACACACCAATACAGGCACTGACATACCCAGCTTCACACTGATACAGCCACTAACCCCCCCAGCCATGCACTGTTACAGCCACTGACACACCAAGCCACACACTGATACAGGCACTGGCACATCCAAGGACACACCAATACAGCTACTGACAGACCCAGCCACATACCAGTACAGACAGTGACACACCCATGCACACACCAATGCAGCCACTCACTCACTAATACAGTCACTGACACAGCCACTAACTCACCCATCCAGCCATTCACACAGGTACTCACGCACCAGTACAGCCACTCACACAGCCACTCAATCTCTCATAAAACCACTCACAGAGCCACTCACTCACTGATACAGCTACTGATACAGGAACTCACTCACACATACAGTCACTGACACACCTACTCACTTACCTACACAGTCACTCACACAGTCACCAATACATCCATACAACCATGTACACAGCCATTCACTCACCCTTACAGCCACTCACATAACCACTCTCAGCCGTACATCCACTAACACTGACATTTACTCACCCATACAGCCACTCACCACCAACTCACTCACCCATACAGCCAGCGGCACAGCCAATCAATATCTCAACCATGCAACCAATTACGCAAATATTTACTCACCCATACAGCCACTCACACTGCCACTCACACAGCCACTCACTCACGGATACAGCCATTGACACAACCACTAGCTCACCCATACAGCCACTCACATAGGCACTCACTCACCCATACAACCACTCACACAGCCACCCACTCTCCCATAGAGCCACTGACACAGCCACTTACTCACTCACTCACTGATACAGCCACTCACTCACACATATAACCACTGGTACACCCACTCACTCACCCATACAGCCCCTAACTCATCCATACAGCCACATACACAGCCATTCACCCACCCATACAGACTCACAAAGCCACTCTCTCACTGATACTGCCATTAAGACAGCCATTCACTCACCCATACTACCAGTCACACACCCATTCACTCACCCAAATAAACAGTGTCACAGCCAATCACTCAATCATCCAACCACTCACACAGACACTCAGTTACCCAGAAAATGAATCTAACAGCCAGTCACTCACCCATACAGACTCTCATACAGCCCCTCAGTCACCCATACAGCCACTAACGAAGCCCAGGAGGTACATGGGCAAACTAAGTGGAGGACCAGCACAACTAAAGTGATCTATCCATCATCATCAGCAGATAAGACAACATATTACCTACTTTACATGTTTCCAAGGCAATATGCCTGACTAACTGACGATGAGCATGACATGTGATTTGGAAATGTTAAATTAAATTACTTAAACATCAGTTCCAACTACACATGGGATGCACATTTAGCACATGCCTGATTTTCCCTAATAATTGTAAACAGCATAGAATGGGCTCACAAAAAGAAAAACAAACAATAGAAATGACCGATTTTTATAAAAATTACCGATCACAATAACAACATTTAAGTTAGACTCTCCTGTATCATAAGAGTTGCCGATTGTGCAAATTCTATGTTTAATGATGGCCTCATGCTTGATACTAGTTTGCTTTTATTCTATACCTCAACAACATTGTGTTCACTATGAATCCCACAATCCTTCAAAATGAGCTGTGTTGGGGATATATATAAAAAGTGAAAAGTTATGATGGACTTACAAAACTGTGAGCAAGACTTTGCAGTTGAAATGCGTCGTTGGTTTTGGGATTATGTGAACACTAATGCATTTTACTCAATTCTAAAACTTTCCTGAAATGTGGGGTACATTCTTTGTTGGCTGATAAATTCGGGGCTCGGTCCGTCCCTGATGCCCACTGTGATAGTGCACACTGTTTCGGACCAAATTGGTGGCTAATGGACATTTCCAACAGCGGCGCTTGACATTGATCTCTGAAAGATCGCAGGAGAGAGCAGCAGAAATTCGGTGTAAACAAAGGAGAACTTTCAAAGGATTTGTCCCAGCCCTTCCCCGGTACATGAAGGAGAAACTGCATGACAACATGCCTGAGTGCACTCACTAGCTGCGAGCAATATTGCTCTCACTCAAGCACTGAGTAAGAGCGCTGAACAAGCGGGCCGTAGGACACCACCCAGACGTGAGACTCCCCCAGGTGAGCACAGAGGCTGGTGCAATTTGTGTGTGGGAATCGTTATCAATGTCACAGTGAAACTAACAGAGGAGTGAAGCAATCCCCAACTTGTAGTTTCAGGAGAGTTACAAAGCAAAGTGAATTAAAAGTGAACCAATACACCACCTTTTTGTGAACTGCGACAACAGGATTTTGTCAGCAAGATTATTGTACAGACCTCACAGTGAAGAGGCTCTGTGAGAATGTATCAGAGAGGTCATAGCACCAAACACATCCAAAAAGCAGAGATACTTTTGAACAAAGAAAATAAAGGATAATCTGACAAAAGACAAGATATTAGAGAAACAACAAATACAGAGGAAACAAATTTAAAACAACTATACCTCAAGCTGAAAAGTCTTCTTCGAAAGCAAGGAACAACGATGATGATAATCATTAAAAATGCCAAGAAAGACACTGTAGAGATTCACAAATCGATAGGTACAATTGAAACACAGATTCAAACATTAAAACAAGAGGAGGAGAGTAAAAAATTAAAGAAAGGTATGGAACTAAAGCTAGACAAATATGAAAATGAAGTAGAGGAATGAAAACATAGAAAATTCAGGAGGGATGAGTGAGACTATGAAAAAGGGACAATCCTCATATTTGCCAAAAGATTCAGCATCTTAAAACAACAGTTACACGCAGAGCACACGACCAGGAATGATTTCTCAGATGACATGATTTGCGAGTCAGACTCAGATTTAAGTGAAGGGAAAGGAACATCACAGGCATTCCATAAAACTACTTTTTAGAAGAGATGCAGCTCATGTACAATAGGTAGAAGTAGAGGAAGGAGATGAGGAAGAGGATGATTACCAAGCCTAACAAACACAGAAAAACAAGAAGGGGGTCTGGAAGGAAGAAAAGGTTACACCCTACGCAATCAACAGAAGAAGTGATGGAGTTATTAGAAACCAGAAATTATTGAAATCTGGATATTAACCTCTCCAAGAATGCATTAACTTAACATCAAATTAGTCTTTTGAACAAGGGCCTTATGTTCTGTCCAAAAAAACACCATGACTACGTTGAGACAAGAATTGACTTATATAACTTTATACAAAAGCTAAAATTGGCCAATTTATTTTCAAGGAAGGACTCCAACAAAAAGCTGAAACTCATCTTTCCAAACCATCCATGAATTTATAAATTTACCACATGTCGTATGTAAAAACAGTCTATGATTTGATGCATATCTTGAACATGAAAAACTCATTGAAACACAAATAATAGAGAACTTAGGGATTGACACGGAGGGCCATAGATACACGGACATTAAAAAAAATCCAAATTCTACCCATCTCTAACTCCTGGGTACAAAATTGATGCCTATCATGATCTATAAAAACTAATGATCAAGTTGCTATCCCCATATATATTGTTGGTTGGTAACAACATGGTTACTATACTCTAAATGAAATATAAGAAAAGATAAACAGTAAGACCAAACTTTTGGTTTTAGAAACTCATATGCGAAGCCCAGGAGGCACATGATCAAACTAAATGGAGGGCCAGCACAACTAAAGTGGTCTATCCATCATCATCATCAGTAGATAAGACAACATATTACATATCGTGTTTCCAAGGCAATATGCCTGATTTCTGATGATGAGCATGACATGTGATTTGGGAAATTTTAAATTAAATTACTTAACCATCAGTTCAAACTACAATTACGATATGCAATAAGCCTGCTTTGCCCTGATAATTGTAAACAGCATAGAATGGGCTCACAAAAAGAAAACAAATAATAGAAATTACAGATTATAATAAAAATTACTGATCACGATAACAAAATGCTAATTACACTCTCTCCTGTAGCATAAGAGTTGCTGATTGTGCAAATGCCTTGTTTCATGATGACCTTATGATTGATACCAGTTTGCTTTTGTTGTATACCTTAACAACATTGTGTTTACTACGAATCCCATAATGCTTCATGATGAGCTGTGTTGGCGATATGTATAAATAGTGAAAACTAATATATACATATATATGTACATATATATATATATGTAGTCCAACAAAATGCCACTAAACTCTTTACTGACGGGTGCCTCTGGTGTGTATGTACCTGCACAAATGAATTATTTAACAAAATGTCCTTCCACCAGGAACAAATACCAGAGCATTCTTACTGGGTCAATATGCATTTATTTGCCCTGGACATAACGCGTTTCTGCACCAAGACTTTTTTAAATGCCCCTTATGAAACAAATAATTTGCGTGCAGGCGTTTAAATACTCAGATTAGCATCCTTTGTTAAATAATTAATTTTTGCAGGCCACATGCACGCCGGAGGCACCCGTTAGTAATGAGTTCCGCAGGTTTAGTGCCATTTTGTTTGACTATGAAATTTGAAACCTGCCAGAACCATTGTGGCTATGGAAACAAATTGTGCACCTGCTGACAGTGAGTTGGGGCATGACAACATGACAAGGCGGATGTCACTGAGACTGAGCACCTTCAGGTACAGAATTTTGAACTGGCAGTAAGCGGCAGACAAGGGGCATCTCGTGTGATGCTAATGCTTCCTAGTAAAATCACAGTGGCACCAAATACTATCAGTGCGAGATAAGGATTTTGGAGAACTATTCCTGTTATCACTAAGATGAAACAACTTAATTATGATGGTAAATCAATGTGAGATAATACACGTAATGATGGCGGGGGTATAAACTGAAAGGACCATGGTGAAATGGTGGTTCTTTTTTATTATCCACTGCACTGGGAAGCCAATCTGAGTAGTTAAACACCTGCACACAAATGATTTGTTTCATGAGGGGCATTTGAAAAAAGCTTTGTGCTGAAACGCGTTATTCCCAGTGCAAATAAATGAATATATTGACCCTGTAAGAGTGCTTCGATATTTGGTCCTGGTGGAGGCACGTTTAAAAAAAATAATATAGCTGTCTATGTATATATATATATATATATATATATATATATATATATATATATATATATATATAGAGAGAGAGAGAGAGAGAGAGAGAGAGAGAGAGAGAGAGAGAGAGAGAGATAGAGATAGAGAGAGAGTGAGAGAGCGATATTCACTGGAAAAAAACCAAGGTTTACAGGTACATTATAGTTAGGAGATAGAATAAATAGAATAAAAAAACCTTAGAACGTCACTGAAAAGACGCAAAGGTTACAGGGATGTCATCTGTGATGTCATTCAAAATATTATCAGTGATATCATTAGTGATGTCACTGACCATGTCATGAGCGATGTGATATGTGAGGCCATAAGCAGTGTATTGCACTGGCAGAAGTTATAGTTGGGTCAGGTAACTATAACTGCTGAATTTCTGTGGTTTTGTACGTGTGAAATCTGAGCCTAACTATAGTGTCCATGTATCCTTTGATTTTTTAGTGAACATATATATATATATATATATATATATATATATATATATATATATATATATATATACATATAGCGAGAGAGAGAGAGAGAGAGAGAGAGAGAGAGAAAGAGAGTGTAAGAGAGAGATATTCACTGAAAAAACCCCAAAGTTTACAGGTACATTACAGTTAGGAGATCGAATTAAAAAACCCTTAAAAATCACTGAAAAAACTCAAAGGTTACAGGGATGTCATCAGTGATGTCATTCGAAATATTATCAATGATATCATTAGTGATGTCACTGACCATGTCATGAGCGATGTGATATGTGAGGCCATAAGCAGTGTATTGCACTGGCAGAAGTTATAGTTGGGTCAGGTAACTAAAACTGCTGAATTTCTGTGGTTTTGTATGTGTGAAATTTGAGCCTACCTATAGTGTCCAATATTTATTTCGCAAGTTCACCCATTATGGAAAACAAAACCAACGCGTTTCGATCTTCCCTGAGATCTTGATCACGGTTACGCCCCTCACAAACGTGTTACATATTTAAAGCAAAAAGTGCTTGCATCATTTCCTGTATAAACTCATGTGGGGCATTATGGGATACGTAGTTTTCATTATTTACAACATTACATTTGCGTATAAATTATAACGATTCTAAGTGAAAGAACTGTATATTTGCTGCTTAATTTATAAGGTATAATCCCAAATAATTATGTATTGGAAATATTGGAGAACATACTCTATATATCACCCAATCTTGCAATTCATGCCTCGAGTGGCTTAATGTTATCACATTGTAATTATTCATAAAGAAAAGAACAGATCATGGCTACAAAGCAAAGGATTTAAAAAGTGTCACAACTGCCATGTATGTCAAATTGCGAGAAACACTCAGGAAATTAAACTGGCGGATGGTAAAATCTGGAAGATACAAGATTTAATTACATGCAAGAGCCAGTATGTTGTGTATATAATAGAATGCCCATGCCAACTCAAATATGTGGGTAGCACGAAATGTGAGCTAAAAAAACGGATTCTAGAACATGTAAGGGCAACCATTCACAAGGACAGAATGAATGCAGTCGCAAAACACATGGAAACGAACCATAATAGTAATTGGAAGAACTTAACCTTTTATGGTATCGACATGGTCAAAAAAAATGAACGAGGCGGCGACAGAGAGAAAAAATTGAGACAAAAGGAGTCAAGATATATTTTGAATTTGCGCTCTTTAACACCGTATGGATTGAACCAAAGCGAGGAACTTTACACACATTTGCAATGAACATGATGAGAAAAATAAACACTGTAACAGCAGGTTAAAGAAATCAAATGAACAGGATACATGTGAATTTAGAGAATGATAATCTTTTGAGCCTCTCATGTACATATAGAGAACTGAAATCATTAACAAATTCATTTTGCCCTTTTGGCATTTATTTGATATTTATATATTTTGATTGGAAGTTTTGTGCGGTAATCTCCAGGTATGGAAAAATAATTACAATGTGATAACATTAAGCCACTAGAGGCATGAATTTCAAGATTGGGTGATATATAGAGTATGTTCTCCAATATTTCCAATACATAATTATTTGGGATTATACCTTATAAATTAAGCAGCAAATATACAGTTCTTTCACTTAGAATCGTTATCATTTATACGCAAATGTAATGTTGTAAATAATTAAAACTACGTATCCCATAATGCCCCACATGAGTTTATACAGGAAATGATGCAAGCACTTTTTGCTTTAAATATGTAACACATTTGTGAGGGGCGTAACCATGATCAAGATCCCAGGGAAGATCGAAACACGTTTGTTTTGTTTTCCATAATGGGTGAAATTGCGAAATAAATATTGGATAATACTTTGAAACGACTTACCGGAGTGCGACCTGTTTTCTTTCCTATGGGAAAGGGTTGAAATATGTTACAGCGGTTTGGCTCAACCGCAAGGCAACGCTCAGCTGAAAGTAGCGCCACACCAGCGAAGAGAGCTAGTGAGGTTAAGGATATATATATATACACACAGAAACTCCTGCGATCTGCATTTTAAATTTGCTAGATTTTGTACTTTAAGTATCTGCACTTTATAACTTATATTCATGTATTTGTACAATTGCGCAACAATGTATCATGACAAGTGATAACTTCTGTTTTCTAATGGGGGAAAAAAACGAATAATCCAGATTTCTTTTATGTCGTTTCACACCATTTACCATGTGACCACTCAGTGTTGTATATATTAGGATGTCCAGTATGGCTGTTACTCTATGTGATCAAGGCCACCTGCTGGCCGAAACGCGTAATGGCATGTCACGCCGATGCTGACTCTGAATAAACCTCACTGAAGCACGATCCGGTGTCCGTATGCTTTCTCCTCGCCTGTTGGGAAGTGGATGAATGCACCTGGTACTTGTAACATATATATATATATATATATTTTGTTTTTTTCTCCAAAATAACAGCTCCTCTCGTCGGAATATGCCAGCGCTCTTCTCACGGTGCAGTATCCAACGGCAGAGCCAAGCCGGTATAAATCCACCATGAATCCTTCCAGCAGGGGAAGGAAGAATCAGGTCGCACTCACGTCTGGGATATTTTCCAAATTGCAGATTTTATTTTCAGTTCTAAATGCATTATATAGGCAGAAGATCTACGCGTTTCGGTCTTAGTATAAGACCTTGGTCACGATCTAGATGGTACTTAGACACCAACAGTATTAGGACTTTGAATTTTTTTTTACTGATGTCACTTCTTGTCTGTTTTTTTTTAGGTGTCAACCTCCTAGCATTATGGGATATGTAGTCCTCATAACTTCATTTTGTTGTGTGTATGTGCACAGTGAGAAAAGCAAAATATTTTTTTCCCATTGTGAACAATGTGTAAAATTAAATACATATGAAACCTTGGAGTAATTATCCACTTAATTTACAAAACATTATTAGTAACTTAAAGTAGTTCTTTTTTACGAAGTCTAAAATCCGCCAATTACTTAATCAATTCGTCATTGTTCTATTTTCAATTTATCAATAAAGTTTTTTTTCAATTTATTCTCTATTCAGTCTTTATTTTTCTTTCTGTATATTCCCTCCAGTGGGTATTCATTGGCGGACTATTGCCGTTCTTTTGGTTTCATAAGTTTTTAAAAAGGTGATATCTTTTCTCTAAATCTCAAAAATGTTTTTATTCGAGGAGTTTTTTTGGAACTAATGGGTCAGGTTATATTTACAATTTTACAGATGGATGTACATCTCTTCACTTTGGTTCATTCCATACGGTACGAGAGTACTCAAATTCAAAATATGGTGTGATTCTTTCTGGTGTAATATTTTTTCTCTATTTCCACCACGAATGGTTTGTGGCACTGTCTCAATTCCATAAAATGTCAAGGTTTTCCAGTCACTTGAGTGGTATTGCTCCATATGTTTTGCCACTGCATTCATTTTATCTTTATTGATTGTGGCCCGTACATGTTCCAGAATTCTTTTTTTAAGTTCGCATATGGTACTCCCCACGTATTTTAAGGGACACAGGCATTCAATTATATATACCGTGAATGTGCTTTTGCAAGTTATTAGATTTTTGATTTTCCAAATTTTATTGTTGGCCAATTTGATTTGAGTGTTTGGTTTTCCAATTTGGCAAGCCTTACAGTTATGGCATTTTACAAACCCCTGTGTTTTTAACCATTGATTTTTTGGGGTATTTCCTTTATAATGGCTGTGAACCAATCGATATTTTAGATTGCTTGCTCTCCGATATGTGATATTCGGGTGTTTTCCAACCAATTTACTCACAGTGTTGTCCATTTGTAATATTTTCCAGTTTTTTCGTAGGATGGATGTTATATCTCTTGAGAAATCCATTATTAACCTTATTGGTTCCAGTTCTTCTGATGTTTTTCGTTGTTTCGGGATTAGGCATTCTTCTCTTTATTTTCCATTAGATTTTATTAGACATTTTTTTATAATGTTTTTACTATACTGTCGCTCCTCAAATCTCTTTGCTGTTGTTGTGCTGTGTTTTAGCCATTCCTCTGGTTCTGTACAGATTCTTCGAATCCTCAAGAATTCACCGTAACAATAGGTTTTACAGATGTTATAGTTAGGAATTAGCATTTTAGTTAAAAATTAGCATTTAAAAAACCTTAGAAATTCACTGAAAAAACCATAGGTTTCGGGGACTTTATAGTTAGTTGCAAATTCGCCCGTTATAATTAGTTGAGCTAACTATAACTCGCGCGCCCGCAATGCACTGGTGATAACGTCACATATTACATAACTCATGACATGGTCAGTGACATCACTGATGACATCTCAAATGACATCACTGATGACATCAATGATGACATCATCCAGTGAATGTGTGTTTCTGTAAAGTTTAAATATTTTTCATATATATCTATGCCAAGGTGTATTGAAGAAAGAGTGAATTTACAAGTCCCTGAATGGATTATTTAGTAGGTGCATGACTGACTGTATAACTGAGTGATTGAACATGTGATACTGAATGTATGGGTTAGTGACTTAACTGTGTGAAAGTCTGTATTAGTGTCTCAGTTGGTGTATAAGCGGCTGCATGGGTTGGTGAGTAGCTACATGAGTGTCTACATGGGTTATTGATTTGTTGTCTGAGTATCTGTATGAGTGCCTGAGTGTCTGTGTGGGTGGGTGGGGGTGGGGGTGACTCTTTGCATACATGTCTGAGTGGGTGATTCACTGGTTGTATGGATTCAAAAGTACATCTGGGAAGGGCTGTATGGGTGAGTTAGTGTGTGCATGGGTGTGTTGGTGAGTGAATGAATGTCTCACAGGTATATGTGTGAGTAACTACATATGTTTTAAGGCAGTATATGTGAGTGTTGGAGTATATAAATGACTATACGTGAGAGTAAGTTATTTGAAGGAGTGGGTGTCTGCTTGTATCAGTGATTGTAAAAAGACAGTAAGTATGTGTTCGTATCTGCATAAATAAGTGATGTGGTGTGAGTATAAATAATGCAGTTGCTATGTATAACTGTATACATGAGTAAATGGGTATGTGATTGATTCTTTGCATGACTTACTAGGTGTGTGAGTAACTCTATGGATGAGTGGCGGACGGTGATTGTATGTATAGGTGTATGAGTGCATATTATAGTACTGTATTGATGAGTAACTGCATGTATAAGTGAGTGGATATGAGTGTAGACTTAGGAAATAGTGGGTGGTATGTAGTATTGTTGTGTGTACAGTTTCAAAAATAGTAGTCTGTATTTTAGAGTGCATGTATCAAAGTTTATATTAGGCCATCAGTATGTGCATTAGATTATCAGGTGGATGATGTCATCAGTGATGCCATTTGAGATGTCATCAGTGATGTCATCAGTGATGTCACTGACCATGTCATGAGTGATGTAATATGTGACGTCATCACCAGTGCATTGCGGGCACGCGAGTTATAGTTAGCTCAACTAACTATAACGGGTGAATATCTCTGGTTTATATGAGTCAAATGTCCAACTAACTATAACATCCCTGAAACCTATGGTTTTTTCAGTGAATTTCTAAGGTTTTTTAAATGCTAATTCCTAACTATAACGTCTGTAAAACCTATGGTTTTTTCAGTGAATTTCAAAGGTTTTTTAAATGTTAATTTCATATTTTAATATTTATAAAACCTATATTTTTTCTATTTTTTTGTAATATTTTGGAACTCTTTTATCCTTTTTTGTTTTTAATTTGAAAAATATGTAATGTTTTATATCTTCAAAAAAATTTATATAGTTTTTTTTGTTGTTGAGAAAACTGAAGTTCCATATCAGTAGTGTGCCAAGCTCCATCAGCACGCCAATCCTATCCGCCATATTGCTAAACTCATAAAGGATGCGCATTTCGTATCCGACGGGTTCGTGGCACCGTGTCCAACATAACATCATATACGTATGTGGTCGCGCCAGCTGCTACTTTGGTATGCGACGGGTACGCAGTACCAAGCCGCGCCTTATGTCATGTACGTATGGGGTCACGCCCACTGTGTGTTGCATATGCGATGAGTGCACACTGCCAGGCCCTGTGTTACATCATAGATGTATGGGTTTTTTTGTCTCAAAACTATATCTAAATACGTTTAAAGTGTATATGAGAACAAGCGATAATCTAAAATATTTTAAACATTTATATATTTCTAACTGTAATAAACTTATATTATGGTAATATTTTCTCAGAATCGCATCGGGTGCGGCCTCCTTGCGCGCTCGCTGCGCGATTGCCATGTGACCTTAAAGAAAAGCATTTGATTGGTTCATAACATTTCCCATTGTAACAGTTGGAGGACTCGACCCATTTTCGCCATTCTCTCTACAGCGTTTGATGAGAGACTCCCCTTCTGCTTACAGAGCTTTTTTTGAAAACTTTTTACTATGTACACATATCTGACACTACACACAACATGCAACCATCATCTTCATCAATATTCATGCTCTGTAAAGTAGCCTTCCACCTGTGATAGCCATGCATCTAAAAGCTACATAACAGAACTTTTCCCCACTGCCAGAGGTAACATGGTTGCATACGCTGTCCACAGCACAATGTAATGTGGTAAGGCCCAGGGGCAGTTTCATCCATACATAATGAACACACGGACACAGATAGATAGTGGATGTGGGTACGGGCACGTGCGCTCGACTCCTTTTTATTACCAGGGTAACATATCCAGTGACGTCTGTGCTGGGTGTGTGTGGAGTGAGTGTAAAGCAGCCCCCAGGGAATGGTTGCTGCTAGCATCAACTACAACAGTAATCATTGGATCACTGTAGGAGAGTAGGATCTGCACTTATGTTGCCCCCACTTTTTTTCTAATGTTAACACTGGTTTCTGGCTATAGTCTGGCTGGGACCCTGTTAATCAGGGCCCGAGCCTCTCTGTTCTCTCTAAACAACTTGGAGTGCATATTAGATGCACTAGTGATTGGATACTGTGGTACCTTATGAGCCCCTAGTATATGGTACCTTAGGTACCAAGGGCATAGGTACTTCACAGGCCTACCAGGGGCTGAAGCATGTATTATGCCACCCCTGGGAAGCAGACTAAATCTGACACCACAGGCCTGCTACTGCAGCCTGGGTGAGGTAGTGTTAGCACTCCTCACTGAGATATAGGTTCACTATAACTCTACCTACACACACATATCAACCTATCAGTAACCCCTAAGGCAGGCCCTATCAATCCTGAGGGCAGGGTGCTTGGTTTCCATGTGAGGGGGTGCCTCTGCCTGAGCAGGGCCCCTCTGCAGCTCTCAGAGTCCATTCTCTGTGGCTGTTCGTGGATGCGGTTAAACCATATACTCTTAAGTGCATTATAACCTTGCGGTAAATGCTAACTCTGGGATGACTGCATCAAAACATGTCGTGTTTGGTGTCAAATGCTTTGGAATCATACCCCCACACCAGTAACTGGTGTGGGTGGGAGTATGATCCCACCCTTCTAGAGGGACAGACATGTACCCACTGTGGAAACACGGTAGAATCCTGAAGAGCCCTGGCATCACAAAATGGACGCCACCAGTCACAGACACTGGGCTGCCCTCCTGCTGCTGACCGAAATTCGCAGTGGAGGGGGCCCAACAATAGGCATCCTGTCACAGGGAGGTGTCACCACCTTCTAGACAGGATTTAGTGTATTGGGGCTGGGTGGGTGCACTCCTAGAGTGCTTTGAAGTCCTGCACTGGGGGAGCAGTAGGCTCCTCTGTGCATATGCCTGCTCAAACCGGTTCAGGGGCTACCTGCCCCTGCTCTGGTGTGAAACTGGACAAAGGGAAGTGGTTGTAGCCACCCACTCCCCTGACCATCCCATAGGAGGGGTCATAGAGCTAGTCCCTTCCTTCCTTGAAGTATAAGTTAGGGAACCCTTGCCATTGCAAACTAGATATCTCTGGATGACGCTCTGAAGAAGAATCCTGGACCTTCAACATTCCACTACCTCTGGAAGACTGAATAATCTCCATTGGAGTCAAGGATTGACTCCCCTGCTTGGCAGGCACCAAAACTTTGAATCAATGGTTGCAAATATTCCCACTCCCGCCAGAGTCTGAAGTCCCTGCAGCTCCAGATGTGGATTTCCTGACTTCTCTAAGGCCATCGTGAGTCCCCAGTGATGCTGAGGCAAGTGGACCCCACGAGTGATGAGGAACAGCAATACCCAGGTACCGTGCACTATTGTCGAGTGCAACCCCTTTACGACATTCTACGAAATTGTGCATTGGACCACGTGTGGTTCAAGTCTCTAGCAGGATTTCCTCCAAAGATCTGAGGCCTACCTCATCCCAAGTGACCGTGGTCTCCTGGTGAGTGAATCCTCCCAAGGCATCTTCACTATCCCTTGCCTCCTGGCTTGTGGGTCCCCAGAAGACCTTTCTACAAATTCAAAGGGCTACCCTGGTTGCTCCAGGCCTGCCCTGACTTACCCTCACTGGGTGAGTTGCTCAGACCTTGCTGGTCTGCACCACTGACTTTTTGCACTTTCCACAAGACTTGCTGTTGCCAAGGCTTGTTGGCTCCAATCTGGTCGCCAACACCGCAGTAAGCTGTAGACTTTGTGGGACACAACAAATCCAGCTCTTGGATGTCATCGACGCCTCCTGGATCTCGTGGCTGAAGTGTCAAGACACCCGTGATCACCTGAAATCACCCGACGACTGTGGGCATCCATCTTCCTTTCCCCAGGTCACTGTCAAGTGACTTTGAACACTGTCCCTTCTGCTTTCAGGTCTTCTTTCTTCTGAATCCAGCCTTGGATTCCACCGGACACTTCTCCTGTCTTCACAAGCAGCAAGTCTTCTTTGGCTCCCATTGAAAACGATGCTGCGACCCACAACCAAAAGACACCTATGCACCCAGCTTCCCAGGGTGAGGTAACTCCAGTACTACGGTGCTCCTATGTGTGTTGGCTCTAGAACTACTTACCCTGTAAGTGACTTGCTTGTAGACTCTCCCGAAGCATCCTAAAACTTTAAAAATTCTAGCCGCGACTTGCTCCATTGAAGTCTATTGGGATCCGCGGCTGTGTTCTCACACTGCATGCGTTTCCCGTGGGTCCTTTACTTACCTGCCTTGCGTGGATTAGTGAGGCCCCAGCACTTCTGAAGGCCCTAGGCCTTGTCCCCTCGCAAGTCAATCTTCTTAAGTCTCTTTTTTAGTATATGGTCTGGTACGCCCCTAGGGCCCCAGCCATATTTGTGCTTAACTTGTTGTGAAATGTTGATTTGTGCATATGTTCCTGACTTCTAATCTCATAAAGAGATTAGTAGAGTGTGTTAGAAATAAATACATATATATTTTATATATACACCTGTGTAGTGTCCTTTCATTTATTGATTCAAGAGATTATAAGGTAAAACAAGCTGCTTTACATTCCTCTAAAGACTTGTTACCACTAGGATAGCTTTCTTTAAAAGGTTGTCTTAAACCTATCTACCATAAGAGTCGAATTGTACTGGTGCAAGGTGGCCACTTTAACTAGTGATCAGCATATACCAGGCCAACTTCTCACAATCACACACAGAGATTCAACCATAAAAGGGTCAATAGTTTGTGCTGCAGTAAGGCAGGGACACTAGATGTGAAATAATACAGAAAAGATTCTATCGTAAAACAACCATAACTTGTGGTATACTAAGATACAGGCAGTACGTCTGAAATAATACACAAAAAAGATTGTACCATAAGTGTCCATCAGGTCTAGTGCACTTAGATAGCCACATCAAAAGCATTCAGCATGCGCACAGCCAGCGATGATGCGTGCTGCGGGCGGGCCGTACTAGGAGCAATGTCTGTTGCCTCCAACACTACATCATCTGCAATAGCAACTCGATCTGAATTGTAAACACTACTGTCTGCAGTGTAGGCCAGAGAGCGGTCAGCAAAAAACCATGTGCGGACCCTGTGCGGACCCTGTCATAATGCGTATGCGTGGTGCGGACAGAGCGCACTGGACCAATGTCTCTTGCCTACAGGACTGCATCGTCTACAATAGCGACTCGATCTGAATTGTGAACACTGGTGTCTGCAGTGTAAATTGAAGGCAGTAGTGAGCACAGTCTTCCATAAATTCTTTTTCTCACGTCCTCTTCACAAAATACAACAACATAAATTACATAAAACTCTGCAATAAATAAATCAAAATAATTCGAATTGCGATCTCTGCTGTCCACTGTGTACACTGTTATTCGGTGTTCTTCACCACTACCATGAAGAATTTGGTCATTGTACTAGACCTATAAGTCATCTTACAAAACTTCTTCAAGCAAGTATACTAAAAGGCTATTGTGTATATTTCAATAGATGTTGTAGATAGTTGCCTACTGGATTCTGTAATTAAACAATCACCACTCCATCTGAATTATGAGCCCTGCTGACCGCACTGTAGGCCAGAGGCAGTTGTCATTAACGCCTCACAGCCACGTGCCGTTAGATTTCGGAAGCACGCAGTTGGTTGCACCTGATCGGAGTGGGTACACAGAAATCATCACAAACTTTAACTTCTGACATCCTCAATCACAGAATCAACACCCCGTTTCACTGTTCCCACCTGCTGTACCACGGTGTACTCCACCGACTGCAGTCAACCAAGCTCATGGGCAGCAGTTAGCTACGGAAGCACAGTGTCTGATGCACCTCAATGGAGGGAGTTCTCTCAAAACCAAGCAGCAAGTAATATCGGACATCGTCCATTTTGGGATCAAGACACCGTTCCACTGTTGGGACCTAGAGTTGTTTGCACCTGGTCGAATGGAGTACCTTCAACTCCACTCTCAGATACAGTTCTAACATCATCCATTGTGGGATCAAGACCCCGTTCCACTGTTCGGACCTGCTATACCGTGGTGTACTCCACCGACTGCAGTCACCCAACCCCAATAATCATGTGCACCAATTAGCTACGGAAGCACAGAGTCTGATGCACCTCAACGGAAGGAGTTCTGTGAAAACAAAGCAGCACGTACTATCGGACTTCGTCCAATCTGGGATCAAGACAGCGTTCCACTGTTGGGACCTAGAGTTGGTTACACCTGGTCGAAGGCAGTACCTACATCTGCACTCTCAGATGCAGTTCTAACATCGTCCATTTTCGGATCAAGACCCCGTTCCACTGTTCGGACCTGCTGTACCGCGGTGTACTCAACCGACTGCAGTCACCCAACCCCAATAATCATGTGCAGCAATTAGCTACGGAAGCACAGAGTCTGATGCACCTCAACAGAGGGAGTTCTGTGAAAACCAACAAGCAGCAGGTAATATCGGACATTGTCCATTCTGAGATCAAGATACCGTTCCACTGTTGGGACCTAGAGTTGGTTACACCTGGTCGAAGGGAGTACCTTCATCTGCACTCTCAGATGCAGTTCTAACATCGTCCATTTTCGGATCAAGACCCCGTTCCACTGTTCGGACCTGCTGTACCGCGGTGTACTCCACCGACTGGTGTCAACCAAGCACAATAATCATGCGCAGCAATTAGCTACTGAAGCACAGTGTCTGATGCACGTCAATGTAGGGACTACTGTGAAAATTCACAAGCAGCAGTTAATATCAGACATCGTCCATTGTGGGATCAAGACACCGTTCCACTGTTGGGACCTAGAGTTGCTTGCACCTGCTCGAAGCGAGTACCTTCATCTCCACTCTCAGATGTAGTTCTAACATCGTCCATTGTGGGATCAAGACACTGTTCCACTGTTGGGACCTAGAGTTGGTTACAGCTGGCCGAAAGGAGTACCTTCATCTGCACTCTCAGATGCAGTTCTAACATCGTCCATTGTGGGATCAAGACACTGTTCCACTGTTGGTACCTCTTGGACTACTGTGTTAGTAGAATACAGAGCACTTCACGGTGCTGGGCCACAGGCTGGGGGCTGCCTGCCTGTGTCGTGGTAGCCAGCGTTGATCTCAGGAGCCTTCCCAGCTCACAGACCTCGGCCCAAAAGCTTCTGTCGGCATGTGGTGGGCTCTCTTTCACATACAAAGGTGTCGAAAGGTGAACTGTGGGGCTTATGTGCATCGCAGCGGCCATGACGGTTTCTGGGTAGCAGCAGGCTGAGAGCATTATTCCTGCAGCCACCCTCGCTCACGGCGTCAGCCTCGTGGTGGTGTAAGCTGCGCAGACCTGACAGACATGTTCGTCATTCAGGAAGAGAACCACACCCAGAGAAACGTGCCTTTTATTCATACCCCTATGCTAGCCTTGCGTACGCTGAGCCAGCCCACTACGCTAAAGATTTGGGGGGAGAGGAGGCACGTACGCGCTATGTTTTCGTAATCTTCCCTACTGACTGTACTATCATGGTTGTGTCCACTGTCAACTTCACTCAATAGACCATCAGTGTATGTTGACATGTAAATGTCTGTGCTCTGCATACTCAGGTCTCACCGGCACATCCCCTCATCACTTTGCATTGTATACTTTAATAATTGAGAATCACTTGCCACCTTCACACATACTTTGCTCCCATCTCTCCCCGCATTCTGCATTGTGTGACAGAGGTGCCATGCCATGTTTGGTTTGTGTACATGGCTAGCCACGGTTCCCACAGTACGTAGTGTCGTTGTGTCTGCTAGGTGTACATGTTTTTTGTCATGTTGTATGTGATTATATAAGGTAGCACGTTTATTTACGAGTAGTGGTTTCTCCCATTTACATATCGCTGTCTTAAAGAGGATACAGAAGCTTTTCTCACAGGAGAAAAGTGCGACCACAATGGCAGTCATTCATTACTATGCAAGAATGTCCAACTGCACGATGCTTCTAAGCTTACAGCCCCCAATCTTGCGTGCTTTCTTAAAACCATGCCAACTCCACATTCACACAGCTTTCTAACGGCAGTTATCTGCTTCTTAATAACATGGACTGCTACGCAATGTGAGATGGCATACCGTATGTCCTTACTGTTTCAAACCGGATAACTTCTTCTGGCAATCTCTATTCCCACCCACACAAAGTAACTCCCAAAGCTCAACTTGGCCTTCAATACCTACTTTGAAAACAGATTTTATTAAACGGAGCAAACTGAAAGCGCTTTTGTTTCAAACAGAAGTGTCTCTCACTTCTCCAAAAGTAATGTATCGACTTCAAATAGCACGAACTTCAAGTAAAATACACTCCCTTTTAAATACGAACTTCCCATTACACTTTGTGAATTGTTACGCAATTTTCAACACATCTGACATTTAAGGTCTGGCACACTTTTTTAACATTGTCTCCTCTGGCCTTCTCACAGGCTTTCAAACTGTTTTTAGTCTAATACCAGACTTTATTCATTCGATCATCTCTGGAATAACAGCAACAGTGCCCATAATTCTCGTTCTGTTTGCGGCCATCCTACTACTATTTTAGCTTGTTAAAAATGGCTACACTCCCTGTGATAACAAGCATGTCCGACTGAATATGCCTCTAGGTGAAGCTACATCAATACCCTGAAAAAATGGAACAACTTTTCGGCTGCCTGCCTCTATCTATTATCGGAGCCAGCTACAACATGATTTACACATATACAATCTGAGTGCAACCATCTTTTTATTGCAAAACTTGCCCAATCGACTGGCGAATGGATCTATGCCTTGCCAAAATCCCAGCAAACGCTCCCGATATCCAGCAGGTAATGGAGTATCTTGAAAACCATGAACTTGATTGTTCTGGCAGTGGAGCAATGGCGGATGCAACGCAAAAAGGTATCCTGGCGGAATGGGATTTCTGCGCAGCCGCAAAAGATCTCCTGCAACGTGCGACCTTTGACAACATCGCAGATTGCCTGCCAATTCAAATTGCCGCTCCAACATTCGAGGAACATTACTGTCCCTTCGAGGATATGGATTGAATCGCTTCGCTTTTATCACACGATGGCAACAATCGCCTCTTGGAACATTAGGCATCTCAAGCCGCTGAAGAACTTCCAGACAGCAATCTCCAAGACTTGTAAGAAATTCACTTTATTCTTGGATTGATCTTTCCAACTTTTTTGACTTTTTCCTATTAAATTTTTTAATACACTTCAATTGAACTATTTTCATATAATAGCTTTCTAAGTATGCTTAGGCATTTGAACTCTGTTTTCATTATTGGCCCTTACCTCTCCACACTAACTGGGGATGGATGATGTATGCCCTATGCAAATCCGATATTTACTTGCAAAATAAGCCTAAACCGACATCCCTTTTAAAACCATATCTATTCTTTGTACACACGTCTCTCTGCCTGCCTCTTATCCACGAAGCCCTTTCACACAAATTAGCTCATCCTCAGCCTCTGCTCACGAACTGGCGATCAAGATCAAAAAACACGCCATTGTTTAGGAACTGGTTGGCCCAGTGTGGTAATCATATCCTACCTTTATTTTCATTCTACAATTTACAGTCATTCTTGTCTAATAGGTATTGTTTATGTCACATGGAACTGTGACATATAATGTGGAATTGACTGATGCAGGAACTTAGGTTTGAATACAGCAGAAGCGGTTGGAGTTTGCCTCAGCTGGATGACTTACCTCTTGCACCAGTGGTTTCATTTATGGCACTTACATAAAGACACTTTTTATATAACTTGCAGACTCCATCGCTTTATCCCACACAGCCACTTTCTTAAACACACCTGATTTCCGCAAAGGTCTTAAAACCTTTTTGTTTCCCGGATAATGCGTCAATTCTGTCTCCCATTACCATCGGATGTTTGTCTGGAAGCGCCGGGATGCCCAAGGGTAGCTGCGCGCTATATAAGATTTTAAATAATAATAATAATAATAATTTCACCATTTGTCTTCAGTGGCATTGCAACATTCTACATTATATTCTTCATGATTATTTCTTTATTCCTGCTTGCTAAAACACTCCATTCGAGTCTTCAGACCGGTAGGGGTGAGTAGTTTGCTTCCCACTCCTGCTATATATAAACCCATACTAACACCACTTGCACAGCTATGCTACAGCGGCCTGTATGCTACAGTGCCAGGAGCACATCAGTGTACAGCAATCAGCTCATGGTTTCATCCCCGAGTGTACTGGCACCTCACCTCAGCACCATCTCACTCTGGTCAAAACAGCACTTTCATACCGCTAGGGGTTAATACTTCACTTCATACACCCTGTATAGCATACCCTAACCGCCCCACAGAGCTCACACCGCTATACTCTAAACCCATACTATCACCACTTGCACAGCTATGCTACAGCTGCCAGTATCCTACAGCACCCAGAGCACATCAGGTTACAGCAATAAGCTCACGGTTTCATCCCCGAGTGTACCAGCACCTCACCTCAGCACCATCTCACTCTGGGCAAAACAGCACTTTCACACCAGTAGGGGTGAATACATTGCTTCACACTCCCTGTATAGCACACCCTAACCACCCCACAGACCTCACAGCGCTCCGACCCTCCTCTTTTCTACTCTTTTTGCCCTTTTTTCCCCTTACTCGCTTCAACGGAATCACAAAATGGCGGCCAACACTTCCTAGTTGCAACCGCTCGCAGCGCTCACTACCAATAAGCAGCAAGCTCGTGCTCGTAACGCCTCAGCCAATCAGATGGCAGAATTCCCAAATATCGATATCTGTAAATTTCAATATTTCTCAAAAACTACTGAACAGATTTACACCAAATACCAAGACCCTTCTCCCTGCCAAATTTGAGGTAATTCTGTTCACCCGTTCGACCTGTAGCCTTGTCTAAAGTTTCCTATGGAAATTAACCTGGAGAAAACATGTTTTGGGACCCCCCTTTTTTCTCTGCCCCCCCTTGACGAATCACCCCCAAACTTCCCACATAGGAGCTGATATACACAAAGAATTAGTTTGGAAAATGTCAGGATGATTCATCAAATGATGTCAAAGTTATAAGCAAAGCAAAAATGCTATTCCTATGGAAACTTGGTCCTAACTATAACTACCTACTGGCGACAGCCAGTAGGTAATATATATATATATTATATATATATTACCTACTGGCGATAGTTAGGACCTAGTTTCCATAGGAAAAGCGTTTTTTGTGTTCCAAATAACTTTGGCGTGGTTTGACGAATCTTTGCAAAAGTTTCAAAACTAGTGGGGCGCTCCGGTCAGCTCCTGTCTTGAAAGTTTCGGGGTGATTTGTCAAGCGGAGGCAGAGACAAAAGGGGGTCCCAAAATGCGTTTTCCCCATGTAATTTTCCATAAGAAACTTTAGTCAAAGTTACAGCCGGAACTCCTGAACGGAATTCCACCTAATTTGGCAAAAAGGTAGGGCTTGGTTCAGAATGATCCCTTTTGGTAAATAGTGTAAATCCATTCAGTAGTTCCTGAGAAATTCAAAAAAGAAAATATATCGATATCTGAGCACCGAGGAGGACCCCTCCCGAGCACGAGTTCAATTCTGATTGGCTGCCAACACTCCAAACCAGGAACTGCTGGCAGTCATTTTGTGACTCGGTAGAACCGAGCTAGAAGAAAACTGTTTAAAAAAGGTTGAAAAATGGGAAAAGGGGGCAGGGTAGAAATACCCTGACCCCCTAGGCATGCTCAGGGGGTCCCACAAGGACCTCCAGGGCCCAAAAAAGTATATATTTTTTTAAAACAGCAGAAGTCGCACTCGGGTCGCGATTCCTGCTGAGAAAAAAAAATACAAAACGAAGCTCAGACCCGGGGGCCACCACCGCCCCGGGGCATTCAATATTTAAATACGGGGGTCCATGGCAGCTCCTGCAGTGTCCCGGGGTGCCCACCCCTGGGACATTGCTGTTTGCTATGACAGGGTGAGAGCATGGCTCCTGCCCTGCCATAGCAAACTCTGCTTTGCTTCCTTGAAGCGAGAGCAGGAAAACCTGCTCTTGCTTCAATGAAGCAAAGCAGAATAGCTTTTGAGCAAGGGGAGCTGCACGTCAGCAGCTCCCTTTGTTCAAAAGCAATGCCGGCTCCCGCAGGAGGTGGGGAGCTGGCAGAGACTGTGGAGGCATTGGGGCTCACCCATGGTCCCCAACATGAGGCCAGGCCTTGGAGGATGGGGTCCCCGGGGCCAGAAGTGGCCCGGGCGGGAGCCCTCATGGCCCCCTCCCTCAATGAAATATATTTTTTTTAAAGAGGCACAGCCCTGGGGGATGGGGCCCCGGGCCAATAGAGGCCTCAGGCGGGGGGCCACCCAGTCCCCCTTCTTAAAAAAACCCCAAATATGTGGCCATGCCCCGGGGGATGGAGTCCCAGGGTTAAAAATGGACCGGGAGGGGGGCCACGCTGCCCCCTCTTCATTTAAAAAAAAAGAATTGGCAATGCGCCGGGGGCAAATAAAAATGAATGAAAGTGGACTTTTTTTTGGACGCAAAAGTTTGGAGTCGTGACCCTCGTGCAGCGCTCAGCGAGGCCCCTAGTGTGAACGCAATGGGTGCACGGCGCTCAGCGCGGCCCCCCAGTGTGAACACGATGGGTGTGCAGCACTCAGCGTGGCCCCCTAGAGTGAACGTGATGGGTGCGCAGTTTGAAAAGGCGCGATGGGTGCGCGACTCCAAGCAAAAATAATTAAGATTTTTTTTTTAAAGCTTGGTTATATGTTGTGTTATTGGGTGGCTTTAAAAATAGCCCTTGTTTTGATTGGGAGATTGTTGTAGCTACATGTAAGTGCGGATGCAGAGCTTCAGGTTGTTGAGCAACACTCCGTCCCCTTCATCAGTGAAGTGTACTCCATCACTTCTATAGATGTCATCCATATGGAAATGTAGATTGTTGTTATAGATGGAGCCCATCCTATGGTCTCTGAGGTAAGCGGAAACAGCTTTATTGAAATTTTTTCTAGCTTTCTCAATCTGCGGACAGAATTAATTGGACCATTTCCATTTCTGTCTTTGGCATATGTTAGAGTACACAAAGACACTGTGGTCAAAAGCAACATCAATTGTGCAAAGGTGTCCTTTATGAGTATTTCCAGACTTACCCCAGTACGATGTGCCTAGGTCATTGCGACCACAGTGCACAATCATGAGGTGAGGGGGTTGAGGACGCAAAAAGGTTTTAACCTAAGACATCAATTGGTGCCACTTTAATCCTCTCTGTCCAATCTATTTAATGTCTACATTTTGTAAAGCTAGGTCTTTGTCAATACCTCTGCGTTCAGCATACCCTTTGCACCAGAAAACATAGCTGTGTCCAACAATCCACACTGTAAGCATCTTGAAGGGATGTCTGTAAGTAATGAAGAGATGTGTGTAGCTGAGGTAGTCAGTTGGTAGAATGAGAGGTATGTAAAATGGTGGACAAGATGCAATTTAAAAAAAATGAGAGAATTGATTGGCTGTTTAAGAACATTCTACATTAAAAAATAAGGTGCATTTTACTTTTGAAAGGTACAATAGAAAGGATAAGATCCAATTTTGCCAAGTCAACCACACCTGCTGTTTGCATTTGCAACGGAATATGGTGAACTTGAAAATATGGTGAACTTGTTCCATGAACTGTTACTATAGAAACTGGCATGGAGCAGAATGGGGGAAGGCTTGCAATTTAACTGTGGTTTTAAAATGTGAAATTGTAATTTATATATAAGTAATATTTTTTTTAATGATATTTCCTAAGTCAGTACTATCTTTAGAAGTGGTGTTTAATTAAAAAATAGTGTTGAATGTATTTGTTATATCTTTTTGAACTCCTGTATAAATCTGCGACTCCATCGCGGTGGTGCACGATGGGGTCGCGACGTCTAAAAAAATGTAGAACTGTTTGAGCACCTTTAGAAGTCAGTTGCTAAGGGTTATTATGTGTAACCAATAGAAATGTGTTTTACAATTTGAAAAATTCTGGGAAGCAATGTGATTTGTTAGTTATATGTATATGTGTGGAGAAAGAGAGGGAAACTTTGCCATTACTGGTTTTACCTTGCGGAGTCTGGTGCATTATATTGATTGTGAGTAAAAGAAAATCCTGTCAGAGTTTGTGCTGTAAGTCTACGGTATGAAAATCCCTCTGATTTTATCATATGCCATGGAATATTCACAAATTAAAACATGGTAATCTATAAAAGTAAAGGAAGGGACCATACTCCGAAAACTGTTAAAAGTGTCACAGTCAGTATTAGTTCAAGCCCTACGTCTTGAGCTATCAGTAATGGGAATCTCAGCCAGAGTAATTTCAAATATTATTAGGTGGGCGTACAATCTATTACATGCAGCGCAATGTTAAAATTGGAGACTTTTAGAGAGGAAGCATCTGGGTATACTTTTAATAGGAATATGGTGAAAGCCTTTGAGGTTTCTCAATGTACGGTTGCATTTTTACAGGAGTGGTCCCCAGCACACTTGAAATTGTTTTTAAAACATCTGGCCCCTAGAATCAGTTATGAATCTGATAAAGAACATTGTAGTCAATTGAAGCATTATAAAGGGTTTGCAGAACAAATAGAATTTAAAACCTATGCTCCCTATTTGCGTTTTCAATTAGAGCACGGAGTAAGACGCTGTATTCTACTCTTACGTTTGGGTATACTCCCTTTAGCCACTTTTTTAGCTAGTTGGGAAGGTACTTATAACCCCAAAGGTTTATGTGAATTATGCAAAGGTGGCCAACAAGATTTGCTTCATGTTTTACTAATATGTCCCAATGTGTGCATAGTAGCTGCTCGATGACATTATATAACCCCAATTCAATTAAAGTATGATGCATTCTCAGCCCAAGATTTAATTTCATTGTGTAACTCTCCTGTTAATGAATTTATTTGCCATAACTTGATTAACCCCTTCCATGCACGGGGAATTCCCACGCCGTGCGGGCGTTTGTATTAGTGGGCGGGGATTCGGACGGCCAGGAGCTGTTGTGCACACACGCCCACCGTGACACGTGACGGCTCCTGGGCCGTCATGCGCACGGAAGAGGTTAAGTTTTTAAAAAGCTTTTTGAAGCTGTTTTAAGTTATAAGCACAATCTGAAGATTTTATCTTATCTTATTCTTTTCGAATGTTGTATGGGTAGGTGGTATAATATTACTATTGTACCATCTTACAGTGTGTCTAAAAAGCAAAAGTTTTTTATCTAATAATTTTTATGAGTATTAATAATAATTTTAATTCTGTATTTGTTGATCTCAGTTGAGGTCTGGATGAAATAAAAATTTACTGATTTACTGATTTGTGAGATTTTAAATTCAACACATTGATTTGCAAGGTGAGTTATAAATTTGTGAGGTTTATTTTACATTTTTAAACAGTTTTAAAAACTGTGTTGTTTGAAATATATTATTAAATGTATAGATGTATATTGCAGTTTGTTTTATTGTACTTAAATGTTGTTTAAAAAAGAGTCTGTACAGTAATATGCGTAGTTTTTAAGATGGATTACTGATGCTCATATAAGATGTTATTGATTAGGCTTGTTTTTTAAGTCGGTACAAAGGTATAGTTGAAGGATGCAGCATAATTTTAGATAGTTGATTGAAGATGCAGCACAAATTTATAGTTTTAAAGATGTTCATATAAGGTGTAGTTAATTAAGCTTCGTTTTTTGTTGTCTCTACAAAAGTATAGTTGAATGATGCCGCATAATTTTAGATAGTTTGATAAGGGTGCAGCACAACTGTGCAGTTTGAAAGATATTTATATAAGATGTTATTAATTAGGTTGGTTTTTTCTAGTTTGTTGAAAGGTAAAGTTAAATGATGTGAGTTATTTTTAGATAGAATCACAAAAGTGTGCTTGTTAGGATGGTCATATAAGGTATTATTAATTAGGTTTCTTTTTTCTAGTCTGAAAAAAGGCATACTTAAAAGATGCCACATTGTTTTTCAGAAAAAGATGACGATGCAGCATAAAATAGTGGTTTAAACTTTGGAAAAATAAGGTGCTGTTAATTAGGCTTCATTTTTCAAGTCTGAACAAAGGAATAGTTGAATGATGCCACATAATTTTAGATAGAAAGGTGAAGATGCAGAATAAAAGTGTGGTTTTAAAAATGCTCATAAAAGGTGTTGTTAATTAGCCTTTATTTGTAAGCCTGTTGAAAGGTATAGTTTAATGATGTTGCATATTTGTAGATACAATGGTGAAGATACAGCTCAAAAGTAAATCACCACATATTACCCCTGCAGGCATGTTGCACTTATCTACTTCAAATCAAATCAAATACAGCTTTATTCGATTAAAATCAATAATCATAAAAGCATGGATAACACAATTCAAGTTAAAAACACAAAGAAAGTCTACATTAACAACTGATTCCTTGATTTGAAAATGAATTTTAAAAAAGCATTGACTGAAGCTACAGCAAAGACAGTATCTAGCATTTGCAGGGCAATAAGTGCAGGTCGGCAGTGCCTGATGCCAAACAGTTTCAAAACTGGCAGAATCCGTCTTTTCCTAGGAATAGAATAGAATTTACACAGAAGTACAACATGCAGTGTAGATTGAGTCGAAATATCGTCGCAAGGACAGTTGCATATTTGTTTGGACCAGTCATTCCGTTCCGGGAAACTTAGTAGCCTGTGAATAATTCCCAGGCGAAATCGAACTAACAAAAACCTATCAAAGTCACCATCTACTAATTTTATATATGGTTGAATTGATAAATGAGTAGAAATCAGCTGGTGGCTCTGGACCGATGTTTTCCTCAGTTCAATGGCCAATCTGCAGTCATTTAGATAGTCCAAACACAGTTTTTTCAGATCTTTTATCGCTATCCGAGCCAAGGTTGTGGGGTTATCGTAAAACTCACAATGATCTAATTTGCCGCAGAATGATTTGATATATGTTAGCCAACTGATCTTTAAGACCCCTTCCAAATTTAAAAGGTCAAGGATTATGGAACGGTTCAGAGCCAGATTATCCGAGGTCCAAATCCTGTGCCACTCGAGTATTGGTTGTCTTTTAATAATGTCTTCTAGATAACCAATTCCTAGTTCTACGTGGCATGAGTAAGTTGAGATGGACTCTGGAACCGCCAATAAAAACCTTAAAAATTTATTTTCCACCATCTGTAAAATAGTGACATTAACGACCCCCCAGACACCTGCTCCATAGGTGGCAACAGAGACGCATGTGGCATTATAAATTTTTAGCAATTCATGTGGGGGCCTTTTGCCCAACATTTTACTAAAATTATGTAGGGCAGTCACTGTTCTAGCGAACAGGATCCTCCTAGCTTTCACAGCTTGATGCCAACTCAATTTGTTATCAAATAAAATGCCCAGATAGGCAAATGATTTAGTGTACTCTATAGGTTTGTCACTTATCTACTTAAGTAGGTAATACGTAATGACTCATCTATGTCTTCAGATTGTATTTATACAATTATCTGTATGCTTAGTGAACTATTGAGAGGCTGCCTGACCAATTACAGGACTGCAATAGTATTGACTGGTTGATTTTAAAACTACATGAGTTCCATATTCTCCAATCAGCCAGTTAGTATGCTATCACTCATGAAATCACTCTACCACTACCCAACCACTTATGAAATCCCCCAGGCACTACCCATGCACTCTCCCAGTCACACAAGCACTACCCATGTACTCATGCAATAACTCAAGCATTACCCATTCACTTATGCAATCACACATACAGTACCCATGCAATTCTGCAATCGCCCAGTCAGTATCCAAGCACTCATGACATCACTCCGCCACTACCCAAGCACTTATGAAATCACCAGGCACTAGCCATGCACTTTCCCAGTCACCCAATAACTACCCATGTACTCATGGAATAACCCAAGCATTACCCAATGCACAGATGCAATCATACATGCAGTACTCATGGAATTCTCCAATCACCAAGTTAATATGCAAGCACTCATTAAATCACTCAGCAACTACACAAGCAGTTATGAAATAACCCAGGAACTATCCATGCATTCTCCCAATCACTCAAGCACTACCTTTGCAGTCATTAAATCACCCATGACCTTCTATTGCATTGGTGTGCTTACCCAGACAGTACTTAATGATTCATTGATCCCTTCAGGTGCTATTTATACACTTAACCATGCAGTCAATGTATATGTATGCATTCAGGGATATCTTGTCCTGCAAACATTCCAGTGACTAGCCTTGCTCTCAATCACCCAAGCACTACCTACGCAGTTTTGGAATCACTCAGGCAGATGTAGTACATGTCTCAGTTTCTAGGTTTTCCTATATTTTTGAAATTTTGTTTATGTATTACTTTTACATATTTTGATGATTTGGGAAGGTAGACCCATATGTATGTCAACCCATGCACTTACAAAATCTCCCTGTCACTACCCATGCACTGCTCCAATCACCCAGCCAGTACCATGTACTTATCCAAACACTCCGCCAATACCCAAGCAGTTATACATTCACCATGCACTCTCCTTGCAGTATCTAACCATCCATTCAGTACCCATGTACTCATACAATGACCCAGGCACTAACACATGCACTGCTACAATCCCCTGTGCACTACCCATGCAGTCCTGTAATTACCTAGACACTACTCATTCACTCCTTCAATTACCCATTGAGTACACATGCAGTCCAGCAATCACCCTGTCACTCTCCTTGCAGTACTGTAATCATCCAGTCAGTGCCCATGTACTCATGCAATGACCCAGGCACTAACTATGCACCTCCTATACTGGAAGTCTGTTCTAGTCGAGGGTGGCAGCCTGTACACGGTGTTCGTGGACCTGCGAGCGGCCTTCGACCTAGTGCCCAGGGATAAACTATGGGCCGTGCTTACGGACCTAGGGGTTCCCGCTGATATTATGATAATCCTGAAGAAACTACATCAGGGAAATTTTGCAAGGGTAAGGTGTGGTAGAGGAGGAAATCTCTCGGATGGCTTCCCCGTTGACAGGGGGGTCAGACAGGGCTGTGTGCTTGCACCGACCCTTTTCTGCCTCTTTGTCAACGGGGTCATTAGTTATCTTAATGGGCTAAGTAACATCGATGCCCCTAGGTTGGCCGGCAGCAGGGTCCCAGCCATCATGTTTGCAGATGACAACCTGCTGCTCTCCAAAACTCCTACGGGCATACAAAAGGTGCTGGATGGATTCGCGGATTTCTGTTTGAGCCGCGGACTGGAGATCAATGCCTCAAAAACCAAGTATATGATCTTTAACCCGCCCTCCCAAACCCGACTGAGTCCCTTGATAGGGGCGTCCAGATTGGAGAGGGTATATACGTTCGAGTATTTGGAGGTCACATGCAATCAGTTCATGACTTGGGACTCCCACCAAATAAAGGCAAATTTAAAACTGACCCAGATGACAGGCGGCATCTGTAGGTTGGCAAAAGGATTGTCCTATAAACCATTTGGCCCACGCCTACATATTTATAAAACCCAGGCTAGGGCGGCTGTGTTATACGGGGGTGAAATTTGGGGGCACACATCTACCCAGAAATTGCAGGTCACGGAGAATAACTTCCTAAGGCAGTTGACAGCCTTACCAGCTAGCACTCCGCTACTACCACTAAGATTTGACTTGGGCTTAAGACCTATTGCAGAGGAGCTTGGTCTTAAACCCATAACTTTTCGGTGCAAAATTTGGAGCACCCCAGAGCTCCTTAACTACAGAATGGAGCTCCAAGAGATTCTGCGCCTTGTAAAAGTTGCCCAAATTCCATGGCTAAGGTATGTCAAACAATTATGTGAGTCATTAGGAATACCAGATCTGTGGTTAGACCCAGTAAATGCATGCAGCAGGATCTCCCACGAATCCATCTCCAAGGCCTACTACGAGCACAATTTATGCGCCTTAATTAAGAACGTTCGGGCAGGGTCTTTATCCGATCATTTCCTGGGGTTCAAAGATTCATACCATCTGGAGCTTGCTCTTGATGATATTGCCCCAACATTAACAAGGAAATTGTACATGCAATGGCGCCATAGCACTCTCCCCCTTAGGGCATACACGGACTGCTGGAAACATGCACAGCCCGCAACACAATGCCCAGCCTGTGCTCATTGGTCCGAGACTGACTTGCACATTATATTCTTCTGTCCAGCCTACAAAAGAGCTAGGAAATACTGGCTTGTCCCATTGCTTAAAAATTTGGGTTTCAGGCACCATCTCCCTGCCTTTGGAATTTTAAAAACAGATTTATCGGCTCCCATAGTATTTGCAGTTGCAAAATTTTTAACAGCAATGTGGTACAGTCGCAATCGCTGTATAAAGTCAAATATTGGTAACTGAACCTTCTTTTTTGTCAATTATGGATTATTGTATATGATGGATTTTCATTTTGCTTTTGATTGTACCTTATTTTTTCTCTTTTCTCTTTGCATATTTGTGTTATTCTTTTATGGTCCTAGTGACCGAAATAAAGCTGATAAATGAATGAAATGATTCATTGATCCCTTCAGGTGCTATTTATACACTTAACCATGCAGTCAATGTGTATGTATGCATTCAGGATATCTTGTCCTGCAAACATTCCAGTGACTAGCCTTGCTCTCAATCATCCAAGCACTACCTACGCAGTTTTGGAATCACTCAGGCAGATGTAGTACATGTCTCAGTTTCTAGGTTTTCCTATATTTTTGAAATTTTGTTTATGTATTACTTTTACATATTTTGATGATTTGGGAAGGTAGACCCATATGTATGTCAACCCATGCACTTACAAAATCTCCCTGTCACTACCCAAGCACTGCTCCAATCACCCAGCCAGAACCATGTACTTATCCAAACACTCCGCCAATACCCAAGCAGTTATAAATTCACCATGCACTCTCCTTGCAGTATCTAACCATCCATTCAGTACCCATGTACTCATACAATGACCCAGACACTAACACATGCACTGCTACAATCCCCTGTGCACTACCCATGCAGTCCTGTAATTACCTAGACACTACTCATTCACTCCTTCAATTACCCATGTAGTACACATGCAGTCCAGCAATCACCCTGTCACTCTCCTTGCAGTACTGTAATCATCCAGTCAGTGCCCATGTACTCATGCAATGACCCAGGCACTAACTATGCACTGCTACAATCACATGTGCACTACCCATTCAGTCCTGTAATTACCTAGACACTACTCATTCACTCCTTCAATTACCCATGTAGTACCCATGCACTCCAGCAATCACCCTGTCACTGCCCATGCACTCCTCCAATCACTCCGCCAATACCCAAGCAGTTATAAATTCACCAAGCACTCTCCTTGAAGTACTATAATCATCCAGTCATGTGTAATTGTGAATATATTCCGAAAACTATATATGCACTTGTTTATAGCTTTTAAATAGAAAGTGTTTCTTTAGTAATAGATTAGTAAATTTCGAAATAGTTTTTTTATTAATATTAAATTCCTTTTAAATATTGTTTTTGTTCAGATATTGTTCCTTATTATTAAGAAACACTTACCTTGACAAAACAAATGGAAAAGAGAAAAGAAGAAAAGAAACAATACTATTTAAAGAAAAAACAACAGCAGGAATTAGATGAACTACAACATGTGGGAAAAAAGAAAAAGTCAACAGAGAACAAGAGAACAAAGGAATTTATTAAAAGAATTTCAAGGAGAGGAAAGGATTTTGGAAATTATGAAAATAGAAAGAATATTTGTAGAATGAAAAAAGTGAAATGAAAAAATAACAAATTAATTGAAATTCAGGAAATGAGAAAACAAAATTATGTTGAAAGAAGAAAGAAACAATTTTATGAAATTAGGAAACATATGCATAAAAGTAGACTACTACATAATTTGTTGAAACATGGCAAGAAATATAGAAAAAGATCGGCATTTTATAAAAAGAAAAAAAGATTGAAAGTATAGTTGAAAAGCCTTTTGAATTGAAAAGAAGATTGTTCATTTTAGTTTTAAAGAGAATGCAAACATTAGATACACCAATGTATTCTATGAAGAACAAAACTAAAGGGAAAAGACTAATCAACAGAACTAACTTTTGTAAAAAAAAAATTGGGTGAATGGAAGCTTACTTCTAGTTCAGAACCTTTTTTTCAGGAAGAGAGCTATTTTTAAAACAATACATTAGTTCACGCAGTTGATACCAATGGTCATGCTTATGAAGTGAAGAATGGTTGTGCAATTGAAAAAGAAAAGATGGTTCCTAGAGATGTAGAAGAATTGATAACTGATAAGGTTCTAGGGAGACGTACTAAAGCCCCAGTGGATACTTGGGATTGTAGTCGTATTTGTAGTATATGACGGAAGTCTATTGATATTTTACGAAACTTGTTACGATAGTATACTAAAAAAAGTATTAAACAAAAGATTAAGATGTTGCAAGGACTAGATCCTTGCAAAGTGAGAAAAAATACTGGCTTGCAAAGTCATTCTCTGGCTTGACTTTCTAGAAAAGTGTGTCAAAGTGTTTTTCATCATTTGAGAATGTTAGCCGTACATTACTCAGCAATGCAGAAGTTAGTAAAAAGATTGTACTATGTAAAAAGTCCTGCAATAATTTTAGGTGACTTTAAACACTGCTCTTTTGCATGGGTCAGTATCAGATGTAAAAAAAGTTTGTGATGATATAGTGTTTTGTTTCTTTGGTCCTGAACAGGAGTGTAGAGAAAGTAATAGTTTGATAAGTGTCGGTTTTAAAGAAGAGGTGGAAGATAGTAGTACTGAGAAGTTTGAAGAAGAAATTACGAAGTTTAAGGTTATTTGTTGTGAAAGACAAAACTATGGGCCCCATTACGATGGTGCACCGTATCGGAAAACGGGGCCAACTGCCAGAGGTGCGGCGGTTCTGCGAGGCCAATTAGGATGCGACCGCCACCCTGGCGGTCACATCCCGCATCTTTAACATTGCGGTGGGCGGTGCTGTAAGCAGCACCCGCCGCAATGTTAAAGTGGCATGTTGTGCATTGCCATGCACAACGTGACAGGCACCGCGCGGTGCCTGCCACCTTGTGCGTGACAATCAAGGGTGGTACCATAGGTACCCCCAAGTGCAGCCACCCACCCCCAACCCCCCCGGTGGCCCGCAACAGTCCCCCAAAGTGATTTACCGCATGCCTTTCCATGGCAGAGTCTCAGCCATGGAAAGGCATACCCACCGCAAGCATCATAATATGGATGGCGGTACCTGCAAGGCACCACCACCATATTGTGGGCCTTTTCCGCCTGGCCGGCAATCATGCAGATTGCCGACCGGCAAAAAAGCTGAGGACGGACTTCCGCCTGCCGCGGTACCCCCCGCCATGGTAATGTGGCAGGGGTAAATATAGTTGTGATGGCGGGCAGACCGCCCCCGCCAGCTGGGGGGAGGCGATCCGTCCACCATCATAATAGGCCCCTCTGTTTTTATTTGATGGAAGATTGCTTTGCGTTCGGTAGTGATCAACATATTTGTAAATATTGTTATACCAAATTATTAAAGGAGAACAAAATGCCAGCTAGAGCTGTACATAATAACCTAGAGTTGGTAGCTATTGCTCCAGAATTGGTAGATTTAAATACATATGAGTCCATTCTGATTCAATCTGTGCACCCGCTTCAGGCTATTGTTCGTATGGAGCCTAAAACAGGTAGGTTGCCTCCCACAGATTTACAAAGACAATTAAAAGGAAGAGTTGTGGATTTACCTTTAGATTTTTTTTAAACATATTGAAACTATTGGTGTAGAGAAAGAGGAAACTGAACCTGTAGTTATTCTAGTTAATAGTGTTCCTACAAAGAGTCGGAAAATATGGCAAAAATTAGTAGATGTCCGCCAAGTGCAAAAGGCTATGTTAAATCTCACAAAAAACAATGTTTACTACAAAAATGTGTATGTGGAAGAAGAAGAAATAGTTTTAGAAGATGATAGCGATATTTCAAGTGCCCAAATTGAAAAAGTGGACATCTCTAAAAGTGAGGAAACTTATGAACATTATAGTGTACAGCCTTTACACTCAAAGGAAGTGATTGGAAATATTATTGAATTATTCCAAATGAAGAAAGCGAAGGGATCTCCCATGAGAGTTTGGGAAAGAAGTTTGGAAGCTTGTTTTCCACAGCTCTTTCCCACTGGAAAAGGTGGATTATATAACGAACGACCAATACAAATTCCAACATCAGAATATAGTACAACAAGATTGTATTCAGAAGATCCAAGATTTCGACAATATATTCCATATATATTTCATCTTTTGTTTGAAAGTGACTTGTCTGGACTTTCATATGCAGTGAACCACATATTAAAAACAGGAGTTCATCTTCAACATGTTTCTGCAAAGGAATTCATGGACAAAGTATAACAGAGAGACGATCATTTAGAATCTCAATTGATTCATTTGCTGGCATGTCAATGTGGTACTAATGAGTATTGGTATTGTCATCATGGAGAACTTAAATGTATGTTACGGAACTTAGGAACCCCTACATGGTTTGTTACGCTAAGCTGTGCTGAATATGCATGGGATGATTTAGTTGAATTTCTTCCAGAAGCAAATTCAAATATTAAAAACATTGAATTCAAGACAGCTGGAGAACTGTGTTCCTTGGATCCTGTAAATGTGTGCAGATATTTTAATCATAGGTTTCAAGCTATGATGTCTTTTATCTGCAATAAAAACAACCCACCTCTTGGAGAAGTTATTGATTTCTTTTGGAGAAAGGAGTACCAAGCCAGAGGTGCTCCTCATATACATATGCTTTTATGGATGAAGGATGCACCTACATTTGGAACTGATTCAGATGAGACTGTCTTATCTTTCATTGAAGACTATGTTACATATGGCATTCCAAAAACAGGAGAAGAAAATACCTTAAGACAACATGTTTTACGGTTTCAAACTCATCGATGTGGCAAATACTGTCGATGGAAATACAAGTCAAAAGAAAAGTTTTATACAAAATGTTGTTTTGGATTTCCATGTCCAGTAATTTCCAAAGGAAGGGTCAACAGTTTCATGTCAGCAGTGAGGCCTACTATAACGCAAAACTCTCTCCAAAATACTAACAATTTAAAAATAAGTGAACTTTCAAAGTATATTAATGATTACTATCAAGTGATTTTGTCGATGTGGAATGCAAATATGGCTATCCAATATGTTGCAGATAATTCCATCGCTGTTGCTCGCTATGTTACATCATACATAACAAAATCTAAAAAGACGGAGTTGAAAGAAATGTGGCAAGAAATTTCACAAGAGAAGACTCTCAGTAAAAAATTGTACAGCTTTAGTTTGAAGATGCTGTCCCATCAAGAGATTGGATCCTACGAATGTTCGGATCAGTTGACATCTGCAAGTTTATATTCAAAGTCAGTAGGAATCATTTTGGTTAGTCTTGGTCTTGCGGCAACACGAAATCGAGTATTGAAATCTGTACAAGAAATTGAATATTTAGCATTAAATTAACCGGAAAGCACAGATATTGTTAAAACAAACATGTTGGATACGTACTATCCTAAAAGAAGTCCCTAGCTTGAAAACATATGTCTCTATGAAGTACTGCAATATTACAGCTTTAAGAGAAATATTACAGAGAACATAAATGAAGAAAAATATGAAGTCATTGGCTGTGATAGATGTTTGGTGAACATAGCAAAGGAAATCTCATTAATCACAGGAAACTCAGTTGCGAAACACCAGATAAAAGGGAATTTTACTATTTAGCACTTCTGCAACTGTTCAAGCCTTGGCGTACTGAAATGGAATTACTTGGAGATTTTCAGTGCTATGTAGATTCTTTTAATGCATGTAAAGATAGTATTGAGTGCACAGTTTTTCAAAATTATCTACAAATGTTGAATGAAGAAATTGAACAAGAAGCTACTACTGCAGCTGAGATTGCTAGAGACAGTTCTCAAGATTGTCAAAGTTCTGCTCCATTGAGTCAAGATCCACTAGGAGAACCAATTCTTGAAAATGAAGCAGCAATAGCCATGAGTGAAGTAGAAACAGCAATGCATCAAGCTCAACAGGATATTATGGAGTTGGAAACTTGGAAGAACAACTAAATATTGAACAGAAAGAAATATGTCCGCAAGTTACACATCAGATAGACCATGGTTTACTTCATGAAAATAAAGAATGCAACTGCGCATCATTTAAACCTATTCAAATGGGAATCACCTTTTGATGATGAGACGAGGACTGACTGGTTTTAAAAGTCATGGCAGATGGTGCTGGTGTGAACTTCCTGAGAGCCAGCCGCCACACCACGAGCTTCACATCGTTGATCATCGATTGTCGATCTATGCTTGACCTTCAATTATCCCACGCCAACCTGAGGCTGATGTCCGTGTTGACGTCGGCTGCTGAACGGATGTATGACGTTACAACGCACACTTTTACAACGCATGCACTTACAACGCATTTTTTACAACGCATAATCCATTACAACGCATGACATTACAACGCATGACACTACAACGCATTTTTAAAAAATACCTTTACAACGCATTACCATTACAACGCATACTACCTTTACAACGCATACCATTACAACGCATAATATTAAATTACATTTAAGGTAAGTATTAGATAGTATAGGGGAAAAAATTACTATTCTAACTCCAGGGGGTGCAACAGTAGGGTAAGTGTTGGATAGTGTAGGGGTAAAAATTACTATTCTAACTCCAGGGGGTGCAACAGTAGGGTAAGTGTTGGATAGTATAGGGGTAAAAATTACTATTCTAACTCCAGGGGGTGCAACAGTAGGGTAATTGTTGGATAGTATAGGGGTAAAAATTACTATTCTAACTCCAGGGGGTGCAACAGTAGGGTAAGTGTTGGATAGTATAGGGGTAAAAATTACTATTCTAACTCCAGGGGGTGCATCAGTAGGGTAAGTGTTGGATAGTATAGGGGTAAAAATTACTATTCTAACTCCAGGGGGTGCAACAGTAGGGTAAGTGTTGGATAGTATAGGGGTAAAAATTACTATTCTAACTCCAGGGGGTGCATCAGTAGGGTAAGTGTTGGATAGGATAGGGGTAAAAATTACTATTCTAACTCCAGGGGGTGCATCAGTAGGGTAAGTGTTGGATAGTATAGGGGTAAAAATTACTATTCTAACTCCAGGGGGTGCATCAGTAGGGTAAGTGTTGGATAGTATAGGGGTAAAAATTACTATTCTAACTCCAGGGGGTGCATCAGTAGGGTAAGTGTTGGATAGTATAGGGGTAAAAATTACTATTCTAACTCCAGGGGGTGCATCAGTAGGGTAAGTGTTGGATAGTATAGGGGTAAAAATTACTATTCTAACTCCAGGGGGTGCATCAGTAGGGTAAGTGTTGGATAGTATAGTGTAATATTATGCGTTGTAATGGTATGCGTTGTAATGGTAGTATGCGTTGTAATGGAATGCGTTGTAAAGGTAGTTTTTAAAAATGTGTTGTAGTGTCATGCGTTGTAATGTCATGCGTTGTAATGGATTATGCGTTGTAAAAAATGCGTTGTAATGGTAGTGCGTTGTAAAAGTTGCGTTGTAAAGGTTGTTCCCCCTGCTGAACGCGGAGTCAAAATGCCCGGCTGCTCTATTTCACTTCTAAGCAGCAAGGAGACACGGGCCGGAGTTTCCGTTTTGCCACATTTAGAGTGCAACATTTTCAACATCTTCAAAGGACGAACGGCGGATACTGTAGCAAACTGGGCTCGAGCCGGTTTGTTTGGAAGGAGCTATAGCCTGGGGGCGGTGATATCGCTCGTAACACACCACTGCAGGAGGAAGTGCAACATGACGACGCGTGGGCAGAAAACTACCAAGTTGAAAATGGCCCTGAACCAAGGAGGCACAGAAAGAGACAATATAGAGAGACCTGCTGAGAGACTGCCTGAAAGAATGGATCCCCTCCCTAAAGGTAAACGGGATGGGGGATGTTAAAAAGAATGCTGGGAAGACAGCAGGACATAATGTGCTAAAAGACAGTTCAGTGGCAGGATCTGTGATTTCGACCTCCATTGCCAAACACTTCCCAGTTATAACTATAACTAAGCCCCCCACACTCATATAGACTATAATACACCTGATGGGAGGGGGCACATCAATTCAAGTAGGGCTAACCGGATGGTTGGGGGGACCCAGGAGCCGGATTCCACGCCACAAACTCAGCAAACTGCCTCAGTTAATGCCCCAGACAATGTCTCAAATAATCCCAGGAATGAGGGGACTGGGGAGAGTTTGTTAATGCCTACGTCAGCTCCTGAGGCATCAAAATGTGTCCCAGTTGGTACAGAGGCACTAAGCCACACCCTGGTCATTCCAGACACAGCCACCAGCATAGTAAAAAACCCCCGGGAGAATAATGAGACCAAGAGTAGTGATTGTCTCAAGTAGAGTGGCTGCCCTGGACTTACAGACCCGCAGACTCCATATTTAGCCACCGAAAAAAAAAATCTGTCTCTGATGGGTCATTGTCCGATACTGAGAATGAAGATGTTTTGGTCAGCTCCTCCGAGAGCAGCAAACAAGAGGGCAATTAATCTGACCCAACATCCAGAACCATTAAGCAAAAAAAGAAAGCTTGGAGCATAAGACGGAGTCAGTTGAAATTAGATTATTCAGATTCTCACGGGTCATTCCCCCTGGGGGATTCCCCCAATTTACAGACTGAGAAGAGTCCACATACAATCACTGGAAGTCCCGCCGAACCTTCCCTGGCCTCCATGCTAGAGTCTATTAAACAATTTCGGGACGAAGCAAGATCTGAGGGTGGGATCAGGAAACTGAATAAAATTTGTACGGATATTGGTGATCGAGTTGCAGTGGTTGAAGCCAGGACAGAGTCTCTGGAAACTGACATGACTAATGTGAAAGAACAAGGCTCATCTCATGCGACTTGCCTAACTGACCTGATGACCAAGCTGGAGGAGCAGGAAAATAGAATGCGGAAAAACAATCTAAGGCTCTTGGGGATCCCGGAAGGGGTCGAGGGTGATGATCACAGAGGATATATTGTCAAACTACTCCATGCCACCTTTCCTTCAGAATCCAGCTGGAATTGGGACCAAGAGGTCCAAAGGGCACACCATTTTCTGTTCAACTTAAAGCCTTGAAGAGATGGCAGCCATCCCGGAACCGTGAAACCTAGGGTTTTATTGTTTTTTTTGGAAACTTGCTTTTGAGGCAGCTGGTATACGATCAAACCACACCAAATTCTCAAAAAGAAGTCAACGGAATAACATTATTTTCCAAGCCTGACTTTGGCTACGCAACAGTCGAATGCAGGTGGAGGTTACTTACGTCAAATGAACACACCCTTTCAACAGCAAGGTGCCCAAGTATATCTCATGAACCTGGCAAGGCTAAAAGTAATATTTGAAGACACCACACGGGTTTTTCTGTCTGAGATCAAATCTGGGGAATATCTGAAAGACATTGTGGGAAGAAAAAGAATGAATTAAGCTTATTTGAACTATTGGAACCATTTGAACCATCCCTGTATGGGCTCTAATTGCTACTCCCTTTTTTCTCATAATTGATATAGATGCTTTATGTTCTACACTAAATTCTACATACACGCACTTATTATTTTTTCTTTTTCGGAAATTATAGCTCTTGTTTGATCTTGTTTGTTTGTATCACAAAGGAAAAAGGGAAGAAAACAGGGGGAAAAAAGGGGGGGAAGAGATCGCCGACCAATTGTTGAAACCATGTGTGGTCTGGCGACCGGAGCTCACACATGCTCACCATCACTCAGGCCTTTCCTGATTGCTTGTTTTTTTTGGGGGGGAGGGGGGAGGAGTAGGGGGTCTGGAATGCAAGCAGTGGTAGGAGAACTGTGGGACTGGTTTAAATCTTTTGTTGGTTATTTTTGGAAAAGACGCAGGAAAACTGTTAGGAATGAAGAGGGATAAGGACAATAAGGGGACTGCGTGGGGAGCACTGAGTCAGGAGTTGGGGAGGGGGAGGGGATGGGCGGGGAGGACGGGAAAAGTCTATTTAATTTGTATTTATCGTTTAGATTTTGGCAGGATGATGATGTTTATTGATGAAGCCATCGTACTAATGTATTCAAAATCTAACAACTAATATGTTAAACAAACTTAGAATTGTCTCGTTCAATATCTGTGGTTTAAATGATCCAGCGAAAAGGCATAAAACTGCTCAAGTCTTGCGATCAATGGGGGCGGATATTGTATGCCTTCAGGAGACGCACGTAGGAGCCCAGAAATCTTTGCTGAACACTTTGGGTTGCAAGGTTATTGGGGCGACCTCTCAAGGGGCCAGGGTCAGAGGAGTCGGGATTTTGGATTCAAAAAGATTACCCCTAGTTGTTAACCAGGTAAAAGCTGACTCTCTAGGGTGGTGGGTGATAGCAGGATGTTCTATTCCTTCTCTTTCCTCTAATTTAGCTTTTACAATTTGTTCTGTCTATGGAAGCAACCTTGACGATCCAGGGGTAATTCGTGAAGTAAATGAGGAACTGGTACATTGGCCACTGCCAATCATACTGTGCGGTGATTTAAATCTAAATTTGCCTAGTACCTGGCTTTCAGATGGGTCCTGGGTTTATAGGGGCAGGAAACCTAAGGTTTTCCAAGCCGTGTTAAATTTGATTAGAACTCATGGCCTGAAAGACGTGTGGGCTAAGTTGAAACTTAGCCAGGACGGATATACCTTCTTCTCAGCTCCCCATTTGTCATTTGCTCGGCTGGACTATTTTCTAGTTTCTCCATCCCTGCTTCATGACTGTCCTATTGATACTGCTCCTCGACTTCTTTCAGATCACAACCCTCTTATTATTAACATAGAGGGAGTGGTAAATAGTGGGTCAAGCTCTAACTGAACCTTTGAAAAAGCCCTCCTGTACAATAATGACTACCGAGAACATATGAAAAGGTGGATACAGGAGTTCTTAGAGTTTATTTCTGTTCAGCCTCTGTAATGGTTGTCTGGGACACAGTAAAAGCAGGTATAAGGGGGGAGACACTTAGATTTTCCATCAGAAGGAATAAAAAAGAGAAAACACAGGCTGACTCTCTACTTAATCAAATAATACAAGCTGAAAGAAAACTAATACAGGCTGTCCAGTTGGGAACTAGAATTGAAGAAGCACAGACCAACGTGGTGGTTGCTAAGGCAGAGATGGGGACCATATTAGCAGAAAGAACTGCTGCAAAATGGGCCTCGTCCCACGAAAGGCTCTATGAATGCAGCAAACGTATTGGCCATCAATTGGCCACATCCACCTGGCAACAGATTACTGCCAATTTAATTCCTTCAATCCAAACAAACTCTGAAGGGATAACTAATGATCCTATAAAAATAGAGGAGGCTTTCAGAGAATTTTACGAGAAATTATACACAGAAGAAATAACTAAGTCTAGCGAGCTTAGAGAATCGGAGATTAATATCTACCTAGATGCTTTTCCGGTAGCGGAACTTAATAGAGAGAGTAGCAACCAAATGGAAATCTCCCCAGTCTGGGAGGAAATCGCAACCGCTCTAGCAAGCCTCCCTGATGGCAAGACTGCAGGAGATGGCAATATCCCAGTTGAATTTTATAAAATCTATTCGCTACAAATAATAGACCTATTTACAAATGTAGTTTCTTCCATTTTTAATGGGTCATCTCCACCGCAGTCTTGGTCCTCTGCAAAAATAGTAATATTTCTCCCAAAAGATAAACCTGCACTGGAAATGTCCTCATACAGACCAATAACCCTCATCAATACTGACTCTAAGATCTTCTCTAAAATTCTCGCATCTAGATTGTCCTCAAATATTGAGTCTCTGGTTTCAAACTGGCAGCACGGATTTATACCGAAAAGGGCACCACGGAACACGTTCGCCGGACCATCACCCAAATATACATATTTTTTTTAATTTTCAAAACCTTTATTGAGGCATTTCAAAACAAACACATTATATTTTATGACAGATCAGACCAAGCTACACAGTAGGTTCCAAATCATAACAGGAGATTAAAATGACAAATTCTCGCCTGCAGAAGACAAATGCTGTGGGAAATTATTATAACAGCAGAGTTACCCGGTTAGCCCTTCCCCAAAAAGGGTTATGGTTCCGCAGCATCAGTAAAGGGCATTGCAGCACATCAAGGAGGCAAGGAGAGAAAGGGAAGCAATCACTGACCAACACCGGCAGCCGCCGCGGGCGGAACGCCGGCGGGGAGCGCGGGAGAGGCAGCACTACTAGAAGGAGCTCGAGAGTGAAGGTATGTCACCAGGGGTCCCCATATGTCAATAGGACGGGACCTCGCCGGCAGTAAATCCCAAAATTCCGACTGCAAAGACTGACACCTCGAGGCATCTTCCAGCCAATGATCAAACTTAGGCGCCGGTCTGCGACCCCAGCACATGGCTACCCTGCGCCTGGCAAGGACCAGCAGCATTGCAATCAGGCGATGAGAGGCATCTGGACAGAATTTTACAAAACCCAACAGACACAGGGAGGGATCAGGCTGCACCGTCGCGTAGGTAATGTCTGAGATGGTGACACATATTGCCTGCCAGAATTCTGACACCTTGGGGCATAACCATGCTAGATGTGCGAAGTCCGCGGCAGGGGCAGCGCAGCGCATGCAACTATCGCTGGGTATGAGCCCAAGTCTGTGGAGCTGAACAGGAGTGCGGTATAGCCTGTGTAAATACTTGAAATTTATTAACCGAAGCCGGTAGTTGGGTGACAGCCTCTTCAGCTGATTGCAACAATAGAGACAGTCAGCCTGCGCAATGTCCAAACCCAGGTCCGGGCCCCACGCCACACACCACACGCCCCCGATCTGTAGAGATGGATGTGGATGACAAAGTAATTGCATATAATTTTGTGACTATTTTGTGTGGAGTCGGGATGTGTATATAAAGTCAAGAGCGGGCATCGTAGGCGGGGGCTGGGGGAATGTGGGATGCAGCTCCTGGCAGATAGCGCTTAACTGATAAAACAGGAGAGTGTCCATTGGGCCAGAAGAATCGGGAGGAGAGTAAAACGTGTTCCCTGGATACAGGTCCGCCACCGTCAGCTGACCCAGGCGCGTTGCGTGTTTAGACATGCCGGATGACTGAAAATGGGGAAAAGTAGGATGATGCACAATCGGCATGGCATTAGCCGAGAGTAGTGGGAGATTGGAGAAACGGCGCAGACCGGACCAGGTCCAGCGCAGTGTCTCGACCGTGTCCACCTCCGCACACGGACACCCCGCAGGAGCAAATAATGCTGTGGCCAGCTGTCAGGAGGATGCAATGTCCGTCTCAACCGCCACGTGTGGTTGGAAAGGAGAGGGATGAATCCAAAAGTGCATAAAACTGGCCAGAGCGCATAAGGCGTAGAGCTTGAAGTCAGGAGCCCCCAGACCCCCGACCGACATGGGGAGAGTGAGGACATCATACGCAACTCGCGGTTGTTTACCGGCCCAGACGAGGGAGATGATCAAGAACCGCAGTTTGCGAAAGAAATGGGACGTGAGGGTGATAGGGATGTTCAAGAACAGATAAAGAAATTTCGGCAGTACCACCATCTTAGCTATAGCAATCCGGCCGGCAAGAGATAACGGAAGCCGACTCCAACTAGGAACCTTGGATTCCAACCAGTCCACCGCACGCCCGAAGTTCGATCTCCAAAGTTCGTCTAGATCCCTACTAAGGCAGATGCCCAGGTAGCGGGTGGTACCGGAGGCCCAAACGAAGGGATAGTCCAGCGTAAATTGCCTGGTGGAGTCAGTGAGAGGAAACAGCACAGACTTGCTCCAATTCACCTGTATGCTGGACAGGCCGCCGAATCGTATGATCTCACATACAAGCGGGCTAAGATTGTCTTGGGGATGGCGAACATACAAGGTTATGTCATCTGCATACATTGAGACAAGGCGAGAATGGGTCGAGAAACCTATACCCCTCTGGGTGTGGTGCTGGTGAACTCTGGCCGCAAGAGGTTCCATCGCGATAGCGAAAAGCATTGGCGACAGAGGGCACCCCTGTCGAGTACCGCGCTTTATACAAATGGGATCGGAGTTCTGCCCATTAATACAGAGCCAAGCAGAGGGGCTAGTGTAGAGGAGTGAAATCTGCCGTAAAAATGTATTACTGAAACCCATGCGCGGTAGAAGAAAGAATAAGAAGGGCCATTCCAACATGTCGCACGCCTTGGTGGCGTCCAACAGATGGGCCACCGCAGGGAGGCTTGGGTTAATCTGATGAAAAACTGAGAAAATTGTTCGGAGGTTGTGCGAGGTAGCCCTTCCAGGGATAAAGCCAGATTGGTCCGGAAGGGCAATGCGAGGCATGAGTAGTTTAAGACGAGCGGAGATTAATTTAGCAAAAATGTTATTGTCAGTGTTTATAAGAGAAAGAGGGCGATAGGAGTCGCGGCGGTCAGCTGGCTTATCAGGTTTAAGCAACAACATTATCATTGCCTCCCGGAGGGACTGAGGGAAGAGGCCAGTATCAAAGGAGTCATTGTACATAGCTGCCAAATGAGGTTCTAAAAGTGTGGCGTATGTCTTGTAAAAGGAGGCTGGGAGACCATCCAAGCCAGGGGCCTTGTCGCGAGGCAAGCTATTAATGGCAGCGAGTATCTCCTCCTTAGTGAAAGGCTCATCCAAGAATTTTTGATGGTAGTCTTCCAGCCAGACGAGCGCTATGGTCTCGAAATACTGTTCGAAGGCCTCGGGAGGGGGGAGGGGAAGCCAGCAGCTTAGAGCTGAGAATAAAACTTCATGAAACGAGTCTTAATTTCATCCAGGGAGTAGTTCTGGGACCATCACCCTATTTGATGCCGCTAAGGTAACAGGAGACCCGATCGCACTAATACTCTTAGACGCTGAAAAAGCGTTTGATCGGGTCTCCTGGCAATACCTGTGGGGGGTCATGAGGCGGATAGGTTTCAGTCCCAGAATCCTGCAGGCATTGCAGGCTCTATATCAGGGCCCCACTGCTAGAATTTCGATCAATGGACATCTGAAAAGGCAGATAGGGATAACTCGCGGAACAGGACAAGGATGACCTTGCTCACTGCTGCTATTTGCTTTATATATTGATCATCTGATGAAAAAAATCGAATTTAATTCTGAAATAGTAGCGGTGAGCAGGTTTTGGCATCGATACGAAGATTATGGCGTATGCCGATGATCTAGCTATAGTAACCCCAGAACCCGAAAGGGCCATTAAGGCTATGGAACAAGAGGCCTAAGAATTTGGGAAGATATCTGGTTATGCCCTTAATAAAACCAAAACTCAGATTGTGCTAAACGAATATATAAGCTGGAATGATGATAGAGTAAGGCTAAATACCTTGGGGTCAATATAGTTTCTAATCTAGATTTGATTGTTAAAGAAAATCTGACCCCGCTTGCAGCCGATATGAAAAATTCACTCAAAAGGATTAACAACATGCACTTGACAATAGTGGAGAGGTGCAACGTCTTAAAGATGACTTCCCAAACTGCTATATTTCTTTAGGACCATCCCGTTAGAATTCAATAATATAATGCTGCATATATTCGATCAAATATTTTCTCAGTTTATCTGGGCTCATGCACAACCGAGAAGAGCTTTTAAATTTCTTTTATTACCCAGAGAGAGAGGAGGGTGGGCTCTCCCTAATTTAAAATTATACTACTGGGCTACTGTTCTGCAATATAGTTCTGAGCTATTGCAAGATTCTCCTATGGAGAACCCCTCAGGTCCTCCCGTCTCCCTATACTCTTCTACTAGGGGAAAGGGTGAGGGGATGCCTTTGGAATCAGCTGGATTATTGCTAATTCAAACAGGTCAGATTTAAGACTCTCATGAATGCTTATAGTGTATTTTCCAATATACGGAAATTACTCGGACTTTCCAAATTAAATTGCTATACTCCCACTCGTAATAATAGCAATCTACCACCTATTTTTCAAAATGCATATCTTCCACAGTGGTATCAAGCGGGTTTCTCCAAACTGGGAGATCTGATTACTTCAGAAGGCATTTAGCCTTTCAGTAGCTTGAAAACCTGGTGTAATCTAGACAATAGCCAGCTATTTCAGTATAATGCAATTACAGGATATTTAACTAATAAAACTAGTGGGCCAGCCGGGTTCGCTAAGATGGTCCTGATAGATAAAATTCTAGAGCCCAGAATACCAAGGATCGGAAGCATTTACATAATGTTAAATGAGCGGAGGCCAGATGACATTAGTAAAATGGATGAAAAGTGGCAGCAGAAATTGAATGTACCTCCTAATACCTTTTGTCACGCCCTAAGCCTTGCACAAACGCACTTATTGTCATCGAAGCTGCAAGCTCAATTTTTTAAAACCGGCTTTTTCTTATACATTACACCAAGCAGAGTGGCCAAATGAGGGACTGGCAGTGGAGCAACTTGCCCGAGATGTGCTGAGTATAGTGCAGACTCAGTACACATGTTTGCCATATGCTCAAAAATGGCCACATTATTTGAAAGGGTGCAACTATTCATTAGTAGAGTGCTTCTGCAAGATATACAACTGATGCCTGCTACTGTAATGCTAGGATTAAACAACACGCTCAATATAAAATCTGGGGGCGCCTTCTTGTTCTTGGCTATGACTATCCTTCGGATTTGCATTGCCTCTTATTGGAAGGATCCGAACCATCCCTCTTTTGCTCAAAGGCAGGCTCGAGTGCTCGCCACTTATAGACTTGAGATAGCTATATATGCTAGGAAAGGTAGGGCCGGGAAAGAAAAGGGTTTAGAGATTTGGGCTCCCCTAACCAGGTGGCTCAGCACATTGAATGTACAGGAGGCGTAGCTACGTTTGGTAATATGTAGCAATGCTTGCGTCATGTATCTATTTATTTTTGTCTGTCTTCCGTTTCCTATTCTTCTGGCCGCCCCTCCTCTCTGCTCCTGCCTTTCCCCCACTTACCTGGATTCACTATCTTCCTCCTCTCCCATTCGTATCCGGCTCATGGATTCTCCTGTGTTGTATCGCTACTTTTTACGTCTTTACTTGTTGTCTAATTGATTATCGGTCAATTTGGTTAATTGATTTCCACTGCTTGTAATACATATTGATAATGGTTTCTTTGGACATGGGGTGGGGGCGGGGTTCTTTTTTTGGGTCTGGAATTAAAGTTATCGCATTGTAATCTTTTGTTTGGCACAAAAACAAAAACAAAAAAAAAATGAACCAAAGTGCAAAGGTGTGTGATGTTTGACATAAATTATCTATGAGGCGGGTACATTTGCAGTGCAAATACTATGCTTTTTGCATACTTTAAGTGTTTTCATGGATTGGATTTGTGTAGTACAATGTGGCTCATTAGTAATTGTTTAAAAGTAAGGAGAAATAAAAAAAGAAATCCTAGTTAAAAAATAAATAAATAAATAAATAAATAAATAAACATATTCAAATGTATATCAGTGGTCAAGCTTGTACAGGAAAACGTTTCTTAACTAAAGTTTTGACCAGTTATCTACAGAAAACCACTGAATCACATTTATTTTGTGTTGTAACCGCTCCAACTGGGATAGCAGCACACAACATTAAAGGGATTACATAACATCGTTTACTAATGCTACCTGTTGAACATGAAAACAAGTTGAAATATCACAAGCTTTCTGGAGAAGCTTGTTTGGAAGTTTCAAGAGTACTAAATAAAATGAAACTTCTGATTATTGATGTGGTGAGCATGGTCTCAAACTTAATGCTTGCCTTTGTACATTTAAGAATGCAACAAATTTTAAAAACAGATTATGATGTGTTATTTGGAGGAAAACATGTGATTGTTTTCGGCGATCTACTGCAACTTACTCCTGTAGAAGGGGAACCAGTTTTTAAAACACTTGTGCATGAAGACACCAGGAAATCTTTCCGAAGTATTGGAAATGTCAACATTTGGTCATATTTTGAATACAATTAACTTATTAAAAATATGCGACAGGCAAGTGATGAAGATTATGGAAGCATTCTCCAAGATATAAAAATGTGTGTGTTGACAGAACATGGTAATGAAGCTTTGCAAAGTCGGCTATTTACAAACTTGTTTCCAATAAAAATGTTGCTCCGGAAAGAATATACTAAACAATTGGAAAAAATAAATCTATAGTCTGCCTAATGCCAACACTGCAAGAGTGTTCTACATTCAATGAAGAACTTTTAAAGCTGGAAAAACAACAAATAATAAAAATGGAAGCCAGTGATAAAATAGATCACGAAGGAATTACGATTGTTTTGTCCGAAAAATTCAAAACAAAATTGGATTCTTTGGAAAAATCTATATCTAAGACTGCTGGTAAAGAAAATAATTTAAATGTATGTGAAAACTGTTGGGTAATTTTACGGCATAATTTGGATGTGGAAAAAGGTTTAGTAAAGGGAGCGATGGGAAAAGTTGTTGATTTTGTTAATTATCCAAATAGAGATGGAATTGAATTTTTAAGGATTAAATTTGATCAGATTGAAGAGGTAAAACAGATTGTACGTTGTGCTGTTTGTTTTTTGCTTGTTAAAGACTTGTGTGTTCGTAGAAAACAGTTTCCTCTTTCTTTAGCATATGCAGTGACCATTCATAAATCTCAAGGTTTAAGTATAGACAGTGCTTTGGTAAACATTGCAAGTACCGTGTTTAAAGAGGGAATGGCATATGTTGCATTGTCCCGAGTCAGAACTTTATCTGGATTGTATTTGATTGATTTTGATGAGAGAAAGATAGGTGCAGATACAAATTGTGTAAGAGGGTATAATCGGTTAAGAAGACTGTTTGCTCCCAACTTAGGTGAATATCCTGTATATGAAAAGCGTGTAGTATGTCGAAAATGAACATATGAGAAACTCTTTAGTGAGTTTGGAAAGAAGAAAGAAAATCAAGACAATGTTGAGGTTCCAAACAAAAAGAAAAAGGACACTGTTGAAGATATTGTAGGATATCAGTTAGAAAATAGTTCAGGAATCAACTGCTATGCAATGCTAATGTAGTTGTGAACGTAATATTTATTCTAGAAAATCTTCTACAACAAATTATGGAGATTTGATCTATTTTTGAAAACTTGACAAACGATAAAACTAAAATCCAAAGTGCTTCTGGCATTCAGCATCTTCTGGATATATGTTCTGGTTTTTCACAATTTACACTTAATGTACAGCAAGATGCTTAAGAATTTCTAATGTTTATGCTTGCAGTATTGGAAGATGAAGGAATACAAATTGAAAATCTGTTTGGACTACGTTACAGATGGGACCATAAATGTGATAGCTGTTCTTTTCCTTCTACCGCAGAAAGAGACACTGAAAGATTCATATATTTGACAATACCAGATTGCAAAACAGTGTCAAAATCTAATCAAAATATGGAATGTAGTCACTGCAAATCAGAAATATTATCAACATTATTTATAGAAAAATTTGGACACTATATCATTTTAAAGCTACAACGTTCTAGAGCAGATGGAAGACAATTGGAAACTAAAATTAAAGATTCTGTGCAAGTCAACTGTCAATTTCAGGAAGAACTTACAAAGCAGTAGCAATTATTTTCCACTATGGACCTTCTACAACATCTGGACATTATACTGTGTAATTAAAGTGCAATAAAAGATGGACGCATTGTAATGATGCCCATTTACAATTCAAATGTCGGTTGCCCTATGAATCACCAAATTCATATCTAATATTTTTTATGCCAAAGTTCTGAAAACATCATTCGGCCTATTGGGAAGATGTCAACATGAATTATTTAGTTTATTTTAGATATTTTCAATACAAACGATTTCAGAAACATCATTCGGCCTATTGGAAAGATGTCAATATGAATTAAGAAGTTTATTTTGGATATTCTCAATGCAAATGTTTTCGGAAACATCATTCGGCCTATAGGGAAGTTGTCAACAATTACTGTTTCAATTATCAATTCTGTTCTTTCATATTGTATTTAGAAATTTATTTTTAAAAGAAGCAGTTCATATATTTGATGTTTGTATTATATGCAATGTTGTTGAAGGTGTTTATTTTTGAAAATGTGAACAGATAGTTGAGTTGGTTGAAAATATTTTGAACACAGATTTTATTTTTCACAATCTAATTGATTGTATTTTTTTGCCCGCTGTCACATGATGATCAACATAGAAAATACAGTGTATGGTGAAATTCAATAGAATCTGATAACAGCAAAAAAGGCAAACTGAATATGTAATGTAAATGTAAAATTATGTTTTGTACTTAAAACTATAATATTATATTTAATAACTGTATTTTTTCTTCTATTTTACATACCCAAATTCCAAAGTTTTAAACTATTTTAAATTTAGATTATAAAAAAAGAACTGACATTTGGTTTTCAATGACTTCCAGAAGGTAAGATTAAGTAACCCAAGCAGTACCCATGCAGTACCACAATCACATGTGCACTACCCATGCAGTCCTCTAACCACCTAGACACTGCTCATTCACACCTTCATTTACCCAGGTAGTACCCATGCAGTCCAGCAATCTCCCTGTCACTCCCCATGCACTCCTCTAATCCCCCAGCCAGTACCATATAGTTATCCAATCACTCCACCAATACCCAAGCACTTATAAATTCACCATACACTCTCCTTGAGGTACTCTAATCATCCAGTCATGACCCATGTACTCATGCAATGACCCAGGCAGTACACGTGCACTGCTACAATCACCTGTACACTACCCATACATTCTAAGCGCCTAGACACTGCTCATTCACACCTTCAATTATCCAGGTAGTACCTATTCAGTCCAGCAATCTCCCAGTCACTCCCCATGCACTCCTCCAATCACCCAGCCAGTACCATGTACTTATCCAATCACGCCGCCAATACCCAAGCACTTATGAATTCGCCATGCACTCCCCTAGCAGTACAATAATCATCCAGTCAGTACCCATGTACTCATGCAATGACCCAGGCACTAACCATGCACTGCTACAATCACCTGTGCACTACCCATGCAGTCCTCTAACCACCTAGACACTACTCATTCACTCTTTCAATTACCCAGGTAGTACCCATGCACTCCAGCAATCAAACTGTCACTCCCCGTTCACACCTCCAAATGACCCAGCCAGTACCATGTACTTATCCAATCACTCCGCCAATACCCAAGCACTTATAAATTCACCCAGGTACTCTCCTTGCAGTTATCTAATCATCCACTCAGTACCCATGTACTCATGCAATGTCCCAGGCAGTAAACATGCACTGCTACAATCAACTTTGCACTACGCATACAATCCTCTAACCGCCTAGACACTGCTCATTCACACCTTCAATTACCCAGGTAGTATCCATGCAGTCCAACAATCCCCCTATCACTCCTGTGTACTACTCCAAATGACCCAGAAAGTACCATGTACTTATAAAATCACTTCGCCAATACCCAAGATCTTATAAATTCACCAAGGCACTCTACATGGAGTACTCTAATAATCCAGTAAGTATACATGTACTCATGCAATGACCCAGGCAGTAAACATGCACTGCTACAGTCACCTGTGCACTACCCATACAATCCTATTATCACCAAGAGACTGCTCATTCACACCTTCTATTACCCAGGAAGTATCCATGCAGTCCAGAAATCCCCCTGTCACTCCCCTTGCACTCCTCCAATCACCCAGTCAGTACCATGTACTTATCCAATCACTCCACAAATACCCAAGCACTTAGACATTCACACAGGCACTCTCCTTGCAGTTCTCTAATCATCCACTCAGTACCCATGTACTCATGCAATGACCCAGGCAGTAACCATGCACTAATATAATCACCTGTGCACTACCATACAATCCTCTAACCGCCTAGACACTTGTCATTCATACCTTCAATTACCCAAGTAGTATCCATACAGTCCAACAATCCCCCTATCACTCCCCATGCACTACTCCAAAGGACCCTTCCAGTACCATGTACTTATCCAATCACTTCACGAATACCCAAGCACTTATGATTTCACCCAGGCACTCTCCTTGGAGTACTCTAATCATTCAGTAAGTATACATGTACTCATGCTATGACCCAGGCAGTAACCATGCACTGCTACAATCACCTGTGCACTACCCATACAATCCTATAATCACCAAGAGACTGTTCATTCACACCTTCAATTACCCAGGTAGTACCCATGCAGTCCAGCAATCATCCTGTCACTCCCCTTGCACTCCTCCAATCACCCAGCCAGTACCATGTACTTATCCAATCACTGCACCAATACCCAAGCACTTATAAATTTACGCAGGCACTCTCCTTGCAGTACTCTAATCATCCAATCAGTAGCCATGTACTCATGCAATGACCCAGGCAGTACCCATGCAGTACCACAATCAACTGTGCACTACCCACACAATCCTCTAACCTCCTAGACACTACTCATTCACTCCTTCAGTTACCCAGGTGGTACACATGCAGTCCAGAAATCCCCCTGTCACTCCGCATGCACTCCTCCAATCACCCAGCCAGTACCATGTACTTATCCAATCACACCGCCAATACCCAAGCACTTATATATTCACCATACGCTCTCCTTGTAGTACTCTAATCATCCAGTCATGTCCCATGTACTCATGCAATGACCCAGGCAGTACCCATGCACTGCTACAATCACCTGTGCACTACCCATACAATCCTCTAACCGCTTAGACACTGCTCATTCACACCTTCAATTACCCAGGTAGTACCCATGCAGTCCAGCAATCTCCCTGTCACTCCCCGTGCACTCCTCCAAATGACCCAGCCATTACCATGTACCTATCCAATCACTCATACAACACCCAAGCACTTCTAAATTCACCATGCACTCTCCTTGCAGTACTTTGATCATCCAGTAAGTATACATGTACTTATGCAATGACCCAAGCAGTAACCATGCACTGCTACAATTACCTGTACATTACCCATACAATCCTCTAACCGCCTAGACACTTCTAATTCACACCTTCAATTACCCTGGTAGTATCCATGCAGTCCAGCAATCCCCTTGTCACTTCCCTTGCACTCCTCCAATCACCCAGTCAGTACCATGTACTTATCCAATCACTCCACCAATACCCAAGCACTTATAAATTTACGCAGGCACTCTCCTTGCAGTACTCTAATCATCCAGTCAGTACCCATATACTCAGGCAATGACCCAGGCAGTACCCATACAGTACCACAATCACCTGTGCACTACCCATACAATCCTCTAACCGCCTAGACACTGCTCATACACACCTTCAATTAGCCAGGTAGTACCCATGCACTCCAGCCATCACCCTGTCACTATCCATGCACTCTTCCAATCACCCAGCCAGTACCATGTACTCATGCAATGACCCAGGCACTAACCACGCACTGCTACAATCACCTGTGCACTACCAATGCAGTCCTCTAACCACCTAGACACTACTCATTCACACCTTCAATTATCCAGGTAGTACCCATTCAGTCCAGCAATCCCCACGTCACTCCCCATGCACTCCTCCAATCACCCAACCAGTACCTTGTACTTATCCAATCACTCCGCCAATACCTAAGCACTTATAAATTCACACATGCACTCTCCTTGCAGATCTCTAATCTTCCACTCAGTACCCATGTACTCATGTAATGACTCAGGCAATAACCATGCACTGTTACAATCACCTGTGCACTACCCATGCAGTCCTTTAACTATCTAGACACTACTCAGTCAGTCCTTCAATTAGCCAGGTAGTACCCATGCACTCCAGCCATCACCCTGTCACTATCCATGCACTCTTCCAATCACCCAGCCAGTACCATGTACTTATCCAATCACTGCACCAATACCCAAGCACTTATACATTCACCCAGGCACTCTCCTTGCAGTACTCTAATCATTTAGTCAGTACACATTTACTCATGCAATGACCCAGGCAGTACCCATTCAGTACCACAATTACTTGTGCACTACCCAAACAATCCACTAACCGCCTAGACACTGCTCATTCACACCTTCAATTATCCAGGTAGTACCCAGTCAGTCCAGCAATCCCCCTGTCACTCCCCATGCACTCCTCCAATCACCCAGCCAGTACCTTGTACTTATCCAATCACTCCGCCAATACCCAAGCACTTATGAATTCCCCATGCACTAACCTTGCAGTACAATAATCATCCAGTCAGTACCCATGTACTCATGCAATGACCCAGGCACTAACCATGCACTGCTACAATCACCTGTGCACTACCCATGCAGTCCTCTAACCACCTAGACATTACTCATTCACTCCTTTAATTACCCATGTAGTACCTATGCACTCCAGCAATCAAACTGTCACTCCCCATGTACACCTCCAAATGACCCAGCCAGTACCATGTACTTATCCAATCACTCCGCCAATACCCAAGCACTTAAAAATTCACCCAGGTACTCTCCTTGTAGTTCCCTAATCATCCACTCAGTACCCATGTACTCATGCAATGACCAGGCAGCAACCATGCACTGCTACAATCACCTGTGCACTACCCATACAATCCTCTAACCGCCGCCCTAGACACTGCTCATTCACACCTTCAATTACCCAGGTAGTACCCATGCAGTCCAGCAATCACCCTGTCACTCCCCATGCACTCCTCCAATCACCCAGCCAGTACCATGCACTTATCCATTCACTGCCCCAATAACCAAGCACTTATAAATTAACCATGCACTCTCCTTGCAGTACTCTAATCATCCAGTCAGTATCCATGTACTTATGCAATGACAAGGCAGTAACCATGCACTGCTACAATCACCTGTGCACTACCCATACAATCCTCTAACCGCCAAGACACTTGTCATTCACACCTTTAATTACCCAGGTGGTACCCATGCAGTCTAGCAATCACCCTGTCACTACCCTTGCACTCTTTCAATCCTTCAGGCATTACCCATGCACTCATACAAGCACCTATGTAGTACTGATGCAGTTATGCAATCACCCAGACATTACCCATGCACTCATCCAATCGGACAGGTACTATCCATACACTCATACAAGCACATACGCACTACTGATGCACACATGCAATCACCCTGGCACTACCCATGCAGTCTGCCAATCACTCAACTACTACCTATGTACTCATGCAATAACCCAGGCACTACTGATACACTTATACAATCACCCAATCACTACTGATACAGTATTCCAATCACCCAAGCACCACTTATATACTATTGCAAACACCCAGGCATTACCCATGCACTTATGCAATAATCCAGGCACTACCCATGCACATGTCCTATTATACAGGCACTACTCATGCACTCATGCAACCACCCATGTATTACCCATGCACTCATCTAGTCACGCAGGCACTACCCATGCACTCATTCAATCACTCAGGCACTACCCGTGTAGTCATACAACCATTCACGCATTACCCATGCATTCGTCCAATCACGCAAGCACTACCAATGCACTCATGCAATAAGCCAGGCACTACCAATGCACTCATCCAATCACACAGGCAGTAGTGATACACTCATGCAATCACTTAAGCACTACCAATGCACTCTGTCAATCACTCAAGCTGTACATATGTACTCATGCAGTCATCCAGGCATTACCATACACTTATTGCTCTTTTTTTAACAGAGTAGGTGGTCCTGTGTGTTTTTTTTACTATTTTGTAAAAAAACAAATTGGTGTTTTTTTTTAAAAAAGGGAACCAACAAAACAAACTGTCCAACTTTGCAATTAAACTGTCATTGCAAGAATAAAATGCAAAAAAAAAAATAAGAGTGGTTTCTTGAGGCAGCATCAACAGACAAAATACAGTCTTGCACTTGATGCAGCGCTGTTCTAGGTTTGCAAACTCTGGACGGATGTGGAGTCCATGGTTCGCTCCAGAGGTGTTTGGTCCAGCAGTTTGGTCATCATGCTGCAGTGCTTCCTTGGGTCGCAACGATGTTGCCCGCGGGACAGATGACGAGGAGGCAGTGTCTGCAGGTGCTTCATCATACTGGAAGTGCCACAGGAATACTTCTTTTCACTTCCAGGACCCTTGGACATAGCGTGCAGCTAACTTTCCTTGCATTTACGTTCTTTTCCCCTCAGGAATCGTAAAGAAGGTCCAAACAACAGACTCCTTCCTCTTCTTGACATTTTCCTCCAACTCTTCTTCTGCTGCTAAAGTTACATTTTCAGTTGAAGAAGCCATTTTTGAGTTGTTGCCAAAAAATGTACAACCTAGAAAAAAAACACAATAGGTGTGTCTCCTAGGATACAGTTAAAGGAATGAAAAAAAGGGAGGGGGTTCTTCACATTCTAGAAACCAAACCTTGTAAACCAATGAAATGCTTTCTTTTGAAATCACATGGGGTTCGTACATGCGGCGAGCAACCGGCGTGCACCCGGCGCAACTTCAGAAACATTTATTTAACATTAATATAACTTTATTCCAAATATAAATATTAGAATTGTATAATTACTTTAGATAATTTCTTCCTTTAAAACACATATTAAAGTTATATACACATACTTTTAAAACATAAACATTTTACGGGAGTCGCGCACCTGGTGCGACCACATACGTTTGTGATGTTACGCGGAGCTGGACACCGCGCACCCATAGTATACCACACGTGCATCCATCGCGAAGTTCGGAAAATATACTTAGCACTAATATACCTTTATTGCAATTACTAATATATGCTTTTGAAATTAGTGTATATAAGCTCTTGCTTTAAAACACATATTAAAGTTATATACGTATACTTTTAAAATAAAAACATTTTACGGGAGTCATGCACCCGGCGCGACCACATACGTACGTGACGTTACGCGGGGCCAGAATCCGCGCACCTGTCGCATACCAAATGCTCATCATCCACGACTTTACCAATATGGTGGCTTGAATCCGCGCCCCCCCCCCCCAGATAAGTACACGATCGGTACGCGACTCCACTTTTTTGCAAAAAAAAATATATATATTTTAGAAAATAAAAACATCATATTATTTTTACAACAAATAAAAACCAATGTAATTTTTTTGCCACATATAACAGTTACAAAACATCATTTAAAAAACCTTTGAAATTCACTGAAAAAAACAAAGGTTTCAAAGACGTTATAGTTAGAAATTTGTATTTAAAAAACCTTTGAAATTCAGTGAAAAAACCATAGGTTTCAGGACATTATAGTTAGAAATGAGCATTTAAAAAACCATTGAAATTCACTAAAAAAAAACACAGGTTTCAGGGATGTTATATTTAGAAATTAGCATTTAAAAAAACCTTAGAAATTAATTTAAATAACCACAGATATCAAGGACGTTATAGTTAGTTGGACATTTCACTCGTACAAAACCAGAGAAAGTCGGCCGTTATAGTTAGTTCAGCTAACTATAACTTGCACCCCCGCAATGCAGTGCTGATGACGTCACATATTACATCATTCATGACATGGTCAGTGACACCACTGATGACATCTCAAATAGCTATGAATTAGCCGATCTTTTACATTTCTAGCTCTTCAGTATGTGATATTTGGGTGATTACCGACGTGTTTTCTGACAGTGGTGTCCAATTGCAAAATCTTCAAATTTTTCCAAAGGATTTTTAGTATCTTCTTGGATTCTTTCGAGTAATCCATGATTAGCCTTATGGGTTCAGGATCTTGTGTCACACTTTTTGTTTTGTTAACACGCATTCTTCTCTCGATCTTTTATTTGATTTCTTCCAACATCTCTTTACAATACTTTTGTTATATTGCCTCTGTTCAAATCTTTCTGCGGTTGCTATGCTGTGTTTTTGCCATTTTCTGTACCAATTCTTCGAATTCTTAAAAATTTGCTGGATGGTATACTTAAGATAAGCGATGGTTGGTGGAAACCCATAGCCTGTAACGTAGCATTGGTAGCTATTATTTTTCAATGTAGAGTCGTCTGTATTTGATTATTATTGATGTAAATTTCTGTATCCAGGAAAATCAACTTTTCCTTACTTATTTCATAGGTGAATTTCAGGTTTGCTGCACTTGTGTTCAAAATTTCACAAAGTATTCCTGGAAATCAGACTCTGTACCATCCCAGATGATGAGCAAATCATCGATAAAGCAGATCCAAATTATAGTTTTATCCACGGATTTATCATTTTGCGGGTACCAAGCTACCTCTTTTTCCACCATCCCATTGCCAGGCATGCGTAGCTGGGGCTAAAAGAGAACCCCATCACAGTCCCTTTGTTTTGATTATATATTTCTTCACTAAATAAAAAGATGTTTTCTGCCAAGCATATTGAAATCATTTCAAGTAACATCTTATTATTGTCACTATAATGGATGTTCCTTTCCTGGAGGAAGAAATTGCAAGCCCTGATACCTATCTCATTCTCTATGTTTGTATAAAGAGATATGACGTACATTGTGACAAGCTTATACGTCTCTTGCCAAGGTGTATTCTGTAGATGTCTTAGTAGGTCATTAGTGGCTTTAATGTAAGAGTTTAGTTCGGCTACGAAAGGCATTAAAAAACTGTCAATATAAGTGGCCTTTTGCCCCAGAAGGGAGCCTTTGGCAGACAAAATTGGTTGGCCTGGTGTTTTTTTTAGTCTTTATGCAGTTAGGGCAGTAAGTAGATAGTTGCCGTTATTGGGAAGTCAATTGTGAGGTATTTTCTTTCCTCCTCATAAATGAAATTTTGTGATGACCATTCCAGGAGCTTTTTATCCAGATCTCTTTTTATATCCATTATTGGATTATTTTTTAATCTTTCATAATACTCCATATCTCTTAGTTGGTGATGTGCCTCTGTGACATAGGCATTACGGTCCCAAATCACAAAGTTTCCGCCTTTGTCTGAGATTTTAATTTCAATTTGGTTGTCTTGAGTAAGGCTTTGTGTGGCATCTGAAGCAGGTGCTTCTTCTGATGTCAGGGTGCCATGGTTACTAGAGATTCCATGTTGGGTCCTGGTATCCCATGTGATAGAATTGTATTTGTTCAAATGTCCTTGAGCTGTTACCTGAACTGGCTGGGACCTGGATGGGTTTCTTCTTACTCTGAAATAAAACTGAAGTTCTGCACATCTACCTGCCTCCTGCGTGATCCTTTCAGCTGTTTCAAGGATCTTACACTTTCCAATGCTTCCCTCTCAGATTTTGTTAGGTTATCCACATATTTTACTTTTTTTATTTTGTATATGTCTTGGATTACCGCCTCCTGAAACACATCTACTTTATTACCTGGTGTGAGTTGGGGATAGAATCTTTAATTGGGTCTCTTTACACTTAAACCAGCTCCCATTTGCAAGCATGCTGATTGTAGGGATATGTTGTCATTTTCATTTTCCACATTGAGATTTAATAAGGTTAGGAAATTCTCTGACTCCTTGCCTGGCAATGTTGACACTGGTTTTGAAATGATTTTTGTGTGTTTCCGCATTTCTTGATTTTCAGTGAATACTTTTGCGAGTTTGATTTTCCTAATATATTTATAGAAGTAAATCCTTATCTGAGCCAGATCAATTTGTTGGTTTGGGCAAAAGCTTATGCCTCGTTTGAGTAAAGATGTTTCTGCTTCTGATATTACTCGATTTGAGAGGTTTACCACTTGTTCTTCATTTGTTGTATTTAGTGGTGTGTTTTGCTGCATACTCCGAAATCCTGCTTGCTCCCTTTTCCTCTTCCTCTTTGATTTTCTTGGGTCATTCGATTCTGCTCCCATTGTTTTTGTTGCAGTACTAGACACATGTCTCCTAAAAAAGTAAGTTTTGTAATGTCAGATGGTGTTTCCGTTTCCCCTTCGCTGACATACATCGAGGTTAATGAGGAGAAGCTACTGAAGACACTTGTCGCACTGTTCTTTTTATCTTGCTGTTTAAAGGAGTCAAACTTTCACAGAAACGTGAAGATTTGTCCTTCAGCATATATATATTTGGCTTGTTTGCCATTAATCATTGCATCAAAGACTGCCCATGAGGAAGGGCAGTTTGGCCTGAAACGCGTCGGCAGCATGATGGAAGGGGCTCTGTTCTGGTGAGAAGCGAGCGATCCCCTGTGTGTGCCTCCACCCTTTGGGGAACTTTGTTGTATATCGTAGTGACTGCCCCGGTCACGGATGGCACCGCCGCATAAGCATTGCGGCTCGGCTGCTGCCAGAGGATTCGAGCAGCAGCGGGACAGGAGATGTGTGTGATTGTATTTGCATCTACTCAGACATCCCCAAAATCTGATTGAATTTGAATGGCTTTAATGGCGGCACCCCATTTGGGAATGATTTTATAAAGACTACCAGTACCAGAATGCTTTGAATTACCTAATTGGGCGTAATCGAAATAAAAGAAGGACACAAACTAGTGGTTTGTTTGCCATTAATCATTGCATCAAAGGCTGCCCATGAGGAAGGGCGGTTTGGCCTGAAACGCGTCGGCAGCATGATGGAAGGGGCTCTGTTCTGGTGAGAAGCGAGCGATCCCCTGTGTGTGCCTCCACCCTTTGGGGAACTTTGTTGTATATCGTAGTGACTGCCCCGGTCACGGATGGCACCGCCGCATAAGCATTGCGGCTCGGCTGCTGCCAGAGGATTCGAGCAGCAGCGGGACAGGAGATGTGTGTGATTGTATTTGCATCTACTCAGACATCCCCAAAATCTGATTGAATTTGAATGGCTTTAATGGCCGCACCCCATTTGGGAATGATTTTATAAAGACTACCAGTACCAGAATGCTTTGAATTACCTAATTGGGCGTAATCGAAATAAAAGAAGGACACAAACTAGTGGTTTGTTTGCCATTAATCATTGCATCAAAGGCTGCCCATGAGGAAGGGCGGTTTGGCCTGAAACGCGTCGGCAGCATGATGGAAGGGGCTCTGTTCTGGTGAGAAGCGAGCGATCCCCTGTGTGTGCCTCCACCCTTTGGGGAACTTTGTTGTATATCGTAGTGACTGCCCCGGTCACGGATGGCACCGCCGCATAAGCATTGCGGCTCGGCTGCTGCCAGAGGATTCGAGCAGCAGCGGGACAGGAGATGTGTGTGATTGTATTTGCATCTACTCAGACATCCCCAAAATCTGATTGAATTTGAATGGCTTTAATGGCGGCACCCCATTTGGGAATGATTTTATAAAGACTACCAGTACCAGAATGCTTTGAATTACCTAATTGGGCGTAATCGAAATAAAAGAAGGACACAAACTAGTGGTTTGTTTGCCATTAATCATTGCATCAAAGGCTGCCCATGAGGAAGGGCGGTTTGGCCTGAAACGCGTCGGCAGCATGATGGAAGGGGCTCTGTTCTGGTGAGAAGCGAGCGATCCCCTGTGTGTGCCTCCACCCTTTGGGGAACTTTGTTGTATATCGTAGTGACTGCCCCGGTCACGGATGGCACCACCACATAAGCATTGCGGCTCGGCTGCTGCCATAGGATTCGAGCAGCAGCGGGACAGGAGATGTGTGTGATTGTATTTGCATTTACTCAGACATCCCCAAAATCTGATTGAATTTGAATGGCTTTAATGGCGGCATCCCATTTGGGAATGATTTTATAAAGACTACCAGTACCAGATGCTTTGAATTACCTAATTGGGTGTAATCGAAATAAAAGAAGGACACAAACTAGTGGTTTGTTTGCCATTAATCATTGCATCAAAGGCTGCCCATGAGGAAGGGGGGTTTGGCCTGAAACGCGTCGGCAGCATGATGGAAGGGGCTCTGTTCTGGTGAGAAGCGAGCGATCCCCTGTGTGTGCCTCCACCCTTTGGGGTACTTTGTTGTATATCGTAGTGACTGCCCCGGTCACGGATGGCACCGCCACATAAGCATTGCGGCTTGGCTGCTGCCATAGGATTCGAGCAGCAGCGGGACAGGAGATGTGTGTGATTGTATTTGCATTTACTCAGACATCCCCAAAATCTGATTGAATTTGAATGGCTTTAATGGCGGCATCCCATTTGGGAATGATTTTATAAAGACTACCAGTACCAGATGCTTTGAATTACCTAATTGGGTGTAATCGAAATAAAAGAAGGACACAAACTGGTGGTTTGTTTGCCATTAATCATTGCATCAAAGGCTGCCCATGAGGAAGGGCAGTTTGGCCTGAAACGCGTCAGCAGCATGATGGAAGGGGCTCTGTTCTGGTGAGAAGCGAGCGATCCCCTGTGCGTGCCTCCACCCTTTGGGGAACTTTGTTGTATATCGTAGTGACTTCCCCGGTCACGGATGGCACCGCCGCATGAGCATTGCGGCTCGGCTGCTGCCAGAGGATTCGAGCGGCAGCGGGACAGGAGATGTGTGTGATTGTATTTGCATCTACTCATACATCCCCAAAATCTGATTGAATTTGAATGGCTTTAATGGCGGCACCCCATTTGGGAATGATTTTATAAAGACTACCAGTACCAGAATGCTTTGAATTACCTAATTGGGCGTAATCGAAATAAAAGAAGGACACAAACTGGTGGTTTGTTTGCCATTAATCATTGCATCAAAGGCTGCCCATGAGGAAGGGCGGTTTGGCCTGAAACGCGTCGGCAGCATGATGGAAGGGGCTCTGTTCTGGTGAGAAGCAAGCGATCCCCTGTGTGTGCCTCCACCCTTTGGGGAACTTTGTTGTATATCGTAGTGACTGCCCCGGTCACGGATAGCACCGCCGCATAAGCATTGCGGCTCGGCTGCTGCCAGAGGATTCGAGCAGCAGCGGGACAGGAGATGTGTGTGATTGTATTTGCATCTACTCAGACATCCCCAAAATCTGATTGACTTTGAATGGCTTTAATGGCGGCACCCCATTTGGGAATGATTTTATAAAGACTACCAGCACCAGAATGCTTTGAATTACCTAATTGGGTGTAATCGAAATAAAAGAAGGACACAAACTGGTGGTTTGTTTGCCATTAATCATTGCATCAAAGGCTGCCCATGAGGAAGGGCAGTTTGGCCTGAAACGCGTTAGCAGCATGATGGAAGGGGCTCTGTTCTGGTGAGAAGCGAGCGATCCCCTGTGCGTGCCTCCACCCTTTGGGGAACTTTGTGGTATATCGTAGTGACTGCCCCGGTCACGGATGGCACCGCCGCATGAGCATTGCGGCTCGGCTGCTGCCAGAGGATTCGAGCGGCAGCGGGACAGGAGATGTGTGTGATTGTATTTGCAGCTACTCATACATCCCCAAAATCTGATTGAATTTGAATGGCTTTAATGGCGGCACCCCATTTGGGAATGATTTTATAAAGACTACCAGTACCAGAATGCTTTGAATTACCTAATTGGGCGTAATCGAAATAAAAGAAGGACACAAACTGGTGGTTTGTTTGCCATTAATCATTGCATCAAAGGCTGCCCATGAGGAAGGGCGGTTTGGCCTGAAACGCGTCGGCAGCATGATGGAAGGGGCTCTGTTCTGGTGAGAAGCGAGCGATCCCCTGTGTGTGCCTCCACCCTTTGGGGAACTTTGTTGTATATCGTAGTGACTGCCCCGGTCACGGATGGCACCGCCGCATGAGCATTGCGGCTCGGCTGCTGCCAGAGGATTCGAGCGGCAGCGGGACAGGAGATGTGTGTGATTGTATTTACAGCTACTCATACATCCCCAAAATCTGATTGAATTTGAATGGCTTTAATGGCGGCACCCCATTTGGGAATGATTTTATAAAGACTACCAGTACCAGAATGCTTTGAATTACCTAATTGGGCGTAATCGAAATAAAAGAAGGACACAAACTGGTGGTTTGTTTGCCATTAATCATTGCATCAAAGGCTGCCCATGAGGAAGGGCGGTTTGGCCTGAAACGCGTCGGCAGCATGATGGAAGGGGCTCTGTTCTGGTGAGAAGCGAGCGATCCCCTGTGTGTGCCTCCACCCTTTGGGGAACTTTGTTGTATATCGTAGTGACTGCCCCGGTCACGGATGGCACCGCTGCATAAGCATTGCGGCTCGGCTGCTGCCAGAGGATTCGAGCGGCAGCGGGACAGGAGATGTGTGTGATTGTATTTGCATCTACTCAGACATCCTCAAAATCTGATTGAATTTGAATGGCTTTAATGGCGGCACCCCATTTGGGAATGATTTTATTAAGACTACCAGTACCAGAATGCTTTGAATTACCTAATTGGGCGTAATCAAAATAAAAGAAGGACACAAACTGGTGGTTTGTTTGCCATTAATCATTGCATCAAAGGCTGCCCATGAGGAAGGGCGGTTTGGCCTGAAACGCGTCGGCAGCATGATGGAAGGGGCTCTGTTCTGGTGAGAAGCGAGCGATCCCCTGTGTGTGCCTCCACCCTTTGGGGAACTTTGTTGTATATCGTAGTGACTGCCCCGGTCACGGATGGCACCGCCGCATAAGCATTGCGGCTCGGCTGCTGCCAGAGGATTCGAGCGGCAGCGGGACAGGAGATGTGTGTGATTGTATTTGCATCTACTCAGACATCCCCAAAATCTGATTGAATTTGAATGGCTTTAATGGTGCCACCCCATTTGGGAATGATTTTATAAAGACTACCAGTACCAGAATGCTTTGAATTACCTAATTGGGCGTAATCGAAATAAAAGAAGGACACAAACGGGTGGTTTGTTTGGCATTAATCATTGCATCAAAGGCTGCCCATGAGGAAGGGCGGTTTGGCCTGAAACGCGTCGGCAGCATGATGGAAGGGGCTCTGTTCTGGTGAGAAGCGAGCGATCCCCTGTGTGTGCCTCCACCCTTTGGGGAACTTTGCTATATATATAGATATATATATATATATATATATATATATATGTTTTACCGGATCGCTGCTTCGGCAGTTCCCTTCCTCCAACGTTGACGGTGCCCGTGGTAGCAGCAACCACCAATTGTTTTGTCAGTTTCTCAATCCACAGCTAGTTTTGGCTTTGAATAAAGAGGCGGCACACCAGAAAACGGCACAATGATTTACTGTGCACTAAAAATCCAAAGGCCACACGTTTCGGCGTTAGCATTTGTCAAGTTGCTTCCTGATCCTCTAATTCCTATAGAAATAGGTTACAATGTTGTTAAACATGGAGGAAATACTTTACATTTTTAAAGTGTCTCACTATACGAATTTATATGACACATTGTTTAATTAAGTTTTAAAATTGCATTCTTGATAATATTTGTTTCAAATTCATTAAAACCACAATATCATTAAGCAATGTTATACTGAAATGACAATCTTTCACATTGAGCCTTGCACGATGTAATTGTCATGAAACTTTAGCAAAAGGAACACCTGCCCCATCCACTTAAAGATCGGTCCGGTTCCCTGGATATTGGCAGCACTATTGTGAAGTTTATCTAGGATATTTTATAATCATGATTAATCCTGTATCCAAAAAATATCACACTTACACAATCTCTCATGTGTGAAGAATATGAATATAAATCATTGTTTAATTTGATTGAATTGCGTCAAGGCTACAGTATCAGGTCTTATAGTATAATCGTGAAAACGTAATACCACAGCAATGTAATGTATCAGTTTTTGAATTAATGTCATTCTAACTGTTGTACTATAGTTGGGAATAGGCGAGGAACAGATCGCATCCTTAAGAAATTTAATTTAATGGGTATAGGGTAGTGTAAGGGAAGTGATAAAGTACATATTTTTTAATTCTAATCAGTGCGTGGTGATGTTGTTAGGGAAAGAATACATGTTTTGATTATAGCAATCGGGACCACTAGTGATCCCCTATAGCGGCTCCACAATTGTGGTTAATGCTCACTGTCATTCCCAGCTGGGAATTGTATTGCTGTACATCAATGTATCCTAGGTATTCCCATTAAAAGTGAATAATAATCAAGACAAACAAAACAAAACAATTAAATATAAAAATAAATAAATACAATTCTGTCACTTATGAGGAAAGTTTGCTACAGCTATCTTAGATATGAGGAAATTATTGACCTATATGTTTGGCCAGTTCTTCGCCACTGTTAAGCCCTTTTGGAACCTTACTATCTAATTCCAGAATAAATCTGGATTCAAGAATCCTGAGGCATTTCTCACGATCACCTCCCCGTATATGTTTGGGTATTCTATCTACGCCAAAGAAATGTAAACTTGTGTTATTGCTATTATGATGTTCTGTATAATGCTGTGCCACAGGATAGTTATAGTCACGATTGGATATGGCACGTAGTTGTTGCAGAATTTTTTGTTTCAAGGGGAGTTTTGTGCTTCCCACGTACTGGAGCCCACAAGGGCATTCCAGTACGTAGACAGTAAAATCGCTATTGCAGTTAATAGTCTGCTTTATAGCTCTCCTTTGATTAGTGCCTGTTCTCCACTCCTTGCAGTTTTTACCATTGCTGCATGCCTTGCATGAGCCGCAAGTCGTAAATCCAATAGGTGTTTTTAACCATTGTGCATTTGTTTCATCTATGAGATAGCTATGCACTAAGCGATCATGTAGGGATCTGGCACGTTTAAAGGTAACTTGTGTTGCGGCTCCTATTCGTTGGCCTATTATAGGGTCTGCCGCCAACAAGTTCCAATGTTTTTTCATCATTCTTTTGAGTGCCCACGCACCTCTACTAAATTGAGTTATCATTCTCGGTGCTGAACTGGTACTTTGGGCACTCTCATTCGGTTTGCTCTTGGAAGATTTAAATAGTAGATCATATTGGGATCGACCTTCTATCTTATCTTTGGCTTTTGTCAGTATGTCTTCCTTATAGCCTCTCTCCCTGAAACGAGTCATCATGGTCTGTTGTTCCTTTTGGTAGTTATCATCAATATTGCAGTTACGTTGTGCCCTTAGTAGCTCACCGTACGGTATGCTTTGTACTAAGGGAGCTGGATGATGACTTCCAGCATGCAGTAAGGTGTTTCCTGCAGTTGTTTTACGGAGCAGCCGAGCTGTAATTCTGCCTTCCTTAATTTCCAATGCTATGTCTAAAAATTCAAAATAATGGAAGCTGATAACATGTGTGAATTTCAGATTTAAATAATTGTTTCCCAGTATTTCTATGAACCCCCTTGCTAGAATTTCTGGGCCGTCCCATATTAAGAAAAGCTCATCAATATATCTGATCCATACAAGTATGTGATCAGTATATTTTTCCATATGGTCAGTCCAGACAACATGTTCTTCCCACCAGCCCAGAAATAGATTAGCCAGGCTGGGGGCAAAACATGTTCCCATCACTGTGTCGGATCGTTGGCGATACAAAGACTTTTCATAAATGAAAATATTTTGTTGTAAACAAAATAACATCATAGTCTCCAGCATGTTGTTGTGTGATGTACAATCAATATGTCTGCTTTTGAGAAAGTGCATGCACGCTGCTACCCCTTTCGCCTGATCAATACATGTGTATTGGGAGCAAACGTCTAAACCAATCATAAGATATCCTTCTCCCCATTGAACATCATGCAACCTCTGAAGGAAATCTGTACTGTCTCTACAGTATGAAATTAAATTGAGTACATAATCTGACAAAAAAAGATCTAAAAATATAGATGTCTTTTCCAGAAGTCCGCCATTGGAGGAAACAATATGACGCCCTGGTGGTATAGTGGCATTCTTATGAATCTTAGGCAGAAAATAAATACAGGGTATTCGGGTTTATCAGTTCTCAAAACTTTATATTTGTCTGTGTCTAGCAATCCCTGATGGTACCAGTTCCCAAGAAGTCCATGATATTGTTTGATTGTTTGTTTATACATGTACCAATTGATTAATTCATAGCAGGATTCATCTGATAACTGCCTCATTGCCTCAGCTCTGTAGTCTTCAGTGTTCGTTATGACCACATTGCCCCCCTTATCGGAGCGCTTGATGACGATGGTAGGATCTTTTTCCAGGGCATTAATAGTTTCTCTTTGTATTTTTGATAAGTTATCCCTCTTTGAATTGCATGGTTTCTCTTTTGTTCTTTTTAAGTCTAAGGTGCCTGCTGAATTAAAAGCCTCAATATTGTCGTAAGGAACATTTGGATTATATCTTGATTTTAATTTCAATCCACTATGTTTCTGCTCAGTATTTGTAGTTTCACACGACTGTAATAATATCACATGGTCACTGGTTTTTTGACTTTCATTCATTTACAGTTCATACATGATCCTTAAGAGTTCCATGTCTTGAACTTGTAGACCCGAAACCGTAGGACCGTCACAAGTTGTATTTATTGTCTGTTTCATTTTACTGCGCGTTTCATATATTTTCATCAGTTTCAGTTTACGAATGCTTCTCCACGTTTGTCCTCTAGGAATGTTAAGAGGCCAAGCTATTTAAAAGACTTTGCATCTTGAAAATGTATTCTTATGTTTAGGCTGTTGCCATTAATTTTTGTTTTTTTTTCCTTCATCTTCTTCTTTTCTCTCCTTCTCTTTTCTTCCCTCATCTCTCCTTCGCTTTCTCTGTGTTAACGGGGAAAGGTGTGTGGCATCTGAAGCAGGTGCTTCTTCTGATGTCATGGTGCCATGGTTATTAGAGATTACATGTTGGTCCTGGTATCCCAGGTGATAGAATTGTGTTTGTTCAAATGTACTTGAGCTGTTACCTGAACTGGCTGGGACCTGGATGGGTTTCTTCTTACTCTGAAATAAACCTGAAGTTCTGCACATCTACCTGCCTCCTGTGTGATCCTTTCAGCTGTTTCAAGGATCTTACACTTTCCAATGCTTCCCTCTCAAATTTTGTTAGGTTATCCACATATTTAACTTTTTTTATTTTGTATATGTCTTGGATTACCACCTCCTGAAGCACATCTACTTTATTACCTGGGAAGAGTTGGGGATAGAATCTTTAATTGGGTCTCTGTACACTTAAACCAGCTCCCATTTGCAAGCATGCGGATTGTAGGGATATGTTGTCATTTTGATTTTCCACATTGAGATTTAATAAGGTTAGGAAATTCTCTGACTCCTTGGCTGGCAATGTTGACACTGGATTTTAAATGGTTTCTGTGTGTTTCCGCATTTCTTGATTTTCAATGAATACTTTTGCGAGTTTGATTTTCCTAATATATTTATAGAAGTCAATCCATATCTGAGCCAGATGCATTTGTTGGTTTGGGCAAAAGTTTATGCCTTGTTTGAGTAAAGATGTTTCTACATCCGATATTACTCGATTTGAGAGGTTTACCACTTGTAATTCATCTGTTGTATTTAGTGGTTTGTCTTTTGCTGCATACTCCGAAATCCTGCTTGCTCCCTTTTCCTCTTCCTCTTTGATTTCCTTGGGTCATTCGATTCTGTTCCCATTGTTTTTGTTACAGTACTAGACGCATGTCTCCTAAAAAAGTAAGTTTTATAATGTCAGATGGTGTTTCCGTTTCCCCTTCGCTGACATCATCGAGGTTAATGAGGAGAAGCTACAGAAGACACTTGTCACACTGTTCTTTTTATCTTGCTGTTTAAAGGAGTCAAACTTTCACACAAACATGAAGATTTGTCCTTCAGCATATATATAATAGACTGAACTAGTTCGTGAAGTTGTTTTGGAATTGCTGTCTTGCCAATAAATGATGGGTGACACGCCGTGAGTGGCTTCTTCAATTTTAGAAGTTTCTCGATTGGAATATGTTGCGGCCCTTCCAGGTCGCGAAGACGCCCCCCTGCGGAAGTGCAGGTCTGGTGCTGTCACGAATACGGCACTTATGGAATGGCGTGTATGTTGGCAAGACACAATACAGAATGTCAAACAACATCGTGAGTATGCAGCAATCCAATGTGGAATTTTGAATTATGTGAAGGGGATTAAGCAACGGCAGTCACTAAGACATGAATGCACAAAAACTTCAATGACCACAATGCACTGAGCAGCTACGCCCACAGGGCGTGATTTAAAAAGATCACCATGAATACAAAACACTTCTGCCACTGCAACTCCTCGTGAACCATTACCTGTGACCAAGGGCGGAAGAACGCCAAAAACGCGTAAGGATATATGGTAGACTGGACTGTGTTCGTGAAGTTGTTTTGGAAATGCTGTCTTCCCAATAAATGATGGGTGACACGCCGTGAGTGACTCCTTCAATTTTGGAAGTTTCTCGATTGGAATATAATATATATTATATATATATATATCCTTGATAGTGTGTGTCCCGCCAGCAAGCCAAGCTACATCCACCTGTCTGCGATAGTGCAAATCAGCGGGTACGGGTCCCGTTCTTGATTCATGAAGGAAAAGCCTCTCAGATCAGTGAGGCAAGAAAGGTTCGCACACAGCGCTCCACTTTTAATTGATATTTATTTGGCAATGAATTTCAACCTCAACAGGTCTTCGTTAGGGCCTTGTTTGCATATTGTGCCCAATCTCCCAAAAAAATAACATGCAAAGTGTGCGACATTCAAAAATACTTTCAACAAAGATGTAGAGGGTTATCATCAGTGATGTCATTTGAGATGTCATCAGTGATGTCATGAGTGATGTCACTGACCATGTCATGAGTGATGTAATATGTGACGTCATCAGCAGTGCATTGCAGGCGCGCAAGTTGTAGTTAGCTCAACTAACTATAACAGGCGAATTTCTCTGGTTTTATATGAGTCAAATGTCCAACTAACTATAACGTTCCTGAAACCTATGGTTTTTTCAGTGAATTCTAAGGTTTTTTAAATGCAAATTCCTAACTATAACGTCTGTAAAACCTATGGTTTTTTCAGTGAATTTCGAAGGTTTTTAAATGTTAATTTCATATTTTAAGATTTATAAAACCTATATTTTTTCAAATAGTTTTTTAATATTTTGCAACTCTATCATCCTTTTTTTAAACTTTGCAAATTATGTAATCTTTTGTATCTTCCGTACAAAATATGTATATCTTTTTTTTTTTTTGGGGGGGGAGAAAACTACAGACCCGTACCGGTAGTCTACCAAGCTCGATCAACACGCGAATCCTATCCACCACATTTAAATGATGCGCATTTCGTATCCGACGGGTTTGTGGCATCGCGTCCCGCGTAACAACATGTACATATGAGGTCGCGCCAGCTGATACTTTGGTATGTGACGGGTACGCACTACCCAGCCGCGCGTTACGTCATGTTCGTATAGGGTCGTGCCTGCTGCGTGTTGCATATGTGACGAGTGCATGCTGCCACGCCCTGTGTTACGTCATAGACGTGCGATGTCGCGCCGCATACGCCATTTCCTCATTTTTTTTCTCAAAACTATATCTAAAAAACTTTAAAGTGTATATGAGAGCAAGCGATAATTAAAAATATTTTAAACAGTTATGTATTTCTAACTCTAATAAACTTATATTATAATAAATATATTTTCTCAAAATCACATTGGGTGCGGTCTCATTGCGCACTGGCTGCGCGATTGCCATGTAACCATAAAAAAAAGCATTTCATTAGTTCATAACATTTCCCATTTCAACAGTTCGAAAACGCCACCCATTTTAGTCAATATCTGTACTGTATTTCATGAGACACACCTCTTCTGCTTAGAGAGCTTTGTTTAAAACTTTTTGAAATATACACATATCTACACTACACACAACATGCAACCATCATTTCCATCAATATTCATGCTCTGTAAAGTAGCCTTCCACCTATGATACCCATACACCTAAAAGTTACATTACCGAAATTTTCTCCAATACCACAGGTAACATGGTTCAATACGCTGTCCACAACACAACGTAATATAGTACGGCCCAGAGACACTATTATGCATAGATAATGAACACACGGACACAGATAGATAGTGGAAGTGGATATGGCACGTACGCTCGACTCCTTTTTATTATCATGGTGACATATCCAGTGACGTCTGTGCTGGATGTGTGTGCGGTAAGTCTAAACTAACCTTCAGACAATGGTTGCTGCTAGCATCAACTACAACAGTAATCATTGGATCACACACAGAGATTCAATATTAAAAGAATCAATAATTTATGCTGCAGTAAGGTAGGGACAGTAGATGTGAATTAATACAGAAATAATTCCATCGTAAAAGAACAACAACTTGTGGTATACTGACACACAATCAATAGATCTGAATTAATACAAAAAAGATTATATCATAAACGCTCCATCAGTTCTAGTGCACTCACATAACCACATCAAAAGCATTCAGCATGCGCACAGCCACCGATAATGCATGCTATAGACAGGCCGTACTAGGAGCAATATCTGTTGCCATCAACACTGCATCATCTGCAATACCGACTCAATCTGAATTATGAACACTGCTGTCTGCAGTGTAGGCCATAGAGAGCGGTCACAAAGGACCCACAGACACGTAAAGTGACTTCACCTACCCAGTTTGTCGTCAGCGAAGCAACAAAAAAGAGTCTGCAAAGCCTCCAATTATACATATGCATGGTGCAGACAGTACACACTGGAGCAATGTGTAGGCCAGAGTGAGCGGTCACAAGGGCCCACAGCCAAATGGCATTCACTTGAGCTCTACAGTTTGCAATACACAAACTAAAAAAAAATGTGTGCAGAGCTTGCCACGATGCATATGAGTGGTGCAGACAGAGCGCACTGGAGCAATATCTTTTCCTACAGGACTGCATCATCTACAATACCGACTCAATGTCAAATGTGGACACAGAAGTCTACAGTGTAGGCCAGAGAGAGCGTTCAGCAAGGGCCCACAGCCACGTGGCATTGACTTGACCTCTACAGTTTGCAATACACGAAGCAAAAAAAGTGTACAGAGCCTACAATGATGCGTAATATTGCTGCAGACAGAACACACTGGAGCAATTTCTTTTCCTACAGAACTACCTAATCTACAATAGCGACTCCATCTGAATTCTGAACACTGCTGTCTGCAGTGTAGGCCAGAGAGAGAAGTCAGCAAGAACCCACAGCCACCTGGCATTCACTTGAGCTCTACGGTTTCAATACACAAAGAAAAAAAACGTGTGCAGATCCTGCAATGATGCATATCAGTGGTGCAGACAGAGCGCACTGGAGCAATGTCTTTTCCTACAGGACTGCATCATCTACAATACCGACTCAATGTCAAATGTGAACACAAATGTCTGCAGTATAGGCCAGAGAGAGCGTTCAGTAAGGGCCCACAGTCACGTAGCATTGATTTGAGCTCTACAGTTTGCAATACACAAAGCAAAGAAAACGTGTGCGAAGCCTGCAATGATGCGTATGAGTGGTGCAGACAGAGCACACTACAGCAATCTCTTCTCTTACAGGACTGCATCATCTACAATAGCAACTCCCTCTTTACAAAATAAAACAACATAAAGTACAGAGAATTCTACAATGAATAAATCAAAACAATTCGAATTGGGATTTCATCTCTCCACAGTCTACACTATTCACTGTTCCTTTGGACTTCCAAGATAAATTTGGTCATTTCACTAAACCTATAACTGATATGAAAAAACTTCTTGAAGTAAGTATACTAAACAATATTGTGTATGTTTCAATAGACATTCTAATTACTTAACTACTGGATTCTGTAACTAAACAATCACCACGCAATCTAAATTGTGAACCCTGTGAACTGCAGTCTACACCAAATCCAGTGATCATTCACAACTCACAGCCACATACCATTGGATTTGGAAGCACGGAGTTGGTTGCACCTGTTCAGAGGGGGTACACAAAAATCATCACAGACTTTAACTTACGACATCCTCAATCATAGAATCAAGACCCCATTTCACTGTTTGCACCTGCTGTACCACAGTATACTCCACCGACTACTGTCAACCAAGCCCAATAATCATGTGCGGTAGTTAGCTATGGAATCACAGACTGTGATGCACCTCAACACATGAACTTCTGAAAAAAGCAAGCAGCAGGTAATATTGGAAGTCATCCATTGTGGGATCAAGACACCGTTCCACAGTTGGGACCTAAAGTTGGATGAACCTGATCGAACAGAGTACCTTGGTTGCAGCTGGTAGAAGGGAATACCTCCATCTCCACTCTCAGATACAGTTCTAACATCATCCATTGTGGGATCAACACACCATTCCACTGTTGGGACCTAGAGCTGCTTGCACCCCATTGGAGGGGGTACACAGAAATCATCACAAACTGTAACTTCTAACATCCTCAATCACATAATTAACACCCCATTTCACTGTTTGGACCTGCTCTACCGCGGTGTATTCCAGCAACACCAGTAAACTAAGCCCAATAACCATGTGCAGCACTTAACTACAGAAGCACAGAATCTGATGCACCTCAACAGACGGAGTTGTGTGAAAAACCAGCAACAGGTAATATCGAACATCGTCCATTGTGTGATCAAGACATCATTCCACTGTTGGTGCCTAGAGTTGGTTGTACCTCATCAGAAGCTATACACAAAAATCATCACACACTTTAACTTCTGACATCCTCAATCATAGAATTAAGACCTTGTTTCACTGTTTGAACATGCTGTACCGCTGTGTACTCCAGCAACTGCAATAAACCATGCCTAATAATCATGTGCAAAAACCAAAGGAAATGATGGACGGAGTGTTGAACATTGCAAGCACTCACCCCCAGTCAACTGATCTGGGTTTAATCCATCACCGTTCTTTAGCCCACTCTGCCACCCCAGTTTAGACATGGCCATATGCAAATCAGTCTGACCCTGTGCCTCATGGGAACAGTCCAGCCCGAACTGCCAAGCCATGTCTTCCCTGGACCGGAAACAAGCTTCCTAGCACCGGTTTCTGGCATTTCAGCCGTCTTCAGCCAGGCTTGCTTGAATCCAGTGGCAAAGTGAGCAAGGGACTCACGTCTGAGCATACCCTGCCAACTTATGGCGAACAAAGCAAAAACCAAAGGAAATGATGGACGGAGTGTTGAACATTGCAAGCACTCACCCCCAGTCAACTGATCTGGGTTTAATCCATCACCGTTCTTTAGCCCACTCTCCCACCTCAGTTCAGACATGGCCATATGCAAATCAGTCTGACCCTGTGCCTCATGGGAACAGTCCAGCCCGAACTGCCAAGCCATGTCTTCCCTGGACCTTAAACAAGCTTCCTAGGACCGGTTTCTGGCATTTCAGCCGTCTTCAGCCAGGCTTCCTTGAATCCAGTGGCAAAGTGAGCAAGGGACTCACGTCTGAGCATACCCTGCCAACTTATGGCGAACAAAGCAAAAACCAAAGGAATAATCATGTGCAGCAGTTAACTACAGAAGCACAGAGTCTAATCCAGCTCAACGGAAGGAGTTCAGTAAAAATTAAGCAGAATGTAATATCGGACATCTTCCATTGTGGAATTAAGACAACATTCCACTGTTGCACCTAGAGTTGGTTCCACCCGGTCAAAGGGAGTACTTTCATCTCCACTCTCATATGCTGTTCTAACATAATCCATTATGGCATCATGACACCGTTCCACTGTTGGGACCCAAAGTTTGTTGCAGCTGGTCAAAGGGAGTACCTCCATCTCCACTCGCAGATGCAGTTCTAACATCGTCCATTGTGGGATCAAGATACCGTTCCACTGTTCGGACCTAGAGTTGGTTGCACCTGATCGGAGGGGGTACCTTCATCTCCACTCTCAGATGCAGTTCTAACATCGTCCATTGTGATATCAAGACACCGTTCCACTGTTCGGACCTGCTGTACTGTGGTGTACTCCACCGACTGCAGTCAGCCAACCCCTATAATCATATGCAGCAGTTAGCTATGGAAGCACATAGTCTGATGCATCTCAACGGAGGGAGTTCCCTGAAAACTCAGTAGCAGGTAATATCAGACATCGTCCATTCTGGGATCAAGACACCGTTCCACTGTTGGGACCCAGAGTTGATTGCACCTGATCGGAGGGGGTACACCGAAATCATCACAGACTTTAACTTCTGATATCCTCAATCATAGAATCAAGACCCCGTTTGACCTTTGGGCCCAACACAATCTGCTGCCTTTCCGAAAGTTACTAAAGACATGGCTGTTCCCATAACCTTCTGCTCCGCAATTGGCTGATCTCTCTGGTGCATCTTTTAGCGCTGGGACGCTCAAGGGCAGCCATGCGCTCTAGAAATCTCATTACAATTACAATTATAATTACAATTTTGTGCTCCGCCACCATTTTGTGTTGCCCTCACTCAGGCATCACGGCGAACATAGTCTTTTCTGCTTTTTCTGCAGCTTCGTGTCGAAATAAGCCTTCTGCCTCTATTTACAAAGCTGATGTTAGCACTGGCCGAGTCCACTAATCCCTGTCTGGTTTTCTTAATCCCTGTCTCAACTATCTGTTGGTTCGCACTATTCTCTTCTAACTTTATCTTATCGTCTGGTCTTCGCTGTCTTCTGCTCGTATTCTCTCGTTTCACAACTATCCTCCAAAGCACACAAACGTATCTCATCACCTGCGAGTCGACCACAGACCTGTTAATGAATTAGTTTGTGGGGAGGGGTGGCAAACACAGTTGGAGGAGAGGCTCTTCGAGTTACCCGATACTCTGATTTCAAACCTTTCCTATTGGTTCTGATCTGTTTTCCAACTTTTCTTATTGGTTCTTTCCATCTGCTTTAGGTGTGTTCTTGGTTAATGTATATTTCACATATGACCTATATAAGATTGTGCGCCACGGAGTGAAGTGGCAGTCTCCTGAGAACATACTGTGTGTACTTCTAGGACAACTGTACTAGCTGCAGCTAATAAAATATGATCTTTTACGCCGACGGAGTGTCCCCGTGTCTCTGTGTAGTTGAGCAGGAGAACCCAGGAAATTAAGGCGTACCCTGCGCCGCCGGATCCAAAAGGTTCTGGTTCTTCAACTGGCGCCCAACGTGGGGCGGCTTCAAAGGTAGTGGTTCTGCCTGAAGGTCGTGAGGAACACCGCAAGAAAATTCTGGAGGAATCGCGAGCCACATTAAGCGACCCCTGTATGTCGAAAGTGGTCCGAAGGTCTTTTGCAGCGCGGTTACTCCTTCCTGACGGCTACTGACGACTGCTGCCCTGACTGCCGCCCTGCCTTGGCCCTCTTTCGATGATGTATGGTAAGGCGAGACGATAGACGGGGCCTCTGTTGGCGTAAGAAGACATCCTTAGTTAAGTATTTGGTGGGTCGCGCCCACAATTTTGGTTCTTTGTTTTCCTCCGGTCCTTAGATTTGACTATTGCAATAGCCAAAGCCAAGGGTAGGTGCATTTGTGCTGCGTAAACTGAGTTTGCTCCCTTGATGTTTGTGAACAGTCCGGTGAAATCACGAGATGCCTGGTCTGACTAAGTTTGGAAGAATTTGTTGCTTTGGTTGTAATAGGGATTCCCGGCTTGAGGACTCTTGTCCGATTCCTTCGGTTGGAACTCCCACTTATGAGCTCTATTCTAAACATGGTGTTGGCCCCATCGCTTTTAACGAGGTATGGATCCGATACACGAAGAATGATGGTGTTTTAAAATGGCCAGAAAATGGTAGTTTTGAGTCTGATATTCTAGATAATTTAGAAGCAGTTTTATTCAAAAGAAAACACCCCGGCCGGCAATGTTTGACTCTTTCCGCCTTTGGCGTTAGGAAGCCAAACAGAAGAAAATTAGGCAAGAAAAATTAGATAAGAAAGCACAGGGTATGACCATTATACAGGCTGCTCAGCAGTTTAAAGATGATGAAGTTGATAATGCGATGGAAATTTCAGAGAGACAGCATCGTATGACAATAGATAAATGCTATCCGATGTTGCCAGTTTCCCCCTCTGATAAAAGAAAGGATTTAGAAGAGGATTCCTTGAAGTCTCACCTATTGAGATTGCCTCCGCCCTATGCACAAGGTACTAATGCACCCCAGTTGTTACAAGCTGTTCAGCCGCCAGTTGCACCTCCGCCTGCTCCGGCTCTTCCACATTTGCCTCCTCAAGTATTGCCGCCTCTGCCGGCTTTGCCTTCGACTCCTTTGCCTTCATCTTCTTTGCCTTCTGCCCCTCCGGTAATTACCGATTCCTTCTCCGTTAATTTGCCTAATACTTTGTCCCCTATTCTTATGTCCAATTCTCCGTCTATGCGTAAACGGCTTACAGAAACGGTCTCTGGTCTTTTATCACCTTTCTTTGAGGCATTAAATGTGTCTCCAGCATTTTCTCGAAGACAGTCTCGTAGTCAGTTCCCAGATTCCGAAGAACGGGAAATGTTGGACTCTCTTGCTCGTAAATGGATTGAAAAGGGTCCTCGGTATAGTACCTGATATTATGCCTACCTTCTCACAATGGAATGCGCCTACGCAGAGATATGTTTTCAATGTGATGTGCGATACTCTTATTAAAGGATGGGAGGATATGGACTTGGGTTCAGTTCCTCAGGGTTTGTTAGACATTCAGGCTGATGATTTTGATAAAGGTCTCATTGTGGGTTCTAAGGTTGAGGATGCTGTAAAAACACTTGTTTCCTTTAGGACCTTATTTTCTTCACAGACTTTTCTAGATTCCGATCCTTCATTTAGGTTGACACTGAAAAATTATCCAATGAGAGAGGTTCCTCCAGTATGGAGAGAAGCGGTTCCAGCAGCAGGTGGTAATCAAGCTATTCCTGCTCACTTCCAGCGAATATGGGTACATGTCCCCTGGAAAAGGTCTGAAGTTTTAGCCCTTAAACAGTCTTTACCGGATCCTCGTAAGAATCCTGCAGGTTATTATAAAGAATTGTCACAAACTGTTGAAGCCTGCATCATGAATTTAGCAGATATTGACATGTTGATGGGGAATGTAGTTCCGCAAGCATTATGGGCTAGAATTCGTAAAGAAAATCATGCCCAAGAATTAGGTGGAAATTGGGATGCTATCACCACCGCAGATAGAAACCAAGTGGGTGGTGCGAAACCTGATGCTTTGATTTCATAACTCCCTGGTAGGATTATTACATTAATGAAAACGATGATGCCTGCCTTGAGAGTTAACTGGGATAAACTAGCCGCGTGTAAGCAGAAGAAAGATGAGAGTGTCTCCGATTTCTTTACTCGTTTCGAGGAGACATTCATCGATCACAGTGGTCAGGACATGACTACGGAGGGTGGACAGCGATTATTTGTGGATAAGTTCTTATTTAATTTGCTTCCTGAGCTGTCACATAAATTGAAAGACTCCGAAAGTTCATGGGCTGTTTTTTCTTCAGCTCAGATATTGGCTACTGCTCAATATTATGAGAATAGAGATAAAGAACAAAGAGATAAGCAAGAGAAAAAGACTAAAGAATTAAAAACGAAGGTTCTCTTGCAACAGGCTTATCCACCTCGTTATGCTCAGCCTCAGTTTCAACAGCCTCCGCAGTTTCAGAGGGTGTATCAAAAGCCTGAGCCATATATTCCGCGACCTTTGTTAGGACCTAATCAATGTGCCTATTGTAGAGAGGAAGGTCACTTCAAGAATAGTTGTCCGGTTTTATTGCAGCGTAATGGCACACCATCTGCTTCACGAGGTCGTGCTGGCCTCTAGCCAGCAAACAGAGGTAGAGGTCGGGGTATGTTGACCCAAGAACAGCGTTCTCCTCCTCCTTCTAATTCCGTGAATTACTTTGATCAGCAAAACGTTCGGTCTACACAGTACTACAATCAGGATTGTTACATTGAAGACGGGAATGAAAGTCTTCAGGCTAACTAGGACAGCCATGGACAAAGTAAGGGAGTTGTGTCGATTCCAGTAGATCAAAATGGACCTTATGTTAAAGTCACTACAATGGGTGCTTCAGAGCCATTTCTTTTAGATACTGGTGCGATGAGAAGTTCTATCATCCATTCAAAACTCCCTGGGGCACCTTTATCTGGCTTAACAAATGTATCTGTAGGATTTTCTGGCGCCCCTGTTCGTAATCCGGTTTCTTGCCCTTTGCCCATTTCAATTGGCCCTTATGATTTGGAAGCTCCGTTTCTTTTGACGAATGGTTGCGGTGAGAATCTGTTGGGCTTGGACTTATTGAAAAGAATGCATGCTACGAAATATTGTTCTCCTTCTGGTGTACATCTTACTTTAGGTCAGAAATTAATTTCGCCAATGTATCTGTCCAAAGATCAGTTTCCACCTGAATTGCTTTCTCTTCCGGCAATGCTTTGGGCCACGGGTCCGAACGATGAGGGCTAACTCGAAATTCCACCTTATGTTGTTACTCTCAAGCCCAATGTTGAATTGCCTCGTATTCCACAGTATAGAATTTCCACTGAAGGTGAAAAAGCACTTTTGGAAATCATTCATGATTTGATTCAGAAGGGTGTGGTTGAAGAAACGAGAGGAAACATATGCAATAGTCCTATCCTTCCTGTTCTTAAACGCACTGATCCTTCTCAGCCTCCTGTATATCGTTTCGTAATTGATCTTCGGGAGGTAAACAAAATTGTTGTACCACAATTTCCTGTTGTCCCAGATATCACTGCTCTGTTGACAATGATACCTTCCACAGCGACTTGGTTCTCTGTTATCGATCTAAAGAATGCTTTCTTTAGTATTCCCATTGCAGAAGAGAGTAGAGATATTTTTGGCTTCTCTCTTGGAGGCCGAAGCTTCCGGTTCAAGCGCGCACCTCAGGGCTACTGTGAAAGTCCCTCTATTTACAGCCAAGCTTTAAAATGCCATCTTGATACTTTTCATTTGCCGTCTGGTGCTGCCCTTATCCAGTACATGGACGACTTGTTGATCGCTGCGGATTCAGAAGATATTTGCAAAACCGTGACTGTTGCATTGTTACGCCATTTGTTTAATCTGAATCATAAGGTTTCACCTTCCAAACTACAATATGATTGTCGAGAGGTTACCTATTTGGGTCATCTCCTATCAAAGGAGGGACGACGATTAACCCCAGAACGAATTCAGGCGATTGCACAAATGTCTGTCCCATCCACACAAAGGGAGGTCCGTGCCTTCCTGGGTATTACTTCCTATTGTAGACAGTGGATCCCTAATTTCTCTCTGTTGGCCAAACCTCTGTTGGCACTCACCTTGAAAGATACACCTCAGCCCCTTCCATGGACTGACGAATGTCAGAAGAGTTTCACTGACTTACGTACTGCGCTATGTTCTGCTCCTGTACTGGGTACTCCCGATTACAGTAAGCCATTCACATTATATGTTCATGAAAAAGAAGGTTGTGCGTTGTCAGTTTTAACGCAGCGTTTTGGAGACAAACAGCGACCATGTGCATATTTTTCAGCTACGTTAGATCCGGTAGATAAAGCATTGCCTAGCTGTCTTAAAGCAACAGCGGCAGCAGCAATTTCTATTCGACAGTCTGCTGGAGTAGTGTTAGATAACACACTTATTGTTATGGTGCCGCATGCAGTGGATACCTTACTAGACCGAACAAAAACACAGCATCTTACGAGTGCGCGTTTATCTGGATATGAGTTGACACTTTTGGCTGGTAATGTGCACATCAAACGATGTAACACTTTAAATCCAGCTACTTTTTTGCCTCTTCCAGTAGATAAAAACGATTAAAGACAACATGATTGTTTCCTCCGTACTGAGGAAGAGAAAAAAGGAAGAATTGACTTGAAAGATACGCCGCTAAAAAATCCAGATGGAATTCTATGGGTGGATGGTTCTTGCTTTAAGCTTCCTAATGGAGATACAGTCTCAGCTTATGCTGTTACTACTTTACATACAGTTGTGGAAACATCCCGTATCAGACACAATTCAGCTCAAGCAGCAGAACTGATAGCTTTAACAAGAGCATGTGTGTTGTCAAAAGGAAAGAGAGTGAATGTGTATACTGACAGTCAGTATGCCTTCGGTGTGGCGTTCAATTTTGGGCGTCTTTGGAAAGAGAGGGGATTTCTTACTTCACATGGCACTAAAATACAACATGGTCAGTTGGTGACTGATCTTCTTGAGTCGCTTTCTTTACCTGCCCAGATTGCAATTGTGAAGTGTAGTGCACACAAGAAGATTACAGATGATGTTGGTCGAGGAAATGCGTTTGCAGACGAAGTAGCGAAAAAGACAGCGAGAGATGCTACAAGTCGAATGTATGTTGCGGGTCCTGCGAACTGGGTTAGAGAGAGAGGAATGTATGAGGATACAGTGGAAAGTGGAAGGTCGATTCAGGAAGAGGCTACAGAGAAAGAATTAAGAAAGTGGAAAGAAAGTACAGGAATGTTAGATGAGATGGGATGTTAGGTGGAATTATCTGAGCACCAACGTTGGCTGTTACCAGACGCCTATGTACTTCCAGTAGTTACTATGGCGCATGGTCCAGCCCACTTAAGTGCGAAAGGTATATGCAAGCTTCTGGCTCCAGTGTGGCAAAATGAAGGAATCCCAAAGTGTGCAGACAATGTAGTGAAACATTGTATTGTTTGTTTGATGTACAATCCAGGAAAGGGAACCCCAACTCCAGCGGGTCATTTTGCTCCTCCGACATATCCATTTGAAGTGTTGCAGATCGACTACATTCATATGGAACGATGCAACAACCTCAAATATGTTCTAGTGGTAGTATGCGCTTTTTCTAGGTGGATTGAAGCATACCCTCTAAAAGACAATACAGCCTTATCCACAGCTAAAGTTCTATTAAAAGAATTCTTTCCCAGGTTTGGTTTGCCGCGCATTGTCTGGAGTGATAATGGAAGCGAATTTGTGGGCCAAGTCATGCAAAAAGTTTGGGCGGGACTTGGTATCAAGCAAAAGTTTCATGCGGCAAACCATCCACAATCAGCGGGTTTAGTGGAATGCTACAATGGAACCTTAAAGTTAAAGCTAGCTAAAGTGCAAGCTAGTACAGGACTTAATTGGTCCGATGCTTTACCATTAGCTCTTCTATCCACCAGAACTGCTGTACACTCTCGTTTGGGACTTAGCCCTTACGAAGTGGTGTTTGGACGCCCAGCTAATATATGGGGAGTCCCTCGCCCCAAGAAATACTTAGACCTGCCATATCCAATGTTGATCGATTACTTGCATGAACTTACAACTAAATTGCGTGTTCTCCATCAACAGTTTCAGAGTGCTTTACCAGAGGCCTCCACAGACCCAGGTCATTTCATCCGACCAGGTGACTGGGTCTGTACAAAGAATTTCCAAAGAATGAAAAATTTGGAGCCCAGGTGGAAGGAGCCTCGGTTGGTTCTCCTCACTACGAGAACAGCAGTAAAGGTCGAAGGAAAGAAAATTTGGATTCACGGCGTGCATTGTAAGAAAGTGCCTTTGCCCCTACCCTTTGATCAATGGATGCGTAAAGGCATTAGTGATTCTGAGAGCGAGAAGGTTCCACGATTTGTACCTTTCAGTGATGCACGCCTGAACGGAACATTGTCTGAGAAAGAGGACAACGATATTCTTCAAGAAGCTGTACTGCCACATCGTTGCCTAAATACGACAAATCCGAGAACATTATTCCAAGACCAAACTGTACCTGACAAAGAACACTATAACCTAAGACCTAGACTGAAGAACACTTAAGTTTTTCTCTCACCTATGTAGTATTCTATCCCGGTTGCATGGTCACGGTAGGAGTCTTAGTTGTGACCTGAGTAGTGGCAATAGGCCTGCAGACTTGCAGTGTCATAGGACGGCAGATAATCATATTTAAGTGATTGAGGAAGATTGCCGTGAGCATCCATTAGAAAGATGGAAACTACATTAGGGAAAAGAGAGAGAAAGGATAAAATGAAGAAAGAATTATGTAAACAAATGTACAATCGTTTTAGTATAACCTTGTGTATCATTATATTATTGTGTATTCTTTTGGCGTGTATAAGTTGGATTATTTCCTCTCTGCAGCGAAAAGTTGTCTCTCCTTCTATCTCTTTGTCTTCTTCTACTATCTCTCCACATCTATTTCATACCCTTCCTCAACATGAATTCATTAGAAGAACCGAGTATTACAACAATTCATTTGTCCAGTTATTACATCAACACCAATTAGTGATCAATACAACTGACTGTTGGGTGTGTGGACTTATGCCACATACCACAGAGAAAAGAATGCAGTATTTAGTTCTTCCTTTTTCTTATGAGGGTTCAGCTTGGGCTTATTTTGTTATCTTCTCCAATGCCTACCAAACCAAATTCAGACGACCCGTTAGTTCATATATTGGTGGTCCGGATTTCAGTCATAGTTCACTAATAAAGGGAATGGTAGCTATGGCTAAAATCATGGAGAATAGTAAGATTCCCGTTGACGAAAGAAAAGCGTACACCAACTGGAACGTCACCCATTATGTCACTAGCCTTAGTTATAAAGTTAAACAAGGAAGTTCACCACCAATTTGGACTATTCCTCATCAGGGAAATTTCTGTCTACAAATTAATAATCCTTCTACTGATACCATACAAAGAAACAACTGTACCCACACATATGTCTACTCCTCTCAGAACTCGCCTCCTCTAGTACCATCCCAAGGCACATATTTTATCTGCCACGATAGGGCTTACACGTGGTTGCCAACTGGTTTTTCTGGTACCTGTTATATAGCTTTCCTTCTTCCCCCTACATACACCGCTTCTGCAAATCATCATCGTAACAGATATGGCAGAGGGATTATTGACTCAAAAGACACAGCAGGACAAGAGGGAGGAGATTTCCTCAAAGGAATTCTTCCTTTTTGGGGTCCGATGGCCAACAGCAGAAATATAAGGCAACTGGTTTGTGTCGTAGAAACCACTATAGACATCACTGTAGGAGCCTTAAGTAATATCACGGCAGAACTACAGGCAGATCGTCTCATGACGTTACAAAACCGAGTTGCCTTAGACTTTGTTCTTGCGGATCGTGGTGGAGTGTGCAAATTGATCGGGTCAAGTTGCTGTATTTTCATACCTGATGACACTCCGACAGTATACCAAGCTATCTCTAAGTTACATATAATCTCTGAGTCGATTCACCAAGACGAAGGAGATTGGTCATTATTGGAGTGGTTTTGGGGACTACTGTCCAAATGGGGTTGGAAGGTATTGACATTCCTTGGAGCAGTTTTGACCATCATTTTCTCTTTTTGCCTTTTTATGCACTGTGGTCCCGCCGTCTGCGACCTGTGTGCTACTATGTGCATCCCTAAACCCAAACCACAAGTAACAGAGAATATTAGACTGATTTTACAGCAACAGCTTGATGACCTTATGGCCATCGACATTGACTCAGACTAACGTGAGTCTATGAATCTTGCCTGAGTTCTGGCAAAAGGAGGGTCTGAGGATATTCGATTTTCGATCGTAATCGAATTGACCCACCATTTTGTGCTCCGCCGCCATTTTGTGTTGCCCTCACTCAGGCATCAAGGCGAACGTAGTCTTTTCTGCTTTTTCTGCAGCTTCGTGTCGAAATAAGCCTTCTGCCTCTATTTACAAAGCTGATGTTAGCACTGGCCGAGTACACTAATCCCTGTCTGGTTTTCTTAATCCCTGTCTCAACTATCTGTTGGTTCGCACTATTCTCTTCTAACTTTATCTTATCGTCTGGCCTTCGCTGTCTTCTGCTCGAATTCTCTCGTTTTACAACTGTCCTCCAAAGAGCACACAAACGTATCTCGTCACCTGCGAGTCGACCACAGACCTGTTAATGAATTAGTTTGTGGGGAGGGGTGGCAAACACAGTTGGAGGAGAGGCTCTTCGAGTTACCCGATACTCTGTTTTCAAACCTTTCCTATTGGTTCTGATCTGTTTTCCAACTTTTCTTATTGGTTCTTTCTATCTGCTTTAGGTGTGTTCTTGGTTAATGTATATTTCACATATGACCTATATAAGATTGTGCACCACGGAGTGAAGTGGCAGTCTCCTGAGAACATACCGTGTGTACTTCTAGGACAACTGTACTAGCTGCAGCTAATAAAATCTGATCTTTTACACCGACGGAGTGTTCCCGTGTCTCTGTGTAGCTGAGCAGGAGAACCCAGGAGATTAAGGCGTACCCTGCGCCGCCGGACCCAAAAGGTTCTGGTTCTTGAGGGCCTGCGCGATTCCCTTGCGGGAGAAAACGGCAAGGCGCGATAATTGCTATCATATGGCGCCAGCTGCTCGCTCCCGCAAGTGAATCTCCAGACGTGCAGGCGTTGCCATTGGAAGCAATGCAACGCGTGCACGTTTTTGCAGGGAAATCTGTGCCGATGACTAAAGGTCTCTCCTAATCAGCGCATGTGCGCTGCATAGGCAAAACCTAAAAATGCAGATGCTTCTAGGATTTCTTTGCTGTTACAGGGAAACTGCTCAGGCCCAGATCAAAGCCCACCTCCAGGTTGGCCACAAGATCCCATTCAGACCTATTGACAAGGATCCAGGCATAAACAGAATGGTGAAGAAGGGCCCTTCAAGGTCTAATGCTAGGGGCTACATTGTTTGTGAAATTCAATGATTTATTATTTTATTTATTTGATCACTTGGTATCACATGCAAATCACTCCCGAAGGAGCTTCTCGGCGCTGCGCTGCACAAGAAAAGAAAAGAAAAATCTAAAAAAGTCTTAATCTCCTTCTTGAAGGGTGTGAAGGCAGGGCAGGAGTGAAGGCCAAAAGGAAGTTTGTTCTAATGGTAGGTATGACAGGAGATTACAGATGCTTCCAGAACTTGTTCACTTAAATTCATGTGCTCTTGGTGATTGTTAATGAAAGCACTAGATCTTCACAATTGCTGGTCGGGGTTGGATGTTCCCATGCTGGAGGTACCCATAGACCCCAGGTAGGAGGGAAAAGATAGTTCATGGAACAAGGGTTTCAAATAGCGATACTTCTTCAACAGCTCAAAGGATTTATATATGCAATTTCAATTGGTAGGTTCACCAAAGCTACACCTGGCTACATCTCTGACAACCATAGGTAAGTGTGTGAGTTTGGGGTAATTGACAAGATCTTGTGCACGCAACTAAGGCCCACAGAGGGGATAAGGGGAAAAAGGAACTCACCACACAACGCTGCAGGAGACAACACCAAGCAGTGTAATGCAGCTCACAGAGGTCAACAGGCAGCTGGACTAATGCATTCCTCGCAGGGGCATGACTATTGTATGATCAGCTCATGTCAGGGCCATGGCCAGGCTCTCTGAAATAATACACCAGTATACCCACTGGATCATATTCCATCCCCTAGATTCCATGCACCTACCCCAGCCTTCATTTCTGTTCTTCTCATTCTCTTAAACATTCCTCTGTGTTCCGACAAAGTACCTAAATAATTTAGGCGCACCTAGTGCTCCCACTCATCAATAAATCAAGCCATGCTAGCACTAGCTGAGCTTTCACTCTGTTTTTGTTTGTGGCCAAAGCACTGGAAAGCCTTGTAGGCTTGCATTCTTCATTCAGTGATTGTCAGTGCAATTGACAATCGGCAGATGGTGACTGATTCTGACAGGAATAGCACCCTGCTTATATTCAGGGGCAGGGGCAGTCATTCAAATGGTTGTCTGTGAGCGACCAGGCATTTAACGGGATCAAGACAACAATTGAGAGTTCCGCTAACATGGCCCAAAATTCAGGAACAAAGGCTTGGGCAGGAAGGAGGTCACGCCTGCCTTCTCCCAAGCAGGCTAGTACAGTGGCACATCAAGGCGGTTAAGCATCATTGGCTGCAATGCCTAAATGTATCAGGGCTGACTCCCAGTGGTGGAAAATGCCCTCCCTCTGGCCCACGCACATATGCACCCGGGCAGGCGGGAAATTAATTAGTCAAGGAGGTGTACACCCCCAGAAGGCTAGCCACACCTCCAGGGTGAGCAGCCTGGTCTGTACACTTAAAATAGATTTCTGCAATGTTTAGCTGTGGCAAAATAGAGGGTGGTTTTGGGTAGAAAAGGTGACCTACACCCCTGGATGAGGTCACCTCAAGCACGGACTAGCTGCAGAGACTAGCTTCCCAATGGCTCCTAGCTCCCACACACCTACCTCTTCTAATTCTAGGATGACACAAGAATCTCAGTTCTGAACAACCTGCATCGAGAAGGACAGAAGAGACCCATGTCAGGGATAGCAAGAATTACACAAAGCAATGGTGGGATACCCAACAGTTGTGGACCGCTCTTGGAATTGTCTCTTTGAGACATTTCCTAGTCTATCTCTTGGTTTCCCCAGACAAAGGGACCCCAATGGAAGCCTGAAGCACCCTCAGACTCCCCTCGACTAGTGGCACTAGTCTCTTGCAAACTGCAGGTAAAACAACGCTATGGATCCAGTCACTGGCTATCAGGCCCTCCCAGGGATCGCACAAATCCTGATGGGTACTGTAGTCCTGCCTTCCATGAAGTGAAAGGCAGCTACAGCTACAACGTGCCACTGGGCCACTGAACGTCAAGTTTACTTTCTGCTCCACTTACCACTGCCAAGGCTTGCTGGTCCCAACCCGGCAACCAATCCCTTTATTTGATGCTGCATTAAGAGAGAATTCCATCCGACCTTCAACTGAAGTCAGCAACCACATATTTTTCCCTCTGTAGCACCATCACAGCTCTCCTGCAGCTGCCGTTCAGCACCAGGGACAGTCAGTACAGCTCTGCACCCCGGCTCCACAGGCTGGCAAAGTTGAACTGACTGTCATGGCTTGGTCCTTGGAACAGCATCACCTTTACCCTGCAAGGGTGCAACACAACTAAACCTGCAAGTGACCGATTGGCACTAGTATTTTTTCCCAATGACCACAATTTTTAATTTTTGCCCTCAATATTTTGCATTGATTTTCCATTACTTCTAAAATCTATAACTCTGGTTGTGTGTATGCAATTATGTTTGTTTGGTATCTAAATTAAAATAAAATACATTCTATTTTTATAAATTGGTGTCAGATTTCTCTTGAGGTGTGTCAATTACTCATTGTCCATGCTGGTACTCTGAAACGCTAAACACATGTTCCTCTAGTAAAGCCTGACTGCTCTTTGCCACTATACCAGGTCTGAGCTAAGGATTTATTAGTGTGAATCCAAGGACCATTTTTGGGGTATCGTGATAGTATTACATGGTGAGGACTAACCCCCACACCACATAAGGCTTCACTTTCCTACAGGTGGTCAACCACAGTTTTTCATTTTTTTGGGACTTACCTACTGGTAATCTTTCATTATAACACTGGGATACTTCTATCCAATGTCCTCTGTTTATGCTCTGACCATTAAAACAAGTCGAAATTGACATAATACCTAATTGTCCCAATTAACTTTCAGATAAACCATAGTATATGGTGCCGAAAAAACACCTATGGTATAGAAAGCAAATTCCACTTTTGGACTGCAGCACCTTTTGTGCCATCCACTACAGTGGTACTGAAAACATGGCTCAGGGGCCTGCTGTGAGATTAGTCAAAATAACCCTTTTTGAGAGGTAAATACCAGACTTTTAAATGTTAGTAAGTCACCCCTACATAGACCTTGTAGCCAACAAGGCAGGGTGTGTGGTATTTAAAAGTAGGACATGTACATAATGAATGTTGCTATAGTCCTACAGTGACAATGCCCCAAGAGTTATTTTTACGGTGGCAGGCCGACATGTCCTCTGTAAAAAAACAGAGTATAGATTAAAATAGTAATACTTCTAACTGCGGAATGGGACCAGCTAGAAAAATAATGAAACTACCATTTTAATACGTATTATACCTAGAAACATAATCAAACTACAATCTTAATAGGTATTATACTCCAATTCAATTGTAAATTCAAATCTCTAATAAATATTAAAGGAAAGTACCTTTCAGAAACTTATTTTCCCTGCCTGAGCCTTCAAGAGACTATTTAGCAATAGCCTCTGACAGTTGATCAGCCTGTGCTGCTTTGCCTTAATAAGGTAGGATTGAGGTGTGAACTTCCTCCCTGACGTAACACAGTAGGTCAGTTTGATTGACAGGTCAACCTGAATGGGCAGGTGGGTCTTTAGTTGGTACAGGTATGCATTCTGTCCCAGTAGGGACCACAATCCTAGTCAGGGTAAGCTAGATACACACTGAAAGATAACCATTGCCCAACCTCTAGTACCTTAGCACAGAGCAATCAGTATTACCCAAAGATGCTTTGTGTAAAGTATTTGTTCAACACTCACACAGTAACTTATTGAAAACACCACGAAGATATTCAACACTGGTTTAGAGCAATAGAGAATAATGTTATAAATAGGACAAGACCAAAATGACAAAACTCTGAATAGTAGAACTGGAGTTATGAATTTTTAAAGAAAAAATAAATAGTGCTGAGAAGTCATTAGCGCTAAGGGGTTACTTGAGGTCACACTATAAAGGGTTTGAATCCAAAGCTCAGGCCAACAGCGATGGAAGGCAGGCCAGATACAGGACTCAGGCAGGTTCCGCCGACAAAGTGTCTTGGATGGAACAAGCATCAACATAGAAGACTCAATGTGAGGAGTCGAGGAGAAGCTGGGTCATCGTTGATCTCATGGATGGAGGTGAAGCATTGGCGCCAATCTGTGCAGTTGAGGAAGGCTTCGGCATTGAACCCATATACGATGAAGGTGCTGCATCTATGTCGAGCCACCCTCTGTCTGTTGGTGTCAAGCCATGCAGATCGTGTTGGTGTCAAGCCATGCAGTCCGTCAAGACGATATCATCGATCGGCTTCTGCATCTGAGTCAAGGGACAATGCGTTGGTTCCTCACTGCATTACTTTGATGGCTCTGGAAAGCCGTCATGTGGCCAGGACTGTATTGGCACCATTTGACAGGGCAGTGTGCACAGATGGCAGAGTCCAGGTGCTATTGCACAGTTGAAGGAAGTGTTTGATGGCCTGAGACTTCAAATCAGGAGACAAGCCAGCAAGCCTTTGGAGTCAGTCTGGGTTTGAGTGAGATGGGCCCTGTCCTTGTCCTCAGCAGGAAAGAGATTGACAGACAGCAGGGCAGCTCAGCAAAGCAGAAATCATTTCCTTCAGAGCAGCAGTCAGGCAAAGTGGCAATCCTTGTTGCACAGCAGTCTTTACTCCTGACAGAGTTTTTCTGTCAAGTAGTGTACTGACTTGTTGGGGTCAGAGTCCCAGTACTTATACACAGTTGTTCCTTTGAAGTGGGGATGAGATCAAAGCAGGCCTTTGAAATGCACAGGCCCCCTTTCATTCCAGCCCTGTCTGCTAGGCTATCTGTGGAGGGGGGGTAAGCAGCCCTTTGTGTGGGAAACATGGCACTGCCTGTTCAGGTGTGTCAGCTCTCACTCCGTCTTCATGCCCAGTGAGAATTATGAGAATGTAGATGAACGCAGATGAGTTCTCTGTTACACTCACCCTTCCTGTGTTTGAGGCTGTCTAGAGGGAATGTACAAAGAGTAGCTGTCACCCATCCCAGACGTGTATTGTAGACATTCTGAAAGGCACACAGAGTAGAGAAATGTCCACTTTCCATAAGTGGCATTTCTAAAACAATAGGGTTTATTCCAACTTTATCAGTAAGTAGGATGTATCATTAACCATTCCACAGATATCAAGCATGATGCAGCTACTACTTTGTAATCAGGAATTATGGCTTTACAGTGTTTTAAGGAATTTCCAATGCTAGCCTATGACAGGAGTAGGCCTCACAGTTGAGAAACATGAATGTAGCTGTTTGTCACTATTAGGACATGTAAAATTAAAAGTACATGTCCTACCTTTTAGTTACACAACACTCTGCCCTTAGGCCCTTAGGGGTGACTTATGTATAACAAAAGGGGGAATTGAAGGCTTGGCAAGTGGTTTTAAATGCCAAGTGAAGTGACAGGCCTGAGAAAGGTTTGAAATGCTACTTGTGTGGGTGGCACAACCATGTGCTGCAGACCCATGAGTAGCATTTAGATTACAGGTCCTGGGTATATACCACTTTACAAGAGATAGATACGTAAACAAAATATGCCAATCAGGTATACACCAATGTCATCAAGTTTAGAGGAGAAGCACATGCACTTTAGCAATGGTTAGCAGCAGCAAAGTGCTCAGAGTCCTAAGGTCAACAAAAAGAGGAGGTAAGCAGGCAAAACGTTTGGAAGAAGACAACCCTAAGGATGACAGGCCTAACAGCATGCAAGATTCTTTTGAGATCAGCAGAATATTCATGGTGGTGGCTGTGGTCTTCATGTGGTCATCCTGTTGACACAACAGTGTCAATTCCCACCTGACATGACTATCTAAACCACATATAAAACATTTGCACCTTTGAAATGGATTACACTGGGCCCCCAATAAATGTCTTGTGTATTTCATGTCTAGTTGCAGAAAGACCCTGCTTTTGTCCTGCCAGACTTCCTTCTCCTCTTTATTTGTGGGTCCAGGGCCGGCTTAAAAAGTGGATTGTAGTATTAGATGTGGGAGGTACTGGTGATTTTCATAGTACCCTACCATACACAACTCCACCCTTCAGAGCTGATGTTTAATGTGGCTGAAGACTTCAGTCATCTTTGCATTGCTCTGGCACATGCCATTTCGGGCCTGTTTGCAGTAGGGCAACCAGGAACAACTGAAAAAGTAAGTTGGCAAGGGCCTGGGACTCTTTAGTCAGAGAGGGACTAGGGGTGTCATACAGGCTGGTGAACCCTTCAAAGCTGGTCTCTCACTCAGCCTTCCTCAGAACACTTACTGGACCTGCAGGAGATCAGAAGAGGACTGAACCTGCTGCCTGTGAATTGAGAGGATCTCTGAAGGACTGATCCCATGGGCTGTTCTCAGTTCCACATGAATCACAGGTGATCCTTCCGGCATTGAATACTGGCTGGGATTTTGCTGCTGAGTTGCAGGTGTGGTCACTGAATGTTAAGAGAGCCCTCTTGTTATGTCTAGATAAAAAAGCATTTTTTGAAAGACAGATTCCTTGTTTGTATCTTTTGGAGCTTCTATTAAGGGTGACAAAGCTTCCTCCTTGTTGTTCAGTAGGTAGTTCAAGCAGTTGATTTATTAGACCTATTCTATTTTAGGGATTCTCCCAAACTGGGATTGAGGGTAGTTCCACTTGGGGGTTTCTGCTGCCTGGGCTGAATTGAAAGGGGTTTCCATTTCGGAAATTTGTCAAGCAGCCCCTTGGGCTACTCCAAACACTTTTGTTAAACATTACTGGGTACAGAAGGTGATGATGCAAATTTTTGGATTGGGTGTGTTGCATTTCTTTATTTTTTCATGTACTGACACTTGCCTGTTGAATAAATCACTATGGAGTGCTGCATTAATGTTGTAGTCTCCCTGTCTTGTTGGTCTTCTGTTTGCATATGAAGGCAGCTGTGTGATGCTTGGGTATTCCTCACTTGTGATGAAGGGGACAAGGACTAGGGGGACCAGGGCGTAAGGTCTACTTATTGATCAGTAATCTTCATTACTCCTGGTCCTGTTGTCCTTGTCCCATTCATCACACCCTTCCCCCTCCCAGAATTGCCAGCCTTCATATCGAGGAGCTTGGTAGATCAGGAGGAATCCTGGATACTATATAGACTCCAGCCTTATGGGGAGGGGCAATGATTACTAGAATTCTTCTGTTCTTTTTTCTGTCTGGCAAGGTGGACTTACCACACTTGTGATGAATCAGACAAGGGCAAGGGGGACTTGGGGTAATTACTCACCATACTGCATTTGCCCAGCTGAAAAAAATCTGCCTTCAACAAACGCCAAACCTCTGAATTAGATGTGATTTTTGTGAGAAGTTGGCCTGATATATGCTGTCCACTAGTTCTAGTGGGCACCTTGTATCAGTCCAAACAACCCCTATTGGTTATAGGTTAAAGACAACCTTTATTGAAAGCTATCCTAGTGGTAGCTATGGAGAGCAGCCTTCAGGGTAAGTCTTGAAGGAATGTAAAGCAGCTTGTTTTACCAGTCTATAATCTCTTGAGTCACTAAATGAAAGATATCCACAACAGGTATATATATAAAATATATGTATGTATTACTAAACACACCCTCCTAGTCTCTTTGTGAAACTAGAGGTCAAAACACATAAGTTACACTTCAATAATCACAGTAAAATAGCACAAATACACGTCAGGCCCTAGGGGCGAGCCAAACCATATACTAAAATAGTGGTATAAGAACCACAACTTAACTAGACACAAGGCCTAGAGCCTGTAGAATCGCTGGGACCCCAAGGAACCACCCAAGGTAGTGACACAGGGGACCCACGGGGACCGTGTGCAGTGTGTGAACACAGCCGCGAGCTCCCGTTAGCTTCTATGGGGAAAGTCGCGGTTAGATTTTTAAGGATTAGGGACACTTAGAAATGAATCAGAACCAAACCCTTTTGGATTTAGGAAGTTCTAGGGCTAGCACCCACGGGAGCACTGGAGTACTCGTGTTACCTCACCCAGGGAAGCTGGGTGCATAGGTGTCTTTTGGTGTCGGGTCACGTCGTCGATTTCAATGGGAGCTGGCAGAGAAGTGCTGCTGCCGTGAAGATGCGAAGCGTCCAAAGAGATCCAAGCCTGGATCAAATATGAGAAGAACCTGAAAGCAGAGGGGACAGAGTCTGAGTCACTTGCCAGTGACCAGGACGGCGATGAGCAGATGCCCACCGATGTCGGGTTATTTCAGGTGAAGGAGGTGAAGCTTGACTCTTCAGCCACGAGGACCAGGAGGCGTTTAGGATGACCAGGAGCTGGATTAGAGCTGTCCCACAAAGGATGTTGAGTGCTGCAGCATCAGTGTCCAGTTGGACAAAAAAAGCCTTGGCAACAGCAACCCATGCAGAAACAAGAAAGATGCTTCAGTGCAGACCAGCAAGGTCTGTGGGACTCACCACTTGGATGGGAGTCAGGGCACGTCTGGAGCAACCAGGAAAGCCCAAGGAAATGCAAAGTTACCCCCTCAGGGACCCACCAGTCAACGGACCAGGGATTGCGAAGGGACCTCAAGACGAAACACAAAATGACAGCCCACGGGTCACTCGGAAGGACCAGGCCAACAATCTTCGGTGGATTCAGTGCTCGAGGTGAGGGCTACAAGTCAGCCCAAGCACAACTTCAAGAGACATCAAAAAGTCAGAAATGTACGGTGACCAGAAGTTCAGGTTCCACGCTACTCACGAGGGCTGCGGGTCTCAGCTTTGCTGGGGACTCGGGTCGGCCTCTGAGATGTCTTGAAATCCTCTTCCTGGGCTGCAAATACTTCAGAGTTTGGTGGGAGCTTCAAGGATGCAGACTGGCAAATTGCTTTGCTGGTGCCTGCCAAGCAGGGGGGTCACTCCTTGACCCCAAGGGAGATTTCTTCAGTCCTCTGGTTTTGAGCAGAGCGTTGAAGGTCCAGGATTTAGCTTCAGAGTTTTGTCCAGGGTAATATAAAGTCCTAAGGACAGGGGTTCCGTGCTTATACTAAGGTAGGGGGTTGGACATACTCTGGGGATCCACCTATGGGAGGATTTGGAAAGAGGGGTGGCTACACCCATTTCCTTTGTCCAGTTTCACGCCAGAGCAGGGGCTGGAAGCCCCTGAACCGGTTTGAGCTGGACTATGCACAGGGACACCAAATGTTCCCCCAGTGCAGGACTTCAAAGCACTCAGAGAGTGCTCCCACCCAGCCCCAATACACATAAGCCTGTCTGGGAGGTGGTTAACCCTCCCTGTGACAGGAAACCTATTGTCCAGGCCTCCCCTGCTGGAGTTTCGATCAGCAGCAGGAGGCCAGACCCGTGTCTGTGGCTGCAGCATCCATTTTGTGATTCCAGGGCTTCATTAAGTTTCTACCGGGTATACCAGTGCTGTCATGTCTCTTCCTCAAGAAGGGTAGGATCATACTCCCACACCAGTCACTGGTGTGGGGGTATGATTCCAAGGTGTTTGACACCAAACACAACATATTTCCGTGCAGCCAGTCCAAAGTTAGCATTTACCGTTTGGTTATAATGCACTTAGGAGTATATGGTCAGGCTGCACTACAAACAGCATCAGAGAAGGGTCTCCGAATGCCGCAGAGGGGCTCTGCTCATGCAGGGGCACCCTCTCACATAAGAACCAAGCACTCTGCCTTCAGGATTGATAAGGCCTGCCATAGGAGTGACTTATAGGTTTATATGTGTGTATATATATATATATATAGTGATATAGGTAACCTATATCACAGTAAGGAGTGCATGCACCAACTTACACAATCTGCAGTAGCAGACCTGTGGTGTCATTTTGGGTGCCTGTCAAGGGGTGGCATAATACATGCTTCAGCCCCTGGTAGGCATCTGGGGTACCTATGCCCTGGGTACATCGTATACCATATACTAGGGACTTATAAGGGCCCCTCAGTTCCAATCAGAACTGTACCTAAAGTACATGGAATCATTTTAGAGAAGAAGCAGCTAGGCTGGGGCCCTGATTAGCAGGGTCCCAGCCAACAGTGCAACACCAGCAAAAAGTGGGGGTAAACATATGAAGCAGATCCTACTCTCCTACACAACCCCCCAAACGCAGGGACATTAAACTAACCTTGACCAGTTGAGTCTTCATGTTCTAAATGGAAATATCTGGAGAGTCCATCTGCATTGACATGGTTACTCCCAGGTCTGTGTTCCACTGTATAGTCCATCCCCTGTAGGGAAATGGACCACCTGAGCAATTTGGGATTTTCACCCTTGACCTGTTTAAACCATAAGAGGGGCTTATGGTCTGTCTGAAAAATGAAGTGAGTAACAAATAAGTATGGCCTCAACTTCTTCAAAGCACAAACCACAGCAAAAGCCTCCCCCTCAATGGCTGACCAACGTTTCTCTCTAGGGGTCAACCTTCTGCTTATAAAAGCTACTGGTTGATCCTGACCTTCATCATTCAACTGTGACGGCACAACCCCTACTCCCAACTCAGATGCATCTGTTTCAACAATGAACTTTTTGGAGTAGTCAGGACTTTGCAGAATGGGAGCAGTGCACATGGCCTGCTTCAGGTCATCAAATGCCTTTTGACAGCTAGCTGTCCACTGAACCTTTTTGGGCATTTTCTTAGAGGTTAAGTCATTCAGGGGTGTCACTATTGATCCATACCCCTTGACAAATCTTCTATAGTATCCAGTCAGGCCTAAGAAGGCTCTCACCTGAGTCTGGGTAGTGGGAGCAACCCAGTCCATTATGGTCTGGATTTTGTTTTGCAATGGTTTAACCTGGCCTCCACCTACAAGGTGGCTCAGGTACACAACCTGACTCTGCCCAATCTGGCACTTAGTAGTCTTGATAGTTAGGCCTGCTTTTTGCAGGGCCTCCAAAACATTCCTCAAGTGGACCAGGTGATCCTCCCAGGTGGAGCTAAAGGCAGCAATATCATCTAGATATGCTTCACTATAGTCTTCCTGGCATGTAAGGACTTGATTCACCAGCCTTTCGAAAGTGGCAGGTGCATTCTTCAAACCAAAGGGCATTACCACAAATTGATAGTGCCGACTAGGGGTAGAAAATTCTTTCTTTGGCTTTGCATCATCAGCTAGTCTGATCTGCCAGTAGCCAGCTGTCAGGTCAAATATGCTTAGAAACTTGGCTGAGGCCAAAGTATCTATTAGCTCATCTGCCCTGGGGATGGGATGGGCATCAGTCCTAGTGACTGCATTGAGACCCCTGTAGTCTACACAAAACCTAATTTCTCTCTTGCCATCTGTGGTGTGAGGTTTAGGTACCAGGACTACTGGACTAGCCCAAGGGCCAACTGAGGGTTCAATCACTCCCAAATGCAACATTGTTTGGACTTCTGTCCTTATGCAGTCCCTGACATGGTCAGGTTGCCTGTAGATATTATTCTTCACAGGCAGACTGTCCCCAGTGTCCACTTCATGAGTGCACCAGGTGGTCTGACTTGGAGTCAGAGAAAACATATGTCTGAACTGGCTGAGAAGTTTTCTGCAGTCAGTTTGCTGCTGGGCAGTGAGGCTGCCTGCCAAGGCTATACCATCAACTGACCCATCATCAGGGTTCTGAGAAAGCAGGTCAGGGAGTCGGTCACTCTCTTCCTCCTGCCCTTCATCAGTGGCCATGAGCAAGACCATGTCTGCCCTGTCAACATATGGTTTTAGTCTATTGACATGAAGTACCCTGTGGGGCCTCCTAGGGATTCCAAGGTCTACCAAGTAGGTAACCTCCCCTTTCTGCTCAAAAATTGTATGGGGGCCACTCCATTTTTCCTGGAGCGCTGCTGGGGCCACAGGCTCCAACACCCACACTTTCTGTCCTGGCTGGTAAACAGTCAGTACAGCCTTTTGGTCATGCCAGGCCTTTTGTAATTCCTGGCTAGCCTCAAGGTTTTTGGTTGCCTTTTTCATGTACTCAGCCATCCTGGAGTGGAGACCAAGTATATAGTCCACCATGTCCTGTTTGGGGGGTTTGAGAGGTAACTCCCATCCTTCCTTAACCAACACAATGGACCCCTGACAGGGTGACCAAACAAAAGTTCAAAAGGATGGTAAACAACCCCGTTTTGAGGCACCTCCCTGTAGGCAAATGAAAGGCAGGGCAAGAGTATGTCCCATCTTCACCTAAGCTTTTATGGGAGTCATTTAATCATGCCCTTTAAGGTTTTGTTGAACCTTTCAACTAAACCATTGCATTGTGGGTGATAGGGTGTGGTGGACTTGTAGTTCACTCCACACTCCTTCCACATAGCAGTCAAGTAGCTAGACATGAAGTTTGTCCCCCGGTCAGATACTACCTCCTTAGGAAAGCCTACTCTTGAGAATACACTCAAGAGAGCTCTTGCCACCACAGGTGCTGTAGTGGTCCTTAGGGGAATTGCTTCTGGGTACCTGGTGGCATGGTCCACCACCACCAGTATAAACCTGTGCCCAGATGCTGTTTGAGGATTCATGGGACCAACAATGTCAATCCCAACCCTTTCAAAGGGAACCCCCCACCACAGGTAGTGGTATCATGGGGGCCATTGTGGTTCTACCTGCCTTGCCACTGGCTTGGCAGGTCACACAGGAGCGACACAACTCCTTAGTGTCTTCAGACATGTGGGGCCAGTGAAAGTGAGGGACAATTCTGTCCCAAGTCTTGTTCTGGCCCAGGTGTCCTGCTAGGGGAATATCATGGGCTAGTGTCAATAGGAAGCCCCTAAACTTCAGAGGTATAACCAACCTCCTGGATGCACCAGGCTTGGGGTCTCTACACTCTGAATAAAGGAGTCCATCATCCCAATAAACGTTATGCGTGCCACTAGCATTCCCAGCAGCCTCATCAGCAGCTTGCTTTCTGAGGGGTTCAAGAGAGGGGCAGGTTTTCTGCTCCTGGCTCAGATCAGACCTGGAAGGGCCCAGTGTACCCAAGAACGCAACCTGGTCAGGTTCACGCTCCTCTGGGACAGTTCCTTCTTCAGGCTCAAGATCATCTCCCTGAGGAGACTGATCAGCATTCTGAGTGAGGTGGGAAGGCACTGCCTTAACCCTATTGCTCCTCCTCTTGGGAGGCACCTGGTCCATTATTCCAGAATCCAGGGCCTGTCCAGCTTTAGACATTTTGGCCTGTGACCTAGTCACAGCAAAGACATGAGCAGGGATCCCTAAAATTTCTGCATGTGTCCTGAGCTCCACTTCAGCCCAAGCTGAAGTCTCTAGATCATTGCCAAGCAAGCACTGTACTGGTAGGTCTGCACTTACCACAAACTTCTTAAGGCCAGTTACCCCTCCCCAGGAGAAGTTAACAACTGCCAGAGAATGGTCTGTTCTGACATTGCTAGCATTGGTCACTTGGTACATTTCACCAAGTATAATCTGCCCAGGATCCACAAGATCTTTTGTCACCATTGTGACACTTGCTCCTGTGTCCTTGAATACACAAGCCTCTACTCCATTTATTAAAGGCTGTAGTCCGTATTTGCCCAGATTACCGGGACTCACAAAGGGGGCCATATCCACACCCCCATCACAGACTAACACAGAATGAGTTGGAACTCTGACTAGGCCAGAGTCCATCTCAGAACCTAGGGTCAATCCTACTACACCCTTATTATGGACATTGCCACCACCGATTGTAGCTGTACTAAGGGGAACAGTTGACTTAGGGGCAATGGTGGCTGGAGTAGATTCTTTGGACTTGGTGCACTCACTGGTCCAGTGAGTTTTCTGTTTACAGATTTTGCACCAAGGTTTCTTTTGGCCTTTTCCCTTGTTCGCCTGTGCATCCCCCCCTGAAGAAGATTTTTGGGGGCCTTGTGAAGACTTCTGGTCTTTACCCTTCTCCCCACCCTTATCAGAGTTTTTAGGATCTTGCTTCTTGGGTTCACCACCTTGGTTCTGTACCTTCTGCCTCACCCTGGTTCTGACCCACTTGTCTGCCTTCTTTCCCAATTCTTGTGGAGAGGTCAGATCTGAGTCTACCAGGTACTGCTGAAACAGCTGATTCTGACAATTATTAAGGATCTGCTCCCTCATAATCAAATTGTACAATCCTTGATAGTCATGCACTTTACTGCCAAGTAACCAACCTTCCAGATCCTTAGTAGCACAATCTACAAAGTCTACCCAGTCCTGAGTCTGTGCCGTTTGGGTATGCCTGAACTTTAACCTGTATTGTTCAGTGGTTAGACCAAACCCATCAATTAAGGCACTCTTAAGACTGTTGTAATCATCTTACTACCTCCTCTCTAACAGTGAGGAGTTTATCTCTACCTTTGTCTGCAAAGGAGAGCCATAAGATTGCTGCCCACTGCTCCTGGGGGACGCTTTGTACTTTACAGGCCCTTTCCAGTGCAGTTATCCATTTGTGGATGTCATCCCCACTCTGGTGGGGAGGGAAAATCTTATTCAGGTTTCTATGGTCATGAGACCTCTCCCTATCTCTAGGGATGTTGCTGCCACCATGGGACTTTAGTCCCATCTTTTTTCTAGCTCTGTAGAACTCTAGGGCCTCCTTATCTAGGGCTACCTGCTTTCAATCTGAGCTTCCTCATACTTAAGCAGTCTCTCCCTTCTCTCCTGAGAGGGTTCCCTCCTATGAGAGGACATTGCGATCCCTATAGATGAGTTAGAATGGTTAGAATCCACTGAGGGAGATCTTTACTTCTTGGTCCACCACCAACTCTCCCAGGAGGGACAAAGAGGGGTCCATTTTGGTCCTCTCATCACTGTCTAGGGGAGCTGGATTTTCCAGGTCCAGATCATTGTCATCTGCCTGGCCAGCCTCAGAGGTCAGGTCATGGGGAATTTCACCCCTAGGCCTTTCCTCAGGTGCTCTCCCACCCACTCTGCCAAACCTACCAGATCCTAAAGATCTGCTAAGGTCATCCAGCTTGAGTACCTCTATGAGATGCTGGGTGGTTGGACTTTTGCCTGTCTTCAGTTTCCTTGTTGTGCGTAATGCTCTCAGTTCCATGAATGGGATTCTATCATACTGGGAATCTTGAAGCCCATTGGACCTACTGGTTCCTGGCCTTGAAGACATTACTAGTGTGGTGTGGTGTATTGCACTACCTACTCTAGTGTGGCCTACTAAACTCTCTTGAGTTGTAGAAAGGGTGTACTATCCCTTAACACACAACTCTAAGTTCAATAGAACTTACTGTATTCTAAATCTTGCATTATATGTACCTAGGGTACCTTTAGTGGTTTTCAGTTAGTTACTCAATTGAGATTATCTGGTAAAACAATAGCAAGCTGGAATCCCACACGCTGCACACCAATGTGAGAAGTTGGCCTGATATATGCTGTCCACTAGTTCTAGTGGGCACCTTGTATCAGTCCAAACAACCCCTTATTGATTATAGGTTAAAGACAACCTTTATTTAAAGACATCCTAGTGGTAGCTATGGAGAGCAACCTTCAGGCTAAGTCTTGAAGAAATGTAAAGCAGCTTGTTTTACCAGTCTATAATCTCTTGAGTCACTAAATGAAAGATATTCACACCAGGTATTTATATAAAATATATGTATTTATTACTAAACACACCCTCCTAGTCTCTTTATGAGACTAGAGGTCAAAACACATACGTTACACTTCAATAATCACAATAAAATAGCACAAATACACGTCAGCCCCTAGGGGCGAGCCCAACCATATACTAAAACAGTGGTATAAGAACCACGACTTAACTAGACACAAGGCCTAGAGCCTGCAGAATCGCTGGGACCCCAAGGAACCACCCAAGGTAGTGATAAAGGGGACCCACGGGGGCTGTGTGAAGTGTGTGAACACAGCCGCAAGCTCCCGTTAGCTTCTATGGGAAAGTCTCGGTTAGATTTTTAAAGATTAGGGACACTTAGAAATGAGTCAGGACCAAACCCTTTTGGACTTAGGAAGTTCTAGGGCTAGCACCCACGGGAGCAGGTGTTACCTCACCCAGGGAAGCCGGGTGCATAGGTGTCTTTTGGTGTCGGTCGCATCGTCGATTTCAATGGGAGCTGGCGAAAAAGTGCTGCTGCCGTGAAGATGCGAAGTGTCCGAAGAGATCCAAGCCTGGATCGAAGATGAGAAGAACCGGAAAGCAGAGGGGACAGAGTCTGGGTCACTTACCAGTGACCAGGACAGTGATGAGCAGATACCCACCGATGTCAGGTGATTTCAGGTGAAGGAGGTGAAGCTTGACTCTTCAGCCACGAGGACCAGGAGGCGTTGAGGACAACCAGGAGCTGGATTCGAGCTGTCCCATGAAGGATGTCGAGTGCTGCAGCGTCAGTGCCCGGATTGGACACAACAAGCCTTGGCAACAGCAACCTATGCAGAAACAAGAAAGATGCTTCGGTGCAGACCAGCAAGGTCTGTGGGACTCACGACTTGGATGGGAGTCAGGGCACGTCTGGAGCAACCAGGAAAGCCCAAGGAAATGTAAAGTTACCCCCTCAAGGACCCACCAGTCAAAGGACCATGGATCACAAAGGGACCTCAAGACAAAACACAAAATGGCGGCCCACGTGTAACTCGGAATGACCAGGCTAACAATCTTCACTGGACTCAGTGCACGAGATAGGGGCTACAAGTCAGCCCAAGTACGACTTCAAGAGACATTGAGAATTCAAAGCACTTGCAGAAATACACAGTGACCAGGAGTTCCGAGTACACACTACTAACGAGGGCTGCGGGTCTCAGCTTTGCTGGGGACTCAGGTCGGCCTCTGAGATGTCTGGAAATCCTCTTTCCGGGCTGCAAATACTTCGGAGTCCAGCAGGAGCTTCGATGATGCAGACTGGCAAATTGCTTTGTTGGTGCCTGCCATGCAGGGGAGTCACTCCTTGACCCCAAGGGAGATTTCTTTAGTCCTCTGGTCTTGAGCAGAGTGTCGAAGGTCCAGGATTCAGCTTCAGAGTTTCGTCCAGGGTAATCTAAATTCCTAAGGACAGGGGTCCCATACTTATACTAAGGTAGGGGGTTGAACATACTCTGGGGACCCACCTATGGGAGGGTTTGGAAAGAGGGATGGCTACACACATTTCCTTTGTCCAGATTCACACCAGAGCAGGGGCTGGAAGTCCCTGAACCAGTTTTAGCTGGACTATGCACAGGGGCACCAAATGTGCCCCCAGTGCAGGACTTCAAAGCACTCAGAGAGTGTTCCCACCCAGCCCCAATACACATAAACCTGTCTGGGAGGTGGTTACACCTCCCTGTGACAGGAAACCCATTGTCCAGGCCTCGCCTGCCGAAGTTTCGGTCAGCAGCAGGAGGCCAGACCCGTGTCTGTGGCAGCAGCATCCATTTTGTGATGCCAGGGCTCTTCCTACCGGGTATACCATTCCTGTCATGTCTCTTCCTCAAGAAGGGTGGGATCATACTCCCACACCAGTTACTGGTGTGGGGGTATGATTCCAAGGTGTTTGACACCAAATACGACATGTTTCCCTGCAGCCAGTCCAAAGTTAGTATTTGCCGTTTGGTTATAATGCACTTGAGTATATGGTCAGGCTGCACTACAAAGAGCATCAGAGAAGGGTTTCCGAATGCTGCAGAGGGGCTCTGCTCATGCAGGGGCACCCTCTCACATAAGAACCAATAACTCTGCCTTCAGGATTGATAAGGCCTGCCATAGGAGTGAGTTATAGCTTTATGTGTGTGTATATATATATATATATAGTGATATAGGTAACCTATATCACAGTAAGGGGTGCATGCACCACCTTACCCAGGCTGCAGTAGCAGACCTGTGGTGTCATTTTGGGTGGCTGTCCAGGTGTGGCATAATACATGCTTCAGCCCCTGGTAGGCCTCTGGGGTACCTATGCCCTCGGTACATAGTATACCATATACTAGGGACTTATAAGGGCACCTCAGTTCCAATCTGAACTGTACCTAAAGTACATGGAATCATTTTAGAGAGGAAGGAGCTAGGCTGGGGCCCTGATTAGCAGGGTCCCAGCCAGACTAAAGTCGAAAAACAGTGAAACACCAGCAACATGTGGGGGTAACCATAAGAAGCAGATCCTACTCTCCTACAATTTTTTTATCACAGGAGTGAAGTCTCAAATAGATCACGATTATTGGATTAATTGTAGGTCAGGACGTTTACCCTTTTGCTATCAGGTATTTTTATCATTGCAAACCGACAATATTTCCTTGTAAGTGGTAATTGTCTCTCCTAAAAGCCATGTTACATTCAGCAGCAGGACTACTGTCTGGGTAAAAAATATAAAGATTACATCATCCCTCTGCAGAAAATTCATCACTGGCTTTGAACTGAAGCTAGACCAAATTGAAATTAGCTTGTCTCATCACAAGGTCACTCATCTGAAACATCCAACATACCTTGCCTCATTCCTAAAGATATCTGATGAAATGAAAAAACGGAGGAGTAAAGGTCATTTGAGACCAGAAACAAGCAAATCCATTTTCATCCAGCAGCAACACAATCATTTACAGGGGCACCTCGAACCCTGTTAAACTCGCTTCCAAAGAAGTCAGGATCCAAGAAAACCTACTTCAATTTTGGTGGAAACCGAAAACTATCCAGTTAATGCAGCATCTTGGCAAAAAAAACACATCGATATCTGTTGGTTACTGAATGCCCTAGGAACGGAAAGAGACTGGAATTAATGTATTCAGCACAACTGCTATTATAGTTCTGCTTACAATGTTCTCACAAAGAAAATGTAATGTTATGGAAAATGTAATAACAACCAAGCCAGTGTGTCTGTGAAACCATTCGCACAATTTTCGGCTATGTGAATATACATACATTACTGCCGTTCCACGAATTACATTACAATCTTATTTCAAGTTTAGCTTCTGCAATAGTTCCTAAACAGAACATTTCTCTCTCTCTCGCCTTGGCAAACAACAACGTCCTTGCAATGAAAATACATTATACTGAATAATACTTAATAAAACACTGGGCTAGCAAGATGTGCGTGTGTAAAGAATTCTACTATTTATGTGAAGTTTTAGACAGACAAACTGTATAATACAAGAATCAAACGCACTAATGTTCTTGCTTCTTTTACATTATTTAAGATGACATATTCACCATTTGTGCTTAAAGAATTATATCTCATTAGGTCTGGATTTTGAGAGCACAGCTTTCAAGCAAAACTATTGACTGATATACTTAGAGTTGGCTCTTGGTTCATCCCTTTCAAACAATGTTTTTTAAACTAGTCTTATTCAGTCATAAGTTTGCAGCCATGTCAATTACATCTTGGCTCGGTCGAGAGGAATACATTCTCTCTAACGCTATTGGCGGTTATGGTGTATCTTTCCTCCTCTGGTGAAGAGCTTGTCTTAATGTGAATGAGGGACTGTTGTACAAGTACAGGCTTGTTGGTCAGCCTTATTGCTGTTTTTTTCCTGTCCCTTCGATTTCCCCTCTTGTTTCTGCTGCTACTTGCTCCTTCCCACCCTCCCTTTTCGTACTCACTATATCAGTTCTCACCACCCATTATTGTTCCTCAATACTGCTCCTCTCTCTTTCCCTTGTGTGTCGCTGCTTGCTGCCACTGCCTGTCCTCGCCTGTTTTTCAAATGGAGGCCAGGGGCACGTGTTAATGAAGGCTTTCTTGCCAACTCATCTTACTTTTTCATAGGAATGAAAGGCAGCCTGTATTGAAGGCTCTCTTGTGTTTACTGCAGTTCTCTTTTTGTTTCTATGCAAAATGAAGCTTGAGAGGTAAGGGACCCTTCATTATAGACTTTTGTTTCTTTCCATACCATTGTCAGATCTCGTTTGAGGTTCCAAAGGGCAGGCATAGGCTATTGGGCCATTACTCTTGTGGTTGAGGTCATTTGCCACAGGTGTCCTGTAGGCCGTCCTACTAATGCTTTGCAAACGAGGCCAGGCACACCCTTTCCACACTTGACTCTCGGAGTAGTGAGGACATGCAGAAAAAGGCTTCTCAGCAAGGTAATGTGGGGGACAAGAGTTCAGAACTCAACAGTCGTCCAACAGACACAATAAAGGTAAATAATTGGAGGAATTAGTTGAGGGGTGGTACATACCCACCTCAAGTAATGACCACAATTCTTGTTAAGGTGAATCACTAAAGTCACTAAATTAACCTGAGCTCAACCCCCAGGGAGGTATGGCTCAGGGCAGACAGATTTATCTTAGATGCAATATGTAAAGTATTTATGCAGTAACAAAACAGTAATACCGTCAAAATACAAGACTAAGAAATGCCAAACCAGTTAAAAAAATGGTGTACATTTTAATAAATAAAACAGCATCAAAACAACAAAAAAACAATAAGGGGTACTAGAGATATGGATATTTAAAGTAGAACAAAAAATTGTTAAGCACTAACTATAGTTAACTGGGAATAACTGATTGCAGTAGGCCCAGATTCATTGTAATTTAAGGACAACCGTGAGGGAGCGTGGATCATCGTCAGAAACGCGATTCAACCTGGTTGGAAGTTTTACATTTGGGCTTAGTCTCTGGAATGGAAGAAATAAATCCTCAGCAGGACAAGTTGGAAGTGTGTGGCTGAGGAGGGCTCCATGTCGTCGCATAACCAATGGATGAGGTCTCGACAAAGCTGTTGACTTTTGGCGTAAAAACTCAGAGTGAGAGAAATTTGAATTTCATGCCCAGAGAAGGTCCCTTGCTGTCCATATACTTTTGGTGCCTTCGCTCAGTGAAGATTTCTATCTTTGGACCTTATCACTTTTCTGGAGTTTGGATCTTTCCAGTGGAGCAAGACTATAGCCAAACAGGGCTTCATAAGACAAGATACCTTGTCTGAGAGGTTCCACAGAATTGGATTTGCTGCTTCGGAAAATCTCCGAGCACAGGAAACCTGAATCTTCAGCCCAGCGGTAATGCAACTTCATTGGATTGGCTTGGCAGGCTTGTCCATGTGGTCTGGATGTCTTTGAACCCAAAATGTATGTTAGTTCCCTTTTTCTCAGGGTATTAGGAGGAGTGCACTTTGGCACAAACCAGGGTTCCAGAACCTCAGGAAAAGCACTTGGGGGTCAAGACTCATTCCAGCAGAAGCCACCAGAAGGGTCCAGGGCAGATCCAAATGGAACCAATCAGTTGGGTAGTTGTAGGAAATATATCTTGTAGCTTTTGTCCCTGTAGCTTGCAGAAGAGTTCAACCTTATAACCCCTGGGGTCCACTTCTTTGTCCTGGGTACAAGAGGGAGACTAGGTCCTCTCATCCAGGATTATCTCAGAAAGCAGTTTAAATCCTCCTATGATCTTCCATTGGCCCAGTAGTGTTCTAAGAAGGGTTTGTGGGTGCCACATTTATCCATGGTGCCAGCTTGTGGATGGGGAGGACTCATGACTCTTCCCTTGCCAATGGGGTAAGAATCCCCAGGGCTTTCCCTACCTACCTTAGCAGCATTTCCTACATGCCGTACTGAAAAGAAGCCCACAGTGCCCCTCTCTGCCTTAATCCAAGATGGCAAAGCCATTCCTCCCCTGTGCATATCATGTTTGCCCATCCTGAGGTATGTCAAGTAAATGTGCAAGTCCTCCTCTGTGGTCAGTCTAAACCAGTTCTGGGGTAGCTCAATGCCCACTGCAATTAGAGCCTGTCTAGCTGGGGGAACAAAGAAGTCCCTGTCCAGCTGTCAGTCAGCATTTGTCTGTGACTGGGTATGCCGTCTTTGAAATTAATCTAGCACAGCCTAAATGGTCAGCTTGTCAGAGGGACAAAAACACCACACAACACCCAAACCTTTGTCTACTGCTCTTGGAGCAGTTTCACATCTCATTCAGGTTTAAGCACTTTGAGTACTGAGCCAGCGGTGAACCAGCCACAAATACTCCAATACCATATACTCACCGGGGCCCATAAACTCACAAATTTGACCCACACACTGACCAGTTAAACCGCTGGAGTCTAAGTTTTTGTTGTTCCTTATTGCAACATTAGTTTCCGGTCATTCCTAACTAATCTTTCACTGATCAAAAAGTTATTTCCTCTGGTCAATGGACCATTAGTTGAACTAGTTGATGGTGAAATGACATAAATTTAATTTTCTTTGTAATGAAATAACCACAGACTCGGGAAAGTTTTAAGGCTTTATATAAATTGAATGCATGTGAAACATTTCAAAGTACAGTACAGTCTCCGTTACTCAAAGAAAGGAAGATTTGATTAGTCAATTAAACAATCAAATTTATCATTACTTTGCAATGACGTTGGAGAGAGAGAATAGTACTTTTGTACATTCACGAAAATATAATTACCTAGGATGGTGTGAAGACCAACCCCCTGGCCAAGGAGCTGGGAAGGGTCCCCCGGGAAAGATCAGGCGACAAAGCCTTCAGGACAGGATTCAGGGCAGGATAGATGACCTCTCTAACATCGACGCTGGCGTTGCACCCCTCTCTGACACTCTCTTCCTCCTCAAGATTCTTCCGCGATCTTGTTCTAATTTAAGTTAGTCTAAGGTGATGTTCTGCAATATTCTTCATCAGCATTCGCTCGTTACTCTGACAGAATCCCGAACTCTGCAGCATTCAGCATCTCTCACGCTAACTAACTAACTAAGGCTACATCAATAATATCTATGCTCATGTATCACCCATTAATGTTTTAATATCATGTATTTTCTAACTCTGATTGGAAAAGCAAGGGGGGGATGATCATCACACCATGCTCATTTTTCAAATTTGTCTTTCACTTCATTGTTCAATGATCCCACCCCTTAATTTTTTATTCATAATGAAAAATTTCCTAGCTAACGTAACGGAAAGTTTCAATTCTATTAAGGACTCGGAGGCGAGGATTATGCCTTCTTCCTTCACTTTATTCCACAGCAGCATGAAGGTAAACAAAAGACTACATTTCCCATGAACCATAGGGAAAGAGTAGTCAAAAAAGACAACATGGTAACAACCAATGAACAGAGAGTATGAACGTCCAATCCACGATGAGAGTGTCCCACATAGTCCTTTGCTAGTGTCCTCTCTTCCTCTTTCGGAGCGCGACGACAGCTGACCCGCACTCCTCAAACATCCTGCTTTTGAGTGTCCGAACCTGCAAATAACAGAGACGTATTACTCCAGGAAACACAAAGGAACCCTGTTATGGAGCAAGACAGGTTACAAACATCAGTAAATTGTCCATCAACACTGGGAAAACATCTACTTACTGTCATACGGGGAGGGATCTCCTCCAGGAGTGACGGGCGGGATAATCCTCGCCTCCGAGTCCTTAATAGAATTGAAACTTTCCGTTACGTTAGCTAGGAAATTTTTCATTCTATGTCAGGACTGGAGGCGAGGATTATGCTTGTTCAAAGCTTGCCCACAACCAGCTGAGCCATATTCAGAACTGGTTTGAAATAGAACCTCTTAAACGTAGAGTCCGAGGACCAATTTGCAGCATTGAGGATATCCTCAAGGCGCGCACACAGGCCAAACGCCTTCGACGCCATTGCACCACGAGCAGAGTGTGCTCCAAAGTCCCAAAGGCTTATCCCAGCCTCCTGCATCACCCACCGGACCCACCTGGCAATGGTGGGTGAGGAAACCGCTTTAAAGGGTTTCCGGAGTGCAATGATCAACTGGCGTTCTCCCGGGGGACGGAAGTCTTCCGTCATCTCTTCATAAGCTTTTAGGCACTGAACCACACATAACTTCGGTGAGTCCGGGAACGCCGGGTACGAGATTACCCTAGTATGGCACTTTGTACGCCGTAAAAGGGTGAAGGTTACCCCGTCAGGGGTGACCATCCTTCCAGAAATATCCAGGGCCCGCACATCTGAAACTCTACTGCAAGAGATCAAGCAAAGGAGCATTGCCAATTTTGCTGAAAGCTCCTTCCGAGAAAGAAACCGGTTAGGCTGCCAAGAGAGAAAAAGATTAAGGACCAGATTCACGTCCCACAAAGCGGAGTAACGAGGTTCTGGAGGTAACGAGAGCCTCACTCCACGGAGCAACCTGCAAACCAAGGGTTGTTCTCCTATAGGCTTACCATTAACCAGGGTGTGAGCCGACGAAATAGCCGACCTAAAGGTATTAATGGACAGGTAGGCCAAACCCTCAGAAGCCAGTTGGGCCAAACAATTCACCACCTGAACCACGTCTGCGCCCAAGGGATCATAACCCCGTCACATACACCAACTGAACCACCGGTTCCATGCGGACTTGTATCTTTTAACTGTGCTGTCCGCCCAGGCCTTTGAGATGAGGCTCTCAGCCGCTCGCGAAAGTCCTGGGGCTTCCCATCTACCCCGGAAATCCGCCACACCATGAGAAACAGTGACCCTGCTGACACTAGCGGGTGAAGACCCCCGTCGAGATTCGTGAGAAGAGTGGGAAAGTGGGGGAGTAGGATTGGAAAATCCCATGAAAGTTCCAGAAGAACTGGAAACCACACTTGCGACCTCCACAGGGGAGTGACCATCACCAGGTCTGCCTTCTGCCTGAGAACTTGTGCCGAAGAGCGCGTGATCATTGCGAAGGGAGGAAACGCGTACCCCCGCTCCATGCTCCAATCCTGCAGGAATGCGTCCGTGTCCGCCGCCAGCGGATCCGGTCTCCAACTGAAAAACCGAGGCATCTGGTGGTCCAGTCTGGACGCAAACAGATCCGCTGAAAACGGACCCCACAGCTCGTTCAGGGCCACAAAAATGTCCGCGTCCAACCTCCACATGCTGGAGTCTCGGAAATGGCGAGATTGGAAGTCCACCTCCACATTGTCCTGACCGGGAAGATACTCTGCTGTGACGGAGATCTGGCTGTCCAGACAATACTGCCAAAAACTGGCCGCTAGGTTCGAGAGAGCTTTGGACCTGGTTCCCCCCAGATGGTTTTCGTATCGAACTGCGGAAATGTTGTCCATTTTCAGCAGAACACACGACCGCACCAATTCATTCGTCCAGCACCGTACGGCAAACAAACCTGCCAAAAGTTCCAGACAATTTATGTGTAATTTCTGTTCGTCTGGAGACCACAAGCCCCCTGTGGTTAACTCCCCGTAGCGCGCACCCCAGCCCAACCGGCTGGCGTCTGATTCGATTACCAAATCCGGGGCGGACCCGAAAATCGCTCGGCCATTCCAGGCCTCCATATGATCCAGCCACCACTGGATCTCGGCATTCACCTCTGGGGTGAGAGCCACCGTGTGCGAATAAGGGAAATCTTTCCTTAGAAAGTAAGCCTTGAGGCGCTGCAAAGCCCGGTAATGAAGCGGGCCCGGAAATATGGCCTGAATGGAGGCTGACAGGAGACCGACCACACGGGCGAGCTGATGGAGGGAAATTCTCTGCCTGGTCAGGACACGACGCAACTCGTGTCTGATCTTGGAGATCTTTTTGGCCGGAAGGCTGAGAGTGGAGGAGGGTGAGTCGATCACGAATCCCAGAAAGGTAAGCGATTGGGTCGGATGTAAGAGAGACTTGTTCTGGTTGATGACATACCCAAGATCTTGAAGGAGGTTCACCGTCATCTGGAGTTGGACTTCCAGTTGACGCGGGAAAGAGGCCATCAAAAGGAGGTCGTCCAAGTATACGATCATTCTGACCCCTCTTGCCCTCAAAAACTCCACCACCGGTTTGAGAACCTTGGTGAAGCACCACGGCGCTGACGAGAGGCCAAACGGGAGGGAAGCAAACTCGTAAATCCGGTTGCGCCAGGAGAACTGGAGAAACCGCCTGTGCGGAGGAAAAATCGGGATCACCAGGTAGGCGTCCTTGAGATCTAGGCGAACCATATAGTCGCAGGGTCGTAAAACATCTCTCAGGAGGTGAATCCCCTCCATTTTGAAATGGCGATAAACCAGCCATTCGTTGAACTCGCTTAAATTGATGACGGGCCTCTTGCCACCGTCTGCTTTGTCCACTAAGAAGATATTGCTCAAAAAACCTCTGGAATGGCGGATGGCGGGAAGAACGGTGCCCTTGTGAAGGAGGGATGCGACCTCCTTGTCCACTAGGGAGACATCTGGAGCCAAAAACTGAATGGGACGGGGACTTGACCGTTGAACCGGGGACCCTGTGATTTCTCTATGGAACCCCCTCACTGTTTGGAGAACCCAAGCATCGTGTGTTAGGGACAACCAAGCCTGAAAATGACTTTGCAACCGTCCCCCTATCTGTGATGGGGAAAAAATTTGAAGACTCACCGGAGTTGGAGGCTGTGGATCCACCGTGGAATCCTCTTCCTTTGCCTCTGCGGCCTCTGGTAGGGTAGAAGTTCCCAAATCGCGACTGGTCCTGCGACTGACCGGAGCCTTTCTGGTTACCCTGCTGGTGACCTCGACCGGCCGAGTGGCCCCTGCCTCGACCGGCCCCGTGAAAAACACGGGGAAAATCTTTCTTGATGGTGGATAGTGCCCTGTCGAGGGATGTGAAGGTATTCACGAACTTGCTCAGTTCCTTCACAAAAGGCTCGCCAAACAGGCCACCCTGAGCCACGGCGCCAGCCTCGGAATCCTCTAGGTCTCCTAATTTGGGATCTATCTTTATGAGCAGAGAACTGCGGCGCTCGGTAGAAAGAGCGCAATTGGCATTGCCCAGGAATATGACCACTCTTTGAGCCCAGTTGGAGAGGTTTTCCGGGGAAATAACAGAGCCTGACTCCTTGGCCTCTTCAGCCATATCTAAAATCTTCGTGGCCGGCCCTAAGGTGTCCAGGAGCCTGTCCTGGCAGGCCCTCCAGGACCTATCAATCCCTTTTTTGGGGTCTCGGATGAATTTTTGTAAAAAGGTGAACATCCTGGAGTCAATCTCGGGGGTGAGAGCTACCTTACCCTCCAGCGAGGGCCGAGGGCACTCCGCCCGCAAGCAATTACGGGCCTCCTTTTCTAAGGGTCGACGGATGTGCTCCGCCACATCAGCCGCCACCTTGTCCCCGGGGACCCACTCCGAAGAGCGGGGATGAACAATTTCATTCGGATCTAACATGTCTGAGGTACTCGAGGGGGGAACAGTAGGGCGAGAAGGAAGCCACGGCCTGGAAGGGCCGGGATCGGAGTCTGGATCACCTGACGCGCCCTGATCCATATCTCTAGGGGCAGGAGGGGGTGGGGGAACTACCCTTGGCTGTACTGTCTGAGTGTCGATAAAAGCTTGTCGCAACCGCTCAAAAGCGTCGCAATCCACCCCAGGCACCCGAGGGCGCTTACTCGGAGGGGAACCTGTGGGAAGGGGAACCGAGGGAGTAGGTAGGGCAGCTTGGGAACCCATGCGGTGTTCCAGGCGAGAAAATGCCTCATTTATCTGGCGCGACAGCCTGTCTTCCAGGGGAGAAATAACCTGACCCACGGCCTGGTAAATGGAGGAATCTACTGCCTCATAAAATGCATCCCCCCAGGGCATCTCCGCAAGAGGGTCTTCCTCTTCCGGGTATTGATCGTAGTACTCCATGAGCCAAGATAGCGGAGTGGCAACTTAACAGCCCGTAAACAGGCCTTGAACCAGAGCCTGGGTGTCAGCCAACTCAGAGGCGCAGCTGAAGAGCCACGATTACAGGGAAACAAGCCCCCCAGGGACCACTGCTGGCAACAAAAGAATATAAACACCACACCCCTATGCCAAGAGGTGCTCACCGTTCTGGGCTGGGTCCCTTTATGAATCCCTGGGCAGGGAAAGTACAAGACCTCCAACGAGGCGTTCTGTGAGCCAGATACCATACCCTGATCACCAACTGCTCTAATACGGCCGATCGCGGGTTAACTATACCGCCGACCACCGGTACAGACCCCCAAGCGGGCGTATGCCTCAGACCGAGCTCTTCGGGAATGACGCTCGTGGTGTTTGAATTCTCTGAAGAGAATCAAACCCCGCGATGCGCCTCCCGCGACCACCTGCGCCCTCTAGGGGCGGGAGGACCAAGAGCAAGCCAGCGATGCACCGTGTAGGGACGAGGAGAACCTCGACCCCGCGGCGTTAGTAAACAACTAACCAACGCGCTGGAGCGCGGAAACGAAAAACTCCGAAACGGGAGGAGAAAGCAGCGCCGAAGCGCGACCACAACACATGAAATAAAATTTCTCACAGCACTTTCAATAACATCATGGCAATAACCAGAGCATCTACGTGAAACAATTATGACACGAAACGCTAGCATTGAAATACCACCATAACCCCTTAAGCACTACACAGAGAAAGCATTGAAGGGTACTTATCTTGCTGCGGAGCAGCGAAGAAAGAGGAAGAGAGGACACTAGCAAAGGACTATGTGGGACACTCTCATCGTGGATTGGATGTTCATACTCTCTGTTCATTGGTTGTTACCATGTTGTCTTTTTTTACTATTCTTTCCCTATGGTTCATGGGAAATGTAGTCTTTTGTTTACCTTCATGCTGCTGTGGAATAAAGTGAAGGAAGAAGGCATAATCCTCGCCTCCAGTCCTGACATAGAATTCTTTATTCCCACCCGTATTCACATCCTATTGGAAACAATAGTATACATTTTATAGGTTCCCATCCATTTCTCCGGGCTTCGGGGCTGGTTCCCAGGGCATGTATCGTTTTCGTCCTTGGACTGTTTTCAAGAGTCACATCATCTCTTACGGCTCGCTCATACCACGCATGTGCAGAGCCACGTGGGTTATAGACTCCAGAATATCTCAAAAAAAGCTCAAATGCGTAATAATAAGAAAGTCAAAAAGACATATATTAATTTCAAAATAAAATGGTTTCACAGTATACCATCTATCTCTACTCTAATCCCATTTAATTTTAAATAGCCTCCCCGCGTTAGCATTAGTAAATTAGCTGGTTTAGTTTCAGCAAAGCAGATGCTTACCATATGAGCTTTCAAGCAGCCATTTTAAGAGGGTCGGTGCAGGTGCAGGAAATTCCCTCCAAGCGACAGCTCGTCATACTGCATAGATGCAGTTGACGCATGCGCAATAAAGTTTCCAGCGTTAGCAGCCATTTTAGATCTCACTCGAGTTACTGGTTAGTAGTAGGACACATAGGCAAGCTTTTTCTCTCTTTTATGTCAAGTGTGGTGCGTATTATTAGTATACACAATACACAGTTAATACAGGGTTATGAGTTATATGAGGGTTTTGCTTCCGAGCAAGTCTCTTTTCAATGAGCTCTTGCTCCATCAATCGCCTCGCTGATGGCATTTTGAGCCATCACAAAATTACCCATCCAAACCAGATGCCAACTTTAACCCATCTTATTTCCTTTTTCAGTCTTTTCGTTCTTATCTTCAGCTTTAATTTCCAGATTTGTCATCTTTGTATACAACTCTCCTTTCATTTCTTCTAACTGTATCTCCTCATACTTTCTTTTCTTTCTCTTTCCATTCACTTCATATTTCCTCCTCTTCTGACAGCATTTGCACCATATTATTATCATTAAGACTATTATTGAAAAGCAAACTAATGGAAGTATTATTTGACCTATATTTCCTTTCCCTATATTAGTAAACCAAGTCCTTATTAAAAAAACATACTCTTTGTTCGTTTTTCCCATACACTGTCAACCTCCAGTGGCTTCAATTCTTCTTCAAGTTTTGTAATATTCTTAATATATCCTCTAATTTCTGTGCTTTTATCCGGTATAAAATGAGTGATATGTTTATTGTTTGATTAATTAAAATCTTACAATAAAACAAATTCATACGATAATCCATTACATACACTGTAAATAGTAACAAATATTTAAAATTCAATACATCTTTTAGTGTTTACAATAAAATTCACACATTTAAAACTTTAAAAGAAAATATAATCAATCTTAGTGTTCTGTTTCTTACTCTTCGAGTTTTTTCCATACTGTTAGTAAAAATTTTACCAAAGCGGAGTTCATGACTATATCATCTGAGGAAAGACATCGGATCAATGCCTGTCTACATGTCCTTATCCCTCTTTCATTAAATAATCTCTCTTTCATTTTTTAAATCAGGACAGAGACATAGTAGATGAATAATGTTTTCCTCCCCAGATTTACACAGCCTGCATAGAGTATCGGTTCCGAGTTTTTTCCAAGGTGGTGCATGGGATAAGCCTGGGAGTACGCCAAATCTTGCATTGATAAAAATGTGTTTATTTTTCTGCGACCATGCCCTATCAAGGTATTGCTGTACCGTCTTTTTTGAGGTGTTTTCTTTTAGTAAAGGCGGCTTTGTCACTTATTATCGATAAGTGGTCTGTAATTTTATTAATAACTTTCTTAAATGATTCCTGGGTAATGGTCGATTCCCATATCGGCCTAACCTCAAATACTTCTAACGCTGCTTCCAAATATTTCCAGGTGGATGATTTAGTATTTCCATTAGTTTCTTTCCACAATAACTGGGACATTAAATTTCCCTGGTCATTTTTTATTCTGTTCCAGACTTTAATTGCATAACCTTTTCGTGCATACAGCTGGTTATTGAGGCCAAATTCCAGCCTTACTTGTGCTTGCGATGCATTATTCGGCAAATGAAAAAGAATTTTGAATGTTTTTGAAATAGCATTGTTAATAATAACTGCGTCTTTTCCATTTAAGGCCTCACTGCCATATGTTAAGGAGGGTAGTAGTTTGGCCGATATTACCTTTAAGAAAGGACGGTAAGTTAGGTCGCTAATTGATTTTTGGATAGACCTAAATGCAGCTATCAAGGCATTTGCTTTCCTATAAATTTCGAGCTTCTGCGGTAGAAAATTTCCATTGTTGTTGAATATAAAACCCAAATATCTATAGGCATTGACTTGTTCTAATTGCTGCTTTCCCAAAAACCATTTAGATTTATATTTTCGTCTTGCATTTTTTGAGATCACCAACACTTTAGATTTTGTTTCATTTATTACCATCCTATTTTCTTTGGAATATTCAAATATACGTGTTATTAAACGTTGCAAGCCCACTTTTGTATTGCTTAAAAGAACAACATCGTCTGCGTATAATAAATTTGATATATGTTTATCTGCTAGTTTGGGTGGATGAGCGTTTATATTATTCAATACCTCCGTCAAATCAACTAAAACAGGTTAAATAATACTGGAGCCAATACGCACCCCTGCTTTAAAGCCCCTGTTGTTGGTATTTTGATGGTAAGTGACCGACCATCTCCGATGCGCACTCTGGCCCAAGTATCGGTATATAAAAGACGAATCAGCTGTAATAATAGAGGAGGGATTCCTTGCATTCATGCCTTTTCCCACAATCGTTCTCTATTTACACAATCAAAAGCTGATTTAAAATCAACAAAGCATTAGTACAGAGGTTGTTTTCTTAAATTTGCTTTGTCCATTAGTACCGATAAATCTAAGATGTTAGTAGTTGTTCCTAAACCTTTAATAAAACCTGTTTGGTTTGGAGGGAGAATGTGATTATTCTTTACCAAGTCAGATACCCCTGCAAACAGTTTTGCATCTGTATCCTGTAGTGTTATTAGACGGTAATTCTCCGTCAGGGCCCAATTTTCCTTTTTAAAGACTGGAGATATTAGTGACCCTCTCCAAGATTCAGGTATTACTCCTGTCTGGATTATTTCATTAAAACCTTGGTTAGATGTTCTGCCCATATAACTGGATCCTCCTTATACAGTGCAAAAGAGATACCATTTGGGCTGGTGCCCCGTCTTTTTGTTTTCTTATTAGCATAGACAGATGTTCTTGTGTTATTTCAAATTCGTTATCCTGTTCTGGGTTTGCTGTGTCCTTCCTTTTATAATTGTTCGCACTTTTAGTTGTACTGCAGTCCGAGTTTAAATGGCGTACCAGAAAATTCACCCATTCAGTCTCAGTTCAAACTGATGCTACTATGATTTTGTCTGGTCTTGCTAGATTATTTATCATTTTCCAGAACTCCCTTGAGTTAGTTTGGTTACTAGCATAAAATATTTTTGTCCAATAATCATTTTTAGCTATGGTTTTCTCATTCCAGATTAGTTTCCTCAGGTTTTGATTTAGAGTTTTTATATTGTCTATTATTTCTTTTTTATTAGGAAACTTGATCAGCTCTTTCCTGAGTTTATTTCGCAACCGTTTCATCTTGCGTACCGTATATGTTAAATTGATTTGTGTTTCCATTTTTCCTGTTCGCGTTAGATATTCATTTTTGGCTTCAATAGGGGGGTGATGCTGGTTAGCTAATTTGCGTGTAAAGCTTACCCACTGATCAGTTTCAGATATAGAAGTTTTTCCTAAAAAACATTCAGTAACCAGTTTTTGTGCTAATGCACTTGTATGTTCTTTATTATTTGGTTTCCAAATTAATTTCCTATAATTCATTGTTCCAACCTGTCCTTGCATTGACAAATACCGTTGATGTTTTGGTTTTGTAAATGATGTCGTAATTATTTGCTGGCTATGATCGCTCTCCGGTAGCTTCCTTAGATAATAGGAGGTAATGTTGTTAAAAATGTTCAATGATACCATCGTATAATCAATTCGTGATTTCGCATTATGGCTGTAGAATGACCATGCTGGAGGTGAGTCCAGCAAAAGTCTCCCGTTGAGTATTCGTAAACCCAATGCTTCAATATCCTTCACAAGATTTAGGCCTATTTTAGTTTGTCTGGACTTAGTTGTTGTTTCCGTTACCTGGACGGGAATAAGCCATTGTTGGTCTTGTGATTGAGTGATATCATCTCTTGTGAATGGTACTAACAAATTTAAATTATAGTCTCCTGAAACTATAAAGTCCACAAAGGGATCTTCAATGATCTGTTCCAGTAAGTAACTGGTAAGGGTAGCACACATAGTCTTCCTTGAATTAGCTGTGGGAGGAATATATATGTTAACCAGCTTAAGAGATTTTACATAATCATCCATTTTATATCTTAATGCTACTGTTTGAACATTACAATTGTTCGAAACTATTTGCTTATGTTCTATTTTTAGATCAAGTGAAATAAATATTGCTAAGCCGCCACATGGGCGACCATATTTGTGTTGTTTAACCGCAGGTTCAAAGTTTCCTTTATATCCGTTCATAAAAAAAGGATCCATTACCCATGTCTCTTGCAGAAGTATGATCTGATAAGGCTTAATTATTTGAGTTATGTTTTCTAACTTATTACCTAATCCGTTTATATTCCATTAGCAGATTGTTATTATACCACTGTCATTACATCGTTTTTTCAATATATTTTGTTGTCTATTTTGTCACTGGTTGTTATTCCCATGCAAAGACATTGTTATCCATTTCTCATTTATCCCTCTGCCCTTCTCTATTTCTTTATCGATCGATAGGTTTTCTGCCTCTATGTTTAATTTTCTTAACAGATTCTTTAGTATGGAAAAGGCAGGGGCACCGTTTTTTTCCTTTTCATATTCTAGCATTTTTTCTACTTTTATCAGTGGCGTTGGGTATTCCTTTGGAGCAACTTTGCTAATTACTATTCCCCATCTTCGAAAAATGTCTTGTTCTTTCATAATTTGTTCCATAACAGACGGAGATGTTACAGTTATTATTGTTAGTGGCAGTGGACTTTCAGGGTTTTGTAAGAATCCAACACATTCTATGTCATTGGTTGACAAATTAGGTAATGATGGAACTGATTTAAAGAGGCAAAGAAGGTTGCCCCTGTTCAACATATCTTGCTGTCCTCGGGACTCATATAGTGGTTTAAAAATTAGCTGTTCTATCCTTTGAACTAGCGACTCCTTCTTGATATAATTTGATGGTTCATGCTGTACTTTATTTATAATTCTTTTGTTCTTACCGCATTTTACTATAACTAAATGGTCCCGTTTTAGTATACGGGTATTGTACTCCATTTGGTCTATTACTTCTATTTGTACCTCAGGGTCCTGGTTAACTTTATTGTTTGGTTGTACCCAACTTGAAAAGGGTTGATCGCATGGTAATTGTTTTGAGCTCAAGTCTGGATTCAAAGTTATATTATAGCCCCCTTGCGACGATTTGTGCACTCTAATGCCACTATTTAATTGTTTTACATCCGTTTTCACTACGGGATCTTTACTTTTTCCAGAGTTTTGCGAACTCATTATTTGTTCTCCCTTTATTTGTGATCTTCTGTCGGTGTTCACCCAAGCCCCTTTTCCCACACAACCATTTCCCTGTTTGTCATGAGTTATCTCCTCTAATGAGATATTTTCCTCGCCTCAGCAGGTTCATCAGTGAAAGGTTCAACAATATCGTTTGAGATTACTTCGCCTATTTGGATATTCCTTTTTTGAGCTTTCTGACAATTCAAGTGTTTGCCTGATTTATCAAAGATATCAAAATACTGGGTATTTGATGTTTTGATTGAATTCGACTGGACCCTACCCGTGTCGGCTTTTTGTTTTCCAATTGATTCCTCCAAATTGATTTTTTCCTTATAAGACGTGTTAAATGGCAGTCGCTCACGGGAGAGTGACTTTGTTAAATACTCCGGCTTAGCTTTATTTCTTGCTTTCCTTAATTTTTTCCTATGTCTTTTTGTCATTATAAATGATGTCAAGTCCACTTCTTTATCCTCTTGTTCATCATGTAACTCTACCACAGAGTGATCAGATAATACGCCTTCTATTTGTTTATTATTCTTCCATTGGTTACTTGGGATTATTGGGGGGATCCTTGGCCCTTGGCATCTAGTCAATTTGAGCGGTTGAATCCTCCATTTTTTTAGACTTATTTTCCTCTATTAGGCCCATACCTTCCTTTTTTATTAGTTTTTTATCTCCATTCAGTTGAAGGCTTACCTTGACATCTTCCAATATGGTGTTAATAACTTCGGGTATTGATGTTAATTTATTGATTATTGGTGCACAAGAACATTCCAGATAGGTAGTTGATTTATCTGTTTGAGCTCTAGTTATCAGACTATTTAGTTCAGCTAGTTTGTGATCTATTCCTGCCACCACGTTAGCCATTGTTCCTAGTATTTCAATTTGAACATCCATTTTATTCGATTGAAGTGACAGTGCTTCAATAGTAAGTGATGAGGTTTGGTAAAAAATATCCCAAATAGATCCCAAATCCTGCTTTTCTATGGTTTTAATATTTTTGTCCCACTGAAGTTCCTGCTTGATGTTGACTATATTTTTTTGATAATTCCTATTGTCCCGATTAGGTTGAGTTGATTCCGATTTTTTTCCTATACTGGTAACTTGTATTATTTCTTCATTAGTTTTTTGTTGCCTAACTTGTTGGCTGGATAATGATTTAGGTGAGACTTTTCTTTGTGTGCTCTGATCTGTAGAGTATGTTTCCAAGATTGTAATTTCATCATTATCTAAAAACATTATTGCTTCTAACGGGAAAGAGACACATCCTTTTTTTCTAATTTGACATTCCTGGGTCGATTCATCCATGTATTCACTTTTGTCACCTACTATCTTCTGGTTATCAGGTGTCATGACCCTACTTTGGACCGTATTTTTTCTTATTTCAACTTTGTCCTCTATAGGTAGCCTAGGTGATATTATTGTATTTCCAGGTTTTGTGATCTTTTCTTCCAGTGACAACTCAATTTTTGAAGCATCACCTATATTCCCTAGGTTTACATCCTTTTTGCATGGTGATATTATGCATAATAGTTCAAGGTCGCTAATTTGAGTAGGTGTTTGATCTGTTGGTAGCATTGATTGCACTAGCATATTATCCTCTACATCCACATTATATGTTATTTTGTCGGATTCTTGGTTTCGCCTTTCCCCACAAGATTGGGTCGTTACTCTCAAATTACTAGAAGGCTTGATTGGTGTCTGTAGTTTTATTATTTCAGGTCCGATTTGACCTGACATCATAGCCCCCGTCGGATCTTTCAAAAATCAAATTTATGAGGGATTTTTAAGGACTTTTCAAACATCCGCGCTATTGGGGATATTAGCGTCTGGTTCATATCTTTTGTTTGTGCTTTGACTTTTTTTAAAGCTCCTGATACCTGAGTGTTCCGTGAGCGTCGTATTGTAGGGCCAGATGCCCTCTCCCTTCCTGAGCGCTTTCTTGGTATCTTTTATGATTTCTCAAATATAATATCGACCTCTTTATGGGCTCTTGTTGGGCGCCTGCTTGGACACACCCCCCTCCGTACGGCCCAACACAACTCAATATGATCCACCGAAGCAATTCGACCCCTAAGTTAGTCCACCAATTTATTGGCTCCTTTAGTGGCCAGGGGGATGAGCGTGCGCTTGTTAGGTTTCAAAGTTATTCCTAGTTATTCCTAGATTTTTCTTGTTCTAATCAGAAGTATAGCTGCGCTTCTGAAGTTCCCCTTATTAGCTCCTTTTTCCGCTCTATAACTTCCCCTAAATAACTCTATGTAAGCCTGGGCAGGAGAGCAGCTACAGTTCGCTTACCACATCACTAATGAAGACCAACACCAACGCCAACTCCTCCTCTTCCTCATATAATCCTTCTCTATGGGTCTGCAATGATGCTGATGCAATAATACCAGATGTGGTTCGCAGTTTGTCGCCCTCTTCCACTTCCTTAAATTGCGCAATAAAGTTGTTAGCGCCAATGCTGCTTTCATCTCACGTAATTCCGGGTTTAATCCACAAAGCCCGGACTGGAACTTGAACTCCGTAGCAGAAGAGAGTTTGGCCCAAAAAAATGTCCCAGTGCGCCAGATAGGCCAAGTATAAATTGTTTGTCACCCAATCCTGCTCCTGGTCACTTTGGCACTCAACTCTCAATTGGGGGGGTGGGCTTTTTTTTTTCCTGTGCCTTTGTGCCCTTTTGCCTATGCTTTTGTGCTAAACTCCCCCATGTGACCGGCTCCACGCACTCCACACCTTACCCACCACCACCACTGTCGCCTCCTGAATTGTCTCCGGTGCGGGGGTGCAGTATGGGCGGGACGCCGCGGGAGCCGTAACCACGCACAGCCGCTGCACACTGAGACCGAGGATATGTGAAAGCATCTCGCGTCTCGGCAAACAGCGCGGCAGTTAGCGCGGCTCGGCGGTGTTCGCTCAAGCGGTACTCCGCAGTGGGGGAGCAAAATTTGAGGCAATTTGAGGCAAGGTAGAGGCCGGCAGCGATAGAAAAATGGCTCCCGGCTCGTGGACTCCAGCCCCTCCAGCTCCGGCAACAGCAAGCAACGGCAACGACAACTTACGGAATGGTAACCAATAGCAACCGTCACTTCTTGCTTTCTCATACAAACAGAGCATTGAATTCTTACAAACACAAAACGCCTGCTTCGGTATATAAGTGCAACAATGCTGTACTTTCAACATTTTACAGACTCCGCCCTCTTTTGCTAATAATATATCAAGCGCAAGTCGATTTTGTAAAACCATAGACCTAATTGCAACCAATTCTGTATTAATCATTATGAAACCTCCAGCAGTATCAGTCGATAGACGATTAACTACTGTAGATAATTGACAGATTCTGTGTGAATTCAGAATGACTCCCACTGCAGGTATTAATGCACCAAATATGTCACCTATTATTTCTGAAAAAACTAGCTCTCCTTCTTCGAGTTAGTTCTTTAGTGTTTTCATTGCTTCCAGTGATTCTTTTTACATGGTATACTTTCAGAAAGACTATTCCAAAGTAATAAATCCCGTACAACCATGCAGGCAGCTTGTAATAAGCATTATTCCCACACACATAGTAAACACCAGGAAATACGGGATCTGTTCCCCTTTTTAATCCCCATCATCCAAGAATTAAGAAATTATGTTCACACTCACTAGAACCAATAAATACATTGTTATAGTCCGTTTTTAATCTATGGAGGCAGGTATTTCCTGTCTTTACAAAATCTAGGGATGGGCGTAATTTGCGTAGTCACGCTACGTAAATCTCCGCGAAACAGTAAAAAATCTCCGCGAGCAAGCAAAAGTTCTGCGAACACGCGGAATTGCTTGTTCCGCCCGTTCGCGATGCTTTTTTCCTGTTCGCGAATGCTGTTTGCGTGCTCATGGAGAAATATCTTGCGAACACGCATTTTGAAAGCACAAACAAGCAAAAGATTCCATGAAGCCGTGAATCGTGGAATTTTTGGCAGTTCCGCGGAACGCGAAATTACCCAAATTCCGTGAGCGTGATGGAATTTACCGCCCAGGCCTAATCGCAGCATGTGTCTTGCCAGCTGTCTAAATTCCCTCTTTCTCTGCCCAAGGTGGAATATGGGTTTCTGTTCAGAAGCCTTTCTTTCGAAGTCCTGTCTCCTTTCTTCAACTAAACTCAAAAACACCTTTTTTTCTTCAAGTAATAAGCATGTTAAATTATTTTTATGTGCCTCTGCTATATCTATTGGTTTCACTCTGGCCTGTCCAGCACACGCAGTGCTCTCCCTTCACCACGGGATCCCCGCTGCTCAGCTGCAGTCCCTCTCCTTCCTTCCGGCAGCCTCTAGCTCTTCTTTGGGCACCGGAGCGTGGGGTAGGCTCCCGTCTGCTTCCTCCATTCGTGGGGCGCCCCGCCCACAAACAGGCAGCTCTGCATGACTTCCGGGTTACCTGGCAGTGGCCCGGTGGCAACCTCTCTCGGCGTGAAGCAAGTGTGGGTAGGCTCCCACCGTACAGCAAACCCGCTTTCTAAGTATGCATGAAGCGGGGTGGGCACCCGCTCTCCCCAATCCGGCACAGAAGCGGGGTGGGCACCCACCAGCCACCAACAAAAGCGGCGGAAAATGCGGGGTGGGTACCCGCTTTGAAAATCTGCATAAGCGGTGTGTGCTCCCGCTCCGCTGGGCGATAATGCAAGGGAATCCCCATGTTGGGATTTCCCCTAGATGAGATGAAGCTCCGTGCTGCGAAGCCCCAGCCCTCTCCTCCTGGGCAATCAAAGTACACTGCTCATGAGGCGCTTGAAACCAAAAGTTCCAGTCAGCAAAGTCCTGGGGGCACAAGGCTGAGCTGAGGCAGGCCAGCACACAGGGCCCTCCAGCAGGGAGGCAGTCCCTCGTGGTGGTTCCTCCTGGAGCCCAGCAGCAGCAGCTCCCAGCATCAGAACAAGCACAGGAATAGCCCTTTTTCATGGGGTCACAGTCCCTATCTTTATACCACTTTTCCCCTTTGTCTGCAAAGCACAGGGCTTGGGGAAACCAGTTGTAACTGGTTCTGGAGCACTCTGTTTACCAGGCCCCTCTTCCCTATTGGTAGGTGGAGGCTCGTCATCAGACACACCACAGGGAGGCGGAGACAGCATTCACTAGGGCAGACACCATCCTCTTCAGAGACCAAGGACTTCTCCTCCCACCACTCCAAATGCAGATGTCCCATTCAGCCTAGCGCTGACTCACCCTGCCCCTCCTGGAGCAACACACCTCACCAGCCCCTGTCACCCAAAAGCCAGACATGCAATTCACATAAGGCATGCAGACACATAGCACACAGAAATGCCAACTTCTAAAAGTGGCATTTCAAAAATACATCTGCGCACACCATTGCGTAGCATTTATTATCACTATTCAAAACATACCAAACTTGACTACGCTGTGCCTCTCATATCAGAGATTACCACTGAAACACTTATCAGGGAATCCCCAATGCATTCCCATGGGAGGGCAGCCCCACAGTAGTGAGAAACCAAAATGGCTGTTTGTCACTACCAGGACATGTCACACACTTAAGGTACATGCCCTATCTTTTATCTACAATGCACCCTGCCCATAGGGCTAGCTAGGGCCTAACTTAGGGGTGACTGATATGCAGTAAAAGGGGGTCATGGGTATGGCATGGCCCACACTTTAGGTTCCACGTGACAGCGGCACTAACACTGCGCGCACAGGCCATGCAATGGTGCTGCAAGCCCACCAGTAGCATTTAATTCACCAGCTCTGGGTATATGAGATGCCACTTTACAAGGGACTGACAGGTACATTAAATAGGCCAAACAGGTGGAGACCAATCTTACCATATTTAACACTGAGAGCACACGCACTTTACACTGGACAGCAGTGCTAAAGTGCCCAGAGGCCTAAAACCGCCAACACCATGTCAGAAAAAAGGCTGGGAGAAAGGCAAAAAGTTTAGGGATGACCCTGCAAAAAGGGCCAAGTCCAACTACATACACAAATTCTACAACATTTCTTTGCATAACTTCGTTTTGGTCTCACTGCAACCCTGTCTTCAGCCATTTTAGTCTAAGAAGATTTCTCTTCCTTTTCTTAAATTGCTTTATAATTTTATTTTATTTTGTTTTTCAAGGAGGTCTCACTTCTTCTTTGTGAATCTGCTCTGCATTTATTTCTTCATCACTTTCTTCATTTAAATCTAGATTCTTGAGTTCTTCAAGAATCACGTAGGTCCATTCAGGACCCTTGAACTTATTGTTCAATATTCTCAGTCTTTGACTTCTTCGACTAGCTTTCACAGTCGACTGCCCAGACTGGCTAGTAACTTCATTCACTTGTTCAGGGTTCTCACTTGTTTTTCTTAAATTATGTTTTAATCATTTGACTCCACCTGGCCAATTATCTCCTTTTCTGACCCGTTTAGCTTGTTCTGCACTTTCTTCATCCCTTTCGAGAACTCGTTTATTTTCCTTAAGTTGTGGCACAATCTGATTTTCTTCGTCTTTAGAGTCCCTCTCTATCTGTCCTTGTTCAGGTCTTTTTAATGCATCTTCATCTGCCTGAACATGTTCTTCTTCCTCTATCTGTTCCTGTTCAGATCTTATCTCACATTGCCCTTCTCCCACCTGAACTTGTTCTTCTTCTCCTAACTGGTCCTGTTCAGGTCTTACTGCAATTTGTTCTTCTGCAGCCTGAACATGTTCTTCTAGGTCTGTCTGTCCCTCCTCAGGTCGGTGAATGTGTTTGTTCACCTCTGCCTGAGTATGTTCTTCTCTCCTCATCTGGTCCTGCTCAGAATCTCCCGTAGCTTTATTCACCATTTTCTGAGTGTGTTCTTCTACACCTATCTCGTCCTTGCTAATTTCTTGTCTTTCTAATTTTGTTTGACTTCGTGTTTGAAAAATCACCTCAGGTATGTCAACCACTGGTATCTAGTCCTCCTGACTTGTGCTCGGTTACTCTTTATCACCCTCTTCAACATCTATTACTCTAGATTCTTCAGCTGCACAACCTTCAGCGGCCTCAACTGCTTGAGTCAGTTGCGTTCTCTCTTCATCAGGGGCTGGAACCCTTTTTTTGTGACTGGCATGAACCCAGAAAGGCACACCTGCACATTTCACTGTTGACACGACTCTCTGGTGTGATTCTTCACCACCACCCAATCTCCGGGATTCAGATCATGTGCTTGATCTGGCTGCCTGGCAACTGCGTCTTCTCCAACCTGGTGAGAGACAGAACGCACTAGGTCAGCCAATCCTTTGCAATAATCCAATACCAGATCATCAGATATATTCAGCAATTTATGTCCTGGTATAAAGGCTTGTCTCATTGCTCTTCCCATGAGAATCTCATGGGGACTCAGTCATGTGTTTCTGTCTGGAATACTTCTGAGTCCCTAGCAACATAAATATCAAATGTATAGAATTGTAATAATAATATGCAACAAACAAATACATGCCCCAAAATTCGGGGACTAGTGCAAAGAAATCACAGGTGCTAAGTTAAATGCAAACAAGTGCTCCGTGAAAAAACATGTGTATAAAACTATTAAGAAGAACTGCAAACCTGTAGTGGTAGAAGTAGTACTAAATTAATGAGAGGGATTCTGTCCGTATTTTAGAGGGGACATTTGTTATACTAAAATTGATTTATTCAAATTGGTGACATGTCTCAAACTGAAGAAATACTTTGCAATGAATCCCACACCTAATAAAGAAACTGCATCACTAATGATTAATCCATTGTCTAATGTAATCACAATTAAGGATATACAAGATACTATGATGTTACTCTCAATTACTGAAATGGAAGATGATCCGATCACAATAGGGAGGGTGCTTTCAGATTTAGATATTAGACCTGACTTCTCGATATCAAGTGGCCTAAAAGAGAAATCTCGGTGGTCTCCGAATCTTGTCAGTGGTAATAACATTGAAATATTCCACACTTTGGTTACCAAAGATTTAGATAAAACTGTTAGGAACACTACATCTTCTTTTAGATATCAGCAAGATAATCTAACAGTACAAGAAAGGCAAGCGTTGAGAACTTTAGTTAATGATTCTGATTTGATTATTAGAAAAGCAGATAAAGGTGGTAATCTGGTTGTTATGAATAAAATTGATTATGAACAAGAAATATATTCACAACTGAATAATGTACAGTGTTACCAGAAGATTCCACATAACCATGTGTTTTCTCTTTCAACTAAGATTAATGGATTATTGAAACATTGGCATGATAATCACCTTTTAGATGATGAAGAGTTTTTGTATCTGAAGGTTAATCGACCTCGCTATCCTTGATTGTATAAGTTGCCTAAAATCCACAAGGACCTCCCCTTCCCACCGGGGAGGCCAATTGTGTCGGGAATAGGGGGACCCACGGAACGTCTATCCCAATATGTTGATTTATTTTTGCAACCATTGGTTATCGATCTGCCCTCCTATATTAAAGACACTAGGCATATTCTGAGTATTCTAGGAGATGTGTGTTGGGAAACTGGTATGCTGTTGGTGACACTAGATGTGGTGTCACTTCATACCAGCATTCCGAACGATTTGGGTTTACAAGCTATTCAGTATTTTCTGTCCAAAAGAACGGCAAGTCATTGGGAACATACCCAAATGCTACTGACTATGACTGAATTGATATTAGACAATAACTTTTTTCTTTTTAAACAAGATTGGTTTAAGCAGATTCAAGGAGTGGCTATGGGCTCAAAATTTTCACCGGCGTATGCCAATCTATATATGGGCTGGTTGGAAGAAAAGGTGATTTGGGGCTTATCAGGCAGTAAGAGGCAAAATTACATTTTATTTTGGGGGCGTTATATAGATGATTGCCTTATGATTTGGACCGGTACAGAATAATTGTTGCAAGAGTTTATTGATTACCTTAATAACAACGAATTGAACATTAAGTTCACAACAATTTCAAGTACATCAAAAAAAATTTGGGGGATGTAGAGCTGTATGCTATTGACACTAAAATTCACAGTAAAATGTATCGTAAACCCACGTCGTGCAATGCTATTCTACATGCAGAGAGTGCACACCCCCGACATCAGATAAGAGCGATTCCATTTGGAGAAATGGTTAGAGCTCGTCACAACTGTAGTGAAAATGTAGAATTTGTTAATTGTATTGAGGATATGGGGAGAAGATTTTCCCAAAGGGGTTACTCAAACAAAGATATTGGATCAGCCAAACAGAGGGTGTTTAAGATTAAACGACTATCCACATTAAAGCCTAGTCAAGCCACTATTTCGAAAATAACACCTATCAGAATGATTACAGACTATACCCCAATCAGTTTGACTTTACGCAAAAGCCTAAATACACATTGGCACATTTTGCAAGCTGACAGGGCTCTGCGAGAATTTTTAACGGATAAACCGCAGATTAAATTTCGTAGCGGCCGGACTTTAGGATCTATGCTAAGTCCCAGTTACCCTTCTGATAATAGAGACTTGGTTGACAAAACTCACCAAAGGTTTTTTCAAATGTGGACACTGTGGCATGTGTAAATATGCTCTAGACAAAACTAAACAGTTCAAAGATAAGCATGGTCGCATGTACAATATTCTTTCTAATATTAGTTGCAGCACTAAATATGTTGTATATGTCCTTTTATGCAAATGTGAAAAAATCTACGTAGGTAGCACAATAAGAGCTCTAAAGGACCGTGTTAGTGAACACATGAGAGCTATTAAAAATTATGATGCGAGATATCCTATTGCCGAACATGTTTACAATTGTAAAGCGCAAGGTGTGACGAAATCTTTTCAATTTTATGGCATTGAACATGTTAGACTTGATCCACGTGGTGGGAATAGAGAGCTGAAACTGCGCAGACATGAGGCACGGTGGAACATGCGTCTGAAGGCTGTGGAGGATGGTCTCAATTATGACCAGGAGTTACAGTACTTTTTAGGAGATTAATATCAGGGGATATGTGAATTATTCTCTTTAATATTGGGCAGCCTGGTCAATCGTGCATAAATTCCATATGTGTTCATTGGTATGATAATGACAATTTGAGTTTTATGGGGGCATTGTTTGCTCTGAATTCCTTTATTACGACAAACTTTTTTTGTACCAATTTTAATTTTAATAAATACACTTTCGATTGTGATAGACGGCCTGGATATTTCTGTATCCATTCATTTACTAATTAGTCACACATGGGTATACTGCTCTGTTACTTTCTTGTTTTGTTAGATCTTTATTTTTTTAACTCAATGAATGGGCTCGGATTAGCATCTGATGTATATTTTGAATCAGTAATTTATCAATTCTGATTCTGCTAATATGATGGTTATCATTATGTTCTGTTAATTTAATTCACATGTGCACCGTTATATCTGTTGGACTTACCCGAAATTAATACGTGATGTATTATTGATACATTTAGGTATGGCATAGAGCGTCACATCTCCAGTTTTTCCAGATAGCCACATCTGCGATATTGCTATGTAATATGGCGCTCATCATTGTATCGTTTGGAGGTAGTTACTCTTTCTATTTCTACTTCTCTAATTCTCACGGGAGGAGCCTTATGGCTGGAATACGCATTACCGGTATTCGGGTTTCTATTTTCGCTAGAGGCTAATCGGATCTGTAATAATGTTCTTTATTTTGTCTATTATATTCAGGTTCTGGCGCACTTTTTGAATTATTGATGTGACTCATAAAATTGACGTATGGTACTTAATGTTACAACCTTAGTTACAGATATACGGGCTGTGATATGATTTAGACATGGCGCCCATGACTATAGTTTGAGGGTAGTCACTTTCTTTATTTCTACTCTTTTTTTACTTATACGGAAGTAGCAGAACGACGGAAGCACTCGTTACCTGTACTCGGGTTACAAGAGCCGTTTTTGAGGTGAGTTGGGTAGGGTTGCAGTTCGCAGTTATAATTTTTGGGTCCTAGAGTACTATAAGGACGTAAGTAACTACAAGATTCTTTTGCTTGTAGGTCTACTTACATCAGGGACGACTTGCTGAAACAAACTTGTTTGCTTTTGAATGTTTATACAACGCGACATAGCCGTTAAATAGGGTAAGAACGTGATACGCGTATTTTCTTGCTGTTTATATCGGCGGTTTAACTAGTCTAGTGATATATTATACATATATTGTTGTTTCAGGTGGTTGAAAAATCGGGCCTTACGTACTTTGGTTGACTCATAAAGAATATGAAATATATCGAAATTGGAGAATAAATTTTGCAGCTCTACAAGACTTTGAAAGGTGTTGATATTGGTTTTTAGTCATTTCATTAGTGTATTGGTTTATCGTGCCTCATGTGTGACGCAGTCATTAATTTATTACTACTTGTACTACTACAGGTTTGCAGTTATTCAGAAATAGAGGTACAGATCTACTTATGTTATTGTATTAGACACATACAGCATGTTACTCACTAGGGTTGGTGAGTGAATCAAGTATTGGTATAAATTCATGTTGTCACACAATTTCAATTTCGTTTTTCGACACTGAGCATATTTTGGTCAATAATTATTATATACGCTGACTTGTTAATAGTTTTATACACATGTTTTTCACGGAGCACTTGTTTGCATTTAACTTAGCACCTGTGATTCCTTTGCACTAGTCCACGAATTTTGGGGCATGTATTTGTTTGTTGCATATTATTATTACAATTCTATACATTTGATATTTATGTTGCTTCTAGCCCTGAGGAAGTCGTATGGGTTAATCCCTTCAAAACGACGAAACGCGTTGGGGAGTGGAAGAACCATGTGAATAAACAAGAAGAACTGAAGTCTCTATTGGATAAAAAATTTCTTACTGTCAACATATGCATTAATTTGTAGCGTGTGCATCAATAATATTTATTGTCTATATCAATCTAGGATTGAGCCTTTAGGGATCTTGGGTGGTGTTCCCTTTGTTGATAGCACCGCTGTTGATTTCTGATCTTTCTATATAATTTTGTGTAATCTTGTTTGTAGCGCCATACAGCCTTTCACACCCATTAAGTATCCAATACTTCTGAGTCCCATCAGAACAAGAGGTAATGCTTCTGGCCAGTTCAGCGATGTGGATGCACACACTTTTGCCAGTCTTGACTTTATTGTGCCATTCATTTGTTCCACCATTCCAGAAGCCTCTGGGCAATATGCACAGTGCAGTTTCTGCTCAATTTTAAATGCTTCACAGATTAATCAAATCTTTCATTGTTAAAATGAGATCCTCTATCTGACTCCAAAGTTACTGGAAAACCAACACGCGGAATCGGTTCTCACAACAATAATTTAGCAACTGTTATGCTGTCATTTCTCCTAGTAGGACATGCCTTCACCCACCGTGAAAACAAACATACTATTATAAGAACATACTTCAATCCCCTGCATGGTGGTAATTGTATGAAATCTAACTGCAATCTTACAAATGGTCCTTCTGCCTTTCCAATTTTTCACCTACTGACCACTGTCTTTCTGCCTGGATTTATTTGTTGACAAGTTAAACATCGCTGGCAAAGACTTTCTGCGACCACCCTAAATCTTGGATTATACCAATTTTGTTTGAAAAGTCTGATCATAGCATCCCTGCCTACATGTGTGTCTCCATGGTACATTCTGGCCACTTGTGAAAGCAAGCAGGCTGGCATGACTGGTCTGCCATCTGGAGATATACATGCGTCATCTTCTGCCCTTCTCTCACAACCTGATTTTATCCAATTTTGTTTTTTACTTACTTCTACCTCATCCTGTAACTGTCTCACCTCATCCCATGTTTCAAAGACTGAGAATAGCATAAGTTGGCAGCTGATTCCACTTGTTTCAATTTTCTTATTTATTGCCATATAATTTCTTGCACAGTACTGAGCAATCTGGTCAGCATATCGATTACCAGCTGTCACATAGTCATTTCCTGACGGGTGAGCAGCACACTTGACCACTGCTAATTCTTTTAGCAATTGTATTGCTTCCAATAATTCTTTTACAAAGTTTCCATTCCTTATAGGGGATCCTGAAGAAGTCATAAATCCCCTTTGCATCCAAAGCTGACCAAAGTCATGCACAACCCCATAACCATATTGGCTATCAGTAAATACGGTTACTTTCCAATTTTTCCCAATTTTGCATGCTTTTATTAAAGCAATCAATTCGGCTACTTGTGCAGACTTAACTCCCGGTAAACAGGATGCTTCTGTGACTTCAGAAATTTTGCATACAGCATAGGCTGCTCTCAATCCTCCTTCCTCTAGCCTCAAACAAGAGCCATCAACAAAAAGTTCATGGTCGGGTTCTTTCAGTGGCTCTTCCTGTATATCAGGGCGGGGCTTAGTGCACAATTCTGTCACATCTAAGTAATCATGGTCTATTTCATCCTTGACTTCTTCACAATGTGCATCTGGTAATAGAGTTGCTGGATTTGCCATTGTGCACCTGATCACTGTCACATTTTCTGCTCCCAAAATTATTCTTTCGTACTTAGTCATCCGACTAGGTGTAAAATGCTGTGTTTGAGTTCTTGTTAAGAGAATCTCGACTGAATGTGGAACATATACCTTTACTGGATGTCCCATCACAATTGACTCACTCTGTTCCAAACTCATACAGGTAGCAGCTACTGCTTTTAAGCAACCAGGTAATGCTGAAGCCACAGGATCCAGAGTAGCAGAGAAATATGCTTCTGAACGTTGGCTTAATCCATGTCTCTGGGTTAAGACTGAGAGTGCACAACCTTCTCTCCCACAGCAAAATAGTGCAAATTCTTTTTTATAGTCAGGCATACCTAGGGCAGGGGCCTCACACAGGCAATTTCGTAACTTTACAAATGCTTCCACACTTTCATCATCCCAAACGATTGGATCTTTCACTCTTTTTTGTGGCATTTGAATTAATGGTTTTGCTAATAAGGAAAACCCTACAATCCATTGTCGTCAGTACCCTACTACTCCAAGAAACATTCTGATCTCTCTCTGGGTCTGTGGTAATTGCATTTGCTTTATTATTTTAATTCTTTCAGGGGTCACCTTCCTCACTCCCCTTTCTATCTGGTGACCCAAATATTTGACTCCAGTTTGACAATATTGTAATTTTTCTGGAGATACTTTGTGTCCTCCATCAGCCAAGTGATTTAATAATGCAATTGAATCAGTAACACAAGCTTCACGAGATTTGATGCCACAAGTAGGTTATCGATATACTGCACTTAGACTGAATTTCTGGGCGTGACTAATTTTTCTAGACACTTTTTAAAGATTTGATTAAAAATTGAAGGACTCTCTGTATACCCTTGAGGTACTCAGTTCCATGACAAAATACGGTCTTCAAATTTAAAAGAAAAAAGTTACTGGCTGTCTGGATGTAGAGGAATGGAGCAAAATGGCTGACACAAATCAATCACTGTAAACCATCCTGCATTCTATGGTATCCGATACAGAATCATTGCTGGATTTGACACTACAGGACAACAAGGTACACAATCTTATTAATCTTTCTTAAATCTTGCACTAGCCGGTATTTCCCACTAGGCTTTTTAAGACCAATTATAGGTGAATTACATGGACTGCTCATTATTTCCTTTAGGCTCCCTTTTTTAATCATTCGATCAGATTTGGAAGCAACTCCTGCTTTGACTTCCGCACTCATTTTATATTGTCTGGTGTTAGGGTAAACTGCACCTTCTTTCACAGTCACTTTCACATGGTCTACATTTGCCATCAGTCCTATATATTTTCCCGTAAAATCCCATACTTCTGGATTCACTGTTGTTTTCAACTCTTCTGATAAGTTATCCTTTGACATTAATGAATATTTTTTGTCCACTTCAGTGCCGTGCTTTCCAAGCATTATTTTGTAGACAATATCTACATCAGGGGTCTGAATTGCAACACTATCAGGTGTGCAATAAATTGTGCAATTCATTTTGCACAATAAGTCTCTTCCTAGTAAATTTACTGGACTGGAGTCGCACACCACGAATTTGTGCATATCTTTAAAGTTGCCAATGCGCACCTCCATGGGCTCTGTAATTGGGGTTCTAATCTGCTTATTAGATACGCCTACTACTTGGAGTGCTTCTCCCGAGAGGGGTAGGTTTGGGATGTTTGCTGTTCTCACAGTAGAACGGGTAGCACCAGTGTCCAACAGAAAAGTGATGTCATTACCTTCCACCTTCCCATCAATAAATGCACCTGACTGATCTACCGGCAAGGATGCGCCAAGTATGCACTCCTCCTCCTCCCCCCTCAGGCACCGTCATTGTTCAGTGTCACTGTCACTAATATTTTGCAAAAGATATTGTGAAATCACAGAATTTTTCTTACCACTTCCTCCTTGAAATTCGGCATCTGCACTGTACTTTGGCTTGTTCACAAAATTTGGCATAGGGCCAGGTGGCACCTGACACTGCTGATTTACAACCTGCTGCGGTTGATTCATAAGCACCCCATTCTGCATCTGTGGATTTAAATTTTGGTTTGGGCCATTATTATTCTGAATATTCTTCCACTCGTTCTTCCAATGTCCTAACTTTCCGCACCCATGACAAGGACATTTCTTTTTCGCTTCCTCTATGCTCATTCGTCCGATCGTTTTACCACCACTCACGGTATTATCACTTTGACCCTGTTCTTTCATTTGACCATCATTCTGACTGTTTAATTTAAGTTCCTGCTGTTCTGCCAATTTCACTTTTGCCCACATAATGTTTTCCTTTAATGTTTTATGCCTTGCGTCTATATCGTCCCCACAGTATTTCGCATATTTTAAAATGTCATCTATGGGCTTTCCCTGAATCAGCTGACTCGTTTCTGGTTTCAGACCATAGACAAATCGATACACAAAATGTTCCATATCTCTATCTCCAATGTTTTCAAAACCCCTATACTGTTTAAACACCTGCAACAGTCGTTCATACTATGCATAAACAGACTCATTCTGCTCATGGGTTGTTCTATGTATTTTTACCCAATCTGTTTCTTTAGGAGGAATTGTCCCTTTTAAGTAAGTAATTACTTGGTGGTATTTCTTCATTACATCATCTGAGGGTGCACCTGTTTTTGGGCCCCTTGGATACTCATCACTAGGCCAATCCGCTGTGATTTTACATTCTGTCCATAAATCAGCAGGTACCACTATATCAAACAAACCATCCAAATCTTTCATCAAAACCTACGAAACCTTCACAAACCTCTCAACCTGTTTGTACCATTCAACTGGTTTCTATCTCTATTTGGGAAAATCATTCATAAATGACAAAATATCTTGTCGACTTCATGGAACATGAATATATCCATCACCAGGTACTTCTCTCATGGGACACAATCTTTCTACTTTCCCTGACTTTTTCAACATATATGCATTAGACACCTTTTTTGCCTGTGCATCTTCCTTTTTCTTTGTCCACCTGATTGTCCACTTGTCAATGTCTTCCTATTTTTGGAAAATATTCATCAACTCTTTTACCTGCATTTTCTTTCCAGACGCATTCATATTTTCTAAATCTTTGTCAGTGAATTCCACTCGATAGGGTTTCTGTAATACTTTTGATCTCCCTAGATCTATTCTCATCTCTGAAGCAAGTTCTGTCAACTTTTCATGAAATAATCTTGCATTTCTAGTTATGCTCCTACATATAAACAACAACTCTTCTTCGCTGTAGGTATTTAATCTATTTATTCCCACATTTCCAGCTATCATTTCTCCCAATTCCACTTTCAATTTGTAAATGTCTAAAATCTTTGGAGGTGAGCTTTGGTTTTCTACTCCCTGTACCCATCTCTCCAGATCTTCTGGACTTACCACTGTAGCACTTCTGACTCCTGATGATGTCACTGACCTTCCTTCTTTTGAACAGCTCGGTGTAACTTTTCTCGGGTTTCATTTACCTGTTCTCTTATTGGCAGATCCATAATGAAATTACTGAATCGCACTCACTGGCTTGATCATCAATTATCACAATTTCTTTTCTACGATTATTCAAAGGAGTTGCCACAACTGGTGGTTTTGCACAATTTACCTTGTCTCCATATAATGGAAAAACGGGACCTATAGTTACAGGTATTGTCAATGCTTCAGGATTTATATTCATTTGGGTTATTTTCTGTATTTGTTCCTCTCTATTTTTATCCAACGCTTCTTTTTCTTTATCCTGAAATACCCTATTCGCTGTTGGATCATGTATAATCTGTGGAATCAAAGGTGTTCCTAGAACTGGCACGCTTGGAGTGACTCTACTGGGTCCTTCCAGATACGGTGGAGGGTTTTTAGTTAAAATATCCTCCATATATTCATCTTCTGACTCTCCAAAACCTGTCATTGTCAGGTGTTTTGTTTTCTCTTTACACTTGCCCCATGACTGTTCTTCTGCCATCAATACTGGGTATAATCCTTCTGACACCATCGCTTTTCTCCATTGTGTCATCTGACCTTCGCGTGATTCTCTCAAATATCTAGGGAAATGACCCATGTATCCCCCACTCCTGTTTTTCACTCATTCATATGATTCAGTCTCCCATTCTTCTAATGCCTCATATTGTGTCATCCTGGGTCTTAGATCTAAATCATTCATCCGCATTCTCAAATTCTGCACAATTCATCCATTAAACGTACCATGTTCTGGAAAAGCCAAAACACCATCACCCTTCGTGTATTCTATTCAATTCACCATCCATACACATGCATGATATCCTCTCTCCATCATCATAAATGAAGCAGGCGTTTTTGGTGGAGGTATAGGAATTCCCTTCCCAGTCAATACCGGTTTATCTTTCTTAAAGAAATTCTTAATTCTCTTTACTGGTGACATATTTCTCTTTTCAACATGCATTCTATGCTTTGAATACATAAAACAATAATTTGCAAACCCTCAAGCTTTTCTGTCAGGGCGACTTACACTAAATGTCAAATGAAAATCAAGCATACAATTCTTCTTCAACCAATCCTAACACAGCTTATATTCCTTCGACCAATCAAACTTAGGCTCACGCTGTTCGTTTAACGAATACTAGCGTGGCCTTTTTGTGACGTCAGTATCACTCCTTACTACTGACCCCTCCTTTACAAATTCGCGTCAGTCAAACGCCCACTGTTTCAACCTATTCCAGGACGGCTCACTGTGATGTCAGTGCAACTCCGGCAACTGACCCTCCCTTTACAAGGTAGTACGCAAACTAATTTTCTTACAATTTTGTATTACATTTTCGTTAATAACAACAGAAAAACATTCACTACTCTGTCTGTTCCACTAAACCAAAGGATAAATTATTTCTTTTGCTGGGAGTAAAACCTTCCGCTTACTCTTCATACACTGCGAGTAAAACCTTCCACTTACCCTTCATTCAAGCTCAGAAGAACCTGCTACTCCTTCGTTGTTCCCCTTACTAGGTGATATAAAACCAAAGTTTCACCAGCGAACTCTTTTGCTGTCAATCACTCTCACTTGTATACGAAAATAGTCCCTAATACAACACTGTCATTCCTGCGTAGCTTCTCAGTGCTATTCCAACAGACGAGTAAACTCACTGCAGGATGGCTTCCATTTACCACCCGCTATTCATTCCCCAGGAATTTCCAGACCACATAAAACAAGATACAAACGGGTTTGTTAAAACATAAATCAATAACTCAATAATCAATACTCATCACCAAACTAGTCAATAATAACCATAGCTCTGTTTCCAGAAAACTGATCCAGTGGCGAACCAGCCACAAATACTCCAATACCATATACTCACCAGGGCCCATAAACTCACAAATTTCACACACACACTGACCAGTTAAACCGCTGGAGTCTAAGTTTTTGTTGTTTCTTATTTCAAGATTAGTTTTCTGTCATTCCTAACTAATTTTTCACTGCTCAAAAAGTTATTTCCTCTGGTCAATAAACCAGTAGTTGAACTAGTTGATGGTGAAATTACATCAATTTAATTTTCTTTGTAATGAAATAACCACAGACTCAGGAAAGTTTTAAGGCTTTATCTAAATTAAATGCATGTGAAACATTTCAAAGTACAGTACAGTCTCCGTTACTCAAAGGAAGGAAGATTTGATTAGTCAATTAAACAATCAAATTTATCATTACTTTGCAATGACGTTGCATAGAGAGGAGAGGAGAGGAGAGAGAGAGAGAGAGAGAGAGAGAGAGAAAAGCACTTTTGCACATTCACAAAAATATAATTACCTAGGATGGTGTGAAGACCAACCCCCTGGCCAAGGAGCTGGGAAGGGTCCCCAGGGAAAGATCAGGCGACATAGGCTTCAGGACAGGATTCAGGACAGGATAGATGACCTCTCTAACACCAACGCTTGCGTCGCACCCCTATCTGACACTCTCTTCCTCTTCGAGATTCTTCCGTGATCTTCTTCTAATTTAAGTTAGTCTAAGGTGATGTTCTGCAATATTCTTCATCAGCATTCGCTCATTACTCCAACAGCATCCCGAGCTCTGCAGCATTCAGCATCTATCGTGCTAACTAACTAACTAAGGCTACCTCAGTTATACCTTTTTAATGCTCATGTACCACACATTAATGTTTCAATATCATGTATTTTCTAACTCTGAATGGACAGGCAAGAGGGGATGATCATCACACCATGCTTATTTTCCAAATTTGTCTTTCACTTCATTGTTCAATGATCCCACCCCTTAATTTTTTATTCATAATTCTTTATTCCCACCCGTATTCACATCTTATTGGAAACAATAGAATAAACTTTATAGGTTCCCATCCATTTCTCCGTGCTTTGGGGCTGGTTCCCAGGGTATGTATTGTTTTCGTCCTTGGACTGTTTTCAAGAGTCACATCATCTCTTCCGGCTCGCTCATACCACGCATGTGCAGAGGCCATGTGGGTTATAGACTCCAGAATCTCTCAAAAGGCCCAAATGCGTACTAATAAGAAAGTCAAAAAGACATATTAATTTAAAAATAAAATGGTTTCACTGTATACCATCTATCGCTACTCTAATCCCATTTAATTTTAAATGCTCTCCCCACGTTAGCATTAGTAAATAAGCTGGTTTAGTTTCAGCAAAGCAGATGCTTAGCATGTGAGCTTTCAAGGGGCCATTTTAAGAGCATCTCCGCAGGTGCAGGAAATTCCCTCCAAGCGACAGCTCGTCATACTGCGTAGATGCAGTTGACGCATGCGCAATAAAGTTTCCAGCGTTAGCAGCCATTTTAGATCTGACTCGAGTTGCTGGTTAGTAAGACACAGCTTCTTCTCTCTATTATGTCGAGTGTGGTGCGTATTATTAGTATACACAATACACAGTTAATACAGGGTTATGAGGTATATGAGGGTTTTGCTTCCGAGCAAGTCTCTTTTCTACGATTCCTTGCTCCATCAGTACTGCAACTAGAGGCTAATGCAAATTATACTACAGAGGCTCTAGGCCGGGAAAAGGTGACTTTATATAAGTAGCTTAAAGTAATAGTTATTACAAATCTGACTTCACCAGTGAATTGTGATTTTAATAAATATTTCAAAGAGTCCAAAAATGAAAATTTTGAATGTTTCCTAGTAACATCACAATCACAATGCTATCCTATGGAACAGCAAGCCTTGCTACAGTGAAAACAGATTTTGGTACTTTGTCACTGTAAGGACATGTATAATGTTATATTTTTTCATGTCCTACCTTTAAATATCATGCATCCTTCCTTAACGGCAGAAAGACCTACCTAGAGGCTACTTATTGACATTGTCAAGTTACAGTTTAAAGTCTGCTTTGGTCAGGCTGTAATGGCAGGCCTGAAGCCATGTTTTACACTGTTACTGTAGTGAATGGCACATGGGGTACTGGACAGCACTAATGATATCCGACTTACAGGCCTTGAGTAAAGTTTATACCATATACTAGGGACCTATATTTAAGGTAAATATGCCAATTGGGGGCAAACCAATTTGCCAATGTGGGTGATTGCCAGAGGCGGAGGTTAATTCAAGCATTATATCCATCACTTTTTTTGATTCGCTAAGTATGTTGAGTATGCTCAGATGTGGATCCTGTGTTCACTGTGACACAGGAATCAATATATACCTGGCTGATGAGCCCTAATGTGGGGGAACCCAGTCCTGGCTTTCTTCTGTGCTTGTTCAGAGAGGATCTGGCCTTGGAAATCTGGCTGGATGGTTCCAACTGGAGCAGCGTCAAGACTGATATGCATATGGCTGGGTCCAAACTGTGGTGGCATAGTGGACAAAAAAAGGTGGATTGGGATGCAGTCCCTAGTGATTGCCAGTGGCTAAGATTAGTTCAAGCATTTCATCCATCACTTTGTTTTTGCTACCCGATGTGTGACAAATGTGTCCAGATGTGGGTCCCGTGCTTACTGTGCTGCCTGAACCAAGCTATACGTGGGTACCTAGCCCTAATTAGGGCAAAACTGGTCCTGGGCTCCTTGTGTTCCGGTTAAACGAGGACCTGGCCTGGCAGTTCAGGCTCGTCTAGTCCCATTGTAGCAGGGTCAAGATTGAAGCTTTGTATATGGCTGAGTCAAACTGAGGTGGCATGGTGGGGAAAAAACAAGGGATTGGGATGTGGACAGGAGCGATTTCCAGTGGCTGGGATTAATTCCAACATTCTATCTAGCGCTTTGTATGCCCAGACGTGGGTCTCGTGCTACTGTGCCACTAGAATCAAGCTGATAAGCCCTTGTTTTTGATCTTCTTGTATGAAGTTCTGGCAAAGACACTGACTAGGCAGAAGTGCAGATCATTTTGGATTATCGCACTGGCTAATGCATAGACCAGTTCAACAGTTCTTGCCATAAAGAAGTCAAATGGACAGAAGTCTAGTATTCTTATAGCAGATGCACCTCTGCAGATTCAGTCTTTCAGCCTTCTGACACCTAAACCCCACTTTAGCTTCTTGGTGGAGGTATTCCTATAGGAGTAGCTTCAATGAGGTGGGGCCATGGCATCAGTATTACCCTGGACACAAACAGATGGGTGGGAATTAGTGTAGCAGGATTACATGACAGGAGATTGTCTTTGGCAGTTGTGACCTCCCAGGCAGGACGCAGACCAATGCTCAGCTTTGGCAGTTGCAAACTCTGGGCTCAATTTAAAGTGGGTGTTTGTCTTCTGTAGTTATGGCTTCTGGGCCAGATCAGGGCACCTGCATCAGTGGTGACAATGGCTCTTCTTGCGTGTCAGCACTATTGCTGAGCAGCATCAGTGCAAATCTTTTGGGCATGTGCAAGGGTTTTGGATGGCACTGTTTTGCTTTCAGTTTAATGTTTTGGTGCCGTTCATAATGGGAACAACTCAGTTAGAGTGAAAGACTCCTCATGACACGGCTTCACTCCCATGGAGCATCAGCTTTCCTTCTGGACACTATACTCCTCCAGGGCCTGGGACTTGTCTGCCATCTCTGAGAAACAGGCTTCTAGGCAGACCAGCAAGTTGCAGACTAGATTTCTGGTGATGTTCTCTCACCTCTGGGAGACTAGATATCATGCAGACACCAGCCCTAGTCACACAGCAGATCTTCAAGTACTCTTCACAGCAGCTTGAAACTGGGACAATGTGGGATGGTTTGGAACCCCATTTATACAAATGTTTCCAGTCAGGAGCTGAGGATCCACAGTCAACGCCTTTGGAACTGGTTGGGATAGTTCTCTTTCAAATGTTATTATCTGGCTGTCTTGAAGACACAGCCTTTGCGTGAGCTGATGGCTTTCACAGCAGATAGCAATGATTTTGAATGCAAGCTGGAGTTTAAAAAATAAGAGCACAATAAATTGTAAGATTTCTGCACCTGGCTGTCATCATGCTTCCAGAACAGTAATGAGGGACAGACAATAGGGCAGGCCATGCTAAGAGGCTTCCTTGACCAACATAAACTGCTAACCCACCCCTCTCCCCTACAATGTACCAAATGGCAGAGCTCAGGAAGAACTAATCAGCAGCTATTTACTCATTGAATTTCTAAGGGTAGCCCTGTCTCCATCGTCCCTTACATTAGTGTGTGGGTCTGCACCCAGCAGTCACAGGAATCCACTGTCTCTGGAAGCTGTAACCACCCTCCATTAAGTGGCATACCAGATGATGGGTCATTATAAATAAATCCAAATAAACCCCAATAAATCCCATTACTCAGACTCTTTCTATACACAGTCTTACTACCACACATGTGCTACACTGCCAGTGCACTCACACACACTACACACACACAGAGTGTCAGAGCAGTTGCTCATACTTAAGCAGAACATTATACATTTGGGGTCAGTAGGTCTGGTCAAGACTAATGATTAACAAAACACAGTATGTTATGCTGTGTTATGTTATGTTATCTTGTCTTTTCTTATCTTATCTTATATCTCATCTGTATTTGTATAGCCATGACTCAACGGAGAAGGTTCCTGGTGCTTCAGCTGGAGCTCTATGGCCCCAGTCAGAGCAGGGATTAAGTGAAGAGCTAGGTCTTCAGTTTCTTGCAGAATTCAAGGACTGAGGAGGTGCCTCTGATGTGCAGGGGCAGGTCATCCAAGACTTTAAGAGTGAGGTAATGGAAGGCATGACTGCTGGTTCTTATTCTGTGTGTGTCAGAGGGGGTGGTGACTAGGTGTCTAGCTGATTGGAGATGTCTAGTAGGAATGTGGAAGTTTATGCAGTTGTTGAGGCACATGCAGCCAATGCTGTGTAATGCTTTTGAATGTGTGTGTGAGGAGTTTGAAGAATGCTCCTTTGTGAATTGGGAGCCTGTGGAGCTCTTCGAGGTGTGGGTGATGTGAGTGCGATGTGGGAGGTAGAGGGTGAGCCTGGCTGCTAAGTTTTGTAATATGTGGAGGCTTATGGTCAGTTGGGCATTGATTTCAGCATAGAATCAGTTGCTATTTTTCAGCCTGTTCATGATGAGGCTTGGGTGATGGTTCTGCAATTTATTACAATCTTCTTAAGTATCTTCAGTGTGTGGAAGCAGGAGATGGAGACTGTGTTCACTTGGCCAGTCATGGTGAGTTGGTTGACAATTATTATTCTGAGGTTCTTTGAGTGGGTTGCTGGGAGGTTGTGGGTCTGCGTTTGGCTGGCCACCAGATAGGGTGTAAGAGCAAGGCGTCTTTGCCAAAGATTACTACTACCATCTTGTCCGTGTTGAGCTTGAGGGAGTTAGTTTTCATCCATCTGGTGACTTCAGGCATGCAGGCGGAGAAAATGCTCAGGGTTTTTGGTATCTTGTCTGAGATGGAGAGCATGAGCTGGGTGTTGTCAGCAGAGCATGCGATGTTGATTCCATGGAGGCGGATGATACTGGCACATGGGGTCATGGAGGCGTCGAATAATGTAGGTGTTGTGCATGACTAACTCAGGACATTTACCGGAGAAAAATGTCAGCCATGAGGGCAAGCTTAGAGAGCCTCTTCAGTTCAAAAAGCAAGTTCTGGGCCATATTTTACCATGGACAGGCCTAGGTTTCTGTACCCATGATACTTTAGGTTTGTTTCACATCCAGACAAAAAGTTGTGATACCAGTTTTACATGCAGTGGAGCACTCAGAGAGCGATACAAACTTCTTTACCGTGCAGTTCACATCCCTGCCCTAACAGTCATAGAGAAGATAGGACTATAATGAAGGCTCTCTAGCCATCTGACCATGTCATATAAAAACAAAATCAGGACTGTAAGGAAGGTTACAGAGTCTTCAATATAAACTCCAATTTAGTTTCTTATATGGGTCTGGTTTCAATGTGCAAAAACTGTCTTTCCATGCAGAAGTATATCAAACCCAAACCTATTGGCTTTGCCAGTTGTTTTTTAAGTGTATTCTGAAAACCTCTTAGTCTGAATTGGATTTAAAATTAAATAGTACTACTGGAATTCAATCACCATTTGTTGTGTGGAGCCAATGTGATTCCAATTACTAGAATACTCCTGCCATGAAACTCTTGCTGAGTACATCTCATATGATATATCCAAATGACTACCCACTTAACTTCAATAAATATTTTAATGTGGCAGGAACGCATATTTGTAGGACACAGTTTTCTGTGTGGAAGCTCAGTACTTCTCCTTTTTTCCTTCCATGATAGGATTTGCACTTTTGTGTGACTGTTGTCAGCCACCTCCCACACAGTACACTCATCATTCAATTTTTCTCAGTCTTACCAGATGGCCATCTCCCACATCCACAAATGGGTAAATTACTCCATTACCTCTGGGTCCACCTCTCAACCTGCTGCTCTCAAACTGCGGAAGAGAGTGTGGTTTGCTTGAACACAGTTTATGTTCTCAGGAACCTGGGACTTGCCTGAGAGAAGCCCCAGGAAACTCTTAAATATGAGCTACACAGCTGCTGTATGAAGTCTTCTTTTCCGTCATGGTATTGAGACAGCAGCTCGTGGTCTCAACCACTTTTCTCTTCTCAACTGAACGACATTAAACTTCAGCACAGGCTCAAATATTTCAATGATGACATCACATGAGGCTTCAGCCCTAGTTGTAACTGGAACATTCTGCATAATATAATTGAAACATTCACATGTTGTAAGATACACAGTGAAAGCTGGTGAACTGTACACCCAATCAGCAAACAAGACAATGTTGCTGTGAATCCTGTTTGGACTATAGAACACTGTAAACATGTTTCCATTCACCAGTATTCCCTCTGCTAAACAGTCAATCCTATACAAGCTTTGCAAATATTAACCTCATAGGCATTACAAAAATATTATCTTTATACTTCTTGTATTCACAATATGCAGGCAACATGTCTTTAACTCTAGGCTCCAATATTCCATTTCAGTGAAGATGAAGGTACAAAAAACCACTCTGCCAAATCATAAAGGACTGTGTAGATGACTTAAGCATTACTAATTCAATTTTTCTGAAAACCTATGGATATATCAATGGTAAATTCATACTATGTACTTTTGAAGCCCCAAAGGAGCGCCATGGTCCACTGGAGAGTAAAGCAAAACATATATTGACTGCATGTTGCAAAAACAAAAAAGCATGAAACTGATGTTTGCTTAAGACAAGCAAATGTTCTGCAGTATTATACCATTATAATTAAAGAAAGAGATACATATAAATCTCAAAAGGAATCACTGATTCATGAATAGACAACCCTTCACTAAGATGCCTTTAACCTTGGACATATTCACTGATTAGAGAGGCCAAGTCCAGGGGAATACAGCTGGAGCACCTATGATATCACCGTGGCTACAAAAAAATTAGCGGTCTTGCAAAACTGCTATTATAGTGAAGTAGTCCATGTTGGTTAAACTTGCTGGCAAGTGGCAAATATTAAGCCCGCTATTTTTATTGCACGTACTGGTTCAACAGTTTAGTCAGCTGCGGCCTATGCAGGTAAGAACGGTGGGGCTGTGGGGCCAGGTGGGGGGGATTTCGACAGACGACAACGAGGTAAAATTTAGATTTTTCACAGCCTGGTGGGCAGAAAATCTGGATTTTATTAAGGACACGGAGGCTTAGATTATGCAAATCTCCTTTATTGCCACAGCTCAGCAGTAACAATGAAGAGAATATAGAACTTCAAACAACATTCCATTACTGTATATAGTCCATGAGTATGCAGCCATCTTCTTTCTTTGTCAAGTGCTGTGAACAAGAAATAAACTCAGAAAAAACATGACTTCAAATTTGATGTGGAACGAATAATTCCTTTCTTTAACAATCCATAAACGTCTTATTCTGGAAGAAAAAAGACACAACAGGTCAAAATGTAAAATCCCTAGGGAGGGTTAGAAAGTGGAGGGATAATCTTGGCCTCTGTGTCCTTAATAAAATCCAGATTTTCTGCCCACCAGGCAGTGAAAAATCTAAATTTTATGGCACGACACGGAGGCCAACAGTATGCAAGTTTAAAGTGAACTAAGTATGTTATCGATCACATCATTGATTGGTCTAAAATAAAAAAAATGTAACATACTTTCATTTGACCAGTTAGCAGCTCTAAGAATATCCTGGAGCCCTCCACCTAACATAAAAGCTTTAGAAGCAGATGCGCTTCTAAGAGAATGTGCACCGAAAATAGAAACATCGACACCACTCTCATTCATCACTTCTTTCCCCCATCTTGCGAGCGTGGGGGAAGAAACTGCTTTAGGAGGGAATCTGTGAGAGATCAACAGCTGAGTTCCAACTCCTCTCAGACTTACAGTTCTCCTTTCATACTCTTTAAGACATTTGACAACACATAGACTTTAATTTAGTGGAAAGAAAGGATAGATAGTGGAAAGAAAGGATAGAAGAAAGAGGATGACATAGTTTTGATTCTTTTCTTAAGGTAAAAACAAACTCCCTCAGGCTGGTAAGCCCTGCTAGTAACGTCTAATGCCTTAACATCTGAGGTTCGCCTGAAAGAGACCAAGCAAAGTAACACAGTAAGCTTATAGGAAATACGCTTAAGAGAGAGGTTAACGTTATCTCCCCAAGAAGAAATAAGTGGTAATACGTTTCTTAAGTCCCATAAGGCTGTACATTTCGGAGTTGGAGGACTAAGAAACCACATGCTTCTCATAATCTTTCTTGTTAAAAGGTTTTGCCCTACTGAAACACCATCAACTAAGGAATGTCCTGCAGCTATTGCTGACCTATAGACATTAACAGTTCTGTAACTTAGGTCAGAAGCAAACAGTTCTGAAAGAAAGTTTACTACGTGCGCTAAATCAGTTGAAACGGGATCATAGTGTGGTTTCAGACACGAGGGAACCCATTTGTTCCTTGCCAGTCGATATGCCTTCCTTGTTCCGGATGCCCAAGACTCAGATATGAGTTAGAAAGCATCTTGCGAAAGGCCAGGGATTTGCCACTGTTGCCTGAAATCTTCCAGGCCTTCAGAACCATTAGACCTTGGTCTATAAGAGGATGTGATTCTCCCTGAGGACCCAGGAGTAGCTGCCTGAAAAGTGGTATTAGAAGTGAGAGGTCCATGGTCATTTCCAAGATGAGTGGAAACCATGCCTAAGACCTCCAAAGAGGGGTTATCACCTCCATGCTCTGTAGATACTGGCGAGTATGTAAGAGAAAATGTGGAAGTATGACAAACGTCGGGAAGGCATATGGCTTTAAGCCCTGCCCATCTTGGAGGAAGGCATCGACCCTTGTTGCTTGAGGGTCCGGCTTCCAACTGAAGAAATTCGCCATCTGGGTGTTCAATCTGTCTGCCCCCATTGCTCTTGGATTGACATGAATATCCCTCTGTTTAACTTCCAGTTGCTGGAATCCTTGAAATTCCTGGAGAACCAATCCGCTACCCCACTGTTCAAACCAGGGATGTGTTCTGCTGTGATGGACAGATCCTTGTTCAAGCAATAGAACCAGAAACCCTTCGCTATTTCCGTAAGACCCTTTGAATGTGGTCCCCCCATCTTGTTGACGTATTTCACTGCAGAGACATTGTCCATGCGCAACATTATATAGCATTTTATTGAATTCTGGGTGAAGCTTCGAACCGCAAAAGGATCTGCTAGAAGTTCCAAGCAGTTGATATGTAGTTCCTTCTCCTTGCGTGTCCAACAACCTCCTGTTGAAGAGTCACCACACGTGGCACCCCAACCCTCTAGACTCGCATCTGACTCGATTATCAAATCTGGGCTTTCCCCAAAGATGGCTCTGCCATTCCAGGTTTTCTTCATTCATTAGCCACCAAGATAGTTCTTTCCTCGAGTCTTCGTCCAAGCGTGTCATCTGGGTGTAAAATAGAGTTGACTTCAGTGCTTTCGCTTTGAGTCTCTGGAGAGCCCGGTAGTGTAGAGGACCCAGAAAAATCGCCTGGATGGTTGAGGAAAGGAGACTCATGACCCTGGCTAAGAATCTCAAGGGAAAGACCTCCAGAGATAGCATCTTCTGAAGTTCTTTGCAGAGTTTCTTTATCTTTTCCCTCTGTAATTTCAGTTCTGCAGACACTGTGTTCACCATGAAGCCCAGAAATTGGGTTGCCTGACTTGGTGTGGTACATGATTTTTTGACATTTATGACAAAACCTAAATGCTCCAGAAGTCGAATAGTAAGACTTATATAGCGAGATACTGTCGCTTTGGACTGACCCATGATAGGGATATCGTCCAGATATATTATTAACCTCACGCCCCTTTCCCTTAGCCAAGCTACTACCGGACGTAAAACCTTAGTGAAGCACCAAGGGGCTGAAGACGGACCGAAGAGGAGACTGCAAAATTCCCAAAGATTTCCCATCCAAGTGAATTGGAGGAATTTCCTGTGGGGGGTGGCAAATTGGGATGGTTAAATAGGCATCTTTTAAGTCCAGACGTTTTAAACCCTTTCCAGGCGCGGTGCATTCATTGGGGCGTTGGGGCGTAGCCCCCCCGCCTGCAGCTCCCTCGGCGTCTTTGAACTTAAGGTAACGGAATCAGTTTACTTAAGTTCAAAGACGCCGAGGGAGAACTGACAATCATGTCAGTCAGCATGACGTTGGACGGCCCACCCCCTTCAGAGTCTGAAGGGGGTGAGCGGTCCAGCGTCATGTTGACGGACATGATTGTCAGACGGACCAGGGGCAACAGGCAGCAGCATAAGTGTGCATGAGTAGGGAAGGTCAGCAAATTTTTGCGCCGTGCCCAGTCATGCGCACTAGTGTCTGCTCTGGCTGGCACATGCCCATTAGGAGAGCGAGGGTTGAGCAAAGGCTCAAACCTCGGTCTCCTAATGGGCAGGCGGGTGAGTAGTAACCGTGCCCTAAGCCAAACCTGGTGCTGCTGGCAGCACCAGGATTGGCTAAGAGGGGCTGTAGGCGCCAACGGACCTGAGGCGGCGCGGACGGCGGACCTGCTCAGGTAGGATTTTTTTATTTATTTTAAAACTCCCCCCTCCCCCTGTCCCCACCCCCACGTGCCCCCCCCCCTCACGAGCCACGACTGCTGCTCTGAGAATGTTAAGTACTCAAATATATTTTGTTGTTGGACAAAGTAGACATTAACTAGGGGTAAATCTTGGTCTCAGCAAAAGAGAACGCCTTTCTGTATCCACTTCGATATAGTGTATTGCTTTTCCACCACCTGTTTCCAAGCACCTGCATTTTTGATTCAGCACTGCCTGCTGCCAAGTTTCCTCGTACTGCATCTGCCAGATATGTCTGAGGGATAGTCCCGTCCATCTGGAAAGTAATGTTCCACTTTTAGATGCGAGTTTGTTCGCTGCTTGCATTTTATTGTGTGACCACTGGGAAATACTAAAAAAATCTCCACGTGTAAAGTTATGATATAATTCTGATTACTTAATGTTTGGTGGTTGCAATAATAACCTTTCTCAAAGGCATAAATAATTTTGTCTCTATTTGCATGAAATATACTGTACCTGGCGAATACCTAATGTAAAATAGTTTATGTACATCAATACAGCTTTCCTGAAAAGAAAAGTCAGGAATATGGTAGGGAACCACAATGTGGTCAAGACTTAGGTGTCATAGTGACTTTGTGCATATCATTAGCATGGTTGCAATTTACTAAAATATGACATTTTAAGGGCAGTGATGGTCAGAAGCAGTTTTGCTCCGTGATTATGGATCACAATTGTGTATTGTTTCATTGGTTCTGTCAACCTGACGTCTGTACTCACTTCCAGGTCAGGAAGTCCAAGTCTGAGGAAGCATAGGCAGTGGGAGACTTTAACATGAAGACAGTTTTCAGTAATTGCTTGTGGTGTGGCTTTCTGTTCCCATTAATGTGGCACCGTATTCTTGCTTCCCTTACCCTCGCTATTTCTCCCATTCCTGGTTCCCTAGGATTAGTGGGATTAGGCAGGTTAGATTTCCCTTGCTTCTTGTTTGTGCAATACCTCCTCCTGAAGTCTGAATTACCTGCTGAGCCTGTCTGTCCTCAGAGATTCGAGAAGCAGACGAGTGGCACCTGCGTGTCTCTCTCTCTCTCTATCCCTTCCGCAATTTCCCCCCAGTAATCTTCGACTGTTGTTTGTGTGTGTGTGTGTGCGTCTGTGCGTGTGTGTGTTTGTGTGTCAACAGAGAGTGAGCAGAAGGTCTGGGATTCTCTAGGGCATTGACAGAGTGCCAACAGACTCTCTCAGCCCTTTCCACTGCAACAGAATTTAGGGCGTTCGTTGGTAAAGAGCCCTGTCCCATAGAGAAAGCGATAAATCCTGTGTTTTGATAGGGACAACGTCATTGGTGTGGGATAACACGGACTGCCCTGTTATCATCCACTTTCGCTTGCTGCCCCTTTCTGTCTCCCTTTACTGTCACTCACTCCAGCTTGGAAATACCCGCTGCGGTTTGCAACTTCTCTTCACTGTCTCTTGGCGTCATGCTCATCACTGTCATCCCACTACATCTTGCTGACAAGCGTCTGTCCCTCATCACCTTCTGCACTCTGCTGCACTTCCCTCTCTGCTCTCCACCTCTCTCTTCATTCTTAACGCCACACTGCACCCCAATGTACTTAAACTGCCCGTTTGTTTCATTCCACTTCTGTCATCTGTTGCCCTCACTGCCCTTCACTTCTGTCACTGATAACCACTGCTTTACATTCCATTCACTGGGAGCATCGCCGCCAAGCACTAATCGTTATTGTCCTAATCTGCCCAATGCCGTTATCCATGGCTTCTTGATTTGCTCTGTCGTCATGCCTTGTACCTCGCTTTCACACTGGTGTCTAGTAGATCGAAAGATGATGATTTACTGATTTGTGAGGTAGAGAAAAATGTAATACAGTATAAAGGCAGAGCGAGGTGAAGTAGAGAAAGGTAAGGCAGAAAGAGAGGGGAAAGGTTGAGCGTAAGCCGTGGAAGACAGCAGGAGGTAAGAGTAAACTGCAGCGAGGTAGAGAAGGTGTGCAATCTAAAGAGGATGAGCAATGTAGGGAGACTAAGATGATAAAGCAAGGGATACCTGAGGTATAGGTAGGGAGTAGACAGCGTTGTTGACAGAGAAAGAGATAAACAAGAGAGGGCAATAACGTTCTTGCTTTCTGAAATATCCTTGAAAATGCACCATTTGACCGCTCTCCCCCCGAACATCCCTTGATATGTTCGGGCCCGCAACCATCACCACAGTGTACCGGACGCAACTTTTACGCCCACCACTTTCAAATGTCACCAGCCACCACTGACCCTTTCCCTTCCACATGACGTCCCTTAGGAGGTGTATTCCCTCCATCTTGAAGTGATGGTAAGATACCCATCAGTTTAGATTTATTAAGTTTATGACAGGTCTCTGTCCCTTGTCCTTCTTTTCTACTAAGAATATATTGCTGATGAAACCTGTTTCTGAGCTCTCTATTATAGCCCCTTTTGCTAGCAAATCCCTTAATTCTTGAGATACTAGTTTTCTCTGTTCTTGAGAGAAGGTTATCTCGTGAGGTCTCTTTGACTGAAAGGGGGTATCCATGAATTCTATTTTGTAACACTTGACAGGTTCCAGAACCCACGGGTCTTGAGTTACCAAGGTCCAGTTCCCAGAGAAAAGGGCTTGTCTCCCTCCCACCTTTATAGGGGTATCTGAAAGGTCTTTCAATATTCCTACCTGCGGAGAATCCTCTGTTTCTTCTCTCGCCTTGGAATGGTCTTCCCTTGCTTCTTTGCCTTTGAGGGAAGAACGGCTGGTTTCCATAGAAGGATGATTGTTGGAAACTTGATCCTCGTCCCAGAAAGGGTCTTGAGGTCGATTGGCCACAGCCGGGGAACCGACCCCGCATTCTCCCGGCCCTTCCAAAAATGTTGTCTTGGAAGACTTTTTTAATGTTGCGCTGCACTTTCAAATTGAACTAAATGCGCCGACATATTTGGCCATGTCATGAATGTGATCCTCTCCAAAGAGGAACCCCTGTGAGGGGGCTCTTCCCTCCTTGTTTGTCAATTCTATGAGCTTAGAGTCAATTTTGAGGAGTACGTCCTTCCTGTGTTCATCAGAAATGACAGTGTTTACATTGCCAAGTAGGCAGATGGTTTGTTGGACCCATTCACGTAGCTCCTTAGGGTCGATAGGAGTTCCCTCGATGTAGGCACTTTCAGCCAAATCGAAAATTTGGGTTAAGGGTCCAATGGTGTCCAGAAGACGGTCTTGACATGACCTTAGGCTTTTGTCGATACCTTTTCTAGGGGTCTTTTGCACCCTATGCAATGAAAGCAACGACCTAAGGGTCGAGTTCGGGGGTCATTGCAATCTTGTCTGGAAGAGATGGGCGAGGGCATTCGGACTTCAGTCTAAATCTGACTTCTTTGGGGATCTCCCTTCTCAGCCAGAAACTAATGAAGTCTGCTACATGTTGGGAAGGTAGCCATTCAGGAGAAAGGGGATGTTTGATTAAAAGGGGGTCGAACATATTGTCCCCGAAGGGGGCGCTAATGCCCATTTTTGAGCCTGAGGTCTTGCTTGCCTTGTCAGTGCTTCCCAAAGTTTTGTCTCCCAGATCTTCAATGTCTGTGTCAAACCCTGATGAGCAGGAGAGATCTATCTCAGCCTCATCTGGTGTGTCACTGTCAATATGTATAGGGAGTTTGGGGTCAGATTGTTGCCCTTGTGTGATGCCCAAGGCATTATTCTGGTCACCGCCTGAAAAGCGTGAATGAGCTGCTTTTCCTGTTTTCTTTGTCTTTTTAGCACTTTTAACACGGTGTTCTGGTGCAGCTCTTTTCTTTGCGGCCTTAACTGCCCCTTCTTTTGCGCCAAAAGTATGTGCTATACTGGTAGAGGGCCATGCCCTTGACTGGGATTCAATTTTTGTTATTAATAGTCTCATTAAATGAGTCCATAACTTTATCCATGGCCTTAGAGACCATTGACTCAATCATACCTTCTAAGTTTGTATTAGCGTTGAGTGACATTATAAAATCCCTTTCTTTTCCCTTTTTTTAATGGTTTATTATGATTGTATGGGATTATTAGCATTATCCCCAAGGTAAAATAGTAAAAATCCTATATGAATGATAATATAGCCCTGAAGGGTTAACCTGAGGGGTTACTTTTTCAATGAATTGTGAAGGTAGGGGTTAAGTTTCCCGGGTAGGGCGTGTCCGAGCTAATTTCCTCCTCTATGACGAGTAGAAAACGATCAAACAGCAGCAACTGTCAAGTGTTGTCTGCTGCTCCTGGTGAAAGGACAGAACGCCGTGGGGAAACATGGCGGCGGGCTGACGCCAGTCTCGCGAGCCCCCTACCCAAGAGAGGAGATAATTCTGTTATATTGTGCAAAGTAGCCTATAACAGCTTCTGAATTAGCGTGAAAACTTTTACATCAATGATACAGGAGCAGATAAGTTAAAATACATATGTAAGGACCTGGGTGTTTAATTTGGAAAAAATACAGGCTCACCCAGTCATTGCCTATGGCTTTGGATGCGGAGCTTCAGTGGTGTGTTTGGTATCACGCATCACGTCCCTTTCAGAAGGCTTGTGCTGCGTTCACAGTGGTAGGCTTCCGGGTTGAGAGGGGCAGAGGAAGCACAGTGCACGGCTGCTTGGGGAAGAGCTGACCCAAGAGTAGCGCCAGTAGAGCCTATGCTCCGCAGTACACAGGCTGAGGGGCAGCAGCGTGTCGTGCTTGGGAGTAGGAGGTGAGAGAAGACCAGCGGACTTCAGGTACAGGGGTGTGCGAGGTGGGGTTGAGGCCGATGGAAAGTGAGCATCAATCACTAGTGCCACAGCCACACCAAGAGGCCAGAGAGAGCGGTGGAGGCTGCGGAGATAGGGGGAGTGCAGAAAGTGAGGGTAGACCTCACCCAAACAAAATCTTGAACCGAGTCAGCAACTGCAGCAATTACAGAGGTGGAAGCCAAAAGTACGGCCAAAAATATAACTGTAAAGAGTTGATACCAGCTTCGATCATTTCCAGAGAGTAAGAGTAAGGGAAAGGAAGGTAAGGGAGGAGGCAGTAGAGAGCTGGTGGCTAATGCAGAGACTGTAGAAATTTCCCCAAAAAAGAAAGCACCGAAGTCAGGAGGGAAGCCTAGAAGCTGCGGCTCAAAGGGGGTGCGTGTGCCTGTTAAACCTACAACCTCCTTGAGATCCTATTTTAAAATCATGGAGCATGTTGAAAGCTCGCAGGAAAAGGAGAATAAGCCACAAAATGCTCCACTTTCCTTGGAAAATCGATTCGCTCCGCTGGCGACGCTTACACAGGGTGTAGAGTTATAAGCCGAAAATATAAGCCCTGAGACAACCCCCAGTATCAGTCCTGATTCTAGTCCTACCCCTACTTGCATCATTGAGAGATCTCAAGAAAGTACTAACTTGGGGGAGGCGGAGAACCCCAAGCAAAGCGACGGTAATTTATGCGGCAACGGAGGTGAATATCTCATGGAAAAGATGTTTCTAACTTTATGTCAAGACATTCTCACTAAATTTGAGCTATCCGAAATGAATCAAAAGGGGATCTGCGACAAATGTGAGGTACTCGAGGAGAAGCTCGATGACCTTGCGTTGCGCACTGGAATTCTAGAAGGAGAGGTTAAAGCCCTATCAGCATCGGTGATGGGCAACTCCAAGGATATTGAGCTTCTAAGAAAACAGAATAAAACATTGCAAGATGATTTAAAAAGGCTGGAAACTCAATCCCGATGTAACAATCTGAGATTCCTCAAAATTCCCGAGGGGGCCGAGAAAGGGGATGTTAAGGCCTTTATATGTGGCCTCCTGAGAGAGTAGGTTTTGAAGGATAGGCCAGATATTGATTGGGAGAAGGAAATTCAGAGGGCTCATAGGGATTCTTTCAGGTTGGACCCGGATAGGAAGACCCCAGAAAGAGTTTGATAAACTTTCTAACTTTCGCTGTAAAAGAGCTAGTATTGAAACAGGGCTTGAAGGGGGGTCTTTAAGTCACGATGGGTTTTCTTATCAAATCAGGTGTGATCTTGGTAAGAGGACTGCCCAGAGGCAGTGGGAACTGGGCACAAGAATGAATGAGTTGCGGGGTAAGGCTGCTCAGGTTCAGTTAAAATTTCCAGCAATGCTAAAAATTATGTGGCAAAACAAAATGTATAATATAAGTGACCCAGAAGAAGTGGATACCTTCTTATCACAGATGGCATGATAAGATATAAGATTTAAGTCGATGTCATAAGGGATTGAGTCCCATTAAGAATATGTATCATTGTTAGTAGTATTTGTAGGGAAGTATGTTATAGATAGGCTGTTTTCATTTAGTTGTTTGCTTCTCTATATTCTTTTCCTTTATACATATTTTTTCTTTTCTGTGAGGTCTCTCCTCTCTGGGAGGGATGGGGGAGATCGCAAAGGGCGGAGTGCATCGCCCTAGGTCTGAAGAGGGGGTTTCCCGGGGGGGAGGGGGGATTGAGGGGAACACTGGGTGTAGGGAGCAGTGGGAGGAAAATAAAATAATAGTCCTCATCTGCTTATTTTTTTAAAGGGTGGATGTAAGATCAGAAATGATTATGGGCCGGAACCAAGGTTATAGGGTAATAATGGGCATTTTAGGTTTAGAGAATGTATAAGCTAAATGTAGTTAATCTTTTAACTTGGAACTTAAACGGGCTGAGATCTAGGAGGAAAGTCTCCAGGGTTATAGAAACTCTCAAGGAAAGCGCTGCCCAAATCATATTATTACAGGAAACGCATCTTGAAAGTATTGAGTGTAGACAATGTTTTGATAAGTGTATATGGGTTCAGGAGGTAGTATGTTCTGACCAGAGGGAGAATACTAGAGGAGTGGCCATTATTATTAAAAGCAATAATGGAATAAGATTAGTCAAATATGAAACTGATTGTTCAGGTAGATGGTTAGTGGCGACTCTTGCAATTCAAAACAGACCTCTCGTATGCGCAGTATACTATGGGCCAAATAATGATAATCCAGAGGCTTTAATCAAGATGGAATCCTGTTTATTAGAGACTACAGCACCTATTGTGATGAGAGGAGACTTCAATCTAGTTATCTAGTTATCGATAAAGGATTAGACAGGACCTCAAAAGTTAAGTATACAAACCCACCAAGATCATTCTCCAGGCTAAAAAGTATGATGAAGGAGTTTAATCTGATTGATATCTGGCGAACTAAGTGGAGGGAGGTTAGAGAGTTTACTTTTTATAGTAAAAAATACAGACGTCACTCCCGTATTGATTATTTTTTATAAGATCAAGAATTGTTTGGGGATGTAATCGAGATAGCACATACTCCCGCGATAATGTCGGTTCATTCTGCTGTTGCCCTGGCGCAGACGATACAGCAAAAGGAGGGGCAGAGAAGATGGACAGTTGATAGGACCATTTTCTTAGATGAGGAGGTAGTTCGAGATTTAAGAGAAAAATCAGAGACATATTTTCATGCAAATATAGGTTCGGCAGAACACCAAATAGTCTGGGATGCCTATAAGGCCTATTTAATGGGGTTCTAAGATCCATAATGGTAGGAAAAAAAAGGGAGGAGAAACGAGAGGATGAGCATAAACTTGAAGAGATTAAGGTAAAAGAAAGGGAATTGCAGAGGGGCTCAATGGAAGATGAAGATATAGATAAAGTCCAAGCCCTGAGCAAAGAGCAAGAGGGGCTACAGGCAGCATTCCAAGGGCAGGTTGATAAGCAGGTATCTGATAAATGGAAAGTCAGTAAGCTCCGACATTTTGATTATGGAGAAAAATGTTGCTTCCTACTAGCTGACGACGAAGGCGGACAGAGCTAGAAATACAATTCGAGACCTAATCAGTGGAAGCTCTGGGGGAATATTGCATACCAATGTGGATATCTGTGGAGAGGCCTGTATCTTTATGAGAGACTTATATATGGAGGATATTCAACCTGACCTGGAGGTCATTATTGAGTGGTTAAGATTAACGACTCTCCCTCAGCTAACCAACGAACAACTGAAAGCCTTAGCAGAAGAAATAACGGAAGGCGAGATTAGAGCCCAGTGTAAGAAAATGGTAAAGGGGAAAGCTGCAGGGCCAGATGGCCTTCCGGTGGAAGTCTTCTTATGTATTATCGATACAATAATTCCAGTTTTAAAAGTCCTGTTTAGCGCAATTTATATCAATGGGGAAAATTCCCCTGGGTCGTGGTCAGAGGCTATAGTGACTTTGATTTTAAAACCTAATAAAGACCCCAGGAGAGTTGACTCATACAGGCCGATTTCCCTACTAAACACGGATTATAATATCTTTTCCGGTGTCATAGCAGCTTGGGTAGCCAAGGTAATAAAACAGGTTATCCACCCTAATCAAAGAGGCTTTATTCCTGGGAGACAATTCAACGAATTAACTTTTCAGTTGGTAGAGGTGGTAGATATAGCTGAGGCTCGGCATGTACCTCTCACCATAGTAGCGGTTGACGCAGCCAAAGCTTTTGACCAGGTACATTGGGTGCATTTATAGGAATCCTTATGTAGTTTTGGATTTCCAAAGAATATGGTTATGGCGGTGCAAAAATTGTATCACGGTCCAAAGGCTAGGGTCATAGGGAATGGGGAACTAACTGACTGGTTCGACATTTTTAGGGGGACAAGACAGGGCTGTCCTCTGTCCCCGCTTCTTTTTAACCTGTACATAGAGCCTCTGGCAAATTTGATAAGAGCAGACACCACTATCCTCCCTTTTAGATCAAATTACTTTGAAGTTAAACTAGCTTTGTATGCGCACGATTTAATGTTGTATACAAGAAACCCGCAGGATGCAATTCCGAATCTAAAGAGGAAGGCAGAGCAATTTGGTCTGGTCTGGTCTCTGGGTATAAAGTAAATATAGATAAAACTGAGATAATGGAGTGGAATCAGGACCTACAGAGTCACTCAAATACGATACCTACGGGTAAATTTGATAAAAATGATTATCCTTCCAAAAATCAATTTCCTTTTTAATTCTATTCCGTTAACGTTTAAGAAAGAAGATATAGCTAAACTCCAGGGTAGAATTGGAAGTTTTATTTGGGCATCAAAAGGTCCCAGGATATCCTGGAAGAAGTTGAGGTAAAGATTAGAGGAGTGGAGTGGCTCTTTCAGATTTGTTTGCATATAGTCACGCCTTTCACTTTAAAAATGTGTGCATGTTGGCAAATAAGATAGATAAGTCATCTATCGGCTCACTTTTTAAGGCTATGCTCGAGGATATCCCGCATGGTGAACGGCATTTTCTTTTTAAATTCGGACACCCTAAGTTTTTTAAGAAAGTTAGATTAAAGGTTTTGAAGGCTGCACTGAGTATGTGGATATATGTGAGGAAACTATTGAAAGTTCCATATTTTTCGAGTTATGCCCCAATATGGGACTCTCCTGGAACCCCTGAATGTTTGAGGGACAAGCTTAGCCAGGCTCTAAAAATAGGGGGTATCTTTTATTGGGCTGACCTTAAGCAGGCCTTAAATATGATGAGTTGGGAAGCCATAAATAATTTGTGTAAGGGGCAGTTAACTAGGTTTAAATTTTACCAACTGAGTCCCTGGTGAGCTACACAAGATTGGGTGGAGGATGAGAAGACGGAATTTAGCCAAGTGACAAGACGAGTGGAAAAAAGAGATGTTGTTTTGGTACTGGGCTTTTTTGGAAACAGACAAGGAATTAGAAATTGAAATCATAAAGCTTTGGAGTCAGGAGTTTGGAGAGGAGGATTTAATGCAAATGTGGAGGGACTCCTTCGACATTTTACGAACAGTAGTTAAACTAGCACCACTTAAAAGAAACCACTTATTTACCACCTAAAGAGTGTATTGGTCACCTGCGAAGCTAACAAAGATCACCAGCAACTCATATAGCTGTCCTAGATGTATGCTGATAGCGCCAGATGATATTCACTTATTTATGTCATGTCCAAAAATGTCTTGCTATTGGAACTCAGTTTGTGACTTTATTGGGGAAACAACTGGGATGCAGATTACAGCCAACCCTCGTCTAATATTTTTTGGGCTAAATTCGGAAAAAGAAGTGCAGCCTTCAGCGAGTAACGCAAAGTTTTTGTTTTCTGTAACTCTCTTGGCTAGACGAGAAATATGTAGGCTATGGAAATATATAAGCCCACCGCTGTTTATTGAGTGTCTTAGAAGTATTATATATACGAGTGAGTCTGATATGGCATGTGACCCTGCGAGTGAGAGAAAAATCTGGGCTCCGTTGGTGAGGTGGAGAGAAAAGGAAACGTGAGTCCTATGATTAAGCCAATCTTGCTGTCGGCTACTATTCTCTCCTGTATGGCGGTACCAGTGGGTGTAGGAGATGGAAGTGGATAGGGCAGTTCACTTGTGGGTCACTACTCATGAATGCCTTATGGTCACCGGTCAAGCCCCCCTTGTAAGACCTAGAGGGATCAGAGTACACTCTAACAAGAATGTTGGCAGAATGAGGACAAAAAAAAAAGTGTTGTCTGCTGTAGCTATGGTAACCACGCACGTCTCTTGCATGTGTGGTTACTTTATAGGGCCTTTCCTTTAATGTTTGTCCCCTCCATGGTACGTAATAATTAATTATTTTTTTAATATTCCCTCATCATCATCTGTCGAAATCCCCCCTCCAGGGGCGCAACACAGGCCCCCGCAGCCCCCACGGTGCGCGGGGGCCCGAGCTGCAAGGGGCCCCCTCAGCACAGTGTTCAGGACTGAGAGCTCCAGATTAAATCCAGAGTGGGGGCTCTTCCGTATGCCTTGCAGGGGGAGCCCCCTCAACTTTCGTTATGCCACTGTCCCCCACCGCGCTTACCTGCACGGGCCGCCACTGCGCTTAGTCTCACAACATATTCTGCCGAGCACAGCATCACATGCAGTGTCACTGGGACCAAAGGGTACGCAATGGCCACCGCATTCCATTGATAACTGTCTTTTTCAAAACAACTGTGAGGTAGGGGTTCCATTTTTCTTGCTTCATTGGAATTGTGGCCCCCTTCCTCTGCATATGGCATTCAGCATGATCTATTCAGCTGTCATCTGTCTTGTGCTCCTGAAACAAATGCAAACAGCTGTTCCCCTCATCTCTGAAATAAAATAATTTCTATTTCCTTTTGCATAATTGGGCCCAGATTACTAAAGGTTTGCACAAGCACTCAAGTGAGGCATAGTGACACACAGTTATGCAAAGTGACAAAAGCACTAGCCCTGATCAAATTTCTCACACAAAACTTCTTCTGTACTAAACGTTTTGGTGAGAGCAGTGATAAATGGCCCTGTGTACTGTAGTATTAATTCCATTATAATGAATGCAAAGTGGTATTTACAAGGTGGGAATTGCAAAAACACCCAAAGGAGTTGATATGCATCTCTTGCATTCTTCCTTCCGAGAAAGATCAGTCTTTTTTGCTATATTTCATTGCTTTGCTGCGGTTTCAATGTGAGGCATATTTTGAGGAGAAGCATAACTATTGGATTGCCTACATTTGAGGAGTAAGGTAAACATGGCATGGGGATGTATCATGATACTGTACAAGTGCAAAAGGTGGGCAATTTTTTAAAAACTAATTTTATTGGTTTTACAAGATAGACATGGCCCAAAAGGCCGACATATATAGAAAAATAAAGCGTATGTAAGAGAAGCATAAACAAAAGCAGATACCTGCCTAGTCTGCACCATACCCTTCCCCACCAACATTTTAGTGATAGGGTATAGAGCAGGTCCAGCACCAATTCACCTGTTCCATCCTCTTCAACCCCCACCTCATTGATGAGTACAGGCCCCAGCTAGGCCCGCAGAATACAAGGGTTCGCTCTCCTGTAACAAAAGCTAGAAGGAAGTTGGCACGGAAGCTGCAAATACAAAGACAGAGTTTATTAACCCTTAAGGGTGGTCCTACAACCTACACAACACTCTTCAGTGTTGCATAGAGTAGCACACAGAACTTAGGTACGTGGTCCCCTTTTATACACAACCGAGGGGCTCATAAGTGGGTGGATACAACATAGAGCAGAATTCATTACCATTTATGGACATTTTCGATACAGGATCAATATGTGGGCGGAGTTAACAATTTCCCGAGCCCGCGAAAACATGGTCAAACAAGGACTAACTGATAACAGATGTGGTCAAGTCTGGACATGCGCCAGCCGGACAAAGGAGCTATTTATAGACTGTTACTGGGCAGATTACAAGAGCAACTAACGGAAAGATAGGACTCTTCTCGTGCAAAGCACGTGGAGACATGACAATACAAAATGGAGTCCGGACATTAGTCAACATAAGACAGGAAACATGTTTTAACTAGAGAGAATTCATGTCTTTAGTGAATGCTTAATCATATTGCCGTTTTAGTTTTCAACAGACGACCCTTTCAGCATTTACTGAAGACATTCGGCTTATTAGGATAATCATCATATATGTCAATTTTCATCATCTCTTCCACCTCTTTGGTTAAATGTTTCTGATAGGTGACATTGGCAATAGCTTTCTTATCAGGAATACAGAATGACACACATAAAGAACAGAGTAAAGGACCACACTGAACACAGATGCAACAGGAAAACAGAATTGCTACAATAATACAGAGACCAGTTAAAACCTTCCATCCCCATGTAGTGATCAATGTCCAAAACCATCCAGAAAAGGTCCAAGTGCCATTTTCTGTATGGATCTCAGCTGCGATTTTATGCAATTTATTAATAGCGTTATAGACTGATGGCGTGTGGTCAGGAATAAATACACAACAGCTACTTCCGATAATCCTACATGCTCCACCTCTGTCTGCTAACATAACATCTAATACCATACGATTCTGTAATGCAACAATTCTAGTAATTTGTAATTCTTCCGTAAGATTCCCAAGAGCAGCAGCGGTTTGATTCGTTACAGCCTCTACAACTCTTGTTAATCGTCGAACCTTCCTACTGTTTAGGGCAGCTCCAACAAAGAAAAACAATCCTAAGTTAAAATCAACATACTGCTGTAAGCTAGTGTCAGTTTGATCAACATCATCAATAGATAAAGTACGTTTATACCTATTTACAGTTACATTGTTCAATAACTTCAAATCTTTATGATAGGATGCAGGTGCTAAGAATACAGGAGGTAATAAGAACGCTACATAACATACTCCGGACCAGCCGGCTGGTAAGCGATAATAACCCTTATTCCCACATACGAAATATGTATTATGGGAAGCTAAGAAAGTACTATTATTTAATCCGTCTATATTCAACACAATAATACAGTCACTAACACCAACAGGAATATGACCCACACTCTGAACACACAGGTCCGCTTGAGCTTGTGCCACTTGAATCACAAAGTGTTCATTCCCAGCAGTATCTCTGGTGTTCGTGAAGATGTAGGGGATCGATTCATTGTCTGGTCGATATTCTTCCCACTCCCATATCGTCCCATTCGCTTGTGGATAGCCTTCTTTATCCTGATGACATTCCCTATTAAGTCTGAAAAGTAATCGTCCCACTGTAGGTTTCCGTGTGGCAAAAAGCAAAGTGTACCATGCTCTACAGGAGCCATTATGAGAGAAAGGAAGAGGTATGAACGGCGTTCCTCCTTTCTTCTGATGAGCTGGCATCATACCGCATATCCAACAGTTCGTAGCATTTGTAGCAACATGGGTATGATGCAACATCTGGATGAAAGTGTTATTCAAATAAGACTGACGATGCTTCAATTCTTGATACGGAAGGGTATAAAAGTAGTGCTCCTCAGGCACTGGAGTGGTCAAAACAAGCAACTCACGGGCAGGAGTCACATCCTCAACAAACCATGTGGTTATACCAACAATAGCCACAGTGATAATAAAGCTTGTCGCACAAAGAATCTTCTTCTTCTCCATCTTACAGTAAAAAGTCAATATCTTCCTGAAACTAAAAGGTTGTCAGAACTCTTCCCCTTAGGCAGCCGTTGATTTCTTCACCAGCGGGCCAAGACGGGTGTCACTACACTAATGCAGGGCTGATCCCCCCCCTTGCCTCATTGGCTCTCTGTTTCACCAACCTAAGGGCCGTTCTGACAACGTGTTCTGATACAGAAAGAAATCACTTCCTCGGTCTGAGATGATATCTTCTGCCTCCAGGAATCGCTTGGTCCGGGAAGAGCTCCTCAGTGTCGTTCGGTTCCACAGCACGGCTTGTCTCTGCCGTCAGGATTTCTCGATGGTCGGTCAATACAGCAGGCTCCACTAATCCAGGCAGTACTTTGCGACAGTGCAAGGAGTGGATCCAGTTCTTCAGATTGGAAACTCGCACAGCTGTCCTCGTTGCGAGCAAGACTTGCTCAGGACCAACCCATCTCGGCTCCAGACTGTTCGTCCTTTCGAACACCTTAATCATAACCTGATCGCCAGGTCGGAGATTATGACCTTCACCTGTGGACCGATCAGGGAGCGCTTCTCGAACCTGTTGATGAATAGAAACCAATTTATCCGTTAACTGTGCCAGATAATCATTCATCATCACACAAGGTACATCATACACTGACTTCGGTTTCGGTGGACCCCAAATATTCATTGGGCGTCCAAACACGATCTCATAGGGTGTGAGACCGGTCCGAGAATGCGGTATCGATCTAATTGACAATAATGCCAGCGGTAAAGCATCTGGCCAAGTCAAAGAAGTTGAAGCTTGGATCTTAGCGATCTTAAGCTTCAGAGTACCGTTATATTTCTCAACCAATCCCGCAGACTGAGGGTGAAACACTGCATGGAACTTCTGAGTAATGCCTAGGCCTTTCAGGACATACTTGATAACGTCTGCTATAAAATGAGGTCCGTTATCACTCCACAACAATCTACAAACACCATATCGAGGGAAGAACTCCTTCAATAGCATCTTGGCTGTAGTCATTGCAGTATTGTCTTTCGTAGGGTATGCCTCAACCCATTTACTGAAGGCACAAACCACTACTAGAACATACTTCAGATTGTTACAGCGCTCAAGCTGAATGTAATCCATCTGCAAAACCTCAAAGGGTGCAGTAGGTGTTGCAAATCCTCCTGCTGGAGTTCGTGTGTCCTTTCCTGGGTTGTACCTCAGGCAAATCATGCAGGTCTGCACTACCCTCTTTGCCGTACTAGCGATCTCCGGATGCTCCCAAACTCGTGTGAGTAATTTGACAATTGTGGAAGCTCCGACATGCGCTAGTCCATGTGCCATCTGAACCATAGGTTGAACGAAGGCAGTGGGTAACTTCCATTATCCATCTGCTTACTTATCCAACACCCTTCGTCATCTAATTCTCCATCATTGGACCACTGCTCCCGTTCCTTATCGGAAGCGGTCCTCTGTATCTCCAGCACTTCTCTCCTAGCATCGTGCCATCTTTCTGCCTGTGACTTCACAACATACATTGCAGTAGCGCCAGGCTGCATCGCAGTCTTTCGTGCCACCCGGTCTGCTAAAGCATTCCCTTCTCCAACTTTATCAACCACTTTCTTATGGGCACTACATTTAACTATAGCAATCTTCTTTGGATATGTTAATGCAGTCAAAAGGTTGTGAACTAAATCCCTGTACATTATCTGTGCTCCATGTGACGTTAGAAACCCTCTCTCCTTCCAGAGTAGGCCAAAATCGTGCGCTACTCCGAAGGCATAGCGGCTATCTGTATAAACATTCACACACAATCCTGTACTGAGCTCACATGCTCGTGTTAATGCTATCAGTTCCGCTGCTTGAGCTGATTTCTGCGGTATGCGTGCTGTCTCCACTATTGTTTGTAATTTTGTAATTGCATACGCTGCTGAAGTCGTACCATCTGGTAGCTTCAGGCATGATCCGTCCACCCACAGTTCTCCATCTACATCTGTAAAGGGCGTATCCTGGAGATCAATACGACCCTTTGTCTGTTCCTCAGTCACAAGAATACAATCATGTGCTTTCCGTGCTTCAGACTGAGTTTCCGGGAACGGCAACAATGTGGCTGGATTTAACGTTGCACACCTCTTTAACGTAATATGAGGAGCCAAAAGCGTCAACTCATATCCCGTTAAACGAGCACTGGTCAAATGCTGCGTCTTTGTCTGATTAAGCAGGGCATCAACAGCATGGGGGACTAATACCAACAGCTTGTGAGATAACACAATTCCCTCGCTTTGGCGTATTGACACAGCTGTCGCCGCAACCGAGCGAAAACAACCAGGCAATGCTCGGGCAACAGGATCAAGTACAGCCGAAAAATATGCACAAGGGCGCTGCTTGTCGCCGTGCATCTGCACTAAAACTGATAATGCACATCCATATTTCTCATGCACGTACAGTGCAAAAGGCTTCGTATAATCAGGGGTCCCCAACACTGGTGCTGAGCAAAGGGCTTGTCGCAATTGCTGAAAGGCAAGTTCACACTCATTCGACCAGGGAAGAGGAATTGTGGTATCTTTTGTCAAAAGTGCTAACAATGGCTTAGCTATGTGTGAAAACCCCAATATCCATTGCCTACAAAACGAAGCAAGACCCAAAAATGCACGCACGTCCTTCTGTGTGGAAGGTACTGGCGTGTCCAAAATTGCTTGAATACGATCTGGTGTGAGTGCACGCCCCTCCTTAGACAAAAGGTGACCCAAATAAGTCACCTTTGGTCTACAGAATTGCAATTTCTTCCTCGACACTTTGTGATTGTGAGATGCCAAAAGGAAAGCAAGGATAACGTACACTTCTCACACAGCTCAGGAGTGTCGGCCGCCAACAAGATGTCATCGACATATTGTATAAGGGCGACACCCTCAGGCAGAACAAAGGAATCCAATTGCCTTTTCAATGCTTGACTGTAAATACTAGGGCTTTCTGTATAACCCTGAGGGACTCTACAAAATCTATAAGACTTATTATTTAAAGTAAAGCCGAAGAGGTACCGGCTATCAGGATGAATAGGAATCGAAAAGAAAGCATTTTTCAAATCAATAACTGAAAACGTGGTCGCCGTTGGCGGGACCAAAGTGAGTAACGTCGTGATATCAGAAACCACTGGATACTGAGGTATCACTATCTTATTCACTTCCCTTAAGTCAATGATAAAACGATAAACCCTAGTATCGGTATCTTTCTTCAAAATGGGTAAAATAGGACTGTTGCAGACGTTGTAGGGAACTTCCTCCACTACTCCCACCTTAATCAAATCCTGCACAATCTGTATGAGTGCCTCCTCACCCTCCTGGGAAATACGATACTGAGGGAGGCGTGGTAACACCGCACCCTCCTGGACACTAACGTGGACAGGCGGAATCACCATCTGTCCCACATCAGTATGCGAAGTGGCCCACAAAGTACGAGGGAGAGAAGCTAATACAGTATCCTCTGCAACCACACACATCCGTTCCGTCATAGGGTGATTATCGTTTAATATCACACGTACTCCAGTAGGGGAGCAGCGGATCGTAGCTCTGAAGTGCTTAAGCATATCAAGACCCATAATGTTGTCAGGCGTGTTCGGAGCAAGCAAAAACGGGCAAGGCGCAGAAAGGTGTTCAACACGAAATGCAAGGGGTCGGGATAGAGGGCTTCGAGAGAGTGTACCATCAAACCCTACCGATGTAACCATTAAGCCAGATGGGGGAGCCCTCGGAACCAATTGTTTGGACAGCGCACTGCGAGTAGCTCCTGTATCAACTAGGAACTGATCAGTAGAACCCAGAACATTTGCTGAAACATAAGGACCCCTCTGATCAACCGGCACTTCAACTGATTCCAACCCCCATCCAACGCAATCCTACGCATGCTGCGAATCATGGTACCCAGAACGGTCATTCCCAGACATTTGATACTGATTTTGCCGATCAAACACATTAGGTCTATCTCGTTGCTGCACGGTAGGCTCAAATCGAGCACGATCATTAGAGTGCCCTCTAAAATTCGAAAAGCCCCCTCTACCTCTCGGCGGTCCCTGACCACATCCCTGACGAGATGCATATAATACCGGACAATCTCTGGCCCAATGACCCGACTGTTTACAATACGCACATTGATTTCTATTAACATCTGAGCGACCCGAAGGGGGACCATAGAATCCTCCTCTACCTCTTTCGACACCCCGACGAGGCGGACCATACACTTGTGCTAGCATCACCTTAGTTTTCAAATCTTTCGATTTCTTCTCCTCATTCCCCTTCGCTTCTTGTTCCTGACGCTCATAATACTGAGCCATAGTCAGGAGGGATGCCGGAGACGAGGTGGACCAAGAACTTTCACTCGCCTTTAATCGAGCTGCTATTCCCGGTAATAAATTCGCCACATATTTATCAACAAAAAGATGTCGACCCGTATCATCCGTAAGCGACTGACCACTGAAATCATGAAATGTTTCCTCAAAGCGCGTAAAGAAGTCTGAAACTGATTCATCAACCTTCTGTTTACACGAGGCTAACATATTCCAGTCAATCTTTTTAGGGGGAATAATCGTTTTCAACTTAGTCAAGATAGCAGCAGGAAGATCTAAAATAAGCTGGGGCGGTTTTTGCGCGGGTTTTCTCTCCCTATCCTCATCCTCAATCTCAGACCACTTGGCCTTGAAAGCGGCTTGATCATCCACCTTCCGCACAGATCGCCACATATCCGGTGGTAAAATGAGCCCAAAGAACAAATCTATATCCGCTAAAGTCATAGTACAAGAATTCAAGGCCCCTTCGACCTCTTCGTAAAAGGCCGCTGGATTCTTGCGGGGGTCAGGCAATGCATTCTTTAATGCCATAAAACCAGCCCTATGCCAGGGAGTATAAACCCAATTATACACAAAATATCCCCTAGCATCGGGGGAAGATATATCTGAACTGTTTCCTGCTCCTTTAGGAGGAACATACAAAGGTGCCGCCTCTCGCATCGGTTTAGCATGCACTAGTTCGCTCTTATCTGATTGGGAAGTAGATGATTGGCCGCCGCCGATATGTGAATCCGATTGCTCCTTCTCCCCTGCCTGTAGGCGCGCTCTCTCTTTAAGTTCAACCGCCGCGTCCCGCAATGCAAACAGCCGTCGGACCGCATCGGGTACCTTAGAGGGAGAAAAAACACCGTTACGTAATGCTTTAGCATCTGATACTACAGCATCAGGCTCAAAAACATCAGAATATTTCCGAAAGGCAGTAATCACTTCATCAGAAAAGGTTGCAGCAAAATACAGCTTCTCTCTATCCTGCCAACTTTCCAAAGATTCCAACAATTCAGCAAGGGATAGCTTGCCTTTAAGCACGCGCAGAGAAATTTTCCGAAGCTCACCCATACGCTCAATTGATAACATGGACCGCGTGTCTACCTTATCCAAAACCGATCCAGAATCCTGTGACCTCGGGGCAGACGCGCCTACATAAGGGGGCGGAGAGCGATCTAATAAATAAAAATCATCTTCAAGATTAGTAAGGACAGGATAAAGTGGCTGGCGGACAGCATATTGACCCGAGACTTGCAACCTACGCTCTTTCTCTTGTCTCTCCGCCAGTTCTCTTTCCTCCCGACGCTTCGCTTCCTGTGCTCTCACATGATCATTTTTCCATTGCTCTTTATCAATCAGCGCTTTCTCACGTTTCTCTCGCTCACGCACTTCCTTCACCCATAACCGTACACATTCAAACATGTCTTGGCGAGCACGCCGTTTACACATACACTGTTCCACATACTCAATCTTACGCATATCAAACGATCCATACAAAGGCCATCGTAACTCAGGATCCTTTTTGGTATATTTCCTCCACACTGTGCTGTACATTATAGAGGAAAGACCATGCTTCACATACATATCCCTATTAGGAGTCCCCTCTGGGGGGGCTGGAGCAGATTCCTCAAGATTTAACCGGTTTCCAAAACAGCAGCACCATTTACGGAGTGCGCTAAAAGCAGGCATGCTCAAAAATAATGCAAAATATGCAGTATTATCAAAAAAATGGCACTTAAACTTTGCGCCGTTCAGATTTAAACAACTCCGGAGAAATATCTCCACATTACCTGCCTATATGTGTTGCAACGCATATAATCTCACAATAATCAATACAAAATATGACCGGTCATCACAAATCAAACTCAAATAGCCAACCCAGGCTTCAAAACTCAGAGCAAGTACCGTACAACGGTTCTTACCAATCAAGAGTGTCCAGATTCCAACTGCCAAGTTCCAAAATTCGCCCAAACGGCTGTCGCGGCAGACCGACAGAAGAGGTCTCAGTCGAGGACCGGCGCCACCCAGATGGTCAGCTCGGAAGGGAAGGAAGAAAACCTCGGGATGCCAGGACTAAAAGACGCCGCTGGCAGTGATCACATCCCCGGCCAAATTCCTCACCTTCGTCACGACCAGTCCTTCGAGCATCCGAGTCGCCGATGAGCCCCACGTGACGGGCGCCAATTGATGAGTACAGGCCCCAGCTAGGCCCGCAGAATACAAGGGTTTGCTCTCCTGTAACAAAAGCTAGAAGGAAGTTGGCACGGAAGCTGCAAATACAAAGACAGAGTTTATTAACCCTTAAGGGTGGTCCTACAACCTACACAACACTCTTCAGTATTGCATAGAGTAGCACACAGAACTTGCGTATGTGGTCCCCTTTTATACACAACAGAGGGGCTCATAAGTGGGTGGATACAACATAGAGCAGAATTCATTACCATTTATGGACATTTTCGATACAGGATCAATATGTGGGCGGAGTTAACAATTTCCTGAGCCCGCGAAAACATGGTCAAACAAGGACTAACTGATAACAGATGTGGTCAAGTCTGGACATGCGCCAGCCGGACAAAGGAGCTATTTATAGACTGTTACTGGGCAGATTACAAGAGCAACTAACGGAAAGATAGGACTCTTCTCGTGCAAAGCACGTGGAGACATGACAATACAAAATGGAGTCCGGACATTAGTCAACATAAGACAGGAAACATGTTTTAACTAGAGAGAATTCATGTCTTTAGTGAATGCTTAATCATATCGCCGTTTTAGTTTTCAACATCATCCCATAAACGAAAATGTCATCATTCACCATTTTTCGCATAGTACAGACAGGTTCCAGCATGATGCCCATATATTCTGCCCACACCTGACATATCTTTTAGTGTTTCTGTGGATAGCACGAGCCTTATAAACTTCCAGCTCCATGCCCATGCAATAATCCATTTTCATTTTTTCCACACCACCAGGGCTGGAGGCTGGGGCCTTCCACTCACTTGCTATGTTTTGCCAGAGTCAGACCCAGGAACATTAGGTATAGCTTGTATCTATTACCAACCAGTGTATCAGTGATGTGGAGGAGACCAAGCTTCGGGTTAATTGGGACCTTCCAGTTCAAGACCTCATGTAAACTCAACATCACCTCGCGCTAGAACTGGTCTAAAGCAGGGCCACCCCATACCGTGTGAAAGAATGTTCCGTCCCAAGCTCCACATCAAAGACAGGTCAGCGAGGCGATCCTTCCCATCCGCCACAGCTGATGACGGGTGAAATATAATCTAGGGAGATATTTAAGATGGATCAGCCTAAGTCTAGTTACAATGGCCGCCGGCCGAAGCGCCCCCAGAGAAGGACTCCAATCCTCATCCTCGAGAGCTCCCACATCAGCCTCCAACACCTGCTGGAGAGCAGGGAATGTGTCCGGGCAGTTGGAGATAAGCAAATCTCTGCAATCTTGTGGTCATCTATATCTCTCATAATAAGTTTGCCCTACAAAATTTTAAATTCAGGAAGGTCACACAGGGCTACAATGCATGGGGTTAGTGCTTAGTGGAGCTGAAGGTAACAATGAAACTGGCTACTATGGAGTTGGCATTCTGCCAGCAAAGTCTGAAAGGACTTGAGGGCTGTCTCGCTCATGACATCTCCCAGAGTGGGGATGCCTATCAGATCCCATCTCCGAAAGCCCTCCAACGCAGCCACGAGCGTCAGCAGGCGGCCCTGATTTAGCGGTGTCCAATTCTTCAACCATTCCACCACCCCATCCGTCGGAGAGAGTGTCTCCACTGAGTCAAGACTACTCTAGTCCTCAGAGGAAGACGCATGCAGTCTCCCCCACCATTATATATGAGATGAAGGGAGCATCCCTCGTCGTCCAATTTTCAGACACAAAGGTGTGGTCACCCTGGATATCGTACCGCCAGTCATTAATGACCAACAAATGCAACACATGATAATATGACTTGATATCTGCTGCAGCAATGTTCCTGCATTATGTAGATTGAAAGCATATGTCAAGGGCAATGTGGAGGTTCCCGTCCTCCCAGAGGAAGCTATTAAGAATGGAATTTAAATTACAGAACCGTTGTCATGGGTTGGTGTACGGGAAATTCTGTAATTGGTATGAAAACCGGGGCAGCTTCACTTTTTTAAAACTGCAGACCTACTAGTTAGGGACAAAGGCATGACCTGCCATATTAGAATATCTTCTCCTAATCGAACCAGTACAGGTTCTATGTTACGAGTCCATGCCAATGCTGCACTGGGGACAAAAAGACCTCGAGATATTTAAACCCTATCGAGGCAATCCTCAATCCAAAAGACCAACCATGGTCTTGGAGCAGCTACCTGTCGGGAACACTGTAGATTTTAACGCGTTCAGGTAAATGCCCTGGGTTTCACCAAAAATACGCAGGATTTGCAAAATATGAGGCCCCAAAGCTGCAGGGGCAGTCAGGAAGAAGAGGACAACATGCGCGTATGAGGCTATTCTATTGGAGACTCCCCCTCCCCACTCAAAACCATGCACCTGAGCATCCATCATCACCCACAGCACCAAGGGCTCCATGGCCAGAGCAACCAGCAGGGGGGACAGGGGGCATCCCTGTCTCATCTGCTGCTAAATTGGGAACAAATCTGATCAGGCACCAGCCACCCATACTTTCGCTATCAAATCAGTGTACAACAGTCTAAGATAGGAAATAAATCTAGGGCTGAAATTTAAGCTGCAAAGGAGTGTGAACAAAATATACCCAACTCATGGAGTCATCGGCAAGCAGAACTGCTTCTGGTCCCTTCAACCTGTCAGCTAACACCGATGCGTTATATAAACATATAATATTGTTCCGGGTAACACGATGAGTCATACATCCGGCTTGGTCAGGATGAATCAAGTCGGGATTGAAGCATACTAACCAGTTCGCCATTGCTTTCACTAGGATCTTCCCCTCCAAATTTAAGAGGGAAATTGGGCGATAGTAGGAATGTTAATCTAAAGGCCATCCAGGGTTAGGGAACACCAGTAACTCCGCATCTCACAAGTCAGAAGGAAGAATGGCATCATCAACTGTGAACTGTATCACCCCCAACATGTGTTCCAGGAATTTAGGCATGAAGAAATTGAAAAACTCCCACCAGAACCCATTAGGCCCCATAGCCTTCCCAGGATGCAGTCCTACCAGAGCCAACGAAAGATCCTCATTGGTGAGTGCACTGTGCAATAAGTCACAATCTACAGAAGAGCGGTTCTAAGGGGAATAGCAGTCACAAATTCTTCTATCTTTTCCCAGGATAAGGCCTCCCTTCGAGCCTATACATCCTCGAAGTGGGCACAAAAACTGCAGGACACCTCCCAGGGATCCATGAGCAAAGCACACAACTGATAGCGTATGAGAGGAAAGGAGGCAGGATGACAAGGACTTTTATACAATCTATGGAGCAATTTGTTCGACTTGTCTCCCCATTGGTATATGCAGTTCTGGGCCACCTGCCAAGAACTGTTTGGCCTCCCCCAATTGGGTCTGTTGGTATTGTTGTTGTAGAAGAACCAATTGTCTGTGCTCCATCTGCCCATTATCTATATGACTCTATGCATCTAAGTCTGCTATCTGGGCTTCAAGATCCACTAAGTCCTGCGCCGAACGCCACTGCTCCCTTATAGGCTAGCTAATATCTGACCCCTACAGTGTGGGCTTCATAGCCTCCCACAGCATCACCTGGAATCTTACAGAACCAACATTAGTTACAAGATAATCCTCTATAGAGCGCGCTGTATAAAATCTATGGTCCAGGTTTGTAATTGCCATTGCGATTGGCAACGATGGAACTCTGGGCTCCGATGGATTGCCATCTTGGAGTGATCGGAGAGCCCCCGCGCCAGTACAGAATTTTCTGAGACTCTGTGTAAATGTGGATGGGGAATAAGAAAATAATCAAGGTGGGAAAAAGAGCCTTGATCCAGGGAAAAAAGGTGTAGTCCCCCTTAAGTGGATTGTGTGCCCTCCAAACGTCAACTAAACCCAAAGCAGTCACAAAAGAAGGCAGATGGGATCTACCAGGTCCAGAGGGTGATCCATGTGGATGCCACCAGTCTATCGAGTGGTCCATGACCCCATTCCAGTCACCCTCCCCAACACCAAGAGCCTCTCAGGGAGTTCGCCCCATGATCTCATTATCAAGTCTATAAAGATCTGACTGAGGGTGGTGGAGAGGCGCAGATACAAAGAAACATGAGGGCTTTCCCATATAACGTTCCTGTCACTGCTGTATACCTACCCTGGTGTTCTACCCATGTTTTAACATGATTAAATGGAACACAATTTCTGATCAAGATACTAGTGCCTCTGGACCCCCTCGTGAACATGTGTGTAGCCGAACCGGACCAGACAAGGGACCTTTTTTGCCTAAGAGTTGGGTTTCTTAGAGTAATAGGAGATCTGACCCACCCTCTTAATGTGCTTCAGAACTGCCCCCTGTTCGATCTTGTCGAGCAAATCATTTACATTCCATGACGCCACATGAAGCTAGTCCATGGAATCGTCTATATTAGGGCCAGTCATAATATACTAGGGTGAAGGTTTCGGCAAGTAAGATCTACAAAGGGAGTGGCATGTAGCAGGTTTGCGAAATGAAAACAATAATACTAATAACATGAACGATTCCGGAACTCCCCCACCTCCATACTTTGAAAACAGGAAGTAGCTTCCACTGGACAGATCACAGCTAGGCCCTAACAGGGGAATGCACTAGGCCTGTCCAAAATGGAACCCCCCAAACCATACAAGTTCAGTTAGCTGGGGAAGCTAATATACCACTCTCATAGTCTGGCTGTCACTACATTGAGGGTTACAGCAAACACTACAATCGTTAACGTCCTTGACCAATATCATGTAGAAGGTGATGAGGCTGTCATCCAAGTATCCAAGGGTTCCCCACCTTCAGCAGAGGCCCCTCCATTCCACCGGGAGCTCCTCAATGAGGAGCAAGACCTGTTGCGCTTTTTCATCAGTCTTTTGGCCGGTCTGTGTTGTCTGTCACCTTAGGACACATTTGAATCCATACACAGGGGAGTGTGTGTTTTTAAATTAATCCTCTCATCGGACCATTGAAAGACCTCCTCAGGCGTCTCAAAGAAGAGTACCTGCGAACAGTAAATGACCTTTAACTTAGCTGGATATAATAACATGTATTGAATATAGAGGTCATGAAGTCACCGTTTCTCGGCCAAGAAGATTTGTCATTGTTCCTGCGCCATCCTGGTATAATCAGGGATGATCATGATGGTTCGAGAGGTGATCTTGTTTGAAGCCGGGCATGTTTGAAGATAACTTCCGTGTCCACATAGTTTAGGATCTTCGCAATGACTGGACAGGGCTGAGTTCTGGGTGTAGGGTGCCGCACCAAAGCCCTGTGGACTCGTTCAATGACAAAGCAGGAGGACAGGGCCTCTGGAGGCATCAGTGAGCATAGCCATAGATCGAGGAAGCGTTCCATCGGATGACCCTCACATCCCTTAGTAAGCCAACAAACAGCAAATTATCATGACGAGTCCCGTCCTCAGCGTCCTTGACTCTCACCACCAGCTCCTTAGTCACAGCAGTAAGTTTAGTCACCGTCTGTTGTAAGGTGCTGAGTCTTCCAACTCAGATACTCTAGTTTCTGCCTCCAAAATCCGGAGTAAAGTAACATCATTGCCCACTGCTCCGATTTTACCATCTAACATGTCTCACAACTGTGTGATAGCTGCTGGGAGCACAGAATTATCTGGAGCTGGACTATCCTGTCCGCACACCCCAGCAAGATAAGATGGTCACCAGGGCTGGGCATGTTTAACCAGAGTACTCTGTTTGGCAACACAAGGAGCTTAACCCTTGGCCATGATGGTGAGTGTGGCGGGGGACACAGTAACTTTACCTCTGTAGCTCGCAGACCCACCACTGTCCCGCCCGACCCCATTGTGGCTAAGTGTGTGAGGCAGCATAAGCATTGAGATCTCGGGGCTCTCCTTAGTTCCAGCAAGTTGGAACCCTCCACGAAGGCTCAAGGGAAGAGGCCGAAGAGACTTCGAGCGAAGTGGGGCATGCACCACCACAGACTGCACCAAGTCCTAGCCTGGCTGCCTCTGCAAAGGACATGGCCTCCCCAGTGGGGCCCCCTAATTGTGTCAACCACTGAATCAATGGGGAAGCCAGTTCAACACACAACCAAGCAGGTACAGCAGGGGCTGGAAAAGAGGAGCAAATGTTGCAACACCAGCGGGCAACAGGGTATTTGCCCCTGGCACTCCATAGCAGTCAGCTGTGTCACAAATAACCCCCAGTTCCACCATGCGCTGTGCGTCTCTCGTGATGGCAGTAACGTTGGTGCATGGGTTGAATCTGGCCTCCCACGTCGAGTAAATCCAGGCTTCGAGGCGTTAAGCAACCCCTAGCCATGTCACAGGCCCATAACAAGTATCTATCCCGAGTGGGAAATTCCAAGGTGCCCACTATGACCATGGGGGAGCGGAGGGGAAACACTACAAGAAGGGGGACCCCCAGCAGTGGTCCTCGTGATTGTGCCACCGACCCCCGGTAAGTGAGGGCCTCGTCTCAGCAGGCCAACATTGTAGGTTGCACAGGCACTCCGCAAGAGACAGTAGCCATTAATCACCCCGGGGCCCACCACCTCATTACAAGCATGTGCCGCCCGGCTCCCCGGAATGGCTTCAAGGGCGGCACAGAGGCCGAATTTCCACTCCCTCACTGGGTATTTTAATACCATGGGGCATCACCTAGCCCCTGGCCTTATTGTGGATCCAAATGGGGGGCATCCGCCCCCAGTGGAGCAGTTGAGGGTGGCTCCCATGTCCACATCAGGAGGGGGGAAAAACAAAAAGGGGGGCTCTGAATGGAGCTCCCTCTGAACTTCTACCCGATCCCTGGAAGCAAGTTATTTGGCACTTCAAGCAGCACCGCCTGCTTTGGCTCATATCGCACAGCCACACCTCTCAGCCACAGCGCGGCCCACTCAACCTGAGCAAGTAATCATGGGGGCTGCTAACACCCACAGCGCTCGCATACTCCAACTCAGCATTCTGGCATGACCCCATGAGCTGAGTCTTCAGCATCTTAAGCTTGATGCGACCAAAGATTCATCCGGATTAAAGGCGACTGCACGGAGTGGTATTAGAGTATGGCTGCCATGTTAGGCATCCAAGCCACACCCCCCAAGTGGACAACTTTTTGTGGTTACCACTGCTCAAAGGTTCTGCGGTAAGTAATCTGCGGCAACTGCACTAACTCAAAGTGTTACAGAACTAGGGCCATTTTGAGATGGGACTGTCCACATGCATGGTAAAGGACATGCATATGGTAAAGGACATGCACACCTGCCCTGAGTGACCCAACTGAAAGTCAATCCGGTATACTGACTTTATTCTGGCCTTCACACACAAAAACAAATCCATGGTGTGCATTACAGTCCTAGCCCGTCAGCAGATTCTGTTGCTAGTGAAAGAGAAGTTTCTGAGAACAGCTCTATTGTATGTTTTCCTTTGTGTGATCCAGTATGTAAGTCTGATGAGAGCCTGTACAAAATATCACACTTATTGTGCTCATATTATTTGCACTTCTGCTTGGAGGTAGTATAACATCACTAACTACCATGAAGAGCCATCATCTTGCACAAATAACTCTGCTCTGAGCTTCAGAGGAAAATGAAATATAAAAGGGACCAGGCCAAACTGGTTTCTAAACCGAGACAGTGGATCCACATTCCTTGTCTGAAAATGCAGCATAAAAGTGGGCCTCAAGCTTCCAGCTAGATCTTCAAACTGCATCTCTGCCCAAAGAGAAAAGTCACAGAGTTCCACAACTGGCATTGTGTGCTGCAAGCGAAACCTCCATTGGCTGTCCAACGCCAAAGCAGGCAAAGGAATTGTGCCACCCACTCCCAGTGGTGAACAAGCACCGCCGCAAGCCAGAAGAGCAAGCACACCGAGCGTGAAAAGAGGGTGCCCTGAAGAGGGACCAAGAGCGAGGAGTCCGAGGTGGGTGACGCATGCACCCAGAAGCCTGACAACACGAGCAGGTGCCCAGAAGAGAGAGACCTGTCCACAGAAAAGAAGCAATGCTGAAGAAAGTGACCTACCTCACACTACCTCAAGACTGAGTCACAAGTGGCCCAAGACAGGCAAGAGGAGAGTTGCACGCTGCCTGTGGCAAACTGCCACCGCAACATGTGCTCCAAAGACATGCAACATGTGTACGGATGCCACATCGCACCGCAAGCAAGGAGCACGTCACAAAGTAAACCGACCCGTCCAAGCATACCTGAACGGAGGCAGGGGCAGGCGCCATGGCAACGAAGGCTTGAGGAGCAAGCTTGAGGTCCTCGAGTGAAGAAGGTGACCGGCCATCCTAGTAGAGGAGTTTCATGAAGACCCGGAGGAAGGGATTGGACCGGCAAGATGTCCATGCAAAGAAGAGTGACAATCCCCTCACCAGGAAGATCTGGATGACCACAGCTGTGCAAGAGAGACCGAGGAGAGGAGAACGAGGACTTGCACCGCTACAAGACAAGATCCTACCCAGAGACACCAGACAGCCACCAAGGCGGACCGATGTCCCTGGAGACAGCTCAATGAGAGAACCAAATGTAAGCCGCACCTAGAGCGAACCGCGTCTCTCTCCCACGCTTATCAGTGCGACTGTCAAATCCAGAGCATTGGCAGTCTAAGTCAGATGGCAACCCTGCTCCTGACCGCAGATGCCATGGATGAAAGAACAGCCTCGGCAAGACAGAGATAGGTTGCTGCGAAGTGCCTCCAGAAATTCCCTCTCCTGGAAAATCATCACCACCTGTCGTCCCGGTCCAATGGCAACCACATTATCATATCCATGTGCATGACACCGCACCCAGCAGGAAATATGGAAGTGTGACTGGAGGGTCTACACTAAGAATCTGACGACCGACCAGGTTCAGTGGGGGAAATTGTGAGTGACTGGCCTGACATTGAAGAAAACTCGATCTGTGGATGGAGCGCATCCCAAAACACCAACAGCAAGTGAAGTGGGTGACGGAGAGTAAGCCGCAAGTAAGAGTGAACAGAGTCTCTGCCCAACGTTTCTCAGCGTGTCCATCACACCACTGTCACCCATGGCTCAGCAGCCCATAACATCCAAGAGCAAGAATGCACATGCCTTGCCAAAGAAAATGGAAGCGCCTGGCTACCTCCAATCCAGGTGATCGACTTAAGAAATGAAGGCCTGTACCCACCATGGCAAGTCATCACCAAATGTCGTCCAGATTCAGTGTCAAGTGCGTGTAACACTACCATCCCCAGAGTACCAAACATTTGGACTGGAATCCTACGCCGTTGCCACGCCAGCCGACAAGAAGAACCAGAGACTACCTGCTAACCTGGCTTGCATCTGAATTCCAGCAGCAAGAGCATGTCTGGACCAAGATTCATTCACCCCTGAGGTTTGTGTGAGCGATTAGGCACTGGCTCCTTGGTGGTTTTGCAGCTGCCCCCACATCAGCACACACGCAACCCCAGTGCAGCCCACAAGCAGTCCAGTGGCAACCCAGACAGGGGGCCTCTTCCCGGTAGGAGAGTTGGACTTGATATTGCCCTACCGACAGATTACAGGATACAGCGAAGTCATCTAACAGAGACTTCAGGCGATCGTGCAACACTTTCATGAACCTTCACCATGGACTCCAACCATGCTCATGATGCACCCTGTTTTTATGAACTGTTAGAACCCACCATAGACCATCCTCAACGTCAGCGGAGTTGAACAATTTCAGACCGAAGGACATGCTCCCACGGGTATGCAGTCAGAGTGCGGCTGACATCTCCAAGCCAGGATTCGTGCCCTGAACCACTCAGGTTAAATTATGAGTGCCAGCGCAGATTGTCCTGCTGCAGTCCGAGTCACAAGTCCCATGTCTGCTGTCTTCCCGCTGCACGAGTCGTGAGGCTGATGGACCATGTGGTGTTTAGTATATTGTTGTTTACTCCCACAGGTTGGACTGGTGTTTGTTTTGTTCTTCAATAAAGTTTGGGAGATATTTAGTGTCCTGCTGGACACGTTCTAGTGTCTCAGCAGGCACTTGTATTTCCAGCCACTCCCTCGAGGGCTGGACACACATGCACCCCACACCCATCCATCACAGGCGTCACGAGTGACGTCACCCTGTTAATAAAAGGGCCTGGGTGCACGTGCTCAGCCCAGTTACCAGTACTGTTCCTACTGTGTCTGCGTCCATTATTCCTAAGCATGTGGGCCTGGCGCCCTCTTCTTTACACTATAGCAGGACGATCCCAGCACACAACACAATGACCTTGCTCACGATCGTTGGGGCCCATTAAGCCCAGTAGCCATGCGACAGGCCTCGTTCCAAGAATGACAGTAATTCCCATCCCGCTGTGAAAGCGGTGTTTACAGTCTAATTAAGAATGCAAATTAGGTAGTATAAATGCAATGCTGACTAGTTCCCCCCCCCCCCCCCCCGCACACATTTTATCATTGAAATCCTGGTTAAATAAGTGTAGGAAAAAGTGCTTGTATGAAAGCAAAAGTGTATAAGTGCAGAAAAACCGATTACCACTATAATTACCTTTTCCGACCCCTGAAAGTCAGAATGCTAATGAATTTGTAACCTGGGAAACACCGATTTATGTGCTTCTGGTATTTCTTCAACGGGAATTTATTTTCTCCTTTCCGTTAAGGCAAAGAAGTTAAATTCTTGGGAGATTACCGTTTCATCAAAGAGTGAAAGTATACTGAAACAGTTGTATTTGGCGATCCACTTTAATAGCACGAAGCTATCGATATATTAATAAAGAAATTAATTTCAATGACATTGCTTTGAGAGCATTATTTTTGATAGCGTGCGAAAACTAACAAACGCTGTGCAATTTTATACAAAACAGAAGTATACGTACGTTTTCTTAATGTCATTTAAGTACAAGTTACAGCCAGATAAATGCAAACTAGAGTGGTCGAGCGAAGCCGAAAATATATGAACATCGTTTGCCCAGGCCTATTGCCCTCATGACAAGGTAATGCACACGTTTGAACGAACTCGTTGCGAAAATGAGAAAAAAAGCCTCTCAATGGAGAGCTGAAACGCCACGCGCTGGAGAGATTAAAGAACGACGTCAATTTACCTCATCGAATTCCCTCCCATCCCTCCTCACTATTTCCATTAAGGACAACAAACTGCTCTCGCGCGCAGGCATATGATACGGATGGCGTCTGATGCGCACCTCAGGGCATGCATTCTCCCTTCCACGCCAGTAATTTTCCATGGCACAACCAATCTCCATAATTTTAATATGAAGGTATTGGCTATTTAAAAATTGATGAAGCGAAATTATATGCAGCACTCGAGGCACGTCCTAGGCTAGCTTTTCACTACTTTAGTTGCAATCGAAAATGGCTTCACATAGGAGCTTATTGGGAAAAAAAAAAGGCTTTAGAAATAATCAGCGTCTCCCTCCCACAATCGGGGTCACCGTCCTCTAAAGTATACACACATCTTCAGTTAATCTTTATTTCCTTGCCGCTGCTTGTAGAATTAAGCAGGTTTTCTGTCAGTTAACTCTTAATTTTCTTTGTTAGAATTTAATATTCGTATATGTGTTCTCTTAGAATGCGGTATGAGCTTTACTTTATTTTAGGCTGATTTCTGTGGGGCTGACTGGTGTCTCTTTGTTTTTAATCTCTCCTCCAAGCAGGGCTTTAAGTGGGCCGGGTCTGTCCGGGTCTGACCACCGGTAGTTATTTTCAGGGGGCCTCGAAACGGGTCTCTATCGGGCCCTATTTTTGGGCCTCGCAGGGGTAGTCCGTTTTATGTACTATTGTTACACACATACTTAAGCAAATCAAGCTAATGTGCTTTTACTACCCCTGGCATCCCTACACCAGCTCGATCAGAGGCGCAACTAGAGCCAAATTTCGGGAGGGGCTAAGGAAACATTTCTGGGGGTCTCATTATTCCAGTAGTAGGAAGTGTGGAGATGCAGGGGCTCTAAGAAGGGGTGAAAAAACAACAAAGCCTCATTAACATGCAAATGGTCTTTTAAAGACCTGTGAAGTACTCAGGTGCGCCTGTGTGTGTGCCCGGGAAGCTGTCTCAGCCCGGGCTGCCACACACGACGGGGGGGAGGGAGGGGCTGAAGCCCTTTGAACCCAATTGGCATTGCGCGCCTGACCTCGATTATATGGTCTTCCTTTAAAGTCCACTTCGGTCCTCCGATTCTGAGGTACCTCTTCGATTGCCAGTTTCTGAGTTGAGTATCGCGCATATGCCCGAGAGCTCTCGACATTGACATTTGGGTACACCCCATCCGGATTTTCCAGTTTATATAAGTACCGAACGGACGCCATGTTTTTCAAAACACCTCATTCCAATGAAAAGATACATTTTTAGAAACGTTATGTGAACTGGACCTATCTGATAGACGTAACCAGATAGGATGGTGCGGAACACTGCAGAACTAGTCTGGTCTGAGCACCAAACCACAAAATCCACGGGCCTCTACTGTCCATACATTGCCTTACTGTAATAAGGAGGGGAGCGAGCAAGCCTGAGCGGGGAATTCCAAGTCTGATGACACTCTGAGGAGTCCTAGAGTTGACGGATTGTCAGATCAGGGGGTAGTGCTACACTAGTTATCTTTCTTTAGGCCACGCCCCTGCTTCGATAGGCCACACCCCTTTGATGTTTGACCTGCCCCTTTTAGAGCACCCCCAGTTTTTTTCCCACTTAAAGCCCTGCCTCCAAATCACCACTTTGGCAGTTTGCCACACAAGAAGGTGCAACCAACAGCACACATGAGAGTGGGAGTAAAAGGTGCATCCACTCTCAATGGCGTAAAATGCCTCGATCAACCTGGATCTCAGTAAATAGATTTTTTTTGACAGTGCAGTTGGAGCGCGAGAGTCGCACACTGCTGTCGTGTCCATGGCCTGGTGGACGTCGAGGTGCCGTGGCAGCATATATAACACGCAAACAATAATTAGACACTCACTCTCAACATGTGTCAGCAGTGGCCACGTGCGACCACTCACTTGTTAATTTATCACCTCGTGCCACGCCGGCCCTCAGTGTGAAGAACTGTAGCATAGTATTGTTTAGGCCAAGTGGCACTCTACATCCCTTTCAACTTTTACTGGACCTCAATCAGCTGTTCTACTGTCAATAATGGACACACATGATCACTTAGGCTCTGGCTGGGAGCGGGGATCTGGGCTCCTTCTTCACATCTGCTCACCAGTCCTTTCGCACCTAAGGCCTCCCCATCCGGGAGTCTGATGTCTCATGGTTGTTCAGAGATGTCAACCGGTAATTACCAGGACGAGTGATGTTATCTGTACTACCTACCGGGGTACTTGCCCTTTGTGAGATTGGTGCAAATAGATTTTCCCGACTGATGTTGCTGTCTTTATCGGGCCTCTCATTAGGCTCCAGCGTGATCTTATACCAGGGGTACTCGCAAACATTTGCCCTGGGGCCACAAATTATGGTTTGTGATGTGACGGGGGCTGCACTGATGCCAGCAGGGTGGTGATAAAGGGCTCTGGGTGGGTCAGGGAATGCGTAAAGAGCTCTAAGCAAATGTTAAATAAATGGGAAAGCATTTATTTGCAGGTTAATAAATGCTTGCTCGTTAATTGAAAAAAATCAGAATATTAGTGTTCAGGGACTAAACAGCAGCTCGTGCTGCTGGTCACCAGGGGGGCTGCAAGTAAAGGTCAAGAGGGCCACAAGCGGCCCCCGGGCCGTTCTTTGAGTATCGCTTCCTTAGATTTCTTGATCCAGGATAAGTTTCTTGCTGCGGTGTGGTGTCCAGCTGTATGGTGAACATGGTGCCATTAATTTTCACGACTTGGCAGGTTTCTGTTTCAAATGGGTTTCGGAACTTTCACCCTGGGTGACAATCCTGCATGATGACGCTGCCCCTATCTGGATGGTTGGGGTCACTGCTCTCCTTCCTAAGCTGGCCTTGACGTTGGTGGCCTGTCTTTTCTCTTGCGCGGCATGTCCAGAATCGCGAGCATCCACTTCAGTCCTGCCAGGATGATGTCTCTTGTGTGCCTTTAAAGCAGGAGGCCTGCTGGGGTGCAGTTGGTGGTGCTGTGTGAAATCTGGCAACAAGCCCTCAAGAACCGACGCAGGTAGAATTCAGCATCTTCGGCCTCGTCAATACTGATTCTTAATGCTCAGTTCAAAGTTCTCATGACTAATTCGACCTCCCTGTTTGCTTGAAGCCACTTTGGGGTTACCTATCGGTGGTGAATGGCTAAGAATGACAAGTATTCATGGAACTCTTGACCCTGCAATGGAGGACCGTTGTCTGATTATATGTCTTTGGGTAGGCCGCTCAGGGTGAATACTTTCTCCAACACAAGCTTGACTTTTGAAAATGTGGTCGACTGTATTAATTCCACAAGCAGGAACTTTGTGTGGGAATCTACAAGAACTATGGTGAGACGTCCATCCGGAAAACTCCTGAAGTCTATGCTTATCTTCGACCATGGTTTAAGGCTCTGTTTCTCTGTCATAACTGGGGCTGGTGGTAATTCCCCACTGGTGATGGCGTAGGAGGGTCAGCTTTGCACCTTTTCATAAAGTTGAGTGACCACTCCTGGGAACCACACCTGGCCCCTGAGTCTGGCCTTCATCTTGACGATACACTGGTGGTCTTGGTGTGCAAGGTTGATCACCTTGGCCCACAGTCTCTGCGGTATAATAATCTTCTGACCTCTGAGCAGCAGCTCATCCTCACTTGTGCTCAGCTTGTTCCGTACCATCCACATCTGAGTCCTTGTCATTTGCTCTGAGTATGTCAGTGACCGAGACCCATCAAGAAAGTGTTTCTACTGTCTCTGTGCGAGGACCTCTTTGGTTCAGGAGATACTTTAATCTTTCTCTGTCGCTTCTTGTGTCTCTGGGATGGTGAGCTCCTTGTGGCATGCTTCATGCGTGACCATTCACACAAAGTCTTCTGCTCCTTCATCGTCTTCTGTTAGTTGCTTTCTATCGGAAGGTGGAGGGTGTCTTGATAGATAGTCTGCTGGATTATTGGCCCCTGGGTGGTGAATGACTTCAAACATGTATGGCTGCAGCTGCACGGCCCATCTCTCAATCCATGGAGGTGCCAGCTGGGCTGACCCAGGGAATAATGGGACCAACAGCTTGTGGTCCGTTACCACCCAAAATCGCCGGCCACAAAGGTACAGGTGGAGGTGGGGACATGCCCACCGGATGGCCAACTTTTCTCACTAGGTTTGAGTGCATCTGGACTTGATGTCAAAGAGCGCTTGGCTCGCATAGGCAATGGGGACCCACCCTACTTCCTATTTCTCTTGCAGGAATACAATGCTCACCCCTACCGGGCTGGTGGCAATAACTAGCTCCGTTTTTGCTGCAGGCTGAAGTATGACATAGAGGCATTGTTCAGGAGGGACTCTTCCATCTTGCAGAAAGTTGTCAGCCTCTTGTCCCCACCCTCAAGGGGTGTAAAGGTTTGTCAGTGTCCTCAGTGGCTCCAACAATGGGTGCTGTTCGGGAGGAACCTCCTGCAGTACCTAGGAATCTTCGTACTTCGGTCAGGTTTTGGGGTATGGATGTGCTCCTGATGGCATCGACTTTCCTTGGGTCCACCCTTAGGCTATTTCGTGAGAAGATGTAACCGAAGAATTCTATTGAGTTTTGGTAGAATGCCCATTTTTGTTGGTATAGAGTCAGGCCACAACCCACTAGTCATTGCAGGGTCGTTCTTAGCTTTACATGATGTTCTTCGAGTTTGTCTCAAAAGATTAGGATGTCATTGCTTATACTGACCACCATGATCAGTCCGGAGAGGGTCTTCTTTATGGTGTTCTGGAACACCCCTGTAGCCAATGAAATGCTGTAGTTGAGCTTTGGATATCACTGGAGACCTACGTGCGTGGAGAATGTGGTGACATACCAGCTGGCCGCGTCCAGTTCTAACTGATGGTACCCAGTGTTTGCATCTAGTTTTGAAAACAATTGGGTGTCATTCAGGTCCACCACAATGTCATCCCTGGTTGGTGTGATTAGTCGCTCCCTCCTGATGGCCTGGTTCGGGAACCTCATATCAACGCACAGTCTGATGGCACCAGGCTGTTTCAGTTTTGGTACAATGACTAGTGGGGACACCCACAGCGTAGGGATGGTCATCTTCTCTATGTCTCCCTTTTGCTCCAGGTCTCGCTGCTCTCGTTCCACTTACAGGCGCAATTGAAATGGGACCTGTCGATGTCGTAGTGCTGTGAGCCTTACTGAGTCGTCGATATGTAGCTATTTCTGTTTCCCTTTTAGTCTTCCGAGGCCGGTGAACAGTTGGAGGAATTTGGACAACTTGGCTTTGGCATGTGATTTGTGCACTTGTTTAGCAAAAAACACCTGTTCATGGTCCTCTGCAATGTCTCATTCCAACAGCATGCCGTTGCACCCTTTGGTGATGTGGAACCTCGATCGGGTTGAACGGTCTTCACTCACCACATCATCTTCAATCGTTCCTTTGAGGGGCAGTGGCTCAGTGCCTCTGTTCATGTAGATTTGAGTTTTCATCATAGATAGCATGGGGTGCGGTGTGATCTGATTAAACTGCACTGAGTCAATCACATTTATGGAGGTGCCCGTATCAATCAATGAATTGATGGCAGTGACTCCAAACTCAACCGTGCACAAGAGAGGGGTGGACTCTTCCTGTTGCCGTTCGTCCTGGAAAATAATATTGCGAAGATGTTGTCTTCCTCATGCTCTGCTGCTTGGTGCATCTTTGTCCTCCTGCTCATCAAGGGATAGTTGCCATAGGGCAGTGGATGTCTTCTTCAGGTATCCTTTGCTGTACCCTTGTTTCCTACTCTGGCACACGTTGACGTAGTGATTCGCTTATCAGCACTTCGAGCAGGTGTGCCCTTGAGCCGGGCAGACTCTTGGGATTTTGTGTTCCAGTCCACAGTTGCCGCATCCGCCACTTGATGCCCTCAGGCGCCTAGTGGACAAGAGGGTACTGGTCACTTTTGAATTGCGTAAACGTATTCTTCCTTTATCTTCACGCTCTTCAGGGGCCCTCTCATGGCCAAGATTTTGCCTAGGGCTGCTTCCATGTCATCAGCCCTGCTGTTTAATAGTTTGTGAGACCGGGTTAGTGTTAGTACTTCATCAAATGAGATGTCTGGCTGTCGCACTATTAGACATTGGAGCACTGCTGATTTGCATCCCTGTATTATCTGGGCATGGATTTCCTCCGATTGGTTGATATTCACGCATATGCTTGCTAGCTTTCTTGGGAGTGCGTATGACATGTCGGCTGATTCTGACTCTGTTTGCCTGGCCTAACGTAGTTTGAAACACACATAATCAGCTTTGAGCTGTGGGTCAAAGGGTCTGTTGAGGGCTGCTACAGCATCGTCGAAGTCTGTGTTTGGTAGGGTCTCAAATAGATCATAGAGTTTAACGCCACCTGAAGTGTACCAGCAGTGATCTTTTGACTTCTACGTCATTCTGTCGGGTGGTGAAAAATAGTGTCGTAGGCATCCTGTCCAAGAGCACCATCTTGAAGACACTCTGGTGGGATCAGCTGCCTCGCTGAGCAGTGTTCCTGGCGCTACTGAGGCATGTGCATATGTTGCAGGAGGCTGGGGTGCTTGTTCTTGACGTTGGTCAGTCAATATGTAATTGTTGTCTCTTCTTACTGCTGTGGAATGATCCTTTAGATGCAAATTCTGCGACTTCGCTCATCGCTTTTCTTTCTCTATTCCCCATTGTTCCTTCGGCCTTGTTTCTCCTCTTCATGTTATTTATTTTATTTTTTTTCCTTCTAGTGTCACCTCATTAGACATCCTCTTTCTTTCCTTCCCCTTTGTTACTCTCTTCCTCTTTTATTTTTTTCCAGTGTGGTCTTCCTCACAAGAAAATTGTTCTATAATGAGCCCTTGAATGCGGTGAACTGGATGGCAGGCACGTGACATGATGATGCCTATCACAGTCGACGCCATCACAGTGGTCCAGAATGCGGTACCCGGGTTGGGCACTTGGGGGCACTGCAGTTCCGTGTCTTAGTCCTCAGAGCAGCACACTCACTTAGGGCCATGTGCCAGAGGAGTGGGTGCAGTCACCAGGAAGGAGTGATCGGCAGTTGAGGGGAAGAGACAAATCTCACCAACAGTTAAGGAATGCCTCATAGAGTGTTGGCCAGTTGCTTGGGAAATGTAACAGATTTCACGCCTTCTCCTAGCAGGCCACGATCAGATAGCCTGCTCTGTTGTGCACCATCTGGTGCGATATCAGGTGTCAGTGAGGGATGGCTTTCAGTGCACGATGGGCAGTCACCATACTCCTTGCCAGTACCGTGTCCACGGCTGGTGGACGTGGTGGTGTCGCAGCAGCGTATATAATGGACATACAATAATTATACACTCACTCTCAGCATACATGTCAGCAGTGGCCATGATTGACCACTGGCTCATTTATTTATCACCTCGGGCTGTGCCCGGTCCTTGGAGTGAAGAATTGCAACATAGTATTGTAGAGGCTGGGTGGCACTCTACATCTTCCTTGCTTGGCACATGCACACATGCAGACTGCTTGTGGCACATGGTTGTGGTCATTGCTTGTTTTAATCAAGTCACATGAAAAGCATGCATTTGCAAGCAAGTTTGGACATTTAATCATGGTGCCTGGGATTACTTCCCTCAAGTTTTTTCACCATTAGACAGTTTAGTTTTAGCAGTTTCTGTTGTAATGTCTGAACAAGACAGACAACATGAGGGCGGCTTTCTTCGTCAGGACAAGAAGAGACACACGAGTGTGAAATTTAATTGGCAGGAATGTTTGCCTGCTTCAATGATTTCTCTTTTTCAGACACCAGTTTTATATGTTTTGTGATCAATGAAAGTTTAACCAGTTTACGTGAGCCCCTTTCTATGCGGTTGAGACTGGCTTGTAAACTAACTGAATGAGCAATAAGGTAATACAGGGTCAGATGTACGACCTGTCAATTAGCGACTCACAAATTGCGCAGCTTTTACGATTCACAATTTGCGACTCGCTATTTGGCATGTAAAACAGGTTCTTGGACACTGTTTGTGATTCCCAATGGGGTCGCAAAATGCGAGGCTCAGGAATATTTATGAGCCACTCGCATTTTTCGACCCCATTTGGAATGGCTGGCCCTCCCAGGGATGGTGGCCTCCTGGGCTCTACAGACCACCATGTCCGGCACTGCTTTTAAATAAAGCAGTTTTTTAATGAAAAAATGTAGCCCTTTTTCCTTTAAGGAAAACGGAATACATTTAAAAACAGAAAAATGAACCGTTTTCTCTTCATTTTTTAAGGGCAGACAGTTGTCCCTGGGACCACTGCCTGCCCTTAAAAAATAAGTTTGCATGCATTTGCAAAAGGGGACCCCTTCCCATTTGTGAATGCATTAAAACCTACTTGAAGTAGGTGGTAATTTGCGAGTGTTTTGTGACCAAAACATTAGTACATGTCTATGGAGTCGCTATTTGGAAGGGAACGATCCTTCCAAATACCGAGTCGCAAAACAGTATTTTGCGAGTCGCAATTTATTTGCAACTCGCAAAATACTGTTCGTACATGGGCCCATGGTTTTTAGCGTGTGCAAACGGGTCTAAGACCCATTTGCGCACACTAAAAACCATCGTACATCTGGCCCACAGACAACTATAGGCATGCTACTTATAAGGTTCTGGGGCTCTTTAAGTAAAGCGGTATAGGTTTTCTTTTTACAATATGGAAATGTTTTCTCACTTTGCCATCAAGAATTTAGATTTGGATGAAGACCAGCGTTCTAAATAAAACGTTAGTTACCAAAGTGCTTCAATACTAGGAAAAAAATATATTTTATTTTATTTACTGATCAATGTGAATATTGCCATCTCCCAATACCAAAATGATTGATCGTCAGGCTCAACACAAAGTTCGGAGAACATACTTCTTTTGAAGGTGACAGTAGGAGCCCAAGCAGTTTTGCTTGGTGATCAGTTCTTCAAAGACAACAGGAAGTATAACTGCACACCTGCTTCATTTGATAAAGCTTGTACAAGCATAAAAGTTCCAAAAGAATAAAAAAAATTACATTGTGCATATTATCACACCCCCCCCCTCCCGCTTCAATGCTATGGTTTGTCTGGAGGTGCAAAGCTCCATAGGCAGACATCCTGCATATGGAATAGTCCTGTACGGTAATCAATACATTCTGGCAAAAACTTATGAATAAATGTAGTGTAATCATTCATGTTGATTTCACTGAAACTCCTTTAATTGCACTATTTTGTCTAATGTTAAAGAAATAACTTAAGTCCTACAGGAAATTCACTGCTTTGGCATTGATTTTGGGCAAGAGAAGAGTCGCCCTGGCACTGGAGGGGCAAAAGCACTCCCACTTGCTCAATGTGGTTGCAAGATTTAACTACTTGTTCTAAACTGGCTGATACATACAGAATCTTGCTGCTAGTTGCATCCAGCCCCAGGCATAATTGCAGTGTGTAAAGTAATTATCTTGCTACAACTAATGGGCAAATGTAATAATCCACTGTGCTCCTACATTGTTGTGTGTTTTTTAAGGCTATGTGTATACCCCTTCGCTCTTCCAAACATTTTCTATGGGCCTTGGGTTAAGTAAGGTTGTTTGCCAGGTCTAAAAATCAGTTTTTCATGTGATGTGAGAATTGCATCATGTGTTTACATTATACTGATTCAGCTGTCACAATGGATCTAATAGTTTTAAATATGAAAATTAAAATCAAAAAAAGTCACAATGTAGCAGAACATGCCGTCTTGTCAGCACAAGTAATGTGGAGCAGAAAAAGGTTCGGAGGCATTGCAAACAAGGATTGGCAAAGACAATAGATCCCGCCTCTGGGATGCATGGTTAAAGAAAACCAAAAAATACACTGTGGCGTATTTGTAAGCACACTCACCACACAAAATGACATCAATGCTTTTTTTAAATTTACTTAGTGGGATCTGTTATGTAACAAAAAAAATAAGTAGCACAAATGCGGGGGAAACAACACGAAGAGTGTGAGAAAACAACATAGAGGGAGTGGTTAGCAGGAAGCAACACAGAGGGCAGGGGTGGTGGGATGCAACATGGAGAGTATGGATGGAAGCAACACAGCGGGTGAGTGAGGAAGAAGCAACAGGCGAGAGAGAGCAAAGTGGAGCTAATGGGGGAAAGGCACACAACTGAGAAAGCAACACTGGGCAGAAATACACAAAGACAATTGCAATATTTTGGGGTGGGGAAGATGCAAACGGGTGACAAAGGGCAACACGGAGTCTGAGTGGAGAGAAGTTTATAAAGGAGACAGCTGGAAAACACATGCACTCTCATGGAGAGCTTAACACAAAGGAAAAATCTAGTGTTTGAAAAGCAAACAGAGGAAGGGCACAATGCCACTCCACAAGTCCATGGTGCAGTAAAGGGAAAAACATAAAAAGAGGAAAGAAAGCCAACCAAGCCATGCTAATGAATATAATGCAAGCAAATAAGAGTGACATTGAAGACAACTATTAGTGAGTAATGGGTGGGCTCTATACCCACTGTAAGCTGACACTACGTCTTTTCTCCAACAGGCAATTTGCACTGTCTAGTGGGTAAGAACTGAAAAGGGTTACAGTAAAAGGCTTCTAACAATCATGGGGCTCTTTCAGTGACACAACCTCTTCTTTCAACCATTTTTGCTCCACCATCATGCCAAAAAGGCATAATGTTGATCTCTTTGGGAATGTCTGAATTTCAGGACACTGGAGAATCTGACCTGTTTTAAAATATTTGAATCTTTTGTTTTGTCTTTAGGTGTAGGTTTAATGACCCACTACGTCTACATGTACTGGAGTTATGGAATGGGCTAACATTCCTCATTCCTTGAATATTGCATTTCCCAGAGGAGTTAGCCTATTGGAGAGAATTTAGCAAAATCTCAGACGGAATGCCCTGCATTGTTCTGACCTAGTTTCCCGTAAGATGTCTCATGAGCTTCCTAGGCTTCCTCAACCATAAAACCAGTTCTTAAATACCATCTGATATGCTATTGAATTTGATTGGCCTCTGCACTGCCCATCAGAATGCATTGAACCCAGAAGCTAATCTGATTGTCGGAAGCTCCGTGTGATCTTCAAAGCCAAGGAAGTCTGTTGGTCGTTTCAGCTAATCTATTTTATGTTTGACTGGATAAATATTCTATACTTTTCAAGTTCTTTTTATTCATATTGACCATAGTTTTTCGCCTCATCATCATCATTAAAAAAATTAATTCCACTTGAAGCTCATAAAGTGTAAAAGAAATAGCACTCTGCGAAAAAACACCATAATGCAACTATTTTACAATGAAATTAAAAAAGGTAAAATACAGATAAAAATGTAATTTCAAATCCAATAATTTTTTTTGTCTTACCTGTTAAAACTTTTTTATGTATAAAGAGCATGTTTTACAGGTATAACAATGGTGAAGGTGCTCAAAGTTCAGACAACTCAGACAAGAAAAAGCCATTTTAATTACTTTTAAGATTAAAATAAAGAGCAGTATTTGTAACCACTGCGGTTAGTATATACATCAATTCTACTGACTAATAGCTTCTAATTATATTAATATATTATATAATAATTGAGTAATGAGTAAAAAACGAATCAATAAAAGACATCATGGGACATATGTACAAGAACCGGTGAAAAATATCGCTAACGTTAGTTAACAGCAAACTTTTTATCGCCGCGCACTGTCGCAAACTATTGCCACGTTAGCGACGTATGTACAAGCCGACACTACGTGGCGATAGTTTCTCATTTCAGCGGAAAATGTCAACGTTAACAACAGCGTCACGATGATAATAATCTTGCCTCTAACGTGAAAAAAGTGGCAGCAGGCCAGTCAGCGGCCTGAAACTGCACGCAAATTAGCATGACGCCACTTTTTTTCATGTTAAGCTGGAAAAGCGACTACAAAACGCCCGCAAATGATCACAAAATGCGATATTTTTTTTTTCCAAAAAGAACCATGGATGATGCTGGACCCAGTACTGCAGGAGACAACAACCCCCCAAACAGCCAGGAGGACCATCTAGCGAGCCAGGAGAAGGGCAAGGAGAAGAGGAAAACCAGGTTCAGCGAGCAGGAAAACCAGGTCCTGATTGCGGAGGTGACAGAAAAACAACAGCCGCTGTTTGTCAGCTCCACTGTGTCATTGACGACAAAGAATGCAATATGGCAGTCCATCGTAGCCAAGGTGAATGCTGTCATAGAGGTGAGGAGGACAGTGAATGACTGCAAGAAACGCTGGCATGATGCTAAGCTCAAGACCAAGGAGAAACTGGCGGCCACTCGCAATGCATCACTACAGACCGGAGGTCGGCGTCCAGCACCACAGGAGGAGCTGGATGCCTTGGAGGAACAGGTGTCCACAGTCATCTGTGAGGAGTCGGTGGTTTTAGTCCAGGGACAGGACACTGCTGAACATGACCAGCAACATCAGCAACAGGGTGAGTAACAACCAGGGACTGGGGGGACAGGGGTGGATGGGCCTAATGTCACTCATGCCCATTTAAATGTCTACCAGTGCAAATCCACAATGACTGCAGATGTTGTTACATATACTCTTGTCCCTGGGTGTAGAGACACATATCAGCCTAGTCAACAAATATATTGCAAGACACATATTGGTGGGGTCATACACTTTGAAATATGCACAGAAAAGTAATTCTAAACATAGCCAAAGATTCATATCAGACCACAATATAAGGGCAACAGGAAAGAGCCAAGTGGTCCAAAGCCTGGAGATGCAGCAGGCTGGCAAAATGTACCCCTTGCCTCAACACCACGCACATACAATTGTCTTCACAGGGCTGCATCTCTTTGATGACAAAATGAGGATGCACAGTGAATGCGACAGATGATGTGCACAAGTGAGCCTGCCCCCACCGATGTCAGCACACATGCACCATTGTGCAAGGGTGCCTGAGTTAATTTTCATATTGTCTATATGCATGCCTTACTGCATATACACATTCTTGCACACACCTCAGACAGACGTGAGTGGTGTTGAGGCAATGGGGACATCTTACCAGCCTGCCGCATCTCCAGGCAATGTGCCCCTTTCCATGTTCATTAGATGCAGCCCTGTGTACACCAAGTGAGAAAGCATGGAGTGAGTCTGCATACCACGAACACATGCATTGTCACAACATAGTGATCATACAGCCTACTGTCTAAAAGATGCATATTCCACAATGCACACATTCAGCAGAGTTGGGTCAAAATGTCATGTCATACCATAAGCAGGGGGGACATGCCTTCAACAGTACAGTGCATGGACTACGCATATCAGGAATGAGCCACCATAATGTTTTACAACATGTCTTGTCTGTGTAGCATACTCACAGAAGTAAAAGAGTCCGTGTAAAGAAGTATGATGGGTAAAGTATGACACCAAACAAGAATAGCAATTTAGCAACTAAAATTCTGTAATAGATAAATGGCACCATCACCCCTTAACTCAAAAAGCACTCTTATACTCACAAGTGCACACATGTGCCATACCTAAAACTGACCCATACATTAGTCCTGGTATGACTTGCACATCACACATTGATGTGCATGTAAACAAGTATTTTGGGAAAGTCAACAGTGTCAGTGAACAAATATACAGTCAGGACTGTTATTATCTGCACACAAACGCTGGCAGCAAAAATCTCAAAATAGTACACACATCACCCTGCCAATCGCACATGATGTGATGTGGGGGCAGGGTGATAGGGCCTGAGCAGCACAAATGAGTAATTTTGAATACACAGCCCTGACATCCAGGCCCACTTACACACTACATGTGGTGTCAACGTTGAGGGCAATGGGTGTTGTTACTGTCTGTGCAGCTGGCAACAACAATAGAAAGTCATGCTGCACCAGTCTCACAACGGTTAAGCGACAGGAGGGCAGAAAGCAATGCATCCGTGGAAAAACATGCATGACGCCATGCACACATGAGAAATCACAAGACCCAAAGCTATTAGTATGTATATGTGCACTGCATTGAGCAGTACACATGGAAAAAACAAAATTGATGCAAAATGATGCATCTCTCCTTGGTTTGCAATCCTAAGAACAGTTCATACCTGATCTTAATTTTTGCGCGGCCTCCTATGTACACCACCCTTGTACAAAGTGGGCAGCGTAACAATGAATAGGTCTTGCGGTGGAACGGCCACAGCAACACCCACTGCCCACCCCTTTCATGCTAAGCAAATGTGAAAGGGGGCCTTATGTACAAGGCAAAGTTAAGACACGTTAGGTAGCTTAACTCTGCCCTGTACAAAAGGCGCAGCCCCAATTGCTACCACAACGTCATCATAGGTGATGTTGTTGTGGCAATAGGGCCTTGTACATATGCACCTATGAAAGTACATTGTCATGCTATCTGCTTGAACACCAATCCAATGTAGGATCCTACTATAAGCACACATACAAATACATCTCCCCTTCACTTTGCAGAGGGGGAACCATCACCTCCTGTATAGCAGCCTGTCCCACTCTTCAATGATGAAGAGGAAGACCTAGCAACCATCGACCAGGACACACTACAACATCTACTCGACTCAATTAGCACCCCATCTCCAGAAGCAGGGCCATCCAGCAGAGTTGTGGAAACTACAGCCCCTGCACAAACAACCCAGCAGCAAGCACCGACCACCACAGCTGTCTCACAGGACCTTGAGGACCCACTTCTGGCATTTTAACGTTGTGCGGTAGAGGTCCAGAAGGAGATGGCTGGTCAGGAGTTTGAGAGCCTGGCTGCCAAATTAGATGGGTTACGTGGGTGTCTCAGTTCCATTCGGGACCTCCTACAGACCATCATAGACACCCACAGTCCGCTCCATGCTCTCCAGCATTCCATGGCTGACATTGCTGGAGTACTGACTAGACAAGAACAACTGCCCAGTCTGAGTGGCTCCAGCGATGTCAGCAAGGAGTTGCGTTACATGCGAATGAGCTTTGAGAATATGGAGTGGATGCAAGCCTCGCTAATGGCAGCCACGGTTGAACACCACAGACACATTGCTGGAATCTTTTATGCCCTGCAGCTGCTCGTCACAGCAGTGCTGCATCAAGGTTTGGGACAGATGAATGCTGCTGCTGCTTCAACATCCACATCTCCCCCCCTGATGTGTCAGTGCTTCCAAGTGCCGCTGACAATCTCCCATAGATGTCGATTCGTTATGGCACATATCGCCCACCTGCTATTGGAATCACAATGTCTGTTTCAGTAAAGCTGTGTTGGCAATCGGGACTTACCCTTAACTGCTAGTCCACTATCAGACACTAATTGTGGCTTAACAATGCCTTGGAAACAAGCAACCTTCTCATGCTGTGGTCACTGTGAAAGGAGAGGGCAATGTGTCCAGGATGTAGTACACTGCAATTAGCACATAAGTAACAGAATGGAAAAGAGAGTATGACACTGGCACAACAGGGAGCAATACTACACTCCCCTCCTGTTTGTTGCAGAACTGTGTTCTACCTTGTACCATGCACATATGACCAGCTAATTTACAACATTGTGTATGGGCAGGAGGGTGAGCCACCAGCCACATGAACAACCAATGTCCATAATGATGACACACTTGCACTACGCAGCATATGTCTGTGCATGTTAGATGGACTCAGCACCAGGCTCTTGTGATATGAAGGGTGTGGACGTAATCTGTGGAACACAGTGCAGACATCCATCATCATGAGGGACAAGAGTTGCAATGTCAATGTCTGTTCAAGGCCATGTTCCAACATTGTATTGAAAATATGCATCAATGTGCATTCCAACCCTGTGAGTCACACAAGAAATGGTCAACTTTATAAAAGATTGTTCCTAGCCTAGGCCATGACTCCAACTTTCCACACTGTAATGCATGCAAGTTCACTGTTCTCAAATCAAAAGGATCCTGACACTATCCGTCCAGCTAAGTGACATGTCATGACCACTTATACACATTCAAATGATTTCCCTGAGATTGAAGAAGTGGGAAACAAGGTAAAAAGCAACACACCACCAAACCATTTCAGACATAAGTGTTAACAGAATTCCAAAACAGTATGACATTTTTTACATTTAACCAAATAAACTGCCCTAACCTGACACTAAGCACTACTACAACTAACCTAATCTTAACTAACTATGACAAAGTGAATAATAACCTTAACTATCTAACTCTGCTAATACTAAACATGCAACAACATATCTGAGACATCAACCTCCTCCCACCTTTAAAGCACATCAGAAGACAGGATAAATACATCTTAGCTAAACATAAACTAGCTACACAGATATCATATACAAATATATATATATTTGGTGTTTTTATATTATTTTGAAGAACAAAGACATCAACCCCTCACCCAAAGGAAAAGGAAACTTATCCACAAATACTACAAGATAAAACATATAAAACTATGCCAAAATCTAACGCTACCTATCACTATACTACAACTACACTACCTAATAATTAAAAAACTAACCTATCACTAAGTACTAAGTATAAATTACATTGGGGGAACGTAGATAAGGGGGATGGGTCTCCATTGGCCAGTTCATAATGGGAGACCCAGGGCAGCCTATATGTCCTGCATGTGGGTGGTCTGCTCAGACATCTCACGTTCTAAACATGCCAACCTGACATTCATGTCCATTATACCACAGCAGTCCCGCATGGTAAACGGGACCACCTGATCAGATCCTGCTGCTGCCAATGTAGCTTGTCCTTGGGTCTGTGAGGGGCACCAGCATGTGTTCCGGATACTGAGGTTGCAGCTTTTCTCGGTGTTCTTCCAGGGGTATATGCAGATCCCTGCCCATGTTGGGACACACGCCTGTCGCAAGATGTGCCCGGTATGGCTGTGACACACTCTGGCTGGGTCCTTGGCCTACATTGGGCACCGATTTCCACCTACCAGCTGCTTAGTCAGCTTGATACCTCCTTGACATGTTGCGGTATCCCTTCCCCACCTTGCAAATGTGGAGATACCGATCCTTGTTGAACTTTAATGCATGGGCCTCCTCTGGCGAAATGTTGTCTGTCAAAGAAGAGCAATGAGCAAATGTGAGTAATAAAGACTATGTCAATTCTCTCCATTTAACACAGAAACACAAGGTCAGTGGAACATGGGAGCCTACACTCTAACAAAAGATTGTGAAGTTTGAAAACAACATGTACAATGCAATGTAGAATCAATGATCAGTTACAACATGCTGTCAACACTGACATGACAGTGCATGGCATGTGACTGGTAGTGTCACAACCCCATTGCACTGTCAGGGGCATATGTACCAGTCACTATCGCCACCATAACGTCACTTTCAGTGACATTATTGTGGAGAAAGGGGCTGCACCTTATGTACAAGGCAGCATGAAGACATGTAACGTGGCTTACCACTGCCTTGTACATCAGGCACCCTTTCACACTATGGTTAGTGTGAAAGGTGCGTCCAGTGGGTGTTGTCTGGGTCGTTCCAACACAACACCCATTGTATTTGACAATGCCCCCTATGTAAAAGGGGGGCCTACATATGAGGCTGCACCAGAAATAAGACCTTGATAATCCTGGTCCAAAATAGTCAAAAGGAGGAGAACCAATGCATTTCTCATCGTAGTTGATTCTTCAATGTGTGCAGCCGCCTTGTGCAGCACACATGCTATATGCAAAATGCCATGTTTTGTATATGTACATGAAGGTGTGCCTTCCTTTACATGAACAACAGGGGATATGTACTGGGAATTGGAGGAGTGTGTCATTAGCCTCCTTAGCTCAACGACACTCTCCATCACTTTTGAAACGCAAGGCTGCACCGTATTCACACGAATATGGTGCCACCTTGCCTTTCATCCTGCAATGATGCCAGGTTTAACTACTTTGCGCCAAGGCAGGCACCCTTGCACCAGAGTGCAAGGGTTTCTGTGTGCATTTGACAATTGTTCATGGGTAGGAAGATGTCCCTTCATGGACATGAACAATCCTGGAGAAGCCCTACTGTCAATTTCACTGGTGCTGCATCAAGCATCACACATGGCAAAACAACATTCGGTGTATGAACAGTGACTTGTACATGAGGCACAGCCCCTCTCGCCACCACTACCTCACAATAGGTGACGTAGTGGTGGTGATCATAACCAACGGGGTTTAATCCACATCTTTGACCCTGCTGAAATTGAAAAACACAGGACTGTACACCACTAAATGTTACAAGACATTCCCTTAAGTAATGCCCCCCGTAGTCAGAATAGTCATTTAGATTTATTGGGGAATGTGTTGTAAAGAATTGCGTTGTAAAGCCCAGCGTTGTAAAAGGTATTGTGTGTTAAAACATGTGGATTAAAAGCATGCCTGGAAAATGCATTTGCGGTAACGTCACAGATTCTGTGAGAGTGGGTTGCACATTTGACCTTGAGTCAAATGAGGGGAATGAGTCCAAGGAGACAACTTTACAACACCATTGCAGTGACAAAACATGCCAATTTCATACATAGGCCCATCTTTGCTAGTTTGTGGGTGAACGTGCCATTGGAAGCCTTGGCTTTAAGCTATGCCATGGAAAACTTTTAAAGCTGTTATGTAGCATACATACGATAGTACTGTGCAGGCCTGTATCTGACACCGCACAGCCAGGAAAACGTTACCTACTTGTGCATAATCTGGCACAATTGTACAGTCATCTCAGCCAAGGATGTACACGCATTCCATGTCTGGTCATACTCATCACCAACACCACTCACATGTCCCCTCTCCTGTCTGTATGCTCTGGAATCAGCATGCTTGTGCTGTATAGACAGAACCCATTGATATTTCTTGCATGGGTATCAGTGACTGAGGCTGTGCAAACATACATCAAAAAGACACATGCATTCCTCCATCTTCACTTACTAATTTGTTCACCCTTCACACTTCCACTAAAGCCCATCACACTCGATTCAAGGTTCATGTGATACACACGCATACTGCCTGGTACTAAGGACATGATTTGGTCCTGACATCCATCATATCTCACATTGACAACATTTAATGGGTGTACTCACCAGTGGTGTGTGGGTCCATGACAGAGTCGATGTCCCCCTGTATGATCAGTGGTCTTCTGGGTTGTGAGACATAAAACGAAAGGTGTGTTGGTGAGCCCAAAAAAAATTCACGTGTCCGAGTCATCATCCAATTGATCACCTTCAATGTAAATGCTGTGTAACTCTACTTTTGCAGTTCATGTGACATACATGATTGTGTTGAGTTTGCCTGTCATTCCAACAAGACATGATAATGCAGAGTGAGGGCAAACAAGACAATCATGCTTGCACATTCACACATTTTGCATAGACAACTTGTTTGACACATTCCCAAGGCCCTGTTTTGCCAAACATAATTTTGTCCTCCATGCTCTTTTGAAAATAACATCGATGGAGATTGCACAAGGGTGTGTCAAAACTATTGATGGTGTAGGTCACTCTTGAGAAGTCATATGCTAAATATTTCATATCTCATACAATGGTACTCTAGACAGAGGTGCAAGGGCAGTGTACATAGTAGTCTGCACCAACATGGGATGTTAGTGAATAGCTATTCCTATCTCAGCAAAACTCAGAGAAAAGCCTTATTCCTAATTTTTTATGATTTTTACATGTGTGCTGCCTTGATCATAATGCATTGGATTGTTGATGTAATGTAAGGTCACAATTCATGTACATGAACAATCTTTTCCCGGCACGCAGACACACTTGCACCATGGTACAAGGGTGCCTGGGTTGGCTCTACACTACAACGTTTTTGCACCAACGCTGGTGGAAACGCAAGCCTGCACCATATGCTTGTAAACATGGTGCAGCATTGTGTCTCTGCAGTGGGAAAGTTAGGCCTGAAGGCATGATGTAGAATGCTTCACTCTGCAAAATAACTGTACATATACCCCATTGTGTTACAGCCAGCATTTTTAATTAGTAACAAATGCGTTCATTAAACTATGTTGAGGTTGTACTTACCATGTTGTTAGCTAATGAGGACCACAAGGTGGTCCAACATGTCACCCTCATGGCCAATGCAATCCTGTCATCGATGTTTCCACTGTCTGACAGTTCTGTCCACACCGAAGACCTGCAGCATCTGGCTCCTCACATTCTCCCACCTCACCTTCCTCAAACGTCCCGCATAGCCCTGCGGGATCTGATGCCCTCTTTTGATCATCAATGGTAGGTAGTGCTTCACCAGCCAGAGGAAGCTCCCCAATGCCCCTTCCGATTTCCTGCCCTCCCTACCCACACCCACCGTCTCCCAGCACACACCTAAACCCACTCCTAAAAAGGTAAAACCCCCATATATATTCCCCCATCAACGATTAATAATTTAAAATACCCCTTGGACAAACACCCGACATAATATAGTACTAGACACAAAAAACAAGTAAGGACAACTACACAAGACTTCACATGGACACCAGGGACAGTTCACAGGACACAACCACACTCTCAAAACCAAATTCAGCAGCATACAACACCAAAAACCTCCAACACTCACAAGAAGTGTGCTCAAAAGTGAAAGTGCACTTTACTCATCCAGACAACAGGATGCATGCTGACATCACTTCCTGTGTGTTTGCGGCCTGTTTTTTGAGTTTGGGATCATTTTCTGCACGCAAATTGAATTTTGCGGTTTCACATGTATTTGGCTATATTTTCCTATCGCGGTTATGAAAAAATGATCGCGTTAGCGTTAATGCAGCAAAGCTCTGGATGCTACCTGCAAGTTTTAGCCAGATGAACTGTATATGCTGTAATTTCATCTCTGACCCCAAAATAAACCCTAAATTTCATCTCTGACCCCAAAACACATACCCACCCACTAACATACAATCTAGCAATAATAACCGCACATTGTTAAACTTTCACTTGTGAGATGTATGTACAACCGCACAAGGTTTTTGTGTTGTGACGTTTTATTGGAAGAACTATGCTCATGTGCATTTTGCACAGTCTAAAAAAAGAAAGGGTTGTCATATTTTTACATGCTTATGTGAAAGAATTGTGGATGATTGTGTCCCTTCGTGCTGTTCCAGCGGCCTGGGGGGTGTTGTGCAGCATCCGCCTCTTCTTCTTCGTCATCCTCAAGATTGTCCGGTTGATCCGGAACTTCTATCCATGGTGCATTGGTGCGGAAACATATGTTGTGCAGCATACAACATGACACAACGATCTTGCAGACTATTTCAGGGCTGTACAGCAGTCTGCCGCCTGAGATGGCGAGGCAACTGAACTGTGACTTGAGGACACCAAATGGTCTCTCTACAATGGACCTGGTGCGTCCAAGTGCAACATTGTAATGTCTCTGTGCCTGGGTGTTTGTGTCTCTGAGGGGTGTCACCACCCATGGAGATAGTGCATATCCTTGATCACCTGTACCATGAAATGGAGAGATGTGTCCATTAGTCTATGTGCATGCTATGTTTGCAGTGTTCCTATTTTTGTGTGTGTGATTTGTGCTAATTCGGCAAATGCGCTCTGCCATGTGTAGCTACAGACAATTGTCCAGCATCAATGCAAATAACATTGCTTCCCAGCTGCTAGTCCATCCCCCTACCCTTTTTAATGGCAGCAGCTGCACATTAGCACCTCTAGTGCAATTAAGGCACACAAAAATCAAGCATGTCTGCGTACGTCCGTGACCCAGACACAACCGGCGCCAGGGAGCCTGGATCTCATTACTTCTACCTCTACAACTCATCCGCCATCGTCGCACTCAACCACAGAAGGAAGTACAACTGACAACAGGCCACAATGAACACCACTCATGGCCAGTCATCCTGCCTCCACTGCGGCATGACCTTCACCACCTCCACGGCCACCAACACCGCCAACGCACTAAGATGCATCCTCATCACCATGCACTCCCTGCACAGACACACAGTGGACATCTGGTACCTCCGGGACACACTATCATCCAATATCTCCTTCTTTTTGGACAGCTGCACCACCAACTCCTCTGCCGCTGTTCATCGCACTCACAATACCACACAGAGACAAGATCTGGATGGAGGACTGCCCCCAACACCCTGCAGGAGTTCTCACCATCGTGCATGAAAAAGTCCCTCTGCCTCTCTACCTCCAGCAACACATTTGCCGCCACAGAAGACATGCACTTTCAGGTCCATCTCATCCCCGACTCCACACTATGTGGCACACCTCGCCATCACCTCCATGGACTACCTACTCATCAGAGACCTGGACTTCCATCTCAACAACCCCAAAGACACCAACTCCAGTACCCTCTGGATGAAGAGCTCGCCAACATGTGAATGATACAACTCTTACCCATACCGACCCATGAGGCAGGACACACCCTTGACCCCTTCTTTGCGGGAGGAAAGAGCGTACACTTCAGCCACACCACACAGCACCCATGGACCGACCATCACTTTACAGACTTCCTTGGCAACAAAACCAAGCCGGCCACACCCGCACATCGCACCACGCAAAGGAACTGGAGCTGAGTCACCAATGAGCAGATGTAATCAACCCTCAACTGCAACTCCCACTGCACTTGAGCAGACGCCAAACGTGTTGCCAGGGAATCCCACACATGGATCTCCAAATGCGCAGACAAACTCACCCTGCCACAAAACTCTGACAGACAGTGCAGCAGCAAATCCGCATATTTCATCACCAAACTCAAATATTCCAGACACACCTGCAGACCCCTGCAGAAAAACAGGAGAAACTACAAGAAACACGTTAACTTCTAGACATACAAGAACACCATGTCCAAATCCCACCAATGCCTAGGTAGCAATGATAGGAGCTTCATCCACAACATAATAGTTGCATACTCCACTAACTCCAAAGACCTCTTCAATGTCATCCATGAATTCACCAAGACCACCAGCTGAGCCACAGACAACTCCATCCTGGATACATCTCTGTCTGGATTTCTCAGCAACCACAGCACCAAGACCACCCTACTTGTTGCCACAGACAACATCCACACCCTCCTCAGCCAAGGCCACAATGCAGCCCTGATTCTACTTGACCTGTCAGCAGCATTCCACACCGTCTCTCACCACACACTAGTGGGCAGACTACTTGATGCAGGCATACAAGGAACCACCCTTGGCTGTATCTGATGATTCATCACCGTCAAAAGTCAAGGGACTAGACTGCCACCCTTCCTCTCTGAACCCACAAATATTCACATGCGGAGTGCCCCAGAGATCATTGCTCAGCCCAACACTCTTCAACATCCACATGGACCCCCTCGCTACCATCGTCCAACAGCACAGACTCAGCATAGTATACTACACCAAGGACACCCAGCTCATCCTCTCCCTCACCAAGGAGCCCACCACCATCAGACTCCACTTTCAGGAAGGAATGCAGTTAGTTGCAGACTGGATGAACAACATCTACATGAGACTCAACGCAGAGAGAACATGAGTTGTCATCCTTGGAAACACCCCAGCGGCATGTAACAGCACCTGGTGGCACACCACCCTTGGCAGTCCCACAACACACACGGACCCCACCAGAGACCTGGGCATCATACTCAAATTCTCCCTCTCCATATACCAACAGGTCCCCACCGTCACATCCAGCTACTTCAACACCTTCCGCATCCTCTGTAAGAGCTTCAAATAGATCCCCCCAAATCCAAGAATACAGTCACCAATGAACACATTTACATCAGACTGGGATGCAGATGAGCCCTCTGCACCAGCATGGGACAGTCTTTGCTCCACAAGCTTGTGACTATGCAGGACACCACCACCATACTTGGGCTGCTGTTCACACTTTCCTCACAGGTCCTGACCTACCATCACACCTACTTGGTTCCAACCTCTCCCAGCATTTGCAGCTGTGTGACGGAGGGACAGTACTTTGCATAGAGGTTTGTCTACAAGGCTACCCCCAAGGATCGCAGTCCCTTGGGTTTTTGTGTATGGTGGCTGGACATATTTCAAGCCATGTTGTTTGACATGTGCAACATGTGTATTCTCACATTCGTGCACTACATGATTGTGGACTTGTTGTGTGTGGTGTGTTCAGTTTGTACTTTCCAACAAGCAGTCCATTTCCATATGTACCATTTTCAAACTGCTGGTTGATGATGGACTACCGGAAGATGTAGGAGTCATGCACACTCCCTGGAAACTAGGCTACAACATTGGTGAACAAGCCACAGTTGTCCATGATTGTCTGCACGTTCATGGGAGTGTGTGTGCTTCCTGTTCCGGTAAACATGTGCAGTGTCTGCAGGAGGCACAAGTAGGACAAGGGTGCAGTCAATTGCCCCTAACACATGGGGAAAGCCAGCAATGACATAGAGGTCTTGGTGTCAAGCTGTTCTTGAGCAGTGTTGAGTAAGAGGAGGTGCTGTGACATCAGGCTGATGATGGCATCCAAGAAATTTGGGAGGAACCTTGAAAAGGATGACTTGGCGACTCCCCAACTCTGGCAGTGGTTGGTTGGAAGGCACCTGAGGTCAACATGTGCAGCACTGCTAGAAGCTTCATCTGCAGAGGGATGTTGTAGCAACGCTGTGTTGGTGCCTGCATCCTGGGGGCTAACTGGGTCAATATGTGGAGGATGGAGGACCTTCTCAGCCTGTAGTGGGCTATCACATCCTCTAGTGTTAGGTCTATCAGGGTAATGCGATGATGATAGACCCACTGTCTTCTTTGGCAATGCCTCAGTGGTGATCTTGGGGGTGGGGGCAGTGGTTGTTGTGGTCTTCTTGGTGCTCCAAGCTGCATGAGCAGTACCTCCATGGCATCAGTGGGTTGTCAAATGCGGTTCTGGCCTACTCCCCCTTATATCCTGTTTTGTTATCTCCATTTTTAAGACCACCACTTTTCTGGTCTTAGAAACCAGCCGCTAATGGACCTTAGTGGCTGGTTTTTTGACGTCTTGCCGGCCCCGGTGATCATAATACACATCGCAAAGTGGGGTTAGCGGCAGTTTCTACACGGGAACACCTACCTAGCATCTCATTTTCATGAGCTAACGCTAACAGAATTGGCAAACGGAAAAACGAGTGATATCGCCAGAATGCTGTTGCTAACCGCGGTTAGCAGCAACATGTACATACGGCGATTAAAAAAAAGCCGCCTTAGCATCAGAAAACTGCCGCTATGGCAATGTTAACTCTTTGTACACATGCTCCATCACGTATCTCAGATAAGTCAGGTCTTACATTAGAGTGAATTCATAAGCATTCTGAAAACCACATTAAAGCGAGGTTGTGAAACTAAGCTCCCATAAGCAGAAATGCTGCAAATTGTTTTAGTTAAGAATATCCTAAAACTGTTAGATTGCTGTCCACCCTGGGTTTTGCGGTAGCTTAATGAAATGTAGTCTGTAGATGAGGAGCAGCCGAGCCGACGGGTGTTTTGCAGTGGGAATCGGACATGGACTGGTGCAGGGCTGCAGAACATCAGGCATCTGAAAGTAGAGGTTGTCCCCGCAAGTGTGAGAAATATGGTGGGGGTCTTTCAGAGTCTCCTGGAAGGCCTGTCATAATTAAAGTAGCGTCCTGCCTGAGACAAAACTGTGACTTATGTAGTATGCCTTGTGTGTGGGAGGGAGCTATTGGAATGGGAAGGGTTTATACAGGTGATGTCAAACAGCAGCGATCTGTGAACGAATCTCGCGAGATACAAAAAGCTGCCATGGTGGTTCTGCTTGTGTTTAGTCGCATAACAAAACATTTTCCCCCCAAAAAAATTCCGACAACACAGGCTGTCAGTCTTGTACTAGAACTGGTCATTTAAATGAAAGGCTCGATTAATAAAAGGGAAAAAGACTGTCAACTTTCCAAAACTTTGCCAACTAAAATATAATGTTTCACAGCTGCCTTTACAAATAACAGAGAGGGGGGTAATTTGCAACTTGTTTTAATTTAAGGGTATGTTAACCCTGTGGCAACACTCAAAGCCTAGAGTTAGAATAAAAAGGATCTCAGATGCCCATTGCAAGTGGAATTCAGTGGGAGCGTTCTTCCCTTGGAATTATTTTCTATTGAAGGTATGAAAATCTCACAACACTTCTGTCTTATTTATTAATGGCCTGACTATTGTTACTGACCAAATAACGTTGATGAACAGATGAATAGTTATTTGATAAAATCCGTGGAGTATCCAAAAGTTAATTTTATACACTGAGTTCATTAACAACTTCTTAATGTAGGATAACTATGGCAAAGATTTAACCCCACAACTGCCTTGCTGATACTTTAAGGTCAAACAGTGTAATACCCATGACTCTAGATTTAGAATGTACATAGCAGGGAACTGAGTGATGCAAACTGATAATTTCTGCCGTTGCCAAGCTTGGTCTACCACATGAATGAATAAGTTGCTAAGCCCGAAGTTATAAAAGGAATTTTATGGATTATGAATTATGCAATGATCAAAGCTGTACAATGCACTCACTATTTGCTATTTACTATACATCATAGATGTTATTTGCTGCTGCAAGAGCACGACCTCCAAGGGCTCCAACATTATGGATCCTCAGAACAGCCTGTACCACTTACTAAGCCTCAAAACTTAACTCTCCAAAACATCTGGCCAAGTGTTGTCAAATATTTGGATGTCCCTGAAATTTCATATGTTCAAATAATTTCCTTTTACGTAAGTCTGGGAGGTGAACTCTTCTCCACTTGCGGAGTTTGCAGAGTTTTCCGCACTCCGCATTACGCAGAGCTTGCGGAGTTCTGGAGCAGAGTTTGTTTCCTCGCTCGCGTAAATCAACGCCAAGTTGGCGAGCACGAGTGAGGAAAATCCACCACCTGGTGAGATTTTCCCTCGTTCACCAACATCAAGTTGGCAAGCACGAGTATGGAAAATCAGTCTCCCGGTGAGAATCCTCAACGCGGGCGGTCAGATTTCTCATTGCGAGTGGTCGAGTATGCTCGCGACCGCTCGCATTGAGAAACCGTCCGTTCGCGTTGAGAAAGCTGCTGCTCAAGTAAAAATCTACTCGAGCGACAGTAAGGAAGCAGCGCCTGCTTGCGCTGTGCATGGTGCCGCTCGTGATAACCCTTTGCACTGAAAATCACAATGAACAGCTTTTGTGTAAGGCACTCTGCCACTTGCGGAGCACCGCGTAGTGCAGCAGACTTTTTTTGTACTTCATAGAACGCTGCAAACTCGGCCCAGGCTTACTTTTAACATGATAACAGAAAAACAATGTCTCAACTGGAAATTTATGTAAAAGGACCACTAAATAACAAAATCAATCATAGCACACAAGAAGGGACAAGGGAGACCAAAGCGGAAAATGAAAGATTGTTATTTGTAGTTAGAAGCACAGCAAGTATGTCTAATTTACAGTAACCATAACAATCATATGTGCACTGACAGTGAAGTGAAGAGTGAACGGCGCAGTAAGTGTTAAAATAACAACGTAGTACGGCGAAAGACAAATAAATCATAATGGTCAAACGGGAATATTTACATAGAGTATACAGTTAAAACAAAATTATTTAATTCATGAATGACCCTTCTTAAAGCCGCAAATAGAGTTGTCAGGTCGACGGCGTTTCAACCTCTTTTCATTGAGGTCATCATCAGGACTATGGTTACGATGATTAAAATGTACTTCTGTACAAAGAGAAAGGAAACGGAGGATTGGTTATAGGACCCAAAGAAACCAATTGAAAGTAATAGAGAAGAAAGAGTAATAATTGAGGAAAAGAATACCTGTACTGGAAGAATGAAGGAAATGAATTCCAAGGTAACAAGGTCGTAGCGGGATACTAAATGGCATTGACAGCGTTAGAAGTCTAACCAGGAAAGGAAAAGGACAAATTAGAAGGTGTAAAGCCGATAGGGACCCAATACTTTAAGTGAGAAGAAGGTCAAGCTTACCGGAGGTAAAGACTAATTAAATAGTCAAGGGTGCATCAAAGGCATCCAGGGGTAATATCGTCTCCTAGAATGTGGCACAATCTGAAAAAGAGTAGAAACTAAGTAGGGCGGGGACGGGGCCAAGAAGGGTATTAATTAAACCGGGGGCAATCATCACACTGCGAAAAAAGAAACGCTTACCCACCAATTCCAAGTCTAAAGGGGATAAGCCGATCCAATTTCAAAACGGGATCAGTCCGGGATGAACAATTTGCAACATTTTAGTCCGTGAAAGGACAACAAGGAATGGGAGTGTACAGCATTTACAATAACCTAACAAACAAAATTGGATATTACAAAGCCAATGGCGGGTACATACGGTTTGCAAAACTAGCGTATGTCACACCGTAATGCACAACAAAAAAACATGATCATTTGAATGGCATAAAGAGATTCGCAACGCGTATCTAAAAATTACATTGGATTACGCGCTGCTATTCTGTGACACATGGCTTAAATTCCTTTGATGAATGGAATACAGTTATCACTAGTGTCTAATTTTCCATTTGTGGTTGCAGCACCTGGCCTTGGTCTTGATCCATTGCCTGTTTTACTCTGATCCTTTATTTCTGTCACCCGATTGTGTGTTGCACTATCTGACTGTACCATGGTCTAACATTGGGCATGCTCACATATCTTGCATTGTACGTCCTTATCAGCATTGACACTGTGCTTGTACTTGCGCATTTTTTATATTTACATGGTGTTTGACTGTGCATGATTTATTTTTCTTCAATGGACATGTATAATGTAATTTTTAGATTTGCGTTGCGAATCTCTTAATGCCATTCAAATTATCATGATTTTTTGTTGTGCATTACGGTGTGACATACACTAGTTTTGCAAACCCTATGTACCTGCCATTGGCTTTGTAATATCCAATTTTGTTTGTTAGGTTATTGTAAATGCTGCACACTCCCTTTCCTTGTTGTCCTATCACAGACTAAAATGTTGCTGAGATCATAATTTAATTATGCATCATGATTGTTTAATATTAGACTCTTTCATCTCACCTCGGGTGTTTCATTTTTATTTATTTTTTCTCTTGTTTCAATCTTTTTTCCCTTTCTTTTCCCCCATTCAGTCATGTGACCGTATCGGCATAACTTCCGTGTTTGCCGTACATCGTTGTTCAGACGCTCTGCTCGTTTTGACAAATTGTACATCCCGGACTGATCCCGTTTTGAAATTAGATCGACTTATACCCTTTAAACTTGGAATTGGTGGGTAAGCGTTTCTTTTTTCGAAGTGTGATGATTGCCCCCGGTTTAATTAATACCCTTCTTGGCCCCGTCCCCGCCCTACTTAGTTTCTACTCTTTTTCAGATTGTGCCACATTCTAGGAGACGATATTACCCCTGGATGCCTTTGATGCACCCTTGACTATTTAATTAGTCTTTACCTCCGGTAAGCTTGACCTTCTTCTCACTGAGGTGCCGATCACGATCCTGTAAAAACCGGGTACGAACCGTCGGACGGAGCAAATTCTCCGTCCGAAGCGTACCCGGTCGTCAAAATTTACAAACAAGGAATTACGATTCGCACGGAACACCATTTCCGTATGATTCGTAAAAAAGCCCGACCGAACAAAATAAACCTACCAATGCGATCCGGGAAAGGGCCGACCTGACGTCGGGACGCTCGCAGCCTGCCATTCGCGAACCAGGAATCACGATTCGCACCGACGTCATCCCGCACGGTGAATATTTTCCGGCTGCCAAAAACTGCCGGGAAATCAGGACGACGCGAACAAGGACCACCAGTACGCGACGGACAGACAGGACTCCGCGATCAAGGAGGACCAGTACGCGACGGACACACAGGACGACGCAAACAAGGAGGACCCGTACGCGACGGACAGACATGGACCCGAACCTACGTGTCATCCCGGCCCTCATAGCAGTCCACCTCCTCTACAGGTTCCGACGCAGACGCCGCAGAAGGTCAGAACAACTAAGGGAGGGGGGAAAGTGGGGGGGGGGTGGGGGTGGCAGGACCAGGGCAGGCCACAAAACCCCCACCAAAGTCACACACCACACATGCCCAGGACATACCTGACACCCATGCCCTGGTCACTACGAGGGGGTGGGGGCGTGTCCAGCTAAGCCAGCGATCGCCACAACGGAAGTCCGTCACCACGCGAACCGGCAACACAACCAGACCGGTACGTCCCGTACCCACGCCTCAAGAGCGTGGGTACGAGACGTACCACGCCCACACCCACGTTACCCCAACAATGACGGGACGGATCGTACCCACGTGGCAAAGGCCTGGGTACGGCCCGCACAAGCATCACATAGCGTGGGGACGGAGATGTACGGACCCTACCCCCACCCCCCTATGCATGGAACGTACACCTACCCCACCAGTGTAAGTACGACTCGTACCCTCACACTCGTATGCATGGAGCGTACCCCCACCCCAACAGTGTAAGTACGACCCGTACCCTCACCCGCGTATGCATGGAGCGTACCCCCACCCCAAACGCGTATGTACGTACCGTACCCCCACCCCAACAGTGTAAGTACGACCCGTACCCTCACCCTCGTATGCATGGAGCATACCCCCACCCCAACAGTGTAAGTACGACCCGTACCCTCACCCTCGTATGCATGGAGCGTACCCCCACCCCAACAGTGTAAGTACGACCCGTACCCTCACCCGCGTATGCATGGAGTGTACCCCCACCCCAACCGCGTATGTACGTACCGTACCCCCACCCCAACAGTGTAAGTACGACCCGTACCCTCACCCTCGTATGCATGGAGCATACCCCCACCCCAACAGTGTAAGTACGACCCGTACCCTCACCCTCGTATGCATGGAGCGTACCCCCACCCCAACAGTGTAAGTACGACCCGTACCCTCACCCGCGTATGCATGGAGCGTACCCCCACCCCAACCGCGTATGTACGTACCATACCCCCACCCCAACAGTGTAAGTACGACCCGTACCCTCACCTCGAATGCATGGAGCGTACCCCCACCCCAACAGTGTAAGTACGACCCGTACCCTCACCCGCGTATGCATGGAGCGTACCCCCACCCCAACAGTGTAAGTACGACCCGTACCCTCACCCGCGTATGCATGGAGCGTACCCCCACCCCAACCGCGTATGTACGTACCGTACCCCCACCCCAACAGTGTAAGTACGACCCGTACCCTCACCTCGAATGCATGGAGCGTACCCCCACCCCAACAGTGTAAGTACGACCCGTACCCTCACCCGCGTATGCATGGAGCGTACCCCCACCCCAACAGTGTAAGTATGACCTGTACCCTCACCCTCGTATGCATGGAGCGTACCCCCACCCCAACAGTATAAGTACGACCCGTACCCTCACCTCGAATGCATGGAGCGTACCCCCACCGTGTATGTTCCAAGCGTACATATCCAGAAATAGGAGGTGTGTGTGCAGAGTCCTCCCAGCAGTGCCCTGAGACAGGAGGGGTGGGTGTGGAGTCCTCCCAGCAGTGCCCTGAGACAGGAGGGGTGGGTGTGGAGTCCTCCCAGCAGTGCCCTGAGACAGAAGGGGTGTGTGCCTATCACTCCCAGCAGTGCCCTGAGACAGGAGGTGTGTGTGCAGAGTCCTCCCAGCAGTGCCCAGACGCAGGAGGGGTGTGTGCAGAGTCCTCCCAGCAGTGCCCAGAGACAGGAGGGGTGGGTGCCTATCACTCCCAGCAGTGCCCAGAGACAGGAGGTGTGCAACACATGTGTGTGAGGCTGGAAGTACCCACATGCATACTGCCTACAAGGGAACATGTCCCCATGAACTCATGTCAACAGACTCCACACACAAGTACAGTGATCACCAAGGATGCCACGAATGTTGCAGGTGGAGACATGGCCCTGCATGCATGGCCAAAGTAGAAGGGCTCCGTCACACACACAGCTCATGTAGACACAGCTCTGCGCTAAACATTGGGAACACCCTGCAGGGAAGATATCAGGGTACACAGAGGAAGGAATACACCCTGGGACAATTGCACCATGCAGTAACTGCTTACATGAACAATGAAAGTTAGCTAACACCTTGTGATGGCACACAGATCCCAGGGTCCCCCCAATGAGCAGCACACTACTACATATCCCACACACCCAACACATAAACACCACCCAAAACCATGTAGCAGCCCCACCAACACCAATACCAGCATAGCAGTAGTGTTATAATGAAAACAAAATTAAGCTTTATTCAGCATGAGCACAATGTCCGTGGATCGCAGGCAGTTCAATATTCACAAAGCCCATAGGGCAGTCAATGAGTCTCAGCTGGATGGGGGACACAGTGGGATGCGTGTCCCCTACCTTGCCTGCACAGTTACATGCCATCGTCTTCCACAGGGGTGAGGGCATCATGGGGGGGGAAGCAACAGGCACCGCAGGGACATCAGGGCAAAGGGGAGGCGTTGTGGGTGCAGGGATGGAGGACTCCACCACAGGGGGTGGGGCAGGGCCAAAGGCGGAGGCCAGGATGGCACTACACACCTTTGCAAGGTCCTCCAGGGATTCCCCTGCACCCGAAGGATCCACAGGCCCCAAGGAGGGGGGGGGGTCAGAGGGATGGGTCGCAGCGCCACCGGGGGAGGGTGTAGACAGGGGGGGAGAATCAACCACCCTGACCGAGGACTTCCTTGACCGCTTGCGGGGTGGTGTCACTGTGGGGCTCAGGGACAGAGCGGCCATGAAGGAGTCCTTGGGGGAGATGTGGCCAGGAGAGCTGAGGGGAGGGGATTTGGAGGGAGTGGACTGGGTGGAATGTGGACTCCCACTATGGCTGCGTGTCACACGTTTGCCCCCCGACCCAGTGGGTGTGCCTACCTCACCCTGTGTGTGCGTGTCAGGAGGAGTGCGGTGGACCTTCCCTGCTGGTGTGGTGCCTGTGTCTGTTGATGTGGGTGCATGCCGACGTCTGGGTGTACGTGGGACAGGCATGGGAGTGGGAAGTGTGGATGGGGCAGGGGTAGATGGGGGAGGTCGCGCTGCAGGAGACCCACTGCTGCAGTCAGTGTGGAGTCTATGGACCTCAGCAAGTTGCGTTGGTCAGCCTGCGATGAATGAATGCCCTCCAAGTATGCCTCGATGTTGTTGAGGGTTTGCCCGTGGGCGTGGAGGACATTAAGGATCGCAGCCTGACCAACCTGCAGTTGCCGCTGGATGTCCACAGACTCAGCATTGGCGGCAGCAGTGGAGACAGGGGCAGGGGGTGCGGTGCCTGGCATGAAGGAGACATGCGGTGACCGGGCACGCTGGGAAGGGACACGAGCAAGTGGGAGGTGGCTGATGGGAACTGAGGGGGCGGTGCGAGGTGTTGTTCCGCTGTCAGCTGCTGGTGCAGCCTCCGCCCACTCGGAGACATCCTCCTCGGACCTGTCAGCTTCGTATTCTGATGTGCCAGTCGACAGGTCCTCGGCCGCACTATCCTCCGCCTCTGTCCCACTCGATGTGCCAGCCCCGATGTCACGGCTGGCACTGGTGCTCGGTCCCTCCGCCTGGTCTGTGTCCATGTCTCCCTCTGTGTCCCCCGACGATGCTGTGGGCAGGGTGGAGAGACAGAAATTAATCAGACACCTGTACACATCTGTCACATGAGTCCAATCTACATAGGTAACATTGCATAGCCTGAAAAGGAAGATCCCTAACATCTACTAAACAAGGTACCGATGTAGGGCATGAAACACACAGTTGGTTGAGCCACCATGCCACTGAAATACCATGGAGAGCATGAGACAATAGCTAAAGACAGGAAACGGAGTCTGACATAGCACCCAGGCCCTGGGGACAATCCAGCACTGCATCTGCACCACACAGCGTTGGCGAAAATACCGATGACCAGGGACCATATCCATGAACTTGAGACACATGCTGCATAGGTAATGCTGAAAACATGCACAACATGACTCGGTCACTGCACCTTGCGTGTGTGTCCAGACAAACATCACACACTGGCCAGACCCAGCAAGTAGAAATCTGGATTTGACATATAGGCTTTGCCCGCCCCAACCACCCCCTACACGAGGCAAATAGTTGAGACACAGGTGGCACCAACATCTCATAGTCTGGGTGATAAACACAGGGGCAGGCAAAATGCAAGATTGGACGCCAAACAGCCAAGGTGCGCCTGTACAAATAATGAGGTACCAGTGCCCATCCTCAGATGAGTATAACAAGACACACAGGCACTAGCAACTGTGAGTATGAAGAAGGACATTCAGGTCAGGCTGCACAGTGGACACCTGTACAAAATAGCACGTCTATATACATGGTGCCAGGGGACAATGGCACAGAGCACAACCTACGCTGTAGACACTGAGAGTGTCCACGTTTATGATGACACATACAACACCGATGAAAAGGTGCCCCAGGGGACAGTAGTGGCCACGCAACTCCATGCTCCTGAATGGTAATGACTGCAACACACGCCACCATCCCTGCACTATGCGTATCGCACACTCATGCACATCATGTCACAGGCCACTACATAGGACATGCGCGCTGTAAGGCATGACACATGAGAGACCAACTCCCATGTCTGGAGTCAGCATCAGTGCCAACTGACATGGAACCCACATGCAGTGAACTTGACAGGGCACAGCCAAGGTCCCAAAACCTGTTACACACCACCCCCACACATGATGCTACAGGCATAGTTCTCGTGGACAAAGCGCCAGCCTACATTACCTTGTGAAGGAGTGACTACACACAGACCAGGGAACACATTGCAAGGAGGGGAAGGGTGGCAGGGGCGCAGCGCTATACTGGGGCAAAATGGATCTGCCCAGCACCTTTAAACCCTGGCAGTGAATTCATGCTACTGTGCCCTTACAAATGCCGGTGACACACAACAAACACACATGTACCTACCCCCTTCCGGCTGCTGCTTCGCCTGTAAGCGCCTATCCAAGTCTGGAAAGACCACCGGCAGCACACGCCTGTGGAGGTGGCTCAGACGGCGGCGGCCGCGGTTCTTGTGGCTCTCAGGTGAGTCCCCCAGCAGGACCCGTGCAATCCTCCGCGTCCAGCACCGGATATCCTGCCAGCGTTTCCTCACCTGGGACAGGCTCCGCCTCCGACCATCCACACCCCTCACGGCACTGACGGCGGTCAGCCAGATCTGCTCCTTGGCAGTGGCGCCTACCTGTGAGGAAGAACAAGTGACACCACATCAATACACCAGCCACATGTCACAGAGAGACATTTGATAACAAATTAGCTGGTAACAACAAGGCATGTCATGCAGCCAACGCATTGCACCTTTGTCATAGGGACATGATCCTCTGGTGAGGGAAAAAGCAGTACGTGCCATAGTGGGTACACAGGTGGAATGATGGCAATGTCACAATCAATGATCAAGGCTCACACTGTGCATCACACCCACCCCTCCTGTCTCAGGGCACTGCTGGGAGCACACTGTACCCACCCCTCCTGTCTCAGGGCACTGCTGGGAGCACTCTGTACCCACCCCTCCTGTCTCAGGGCACTGCTGTTAGTGATAGGCACACACCCCTCCTGTCTCAGGGCACTGCTGGGAGACATCAGGCACCCCCCCCCCCTGGGACCCCCCCAACAGTACATGGCATGTGTGTCACACCAGGACACAATGCCAGAAGTCACAGTCACAACATAGGGACAGTCTGTGCCAGTGGCCTATGCACTCACCTGATACCCTGGTCGCCCATACAGCATGGGGTACTGTGGGAGGATCACATCCAGCAATGCCATGTTCTCCTCCAGGGTGAATGGCTGTGACCTCTCCCCAGCCCTTGTCAAATGGTTCCAGGGAATCAGTAGCAGCAGCTGGGTCGACGAATTCAAAGATGTGCAGGCAAGTACTCCCTCATGGGACCTGGCTGCCTTATATGTGCCTTTCTGCCCTGTCTCATGCACAGGAGTACAGAGTGATTGGTCACTCACATTTGCATCCTATGTTTCCACCAATCCCTTCAAACCTAGCAGTCTGTGTGTACTCTATCGGTTTCATTCTCCTGCATGATGTCAGCTCCACAAACACATTGCAACAAAGTATTTTAATTCCAACTGACTTCTGCTGTTCACCTTCCAGAAGAAATTCGAATTTTGAACTTGGTCTCCATGACAACCAGCATGCATGTAGGCCTTAATACTTGTCCCTCATGTGTCCCCTATGTAATTTTGAGCTCCACACACAGGTACGGTGCGTTCCGGGGCCCTAGGGCACCCCAAATGCATTGCAACGGCCCGTACACGCGTGACTACGTTCACTATCAGTATGGGTGGCCTCGCGTATGCGTACTCGTAGTGGTACGGGCCGTACACACGCCTGTACGCTCCCTATCACTACGAGTACGCATACGCGAGCCCACCCATACTGATAGGGAGCGTACACACGCCTGTACGCTCCCTATCAGTATGGGTGGCCTCGCGTATGCGTACTCGTAGTGGTACGGGCCGTACACACGCCTGTACGCTCCCTATCAGTATGGGTGGCCTTGCGTATGCGTACTCGTAGTGGTACGGGCCGTACACACGCCTGTACGCTCCCTATCAGTATGGGTTGCCTCGCGTATGCGTACTCGTAGTGGTACGGGCCGTACACACGCCTGTACGCTCCCTATCACTACGAGTACGCATACGCGAGCCCACCCATACTGATAGGGAGCGTACACACGCCTGTACGCTCCCTATCAGTATGGGTGGCCTCGCGTATGCGTACTCGTAGTGGTACGGGCCGTACACACGCCTGTACACTCCCTATCAGTATGGGTGGCCTCACGTATGCGTACTCGTAGTGGTACGGGCCGTACACACGCCTGTACGCTCCCTATCACTACGAGTACGCATACGCAAGCCCACCCATACTGATAGGGAGCGTACACACGCCTGTACGCTCCCTATCAGAATGGGTGGCCTCGCGTATGCGTACTCGTAGTGGTACGGGCCGTACACACGCCTGTACGCTCCCTATCAGTATGGGTGGCCTCGCGTATGCGTACTCGTAGTGGTACGAGCCGTACACATGCCTGTACGCTCGCCATCACGATGGGTACACATACGGCAGCACTCCCATAGTGATATGGGAACGTACACAGGCCCTCTTTGCAGCAGTACAGCGGTATTCACACATCACAGTGGTGACAGGCGGCACACAGGTAGGGATAGGGCGGACATACTTGTCCATGGATGGACATACTTGTCCATTAATTGACATCGAGGCATCGTCTGTGCATCACTACATGTGTGGGGCACAGGTGTGAAAGGCCTGTGATGTGGAACATTACTCCTGAGTCGAGAAGGCACCAGATGTAAATGAGATGACTACAGATGTACTGTGTGATGGTGCGATGTGTGCCAAGCATGCCCTTGACTCCTTTGACATGTGTGCATGTCGTACTGCGCACTTGGGGTGAGCGTCACTGGCATGGCACGGACACCAACACACGGAAGTGTCCCCTGATGCCCGGTACAGGGGTTATGACACCTGACTTGTCACTACCCACGGTGCACAATGTGACTATGTCATGTATGTGTGGGGGCTTCCCATCAGGTTGATGTTGGAGCACCCTCAAAAGCTGCAGCCGTTGCAGCAACCAACATGTGTCTGTGTGTAGATTGTCATTGCACACTGTTCCGCACACCATGCCACATGTGGTATCGGATGTGAGGTGCACATGTATGCATGGGACACGGAGTAGCGTGACAAGGACATGTCAGCATCCTCACAAGGTATGTTTGGTGAGTCATGACATGTGCACCTTCATGGCAAGGTGTGTGGGCTGGCCTAGTGTTATGTCATGTGACCTGTGGCTCCAGTGTTCCGCTACCAATCTCTGCAATCGGCATCCTACTGCTGCTGATGTGTGGGCGTATGTCACTCCTGTGTTGCGTCTGGCTGTTCACTTGCACTGGGACACAGCTATTCCCATGGCGTGGCATGGGGACGTTCTCAATCTCCGTGTGTAGCTGGGTCTTTGAAGGAGTGTCACCTTGCATCCATACGTGTCCTGGCCATGTAGCACATACCTGACTCCCTATGTAGCATGTGTGTATTGACAGATTAACATGTGCTCAGTACACATGAGTTGTTGTCGTAGTGCACTCACTCTTCCTTGTCACTTCCAAATTACTGCAGAGCGCCACCTCTTGCCCGAAGAATTCCAGACTTGGCTGCCATGCAGGAGAATGACAGCATCCGGCTCTACCGCTTCACCCAACCGTTGATTCTGGAGTTGACGGCGAGACTGGCACCACACCTGCAACCGCAGCACAGGTATCCCACGGCACTGACACCCCAGCTGAAGGTAATGGCTGCCCTACATTTTCTTGCCACGGGTACCTTTCAAAATACCATAGCTCATGTTGGTGGCATGTCCCAGAGCACGTTCAGTGGTGTGCTGCATGATTTCTTAGAGGCCATGTTGATTCACCTGGATGACTTCATCAAGTTCCCAACCCCTGAACAGATGACTGAGGTCAAGCGTGGATTCTATGCCCTGGGAGGGATGCCCCATGTCATTGGGTCCATAGATGGGACACATGTAGCTTTGGTACCACCACACGCACGGGAGGTGGCGTACCTCAATCGGAAGCACTACCACTCCATCAATGCCCTTGTGGTGTGTCTGTCCAACATGGTGATTTCACATGTCTGTGCTCGTTTTCCAGGATCAGCACACGATGCCTACATCATGAGGCGTAGCGGGATGCCTGATATGATGATGCAGCTGCGCAACGAACGGGCATGTGTTGTTGGTGGGTACAGTCTGTCTGTCCTGTATTCAGTATAGCCTACCAGCACGACCGCTTCACCAGTTCTAACGATGACCATGTGCTTTCCATGTAGGGGACGCTGGCTATCCCAACATGCCTTGGCTGCTCACACCTCTCCGCAACCCCATCACGCCGGCCCAGCTCCGCTACAACACCGCCCATGGCCGGACAAGGCGAGTGATAGAGAGGACGTTTGGCATGCTGAAGAGCCGATTCAGGTGCCTCCACAAGACCGGCGGCGCACTCCCATATGCCCCGGCGAAGGTCTGCAAGATCTTCATGGTCTGCTGCATGCTGCACAACATGGCAGTTGAAAGAGCAGTGCCACTCATCCTGAATCAACATGACGAGGACCATCCACCCGTGGAGGACGAAGGGCTTGGCAATGGGGCTAGTGATGTGGAGGATGTGGAGCCGCAAGAGGACATCCGGACTCAGCTCATACGCGACTTCTTTGCATAGTGGTGAGTACCAGTGTCTGAGTGTGCACGCATTGGTCCCCGTGTGGCATGCGTTGTGATGTGTGTCTCCACCTGCATGTATGGCACGTGAGTCAGAGGTGTGTGTGGGTGTGTCACTGGAGTGATGGTGCCAGTGATGGTTGTACTTCCCCAGTCATAATTGTGACATAGCATGTTGTCATCCATACATGTGTCGAGTTCATGCACATGCAAGTGGCTGTGCTTTTTGTGGCTGACTTCTTGTGTGTCTCTCTTCCCCAGGTACCTGCGCATGCCGTCTGCTGGTTGCATTGTTGTGGCACTGCTATTCCTCATGGACATGACATCGTGGGCTGACTCAGCGTTACAGGCACGGACACGTTTGGAAGTCTCCATGGGGTAAGGGATGCATCTGGGGTGTATTGGGTGTGGCAGTTGTTCACGATGTGTGCACACTGCCCCTGTCGGTGATTGGTTCCTCTGCAGCCATGTCGCATCCCCATGGGACACGACATGCAGCTGTGTACACCGGAATAGATGGTCTGCCTGGTTGACAGTCATCAGTGATGGGATAGGGGATTGTGATGATGGCATCAATGTGTGTGACACTGCCCTCGGACACATTCGGTTAGCATTGGCTTGACATGGTGTGGGACTTCGACATCCGCGGATCTATGGTGTATGGCAGGCTCTCCGTGTGCAGCTGTGGGTATTTAGCTGTTAGCCGACGCTTGTGTGCCAGTTCCATGGCGAACACGCATGTGTGCTGCTGAAGGGGGGTGCCAGTGTTGGACCCACATGTTACTCCACATGATGTGTTCATGTGTACTTCGAGTTGCCTCTGCAATCCCGAATACATGACTAATAAAGGTGTCCCTATGCCTCCAAGGTGCCTCTTCTCAGTCAATGCTGGTGTGTTGCCACGGTGCATCCTGCTTGTCTGGCATGGTATTCCCTGATTGTGGCTATGTGTCAATGTGTCGAGTGGCAAGATGCAAGCTGTGTGTGTGGGCTGAGACTGTGTATTGGGCATGATGTCCATGACTGTGTGGGTATTGTGACATGTGCCATCCCCATGCATCCAACGTTGGACAGGCCCCCATTCTCTGCATCCACCGGACTCAAGCTTGCAGGACATGTTTCTGCCACCTGTCTACACAGACCTGGGTGCCCCCCAGGAGACTGGACTGGATCCCTGACCTCTGCGCATGACTGTTGCTGTACTCAATGTGTGTGTCAGCACGGTTGTTCGGTAACCCCCTCAGCTGGTTGGGCCCATCACGGGTGTGTATGGTGCTCCATGTCTGTCTTGCCTAATACACTGTGACCCATGTGTCCTGTGCCAGACTCAGGCCCCAGGGTGTGGGTGGTTGAAGACAAAAGATGACTTTACAAGACACATGTTAGGTAATAATGCTACCAGCAGGCATCTACTCTTCATAGTGTGATTTATTATTGGGGGGGCGGGGGGGGGCAACAAAGTGAGTGTATTTCCGGGAATTTGGAATCCAAGGTTCAGTAGGGGAGTTGGTGTCCTTGCCATTGGATATCCTCAGAGTCCATGCCACAGTCTTTGTCAACATTGGTCAGCCAGTGACCAGCAGGGCCATGTGGCAGAGAATGTCTCTTGATGCTGTGATGCTGTTGCTCCAGTGGGCCAGGTGCCAGGCCAGGTGTCCTGGGAGATGGTGATGTAGCGCCGACCCTCACGGTCCTTTCCGTGGACGACCCGGCCTCCTGCGGGGAACCTCAGCAGCAGGCCGTGACGACATCTGGGATGCTCCGTCGGATGTTTCCTCCTCCTCCTCCTCCTGATCCCTCCCTGTGGGTGGTGATGTTCTCCGCCTTCTGGCACAGGGAGGGTCGGCCATGTTGTCGGCCATCCGACGGAGTGTAGCGTGAATCCCCTGGAATGCCGTCACTTGCTCAGCCTGTCTGTCCTCCATCCTCCGTTGGTGTACCAGTAGACAGGCATGTAGCTCCGCATGTTGCTGGGCCTGCTGGGCCTTGATCCCCTCGAGGACGGACACAACCTGGGCCATGCCCGTGGTGTCCTGCCGGTATGAGTCCAGGATGTTACGGACATGGGAAAATACCGGATCCCCAGCCAACTGGTCAGGCTCGTGCCTCCGCCGTCCTCCACTCCCACCACCCCTGCCCACTTGCGCCTGGCCTGCCCTTGTGGGCACATCGGGTCTCCGGGACCCCTGAGGGGTGGCATTGGCGTTGTCGCCTGCCTCCTCCTGGGTGCCCGGGACACCGTGTCCCTCCTGGCCAGCCTGGCTGCATTGTGGTGTTGGGGCAGGGATCCTGGGTGTCTCCTGGGATGTGGCAGGAGTGGGGGTGGTGGTTGTGAGGAAATATGAATTTTTATGGTCAATTGTGTCCCCTATCTTAGACCCCAACGGCTCCATGTACATGCTACAAGTACATGTATGTTCCCTCCAGTTCCAGCTATGAAGACGCAAATACATGTGCGTCCAACGTCAACATGTCCTCTCTCAGGTCCGCCATGAATGGGCCGAATATTCCATTCCTAAGTATGATTGGCCACCGACTTTATATGGTTCACTTTTTTAGTTTTACAGTTCAGGCGAGTAGGCCCTGAATTCTGCCATCAAGCCTTTTCCTGCTTCTACCTCTGAAATGCTCCAGCCCGGACCTGCATCCGTATCCCTGAACTTTGTCCTACTCCCTGCGCGGCTAACGGTGCCTGACGCGGCCTGTTGCCTGCCAAAAACTGTATTCAGCCTTCAAGTTATCTGCTCCGCTCCTCATCCAATGCATTCCTGTCTAGTAGTTTAGGTAAACATCCTTCCAGCTACCGAGCAAAGAGCTCGGCCTCGCTGTCTTTATGCAAGTAATTCATAGCCCCTGTTACCATGGAAGATTCCTGCCCCCTCGCATCTCATGTAGACACATAGACGCTTGTACATGCACTAACAGTCAGTATAGAATAGATTCCGTCCGAGAGACCTTTCCTTTTGGATAAAACAGTTCCTTAAACAAAGATATTAGATACGAGTTGGGATTAGGTTGACCTGACCCCCCAGACTTCTGTCTCCACATGTAGAGCTAAATGTCAATTCCCCTTCACCCTCTAGTTGCACGTCAATCACACGTCATGCGGCTGCGCGCGCATCTCTGCCAAACATTTCTGCTGACTCTGCAGGATTCTCTTATGGATCCACCCACTTGTGACATCATTTTAAATGACGTTTCTAGTATACGCCTGTTATTACGCCCATTTTCATTACGTATGTGTATTCTTATCTGTATTATCAGCTGTTACGCCTCCTGCATCTGTCTTAATGCAATGCTTTTCATATATATATTGTTACTTGTCAATAATGTATTGCCTATCCCTTCCTGAACCTTCGTGGTGATGGAATAAGATTGCCTGGTTCGAACTATGATTCCTTTGTAAGGAATAAAGCCCTTTTCAGAACGTCTAATATCACGGATTCTGCCTCTTATTTTGACTGAGTTATTCTTACTAGACTTTACCGCATAAAAATAGTACAGGTAATTTAAATATTTACCACATAAATTGGCGCCCGAACAGGGACACTTTCTCATCTCACGCGCCGGAGGTGCGTTGCAGGCCCGGTCCCCTGCCACAGCTGGACGGACAAAAACGCGTACCCGCAGGATTTCCTGTATCTCCCTCCGGCCAAGCGGGGGTGACTGAGGCTGCGATCAACACCCAGACGAGGCGGTGAGAAGTGCGAAGTATCCCGACCAGAGCCTAGCTGAGAGAGCAAGATCCGAGGTATACAGAGGCCCACCAGGTTCCGAAGTTTCCGAGTCGAGTCGAGTCCAGTCCGGTCCAGTTCAGTTCAGTTCCGAGGCCTTCCGTTCCGTGCTACCCGGTGAGTACCGTTGCTGGGGAGGCAGTTAGACGTGCACATTAATTTGTGCCGGTCCTGACGGGTTTGGGTACACAGATCCGGTCTGCACTGTTTTAGCAGTGTATCTGTACTGTTTAGCAGTATATCCAGTATGTTCATGTATATAATCTAGTATTATCTAGTATTAGTATTATGTCAGTAGTTAGTTTTCTCTTAATTATCATTGTTCGTTAAATGTTAAATGTTAAATGTTTTACTGTGTTCAAAAAATTGTGGTATGAATGAGTGTTCATTATTGTGTTTTTCGTATTAATTGTGTTCAAGTCCAGTTTGAGTAAGAATCAAGTAGCAAGGTTTAAAGATGTCGTTCTTTTCAAAATTAAGACAGATCAAAACTAGAAAAGGAGTACTCGAAGAAGCTGTTCCCATTCCACCTAGGGACACTCCAGGGTATTTTATGTATCATAAACATGGCCTAGATGCCGTACTATATCTTGATTTATGGGTGGACTACACCAAGGATCTAGCAGAAAGTCAGAGGTGGCCCGTAGCTGGGACATGGGATGCAGATTGCATCATGAGAGTAGAGTATTAAAATTCGAGAGCACTTGGCAAGGTAACACACCGTCACAGATGTTACAATTGTTACAATATCATCACAATAGAATTAGAGAAGAACAAGAACATGAACAAAGACGTATGAAAGACACGAAAATGAAAATGCTTGTTGCTCAGTCAGTTCCATCTGACGGTCATAAAAAGGGTACGACACAGTCCAATGATTCAGTAGGTCCTGTTAGAGGGACATGCAACTATTGTAAACAGCCAGGTCATTATATACACGATTGCGCAGTTCTAAAACATAATATCTCTACGGGTATAACGAAAGAGAGACCACGTCCGCCTAGACAGGATCAGATCCAACAACAAGTCCCTCAACAGGCGCAACCTATGCCAGTTCCACAACAGACCGCACCACAACCACAACAACAGCCACAGCCTATTGCTGCAACACAAAACACGACACAACAGATGTACCAGTATGCACAAAATGACTATCCAGAGTATCAACGCTACACATGAAATAGCCTAGAGAGGGAAGTTGGCCTACCCCTTATTGAGGTTCCCGTAGATCAAGAAGGTCCTTACGTACAGAGTCACGTATTAGGGAAAGACAGAAAGTTTCTACTCGATACAGGGGCAAGCAGAACCACTATCAGTCACAGCGAAGTCCCAGGGGCACCCCTCTCAGGCTCACAAAATATTTCCCTTGGGTTTTCAGGAAAGCCCACTATCAACGAAGTATCGCAACCGCTTGCATTCACAGTCGGTCCATTAACACGGACTACAGATCTATTGCTTACAAAATCATGTCCAGAAAACTTGTTAGGTATAAAAACATTGAAGGCTCTAGGAGCTGTGATATGTTGTTCTCCGGAAGGAGTACGACTATTTTTGCGTGACTTTAAAGGTCACTACGTGTCTAGAGACATGGATCACCGGTTACAGAATTTACCCACACATTTATGGGCGCAAGGCCCCACTGATGTAGGTTGTATGCACATTACACCATATCGAGTCACACTCAAAACAGGAGTGGTATTACCACGAATACGACAATACAAGTTACCCCCAGATGCTGTAGTGGCTTTACTGCGAATCATTGACGAGCTCATTGCACAAGGAGTGGTTGTAGAAACGGACTCCAATGTGTGTAATTCCCCGATAATTCCGATTCTTAAACGAACAGATCCAAAAGCACCACCAGTATATCGATTAGTTATTGATCTGCGAGAATTAAATAAATGCATTGTACCACAATACCCCGTGGTCCCAGATATCTCTTCATTGCTAACAGCCATAGATTCAGAAGCAATGTTCTTTACTGTAATTGATCTCAAGAACGCTTTCTTTAGCGTCCCAATCGATCCGGAAAGCCAGTATTTGTTCGGATTCAGTTTAAATGGACGAAGTTTTAAATTCGCACGCGCACCTCAAGGATTCACAGAAAGCCCCAGCATCTATAGCCAAGCACTGAAAAGAGAACTTGACAGTATCCACATGCCAGCTAACACTGCTTTGCTTCAATACGTCGATGATCTGCTGATCACCGCCCGAAGCGAACCTGAATGTGAAAAAGCATCACTGACGGTTTTACATTTCTTAGCCGACAAGGGGCACAAAGTGTCCCCTTCAAAGCTGCAATTCTGTGTCCAGCAAGTTGTGTACCTTGGGCACTTGCTGTCCAAAGGGGGAAGACAGCTTACACCCGACCGTATCCAGTTAATTGTTAACATGCCGCCACCCAAGACACAAAAGGAGGTACGGGCATTCATTGGCCTCACTTCACACTGTAGGCAGTGGATCCCTCAATATGCATTTCTAGCAAAACCACTCATTCAGTTGACAACACAGGAGGCAGCGACATCCACTGTCCTCCCTTGGACTCAGGAACATACGCAAGCTTTTGAAAGCTTAAAGAAAGCTTTATGTCAAGCACCTGTTTTAGCAACACCATGTTACAGCAAACGTTTTACACTTTTTGTTACAGAACGTGAAGGTACTGCTTTGTCAGTACTCACGCAGGAACAAGCAGGATCACACAAGCCATGTGCTTATTTTTCTAGTACATGAGACCCAGTAGCTCAGGCTCTTCCTGCGTGCCTGAAATCAGTCGCAGCAACAGCTTTAGCAATCAGACAAAGCGATGCCATAGTGTTAGGACATCAATTGACAGTACAAGTACCACACGCAGTAGAGGTTCTCTTGAACCGGACCCAAACACAACACTTGACTATAGCAAGACTGACGGGTTATGAATTGACATTGTTCCAGCCACACATAGAAATCAGACGTTGTAGTACATTAAACCCTGCCACACTTTTGCCATTAAGTGGAACAGACCCATTGGCACATGATTGTATTGAAGTTATCAGTCAGTCAAAGCTTTTATTTCGGTAAAATACCATAAAAAGACATAAATACATATATACATTTAAAACATGATTAAATAGCATTGTGAAGAGTGTAATCCGTTAGAACATTAAAACAATTTCCATAGAACATACGCAGTTAAAAACGTAATCTTTTCCACGAAAAGAAAAATGTTAAAATTAATCCAGGGCCAAAGATATACACATTATACCTCAAAGTACTATGATGGTGATATAGATAATACTGAATCAGAGAGATGAGTGACAGAAGACAAAAATTTGGACCTTGCAAACCACATTGAGAGAAGGAATTTAGCCATTACAAACACTATCAAAGTGGTGGTATCATATTTCAGAATTCTGAACACCTCCTTGTTGTCCCTGAGACCCCTAGACTTACATAACTGGATAATCCACTTTTTTCTTGCAATAGTATATAAAGGGCAAAAGAGAACAACATGTAGCTCTGTTTCACAGATAGCAGAACATAGGGGACACGAGCTAACGGGATCTACAACATTGCACCATCTGTGAGTGAGATCTCTCAACGGAAGCGAACCGTGTCTAAACTGGATGTAAAGTTTCTTTGCCAAAGGTGGTTGGATAACGTCCAGGAAAACTTCCATCTGGGGACTACACTTAATATCCAGAAAGGTGTCAGTAAGCCTACCCAGGGAGGAATGGAATAGGATACCCTTCCTATAAGATTTCAAAACCTCCCGCAATGAATTCTTCTAGAGTGTACGGCAGGTCGCTTCCGGGGCGGACCATAAATTCCTCATCCCAATTAGGTTACAAAGGTTCTTTATGTAGGCAAGCCAAGGGATCTTATCCGATTTTCCCCTTGCCATAATGTCACCAAGATCGTACCTGTAGCTTACCAACTCGGGCGTTGACCAGAGACGCCTCCAGAACTGAAGAGGACGGTTCCGGGCAATCTCTTCTATGGGAACCAGACCCAGATCCCATCTCAGAGGAATTAATGGGGTGCTGACAGGTAGTTTCAACAATCTCCTGATAAAAGAATTCTCAATAGATGAGAGGGAAGCGGGGGTGGAATATCCCCATAATTCAGCACCATAAAGTGCTCCTCCTCTGGCTTGGGATTTATAGATTTCCATAGGGGGGCCCAAAGGTTTAAAAGAGGAGTTATTAAACACCTTCAGGATTCCCTCCACTGATTGGGCTAATCTCAAATTTGCCTTCGCCAAATGGGACCCCCAATTCATTTTATCATTGAGGGTCACCCCCAAATACTCAAACGTGGCAACCCTATCCAACTCAACCTCTCCCAGTTTAGGATGGGGGCAATTAAATGAATTAGAACCGAAAACCATAAATTTGGTCTTCGAAAGGTTCAGTTCCAGATCCCTAATTTTACAAAAGGAGCAAAAGGCCTCTAATGTACGCTGGATGCCCATGTAAGATTGGGATAACAGGAGCGTATCATCAGCGAACATTAGGGCCGGGACCTTACGCCCCGCCAGTACAGGGGAGTCCAGGTTAGCGGAGCGCAGTAGATACTCGATCAGCCCATTGATGAAAAGGGAGAAAAGGGTGGGGGCCAGGACACAGCCCTGCCTCACACCCTTCTCTACCGGAAATGGCCCAGAGATTTCCCCGCATCTCCCATATCTCACCCTTGCATAGGTGCCTAAGTGGAGGCGTTTGAATAAATGGCAAAGATAGGGGGGGGCACCCATCTCTAGCAAGAGGGCCCAGAGTTTTTCCCTTTGCACCATATCAAAAGCGGACCGAAGGTCCACAAAGATCAGATACAAATTACCAGCACCCATGCTGACTGTTTTCCAATAAATCAAGAGTAATCTAAATAGTTGATCAATAGTAGAAACCTTGGCTCGGAACCCCGCCTGGAGGGAGGTTAAAATTTGTTGATCCTCCATCCAGAACTGCAGTCTGGATAAGAGGACTCGGGCGAACAGCTTCTGTAAAACATCAATCAGGCTTATGGGGCGGTAGTTGGCTGGATCCAGTGGGGAAGATTTTTTGTGGATGGGTATAATTTCTGCACCCAGCCAGGTGTCCGGGATTCTAAGGCCCTGCAAAATAGCATTAAAATATACACATATATAAGGGGCCCAGATTTTTACATCGCTTCTGTAGAGATCACCGGGGATCTTATCAAGGCCCGGAGCTTTCCCTACTGATAGGGAATTGAGGGCCAGTTCTATTTCTGGGATAGAAAAGAGACTAGTCCCAATTTGTTCCTGACACAACAGGTCCGTTGCAATATCAGTCCGTGACAAGCCTGCATCGGTGCCACCCGGGGGGTTACTGGCCGAGAAGAGGGGTTGGAAATGGGCGAGCCAGACCTCCTCGCTGAGATTAGGAATAATTGCTGGGGTACTGGCAACCGTGCCCGTCCGGACAATGTTCCAAAACGCCCTCGAGTCACGGTCTACTAAAGCTTGGAGTAAATTTTGCCACCTTAGATCCTCCCACTCGGCTTTTGCTTCCTTGATCAGGTTTTTATAGGTGGCCCTAGCCGCCCGGATACTAGACGGGGTACCCTCCTTTACTTCTTTTAACAGGGCAGACTTAGCCTGCCTACAGGTACCATTGAACCAGTGCTCGGGCCTAGAAGGCCTTGGTTTTGAGACAGTAGGGTTGTAGAAGAAGCTAGCCAAACTGCCAAGGAGATCCTTGTGGATGGTCTGGAGATCGAAAAGGCGGGACTGCGGGATGTCCCCGGCAGGACTCAGGAGGAGGGAGACTGCTTCCAAGGAGCGGAACACAGTGCTATATATCTCAGCAAGCTTTAGGTCATCAGACGCTACCCTTTCCCACCTGATCCGTCTGCCACCTGCCGCTAGAACCAGATTCTCACTATGTACTGGAGAATGGGGCCTAGAGAATTCACTACCACCTAACTTGTTAATCAATTCCAGAGACAGTAGGTTGTGATCGCTATCGACCCGTGGAATAATAGAAAAGGCGGCCAAGTAGCCCCAAAATTCCACGTTCACCAAAACATAGTCGATGGTCGAACAGCTCCCAGCTCTGTTAAAGGTGAAAGACCCCGGCACGTCCGGGCAGAGTCTACCATTGCAGGCCCGCAAGGAGTGTGCAATGGTGAGCCTATTAATCTCAAGGGCTAGAGGGGAAAGGCGTTTGGCCGGATAGGAGATAAGGTCTGGGATTAGATAGGTTTCATCCTCATCACAGGTGGGGGAGGGGATCCCAAGGAGGGGTTCGAAGTGGCAATTGAGATCTGCGCCAATTAGTTTATGGGACGCAGGTGGAAGAGAATGTAAAACATCTTCCAGGGCGCCCAGGATCGACAGACCCAACTGAACCGGCTGGGGGCGCAAGTACACATTTATTACTACTAGCGAGTAGCTAGCAGGGAAAGTGAGTAGCAGGCATAGGATGTCAGGGGACTTTGGATCCAGTAACTTTACTGAGCACCCCAGGTGTGTTGCAACCCAAACTACTAGCCCCCCTGAAGGTCTTCCTCTCGTCCCCTGAACTGCTGGGGCCGAAAACGATGCATAACCCACCCTCCGTGGTGTAGACCGTAGCCAGGTTTCTTGGAATATGCAGATGTCATATTTGTCCATTAGCTCTCCCCACTCAGGATCAGAGAGTTTGGACTCCAGACCGGCCACATTCCAAGACCCAACTAAAGGTCTCCGAATAGGTATTCGGGGAGGGCTGTCAACCGGAGGGGGGGTAGAGGGGGGGCTATGGGAAGCAGAATGCACGAGGGGGTTCAACACTAAACAACCCACTGTGGCGCTGAGGGACAGAAATGAGGAAGAAGGGGGCCCAGGGCCACTCTCCGTACCAAGAGCTACCAAGGACACAGCCAACATCGTATCAGAGACATCCCCATCCTGGGTCCCTCCCAAGGGCATAAACCCTCCCTTACTAGGACTCAGAGGTGGTGGTCAGTCCACCGCATTGAGCACACCAAAACGGTTTTCAACCGGGATGTTAAAGTAAGAATTATGTGGGGCCTGGTGGAAGTAAGGTAAATCAACTGGGTCCAGAGTATTGGGGATGGAGTAAAAATACCCCAAATGCGATGCCTCAATGGCTCCCCTTCTATGGTGCCCTCCCTGCTCCAGTATGTGACCTACTACTCTAGGGTCCCTAAAGTTAATCAGGACACAGTCCCCCCCTATGTCCTTTGGGCGGGTCCCCAGCCAGTTAACCCTCCGAACATGAAGAATCTCCCCTCTCCCTGCTCCCTTCAATGGTCTATTTTTGGACAGCCAGTGAATGACTTTGTTTTTTAGTTCAGAGTAAGATTCCCCCCTTCCAATCATTAGCGGTGGAACTCCTGTGAGCACAATCACATAAGGTGCTGCCTCCGGGGGAAGCTGGACTAGAGGATGTGAATCATCCGGGCTCCTGAGGGCTCGGTTCCCCCCCCCAGAAAGGCAAGTTCCATCCCTGTCTGAATTCAGAGGAGCTATATCCCTGCAGCTAGCTAGCTGCTCATGTGATGGAACGACAATAGGGGCTCGGGGCACAGTCGGGGACGTACGAGGACCAGCAGTAAGGGAGGGGGCAGTTGACTGCACCATAGAAGGCTGGCCTAGATCCGTAACCGACTGGATCGGGGGTAGAGGTGGCTGTGATTGGGGGGTAGGATTGGTAAGGGATGCTTGAGTACTGACACCCTCCGTGCTGCCCAAGTTAGACTTTAAGTCCTGGTTTGGCTGCTTCTTCCCAAACCCTTTGGTATTAACTAATGATACCAACCTGTCAATTTTAGATGACAGGGATTTTAAAAGATGGTTTAGGGACTGGTCTATGTGTGACTGTAGGTCAATTAATAAGGTAGTCACCCAGGTCGGAGGGATAGAAGTAGGGGGGTAGTGGATCGGGGCCAAGAGGGGAGAGCTGTCTACAGGAGGGGCTGGTAAAAAACTCCTTTTTCTGAGTTTTTTTTTTTTTTTTTTCCTTGGCTTTGACTGCTTTATGGGGGCCACAATAGAAACAAAGGAGGATGATGATGGCCCATCTTCCACTAGAGCTGGTTCATCTATTTGTGCCTGAGCGCACGGTAGTTGTGTGAATGAGGGCAACATGGAAGACATTGCATCAGGATCCACCTGGTAAGAGGAGAAGTCAGCCAATCCATCAGACGGGGGGGCCAAATTGAATGCCGGTGTAATCGACAACCGTTTTTCCGTATTTTCGATGGCTGTAGCCACCGCCCCGATTGTCTTCTGGAGCATCTTATCTTTCGCTGTAAGACTGGGGATCTGTGAATTGGAGTTGGCTAGCTGTCTAGTCATAGGGCGACTAACTGTAGGTTTGGAGTGCTTCCCCATGATTCCAATGAGCCAACAGCGAAAAACGATGAGGAACCTCTAGCACAGGTATCTAAAATCCAAACAATATAAGGTAAAAGGAACACACTCTAGACAAAGCAAAGGACTGACTAATAATAAATAAAATGGCATTAGCCAAAGGGGGTAGGTTCACAACTGTTCCAAACAGCGAGGTTTAGAAGAACGGCCCAGCCCGGCCTCCTCCGGCCCCGGACGGCCACAGACGGTCCCGCCCTTGTCCCGGGCTTCTCCCGGCGCCGACCCGCGCGCGATCCCGCGACGCGGGGGGCGGGCTCAGTTAAGTAGCGCCTCCGGGCGCGCAAAGTGCGTGGTTTGTACTTCCGGGTCGCTGAGGGGCCTGAAAAATGTAGTCCCCGTGGAGAGCTCCCCCCACACGGCGGTCGCGGTGACAGGCACGGCGGGGGGGAAACGTGAGGCCAGATGGGAGAGAACGAGTGGTCCCAGGAGACACACGAGGCCACACAGGTGAGCAGCAGAGATCCGCTAGTGATTGCCAGGAAGTTATCACTATTACGACGAAACCCAGACAAGACTTGACAGATATTCCATTATCAGATCCAGACCTGACATTGTATGTAGATGGTTCATGCATGAGAACAAGTACAGGAGAGTTAGTGGCCGCTTATGCAGTCACAACAGACACTGAAGTTATTGAAACAAATTGCATAGATACCTTGTCAGCTCAAGCAGCAGAGCTCATCGCTCTGACACAAGCCTGTATTCAAGCCAAAAATAAGAAAGTCAACATATACACAGATTCACGTTATGCATTCGGAGTCGTCCATGACTTCGGCGTGCTTTGGCGAGAGAGAGGTTATTTAACTTCTCACGGTGCCCACATCCAGCACGGTCCCCTTATTCAAGCTCTGTTAGATGCAATACATCTGCCGACTACAATATCGATTATGAAGTGTAAAGCCCATACAAAAGTGACTGACATTATTTCTCAGGGTAACGACCTAGCTGACAGAACAGCTAAACAGACTGCTCAGAATCAGACTCATACAACTGACACGACAAAGACAATAGTTCCGACACCAACACACTGCATGGCAGTTAAGGATCCCGCCCTTGATGTAATTGACATACAAACACATGCTACACCAGAAGAAATAAAGAGATGGACTGAATTAGGAGGGATCCAAACGGATCAAGGATGGATGACGAAGGGAAAATCTATATGGTTTCTCCCCGACTCAATGGTTCAAGTCATCATTAACACAATCCATAGTCCAGCGCACCTAGGAGAGAAAGCTATGCTAGACAGTATTCAACACATTTGGTTCAATAAACACTTGCGAGCAGCAGCTAAACAGAAAGTACGTACCTGCATGATTTGTTGTCAGTTCAATCCAGGAAAAGGCGTACCTGTAGAACAGGGTGGATTTCAACCCCCCGATCACCCTTTTGAAGTCCTCCAGATGGATTATATCCAGATGGAACGATGTCGAGGATTCAAATATGTCCTCGTAGTTGTATGCGCTCTTTCCCGGTGGACAGAGGCGTATCCCGTCTCAGATTACACTGCCCCGACTACTGCCAAACAGTTAGTTCGAGAATTCTTCCCACGGTATGGTTTGCCCCGTGTTGTGTACTCAGATAATGGCCAGCCATTCTCATCCGAGCTAATGAAACATGTTTCACTTTTGTTAGGCTATCAATGGAAATTCCACTGTGTCCGACATCCCGAGGCAGCAGGTCTCGTGGAGCGGCATAATCAAACTTTGAAAATTAGACTGTCCAAAGTATGTAGAGAAAAAGGTGTCGACTGGATAGTAGCTTTACCAGTTGCGCTCTTTTACATGAGAATGGTAGCACATTCTCGAACAGGGCTATCCCCGTATGAGGTGATCTTCGGTAGACCACCAAATATGTGGGGGACGCCTATACCCCGTAAAATAACTGATGTTGATTGTAATATGCTGACAGATTACCTGGCTTCCTTGATGTCTGCACTACAATCTTGTCGTTCACAGGTAGCTGCAGCTTTTCCCGATAACACTGAGGTGAAGCCCCATGACGTGGTTCCGGGAGATCTTGTACTGATAAGGAACTTCGACAGAAGGAACCCGCTGGAGCCTCGCTGGCAGTCGCCTAAACTCGTCTTATTGACCACAAGGACAGCTGTGAAGATTGAGGGACGTAAAGGGTGGTTGCACTCGAGCCATATCAAAAAATTTCATGGACTATCATCCGACTTGAATTATCAGCCCTGCATTCCCTCACAGACTGACTCAAAACTCCCTCTGGTTGACAAGACAGAAAAGGAAAACTATAAACTGAAACTAAGGTCTAGCAAGTCAGACAATTTGATTGTTTAAGTCCTCTCCAAGGTGAATCGGTTGAATTTGTCTCTGACATGTATCCTCTAGACCGAAATAGAGAGAGAAATAGACAGAAACAGCTCAAGAAACATGCGTACTGTAAATCACTTCGTAGTCACTGTATAGTGACATTGTTAATTATGTTTTTTCTAAGTCTTCTGATTATCATTGTCAGTATATTATTACACATGTATTACCCTATTTCCAAGCGTGCTTTCAATGCTACTGCCGAACATTCTTTTAGCGAATTACCCCCACATGAGTTGTCCTATAGATTCGCGCTGCGCAACAACACATTCATTAGTATGTTACATCATTCTCATCAGACCAGCAATGCTACAAATTGTTGGATATGTGGCCGACTCCCTCCCTATCAGAAATACAAGGGAGTTCTGCCTCTCTTTCCGTATCCATTCACACACAATGGCTCCTGTGGAGCATGGTTTAGTTTGATTAATTCCCTAGATTCAAATTCAGTAGTTTATCAAGACAACTGGGTTTGGGGAAACCTGAACCTAGTTTTACTTAAAGTCTGCTACCCTAACAAGGAGGGACTTCCCAAAAGAACAGGAACTGATCTAGAAAATGAAGTATATGGATTAGGTAACTTTACACTTAATCTCATGATCCTGAATGTTGAATCCGAAGCTACACCAATCTTGCCCGCCATGTCAGTATTTCCAGTTAGAGGCGAATTATGTGTAAGAAAGAATGGTTCAATACACATGGGCCATAGTAAATGTACCACTGTAATAGAATTCAGTGATAAAGGCAAATCTACATTTAGAGCTTCTCGTCACTCCTACTTCATCTGTGGTCACACCGCATACATACGCCTACCCCTAGATTGGGATGGTACCTGTTACATTGCATTCCTTCTGCCACCTGTTTTCCTAGCCCCGCCTGATTACCATAGGAATACCCATTTAGTACACAATAGACAGCAGAGAGATCTCCCGATTGTCGACTACACCGAAACAGCATGGGAGCAATACACAGATTTCAATAAAGGTTTCTTTCCCTACATAGGTACAGTCACTAATAGTAAGTTGATACGTAGATTAACTAGAACCCTTGAAGCAGTAGTGAATGAAACTACTTCCGCCTTAGGCAACTTAACAGAGGAGCAGTCTGCGATGCGGATTGTTGTTCTTCAAAATCGTCTTGTCCTTGACGTCATCCTGGCCGATAGGGGCGGAGCTTGCAGGGTCATCGGATCAAGTTGCTGTGTTTTCATACCAGAAAACGCGCCGTCAGTATATAAAGCCATAACTCGACTTCATAAGATCGTAAGCCAGATACACCAGAATCCAGGCACCTGGACTTGGTCCGGTTGGTTCTGGAGCGTGTTGTCAGCCTGGGGATGGAGGATCCTATCCTTCCTAGGTATTGGCTTTCTCATTCTATTCAGTTGCTGCTTGTGTCTACAATGTGGGCCAGCGATTTGTGGTTTGTGTGCCACATCGTGTATCCCGCCTTCGAATTTTCATTCAAGATCCCGGAAGAAGAAAGAAGAACAAATGATGCTATATGAACAGATTGATGGATTGATGAAGATGGATATTTCATAAGGGTCCGTAGGGGACAAGGAGGGAATGAGGAAATATGAATTTTTATGGTCAATTGTGTCCCCTATCTTAGACCCCAACGGCTCCATGTACATGCTACAAGTACATGTATGTTCCCTCCAGTTCCAGCTATGAAGACGCAAATACATGTGCGTCCAACGTCAACATGTCCTCTCTCAGGTCCGCCATGAATGGGCCGAATATTCCATTCCTAAGTATGATTGGCCACCGACTTTATATGGTTCACTTTTTTAGTTTTACAGTTCAGGCGAGTGGGCCCTGAATTCTGCCATCAAGCCTTTTCCTGCTTCTACCTCTGAAATGCTCCAGCCCGGACCTGCATCCGTATCCCTGAACTTTGTCCTACTCCCTGCGCGGCTAACGGTGCCTGACGCGGCCTGTTGCCTGCCAAAAACTGTATTCAGCCTTCAAGTTATCTGCTCCGCTCCTCATCCAATGCATTCCTGTCTAGTAGTTTAGGTAAACATCCTTCCAGCTACCGAGCAAAGAGCTCGGCCTCGCTGTCTTTATGCAAGTAATTCATAGCCCCTGTTACCATGGAAGATTCCTGCCCCCTCGCATCTCATGTAGACACATAGACGCTTGTACATGCACTAACAGTCAGTATAGAATAGATTCCGTCCGAGAGACCTTTCCTTTTGGATAAAACAGTTCCTTAAACAAAGATATTAGATACGAGTTGGGATTAGGTTGACCTGACCCCCCAGACTTCTGTCTCCACATGTAGAGCTAAATGTCAATTCCCCTTCACCCTCTAGTTGCACGTCAATCACACGTCATGCGGCTGCGCGCGCATCTCTGCCAAACATTTCTGCTGACTCTGCAGGATGCTCTTATGGATCCACCCACTTGTGACATCATTTTAAATGACGTTTCTAGTATACGCCCATTTTCATTACGTATGTGTATTCTTATCTGTATTATCAGCTGTTACGCCTCCTGCATCTGTCTTAATGCAATGCTTTTCATATATATATTGTTACTTGTCAATAATGTATTGCCTATCCCTTCCTGAACCTTCGTGGTGATGGAATAAGATTGCCTGGTTCGAACTATGATTCCTTTGTAAGGAATAAAGCCCTTTTCAGAACCTCTAATATCACGGATTCTGCCTCTTATTTTGACTGAGTTATTCTTACTAGACTTTACCGCATAAAAATAGTACAGGTAATTTAAATATTTACCACAGTTGGCACAGTTGTACCTGACGCAGGTGCTGCAGGCGGTTGGACACCAGAGGGGCCAGGTCGGTCGGGGTCGTCCACAGAGTGGTGAGAGTGGTCGCTGCCGGTGGGATTGGGCTCCTGCAGATCCGGGTCCTGTGAGTGTTCCCCCCCAGTGTTGGGGGGTGCACCACGACGTTGACCTGTGTGTGAGAGAGACAATGTTAATTTTGGTCCTTGCAACATCCATGTTTCATCATTTCCAAAGTTGGCACATTTCCTCTTGGAATTAGGATCTGTCTTGCATTCCACTCACAGTGCACTTGTGCATGGGTGTGTCCCTTGGGCACCACTTTGGCCCCTTTAACTATGTGTGGCACAGTCTTACTTGCTGCGTCAAGTGTGACTGCAGTCAGCAGTGGAGTGGGCAGGTGTTGCGAGCCATGCATTGGCGCCTTCCGTGTAGCACTGTACATGTGCACATGGAGTTGTTCCACACACTTATGTGATGCAGGTAGCTGTCATTGTGCTCGTGCACAGGTTGTGACATGGCCCTGTGTTTTGCCATGGAAAAGAGGGGGGGTTCTGGCACGGGCCACCCTTGGCTACATGCACGCAGTCTACCTGCTGACGAGCAGACATTCCCACACACCACACGGCTGATTTGCTCTCCCTGTGTCTCCCTCCCTCTCTGTCCCCCTCTCCCTCCCTCTCTGTCCCCCTCTCCCTCCCTCTCTGTCACCCTCTCCCTCCCTCTGTGTGTCAGCCTCCTCCCTCTGTCCGTCTCCCTGTGTCTCCCTCCCTCTCTGTCCCCCTCTCCCTCCCTCTCTGTCCCCCTCTCCCTCCCTCTCTGTCCCCCTCTCCCTCCCTCTGTGTGTCACCCTCTGTCACCTCAGCCCAGCTTCCTGGGCACACACTGTTAGCAGATCTTTGAGTGGCCCTTGGCTTGTTGATGTGAGTTTGTTTCTGATCTCCAGGCACCCATTGGGTGTGATGTGTGTCTCTGCGCTGCTGCTGTGGTGGTGTGTGCTGCCACTCTTTCACAATGTTGGCTGTTCATTAGCTGCTGTCATGTGCAAAACAGTGCCTTCACCCCCATGTGTTGATGCAAGGCATCCGCCATTTGCTGGCAAGTCATTCCTGTGTTGGGACACACTGTTTGTCTGGCTGTGACCTAGGCCATATGGGCAGAGTGCATTGTTGTCTGCTTCAGAGTCGCACTATGTGATTTTTGGGGCCCAGCCTCCCGCCATCCGGGTTACCGTGTCATGTGTTGTTGTCTTCTGTGGCCTGTGACTTGACATTGTCCAGCTGGGTGCATGGGGCATGGTGGCAGCAGTGGCATGTGCGTGCTCATGGAGTGTGGTTGAGTAATGCGATGGCTTGTGGTGGTTGCGTGCCTGTTAGTGATTTTGGTTGTGGATGCCGTTCCCCCCATGTGAGGTGCGTTGTTTGTGTACTCACCCGGGTCTCGGAGTCCTTCTAATCCTTCGACTGCCTCCACCGGCAGTATGGCCATCACCCTCTCCTCCCAGGGATGGTACTGTACGGGTCTGTGGGAGGGCCCTCCTCCGGTGGCGTTGGCCTGGTCGTGTTCCTCCTGCCTCTTGGCTCTGACCCTCCTCCGCAGATCGTACCACCTGTTCTGGCATTCCTGCCTGGTCCTTCTGGTGTCCGCAACAGCATTCACAGCATCGACGATGGTCTGCCACATGGCTGTTTTTGCTGCCAGGCTGGTGTTTCTGACCAATGTTCCATAGATCTGTGGCTCGACTCTGAGGATTTGATCAACAAGGACCTCCAACTCTCGGTTACTGAACTTTGGATTCTTGGTAGTGGGCATGGTGAGGGGTGTGGGTGGGGATGGTGGGGGGGGGTGTGGATGTTGGGGGGGGTGTGGATAGTTGTGTGTGTGTGTGTGTGTGAATGTGATGAGGGGGTGTTTGTGAGGGTGGTTGTGTGAAGGTGTGCAAGTGTAAGGTGTGGTGTAGCTTGTTGTATGGTTCTGTGGTGTCTGGCAGCAGTGAGTCTGTTGCAAAGGCTCATGGTTTGTGTGTGTGGGCCCTTTTTATTGGTCCATGGGTGGGTGTGGCAGTGTTTGAATTTTGGGTGGGTGTGTTATAAGTAGTGGTGGTGTTTTGGCCCTCTGTTTGTCTTTGGCAGTTGCAGGTCAGTGAAGGTGTATTTGTAGTGTTTGTTGGCCATGTTTAGTGGCTTTGTGCCATTCGAATAGTGTCTTCTTGTGTTGTTTTGTTTTGTCCTGGTTGTGTACGTGCGTTTTGAGCGTGTGTACGGTGTGTACATGGGCCATTTGGTTGTACGGTGCTGTCCTTGTGTGTGGGTTGGTACGACTCGTACATGCGGTTGTGATGTTGGGGCCTGGGGTGCGCTCCGTACTTAGGAGGTTGTGTTGGGGGTAGGACCGGAACGTACTGGGGTGTACATAGACGGTGGTACGACACGTACTGGGGTGGGGGTATGACTGGAATATACTGGGGTGTAGGTACATGGGTGTATGACACGTACAGGGGTGGGGGTACGACTGGAACGTACTGTGTGCACGGTGGTGCGACACGTACAGGGGTGGGGGTAGGACTCGAACGTACTGGGGTGTACATAGACGGTGGTACGACACGTACTGGGGTGGGGGTACGACTGGAACGTACTGGGGTGTAGGTACACGGGGGTATGACACGTACAGGGGTGGGGCTACGACTGGAACGTACTGGGTGCACGGTGGTGCGACACGTACAGGGGTGGGGGTAGGACTCGAACGTACTGGGGTGTACATAGACGGTGGTACGACACGTACTGGGGTGGGGGTACGACTGGAACGTACTGGGGTGTAGGTACACGGGGGTATGACACGTACAGGGGTGGGGGTACGACTGGAACGTACTGGGTGCACGGTGGTGCGACACGTACAGGGGTGGGGGTAGGACTCGAACGTACTGGGGTGTACATAGACGGTGGTACGACACGTACTGGGGTGGGGGTACGACTGGAACGTACTGGGGTGTAGGTACACGGTGGTGCGACACATACAGGGGTGGGGGTAGGACTCGAACGTACTGGGGTGTACATAGACGGTGGTACGACACGTACTGGGGTGGGGGTACGACTGGAACGTACTGGGTACACGGTGGTGCGACACGTACAGGGGTGGGGGTAGGACTCGAACGTACTGGGGTGTACATAGACGGTGGTACGACACGTACTGGGGTGGGGGTACGACTGGAACGTACTGGGGTGTAGGTACACGGGGGTATGACACATACAGGGGTGGGGGTACGACTGGAACGTACTGGGTGCACGGTGGTGCGACACGTACAGGGGTGGGGGTAGGACTCGAACGTACTGGGGTGTACATAGACGGTGGTACGACACGTACTGGGATGGGGGTACGACTGGAACGTACTGGGGTGTAGGTACACGGGGGTATGACACGTACAGGGGTGGGGGTACGACTGGAACGTACTGGGTGCACGGTGGTGCGACACGTACAGGGGTGGGGGTAGGACTCGAACGTACTGGGGTGTACATAGACGGTGGTACGACACGTACTGGGGTGGGGGTATGACTGGAACGTACTGGGGTGTAGGTACACAGGGGTATGACACGTACAGGGGTGGGGGTACGACTGGAACGTACTGGGTGCACGGTGGTGCGACACGTACAGGGGTGGGGGTAGGACTCGAACGTACTGGGGTGTACATAGACGGTGGTACGACACGTACTGGGGTGGGGGTACGACTGGAACGTACTGGGTACACGGTGGTGCGACACGTACAGGGGTGGGGGTAGGACTCGAACGTACTGGGGTGTACATAGACGGGTGGGGGTATACATACACGGGGGTACGTGTCGGACGTACGGGGGCTGGGGGGAGTGTTGGGCGCGTATGCGGGCACATGTCTCCATGGTTGCTATAGGAGTTCGGTGCGGACGGTGTTTTTTCCATACGGTTGTAAGCTCGGACGCACGGGATGGATCGTGATTCCTCGGTCGGACTTGACTTTTCACGTTTGTAAGGTAAATCGTCCGAGGACGTGTCGGACACATTTTCTGACCCGAGGACGTGTGGGGAATGATTCCCAGTGCGGTTCGTATGGACTTTTTACCATGCGAATCGTGATTGCCAGTTCGTACGGCACTTGTACGATTCGTACGGTAAAAAGACCGGATACGAGTCGTACGGGGACATTTTTTACCGGATCGTAATTGGCACCTTAATGTATTGGGTCCCTATCGGCTTTACACCTTCTAATTTGTCCTTTTCCTTTCCTGGCTAGACTTCTAACGCTGTCAACGCCATTTAGTATCCCACTACGACCTTATTACCTTGGAATTCATTTCCTTCATTCTTCCAGTACAGGTATTCTTTTCCTCAATTATCACTCTTTCTTCTCTATTACTTTCAATTGGTTTCTTTGGGTCCTATAACCAATCCTCCGTTTCCTTTCTCTTTGTACAGAAGTACATTTTAATCATCATAACCATAGTCCTGATGATGACCTCAATGAAAAGAGGTTGAAACGCAGTCGACCTGACAACGCTATTTGCGGCTTTAAGAAGGGTCATTCATGAATTAAATAATTTTGTTTGTAACTGTGTGCTCTATGTAAATATTCCCGTTTGACCCTTATGATTTATTTGTCTTTCGCCGTACTACGTTGTTATTTTAACACTTATGTCACTGCGCCGTTCACTCTTCACTTCACTGTCAGTGCACATATGATTGTTATGGTTACTGTAAATTAGACATACTTGCTGTGCTTCTAACTACAAATAACAATCTTTCATTTTCCCCTTTGGTCTCCCTTGTCCCTTCTTGTGTACTATAATTGATTTTGTTATTTAGTGGTCCTTTTACATAAATTTCCAGTTGAGACATTGTTTTTCTGTTATCATATCTACCCGGTCTCAGCTGGGTAAACGAGTTCGCTCCTGTTTCTTTTTCTTGTGATTGAGCAATCGCTGGATTGAGAGAGTGCTTTTTCAAAATACTTTACACCTTTTTGTGTTACATAATGTGTAATTGATTTTCATACTATGTCCTCTAGGGAGACCCCATCTTATTCGGATGACTATATCCAGAATATTCTTAGTGGACCTTCCCTTCTATCGTATGCCTCTACCCCCCCCCCCCCCTCTGCAGCACCCAATAACTCTGGGATTTTACTAGAGAGACTAGAAAATCTAAAAAAGAAACAAATTCGTACTGATTTACATGCTCGCATGCCAACAGGGTACCTATAATCTGATACCATACCCCTGGGATTACAAATTCGCAACATTCCTGCTATTTTCACCCAGGATCCCAAATTTCGCACTGGCTTTAGCCATCTAGCCACTACTTGTTCTAGGCACTGGATGGTCCGTGGTATTGAAACGGCCATAGAACATAGTAAAAAAGAACTAAATGAGATAGCGGAACTTGAGAAGCTTATTTTAGCTGACACCACCATCGCTGATGCCAAAGGCCTCCTTGACAGAGTTAACAATACCATCGCCACTTTCCATACCTTTGAACAGAACAAGAAAATAAACAAGATTCAGAGAGACATCAAGAATTATAACAAAAACCAAACATACCCTTACTTACTTGATACATTCTATAACACCACTTATCAGCCTCCAAAGACCAAGAATTGGGGTCGTTTTCGTAATAATCAGGCCATTACTTTTTCAGATTCATCTAACACATCTATTGAGGACTCAGATAGTGGAGAAGGAACAAGCTCTGGCCCGTCCAGACGTCCTCTCCCTCCCCCACTTTTACCAACTGTTTTTTTAGGGTTGGATCGCGGTCGCAGACGTAGCCGCAGGCGACAAAGCTACCAATACCAATACGCGGGCGGGAGACAGACCCGCCACAAGTTCTACCAATGGGGTCCTCCTCAATAACAAACTTACTACATGATGCCCAAACAGAGATTTTTACTGACTTAGCTAGTAGCACTACAGATGGTTCCTCCCTCATTACCTCCAGATTATGTGCCACAGCAACTGGCCACATGGTCATTCCGCCAACTCTTCCCTCACCTTTGCAACAGTTATCAGTTACTGACATGACTATGCCCATCACCTTTTATTCAAATGGTACAGCTACTGGTCATAATACTACCTTGCCAATTTCATCTCCACATCTCCAACAGCAATCAAGTATTGACACGACTATTCCTATTTTTAATCTTTCGCATCATTCTTTATCCACAGACGAGATTTCCCTATTGAGCAAAGGCTTGTCATTTGTTCCTATTGCACGTAGCGATTTTTTCAAACTTCAAGAAGACTTGCTTTTGTTTTTCAGACGTATTCGCCTGAAACAATTTTTTTCTGATAAACCAGAAACTAACATACCATATGAGCCTCAATTCAAACCTACATCAACCTTTTTACCACCGACCTCGATGATGCCACATGAGATCTTAACATTTGAAAAACTTGTTCTGTTGGAAGTAAATGAGTTACAACGACAACCTGAATTTGTACCTTACAACTTGCCACTCACGGAAAAGTTAGCCATTGACAGTCTCAGCAGCAATCCTAACTTAGTCATAAAACCGGCTGGTAAGGGTGGCGGCATTGTTGTGATGGACCATGAGGACTATGATTTAGAGATCCTTTGTCAACTTGACAACACCATGCACTATTGCAAACTTAGTTCTGATCCTCTCGGTACCATTCAAAATAAAATCTCTGCTGTTACATCTCAGGCACTTTTAGATGGTATCATTAGTAAAAAAGAATATGACTTTCCTAACAACTCACATCCCAGAACACCGGTAATTTACACTCTACCGAAAGTCCACAAGAATCCATCTACTCCACCTGGCTGCCCTATAGTATCTGGGTGTGGCTCCATCTTGGAACCCCTAGGTAAATATATTGATTCCATCCTTAAGGTGTTTGTTCCATTAACGGATACCTTTGTTAAGGATAGTACCCATCTGATCAATATTGTAGATGATCTCCCTTTTAACCCAGAAATAGACCTTATGGCTGGTCTGGATATCGAGTCTTTGTACACAACTATTCCCCAGACAGATGGACTTATGGTGATTGAACATCTATTGAATACACGACTGAGACCCACACGTATTCCTACTGATTTTGTAATTCAACTACAACATATTGCCTTGACTAATAACTATTTCTTGTATAAGGACACGTATTATCTTCAAATGAAGGGACTTTCTATGGGCGCTTGTTTTGCGCAAAATTTTGCTGTCCTTTATGTCCACCATCTTGAATCCACCCTTTTTTTGACCGTCAACAACCCTTTTCTGACTAACATCACCTTGTGGCGCAGATATATAGACGATATTCTTTTGCTGTGGCAGGGCACTCATGAAAATCTGATTTCTTTTATTAACTGGTTGAACACTACACAACCTCACCTTAAATTTACTTCAGACATCCGCCAAAATGACCTTCCATTTTTGGACCTTACCTTACACGCAGAAGACGGTCGTATTGGTACGTCCTTATACCGTAAGCCCACGGAACGTAACACTCTTTTATCATATTCTAGTTACCATCCTCGTGGCCTACGGGATGGCTTGCCATATGGGCAGTTCCTCCGTATTCGGCGTAATTGCAAGTGGCGTAAAGATTACTTTCACGAGGCAGCTATTCTTTCGGCTAAGTTGATTACCAGAGGCTATCCTAAACATTTGGTTAAATGAGCTCTTAAACGGGCTTGGTACAATCATAGGGAAATTATTTTGGCGCCTTCTATCAGACGCGTCAATACACGTATCCCCTTTGTCTCGACCTATAGCCCTTGTAGCAATAAGGTCAGCAAAATAATTAAAAAAAACTGGAAATTGCTACGTACTTTTCCACATTTCTTGGATCCTCCTTTGTTATCATACAAAAGGGGTAACAATTTATCTGACAAACTAGTCCATGCAATCACATGGCCTATCAAAGAAAAACAGGATCATTCTGTTACCACCTTTTGGGGTCTTCCACCCTTAATAGGTCATTTTAAGTGTCAAAATTGTAATGTGTGTGATCTCACTATTAATACCAAAGTTTTTGTAATGACTTCACACACTTACCAACTGAAACAATTTTCCAATTGTCGCACCACTAATGTCATTTATGCGATTCAATGCCCGTGTAATTTACTTTACATAGGCCAGACCACGCAGATGGTTAAACAACGCATCTCACAGCATAAAAGCCGTATTAGATGCAACGTCACTATTGCACCATTGGTAATACATTACAAAGAACATAACCATTCTGAAACAGATATGACTTGGCAGGTTATAGACCGCCCACAATTGTCTATTCGTGGGGGAAATCTTCAAGCTCTACTGAATAAATGTGAATGCCGTTGGATTACGCGCTGCAATTCTGTGACACATGGCTTAAATTCCTTTGATGAATGGAATACAGTTATCACTAGTGTCTAATTTTCCATTTGTGGTTGCAGCACCTGGCCTTGGTCTTGATCCATTGTCTGTTTTACTCTGGTACTTTATTTCTGTCACCCGATTGTGTGTTGCACTATCTGGCTGTACCATGGTCTAACATTGGGCATGTTCACATATCTTGCATTGTACGTCCTTATCAGCATTGACACTGTGCTTGTACTTGCGCATTTTTAATATTTACATTGTGTTTGACTGTGCACGATTTATTTTTCTTCAATGAACATGTATAATGTAATTTTTAGATTCGCGTTGCGAATCTCTTAATGCCATTCAAATGATCAAGTTTTTTTGTTGTGCATTACGGTGTGACATACGCTAGTTTTGCAAACCCTATGTACCCACCATTGGCTTTGTAATATCCAATTTTGTTTGTTAGGTTATTGTAAATGCTGCACACTCCCTTTCCTTGTTGTCCTTTCACGGACTAAAATGTTGCTGAGATCATAATTTAATTATGCATCATGATTGTTTAATATTAGGCTATTTCATCTCACCTCGGGTGTTTCATTTTTATATATTTTTTCTCTTGTTTCAGTCTTTTTTCCCTTTCCTTTCCCCCATTCAGTCATGTGACCGTATCGACATAACTTCCGTGTTTGCAGTACATCGTTGTTCAAACGCTCTGCTCGTTCTGACAAATTGTTCATCCCGGACAGATCCCGTTTTGAAATTAGATCGACTTATCCCCTTTAGACTTGGAATTGGTGGGTAAGCGTTTCTTTTTTCGCAGTGTGATGATTGCCCCCGGTGTAATTAATACCCTTCTTGGCCCCGTCCCCGCCCTACTTAGTTTCTACTCTTTTTCAGATTGTGCCACATTCTAGGAGGTGATATTACCCCTGGATGCCTTTGATGCACCCATGACTATTTAATTAGTCTTTACCTCCGGTAAGCTTGACCATCTTCTCACTTAGGGCCTCATGTAGGTAGCATACCAGTTACCACTTCTAAAATACCGAACGATACCGAATCGGTATTTTAGAAGTGGTAACTGGTATGTAGGTAATGAGTCGGTATTTTTTACCGAATCGTTACTAGTCGGTAATTACCGAATCGGTATTTACCGATTCGGTAATGAGGCATACCTTCCCATTGATGGGAAGGTATGCCTCATTACCGAATCGGTAAATACCGATTCGGTAATGGGGGGAACACATACAAGGGTGGCAGGGTGTCACATTGACACCCTGTTGCACCCCTGATTCGGCCATGTGTGCACATGTGGCACACATACATGCCCTAAGGGCATGTATGTATGCCACATTGCACACTGCTACGCGCGTAAAAATGCATTTACACATACATTCATTATTTACCACCAACTATAAGTTGGTGGTAAATACCGACTCTTAAACACACACACACACTCCCCCTACATCTCGATTTTGCTTTCGTAATTTACCGAATCGGTAAAATTACCGATTCGGAAAAGTTACCGATTCGGTGACATTACCGATTCGGTATTATTACCGAATCGGTAATTTTACCGATTCGGTAAATTCCGAAAGCAAAATTTGTCCCCCTACATACCAATGGCCAAAATACCGGTCGGTAACGGTATTATTACCGAAAATCGGCCGTTACCGACCGGTATTTGGCTACCTACATGAGGCCCTTAATGTATTGGGTCCCTATCGGCTTTACATCTTCTAATTTGTCCTTTTCCTTTCCTGGCTAGACTTCTAACGCTGTCAACGCCATTTAGTATCCCGTTACGACCTTGTTACCTTGGAATTCATTTCCTTCATTCTTCCAGTACAGGTATTCTTTACCTCAATTATCACTCTTTCTTCTCTATTACTTTCAATTGGTTTCTTTGGGTCCTATAACCAATCCTCCGTTTCCTTTCTCTTTGTACAGAAGTACATTTTAATCATCATAACCATAGTCCTGATGATGACCTCAATGAAAAGAGGTTGAAACGCAGTCGACCTGACAACGCTATTTGCGGCTTTAAGAAGGGTCATTCATGAATTAAATAATTTTGTTTGTAACTGTGTGCTCTATGTAAATATTCCCGTTTGACCCTTATGATTTATTTGTCTTTCGCCGTACTACGTTGTTATTTTAACACTTATGTCACTGCGCCGTTCACTCTTCACTTCACTGTCAGTGCACATATGATTGTTATGGTTACTGTAAATTAGACATACTTGCTGTGCTTCTAACTACAAATAACAATCTTTCATTTTCCCCTTTGGTCTCCCTTGTCCCTTCTTGTGTACTATAATTGATTTTGTTATTTAGTGGTCCTTTTACATAAATTTCCAGTTGAGACATTGTTTTTCTGTTATCATATCTACCCGGTCTCAGCTGGGTAAACGAGTTCGCTCCTGTTTCTTTTTCTTGTGATTGAGCAATCGCTGGATTGAGAGAGTGCTTTTTCAAAATACTTTACACCTTTTTGTGTTACATAATGTGTAATTGATTTTCATACTATGTCCTCTAGGGAGACCCCATCTTATTCGGATGACTATATCCAGAATATTCTTAGTGGACCTTCCCTTCTATCGTATGCCTCTACCCCCCCCCCCCCCCCCCTCTGCAGCACCCAATAACTCTGGGATTTTACTAGAGAGACTAGAAAATCTAAAAAAGAAACAAATTCGTACTGATTTACATGCTCGCATGCCAACAGGGTACCTATAATCTGATACCATACCCCTGGGATTACAAATTCGCAACATTCCTGCTATTTTCACCCAGGATCCCAAATTTCGCACTGGCTTTAGCCATCTAGCCACTACTTGTTCTAGGCACTGGATGGTCCGTGGTATTGAAACGGCCATAGAACATAGTAAAAAAGAACTAAATGAGATAGCGGAACTTGAGAAGCTTATTTTAGCTGACACCACCATCGCTGATGCCAAAGGCCTCCTTGACAGAGTTAACAATACCATCGCCACTTTCCATACCTTTGAACAGAACAAGAAAATAAACAAGATTCAGAGAGACATCAAGAATTATAACAAAAACCAAACATACCCTTACTTACTTGATACATTCTATAACACCACTTATCAGCCTCCAAAGACCAAGAATTGGGGTCGTTTTCGTAATAATCAGGCCATTACTTTTTCAGATTCATCTAACACATCTATTGAGGACTCAGATAGTGGAGAAGGAACAAGCTCTGGCCCGTCCAGACGTCCTCTCCCTCCCCCACTTTTACCAACTGTTTTTTTAGGGTTGGATCGCGGTCGCAGACGTAGCCGCAGGCGACAAAGCTACCAATACCAATACGCGGGCGGGAGACAGACCCGCCACAAGTTCTACCAATGGGGTCCTCCTCAATAACAAACTTACTACATGATGCCCAAACAGAGATTTTTACTGACTTAGCTAGTAGCACTACAGATGGTTCCTCCCTCATTACCTCCAGATTATGTGCCACAGCAACTGGCCACATGGTCATTCCGCCAACTCTTCCCTCACCTTTGCAACAGTTATCAGTTACTGACATGACTATGCCCATCACCTTTTATTCAAATGGTACAGCTACTGGTCATAATACTACCTTGCCAATTTCATCTCCACATCTCCAACAGCAATCAAGTATTGACACGACTATTCCTATTTTTAATCTTTCGCATCATTCTTTATCCACAGACGAGATTTCCCTATTGAGCAAAGGCTTGTCATTTGTTCCTATTGCACGTAGCGATTTTTTCAAACTTCAAGAAGACTTGCTTTTGTTTTTCAGACGTATTCGCCTGAAACAATTTTTTTCTGATAAACCAGAAACTAACATACCATATGAGCCTCAATTCAAACCTACATCAACCTTTTTACCACCGACCTCGATGATGCCACATGAGATCTTAACATTTGAAAAACTTGTTCTGTTGGAAGTAAATGAGTTACAACGACAACCTGAATTTGTACCTTACAACTTGCCACTCACGGAAAAGTTAGCCATTGACAGTCTCAGCAGCAATCCTAACTTAGTCATAAAACCGGCTGGTAAGGGTGGCGGCATTGTTGTGATGGACCATGAGGACTATGATTTAGAGATCCTTTGTCAACTTGACAACACCATGCACTATTGCAAACTTAGTTCTGATCCTCTCGGTACCATTCAAAATAAAATCTCTGCTGTTACATCTCAGGCACTTTTAGATGGTATCATTAGTAAAAAAGAATATGACTTTCCTAACAACTCACATCCCAGAACACCGGTAATTTACACTCTACCGAAAGTCCACAAGAATCCATCTACTCCACCTGGCTGCCCTATAGTATCTGGGTGTGGCTCCATCTTGGAACCCCTAGGTAAATATATTGATTCCATCCTTAAGGTGTTTGTTCCATTAACGGATACCTTTGTTAAGGATAGTACCCATCTGATCAATATTGTAGATGATCTCCCTTTTAACCCAGAAATAGACCTTATGGCTGGTCTGGATATCGAGTCTTTGTACACAACTATTCCCCAGACAGATGGACTTATGGTGATTGAACATCTATTGAATACACGACTGAGACCCACACGTATTCCTACTGATTTTGTAATTCAACTACAACATATTGCCTTGACTAATAACTATTTCTTGTATAAGGACACGTATTATCTTCAAATGAAGGGACTTTCTATGGGCGCTTGTTTTGCGCAAAATTTTGCTGTCCTTTATGTCCACCATCTTGAATCCACCCTTTTTTTGACCGTCAACAACCCTTTTCTGACTAACATCACCTTGTGGCGCAGATATATAGACGATATTCTTTTGCTGTGGCAGGGCACTCATGAAAATCTGATTTCTTTTATTAACTGGTTGAACACTACACAACCTCACCTTAAATTTACTTCAGACATCCGCCAAAATGACCTTCCATTTTTGGACCTTACCTTACACGCAGAAGACGGTCGTATTGGTACGTCCTTATACCGTAAGCCCACGGAACGTAACACTCTTTTATCATATTCTAGTTACCATCCTCGTGGCCTACGGGATGGCTTGCCATATGGGCAGTTCCTCCGTATTCGGCGTAATTGCAAGTGGCGTAAAGATTACTTTCACGAGGCAGCTATTCTTTCGGCTAAGTTGATTACCAGAGGCTATCCTAAACATTTGGTTAAATGAGCTCTTAAACGGGCTTGGTACAATCATAGGGAAATTATTTTGGCGCCTTCTATCAGACGCGTCAATACACGTATCCCCTTTGTCTCGACCTATAGCCCTTGTAGCAATAAGGTCAGCAAAATAATTAAAAAAAACTGGAAATTGCTACGTACTTTTCCACATTTCTTGGATCCTCCTTTGTTATCATACAAAAGGGGTAACAATTTATCTGACAAACTAGTCCATGCAATCACATGGCCTATCAAAGAAAAACAGGATCATTCTGTTACCACCTTTTGGGGTCTTCCACCCTTAATAGGTCATTTTAAGTGTCAAAATTGTAATGTGTGTGATCTCACTATTAATACCAAAGTTTTTGTAATGACTTCACACACTTACCAACTGAAACAATTTTCCAATTGTCGCACCACTAATGTCATTTATGCGATTCAATGCCCGTGTAATTTACTTTACATAGGCCAGACCACGCAGATGGTTAAACAACGCATCTCACAGCATAAAAGCCGTATTAGATGCAACGTCACTATTGCACCATTGGTAATACATTACAAAGAACATAACCATTCTGAAACAGATATGACTTGGCAGGTTATAGACCGCCCACAATTGTCTATTCGTGGGGGAAATCTTCAAGCTCTACTGAATAAATTTGAATGCCGTTGGATTACGCGCTGCAATTCTGTGACACATGGCTTAAATTCCTTTGATGAATGGAATACAGTTATCACTAGTGTCTAATTTTCCATTTGTGGTTGCAGCACCTGGCCTTGGTCTTGATCCATTGTCTGTTTTACTCTGGTACTTTATTTCTGTCACCCGATTGTGTGTTGCACTATCTGGCTGTACCATGGTCTAACATTGGGCATGTTCACATATCTTGCATTGTACGTCCTTATCAGCATTGACACTGTGCTTGTACTTGCGCATTTTTAATATTTACATTGTGTTTGACTGTGCACGATTTATTTTTCTTCAATGAACATGTATAATGTAATTTTTAGATTCGCGTTGCGAATCTCTTAATGCCATTCAAATGATCAAGTTTTTTTGTTGTGCATTACGGTGTGACATACGCTAGTTTTGCAAACCCTATGTACCCACCATTGGCTTTGTAATATCCAATTTTGTTTGTTAGGTTATTGTAAATGCTGCACACTCCCTTTCCTTGTTGTCCTTTCACGGACTAAAATGTTGCTGAGATCATAATTTAATTATGCATCATGATTGTTTAATATTAGGCTATTTCATCTCACCTCGGGTGTTTCATTTTTATATATTTTTTCTCTTGTTTCAGTCTTTTTTCCCTTTCCTTTCCCCCATTCAGTCATGTGACCGTATCGACATAACTTCCGTGTTTGCAGTACATCGTTGTTCAAACGCTCTGCTCGTTCTGACAAATTGTTCATCCCGGACAGATCCCGTTTTGAAATTAGATCGACTTATCCCCTTTAGACTTGGAATTGGTGGGTAAGCGTTTCTTTTTTCGCAGTGTGGTGATTGCCCCCGGTGTAATTAATACCCTTCTTGGCCCCGTCCCCGCCCTACTTAGTTTCTACTCTTTTTCAGATTGTGCCACATTCTAGGAGGTGATATTACCCCTGGATGCCTTTGATGCACCCATGACTATTTAATTAGTCTTTACCTCCGGTAAGCTTGACCATCTTCTCACTTAGGGCCTCATGTAGGTAGCATACCAGTTACCACTTCTAAAATACCGAACGATACCGAATCGGTATTTTAGAAGTGGTAACTGGTATGTAGGTAATGAGTCGGTATTTTTTACCGAATCGTTACTAGTCGGTAATTACCGAATCGGTATTTACCGATTCGGTAATGAGGCATACCTTCCCATTGATGGGAAGGTATGCCTCATTACCGAATCGGTAAATACCGATTCGGTAATGGGGGGAACACATACAAGGGTGGCAGGGTGTCACATTGACACCCTGTTGCACCCCTGATTCGGCCATGTGTGCACATGTGGCACACATACATGCCCTAAGGGCATGTATGTATGCCACATTGCACACTGCTACGCGCGTAAAAATGCATTTACACATACATTCATTATTTACCACCAACTATAAGTTGGTGGTAAATACCGACTCTTAAACACACACACACACTCCCCCTACATCTCGATTTTGCTTTCGTAATTTACCGAATCGGTAAAATTACCGATTCGGAAAAGTTACCGATTCGGTGACATTACCGATTCGGTATTATTACCGAATCGGTAATTTTACCGATTCGGTAAATTCCGAAAGCAAAATTTGTCCCCCTACATACCAATGGCCAAAATACCGGTCGGTAACGGTATTATTACCGAAAATCGGCCGTTACCGACCGGTATTTGGCTACCTACATGAGGCCCTTAATGTATTGGGTCCCTATCGGCTTTACATCTTCTAATTTGTCCTTTTCCTTTCCTGGCTAGACTTCTAACGCTGTCAACGCCATTTAGTATCCCGTTACGACCTTGTTACCTTGGAATTCATTTCCTTCATTCTTCCAGTACAGGTATTCTTTACCTCAATTATCACTCTTTCTTCTCTATTACTTTCAATTGGTTTCTTTGGGTCCTATAACCAATCCTCCGTTTCCTTTCTCTTTGTACAGAAGTACATTTTAATCATCGTAACCATAGTCCTGATGATGACCTCAATGAAAAGAGGTTGAAACGCCGTCGACCTGACAACGCTATTTGCAGCTTTAAGAAGGGTCATTCATGAATTAAATAATTTTGTTTGTAACTGTATACTCTATGTAAATATTCCCGTTTGACCCTTATGATTTATTTGTCTTTCGCCGTACTACGTTGTTATTTTAACACTTATGTCACTGCGCCATTCACTCTTCACTTCACTGTCAGTGCACATATGATTGTTATGGTTACTGTAAATTAGACATACTTGCTGTGCTTCTAACTACAAATAACAATCTTTCATTTTCCCCGTTGGTCTCCCTTGTCCCTTCTTGTGTGCTATGATTGATTTTGTTATTTAGTGGTCCTTTTACATAAATTTCCAGTTGAGACATTGTTTTTCTGTTATCATATCTACCCGGTCTCAGCTGGGTAAACGGGTTCGCTCCTGTTTCTTTTTTCTTCTTCTACTTTTAACATGAAGCACGCATTTTCTACGTACTTCTCCATCAATGTCATGATGGTTTGGAATGCCATCGAACTCAAACAAGAAATACCCCTTGTTTCTTTCCTTGTAAAAAACCTAAAATATGCTCATCAAAATGCACATTTGTCTACCAGCATGAAGAAAGTAACTGCACTCTTTGCCCAGTTCAGATACCCCCTATTTCTCCTCCCTCAGAACATTTTGGTACACATTATGAGCTAGAAGTATAAATGGAAACACAGGGTTTGTGCTCTCAAAAAACCTTTTACATATGTATTAAGCACATTTTGCGATTCATTAAATTTTTCAGAGTCACAAAATGGCTTAAGAAAGTATTTCTGAATCTAAATGGGAAGGTACGTGTTAGGGGCATCAGTAGTGTAGCAAGAGGGTGGTGGCATGAGTTTTGGGGCTGACGGCACCTTTACCCACGTTATTGTCTGTCTCCCCACCACCCCCGCTCTTACCTGCGGCTGTCACAGGGCATGGCAAAAGGTATAGCTAAACCACTTAGGGGCATACCTTCCAAATTGCAATTCTATCACCTATGTATTAGTGGTTTGCAACCACAATTCTAGTCGAAATGATTGGTCAGTTTCCGTTTCCTGATGTGAGGTGGCAACTGATTTGCACATGGGAAGGGGTCTGGACCCTGTACCCTTTCCTAATCTGGGGCTGTATTACACAAGGTGCACCAGGGGAGCAACAGGCGTTTGTGCCCGCTGAGCGTGCCCCCGGGCACTTTGGTTTTACAGAAAGTGATGCAGACATTTCTGCTGCTCCTTACATAATACTGTATGCACTTGGCAAACATAAAGTGCCAATGCTTTATCAAGACGGCACTCCCTCATTTGGCCCCATTCAAATGAGGGAATCCCTTTGCCTCTGTGCCTACACAGTATTATAGACGTGGGGGCAAAGGCAAAGAGCTCTCAGGAGTGGCAGAGACAGTGCGCCACCTAGAAGGTGGCGCCCTGTCATTGCGTCCCCTGTTAGCAGCCCTCTGGAGGGGAGAAAGAGGTCCTATGGACCCTCCAGACATCCCCTTGCAGGTGAGTGCAGTCACTTACTGCATCTGATGGCATGGGAATCTCCAATACCCCTTAAAAGTGCAGGCTTGTTGTCGCCTGCACTGTGAAACACGGAGAGGCTACTTTAAAGCTGCTCCGTATTTCACTTGAATGCTCTGCCCCCATGGCGGCATGAGTTTGCGGCTGCCCTGGGGGCAGCGCATTATATGTAGTAGAGTGCACTTCCCTGATTGCACCAGACGCACCTGTTTTAGGGTGCACCATGCGCAAATAGGGAAAGTGCACCCTTTACATAATAGAGCCCCAGGATGGCAACTTCAGAGGGAAAAGGCAGTGGTCCACAGGATCACTGACTGCTCTCACTTAAGGTTTCCAAAATGGAAAGCCTTTTCTTTAAATCACCCTTGTGGAACTTTGGTTGTTTAAAAAAAAGTTTTCCAGTTTTGACTACATTCACTGGGATGGTGATCTGCTGTTCCTTGCAGGCCACCATAGGCTTGTAAATTACAACCTACCTAATAAACATTAATTAGGCAAATCATTTTGCGACCCCTTCCGATTTGTTATTTTGTAAACTGACCTATTAACATAAAGGTTTGTTCACAAAACACAATAATGATTGGAAAAAGTTGAGCATTTTGCAACTACTTTTTGCAATCACTATTATAGTATTGGGCCAAATATCATATATTTACACACTACTCGATCGTACACGATCTCTTTACTTTATAGCTTATTATATATTCATATCTCTATTCCCATCTCTGTTTCCAATATGATGTTTCTACAGTGTCTCCTTGTCCAACCACAGATTACTCTCACACACATTATATATAATATGATGATTACAAACAACATCATATTTATGACTTGTGTATTGTTTACATAAAGCCATTCACTATGTGTTTATGCCACCTAATAATTTGTATTGATTCCTACTTGTACACATCCAAATAGTTGAACTCACACATTGTTTCCTTTTGTATGTATTAATTTTGATGTACCTTAATACTTCCCTCTTGTATTATTACTTCACCCAAACTCAGTGCTTAATTTGTGCCGATAGTTGCAAGTGATTGGCACTGTCACTCATTTTTTGGATTCAAGGACTTATTTTTTTATTATCCAACTTTGAAACAGCACAAGTAAGGCAAAGGTAGAAAATGGACGAAATTGGTGAAACAGAAAGAAACAGTGACCAAGCAAGGAAGCTTGAAGCCCTTTTGTTTTTTGTTTTTTACTTTACAAACTAAACACTCCTACTTATGCAAGATCCTCTGAGAATATCTCACAATTTGTAATTCTCCTCCAATGCACCTTTATAAATTGTGCAGTACAATAAAGTCCACTTAGGTCAGTGTTCCACTTTATAAGGTAAAGTTTATATAAAATATATAATTATATTGAGCCCACCTTGGGTCATTGTAGATTATACCATTACATTTCTTTTCTTCAATATGTTGATGGTATACTTACATCATTCTTCAAAATAAACATTCAACTGCTGTGAATGTTTCTGCCTAATTTACTGAATAATGCATGCAACCAACAATAGTTGTTCCCGACTCAAATAAGTTATAACTGGATGAAGCTTTGATTGGTATGGGATACGGGCTGTCTCAACTACAGTGTATAACGTTGTTATTGCATAAGCTGCAGTGGTGGTGCCATCTGGTAACTTGAAACAAGAGTCATCAACATATAGTTCCCCTTGGGGGTCCGATAAGGGAACATCAGTCAGGTCTACCCGTCCTTTCGTTTCTTCCTCAGTCCCAAATAAACAATCATGGACATCGGTGTCCTTGTCTTCTGAAGGGAGGGGTAGTAATGTGGCTGGGTTCAGAGTTGCACATCGTTTGATGGTAAAGTGCGGAGCAAACAACGTTAACTCATATCCAGTGAGACGCAAACTAGTAAGGTGCTGCGTCTTTGTCTTGTTCAAAAGTGTGTCCACAGCATGGGGTACCATTACTGTGAGATCCGTATCAAGGACGTGCCCTGCCGATTGTCTGATAGAAACTGCCTCTGCGGCAGCTCAGGAGAGCTCTGGCGACGTTATCGAGAAAAGCAGAGAACTAAGCGCAGGGTCTTTGCTTACCACCAAAACTGGCCAACCATCCGCCTCGTGTACATAGAGCACAAAAGGCTTCTGGTAATCAGGAGTACCAAGCACAGGAGCAGAGCAAAGTGCAACCTTTAATTGCTCAAAAGCTACAAATGCAACATAGCAGGAACTTTTTTTCTGAAGTTTATCTATATTTATCCTTTCGTCAATCAATTAGATTTCTGTTTTCTGATCCACCATTGGGGCGTACTGACATCAAAAGTTACAAAAGGAGTAGAATAAATGGGTAAAAGAGGAGGTGATCAAATCAATGTGGATATCTAATACTTAATTCAAACAATAAAATGCATAGGGAACAGGGGCTTTTATTTCCCAGAGACACGCTGTCTTTACAACCATCTTCAGTGTCCGAAGCCAGAAGGATGTCATCAACGTACTGCAACAGCACATTACCAGGAGGAAGTGTCAGAGAGTCCAATTGAGCTTTCAAAGCTTGACTATAGAAACTAGGACTTTCGATACAGCCTTGTGGAGCATGGCAGAATCTAAAGCTTCTGCCGGCTATTGAGAATCCAAACAGATGACTACTATCTGTATGGATTGGGATGCTAAAGAAAGCATTCTTTAAATTGATCACGGAAAATAATTTTGCTGGCGAGGGAATCATTGTCAAAATCGCTATAATATATGGAACCACAGGGTATTGGGGAACCACTATTTTGTTCACTGCTCTAAGGTCAATTACAAAGCAGTGACCATCAGGGTGGCCATCAGAAGATTCCAAGGGTGCCTTTTTAAGAATAGGAAGGGTAGGGCTATTACACACATTCACCACTGTCTCCTCAACCACACCAGACTTAATCATATCCTGTATTATTTGCAATAGGGCCTTTTCTCCTGCCTGGTATATCTTGTACTGGGGAATTCGTGGGAACACAGCATTGGCCTTAATCTGTATAGAGACTGGTGGAATCTGAAGTAACCCCACATCCGTGTCTCCTGTAGCCCAGAGAGTACAAGGAACATCCATAAATTCAGCGGGGAGGGGGGTATCCTTTGCAAGGCATATCTTGGCGCGGGCCACTTGCGGTCCAGTAGTCAAGTAAACTCCGTCTGGAGAACAAAAAATTGTTGCATGCAATCTTTTTAATAAATCCAACCCCAACAAATTCTCCCCACAATTTGACGTTAGGAAAATTGGTGAATCAACCTCAAAGGGGCCAATAGTGAGAGCAAGGGGTTTGGAAATGGGGCTAACAACCGGCACACCTGAGAAACCCACCAAAACATTATTTTGGCCAGACAGAGCTGCCCCCAGGACCAGTGAAAGGGAAACAGAGCTATTCATAGCCCCTGTATCAACTAAAACAAATTCGGTCGTACCCTGTAAATCAGCAGTGAAGTAGGGTCCGTGCTGATCTAAAGGCACCGGAACTGGTCCCTTGCCCTGTCCCTGGCTGTCCTAGCTGTGGGACAACCCCATCCCCTCATCCATGTCATAGTCATCGTGGTAGTACTGGCAGCCTCAAGGGGTCCTCAAAATAGTTCCCGCTCTGCCTATTGTGTGATGTATCCTCTGACTGCATCCCCCCTCAGCCTCCTCCTCCTCGTCCACGTCCTCGAAACCCTCGACCTCTCCAGGCCTCACCTTTCTGCAACAACTCCTGACACTCGTTCCACCAATGTTCCTCCTGCTTACAGTATGCACATTGATTGAACCCTTAGGGGCGCACTTGAAGCACCACCCCTGTTAGACCGGGGTAGCCGTTGGGCCGAACCCGAACCTCTTCCTCTTCCCCTCACCACTTGCTGCATCAACACCCTCGTCTTCAAATCCTTTGACTTTTTCTCTACCCTTTCCTTGCCCGCATTCTCTCTATGTTCATAGTACTGTGCCATACTTAATATTACTGACGTGGATGAGGTCGTCCAAGTGCTTTCCGAAGCCTGCAACCTGGTCGCAATCTCGGGAAGCAGGTTAGTGACAAATCAGTTAACAAACAAACGAACACCACCCTCCTGTGACAGGTCCTGACCACTACAATCTATAAACACCTCTTCAAACCTGGTAAAGAAATCCGACACACTTTCATCCTTCTTCTGACAACACACAATCAACTTATCCCAGTCCACTCTCTTCTGCAGGATAAGTGAGTACATGTAAGTTATAATAAGCCCCGGCAAAGCTAGGAGCTCCGCTTTCGGCTTGTCGCCAGGTTTACGCTACTTATCCCAAGCTCTGATCTCATCCCATGTGCCACCCAACTCCAGTGCTTGATCCTGCGTATGAACCTGCCTCCATATATTTACCGGTCCCAACAGGCTGTAAAATACCTCTATATCAGCTAGCGTCATCAATGTGGAGGAGGACGCCTTCGTTAATTCTTTATAATATGCAGTAGGGTTTTTCCGGGGGTCCGGCAGCTGGCTCTTTAGGGGTAGCACCTCACTCCTCTTCCACTGTTTCTGAAAGCGAGCGTCGACTCGTGGTCTAATCACAGTGTCTGTGGAGTCGCGCAGTTCTGGTATTTCAGGGTGATAAATGGGATGGACCTCCCTCATGGGATGCCGTGTCCCTATCGTCGGAACCTTCTGGAGCAATCTGCCTCGGTAACCCATTAATGTTGTTACATTGCTATTGGGGGCCATTCCTGTAGCATTTACCCTGTCCCGTATGTCAAAGATGATTTGTGGTGCAACACCCTGAAAGCACTGTTCTCGCAGTCCTATTAGCGTGGCGCGACATATGCTTCTGAGCATGCTACTGTATGGTGAACACCCTAAATATCGATTCCAAAATATCGACTGCCCAGAATATCGAAGTTAAAATATAGAGTGGACAGAATATCGAATTATCAAAATATAGATAGGTCAGAATATCGAAATTGGGGTACGAAATATCGATTTCCATAATATAGAATTTAAAAATATAGAATTCCATAATATCGATTTTTTTTGTGTTATGTATGGTAGTATATGTGTTAAAATTATGTATTATTTTTGTAATGTATGTTTAATTTATTTAAACTAATGAATGTTATGGAAATTAATTTTTGTGCAATTTAATTCCGTAGCGGGTTGTGGGTTTATAGGGGAATAGGGTGGGAAGTAATTTAATTATGGTTAATTAAATATTAATTATATTTATATGTTTTGATAATTAATTGATTGATAATTAATTATTAATTGTTAATTAATCTTTATTAATTGGTAATTAATTTATATTAATTGGTTAATTGATAATTATGTTAATTGAATTTTTTATTATTAGGAGCGAGTTGTGGGTTTGTAGGGGAATTGGGTGGGAAGTAATTTAATTGTAATAAAGTAAATAGTTTTTTTAAAATGTATATGTATTGATAATTAATTATTAATTGGTAATCAATTTGTATTAATGGGTAAATAATTTGTATGAATTGCAAATTAATTTTTATTAATTGCAAAATATTTTTATTATTGATTAATTGATAATAATGTTAATTGTATTTTTTATTATTGGGAGTGGGTTGTGGGTTTATGGGGGAATTGGGTGGGAAGTAAATTAATTGTAATAAAGTAAATATTAATATTTTTATTTATGTGTATTGATAAATGATAATTAATTTGTAATTGGTAATTAATTTGTCTTAATTGATAATTTATTTTTATTAATTGCTAATTAATATTTTTCAATGGTAATTAATTGTTATTAATTGGTAATTATTTTTAATCAACTTTTTATTGGTTTTGATAATTAATGTAATCTTATTTTACATTTAAATCATTACTTTCCCTACTTTTGCACTCTCAGGAGTGGGAGTAGTATTTTTTACCCTCTGCTATCCAACTCTTTCCCTACTGTTGCACTCACTGGAGTGGGAATTGTAATTTTTACCCTCTTGCTATTCCACGCTTTCCCTACTGTTACACTCTTTGGAGTGGGAATAGTAATTTTTTACCCCCACACTATCCAGCGTTTTCCCTACTGTTGCATTCACTGGAGTGGGAATAGTAATTTGTACCCCTACGCTATCCAACGCTTTCCCTACTGTTGCACTCACTGGAGTGGGAATAGTAATTTTTCCCTTCCCTCTATCCAACGCTTTCCCTACTGTTGCACTATCTGGAGTGGGAATAGTAAATGTTATCCTCCCGCTAGCCAACGCTTTCCCTACTGTTACACTCTTTGGAGTAGGAATAGTAATTTTTACCCTTACGCTATCCAACGTTTTCCCTACTGTTGCACTCACTGGAGTGGGAATAGTAATTTTTACCCCTACGCTATCCAACGCTTTCACTACTGTTGCACTCATTGGAGTGGGAATAGTAATTTTTCTCTTCCTGCTATCCAATGCTTTCTGTACTGTTGCACTCTCTGGAGTGGGAATAATCATTTTTACCCCTACGCTATCCAATGCTTTCCCTACTGTTGGAGTCACTGGAGTGGGAATAGTAATTTTTCCCTTCCCGCTATCCAACTATTTCCCTACTGTTGCACTCTCTGGAGTGGGAATAGTAATTTTAACTCTCCCGCTATCCAATGCTTTCCCTACTGTTGCACTCTTTGGAGTGGGAATAGCAATTTTTACCCCTACGCTATCCAACGTTTTCCCTACTGTTGCACTCCCTGGAGAGGGAATAGTAAATTTTACCCCTACGCTATCCAACGCTTTCCCTACTGTTGCACTCACTGGAGTGGGAATAGTAATTTTTCCATTTCCGCTATCCAACGCTTTCCCTACTGTTGCACTCTCTGGAGTGGGAATAGTAATTTTTACCCTCCCACTATCCAACGCTTTTCCTACTTTTGCACTCTCTGGAATGGGAATAGTAATTATTACCCCTACGCTATCCAACGCTTTCCCTACTGTTGCACTCACTGGAGTGGGAATAGTAATTTTTACCCCTATGCTATCCAACGTTTTCCCTACTGTTGCACTCACTGGAGTGGCAATAGTAATTTTTACGCTCTCACTATCCAACAAAAGCTCTACTTTTTTTACATTACTTTTATTATGTTTACATTTTAAGCTTTTTTTAATTATATTATGTATGTTTTATTTAATTGTTTTTAATATTTAATTACTTTTATATTATTTTTAATACATTTAAAAAATTCGATATTTTAGCTAACTATATTTTAACATTCTATATTTTGGAATCGATATTTTAGTACTTACCTGTTTGTAGATAGGGAGTCGATATTCTGTCCTTCTATAATTTGGCGTCGATATTTTGGGCATTCTATATTATGTCCCTCGATATTTAGTCACTGAACCCTACTGTATGAATGGCTCATAGTCTATCATCACACTCCACACATCCTCCACACTATAGATCGGTTTCCGAGCCAACTGAGCTGCTTGATTCACCACCATTTGCTTTCCCTCATCACCCACAGCAGAACGCACTAACACTTTCTCCATGTGATCTCGATCTGCTGCCCAATTCGCTTCATGTAGGGAGACATGGTTGTGGGTTGAAAGGGGGAGTAGCAGTCGAAACTGGACCAATAGACAGGACGGGTGAGCTCAGGGCACCCGCCCTGTGACTGATGTGAATAGAGGAGAAGCGAGTGGGGCCAGGGCTGAGGCAGTAGAGCTAGAAACAGAAACACTAGAGTTGGCTGCACTAGGGACCGAGGACTGAGACATCGGGACTGTCTGGTATATCCGTTCAGGGGCATAAGGTAGTGGAGGGTGAGAATCCAATAGTTCTTCAACAAAATCATCACCTTCCTCTCTAGTGACATAACATTTATCTGTCTGTAACCAAAACTTTATATCTGCGCATTCTATGCCCTTCTCTATCATTTCTCTTTCATAGGCTACTGCTTTCTGCGTTATAGTTTGCGTCTGTCTCTTCCGAGTCTCTTTCTCCGCTCTCATACACCGTTGCTTTGCTTCCTTTTGCCATACTCTTATGGAATCAAACATCGACTGCTTACTCTTTTTGGCAAACAATTTGTCCTACAGGTAATTCAATTTCTGTTTGTCAAATGAACCAGTAAGTGGCCATTGTAGCTCAGCACAGTCCCTCGTATATTTATTCCTCAATGTGCTAATCATAATCGGGCCAATACCATGCTTGACGTATACGTCGAAATTTGGGGAACCCTCCGGAGGCGCAGGAAGGCTCTCTTCCAGCCGAGCATCAGTGGAACAACATCGACAGCCAAAGCATCCTAACTTACTTAAACAAGGCATCTTAATATAAGACACATACGCTGTCCCCAACAAACAAGTGTAACACCAACAAAATAAAAGAAACATTCAAGAACTAAACCAAAACGGTCCGAAAACCGCCCACTGCAGTTTGGAGACTGCACCAAATTCACGAAGACAGGCTCTAGCCCCAGACCTTTTCAAGGGTGGACCAAATTACCAGTTGGCCTGGGAGATTGTTCGCGAGCAGCCCCAGACCTTTTCGAGTGCAGGCCAAATTTCAGGTTGGTCTGGTAGACTGTTCACAAAAACTCTGTGTCTCGTAAGGGTCCACAAATCCACCAAGTTTGAACCAAGATGGCCCAGAGACCACACCAAGATACAGCCCACAGGCTCGTGCCATTCAAGAATGGCGCTATTTTTCCAAGAATCAAATCACTCACCTGGTGCACACAGGTCAAGTCAAGTTATTCTCTACTGCTGACACTTCGGACCAAACGGTCAACTCCAAGGTTTCGCCTTCTCAGGACCCCAGCCGGTGACCACTAGATGAGGAGATGCCTGATCAGCCGAGTGGGGCAGCTAAGAGAACCAAGCTCGATCGTGTGTGGTATCCTGATCCGCCCGGCCGACCAAACGCACCCCGACCCTACAACCCGATTACAGGCGAGTCGGATCACCTTGCGGGGTCCCTGTTCAGGGGGCAACTAAAGGAAGTGGCCCTCAAGAGGTTCCCGGGTTACTTACAACCACCTGCTCTCCCTTCCCAAGAATAAAGAGTCGGTCAAACTGTAGAGAATACAAATAGACATTTATTATTAGCAATGCTCTGCAGAGGAGTCCAATCTGACCTGGACCCTAAGATGTCCGCCAAGGGATTGACCCCCCAACGGTCTACAGTGAGTAATTATTCCTCCCGCGAAGCCTCCAACCAACTCCACAATGGAAAGCTACCGGCCTGGGCCGAACATGAACAAAGATGCACAGTGGGATGAGCTACCACCTGCCAGATGGGTACATGTTATCTGTGATTCCAGACTACGGCACTTGGTCTCAGCGTCTCTTAACGTGGGAGCAGAAACTACACACTCGGATAGGTATGCGAGAGCAGAATGGTCTATTCATTAGTGAGTCAGGAGGCAGCCTTGAACTAGAGAGAAAATAATAACGAAGTACAGTGTTCTGCTGAGGTAAGCAATACTGAATAATGAGGCCTAGTTCGGGCACAGCCTAAGCAGTCTAATAGTTATTACGAAATACAAAATGGAGTCACACTCGCTAACTGAAGCTTTGCACTTTACGGGGATAACTCAGTGGGTTGCACAACGTGAATACAAATGGCGTACATTTAGCCACACACTGCAAACCTAATATAGCATGAAACAAGTACGTTGCAGGGATGGGGGTTTCAAACCTAACGAGGAGCATCACATTTTCTGCATATAACAATATAGGGAATGCGTTATCATGAAGTACTGGCGCATGACTGTACAGGGCTTGTAGGTATGAGTGGAAGATTCAAAAAACATATTGAAAACCACTGGCAAAGCAATAGGTCTCACATTTTATGCATGAGCTCTTTTTTGTAAGCTCTGTCCTGAGAAATACTGCAGCTAACCAGTCTACTACAACGTTTTTTACTTGCAACATTGACTTTGCTAGCAAGTAGTATCCGGCCATGGGAAAAGCTTCAGTCAGTCCTTGATGTATTGCAATGTATGCATTGCCTAGATGGACTAAAATACCAATATACGTCCATGAAGAAAAAAAATACTATGTATGAATACATTTCAGTAATAACAACCAAAGTCGTTTCATCCAAATGTGAATGAGATTTGTAGCATCCTCCCCAGCCGAGGTTCCCGCCAATGACTACACCACAGATGGAGCTTAGCATTACACGTCTTTTTTCGTCTGCATGTAACTGCAAAAAGAATGTTCTAAACCAGACTTCATTGCATTGTGCTCTAAAACGTACATCACAGTTCTACAGAGTCCATCAGGAGCCTAAAGGGTTCCATCATTTTATCATCTCAAGACACTACATCTACTCCTAGGTTAAAGAAACAAATTACATTTAAAAAAATAATATGTACATAGATAGACATATACAATTAATTCTCTTCAATCACTCTTTTTGGAACTTTAATTAATCAATCTGATTTTGTTCTGGAAACTGGAAGCTATTATCACCAATGTCCATAATCTGCGACAATAGTGGAGAGGCAACAGCAGTCACTGATGTTTTATACCCAGTCTCTCCTTAAAGATTTAGCTCCGATGAATGATTAGTTAGGTGCCTAAAAGAAGAAGAGTCACCGGTAATTGACTTTCCAGGGTGCTGGGCAGATTTTCTTCTCTGTATCTGTCATGCAAGCACATAATCTCCTTTCTTAAAGATGATGTTCTTCTCATGTCATCTTTGGTCAGCATATACTTTCATATTTTGTTTGTTATCCAAGTCCTTCTCATGAGTTGCTTTCGCATCTTTCTTTCTCTGATTGGCCATTGAGGTAACTTGGTGTTGATTGCTCTTGTGGGCATCAATGTCACTGGGCTTTCATTGGTGGTCAAGTGGGGTGTTGAACAATAAGTTCTCAAGGTAGAATTCAACATAGTTTTTGAGTCAAGCTTCTGAAGAACAGCACGCTGCACTGCTTTCTTTAGAGTACTCATAAAATGTTAAAACAAGTCAGTTGGCCTGCGGCCACAGAGTTGTGCTCTTCTGATGCTTCATATTCAAATGATCCAAGAAATCTTTAAACGCTCGACTATTGAAAGGCGGGCCATTGTCAGACTTCACTATGGCTGGAACACCCCATGTCACAAAGATGCCAGCTAGTCTTTCAATGACTTGTTCTTGAATGGTAGATGAAAGATCTTCAATTAATTGAAATCGTGCATATTCATCTACAATCACCATTGGGTGATGTCCATTGTCGTGTGGACCGAAAAAGTAAACAGTTACTCTCTCCCATGAACGCTTTGGGAGTTCTGATACGTTTAAGGTGTAGTAAATGGTTCATGTAGAAAGGCAGTTGCATAGATGACAGTCCTTTAATTCCTTGTCAACCCTGTTATCAAGATAAGGAAATCAGACTCAGTCTTGGAGAGCTTGTTTTGTGGTAACAATTCCACAGGCATAATCTTCATCATTGCACCACTATCAATAATGAAAGGTATCAAACAACCATTTACTTTCAGTGTAATCTTCAGACAATGTTTGAATGACTTTGGTCCTTTGGCATGTTGATCTGTCTTTGACTGACATTGTTTTTCACGAGGGGTAAACCAACATGAGCACGCTTGTCTGAGGTAAACATCAACCAGGCACAATCATTTTATTCAGTTTCAATTGATACTGATACAGAATAACTGTTTGATGTTGATTTAGATGACAATCAACTTTGTTCAGTGTTGATTTTTCTTAACTGATATTACTGCTTGGCCTTGTGGGTGTGCCTCGAATATTACTTTTGAAACGTTCTAGTGGCCCTTTTTGTGTTTGCACCTGACACACCTACTATTTCCTTTGCTTTGCAAACAGTCACAAAATGGTTCTCCTTCCCACAGCCTTTACATATCAGTCCAAGAGCAAGACATTTATGGGAGTGGCTGACATTGAGGGTGGAGCTTTCTCATGCTCCCTCAGCTATCTGTCTTGAACCTGTTCATGAGGGCCATCTCTAAGGCCTTGGTATATGCTGACCTCTGTCTTTGCCTCAATTGGAAAAGCAGCGTTTCACTATTCCAAAATGTCTGCAACCATCCTGATTGTCGCCCACTACTATGTTGCTGTTCCGACCACCTTTATGGCCCTTCAGTCGGCTTGACAAGACTCACCAGTGTTGTAAGCACATCCCCTGTGCTCTCCCTGGGTTGTGGTGCCTAGCACTGAGGTAGTACCGGCTCACTTTACTCAGGTTCTGTTGAGTAAATAACCGTTTAACATTTAGCATCACTTTGCACTCTCTTTATCTTTACCACTTTCTAATCGTAATGTTATCTTGAAATTTATGATTAGCAACAGCTGCTCCTTAAACACCAGGTTGTATTTGCCTTCAGCATTAATGCTTCGCATTATGTATGATAGTATATTGCGAGGCAGCGTGGTACCTTTATGTAAGGTCTAACCAGCAGATTCTTGGTCACGAATATGTAGTTTTATTTTTAATTCTTTCATTGTTTTTAACTTTTTTCTGGTGGCTGAGCTGCGCTTTGACTCCACATGCGTTAAGCATTGATTCTGTACTTTGACTGCAACACATATGGCATGCTGCAGTGCTTAATTTGAGCCAGTGCTTTCTGGTGCTCAGCACTGGAACTTAATTGGTTTCCGGTGCTCGGCACTGGCACCTAATTGTCAACACCTTACTTAGAACAGTCTGCCACATGGTGGCGCTGCTCATCTAATTTAAAGATGAGCAGAACAGCGGTTGTTTAGGAATACAATATACATTAAAATTGCTCATACCTGCCTCCTCAGCCATTCCTTTAGCTTTGTGTACCTGGAATCATCTGAACTTACACATTCAAATGTGAGAGAGATGGTTAGTAGTTGTGTTAGCAGCGATGGCAAGGGCGATTGGTGGTGCAAGCTACAGTCGCCTCCTGGTCAGAGCCTTGGCACTTAATATTTTACAAATTAAGCACTGGGCACGCACAAGCAGTTTGCTTGGACCCCGGCAAACTCTGGGAGAGCACTTTCGATCTTCGGGTTACTTATCCCATCCTCAGCACCACTTGTAGCGTCCTCCTCAGGCGGGTTACCTGCCACTGACAACTCCACAAATGGAGCTTAGTATTACAAATCTTAATTCATCTGCGTGTAAGTAACTGCTAACTCAACATTCTAAACTAGACTTCATTGCATTTTGCTCTAACACTTACATCACAATTCTACGGAGTTCATCAGAAGCCAAAAGGGTTCCATTACAACATTTACAATAACCAATGACTGAGAGGACTGATTTATTGCCCCTATCATTGTTATTATTAGCATAAGCTCTTAGAGATAGCTAAAGCTCCCCTAGCCTGAACTAAAAAGGTCTATACATGCATTTAGCTAGTGATGTCACACACTTCACACACCACTTAGAGCGCTAAAGAATTTGTGTGTCAATAAAAAACCTAAGTATCAATTGTCCAAGTAATGACCATCATTGCCCACATAGAAAGTTTTCATTAATAGTCCTACACAGTACGTGCATCAATGCGCTTTGAAATTAACATCAGCCCTTGCCTCAATGGACTTAGTAATGACCTTCAGTGACCCCACACTGTGCATACATGAATGGGTTTAGTAACAAGTATCATTGACCCCATAGAACAATCGCCAGTGGTCATAGTATTGTCCACCTATGGTCCCACACTGTAGATGCAGCAATTGGCAGAGTGCCAAGTGTAAGTGGAACAACACAATACATATATCAATATGGGTAGTAACAAGCACAGTACATATTTGGATGCAGTGTCAGTCTACAAAGAGGAGGAGTGCATTATCTCCACAAAATACCTTTTTTCATGAAAATATGTTTGGAGCTTATGAAGGGACGTGTTAAAAAGAGGTTTCATCAATGAAGAAGGACGCTTTCAAATACACTTTTTCTGTCAGCAAAAAGTAGACGTCAGTGGCTTTTAAAGGTAAAAATTTACAGATTGAGCGTCTATTGATAGCTGAAGCTAAATAATAACAATGTAACAGCTGTGCAGCTACGATGCAGGTGAGGGCCTGGTGGTGGCGCTGATATCTTCAGAACTCTTCCCCTTACTCAACTTTACACACAAGGAAGGAGGCATGACATGTGTGAACAGCACAGGACGTCCCGGCTGGGAAAGAGTCATACAGCCACCCCCTGCTGGGAGCTAAGGGCCATATGTATGAAGGCAAATTGCGATCGCAAATGCTGAAATTCGCAGAATTTCAGCATTTGCGATCGCAATTTAGGCAGTGTGCAATGTAGCACACAAAAACCCACTCGCAAAATAAGGAATCGCAAAATGTGCGATTCCCTATTTTGCGAATGCATTTAAGGAATCCCAAATTGCGATTCCTTAAATGCAATGTAGACAGCACCCAAGTTGTGCGATTTTGGCTTAAGGAATCGCAAATTACCACCAACTTCAGATTGGTGGTAATTTGCGATTTCTTTGAAAAATTCACTTTTTTGCATTTTTCAAAGTGCCATGTGGCACATGTATGTGCGCCACTTGTGCACACATGCTCATTTCAGGGGTGCAACAGGGTGTCCTATTGACACCCTTGCAACCTTGAAATTGCATTCTCAATTTGCGATTCTCTAATTGAGAATCGCACATTGAGAATGTCTTCCCATTCATTCCTATGGGCCTTCTAGCCCACAGGAATGAATGGGAGGGTATTCCTTATTTGCGAATCTCAATTTGCGATTCGCAACTAAGGAATATGTAGGATTCACAAAATATTTAGCAAATCCTACATACATTGCATTTTGCTATTCTCTTATTGCGATTCCCTAAAAATCACAATTTGAGAATCGCAAAATGCGTTTTTCATACATATGGCCCTAAGTCCCAAGCTATTAATTCACCTTGTGGCAACCACTGCCCTTTGTCCTCTGCTGCTCCTGCACATACTCTGGCCCTCCTCCCTGGTAAGCTAAAGCTGTGCATCATACGGACTGTCTCTGAGCCCAACCTTCCTCACCAAGTTAAGGGCACTTACAGTGACTTCCTCCTGGCCTGCTGTGGCTGCAATGTTCCAGAAAGAGGGCTAGGTCTTCCACTCACGTTTCAGAGTTATGCTATTAAAATGTTAATACGGTGCAATTTTATGAAATGTTGCATGAAATGCTATGTAAAGAATTAATGCTCAGTAAGCATACTTTTTGAAACATATTTTAATTAGCATAACAATAGCTCTTGCTTAAGAAGCGAACACCTAGAATAGCTTATGCTTTGCAGGCAAGAGTTGTGAATAACTTGTGTCTTAAGATGCTGTCCTATTCATTAAGGACGTGTTTTCTGTTTCTCAATGTAACAGTAGTTACATGACTATAGGCTTAACCCCTTCCCCGCTCATGACGGAACCACTCCGTCATGAGCCACGGTTGCCGTGTGCTCATGACGGAGCGGTTCTGTCATGCCGCGACCGTTGGCGGCTGCTCCGCCCACGCGGCGCTGTTTCCCCGCCTGTGCGGGGGGACAATGCAACTGGGCGGAGTCATGACGGAACCACTCCGTCATGAGCACAGCTCAACCGTGGCTCATGACGGAGTGGCTCCGTCATGAGCACAGCGCCACCGCGCTGCCCCCCCACACCCTCCAGCGCTGCGGCGGAATTCCCGCCGCAGCGAAGGGGTTAAACTGCCAGTAATGTAAGTTCAGAAAGGGTGACACTCAACACTGCAAATGACCCTTTAGTTCTGGACACAGTACTGAATTTGATCCCGTATTTGCCAGAGGAGCCTGTTTTGGGGACCAGCACTTATTTTAACTTATCAGATATTTACAGAGAGCGAGAGCGAGAAAAACACTCAAAGGGAAAAGAAGCAAGAAGAGAAAGACGGAAATCCTCCACAAAGGGAAAAGAGGCAGAGTGGCTGGTAGTGGTTTAAAGAGGTTTGAGGTGGATTCAAGAATATTCCTCCTTAGTATTCGGTGCACCTAAATTTAAGAGACCAGAAGGTGGCTTCTAGACAGTGCTTTAGACACCAGCACTCATTCTTTTACAAATTAGGTAACACAAATGATACTACATTTAGCCACCTTTTGTGGGATTTCACTGCTGACTCTAGAATGACCGCTTGTGCAGCGCATAATAGCTCCCACCTACCTGAAGGGCCAGTTGTGGGGAACCATGTTGGTAGCTATAGGCTGTCAGTTTCCTTTCCCTCCAGATGCTCACCCATTCCCGATGAGGACTGAGAATGCCATCACTCATGATAACACACACTTTAATCACTTAGGGGCATATCAACAAGGGCTTTATCTCTGCTTTTTTGGCTTTAAAAGCCAAAAAAGGAGAGATAAAACTAGCGCCCTATCAACAACAGGGTGCTAACATGCAAATTTGCATGTTAGCACCCTTTTACTCTACGTTTCCCCTTGCATCTCTAATGAGATGCAAAGGGGGCGTTCCAGAGTAAAATAATAGGAGAAATGTCGCGAAGCGACATTTCTCCTATTATCAAGAATGTCGCTAACCCTGTTAGAGACAAAAAAAGCAGCGCTAACCGCGGTTAACGCTGCTTTTTTACGTCTGGTATTTTTCAGACTTAGCCATGATATCCTATGGAAGGAGGATATCATGGCTAAGTTTCCCTGTTCCTATCAACAAGGTAACGTGAGATTATCGCTGGGTTTCCAGCGATAATCTCACGTTAGCCTGTTAGCGTGAGGATTTTTATCGCTATTGAGATAAGCGTTGCTAATAGCACGCTATCTCAGCGATAAAAATTCACGCTAGCCGGCGATAATTATCCTAGCGCTAAGTGCGCTTAGAGATAATTATCGCCGGCTGTTGTTGATATGCCCCTTAATTACCGACTGACTTTCCTATAGGCTGACACTGACAACAAAACAATAGATGGAGAGGGCTGACCCATCACCCTACTCCATATATACTGCTCTGTGGGATGCCTAGATATGTGAATGACACTCCAACTAATTAGTGACTGAAGTGAGCTCGCCCAACGCCCCCCTCAGCTATATTTGCATAAGGTCACCTGTCAGCTAAATCTGTCTCTAGACCAAATTTAAAAAGGAGATGGATCAGAAAGCAGCACTGTTTTAATCCTATGGAAGCCTGATTTGTATTATTCAGGTTGACTTTTGTCCCAGATAGAACATTTTGAAATAACTTTGATTGTAACCTAAACGCAATTCAAGAATGTCTAGGTTCAGTCTTACACTCTAAGGGAATTAAAAAACATGATCGAATTAATTTAAGCAAGTGTCAATTTCAAATCAAAAAGATCAGAACTATAACATATTTAACAGGGGGGCATGCTTGTTACAGACAGCAAAAGTCAGGTTCCAAGGTGCCATCCATTCGAAGACCAGTGTAGGCTCAGAGCAAAAAATCATTCATTTTTAATCATTCCTGAATTCCAGAAAACATCATACATTCAAACATTTGAAAGGCAGAGAAGTCTTAAGTGTGGAGATTAAGAACATTGTGAAGTGAATGGGCCAGGGGTCTGGTGGTTAAATCGCTCTCCGGATTAATGTTTCATAATACAAAATTAGGTTTCAAAACGTCTGGATTTTCATCATACTAGATAAGAAATTCTGCATTTTTGGTTGTAAGGAAACCTATCCCTTTGCAGCTTTTTTCCTAAGCTGCTCTGATTATCTTTTTTTTTTGTAACTATTTTATGGTTGCCACCTGTTTAGCCGGACCATCCACATTTACTGTGTTTAAAGGACACTTGGGTGTATTTTAACCATTGTGTGAAGACAGCTGTCTTTGTGCAGTTCGTCTGTGCAGTTTCAATGTAAAGAAAGAATGAGTTAAATTTAACTCGCCTCCTTCTAAAACATATCCTGATTCCGTGATTGCCCTGGTCGCATCTGTTACAGTTCCTACCACCTACAATATAAAGTGCAATGTGACATTTATTTCTCAACTTTTAATTGAGTAAAAAAAATCGTAGGTTGTAGATGATTGAAAGGAGCAGTAGTGAAGTTAGGTTTCGGGTATTAAATGCGTCTTAGTGGTAACGAGACATAAAATACATTCTGCCCGACTTAGGTGCGCTCTAAAGACATATACATTTCTGTCCGGAATCTCATGCATTTCACACCATTGACCAAGATATCCAGCTGCCACTTCAAGATACTGACCACAAAATGTCTGAATGCAAGGTTGGAGTCCCCCCTCCCCCCCCCCAACCCCGATAATGACAGTTTGGCATCTGTGTTTTAGGAGGGAACTCTTGATTGATTCATGCCTGCTGGAGACCTTGGCTAGTTGTTGCCCGGTGGGTTAATTTCCATGAAACTCTGAAGACTACATTGTGAGGGCTGGCCGGGCCTCAAAGTGATAGATTTCTGTGCACAGCTGAGAAAAAAAATCGTAATTTTGGAATTTTGGTGTGTAGTGCTCTGGGACCAATCTGAAGCTACAAAGACTGTACAGAGGGCTGTAAATGCAGGACATTGCTGAAAAATGTGAATGCTGAGCTTGGGAATTTGATATAATTAGGTGGATCTCACTACCAATTGCTGTCTGGTTAATCCCTTAAAACACCCTCCTTGGTGCAATGCATATGCCTGGTCCAATAATCTATTTTCAACTGAAAAGGACAGACTACGATGCTGCTCTGAATAGCTTAAGTGTGATTGTCAAAGACCACTGAACAAAGTTGTCTCCTTCTCTGCCAGAATTTCTACCTAAACCATTTTGCTTCAGGGCTGGTGGTAGCAGCCTCCAAGGGCTGCATTACACATGCAGCACAATTTCCTTCATTGTACTGGGCGTACCTTTAAAAAGGTGCACCCGGCTTAATGAAGGAAAATGCACGACTTCATGGAAAAAGTGCTGCCCCCAGGGCAGCTGCGAACTCGTGTTGCCCTGGGGCAGCGAATTCACTTGAAATACGGAGCCGCTGCTTTAAAGAGGCTCCGTGTTTCACTGTGCAGGCGGCAACCCACCTTCACTTTTAAAGGGGAATAGAGATCCCCTTGCAGGTGGGTGCAGTTAGTGATTGCACCCGCCTGGAAGGGGAAGTCCGGGGGGGGGAGTCCAGGGGACCCCCTTTAGAGGGCTGGTCTCAGGGGGCGCACTGACAGCGATCTACCTTTTAGATGGTGCAGTGACAGTGCGCCTCCTGAGGGCTTCTTTGCCTCTGCGCCCACGTCTGTAATATGGCACGGGTGCAAAAGCAAAGGGGTTCCCTCATTTGCATGCTGCTTGCAAATGAAGGAATACTTCCTTGAAGATTGCACTGGCACTTCATGTACGCCAGTGCTATTGGTATTAAATAAGGGGCATCACAAGTGTCTGCGGCCCCTTCTGTAATGCCGAAGTTCCCCGGGGGGTGCGCAAAGTGGGAGCAAATGAGTGTTGCGCCCCTGGGGCACTTTATGTAGTGCAGCCCCAGATGACAAACATCATCAGGGAGCGGTGCCAAGTGAATGTTCTTTGCTAATGTGAAGTTGCGGGATGCAGACTGTCCTGAGCCCATGGGATTGGTTTTCTGCCTCGAAGAATTCAACTGGACCCAGTTGAACTTGCTTTCTGTTGTCAACCTACAAGCTGAGCTGTGGGACTCCCTGCAACTAAAAAAAGTGGACTGGAGTTTTTGGGACAGACCTGCAGAAAATAAAACTTTTCTTCATGGATGGGAATGAGCCCCTTCATAGAGCTCCCAGTGGAATCTGTACATCAATAGCAGAAGTACTGGTGGACAGGTCTCTAACCCCTTCCCCCCAGCACCTACCTAATAAATGCCTTTCATCATAAGTGCCCATCCAGTTCCATATCCTGTAACCTGGGCATTTGCGGTGACTGGAAATCACTGCACTGGACCACCAGTGGCTGTGCTGAATCCCCTATCTGGATTGGACATTATAATGTGCCTGGCTGAAATCCAGCAGTGGTCCACCTAACCTCAACCCTAAGCACCTTGGTCAGCACTATCAGTAGTGCCCACCATCCCAGCCCTTTTACGACTGAATACTACTGCAAGGCCAGAACACCTGGCAGAAGCTTCCGGGACTCTCCTTTTAGGTGGCTTGCTCAAAGTTGTCTGGAGATGCTCCACACCAGGAGCAGAAGACTAATTCAAATCACAAAGTGCTCCTGCGAGAGATCTCAGAAGACTGTCGAGAATAGATTGGTTGGGGGTTGGCGATCTCTGCATTTATTTCTTGGGATGATGTGGGTGCACAAAAGTTGAACTCTTGGGAAGTTAAGCTTAATAGATCATATATGTTACCACGATCTACACATGTAAGTATTAGGCAGATTAAAATGAGCACTTTGCATCTAGCCCACATAGGGACATCATGCTCATCGGTACACAGTTAAATCCCTAGGAAGTTGCACTGGAATCTAGATGATTTGGTCATAGGAAGGTGTGAGGAAGTTATAGGAAGGCGGAGGGTTTGTGTGTTAATCCGTTATATTTAAAAATACCATCTCATCAGAGGAGTGGGGCACTCCGACAACTAACATCCATGTATCATTATCACAACGCAGTACGAAAACAGCGAAGAGCTGGGTAGTTACTACTTGAAATTTGCCAATAACAAATTGGCAGAGGGGGATCCACATTGCAAGACATTGGTAACAGATTCCAGCACTGTGGGTGCTCCTCTGCCCCTGGCAGAAGATTTTAGGTCCAACACAATACCCAAGTCTGTAGTGTACCGAAAACGCACAATCAACAGCTACAGCAATGGAACTGCTAATGCAGAGGCTAATAATAATCTAGATCACTGTTTCCCAAACTGTGGGTCGCGACTCACTGGTGGGTCGGTTGCCAATTTATGGTGAAAAGTGGCGAAAATCCAAGCAGTAAATAATGATACCTTTAAATTATGTATTTATCTTGTCATATTTGCTGTTATTAATAGACATAGGTCAAATGTCAGCTAAGTCTTCTGCTGCATTTTTTTTAACATTGGTCTTGTGTTTAGAAACTCCTCAAACTTTGCAGTGTTAAAAATAAAGTGTATTATGTGGAAACCTTGCTGGAGTACATTAAGTGTGAAAGATGGCTGGAGGAGGTCATTTTTTCATAACACACAGCCAAATGTAATTCCTGTAAATGAACTGTACACATCTAGCAGGTAGGAATGCAAACATGAAACACAACTCTTTTTGCAATTCTGAAGTGTGGGGAAAACAAAGAGTTTAATAGGATCAGAACAAATCAAGACACTTTACTTGGCGATGCAGAAATTATAAATATACACTGAAACACGATTTCCACATATTATCGTTTGTGTGCAATATATCTTTACCAGTAAATCTTTGTCTGTGCAAATTTAGCGACCATTGTAATGGAAAATGCACTGTCTATAAGATGCGCTACTGCACAATGCTTTTGTAACATTAAAAAAGCATCTGCCTGATGTCCATTGAAGCTAGGTGGGTCATGAAAGTTTGTCGTACTAAAAAGTAGGTTGTAGTTCTAAAAGGTTTAGAAAGCACTGATCTAGATAAAATCTCCCCAAACCTGGTTATGTATAAGATTAAAATGTTTAATAGCACCCTGACAACTCACTCAGAAGTGCCTTCTTGACACCTATGCATGCCGTAGGAGAGTAGGATCTGCTTCATATGGTTACCCCCACTTTTTTGCTGATGTTTCACTGTTTTTCGACTTTAGTCTGGCTGGAGCCCTGCTATTCGGGACCTCAGCCTAGCTACTTCCTCTCTAAATTGATTCCTAGTACCTTAGGTAAACCACAGGTTGGATTCTGGGGTGCCCTTATAAGTCCCTAGTATATGGTATACTATGCACCCAGGGCCTAGGTACCTCAGAGGCCCACCAGAGGTTGCAGCATGTATTATGCCACCCCTGGGAAGCCCTCCAAAATGACACCACAGGTCTGCTACTGCAGCCTGGGTAAGGTGGTGCATGCACCCCTTACTGAGATATAGGTTCACTATATCTCACCCCATCACTGCACATTTAGTGCAGTGATAGGGTCACCCTTATGGCTGGCCTTATCAATCCTGAAGGCAGGGTGCTTGGTTTTGTGTGAGAGGATGTCCATGCATGAGAAGATCCCCTCTGCAGCCTGCAGAATCTCTTCTCTGGGGTTGTCTGGTGCAGCCTGACCATATACTCTTAAGTGCATTATAACCAAACGGTAAATGCTAACTTTGGACTGGCTGCACGGAAACATGACGTGTTTTGTGTCAAACACCTTGGAATCATACCCCCACACCAGTAACTGGTGTGGGAGTATGATACCACCCTTCTAGAGGGAGAGACATGACAGCACCGGTTTACCCGGTACCAGCTAACAGAGCCCTGGCATCACAAAATGGATGCTGCCAGCCACAGACATGGGTCTCACCTCCTGCTGCCGACCGAAACTGTGGCAGGGGAGGCCTGGACAATAGGTTTCCTGTCACAGGGAGGTGTCACCACCTCCCAGACAGACCTTAGTGGATTAGGGCTGGGTGGGAGCACTCCAGGAGTGCTTTGAAGTCTGCACCTGGGGCACATTTGGTGTCCCTGTGCATAGTCCAGCTCAAACCGGTTGCAGGGGCTACCAGCCAATGCTCTGGTGCGAAACTGGACAAAGGAAATGGGTGTAACCACCCTTCTTTCCTGACCCTCTCATAGGTGGTACCCTAGAGTTTGTCCCACCCCTTCCTTGGGTATAAGATAGAAACCACAAACTGGAAGAGACAAGGGACTAAGTCTTCTCTGACTCCCTTCCCATAGTATAAGTCTCACTCAACAGAGAAGCACTACAAAAGGTAAACTACTTTACCCGTACAGAAATAAAGGGAGGTGCTTCAATTACCACAACCCCCACAATGAGGATAGTGTACCAAAAGTCAACAGAGACAACAAAAAAGAAAGGGGAAAGACAATAAGGTGCCGATTCGAATCCTGGAGAAACCGGGTACGAACTGTCGGACGGAGCATTTTCTCTGTCCGACTCGTACCCGGTGAAAAAACATTACAAAAATGCAAGTACGATTCGTATGGAAACACCATTTCCGTACGAATCGTACAAAACACCGACCGACGAAAATATACTTACAAATGTGATCCGGGAATGCTCCGACGTGATGTCGGGACGCCTTCAGGCTGCGTTCCACGAACCAGGAAATACGGTCCGCACCGACGTCACCCCGCACGGATTATATTTTCCGGCTGCCAAAAACTGCCGGGAAATCAGGACGACGCGCACAAGGAGCACCTGTACGCGACGGACAGCCATGGACCCGAACCTACGTGTCATCCCGGCCCTCATAGCAGTCCACCTGCTCTACAGGTACCGACGCAGACGTCGCAGAAGGTCAGAACCACACCCAGGGGCAAAGGGGGGGGGCAGGAAACCAAACCCCCACCCATGTCACAAGTCATACATTCCCTGCACATACCTGACTTCCATGGCCTGGTCACCACGAGGGGGTGGGGGCGTTTCCAGCAACGCAAGCGTCTGCCACAACGGAAGTGGGTGATGACGCGAACCGCCAACACAACAAATCCAGTACATACCGTACACACGCCTTAAGAGCGTGGGTACGGGCCGTACCACGCACACTCCTACGTCACCCCAACAATGGCGGTACGACCCGTACCCACGTTTGAAAGGCCTGGGTACGGGCCGTACCAGCATTGTTGGGGTGACGTTGGGGTACGCGTGGTCTGACCCGTACCCACGCCCAGAAGGCCCGGGTATGGTGCGCACCCCTATGGCACCCCATTGGTGGTCCGCACCGTACCCATGCTTTAAGAGCATGGGTACGGTGCGGACCCCCAATGTTGGGGTGTCGTAGGGGTCCGCACCGTACCCATGCTTGAAGAGCGTGGGTACGGTGCGGACCCCCAATGTTGGGGTGCCGTAGGGGTTCGCGCCGTACCCAGGCCTTCAGAGCGTGGTCACGGGTCGGACCACGCGTACCCCTACATCACCCCAACAATGCTGGTACGGCCCGTACCCAGGCCTTCCAAACGTGGGTACGGGTCGTACCGCCATTTTTGGGGTGACGTAGGTGTGTGCGTGGTACGGCCCATACCCATGCTCTGAAGTGCTGGGTACGGCGCGGACCCCTACGGCACGCCAACATTGGGGGTCCGCACCGTACCCATGTTCCAAAGGCATGGGTACGACCCGTACCCAGGCCTGCAGAGCATGGGTACGGGTATGTACGAAGCGTACCCCCACACGTGTATGAATGGAGCGTACTGCCACCCCACCAGTGTATGTCCGGAGCGTACCCCCACCCGTGTATGTATGGAGCGTACCCCCACCCGTGTATGCATGGAGCATACATGGCCAGACATAGGAGGGGTGGGTGTCTATCACTCCCAGCAGTGCCCAGACACAGGAGGGGTGGGTGCAGAGTCCTCCCAGCAGTGCCCAGACACAGGAGGGGTGGGTGCAGAGTCCCCCCAGCTGTGCCCAGACATAGGAGGGGTGGGTGTCTATCACTCCCAGCAGTGCCCAGACACAGGAGGGGTGGGTGAGAGTCCCCCCAGCAGTGCCCAGACATAGGAGGGGTGGGTGCCTATCACTCCCAGCAGTGCCCAGACATAGGAGGGGTGGGTGCAGAGTCCTCCCAGCAGTGCCCAGACATAGGAGGGGTGGGTGCAGAGTCCCCCCAGCAGTGCCCAGACATAGGAGGGGTGGGTGCCTATCACTCCCAGCAGTGCCCAGACATAGGAGGGGTGGGTGCAGAGTCCTCCCAGCAGTGCCCAGACACAGGAGGGGTGGGTGCAGAGTCCCCCCAGCAGTGCCCAGACATAGGAGGGGTGGGTACCTATCACTCCCAGCAGTGCCCAGACACAGGAGGGGTGGGTGAGAGTCCTCCCAGCAGTGCCCAGACATAGGAGGGGTGGGTGCAGAGTCCCCCCAGCAGTGCCCAGACATAGGAGGGGTGGGTGTCTATCACTCCCAGCAGTGCCCAGACACAGGAGGGGTGGATGAGAGTCCTCCCAGCAGTGCCCAGACATAGGAGGGGTGGGTGCCTATCACTCCCAGCAGTGCCCAGACACAGGAGGGGTGGGTGCAGAGTCCCCCCAGCAGTGCCCAGACATAGGAGGGGTGGGTGCAGAGTCCTCCCAGCAGTGTCCAGACACAGGAGGGGTGGGTGCAGAGTCCTCCCAGCTGTGCCCATGGAAAGAAAGGGGTGAAGTACCCACAGATACAATGCCCACAATTGTCAGTCAGGTGCTCAAAGACCCAGCAGAACACGAAACACATGTGTGCGAGGCTGGGAGTACACACATGCATAGTGCGGAAAAGGTAACATGTACACATGAAGTCATGTCAATATACTCCAGTCACAAGTACAGTGACCCCCAAGGATGCCACAAATGATGCAGGTGGAGACCTTGCCCAGCATGCATGGCCAAAGTTGAAGGGGTCCGTCACACACCCAGCAAATGTAGACACAGCACTGCACAAATGTCTTCACAACACCCTGCAGGGAAGATGTCAGGGGCCACAGAGGAAGGTACACGCCTTGGGTCAATGTCACCATGCAGTAACAGCTTACATGAGCAAAGTTTGATAGCAAACACCGTGTGATGGCACACAGATAACAGAGTCCACCCCACGACCAGCACACTACAACATATCCCAGACACCTAACAGATTATCGCCACCCCAAATCATGGAGCAGCACCACCAACAGCAATACCAGAAAAGCAGTAGTGTGCCAAGGAAAATAAAATAGCTTTATTCAGCAATGTTCTAAAATGTATTGTATGAAAAGTTCCATATGCACAAGGCCCATAGGGCAGTCCATAGTTCCAATCCAGGTGGGGGACACATTGGGATGCGTGTCCCCTAGCTTGCCTGCACAATTCAGACTACCTTGTCATCCACAGGGGGGGGGCATCATGTGGGGGGGAAGGACCAGGCACCGCAGGGACAGGAGGGGCAAGGGTAGGTGTTGTGGGTGCAGGGACGGACGACTCCAACACAGGGGGTGGGGCAGCGCCAAAGGTGGATTCGAGCACGGCGCTGCACACTACTGCCAGGTCGCCCAGTGTCTCCCCTGCACCTGAAGGAACCACAGGCCCCAAGGAGGGGGGGGGTCGGAGGGATTGGTCGCAGCGCTACTGGTGGAGGGTGTGGACAGGGGGGGGACTCAACTCCCCTGCCGGTGTCCTGCCTCCACCGCTTGCGGGGTGGTGCCACACTGGGGCTGATGGACACACTGGGCAGGACTGACCCTGTGTCCGACTCTTGGCCAGGAGAGCTGAGGGGAGTGGATTTGGAGGGCGGTGGTCCTGAGGAATGTGGACTCCCACTCTGGCTGCGTGTCTTCCGTTTCCCCCCCGACCCAGTGGGTGTGGCTACTTCACCCTGTGTGTGCGTGCCAGGAGGTGTGCGCTTTGCCTTCCCTGGTGGTGTGGTGCCTGTGTCTGGTGATGTGCGTGCATGGGGACGTCTGGGTGTGCTTTGGACAGGCATGGGAGTGGGAAGTGTGGATGGTTCAGGGGTAGGGGGGGGATGTAGCGCTGCAGGAGACCCACTGCTGCAGTCAGTGTCGAGTCTATGGACCTCAGCAAGTTGCGTTGGTCAGACTGCGCAGCTGAAATGCCCTCCATGTATGTCTCCATCTGGTTGAGCACTCGGCTGTGGCCATGGAGGACATTAAGCATCGCAGTCTGACCAACCTGCAACTGCCGCAGGATGTCCACAGACTCGGCATTGGTGGCAGCAGTGGAGACAGGGGCAGGGGGTGTGGTGCCTGGCAAGAAGGAGACACGTGGTGACCTAGCACGGCGGGAAGGGACACGAGCAAGTGGGAGGCCGGTGATCGGAATGGAGGGGGCGGGTAGTGATGGATTGCTGCTGTCAGCTGTGGGAGCAGCCTCCGCCCCCTCGGAGAGCTCAGCCTCGGACCCGTCAGCGTCATAGTCGGTGGTGGTTTGACTGGACAGGTCCTCCGCTGCACTCCCGTCGGCCTCCGTGCCACTCGATGTGCCAGCCAACTCAGCACTGCTGGCACTGGTGCTCGCTCCCTCCTCAAGGTCCGTGCCAGTGTCTCCCTCGTAGTCCCCCAACGATGCTGTGGGCAAGGTGAAGAGACAGGAGAAATCAGACACCTGTATACATATGTCACATGAGTCAACTCTACATAGGTCACAGTGCATAGCCTGAAATGCAACAAGAGTAACATCTACAATACAAGGTACATATGTAGTCCCTGCAACACACAGTTTGTTGACCCACCATGCCACTGTAAAAATATGGAGAGCATGACACAATAGCAAATAACTTGATATCAAATTGTACAGAGGAGCCAGGCTCTGGGGACAATCTAGCACAGCATCTGCGACACACAGCGTAGCCAAGAAAGGGATGAGCAGGAACCATGTCTATCAACTCTTGGGACATGCTGCAAAGGTAATACTGAAAACCATGGCCAACATGACTGGGTCACTGCACCTTGAGTGTTTGTCCACACAGACATCACACACTGGCCAGACCGAGCAAGGAGACTTCAGGTTTGGACATGTAGGCCTTGCCCGCACCAACCCCCCCCCCCTACCTGAGACAATGTGATTGAGACAGAGGAAGTACTTACACCTCTTAGTCTGGGATGAAAACACATGGCCTGCAATAAATCCTGATCGTACACAAACTACCCCTGGCGCGCCTGTCCACATATATCACTGACAAACAACCATCATCAGATAGTTGTACCAAGACACACAGGCACTGGCCCCTGTGAGTATGCACCAGCTAAATTAGGTCACCCTGTACAGTGGACACATGTAGCACAGTATACATGAATACAAATGAGGCCAGGGTACTATGCCACAGGGCCCAAACTATGCTGAAGACACAGAGAATGTCCACATTGTCTGATGACACACATGATACCTAGGAAAAGGTGCCCCAGGGGACTGTAGTGGCCACACTACTCCATGGCCCTGGATGGATATGACTGGAACACAAGCCACCATCCCTGCACTATGCATATCTCACACTAAAGCACATCATGTCAGAGGGCACAACATTCGACATGCAGGCAGTAAGGCAGTACACATGAAACACACACTCCCATGTCGGGACTCAGCATCAGTGCCAACTAACATGGACCCCACAATGACAGAACTGGCCAGGGCACAGGCAACGTCCAAAAACCTGTTACACACCACGCCCACACATGATGCTGCAAGCATTGGGCACTTGGATTAACTGCCAGCCTAGATGACCTTGTGCAAGAGTGACTACACACAGACCAGGGAACACATGGCAGGGAGGGGAAGGGAGGAAGAACAGCACCGCTTTACTTTGGGGAACAGGATATGCACTGCACATTTAAACCCTGGCAGTGTATCCATGCAACTGCGCACTTCCAAAAGCTGGTCACACACAACAAACACACATGTACCTACCCCCTTCCTGCTGCTGCTTCTCCAGTAAGCGTCTGTCCAAGTCGGGGAAGACCACCGCCGGCACACGCTTCTGGATGTGGGTCAGACGCCGGCGCCCACGGTTTTTGTGGCTCTCAGGTGAGTCCCCCAGCAGGACCCGTGCGATCCTCCGCGTCCAGCACCGGATATCTTGCCAGCGTTTCCTCACCTGGGCGCTTCCGACCCTCCGTCCTCCTCACGGCACTGACGGCTTGCTTCCAGATCTCCCCCTTGGCACAGACGCCTACCTGTGAGGATGCAAAAGTGACAATACATCAATTCACCTTATCAATGATACAGAGACACACATATTACAAATTATGCATGTTTGAACTGGCCATAGTATGCAGCCAACTCATTGCACCTTTGTCATAGTGACATCATCCTCCTGGGAATGGCCAAATGCAGTAGGTGCCATTGAAAGTACACAGGTGGCATGAGGGGTGCAACACAATCAATGATGCAGGCTCACACTGTGCATCCCAAGCTACACCAGAAATCTGAACAGTACCCCTAAGCAGTCACATGCCCCAGCCCACTTACGCTACCTCAGCAGAGTACACAGGCACACACAGGCACTGAACAATCACCTGGCATTGGCAACTGCCACTACAAACCTCACTCTGCACATGTGCCACTAGACTGGGGGTGTCACAGATGTGGGGCTGTCTCAGCACGGCAGACATCCAGCACAGCTCCCTGCTCACATCAGATGGGCAGGGTATATCCATCCCACATGCAGCTGGGGTGCAACACTCCACATATGCACACACCCACATGACAGGGGACTCACACATACACACCAATGTCCAGGGGACGACCACATCATTTGGACATTCTCACCACAGGTACACTGAACAGACACACCTGTGGGTACTGGCACCTGTCACCCTGGGGGGAGCACAGACTCACATCAGGACTGTAGAAACAACATTTCCAGGAGGATTAGGCAGTCCGAAAGCGGCATGCACCATGCAGTGATCATCACAGTAAGCACTATGCAAGTGCGTTGTGCACACAGGAACTACAGCATGCTCTGCATGGGAGACATGAGCCCTTCCCCCCCCCTGGGAACCACTATGAAGAACCCTGCATGTCTGTCACACCTGGACACAATGCCAGAAGTCACAGTCACAAAAAGGGGCACAGTTAAAGCTAGTGGAGTCTGCACTCACCTGCTCCCCTGGTCGACCATACAGCATGGTGTACTGTGGGAGGATCACATCCACCAACGCCATATTCTCCTCCATGGTGAATGGCTGGGCCCTCTCCACAGACCTGGACATGGTGTCAGAGGAATCACAAGCAGCAGCAGTGTTGTGGAATGAAAGGATGTGCAGGCAAGTGCTCTCTCAAGGGACCTGGCTGCCTTATATCTTCCTTGCTGGCCTGTTACATTTACAGGAGCACAGAGTGATTGGCTCAGTCACATTTGCATCCTACGTGTCCTCCAATCACTTGAAAACTACCCCAGTGACAGGCTTTGCATGGTTTTAAAATTGAGCATGATGTAATGTCAACAACCACATTGCAACAAAGTATATTGTCTCCAACTGACTTCTGCTGGCCACATGATGCAAAATTCAAACATGAAACTCGGTCTCCATGACAACCAGCATGCATTTAGGCCCCTATACTTGTCCCTCATGTGTCCCCTATGTCAATCCTATGTTACAACACAGGTACGGTGCGTTCCACAGCCCTAGGGCACCCCAAATGAATTGCAACGGACCGTACACGCGTGTGTACGGTCCCCATCACTATGGGAGTGCTGGCGTATGCGTACGCCATAGTGATACGGACAGACCCTACACACGCGTGTGTACGGTCCGAACTACTATGGCGTACACGTACGCGAGCACCCCCATAGTGATAGGGACCGTACACACGCGTGAGTACGGTCCGAACTACTATGGCGTACACGTACGCGAGCACCCCCATAGTGATAGGAACCAAACACACGCGTGTGTACGGTCCGAACTACTATGGTGTACGCATACGCCAGCACCACCATAGTGATAGGGACCGTACACATGCGTGTACGGTCTGTATCACTATGGCGTACGCATACGCCAGCACCACCATAGTGATAGGGACCGTACAAACGCGTGTACGGTCCGTATCACTATGGCGTATGCATACGCCAGCACTCCCATAGTGATAGGGACCCTACACACGCCCTCAGAGCGTATGTACGGTGCGTTTCACACCTGACAGTGGTGACTGGCGGCACACAGGAAGGAATTGAGCTGTCATACATGGCCAAGGCTGGACATCAAGGCATTGTCTGTGCAGTACTACATGTGTCGGGCACAGGTGGGTCAGGCTGTGATGTGGCACCATACTCGTGAGGTGTGAAGCTAATTAAAGTATGATGAGCTGTGTACACATGTCACGTGTGATGGTGCCCTATGTGCCACACATCCCCTTCACTCCTTTGACATGTGTGCATGTAGTACAGACTTGGTGGGCCATGCGTCACTGGCATGGAACAGTGACCGACACCCGGAAATGTCCCCTGATGCCAGGTACACGGAATGTTACCCCTGACAAGGGAATGCCCGCGTTGCACGCTGTAGCTATGTCATGTGTGTGTCATGTGTTCCCATAGGTTTGCTGTAGGTGTTTGGTCAAATGCATCTGCAGTTGCAGCAACCAACATGTGTCTGTGTGTAGATGGGCATGGCACACTGTTCCGCACACCAGCACACATGTGTAATCCGACGTAAGGTGTGTATGTATGCATCGACACGGAGTTCCAAAACAAGGACATATCTGCATACTCTCAATGTATGTGTGATCAGTCTTGACATGTAATCCTTCATGGCAAGGTGTGTGGTGTGTCCTTATTCTGTGACATGTGACCTGTGCCTCTAGTGTTCCGCAACCTGTCTGTAACTCCTGTGATGCGTCTGCCTGCTCACTTACACTGACCCACAGCTAGTTTCATGGCATGGCATATTGAGGTTGAGAATCAACGTTTGTAGCTGGCTCTTGGTAGGAGTGTCACCTGCCTGGCATACGTGTCCAGGGCATATTGCACAGACCTGACTCTGTATGTAGCATATATGTATTGCCTGTTGAGCATGTGCTCAGTACATTGACATTAGTGGTGTACTGTACTCACTCTTCGTTGTCCCTTCTAATTCACTGCAGGGCTCCGCCTCTCCCTCGAGCAATTCCGGACTTGGCTGACCTGAGGGAACATGACTGTATACGCTGCTACCGATTCCCCCAACGTTTGATTGAGGAGTTGACGACACGGCTGGCACCACACCTCCAACCGCTACACAGGTATCCTACTGCACTGACACCCAAGATGAAGGTGATGGCAGCCCTACATTTCTTTGCCACGGGTACCTGTCAACATACCATTGCCCATGTCGGTGGCATGTCCCAAACCATGTTCAGCCGTGTTCTGCATGATTTTTTAGAGGCCATGTTGGAGCACCTGAATGAGTCCATAAAATTCCCAACTCCTGAGCAGTTGACAGGTGTCAAGCGTGAGTTCTATGCCCTGGGAGGGATGCCCCATGTCATTGGGTCCATAGATGGAACACATGTGACTTTGGTACCACCACAGGCACAGGAGGTAGCGTATAGGAACCGCAAGCATTATCACTCCATTAATGCCCTTGTGGTGTGTCTTGCCAACATGGTGATTTCACATGTCTGTGCTCGTTTTCCAGGATCAGCACACGATGCCTACATCATGAGGCATAGCAGGGTGCCTGAAATGATGCTGCAGCTGCGCAACTAATGAGCATGTATTGTTGGTGGGTATACTCTGGCAGTCCTGTATTTAACGTCTTCTTCCTGTCTTACTGCTTCTCCTGACCCACTCTTGTCCATGATGTTTCCATGTAGGGGACGCTGGCTATCCCAACATGCCATGGCTGATCACGCCTCTCCGCAACCCCAGCACGGCTGCCGATCACTGCTACAACAACGCCCATGGGCGGACCAGTCGAGTGATAGCGAGGACGTTTGGCCTCCTGAAGAGCCGATTCCGTTGCCTCCACAAGATCGGTGGCGCACTCCCATATGCACCGGTGAAGGTCTGCAAGATATTCCTCGTGTGCTGCATGCTGCACAACATGGCAGTGGAGAAAGCTGTGCCACTCATCCTGGATCCAGATGAGCAGGACCATCCACCCGTGGAGGATAAAGGACTTGGTCACGAGGCAAGTGATGTGGAGGAGGAGGAGGCGGTAGAGGACATGCAGAGTCGACTCATACGCAACTTCTTTGCTTAGTGGTGAGTTCCAGTGTCTGAGTGTGCACACATTGGGCCGTGTGTGGCAAGTGTTGCAATGTGTGTGTCCATCTGCATGTCTGCCAAGTGAGTCAGAGGTGTGTTTGGATGTGTCACTTGAGTGATGGTGCAATAGAAGAATGTTTTTCCAGAGTCATCATTGTCACCTAGCATGTTGACAACCTTATACGTGTCGAGTACATGCACATGCATGCGGATGTGCTTCTTTTGGCTGACTTCTGGTGTGTCTCCCTTCCACAGGTACTTGTGCATGCTGTCTGCTGGTGGCATTGTTGTGCTCCTGCTATTCCTCATGAACACAGCAACATGTGCTGAATCAGCGTTACATGCACGGACAAGTTCGAAAATCTCCTTCGGGTAAGGGATGCAGCACGGCTTTTTGGGAGTGGTATTTGTTTTGAATGTGTGTGCACTGCTCCTGTTCATGTTTGGATACTTTACATACATGTTGAATCACCATGGGGCACATGACATGGAGCTGAATTCACCTGAATTGATGGTCAGACTTGGTGACAGTCATCTGTAATGGGATTGTGGATTGTGATGGAGCCATCAATGTGTGTAACACTGCCCTCGGAAACATACGGGTTGCACCGGGTTGACATGGTGTGTGAATTCCCCATTAGGGGCTCAATGGTGTATAGCAGCCTCTCCGTGAGCAGCAGGGGGTGTTTAGCTGTAACCCGTCACTTGTGTGCCAGTGCTATGGATTTCCAGCATCTGTGGTGCAAAGGGGGGTGCCAGTGTTGGTCCCACGTGTTCATCCACATGACCTGTGTATGTGTTGACAGAGTTGCATTAGCATTCCGACACACATGACTAATAAAGTTGTCCCTCTGCCTCCAAGGTGCCTCATCTCTGTAAATGGTGGTCTGTTGCCACTGTGCATGCGGCATGTCTGGCATTGTTCTCAGAGATGGTGCATATGAGTCTATGTGTAGAGTAGCAAGATGCAAGCTGTTTGTCAGGGATTAGATTCTGTATTGTGCATGGTGTCCATGGCTGTGTAGGTATTGTGGCATGTCAGTCTCCACGACGGCCACTCTGCTGCATGTGAATCCATTGTGTGTGTGTGTGCCATGTTGAACCAGACATTCCTTCCTTGACATACACCTTTTGCATAGTTCCTTCCTGAGATCCTTGTCTTTGTGTGCTACTTGTGGCATTGTTTTCTTGACATGGCGCATGCTGCTGCAGGCCCTGCAGCAAGGGCACCCAGTGTCCACGCAAACGAGCTGGTGTCCATCATGGATTGCTTGCTGACATGTGCTATGCTGATCAGCAGCATCTGTGCCTCATGCAGCAGCACACTCTGCATTATGCACAAGATCCCCAGTTCCATCAACCTCAAGGCAAGAGGGAGACCATCCCCCAGGTCAACTACGACATCCATGTCTAATCCTACCCTGCACTCTACGGACATGTGCGTTAGAAATCCCATGATACTTGTCCACATCCAGGGTGCATCTGCACAGCTATGCTACTACATCCGGCGACCAGGCCACATCAACGTCCAACAGAGATGGGGGGAGTGGATCACTGCCAGCTGCAGGATGACCTTCTCAATCCACGCACACACTCAGGATGCAGCCCACAACCACAACACAACCTTGTGGCACTGTGATCCAACACCCAATTGTGCCATCTCCATGCATCCAACCTTGGCCGGCCCACCATTCTCCACATCCACCTGACTCAAGCATGCAGGACATGGTTCTGCCACGTGTCTACACATACCTGGGACTCCCACCCCAGGACACTCCACATGATCCCTGACCTCTGCGCAAGACTGTTGCTCTTCTAAATAGGTCTGTAGGCACAGTTGTGCGGGCACCCCCCCAGCTGGTTGGGCCCATCACGGGTGAGTATGGTGCTCCATGTCTGTCTTGGATGATACATTGTGACCCATGTGTGTCCTGTGCCAGACTCAGACCCCAGGGTATGGATGGTTGGAGTTACTACTGGAATCAGGCATGGTTTGACTTTACAACACACACATGTAGTGGAATAATGCTAAATGACGGCATCATCTGGTGATTGTGAAGATTTTTATTTGTGGTGGGGCACGTGTTTGGGGGGGGATGACAAGAGGTGCTTGGCGGGAGTGTAGAATCCAAAGTTCACAGGGGGAGTTGGTATCCTGCCATTGAAAGTCATCAGAGTCTGTGCCACAGTCTTTGTCAACATTGGTCAGACAGTGACCAGCAAGGCCATGTGGCAGAGAATGTCAGTTGCTGCTGTGCTGCTGTTGGGCCAGAGGGCCAGGTGCCAGGCCAGGTGACCTGGGAGATGGTGATGTTCCGCTGACTCTCACGGTCTTTTGCCTGGATGACCCACCTTCCTGCGGGGACCATCAGAAGCAAGCCTTGACGATGCTAGGGACGCTCCGTCAGATGAATCCTCCTACCCCTCCCTCCCTGTTTCTGGTGCTGGTCTACGCCTGGTGGCACAGGGAGGGTTTGCCAGACTTTGGGCGATCTGACAGAGTGATTGGCTCACGTCCCTGTGCACCGCCAGGAGCTCAGCCAGTCTTGCCTCCATCCGTACATGGTGTTGTAGATGACTGGCATGATGCTCGACCTGCAGGGTCTTCATCTCATTGAGGGTCTTCACTACCTGGTCGATGCCTCTGGAGTCACGCCGGTATGCGTCCAGGATGTTGTGGACGTGTGACATTACCGGTTCCTGAGCCAACTGGTTAGGTTCGCGCCTCCGCCGTCCTCCACTCCCACCACCTCTGCCCACTTGCGCCTGGCCTGCCGTTGTGGGCACATCGGGTCTCCGGGACCCCTGAGGGATGGCATTTGCGGTGTCGCCTGCCTCCTCCTGGGTGCCCGGAGCACCTTGTCCCTCCTGGACAGACTGGCTGTGTTGTTGTGTGCGGGCAGGGCTCCTGGGTGTCTCCTGGGATGTGGCAGGAATGGGGGATGGTGGTTGGCACAGTTGTACCTGACGCAGGTGCTGCAGGTGGTTGGACACCAGAGGGGCCAGGTTGGTCTGGGTCATTCACGGAGTGGTGAGAGTCGTCGCTGCCGGTGGGGTCCTCTTCACGCCTGGTCCTGTGAGTCTTCCCCCCCAGTGTTGGGGGGAGATCGACGACGTTGACCTGTGTGTGAGAGAGACAGTGTTAATTGTGTTACATGCGACATCCATGTTCATTCATTTTTTATTAGGCACAGTTCCTCTGGGTGGTTGGATTTGGCGAGCATTCCTCTCACAGTGCACTTGTGCATGGGTTTGTCCCTTGGCCACAGCTTTCGACACTTTACCTATGTGTGACACAATCTTACTTGATGCATCTTTTGTGAACGCAGTCAGCAGTGTAGTGTGCGGGCGTAGCAAGCCATGCAGAGCCGCCTTACGTGTTGCACTGTACGTGGCCAAATGGTGTTTTTTCCATGCTATTTGAGAATGCAGGTAGGTAACTTAACAATTTGTGACAGGGTTCTGACAAACACAGTGGGTGGGTATACTGGGTGTAAGGTTGTGTTTGTGCCTGCAGCACAGATGTACTCGTGCACAGTTTGACACATGGCCCAGTGTTTATCAAAGGTTGAAGGGGGGGTTCACGCAGTGCCAAACCTTGTCTACATGCACACAGTCCACCTGCTGACGAGCGGACATGGCCACACCACCCAAGGGTGATTTGGTCTCCCTCTGTCTCCCTTTCTCCCTCCCTCTGTCAGCCTCCTCCCACTGTCCGTCTCCCTTTCTCCCTCCCTCTGTCAGCCTCCTCCCTCTGTCCGTCTCCCTTTCTCCCTCCCTCTGTCAGCCTCGTCCCTCTGTCCGTCTCCCTTTCTCCCTCCCTCTGTCAGCCTCCTCCCACTGTCCGTTTCCCACTGTCTCCCTCTGTCAGCCTCCTCCCTCTGTCCGTCTCCCTCCGTCTCCCTTTCTCCCTCCCTCTATCAGCCTCCTCCCACTGTCCGTCTCCCTTTTTCCCTCCCTCTGTCAGCCTCCTCCCTCTGTCCGTCTCCCCTTCTCCCTACCTCTGTCAGCCTCCTCCCTCCCTCTGTCTGTCTCCCTGTGTCCACCTCTGTCTCTGTCCCTCTCTCTGCCCCTCTCCCTCCCTCTGTGTGTCACCCTCTGTCACCTCATCCCAGCTTCCTGGGCACACACAGTTTGCAGATCTTTCAAAGGCCATTGGCTTGTTCATGTGGGTTTGTTTCTTCTCTGCGGGCACCCATTGGGCGGAGTGTCTGAGTCTGCGCTGCTGCTGTGGCGGTGTGTGCTGACACTCTTTCAGTGTGATGCGTCTTCATTAGCTGCTGTTATGTGCAAATTGTGCCTTCATACCCATGTCGTCCTGCAACGCGGCCACCATTAGCAGGCAAAACAGTACTGTGTGGGGACACACTGTTTGTATGGCTGTGCCCTAGGCCATATGGGCTGAGGGCATTGTTGTGTGCTTCAGAGTTGCTCTATGTTAGTTTTGAGGCCCACCCTCCCGGCATCGGGGACATCCTGTCTTGTGTTGGTGTTTTGTGTGGCCTGTGATTTGGCATGGCCTTGCTTGGGGCATGGGGCATGGAGGCGCTAGTGGCATGTGTGTGTTTTTGGAGTGTGGTTGTGTACGGTGCGGGCTTTGGGGGGGTTGCATGCATGATTGGTATTTGGGTTGTATATGGCGTTTCCCCCATGTGAGGTGAGTTGTTTGTGTACTCACCAGGCTCTCGGACTCCTTCTAGTCCGTCTACTCCCACCGGCGGCAGCGTGGCCATCACCTTCTCCTCCCAGGGATGGTAGTGTACCGGTCTGCGGGACGGACCTCCTCCAGTGATGTTGGCCTGGTTGTGGTCGTCCGTCATTTTGCGGCGGACCATCCTCCGCAGATCGTACCACCTGGCTTGGCACTCATGCCTGGTCCTTCTGGTGGACCCAACAGCATTCACGGAATTGACTATCCTCTCCCACATGGCAGATTTTTCGGATATGCTGGTCCATCTGACCAATGTTCCAAAGAGCTGTGGCTCGACTCTGATGATTTCGTCGACAAAGACCTCCAGCTCCTCCTTTGTGAACTTTGGATTCTTGTTAATGGGCATGGTGTGGGGTGTGGGTGTGGATGGTTGTGGGGGTGTGGGTGTGGATGGTTGTGGGTGTGTGAGTGTGGTTGTGCAGGTGTGTGTGTGTGAATGTGATGAGGGTGTGTTTGTGATGGTGGTTGTGTGAAGGAGTGCAAGTGTAAAGTGTATTGATTCATGTAGTATGGTGCAGTGCGTTGTCTCTGTGGTCTGGCAGTAGGGGATCTGTTGCAAAGGATCATGGTTTGTGTGTGCTGGGCCTTTTTATTGGTCCATTTGTGGGTGTGGCTGTGTTTGAACTTTGGGTGGGTGTGTTATAAGGAGTGGTAGTGGTTTGGGCCTCTGTTTAGCTGTTTGTCAGTTGCAGGTCAGTGTATAGGATGGATTTGGCCTTGTTGGATATGTTTTGTGGTGTTGTGTGCCTCGAATTGACTCTCCTTGTGTTTTTTGGGTTTGTCCTGGTTCAGTAGGAGTGTTTTTTGCGTCTGTACGGTGCGTACATGGGCCATGTTGTTGTACAGCCTGTCCTTTGCTATGGCTTAGTACGACTCGTACATGCGCGATATTGGGTGAGGGTGCTGGTGTGTGGACCTGGGGTAGGGTGCGTACGAACACGGGCAGGGTGTTGGTCCGCACCGTCCATCGGTGGTGGTGTTTCGCACCGTACATACAGGGGGGGCTGGGTGTAGGGTCCGTACATACACGGGTGGGGAGTTGGTACGCTCCATGCATACACGGGTGGGGGTACAGTCCGTACATACACGGGTGGGGAGTTTGTACGCTCCATGCATACACGGGTGGGGGTACGGTCCGTACATACACGGGTGGGGGTACGGTCCGTACATACATGGGTGGGGAGTTGGTACGCTCCATGCATACACGGGTGGGGGTTTGGTCCGTACATACACGGGTGGGGGTACGGTCTGTACATACACTGGTGGGGTGGGGGTACGGTCCGTACATACACGGGTGGGGAGTTGGTACGCTCCATGCATACATGGGTGGGGGTACGGTCCGTACATACACAGGTGGGGGTACGGTCCGTACATACACTGGTGGGGTGGGGGTGCGGTTCGTACATACACTGGTGGGGTGGGGGTACGGTCCGTACATACACTGGTGGGGTGGGGGTACGGTCCGTACATACACGGGTCGGGGTACGGTCCGTACATACACTGGTGGGGTGGGGGTACGGTTCGTACATACACTGCTGGGGTGGGGGTACGCTCCGTACATACACTGGTGGGGTGGGGGTACGGTCCGTACATACACGGGTGGGGTGGGGGTACGGTCCGTACATACACCGGTGGGGTGGGGGTACGGTCCGTACATACATGGGTGGGGTGTGGGTACGGTCCGTACATACACGGGTGGGGAGTTGGTACGCTCCATGCATACATGGGTGGGGGTACGCTCCATGCATACACTGGTGGGGGTTCGGCGCGTACATCCGCGGCCGGGGGGCATTTTGCGTGTACATGCGGGGTCTGTGGTGGGGTGTTCGGCGCGTATGCGGGCACGTGTCTCCATGGTTGCTATGGGAGTTCGGTCCGTATGGTGTTTTTTCCATACAGTTGTGAAATCGAAAGGACGGGAGTGATCGTACTTGCGCGGTCTGACTTCATTTTTCCGATTCGTACGGTAAATCGTCCGGCGATGTGTCAGACACTATTTCCGACCCGAGGACGTGTGGGGAAATTTTTCCGATGTGATTCGTATGGAGTTTTTCCCATGCGAATCGTACTTGGCAGTGTGTACGCTACTTGTACGATTCGTACGGAAAAAAATCCGGATTCAATTTGGACGGGGGAAATTTTTCCAGGATCGGAATCGGCACCTAAATGTCTTAATACTGCCCTCACACACTTTGCAGTGTTATGCATCATCATAGGGTCGCATCATACATCCAGGTGCAGACCAACACACTGGATAGAGTGCAATTTTTATTTTTGTATGAAGGTTAGTGGTGAGGGTAGAGTAGATAAAGAGGAACAATAACCACATAAAGAGACACAAAACTTAAAGGAAAGAATGTTCCCTCAAGAAGGGACCAACTAGTGGAAACACATATAGTTAAAACAACCTAAAGGGCAACACTCATCTTTTATTCCTGTTACCCCCTGATAGGATTAAAACATAAAATATGGGATATTCAAGGGGAGGTAAAAGCCCCTATATCCCCGCTGCAGATACCAACATGTTTCTGCCAATTTTATCGTGCCCATCCGGGTCACTCTGGCATTCGTCAGGGTGTTGGTCCCTAGTTTATTGGTCTTCACCCCTATTCGGGTGTTTACCTTGTTTTTTAGCACGGTGGACAGTATCTAATTATCATGCTATCTGGGGATTTCCAAGAGGGATCCTATTTCTGTGAAAAGAAGGGGGAGGGGGTGCAGAACACATGATGGTAGTACTACCCAGCCGTTGTATATTCCTCTTTTAAAATTCAGAATTATTGCCCTCAAACTTCCTGCCAGCACATCACGTGCAGTGTCGTCATAAAACCAAGCCATTTTTTTATTATATCTCAATATAATTACCCACACCACATGCAGAACCCACACACACCTCGAATACCGGTGGGGATATATACAAGGGATTTTGTTGTGCTCATATAAGAAATAATAAAATCCAAACTCATTGTGGAAGTTTTTTTGAAACAAAATGTCACTTGTCACTGCCCCAATCGAATCATGCCTGTGGGAAATTAACTCAATCCCTATGCCATAGATCAATACAGCTAATCTATTTACAAGAGTTCCCAAGTAGTTCTCTGAACCCGGGACCTTTGTGGGAAAGTGGTCTTGTAGTCACACTCTGATGAGGAAGTGATCTATGGTGGTGCTTTGGAGTAGTAAGTGGAGGATAGCAGTGGTAGGTTAACGATATTTGATTGCATACATGCTCTTATTTTCAATTAGTTCCCACAGCCTGCCGTTACCATTGGATGCAGTTTTGTTTGCAATTGAGCTTTAAGCGGCAATCTATGTCTGCATTGGGAAGGTGTTTTTAAACTACATAGACAATGTTTGAGTGTTGTGAGCATGTAAAGGCTAGTCAGAGGACATTTGAGTTGAACCTACTGCCGATGTTACTATGACGAGCTGAGCATTTTTTACATTTTGGTCACCGGGGATAGCTCGATAAGCTAAGCAGCTCTCCCCTGCCACGAATGACGTTAGGTGCAGGTACCTAATGTAATGCAAACTGTTGACATTGTAACAGGATTTTTTCATGGGTTTGAGCTATTGTTGACAGAATAAGAGGAGAAGAAAACCGTAGGTTCAACTCAAATGTCCTCTGACTAGCCTTTATATGCTCACAACACTCAAACATTGTCTATGTAGTTTAAAAACACCTTCCCAATGCAGACATAGATTGCCACTTAAAGCTCAATTGCAAACGAAACTGCATCCGATGGTAACGGCAGGCTGTGGGAACTGATTGAAAAAAAGAGCATATATGCAATCATATATCGTTAGCCTACCACCGCTATCCTCCACTTACTACTCCAAAGCACCACCATAGGTCGCTTCCTCATCAGAGTGTGACTACAAGACCACGTTCCCACAAAGGTCCCGGGTTCAGAGAACTACTTGTGAACTCTTGTAAATAGATTAGCTGTATATATCTATGGCATAGGGATTGAGTTAATTTCCCACAGGCATGATTCGATTGGGGCAGTGTCAAGTGACATTTTGTTTAAAAAAAACTTCCACAATGAGTTTGGATTTTATTATTTCTTATATGAGCACGACAAATTCCCTTGTATATATCCCCACCGGTGTTTGAGGTGTGTATGGGTTCTGCACGTGGTGTGGGCAATTCTATTAAGATATAATAAAAAAATGCCTTGGTTTCATGGAGACACTGCACGTGATGTGCTGGCAGGAGGTTTGAGGGCAATAATTCTGAATTTTAAAAGAGCAATATACAATGGCTGGGTAGTACTATATCATGTGTTCTGCCCCCCCTCCCTCTTCTATTCACAGAAACAGGATCCCTCTCGGAAATCCCCAGATAGCATGATAATTGGATACTGTTCACCGTGCTAAAAAGCAAGGTAAACACCCGAATAGGGGTGAAGACCAATAAACTAGGGACCAACACCCTGACGAATGCCAGAGTGACCCGGTTGGGCACAATAAAATTGGCAGAAACATGTTGGTATCTGCAGCGGGGATACAGGGGCTTTTACCTCCCCTGAATATCCCATGTTCTATGTTTTAATCCTATCGGGGGGTAACAGGAATAAAAGACGAGTGTTGCCCTTTAGGTTGTTTTAACTATATGTGTTTGCACTATTTGGTCCCTTCTTGAGGGAACATTCTTTCCTTTAAGTTTTGTGTCTCTTTATGTGGTTATTGTTCCTCTTTATCCACTCTACCCTCACCACTAACCTTCTTACAAAACACATTTGTGCTCCATCCAGTGTGTTGGTCTGCACCTGGATGTATGATGCGGCCCTATGATGAGTGCATGACACTGCAAAGTGTGTGAGGGCAGTATTAAGTCATTTATTGTCTTTCCCTTTATTTTTTGTTGTATCTGTTGGCGTTTGGTACATTACCCACATTGTGGGGGTTGTGGTAATTGAAGCACCTCCCTTTTTTTCTGTACAGGTAAAGTAGTTTACCTTTTGTAGTGCTTCTCTGTTAAGTGAGATTTATAAGATAGGAACCCCTGGCTAGAGGACTTTAGATTTACCTGGACGGAACTCTGATATATAATCCTGGAACTTCAACGATCTACAAGGCGCTAGATGACTGAAGAATCTCCCCTGGAGTAAAGGAGTTACTACCCTGTAAGGCAGGCACCTAAGATGCATCTGACCAGTTTGCATCTCCGAAGTTCCCGCCAGACTCAGAAGAATTTGCAACACAGGAAGTGGGTTCCCAGACTTCCCAGAGGCCGACCCGAGCTCCCAGCAAAGCTGAGACCCATAGCCCACGTGGGGACTGTGGAACCAGAACCCCTGGACACCGAGCACATTTGCAAATGCATATGCTTCTCATCAATCCTTGTGACTGTGCTTTGGGCTACTTTTAGTCCACACCCCGAGCAGTGTCTACACTGAAGATTACTGGGCTACACTCACTGAGTGTCCCGTGGGCTGGTATTGTGTGATTCTTCTTGAGGTCCCTTTGCGATCCCTGGTCTGTCAACTGGTGGGTCCCTGTGAAGGCAACTCTCACTTTAATTGGGCTTAGCTGGTTGCTGCAGACGTGCCCTTACTCTCCATTGCTTGGGGAGTCCCCAGGACCTTGCTGGTCCGCACCGAAGCATCTTTTCTCTTCCTGCGTGGGTTGCTGTTGCCAAGGCTTGTTGGGTTCAATCTGGGCACCGACGCTGCAGCACTCGACATACTTCGTGAGACAGCTCAAATCCAGCTCCTGGTTGTCCTCGACACCTCCTGGTCCTCGTGGCTGAAGAGTCAAGCATCCCCTCTGCGCACCTGAAGCACCCGACATCGATGGGCATTCGTCTATCATGCCCCTGGTCGCTGGCAAGACTCTGTCCCCTCTGCTTTCAGGTTCTTCACATCTTCGATCCAGGCTTGTATCTCTTCGGACACTTCTCCTCTTCCTGGCATCAGCACTTTTCAGTCTCCTGCCATTGAAAACGACGAGGCGACCTGACATCATTTGACACCTATGCACCGGCTTTCCTGGGTGAGGTAACACGAGTACTTCAGTGCTCCTGTGGGTGTTGGCCCTAGAACCATCTAAGTCCAAAAGGGTTTGTTCCTAGTCCACCACTAAGTGTCCTTAAACTTAAAAATTCTAACCGCGACTTTCCCCATAGAAGCTAACAGGGGTTTGCTGCTGTGTTCTCACACTGCACATGTCCCTGTGGGTCCCCTGTGTCACTACTTTGGGTGGTTCCTTGGGGTCCCAGTGATTCTACAGGCTCTAGGCCTTGTGTCTAGTCAAGTCGTGGTTCTTATACCACTTTCTTAGTATATGGTTTGGTCCACCCCTAGGGCCTATCGGATATTGTGCTAATTTACTGTGATATTTGAAGTGTAACATATGTGCTTTTACCTCTAGCCAAATATAGCACAATCTTGATACCTAAGCATTCAGAAAGCAAAGTTCCATCCTGCTTTTACTGCAGTTGGGTGACGTCAGGGTGCTGCCTCTTGCCCTGGACTGGGGCCCTCCTCATAGTTTAGCTCCCAACCTGCAAGCTCCTAGACTGCAATGTGCAGTGAGCAGTGAGCCAAAACCATATGGGTGAAGCATGCATCGAAAATGAGAAAAGAAATAGGTCCAGGGAGTCTGGGAAATTTGTGGATGGTCTAAAGAGTGTATTGAGTGGCTTACCACTGTTTGAGTGGGTCATAACATGAGGATCCATTACAGAAAAGTGCATAATGACAGTGTCTCCACTCCTACTAGTTTGATACCGGAGTGAACAAAACCAATAAAAGTGCAGCAAAATCCAGTGTTTTCCAGTTTGCACTGAAAAAGTAAATAGTCCCTTAGGGGGTGTTTTATTAGTTACAATCGATTGTGACTGAAAACCAGAAACCCTATATATCGCTTATGGCAGTTGACTATGGCACCCTTAGAGGTACAGTTAGGGTTGAGTGTAGTAAGTATTGTCAAGTACATTCAGAGCTTTATATGCCCCATGATCATGTATTCTCCAATAGGTCCATCCTTGAGGGAAAAAGAGAAATGGTAAATTGACAAAGGTATTTGTATCTGTGTGGAAGACTAGTCATGGTTGTAGCAAAGGTAGATATACAGTAATAGCTATTACATAATCCAACAGTTTAACCAGGAATTGAAGATGAGCAATTCCAAAAGATGATAAACAACAATTTGTGAAGCTTGATGAGGTGTGACCAGGTGCTGAAGTGGGCCTGGTAGTGTTGTCAGCTATCCTTCATGCCCGAGGTGAAGTAGACATGAACATGGTCCAAAAACAGGAGGAAATTTTAGCACATACTGTGATTTGTCCAAATACATTTCATTCAGATGAATCTTGAACAGAACCAAAATGCAGTGATGGTTATGTTTATTGCATCACACTTCATGATAGAGGTGATGTTTGTTGAAACACAAATAAGATGACACACATCTTTCAGTTCAGTTGAGCTTTAACAGGTTTAGTTTTGTAGTCATTACTGGGGCATCAAACACAGGCAGTCAAAGTTTCGGCCGTGACTCAATCTGATTAATAATGTAGCAGTGGATGTACAGTTGTTAAACTGGACATGCACATCGGATACATATTAATTTTAGTGGCTTTAAACAGTGTGAGAAGCTGGCCTGGTATATAATGTCCACTTATGTAAGTGGGCACCTTGCACCAGTCCAGACAGCCCTTATAGTGATTTAAAAGGTCTTAGACAACCTTAGCAAGCTCTCTAAGTGGTAGATGTGGAGAGCTGCCTTCAGGCTTAGTCTTAAAGGAGTGTAAAGCAGCTTTTTTCACCAGAATGCAATCTTATAGTATAGATTAAATGAAAGATAACCACACCAACTATTTATTAAAATATGTATTTATTATATAATGCTCTCTAGTGGGTTCCAATATCTCCAACATGGAGATAAACACAATGCACACAATACTTTAGCAAAGTAACACAGTAAATGGCACAAAATACCCAATGGGCCCCAAACCATATACCAAGAAAGTGATTTAAGAACCATGACCTGGGCAAGACAGTGTCAAGAGGATGTAGAAGTGCTGGGACCCCAAGGAACCACCCAAGGTGAGTTGATAGGGACCCCACGGAGAGCGTGTGCAGTGTGGAAACACAACCCCGTGCTCCTTACAACGCTATGTGCAAATTGCAGTTGGATTTTTAAAGATTAAGGACCCTTCCCAGTGGACCCTGAAGAAACGCCTTGGAAGACAGAAGGTTGGGGAGCCACCCCACCTTTGGATTCCCTAGTATCTGCGTAACCTACACCAGGGAAGCCGGGTGTATATGTGTGAAGTGGTGTCGGAAACTGCCGTCGAACCTGATGGAGGACTTCAGGAAAGCGCCGCTGCTGGAAGAGGAGAAAGCGTCTGAGGGAATCCAAATGTGAATTCTGGAAGAGAAGTACCTGAAAGCAGAGGGGACAGAGTCTATGCCACTCAGGAGTGACCAGGAGACTTGGAAGACGAAGGCCCTCCGATTTCGGGTGCTTCAAGGAGGATGATGACGACCTTGACTCTGCAGCTGGGAGGACCGGGCGACGCAGAGGAAGACCAGGACCAGGGTATGGGCTGTCCCACGAAGGATGTCGAGTGCTGGTGCGTCAGAGTCAGGCGGGAGCACCAAGAAGCCTTGGCAAAGGCCAGTCACACAGGAATCAAAGAAGGAGCAACATTGGGAACAGCAAGGTCCAGGGGACTCACCCAAGGCAGGGTAGTCAGGGCTAGCGAGAGCAATCAGGGGAGCCCAAAAGTAACATATGTGACTCTCAAGTGGACCCACAGGTCGGAGGCACTGGAGTCGCAGGAGGACCTCGAGCAGCTCATCAAAAGATGCAGGCCACGATGCACACGATGTGGTGTGGCTGAAGATTCTGGTCACTGGAGGTGCTCTAGGTTGGGGCTAATTGGAGTCCGAAGATCTTCTTGCAAAGAAGCCAACAAGCCTTTGCAACTGCAAATTGGATGCGGTGCACAGGGGTTCAGTCATTGAAACCCCCATGAGGGATACTGGCCTTAAACTTGGTGAGAGGGCAAGGTAGGTCTCGGGAGCTGTGAAAAACCACCGCCTGGGTGACAGAGCCTACGGAGTCCGGAGGAGCTCAGGATCTGCAGACCGATAGACTGAGTTGTGGTGCCTGCGAATGCAGGGGAGGGACTCCTTCACTCTAAGGGTAATTATTTCAGGTGTCTTTGATGCTTCACATGCCTTAGAAGGTTCCTGTATGATGCACAGCCTAGGTCTGGGCGGTAAATTCCGTTCCGCTGGCGGAATTTGCGGAATTTGGGTGATTTCGCATTCCACGGAGAACGCGGAATTGCCCAAAATTCAGCGTTCCGCAGCTTCGCGGAATATTTTGCTTGTTCGCGTTCTCAAAATGCGTGTTTGCAAGATATTTTCCCCCGAGCACACAAACAGCATTCGCGAACAGGAAAAAAGCATTGTGAACAAGCAATTCCGCATGTTCGCGGAATTTCTGCGTGCTTGCGGAGATTTTTTACTGTTTCGTGGAGCTTTGCGTAGCACGACTACCCAAATTCCACCCACCCCCAGCACAGGCACAGATAAGGCAGCAGAATGGAAGGGAGACAAAGTCAGGCCCAAACGAAGTCCAGCGAAGTCCAGAGTGCCCAGACAGTAGAAGTGCAATGGTGTCGGATCTGAATCTTATCCCACGGCGACTCTAGGGACCTACACCCAGGTAAGCCCTTAAGTACCATAGGGAAAGGGTTGGGAAGATTCAGGGACCCTTCCAGGGAAGGGTCTGGACAGGGGGGAGGTTACTCCCATGTCCTTTGTCCAGTTCCGCACCAGGGCAGGTGCCAAAGGCTCCCAGGACTGGTTTGAACTGGACTATGCACAGGGACACCAAATGTGCCCCTCTTGCAGACTTTCTGGCGCTGGCTAGTGCACCCACCCAGCCCTAATACACCAAATCCTGCCTGGGAGGTGGTCACCCCTCCCTGTGACAGGATGCTTATTGTTCTCCCTTCCTCTGCTCGAGCTTGGCTCAGCAGCAGGAGGGCAGAAATGTGTCTCTGGTCGGCAGCAACCATTTTATGCTGTCTGGAACTAGAAGGCTGGTACTGGGAACACTGAGAACGGAGGGCTCTTCCAGTCCTTGGAATCATACCCCCGACACCGTTTACGGTGTGGGGTTATGATTCCAACATGTTCGATACCAAAAATGATAGGATTCATTGCAGCTGTTTTCGAGATGGTCCTCACGTAATTAAGCGGTGCCCCTCTATATAGTATATGGCTGCTTCACTGACAACCCGGGAGAATAGACTTCGTAGGCTGCAGGGGTGTCCTGCTCATGCAGGGTCACCCTCTCACTTAGAACCAAGCACCCTGCTTTCAGGATTGCTAAGGTCTGCTCTAGGGGTGACTTATAGATTTAAATGCAGTGACCCTAGATATAGTAAACCTATATCTTTAGTAAGTGGTGCTAGCACCAGCTTAAATATTCTGCACAGCAGGCCTGTAGTTCCATTTTGAATAGTCTCTCATGGGTGGCATAATACATGCAATACACACAAGGGGGGCTTGGAGGAGATTTGAGGACCTGCATGGGCAGACACCACACTCATATTAATGCCTAACACAAAAAGAGCCACTGGAACAATTTGTAAGTCTGAAGGGCATTTGGATTGTGCCAACCAAGCTCAGGAGGGGAATCCCTTTTAAGGACGGTTCCTCTCACACACCAGAGGTGTCATGCTTCATCATATGGGGGCCTCCTCACTTCAGGAGCCTAGTCGTGAGTGTGGTGTTTGGTAGGTGAAGTGCAGTGCTAGAGTGAGTAGTGGTATAAAACTGACTACAAGGTTAGCTAGGGCAACCTTTGTTATGCTACCTTGTGACAGGATTAAAAACAGATAGTTTGTAATGTAACTGCAGCTCTAATGTTGGCCAACCTAAACCTGGGGCCAAGACCAAACGCTGTAATGGTAAGCCATAAAGCCTCCGTGCCACTCTATCAAATGCCTTTTTTGTTTCGAGCATAACCATGCCAATCTGTTTGTTAAGTTTGCAAGAGATGTCAAAAGCAGCTATGGCAGTGCCTTTGTGGGCTGTTGTATCTCTACCAGGAATGAAGCCATGCTGTTGCTTTGATACTAACTTATGGATAAGAGGAGCAAGACGAGAGGCCAAAATTTTAGAAAAGATTTTGGCATCCACGTTGATTAAAGATATCGGGCAATAAGAACTTCTATTGTTGATCGGTCTCCCCTTTTTAGGAAATAACACAATATTGGTTACGCTCCATGAGGCGGGAGCATCACCCCAATTAGTAATATCAGTACTCAATTGCAGGTATACTGGTGCCAATAGATCCCTGAGAGTCTTAAAAAATTCCAGCGGGATAGCACCCTCGCCGGCCGCTTTCCTAGAGGGTAGGGACTTAATGGCCTTTTCGACTTCAGTTAGCAAAATATCTTTCTGTAATTTGTCGGCATCCAAAGGGTCAAGACAAGGCAAAAGGCTCTCCTGCAAGTACTCATTGTAGGTGTGCTTACTAAATGGGGTGACAGCAGAATATAAGTTGGGCTAAAACAATCTAAACTGCTCAACTATATCCTATGATTGAATGAAAGACAGGCCTCCCTCTCCTTTGATGATTTTAAAATTAGACCTGGCACTTTGGTTGGCAATCTGAAGAGCCAACACCTGCCCCACTCTCTCCCCATATTCATATTGCAAGGATTTATGCTTGTAGTAATTAATAGCGATTTTATCTAATAACCCTCTATTGATTTCAGATCGAGTTTTTAAGAACCGTAGGTAAAATGACTGTGCCCCTGGATCCCTGACTGTGATTACCCCAGCGTGCTGTCGCTCTAAGTCTAAGTACTCACGTCGAACCTGCTCTACCTCCTCTACTGCCCTCCGGTTTTGCACTAGAATAAACTGTTGAGTCTCCCCCCTAACAAATGCTTTCATGCGGTCCCATACACTAGCGATATTAGCCGGGTCGAGATTGTTATTCAAGTACTTCTTCAGTGCCCATTGAATATATGCCTGGTATTCAGGATTGCTAAATAGGTGTCTGGGAAATGAGAAAGCCCGGGGCTCTTTTCTAACTTCACACTGTTTCTGCATAGACAGCATAACTGGATTGTGGTCATATATGATCTTAGGGCATACCTCCATCCGTGCATTTTCCAGCAGTGATATCTTAATGAAAATCATGTCGATACAGGAATAATGTTTATGGGGGTGTGAATAAAATGTAAATCCTGACAGTGTTGGAAACAGTACCCGCCGGGCATCATCGAGCTGATGGATATGCAACAATTCCCGTAGTGCTGCCCTGGTCCTAACCATTCTGGCCCATGCCTAGCTGTTAGTGGTGTCTATTTTGCTTTCCATAATGCAATTAAAATCCCCCACGACTATCAGATCCCCACCCCAACCCAATAATTCGACACTTAAATAATCGAAAATCTCAGAGGATCCGAATTGGGATCATATACAACACGAATCGTAGCCGTGCAACCCTCTATCAGCAATTGAGCTATTGACCATCTTCCCTTGGTATCAGACAGTGAGCGCAAAGCTGTAGCTGCGAAATTCCTAAATTTCAGTATGGCAACCCCACGTATGGAGACTGTTTGCGAAGTGCATATTAGTATATCACATCCAAGTTGCCTCAATAGTGACCTATCTTTGTATACTAGGTGAGTCTCAGATAATCCTAGCAAGTGTGGTTTTAAAATACGAAGTTCTTCTCTAGTTAACCAGCGTTTGCGAGATTGATTCAGCCCTGCGACATTCCAGCACAAGTCAGACATAGCATAATTTTGATTTCGCCCCTCTCCCGCCTAATTCCAGCCTCTAGTATCTTGATTTTAGCTCCTACACTTCTAAGTGTTAAATGGCTATTTAACCCATCACCCTCCCCTCCTACCCATCACCCAGTGATAAGCCGCAAACTGATGTGTGAACCCTCCTCCCTGTCCCTAAAGAAACCTTCCCGCCAAACCCCCACCAGTGCCTACTGAAAGGAATCATCCCTCCCCTAGGTGTCATTGACTGACAGCTTTAAGTGGAGTCTAACATTGCCAGTGTTAGAAAGGCGTGAGATTATGGCTTTTAGCTCTCCTTTCGATGCCTCTCATTTGCGGAGAGGACTAAAGCCGGAGTCACACTTCGTGCCACTTGGGGCAGGGTCTTTCAATCATCTCACTGTAGAAGTAAGAGGGAGTTTAGCACCTCCATGACCATTTTCACCTTTAGCCCCTTTAGTGTTTTTAGGGCCTCTCCCCTTTAGACTTTTCTCTTCCACAGGGGTACGTGCTTTAGATTTATCTAGTGTTGCGGCGTCCTCAATCTCATTCCTAGACTGTGTCTCAGGTCCCGGCAAGGTGCCACCGAAGCATCCAACGGGGCGCTGATAAGGTGAGCGAGCTGAGGACCAACAGAAAGCACTGAACCTCCATTGCTGCTGGGTAAAGGTGATGGCATGTGGCTATCCCAGCAGGAGACCAACTCGGCTTGAGAGGTAAAAACTGCATCTTTGGGCAAGCCAATGTTTGCACTGTTAATGCAGAGCTGTAGATGAGGCTGCTCTTGCACTGCTAGTATTGCTGAGGTGGTTTAAACATTAAGTAGCACAGAGGGGCAGTGATCACTTATTTCTGAGACGCTGGCCAGCACTAGTTTAGAGTGGCTCTCACTCTCTCCCTCTCTGCCAGGATAACCAGGGCTCCGATGCCATTAGGGTCCACACAAGCTGCTGCAGGGGAACCACTCTTCTGTTGCGCCAAAAAAGATGTTCCTGTATCCTTGGATAAACTAGGCAGGGGGCCACCTTTCACTCCCCAGCCATCCTGCACTGCAGTAATCAGGGCTTCAGCCATCTCAAGCCCAGGGATAGAATGTTCTGATCCGCAGGACCGGAGCAATCCTCTGGCCTAGCTAGACCGTGGTGACCATAAAATAGGTCATCCTAGCTGAGAGCAGGCATCAGAGTTGACTGCAGCATCCAGGCCCTCACTGATGCTGCCTATGCCATACCACTCTCAGCCATTACCTCCTCGTCAGCCCACCCCGTCCCAGTCCTAACTACATGAGCATAGCTCCTCCCACCAGAAACTCCCAAGCAACTAAAAACCCATCCCTTCCCTCCAGGCCACACCCACACCCTAAGGCATGTAACCATGTGACCCGCTCATCCACATCCTGTATGTTTTTTCTGCGGACTGACTTCCTGGCAACTTCGTCGTGGGGGGTGCCGGTCCTGGCCTCCTTTCGGGTAAGTCTGCTTGGCGGCCGTTTTAATCCCCTTGGGTTCCTGTTGTTTCAGGTATGTTTGAGTCCCTGCTTTAGCAGGACCATGGGGGTGGGGGGTCCGGACTGCCTGGTGTGGGGTGGTGACTCCCTGCTGCGGCCTCCCCTCTTCCGGGTACATTCCCTGCCCTAGCGGGAACAACCGGGGAGGGAGGGGAGGTGGGTTGGGCGCGGCTGGCTTCTCTGCCTTCCAGTGGCGTGGCGGTTTGGCTCCTCCTCGGAGGTGTATTTGGCGGCTTGGTGCTTGTCTCGGGCCCGTGTTTCCCTTTTTGTTTCATTTCCTGCTTTCGTTCTGATGTAGAATTATGAAGGTGATGTTCTGCGCCTTGTGACACCGGCCCGGGGCCGGTGCTTTGGAAGGACGGAACTCTGTAAGCCACGGTTGCATGGCCTTGGTTTCGCCCTGGCCTCTTTCTCCTGCCACGGGTCGCCCCCTGCCCCTTTTTGCAGGGGGTTGCTTTTGTTTATGGCAGTGAACCGTTGTGGTAGCACGAGATACTGTGCATGTATGCTAACTTTAGAAAGACCGGATGTTTGTGTCCCCGTCTCGGTATAGAGGCAGATTCGTATACTGGCGGTAACTACTCTATTTCATTTGTGTTGAGAGCTGCCGGTACTTTCAAAGGTGCGTTCCATTTGTCATTACGTGTGGGGGCGCCCTGATGGGGGGCTTTTCCGGTCATTTGAATCCGTTTCTCTGACGGGTCCCTCCTGGACATTGAGTCTCTGTGGCATTGTGGTTATGATCCCTGACTCTTCCTCCACAGGTTTTGGGTTCTGTTTCCGGTGCATCACTGTTTGTGAGTTTCTGTCACTAGTGTTTGCACTCTTTCTTTAAAAACTGGCTTCTGGGCTCCTTCGGGCTCCTTCGGGTTCCTTCCGGTTGGGGCCTTTTTTGTTCGTTTCTTTTGTGTTTGGGTCCCGGGTGGACTGGCCTACTGTCCTGTTGGGGTTTGGCGTTCCCTGACTGGCCCTTATGGATCTTGCATTGCTTGGTCTGGGGAAAGTTGTTGGGCGCTGATTTCTCTGTTCTGTTCACATCATGGAGATGTCTGGTTTGGGCGTGAGTGGGCTCCACTGTAAAGGGGAGGTGGTGGTCGCTGGGTCTTCCGCTGCTCTTTCCCTAGTGCATGGGCAGAATGCCTCTGCCGCATTGGATCCTGACTTGGTTTCGGTTGAGACCGGGGGCGGACCTTCACGGTGTTCTGCTCCGTGTTCGGGACACTTTTGGGTTCCATAGGCCCTTGGTGGGTGGTCAGTCAGTAGACTTTTTTGCCATTCACCAGTTGATGGGGCTTGTAGGCCTCCCTTTTCCTCAAACTCTGTGAGTGCTGTACTGGAGGGGGTGTGAAGGGATGTTGTCTGACATGACTTTCCCTGGATTCTGCCGGTGGGGTTTCATTTACGGTGGTTCGCTGGGGTATCCTGGCTGTGGTGCTGGTGGATCCCTGCTGGCTGGTGTGGCATCTCGGAGCCTGGTGGTGTCCGTGGTTGCAGTCCCTTCTTCTCCTGTGGTCATGCGGGATAGGTGGCCTTGAAACGGGCTTTTGCAGCCTCTGGTATTGCAGTTCGGGCTGCATCTTGCCCTGGCTTTCGGGTTCAGTCCCTTCATGTGACTGTCCGGTTATTTCTGTGCAGTCCTGCAAGTTGTGGATCCCTCCGAGGTCCAGGGGAATCCTACTGTTTAATTAAAACAAGCATCGCGAAGGCCCGAGGCGGGTGTTGACGCGATGTGAATTCTGCCCAGTGCTCTGAAAATTTCTGTGTTGGGACTGCAGTTCCGTTTCCTGGCGGATTGGTCCTTCGATTCCCTTAGTATGGCCGCGACAGCGGCTGGGATCTCTGTGGCTGCTCGGTGGTAGTTGTGGCTTTTGCCTTGGAAGGCGGTGCTGCTCGGAAGGCTCCGTGTTGGAGCTTCCCTTCGCGGGCTCTATGCTGTTTGGGGATTCGTTGGATTGTATGCTGGCTTTGGGCGGCATTTCATTCTAGTTTGGTAACCCAGCCCCTTCGTGGTGTGGTTCAGGGTCTGGGTTTCCCTTCCTTCCTCGTGTCCTGGGGTCGACGGGGAGCTTCCTCTTCTTCTTGTCCCTCCTTGTCGGGCTGGGCTACTAGCTGTATTCTGTGCTGCCCCTTTTTCCGAGTCTCAGACACTGTATCGGGTTCTATTGCCCTGAGTGTTGTGGGTACCTGTGAGTCGGCACGGTTGGGGGGTTTGGTCATTCCTGTTCTGTTCCGGGGACCATATGGGGACTACCATCCTGCCCTGGTTATGATGGCTGTACGCTTGTGTCTACCTCATCGGTCCTTCATGATGGTGTCTCTTCAGTGGTTTCTTCCCTTCCTGGGAGGGGGGACTCCCAGCGTCTCTGGTTCTCCAGGACGTCTACTTTCAACATGCGGCTTTGCGGTGGTTCCTGCGTTTCGGTGTGGGTTGTGTTCATTGGTTTTAAGTATTGCCTTTTGGACGGTCTGCTTCTCCTGGAGTGTTTGCTGACGTTTTAGCACCTTTGGTGGTTTTGTTGCCTGCTCAGGGGATCCAGGTGTTCCCTTCCTTGACCGGTTGGTGGATTCTTCCTCTTCTTTCCTTCCGGCTCAGGCCCTTTCACTGGATGTTTGCTTGGGCAATTCTACACTTGGAGAATTCCTATCTTTGCCCCGCTCAGGAACTGCTGTTCTTTGGCGCCTCGGTGGGTGAGGTATTCCTGTTGGTGTCCCTCAGACTGGCTCTGTTACGCGCACTGCAGTGGTTGTTGGGAGTTCGGTCTTCCACTACTCCCCGGCGGCTCCCTGTTCAGTGGCTATTGTCTGCTGCTGTAGTGTTTGTTCCTTGGGCCCGTTGGCGCTTGTTCCCCCTGGTGTGTCTTGCTCTGGGGCTTTGGGTTCCGGCATTTCTGGGTTGTCTGCTGTTGTTTCAGGGAGGTGTGGCCATCGGCCGCGGGTTGTCCTGATGGCTGGTGGTTCAATCCTCTTGCAGGGCTGTCCTTTTGTGTCCCGGTGCGGTTGGTCCTGAGACTGTCTTGGACTTGATAGGAGTTGTTTGTCCTGGGAGCTATGTCTCAGTGGTATGTCGTGGGCCTCTGCTGGCACAGTCTCTCGCGGGACAAGGGTTCGTCTCCTGCCTCTGCTTTCATGGTATCCCATGGTGGTATTGGTTCCTGCGGTGCTTTACTTTAGTCCACGGAGCTATTGCTCGATGGTTAGTCTTGTGCCTCTGGTGGCGCTGGCTCGCACTGGTCATGGGTTTGACTCCCGCCTCTGCTTTCTACATGTCCCGTGGTCGGTTCGGTTGGCCTGGCCTCTTTTCTGCCTTGGGTCCTCCTGAGGTTCGTGTTGGTCCGGTCGGGCTGTGCGGTGGTGGTGTGTTATGTCATCTGCCATTGGCGTGCGGGGTTGGCTTCCCTTGGCGGATCTGCTGTTATGCCGGGGGGGGTCAGAATCTTCCTTGTGGTCCCTTTGAGCTTTGCGTCTGCCGTCTCGGTGGCGGCTAGCCTGCGCGGGGTGTTTCCCTTCCTGTCCGTGTTGGGCCTGTTGCTGACCTGGTTCGGGGTCCCACTTTTGCATCTCCTGGGTTCGCCTTGGGGTGAGGTTGTTCTCTGGTTCGGTCTGGCACTGTAGAGTGGTTGCCGTGTCCTTCTGTTGTAAGGGGCCTGGTGTGTGCTTTTCCCCCGATTGCGCTTGAACCGCGGGTCCTGATGCGGGTCGGACTGGGTCGGGCCTCGTTTGTCCTGGGGCTGTGGTGTCTGGCCCTCGTGGCTTTGGGGTGTTCTCCTTCTGTGGCTGCACTATTCCTCGGGCGCCCTTCGACTCTCCTGTCCTATGCCGGTCGAGGGGTTTCTTTGCTGGTTTGCTGTGCGACGCAGGGTGGTTTTGCGTTGGATTCCGGTGCGTGTCTTGAATTGTTGGAGGTTGGCTTCGACTTGGGTCTGGCTGTGTCCTCCCTGAGAGCTCTGTGGGCGGCTGTGTGGGCCTTTCGGGATTCAGGTTTTGTGCCAGTGGGCTCCTTGGTGTCCAGGTGGTTGTGGTGTTGTTTCCTCCTGAGTCCGGTCTTTCGTTCCTTTGTTCCTTGTTGGGGTTTCTGGTTTTGCCTGTTTTCTGTCCTGATCCTCTTTCTGGGGTTCCGGTGCGGCTGCTCTCTTTAGCCATTGTGCAGGCTCTGGAGGTGTGCTTCCTTCCTGCTGTGCCTTTTCATAGGGTGGTTTCCCTTTTTGTTTCCTTTGGGCTGGCTGTTCTTGGTCCAAGGCCTTCTGTGGCTGCTCTCAGTCAGTGGCTGTGTTGGCTGTGGGGCTGGCATCTGGGCTGGTGGTGTGTTGGCTCCTGGGTCGTTTCGAGGTGGCTCGACTCGGGGGTGGCTACGTTCTGGGTTTGCTTCCGGGGGGCTTCCCTGGCTGTGTTCTGCATGGGAGCTCCTTGATGTTCTCCTCGCTCTTTTATGTCCCTTGATCATTGGGTGATGAGTGGGACTGTATCTCCTGTGTTTGGGGACGTGGAGCTGTGTTCTGCTCAGGTTGTGTGACTTTCGGCTTGTGCTGTTTAAGTCTGTTTTTGCTACTCGGTGAAGCCGATTATTGCTTTGGTATCTGCTCATGTAGTTAGGACTGGGACGGGGAGGGCTGACGAGGAGGTAATGACCGGTTACTCACCGGTAATATTCATTACTCCGAAACGTAGCCCTCCCCGTCCCAGTCCAGGTTCCAATCCCTCCCTCCCTGTTCGGCTTCTTGTGCTTGGTGGTACAGGATGTGGATGGGCGGGTCACATGGTTATATGCCTTAGGGTGTGGGTGTGGCCTGGAGGGAAGGGATGGGTTTTTAGTTGCTTGGGAGTTTCTGGTGGGAGGAGCTATGCTCATGTAGTTAGGACTGGGACGGGGAGGGCTACGACTCGGAGGTCATTATAGAGGAAGTGCTTCCTCCTGCTCCCATCGCTTCTGATATAATATCATTACCCTCTGCACGCCCCCACCCTTTGGGGGCCATCATTCACGGAGGAACCATCGCCTTGCCTGGTACTGCCGGCATCCGCTGTCCTCCACTGGGTTTCACTAGAGCTCCAGATGCAGTAGCAGAAGCAGAAGTGGAGCGGAGGAGCAGCCTATATGAAACCACCGTGCCGCTCTACTCGCGTACACGGAGTTGCGCGTTACCACTGAGCCGCCACATCAATATGTCTGCAAGCAGCCTGACTTCACCCTGACTTAAGGATGCCTGCTTTCCTGGCCACCATCACCGCAGCCGCCACAGCTCCCGCCACCGTTAGATGCTCTGCTTCTGAAGGTAAAGAGCCTGGAGTTTGGTTCCTTAATCCCCATGCGATCTCATGCCTGCATTACGAACCGAAGGATGGGGGAGAGCTGGGGTGGCCACAGCGTAAATCGGCGAGGTCAGCGAGCGGCGTCCACCGAGGCAGACTCACTCCGCCATCTTCCTTTTGCCCCAGGTTGATGGTCAGACCATTGGCCATAGAGTAGGTCCTTGTGACATTAAGCAGCCGTTGAAGCCCCACCTGAGTTTATTTGACCAGGACTACTGCCTTTGCCATAGAGAAAGCTAGAGATTGGCATGGCCCCAGATTTTGGAGCATGGGCATTGCAAGATTGCAACTGCTGTGTCAGGTCAGCCAAAAAGAGATTGAAAACAGTCGGCATCGGGATGCACCACTGCTTCAACCTGTGAGCTATTGAGATTTTCCTACAGAGGTGTATTCCAGTGCCCTGCTTGGCCCGAACCCATGTATCCTTGTGGAGCAGGATAAGCTTGTCCAGCAGGACTTAAGGTATGTATGTTCCAGCTTACCGACTTGCTCTAACGCTTCCCCCAGTCGACATGGTCAAAGGCCGCTTTGTAATTGATGAAACAAAAATGCAACGGCATTTTGGCACCTTTTGCTGCATCCCTTAGAAGAGAGATTGCCAAGATGCTTGTTGCTGTGCATGCCATTTTTGAGAAGCCTCTCTGATTAAACGGGATGATAGAATTACTAGACGCCCAGAGTGATAGTTCTTCGATCAAAGTCCTGGGCCATTAAAAGAGCACAGATGATAATTTCTGGGCCAAATTGTTTCTCGGGCTTAAAATACAACGATAGTACCAGGTTCTGGGCTTCCATCAATAAACTACTCCTGGCTGAACAAGGAGCCATTACCTTCCATATCTTGGAGGGGGGCACGTGGGCAAATTTTCTGGAAGTGCTTCGCAGGTCTCTCAGGAGTTGGTAATTCAATCCATTCTCCAGGACTAAATATATCCAATACAGACAAAATCAAGCGACAGATAGCTAAAGAGCAAAGAGAAGGTGCCCTGGGCCCCAACGGCATTCCTCAAGCAGTCTTTAAGCAGGATGATGCTTATTGGGACGAAACCCTGGTACCTGTCTTTTTTCCCAGAGCAGGAGTTTGTGTGTACTGCCTGCCTTACGGAGGGGCTCAATAATTTAGCCCATATTTAAGAGCATCAATACATCTCTACCAAAAAGCAATCGCCTAGTAGCCCTGATTGACAACGAGGCAATATATTTTCCCAGGACTTTGCTTAAAGAACTATCACTCTGGACCTCCAGAAATTCTATCAACTTGTCTAATCAGACAGGCTTCTCAAAAATATCAGGCACAGCAACAATATAGCTGTCAAATCTCTCCTTGCCTCTGTTTATCCATAATGCAGAATACTATCTGTGCTTTAATTTTATAAGCTAAAACTCGGCTTTTCCTACAGAAGCTGAATACGGTGTTTCTAGGGAGTTAAGTGACAAGCAACATTTTCAAAGGCAGTTATCGATTTCAGACTCAAACCATTCCTAGCCAAGAGCTCTAAGGTGTGATCTGAATAAAATGTAGTCAGTTACCATATAGTCATATGCCATAGAAATAAAAGAAGTTTGGGGCATATCAACAAGGGCTTTATCTCTGCTTTTTTGGCTTTAAAAGCCAAAAAAGGAGAGATAAAACTAGCGCCCTATCAACAACAGGGTGCTAACATGCAAATTTGCATGTTAGCACCCTTTTACTCTATGCTTCCCCTTGCATCTCTAATTAGATGCAAAGGGGGCGTTCCAGAGTAAAATAATAGGAGAAATGTCGCTAAGCGACATTTCTCCTATTATCAAGAATGTCGCTAACCATGTTAGAGACAAAAAAAGCAGCGCTAACCGCGGTTAACGCTGCTTTTTTACGTCTGGTATTTTTCAGACTTAGCCATGATATCCTATGGAAGGAGGATATCATGGCTAAATTTGCCTGTCCCTATCAACAAGGTAACGTGAGATTATCGCTGGGTTTCCAGCGATAATCTCACGTTAGCCTGTTAGCGTGAGAATTTTTATCGCTATTGAGATAAGCGTTGCTAATAGCACGCTATCTCAGCGATAAAAATTCACGCTAGCCGACGATAATTATCCTAACGCTAAGTGCGCTTAGAGATAATTATCGCCGGTTGTTGTTGATATGCCCCTTTGTTTGTCCATCATAAGTGAGAGCTTCAAGCAGTACATGAAAGCGCCATATCACTCAAGCCTTGGAATTGTCAAATGATTCTTTCCTTTACAGTTATGTCTAGAAACTAAATCAAGGGATGAAACCTCATTAATCATAATAAATACTCATAAAAAATCCATAACCATCGATTTATTTTTCTTTCTTTGCTGAGAGTGAGACTTGAAAAGGCCACTTCCCTTGGCTGCCTTTCAATAAAGTTCACAATCATTCTATTGTGTGGCATCATTCATCATAATCTCGTGGCCCCATTAGATAATCATATATTGAGCTAACCGAGGAAATGTCAAAGGAACGAAGAGGAAACATATGCCAGAAGCTATCCATTATTGATCAGATAACATAGCCCGGTATATAGTCTTTAAAGTGATACATCTTTGTCACAGTAATTGATTCGAGTATAGTTTGAAAGATGTTGCTTTCATAACCTTTTGCATTTAAATGAATACTTTAGAATATTGTTCGACGTTCAAGTGTAAGTTTCCGAATCTATTTGGGTTACTTTTTTGTTACTCATTTATTGGTGTGCACTACTCACAAGAGGATCATTCAGCCGTTAAACAGCAGTGCGCATGTGCAAATGTTTTTAGTTGTACACAATGCTTAACATGTAAAAATATTTCTGCCAGGCCAAAAGATTTTGAAATTATCCAGCTTCAGGCTTTGGGGAATGCCTGTGTTGCTGAATGCCAAGGATGTCCAGCCTTGATTTCACCTCATGCATCTTTCTTCCACCCACCCACCCAAGAAGTTCTTAACTTGTGCTGGTGGTTGAGGGGGCGCTCACCGGCACTTATTTTTCCTCATAAGACATTGACCCTGACTAGAAGAGTGAGAAAAACAAACAAGCTGCAAAGATGGAGGAAGAGAAATACAGAACAAATTACAAAGAAAGCAGGGATGGAAAGGAACCCACAAGAGTGAGAGAAAGCGGCAGGGGCTGTCCGATGGTGAATTAAGGAGGCATGAGGTGAAATCAAGGCCACACCATCTTGGGGGCTTATTTACAAGCCCCTTGCGCCACCGATGCGTCACTTTTTCCAATATTAAAAGTGACGCACCGGCAGTGCAAGGGACATGTAAATAGGCCCCTTGGTGTTTTTGCACGCATCCCAGCCTTCGATAGCGCTTGAGGCTCCATCACTTAATTCGTTTACAAACTAAGGGGCCTATTACGATGGCGGGCGGACTTTGTGCGCCCACCACCGCAACGGAGCACGGGACCGACCGCCGAAGTTGCGGCAGTCTCCCCAGGCAAATTAGGATGCACCCGCCACAATGGTGGGAGCATCCTCGACATTAACATTGCGGCGGGCAGTGCTGTAAGCAGCACCCGCCGCAATGTTCATACCCATGTTGTGCATTGCCATGCACAACGTGACAGGCACCGTGCGGTGCTTGCCACCTTGTGCATGACAATGATGGGGGGTACCATGGGTACCCCCTGGTGCAGCCAACCACCCCCCCACTCCCCCGGGAGCCCGCAATGGCCCCCGCGGTGATTTCCCGCATGCCTTTCTGAAAGGCATGCATTCTAATATGGATGGCGGTGCCTTGCAGGCACTGCCACCATTACCTATTCCTTTTCCCCCGGCCGAGAATCCAATCGGCGGAAAAGCGGCAGACGGTCTTTCCGTCCGCCGTGGTGCCTCTCGCCATACTAATATGACAGGGGTGAAGATGGGTCATTTGGCGGGTGGATCGCCATCGCCGCCAGACCGGCGGTAGCGATCTGCCCGTGATCTTAATGGGCCCCCAAGTACTGACTTCCTGTCTTTTTATCTAACACGTGAGGGCTCTTTTAATTCCGGACATCTTCTTTTGTCACGTTATCTGTATTTCTTTTGTCTTTTCTTTCTCCCCTTTTTGCCTTTCTGTCTCTTGCTCTGACTCAAAGACTGGGCCCCAAAAATTTGAATAAGTGCCCAATACCGGCAACCAGGGCACATGGCGCACTGACTCTGTGCTCCTGTCGCACTAAACTAAGCAAATAATTAAGTGTGAGGCATTTTCCTTATGAGAATATATCTCTTGTCCTGAAACAAGTAAGGAGCATGGTACGTGTGCATTACCATAACACATTACTGCACAAATTACACCTTTGTTGTTCATAATTTCTTGCATAGCTAAAACATTACTTACTTGTTGTGATAACTGTAGTAGGAAATTATTATAAGTTTGAACCGAGGAACCAGCTTCAAATCCCGGTCTGGCTCAACTTCCTGTGATTCTTGGGCAAATCACTTAACCCCCGTGCCTAAAAAAAGGTGAAAAATAATCTATTTGTCTTGCAAACCTCCCCAATGCCCTCCAGTCAAGTTCGAGATACTTAAAACTGCAAAAATATTTACTACAGATTCTATTCCCAATTTGTTTTAGGGATTCCCAGCCTGCAGAAAAACACGATGATAAGAACACAATATATGACACGTTTACACTGCATTTTTAATGACATGCACATTTCAAACCCTCTTAACAGTTGAACTGTTAGCCTCCTTGATGCACTGGAAAACATAACTTAGTTTCCTCTTAGGGCATCAATGGGACTGTTCAGATAACAGGGATTGGTCATGAAAGCCACAGTATTACTCAATCTACAGTTGCAGCCACACTGCCCGGGAAGTGTTATTATTTACACGTAAACAAAAGTCGTATTATACTTCAGCGGCTCCAAAAAATGAAGGGGCAGATTTACGAGAACTGGTGCATCTCTGCCTATTAGCAGGGATGCGACAGTTAATTTGCAGCACGTAAAAGAACTCTTGCGCCACCATGGATGCGCCGCATTTACAATGCAGCGCACCATGGCGCAAGGATAGACAGATGCGTGACGCATCTTTTCAGCGTAAGGGCAGCGCATTGCTGGAGTCGTGTCGCAAGTACGACGCAAACACCAGCAATGGTTAGGAATGCCTATTCCTAAGATGCTGCGTCACTCCTTCCGCTTGCTTCAAGCAGGCGCAAGGTTTTGACGCAGTGGCGTCATAAAGGAGACTCAGTGAAATCTTGTAGATTTCACCGCGTCACATTTAAGAGGCTTTCCTGCGTGGGAACGCCCACCCTGCATATATTATACCTGACGTAGGTATAATGTAGCACAGGGCTTAACAATGTGACGCATCTCCCTAGATGCGTCACTTTGTATATATGTTGCAACGTCGCGTATTGTTTAAGACGCTGCTGCATCACAGAAGTGACACAACAGAAGCATAAAATTTTTGCAAGGGCTTGTAAATCTGCCTCCAGAAGTACATAAAATGGAATAAGTAAATACCTTTATCAATGTTATGGAACCCTTTGTTGTATAGGCTTTGGAGATCCAGTTTTTTTGAGAGAGAGAGAGAGAGAGAGAGAGAGAGAGAGAGAGAGAGAGAGAGAATAAAGCACATAATAAAATTCACAGCTACTTACCCGTTAAAGGCATTAACCTACAGGGCATAATACAATGCTAGCCGATATGAATAGGCCTCAAGGAAGGATTGTGCTTAGGTGAATGCAGACAAGGGCTGGAACATTATTCTGTCTGTTAGACCTGGCATCTTTGGCATGGTTTCCCCAGCCTATTTACCTTTTGACCGCCTGTTTAGCTGACTTCATTTTGCTGGCTTTAGGAATCTGGTCACTTTACCACTTCTAACCAGTGCTAAAGTGCCTACACTCTATACGTCAATCATCCTAACATTGGCTTCTCCCCAATTGGTATATTAGATGTACTTATAAGTCTCTAGTAAAGAACACTGGTGCCCAGGGCCTGTAGCGTAAATGCTACTAGTGGCCGTGCTGCACTGATTGTGCTACCTACTTAAGTAGCCATTTAAACATGTCTCAGGCCTGCCATTGTAGAGACTGTGTGTGCAGTTCTAAACGGCCATGTCTACCTGGCAAGTTGACCCTCTTGCCAGGCCCAAACCTTCTTTTTTAATATATGTAAGCCACCCCTAAGTCAGGCCATTATTAGCCCAAGGGTAGGGTGCAGTGTACTTAAAAAGTAGGACATGTACTTCTAATATTTATATGTCCTGGTAGTGGAAAACTCTTAAATTAATTTTTCACTATTGCAAGGCCTATCTTTCCCATAGGTTAACTTCAGGATTACCTTATTACAGCTGATACATGTAATTTCCAATTGAGAAGAGTTGGAACCCCCAACTTTGGTGTCTCTGGAATCACAATTTAAAAACACAGCTTCTGGTGAAGTTGTGTTTAAAAATGCAATTCTGAAAATGCCACTTTTAGAAAGTTGGCATTTTCTTACCATAAACATTCAGTGCCTTCTGTCTGTCTGTAATAACACTTCTGAGGTGGGTGACAGCTGGATTTGTGCATTCCCTGTAGCCAGCTACACACAAAGGAAGCTTCTGTCTGACTGATTGGCCATCCTCATCCTGAAGGGCCAGGCCATCCTGGGCAGGAGGGGAGGGAGAGACTTACACTTACACCTGAATGGCTGGGTCCAGTTCCCACACAAAGGGTTGCATACCCCCCCTGTTGTGAGTCTGGAGCCAGTGTAGGAAAGAAAGGGACTTGTGCACTTCAAAGGCATCTCTTTGAAGTATCCCCACTTCAAAGGCCCAACTAGCATATGTACTGGCCTCTGACACCACCAACTGAGAACGCCGATGGAACTTAGAACATTCTGCCAGAAAGAAGGACCACAGTGCTGCTGGAGGGACTGCCACTTTGCTGAACTGCTTTGCTGTGTTGGCCTGCTGGCCTCTTGCCTGGGAGTGAGAAGGACTGGACTTGCATCTCTACATCCCAGAAACTAAAGTATTTCCAAGGGCTTTATTGCTTGCCTCCTGTTTTCTGAAGTCTCAAGGATATCAAAGACTTTGTCTGCTGTGAGTCCTGGCCTGCCTGTGGTGCCAATTCAGTCCTGGGCCCTTGGAAGTGAATTGATGAGGTCGTGCTGATCGGAATGGGCACATCTCCCTCAGCGCTTTGCCGCTTCCGCCCACACTGCAAACTCCACATCGCCACATCATCTCCAGTTTCCGATGCATCTCTGACTTTGTGCGGCACCAACACATCACTTCATGCTGCTTGCATCGCCTTCAACCCGGTGGTTTGACGAGGATTTATTGCATTGTTCTTTGCATCTTGACTCTTAATGCATCCTCGACAGTGTGCAGCTTGGAACCAACGCATCGTTTACATCTGTGATATTGGCGATGCCGCATTGCCTTCTTTGTTTCCTGCATCGCCCTCGACCCTTCCAAGGTAATGTTCAGCAGGCCAAGGCTGGTCCCTGTATCTGACCCATGCTCCACTGTGGTCCGCCTGAACATTTTAATTTCACTCAATCAAGTGTGGCCAGATTAGATACACACAGCTCCTGTAATACCGATGATAAAATCAATATGTTGAATCTCCACATTTTATTTATGTTTCAATCTTATTACATTTGTCTACAACAACTTATTCACATTTATTTCCTCTGTAGCACCCACATAGCGCCCCTTTCAATCAATTGCTTGGCACGTTCTGTTTCTGATATACCACCTTATAATGATGATGCCACAGTATTTCTTTAGGTTCTGCAGTGATTGTCTCTCACTCTTATTTAGGTAATTTTTGTATCTACTTCATTCCATATCAACATTATTAGATACCAAATTAAAATTAACATTAGAATAGGCAAAATGGTAGAAGTTAGATTTGTCATGCAGGCCACTTTCAAAAGGAACAATGTATTCTATGTTAAAACTAGTGGTGGGCGGAACTCAGGGAGTTCCCCTTTATGGAATTCCATGGAGTTTTATGCAAACTCAGCAAGATTCTGCAGAGTTCCGCGAGTGGGTGGAATCGGCATGTTGTGCTGATGTGTAGTGCTGGGAACTTGTCCCACGCTGTAAAATCAGCGTGAACGGCACCACACGGTGCACCAGAGGGCTCTGCTTCTTTCTGCCATTCAAGTAGAATGGCAAACAAAGGAGGAACAACTCTAGGGAACTGCGGGGAGATTCCTGAAAAAGGCATTATCCAATAATTGGAGGGGTTGTATATTACTGTATCCTCAAACTCCCCATACAGGGCTGTCGACATGCACTTCACCTAGTAAATAGTTAACATTTCATTCAAGGGTTTATTGCCAAGTTTAATAGTGAAATTTAACAGTGCACTGGTGGCTTTCATTAACTATAACTTCCTGGAGTTAATAGCCTGTATCTATGAGCTGAACTCCTCAACCAAAATTCCCTGATATTAAACGGAGAAGTAAAATTTAGCTTTATATCACTGACCATAAGGCCATAGCACTTTGGAGTACTCCTCCCACACTTATTATAAATGTTTTACCCAAATTGACTGTTGACCCAAATCCTGCATGTGATTGGTAAATCAAGTAAGTAACTGTTGTAGACCCAGGGGGTTACATGCCATGGCCATGAACACGGCATTGTCTGCATAGAGGGGGCTTAAATTGGGTGGTAGCCAATCTGAGGAAGGTCCTTGCAGTTTTGCGTCAAAACATTACCTAAACTATTGATGTACAGGGTAAACAAAAAAGGAGCAAGGATGCAACCTAGGCAGACTCCGCTCACTATGCCAAACAAATGGGTACATTTGCCCGTGAGGCCGTACTGTTCCATAGTCCTGCTCCTGGAATAAAAATCTCTGATGAAGGATAATCTTGGTGGGTCTACTCCAAGCTCTATTGCAATAGACCACAGTTTATTGTGCATGACACATTCAAAAGCAAATAAGTCCACAAAAGCTAGGAACATGTGGCCCTTCTTAACTAAGAATACTTCCCAACTGACAGATTGAGATTTAATCCCTGTTCCATTGCCCTCAGGCCTCTACAAAAACCATATTGAAGATCGAAAAGAATCTCATTGTTTTCTGCCCACTCTTCTAATCTTGACAATACGATTCAGCCTATAAGTTTCACCAGGGAATCAAGTAATGAATTGGGACAGTAGCAAGCTGGATTAGAATGATCATCTTTCTTATAAATGGGGACAATTAATGACTCTGACCAAGTATTCAAGAAATCAAATCTACAGCGAGCTCCAATACCAAGGTCAGTATAGTGCCCCACAAGGGTATATTAGCCTTGAAAAGACCAATGGGGATACCACCTGGGCTATCAAGACTAATCGGGGGATCGGCAGAAGCAGCAAAATCAGCAGAGGCTGGCCACACCAGCACCTGGCTGGGATTAGAGTACATTTTCGTAAAGTGAGACACCAATCAGATTCAGTAATGGCAGCCTCTAATCTTGGGGCCCATTTGTCTATTAAAAAAGGACTATTTATAATTTGCAAAAAGGCTGAAATATCTTTAGTTGTGCATGCTTTTATTAAGGACTCCCAAGCTTCATTCATTAATTCTTTTTTTCTACTCTTCAGGGCTAATTTGTAGTCGCGTCTACACAACTGCACTTACCGGGTGCACCTTTGGGATTTGTGGAGAGCAGCTTTAAGTAGAGCATTTGGGATCAAACCAGCCTTGTCTACTGTGGTTAAACTGACACCTAGTACCAGTTAAATGTTCCTTGGTCCCCTTTGAAATAATAAGGAAAGCTTTCAGAATATCATTAGCAGTAGTTACATCATCCAGACAAATCTTGAAAGCCTCTCTCTATTCGATAACCCGCTTTTCCAAGAAATTGGTCGGGTTAACGTGGGGCCAGTGCAGTAAAAAGACCATTGCATGTTGCAATTTCAATGTTGTCCACTGTCTCATCAAATAGCGTAAACTAAGGTTGACAATCTGTGGATAGTGATACCTCAAGGAAATAGTGTGTGTGGTAAAATTAGATGACAATGTAATGAGTCTGTAAAATGGTAAAATATAATTAATAATAATGTTTTCACCCCTTCCATTTAATGTGCCATTGAAGAGAACAGAGGGGATACAATGTTTGTTAGAAAAAGCAAGATCATACTTAAACAACAGCTCGTTCAGTTTGTCAAAATAGCGGTTATGAATGAAATGAGATTGATTGCTCTCTTAAATATCTGTCAAACCACAAACCTTTTTGATGGAAGGGGACATAAATTAATATCAATATTGCCACCCAAAGTATTGGAACTCCCTTCTTATCACAACAACAAGTAGACTCATGACCGCAATCCAACTACCCAAAGACAGCTGGTATATCACTCAATGATGCATTGTTATAGAAATTAACCAGCACAAGATTGTAATTAGATGACATTTCAATCACAATAGTAAAGTAATACATAGCAGTGGTCACAGTTATTATATTAGAAAACGGTAAATAATTGGAAATATAAATACATAGACCGCCCTTTGCTCTGCCAGCTTTAGAAGGCACAGCAGGTAGATGGAAAGTTCTATAGCCATTAATATGGGCAGGCTCAACTGTCCAAGTCTCCTGAAAACATAGGATGTGGAATTTTGTTACAAAATCTGACCATTCTGGAATAGCAACCTTGGCACATAGGCCTGCCACATTCTAAAATAGAGCTCTGTAGCTCATTTGATGTTCAGAAACTTCAAGCTTTAGTTATGGAATGGGAAAGTTAACCAAGCTGGTTAAAGATGGTGGAGGATGAGAACTTATCACAGTCTTCGACTGAACCACAGCGCCCCGCAGACCAGCAGTGTCTCCCCCACCCCCTCCACAGTGTCTTGAGACCCTTATTGGTGAGTAGCTGTGCTTTATAAACTCCGATTGATTGACTGATTGAAAAACAATAATTTAGCCTAGGTAAAAAAAAAACCCTGATCATTGTAACCTTGCCATTTCCAGATGGAACAGCCACTGTGGGCTTGGCATTGAGTCTTTCTACACCATTTAGTGTCGCTGAGGAAGCAAAATGATTATGGACTGAAATGGCAGGAGGAAATTCAGGTGCATGAAAAGGAAATAAGCTATAAGACAAACTTGGGCTGTTGACAATATGGGGTGGGTCATAAAAATAACTAAGCAGTAGAACTGAGATGTTATGAAAAGAAACAGATAAAGGGCTTGTTCTACGAAGATAGTGTCAACTAATCTGGGTGATATAAAGACCAGACAAAGCAGTTCCCTGATGGTGTTTTAGTGCCCATACCAACCCACTTTACCCTTCTGATCATTTTAATATTTTCAAAGAGGGCCCCAGTTAAGCCTGATTTTAGTGACTTATTGCTCATGGATTCATAAGATTCAGTGTCTGCTGGGGCTAAGGTGAGTATTTTCGCCAATATTATGAAATACGGTGTCAAATTAAGAGAATGGGTGCCTCACCAATTCTGCCTAAAGCCGACTCACAATAGGATTGTTTGCCAGGTGGTAAAATTGTAATTAAGTTGTGGGTCTCATGCGGTGTAGAAGGGCCACAAAAGGAGTTCTTTAATGGAAGTTGGTCACCTGTAGTATATAGAGGGGCAGAAGAAAGGGTCTGGGGTGGCGCTACACTTAATTTTGGTAGCTGATAAGTAGTTACAGGGTTAATAGGTCTAGACAACTGGCAGTTAGGCTTTCCACATGTGATAGTTTGTCTATCGAGGTCTTTACTAAGGATTCTAGTGCTTGCAGTAAGGCAAGCAAAGACTTAGGGACTCATTATGATGGTGGTCAGACTTTTGTCCGACCGCCATTATATAGGGAATGAGACCACCCGACTTGCTGTCGGCGGTCCCCTCATGGGAATTACAATGCGACCGCCTTCAAGGTGGTCGCAAAGTGTATTTTTTGTATTACAGCGTGTGCTGCGGGCTGCAGGTCATGCCGCAGTACAAAAAAGACACATTTTGAATATCCCTGCACTATGTGGCAAGGATATGTACGGGGCAACATGGGTGCACCCCATGTCCCATGTCTGAGGGCCGGGTGGAAAGCGAGGCCCGCTACGGGCCCCCAGTGTCCCTTTCTGCCTGCCTTTTCATGGCGGGTAAACCGCCATCATATGGCCAGCAGGAAGAGACATCGTAATCTAGATGGCGGTGCCTAGCATGCACCACCACTATTGTAGGGATTGCGGTTCCCCCTGGCAGTCCGATGGTCTCTTTGAGCCCGTCGGATCCATGGCGGTTGGTCTCTTAAACCGACTAGCATCCGCCCGCCATTATAATGTGGCGGGTAGTTATGCAGGCTCTGATGGCGGTTGGACCACCACCTACAGGCTGACGGTGACGGTCCCACAGCCATCATAATGAGGCCCTTAAAGTCCTCAGGGTGCACCGCGTGTGTTTTGGTTCTAGTCTTAATACTAGTTGGTTTGGAAGATGCCTCAATGGCTGTTATTGACCCTCTAAAATAATTGGTATCTGGTGCTTTAGTACAAGCTCCTGGTGTCTTCCTATGTCTGGGGGGTTTCTGAGCAGGGATCAGTAGGGGACCCGTAATAGTGAGTTCTGTAATAACTTCCAGCAACTATTAACTCCCTTTCCTGCATCAAGCCTAGAAGTCTCATTAACACACCTAAGAAGAATGTCATGGGGGTGGTCATTTTGAGTGTCAATCGTGTCTTTGTGGAAGGTAATTAATCTCTCTGCAACACTTGAACTCTCTTTATCAATTGCTCCCATTGCGCCAGTTATGAAATTAATTATCGATGTTTACTGGGAGCCTTAGCCTTGGCCGAAGAAGATGGATGTTTTCTTTTCCCCATGATAAGAGTAAATGTGGGGGGGGGAGTTGTAAAGAAAAGCCAAGAGGGTGGGCACCAACTCGTTCTTTTCTGGGATCTGATGGGTGCAAACAGGCCCGCTTTTGGCTCAGGCATACACCGCAAGAAAGACACAGCGCTTAAGTGTGCTGTGTCTAGCGTGCCCCCTCCTCCTCAGGCAGTGTGAAATGCTGGGGACGTTGTCCCACCCCAGCCGCAGAGTGAAAGCAGATGAGTATGGGCTTCTTGTTTTTGTGCATCTTCTGTCATCCATCAACTTCACTTTAGTGCCTCATTTCAGTTCTTCTTGAGGGCTGGTGACTACTACAATAGGGCAATACTTAATTTCATATTGCACTTGCCTAGTCATGGATACTATATCAATTGACTGGCTCTCAATCATTTCATCAAGTACAACAGACATTTGCTCACATGTCTGCACCTAACTGGATCCTAGGCAGAGTCCCATGGCAATAGTGATAGTGTTCAATTTTATTAAAATTGCTGCTTTATGACTAGGTGACTTTCAAATGCTTTGGAGTGAGCTCAAATGATCCATCTAACTCTTTCCTGGTTGTCAGAATTGAATGTGTCATTCCCCCATCCTCCATAACGTATACTGTGTTATGTTAGCATTGATGTAGCTATTTTATATTGTTCGCTATTGCAAATGTGTGTGATCAGTCCCTTCTAACATTGTGCAGGCTAAAGTTAGCATCTGAGATGCCATTTTCTGCCATGTAACCGCCATGTAACACTGTGATTGAAACCAGGTCTCTGTGCCCCTCTCTGCTTGCCCCAGCAGAAAGCTGCTGTTCAGTAATTCCCTCTTAACGTATTCAAGGTTGAAACCCAGATGTACAAAATTAATATTTTATTCTGCTTTTGCATGCCTATCCCTGGTCATAGTTATGCTCCCACACTAGAGAGAGCTGAGACCGAGCAAGATGACCTTGGGAGCCTGATAACGTGTACCCATTCTGCAGGTGGTTGCTCATCCTTCTGTGCCTTTATTGTTCAGCCTTTGCCCAAGTTGTATTTTTCCACCAGGGGTGTGACCTGGAATGTGTTAGAAAGCTTATTTTGTGTTACCAAGTGTTCTGAAGTCAGTCCCTTGACAGCTATCCCATGAGACTGGTCAGACCGGACTCCACTGCTCGGTACTTACTAATTAAAGTGTTAGATTGTATTCTTCACTGTCGTCCAGACTCTTCACTTCTGGGAAGGCTGGGAGGTTGTCGCGAGTGACCCGGGTCGCCCATTTCAGGTCACTTGCTTCAGTTGGTGCCCAAACAGGGACTCCATCGGGCTGACCCATCTTGCCCGTAATCGGGTGTAGAGGACAGGGCCGCGTTGGGTCAGATGGGTGGATCAGGGATCCCCACACGATATGGCCTAGTTCTCGCAACTGCTCCGCCTGTCTGGTCACGCGGTGCCTCACCCAGCGGTCATCCCGGCTGGGGTCCTGAAAAGGCAAATCCCTTGAATCTGACCATTTGGTCCGAAAAGCCGGTGGTGGAGAATAACGTTGCATGACCTGTGTGCCCCAGGTGAGTTTGTCTTGCCTCTTGGTAAATATGGCGGCAACTTGAATAATATTGAATATGGTTTGAGGGCCATTCCTAACTTGTTTGAACTTGGTGGGTATGCAGACCCTCGAGATACAGAGCATTTGCGAACGCTCTGCCAGGCCACCTGCTGAATTTGATTCATTCTTGAAAAGGCCTGGGGCTATAGCCTATCTTCTTGTCTTGGCACAGTCTCCAGACTGTCTTGTCTTGGTGCAGTCTGCGTGCTGCCTCTTGGATTTCCTTTGTTTGGTGTGTCATTTGTTTTGTGTGAACAGTGAATGTGTCTTGTATTAAGATGCCTTGTCTGAGCAAACTATGGTGTTTGGGGTGCCGCTGTTGTTCTCCCAGAGCTCGGCTGGACGAAAGGCAACCTGCGCCTCTGGGAGGCACCTCAAATTTTGATATGTATACCAAGCACGGCATTGGCACTATTATGTTTAGTACAGTATGGCAAAAATATACGAGAGACAACGCTGAGCTTCATTGGCCACCAACAGGTACATTTGATGAATAGAAACTGAACTATTTGCTAGATAAAGTGTTTGCCAGAAGAAGTAGGCAGTCGATGTTTGATTCCCTTCAGGTATTGCAAAAGGAAGCTAGGCAAAGGTGCATGCGGGTGGAAAAGGAGGCCAGGAAAGGAAAAATGCAAACAGTAACTGTTAGATCTGGGGGTCTCTAGTTGGCAGGGTAGGTACCACTGTCCAAGTAGGGACCCTTGCTTCTAGTCAGGGAAAGGGGGATACACTGTTAAGATAACCCCTGCTCACCCTCTAGGTAGCTTGGCCTGAGCACTCTAGGCTATCAAAGGCAATGTGTAAAGTATTTGTACCAACACTCACAGTAACACAGTGAAAACACCAAAGAATTACTCCACACCAGTTTTAGAAAAATAAGGTATCTTTACTAAAAACTTCACAAGACCAAATACTACAGACAAACCAACATATAATTAAAAAGGTTACTTTAAAGATAGTACAAGAGCTTGCAGAAAGTACTCCAGGATGTACAAGTCAGTGTCTTGCACAATGCGACTCTCAATGCACAAAATGCGACACTTTCGTGCCCAACAGTACCTGTAGTTGGGATAAGGTTCCCAAAGTGATCTAAAGTTTTAGGTGTCTGGGGTCCTCTTCTTATACCCCTCCAAGTCTTTGTCTCTCTTTGTTCCAGTGGGGGGATTCCCCTGCTCAAACCGGTTCCTGGGTGTGCTCTGCTCTGGAGCACCTGGTTCCTTTCAGAGTGAGGGGCAGGGTCGTTAGACGCTCAGCAGGAGGTGGAGCCTTCTTTGTGCCAGCAGAGGCAGAGTCCTCAGCCTGGCCAGCAGGGGGTGGAGCCAGCTTTGTGCTGGCAGGGGCAGCCCTATTCAAACCCAGGGACTACTCCTCCCACCCATCTAAAGCAGATCTCCCTATTCACCCTGCTGCTGACTCATCCAGGCTCCTGGAGCCACCTAGCCCATCACATGACACCAGTCAGCCAACCAGCACACAGGCACACAGGAAGGGTAAACAGGAGAATAGCTACTTTCTAAAAAGTGCTATTCTCACGCAGTGAATTTAAAAACCATCTTGCTAAAAAGATGTATAATTAAATTCTGAACACAGAGATGCCAAACTTGGATTTTCTATCTTGCCCTTATGGGAAGATAGGCATGTAAACAGCCTTCCCCATGCTATCCTATGGGCAAGATAGCCTCTCAGCAGTGAAAAACGAAAATGGCTGTAATTCACTACCAGGGCATGTTACACACCTCAGTACATGCCCTCCCTTTCAGATACACTGCATCCAGCCCAGGGGGGTACCTAGGGCCACCATAGGGATGCCTGACATGTACAGAAAGGGAAGGATAAGGCCTGGTCAGTGGGTGCACTGGCCAGGTCGACATGGCAGTCCTGGACTGCACATAGGCACTGCAAGCAGGCCTAAGACATCATTTTAGCGCTACTCCTGTGGGTGGCACAATCAGTGCTGCAGCCCACTAGTAGCATTTAAATCACCAGCCCTGGCACACGCAGTGCACTTTACTAGGGGCTAACAGGTGAAACAAATATACCAATCATGGATAACCAATCAATATAACAATTTACCAAGGGAGCACTTGCACTTTGACACTGATCAGCAGTGGCAAAGTGCCCTAAGCATCTAAACCAGCAAAAACGAAATCCAGCATAGCATCAAAAATACAGGAGGTAGAGGCAAAAAGTCAGGGGTAACCACGCCAAAGATGCCAGGTCTAACAGTAACTCAAAAAAACAGTAGCCTACGATAGAGAGAAAATGGAAAAAGGTATAGAGTATGCTGATAGGAAGTTTTGATTGCAATGTGATAAGTCCTATGTTTCCCGAGAGAAAGGTGATACCTTTGTGGATGAACTATTAGCAGCCTGGCCCCACCCTCCCTATGTACCACAGAGGATATACCTTGTTGTTCCGACATCTCAGTCTTCTGCCCCTCCTGTTTCTGCATCTGGGCCTTCTGTCTCTGACCCGGCTGCTTCAGCTATGGATCCACCTGTCCCCTCCCTGGCTTCGCAATCTGAGGATGCAGTAGCTGCAGGTCCTCCTGCTGTGTTTGCTGTCCCTGATCATATTTCCCCCCCTTCTCTCACTCCTTTGACGCAGTCATTACTAACATTAGTGGCCGTCCCTTCATCCATTGTGTCTTTCCCAGACATTTCATCACAGGCATCGTTGGGTGCTGGGACACCAGTGCGTGGGTTGGATGAGGGGAATTGGGATGCGGCACGGGAGCGAATGGGGCGGGTGCTGATTCAATCTGATGTAGGAGATGAGGAGAAAAATATGGTAGCTGATGAGGCTGCACAGTGGGCATGGAGTCCGATCTACAGTGTAGAGGAAGTGTGTTTAAATATTTTAAGCCATTTGTACAGCAACATGCTCTCAAGCATATGTCGGCTAAATTGATAGAGTTGTGGGAACAGTGTTTTGGTGGTGTGGCAACGCAAATAATTTATGACATTCAACACCATGTATACGCAACTGACATGGCCCCTAATGACGTTTTTAGTAATGTTGCAATGATGATTGGTTATCGAGGTAGGTTGCATCAGATAACACAGACGACTGTGTAGCAATTCCCAATGAGGGAGGTGCATCCTATTTTCCATCCTGAGATCCCAGAACGGCGTAAAGCGCAGGATGTTGTTGTTCAATAATGGGTAGAGGCTCGTTTTCAGGAACAATAGGTATACACTGCATGGAAAATGAGTGAGGTGCTAGCCCTTAGGAGTTAGCTGCTGGACCCTAGGAAAAACCCAACTGCATATTACAAAGAATTAGCACAGGCCGCCTCGATAACAGTGATGTCACTGGCAGCTTTTGAGATGTTTTTTGGGTTGTTGGTACCAGTGGACATATGGAGGCAGGTGCACACGCAGGCCCATGTTGTGGAGTTGGGTGGCACTTGGAATGAGATTAGGGAATGGGATCAGAAGCAAAAGCCCGGTGAAAAGCCTAAGGCTGAGATACTAGCTTTGCCGAGTCATATCATTACCTACATGCATTCTGTCATCACGCCCAGACAAGTAGATTGGGATATGTTAACGGCGTGTCGTCAGAAGAAAGATGAAAGTGTGTCCGATTTTTTCACTCGGTTTGAAGGGGTGTTTGCGGATTTCAGTGGACAAGATTTGTCGGTAGAAGGAGGTGTTCGGTTGTTCGTTAACAGATTTGTTAAGAACCTGCTTCCCAAGATTGCGTCTCGGTGGCAGGCTTTCAAGAGCACCTGGACTACCTCCTCCCCTTCAGTGATATTGATTATGGCTCAGTACTATGAGCATAGGGAGAATGAGGAGAAGAAAAAGGTGGAGAAGAAGAGTAAGGAGTTGAAGACTAAGGTACTAATGTAGCCGGCAGCAAGGCGGTCCAGCAAGGGACGTGGCACTGGTCTGGCCCATACTGTCGCGAGGCACTGGCAGAAGCGGCGTTCCTGTGCGGCCGAACCAGTGTGCATATTGTAAAAAGGAGTGACACTGGTGGAGTGAGTGTCCGGAGTTTTTGCAGAAGGTTGCAGCCCCAAGCGGTTGGGATTCAAGTGGATGGGGTTGTGGTGAGAGCGGTCCTGATGAGGTCCAGGCTGGTGTACCCTTGGGGGGTCGTTCTGATCAAACTATTTTGATGATCCCCGGGGAAGGCAATACTATCACGATGATTATGATCTGGACCAGGTATCAGGGATGTTCTATAACTAGGACAACCAAGGACAAGGTGAGGAACCAGTCCAAATACCTGTAGATCAGCATGGTCCTTATGTCACAGATTTGCATGGTTCAGCTAAGAAGTTTTTGGTGGATACAGGTGCAATGAATAGCTCTGTTTCTCGTTCACTGGTTCCCAGTGCAACTCTGTCTGGCCATAACAATATCTCTGTAGGTTTTTCAGGCATACCGTTTGTGAGCCCCATTTCCGAACCCTTGCTTTAACTATTGGCCCTTTCACTGTGGACTCGCCATTCTTATTGACAACGAATTGCGGCGAAAATTTAATGGGATTAGATTTTTTGAAAGTGTTGCATCCTACAATTTCATGTTTTCCAGATGGCGTTTATATGACAAGAGGGCCCGATGTAGCCAGTACCAAACAGTGTTTTTCAAAAGATGCACCGCTTACTGCTGAACTTAAAGATGTTGCGCCCACGTTGTGGGCAACAGGAGATACGGATGTAGGGTTGTTGCAGATACCACCAGACTCTGTTACGATTAAAGACAACGCCGTGCTACCTCGTATTCCACAGTACAAAATGCTGCAGGCGAGGGAACGGGCTTTGTTGCAGATTATACAGGATTTTATCTAATCAGAGCTGGTTGAGGAGACAGTGGCGAATGTGTGTAAAAGCCCTATTCTCCCCGTCCTCAATAAAAAAACCTTGGATTCCTCTGATGCTCATCCCGATGTCTATCGCTTTGTGATTGATTTGCGGGATGTTAACAAAATAGTGGTCCCTCTGTTTCCGGTGGTTCCTGGCATTATTGCTCTCTTAACAATGATTCCTTCCACAGCCAAATTATTTTCTGTGATTGACTTGAAAAATTCTTTCTTTAGCATCCCCATTCACCCGGATAGCCGGCACCTTTTCAGTTTTACCTTGGCAGGCAGGAGCTTCCAATTCTGTCAAGCTCCTCAGGGGTATACTGAAAGTCCTAGTATATATAGTCAAGCCTTGAAAAGTCAATAGGATTCCCTCTCTCTTCTCTCAGGTAATGTATTATTGCAATGTGTGGACGACCTTCTAGTGGCCTCCGATACTGAAGAGGGTTGCAAGGATGCCACAGTCAAATTATTGCTACATTTGGCACAACATGGACACATAGTGTCCCATTCAAAGTTCCAATATTGTCGACAGGAGGTCACCTATTTAGGTCACCTACGAAGGAGGGAAGGAGGCTAACACCTGAACAAGTTGATGCCATTGTTAAGATACCCGTCCCTATGACTCATCATTGGATACCTGTTTTTTCTTTACTAACAAAGCCTTTACTACGCCTAACAACTAAAGATGTGCATGAACCCTTACCCTGGATGCATTAAGTCACGCTTTGCTCTGCACCTGTGCTTAGTACACCGGATTATCAGAAGCCTTTCGTGTTCTATGTACAGGAATGGCTGGATATGCGCTTTCTGTGTTAACACAAGCCTTTGGAGGTAAGCAGAGGCTGTGTGCTTATTTCTCTGCCCTTCTTGACACTGTCTCCACAGCCCTCCTGAGCTGTTTAAGAGCAGCTGTGGCTGTCTCTATTCGACAATTGGCAGGGCTCGTCCTTAATACTGATCTCACAGTAATGGTACCCCATGCTGTGGACACACTTCTGAACAAGACAAAAACACAGCACCTTAACAGTGCATGTCTGACTGGCTATGAATTGACTCTGTTTGCACCACACATCACCATTAAGAGATATGCTACTCTGAACCCAGCCACATTACTACACTCCCTTCGGAAAATAAGGACACAGATGTCCATGATTGCTTATTTCGAACGGAAGAGGAGACGAAGGGATGGGTAGACCTGACTGACGTTCCCTTATCTGACCCGCAAGATTCAAATTGTCAGATAGCGCCACCACCGCAGCGTATGCTATTACTACGCTGAGCACTGTAGTTGAGACATCACGTGTTTCCTACCAATCAGCACAAGCTGCAGAGCTAGCTGGTCTTTTGGAGCATGGAGGTAAGTGAGGGATTGGCTGTCAATATTTATACTGACAGCCAATATGCATTCGGATTAGGACATAATTTTAGGCAGCTCTGGGCGGAGAGGAGATTCCTGACTTCCCATGGCATGAAGATACAACACGGCCCTCTGATACACAGGCTTTTATCAGCCCTGACACTTCCCAAAAGATTGGCAGTAGTGAAGTGTAGTGCCTGTAAGGCGATTACTGATGATGTGGGGAGGGGAAATGCATTTGAAGATCAGACAGCTAAAGAGATAGCCAGGTCTAAGATGAAGAAAATGTTTGTGGCAGGACCAGCTAGATGGGTGCCTGAAAACGGGATGTTTGAGGACACACTGGAAAAAATGAAAGAAATACAAAGTGAGGCAACAGTTGAGGAGCTGGCAACATGGTAGGAGAGTACGGGACGCTTAGACGAGGAGGGGTTCTGGACTGATAAGTTGGAAAAGCAAAGATGGATGTTACCAGATGCACATGTATTCCCTGTAGTGACAATGGCACATGGCCCAGCTCACATTAGTGAGAAAGGATATGTAAACTACTGGATCCTGTATGGCGAAAAGACAATATCCCAAAAGTAGCTGCTCATCTAGTGAAACACTGCATGGTTTTGCCTGGCGCATAAACCTGGGAAGGGTACTCCTACACCTCCTGGTAATTTTGCACCCCTTCCTTCCCTTTCGAGGTTCTACAGATGGATTAAATCAAAATGGAACAAGTTAACAACTTAAAATATGTGCTGGTGGTTGTTTGCTCATTCAATAAAAGAATTGAGGCTTACCCCACTAAAGAAAACAGAGCCATAGAGACGGCATAAGCCCTTATAAAGGAGTATTTCCCACTCTTCGGCTTGTCCTGTTTGATTTGGGGTGACAACGAGAGTCACTTCAATTTGAAAGTTATTCAGCGAGTGTGTGACAGTCTGCACATTAAGCAGAACCACCCCCAGTCAGCAGGTTTGGTTGAGAAGTACGATGGTACTCTCCAGCTGAAGCTGGCACATTTCAGGTAGAGCACAGAATTGCAATGGCCAGACGCGCTACCCCTTGCCTATTATCTACGAGGATGACAGCTCATTCTAGAATAGGATTATCCCCGCAACAAGATGTTTTTGGTCACCCCACAAATGTGTGGGGCATCCACTGCCCCAGTCATTTTTCTGAAATTGAATACACATTACTTGTGAATTAATTATGCGAGTTGACTAAAAATTTGCTTTCTATTGATCAACAGATTCATGAGGCACTGCTGCCAACACCTGATGGGCCAGGGCCTAACATCCAGCCCGGGGCCTTCATCCTGGTCCGCAACTATCAGATGAAGGGGTGCTTGGAGACAAGGTGGAAAGGGCCTCTGAGGGTCTTGCTCGCCACAAGGACGGTGGTGAAAGTGGACGGCCGGCAGCACTGGATTCACTCAGCGCACTGCCGGCGAGTCCCGCTGCCTCTCCCTTACGACAAATGGGTCCTTGAAGGCATAGGGGACCACAAGATGGAGGATGTGCCTCACTTCATTCCTTTTTCTGATGCCCGACTGACCTGGGCACAGACGGAGGAGGAGAACGATGCTGATTTGAATGTAGCGGTCCCCCCAGAAATAAGGGCTGCCCAGGTTTCTCCTCCACCTGGCCCACAGGAGCTTGAGTCACAGTCCCCTGCCCCGTCTGAATTTCAGATCCTTTTTCGTTACGATACAGTGCCTGGAGTGGCTAGGTACAATTGCATCCCTGGCGAAGGGACAGTGCACCAAAGGAAAAGTCAGATTAGTAGGGATGGAATTCATGGATGAGGATAGGGTATATATACCTTGTCTGTGGAACCAACGATAGATCAGGAAAAGGGAGATTGGTGCATTGTCTGAGACACAGGACAGGATAAGTTGGGGGGTGTTTTTCCAGGAGGAAGGGTGCCCGATCCTCAGCGAAGAGACAGAAAGGGTTGTGCTGGTACAGTCCCACCGTGAAGTGCTCAATAGCACCATCTTTGATGAACAATAAGACTTGATGGACAATTAACTTTTGGCTCCATAGTACGGAACTTCATCTGGTAGTTTGATATATAAAAATGTACCCCTCTGGCTGCATTGCTATGGAAGAAGAAGAACAGCCTTTAGCAACAACCCGCTTCGAGCAAAATAGCCCAACTTGGTTGAGCTGCCTCACAAAAACTAAGATAGTGTTCTTAATAATAGTTTTTTTCTCTTTGGTAGCAGTGTTAGTGATCATATGGTTCCTTGAAGAAAGACATCCCGTGCATTCCCTGATTGGTAGTATTCCTGTTCCCCCTGATCATGTATTTGTCACTTTGGCCCCTCATAACGAAAGGAACCGACAGACTTATGTTGACAGCGTATTTCTGCAAATGCTCCATCAGGCTCACCATACAACCAATGTCACTAATTGTTGGGTTTGTGGCTTACTCCCTTCCGTGATGCATAAGAATGATCTGTTACTGTCACTGCCCTTCTCTTATTTAGCCAACTGTGAAGCCTAGTTTCAGTTATTCACCGTGGTGTATATCCATTATCACGCTAATGAAATAAATATGTCCTACTTTGACTATGAGGCTGTATTGGGATGTATAGTGACTCACCAAGGGTTTACCCGGAGGAGGAATGGGACTATTGGTACTCTACACCCAGATGCCTGTATGAATGTCTATGAGGCCAAAAAGAATGTAACATGGCTCCAGAATGAGATGATGGACTTCCAGGACTTTAACCTCACTGAAAATGTCAAGTCTTTTCAATTGTACAACATTACCCAGGATAAGGCAATGCCAGTACCAGTAATTAATACAACAGCTAGTTTCTGTATCCAAGGTTTTGGAAAGGTTCCGGTAGGAGAGAGTACTTGCAACTATACTTATGATTTGAACACCACTAGAAGTCCACCACTGCTTCCACCCCACAATGTGTATTTTGTTTGTGGGTCCCAGACTTACATATGGCTTCCTCGGGGTGGTCTGGTGTATGTTACGTGTCTTTCCTTTTGCCCCTCGTATATATCGCGCCATCCAACTATCACAGAGACCACAGGTTGCAACGCAGAAGTTTGTACTTGTCCAGAGATAGAAGGGTTATTGACACGAAAGATATAGCTCAGACAGACACTACTTTGCAGCAATTTACAGATGCCATGAAGGGTATTTTGCCATTTTAGGGCCCTATACACCAGCTGTAGTATACACAGACTTACACGGGTTGTAATTACATTTTGCATTTGGTCCTGTTGCAATAAACTCTTGTTATTTTGGTTATTCATTATTGCTATTGCAAGGCTGCATATTGATTAGCTATAGGAATAAAACTCTTTCTTTATTGCACTGCTCGTTTGGGATGAGACGTGGCTTTCTTGTGGATGATATAAACCGTTTTTGGGTTAATTTACCCTTCAGATGAATAGATTGTTACTATCTCCTTGACGCGGTACATTGTGCCCTTTGTGAACTTGCTAAATTGCATCTTTTTAGACTTCTTCTCATTGCCTATTGGCCAACTATATGTAAAGTCCTGACGAAATTCCTGCTTGGAACGAAACGCGTTGGCTGTGTGCTGTTCGTGTTAAAAATTATCAGAATAAAGAAATAATTATTTTATTTCTTGGACTACCTGATTCTGTGTTTGATTTCAACGAGTGCACCTTCCCCCTTTCGATGAACATTGTGATCTGACTTGCACATTTGGACGACGGGTACAGGAAGTGCTTTGCACCAAATTTTGACTGTTGATGATACATGTGTTTTGGTTGAGCTGGACCTTGGTCGGCTGTCCTGTTCTTTTTTGACTAATCTTAGATAGAAGCTGTAAAGTTAAATTTGTTCACACTAAAATGTATACACATTTTAGGTCCGCCATTAGGAGTAAATCTCTAGTTGATATATGGACTTTAAGTCACCCAGATCTTCATGAATAAACCTTTTATTTTTCACGTCATCATTTGCAATCTCATACAGATTACCTCTTTTTTAGTAAATGTTTAGTTTGACACACTTCCAGTGAGATATAGGATCTATTTTAATTTCAGACCATGCTCCAGTATACACATGCTTATATTGGTGGTTTAATAATTCCTTATTGTTAGATTGAGGAAATATGAATTTTATGATCAGTTATGTCCCCTATCGTAGACCCCAACGGCTCCATGTGCATGCTACAAGTACATGTATGTTCCCTCCAGTTCCAGTTATGAAGACGCAAATACATGTGCGTCCACCGTCAACATGTCCTCTTTCAGATCCGCCATGAATGGGTCAGATATTCCATTCCTAAGTATGAAAGGCCACCGACTTTATGTGGTTCACTTTCCACATTTTACAGATTCAGGCGAGTAGGCCCTGAATTCTGCCATCAAGCTTTTTCCTGCCTTCTGCCTCTGAAAGCTCCAGTCCGAGCCCGCATCTGTATCCATGAACTTTGTCCTACTCCCTGCACGGCTAACGGTGCCTGATCCGGCCGTTGCCTGCCAAAAACTGTATTTCACCTTCAAGATTATCTGCTCCGCTCCTCATCCGATGCATTCCTGTCTAGTAGTTTAGGTAAACATTCTTCCAGCTACCGAGCAAAGGGTCAGGCCTCACTGTCCTCATGCAAGTAATTCATAGCCCCTGTTACCATGGAAGATTCCTGCCCCCTCGCATCTCATGTAGACACTTAGACGCTTGTACACGCACTAACAGTCAGTATAGAATAGATTCCGCCCGAGAGACCTTTCCTTTTGGATAATACAGTTCTTTAAACATAAGATATTAGATATGATTTGGGATTAGGTTGACATGACCCCTCAGACTTCTGTCTCCACATGTAGAGCTAAATGTCAAGTCCCCTTCACCCTCTAGTTGCACGTCAATCACACGTCATATGGCTGCGCGCGCATCTCTGCCAAGTATTTTCTGCTGACATTGCAGGATTCTCTTATGGATCCACCCACTAGTGACATCATGTTTAATGACGTATCTAGTTACGCCTATATGTACGCCTTTTTCATTACGTATGTGTATTATTATCTGTACTATTAGCTGTTACGCCTCCTGCATCTGTCTTAATGTAATGCTTTTCATATAAATATCTTTACTTGTCAATAATGTATTGCCTTCCCTTCCTGAACCCTCGTGGTGATGGAATTTGAAGCCTATGGTTCGAACCGTAATTCCTTTGTAGAGGAATAAAGCCTTTCAGAACCTCTAATACCACGGATTCTGCCTCTTATTTATACTGAGTTATTCTTACTAGATTTTACCGCATAAAAAATAGTACCGGTAATGAAATATTTACCACATAAATTGGCGCCCGAACAGGGACACTTTCTCATCTCACGCGCCGGAGGTGCGTTGCAGGCCCGATCTCCTGCCACAGCTGAACGGACAAAAACGCGTACCTGCAGGATTTCCTGTATCTCCCTCCGGCCAAGCGGGGGCGACTGAGGCTGCGATCAACACCCAGACGAGGCGGTGAGAAGTGCAAAGTATCCCGACCAGAGCCTAGCTGAGAGAGCAAGATCCGAGGTATACAGAGGCCCACCAGGTTCCGAAGTTCCGAGTCCAGTCGAGTCGAGTCCAGTCCGGTCCAGTTCAGTTCAGTTCCGAGGCCTTCCGTTCCGTGCTACCCGGTGAGTACCGTTGCCGGGGAGGCAGTTAGACGTGCACATTGGGTTGTGCCGGTCAAGACGGGTTTGGGTACACAAATCCGGTCTGCACTGTTTCAGCAGTGTATCTGTACTGTTTAGCAGTATATCTAGTATGTCTTGCATATAATTCAGTATTATCTAGTGTTAGTATTATGTCAGTAACTAGTTTCCTATTAGTTATCATCGTTCGTTAAACTGTTAAATGTTAAATGTTTTAATACGTTCTACATATTGTGGTGTGAATGATTGTTCATTATTGTGTTTATTGTATTAAGTGTGTTCAAGTAATAAGGTCTAAAAATGCCGCTCTTTTCAAAATTAAGACAGATCAAAACCAGAAAAGGGGTACTCGAAGAAGCTGTTCCCATTCCACCTAGGGACACTCCAGGGTACTTTATGTATCATAAGCATGGCCTAGATGCCGTATTATTTCTTGATTTATGGGTGGACTACACCAAAGATTTACCAGAAAGTCAGAGATGGCCCGCAGCTGGGACCTGGGATGCAGATTGCATCATGAGAGTAGAAGAAGAATTATGGAAAAATAAAGCCAGACAGTCACAGAAAGATGCCATTGAATTATGGCGTAAAGAATCATATAGACGTACAGAAAAAGCGCTCAGACAGGAAGAGAAAAGTAGGGAGAATTCGAATAAAACCCGAGAAAATTTATTAATTGAGGAAGGTACCCGAGTAAAAGCAGAACAAGTAGACAGACAACGAAACACTCTTATGAATGGTATGTATCCTCTTCTGGCCGAAGGGTTACCTCAGGCCACCCCGGAAATACCGAAAAACTTGACACCTCCATTACTCCCGATAAAAGCACATCCCAAAACAGCAAAAGACGTTTTCCTTTCTTCCTATTTAGATTATGTAGCTCCTGAATATGCTAATGCTCTGCCACACACACCGCCCATCGATGGTGCTCAACGCCAAGATCATCCGTCTGTATCCCCGCAACAACAAACTCCTACGCACATTTCCACAGGTCCATCTGCTTCTACCGCTTTTCCTACATCTACAGCTTCTATCTTACATCCAACAAATCCTTTCGTGCCAAGCACCTCAGACGGTGCGACAGGAGGTACGACAGAAATTTTTGCCACGCCACCCCGAGGAAATAAATTATCCCTTAGAGATTTAGCATACGAACGTACACCCCAACTAGCAACATCCGACTTGTTTAAAGAGCATCTAGTGGATTGTAGATATGATCCTGTGCCCGGTAGACGGGACGGTATGCTGCTGTCATCACTACGTATACGACGAGCTTCAAGATATTTAGCGACGCTACCAGGAATGGTGGCACATTTAGACAATATATATCACTTTGTCCAATCAGGGCGAGGCCCTGAAAGTATTGACGAAGCCATGGAATACCAGAAAGTGGATGTACAGAGACAACTGTTACGCTTCTTCATAAACTGTGTGATCAGAAACAGAGATAGGCCTGGGGTAGATCAGGAGGAAATGCAAGTACTTACCAAATGGGGTCAGAATATATCAGAAGGGAAACATGATAAACAGACATGTATAGTAGTTATGTGCCGTAAGATTCGCAAAGAAGTAAAACGAATACATACAGAAAGATTAGAGTCAGATCTACATGAATCAGAGGGAGAGGAGGACGAAATGCCTACAGGACAATTAGAAACGATGGCTTATGTAGGTAAAGGAAGATCTTTTAATAAAACCAGATGCTTTAATGATCCGATACGTCCGATACGTCCAGAATGTAACAGACATTTTCAAGCCCCTATGTTAAATACAAGGTCTCCTGAACACCTATTCCAAGCCGCTGATAAATTACTCCGAGACCGAAGGGGGTACCATATGCTCGATTCCATGGATGAACAAGAATTGGCCAGGTCAGCAGTACAATGGGCTGACAGTCCCGACAAATACAGTGAAGATGCACTAGCACACACGTTTCTGAATCTTGCCCCAGACGAACAGCGTTTAGCTGGTATATACATGATTCAACACCTCCTTATATTATATAAAAGCCAACACTCCGATCCTGGACCCTTACCTGACATATTGACCGAATTACTCACGAATAAATGGAGAGGGTCAGGTACTGATTTAATTAAAGAAATTCTAGAATTTCGAAACCAGTATATAGTTTTCGTATGCCCAGAACATGTTCCAGTTCCCACTATGGGAAGAAAGATGTATCACATAGATAGACAAAATCCCTTACGCGAAGTACACCCAATAAGAGGTGAAGACAATAATTTTACACGCGTGTTTGTGTACACGCCTATAACTAAAATTGAATTATTAGAAATGAAGAAAGTAGTACCCAGCCATGACAGGGATCCAGCAGGTTTTCACCGTGAGATAAAAGACATGTTACTCATGGGAGAGTATACCTACCCCGACATTATGAAAATATTAAAAGTATTAATGCCTGCCGGTGTTTACGAGAAACTCAAAGAAAAGGAATGGGAGGTGGGAGACCAAAAGATAGATTGGACAGCATTAGAAAACGAAGAAAAGGCCCGAGCTGCAGGATCAGGGCTTGGGGAAAAGACTACAGCACTACCAGGATTACTAGTGCAGGTACTGCCACGTTTATTAACTACGAAAAAGGAGGACTGGGGTGCAATCTCAGCCTGTAAACAAAAGCAAGATGAAGACACTAGTGATTTCTATTCCCGATTTGAAAAATGTTTTGGTATAAATAGTGGCATAAAAGCAAGTAGCGAGTCATATCCACATCTGTTTGTGACAAAATTAGTTGAAAATTCCCTACCGCAAGTTAAGAATAGAGTATTGAAATTTGAGAGTACCTGGCAAGGTAACACCCCGTCACAAATGTTACAGATGTTACAATATCACCACAATAGAATTAGAGAAGAACAAGAACATGAACAAAGACGTATGAAAGACACGAAAATGAAAATGCTTGTGGCTCAGTCAGTTCCAGCTGATGGTCATAAAAAGGGTGATTCCGCAGGTCCGACGAAAGGGACATGCAACTATTGTAAACAACAAGGTCATTATATACACGATTGTCCAGTTCTGAAACATAATATCGCCACGGGTAGAACCCAGGAAAGACCACGTCCACCTAGACAGGATCAGAATCAACAACAAATCCCTCAGCACGCACAATCTAGGCCAGCTCCGCAACCGACAGCTCCGCAACGTAGCAACACCACAGCAGCAGCCTATTGCTGCCACACAAGCAACAACACAACAGATGTACCAGTATGCACAAACTGACTATCCCGATTATCAGCGCTACACATGAAACAGCCTAGAGAGGGAAGTTGGCTTACCCCTTATCGAGATTCCTGTAGATCAAGAGGGACCTTATGTACATAGTGAACTATTAGGGGAAGACAGAAAGTTTTTACTTGATACAGGGGCAAGCAGAACAACTATACGACGCAGTGAAGTTCCAGGGGCCCCCCTCTCAGGCTCACAGAATATTTCCCTTGGATTCTCAGGAAAGCCTATCATTAATGAAGTAACGCAACCCCTTCCACTTACGGTTGGTCCATTGACACGAACTACAGAGTTATTGCTTACTAAATCATGTCCAGAAAACTTGTTAGGTATAAAAACATTGAAAGCTCTAGGAGCTATAATATGTTGTTCTCCGGAAGGAGTACGATTATTTTTACGTGACTTCAAAGGTCACTACGTGTCCAGAGACATGGATCACCGGCTGCAGAATTTACCTACACATTTATGGGCACAAGGCCCCACTGATGTTGGTTGCATGAACATTACACCATATCGAGTCACACTAAAAACAGGAGTAGTACTACCACGAATGCGACAATACAAGTTACCACCAGATGCTGTTATGGCTTTGCTGCAAATCATTGAAGAGCTCATTGCACAAGGAGTGGTTGTGGAAACCGACTCCAATGTATGTAATTCCCCGATAATTCCGATTCTTAAAAGAACGGATCCAAAAGCACCACCAGTATATCGATTAGTTATTGATCTGCGCGAATTAAATAAATGTATTGTACCACAATACCCTGTGGTCCCAGATATCTCTTCATTATTAACAGCCATTGATTCAGAAGCAACGTTCTTCACTGTAATTGATCTCAAGAATGCCTTCTTTAGCGTCCCAATAGATCCGGAAAGTCAATATTTGTTCGGATTCAGTTTAAATGGACGAAGTTTTAAATTCACACGCGCACCTCAAGGATTCACAGAAAGCCCCAGCATCTATAGCCAAGCACTGAAACGAGAACTTGACAGTATCCACATGCCAGTTAACACTGCCTTGCTTCAGTATGTCGATGATCTGCTGATCACCGCCCGAAGCGAACCTGAATGTGAAAAAGCGTCACTGACGGTTTTAAAATTTCTGGCCGACAAGGGGCACAAGGTGTCCCCTTCTAAGCTGCAATTCTGTGTACAGCAAGTTGTTTACCTTGGGCACTTGCTGTCCAAGGAGGGAAGACAGCTTACACCCGATCGCATCCAGTTAATTGCTAACATGCCACCACTCAAGACACAAAAGGAGGTGCGGGCTTTTATAGGTCTCACTTCATACTGTAGGCAGTGGATCCCTCAATATGCATTTCTAGCAAAACCACTCATTCAGTTGACAACACAGGAGGCAGCCACATCGACTGTCCTCCCTTGGACTCAAGAACATACACATGCCTTTGAAAGCTTAAAGAAAGCTTTATGCCAAGCACCTGTTTTAGCAACACTATGTTACAGTAAGCCTTTTACACTCTTTGTTACAGAACGCGAAGGTACTGCCTTGTCAGTACTCACTCAGGAACAAGCAGGATCACGCAAACCATGTGCCTATTTTTCCAGTACATTAGATCCCGTAGCTCAGGCTCTTCCTGCGTGCCTGAAATCAGTGGCAGCAACAGCTTTAGCAATCAGACAAAGCGATGCCATAGTGTTAGGACATCAATTGACAGTACAAGTACCACACGCAGTAGAGGTTCTCTTGAACCGCACACAAACACAACACTTGACTATAGCAAGACTCACCGGTTATGAATTAACATTGTTTCAGCCACACATAGAAATCAGACGTTGTAATACATTAAATCCTGCCACACTTTTGCCAGTAAATGGAACAGATCCATTAGCACATGATTGTATTGAAGTCATTACTATCACGACGAAACCCAGACAAGACTTGACAGATATCCCTTTATCAGATCCGGACCTGACATTGTATGTAGATGGTTCATGTATGAGAACAAGTACAGGAGAGTTAGTGGCCGCTTACGCAGTCACAACAGACACTGAAGTCATTGAAACAAATTGTATTAACACTTTGTCAGCTCAAGCAGCAGAGCTCATCGCTCTGACACAAGCCTGTATTCAAGCCAAAAATAAGAAAGTCAACATATACACAGATTCACGTTATGCATTCGGAGTCGTCCATGACTTCGGCGTACTGTGGCGAGAGAGAGGTTATCTAACTTCTCACGGTGCCCACATCCAACACGGACCCCTCATTCAAGCTCTATTAGACGCGATTCATCTACCTACTGCAATATCGATTATGAAATGCAAAGCCCATACAAAAGTTACCGATATCATTTCTCAGGGTAATGACCTAGCTGACAGAACAGCTAAACAGACTGCTCAGAACCAGACTCATACAACTGACACGACAAAGACAATAGTCCCGACACCAACACATTGCATGACAGTTAAGGATCCCGCCCTTGATGTAATTGACATACAGACACATGCTACACCAGAAGAAATAAAGAAATGGACTGAATTAGGAGGGATCCAAACGGATCAAGGATGGATGACGAAGGGAAAATCTATATGGTTTCTTCCCGATTCCATGGTTCAAGCCATCATTAACACAATACATAGTCCAGCGCACCTAGGAGAGAAAGCTATGCTAGACAGCATTCAACACATTTGGTTCAACAAACACTTGCGAGCAGCAGCCAAACAGAAAGTACGTACCTGTATGATATGTTGTCAGTTTAATCCAGGTAAAAGCATTCCCGTAGAGCAGGGTGGATTCCAACCTCCCGATCACCCTTTTGAAGTCCTCCAGATGGATTATATCCAGATGGAACGATGTCGAGGATTCAAATATGTTCTCGTAGTTGTCTGTGCTCTTTCCCGTTGGACAGAAGCCTACCCGGTTTCAGATTACACTGCCCCGACTACTGCCAAACAGCTAGTTCGAGAATTCTTCCCACGATACGGTTTACCACGTGTTGTATACTCAGATAACGGCCAGCCATTCTCATCCGAACTAATGAAACACGTTTCACTTCTGTTAGGTTACCAATGGAAATTCCACTGTGTCCGACATCCCGAGGCAGCAGGTCTCGTGGAACGCCATAATCAAACTCTGAAAATTAGATTGTCCAAAATATGTAGAGAAAAAGGTGTCGATTGGATAGTAGCCTTACCAGTTGCGCTCTTTTACATGAGAATGGTAGCACATTCTCGAACAGGGCTATCCCCGTATGAGGTGATCTTCGGTAGACCACCAAATATGTGGGGGACGCCTATACCTCGTAAAATCACTGATGTTGACTGTAATATGCTGACAGATTACCTGGCTTCTTTGATGTCTGCACTACAATCTTGTCGTTCACAGGTAGCTGCAGCTTTTCCCGATAACACTGAGGTGAAGCCCCATGACGTGGTTCCAGGTGACCTGGTTCTTGTAAGGAATTTCGATCGGAAGACCCAGTTGGAGCCCAGGTGGAAGTCGCCCAAACTCGTCTTGCTGACAACAAGGACAGCCGTGAAGGTTGAGGGACGTAAAGGGTGGTTGCACTCGAGTCATATCAAGAAATTTTATGGACTACCGTCCGATGTGAACACTCAGCCCTACATTCCCTCACAGACAGACTCAAAGCTTCCCTTGGTTGAACAAACGAAAAACGAACTCTATAAACTAAAACTAAGGTCTAGCAAGTCAGACAATTTGATTGTTTAAGTCCTCTCCAAGGTGAATCGGTTGAATTTGTCTCTGACATGTATCCTCTGGACCGAAATAGAGAGAGAAATAGACAGATAAAGCTTAAAAAACATGCTGTAAATCGCTTCGTAGTCATTGCATAGTGACATTATTAATTTTGTTTTTTCTAAGTCTTCTGATCATCATTTCTAGTGTATTGCTACATATGTATTACCCTATTTCTAAGCGTGCTTACAATGCTACTGCTGAACATTCTTTTAGCGAATTACCTCCGCATGAGTTGTCTTATAGATTTGCGCTGCGCAACAACACTTTTATTAGTATGTTACATCATTCCCATCAGACCAGCAATGCTACCAATTGTTGGATATGTGGCCGACTCCCTCCCTATCAGAACTATAAGGGAGTTTTGCCCCTCTTTCCGTATCCGTTCGCACACAATGGCTCCTGTGGAGCATGGTTTAGTTTAATTAATTCCCTAGATTCAAATTCCGCAGTTTATCAAGACAACTGGGTATGGGGAAACCTGAACCTAGTTTTGCTTAAAGTCTGCTACCCTAACAAGGAGGGACTTCCCAAAAGAACAGGAACTGATCTATAAAATGAAGTATATGGATTAGGTAATTTTACACTTAACCTCATGATTCTGAATGTTGAATCCGAAGCTACACCAATCTTGCCCGCTATGTCAGTATTTCCAGTTAAAGGAGAATTATGTGTAAGAAAGAATGGTTCCATACACATGGGCCATAGTAAATGCACCACTGTAATAAAATTCAGTGATCAAGGCAAGTCTACATTTAGAGCTTCCCGTCATTCCTACTTCATATGTGGCCAGACCGCATATATACGTTTACCTCTAGATTGGGATGGTACTTGTTACATAGCATTCCTTCTGCCACCTGTTTTCCTAGCCCCTCCTGACTATCACAGAAATACCCATTTAGTACACAATAGACAGCAGAGAGATCTCCCGATTGTCGATTATACTGAAACGGCATGGGAGCAATACACAGATTTCAATAAAGGTTTCTTTCCCTATATAGGTACAGTCACTAATAGTAAGCTGATACGTAGATTAACTAGAACCCTTGAAGCAGTAGTGAATGAGACTACTTCCGCCCTAGGCAACTTAACAGAGGAGCAGTCTGCGATGCGGATTGTTGTGCTTCAAAATCGTCTTGTCCTTGACGTCATCCTGGCCGATAGGGGCGGAGCTTGTAGGGTCATCGGATCAAGTTGCTGTGTTTTCATACCAGAAAACTCGCCGTCAGTATATAAAGCCATAACTCGCCTTCATAAGATTATAAGCCAGATACACCAGAGTCCAGGCACCTGGACTTGGTCCGGTTGGTTCTGGAGCGTGTTGTCAGCCTGGGGATGGAGGATCCTATCCTTCCTAGGTATTGGCTTTCTCACACTATTCAGTTGCTGCTTATGTCTACAATGTGGGCCAGCGATTTGTGGTCTGTGTGCCACATCGTGTATCCCACCTTCAAGTTTTCGTTCAAGATCCCGGAAGAAGAAAGAAGAACAAATGATGCTATATGAACAGATCGATGGATTGATGAAGATTGATATCTCCTGAGGGTCCGTAGGGGACAAGGAGGGAATGAGGAAATATGAATTTTATGATCAGTTATGTCCCCTATCGTAGACCCCAACGGCTCCATGTGCATGCTACAAGTACATGTATGTTCCCTCCAGTTCCAGTTATGAAGACGCAAATACATGTGCGTCCACCGTCAACATGTCCTCTTTCAGATCCGCCATGAATGGGTCAGATATTCCATTCCTAAGTATGAAAGGCCACCGACTTTATGTGGTTCACTTTCCACATTTTACAGATTCAGGCGAGTAGGCCCTGAATTCTGCCATCAAGCTTTTTCCTGCCTTCTGCCTCTGAAAGCTCCAGTCCGAGCCCGCATCTGTATCCATGAACTTTGTCCTACTCCCTGCACGGCTAACGGTACCTGATCCGGCCGTTGCCTGCCAAAAACTGTATTTCACCTTCAAGATTATCTGCTCCGCTCCTCATCCGATGCATTCCTGTCTAGTAGTTTAGGTAAACATTCTTCCAGCTACCGAGCAAAGGGTCAGGCCTCACTGTCCTCATGCAAGTAATTCATAGCCCCTGTTACCATGGAAGATTCCTGCCCCCTCGCATCTCATGTAGACACTTAGACGCTTGTACACGCACTAACAGTCAGTATAGAATAGATTCCGCCCGAGAGACCTTTCCTTTTGGATAATACAGTTCTTTAAACATAAGATATTAGATATGATTTGGGATTAGGTTGACATGACCCCTCAGACTTCTGTCTCCACATGTAGAGCTAAATGTCAAGTCCCCTTCACCCTCTAGTTGCACGTCAATCACACGTCATATGGCTGCGCGCGCATCTCTGCCAAGTATTTTCTGCTGACATTGCAGGATTCTCTTATGGATCCACCCACTAGTGACATCATGTTTAATGACGTATCTAGTTACGCCTATATGTACGCCTTTTTCATTACGTATGTGTATTATTATCTGTACTATCAGCTGTTACGCCTCCTGCATCTGTCTTAATGTAATGCTTTTCATATAAATATCTTTACTTGTCAATAATGTATTGCCTTCCCTTCCTTATGGATCCACCCACTAGTGACATCATGTTTAATGACGTATCTAGTTACGCCTATATGTACGCCTTTTTCATTACGTATGTGTATTATTATCTGTACTATCAGCTGTTACGCCTCCTGCATCTGTCTTAATGTAATGCTTTTCATATAAATATCTTTACTTGTCAATAATGTATTGCCTTCCCTTCCTGAACCCTCGTGGTGATGGAATTTGAAGCCTATGGTTCGAACCGTAATTCCTTTGTAGAGGAATAAAGCCTTTCAGAACCTCTAATACCACGGATTCTGCCTCTTATTTATACTGAGTTATTCTTACTAGATTTTACCGCATAAAAAATAGTACCGGTAATGAAATATTTACCACAAGATTCTAAATTTGTTTCTCAATTTGGTATAAAGGCTCAAGAATGTTTTGTTCTTAATAATATGACTGGCTCTAATTTTCTGATGATATGGGATTCCTTTAAGGCAGCATCAACATTTTATCATTTTCTTCAATTTTGTTTCATATAAGAAGACATTTTTGGAAGCCCAATCAAATCACCTTCTTAAAAAAACCATAACTGGAGATTCAAATTCTGCATATTTATTAGAAAGCAGTGCAATAAATTATTGGGGCCAAAATAAGGTGGGAAAATTACTTGCAAATTATTTAAAAGTCAAGAAAGGTGGAACGAAAACTAAATCTGTAATTGCCAACAAAGGTGATGTCCTTTTTAAAGATGAAGATATTTTAAATTAATTTGTTCATTTTACACAAATTTATACAATCTGAAAACACAACATTCTTCATCAGACATATCTAACTATTTTCAGTGTATTCAATCCCCCAAACACAACACATTGACTTTGCTTCATTGGAAAAAATATATTTTATTAGCCAAATTAACTCAGGCAGTTGCTTTCCTACGAAAAGGGAAAGCTCGCGGTCTGATCTGTTTACAATTGAATTTTATAGTAATTTAGCAAAAATTATTCTTCCTAATCTTTTACTTTTATTTATTTTTTTCATAAAAAATGAAGCGTCTCGGTACTTTCCAGGAAGCGTTGATTTGTTTTCTTCCCAAAGACAGTAGCATTCTTAAACATTGTAAAAATTATTGGAACATCCTTAGGTAACACTGATTATAAGGTTTTTCCAAAAATATTGGCACTCCGCATTGATTCTATCTTGCCTGGTCTCATCGGTCCAGAATGTTCTTGTTTTGGCAAGGGTCTATTGGTATCTGATAATGTTAGTCTCTTTTTCAGTGTCTTACTTAAAACCTTCATGTTAGATCATCCTTTGGCTACTATTGCTTTGGATGCAGAAAAGCCTTTGACAGGATTGACCCGGATTTCATGTTTCAAGCACTAAAATATATTGTGGTTCTACCTAAATTACTTAATTTAATTTCTTTATTAGCTACAATTCCTAAAGCAGCCATATTTATTAATTGCATCCAGTAAGATTAATTCTCCTTGTGTAGAGGAGTATGCCAAAGATGTCCTTTGTCTCCTCTTTTTATTTAATATTGCGTTGGAACCCTTTTTAACCAAAATTTGGAAAGACCCAAACATTTCAGGATTTACAAATTGGAGACCAACACATAAAAATATCCCAAGGTGGGAGGAATCACACTGCCTCTCATACCAGTAGTTCATCTCATTGCATTCTGGTAAATGCAGTAAGCTTACTTTAAAATTGCTGTAGTTTTTCACCAAAGTTGGTGCAGGTAAAGCTGTTATCTCTAGACACATGTTTCTGGGTTTAGCCCTTCATCAGTAGAGCGCAGTAATAGAAGAGAGGAGAGAAAAGTCATCTGGGGTTGCTGAAATGCTGCCCAGGTCTTCACAGGTCACAGTACCACTCCACAGCTACAAAGGTGCATCCTAGATGAGCTTTTCAGCTCGTAAGCTCAAGAGAGTATTTTAAACACAAGGGGGGAGGGAGCACACTGCCTCTCATCCCAGTACGGTTCACCCTATTGCATTTTTGTAAATACAGTACGCTTACTTCAAAGTTGCAGTAGCTTGTCACTAAAGTTGTGCAGGAAGTACTTTTATCCCTAGACACCTGTTTCTGGATTTTGTCCTTCATTAGTAGAAAACAGAAGTAATAGAGAGCAGAGAGAAAAGTAATGTGGGGTTGCTGAAATGCTGCCCAAGTCCTTAGAGGTCACTGTACCATTCCACAGACACACAGGTGTATCCCAGGTTAGCCTGTCAGCCCTTTGGCTCTATGGAGTCTTTTAAACACAAGGGGAGCTCACTGCATCTCATTCCAGCACAGTACGAAAAATAGTAAAGTTAGATTTACCTTTGTGAATCGGGCCCTATGAATACATTCCAGCAAACTTGATTATCACGTTGCAAAAAAGCGATATGAAACAATCATGTATTCTATATTTGTCATTAACTGATTACAAGTTCTAACCTAAAAAATTGCATGCCTAGAATGGAAAAATCATTATAATTACAACATGGGTAGAGTCAATTGAAACAAGCCCTTCATTGCTGCCGCTAATGAGATCTGACGGGAAGTCTTAGTTGGTGAACATTTATTTCAAAGTGCTTTTGGCAACTGACACATTGAAGTTTACTTCCCATTGTGACCTTTGTTTATTGGCAGAGGCGACTCCAGGAGGGAGTGCCATGGGGCGGTGGGGCGGGGTGGGGAAGGGGCAGGGTGGAGGGTAGTAATCTCCGGCTCACGGCCAATGGGAGTAATGTAAATAAATAAATAAATAAAACAAATTTCATTGCGCGCGCTGAAACGCCAAATGCGTTTCGGCACGCGCAATGAAATGAGTTTTATTTATTTATTTACATCACTCCGGTCGGCCATTAGCCAGAGTTTACTACCCCCTACCCTGCCCCTCCCCCGCTTCACCGCCCCACGGCACTCCCTCCAGGAGCCGCTACTGGTCATTGGCCCTGGGACTCTGAAGGTAATTGTTGTCTCATAGAGAAACCCATGGCCAAGTACTTTTGCTGGCATACTTGAGGCAATTGTTAGCATGAAAGTACATGTGACAAAACACTGGCACTGGCACACTGGAAGTAATTCTTGGCATAATGGGAACTCATAGTAAAATACTGGAACTGGCATACAAAAGGTAATTCTTGGCATATGGAACACCTGTGGAAAAATGCTGGCATACTTGAGGAAATTCTTGACATGGTGTACCCATGGAAAGAGGCTCGTTTGGCACATTAGAGGTAATCTTTGACATAAAGGAGGACGATTTGACATATGGGAGAGTGGCAACCATGAAAAAATGTTGGGTTACATACTGAGGTAATTCTTTACATAAGGGTCCAGATGGATGGCACAAGTGTCAACAGTCTGACTCTTGCCATTTTTGGTATAAACTGGTACCCATGACATGTGAGTACTGATGACAAAACAATGGCCCTGGCACAAAGGAGGTCATTTTAGACTTAGGGCCTGATTCTCACGTCAGAGGCCCTGTAGTTGCAGGGGGGTCTCCGCACTCGGGCAGAATCTCTGCAATGAGAATATCCCATGTGCAGAGACTTCCCCACGAGTGCGGGGCCTCCTTTATGAGTGCGGAGGCCTTTTGTGAATCAGGTCCACTGGTGCATCCATGGCACATTTCCAACTGCTGGGGAGCATCAGGTTTCATTGGCTGGGCACTCCATTTAAATATTTAGTGCTGTGTCAGAGCGTATTTTTTTAACCAAATTTATGTGAAAAATGTGCTTTAAAAATCACTATTTAGCACCATTCTTTTCAAAATCTTCTTGGATTGGGAAACCAACTAGAAGAGGTCTGGCTCATTCACTTTACTTGCTCACAATCTAATCCAGGGCTAGCATTGTGCCTCCACACATTCAAAGATCAACTCAGCACCCTCATACAGGTGGTATCTAAAATAGACATTTGTGTTGCTTTACTTAACACAAAATTATTATGGAACAGCACTGTCAATTATTGTGATCTCATCAGGGTTAAAGGTCATCTGACATGGCTTCCAGGAAATGTAGGGTCAAGGTTCGTTTGATGCTACTTCATTTAATGTAATTAGGGCCAAAGGCTGTGGGATGTCACTCTCGCTATATGATGAATCAACAGCCATGTTTATGGGATTATTTATACAATGGACTGGCTAGGATTCCATTAGCAAAATGGAAAATTAGGTGGCTAGGGAGCAGAGGCTGATTCAAAATAGTTTATTTTCATGTCTGTGAATCTTTTATACCCGAATGTTTTGTGTAGCTTGATAATAATGGATTTCTTATTTTTAGGCAGATTCTGATATATGCAATATTTTTCAGTGAATAAAACATTGCCAGGGGATCTTCAGTGCAACATTATTGATCTCAGTCTTTCTACCGCAGGAGGTGCATTTTGTTTCGAATCCATTGATATTTTACCCAGCGGCGCCTACCCTTTTTTCCTCCCCCACTGCGATATAACGATTTTAAAGAAATCTGAATGTGTAAACGTAACTAAAAAAAAAGGCTTCTGTAAATCAATATTCAGTTCAACAACAGTTTTTTACCTTTTCAGATCACATGCTTGCTTTACCCAAATTGTCCAGATTAATTTGAGCAGCATGCATTCTCATTTACACAGACCACTCTGGTTAGATTTAATGATTATAATTTTCCAGGCGATGCACTGAAATATTGCAAAGGTTATCTTCATTAATGCTCATAACCCTGACGTTCCAGCTTCCAGGGACAACTCCATTTGCTGTGCTCACGCGGTGGAACCAAACATAGCCCCGGTCCATGCTCTGACAACACTGCCTACTGATCCGGTGGAATACCCCATTATGCTGATTGCAGCTGGATAATATGAGGTGCAAATGTGCGTGGCGGAGAATTGGCATATTTAATCACAATTTAGCATATTAGTTTATTTTTAATATCGGGGACTGCTTTGTGATTATTGGAGGGCAAGTGTTATATAAGAGGGCACTCTAGGATGGAATTCAAGATGAGAGGACTGGGGCTGCTTATAGGTAGCACAACAATTTTCATTTTGTAACTTCTTACAGAAAAAGTAGAAAATTAGCCCCTGCAAATTTGGGGGCATATCAACAACAACCGGCGATAATTATCGCTAAGCGCACTTAGCGCTAGGATAATTATCGCCGGCTAGCGTTGATTTTTATCGCTGAGATAGCGTGCTATTAGCAACGCTTATCTCAATAGCGATAAAAATCCTCACGCTAAGTGGCTAACGTGAGATTATCGCTGGATACCCAGCGATAATCTCACGTTAGCTTGTTGATAGGGACAGACAAACTTAGCCATGATATCCTCCTTCCATAGGATATCATGGCTAAGTCAGAAAAATACCAGACGTAAAAAAGCAGCGTTAACCGCAGTTAGCGCTGCTTTTTTTGTCTCTAACAGGGTTAGCGATATTCTTGATAATAGGAGAAATGTCGCTTAGCGACATTTCTCCTATTATTTTACTCTGGAACGCCCCCTTTGCATCTCATTAGAGATGCAAGGGGAAGCGTAGAGTAAAAGGGTGCTAACATGCAAATTTGCATGTTAGCACCCTGTTGTTGATAGGGTGCTAGTTTTATCTCTGCTTTTTTGGCTTTTAAAGCCAAAAAAGCAGAGATAAAGCCCTTGTTGATATGCCCCTTAGATCGTTATACTTACTCAAAGTGAGGAACTACGGAGGTTTCTGTGTGTAGATGTTACTCACCTACAAAAGTTAGAAAGTCAACCAAATGTCCAGAATTGTCCACAGTCATTTGACACATCAGTGATAGGGAAGTGTGGTGCATATTATCAAGGACGGCATTAAAATTATCGCCGGATTAGCGGCAGAAAACTGCTGCTAAAGCAGTAATAATGGGCTTGATAATATGCCCTGGAGAATTCCCATAGAAGCCCATGTTCACACCAGAACATGGACTTCTATTGGAATTCTCACGGGCATATTATCAAGCCCATTATCGCCGCTTTAGCGGCAGTTTTCTGCCGTTAAACCGGCGATAATTTTTAACGCCGTCCTTGATAATATGCCCCTGTGTATTTCCAGGGGTGTGGTGAAAACCCTCAATGTTATACTTGTGTCGTTAATTTGCAAGCCTTTCCCACACTTTCATGCACTTCTGAAGTTTGAATGGATGACCTAGGAGCAAATGGTTCTGTGTGGACTATAAAGAGTGAGAAAGTGCCCCTTTGTGTGTGACTTAGTGAATGAGTGTTAGACCTGTGTTAATATTGATAGAACCAATGCCAATGTTTATAGTAATAAATTGCATCTAAGAATGAAATCACACTGATATCGAATTCACCCGTCATGACCTCTCCATCAACACTGACTCAGAAATACGTGGTCAGGCAGGATCTGCGAACTAGGCCTGAGGTTACTGATTGACAGGCCACAGGTGGGGGTGGCATGTAGCTGGCAGACGCCCTTGCAAACAGGAAAATCAGGTCAATCCCACAAAAAGGCGGAGCAACGGCACAATGCTCCATGGAGATTACCCCAATAATGCACACATGGGGTGCGTGCATTCCCAAAACACCATAAAGTCAGATGCCACATGAAGTTAGAAACACACAGCCAATCAGGTATATGCAGAGATGACGCTGCTCTCATGCCGGACATCTGGACACATTACTCTGGCCCCCATTGTGTCCAGGCAAGGAAAAAGGCCCACCAGCATTTGTTATCAGGGGCCTTATTGATGACTCCACAGACAAGGCCCGCATTCTTTTACCAAAAAAGGATCGACTGAAGTACATTATGGTACCCAAAGAAATGTGTAAAACCCTGTTGACATTGATTGGACTTTGAGACAGTCCTCAGACCCGCTTCTGTAACTTTGCTCCCATCCGAAGTGTTTAATTAAACCAACTGTTTGTGTTTTGACAAACGCCTCGTCTTTTGTTTTTTCAAGGTAAATTCATATTCGAACAACTGTCAACCTTAGGGTGGCGTTCCCTCAAACTTTTTGCCTTCCTTCTCTTTTTTTGCTGATCTCGATTTTCCTGGCCTTAATGCACATTACCACTACCAACCAGTGCTAAAGTGCGTTTGCTCTCCCCTTTAAACATGGTGAAATCGGCTTACACCCAATTGGCATATTTAATTTACTTTTATGTCCTTAGTAATGATTTTAGTACTGCAGTCCTCCACATCCTGCATTGAATCCCTCTGTTCAACATCAAGGGTTCATAGGGTCTTTACGGCATTCTGCAATCAAAAGCTCCACACTCAGTTTGAGCTTGTGACCACAATTGGCAATGCTTGGCAAGGACCTCCACTTAGTCCTCTGCCAAGATACTCCACTATACCCCAATCCCACTACACATACTTCCTGGGCCTGTAAATTAAATTCTACTAGTAGACTTGCAGTACTGATTGTGCCACCCACTTAAGTAGCCCTTCAGGTATGCCATTGAAGCCTGTTTCTGCAGCGTTAAACTGCATTTTAGACCCGGCAAAAGAAACCTTTTCCAGGGCCCACACCTTCCTGTTTAGTACAAATAAGTCACTCCTTGGGGTAGGCCCGGGCAGCCCAGAGGTCAGGTTGCAATGTATTTAAAAAGCTGGACATGTACATTAAGGTTTTGCATGTCCTAGTGGTAAACAAATCTTACATTTGTTTTTCACTACTTCAAGGCCTACCTCTCCCATAGGATAACAGTGGAATTACATTATTACATTTAATAAGCTGTAACTTCCAAATGTGGACAGCTAACCAGTTAATTTTGATGTCTTTAGAATTGCAAAAAAAATCCTCTCTTGTGGTAAAGGTGGATTTTGAAAATGACACTTTTAAAAATACGGTATTTTCCTGCCGTAACCATTGAGTGCCTGCCACCTATCTCTAGGTCACATGACTAAGTGTAGCTGACATTTGGGCTTTGTGTATTCCTTCTGGACAACCACACACAATAGAGAGCTAGGTGTGCCCGAATGGGCCATCACTGACTGGATGAGAGGGAGGAGTTGGGCACAGCCCCCCTTATACTTGAATAGGCTGTGTTCTGCCTCCATGCAAAGGGCGGCATTCCAGTGGCAGCTTGCAGTGGTTACGCTGTTTGGCGGAGAGGTGGGGCGGGGGTGGGGCTGGGTGGGGGGTAGTGGAGTCCGACATACAACGGCAGGTATTTATTTATTTATTTATGTTTACCTTTGCAGTCATATGTCGGACTCCACTAGCTCCGCCTCCCTGCCCCACAGAGGTACTGCTGCGAGCCGCCACTTCTGCATTACCCCTGCTGTCATTATGGATCCAGAGCAGGGCAGGCAGAAAACCTGTGCACGTCAAAGGGTAACCTCTGGAAGCTTATTTCACTGCAAAGGAGGAACTTGGTATAAATATTAGACCTTAGACACCAACTCTTCAGTATACTTGCGGACCTGTGGAGAATCTGCCAAGTAAAAGGACTGCCGTGCTGCTCATAAGACTGCCACATTGCTGGACTGCTGCTTTGAATGACTACTGCCCTCTTACTTGGTTAAGAAGGACTGGACCGGCATCTGTTCAATCCACAACCTCAAGGGCTAGTTGGCTGGCCTCCTGACTAGAGTGTCAGGGACAGAAGGCATCAATAGCCTTGAACCCAGCACCTGGACTCTGTCATCTGTGAGTTGTATCCTGCCAAGTGGTGCCACCCCAGTCCTGGGCCCTTGGAAGCAAGCCTTAAGGTGCTCTGCCAGCCGATCTGTGGATTCAGCAGAACTGAAGCATCTCCTCTGCTGCACAGTGCAACCCCAAGCAGAACCAATGCCTCACCTCCGCTGCAAGGATTCTTCAAGCGCAAGGACTCCTCGTTGGCTTCACAGTCTGCATCTGAACCACTACTGCGCAAACGCCTCCATGATGCAGGCCCTCACATCTCTCATTGACCGCAGCCTCGACGATGTCATAGCATCTTGCCTCACAGCTCCTCGGAACTGACGCATTGCCTCGGCTGAGTGATGCATCCTAGACAGTGGACTTTGCATCACAAGCCCTTGTCAAAGGGATCCTCAACAACAACTAAGGAGATTGCATCGCAGCTTTGCAGCTCCTTGGCACCAACACATCTCCTCGGCTTCGCTACACATCCTCGACAAAGGACCTCGCAGCGCTCCGCAACCAGGATTTAAGGCACTCTTGTTCAGAAAACCTAACTGGATCCCATCACAGTTGGCCTGAACTTGTAACTTTGTCCCGGTCTGTGCTTTTTTGTGCTATTCTGACTGAGATCTTTAAACATGTGTATCTCTGGTTCTACTGTTTGGATGTTTATCATTTTGGTCTTGTTTTATTTATTAAAGTCTACTATTTTTCTAATCTGGGGTTGTATCCCTTTTGTTGTGTGATTTCATTTTATTACTGTTTGAAATGTTGCACAAATACCTTACTACACATTGCCTCTAAGTTAAGCCTGACTGCTCTGTGCCAAGCTACCAGGGTTTTGAATACTGGTTAATTAAGTGATTGCTTGTTGCTTCACTCTGACAAAGATTGTGGTTCCTGCTCAAGTAGGGATTCACCCCCACCTCCAGTAACGCAATTTCTTACACTGTGATCTGTGGTGACGATTTGGACTTATATTTGTTTTTATTGCCTTACAGAACGTTTGAGCTACACTACCATCCCATATAATAATTTGAGACCATTTAGAGTTTTATACATTCTACCTAGTTTTCTAATTGGCAGATGTTGCTGTTTTCTAAATTTAAGTTTTCTATCTTATTGTCTCATACCATGGATGTGGAGAGGCTAATTTTGGATAAGCTCAGCAGGGCTGAGCTGCAGAAACTTTGCAAGGAGAGGGGTCTAGGTGGAGGATAGAAAGCCACAAAGCTGGACCCTCAGATAGCTCTCCATGACTATGGGGAAGTCACTAGGAGGCAATCCCAGCTTGAGGACTCTGAGTATGAGGATCGTAATGTGAAATATCCTCATAAAGGGGAACTTTTAATGGGAATGGAGGATGACCTGGCTATCTGCCTTGAGGTAGAGCTCCCAGATGAGGAAGTTCCCCCACTGAGAGAGCGCGCCCACAGTGAGGGCAGATAGCAGTGTGTATTCCAGGAATTTGTCCCTGGTGGAGCTGGTGGACAGGAAAGCAGAACTGGACTTCAGACTCCAACTGGCCAAGCTTAAAATAGAGAAAAGAAGGCTGAGATTGCGTTGGAAGAAAAGAAAGTGCTGCTGGAGCATGACCGGAGCCTGAACGAACTGGAGATAAAAGCTAGGCAACCACAGAATCCAGCAGCAATAGTGACAGCTTACCTTTAGTGTATGAAGGTGACAAGATGTCTGTATACACAAGGACCTGCTACCTAACTATGTGGTGGCAGATGATATTTACAAATGTTTTGCTGCATATGAGGTAGACCAGAGGGTGCACAAGATCCCAGAGGAGCACTGAAGGGGGGTGGCTTGTAGAACATATTCCTACAGGGGGAAGGGATATACTACTCACACAAGTGGTAGATAACCACACCAAGAATGCCACCATAAAAGCCATCTATGTCACCAAATTTGGGCTGACCCCTGAGAAATACCACCAGAGGCCCAGGGGCAGCCACAAACTCCCAAACCAGGCTTGGGTAGATTTCCTGTATTACTCTAGTAAGGCACTGAGTGGTTTGGTGAGAGCAGCAAAGTTAATGATTATGATTGGCTGTACAACCTGATTCTTAAGGAGCACATGCTCAATTTATGTTTTACAGAGCTGTAGCAGCACCTGGTGGATAGCAATCTGACTGATCCCAGGAAGCTTGCTGAAGAGCAGACATCTGGGTCAGTACCAGGGTGTTCAAGAAAGCATCTGGAGGGGAGTCCCAAAAGAGTGGTCGGGGTTCCCACCAGAAGATTGAGGGGTAGATAAAAGATAAAGGAGTCCAAACAAGGCCCCCAACATAGTTTGCAGTGGAAAGGATCCTATTCACAATCTGGCCACCAAAAGAAAGGTTTTAAGGACAAAACTACTAATAAGTATGTCCCTAAGTGTTACGAGTGATACCAGTATGGGGACATCAAGAGAAATGCTACGTGTTCCAAGAGGGCATAGCTCCCCCAGTGGTGGCCAGTCTTAGGGATTGGCCAGTGTAGCGCTTGGGGAGGAGAGGATCCCAGTCATTGTGGTGGGGGGGCAGATGAGATTATCTTAGTGTCCCTGGTTGAGGTACCTAAGACCCAAATGCCTGCCGATACATCCAAGTATAAGCAGTGGATCACTATAAAGGGGCAGAAGGTGGAGTCTCTGAAAGACACAGGGGCCAGTATAGCTGCTGTCAGGTGTCATCTGGTGTCCTCAGAGTAGTTTATACCTGATACATTACACCAGGTTGTAATAGCACACAATCATGAGAGCCACTACCCATTGAGGGTGATCTCAGGTTCTCTTAAGGTAGCTGTGAGACTTGCCATACCTGTGGATTGTTTGCTAGCGAATGACTTGGAGCACACTGCCTGGAAGGAAGTGAAGCTGAAGCAGCACCTGCAGGTTTTGGAGCTGTCTAAGTGAATTTGCCCGACCACTTAGACTATAGTTGCCTGGGAGGAGAGTCAAGAGTGTCTGGAGCCTGGAAAAATGGCCTAGGCATCTGTGAAAAAGGGAAGGGCAGGAGGTGTGGGCAACCAGTCTCTGAAGTTACTGGGCACCGGAGGAGGCTGCCCTGGAGCCTAAAGGGGAGAACATTGCATTTCCTTGCTGGGTGGCACGTTTAGGGTGGGCCCACTAGGGAGAACTTCTGCAAGGCACAGAAAGAGTGCCCAACCCTAGAGGGGCTGAGGTGGTGGTTTGGAAACCACATAGCTGGTGACACCTCTGGAAATCACCTGATCTACTGGGAAAACAACCTCCTTTACGGTTAGCCTAAGGTGCCTGTAGAAGGGCAGCACATATGCTGGTGGTCCCCCAATGTTACAATGCCTTATTACTGGGTTTGGCTCATAAGTTAGTCTTCGCAGGACATCTAGGGCAGGCAAGAAATTTGACAGACTTGTAACCCACCTTTATTTGTTTGCCCTGGATGAGGACAGCCTCAGATGATTTCTGTAGGACTTGTCTCACCTGCCAAGCCAGTGGGAAGACAGGGAAGAAGCACAAGTCTCCCGAACTCCCATGCCTGTCATTTTGGCACCCCCTTTAAGAGGGTGGGCATCTACATTTTTAGGCCCTTGGATCCCAAAAATGCCATGGGCAGCAAGTTTATCATGTTTTTGTTGATCATGCCACACGATACCCAGTGGCCATCCCTCTGACCACCATAACTGCATTTGCAGTGGGTAGGGTCTTGATGGGGATTTTTAAGTGAGTGGGTTTCCCCAAGGAATTGGTGTCAGACAGTGGCACCAACTTCATGTCCCTGCACATGAAGTCAATGTTGAATGACTGTGGGGTAAGCTAAAACTTTTCCACAACTTACCACTCACAGGCTAATGGGCTTGTTGAGAGGTTCAACAATACCCTAAAGGGCAAGATTATGGACCTACCAACGCCCTTGAGGCAGAAGTGGGATGTCCTCTTGCATACCTACTCTTTGAATACAGGGAAATACCACAGAAAGGAGTTGGGTTTAGCCCTTTTGAACTACTCTATAGTAACACTGTAGGGAGACCTCTCAGGTTGGTGAGGGAGTATTGGGAACAAGCTCTCAAGAAGCTCCCTCAGGACGTGGTTAGCTACATGCTAACCCTCTCCAACCAAATGCAGAAATTCTGGGAGAAGGATTCCAAGATCTTAGAAGCTAGCCAGGAGGTGATGAAGCAATGGCATGACAGGTCGAATTTCAGCCTGGCCAGAAGGTATGGGTGATGGAGCCAGTTGAGCCCAGGGCCCTTCAAGATCATTGTACAGGGACCGATGAGGTGATTGAGAGGAATGGGGAGGCCACCTACCTGGTGGGAGCTCAAGTCTCCATGAACCCCCTCCTGGTCCTCCGCCTCAAATGCCTGAAGTCTCAATGTGAGAGGTCTTAGACCATGATGTCATTGGTGAGACATGATGGAGTGGAGGAGGAGAATGAACCTCTCACTGATCTTCTGGAATGCAAGGAGAAAGATAGGTCAGAGGAGGGTGTACACCCCTCCCAAACTCTGACCCCAGAGCAGCAAAGGGGCTGATGCCAGGTGTTTGGATAGTTTACCTTTCTGTTCTCCCTCACTCCTGGGCTTACATACTTTTGTATCCATGATATTGACACTGGTGACAGTCCCCTGTCCCAAAAAATCTACAGACTGTCAGACAAAAGGAGGACGAGTATCAAGGAGGAGGCCTCTACGATGCTGGAGTTGGGAGTCATTGATCACTCCAGTAGTCCCTAGAATAGCCCAGTGGTGCTGGTTCTAAAGGCTGCACCACCGGGCACCACATCAGAACTCTGGTTCTGTGTGGAGTACAGGGGGCTCAGTTTACTCACAAATACTGATGCTCACCCCATCCCCCGAGCTGATGAGCTCATTGATTAGATGGGGGCTGCCAAGTTCCTGACTACTTTTGACTTGACTTCCAGATACTAACAGATTGCCCAAACTGCAGGGCATAAAGAGATGTTGGAATTTACCACACCAGAGGGCCATGTTCAATTCAATTCAATATAATGCCCTTTGGTCTGAGAAATGCCTCTGCCACCTTCTAGAAGCTGGTGAACCAGGTTTTGTCTGGAATGGAGGCTTTCAGTGGTGCTTACTTGACTGACATAGCTGTCTTCAGTATCATCTGGGAGGACCACCTGTTTCACCTCCAGGAAGTGCTTCGGGATCTACAACAGGTAGGCCTGACTATCAAGGCCAGTAAGTGCCAAATAAGGTAGGCATCTATGGTATACTTGAGACACTTCCTTGGTGTAACCCCTCCAGGCCAAGATAGAATCCATCATGGCCTAGGAGCACCCCAAAACGCAGACAGAAGTGTGTTCCTTCCTTGGCCTCACTGGTTACTACAGGAGGTTTGTCAAGGGATATTGCCCCCTTGACTGAACAAACTTCCAAGAAGCAGCCAAAAAGTGATCTGGACAGAGGCCTATCAGAAAGCCTTTGACTCCCTTAAACAGGCCATGTGAACAGCTCCTGTACTCAAGGCCCATGATTTTTCTAAGGCATTTATTGCTCAAACTGATGCCTCAGCTCATGGCATAGGAGCAGTATTGTTGCAGTTAATTGAGAAGGGCCTAGACCAGCCTGCACCCATCGTCAGTAGGAGGTTTCTTCCCCTGTAACATAGGTGGAGGGCTATCGAGAGAGAAGCTTTTGCTGTGGTCTGGGTACTGAAGAAGCTGAGACCATACTTGTATGGAACTCACTTCCGGGCTCAGACAGACCCCAGGCCCCTCAGATGGTTGTTGCAGATGAGGGGTGAGAATCATAAATTGTTGAGGTGGTCCATCTCCCTCCAGGCAATGGACTTTACGGTAGACTACCGTCCTGTGTCAGACCATGCCAATGGTGATAGTCACGCCAGGTTTTTCTGTCTTAGTGATGAGAACTCCCAGGAGGTTGGGTAGTTCTCCCCACTTTCGGTTGGGGGGGGCACGTGTTAGACTTGTCTGCCTTTGGGTTGTCTCCCCCAAACAAATTTCTTTCTTACTCTATTTTTGCTGATCTCAATGTTGCTGTTTGTAGTACTCTTTACCACTGATGTCTAATGCTAAAGTGCTTTTGTCCTTTCCTTTTCACCCTTTAACTGCTGAGCCCCCCGGTGTTGACCCCTTTTTTGGGTTAGTTTACGCTTAGGGCTCCATAACCTTTTTACCATATAATGTATCCATGGAAAATGTGCGTCCTTTTTTTACAACGTCCTGGGGATTCTAAAGGTACCAAGAGTTTGTGGATTTCCCTGAAAATAGGCAAAATATAGTAAAATTTTGAATTATAAAAAAAATAGGGAAAAATTGCTCCAGATAAAAGTCTGTGGTTCTATTTCCTAAGAATGGCATCCACAAACAATTTAGGGGATATTCTCAAAAACGTGTGATAATCAGCGCAAAATTAGCTTAACACAACTTTGCACATCGCAGTCTATCGCAGGAAAATAACACCGTGGTAACGGGGTATTCTCAAGCCGGTGGTACCATACGATAGGCTCACGAGAACGCGTCAAATGTCCGCAATAAAGTCAATGCAACGCCGCAAAAATTCGAAACATGATCGCAACAAAAGCTGCCAAGGGGCCAATAGCGATACAAAAATCATCGAAAACAAGCAACAGGACTTCAATTCCAAAGCGCCATGCGGGAAAATGCACTATAAAAGCAACAAAAAAAAGGGAGAAAAAAGAAACTGCGTAGCACCATGGATTCACCCAGACTGAGTGCAGAGGCCAACTCGAACCCCACAAGCCCCACAGACCACCAGCAAGGAACCTCGTGGTTGGGGAAGGCCAAGGAGAAGAGGAAGAGGCAGACGGAGTGCAGTCCGCCGGAAAACCAGATCAGCGTCACGGAGGTGACAGAACACTACCATTCACTGAACGTTACTATGACAAACGTGAATGCAGTCGGAGTTTCGAGGACGTCTATGGAGGAGGACAAGAGGCACTGGCATGATGTGAAAAGTCAAACCAAGCACAAACCCGCTGCTAACAGGAAAGCAGCAACGGTGACAGGAGGTGGGAGTCCTGCGCCACAGGAGGAGCTGGAGGAAACGGAGGCCACACTCATCAGGGTGGAGACGGCGCAAGGAGTTGGGAGTCCGGACACAGCTCGATAGGACCTGACACAACATCAACAAGGTGAGTAACGACCAGGGCCTGGGAGGACGGGGGGAGATGGGCACAATGGCACACATGCACACTGATGTGTAGCACACTGTGTAGGAGAGTAGGATCTGCTTCTTATAGTTACCCCCACTTTTTGCTGATGTTTCACTGTTTTCGACGTAGTCTGGCTGGGATCCTGCTATCCAGGACCCCAGCCTAGCTGCTTTCTCCTCTAAATTGATTGCATGTACTTTAGGTACCTCCAGAGGCCTCTCAGGGGCTGCAGCATGTAATATGCCACCCCTGGTAGACCATTCAAAATGACACAATAGGTCTGCTACAGCAGCCTGTGTTAGGTGGTGCATGCACCCCTTACTTAGATATAGGATCACTATATCTACTCCCTATCACTGCACATAAAAACCTATCAGTCACCCCTATGGCAGGCCTTATCAATCCTGAAGGCAGGGTGCTGGGGTGAATGTGAGAGGGTGTACCTGCATGAGCAGAGCCCCTCTGCAGTCTTCGGAACCTCTATTCCGGGGAGGCAGCCAACCATATACTCTTAAGTGCATTATAATCCCGGGGTAAATGCTAACTTTAAAACGGCTGCATAGAAACCTGTTGTGTTTGGTGTCAAACACCTTGGAATCATACCTCCACACCAGTAACTGAGAAATATGACAACACCGGAACACCCGGTACCAGCTTTCTCGACCCTGGCATCACAAGATGGATGCTGCCAGTCACAGACACGAGTCTGCCCTCCTGCTACTGGATGAAACTCCGGTAGGAGATGGCTAGACAATAGGTTTCCTGTCACAGGGAGGTGTAACCACCTCCCAGACAGGCTTTAGTGTATTCGGGCTGGGTGGGTGCACTCCAAGAGTACTTCGATGTCTGCACTGGGGGCACATTTGGTGTCCCTGTGCATAGTCCAGCTCAAACTGGTTGCAGGAGCCATTTGCTCCTGCTCTTGCAGGAAACTGGACAAAGGCCATGGGTGTGGCCACCCCTCTGTCCTGACCCTCCCATAGGTGGGTCCACAGAGCTTGTCCCACCCCTACCTTGGGTATAAAGTAGGAGCCCCTGGCTACAGGACTTTAGATTTACCTGGATGAAACTCTGCTACAGAAACCAAGTACTTCGACTATCTACACTTCGTTGGATGACTGAAGAATCTCCCTTGGAGTAAAGGAGTTACTCCCCCACAAGGCAGGTGCCTGAAACCCATCTGACCGGTTTGCATCTACGCAACTCCTGAAGGACTCCGAAGATTTCTGCAACACAGGAGGTGGGTTCCTGTGGTCTCTGAGGTAACCTGTGCTCTCAGCAACTCTGAGATCCACATCCCTCATGGAGACCATGCAACCCGAACCCCTGGGCACCGTGTACATTTGCAGCAGCATATGCTTTTTGGTGATCCCTGAGGCTGTGCTTTGGGCTACTTGTAGTCCTGAACCCGAGCAGTGTTTCCACTGAAGATTACTGGCCTACACTCCACGAGTGTTCCGTGGGCTGGTATTTTGTGATTCAGCTCAAGGTCCCTTTGCAATCCCTGGTCTGTCGACCTGTGGGTCCCTGTGAAGGTAACTTTAACTTTCAGTGGGCTTTCCTGGTTGCTCCAGATGTGCCCTGACTCTCCAGCACTTGGGGAGTCCCCAGGACCTTGTTGGTCCTCACCAAAGCATCTTTTCTCTGACCGCGTGAGTTGCAGTTGCCAAGGCTTGTTGGTCACAAATCCAGACACTGAACCCCCAGCACTCAACATCCTTCGTGAGACAGCTCACCTGTGGACTTTGGTCATCGGCGACATCTCCTGGACCTCGTGGCTGCAGATTCAAGCTTCACCTCTTCTCATCTGAAACACCCAACATAGTTGAGCATTCGTCTTCCGAGCCCCTGGTCACTCTGAAGTGACCCAGACTCTGTCCCCTCTGCTTTCAGATTCTTCTCAGCTCTGATCCAGGCTTGGATCACACCGGACACTTTTCATCTTCCCGGCAGCAGCACTTCTTCGCATCACGCCACTGAAATCAGCGGGCGTTTCCAACACCACTTGACCCCTATGCACCCGGCTCTCCTGGGATTGGTAAAAATGGTACCTCGGTACTCTCAGGTGCTGGCCTTATAACCTTCTATGTTCCAAACGGTTTGCTTGTAGTCCTCTCTTAAGTGTCCTTAATCTTTAAAATTCCAACCGCGACTTTCCCATAGAGTTGTACGGAGCTCGCGGCTGTGTTCTCACACTGCACACGTCCTCCTTGGGTCCCCTGTGTCACTACTTTGGGTAGTTCCTTGGGGTCCCAGCAATTCTACGTGCTCTAGGCACTGTGTGTAGTCAAGTCGTGGTGGTTATACCACTTTCTTAGTATATGGTTCGGTCTTCCCCTGGAGCCTGCTGTGTATTGTGCTATTTACTGTCGTTCTAGTGCTTTAATATTGTGTACCTTGTTTTCTAATCTCATAAAGAGGTTAGCAGAGAGTGTTTAGTAATAAATACATATATTTCATATATACCTTGTGTGGTTCTCCTTTCATTTGGTCATTCAGGAGGTTATAATCTGGTAAACCAAGCTGCTTTACATTCCTTCGAGACTTAGCCTGAAGGCTGCTCTCCATAGCTACCACTAGGATAGCTTTCAATAAAGGTGATCTAATCATCAATAAGGGTAGTTTGGACTGGTGCAAGGTGCCCACTTTAACTAGTGGACAGCATATACCAGGCCAACTTCTCACATTGGTGTGCAGCGGTTGGGTTTCAAACTTGCTATTGCTTTACCAGATAATCTCATTGAGTGAGTAACGGAAGACCACTAAAGGTACTTAGGTACATATAAATCAAGGCTAGACTAAAGTAAGTTGTACTGAACTTAGAGGTGGGTAAGTCAAGGGTCCAGCACACCCTTTCTCCAACTCAAGAGCGTTTAGTAGTTACAACTAGGTTAGGTAGGTGCCACACCACATAATACTAGAATGTCTTCTAGGGCAGAAGCCAGTGGGCCTCTGACAACTAAGTATGACCATATCCCATTCCAAGAATTGGGGTCTATGTGTAGAGCTAGGAAACTGAAGACAAGGAAAAATCCATGCACTCAACGCCTAATAAAGGCTTTGCTTTTCGATGACCTCAGAAAGACCCCAGGGTCTGATGAGGCAGGCAAGTTGGGTGGGACAGCAGAAGATGAAAGGCCAGGAAGTGAAAACATCTATGACCAGGACTCTGATGCTGGCCAGGAGGATCAAGATGATTCTAACCTGGACAATCCAATTATTCCTGAAGGAGAGGGAGGAGGCCTCAGTGGTCCTCTCTTTACCCCACCTGGAAGGGTTAATAGTTTACCAAGAAGATAAAGATCTCCTTCTCAGGAATCTAATCATTCTGGTACTTCTGTAGGGACCTCTGTTTCTCATAGGACCTCTGCTCCTCATAAAAGGGAGTCCTCTTATGAGAAGAAGTGCCAGCCAACTGATTGACTTTGAGAGAGCTTAGCTCAGAATCAAGAGAGAGAAAATAGATAGGGAATCCCTGGAGCTTCAGAGAGCTTCTAAAAAGTTGGCGCTAGAGCCCTGTGGTAGCAGCAACAGTGTCCCTAGAGGTAGAGAAGATACTCATGACCATAGGAACCTGAATAAGATTGTCCCTCCCTACCAGAGTGGTGATGACATCCACATATTGATAACTGCACTGCAGAGGGCCTGTAAAGTACAGAGGGTCCCTCAGGAGCAGTGGGCAGCAATCTTGTGGCTCTCCCTTGCAGACAAAGGTAGAGACAAGCTCCTCACTGTTAGAGAAGAGGATGCAGATAATTACAAAGTCTTGAAGAGTGCTCTGATTGATATGTGTTTGGCTTAGCCTCTGAACAATACAGGATTAAGTTCAGAGATACCCAAAAGGCACAGACTCAAGACTGGGTTGACTTTGTAGATTGTGCTACTTAGGCTCTGGAAGGCTGGTTACTTGGCAGTAAAGTGTGTGATTTTAAAGGAGTGTACAATTTAATTATGAGGGATCAGATCCTTAATAATTGTCAAAATCAGTTGTTGCATCAGTACCTGGGTGAGACAGAAGGTTCAGAACCAAGGTGGTGACTCCAAGAAGCAAGCTTCTAAAAACTCTGATAAGGGCGGGGAGAACGGTAAAGACCAGAAGTCTTCTCAAGGGCCCCTAAAATCTGCATCTGGTGGGGAGTCACAATCCAAAAAGGGAAAAGGTAAGAAAACCATGGTGTCAAATCTGTAAACAGAAGATCCATTGGACAAGTGATTGTAACAAGTCTAAGGACTCACCTCCAGCCACCATTGCCCCTAAGGCAACTGTTCCCCTAGCTCAGCTCCAAGTGGTGGTACTCAGAATAAGGGTGTAGTAGGGTTAACCCTGGGATGTGAAATGGACTCTGGCCAAGTCAGAGTTCCTACTCAGGCTGTACTGATCTGTGATGGAGGCATGGATATTGCCTCCCTATTTGTCTGTCCCAGTAATCTGAGCAAATACAGACAGCAGCCTTTGATAAATGAAAAAGAGGCCTTGGCATTCAGGGACACAGGAGCAAGTGTCACCATGGTGACAAAAGATCTTGTGTCTCCTGAGCAAATCATACTTGGTGAGATGTACCAAGTGACCAATGCTAGCAATGTCAGGACAGACCATTCCTTGGCAGTTGGTAATTTCACCTATGGAGGGGTAACTGGCCCTAAGAAGGTTGTGGTAAGTGCTAACCTCCCTTTTGAATGCTTGTTGGGGAATGATTTAGAAACTTCAGCTTGGGCTTAGGAGTTTGGTTATACCTCTGAATTCTAGGGGCTTCCTATTGACACTAGAACATGACATTCCCTTAGCAGGTCACTTTGGCCAAAACAAGACTTGGGACAGAATTGTCCCTCACTTTTATTGGCCTCACATGTCTGAAGACACCAAGGAGTTTTGTCGCTCCTGTGTCACCTGTCAAGCCAGTGGTAAGGCTGGTGGTACAACAAAGGCCCCCCTGATACCACTACCTGTGGTGGGGGTTCCCTTTGAGAGGGTTAGGATTGAGATAGTTTGTCCCATGGATCCTCAAACTGCATCAGGGCACAGATTTATACTGGTGGTGGTGGACCATGCCATTAGGTATCCAGAAGCAATTCCCCTTAGAATTACCACAGCTCCTGTGGTGGCAACGGCCCTCCTGGGAATCTTTTCCATAGTGGGTTTCCCTAAGGATGTAAGATCAGACTGAGATACAAACTTCATGTCTAGTTACGTGACTGCTATGTGGAAGGAGTGTGGAGTAAATTACAAATGAACCACCACTTATCACCCACAATGCAAGGGGTTAGTTGAAAGGTTCAACAAAACCCTCAAGGGCATGATTAAAGTCTCCCAGAAAAGCTTAGGCGCAGATGGGACATACTTTTGCCCTGCCTTCTCGTTGCCTACAGAGAGGTTCCTCAGAAGGGGGTTGGTTACAGCCCATTTGAACTTCTGTTTGGACATCCAGTTAGGGGTCCATTGTGTCTAGTGAAGGAGGGATGGGAGTTATCTCTCAAACCCCCTAAACAGGATATTGTGTGCTGTGTACTTGGTCTCCGCTCCAGGATGGCTGAGTACATGAAGAAGGCAACTAAAAACCTCGAGGCTAGCCAGGAATTGCAAAAGGCCTGGCATGACCAAAAGGCTGTACTGACTGTTTATCAGCCAGGGCAGAAAGTATGGGTGTTGGAGCCTGTGGCCCCAGCAGCCCTCCAAGACAAATGGAGTGGCCCTCATACCAAAATTGAGCAAAAGGAAGAGGTTACCTACCTGGTGGACCTTGGAACTCCCAGGAGCCCCCATAGGATGCTCCATGTCAATAGGCTAAAAACATATGTTGACAGGGCTGACATGGGCTTGCTCAGGGCTACTGATGAGGGACAGGAGGAAGAGAGTGATCAACTCCCTGACCTGCTCTCATAGAACCCTGATGATTGTTCAGTTGATGGTGTAGCCTTGGCAGGCAGCCTCACTGTCCAGCAGCAAACTGATTGCAGAAAAGTTCTCAATCAGTTTAGACATATGTTTCCACTGACTCCAAGTCAGACTACCTGGTGCACTTATGAAGTGGACACTGGGGACAGTCTGCCTGTTAAAAATAAGATTTACAGGCAACCTGACCATGTCAGGGACTGCATCAGGACTGAACTCCAGAAGATGTTGGATATGGGAGTTATTGAACCCTCAGCTATCCCTTGGGCTAGTCCAGTAGTCTTAGTACCTAAACCTCACACCCAGAATGCTGAGAGAGATATGAGGTTTTGTGTTGGCTACAGGGGTCTCAATGCAGTCACTAGGACTGATGCCCATCCAATCCCTAGTGCAGATGAGCTTATAGATACTTTGGCCTCAGCCAAGTGTCTGAGCACATTAGACCTGACAGCTGGCTACTGGCAAATCAGATTAGCTGAGGATGCAAAGCTAAAAACTACATTTTCTACCCCTAGTGGGCACAACCAATTTGTGGTGATGCCCTTTGGTTTGAAGAATGCACCTGCCACTTTTCAAAGGTTGGTGAATAAAGTCCTTACAGGCCTGGAAGCCTACAGTGCAGCTTATTTGGATGATATTGCTGTCTTTAGCTCTACCTGGGAGGATCACCTGGTCCACCTGAGAAATGTTTTGGAGGCCCTATAGAAAGCAGGCCTAACTATCAAGACCACCAAGTGCCAGATAGGGCAGAGTCAGTTTGTATACCTGGACCACCTTGTGGGTGGAGGTCAGGTTCAACCATTGCAGAGCATAATCCAGACCATCATGGACTGGGTTGCTCCAACCACCCAGACTCAGGTCAGAGCTTTCTTGGGCCTGACTGCGTACTATAGGAGGTTTGTCAAAGGTTATGGATCCATAGTGACCCCTTTGAATGACTTGACTTCCAAAAGAATGCCAAAGAAAGTTCAGTGGACAGTTAGCTGCCAAAAGGCATTTGATGACCTGAAGCAGGCCATGTGCACTGCTCCCATTCTGCAAAGTCCTAACTATTCTAAACAATTAATTGTATAAGCAGATGCATCTGAGTTGGGGGTAGGCGCTGTGTTATCACAATTGAATGATGAGGGTCAGGATCAGCCAGTAGCTTTTATTAGCAGAAGGCTGACCCCCAGAGAGAAACGTTGGTCAGCTATTGAGAGGGAGGCCTTTGCTGTGGTTTGGGGTCTGAAGAAGCTGAGGCCATACTTGTTTGGCACTCACTTCATTGTTCAGACAGACCATAAGCCCCTCTTATGGCTAAAACAGATGTAGGGTGAAAACCCCAAACATTTGAGGTGGTCCATTTCCCTACAGGGGATGGACTATACAGTCGAACATAGACCTGGGAGTAACCATGAAAATGCAGATGGACTCTCCAGATATTTCCACTTAGAACATGAAGACTCAACTGGTCATGGTTATTTTAATGTCCTTATGTTGGGGGGGGATTGTGTTTAAATTTCCAACCGCGACTTTGCCCATAGAAGATAACCGGAACCCGCGGCTGTGTTCTCACACTGCACATGGCCCCCGTGGGTCCCCTGTGTCACTACCTTGGGTGGTTCCTTGGGGTCCCAGCGATTCTACAGGCTCTAGGCCTTGTGTCTAGTTCAGTCGTGGTTCTTAAACCACTTTTTTGGTATATGGTTTGGTACGGCCCTAGGGCCCAAACGTGTATTTGTGCTATTACTGTTGATTACTGACTTGTAACTTAAGTACTTCGACCTCTAGCCTCATAAAGAGACTAGAGGGGTGTGTTTAATCTTAAATACATATATTTTAAATGTATACCTGGTGTGGTTGTCCTTTCATTTGATCATTCAAGAGATTATAGACTGGTAAAACAAGCTGTTTTACATTCCTTCAAGACTTAGACTGAAGGCTGCTCTCCATAGCTACCACTAGGATAGCTTTCAATAAAGGTTGTATTTAACCTATACCAATAAGGGGTTGTTTGGACTGATACAGGGTGCCCACTAGAACCAGTGGACAGCATATATCAGGCCAACTTCTCACACCCGACATCGGTGGGCATTCGTCTACCGATCCCCTGGTCACCCTGAAGTGACCCAGACTCTGTCCCCTCCGCTTTCAGGTTCTTCTCAGCTCTGATCCGGGCTTGGATGACACTGGACACTTTTCATCTTCCCGGCAGCAGCACTTTTTCGCATCACGCCATTGAAATCAGCTAGCGTTTCCGACACCACTTGAACCCTATGCACCCGGCTCTCCTGGGATAGGTAACAGAGGTACCTTGGTACTCTCAAGGGTGCTGGCCTTAGAACCTTCTATGTTCTAAAGGAGTTGCTTGAAGTCCTCTCCTAAGTGTCCTTAATCTTTAAAATTCCAACCGTGACTTTCCCATAGAGTTGTACGGAGCTCCCGGCTGTGTTCTCACACTGCACACGTCCTGCATGGGTCCTCTGTGTCACTACCTTGCGTGGTTCCTTTGGGTCCCAGCGATTCTATGTGCCCTAGGCACTGTGTCTTGTCAAGTAGTGGTTTCTTAGTATATGGTTCGGTCTCCACCTGGATCCCGCTTTGTATTGTGCTATTTAATGTCGTACTAGTGCCTTGTTGTCTAATCTCATAAAGATGTTAGTAGAGAGTGTTTAGTAATAAATACATATATTTTATATATACCTTGTGTGGTTCTCATTTCATTTGGTCATTCAGGAGGTTATAATCTGGTAAACCAAGCTGCTTTACATTCCTTCGAGACTTAGCCTGAAGGCTGCTCTCCATAGCTACCACTAGCATATCTTTCAATAAAGGTTGTCTTTAACCTAATCATCAATAAGGGTCGTTTGGACTTGTGCAAGGTGCCCTCTTTAACTAGTGGACACAACTGGGTCCGCTCATGCGCAGAAACAAGCCAATCACATAACGGGAAACTGTAAGATGGAAATGCACATGCACAACCACACATCCATCATGTAGTACAAATGTCCACTGTCCTGCATCAAATATTCACCACCTCCCAAACAATCACAATGTACATTGTCATACAGTCTGCATGTAAACTAGAACAATGCACCAACATACACGTCAACACAATGTCAACATGCATCTCCCCTTCACATTGCAGAGGTACAAACAACACCTCCAGCAGAGCAGTCCAGACTACTCATCAGTGATGCTGGAGAGGACCACCACACATTTGACACCAACGCCCTACAACAGCCCATGGACATCTTAAGCATTCCACCCACAGGAGCAGGGCAGCCAAGCTGCATAGAGGAGACCCCAACCCCTGCACAGACCACACAGCAGGAAGCACCCGCCACTATGGCTGGCTCCCAACACTTCACCTAGGCACATATCGCATTCCAATGCCAGGTGTCAGAATGCCAAAAGGAGGTGGCCGAACAGGTGCGGGTGGGGTCAGAGCTCATGGAAGCCGAAGTAGATCACATACATGGGTGTTCAAGTCCCATCAGGGACCACCTACACCCCACAAAGGAGACCCGCACTGTGACAGATACACATATATTTGCACATTTCCTGCAATGAACCACACCCACAGCCCCAGAATCATCATTCACTCCCCCACGTGGACCTCCGTACGGTGGCTCAGTCCAATCCTCTTACATATTGAGGGGTGACAACAAAGCTAGATGTCCAAGGTCTTACCCACTTCCAGCGGTGACATGGTTGAGTCCGCTGTACACAGCACAATATAATGTTGTAGGCCCCGGGGCCCTCATGCATACATCATGACCACACGGACACACACAGATAGTTTGTGGAACTGGCTATGGGCACGTGCGCCCGGCCCCTTTATTGGCAGGGTCACATGTAAAGTGACGTCTGTGCTGGATGGGTGTGGGGTGAGTGTAAGCCAGCCCGCACGGAGTGGTTGTTGCTGGCAACAACTTGAACAGTGAACACCATCAAAACAGAAACAGAAAACACCAGCATTACAGAGACAACTGCGGAGCATGATGGTGGTAGCCGGAGCAAGTACAGAGGTCACCCAATCTGCAAACAGAAGTGTCAGTGAGTTGCAGTGCACTGAGGTTGGGACACTAGAGCTGAGCGTGCTCATGTGAAGAAAATGTCTAGGATTGTGTCCCTTCGGGTTATTCCTGATGCAGCTGCAGTGGGGTGTGTTACACATGCATCATCATCCTCATCATCGTCCCATTGCTGCGTGAGCTCACCACAGCACACAACTCATTCAGAAATGGTCCATGAGTCGTGGTGCACTGAGTTGGTGGCACCTGGAGTGCTGGGCAGGGTATCAGGCAGATTATGGCATCCACGACAGGTGTGAGCAACTCCGTTAGTCTGCCAGTACAGCTGTTTTGACTCTGGCAGTTGGCGTTTGGAGGTGGTTCTGGTGGTGGTGGTGTGTGCCTCCTGCGGTGATGCGACGTCCGGGCCGGTCAGAGCACGATTTGATGTGTGAGCCCTGTTGGACAGCAGTTGAGGCCGGAGGTAGCAGACAGCGTAGGGCCACAGACACATGGCCTTGATGACCCCAAGGCCATCGTCTCAGAGGTCATCCAATATCTCACCGGACAGGGTCCCTGACTTGAGCTGCACAGAGTTAGTGGCCCTTGATGCACAGGCACACCGCAACGGGGCGGTGACTTGCGGTGCAGTGAGATAGGGCCACACAAACTGAGCGGGTCCTCATCGATGTCCGAGGTGAATGTGGCGGAGGGTTGCGGGGGACAGTGGAAGGTGTACTCCAGGGCATGATGCAGAGGGTAGAAGCCATCTGGAAGCGGCAAATTGAGGAGTGGAATGCTACAGCCTCATTTTCACCCAAAAATTGGTATCACCGACATTATGATGAAGACAACCCCCAGTGCATAGACTCAGTCGCCACCAAGGTTCAACCAGAAAGTGTCCATGGCTCTCGGGGAACAGACTTAGTGGCACCGGAGCTGAAGGGGTATGCAGTCTGCGATGAGGCCAGTACAATTATATAAAAGCTGTCATAAATAAATCAAGACTGAGTTTCCAATGTGTGCCTACTCGACTGCAGTGTAGGCCTAAGGCAGCGGTCAGCAGGGGCCCACAGCTATGTGTCGTTGGCTCGCGATGCTCAGAGTTAGTGACACCAGAGCAGTTCTTGGCAGTGTTCGATCACCTCTGTAACGAGGATCTTTTTTTCCTCTGGACTGCACCACGTCTTCCTCTTATTCCTCTCCATGCGTTCAATGATATAAACTCTGCCATAGACAAATCAAGACTCAGTTCCAACTGTGTGACCTACTCGACCACTGTGTAGGTCGAAGGCAGTAGTCAGCAAGGGACCACAGACAGGTGTCATGCGGATGCTATGCACATAGTTGGTGGCACCACATCGAAGGGAGTACAGTGTTATAAACTCTGCCATAAAGTGTGTACTTTGCCATTGCGTAATCAAGACTCAGTTCCAAATGTGTGACCGACTTGGCAGTTGTGTAGGCCGGTGGAGTATGTCAACGAGAGAGGAGTACTGCGGGCCTGTGTCGCAGAGGCCGTGATGGTCTGGGAAGGCTGCTAAGCTCCCGGGCTTGGGGCTTGCGCCGGCATGTGGTGGGCCCTCCTCAACACACGCCGGTGTCAGCAGGTGAGCAGTGAGGCCTGGTTCCGTACAAGACGGGTGTGGGGACAAGCTGGCCGGGGTGCAGCAGGCTCACAGGATCGCAGGCAACACCGCTCACGGTGGCGGCATCGGCCTCGTGGCGGGCTGGGAGGCGCTGCCCTGGCAGAGACGTTGGGCATTTCAGAAGAGAACCACGCCCAGAGCTATGTGCTTTTTATTCACACCCCTACACTGGCCTGGTGTATGCCGGGCCGGCCCACTCCGCTCACGCTTACAGGGTGGGACATCACAAGCTACATTTCCAGGATCTTCCCCACGGGCTGAGGTGACATGGTTGCGCCCACTGTCCACTACACTCCATACACCAGCAGTGCATGTGGACATGGATATGTCTGTGGTCTGCATACTGCAGTCTGTCCAGCACATCGCTGCCACATTTGGCACTGTGTACCTTCTCATTCATGGGTCACTTGCACTCCGTCGCACATGCCTGGTTCCCACCTCACCCCACATTCCACTATTGTGTGGCTGAGGTGCCATGCCGTTGATGGCTCATGTACATGGCTAGCCCAGGTTGCCACAGTAAGATATCCTGTCTTGTCTGGTGGGTGGGCATGTTGTTTGGCATGTTGAATGTGAGTCTGTGACGTGTGCATTCCCAGAGTTGTGAGTTGCATGATTGTGGAGTTGTGGGGTGTGGTGTGTTCATTTGGTACTTGCTAACGAGCAGTGCATTTCCATGGGTGCCATCCTGTTTGCGCTGGTTGATGATGGACTGTCGGTAGAAGTAGGAATCATGCACACTGCCTGCGTAGTTGGCGACGACGTTGGTGGTGATTCCCATGTGGTCCACTGTTGCCTGCACATTAATGAAATGCGTGTGCTTTCTGTTGAGGTAATTATGTGCAGTGTACGGGGGAGGGGGCGGTCCTGGGAGTGGTGGTAGTGGGTGTTGTGGCCCTGTTGGGGCTCCGTGCTCCATGATCAATGGCTCCATGGCATCTGTTGGTCTTCAGGTGTGGCTGTGGTCTGGGCTCCCTTTTCTGGTGCCGTTGTCATCTGACTTTGCACCGGGTCAGACCAGGTGTTAATTTCCTGCTGCTAACGTGCCTTATCGCATGTTTTGTGATCTTATCGCGGATCTGGATAATCGTTGAGAGTGTTGACGTGTGGTGTTGTCATGGCTTTTTGCTTGGGAATGCCTACTCTGCATCTCATTAGCGATAGTTTCCCGGGTCATCCGTGGCAATGTTTTTTGAGGATGCTATCGCCGGAAAACTGGTGATATTGGCTGTTTGCACCAGCTTGTGAATGGGGCGATAATTTTATTGCGACTTTGGCTACGATAAAGTGCAGATAACCCGGAGTTAGGTCCTTGAGAATATGCCCTTTACTATACATTTCTGAAAAGTGGACAAAATTCGAAATTCATCAAGAAGTCATATGTGTAAATTCCTCAAGATTTCCCCAAGGAAAATAATTGTTGAAATAAAGAAATATTGAAAATGAGTAGGAAAAAACGGGCATTTGTGACAACATTTTCATCTGTAACTTTATGTCATGATCACTTTTCCCTGTGAGGTGCGCGCGCAAGCATACACCTGTCTCACCTCCAGCACGCAGTGTGGTGTTTAAAGCACGCACAGCGGCAGGTAAGTTCAGCAGCAAGTGCCTCCTGCAGTTGCTGCATTTCTTTTGTTAAAAGGTCACAGCTTTGGGGTAGATTGTATGCTTTTGTGAAAGTATTGATGTGAATCGCAGCACCCGTCATGCGCTGCAATTAACATGATTACTTTCACAAAGGCATACAATCTGCCCCACAGCCGCGCCCTTTTAACAAAATATATGCAGCAAATCTACAAGCACAACGTGTGTTTTCAGGTGATTCCGAAAGCACACGTCGTGCTGTAGACTTGCTGCATTTCTTTTGTTAATAGAGTGGGGCAGATTGTGTGTTGCGCTCTATTAATACAAGAAAACCAGCAAGACTACAAGTAGGGCTCTAAGTGGGCCAGGTCCTGCCAGCACTGGCAGCTCTTAAAAGCAGGTGCAGAGATCGATGTTTCCTATATTGTCCGTACAGGACCTTCTTAGGGGCCTAGAGGGTCGGGGGAGTAATTCATTAACTTCTGATAAATCACTGAAACACCCCTGTACGTACTCGGATCTGCAAGTAGGTGGTCCTCTAAGAGGGAGGCATCTGGCAGGCTTCCAAAAGCAGAATTTTTGGATGGGCGATGAATCGTATTCTTGGCTAAATTTTTTCAAAGCCCAGCTATGCTCCACCTCTCCAAACATCTCCAAGGTGCTCTATTTCAATCTTCGCCCACCTTGAAAAACTTGAAAGGCTAGACACCTCGCTCAGCCTGTCACTGTGTCATAGAGGGGTCACGGTGGTCAGCGTGGTCTACCATCCCAAATAGCAGTCGCCTGAGTCCAGCATTTTACAACAGGCACGTGTGCAATGGTAAGCCCTCCGTCCTCTGATGCTCATATAGGATGATTTCATAGTTACTTGTGTGCATTGCCGTCCTATCGACCCTGTAGGCCTGCTCTCCCCAGTCCGAATAAACCCAATCGTTATTAACTGAGTTAGGAGGCCCAATAGTGCTTTTTAATGTCCAAAATTACCAGGCCCCTGTCATAAACCCCCCTCTGTGGCTTCACCAGTGTAATACATGGCGTGCCTCCCTGCAATAGTAATATCTGTAGTTGCTGATCAATTTGTTCGAAAAAAATCTGTGGGACGGGGTAGGGTGTATTTTGAAGAGCGTACAGGAAGCGCAGTAGGGATATCATCTTATATAACGCTGCCCTGCCTAGTAGAGATATTGGAAGTGTGCGTCAGTGTGCCATGTCTGTGCGAAGTTGGTCTAGTTGTAGGGTGAGGTTTCACAGAAGGAACAGCCGCTGATCACAGGTCAACCAGATTCCGAGGCACTTAAATCACTCAAATTCGATGGTGGCCACGCCTTCGGATGGGGATCCCAATAGGGGAAACACCACTGATTTGCCCTGGTTTATTATGTAGCCTGAGTAACTGCCGAAGAACTCAAAGACATGGAGAATTCTTGCTTTTAAGCTGTATGGCCTGGAGACATATAGCACTATGTCGTCAGAGTACAGGGAGATACATTCCTCCCAGATGTCTGTCAAAGGAATACCCAATACCAGCGGATCATGTCGGATCCAGCATGCCAATTGCTCCAGTGCTAGGGCAAATTTCAGGGGCGACAATGGGCGTCCCTGCCTGGTGCCTCTTTGTAGGGGAAGATCGTGGATGGCACTCCAGTAACCTCCACTCTAGCCAAAGGAGCCTGATAGAGTAACCTGACCCATTCAAGAAATTGTGGGCCAAATCCCAGTCTGGTCAGGGTAGCAAAGAGGTAGGGCCATTCTATACCATCAAACACAATTGTGGTGGCTAGCGTAATTATAGCTGACTGTGGCGCTTACGGCAAACTCGTCCTGTGTAGAACCCTGTATAAATGTCAGAGATTGAGCTGAGTGCTCCTGCATGGCATAAAGCCGGACTGGTCTATGTGAATAATGGAGGGAAGGACTGAGATGAGCCTAGTCGCGAGGGCCTTGGCCAATACCTTCGCCTCCACATTTAGGAGAGGGCTTGGTCTGTAGGAGCTGCACTCCTCTGGGGGATTTCCTGCTTTATGTATTACCATGACTGTGGCTATACATTGCTCTTCCGGCAAATAGCCGGCCTTCTTTGAGACTTGGAACATTACCAGCATTGGCGTTGCTATTTTGCCTGACATGCCCTTGAATAGCTCAACGGGCAACCTATTGGGTCCCGTTGCTTTCCCGGATTGTAGGGCTCTGAGAACCGAAGCCACCTCCGCTACCGTAAGTTCTGCATCTAGAGCCTCTGTAGCTTCATCTGCAAACATTGGCAGAGAGAAGTTCCATAGGAATTTCTCACAGTCTGTGCCCGATCTAATACTCACAAGTGTATAGAGGTCTTCATAGTATGATGCGAATGCCTCCGCATTTGCAGAATTCATCATCTGGAGAAGTCCTGTACTGTCTTTTACACCCACCACCCAAGATATATCCCTCTCCCTCTTCTCAAGCCAGGCTAGCATTTTTGATGGTTTGTCTCTGTTAGAAATGGGATTTCTGGTTGGCTAAGGCTTGCGCCAAAGCCAGGCAGAAACCACAACTCTAGTCAGGGCAAGGAAGTTACACGCCAAAGATAACCCCTGCTCACCCCCTTGGTAGCTTGGCACGAGCAGTCAGGCTTATCCCGGAGGCAATGTGTGAAGCGTTTGCGCACGCACACAGCAACAACATCCCAAGCACACCACAAAAGGAACTCCACACATGGTTATATATAAAAATAGCCTTTGTATTATAATAAACACATTAGATCATAATCACATAATATACACTGTGCCAACTGGCACTGGCCAATATTTACAGGGGATTGTATACACATGACAGGGCCACATGGACCACTGTCAGAATCATCACTTGGTAGAAATAGTAATAGTAAAATTTTCCATAGACGTAGAACACAACCAGTAATTACTGGCTCAATAATGACCTCAGCATTATCACAGTAGCATTAGGTATAAGACATATCCTCAATTACATTATGTAATTACCAGCATAAACACAGGGTGCCCCAAGCGGCGGCACAACACATGAAAAACTGTCCCCAGGCCAACTGGCCTCTCACAGGGCTCCAACGCCCTGTGTCCAACAATGTCAGGGCTGGCTGCAAAAGCAGTGAAAGCAAAGCACTCAGGGGCTCAACCTAAATGTTGCAGCTGCCCACTACGTGCTGGGCAGCTGTGACAATGAGCCTGGGTACCAGTGTGCCCCCTGAGCTCCTCTCTGGGGCTCTTCAACAAAACCTGCCCCCCTCGTTGCAGCTGTCCGCTAACTGCGGTGCAGCTGGGAAGTAACCAATTAGCAACAAAAGTGCCCCAATCAGGTCAGGCACTCCCGGTGCCTCTTGAGCCCCCTTTACAATGAGTGAGGGCGTGCCGGTCCCCAAAGAGGACACTGCCTCTAACTGTGGCCCTCACTTATCTGGGCCATCACCAGAAGGACGCTGCCCCATATAATGCCCCCGCTGCACGTTGTCTCCCATGGGGGACCACTTTCCTAAAATGCCCCCGCTGTATTTAAGATCGTGGCGAGGGCGCTCCTCGAATCTCGCTTTTGCGCCCGCCCGCTCACAGCCCCCCCCACTGGCTCTTCACCCACTCCCAGCCTCGCATAAGCAAAACGCAGCTGGGAGAGTTTTACCTGGGGAGTTGCTCGCGAAGCTGCTTCTTCCTGGGTAGGCGTCTGGCGAGACCGGAGCCCTTCTCTTCCGGTACGGTCTCCATGGAACTGGGACTTCTGGACTCTGCAGGGCTCTCACCACACACAGGAACCCTGCTCAGGAAGCCAACGCCTCCCACTTTCTTCCGTCTGATTCCTGCCTCTCTCCTGGAGTGTGGCAGGCCCCGCATCCATGTCTTCACTCCCTTGGTGTACCGGAGCGCGGGGTAGGCTCCCGTCGGCTTGCGGCTTCGTCCTTCGGCACAGGAGCGCAGGGTAGGCTCCCGTCCGCTTCCTGCTTTGAGCCCCGCCCAGGTCTCCACCGAGGCTGCCTGAATTCCTGGTTCAGCAGGGCTGCGGCGGTGATTTTTCCTTATGGGAAATACGGGGTAGGCTCCCGTTATTTAAGTAAGTTACCAGCGTGGTGGGCTCCCGCTCAGGTTTGTTTTTAACCCCAAATTGGCAGCATATAACTTGGGGTGGGCTCCCATGATGCACGCAATGCGGGGTGGCACCCGTGGCTAGAGGTAAAAGTCCAGGATCAACAAGTGGAGCGCTTTTCCAAATAAAAAGACAAAGTTCAGGGAAAGTCTTGGGATGAAGGGGGGACAAAGGCTGGGCCCAGGCAGGCCAGCTCACAGGGCCCTCCAGCAGGGAAGCAGTCCCTAGTGGCGGTTCCTCCTGGCGCCCAGCAGCAGCAGCAGGCCCCCCTCAAGTCAGGAGCAACAGAGAACATTTTCATGGGGTCACAGCATCTTCTTTTATACACAGATCCCCCTTTGTCACAGCACAGGGCTTAGGGCAAAACCAGCTGCAACTGGTTTGGGGAGCTTTGGAGCACTTTGTTGTGCTCAGCTCTTCCCTCCATTGTCAGGTGGGGGCTAGGTTCTCAGATGCACCACAGGGGGCGGAGCCAGTATTGTGGAGGGAAGGCACAGTCCTATTCAGGTCCCAGGTGCAACTCCTCCCTCCCATCTGCATGCAGATCTCTCTATTCACCACTGGGCTGGCTCACCCTGGCTCCTGGAATTCCCCACACCATCCAGCACCTTTCAATCACAAGCCAGACATGAACTCCACATCAGGCAGGCAGTCACACAGCACACAGAAATGCCAACTTCTAGAAGTGGCACTTCTCCTATAGTTCTAATAAATCTGCGCACATCATTGCGCAGCATTTATTCTTACGAGTTCGCACATACTAAATTTGACCCTGCACTCCTCTCACATCAGGAATTACCATGAACACACATATCCCCCATGCATTCCTATGGGAGGGCAGGCCAGTCTCACTAAATGTAACACAGAGCGCACACACTTTACACTGGGACACAGTGCTAAAGTGCCTAGAGGCCTAAAACCACTAACACTACATAGGGACAAAGGCTAGGATAAATGCAAAAAGTTTAGGGGTGAACCTGCCAAAAGGGCCAAGTCCAACAGTCTCCAATCTGGTACAATCAGCATTGTGTAGCTAGTGTATATGATCAGGCTGCATTTTTGGCTAAGGTGTGCAGATCATGTTGACACATCAACAGACAATTTTGAAGTGCCGCCCCCACCTTCCTTTCACTCTTCTTGTCTCAAGGGCAAGGATTACTCGCTCGAGCGTCTGATTTTGTACCACTGTCTCCCTATTTTTTCTGCCTATCAGTGCCTCGGCCTGTCCACAGCTCACTACTTTAAATGCTTCCCATAGGGTACACGGGAACAGCACAGATCCTTGATTCTCTTGGAAGTATAAATCAGCCCCGAGCACAATTTTTCTTTAAGCTCCCAGTCCCGCAGATACTAGGGATCTAATCTGGGGAAGGTGGGCAAGTTAAGTATTGGACCCATGACTCCGACACTTACAGGGGAGTGGTCAGAAATTCCTGGTGTATGATGCTTTGAGTCTTTAAAAGTCCCAACACGGACATGATGTGCAAAAAGGTAGTCAAGGCATGAGAATGAGCCATGGAAAGCTGAATAGTATGTGTATTGCTTCAATTGACAATTGTGGGTTCTCCAGAGGCCCGCCATACCCATTGCTGACATAAAGGCTGGGAGTGTCTCCCCCTCTGAGAGCTCCCTCATCATGCCGAGCCTGTCCATTTCTGGTTCCATCACAGCATTGATATTACCCCTTAATTGGAGAGTCCCAGCAGGCAATTCGAGAAATAGGGCACTACGTTTCAGAAGGATTAGGTTGTGGCGCTTAGGTGGGATGTATAGGGAGCCTAAATTACAGGAGCGACCCTCCCAAGGGATCAGGAGGGCCACATAGCATCTCAGGGCCTTCCATCAAACCTTGGTCACTGTGTGGGGCAATGAATTCCCAAACAGGATGCCCACCCCTCGGGAGTCTGTGGAGTACCCTGAGTTGGACAGCAGTCTATACTCAAACCAGTCCAGAACCCTATAATGGTTCCCTTTGAGATGTGTTTCCTGCACCAATACAATATCTGGGGAGTGGCGTTTAAAATATTGTATCACCAACGTACGTTTAATTTTGTTACCTAGCCCATTAACATTCCACATCCATACGCACAGGTGAGTTCGTCGCATCTCTGTCATAAAGGGATATACAGCCCCTGGTTAGTCTGGTGTCCCTGTGCTGCGTGCAATACATGCACCCTGCTACTCAAAGCCTATTACTTAGATGAGTAAAACAATGCAACATTTCAACAGATCAAACAATCCCAAGAACTCCACCTCCCTGTACCCTGGCATAGTGAGTTACAAACCTCCCACTTCCCCAACCTGCAGAATGCCTGTCACCCAAACTTGTGCATGCAACAATGGGAAGGCGCTTCCACTGCCAAGGAGAACTAGTCGGATCATGGTTAGCTACATGGTTAGCTATGTATCACACATCCCTAACAGAAGAATCTGTCCAGGTCTACTTTGGATTACCCTCTCCAATCTTTATTTCCATTTGTACAGTATAATCATTGCATATATATTTGGAGCTTCCCTACCTTGCTCTCTATCTATTTAATTAGGCAATATTTTGTTATGATTATGTTTATTATGATATTTTATACCATTTTACCAAAGATATTTTCATTTCTATCTAGCAAATAATCAGCTTTCCTTGTAATGCACCACAGTGACCTAACTCACTTTGTACTGTGTATGCTATCTATTTTAAAGTGTTCTAACAACCATAGACCATTCCTGTGCTATGCATAAGAACATAAAAATAAATTATAATAAATCAAAATGCCATTTTGCGAGCAAAGTAACAATATCAACAAACGAATACCGGGTCTCAATTACAAGCTGTATGTAGCATCTATAATATATCAAAAAGACCACTTCCTGCCCTGTCATCAAAACCTTAAGGGAACACAAACAGTGACAATTCTCATGATACTGTGTTCTTATTCAACTCAAATCAAGCACTGGCGAACAATGAAAAACGCATAAAAATAAATGGCTGATGGAAACTTTACCAAAGCATTCTCTCTATATATCTCTTCCTATTGAAATTTTTTAAAGAATTGATAACATGAGGATTTCAAACAGCGAAAGCTGTTGTCACACCTAAAATGGGAGGATGTCGATGAGTGAAAACATCAAGGACGCAGAGGAGGTATATCACTGCGAGAAGGTGATGGAGACGTTCTTGTTTAGAAGGCATGGAATGGAGGCTAGGTGGGAGGGGTGCATTTAATGGATTTTTTTATTACTTTTGATGATGCTGAAGGGGCAAGGAGAGGGCTTTCGTTATGAACTTTTAGTAATGCCTTACTAGTACTTCCTAATATGTTGGACACATTGCTTCCACATAGTTACAGAATGAGTCATAGACCTCACCTTTGTCTGCTTTATTACCGAGGTCAAATAACACTTTTGAGCAGAACAAAAAAAGTAATATGCAGGTGGGTTTCGGAAGAAAGCTTGCCATGCTGTCCAGAGTTTACTGAATTACTAACCCTTATTTTGAGACTTATACCATATTATATGTTCACTGTTTATAATAATAATAAGTGGCATTTATAGAGCGCATGGCTACCTCCAACGGTGGTGTCCTGGTGCTAAAAGCAGATTCCCAGTGAGGAAAGAGGGGAAAGATCTACGGGAGGCTGAAGAGTCAGGTTTTCAGTGCTTTCCTAAGTGCCAGTTCTGACTCCATCAACCGAAGATGGGTAGGCAAGGTGTTCCAAGGGTGACACAGTTCTCGCCGAGAAAGCTCGGCCACCCATTCTGTCCTTAGAGAAGCGGGGAATGCTGAGCAGTTTTAGGTGCTTAGATCTCAGAACCCTCATTGATGATAGTTTTGGAGTTTTAGTGTCAGGTAGTGCGGTACCTGATCTCTAGAGTGTCTGTAGGCAGAGATGAGCGCCCAAAATTCAATCTTCCTTTTGACCAGCAGCCAGTGGAGGCTCCGCAGATGAGGGGATATGTGGTGACGGAACTGCACTTACCTTATAAGTCTGGCTGCAGCATTTTGAACTGTTTGCAGCTTGCAGGAATCTCCTCAAAGCCTCAGCTTCCAGAAGCAGGATGAGGAGATCTGGCAAATCTGGGCCTTGCAGGAGAGGTCCAATCAATCTTAAACCCCATATTTCTAGCTGAATCTACTGGGATTGGCGGGGGGTTTGACTCAGATGGCAGAGCTCCAGTAGCAGGGGGGAAGATTGATTAAAAAATAAAACCTCTGTTTTCTCGGTTTTCAATTTCAAGCAGCTTTCCGTCATCAAGGCTGAGATGTTATTCATTAAAGAACAAGAAAAGGGTCTTGGCTCCAATCAGTAAGGCTGAGCCTCAAATACCACAAAACAACTAAGTTGCCAATACTGATAACATGTCAACAGTAATCACTTGAATGGTCCATAGATATGAAAGTGGCCTGTAGGAGTATGGTTAGTCTGCTTTATGCATGTTTGAATTTCACAAAATATGAATGTTTTTATTATTACGATTGGTATAGGAAGTGTTGAATTTTCTTAATATATTCTTCATGAATTATAAAAAACATAAAAGAAATGGTTAAATGAAGCCAAAATAATTGAAAGAAATATATGAGTGTCATAGATTTGATTTCTATGCACCATTCAAGTGATTATTGTTGACACGTTATCAGTATTGGCAACTTGGGAGATGTTATTCAGGCATTGTTTGAAGTTGGCAAAGGCAGCCTCAGAGTGTTCTCTGAAACAGAACACCAGCTGAGTATCATTAGAATGGGAAACCACTTTCACTCCCCATTGCTCAACCACAGTCACGAGGGGGGTTAGATAGACATTGAATAGTAATAATCTCAGAGCCGAGCCCAGGGGAACACCACAAACAAGGGGTTTCTGCGAGGACACGTGGAGGCGACAAAATACCTGCTCCCAAGTGCTTAGGTCTCTCCATAAGAATTCGATGTGACACGGTGTTGAATGCTGCTGAGAGATCCAACAGCACCAGCATTGCAGAGCTTCCCTGCTCTAACGCGTCACGCACAGTTTCAGCAACTTCCAGAAGAGCTGTCTCCGTGCTGTAGCCTGATCTAAAATCAGATTGGGTGTCATGGAGGCAGCTGTTAGAATCAAGGAAATTAGACAGTTGTTTCTGAACTTCCTTTTCAAGAATTTTAGCAGGCACTGGTAGAAGGGAGATAGGCCTAAAATTCTTGTGTTCTGCTGAATCTGCGTCTGGTTTCTTCAGAATAGGCAGTAGATAGGCCTGTTTCTAGGCGTATGGGTAGATACCCGTAGTCAGAGATGAATTCCAAATCGGGTTCAGCAACGTATTAAGCCATGGGGCAAGTAATTTGAAGAACTGGGCCGGGCAGGGGTCACCAGGAGAGCCTGATTTACAGTTGTATAGTTCTCTGAGAGATGCCCCTAGGAGAAGCAGGCGAAATTTGGATCAGGTACCAAGGGGGTCCGAGGTGGGATTTAACATGGAAGAGAACATAGCCGGTGGGAAGGAGGAATACATTAATTGTACTTTCTCCTGAAAAAAGTCAGATAAGTCCTCGCAGGGGGTGGTCGATGGGAATACAGTGTTGTCAAGAGCCTTCGGCTTAATAAAACCTTGGACAATTAAAAAAACTTATTTTGCTGAATTATCAGACAATTTAATTTGGTTGGCATAGGAGTCCCTAATGGTGTAGCATTTCAGCCCGTGGAATTTTTTCAGAGACCCTTTATAGGAGCATTTAGCCGCCGGATTGTAAGATTTATGCCAAGCACGTTCTAATTTCTTGCATAAAACTTTTTCAGCTCGTAGTTCCAAGGAAAACCAAGGGGCAGAGGGTTTTATTCCTGGCAGATTTAACTGCTTTGAGAGGGGCCACTCTGTTTAGGGTGGAGGTGACCCAGCAGTTAAAACTGGATACATCACTGCTCGGGTCACCTGTCAGCTGAGGGGGGGTGTTTTGTAGCCAGGTTCTCAAAGTTTCCGGGGAGACCCTCCTCCAGTTTCTTTTTTCCTCGTACAGAGGGCTGGCACTGCTGCAGATCGGCGCATATAAATTCTCCCTACTTCATCGGTCACCTTTCTCAGTCCCTTTTCAATATTGTGTCCAAGATAATGCACCTCTTTCTTGCAAAATTGCAATTTGGCTGGAGACACCTTTAACCCTCCATCTGCCAGATGATTCAGTAAAGCTATGGTATCTACTTCACAAGCTTCACGTGTCTTCGATGCCACAAGTAAGTCATCGATATACTGTACTAGCACTGAGCTTTCAGGAATGATCAAACTCTCCAATGACTTTTTCAACAACTGATTGAATATCGAAGGACTCTCTGTATACCCCTGTGGGATACGACACCATGCTAAAATACGCAGTCCAAACCGAAATGCAAAAATCGGCTGGCTGTCATGATGCAATGGAATTGAAAAGAAAGCATGACACAAATCAATCACTGTGTACCACTCAGCATCATGAGGAATCTGATACAAAATCACTGAAGGATTTGGCACAATGGGACAACATGCCACCCCAATTTTGTTAACTTTTCTCAAATCTTGCACAATCCTGAACTTTCCATTAGGTTTCTTTAGCCCCATTATCGGTGAATTACACGGGCTACTTAGTAACTCTCTCAAAACACCCTGTTGAATCATCTTGTCAATTATAGGAGTTATTCCCTCAATTATTTCTGGTGTCAATCTGTACTGTGGAATATTAGGATAAACAATCCCCTCTTTCACTGAAATCTTCACTGGATCTACATTATTCATCAATCCCACATCTTCTCCAGTAAAATCCCAAACTGCTGTTTTCACTGTGTGTCTCAACTCCTGAGGCAAATCATCTGGATTAAACACAGCATATGTACCAACAATCTCACTCTCTCTATTATCTAGAGTCATCCGGTACAAAACATCCTCATCTGGTGTCTCAAAAGCTATTCCATCCGGAATACAGAAAATTGTGCAGTTCATCTTACACAATAGGTCCCTACCTAACAAGTTCACTGGACTAGTGTCACAGACTACAAATCTGTGCATGTCTGAAAATTTTCCTATTCTTACCCTTACTGGTTCGGTAAGACGAGTCTTAATCTGTGTATTGGCTACACCAACCACTTGGATTGCTTTGTCCGAGAGAGGAAGATTTCTAATATCTGCTGACCTGACAGTTGATCTCGTTGCTCCTGTGTCTACCAAAAAAGTAACACTCTCCCCATTTATTTTCCCATCTACAAATGGTCCTGCCTGGTCTATTTCTAGAGTTGCACCAAGTATGCACTCTTCCTCCTCTCTTCAGCACCGTCAATAGTCCCCTTCAGACTCACTCCCCTCATTCTTTAACCAGTACTGCTGTACCAGGTTAGAACGTCTCGGTTTGTTTACCTGCTCATCATTGTAGAATCCTGAGTCCTGGTTATACTTTTGGGACCCTCTATTCTGCGGCAAGGGCGGTTTTGGCTCTTGACTCTGCTGTCTGACAACCTTCTGCTGTTGCCGCTGTTGATTACACCCCTCGTTCTGCACCTGTTGATTTAAGGGTTTATTTTCATTACTCACTAATGGTGGATTGGTACACTCGGATCTCCAATGCCCCAATTGTCCATAGTTGTGACAAGGGAACTTTTTCTTGGCCTCCTCTAGATTCCCCTTTCCTTTTCCCGCATATCTGGGTCTATTTCCTGGATTATTTGCCTGTTCCATCAACTGTGCTTCTTGTCTCTCAGCAACTTTCACCTGTGCCCACATTGCCTTTTCTTTCAGCTTTCTCTGTTTTGCTTCAATCTCATCACTGAAGTACTTTGCATGTCTCAAGATTTCATCAATCTTTTTACTCTGCCAATCAACTGTATGCTCACGTATTCTTTCACTGATTTCAGGTCTCAGGCCATATACAAACCTGTATACAAAATGACTCAAATCGTTGTCACCCAGGTGTTCATCTCCACTGAACTGTTTGAAAGCCAGGATCAGCCTTTCGTAAAAAGCATGAACTGATTCTTTTGCTTCCTGATGTGTTCGATCTATCTTAACCCAGTCTGTCTCTTTCGGGGGGTACTTTATTTTTCAGGAACACAATAACCTGATCATACTTCTTCATAACCTCTGGATCTGGTGCTCCTGTTTTCGGATCTCTTGGATACTCCTTAGCAGGCCAATCTACAACTATTTTACACTCTGCCCACAAGTCTACTGGAACAATTATATCAAACAGACTATTCTGGTCAATCCACAGCACTTTTGACAATTTCACAAACCTGTCTACCTGCCTATACCACTCGACGGGCTTTTCTCTCAGTCGAGGGAAATCATTCGTAAATGACAAAATATCCTGTCTAGTCCATGGGACATGTACAAATCCTCCTCCAGGAATCTCTCTCATAGGATAAGCATCCACTGTTTTCTCTTTTTCTCTCATGGGAAAAGCTGAGTAAGTCCTGTCCATTGAATCTTCCCTTTTCTTGTACCATCTATCCTTCCACTTTTCCACATCACCCCATTTTCGCAATAAGGCAATAATTTCCTTAATCTGCCCTGTTCTGCCAGCACCATTTAGATTTTCAACATCTTTATCAGAGAAATCCACCCTGTAAGGCTTCTGCAAAGCTTTCACCTTATCCATGTCAACTCCTAGTTCACTCGCTATTGCTTTTAACCTGTCATGTGTACTCTTAGCCCTCCAGGTGATACATTTACACATAAATAACAACTCTCCATCATGATGGTTTTTCAGTATATCTGTAGGAATTGTTCCTGCAATAAGCTCCTCCAATTCTATGCGCAACCTGGCTACATCAATTGCCTGTGAATCTTTATCCTTCTTTTGAAGAACTTTCAACCAATCATTCAAATCTTCAGCTGTTATTTCAGTAGACTTTTTCACTGCACCCACTTGTTCTGTCATCCTCTGTGGTTCCAAAATCAATCCTCCCAAACAACCAGTATTCAATCCTGAATTAGGCTGCACATCCGATCCTCCACTACATGTGTCATGTCTCGACTGCCTCAAATTATTTTCACCCGTTCTCATTCTTGATTCCTCCAAAGTGCAAGAACCAACCAAACCATTTCCAACATAAGGAACTGTCAAACTATTTTCACCCATTCTTTGCTTATCAAAAATGGGCACAACCGGACCTATGGTTACAGGCACTGTAACAGCTTCCAGATTTTTCGTCAGCTCCCTAATTTTCTCAGTCAGCTCAGATGTGGTTCTGGCTAACTCTCTTGTTTTCTCGTCACTGACTCGATTCTCTCTCTCTCGCTCTCTCTCTCTCTCCCTTTCCGTGAAAGAGCTACCACTTTTCAGATCAGGTGTCACAACCTCAGTTTTAATAATTCGCAAAGTATCTCTTACAGGAGTAGCAACTGGCGTGCTCTCTTCTGGTTCTGGTCTATACGGAGGTGGTCTCTTATAAATCATGTCATCCAAAACCTCATCCTCGTAATCATTAGCTCCATACCTTCTCACTTCTGTATCAGGCACCTTCGCTGCACTTTTCCTCCCTTCCGCTTCTTCAACAGTTCTCATAGGATATAATCCCTCTGACATACTAGCATCACGCCATCTCCTCATTCGATCATGATGAGTTTCACGATCATATTTCCTCCCAAAAATGTATCTATAGTTGCCTCCACTCTTCTGCTTTTCTCGCTCATGTACCTCATCTTCCCATTCCACCAACGCCTCAAACTGTGTCGGCCTTGGTCTAGGCTCTAGACACATCATTTTCTCCCGTAAATTTCTCAACACGGCCAGATTAAATGAACCATGTTCCGGGAACGCTAAGACACCATCTTCCTTAGTATACTTAGCCCAGTTATCTAACCAAATACAGGTATGATACCCATATTTCGCAACCATGAAGGATGCAGGAGTTCTCGTCGGAGGTAGCAATTCACCCTCTCTTGTTATTAAGTTTTTATCCTTGTCGAACCACCTTTTAATTTTACCGAACAAGGATTTCTTCTTCTTTTCCTCCGGTTGGTAATACATTTTAACGTTTACCAATATTCTCTAGTCCCTTCCGCAACTGTACGATCTTTTGTCCAATAACAGCGCGACTCACACCAACGCACCAATCCTGGAGCGTCTACGTCACCCTGTACTCCTTCCAATCCCTCCGCGGCTCACACCAACACACCAATCCTAGCGCGAGCACTGTTCTGATCCACTGCCCAATCACAGCGCGGTCTGTATGACGTCAGTAGTCGCTGCAGACGCTTCTGCTCTGTCTCCCGTCACTCATCTACCCCTCCTTTACAAAGCCTTCTCAGTAGACTTCGTTTCAGATTCTACAAAATCTATTAGTTACAACATATAAACATCTCCATTGTCTGCTTCGCTAACCACAGAATAGTAAAGAAAATTCTCACAAGAATCCCGCTTCTCTCTAGAACAGCGCTTACCTCTGCTCTACCACGGAATGAATACTTTCGTTGACACAGTAGCACATCCCTCTACTCTGCCCTTCTAACATGCATCCATTAACTGTTTCCTCTAGGACTGCTCCAAAGAGTCTTACAATCAACTAAATGCTCATACATTCACGCACTTTCACACCAGAAAATGTAGAACATGCACACAGAATCCTGCCTTTCCCGAGAACAGCAAACAGTCTGTCCCACTACAGAATTATAACACACGTTAACCAAGCAGCACTTACCTCTGCCCAGTCCTTCAGACAAGCTCAGAGAATACCTATTACTCCTCCCGTGATAAGCTTTAACGGCGAACCTTACGGATCCCTGGGACTTAAGACCAGAGTTTCACAGATAACCTTTGCTACCATACGCACTCCTTTCATACTGAAAATATGTCCCTAATAGTAACACACGACGATGTCACTGATTCCGAACCCAGACAATGTGACGCGCAACTTCAATTGTCACACGTTTTTCCCCGCATACGTACAGGGCCAACAATCCCGTTTTTCCCGAGAGCAGCACTCACTTCCCTCTGCCCTACTACGGAACCGTCACCAGCTCCCAAGTTCCAGAAGCCGTACACACTACATAGAACTCAATACAACGACCTCAACATATAGTATTAGTACATATACCCACATCAATCAATAAATCAATAAATCAAAAGCCTATGTACAAGCAATCTATCAGATCAAGACAATAATCTAACCATCATACTGCTACCAGGAAACTGCTGCAGATCGGCGCATATAAATTCTCCCTACTTCCACGGACAGAGTAAATCCACAGTCGCACGCACATACACTCATCATACGCTAGGGCCCATCACACTAAAATTCACACTATTACTCTATCCACACTGAATATAGGAGAGAAAACCTAAACCAATCTGCATCTACAATGAGGTCAATGCGACCTTAAAGACATTGTCCTGAGTCATGATTTAAAACATAGGAAATACATTTGAAAACTCAATAAATGACAAGGAATAACCACCCAACACTGGAATTCAATCAAATGCGTATTTATCTAAATTAGTTCAAATGAAAGTCAATCATTTAGCAAAATTGTTATTCTCATAGTTACCTATTCTAGCTAAAGGGGTCAGGACAGGTCTCTCGGTAAAGTCTCTCGAGCTGCCGTCCTCAGCATAGGTTCAGGAAGAAGTCCAAAACGCGATGACCGCAAGGAACGCAATGAATGTAATGAGCGCAATGAACACAGACCCTCTCTAGTCTAGCATATTTATAAGGAAAATGACAAAATAAAAGTTACAAACAAACTTTGAATATCCGTTGAGCCGCTGAGCAGAGTGAGCAGGAAAGGATGTCACTTGGTTACATTTAGAAAACCTCCGCTCAGGAAAAATCACAAAAATAAAAACACGGAAGAAGGAAACTCGAGTTTGCAAATGTTACTTTCGTGAATGCTCTTCCTTGGTATCATAGCAGAGCCACCGCAGACTGGTCATTGTTCATTGTGGCTTTATCCTTCTCCAAGGACAATTGGAATCATTCCCAGAGCTGCTGTCCTCACGGAAACTTTTAATTCAGGCAGAGGCTGTGGTCAGGTGACTTTCAACCATATTCAGCAAGGCCTCTCGTCAAAATTCAATCACTCGAGCGCAGGCTGTAAATGGCAGCCATCTTTGTTTAGGCCAAAACGGACCATCTTAATTAAAAGAAACACAAAACAACGTTACCACATCATAATGATTGTACAGTGTTAATCCCCACTAATACCCTTATGTGTATGTAATTATCTAGCCTTCTGCAACACAATAAAGCATTAGCACACGTTATTTTTAAGGCACAAACTCGAAACAAATAACACTTTTGCGATACTCATTTAATTAAATTGCGCATATTATTAAGCCACATATATGCATTCCCACGTGTAGTTTTCTCTCATTAGTAGTGTTGATTAATCTGGACATTTAACAAAACAAGCTAATAATTAATGATTACAAATTAGTAATTTTAATCATAACATATAGACAAAACTGGAGCTTAAAACTCGATAAATTTTCAAGAGAAAACTCTGCTCCAGCAGCACTACTGCCAGAGGGTTTGCCTAAGAAACTGAAAGGAACTAACCGATGGTCAGACCAGATTATAGGCGGCGGAGCCACTACTATCAGGTTGGCATCATTAGAAAAAATAAAATCCAGCATATGGCCTGCTATATGGGCGGAGACACACAGATTTTGTGTCAGGTTTACCTCCTCCTGTATGTGTGCCAAATGAGAAGCCCTGGAGCAATTACCATGGTCCATGTGGACATTGAAGTCGCCAAGGACTGTGAAATTGGGGTGATTCAATGACAGATCTGTGTTGATATCGCTTAACTCTAGCATATGACAGGAAGGGGTATCATGGGGACAGTAAACCAGGATCCCAGCAATAGTTGAGGCAGGGGAGGTTTTAATACAATAAAACAGTGCATCAATAATCCTTATGCATTCAATTTTCCTGCACGAGATCTCCCAGCCATCCCTCATAATAATAGCAAGCCCGCCACCTATCCTGTGGCCAGCCCGGTTAGCAACAGAGATCCAAAAACCCTCGGGTATAGCCAACAATAGGTCAGGTTTGGAGCCTTCTTTTAACCAAGTTTCGGTTAAAAACATAAGATCCCAGGAGTTTGACTCCAGAGTGAGCCAGTTATCGTCGGAGTGATTGGGGAGAGATCGACAATTAATCAAACAGTCCTTAATGTTGGAATTAGTGGCCGACAGTGTGTTATTGGTGACTTTAAAGTGATTTTACTGTCATTCGCCCTCTCATCCATGCCTTCCAATGAAAAGGAGCAGAAATTGCAGCAAAACTCTTGACTAGCCGTGGTCAGATATGGGCCAACCCCAGACAGACTACTTCATTCAAACAAAGCAGCTCTTCTCTAGACCAGGCAATATTAGCTGAAGATAAAAACCAGGCAGCATGGCTGGCGCTGGCCACAGTCAGGATGCAGACGGGTGCAGACGGGCTTGCCTTTGGCGTGTCAGCGGCGTGCCCGCTGCGCCTGTCCACTCCGCGGCTCCCATTTAGTAGGGGATTATGAGGCCAGACGGTCACCAACTAGACTGCCAACCCAAGATGGCACCCACAGTGCTGTTAGAAAATGGCCACACTCGACGTGGAGACCGCTGAGTAGGAGGCGAGGAGGAATCCAACTGCAGCGTGCTAATCAGGTGAGAGGGGAAGGAGAAATGAGGTTGGGGAACAGCCCTCCTGCACCCTGCAACACGCAGCGGTGTGCAGTTACCCCAGCTCCCCAGTAGCTCCCCTTCAAAGTAAAGCACAGCTCTCACTAGTTTGTCAACTTTAAGCAGCAGAGAAAACAATTCAGATTGATTAGGCACTAAATTTTGTGTGAACCACAGATCAACACTTTTAATTAATAAATCAAAAGGGTTGAGATGCAGGACCAGGGCTGCGTGAGTCTCATAAGACAATTTCACTTGTGGAAATGAAGGAAAGCTTCACAAGACAAAATTCAAAGTCAAATCCATAAAGGTTTATTAAAATGTAAGAATCATTACAGGAGGCAAAACGTTTTTAGTCAGTCAAATTCAGATCAGCTTCAATAAAACATCAAATAAGGAAATTGTGAGAATATAAACATAAGTCTACCTCTAAAGCAAGTAAGTTTCCAGAACCAAAGTATAGTTCAGCAAGAGAGCTAACATGGAAACTGCTCAGTTCAAAACTCAAGGAGAGTCCAAGTATAAATATACAGATAACTTGGGGCAGGGTCTGCCATTAAGAAAACAAGAAAAATCTGGCACACATCTCTAAAAGGCACATTTTCTAGGTTTCGGGCAGTAATAACCACTCACTTGCATGGTGAGATCTTACATAAGAGAGCTATTCTAATAAAATTCCATACAATAAACCAATAACTTTTAAAGAAATAATGATGCATCAAATAAGAATCAATTAGGGACACCTACTTTCATGCATATTTTATTAAGGAGTACATAGGAAATGAAGAAAACAACAAAGCATGTATGCCAAAAACAAAAGCAATTGACAGTACAACTGCGAACGATTTTTAGAGCAGACTTAAACAAAGAGCCTTGAATTTGTCACAAGTACTGTTACATTCTGCACCTGGCTTCCTTATCGATGAACTCAAATCAATACATTTCAGCTACTGTGAAATTACTTCTATTTCTCTTATTTTCTGAAATGGAAAAACATGGAAGAGAAACATACACGCAGGAAACTCATGCATGTGATTTAAAACTCAATTACTTTCTGTCACTTCAAAATAAATGTCATTCAAAGTTACTTTGGCCTAGACATGTCTGCTGAATACTGGTTATCCTACCTAAAACACAATGGGGCAGATTTACAAGCCACTACGCCACTTTTGTGTCACTTTTCCCATGTTAAAAGTGACTCAAAAGTGGCGCAAGGGGCTTGTAAATTTGCCCCAATAAATTTAAGAATTGTTTTCTCTTAATTAAAAACACGCGCACACACACACACAACACAGGTGGAATGTGTTCAGAGGGCAATTTAAATGTGGTAGGTAGGAAAAATATCAGTAATGTCTGAATTTTGTCAAGTCAAGATTAATTATTTGTTTTGGCACAAGATACTGTCACAAACAAGATTTACAAAAACATTTACAAATAACCTTACATAAATACTTGATATAATGTGAAATTGGGATCTAACTACATCTTTTTATGAGCTTAAAATCCTTGAGTTGAAAATGGCAGCCCAGGTTGACAGTTCCAGCGAACAAGATCTATGGTTACCAAAATAAGCCTCTTCGGAAAATCACAGACAGGAAGAATGGCTTGAATTATAATTTAAATTAGACATTACAAAGGAATCAGAAGCTCATTTTCTCTTCCCTGTTATTATAACCAATTGTTCTTTCCATGGTGTACTTAGGACAGGAATACTGATGGTTACATGATGGAAGGTCATTCGGGGTAAATTACATGGCCAGAAAGTCCCCAGCATTTAGGCTCTGGAAAAAAATCATATGCTTGCTCGAGGAGGGAGGAGGGTGGAGGGTGGGGTGGTGCGACTGGGTCACATGGGCTCAATAATTGCCATTAATGTCTCAAGGATAGAAATCAACTCCCAGGTGAAGCAGAACACAAAATCAGCAGGGATTCTGCAACCAGACGGTGTGATATAATTGAGCATACTGCGAGGATACCTAAAAGCCAAGAAAAAGCTGGGGACACACATTGGTTTTTGGGCTAAATGGGGAAAAACAGAAGGTACCAGCGATGATGCAAAACCAAGAATCAGCAAGTGGTGTAAAGCCTATAAAGAAATAATCAAGGGTGATTCAAGGTAAATCCAAAGATCCAATGATACACCAGTTGCAAGTATCACAGAGGGAAAATCTCATAGTGAAGCCAGGCATTTGAACAATGTGATAATATCCAGGTTAATGCATTATTTCTCCATATATGTTTCCAGAAGTTGTCTCTAGATTGTTGATGACTTTTTGTTTGATGTCCAGGCAACGAGTACATTACTTGGCTGTATTACTCTTTGTCTGAGACCCATGCAAAACGAACTATTGATGGACGGAATGCAGAACAAATCAAAACAATCACCCTCAGTCAAGAGATCTGGGTTAAATCCATCATTCTTTTGCTCACTCTGCCACCCCAGTTTAGACCTTGCCATATGCAAATCAGTCTTGACCCTGTGCCTCATGGGAACAGTCCAGCCCGAACTGCCAAGCCAGGTCCTCCCTGGACCGGAAACAAGCATCCTAGGACCGGTTTCGGGGTTTCACCCCTCTTCAGCCAGGATAGCTTGATTCCAGTGGCATGGAGAGCACGGGACTCACGTCTGAGCATACCCGTCCCACTCGGGGTGAACTATGCAAAACGAACTATTGATGGACGGAATGCAGAATAAATCAAAACATTCACCCTCAGTCAAGAGATCTGGGTTAAATCCATCATTCTTAGTCTGAGACCCAGCAGACATTCTTCCTACCATCAAGTCCGACATATCCCTTCCATTCTTCTCATCTAGGCTTCCATCTAGGCACACCTGACAATTTGCACAAAGATGCTAGGTTCCTCAGTGGTAGGATTTTCCCATACACTGATACCACACTAGAAAGGAAGTAGAATGGGAAAGTCCCTTACACTGAGTCCTGCTACATTCTTCCCTTGTACTAAATGGTTCCTCATTACTTCTCACCATGCACTGGTTGAACAACAGATGCATAAGTGGAGACCGCTTCTCTTCCAGCTGCACCAACCGCACCAGTCAAGACTGTGCACCTCAGTGCACACTTTAAATTCTCACTTTTCATAATGCTTCCTTTGCCACCAAGCACTTTTTCAGAGATTGTGAGAGCCTGGGGTGTGACCAAAGCAGTGGGGATTGTTCTATATGTAGGTTTTATAACAGGAGACCAGGGCTGAAGCAAGGCTGCTGCACTCTCATTGCAGATGCATGCTTTTGTAATTTTACCAAGCACATGCCACCTGCCTCGTACCTTCCTGCTTGCAGACATCTCATGCTCATGTATGCACCCTGTGGAGTGTGATTAGGACCCCCAGACACCAAGTCCCATCCCCAGATTTGTGTTATTTAATGTTTTCAGCATGTATGCACTTTACATTTTGCACCAATGTAACATGTGGTATTCTAACATGTCTGGATGATCAAGATGCACCCATGAGCATAATGTTTGCAGCACAAATTCAAAATCCTTCATGTATTACACACACCATTCAGCCTTCAGTAGTCATGTCATTGCAAATTCAACATTGCAAACTTGATTTTATAGCACGGCACAGAGGCCAAAATATTATGCACTTACCTTTGCTGGTCTCATATATAGCAGCAAGAAATAATAACATTCCTATGGAAATTATTTGATCATTCTAGAACATAAATACAATTCTGAAATCAAGGGCCGTCTTTCTTTTGTTGCTGCTCATGCACAGATAAGCTCAATGCTTACAGTGAAAGTGTGCATGTCTAGATTGCATACATCCTCTAGAGTGAGTGAGATAACTGTTGAAGGTCTGACTCACATGATGGAACAAGTGGTGTATATATCAAACTGGGTTGGAGTGGCTTATTGGGAGTGTGTTGATATGGGGGAAACCATCATCTTTGCTACCCAGTATGCCACACTTGGGTTCTACTAGGCAGAACAATGGCAGAGCAATGGAAATAAGCAGCTTTGACATCTCCTGTCTCGTGGGGGTATCTCCTGCTTGGAAAATACTAATGGTGGAACTTCTTTGGTGAAGGGAGTGTTTGCTGTTGTTGATGAGGGCAACTCATCTGCAGCAAGAGTTTCTACAGGCTGCCGAAGATCTATCTACAATTAGTTACTGTGTAAAGCTCATATCCTTTGCATGTTAATGTTGAATCTCCATCAGGCCTGATGGTGGTCATTTTATTTCTTCATCTGGCTGTTAAGACTCCACAAAACATCATGGATGATGATAATCAATTAATTTTGAGTTAGCTTTTCACAACCGATTCCTGCCGCTAGAACAAGTATTCCTTCCACAGAACAGCTCTGCCCCTCGCCCATTTAATATGCAACCATGTTGTTGAGCAACAATGACATAAGGGGTGTGGTAGTGGTATGGCCATACAACAATGGGGTGGTGATGTGTGCTTAGAATGTTAGAAGATTTTGAATCATAGAATATTTTGAGTGGAATATGCTTCTTTTAAAGGGATGGTAGTTGGGCACCTTCGACTCTTTCTTAGATTCCAATCTCTGCGCCTTAGCTTTAAGTTGTATAAAGATCACTACGTTTCTCTGAAATTATATAACACTTTGGTGCCGATCACGATCCGGTAAAAACCGGGTACGAACCGTCGGACGGAGCAAATTCTCCGTCCGACGCGTACCCGGTCGTCAATTTTTACAAACAAGGAATTACGATTCGCACGGGTACACCATTCCCGTACGATTCGTAAAAAAGCCCGACCGACCAAAAAAAACATACCAATGCGAACCGGGAAAGCGCCGACCTGACGTCGGGACGCTCGCAGCCAGCCATTCACGACCCAGGAATCACGATTCGCACCGACGTCATCCCGCACGGTGAATATTTTCCGGCTGCCAAAAACTGCCGGGAAATCAGGACGACGCGAACAAGGACTACCAGTACGCGACAGACAGACAGGACGACGCAAACAAGGAGGACCAGTACGCGACGGACACACAGGACGACGCGACCAAGGAGGACCCGTACGCGACAGGACGACGCGATCAAGGAGTACCAGTACGCGACGGACAGACATGGACCCGAACCTACGAGTCATCGCTGCCCTCATAGCAGTCCACCTCCTCTACAGGTTCCGACGCAGACGCCGCAGAAGGTCAGAATAACTAAGGGAGGGGGGAAAGTGGGGTGGGGTGGGGGTGGCAGGACCAGGGCAGGCCACAAAACCCCCACCAAAGTCACACAGCACACATGGCCTGGACATACCTGACTCCCATGGCCTGGTCACTACGAGGGGGTGGGGGCGTGTCCTGATAAGCCAGCGACCGCCACAACGGAAGTCCGTCACGACGCGAACCGGCAACACAACCAGACAGGTACGTCCCGTACCCACGCCTGAAGAGCGTGGGTACGAGATGTACCACGCCCACACACACGTCACACCAACAATGGCGGGACGGATCGTACCCACGTGGCAAAGGCCTGGGTACGGCCCGCACAAGCATCACATAGCGTGGGGACGGATATGTACGGACCCTACCCCCACCCCGTATGCAAGGAGCGTACCCCCCACCCCAACAGTGTAAGTACGACCCGTACCCTCACCCGCGTATGCATGGAGTGTACCCCCCATGCCAACAGTGTAAGTACGACCCGTACCCTCACCCGCGGACGTACGGACCGTACCCCCACCCCCACCAGTGTAAGTACGACTCGTACCCTCACCCCGTATGCATGGAGCATACCCCCCATGCCAACAGTGTAAGTACGACCCGTACCCTTACCCGCGGACGTACGGACCGTACCCCCACCCCCACCAGTGTAAGTACGACTCCTACCCCCACCCCCGTATGCATGGAGCATACCCCCACCCCACCTGTCTAAGTACGACTCGTACCCTCACCCCGTATGCATGGAGCGTACCCCCCACCCCAACAGTGTAAGTACGACCCGTACCCCCACCCGCGTATGCATGGAGCGTACCCCACATGCCAACAGTGTAAGTACGAGCCGTACCCTCACCCGCGGACGTACGGACCGTACCCCCACCCCCACCAGTGTAAGTACGACTCCTACCCCCACCCCCGTATGCATGGAGCCTACCCCCACCCCACCTGTCTAAGTACGACTCATACCCTCACCCCGTATGCATGGAGCGTACCCCACCCCAACAGTGTAAGTACGACCCGTACCCCCACCCGCGTATGCATGGAGCGTACCCCACATGCCAACAGTGTAAGTACGAGCCGTACCCTCACCCGCGGACGTACGGACCGTACCCCCACCCCCACCAGTGTAAGTACGACTCCTACCCCCACCCCCGTATGCATGGAGCCTACCCCCACCCCACCTGTCTAAGTACGACTCGTACCCTCACCCCGTATGCATGGAGTGTACCCCCACACCACCAGTGTAAGTACAACTCCTACCCCCACCCGCGGACTCACGGACCATACCCCCACCACACCAGTGTAAGTACGACTCGTACCCTCACCCGCGGACGTACGGACCGTACCCCCACCACACCAGTGTAACTAGACTCGTACCCTCACCTCGAATGCATGGAGCGTACCCCCACCGTGTACGTTCCAATCGTACATATCCAGAAATAGGAGGTGTGTGTGCAGAGTCCACCCAGCAGTGCCCTGAGACAGGAGGGGTGTGTGCCTATCACTAACAGCAGTGCCCAGAGACAGGAGGGGTGGGTGTGGAGTCCTCCCAGCAGTGCCCTGAGACAGGAGGGGTGTGTGCAGAGTCCTCCCAGCAGTGCCCAGAGACAGGAGGGGTGTGTGCCTATCACTCCCAGCAGTGCCCTGAGACTGGAGGGGTGTAACACATGTGTGTGAGGCTGGAATTACCCACATGCATACTGCCTACAAGGGAACATGTCCCCATGAACTCATGTCAACAGACTCCACACACAAGTACAGTGATCACCAAGGATGCCACGATTGTTGCAGGTGGAGACATGGCCCTGCATGCATGGCCAAAGTAGAAGGGCTCCGTCACACACACAGCTCATGTAGACACAGCTCTGCGCTAAACATTGGGAACACCCTGCAGGGAAGAAATCAGGGTACACAGAGGAAGGAATACACCCTGGGACAATTGCACCATGCAGTAACTGCTTACATGAACAAAGAAAGTTAGCCAACACCTTGTGATGGCACACAGATCCCAGGGCCCCCAAATGAGCAGCACACTACTACATATCCCACACACCCAAACCCTTAAACACCACCCAAAACCATGTAGCAGCCCCACCAACACCAATACCAGCATAGCAGTAGTGTGAGAATGAAAACAAAATTAAGCTTTATTCAGCATGAGCACAATGTCCGTGGATCGCAGGCAGTTCAATATTCACAAAGCCCATAGGGCAGTCAATGATTCTCAGCTGGATGGGGGACACAGTGGGATGCGTGTCCCCTACCTTGCCTGCACAGTCACATGGCATCGTCTTCCACACTGGTGAGGGCATCATGGGGGGGGGGAAGCAACAGGCACCGCAGGGACATCAGGGCAAAGGGGCGGCGTTGTGGGTGCAGGGATGGAGGACTCCACCACAGGGGGTGGGTCAGGGCCAAAGGCGGAGGCCAGGATGGCCCTACACACCTTAGCAAGGTCCTCCAGGGAGTCCCCTGCACCCGAAGGAACCTCAGGCCCCAAGGAGGGGGGGGGTCAGAGGGATGGGTCGCAGCGCCACCGGGGGAGGGTGGAGACAGGGGGGGAGAATCAACCACCCTGACCGAGGACTTCCTTGACCGCTTGCGTGGTGGTGTAACTGTGGGGCTCAGGGACAGAGCGGCCATGAAGGAGTCCTTGGGGGAGATGTGGCCAGGAGAGCTGAGGGGAGGGGATTTGGAGGCAGTGGACTGGGTGGAATGCGGACTCCCACTATGGCTGCGTGTCACACGTTTGCCCCCCGACCCAGTGGGTGTGCCTACCTCACCCTGTGTGTGCGTGTCAGGAGGAGTGCGGTGGACCTTCCCTGCTGGTGTGGTGCCTGTGTCTGTTGATGTGGGTGCATGCCGACGTCTGGGTGTACGTGGGACAGGCATGGGAGTGGGAAGTGTGGATGGGGCAGGGGTAGGTGGGGGGAGGTCGCGCTGCAGGAGACCCACTGCTGCAGTCAGTGTGGAGTCTATGGACCTCAGCAAGTTGCGTTGGTCAGCCTGCGATGAATGAATGCCCTCCAAGTATGCCTCGATGTTGGTGAGGGTTTTGCCGTGGGCATGGAGGACATTAAGGATCGCAGCCTGACCAACCTGCAGTTGCCGCTGGATGTCCACAGACTCAGCATTGGCGGCAGCAGTGGAGACAGGGGCAGGGGGTGCGGTGCCTGGCAGGAAGGAGACATGTGGGGACCAGGCACGCTGGGAAGGGACACGAGCACGTGGGAGGCGGCTGATGCCAATGGAGGGGGCGGTGCCAGATGTAGGGCTGCTGTCAGATGGTGGTGCAGCCACCGCCCACTCGGAGTGATCACCCTCGGACCCGTCAGCTTCATAGTCTGTTGTGCCAGTCGACAGGTCCCCGGGGTCACTCTCCACCGCCTCTGTCCCACTCGAAATGCCAGCACTGATGTCACCGCTGGCACTGGTGCTCGGTCCCTACGCGCCGTCTGTGTCCATGTCTCCCTCCGTGTCCCCCGACGATGCTGTGGACAGGGTGAAGAAACAGGAAGTTATCATACACCTGTATACATAAGTCACATGAGTCAAATCTACGTAGGTAACAGTGCAGAGCCTGAAACAAAGGAAGAGTCATATCTACATCACAAGGTACATATGTAGGGCATGCAAGACACAGTTTTCTGACCCACCATGCCATTGAAAATCCATGGAGAGCATCACACAATAGCAAATGAGATGATATGGAATTGTGACTGAGGAGCATGGCCCTGGGGACAATCCAGCACTGCATCTGCACCACACAGCGTGGCAGGAAATAGGGATGAGCAAGGACAAAATCCAGGAACTAGAGGCACATGCAGCATAGGTAATACTGAGAACATGGCCACCCTGACTGGCACACTGCACCTTGAGTGTATGTCCATGCAAACATCACACACTGGGCAGTCCTAGCAAGGAGTTATCAGGTCTTGACATGTCGGACATGCCCGCACCACCCACCCCCTACATGAGACAAATCAATGGAGACACAGGAAGCACGTACATCTCTTAGTCTGGGTGAAATACACATGGGATGCTAAACTTCTATATTGCACACAAACTACCCAAGGTGCGGCTGTGCAAATTATCATGTACAAATGGGCAGCATCAGATGATTGCAACAAGACACAAAGGCAATGCCCACCGTGAGTATGTAATAGGAAAATCAGGTCAGGCTGTACAGTGGACACTTGTAATACATCTCACGTCAATAAACATGGTGCCAGGGGACAATGGCACAGAGCACAACCTATGCTGTAGACACAGAGATTGTCGACATATTCGGATTACACACATGATACCTAGGAAAATATGCCCCTGGGGACAGTAGTGGGCAGACAACTCTATGCTCCTGAATGGGAATGACTGCAACACACGCTAACATCCCTGCACAATGCGTAACGCACAATCATGCACATCATGTCACAGGCCACCACATGGGACATGCCTGCTGGAAGGCCTGCCACTCGAGAGATTAACTCCCATGTCTGGAAACAGCATTAGTGCCAACTGACATGGAACCCACAAGTCCAGAACTTGACAGGGCACAGGCAAGGTCACACAACCTGTTACACACCACCCCCAAACATGATGCTGCAGGCATTGTACACTTGGAGAAGGTGTCAGGCAACATAACCTTGTGATGGAGTGACTACACACAGACCAGGGAACACATTGCAAGGAGGGGAAGGGAGGCAGGAGAACACTGCAATACTGAGGGGAACATGATCTGCACAGCACCATAAACCCTTGAAGTGTATCCATGGAACAGTGCACAGACAAATGCTGGTGAAACACAACAAACACACACATGTACCTACCCCTTTCCGGCTGCTGCATCTCCCGTAGACGCCTGTCCAAATCAGGAAAGACCACCGCCAGCACACGTTTCTGGATGTGGGAGAGACGGCGGCGCCCGCGGTTCTTGTGGCTCTCAGGTGAGTCCCCCAGCAGGAGCCGTGCGATCCTCCGCGTCCAGCACCGGATATCCTGCCAGCGTTTCCTCACCTGGGGCAGGTGCCGCTTCTGACCATCCGCACTCCTCACGGCGCTGACGGCGTCCAGCCATATCTTCTCCTTGGCAGAGGCGTCTACCTGTGAGGATGGACAAGTGACACTACATCAATACACCTGGCACATGTCACAGGGACACAGATTAGAACACATTCACTGTTTACAACAAGGCCTAGTATGCATCCAACGCATTGCACCTTTGTCATAGGGACATGATCCTCTGGGGGAAGGCCAAAAGCAGTACGTGCCATTGAAAGGACACAGGTGGAATGAGGGCAACTACACAATCAATGATCCAGGCTCACACTGTGCATCACACCCACCCCTCCTGTCTCAGGGCACTGCTGGGAGTGATAGGCCCCCACCCCTCCTGTCTCAGGGCACTGCTGGGAGTGATAGGCCCCCACCCCTCCTGTCTCAGGGCACTGCTGGGAGTGTTAGGCCCCCACCCCTCCTGTCTCAGGGCACTGCTGGGAGGACTCTGCACACACCCCTCCTGTCTCTGGGCACTGCTGGGAGGACTCTGCACCCACCCCTCCTGTCTCAGGGCACTGCTGGGAGGACTCTGCACACACCCCTCCTGTCTCAGGGCACTGCTGGGAGTGATAGGCCCCCACCCCTCCTGTCTCAGGGCACTGCTGGGAGTGATAGGCCCCCACCCCTCCTGTCTCAGGGCACTGCTGGGAGTGTTAGGCCCCCACCCCTCCTGTCTCAGGGCACTGCTGGGAGGACTCTGCACACACCCCTCCTGTCTCTGGGCACTGCTGGGAGGACTCTGCACCCACCCCTCCTGTGTCTGGGCACTGCTGGGAGACATCAGGCATTCCCACCCCTGGGACCCCCCTACAGTACATAGCATGTGGGTCACACCTGGACACAATGCCAGAAGTCACAGTCACGAAAAAGGGGCACAGTCTGTGCCAGTGGACACTGCACTCACCTGATAACCTGGTCGCCCATATAGCATGGGGTACTGTGGGAGGATCACATCCACCAAAGCCATGTTCTCCTCCAGGGTGAATGGCTGTGACCTCTCCACAGCCCTTGACATGGTTCCAGGGAATCAGTAGCAGCAGCTGGGTCGTGGAATACAGAGATGTGCAGGCAAGTGCTCCCTCATGGGACCTGGCTGCCTTATATCTGCCTTGCTGGCCCATCTCATGCACAGGGGTACAGAGTGATTGGCCACTCACATTTGCATCCTATGTTTCCTCCAATCCCTTCAAACCTAGCAGTCTGTGGGTTCTCTATCGGTTTCATTCTCCTGCATGATGTCAGCCCCACAAACACATTGCAACAAAGTAGAAGAATTCCAACTGACTTCTGCTGTGCACCTTCCAGAACAATTTCGCAATTTGAACTTGGTCTCCATGACAACTAGCATGCATGTAGGCCTTAATACTTGTCCCCTATGTAATTTTCAGCGTCACACACAGGTACGGTGCGTTTCGGGGTCCAAGGGCACCACAAATGCATTGCAACGGCCCCTACACGCGTGCCTACGTTCACTATCATTATGGGTCTCCTCGCGTATTCGTACTCGTCGTGGTACGGGCCGTACACACGCCTGTACGCTCACTATCACTATGGATGGCCTCGCGTATGCGTACTCGTCGTGGTACGGGCCGTACACACGCCTGTACGCTCACTATCACTATGGATGGCCTCGCGTATGCGTACTCGTCGTGGTACGGGCCGTACACACGCCTGTACGCTCACTATCACTATGGATGGCCTCGCGTATGCGTACTCGTAGTGATAGTGAGCGTACAGGCGTGTGTACGGCCCGTACCACGACGAGTACGCATACGCGAGTCCACCCATAGTGATAGTGAGCGTACAGACGTGAGTACGGCCCCATCACTATGGGTGTCCTCGCGTATGCGTACTCGTCGTGGTACGGGCCGTACACACGCCTGTACGCTCACTATCACTACGAGTACGCATACGCGAGGCCATCCATAGTGATAGTGAGCGTACAGGCGTGTGTACGGCCCGTACCATGACGAGTACGCATACGCGAGGACACCCATAGTGATGGGGCCGTACACACGCCTGTACACTCACTATCACTATGGATGGCCTCGCGTATGCGTACTCGTAGTGATAGTGAGCGTACAGGCGTGTGTACGGCCCTCTCACTATGGGTGGCCTCGCATATGCGTAGTCGTAGTGTTACGGGCCGTACACACGTCTGTACGCTCGGCATCACGATGGGTACACATACGGCAGCACTCCCATAGTGATATGGGAACATACACAGGCCCTCTTCGCAGCAGTACAGCGGTTTTCACACATCACAGTGGTGACAGGCGGCACACAGGTAGGGATAGGGCGGACATACTTGTCCATGGATGGACATACTTGTCCATTAATTGACATCAAGGCATCATCTGTGCATTCCTACATGTGTGGGGCACAGGTGTGACGGCCTGTGATGTGGCACATGACTCCTGAGTGGAGAAGGCACCAGATGCATGATGAGATGTGTACAGATGTACCGTGTGATGGTGCAATGTGTGCCAGGCATGGCCTTGACTCCTTTGACATGTGTGCATGTCGTACTGCACACTTGGGGTTAGCGTCACTGGCATGGCACGGACACCAACACACGGAAGTGTCCCCTGATGCCCGGTACAGGGGTCATGACACCTGACTTGTCACTACCCACGGTGCACAATGTGACTATGTCATGTATGTGTGGGGGCTTCCCATCAGGTTGATGTTGGAGCACCCTCAAAAGCTGCAGCTGTTGCAGCAACCAACATGTGTCTGTGTGTAGATTGTCATTGCACACTGTTCCGCACACCATGCCACATGTGGTATCGGATGTGAGGTGCACATGTATGCATGGGACACGGAGTAGCGTGACAAGGACATGTCAGCATCCTCACAAGGAATGTGTGGTGAGTCATTACATGTGCACCTTCATGGCAAGGTGTGTGGGCTGTCCTAGTGTAATGTCATGTGACCTGTGGCTCCAGTGTTCCGCTACCAGTCTCTGCAATCGGCATCCTACTGCTGCTGATGTGTGGACGTATGTCACTCCTGTCTTGCGTCTGGCTGTTCACTTGCACTGGGACACAGCTATTCCCATGGCGTGGCATGGGGAGGTTCTCAACCTCCGTGTGTAGCTGGGTCTTGGAAGGAGTGCCACCTTGCATCCATACGTGTCCTGGCCATGTAGCACATACCTGACTCCCTATGTAGCATGTGTGTATTGCCAGATTAATATGTGCTCAGTACACATGAGTTGTTGTCGTAGTGCACTCACTCTTCCTTGTCACTTCCTACTTACTGCAGAGCGCCGCCTCTTGGCCGGATAATTCCAGACTTGGCTGCCATGCAGGAGAATGACAGCATCCGGCTCTACCGCTTCCCCCAACGGTTGATTCTGGAGTTGACGGCGAGACTGGCACCACACCTGCAACCGCTGCACAGGTATCCCACGGCACTGACACCCCAGCTGAAGGTAATGGCTGCCCTACATTTTCTTGCCACGGGTACCTTTCAATATACCATAGCTCATGTTGGTGGCATGTCCCAGAGCATGTTCAGCGGTGTGCTGCATGATTTCTTAGAGGCCATGTTGATTCACCTGGATGACTTCATCAAGTTCCCAACCCCTGAACAGATGACAGAGGTCAAGCGTGGATTCTATGCCCTGGGAGGGATGCCCCATGTCATTGGGTCCATAGATGGGACACATGTAGCTTTGGTACCACCACACGCACGGGAGGTGGCGTACCGCAATCGGAAGCACTACCACTCCATCAATGCCCTTGTGGTGTGTCTGTCCAACATGGTGATTTCACATGTCTATGCTCGTTTTCCAGGATCAGCACACGATGCCTACATCATGAGGCGTAGCGGGATGCCTGATATGATGATGCAGCTGCGCAACGAACGTGCATGTGTTGTTGGTGGGTACAGTCTGTCTGTCCTGTATTCTGTATAGCCTACCAGCACGACCGCTTCACCACTTCTAACGATGACCATGTGCTTCCCATGTAGGGGACGCTGGCTATCCCAACATGCCTTGGCTGCTGACACCTCTCCGCAACCCCATCACGCCTGCCCAGCTCCGCTACAACACCGCCCATGGCCGGACAAGGCGAGTGATAGAGAGGACGTTTGGCATGCTGAAGAGCTGATTCCGGTGCCTCCACAAGACCGGCGGTGCACTCCCTTATGCCCCGGCGAAGGTCTGCAAGATCTTCATGGTCTGCTGCATGCTGCACAACATGGCAGTTGAAAGAGCTGTGCCACTCATCCTGGATCAACATGACGAGGACCATCCACCCGTGGAGGACGAAGGGCTTGGCAATGGGGCTAGTGATGTGGAGGATGTGGAGCCGCAAGAGGACATCCGGACTCGGCTCATACGCGACTTCTTTGCTTAGTGGTGAGTACCAGTGTCTGAGTGTGCACGCATTGGTCCCGGTGTGGCATGCGTTGTGATGTGTGTCTCCACCTGCATGTATGGCACGTGAGTCAGAGGTGTGTGTGGGTGTGTCACTGGAGTGATGGTGGCAGTGATGGTAGTATTTCCCCAGTCATAATTGTGACCTAGCATGTTGTCATCCATACATGTGTCGAGTAAATGCACATGCAAGTGGCTGTGCTTTTTGTGGCTGACTTCTTGTGTGTCTCTCTTCCCCAGGTACCTGCGCATGCCGTCTGCTGGTTGCATTGTTGTGGCACTGATATTCCTCAAGGACATGACATCGTGGGCTGACTCAGCGTTACAGGCACGGACACGTTTGGAAGTCTCCATGGGGTAAGGGATGCATCTGGGGTGTATTGGGTGTGGCAGTTGTTCACGATGTGTGCACACTGCCCCTGTCGGGGTTTGGTTCCTCTGCAGCCATGTCGCATCCCCATGGGACACGACATGCAGCTGTGTACACCTGAATAGATGGTCTGCCTGGTTGACAGACATCAGTTATGGGATAGGGGATTGTGATGATGGCATCAATGTGTGTGACACTGCCCTCGGACACATACGGTTAGCATTGGCTTGACATGGTGTGGGACTTCCACATCAGCGGATCTATGGTGTATGGCAGGCTCTCCGTGAGCAACTGTGGGTGTTTAGCTGTTAGCCGACGCTTGTGTGCCAGTTCCATGGCTAACACGCATTTGTGCTGCAGAAGGGGGGTGCCAGTGTTGGACCCACATGTTACTACACATGATGTGTTCATGTGTACTTCGAGTTGCCTCTGCAATCCCGAATACATGACTGATAAAGGTGTCCCTATGCCTCCAAGGTGCCTCTTCTCAGTCAATGCTGGTGTGTTGCCACGGTGCATCCTGCTTGTCTGGCATGGTATTCCCTGATTGTGGCTATGTGTCAATGTGTCGAGTGGCAAGATGCAAGCTGTGTGTGTGGGCTGAGACTGTGTATTGTGCATGATGTCCATGACTGTGTGGGTATTGTGACATGTGCCATCCCCATGCATCAAACGTTGGCCAGGCCCCCATTCCCTGCATCCACCGGACTCAAGCTTGCAGGACATGTTTCTGCCACCTGTCTACACATACCTGGGTGCCCCCCAGGACACTGGACTGGATCCCTGACCTCTGCGCATGACTGTTGCTGTACTCAATGTGTGTGTCAGCAAGGTTGTTCGGTAACCCCCTCAGCTGGTTGGGCCCATCACGGGTGTGTATGGTGCTCCATGTCTGTCTTGCCTAATACACTGTGACCCATGTGTCCTGTGCCAGACTCAGGCCCCAGGGTGTGGATGGTTGAAGACAATAGATGACTCAGGCATGTTTAGACTTTACAAGACACATGTTAGGTAATTATGCAACCAGCAGGCATCTACTGTTCATAATGTGATTTATTATTGGGGGGGGGACAACAAAGTGAGTGTCTTTCCGTGAATTTGGAATCCAAAGTTCAGTAGGGGAGTTGGTGTCCTTGCCATTGGAAATCCTCAGAGTCCATGCCACAGTCTTTGTCAACATTGGTCAGCCAGTGACCAGCAGGGCCATGTGGCAGAGAATGTCTCTTGATGCTGTGATGCTGTTGCTCCAGTGGGCCAGGTGCCAGGCCAGGTGTCCTGGGAGATGGTGATGTAGCGCCGACCCTCACGGTCCTTTCCGTGGACGACCCGGCCTCCTGCGGGGAACCTCAGCAGCAGGCCGTGACGACGTCTGGGATGCTCCATCGGATGTTTCCTCCTCCTCCTCCTGGACCCTCCCTGTGGGTAGTGATGTTCTCCGCCTTCTGGCACAGGGAGGGTCGGCCATGATGTCGGCCATCCGACGGAGTGTAGCGTGAATCCCCTGGAATGCCGTCACTTGCTCAGCCTGTCTGTCCTCCATCCTCCGTTGGTGTTCCAGTAGACAGGCATGTTGCTGGGCCTGCTGTGCCTTGATCCGCTCGAGGACGGACACAACCTGGGCCATGCCCGTGGTGTCCTCCCGGTATGTGTCCAGGATGTTACGGACATGGGACAATGCTGGATCCCCAGCCAACTGGTCAGGCTCGTGCCTCCGCCGTCCTCCACTCCCACCACCCCTGCCCACTTGCGCCTGGCCTGCCCTTGTGGGCACATGGGGTCTCCGGGACCCCTGAGGGGTGGCATTGGCGTTGTCGCCTGCCTCCTCCTGGGTGCCCGGGACACCGTGTCCCTCCTGGCGAGCCTGGCTGCATTGTGGTGTTGGGGCAGGGATCGTGGGTGTCTCCTGGGATGTGGCAGAAGTGGGGGTGGTGGTTGGCACAGTTGTACCTGATGCAGGTGCTGCAGGTGGTTGGACACCAGAGGGGCCAGGTCGGTCGGGGTCGTCCGCAGAGTGGTGAGAGTGGTCGCTGCCGGTGGGATCGGGCTCCTGCAGATCCAGGTCCTGTGAGTGTTCCCCCCCAGTGTTGGGGGGTGCACCACGACGTTGACCTGTGTGTGAGAGAGACAATGTTAATTTTGGTCCATGCAACATCCATGTTTCATCTGTTTCAAAGTTGGCACATTTCCTCTTGGAATTAGGATCTGTCTTGCATTCCACTCACAGTGCACTTGTGCATGGGTGTGTCCCTTGGGCACCACTTTGGCCCCTTTAACTATGTGTGGCACAGTCTTACTTGCTGCGTCAAGTGTGACTGCAGTCAGCAGTGGAGTGTGCAGGTGTGGCGAGCCATGCATTTGCGCCTTCCGTGTAGCACTGTACATGTGCACATGTAGTGGATCCACACACTTATATGATCCAGGTAGCTGTCCTTGTGCTCGTGTACAGGTTGTGACATGGCCCTGTGTTTTGCCATGGTGAAGAGGGGGGGTTCTGGCACTGGCCACCCTTGTCTACATGCACGCAGTCTACCTGCTGACGAGCAGCCATTCGCACACGCCACACGGCTGATTTGCTCTCCCTGTGTCTCGCTCCCTCTCTGTCCCCCTCTCCCTCCCTCTGTGTGTCAGCCTCCTCCCTCTGTCCGTCTCCCTGTGTCTCCCTCCCTCTCTGTCCCCCTCTCCCTCCCTCTCTGTCCCCCTCTCCCTCCCTCTGTGTGTCACCCTCTGTCACCTCAGCCCAGCTTCCTGGGCACACACTGTTAGCAGATCTTTGAGTGGCCCTTGGCTTGTTGATGTGAGTTTGTTTCTGATCTCCAGGCACCCATTGGGTGTGATGTGTGTCTGTGCGCTGCTGCTGTGGTGGTGTGTGCTGCCACTCATTCACAATGTTGGCTGTTCATTAGCTGCTGTCATGTGCAAAACAGTGCCTTCACCCCCATGTGTTGATGCAAGGCGTCCGCCATTTGCTGGCAAGTCATTCCTGTGTTGGGACACACTGTTTGTCTGGCTGTGACCTAGGCCATATGGGCAGAGTGCATTGTTGTCTGCTTCGGAGTCGCACTATGTGATTTTTGGGGCCCAGCCTCCCGCCATCCGGGTTACCGTGTCATGTGTTGTTGTCTTCTGTGGCCTGTGACTTGACATTGTCCAGCTGGGTGCATGGGGCATTGTGGCAGCAGTGGCATGTGCGTGTTCATGGAGTGTGGTTGAGTCATGCGATGGCTTGTGGTGGTTGCGTGCCTGTTAGTGATTTTGGTTGTGGATGCAGTTCCCCCCATGTGAGGTGCGTTGTTTGTGTACTCACCCGGGTCTCGGAGTCCTTCTAATCCTTCGACTGCCTCCACCGGCAGTATGGCCATCACCCTCTCCTCCCAGGGATGGTACTGTACGGGTCTGCAGGAGGGCCCTCCTCCGGTGGCGTTGGCCTGGTCGTGTTCCTCCTGCCTCTTGGCTCTGACCCTCCTCCGCAGATCGTACCACCTGTTCTGGCATTCCTGCTTGGTCCTTCTGGTGTCCGCAACAGCATTCACAGCATCGACGATGGTCTGCCACATGGCTGTTTTTGCTGCCAGGCTGGTGCTTCTGACCAATGTTCCAAAGATCTGTGGCTCGACTCTGAGGATTTGATCAACAAGGACCTCCAACTCTCGGTTACTGAACTTTGGATTCTTGGTAGTGGGCATGGTGAGGGGTGTGGGTGGGATGGTGGGGGGGGTGTGTGGATGTTGGGGGGGGTGTGTGGATGGTTGTGGGTGTGTGGGTGTGGTTGTGCAGGTGTGTGTGTGTGTGAATGTGATGAGGGGGTGTTTGTGAAGGTGGTTGTGTGAAGGTGTGCAAGTGTAAGGTGTGGTGAAGCTTTTAGTAAGGTGCTGTAAGTTGTCTGTGGTGTCTGGCAGCAGTGAGTCTGTTGCAAAGGCTCATGGTTTGTGTGTGTGGGCCCTTTTTATTGGTCCATTGGTGGGTGTGGCTGTGTTTGAAGTTTGGGTGGGTGTGTTATAAGGAGTGGTGGTGTTTTGGGCCTCTGTTTGTCTTTGGCAGTTGCAGGTCAGTGAAGGTGTATTTGTAGTGTTTGTTGGCCATGTTTAGTGGCTTTGTGCCATTCGAATGGTGTATTCTTGTGTTGTTTTGTTTTGTCCTGGTTGTGTACGTGCGTTTTGAGCGTGTGTACGGTGTGTACATGGGCCATTTGGTTGTACGGTGCTGTCCTTGTGTGTGGGTTGGTACGACTCGTACATGCGGTTGTGATGTTGGGGCCTGGGGTGCGCTCTATACTTAGGAGGTTGTGTTGGGGGTAGGACCGGAACGTACTGGGGTGTACATAGACGGTGGTACGACACGTACTGGGGTGGGGGTAGGACTCGAACGTACTGGGGTGGAGGTACGACTCGAACGTACTGGGGTGGGGGTACACGGTGGTGCGACACGTACAGGGGTGGGGGTATGACTCGAACGTACTGGGGTGTACATAGACGGTGGTGCGACACGTACAGGGGTGGGGGTATGACTCGAACGTACTGGGGTGTACATAGATGGTGGTACGACACGTACTGGGGTGGGGGTAGGACTCGAACGTACTGGGGTGTACATAGACGGTGGTACGACACGTACTGGGGTGGGGGTACGACTGGAACGTACTGGGGTGTAGGTACACGGGGGTATGACACGTACAGGGGTGGGGGTACGACTCGAACTTACTGGGGTGTAGGTACACGGGGGTACGACATGTACAGGGGTGGGGGTATGACTCGAACGTACTGGGGTGTAGGTACACGGGGGTATGACACGTACAGGGGTGGGGGTAGGACTCGAACGTACTGGGGTGTACATAGACGGTGGTACGACACGTACTAGGGTGGGGGTAGGACTGGAACGTACTGGGGTGTAGGTACACGGGGGTATGACACGTACAGGGGTGGGGGTAGGACTCGAACGTACTGGGGTGTACATAGACGGTGGTACGACACGTACTGGGGTGGGGGTACGACTGGAACGTACTGGGGTTTAGGTACATGGGGGTATGACACGTACAGGGGTGGGGGTATGACTCAAACTTACTGGGGTGTAGGTACACAGGGGTACGACACGTACAGGGGTGGGGGTAGGACTCGCACGTACTGGGGTGTACATAGACGGTGGTACGACACGTACTGGGGTGGGGGTAGGACTGGAACGTACTGGGGTGTAGGTACACGGGGGTATGACACGTACAGGGGTGGGGGTAGGACTCGAACGTACTGCGGTGTACATAGACGGTGGTACGACACGTACTGGGGTGGGGTAGGACTGGAACGTACTGGGGTGTAGGTACACGGGGGTATGACACGTACAGGGGTCGGGGTAGGACTCGAACGTACTGGGGTGTACATAGACGGTGGTACGACACGTACTGGGGTGGGGGTACGACTGGAACGTACTGGGGTGTAGGTACACGGGGGTATGACACGTACAGGGGTGGGGGTACGACTCGAACTTACTGGGGTGTAGGTACACGGGGGTACGACACGTACAGGGGTGGGGGTATGACTCGAACGTACTGGGGTGTAGGTACACGGGGGTATGACACGTACAGGGGTGGGGGTACGACTCGAACGTACTGGGGTGTACATACACGGGTGGGGGTTCGACACGTACACGGGTGTACATACGGGGGGGTGTACATTCACGGGGAGTACGACTCGAACGTATGGGTGCTGGGGGGAGTTTTGGGCGCGTATGCGGGCACATGTCTCCATGGTTGCAATGGGAGTTCGGTGCGGACGGTGTTTTTACCATACGGTTGTGAGTTCGGACGCACGGGTGGGATCGTGATTCCTCGGTCGGACTTGACTTTTCACGTTTGTACGGTAAATCGTCCGAGGACGTGTCGGACACATTTTCCGACCCGAGGACGTGTGGGGAATGATTCCCAATGCGGTTCGTATGGACTTTTTACCACGCGAATCGTGATTGCCAGTTCGTACGGCACTTGTACGATTCGTACGGTAAAAAGACCGGATACGAGTCGCACGGGATAATTTTTTACCGGATCGTGATCGGCACCTATATGTCATAACATTTCTTTAGGATTGGTCCGGCCATACTTATCCTTTCAAATTCTGCATAGGGTTAGATGTCTTATTATGACTATATACTTCGTTTAAGTAATGTATTGGCAACATGGTCCAAGGATTCCCCAAAGCACAATACCTGTGATTTATGCTATACAGGAATTCAAGATATGTTTCATGTTTTACACCTATGTCTGGCATTAAACGAAGTTAGAGCCGAATATTTACTACTGATTATAAAGGGTTATAATTTGGACACACACCAAGATATAGTGGAGTTCTTAAAAACCTGCCAAATGAATTTATTTGTTTTAAAATGTATACATTTTTTAAATGTTTTTTTATCAATGTTGTAATAAAGGGATTTTATTAGCCTGTTGTTAACAGTTTGTATGATGGTGGTTTTGTTATGGTGGACTGTGTTTTTTTTAATATCTTTTAAGGTGTTGATAGTAGACCTCAGAGGAGGTCATTAACGATGAAATGAAGAATGAATGAATGGTCAAGTGTACGCTACATAGGTGATGGCAAAACCTGTCCACTGAAGTTAGTAAGAGTCAGATACTAAGTACCAGATAGAGTGGATGAATGGGTAGAGTGTCTTGGGTTTCTGGAACCTGAACCAATAATTTCCATCCAAGCAACCGCAGAGTCTGGTCTGGCATAGACCCATGCAAGTAAAAACATGCAGACAGCCAAGGAAGCTTTGGACGTGGGTTTAACAGTTGTCATCGTTATTGTAGGAAAGTGGGTTAATAGATGGGGGTTTTCACCCTCAGCTAGTAATAATACCACAATCACTAATAGGTCCAGTCATGTCACGGGAAATGAATCCTTTCTCAACCCTTGGTAGCTTACTAAACACGCAGTCAGTCGAAATTTAGGACACAGGTAAGTGTAGAGCATTTAATAACACCAAAACAGTAAATAAGTAAACAATACAACTGTAAAAAAACAACACCAATTTATAAAAATTGAGAGATTAAAGCTTAAATAAACAATGGTGTATTCTTAAAGCACCACTCGTGGCCATCTGGTCTTGCAGGACAGGGACAAAAGCAAAGTTTTAGGCTGAACGCAATAAAATGTGGGTGTTGGATGGGCTGAGGGCTAGTTCCCTGTCAAACGTTTTTCTTTTGACTTAGTCTTTTTCTTGGAGCTTTTCTCTCAATGACAAGTCCTTTGGTAAGTCAGATCCGAAGATTGATTTGATGGAAGTGGCCTATTGCAGCACAATACCTCGGTGATCCTCTGGAGGCCTTTGTCCTTGACATTGATTGTCAGGAGCTTCGGAGCTATCAGCACGACAAACCAGCATGGTCTGGCTGATTAGCGAGTCAACGACAGTGGCTTGACTCTCGACATCGAGCCAAGCTCCTCCTGGAGCTTTTAGGCAAAACTTTGGAGAAAGTTTCAATGTTTTTTAACCTTGTTGGTTCTGAGTTCCTTTAGGGACAATATGTGTCCACTAGGTCAGGCCAAGGGTTCAGAGACTGTGGATTGCCTCTTGTGTGCTAGGACACAATTTCCCACAATGCACCTGCACAGTCCGGGTAAAGTCCAAATGCAAGTGGTCAGCTGGGGTGATCCTCTCTTTGGCTTGGCAAGTTACTTCTTCCTTCTCTGTACTACCTGTTGCAGATCAGGGGGTCCACTCCTTTTCCTTTGAGTCAGGTGCAGTCCTTTCGTTGTGGAGCCTTGTGCGTGCAGCAGGTGCAGTCTTTCTGAGTACAAGCCTGTTGTGGTGCAGTCCAAGGGTCCAGCAGGGCAGTCCTTCCTCTTCTGTTGTTGCAGGCAGCGATCTGAAGAACTTCTGCAGCTCTGCCAAGTTTATCCTCCATTCTGGGCTTCCGGGACACCCCAACCATAGGGAAAAAAGCTGCTCCCCCTACTGTGACGACTTCCTGTGAAGTGTGGCATATTTTTGACCCCACATGCACTATTCTCCCAAAAATTAAAAATGGAGAAAAGCTTTCCTTGGTGTATGTATCTGTGTAACCCAACCCAGACGTGTGACTATCAATTGACTACACTCCCATTCCAGACCCCCCCCAATCTAATTAGGAGGGCTCTCATCTGGCTAGAGATCAAGCAATGTGGGGGTGTTCTAGGTCCTTTGACACTGTTTTCTGCAGAGGCTTCTGCCTTTGAAGTTCAGCTTAACTACCCAGCCCACTTCCTCTCCTTGGCATCAAGAACGCCTCACCAAAAGCAGCAGGAAACGCGCTGTGGGGCACTTGTTAAGCTGTCCATCATCCTGGCAAAAGCAGGAAGACCTTTGGCTACTACTAAGATGGGCAGAGCCAAACGGGGAAGCATCTAAGTGATTCCTACATTTGCATAATCCAAGCAATTTAAAGGAAGAACCAAGGAGAGAACAAGAAAGAACCCACTCATCACAGTCACATACAGATTGTGCTCCAATAGGTAAATCCACTCACATCTATGAAGAATTTCACATAGTTTTTAAATATGGAATTACCAAAAAAACACACTTGCTTTGCCTTCACCAAAATCCCAGGAGTTAGGACCATATGTCCTTTACAGAAATGGAGCTTCAACAGGGGCTCCTACTATGTTTATTTGTGTAAGTGACTAATGTCGAGAATTCATTTTTGTGAAATTAACATCGGGGCCTGAATGGCCATGGTTACAGCATTCCCCAGGGCCCAGCAATGACTTAATCGGGGAGTGGGGCTGAGCGGCTCTCCTCCCTGGGACTCGGGGACACCATCCTCTGGCCAGAATGTAATTGGGGAGGGGAGGGGAGCCATGTAGCCTCCTCCCCAGGCCGATTTCGGCCCGGGGGACCCCCTCACACGAGGCCCAGCCATGTGTCCCTGGGTGCCCTGGTACCACCCAGGAAGCTTCAAGGCCCCACAGTACCAGCCGGCTCCCACCTCCTGCTGGAGCCGGCAGTGATCTTGCATGCGGGGAGCTGATGGAAATGCAGCTCCCTGCATGCAAGAGCAATAGTGTCATCTCTTTACCTGCCCTCATATGAGTGGACAAGGAAAGATATGAAACCCCCATTTCCAGCAAGCTGGAGCAATTTCACAGCTCCTGCTTGCTAGAAGCACAGTGTTTGCTTTTGCTTAGTGGGAGCTATCAGCTCCCTTCAAGCAAAATGAAACAGTTGTGTTCCAGGGGTGGGGACCCCAGGGCATAGCAAGAGCCGACCCTGGGGGGGGGGTTGGCAGTCCCCAGGGCCATAACTTGCTCCACGAGTGGGGGTCACATGGTCCACTTCTATGTTGTGCACGGGCCGGCCCCAGGGAGGGGAGTGTAATTCCGTACAGCATTTTGGACTCTAGTAGTGTTCAAAACTTTGATAGGGATTGACATGCAAAGTACACTTTTTTTGCCCCCCCTTTTTTATCCCACACTTGACAGATCGTTCCAAAACATTCCATGCACAAGTAGAATCACCTGCACACTTTTTATCTATCTATCTATCTATCTATCTATCTATCTATCTATCTATCTATCTATCTATCTATCTATCTATCTATCTATCTATCTATCTATCTATCTATCTATCTATCTATCTATCTATCTATCTATCTATCTATCTATCTATCTATCTATCTATCTATCTATCTATCTATCTATCTATCTATCTATGTGTATATAAATGTATGTATATGTGTGTGTGTGTGTATTACCTACTGGCGCTCGCCAGTAGGTAGATATAGTTAGGACCTATTTTCCATAGGAAATCTGCAACATTCTATTTGGAATAACGTTGGTGCCGATTGACAAATTTTCGCGAAATGTTCCAAACTTTTGGCCAGCTCCGGTCCGCTCCTATCCTGAAAATTTCACGGTGATTCGTCACGCGGGGGCCGAGAAAAAAGGGGGGTTCCAAAACACGTTTTCCCCATGCCTTTTTCCCATAGGACGTGTTGACGCAGCTACAGCCCGAACTGCCAAACAGAATTACACCAAATTTGGCAAAGAGGTAGTCCTCAGTTCAGACTCGTGCCTTTTGCTTAAATGGTGTAAATCCGTACAGTAGTTCCTGAGAAAATTAGAGTTAAAAAGATAGATATATCTATGGCCTCGGAGGATCCGCGCACCCTCCCCGCACCCTCCCGACCACGAGCTGAATGCTAATTGGCTGCCAACACTCTGAATCAGGAAGTGTTGGCAGCCATCTTGTGCCTCGGTAGAACCGAGGCACAAGAAAACCCCCCAAAAAGGCGCAAAACTAGACAAGAGGGCAGGGTAGAAACATCGCGGGATGCGCTTAGGATCCGTGCATCCCGCTGCCGAAAAAAAACGAAGAGCGGACTCCCGCGCTTCGTTTTTATTTAGCCCCCGGGGGAGCCAAGTCCTGTGGGCAATATGTATATTATAATGGGGGGCCCAGAGGGGCCCTCCAGCCCCGGGGACCACCACCCCCGGGGCTTATCTGAATTATGTGAAGGGCTCTCAGCCCCCCCAGCCCTGGGGACCGCTACCCCCAGGGGCTTTATTATACATGGGTGGGGGGGCTCAAAGGCCCCCCCAAGCCCCGGGGACCGCCACCCCCCGGGGCTTTATGTCAATGTATGCGGGGGGCTCATGAAAAAAAAAACCTGTGTGGGGGCGCGAGCCCCCCCACACGCCCCCGGGACCGCCACCTCCCCAGGGCACTAATTATTTAACATAGGGGGTCCGTTACGGACCCCCAAGCCACGGGGACCACCACCCCGGGGCTTTAAATTAAGTGGGAGGGGGGCCGCGCTGCCCCCCCTGGAGCCAATGATGGCCCTGGGGACCGCCACCCCCCAGGGCCGGCTCCTGCAGTGTCCCGGGGTGTCCACCCCCGGGACACTGCTGTTTGCAATGGCAGGGCGGGAGCCTCGCGGCTCCCACCCTGCCATTGAAAAACTGCTTTGCTTCATTGAAGCGAGAGCAGGGAAACCTGCTCTTGCTTCAATGAAGCAAAGCAGATTGCTTTTCCACATGGGGAGCAGCATGTTAGCTGCTCCCCATGTGGAAAAGCAATGCCGGCTCCCACAGGAGGCGGGGAGCCGGCTGGGACCGTGGGGGGATTGGAGACCCCCCCATGGTCCCCAACAAGGTGGCCGGGCCCCGGGGGATGGGGTCTCCGGGGCCAGTAGTGGCCCGGGTGGTGGGTCATGCGGCCCCCCTCCTAAAAATTAAAAACAAAAAAACAAAAAAAACGGCCCTGGGGGATGGGGTTCCTGGGACCAAAAGGGGCCACAGGAGGGGGGCAAGGCAGCCCCCTCCTAAACACAAAAAAAAAAGGGCCTTGCCCTGGGGGATGGGGTCCCCGGGGCAAAATATGGCCTCGGGAGGGGGCCACGCGGCTCCCTTCCCGATTTTTGTTTTTTTTATATAAAAAAAAAATTGGGGGCAGGCCCTGGGGGATGGGGTCCCCAGGGCCAATAAATTAGAAAAAGAAGGGTGGCTACACAGCCCCCCTTCTAAAAAAAGAAAGAAGAAAAAAAAAGACTGGATCGGGCCGGAGGCCACGCCCTCTCCTTGCACCACTTTACAAACGCGCCCCCTGGCGCGTTTGCAGAGGGGGATTTAATTCCCCTTGAATACTGGGGGTCCCTGGGGGCCAACTAGCCCACCAGGAACCTCCAGTATGCACCAGGGGGCTGTGTTGCAGGGAGGTGAAATGAGGCCCGCCCCTTTTTACACTTCTCTGCAACGCCACTCCATGGCGCATACTGGAGGTACCTGGTGGGCTAGTTGGCCGCCAGGGGTCCTCAGGATTCATGGGGACTTAATCTCCCAACTTAAAATGCACCACGGGGCGCGTTTGCACAGTGATTAAGGTAGGGGGCGGGGCCTGAGGTGATATGTGTGCAAACACGCCCTGTGGCTCATTTTAAGTTGGGAAATTCATTCCTCTTCAATCCAGAGGTCCCCTAGGGGCCAACTAGCCCACCAGGTACCTCCAGTAAGCGCCATGGAGCTGCGTTGCAGAGTGTTGTAAAAAGGGGCGTGGCCTCTGAACACCTCTCAGCAACGCAGCTCCCTGGTGCACACTGGAGGTACCTGGTGGGCTAGTTGGCCGCCAGGGGACCTCAGGATTCAAGGGGACTTAATCCCCCAACTGCACGTTTGCACATTGGTGAAGGTAGGGGGCGGGGCCTGAGGCGATATGTGTGCAAACACACCCTGTGGCGCGTTTTAAATTGGCAAATTAATTCCTCTTCAATCCAGAGGTTCCCTAGGGGACAACTAGCCCACCAGGTACCTCCAGTAAGCGCCATGGAGCTGCGTTGCAGAGTGTTGTAAAAAGGAGCGTGGCCTCTGAACACCTCTCTGCAATGCAGCTCCCTGGCGCATACTGGACGTACCTGGTGGGCTAGTTGGCCCCAAGGGGACCTCAGGATTGAAGAGGAATTAATTCCCCAACTTAAAACACGTGACAGGGCGTGATTGCACACGTCACCTCAGGCCCCGCACCCTTCCTTCACCATTGTACAAATATTCCTCTAAAATCAGCCGAACTGCGAATTCCGATTTACTCACCCGTTATCAGGAGAAAACCCAGGGCTGCATATTTTAGACCAGCACTGACCCTGAAAAGTAATTCTAAGCATACTTACCATTAACTTGTATTTCCTTCCATAGGAATCCATTGAGTGGTTTTCAGCAGTAAAGTTTCTAAGTGTCCATTTTTGAAACGTACAAATATTCCTCTAAAATCAGCCGAACTACGAATTCCAATTTACTCACCTGTTATCAGGAGAGAACCCAGTGCTGCATCTTTTAGCCCAGCATTGACCCTGAAAAGTAATTCTAAGCATACTTACCAGTAACTTGTATTTCCTTCCATAGGAATCCATTGTGTGGTTTTCAGCAGTAAAGTTTCTAAGTGTCCATTTTTTAAATGTACAAATATTCCTCTAAAATCAGCCGAACTACGAATTTCTATTTACTCACCTGTTATCAGGAGAGAACCCAGTGCTGCATCTTTTAGCCCAGCACTGACCCTGGAAAGTAATTCTAAGCGTACTCACTAGTAACTTGTATTTCCTTCCATAGGAATCCATTGTGTAGTTTTCACCAGAAAAGTTTCTAAGTGTCTATTTTCACAAACTAAAAATATTCCTAAAAAATCGTCTGTATGACTTAAACACATTCTTTCAACTGTTTACAGGAGATTGACCAGTGCTGGATTCAGGATCCACCACTGAGTAAGAAAAAGTAATGATAACACTACTTACCATTTTCTAAGTCTCAACTTTTAAAATACAATAATATTCCTTAAATATAACTACTGTAACCAAAACGCTTTTACTCAACTGTTTACAGGAGATGTCCAAGGACTGAATCTAGGATCCAGTCCTGTGGTTAGAAAAGTAATCTATAAAGTAACTAATTGCATTTGACTAGAAATTCACATTGAGCTCAAGGTTGCATTGTGTTTGAAATTGTGTTGCCCATTGCAACAACTGTAACTACTGTACTTAAAAGTCTATTGCCTATTTGCAAAGTATTTAAACTAAAGTAATTCATTCCGAGAAAGTATATTTTGTATTGTATGTATAATGTAATTATAATGTAATTAAAAATATATATATATAAAAATAAATAGTTTAAAAAATGTAGTAAATCAGTATCAAAAAATCAGTATAACAATTAATACATAAAAAATTGTCATTTACAAAACCTTTGAAATTCACTGAAAAAACCATAGGTTTCAGGCCTGATATAGTTAGGAATAAACATTTAAAAAACCTTTGAAATTCACTGAAAAAACCATAGGTTTCAGGCCTGATATAGTTAGGTATTAGCATTTAAAAAACCTTTGAAATTCACTAAAAAAACCATAGGTTTTAGGCCTGATATAGTTAGGAATTAGCATTTAAAAAACCTTAGAAATTCACTGAAAAAACAATAGGTTTTAGGGGTGTTCTAGTTAGCTGGACATTTCACTCGAACAAAACCATTGAAATTCCTCCGATATAGTTAGTTGTACTAACTACATCTCGCGCGCCCGCAATCCACTGCTGATAATGTCACATATTACATCATTCATGACATGGTCAGTGACATCACTGATGACATCTCAAATGACATCACTGATGACATCACTGATGGCATCATCCACGTGAAAATCAGATACACCTCATCATGCACTAGTATAACCTTTCATCACTCACTGTAAAATACAGAGTGCCAGATTTAAAACCATTGACACACCAATACAAGTTTCTAAACACCCACTCAGTGATTCCTAGATCTATACACACATCTAATCACTTACCTATAGATTCACTCATACATGCTGTCAATGATCAATAGAACACTATCAAATATACTTATACACCTATATCGACATTACACACCAGCACACATCCTAATCACTTATGAAGCCATCCTACTCACTTATGCAAACAATGGATCATACTTACTTTTACTTAGCTATACACTTATAAAAACACCACTTCAGCTATTCATATAGGTAATAACTCATACTTAGTGTGTTATAAAAACACTATTACAAGTATACAGTTATCCATACAGTGACTCATACAATCACTGAGTCTTATGTATACTTATTTATATACAACAACTGACACATACACTGGCTTTTATTTTCCTAATTTGTTGGACATGTACCATTGAGACATATATTGGCTCATCGCCACACCCATAAAGATATTCACTCGCCCAAACAACTGTTATAAAATATGTAGTTTTAACTTCATATACCCACTGAATCAACTATTCACACATCTTTGGGCAGTCACACCCCCCCCTCCGAACCACACACACATTCACTCTCCCATACAAATACTCAGTTAACTAATCAATAAATAATATAGACTTTCACGTAGCTAGTAACCAACTGGTGCAGCAGTTTACACAACAACTGACAAAGTGATACAGATATTCACACAGTTTAGTCACTATCCAATATATTTAGTGAGACACTATACATTAGTCAAGTAAACAGTCAATCACACTGCTACTAAATCCTCCATACAGATATTTATATTTATATATCCACTCATTCTTCAATGCAAATTGCTATATATATAATACATATTTAAATAACGAACCAAACCACATTCACTGGATGATGTCATCAGTGATGTCATCAGTGATGTCATTTGGATCTCATCAGGGATGTCACTGACCATGTCATGAATTATGTAATATGTGACATCATCAGCAGTGGATTGCGGGCGCGCGAGATGTAGTTAGTACAACTAACTATATCGGAGGAATTTCAATGGTTTTGTTTGAGTGAAATGTCCAGCTAACTATAACACCCCTAAAACCTATTGTTTTTTCAGTGAATTTCTAAGGTTTTTTAAATGCTAATTCCTAACTATATCAGGCCTGAAACCTATGTTTTTTTCAGTGAATATATATATATATATGTAAATTTCGAGAAAATTAGTCAAATGGCACCAAAGATATAGGAAAATCAAAACCGCTTTTTCTATTGAAACATCATCCTGACTATAACTACCTACTAGCGACCACCAGTAAGTAATTACCTACTGGCGGTCACCAGTAGGTAGTTATAGTTAGGATCAAAGTTTCCATAGGAAGAATGTTTTTGTTTTGACAATAACTTTGGAGCTACTTGAGGAATACTTGAGGAATCTGCACTATAGTTTCGAGAAACGTTCCAATTGTGGTTAAGCTGCCCTGTTGAAAGCTTTAGGATGATCCATCAAGCGGGGGCTGAGAAAAAGGGGGGGGTCCAAAAATGCATTTTCCCCATGTTATGGCTTTGGGGATTTTCTATTTCATTACAACCCAAACTACAAATTTGGTGTAAAGCTAGATGTTGGTCCAGAACATCTGGTGCTTTTTGTTATTTGGTGAAAATCTGTTCAGTAGATTCAGAGATATTTAAGTTTTAAAAATATAGATATCTGGTAGCCCAAAATCCTACTGAAATGCTACTGAAATTTGATAGGCTGCCAACACATCAACCAAGAAGTGTTGGTAGCCATCTTGAACTGAGTACCACAAAAAATGTAAAAAAAGAAAAGCAAAGGGGGCAGGGTAGAAACACTGTGACCCCGCAGGGAGATGTGATCCATGGATTACCTTTCAGAAATCCAGTTGTGTGGGTCTTACTGGAGGTAGCAGGAGGGGTAGTTGGCCCCCAATGACCATCAAGAGCCAAGGGGACTTCATGCCCAACTAGAAGTGAAAACCTCTCAGCAAACTCACTGTGTGTGACTTACTGGAGGTAACAGGAGAGGTAGTTGGGCCCAAGACCCTCTGGAGCCAAAGGGACTACATCCTCTACTGGTAGTGCGCCAGGAGGCACGCTTGCTGAATGATGGAGAAATGGGGCTTGGCCTCCGACAATCTCTCAGCAATCCTACTGTCTCCGGCCTACTGGAGGTAACAGGAGGGGTCATCCACACAGCTGGTTTGCTAAATGGTCTTAGGAGGCCACACCCCCTTTCTCCACCATTCTGCAAACGTGCCTCCTGGTGCATTACTGGTTGGGGGTGAAGTCCACTTTACTCCTGAGAGACCTTGGGGGTTAATAAGCCCTCCCGGTACCTCCTGTAAGTCCTACACAGCAGGATTCCTGAGAGCTGGTCGGAGGTCCAGCTCCCTTTCTCATCCACTCTGCACACGTGACTACTACTAAAAAAACATAGAAATTCACTGAAAAAAGCAAATGTTATAAGGACATTATACTTAGGAATTACCATTTAAAAAATCTTAGAAACTCATGGTAAGAAACAAAGGCTACAGGGATGCTGTTGTTAGGCTCAGGTTTCACTTGTACAAAACAAGTAAAATACAGCAGTTATAGTTAGCTCAGCTAAAAATAACTTGCGCCCCTACAATGTAATTTTTATGACCTCACATATTACATCACTCATGACATGGTCAGTGACATCACTTATGACATCATTAATGACATATCAAATGACATCACTGATAACATCATCCATCTACAGAATCACTGGTACACCCATTCATACCACATGGAACCTTTCATATACCCACTCCCACACAACCATTTACAAACCCATTCACAGACCCATACCAGTACCTGCACACCTACTCACTGATTCATAGATCTAGACATATAGCCATTTGCTCACCCATACAGCCACTCATACACCCTGTCAGCCACTAATACAGCCATTGATATAGCCACTAATACATCCAAACAGCTACTCACACAACTAATCACTCACCCATGGAATCAATCACACAGCCACTTACTCACCCGTACAGATACATACACACCCACTAACTTACTCATACATATATTAATATGTACTCACTCACCTATACAATCACTGACACAATCACACACTCATACATACAATCACTTTCACATTCACTCACTTACCTATACAGTTACTCATATACCCCATCACTGACCTATACTGCCTTTCACAAACCCAGTTACTCACCCATATACCACTGGCACATTCACTTACTCACCTACACAGCCATACAAACACTCATTGATCCATACAGCCCCTCACACATGTACTTACTAACACATACAGCCACTGACTCACCCACTCACTCACCCATACAGGCAGTCACACCCACCCTCATCCACCCACACAGTCACTCAGACAACCATACAGGTACTCAGACAATCAACCACACACCAATACAGCCACTCATGTACCCACTCACATACCCGTACAACCAATTAGACACCAACTGACAGACTGATACAGACTTTCACACAAGTAGTCCCTCACCCATACTTTAACTGAGACTTCTAATCACTCACCAATACAGTCAGTAACACACCCACTGATAAATCCATACAGGCACTCACGCAGTAACTGATTCACCAATACACCGTGGTATATATATTTAACACTCATAAACTTTTTTAAAACACTCACAGTCACTGGATGATATCATCAGCGATGTTACAGACCATGTCTTGAGTGGTGTAATATGTGAGGTAATATGCAGTACATTGCAGGGGGACATGAGTTATAGTTAGCTCAGCTAACCATAGCTGCTGAATTTCACTGATTTTGTACGATTGAAACCTGAGCCTAATTATAACGTCCCTTTTACCTTTGTCTTTTTAATGAATATCTACATATTACAGGGATGTTATGGTTAGGCACAGATTTCCCTCATACAATACCATTGAAATCAGCAGTTATAGTTACTTGAGCTAACACCCCACAATGCACTGCTTATGACCTCACATAAAACATCACTCATGACATGTGCAGTGACATCACTCCTGATATCCCTAAGGACATCTCAAATGACTTCATTGATGACATCATCCAGTAAGTGTAAGTGTTTCAAAAACATTTCTGAGACTTAAAGATATATACTAAGATATTGCATAAGTGAAATTACTATTCTTTCTGTACTACTAACGAGTGATAGTATTTGTAACATATATAGAATGTCTGTGTGTGAGTGGCTTTGTGAGGGGCTGCATGGGTGTGTGAGTGGTTGTGTGAGTACCTGTATAGGTGAATAAGTGGGTGTGTGAGTGGCAATATGGATGAGTAAGTAGCTGTCTGAATGTCTGTATTGGTCAGTAAGTGGGTGTGTGAGTGGCTGTATGTGTGTCTGAGTGTCTGTACGAGCGGTCCTGTGGGTGTATCAATCAATCAATCAATCAAAACACTTGTATAGCGCGCTACTCACCCGGAAGGGTCTCAAGGCGCTTGGGGGAGGGGGGCTGCTACTGCTCGAACAGCCAGGTCTTGAGTTGTCTCCTGAAGGCGAGGTGGTCCTGGGTCAGCCGAAGGTGGATGCGGAGGGAGTTCCATGTCCTGGCCGCCAGGTAGGAGAAGGATCTGCCTCCGGCGGTGGCTCTTCGGATGCGTGGTACGGCGGCGAGGGCGAGGCTAGCGGATCGTAGCTGGCGGGTGGGCATGTGGAAGGTCAGGAGGTCGTTGAGGTACGTGGGGCCCAGGTCGTGGAGAGACTTGTGTGCGTGGGTGAGGAGTCTGAACGTGATCCTCTTGTTGACGGGGAGCCAGTGCAGGTTCCTCAGGTGGCTGGAGATGTGGCTGCATCGAGGGATGTCCAGGATGAGTCAGGCGGAGGCGTTCTGGATTCGTTGCAGTCTTTTCTGTAGCTTGGCTGTGGTTCCGGCGTAGAGGGTGTTTCCGTAGTCCAGCCGGCTGGTGACGAGGGCCTGGGTGACCGTCTTCCTGGTTTCGATCGGGATCCATCGGAAGATCTTGCGGAGCATGCGGAGGGTGTGAAAGCATGAAGAGGAGATGGCGTTGACTTATCTGGTCATCGAGAGGCTATGAGTGGCTGAATCAATGAATGTGTGGCTATGTGAGTGGCTCTATGGGTGGGTAGGTGGGGGTATGTGAGTCGCTATATGGGTGGGTGAGTGGATATATGAGTTACTGTGTGAGTCGGTGTTTGGCTATTAGAGTGGGTATTTGGTTAAGTGTGTTGGTATGTGAGTAGCTGTATTGGAGAGTGATGTCTGTATGAGTGTCTGTATGGGTGAGTGAGTGGGTGTGTAAGTGGTTATATGGATGTGTGAATAGATATGTAAGTGGTTGTGTGGGTGTGTGAGTGGGTGTGTGAGTAAATGTATGGGTGAGTGTATGGCTGTGCTCAGATTGTATGGGTGAGTGAATGGCTATGTGATTGGTTGTAAGATTGAAAACATTAGTGTGTGAGTAGCTGTATGGGTGAGTGTGTGGCTGTTTCAGTTATATTGATGAGTGAGTGTTTGAGTGAGTAGATGGATGGGTGAGTAAGTGGTTGTGTGAGTAACTATATAGGTGAGTAAGTGGTTCTATGGTTGAGTAAGTGAGTGTGTGAGTGGCTATATGGGTCTGAAATCTGAGCCTAACTATAATGTCCCTGCAACCTTTGTTTTTTTCAGTGAAGTTCTAAGTTTTTTTATGTTATTCCCTAACTATAATGTCCCTGTAACCTTTGGTTTGTTTAGTGAATTTCTAAGGTATTTTGATATTTTATTTCCTAACTGTAACCTGTAACCTTGGAGAGGGAGAGTATGAGTGACTGTATGGGTCTGTCTGTGAGTGAGTATGAGAGTGTGTAGGTTGGATCAGTGAGTGGCTGTGTGAGTAGTTTTGTGGGGTGTGAGTGGGTGTGTGAATGGTTGTATAGGTTGGTGACCTTGTCTCTGTTTTGTCAATGTGAGTGTTCCTCATGCTTCTTCTTCTGTAAATCTGTGATAACATAAATCCTGATTTAGAAAAGAGGATGAAACTACATTAGAGGCAATTGTCCACCTAACAAGGGTAATTACTATTAACCAGGGCCTGACGTTGCTATGCTAGCACCCTGGCTGAATTGAAATGTGGCTATTGTGTTGCTCCTCATGTCCTCATCTCTTGTGCTTTGAGTTTCACTGTAACCTATTCAAGCTTGTACCAAGAGTTTCTTTTAAATTCAGTGCTTACCTTGTAAAACAGTTATAAATCAAAAGATACAAATATAGTTGTCCAAAGTGTTTCTAGAGAAACCGAAAGCCTGCAATGTTTGGTCCAGCCAGTGATCGAATTTTGCTGGTGGGCGCAGTTTAAGAATGGCACTATCGTCCTAAAGATATCGTAACAGCAAGAGACAGAGACCAATGAGGTCCAAGACCAGCCTTGCCTGTTAGGTATCCTGCAACCTCAGCACTGTCTGCAGCATGATCCAGCACACTGGGTTTAATGCCCTACTCTGCATATTTAGCCTGGCAGCAACTTGAGATTACCAAAGGTGTGTCCAGCACAGCTGATCACTCAAGAAACATGAGTGCTGAAGTGGGAGCAGGGCCAGGTTGTGGGAATGGTGAGTTAAATAAAGGGTAGGGTGAGCCTGAACACCAGATGAAGAATAGATTAACCAATTGTATAATGAATTTTTACAATGTTATAATGTCAGTAAAGCGTGCAGTCATGTGCTGGGGTTTAGCCCTGACCCCTTTGTGAACTAAAATCAAAAGAAGAGGAATGGAGTGACCCAAACCTGCATGACGCACTGCCAAGGACTATAAAAGTCTATAAACGTAATTTATTATTCTTTTAAATATTTTTAGACATCGAAATACATGATATTTTAACTTATCTGAGTGTCAAAAATAATTAAAAACGTAACAATAAGTTGATCAGAATCGTATGACAATCGTTTGACAAACGTATTCTCTCCTTCAAATTTTGTTAACTCCACAAGCAACATAAACAATGTACTCTTCGTTACAAAGAGAAGTCCCAATGCATTTCGGGTTTATAAAGCCCTTCTTCGGGGGATACACATTGTCGAGAGGAAGTCAATTTCCAAATGGTCCACCGTATTGAGAGCTACAACAAAACAGAAAGTCTCATTGACTACATGTATAGGGTTTACAAAAGTCTCAGTAGGATTTGCACTCTGGAGACGTACAGTGAGTGAATTAAAAGCCACGTGACTCTTATAAGTGTAACCAAAGAGCTCAATGAATAGCATTATACATGTAAAGTGACGAAAAATAAAATCAGAAGGCAAACAGAGAAAAAACAGAAAAAGAAAGAAAAAGTGCCCCAATGCTTTGTGGATGATTAAAAACAGACATGCTAGTGATTCGGTGCTCAATGCTGTCTCATAAAGACTACGTGTCGCTAAAGATTAAATTTAAGTCGAGCAAAACCCTTCAGGTGAAATGAAATAATACTCACAACGGAGTTAATCGCAAACGGATAGCGAAACACGGAGTTAGCCGCTTTCTGATGAAATCAGGCATCTGCATGACCGAGAAATATTGAATGTAAATATACTCTCCAAGTGCTGGCAATAAAATGTGTTCCCTTTTAAAAAACACCCATGTGTTTTATCTCAAGTCTTACCCAAGAGACCCACAGTACTGTCCACGCGTTAGATCGAAGAAGCTGAAAAGATGAAAAGTAAAGACGATTCAGCCTAAGTCACAAGGAAACCCAGAAGGGATCCAGGTTAAAACAAGGCGTGTAGTTACCAAAGAATCAGACACTACTTACCAGCAGGTCGGAGAAGGTTCCGGCATGGTACGTGTTCCATCGTAAGTAGAAAGCGTGCGTGTTGACGCATGCGTTCTCATGACCATGTGGAACTGTTCTGCTTTCTGTAAATTGCCTTCTTAAAACAATGTCACTCATAAAGTGTTTCTTTCAATGTCTTCATACAGGACATGCTCTGGTCTGAAGTTACAGGTTTGCTATTTGTAAAGGATTTGCACTCTTTTTCTTTTCTTTTCTTTTCTTTTCCTCCCACATTTTTATTTACATTTGACTTCTCGCACTTTCGCATTGTGTTTGGGTTTCTCATTTCTTGAGCATACTCCAGAGCTATACGCTTTCAATAAAGTTTTTGACAGTACGAACCCTTTAAAAACGTCCTGAGAACGCATGCGTCAACACGCACGCTTTCTACTTACGATGGAACACATACCATGCCGGAACCTTCTCCGACCTGCTGGTAAGGCCTCCTCCTGAAGAAGGGCTTTATAAACCCGAAATGCATTGGGACTTCTCTTTGTAACGAAGAGTACATTGTTTATGTTGCTTGTGGAGTTAACAAAATTTGAAGGAGAGAATACGTTTGTCAAACGATTGTCATACGATTCTGATCAACTTATTGTTACGTTTGTAATTATTTTTGACACTCAGATAAGTTAAAATATCATGTATTTCGATGTCTAAAAACATTGAAAAGAATATTAAATTACGTTTATAGACTTTTATAGTCCTTGGCAGTGCAGTCCTCTTCTTTCAATGGTGAGTTAAAGACATAACTGGATGGGCAAAATATTTTTTGTCCTGTCACTATTTATGTTTTTTTTTTCACCTGCAGGTAACTGCATATAATGTAAAAGCTTACATCACACTTAAAACGTAAGGTAAATGCAAGTTGAAATAATCGGCAGAAAATGCATTTGTTTGAGTTATGAAACATTTTTGATTAATCCTACCACTGTAGGTGTTTGTGAGTGTAACTAGACAGTAAAGGAAAAGAATCCTATTTGGTGAGGAAGAGGGATAGGAGAGGTGGCTACCGACTTGTGTATTCATAGAGGTATATGGTCCCAATCTATGACTGGAAGCACTGTGAATATGCAAGTCATTCATTTTATACAGTATAAGAGGCCATTTGAAGTGTGACACAATTTGTTGTCAAATGTCACTGATAAGTACACTGAAACAATGAAAATGTCACACATCAGGAATCTAAATAGTTGGTAGTTATGCAAGTTCAATGTGGCTCTCTATAATTAGGTGTCCTGGGAGCGTGCACAGCTGACCTAAGTCATAGATGCCAAGATTTCAGATTGCATATGTCTGACATTTTCATAATTTCAATTTAATTATGAGTGACATTCAATGACTATGGGTGACACTTTCTCACTAGCAAAATCAAGTAAATAAGACAAGAGAAACATATAATTATCGGATATTACTCCGATTTGAGCAACAGAAACTCCAAGAAGACCTTAAATCTGCTTCAAAGCACCAGAAATGGAAGGCCACTATGGAAGCAAACAGGATGTGAGAAGCTCCAGCCGAGGCAATCAAGTTTTCAGTTTGCATATGTATGAAATTTCTATATTTGACGTACTTATGTGTGACATTTGTAACCAGTAGACTGACATTTTATTGCTGACACTTAAATGACCCTAATTGTTTTTGCATGCAACTCAAGTGTATCTAAGAACAATAAATACATGACAGCACCTCACACTCTTCATATTCCTCAACTTCCCTCATAGTGAACTCTTTATTAGTCTATGCTGCAAGATCCTTTTGGGGCTCAAGTGGAGAGCCCCCACTGCTAGTAGCTCCCGAAACTAAGAGCTTTTACGGTAGAGCCCTCATTAGTTCCATTACCATATTGCAGAGACCCCCATCTCCGCACCCAATCAAGTAATGAAGTACTCATTACAACACCAGCGCTCAGAAATTAGAATCTTGCTGCAGGGCCCTATGTGGGGTTCCTGGCTCTTCAAAAAAAGTAGATTCTGGTTTTCTGTGCTCTGCTAAGCACCCTGTAGACTATTCACCTCACCTCCCTTAGACCAAGTCTTCAGGCATAGTTTCTGTTGCCACCTAGCCGGTTTTCTACCCGCAACCGTCGTATTTTACTGTCTTGGTTGGTATGAAAATAAGCAAAATCACCTAAAACTGGTATTATTAGCCCTTATGTGTACATATTTCAAACAGTTATTATAATACACTTTTAAATGTTTTTTAGAGCTGTGTTAACATTACCTGACCCATAATTAAAGTATAATATGAACGCTACAATGGTTCAGGTTTCTAGTTTAAAATAGGAAACATTTATGACTTCAAGAAAAGCCTTTTGAAAAATCAAATAACACAATACCCTCAAACAGTTTTAAAAAATATATATTTTTCCATTAGTTAGAATGTACACAATTACACACGGTGCTCACAGGGTTACATAAACAAGACTAACAAAGGATAAACTATAGTATAAATAAAAATAGCAAAAGAAGGAATATTATCAGGCGGAACCAATTCCATCCTCAACGCCAATGGACGCAAGTCATGCGTACGCTCTGTTACGTAATTCAGGGTGAACTGGCAATAAGAGTGAACTGTGACACAGCTATTGCAAATATAAACTTACCGATTGAATTGGGGAGGAACTACGTATTTTGCGACTTTGTTAGCAAACAAGCCACAATAAATTATTTGTGGTTTTGAGTAAATTATACTTTGGAACAGAGCGTGTGCATGACTTGTGTCTATTGACGTTAGGTTGGAATTGGTTCTGCCTGAACAATTGGTGGTGGCTCTCTATCTGTTTTTGTCCTCATGAGGACCTGTCAAATTAATAAGGTCGAAACGTCGTTGACGCCTTCCTGGCAAAAAAATAAGAGGAAGCATTAAGGGCCAGATGTACGACCGTGGAAATAACGCCTCGCAAATTGCAAGTTTTTTGCGACTTGCAATTTGTGAGGCGCTATTTCCAATGTACAACAGTGTATTTCACAGTTAGCGATTCCCAATGGGTCGCAAATTGAGAGGCTCATGAATATTAATGAGCCCCTCACAATTTGCGACCCCATTCGGAATGGCAGGCCCTCCCAGGTATGGCGGGCTGCTGGGCTCCTTAAAGGAAAACAGGATGCATTTAAAAAAAAAAAAATTGAAAGTTTTCGTTTCATTTTTTAAGGCTAGGTAGTAATCCCTGGGACCACTGTCTGCCCTTAAAAAATATTTTCCCCTGCATTTGCAAAGGGGAAGGGGTCTCATTCGCAAACGGGTTCGCAAACCCATTTGCGCATGCAAAAATGGTCGTATATCTGGCCCTAAGTGTATTGTGTCTTTGCGATTCCACAAACCTGTTGGTGTCTATAATATGCCTTATTTTGCCATTTTTGTTTACACCATAGTTTATCCTTTGTTAGTCTTGTTTGTGTAAACCTGTTAGCATTGTGTGTAATTATGTACATTCTAACTAATGGAAAAATATATATTTTCTGATAACTGTTTGTGGGTATTTTGTTATTTGATTTTTCAAAATGCTTTTCTTGAAGTCTTAAATGTTCCCTTTTTAAACAAGAAACCTGAACCATTGGAGGGTCGTGACTTTGGCGTGTTTTTGGGCAGTACTTGAAACATGTATGGAGATGTTAAAGGTAAAGGAATTGCTTAAGGTAAGGGGTTTACTAATAAAGTAATCCAACTGTTATAATTTTAGGGAAAAAGCTCTTTTAAATGTATTTTCTTCAGTTGTGCTGATGTGAAGTATTTGTGACATCATCTCGAATACTATGTGACACAGGAACAAATGGATTTGATTGACTGAACACCTTCCAATGATTAACAGAGGAAGGTTACTCCCAATGGCTGCATCCTTTAAGAGTGGCTGTGATTTTCACACTTCTCCATCTGTTTTCATAATTTTGTTTTAGCTTTGGGGGTTTTTTGCAGAAAAATGGCATCTGTTCCTGAGAATAAAACACAGGCGAATGGAAGCTCTTCATCAGAGTAGGAGTTCAAGTCTAAGAAGGAGAACATTGTGAGGCAATCTTTTAGCATCCCATCATGGGAAGAAAAGTTGCTGTCGAAAAGGTGAAGTGTAATCTTTGCCAGAAGATACTGTATAGACGGACACAAAGTACCCTTGTAGTACTTCAAGTATGTTGAAGCACCTCAAGACGATCCACCACAATCATCTGGTACGAGTAGAAGCAGAGAAAGATCAAGAGAGGAGCCAGAAAGCAACACCTGTTGGAGATGATGCACAACCAGTCACCTCATCAGCACCTCAAGTGTCGTCAGATATTCCAGCAAAAGTTCTGTATCTGGGGAATTTTTGCTTGAAGTGCAAAAAAATGTTGAGCATGGGGGAGCAGTGTTAGGTTTTTTTGTCTTATAACATTTGTGGCACAACTTTTGTGAATTTTGTTCTCAAGCACCATGTTTATGGTTTTATTTGAAAAATTTGTTTAAAAATATAAAAAAACAAAACATGACATTTAAAAAAAAAAAGAAAATGCAACATTTTTGTTAGAACCACTGTAGGAAGCTGGTTCTCTATATAGGGGTCGATTACAATGCTGTTCAGAAGGCCTCCGAATCGGATTTGGGTTTTCGGAATCGGATTCGGAAGGCTTGTTTCTGACCAATTCGGAAACCATTCCGAACAAGCGATTACGATGGTCGGAGTTTCCGAATAATTTCCGAATTTGAAGCGAAATGCAGTCAGAAAGTTAGAGTCCTTCAGAACCAAAACGTGTTCCTACGGGCCGCGTTTCAAACAACTCAGAGGCTTTCCGAACGACTGGGTATGATGACAGATTCGGACAGCCCTTTCGAATCGGTTGTTCTGACCTGGATCAGCTGTCAGAATCTGACTTTGGAGGTCAGTAGCAGGTCCCCTTCACCCGGGGCCTTCCAAAGCATGCCCGTGGGAGTACCCAAGGGACCCCCCTTTCCTATCATGCACAGTGTGGCAGGTACCAAGGGGTGCCTGCCACAGGGTACATCAATTTCCCCCAGCCACCCATTTCTTCAATGGGAGCCTGTGTATCTGTTCAGAACACAGGCTACCATTGAACTCAATGGGATTCTGACCGAACTGTATATGGAAGATTGCGGATGCATCATAATTGGTCCCTCGGACTCCCCAAATCCGATTCGGTCTGAAAGCATTCAAAGACCCATTTGGACAGAATGATTCTGACCGAGATCGTAATCAACCCCATAGTGTACTAAAACAGGTTATGCTGCAGATCGGGCATATAAATTCTCCCTACTTCCACGGACAGAGTAATTCCACATTCATACGCACATACACTCATCATACGCTAGGGCCCATCACACTAACATTCATTCTATTACTCTATCCACACTGAATATACAAGAGAAATCCTAAACAATCTACGTCTAAAGCGAGGTCAATGCGACCTAAAAGATCTGTCTTGAGTCATGATTTTAAACATTGGAAATACATTTGAAACTCAATAAATGACAAAGAAATAACCACCCGACACTGTGATTCAAACAAAAAGGGTTATTTATCTAAATTAGTTCAAATGAAAGTCAATCAATTGCAAAATCATTATTCTCATAGTTACCTATTGTAGCTAAATGTCGTAAATGGGTCAGGACAGGTCTCTCAGTAAAGTCTCCTGAGTCGCCGTCCTCTCGATCAGCGTCGATCCTCTCGAGCATAGGTTCAAGGAGAAGTGGCCTTAGACCCTCTCTAGCCTAACAATATTTATAGGAAAACTAACATATTGAAAGTAACAACAAACTCTAAACGTCCGTTGAGCCATCGAGCAGAGCTAGCAGGAAAGGATGTTGACTTGCAACATTTAGAAAACCTCCGCTCTCGAAAATCTCAAAAATAAAAACACGGAAGAAGGAAGCTCAAACTAAAAAATGTGACATCCATGAATGCTCTTCCTCGGAATCATAGTGAAGCCACCGCAAGTTTATCAGAGTTCATTGTGGCTTTATTCTTCTCCAAGGGCAGCTGGCAGCAAGCCCAGAACTGCTGTCCTCACGGAAACTTTTAATACAGTCAGAGGCTGAGGTCAGGTGGTTTCCAACCATATTCAGCGAGGCCTCTCGTCGTATTTCATCTACTCAAATGCAGGCTGTAAATATCGGCCATCTTGGATTAGGCCAAAACGGACCATCTTAATCAAAAGAAACACAAAACAGCGTTACCACATCGTAATGATTATACAGTGTTAATTCCCACTAATACCCTTATGTGTATGTAATTACCTAGCCATCTGCAACATAAAGAAGCATTAAAAGCACGTTATTTTAAAGCGCAAACACATTACAAACAGCACTTTAGCCACACATATTTAATTAATTTGCTCACCAACTTAGTTCACGTATTAATAAAGCAACATAAATGCATTCCCGCGTGTATCTCTTTCATTAGTAATGTTGATTAATAAGAAAACTTCAACAAAATTAATATTTAGTAATTAATTATCAGTAATTTTAATTATGACATATAAACAAAACTGGAGTTTAAATCTCAATAAATTTTCAATAGAAAACCCTGCTCCAGCAGTTACACCGTGCAGAGAGTCTGGTGAGTACCTTATTGGTTTACAGAAGCAAAAGTAGATAATACAAACACTCTATTTGTGGTAGTGTGGGCGATCAGTTAGGCTTATCAGAGTGTAGTGCTAAACATTTGTTAAACTCACAGAGGCAATAAATGAGACGCACACTCAATAATAAATATGAGACCAATTTATAAAAATAGTATTGATATTTATGTAATTTTTAAGACCAAGAACTTAAATTTACGGTAAGTACTTCTAAAGATACAATATTTCAGAGTTTTCAAAAGACATCACTTTTGTGTGCAGTTACATGCCATTGAAGTCAATGGAGAAAAGTAGAAAAATGCATTTAAAATCAGCAATGCTTTCAAAAAGTTCACCATCCCATTTTAGGTCGATAGCAGGACCAGGTCTAATGTTGCTTCAGTTAAAGATCGTGAGCATCCTAGAATCGACTGGAGCAGGATGCTGAGGGTGTTGGTAGCTGGTGAGCTATGATGAAGGGGGCCACTTGAAAATACTCTGCACAGGAGGAACTAAAGGTAAGTCCGGTGGTTCCCACTCGAGTGAGGAGTTTGAAAGGGTCTCAGGACCACTGGAGCACAGCTGGATCATTGTTACTGGGGCTGGTCGCGCCAGGTGCAGAGCAGTTAGGTGAGCTGTGCACCATGCGTTGAGATGTCCTCGCGGTTAGGAGCAGGTAACTTGGAGAAATTATTCCAGGACAGCTGGATCACTCACAGGGTGGATCTCAGGGGTCTCAACGTCCTTCAATGGGTGTTTAATTCTAGGGTAGTTGGAGTCAGATATTGACTATTCGTCTTGCTGTTTGTTGAAGGGGGTGCGTCTTAGTACAGTGCAGCTCTGGTAGGTCCTGGTTTCTCTTGGTGGGGCGACAGAGCTGACCCTTCACAGCTGATGTACCTCTTCTGATTTGGGTGCTGCACCGGAGTCGTCGGGGAGCAGTATGTCGACAAACCAGAATTAGAGGCATCGGTGCTTGCGGTGTGCAGGGGAGTGATACCTTTACTCCAATGGAGATTCTCTGTGATTTCTCAAAGGCTGAAGGAGCTCTGGGGTTCTTGGAGTCTTCACAGGTTTATGACAGGACTGCACAGCCTTGGTTGTTGAGCCCTTGAGGCAGCAGGCAGGGTTTGGCAACAATTCTTTCTGCAGTAGGGATTCAGTTCTTGGACAGGAGCTCTTCTTTGTCTGGGTCTTATTCTTGTCCGTTAGAACTAAGGTTAACGGTCCAGGGATGCCACCTACAAGCTAAATTTAGGGGTATCAAAGGGGGAGACAGGTAGTAGCCAATGGGCTGCCTACCTTTAGGGTGTGTACATCCTCTAAGTGACCACTTCCTGTGGGAAGTGTTATGAGCCCCAATGTACCCCAACATAGACCTTTTAAGTACACGGGTCCTACCTTGCTCTACATAACGGCTCTGGTGCTGACCTTTTACCTAGTTATGTGCCGAAAAATGTTGTGTGGGGTTCTTCAAAAACGAACCTCATTCATTATGCATGAGGATTCTTAGTATCATATCTTAATCCCATGCCTAGGACATACACAGCAGGATTACCATCTTCTGCATAATAACTCTGTACAAAACTCACCACTATCTTCATCCTTGGACGGCAGGCCCATAGTACCATTATACATCTAGGTAGAACCCCTGAGGATAGCTTTTGGGCATAAAAGAACCACATCTTCACTGGGCAACTAGAGGAGAAGCTTCCATGCTGATATAAGATGCTGAGATTCCTGCCTCCAGAAACTCCAGCACGCAGTGGTCTGACATCCCTTGCTGGGTGTCCAACTCGAGACCAAGGCAGGGTCCTTCGTTCTCTCCCATTAGGTAATCGGGTCGGCTCTTCCCTAGGAGATTCTTGGCTTTACACCCACATACATGCTAGGTACACTTAGGTACATTTAGATAGGTTTCACATAGTAGGAGTACGCTTGATTACTGCCATGTATCTATATGGCTACGTGTATTTAATGTTTTACTACCATGGTAGAATTCTACCTTTTATTTACTCTTTTGGCGCTCGTGATCTTATATATCTGTTTCTGTCTAATGATGGTCGCAGCAAACATGTTTTATATTAGAATGATGCTGGTTCAATAAATGCTTATTGAAAACGTCCCCATCGTTTATTCTGTGTATCAATTCAATTCAATAAAGCTTTATTCAATTTTTGCAAAGCAAAATCAGAAAAGCATATGATATCACACAACCTTATATTCAGTACAGCTTTGAAATCATTACTGAAAATTATTAAAAATACCATCAATGACATAGGTTAAAGGCCTTCTTCCTTCAATCTTAATCGAGGAGAATAACATATTATGAAAAATTCATAAGAAATGGTTTTCATGCATTTAATTACATTCTTTCATTAAAATTAACATACAGTAATCAAGATCCAACTCTTTCATGCTTTAAAATCCCCCATCAGAAAACGAACAAGATAAAAGCAAACAGAAGGAGTGTGAAAGAGCTGTATACACAACAGAGCACACCTGAATTAATTGCCCTCTGTTAGACCTGTCAGCCCTTTGGGTGGTCCCTCCTCATCATTATTTATTTTGTCCCACTTTTGCCTCAAACCCTGTTATAATTTTTCCTTTTTGGGAGCCACCAGACTTTTTAGTGTTGATGCAGGGTCAGGGAGCCATTTTCCCTACCCCTGGAACTTCTGTCTGAGGGCCTGAGACACAAAATGGTGGCCACCCATTGTCACCTGTGACATCACCAGAACTCACTGGAGGTTTCCAGAACCTTCTGTAACATTCTAGAACCCTGTGACAGTGGGAGGCAGTTTAGAATGTTGGGAGGCCATCTCAGAGTGGCAGTTGGCAACTGACTGGAGAAGAGAGAGGACAGAGATAGAAGGAGGTCGGAGTAAGGCAGCAGGGGTGGAAACCAGTGCTTGGAGTGGGGTCCAGAAACCCACCCTTGATGCTAGTCCCTACTGACCAAGCCCAGCCTAAAGCCCTGTGTGGGACCAAGACCAGAAGAACCATCTTAAGAAACTGAACATTTGAAATAGGCCTTGAAGAGGAAGAACAGCAAGTTCCTGACCTGTTCAGTGGTGTCCTCCTGGAGTCCTGACGCCGAGAAGCCTGGAGACCTGGGGCCAGAGGTAGAGAAGCGGCGCTGACAGAAAGCAGACGTCGTACCCGGAGCCGCCAGAGGTCGAGTGAGGGCGCCGACGGAGGTCGTGGAGAGGCGCCGGAGGTCGAGTGGAGTTTCACCCGAGGTCGAGGTGAGGGCGCCGACAGAGGTCGTGGAGAGGCGCCGGAGGTCGAGTGGAGATTCACCCGAGGTCGAGGTGAGGGCGCCGACGGAGGTCGTGGAGAGGCGCCGGAGGTCGAGTGGAGATTCACCCGAGGTCGAGGTGAGGGCGCCGACGGAGGTCGTGAAGCGCGCCGGAGGTCGGGAGTGGAGATCGCACTCCGGAGGCACCCGGAAGCGGGGAGGCCGTGTCCCTGCGACGCCGGAAGGCGACATCGAGACGAGGCCGCCCAGCGACATCGAGTCGAGACCGCCCAGCGACATCGAGACGAGGCCGCCCAGCGACATCGAGTCGAGACCGCCCAGCGACATCGAGACGAGACCGCCCAGCGACATCGAGTCAAGACCGCCCAGCGACATCGAGTCGAGGCCGCCCAGCGACATCGAGCCGGAGCCGCCTCACGACATCGACACGGCGCCGAGCGGAGCCGATCATCGTAAAAAGGGCAGTAAGTGGTAGAGGGGGCGTCTGAGGCCCCGTGGAGCCCTAAAAGACCATTCTAGGGGCTAGAGGGGTGTTAGAACCAGCCTGGGAGTGCCAGGGGTGAACTGAGACTGGTGCAGTGACATCTGTGAGGGGCTGTGTAGTTTGGAGGGCCAGATCTTTAGGTTACCCTGGTTCTGCCTCAGCTTAGGCCCCAGCCTTGACCAATCTAGGTGGGACACCCCCATGCCATCCAAATGACCACAAGCTGTGTATGGGCAAAGTAAGACCAAGTTACCTCATGAAAGTGATCTGATCTATACTGTCATTGATTGCTTTTCCTTATTTATTGAAGGTGCTTTATTTATCGTCTTCCACTAATTTATTCCTGCACTGTATTTATTGTCTGACTGTATTTATTTGCCGTCTGTATTTATTGCCCAACTATTTATTCTTTGCTTAATGAGGATCCGAACCTATTTATTGAAATACCAAAGTAGTTTTGTTTATTTGACCTGCTCTTTTAAAGGAAAATCCTATTGTATTGTATTTATGTGATGAAACCTGCAACTAAGAGAAAATAAGATAAAGACATATATATATTTTCAACTTGACTTGCATAATTTTTACGGTGTAGTGTCGTTTTTGGAACGGATGAACACATGGTTATTGTGAGGGTGTGACGTACGCTTAACACGGTGCCTGACCCCCAACCGCTCGAGCCAAGCTACCACTGTGCCGGGAACCTGGTGACTGCTAACCCGGTTGCCCGGTTTCCAACACCCTCAAAATCGGAAACAGGAATTTATGCTGCAGATTATTATATATTGGGCAAAGCATATTGATATGTAAAGTGTCATTAATTGTTGTGTTGTCACATTGGCAAAGGAGCAGGTCTGAATTAGAGAAACAACCATGAATTGAGGGGATGAGGCAGGGAAATAAATTGAGCCTAAAATGTGTCAATAGACAACCTTGATGGTGTGTCATATTCCAAGGTAAATATGATTCAATATGGCTGACAGTTTGCACTAAAATTGCATGTTGCACAGTATGCTTTATTAGTGCAAAATCCTCGCGCTCAAATGCCAACTTGTCCCTAAACACTAATTCGACCTTCTTGCCCAGCGAGCAAATAAAACAGAAGGATTGTCATGCAAATCGGACCACCCTAGGGCCCGCATATGGCAGGCCACATATGCCAGCCATGGGATCAAAAAGGATTTTTCCAATAATAGATAATCCTGCAAAATTAACTTGCTAAAACTAAGTTCCTCCTTTAACCAGATCGAGTTCCAGAGTTTAAAGGGGCCAACACGTAGCTGATCAATAAGGAAGTCTAAGCCAAGCTCCTCATAAGCAATTACAGAGGGAACACTTTGAGAGACCCCTAGTAATCCTCTTAAAACTGTTTTTTCTGCTACCTGGAGAGGGGCTACCCGTCCATATCCCCATATTCTGCTTCCGTAGCTTATTAAGGGAATGCACTTGGCCCTGTAAATTTCCAGGACCATTTGAATGTGAATATGTCCTAGCCGATGGCAAAAATCTTTAATACTGAATATAACTCTATTAAAAGACAGAACGTTCTGGGATATGAATGAGTGCCAACGTCTATGCCTTTCACCTGATACCTGCTGGGCTGATATCCGTGGGGGACTCAGTGTCCTGTGAACTCCCACGCTTCCTTCACGCACTCAAAGAGCGCCAGCGTACCCTGGTGCAGTGTAATCCACCAATGTCTTTGCCTTTCACCTGATACCTGCTGGGCTGATCTCTGCGGGGGGACTTGATGTCCCGTGTGCCCCTGCGCTTTCTTCATGTGCTCAAAGAGCGCCAGGGGTCCTGTGGTGTGGGATGCGCCTGGGCCACGTCCGGGCAAATCCCAGACCAAGGGCAGGCCCGTTCATGCCCATCGGAGCTCGAAAGAGGCTGGGCCCCCCTCTGACGTGTGGATTCTGAAAAAGCATCCAGGGGAATCTTCAGGATGCGCTTGGACACCAGCCTTTTTTTTCTTGAGATGGGTAAGAGGAAGAATACTAACAATTAAGGTGGGGGTCCACAGTAACCTCCTTAGATGCCTTCCTATCAGGGCCGCAAATGTACTATCACACAAGATAGAGTTAACCTCCTCCATGCGCAGGACGGCCGGGAGCCATCACGTGTCACGGTGGGCGTGTGCGCACGACGGCTCCCGGCCGTCCGAATCCCTGCCACTAATAAAAACGTCTGCACGGCGCGGGAATTCCCCACGCATGGAAGGGGTTAACTGAAGGTTGGCTATCCCTGGAGGAGGTAGGCGCGGTCTTGAGTTACTTTAGAACTCATTTTAGCGCCCCTGACCCTACAGTTAGGCAGTCCTGCGAAACCTCCCGCCCTGCGCTAGCATCCGTAGTTGTATCAGACTCCTCAGCTCTCCTGGACCAGCCCTTTCAGCCTGCCGCTAAGAGGAAAAGGGGGGGTAAAGTGCAAACCCACCCTGCGACAAGAACTGCTAAAATGCTAAAAAGGGCCATCCACGGTATCAGAGCGAAAGAGCCCCCTCTTCGCCAGCGCACACAGCTTCTAACAGCCATAATTCTGCCTTTAACTGGAATAAACTGGAAAACCTGGTTAAGGACCTGCTCCACCCACTGCTTGACAGACTTCCGAACATTGGGGAGAAATTGGTCACCATCATTACAAACACTTCAATGGGCCCAATCTTTCCTCCCCTCCCTATTGTTGATGGTCCCCCACACAAGCAGAGTGTTGCACCATCTTTACCCACTCCTCAGCCTCTCCAACCTGTGTTACCCCCCAACTTTTACCCAACCAGAACCAAGTGGTAAACTTCAAGGTAGAAAGTCGTATTCCAACCCCTATTATGGACTACAATCGGGCACCAAATAACTCACGGGGGCAAGGAAATGATGCGGGCAGTGGCCGCAACATAGGTCAAATAGCCCAGCTCTTGGAGCCCAATTCAGTATTAGACTCTCCTCCCGCTGCTTCCTCATTGGTTTTGGTATTGGTAAATGTTCTGTCACTGAGGGAAGGCCAAAGGGAATTCACTGCTCAGCTCATGGATAAATCACTCCATTGGCTGAGCACTTGAACTCCTATCTTTGTTGGCCCTGGGTGTCTGGCCAGACACATTATTATTGCAAGGAGGGTGGGTTGGGAGTGTCCCATATCCAAGGTAATCTGGGGGATTGTGCAGTGGTAAATTAACAGCAAACATGTCACACGGTCCTTACTGCACCACTTCCAGGTCAATCTCTCTCCAAGCTCCCAGATCTATGTTCTTCCTTTGGAGTACTTCTACAGTTCTTTCTCAGGTCCTTCCAAAAAGGCCAACAGAGCACCGCCCGCTGGTGCTGTGGATTTCGCTAATCTAGGGCATCTGGATAAGAGTGGGTTGGTGTTATCAAATAGATGTGAGCCCCTAACCCGGCTGGTAGACTAGGAATCTTGCGACTGACTGTTGGGGCAGCAGTGACCCAGCCACAGAAGCTAGTAAACAAGGTAACTACCCAGGGCCCAAAGACAACACAAGATTGGGGGGGATACAGTAAGGGGGGGCCGTCCATAACTTAAAATGAGCCACATGGAATATATCAGGCATTGGCTCAAAGTTAAGTGGATCAGATTGGTTAGCCTAGTGGCAAGACTTGGATCTTTTATGTCTACAAAAAAAGTGGACGACCAATCCCATCTATATAAATGGGTTTCACTCATTTTCAATCAGAGGCGCTGCTATCTACCTCAGAAAGAGCAAGGGGGGGATTATTGACTTTGATCACAAATACTTTTCCTCTAAAATCATAAATTTCCAACACCCGAGTCCCCACTTCCACATTCTGCTGATAGAGGGGAACAAGGATTGGGATTGGCTATTAGTTAATTTTTATAATAATAATTTTGGGGGTAATATGAAGGATGCAGCGGTACACTTAGACTCAGAAAATAAAAATTGTACTAGTGCATCTTATGGGAAAGGCATGAACATTCTGTGGGTGGGAGACTTCAATGCCCAGCCATGCAAGTACAACGAAAACAGGGTATTTGGTCTCGAGGACACAGCGGGGATCCCATCCTCCATTTTAGCCACCATGAATATGGCACTATCTTAAACAAAATGTTAATTGTTAGAAACCTCAAAGTCATTAATAAGGTAAACCCTAACACAGATAATATAGTTAAGACATTTTCAAGAAATTAGAACGAATCAACACTTGATTTCGTTATAGCTTCAGATACACTCCAGGCTTTTATTAAACAAGAAGAAATTCAGTCATCCTTATACAGTGACCATGCAATTCTCTTCGCCTTGATGGAAATGGGCCTGAGAAATGCACTGCCCATTCAGAAAATTAGAAAAACAATCTTAGGCAGGAAAAATGGTTTCAAGCTAAAATGGAACCAAATATACAAAGGGAAAATAGTCCTTCTAATTTTAAATAACTGTAAGGAGCCTGTAATGCAATGCTTAGACCCTAACAAAATCCCCCCAAAAATTACCTCCTGTTTTGGGATCCTTCTTGGCGAAGTAAAAAAGGCACTGACGTAGTAAAACAATCCGATACCGCCCCGCCCAGCCGATGGTTCGATCACTCTTGTACACAAACATTAAAATCTTTGCATAAAGCTCTGAACGCACACCCCCAAAACAATGTTCTGATAGCATCCCTTAGGAAAAATTACATAGAAGCCAGGAAGCTAAGGGAGAGATCATTGACAGAAGAGGCATGGGAAAACTTGGAAAAGGCTGCATTAACCAAATCTGAGTGTGATTTTTGGAAAACAATCAATGCTCTGTTTTTCAAAAACCCAGATGATCCTATATTGGATACCCATTTGGGAGAAGAAGCCTGAGCGGCCCATTGTGAGCGGGTTTTCGGCTCAGGGGAGATTGGACCAGCAGCAAAGCATTTGACATTCTCACTGGAAGAATTTCAATCTGGTCTAGGAAAATGCATGGGTGGGAAAGCTCTGGGCCCAGATGGGGCCCCACTTGATTTATTTTTAACGCACCAGGACCTGTGGGCACCACTTCTCACGAACATGCTAAATGCAATTGCAAAACTAGGCCCCTTACCCAACTGGTCGTCCAGCATTATATTTCTGATCTTTAAATAGGGAGATAAGTAGAACCCTCAGAACTATCAACCTATCTCCCTATTGGATACAACAGCAAAGTTAATTGGGCGCCTACTTTTACATAGGTTGGAGGAGTGGGCCAGTGAAAAACATATACTGATCAAATGGCAATATAGGATTCAAGAAGGGAAAGGCACAATAGATGAGTGCCTAAACCTAAGCCTGACATTTGATAAATATACTAAATCTCCAGAACAGGTTTAGCCCTCCAGCACTTAATTGGGGATTATGTAGTTTTTATGACCTTAATGGATTTGTGGTTTAATGAGTCAAAATCATTAATTCTTACATCAGGGCTGCCAGCGGGAAGAAAACACCTCCCTTTCACAGCGGCACTTGAACCATGGAGGTGGTAGATTTATTTCCTTACCTCAGGGTCGTGTTTGATAATACACAGTCCAGGGCAAAAATGGTTGACAACAGAGCCCTAGTGATGAAGAGGAGTGTAGGGGAAATCTTAGCCTTCAGCAGAAGGTTGGGATTAAAACCTATTGAAACCATTAAAACAGTCTACAAAGCTAAAACAGTCCCCACGGTCACCTATTGGGCTGGTATCTGGGGTATGTCATCTGCAGACCATCTCCACAATCTGGAAGATAGTTCGTCAAGGGTATAGACTCTCTCCCCAAACCTTCTCCAAACTATAATTGCCATCTAGAGTTTGGCGTACCCTGCCTGACCGACAGTATTAGGTTAGCACCAATCATGTTATGGAACTCAGTATGGCGTAGGGACACTGTGAGCCTAACTCAAATAATTATAAAAAACTGCCTAAAGCTAGACAATTGCCACAAAATAGCCCGACAACAGTACGTGGAAAAGACTTTGACCGACATTGGGCATAAGAAATTGTTTGTGGACCCTAGCGCTTGTCAGAAAATCTCACAGTTCGAACTCAAGACCTCCTATTTAAAAAAGGCCTCTTTTGACTGCTATGGATCCAACCCCCTAAAGAAACTGCTTATCTTGTATCAACAAATACCTCCAATCTTGCCCTGGTAGTGGCAAAAAGGGACGTAGCGAGAACTTGGGGCGCTACAACCGCTCCTTTGCTCCGAGAGTGGAAGGCAGGGATGGACATGTATTTGGCAGCTGAAAGGGTTACCTATAAGGCTAGGGGGTGCCCAAAGAAATTCCGCAAGGTATGGGGTAAGTAGAGGACCTATCATGGACTGGATGTTGAGGCGGGAAGTGTCTAGATGGACCCCAGAGGGATGCTCCCTTTAAACCTAAGGACAGGGTAAGGGTTCCCTAGCATCCAAGAGAAAGAGAAACCCCATGGCACTAAGATATGGCTATGTGGACGTTTGGAAGTTGATTTCTCAGGAGGCCCGTCGTTGCTATAATACTGTATTGTATGATATCTGGCCCAGTAACGTATGTTATTGCATGACTGTAACCGACTTAGTTATGGTTTGTTTTCTTTTGTTCGCCAAAAATATAAATACTTTTTTTTTTTATTTAAAACAAATACCTCCAATCTTAGCGGAAGGGTATTTTTATCTAGGAATTACCAATAACTCCTAGCACAAATTTAATCCCCCTGATGTTGGGTTTCCTTGCCGATCTATCAGCCTGTCCTTGCGACATAGTATCAAAGCAGTCTGATCCCCACATTTTTTTTTGTTGCGGTTTTATAAATCTGAATGTGCAAGGTATATTATTCCAGCTTTAAAAGTTGTAATTTTGATCAATCCCATGTAGCACTTTATTTTTTCAAGTCTCTTCCAGATCCTTTTATAAGTTGTTCAGTAGCTTTGTTTGTACGGGCCTGTATGAGTATTAGAAAGACTTCGCATTTTAGAACTTAAGAATTAGAGCTATTAAATTGGTCAAGACGTCAAGGACTCTGACTGGTATGATCATGATATTTTTTGGCTTCTACTCACCTAATTTTTTTATCAGAATCTGTATTTTTTTATAACCTTTATAACCTTATGCGCTGTCAAATAGTTTTATTTAAACTTTCACATGTGGCTTTGTAAAGTGATCAGTAGTTGTTTTCCTTTTGATCTGCTTTTATGGATTTATCTGTAAATCAGAATAAAGATGTATGATTGATTGATTGAGTGAGTGCCACTTCATATCCGAATCTAATAAACCCCCCAGATATTTAAAATTGTCTACCTGACTAATGTGTTGGCCCTCTACTATAAATGTAATAATTTTAGTGTTAGGGGGCCTAGTTTCATAATGTGAGATATAGAAAAGTTTGCTGACAGGTCAAGACTGCCCATGAAGTAAATAAAAAGTAGTTTTTGTAAACTTTTAGCTGTACAAGCGATTAAAACAGTATCATCCACACAGAGCAGGGCAGGTATAGAAGGGCCTCATGCTTTAGGGACGTCAACATCTGGTACAGACAAAGCTTGCTCTATTTGATTGATATTAAAAAGAAAAATAAAAACGGCTCAAATACAGCCTTGTAGCACCCTGCGCGATAAATTAAAATGCTCAGAGCACTCCCCACTAGGGCCAAACCTGACACTGGCTGAGAGGTCAGTGTGGAAGTTGCGCAGGAATCTTATTAAAACTGCGTCCACTTCCATCTGTTCCATCATGGACCAAAGCTTGGTCCATGATGTTGTAAGTCGGTTAAAAACCATTTCTCCACAGCTCAATCTGTTAAACTGTTTAATATAATCCGGCCAATGATTTTCACCTCTGAATCTAAGAGTAAAATAGGCCTGAAACATGCCGGGTCTGACCTATTTCCCTTTAAATCAATTCTGTGTATCTCTCTGAAACCAGGTGTGCACAAATGACTGAGCGAAAAGTAGTGTACTGTTTCCACGATCCACGAAGGACTAAGGGTTGTCATGTTCAATAGTTTCCATAAACTATTCTCTCGTTGGTAAGGCTAGGGGGCTTATGGTGGCACTGTGAGATAGCTGGTCTAAAGGCTAACATATCCTTTGGGGGTGTCTGGATTCAGTCTGGACACCAATCCCTTAGTTTATGTTGTCTAAACATTGAGATCCTATATAGATTTGTTGGAACTACACAACAGAAGGGGCACTACCCGATGCCCTGATAGTTTGTTTTTCCACCATCTCATGATGATGGATTTTCATAAGAGTGATTCACATCGCCTGCCACACCTTATTGGTGGTGCTGGCTGAATGGGGACTTTCCTTCAATCTATCCTTCAATCCTATCTAATTTACCCACCTGTCCTCCTGCCAAATATGGGACAGGATAGGGGGGTTGACATCCCCTATATCTGGGAAGCAAGGGCTGCACTTCAAAGGCAGTATAGCCTTTGAAGCATCCCACTCTGGAAGACCATTCCGGTCTGGAGGAGTTGTGAAACATCTCTGCCCAGAGCAGGCTTTGTTTCTCGTCTCTGAGTGCATAGGCTCTCATAATATGAGGTTAGAAACATGTATGGTGGTGGAAGGCTGGTTATGAGTAGTCAGAGACCGAACCAGTTCTTGGTAGGTTTTAAGGGGACCCTCTAAATGGTCTCCTATGTGAATTTATTATTAAATCCAACACTGCCATCGGTGAGGATTTATTAAGACAGGATGTTCAGTGCCAAACATCTTAGGGTACAGTGAAGCCATCATAGAGCTAGGAAACCTGTAATGACAAGTATCCAGCCCATGTACTCTCCATGGCTTCCCTGTGCACTTACAATATCCAAGAATGGCTCAGATATTACAGGGTCATATTTGCTCATGCAGATATGTCCCCACATGGGATATAGTGCACCCTGCCTTAAGGCTGTAAGGCCTGCAGTAGGGATACATTTCCTATGTCTCATGCAGTGTATGAAGGATGTCGACTCTTCATTTTTTTCTGCACCAAGTCAATCAGCATGCAATGGCAGTTTACATGATCTTATTGAGGAGTACCCAGGGTGGCACAATTCATGCTGCAGCCCCGGAAGACCTTCTTTAGTACCCATGCCCTAGAGACATGGGGCACCATTTGCTTGGAACTTACATTGGTAGCTGAAGTTGTGCCAATCATAGCACAGTGTTTGGGAAAGTGATATGGCACTGGGAACCTGGTTAGCACGGACCCAGTGCTCTTACAGTTCGAAAGCACATCAGGCATCAAGCAAGAAGTAGGGGCTAACAACGTCAAAAGAGACACTTTCCTATGTGACCCCCCCCCCCTCAAAAACAAAAGAGGATGAAACTAACCTTTCCCCGGGGAGTTTTCAATGTCTAAGTGGAAGAACCTGGATAGGTCATCTGCATTGCCATGGTCAGTCCCTATAGGGATATGGACCACCTTACCAATTTGTTTTATTTTTCCTTTCATCTGCATGAGCCATATGAGAGGTATGTGATCAGTTTGGACAAGGAAGTGAAAGCCAAATAGGTTTGGTCCCAGCTTCTTCAGGGACCAAACCACAGCAAAGGTTTCCCTCTCAATAGCACTACAACGCTGCTCTCTGGGGAGAAGTCCCTTGCTTATGAAAGTAACTGTTTGGTCATGCCCATCATCATTGGTATGGGATAGGACTGCTCCTATCCCACGTTCAGAGCCATCTATCTGCACTATGAACTGCTTGGTATAATCTGGAGCTTTTAGAATGGGTGCGGAGCACAATTCTTCTTTCAGAGTGGCAAAAGCCTTTTGACAGCTCATTGTCCAGTTAATCTTTTTGGGAATGTTCTTGGAGGTAAGTTCTGTGAGGGGGTTCACAATGGACCCATATCCCTGCACAAACCTCCTGTAGTACTCAGTCACGCCAAGGAATGTCTTGACTTGGTTCTGGATGGTTGGAGCTTCCCAATCCAGAATGATGTGGATTTCAGTGGCGTAATACAGACCCCCGCAGCCCCAGCGTTGCTGGGGACCCCAAGCACCAGGGACCCCCACAGCACAGTACTCTGGCAGGATATCCCCTGATAGAGTCCAAAGGGGGTCCTTCACCTACCTTGCAGGGAGGCCCCCTCAAGTTGTGGATTTTGAGCTCAACTTGGCCTTCACTAACAAGGTTGTCTATGTATACAACCTTATCCTGCCCTATTTACCACTTGCTTGCCTTGATAGCGAGGCCTGCACTCTGCAGAGCCATCAGGACCTTGCCAGGGTGGATCAGGTGATCCTGCCAGGTGGAACTAAATACAGCAATATCATCCAGATATGCTGCACTAAAGGATTCCAATCCAGCAAGGACATTATTCACCAACCTCTAGAAGATGGCAGGGGCATTATTTAATCCAAAGGGCATCACAGTTAACTAGAAGTGCCTGTCTGGGGTGGAGAATGCTGATTTCTCTTTTGCTCCAGGGGTAGGACCTATCTGCCAGTACCCTGATGTGAGATCAAAAGTATTCAGATATTTGGTTGCCCCCAACCTGTTAATTAATTCATCAGACCTAGGAATTGAATGGTCATCAGTTTTTGTGACTGCATTGAGGCCTCTATAGTCCACACAAAACCTATTTTTTTCTTTCCACTCTGGAAATGAGGTGTGGGGACTATAGCAACTGGGCTGGTCTAGGGGCTCTCTGAGGGTTTAAAGATACCCAGTTCCTCATCTTGCGTAATTCAGCCTTGCTGTTCTCCTTGACATGGTCAGACTGCATATAGATTTTATTTTTGACAGGTATGCTGTCACCAGTGCCCACATCATGGGTACACCAGTTAGTCAGACCAATGGTCAGGGAGAGGAGCTCAGCAAACTGGTTTAAAACTTACCTGCAATCAGTCAGCTGTTGGTCAGTGTGGGTATCTGACAAGTCCGCTCCTTCAACTGATACATCTTTAGGGTTATGAGAGCGGAGGCCAGGGAGAGGTTCACTCTCTGCTTCCTGATCCTCATCTGTGACCATGAGATTGGCCATGTCAGCCATGTCATTACAGGGATTCAGACAATTTACATGTATTACCCTCTTAGGATTCCTACATGTGCCAAGGTCCACCAAATAGATGACCTCCCTTTTCTCTCAATGATAGGATAGGGTCCAATCCATTTTTCCTGGAGGGCCCTAGGTGCCACAGACTCCAACACCTACACCTTCTACCCTGGTTGGAACTTCACCATGGCAGCCTTTTGGTCATATCAGAGCTTCTGGAGCTCTCGGCTGGCCTCAGGAGTTGTGTTGGCTTTTTCCATGTACTCAGCCTTCCTGGAACAAAGGCCAAGCACATAATCCACAATATCCTGCTTAGGTTCTTTGAGAGGTCTCTCCCATCCTTCCATAACAAGACAGAGTGGTCCCCTTACAGGGTGTCCAAACACAAGCTCAAAGTGGGAAAACCCAACTCCCTTCTGAAGGTACCTCTCTGTTATCAAAAATCAGGCATGATAGGAAGACATTCCATCTCCATCTAAGGCTTTCAGGGATTCCACCAATCATACCTTTTCGGGTCCTGTTTAACCTTTCAGCAAGCCCATTTGTCTCCTGATGGTTTGGGGCAATGAACCTATAGGTCACTCCACACTCAGTCTACGTGTGTTTTAAGTATGCAGACATAAAGTTTGTTTCTCTGTCTGATACTACTGCCTTAGAAAACCCAACCCTGGTGAAGATTCCAAGGAGGGCCTTTCAGCACTCTAGAAGCAGTGGTGGTCCTTCTGGGAATCGCCTCAGGATACCTGGTGGCATGATTCACTACCACCAGAGCAAATTGGATGCCTGATGGTGTTTGACGGTCAAGGGGTCTAACAATGTCAATCCAAACCCTCTCAAAGTGTACCCCAACCACTGGAAGTGGAATTAAGGGGGCCTTCAGGTGGCTACCAGTCTTGCCACTGGCTTGACAGGTAGCACAGGACTTACAAAACTCCCTCACCTTTTGGGACATTCTTGGCCAGTAGAAGTGGTTCGTCAACCTATTCCATGTTTTGGTCTGACCAAGATGCCCAGCTAGGGGAATGCCATGGGCCAATGTTAGGAGAAACTCTCTAAGCTGCTGAGGCACTACCACTTTCCTAGTGCCTCCAAGTTTGGGGTCTCTGGCCTCAGTGTATAGGAGTCCCTCCTCCCAATAGGTCTTGTGGGAACCATTGACACTTCCCTTTTCCTGATCAGCAGCTTGCTGCCTCAGGCTTTCAAGAGTGGGACAGTTCTCTGCTCTCGACACATATCTTCCTAAGAGGATCCCCCTGAGCCCAAACTTTCTGCCATGTAAGGCCCAAGCTCCTGGGGCTCATTTTCCTCTGGGGGTGACAAGTGTTCCCCCTGAAGAGAGGAGACTTGATCTGGTGTCGGAATAGATGCTGACTTCCCATACTTCTTTCCCTTTTTCTTGGAATTTTGGTCCATAATTTCAAGCTCCAACACTTCTTTTTCACCCTGGGTTCTACACAGTGCTCTGGTTTTCACTCAGACACATTCAGGTATTCCCAGCATGGCTGCATGGGCTTTCATCTCTACCTCAGATGATGCTAAGTACTCCAAATCATTGCCAAGCAGACACTATACATGGATAGTAGAAGACATCCCCACCCTTTTGAGGCCACTAACCTCTCCTGAATCTAAGGTCACCAAGGCCATTAGATGCACCTTAGCCAGAATGTCAGTGTTGAGGACTGTATAGGTCTCTCCAAAAGGATATTGATCTGGGAACACCAGTTGCTCAGTCACCATGGTAATACTGGCACCAGTGTCCCTCAGGGCTTCCTCCCAAATCCCATTGACATTGGGCTCTTGTCTGTATCTCTTCAGGTCACTGGGTCAGACAGCCGTGGCAGCTACATCCACCCCTTCCTCTGAGACTAGAGTTGCCTCAGTGAGTATCTTGACAGGGTTAGGGCTCACCTGGGAACCCATCTGGAGACTAACTACTGCATTTGTTGCAGGTGTGCTAGAGGCATTCTTTTTATTTTTACAGCTAGGGTCTCCACTTCTGTGTCCAAGTGCCTTACACTCATGACATCAAGCCTTTGTGGAAACCCAGTTTTTATCCTGGTACCCTCCCTTGGGCTGGGAAGAGTTCTCGGGCACCTCTCCTGAACAGGATTTTGGGTGCCTGAGGAACACTTATTTTTGTTTTTATCTTTTTGGCTACCATCCTTTCCTTGGGGGGTCTTTTTGGCCTCTTTCTTTTGGTCACCCCCAGTGGTAGTCTTGGTTACCCTTCTTTTGACCCAGTGCTCTGACTTCTTCCCCAACTCTAGAGGAGAAATTGGACCTAGGTCTACCAGATGCTGATGTAACTTCTCATTGTAACAATTACTTAGTATATGCTCTTTCATGATTACATTGTAAAGCCTTAACAGCCATTCACATTGTCACTAGTTAAACAACCACCCAGTGTTTTCACTGAAAAGTCAACAAATTCCACCCACAACTCACTCTTGGTTTTTCGAGTCTCTCTGAATTGTCTCTTGTATTCTTCATTGGTGAGTCCAAAGCCCTCACTCAGGGTACCCTTCATCAGGTCATAGGACTCAGTATCTTTCTCATTCAATGTCAGGAGTCTATCCCTGCATTTACCTGAGAATGGTTCTCACAAGATAGGAGCCCAATGTTTTTTGGCTACTCTTCTAGCTTGGCAGGCTCTCTCAAAAGCTGCTAAGCATTTAGTGATGTCATCACCCTCTGAGTATTTATGGGCAATCCCTTTGGGGAGTTTTGAGTCAAAGGAATCTTCTCTCTCCCTATTTACAAAATTGATGCCACCAGAGATAGGTCCTTGGCCAATCTCTTTACTTTGTCTTTCTATGTCCCAGAGTTAAACTTCTAAGTTCAACCCCCTGGCCAACCTTTCCAGCATGAGTTCATCATCTGAGGGAACCTCATCTGTTTCTGAGTGGAGGGACTCAGCTACTGCATCAGATTGATCTTCAGTATTATTCTCATCCTCATATGAGGTGGCTTCTACCTCTAGGTTATCGCTCTCAAACTCTGCCAAAATCCTTCTAAGCTCATCTATAGTGGCATGAGTGCCAGTTCTGATACCATATGCTTTACATCTGTAAAGTGGGCATAGGTCATGTCAATATAGGGGTCAGGTTGAGCTCCTGATCTTGTTTTCTATACCACTCGTTATTTCTACTAAAAGTTGGGACATTTTTGAAGAGGAAAAAAAAACATAAACAAGAATACTTTGTCCTAACTATAGCAAAATACTTTAACACTTTTAGCCACTTAGTTTCAAGGACTCAGCCAAGCCCTAGCAGTTAATTTTAAAAATGTGGAAAACTTAGACCAATTGAAAAAGATACAACTATACAACTAGGCGAAATACTTTATTTATTTACTCATGTGGTCACTTATTGACAGAGGGGTTCCAGCAAATGCAAAGTCTTCTATCCCACCACTGAACCACCAATGTAGGAAATTGGCTCTCTATATAGTGTACTAAAACAAAGTACACTGTGCAGAGTCCAGTGAGTCCCCTATTGGTTGCCAGAGGCAAAAGTAGACAATACTATCTGTGATAGTGTGGGTGAGCAGTTACGCTTATGTTATACTCATACAGGCAACAAATGAGACACACGTTCAAGGATAAATCCGAGACTAATTTTAAAAAATAGTATTGATTTTTATGTACTTTTTAAGACCAAGAACTTCCATCTACAGTAAGTACTTTTAAAGTTGCAATTTTTAAGAGTTCACATAATATCACTTTTGTTACGCACTATTGGAGTCAATTGGGAAAAGCTGAAAAATGCATATAAAATCAGGCAATGCTTTCATAAAGTTTACCTTCTCTTTTCAGGTCAATAGCAGGACCAGGTCCAAAGTTCCAGCAGCAGAAGATCGGAAGCATCGCAGATTCAGCAAGGAGCGCGGTGTTGAGTATGAGGTAAACTGGTGCACTACGATGAAGGTGGCTTCATGGAAAGATATTTCCCAGGAGTACTTAAATGTAAGTCTGATGGGTCCGACTGGATGGAGGAGGTCACAAGGTCTCAGGACTATGGAAGTACAGCTCGGTTGTTGTTTCCGGGGCTGGTCAGGCTGGGTGCAGAGCAGTTAGGTGAGCCGGGCGCCATACATCAAGGTGTCCTAGCGGTCAGGAGTAGGCAACTTGGAGAGGCAATTTTGAGACAGCTGGGAAACTCAGGATGTGGGTCTCAGGGGTCTCAATGTCCCTCGAAGTCTGGAATGGACTCTAAGTCTCGCTGTTTGCTGAAGGGGGCCTAGCACCCTGGGTATTGGTACGGTGCAGCTCCAGTAGGTTTTGGTGTCTCCAGACTTGGTGGGGAGACAGATCAAACCCTCTGGAGCTGATGTACCTCTTTTGGTGCGGGTGCTGCATTGGAGTCGGTGGGAAGCAGCACATTGATAAACTGGACTTAGCTGGATCAGTGCAAGTGGTGTGCAGAAAATTATTCCTTCACTCCAAAGAAGGTTCTTGGTGATTTCCCGAAGACTGAAGGAGCTCTGGGGTTCTCGAAGTCTTCACGATTGTTGAGTCCTTGAAGCAGCAGTCAGGGTTTGGAAGCAATTTTCTCTGCAGCAGGGCTTAAATCCTTGGGCAGCAGCTCTTGTCTAGTCTTTGTCTGTGTCTTCTTCTTGTCGGTTGAATCCAAAGTTTAACATCCAGAGATGCCTCCATACTAAATTTAGGGCATTACATGGGGAGACAGGTAGTAGCCAAATGGGCTACTGACTTTTAAGGTGTCTACACCCACCAAGTGACCACTTTTTATGGGAAGAGGCACTACGCTAGCCCTGATAGGTTGGTTTTCCACCATCCTAAGATAGTGTATTTTCAGGAGAGTGGTTCTCATTGCCTGCCACACCTACGGGGTGGTGCTGTCTGAAGTTGGACACTCCTCCTCATCTAACTAATTTGCTGCCTGTCCTCCCACCAAATGTGGAGCAGACAGGGGGGTTGACATCCCTCACTATCTGGGGAAGCCTGGGCTGCACTTCCAAGACATCACCTTTGAAGCTTCCCGCTCTGGAAGACGACTCCACATGTGAGGAGGTGTGAAGCACTTCTACCCAGATCAGGCTTTGCTTCTGGCATCTGAGAGCGTGGGCTCTCACTCCATTAGTTCAGAAATATGTCTGGTGGTGGCAGGCTGGCTATGGCTAGTCAGAGACCACACCAGTGCTTTGTAGGTTTTCAGGAGATCCTCTAAAGTATCACCTGTGTGCATTTATTAATGAATTCAACACTGGCATCAGTGAGGATTTATTAAGACAATATGTTTGGTACCAAACATCTTGCAGTACAGTGAAGGCATCATGGTGCTAGGAAATTTGTAATGACAAGTATCCAGCCTATGTACTCTCCATTGTATCCCTGGGCACTTACTATATCCACTAATGGCTCAGATATAGTAGGGTCATATCTGCTCATGCAGATATGTCCACACATGAGATATAGTGCAAGCAACCTTAGGGCTGTAAGGCATGCAGCAGGGTTGACTTACCTATATCTCATGCAGTGTCTGAGGGCATGATGCACAGGGCTGTGTGCCATGTCGACTCTTTGGTTTATCTCTACACCAAGACATGCAGCCTGCAATGGCTTGGTGAGGGGTCTCTGGGGTGGCACAGTTGGGGCTGCCGCCCCAGTAGACCCTCTTCAGTACCCATGCCCTAGAGACCAGAGGGACCATTTACTAGGGACTTACAAGGGTGGCTGAAGTTATGCCAATTGTGGTACAGTTTTGGGAAAGAGATCTTACACTGGCAACCTGGTTTTCAGGGACCCAATGCACTTCCAGTTTGGAATCCCATCTGGCATAAAGCAAAAAGTGGGGGCTAACCATGTCAAAGGAGTCACTTTCCTATATTGAGTGAGTGGGTGCCTTAATGGCTGTATGAGTGAGTGAAAGGGTTTGTGGGTGTCTGTATATGTGAGCATGTGGGTGTGTGAGTGCTGTATGAGTATATGACTGGGTGAGCGTGTGTCTGTATGGGTGAGTGACTGATTGTGAGTGGTTGTATGAGTGTGTGAGTCACTGTTTGGGTGATTGAGTGTGTGTGAAAAGGGGTGTGTGTGGGAAGGGGTGTATGTGTGTGTGAGTGTACAATATTGTGTAGTCTGGAGTGTTCCCATATAACCTCATCAGTGTACAACTACTGTCACAGTCTTCTTCTCACCGTCTGCACATTTAAATGCTGTCAACGTGGTGCCACTTCCTCCTTTACTCTATGTGACTGTGTGCATATGTTGACAAGCACAAGAGTTTAACTTGTTTGGCTGCTTAAATTTCATTATGCTATTGCTGCATCTCTCAGAAAGCAAGAGCAGCTGTCTCAACCTACATTACCATCCTTCCAAAGACTAGAGTCATAATCACAACTAAGAATAAGGGCAAGAATCTCAAAATCTGCACTCTGGACCCGGCACTCCCTCCTCCACCTGTCCTGATCAACTGCCTTGTCCTGCCTTGCTTTGGGACTTCTTCCTTTGCTTGCCAATGCCATACCGCACAGCAACATGACCCTCTTGCTATGTTTTTCTGCTGCCACCACAGATACTCGCGTCACCTCCTTGTTCTATGGAAGCGCTACAGCTCTACCTCACTTCTGTGGGCCACTGTGTAGTTTTCCTTGTAGGCTCTTTAGACTGCTATCTTGTGGTAAATGCCAACAAAATAACCAGGTCTCGCCTCGTCTAACAACAGGAACTGTCCCATCTTTGCTTTATCTGCCTGTAAAGACATGCTCTCCTGTCAGCAGTTCGTCCTTCAGTCCCATGAGTGTCTGTAATACAACTCCATAGTCTTTAATCACAGCCAAGAATGTAAAGATTCATGAAGTGTACTACAGACACTAAAGCTCGGTTGCTAAACAATAATAAGCAAAGACAAACTAAATCTTAAAACCAAATCACATTGCATGATGGGAGTAAATGCTTGCCGTTTCCATTCTTCACAGCAAGTTAGTTTAATTACGTGGCCATGGTGGGAGTTCATCAATATTGCAGGAATTTTGTAAATCGCGAAATCGGGATATCCTGGAGGGTCTGGTTAGTGATTGTATGGGTGACTGAGTGGGTATATGAGCGGTTGTACAGTTGAATAAGTGCTGGTGTCAGTGATTGTATAGGTGAATGAGTACATGTGTTAGTATCTGTATGAGTTAGTGAGTGGGCATGTGGATAGCTGTATGGGTGAGTGGGTACGTGTGTAAGAAGCTGTAAGGGTGAGTGAGTGAGTGAGTGAGTGAGTGAGTGAGTGAGTGAGTGAGTGAGTGAGTGAGTGGGTGTGGAAGTGACTGTATCAGTGAGTGACTGGCTGTCTGAGTTGCTGTATGGGTGAGTAAGTGGGAGTGTCAGTGACTGTATGAGAGACTGAATGTGTGTGTCAGTAGCTGGATGGTGACTGACTGGCTGTGTTAATAGCTGTATAGGTGGGTAAGTATGTGTGTGAGAAATAATAATAATAATAATAATAATATTTATTCGATCAAAGAAATGATCATTCACATCATAAAAAAATACAACACTTCAGAATAAAAACAGTTAATATTAGTTAAAAAAAAAATATATATATATATATATATATATATATATATATATATATAATCAGAATATCCACTAAAAACAAGGTTAACATTCCTGTAGAAAACACAGTAGGCCAAATTAAGGTTATGTATGCACAGCCATTTTCACAGGGTGAATTACACATTTTAGCCTCCTCCTCCACGCAAATAGCAGAAATCTTGAGATAGAAAACACTAGCCAACGTGTGGTATCAGATTTAAAAATGCGTATAGCTTCCGAATGAGACCTAATAGAAAGCATACGAGAAACAGGGGCTATCCAGGTTCTTCTATAGTCAGCAGTGGAGGGGCAATAATAGAGAAAATGCTCAGTTGTCTCGGGTGCAACAAGGCAAGATGGACACAATACATTAACCACCACATTTCCCCAGCTGTTTTTCCTTGTGTTTAAAGGAATCGTTCCATATCTAAGTTGGGTATACAGAGCTCGTGACTGTGGTGGTTCGATGTCCAAAAAGGACTCAAAGCCGTAGCTGTCTTTAACATTTAAAAACCTCACGGTTAGAGTGCCATGTGCAAAATGTTCAACACTTTCCAAGATCATCAGTGCCTTTTTTTAACAAGAGGGATCAAAGATTTACTAATGGACCCACGTTCCTCCCAAAGCTGCCCCAACCCAATTTTTAAAAAACAATCCTTGATCTTTTTGAACCACTTGATTCGACCAGTTTGCCTATGCAGTGCAATCAGCTCAACCATTGCTTCCTTCAGTGGGACCTTTGTATTACTTGTCCACACCCTTATCCAGAATAGGAGGGCCCGGAGAATGGCAAAATATTCAATAGGTTTTAGGCCAAGGTCTAGTCTTAGTGGCAGAAGTAGTGTATTCACTGGTAAGTTCATAATGGCTCTAATAAATTTGTTCTCAGAGGTGGTTAGGTCTGTAAGATTTTCCAAACCCCATAACTCAGCCCCATAAAGAGCTGCTCCTAGGACTTTAGACCTATGCATTTCTAGAATAGGTGAAATGGGCTGGTAGGGAGATGCCCAAGCTCTACGTACTAGGGCACAATCTATATGCTGGAGGGTCAGGGTGCTCTTTGCCAGCTGCGCATTCCAGGTTAACCTATCACTGATGCGAACCCCCAAATAGTCAAAGGACTTAACTTGCTCCAAAACTTGCGTACCCAATGCAAGGTTGCCCTTACTAGATTTATAGGAATTAAAGGACATATACTTAGTCTTGGAGCAATTTATTTCTAAGCCCTTTTGTTTACAGATATTAGCAAAATTATTTAATAGATTTTGAATTCCTCTACGGGTTTTGGCAATAAGCAAAGTGTTGTCTGCAAATAGCAGACACGGCACTGCTCTACCTTCCAATTTCGGGGGGTCACCGTCGCAATTAAAGAGTTCACCAATTAAACCATTGATATAGAGGGTGAACAATGTCGGAGCAAGGACGCAGCCTTGGCGTACGCCTTTCTGAACCAGTATGTTATTGGTCAGGTTGCCATCGGAGTTCCATCTAACCTTGGCATATGTATCATGGTGTAGCCGAATCAGGATTCTGAGTATATAGGATGGTAATTCTAATTCGCTCAAGGCTAGCCAGAGTTTGGTCCGGTCAATTGAATCAAAGGCCGTCTTTAGGTCCACAAACACCACATATAAGTGACCACCTCTAATACTAACTTCCTTCCAGATTAACAGGAGGAATCTAAAAACTTGGTCAGTGGTGCTTGTGGAAGCCCTACAACCTGCCTGCAGATCAGACAAAACAGTGTTATCCTCTATCCAGTTATGAATTCTTGTCAGAATAATTTTACAAAATATTTTTGGGGGAACGTCTATTAGGCTGATAGGCCTATAATTGCAGGGTGACCCTTTATCACCCTTATGGATAGGAATAATTTCCGCGCCCCGCCAGGTTTCCGGAATGGCTCCCCCGTGCAAGATCTTATTAAACACTTTTTGAAGCAGGGGGCCCCATATAACAGGCTCGACTTTAAGCAAGTCGCCCGGAAGCTCGTCTAGGCCCGGGGCTTTCCAACTCTGTAACAAATTTATTGCCAGAATGGTTTCGTCTACTGTAAAATTATCTCCATCTAATATGCCAGGATCCTGTAGGTACACGTGTGTACCTAGATCAAAATGCAACCCCTGATCTGCAAATAGATTCCCAAAATAATCCTCCCAAACATGGGGCTGTATGTGGAAGTCTGTTTCTACAACTATATTTGATGATCCCTTCGACAGCAGATGCCAAAAAAGTTGGCTGTTCTTAGGTTTTGCAGCTTCAAGAAGCATGCTCCACTTACCAATCTCCCAGTCCCCTTTTGCCATATTTTGTGCCATTTTATAAGACTTTCTGCAGCTTTGTACTACTATAGGAGACATCCTTTTCACTGTCTCAAACAGGACATCCCTGGATTTTTTACAAGCTTCATTAAACCAGGGGGCTGTTTTCCGCTTGGGTCGGGAACAGTTTTTAAGAAAAAAAGGTCTTAAATTTGTAATCAATTTTAAAAAAGTGGTCATAACAACTTCCGGCCCTATAGTAGGTGTACTCAAGTCAGTTAGTGTCTGCTCCACCTCTGTATATACTTTGGGGAGCACAGTTGGATCAGCTAAAATGAAAGGCCACTTGATTCTTCTATTGTTTTTTGTAGTTATGACCGGGGTACTCTCACTCCTAGGAGGACCATACAGTAAGGCTAGACCAATCAACATGAGGGACAGAGCGTTGTGATCGCTGTCATCCCGGGGTCAAATTACCATATCTTTGACATAAGGCCAAAGAACAAGAACGACAAGAATATAGTCGATCCGGGTCTTGGAGGCACCCCTCTTAAAGGTATGACTCGCTCCTTTATCGGAGTGTGTCCGGCCAATACAGGCACCGACCCCATATGCGATTGTGAGTGACAAAATTTGTTGGACCACACTAGTGCATTTCTTAATTGATGGTATCATAAGTTTAGCGATCCTCCTTGCTGTATCCTCCTCCGAGACAAGATCCTGTATGTAATCAACCGGTTCAAAAGTTGTGTTAAAATCCCCTGCGATTATCAGTCGGTGACTCTCCATGGCTGAGTCAAGATCATTTGTCAGAGTTGTTATTGTCACTGAGGGTCTATGGGGGCTGGACACCCGATTATAGATGTTAAAGAGTCTGACTTGCACGTTGTCCTTGCACAATGCTAATTCTAACCCAAGTATCTCATCTGAGTCGATATTTAAGACTTTTGTTTTACATACCAGCGAGTTTTTTACCCAGATTAAAAGACCGCCAGCTGGATGACCAGCTGACGACTGTTTGGCTTCAACGCTGTATGTAGTAAAACCTACCCTGTGTACACGTCCAACTGCCCAGGTTTCCTGCAGGAGGCATAAATGGTAGCTATCCATTAGCTTGCACCAATCAGGATCAGTTATCTTGGTTTTAATACCAGCTACATTCCAAGATATGACTTTCAGATCCTGAAGATTGTCTAAGAGTTCCTTAGTAGGCACAGAGTTGCTAATAACTCCCACCTCAAACATTTGTTGGGAGTGGGAACGAATACAATTTATTGCAGGTGCATTGGAAAAAGTGTAGCAGTGGACCGTAGGTCCGATGCGACTTCTGTAGTAATTGAGGGTACACTGGATAGTCAGTCTTGGGAGTCCAGGGTGCTCAAGAGCTGAAACCGGTTTCTAACTTCCAAAGGGCGGGCTTCCTGGTGTATGGATGCCATAGGGTAAGCCACATTTATTGCCACAGTGCTTCTCTCACTATTTCCAAGATGCCTATAAAAGAAGCTAAGGGGCAGAACACCAATTGCTTTGCCCATCCTCTGGATATTAGAGTGGAATTCCCATCCTAGCAATCTACTCGCAATATTTGGAGATCTGCAATTTATTACAATACAGTCACCTGAGAATAACTTGGGTAGCGGACCCACCCACCTAACTCGTCTCATGAATAGGATATCTCGATAGTCAGAGTTTAAAAAATATGTCTTCTGTTTAAGCCAGTGGCAGGTTTTGTACTTTAGTTGAGATTGTGATTCAGTTTGATTTTCCTGCAGAGTGGGAACATTAGTAAGAATGACAACATAGGGGCAGCACATTGGTGGGAGATGTAGGGTCACTTTATCATCATGATTAGTTTGGCCATTTGTGAGGGGCAGTAATGAACGTGTTGATTGATCTGGGCATCCATCGTTCCTGTTTGAGACTGTGGATATGAAACCTCGCATACTTTGATTTGGGGATTTACATATATTTACCACTTGATTTACATTTGCAAGCCCTCGTTGCTTCTGTTCTACTGCATTGGCTGGGTTTCTAGGGACAACATTATCACATGGCAAGATGGTTGAGTATTGCGCTCTACAATTGGTCCTTCCTGTTGGTTTGGGATCCCCCTTTGAGCAGGACCTCCAGCCAATAGATTAGGTTTTATCCCTGCACTTAAATCCCTTACCATAGAATGCATAAGTGTCACAGTAGACCCTAGCTTGTCTAGTCTAGTTAGAATCGGTAAAAGATTTCTAGAAATCGACTCTTCTAACAGGGAAACTAATGCCACAGTCAAATGTTGGGAGATTGCTACCGGCTGGATTGGAGATGGCAAATTTGCGCCGTTCACGGTAGCTAATCCTTGTAAGGGTGACATCGGAGCTTCTATCGGAGCTTCTATGCATGTGATCTTAGACTGACTCTTAGACCTTGACTGTGTATACCTTGTGGGCTCCGTATGTTTTGCTTTTTTCCTCCTTTTGCCCACGGTTTCACGTACTGGCCATTTTAGATGTTTTGTATGAAGCAGCTTAACAGGGGGTGGAAATTGGGCCACAGGGCTGTTCAAACGAGCAGAGTTTATTAATAATAATAATAATAATACAATCTTTATTCGGCAAAGCATACAGCCATAAAAGATACAATACATTAAAATAGCAAAATCATGAAAGAGATCGTTCATTTTTTCGCCACTACTAAAATAACAACACAATATGCACTCCTCTTACAGAACCATTAAATTATACATAGATCTCAGAGCTAACTGGTTTTTCTGAGGGCCTATTTAAACATATCGAAATTTGTAAAAACACCCCTCTATATTAATCATTAGTAGATTTCCTGGATCTCACCATTGCTCTTAAAAATTGTGTGACCATGAATAAAGCGCATATATTCTGCAAAAGTTGCATGTGCAAATGTGCAATTCAAGCCTGTCTAATACCCATGTCTTTTAAATATGGTTTAAGATACCATTGGCAGGGATGCGTAAAATATTTGCATATAAAACCAAAATGTAAAATATCCTGTCGAAACCTATTGTTACAGCCACAGGGTCCTCTATCGTCAGTTCGCGCTATGAATTCACCAGGGGAGGCTATTAAGTGATGAAACATATTAAATCCAAAATGGGTAATTAAAAAACGATCGTAGGCACTGGTTAGAATAGTGAGATAACCATGTGCCTAATCTATGTTGCTAGTTTTCTATATCACCCATTGATTTCTTCGTGTCCATCTCCTTCTCTTCTTTCTGGGTGTTCCAGTTTAATTTGGCATCAAATAAAACCCCAAGATATTTAAAAGCTGGAACTTTGGCTATACTATAGGAGCCACCTTGTAAGATGTTTTTACTCTTCCCTCGACGGCCCACTTCCATCACAAACTACTTTGCGTAATTGGGAAACAAGTCCAGTCCCTTCATAAAGGAGACAAATCCATCAATTAAAATCTGCAATGCTCTTGGGGTGCGTGCTATGAGCATGGCATCTTCTGCATGAAGCAAAACTGGTACTGGCAGCCGCGGCCCGTGGAGGGAGTTCCATGGGGCGGAAAGGCGGGCGGGGGGGGCAGGGTGGGGGGTACTAAAAACCGGAATATGGATAATTGGAGGTAAGTAAACAATTAAATAAATAAAACGAATTTCGTTGCGCGCCCTTCATCGCATTTTGCGATGCAGGGCGCGCTACTAAATTTGTTGTATTTATTTAATTGTTTAACTTACCTCCAATTATCCATATTCCGGATTTTAGTACCCCCCACCCAGCCCCTCCCCCGCCCCGCCGTTCTGCCCCATGGAACTCCCTCCACGGGCCGCGGCTGGGTACTGGTCTAATACCTATCCTCGGGGTATTGACATGCAAAGATATCATATCAGATTTCAGCCATAAATAACCAGCGTGAATACAAAAGGGGCTAGAAGACAGCATTGCCGCACCCCTCTTGAGCATTTGAAACTATCGGTGACATCCCCATCTTGAGTAAAACATACGGCAGCTGAGGTATGGGCATATAAAGATTTGAGGGCATTTATTATTGAACACTCTACTCTCAACTCGTCTAACAGGGCCCATAATTTACTACGGTTCACCCTGTGAAATGCTGCAGTGAGATCCAAAAACCTAAATATATGGATCCTGATTTAGCGATTGTATATTTAGCTATCACTAGGTAGAGGTTCAGACACTGACCCACTGTAGATTTGCCTGCTCAGAAGCCGTAGTGGGCCTCCGAGATAATTAGATTTTTATCTGCCCATTTCACTAGCCTGTTAAATATGACCCGCCCCATGACCTTAACTGTCGAGTCTATCAGCGAAATGGGTCTATAATTGGGATTATCCCTATCCCCCTTCTTGTAGATAGGGACGATAGTGGCTGTTGACCAAGACTGAGGCATGACTGTTGACACAGCCCCGTTCAGAACCCTGGTTAAAATAGGAGCCCACACCTCAATGTTACTTCTGAACAGCTCTGGAGGAATCCCATCTGGGTCCGGCGCCTTGTTATTGGTCAATCCATCTATACCTGTTATTACCTGATGAAGCTGAAATTCAATATAAGAGTCACATGGGATAAGCTCTCAGGCATTATTACATTAAGATTCCTCCCCATTTTATAGACTGACTGGAAGTGACTCTTCCATTAATCTTGTGTGAGATGGTGACATATGGATGGCTTGTCAGGTTCGGAGAAGCAGGGTCTATTAATAACTCTCCAAAATAAGGAACTATCTTTCAAGTCACTGGCCTCGACCAGTTTATCCCAAGCCTATTTTTGTAGGGCAGACTTCCGTTCCTTTAGAATTTTTTTATAACTGCAAAGACAATTAGCTACCCTAGATCTACTACGGGGAGTCTCTTTCAGAGCCGCTTTGAGTAACCTCAGTGCTTGGGAGAATTCCCTGTCAAACCACCTAGGGCTATCTGATTGGGAAGTGACTACTGGGACAGTTAGGAGTGCGGGTGAGATATCTAGACACTTCAGAATCTCCTGTTGCCTCTCTTTGAAAAGGGATAAATAAAAAACATTACTATCAACCTTTGACCATCGCAGGTGCCTCTCCTGGTCCATTGGCTTTATTGCCCCTCCCATTCTACTGCTTTGGGATATTTTCGGCCACTGTGTTCGCATCCCCAGAGCCAGAGGGTTATGATCACTGAAGGGACTTTCTATAGTCCTGAAAGATGTTATGATATAAGTTGATGCCGAAGACACAAAAATAAAATCAGTGGTGGAAGCGCAGCCAGTACCTTTATAGGTGGGCGTGTAAGGACTATTGGGTGGTATTACTGCCTTTTGAAGTTTAAATATTAGGTTGTAGGTGTTTAAAAGAGCATTTAATTCCTGACCGTCTACAGAGTGCTCCATGTGCCATTCTTCTGCTTTCATGCATGAAGAACTAGCCCCAGTGTTATGCCCAATGTTTGAGCATAAATGACAATTGAAATCACCTAACACAATCAAATTGCCCAGTGAGAAATCATCCCCCTGCAGCTGATCTAAGTGCCCCGCCAGCTCCTTCACACTTGATGAACCCGAATTCCTATTTTTGGCATTATAGAATTTAATTATTGTGAATCGTCTCTTTCTTCATATTACCAATTTTAAAGCTAGTGCCACTGTACAGTTCCAGTTTAGTTGCTTCACTGACCCACACAGATCAAGAGCAATAAATATAATTAGACCACTGTTAGCTAGCCCATATCTTGGTCCTTCCGCTCGGAGGAAGAACAAATTGTAGCCCTCAAAGAAGAATATATTTTCCACCTCCCAGGTCTCTTGTAGGCAAATGATCTTATAACCGGTTATGGTTTAAATCCATCTTTCATTCTCGAATTTTGCGCCCAGCCCTGCCACATTCCAGGAGATCAGATTAATCTCCCTCCCTCCCTGGGAACTAGATAACATGGCCGATATTATCTTGTCACCTCAGATTCCTATTTGGTGATTCTGGTTAGGGTAACTTGTGGGAAGGTCTACAATCTCTCTCTGCCGTCCCCCCGGGGGCATAGATGTCTGAATTGGAGGGTCAGTCACTACTGACTGTACTAGACTGTATTCAATGCCCGCCACCTGTCAATCTAAGTCATTAAGATTCGACATAGGGGCATATGTGCTTGAACACCCTCCCTCCCCACCTCAATGAGAAATCCCCCTCTGTCTACATAAAATTACTGGCCCCTCGGGCAATAGAACCTGGCCTGTAGAAAAAACAAGTAGGAGAGGTTTAATATCTGAGGCATAAAAAGGGAACTCAGCCGAGTGTCTCATTATATTGCGGGCTAGTTCTGAGAATCTAAGGGTAACAATCACAGCATCACCCTTGAAAGATTTCCTTGATTTCCAAATCCAAGAGATCCTTCTTGCCATCAGGATATGAGGATGGTCCCCTATATTTAATCTACTATATTTCCCTAGCCAATGAAACACATTGTTGATAAGATTATCAGTGGACTCTTCCATGCCCAGTCACAGACTGTACACTCCCACCAGAACTATGGTATAGGGGCAATAGGCCGGGGGGAGGTCAATCACAGGCAAACCTGTTCTATAAGTTTTCTTGGGACTTGCCCCCCATGTACCTGCACATGTGATGGGGAAGGTCTGTCTCTCACACCCCTACCATCTCCCTCCACACCCTGTATGTGGGGATTAAGCCTGTTAGTCGTCTCTTTCTCCTGATCTCCCAGCACACTTCGGGGCCCAGTCCCCAGAGATCTGTTCAAGTTTGGTGGATAGTTTCCTGGCTAAGATTGCCCTTGCAAACTGGGGCAGACTGCCTGTAGATGGACCCTACTCTGGGGGGAGCATAAGAGATGGTTTTCAGCAAATTCTCCACTTTCCCGATTGTCTCTCTTGAGCCTGATAACCCTTTTCCCAACTTTTCCCAGAGCTTCGATAACAGGTCGGTCGTCAAGTTCCTGATTGTGCCCATCACCGTGTTCCAAAAGTCCTTCATCAGTCGGGCTAAACAGGGGTTTTGGTGCCTCCATTCTCCTTGTAGGCTCATTTTTCTTTTTTGATTTGAGTGATCTCTTGGGGGCTGGTAACACCTCTTTCTCTGAGCCCTTGTTGTCCATAACTTGGGAAGCCCCTTGACCCTCACCTACAGTGGTTGAAGATAAGACACTTGTACCTGGTTCGCCTCTCTTTTGCACCACTGCCCCTGTGGCGGTAGCCAGTGTGCTATCCATCGTGTTAACCAGGGGGCTAGTTTTAGTTGCTTCTACTAAAATGATCTGCGCTGGTTCAGACACAGCGGGGCCAGTGAGACCCATAGACAATCTCCGTTCTGCCTGTTCGATCTCCTATGTGATTGCCCCCACCACTTTAGCTAGGTAAGAGTCAATAGTGGCCGTATTTGTTATTGGACAAATGGTCCGAGGTTGTTGCTTTTCTCTTGCCCATGATCGAGGATGGTTGAACTAAACAGATCCCCACAAGTACCTGTCAGGATCTAGAGCGACCACAAATAAAAAATGTAATACAGTCAACACGTGCTCTCTGAGCTGCTTACCACAGTCCTGGGCTTCCTCTTGCCTGGCTCATGAGGGATTCTTGAGGGATCCGGCTCCCTTGTGTGAAGACTGGTCTGCTACATCCCGTTGATTGCCTCTGGTGAAAAGTGCCCAGCCTCGTTCGGCCGCAGATGTGCGCAGATGAGCCCGCCCTTTGCCCGGTCGTGGCCGCATGGTCCTGCGTTGCAGGAGCCCCCGTGCTCGTTTATGCGCCTCTGGGTGCAGTCTTTACAATTTGCGCCTCCTGGCGCTGTGCCCCCTGGGGATTGAAGTCCCCAATGCTGGTGCAGCTGGTGGCAGTGCTCAGGCTTGGACTCCCATGCTATGTGTCAGTAGGTGTATCAGTAAGTCATTGGTTATGTGAAAGGCTTTATGGGTGAGTGAGTGACTTTGTCAGTGGCTGTGTGGGTGACTGAGTAGATATGACAGTGACTGTATGAGTGAGTGAGTGGAGGCTTGAGTGAGTGGGTGTGTGAGTGGCTGTAAGGGTGAGCGAGTGGGTGTGCGAGTGGCTGTATGGGTTGGGGAATGGGTGCACCCGTAGATGTACATGTTATGTGGGTAAGTGAGTCTTTGGTTGATTGTCTGGGTGGGTGAGGCAGTGACTACATGTATGCCTATATGGTTGAGTGAGTGGGTGTATGAGTGATGGGTGAGTAAGAGGGTGCATGAGTCTCTGTATTGGTGAGTGGGTACATGTATGGGTGAGCAAGTAGGTACATGAGTGGATATGTGGGCGAGTTAGAGGGTGCACGAGTGGCTGTATGGGTGAGTGAGTTGGTATCAAGGTGAGTGTGTCAGTAGCTATAGAGGTGAGTGATTGGATGTGTCAGTGGTTACATGTGAGAGTGAGTGGGGATGTTAGTGATTGTATGGGTGAGTGAGTGGGTATTAGAGTGATTGTACAGGTGAATTAATGCTTGTGTCAGTGACTGTATAGGTGAATGAGTGTGTGTGTTAGTATCTATGAGTAAGTGATTGTGTGTGTGTGTGTGGAGCTGTATGGGTGAGTGAGTGTGTATGTAAGTTGCTGTATGGATGAGTGAGTGGGTATGTGATTGACTATATGAGTGAGTGACTGGGTGTATGAGTGGCCATATGGGTGAGTAAGTTGCTATGTCAGTGCTTTATGGGAAACAGAGTTTGTTTGTCAGTAGCTGCATGGGTGACTGACTGGCTTTGTTAGTAGCTGTACAGGTGAGTGTGTATGTATGAGAGTGGTTTTATGAGTGAGTTAGCAGCTGTGTGAGGGGCTGAGTGGGTGAGTGAGTGACTTTGTAAGTGGCTGTATGGGTGAGTAAGTAGGTGTTCAAGTGGCTGAATGGGTGAACAAGTAATTATAATAATAATATAATAATAATAATAACTTTATTCGATTTGATAGACAAACCATAAAAGCATATAAATAACAAATCATTAATAAAATATTTCACAGGGATACATTTGGCTAAAACAGACTAAGAGAAAGTTGTCATTTACATGATTCTACCACTTAAACATGTGTATTGCGGGGGGTAACAGAGATACATCATATTTTCAGTCCCCCCTCGTGGTTCGTAGCTTTAGGGCAGCTCTTAAAAAGTTAACCACACAGAAAAGAGTAAAAACATCAGTTGACAATTTTAAACACAGCAGGGCTATACGTGCCTGCCTGAATCTAGCTTTTCTTAACAGGCCCTTTTAAAAACATCTTCCTGGGGTAGGCATAATACGGGCAGAGGAGAACTAGATGAAGGGTATCCTGTGGAGACCTGTTGTTGCAGCCACAGGGCCCTCTCTCTTCTTGATTTGTGATAAAACCTGCCGGTACTGCCAAGAAATGGTGGATAAAATTTAATCTGAAGCGGGTAATTAGAAATCTGCCATGAGCACTCGTCATTAATGTTAAATATGGTTCTGTGCCCTGAGATGTTTTAACTAGGACATAATCTCTCACTGAATGTTTCTCCAGTTCGACGGCTTCGTGTTGCGCCATAGCAAACTTTAAGTACAACGCTTTGATATCACCCTTATCTTTGGATCTTATAGTCTCCGGTTTGTTAAACAGATCTGCGCGCCCTGACATAATTTATCCATGGGATTTTCATTGCATAATCTAAAGAGAGACATTCCTAAATTACCAGCCTTGTCAGACCCACCTCTGCGTTTGTACAGATCTTCAGCCAACAGACTAGGGGCTTCACTCCCACCATATCTGAAATATGTTTGACCCTCAGTTCTTCATGAACACTAAATGCCGGGGTGCTATGATGAGGGACCTTAAGTATCCGCCTCAGATATTTGTTCTCTTCCCTTTGCAAATTAATGGTCTTAACAAATCCCCAAACCTCACTTCCAGGCAGGACTTTAGCGCAACAAATAGACTTATATAAATTTAAAATCATACCTGAGGTCCAGCACCCAGGCATGTGTGCAAAATTTGTAATTGAACCTGTGGCCCTGTTCAATGCAAGACACTTTTCCTCTATTAAGTGTTTAAACATCGGGCGACTATCAAAAAACATGCCCAGGTATGCAAAGGCTGGGACTTTGCCTAGGGTATATGAGCCTATGGTGTAATTATAAGATTTGCTTGGCTTCTTTCCCATCTCCATGACATATGATTTTCCGAGGTTAGGGGACATATCCAGATTACCCATGAATTTCACCAAGCCGTCAATTAAAAGCTGAAAACTGTGTGGGGTACGGGCAAGAAGCACCACATCATCTGCATAAAGCAGAACCGGGGCTGTTCTATCACCTATTCTCGGTAGGTCTGCCTCAATGTTGCGCAAAGTAGCGTCAAGTCCGTTAATATATATAGTAAACAAGAATGGCGCTAAGATGCATCCTTGTCTGACCCCACTAGAGCACTTAAAATGCTCCGTTTCCTTCCGCTCCTGCTTGTATCTTACAGCTGCTGTTGTGTTGGAGTGCAGCAACTGCAGGATGTTTATTATTGCTGTGTCTACCCCAAGATCACCCATTAAATCCCACAATTTAGTGTGATTCACGCGGTCAAAGGCCACAGTGAGGTCCATGAAAGCTAAGTATAGCGCCCCAGCCTTGACTACAGTGTATTTTGCGATGATGAGGTACAAGTTGAGACATTGGTCAACAGTAGATTTCCCCAGACGAAACACATATTGCACGTCTGTGATGATGTGTGTCGCCTCTGCCCAATCCATCAACCTGTTTAAAATCACAGGTGAATGAATGCTTGTGTCAGTGACTGTATAGGTGAATGAGTGTGTGTGTTAGTATCTACCTTCTAATTCTACCTGCAGCAACTTCATTTCTGACCTCGCAGCTATGAATATTAACCTACTAAATACAGGCCCCACTCATAGTGCCGGCCACCTGATTGACCCCATCTTTTCGAGCCTTTCTCACATCCACTGTACCCCGGCAACACCCATATGCTGGTCAGATCACTTTATATCCAAATTCTGCCTAACGCCCCTTTCCTCCCCTACCCCTTTTTTCCCTTCCCTCAAGGTCCCCAAAAGAGACTGGAAACAACTGAATATAGGTGTCCTCAACAAGCTCTTACGCGCCAACCCACCCACATACGATTCTACGGTTGACGTACGTTCAGGAAACATATACGATTGGCTTTTAGATGCTCTTGACTCTTGCTTCCCCCTCAAAAATAAAAAAATAAATAACCACCGACCTCCAGCCCCTTGGTTTAACGAAGCTCTAAAGGCTGAGAAATCTGAATGTAAAGCCTTTGAACGGAGATGGAGGAGAGACTACACACCTGATTCCAAAGTTGTCTACAAAAAAGCATTAAAATTATACCACAACAACTGTAACTCCGGTAGGGCTAGCTTTGTCTCCAAAACCATCTCGGATGCCACTAACTGTTCAAGAACCCTTTTTGACCTAGTTAAAGAGCTTGCCGGCTCTGAGATCCTAGCAAAACCTCTGCCTTTAACTAAACGTCAATGTGACGATCTTGCCTAATTTTTCACACAAAAAATAGAGAAAATGTATTTTGAAATTGCTAACTCACATATAAGCAAAACCCCACAGTCTCAATCCATCATCTTACCCCAGACGTTACGCTTACCACACCTCACTGTCCCTCCCCAAACGGTTCCACAGCTAGTCTCTTGGCCCCCTCTTGACCGAGACTCCTTGATAACCATCCTTGGAAAGGTCAAATCCGGTTCCCCGAAGGATCCCCTGCCAATCTCCACACTAAAACAGCTGGACCTCTCTCATCTGTCCGTCCTCCTGAATGCTCTAAATTCTTCCCTGCTCAAATCCACAGTCCCTGGGCATTGGAAACACGCCATGGTAACCCCTCTCTTGAAAAAGCCCTCTGCCGACCCTAGTGTCCTCTCTAATTATAGGTCCATCTCACTCCTCCCTCCCTTCTCCAAAATTCTTGAGAGACAAAGTCAAAAGTCAAAGTCAAAGTTTGCTTTATTCGGTTAAAATATTAAAACCATCAAAGCACAGGACAGAAATTCATGATACAGATAAATGCAATTACAAAAAATATAATTTAACACAAGAATTAAATACAATACTGTTTGGCGCATTATATAATAAAAGTATGTTTTACAATTGATTCCTTCATTCAAAAATATACATTCTAAAAAAATCATGTCTACTGAAATGCTCTGTCCCTAACAACACATTTAAAAACAATGTTCGTTAGAGGATAACTATATAAGCAGAGCCCTGTTTCTAGCTCTTAAAGCACCCACAATGAAACAAGCGACCCCGAAGCAAGTCAGAGGAGAGTCCAACATTTGTAAATAAATCAATGCAGGCCTCGCTTGCTTAAATTGACATTTCTTCAAGATTGGCAAAATGAATTTTTTGCGCTGAGAAGAGTAAAATTTACAAAAGAATAACATATGCAACAAATTTTGCTCAGAAATATTGTCACAAGGGCAGGGCCCCAAAGTTCCCTCCTTAAAAAATCCTTTTGGGTAAGCCAAGAGCCAAGGGAGCACACCGTGCTTAAACCTTATCAGCAAAAACATGTGGAAAGGTTTGTTAATAAAAGTTAAATAGGGCTGAATCCCACTCCCCATACTTAATGTAACAAACCTCCTAACTGACGGTTTCCCTAGTTCCTCGCCCTCCCTTGACAACATTGATCTAGACAAAAATTGATGCTTAATGGCCTTAATTTGTTTTTTACTTAAAACACAAGGGCTGGTGAATAGGTCCAGACAGCCGAGTGATTTCAGATTGTTTTTAATGTAAAGTAGCCACGGGATAGACAAGGCTTTTTCCAAGGACAGACAGTCTTCGATAATTTGTTGATTAAGGTTTGGTGGCTGTTGTGCCCAAACCCTCAACCAACCTAATAGCGGTGCGACAGCTATTTGGTCGGCAACATATCCCATCCCCAAATCCTCATGAATGTTAAAAATAGGAGCAGACAGAGGGAGAGACAACAATTTCCGAAAAAAATTATTTTCGACTACTTGAATGCTAGGAGCAGCCTTGTAACCCCAGACCTCGCTTCCATAAAGTGCCATGGGCAAACATTTTGCGCTATAAATTTTTAATAGGGCAGGAAGCGGTTTGCACCCTATGCGTTTTGCAAAGCCCAGCAAAGCGCCGGTGGCTCTGACTAAATTATTCTTTTTCTGAGCGCGTTGTATAACCCAAGATGATCTATCGTCAAATGCAATTCCCAAATAGGGAAAGGATTGAACTTTGGTTAATTCCTGCCCATTGCAGAAGAATTTCACCCTTTTTGCTCTCCCCGAGCCAATCGACATAGAGTGGGATTTTTTAAAATTAATTAATAAGTCTAGAGAGACCATAAAATCATAAAAACCATTTAAAAGTGCTTGTAATCCTCTCGCAGTTCTAGCCAATAAAACTGTATCATCCGCGTATAGCAATGCGGGAATCATTTTGGAGCCGGCTTTCGGAATGTCTTTACTAGTTGCAATTAAAACCGGGCCCAGATTATTGATATAGAGCGAGAAAAGTAGTGGTGCTAAAATACACCCCTGTCTTACACCACGCTTTACCTGCCAGGCGTCAGTCTGACTTCCGTCTTCACTATAACGAACGACTGCAGTTGTGTCCTCGTGGATAACAGCCAGGAAGGAAATCAGAACTGTGTCAAGCCCCAGGCTAGCTAATAAGGCCCATAGCTTTTGTCGATTGACAAGGTCGAAAGCAGTGGACAAATCCATAAAGGCTAAATGGAGGTCCCCCTGCTTAGCGACCGTGTACTTTCCTATGATCAAATGTAGGTTAAGACATTGTCCAACTGTTCCCCTCCCTTCTCTGAACCCATATTGTAGATCAGAAATTATAGAGTGCTCCACCAACCATGATGTTAAACGGGCAAGGACGACTTTACCCATAACTTTCACGGCGGAGTCCAGGAGAGAAATGGGCCGATAGCAAGCCGGATCTTCTCTTGAACCCTTTTTAAAAAGAGGGACAATTACCGCTTTGCCCCATGATCTTGGAGCTCCGGCCTCTGAGGCAGCGTTAAAAACGCTAGTTAAAACTTTCGCCCAAAGCCCTGGGTCAGCCTTATAAAGGTCCGCAGGCACACCATCCGGGCCGGGAGCTTTACCTGGTGCCATTGCCTCAATGGCCTCTAGGACTTCCTCCTCGTTAAAGAGGATTCTTGAGGCTAATGTATAATCTGCATAATTTATTGGGTTGTCATCCTGTATCTCCGAATATAAACCGCTAAAGTGGGCCACCCATTTATCGGGCGGAATAAAACATTCTTTAATAGTGTTCTCCTGCTCATTAAAAAGAGGGCTATTTATCACTTTCCAAAACTTGCTGCTATCTTTCTGGGTACTTGCATCCGACAACTCTTCCCATGCCTTGTTTTTTAGCTCACTTTTCCTAGCCTTAATCGCTTTTTTATAGTTTCTTCTGACCTCAGTTAACTTACTTGGAATGTTACCGCGTTCTTTAAGAACCGATAAGAGGGCAGAGTGAGCACTGACACAAGCCTGGTCAAACCAGTTTTTAAATTTCTTAGGCTTGGGTTTCCCATGAGTGGTGAGATTCCCCGTCACATGTTTAGTAATCCTATCAAAAGCGCCCAGGATAGCCAAAGCTTGAGCCGATGGCGAGAGACACAGGTTAAAGTCCTCTTTATTGCGTTCATATAACTTTACAAGGAAATCGGCCGGGTTGATAACTTCCCATCTCAATCGTCTTCCCTGGCTGGAAGACTCAAGATTAGTGTTGGAAATCAAAGGCAAGAGAATGTCTTCCCTTAGTGCCTTGATTTTAATCTCCAGCATGAGTGGGTTGTGATCACTTAAAACATTATGCGTAACTCGAAGGGTACCCAATAGGTTCACCATGATACGAGGTACAAAAATATAATCAATTGTACTACAATGACCTTGACCCGAAAATGTGGGAACCGGGACCAACAGTTCTTGGACTGGCATGTGGAGGTAAAAAGACGATACCATGTTCTCTAAAAAATTCCCACCCTTGGAATGTTCAAAGTGGATAGCCTCTTGTGAGCATGGATCATGGTATTTATTTAAAAAACAGTTAAGATTACATACATGAATGTTAAAATCGCCAAAGAGTAAAAGAAAATAAGGTTTGACATTAATTGCATCATACTCCTCTAGAAAACTGAACAGTGCTTTGAGATGCTCTAGCTCATCCGACCTTGTGAATGAGTTATAAAAGTTAACCACCAATAGTGATGGTAAATTAACACATTCCAATTTCACCGCTAAAATATGAGGAGAGTTGGTTACTATCAGCTCAGTGCTATATAACAATTTTAAGCTAAATAATAACAGGAGACCCCCTCGTGGTCGCCCCATGACAGAGGGCATGGCATATTTGATGAAAGAATGGTACCCATCCAGGTGATAAGGATCGGTGGCCTCCCATGTTTCTTGTAAGGCGATTACGTGATGAGTGGAGAGGAAGGCCCTCCAGTTTTGATCACCACGTTTAGCGCGAAGACCAGCAATGTTCCAAGATAAAACAGAAAATGAATCAGTTGCTGGAAATTTCACTACACCCACTTGAGAGACACATTCACTCCCATCTCTCTCAGTTTGTCGAAACTCACAAAATCCTCCACCCCTCTCAATCCGGCTTTCGAATCGGGTTCTCCACGGAAACCACACTGTTGGGAGTCACAGAGAAGTTGCGCCATCATCTTGACACTGGGGACACAGTTGCACTGATACTGTTAGACCTTAGTGCGGCATTCGACACAATCTCCCATTCAGTCCTAATCAACACACTGAAGCCTTTGGGCATCTGTGTCTCAGCCTTGGACTGGATTACTTCTTTTTTAACTGACCGCACTTTCCAGATCTTCTCTGTCACAGACACTTCCAACATTTACCCATCACCCTATGGTTTGCCCCAGGGCTCCATCCTTAGTCCTCTTCTTTTCAATTTATATGTCAGGCCTCTAGCAGACATAGCAGAACAAGCAGGCCTAACTCTTTTTACGAATGCAGACGATTCCCAGTTCATCTTTTCCCTCTCCAGTACTGACCCCGGCTCGACATCCCTTCTTCAGACAGGCCTAGGGAAAATTGCTACATGGATGAACCGCAATCACCTGAAATTAAATGGTGAAAAGACGGAAGTCCTCATTGTAGGCAAAAATGAAGATCTGTGGGGCCCACTACATTGGCCTGCTGAGATGGGCGCCCTCCCCAAACCCTCCAGTCATGTCCGTAATTTGGGGATAACTATCGATGACTCTCTAACCATGCACCATCAGGCAGTAAAGGTCACAGCTATCTGCTTTATCATCTTGAAATGGCTCAGGAAGATCATCCTGATGCTCCCAGATGACACCCAGAAAACAGTGGTCCATGTCTTCATCACCTCTCGGCTGGACTATGGAAACATCCTTTACCTTGGCTCAAACAAAGCAGTGACTCGAAGACTGCAGTTAGTACAGAACACTGCAGCAAGATTACTTTGCAAGGTTCCCAAAGCCACCCCGATATCTGGCTACCTCTGTAACCTACACTGGCTCAGGGTGGAGACCCGCATTAAGTTTAAAACCCTGAGCTATATGTTCAAGATCAAAATGGGAACAGCACCACAGTATCTTAACTCTCTTGTCTGTCCCTATGCCCCCACTCGCCATCTACGATCTACCTCTCTCGGATATTTCACAGTACCTAGGTTCAAACTATCCAGGATGGGGGGAAGATCTTTCACTTACCTAGGTCCATCACTGTGGAACACTCTTCCTCTCGCCATACGCAAAGAGACTGTTTACACACGCTTCCGCAGATCACTCAAGACCTGGTTATTTAACCAGTAACTACTTCTATTACTGCCTTCTATTAGCTACACCTAGTCCGCTTGGCGCCGGGAAACCCTTTTTGGGTAGCTGTTGTGCCCTATAAATTAAAATAATAAATAAATAAATAAATAAATAAAGTCTATGAGTAAGTGATTTTGTGTGTGTGTGCAGCTGTATGGGTGAGTGAGTGTGTATGTAAGTAGCTGTATGGGTGAGTGAGTGGGTGTGTGAGTGACTATATGAGTGAGTGACTGGGTATATGAGTGGCCATATTGGTGAGTAAGTGGTTATGTCAGTGCTTTATGGGAAACTGAGTTTGTTTGTCAGTAGCTGCATGGGTGACTGACTGGCTGTGTTAGTAGCTGTGCAGGTGAGTGTGTATGTATGAGAGTGGTTGTATGAGTAAGTTAGCGGCTGTGTGAGGGGCTGGGTGGGTGAGTGAGTGACTTTGTAAGTGGCTGTATGGGTGAGTGAGTAGGTGTTCAAGTGGCTGCATGGGTGAACAAGTATGTATGTGAGTAGCTGAATGGGTGAGTGAATGGGTGTGGGAGTGGCTGTATTGGTGAGGGGGTGGGTGCATTAGTGGATCAATGGATGAGTGAGAGGGTGTGTGAGTGGTTGTATGGGTGATTGAATGGGTATGTGAGTGGCTATATGATGACTGGCTTGGTGCAAGAGTGGCAGTATGGGAGAGTGAGTGAGTGCATGAGTGGATGTTTGGGTGAATGAGAGGGTGCTTGAGCGGCTGCATGGGTGAGTGAATGGTTACATGGGTAAGTGACTAGGTGTTTGAGTGACTGTATAGATGAATGAGTGGGTGTGTGAGTGGCTGTATGGGTGAGGGAGTGGGTGTGTTAGTGGATAAATCAATGAGTGAGAGGGTATGTGATTAGTTGTGGTTTATGGGTAAGTGAATGGGTATATGAGTGGCTGTACGGTGACTGCCTTGATGAGAGAGTGGCTGTATGGGTGAGTGAGTGGGTGCATGAGTAGATTTTCAGGTGAGTTAGATGGTGCTTAAGTGGCTACAGGAGTGAGTTAGTGTTTGTATGGATGAGTGCGTGTCCGTGTGAGTAGTATATGGATGTCTGAGTGGGATTGTGCGTGGCTGTATGGGTGATTGAGTATGTGTGAACTTGGCCTTCCTTAAATAGCAGAGTTGTTAGGGCCCAGCAAGTCCTACTGTGGCTCTCGCTCAAGAAAAACATTAGGGCTGCCCTGACCAGAGATATCATAATAGGTTGTCTATCAATTCTGTTGATTGCATACATGAAGGCTGAATGCTCTAAAATTGGGATGCAATCGATTTTCATGAACCCATTAATCTGTGTCAGCATAAACAAAAAAACTGTTGCTAATGTCTTTCACAACTTTCAGGAATCTCGGCGGCTCAGGGACATGTAGGGGAAGTCAAACATGATCAGATATCTTAACCTGAGCGATTTTGATCATGTTCCCAACTATATTCTATGGGTCCACAGTGACTAGGATTGTTCCTTGCTGTTTCGTTTTAGGTCAGACACCTGGAAATATCTGCTCTGCTTCCTCGTGGGCTTTGTACAAAACCTTGATACCAAGCCATTTCCCTGTGAGGATAGATCTGGCCAATCCTTGCTGCAATTTATGTTTTTTGTACATTTTATATAAGGTATTCCGGAGTCTTTTTAAATCCACTTTTTAAAATGTACTGTCATACTATCAATCAATGCAGACCTGCTCTTAGATTTTTATTATTACAAATCAATTTTCTTTTGTAGGGTCATTTTTAAAAGCATTTATACTAGCACGTAGGTCCATGCTATCATGAATTATTATTGTTATTATTCTTTTTCCAAATATGTCCCATTGTATTTTAAGGTATATATTTTCTTATGCTATGAATTGCACTTTATGCTTGTTTGCAATGTGTGACATTTTTTAATGAACATTGTTTTAGCCTTCACTGAACGTTTACCAATTTCTGTGTTTACTATATACAATGGATTGCATATTTTATGTTTTTTGCAATGTACTATGTTTTTATGGTTCCTAAACTGCCTCTAAATAAAGTTATATTGAATTGAAAAAATGTAATTGAGTCTGTGTTTAATTGGCTGAATGGGTGAGTGAGTGGCTGTGTGAGTAGTGTATGGGTGAGTGAGTGTATGCATTTGTGGCTGTATGGATGAGTAAGTGGATATGCGAGTGGCTGTATGGGTGAGTGAGTGCATGTGTTAGTAGTTGCATAGGTAAGTGAGTTATTGTGTCAGTTACTGTATGAGTGAGTGAGTGGGTATGTCAGTGCATGTACCAGTGTGTGAATGGGTGTGTGAATGGCTGTGTTGGTATGTGACTGGATATCTCAGTGACTGTATCACTCTCTACCTCGGTGTGTACCTTGATAATGTAAGTTTGTTGAATAACACAGAAGGAAGTAATTAGAAGATGACATCACTCTAATAGATGGTGCTATTCATCTGTATAAAAGAAAAAGGAAAAGGAACATAAATATAAGTTAGTATTACATTTTAACTTTTTATTACAAAAAACTTTAATTTCTGCAATGAATAAGTTCATATAAACAAAACAGTTGACATTTCTTATGCTATCAGAGTATCTTACATTACATTAGAGCATTTCATTTCCCTTTTTTACCGTTTTTATCTTTCATACTTGTACACCATTTATGTTCTATATATCTTTCGTCCTTAAACAGTCGGGGGAAAAAACATATAAATTATAGAAAAAAACCAGAACTGCACAGTATGTCACTACAAATAATCGACACTACGCATTGCACTCACTACAATTATTTAATCAATTCTTTTACCTTTACTTACTGAACTAATCTAAACAAACATATCTTAAAAATAGCTCCTTTTTTTATTAAAAGTGGTACAATACTACTAATAGATGTAATGAATACTGGGATGCAGAGACCCTTATAAAGACATCACACTGGTAGGCCGAATGATGTCATATCAGTGATGATCCATGTAGAACATAAGCCACTTTCTTAACTGTAATCCTCCTTAGATGTTTGTTTGAAGAAACAAAAGATATGAATTTGGTAGTTTGAAAGGCAGTTTTTGTTTGAATTTAAGGTTGCTTTCATTACATTCTGGCTATCCAGTTTCACTCTTTAACTAGACAGTATAGTGTTTAGGTGTTACACTAAGTCCATGGTGAAAGATGATAGCCATAGTAGAATAAGTTCTTGCAGAAATTGATATTTGCCCAGCTTTGAAGTTTGTAATAACTGTTTCCAATTTACTTTCATCTGCTCTGCATTGCTGTAGCATTAATATAAGGTATTTTCTACTTTTCCATATCTGTAAAGTTGACATAATATCACATCGACATTTTGGGCTGGTATTGTTTTAATTAGCTTTTTTGATCAAGCTGTTAAAAGATACAGTTTTGGAATCCGGTAGTGCTAAGTAAAGAATTCACTGTGAATCTATTTGAGTACTTGACGTGAAAGAGCAATCTTCACACTCATGGTTCCATGAGTTAATCTTTCCAAATAAGCAATCAATACATATTTCTTCTTCTTCTAAACACTCCAAGGATGAGCATTGTAAATTCTTGTTGCGTGTTCTGAGTAAATTGTACTGATACACTACATATATCTACTAGATCTTGAATGCCTGAAGCACAATGTATTACAGCCCTATCACTGTGTAAACATTGCAGCAAACCACATGGTGCAAAACATACTTCTGTAGTTTCTGATCAATTGCATTTGCAAGATATGGTAACAGAAAGAGTACTTTGAGAACAACATTTGCATAGCAGTTGACACCAGAAGGGTTTGACAACTAGCAACCTAGAAGATTTCCCTCCTTCTCCACTTTTTTACTTCTTAACAGAGTCCTTGTTCTATTTCTTTTCCTTCTTTACAGCAAGAGCCATGCAATCCTTTGTAAGCTATAACTTTCGAAAGATTATCTGTTTTTCATAAATGGGATAGTGTCCTAATTGGGGAACATACACACTTCTTGACCGATTGTACTCTTTGATACAACTTCCATCTGCACTTAATTTGCTGTCATCATATTAAACCAAAATGAAACCGGACAATGTTCGAACTCGAGATAACGCTACATATGATGTACCTTCTTTAAGCACAGTACTTCCAATTTTACTAAAAGCTACATCTACACTTAAACCTTGAGATTTATGGATAGTCACAGTGTATGCTAGAGAAACTGGAAACTGCTGAAGCTGAACATACAAGTCTTTTACCAGCAAAAAATTTACAATACCCCTACCGATATGCTTTACCCCACGAATCTGATAACATTTTATTGCTACGTTTTTCAACCTCATTCCTCAACATGTACACATTACGCTACAATTCTTGCGAACACTTTAACATTTCTCTAATCCCATAGTTCTGGATACCAACTTTCCTAATGAATCCAGTTTTGCTTGTAGTTGTTCATTTAGGAATACTGTCACACCCTGGTGTTCCATTTTGGCTACTGCTATAAGCTGCAAATGCCTTCTTTCTCCTATTTTTATAGTTCTTCATTAAACCAGGAGCACTCTTGAAGTGTAGGCATTAGGCAGAAAATTTATTTTCCTTCTTGAATGAAACTAAACATTAGTTCGGCTGCTGTCTTGGTTGTAGGAAACAGTTTCGTAACAAGTAGACTTTCTAATTGACATGTTTCCTCTTTGGTGAGAACTCCTATTCTAATGTCTTTGGGCCCAATTCACAAAAGAGACAAAATCCTAACTTTACTACTTTCGGTATTCACAGAAGGCATTTAGGAGTACTAAAGTTAGGATTTTGTCTACTTTCGGTATTCAAAGAAGGCATTTTGGAGTACTAAAGTTAGGATTTTGTCTCAGTCAATCTTAAATTTTGGTCTTAAATTACACTGAAGACAAACTTAAGTTGAACTGAGACAAAATCCTAGTCATGAAGTTAGGATTTTGTCTCAGTTAAACTTAAGTTTGTTTTAAGTTCAACTTAAGACCAAAGTGACTGAGAGAAAATCCTAACTTTACTACTCCTAAATGCCTTGTGTGAATACCGAAAGTCGTAAAGTTAGGATTTTGTCTCAGATTACTTTTGTGAATCGGGCCCTTCGAGAATATTTCCAAATTTTACGTCAGATGCTTGACAATAAGTAGTTCATTGTATTGGAAAGTTAGCCAAATGTTTACACTTCCAATACTTCCCAAGGAATTGGGAGTTTTATCAAACAGCATGTCATACTCTGTTTTTAAAATCTGTTGCATTCTCAAGTGTACAACTGCAAGTATTAAGTTTAAGAATATGCTCTCCTCATTGATGATTAAAAGTTTCAGTTTCTTCATTACTCTTGTGACTTCATGACATAGAGATCCTTTTGCCTGTTTCATTTGAAAGAGATCAATAGCTTTGCCAATAACGTCTTTCAAATGGGGACGAAGAGGACCGGCAATGGGGAGTTCCTAAACTGGAGCTCACCCCGGTTGTGCGTTGGACTGATGACGTGATTAGTCTAAACGCCCTTTGTTATGAAAAGGGTCTAAGAGCCCTAAATGGAAGAACCCGTAGTGACAAAAATGGGACCAGTACATTTGAAAATGGGCGATATAACAGCAGGATCGACTACGTTTTATGTAGTCTTAAACTATGGCCCTTGATCTGCGACATGGAAGTTGTCTGGCGGCTAGAGAGTGATCACAACCCCCTGTGCGCAGTCCATAAATGGTGGTCCCATATCAATTAGCCCATTGGCCACACTGAGATGGTCCCTCCCCTGACCGTCCCCACCAACGACATGCGTAGATTAAGGTGGGAAAATATAGTGACTAACCAACAGGCCATCGCTAATATTAGCGATCAGGTTGATAAAGCAACATTGGCCATAGAGCACTCTAAATCACTTAGCACTGGCTTGGACAAGATAATAGGAATTCATAACACCCTTTTTTGCACAATCAAAGCTTATTTCCTTAAACCTGTGAAAAATAAAGGAGCTAGAGCCCCAAAATCTGCAAAATGGTACAACGATCAGTGTAGAGATGCACGATTGGCTTTAGGTAATGCTATCAAGGGTGGGCAATCTACTGTAATCAAATCTGCCAGAAAAGATTACAAAACTAGTATATCCAAGGCAAAGAAAGCCTGGGATGAGCACCACTGGTCTGAGTTAAAGGCAGCTAGTGATAGGAAGGATTCTCGGTTATTTTGGCACATTGTCAAATGGGGAAGTTCAGGTTTACCCGGTCCCCCAAGCAATAACGTCCCAGAAGAAGAATGGGTAAAAAATTTTAAAAACCAGTATGCTGAGCCAAACAACGTTGTGTCAGGGCCAGACATTAGTGTAAATCAGTTCCAAGACAACCTCTTTGGTGCTGATGAAATTATGATGGCCCTTAGCTCAGTAGCTTCGGGACGTGCTCCTGGTCTCGATGGTGTCCCAGCTGATGTATTTATAAATGATAAAGAGCGCTGGTGTAAGTACATTCATCTTCTTATGAATGCTATTGCATCTGGTGCAGCGGTACCAACTTCCTGGCAGGGTGCTGTAATTATACCTATCTTCAAGAAAGGTGACCGGTCCCAGTCAGGCAATTATAGACCGATAAGCCTCATTGACACTATTCAAAAGATTGTGGGGCGTGTGATTGTCAATAGGCTTTTGGACTGGGCGGAGGAGACTAATGCCCTCTCACCCTTCCAGGCAGGATTTCGAAGGTCCACAAGCACGGTAGACCAGGTTTTTCGTTTCACCTTGTTGCAATGGAGGACCGTCATACTGGGTGAGGGCAGCTTGTATGCGGCTTTCGTAGACTTGCGGGCTGCCTTCGACCTTGTCCCCCGGTCTAAGCTATGGTTGGTCCTTAAGAAACAGGGACTACCTAGTGACTTATTATCTCTTATAATGAGACTCCACGAATCCAATTTTGCAAGAATCCAGTGGGGGGGACTAGGCTCAGTAACTGTGGACTTCCCAGTTGAGAGAGGAGTTCGACAAGGATGTTCAATGGCTCCTGTTCTTTTCAGTTTGTACATCAATGATGTTGTTGCCCGCATGCTCTCTGCCCAAGTGGATGCTCCCTTTTTAGCTGGGATTAAAATCCCTATTTTAATGTTTGCAGACGATACGCTTATTTTATCTAAAACCCCTAGTGGCTTGCAGCGTGCCTTGTCTATTTTTGATCAATTTTGTGGGGAGTATGGCTTAGAAGTTAATTCAGCCAAAACAAAGCTTATGATTTTTAATCCCCATCGTAATTTTAAATCTAAAATTACTTTGAACGACCGCCCGCTAGAAGTAGTGAATACTTTCACATATTTAGGCTTACATATTTCCAGCGATAAGAGTTGGCGGCACCATATTGATATTGCCACACTTAGACATAGGCAATTGTCCGGTGCTATTTGTGCAGAGCATAGAAAATCCTTAACCAAACCAGTAAAACCTGCCCTTCAGGTTTATGAAGCAAAGGCTCTAGGCTCCGCCCTTTATGGCGCTGAGCTCTGGGGCTTTGAGAAAGTGGTTGTGCTTCAATCCTCTGAAAATACATTTTTCAGGGCTATAACGGGTGTCCCTAAAAGCACCCCCCTGTTGCCCCTCAAATATGATTTGGGCAGAAGAGCAGTTTCAGACTTGGTTAGGCTCCGTCCGATCTTATATTGGCGCAGGTTATGGACGACTCCTGTGCTCTCTCACTATGCCAAGGGCTTTTTAGACACTATAAGATCTGATGTATTCCACAAAATTGGGTGGTTAAAATCACTTAAGACAACTTTGACTGAGCTTGGTTTGTGTTCACTTTGGGAAGACCCGGAGAGAGCAATTTTTCCATCAAAAAGCTCTCTAAAAGACATTTACTGGGAGATGGTTGCCTCCCGGCATTGGAGTAGCTCCAGAGCTGGATCTATGACTGGAGAATTCCTAGAGGCCAAGATGTATCCCTGTTTAGAACCCTACTGGGACATTATAACCAAGCCAGGAGAAAGAAAGCTCCTTTTCCAACTTAGAGCAGGCGCTCTTCCCCTAAGATATCTGTCAGCGTAGTGGGAAGGTGGATCCTGTGGCAGCTGCCCTGTTTGTGGTATTACTAAAGAATCAATCGGCCACTTTTTATTTTCGTGCAAAGCTTACGCTGCTCCAAGGCGCATCTGGTTGTCCCCGATGTGTAAAAATCTGGGGACCACCAGTAGTATTGTCGCTTTGCGTATTATATGCACCAGCACTTTGACTTGGATCTCAGTAGCCACTGCAAAGTACCTAGGGTGGGCATGGTCGATAAGACAGAGACTGCTAGTCACTTGACTATTCTCTTGCTGAGAAAGAGACTGCTAGTTATTTGACTATTCTCTTATTTAGATAGAGATTGCTAGTCATCTGACTATTCTCTGCCATGTCATTTCGTCTGCATCTTAACTTATATACCTTTTTAAAACTACCCCTGTATTAATCCTTTCTTACCATTTTCTTCTAAATTTTCTTTTGTTTAATAGAACAGTATGTTACATAAATAGGATCAGTAATCAAGTTTGAAATCTTCAAGAAGTATGTCTCGTATTCTGATATCATTGATTGGAATTTAATTATATTTTTTAAAATGTTGTATGAATTGTTTTTATTGTATATTTGTATTTGCTTTTATGAATGAATTTCGAATAAAGCATACTTTGATTGATTGATTGAAAGGGCTACTTGTCTGGATGGGTGACTTAGAGTGTCACTACTTGAGTAAATAGCTAAATGAGTGTATCACTCCTTTTGTAGGCGTGTCACTTAATGTGTAAGTAACTATATAGACAGACTCTGCAGTAGAAGGCTCCAGACATGTTTAAAGGGCTACTTCTCTGGATGGGTGACTTGGTTGTATCAGAACTTGAGTATATATCTGACTGAGTGTATCAGTCCCTCTGTTTATATGTCACTGGATGTCTAAGTAACTATATTGGTATATGACAGGCTCTCTGAATAAGTCTATGGGTCTGTAAATGTGAATGTAAATGGCTACATGGATTGGTTATTGACTGTGTTAGTGAGTGTTGGGGTATGTAACTGTGTGTGTCACTGGCTCGATTAGTGCTGGATACATAAATGCTATATAGGTGTGTGAGTGAACATTAAGGGCCTCTGTCACTGTGTGACTGGGTGTGTGAGTGGCTCTATGCTTTTGTAAACAGGTACGTCAGTCGCAGTATGGGTGAGAGACTGGATGTATAAGTAGGTGTATAGGTCTGTAAGTGTGTGTGTAACTCACTGAAACTTAAAAGAACATCTCTTACCGTTTAAGCACAGAACACCCTGCCATATGGCCTACCTACACCCTACCTTAAGGGTCACGTACATGTAACGAAAGAGGACTTTAGGGCTTGGCATGGGGTTTCAAATGCCAAGTTGACCTGGCAGTAAAACTTCACACTTAGGCTCTGCAGTAGGAGGCCAGAGACATGTTCAAAGGGCAACTTGTCTGGATGGCTTACGTGGATGTGTCAGAACTTGAGTTCATATCTGAGTGAGTGTACCATTTCCTCTGCGGCTGTGTCAATGGTTATGTGAGTAACTTTGTTGCTATATGACTGGGTCTCTTAGAAACAGTATGGGTGCTTACTGGCTGTGTTAGTGACTCTTTGGGTATATAACTGTGTGTGCAAGTGGCTCTGTTACTGCAGGATACATAAGTGCTGTGTGGGTGTGTGAGTGGATCTATTAGAGCCTCTGCCGCTGTCTGACTTGGTGTGTGAGTGGCTCTATGCTTTTGTAAATAAGTATGTAAGCCATAGTATGAGTGAGAGAATAGATGTATGGTCTGTAAATGTGCATGTGACTCCCTGAAACTTAAAAGTACATCTCTAACCTTTTGAGCACATAGCACCCTCACCAATGTCCTACCTACAGCCTACATTAGGGGTCAGTTATATGTAATGCAATGGGACTTTAAGGCTTGGCAAGGAGTTTTTGAAGACAAGTCAGCTTGGAAGTAAAACTGCACACACATGCTCTGCAGTAACAGGCCGGAGACATGCTTAAGGGGCGACTTGTAGATGAGTGACTAGGAGTGTCAGTTCTTGAGTATATATAGGAGTGAATATATCAGTCACTCTGTAGGTGTGTCATTGGATATATAAGTAACTATGTTAGTGTATAACTGGCTCTCTTAGTAGCTCAATGGTTTTGTATATGTGTATGTAAGTGGCTGAATGGTTTGCTTACTGGCTGTCTCAGTGATTGCTGGGGTATGTAAGTCTGTATACAGCTAACTTAGTTACAGCTGGATACATAGGTACTATGTGAGAGCGAATATGTAAATGCCCCTGTCACTGTCTGACTGACTGTGTTAGTGGCTCTATGATGTTGTGCTTAGGTATGTGAGTCACAGTATGGGTAAACAACTAGATGTATAGCTGAGGGTATAGGTCTGTAAGTGTGCATGTGACTCTCTAAGATCTCAAAGTACATCTCTTACCTCGTAAGCACATAACAGCCTGCCCTATGGCCTATGTACAACCTACCTTAGATTTAACATATATAAAAAAAGGAGTTTATGCCTTGCCAAGGGTTCATCAGTATCAAATAGACCAGGCAGTAAAACTCATAACTCAGTATATACATATACTTTTTAAAAGTACACTATTATTAAGTAGATATGTGACTCGCAGTTCAGCGGAGAGCCTGCATATATAAGTGGTCATATGGGTCTGTAAATGCGCATGTAACTCACTAAAACTTCAATCTACATGTCTTACCCTTTAAGCACATAGCACCCTGCCTTATAGCCTACCTACGGTCTACCTTAGGGGTGACTTAAATAGGATAGGATTTAAGGTCTGGCAAGTTGGCCTAGCAGTAAAACTGCACAAACAGGCTCTGTGGTATCTGGCCCAAGACATGGTTAAAGGGTCAGCTGTCCGGATTGTTTACTTGGTTGTGTCAGTAATTGATTAAATATCTGGGTGAGTGTACCATTTCCTCTGTGAGTGTGTCTCCCGATATTTAAGTAAGTATGGAACTATATGACTGGTATCTTAGAACATGTATGGGTCTCTAAATCTGTATCTAAGTGGGTTAATGGATTGGTTACTGGCTGTGTTAGTAACTGTTGTGGTATTTAACTTTGTGTGCAACTGCCTCTGTTATTTCTGGATACATGAGCATTATGAGAGTGTGTAAATGTGTAAGTCCCTCTGAATCTGTATGACTGGGTGTGTTAGTGACTCCATCCTTTTGTACATAGGTATGTCACTAGTAGTATGGGTGCAAGTCTGGATGTTTATTTGAGCATATAGATCTCTAAGTACGCATGTAAGTCACTGAAACCTCAAAATACATGTCTAATCTTTTAAGGACATAGTTCCCTATCCTATAGCCTTTCTACAGCCTACCTTAGTTTAAGGCTTGTAAGTACTGTTAAGTGCCAACTGAACCTAGCTGTAAAACTCATAACTCACTAGATACATACACTTTTTTTAAAGTACATAATTATTAACATACCTGTGAAATCTCTTTGCTGTTGTGAGCCAAAATCTGAAGTTTATAGTTCAAGAATGTTCTACCACTCTCAGTGCTAAAAAAATAATAAGGGCAGCTTTTCCCACTCTGCTCTCAATATTACTTTCCTAGTTAGGAAATCAGAACCAGTGTTTCATATTTAATTTTTCTTATTCCACTTGTCAATGGTCAGTTTTTTTTACCCTTTATTAGTATCTTGTTATTAAGTCCAATCTGGTAGCATTTGTGGGCGGTTTTACAAATCTGTTGATATGCTCAGTGCAGCCCCCTATGTAACTTTGTAAAGTATTTGCGAATCTATACTGGAGTCCGTTAAACCATTTAACATTGTGCTACTATAAATGTGCATATAAATTTTAATTTTTCAAGCAGTAGTTATTTAGAAAAAAACATTTTATAACTAGCAAACTGTCTAAACACTCTCCTCTCAACTTTAAGAGTGCAGCCTCTTTAGAATCCCCCCCCCCCTACTCTGTTTTAGCTCAGTTTCCATAGCAACCCCCTTTGGAATACTCTCTTGTACCAGTAGGTCAAAAATGCACAAACGTTTCTATGAGCAGCATACTACCTTCAAGTTCATTTGTAGCAGGTACAGTTGACATGTTTTTAATTTTTCCAGAGCCAATCACAGATCTATTTACTTTCTGCTGAAAATCCCTATCTAATTTTAGCTACCTGCTTATTTACACCATATAATCAAATATCCTTTTTTAAATGGGTCCTGTCATCCCTTTTAACTACCTAGTGTTTGTCGACCTGCGGGCAGCTTTTGATCTAGTTCCGCGAGCTAAATTGTGGCAAGTCCTAGCAGATTTGGGTCTTCGGCCTTATCTATTGGCTGTCTTATCTAGGCTTCATGAAAATAATTTTGCCCAGGTAAGGTGTGGTAAATATGGTGATCTTACTGACCGATTTCCCGTCCAAAAAGGTGTTCGCCAAGGGTGTGTGTTGGCTCCCACACTATTCAGCCTTTATATTAATGGTCTTGTCGACCATCTGAATTGTGTGGTAAACAATGATGCCCCTAAATTGGTTACAGGTCAAGTGCCCGCTCTGATGTTTGCAGACGATACTCTGCTACTGTCTAGAACATCATCGGGCATTCAACACATACTGAATGGTTTTGTGAAGTTTTGCGAGCTAAGGGGACTGGAAATCAACTTGGGGAAAACAAAATTTATGATTTTCAACCCCCCGAAACGGGTGCGTCCAAATCCAGTTTTATTTGGTATTCCCCTTGAAAGGGTTAAAACCTTTGTCTATTTGGGTGTCATTTTAACTGAGAATTTTAGCTGGAATGCACAGATTGCTAAATCGACGCTCAAGCTCGCCCAGCTGGTAGGGGGTTTAAACAAAGTTTTTAAAAAATCAACCTACAAACCAGTGTCCCCTGCTTTGGAGATTTATTGTCAGCAGGCAAGAGTAGCTGCAATCTATGGGGCTGAACTTTGGGGACACAAGCAGATAGGGACCCTCAAAAAGGTTGAGCAGTCCTTCTTAAGAACTCTTGTAGGGCTTCCTTCCAGCACGCCTTTGATCCCCCTTAGGTTTGACCTTGGTTTAGTCTCAATAGAGGAGATCATAAGTGCCAGACCAATTTTGTACTGGAAGAGGTTATGGTCAGTCCCTGAACTGGCCTCATATAGAGCAGAATTTGCTGAGATTTGGCCTGCCCTTAAATACAAAAAGATCCCCTGGCTCCTGCATATCAATGCAGCTAGTATTCGTTTAGGACTGCCGGAAATGTGGGCAACCCCGGAAACTTATTGTTCCGGGCTATCAAAGAAAGAACTTCTCTCCCTGATATGTACACATAATTCTTTATTACTTTCGAGTTCTATAGCGGTGGGTAGGTTGACCTCAGAGTTCCTCATAGTTAAACCAGACCCAAAACTAGAGGAATTTATGGACCAAATTGAACCTCCACTCGCCCGAAAATTATACATTCAGTTAAGACATGGTACCCTACCGGTTAGGTCCTTCTCATCTAAGTGGCAGACGCAGAACCAGGAAATTTGTCCTGCATGTAATTATAAAACGGAGACTGTTGTACATGTGTTGTTCTTCTGTCCTGCCTATCATGTAATCAGAAAATGTTGGTTGACTCCCATTTGCAGGAACTTGGTATTTCGCTATTTCATGCAGGCTTGTAGGTCTCTAATTTATGATACCCATCCCCCTATTGTCTTCGCAGTATCTCGTTATCTACACAGCATGTGGCGTAGGAGACAAACCTTTTTAAATTAATTTTTTTTTGTACTTATTTCTTCTTCACTGATAACTCGTAGTTTAATTCTTTTTTAAAATTTCTTAATCTTTTATGCCTATTTATTGTCTTATTGTAATTGTTGATGTACTTTTGTGTACTTTTATGGTCTTATGACCGAAATAAAGTTATCACTGACTGACTATCTTTCATTTTGAAAATTGTATCATTACGCTCCAGCCTTCTCCTGTGTGCTACTCCTCCTTGTCTTCAAAATGGTGATGGTGTGGATTGTGGGTAATAGCTTTGTGGTTTGGACTAGAGAGTGTGCTAGAAAGAGAGGCATTAAAAGGGACTTGGGTTTGCCTAATGTGGACATTATTTGGGCTTGCCAGAGAGGGTTAAAGTGGCATCAATTACTGTCTTTGGTTAAAAGCATTGTGGATTGCCAATATCCAGAGTTCAGGATTGTGCACTGTGGTGGAAATTACCTAGACATATGTACTAGGTTAGTACTGGAAATCCTAATGAAGCATACCTTTGCACAATTTATGGCACTTTTCCCTCACACTGCCTTGGTGTACTCTAACATCTGCCAAAGGAGGAAATGGAAGTGGCCAAACCAATTCTGACCACCAATAGACAAATGCAAGGAATATATCAATAAAACTGTTTCTGCTTTCCTTAGAGACCATAACATGGCCTCCATCTAGAGTTCAATTCACAGAGAAAGGCAACAAGATGTTCCTTAACAACTTGAAAGACTGCATCATGTTATATGTGCTTTTACATACAATAAACACAAAGGCTCTTCTCAGAGCTACCCATTTCTCAAACACTGGTTCATTTTCTTTTTAAATCCCTTTTTAAATGTTTTTACTTCGTGAATCTGTTGCTTATCCGCAAAACAAATGCATACATTCAATATACCAAAACACATAAAAGATTCCCAGCTGTGTAACTGACTGTGTGTATCTGACTGGATGTGTTAGTGGCTCTGTAAGTGGCTGTGTGAGTGTCTGAGTCAGTCGGCGAGTGAGTGTCTGAGTGGGTCTGTGTGTGGGTGCAAGAGTCTTTCAGTGTCTCTATGAGTAGGTGTGAGAGTGTTTGAGTGAGTCTGTGAGTGTGTGTGTGAATGTCAGAATAGGTTTGTGAGTGGGTGTGTGTGTGAGTGGGCTGATGAGTAGATGCATGAGTGTCTGAGTAGATCTATGAGTGGGTACATGAGTGGGTGCAAGACTGTCTGAATGGGTCTGTGAGTGGGTGCAAGACTGTCTGAGTGGGTCTGTGAGTGGGTGCATGAGTGTCTCAGTGGTCCTGTGAGTGGGTGTGTGACTCTCTGATTGCATCTGTTAGTGTGTTTGTGGGTGTCTGGGTGGGTCTGTGAGTGGGTATGTGAGTGAGTACATCAGTCTCTGAGTGGGTCTGTGAGTAGGTACATGAGTGTCTGAGTGGATCTGTTAGTGAGTGCATGAGTGTGTGAGTGAGTGCATGAATGTCTGAGTGGATGCATGAGTGCCTGAGTGGTCTGTGAGGGAGTGAACAAGTGTCTGCATAGGTGTGTGAGTGGGTGCTTTTGAGTGTCTGAGTGGGTCTGTGAGTTAGTGATTGAGTGCCTAAGTGCATCTGTCAGTGCATGTGTGAGTGTCTTAGTGGGTCTGTGGAAGAGTGTGTCATTCCCTGAGTGGGTGTATCAGTATCTGAGTGGGTTTCTGAGTGGGTGTGTGAGTGTCTAACTGGGTATGTGACTGGCTGCATGAGTATCTGAGTGGGTCTGTGAGTAGATGCATGAGTGTCTGACTGGGTCTGTGAGTGGGTGCATGAATGTCTGAGTGGGGCTATAAGTGGGTGTATGAGTAACTGAGTGGATGTCGAAGTGAGTGCATGTGTATCTGAGTGGGTCTGTGACTGGGTACATGAGTTTCTGAGTGGGTATGTGAGTTGGTGCATGAGTGCCTGTGAGGGTCTCAATCAATCAATCATAGGCATTTATAGAGCGCTCTACTTACCCGGAGGGTCTCAAGGCGCTGGGGGGGGGGGGGGGTGCTGCTACTACCCGAACAGCCAGGTCTTGAGCTTCTTCCTGAAGGCGAGGTGGTCTTGGGTCAGGCGCAGGTCGGTCGGGAGGGAGTTCAGGGTCTTGGCGGCCTGGTAGGAGAAGGACCTTCCTCCTGTTGTCATTCTTCGGATGCGGGGGACGGCGGCGAGGGCGTGACTGGCTGATCGGAGGTGTCGTTTGGGAGCGTAGAAGTTGATGCGGTTGTTGAGGTAGCTCGGGCCTTGGTCGTGAAGAGCTTTGTGTACGTGGGTGAGGAGACGGAAGGTGATTCTCTTGTTGACCGGGAGCCAGTGCAGGTCTCTTAGGTGTCCGGAGATGTGGCTGTGTCGTGGGATGTCGAGGATGAGTCTGGCTGAGGCGTTCTGGATCCGTTGGAGTCTCTTCTGGAGCTTGGCGGTGGTTCCGGCGTAGAGGGCGTTGCCGTAGTCCAGTCGGCTGGTGACGAGTGCCTGGGTGACATTCTTCCTGGTCTCGGTGGGGATCCACCGGAAGATCTTCCGTAGCATGCGCAGGGTGTTGAAGCATGACGAGGAGACGGCGTTGACTTGCTTGGTCATGGAGAGGGAGGAGTCCAGGATGAAGCCCAGGTTGCGTGCGTGGTCTGTCGGTTTGGGTGCGGTGCCCAGGGCGGGGGGCCACCAGGAGTCGTCCCAGGCGGAGGGCGAGGATCCCAGGATGAGGACTTCCGTCTTGTCCGAGTTCAGCTTCAGGCGGCTGGTCGACATCCACTCGGCTACCTCTTTCATTCCTTCGTGAAGGTTGGCTCTGGCGGCGGCGGGGTCGTTGGTCAGGGAGAGGATCAGCTGGGTATCGTCGGCGTAGGAGATGATGTTGAGGTTGTGTTTGCGTGCGATGGCCGCGAGGGGGCTCATGTAGATGTTGAAGAGGGTTGGGCTCAGCGAGGATCCTTGAGGGACGCCGCAGATGACTTTGGTGGCCTCTGACTTGTATGGTGGTAGACGGACTCTCTGTGTTCTTCCGTCGAGGAAGGAGATGATCCATTCCAGTGCCTTCTCCTGGATTCCGACGTTGCTGAGGCGCTGCACTAGGGTGCGGTGGCAGACGGTGTCGAAGGCCGCGGAGAGGTCTAGTAGGATGAGGGCCGCTGTTTCTCCGTTGTCCATCAGGGTTCGGATGTCATCGGTGGCAGCGATGAGGGCGGTCTCGGTGCTGTGGTTGGCTCGGAAGCCAGACTGTGAGGGGTCGAGGGATCCGTTCGTCTCGAGGAAGGCGGCCAGTTGCTTGTTGACGGTCTTCTCGATGACTTTGGCTGGGAACGGGAGCAGCGAGATGGGGCGGTAATTCTTGAGTTCGGTGGGGTCCGCTGTTGGTTTCTTGAGTAGAGCGCTGAGTTCGGCATGCTTCCAGCTCTCAGGGAAGGTGGCGGTGGTGAAGGAGGTGTTGATGATGTCCCGCAGGTGGGGTGCGATGACGGCGTCGGCTTTGTTGAAGACGTGGTGAGGGCAGGGGTTGGTCGGAGATCCAGAGTGGATGGAGTTCATCATGCGGACGGTTTCTTCGGTGCAGATCGGGGTCCAGGCGCGGAGGGTGGAGGTGGGGGGCGGTGGTTCGGTCGAGTTGGATGTGGCGTTCGTCGGTAGGGTGTTGAAGCTGTTGTGTATGTCCGCGATCTTGTTGTGGAAGTAGGAGGCGAGGGAGTTGCAGAGTTCTTGCGATGGGGTGATGTCGTTGTTTCCGGCGTTGGGGTTGGAGAGCTCTTTCACGATGTTGAAGAGTTCCTTGCTGTTGTGTGCGTTGTTATCCAACCGGTCCTTGAATGCAGTTTTCTTGGTGTCGCGGATCAGTTGGTGGTGCTTCCGGGTGGCAAGCTTGAGGGTGGTCATGTTGTCCGGAGTTGGCTCCCTTCTCCAGGCTTTCTCGAGGGCTCGGCAGTTCTTCTTGGAGCTCTTGAGTTCGTCGGTGAACCATGGGGCCTTCTTGCTGCCGGGTCTGCTGGGCGGGGTCCTCAGTGGGGCGAGTTCGTCCGCGCAGTTGCTGATCCACTTCGTGAGGTTGTCGGCGGCCTGGCTGGGGTTCGCTGAGCTGGCGGGAGGGTGCTGGCTCAGGGAAGCGGCGAGCTGGTCGGCTGTGATCTTGCTCCAGCTTCTGCGGGTGACCTGTTGCTGGTGGTGGTGGGTCGTCGTTCTTTTGAAGGTGAAGTGGACGCAGCTGTGGTCCGTCCAGTGGAGTCCTGTGGCGTGGCTGAAGGCGATGTCTTTGCTGGAGGAGAAGACGGCGTCGAGTGTGTGTCCGGCGAGGTGGGTGGGGGCGGTCACCAGTTGCTTGAGCCCGAGGTTGGCGAGGTTGTCGAGCAGGGTGGTGGTGTTGTGGTCGTTGTTGTTCTCCGGTCTGTGGTTGGGTGCATGAGTGTGTGAGTGGGTGTGTGAGTAGGTATGTGAGCATCTGGGTTGGGGTGTGAGTGGGTATTTGAGTGTCTAAGTGCATCTGTCAGTACACGCTTGAGTGTCTTAGTGGGCTTGTGAATAAGTGCCTCCTGCTCTGAATGGGTATATGAGTGTCAGAGTGGGTCTGTAACTGGCTAAATGAATGCTTGAGTGGGTCTGTGAGTGGGTGCATGAGTGTCTGAGTGGGTCTGTGAGTGGGTGTATGAGTATCTGAGTGGGTGTGTGAGTATCTGAGTGGGCCTGTGAGTAGGTGTGTGAGTGTCTAAGTTAGTCTGTGAGTGTCCGAATAGGAGTGTCACTGGGTGTGTGAGTAACTCAACCGATGTATGAGTGGGTGCATGAGTATCTGAGTGGGTCTTTGAGTGGATGTGTGAGTGGCTGTGTGGGTCAGTGAGTGGGTATGTGATTACGTGTCTGTGAGAGGGTCTGTGAGTGTCTGAGTGGGCCTGTGAGTGGGTGTGTGAGTTTCTGTGTGGGTGTGTGAGTGTTTGAGCAGTCTGTGAGTGTCTAAGTGCACCTGTCAGTGGTCTGTGAGTGGGTGCATGAATAGGTCTGTGAGTTGGTGTGAGAGTGTCTGAGTGGGTCTGCACTGGGTGCATGTTTGTCTGAGTGGGTGCATAACTGTCTGAGTGTGTCTGTGAGTGGGTGTGTGAGTGTCTGAATTGATCTGTAAATGGGTGTGAGTGTATGAGTGAGTTTGAGTCTGAGTGGGCCTGTGAGTGGGTGCATGAGGGTGTTAATGGGTCTATGAGTGGGTGCATATGTGATTGTGTCTCTGAGTGAGTGCATGAGTGTCTGAGTGTCTGAATGTATGTATTTTTCAAAAAACATTTTAGCAGAATTTGTGAATCCGCTGAGAAGATACACAGTGGACCACGCTGAGTGTCATGCTTGATTCACGAATCATCGCATGTGGAAATAAAACCCTTTTCTGGGTATTTTCTTTCACTTCAGGGGTCCCTCAGAGACCCTTATATTGCACACAGGGGGTCAGGGTACCTCTACCCTGCCCTCTTTCACTAGATTTCATATGTATTTTTATCCTGCCGTGGACTGTTCCCCGATGTCTGAAATGGTGGACGCAAATTTCTATTCAGATTGCAGCCAGCTAATCACGGCAGTGCTGATGGCATGTGAATTTGTGAAGTACTGCGATGGATTTGCAAAGGATTCACACCTCTAGATATAAAAATGTGTCTTTCCTTTAATATCTCAAAAACTTCAGAACAGATTTACACAAAGCACAAAAAGCCAAATTTGCTGTAATTTTGTTCAGCCTGTAGTCATGTTCTAAATCATCCCTATGGGAAACACACTTCTTTTGATCCCCATTTTTCTTTGACCCAACTCAATAGTACTCATTCTATTGACCTCAGAAGGATGATAGGTTGAGTGGACCATCAGGATTTGAACCTAGGACTATGAGGTCGAACACAGACCCTTACAGGGGAGGTATTGTCCACTAAGCCACCATACCCGTCAATATAGATATAGAAGATATAGAAGTAAAACTAAAGGCTTTAGTTCTACATTTATGTCTGACCTGTCCCGATTTTTGCATCTAAAAATCTGGTCACCCTATTTAGATAATGTGTTGTAGAATCCCCGGTAAGTGTCAGGCTTATTGTGAATGTGGCTAGAATAATTGCTAGGGAAATGGTATCTCTTACAGTGTCATATATGTACATCGCATCATATAAGGAAATGGAGTCTGAGATATGTCTCTTATGTCCATTGTAATTGACTTGATGGGAGAGCTCTGTACCCTTTTTGGGTGGTCAATTGGTAAATGCTCCCTGAATACACCATCCTTTCATTTATCTTCCCACAAAACATTGGAGTCTGCAATCCCTGTGTATAAAAGACCTGTCTCTAATTTCCTTATTAGTAACAATATGTGATGCCCCATGTCACCTGCAATTGTGAAATGAAATAGGCGCTCAACTGTAATAACTTCTTACAGTTGAGTTCTGGCGTCACAATGCCCGCTGCCAAAAAGCCAGCAGTGAAGCGGAAAGGCAGGTTGCAAAGGGTAATTAGAGGTGCACTTTAAAAGACGAAAACAAAATGTGTCTTTTCCTTATTCTGGTCTGTTTTTCTAGATGAGCTGATAAGCAGAAAGGAGTTTTTTTATGCACTATGTCATTTTTTCATGCTTTATGTACTGTAGGAAAGATAAAAATCCCTGCATTTTACTACGTATTCTGAGCTACAGCATTTTTTTAATCTGACTTGAACTAAACTGATTCTAATGCCTTTTTTCAACAAATATCTAAATGCGTTATGACGTGTTTAACTTTGCAGTAGATATTTTCATTGTATTCTTTGTTTACAAACATCCTATCTCTTTCATACGAAAGTGCACCACACCAAGGATATAAGTGGATTATGGGAAGTGTTATGAATTGACCATAAAGTCCCCTATGCCATAATGGCAGGGATATTGCAAGTCACCTCAGAGTTCCACGGCCTTATAAAGGAACTTGGCTTTCCAATTTGTTCTGCTGTATAGTCACGGAACTCCTTGATGACTTGCAAAATCTTTATAATGCACTGTCGAGGTACTTTATCCCAAATAAAATCTCCCTGCTGTTGGTACCTATTCTCCATTCTTTCTTTCTACTTTTTTTTTAACCAGAGGCCAAAAGCTTTTTCCTTGAGTTTATGACTTCTCCTTCTTTACTTTGCTATAAAGCATACCTGCACGGAGCGCTAGGTGGCGCACTGCAAGATGGCCGCACTGATGTGAGGCTCCCGATGCTCGACCCCTCGCATCCGGACTTATCCGTGTTCCGCTGACCTAGCGGCGCCCCGGAGGTCCCTATCTGCTGCGGGACCGGGGCACTACAATCGGTGACACTCTGGGCCGTTTACCTGCTCCCTGGCCCGAGTTCTGCCGACTGTCGCTGAGCGGCCGCAGGGGACGCGGCTGGCTGTGTCTGAGGCCGGCGCTGGGGGCTACGCGAGGCCGCGGCGCCCAAGGGAGGCACGGGCCGTGTGGCTGGCGGCGGCCGGTCCTACAGTGCGGGACCCGCGGAGGAGGGTCCCGGTCCTGCCCGGAGCTGCCAAATCCTGATCCCGGTTTGGAGGGGTGCATGCTGTGCCCACGGGACGCCTGAGACCTGCGGGGACCCCGAGACACTGCCGATCTGCGGAGAGAGGCGCGCACCTGCGTGAGCGGCCCCGTGGGGCCAGGCCTGGATTCCTTCCTCGTGGTGGCCGAGAACTGGCACAGACAGCGCCCAGGCGGAGACCTTGTGGAGGGCCCACAACAGGTACTGGCATAGGCGGTTGGCGGCGTGGGCCCATCGCCACACGAGGGTCCCTGCGCTCCCCTCCCCCGTCACCGCCTGTGGGAGTCGGCCTCTGCGGGGCAGAGAGGGCCCCTATTTCCTTCCCCCTCCTTGGGGGGGTTCGATTGACACTCGTGGCGGGGAGCGCCGCCGGAGTGTGCCCGGGAGCCCGCTGTGGGGGCTTGATTGGGCACGGGCCCTGCGCTTGAGACGACGGTGGGACTGGACCACGCTGGATCACCCTTACACGGGGCTGCGGCACCCCCGGTGGTCTCTTGGCCCCTCGCAGCGGGGGGAGGGCATCACTCCTGCCCCTCGAATCCGCACCGGCTGGCTGTTGGGACATTGGGACGGCGAGCCACACAGCGCCTGGGTACCGACGCTCGCGCCCCGAGGGCAGTCATGGGCAAGGACAGGGGTGCCAAGTAGGCAGCCGCGCCCCACCAGACCAAGATTGATCCTTTCACGACCTCCGATCCCCCGGGTGTTGGGGGGGAGGTGGCGCCGACTCCCGGCGCGGACCTTGCCACCATTCTGCAGGCCATCACCGCCTCCCGCACATCCTTGGAGGGGATGGTCGGGGAGGTGAAGGTGGACGTGGCGCTCCTACGACAGGATCTCCGCAACGCCACGGCCCGCATCACCGAGACGGAGTCCCGAATTTCGACTGCGGAGGACGACATCCGACAGCTCCAAGATCAGGTCCGGGAGCTCACGACCCATTCCAAGGAGCTGCACCGGCGGGCAGAGGATGCTGAAAACCGGGCCCGCCGCAACAACCTCCGCCTGGTGGGCTTTCCGGAGGGGGTCGAATCTGGCCGCACCGACGACTTTCTGGAGAAGTGGTTTAAGTCCTGGATGCCAGCGGCCAGCTTGTCCACCTGGTTCGTAGTGGAAAGAGCGCACCGGTCGTTGGCCGCCAAGCCTCCGGTGGGGGCCCCGCCGCGCCCCTTCATCCTGCGGATCCTCAACTTCAGAGACAGAGACGCTATTCTGAAGGAGGCGCGGGTGCAGTCTCCTTTGTCCTTCAATAACCACACCATCATGGTTTTCCCCGACTACACCCGGGAAGTTCAGGAGCAACGCCGCTCATACCTGGAGGTGAAACACAAGATGCGTTCCTTGGGTCTTCGCTACCAACTTCAATTCCCGGCCCGCCTCCGCGTGGTCTTTCAGGATAAGACCCTGTTTTTCGACACTCCCCGGGCGGCCTGGACTTGGCTCACTGAGGAACGACCCCTGCGCCAATCTGGGCGGGCGTCCCCAGCTCGGAGGCCTTCGGATCTGGATACAACCAGGCCCCCTCGCCCACGCCGCAGGAGGCGCACACAGTCCCGGCGGCCCCGGGGGGGGTTGGCAGCTGGGCCTCGCTCCACGAGCATGTCGGGCAGGAGGCCGAGGGACTCGTCTGCCTCATCCGGGACATCCTCTCAGGCGGCTGGGGGCCTCCGGAGCCGGTCGCCGCGCCCGCCGGACCCGTCCCTGACCCCCCTCATCGCGCCTGTGGACCTTTCTGATCTTTCCCGCAGCCCGGCCATTTGACTTTGGGTGGTCATCTGTATTGGCAGCAGCTCTGGCGACCCGGTCCCGCGGCTGGGGCCTCCACCACGGACCTGGACTCAGCGGATCTCCGCTCATGTGTAGTAGTCTAGGCCGGAACACTTGCATCCGTACTTCTGGAGGGGTTCACCACGCTCTTGACACCCGAGCGCTTCGCTTGGGGCTTTTGTAATAGTTGTTGAAGTTAGGGCGACAGATGCTTCAGTTCTCGAAGTGTAGGGTGGGGGGTTGGGGGTTGAGGGGTGGGTTTTGTTGGATGTTCCTCCTAGGGAGGGTGGTTCTTTTAGTTTGGATCTGGTTCTTCCTGGGTGCGCCGCACCGCAGCTTCCTGCGAGCGTTACTGCACAGCTCCGCGCTGGCTCACACACACCATCTGCTGCCGCCCGCTCCCGTCTTGGCACCCCTTAGCTGCCTCCCACGGGCGTTACTGCAGCGCCCCACGCTGGCTCACACACACGGTCTGCTGCCGCCCGCTCCCAGCCTGGTGCCCCTAGTCCCCCCCTTTTGCCTGTCTCCTGCCCTCCCCATGGGACCTGGGCGCTCCTCCTTTCCCCCCTGCGCACCAGCGCAGCATGATGTCCTCCTGGCACCCCCAGGGTGGCTCCGATCCTGCGGCGTCCCAATGCGCCCGTTGTATCCATGGCTGACGTAGCCCCCAGGGCGCAGCTGCGGATCCTGTCCTGGAATGTGAACGGCCTGCTGGATAGGCTTAAGCGCACGGCGGTCCTTAAGTATGCTCAACGCGTTGGGGCCGGCGTCCTCCTCCTTCAGGAGACCCATCTCCTTGGGGAAAAATGCCCATTCTTGGCGCGTTATGGGTACGATCGGGTGTGGCACTCGGGGTTTTCCCGTGGTTCCCGCGGGGTGGCGGTCCTGCTGCGTCGTTCCTTCCCCTTTGTCCTTCAGAGGGTGGCCCGTGCGCCCCATGGAATCGGGATTGTTATTTGTGGTACGCTGGAGGGTCGCCCGGTCAGCTTCCTTTCGCTCTATGTGCCTCCCTCGGGATTGTCGCAGGCTTTATCCCACGCCGCCTCGTTGTTGGAATCTCTCCCCGTGGGCGCTATTGTGCTTGGGGGAGACTTTAACGCGGTCTTGGCCCCACAGCTGGATTCGTCGGGACCGATTTCGGACTCCCGCGCTGCACGAGCGAGACAACTGGCGGGATGGGCTGAGGCCCAGGGCCTCTGTGACGCCTGGAGGCTTTGGCATCCTCACGATCGTCAATACACCCACACTTCAGCCGCTCACCACTCTCACGCCCGTATTGATGTGATTTTTGTCCCTCCCACCGAGTGCGGAAGCGTCCAGGATGTCCGCATCCTTCCCAGGGGCATTTCGGACCACTCGCCAGTCCTCCTGGGTCTGGGCCCCCCGCCTCACGCGGCTAGGCCGGTGTGGAGGTTCAGCGCCTGGTTCCTCCAGGACAAGACATTGCGTGAGGCGGTTAGCACTGAGCTTACTCAGTATTATGGTGCCAACGAGGGCTCGGTTTCGTCGGCGGGCACCCTCTGGGAGGCTTGCAAGGCAACCATCAGGGGGGCGGCCAAGGCACATGTGGTGCGGCACCGCCAGACACAGCTGCGGCAGCTCACTGCTTGCGAAGCCCGGGCGTTGCGGCTGGAGCAGTCACTCTCCGAGCATGAAGACCCGGCGGTGGACCGACAGCTGCGGCTCCTTCGTCAGGAGATTTGTCAGCGGTCCCTCGAGGCGGCCAAGCTTCTTTGGCAGTCCTCGGTAGCGAGGGTGTATGGCTGGGGTGACAAGAACGGCGCACTGTTGCACCGACTGGCCACTTACCCCAGGGCGTCACGCATCATTCCGGCGATTACCGACTCTTCCGGGGTGCTCCAGTCCTCCTCCGTGGCGATGGCGGCGGCATTTGCCCAGTTCTATTCTCAGCTCTACCGAGCGCGTGCAACAGACCTTTCTCTGGACGCCCTGCTCGCGTCCGGGAACGCCTGCCTGGCCCGGCTTCGGCCGGACGAAATGAAGAGCCTGGAAGCCCCCATCTCCGTCGAAGAAATCGGGGAGGCAATCGGGCGCACGTCAGCGGGGAAGACACCAGGACCGGACGGCTTTCCCCAGGAATTCTTTGCGGCCTATAGGGACACCCTGGTCCGGCGGCTGAGAGCTCACTACGCGGAGGCGCTTGAGAGGGGTTCCTTCCCCCCGGAGACTGACCTGGCCACGATTGTGGTTTTGCCCAAATCCACGCCGCCGTCCACCGATAGAGCTGCCTATCGCCCAATTTCGCTCATCAACACCGATGTGAAGCTCTATGCGGCGGTCCTGGCCCAACGGCTTAGGCCCATGTTGTCGACCTTGGTCCATCCGGATCAATGTGGCTTCATGCCCGCTCGGGGCACGCGCCACTGTCTGCGCCGTCTCCACGTGGCCTTGGCCCACCGCCATCGTCTGACCCCGTACCTCGCTCTACTCCTCGTCGACTTCGAAAAGGCTTTCGATTCGGTGGGGTGGATCTACCTCTTCGACGTCCTGACCCGCATGGGCTTTGGCCCTCGGTTCGTGGGGATGGTGCGAGTCCTCTATGCCCAGCCCCGTGCCAGAGTTTTGGTTAACGGTGCGTTGTCAAGGCCCTTTCGGATCGGCCGGGGGACGAGGCAGGGTTGCCCACTGTCGCCCCTTCTCTTCGCTCTGGCGATGGAACCTCTGGCCGCCCTGATTAGATCTGACCCCCTCCTTCGGGGTTGGGAATGGCCTGGCCTGGAAGCCGACAAAATCGCCCTCTATGCGGATGATGTACTACTGTACCTTGGGGACCCAGCGCGCTCCGGGCCGCGTGCACTATCCATTCTGAGCCGTTTCGGCCGGGCGTCGGGTCTCTCCCTCAACCCGCGGAAGTCGGTCCTGGTTCCATTGCACCCATCCAGGGAATGCTTTGACTGGCAGGAGACCATCCCTCTGCGCCGCTTATCATTTCAATATCTGGGCATCTGGGTCTCCCTCCTCCCGGAGCTGAGCTGGGCGCTCAACGTCGCCCCCCTGGTCAAGAGAGCCAAGGTAGACTTGGCGCGATGGCAACAGCTGCCCCTCAACCCGCTAGGGAGGGTCGCCCTCTACAAAATGATGATCCTTCCCCGGTTTTTATATGTGTTGCAAAACACCCCCCTCTCCTTTCCGCGACTGTGGTTCCGCGAACTGGACGGGATGGCGACGAGATTTCTCTGGGGCGAGGGGAGGCGGCGGCTGGCTCTGTCGACGTGCCGCATACCCACCTTTGACGGGGGCCTGGGCATGTCTGATCTCTACCTCTACTATATGGCCACCCGCCTTCTGGTCATTCACGACTGGTTTGGGGGGGGTTGGCCGACCCGGCCTACAGGGTGGAACTTAACGGCTTGGGTTTCTCCGATATCCAAGATCGCCTGTACGGCGCCCCCATCCCTGCTTCTTGCCCGGACATCACCAGGGTTGTATTCCTGTCCTGGCGAGCGGCGCTCCGCCTCACCCGATGGACGGGACGGTTGACCCGGGTCACTCCTCTGTGGCACGGGACGTGGTTGCGGGAGGTCACAAAGCTGGAAGGCTTCAAATCATGGGACCTCATTGGCATTTCCCAGCTGGGGGACGTCTGGCGGGGAGGGCGGATGTGTTCCTTTTCAGAGCTGCAGGTGCGTTTTCCCTCCACTCCTCTCAATTTTATAGGTACCTCCAGCTGCGCCACGCCATACGCACCTACACCCCGCTGGACGTCCGGCTGCCAGATCACAGCCCGCCGGAGGCTCAGGTCCTGCTGGGCAACCTGGGGAGGGGGGGCATTTCCAGGATTTACCGCTCCCTCGTCAACTGCACCCCTACATCCCTTGCGGGCCTTAAGGAGCGCTGGGAGGGGTGGGTGGGCCCCCTGGATGAGGCCGATTGGCAGGACGCCCTTATGGCCCCCCGCTTGGTGACGGCCTCCGCTAAGCTGCGACTCATCCAAATTTATTATCTCCACGCGGCTTACCTCACACCGGCTCGCCTTCACCGTGCGGGCCTCTCCGGGGATGCGGCCTGCCCCCGATGTGGTTCCGAGCCGGCAGACTTCCTGCATATGGTGTGGTCCTGCCCTGACCTGGAGGGGTTCTGGAGAGGCATTGAGACCGAGCTTACGGAGGTCCTGGGGTGGGAGGTGCCGCACGACCCCCGACACTCCCTGCTGGGCATCACAGATGGCTTGGATGGCACGCGTTCAGAGCAGCTGTTTCTCATGACGGCCTTGATGGTGGCCAAGCGCGACATTGCAGCGGCATGGAAACAACCGCTGCCGCCAAGTGTGGCTAAGTGGGGTGCTGGGGTGGACTGGTGCGCGGCGCAGGAGCGGACTCTCTATCGGGCACGAGGTTGCCCCAAGAAATACCGGAAAGTTTGGGGGAAATGGCTAGGCAACATACTTTAGTAGGGCGGTTAGGAGGGTGGGGGGGGGCTTCTGGGGGCGGGGGGGAACGGGGTGTGCTTTCTAATGTATTGCTGTGTGGTACTGCTTCGGAATGCCAGACTGTTTCTGTTGTTGTACTGTTCAAAACAATAAAAACTTGTTTATCAAAAAAAAAAAGCATACCTGCACTCTGACCTTGGTTAGGTAGGTGGCTGTAGCCACCTTGTGGCAATACATTTTAATGCTCTGCCGACTGTAAAAATTATGATTTGTGATTATAAATTAGCGATGGTTGATGATATTGTTACCAAACACTTTTTCAGATCACTGTAATTGCTGTTCTGTATATATTGTATTTTTTAAATTAGAAATATCTGAGAAGGTTTTCCTATTTCTTAAATAAATAACTAGTGATACGTATATAATATTTTGTTATAATAAAATCAACCAACACATCACGTTGAATAGCTACAACACACTGTACTGCACTGTGTTAATTGTATAATCAAGGCGTGTTACGTTTATTTATCAACTTTATTCAAACAAATTGGTTATAGAGGAAAGCAAATTAATGATCTTCAAATCTTATATATGTTACCATAAATTCTAAAGTGCTCCCTTGTAAATGCCCTCTCTAGGTTGTTTTGTTCTGGTAGATCAATCAATAACGAGAAAAGTCTTAATCAATATGTTTCTGTCTGTATCAACGGTCCAGGGACCCAAAAATCCAATTGTTCGATTGACAGGGATTTCTTTCTGAGAGCAGGTGTGACTTGATTTACTGCTGAATTTCCGAGTGTACGCTGCTAGTATTCCTGGAAAAAAAATTGTGAATAGCTACTTCAGTCCTCAGATTTCATATCTGTGGAGGTATCTTGATGCCGCTTTGGGTTATCACACCAATTCCAAGTGGACAGTTACGTTTTTATCCAAGCACAAAACCCTCAATCGCCATTCGACTATTTTTGGTAGGTCAAACCGGAGACATGAGATGAATTCCAACACATGTAGAATTTGGTGTAGAAATCTAGTCCTAAGTAATGCATTTTGCTGTATGTGCCTAAGTCATTTTAATAATAATTGGACTGCTTTCTAACATCCAGGGGCAGAATTATCAAGACTTTGCACCACTGCAAAGTCCCACGAAGTGATAAAATCTTGATAAAGTATTTTCTTTCCAGTACAAAATATTTTTGGGTGCTGGAAAGGTGCCCTTGAAGTAGTGCAAATAGTTATTGGTGCTGCTTTTCACTACTTTGTGTTGAGGGTGAGTCCCATGGGAGGCAAATGGGTTGTTCCAGTCCTACAACCCGTGGTTTTTTATGCAAACTCAGACAAAGTTTTGTATCAAAAATAACATCTTTGTCCAAACTGTTCTTAAGAAAGGCATTTGGTTGGAGAAATATTTTTATTTCTCTTAATATTTCACAGTGCTTTATTGTACAGCACGCATTCAGTGTGTGCAATGTATTTAACTTTATCTAAGCAATAGTTTTGGGAAACATACTCTTCCAGGACAAAACTTATGCTAGACAGCATGCTCACACCTTTACACTGCGGTGCAAAGATCTGTGCTTGCTGATAGGCAACCTTCTTTTGTACAAAAGTACAGGAGAAGAGAGTAGCATACTGCTAAACATTGTGACCCCTTAACACCATATTAAGTGGCTTTTCATGCACCATGTTTTCTGATTCAAGCTATTGCTAGTATCATCCTTACTTTACCCGCGCTGATGTATTTGTTACATAGATTGTTTACAACCAAGAGAAAAGGTATCAGTGTGTCTGTCTTTCTCAGACTTAGTCATTTCATGTGCTGAAAATTGACTCCTGGGTTGCAGCCTGGATCCTTTAATATTGCCCCGCTTGGGTTTGTATTAATAAAGCATACACTGAACTGTTGCACTTCTCTGTGTGTCTACTTAAAATGTGCTGCTCTCTTGCAAAGTGTCCCCTGAGTTCTGATTAAAGTGAAACTGAATATGTCCACAGTGCCTCAGATGTGAATCAGCCCAGTCAGCGAGCAGGCTTTAAAGGAACATGGTCATTTTATCGCAAAGGGAATTTTAAATTCCCATTATTTAACACTCTTTTACTCTTTTCAAAGTTGTAAATGGCCTCTTGTATGAGAGCCCATACAAATTATATGTTTTGAGACATTACTCCTAATTTGTGCACCTGCAAAAAGAATACTGACGTGCAAATAATAATGCAATTCTTGTAACATGAGAAAGAACAATGGCAAGCTTCCTTCATATCAGGAGTGTAGTATAATGAGTATATAAACATATAAAGGCCTCAGAAACAGCAAAAACAAAGAGGAAAAAAAAGAGTTCAGCCAGGACTTCCATTCAAGTAAGCAATCATGAAAGACATATTAGAAATGCCAAAATGCATCAAGTTTCCTCCAAACGTTTCCAATTAGTTGCAAATATTTCCAATCATTTGGATTCAAATATCTAAAACAGTAATGGCCTTATTACGAGTCTGGCGGTCCTTCCTTCAGTGGCACCACCGTGCCGTCCGCAGGAGGACTGCTGAAGCTGTGGTACACCCACCAGCAGGGCCGTCTTTAGCACTAGTGGTGCCCAGTGCGACAATATGTTTTGGCGCCCCCCCCCTCAATGACCACCTCCTCAACGGATTCCCTCCCCACCACCCTTTAACAGTTTCCATAAGAACTTTCTCTCAGATGCATTTAATTAATGTTATAGCTTCACTCATAAAAGTGAAAGGTGTCAGAGCACTTTACATAAAACACACATTACACAGAGACTTCCAATCATAAGTGTGTAGATCAGTGTATATGAAATGTTACATAAGATAGAGGACAAAAAGGGGTGGATTCACATGTCATCTATACAGGTAGGCAGTATAGTTGAAGAGTACTTGATCTGGAGAAGCACAAACTCTGAATTTAAAATGTAACACAATGGATTGGGGCTCTCTTTAATACCAAGAACTGATTTGTACCCAAATGAACCCTATTTGCAACATTAAGAATAATGAAAGTCTGGGGAAAAAATCCATACGATCTAATCTATACCTTGAAGTCTGCATGCAGTTCTATGACAGTTAATAGCTCACTGTAAACTGCAACAAAAGGAAGTCTCTGACAAAAGCAGTAACCCACTTACCTGTTTACATTACATTCACTTTGTGATCTGTGTACATGTTCATTGCAGCAGGCATATTAACCCTCGGCGCTACCTTGCCATTATTAAAACTTCCACAAGACAAAACTTCTACTAGACAAAACTCCGAACACAGGGTCAAGACTGATTTGCATATGGCCATGTCTGAACTGGGGTGGCGTGGTGAGCAAAATAACGATGGATTAAACCCAGATCCGTGACTGGGGGTGAATGTTTTGCCAATGTGCAACATTCCGTCCATCATCTTGTGTGTTTTTCAAAACTCCGATCTCGCCAGGATGAACATTAATCACCAGAGTTTTCTTGACATATTAATTGTTGCCTCAAAATTGCTGGATGCCCGGAACGCGGAAACAGGTGCTTATAAGCACAAATAAACTAGCAAACAGGCGCCCTCATACGCAGTCAGCACCGGTGCGGTGGCACCGGTCGCACCGCCCTAGAGCCGGCCCTGCCCACCAGATTACTATTGAAATCCATGGCAGCTGGGCAGTGCTGTGGTGGTAGGCTGTTGGGCTCATAGGAGCGCCTGTGACTGTGCCTGCAGCACATTCCGTGCAGGAGCAGGATTGCAATTCCCGGAGGACACAACATGTGCCCCCCTGCATGCACCCCCAGGAACGGCATGGGGGCCGTGTTAGGGCCCCATTAATTGGCTCACCACCATGAAAAGGGCAGTGGAAAGGCAACTCAGAATTTGCTCAGTGGTGACGCAGTGGCACCACCAGCATATTCCTGCTTCTAACCACTGTGCGACTGCCATGGGATCCTAGGGTATACAACGTTTACAACGCAACTTTTACACCGCACTACCATTACAACGAAACTGTAACAACGCGAAATCTGTTACAACGCATGCCATTACAACGCATGCCATTACAACGAAATGCACTAGATGGCGTGCTAAGATTAGAAATAGTGTAGTTTTACTATCCAAACACCTTCCCTACTGCAACGTGGACTGGAGTTAGAATAGTAAATTATACATTTCTAATGTCAGCACTCCATCTAGTGTACGTCGTTGTAAAAGCATGCGTTGTAAAGGCTTGCGTTGTAACAGATCTTGCAGTGTAAAAAATGCGTTGTAACGGCATGCGGTGTAAAAGCATGCGTTGTAACGTCATACATCCGATCCTAGATCCCCGATGGACACTGCGGTCCTGTGGCAGTCCGACCCCCACGCGAACGGACCCGCAGGGTAATGGTGGTCGGACCGCCACCAAGAGTACGGAAGTCCCATTGGTTGCTGTACTCGTAATCAGTCCCTTAGTGTTAATGAAAAAGCGGGCCTTCATCCTCAATAATGTAATACATTAGTAAAATGAAAATGCTACTTCAATCCGTCTGCAAATAGAATAAAGACATTGAGGGCCCCACTGATAAAAGGCATTTTGGAGTATGTAAAGTAGCACTCCAGCTGTACTTCTTTACATATTCCAAAATGTAATTCACAAACCTACTGCCAGAGATTTTAAATTCCATTCCTCCTTTTTTTTGTACAAAGACATCCACCCCAGTGGTGGAGACACAAGAACACATAAGTAAAGCATTTGGGGGCATATTTACTAGAAAGTCACGCAGTGCAGCATGACAAGAAAAGGACAGGAATGTGCCACCTTTAATAGAATACAGCCCATTCCTGCCTTTGTCACTGTGCTGGCACTGTTTTGCCTGCAGAGTGCCAACATAGGCACACTTGCACCATAATACAAGGGGGCCTGTGTTGTACAGAGGATTGTTTTAGTGCAGGAAGGCCACCTTTGTGCAAAACAGCAATCCCCTGAGGCATAATCCACTTTCTATGTGTGTGGCAGAATGCAGCACACATAGAAAGAGGAAGTAACAAGGAGAAATAAATATATTTTTCCTCCTCCCCTGAGAAGGAGTATATTTTAGTCACATTCCCAGATCTACCACTTTTGGTAAATCTAGGAATGCATCAAAATCCATGGGAGTTGCGTGGGAGCACCCACACACCATCAATGGAACACCTTCCCAAGGCAGATTAACGCAACACAGCAATTTTTATTGTGGTGCATTACTCCTGATTTATGAAGCCACTCAGGGCCCCGCAAGGTGACCTTGCGTGGCTTCATCAATGGCATTTTGGACTTGTGCCACTCTTGCACCATGTTGCGTGGTGCAAGAGCAACGCAACTCCTCTCATAAATATTCCCCTAGCAGTTAGAGTGGGAGGGACAATGGATTATAGTTGGAAAACTGGGAATAACTACAGCAAAATGGGTGTGGTTAAAGGAAATTTAAGGAGGGACTTAAGAAGGGGTATGGTAATACAAAGCACACATCCACATAAGAGTAAGGCAATTGCCATACACAAATTACACTCCTAATTCTACAGCAGCCCTAAATTATGTAATGATATATTACATATTACCTATTCGCGGTCGCCAGTAGGTTGTTATAGTTATGACCTTGTTTCTATTCAAAAAGCATTTTTTCTTTTGCCAATATCTTTGGCGCCGTTTGAAGAATCTTTGCAAAATTTTAAAACTTATGCCATGCTCAGATCAGCTCCTGTCTTGAAAGTTTCACGGTAATTCGTCACGTGGTGTACAAGAAAAAAGGGGGGTCCCAAAATGCATTTTGTCCTTGTTAATTTCCATGGGAAACTTTTGTCGTAGCTACAGCCTGAACTGCTGAACGGAATTACTCTTGGTCCAGAGTGCACTCTTTGCTTAAAATGGTGGAAATCCGTCTAGTAGTTCCTGAGAAATTCATACTTCAAAAAATATTAGTATGTGGTGACTGCGGTGAATCCGCGAACCCTGCCGATCATGAACTGACTTCTGATTGGCTTCCAACACTTCCAACTAGAAAGTGTTGGCAGCCATCAAGAAAAAAAGTGAAAAAAGAAGACAAGGGGGCAGGGTAGAAACACCCTGACCACTAGGCCTGCCAGGACCCCGAGGGCCCCAAAAACGAATAAAAAAAAAAAAAATTCCGCCGGATTTGCGTAGGGTCTTCAAATCCCGCTGAAAAAAAACCAACAAAAAACCAGCGCAGTGCTTCGTTTCTTTTAAGCCCTCGGGTGAGCCAGGTCCCGGGGAAATGGTTGATTATTATGCTAGGGCTCATGAGGGCCCATGGGGGCCCCTGCAGCCCCGGAGACCGCCACCTCCCTTGGGCTTTTTAAATAATGGGTGGGGCCCCCCCAAGCCCAAGAGACCACCCCCTCCCTGGAGCTTTATCAATGGGCTGGGGAGCCTCATGGGCTGCCCCGGGGACCGCCACCTCCCCGGTGCTACTATTAAAAAAGGAAATATGGGAACTCGAGCCCCCCACCACTGCACCGGGGACCACCAACTTCCTGGGGCATACATCAATTAAGTGCAGGTTCAATGCGGACCCCAAGCCCCGGGGACCACCACCTCCCGGGGGCAGCACACAAATAGGAGGGGGCAGTGCGGCCCTCCTGTAGGAGCCCTCCGTGGGCCTGTGGACTGCCACCCCCCCAGGGCCCGGCTCCAGCAATGTCCCGGGGTGCCCACCCTAAGGACATTGCAGTTTGCTATGGCAGGGCTGGAGCACTGCTCCCACCCTGCCAAAGCAAACTTCTGCTTCGCTTCATGGAAGGGAGAGCAGGAAAACTGCTCTCACTTTCATTAATCAAAGCAGAATTGCTTTTGGGCAAAGGGAGCTGCATGTTAGGGAAAAGCAACATAAATTGTGCAAAGGTATCCTTCATTAGCATTTCCAGACCTACCCCAGTCAATGTGCATAGGTCATTGCAACCACAGTGCACAATCATGAGGTCAGGGGGTTGGAGATGGAAAAAGGTTTTAACCAATGGCAACAATTGGTTCCACTTTAGTCCTCTCTGTGCAATCCATTTAATATCCACATTTTGCAAACCTAGGTCTTTGTCAATACCTCTGTGTTCAGCATACTTTTTGCACCAGAAGACATAGCTGTGCCCTACAATCCATACTGTAAGCATCTTGAAGGGATGTCTGGAAGTAATGAAAAGATGTCTGTAGCTTAGGTAGTCAGTTGGTAGCATGAGAGTTATCTAAAATGGTGGAGAAGATGCTGTTTTAGAAAAAGACGATAAGTGATAGGTTGTTCATTAATATTGTGCACTCAACAATCGGTTGCATGTTATTTTCCTAAAGAAGCATGTTTCTTATTGGTTATCAAAAAATGTTTGAAAGGTACAGTAGATAGGATAAGGTAATATTTTGTAAAACTCAAACACACCTGCTATTTGCATTTGTAAGCTACTGTGCTAAACTTGAAAATATGCTTAACTTGTGACCTGCCAGTACAGTTGAATGTTGCAGAAACTGTTATTATGGAAACTGGGATTAAGCAGAATGGGGGAAGTTTGAAATTTAACTGTGGATTTAAAATGTGAATTGGAAACCTAAATATAGGTGATATGTTACTAAGTTAAGTGTTTTTAAGTCAGTAGTATGTGTAGAAGTAGTGTGTTGTTAAAAAAATACTAGTATAATTAGAAATAGGATTTTAAACTCCTGTAAGGGTTCGCGAATCGCGATACCATCGAGACGCTTTACTGCAGCACTGCGGTGGAGTCGCAACTCCAGAAAATTACAGAACTAGTTTGGGCACTTTTAGAAGACAGTTAGAAAGGGTTAATATGTTTTACCAATCTGTTTCACAGTTTGAAATAATATAGGAAGCAATGTGATTTGTTACTTACATTTATTTTTGTGCAGAAATTGAGGGAAAGTTTGCCATTACTGGTTTTACCTTGTTGAGAGTGCAGGACTACATTTATTGTGTGCAAAAGAAATTTATCGAGTTTCTGATATTTGATATTCTGTAATACTATTTCAAAGGTGAGTTACAAACTTGTAAGGTGTGTTATGTATTATGCAGTAGAGCTTCGCTCTTTGTAGTGATATCTTTAGGTTTGAAAATAATTATTTTCAAAGTTTGGAAATTATTAGAGAAATGTGATGTTTGACATGTTATGTTAAAATATTTATAGAGCGCGTGGCTGCCCCAGCAACGGAGTGTCCCATCGCTAAATCTAGCAGAGTGGGTAACAAGTAAGCTTAGTGATGGGAAAATAGCCAAGTCTTTACCATTCTTCTAAAGGTCCAGTGGTCGGACATACTGCGGACTGAAAGAGGTAGGAAGTTCCAGATGCAGGCGCCATTGCCCTAAACGGTTTACTACCTGCGCTTGACCTGTGCACCGAGGTACTCAGGTCAAATGCAGATCCATAGATTGTAATGCTCGTGTAGGGACGTAAAGGGAGCATATATCGTGCAAGGTCTGGGGACAGAGGCCAAAGAGGATCTTAATAATGGTGCAGAGAGTTTTAAAGTACACTCAATGCTCGATTGGGACCCAATGAAGCCGGCGAAGGAGATCTGACATGTGGCAGTAATTTGGGAGAGCAAACAGGGCCCGGGCTGTCGCATTCTGGCCCCGCTGAAGTCTTTTAGTCACTGATTTATTAACACCAAGAAGCAGCAGGATGGTGAACTGGACAATCAGCTGTCAAGTTTGGGCATCAAAAAGTCCCAAAATAGGCCTTAGGCCACGCAACAGGTCAAAGCAAGGGCCTGCCACAGATTTAGTATACTCCTCAAATGAGCGGGTGCCATCCACCATAACTCCCAGGTTCTTAACCACAGGTTTAGGAAATATGTTATGAAATGTACAGATGTGTAATGTAGTTTGTTGTATTATAATGAATTGATGATTCACATAGTTTGTGCATAGTAACATGTGTACATTGGTAAATGGATTAGTGATTATGGTAGTATGTGTGTGTCTGTGGAAAGGTGCAGATGAAGCACGCCGCATAATTTTAGTTGTCTCTTTGAAATGAGAAGTGCAGTCTATCAAGTTTTAAGGTCTGTATGGTCTTGTGACTGAGGTGTGTCTCTACTTGCACATGTATTTGTCATATGTGTTATGCATTTGAACATGTTAGATGTATAAAACACAGGTATACATCTATATGTGTGTTTATTTTATATATAATAATGGAAGAAAAAAGTACAGACACAAGCATGCATACTTTCGATAATATGGTGAGACTTATAAAAGAGGTATATGAAGGGGTGATTGTTTTTATATGCTAGGACCAAGACTCTGAGTAATCGCAGAGTAGTGAAGTTGCAAGAGAAAAGTGAGGCTTTAGACATATAGGCACAGGGATTACTGATTAGGGAATTTTGTATGAGTCTGGTGAGGTATATGGAGGGGTGATTGTTTATATTTGCTAGGACCAAGACTCAGTAATCGCAGAGTAGTGAAGCTGCAAGAGAAAATTGAGGTTTTAGACATATAGGCACAGGGATTACTGATTAGGGATTTTTGTATTAGTCTGGTGAATGGTACAGTTGAAGTATTCCACATAAATGTAGGTGTCTTCTTGAAATGAGAACTGCAGTATGTCAAGTTGTGAGATCTGCATGGTTTTCTGACTGAGGTCTGTCTGTACTTGCACATGTATTCTCACATGTGTTATGGCTATGAAGATGGTAGACGTATAAAACACAGGTAAACATGTATTTTTATGTTTCTCATGTATCTGAAAATAAAAGTAGCAAAAGGTACAGATTTACAAAGCATGCATGCTTTTCGGAATATGGCTAGGCCCAACACTTCAAGTAGTCGCTGAATACTGATGCTGCAGCATAAAAGTGAGGTTTGAGATATGTTGGCAGAGGGAATAGTGATTAGACAATGTTGTTTGAGTCTGAGAAAAAGTACACTTGAAAAACGCTGCTTAAATTTAGGTGTCTCTTTCAAATGGGAAATGGAGTCTGACAAGTTGAAAGTCATTTATGGTCTTTAACTAAAGTATGTCTCTACTTGCACAAGCATATGCCTATGAAGATGGTAGAGGTATAAAAAACAGTTAAACATCCATTTTTATGTTTGTTTTATATATGATGCCACTAGACAAAGGCATAGACACATGCATGCTTGCTTTGTAGAATATAGGGAGATTTCCAATACACACATGCAAGGGTTGCTGCTTTATATTTGGCTAGGCCGAACACTCTCGGTAGTGACTCAATAGTGATGCTGCAGTACATAAGTGGGGTTTAAGATATGTTGGCAGAGGGATTAGTGATTAGACAACCTTGTATGAGTTTGTGAAAAAGTACACTAGAAAAACGCTGCTTAATTTTAGGTGTCTCTTTCAAATGGGAAGTGGAGTCTGACAAGTTTAAATGGCTTTATGGTCTTGTAACTGAGGTATATCTCTACTTGTACATGTGTTAGTACAGCTTATACATTTAGATGTGTTCTTGAAAGGGGAAGTGCAGTTTGACAAGTTTGAGGGACTTTATGGTCTTATGTCTGAGGTATGTGTCTACTTGCACATGTATTCTCACACGTGTTTTGGCTATGTAGATGGTAGAGGTTTAAAACACAGGCAAACATGTATTTTTATGTTTCTTTTATATATGATGTCACTAGTAAAAGGTATAGACACATTCATGCATGCTTTTATGAATATAGAGAGACTTACAACAGACACATTGAAAAAGTTGATGCTTTCTATTTGGAAAGGCCCAACACTCTCAGTAGTTGCTGAATAGTGAAGCTGCAGCACAAAAGTGAGGTTTAAGATATGTTGGTACAGAGATTAGTGATTAGTGATTAGGTTAAGTCAAATCAGTGTATAGAATTGTACACTTCAAATACGCCACATAAATGTAGGTATCCCCTTGTAATGGGAAGTGCAGCCTGTCAAGTTTAAGGGACTTTATGGTCTTATGATTGAGGTACGTCCCTACTTGCACATGTATTCTCACATGTTTTAGAGGTATAAAACACTGGTATACATCTATTTGTATGTTTCTTTTATATATGATGCCACTAGGAAAAGGTACAGACACATGCATGCTTGTTTTCTGGAATATAGTGACAGTTACATCTCTATTCTCAAGCATTAGCCATCCACTGATCTAAGGAAGTAGATATTACTCTTGTACTCATGAATTCACTCAGGTGCTCCCATGCAGTTATGCCATCAAGGAGGCACTATATATACTCACATCTAATCATTTAGGCATTAACTATACATTCATGCATTCACCCAGGCACTACTATTACACTCAATAATTTACTCAGGCACTATCCATGTACTCATCAATTCACTCAGGCACCACCCACGCACTCACGCAATGACCCAGGCAATACTATTACACTCATGTTTTCTTACAGGTACTTCTCATACACTCATCCAATCACTCAGGCACTACCCCTGCACTCATAGAATCACCCAGGCAGTACCCATGCAACCATGGAATCACACAGAAAACTCCTCTTGCACTGATCCATTCTCTCAGGCAGCACCCATGCTCTCATCCAATGACCCAGGCACTAGTGTTGAACTAATCCATTCACTCAGGCACTACCCATGCACTTATCAATTCTCTCAGGCACTACCCATGCACTCCTGCAATGACGCAGGCACCTAGAGTTGGACTAATCCATTCACTAAGGCACTGCTCATAAATTCATCCATTCTTTCAAGCACTACCCATACACTGATGCAATGACACATGCATTAGCCTTGCACTCATAATTTCTCTCATATATTTCCCATACACTCATGCAATCACCCAGGCATTGCCCCTGCACTCATGTATTCACCCAGGCACTACTCTTGCACTGAACTATTCTCTCATGTACTACCCATGCACTCATCCAATGACCCAGCCTTTACTCTTACAGTCATCCTTTTACTTCAGACAGTACCCATGCACTTATACAATTAAACGGAACTACCTATACACACATCCAATCAATCAGGCATTACCTACACAATTTTGCAATCACCAATGCACTACTTTTGCACTCAATGATTCATTCAGACAATACCCATGCACTCAACCATTACCTCAGGTACTACTGATGCACTCGTACAATGACCTATGGATTACTCTTACACTTCTTCTTGTACTCAAGCACTAGCCATGCACTGATCCAAGGAGGTAGATATTACTCTTGCACTCATGAATTCACTCAGACACTACCAATGCACTTACCCAATCACCCAGGCAGTACACCTGCACTCATGCAATCACCCAGACACTACTCATGTACTCATGCAATCACCAACATACTAGCTATATACTCACACAATCACTCAGGCACTACTCTTGCAGTAAACCATTCTCTTAGGCAGTACCCATGCATTCATCCAATGACCCAGGCGTTACTGTTACAGTCATCCTTTTACTCCGGTACTACCCATGCACTGATGTATTCACCCAGACATTGCACTTGGAGTCATAAACTCACTCAGGCAGTAGTCAAGTATACATCTATTTGTATGCTTCTTTTATATATGATGCCACTAGGAAAAGGTACAGACACATTCATGCATGCTTTTATGAATATAGAGAGACGTACAACAGACACATTGCTTTCTGGAATACAGTGGGACTTCTAACAGACACATTAAAAAGCTTGCCGCTTTGTTTTTGGCTAGGCCCAACACTGTCAGTAGTTGCTCAATAGTGAAGCTGTAGCACAAAAATGTGAGGTTTAAGACATGTTGGTAGAGGGATTAGTGATTAGGTTACCTCGTATCAGTCTATGTAAAGGAATACTGCAAGTACGGCTTATAAATGTAGGTGTGTTCTTGAAAGGGGAAGTGCAGTTTGTCAAGTTTGAGGGACTTTATGGTCTTATGTCTCAGGTATGTGTCTACTTGCACATGTATTCTCACAAGTGTTATGGCTATGAAGATGGTATAGGTATAAAACACAGGTATGCATGTATTTGTATGTTTCTTTTCTATATGATGCCACTAGTAAAAGGTACAGACTCATGCATGCATGCTTTTACAAATATAGTAAGACTCACAACAGACACATTGAAAAAGTTGTTGCTTTGTATTTGGAAAGGCCCAACGCTCTCAGTAGTTGTTGAATAGTGAAGCTACAGCACAAAAGTGAGGTTTAGGATATGTTGGTAGAGGGATTAGTGATTAGGTTAACTCATATCAGTGTATAGAAATGTACACTTCTAATATGCCACATCAATTTAGGTGGCTCCTTAACCCCTTCCCCGCTCATGACGGAACCACTCCATCATGAGCCACGGTTGCGCTGTGCTCATGACGGAGTGGTTCCATCATGCTACGCCCATTGGCGGCAGCTCCGCCCACGCGGGGCTAATTCCCCGCCTGTGCGGGCGATAAGCGCAGTGGGCAGAGACGTGATGGAACCACTCCGTCATGAGCACAGCTCAACCGTGGCTCATGACGGAGTGGTTCCGTCACGAGCACAGCGCCACCGCACCTGCCCCCAAACCCCCCCAGCGCCACGGCGGAATTCCTGCCGCGGCGTAGGGGTTAAAATGAGAAGTGCAGTCTGTCAAGTTTAGGGGACTTTATAGTCTTATGACTGAGGTACGTCTCTACTTGCACAAGTACTCTCACACGTGTTATGACTCAGAAGATGGTAGAGGTATAAAACACTGGTATACATGTATTTGTATATTTCTTTTATATATGATGCCACTAGGAGAAGGTTGAGACACAAGCATGCATGCTTTCTGTAATATAGTGAGAGTTACAACACACACATGCAAAGGGTTGCTGGGTTTGTATTTGGTTACGCCCAATACTCTCAGTAGTCGCTGAATAGTGATCCGGTTGCCCAAAAGTAAAGTTTTAGATATGTAGGCAGAGGGATTAGTGATTACGCTACCTCGTATGAGTCTGCCAAATGGTACACTTAAACTACACCGCATAACTGTAGGTGTGCCTTTAAATTGGAAAATACAATCTGACATTTTTAATAGACTTCATGGTCTTGTGAGTGAGGTATATCTCTACTTGCACATGTATTTTCATACGTATTATGCATGTGAAGATGGTACATGTGTCTAACATATATATACATGTATTTATATTTTTCTATTATGATTTATGGCACTAGTAAAAGGAAGAGAAGCATGTTTGCTTGTTTTCTATAATATGGTGAGACTTATAACAGTAACATTGCAAAGATTGCTGTTTTGCATTTCTGAGTTCTCTTGGTTCTTTCTGGATTTCTCTTCACTGTTTTTGAACCTCTTTTGCGTCTTTCTTCATTTATTTTGTTTCTTTCTGCACCTGTCTTATCTCTTTGTGTAGTTTTGCTGATTCGTTCTGCACTTCTCTTGTTTCTTTTAGCACCTCGTTTGCTTCTTTGTGCAACTAATGTCTATCAGCAACTCTTTCTCTAACTCTCCTATCTGTTTGTGCATCTTTCTTGCCTCTTTTTGCACATCTCTTAAGTCTTTCTGCATCTTCTTTTACCTCTTTCAGTACCTCTCTTATCAATCTGAGCAGCTCTCTTGGTTCTTTCTGGATATATTTTGTTTGTTTCTGGACTTCTGTAACCTTTTTCTGTACTTCTTTGCCTCTATGTCCACCTGTCTTGCCTTTTTCTGCACCTCTGTTGCTTCCTTAAGCATTCCTCTTGTCTCTTTCACTATTGTTCATTCCTATTTGCACACCTTTGTTGCTTATTTGTGCACCTCTCTTGCCTCTTTCTGCATTGCTTGTGACCCTTTTTTGCACGTTTACTCATTTTGTGCACCACTCCTGTCTTTTTTAACTGTTCTTTTCTGTTTTTCTGCACTGGTGTTGTGTGTTTTTGTAATATTCTTGCTTCTTTTTGAACTTTTCTTGCTTGTTTCTCTTTTTTGTTTGCCTCTATCAGCATCTCTGTTGCCTCTGTCTGCATTTCTCATATATATTTTTCAGTAGCTGTGTTGTTGTTTGTGTATTTATTTTTGCTATTTGTGCCCCTTTTTCTTTTTGTCCCTTTCTTTCTCTGTCAGCACCCTTTCTTCTTTTTCTGCTTTTGTCCTACTTGTTTCTACACTTTTATTTTTATAGATACAATAGGAATGTAATTGTGATTAATTGCTTACTAGTTATATCAATATTGAGATGTAATTAATTTAACATTGTTAGATGATGTAACAAACTATTCAAACTATTCTTTGTTTTTTAGGAAATTATTTTGCTTGTATCATATATTGAAGATAGCAAGAAAATATGAAAAGAGAAGAGGACAAGGAAAACAGAATTACTTAAAGAAAAAGAAAAAGAGTGCACTTGAAAAAGACCAAAATGTTACTGAGGATACTGTTCTGGTAAGAGTATTAAACAATTTACTTGTAGAGAGATTAAATAGATACAATAGTAATGGAGGTAAAAAGGTCATTTTTAGAGAAAGCACTAGCAAATTAAGAGATGTAATGGAAAAAAGAACACGTCACTTAAAAACAAAAACAGTTTAAACAGATACGTGTACGAATATTTCGAAGTAGAGTAATTCAAATTGTATTACAAGATTCTAAAAAGTACAAAAGAAGGTCAGCAGAATATAAGAAGAAGCAGCACATTGAGAGTGTAGTAGATACTGCTCTTGAATTGAAACAAAAATTATTTATATTAGTATTAAAGTGAATGAGAACATTGGATAAAACAATGCTGTTTAAAAAGGACAAAAGCAAAAGAAAAAAACAGATTAATAGAAGTAACTTTTGGAAAACTTTCACAGGTGAATGGAAGCACACATCTAGTACTCAGCCTTTCTTTAATGATGAAAGTTATTTTCAACAGAACACATTAGTTCATGCAGTTGATACTAGTGGTCGATTCTATAAGATGAAAGATGGCTGTCCCATTCCATAAGAAAAGATGGTTTCTAGGAATATAGAAGAAGTAATAGCTGAAGAAGTTCAAGGAAGGAGTGCACACGCTCTGGTATATATGTGGGATTGTACTAGTATTTGCAGTATTCAACAGGAATCTATTGACATATTACAAATTGTTATACGAGGATATGCCCAAAAAAGTCTTAAACAGAAGATTAAAATGTTACAAGGACTAGATCCATGTAAAGTAAGAAAATATACTAACTTGCAGGGTCATTCCCTGGGTTGTCTTTCAAGAAAGTGTGTCAAAGTACTTTCCATCATTTAAGAATGTTAGCAGTACACCACTAAGAAATGCGGAAGTTAGTAAAGAGACTCTACTATGTAAAAAGTCCAACATTATGTTAAAGTGAAATGAGCACAGGTCTTTTGCACAGATGTACAAAAGGTTTGTGATGATATACAGTTTCATTTTCTTGGTTCACAAGAGGAGTTTATAGAAAGTGAGAGCTTGATAAGTGTAGGTATTGAAGAACAGGTGGAAGATCTTAGTTTGTGGATGAAATTACAAAGTTTAAGACAATTTCATCTGAAAAACCAAACAATGTTTGTATTTGTTGTCGATGTACTCACTATAGAAATCAAACTAGGAATGTTAATTTATATTTAAAAAGTGAAAAGGAAAACAATGATACGTGGCAGCAATGTGGTGCTTATTTGTTGGTAGAAGGTCAGTTTGAGTTGGCTACTGATCAACTTATTTGTAGGGGTGGGCGTAATTTGAATAGTCGCGCTACGTAAAGCTCCGCAAAACGGCAAAAAATCTCCGTGAGCATGCAGAAATTCCGAGAACACGCGGAATTGCTTGTTCAAGATGCTTTTTTCCTGTTTGCGAACGCTGTTTGGTGCTTGGGGGAAATATCTCACAAACACGCATTTTGAGAACGCGAACAAGCAAAAAATTCCGCAAAACCGCGTAACGCAGAATTTTGGGCAATTCCGCGTTCTCCTCGGAACGAGAAATTACCCAAATTCCGCAAATTCTGCGAGCGGAACGAAATTTACCGCCCAGGCCGACTTATTTGTCAATATTGTTACATTAAATTAGAAGAGAACAAAATGCCTGCTAGAGCCCTACATAACCAGTTAGAGTTGGTAGGTATTCCTCAGGAATAGGCAGATTTAAATGCATATGAGTCCATTCTTATTCAATCCGTGCACCTGTTTCAGGCTATAGTTCGTATGGAGCCTAAAACAGGTTAGCTGCCACCAACTGATTTACAAAAAGGTCTCAAAGGAAGAGTTGTGTACTTACCTTTAGAGTTTAAGAAAAATATTGAAACTGTTGGTGTAGACAGAGAGGGAAATGAGGCAGCAGTTATTCTAGTTAATGATGTACAAACAAAGAGTCGAAACATATGGCAAGAGTTGGTAGATTTTAATAAACTTCAAAAGGCTACATTATATCTGGTACAGAATAATATTTATCATAAGAATGTAAATGTTGATGAACAGGTGATATATGCTTAGAAGATGAAACAGAAATGTCAAGTGGCCAAATAGAAAAAGTGGCCAAGTCCAGGAGTGAAGAGATTCATGAACATTACACTATACATGCTCTACATTAAAAAAAGTGATAGAAAACATTATTGAATTATTTCAAATGAAGAAAGCAAAAAGAACTCCCATGAGCTTATGGGAAAAAAGTTTAGAAGCTCGTTGTTTTTCACAGCAATTCCCCACTGGAGAAGGTGGACGATTTGATGAGTGAGCTGTACAGATTCCAGCTTCAGAATACCGCTCAACAAGATTGTACTCTGAAGAGCTAAAATTTCGACAGTGCATTCCATATATATTACATCTTCTGTTTGAAACTGACTTGTCTTCACTTTCATATGCAGTGAACCACATATTAAAAACAGAAGTTCATCTTACACATGTTTCTACAAAGGAATTCATGGGCAAAAGTCAACAAAGAGATGTATGTTTTGAATCTAAGTTAATTAATTTGATGGCTTGCGAACTTGGTACCAATGAGTATTGGTATCATCGTCACGGAGAACTTAAATGTATGTTAAGAAATGTATGTACTCATACATGGTTTGTAACACTTAGCTGTGCTGAAAAATGCGTGGGATGATTTACTTGAATTTCTAAAAGAAGCTAATTCAAATGTTAAAAACGTTGAATTGAAGCCAGCTGGAGAACTCTGTTCCTTGGATCCTGTAAATGTTTGCAGGCATTTTAACCATAGGTTTCATGCTAAGATGTAATTTATCTGCAATAAAAATATCCACCTCTTGGAGAGGTAATGGTTTTCTTTGGGGAAAAGGAGTACCAAGCCAGAGGTGCTCCTCATGTACACATGCTATTATGGATCAAGAATGCTCCAAAATTTGGAACTGATACTGATGAAAATGTTTTGTCTTTTATTGAACAGTATGTTACTGGTGTTATTCCAAGAGAAGGAGGTGAAGAAAGCTTGAGACAACAAGTTTTACAGTTTCAAAGTCTTCGATGCGGAAAATACTGTAGACAAAAATACAAGTCTAAAGGGAACTTTTATACAAAATGTCGATTTGGATTTCCACATCCAATCATTTCTAAAGAAAGAGTAAATGGTATATGTCAGCAGTAATGCATACCATAACTCGGAATTCACGAATAATACATACACCTAAAAAAGAACCATAGATTGAAAGTATATTAATGACTACAATCCAGTGATTTTGAAAATGTGCAAACATGGATATTCACTATGTTGCAGATAATTCAATTGCTGTTGCTCACTATTTTAAATTATATACAACCAAATCTGAAAAGACAGAGATGAAAGAAATGTGGGAAGAAATTTCACAAGGAAAGAGTCTTAGCAAGAAATTGTACAGCTTCAGCTTGAAAATGCTTTCTCGTCAAGAGATTGGATCCTATGAATGTTCGGATTGCTTGAGCTCTGCCAGTTTATATTCAAAGTCAAGAGGAATCATGTGGGTCAGTCTAGGTCTTGCTGTCACAAGAAATATAGTATAGAAAATTACAAGAAATCAATTACTTAGCACAAAATGAACCAGAACATAGTGATATTGTGAAAAGTAATATGTTGGATACATACTATCCCAAAAGGAGTTCACATCTTGAAAACCTATGTCTGTATGAAATACTTCAACATTACAAGTTTAAAAGAAAAGTTACAGAAAATATAAAAGATGAAAAATATGCACTAATTGGATGTGACGGTTTTTGGTAAAGCATGCCAAAGGAAATCTTATTAACCACAGAAAACTGAGTTGTGAAAGTCCAGATAAAATGGATTTTTTTTGATTTAGCACTTCTGCAACTGTTCAAGACTTGGTGTAGTGAAACGGAATTACTTGGAGATTTTGACTGCTATGAAGATTCTTTTAATGAAAGTAAAGAAAGTATTCACTGCGCAATTTTTCCTACATATCTGCAAATGTTAAATGATGAGATCGAACAAGAAAGTACTATTGCAGCAGAAATAACTAGAGAAAGTTCTCAAGATAGTCAAAGTTCTGGTCCACTTAGTCAAGATCCACTGGGAAAACCATTAATTGAAAATGAAGCAGCAATAGCCATGAAAGAGGTAGAAACTACAATGCAACAAGCATAACAGGATATTATTCAGTTGGAAAAGTTAAAAGAACAACTAAATATTGAACAGAAAGAAATATATCTACAAGTGAAAGAACAGATACAACATTTTTTGCTGCACGAAAAAAAAGAATGCCAATGTTCATCATTTAAACCTATTATAGTGTACATCAGTGGTCAAGCTGGAACAGTAAAACGTTTCTTAATTAAAGTTTTGACCAGGTATCTACACAAAACTATAGAATCACATTTATCTTGTGTTGTAACAGCTCCAACTGGATTAGCAGCACACACATTAAAGGAATTACTTTACATCGATTATTTATGCTACCAGTTCAACATGATAATAAATTGGAATATCAAAAGCTATCTGGAGAAGCTTGTTATGAAGTCTCAAGAGTACTGAACAAAATGAATCTTTTAATCATTGATGAGGTGAGCATGGGCTCAAACTTAATGCTTGCCCTTGTACATTTAAGAATGACACAGATTTTAAAAACAAATCATGATGTTCTATTTGGAGGAAAACATTGAATTGTGTTCGCAGATCTACTACAACTTACTACTGTAAAAAGACAACCTGTTTTTAAAACACTTGTCTATGAAGACACTAGGAAAACTTTGGGAAGTATTGGAAATGTGAACATTTGGTAAAATTTTGAATATGAAGAACCTGTGATTATGGAAATATTCTTCAAAACATAAGAATTGGTGAAACATGGTAAGCAAGATTTAGAAAGTCAGGGGCATATCTACAAGGCGTCGATAAAAAACTATTGCCGCTTTGGCGTCCGTTTTCGGCCATAAAGTGGCGATAATTTTATCCCTATATCAGCAAGGTCACGCTATCGCGTGAATCCTTGCCTTAGCGCCTGTTTTCTGAATGCCCAGCTTTGCATCCCTAATGAGATGCAAAGTGGGCGTTCCTTCCTGAAATAACTGGAGAAATGTTGCTAACCGACATTTCTCCAATTATCAAGGGAATCGCTAACAAGCATAGCGGTAAGAAAAGTAGTGCTAACCTTGGTTATCGCTACTTTCCTTATGCCTGCTTTTGGTTTGACTTAGCCATGATATCTAATGGAAGGTGGATATCATGGTTAAGTATGCCCTGCCCTATCAACAAGCTATCGCCAAATGTTGTGCGATTATCGCTGGATTTCCAGCGATAATCGCACATTTGGCAGCTTGCGCCAGGACTTTTATTGCTTTTGAGATAAGCATTGCTAATAGCACGCTATCTCAGCGATAAAATTCGGCGATAGCTGGCGATAATTATCCTAGCGCTAAGTGCACTTAGCGATAATTATCGCAGGTTGTTGCTGATACGCCCCTCAGTTAGTAAGGAACTTGTTTGCAACTGGAAACACAGCGACTGAAGTAATGTACAATAAACTTGTAGAAAAGAAGTCTATAGTTTGTCTTATGCCTACTCTGCAAGCGTTTTCTACATTTAATCAAGAACTTTTAAAACTGGAAAAACAAGAAATAGTGGAAATTGAAGCTATTGATAAAATTGAACACCAGGGAGTGACTATTTTTCTTACAGAGAAACTACAGGCTAAATTACATTCTTTGGAAAACTCTGTATCTAAAACTGCAGGCTTACAAAAGACTGTCGGGCAATTTTACGGTGTAATTTGAATATAGAAGAAGGTTTAGTAAATTTAGCAATGGGAAAAGTTGTTGATTTTATAAAATTTCAGAACAGAGATGGAATAGAATTTTCGAGTATAAAATTTGATTGGATTAAAGAGTTAAGACAGATTGGGTGTTGTGTTGAACGTTTGTTTGCTTGAAAAAAATGTGTATGTTCGCAGTAACTATTCATAAATTTTAAGGTTTAAGTATAGACACTGCTTTTATAAATATCGGAAGTATAGTATTCAAAGAGGGAATGGCATATGTTGCATTGTTTCGAGTAAGAACATTCTCTGGTTTGTATTTGATAGATTTTGATAAAAAAAGGATTAGTGCTGATGCAAATTGTCTAAGAGTACAATCGTTTAAGAAGACTTTATGCAACCCTCCTCGCTCTTCACGGTGGAAGGGGCGCACAGGACACTGCTCCCGAAACCGAAACCAGGGGCGGCTCCCATAACGATCATTGCCAAAATCCTGAACTACAGAGACCTGGATGCCATCCTAAAAGCCGCAAGGATCAAGGGAGACGTGCAATACGAGAATGTAACTATCCGGTTTTTCTAGGACTTCACTCTAAAGGTCCAACAAGAGCGGCGGTCCTTCGAAGGGGTGAAAGCCACCCTACAGCAAAGCGGGATCAAATACATGATGTTCTTCCCGGCGAAGCTTAAGATTCTTGTGGATGGAAATGCACTCTTCTTCACAAGCCCTCAGGAAGTGCATGATTGGCTGGAGGGGAAGGCGGACCATAGAAAGCGCTCCAGGAACACCACGAGAAAGACGGAGCCTGAGACATGAAGGGAAGTACCATCGGGAGACAGTGTTGCTCGTGGACTGCGCGCTGACCGTGCTTGGAGATCACGGTCCACCAGCACGGTCAGGGCGAAAACAAACCAAGACTCAGAAACATAGGACTTCTGCTTTCCACCCCGGAGAAGACTGCGAAACCGTAATGTACAATGGGGGGGATGATACCCTAGCGGGCGATAGGGGATGGGTCCGTATTTACAAGCAACTACAATACAACCTTTAATTGTCTATTTGAAACACTGGGAGATACGGGCACATGGCCCAAGCCAGGGACACATTGTATTGAAGGGGATGCACCACTTAACAGGTGACGGACACTATGGGGTGCATAGCATCTGCTCTTGCTCCCGCATATGGCAACCACTCAATTCAACACGGGAGAGGGGCCTGTGCGGCCGGGGTCGGCTACTGTCCACTTCCCCAAGGCACAGTTGTTCACAAATTGGGGCGATAGGCACTCTGCTGGTTGGGGATGTGGGTAGTTTGGAACCTACGTGGCAGGGTAGCAGGGAGGGGGGCGGGGACACCGGAGTTTGTACTTTTGGGGTTCCTATTTTTTGGGTTGTTGATGATGGAGGGAGTAGGAGGTGGTGGGGGTCACACGGTCGGGCTACTTGATACTTGAATGGCTCCGTAATATCTGTTTCCAAGCCAAACATGCAGTGGGATAAAAGTCTTAAACTTATAAGCTAGAACGTCAACGGGTTGGGAGACAAAATAAAAAGAAGTATAGTGCTGCAATACCTCAAACGACACTCCCCTGACGTTGCATTGGTACAGGAAACACACTTAATGGGAAACACATGTAGAGCGCTCAACAGGTGGGGCTATAAAATGGTGACACATGTGGGGTTCACGTCAGGGTCCAGAGGGGCTGGGATCCTGGTGCGCCACACTTTCCCCTTTGCGGTTCAGCGCACATGGACAGAACCGTTAGGGCCGAACACTCATTCTGGTGGCAGCGTACATTCCGCCCGGGTTGCAAGCGCAATCCTATAAGGACCTGGGCACCTTTTTACTAGGCTTACCTACAGGACACCTCGTGATTGGAGGAGATTTTAACTCCGTGGTATCAGGGGACTGGGATAGGCATCCTCCACGGGATATAGGAGTAGGACAGCAGTGGCTCCCCCAATTCTTTGACGCCTTTGGCCTTGTCGACCTCTGGAGGAAACATCATCCCACTTGTAGAGGGTATACCTTCTTGTCGGGGGCACACCATACCCTATCGAGACTCGACTATGTTCTCTCCTCGGTACAGAGAGACATGATCACGACGGAAATTAAGCACCTAACTAGAGGTATCTCGGACCACTCGCCAATATGGGTCCATCTGATGATAGGGGACAAGAGAGTCGGGGGCTTAGCGCCAATAAATCCCTGGCACCTTAAAGGCCCAGGGACCAGAGCATTACTGGTGAAAGTAATTGACCAATACTTTGGGGACAACGAGGGCACTGTGGACTCACCATCCACTCTGTGGGAGGCATTCAAGACAGTCCTTAGGGGGCAGGCTATCTCAGTCGTGGCGGGTAGACGTAAAGAAAAAGAAAAGCAGCTGACCGATATAGAGCACGAAAGCACACGGCTAGAGGAGAAAATTGGGCACGACCCTGATGACGATGTCTCCCATCAATTGCAAATCAGAGCAGCCGAATATAAAGCCATTGCTACAGAGGCTGCTAAAACCCTTGCTCGTGACAGGGATGGGTGTATATACGACCAGGGTGACAAGGCGGGCAAACTTATAGCTTGGCTGGATAGGAAAGAAAGGGAGCAAAGAGTGGTACCTGAACTTAGGAGTGCGTTGGGGATAATCCTCACCGAGCCACACGACATAGTGCGGGAACTTGCCATACACTTTGAGAAGGTGTACCAGAGACAATCTGACCTCACGGAGGACGACTCGACCGAATTCTTAACAGACATTAAGCTGCCCACCCTTACAGACCGAGAACACGACCAGATGGAGGAAGATCTCACGTCGGAGGAACTAATCAAAGCAATAGGTGATCTTAAGGTGGGCAAGGCACTAGGACCCAATGGCCTCCCCATTGAACTGTACAAGCTTAAGCCAGATAGGATAGCGGCAGATCTGAAAGCCATGTACTACGACAGTCACAAGAGAGGTACATTGCCAAGGGATCAACGCATAGCCACACTAGTTGAATTCCCAAACCTGGGAAACCGAGGGCTGAATGTACATCATATAGACCAATATCCCTCCTTAATGCGGAACCAAAAATACTGGCCAAAGTATTAGCCAACAGACTCCGGACTATCATAACCAAACTAGTACACCCTGACCAATCGGGCTTCATACCTGATCGCAATACAGCCCTCAACCTGAGGCGCGTCAACGGAGTCCTGGGGCGTTGCCCCGGCATCCAGGAGGACGCCATGGTGGTCTCGTTGGACGCAACCATGGCGTTCGATACCCTTGAATGGGCATACCTCTTCGCAGTGCTCAAGAAGCTGGGTTTTGGGCCCAAGTTTATAGGATGGGTGCGCGTATTATACGCCGAACCGCTAGCACAAGTGTCGGTCAACAACAAGATGTCAGAGGTATTCACACTTGGTAGAGGGACCAGTCAGGGCTGCCCTCTGTCGCCATTGTTATTCACTCTCTCCCTTGAACCGCTCGCGGCCTGGATACACAGAGATATAGCCATCCGTGGACTCTGTTGGACTGAGGGCTGGGAGGACAGGATCTCGTTGTACGCAGACGATATCCTACTTTATCTTTCCTCCCCTGCACATTCCTTACAAGTGGTACTAGATATTTTTGCCAGTTTCGGAAGAAACTCAGGTTTTTTAATTAGCTGGAGCAAGTCAATGCTCTACATGCTCCATGGAACGGCCCCCCCCCCCCTCCCAAGAGACTGCACGATTCAGGTAGCGGAGGACGGTTTTCGGTATCTAGGTATATTTATAACCACTGATGTCGGGAAGCGATATGAGCGAAACCTGGTGCCTCCATTGCAGAGACTCCGAAGAGATGTAGATGTCTGGAAGAAGCTGCCCCTGTCCCTGCTTGGGAGAGCGGCGCTGTTTAAAATGATGGCATTGCCTAGATTCTTATATGCCCTCCAAAACTACACAGACATGGTACCGCAAGCCTTCTTTAAGGAGGTCGAGTCCCTGCAGAGAGAGTTACTATGGGATGGTAGACCTCGAATAGCTCTAGGCAAGCTCACGTTGGGGTGGTATGATGGGGGTATAGCCCTGCCAGACATCAGGAAGTACTATTGGGCAGCGCACTTGGCTGCGATGAACCAATGCCAGTACGGAAGCGGAGATGACCCTGCATACGGAATGGATGAGTGGTTGCTGCCGGGTGGTGACTTCACGAGATCACTTTACTCCCGACCTACTAGGTACAGGCACACAGGCCCCACTAAACACGCAGTCCAGATATGGCACGGGGCCAACAAAGCTTTGGGATGGGCCAATAAACTCACATTGGCCACCCCCCTCTGGGATACGGAACGATTGGGGACTCTGGGGAGAACCAAAGGGTTTGACAAGTGGGACCTCATCGGTATTTCGCATATTAGGGACATGTGGGGATGGGATGGAGTGGTGACGTTTGCTGCACTGCAACAGACATATGAAATGGCAGCATCAGAACACTTCCGTTATGCACAGATTCGGCATGCTCTGCAGGCCAACATCCCGTCAGGCACGGAGCTACTGAGGCATCACCGCTCGAGGACAGACTACTTGATGGACATCTACCAGACAAATGTATATCCCTCACGTACAAAAAAATCATCCACCACACCCCTGATCCCCTCACTACACTTAGGGAAAAATGGGTAAGGGATGGTCTAGAAGTAGACGATGAGGAATGGCAGGAGGCACTGTCCTCACCCAAAGAAGTGGCTATATCGGCAAAATTAAAACTAATACAGCTAAAGATTCTGCATAGAGTCTACCTCTCAGGGACCCAACTGATTCACATGGGGAGCAGTGTTGATGGGCTATGCAGGAGAGGATGTGGAATGCAGGGCGAATTCCTACACGTTCTCTGGGAATGCCCATTAGTTCAAGTCTATTGGCAGAAGATCCTGAAAGTTATGAGTACGGTGTGGGGGGTGCCCTTACTGCCTGAGGCCAAGAGATGCCTTCTGAATATTTGGGAGCCCGCGGATTTAAACGTAAAAGGAAGGCTATGGGTCACAGTTGGGCAGACGGTTGCCAAGTGCAACATAGCACAGTTATGGGGGGCCTCTGCACCACCTACGTTAAAGAAATGGAAGGAAGATATGGACTGGTGTATGGTTCATGAGAAAACTGTATACGTTGCACGGGGATGTCCCAAAAAATGGTTAGCAATTTGGACTAAATGGAATGTGTACCGTGGGGGGCTATGTGAACCACCTATTGTCTCGTCCCCAGAGGACCACTGTACAGTGTAAAGTGTAGGGCAAAGTATTGTAACTATGCCCGCTAAATGGAAAATTATGTACTGATACGTGTGACAAATGGATGCAAATGTAATATACGAGATGCAGAGCTGTATAACATGACCACTGTTTCTCTAAGTTAAATAAACAGTTTAAAAAAAAAAAAAACACGCTGCTGTAGACTAACAGCTTGATGTCTGATCTGCTAAATTTCAGTTAAATAATTCAGGAAAAAAAAGAAGACTTTATGCTCCTGATTTAGGGGAATATCCAATATATGAGAAACCTGTAGTGCAACCAAAATGGAAATATGTCAAAGATGCAATAGAGGTTCAAAAAAAGAAAACAAATTAAGAGAAATTTTAACGTGTAAAGAAAAAGAAAATAGAACGTTTTGATGACATTGTAGGTTACCAGTTAGAAAATAGTTCAGGCATCATTTGCTATGCTAATGTGATTCTGAATGTTGGGTTTTATCTACAGGATTTTCATCATGAAATCATGGGAAATCGTGAAAAAAGATTCTGTTATTTCCTACATCATGTATTTCAACAGTTGGGAACAGACAGAAGTAAAATTCATACTGCTTCTGGAATTCAACATCTTTTGGATGTTTTACTGGTTCTTTGACATTTTCTCTTAATATACAACAAGATGCACAAGAATTTCGAATCCTTATGCTTGGAGTATTAGAACATGAAGAAATACAGATTGATAACTTTTTTGGACTGAGTTATCAATGGGATCATAAATGTAAAGAGTGTTCATTTACTTCTACCACTGAAATACAAACAGAACGATTCATATACCTAACGATACCAGACTGCAAATCAGTACCTTTTAACAAATTGATAAAAACAGCTAATCGGGACATGAGATGTTCACATTGTAGATCGGAGATGTTGTATACATTACATATAGAAAGATTTTGAAAATATCTCATTTTATTGCTACAACGTTGTGGAGCAAATGGAAGGAAATTAGAAGCGAAAATAATGTTTTTTAATGCAAGTCAAATATCCATTTCAGGGAGAACTTTTACAGCAGCAGTGGCTATTATTTTCCATGATGGACTTACTACAACATCTGGACACTATACTGTTTATTTAAAGTGTAATAATATGGACTCATTGCAATGATGCCCTCGTGGAATTTAAACCTAGATTGCCTTATGAATTACCAAATTCATATTTGTTATTTTTAAAGCCAAAGTTTTGAGTACATCGTTCGGCCTATTGAAAAGATGTGAACAGAAAGTGGATATGACTAGAAACTATTAGTATTTATAATTAGTGTTTGGAATATTATTTGCACTAACTGATATTGCATTTGTAAAATTGTGTTTAAAAGAAAATACTTTATATATTTGTTGTCTATAGTGTACCAGATGTGAATGAGAGTCTACATTTCAGGAAATGTATTTTAAAAAACTAATTGAGTTAATGTAGATGAAGGAAGTAATTAACAAAAGTGTAGATAGGAAAACAAATAGCTACACATATTGATTTTGATGCTCTTCGCTGATCTGGGTCTTTTTTGCTACAATCAATTTGATTGGTTTTTTCCCCGCTGTTCAATGATGATACTTTATTAAAATCACTGTTTATGCTGAAGTTAAGTGGAATCTAAGAACAGCAAAAAAGGGAATCTTAAAATGTTATGTAATCCTACATTTATGCTGAGTTCCGGAAAATATAACATTATAATTTCTGTAATATATTGTCATTAAAAACAGTTTTTCTGTTTCTTCTTTATACTAGGTACTGTATAAGTTTCAAGAGTTTTACTGCTGTTTAGGACAATACTATTCTAAAATAGTTCTACTGAGTAATGTCTCTAAATTACTTAAAAGGTAAGAATACATAATATGATATGCATGATAACTTGATAAAATGTTTAAAGTTTAACTATTTGTTCTTTGTTTCTAATGTAAATAATGTTGAACCTTTACACTATTTACAAACTATCACCATGTTGCTGATGTAATCAGCCGGACAGTCATAATTTCACACAAACACTACCTGTGCTCTCATCTCTTCTCTCTAGCACAACTCTTGCACTAATAGGATAACCCAGGCATTATCCTTGCATTCTCTCTTTCAGACAAGCACAACCTAATCACCCAGGCAGTACCCCTGTACTCATACATTCACTCAGGCCTAACTCTTGCACTTAACATTTCACTCAGATACAACCCATGCACTCATCCATTCTCTCAGGTACTAGATATGTACTCATGTAATATTCCAGAAATTGCTCTTGCATTCATCCTTTTATAAATACACTACCCATGCGCTGATCTAGGCAACCATATATTACTCTTGCAGTTATGCAATCACCTAGGCAGTACCTCTGCACTTAAAAAATTACCCATGCACTGCCCACATACTCATGCAATCCCTCAATAACTATTCTTGCACTCAAGCATTCAGTGAGGCACTCCCATGCACTTGTGCAATCAAAGAAGGCGCACACATATCACATATCTAATCACTCAGGCATTAGCCATATATTCATGCAATCACCCAGAAATGACACGTCAAACAGGTACTACCCATGCACTCATCTATTCACTCATGCACTACATATGCACTCATGCAATCGCCCAGGCATTACCCTTACACTCAAAGTTTCACTCAGTACTTCTCATACACTCATCCAATCACTCAGGCAGTACCATTGCATTCATTCATTCACCCAGGCACTACCCTTGCACTCATCTATTAACTCAGGTACTACCCATGCACTCATGCAATAACCCAGGCACTGCCCATGCACTCATGCACTTAAGGACACATTACCTATATAAAAATCCAATTAATCAGGCATTACCTATGGAGTCATGCAATCACACAGGCACTACTCTTGCACTCAACCATTGACTCAAGGACAATGTATGTGCTCATCCATTCACTCAGGCACTGCATATGCACTCATCCAATCAAGCAGGCACTAGAGTTGGACTAATCCATTCAGTCAAGTACTACCCATGCACTCATCCTTTTCCTAAAGCACTACCCATGCACTCATGCAATGACCCAAGCATTAGCCTTGAACTCATACTTTCACTCAGGTATTATCCATGCACTCATACAGTCACCCAGGCACTTCCACTTCACTAATGCAATCACCCAGGCACTACTCCTACACTTATGCAATCGCCCAGGCACTACTCATGCAGTGATGCAATCACTCAAGCACTATTCTTGCACTCAACCATTGACTCAGGAACTATCCATGCACTCATCCATTATCTCAGGCAGTACCCATGCACTCATCCAGTGACCCAGGCATTGCCCTTGTTCTCTTCTTTTCACTCAGACAGTACCCATGCACTAATCCAATCACGCAGGCACTACCCATGCACTCATTCAATAACCCAGGCACTACCCTTGCACTCATCCATTCACTCAGATACTACCCATGCACTCATCCAAACACCCAGGCAGTACCCTGTACTCATGCAATTACCCAGGCAGTACCCATGTACCCTTGCCATCACGCAAGCACTACTCTTGCACTCAACCATTCATTCAGGCACTACCCAAGCACTCATCCATTCTCTAAGGCACTACCCATGCACTCATCCAATGAGCCAGGCATTACTCTCGCAGACATCCTGTTATACAGACACTACCCATGCACTGATCTAAGCACACATACATTACCCTTGCACTCATGCAATCACCCAGGCATTAGCCATGCACTCATGCAATCACTCAGACACTACCCATCTAATCATCCATTCCCCCAGCCACTACCCATGCACTCATCTAGTGACCAAGGCATTACCCTTGAACTCATCCGTTCTCTCAGGCCCTACCCATGCACTCACCCAATGACTCGGGCATTACCCTTGTACTCATCCTTTCACACAGGCAGTACTCATGCACTCATCCAATCACTCAGGCACTACCCATGCACTCATGTAATAACCCAGGGGCTACCCATGCACTCATCCGTTCACTCAGGCACTACCCATGCACTCATGCAATCTCCCAGGCAGTACCCCTCCACTCATGCAATCACCCAGGTAGTATTTTTGCACTCATGCAATTACTCAGGTACTAACCATGCACTCATGCAATCACTCAGGCATTACTCTTGCACTAAATTATTTGCAAAGGCACAACCCATGTACTCATCCATTCTCCCAGGCACAGCCCATGCACTCATCCAGTAACCCAGGCATTTCCCTTGTATTCATCCTTTTACTCAGGCAGTAGTCATGCACTCATCCACTAACCCAGGCATTACCCTTGTACTCATTATTTCACTCAGGCAGTAGTCATGCACTCATCCAATCACTCAGGTACTACCCATGCACTCATTTAATAACCCAGACCCTACCCATGCACTCATCCATTCACTCAGGCACTGCCCTTGCACTCATGAAATCTCCCTGGCAGTACCCCTCCACTCATGCAATCACCCAAGTAGTATTTTAGCAGTCACGCAATTACCCAGGCACAAACCATGCACTCATGCAATCACTTAGGCACTACTCTTGTGCTACATTATTCACTCAGGCACTACCCATGCACTCATCCAGTAACCCAGGCAATACACTTGTATTCATCCTTTTACTCAGGCAGTACCCATGCATCATCCAATGACCCAGGCATTACCCTTGTACTCATCCTTTCACTCAGGCAGTATTCATGTACTCATTCAATCACTCAGGCATACCCATGCATTGATTCAATAACCCAGGCCCTACCCGTGCCCTCATCCAGTAACCCAGGCATTTCCCTTGTATTCATCCTTTTACTCAGGCAGTACCCATGCACACATCCACTAACCCAGGCATTACTCGTGTACTCATCATTTCACTCAGGAAGTACTCATGCACTCCTCCAATCACTCAGGTACCACCCATGCACTCATTTAATAACTCAGGCCCTACCCGTGCACTCATCCATTCACTCAGGCACTATCCATGCACTCATGCAATCTCCCTGGCAGTACCCCTCCACTCAAGCAATCACCCAGGTAGTATTTTTGCACTCATGCAATTACCCAGGCCCTACCCATGCACTCATGCAATCACTCAGGCACTACTCTTGCGCTAAATTACTCACTCAGGCACTACCCATGTACTCATCCATTCTCTCTGGCACTACCCATGCACTCATCCAGTAACCCAGGCATTACCCTTGTATTCATCCTTTCACTCAGGCAGTACCCATGCACTCATCCAATCGCTCGGGCACTACCCATGCTTTCATTCAATCACCCAGGCACTACCCTTGCACTCATCCATTCAATCAGGCACTGCCCACACACTCATACAATCTCCTAGGCAGTACTCCTGCACCCATCTACACTCTCAACCTCACCCTCATTCCATAGATGACCTCACCGCCCACTATAGCTCAGTGACGACTGATGTTCATGACCAAATCGCCCATGTCAAACTAAAGAGCTCTAGACAAATCCAATCCAGATCCTGGTTCAACTCAGACCTTAATAATGAGAGGAGACACCTAAGACTGACCAAAAAGCTATGGAGACAGAGCCCCTCACCGGCACACCGCGCACTCCTCAGGTTTGCACGTCTCTCCTAAAAAATCATATCTTTAGGGAAAAATCCACTTTCTTTCGTAATCAACTTGACAGTACAAAGAACAGACCAAGGGAGCTCTTTAATATAATTAAACAACAAACCACCTCACCTCCCAACATGAAACAATAGCCAGCAATAAACGCTATGAAGGAATAGCCATCTTCCTCTCTGACAAAGTTTCAAAAATCAAATGATCGTTTAGCCAAGACACAAGACTATCACCCCAGCTTAATTACTCCCCTGACATGCAAATATCCATGGAAACTTTCCCAAAACTCAACTAATGACTGAGATGCCCCAAGAAATACCCAAACCAACATTGATTTCTACCACCTAAAAAACGATGCTAAGTGGACAGATTTTAAACTGATGACAGAAGGAGAAGTCTTCAAAATAATTGCAAACTTGAAGCCCATATCCCATACTACTGACACTCTCCCCTCCATCCTAGAACAGAACCTCAACCACATAATTTCTCCATTTTGGACAAAAATCATCAATGCCTTTGTCTTACCTGGCCACATTCTCAAATCCCTCCAACTAGGCCAAGTCACACCCATTCTTAAAAAAACAGATACTGACCCTAATGACTTCAATTACCTCAGACCAATCACCAACCTTCCCTTCCTGTCTAAAACAATCGAGACATGTGTCCTGCTAAAACTCAACCAGCACACAGATGAACTGAACCTTCAAAACACCTTCCAATCGGGCTTCAGGAGAGGCTGCAGACACTGAAACTGCTTTGCTTAATATTCCAGATGCAAAAGGAACAAACGATGGATAGAATGCTGAACAATGCAAACATTCACCCCAGTCGCATTGATCTCGGTTTAATCCACTGTTCTTTTGTTGCCCACGCCACTCCAGTTTGGACCCAGCAATATTCAAAACAGTCTCGACCCTGCTGCTCATAGGAACAGTCAAACCCGAACTGCCAAGCCAGGTCCCCCCTGGACCGCAAACAACCATCCTGGGACCGGCTTCAGGGCATCACCCCCTCATCTTCCAGGCTAGCTTGAATCCAGTGGCACAGTGAGCACAGGACCCATGTCAGGGCATACCCCTATCATTTAGGGTGACAAAAGCAAAAGGAACAAAGATGGATGGAATGATGAACAATGCAAACGTTCACCCCCAGTCACAAAGATCTGTGTTTAATCCATCTTTCTTTAGCTCACCAGCCACCCCAGTTTGGACTCAGCCATATGCAAATAAGTCTTGACCCTGTTCCTCATAGGAACAGTCCAGCCCAATCTGCCAAGTCAGGTCCTCCCTGGAGTGGAAACAAGCATCCTGGGAACGGTTTTGGTGCATCACCCTCCTCAGCCAGGCTAGCTTGAATCCAGTGGCACAGTGAGCAAGGGACCCACATCTGGGCATACACTTCCCACTTAGGGCAACAAAAGCAAAAGGAACAAATGATGGACGGAATGCTGAGCAATACAAACATTCACCCCCAGTCACAAAGATATGGGTTTAGTCCATTGTTCTTTTGCTTGCCATACCACCCCAGTTTTGATCAAGCCATATGCAAATCAGTCTTGACCCTGTTCCTCATAGAAATAGTCCAGCCCGAATTGTCAAGCCAGTTCCTCTCTGGGCTGGAAGGAAGCACCCTGGGACAGGTTAAGGGGCTTCACCCTCATCAGATAGGCTAGCGTGAATCACGAGGTGCAGTGAGCACAGGACCCACATCTGGACATAACCTTCCCATTTAGGGCGACAAATGCAAAAGGAACAAATAATGAACGGAATGCTGAACAATGAAAAAATTCACCCCCAGTCACAAAGATCTGGGTTTAATCCATTGTTCTTTTGCTCACCACGCCATCCCAGTTTGGACCAGCCATTAGCAAATCAGTCTTGACCCTGTTCCTCATAGGAACAGTCCAGCCTGAAGTTCCAAGCCAGAACCTCCCTGGACCAGAAACAAGCATCCTGGGACCGGCTTCTGGGCATCACCCCTCATTAGCCAGGCTAGCTTGAATCCAGTGGCGCAGTGAGCACAGGACCCACATCTGGACATAACCTTCCCATTTAGGGCGACAAATGCAAAAGGAACAAATGATGGACGGAATGCTGAACAATGAAAAAATTCACCCCCAGTCACAAAGATCTTGATTTAATCCATCGCTCTTTTGCTCACCATGCCACCCCAGTTTGGACCCAGCCATATGCAAATCAGTTGACCCTATTTTACATAGTAGCAGCCCGAACTGCCAAACCTGGGCCTCCATGGACTGGAAACAAGCATCCTGGGACCGGTTTCAGTGCATCACCCCTCTTCAGCCCAGCTAGCTTGAATCCAGTGGATTTGTGAATATTTCCGATGACATTCACAAATCCTTAGCTGAAGGTGGCTCATACCTCCTGATCCTACTTGACCCATCGGTCGCATCTGATATGGTAAACCATCCAGCTTTACCCAAGCCCCACAAAAATTGCACTGGTATCAATAGCACTGTCTTCAAATGGTCCACATCCTACGTGCAACATCGTTCTCAGCAAATACAAAGCAGCAGTTGTCTCTCGAAGCCTGAACCAGTTCCACAAGGTGTTCCTCAGGTTCAATCCTTTCTCCAGCCCCATTTAATCTTATCATGTAACCCAAATAATTTTTCTGAAATAGGCAGGGGTGAAATCTCACCTACATGATGAGGACACACAGCTCTACTACATCACCTAGAGACATCCTCCATTTGAATGCCCCATTAAACAAGATACAAAACTAGTTGAACACCGACCACCTAAAACTGAAACCCAGCAAAACTGCTAAAAAAAAATTACCTACCAATCCAAGAATTGCTCAAGAACTTGAAAGCACTAGACTGCTCTCTTTCACTTTTTAACTCTATAAAATCCTTGAGTATCCCCCTGGACAGAAAAATGTCATTGAAGGAGCACATCAACAACTCAGCCAAATGAGCCCTTTTCACACTAAACACCTAAAAAAATCAAACATTTTATCCCCCAAAGATCTTAAGACTGTAGTGCAATCACTTGTCCTCTCTACACTGGAATATGGCACCACCTTCATCATTGGAACTCCAAAAAGTCACCTTGCACCCTTGAGAGCCACTCTCAATGCGGCAGCCAGACTCCTCACAAGAATAAAGCGGTTTGATCCCATCTCACATGCCCTTAAGAGAGGCAACTGGCTTCCCATTGAAGGAAGATGCATCTTCAAGACAGCCTGCATCACCCACAAAGCCCTTCATACAAAATAACCCAAATACCTAGAAACCAAACTTTCGAGAGCAGGTAGAGTCCAGGCACTGAGAAGTTCCAACTCAATTCTTCTCATACACCCTAATCTGAAAATGAAATCCACCCAGGCACGCGCCTTATCAGGAAATGCCCCCAGGATATTGAACTCACTCCCCAAATACCTCAAATGCAACCCCTACTTTTCTTGCTTTAAAGAGACCTCAAATATCTGCCACTTAAAAACTACTTCAACATGCATACAAGTTGATCCATGTTTCCCAAATACCTTACCCCCATCTACAGACTCTTTTGTTGCGGTCTCCTGACCCAGTCAGTTCTTACTTTGGCACTAATATCATTACCTTAATGCTGCATTGTTGTGTACTTTTCTTGATGGTTCTCACTATTTTAATGATGTTTTGTATATACTTCCCTTTGACTTCATTTGATCCACACATATCCTCACATATATCTCAAATTAATCTATCGTCAAAACTTGTAAAGCGCTCTAATACCTTCGGGTCTAACTAGCACTGTATAAAACTATAAAATAATATAAGAATACGAATAATAAAGCAACAAGGTTCATACAACACCGTGTAGAATGAACAGGCTTCAAGTTTTAATAATGTCTTTGTTAAACCTGGAGGTGGCCTTGCAAGGAGTGGGAGAAGACACAGGTGTTGGAGAGGGTTCATAGATAAGGAAGGTGCACTCTGGTAGAAGTAAATCGAAACAAGACAACTATAGTCCATAAATCTTCTTTTTATTTGAACTTGTTTTTGAAAGGACTGGCACACAGCCAACATGTTTCGTTCAAGAAAACTTCGTCAGGGCTGGAGTATACATGAAAACATAAATGTATATATACACAAAAGTACCATCAAAGAAAATAAAGAAAAATAAAGGAATGCTTAGTTACTTTAAAGAAACATTCAAAACCACATACACATAAAATTACGTGAGTGGCTATATGTGTGTAACACGTGTCACGTAGCTGTACACACACAGAAATGGAGAAACAGTTTTGGTGAGAGTACCTCTCACATGTCTTACCCTAGGCACAAACCCTACATGCCCCAAGGAAGGGAAATGGAAGGGAGACCTTTGTTGTCAGACTCTGGAGGGGAGGTAAAAAACAACAACATAATAATGACATAGAGTCAACAGGCGACATTGTTCTCAAAGGAGCTTTTAGATTCTCCCAAATCGGCTCAGTCGCACTAATTACATTCACACATGAATTCATTTCCTTACTGCATCAAGGTGCGTCACCCGTGATATCACCTAGGTGTGTTCATCCGTCCTTCCCGACGTTAACTGAGCAGGGGGAGAGCCATGGTTTAAATAGTGCTCCTAATTGGACAAGGGAAGTAAATTATTCCCGTGATCTGCTTAAGTGCCTACAATGGTGTGGGTTTCGGTGTCCCCGTATGTATCATAGGAAAATTGCAGAGCAATAGCCTGACCTGCTCGTAGCGTAGCTGGTGATCTCCTAAAGCCGGCTCCCAAGATCCGGTGTCCGAGTTGGCCGTTCTATCAGAGGGACAGGCACTGGCCTGGCTGTGGGCACTGCCTCGCTGCTAACCAATCCCAAATTATGTCGAGGCCGGGATCGGCTGGAGTTGCGCACGTTAGGGTCAGGCATGTCTGACTAGCGCGTGTAAAGAAAGCGTCCACCAATGACGTGGGGGGAATTTATCACATGGGCGGGACCCAAAGTCTACATGAACTCCTAATTTAAAAGAGTTCTGTTTACCGTACTACAAGAAAATGCGCTCACCTATCTGAATACAAGGGAGCGAGTGCTAGCACTTCTCTCGCTTTTGTTACAGGGGCCCGATATAGCAGCACTGCTGCAAAACCAGCCCCTCGCCTCCAGGGAAACGCCTGGTGCCTGCTACGGCCAGTCCAACCCTGTTCTTGTTTGTCAAATTGAGCTCCTGCCATTATGTATCAAGGAGCTATGGTGCCCTTATTATAATGTCATTTGTTATGGAACATTTGTATAGCACTTTCTACCTCTTTGTTTGGCGCTGAAGCACTTCCCTACATAGGTAGCACTGTACATCTTGTTAGTTTTTATATTTCCTTTTCCTACTTGTGAGGTAAGTAGGTTATTATATGTTTTGGTTGTGCGACCTCACTGTGTAAGAAACTCACAAACCTGTCTTTGGTCCAGCCAAATTTGTTTGCCAAACCTTAGCTCAACCATTGGAAGCTGTAAGTTCCACAGTCAGGCTTTGTCAAAGGAACAAATGCAAAGTATTTATAGATACCAAAACAGTTAAATGAGAAAGAAACATAATACAAAGAAAATCTGATACCAATTTATAAAAATAGCTCTTATTTTTATGAATTTTTAGACAACAAAATGAAACAAATCCACCAGAGGGTTCCTGAGATTTACATTATTAAGCAAATAATAAATCAGTACTTCTCGTTCAAATTGTAAAAAAGCATTGGCATCTACAGAGAATAGCGGTTACCTGTAAAACTTTACTAATTTTGTGCTCGAATAATCCAGGAGATTTTAGTTACCAAATCTGACAAGGAGCGAGACACAGGGGTCTATGAGGGTTGGCAGGACAGATACCATGCAGCCAAAGCAGCCTCCAGTCCCGTTCCAGGTTCTATGACGAAACACCCATAGACATCAATGGAGTGATCCTGATGCAAGGGATACAGGATGCAGAAGAGGCTGAAGGATACTAAAGATGCTGATCCGGTGACTGAGGTCTTCCTGTGGCCACTGCTCGGTCCATGAACATGGTGAGGTGACTTTAGACACAGGAATCATTTGATGTCCCTTGATGTTCAGCCAAAAAACTGTTGCAACTGGTTTACTGGTCTACTGGTCTCCAGGTACAGCGATCCCCATGGTTCCCTTTAACTGAGGCTGGTGTCTGTCTTGGGTAACCAAACTGCCCTCTGATGACTCTCCCGAGTCCAGAAGAATTGGGTGCCACTTTTGAAGGTCGATAATTGATCTTCCAGGCTTTGGTGGGCAGCAGCGGTAAGGCAATCTTGGCCACCGATTCACTAAGGCAGGCTGCTTTAACTTTTGTGGCCCTATAGCAGTAACCGAATGTCACCAACTGACTCTTGGAATCACTCTTGGAATCACTTCTTCTGTCTGTGGCTCAGCGACACCTTTTGCTTGAGCAGGGCACCACAAGTACAGTCCTTTCTATGCTAGCCCAAGGATCAGCAGTTGCAGTCTATTCTTTGGTGCAGACTTTCTTTGCTGGTCCAGGGAACAGCAGAGCAGCCCTTCTTCAGTCCTCACTCCAGTGCAGACATGATCTGTGATCTAGGTATCAGGGGTGGCAATTTTATGCCCAGGACTTGCCTTCAGGGGATGCGGTGGCTACTAGCCAATGAGCTACCAGGTCCCCTCCCACCTGATGACAACTTCTTATCAAGTATTTGCGCCTAGATGCCCCAGAGCAATGCAATATTCTGCCCAAATCACAAGATGGCAAAACCCTTCTCTCTGTGTATGGTGTTCGGTAGCCCACCCTAGAGACATGTCTACCTAAGGGCTACACTGACATGGGAAAACTGGTTTGACAACTGTTTCCTTCTTTGTTTCCCTGATATCAACCTGCCCACCAGAACCAAACAGCAGCCCCTTTTGTGTGTGTCCACCATTTGACCTTCAAAGGCGGATCCCCTCTGAAGATTGCCTTTTGGGCTGACACCCTGTTTGGCCTTCCTGCTAGGAACAGATAAAACCTCTTACAATGACAGGTCCTTTGTCTTCCTTCCTCAGAGTCTTTCATACCTCCTCCCAGGAGGGCAGAAGGCTGTGCCTGGTCAGCAACTGTAAATGGTCACTGGAAAACTAAAGCAGCAGAGTGGCAACTTTCTAAAATTGCCATTTAATTAAAAGTGACATTAAATTCGACTTGGGTATCAAGTCGGGTTTAATGTAACTATTCTTTTGATACCTTGAAGTACCAACTTTAGTAGTTCCATTCAAAGGTCAGCACAGCTAAGTTGTCAATGTAAAAACATGTACTAGCTATTGGGGCTACCAGCCTTTCTACATCAAAAAAATGAAAAATTGGGGGTTTTAGTGTGAGGGCATATATATATAAAAATCTCCTACTATTTAATATACAGTACCCTACCTTAGGACTAAATAGGCCTGCCTTTGGGGGTTGCATACATCTTAACAAGCATTTGCAATGCAATCGGTCTCGTACTAGTGAAAGTTAGAGCTATTGGCATGCAAAGGACACTGTTTTTTAGTTATGTTTTTTTGTTTACAGTGGAGTGATTTTTTGACCTATGTTAAGAGAGACAAAGGAAAGGGAAGGGAGAGGAAATAATTAAAAGCAGGGGTGGGACTAGTAGTGCTGTAAAAGAAAGAGGAAAGATGGATTTTGAGCATATGTAAAGTGCCCCTGTAGCACTGAAATTACACCACTGCACAAGTGAATAGAAAGATTAAACACGGGTGAGCACCTACCTGAATATTGTATTTAATCTGTATTGTTAGTAAGTTTTTGAATATTATTCAGGTTTTATGTAAGCTTTCCTGTGTCCTTTTGGAATGTGTAGGCGGTAAGAGCGTGGGAAGTTAGCAGCAACTAGTCAGTATGGTGGGTAAAAGGCCGGCTGCGAGGTTCATGCACAGCAGGTAGTCTCGATGCCGTGGTCAGAAAACCCCAGGTAATGTGGACTCCCGGGGGCAACAGAGGGAGCTCCGTCCGGGAGCTCCCGGGCTAAGTATTGCCTTTTTGGCGAAATATCCCTGAAAGTGACCCATCTCGACTCCAACACACCCAGGGATCGGTTGGCTGCAGCACCGCGATTCTCCAGTGCCACCTGGCTGCTGTCCCCGCCAGTGATGAAGAGGAGCCGCAGATGGCATCGGCGGAGCTGCGCCATCACTGCTGCCGAGGCTGATATACTGCCTGTGGCTGCCGGCACCTCCCCACACTACACATGGTGAGCGCGGGCACTCTCGGAGACCCCCAGCACTTCAGCGAGCCTCGCCTAGCCACTCACGGTGCGGGAGATCGGATCGGAGTTGGCAGCTGTCGATGTGCTTCTTGAGGAGAGATCGCAGCGCTGGATGCATGGGGTCTCCACTGTCTGCTGTCACGCACCGCGGGATGGTAGACGGTGAGCGGGGGCACTGCTGATAACCCTGGGTTCCCCCAGATGTTCTGGTATTGACCGTGGGGGGCTCCGATGACCTGTCCCCCCACCGGCCTTAAACTCTCTGGGTCAGATGCGCGCTTGCTGAGCACAAGATGGCGGAGTGCACCTCGGCAGCACTTGCTGTTTAACGGTGGTTCCATGTTCCCTCCTCCTTCATGGATTTTGGCCTGAATTCATCACTGTTCCCAGCGGGGCAGGCAACGTGCGGGACACTCTTCTATTTCGGTCTCTGTGGTCCCTACCTATTCAGAGGCTCACTCCAGTTCTCGGCTCTCCTTGATGCGCTGGTCGTCAGCCTGCTCCCCTCCGACCCCACTTAATGGAACTCTGCTCACCTGGTTTTTTGGGTCTTGACCTGGTTGCATCTTGCCATTTTGAGATGGTTTCCATCGATGTCCACGACCCGGGTCCGTCATTTTGTTTATTCTTGTCCTTTCCTTTGGTACATTGGATTCCATCCTGCCGACCTTCAGACATTTCTCTTTTGCTGGACTGCCTTATCTCTTTCTTGCCCTCAGATCCCCCTATCTCCTATCACCAATCTCAGCCTCTGACTCTTCTCCCCAACCTACCGCTCTCTACCCCTTTTGATTTTTTATTTCTCCGTTCACTCTGTAAATATGTAATATATACTTGTCCAAGCCTGCTGGCAAAATGTTATCCTGAGAAAATCTACTATATATATATATATATATATATATATATATATATATATTTTCCAACCAAACGCCCTTGCGCTCAGGAATGCACTCGACAATGCTCTCTCAGTGATTGCCTCGATGCAGCACACATTTCCTCCGTCCATCAATTATGACCATGCCCGACGCGTTTCGAGGCCAGCGCCTCTTAGTCATGGGCTTCACACAGAGGCATAGAAAATCTCACCTGTTTGTTACTCAATTTATTACGAGAAACCGGCTTTAGTGGGCGTGGCTTACAGTAAACGCCACATTGCATGCTGGTTAATGCAGTTCAACAGGTAAGTACAGTATTCATCCTTTAGTAGGCTCCATGCCTCGAGGCAATCACTGAGAGAGCATTGTCGAGTGCATTCCTGAGCGCAAGGGCGTTTGGTTGGAAAATAATACACGCGGCTTCCCGAGCTGCGGAAACAGGAGGTGCACCATTTTACGATTGGGTGAAAGGCTGTGGAGGACAATGATTCCTTTCCATGAGGCACAATGTTCTGTTGCAAAAGAAAGCGCACAATGCCAGAAGTCCCTACCTACCAAAGGATACTAAAAGCTGTTAATTTACGCAGAGGCATGGAGCCTACTAAAGGATGAATACTGTACTTACCTGTTGAACTGCATTAACCAGCATGCAATGTGGCGTTTACTGTAAGCCACGCCCACTAAAGGCGGTTTCTCATAATAAATTGAGTAACAAACAGGTGAGATTTTCTATGCCTCTGTGTGAAGCCCATGACTAAGAGGCGCTGGCCTCGAAACGCGTCGGGCATGGTCATAATTGATGGACGGAGGAAATGTGTGCTGCATCGAGGCAATCACTGAGAGAGCATTGTCGAGTGCATTCCTGAGCGCAAGGGCATTTGGTTGGAAAATATATATATATATATATATATATATATATATATATATATATATATATATATATATATTACCTACTGGCAGTCGCCAGTAGGTAGTTATAGTTAGAACCTATTTTCCAGAGGAAATCCGCAACATTCTATTTGGAATAACGTCGGCGCCGATTGACAAATCTTCGCGAAATTCTCCAAACTTTTGGCCAGCTCCGGTGCGCTCCTATCCTGAAAATTTCACGGTGATTCGTCAAGCGGGGGCCGAGAACAAAGGGGGTCCCAAAACACATTTTCCTCTCGCATTTTCCCATAGGACCTGTTGACGCAGCTACAGCCCGAACTGCTGAACGGAATTACACCAAATTTGGCAAAGAGGTAGTCCTAAGCTCAGACTCGTGCCTTTTGCTTAAATGGTGTAAATCCGTTCAGTAGTTCCTGAGAAAATTAGAGTTAAAAAGATAGACATATCTGGGCGGAGCCTAACCACACATCTCATCGTGAGATCTGATTGGCTGTCAGTACTTCATCCAAGAAGTGTTGGCAGCTATCTTGGGACCAATATATATGATAGCACCTCATTAAAAAGCATTGCAGTTAATAGAAGGTTTTAAGACTTTAGTTACATTATAAATCATTTGTTGATGGTACCATACTCATTTAAGGAATTGTGGTGTGTTTTAAGGTGATTTTACCACGTGAAAAAGCCTTCTGCTGTGATATCATGAATCATGTTTGAGAGAAAACTATTTTCTCATGCGTTTACCACAGAGGTTTGGAAGATGATCTATAAGCTAAACTGAGAGCATATTTTCTGTAACTTCACATTATCTTTCTCAGTCATGTGAGAATGAAGTCTGACATTCTCAGTAGAACATGTACATCCAACAAGGGCAGAGACTGTCAGTTGATTCCTTTGTGTTCTACTGTAGCTTCCCAGAGTGTTCCAAAGAACAACTAGAGCGCTAACAGTCCTACTTATGAAAAACGTATGGCACACCTGAAGCCACCTTGATTGGAATAAAGTGGTAACTCTTAAAACATTTAATTTAAAAAGGAAGAAAATTAGGGGGTTCATTTTGCCATAGAAAGTATGATTAGTGCTGCAGAAAGAAAAATTAGGGCACATTTTGAGTGACTTCTCAAATCCTCTTCTATTTCATTAAAAAATTCTGCAATGCAGACTGAAGCATGCACTTTCAATGCCAGCAGCAGACTTCCCTGGTGAGCAGTAGCGTTACTACAGTGATCTAATGAGCAACTAGAGTGCTAACATTCTGAATTTATGGCAAATGTGTGACACATCTGAATGCCTTCTTGATGGAACCAAAGTAAAAAAAATGAAAGTATTTCCTACTGAGGAGACTGTAGTAAATGAGGAAATTAGGAAACTTCATAACAAATAAATCTCCCAAGATGGACACCAGAGACAAAAGAGCCCAAACGTAGCACAAATATCACCCAGATGTAGCCCAAATATAACCCAATGTCAGAATGTCCCAGGGTGTTCTTAAGAACAACTAGAGCGCTTACTGTCTTACTTATGACAAAAGTATGGCACACCTGAAGCCATCTTGATTGGAATAAACTAGTAACACTTAAAACATATAATTTAAAAAGGAACACAATGAGGGGGTTCATTTTGCCATAGAAATTATGATTAGTGCTGAAGAAAGAAAAATTAGGGCACATTTTGAGTGACTTCTCAAATCCTCTTCTATGTCATAAAAAAATTCTGACATGCAGACTGAAAAATGCACTTTTAATACCAGCAGCAGACTTCCGTGGTGAGCAGTAGTTTTACTACAGTGATCTAATGAGCAACTAGAGTGCTAACATTCAGAATTTATGGTAAATGTGTGACACATCTGAATGCCTTCTAGATGGAACCAAAGTAAAAAACTGAAAGTATTTCCCACTGAGGAGACTGCAGTAAATGAGGAAATTAGGAAACTTCATAAAAAATAAATCTCCCAAGATGGCCACCAGAGACAAAAGAGCCCAAATGTAGCCCAAATATCACCCAGATGTAGCCCAAGTATAGCCCAATGACAGAATGTCCCAGAGTGTTCTTAAGAACAACTAGAGCGCATACTGTCTTACTTATGACAAAAGTATGGCACACCTGAAGCCATCTTGATTGGAATAAACTGGTAACACTTAAAACATTTAATTTTAAAAGGAACACACTGAGGGGGTTCATTTTGCCATAGAAATTATGATTAGTGCTGAAGAAAGAAAAATTAGGGCACATTTTGAGTGACTTCTCAAATCCTCTTCTATTTCATTATACAATTCTGATATGCAGACTGAAACATGCACTTTTAATACCAGCAGCAGACTTCCGTGGTGAGCAGTAGCTTTACTACAGTGATCTAATGAGCAACTAGAGTGCTAACATTCAGAATTTATGGCAAATGTGTGACATATCTGAATACCTTCTTGATGGAATCAAAGTAAAAAAATGAAAGCATTTCCTACTGAGGAGACTGCAGTAAATGAGGAAATTAGGAAACTTCATGACAAATAAATCTCCCAAGATGGCCACCAGAGACAAAAGAGCCCAAATGCAGCACAAATATCACCCAGATGTAGCCCACATGCAGCCCAATGACAGAAGTGTGCAAAACACTTATTTGTTGTGTATTTGCAGTTTGATATAGTGCAGACTTGTCAGGTACTGGAGTGCTTTACATGAGCATTGGTTACATCACACAAGATCAAATTCATATTGGTTGTAGACATGGGAGATTAAGTGATTTGACCAGAATCACAGAATGTTGAGCTGGAGCAGAAACTCCAAACTGGTTTCCCAGTTGCAAAGTCTGTAGCTCTGGAAGTAAGACCACATCCTCTCCCTAAGTGCAACATTTAATCAAGTGTTCAACGGGATAAAAAAAACGTAAAGATTACAAATAATTTTAAAGTTCTTTGTCGCTATTTGAAAACTCAGAAAATACGTCCTCATTTTAGTTTTTTTGAGCACTAACCATAATTTTGATGCAAATAAGACCCTCTCATATATGTAATTTCTCAAGGAAATGCTCTAGGTATTACAGTTTTGATTACATCAAGATGACGTCAGGCGTTCCATACTTTTGTAATAAATATAGAATGTTAGCAATCTAGTTGTTCATTGGGATACTGTTGAGAGGCAGAGGCCAGGGGCACGGACTCTGAAAATTGAAGGCAGGTAGGAGAGTGCAGAGGCAACAATTTGACCACACTGGGCAGGCAGGAAGGGCAGTGGCAGCACAACAGCCTATGGAGGGCAGTGGAAAGGGGGGCAGGGCAACAAACCAACAACACAGGACTGGCAAGATGGCTGTGGCAATATAATAGACCATTGTGGGCAGAAGGAAGAGGCAGTGGTAGTACAACCATACATGCCAACAGACCCGTTTCAGCCAGCAAACGTCCAATGTTTTTAAGCTCAAATGGGCTTTATTTGATCTGTCTCCTGTCTACAATCTCCTCTTTTTCAATGTAACTCAAAGGGGAAAATCAATACCCCAGTTTTTTTTCAAAATCTCCCTCTTACCAAGTTCAAAATGTTCGCAAGTATGCTACATTGGATCATGGTAGGCACATGGACTCGGATAACAGAGGACAGGAGGGACATGGAGAGGTGCACCAAACTGACCCTACAGGGCAGGCATCAGGGTTTGCAGCAGCACAATACACCACACAGGGCATGCGGGACGGGCGTGCAGCACAACAATCTATAGAAAGCAATAGGGAGAGGATAGGACCATACACATGGACAACAGAGAACAGAGGGGAAATAGGCAATGGTAGCTAGCCGACCATAATGGACAGACAGGAGCTGCAGGATAACAAACCATAAAGGGCAGGAGGGACGGATCAGGGGCATTACAATGGAACAGACAAGCCAGGAGGGAGGGAATAGGGATCTGCACATGGAAACAGAGGGCTGGGGGGAAGGGGGCAGGGCAGGAGCAGCAAGATGACCATGGAGGTTAGGCAGGATGGGCACTAGAAACAAGACACACCATGGAGAGCAACAGTGAGACTATGATGGCATACACACAGACCATGGAGGGAAGGTGGGAGGGGGTCAGGGGCAGCTAGCCGACCACACAGGGAAGGTGGGAGGGGCCATGGTAGCACAGAAGACCATGCATGGCAAGCGGGAGGGTTAGTGGCAGCACAATGGCTATGATGGGCAAGAAGGAGGGTGCAGGAGCATGCACAAAGGACCATGGAGCATAGAAGCAAAATGTAATGCCGTGAAAAGGGTAGGTGGACGCAGTGTTATATAGAACATAGTCCTGAGAGCACAATTGAAAATGAAAACTAGATATAGTATATGGTATAAACTATGCACCAAAAAGTGTGATATAAGATGAACCGGGCGTGAAATATATTATGCAATACATTGTGCGCAATGACAGATTCATTGGAGAGCGCGAGATAGCACAGGCACTAGCGCGTGCTATGCGATATGCACCTTGGAGTGTAATATGCACAGGGCAGTGCTGTGTAACCTAACCAGTCTCTTAAGTTGTAATATACAATATGTGCTGGGGAGTGTAACGTTGCATATGAACTGTGACAAAGATATGGATCCCAGATTGTAATATGTATGCATTGGGCGCTGTGCGTATAGGCATCGAGGAAGGCACGTTAGATGGGGCAAAATAACCCGTGCAAAGGCAAGTGTGGCATGACATATTCACGGGGTGGTGTTACAGTGCACATGGGCTAGAGAGTGTCATAGCATATGCACTAGCTGGTGGAGTACAACACAGAGGTGTGTGGCACTCGGCGGGCACTGGTGGGTGTAACACAGCATTGGGCTCAGCCAGGAGCACGCTGTGACTCTCAAGTGAGGTTTGTTCCTTTTCCAGAGAGTAAATTAAAAAGTATTGCACATTCGGCGGTGGATGTGTGTTTTATTAACCGTGAGGGGGGTTTCTTGCATAGTTTGGTCTAATTTTTGTCGACTCCCCTTTGAATGGCTTGGTGTGCGTGTGTATTAAATGTGCCCGTCAATAGCTACCCATGTTTGTATAAATAAACGACAAGGGTGTCTACTCGGAGAGTACCCACCGGCGGGAGTGCCGGGATTAGGCACGGTAGGGCGTCATACACGTCAGAGCTTCACTAGCAATGTAAATACATTCCACGTGGATTAATTGTATGCATAGTCGCCTTTTCATGAATATCACGCAAATCGTCATGGTGATAGGTACATACGGTTTGTCCAGCATGTCCTAGGTGTTTCTATAAATATATATTTTTTTAAAATAATAAAAAACAAAGTCCGGCCCCGGGGAATGGGGTCCCCGGGGCCATAAGTGGCCTGAGGAGGGGGGCAACGCAGCCCCTTCCTAAAGAGTTTTTTTTAAAAAGGCCATGACCCGGGGGTTGGGGTCCCCAGGGCCGATTAAGGCCTTGGGAGGGGGACCACGCGGCCCCCTTCCAAATTTATTTTTTTCACCGAAAAATATTAGGGAGCAGGCCCTGGGGGATGGGGTCCCCAGGGACAGTAAATCAGAAAAAGAAGCGGGGCCACACAGGCCTTCTTCTTAAAAAAATTAAATAAATAAAAGAACAACATCACGCTGGAGGCCACACCCCCTCCTTGCAGCACTCTGCAAACGCGCCCCCTGGCGAGTTGTAAGTTGGGGAATTAATTCCCCTTCAATACTGAGGGTCCCTGAGGGCCACCTAGCCCAACAGGTATCTCCAGTATGCGCCAGGGAGCTGCGTTGCAGACAGGTGTTCTGAGGCCACGCCCCTTTTTACACCTCTATGCAACGCAGCTCTGTGGCGCTTACTGGAGGTACCTAGTGGTCTAGTTGGACCCTAGGGACTCTCAGGATTCAAGGGGACTTAATCTCCCAACTTAAAACGGCCACAGGGCGTGTTTACACAGTGGGGAAGGGAGGGGACAGGGCCTGAGGTGACGTGTGCAAACACGCCCTGTGGCGCGTTTTAAGAGGTAGTTTTAATCCCCTGCCCTATTATATACTAGGGGCTTACAGAGGAGGTCATGCTAATCACAGGGGGACCCCAACGCATAGTGTTCCCAAGTGTATGTAGGTGTTTTCACTGTATTCTGAGTGTCTTTTAACATAGCACTGGCTCTAGGATTGGTTAGTCAGACTCAGTTACCACCAGTATCCATCTGAAAAAGTTGAGGGTACAGGATGATTTTGCAACAAGGCTTCTTTCTCCTCTTCTGTTTGTTCTTTCTGCACATTATCCTTCTTCCTGCACTTTTCTTCGTCTTTGAGGACTTCTGTTGCTTCTTTCTGCATTTCATTTTTTTCTTTCTCTGCGTTTTTTCTTCTTCACATGTCCTATTTCTGTAGGCATAGTTAGAAATTAGCATTTAAAAAACCTTTGAAATTCACTGAAAAAACCATAGGTTTCAGGCACGTTATAGTTAGGAATTAGCATTTAAAAAACTTTAGAAATTCACTGAAGAAACCATAGGTTTCAAGGGCGTTTTAGTTAGCTGGACTTTTCACTCGTACAAAGCCATTGAAATTCCCCCGTTATAGTTAGTTCAGCTAACTATAACTCACACGCCCGCAATGCACTGCTGATGACGTCACATATTACATCACTCATGACATGGTCAGTGACATCACTGATGACATCACTGATGACATTATCTGTGTGATAGAGTGGCAGACCTCCTCTCCCCCTAATATAACCTTTGATACACACATTCAAAAAGAGAAACTACAATTTTCTAAACAATGGACATAGCAGTACCAGATACAACAACCTATTCAGTAATTCTAAGACCCACATACACATCCAATCATTCACCAACAGTCCTATACAGTCACTCATACATGTACTCACTCATCATATGTACTCATACACCTATACATCCTGTTACACAACGCCACTCATCCATAGAGTTACTCACACACATAGTAACTCATGCTAATAAAGAATCAAACATCCATTTACTTGCATATACAGTTATACACACACCACCACAGTTACTTCTACTGAAACTTACACATACTTAGTCTTTTAAACAATCACTTATAGAAACACATACTTAGTCATACAGGAACTCTTCCAATCAAAAGGATGATGTCATCAGTGATGTCATCAGTGATGTCATAAGTGATGTCACTGACCATGTCATGAGTGATGTAATATGTGACGTCATCAGCAGTGCATTGCGGGCGCGCGAGTTATAGTTAGCTGAACTAAATATAACGGGGGAATTTCGAAGGTTTTGTACGAGTGAAAAGTCCAGCTAACTATAGCGCCCCTGAAACCTATGGTTTCTTCAGTGAATTTCTAAAGTTTTTTAAATGCTAATTCCTAACTATAACATGCCTGAAACCTATGGTTTTTTTCTGACTGTAGCAGTAAAATTCAAATTCAAATCATTGATGTTAATTTCCTTGATAAAATCATATGCTGATTCTATTGACCCTTCCCATATAACACAAACATCGTCAATAAAATGCCACCAGTGTTTAACATGTGTGTCGTACAGTAACTTGTGGGTGGTTCTGAGGACGCGCTCCTCCCACCAGCCAACGTGTAGACACGCGTAGCTGGGAGAGAAGCACACCCCCATCGCCACTCCACATAACTGTTGATACACCTCTCTGTTAAACAGGAAGTAATTATTGTTAAAGCATAATTTGATCATGTTCAACAGCATTGCATTATGATGATAAAATTCCATGTTGCGTTTAGATAAAAAATATTCAACTGCTGTTAATCCATCTGTATGATGTATGCTTGTGTACAGGGAACATATATCCATAACAATCAGAACATAGTTTTCTTTCCACCTGATTCCTTGAAATTTAGAGAAAAAATGACCAGTGTCGCGTATATATGATGGTAAAGTTTCAACAAATTCATGAAGAAAAAAATCCACATATTTCGACATGGGTTCTAGTAATCCCTTCTGTGCAGATATGATGGGCCTTCCAGGTACTGACGTAGTATTTTTATGTACCTTTGGAATAAAATATAACACAGGGGTAATAAGGTAGTCATTTTTGAGGAAACCAAATTCGTTTTTACTGACGAGTCCTGTTCTTTTCCATTGAGATAGTTCTTTATGGGTGGATTCTTTTATGTTCTTTAGATCATTAAATGTTGTTTTTCTGTAACACGTTGTATCATTGAGGTGCTTGTCCGCTTCATTCATATACATTTCTCGAGGCCAGAGAACTATATTGCTGCCTTTGTCCGATTTGTTTATAATGATGTTATCTTTGGACTGTAGTTTACGCATAAGAGCAGAATATTGAATTTCTTTGTAATTTCTTTGCTTATCTTTACGTAAAACATTTTTATAGAGTTGTTTCAGATCTTCTACAACACAGTCACTGAAGATGTCGATGGCATCTTTGGGCATCAAAGGTATAAATATTGATGACGGACGAAAAGGGTTTAAGTTGGTTATATTGCTCTGAATGCCTAGTTCTGATAAATCATCCTGAGTTGGATTGATGGTATTATCATTTTCCTGAGCGAGTGTATGCATAGATCTAAGCACTTGGATGTCTGATACTTGTAAATTACTTCCAGATATGTTGGTGGGTTCACTGATGTTGGTCATATCTTTTTTATTCAATTTAAAATGTTTTAACAGTTTAAGTTTCCGGATGAGTTTAAAAACATCCACTCGTGACTGTGCATATTTGAAATTGTTACTCGGACAGTATGAAAGGCCAAGTGAAAGAATTTTCGAGTTCTGTAATCGACAGTTGAACATCTGATAAATTGATCACCGTTTTATCGGAGATGGTAATGTCTTTTATTTTGGGGGCCACTTCCTCCCTCTGCTCCCTCTGCCTACACCTCTGGATTTTCCGCCTTTGCTTTCTGCATATGTTTTTACATCGCCGTTTTTCTTCTCTGGATCGTGAGAACGTAGTGTTTGTCGGCGGTCCTCTATAAGAAAACCCAACTCCTCTGAAGGTGTAAAGTCGGTGGGCAGTTTATTAAGTTGGTTGTTACTACTGTCGTCAGATTCATAATTGTTACTTATGGAACTGATTTCTGAGCTGGATGGATCGATGGTAACTTGATCTGTGATATTGTTGGTCACTATCTTTGGGACCAAGGCTTGTCTTTTAACATTATCAAACTTTCTTGAGAAAGTAAATACTCTGCCAGTCTCGTAATCGTTTTTATCACGAGCAAATTTCCAAATTTTTCGAGCCTTGATAGTCTCCTCGTGTTTCTTAAGCCTTATATCAATTTCTTCTCTGCTTTTCTTAATAATATCCTTTTGATCATGAGCTTCTAATTTGGCATTGATTTCATCTATTTCCTTTACAATTTCCACTCTGTCAATTTCGGCATATTTGATTAGGATGGACACCATGTTCATGGAGGCTTCTAAATTATTGTTGGCCCATTCCTTTAACATTAGTGGGTTTGGTTTTTCAAAAGATGGGGCAATCAGCACTCTAAGCCCCCGCGGTACCCTCCCTACCTCCCTGTATTTCTCCAGACTCTTCTTTTCCCACCATTTGGTTAGTTCAGTCCGGAGCAGTTTTTCCAAACTTTTAAGAATACTTTTCACATCATGATTTGTACTTGTGGTTGCATTGAATTCATTGGACATAACTTTGTTGTCCGATACATTTAAAAATAAAGCATCCGCTACGGCTTCTCGAGCCCGTAGCGCATCTGCCGATGTAGACATTACGCTGCTGGATGCACCTTAGATTTGATATACTGCGTTTGCCGAATTATACCGTCAGTTGTTGATTTCGGCAAAAACTCCTCGTGGCAGAATCCCAAATACCCGCAACTGCTGCAAAGAGGTGGAATCACTCCCGCTTACCCGTTAGAATAGTAACAGCTCATCGGCGTCCTCCGACTCCTATCAGCTGTTGGCAGTTCCACGGGACCGCTGAGCGTTCGCTATCTCCTCAGATTCCGCTGGCGGGGGGCTGACACAGCAAATACTCCTTCCGGGTTATTGAATAGATCGCATCCGTGATGTCGGCTGCATCCCGGTCAGCCACAAACAAATGGGAGGGTCCGTATGGGCAAAGACAGCCGTACTTCCTCCGAATTGATATGAAGATACACAATCCTGACACGCTTCTCTCAGCATTTAGCAGGTACGGACCACAACATGCCTTTTAAGGTTAAATGTGCAGGTTTATTACATCCACGAACAGCTACATTTCACACAACAAGTGCTCGGCATGACGCGTTTCGACAGCAGGACGCTGTCTTGACCACATGATGCCCCCAGGGCCAATCCGCAATAAATACTCTTAATGGTGAAAAAAAAACGGTAAAACACATTTTTTCTAAAATCAGAGAGATAGAAAAAATACTATAGTTGTCCAAATACAATCATGATCACCATATGTTGAATAAAATAACACAATATGTGTAAATATTCGAACTGCCAAAACATTAAATCATCATATGTACTCATACACCTATACATCCTGTTACACAACGTCACTCATTCATAGAGTTACTCACACACATAGTAACTCATGCTAATAAAGAATCAAACATCCATTTACTTGCATATACAGTTATACACACACCACCACTTCTACTGAAACTTACTTAGTCTTTTAAACAATCACTTATAGAAACACATACTTATTCATACAGGAGCTCTTCCAATCAAAAGGATGATGTCATCAGTGATGTCATCAGTGATGTCATCAGTGATGTCACTGACCATGTCATGAGTGATGTAATATGTGACGTCATCAGCAGTGCATTGTGGGCACGCTAGTTATAGTTAGCTGAACTAACTACAACGTGGGAATTTCAATGGTTTTGTATGAGTGAAAAGTCCAGCTAACTATAACGCCCCAGAAACCTATGGTTTCTTCAGTGAATTTCTAAAGTTTTTTAAATGCTAATTCCTAACTATAACGTGCCTGAAACCTATGTTTTTTTCAGTGAATATATATATATATATATATATATATATATATATATATATATATATATATATATATATATATATATATGTGATCGAACCCCCTTCAGGTAAGCAAGGAGAAGAGGCCACTTCGGGGAAATCAGGGAGTCCTTTATATATATATGTATATATATATATAAACTCTAACCACTAGTATATGTAGTAGACCTTTGTACTCACTACCAATCCTATGTGTGATTCTTAGAGCTTGTCCGTTTGTATCTCTTCCTTGAGTGACTTTACAACTTGCACATTTGCAATTTTTTCTGTGTGCATCTCTTCCTTGTGTGACTTTACAACTTGTACATTTGCAATTTTTTCTATTTTTATCTATTATGTAACTCATGTAATCCTAAGTCCTTATGTGTCGCAACAGGTTCTTTTGTAAAGCGCTCTGACACCTTTGGTTAATGCTCGCGCTATATAAAATCGCATTAAATAAATAAAAATAAATAAATAAAATAAAAATAAAATTGGGGTGGCTGCGGTTGGGGTAGTTTTTGGGGTGTGGGGTTCATTTGTAGGGCTGAGGGCAGGGGAAAGGGACAGTTTTCAGGGCAGAGGCAGTTTTAGATCTCAGGGTGGGTGGGGGGCTGGTTTGGGGTAGTTTAGGGATAATTTTTAGGGCTCAGGGCGGGGGATCTGGGGTCAGGGTAGTTTTTAGGGCATGGGTTTAATTTTAGGCCTTAGGGCAGGGGGAAAAGAGACAGTTTCCAAGGCAGGTGGCAGGGGTATGATCTTTAGCATGCATGTCTCTTTACCCATAATGTCTTTACCACAAAAGTCATGGTAAAGGCATGGGTGGTAAAGGCATGCACCGTAAAGACGCAGTTGTGGTAGAGACCGCGTGGTACAGACATGTGCTGTACCATCAAACAACCATCTAGCTTGACATAGGTGGGTATTTTAAGTAGCACAGTCCTGAGTATCCCCTGGTGGTCAGAACAGCCTTCTGAGTTTGGGAGCCTTCTTAGAAAGAGCAGAGCACTGGGGGATATTTTGTGAGCCCATGGTTTAGTTAGGCAAACATATTTCCTTTTAGCCACTTTCAGGGCTGCCTTTCAAATAAGTGATTAACAGCTGATTTATAGATTAGAAAGACTTTGCAATGGCTTTTTCATTAAAAGTGAACTCTGAGAGAAAGAGGAGAAAAAGGGAGGAGACACACAAGTGAGCAAATTGAGGGACTGGAGAAAGGTGAAAGCTAAGAGAGGCAAACACAATTAAATGAGAAAATGAGGTAGAGAAAATAAAAAAGAGAGAAAGCAAGTGGCAGATCTAAGAGGCAGAGGTAGGCGAGAAAGGTGGAACAGTGCAGGAGTTTGGGGAGACCAAAAGGTGGGAGAAAGGAGGTGGCAGAGGTATAACATAGGTGCCTACACACCTGTACAAGGCATAGGGGTGGCATACCCTTTTGTCCCCAAAACAAATTAGCCTAGGGTCTAATAAATCTCCAAGATACACGAGTTTTGGGGGCCCACACCATACTCTGCAGGGTGCCCCATCATTTTGCATGACACCACTGCAGGGAGGTTCTGGGGAGAGGTGAGAGAGAAAGCTGGTGGAGGCAAGTGGGAGAAATTTATGACAGAGGTAGGCAGATGGGCGAGCCAGTAGAGGGAGTGACACATGGAGAGATGTGTGGGAGTGAGAAGGGTGGGAGAGCAGAAAATAATGTTAAGAAAGAAAATGAAACAAGTGGTGAGACAGAAGGAGAGAGAGAAAAGGGAAGGGAAATTACAGAGAGAAGTGGGAGTGAGAAAAATATGGAATGGGCAGCAGGATAATTTGAGGGAGAAAACAGCTGACTGAAGAAGAAAGCTTGGAAAGAGGGGAAGAGATGTTTAGGAGAGAGCTGCACAGCGACCAATAAATGTGAAGGTGATAGATTGAAAGATACGGTGGAGAGAAAGCTTTAAGTGAAAAGGGAGGCAGGTGGTTAGATCACACACATTATAAAGTAAGAGAGAGGCAGGTGTACAATGCATCCAAGCCAAGATGCGGAGTTTCAGGAATCCAGGTACTTCGCCAACAGCACATGCTGGGACTTGCAGGCCATAGTAACATTAAAAAAAGTAAATCACAAGTCCCAGAAAAAGGAAAATAGATGTCCTGGTCACCCTTATCAAGCTAGTGGGTATATTGGAAACACAAGTGGTTGTAGGGGAAAACATGTGAGACAGAGATGAATGGGAGAAAATCCAGTGAGAGAGAAAGAGTCCATTAATGGGGAGGGGAAGATGGAGGAAGAGAAAGAGAAAGGGAGAGAAAGGGTGAAAGGAAGTGGAAGAGATAAAGGGAGAGGAAGACAGTAAGGAAGAGAAAGTTTGTGGGAGAAGGAAAGTGCCAGGTGGGAGAGATGGGATGCTATGGTGCTAAGTGACCCATATTATGTGTGACAACATCAACGAGGCCTGAATTTCACCAAGCACCACTTTGAATTCTGGGACGTGAAGTCCCACATTTAAAATGAGAGGTTTGCAACTACAAGCCAGTCAAAACAAAATGATGGGGAATTGAAAAAATACAGGATTGGGTCAGGAGTAACACATGACATGTAGTACATGGCAGCCCTGATAGGGGAGGAAAGAGTTGGTAGACTGTCTCATTTATGGCCTCCCTTTCTGTATTTAAACTTTGATCTTTGGCTTGGTTATTCAGAAAGTGTCTGCAGTTGCCATTTGCCTGGATTCGAACGCAAAGGCCACCCCAACCTTCCGCCAGACAGCCTGTGCAGGTGAGACTTAGGTGTCAGTTACAACAGTGCCAGAATCCACTTTGAACTAATACTATAAATACGGACTTAACACATTTGAACTTGTGACCTCTCCTCATACACGGAGCTCTGCTTTCAGCACATTAATACCGTCCCTTGAAATACCTTACTGGAATTGGTTCACATGACTTGGAAGTTTCACGCAGATTTCTGCATTGGGCACTTTAATCCCCTCATCCACGTTACGGGGAGTGTGTGCTGCTACATGAAAGTTACAAATCATACATGCCAATATTTTACAACAGGAAAGTGTTATATATTTTAAAAATTGAAAATGGTGCTACATATTTTCCCAAAATTGACTTCTATTAAAGTAGACGCGATTTCAGGCTTCGGGTAGCTAAAAAAAGCCAGGTTTCCTTACAAAATCGGGACTCTCATGCCTTAATGGGATTTAATGGCATATATACATGTACATCTTTGCAGCAGGCCCACTACCCCTCTCAGCTGCGTACTCGAGGGAAAGCTAGAGGGACGCTCATACCTGCCCGCTGTGAAATTGGCCAGCTGCCGCATTCGGTTCAGGTGCTCTTCAATCTGTATTAAGGCTCGGTCCAGGCTTATTGCACACTCCCTACAGGTGAGACAGACGAGAAAGGAGACTAGAGGAGAACGTGTGGGAGGCTAGTGCCTGTGGTAAGACAGGCGTGGGTTCCCTGAGAGACAGAATCAGCTCTCAGAGACACAGCACTGGGCTTAGAAGGAGCTGAGAGGGAACTACAACTCTCTATGGGAAGACTGACGTAGGTTGATGAAGGACCAGGGCAAGCGAAAGGATCAGCCATGGGCCGATGTATCTCTCTCAGTGTTCATGAGAAAGACTGAGGGGCAGATTTAGAAGCCCCTTGCACCACTTTTGTGTTGCTGCTTGCTCCTGAAGCAATACTCCATGGGAGTGAACTTTTCACAAGAGGTGGGACATGCGCCCACCATTAACCATTTGCAGGCTACTATCCTTAAAAGACACACGCAAATGCCAAGCCAATGCCTGGGAGGAGTCAGACCCACACAAAGTACCAACAACAGATCGCCTAACATCGCAAGCCCTGTATAGACTTGATCTAAAAAGGACGGTCTGGGCTTTGCCACTAGTTTAAATGGCCAAGTCACGTTAGCCGTTTGAAAACTGCTCTGCCAGCCAGCAATGTCAGTCTGGGAGTCTGTGTTTGTTTTGTCTCTTTACACTTTAACTTACATGTCCCGGGTACGCCTGGTTCCAAATACTATGGACTTATAAGTAAGTTATCTAATGCCAATTGTGGTTGAGTCGTTCAGACATACACATTTGATGGGTCAGAGCACTAGCACTGAGGCCTGTTTGGCAGGTCTTAGTGCACTCTCAGAGTTTAAAAACCTGCAGCATAAGTCCAAAACTTTGGGGCGATCATGCACAGAGAAGCATTTCGGTACACTACTCTTCATTGCTTTTATGCAACCTGCTTTCTTTCATAAAGTTCACAGTCTTTTTTCAAAGTCATTTCAGGAGCTAAACATCCAAGACTAAGCCTTCAAAGATTGTCTCCCCTAGTTCAGGAAGGGGGTTTCCCATTTGCCTATATATGATTATACTACCTCACCTCCACAGCTATGCAGTATACGAGAACCTGCACAGTAACTAGCAATCATTATTTTCATAATCCTTTACTCCACAATGTGTTGTTACTGGAGGGTTTTGGGGATCTTCCCTGTTTTCTCCAGTTTCCTCAAAGCTCCAAACAAATTTGATTCAAGAGAATAAAGCACCGATTTAGAGTTTGGTGGACGGGTTGCTCTGTCACAAACGTCCGCCGTATTACAAGTGTATTATTTCCTATGTCACTTGTAATAAGGCAGACAGGATATCCATCAAGGAGTCACCCTTACGCAAAACTCTAAATCAGGTACGTATCAGTCTGAGGAAATTCCAAAATATACTATTTAATATATGGTATGTACCTAAGATTCACTGTCAAACGTTACTAATTGGTTGTAAAACAATTTTTCATATTTCAGGTAAGCAATCCATTAAACTTTCAGAAGAATCATGAACAAGATATGCCAAAGGATGCTTTAGCGGTAGACCACGTTAGGATGTTTGAATCAATCAGTGCTTATTCCGTGACTTTTAGGGGTCGGTGCTATTTCTCTTTTTTTCAGATCTGGAATGCTCTTCAAGCACCACCCACACATGAATTAGAAGCATAAAAACATATGCTATTTTTTCTCTGAAGGGATATCTGATTATGAAATTAAAGATTGGTACTTCACTTTAGCCCAGAAATGTCCAAGGCATGTCAAGCAATATTGGAAAATGGCATTGGGTAATGTGGTTAGTAATTTTGCCAGCGGCATAGAGAGAAATCTGTCATTTAAATAACAAATTAATCTGTGGTGCTAATTTAAACACGTGTACCGGATTAGTATGTGACCTTTGTACGGTACACTCTTGATCCTACAGTAAATGAATTCCAACATGTCATCCTGTGTGACCCAGGAAACAGATAACAAACATGGAAGATATTGCTATCCTATGGGTTGGTTGTCTATTGGTGGGCAAAACATTTGGAGAAACCTGAAATAGACAAACAAGTGACAGATCAACCCTCTTAACTCCATGCCTGCATACAGTCTACCCCAAATGTGAGACCCAGCACAGTTTTAGAGGGCCAGATTAAAGAACTGCCAGGAGGAGTTTTTTAATCCCAATAATGCATCAGTAACACTTCCCTTTTATAGAAAGGCCTCAGATGCGCATATAGCCCCTTCTTTGACACCTTTTCTATGTACATTTCATGACCGTGCAAACTGACGCGGCTTTCTCTCATTTGAAGGGGCGGTCTTGCTTCATGCTAATGGGGAAGATCTTTACCTGTTCACCGCACCATATTACCAATGGGTTCACAGACAAAGAGGCTTTCAGGTGGTGCAAAAAACTGTTTGCCAACTAGGAAGTGGTCAACAGCTAGTGGTTCCTCCCACGACGGCGTTTGGGAGGTTCACAGATCTTCCCATTGAACCCTCAGAGGTTCCATCCCGGGGCTGTCACAGTTGGGGATCTCCAAGTCGCTGCCTCCGGGGATTGGGTCCTTCACAGACCACAACTCCTTGCAAGCAGGACCTGCCACTTGAAGGGCAAACTGGATCTATTTAGGCGTAATTGTGTATTTATTGGCGCAAATGTATGTTTATATGGTTTTTGTATTGTATTGTTGACATATGTTTATGATTATTTTGTAAATTGTATTTTTGTCACCTTCTAAATATGTTCTTCGTTGATTGTATTGCTTCGTCCACTTCAGTTTGATTTATAGTAAGTGATGTATGAATATTTATTTACAAAAAATGAAATGATTTATTCCAAAAAAAGAAATTGATTAGCAATTATATATATTTTTATAAATAAAACAAAAACAGATAACAATTCACTGTTCTTTTTCTGTGGTTTTTAAGAGGTTATCTTGTCACAGGGGTTGTTTCTCCTTGTATTTTGAATTGTTTATTCCCTGCTACTCTACCCCACTATCTATTAGTACAGGGACCCTCTGATGTTCTCATTGTTCAAACTGGATCTATCTGCAGGGAAAAATGGACCAGAAGAAGCGCCACACTTTTACTGCAGCACTCTCTCCAGCACAGACACAAGCTCTCAATTCATTCCTAAGCTCAAGAGATCATATGTTTTTCTGGTCCACAGTCTGTGTGAAATGCAGACCAGTACCAACTGCAATGAAAAACTGAGCACCGGTTTATGAATGCCTATCCAGCTTTCACTGCAGCAGTCTCTGCATTGCAGATACAAACACCAATTTCACACTTAAGCTTAACAGAACATATTATTTTGTAATTGTAGGATGGTGTGCCTCCAGAGGTAAGCAACATCCACATGCAGTGAAAGACTGAGCAGCAGGACTACCTTCAGGATTTTCAGAGCCCAGGGTAAATCATATATTGGAGTCTCCTGTTAGGAACAAATTTGAATACCCATTTTGTTCTAAATGAAGCTAGAGTAGGGGTTTCCAACCTTTTCTGTACTAAGACCTACTTATGCTCAAAGAAAAGCAGCCAGAGCTACTAATATTAATATTGTTGTAATAGTGATGGCATCAGGGCAATATTATATTCATGGCCACTGTATGCAAGATTACGAGCAGTGATCACCGCAGTGCATTAGGCAGAGTTGCCAGCAATAATGTAAAACAAGCATTTTCAATGCAATAGGTTTCGCGTTTGTGAGAGTTTAAGCTCTTGGCATTGCAAACAACAATGCCTTTTTTATAATCTGTTTTGAAAACCAACACGTAAATAAAAGGTAGTTATACAGTCGGTGGTCAGCAATAGGCAAAATGGCGCTCTGAGGTCTATCACAAGTACAAATCAGTTATGGCAGATAATCTGGAATGGTGCATAAGGTAGGGAAAAACCACCAGATCCCCATGTGTGTGGCCAGCAGACCACTTATGCTATTTATACAAATTCTCTGCATACGTTCAAAAGTAAATATTGATATATGGATGCACAAAGAAGTTGTACGAGAAGCATCTACAACACCAGTTCACATGGATTTCATTACAAGAACGGAGGCTACATTTATGTTACATATACAACGTTTACACATTCAAAAGTAAATACATAAAGTTTCATAAAATATCACAGTGATGCTTGTCTTTATATTTTCAGTTGTCTTTAATTCAAGATCTTTAAGCTTTCTTAGCCAACATGTGTTTCATCTCTGTTACAGGATATTACCCCGCGACTTCTTCAGGGCTAAGGGAATATACAAACAGGTATTTGTTCGTGTATGCAATGGTAGTAAGAACACTTTACTTTTCAAATTATTGGCAAAGTGACTTCGTGATTTGTGTGAATTTTAAAAAAGTGAATAGAACTGTGTGGAATTGCCATTCTCCTATTAACATGACTAGAGAATTTGGATTTCATTAAAGACACGGAGGCTGACATTATACATATACTTTTAATGCAGTCTCCAAGCAGCCGCATCCATCACAAAGTAAAAGGATCCAGAATAGAACATTAGGAGCATACAATAGGCACAAGCCATCAACAATCTGCCTCTTTTAACTGCGGCTCTGAGCAGATAAGTTCAACGCATTCTACTTGCTTATTATCTGTCTCTAACTTATATCAATATCCATTTTACACCACTTTGTTAATTCGTGGGCTCTACCCCACTTCCCTAACCCCTACCTCGTTATACCAATCTCCAATTTACGGAGATCTCACTCCACCCACTCCCTCCTCCTTCGCTTCCTATTTACCTGCACCTTACTTTCACCCCTTTCTTTCCGGTGTCTTGCCAACTGCCATAAGTTCAATTAGAACCTAGAACCGATAATTCTGTTTTGTGCCATCATAGACCTCCATCATTTAAGCCCTCATATTACCTTACTATCAGCGCTATATACCTTAAAGCACCCTCACTATCAGCGCAATACCATATAAGAATCATAACCCTCCTGTCTTGTACTCCCTAACTTCCCACACAATGTCTGACATCGATTCAGATTATGCTATTGCCCCTATCCCTAACATGGACAGTGAAGCCTTTAAAATAATCATCCATAAAGAAATGAGGTCCTGCATGCCTGAGACCTTGAGTCAAGTTATGACTTCAAAGAGGTCTCCCCCTTCCGAGGAGCACAACATTACAGGGAACCAAGGCTCCCACACCTATGACGACCTCACCGAAATAGGGGGGAAATGAAAAAAAAAAATAAGAATGTTGATCATCCAACCCCCAGGAGCACATTGGGAGGTCCTAGCACCTCAACTAACTCGGGAGGTCATAGCACCTCAACAATTAACGGAGGTCCTCACGCCTCAGACTCCCTGGGTGCCCTTAGCGGCACAACATATCCTGGTGTCCTTAGCGGCACAAAACATCCGGGTGTCCCTTGCGGCACAAAACATCTTGGTGCTCAATATGAAATGGGAGATAATGATTTTCAAGATGATGAGGCTTCAGACATACTCGACGAATATGTCCTAAACTTGGACGAGGATGATGTCCAAGAATTCTACAGTCAAGCGACCGAGGAGAAACTCCCATCCTCCTCAAAAGACAGCATCCTCAACCCCTTGGGAGAGGAAATGTTCTCCCTGCTTAACATCAAGCATATGAGAAGCTCAGAATGGTGGCCACAGGAGCATGTGGCCAAATTTATAAAGAAATGGTTAAGAAATCTATTAGAAAATGACACACGTAATATACTCAGAGCTGAATGCTCTAAACCCTCAATACAGGACAAGATGTGCCAAACCCCTAACCTAGACCCAGAGTTAATCAAATTCCTCTTTAAGCTCGGAAGAGATCCGAGAAAAGGGATGGAAAGATCCCTCAAAGGCTGTCTAGTCCACCTCCTTGATGTCCTGGGTCCTCTAGCCAGGATCATTGACACTGCTGAGGAAAGCCATATTAATGGCACACCCCTGGACACAGATTTAATTCAGGGTTGGAGTCAGAGGGCCTTGATACCCCTAGGCAATGCCAAAGCCAGCCTCAACAAGGAAAGAAGGGGGGTCGTACTAACGGAAATTACCCCAAAACTGAGTGATATAGCAGACCCTCTAAGAACTCCAAAGGATTACTCTTTGGCGAAGACCTTATTAAGTCATTAGGGAAGTACGTCTCGACATTTACGGCCCTGGATAAGGCACAACAGAATATGATATATCAACCCTAACCTTTTTGGACGGGCCGGAAGAAGGGGCCTTTCTTCCAGCAGCTTCAACCAAAGGCCCTATTCAAGATTTTGTGGCTACGGTAGAGGCTACCAACCCTCCAATCCTCCCCAATTCTACCCCCAGAGAGGGAGAGGCCCTCGTAACAGAGGCTTTAGATCACGTGGATCCACCAACAGCAACAATCCCCAAAGTGAGTAATTTACCTCTTCTTCCTGCTCCTTCTTCCCCCAAAAGGTGGATGGCCAACTCAGAATTGGAAGTTAATTACTCAAGACCCGTGGATGCTAAACACTGTCAAAGGCTTCATGATAGACTTTGTGGAAACCCCTACACAATCTTCTTTCCCAAGAGACATACCCCTCACTCTAGATCAACCAAAAATAGTAGAGGAGGAAATATCCTCTATGCACCAGAAAGCCTGGTGGCTAGAGAATCTAGACGCCTGGAATGGCAAAGCAATTTTTGGCTCTGTACCAGAATTTGTTTTAGAATCAGATGCAAGCCTTCATGGCTGGGGAGCTTGCCTTCTTGATCAGAATACGGGCAGTATCTGGTCGCAAGAGGAGTCCTCTCAACACATAAACTATTTAGAACTAACAGCTGGTCTTTATGCATTAATGAGCTTCAAACATTCTCTCCAGGGCAGATCAGTCATCTTAAAGATGGACAATATGTCCGCCATAGCCTATATAAACTGGCTGGGAGGTAACAAATCATTGGATGTTCTGCCTGGAACACAAAATTGCTCTCAGAGCGGAATTCCTACCAGGAAAAACAAACATTTCTGCAGATTGGAACTCGAGGTTCCTTTTAGACCACAGCAACTGGAAACTCAATGTTTCCGTGTTCCGGTGGCTCCTAGAAATAGACCTCTTTGCAAGCAGACTTACCTTCCAATTTGAGAAATAGTTCAGTTAGATGCCCGCCCCGGGTGTTCTGGCAGAGAAAGCTTTTCTCCAACCTTGGAAAGAAGTCAAAGCGTAAGTTTTCACTCCCTTTGCCATGATCCAGAGAGTTCTCCACAAAGTGAGACAGGATCAATGCTGCCTTGTTCTAACAACTCCCTTCTGGCCATCTCAGGCCCGGTTCCCCACCACTCTAGAACTAGCTTGCAACCCCACCTTCTTGATTTATACCCTAGAGAATCTCATAACAAACGTAAATTGAGAAGATCACCCCCTAATTCAGAGCGGGAGTTTCAACCTTCTTGCCTGGAGAGTGTCAGGAGATCCAATAAAGTCTCAGGACTTTCGTCAACAGCTTCAACTCTCCTCAGTGAGTCCTGGGCCCCTGGAACTCACTACAGGTACAACAACATATGGAGACGCTGGGTATGTTGGTGCCTTGAAAGGAACCTGGATTCCATGGAGGCAGCTATTGTTGAGATACTTAACTTCCTTGTAGAACAGTTCGAAAGGGGTCTCAGCCTCAGAACTATCAATTGCTATAGATTAGCTATCTCCGCAGGCCATACCCTTGTTAACGGTAAAACCGTAGGTAAGAATGTCATTGTTTGTAGAGTAATGAAGAGTATTCGACTAAGGAGACCCCCTAAACCTAAATACGAGTCCGTCTGGGACGTTAATTTAATTCTAGACCTTTTCTCTAATTGGCCTGATAATACTCCGTTGAATAGAAAATTACTATCCATCAAGCTCGCAACACTGCTATGTTTAATTTCTTGTCGAAGAGCTTCTGATGTCAAAGCTCTTGATATCACCAATAGATCCTATAATATGTTTGGTGTCAAATTTGAACTAATTAGGAGAACCAAGACTATGTCTGATTCAATTTTTTATCCGCTGTTTGATTTATTCCCTAAACTATGTGTGGTAGACTGCATGAGAAAGTACCATCGCAGAATGAATGATCTTTGTGCACAGGGTGTGAATCAGTTTCTTATATCTTTTGTTAAACCTCATAGACGTATAACTTCTACTTGCATTGCCAAATGGGTTAAAACTGTCATGAATTTAGCAGGTATTGATTTAATGAAATTCCAAGCTCACTCACTTAGTAAATCTTTCTGGTCTGGTGGTAAGTTAGACGACATTCTCAAAGCTGCCGACTGGTCTAATGCTAGAACTTTCGCACTTCTTTACTGTAAACCAATCGAATACATGTCTGAAGTAGTCTTACAAAGCTACCAACATGCATAATGTAGCCTCCGTTCTTGGAATGAAATTGTGATTCTCCTATTACCATGACTGGAGAATCTGGATTTCATTAAAGACATGGAGGCTGACATTATCCCACCCATCGCTTCCCTTGGAAGGCTAAGGCTTACTTTATATATTTCTCTAAGTCTCTAATACCTTTTATGGAAAATGTTATTATTATTAAGAAATAGTTGTTTTAATAATTTCAGTATACTGTTTAAGTTTCATTGTGCTTTGCTTGTTATTATTTCCTTTCTGGAACTGCTTATATTTCTCTCTCTTTTCAGGAAACCTTTTATAATCTTCAGAAGTGTGGCCTTTTGATTCCTTCCTCGTTCTCCTTCCTTCATTTTGCGTTTGGGTCTGAGACAAGTGTTTGGAAGACTAAAGTTTGGGACTTATTTTCTTCTTCTTCCTTTTACTTTGTGATGTATGGGGCTGCTTGGAGACTGCATTAAAAGTATTATGTATAATGTCATGAAGGGGTGGGAGTACACTGCTTCACCTCCCAGCACAGTTCGCCCCTTAGCATTCTGATCAATGCAGTTCATGGTACATGCTTACTTTAAATTTCACTGGAGTATTCCACGAAAGTTGGTGCAGGTTAGTGCTGTAAATCTGTAGACACGTGTTTCTGGATAACATCCGTCATCAGTACAGATAAAAACAAATTTTATTTGGGGTTTGTGAACAGGCTGCCACAATATTTTCAGGTCTCAGTACCTCTCACAGGCGCACAGGTGCATCTCCACAAGCTCGTCAGTTCAATGGCTCAAGGGAGCCTTTTCAAACAGAAAGGGGTGGGAGCACACTGCTTCACCTCCCAGAAACACGTTTCTAGAGAGATACAGCAATGTCTGCACCAACTTTGGTGAAAAACTCCAGCTAATTTTGAATTAGGTTTGAACTGTGTACTGCATTTACCAGGATGCAAAGGGGTGAACAGTGCTGGGACTGTGAGGCAGTGTGCTCCCAACCCCCATTATGTATAATGTCAGCCTCCGAGTCTTTAATGAAATCCAGATTCTCTAGTCATGGTAATAGGAGAATCGCAATTTCCACACAGTTCTATTCACTTTTTAAAAATTCACACAGGTCACAAAGTCACTTTGTCAATAATTTGAAAAGTAAAGTGTTCTTACTACCATTGCATACACGAACAAGTACCTGTTTGTATATTCCCTTAGCCCTGAAAAAGTGGGGGGTAATCCCCTGTAACAGCGATGAAACACGTGTTGGCTCAGAAGGCTTAAAGATCTTGAATTAAAGACATCTAAAAATATAAAGACAAGCATCATTGTGATATTTTATGTAACTTTATGTATTTACTTTTGAACGTGTGCAGAGGATTTGTATATATAACATGAATAAAGCTCATAGACATTTACAATTCCAACAGCTCAATCTTTCGAACAATGCATGAACAATTGCATTGCAAATGCTTGGTGTGTGACAGACAGAATGAAGCAAATATACGCAGGGAACAGTAAATGAAAATACAGTGTAGAGCAGAGAGGAGGACGACGGGGTGGGGCCTCTCAGGGATTTTTTTTGTATGTGTTTTTATATGGTGCAAACTTTACCCGAAGGTGTCAGAGCGCTTTACAATAGAACCAGTTACATTATATATGGAGTTTTGAGTACATGAGTAACAAAAGATATCGTGCACCCCCTCAACCAACACGCATACACATTTATCTCATACATGCACACAGCAATGGTTAGTCCTTCCCCCCTAAAACTGCAGAGGCATTCTAGGCAAACTCCAGAAAATTACTTTTTATCTTTACGCCCACTGCTGTCAGTAGGAAAAAAGATGTCGGCTATCTTGCGGTTCTCCTGTGCTATTAACCAAACGAATACACCTGGTCCCTGCTAAAACCCACAAACGTTCTTGTACTGTAGTGCACTACTACTTAGACAAATGCACTGCCATGCCAGTACCATACCAACCTCACTTAAAAAAATATCTGATCTATGTTGTCTCCCATCTAACTACCACAAAACATGGTTTCTACTACAACCCAACCCCTTTCCCTCCACGGTATAAATATCCAGTTTTCTGCAAACTCTTCATCTATTGAGAAAGTACACTTTTCCAGTGCACTCTTTATACAAGCACACCTGTCCTCTCCCTTCCAGCACTTGGTCAACAAGCAGTACTCACTGTGTGCCCATGAAGGTGCTTCCGTGGCAGGCAAACAGCTTGACATTAGTGTTACCGGTGGAGAACGTTTCCAACAGGAATAAAGTGCCCCACAGTAACAGCTATTTCAGAGACGGTGCATGTGGCTTCAAAGCACTCTAAGACGTGCATTTTCAGTAGTAGACAATTCAATTTGAAAAGCCTTTATTCGGTCAAATAGATCAACCATATAAGCAATACATTCATAAAACAATCTGATTAAAACAAAATGAAATGTAAAAACAGTGGAATTGGAAATATAAAAGTATCAAAGTTCATAAACATAGACATTTAGAGCAGGTTTTGGGCCCCTTTGCTGTTCTCTTTTTCAAGTGCTAAAGACAGAACAAAGGAAGGTGGTTCAAGCAGAGCAAGGGAAACCATATATGATTAATAAAATATTTCTAAAAGCGTCTTTAAAGGATTTTTAGTTTACCGAGTATTTCATGGTTGCTGGAATTGCCCCTTAAAGCTTTGGAGTGACTGTGGACTTCGCTTGACTTAGTGACAGACAAAACAAGCTGTTAGTGAATTATTCCTACTCATGCTGTCTATCTGTCTTTCCCAAAAGGCAGGGGGAGGTTGAAATGCAGCAGAAAAATAAAAGCTTGAATAGAAGAGCAGACATGCTAACCCTCCCGATTCAGGCGGGAGACTACCAATTTCAAGGCTAGTCTCCTGCCTCCCTATTCAAGCATCCAGAAACCCGATTCCTCGTGGTTTCATCTGACAGAGCTTGGTATTGTGTAACCTGCTATTTCTTCCGGAAACAGTCAGAGTGGCGATGCAGGGGCTCTAGAAGGTGTGACAAACCAACAAAGCCTCATTAACAAGAGAATGGTCCTTAAAAGACCTGTGAAATACTCAGGGGCGGCTGTGTGTGTGCCCTGGAGGGCTGCCACACAGGGGGAGGGGGTTGTATGCACTGCCCGCAACCTGCCAGGACAGTGCATAACACTTGCATCACCCTCTCTCTGCTTGCCATTGCGCTCCATGCTTCTGAAAGGTAAGAAAAACATGTGCATTTGCGTTTCAAATGTCCGATCCTGCAGCAGCACACTTCCAAAGCCCATACATGACAGTATCCCGATTCAAGGCCCCATTCTCCCGATTTTTTCTAAAAAATCTCCCACTTTGCTCCTCTGAAATGTTGGCATGTATGGAAGAGGAGGCTCCTGGAAGCGGGGTTCTGCATGCCATGTCCACATTAAAGGCTCTGCATTGAAAGAGGTGGGACAAACAATTAATCGCAGAAGGCTGCCTTCTCCTCCCAACAACAGTTTCTAGGAAAGTTTCATGGAGGAGGGTCGGGGGACTTCACAAAATCAATGTTAAACACCTCTAATGTGCTGTTAATGAAAGCCTGCTCCCAATAAACACCACATTGCGCCTAATGCAACAAAACTCTCCAAAATTATAAAATGATTTTTCTGCAGCAAGGTTTAGGGTGGCAGATTTCATCATGGTTGTGAGTAAGCCATGCTATGTTTAGAACAGGATGCTCACCTGGTATTTGGAAGCCAATTCTGGTAGTTTTTTTAATGTGCACGGAAGAGTGTAGAGAGGATGTCACCTTGTCACCCTCTGAACTAGAAGCTAGCAGCCAACAGCAGTTATTAAGAAAAGTCACTCAACGAGACAATAACATTGCTACCTACCGGAATGAAGGGATAACATTATTTGAAACAACAATTGGTCTTGTGCTGCCTGCCATACATGAGTGCTGAAGAGGGGGCGTCAGTGGGGAGGGGGGTTAAGGAGAGGCACTAGAAGAGCCATTATGCATTACCACTTTTCAAGGAAAAAAGAAACATTCACTAACAAAAAGCAGCCTTACTTGTTTGTGGCCTCGCAGGCTGGCAGTGCCCGATTTCGCAGCACTGTCAATCTCTTCCTTGTCCTGTGAATGGTTTGTGAGCTTAACTTTGCAATAGTACCCTCCTTCACTGCTTTTGATGTAACTTCTAAGAGACTTATTTTTCGCGAACATGAGCACCAGTTACATAACAGAAGACCATGTTCATGTTTTGAGTCGGCGGATGTTGAGCCGACATCAGGCTCGAACCCTCCTTTCGCAGCTGGAAGGTAGGCAGCTTTAGCCTTACGTCACAACCTTGCCCGCAAGAATGGAAGCATTTTCAATATTATTTACAACAAAGTAATAGTTGTTGCTTATTTATCTTATGCAATTTACAACCTTTGACAATCGTCCGGGCTCATTGTAGGTGTAATGTTACTTTTTGTGTTGAATAGGTAAATAAATGGACAGAAATCAGAAAATACCACACAACCCCTGCTCCTCTTCAGGACTCACGCATAATTTGGTGCTCAGAGCTCAACTGCTCCTCATTAACGGAGTAATCTGTAAAAAAAATCACAAAAATAGGCGCTGTGCTAAATATAAAGCACGGTACATGTGTACATTTTATGTGCTTCAGGACTCACACATAATTTGGTGCTTGTCCTGGTGAGATGGGTCCAAGCCTCGCCCCTAACTGGGTGCTCTGTTTTGGATTAACAGAGTAATCTGTAAAAAAACACAAAAGTAGGCGCCATGCTAAATATAAAGCACTGCACGTGTGTACTTTTTATGTGCATAATTGTTTTTGGATGAAGGTATGTGCATGGCAATAAAAAAACAAACATAAATGTAGGCACCTGGGTAAGTATGAAGCATGGTGCACCTGAACCTTTAATGCGGGTGCAATAAAGATGAGAGGGGCGCAATGCTAAAACGTGATGCGTGGCGCCCAAGTACCAATTTTAAACAAGTAGTCCATGACAGGAACACAAAAAAACTACAGTGTAAGGAAACTGTAGTTGGCCGGTGCTCCTTAACTAGAAAAATGGACGTGAAGTATCGGAGCCCACCTTTAAGGAACCAGGAAATGTAAGCGATGGAGGAGTGAACCAACTGAAGCAGAAGGTGGCAGAAGGCGGGATTATGCTCCATGTGGAGTGATTATAACAGGTCTTGCAGACAGCGCATGAGCGCTGATGCTCGACCTAAAAATGCATTGCCAATGCTTATACATGAGTAATATATAACAGCTATAACTGTCGTGCCCTTGGTCCCAAACCATTAATACTAGTAATTTGACTCCACAGCGCCTTATGACTGAGCTGTCAATATCAGTTAAAATATATTTTGAAAATACAACTATTTTTCTCCAAACATCAGTTAATGGTTGAGCACAGGAGAGCTACTCACTGTTAGCTGGAGAGATACTAGTAGCTCACAAGCTACCCATTGGAGAAGCCAGAGCTAGAGTAAGGCTCAACAATATTAAACTACATTCAGCTTTCAGAAACTGAATCACACTAAAACATGTGATATATGTCTTCCCCCAAAAAATCCTTAAGTGTTCACAAGGTAGTGGCTTAAGATGGTTTAGAGTAATAGACAAAGGTGATATATAGAGAGAGATCGCCGTCCCAGGAGGCCCTTTTAAAGCTGAGGGCCCTTGGCAAATGCCCACTTTGCCCATGCTTTACATGTCTCTGCTGAGCAACAGTTCGAGAACCACTGCTGCTTCTTTCACTGTTACAGGGTGCATCCTCAACAGCTCTGGCACAAACTCCAGGTTCGCATCTGCACTGGAAAGAGCGAATAAAATAATAAAATAAGCATTGGTGATGCCAATAGGTCTGGTTTTAAAGGTATATTGTATGCAGCCGCGGCCCGTGCAAAGGGGGAGGGGGGGATTTTGACAGACAATGACCGGGGAAAATTAACTCTTTACTTAATTTTCCCTCATGGTCGTCTGTCGAACCCGCAACCCGGCCCCACCACTCTTACCTGTATGGGCGACGACTGGTTGTGTGGTAATGTGAAACATTAGAAATAGATAGCATGGTAATGGATATGTATTTGGGTGGAAGCAAAGAACTTAAAAATCCATGTAGATAATGACTGTCCTCCTCTCAGGTGTCCTGCTGCCAGAGAAAAACACACCATAAATTGTCTAGATATATAAGACACTTCAATTGCAGTCAATGTAATGTGTGCCTCTAAAAGCTGGAAATTATCACAGATGTGTAGAGGGCAACCATTTTTTGTGGAAGCACACAGCTTCTTCCAAATCAAAACACTGACTTCTGGCTCCCAATACTTGGCTGTAGCCAAAGCCCTTCTCCTGGTGATTCTCATGTAATGCTATGCCTACAGCTGCGCTGTTGAGCCAGACCATAAAAAAAGAATGAGATAGAAAGATAGAATGTTATTGTGTGAAGTTGTTTAAAACCATCACAATATTCATATAAAAACCAGCAATCTAGCTAAAACAAATATAACTGTACAACAGACAATCCATGGCATAATCCATAGATAAATGTATCAGCACTCAACTCTATAGGGAGCCAGATCCACTAAAGTGCAAGGTGCAATAACCACATAAGATTATGGGCATCATATAAAGCGAAAATAACAACCTACTCCATACACAGAAGGATTGCAAATAAAGAACAAATAACCACCTGCTCCATGCACATAAGGTTTTTGGAATACCACGAGAACCATAAAGAGAAAATGTTTAGTGATAAATGTGAGAAGTTGGCCTGGTATATGCTGTCCGCTAGTTATAGTGGGCAGCTTGTACCCTTATTGATGAATAGGTTTGAGACAATCTCTATTGAAAGCTATCCTAGTGGTAGCTAGGGAGAGCAGCCTTCAGGCTAAGTCTTGAAGGAGTCTAAAGCAGCTTGGTTTACCAGATTATAACCTCTTGAATAACTAAATGAAAGGAGAACCACACAAGGTATATATAAAATATATGTATTTATTTCTAAACACTCACTACTAATGTCTTTATGAGATTAGAGTCCAAGATACACAATAATACAGTTCTAAAATAACAATAAGTAGCACAATATACAATGGGCCCCAGGGGGGAGAAAACCATATTCTAATAAAGTGGTATAAGAACCACAACTTGACTAGACACAGTGCCTAGAGGACGTAGAATCGCTGGGACCGCAAGGAACCACCCAAGGTAGTGACACAGGAGACCCACTGAGGACGTGTGCAGTGTGAGAACACAGGCACAAGCCCCGTACTATTCTAGGGAAAAGGCGTGGTTGGAATTTTAGAAGTTAAGGACACTTAGGAGAGGACTTTGAGCAAACCCCTTTAGACTTGGGGGATCTAGGGCTAACACCCACGGGAGCACCAGAGTACTTGAGTTACCTTACCCAGGGAAGCCGGGTGCATAGGTGTCAAATGGTGTCAGGAATCGTCGTTGATTTCAATGGCAATCTGCTGTAAAGTGCTGCTGCCGGTAAGAAGAAAGTGTTCGGTGAGATCCAAGCCTGGATCGAAGAGCAGAAGAACCTGAAAGCAGAGGGGACACAGTCTGGGTCACTTGCCAGTGACCAGTGGCACGACAGACGAATGCCCACCGATATCCGGTGTTTCAGGTGCAAAGAGGTGAAGCTTGATTCTGCAGCCACGAGGACCAGGAGGTTTCAGCGATGACCAGGAGCTGGATTCGAGCTGTCCCATGAAGGATGTCGAGTGCTGCGGTTTCGGTGCTCAGATTGAACCCAACAATCATTGGCAACAGCAACCCATGCAGGAAGAGAAAAGATGCTTCGGTGCAACTAGCAAGGTCCTGCGGACTACCCAAGTGATGGAGAGTCAGGGCACATCTGGAGCAACTAGGTAAACCTAATTAAAGTTAGAGTTGCCTTCACAGGGACCCACCAGTCGACAGACCAGGGATCACAAAGGGACCGTGAGAGGAATCACACAAAACCAGCCCATGGGACACTCGGTGAGTGTAGGCCAGTAATCTTCTGTGGAGACACTGCTCGGGGTCTGGACTACAAGTAGCCCAAAGCACAGCCTCAAGGATTGATGAGAAGCATGAGCACTTGCAAATATGCACGGTGTCCAGGGGTTCTGGTTCCACTGTCCTCACGAGGGCTACGGGTCTCAGCTTTGCTGGGAGCTTGGGTCGGCCTCTGGGAAGTCTGGGAACCCAACTCCCGTGTTGCAAATTCTTCAGAGTCTGGTGGGAGCTTCGGAGATGCAAACTGGTCAGATGTGTCTTAGGTGCCTGCCTTGCAGGGGAGTAACTCCTTTACTCCAAGGGAGATTCTTCAGTCATCTAGCGCCTTGTAGATCGTCGAAGTTTCAGGATTATGTATCAAAATTTCGTCCAGGTAAATCTAAAGTCCTGTAGCCAGGGGTTCCTATATTATACCCAAGGAAGGGTTGGGACAAACTCTAGGGACCCACCTATGGGAGGGTCAGGAAAGAGGGGTGGCTACACCCATTTCCTTTGTCCAGTTTCACACCAGAGCAGGAGCTGGTAGCCCCTGCAACCGGTTTGAGCTGGACTATGCACAGGGACACCAAATGTGCCCCCAGTGCAGACTTGAAAGCAGGGTCTGTTAAGCTGGTACCGGGTATACCGGTGCTGTCATGTTTTTCCCTCTAGTAGGGTGGAATCATACCTCCCACAGCAGTTTCTTGTGTGGGAGGTATGATTTCAAGGTGTTTGACACCAAACACAACATGTTTCCATGCAGCCATTCCAAAGTTAGCATTTACCGCGAGGTTATAATGGACTTAAGAGTATATGGTTTGGCTGCATCACAAACAACCCCGGAATAAAGGTTCCAAAAGCTGCAGAGGGGCTCTGCTCATGCATGGACACCCTCTCACTTGAAACCCAGCACCCTGCCTTCAGGATTGTTAAGGTCTGCCATAGGGGTGACCGATAGGTTTACATGTGCAGTGATATAGAGAGATATAGTGAACCTATATCTCAGTAAGGGGTGCTTGCACCACCTTACCCAGGCTGCAATCGCAGACCTGTGGTGTCATTTTGGAAGGCTTCCCAGGGGTGGCATAATACATGCTGCAGCCCCTGGTAGGCTTCTGGGGTACCTATGCCCTGGGTATATAGTATACCATATACTAGGGACTTATAAGGGTACCCCACAATCCAATCTGGAGTGTATCTAAAGTACTGGTAATCAATTTAGAAAGGAAGCAACTAGGCTGGGGTCCTGGTTAGCAGGGCCCCAGCCAGACTAAAGTCGAAAAACAGTGAAACATCAGCAAAAAGTGGGGGTAACTATAAGAAGCAGATCCTACTCTCCTACAATGAAATATTGTTACTAAACTGCACCAAGCAAAACTCTTCAACAGTGTCTCTGCAGCTTGTTCAATGGCAGCAGCATAGTTTCTATTATTATTCAGATGGAATGCCACAGCAGCCTACTAAAATAACTGCATTTTCCCGGGGGTCTACTAATCTACTTCAGTACAGAGCAAGCCGTGGCCGTCCCAGCCAATTAAACCTTGTTCCAAGACAATGGCAGTGTGCTCTAATAAGTAGTAACGTGGTGGATCTAACACTGCCATAGAAAGTCTGTGATACAAATTCAACTTCCTACTTAAATACCCTCTTGCCTGCAATATGGACAGCTGTTTGAAAACTAAAGCCAAAGTCCGGGAGACCCATGTGCAGTTCGACTAAAAACGGATGACTCTTTAACGGGGAAGGTAGTTATAAACTCTCCGACTGTAAATTCTGTAGCTATAGAGTTTCTTTGAGGAATTTCAGGCTTCTAGCTGATAACTGCGGGTTCACACCACTCAGACATGCGAAGATAGCCATATTACATTGTCTTATGCCAAGTCTACGGAACAGTGGTTTCAACCAGAAACAACTCTGAATTTTCAAAACTGGGCAAATGCATATTGTGTGTGAGAGACGTTCCTTCTTACAGTTTCATAGGTGGCAGTGCTGCTCCATAGACCCTATTAACTGCCCAAATGTATAGTCTTTTAGGGGGGGTTAGACCACATCTTAGGCTCAAAAGATTTTTTTAACTGCCAGTTTCATGTGGCCGGCTAAGTACACTGCTTTCCTCAGCTCTCGGTTCAGTGAGTCACATGACCTGGCATAGTTGCACAGACCCGGTCTATACCAAGTGCAACCAATGAGCTTTCACAACAGCGCAGACTGGGACAGTACCCTCAATATGTAAATAGGCATCATATACAAGCCCCACATTTCTGTTAATACCACTAATGCACATTTTGTGTTTGCACTAGCCCAAATTACATTTGTGCCAGTACAAAAGGACCTCTCCTTTTCAAACTGGGGCAAATGTCCAAAGGTCCACTTTCCAAAATATTCTCTCCTACCCTACTCGTAAGCATATATTCCCAAAGTCTCACATTTTAGGATTGTTTTGTCAAACTGACTTCTCTCCAAGAAGAAATCAAGGTCCATATTTAGGGGATTTCCAAATAGCATATCCATAGAAATATCTCTTTGGGAATCTCAAAACGGTATGCATCTAACCACAGATTCCACAAATAGCAATTCCTAGGGATTCACGTTCACAACTAGGACATCAAAAAATAGGAAACAGAGCTTTCCAGACACAGAATGATGATGTCAGATCGGGACTTTTACAAATGAAGGGTGTGGCAACAACCCAGTGACCGAGGCTGGAATTAAGGAATGCTCCTGCATAACCACTGCCACTGAATAAACACCATCCCTGGAAAAGATTATAGCTACAGAAGATGGTTACAAGAACACAGGGAGTGGAAATGGGAAGGTCAAATTTACTGAGAAGGAGCTGGAGCTTCTGAAAGAGGAATGTGTAACCCATGTGGACCCACTGTTTGGAAAGACCTCCTTTTCCATGCCAGAGAGCCAACAAACACGGATCTAGAGAAGCATCCTGGAGAAAGTCAACTCTTTGGGAGGCAACCAGAGTACTATTCATGAGATCTGCAAATATGATATGACCTGAGGTCATGTATGAAGGGGAAGGTGGCCTGCAGGATGGCTGAGGGACATGGAACAGGAGGAGGGCCCTCAAAACACCCCTCTCTGACTCCCATGGAGAAACTCATAGAGGGGACCCTGGAACCAGAGAGTGTGGTGGGAGTAGCTGACATCGATGCCTCCAATCTAGCAGGCACCATTCAGGGTAAGTCAAACTTACTTTACTTAACTTACAAAACATAATTTTAGCAAATACAAATATCATGCATCACAGCATGAATAACTCCATTGATATGCTTGCCCCACCCTGGCAATGTATTGTGGGAGTTCTAGTACAAATCGTTTGCTTGCTGAATTGTATGCTGATTACTACACCAAACATATCTGAACAAAATAAACATGTCACAAACACATGAAGCAGTCTCACAACGATAATGTGAGCAAATTTTAACCATTTATTTACACTAACTATTTAAATGTATTTACACAGATCACAGCCCAGACGTGTCAGGAGCCATTGCAGTTGAAGGGCCTACTGACAGTGATATGGTCATTAAGGAAACAACACCGACATCCCCTTAGCTCATCACCCCAAACCCAACTAGCAGGAGTGCAACCATCTCACTGCTGCCAGAGTTTGTGGACAGTGATTAGAGTCAATCACAGAGCAGGGACCCCACAAAATCAGAGGCCAGGACACACCGACAGCCCAGAAGTAAAAGATTATCAGTCCATACTGAGAACGTGCCAAAGGACATGTCGTAGAGTCCTCCTGTGAATAATGGGTTGGAGAGATTCATCATCTCTGAACAGCACCTGCAGACAAAACAAACACCGACTGTCAGTAGGCAGCAGCAATAAATGTCTAAGTCTCTACCAATTTGGAGAAAGGGTAGGATCAGTGGCTAGTGGAAATGGAGAGGGAGCATCATGTGCAGAGACTGAGGCACAGGTAGTATTTAGAAAGGTTATATCCTTTCACCCGGCCCATCAACTGCCTGGCAGTGGTCACACCAATGTTAGCAAGGCAGACTGTGAACATTCATGGGGCACTGCTGTCAGGACCTTGCACATGGGCTAGTGCACATTATCACAGCCCTTGAGACTATCCAGAATATCCAGACCCACAACCTTTGTGTCCCAACATATTATCCCCACCTGAGAGTAAAGAGAGTAGTAGCCGAAAGACGTGAACCACTGTATACTCAGAGGAATGAGTCGCCTTTGTTCTTTTTGGCATTGCTAACTTGTTGTTTATTTTCCTACAATGTTACATCTACAAGGATACAGTTGATCCTTGAGTGAAACAATGTCGTTGCTACCTGAATAAAAAGTGGTCATTCAATTATGCATTAAACATTACCTTCATGTGTGATGTCTCATTATTGGATGCTCTAATTTCTCTTACCTCAAAAACTGTTGTTGGTGATCTCCATGCATCGTGCACATCCCTCTACTGCATGTGGGCCCTCCTCATGCACCTATAGTGGTAGAAATTCATCATCAGATTCAGAATCAGGCTCTATGGGGATGTCGTGCAGACCCTTCTTCATTGAAATATTGTGCAGTATGTTTCCGGTCTGTTCAGTAATGCCCCGCTGGGCTTGTGGAGGCAGCAAAAGTGGGACTTCTGAATCCCAAAGGTCCTCTACTATTAAACTTGATGTCCTGTGTGCCATGTTGTACTGCCTCTCACTTCTTGTACCCTGAGTCAGGTACGCTGTGAGTAACCAGGGACATATATGCACTGTCACCTTAAGAGCATGAGAAGGAAAACCATTAGATCACATTACACACGCCGTCCTGGCTACTATATTTATTGAGTCAACAATTCTCTTACCTAGTAGGAAACTATTGCCAAATTCACCCTGTGTCAGTTGGTTTTATATTCCACTGTGGTAGAACATGAATGAGCTGTGGGTGCTGCCTGAATCTGGCCACAAGGTCTGTTATGATACAGGAGGTGTCACACACTATCTATACATTGAGTGACTGTGAGCTTTTCCAGTTCCTGTATATGTATTCAGCTGCTGAGGGGGGACATATGGAAATATGTATGCCATCAACACAGCCAATGACACTGGGGAACTGTGTTACCCTGTAGAACATCAATTTGGTTTGTTGTAATAATTGAGGGTGTTGGGGAATTATATATATTGGTTGACTTTGCTCACCATGATGTCCAGGAACCTGCAAAGAAGCTGGGAAAGGTACTTTGTGACAGCCCTCCCTGCCACTGCTATGCACTCCCGGTAACTGCCAGAAGATAGGAGTTGTAGGCAAGACCATACCTGTACATGAGGTAGGATTGCGTTGCATCTGAGAGTTCGGGCCTGTAGCAAAGGTTGTAACTCAGCAATTAAATCAAATATTATCTGACTGCTCATTCTGTACTTCTAAATAATCTCCTCCACTGTCTGTTCAAACAGGGTGGCCCTCAACCTAAATAGCCTTTCCTGTCTCTGCCTTCTTCTCTGCCTCACAGCCAAAATCCTCATCCTCCTCGCCAGGATGTACAAAGCCACCATTGTGAAAGAGCCTTTTGAATTTTGGGTGCCTTTTTAGGTCTCGCCTGGCATTGCAGTGCGCATGCTCTGCTCGCTCTGCAAGAGTTTCTTGGAATCAATATACTTTCAGAAGCTGAGTTTCGGTTCCGCCTGTAATTTCTATTGGTGTGCGTCATTTTGCGTCACTGATTTTGCGAAACGGTGTGTTCTGATTGTCACAGAGACTTTTTAGTCCCTCCTGGTTACCACCCTGTCCTCTTTTGGCCCCACCCACTTAGACTGGATCTTTTACTGGCGGCATGACACGGTGGGTTTTATAATTACTGTTGGCACTTTTTTTTACCATGACTTGCGTGTGGGCTGGACATCTACTACTGGGTTACGTTTCACTAATAATGTTTTGTTTTTAACAATAACATTCTGTGGGTTTGGTGTAACTATTGTGTAGCGTTTACCTCGTTGTACTCATTAGCTTTCACTTTCATGCTTTTTGTTTAGCATCCGCACAGCCCCACTTGTTAAAGCCTCTTTGTGAAGTGTTTTCATACCAGGGATCTACAATTGTGATCCCATTTCTTAGTATGCAGTTGCTAGGTGCTATATCAGGGCTGTGAGTTTGGCAGGTAGGCACCTACATCGCTGTAAAGACAGTGCCAGTGTTCCAGGCGCCCTTTCAGGGATCACGCTACAAACATCAAACACCCCGGGCCAGCACAGACCATGGCACTGAGGTGCCAGCACCACACCAGAGAAGGGCGCGGTGTGTAATATCAGACATGAAAGGCAGGGGAAGGCGCTGGCGGATGTCACTTAGCTCAGGCCTAATCCCACAATAGTAACTCGGGCTCATTTCATGTCGGGGCTCTGTGTAATTGTACGGTTTCGTGCCTGCTTCAGAGGCTTCATGGCACCTTAGTTTCTAATTTAACAGCAGCCTGGATTTAACAAAGTGCACCAGTCTGGTGCAGCCGCCTGTCTTTCTTTGGCAAATGGCGTCTAACAGATATCGCCTCGTACCTCCTGTGTGATATCGCCTCGCACCTCCTGTGTTTTAGGGAATAGAATGTAAGCAATGCCTCTCACAAACCACCATCACCCCAAGCACCATGGCACCCCTCATTTCAAAATGGCACCATTGTATCATTGCAATATTCTGAACAACACAACACATTCATTATAATCCAACAAATGTTTATTACGTTTATGTAAGTCAGTCTATTTGCGGATCTTACTTCTAGAGTTTAGCTTGTCTCTCGGCACTCCAGCTTTTGGTTACTAGAAGCAGAGAAAGATAAAGTGACTTGCCAAGGATCACTGGTTTTCACCTCCGTTGGACGCTAGGATTGATAGTAAGGTTTGAAGGAAACACAGTCCCCATGTTGACTTCAACACATCTCACTGCTCACGTATGTGTTTACTTTGCCCTGATGTCACCCGGGCGGACCACAGCACTGCGTGTATCTGCCATTTTGTGAACAGCCCGCTGAGTTCGTCTCCATGTCGATTTGCAGTGCTCTCCCAGTTAAGCCCTTCCAAGTGTATATTTCCGACGCTGTCAACAAAGGAGGTAACATTTTCTCATTAACCGTGTGGATGATGTGTTACTCATAGCCCTAGAAATAATTCAGTGTGTAGTGGGCTCTAGGGTTGTATACTCCACCCCTGATCATGGACCAGTGTAATCCGAAGTATCCGGAGTGGTTGATGCTGCCCTAGCCTCTTCCCGTCACTGACTCACGACCCAACGGACAGCTGTGGGGCCTCATTAGGCCGGGAGCGCTACACACCGCAAAAAATAGATTCCCAGCCGCACGGACCCCAGTACTAGCACAATGGTATCGATGACCCCGAGCTCTAGCCAACCCGCTACTTCAATAGCTGCTGGGTGGACTGGGCGCAGCGGCAACAAACGGGTGCTGGCAGGTAAGTGCCACCAAAGTCACAGTGGCAGGTCGTGACTGGCTCACTTAAATAAATGTTAACAAGCGTCCCTTTTATTTATGTTTTCAAAAACAAATTGTCATTTACAATGTCAATAACTCAAACTAATGTCAATGCGAGACCTATTGCATTTCCAATGCTTGGTATAGTTTGCACCTGGTTACCACTTGATCTGAACCAATGGTAATTGCATTTTCAAAATGCCCATTTTGTGACTAGTCGTAATTAGGCAATTTTTTGTACATGTGGTTAACAAATTATTATTTGAAAATCCCTATTTGCGATTTCCTATAAAGCGATTTCCAAAATGAGATAACTACAAGGTAGACATTACATTTTGCACCACGGAAATGCCTTTCGTACATACAGAAATGGCATTTTGCTTTTCCTAACGGCCAGAAATGCTGATTTGAACCGTTGAGAAATGCAAAATACCTTCGTTAATATGGCCCATAATTCAGTCCTCTCAAAACTCATTTGAGGCCACATTAAATGAAGATATTTGCGGGGCTAGATAGCAAGCACAGTCAGCCAAGAAAGCATCAATTTTCACAGATTCAATCTACAAGCTGTTCTTTCCAAACGGATTTGATAGATTAAAGAACAAAAAACTTGTATTGCTTTGGTTAATATCAAATCTTTTATTTTAATTTTAGAACGTTGTCATGGACCTGGCACCTTTTGTACAATACAATTAGTCCAGCAGTGAAATGTAGATTGTCAGAAAAATACTCGAACATTTCTCAGAAAGGCAGATAACTCAGCTCTGTTTGGAAGACCTAGGTGTATTGATGGCCAGATATTCAGGATGCAGTACTGCTATGCTTGCAAAGAGGTATAAATAGCTCACTTGTCAAAACATTAAAAAGTTTTTGAGAAAGGCATTATTTCTGGCACAACAAAGAGTTTTTCAGCAAGAATTTCAATTCAGAACCTTAGTCGAGTGTTTTTTTTCTTAACCAGCCTTGTTTTTCATATTACTTTCGAAAAGGACGCGTTTTGTATACTGCGCAGTGAATACTGAAGCACTGCACTATAGGGCAAATAACTGTGAATTAAGCTGTTGGCATCCGATTTTCCAAAATATAAGCTACTGTTGTAACCTAGAAATAAGTATGCATTTGTACTACATTTACTTTTTTGTGATTCAATAAACTGAGGAATGTTACACACAGCTCTGAGATCTTCGAGTTTGTTAAGTGTAATTCCACTTCCTTAAATACACTCCACGTGGAAGGCCTGTCGCTGGCGAATACAGTACTTAAGGGTAAGGATCGGAGCACAAATCCTAAAACAAATAGTGTTGGTGCTATTTAGTGCAGGCAATGTACAACAGGCAATGCATAATAATCTCACATGGAGTGAAGTCACAGGAAGAGATGTCAGGGGAAATTATGTCATAGTCCTACCATATTTCTTACTTCAAAGAGAATGGATCTATTTTAAAATCACAGCTGACATACAATATTTGCTATACAGGTTATGTGAAATGATGTTTGCAATATGTATTGAGATCTAAAACACACATGCATGGCTATAGGTTTGAAGGGAGTGAGTACAGAGGCAGGTAGCATTCCTTCCCCCACTTGGCTGAATAAAATCAGAAAGATATATACAAAGGTGTCTCTCTGCGTGACCCTGCTTTAGAAAGGTAATTGAAATCTAGTTGATTAAATGTACCTTCCTTTGTTGACATCTTTAAAGATGTAGAGTAGTTCACTTTAAGTGGTCTTTGTTGAAGGAACCATATTCACAGACTTAATCCATCTTTCTCTGTTGGACAACTTAATTCTTCACCATTCCTACATGTATCAACCATACCTTCTTTTCCACCTCCCATCTTTTGAGAAAACATGGAATCTGCCTGTGCAGCAGGCAATCAATTGATTTTCTCTTAAAACTTGTGAGGTGTGGACAGATCCGTCCCACGGCCAGGCAAGAGACATCCACAGTTTTTCCTGCCGGGTGAGTTATTTTATGTTCTACCCAGGCACCCACGCTGGCCTGTCATGTCCTTCTGCATACTAGGCAGCCGTTTTAAGGCACCCTTTATGTCTGCTGAATCATAGACAGATCCATAATGGACTGTTGCATGCCTTTTGGGTACCAGTTTAAATAGGAAATTCCTTTGGACTCCCTGGGTTTCCTACTACAGATCCGTTGTCAGTCAACTGATAAACTTAGAAAAAAAAGAGATGATTTGTTTTCTTCCAGCCCATGTCTTGCTTTACGATAAAATATATTATGGATTTCAGGAGCAGTTTGCAACTGTAACATAGTTCGTGGAATTGTCCTCATGAGGTCATTTTCTAGCCGAAATGCATCAACACTTGTAGGAAGCTCTCCCACCATTGACTCAAAATTCTGGACACACATTGTGGGGGAATTTATTTGGGACAAAACACCTACTCCTATGGAATGGTTTGGCATCATCATATTGAGTGATTTCCACTGATGAGCATGGACCTTTTTTCTGAAACATCACCTTAAGGACAATTAAAGTTTTAGTGATATAATACAGCATCAGTGAGCAACTACCACACTTGATTGAGAGCTTTGTCATGCTCCTTCTGTGTGGCTCCAAAAAACAATATGTCATCACTGTAAATGAAGAAGGGGGGTTTGGTCCTACTGGGGTCAGGCAGGGTCTAATAAACTTTTTAAGAAAAAATGGGCCTGACCTGCTATTTTACACGCTGTTTCAATTAATAAACAGACTTTAGACCTTTATCCTTTTCGAATGGTCTGGGTAATTTCATTACGAACTAAAGGCCCAATCGAAGTACTGAGGTTTTATCTTCAGTCAAGGCTTTGTTTGGCAAGTTGATTATCGGATCTTGGTTGTGTAAAACTGGCATCTGGTACGCATTTCCCACGGTATTGGCTTGAATCTGACTTTGTTTTTTGCTGGCCTTTCTCTAAAATAAAGTTGCCTCTTTGTTGATTTCTGTTAGATGGGCCTTCACCAGCATCCGAGTCACCTGTAGAGTCTGATGATGACTCTGAAAATGTCAGTAATTTGTTCCTTGATCTCCCCGGGTACTCTGATAGAATCCAATGAGAGTCTGCTCTTGTATAAAAATCATCATTTAAGTATGAATACTTTGTTTCCAAACTGAATGATTTAATATCCTTTTCCAATGCTGATGTCTTAAAATTGATAGTGTTGTCCTTGAATGTGACTAATTCTTTCTCGATTTTCTCCAATAGTGTTGTTTGCACTGTAATGTTTATATATGTGGTTTAGTTTGACACATTACATGTTGTACATTTTTTTTGTATTACGAAATTAGTTATTGTGCGTCTTTCTGACAGGCATGTTTAAAAAAATATAACAACTTGTCAAGTATAAGTTTAAAAAAATGTGGTTAATTAAATTACCCAGACCATTCGAAAAGGATAAATGTCTAAAGTCTGTTTATTAATTGAAACAGCGTGTAAAATAGCAGGTCAGGCCCATTTTTTCTTAAAAAATCATTGTAATTGAAAGCAGATATGACAGACCGAATGATACATCAAATTAAATATTGGGATATCTCTACAACTGATGACACATCAAAACATAGTCTCTTATAACGGAACAGACCAACATGTGTAGAAAAGGTTGTAATGTACCTGCTTTTCGCTTCAATTTCCAATTGATGATATCCTATATTTACATCCAGGCGAGAGAATACCTTTGCCCCATTTAATTGTGTTATCATGTCGGCAATGTGTGGACCTGGATGTCGCTCTCTTTCAAATATCTTATTCACTTGACCCACATCAACACAGATTCGTACAGCTCCTTTTTTACCACTATGGGAGAAACCCAGGGAGTTGGTGCAGTTGACCGCTCAATGATATCATGCTTGAGTAAAGATATAAGTTCCTTTTCAACAGTTTCCTGTAAGAGTAAAATAATGTGTCTTTGTCTTTGAGCAATAGGACAGGCATCCTCATTAATGTGTACTTGTACTTTCAAAGTCTTGAGTTTTCCCAACCCATGAAACAAACAAGGGAATTGTCTTAATAATTCATGATGAGCATTCATGTTATAGTTCACAGATATCAGTACCATATCAGCGGCTGTGCTGAAGCTTAGTAAACAGCGCTTGATGCTGTACATTGAAGTGCATGAATGGGTGCTTGTACTTTTGTTTTCTTATGCTTCATCGTAACCACAAATGACCCTTGACTTTTCGGTAGTGTCGATTTAGCCCTTGTATATTCTTATGTAAGTCGGGGCACTGGAGATAGTTTATTATATTTCTCCTCAGTCATAATATTTATTGATGCACCACTATTGATAATGAAAGGTAATGAACAATCACGGACGTTTAGTGTGATCTTCGAGCAATGTTTGCATGACTTTAGTGCTATGTGATGTCGGTTTCTCTTGGACCGATGCTTATCCTCACAAGTCTAGCTTGTGCATGCTTCTCTGAGGTGAACATTGACATGGCACGCCCATCTTCTTCACTTTCACTTGATATTGACACAGAAGAACGATTTGAAGAAGATTTAGATGTCGATCGACTTCGTTTGGTGTCAGTTTGCCTCAGCTTCGTCAGCTGATGCGGTAGCTGGAACTTAGGGGCGTGTGTCGACGTCACTTCTAGAACGTTGAGTGGCCATTTTGTCTTTGGGCCATGAAGCATCCACTTTTTGTTTTGCCTAGCACACCATCAAAAAATGGTTGTCCTTTGAAGAGCTTTTGCAGATCTGCCCAATGGCAAGACATTTACCTTTGTATGGAAGCAAAAATACACACAACATTTTTTCTGTGGATAATTAACTTTGTGTCCCTCTGCCTTGTGGTTTGGCTTATTTCTCACAGTCAGGAATGATTTATTTTGGGCACCTCTGGCCTCCATGTCAGCAGCTTGTCAATCAGCACACTCTTCAGCTCTGGCAGCCATGAGAACTCGCTCCAGACTAAGGGGCAGATTTACAAGCCCCATGCGCCACTTTTGCCTCACTTTTCCTATGTTAAAAATGACGCAAAAGTGGCGCAACGGGCTTGTAAATCTGCCTTTAAGAGTTTCCCTCAGCATTCGTCGTCTAGATGAATCTGACAAGCATCCGTCAATCACTCTGAAGCGTGTAGATTCCTCATCATTAAAATCAATGAACTTACAGTGTTTGATGAGCATATTCAGTCTCTCAATGAATTTGTCGACGGTCTCACCAGCTTTCTGTCTTTCTTAACAAAAGATGCATCTTTTGTATTCTTTCTTGAGATTCCAGGATGCTTCGATTTGACTGTATGTAATTTCGCCAACTCATGGCAGTTTTCTTTTTTCCCGCCATCACCAGCAAGATTCTTAAGGTACTTGATCATTTCCTTCTTGTATCGCATTAATGAAATCACCAAATGTCTCTATCCAGGCAATCCATCTGTCATCAATATTCAACTTTTTGGTGGTAGTGAATAGCAGTGGTGGTTTTAAGGAGACAGCGGCATTGTAGCGATTAGTGTAACTTACTGATGTGGAGAGTACAGTTCTCTCCACCACTGCTTGGTGATCTTGTCCATGGAAACCATTTCTGAGGCCTTGTGACATGCTGGCCTCTGGATCATCTTTGATAATACCAGAAAATGGTACCCCTTTCTTGGTCTCGTTTGGAGAAGCAAACGGTCACAATTTTGATCACTGCTTTCTGCACTTTGGAAACCTTTGGAGTTGCTCTGGGCCACACTCAGCAACTTTGTTGGGTTGCCGCTTTGGATATGGATGGCTCTGCAAGCACAACCCCAGGTGTTTTTTTTGGGGTCACTCCCTCCAGCACTGTGGCAGGATGAGTCTCTTTTCTTAGAACTGGTAAGCAGATGACTGTTAAATTTATCACTTTGCCTTGAAGTGTTTCTTTGTGTTGTCCTGGTTGATCCACCTCTAGCGTTATTACTCCATATAAATGTATGGCTTTGAGTTGCATAGTAGCGTAGTATCGTTCAGTGAGGCTTTCATTATCTTCAAATTCTTTACATGGAACTGGGACTGCCCTTTGACTTCACATATGAAAAACTTTGATTCCGCACTTCGACAGAGGCACACATGAAATGCACAATCAATTTGCTGGACCACGGCAAATTCTCTTGTCAATCTTCGGGTACTCATCCTCTATCTCGTCGCCAGTTGTAGAGTCCTCTCCAGCCCGGGTACTCACCAATGACTACGCCATACATGGAGCTTAGTATAACATGTCTTTATTCTTCTGCGTGTAACTGTGAACTCAACATTCTAAACCTGGATTCACTTCATTACGCCACAGTCCATCAGCAGCCACAGAGGTTCCGTCATTACATGCTCACACAACACTACACCCTCCGTCCAACCAATAATCCCCTTTCTCACAGGGGTCATTCGCTCTTTCAACCTCTTCTTTCATCTCTAGGATGATGATTTCCAACTCTGCATTTCTTATCTATCATGAACCTCACCTATTCATGATAGTATTATTTGATGTCTTTCGGTTGTCAGTTCATGAGTATCTTCTCAAGCATTCCACCTAAATTGGTCAAAAACAAAATCCTCTTCTTTCAAGCTGTTTCACTGCCTTCCTCCTCTCACCCTCATATATCTTTTTGCTGTCCTCATATGATTCTTAATTTCTTAATCCTCTTTTACATCACATATTTATGAAAATTGCTTTTGATGTCTTTTGTTTGTCAATTTATGTAAATATTCTCAAGAACTTTACCTAAATCGGTCAAAAACAAATCCTCCTCCTCCATACTGCTTCCATGTATTGTGCCTCCTTTCCACCCCATTTATGTTTTTGCTCTCCTCAACTTTCTCTTTCATTTTCAGCCTGCAACCTGGGAATCATGTTTGATTCCAGTTCATTCCATTTTTGTAGTTTTCTTTGCAAACATCTACTGTCCCCGAATCTTGTAACTACTAGCCCTGCAACATTTATAAGACTCACTCTTTACTGACCTTCCAGACCATAAACACTCTTATAGTCACTCACATTTATTTCCAAATTGATTGCTCTTCTTTACTGTTAGCCCTTCCGGTCTATTCTTTTGTTCCCTTAAAATTAGTCTTTCACGGCTTCTTTTCAAAGTTTCTCCCATTGCTTGATAAATTTGTTATATCAATCTTTTAACTGGCTACCATTCCCCTCCCTGCTTCAGTTTCACATTCTTGGTATGGTATGTTATGGTAAACCACTTGTAGAGTGCATTGGTTATCCCAGATGCTGTCCTTGCGCTGGCAAAGTAAAGCAAAAGGCGGAGGAAACAATACCATTGTCTAAAAAACTCAGGCTAATATAAGCATCCCTATTTTCAGGACAACTAAGCTTTTTATAGCCTTCCTGATTTGAAAGAGATGAGGGATCGTCCCTAATGTACCAGGAAACTCATTCAAGAGTTTAACTGCTCTTACATGAAATTGTTTTACCTTCCAAACAGGTGCATTTTGGTTTTTGGAGCAACAAAATGTTGGGCCTCAGAGGAGCGTAGGGATGTGCTTGCAGAAGTTTTGTAATAAATAGGACAGGATAATACCATGTGCTGCTTATAAAATAAGGCAGAGAGATTTAAAAGCCGACATTTTTTACTAAAATCTGGTGCAAGATTTTAGAGCATATGAGGTGGAGGAAAGTGTGAGTGACCAAGTGCCAAACTTGCAGCTTCATTTTGAATTCTCTGCAGCTTCCTTATTTGTCCCTTGCCCATCCCCAGATAAATGAAGGTGCAGTAGTCCAAACAACTAAGTATTGTCACCTGGATCACCACTCGATGAGCACATTTAGGAAGAAAAGGTAGGATTTTCCTAAGCACCTTCATAAGGAAAATGTAGTTTGAGACAACGGTTCACCTGCCAAGCGAGAGAGAACTTTAATTCCAGATATGCCCCCATATTTTTAGCACCTAGCAGGGGTCGCCTGGACAGACCATAAAGAGGGCCGGGCGTCTGATGGCATTGGTTAGAAATGTGAGAATATTTGATCCAAGGACCTCCATTTTATCAGAATTCAACTTTAAAGAGTTTTGCTGTAACCAAGCCATTACTGCCGACTTACACACTGGAATGGCTAAAGAGGGTAAGCAAACAAATTCCCCAGCAGAATGACAAGCTGAATATCATCAGCATTATTTATACATCTCAAAACAAAAGATTTTATGAGCTCCACTAGTGGGTATATGTAAATGTTAGAGTGTCATTCTTAGCGCAGGCCCTTGAGGAACTCCATGAAACAAGGCCTTTCTATGAAATGTGGGTATTATTTGAGAGGGGGAGCCCCAAGCAAATAGTAAGCACAATCCTCAAAAGGGTGAACCACAAAAAGTCACTAAATTAACCTGTGCTTAACTCTCTGGTAGTTTGGCGCAAAAGCAGTCAGGCATAACTTACACAATGTATAAAGTATTTCTGCAGCTCACAAATAGTAAACCAACACAACACAAGAAAAACCCTACACCAAGTGAGAAACAGAGTAAACTTTAATAAATAAAATGACACCCAAAAAATTATATCCAATCAGCAGGACTGCATATGAAAATATATCCAAAAAGAATGAAGCACCAACTGGGGACATCTGGTCACACGAGACCGGATCAAAGTCACAAGTTAAGCTCAACCACGATGATGTGAGAGGTGGATACAGGTACCAAGTTTGCAGCGGTTAAGAGTTACCTTTGAACATTCTGAAGAATTTCAGGAGAAGGTAGAATTTTTAACGGGGCCAGGCAGCAGGCTGTAGTCGAGAGGAGGTTGTTGAAGATGGGCAGTCGCTGGGCGAAGTCTCTGTGAAGCCGTCGATGATGGCTGGAGAAGCTGAATTTTCGGGTTGATTAGGTTGTTGTCGTCGATGGGGGATGCTAGTTGTCGTTAAACCTGGTGAAGATTTTTACCTTTGGGCATAGCAGTTTTTCTGAAGCTCAGATTCCTCTAGCTGGAAAAGGCTGCAGGGTGTAGACCTGAAGAGGGCTCTATGAGGCAGGATATCATAGCTTTAGAAGTCCCGGTGAGGAGGATTTGCTGCTACGGAGAAGAATGGTGTGGGAGCTGCAATAAAGTTAGTCCAACAAGCGATGCACCTTCGCCAGGCCCACTTGCAGGGAGGTCCCAGTCTCCTGGCAGTTCTCTGAGCAGTTTTTTCTTAACAAATGTTGAAAGTACCAGGTGTTGGTAGGGGGAGGCAACTTTAGCACCATACCGAGGGATTAGGACCTCAGGGGCACAACTTGAGGGCTAGGACTCACTCGAGCAGGGTCAGCAGCAACACACAGATACATTGCAGGATCTCTGGAGCTTGATGTATCCCTGTAGCTCACATGGGATTCCAGCCAGCTATCCCTTGGAGTCCCTCTGGAGGTCCTAGGTTCAAGGAGCAGGTCCATTCTTCCTTCATCAGGCAGAAGGGCAGCAGGGGAACGCTACTGAGACTTTCATAGGTCCAGAAGTGATCTGATTTGGGGTCTGAGAGTACCACCTTTTTCCGCAGTGCCAGCCTTTGTGTGGGGGCAACACCTGGCCCACTCACCTGTCCTTCCTGGGTTAGTCTCCCAAATGTGTGGGGTGAAAAAGGCGAGTGTCAGGTTCCTTTATGTGTGCCACAAGCAAGGTCTATGAAGTGTAATTCCGGGCTGGGTAAAACTCTTCCCCACGCGACCCTGCCAGGATGGCCTGCCTGTCACACCTAGGCCCCTTTTGTCCCTATGATTGGGAGGAACTAATAGGGACCTTCTGTTCCCATGTTTGAGAGGAATTAACAACCCATCACAGAGGAGACAACCACAGGCATGTGGCCTTGTTTACTGGGGGAACGAAAGGCTCTGTAGGTTTGGGTACAGAAATGATACCTTTCTAGAAGTGGCATTTCTATAATTGAGACTTAAAATCCAACTTTACCAATTAGAAGGATTTTAAATTGCAATTCAAAAGAGTCCGAGAAGTATTTCCCTAACTGCTTCCAATCTGAAGTTACACTTTATTACACGTAATAAGGTAGCCCAGTGATAGTCAGAGGTAGGCCTTAAAGCAGTGGAAACAACTTTAGGTGTTTTTCACTAATACAACATGGAAACATAAAGCTGCAAGTTCTTCTTTTTATATTCCATGTACCCTGCCCCATGAGATTTAGCGGCCTACCCTTGGGGTGACCCATAAGTATTTAAAAGGAAGGTTTAGGCCTGGCAAAAGGTATATCAGGTTAAATGGCAGTTAAAGACTACACTCCAGGTTGCAGTGGCAAGCCTGAGACATATTTGAAAGTGCTACTTAAGTGGGTTGCAAAGTGAATGCTTCAAGCTCATCGGTAGCATTTAATTTACAGGCCTGGGGTAGACGTGGGGTAGACGTGGTACCATTTACTAGCTCAGATAAGAGTTGACTGACCTTTCTCTTTAAGATCTTGATGGCTCTTAGTAATAGGGACATTGGACAATAATTGGCAAGTAGCAAGGGATTTACACTATGTTTTCTCAATAGAGCCACAATCAGTGCTCTAGTACAAACTTCTGGATCATGTCTGGTAGATAAGGAGCTGTTGCATACATCAAGTAAGGGAGGCCAAAGAACCTCAGCTGTCACTTTCCACTGAGGCAGAGGAAGGGAATCAAAAGATACCCTGTTTTTAATGAAGTAGTAATTGAAATGTGTAAATACATCAATCTTTAGCAACATTTTCCAACATTTGTATGCATTTTTCAATGTCTTTTTGCTGAGCAGAGAAGTAAACATGCCAAACGTGTTTCATCTTTTTACAGCCTGTTTGGCCTGTTGCAAGGGGGGTGTGGACCTAGCATCTTAAAAGGCACAACTGTGTCCAAGGCAGACTCGCCCCACTTAGTGTAAGCTTCATAGCCTACTGAGGCACGTTCTGGGGGGGAAGGGGGTCTGCTGCTACTGCTCGAAGAGCCAGGTCTTGAGGAGCCTCCTGAAGGTGAACAGGTCCTGGGTCTGCCGCAGGTGGGTGGGGGGGAAGTTCCAGGTCATGGCCGCGATGTAGGTGAAGGATCTGCCTCCGACGGTGGTTCGTTGGATTCGGGGGACGGTGGCGAGGGCGAGGCTTGCAGAGCGGAGGTGGCGGGCTGGGGTGTAGAAGTTGAGTTTGCTGTTCAGGTATGTTGGTCCGGAGTTGTGGAGCGCTTTGTGTGCTCCGCGTCTCATTTCAAACTGGTGTTCCTCTTAAGACAATGTGCCCAGTCTAGATTCAAATCTTTCATTCTTGCTGCAAGGCTCTGGAATTCACTACCTTTAGCTCTATGCTCTTCTCTTTCTTTAAACTCGTTTTGTGCTTCTCTGAAAAAACATCTGTTCAATTAGTTGATACCCAACTGTTCTGCTAAACGTGTGAATCCCTTTCTTTTCAGCTGTACCATTTATTTTAGTTTAGCATGTACCTCTTTTTGTAAGTTTTTGCTAAGTACAGGGGCTTAGGCGTGGAGCTCTATACATCTAACGATATCACGTATGGCTTTACTCCTCAATTCCATGCGAAAGTATGTAGTAATATAAGATTACCCCTGACCAACTCCTGAAATTCAACCTGGATTATTTATTACAAGAGGGGAGAGGATGTGGTCCGCCGGCTAGGTTGCACTTAGGTGCTGGAAACCATGGTTCGAGCCTCGGGGTCGCGTCCACATCTGGGCAAATCAGTTAATCTACCCGTGCCTGAATGTGTCCTTGTGTGACGTAACCGGTGCTAATGTAAAGCGCTCCAATACCGTCGAGTCGAGTTCGCGCTAAATAAATCTGCATTAAAATAACATTAAAAAAAACAACAATAAGTCGCTGCTAGTCATACGCCAGGTGATCTGAATCAGGTTTAAGATATAGGGCCACAAACACGTAAATATAACTGATGCACGGTATTAGGTACATATTCTTATCTCCAGTGTTGTTTATGTGCAGTGTATTCGTTTTATGTCATAATATCATATACGATGATTAGAAACAAACTGTAAATAGAGCAGAAACCTCACTGACAAAAATAAAGATTTGTGGTTCTGCTGCATAATGAATACATTTAATTAAAGAAAAGCAGGATACTGTTTCTGCACAGCAAGATATTATCGCAGACAGCACTGAAAACATGATGGCGTGCAGACACCCCACCCATCACCGTGAAGGGAGTCATGTTTTTGTAACTAAAGGCATTATGTGAGTCGGAAGAAGTACCATTCACAGTTTTGATTTGATCTGGTGTTTTTCTCCTTTTCTAAACCGATAATATTCGAAATACTTAACTTCCACAGCTACATGTACTCGCCTTCTCGCAATAAACCCGGCCGCAGATGTAGAGCAATGTAGTAAAACTATTTTTGAGGTGGTGTTTAGGTCCTGATAAGAAAAACTGGTTTCTCACACCAAGATCTGGATTTTGAAAGACAAACTTTCATAGTAATGTAGGGCTTGATGTGTTGATGGAAGCAAACCTACATGGCTTAATCCGGTAAAGCTCACATGTCAGCCCAGGCTCTGATATGCTGACTGCATGTCACAAATCAAGCACCTAAACCCATTTATTTTGGGTCTCAGAGACATCTTTGCTTTCCTGCACTCTTCAGATAATTACCGTAGACCCCATTAAAAAAACTGCAGAGGGGCCGATTCACAAAGCCATATCCATGCGTAAATTCAACGTACCCTGACTTTGGCCTCGTTTACAAACTTAACATTATTTTTGACATTAACGAAATATATTTACATTTGTAAAATTGTTAGTTTACAAATAGATTTTGCGGTGAGTAAACCTCCTACAAAGTCAGTGAGTGGGTGTTTCTGGGAGAAATGGGTGACAAGTTAGGTATCACCTTCAAACCTTCTTGTTTCTGGGTTTTCACAAACGTACTTAACATCAAGGACATGAAATAGCACCAGCATAAAAGGTTTTGTGAGTCTGCTAATGGTCACTGTCGCAAGTTTAGACTGGCTGGTTTCTTAAATAATTAAAGAGCTGGAATAGCACTATTTCACCACCTTCACCAGTGGTGAACGGTTGGCAGTCATTGGAACTTTAAAGGAATGTGCAGCTTTTGGCTGGAAATGTGTGCATTAGTTAACACATTTAAAGTAGACAACAGAACATAATGCAATAACATACACAAAGCAATACAACAACACAATAAAACATAGGAGGGCACAAATTATCAAAACAATCAAAAGAGACTGCAACACAAGAACCACAGTGCAAAATAGTAACATCTCATTGCACTAATGCGACACGAAAATACAGGAGCATAAAAACACCAAAAGTCATTACTACAACTAACAAGCATTTGCAATGCAGTTGGTCTCGCCTTTGGGACCTTATATGTATTTAGCTACGCAGCACATTAGTCTGGGTGCTGAAACATCTACTGTTTTCATACTGTTTTTTACTGGCCTCTGCTGGTTGTTTTCTATCAAGAAAGTTAAGTAGAGGCAGTTGCCAGAAAAATAAAAAAAGAATGTCACTCAGCAGAAAGCAATTCTGGTATTTTACTGACCTGTACTGGTTGTTTTCTATCAAGACAGTTAAATAGGGGCAGTTGAACATAAAATAAGTCCCTAAACAGAATCAGACAAGCCCTAGGGCTGATCTCCAGAGCCCAAAAAGTACATACACATATAAGTATATACTAAAGTATATACAAGAGGTCTTAAATGCTCGACCTAAAAAATAAGATCAGCAGCCTGTTCGCTTCCGGAAGCTTTCATTTTCGTTATGACCATTACTAGCATGAGACATGCACGCCCCTAAAATGATCCCATGAATATTTCCAAGAGTCATGGCAAACCTAGGTATTGTCAAATTCCTGGGTGTAATCCACCAACCAATAACACTGTTTCCTAAATCTCAATCAGCGCTCAACAATTGGACATCATGCCGAAGTCCATCCATACTTTTGTAGTAGGTTTTCTCCTTTATTTGGAAATCACATGTGGTCCATGAATTGTATTGTAATTGCATATAGTGCTTACTACCCCTGAGTTAGAGGATGTGGTGTAATGGCCAGAACTTTCGACTTTGGAGTTGCAAAACCAGGTTCAAGCCTGATGAGGCACTTTACTGGTTGATGGATCATATCAGGAATGTGCCAATTCCTAGTGTTGCAGATTCTGGGCAAATAACTTATATCTCCCCCGTACCTACCAAACATGAATGCGTTCTTGTGTAATGCAACTGGTGCTGCTCATGAAAAGTGCTCCAATGCTTTCCGGTCAAGTTCGTGCTATAAAAAAACAGTTAAAAAAACAAAAAAATTATCATCTGCTCTTTCACCAGAAATAACGTGAGTCTCAGCTCTATCGAACACTTGAAACCCATTCTCAATGGCAAGAAAAAGAAGACGTGCAACAGGTCGTGCCCTATTCCAGCCCATCACCCAATCATTAAAGACAACATCGACTTTCCAATTCCCCAGTTGTAGAACGCCGCAGCAGAAGTGACATCACATTGGATGGTAAACGTCATCATAGGGCGGGGGATCTATGGACTTCAACCAAAGTAAATGGATCTATGGTGACAGCTACAAATAAACGACCAATAGCCGAGGGATATGGGCGGGCTCGGTATTGCTTATACATGGATTGTAATACAAGTCTGCATGTCAATGTGCAAATTCTTAGTGTTGCAGATTCTCGGCAAATCACGTTATCTCCCCCGTGCCTACCAAAAATGAATGTAATGCAACCCGTGCTGCTCAAGAAAAGCGCTCCAATGCGTTCCGGTCAAGTTCGCGCTATAAAAAAAAACGGTTAAAAAACGAAAAAAATGATCATCTGCTCTTTCACCAGAAACCTGAGTCTCAGCTGCATTGAACACTTGAAACCCATTCTCAATGGCAAAAAAAGAAGACGTGCAACAGGTCGTGCCCTATTCCAGCCCATCACCCCGTCAGTGACAACATCGAATTTCCAATTACCCAGTTCTAGAACGCCGCAGCAGAAGTGACATCACATTGGATGATAAACAACATTCTAGGGCGGGGAATCTATGGACTTCAACCAATGTAAACAGAGCTATGGTGACAGCCTTCAGCTGGATCAGCTCTTTCCTTAAAGGACGCACCCAAGCGGTACGCTTAGCTCCATTCACAGCCCCTAAGCTAACATCCACATGTCGAGTCCCTCAGGGATCCTCACTGTCCCCCCCATCTGTTTAATCTTTACCTCTTACCTTTGATTCAGTCCCTGAAGGAAAGGAATGTGACTACCTTCAATTATGTCGATGATCTCCAGCTAACGTTCACCATAGATAACTCACCTAACTCAGCCCTTGAATTCCAGACCACCATGCTTCACATTCGCCACTCGATGGACGTAAACCATTTAAAACTCAATCCAGGCAAGACTGAACTAGTTCTGACAGGGAACAGTCAGATCTTCTGGGGCCCACACTACTGGCCTTCGGAACTTGGATCCCCCCTTACCCTCTACCTCTGTCAAGAGCCTCGGGTCACTATAAATAATTACCTATCATTAAGATCTCAAGTTGGTGCGGTGGTCTCGTCATGTTTCTTTCAGCTACGAATGATCAGAAATATCAGTCATCTGCTCATGCACGCAGCCCTGATTCAGGTCGTGATAGCCATGGTGCTATCACACAGACTATGTCAACTCAATCTACCTAGGCATGCCACTCTTCATAATCAAGCGGCTAAAAATGGTCCAGAACCAAGTAGCAAGACTCATCCACCAGCAACTCGGATGGCAATAGGCCAGACCTCTTTTGAAAAAACTACACTGGCTCCCTATCCCCCAACGTACTGCCTTTAAGACGGGATGTCTTACTTTTAAGTCTTTAGACGCTCGGAGCCTGAAATGTATTAACAGCCTCTTATCTAGGTACACTCCCTCTCGCAACCTCCGCTCAGCACATCTCCAGTTACTGACCACTCCTGCCTTCAAGCTAAAACGACAGGGAGGATGCAGGTTTGCATCCCTGGCCCCATGACTGTGGAATTCCTTCCCTCTGGAGATTCGGTCATGTACTGATCTTCTTTTAGGAAAATGCTTAAAACTTGGCTCTTCGTGCAGGCCCACAAATAACACTCTCTACTGGTTCCGGCAAGTTCTATAGTTAGCGCGATGAAACCTCTGGGTGTACGTGCACTGTATAGATTTTTTATAGCATAACATACAAATAAACTACCAATACCCGAGAGATATGTGCGGGCTTGGTATTGCTTATACATGGATTGTAATACAAATTTGCATGTCAACCTTGTAGTGAGCTTGTAGTGAGCTTGCTTAGAGGTGCTCAGCGGCTAGTGCTTTGTCTAATTACAGACGTGTTTATTGCGCGATACAGCAAGGACGGTATGCTGCATCTGGGCAGTTCGGTGGTGCTCCTTCGGGGGTTGCTACAGCCCACTCTGAGAGCTAGCACTGTTGCACAGTGGCTTGTGAGAGAGAATGCCGGGTCTCCACCCGCCCTCGCTCCGTTCTGTCCCGGGGCCCACTTTGAGAGCTAGCACTGTTGCATAGTGGCTGGTGAGAGAGAATGTGAGGTCTCCACCCGCCCTCGCTCTGTTCTGTCCTGGGGAGACCTGGGGACAGTGGGCCCCGCTACTTTGTTCCGTCCGGAGGCTCTGCAGCAAGACAGAAGGGGGCTCATACGACTCGACTGACAGCACTAAGCACAAGGATGTGGCTGACGAGAAGTGAGTACATGGGAGGTACCATTTATATAGGGTGGTTGTGGGCATGTCCACTATCGAGAAAAAAAAATGGGCTATACCAAACAAGACTGGGGAGCAGCAATAATCCCAGTGGAGAGGAGGGGCGCATTCGCCCGCTGAAAATGAGACCCGGTGCCCAACACAGACGGAGGAGGTTCAGGAGAAAATATAACAGAAAAGGGGCCAGGCTGGATGTGGGAGGAGAGGCATACTGTAAATAATCTAGGGCAACTTCAACTGTATATACAATTCAGAACATGTCTAATAAAAAATAGTGACACTATGGTTTAGAAAACTACAAAATCATTTATTAAATAAATATAATATTGAATCTAATACAAATATGTCTGATCATTATAAATGGATGGAATCATTTGATATGAGTAACATACTAACTTCAGTCATTCATCATACGTGCATGTTTCCAAATTAATTCTCAATGTTTCAATACTTGATTTAATGGAAGTACACATCATTCATCAGCTGTATGTACTATAGTTAAAAGATTTTTTTCATTTGAACACATAATTTTCGGGTGGTTTCCAGATTGTCTCTCAACGCGCGTTTCGGCAGTCCACTGCCTTCTTCAGGAGTTCCACCTCCAAATAGTATGTTCTGCAAAAACAATTACATATCACCACCATATTGTCACAAAAAAGCCCATAGTGTCAATATAAATACCTAACAAAATATCCTATATCAATAATCCTTAAAGGAAACTACAATAATGTAGTTCACATCTATTGACAAAATGAGGGAGCTTTACAACGAAAAGGAAGAACAACTCAATAAGATAGAAGAAGGTGCATAGCCATAGAAAGAAAAGGTGTGAATAGATGAAATATCTAGTGATTTATCAATAATCAGTGAAGTTATAACTTAGCATTTCAATAGTAAAAAGACTTACTATTGAATAAATGGTGCTGAACTATAGATCTCATGAATTGGAAATAATTAATATAGCTAATACATTCAGATAGGCATACATTTTGAAAGAAAGTCTTTATAGTTCTAGATATATGTTATGTACATAATTCGCCGGGCTTAATACCAACCCAAGCTATTTCATGACATTTCAGAGATGAAATAACTTACCATTAGGTAAGTAATACTGGACTGTAGGTATAATCTTGTTTGTGGTCAAAATGAAAAGTCATCCCTTGTATAATCACCGTATTCAGATAAAGGCAGATTCTGCAATAATAAAGTAAAAGTGTAGATGGACTACATATCTATAGGTGTTAAGTAAAAAAATTAGCTTAGCTATTAGATATAGGTGTAGTCGCTTACCAGTATTTGATATGGTGTTACATTATGACCTGAGATAGATCAGCCCAAAGGGAAAATCCAATGGTATTTCTGTGCAGTCCACGTTTAGTATTTGGCCATAAACTTCATAAGGCACCAAGAAGGAGAAGGAAAAACAAAAGCCTAATATGAATATATGGCTTGCTGCAAATTAATAAAAAATATATGAAAAATAACTGACTCATAACTGTACCTTATGGTGATAAAAGAAAGGTCTATATCGAGAAAACAGTGTTGCTTGACTCGCATTTATATACAGTTTTCTGAGAATACACTAGAAAGTGAGAAAATATAAAATTATCCTATGTAGAAACTGCCAAAAAAGGAGTTTTCCATTCTGCATTAACAGGATGTCATCAACGGTAAAAACAAGCAATTACCCTATAAGCATAAGGGTTTCAGATCCCATGGAAGAGCTGTGATTCCATTAAGTGCCTAGGTTTCTGCTTTATATCAGAGAAAAGAAAAAGGGAAATTTTGAGGATCCTAAGTGTATATAGTATCAATACAGAGATATACATAAAATAGCTATCTTCTGTATAAGATTCAAAAATCCTCTCTATATGTATACATTTGGCATGGACATACGCAAAAACTAGCGAAAGATATAACTACTAAATAATTACAGAGGAGTGTCCTAATTGTTGCAAGGATTATGCTGATTAGATAACCTGAAACTAATATGTCATGTATCACAGATAGGCATTTGCAAAGATTATGCTGATTAGATAGCCTAAAACTAATATGACATGTATCACAAATAGGCGCTAGTCATAATATGAAAAACGCTTGAAACTGATGAATTAAAACGACGGATGACTAGATCGTATCCAATGAAATAGGTGCTAAATACATGGCCAGATATAAAATCTGCTAATGCAGTGTTGCTACCCCAGAGTTCAGTAAAATGAAGATTTGTTAAAAAAACAGCCTAAGTCTCACTAAAATGTGGGTGACTGTTATGTCTACATAATTGTCCCTTTGATTTAACGTTATGGGCAAGAGGAACCGATAAGCATAAAAGTGAAGGAAAACATATAAGTGGAAAAAATAAATATATGCTGTTGATCGTAGCAAAAATATATGACAATATTTATAAAGTCTCCTTACAACCCGACTTACCAATTAAGTTAAATGAAGAGTGCAGGCAGCTTGAGATCTGGTACCGATATGTATGAAACGGCCCAATACAGAGAAACGCCAAGTCAAAGATTGAAACAAACATGTACTCGATATTTAAAATTGACGCTAAACAGGTCACATGATGTTCACGTGACAATGGTGTGGCTAACAGCTGATGCTAAATTCATAAGACGCTAATACTATAGTTTTCAATGTGGCTGCCATATTAAGCTGGATAAGGAGTAGATTTGTAACTAATCTTTTTATACCTATATCTATGACTGCAAAAACGGAGAGGAGGAGAGGCATTCACTGCGCATGCATAAAACAGCCATCAGCAGCGCGTAAGACAAAAAAAGAGTGCAAATCCACCCCGCAAATTTCACAACAAACAAGCATTTGAAATGCAATAGAACTCGCATTTACGCGAGACCTATTGCACTGGAAACAGGAGTGCGGGCATCCAAGAAGGCTAAAACGGGAGTGGTATGGGGTGAGAGGGGGCAAGAAGTCACGGACTGCTGGAGGGAGTTGGGGGACACTGGGAAGAAAAATAGTGTTGGAGTAAAGGGTCCAATAGCCAGGGAAGGATACAAATGACAATAGGCGAGACCTAAAAATGCCACATGACAAGTATGCAAAAATATTGTTTTCACACTTTACCACCTCTAGAAACCTGCTTAGCTAATAGTGTGTAAAAAGTGTTTGTACCAAGCAGTGCCTTAACTTACCACCAAGGACTCGAAAAAGCGACAGACACAATTGTTTTGCGATTCGGCCCATTGAGTGCATGGTGAGGCAAGCAGAGTACTTTTTACAGTAAAAGAAATATGCACCGTTAGACATGGGTTATTTGTAACAGTAGAGTTAGAAGCCTTCCCAGAACACATTTCAGCATTTACACCATGTGAACAAAAATGTAATCAATCAACTGTAATTATTTTGTATTTTATATTCACCCAGAAAACAAAAGCAATAGCAGAAGTGACAAACATATGTGTCAACCCTCACCAAAGAAATCCCAGATGGAAATACTGAACACACTATTCCAATAAGTACACATAAATAAATGAAATATCCCACAGGCAGTGTGTGCGTGAAGCCTTTCTCTATTGGGCAAGTTAAGAAAGTACCAGCATCAATTACACTCCTTTTTTTAGTCTCATGCAAAACTCTTGGCAGAACCATTGCCCTTAGTATTTAGCTACTGTAAAACCATTTTCAACAAGGATTCACATTAAAGCAGCAGGAAAACAAATATATGCTGAGGGACTCTACCTAATTGTGACTCTGTGCATCAATAGAGCTCTTTATCAGATAAAAAAAACACGAAAAGTAAATCATTACCATATTCATTTGTTGTTCATTGACATACAATATTCATTTAACAGCTGAACAGCTAAGCTATCTCTAAATACACTGACTTATTGTTTAGAGGTGAAGCATACTTTTCGAGATAGCATTAACTAAATAGCATCTTGCAATGGCTTGATAGTATTTTATTTGTCGACACAATTTATAATTTTTTCTTTATCACATTGAGTTTGGAATTGGGATTAAGAGGTGGGTAGTAGAACCAAGGGTTCTGACCTTCAGTCACATCTTCATCCCAGTGGGCATCGATAAACCTTGCATGTGTACTCCTTTGCTTCACTTTCTCCTTGCCAAATTGGCTTCCAGAAAGATACTTTGAAGGGGCCACCAGAGGAAATACAGAAAAAGTAATGAATTAGTATCAGTGCTCCAGGAGAACCATAAAGCAATACTTGTGTAGCTAGGGATCGAACTAACAAGAAGAGCAGTCAATAACACATCACCACCACTACAAAATGGCATGCAACAAACAGAAAGAAAATTCTTGTCACACATTACCACCTCCAGAAACTTGGTTAACAAATACTGTGAGAAAAAGTGTTTACACCAAATAGCAGCTTAACTTACCATCATATCACCCTAAATCATGTACCCCACAAAATAATTAGTTTTTAGTGAAAACAGAAAAATACTCTTTGTAGCGTCACCTGATTCAGATAATGTGACCCAAAGCTCTCTATTGGCTTTTGTGGTCTTGTGATCCCCATCTGGAACAATCAATAGAAGACAAATATGGTTTGGGATGTGCACCAATGTGCATTGTGGATGTGAGATGAAAGAGTGATAGCTAAAATGTATTTACATCATTTACCCTTTTCACTTACAAACAAAAGAGAACGTTGCTGCTACTTCAAAAGAAACATATCCTTCACCTCATAGACTAATATGTATACAAATGAGGCAAGCCTTCCAGTCAACCATCCGCAGGCAGCCTAACACCTCTGCGTATGGTTGCCCAAGTGCATCAAAGGCTATCTGCATGACCTGAACACACGCAGGGACTCATTTACAAACTGCATTTTGAAGTACATTAGCAGCACTATAGTAGTACTACCACTGTACTACAAAATGCTATTCACTAACTCACAAGTGGAAGTCTATGCCTTTGCCTTTCCTATCTTCTATGTGTGGAGAGCACTGCCCTGATTGCGGAGATCTCCAGACAACCAGGTATACATTTTAGCAGTAAATGTGGGAGGGATTAGGGAGTGGCTGGAAAATGAAGAATACTTACAACTAAATGGAAGGGGCTTAGGGAAGAGTAAGGGTGGCTTAAGAGAGGGCTAAGGAGGTGTTTAGGGAGGCACATGCACCCACCATAAAAGAGTAAATCCATTGCTATCCAAAGACCCAATTTCCATAGTTACTTTCGCCAAAAAGGACCCAAAACAGTCTTAACTGTACTCCAGCTCAGGGTTGGAGTAATTCCAACCACCACTCGTACAGCAAAATCCTCGCATACAAAATAATGAAGGCAGGGTCTTAAAATAAAAGCCCATAGGTTATAATATTGAATTTAATTAACTTTTAAAAATACATTAACTTTTAACAATTGAGAATCAAGGGCTCACAGAGAATGGACAGGTAACCTCATTAGGGTGATAGAGGTTGGGTCCCATGGGAAAACCTTAACATTCTCAAATGAGAACGCAATGTAGAAGGAACAGTTCTGGCTGCGACTAATGTAGGCTTCTGTAATTGCAAACAATCTATTTTAATTTATTTTTAGCTTTAATAAGCCATCTTTTCATAAACCAGTTTTTGAAAACTTAGAAGTAGTAACTTTAGACTGGTAAATTGGGCTCCACCCTTTCAGTTCAAGGGATGGTGACATGCAAGTCTACACTTTGTAGTAATCTTATACTCATATATGGTGAATTGCCAAAAGTAGTAAATTTACTTGAAAAACTGTAAGTGTGAATCAACACTTGTAGATTTAACTCACAGGTAAATTTACCTTTGTCTATAGCTCTCATTGCTTTCAAGCAGTAGCCATGGCTAATTAACTCTTCTTATGAATGTCTAAGAGGACATATGGTACAGCACAGTATTTCACAATTTATAGAAGTGAGGTAATACCAACAGGACCGGGGGCAATGAAAGAGAGAGAGTTACTGTGACAAATGAGAGGGACAGTGAATAGAGAGAAGAACATGTGACAATAGAGGCACTGCGATCATCAAGAGGGTCACCATGCCCATTGCTGGATTCACTGAGAATGGACAGTTACCATCATTAGAGTGATTGAGGGTGGGTCACATTGTAGATCCTCATCACTCTCAGATGAGGACATACTCTAGATGAAAGACTACTGGTTATACCTAACAGAGGCTTGTGCAAATGAGATCACTTTTTTCATGCACTGAATGTTTTTGTGTTTCTACGCTGGCAGAGATTATTTCATTATTTTTCTGGTGCTCATATTCATATAAGCAAAAATAGTGAAGATGCATAGCCAATGCAGTTTAGCTAATGCCTACCTAAAATATGAATCTAAATGGATGAATTTACTTAGCACCCCAGTGCAAACTAACTGAGCCTCATTTTTTGAACTAGCTACTTTCACTTTGTGGTTTTGAATTGATTCAAATTGTTCAAATTAAAACTTCATCACCACGAAATCAGTGGATAAAGTACCTCTTAACGTGGGAGAAAACATTAAAACCGGACAATCAACATAGATTATAAAGTACTTAGCTTCTGAATAGGAATCTCAGGCTCAGAATGAAAAAATAATAATTTCTCAGTCACAATTTGTAACCTGTAACCTAATGCAGCAAAAAAGTTGAACTTTCCCAAAATGAATATTATACAAAATCACAATGTTAGGATTTGGGATATAAATGCCACAGCCTTGCTAGATCTGTAACTTGGCTCTCACAAGGCCCAAACAATTGGACTCACAAAGGGAAATTGTTTTTTGAGACAACTCCTTGGCCCAGCCTTGGACACGTGGCTGAAGCAGCAAAACCTTGTCGAAAAAATGCAACAAATTGCCAAAAAAAGTGTGAGTGTGAACTAAAGACTTCAAGAGTCCAAGCCAAGTTAATCTCAAAGGCAAATGAAAGAAGAAGAATGTCACAGAAATAAAGAAAACTGGGTGCAAGGATCAACATTTATTCAGAAATCAAAGATGACCCCATAGGAAACCATTGTGAAAACGTGCTCAATATTTTCCTATGGGAAATCCCAAAAATGTCAGTAAATTGCAAAATGTCCGTGATGGCTAATCACAACTAAGATACCATCTGGGCAGACCCATGTACAACTGCAATACAAACTAGTGTTTAGATCAATTTTTTTTTTTACCTTGGGACTTCGAAACTTTTCTGGAATATATATAACTCCTGTAGTATGCAGGTGCCAAGGGCTCCATAAAGCCACATATGACCAGCCTATCTACAGTAGCCTTGAACTTGCCCATAATCTCAAGATGGAAAAATAACTAGAGCTTCAAGGTTGGGAGTACTACTGTTGCATCTATTTCAGTAAGCATTTGGAGTTTTCCCCAGGGTTTGCATTGGAGTTTTTCAAAAAGGCCGACGTTTTTCCAGAACAGGTAGCATGCTGCCTTGAAGAAGGTCCCCAAATCTTAAGAACTACATCCTGAGATGAAACTCCACTGTTTCCAGCTGAGGTGTGGCACACAGTTCAGTTTGCAGGCCCTCAAGAAATGTCTAGTGCCAAGTGGTAAGTTGTGATTCTATGAAGCTGGATGTTTCCACAATTTCAAGATGCTCTGCACCATCCAGCTTCAGAAGCAAATTTCATCAAACAAAAACAGGCTTTGCTGGTTCAACCTTAATCCCTTAACCCTCTCAGTACTGAGAAGATTTGTTCTATCAGCGTTTTAGCAAAAAGCTAGAACTGGTGGTTAAGGCTCCATGGAAGTTATCTTTCTCCATTTTCCTATGGAAGCAGTCAAACATTCATTAGTGCTGGAGCCCTGGAAGTCCTCCTTCCTCTTCATACAGGTAGATTCTCTGTGAAGTGAGTTGGGCAGATTGTTTTAACGGTAAACCAGTCACTTATTGATGGTGAAATCTAGCAACCTGTAGTAAATACACACTCCTATTTGTGTAGCAAAGTGATACTCTTCTTTTCCTCGAAACGTAACACAGATCTCCAAGCACAAAACATCCAAAATGCTCTCGTGCTTCTGAACACCTAATTTAGACCCCACAAAGGAAATCTTTCCAGAACAAACATGTGCAACTACCATAACTGTACCTTGTGAGAAATTGGTAAGCTCTTTAGCATTGCTACCTGTTGCATAAAACCAATTCTTGACAGTGTCCTTACAAGATGAGGGGAGTGCCTCTGGGTTACTGGATAGTTCTGACATATTCAGACTAGTACACTCTTTCTTTATGTAACCCAGCCAATGAATCTTAATGGCCTTATCAACTTTAGGACAATTGAACAATATATGCCATTTGAAAGAGGTGTTCTGCTTTGTCCACACTGAGAACCACAGCATAAGAGGACACAATGTATCATAATCAGTGATATACTCTATCCCCGGTTCAGAGTGACACAAGTACGTAAAGGGGACAACCAATAAGGATCTCAAAAATGCTTTCTCTACTCTCTAGAGAACTAGATAGTCCCGCACTCCCCAAAGCCCCAACCAAAAGTAGCAATTGGGATGCATTTAGTTTGGTAAACTGCCCTCAGTTCTTTTAAGGGCTTTATCCATAATGTGGAACTTAAATTGAACAATGCCTCCATGCTCCTAGCAAATTCAGCAGATTTTGCATGCTCAAATGGTTTCCAACAGAATGGTTTTCTAAAAAAAAAAAAAAAATAGGGAAAGGGGGGAACTGTTCAAATATTGATAATGTTTATAATATAAAGAATGAATGTCTTCTTTTTTGGACCATAGACCATGATATGGGTTTTAGAATCATTTATGGTCAGATCTAGATCAGACATAAAGGCAATAAACAGGTCTAGCAGCCTGTAAAGAGCTAAGGGGGTCCTATCAACAAGCACCACATTATCAGCATGAAGGTAACGCTGCTATTGGGCAGGAGTAACACACGGTATTCTATGCTTCTGTTAATGATGAATGTTTCCAGCCCATTAATGTACAGGGTGAATGAGAAAGGGGTGAATACACAACCCTGCTCTATACCCTTCGAAAGGGCTGAGTGGCGTCGCTATTCGGACCATACCTAACACTGGCATTGACCTCACTTTGCAATTGCCTTAGGAAACTAACAATGCAATCATCCACCACCATATTAGACATAAGATTCCAGAGTTTGGACCGGTGTGCATGGTCGAAAACAGAACTAAGATCCATGAAAGCCAAATAAAGAGTACTCTGTTTTACAGTATAATACTTTTTTATTAGGATTTCGAGGTTAAAGCATTGATCAAATGTTCTGAGACCGGCACGAAAACCAGTGCTTAATTTGTGCCGGTGCTTGCCGGTGCTTAGCACCGGCCCTTAATTATCAGGGCCGGGTCTACACGCATTTAGTGAATGTAATTGATTTGATAGTAATTAGTGGCACAGCTGCACAGTGAGTGCTGCTCTACCGTAAGTGCTGCTGTTACTGTTACGGACTAGTGTTACGTACTGTTGTGTTGTTGATGACTGATGTTAGTTGTTTCTGACTCCGATTCTGTTCAAGTTCTTTCTCACTGACTTAAATCTTGTTGTTCAATGCAGTGGCGGGCGCGTCCCAGCGGTCGCTGCTCAGTGTTGCCGGCCCAGTGGGCGGGACTCTGAGTTGAGGGTCGGGGCTGTGCACGGCAGCGTGCGCAGATTTTTTCAGATTGCGAGCGCATTCGCTACTTTGCCATGCCACAGCATCCCCGCACGGCCGCACCTCACCCTGCAGTACCGGTACCGAGTCATCGTGGTTCAACGGCTGCAGCTGTTCAAAGTCTCAGAGAGCACGAAGGCGACCTGGACGATGTTGGCCGCGTTGAGGACTTGAAGCGAGCCTTGAGGAGTAGACACCAGGTGAGGCAGGGCCTGGTACTGCTGGTACCGTCCCCTAGGCCTAATCATTAGTTAAAATAAAGCAACGCACTTAGCAGCCTAAGCCACACCAGGTGAGGCAGAGCCTGGCAGGCGCAGCGGCCTAATCGGTTAATGTTGCTGCGCGCAGCATAAGGGCAGTGCATACACAGAGCCATGTCCCGAGTGAGTCAGGACCCAGACTCCCACAGTCCCACACTCAACTTACTGGTCCCGTGGTCTAAGTCCCATAGTCAAGAAGAGAGACTGTTGCGAACACGCCTGCTGTGAGCCAAGAACAGTTCAGCAGGCAGGCAGCGCTGCGTTCACTAAGTCTCAATGAAAGTAAGTGTGAAAGCCAGCAGCAGCAAGCTCGACCATCACCGTTCCCGCCAGGTTGTATTTCTTCTACTACTTGGGTCGTAGGTCCTACGGACCTAAGCCACAGAGTGAATATGTGTGAGTTCATAATGATGTCAAAGACCATTATACAGCTGATGCGTACGTACTGTCCTAGATAAAAGGAGCACCTTTAACACTCGTGGGTTACACGTCATAGCTTTGCCATAGAGCCAACTGTACAAGCTCAAGAGATTACTTTATTACCTAGTAAGGGGCATTTCTTTTCCTACTAAGGTAGGTTCACTTTTCATGGGAGCAGTTTCGTTTTCACTGAGGATATTTTACTTTCTATTGAGATGCTTTTTTATTTTTACAACTTTCCACTCATGAGGGGCATTTTTGTCAGATTTTTCATTGTCATGGACAGGAGTTAGGGCTAATAAGACCAGCAGCTGTTGGCCACGGGGGCACAAAGTGGCAGAAATAAATTACTGCGCAAGGCTGCAGGCTGTGCACTGCAGTCAGTGTGTATGTGTGTGTGCGTGCGCCCCGGGCCAGCCGCCCGTCCCGAACCGGTAACTTGTGAAATTGCACTGAGCACTCTGTTGCTGTAACAGTAGCAGTACAGTACTGCAGCGTAGCCAGCATGTGATGCCACCACCACCATGATCATGCGGCCCGTGGGTGGCATGGCCCACCGCCCATGGCAATTGCTTGCCAAACCAACCAACGCTGCTTTTTGTTTGGGTGCGCACCGTGCGTGCCTCCCTCTCCACCCGAGTCGGAATACATCATCAGACACAAAACATACAGACTGTGAGGACAGTGAAGGCTGGCAAATGAAGTTTTCACCTGGGTCCAGTGACTGTATCTTATGAAAATATATGATATCTGCAATTTTCATCTGCGTTGAGCCAGAGAACGGTGGCATCTGTCCAGAAATAATTTAGATCTGTCTTTTTCTCCACACTGTGTGCACCTGGCTCAGTAAATATTTGCAACAGGCACCTTACACATGACTGCACAGGGCCAGTTGTAGGGCAGAGTGACCATCGCCACAGCACTGGGCGTTGACTTTGGAGACAGGGTGATTGGGGGTGCCATTTTCTCAAACATATGATGGAGTTAAAATAAAAAGCACCTGCTACAGTGTTCCTGGCCTCCAGCAAAAATAAAAAATGTCAATATAACTGGTGATTAATGGAGCTGATGGACAGAGAATCAAGCTTTGTCTAGTGGAAGTTTACTTTTGACTCATCATAGGATAGCGCAGAAGGTTTATGCTTCAAAGCACTTGCACCATGCAGATCACAATGAATGTGTGTGTAACAAATAGTTCAGTGGGATACTGTTTTTGTGGGGGAGATCCTTTTATTACTTGCAGTCTATAAGTTAAAATATTAATATAGAATATTGAGCTACTACCCGTCTACCTGTCACCAAGAGCTGCATGTAGAAATGCATGTGAGAGGGTGCATTAAGGAGATGTTGGTGGGGGACAATAGAGTAAGTGGGTGGAGCCAGAGGTAGAAGTGGGTGGAGCTGAGGAAGCTGAGAAAAATGTGAGCACCTGCACTTCATATTTTACAAATTAAGCACTGACGAAAACCAAAATTGGAGATCTAGAGGATGTGAATGTCCTGGGACCCCACATCACTGTGATCTAAGAGAATCCTACCAAAAAAAAGATTCTATTCTATTTTGTCTCAGACATCTCACTTTACCATCCCAGGGAATTCTTTCCTCCCATCCTCTGTTTTGTGTTGCTCATGATTTGAAGTAAAAGCTGGAAAGCAAGTTAATCGCAACTTGTGAAACAGAGTGCAATCCCAGAGAAAAAAAGTATTATGCAAATGGAATGTACTTTAACTGAGCTCAGGCATAATATATTTAATATCTCGTAACTTCTTTTGGGGTAATAGACAACAGAAATCTAACCACACACTACCCTTCAACGCACCGGTCATCTTAATGCTGCAAAGCTAGAGTTGACAGAATTTTCCCGAAAAAAGTTACAAATTAATTGTCACATTGCATTTTGTCTAGCATGGTCAATTTCCTGCAGCAGATGCAACCTGGGAAAGATATATTGTAGAATTGCATATTGATGTATGTTTTTAAAAGCAGGTGAGGCACATAAAATCCTAATTTCTACTTCCCATATCTGTACTATCTAAAGGTGTGCAGAGAACCAACCCTGAGGCATACGCCTTACCTTAGAAAAATGTATGCTAATTTTGAAATAAAAATATCTATTCCTTCTGTAAACCTCATGTGGTAGAGCCTAGGTAATCAGGCTTCAGGTGCAGCAAAACACAAAATACTGTATGCCCTGATCACAAACATTTAAATGAAATGGCAAAGCACGTGGATTTTCGCACTCCTCATATGAACGCAAGACATAATTCCCCCGTCCTCTAAGAGATTTCATCATGGAGACAACAGAATCTGGGCATTCCTTTTGTTTTTTCATGTTAGCTTTAATTTCAGCACCTTCCTAAGCAATCGTGTTCTTCTCCCACCACTACACCTGTTAATTTGCGACACCATTCCTTACTCAAGAGCTAATTGTAGCAAACAAGAAATGAAAACTTTAAAAGATCTATCAGAGAATCCGGCGATAATAATCAAGCCGGCTGATAAAGGGGGAGGAATTGTGCTCTGGGATACAAAAAAATATGATGAAGAGGTTATACGGCAGTTGTCCAATCCTTTACACTATAGACTACTAGAAACTAACCCTACATTGGAATTGAAATTAGAGATCTTAGAAATTACCAAAGAAGGGTTAGATGAAGGTTGGCTATGCCAAAACGAGTTCAATTTTCTAAATAGTGATAAAATCAAAGTACCTAATATATATGTTTTGCCAAAGGTACACAAATCCATGACAAATCCACCAGGAAGGCCTATTGTTTCGGCATGTGGGTCAATTCTAGAGCCCCAAGCAAAATACATCAATACCTTTTTAATTCCCTTAGTAAAGGAGACACAATCTTATGTTAGAGATACAATGGATCTGATATCGAAGGTAGAAGGGTTACCTTACGATATGGAAAAACAATTCTTGGTATCGTTCGATATCGAATCATTGTACACTAACATACCTCAAGATGAGGCATTGGCAGTGATGAAATATACACTGGATCAACGAGACCGGCCCCATCAGGTTCCTACTGACTTTATAATATCATTAGCTAATCTGTGTTTAAAGAATAACTTCTTTAATTTTAAAGAGAGTTTGTATTTGCAAGTCTCAGGAGTTGCAATGGGTTGCAGTTTTTCGCCAGAAATAGCAAATCTAGTCATGGCAGAATTCGAAAAGAAATGGATATATAACGACACCAACCCTTTCAAAATCTATGTAGGGTTTTGGTGTCGTTATATAGACGACATATTTATGATTTGGGATGGAGAGGAAACACAATTGATAGACTTCCACAATTGGCTAAATTCAAGAACAGTGGAGTTTAATTTTACCATGTCTAAGGACCGTGCGAAGATAAATTTCTTAGATGTATTCGTGCAACAAGAAAAAGACCAATTAGGAGTGAGTCTGTATACAAAAACCACAGACCGCAATAACCTTTTACATTTTGCTAGCAGTCACCCTCGCACATATGGGCAATTTCTTCGTGTGAGGAGGAACTGTACCAATAAAGAGGATTATTTCTCTAATGCAGAGAAACATAAGAACAAACTGATAACCCGGGAATATCCTAAAAAATTGGTGAAAGGTGCCCTAAAAAGAGCATGGTATACACCATGAGAAACTTTATTAATCCCGAAACAACGGGATAAGAACATCCCCTTGACATGTGTACTCACGTACGATCCAAAAGCGAACAGAGTTAAAAAAATCATCCCAAAAAATTGGAAAATAATTGAACATCTAGGAATTTCCAAACCACTTTTTGCTTTCAAAAAAGGAAAGAATATTAGACAACAACTTGTGAGAGCAGCCAGGCATACAGAGACATCAAAAAAAGATTTGAGAACCCTACTTAGTTTACCACCAGTGGTGGGTCATTTTCGATGTCAGAACTGTTTAGCATGTAACTTAACAGAAAATTCTAAACAGTTGAATATTAATGGTCAGATACACTATCAAAGAGTGTTCTCGAACTGTAACTCTAAGAATGCAATATATTGTATAAAATGCCCATGTAATAAATATTACATAGGTCAAACGATACAAGCTTTAAAAAAACGCATTCTACAACACAATTCAAGGATCAAATGCAAAGTCCAGGGGGCACCATTGGTACAGCATTATCAAAACCTAAATCATTCTGAAAATGACATAAAGTGGTCAGTTCTATGTGTGATCGGAAACGTGAGAAGAGAAGAATTGCAATTTAAATTGAACAGACTGGAGGCTAGACTAATTGAGAAATATCATACTTCCACAATGGGCCTTAATGATAAAGATGAGATTTGGGCATTATTACAATAAAATGTTTGTCATCAAATGGATGTAATGAGATATAAATATAGATTGGATTGAGATTATTCCACACAGTATCCCCCAGTCCATAGGAAATACTATGGTTGAGAAGATTGTAAGGAGTGGCGTTTCAATAATGGGCGTTAAGGTATCTATATTCACTTATTATTATTTTTTTAAATCATTTTTTGTATAATTGCAGTATGGGTGATTGCAAAACAATTAAGAGTCAGATTTGTAGCTAGAATGATAAGATTAATATGTACAATGGTACATATGGTCTGTAGAATATTTGGCCATAATTCAATATATTGTTAAAAATATATAATAAAAAAGTTTTTCTTCTATCTCGAGGCGGTTTCCAGCAGTAGTCTTTTTTCCGTTTCTATTAAAACATGAGATCCCTTTTGTAGTGTCGGGGCACTCTCTGCCGCATTTAGACAAAACTCCACATTATGCATGTTTGTATGAGTAGAGTACGCGATATAAGGACAAATAGGACTAATACAATACAATTGTGTTGAAACAAGGATATAATTGTACATAAGGTCAGTGAATCAAATGTGTGGCAATAGAATACTCTGAGGATACCGTTTTCTTTTATTTTGACTTCGTCCTCAATAGTAGTCTGTTTTCGGTGTTTATCAAAAAAACGGGTACTTTTTCAGTGTCGAGGACATTTGCTTCCATATTTAGAATTACTTCCGCATATCGTGCGGTTGTACGAGTGGAGTACGCGGTGGAAGAACAGAGGAGGAAGATCCCCGAATATAATGACACAAAAGATACATTATACAGAAAAATAGACTTTATAAAATATTATAAGAACATTAGAGAAACCTAGTGGGATTCGTTTTAATTATTTATGTTTTTTTTCTTTTGTTACTTAGTGAGGTTGCCAAAAAGAATTTTTCGGTTACGTGAGGGGAGTAAATCGCATTGAGATCGTTTTTGAAAGACACAAGGTATGAATTGTAGTGTCACAATAGTGAAAATAGTATAAAGATTGAATAAAAAGGAAAAGTAGATTTAGTTTTGTATATTTCCGCACTAGAAATAAAGTGGAAGCTGAATAGATTGAAAAGAGATCGAGGAGAAGCTCCATAAATACTGGGTTGAAAGTGAATAAACCGCTCTTCATTAAGTAAGTAATGAAACTGACCAATTGATGTGGGGTCAGTATGAAAGATATACATCTGGGTAAATAAAGTTGCTTTAGGTATATTTCGAATTTATAAGATATGGTATTAGGAGAATCGGTTATTTACATAGTTCGGGAGAAAGTGCGGGAAATAGGTATACACACTTTTGGTATTTTTTAAGGATATAGATTCAGTATGTGTGGTGTTGGTAGAGGTTTATCTAATTGCACTTCACTTTCTTTTGGTTTCGAGCACGTTTGAAAAATGTTTTTTATAATAATGCACATTTCGGGTGTGTTGCATTAATTAGTTCTTGTGTTGTACGCCACTCCAGATAAATATAATGAACATTGTATCTTGGTAAGACTCATGGAGTCTGTGGTTCCCATGTGTGTATATATGTAAATAATAGTAGATATGTTGTTTATATAGATTAAAAGGTGTATTTGATTTATAGGTTGAATTACGAAATTACACATTCAACTGCCCTAGTCCTGAAGAGGCCTGAAATGATTAAGGCTGAAACGCGTCGACAGATAATTTGAAGACACCCATACGAATCTAAATATGATCAAATAGATAAAAGAATACTCAATAAGTGTATGGTGGAATAAATAGACCTTTGAGTTTCTTGAGAAGAGTGATCTTCGTTTCAAAGGAATGCTGGTGTGAAAAAGTGTTGAAAGCATCCTTATTGATTAGTAGGGCAAGGAGAAAAGTGTTAAATGTAAATTTGAAGTATAAATACGTATATGTATGTATAATTTGTCTATATATATTATAAAAAGAAGATATACATGTTATGTAAAATGTACAATAAATAGCAAAAACTTTTTGACACATATTAGTTAGTATACATTCTTTGCTGGATTATCTTTGACTTTGGATTTAAACATAAATATAGATTTTTCAACAAAAATAAGACGTTTAGGAAGAGATAATTAAACTACCTCTTCATTTAATTGTATATTGGATTGATCCCAAGGCATTACTCAGTTTATAATCTTGTTTATTCACCCAGATGCCAGAGGGTTAAATGGGTAAACCCCTCCCCTTTTTTTTGAAGAGGTTTTATTTTAAGAGAACCAACCCTGAGGCATCTGCCTTACCTTAGAAAAATTTATGCTAATTTCGAAATAAAAATATCTATTCCTTCTGTAAACCTCATGTGGTAGAGCCTAGGTAATCAGGCTTCAGGTGCAGCAAAACTAAAAATACTGTATGCCCTGATCACAAACATTTAATTGAAATGGCAAAGCACGTGGATTTTCGCACTCCTCATATGAACGCAAGACATAATTCCCCCGTCCTCTAAGAGATTTCATCATGGAGACAACAGAATCTGGGCATTCCTTTTGTTTTTTCATGTTAGCTTTAATTTCAGCACCTTCCTAAGCAATCGTGTTCTTCTCCCACCACTAAACCTGTTAATTTGCGACACCATTCCTTACTCAAGAACTTCACGTCTGCGGATGACAATTCAAGCAACACCAAAGGTGTGTCTGCCAAGGTAACTATCACCCTAACAGCCAAACAGTTTGTGTGGCCAACGTTGCTTTTCCACTTCACCTAGGCTGTCAAAGCTTACATGTAAGCTCATTTGTCCAAGACACATTGCACTAATTTAGTGAAGTCCTGACTTTCAACCTTTGGGCTACAAAGGAATCTCCTATCGAACCTTAGGGGTAAGGGTGTGTGTTAGAATTCCCAGGATCCCTGGTTGGCTGAGGTAGGTACCGTAGGCCAAACAGGGACCCGCAAGCCCCAACGTTAGGGAAAAGACAGGTCGCCTCTAGAGACAGCCCCCAATCCACCCCCTTGGTAGCTTAGCACGAGCAGCCAGGCTTATCTTCAAGGCCAATGTGTAAAGTATTTGCAATTACGCTCACACCAATCCAATGATGACACCACAAATAGACTCCACTCGAGTTTCATAGAAAAACAAGTATATGTTTATAAAAAGATATACGATGCGACCACACAATACTAAACCAACATATGCATCGGGGCAATGCTCCCCCTATACTTTTATTATTGAGCTAAACAAAACAATCCTACGTAATCCTAATGTCGTAATATGCAGTTCGTTATGCAAGAATCAGGTACTTCACAACATAAGAATAATGCAGATCGTAATACGGCTATCTGGCGATTTGTACTGTCACTGTAATGCAATATGTAAAGCAACAACGTGGTAAACTGCTATGGCCCCGTAATGCAATGCGTACGGTCCCCTTTCAGGTACTCTGTTAGGAAAAATCAATGCATGTGTAATACAGTTATCAGGCTGTTCGTTATGCGAAACTAATGCAATGCGGAACACATATATCCGGCAGATCGTTATGCAACACTAAGGCTATGTGTGTTACGACAATCCAGCAGATGGTGATGCAGGACTAAGACAAGGCGTAACACATCTATCAGGCAGTTCGTTATGCAAACCTAGTGCAATGCGTAACACACCTATCAGGCAGTTCGTTAGGCAAACTAAAGCAATGGGCAATACAACAAAACAGGCAGTCCGTTGTGTAGAAAAAAGCAATGCGTTGTACAATCATCAGATACTCCGTTGTGCAGAAGTGATGCAATACGTAAGTTACTCCAGCACCGTTCACGGTGCCTCCGGCGGTCTCTCGCCACTCGTGCTGGCTTGCGGTTAGTCTCCGGCTACAGTTACCCCCCCCACATGGGTAAGATAGAACACAGGAAATGCAGCTTGACAGTCAGGCCCCGGTGCTGCCACTCCCTTGGTACACGGGCCTCAATCTGAGCTGAAGCAGAGGCTTGTGCTGCAGGACAGAGAGAGAGAGAGAGAGGCCGAGAGCGTCTCCTTCCGAGCCCGCACCCTGCCCCAGGAGTTGACACACTTTACCTGGGGGGCGCGAACCCACTCTTCTCTCCTTGTCCAGCGACTTGGGCCGCCAATGCAATTTCTCTGAATTTCCAGGCAATGGGACGATCCCAGGCCGCACACTACACCCGCCCTCAGAGTCAATGAGACTCACGGGAACTCCGAGTGCACGATAACCAGACAACTCCTCACAAGGGTCTCAGGGTGCGCACGGCACACGCATGCAGCCCCGCTGAGACACACTTGATCTTCTGGTGCCCACGATCACAGGGCATAACTTGCTCAGGTCTCAGCCGGTAGAAAGTACACGCACACAGCGTCGCTGAGACACACCTTATGTTCCAGTGCCCCCGATCACAGGGCTCCTCTTGTACAGGTCTCAGGCAGTAGAAAGAACATGCACAGTGTGTCGCTGAAACACAGTTTATCTTCCGGTACCCCCGATCACATGGCACCTCCAGCGAGGGTCTCAGGCTGCAAACAGCACACACACACAGCGTCGCTGAGACACACTTGCTCTTCTGATGTGCACAATCACGGGCCAATCCACACGAAAGTCTCAGGCTGCCCCCAAGCACACGCACCCTGCATCGCTGAGATTTACTTGGCTCCCTGGTACACACGTTCACAGGATGATCCTCTTGAAGGACTCAGGCTAGACACAGCACACGCACACCGCGTCTCTGAGTCTTGTTTGGAACTCCAGGTGCCCAAGATCACAGGGTACAACTCGCGAAGGTCTCAGGCTAGACAGAGCACACGCACCCACAGCGTATCTGAGAGTCTTCTCTGGAAACTTTTGTGTTCCAAACAGGGAGCCAGCTCCCCTCAGGCCCTTGGGGATTGTTACTTCAGGACACAGCACACAGCAAAGTCCTTCATGCAGGGGGACACAGCATACAGCAAAGTCCCTCCAGCCTTTCCTTAGTTGAAACAGCAAACTGCAAACCAGACCCAGATCACACAGCAAGAGCAGTCCTATCCATCAGTCTCTTCAGTTGCTTCTTCCTTGGCAAAGGAACTTGATCAAGCCATTCTCCAAAGTTCAGGGGCTGCAGCTCGCATAGTTATACCCCTCAATGGCTTTGAAGTCTTTGTGTTACAGGGGGCACTGACCCTTGCTCAAACCAGTTATGGGTGCCTCCCTACTAGTGACACCTTATTCCTTTGATTAGTGGGGGTCTGGGTTCTCAATCACTCAGCAGGAGATGGGACAATTGTTTTATAGCACCAGCCCAGGCCTCTTCACCTCTAGGCCTACTTCTCCCCCTACATACTCCAGATGCAGGTCAGCCTGTGCTGTCTCACCTCCTTCCCTGGGTCAAGACATTCCCCAAATCCTATCGCTTTCAAATCCAGCCAGTCAATTCACAACCAGGCAGCGACACACAGAAATGTTTACAGCACATAAACCCAGCCACCTCTGAAAGAGTAGCTTACAAACATAATGCAAAAACCATCTTTATAAAAAGATGTGTTATTGCAGGGTAAGTTCAGGCATACTAAACTTCACCTTTCCATTTTAAGTCTTTGGGAAGATAGGCTGGAAAACATATTACACAGCCCTTCCATTCTATTCTAATGGGCAAGATGACCTTTCAGCAGTGAAAACGAAATGGAGATTATTTCACTGCCAGGACATGGTACACACCTTGGTACATGTCCCACCTTTCACATGCACTGCACCATGTCCAGAGGGTACCCTACACCTACCATAGGAGTGCCTGATGTGTATGGAAAGGGAAGGGAAGGGTCTGGTAAGTGTGTGCACTTACCAGAATGGCATGGCAGTTTAGGAAACTGCTTGCAGGTCCTGCAATGGCAGGCCTGATTTCCCTTCTCCAGGCTACTTGAGCGGGTGGCACAGTAAGTGCTGCAGGCCCACCAGTAGCATTTGCATTACTAGCCCTGACACACATAGTGCACTTTACTAGGGACTTTACTAGTAAGCAAACATACCAATAATGGACAGCCAATCTCCATTACACTCTACACAGGGAGTACTTGCACTTTGACACTGTTTAGCAGTAGCAAAGTGTCCAAAGCATCTACGTTGGCAACAGATGTCAGAAAAAACCTGTAGGGGAAAAACAAAAAGTTTAGGGAACTTTAGCCAAAAAGGGCAAAGTCTCAGAGTGTGCAAATTTGCAAATATATTCTCTTGTGAACTTCCCACAATTCTTGAGACTGCTATAATAACTATCTGTAGTTCATAGTGTTATTGTACATATGGGGTTTCACAATAAAATCTAAACTTTAATATCCATTTTTTATTGAGAAATAATTCAATACTACACCCTATTCCAATGTTGCAAAAAAAAAAGTTTTTCGGGATAACACGGGTGAAACTTTACATCTCTTTTCATCACCAACAAGCATTTGCAATGAAATATTGGTGCTCCTGAGAAAATATTTGTATTAACCTCATGCACCGATGGCCAATATTGATTCATTCACAGAAACAAAACACACAGTCAATATTCTCATTCACAGGTTTGAAAATTGATGTATCCTCTCCTAACTATATATGAGAGAAAGGGGTGATAATTGACCTGTGGGCACATTTTGCGTCTGTCACAAGTTTTTAAATAAAAAACATTTCCTGTGCTGAAGGATGTGAATTGAAAGTAAAGGGTGTGAAGCAGTGATTTTTATAATAACGCAGAACACATTTTCCCTCAACAAAAGTAATAATTGTACTGTTGTGCATTCAATTTACAAATTGTTGTTGTATGAAAAGTGAACAAAACATTCTGGTGCAGATCACAAACATTTTTTGACTGGCCCTACTCATGTACTTGGTGGTAGGTTAAAGCAGACTTTTTAAGACAGTGTTCTTACAGCAGATTTGCGGTATTGGCAAGGTGCATCAAGAATATTTGAATTTTTTTTGTTACATTTTGTTTTGGTGGTGATGGGCTGTTTCACATAAAGTAATTGCTGAGATCTCTACGTTAAGAAAAAGGGCCTTATTACAGTGAGGCTCAGAAAGCCTTCAACCTGCAGTCGGAGAATTCCTGAGCTTGATCGTGGTTTCATTTCCGACTGCCACATTACAATGCGTGCGGTTAAAACTGAAACCAGAGGGTCATTCCGGCTGGCTTCCAAAGGGCTCAAGTAGCCCGTCGGCCAGTCGGAGACTGGCATGTAATCCCAATGAACGGCGTTTCCTTCACACTTCTCCCTGCGGTCTCCAGTTGGGGGCTGAGGGGGCACCTATGGTGCCCCCCCTGGTAATCCCTGCACCGTGTGCCTGCAGCACAAGCTCCCATTGAGAAATGTGAGAATGCGACCACACATGGTGCGGTCGCATTGTAATTGCAGTGTCGGGACCGCCGACCAGAGGTCAGTCAATCCAGAAACCGCGCGGTCAGAGGCAACTCCAACTGACATCGTAATCGAGCCCACAATATCTGCCACAGGTTTGGACTGACTGGTGTATTAAGTGGTTGAGGAGCTGGAAAATAAATATTTTGCTATCCTAGACAGTGGTACATGGCTGCTTACCACACAAACTATCAAGGCATGTGCTTCTATTCTTTGGAAATGTAGTAGCAACTGTTGACACATCTAAAGTAAACAACGGACCATAACAGAATAACATACACAAGGTAACATAACAACATAATTAAAACATAACAGAGTACAACACAACAAAATAGTCAAAACAGAACCTGACCCAACAACCATAGTAAAACACAATGCGATGTAGCAATAATGCATCACAAAACATAACAGAACGTAAGATCAATACCACAACTAAATGCCACAAATGCTAAGCAATAAATATGTGTTCTTTTCGCACACCAGCACCTTCATAAGGCAGTGGTTAAAGGTGTTTGGAAAAAGGTCTGACTTCAGTTACCACCAAGGACATGAAATAGAACCAGTCAAACAGTCTCTGTCACAGTTTTGGGTTGACTGGTGTCCTAAGTATGAGGAGCCAGAGCAGCCATATTTTACCACCTTAGACAGTTGTAAGTGGTTGCCTGTAAAAGGAACTTTCAAGGCATGTGTTGATTTTAGCTGGAAATGTATCAGCATTTGTAGACAAATCTAATGTAAACAAAAGAAAAAACAGAATAACACACAAAGGGCCTCATGTAGGTAGCCAAATACCGGTCGGTAACGGCCGAAATTCGGTAAATATCCCGTTACCGACCGGTATTCAGACAAGTGAGATGTAGGAGTCCAAAAACCACTTTTCGGTAAATATGAGGCGGTAAATACCGATTCATAGTTACCGAATTCTAAAATACCGATTCATATTTACCGAATACATTATTAACGAATCGGTAAATATGAAGTGGTAAATATGAAGTGGTAAAACTTCAAAATGACATGTAGGAGCAGTCGGTAATTAAGAAATCCAGGAAAATCGGTAAATAAGAGTCGGTAATTAACACGGATGGAAAGCAGGTGGTAACCATCAACAATGCACATAAGCAATCCCAAAATGCAACAGCGTGGACAACATGGCCGCCATGTACGTCATTGCAAGGCGCCTACGTCTACAGGCAGCAGGACTGAGGGTGTGGCGACGGGAGGAACAAATCTACAGACAGCGCATCACACTATTCCAGCTGACTGATGCAGAGATACATGAGAGGTACAGGCTACACCCCGAAACCATCATGGACTTAATCAGGGACCTTCACCCACTCCTGGACCAGCCAATAAGAAGGGCGCACGCCATACCCCCACATGTGCAGGTGCTCTGCAGCCTACATCTGTTGGCATCCGGCAGTTATCAGGTGGTGATAGCTGCGGTGGGTGGGGTATCCCAGAGTTGCCTGTCACGTTTCTTCAGGAAGTTCCTGGATGCCATGATGCAGAGAATGCACCACTACATAAGCTTCCCAAACACACAGGCTGCACTGCAGAAAACAAAAACAGACTTTTATCACATGGCACAGTTCCCCCATGTCATCGGCTGTATTGATGGTACACACATCCCAATCTGTCCTCCAGCTGACACAGAGCACATCTACAGGAACAGGAAGTCCACCCACTCCATCAATGTGCAGGTCATCTGTGATGCAGGGAACATCATCACAGATATTGTTGCAAAGTTTCCTGGGAGCACCCACGACTCTTACATCTTCCAGAATAGTGGGATCTACACACGACTGAGAGCCGGAGAATTCGGAGAGGGATACCTGCTGGGTAAGTAACAGTGACGCCCCTTGAAACCTGCAAATCAGAGTGTATAGAGGCATGTAACTGATGGTTCCCTTTTACTCATCCAGGCGACAGTGCATATGCATGCCGTTCATTCATCCTCACTCCCTACCTACACCCAGCAACCCAGAGTGAGAGACGATACAACGTGGCCCACAAATCTACACGCAATGTGGTGGAGCGCACGTTTGGACTGCTGAAGAGCAGGTTCCGCTGCCTCCACAAGAGCGGAGGCGCACGCCAGTACAAACCCATCACCTGCTGCAAGATAATTGCCACTTGTGCAATGCTGCACAACCTTGCCACGAAAAAAGGTACAGATGTGGAACTAACATATTTTGAGGACAACGAGGATGAGTCAGGCCAGCCAGAGGGCAGCGCAGCTAGAGTGCCAACTGCAATCGATGGGAGAGAGAGACGGGCAGAGATCACATGCAACTATTTCTGAGTAAGTGAGGGGACACAGCGAGTCGTGAGAAGTCATGACGTAGTTTAATGTGGCACCACGCCATGAACACATGAACAGGCCAATCTGGCAATATGCCATCTATACAATGAGTATGTCCAGGGTTACGTCACCCAATGGCAAGTGGATAAGCAGGGCCACATCAATGTTTGCGCATACGCGCTGCAGTGGTGGATTGCACGGCCTGTGCATCCTCACTAGAGCCAACCCCAAGCCGCCTGCTGCTCCTGCGTGCTTCTGGGACGGGGGGTGTGATGCTGCTGCTGGTGTCGATGCTCTCCGCAGCATCCCCTGCAGCAGTTGTCGACGCCTGACTCGTCAATAGCACCCCTAGTGCACTTGTCACCTGCACCATCCCCCGTGACAGGTCGCTGCAGCACTGTGTTAGGCCCTCCTGCATCGTCACAGAGCGCCGGCAAAGTAGGGAAGTCGCAGTTGCCAGACGGTTGAGTGCCCTGCTGGTAGTGTCCCTTCTCTGGCGTTCCCGGCGCCGTGCTTCGATGTCAGCATCTAATTTGCTGCACAACTGCTGGATTGACTGGGACATGTCCCGAATGCCCGCAGCCATGCCGCCAATGTTTGTGTCCATGTTGACTAAGCTTGTCCTCATCACCCGCATGTGCCTCTGGACTGACATTACTGCCTTTGATTGCAGGCGCTGTTGCTTCAACATTTGGCCCTCGAGCCCCAAGAAGACACCATGGCCGTCAGTGGGTGCTGGTGGACTCTGGACACGCGACCTGCGGCGCCCTCTTGCTCCCGTCTGTGCTGCCTGTGAGGTGTGGGGCACAGTGGGATGGCTCCCTTCCTGGGGCCCGGTGCGGTCTTCTGCGCCCATGCTGTCGTCTGACGAGGTGTCGAAGGCTCGTAGCCTGGCTGCTGGACGCCTCCTCATTCTCACACCTGCAAGCGGAGATGTGGCCGGTGAATCGAACATGAGTGGCGATGCTGGCTCTGGTGGTGGTGATGCTGGCTCTCGGTGAGGTGATGGTGGCTCTGTGTGCGGCGCGGCTGGCTGCGTAGGTGGTGCAGCTGAAAGTGGGCCTGCTCCCTGGTCTGAACTCGTGGTGGCTAGAGGTGATTTTTGTGGCCGGTGTGCCGTCTCCCCTGCAGCATGCCCTGTACTGCATGATGTCACATCTGTGGACAGAAAAACAACATTGGCTCAGTGTCCCCGAAGGGCTGCATTGCAAGCGTCACAATAAATCATTTCACATTCCAATCTGTCCTCTGTCTCCTTGTGCCTCGAGTGCGTGACATGCCTTGTTGCCCTGTGACATTTACGTCATGGTTAGTGTGGCCCTGACTACATCTCCCGGAATGCATTGCCTGTCTGCACTGACACGTGTGGACTGCAGTGTGATTCTCGTTTCACAATGGGGGATGTGGGATAGGGGTAGGGGCGGCTACATTGCTGTGCTTTCGTCTTACCTTGGTGTGTTGCGGCTCTGGCAGAGCTGTCGGCGTCCCCAAGACCCACGACGCTCTTTTGCTCGAGTGTGGCCGCCACCAGCTCCTCCAGTTCGGTGAGGGCAGGTGCCCTGTTGGTTCCACCTCCGGTCTGGCTGGCCTCCTTCTGGATGTCGCCCATCTTCCTCTTGGTCACAATCCTCAGGTCATACCAGCGCTTTTTGAGGACCTCAATTTCCCTGTGGGTCACTCCCACAGCATTGACCTGCGCCTGGATGGCCAGCCATATGTTGCGCTTTTCGGCCTCAGGCACTTGCAGGGATTGCCTCCCAAACAGCTTCTGGTGCTGCTTCACCACCTCCTCCACCAGCACCTGGAGTTCCTTGGGGCTGAATTTGAGCTTCCTCCTCCTTTCCCCTCCGTCTTTCTGTGTGCTCTGGCTGGACATGCTGTTCGTTTCCCGCTCGCACATGCAACTGCTCCCTGCCTCTCCTCTGCACTCCGAGCCTCTCCAGGGTCGGCTAATTATGTACACCTGCCTGGGTGTGGCCACTTCGGCTAATTGTGTACACCTGCCTGGGTGTGGGCAGTTCCTGGTTGGGTGGGCTGTCGCTGCACAGGATTAGCTGTTTCGTCAAGTCATGTGATGTTATTTACCGAATCCGTACGTACCGATTCGGTATTTTCCGATTCGGTAGATACCACCTCGGTATTTTCCGATTCGGTAGATACCACCTCGGTATTTTCCGAATCGGTAATTATCACCTCGGTATTTACCGATTCGGTGAATTCCGATTCGTATTTACCGAATGTTACCGAATCGGTAACTGTTACCGAATTTTTACCTACATATAACTTACCGATTCTAATTTACCGATTCGGTACGGCTCGGTATTTAAGAACCGGTAAAATTTATTTACCTACATGAGGCCCTAAATATCATAATAACACAATTACAACATAAGAGGGCACATAAAAATGAAACAATCGAAAGAGAACACAACACAACAACTGCAGTACAACACAACAAAATCTCTTTTTAACAATGCCGCGGAAAAACACAGCAGCATAAAAAACAACAGAACATATAATCCCCACAACAAAATCCCACACTAAAGATATACAAAAATGTTCTGGCAACACATTACCATCTTCAGAATCTTGTTTTCATAACACCTGGTCAAAGGGGTTTGGAGCAAGCACTGCCTTAACTTACCACCACAGATATGAAATAGAGCCAGTCAAACATGTTTTGTAGTCTGGCCCTTTAGGTTGTTTTCTGCTGTTATGCTTTTGTACTCCATTGGTACTTTGTGGTATTGTTGTTGCATACTGTAACTGCTGTCATGCATCCTGTTTTGATGGTTTTGTCGCCAGTTATGTTTTTGTTGTGTTGTCATTTTGCTTTCCGTTATGTTATGATATAGTGATTAGCAACCATTTACCACCAAGAGCCTCATTACGATGACACTCAGAGAGCCTCCGACCACATGTTGGAGGTTTTCCCAGTCTCACCGTGGGTTTCACTTTCAACTGCAGCATTATGATGCAGGTGTTTGAAAATGAAACCGGCTGGTTATTCCAGCTGGATTCTGATGGGCTCAAAGATCCCGTCGGTCAGTTGGAGGCCTGACTGTAATCCCAATGAATGGCATTTCTGCTGCTGGGGTTACGATGTTGGTTTCCGACAGGCTTTCCATGTTGGGCTTTCTGACATGGAAAGCCTGTTGAAAAGTGACTAGAGGGACCCCTAGCAGGTCCCCCTTCTCTCTGCCGCCTCCAGTTGAGGGCATAGGTGGCACCTATGGTGTCCTCCTGTTGATCCCTGCACCGTGTGGCAGGCACCCTGCTACGTGGTGCAGTGATGAACAGATGTTACAATTTCTCTATGGGAGCTTGTGCTACGGCTGATTTACGGCTGCAGCACAAGCTCCCATTGAGAAATGGGAGTATGTGACCGTACCGTGCGCAGTCCCATTGTAATGCTGCAGTCAGGATCGCTGACCAGAGGTCGGTCAGTCCCGATTCCGCAACGGTGTTGGGCGGTCGTGAGTCCACCCAGTATCGTACTTAGTTGATAAAAAAGCTCTGTTCTAGCTCTGCAACATTTTAAGAAACGAATCAGTCCTAAACCATGGCAGAGGGTGCATTAAATTAGCAGATACAGTGATTCTTTTATAAGATACACCCTTCTCGAATGGGCTGACTATGCTTTAAAAAAGACTAATCTTCCCACTTACGTTCATGTTTAATTTTCTGTCACTTTGCAGACTGACTGACTGCACACATTCAGATTAAGCATGATGTTCATATGAGAATAACGCCTGTGTGGATGAGGTGCAATTTATACGGAAATAAGAGAACTGAGTTAGTAGAGAAAATATTTGGCATGACATCTCAACATATAATCAAGTTACTAGACAAAATAATTATTGTTTTGCAAAGTAGGAGAGCCATTAACTCGGATCCAAATTAAATATTGTAAACATGGAGCAATCTATGAGGAAGTGAAGTGCTAAGGTGTGAAGTAATGTTTCAAAGAGTAGTACTGCCAGTTTGCATCAATTCACAACCGATGAAAACACAAAAATAACCAAGAAGACAATTAGCCAAGCTTCATTGACACACTGATTCTTACACGGGATTGTGGAAAATAAAAAAAATACAATTCCTCATACAGAAAAACAAACTGCAGCAAATACAAATGCCATCAATAGCACATTAAGAAGCATGCCATTGAAAAAGAGTGACAGGAGTACTCCCTGAAATATATGGCTACTGGACATACTCACCTATGTGAAATGGTTGAGAATCCTGCTCACTTTCACGTTTTGGATTCATCATTATGGTTTGGTTTTCCATATTTCAATGTAATACCTCATTTGGCAGCAAATCTAGAATTTATTATTGAGCAACACTGTATTCCTTGGAACCTGGGTAATCAATATACTCAAAGAACAATTTTCAGAATTTGGAGAACAATTTGAGGGAATGGCAATCAATGACAGTCTACCTTTCATTGCGTTGGTGTCACAACCCCATATCATCTCTTAAAGGAGATGACTGCACCCGCCTGCAAGGTGGTGTCTGGGGGGTCCATAGGACCCACTCTCCCCCCTCCAGAGGGATGGTATCAGGTGGCGCACTGACAGTGCACCATCTTTAGGTGGCGCACTGTCTGTGTCCCCCTGTGAAATCTTCTTTGCCTCTGCGCCTGTATCTGTAATACAGCACGGGTGCAGAGGCAAAGGGATTCCCTCATTTGCATGTGGCACGCCCCCATGCAAATGAGGGAACACCCCTGAAGAAAGCACTGGTGCTTTAAGTGCGCCAGCACTTTCGGTATTAGACAAGGGGATGCACAAACATCTGCGGCCCTTTCTGTAATATGGTACCTAAAATACAACTACTGTGACATATTTTGGGATTTGGTTACTTTATTATATGTGACTAAATTCTATCACATTCAGATATTTGTGTGCATGTTGAGTGCGTAAGCCATGGAAGCTTGGGCGTATGGTTTTTACAGAGGGAACTATTGCTCTTTGATTCCATTTAGCAGCAAGGCAACCACACCTTCTGGGGTTCTGCACTAGGTGAAGGCATTCAAATCCATACTGCTTAAAAAACAAGCATTGGAAATAAATTATGGATAAAACACTGTCCCATTCAACATTATGGATGACGGCATCATGCTAGAGCACCACTGCAAATGGATGTGGTGCTGGAGAACTCAGCTGGGTAGATATGCTCCAACTTGAAAAGCTGGTGTTAATGGGTCGGAGGAATCCTTTCTAAGTTTGCTTCTATTCCTCAAGCTTTTGACCTGATCATTTTACTTTCCAGTTTACCAACAGTTTTCCCCTGCTTGTGGATCTAATGATTTAAAGCATGATGAACAAAGTCCTTTTGCAGTTGCAAACCCTGCGAGTCACAAAATTATAGGGTTGCTGCTGAAAAAGGGGTTTTCACATTGTACAAAAAGCCCTTTTACAAGTTAGGAAAGTCTTTCATACTCATAAATGATCAGCTTCTTGCAATTGCCAAAATGAGGCTGCATGTAAGTGACATCCCGCCCCTATTTGCGATTTGGCAAGGGTTATATTAGTGGTTTAGAACCATAGGTGCACTCAAAAACCATTAATCGCTTACCGACTACCGAGTTGGGGATGTAACTGATAAACAAAGTGGGTGCTATGCACATTGGACAGCATCCACTTCAGACAACATGTCAGCACCCTCAGAGAAACAGGCAGTGGTCCACAGGATCGCTGCCTGCACCAACATTGTCTTGCCAAACAAGAAACATTTTTTAAAGACCTTTTAATGGACATGGGTTGCTTGAAAAACTTAATATTGCCTATTTAGGAAAGAAAATGCAGGGACGAAGTCTGCTGTCCTTGCAAGTCTCCATCTCAGCATTTGGAGCCAATCAGAAGGAGTCACAAATTAAAATCTGTCTATTTGTTATTCATTAGGCAGGTCGTTTTGTGACACTCTGCAAATGAACAATATGTGATGGTGCATATTAGAACATAGGTTACATCACAAATTGTATCTCCATTTGCAAACCAATCGGTGTGCAAACCCATTGTTACTCAGTTGCAAATTAGAATAGACTATTGGACTCCAAGATAACTCGCTTGATTTAGAAATCACAAATGCTTCTAAACAGCCTGCCACTAAGTGAATTACCTGGTTTGAAAATTAATGAGATGTGCTAGTGGCCAATGTCCAAAGCAAATGCCGCCCACACTTTTAGCCTTCACTGGCCAGCAAATTAGAGACTTTTGTGACTTTTTCTAAGACTGGAACATTACCTTTTGGGGCTATTTGATTGTAGTATAAATGTCAACCACCTAGAAAACTCTAAGCCATCTCTCTAAATCTAAAGCAGTGAAGGTACAAAGGAGTGATATAATATAGAACTTATCCATGCAGAGTTGGTTATCCTTCAGTCAGTGCAGTGCTTGAAGAGAGCTATCAAAATCCTAATACACAATAGCAATTCATTTATCTCATGCATAATTACTTAAAATCAGTGCCTGTATACATAAAAAAGAGTGATTTTTGAAAACATTAATACAATGTAATAAATACCTAATAAAGAACATCTCAATAGAATGAATAACAACGGCTAAAAGGCTGTGACTAAGCTGAGCTTTAACCAGTAAGGCTTCAGAAAGCAGTGTTGTTCCAAACTGAGCCATAGTCAAGTACATTCTTTTTACTTTCAAGGAATCAATTAGGGCTTATCTGCATGTCAGTATGCCGAGCTAAATAAAGGTGTTACACAGAAGAGCTCCTTACTCCTTTAGGAGGACCGGCAGATACAAGTGATTTGGAAAATAGTGTATTTTTCCCGTTAGCATAATTTACAGACAGCCTCCTTAGACCTTGCCCACTGTGAGAGAAACCTTTCCAACCCCCTCCCCTCTCTTCTCCCCAAACCTATCTTCCTCTCTTCACCCTCCCATTCTTCCAGTAATGCTGCTCAACCCCCTATCCCCCCTCGGTAACCCCTTCCCTTTCCCCCCCTCGGACCTAGCAGAACCATTTTCTTTCTCCAACCACCCCATAACCCAACCCCCTCACTCTGCCTAGTGCCTGTCCCCTAACATCCACCTCTCTTAGCTCACGGGACCCTTCCTACACCCTCCTCTCTCTTCTCCCCAAACTTCCTGCCATTTTATGACTCCCTTCTTCCCCCTCCTTTTTTTCTGACCTCCCTCCTCGTTCCTCACCTGTCTCCCCCTTGCAATATCAGCAAAGAGAACTCTCTTTTCACCTCTGATGCACCAAAACCCACTCTCAACCACCATCCTTTGCCACCTTTAGCCTTCTACCCCAATACCCCCCACGCACCCCCACCTCTCCTTGCCCTACCTCGCAAATTACACTCCCTCCTGTATCCATCGAGCAACCTAACATGCTGTGCTCAGCCCTACTCTCTCTGGAAAATAAGCTAGGATCTCTCATCACCTCGATCTCCCAGCTTGAAGCTACCATCTCACTCTTAGGCACTAAGATTTCCACCTTTCCAAACACCCCAATTCCCTTGGCAAATACTCACTTCCCCAAACACCTGAGAAGCACCTCACCCCCATGCCCCAAAAAAGCCAATCACAATCTGTCTTCTGCAGACTTCGCCAACCTATTGACTAGTTACTAGTCCTCGAAAGCCACCCCCCTCCTCTTTCCTCTCCAAGTAAGTCTACTATCTTCACTATTCCGACCATCTCTTCTGTCAGAACTAATCATCTGCCTTATTCCTCCCTGGCACCCTCTTACAAGAACAATATCCCTATCATCCCTCATAGCCCACTCGCCCCCGTCACCAAAACAGTCAGAGTTGCGCTGTTTGCTCCACAACTGCAGATCTGTAATGAAACACAAACTGGAAATCTCTGACACCATCAACCTTCACAATCTCTTCCTCACAGAGACCTGGTTCAATAACACCTCTCATTCTATGTTTGATCTTCTGCTACCCACTGACTACTCTATCCTTAGAAAAAACAGAACAGACAAGGTTGGGGGAGGTGTTGCAATCATCTTTAGAAACTCCCTCCAACTGAAGGCTTTTCCTAACAGCTTCTTCTGTTCATTTGAATGCCTATCTCTTGAGCTTCAAACCCAACACTGCTCACCCCACAGAGTTCATGCCATTTACCATCCGCCTGGTGGCTGCTCTTCTTCTTTTTTGGAGGAACTCACCGAATTCATCAGCGACCAATACTCGCAAAGTGACAGACAGATCTTCCTGGGAGACTTCAATCTTCACTGGGGCTCGTTGGAAGATCCCTCTGCTAGTAGGCTGGCCACCTTTCACTCAGCAAACGACCTTATCCAACACTGCACTGAAACAACACTCGAAGGGCTCAATTCTGGACCTTGTTATATCTAAAGCAGACATGCTTACTATTGCTATCCCTATTCATGTAGACTGGTCTGACCACTTCTTCATCCCCTTCTCTCTTCACCTATCACACTCGATAACTCTTGACCAACCTAAGAGGACTACTACCTGGTTCCGTAACACCAAAAACATTGACCTCGATACTCTCTGTGATTCTGTTGGGCTATTACTTCCAAGGCTAGACCCGAACTTGGACGTCAATGAGCTCACCTCCCAATGCCTTTCAGTCCTTGCAGTCGAAATCGATAATGTCGCTCCTCTTCAAAGCAAAACCAAAAGGCCTATTCCCTCAGCACCTTGGTTTAACAAATGCCTTTATGAAGAAAGGAAGAACATAAGAATCCTGGAGAAACGATGGAGACAAGCTCCATCCACCACTAATCTTGCTACGCTACGTTCAGCGAGATCCAAGTATCACAAACACATCTCCCTTGAAAAAGCATCACACTTCAAAACCCTCCTCGACTCAGCCAAAAACAGACCAAAAAACTATTCGAACTCATCAAAAATCCTAACTGCTCTCCCCCAATCCTCAAGCCGGATGATTCTCCAAAGAAATCAGCGGAATTCGCTATATTCTTTGATGAAAAAGTGAAATCATTGGTGGATCATGTAATTCATCCTACCCCCTAGAGGAGCGCAAATCCTTAGTCATTTGGCAGAACTTTGACGCCATCTCTGAAGATGCCCTCCTCAAATGCATCCTTGAAACAAAGCCCTCCAACCATTCTCTTGACCCCATCCCTAGTGACATTGCCATTGACTTCTACACCCATACTCTTTCCTATTGGACCAGTCTAGTTAACCTCTCCCTCAGTCAAGGCTTCCTTCCTATTACCTTTAAAACAGGACAGGTTACCCATCTTCCTAAAAACCTACCGCTGATGCGAATGACCTCAACAACTTCAGCCCCATCACTAACCTCCCTTTTCTTGCAAGAATCACAGAAAGATGTGTAGCGAAACAACTTTCCCGTCATTTTAAGGACGATGATCTTCTTGATAATTTTCAGTCTGGTTTCATTCAAAACTGCAGCACTGAAACAGCCCTGCTGCAAGTGATTGATGAAGCGCTGCGCATACTCGATTCAGGTGGAGTCTTGTCTTTTGATTCTTCTAGACCTTTCTGCAGCCTTTGACACTGTCACTCACATCACTCTCCTTAACACTCTTCAACAGAGAATGGGTTTGGATGGCACAGTGCTTCAATGGTTTGCCTCGTTTCTCTCTGACAGATCCTAAATGATCAAAATAGCGAACAGTCTCTTATCTCCATTGGCGGTAGGTCAAGGCATCCCTCAAGGCTCTATCCTTGCACCCACTTTGTTCAATTTCTATCTGGAACCAATAAGAAATCTCCTTAGTAAATCTGGGATCCTCTACCATCTCTATGCGGATGACACCCAAATCTACCTTAAGGTGTCCTCCACTCATGACATCTCGATCCTCAACTCTACTCTCCACTCTATCCAAAACTGGATGTTAACTCATCAACTCATTCTAAATCCCTTCAAAACCAAATTCCTCCTCCTCTATACCTCACTCTCTCCTCCTCCTGTTCAATCTTGGATGGATCAGCTGAATCTACTTAACAATAAACCTATCGTTGTCAACAGTGTAAAATCCCTTGGTGTGGTACTAGACAAAAGGCTCAATCTTCTCTCCCACATCAATTCCATTGCAAAGAATGCTTGATACCAACTGTGCCTTCTTTGGGGTATTTAACGCTTCTTCCCAAATCAAGACCTAAAAACCCTGGTCCAATTGCTGGTTCTCTCCAGATTGGACTATTGCAATTCTCTTCTTACTGGCCTCCCCAAATCCCTCCTTTTCCCTCTTAAATCCGTTCTCCATTCAGCGGCTTGTTTTATATTTGGGGCCAAATAAAGTGACCACATCAAACCCTTGTTGTCTTCCCTCCGTTGGCTTCCCATCGAGGCAAGATCAATCTACAAAACTGACTGTATCACCCACAAAGACTTGCAAACTTCCTCCCCTCGCTACCTGGCGAATAAACTGAAAAACTCTAGAGGCTCTAGACCGTCTCGTAATGCGGAAAAACGACTGCCTGAGCAACCCACTTTTAAAAGGGAAAGATCGATGGCTCAATCCTTCACAGGCAATGCGTGAGAATCTGGAACTCGCTTCCGCCACAGCTCCGTACCACCACCTCTACCCGGACCTTCAAAACTGACCTCAAATCTCTTCTCTTCCAGAGACACTTCCAGAACTAACACATGCCCTTTCAAGTCCCCCAAGGAAGTTCTTTCACTATTGTAAATTTGTATTCTGTGCCTGTACAATTGTCATCCTAGTGTGTTTGTGAGTGACTGCCATCTATTGCTGTATTTTACCTCTTCTTGTATCTCGTTTGCTTCTGTAACATGTACTTTTGTAACATTCTCCTTATGTAACATAACTGGTCCTATTGTGAAGCACTCTGACACCTTTGGGTAAAGTCCGCGCCATATAAAAATGCATAAATAAAAATATATATACATAGGAGAAAATCAAGGGTAAGATGAGTGGGTGTGGCATAACGGCCAGACCTACGGACTTTGGAGCAGGGGAATTTGGTTCGAGTCTCCATGTCGGCTCAACATCCTGTGATTCTGGACAAATCACATAATCTCCCCGTGCCTACCAAAAAATTAATGTGTAATGTAACTGGTGCTCATGTAAAGCGTTCCAATACCTTCGGGTCAAATTTGAGCTATATGAAACCGCAAAAAGAAAAAACAAAGCGAACGTAGCAAACAGGAACTTTGGACTTCATTTCCCAGAAGCCCCAACCCCAGCCCAGGAGGAGGGTTAAATGGGCCATGCAGCATTGTGCTATATAAGCGCTCTGATTTCCCGCAGAGCGGCAAACACGAAACAGGAACTGTTGGACTTAATTGGCCACAAGCCCTAGCCCAGGAGAGTGAGGGGTTGCTGGGCCACACAGCATATATGTAATAACTATATATGGCCTCTGGTTTACCAGCAGGGAATACTAATTAGGGACTTTATTGCCCAAAAGCCCCAGCCCCGTCCCAGGATAAAGAGGGGCTGCTGGGCAACATAGCATCGTGCTATATAAGCTCACTGGTTTCCCCAGGGGATGCACCAAACAATAACTTTGGACTTTATTGCCCACAAGCCCCAGCCCAGGAGATTGAGAGACTGCTAGTCCATACAGCATCGATCTATATAAGCTATCTGTTTTCCCCATGGCTCGGGACGTTCCCTGCACATGCCCAGGCCAAGAGCAGGCCCACCTGTGCAGGGGCAGTCTTGGTCAGTAAGATTATGAGGGTGTGAGCATCAGATTTTTTGACAATCACGCTGGCATATAATGTCCAAATGCATTATATGACAAGCAGGCCATATGACCGGGGCTTAAGAGGCAGTGGAAAGGGAGAGGAACCCTAATTAATAGAAGTACTAAATGAGAGAAACAAAATATTTGATAAAATATACTTTTTTATGGCTTACAAAAAAGAGATGAGAGTGTGTGTGTGTTTTTGTCAGTGTGTTTATGTACAAATCCAAGCTGAAATCCAACAGACACCTTACCATATCCGACTGAAAGCATCTGTACCCAACTATTAGTCTTTAACACCCCAAACACCCCATCTGAAGCTAGACCCTGCGTCTGTGCCCGTCCATGCCTGACCAAGGCTGGACGGGCCCCCCCTCGTTGGCCTCAGGATTCCTGACCTACTTCCGTATTTAAGGTATTTAAGAAGCCTTTAATCAGTTGAGTAGTGGTGTATTTACATTTCCTGTTTGACTGATTTGGCACTTACTTTTTGCTCTCTGCACATGTTGTCACTCGGCCTAGGGGTCTGTCTGGGTGAGGGTGGTGTCATGGGAAAGCAGAAAGTCTCCAGCTCAAAGGCAAGCATGGAATCGCATTGCACCACTCTGGATGCTTTTTTGCCTGTGCAGTGGCTGTTATCAGTAAAAAAATATTACCTAGCCGAAAGGCGCCTTTCCTTGGATACCGGGGATCTGACTCTTTCTCTGACTTCTGTCATTTGTTGTACCAATTTCCCAAGACCAGCGGGTAGCTCAGGTGCATCTATAGCCATCAGCGAGGGAGTGACCACCACACCGGTGCACTCCAGCCAGAAAAAGGTGCACATTAGCAGTTTAGCTGCCAAGCGTAAAAGGAAAAAAAGTACACGTCTTCCCATCCTGAGGTCTCTCCCTGTAGCAGCAATGTACTCATTTCAGGCACGCCAATGTTATGCTTAGATAATACAGGTAATCAAAATACTCAAAATTGGGACCCTTTACTTGAGAAGCTCAAAGCTTCATGACTGCCTCAGCCCCCTAGTTGAGAGAATTATGTTCTTGGAATCAGAGATTTGTAAGCTTTCTCAGCCCAATCAAAGACCAGAAACTCTCAATGCACCTGATGGTTTGTTTCCTGCATCAAGGAATCCGAAAATTAGGCCGATTATGGGTCCCAGCTGCACTTCAGTTTTCAAATCAAATCAAATCAAATCAAGCTTTATTCGGATCATACAAAATGTCCATAAAAGCATTCTATAAAATACAGTAAAATCCATTTATAACCAAAAAAAAAAAAAAAAAAAAAAAATATCCAGAAGGACAACATCTTAAAAATAGGCACAGTCATTGTACATATAAACCTATAGTAATTCATAGTTCAATTTTTCTAAGTGAACGAGGTCATTCCTTTGTTTTTTTGCTGACATTATATAACAAATTACTACATTGCAGACTAGTATTCTTTCCAAGTTCCGTAAATATTTAAAAGCAGTTTTATAGGAGTACTGGCAATTATCTTTAAAAATTGGACGGAGATAAATTTTTCTAATTTCTATATAAAAATTGCAAAAAAGTAAAAAGTGAAGGGTGCTTTGATTGGATCTACCATCACACGGGCAGTTTGGAAGATTAGCACACCACTTGCCCCTTTTAGGAAAGGCAAAAAGATGGTGTAATGTGTTCATCCGTAGTCTGGTTAGGTAGAATCTATGCTGTACATTAGTGATAAAAATGAGGTATAGCTGCAGACCTATGGCGTTTGGTCCCTTAAGATAAGTTATAGCAGTTTTCTTAGAACCTGAAACCTCATCTCTTAAGGCTGTCCTAACATTCAGGAGTCTCCTTTTCAAAATCAACCTTACTAGTATGTTGTATGTCTTCAGGTTGATTTCCGTTCAGGGGCAAATTGCATTAATCTGAGAGACCACTAATATAACTTAACCAAGGAATTTTCTTGCATCGGTCTTGGGACAAACAGTCTAAAATGATATCCCTCGTAAAATGAGTTTCTTCTCTAGTCCAGATACGGTGCCACAAATTTAAAGCGGTCATGCTAATCAAATCGTGTATATATGGTGTTCCAGTTTCTCTATGCACAATAATGTAAGGGGTAGAGGCCGATACGGCTAACAAACGTCTTAAAAAATTGTTTTCGAGAACTTGTAATGGCGAGGTATCTGTCTGGCCCCATAGTGCTCCCCCGTAACAACTCCCAGTGATGCACTTTGCTCTGTATAGCTTGAGAATCTCCCGCACAGGTTTTTTACAAATTTTTTGGGAGAATCTAAAAATAGCCTCCACCAATTTCGTAAATTTCAACTTGCATAGAGTTATATGCGTATTCCAAGTACCCTTGCTGTTAAAAAGAATCCGTATGTAAGAAAATGTAAACATTCTCTCTATTAATGTCCCATTAATATAATGTGATTTCATTTTAATTTTCCTTTTACCACAGGACAGAACCAGAGTCTTACTCAGGTTGATTTTTAAATGTTTTTCCGTCATAAAACTAGTAAAATTATCCATCAGGGTCTGTAAGCCGTTCGCTGTCCTTGAAATTAGTACGGCATCATCGACGTACAATAATAGAGGTGTTGCCCGCTTACCAATCATTGGGACGTCTACCCCCAAATTCTGTAGTAAAATGTCAACACCATTTACATAAAGTGAAAACAGAAGAGGTGCTAGAGTGCAGCCCTGTCTTATTCCACGTGTAATATTAAAGTGCTTTGTTCATTCCCCATGTATTCCATAGCGTATCTTTGCGGACAGACGAGCATAGATTTCGGATAAGAAACTAATAAATCCTCCGGGGCTCCCATCCCTCCCAACGTCTCCCATAACTTTGAATGATTCACCAAGTCAAAAGCACTTGTCAAATCTACAAAGCAAAAGTGCAAGGATCCTTCCCTAAGGAAGGTGTATTTTCCTATTATTAGTTCTAAATTCAGACACTGTTCCACCGTCCCAACACCTCGTCTGAAGCCATACTGAGCTACAGATAAGATATTTTTTTCTTCTACCCATTGCTCTAGCCTGGCCAACAGCATTCTGCCCATAACTTTAGAAGTAGAGTCAAGCAAAGATATTGGGCGATAGCAATTGACACTACTCCTATCCCCCTTTTTAAAGATGGGGACTATCAGACTCTCTGCTCAAGTGGCAGGTACCACCCCCTCAATTGTTGCATTAAAAAATTTGTACAAAACGGGTACCCAAAAATCCATTTTGTATTTAAATATATCAATTGGGACTCCATCGGGGCCAGTCGCTTTGCCACTAGCACTATTCTTAAGGGCTGTTCTAATTTCGTCTTGACTGATTCTCCTTATTTTGGTGTTTTCTAATATTATAACGGACGTATCATCTTTATTTAAAAAACCCTGTTCCGTTTCATTAAAAATTGCTTCAAAGTGGATTAACCAATCCACTGGGGTCACTACCGTGTCAATTTTTACTGATTGGACATCTTTAAAGAAAGGTTGGTCCAATGTTTTCCAAAAAAGGGCTGAATCTCTAAGATCGGCAGCTTTGATCAGATTCTCCCATGCATTATCCCTAATTTCAGATTTTCTACGGATAAGGGCTTCTTTATATGACTTCCATAGAATACTGACCTCCTCCCTATTGCGCGGGATGGTTTTTAGTGCAGACTTTAAATCTCTATTTAAACTAGAGCATTGATTATCAAACCATCTTGGGGAATGCGAAACATTTGATTTAGGATTCTTTCGCGAATCATCAGAAATTGCCGTAGAAATACTTTAAAAAGCCTTAACTATGTCCAAGCTATTTGAGGAATTATCAAGGCAGGTTATAACATGATCATTAATTTGTAATAGAATCCTATTTGTAAAAGCTTCTGGGTCAACGCCAACCCATTTAATTGAGATCCCATTCTCACCCTGTGTTTTTATATCCATAACGCGGGTACTTACTTCCGAATGTTTTAAAAGGGGAGATCTTAAGGATATCAGCACAGGATGATGATCATTCAATAAACTTGGGGAGACAGAGCATTCACCTATTAGGGACCTAAGACTTATTGAAGTGATGAAATGATAAATACATGAGGATGATCTTACTCCTTCAAAGGTGTAAATATTACCCCTATCCTCACGTCCACTCCCTTTTATAACCTTCTCTGCAATTTCTAGGTTATACTTGGACATAACAAGGTTAATATTTTCACCATAATTGTTATGTGGAAAGTGTGCAGAGACACTGCCTGATTCCTCTTCATAGCCACATTGAATCCCCGCTAAAAGGTTACATGGTTCTATTTTAAAGTCTTCCGCCCAAATTAGTCAGCCTAGAAGACAATGATATAAGTGCTGCTAAACCCACACTAGCCCTACCTGCCTTTGAGGGGATAGCATTTGTTGGAATTGTCTTGAACCCGTTTACGAAGAAATTATCTGTGAGCCAAGTCTCTTGTAATAAAACCAAGTCACAGAGTTGTAAGCCAATTTACATCCTGCAGTTTATACCTAACCCCAGCAACATTCCATGTCATTATATGAAGGCATTAGTACTGAGGATAGCTAGAAGGATCCATTTCAGCTACCGTGGCAGATTCTTTCTTGCAACTGACAGTACTAGCCTCCCTGGCTTTAGTTAATTGGCTCATACTCCTCCCTGCATAGATTAATGTATCAAGCTCGGTATGCAAGTTAATCTCAGGAGAAGGGGAAGACCGAACGATGATATTCTCCAACAGTGGGGGACTTAAAGGTTGTAGTCAATCACAACCATCAAAATCGGACAATGGGGCAAATCTGCTAACTAAATTTAGATAGGGTGGTCTCTGAGTAGGACCCTGCGGTGCTCTCCAGTAATTTAAAACGCGGGTGTTGACCACCCTTTCCAAATAAAATGGGGCCTATAAAAGAACCCTAATGGCAAAAGAGAGATTTTACTGGAATGATCCTCTAAATTAGTACTCCCTATACGATCCAGCAGAAATCTCACAACCTGCTCATTATTAAAATTAGCAACTATGCAGTCCCCACTCACGTCCTTCCTAGAATGTCCTATCCAAGCAGAACGTCTAGCCATGATCATCTGATTACAGATGTCCTGATCCAAAACCCCGACATCCTTCAATTTAGTTGTAAGCCAGTACATAGTTTTGGCCATTAGCTGATCGGTAGTTTCTACCTGTCCTTCCTGTAAAACCAGGACATTCTGCAGAATCAATACCAACGGGGCAGCAGCTGGGGGAAGATGCAAGACCTGAGAGCCCTCCAAGGCTAGACTATGATCCACACCCTTAAACGTAGTTTGCGGTTTTCGGCGCTGAGGCCCCGGTATCAAGCTTGGTGCTTCGCCACCCACAGTCCCAACACACGGACCACTTTCCTCCCCTCCTTGACTACAAAAAATAGCCTGAGTGTGACCACTAGGGTTAAACCCTTGCTCAGCCCTTTTAAAACCCACATGCACTAAACCAACATCCTGATTGTCCGCAACATCCACATTCCTCCCAGGTTCCAACGATGTTGATGGTGTTTGCCTCACTACGAGGGATTTAGGAGGAATGGAGTTTCCAAGTACCACGTTGCTCTGCTCATTAGATGTACTAACCATTAACCTATTTCTGGAGGCTAAAAGACCCTCTAGGTTGGAAAGATTATTCATGACCTTCAGTTCAAAATCGGTTAGTCTTTCCTCAATTTTAGACAACCTATGCATTATTGGAGACAGAGATGATGCAATTAAATTACCCAATTTGGACCACATAACATCATTAACTTTGTCAGAGGAATCGCCCAGAAAATCTAGAGTCGGGTCCCGTGGCAAACTTGGCTGTTGAGACACCGTTGTTAAAGATGCCGATGCTACAGTGTCTCCATTTTTATTCATCTTTTTAATTTTTGCCGGTTTCTGTCTCTGTAAGCCCCCTCCCCGCTTCCTATTTTGTGAAGAATCTAGGGGTACGACAGAGGAGTTAGTTTTACCATGAGGTCCAGATCTTGTGGCAATACGTGGGGGTGGACTGCTTTGGGTATGTACGGTAACCATCTCAACCAGTTCAACCAGTTCAACAGATGGCGTAGTATTATGTGTTCCCTGTCCGTCTTGTTTTTCCGATGGTTCATTTTGAGACAATCCAAGGTCACTTTCTATAGCGGGAGAATCAGGAACTGCAATCAATGAGCAATCAGGAGTACGAGCACAAGCCAGGGCACCCAGAGACGATCATTTAGCTGCTTGTAAATCAAGAGAGACACGACGCTCTGTCAGTGCTATCTCGTGAGCAAGGACAGAACTGGCTCTAATTAAAAACTGATACAAAGTCCCCACCATGCTGCCAGAGGGCTGTACAGATCTTCCCTTGCCCTCACGCAAATTCATCCTCTCTAAGTTCATGAAAAACTTCAGTTTTATTTGCTTTGACTCCAAATGCCACTCTGATAGCTTTGCCAAGGAATCACTCACCATTTTTTAACACCGGCAAAGCATTGTGTGCACCAAAGCATCTTAATCATGTTTCCCTGTAACTACCGGCTTCAACAACTCTGCACATTTTTTCTGTGTGAACCTTCTCCCTGAAAGCTGTCTATTCGCTGTGTTTCTGACAAATGTCGCAAAATAAGGAGCCACAATGGTTGAACCCACTTTTCAGTTAAAAAACAAAGTTTGTCACTGGATTATAAGTCACATTCACTTCAGTACCCGGTATTATGATAATATCTTACTTGTCCTCAGAGTTGATTGGATTGGGCCATCTACCAAGTCATATTGTAACAACTGCATTATTATCAATTTCAAATACCCCAACTTAGCTAGATCAGCACTTTTTCACATTTATTGGAGGCTGCCGAGGCAGAGACCATAGCTATTATGCCCCTAGGCTTTTTTATGGCATATAATACTCAAGCAAGCCACTATTAATCATGTGTCATACACTACTCCAAGTGGAGGCCAATATTTCTTGTAACAACCAATAGGGACCGGTAATAGGTCTCAATGACATGAATTGATGGCCAAGGTCATCAGGAACTTTTGTTAAAGCTTTTTGTCCAGTTGGTCAACTCAGCATTCAAGCTCAACTCCCACTTTTAAGGAGCGTATTAACAGATATCAGAACATTGGAATGTTGGGAGCTCCATTGAAACAATAGAGTGCTCTGGTTCCAATGGCAGTAGAACACCAGAGCATCAACATTCCAATGTTGTCCTTCACAACTGTTGCTGTGAACAAAGACCTCATGGAGCCAGAGGGGATTTCTATCACCTCAGGCTCTGTGAGGCTTTGTTTTATTTGTTAGAACATTCTGCTGTCTAGTGGCAGAATGTTCTAATAGCCTTATGGCCCTCCATAGCCAGGCTATTTTGGGATTAAAGTCAAGCTCCCTTGCTAAAGGCCCTTGCCTTTGCTTGGGCATTTAACGCTGCAGCAGACCTTTAATTGCAAGTATAGCCTGCTACGGCGGGCTATGAGGCTATATTCATGCTACTCAGGCGTTATCCTACTGTGACCTCCATCTGGCCATTGAAGCATCTACTGCTCCTGCTCCATCTAGTTTGTCCCTGGATTTCCTTTAAAGCTGATCATTTGGAACATTAAAGGTTTTATCATGCTGCAAGAAACCTGGCTATTGGACACAATTACTTGGAATTACTTTCTTAGTTTCTTTGTTCCTGCAATTAGATCGGACAAGGGAAGAGCTAGGGTGGCTTATTAGCCTTTGCCCGTTACTCTATGGATTATATAATCATCGCCGGGCTTTTCAACCATACTGATATTCAAATCTTAGGGGTGCTTTGGTCTGCCAAGTTTTTTTGTGAATTTATATAATGCTGTTTCCTCAATTGATAAGGTGTTTAATATTGATAACTTGTTTTCTGCTTTGAAATGTCTAGAAGATAGGGCCTTTCCTGTGATAGGTGGACTGGATGTAATTATTTGGGGGGCTTTAACACCAAACTATGCCACAGCATAACATCGCCTTCCCCCTTTAATGTATCCCAGGTGAGAACCCTGATTCACAATGATGATCGTAGGGGTGAGTGACTTTTCTCTTGTCTGATTAAATCTGGATAAGTCGGTGCCATTGAACTTATGGGTGGCATCCATAACCAGCTTTCCACATTTAGTGGGTAGCACAGAGGGTCAATCATTGATTACTTCTTTTTTGGCTTCCCCTTCGTAGGTGAATTTACACATTCTGTTGCTGTCTCGCCTAGCTGGTATAGTGATCACAATCCCAATGATGTGACCACCTTACTCACTATTGTTGCAGGGATTCTGTTTGGAAACAAATGTATGTCTGGTATCAAAGGACTTCAAAATGTAGGGACTGAGTCACCATACCACATCAGTACCTATGGGGCAAATCCAACTAGCCCAGAGTGCCTTTCCTGCCCTCCTAACCTTCCTAGATTAACAGGTAAATTGCTAATCTAAAACACAACACTGTAGTCCCCGGGAGAACCATGGAAACAGATCATCACTTTTCACGTATGTCCATAATAAACAAAAGAAATACACAAGGAATATTACAATATTTATTGAAAGTATTGTGCTCTTTTATGAAGCAACGGTGCTGCAATTAGAAAACATATACAACTAAGCAAAGTAAACAGAATAATGAGCAAACTGTATACAATGAAAAGCCCTATTGGGGCGAATGATATATCTGCCTAGGCCTACCCTCTCTACATTAGCACAGTGATATATCAGTGATCTCTGGGATTAGAAACAAACCCTCATACCTGGCATTTGTAGTTACCTGGTTCTCATCTCAGATTGCACAAGGCTTGTGCCCTCGTTCTAGCATCTCTTCCCTCTGCTATAATTCTCCTTTCTGTTGTTCAAAGGGAAAGTCTTGGTAAATATGATAAGTGCCATGTTAGAAAATAGCAGCTGCACATTGGTGTTGTGTGTCAATGTAAGAATATGTTGCTGACCGACCACAGAAAAACAGAACCCAGTGTTGTTGGACCTTGTGAAATGTTCAGAGGAAATCCCGGGAGGAAGCACAAAATAACAAAAGCATGTGCAGCAAAGCTCTAAAATAATATCATGGCACACAAAGAGACATGCTATTTTGTAATGTGTGCAAAGCAAAGCAGCTTACAATGTTTACTTAGGTTAAATAAGTGAGAATTGAGTGGGCCCTAAAGGAAACCTACAACACCATTCCCAGTAAACCTGTTACAGTTGACAGCCCGAGCCACCTAACTATGATCAACAGAGGACTAAGTTTAAGATGGAGTAAGGCAAATATTGCTGCATTATTGGCTACAATGGTGTTTTACAACTCGGTCTTGATCTCTAATCACCATCTATATACACATCAGTCTAGAGAGTTGGTAGTGGATGTCTTTGTGTCACTGAATGTCAAAATCAAAACTTGCCTATTGAGTTCAGATGAATTGCATACAAAACCAAATTCTAGATGGTTCACTATGAATTGTAAGTTGGCCCACAAGAGGCTTCAAGATGCACTAAACTGTACTCCTACGGATATTCTATTAATAGATAGGCAATGGTCAGAATATAAAACTGTCATTAAATTAATCAAAATTGCAGCTAAAAATATGCTATGGGACTGTTTGATAGAGTCACAACAAATTAAAGACACCAAATGCTTTTGGAGACTCGTCAATCAGCCATGTGTGCCAGAGGATGGGTCTAAGGGGCTGATTACGATGAGGTCCGTAAAGGCTCTGACCTGCAGTCGGACCCCATCAGGGCCCCATCGTAATGGGCCACTCAGTTTCCTTTCCGACCGCCTTATTATGATAGAGGCAGTCGAAAAGGAAACCGGCCGGTCATCCTGGCTTGCTTTCGATGGGCTCGGAGAACCCGTCCAACAGTCGGAAGCCGACTAGTAATCTCAAGTGCGGGCCTTTCCGTCCTTGAGATTACAATGCATGTTTCTGACATAGTTTCCATGCCGGCCTGTCAGACATGAAAACCATGTCAGAAAGTGTGTTTGGGGGCCCCCAGCTGGTTCCCCTTTGGTGCAGGGCCTCCAGTTGGAGGGCGAGAGGCTGTTGATCCTTGCACCTTGTGAAAAGCACCTTGAGTTTCCTGCCACCGGGTGCAGGGATGAACCGCACCTCCTATTTCACTACGGGAGCATGCATTACGGCCGATTTACGGCCGTAATGCATGCTCCCGTAGTGAAATATACGAATGCGACGAACACTGTTCGGTTGCATCCTAATGAGGGAGCCGGGACCGCCGACCGGGTGTCGGGCGGTCCCAGGACCGAGTCGGTGTTTGGCAGAAGGAATTCCGCCACAACATCCTAATCAGTCCCTAAGTGTTTAGGAACCAACATCAGTACTGATTGATGTGTTGTGCACTTTAAAACAATTTATACATATTCGGGTCCCCCTCCTCCTGTTTCCCTGATTATTAACTGTTTTCCCGTTGAAAATTAGGTTTACTCTAGACAAGGTATTAAAGGCGAGTAATATCAGCCCTACACAGAAAGCCCCATGACCGGCTGGAGACCCTAAATACTTGTAAAAGAGGGACTCTGATTTGTGGGCCACTATTCTTACCAGCATCTTAAAATGTTCTGTTGCTAGTAGCTTCCCTAGCTCTTGGCATTCTGCTGTAATTGTCCCTGTTTTAAAAAAAGAATCCAGGCATGACCCATGCTGTTACCGAACCATTTCCCTTTTAGATTCCACAGTCAAAATCATAGGGTGAATTATGTTGAGCAGTATTGAAGAACGGATTGAGAAGGGTAACGGCATCTTATCCGTCCAATATGGGTTTAGAGCAGGCCTTGGCACCTTTGAAAAGTGCCTCAATCTATATTTCATGATCAACAAAAATACAACCTCGAAAGGGGGAGTTTTATATCTCTCCTTTATGGATTTGATAAGGGCATTGGATAGAGTGAATCGTAGTGACTTGTGGAGCATTCTGCATGAGCTGGGGTTAGAGCAAGACCTAGGTGAGTTCCTGATTGGTCTGCAATGGACGATTAGTGCCTCTGTAAGTATTGGATCATGTGGGGAATGCATTGATTCTTTCGGCGAGCGTGCAACAAGGTTGTGTTCTTGTACCCATTTTGTTTTTGCTTCACATTATTGCATGAAATGTCTATTTGCAAATCAAGGGAAATGGTCTACCAAATGTAAACTCTGCTACTGTCCTGGCTCTGCTTTAAACTGATGACACCGGCCTGCTCTCTCACACTCCAAATGACCCGAGTGCTTTTATGGAAGACCTTGATCATAAAACCCAAAATGTATGGTGTGCGCGGCCAAAACATTGAAAAAGTTATTTCCACATAAAGAGGTGCCCTATTGAACAGGTTAACAGTTTGCCATACATGGGCATAGTTTTTGATTCTCAAACCACATGGTCGGCATGTGCTAAGGATAGATGCCAACGTTATAAGCAAGCAGTGGGAGCGATTTTGTAATTGCCAGGAGAGTCAGAAACAAGCCAGTTTTGACTCTCGTAGAAGTCTATGAGAGTAAGTACCTACCCATTCTAATTTACGGGGCCAGGGTGTAGGGCTATAGGAAGGTTGCTAATCTGCAAGCTGAAGAAAAACAATTTTGTAGGCAATTGTTTGTCCTCCCCAATCGAACCCTCATTTCTTTTTGCATTTAGAAACTTAGGGGCATATTATCAAGATCAGGCGTTAAAATTATCGCCGCTTTATCGGCAGAAAACTGCCGCTAAAGCAGCGATAATGGGCTTGATAATATGCCCTTGAAAATTCCAATAGAAGCCCATGTTCAAACCAGAACATGGGCTTCTATGGGAATTCTCTACGGCATATTATCAAGCCCATTATCGCCGCTTTAGCGGCAGTTTTCTGCCGATAAAGCAGCGATAATTTTAACGCCGGACCTTGATAATATGCCCCTTGGTATTCTATACATGGAAGCTATGATTAATCCAGCACCCTTAATACTCTGGCTCTCTCTATGGTCCAAAAGACATACCATTCTTAACAGGGTTATTATTTTAGATTGCTTGGCATGGGAAAAGGGTAATAGAATGTCATGGCTTAAATATGTTGAGTTCTACTAGAAAACAATAGTTAAACCTGATTTGTTTTCGTCTACTCACCTGTTCTCTAAGACTGATATTGTTAGGGTCAGGAAACTGTTATCATCATTTTGTATGACTTCTTGGGAACAAGTGAACAAGGCAAACCGATGCTGTGGGATTACTTTATTGTTTAATCTACTCCGAAATTGGAACCGTTGATGGAATGGACTAAGAACTCTTGGCAAAGGCAACTGTTGCTCAAATTCCGGCTGGGACCATTAGACCTTACGTCTGTTTCCAGATTGGTCAAATTAATACTATATCTATTTGAATTTCTCAATGTAATGATTCCAGCACAAATGTTAAGCGCACTTTGGGGCATATTCTCAAGGATCTTTATCGCAGCCAAAGTTGCGATAAACCTATCGCCCCAATCACAAGCTGGTGTTAACATCCCACAGCACCAGTTTACCCACGATAGCAGCTGCAAAAACATTGCCACAGATGACCCCCAACAACTATCGCTAATGAGATGCAGAGTAGGCATTCCCATGCCGAAAGCCGCAACAAAACCACTCCACAATATTCCCAACGACCAGCCAGATCTGCGATAAGAACACAAAACAGGTAAAAAAGTGCATTAGCAGCAGGAAAATAACACCTGCTCTGACCTGGTGCAAAGTCGGACCACAGCCTGCACCACAAAAGCGAGCACAGTCCATAGCCACACCTGAAGAACAACAGATGCACCCGGGCAACTGAACAGGCAGCCCGGAGGGCCGAAAGAGCAACAACACCCACCGCCACCGCCCCAGGACCCCCCTCCCCAGCACCCCCCGACCAAAGACATGCCACATCAGCTAAACCTAAACATGTACAAAATAATCCGCTTGATGTCGCACAATCACAACTGGTGACATGCATGTGTCGTCACAAAAATGAGCATCACACATTCACTTTCGAAGCACAAATGAAACTTTATTGAAATGAACACTGAAATGAAATGAAGACACATTGCGGCTCCCCTCGTGGCAATCCGTAGGTCACAGCCTGCAAGACAAAAATCATGATGAGAAGGTGTGTCTTGCGCACATCAAAGGACAAGGAGAGAACGAAGGAGAGAGAGAGGAAGAGAGGGAGAGAGAGAGATAAGAAGAGAGGGGGGAGAGAGAGAGAGAGAGAGAGAAAAAGAGAGGGGGAGAGAAAGAGAGAAGAAGAAAGGGGGAGAGAGAAAGATAAGAAGAGAGGGGAAAAAGAAAGAGAGAGAAGAAGAGAGGGGGAGAGGGTGCCGCCCCTGTGCACCCAGGCCACACTGCTCACCTGCTGCCACCGGTGTGTCTCCAACCACTTGCCGGTATGTATAGCAGTTCACCAGGTCACACATCTGAGACAGACACATCATCTGAAACAGATTCCAGATACATGATTGGCACAGTACACACAATTGCACAAGACAACATCGCCTGCCCGCCCATGCACACGTTTGCCTCTTCTGAGGCCAGGGTTCGCAAAGGAAGCACCAGGAGTAGCAAGGAACAAGCTAGAAGTCACAGCTGCGACCCCTAATGGTCCCAAAGGACGTCCATGGTGGTTTTAAAAGCTGCACCCAGCTCAAACAAGGAAAATGCACTGTATTAGGATGAATTCACTGCACCACCCAGGGCAGCTGCAAACTCGTGCTGCCTTAGGGAGTGCGCATTCATGTGCAAAACAGAGTAGATGCTTTGAAGCCTCCCCATGTTTCACAGTGCAGATGGGAACCCCCATGCACTTTGAAAGGGGATTAGAGATACCACGGGACTGACAGATGAAAATATGAGATCTGATTGGCTGCCTCACATCAACGAAAATGTTTGCATTCATTTGTAGGACTTAGGGACTCAGTCCCTGTGTACTGGGAAAAGAATACAAATTACATATATGGGGGCAGAGTAGGGATAGACTGGCTTTCTATGCCTGGTGGACAGGGCCCTAAGTGCGCATGACATTTTGGTCGGATCTCTTGTGTCAGCCCTACAGTCATGCACACTCAGCATGTTTTCCACCTGGCTGTGTTGCACAGCCGGGTGGAGAACATGCCCAGACTCCCAGGCAGTGCCTTGGCCAAACAGCTGCTAAAACCAATCACAACACTGCTGATGCAGCGTCGTGATTGGCTGGGAGAGTCTGGGAGCCTAGGGGCTTCGGGTGCTGCCAATGCTGGGTGACGACGGAGGAGAGGTGTGCGGCGGAGGCAAAGGTACGTTTATTTTATTTATTTTTTCATCCCCTGCCCACCACCCCTGGTCCGTGGCATCTGCCACTGGAGTAATCTACTTGAGACACACCCTTTGAAAGGCAATCAAGTGCAACCAGCCGATCAGCCTTGCAGTACTAATCGCTACACATAGTCCTCTGGACTATAGAATTGAAGATTCCCCTCTGCTGTGTTTGTGTTTTTTTGTTGATATGACTAATTCTATCCTGCTACTGAAATAATATGGCGATCTTGCACACATTGATTGCTACCATTTAGAATATTCGTTAATAGGTCCTAAACTTCAAACATATACACTCTAAAAAGCTAGTGCCCCTCACGTAACGTATTATCCAGCCTTACTTGCACGCAACAAGAATTTATTAACAGGAACAACCTGCTACTCATGACACCACAATACCATGAAAGAACAAATATATTTATTTATAAGTAAAGATAATGTTAGAGAAAGGTGCATTGATTTCGCTGATACTACTGATTCACACAAATCACTAGCCTTAGCAGTGACAATAGCAGACAAATGGCCAGATGTACGACCATTTGCTTTTGTGACTCGCAAATTGTGAAAAATTGCGAGTCGCAAAAGCAAATGTACAACAGTGTCAGAGACACTGTTAGCGATTCCCAATGGGATCTCAAAATGTGAGGCTGATAAATATTAATGAGCCACTCGCAATTTGCGACCCCATTGGGAATGGCTGGCCCTCCCAGGGATGGTGGCCTGCTGGGCTCAGCAGACCTCCATGTCTGGGACTTTTCAATAAAGCAGGTTTATTTTTTTAATGCAGACCATTTTCCTTAAAGGAAAACAGGATGCATTTTTTTTTTTAGATAAAACGTTTTCGTTTCATTTTTTAGGGGCAGGCAATGGTCCCTGGGACTTGAAGTAGGTGGGAAATTGCAACTGTTTTGCAACCGCAATTGCAGTTGCAAAACAGTCATACATAGGGCTCCGACTCGCTATTAGGAAGGGACGACCTTGAAATGACCCTTCTTAATAGCGAGTCGCAAATCTTAATTAGTGAGTAACTAATAAATTGCGACTCGCTAATTAGGGTTTGTACATGGCCCTCAGGTAATTTTGCATGCGCAAATGGGTCGAAAACCAGTTTGCGCATGCAAAAATACTTCGTACAACTGGCCCTACATCAGTTGTCAAAATAGCTGCAATCAAATAAAACAATTTAGGGCCTCATTACGATGTTGGTCAGAAAGCATTTTGACCGACTCCTTGTCGGAATCGTTTCCAACCGACTCGGGTTCGGAGAGTCCGATCGACCGATTACGATGTTTCCAAACACTGTTCGGTCGGACTCCCATTGACTTCAGTGGAATCCTGTGTTCGGACAGACAACACTGGTTCCCATTGAAAAAAGCGTTGTTGTGGAAAACCTTGTATCCTGTGGCGGACATCCCATAGTGCCTGCCACACTGTGCATGGTTGTAGAGACATGCCCCAACAGGAGGCCTCCAGGTGAAAGGGGGCATGAAACGGGCCCTCAAAGTCAGTTACCGACTGCCTTCCCGTGTTGGACAGTCCGATTCGGAAAGGCTGTCCAAATCCGACACTGTTATACGTTGTTCGGAAACGCGGTCCGTAGAGCTGTATGATTTGGCTCCGACCGACTCGGAGTCTCTGAATGCTGGTCAGAACCGCATCGGAAAGACCGAATGGTTACCTTCTATCGTAATAGGCCGGTCGAAAATGTTTCCGAGTTGGTCAGAAACATGAGTTCTGACACAGGTTAGGAAAATCAGAATGCCATTTGGAGTCTTTTCCGACCGACATGGTAATTAGGCCCTTAACTATACTGAAATCTTTGATTTCCCAAGGAGACTACATGCATGTAATTTTATTTTTAATGTAACTGGGCCGCTGGTATTTTTCTTTTGGTGTCCTGCATACCACTAACAATGTGCAACGTGGAAATTCTATTGCAATCTATTGTGGTGGGTAACTATTTTTTGGGTTTCCCCACCTATTTAATAAAAAAACATTTACAATACTTAAGGCACAGCCGCAGTTTGTCTTCAGGTTACTCAGGGTTCCATTACAAATCTTATGAAAATTCTATGCCAGCATTCTAGCTCCGAAATTACATATAGTTACAGATATGTTGTGATTTAGGAATACCATGGGATTATGTATTTGATCCGGAGGGTAACCGGGGAATTGCAGAATTTCCAAGGGAATTGGGAATATCGCACCCAGTTCCCATGGTAATCACTAATTTGTTGGTCCATTCCTACTTGAAATTGTACTAGCTTTTGGCACAAAAAAGATAAGTGTGTTCAGTCTTTTAATTTGCACATAGAAAATCCTTTACGCAGGTGAAAACTGATTTACCTTTCATAATGAAGTACAGGGTGTCTTAGAAAACAAGACAAGTTTTGTTATCTAAAACAAACCACTCCTTTACCCAATTTGTGGTCACCACTTAACCTCATAAAAGTGCATCATCACCTGTGATGTCATAAAACCTGCGCATCAAAAGCATAACTTGTGAATTAGTTGAGGCATATGAAGAAATGGAGATGTACGGGCAGATTTACAAGCCCCTTGTGCCACTTTTGCGTCACTTTTGCCATGTTAAAAGTGAGGCAAAAGTGGCGCAAGGGTCTTGTAAATCTGGCCCTTAGGGGCATATCAACAAGGGCTTTATCTCTGCTTTTTTGGCTTTAAAAGCCAAAAAAGGAGAGATAAAACTAGCGCCCTATCAACAACAGGGTGCTAACATGCAAATTTGCATGTTAGCACCCTTTTACTCTACGCTTCCTCTTGCATCTCTAATGAGATGCAAAGGGGGCGTTCCAGAGTAAAATAATAGGAGAAATGTCGCTAAGCGACATTTCTCCTATTATCAAGAATGTCGCTAACCCTGTTAGAGACAAAAAAAGCAGCGCTAACCGCGGTTAACGCTGCTTTTTACGTCTGGTATTTTTCTGACTTAGCCATGATATCCTATGGAAGGAGGATATCGTGGCTAAGTTTGCCTGTCCCTATCAACAAGGTAACGTGAGATTATCGCTGGGTTTCCAGCGATAATCTCACGTTAGCCTGTTAGCGTGAGGATTTTTATCGCTATTGAGATAAGCGTTGCTAATAGCACGCTATCTCAGCGATAAAAATGCGCGCTAGCCGGCGATAATTATCCTAGCGCTAAGTGCGCTTAGAGATAATTATCGCCGGTTGTTGTTGATATGCCCCCTAGTTGGTAAAAAAATGTGTAGCATGATAATACCCATGCTTTAGAAATATGTGAGAAACCTCCAACTCAGGGGTCCAAATTGAGTGTAGGTCAAGGACTTGACATTGCAATCGTTTCCTGATTTCACTTTTAGACGTGGCAGGAAAAGAACACTGATTCTGAAATCCACCTAGCTAGTTCTACAGCTTGTTGGTCGATCTGGATGCTTTCAGTGTATCTGTTTCTGACTTCTACTGCTTCCCTTCTTGCACCTCCTGGCCTGTTGGATCCTTTACAGGTTATTTTCTGAAGTCACTAGTATCTCACTGGTTTGCATACATTTCCTGTATATATTTCAGTTCTCGTTCTCTATAATCAGGAGAGGGAGAAGTTAGCCGCAGTCCGTTTCTATGTAAAAAGAAGCCTAGAATTGCGCCGCCATGAAACCTATCATGAAAAGCAAAATCTGGAAAAGGCAGAAGAGTCAGGCACAAGTATAATCCAAAGGAGACAAGCAAGAAAGAGCAAGGGGACAATTGACCCACCAGCAAAAAGGAGCAAGAAGCAAGAAGTATTAAGGGAGGATGCTTCCTCTAAGTACTCATTTATATATCCATCTGTGCGCGGAGCAAGGAGATGTGGAGAAACCACTGCCTCTGAAGAAGGAAATCTGGTTATTCGGAATGGTGGGCACCATTTTGGAATGCTGAACAAAGCGCCTTGGCTGTCATGTCAATGCCAAAATCTACAACAGTTGAATGCCTTTTCAGAACCACCATTCCCCAGATCGGGATCGTGGATATTTTAACACCACACTGGAAGTAAAGACCAACGTGCTCCAAAGTAAAAGCTGAGGCAGTCTTTCAGAGTGCTCCAGTCCTGATCCATTCACTGTGGTACAAAGAAAACCCCAACTATTTGCTATTTCAGTAGGTATAGATGTGTGTAAATACAGGGCTGGACTGGTCGTAGTGGGCACCGGGCATTTTCTTGGTGGGTCAAAGTTAAGGGGCCGGTTTTTGACCCGTGGCGGCTGGTTTTGTTACTGGGGGCCAGTTTTGCAGCAGTTTTGCCCTATAATAAAAGCGGCAGCCGGGCCGGTTGAGCAGAATTTCCAGGGCTGGTTTCTCTTCCCAGTCCGGCCGTGTGTACAAAGCACGAGACATGAGAAGGTGCAAGGGAACCATAGGGCAAGTTCAATGAGAGCACATGGTGCAGCACTTTGTACTAACTCAGCTTTCTAAAATATGTAAAATTAGTACCAGTCTATGGATAATATTAGCATGTATCTGTATAATGTGGTGCAGGTGCACAACAGTGGCATGCACATGCTTTTCTGCTGGCAGTACAACACAAACGCTCGGGTCATCTGCCTCAGTATAACAATATGCACCATTTTATCTACACGTGAGTGTCTCCGCTATTCAGCAGGGTGCTGCACAAAGTCTCAAAACAATGGTGTAAATATTCACTCTATGAGGCTATGGGTAGGAGTAGCTAGAGGACTTTTAACATTCTTTAGCAAAGCTAAAACACCCTTCTTTTCAGACATTTCACATTGTAGTAAACTAATAAACAGCATAAAGTAATCTTAACTCAAGGCAATACAGTTGAACGAATAACGAAAGTAAGGTCCAAACTAAATTAATAGAAAACAAATTTTATATAGACAACTAGCACACAAAATTCGAAGACAATATGAAAATGAATACAGAAAAAACATGTTAATGTTGGTGAATGGAGACAACCTTCTACAAGGATCTCTGGGCAGGTCAATGTCACTTTATGGCAATGGCGACAACCTTTAAAAACTATTGCTGTTGGTCTTTCCACAGGATCAGGACAGGCAAGTGCACAATTGAACTGGCTGTGAACATTGTTGTAAGTTGCCATTTGGTTCCAAGTTGCCTTTGCAGAGGACAGACCCCCTCATGGATCTTGGAAGAATCAAGCCAAACAGGTCTCCTTGGCCTCTAGCAGATCTGGTCTGATGTCAGGGTAAGGTTTCTCGGAGTGGGATCAAAAGCATTCTGCAACCTAGGCACAGTTGTTTCATGAATTCACCCCTTAGATGTTTTGCAGAGCTTAAATCTTGCAAGTACAGCTTTTGCTATGCTTGAAATTCAAAAACCAATTTAATATATTTTCTTGTTGGCTGTTGTCTTAGCACGTTTAGTACCACATTAATCAAATAGAAACACACAGTCCTCTCATTTCAGAGTATTCAGATCAACTCGAGGTCTCTTGATTCTTCCCGGAATCCACCCCTACAAGGTCGTTCAGAATTCTTGGCTCTCTGAGCTCCAATGACAGGATTGCTTGATAACAGTGCGGCCAGTACTCTAATGTTCATGTGAAAAGGAACTAGTATTCTCTCATTGACCAAGGGGCTCTACAAGAATTTAGGACATTTTCAAGTGAAAGCCCTATTTCTGTTAGAGATGATTTAAAGTATTTGGTACTAGAGTTGCGTAATTTAGTGCTCCACTTTTTTATATAGACATTTTATTTAATTATATTATTCATTGTGCAATTATTATTAATCAAAAGATCAAAAGTAGTAGGTTGTTGTATTTACCTTAGAGGAGAGCCATACATATATTACTGAAATGTAATCAACCCATTTACTCACACTAACCCCACTTGTTTGGACACCGTGTTTTCTAAAGTTGATCAAACTTGTAACCAGGCCGGAGCTGCATGCATTTCACATTTATAAAATGTTCTGCATGTTTCACTTTTTCCCTTTCTGCAGGTGTCTTATCAAGCTCCTTGTTAGCTAAACCAGCCTTATTGTTATTCTACAGAAACCTTTAAATAGCTAGTTAATCATCTGGATTTGGCTGTTGACAGGTAGACTATGTTGGTGGGAGAGATCCTCCTGTACCAGGCAGACTGGACCAGTGATGCATCCAAGGTCTGTCAGATGTTTGCTTTATTGTATAAAACTGGGAAACCGGGGAGTTCACCTGCTCCCAAACAATGACTTTTCTTGAACTGTCCGTTTGGTGGAAACTGATATGAAGAATCTTCCAGAACTTTCTTTCATGTATTAATTATGTGTTTCATAGAATAGTTTGCAGATCTTGTCCTTACTTTGTGGAAAGAAGACCTTTTCACAAACTGCAGGATACTCCAAACTAGAATTCTTGGCTTCTTGTTCCAGCTCTCATACTTTTTCTCCTGAATCTTAAACTTGGTTCTTCTGATGCTGACACCTTCCCCGCAGAAATACCCCTGCCACTTTTGCAACCTATTGATTAGAGAAGCTCCTCTATGAAACCTACTTGGTTGCTATTTTGTCTGCAATATGTAAATATATTTTGCATCTTCTTCTCATAATATATAAATGAAGATTGCATGAACTTTTAAATATGCATGCTCTTACTTTTTATTTGCTACCATTGTTATTATTGATTTAACTTGTAAAATTGACTTAACTTGTTCATAAAACCCTCATGGTTAGTCAACTTACTCTTTCATTTCTGTGGAACCATACAGGTTTCACTGTACAGGAAATGTATTGCTGATGTTAGCTCCCTTCTTACACTTCAAGTCGACAATCGAAGGTCCACATGACCAGCAGAGAGTCCTGTTTGATGATTGAGACATAAGGATCACCTGCTTCATCGGTACATATATTCGAAATGTTGCCTTAGCTGGCTGGATTATGTTACCCATAGTGTAACATAATCAGACCTTGAGTAGCTTGCTTTATGGCAGTTCAGATCACATATTCTGTTTGTATTGAATCCCATTTGTGTAATCGTATTACTTTCCATGCAACAGCTCTGCCTCATCTTGGTCCACCTCTCTTCCTATTTCAATGGAAAGGCATTGATGACTCAGAACAGAAGGGGGTTGATGTCTGCTGGCCTAGAGTCAGAATTCTGTCCCTATTCATGTGTGACTAATAATCCTCGGGGTGGGGTAAATAGCATAACATAACAAAACATAACATAATGTAACGGAACATAATGTAATGTAAAGTAGTGTAACACAACACACATAGCATAGCATAGTGTAACATGTATTTTTAAAATGCATGCTGATCAGGGGCTATCTCAGCGCTGAACAGCAGATGCTTATTGTTATCAAACTGAATTGCACTCATGTACTACACCTTTGAAAGCTGAAAGACTGAGTGAATCCACTGGGATTCAAACCTATGACTTAGGGGCCTACTCAAATCTCTACAATGGATCAAGAAGGTGGTTAAGTGGAATGAGAAAGTAAACGTCTCCATGGGCCACTAGCACCTTCCTGAAGATTAGCACTATTTCGCCTCTTCAGGAGGACCATGATAAACCAGTTCTTCCACATTTAACTAGTTGTATTCAAGTTGTTCCAAGCCAAGGTTTTATTTCTTGAGTTACACTCATGAATGTAAGATCTGCCACTAGGGTGGTCTTGAAAATTATGTATGTTACTCAAGGTCAGTAGGTATTAATTTATCAATGTATCACGTGCTGACAAAAGGAGACACAGCACATGGGGAAATAGAATTCCTTGCAATGTATGTTTCAAAGTAGCCCAGTGTTTGTCAGGTGCTTTGAGCCCACATGTATTTATTTTAATTTTGCTCTTTCAGGAAAGCTGCATATGACTGCTGATGTTATCAATCTTATTTGTGCAGGAGTGACATCGAAAGAGAAACACTTATAGTATAAGTACAAAACAGGCCTGAAACCACAGGGATGGTCCTGAAATCAAATAGTTTGAAGCAGGAAAGACGTTACAAGGAATGGGCAAAGCAGGCAATTGCCCAGGGTCCCCATCTTCCAAGTAAAGTTTCTTTCTGACTCACTTCTCTTTATTTTTGTATGAACCTTTAAAATATAATTTAATATTGTCAGCCAAAATAGGACTTGATAATCGAAAAATAGGTACTAAAATTCATCGTTTTCCAAACACAGGTCTCCAAAATATTTCTTGCCTGGGGCCCCCAAAATTCTTAATATGATGCTGTGGGGAAGGACAAGTTCGAAAGGTAGATGGAATAGTTAAAGGGTAGATACCTGCCTCTCTTTTTTCAGGTGTGTCTTGTTTTCTGACACTTTTCCTTGAGTGCCCTAGAAGAATGGGAGCAGTTTCCAACCGCATCTGTGCACGGCTTCAAACCAGTCTCAACCCCACTATTTTGAAAGGGTAAGGATAGGTAGAGCCCTCCCTAGGACTTTTCAGAACTCTATTTTATTGGTAGACGTTCAGTGCCTGTGTAGTGCATGTTGCTGCAACATAACTGTTGTCTGTTATATGAATTGGGCTGTGCCTCGTTTATAAGAGTTGCAGCCTAGAGGGCCTGCCAGTGGTGCTTTTATCTTGCCTAAAACTGATCGCCCACAACCCAAAGCTGAACTGGATCACTTACCATTAGTATAGCGGTGCTACTGATTGTCCCAAAGTAGACAGGACATCTTAAGGTCTCTGAGTGTGCATGTAATGGGGTCAATGGGGATGTGGAGGATCTGGAGACATTATAGAGACACAGCAGAAAGTCAGTGTTTTAAGAAGTGTCTGGTCCTAGGAGATGAGTGCTATACTCCAGTGGGGTCTCTGGGGGTACCCAAACTTAATAGCTGGTCGCGGTTGAAATTTTCCAGTCGCCCACCGGACCCCTTGACTCTCACATTAAACTTAGAGGGAGTGATGGTATAGACTTACTCAGAGCTTCAAAAACACACTGGAAAAACACAACAATGTAAAGAGAGCGTGGAAGGCCTCTCATGATCCTTTTGGTAGTAGGGCAAAGTGATAACAGACAAATTAAGGGGCATATCAACAAGGGCTTTATCTCTGCTTTTTTGGCTTTAAAAGCCAAAAAAGGAGAGATAAAACTAGCGCCCTATCAACAACAGGGTGCTAACACGCAAATTTGCATGTTAGCACCCTTTTACTCTACGCTTCCCCTTGCATCTCTAATGAGATGCAAAGGGGGCGTTCCAGAGTAAAATAATAGGAGAAATGTCGCTAAGCGACATTTCTCCTATTATCAAGAATGTCGCTAACCCTGTTAGAGACAAAAAAAGCAGCGCTAACCGCGGTTAACGCTGCTTTTTTACATCTGGAATTTTTCTGACTTAGCCATGATATCCTATGGAAGGAGGATATCATGGCTAAGTTTGCCTGTCCCCATCAACAAGGTAACGTGAGATTATCGCTGGGTTTCCAGCGATAATCTCACGTTAGCCTGTTAGCGTGAGGATTTTTATCGCTATTGAGATAAGCGTTGCTAATAGCACGCTATCTCAGCGATAAAAATCCACACTAGCCGGCGATAATTATCCTAGCGCTAAGTGCGCTTAGAGATAATTATCGCCGATTGTTGTTGATATGCCCCCAAGTGAGCCAAACGTCACGAGCCGAGGGACAGTGTAAGCTCACCACAAAGGGTGGGCAAGTCCCCAACCTTCAGAAGATGATTTCATTTTTGGCATGGCCAGCTGGGGTCTTGGGCAGTCTATCTTCCTTGAGTCATCCTTGAAGAAGGTAACACTCAGCTGGGTTTTGACCTTGCCTTCCAGATCAAGGTGGGCTCTAAACTTGCAGGAGGTACAGGGAAGCATAGCCTTTCATGTGACAGGACGATGTTGGAAAACTTCAAACAAAGCGACGATGAAATTGAAATAAAAACTTTGACTTAACTGGAATAATTGTGGCATTTTTGTTGTACACAAAGGAAAGCTGTGCGTCTGGAGTGGGGTGACACCTCACCCCACACTTTTTCAATTACAGCTGTGCAAGTACCATGAAGAACACAACAACAGGCCTTTCTATGCGCTCTAGACAACACCATTCACACAACACATGGTGTCCCACATACGTTCTGAGATTCCATGAACTGCCACCTCCTTATATACTTCAGGGGAAATTTGAGAACACCATTTATGGGTGTTTGAGCTTATTGTGATCGAAGGGTGTCAACAGACAATCTGCCAAGGTGTAGGTAAAAATGCCATAGCCCCTGCAATATGGATTCAGTAGCCACCTACAGTGAATCTTTACAAAGAATTGGGAGGGGGAGGGAGTAGCCAACCGCCATTGTTCGTTGAGATATGCTTAGATTGTCCTCCCTATTCCACAGAGTCGGAAAACAAAATTATGCAGAACCCTCAGTTGAATATCAGACATTAGGTCACTCTGGGAATACCAACGAGCAGGCCACAAAAGCAAAAAATGAAAAACAAAGTGAGAAGCGGCTACAGCCTTCAACAAATCCAGCTGTGTGACAATATTTGTCCCTCTGGAATGCTCTGCTTGAGGATTAACATTTGGACATTCCTTATTGCAGCAAAGAGGCAGTGCCCACATGCCCAGTCCCTTCTTTAACACAAATCAGCAAGACCTGTGCCGCAATCAATCAAGAGGAGCATGTATTTTAAAATCTAGCCCTAATTTCACAGTGCAATAAAGGAGCAAGCCTATAGCATTAAAAGCAAAACAAAGTATGTCTTTTAACTGCTGTGCTAGAACCAAACTCTGGGGCTTATTTACAAGACCCTTGCGCCACTTTTGCTTCACTTTTCCCATGTTAAAAATGACGCAAAAGTGGAGCAAGGGCCTTGTAAATCTGCCCCTCTGTCTTTAGCGAAATTAAACGTGCTAATTGATTACACCTGTTACGGGTTATTTTTAATCACCAATGACAAACAATTTATTAAGATATTGCAATTTTCCCTCAAGATACCATTATCTATTTGCAATTTGTTTTTTAAATGACACACTATTGTTAAACTAACCATCAGTATCTATAATTCCCTTTCTCACAACTACAAACAATTATACGCTACAAATTGTGCTAATTATTTAGTTTTTGTTGAAATATAACATATCATAAAGCTGTGCTATAATATAATATGATGTGTGTTGTGCTGGCCATGAATGCACAAAGCAACACAATCTCAGCATGTCACCAAAGGTGGTAAGCAGTGAAGGGAATGTGAATGAGAAAATGGGAATGATGCATGAATAGGGAAAGACTTGTTTGATCTGAAAGGAGGTGTAGAACTGATGAGGCACGGAGACACAAGCTGGCTGTTCCAGATGTCAAGGGCCATTAGAGAAATTGACTTAGAAGGAAATCATCCAGCGAAAAGAGAGAAGCTAAGAATTGCAGGGGAACACAGAATACGATAAAGGAGCAAGCAAAACATAGTGTCTTATTACAAGCGGGCCGGTAATTTGAGTACAGCACCTGATAACATTAAAATCTAGCTCTGCTGAGTAGAAAGTTATCGGGTGCAATAAAAACCGCCAATTGAGGGTCATAGGGGAATAACTTACAGATGCTGGTACTTACCGCACCAAAATCTGCATGTTCCGGTAAATACCGGATATTTCTCCGATGATAAATATCGCCCGGTTTGACTGTCATTTTCCTAGAAGTGCTAGAGAGCAGAATCTCTTTAAGGATATTGGCAGGCTAACAGTCCTGGGCCATATTATATATTGTAATACTTATATCACTGGGGCACATGTAGCAACATGTTCTGATATCTTCAGAGGGCATTCCCTCATTTGCATGGGGGTTGTGGACCCTTGCAAATGAAGGAGTCACTTTGCCTCTGAGCTGTTTTACAGATGTGGGCATAGAGGTAACAGAGGGTGCCTCCTAAAGGCAGTGCTCTGGGGTGAAGAAATGGGGTCCAATGGACCCCAAGACAACCCTCTGCAGGCGGGTGCTGTCCTTCACTGGACCACCTGCAAGGGTATCTCTCTCTCCTCTTGAAAATGCAGGCAGCCTGTCGCCTGCACTGTGAAACACCGAGCAGCTTTGAAGCAGCCGCTGCACAGCCCTGAGGGCGGCACATTCACCATAATAAAGAACACTTTCCCTGCTTGCAACAGTATCCCTATTTTAAGGTGTGCTATGACACAAACAAAGAAAGTGTGCCCTTATTTAGTTAATACGGGCCCAGGTCTATAGGTAAATAAATGCCTGCTCATTAACCAGCAGGGGCTGAAGGAAGCATCTTCCAACTTCAACTGAAAGCTGTTTGCATTGTTATTTTTCAGCACTTGTGACTTATAAGTGGCCATTATTAAGATTGATTTAGACTTTAGGAATTAGCATAATAAATCTGCCAACTGCATAGAAGAACATTCTTTATGGAATTTGCTTGCTTTCCTTTTGTGTGAAATTTTATAACAGACAAGTTTCACCAGTAATTTAAACTCAAGGTTATTCCTTGCATTCAAAAGTCACACTCTGCAGAGCACACAGAACAATGGTCATGTATGTATTCCAGATGTAATTGCAATTCTGTGAAAATGTGGGTGAAGTGGTGCACAGATGGCAAAATATGTCCAGGGCACAAGCAAAAGGAAATAAATTGCTTAAAAGTGCAGTGTATGTTTGGAAGTGGTGAAGTGAGGGAAATGCGAGGAAGTGCATTCGGGTAAGAGTGAAAAGAGGGTACTGAAAAGGAAAGAGAGGTGGTTGAAGATGTGCAGATGGACGAGATGTGCAGAGAAAAAGGGCATATATCTAACTTAAAGTGCACATTACTGAAGGCCAAACGTCCTTCCACAGGCCTCAATACTACTGAAATTTCAGAAGTGAAACATTTTGCAGGTTAATTATTTATAACAAATCATTGTTGTTACTTAGTTATCTTAAAAAGCTAACAACCATTGACAAAGCCAATAATACTTACAGGTTTTAAGTTTAGGTCCTTTGTTGTGTTATATGTCTGGATGCAATTACATGTCAGAGATAAAACAAAATACTGGTCAGGTAGCACACTGTGGGAATCACAAAAATGTATTTTACATGTTCCTTATTAGAGAACCCCCAAATGTTGTATCCCTCTTAAAGACCTGTCTTCACATATTTCTATATGACTGATTGCAATCAGCAGCTGTGGGTCCTTCCGTGGTTAGAGCATTTTCTTCCAAAATAGACACTGCATGTGTTGTGATGGACTAATTACCCAATGCACTCTCCCTACAGTGGTTCTCTGCCTTGCTGCTCAGCCTATGATGAGGTCATATAGAATGTTCAGTGGGTTTGGATTGAAAGGAGAGTCAGTTGGTGTGGAAGGGCTGAGCAGCGAGTCAGCTGCTCCTGGTGGGGCACTTTTATGGATCAGAACATCTTCCTTTAACCTAGAACCTGTGATGTAACTTAAGGAATAAATCTACTACCTTTACTTACAAGACATGCTTGCGCACCTTTCTTCGTTTTAACACACTGCATGCACTGCAAGACACTGGGCAAGCACACACTTTCAAAGGCTGAAGTTGTCACGCGTCACGTTGTACAATTTGCACATTACTGTACCTGTTAAACATATTAATGCAGTAAGACGTTTTTAATGTGTTTAGTATTTCAAGACTATACGTTCCCACTGCTTTATAAGCCTTGCTTTATCACTAAATTAATTTGCTTTAACATGCACCATTTGCCAAACATTGTTTCAATTTTTTCTTTGGAGGAGGAACCAGCCTTGACCCCACGTTTGTCCATTGAGCTTGCTCGCGTCACTCACTACATAAAAGTCATACCAAACTTTTACACTTCACCACTTTCAGATGTCACCAGTAGCCACTGCAAAAAGCCCGTGTCTAATTTGTCCTAGTGACTGCACGTAGTAGGCACTAGTCTTAATTTCCGGGGACCAGCATGCGTGCCCAATTCAGGTAAGAGAGGTGGGGCAGGGCGGAAGTCGACAGATGACAGAATAGGGAAAATAAAATAAAAGACTCAATAAAACCACTTACCTTGCGCGCAGAGTCGGTGATGCGGCGAGCGCAAGGTTAGTGGTTTTATTGATTTTTTCCCTATTCCGTTCTTTGTCGACCCCCCCTGCTCCGCCTGTGCCCCGCCCATGCCCCGTACCTCCGCTCTTACCTGAACCGGCCGCACCTGGGGGCCAGGACTTATTTTTCATCATCAGACTTTTACTCAGAATAGGAGATTGAATGCAGAAATGTGAGTGGGTAGGAGGACGAGAAATGAAAACAGTGACAAAGGAAAAATGGACGGATGGAAAAAGAAGCTGTAACAGTGAGATAAAGAGAAAGGAACCCTTGGTGTCCTGGACTCCAGCATTTGGCTGCTGCAGGGGTAGATTCATTAGCAGAGCTGTGCATCCCCTGCCCTTATTAAGCAGTGCAGAGACAACATGTACCTGAATCAGAGGTAAGACAGGGGCCCTGTGAGAAGAGGCTCGTCATTTATCAAAGCGTCCCGATGAGAACTTGCAAATTACGGAAATAGTGCCCAAACGTGGTCAAATCACCTCATTTACCTTGCAGTTAGGCAGTTTGCCTAATGAGGTGGAAATCTGCTCTGTTGTGGCCATAAATCATATTAGGTAAAAAAAAAACGTAAAGAGATTTTGAAGTATTTTTTCGCTCTCGTTAATGTTATCGTCTTCTGTATTCCTGTCCAACGCATGTGTGTAGCACTGAGGCTGAGGTAGGACTTTTTGATTCATTGCTAGGACTCCTTTGGGAACCTTACTGAACCACAAAGATGGAGTAGGTAAGGAGCTTTGGATGTGTGTCCAACGTAGGCCATACTTCACTCATCTTCATCATGGTTCCCTTGTCAAAGCTTCAGTTTCTGCAGATGATGGGAGTTTAAAAGGGCAGCGTCAGTGAAGGCGTCCAAGCCCGGGTCCAGCACGTGCCCCTCCGGGCAATACCGGAAACGCCTCAGGCAGAGAAATGCCGTACCCGTATATCAAAGGGCCAGGGCCCCCTCTCCGATGGGACTTTTCCAATCTACTATAAATCTTTTTCAGATGAGTAACAATAAAATTCTGTCGGCACCCGGACTCATTTCATCCATCACTGCAGTGGAGGATTTATCCTGCACAAAAATAATCTCCTTTCGAGGAAGTACGAGCCGTCACGGTGATGGATACGACCATTAATATGCCTGTGTTCCCTCCCTCTGATTGTGTTGCTCGGTTATTGGTGGAAAAGAGTGCTATTCATTGCTGCTCCGGAAGGCTGAGGTGCTTAGAGAGCCTTCCACGTTCTATTACTTTTAGAGGATTTCTTTTTGCAAATTATAGTACCAGCTTGAGTTTGTTTTCATTTTAGAATGTGTGTTCTCTAAGTCTCTTTTTTTTTATAATTGTTTTTTTGTAATCGTTTTTTTCCACATTTGAGCAATAAGACTCAGAACATTAAACTAAGGGTGCTGACACCTGGTGCAAACACGGTTTCAAGTTTGACAAATTGACTGCCATTAAAATGGGTAACTGTAACATTTACTGGTTACTATGCTTAGAAAACTGTGGTATCTAATGCTACCCAAACACATGTTACTGGTTTTATGTTGATAGTGACCTAGGCTGATGAACTTATCTGATGCGCTACCAGTGGGTTTCTCAAGACCTCATGAGTTACATTATTATTATGCATGGTGATGCACGCCTGACCATGGAGGGAAAAATCAACTGGAGAACCACTATGCAGTTACAATAGACGGACAGTTCAACATGCATGTTAAATAGTGCCGTCACCGAATGCTACTGGCTGAGAGTAGGACTGGAACAAGGCAATGACATCTTCCCTCCACTCTTTCCATGAACTGGATCAGTTTCTCCCTTTAAAGGCCCAAGCTGATATCATTGTGACACACAGGTGATATATGGTCAGTCACTTGTGCACAGTAGATGACAAAGATCATTACCCTGCTACAGCAATTAAAAACTGCCCCATCAGTTGGCTGGGTTCAAACTGGAATGGCATTGTGAGCAAAACAACTATGGATTGTGGCCCAGATCGCTCTACTGAGGTGAATGTATGACACTGTTTTGCATTCTGTCCATCAATTGTTCTTTTTGCATGTGTCACCCCGAGTGGGACGGGTATGCACAGACGTGGGTCCCATGCTCTCCATGACACTGGAGTCAAGCTATACTGGCTGATGAGGGGTGAAACCCCGAAACGGGTCCTAAGATGCTTGTTTTCAGTCCAGGGAGGACCTGGCCTGGCAGTTCGGTCTGGACTGTTCCCATTGGGCGCAGGGTCAAGACTGATTAGCATATGGCTGGGTTCAAACTGGAATGGCATGGTGAGCAAAAAAACGATAGATGTAGGCCCAGATCGCTGTACTAGGGTGAATGTATGACTTTGTTCTGCATTCTGTCCATCAATTGTTCTTTTTGCATCCATCACTCATAACTAGCATAAATTGATCGATGAACATGCGTAGGACTATTTGAATTCTGATTACGTGACATCCCCAATCAACCTGCAACCTATTTGCACTCTTCTACAAATTTGTTGATGATTCACGGGGACCGAGTATCTCATCTCTTGCAAATGGAGGATATGCTTCTTCTTGCCCCCGCAAGATTGAAGACTCAAGCTGAAATTGTGGGCCATCCTCCATGGAGAAGACTGATGCATGATTCTCAGAAAATGTGCCCACCTTCACTTTATTATTAATACCCACAAAGATGAAGGACTATCTCACAACCAAAACAGAATTCAACAGAGAATAAGGGGTAATTAGCGATCCATGTGAAATACCAGCAGAAAGAAAGGGCAATCAAAACCACACTGATGCTCAAGCTATCATTAGAGAAGAATGACATTAAAAGCAATATTGAAGTGTATTTTTCTAATTAAGGAGAAGGCCCATTTTGGATGAACTGTCATACCATGAACTTCCGGAGTGAGCATTTTTTATCATTATACGCAGGATGTGGATTGCCAAACATTCTCAGTACACTATCTGCTATCTACTATATGTATGTGTAGCCCTGGCACAACTTTGTTTCCAAATGTGTAATGAGTTAGGCAGAGTTATCCTAGTTCCTTTCCCTGCTTGGATAGAGCCTGGAGTAGCACCATCGGTGATGATAAAACAGCAGTAAAATAACAGTCTCAAGCAAGGGTGTGTACACTATAGTGAGCCTCATGTATGTCTGACCTTCCAAAAAACTGCCAATGTCCCCTTCTGATTTTTAAACCGTTTAGGACCTGTGCACAATACAGTAAGGGTCTGGTTAGATCGTGGTGGACATGTGTCCACCACCATTTTTCCGATGGTTTCTCCATCTTCTCTATTTAGATGCTGGTGGTTCGATGAACGAAAGACCATCGGAGTGCCTCAGACTCCGCCAGGTATGTTCACCCGTGTTAACGGCGCAACAGGAAACAATGGCTGTCAAAGGGAGTACTGCCAGTTTGTCCACTGGCCCAATCATGATGTGCCTTCCTGCCGACGTGATTGTAGCAGTAAAACCTCCACACCTGAGTTGGTGTATTGGAACCAATATAAAGAAGAAATGTCACTTTTCCTCACCTTCACACTTCCTGTGTCGCCATGGGCCTGATGTTCCAAGTCCTGCCACTGCCGTGTGACCACAGTGCAAATGATTGCTGGAACCTCAGGAGAAGCTCCTCCATTACCTGTTACCTTTTCACTTAGCTGTTTAAATTTTCACTGAATGCGTGCATTTTTAAATCACTCACACAAGCAGTAATATACCAATGTGCAATGCATATGTCTGTAATGTTGATGTGTAAGACATTTAAAGAAACACACCTGTCTGACCACATTGTAATTATAATTTTGGTGCAAGCTGCCTTCAAAGAAATGGACACTTGTACAAAAAAGGATATCAATTAAAACATATAAAGGACACCATACAGGTATGTTTAAATACATTTTGAAAAGTGTCAAATGAAAACATATGCATTACACATCATTGGGATAAGTGCAATGTAACATGATGTAGAACTTGCACTGGAGAAGGTGTAACCTTTACCGTATTCATTACCTGTAAAATTACTGTCAATCCCAACTTTGAATCAACCAATATATTCATCCATGTAACATTTCCCTTCTCTAGTTCAAGTCCTGTATTGTATCCAATCTCAATTGTCACAATATGTAAAAGGTGTAATGCAAATGTGTACATACTTGTCAGTAATCAAGGTGAAAGAAACACACTTGCAGTAACACATCCAAAAATACTTTTAAACATCTATTTGTTGAATGAAGTGTCCATTGTCATGATGAATGCCTGCCCTTAAATTCAAATGACCATCACTTACTATGTTAACCAGTGTATGCACTCAACAAAGTAAACATGAAAAACATATGTTGTATTTCCTGCCATCACCATAAAGATAAATATGTACTTCAAATTTTAGTCAGAAACATTTCAAGGAATCAAACAATTGTCAAAAGAAAATGAATGCAAGGACAAACTTGGTGAAAAGAAACCTAGAGAGTTAGTTAAAACAATGAGATACTTCAATCAAAATAATAAGGAAGTAAACAGCAGTCCATGATATTAAAAATGTCCTGTGCACTGCTGTGCTGTGGCACAAAGCTTGCCTCCTAATTCACTGTCAAGGGGAACCTCCTTAGAAAGGGGCATCTAGTGGGCCGACCAGGCACCTCAAGATCGTTCTTTGGAGAGGGGGTCTGAAAGGGGTGGCCTTGTGTTTGGGAGGGGTGTTTTTGCATTTGGGAGGGGCAATTTTGGTTTTGGGAAGGGCAGTTTGGACTTCGGAAAGGGATAAGACAATTGCAAACAACAAACTCTCTGGGGGAGAAAGTTTAGGCTGTTCGGCAGGGAGTTGGGTTTGGGAGGGAGAGGGAGTGGCTTGTTGGCTGATGGGCATGTGTCTGTTAAGGATGCAGGTGCTTGTGGGTCTAGTGTATGTTGTATGTTTGCGGTGTTGCTTCCTAGGTGTGTGTTGTTTGGGTGAGTTTGGGAGCTTGTGTTTTGTGGGTGTGCTTTCTAATGTATCTGAATGTGTGTGGATGGGTGTGCTATGAAGGTGCTGGTGGTGGTGCTGCTGCATGTGGATGTGGTGCTGTATGTAGGTGTTGTGTCTGTGAGTGTGCTGGTGGGGTTGGTGGATGTGTGTGTGGTGGTTGGCGCAGTGTCTGTGGGTGTGCTGGTGGTGGTGCTCCTGCATGTGTGTGTGCTGGTAGGTGTAGTGTCTGTGGGCATGCTGGTGGTGATGCATGTGGGTGTGGTGGCCAGTGCGGTGTCTGTGGGTATATTGGTGATGGGGTGGTACATAGGTGTGTTTGGTGGTGGGCACAGTGTCTGTGGGTGTGCTGGTGGTGGTAGATGTGGGTGTGGTGGTGGGTGTGGCATCTAAGGGTGTGCTAGTGGTGGCACATGTGGGTGTGGTGTCTGACTGTTTGTGTGTGTGTCTGTATTTTGCTGTCTCTGTGTTTATGTGTATGTGTACTGCTTGTGTGTTTTGGAGTGGGTGCATGCAAAGGAGTGAGTGTGCTTGGGACATGGATGGGAATAAGGAATTGAGGTGGGGAAGAGGCGGGAGGAGGGGCACAAGGGTGGGAGGGTTGAAAGGCTATGGTCAGTGAGAATGCCAGACTTTGAAAAGACCGCTTTAGTCCAGACATACCACTATGAATGACTTCTAGGTAAGTTACCATTTGTTACATATGCAGTGGCGTTAAGGAATGCAGTCTGGCCTACAGCGATGCTGCGGAGGACGTAAGTAGCCTCCTCAATCAGTGCAGCTGGGGTTACAGGGACAGGGAATGAGGTGCCTGAGGAAATGAAGACACTAGCCCTTTCATGGGGGCAGGGTTGGCCAACTGGTGGGGAGCAAGAAGGAGTGTGGAGATGGATATCTGGATGGCGGACAAGGACGCAGGTGTATCTGGAGCAGTAGGGTCCGCCACCACCAGGGACTGGTCACTTGCGGAGGCCTCCAAAGAAGATGTCAAGCTGGTAGCCTCCATGTCAGTTCACTCACCCCCTGTGGCACTGTGTCCCTCGGTTTTGGTGGTCTCACTAGCTGAGACACAGTGGCCAGTTGGTACCCCGCCTGCATGGCCAGCGTCTCCTTTGCCTGCTCCAGATTATGCTGAAAATATATATACAATTTTTTATTGTAGCTGTGTGAATACAACTGATCAATAACTGTGAGCACAAAACATTTTCTTAGTTTCCATATTGCACCTGCTACAAGGCTCACAAATGTTGGTTTTTCACATCATGATCTCATGAACGTAGGGAACATCTTCTGAAACCGTTTATCACAGTTTTGTAATTCCCTGTGATAGCTCCTACAGCATAAATGATCCTGTCTCTTAACCATATTCATTTCTCTAAAGGAACTGTTGAACACCTCTGTTCTCCACACAGTGAACTTATGTGACTAATAAGGCTATACACCAAAACTACATTTATCCACTGTGTGTACAAGGTAAAAAATCTGCATTAATGGCATACACCAAGAGTAAAATATGAATCAATGTATGTCAACAAATACTGCAATGCTGTACTAATATTTGAAGAAACTGAAAGCCTGCCCCCATTTTTTGGCTATTTCACAATGGTAACACTTACCTCAAGTAACTCAAGTACAGTAAAAATGTACAACATATTATGTGGTTTCAGTACTGGAGTAGCTTATCAATGTATCACACAATATGTAATTGCCTATGCTGTTGAAGAAATGTAGACATATTGTTATTGTGGATTGACAAATGACTCCAATAGCACAAATAAATACATAGGGCTTGATACATTTCTAATCCACTTTAGTACAGAGCAACTACTTATTCACATTTGACTCCAAAATATCTCAAACTATTTCAAGGTTATCTCACCATTGTGAAGTTGTTGAACAAGATATGGTGGCTTTCAGCTTAGGCAAATCGTGGTACCACATTACAGTTAATATGGCATACACTGATTCGCATATAATACCCACATCAAAGAATCGAATTAAATTCACAAGATGAAACAGAATACACCTTGAGGCATTTCACTATTTTCTAATCTAAATGAATCATGAGTTGGGTCTGATTTTGAGTCTTTAAGATGGGATTCTCCAACATATATGTAGGCTTTCCTGTTTTCAGTTTCTATTTTTGGTAAATTCTGGTGGGGTTTTTTCAGTTTTTTTCAATGCCTTAAAAAACAGTGGTTATCAGTGGTTACACATTTTCGCGCCATTAAAAACAACAGAAACGGTGTTTTTCCGGTGTTTATGAAATTTTAATTGAATTTTAATTATTGCTTGCTTTCTGCACTGATAGTGCATGTGTATAGGTAGCGTATGCACAGGGTATATGATGTCCAAATACATTTTTACTGCACCAGAATAGACTACAAAGTCAATAGCATTCTTCATTAACTCTGAAGATTGTAAAGATGCTTTCAGCATAACATCTAGCAAGTGACAAGGATCTCTTACAGGGAAGCACTTCAGCTCAGGTATCGATTTTGACAGGCCATCATACAACTTTTTCATATACGTAGCTAAGCTGAATTACTGCAAATACAAACAATATCACTCCAATCTTTATTGAACTTGGAAGGAACGTTTTTCAGCAGCATTCCAAGTGACACTGCATTCCATGTTTACCAAACGCCTGGTGTTATGTTTTCACCACTATCTCAGATGCTTGGTGACAACTTTCTTTTCATATACACCTGTCATTACATCCTGTATTAAATGTTAAAAGACTGGGGCAATTCACTTACAATCAATACTGACTCACTAGAAAAGGGGGCTGATGTATCAAAGAATTTTACCCATTCACTGTCTGTGGGTAAATGTGATGGTAGATATTAGGAAAGATTCTAATGAAACCAGCCATTTTACCTATCAGTGAAATGAAATGTAACCAACATTTCAAATATGATTCGGATATTTCCTGATTCTCTACAGTTTATAAAATAACTAAATAAGGCCTAACATTTGCTTCTAAACACTGCATCTTTAGACCAAAGACCACAAAACTGATAAAAGCAGAAGGAAGAAGAGACCATGTTTTAGTGACATCCCTAAACAACAAAACTCAAGCAGAATAATGTTAGCCCAGTCTTTCTTGTTGCTACCTTGAATAACAAAGTCACATTGTATTGGCCCCTTCAGGAAAAATGACTCTTTCACTCATCTTTTCCTTTCTATGAATGGCACTTAGTTTGTGATGCAAAGGTGTTTTTTCAGTGTTTATATGTTTACACCAGTGATGGCTATTTTCCTTTCGGTGGGGTTTTATCAGTTATTATAGGTTTAAACCTAAAACCAAATAGCCTACATATATGTCATTGAACATGCAATCTGCCAAAATCCCTTCAAGCATCCCATTTTTCTTGATCATTGAGTTCTCATCTGGACAGAACAAAGGACATTGAAAGATTGTGTGGTGTATGTGTTACTCTGTTATAATTGTGTACACATTCCTGTCTGTGTTTCTACAAAACTTGTATGCCTATCACAGGTATATGTACAAAAACACACTAGCTTACATGCACATTTGTGAAGGAGTTGGCCATCATGCAAATCTGTCGCATTTAACATGTATGAAGCAGTATATCTGATGCAAAACATAATTGGCAAATGTGTAGACTCTAAAATGTAAAATAATAACAAAAGGTGTTCCTATAGTTCCTCAGAAATAGAGTAGTGTCAACATGAAGGCTAAGGTCAATTAGAAGCGCCGTGTACACCTGATTGGAAATCCATATGTTGGATTTAAATGCCCTCACACACCCTTACAGGTGTCATGCTTCATCATTTGGGCTGCTCCTCGTCGGGCCGGCGGTGCAATGCCCGACGGGCTCCCTAAAATAGGGGCTCTTTAGCGGAGATCTTTAATCCAACTGCCGTATTGGTGAAGTGCGGGTGTGGGGCCTGGTTAATGTAGATATAGGATAGTGTGGTTAAAATAAGGTCAGGAGTGCCTGGTGAAAATGAATTTTATTCTGATGGCCTCCTACCCTAAATTAAAAGCATGTATACATGGCACTTATTCGAGTATAATGTCTCTTGTTAAGGTGGCATGTAATTGTAAGAAGTCGGTCAACATGTTTCTCGCCTAGAGTAACTATACTCGTGATTCTTCAGGACCTTTTAGAAAAACTATCTACATTTAACAACCTACTCAAGTTAGGGTTATTAACAATCTAAGTATTACGTTAAGACTCAGTAACTGTTAGTGTCAGGAGCTACCCTAATCAGTCATTATCCTGGCATCAACAGTACTCGGTGGACTGTACATGAGTGTGGATTCCTAAATGTTTATAGGAATTTGTTCTCCTCACGTAGCGTGAATAGACCTACCCTCTCCTCTGACTCTAAAATGTAGCCATTATTTGTGATGTGACTAGTGATTTTGGCTCACATGCTCACTCTTGTTTGTGTAAAATACCAACTTACCAATGTGGCATTTCGAACATGCACTCTATCATAAGAGCATGATATGCTTTGTCACATGTAATTGTTCTACCATTCCATCATCCACAATAGAGAAAGAGCATCACACCTGACCAAACAAAGATCAATGGCCTGTTAGGTACAACTGTCACTCATTACATCAAACAGCCCGATGTATATGTGTAGTTTAGGCAGCTATGTGTGCAGTCAGAACAGTCCTTTGGTTGTGAACAGGAATCAGGTTGGAGCCTTTCCAACAAATTAATAGACAAAGCAAATCATCAAACACAATGTGAAAAATGTACAAGAACTCTTTTATGTGTGTTGGACATGGGTCACCCTTAATGTTGATGGTGAAATTCAGGCTCGAACAACCAATTATTATGTAACATGTGAAACTAAAATAAGAACTTACCCCCTTGAGGCTGCGGTTGGTCTCTCAACTGCTCATAAAGTTGGGGATAAGCCACTACAAAAATATGGGCCTTTAGGGGATCGTGAGTGTGGTACACGTGATTCCCACATTGGGAGGACTGCCTGCGCTGGATTTCAGCTGACTTTCTGGTCCAGCGTCGTAGGTCCTCCCACCTATGCCTGCAATGGAGCCTGCACCGCTTGTAGACCCCGAGGGTCTGCACCTTCCTGGGGATTGCCTTCCAGATATTCTGCTTCTAATGTGCGTTGACTTGTATGGATACAAGAAATGAAAGGGGAAAAAATGGTTTTGTGACGTTTTATTTGTCTGTATTGATGTAACACAATTTTACTACATCTATCGCAAGGATGACTCACAAGTAACCATACATGTATATTTTCACATGCTGACCAAAACAAATGTATGAATATAAACTTTTGTAGTGACATGTTGACTACCCCATCCATTGTCATGTCTTACATCATCTAGCCCAAGGGGCGCTTACATTTTCTGTGATGTGAGCTACTTCAGACCAGTGCAATACAATGTGAACTGTTAAAGGCTAAACAACTTATTCATTGTTACCAGACAACCACACGGCCTGCTTCATTGATGCCTAAAATCCATAGAGCCAGATGCTATGGTTTGAACTACATACTATGACTGAGGTCACTACGAAAGGGCTGCCATGTGTGTCAGTGAGAGTGTGCTCTTTGGGGATGTATGAACATATGTACATTTGAATGCAATATAATTGTGCGGATGACAGAATCTGTGTGGTATGTACTTGCATCACAGGACACACCTTTTGCCATATATGGCCCTGTTACATAGATGACACAAACATACAATTGTATTTCTTTTTGAAATGGGGGATTTCAAAAGTGCAGAAAAATATTCTCCCAAACCCTTCATATTATGGAAAAAATTCCTGCACTTTAAAATTCTCACATGTAAAAAAGGGCTGTATCTTGCCGAGATAATTATGGCACAATGAATACTGGCCACTGGGAGTAAGTGTCCTGCAATTTGGAAATTAAACACTTTGAAATAGGAGTAAAATCAAATGAATTGTTAGCTCAAGGAATTAGGCAACTCCCCATTTAAATTGTCATACGTTTAAAAGCATTCAGGAGCATATTTCTGATCACACCTCCAAATTCGAGTTGACAAACAAATATTTATATCTCTGTGAATAAGTTGTTTGCCGCTGTGACTCAGCCCCAGCCTGGCCTCTGATTCTGTCTGAGGACTGCCCATTGACAGGACCTGCAGCCTGATGATCATGGTGTCAAATTAATACAGCCTTCTCTTAAATATTCTAAGAAGAAATTACCTTGTGCCCATCTATTAACTGATCTAAGGTTGTGGGCTACTCTGAAGGGACCTGGGAGCTACTGGTAGCTCCAAATCAATAGTTTGGAGACCTCTGATCTAGGCCGAGTGATTTGTGGGACGATACACATTGCAAACATCATTTTTATTTGGTTTGTGCAGAAAATATATATATGTACAGTTGTAAAGACACTAAAATGTGTTTTCTAATTTATATGATGGAAGATTGATACATTTCACATGTAGTAAAAACACACACACACATATATATAAATATATCCCCACCAGTCCCACTTCAAGAATGGGCCCGACACATGCTCCGAGGTTCAGGTAAAGATTTATTGCTTCTTCAAGCATAGAACAAATGTCCTGTAAAATGTGGTGAAACGCTGGGCAGACACATTTCAGCCTGACGGCTTTCCTCAGTGCCCGCTTCACTATTATTGTTGTTACACCTGGGGGCTCATTTTTTAAGATGAAAATACTGTTTGCTCATTGGTGCAAACAATATGGCCTGCCCTCCACTACTTCCAGCCTCGTCAGTCCTGCGTTAGTCCATGCCGGTTTTTCCATGCCTCTCGATGTTGAATGCTGGTCCAGTGAACAGCATATTCAAACACCCAGTGGTGTCCCAACCTCTGCTGGCAACGAGACGCACATATTTTGTGGCAGAGTGCGCAAGGAGCAAAGGTAACAAACTCCACTCGAGCCTCTTCAAACAGCATGCAGCTGCTTCCTTTCTCCCCAATTGGCCACGAACCACAGTGAGTATTTTGGACCATCCGGGGGGGCGACGTGCTGTGTTTTTCCACCATGCCACTCTGCACAGGTATGCCCGTAGCTCCAGAACAAAAGGGCGTGCCGGCAAAGCGGTGCCTGCAACCACTTACATATCCACACCAGTCCCACTTCAAGAATGGGCCCGACACATGCTCTGAGGTTCAGGTAAAGATTTATTGCTTCTTCAGGCATAGAACAAATGTCCTGTAAAATGCGGTGAAAGGCTGGGCAGACGCGTTTCAGCCTGACGGCTTTCCTCAGTGCCCGCTTCACTATTGTTGTTGTGACACCTGGGGGCTCATTTTTTAGATGAAAATACTGTTTGCTCATTGGTGCAAACAATATGGCCCGCCCTCCACTACTTCCAGCTTCGTCATATATTTATTTATTTATTTATTTATTTATATGTATATATGTATTCTCCAAGAAACCTCCTTTCCATAAAAAAGAGTCCTGTCACTCAAGGGAGGGTGGGGCTAAGAACTTTAGTGACAGCTGTTCCCCAGAGGAGTGTTTCAGCATTCACTGGCGTCCTGGTAGATGTTAAATCCCCCAGCCTTCTTCGAGTTGCCACTCACCCTCCTCTTCAATCCAAAGTGCCTGCCTGTCACACTTGCGAGTTGTAGTCCTCTTGCTGCAGTGGTACACACCTCTAACCTCATCCTTCAAGCATGCCACAGTATCAGGTACAGGGCTGAAGGGTTGCTGCTCCACCTTCACTGCACTCAGCGGTCTGCCGTTCTGCGCCTGAATGCAGGTGGTGCTCAGGTTGAAGCTAACGCTCTGTGCTTACATTTTACAAGAAACCTCTTTTCCATAAAAAAGAGTCCTGTCACTCAAAGGAAGGTGGGGCTAAGAACTTTGTTGCCAGCTGTTCTCCAGAGACATGTTTCAGCATTCACTGCCGTTTTCAATCTGGACACAAACACGTTTGTTCGTAATTCAAATATGCAGATTAGAACATTCATTTCTGTAAAAAATGAAGACAAAACTCCTTGTTTTAACTTTTGTAGCACGCTGGCGTCCTGGTAGACAATAAATCCCCCAGCCTGCATGGTGAGCATCTCGCAATAAACAGACCACGCTGTTGTCTTAAGCGTAAAAGGCCATTTATTAGGACCAGGCTGCATAACAGTAAACAATAACCAAAACAACATTACATCAATAACAACTCCCCACATCACTCTTCAACCCTTCACTCCTTTCACCCACTCCAAACTCACATTTCCTACCACTCCATGCCCCTTCCGTTCCTCATCCATTTCACAAACCTCCTAGCATCCTCCCCGATATCATCTGCCATTTCACTCATGCCTCCATTTCCCCCACCTCATTCACTCTCCCTCCAAGGGATGGGTGTGCCCGCTAATGACTCCCCCCGCCCCTCCAAAGTACCGCCAACCCCGCAGCCTGACCTAAACTGGTACGCTTAGCCAACCCCTTCCCCAACCCCTAAAACTGCAGGGTGGGTGGCCTTCGCTAAATTACCTCCCGATGGTGCCGAGCGCAGGAAGAGGAAGTCGCCTTCCTCCCCTGCACACTTATACCCACCCCCTAACTCCACCCCTTGACCCTGCCTGGTCCTACCCCTGCGCGAAAGACCCCAGGGGAAGACTAGTCTGCGAATCTGCTTTCCCTGGGCCCCAGCATTGTAAATGTTCAAGTTGTGCAAAATTAACAAACATGGTCAAAGTTCTTAATTAAAATAGCGCATGAGATTTTCAGTTGTCCTCATTCTTCGAGTTGCCACTCACCCTCCTCTTCACTGCCACTCAACAGTGTCCTGCTCCGAAATCTTTCAATGTGCGTGCATGCTCAGACAGGCTCCAATCCAAAGTGTCTGCCTTTCACGCTTGCGAGTTGTAGTACTCTCGCTGCAGTGGCACACACCTCTAATATATATATATATATATATATATATATATATATATATATATATATATATATATATATATATATATATATATGGGATCAAGTCCCCTGCGAGGGACGAAACGCATCAAGGCTGCTGCATTACTTGGAGAGTTCAAATAAAAATACAGCTGACGAGCCACGGTGGTCCACGCTCTTTCTTTTTGCCCGAGAAAGACTGGCGGAACGGGAAGGAGTTGATTTGGATATATATATATTATCTACTGGCGGTCGCCAGTAGATAGTTATAGGTAGGACCGAGTTCCCATAGGAAATCTGAAAATTCTATTTTGAATAACTTTGGCGCCGGTTGACGGATGCTCGCGAAATTTTCAAAACTAATGGGGCGCTCCGCTCAGCTCCTACCCTGAAAGTCTCGGGGTGATTCGTCAAGCGGGGGCTGAGAAAAAAGGGGGGTCCCAAAACACGTTTTCCCCATGCATTTTCCCATAGGACCTTTAGTCGAAGGTACAGCCCGAACGGCTGAACAGAATTACTTGAAATTTGGCAAAGAGGTAGTCCTCAGGTCAGGCATGTGCCTTTTGCATATATGGTGTCAATCTGTTCAGTAGTTCCTGAGAAAAAGTACATGAATATCTATATGCGCGCACCGTGCGCGCACGGTGCCGTGCGTGAGCGTAATTCTGATTGGTGGTTAGATGTCAGTCAACATTCGAATCGGTCGAAATCAGGAAGTGTCGGACGCCATTTTGTGTGTGACAGTGAAAAAGAAAGGTGGAGAACGTGAAAAGGGGGCAGGGTAGAGTGTTCCTGACCCCCTAGCCTTTGTCAGGGGGTCCCTGAAGGACCCCGAAGGGTGAAAAAACCATTTTTTTTTTCTTTAAATCGCGGGGTGCGCGCGCACGGTGAAAAACCCTTAAAAAATATATATATATTTTAAACATGTTTATTTACAGGATACAGTCAATCTATAACTACATACATAGGTAGTTTATTGTAAAATAAATATATAATAATACATACATAAATTAGCATTTAAAAAACCTTACAAATTCACTAAAAAAAAATAGGTTTCACACACGTTATAGTTAGAAATTAGCATTTAAAAAACCTTGCAAATTCACTTAAAAAAACCATAGGTTTCACACACGTTTAGGAATTAGCATTTAAAAAACCTTGCAAATTCACTGAAAAAACCATAGGTTTCACACATGTTATAGTTAGCTGGACATTTCACTCGTAAAAAACCATTGAAATTCCCCCGTTATAGTTAGTTTAGGTAACTATAACTCGCGCGACCAAAATCCACAGCTGATGACGTCACATATTACAGTGAAATGTCCAGCTAACTATAACATGTGTGAAACCTATGGTGTTTCAGTGAACATATATAGATATATATCTTCTGTGTAGAAACTACCTCCTCCAAATTGGAAGTCGCTTTGTTACGAAAGGACCCCGCAGTAGCCGGCCCTGTTAAATTCTATCAAATTCTTCTTACATTTTAGAAGAAAAACGAAGCCTTGTGCGGTTCCTTAATTCTTTTATTCAGCCACTTTGCCAAACACGTTTCGAGTGCAACGCACTCTTGTTCACTGACAATGGAAACTGTAGCGAGCGACCATTTTACATTATTTCCCACGTGATTTGACTAAACTACAATTTAAGTGCATATGAAGAAAGACTTGTAGTTTTTCGTTATTTCATTACTTTAAGCATGCAGCGCGAGATATTAAACAAACGCTTTGGTTAATATTCATATTAATACTGAATAAAACATGCGTAGAGCAATACTGTATAAAATATACATTTAAGAAGACTCTTAAATAAAGAAAGGATACACCTCTCACTGTGTGGCATTCTCAAGCAGGGAAACCTTTTTTGTGTGGATAAATTTGATGCGGCGCTCCTCGTCGCGAGAATGCCCCCCGCTTACTCTGCTGGCCACGGACCTGCTGAACTTTCGTGTTTCCGTGGAGTCAGAGGTTCCAACTGTTGTGGGAGTTGAAACTATGCGGAAGGCTGCAAGTTTCCCTCCATGCCAGCCCACTTTGGGGAATGCAGTTTATAACACAGAACCGGCTGCTACCACCACGGAGAAGAATCCCACTATGGTAATGAACTCCTTTGCCCAGAATGCACTGTCGTTAGAGGGCGGAGTCAATGACTTCAAATGCAAGCAGCTGTGGGCGTCTGTGTTGTTGCCAGTGACCAAGGGTAGTTAGCCCGAAACATGTATGGCGCTTTTTGACATTGGGCAGCAACGCGCTGTTTTCTGCTTACCTGCAATACAGAAAGGATACACCTCTCACTGTGTGGCATTCTCAAGCAGGGAAACCTTTTTTGTGTGGATAAATTTGGTGCGGCGCTCCTCGACGCGAGAATGCCCCCCGCTTACTCTGCTGGCCACGGACCTGCTGAACTTTCGTGTTTCCGTGGAGTCAGAGGTTCCAACTGTTGTGGGAGTTGATACTATGCGGAAGGCTGCAAGTTTCCCTCCATGCCAGCCCACTTTGGGGAATGCAGTTTATGACACAGAACCGGCTGCTACCACCACGGAGAAGAATCCCACTATGGTAATGAACTCCTTTGCCCAGAATGCACTGTCGTTAGAGGGCGGAGTCAATGACTTCAAATGCAAGCAGCTGTGGGCGTCTGTGTTGTTGCCAGTGACCAAGGGCAGTTAGCCCGAAACATGTATGGCGCTTTTTGACATTGGGGAGCAACGCGCTGTTTTCTGCTTACCTGCAATAAAGAAAGGATACACCTCTCACTGTGTGGCATTCTCAAGCAGGGAAACCTTTTTTGTGTGGATAAATTTGATGCGGCGCTCCTCGTCGCGAGAATGCCCCCCGCTTACTCTGCTGGCCACGGACCTGCTGAACTTTCGTGTTTCCGTGGAGTCAGAGGTTCCAACTGTTGTGGGAGTTGATACTATGCGGAAGGCTGCAAGTTTCCCTCCATGCCAGCCCACTTTGGGGAATGCAGTTTATGACACAGAACCGGCTGCTACCACCACGGAGAAGAATCCCACTATGGTAATGAACTCCTTTGCCCAGAATGCACTGTCGTCAGAGGGCGGAGTCAATGACTTCAAATGCAAGCAGCTGTGGGCGTCTGTGTTGTTGCCAGTGACCAAGGGCAGTTAGCCCGAAACATGTATGGCGCTTTTTGACATTGGGGAGCAACGCGCTGTTTTCTGCTTACCTGCAATAAAGAAAGGATACACCTCTCACTGTGTGGCATTCTCAAGCAGGGAAAACTTTTTTGTGTGGATAAATTTGATGCGGCGCTCCTCGTCGCGAGAATGCCCCCCGCTTACTCTGCTGGCCACGGACCTGCTGAACTTTCGTGTTTCCGTGGAGTCAGAGGTTCCAACTGTTGTGGGAGTTGATACTATGCGGAAGGCTGCAAGTTTCCCTCCATGCCAGCCCACTTTGGGGAATGCAGTTTATGACACAGAACCGGCTGCTACCACCACGGAGAAGAATCCCACTATGGTAATGAACTCCTTTGCCCAGAATGCACTGTCGTTAGAGGGCGGAGTCAATGACTTCAAATGCAAGCAGCTGTGGGCGTCTGTGTTGTTGCCAGTGACCAAGGGCAGTTAGCCCGAAACATGTATGGCGCTTTTTGACATTGGGCAGCAACGCGCTGTTTTCTGCTTACCTGCAATAAAGAAAGGATACACCTCTCACTGTGTGGCATTCTCAAGCAGGGAAACCTTTTTTGTGTGGATAAATTTGATGCGGCGCTCCTCGTCGCGAGAATGCCCCCCGCTTACTCTGCTGGCCACGGACCTGCTGAACTTTCGTGTTTCCGTGGAGTCAGAGGTTCCAACTGTTGTGGGAGTTGATACTATGCGGAAGGCTGCAAGTTTCCCTCCATGCCAGCCCACTTTGGGGAATGCAGTTTATAACACAGAACCGGCTGCTACCACCACGGAGAAGAATCCCACTATGGTAATGAACTCATTTGCCCAGAATGCACTGTCGTTAGAGGGCGGAGTCAATGACTTCAAATGCAAGCAGCTGTGGGCGTCTGTGTTGTTGCCAGTGACCAAGGGCAGTTAGCCCGAAACATGTATGGCGCTTTTTGACATTGGGGAGCAACGCGCTGTTTTCTGCTTACCTGCAATAAAGAAAGGATACACCTCTCACTGTGTGGCATTCTCAAGCAGGGAAACCTTTTTTGTGTGGATAAATTTGGTGCGGCGCTCCTCGTCGCGAGAATGCCCCCCGCTTACTCTGCTGGCCACGGACCTGCTGAACTTTCGTGTTTCCGTGGAGTCAGAGGTTCCAACTGTTGTGGGAGTTGATACTATGCGGAAGGCTGCAAGTTTCCCTCCATGCTATCCCACTTTGGGGAATGCAGTTTATGACACAGAACCGGCTGCTACCACCACGGAGAAGAATCCCACTATGGTAATGAACTCCTTTGCCCAGAATGCACTGTCGTTAGAGGGCGGAGTCAATGACTTCAAATGCAAGCAGCTGTGGGCGTCTGTGTTGTTGCCAGTGACCAAGGGCAGTTAGCCCGAAACATGTATGGCGCTTTTTGACATTGGGGAGCAACGCGCTGTTTTCTGCTTACCTGCAATAAAGAAAGGATACACCTCTCACTGTGTGGCATTCTCAAGCAGGGAAACCTTTTTTGTGTGGATAAATTTGATGCGGCGCTCCTCGTCGCGAGAATGCCCCCCGCTTACTCTGCTGGCCACGGACCTGCTGAACTTTCGTGTTTCCGTGGAGTCAGAGGTTCCAACTGTTGTGGGAGTTGATACTATGCGGAAGGCTGCAAGTTTCCCTCCATGCCAGCCCACTTTGGGGAATGCAGTTTATGACACAGAACCGGCTGCTACCACCACGGAGAAGAATCCCACTATGGTAATGAACTCCTTTGCCCAGAATGCACTGTCGTTAGAGGGCGGAGTCAATGACTTCAAATGCAAGCAGCTGTGGGCGTCTGTGTTGTTGCCAGTGACCAAGGGCAGTTAGCCCGAAACATGTATGGCGCTTTTTGACATTGGGGAGCAACGCGCTGTTTTCTGCTTACCTGCAATAAAGAAAGGATACACCTCACACTGTGTGGCATTCTCAAGCAGGGAAACCTTTTTTGTGTGGATTAATTTGATGCGGCGCTCCTCGTCGCGAGAATGCCCCCGCTTACTCTGCTGGCCACGGACCTCCTGAACTTTCGTGTTTCCGTGGAGTCAGAGGTTCCAACTGTTGTGGGAGTTGATACTATGCGGAAGGCTGCAAGTTTCCCTCCATGCCAGCCCACTTTGGGGAATGCAGTTTATGACACAGAACCGGCTGCTACCACCACGGAGAAGAATCCCACTATGGTAATGAACTCCTTTGCCCAGAATGCACTGTGGTCAGAGGGCGGAGTCAATGACTTCAAATGCAAGCAGCTGTGGGCGTCTGTGTTGTTGCCAGTGACCAAGGGCAGTTAGCCCGAAACATGTATGGCGCTTTTTGACATTGGGGAGCAACGCGCTGTTTTCTGCTTACCTGCAATAAAGAAAGGATACACCTCTCACTGTGTGGCATTCTCAAGCAGGGAAACCTTTTTTGTGTGGATAAATTTGATGCGGCGCTCCTCGTCGCGAGAATGCCCCCCGCTTACTCTGCTGGCCACGGACCTGCTGAACTTTCGTGTTTCCGTGGAGTCAGAGGTTCCAACTGTTGTGGGAGTTGATACTATGCGGAAGGCTGCAAGTTTCCCTCCATGCCAGCCCACTTTGGGGAATGCAGTTTATGACACAGAACCGGCTGCTACCACCACGGAGAAGAATCCCACTATGGTAATGAACTCCTTTGCCCAGAATGCACTGTGGTCAGAGGGCGGAGTCAATGACTTCAAATGCAAGCAGCTGTGGGCGTCTGTGTTGTTGCCAGTGACCAAGGGCAGTTAGCCCGAAACATGTATGGCGCTTTTTGACATTGGGGAGCAACGCGCTGTTTTCTGCTTACCTGCAATAAAGAAAGGATACACCTCTCACTGTGTGGCATTCTCAAGCAGGGAAACCTTTTTTGTGTGGATAAATTTGATGCGGCGCTCCTCGTCGCGAGAATGCCCCCCGCTTACTCTGCTGGCCACGGACCTGCTGAACTTTCGTGTTTCCGTGGAGTCAGAGGTTCCAACTGTTGTGGGAGTTGATACTATGCGGAAGGCTGCAAGTTTCCCTCCATGCCAGCCCACTTTGGGGAATGCAGTTTATGACACAGAACCGGCTGCTACCACCACGGAGAAGAATCCCACTATGGTAATGAACTCCTTTGCCCAGAATGCACTGTCGTTAGAGGGCGGAGTCAATGACTTCAAATGCAAGCAGCTGTGGGCGTCTGTGTTGTTGCCAGTGACCAAGGGCAGTTAGCCCGAAACATGTATGGCGCTTTTTGACATTGGGGAGCAACGCGCTGTTTTCTGCATACCTGCAATAAAGAAAGGATACACCTCTCACTGTGTGGCATTCTCAAGCAGGGAAACCTTTTTTGTGTGGATAAATTTGATGCGGCGCTCCTCGTCGCGAGAATGCCCCCCGCTTACTCTGCTGGCCACGGACCTGCTGAACTTTCGTGTTTCCGTGGAGTCAGAGGTTCCAACTGTTGTGGGAGTTGATACTATGCGGAAGGCTGCAAGTTTCCCTCCATGCCAGCCCACTTTGGGGAATGCAGTTTATGACACAGAACCGGCTGCTACCACCACGGAGAAGAATCCCACTATGGTAATGAACTCCTTTGCCCAGAATGCACTGTGGTCAGAGGGCGGAGTCAATGACTTCAAATGCAAGCAGCTGTGGGCGTCTGTGTTGTTGCCAGTGACCAAGGGCAGTTAGCCCGAAACATGTATGGCGCTTTTTGACATTGGGGAGCAACGCGCTGTTTTCTGCTTACCTGCAATAAAGAAAGGATACACCTCTCACTGTGTGGCATTCTCAAGCAGGGAAACCTTTTTTGTGTGGATAAATTTGATGCGGCGCTCCTCGTCGCGAGAATGCCCCCCGCTTACTCTGCTGGCCACGGACCTGCTGAACTTTCGTGTTTCCGTGGAGTCAGAGGTTCCAACTGTTGTGGGAGTTGATACTATGCGGAAGGCTGCAAGTTTCCCTCCATGCCAGCCCACTTTGGGGAATGCAGTTTATGACACAGAACCGGCTGCTACCACCACGGAGAAGAATCCCACTATGGTAATGAACTCCTTTGCCCAGAATGCACTGTGGTCAGAGGGCGGAGTCAATGACTTCAAATGCAAGCAGCTGTGGGCGTCTGTGTTGTTGCCAGTGACCAAGGGCAGTTAGCCCGAAACATGTATGGCGCTTTTTGACATTGGGGAGCAACGCGCTGTTTTCTGCTTACCTGCAATAAAGAAAGGATACACCTCTCACTGTGTGGCATTCTCAAGCAGGGAAACCTTTTTTGTGTGGATAAATTTGATGCGGCGCTCCTCGTCGCGAGAATGCCCCCCGCTTACTCTGCTGGCCACGGACCTGCTGAACTTTCGTGTTTCCGTGGAGTCAGAGGTTCCAACTGTTGTGGGAGTTGATACTATGCGGAAGGCTGCAAGTTTCCCTCCATGCCAGCCCACTTTGGGGAATGCAGTTTATGACACAGAACCGGCTGCTACCACCACGGAGAAGAATCCCACTATGGTAATGAACTCCTTTGCCCAGAATGCACTGTCGTTAGAGGGCGGAGTCAATGACTTCAAATGCAAGCAGCTGTGGGCGTCTGTGTTGTTGCCAGTGACCAAGGGCAGTTAGCCCGAAACATGTATGGCGCTTTTTGACATTGGGGAGCAACGCGCTGTTTTCTGCTTACCTGCAATAAAGAAAGGATACACCTCTCACTGTGTGGCATTCTCAAGCAGGGAAACCTTTTTTGTGTGGATAAATTTGATGCGGCGCTCCTCGTCGCGAGAATGCCCCCCGCTTACTCTGCTGGCCACGGACCTGCTGAACTTTCGTGTTTCCGTGGAGTCAGAGGTTCCAACTGTTGTGGGAGTTGATACTATGCGGAAGGCTGCAAGTTTCCCTCCATGCCAGCCCACTTTGGGGAATGCAGTTTATGACACAGAACCGGCTGCTACCACCACGGAGAAGAATCCCACTATGGTAATGAACTCCTTTGCCCAGAATGCACTGTCGTTAGAGGGCGGAGTCAATGACTTCAAATGCAAGCAGCTGTGGGCGTCTGTGTTGTTGCCAGTGACCAAGGGCAGTTAGCCCGAAACATGTATGGTGCTTTTTGACATTGGGGAGCAACGCGCTGTTTTCTGCTTACCTGCAATAAAGAAAGGATACACCTCTCACTGTGTGGCATTCTCAAGCAGGGAAACCTTTTTTGTGTGGATAAATTTGATGCGGCGCTCCTCGTCGCGAGAATGCCCCCCGCTTACTCTGCTGGCCACGGACCTGCTGAACTTTCGTGTTTCCGTGGAGTCAGAGGTTCCAACTGTTGTGGGAGTTGATACTATGCGGAAGGCTGCAAGTTTCCCTCCATGCCAGCCCACTTTGGGGAATGCAGTTTATGACACAGAACCGGCTGCTACCACCACGGAGAAGAATCCCACTATGGTAATGAACTCCTTTGCCCAGAATGCACTGTCGTTAGAGGGCGGAGTCAATGACTTCAAATGCAAGCAGCTGTGGGCGTCTGTGTTGTTGCCAGTGACCAAGGGCAGTTAGCCCGAAACATGTATGGTGCTTTTTGACATTGGGGAGCAACGCGCTGTTTTCTGCTTACCTGCAATAAAGAAAGGATACACCTCTCACTGTGTGGCATTCTCAAGCAGGGAAACCTTTTTTGTGTGGATAAATTTGATGCGGCGCTCCTCGTCGCGAGAATGCCCCCCGCTTACTCTGCTGGCCACGGACCTGCTGAACTTTCGTGTTTCCGTGGAGTCAGAGGTTCCAACTGTTGTGGGAGTTGATACTATGCGGAAGGCTGCAAGTTTCCCTCCATGCCAGCCCACTTTGGGGAATGCAGTTTATGACACAGAACCGGCTGCTACCACCACGGAGAAGAATCCCACTATGGTAATGAACTCCTTTGCCCAGAATGCACTGTCGTTAGAGGGCGGAGTCAATGACTTCAAATGCAAGCAGCTGTGGGCGTCTGTGTTGTTGCCAGTGACCAAGGGCAGTTAGCCCGAAACATGTATGGCGCTTTTTGACATTGGGGAGCAACGCGCTGTTTTCTGCTTACCTGCAATAAAGAAAGGATACACCTCTCACTGTGTGGCATTCTCAAGCAGGGAAACCTTTTTTGTGTGGATAAATTTGATGCGGCGCTCCTCGTCGCGAGAATTCCCCCCGCTTACTCTGCTGGCCACGGACCTGCTGAACTTTCGTGTTTCCGTGGAGTCAGAGGTTCCAACTGTTGTGGGAGTTGATACTATGCGGAAGGCTGCAGGTTTCCCTCCATGCCAGCCCACTTTGGGGAATGCAGTTTATGACACAGAACCGGCTGCTACCACCACGGAGAAGAATCCCACTATGGTAATGAACTCCTTTGCCCAGAATGCACTGTCGTTAGAGGGCGGAGTCAATGACTTCAAATGCAAGCAGCTGTGGGCGTCTGTGTTGTTGCCAGTGACCAAGGGCAGTTAGCCCGAAACATGTATGGTGCTTTTTGACATTGGGGAGCAACGCGCTGTTTTCTGCTTACCTGCAATAAAGAAAGGATACACCTCTCACTGTGTGGCATTCTCAAGCAGGGAAACCTTTTTTGTGTGGATAAATTTGATGCGGCGCTCCTCGTCGCGAGAATGCCCCCCGCTTACTCTGCTGGCCACGGACCTGCTGAACTTTCGTGTTTCCGTGGAGTCAGAGGTTCCAACTGTTGTGGGAGTTGATACTATGCGGAAGGCTGCAAGTTTCCCTCCATGCCAGCCCACTTTGGGGAATGCAGTTTATGACACAGAACCGGCTGCTACCACCACGGAGAAGAATCACACTATGGTAATGAACTCCTTTGCCCAGAATGCACTGTCGTCAGAGGGCGGAGTCAATGACTTCAAATGCAAGCAGCTGTGGGCGTCTGTGTTGTTGCCAGTGACCAAGGGCAGTTAGCCCGAAACATGTATGGCGCTTTTTGACATTGGGGAGCAACGCGCTGTTTTCTGCTTACCTGCAATAAAGAAAGGATACACCTCTCACTGTGTGGCATTCTCAAGCAGGGAAAACTTTTTTGTGTGGATAAATTTGATGCGGCGCTCCTCGTCGCGAGAATGCCCCCCGCTTACTCTGCTGGCCACGGACCTGCTGAACTTTCGTGTTTCCGTGGAGTCAGAGGTTCCAACTGTTGTGGGAGTTGATACTATGCGGAAGGCTGCAAGTTTCCCTCCATGCCAGCCCACTTTGGGGAATGCAGTTTATGACACAGAACCGGCTGCTACCACCACGGAGAAGAATCACACTATGGTAATGAACTCCTTTGCCCAGAATGCACTGTCGTTAGAGGGCGGAGTCAATGACTTCAAATGCAAGCAGCTGTGGGCGTCTGTGTTGTTGCCAGTGACCAAGGGCAGTTAGCCCGAAACATGTATGGCGCTTTTTGACATTGGGCAGCAACGCGCTGTTTTCTGCTTACCTGCAATAAAGAAAGGATACACCTCTCACTGTGTGGCATTCTCAAGCAGGGAAACCTTTTTTGTGTGGATAAATTTGATGCGGCGCTCCTCGTCGCGAGAATGCCCCCCGCTTACTCTGCTGGCCACGGACCTGCTGAACTTTCGTGTTTCCGTGGAGTCAGAGGTTCCAACTGTTGTGGGAGTTGATACTATGCGGAAGGCTGCAAGTTTCCCTCCATGCCAGCCCACTTTGGGGAATGCAGTTTATAACACAGAACCGGCTGCTACCACCACGGAGAAGAATCCCACTATGGTAATGAACTCATTTGCCCAGAATGCACTGTCGTTAGAGGGCGGAGTCAATGACTTCAAATGCAAGCAGCTGTGGGCGTCTGTGTTGTTGCCAGTGACCAAGGGCAGTTAGCCCGAAACATGTATGGCGCTTTTTGACATTGGGGAGCAACGCGCTGTTTTCTGCTTACCTGCAATAAAGAAAGGATACACCTCTCACTGTGTGGCATTCTCAAGCAGGGAAACCTTTTTTGTGTGGATAAATTTGGTGCGGCGCTCCTCGTCGCGAGAATGCCCCCCGCTTACTCTGCTGGCCACGGACCTGCTGAACTTTCGTGTTTCCGTGGAGTCAGAGGTTCCAACTGTTGTGGGAGTTGATACTATGCGGAAGGCTGCAAGTTTCCCTCCATGCTATCCCACTTTGGGGAATGCAGTTTATGACACAGAACCGGCTGCTACCACCACGGAGAAGAATCCCACTATGGTAATGAACTCCTTTGCCCAGAATGCACTGTCGTTAGAGGGCGGAGTCAATGACTTCAAATGCAAGCAGCTGTGGGCGTCTGTGTTGTTGCCAGTGACCAAGGGCAGTTAGCCCGAAACATGTATGGCGCTTTTTGACATTGGGGAGCAACGCGCTGTTTTCTGCTTACCTGCAATAAAGAAAGGATACACCTCTCACTGTGTGGCATTCTCAAGCAGGGAAACCTTTTTTGTGTGGATAAATTTGATGCGGCGCTCCTCGTCGCGAGAATGCCCCCCGCTTACTCTGCTGGCCACGGACCTGCTGAACTTTCGTGTTTCCGTGGAGTCAGAGGTTCCAACTGTTGTGGGAGTTGATACTATGCGGAAGGCTGCAAGTTTCCCTCCATGCCAGCCCACTTTGGGGAATGCAGTTTATGACACAGAACCGGCTGCTACCACCACGGAGAAGAATCCCACTATGGTAATGAACTCCTTTGCCCAGAATGCACTGTCGTTAGAGGGCGGAGTCAATGACTTCAAATGCAAGCAGCTGTGGGCGTCTGTGTTGTTGCCAGTGACCAAGGGCAGTTAGCCCGAAACATGTATGGCGCTTTTTGACATTGGGGAGCAACGCGCTGTTTTCTGCTTACCTGCAATAAAGAAAGGATACACCTCACACTGTGTGGCATTCTCAAGCAGGGAAACCTTTTTTGTGTGGATTAATTTGATGCGGCGCTCCTCGTCGCGAGAATGCCCCCGCTTACTCTGCTGGCCACGGACCTGCTGAACTTTCGTGTTTCCGTGGAGTCAGAGGTTCCAACTGTTGTGGGAGTTGATACTATGTGGAAGGCTGCAAGTTTCCCTCCATGCCAGCCCACTTTGGGGAATGCAGTTTATGACACAGAACCGGCTGCTACCACCACGGAGAAGAATCCCACTATGGTAATGAACTCCTTTGCCCAGAATGCACTGTCGTTAGAGGGCGGAGTCAATGACTTCAAATGCAAGCAGCTGTGGGCGTCTGTGTTGTTGCCAGTGACCAAGGGCAGTTAGCCCGAAACATGTATGGCGCTTTTTGACATTGGGGAGCAACGCGCTGTTTTCTGCTTACCTGCAATAAAGAAAGGATACACCTCACACTGTGTGGCATTCTCAAGCAGGGAAACCTTTTTTGTGTGGATTAATTTGATGCGGCGCTCCTCGTCGCGAGAATGCCCCCGCTTACTCTGCTGGCCACGGACCTCCTGAACTTTCGTGTTTCCGTGGAGTCAGAGGTTCCAACTGTTGTGGGAGTTGATACTATGCGGAAGGCTGCAAGTTTCCCTCCATGCCAGCCCACTTTGGGGAATGCAGTTTATGACACAGAACCGGCTGCTACCACCACGGAGAAGAATCCCACTATGGTAATGAACTCATTTGCCCAGAATGCACTGTCGTTAGAGGGCGGAGTCAATGACTTCAAATGCAAGCAGCTGTGGGCGTCTGTGTTGTTGCCAGTGACCAAGGGCAGTTAGCCCGAAACATGTATGGCGCTTTTTGACATTGGGGAGCAACGCGCTGTTTTCTGCTTACCTGCAATAAAGAAAGGATACACCTCTCACTGTGTGGCATTCTCAAGCAGGGAAACCTTTTTTGTGTGGATAAATTTGGTGCGGCGCTCCTCGTCGCGAGAATGCCCCCCGCTTACTCTGCTGGCCACGGACCTGCTGAACTTTCGTGTTTCCGTGGAGTCAGAGGTTCCAACTGTTGTGGGAGTTGATACTATGCGGAAGGCTGCAAGTTTCCCTCCATGCTATCCCACTTTGGGGAATGCAGTTTATGACACAGAACCGGCTGCTACCACCACGGAGAAGAATCCCACTATGGTAATGAACTCCTTTGCCCAGAATGCACTGTCGTTAGAGGGCGGAGTCAATGACTTCAAATGCAAGCAGCTGTGGGCGTCTGTGTTGTTGCCAGTGACCAAGGGCAGTTAGCCCGAAACATGTATGGCGCTTTTTGACATTGGGGAGCAACGCGCTGTTTTCTGCTTACCTGCAATAAAGAAAGGATACACCTCTCACTGTGTGGCATTCTCAAGCAGGGAAACCTTTTTTGTGTGGATAAATTTGATGCGGCGCTCCTCGTCGCGAGAATGCCCCCCGCTTACTCTGCTGGCCACGGACCTGCTGAACTTTCGTGTTTCCGTGGAGTCAGAGGTTCCAACTGTTGTGGGAGTTGATACTATGCGGAAGGCTGCAAGTTTCCCTCCATGCCAGCCCACTTTGGGGAATGCAGTTTATGACACAGAACCGGCTGCTACCACCACGGAGAAGAATCCCACTATGGTAATGAACTCCTTTGCCCAGAATGCACTGTCGTTAGAGGGCGGAGTCAATGACTTCAAATGCAAGCAGCTGTGGGCGTCTGTGTTGTTGCCAGTGACCAAGGGCAGTTAGCCCGAAACATGTATGGCGCTTTTTGACATTGGGGAGCAACGCGCTGTTTTCTGCTTACCTGCAATAAAGAAAGGATACACCTCACACTGTGTGGCATTCTCAAGCAGGGAAACCTTTTTTGTGTGGATTAATATGATGCGGCGCTCCTCGTCGCGAGAATGCCCCCGCTTACTCTGCTGGCCACGGACCTCCTGAACTTTCGTGTTTCCGTGGAGTCAGAGGTTCCAACTGTTGTGGGAGTTGATACTATGCGGAAGGCTGCAAGTTTCCCTCCATGCCAGCCCACTTTGGGGAATGCAGTTTATGACACAGAACCGGCTGCTACCACCACGGAGAAGAATCCCACTATGGTAATGAACTCCTTTGCCCAGAATGCACTGTGGTCAGAGGGCGGAGTCAATGACTTCAAATGCAAGCAGCTGTGGGTGTCTGTGTTGTTGCCAGTGACCAAGGGCAGTTAGCCCGAAACATGTATGGCGCTTTTTGACATTGGGGAGCAACGCGCTGTTTTCTGCTTACCTGCAATAAAGAAAGGATACACCTCTCACTGTGTGGCATTCTCAAGCAGGGAAACCTTTTTTGTGTGGATAAATTTGATGCGGCGCTCCTCGTCGCGAGAATGCCCCCCGCTTACTCTGCTGGCCACGGACCTGCTGAACTTTCGTGTTTCCGTGGAGTCAGAGGTTCCAACTGTTGTGGGAGTTGATACTATGCGGAAGGCTGCAAGTTTCCCTCCATGCCAGCCCACTTTGGGGAATGCAGTTTATGACACAGAACCGGCTGCTACCACCACGGAGAAGAATCCCACTATGGTAATGAACTCCTTTGCCCAGAATGCACTGTAGTTAGAGGGCGGAGTCAATGACTTCAAATGCAAGCAGCTGTGGGCGTCTGTGTTGTTGCCAGTGACCAAGGGCAGTTAGCCCGAAACATGTATGGCGCTTTTTGACATTGGGGAGCAACGCGCTGTTTTCTGCTTACCTGCAATAAAGAAAGGATACACCTCTCACTGTGTGGCATTCTCAAGCAGGGAAACCTTTTTTGTGTGGATAAATTTGATGCGGCGCTCCTCGTCGCGAGAATGCCCCCCGCTTACTCTGCTGGCCACGGACCTGCTGAACTTTCGTGTTTCCGTGGAGTCAGAGGTTCCAACTGTTGTGGGAGTTGATACTATGCGGAAGGCTGCAAGTTTCCCTCCATGCCAGCCCACTTTGGGGAATGCAGTTTATGACACAGAACCGGCTGCTACCACCACGGAGAAGAATCCCACTATGGTAATGAACTCCTTTGCCCAGAATGCACTGTCGTTAGAGGGCGGAGTCAATGACTTCAAATGCAAGCAGCTGTGGGCGTCTGTGTTGTTGCCAGTGACCAAGGGCAGTTAGCCCGAAACATGTATGGTGCTTTTTGACATTGGGGAGCAACGCGCTGTTTTCTGCTTACCTGCAATAAAGAAAGGATACACCTCTCACTGTGTGGCATTCTCAAGCAGGGAAACCTTTTTTGTGTGGATAAATTTGATGCGGCGCTCCTCGTCGCGAGAATGCCCCTCGCTTACTCTGCTGGCCACGGACCTGCTGAACTTTCGTCTTTCCGTGGAGTCAGAGGTTCCAACTGTTGTGGGAGTTGATACTATGCAGAAGGCTGCAAGTTTCCCTCCATGCCAGCCCACTTTGGGGAATGCAGTTTATGACACAGAACCGGCTGCTACCACCACGGAGAAGAATCCCACTATGGTAATGAGCTCCTTTGCCCAGAATGCACTGTCGTTAGAGGGCGGAGTCAATGACTTCAAATGCAAGCAGCTGTGGGCGTCTGTGTTGTTGCCAGTGACCAAGGGCAGTTAGCCCGAAACATGTATGGTGCTTTTTGACATTGGGGAGCAACGCGCTGTTTTCTGCTTACCTGCAATAAAGAAAGGATACACCTCTCACTGTGTGGCATTCTCAAGCAGGGAAACCTTTTTTGTGTGGATAAATTTGATGCGGCGCTCCTCGTCGCGAGAATGCCCCCCGCTTACTCTGCTGGCCACGGACCTGCTGAACTTTCGTGTTTCCGTGGAGTCAGAGGTTCCAACTGTTGTGGGAGTTGATACTATGCGGAAGGCTGCAAGTTTCCCTCCATGCCAGCCCACTTTGGGGAATGCAGTTTATGACACAGAACCGGCTGCTACCACCACGGAGAAGAATCCCACTATGGTAATGAACTCCTTTGCCCAGAATGCACTGTCGTTAGAGGGCGGAGTCAATGACTTCAAATGCAAGCAGCTGTGGGCGTCTGTGTTGTTGCCAGTGACCAAGGGCAGTTAGCCCGAAACATGTATGGCGCTTTTTGACATTGGGGAGCAACGCGCTGTTTTCTGCTTACCTGCAATAAAGAAAGGATACACCTCTCACTGTGTGGCATTCTCAAGCAGGGAAACCTTTTTTGTGTGGATAAATTTGATGCGGCGCTCCTCGTCGCGAGAATTCCCCCCGCTTACTCTGCTGGCCACGGACCTGCTGAACTTTCGTGTTTCCGTGGAGTCAGAGGTTCCAACTGTTGTGGGAGTTGATACTATGCGGAAGGCTGCAAGTTTCCCTCCATGCCAGCCCACTTTGGGGAATGCAGTTTATGACACAGAACCGGCTGCTACCACCACAGAGAAGAATCCCACTATGGTAATGAACTCCTTTGCCCAGAATGCACTGTCGTTAGAGGGCGGAGTCAATGACTTCAAATGCAAGCAGCTGTGGGCGTCTGTGTTGTTGCCAGTGACCAAGGGCAGTTAGCCCGAAACATGTATGGTGCTTTTTGACATTGGGGAGCAACGCGCTGTTTTCTGCTTACCTGCAATAAAGAAAGGATACACCTCTCACTGTGTGGCATTCTCAAGCAGGGAAACCTTTTTTGTGTGGATAAATTTGATGCGGCGCTCCTCGTCGCGAGAATGCCCCCCGCTTACTCTGCTGGCCACGGACCTGCTGAACTTTCGTGTTTCCGTGGAGTCAGAGGTTCCAACTGTTGTGGGAGTTGATACTATGCGGAAGGCTGCAAGTTTCCCTCCATGCCAGCCCACTTTGGGGAATGCAGTTTATGACACAGAACCGGCTGCTACCACCACGGAGAAGAATCCCACTATGGTAATGAACTCCTTTGCCCAGAATGCACTGTCGTTAGAGGGCGGAGTCAATGACTTCAAATGCAAGCAGCTGTGGGCGTCTGTGTTGTTGCCAGTGACCAAGGGCAGTTAGCCCGAAACATGTATGGCGCTTTTTGACATTGGGGAGCAACGCGCTGTTTTCTGCTTACCTGCAATAAAGAAAGGATATACCTCTCACTGTGTGGCATTCTCAAGCAGGGAAACCTTTTTTGTGTGGATAAATATATATATATAGTAAATGATCTCTTTTAAATATTATAAATATTTTAATTCGTCATTTTAGCCCAAGTGGGCTGACTTTAGCATAACTTTGCCTCTCTTTGCTGCGCATCGTTATTGCCCCAGTGGACATACCACACTTACTAATGCAATTCAATTCATTCCACAAGTCTAAAATTATCATAGTTCCCAACTTTAAAAACGATAAAAGCAAAATATCTCAATATTCAAACTAGATGAGTATACAAATCTTCTTCTATGTTCAGGCCATCTGGTTGTTTAGAGTTCAACTCCACTATGTACCGTGACTCCAATTTTCTCAATCTTTTTTCACGATTCCCACCTCTTAGATTTTTTTCAATAGCATCAATCACAAAGTAAGTTAACCCTTTCACATCCTTGTTATGGAATTTCACAAAGTGTCTGGCGACCGGATATGTCCAGTCACCATTCTTTATAGCCCTGAGGTGCTGAAGAATTCACTTATGCACCTCCAAGATTGTGCTGCCCACGTACTGCAGGCCACAAGGGCACTGGAGCACGTAGACAGCATAATCTGTTTTACAGGTGAATTTCTTCAGATTTTTGCTAAAACCTGGCTTGTACCTTTCTGTATTAACGCCATGTGTACAAGCCTTACATTTAGGGCATTTCAAAAACCCTTGGCGCCTTGTAAGTCAAGTGGTCTTCTGCTGTGGCTTTCTCAAAGTGTTCTTCACCAGGGATTGTTTAAAAGATTTTACTCTGTGAAATGTGATCTGAGGCCTCCGGGGAATCGTTTTACCTAAAATTGGATCATTTTTTATCAGATGCCAGTGTTTATTACAAATGTTCCTTAATTTGTCATGCTGGATGCTATAGGATGTTATAAATCTACAATCCTTGTTGGTTTCTTTTACATTCTTTTTGTTTACCACTTTTTTGCTGAATAAGATTTCTTCTCTTTTTCTTTCGTTAGTTCTGCACATAGCGTCTTCAACCCAACTATCAGGATAACCTCTATCTTTGAACCTTTGTTCTAAGACCTTCATTTCTTTTTTCATTTCCTTTTCACTGCTACAATTACGTTTAGTTCGTAAGCACTCCCCATTTAAATTCACCGGGTGAAAGCTCTTAGCATGTAGAAGTGTATTGCTAGATGTGGGTTTTCTGTATAGTTTGTTTTCAACTCTTCCATCTTCTATAAACACTGTTACATCTAAAAAATTAACACTGGTACGACTGATTTCACTAGTAAAACTTAAATTGAGTTCATTCTTTTGAAGTCTATTAATAAAGGATTTTGCCTGATCTTCAGTGCCCTTCCATACTAGAAACAGGTCATCTATAAACCTGCTCCAGTGCATGATGTTCTCTTCTCATTCTTTGTGGTATTGTAACTGGACCACCTGCTCCTCCCACCAGCCCATATTCAAATTAGCAGGTGCCCATCGCCGTGCCACATATTTGCTGGAAAAGCTCCCATTAAAGAGGAAATAATTGCTTGACAAGCATTTTTCAACCATGCTTAAAATCATTTGTATATGTGACACAATGTTATTGGTCTCATCCCCAAAAAATGCTTGATAGCCATCAAGCCATCTTACGTCGAATGCTAGTGTATAGTGTTGACACATCAATAGTTATGAGTAGATAATCATCTTCCCACGGTAAATCGTAGATCCCTCTTAAAAAATCTCCAGTGTCTTGAATATAAGACGGTAATGATTGCACCAAGGGGTTTAAATCGACATATTTGGATGTGTTTTCCAAAGAACTCCCCATTGCCGAGATGATTGGACGCCCGGGGGGATCTAAGATATTTTTGTGGACTTTTGGGATTTGGGATTAGATAAAAGACTGGTGTCACTGGTTGATCAATTGTGAGGAATTTATATTCATCATGGTTGAGTAATCCCTGTTCATACCAACTTTTTAGCTTGGCATGTAACTATTATTACTCTCTATCATGTCTCTTTCTACCACTCTTGCATAGCACTTTTTGTTATTTAACTGTTTGTAGGCTTCTATTAAATATTTTTGTTTGTCCCAGAGGACAATATTTCCTCCCTTATCTGCATTCCTCACAATACAGTTATCAATTTCTGATAATTTTTTAATTAGAGCCTGAAAGTCTTTGTGCTGAACAGTGCTGTATTTATTTTTCCCTCCACTTTCATTCAATTGTGTACTCAATTTTTTCAATTCATTCGTCACAATATCACAAAAAACATCTATCCCATCTCTGGCTGTCATGGGAATGAAACGTGAGGTTGGTCTAAATTTAGTAGGCGCTTCTTGTGCAATGGATACGTTTTCTTCTTGCACGATTTTTTCTGCTCTTATTTCATATGTTTCTATAGTATTGTTCATGTCCATGCCTTTGAGTTCCATCATTAGGTCAAAATCTCCCACTTGCAGTCCTTCTTCTTGGGGAATGCTTGTATTTGTACAAATAGCTTTTTGCACTGGATTGGACAAAAAGTGCGTCCTCAGTTTGAGTTGTCTAATGAACTTAAATAAATCGATTCTGGTCTGAACATAGTCTAGATTGGTTTCTGGCCAGAATGTTAGTCCCAATTTTAATATATCTTCTTCTTGGCTGGTGAGAGTAACTTTTGCTAAATTAATTATTGTTACTTCATTGGATGCTGTTATTGCCAATTGTTTTTCCTCTTCTCCTGTCCTTGTTGCCCTCTTCCTGCGGGCTGCCCATTTCCTCCTCTTTGTCCTCTGCCTCTTCCTCTTGGTGGTTTTGATGTCTGTATTTGTGGCCTTGGTCGCAGATTGAATCTGCGTTCTTCGCGTAAAAAATCGAATTCATCGATTACAGTTGGTGTCTGGCCCTGTATTTGTTGTTCTTCATCCTGATCTGTGTCTACCTCTGAGATTTATATGTATATATTACCTACTGGTGGTCGCCAGTAGGTAGTTATAGTTAGGACCTATTTTCCATTGGAAATCCGCAACATTCTATTTGGAATACCTTTGGCGCCCATTGACGAATCTTCGCGAAATTTTCAAAACTATTGGCCAGCTCCGGTCTGCTCCTATCCTGAAAGTCTCGAGATGATTCGTGTAGCGGGGGCTGAGAAAAAAGGGGATCCCAAAACGTGTTTTCCCCATGTAATTTCCCATAGGACCTTTAGCCGCAGCTACAGCCCAAACTGCTGAACGGAATTACACCAAATTTGGCAGCAAAGTAGACCTTGGTTCAGAGTCATGCCTTTTGCTTAAGTGGTGTAAATCTGTTCAGTAGTTCCTGAGAAAATCAAAAATAAAATCACACATGTATCTGGGCAAAGCCTAACCACACATCTCATCGTGAGATCTGATCGGCTGTCAGCACTTCATCCAAAAAGTGTTGGCAGCCATCTTGGGACCAATATACATGATAGCATTTCATTAAAAAGCAGTTCAGTTAATAGAAGGTTTTAAGACTTTAGTTACATCATAAATCATTTGTTGATGGTACCATACTCATTTTAGGAATTGTGGTATGTTCTAAGGTGATTTTACCATGTGAAAAAGTCTCCTGCTGGGATATCATGAATCATGTTTGAGAGAAAACTATTTTCTCATGCGTTTCCCACAGAGGTTTGGAAAGTGATCTATAAGCTAAACTTAGAGCATATTTTATGTAAATTCACATTATCTTTCTCAGTCATGTGAGAATGAAGTCTGACATTCTCAGTAAAACATGCACATCCAGCAAGGGCAGAGACTGTCAGTTGATTCCTTTGTGTTCTACTGCAGCTTCCCAGAGTGTTCCAAAGAACAACTAGACCACTAACAGTCCTACTTATGATAAACGTATGGCATACCTGAAGCCATCTTGATTGGAACAAAACATTTTATTTAAAAATGAACGAAATGAGGGGGTTCATTTTGCCATAGAAAGTATGATTAGTGCTGCAGAAAGAAAAATTAGGGCACATTTTGAGTGACTTTTCAAATCCTCTTCTATTTCTACACTTTCAATACCAGCAGCAGACTTCCCTGGTGAGCAGTAGCTTTACTACAGTGATCTAATAAGCAACTAGAGTGCTAACATTCTGAATTTATGGCAAATGTGTGACACATCTGAATGCCTTCTTGATGGAATCAAAGTTACAAAACTGAAAGTATTCCTACTGAGGAGACTGTAGTAAGTGAGGAAATTAGGAAACTTCATAACAAATAAGTCTCCCAAGATGGCCACCAGAGAAAAAAGTGCCCAAATGTAGCACAAATATCTCCCAGATGTAGCCCAAGTATAGCCCAGTGACAGAATGTCCCAGAGTGTTTTAAAGAACAACTAGAGCGCTAACAGTCTTACTTATGACAAAAGTATGGCACACCTGAAGCCATCTTGATTGGAATAAAGTGGTAATACATAAACCATTTAATTTGCAAAGGAACAAAATGAGGGGGTTCATTTTGCCATAGAAATTATGATCAGTGCTGCAGAAAGAAAAATTAGGGCACATTTTGACTTCTCATTCTATTTCATTAAAAAATTCTGACATGCAGACTGAAACATGCACTTTGAATACCAGCAGCAGACTTCCCTGGTGAGCAGTAGCTTTACTACAGTGATCTAATGAGGAACTAGAGTGCTACCATTCAGAATTTATGACAAATGTGTGACACATCTGAATTCCTTCTTGTTGGAACCAAAATAAACAAGCATTGAAAATGCAATAGGTCTCGCCCTCGTTTAAGTTAAAGCAATTCTGTTTGTAATTAGGTGGCTTTTTAGCTGTGCTTGTATTAGTGTTTTTCAAACTTTCATGTACATAACCTGCATATGTATGCATATATGTATATGTACGCATGCATTTATAATTATATAGATATGCAGATTATATATATATGTTTATATATGTATGTATATATATTTATATATACACAGAAATATATATAAATGCATATGCATATATATGTGTGCGTGTAGAGAGAGGTAGAGAGGAAGAGGTGTAGAGGTAGAGGTGTAGAGGTGTAGAGGTAGAGGTAGAGAGTAGTAGAGAGTGAGTAGTAGAGAGTAGTAGAGAGTAGTAGAGAGTAGCAGAGAAAGTAGCAGAGAGAGAGTAGTAGAGAGTAGTGGAGTGAGTAGTAGAGTGAGTAGTAGAGCGTAGTAGACAGTAGTAGAGAGCAAGTAGTAAAGAGTAGTAGAGAGTGAGTAGTAGAGAGTGAGTAGTAGAGAGTAGTAGAGAGTGAGTAGCAGAGAGAGAGTATTAGAGAGTAGTAGAGAGTGAGTAGTAGAGTGAGTAGTAGAGAGTAGTAGAGAGAGAGTAGTAGAGAGTGAGCAGTAGAGAGTAGTAGAGAGTGAGTAGTAGAGAGTGAGTAGTGGAGTGAGTAGTAAAGTATAAAGAGAGAGTAGTAGAGAGTGAGTAGTAGAGTAGTAGCGAGTGAGTAGTAGAGATTGAGTAGTAGAGAGAGAGTAGTAGAGTAGTAGAGAGTGAGTAGTAGAGAGTGAGTAGTAGAGAATAGTGGAGTAGTAGAGAGTGAGTAGTAGAGAGTGAGTAGTAGAGTGAGTACTAGAGAGTAGTGGAGAGCGAGTAGTAGAGAGCAAGTAGTAGAGAGTGTGTAGTAGAGAGTGAGTAGTAGAGGAGAGTCGTAGAGAGTGAGTAGTAGAGAGAGTAGTAGAGAGTGAGAAGTAGAGAGAGTAGTAGAGTAGTAGAGAGTGAGTAGTAGAGTGAGTAGTAGAGAGTAGTTGAGAGCGAGTAGTAGAGAGTGAGTAGTGGAGAGTGAGCAGTAGAGAGTAGTAGAGAGTGAGTAGTACAGAGTGAGTAGTAGACAGTGAGTAGTAGAGAGTTTTAGAGTAAGTAGTAGAGAGTGAGTAGTAGAGAGAGAGTGAGTAGTAGAGTAGTAGAGAGTGAGTGGTATAGAGTAGGAGAGAGTAGTAGAGTGAGTAGTAGAGAATAGTAGAGAGTGAGTAGTAGAGAGAGTAGTAGAGAGTAGTAAAGTAGTAGAGAGTGAGTAGTAGAGAGTGAGTAGTAGAGAGAGTAGTAGAGTAGTAGAGAGTGAGTAGTAGAGAGTGAGTAATAGAGAGTAATAGAGAGTGAGTAGTGGAGAGTGAGTAGTAGAGAGCGAGTAGTAGAGAGTGAGTAGTATAGAGTGAATAGTAGAGAGTGAGTAGTATAGAATAGTAGAGAGTGAGTAGTAGAGAGTAGTAGAGTGAGTAGTAGAGAGTGAGTAGTAGAGAGAGAGAGTAGTAGAGAGTAGTAGAGAGTGAGTAGTAGAGTAGTGGAGAGTGAGTGGTAGAGAGTAGTAGAGAGTAGTAGAGTGAGTAGTAGAGAGAAGTAGAGAGTGAGTAGTAGAGAGTGAATAGTAGAGAGTAGTAGTAGAGAGTAGTAGAGAGAGAGTAGTAGAGAGTGAGTAGTAGAGAGTGAGTAGTAGTGAGTAGTACGTTAGAAAAAAATATGTACTTGCAAGACAATACTGCCAATGAGTCAATAATACCCTTTTTTCTACATCCGCGTCTATTAGTTATTTGATCACCAGCTTCAAATTATTACAATTACACCCCTTTATACACAACTTTACTTTGTGACTGTTTGATCCCAAAATGGCTACCTGTGTCCAGCGTTATCATGCTGAGCACTACCAAGTCATTAGAGCTGCAACCAAAGCACTGCATGTCATATTCCAGCTCTGCTTTTGCTCTCACTTGAGCTGGTAGTATTGTGCTTGTGTGCGTGGTATCCATGTGCCAATATTAACATGGCCGCGCTCTGTAGCGGGCATCCTCCACTGACCAGTCTAAGAATTCTCCAATGCGAGGTGGCACTTACACTTGTTCACTGCCTCTGCACAGTATCTAGAAGTATTTTATCACCATCAAAATCTTTACTATGTACTAACCTATGTCCCCATTGTATACAAATGTTGTTCTTTCCTGAAATGTAGGCGTTCAGTATCTGGAGATGACTCCAAGACGCAGGTTTTGATGAAACTGAAGGAATGGTGCAGCTGCCTACAGCTCAGCGAAAAATGATCCATATGTCGCCAGTGAAAAGCATGCAGGTAATTTGGAGAAAGCTTTATTCAAATGAAGTGTTCTGTCTTACAGCTTCCTCGGACCGTCTCCCAAGACAAACTGCCAGAGAATGAACCTTAAAAAACATATATGTAATATATAAATAAAATAAATCAATAAAATAAAAAATAAAAATATGTTGATAAGAGAACGCTTTACAACAATTACCAATTCTGAGATCATTATGATGTAACATCAAAACCTTAATATGGGGTACAGTGTTTGAGCAATGTTCACAAAGGGAAGAATTATGGTCTGAAGTTCCTCTGAACAGAGCTTTTTTAAGAGTTGACACATCGGTTTGAGGCGCGTGGTAGGGCAATTAGGTTTTTTTTGTCTAGAAATTACAGTTTCCTAGTCGTAAATTAAGTACATAATAGTTATTCGCTAGAAAATGAGAATGGGCGGCTTTCATGAAGAAAGTAATTGCACATTTTACAACAAAAAAGGATTTATAAGGGTTGATTAGCCAGCCTCCCGAGACCTGGGAGCATAGGCATGGAAAAGCAATTCTCCCTGGCATGAACTCACGCAGGCGTCAGGTTTCAGAAACACACGCGCGCACTCGCGCAGGACGTTAAATCAATGCTGTGCGCTGTATCAATCACGGCTACATGTTTCTTTTGTAAAGCATTCCTGGAGCTGAAGTAAACATCAAAGTCTATAGGAAAGATCGGAACATAAATATAAACTTCTCATGTGCGTGCAATGTTTTGAAAAAGGAGCAAAGGGAATTATGACTAATGACGTGTCATTTCTGAGGACCTTGGATTTTTTCGTGTGGTATTAAAGGCGTAGTTGCAAGGCTCCTTGGACCTCATGTACGAAGATTCCAAATGGGAAATCGTTAATTCCGACTATATTTGCAATTTAAGATTCCTTATTTGGAATGTACTGAAATGAATCCGGTATTAGTGATCGCAATTTGTTCACCGACTTCTACCAAATGCATTACTATTTTGCTAAGCGACCTATGTGCTAATAGGTCGGTTCACAAAGTACAGAACCGTCGTGGTTGTAATTCAAACTACTCATCAACATTCATGGGGTTGGTCGCAAATTGCGGCCCACTATGATTGACACAGTGATGGTGGCCTGCTGGGGTGAGCAGACCATCATGTTGCTGGCTGTTTTTAAATAAAACAATATTTGTGTTTTTTTTTAAAATGCAGCCCATTTTCCGTAAAGGAAAAAGTGATGAGTTTAAAAAAAATTAAAAATTACACAAACCTTTTTAGGATTTGGCAGCAGGGCCGGACTGGCCGTAGCGGGCACCAGGCAATCCCCCGGTGCGCTGCACAGTGGGGGCCTACTTTGGGCCCCTGGGGGGCGATTTTGTTACAGGGCCGTTTTTGTTTGGCAGTAGTCCCATGGTCAACTTTCTACTACGGAAAAACATTTTTTGTGAACATTCACAAGTGGGAAGTTGTCCCTTAGAGACCCCTTTCCATTTAGGAATGGCCTTTCCACCTCCTTTGAGCTAGAGATCAACTATTAATGTTTTGCGACCGGGTTTTGGTCCCAAAACATTATTACATACCATAATGAATCAGCATTTACAAGGAATACACTTGATATTCCCTTCCAAAGAGCAATTCTTAACAGTTTCCTAAACACAATGGGGCAGATTTGCAAGCGCCTTGCGGCGCCAGAGCGTCACATTGCGTGACACACCAGCGGCGCAACCTGCTGAGTGATATTTACAATCACAGGTAAAGCCACCTGCGTGACTTTACCTGTGCTTGTAAATATTGCCCCTGTTCACGCAACACTTTTTGCGTGCTAGGGGCGTGACGTGGGTGTTGCTGTGGGTGTTCCCACGCAGTTAGGTCTGAATATTTTAAACCTGAGCTCATCCCTTGGTAGCTGTAGCACAGAACAGACAGGCTTAACTTAGGAGAAATGTGGAAAGCACTTATAAGTGTCAAAACTGTCAAACATTTAGAAAATACAACACAATAAAACTCCCACTCCAATGTATACAAATAGAGAAATTTTAATGAGCAAATAGACACCAAAATAACAAAACTCGGATGCAAGAAACTAGAGATAGGATTTGCTGGGAACCAGAGATATGTTTCTGGTACCAAAAAGGCTCAATGCGCCAACTGTAGATATCTGGTGATGGTAGACTGCAATAATTAAGGTCAATGGCTATGGAGCACAAGAGGGACACAGGGAGCAAGTTCAGTCTTATCTTCTAACTTAGTCTAGGTCTTGGAGACATACCACTTGTATGCAGTTCATTCTTTAGATAGATCAACTACCAGATCTTACGGGCCTTTGACATTTTTAAACAGTTAATAATTACTGACTGTGTCAGTACTGCCTCAGGTCTTGACCAAATGGAGAGCAAGAGCAAAGTGGGTGCTGTTCTTATAATATCCCCAATATACAGCAATCCTGCTTCCTTATGCATTATTGACGAGAGTGAACTACAAGGAAGTGACAACAATCTACGTAATAATTTATTTTCACTAGTTTCTAAAACTGTGTGGTCTGTGTACCCCAATTCACTGGCACCATAAGTGGCTAATGCTACAGATCTGGCTCTATAAATAGTGAGTGCAACATCCAGTGGCATGGCCCCTAGCTTGGAGCCAAAGTTATAAAGGGCTGCAATGACCTGCTCCAACTATGTAACCCTAACTTTTGAGATGCACCCAAGTGCTCTTGGAATTAAATGGTATCCCTAAGTATGTGAAATTGGGAAAGATTTTGAGAGCAGTATCACTAATGTGAAATGCATCCACTGAAATCAGATCTTTTTGTAGCTCCTTACTATAAAAATTAAAAAGGGAGGGGGCCAACATGCACCCTTGCCTGACCCCTTTTTGATCCTGATATATGAAGTGCACTCCCCTTGTGGCCCAAATCTAATACTACCTTCCACAACAGTGTGCAAATGAGACAAGACGGGGATCATTTTCGAGTTGGCCCTTTTTCTCAATAGCATGGTCCACAGATTTCCCTTCAAGACATTGTTGAATGCTGCACTCATTTCAATGAATGCCAAGAAGAGACAGCCTTCCCTGGCAGTCACGTACTTACTGATAACCAGGTGGAGATTCAAACATTGATCTACTGTCCCTAGAGCTTGCCTAAAACTGTACTGCACTGAGGAGAGAATCAGTTTTTGGGTTGCCCAAGTCTCCAGATAATCCAACAGAACTCTACCCTATATCTTTGCGGTCAAATCTAATAATGATATGGGGCGATAACTATGAGGGTCGCTCCTATCCCTTTTTTTAAATAATAGGGACAATTGTCGCTTGGAACGATGACTTGGGCAGGGCGTCCTTAGTTACACTCCTAAGCACGTTCACCAAAACAGGGGCCCACAGTGCCAATTTTCCCTTAAAGAGACCAACAGGTACTCCATCAGATCCCAGCACTTTATGACTTTGTGATCTATTTACCACAGAGATAAGATCCCCAAGCGAGATAATAAAATGATCTGAACTCGCTCAACTCCTTATGTCATCCAAAGTACCACCTTCACTGAGCATTTGTTCACTAGAATCATATAGCTTCTTAAAATGTTCATCAAACTCATGTTCTAGAATAGTTGCTTCAATGTCGACCCTAGGACAATTTAAAAAAAAGAGGCATTCACTATCTTCCAGAATTGCTTAACCTTCTTTCTGGAAGAAGCACTGACCAACTGTTGCCACAACTCCTCTCTAATTTCAGCTTTCCTACGCAAGACAGCTGTTTTATAAAGCACCCTTATGTCAATTGGCACCCCCAGGGTACATTTCAAGCTTTTAAATATGTTTGTATGGGCTCTTGAGCAGAACTTATCAAACCACTTTAGTTTGAAATTTAAAAAAAAAAAACTCCCTCGAGGCCGGGTCCTGTGTCTTTTGTGCTCCTGCTCTCCTGAGTATGCTTACAGGAACAGGAAGCAGACAGCTAGGCTCCCTTCCCTAAGCCAATCACAATGCTGCAATGCACGTGACACAGTGCTCAGCCAGGGGTTGTAGGGGTGGGCATGTTCTCCATGCAGGCTGTAATGCAGCCTGCATTGAGAACAGGTATGTGCGCATGACTGCTTTGGGAGGTCCAAGAGGACCAACCAAGAAGTCATTGCGCACTTGAGTGGGTAAACCACTCCACCCCTGTCCTGCTCCGTGAGCAGAGCAGCCCCCCACCCTCCCACCCACAAAGGAAACATAACATGATAATAACTGACAGTTATTATCATGTTATGTTTCCTCTTCTCGGAATTCTTGAAAGCGGTAGGAGTCTGAGATTGAAATCCCCCCACCAACTAATTACATATTCCTCCATTAATGTTGCTATAACCAACACTAGGTCATGTGCTAAGGAATCATTAATTTGAGTATTGCTATAATTAAAGTTACTGTGGTAAAGCACCGGGCAAACAAAAGAAGGATTATTTGAAAAAAAGGCGTCTAACTAAGACTTCACTAGTCTTACTGTAAAAGTTGTACCTAAAATGGGAAGTAAGCCTCCCCTACAGTTATATGTATCACAGACCAGGCCCAAGTGTCCTGTAAACATACAACATGGTGAGTTGATATTAGTTTTAACCAGCTGCTATCAATCAGTTTATTGCACATCCCTGCGATATTCCAGAAAAGTACTGATATGTCAGGGAGTGCAGACAACCTAAAGGATTTGATATCCACTCTCCCCTCCCTCCCAGACAAAAAGGTAACATTATCCTGCCCCTTAGACAAAGAATGAGGCAATTGAGTGTAATTCATCACTATAGTAGTCAACAATGAACCATCTTGGGAAGATAGAAACCTGGCCAATCCAGTCCCTGTTTTCCTATGTTAGCTGACAAAGCTTGTTGGATAGAGTTCAAAGTACTGTTCAGGGAACTAGAGGTAGAGCGGTCACTGTTTTTGACTGAAGATACCTCAGGTGCTGTGTTGCCACCCTGGATTCCTGACAGGGCCAAGTTTAATTCCCTTTGGCAAGTCAATCAACCTCCTTCAGGACAGAAAAGTGGATCTTGGTTGTGATAGAGTACTCCCTGTTTTCCCTGTTTGGAAATATCCCAGTGGGACCGGACACCTTTCTTCAGCGATCCCACACAGATTGCCAACCCCCTCTAGGGTAAACCTCACAGGCTTTGGGTACCGAAAATGTATTATGATGCAGTCACCTAGGTCCACTTTTGTAGATTTGCCCAAGCACTGTAACCTACAAACACCAATTATTCCGTCTGCATGAACTGCACAGCTGATTTGCCTAGAGTGAACTACCTTACTCTTTAATTGGTGATCAGATTCCCGTTGAGAAGGGGCTGGAGTAAGCATTCTTTAAAACAATTACATACGGAGTGCACCCCTGGGGAAGTTGAAGGATCTGGGGATTTCCACAGTCACAGATTACAGATGGGGCCAGATTGGACTCTGTAGGGGGGAGTTCCTTTCTAGGGAGTTGCAAAACCCTTATTCGATGGGACTCAGCTATGGGCATCGGACCTGGTGTTACCCATTTCAGCTGGGCTCCCCTTTCATCTGCTATCATACTTTTAGTTGTTTGATTGGGAATACTCTCAAAAGTGCATGAGGTTCCCAGCTTCAACATTGCATGGTCATTTGAAATGATTTGGGTGCATGCCTCAGCCCCATCATGGTTCTATCGATGCTCTGAAGTGCAAGGGTCATGGGGCCAACAACTTTGTAAGGACTTCTTCCAAGTGTATGGAGATCCCCACAGGAGCTGGCTATGTCTAACTCATCTGTCAAAGCCTTTAATGACTGACCCTTTGGGTTGGATACCCTACTTTTAATTACAGAGCGATCTGGTACAGAGCGCTTCCTCCCGTTTTCCGTAGCCACCCCCATTAAACCAGGGCCCATTTTTTTCATTTTATTTGGAGGGGACATAGGTAAATCTGGGATGGGGCTTTTCGTTTATGACTGCTGTTGCCCCGTTATCATTCCAGAAATACCTAGTTGCCCTGTAAGCACACAGCAGTTTGATAGACCCCTAGTATTAATATTAGTATTCCCAGAATCCCCCACCATCATGTGGACGGGCCTGCCAACATCATCTGATTTCTCCAAAGGAGACGAATTAGTATGCCCAGCAGCGGAAATTGAAGATAGGGATATCCTCATATCCCCAGCCTTTCTTCCACATTTTCTATATCGCGATTTATTACAGTCTTGGCAGTGGTTAGGTCATTGGTAGTTAAACAAACCCACCGTTTGTCTTTATGAACCCTGGGAGCAATATTAACCTTGCGGGTACCCGTAGTTTCCAGATGGCAGGTTGGTTTGTCAATTGCCAGAGCTTCGAGCCAAAAGGGGTGGCCCAGCACAGCCTCTTCCAGACACTGACAGGCAAGCACTTATCAGGTGCATGGTGTTATGAGACAGTGAGTCCCTAGGGGCTCCAAAGGCGGCCCCCGCAAAGTTGTAGCTTTTGTAATGCTGTGAGCAAAGTACCACTGCCACTCCAAGTTCTACAAATGTAATAATGCATCAGAAAATTCATGATGGAGTTCATAGAATTTTATTAGAAAGAGTGATAGTGAGTTAAAAAAGTGGTGTATGTTCTGACAAGCTGACACACATGGCAAGACTGGGTGGACACTGTAGCTGGATTTGAATTGAATTCTTTCAATGGAAGTGCAATGGAGACACAGGGCCCGATGGATCATTCCTATTCACACACCAGGGTTGTGCAATTTGCACACCAACTGGTTTGCAAATAAGAATGCAATTTACAATGTGACGTATGTGCCAATAGGTCACATCACAAATTGTACATTTAAAATAGAAATCATCTTTTCTTAAAGGAACCTAAAGGAACATGTGCTGCTTTAAAAAAATAAATATTTAGGAGAACATCAAAGGTCATAGGCAATGTTTTCCAGGATCACTGTCAGCCCCCCCACCTTACCCCACTTCCTCCCATCCTACCCTGAGGCTGCTGGTAACACTTACAAAGTAGAGGGTATCCTAACCTTTCTCACTCAGTTACCACCTTCTTTAAGGTGGCAGTAACTGCCCAATGGTTCACCACCACCAATTACAATAGCAAAGTAGTATTGATACATACCATTGTGACTTGCAGTTAGGTGGGAATGCCCCTTCCAGGCGTCCTTGTAATTGGGATTCACAATGAATTGAACAAATAGTTTACAGAGTACCAAGTGAGAAGGCAAGCTTTTATGTTCAGCACTGCCTGGAGCCTAAAAATGACAGAAAGCCACCGTCCCTGTTAGTGACTGCTACCAAGTGTACAGGAGATGAAAGTAACTGACTGGGGAAGAACAGTTCTGATAAGAGTTTTCTCGAAACGTAGTTCTGGTAGAAACAGCAGCTGACGGCTTGCTTTTTAGGTATGATGTAAGTGTTGAAATGTGGAGGTTTCGACTTGCTGCTGGCAGGAGTCGCTCTAGCCCACGGGTACTCATTTGCTCTTGCGCGATATGGGCTTAACTGCACACATGCGCGTGAGGACCTGACCCTAGGAAACGCCCCGGAAGGTTTACCAAGGCACTTACAAACTCCTCTATTTTTAGCACCCGTCCCGCTGCCTCATTTGTTCATCTGTTAGGCGGTTGGACGCGTTAGGTGTAAGGGGGCTTGCACCGGCTATAAGAGTGAGTATTGAACTGAGCCCGGGGACTAGGCTACGGAACCCTTCCTCTGGATGTTGTGCTTTTAACGGATGTTTAACTATGCCTATGTTTTCTTTTAGTAGCCCGACAAGGTGCGGGCGTTTAACGCTTACAGCCAAAGGAGCGGCTCTCGTTTTAATGGGAGGTAAGGATATTATGAGGGATGATTACGTGTTTTGTATGATGGGCTATGATGCTTTACAAACTGTAGTGAGTGTAGGGGCCACTCTAATATGGCGGCGCAGCACTCTAGGAGTAGGGAGGCATTATTTATTTTCTGCAACATGGCTCCCCTGCGACCTTGGAATGCCGCGAGATGTATGTATACTTTGTATGGGCCTTCCCCCCCTCCGTTAAGTTTAACGAGGGAGTATGTTACCCCCATTGTGGTCTTGTGACTTTGTGGTCTTTTCTTTGTGACATTGATATGTTGTGCACACGATTGTGGCACACTACGCTGTATTAAGCTAGTCTAATGCACGTTATATATGTCCTCTCTCTCTTTTCTTCTCTTACTTGTCCTAGGTTTCTGGTCAGGAGCAGCACAATGGTACGCCCTGCCGAGAATTCTGGGTATTTAATCCCCTTTTAATTATCACGTGCACTTCACCATTCGTTTTATATCTTGGTCCTGAAGAAGCGCCAATGACCTTTATGGCAACAGAGGCGCGAAACATGTTGACCTTTTCGCAACACCTAGGCATAATGTGCCATTTGGGATTACACTCTAATTTATAGTTTTTCTTCTGCCAAGAGGGTTACAACTTCAAAATAACCGTCTATAGGTTACCCCTTGCCAGTTTTTATTCACCATGCACGCACTTTGTTACCCTCATATAGGACCCACACCCCACACACCCTCATGCACCATCCGGCATGCCTTAAAAGATCTCCGACAAAGCGACCCTTCGGGGGACCCGTTGGGGATTGCAGCGCCGGCCCAACGAGGAGCAAATGCCCGATGATGAAGCATGACACCCCTCGGGGTGTGTGAGGGCAACAAGAGGCAAGACATGTTCTTCCCCCTGTTTGATGGGCCCGCCTTACCTAGGGCTCTCTTTTCTTTCTGCTTTTTCTTAGCAGGAGGTCTATGGATTTTTAAAAAAATCTTTTTTTTACCCTACTTTTGGAACAGTGTCCTCTATTTGCCGTTGATGTAATTTTGGGGAGCATGGACACTGGGCCATTAATTGACTCTCCGGTCCCCCCTTCTTCCTTTTTTGATTGAGTAGTAGCACGGCGGCACAGCCGAGGGACCTGCAATCTTTTCTATCCCTGCTGTTTCCCTTTTCTTTTCACACACAAGACCGATATCCTTTTGGGATGGGGTGTGTAAGGTATACACATTGGGGATATTTCCCCCCCCCCTTTTTTCCTTTTAAGTGGTGGTGGTCCCCTCTTCCCTCCCCATTCAATAATAATACACCCTCGTTCCCTATTTTACCCATTTGTCTTTTTGAGATAATAACTGAACATAGTCACTATAGTTGGATGTATGTGCATGTGGGATAGGCATAAAACTGTTATTTTAAACTATTAATCGTACTGGTTGGACTATTGTGTGATTTTATTAGTTGAGATGAGACTGCCATGAAAGGGGTCCCCCAGATTAGGGTAGAGAGCCCCTATAAGAGATTATGCCATCCCGACATCTATTGGGATATGTTGCATGGACTATGATCTCGTTTATCTTAGTGAATACCAGTACTACGAGCCCACATAAGGAGTGCGCATGCGTTTGGAGATTAGTTGCCCATTTTTTGCGCTTGCACGATATGGGCTTAACTGCACACATGCGCGTAAGGACCTGACCCTAGGAAACGCCCCGGAAGCTTTACCAAGGCACTTACAAACTCCTCTATTTTTAGCACCCGTCCCGCTGCCTCATTTGTTCATCTGGTTGGCGGTTGGACGCGTTAGGTGTAAGGGTGCTTGCACCGGCTATAAGAGTGAGTATTGAACTGAGCCCGGGGACTAGGCTACGGAACCCTTTCTCCATCTGTCACCCTCCGTCTCCCTCCCTCTGTCTGTCACCTCCTCCCTCTGTCTCCCTCCCTCTGTCTCCCTCTCTCTGTCTGTCTCCCTCCCTCTCCCTCCCTCTAACTCCCTCTGTCTCCCTCCCTCTTGGGATTACACTCTAATTTAGAGTTTTTCTTCTGCCAAGAGGGTTACTACTTCAAAATAACTGTCTATAGGTTACCCCTTGCCAGTTTTTATTCACCATGCACGCACTTTGTTACCCTCATATAGGACCCACACCCCACACACCCTCATGCACCATCCGGCATGCCTTAAAAGATCTCCGACAAAGCGACCCTTCGGGGGACCCGTTGGAAATTGCAGCGCCGGCCCAACAAGGAGCAAATGCCCGATGATGAAGCATGATACCCCTCGGGGTTTGTGAGGGCAACAAGAGGCAAGACATGTTCTTCCCCCTGTTTGATGGGCCCGCCTTACCTAGGACTCTCTTTTCTTTCTGCTTTTTCTTAGCAGAAGGTCTATGGTTTTTTTTAAAAATCCTTTTTTTTTACCCTACTTTTGGAACAGTGTCCTCTATTTGTCGTTAATGTAATTTTGGGGAGCATGGACACTGGACCATTAATTGACTTCCCGGTCCCCCCTCTTCCTTTTTTGATTGAGTAGTAGCACGGCGGCACAGCCGAGGGACCTGCAATCTTTTCTATCCCTGCTGTTTCCCTTTTCTTTTCACACACGAGACCGATATCCTTTGAGGATGGGGTGTGTAAGGTATACACATTGGGGATATTTCCCCCCCCCCTTTTTTCCTTTTAAGTGGTGGTGGTCCCCTCTTCCCTCCCCATTCAATAATAATACACCCTCGTTCCCTATTTTACCCATTTGTCTTTTTGAGATAATAACTGAACATAGTCACTATAGTTGGATGTATGTGCATGTGGGATAGGCATAAAACTGTTATTTTAAACTATTAATCGTACTGGTTGGACTATTGTGTGATTTTATTAGTTGAGATGAGACTGCCATGAAAGGGGTCCCCCAGATTAGGGTAGAGAGCCCCTATAAGAGATTATGACATCCCGACATCTATTGGGATATGTTGCATGGACTATGATCTCGTTTATCTTAGTGAATACCAGTACTACGAGCCCACATAAGGAGTGCGCATGCGTTTGGAGATTAGTTGCCCATTTTTTGCGCTTGCGCGATATGGGCTTAACTGCACACATGCGCGTGAGGACCTGACCATAGGAAACGCCCCGGAAGGTTTACCAAGGCACTTACAAACTCCTCTATTTTTAGCACCCGTCCCGCTGCCTCATTTGTTCATCTGGTTGGCGGTTGGACGCGTTAGGTGTAAGGGTGCTTGCACCGGCTATAAGAGTGAGTATTGAACTGAGCCCGGGGACTAGGCTACGGAACCCTTTCTCTGGATGTTGTGCTTTTAACGGATGTTTAACTATGCCTATGTTTTCTTTTAGTAGCCCAACAAGGTGCGGGCGTTTAACGCTTACAGCCAAAGGAGTGGCTCTCGTTTTAATGGGAGGAAAGGATATTATGAGGGATGATTACGTGTAGGTTTTGTATGATGGGCTATGATGCTTTACAAACTGTAGTGAGTATAGGGGCCACTCTAATATGGCGGCGCAGCACTCTAGGAGTAGGGAGGCATTATTTATTTTCTGCAACATGGCTCCCCTGCGATCTTGGAATGCCGCGAGATGTATGTATATTTTGTATGGGCCTTCCCCCCTTCCGTTAAGTTTAACGAGGGAGTATGTTACCCCCATTGTGGTCTCGTGACTTTGTGGCCTTTTCTTTGTGACATTGATATGTTGTGCACACGATTGTGGCACACTACGCTGTATTAAGCTAGTCTAATGCACGTTATATATGTCCTCTCTCTCTTTTCTTCTCTTACTTGTCCTAGGATTCTGGTCAGGAGCAGCACAATGGTACGCCCTGCCGAGAATTCTGGGTATTTAATCCCCTTTTAATTATCACGTGCACTTCACCATTCTTTTTATATCTTGGTCCTGAAGAAGTGCCAATGACCTTTATGGCAACAGAGGCGCGAAACATGTTGACCTTTTCGCAACACCTAGGCATTATGTGCCATTTGGGATTACACTCTAATTTAGAGTTTTTCTTCTGCCAAGAGGGTTACTACTTCAAAATAACCGTCTATAGGTTACCCCTTGCCAGTTTTTATTCACCATGCACGCACTTTGTTACCCTCATATAGGACCCACACACCCTCATGCACCATCCAGCATGCCTTAAAAGATCTCCGACAAAGCGATCCTTCGGGGGACCCGTTGGGAATTGCAGCGCCGGCCCAACGAGGAGCAAATGCCCGATGATGAAGCATGACACCCCTCGGGGTGTGTGAGGGCAACAAGAGGCAAGACATGTTCTTCCCCCTGTTTGATGGGCCCGCCTTACCTAGGACTCTCTTTTCTTTCTGCTTTTTCTTAGCAGAAGGTCTAAGGGTTTTTAAAAAAATCTTTTTTTTTACCCTACTTTTGGAACAGTGTCCTCTATTTGTCGTTACTCATAGTACGGCCCACGGGCCGCACGCGGCCCGGCAAGCCTTCCTTGGCGGCCCGCGGATCTTGCAGACATCATACCTGTGCAAACACCGCCGGTTGCAGCAGTGCGGAGCTATGGGGGCCGGGCGATTCTTTTAAAGACTATTCACTTGTTAATGAGTCTTTGTTGTATTTCACCTCTTCTTAGCGCCCCTGCATCTCCACTCAATCAGAGGGGAAATGCAGGGGTGCTAAGAAGAGGTGAAATACAACAAAGCATCATTAACAAGTGAATGGTCTTTTAAAGACCTGTGAAGTACAGGTGCAGCTGTGTGTGTGCCCTGGAAGCAGTCTCAGCCAGGGGCGACACACGAGGGGTGAGGTGACAGAGGGTGACGAGGACAGCAGGGTGTGAGAGAAGCGGGTGAGGTGACGGAGGGCAGCAGGGAGTGAGAGCAACGGGTGAGGTGACAGAGGAAGACAGACAGAGGGAGACAGATGGGGACAGAGAGAGGGAGGGAGGGAGACAGAGTGAGGGAGACAGAGACAGAGGGAGGGAGGGAGACAGACAGGGGTTCAGAGAGAGAGGGAGACAGAGTGAGAGGGGTACAGAGTTAGAGGGACAGAGAGAGGGAGACTGAGAGAGAGGGAGACAGAGAGAGGGAGGGAGACAGAGAGAGAGGGAGACAGAGGGAGAGAGACAGAGGGAGGGAGACTGACTGAGGGAGGGAGACTGAGGGAGGGAGACTGACAGAGGGTGGGAGACTAAGGGAGGGAGACTGACAGAGGGAGGGAGACTGACAGAGGGAGGGAGACTGGCTGAGGGAGGGAGACTGACAGAGGGAGGGACGGAGATTGACAGAGGGAGGGAGACTGACAGAGGGAGGGAGACTGACAGAGGGAGGGAGACTGGCTGAGGGAGGGAGACTGACAGAGGGAGGGACGGAGACTGACAGAGGGAGGTAAACTGACAGAGGGAGGGAGACTGAGGGAGGGAGGGAGACTGACAGAGGGAGGGAAACTGACAGAGGGAGACTGACAGAAGGAGACTGACAGAGGGAGGGAGACTAACGGAGGGAGACTGACAGAGACAGAGGGTGACAGAGGGAGACAGACGGAGGGAGACAGAGGGAGACAGAGACAGACGGAGGGAGACGGAGGGAGGGAGACAGCCAGAGGGAGGGGGGGACAGAGAGAAGGAGACAGAGGGAGAGAGGGGGGAGACAGAGAGAGGGAGGGAAACAGAGAGAGTGAGTGAGACAGAGGGAGACAGAGAGAGAGAGAGGGGGAGGGAGAGAGAGAGAGTGATAGAGAGAGTGAGGGAGGGAGATGGAGAGAGAGAGGGAGGGAGAGATAGAGAGAGGGAGGAGGGCGACAGACAGAGGGAGGGAGACAGAGGGAGGGAGACAGAGGGAGGGAGACAGAGAGAGGGAGACGGAGAGGGAGGGAGACAGACAGCGGGAGACAGAGGGCGGAGGGTGGGAGACTGAGGGAGGGAGACAGAGACAGACAAAGGGAGACAGACAGAGGGAGACAGACAGAGGGAGACAGAGGGAAGGAGACAGAGGGGGGGAGAGAGAGAGAGAGGGAGACAGAGGGAGGGAGACAGAGACAGAGGGAGGGAGACAGACAGGGGGTCAGAGAGAGAGGGAGACAGAGTGAGAGAGGGAGACAAAGAGAGGGAGGGAGACAGAGAGAGAGGGAGACAGAGGGAGGGAGACAGAGGGAGGGAGACTGACTGAGGGAGGGAGACTGAGGGAGGGAGACTGACAGAGGGTGGGAGACTAAGGGAGGGAGACTGACAGAGGGAGGGAGACTGACAGAGGGAGGGAGACTGGCTGAGGGAGGGAGACTGACAGAGGGAGGGACGGAGATTGACAGAGGGAGGGAGACTGACAGAGGGAGGGAGACTGACAGAGGGAGGGATACTGGCTGGGGGAGGGAGACTGAGGGAGGGAGGGAGACTGACAGAGGGAGGGAGACTGACAGAGGGAGACTGACAGATGGAGGGAGACTAACGGAGGGGGACTGACAGAGACAGAGGGAGAGAGAGGGAGGGAGACTGCCAGAGACAGAGGGAGACAGACAGAGGGAGGGAGACAGAGAGAGAGAGGGAGACAAAGAGAGGGAGGGAGACAGAGAGAGAGGGAGACAGAGGGAGGGAGATAGAGGGAGGGAGACTGACTGAGGGAGGGAGACTGAGGGAGGGAGACTGACTGAGGGAGGGAGACTGAGGGAAGGAGACTGACAGAGGGAGGGAGACTGACAGAGGGAGGGAGACTGGCTGAGGGAGGGAGACTGAGGGAGGGAGGGAGACTGACAGAGGGAGGGAGACTGACAGAGGGAGACTGACAGATGGAGGGAGACTAATGGAGGGGGACTGACAGAGACAGAAGGAGACAGAGGGAGGGAGACTTCCAGAGACAGAGGGAGACAGACAGAGGGAGGGAGACAGAGGGAGTTAGAGGGAGGGAGAGGGAGGGAGACAGACAGAGAGAGGGAGACAGAGGGAGGGAGAGAGACAGAGGGAGGAGGTGACAGACAGAGGGAGGGAGACGGAGGGTGACAGACGGAGGGAGGGAGACGGAGGGAGACAGAGACAGGCGGAGGGAGACGGAGGGAGGGAGACAGACAGAGGGAGGGGGGAGACAGAGAGAGGGAGACAGAGGGAGAGAGGGGGGTGACAGAGAGAGGGAGGGAGACAGAGAGAGAGAGGGAGACAGAGGGAGAGAGAGAGAGGGAGACATGCAGAGTGAGTGAGACTGGGGGAGACAGAGAGAGAGAGGGGGAGGGAGAGAGAGAGTGATAGAGAGAGGGAGGAAGATGAAGAGAGAGAGGGAGGGAGAGATAGAGCGAGGGAGGAAGAGATAGAGAGAGGGAGGAGGGTGACAGACAGAGGGAGGGAGATAGAGGGAGGGAGACAGAGGGAGGGAGACAGAGGGAGGGAGACAGAGACAGAGAGAGGGAGACAGAGAGGGAGGGAGACAGACAGCGGGAGACAGAGGGTGGAGGGTGGGAGACAGAGTGAGGGTGACAGAGACAGACAGAGGGAGACAGAGGGAGGGAGACAGAGGGAGGGAGACAGAGAGATGGAGACAGATGGAGGGAGACAGAGGGAGGGAGACAGAGAGAGAGAGGGAGGGAGACAGAGAGAAAGAGAGGGAGACAAGCAAAGTGAGTGAGACAGAGGGAGACAGAGAGAGGGAGGGAGAGAGGGAGAGAGAGAGAGTGATAGAGAGAGGGAGGGAGAGATAGAGAGAGGGAGGGAGACAGAGCGAGAGAGAGAGAGAGCATAGTTCTTTTGCTCTAGCCCCGCCCCCTTCCCCCACTGCCCCGCCCCCACCGGTGCGGCCCTCGGCCATAAACCACACCGTAAATTTGGCCCCGAGAGAAAGTTTGTGAGTACCCATGCTCTAGGCAAAGCACACAGCCCCAAATATTTTAGCCTATACGTTTACATTTTGAATATGGACGAATTGCCTCTACGTGTGACGTTTCTAGTGTGATGCACAACGGAATGATGAGGTCGTGGCACAATGCACCGAGCCAGTAACAAGTACACTATTTTCTAAAAAAAATCTGAAAAATATTGTAAGGAGCTCGTAAAATGTTTTGAAGATAATATATGCAGCTTTTGCAAGTTGCTTACTGTGTGGCGTGTACCTTATGCAAATCTAAAACGAAACGATTTCTCAAAATGCTAGTCGCACATTACTCTGCTTTCTTGGCATCAAGCCAATTACACCTGCGGACATTCCACTTGAGCACCAGTTCTGTGGAGCTGGCTGTATAATTAGAAACAGAAATCACTTTGAAATCTGGGGAATTTCGAGAGAGTACATTTAATCACTGGGAACATTATGGGAGAGATGGCCAGCTACAGGCACACATATTGTAATTTATGAAACGTACAGAACTATTTCCCAGTAATATTACACAGGGTGTAAAACCTTGACATGGCTTCTACTTTCTTTTCAATAGGATTTAGAAATCCCTTACCAAAAAGCAGTACTTCATTAACATAATGTAGGCCATTTCCATAATGTAGTTCAATTTTAAACTTTGATGGAATGCATGGCCTTTGACAGGGCAGTGTGGTACAATGCTTTGGAGATCTCCGCGAGAATTACATTTACAATTTTACTGCCAGGATTTTGTGGGAAGCAATTTAGAATTGTAATACAAATAATAAAAATGTATGAAGTGAGGATTATACTTGAACCGTGACTGGAATGAGACCAATCATTTAATGTTATTGCCTTTCTATTACAGGCCTTTTTTCTCGTGCATGTAATCCTACCTACCTACATGGATTTATTTTCAGTTGCTTGCTTTTGGGTGCTATTGTTCTTTTACTGTTGCTTGTGCGACATCAGCAAAAACACTGTTCCTTTCTACCTTTCGATTTTCAAAATTGTACTGCGGTTCCTGAGAACCATTTTAGACGGGCAGCTTTAATCCGGCCTTTCTTTATGAGATTATGCTGCCTTGATACAGATTCGTCATTGCTTAAACTCAGGCTCTGTCGATGAAGAGTGAACGTCGATTCCAGTGCTGAATTTCCTGGCTATCTTTAAGCGCTATGAGACGTGCACAGTCAAGTTACAAGGAGAGGAGACTTTCAGCAACAGAATACACACGCTTTACAGGGTAAGACTGGGACAGAGAATAGGCTATGGCGCCAAAATAAAAGTGGCCTCATTTTCAAATGGGGTGGTTAGAAATGTGGGCCGCATTTGTATACCCAAATCTGAACTTTTGGAAACGAGGGGGCAGATTTATGTTCCCTGGCGCATCCCTGCAAATCAGCATGGATGCGCCAGGGAAGATGCGTCACGCAAGTTTGCCCTTGCGACACCGCAGATGCGCCGCATTTACAATGCGGTTCATCGTTTCGCAAGGACAAGCAGATGTGTGACGCATCTGCCGGCTTAAGGTTGGCGCAGCACTGTTCCAACCTACCCTATCCCTAACATGGTGCGTCAAGCCTTACGCCTGCTTCAAGCAGGCGCAGGGTTTTGACGCATCAGCGTTAGGAAAGTGACTCAGTGAAATCTTATAGATTTCACTGAGTCCCTTTACAGGGGCGTTCCTGCGACGAAACGCCCCCCCCCCTGTGTCGAAACGCCCACATGAAACCTGACGCAGGTTTCACGTGGCGCAGGGCTTTACACCGTGACGCAGCTCCATAGATGCATCACGATGTGAATTGGGCGCAACGTGGCGCAGGGTTTACGCCGCCGCTGCGTCACAAAAGTGACGCAACGGCGGCGTAAAAGGGGCGCAAGTCCCACATAAATCTGCCCCATGGAATCTGCGTGGCCTCTGAGGGGTGGTGGACCATATGCATTTCTGCTTGCTGCAGGCAGTGCTTGTGATAATATCATGGAAATGGTGAGGTAACATTTGTCATGTTCTCTCATATGAAAAAGATGAAAACATTGAGGAATCCCTGCTCTTGTACCCAGTAAGTGCTGCTGTCTTTAAGGTTGATTAAAAGATTGATTGACTCTTTGATTGAAGGATGCCTCAATGTGTTTATTGGCTCCACAATACACCTTCCTCACTCCCTCAATCTTGTTCTGATCCTTTCTTTTCTGCTGGCCCTGGCTTTGCACCTCTACTGCACCGCCGAGTGTTTTAATTGACTACTCCATCTAACATTATTCATTTAAATGTTATCTTCTTGCACTTCCTGCACTCGCACCTTATTGCACGAATTGTGGTAGCCTGTATTTTATATAACTCAGTAATAATGCACGTATTATTTTATTATGATATCCTCCCTATGAAGCCCACATTTTTAAATACTATTTTTAGCATTATTTGTTGTCCATGATAAATTGTAAGAATGTATTTTTTAGATATATGTGTATTAGTATGCTTTTATGGTGTTTGTCTTATTGTCACCGAATAAAGCTGTTGTGAATTGTGACTACTCCATCTCATTCTGGATTCGGGAAGTGACCAACAGGTTGCATTCAGTGCTTTGCAGCAGGCATATTAACCCCTTCGATGCGCATGACGGAGTGGTTCCATCATGCGCATCGGTTGTGCTGTGCGTATGACGGAACCGCTCCGTTATGGCCCCGCCCACGCAATAGAACCTTCAGCACAGCGCGGTAATCCGCGCCACACTGAAGGGGTTAACCGTAAGAAGATGTTTTGTGATTAATCAAACCTTTGAACAGCAGATGACTGCCACACAGATCTCTTTGACAAGTACATTTGCAATCTGAGCGATATATTGAAAGAATTCCACACAGAGGTGCTGGAGTCACACAGATCATCTATACAGCAGTTACCTTAACCGTGCATGGCTGTTTACCAGTAGGTAAACATTCCGAGCAGATATAGTTGGTAAGATATCTTGGTAGTCGACGATCCTATTGTGGTTAGCTGAGGGAAATGGAGGTGGTAAGTTTGAATCTTGTCGCTACAAACTCATTCTTTCGGGGTGAGTGTAGTATGCACCATTGAGTTGAGTACTTGTAGCTCCTATTAACATTGCTACTAGACTGCATGGCTGTGGTAACAAATGCTGAGCAGAAACACAAATAAAGGTAGCCAGGTGTCTGAGTTTGTGTAGATATATATGTCTATATTTTCACCCACTTTTACAATAAAAAGGGGTACCGCTAAGGGGTGAGTCAATTACAGATGGGGACTTCATGGGCAGGCAAATCAGCAACCATACCTATGGCAAATCAGGAAACACCCTGGATGCATTTCTAAGGTTGCGAGGTCAGACATATGGACTTGCAGTCCTTGCAAGGGGTTTGTTTTTGTCTACTGTTTTGGTGGCTGTATTACACAAATCCCCAACTGCAATTTTAACAGATAGAAAGCAGAGGCAGAGCACCAGGGTGGATGAAGTAGGCCGAGCCTTCTTCCTTCAATAGGTCATAGAATTTGACAATCATCTGTTATCCGAGGTAATTTACAAGTCATGACAATTCAGCAAGTATGGTGTGGAATTAACAGTAGCATTTATATCTAATATGCTTTAGTGGATTATTTCTTCACTCTGATTGAATTTGGACAAGATGCCAGCACTCAACTTGGGACAGTATGGAGGAAGTCATTGCTGTCTGTAAGAGATGACCCTCGAAAATGACAAACAGATGTTGCAGTCTGGTGCTGAGGAGCCAAGGAAACAGATTCCGTGGATGGCATAGTCTTGGGTCTATTCGATTCTCAAAAAATATTGTAGAGTGCAAATTATATAGTCACCGGCCTCTGGTAAATGGTAAGTATTTAATAACATAACAATGAGAGGCAACCAAAATTTCGAAACAATAGCATCCAAATCTATTGCTGAAGTGTGGGGAGAGAAGTCAGACGAGTTGGTTTTTGCTTGAAAAGGTTTAATTTTCATTCTTTTCTTCTCCTAACAGAAAAACACATGCATCCAATGCGTTTTGCCTAAACATAGGCTTCTTCAGGGCAATGCTTATAGGTGCTATTCGGTCACATTGAATACTCAAGCGCATCACATTGAGGCTGTGAGTGTCTGTTTCATGCTGAAGCATCTGTGCATTAGCAAACCCTGGAGCAAAAGTGTTGACGTCTGAAGATCATCCAAAAAGCATGTGAATCTTTTACTGTGTGTGAACACGAACACGGCGGTCTCTCCAAACACTATCTGTGCCGAACACAGCATATCAATAATAGTTCTAATGATTTCTGAACAATTCACATGCATTTTGGATGCTTTTCAGATGTCAACACTTTTGCTCCAGGCCTTACTAATACAGAGACGTTCCTCCAACTTGTACAGTTAAACATCATAGAAATAATAATGCTCTTGACTTGTCCCAGCTCACAAATGTCGAAACGTATACACGAGGTCATTGCTTTGACCTATTTTCCATCCTACTTCTGAGATTTCAGCATTTAACCTGGTCAGACCATAGTTTCATTAATTGCTCAAATGAAAGTGAGGTATGTATAAAAAACAAATATTGTTCATGTGGCTAAGAACACTATTTTCACCAGAAACTTAACAGCTAACATTAAATTTTCACATAGCTGCTTTTAGTATCATTTGACCACATTAGAAGGCAACCGAGGAATTCCTAGAACAATGGTGTTTGATGCATCTTGAACTAGCTCCCAAGTGACTTTACAGGTCAATCAATCCATACTGTCTCATCAGGCCCATAACTCACTTGAGTTTGGAAGCCACTATGCACTGCCAGGAGTCATCTTAAGAGGACTGACTTACCAGGTGCCACAAGACAAGGAGAGGAGAATGTGCCAAGCAAGTGCCACGGGCGGTGTGACCTCACAGACCGGTGGTGATGTTCTGCCCAATCTACACTGCTAAGCACTGCTGGAACCCATCCCAAGTGAGCAGCATGTGAGCAGGACTCTGGCACTGGGCACTGCTTATTCCAATATTTCAGCTGGGAATTGATCACTCTGTTACTGAGACATAGTGGGAGAAGGCCAAGCTGAGGTTAAGCAGTTGAGCTGCGAGTGGCGGCTAGGAGGAGGTGCTGAGATGAGTCCTCCTATCCAGCAGATGAGCTTGTGCGGTCCAGCAGAAAGGGAATGATGCTGCCCATGACATCAAGTTGGCCCCTTGGCCACTGTTCTCCGGGAATGTGCGCTGATAAAAACGGATTGGTGGTGGTTTGTCTGACCGGGTTGCTGATTGCTCCTCGGTGTATTTCTATAGTGAAAACAACTCACAAAGAGGGAGTTACCCTCTATTCTGTGAGGAGGATAGTGTTGGGCCTGGCCCTCACTGCAGGGTCACCCTAAACCTTTTGCCATTATCCTCAATTTGTTTTGCTGAATTTGTTGGTATTTACCTTAGGACTCTGTGCACTTTACCACTGCTAAACAGTGCTAAAGAGTTTGTCCTAATGCCCCTAAACATGTTTTGACCGGTTTACACCTGATTGGCATATTTAATTTACTAATAAGTCTCTTGTAAGTGGTATACCATATACCCAGGGCCTGTAAATTATATACTGTAAGTGGGTATGCAGCAATTTTTATGCCACCCACTTAAGTGTCACCTTAAAACATGTCCCAGGCCTGCCATTGGAGCCTGAATACAATTTCAAACTACCAATTTGACTTGGCAATATAACCCTCTTGCCAGGCCTTAGACTCCTCTTTTATTGCACATAAGTCATCCCTAAGGTAGGCCCTAGGTAGTGCATAGGGCAGGGTGCATTGTTATTAAAAGATTGGACATGTACTCTTAAATTTACATGCTGTGGTAGTGAAAATTAAATTTGTTTTTCATGACTGTGAGGCCTACCTACCCGCAGGATAACATTGGCTTGCCTTATTACATTTAATAAGTGCTAACCTTTAATTGGGACCTGGTATCTAATTTATGTTTGGTATTTATGAAATTGATTGAAAAATACTCTACTTTAATTGTAAAGTTAGATTTTTATTTACAAATTTGAAAATGGCACTTTTAGAACGTTGCCATTTTCCTGTCCTTAGCCCTTTTGTGCCTGCAGTCTGTCTTGGTCACATGACTGGGTGTGGCTGGCAAACTTTGTGAATTCCTCACAGACAGTCACACAATAGAGGTGTGCCTAAATGGACCATCTGCTGGTAGGATGGGGGCAAAGTTATGCACAGCCCCACATGCAACTGAATATGGTGTGTTCTGCCTTTACTCAAAGGACCTATCACCTCCACATTTTCACCGCATGCCGTTCGGAGTCAGGGCAGGTGAGCTGGGAAATTACATGCACTTCAAAGACACTGTCTTGAAGCTTCTCCCACCTTGCAGAAGGAGTGCTCCTGGGTATAAAAATAGGACATCAGACACCAACTCTTCAGTTCACTCCTGGACCTGTGGAAGGACTGTCAGACCTGCTGTTACCGGCTATGTACTCTGCAAAACACTTTGGTGCCTGGAACCTGCCTTGAAACCTCAGAGACCTGCCCTGGTGTTGAGCCCTGCAACTTCACCTGAACCCAGAACTACCAGAGTGACTTCAAGGGCTAGGCTGCAGGCCTCCTGTTCAGAACCACAGGGACATAAAAGGCTCTCACCATCTTGAGCCCACACCTGACCCAGCTTGAATGAGTACTGAAACCCTAAGTGATGTTCCGTCAGCCCTGGACCCTTGGTTGTGGTGCTAAAGATTCCCAGATGTCCAAATCCTCAAACTGAGGACTGATAAAATTTTGGGCCAAACATTGCTCTGAGAACCATGTAGAGACTGGGACCAACCTCCTTGGCTATCCGCCTGAGGTGCAGTGCTGGTTGAATTGACTTTGCAGCTTCTCCCGCTGCATTTTTCTCTGCAGGATCAAATCCTATTCAGCGGTCCTTTGCCAAAAGGGGTATCCAGCCTCGTGGAACTGTCTTCAGCTAAAGTTCTCTGCCTTGTCCAGCTGGATATTTTCGACTTCCAAAAAAGAGACTAATGGCCCGATTTAGATCTTGGCAGATGGGTTACTCCATCACAATGGTGATGGATATCCCGTCGACCAAAATATAAATCCCATGGGATATAATGGGATTTATATTTCGGCAGATGGGATATCTGTTACAGTTGTGACGCAGTAACCTGTGCACCAAGATCTAAATCAGGCCCTAAGTTTGAACGTAGAAATCTTCACCTCAGCTTCGGCACAAGGTTCCCCGTCAACGAAAATATTGCTCGTGATGTTTAGAGTGAAGGAAGAAATAACTTAATTGTTCAGTATTTCTTTAGCTGCCCTGAGAAGCATGATAAGACACATCACCCTTGATTTGTTGGGGCCCCCCTAATGAGGGGCAGACTGCCTGATTGCTGACCCAAGCCCTTAAAATAAGCCCCAGGCTGGGGAGACTCTGACCTCTCACATTGAATATGAATAAGAGAAGCCTGTGATGATACCACTGATTGTTCACTATCAGACAGTGGCAGAGGCTCACGCAAAAGAGTTAAGGTAGATCTCAGGGTGAGTTTATGACATCCATCTTTCATTTCTCTGTGTGAATACTAGAATTCTGGAATGAGGCTGAATTGCCTGAAATGGACTGCCCGAGGTCTCCCGTGGGAACACTGGGATGCCCAAATAGATCCCTGTAACATAGACTATCTAGCATAGAATACTCCCTGCTTTCAAAGCTGTCCAATCCGTTTGGTTAAATAGACCAGACAAAGAAGAATGAAAACTGGCAATTTCAACACAGAGAAAGAGGAACCTGCAGAGAGCATGTGAAACCCTGATAATGGGGTAGCTGGATAGTATTCTGTTTGTGATCATAAAGAACAGGAAGGTATTTAAACTAAAAATCAATACAATTGGCATGGATTTTAATTTTCTCAGGGCTGACCTGCAAAAAACAGACAAAAGAGTCTTTGTAGTCATATGGATGTTGGAAGAACTTCAGCCCACAGTAGTGAGTTTCAAAAATCAAATGAACATTATGCAGAGGAAGATTCGTATCTTAAAGGTAAAATCTGAAAATAAGGTAGAAATACACCTGTAATAATAATAATAATATGAAAAGTGTGAGGCTTCGAGAATGAGTCAAAGGCCAAAATGTGGCCACTTTCTTGGAAATGTGATTGCTGGAGAAGATGGCTCCCGGAAGTTTCTTTTTTTTAAATTCTTTTTTATTGAAGTTTCTACACAAACCATAAGCATCCAATTCAGTACGTTGAAAAAATTGTCAGTTTCACGTGGCTAACAAATAACATCTGCATTTACTTCACTATTGCTTACATTGCTAAGAGGGGGGAATGGGAAACAAAAGAGAAGGAAAGGGAGAGCCACTCAGCCAGGGAGGCAATGTCAAGACTCTGCAAAGGGATCTTCAAGGTGTGCACTCTGATGCATGATGGCAAACTCATAGCACTGCAGTTGAACTGAAACACATAAAGAGCCGGTAGGGGGAGTCTGACTGGCCATTAACCCCCAATATTAGCTACAGGTTCTTTCACTTCAGCCTGGGTGCTGAGGTACATTACAAAGGGGGAGCAGGATTTTGCTGGTATCAACTCCTTGTAGGTAGTCAATTGTTCCTGGCAGCAAGCCACATCCCTAAGGCATCTAGATGTCTACGGCCTCGGGTGCCGGCCTGAATGTATCGCCAATTTGCTAATAAATAGAGGAGATCTGTCAATTTGCCCATATCCGGGGTGACATCTTTCACATAACCTAAGAGCGGTACGCACAGTGAGTACCCAGTAATCTCCTCAAGAGCATCAACTATAGTGCTCCAGAAGTGCTGCACTCCAGGGTAGTACCACGCAAGAAGTAGGAATTCAGCGCAAGGCACAGTGCAGCACGCATCATCAATCAAACCATTCTGTGTATCTTTTCAGGGTGTGGTATAATCTATTAGATATTTGAAATGCAATAATCACAATCTGTAATTGAGGGAGAGTGCACAGAATTGAATGCAACAGAACTTTCACTGGTCATCAGTGAGGGATTCACCGGTTCTGTGTACCTTGCCCGCTGGCTGGTAGGAACAAGCACAGGCACAGTCTCCTGCATCCCAGCATAACGTATTGTGACCATCCTGCACAGGGAAGGGTTTGTAAGATTCGCCTCCAAGACCTAAAATGTAGGTGGAGTTTCTGGGGAAGATCAATGAATCATCCAGATGGCGGCCCACAGTTGGTAATTTGTGAGAAGTGCCTAAAAGTCACATCTGATCCCTGCAGAACCTGTTGTAGTGCACCCATGGAAGTCAGCTGCAGGTTGTGCAGCTTGTTGTGGGTCCCAGTGTCATGGGTAAGAGGAAAGGAGGGGTGTCCAATAGGTGGCACCAAAGGGCCAAACAGCCATCCCAGCTGTGCCCATTGTAGGAGCTTATTCCATTCCCACACCGTGAAAGCCATAGTGTTTGTCCTCACCCTCAGGCACTTGGGGACCAAGTACAGTGCCATCTATAGGTGGCATTGTGCAGTGTGATAATGTTCAGGTGCTGTGTGTGCCAGGAAATGCGTAGAGTAAAGTCAATAGTGTACAAACTGTGCCTAGGTGCTGTAGTAATACAAGTAAGTATCTCACCGGCTCTCTTGTCCACTGCATCAGGAATTCCAAAGTGAACTCCGCAGCCACAGCTGTCAATGGGAATAGGATTGATTTGGCCCAGTTTATAGCGATACCCAATATGCCACTAAACCTGGTGAATTCTCTAATTAGTGGGTATAAATATTTTCTCGGGTCTCTCATATATGGGGTGGCATTGTCTACATACATGGATACAAGAATTCTGTGAGTTGGGAAAGCCAGGCTCCGATGTGAATGGTTCACAACCAATCAAGCTGCAAGCGGCTCAATGGCTATGACGAACAGAATGGGTGACAGAGGGCACCCCTGTCGGGTACCCTTTAACACTGGGAAGGGAAAGTATCCCATTATCCCATTAACCCGTAAGCAGGCTACAGGCTGGGCAAACAGGAGGCCAAATAATCTTACAAACTTAGGGTTCACTCCAAGGCACAATGGTAGGGCGAAGAAGTAAGGCGATTCGAGTGAATCCAAAGCTTTAGTGTCGTCCAAAAAAATGCAGCTACCCTGACGTTAGGATTGATAGCAGGGAGTAGGGTGAAGAAGGTGCGCAGGTTGTGAGTCATTGACCTACCGGTAGCAAAGCCTGGCTGATCAGCGCACACAATAATTGGCAAAATCGGGAGTAGCCAAAAGACTATCAGCTTTGCAAGGACTTTATTGTCCATGTTAATCATGAATAAGGGTCGGTACGCTTCACAGCACTAAGGGTTCTTTTTCTGTTTGAGTATCGTCAAGACCAACCCCTCCTGCAGGGAGGTGGGAAGAATGCCAGCAATAAGGGACTCATCATACATGGCAAGGAGATGTGGGGCCAGGGTGCGGCATACTTTTTATAGAAGGCAGTGGTGAGGCCATCTAGGCCATGAGCCTTGTCTCCAGGCATTGTATTGATAACTTGGACAACCTCTTCCACTGAAAAGGACTCGTCTGTGAATTGCCTCTAGCTCTCCTCAAGCCCCAGCAACTGCACTCACTAGAAATAGGAGGCAAGGTCCGGAAGAGGTGCGGGCTGCTTAGTGTGGAGAAAAAAGTGGTAATCTCTCTCTGTATGGCCTCAGTATCAACTTGCTCCTTGAGTTGGTCATCCTGCAGTTCAACTATGTAATCACTTGCCCATGGTTTGTGCAGCAATTCGGCTAATTTATTATCTGCCCTGTCACCATCACAATATTACCAAGCGTGGGCCTCTTTTCTCAAATAATGAGTTTCCCTACGTGCTGCCTCTTTGTATTCTGCAAGCTTGCCACGGATAGATGCCAATGTGCATGCACTGCAGTCTGGAAAGTTATGGAGCTCCAACAATTGGTTCTCCTCCTCTAAACATGTAAGCTCACTGTGCAGCGCACACAGCACCTCAACTTTTTTCACTATACAAACTCCCCTTAACAAAGTTGAATGCCTCCCAGAGGGAAGACCACAAAGCTATAGAGCGCTCATTGTACTCAAATTATTCCACAATAGCCAATCTAACCTCTTCCCTGAACACCTGGCCGCCTAATGACCCAGCCAGGAGATGCCATGTAAATGTGCGCACCACAAACCGGGAGAACCATCTCTAACAGCACCAGCACATGGTCAGATAACATCTGTGGCAGGTGTGTGGCACAGGAGGTCCGTGTATTGATATTGCGCATTGCCAGCCAATAGTCGGTGCACAACCATGTGGTGTGTGTTGCTGCTTTCCATGTACCTTCAGCACTATCCAGATGTCGGGAGCATCAAAGATCAGTGAGGTCATTGTCATGCATTAGTAAATATAACTGCATGGCAGTGGACTTCGGGAGTCGCTTAATCCATCCAGCTTCAGAGTCTAAGTTGACATTAAAGTCCCTTCCACAAAATCGCCCCAGCACACCCATCAGTCTCCAGACTTTTGCAAAGAATCATGGGTCATCTACGTTTTGACCATACATAGCGAGGAGTCTGATCAGTTGGTCCTGCAGCGTACCAGAGATCAGGACATATCGACCCTGTTGATCACATATGACTCTGTACTTGCACCATGGTAAGCACTTACAAATTAGTATAGCCACCCCAAGGGTATAATTGGAATAATAGGATGCATGATGTTTGCCTGCCCACCCTGCCTGCAGCTGCACCTGAGTGCAGTCTGTGAGATGCAGCTCTTGCAAGATACGAATGTCTGCGTTGTGTCTCTGCAGGTATGCAAGAACATGTTGCTCCTTGCGCCTATCATTGAGGCCCCACCCATTACAGGTACATGTTTAATTGACTGCATTGGTATTGATGCATTGATGTGAGAGTTCCTGATGTACCTGGATAAATCGCCAACCATGAGAACTTACATCAGTACGCTGAGTGGCAATAAAAGGAAACATTTTGCATCCAATAGGATGCCAACATTACCAATATTGCAACATTCCACCCACTACACACTTTGGCCCCCTCAGTTATTCCAAATACCTCCAGCCTGCCCTCCATTTGACACCCAACAAGCAACCAGACTAAACTGCCGGTTGGGCCAAATACCACCAACTTTCCGTCCATTTGACACCCAAGAAGCAACCAGAGTAAACAGCCAAGGACTCATCCTGAAGGGTCGAACCAGAGATCCAGCACTCTTCCAGGCAGCACATAGCCAGGCGGTTGGAGGAGTACAAAGTCAGAGGAGTCAAGGGCCTCCCAGGTGGGCCAGCAAGGGCAACCCCATATCCATTACTGTCACCAGCCCCACTGCGATAGCACAATGTCATTGGCCAGAGCCCCAATGTGGTTGGCAAAAGGGCATTGCAATCCATTTATTATCAACCTCACACCATTCTTTACTGTTAGGAGTCATGGCCCCCAGCCAGGTTGAGTACAACTTAAGAATGATTCTGTAAATCATGGGGTGGTAAGGAATCCTTAACCAACGACCCGCCAACAACACCAGATTGCACACTCACAAGCGCACTCGCAGTAGGTGTATCTCCATAGTCCGTATCACTCAAATGTGTTGAGTCAGTATTCGGTGCTGTCGACCGTGACCTCTATGTAGTCGCTGGGATATTCTTGACAAATCTGGCAGCCGCCTCTGGATCTGTAAAGTAATGAGTCTTTCCCAAGTGGTGTATGTGCAGCTTGGCAAATCAAAGAGGATTTGGCATCTGTTCATTAGAGCGAGCACTTGCCAGTCGTAAAGCTGTATCCCTGTCGCTATATTTCAGCAGCAGGTTAATATTGGGTGGGCATGCACACCCGGAGGATGGGGCTGTCCAATCAATCTATGGACCCATTCCATAATGAACAGCACATGGAGCATCACCTCAATATAGCCTTCCAAGTGACGCATCGTCAATAATTCCGGTACTCCCAGTATGTAAATTATTCCTCTCGAGAAGGCCTTCAGGTCCTTGTTCTTGTTACAGATGACCTCTAATACATTTTCCATCTGGAGTAGCTTCGCCCCAGCTGTGAAGTGCCCATTATCTACATCTGATGTATGACCCTAAGGTTGGTCTATGAGTTCATCGTGCTTATCAACTTTTTTTTTTAGATGGTCAATTTTGTCTGTCAAGAGATCTATTTTAGTATCAATAGTGGCCAGACTTTACTTGAGGTATAGGAACATAGTATGGATATCTAGTTCTGGAGCTGAGCCTTCTCCATCGCCATGACTCAGCTGGTGTTCATCAGGAGGTAAATCCATTGTTCTCATCTGCCTGTGGTTTTCAAAGGAGAGCTTGGACTGTCTTGCGTCAGTTTTCCCTATCGTGCACCAGGTGTAGCACATCGAATTGCAGCGTCAACAGACAGGCAAATGCATCCACAACCTTTTTCAGAATGTCACCTCCCTAATCAGGTCCCCCCTATCCCCCAGTGAAGTGCAATGGGGGGGCACAAGCAGACCACAATCACTTAAGCAGAGCAATTGTGTAAATCAGGCGTCCTCCTCAGTTACAGTCCAGCAAGCACTGCTGGTAGTATCACCATGGACTACCGCAGCTTGCAGTAAGGGCCCGCCACACCCCTGTTCTATCTTCCTAGGAGCACGCATAGATTGTAGCTCCCCAATGTGCCACCATGATTTAGCAGGAGAATTTATCAGGCACACTATGTCAGTGAAAAAAACATCGAAAGAACTGCCACTTCCACTCATAAAGGCAAGGGCCTCAGGGTCCAATCAAATCTGAACAATAACGGTTTGTCCGTGTACAAAACCCAGTGGCAACATGCAGTAGCAAAGAGTTCCCCCAATCAGCGCAGCGGTTGCAATGCTCCAGCGTGGAGTACAAAATCTCTCCCTCTATCACAGACCAAAGATCTCACATACACACATCATCCATACATTCGCTGGTGGGGCCCATAACACTAACATTCACTCACCATTAATCCATGTGGGAGGCGATTATCTTCCAAACGCTGGTATGAGAAGGAAATACCACTTTTACCCTAATGAGTGACAAATCTACACCACCTTCTGTTGATCATTAGGCCCTATATTCCATCTTTGGTATTCCTCCCACAATTTGGCAGTGGATCTGCTAGTTGCTGTTCAAATGATTATCTAATTCTCTTTTCCTTTCGCATTAATACATTTTCATAAATAAACAAACCAACTCATTTCTGTAATGAATCAAATTAATTCTTTATCTAATTAATGCAAGTAAATTCATTCGTTGTTCAAGCAGCTGACCATCATATTTACCTATTCTGGCTAATTATCATCTTCTAAGTCAAATCCAGTAATCTCGTCAATCTATGGCCATCAAATTTAGTAAGTTCAGTTCATAAGGAAGTTGGGCATCCGATCAGTCTGTCAAAGATTCAGGGAAACAGCTGTCCTGCAGTGTCACCGTCCTCTCCGTCAGCATAACATCAGGAAATTGGAAAACAACTTCCTTACCTCTCTATTCTACCATAATTTATAGTAAAATCAATATTAAAAGTATCAAAGTTTGGGCATCCGAGTTCGCTGATTGGACAATCAGGGATCATCCTTTTGGTTTCTCACGAAAGTGTCTTTTGGGTTATGACCCTTGTCAGTTCCGGTTCACACAACAGTCTTTGTTCAAAATATTTGGCTGATGTCCCAGGCTGTCCTTGTAGGGTACATGTTCATCTGGGGTCAGGTCCAGGCCACAGTTGCTAGCGGTGACGCATGCGCACCTCACCTAGACTTGTGCAATGGAGCCGGTTTCATCAGATACAGAAGTCAGCCATTTTGTGGTCACTCGAAATGGTCAACTTAAGCAAAGAAACACAAAACCGTAATTAATACATAGAAATGGCTAATTAAATGTGATTCCCTCGCTAATACCCATATGTGTGTGTATTTATCTAGCAAAAGCAACACTCAGTGCGTTTATACTTACTGAATAAAGCACAAATCACAATTACATCACAAAAGCGACATATATCATGTCATATTCTAATTGTCTATCATTAATATACGTACAGAATTTAGTTCATGTATTAGATAGGCCATGCAGGTGCAAATACCAGGTGTAATTCATATATTTTTAAGGTTGGTAAGTATTTTCCACATCACTCCAAACCACTAGTTTGATTATAATTAATTAATTAATCTAATTAGTAAAACAACATGCAAAATGGGGCAGGTATACAAAACGTTTTGTATTACCCGCTCCAGCAGCAAGGCAGGTCAAACTGCCACACCCGAAATTGGGTCGAGTTTTGCCTCCTCGAGTAAATTAGTCCAAACGGCCAGCAGAGTAACAACTCAGTAATCCACGTGGGCTGACATGAATCAGATGGCCCACATGTCCATACAAGCCAGGAAGGGAGGCAATTAGGGTTGGGTGGAAGTTACAGAGTTTTACTCCACGCAATTTTGCAGTTACATAAAAACTCAATGAGATTCCGTGGAGTTCTATCCACCCCTATCATGGCCCACATCTGACACTCATTTCCCATCTCTCCTACTCTCAGTTAAAACCACTCGCACCACTTAAAGCCGTTCATCCTGTAACTGCACATCTCGGTCAGTGCCCCATTCTCATTCAGACCAATGACTCTGATATCTAACTCCACGACATTAAAGAATGACTGACATATGGTAAAGGCAGGTGATTTCTCAAAATATTCCACTAATGCCTCTGAAAACCTGGTAGGATTGTGGCAGACTCTGCCTGACACTACAGCTGACTCTGCCACAGCACAACAGTCCTTTCAGTGGAACTGAGAGCTGCAGCATGTCTTCTTATATTGTCTTCCTGGCTGTCGTGCACCTTCTGTACTTGCCTCATATTCACACTAACTATACAGATGTAGGTACTGCAAATTTGATTATACTCTATTCAAATTTGGGTCTCTAGTTGACAGAGGTATGCACCCTGTCAAAGTAGGGATTAAAATCCTGGTCAGGGTAAATCACAACACAATCCTAAATCATCCTGTGCTCTTACTCTCATAGTTTGGCTCAGAGCAGGCAGGCAACATTTAGAAGGCAATTTGTAAAGTATTTGTGTAATAACTCAAAGAACAACACAGTAAATACACCACAAAAGACTCCACAAAAGCTTAGTAAACAAGCATTTGCAATGCAATAGATCTCGCATTTGCGTAAGTTTGAACTATTGGCATTGTAAATGACAATGCCTTTTTTTGAGCTATCAGCATTGTAAATGACAATGCCTTTTATTTATGTGTTTTGAAACCCTGCAAGAGGTGCGTAAGCACGCACTTTGTACTTATTACCCTTGCTTACGAGAAGCAAGGCTGGCAGGAAAAGAGGCTCAGTTACTGTCAGCTTTGCTTCTCATAAGCCACGACTATAAGTACAAAGTGCGTGTTTACGCACCACTTGCATGTTTTCAAAACAGATAAATAAAAGGCATTATCATTTACAATGCCAATACCTCAAACTCTCAAAAATGCGAGACCTATTGCATTGCAAATGCTTGTTGAGCTCTGAGAAGGAGGCGGCAGCAACCATAGGAAAGCAGGGACTATAATGCCAGGCAATTGGGGAAGGAGGGCTTTTCTAAGCCCTGCTAGACTGTACAATTATGGGAACTGAGGCACATTAGATAAGAAGCTTGTGATCACAGATGTCAAGTGGACAAGTCGGGATTACAATTGATGCATGCTGGCCACCCATAAGCCTAAACATAGAGCTCAAGTGCTTATCACAAGCTGTGTTGGCCTCAGCAATACATCAAAATCAAACCTGCAAGTATGTTTGGGCATGTTCAAAAGCAATTCTACTCTGAAACCAGAAGCTCGTGAGTTCCCATCTTCTAAAAAGAGTAATGAGATAAGGATTGCTCCAGAGAGGTGCAGGGCAAGAGTCTCAACCTCAGCAAGCAAGGCCGATTTAAGCATCATTCAGAGAGCAGTAAATAACATTGGGTAGAAATACCACCTGTTCTTTTTAACGCTTAGGATGGATAGTATGAAGTACTACATCAAAATTATTACCTACAAGCTAAGAAATGTACTTGCCATTCAGGTATCCTACTCCTATTTTATATAATGATCTCCGTAATAGGTCGAGTGTGATGCGCATGTGGATGAAAGGCTACATGTATTTTGCAAAACATTACTATTGGATAATTTCCAAGCTTTTCTCGCCCTTGTTTTTACACTGTTGCTCCCCAACAGATACCACTCACACGGATAGGGATGTTTCAAATACAAGAGCAGCAGAAGGATTGTCAGTCTAGTCACTACTGTGTAGCTCTCTGAAACACTAATACAGCAGAAGTGACTACGTCTGGGATTGCAAAATCTCAGGCAAGAAGAATTTAGCAATAGACCGTAAAGACTCCTAGAAAAATTGGGTACCGGGGGGTGGGTGGGGGAGGAAGGGGTTTGGGGGGTCATCGAAGTTCAAGGCACGAGTGGAATCTAGACTGGACAGCCCAGGCATTAATCAACCCTGGCATTCCGCAGCACTAGATGGTGGGCACCCACAATAACATTTGCACTCATGCACTTCCAGATCAAACACTTCAATTAGTATAAAACCCCCATGCGCCACTGTGGGATTGGAGGCTCAGGAATCCTACCACCCTCCCGGGTTAGCCTCTGCCACAGTCTGTAGTTTTAATCTGGCCTGACAGTTGTTAAGTGTTCCCCTTACATTATGCCTTTGTTTACCCCATAGATCACTGGTATTACCATTGGCGCTGCTGGCCCATCTGGGATGGCATTTTGCGGACCACATCTACTTGAAAGGCTAGGCGGCGAGGGGAAAGGAGGCGTAAGCATTCTTAATTTGCTACTTTCAGGTCTTCGGTTTCAGAGCAACTGGGCTACTATATTAGGGCAACTTTTTTCCCGTTTCTAAAATACACATTTGCAACAGTAGATTGAGTACAACACTAACAGGTTGGCCTGTTCTGTTGAACGCTTGTTTAAAGTCTCAAGTATGTGTCAATGACATTTTTAGGGGGGGGGGGAGTCAAATGCCTACCATGTTTTGAGGCTGTCTGAGCCTGTTATGTCTTTTTTAGCATAAGCACCTTGGGGGTAGACTCTTTAGCTCACTACAAGTACCAGAATGCTTTGTATTACAAGAAAACCCATGCCTGCATATAGTCCTCATGACGGGGTTGGTCGATTACTAGGCCATTGTAATATTAGACTGGCTTAGCAGACTCCGTACTGGAGCAGGGAGGGATGCGTTAACAAGGACCCACACAACCCACTAAATTAGTTTTTTTAAATCCAACAGCACCCCAGCCAAATACGAGAAGTGGTTATAAAATGAGGCATAACTCACTGTTGTGCACAGATCAAGATCAGTTTAGAAGGTGGACTTTAAGATTTTTGTTGTTGTGCCCACAAGTAACTTGCAAGGTAGAGAGGCGCGAGGAGCACCGCAGGCCGCCTGTATACGGACACAGACACACGCACACAAACACATCTGTATACAGACACATGCACACAAATATCTGTATACAGACACATGCACACAAACACATCTGCGTACTGAAACACGCACACAAACACTTCTGTATACGGACACATACAGGCTCACGCAAACACATCAGTATACAGACACATGCACACAAATACATCTGTATACAGACACAGACACGCTCACACGGATTAACAGACGCACACATGCATACATCAACACGTTCACTCTGACACTCAAGCAGATCTGTACCACTTCCAAACCAGCATCCACACACAATCATATCTACACACCTACAATCTGACAGACATGCGCCGAAAAACACACGCAGATACAAAACACTCCTTGATGCTGAAACCTAGACATAATTACGTGTGCACAGTCATTGAGAATCACAGTTTCCGAAAGACACACACACTCATCTGCACACAGACATCTGTTTGGACACAGACACTCACACAACTCCACGCACTAACACACCACACCGTGTTCAGAGGGTACACAGAAACACACACTGACAGACACACCCTGGCGTGGACACGCGTCTGCTGCCTGTCACACATCTGTGCATACACACATGCTACAGTCGGCGCTACAGACACTCCGCCTGTGCTGTGTCTGCTCGCTGTTGGCATCAGTGCCAGAGGGGGCTGCTCCCTGGCAGCTACAGCCAGTGAGCCCCGCACTGCACAGAGGCTCCCATGAAGGAGACGCACGCGCACGTCTGGATGTAATGACAGAAGCAGCAGCATACCGGGGGGGGAGGGCTCTATGCTAAGCACAGGGTTCTAGCTTAGGTGTTTTATGACACGTCCTTATTACATCAGCCATGCCCCTTTGAGAGACTTTGAAATTTTTTCCAGCCCACTTAAAGCCCTACCTTTACTGGTTACTGACGCCGCATTTCTTCACAGGTGAAATGCGGAGTCTCTGGCCTGTAACTAGACAAGGACGGAGAAAGCGCAGTCCAGAGCTCGTCTGCTTCTATGGCTGCCCCCTCGACAGAAACGAAGAGCAGAAGCGAGGCCAAGTTTGATTTTCCCTTTCTCCCTCGAACACAGTGAGGTCAGTCCGTGCCCCAGCCCCTCCTGCACCAAAGAGGTCGAGTCAGGCACCGAAACGTGTCATGGATACCGCGCATGCACAACAGGGTGCTCATACCGATAATCTGGTTTATCTCTGTGCGCATGCTTGGATGACTCGGTCATTGAAAAGCACAAGCTCAGAAACAAAACACTGCTCTCTTAAGCGCATGCTCAGAGTGAAGCATTATGTTTTTATGGGCTAAAAAGTGCTGTTCAGTAAAGCGTGTTTTTTTCCCCCTAAAAAATGGCATCAACAAAAGGGTTGCTTTGCTCGAATAACAATTTTCACAGCTTTCAGGAAACAAGCATTCAATTTAAAAAAAATACGGTTGAGACTGACAAATGTAGCATCTGAAACCAAGTACAACAAACGTTGCGAGGAGGTGGCTCAACAAATAAACGCTGCTGACTTTGGAGCAGAAAAACAGGGTTCGAGCCTCGGCGTGGCCTGCATCATTTAAGCCTGACTTAATTATGAATAAATTCAACGTAAATAAATAAACAGGGTCGGTTAAGTGAAGGAAGCTGCCAGATGTGGAAATGCGAGCAGCAAAGAAAAAAGGAGTCCCTAAATAATAAAAAGATAACAGCCAGCAGCGTAAGTTAACTGTAGTTGGTTGATGCTGCTTCCTCCAGAAACGGAAGAAAAAGGAAGTGATGTATCAGACCACAAGCCAACAATGAGCAAGATAAGAACAGCAATGCCGGATTCCACCAATGGCATGCGACAAAACAAAGACAATACAATGGGTGGAGTTTCAGTAGTAATACTGATTACTTGATGCCTCGTAGAGGCAGCGCATGTGCTGCCTATGCGGGACGTAAAAAATAGAGAATAATTATCTGAGTAAAGCAAGACCAAATTCATCACAAATCCATCAAGTAGAGATATTGAATTTTAAAGAAATAAATGCAATAACCTGCTTAGAAGCAGATAGCATGAAAAAGGTTACTTCAGGTCGCGAAGAACTGGTGCAAATCCAAAGTTCAGGCCAAAAGCGATGGAGCACAGGTTGGCTACAGGGACCTACTTTGGCCCGCAGGACACAGTACCTTGGATGTTGGGCTGCAGTCTGCGTGGCAAGGCTTTGCGAAGCTGCACATCGTTCCTCGTCAGTTCCAAGAGGTTGTGTGGTGAGGATTTGTATTGTCCGGCATCAGTTCTGAGGAGCTGTTAGCAGTGGGGCGCAGCTTGGTGAGGCTTCGCATTGTCCAGCATCCTTTTCAAGAGGCTGCGCGGTTAGGGTTTGCGAGCCACCACGTCATCCAGCAGCGGTTCCGAGGAGCTGTGCAGTGAGGCTTTGTGGGACTTCGTGTTGCTTTTCATCAGTTTTTGCAGAAACCTGCTACAGAACCCACTTCTGAGGCCTAGAATTTTTGACAAGGCACATCAGGCAGGGGTACGACACATAAAAGGCGAAGTTCAGCAGCACCTGCAGAATTGCAGGAACTCTTTTGTGTCCCTGAAACTTCAGAAACAGGAGGCAAGCTAACAAGCCCTTGGAGATCACTTGGAGGGAAGGCATAGTCCAGCTCTCCTTCAGCTGAGTCAGAGAGCAGCAGGGTAACAAACAGCAAAGCAGTCCCTCCAGAAAAGCAAACTAGTTGAGTCCTTCGAGCAGCACAGCAGTTCTACTGACAGAGATTCGGCATAGATCCAAAAGTGTCTGATTTGATATGGTCAGAGCCCTAGTACTTATACCCAAATGTGCCTTTGGATGTGGGCGAAACTTCAACAAGTGTTATTTAAGTGTGCCAGTATCCCTTTAAAATCAGCCCTGGCTGAAGACTATCGGAGGGGTATTATCAGTCCTTTGTGTGGGATCAGGCCACTACACTTTGAAATGTAAGTGGGAGCCTCTTCCTCTGATCTGCCCAGGAAGACCTATCCGAATGCAGATGGGTGTTCAATCACAACCAACCCTTCTGCTGTTTGTGGCTGTCTAGGAGGAATGCACAAAGGAGAACTGTCACCCAGACCAGATGTGTATTGGAGACATGTTTTAAGGCACACATAGCAGTCAGAGCAGAGAAATGTCCACTTTCCAAAAGTGGCATTTCTAAACTATTAATTTAAAATCCGACTTCACCAGTAAAGAGGATTTATTATTACCATTTCAAAGATATGGGACATGAAAAAGCTACTTCTCTCTGATCAGAGCGTAAAGGTATTTTAAGGTATTCTCAATGCTGGCCTATGAGAGGAGTAGCCTCACAGCAGTGGAAAGTGAATTTTGCAGTTTGTCACTACTAGGACATGTAGCCTCTATGTCTTACTGTTTACTAACATAGCAGCCTGACCTTTGGGTTACCAAGGGACTTACCTATGGGTTACCAGGGCCGGCTTTAGGGCGGTGCGACCGGTGTCACAGCACCGGGTGCTGGCTTCCTGGGGGCGCCGTTTTTGAAAGTTTATTATGCTTTTGAAGCACCTGCTGCAGCGTTTCTTTCCCCGGGCAATTACCAGGCCTCACATAAATGTCAAGATAACTCGTGTGATTAATTATCTTCCTGGAGAGAGATGAGCATTTTGTATAGTTGAGGTTTTGACTTCGTGAAGTTAGTGCAGAGGGTTAATATGCCTGCTGCATAGACCGTGTACCAAGTAGATTACAGAGTGCGTATGATGTAAACAGATCAGCAGGTTACTGCTTTCAAAAGAGACATCTTTTTTGTTATTTGCAATTTATAACTTAAAGTCCTAATATAGAATAGTGGGCTATTAACTTTCATCCTAAAACTGCATACACACTGCTAAGTATACATTATTAGAACATTGATTAATGTTGCAAAAAGGGATAATTTGGCTAGAAATCAATTCTTATTATTAAAGAAAACTCCCAACTATGCTGTTTCTTTTTCGACTCCTAGTTTGTGCTTCTCCAGACCAAGCACTCTTAAACTATACTGCCTACCAGTATGGATGACATGTGACTCCTACACTTTTAGTGGCATATTAGCAAGGGCTGGAGATATAATTAACGCCGCTTTAGCAACCGTTTTAGGGTGATAAGCGGCAATAATTATATCGCAATATCATCAAGGACGCGCTAGCGCGTGTTTCTTTAATGTAGAGCCCGGTTTTTCACAGCCTCGCATCGCTAATGAGATGCAAAGGAGGCGTGGCTTCGCGATATTAACAAGGAGGTGCAGCGATAAAAAAAATCGCGCTACCTCGGCCTTAACGCTGGAATTTGACATCTGTTAAATTGCGGACTAAGGCATACTAATAATGGTAGGTGGAGGGTCGTATCAGCAATGTTATCGCTGTTTTCCATGGAACATCGCTGGAAATCCAGCGATGTTCCATGGTAAACACCGCTATCGCTGAAATATTATTGCCATAGCGCTATGTATTGTTAATATAGCGTTATCATGGCAATCATTTTCAGTGATAGCCGGCGATAATATTTCTACCGCTATGTGGGGCCAGTTAATATGCCCCTTAGTCCTTTGGCTTATGTAACATTTCCTATACACTGATTTACATAGATATGATTGATTGTCTCTGTGTAATGTGTGTGTGATGCAAAGTGCTCGGACACCCTACACTGGTATGAGTGGCGCTATATAACTAATCTAATGCATCTGGGAGAGTGTGGTTATGGAGACGTGGGGGCATATCATCAAGGACGGCGTTAAAAATTATCTCTGGTTTAGTGGCAGAAAACTGCTGCTAAAGCGGCGATAATGGGCTTGATAATATGCCCTTGAGAAATCTAATAGAAGTTCATGTTCTTGTGTGAACATGGGCTTCTATTGGAATTCTCCAGGGCATATTATCAAGCCCATTATCGCCGCTGTAGCGGCAGTTTTCTGCCGCTAAACAGGCGATCATTTTAACGCCGAACTTGATAATATGCCCCAGAGTCACTGTTAAAGGGTGATAGTGAGAAAATCCATGGTGGAGGTGGTCATTGGGGGGGCACCAAGAAACATTGTCGCACAGTGCGCCACCAGCACTAAAGCCTGCCCAGTGAGTTACTTGTATGTAGTAGAAAGGAGAGTTTAATGCTTGGCAATTCATTTGAAATATAATCCAGCAAGGAGCTATAGAGGGGTAATAAATGCCAGGCCATCCTCCACTCACATTATAATCCAGCAACAAAGACCTGGCAATAGGCGGCACTTTTCATCAATTCTTTCTATAAATACGTAGGATAGCTCAAAGGGTAATGTATGTATCTATTTCCCCTAAACCAGTAATTCTTTTCATGAACTCTGAAATGATTCCCTGTGCCTTACAGATTAATATTTAATAAATCCCACAACGTGAAGAGAAACCAGCCAACAATTGAGTCACTCAACCATCACCCATCATATTTGAGAAGTGTAATATCGCAGAAGTTATGATGTGCCAGAAAAAAGTGTGGAGAAATGAGAAAGTATCTCACGTGCACACCACAAGAGGAGCTGCTGGCAGGTACTCACAAGTTTGCCCACGTACTTCTCATCATTGATAACTTTCTCATGAAAAGAAAAAATGTGTCCAGTGTAAGAGAAGTGTACAAGAAATTGAAAAAATAAGCAAAAAACCCCAACAGAAAGAAGAGACAAATATAGTCTCAGATAAAATTGGGTTCAACTCACGTATATACTTTCAACGTCTTTATTTCACTACGTGAATTATTTCATGGTTAAAAAATACAGCATGTTGTTAACCACATCAAGGATGGCCAGCATGTTTCATTGCCTATTTCAAAAGTAACGGCAAATTCATCAGGGCATCTGAGGTCAGTATTCACCTCCCTGGACCTTTCTACTTAAAATAGTGACTGCAAACAAACAGAAAAATCAAGGTTGGTAATTCATAAGAGACACCATCCATTCATGTCCAGTAATTTAAGACAAGTGGTCGTAACAGCAAGTTATATCAACAAGCTGAATTAAAATAGTAACCATATGACATGGGGTTACTCAACATATTTACCTAGTGAGAGCCACGGGCCCACATACCAGCTCTCACTTAGTTGCGGGGGGTGTATTATGTATACTTTTCTCCCCTTCTGCAAGCACCTCTGTTGCTCACACCTTCATCTGTGGAGACAGACACACACACTAAAACAAAGAATACGACTAACTGAAATTTCATACAGTCGTTGCCAATCCATCTTTCATACCCTACAGCACGACAACGTAATGGATTGAGTTTGTGAATGGCCAAACAACAGGGAATTGTCAGCCATCCCTAACTGGTTAAAAATCCCATTCAGTTCAACCCTTTTGATTTCAAGAACGAATCTTCCCCTTTCTGTTTCATTTATTCCTTGGGGTCCAAAATCATTCATCTCCATTTACTGAGGAAAGTGCACAAATCTCTGCCCGTAGCTTAAGCATGCACACAACCCTACCGCGCCCAACATCACGTCACACATACTCTCACCGTTTATGCTGAAATCCGAACGGTAACTCGTCCCAGCTTCAAACCCGGGAAATGCGTGTATTCTATTTTAAAGCTTAGCGCGCCCTTCTACTTCCGGTTCCCGTCAGTGACATAACCGGGATCACAACCGAGGTGTCTAGTTACTTTTAGCCATTGAGCGGCCATCTTAGAAGTGTCACACAGGTTAAAGAAACGGGGCCAATAACCGAAGCATGATTTCTTTTTACACCACAGCCACCTGCATATGTAAATAGAACGTGACTAAGTTAAACAATACCATGCCCGATTTCAAACACAGTTACTTTGATAATGCCGCAGTGGTAACAACCACACAGCAACTTCAGGTGTACCAGCAAAGCAACACCACGATTGTTTTCGGGAAAGCCGATTCAACGGCCATCTTAATAGAGTCACACAGGTTATGGACACAGGGTCAATACATGCACAGCAGGATGTATTTTATTATAATCTACCACATCCTACTGCCCATATAAGCGCAACGTGACTCATTTCCAAAAGACCATACCTGTTTAAAAGCAACATTACTTTAATAATGCCGCAATAATCACAACCACACAACAGTAGCAGATATAACAGCACAGCAACATCACAGTTGTTTACGGGACAGGTTAGCCCATATATTGACCAATTCAACCGCCAACAGAGATTGATGGACATAAGGTGGCTAGGGAAATAAACGTCCAGAGGTGCTGTATATCTTCATCACGCCCAGACAATTCACTCACACTAATGAGTGCACAGTGCACAATTTGAAATACCAAGTTGAGGTGGCAGAAAAATGCACACACAGGCCCTGTAATGGCAGGCCAGAGTCATGTATAAGGGGCTACTTATATGAGTGGCACAATCAGTGCTGGAGGCCCACTACTGATATTTAGTATACAGGCCGTGGGCACATGTTGTGCACTTTATTCAGGACTTATTTGTAAATTAAATATGCCAATAAACGAATGTTACCATGTTTAGGGGAAGAACAGAAGGGGGGTGACCCTTCAGAGAGGGCCATTTTCCTACATTATCTCTCTCTCTCTGCCCCAGCTCCTTAATAGCACTCAACTTGGGATTTGAATCCGCAAGGCAACTTGGAGGGAATAAGATCTGCTGTGCATGCACAGCTACCTGTACAAAGAAGGGTCCGAAACAAGCTCAACCCATGCCTAGATGTTGACAGGTTACAGAGTGACCATCTAATAAAGTAGAGCAACATAACATTTGAAATCACACCACTCATGCTTAGTCAGAAAGGTGATATGTATTCTTGTGTGTGGTGTGGAGTCAAACTGATAGTGTGCTTCTGATTAAAATAAATAAAAATAAAAGCATCATCAATTTTGCGACTGCAATCAGGCAACCTGAAAGCACTTCTTGAAAAGATAGGTCATGCAGATATGGATCAAACTGAGGGGGGGGGGGGGTTGGTGGCCCCCAGCTTTTGAACAGCTCAGTGGGTTAATGTACCTAATGTAGAAGTTTCCGAGTAACATAAGGTAACAAATTTGACTCCCAAAAGAGCCCATGCACCCTTCAAGGCTGACTGAATGAGCTCTGTTGCATTGGGGTGCAACTGTTACTGGATACCACGGTGAGCTGTAAGTGCTATGTGAATTTTTGTTTTTTAAATAAAGTTTTATGTTTAGCAATGTTATATGTCTGGGCATGAATCTATGTTTGCTCTATACTGTGGTGATTCAATTGGGAACAGTTTTAAGATGACATGAAGTCCACTAAGTTCAGAGCAGGTGGGTAAAAGTGGAAGTGGGAAGCAGGGCACATTATCTTAACAGCCAGAACTTGCAGAGGCCACAAAGCTGTATATGAAACAGCTGCAGAGGTTGTAATAGCTAACAGCAGCAGTCCCAGCTGCAGATGCCAAAGTCTCAAATCACTGCAGGATTATCCCTTAAATCTACCATGATGCTAAGTGACTTGTTTAACATTCTGCTAAGCCTTAATTTAAAGAGATGTAGATATGTAGGTATTGGAAACGTCCAAGTGACCAGCAGTCCAGGTGCACCGTCTGTGAACATTCCGTGAGGAAAGCACTGGCCATGATAAAAACTTAAAAGTTAAACACAAAATGTCCCTTTGGAGCAACTAGGGTATACTTATTAAGAACTATTGCGGCTCTTTTTACCCAAATCAATCATACACCTTCATACCCGGACGACTCACATTTACATACACAATTAAAGCACTCTACTCAGGATGTGAAAATACTTTTGCACAAGTTTAATAATTCAAATCACAGTGAATTCCATTTAAAATACAATAATTGATCTATGACATTATGAAAAATACATAAAAAACATTAAAGACTCCTAAACAATTCAATCAGTACAAATCTATAAGGAGGCAAAGCCCCCTGGGAAGTAAAAAATTGCACAAGACAGAAAATTTTGTCTTTTAGATCGTTAATTTGAGTTTGGTCTCAACAAAAACCGGCAAGGTAACACCTTCTCTGTCTTTACAGCTGCTGCCTCACATCAAATTTAACAAAACCTCCGTGTCAACTCGTTTTGGTGGTAAAGTGTTAATTAGGCCACCTTCTTCAGGACTACTACTTTTCTTTCCTCATCCAAATTATTTCATGGTACAATTGTTTAACCTAACATAGAAACATAATACAAAAATCAATCAATAAATGCATGATAAATCCCATTCTTCATTATCTTTGGCACGTTTTTACTAAACAGTTTTCAAACTTTTTTACCCCCAAATATCATCCTATCATTTGTTAAGACATCTAAATAAAAACTCTTTATTGTCTTTGTTTATACACTAATATTTCCCTCAGTTTTGTACATGATTTCATTTATTCCTAATAAGTACTCCCACTTCACACGGTTGAGCTTGATGATTCCAAATCCAGTCTTACAGGGTAGGTCGACATTCACTCCACTCTCCCCTTAGAACTACACCTGAATCATCCACTCATCGGTGCAACGGTACTCTGGTTAGTGTCGCTCCCATATGATTGGGGAGATGTATACCAGCGTCTTCAATTTGTGGCTGAAAAATATATAAATATAAAATATATGACGTAGGATACCCACATTGTCTTATTTTTATATAAGGGTATCTACGGTTGCTTCAGTATAAATCCAATACCTTTGTTCTTTCCTTTTTAGGCGTATTTTCAAAACCACTACAGTTGGATCAATAGTATTTTGATTACAAGCCACCCTAAATTAATGAAAGACTAATTAGTTAAAACATTCTGGATAAATCATACAGTTACATTGTTATCCTTCAACGTCTATCTCTCACCTCAACTTATTACTGGTCTTTGTTACAGAAGATTACGATAGGAGGATGTTGGCACTCCTAGATATCAGGGACCACTTCACTCGAGTATCCCATTCCAATATGAAGATGTTAAAGATGCTAGATAGGAGATGTCCTTACCAAGGCTAATGATAATAACTGGATTTGTGAAGCAGAGGATAGGTTTTTACGAAATGAAAATGCTATGATTCCAGCAATTTATGGTCTTCCCAAGATCTACAAAAACGATCCATAGTGAGTTGTATTGGATCCTTATTAGAACCTTTTAGCCAATACGTAGACATCTTTCTCAAACCTCTAGTTCTAAAACACAAATCATACATGAGGGACTTATCTCACATCATTTCTATGATCGAGGGCACCAGTTTTAATAACAATAGGCAATGGTTGGGGCACCAGTTTTAATAACAATAGGGAATGGCTGGTGACCCTCGACATAGAAGCTCTCTACACTAATATTCCACAAGACGACACCATCAAAGTTATTAATGAGATTTTAACAGTGGAGGATCTGAGAGGAGCAAATAAATAATTTTTCATTGAATGCATTACCCTGGTGCTTAAGAATAATATGTTTTTATTCAAGGAGGATTTGTATCTCCAATGAAAGGGGACCAGCATGGGAGCAACTTGTGCTCTCAGCCTGGCATGCCTCTACGTAGGTAACTATGGGAACAGGCACATCTTCAATGAGGTGGCACCTTTTTATGACAACATTCTCTTATGGTGCCTCTTCATTGATGATATCCTCTTAGTTCAGGAAGGTGATGAAGTTACTCTGCTACAGTTTTTGGAGTGGTTAAACTTGGGAGATCAAAATCTTCGGTTCACTGCTAATTATAACAATACTACAGTCACCTTTTTAGACATTACTATAAAAAATTAACAGGGTATAGTAGCAGTTGAGCTTTTTACAAAGCCAATGTATAAAAACACAGTATTACATTACAGGAGTTACCGTCCCCAAGGCCAGAGAGACAACATTCCGTTTACGGAGGAATTGTTCCTCTCTGGATGATTTTGATAAACATTTTGAAATTTTAAAAAGCAAACTCCTGGACAGGGGATATTCCAATAAGTTAATAAAACATGCATTCAAACGTGTAAGGTTTTATAACCACGAGTGTATGTTAGACCAAAATACTACGGTGAAGAATAAAAAAGATGATATCTCAAAAAACAGAATTGTATTTGTGAGCCAGTTTTCCAATAGTAGTAATAAGTTGAAGAATGTAGTAAACTCAAATTGGAGTATCCTGAATGAAGGTAACAAAATCAAGCTCCCAAAACCGCTCTTTGATTTTAAACGAAATGACAATATACGCAAGAGTTTGGTGAATACCTATAGAGCCACATGCCCTATAACACAAAGCACTCTTCAAATGAACAGAGCTTTGCATAATCACAAATGTGGCACCTGCTCCATCTATAATCATGGTCTTGTAATGAAGACATTGACCTATAATGGTTATAATATGACTTCAAAAATTGTAAACAACTGTAGAAGTTGCAATGTGGTTTACCTACTACGCTGCCCGTGTGGGCTTTTAGATGTGGGTGGAACTGGGAGAGAGATCAGACTCAGGCTACTGGAATATCGTTCAGCCTTGAAGACTAATAAACATAATGCCCCCTTAGTAGATCTTTATAACATGCTCAAACACAAACACACAGAGTTTGAACGGTTTGTGGTTGAAAAGATTGTCATTAATAGAAGAGGGGGAATACAGAAGTAAAGAGAAAGAATAGGGAGTTATTTTACATCTCGGTCTTAGATACAATATCAGAGGGCTTAAACCAAGGAAGACTGGATGAAACTGGTGACATAATTTGGTTTCAAGAACCGTCATACTTTTGTGGTATATTACCTCTGTGATTCCATTATATAGTAGGAAATGTAATTCTTTCCGTTTTATGAACTGTCACCATCACTAGGGATATAACCTCTTTCATGATATAAAATTAAAATAAACATTCTCCAGCGTTATCTTTAGAGACAAACGAATCGAGCTATAGGTTTTGAGAACCATTTAAAGATGGCTGCAACCGGGGAAGAATAAGGGATATATTACACACTTCCGGCTGCAACTCTTTGGATAGCTATGTGGCAACTATAAAATAAAAAATCAGGTAGAGTTAAGGACTTCCCATTGCCATTGTAATAATAGAATAGATTTAAAGCGGAATGAAGTAAATGTCAAAATGCGCAATATTTAGAGTATAACTTTGCGATATTTTTTAATAATAAAAAAAATTGCTTATAGATCACGACAAATTGAAACCGTGATAATTTAGTGATGTTAGGATAGGGATGTATCCTACCAGTTTCACAATAAAGAATATATTGGAGGATAAAACCTGAGGTCCATCGATAAAAGTAATATATAAAAAACTGTTCAAAGTTGGGGTAAGTCTAAGTAAGCCCCTTAGCATTTAAAACATAGCCTGTATGAATTGGCCCTGTGATGTCATCATAATGCGCACAGCCAATCAAGCGAGACTCATGATAAAAACAGCCCAGGCTGACGGCGTTTTGAAGAGCAATTTCCATTAGGAAACAAAACGGAGACACCGGAGTATGCAGGACCGGCAAAACCGTAGAGGTAAGGAGAGACATTGGTGCTTGGAAAATGTGTTGACCATGGGTGATGGATTGTACGACCCCCACATGTTACAATATGGAAGGCCCCTGATTTAAAGCGAGTTGACACAAGAGATGAAATGGGTGTCATGACTTTAGAATATATATGCCCAATATCGAATCAGCTTCGGGTTTAATAACCAGCTAAGCCCTGATAGCGTGAGGGCAGGAAATGGATTTCAACCCATGGGGTATTTGTGGTAACACGCAGACACGGTGTTATATGTTTGCTTGCAGCCAACTGAGACGTGCTCCTGTAATAGACGTTAAGAGGTATTTGATGCCCTCTTCCTTCCCTGGTTGCGTTATCAATAAAGCACAAGGTGAGATAGAACAAGGGGATCCTTTATTTAGGTCCCATAGAGGTTTCTCTATAAAAATAGTTTGCAACGCAGCATAGGGATATGAATCATGCCTATCTAATTAAGTATAATTATTCCCTCTACGACGACTGAGACGTGATCCGGTTTTCCCTATTTAAGGAATTGCTACCATCCCCTTATAAATATTAATAAATTGAGGTGAGAGAAGGAATTTGAAGGATAACTATGTAACTGTATGATTTTATCTGGAATGTTTTAACTAATTAGTCTTTCATTAATTTAGGGTGGCTTTTAATCAAAATACGATTGATCCAACTGTAGTGGTTTTGAAACTACACCTAAGAAGCAAATAAAAAAGGTATTGGATTTATACTGAAGTAACCGTGGATACCCTTATATAAAAATAAGACAATGTGGGTATCCTACGTCATATATTTTATATTTATATATTTTTCAGCCACAAATTGAAGACACTGGTATACATCTTCCCAATCATATGAGAGCGACACTAACCAGAGTGCTGTTGCACCGGTGAGTGGATGATTCAGGTGCAGTTCTTAGGGGAGAGTGGGGTGAATGTCGACCTACCCTGTAAGAATGGATTGGGAATGATTGAGGTCCTTACCATCAAGCTCTACCATGTAAAGTGGGAGTACTTATTAAGAATAAATGAAATCATGTACAAAACTGAGGGAAATATTAGTGTATAAACAAAGACAATAAAGAGGCTTATTTAAATGTCTTAACAAATGATAGGATGATATTTGGGGGTAAAAAAGTTTGAAAACTGTCTTGTAAAAACGTGCCAAAGATAATGAAGAATGGGATTTATCATGCATTTATTGATTGATTTTTGTATTATGTTTCTATGTTAGGTTAAACAATTGTACCATGAAATAATTTGGATGAGGAAAGAAAAGTAGTAGTCCTGAAGAAGGTGGCCTAATTAACACTTTACCACCGAAACGCGTCGACGGCGAGTTTTTGTTAAATTTGATGTGAGGCAGCAGCTGTAAAGACAGGGAAGGTGTTACCCTGTGGGTTATTGTTGAGACCAAACTCAAATTAACGATCTAATAGATTACATTTTCTGTTTTGAGCAATTTTTCCTTTCCAGGGGGCTTTGCCTCTTTATAGATTTGTACTGATTGAATTGAGTAGGAGTTTTTAATTTTTTTAATGTATTTTTTAGGATGTCATATATCAATTATTGTATTGTAAATGGAATTCACTGTAATTTAAAACATAAATCTTGTGCATAAGTATTTTAAATGGAATTCACTGTGATTTGAATTATTAAACTTGTGCAAAAGTATTTTCACATCCTGAGTAGAGTGCTTTAATTGTGTATGTAAATGTGATTCGTTGTCCGGGTACGAAAGTGTATGATTGATTTGGGTAAAAAGAGCCGCAATAGTTCTTAATAAGAATACCCTAGTTGTTCCAAAGTGAAAATTTGTGTTTAACTTCTCCGTTACTAGGTGCTCTGTCCCTTTGGACTCTGAAGCGCCCCTCTCCTTGGTTTCATGATGAAAACTTTCCCTCTGTTGCCTTCTGTGCCCTCTGCGCAACAAGTGCTGCATAACGTTTGAGCCCTATCACTGTGCTCACATGCTGGACCAGGAGCTGGGAGACTGAGCTCCCTGTTGCATGCTTGGGAATCTGTGCACGTAAGTGAACCCAACTGGATACACAGCATGCTATCTCTGTCACTTGCAGTCATGTCACCTCAACTTATTGTGAACCTACCTTACTGCCACATCCGGCGTGACTACTCCAGGAATAGCAAACAGCTCCATCCCGCTAGAGAATGCACATTCCTGTTTTTGTACTTCAGTTTAATTTCGAATTGTTACAGGAGGGGGATGAGCCAACTGTCAGCTATTTTCTCAAAGAGGACTTTAACCTGGGAAATTTGTGTTTTATTTACACATAAATCATTTAATGATATTAGGAAAATTAAACTTGTATTCTGTCAGGGTGGCGAGAAGGGAGTAACCGGTTGGGTTGGGCACCAGTAAACTCTGCCATGCAGTGGCACAGCACAGCCCCGGGGGGCTCCTCAACCAACAGCTGCTGAAGGACTCAACACAGGGCAGCCCACCACTTCCATCATGCCAGATTTGGCAATGACAATTCTTTGGTGCACTCAACACCTGAGTGACTAGGGGGAGCATATAGATGGTAAGTGGGAACTTGGGGAAGAGGTGTGTAGTAGCCAAGGTGGGCCAGCAGCAGTTCATTTGTTTTAAAAATAGAACTGCAGTGATTGCCACTACACACCCAGTATTACATGATCGCCTGACCATAGTGCTATGTGCACACAGTGCAAATGATCATTGCCTGAACAGTGCAGTTATTGCTGCATATTTGCTATTGTGAAAAGATGGTCATAGCACAAAACCGGTCCACCTCACCGCAAAACTGTCTTAAACACAACCACAACTGGCCCTGCTGGCACTGCCAGGTTGCCCTCTAGGACAGTGGGGTCCTGACTGTACATTAGAAAATGACCGGCGCACCCTTCATTATTTTGTTGTCTCTCTGGACAAAGGCATTCAAATGCTCATTTTCTTAGTAGAGCACAAATCACTATTTATGCCACTGGGCAAACCTCTGGATTGCTGGGAGAATGAAGGCTAATTTTGAAATGTGTTAGGTAGCCCCTACCAGCCAAAGGTGTTTTTGGGGGGATAGTAGAGGCAGGCATGGGGAGGGATAACCAGACATCTGCTTGAAGAAATGGGTCTTTAGTGATCTGCTGAATTTAGGTAAGGCAGATGCCATATATTGAGAGAGAAATAGAGTGCTTTAAAGGGGTGTGTGATTGCAAATGTGAAGATGTTCCTCTGAATTTCTTGTAGGAAGCTAGAGGAAGGGACAGTTTTCCAAATGGTTCCACTCATTTGCCCATGGAGAGTGTTACAGTGTCTAGTAGCAGCTACAGGTCATGCACTTCCCTCACACAGAGAGACAAAGTGTACAGGGAGTTTCCAGGGTGTGTGTGTGTGTCATATGTGTGGTGTGGTTTGTAGGGGAAAGGGTATGGAAATATGCTATGTACCATCTTTTCTGGCACCTGCACTACCTTAAAATGAGATGTTAATATTTTTAATACCTTTGAAGTGGTGGTGTGGTGCTCACTAGGGGTGGGCGGAATTTGCAAAATTCACTTTCGCTAATTATCGCGAAAATGTTAAAAATCTCCGCAAACACGCGGAAATATCGCGAAGATGCAGAAGTTTTTTTCCCGCCCGTTCGTGGTATTTTCTGCGTAGTTGCGGCTCGCCAACTTACCCATGCGGTTGCTCGCGGGCGCGGCCATCTTGTTTTCACTTGTCTCGCGGTGCATGATCGCGAGAAGAAAGACGTGATCGCGCGACGAATGGCGTTACTGCGGGCGCGAACTGTTGTGAGACAGCGCAAATGGCTACCAACAATCCAACATCCCGTGGAGAACGCGACCGGATCGGGAAAACTTGTCGGCGAACGTGGGGATTCAGGTAAGGCGATCGCGCGCACGAGAGAATGTATTATTTTACAGCGCGAGCAAGCAAAAAATTTCTGGAAAAATGCGGATTGCGGAAATTTTGACATTTTCGCGCTCTCCGCGGAACGCGAAAATGTCAAATTATCGCAATTTCCGCGAGCAGAACGGAATTTTAGCCCAGGCCTAATGCTCACAGTGGGCTGGGGGCATGTAGCGTCTTCCCAGGCGGTGTACCCATAAATTACTACTCCGCACACGGAGTTTGGTATCACACGTTTATATTCCTCTGTCTGTGACTGCAAACTCAACATTCTAAAGCAACGTTCACTGCAATACACTCTATCCATTACGTCATAGCTCTATGGAGTTCATCAGGAGGCAAAATAATCCTGTCATTGTCAACTTGCAAGACACTACATCTCCCCCTCTATTAAGCATACACTTACCAATTTTACAAAATATATACAAATATATACATTTAAATCTCTTCACTAAATCTCTTTGGTGCTGTAATTGTTCAACCTTAAAGTGTGAAGTTGAGACCAGCCACCATTATGATCCAAGATTTACTGTTATGGTTGGTGAAAATGCAGCAGCAGTCACTGGTGCTTCAGAATCAGTCCCTCCTTCACCATGGAGATCTGGCGAACAATGAATCAAAAGCCAAAAGAGACAAGAGTCTGTGGTAATAGACTTCCAATGGTGCTGGGCAGTCACCATGAGTCCTTCGGTCTACGCCACTTTAAAAGGTTCTGCTTCAAAGGGAGCATCAGATTTTCTTTTCCTCATCTGAAATGCGAGCACACTGTCTCCTCTCTGAAACATGATGTTTTTCACATGTCATCTTAGGTTAGCATAGGTCTTTTGTTTCTGAACCAAATCTCAAGTACGAGTTGCATTCTCATCTCTTTCTCTCTGATTAGTCCACGGAGGTATCTTGGTTGTCATTTCTCTCCCAAGCATCATATGCTGCAGAACTTTTACCCATGGTTGAGTGAGGTTTTGAACAATAAGCTTTCAATGTAGAGTTTCACACAGTTTGTAAATTGAGCTTCTCAAAGTGTAGCATGCTGCACAGCTTTCTTCAATGTATTCATAAATCTCTCAACCAGTCCATTGGCCTGCGGCCACCGATTAGTGCTCTTTTGATACTTTATACTCAGATGCTCTAAGAAGTCTTTGAACTACCAACTATTAAAAGGTGGCCCATTGTCATATTTTAGTGTGGTCATTGGTGGGTCACTTCAATAATTTTCTGAAGCAGACTCTACGGAATCAAGATTTTCGACCCTCGAAATATAACTCCCTCTTGAGTTCTGGATTGTGCATCTTTGATATTTTGGTTTTTTGATATTCACACTCACTGGTGAGAGGTCAAGTGTGCTAGTTCCACAACTGATGTGTAATTATATCTTTCACCTTTAGCATGACACTGTTGTGGATTATGGCAGTGATAATCTGGACTAACGAAATGGCAGCTCGTGTGTGTTTGATTTTACGATAAAGTTGATAGAAGATTCAACTGACTCTGGAAGAGTAGTCAGCAGGGTTCTGATCCTGTCCTGGGCAAAGCAGAAATGTATAATTGTACTCTGGTAGCCATAGTCCCGAACATTCAATGTGAGGAGGCATCTTGGCCTTTGAATTGACAAATATTGTTAGTAAAACTTGAAGATCAATTACCAGCGTAAAAAGCTTTCCGTACAGGAATGCAGGAAAGTGTTAACATGCCCATACCCTGGATAAACTTTCTTTTTCAGGTTGTGTGTAAGCCCGTTCTGGTTGGGACAAACTCCTACTTGCATACACCACAATGTGCCTTGGAGTAATCTGGTGCCCGATGTACTGTGCAAGATTAGCACCCAATTTAACTGGGATAGTGTCAACAACAACCTCTGTATGAAGTTTCGGATTGAAATGAGCCAATACAGTAGCATTCTCAATTGCTTGTTTGATTTTCTTAAAATTGTTCTCACATTTATATGACCACTTAAATGAAACATTATTTTTCGCCAATTCTCTCAATGGAGCCCTTACAGTGGCAAGGTCTCATATAATCTAGAACAGTAGCTGGCCATGCCAAAAAATGAATGCACAATTGAAACAAATTGTGGGGGATCAGCATTTGACAGCGCTTGTACTTTAGCAGGATCAGGTGTCATACCCCAATCAGAAAAGATAAGGCCAAAGAATTTTAACTTTGTCTTATGGATCTCACATTTATCTGTATTCAAAGTCAAGCCTGCAACAGCCAGTGAACTACATAACTGTGTGAGAGCCTTATCATGCTCTTTTTGGGTAGCTCTCAAAACCAATATGTCATCGCAATTATTGAACGCATTCATGACAGGCTGTATTAGATGTCAAATGATGTCTTGAAAACATTCTGCAGCTGATGACACACCAAAGCTTAGCCTTTTGTATCGAAACAGACCAAAAAGTGTAGAAAAGGTTGTAAAGTACCTACAGTTTTCTTGAGTTCCAACTGACAATAAAGTTTATTCAAATTAAGGCAGGAGCAAACCTTTGCAACATTACATTTTTTTATCATGTCAGCAATGTGTACCTGGATGTCGTTCTTGTTCAATTGCCTTGTTTGCCTGACACATGTCAATGCATATTCGTACTGCTCCTTTACTGTCTTTTTTGGTAGGCCTGGGCGGAGTTCACGGAGTTCCGCTACATGGAACTCCGCAAAGTGACATTAAAACTCCGCAGAGTTTCACAAGCATCAGAGTGTGGTACAAACTGCCGTTCACATTGATCTTCCTGCCGCTTGGGTAGAAATTCTACCCGAGCAGCAAATCATGCTCACCAACTTACCGCTGGTGAGCGCGAGCGGGGGAAAAACTCTGCTGCCCTATGCACAGCAGAGTTTTCTGCACTCTGCGAGCTCAGTGGAGGGCGGACTACGAAGTGCAGAAAACTCAGCAAATGGGGCGGAGTTCACTGCCCAGGCCTACCTTTTGGGCACTACCACAATGGGAGAAACCTATGGTGTTGGCCCAGTAGAACACTCAATGATATCATGCTTAAGCAATGATTCAAGTTCTCTTTCAAGAGTGTATTGTAAATGAAAAGCAATTTGCCTATGTCTTTGAATAGCAGGATAGACGTCCTCATTAATATGCAAATTTACTTTCATAGTCTTAATTTCTCCCAAACCATGAAACACTGAAGGGAAATGCCTTACTATTTCATGGTGAGTATTCATGTTGTAGTTCACAGAAATTAGTCTCATATCAGCAACTGTGCTGAAGTTAAGTAGACAAGCTCTTGATGCTGTCCTTTGAAGTACATGCATGTGTGCTTGCTCCATTGCTTTCTTGTGTTTCATCATCGCTACAAATGAACCTTGACTTACTAAGGGTGTTTTCAACAGTGTAAGTTGCGGTAAGGTATGTAATTCATTATATTTCTCCTCAGGCATAACGTTTATCGACGCACCATTGTCAGTGATTAAAGGTATTGAATAGCCATTTCTTTTCAGTGCAATCTTTGGATAACCTTTGAGTGATTTCGGTGGTTTGGTATGTCATCTTTTTCTTTGACTGTCATTTTTCTTCACATGCAGCCAGTCCTAAATGTGTACGCTTTTCTACATCGGCATGGCACAACAATCTTCTTCACTTTCACTTGAAACCGATATAGAGGAACTGTTTGAAGAAGATTTAGATGATAATCAACTTCATTCAGTTTCAGTTTATTTATGTCTTTATTTTGATTAACAAAAAATCATAAAAGACAACGTGCATCAATAAAACATATGGCCTAGCACCGTACCACAATAACCACTGTAACCAATAAACAGTAAAACCGTTCAAATTACCTAATAAATAAAATAAATAAGAAATACATACAGTGTGATATTACCTCAGATTGCTTGTAAAACGGATCATACTTCATATAAATAGCTAAAATCACAGAAATTTTACAACCGGCATAAAAGACAATAAAGGAATTTGGGCATGATACATGTGAGTTACTGTAGACTGTGACAAATTGGTAGAAGTAGCAGCTACAGGGGGGGGGGGCAGAGACTATATATTAAGTATGAGGTTGTGTTAGCAAACCCTCAACTTTTTCGCTCGAATGACCCACAACCAACTCAGAATTTTAGCCACTGCTATGACAATAGGGTCATCAGTGTTGGTTTTCAAAATCCTAAGAGCCTCCATAGCTACTCTGATGCCCATGTTCTTACAAATAGGTTTCAGCGATTTGTGCCTAGGTGACCTATAGGCAGGGCATACAAAGAAAATGTGAGCTAGTGACTCAATCTCAGCTGGACAAAAAGGACATTTGTCATCTGTACGGGGGTACCAGCTTTTAGTAAACACTTTGGTAGGAAGAGAACCCACCCTGAACTGATGATACAACTTTCTGTCAGTAGGTCTTGTAATGATGTCCCTGTATGGTTCTAGTATTGGCTTGTGTTTGTGATCGATAAAAACACATGTCAAGGAGCTACAATGGTCTCAGTGTCAGTCTGTCGCACCGGATGTCTCCGCTGGTTCTTGTGGGTGCCCGTCGAACATGTCGTCTGGAACATTCTAGCAGCCGTTTTGTCTTCGTGCAGGGACACACTTGTTTTTCCCTTTGCTTTGCACACAGTCACAATTTAGTTTTCCTTCCCACAGCCCTAACATTTTTGTCCAAATGCGGGGCATTTGTTGTAGTGTGGAAACAAAAATCCACAACTAAAACATAATGTCTGTTTACGGGTAGACATCACCTTGTGTCCTTCATGCTTTTGCTTTGACTTGCTTTTCACACTCATGACTGATTCATTCTGGGTACGTCTGGCCTCCATGTAAGCAGCCTGTCGATTGGCATGCTGTTCAGCTCTGGGAACCATTAGCACTCGTTCCAGACTCAGAATTTCTCTCAGCATTTGCCATCTGAATGAATCAGACAAGCATCCATCAATGACCCTGAGGCTTGTGGTTTCTTCATCATTAAATTAATTAAAGTTACAGTGTTTGATGAGTGTGTCAAGTATTTCTGCAAATTTATCAATGGTTTCACCGACTTTCTTTTATTCTTGGCTGAAAATATATCTTTTGTAGTCAACATTGGGCATTGGGTTGAACTTGAGATTCAAGGTTTCTTTAATCTGATGATATGCAATTTCTTCATCAGTTCGTGTCATTTTCTTTATGACTTTCCATACGTCTTCACCAATAAGACTTGTGAGGAATTTGATATTCTGTTTATCAGTTTCTTTAAGTACATCAATGACATTTTCAAATGTCTCTATCCACGTAGTCCATCAGTCACCGATATTTTGCTTTTGTGCGGTATCAAACAATGATGGTGGTTACAAGAAAACTGCAGCGCTGTTTGTAGACCAGTGTGGAACTTAATGAGGCAGGACGTGGCAGTCTTTTGGCCACAGTTTCCAGCTAAATCTCTCATAAGCCTTGTGATGGTCTGGCCTCTGGATCAGCCTTGAAGATGAATGGAAACATGATTTTCTTCTTGGTCTCCATCAGAACAACAACCTGCCAATTTCCCAAACCCTACACTAACTTTCACTCTTCAAAGAACTATGGAGTTGTTCTAAGCCCCACTCAGCAACTTTAGTGTCTCGCCTCTTCAGTTATGGATGGCTCCATAAGCACAAACATAGGCACCCTTTCTTTGACTGCTGTGCCCAGTGCTGCGGTATGAAGACTCTCTTTAATTAATGTAGTAACCAGACAACTGTCTCGTGCATCTAGGTTGCTTTGCTCCCGGCGTCTCTGTGCACTTGCTTACACATGGTTGATCTCTTCCTCAAACCACTTATAATCATAGCGTTATCTTACACTTGGCTGTCACTTTGTACTGTTTGACATTAGGTTGATCTCTGTTTGCAGCACTTGCAATTACACCTATAACACTCAGTACTAGGTATGGCTCTATGTTGCGTAGTAGTGCGGTACCTTTATGTATTGCCTGACCAACAGGTTCCCGACCAAATACGTGTTGATTCTCTGTAAAGGCCTTTGTTTTCTACTGCTTCACATCGGCTGGAACTCCACTTTGACTCCACTTACATTAAACATCAATTCTGTACTTCTTAGATGGCACGCGTGGTATGCACAAGCAGTTTGCCTGGACGATGGCAAACTCTCTGAGAGAGCACTGTCAATCTTTGGGTTACTTACTCTCTACCTCATCTCTGTTTATAGCATCTTCCCAGCCATGGTATTCGTAAATGCCTGAACCATACATGGAGCTTGGTATCACACACCTTTATTCATCTGTATGCAACCGCGATCTCAACATTCTTTAGTAACCTTCACTTCAATACACGCTATCAATTATGTCATAACTCTCATAATTCATCATTAGCAAAAAGGGTTCTGTCATTGTTAACTCGCAAGACACTACAGGGTGCACTAGCATGAAGTAGTGAAGTTATATTAGCCTGCTCCCATAAACCTGGCTGGGTGAGGCTGGGTTGGTCCCACACTGTTAGGTCTGTCATTCTTAGGGTGACCTTTCCCCCAACTATTTTTGCTTTTTGCCTCCTGTTTATGGGATTCTTTTTGTTGGCTTTAGGACTCTGAGGACTTTAACAGTGCTAACCAGTGCTAAAATGTATGCGCTTTCCCCCTAATCAGGATAACATTGGTATATACCTGATCGGCATGTTTCTTGTACTTATAAGTCCCTTGGAAAGTGGTATGCCATAAACCCCAGGGGCCTGTACTTCAAATGCTATCAGTGGGCCTGCAGCACTTATTGTGCCACCCACAGAAGTAGTCTTTCAAACCTGTCTTGGGCCTTCCTCTTCAGTTCCTGTGTGTTCAGTTTATTGCCACTCCGACTTGGCATTTAAAACTACTTGCCAAGTCTTGAACTCCCCTTTTATTACACATAGGTTACCCCTAACATCAGTCCTAAGAAACAGTAAGGGTATGATGCTATTTAAGTAAAAGGTAGGACATGTACGTTTATGGTTTGCATATCCTGGTAGTGACAAATAGCCTATTTTGTTTTTCACTATTGTGAGGCATATCCCTTCATAGGCCAGCATTGGGAATTCCTTAAAATACTTTTAAGCTGTAATTCCTGATCAGAGTGGAGTACCTTTTTCATGTTGGATATGATTGATAATAAATCCTTCTTACTGGTGAAGGTGGATTTAACATGACTGTTTTTAGAAATGCCACTTTTAGAAAGTGGATGTTTATCTGTACTTACTGCTCTTTGTCCCTGCCAGCTTGTCTGCAATATACGTTTAGGCTGGGTGACAACTACCCTTGGTGCATTCCCACCAGATAGCCACAAACACTTGAAAGGGTGGGCAAGAGTGAGCACTCATCTGTATTCTGATTGCCTTCCTGTGCAGAAAGGGAAAGAGGTGTCTCACATTTACATCTGCATAGGCCTGTTCTCACAAAAAGCACTGATCCCCCCCCCCCTCCAGGCCTGTGTTGAAATGGATCATTCTGCACTTCAAAGAGTTCTTTTGAAGTCACCCCCTACATCAAAGGCACTTTTGGGTATAAGTACTGGGTCTCTGATCCTCTAAAATCAGACACTTCTGGATCTTGAACTGAACCTCTGTCAGAAGGACTTCTGAGCTGCTTAAAGGACTCAACTGGACTGCTTTTCTCGGAAGGACTGCTTTTCTGCTTGTTGGCCTGCTGCCTGCTGCTCCCTGATTCTGCTGGAAGGAAGCTGGACTCTGCCTTCCCTCCAGGTGATTTCCAAGGGCTTGCTCACTTGCCTCCTTTTTTTGAAGTTTCAGGGACCCAAAAGACTTCCTAGTGTTTTGCTGGTTCTGCTAGGCTCTGCCTTCTGTGAGTCCTAGGTGACCCCTCCAAGCTCTGGGCCTTGAAAATGGGTTCTGCAGCTGCTTCTATCATCTACAGCTCCTGGGCCCCTAAAATGAAGCTTTTGGGGCTCTTCATGACTGCAAATAGGCTAGTTCACACTGGAACTGTGTTGCTCAAAAGATCAGCGTGAGCCGCCATAGCATCATCTCCTCAGACAGCAAGCATCGCTTCCCTTGACTACGAGGCCCATTCTGTCGTTCGCAACATCTGGCAGACTCTTTGTGCCCACAGGACCATCGTTGGGGACACTCTACTTGTTTGCGGCAACTGTCTCCGCATGAACGGGGCTCCTGGGCCACCTGAAGAAGGTAAAACTTCAGCGGGACCTGTTTGGAACTGCATCCAACCCACGCTCCATTGTGGCTGGCATGAACATTGGATTTAACACAGCCTAGCATGATCTAAAGTAACCTTTTAGCTCTGTTGACATATAAGCACTGTTTAAGGTATCATCTCTAAAAATCCATAACTCCATTTCTACCAATTGGATTTTTGTCGTTTTGGTCTTGTTTTATTCATTAAAACATAATCTATGTTTGTAAACCTATGTGGAGTCTTTTTGTGGTGTATACATTGTGTTACTATGTGTGTGTGTTGCACAAATACTTCCAGTTCAGGTAAGACCTTGTTTGGCAGTTCGGGATGGACTCTTCCCATGAGGCACACGGTCAAGACTGATTTGCATATAGCTGGGTCTGAACTGAGGTGGCGATGTGAGCTAAAGAGTGATGATGGATTCAACCCAGATCTGTGACTGGGGGTGAGTGTCTGAAAAGTTTCAGCGCTCTGTCCATCATCTCCTTGTGTTTGTTTTGTTTGCCCTAAGTTGGCAGGGTATGCCCAGACGTGGGTCCCTTGCTCACTTTGCCACTGGATTCAACCTAACCTGGCTGATGAAGGATGTTACCCAGAAACTGTTCCCATGATTCTTGTTTCTGGTTCAGGGAAGACCTGGCTTGGCAGTTCGGGCTGGACTGTTCCCATGAGGCACAGGGTCAAGACTCATTTGCATATAGCTGGTTCTTAACTGAGGTTTCAAAGTGAGCTAAAGAGTGATGATGGATTCAAACCAGATCTGTGACTGTGGCTTTCACAGAGGGGCCCCCCTATACCGAAGAGCTAACCCACTCTTTCTCTCTTTTCGTCTTGTTTTGTCATGTGCCGCTGCAGATTCACGCAGTTAATCCACAGTCGATCTGCTCAAAATAATTGGCCACGCTTGAAACGGACCCTGCGACATACGAATCAGTTCTATTGGACATGAAATTAGGAAATTCCGGGGCAGCTTTTATAATATAGGATGTATTATGATTGAAATCAGGAACGTTACACATCCTCAAGAATTAAGGTAAAAGATGTAACACTTTAAAGCAATCTAGGCCACAATTGTCTTTAGGAAACTTTATTAGCTCTGGCCTCAATAACAAGATGTATCGCTAGAAGTGAAAGAGGGCCTTCATCATTTTTTAACACGGCTAACCGGCTTTCTGTTTTACAGCATTGTTGGGAGAGAGTGAGCTTAACCCACGATATAGAAAGGATTACGAGGTATCGCTTTATACCATTTCACGGGTCCATATTAGACCAACATATAGGAAGGTAGGTAGATTCCGTCATTAAATTATGAAATTGGAATTAAAAATCTAGTTAACCATAGTCAAGATGACAACAAAATATATCTAGATTCGGTCTAGGTTTGTTTATGATATTAATAAATCATTCATTACCATTTAGGAGTTTGGTCGGTGATCCATTATCACGTCCGGGCCAACCTGTTTTGGGCATAGCAAGAGTTCTGTTGTGACCTTCCTGACTTTGCCACAGCCTCAATGGTCACTCACTAAGTGAGGGGAGGATACTGGGCCCTTGGGGGTTTATTCCTTTGGGTTATCCCGATAACAATTTGTTCCCCTTTGTTAATTCTAGTTACAGACCCAGCAGTCCCCTCTCCACACAGGGACCTCACACCTTAGCGATATGCTGGGGACATGGGACCCGTTTATCGACAAACTGGCCCCACACTTTATTGATCTCTCCAGAGACCCACAGGTATCCCCTACACATGTTATCACAATTAATATTATAGATTTTTAATCAAAACTGGTGATAGTAGATTTTAAGATGTAAATATGTTGTAAATATAATATATAGAGAGAAATAGGATTTGTACAGTTGTTTTTGATATATTGTGCACTCGCAGGCTATGATATAAACAAACAATTATAGTTTGTTTCCTTTTCATTGTACCATAGGACCCAAGAAACCATGGCCACCTGAGGAAGGCTGAACGTCGAAACGCGCGTAAATTTAATAGAGCCATGTTGAATAATTAATGTTTTTTTCTCTTTTTTTGTGTTTGATATGAATTGGAATGTAGTCATTTGACCTAATAAGCAATGATACAAGACCCATAACATAAACTGTTTACAAAAAAGATTGTGAAGAAATTTAAATGATTTATTGCATAAAGGAAACATGGAATGAATTTGATTGATTGTATATAAGATACAACAAATAAAGAAATTGATAGAAATCATTTAGTTCGTGTCGGGTCTTGGTTGGTCAACATGAGTATAGAGTGCACGTGTTTATATATTAGCTGTACTTAGTTTGTTTTGGGTTTGCACATCACCTGATACTGTTTGCACAAGTTTCCTACATATTTATTCAAAAAAGGTTTCAGTGCTCCGTCCATCATCTTTACCCTGACTAGAATGGTGGTTCTGACCTGGCCTGGGTGCATACCAGCCATCCCAAAACCCAATTTCTAACATTGGTGATCAGCGGTGAGTATAGGACTTATGTTTGTGCAACAAGATATATAACTCATTGTTCACCACAAATCTATACTGAGACCAATTAAAACCTTTTTCAACTCTCCCTGATCTGAATCATTTTGATTTTTTTTTAAAGTCCTTTTTCAGAAGTCCCTGTGTGACAGTAAGATGGTTCTTAAGATCCATGTGCCCTCAAATACTACAAAGTATAGGCAATGGGGCACCATCAATGGGCAAGGTGTTGAGTATTTGAGGGATTCAGAAGCCAGTGTGACTATGGTAAGGAGTCAGCTGGTTTCCCCATAACAGGTAATTTCTAAAGCATTCCAGCAGATCGTGGTGGCTGGCAACTGTGAGGGTCACTATCCTGTGGACCTGCTTCCATTTGAGTGGGGAGGGGTTTCAGGTCTTCTGAAAGTTGCAGTGGTCCCTGCCATGCCTGTGGGCTGTTTGTAGGATAATCACCGGGAACACACTACCTGGAAGGAAGTGGAGCTCACGGCTCATGTGGAGATGTTAGGGTTACCTGAGGGATCTGTGCAGACACAAGGACTATGGCTGCCTGGTAAGGGAGTCAAGAAGGGCTGGAGCCTGGAATAATGGCCCAGCCAGTTTCTAAGAAGGGGCAGAGGGTGTGGTAATCCAGTCCCTGAATGTACCTCCAGTAAGATGAATTGGGTATCTGTGGTAGCTGCCCTGTAGTACACTGAGGAGGACATTGCTTCCCTTAGTGACCTGCCTGAGCTTGCTGGATAGCATGTGGAAGGAGGACTCACGAAGTTTGTAGGGAATGGAGGGAGTGCCCGACCCTTGTGAGGCAACTGGCTGAAGTAGCAGGTGAGGACTCTGATAGTCATCATATTTACTGGGAGGACAACCTCCTGTACAGTGAGTCTAATGCTCCTGGATATAGGAAGCATTATTGGTGGCCCTCTAATGCTAAGGAGCCATACTACTGGAGCTGGCTCACTAGATTCCTCTGGCAGGATTCCTAGGCCAAGCCAAATCCTCTGCAAGGCTTGTCCCTCACTTCTATTGTCCTAGGCTCAAATAGGATTCCTTAGATGTGTTATGGAGGACTTGTGTGATCTAACAGCTTATTGGGAAGACAGGGCAGAGGCTGAAGACCGCCCCCCAAACCCACTGCCTGTCGTTCGCATCCCCTTTGAGAGGGTGGTCATTGACATTATAAGGCCAATGGATCCCAAAACTGCAGCAGGTAACCGGTTTATCTCGGTTCTGGTGGCTCATGCCACTAGGTACCCAGAGGCAATCCCTCGGAGGACTACTATTGCACCTGCAGTGGCAAAGGCCCTGATGGGGATGTTTTTACCCAAGTGAATTTCCCTAAAGAAGTTATGTCTGTCAGGGGAACAAACTTCATGTCAGCCTAAAGTCAGTCAATGTGGAAGGAGTGTGGAGTAACATACAGGTTCTCTACCCCTTGCCATCCCAAAACCAATGGGCTTGTTGAGAGGTTCTACAAGATTTTGAAAGGCTTGATCAGAGGCCTACCTGAGGTTCTGAGGGAAAAGTGGGATATCCTCTTCCCATGACTGTTGTTTGCTTACCGTAAGGTGCCACAGAGAGGAGTGAATTTCAGGCCATTTGAGCTGTTTTACGGGCACCCAATAAGAGAAGCTCTGAGTCTGGTGAAAGAAGGGTGGGAGCAAGCTCCCAGGAAGGTAGCCCAGGATGTAGTTAGCTACATGCTGCCCTTCAGAAGCCAGATGGCTAAGTTATGGAGGCAAGTTCTCAATAACCTTGAAGCCAACTAGGAAGTTATGAAGGAGTGGTATGACAAAAATTATACCTGGTCAGAAAGTGTGGGTGATTGAGCTGCTAGAGCCCAGGCCACTCCCAGACCACTAGAATAAGCCAAATGAGGTGATTGAAAGAAAGGGTGAGGCCACATACCTGGTTTACCCCAAGACCCCTGGGCAACCCCACGGGGTGCTACATGCACATCGCCTCAAACCACACTTTGAGAGGTCTGAGCTCACCATGCTGTTGGTGAATGATGGAGAAGAGGTATAGGGGAGTGAACCTCTCCCTGACCTCTTAGACTCAAAGGAGAAGGATGGGTCTGTGGAAGGAGTAACACTTTCTCCCACTCTAACTCCTGAACAACAGAGAAACAACCACGACATATTAGAGAGTGGACTTCACTGCACAGGCCCACACACCATTGAGGCTGGCCTTAACTTCTGACTTCGTGCTCTGTCCTGGCTTGTCCAGATACCTGCATATCAGCGGTTGTTGCTTTTTAATCTTTTAGACACTATTTTTCACTTAAAACTTTCCGACAAATATTGTAATTTTCTAAATTGCTGTGGGACTTTTCTTTTGTTGTTTTTTCACTTTATTACTTAACACAGTGCCTCTAAGGCAAGTATGACTGCTGTGTTGCAAGGTACCAGAGGAAGAATGGGAAAGACTGAGTAACACCAAAAAACAACAGGTTAGGGTGGCTCTGCATGAGCTTTGATGACCGAGTATCTTCGTGCTGGAGCCACCCCAGCTAGCCATTTAGTGAGAATAGAACCGAGAATCTTCGTCGAAGATAAAAAAAATTAGGGTAGACTGGAGTTATATTGCCAATAAATGCACGAGAGACTGGCTAATTTTAATTATAAATACGGGCAAGAGGTTAAGCGACGAGCTATTGGCTGAAATTTTAGAGTAGAAGAAACTCTGAAAAGGGACACAACCATCACTGACACAAAGGAGCAACTGCTGCGGATCCAAGAGGATTTGGCAGACTATAAGAACTACATGATGAAACAGAAAATAAAGGGCCTGAAAAGGAATCTTGAAAGGTATTCCCATGAATGGGCGTTCCCCTATGTAGAGGATCAACATTACCAACAGGAAAATGATCAATCACCCCAATTAAATTACCAAAGGGGTGGTCGACTAAGCCAGAGAAGAACGCCATCAAATTGGACTTTCGACAACATGTCCAGTGCGAAGGAAGAATCTGCACAGTCGTCTAACCAGGGAAGGGTGAGACTTGATCCCCAGACCAAATCAAATGAAGACCTAGGTGCCCTGTTGTGGTCTCAGAGGGGCAACAGAGGGGGAGGTCAGAGGGGCAGAGGTCATGCTCGACAGAATCAGGGACAACAATGGCCAATGTACTCACCACGAATAACACGCAGCCGTGGAAGGACCCCACTTTAAACAACATAGTGATGAATTTATCAGATTATCAGTTGACAACCAACAAACTGAGGGTCCTGAACAAAGGATTGAGCTACATCCCCACCACAGGGCATGATGCTTTTAAATGTAGACCAGAGTTTCATGAAACAATGAGAAAGATCAAACTAAAAAAGTATTTTGCCACTAAAGAATCGGAGCCCCTCTTTTTATTTTCAACTAATTTACATCGACCATCCCAGTTTTGCCCACCCAGTTCCTCGGTGGGACCGGAGGTTCTAGTGTTTGAACAAAAAGTCTTGGAGGAAATCTCCAAATTGGAACAACTAGATAAGCGTGAAACATTTAACAACATGAGTCAAGATGATTGGGAGTCAGTAAAGAGACTACAAGCCAATGATTCCATAACGATTAAATCTGCTAATAAAGGCAGAGCGATCATAGTTATGAATACCGCTAACTATGATGCAGAGGTTTGGAGATTGTTGGGAGAATGGAAGAACTATCACCTTCTTCCCAGAGATCCCCTGAATGAGCTTCAGGATGTGATTAAAACGATGGTGGCAGAGGCTAGGAACAAGAAATGGATTACGAACAAGGAGGCCGATTTCTTGATTAACATCAAACCTAGGACTCCAGCCTTCTATATATTATCAAAGGTACATAAGGTCCAGCGTCCTCCCTCTGGATGCCCGATAGTTTTGGGGATCTCGTTGGTCCTGGAACCTTTGTCCCAATTTGCGGACTTCTTTTTGAGGGAGTGTGTTCTTAAACAACCCTCATATGTACAGGACACCACAGACATTCTTAACATCTTGAATGATCTGGAGTTTGATCCCACACAACAGTTTCTAGTTACAATAGACACTGAGTCATTTTACCTTAGCATAACCCAAGAGGCAATGCTGGTGGCAGCAGCACGTGCCCTGGGGGCGCAAGAGTGGTTTTATGACACTCCTCAATCCATTGTGCTCCAGTGCATTGAACTAGCTCTTACACTGAATTATTTCTGTTACAAGAACGATCTGTACTTACAAGTGTCCGGAACATTCATGGGCGCAACTTTTGCACCCAGTCTGGCCTGCATTTATGTAGGCCAGTTTGAGGAGCATTTTTTGTACCATCCGTCTAACCCCTTCCAGAGACAAATTGGTCTCTGGAAGAGGTACATAGATGATGTGCTGTGTATATGGACTGGTGAGGAGGGTGCCCTCCTTGGGTTTTTGAAGTGTCTTAATGGCTTAGATGCCTGTCTAATGTTCACCTGGACAAAAAGCAACGAACAAGCAGTTTACCTAGACTTGGACATTACAGTGGTGGATAAAAAACTTTGCACTGTGGTGCACAAGAAGGGGACAGAGAGGAACTCCATACTACATTATCAGTCTTTTCATCCTAGGGCACTGTGGGATAATTTGCCTGTAGGCCAGTTTCTAAGATATCCACTGTTGAAACATTCACACAGCAATCTGAAGATCTTTCCAACAAGCTGGTACATAGAGCATATCCCAAAAGGGTGGTTAACAGAGCACGTAAAAGAGCCTGTAACACTCCTAGGGAGGTCCTTTTAGAAAGGATTGTCAGACAATCTGGCGATTGTTTGCCTGTGGTCATGACCTTTGGACCTCTGGCTTCTAAAATTTGACAAATAGTGAGTAAACATTGGCCATTGCTGTCCACTGTCAATTTTAAAATGCCACAACCCAGATTTACATTCAGACGGGCGTGCAATTTGAAAGATAAATTGGTGCATACGCGACCTATGCAGAGACCAAAGATGACAACAATGCCTGTTGGACACTACCCTTGTAGTAGTTGTTCTGTCTGTGAACTGACCGAGAGAACTAGTACTGTGCAGTTGAGGAGTGGGAAGACGTGGTACTTAAAAGTTCTCCAACTGTAACACAGTGAATGTAATATACAGACTCACATGTCAATGTGGGCTGCATTACATTGGCTTGACGTCACGCAAGATCAAGGTTCGCATCCAGGAGCACTTGAGTACTATCAAAACAGGCAAACTGACCACACGTTTAATGCAGCATTTCTGTGAACAAAAACACGATCCAAGAGCACTAAAGTGGGTGGTTTTGGAGAGGGCCATGGCTGGCACTGATTGTGTGGACAGGATATTGGCATCGAAAGAAGCCAGCTGGATCTTTTCTTAAAGGGCAGACCAACTGGGTTTGAATGACTTTATTGAATGGAATAAAGCCAGCAGATAAAGATACAATGACTTCTGCTATGATGTTTACAGGAACTAAGAGGCACATCCCTGGGTATCTGTAATGGTTGTTTCCCAAACCTGTGGATATAAGTTAGGGTTATGCCGTAATGAAATAGTAAGGCTTTGTTTGAAAGAAACGATTGACTAATATTGGGAAAGAGGAAACGTCCCTTGGCCTCAGTGATAGTTGCTCTCCAAATTTGTGGATATGAGTTTGGGATATGCCGAAATGAAAGAGTAAGGCTTCGGTTGAGAGCAGGGATTTAGTTCACCAGATGATACAAGATCTCCTTATATATTCATGATTGAGAAACAAGAATTTGGGAGAGTGAATTATGTAGGAAGTGTCATAATTAGAGGGGCAATTTCCTGAATGCTGGAGAATAAATATTCGAAATAAACACGTTTAAACGTAGAGGTTTGAATACATACAGCAAGACTGTTCACACAGGGTGAAATAAATAATAAGAGAAAAGAACACATGCAAAGACCAAACCAAGAGCTCGAGTATGGTGGGTGGTGCATGATTATAGTTAAATAATGATAGTAAAGCACATTCTAAGATGGCGCCAGCTGTGGGGTGGAGAACCGGCAGGTCTAGAATGTTTGATCATGAGGGTTACGTGATGCATGCAGAGAGCGTTCTGGCCCGTTTAAATATCCCCCGGCATTTCGGCAAAGCGAAGCTGGGATTAGACAACGTGCATGAAGCTCAGATACGCGGTAAGAGTATGGACTCAGGCTGTTGTATCACGATGGGGTTTTGAAACTGCAGTTAGATACTAGACTTGCCGCCATGTCCTTTGACTTTTAATTGGAATTTGGTGCGCGTTTGGGAAAACGGAGGCGCTGCACGATATGTTGTATCACGATGGGATTTCGAAATGGCAGTTAGATACTAGACTTGCCCTCATGAACGTTGGCTTTTAATTGGAATTTGGTGCGAGTTTGGGAAAATGGAGGCGCTGCACGATATGCCTCTCCTGAGCTAAGGAGGTGAAAGAGTAATGTAATACCTTGTGTAGTATCCCGTAAGGTGTACGGTGTTACAATCGAGAGTATAGTGATGACACAATCGGATTTAAGACATGCCTTACCTAAGAAAAGAGATTGAGACTGCCCATATGAGATTTACATAGGAAATGAGGGCTATGGTAGCCAGAGTGTGAATACATAGATGATGGTATGACCAGAGGTATGAATGAGGAGTGTGACATACCGTTGAGCATGAAAACGATGCTTGAGGCATTGGATTCAGTTTTATATTGTGAAGCCGTAGAAGGCATAGATGTAATCATAATATATGTTTCCACAGATACAACAAAAAGCAACAGAAGTGCTTTACAAAAGGGGAAATTCTGATAAATACAATCCTGTGGTATGTTGGCAGCTGGTACGAATGCCCTTGGCTCCCACATGGTAAATACAGATTGAGCTTGAATAAGGCTGTGTGTTACAAATGTAATTCATTGATTGACACTATGTCTGGTTGGTCAGTTGTGAATAAAGAACTGCTGTTCTGTTTGTTTTTTATCAGCTAATCCGCATCACAAGGTTTACTGTCCAGTAAGGCAAATAACAAACCTCGCGCCCTGACAAATTTGCCACGATTTAGCAATGGCAATGAAACATGTTGGCCTACTTTGACAAGGTTTGCAACATGCAGTGCTTCTAATTTGAGTAAGCTCACGACTATGAATAAAGAGGGCAAATCGAAACGTGAGTCTTATCTCCATTTTAATTGAAGGAGCACATTGTCCTTTACACATCACAGGGCTTCTGTTTTGAAGTGAATTAAAATTCTTTTCTCTACTCTTTCTGTCTTCTTGCTGGACACAATTCTGTTTTCCCAGTGAGTAGGCAACCAATGATGACAAACGTGGGCATGCTGGTGAGAACCTGCCGGTAACCTCCCTCGTGTTGCGTACGTGAGGTGCCCACTCACTCTTTCACTTATTAATATCATATTTTCATAAGTGTCCTTTACTCACACGTTGAGGGTAAGGGTTTGTGTTGGCGGATTGACTGGATGCAGTTCATTTTTACGAAACTTAAATGGTCGAGGGTTCTAGTATTGGCCTGTACTGGATATATTGCCAGACACTAGTTGGAGGTAGATATCCTCACGGCATAAGCCTTTCCACTGAAAAAAATCTGTTTACCCTCTTAAAAGCCAGGCCCTTGTTGTATTTGTGACCAGAGATTTAAGCACAAGTTAATTTAGTGACGTTGGTGGTTCAACCTGACAAGTATTGTGGTTGTTGCTTGAGAAGGGTCTTCACCCTCTTCAATAAAAAAAAACAATTACCTACAATAATACTGCGTTGCCCTACTCATCACTCCGGGCACCAGAAGCTGAAGATCTCAGCCAGAGCTCAGTATTGATGAATATTACTTCTGGAGGGCTTGGAGGTTGAGAAATATTAGATTACATCAAGAGGAAAAAACTGAATGCTTACCTTAGCCTCTAGTCCATCGCCATTGGCCTGAAATCATGACTATGTCCCAGTCAACCTAGAGCTGCATTGTGACATAACTAGAGTGTCTTTATTAAGTTGTCAGGATACACCCTTTCCAAAATAATAACCCACTTTCTAAGAGGTACACACAACAGTGGATGTTAGTGCAGCGCAACTCAAGGTACAATGGTAATGGTAAAAGCACAGAAACCCTTGCGTCATTAGCATGTGGAGATGAGTTACCAGCATGACTAGTTGGTATTGCTAGTTCTTAGGCTATGCAGATGCTCCCACAACATAACAACCATTGAGTTTCAGGTCTTCATGTGTCCCGGTCTGGCTGGCTCAATCTATGTCTAGTGCTGCTTGGGTCTTTGGAAGCTTACAACCACGAGCACAATTGTCCCTGCCAGACATGTGCAAAAAGGTGGTAACATTAACTTGCCTGAGGAGGAGCCACTAACTGCTAGCACTGGTTGTCATCATACATCTTCATCTTGACACCTCCGTAGATCCTCCCACCAATCATACTATGTTCTTGACAATGACACTGCTACATAGTAATGACACCTTGCCTGGACACTAGTGTGACTGTGCATCGGGATGCATTAGCTAGGAGACTGCTGAGGAACTGATACGCATCCTTTGTTAAGGGAAGCAGTCAGTCACTAAGCCACATATACAAAGTCACAATGTGAGAAAGTCCTACCCTTGGCCAGTTCCAGTCTTCTGAGATTGACAAATCTTCCAGGATGGTGTTGCTTTTGTGTTTGCCTTACCTCCCAGTGCTTCACTATGTGGAGCAGTAGAACTGGCTGAAGTAGAATGAGTTCATTGGAGTCAACTGTTGATGCTATACTGTGGAGCATGGCAGGCCTGCAGCAGGCCATTTCCTTCCGCCTCTGCTCCTGGCTCCTAGGTTTGGTTTGGTGTGCACCCATGAATACTTTTTGAATATCTCATTGGGTCTCTCGATGGTGATCCTGCCCATCTGTATTTCAAATTGTATCCTCTGCTCCCTAAAAGCTTGGATGTGATAGGGTGTTATCAACTCTGCCCTCAGTCTAAGTCTGTTGTTGCTTATTGAGCATGGACACAATCTTGAATGAATGAGGATGCGCCATTTGTTGTGTCTAACCCCACACTTATCTCAGCTAGTAGAACAAAGGGCCTGCATCTGTGTTTCCAAATATGCCCAATGAATAAATATTTTTGTGGTATCCATGTTTCCTGCGTTTTTTGCTACTATTGTTAGTCATACATAGGGTGTTTCTTTGTGATCAATGCTTTAAACATGGCATTTCCCCAATTTAGATTTTTCTGTCCATGCGTTCTATGTTGGCGGATGCAAACCAGGTTTTAGTATGCCATTGTGATTTCCCATTTACTCAATTTGTCTTACCATCTGCTTGTGCAAACGTGATCATGAAAATGTGTGCATAAATACCCCTTTTTCCCCCTTACGTCCTTGCTCGATTGAACCCATAGTTGTTATGTTTTTTGGTACTTCTGAATAACAGTAATCCTGGTGGAGCATTCTGTTTGAAGGTGTAAACTCTTTTTGTATGGTTACATGTAGAACTAAACTCGTGAAAATGTATTATGAGATGTATGAACAATATAGTACATGTTATGTCTTAACGCATATTTTTGCAACGTAGATTAAATATGTTAAATGAAATAACTTGCACCATACAAATCTAAGCAGTTTTTCCTATTAATGCACATTGGGTTGAAGCTGCATTTGGTGAGAACATTAAAATATTGTTTCAGTTAGTAATGATACTCTATAAAATTAAACTCCAATTAACTTCTTAATTTTGTAGGATTTTACAGTGCCAATTGATCATTATGGGTAAACAGGCAGTACATGTAATGAAAAATGTGCTTATGAAGGGTTTTTATGCTCTGTTTATTAATACCCTTCCCTCCCTCAGCCTCTTAATGAACCAGTAATTATTTAGTGCTGCAGTGCCACAGTTGGAAAAAACAAACTAGTGCAGATATATTGGAGTCTTCTAAAGGAGATTTTTAATATGCAAACACTGTGTAAGCCTCGGTGATGGTAATTTTCTAATGTTCTAAGAAGGCCTACCTTCAGCAATTACCTGAATAATAAATGAAGCCAATAAAGAACAATATTTAATCAGGAACTTTTCTTCTGTGTGATGTTTTGCAACTCGGTTAGTTTTTATGAGCTTTGTTAGCATACTAATTTTTAATGTATCATTGGAAAAATGACAAAACTCAGGTGAAATAAAAACATCTCTTGATTAATATAAACATCCTGAAACATATCATGGCTGATAGATTATAACTGGGGATCCGGGTGTTCAAGAGATACCACAACACACATGCCAGTGAGGAATCTGACCATTCATTACCTTTTGCAACAAAAAGGAGGGCTGTAGCTTTTGTGCCATAATGCATCATAGAAGGTCCGTCCCATGAAAAATGTTGGATACTATAAGACTGGCTGTCAATGATAGGAGAATCTCTGTTTAGGGGTAAAGAAAATTGCAAGTAGTTGGTACCTGCCCCTAGCATTGTCACACTGTATTAAGCAGGTGCCCAAGCCCCTGACTTACATGGGCCAGCCCTCCGACTGGTCAAAGCCCTCCAAGGCCCAATTCCAGCACCTCGAACCTCTAGCCTCCTCGATTGCGCACATGCTCTCTCGTGCTTGTGCCTCTGCCCTTGACCTCGCCTCTCCTGGACTCCTGCCTGTTACCTTTTTTGTCTCTCTTGTTGCTTCTGCTGGTTGGCTTTACACTCCCGTTTCACCCTTCTGTTGTCTCGTGCTCCCAGTTGCCTGTTTACGTCTCTTGCCATTGTCTTTCTTGCTGTCTTTCGTTCTTTTCCCACACTCTTTCTCACCCTCGGTTGGCTTTTTCTTATACTCACCCTACTGCGGCCTATCGCCAGTCTCTCGCCCTCTCTTGCCCTGCTTGTGCTTCTCCGGTCGCTCACGATCACCCTTCACTCTTGCCATTTCGTGCTCCTTTGTCATCTTGCTCTTTTGCTCTTTTCTTGGTCTCTTTTTGTGTTCCTTCTCACTCTTTCCTAGTTCGTTCTTTTGTGGCTTCTTCTCTTGTGCCTTTTTGCTCTATGTTCCTCTTCTGTGATGTTTTTCCCGCCTCCGACCAACTGCGCATCCTTCCGTCTTCCCCCACCTCCTTATCCGTTCCTCCCACGCCTTCCTGTGCGAGCCCCGCTCGTAGCCTCCTCTGCTCCTCTCCACTCCCAGTGACTCCATAATGGCAGCAGCAGCGCAGACCAGGCATTAAGTAGGTGCCCAGGCCCCTGACTTACCTGGACCAGCCCTCCGACTGGTCATGGCCCTCCCGGATCTGGCTCCAGTGCCTCAAAGCTCCAGCCTCCTACATTTAGCACTTGTTCTTTCGTGTCAGGCATCCGACATCAACTTTGCCTCTCCTGGACCACTGCCTGATACCTTTCTTTGCCTCTTGTTGTCTTCTGCTCGTAGGCTGTACAGTTCTTTTTTGCCTTTATGTTGTCGCTTGCTCTCTGCTGCCTGTTTATCTCTCTTGCCTTTGCTTTCTTGCTGTCTTCCTCTCATTTCCTACACTCTTTCTCACCTTCTGTTGCTTTTTTCTCACACTCACCCTACTGTAGGCGTTTGCCAGTCTCTCACATTCTCTCACCCCGTTTGTGCTCTTCAGGTTGCTCGTGCTCTCTCACCCTTTTCTCACTCTTTTGACATGTTGCTATTTTGCTTTTTTCTTGCTCTCTCTTTTTTGCCCCCCCTCGTTCTTCCCTAACTCTTTCTTTTGTGCTGCTTTGCTCTGTATCACTCTTCTGTGCTATTTTTCCCCACCTCCCAACTCCTGGGCTCCACCACCTACTCCTTTTCTGTTCCTCCTGTGCCATCCCATGCTCTCTTCTAGCCCAACCCACCACCCATTGCTCTCCACCCTTCTCCTAGATACAACTAAATGGCGACTGCAGCGCAGAAACGCCAAAGGCACGCTGAATGCAAACGCATCTGTGTCTGGACTGTGCCCAGTAACACAAACCCTGACCTTTTCACCCCAGCATGCTACTCAGCAGAGCACCTCCATTGTCAGAACTTTGGAATCTCATCCACCCACTGCTACCGCACTGCAACACACTACCCGGAAGGAGCATTCCCCTGAACCCACTGCCAGTTCATCTGCACCACAACACCAACCACGCTCACACTGCACAGAGCACCATCTGCACCTACCTACAAGTACGTAACCCGAGACAAGGGTTTCATGCATTCTCCTCAACACCCACTCGCTCAGCAAACACACCACAGAAATCTGGGACATCCTTCACAATGAAGCTCCCTGTCTCATCTTCCTTGCAGGAAAATGGCTGACCCCCAAATCAGCAACCAACATTGCCATGGCTATCCCTGTTGGATACAGATTTGCACACTAAGACCACCAACACAGATCCAGAGGAGGAATCACAAGTATTTTCAAAGACTCCTTCAACTGCACCACATCCACAGAAACCCAAACCCCCTACACAGATGTCAGCAACGTACATGGTAAGAGGAACCCTCATATATCGATTGCAGAGGCCAAGAGCCTCTTTTGCTGACAACATAGCCCACTTCATCAGCACTTTCGCCAGTGACTCCAGAAACGATATTCTACTAGTAGACTTCAACTTCTACCTTGAAAACAAGAATGACTCCATTGCAACCAGACTCTTCAAAAGCATAGAGACCCTGGGACTATCACAAGATGTCACTGAGTCCACACACTTTGCAGGACACACCTTTGACCCTGTCTTTACCATGTTCAACAACATTGAAATCACAGCAACCATACTGCTAACATGGACTGAGAACACCATCATCCAATTCTGTATCAACATTCCCTGCCTAACGAGATGCACCACCACGAATATGGCCAAACCAAGATAGACACCTTGTGCTGAAATCCACCGACAATTTAAACCACATCATTAAAAACCTGGACAAATGGATCACTAAATGGGCTGACTTCCTGGCACCCCAGAAACACAACACACAGAGAAGAATGCGGAAGCAAGCCAGTTGTACAATAATGAACTCCACACAACAAAACAACAATACAAGCAAGTGGAAAGAAAATGGAGGACAAACTTTAAAGATGACAAAAAGACTTCCAAGAGAGCCCTGCGACGCTACCACCAACAAATCAAAGAAACAAAGATGAAGGCCATAGCAAAGCACAAAGACAACAGCTCCAACAGTGGAAAAGAAATCTTTGCAATCATCAAAGACTTCACCTATGTAACCGCCACCACCAACTGCATCACCCCCTTAAAGGAACTATTTGACAACCTCTTGGACTTCTTCAATGAAAAACCATGACCATATACAACAACTTCGACCTGCAACCAAACCCTTACACCATCACCTCCAGCCTACTGTCAAACAGCAAGGGCAAAACCCTGACGGCCATCACATTCACCACAGAAGAAACAGCCAGCATCATTACAGCATCATGAGAGCTGGACGCTCAGGGCCACCTACTGCCCACTGCACCCATCACACCTACATCATGGGAGCACATCCCACACAGTGAAGAACATGGAAGCAAGCAAGCTTGAACAACAAGGAACTCCACACAACAATGAAAAAATCAAGACTGTATACAACAACTTCTACTACCCTCAATAAAACCTATACACTATCACCTCCAGCCTCCTGTCAAACACCCAACGAAAAACCCTGGTGGCCTGAAAAACATTGACCATGGAAGAAACAGCCGGCATCATGAGAGCCATACACTCAAGGGCACCAACTGACTCCTGCACCCACCAAATCTACAGCATGAGAGCCCATCCAATTATAGACGTACTCACCCACATCATGAACACTTCCATCACTACTGAGACATTTCTGGGTGCCTGGAAGCATGTAAAGATCAATGCACTGCTCAAAGATCTCTCAGCAGAAGCTGTGCAACTGGAAAACTGTCACCCTTCACATCGAAGACCAAGAAACTCATCTATGGAGTACCCCAAGGATCATTCAAAGGCCGAACACTATTCAACATCTACCTGACCCCAATGGCTGAAGTCATCAGATCATACAGTATTAACATACACTACTAAACATATGACACCCAGCTCATACACCCTATTGAACAAGGCCTCCACCACAAAAACCAACTATGCCACATGCATGACCCCCGAAACCTCATGGATGAAAACAAACTGCCTCAAGCTCAGCATGGACAATACTGAAGTAGTGATCTCTGGTAAGAAAACGTCCCCTGGGACTCCACACAGTGTCCCACTAACCTCGGACACCCACACAGCCCCACCACCAAAGCAAAAAACCTGAAAACCATTATACACGACAAACTTGGCATGATAGCCCATGTAAACACAGCGACCGCCACTGCTTCTGCATCCTCAAGATGTTACCAAGAAAACAGTCACTCAGGCCTTGATCACCAGCAGACTCCATTACAGCAACACAGTCTATGCAGAAATCCCCATGAATCTGCTGAACCAGCTCCAGATCATTCAAAACATGTCAGCAAGGCTAATACTCAACCTCCCTCCCTGCAAACATATCATCCCACACCTTAGGCAACTACATTAGCTCTCAATTCACAAACACATCCAATTCAAACTTCTCGCACACACTTACAAAGCACTATACAAAACCGGCTGTGCATACCTGAACAAACACATACACTTCTATCCTCTTCACAGACACCACTGCTCAGCCAGACTCTCGCTAGCAAATATACCTCACATCCTCAAAGACACAGGCACAGGACTTTCTTTCTCCTATCTCACCCTGAAAGTGTGTAATGGCTACCCCCTGCACAACACAGCCTCCTCTTTCCATCTCGAGTTCTGCAACAAGATGAAAACCTGGCTCTTTGGTTAACACTCCAGGCATCGTCTGCCTGCCCACTGGCTTAAAGAATGTAGATACCCTTATGGGTGATTAGCGAGCTATACAAATAACATTAACATAAGTTAACATAACATAACATGACATGACATAGCATAACATAACATAACATAGCAGAACATAAAAAACATAACATGACTATAGAGCATACCAGTGGCAACCCACAGCAGTAAATGTCAATTAATATGTAAAACCTGTAGTAGCCTCCACAGTTACAGGTTTATTTATACATTTTGTTCTTTACCTACAGAATGTGCTACAGGAATTGCTTATGTCATCCAAAGGAGACCCTACATTTGTTGCATAGTAGTTACGTCTGTATGATTAGTTTAAATGTGTGAGTGTAAACTTGAAGACTGGTTCAAATAGAAGATGTCACACAGAAGATTAACCAGTATTTTAAGCATGTACCTCCTGTGATTTTTGTACAGAATTTGCATACCTCAAGGGCAGTTTTCAGTCATACCACCTCCCAAGACAATACGCAGTTCCTTGTCTGATTCTGTATTTGAAATGATGCTTGGGAAGGAACTTTCATGCAGGTAATTGTCCAAGCATAACTTGCATAATATGCCTAATTTATGCATTATTCATTAGAACAAGGGGACCCAAAAAGGTAAATGAGGACCTTGGGTAATCGTTTAGTACAGACAACAATGATCCTCAAAAAATATAGGTAATGCAAAGATAAATATAGTTCCGAATCGATGCTATATTCCGGGAGTCCAGCCGGACAACCGATTTAATTATACACAATGAAGAATGCATACATATAGGAACAAATGTACGTGGGACACAGTCCTGTGCCCAAAGTAGAACAAAGACATTAACAAAACAGACAAGGCATTTCAGGCAAGACAGAAAGTTGAGCTTATTCAAAAATGCAATGTTATAAGCTTTTTCAAAATAGCTGTTGCACTTTTTAACACATTGGAGTAACATGCATGCTATTTTTAGAGAGGGTCGACGGCGTTTCGATCCTTTATGTAGGGTGTCAGGATCATCATCAGGACTTAGATGTGTACATGCCTGATTGTAAACGAAATTGCCTGTGGAAAAACAAGATAGATGTGGAGAAGGAGGAATGGGAGGAGAAGAGAAGAAGAAAGAAGAATAAAAATTGAGAGACCAGAATTATAGTAGAACCGCTCGAATCATGCAGTACGAAGAAAAGTTGCACATGATGACATGCGTGGAGAAAAATTCCGCATATGGGAAGTGGGTGAACGGATAAGGAGGCCGGGTGTTGGCTTGTCGTGCGTCACGGGATGCAGGGCATAATTAACCGATCAATGTCGGGCGCGTGGGGTGTAGTGCTGGCAAGAGGGATTGAAAGAGATGGTGGGGGCATAGAAGGGTGATACCTGAGATGTGGAGTGAGAGCATGCGTCTCAAGTGGCCCCGGGTACAATGATCGCTGGAAACGGATTCCGTAAGGGTGGAGGGGTGGAAGGTAATAAACGGCCGAAGGTGGCGATGCTACGTAGTAACTAGGTGAAATGGTGACTAGGTGAACGGACGATGCGGTGCTGGTAGGGGTCTCACCTGTATAAGCGGAAAGACGAAGACCGTACAAGGACGGCAACAACTGCGATGAGGGCTCACAAGAGAATTGCTCGAGGAGAAACCACGATCGGTTCACCGGTAGTAGGAAGTTCCGCTAAAATTAGAGTAGTGCATTAGTGAATGAGTGGATGAAGTGAGCAGACGGGAGGGGGAAGTGGTAATTACCTAGTTTGGCAGTAGATAATCTCCTGGAATGAAAGGGTGAGTCTAAACGATGCTTCAGATGAAGGCGGCGTGGCAATGCACTGTGGAGAAAGACAGCGGTGTGAACATGGTGCTAAAACCTATGTCAAAACCGGAATGAAGGGGAATTGGAGGTGCTTACCAGTGGTCCGCCAGGTCCTGGAGTTCGCAGTGAATCGAGTGACGGGGTGCAGCGCGGGAAGTATCAGTAAATACTGAAAAGGAGTGTGGGAAGACTAGAGCGGTTAAGAGCGGCGCCATCTTAGGTAGAGGCTTTTACAATAAAGAGAAGACAGACTAGAACGGGTTTCTAGCGGGAGTGCGGACCAATACACATATTCTCCGACAACTTATTCAAAAACAAAAAATATTATCGTTTCAGTAAGAGGAAACCTGTAGTGAGGGCAAAAAACACATGAGATCAATGTGGGGACAACGAAGGATTAAAATAATTGGGGACAACGAAGGATTAAAATAATTGCATAGAGGAGCAATAGAGAAGCAACAGACAAATACAATGTGGATGGCACAGAAAAACATCAATGAATCACCGGGTAGGAAGAACAGTAACAGATACATGAGAGTTCAAAAAATGTCAAATGAGTTTAGTCCAATCCTCGCTGCGATTCAGGCCTTGCCTGATGCTGTCAGTGCGGATGATCATTCTAAGTTCTTCTCTGTTCATAATTTTGGCAATGTCACCGCCTCTTGGTGGTTGTTTGATGCATTTGAGCACTGTCCATTTGATGTCGACATCTTTGTGCCCCATTTCAATGAAATGTTCCACAAGGGGGGCATTTGGGGTTCTGCAGCGCACTCTGCTTCTGTGTTGGCCAATTCTTAGTTTGACCTTCTGTGTGGTCTGGCCAATGTAGATCTTGTTGCATGGGCAAGAGATAAGATAAATAACATTGCTCGTATTGCAGTTAGAGAAAGAATTCAAAGTGATAGAAACATTATTAAACATAAAATCCTTTCCTTCCATGGTAGTGCTGCAGACGTTACAGTTGCCACATTTGGCATGTCCAATGAGAGGGTCTAAACCCCAGTGTGCATCAAGAGTAACCATAGGACGAGAGGGAGGTAAAGCGGCCCTAATCAAATGGTCCTTTAGGTTCCGATTCTTGCGGAAGGCAAAGATAGGTCGCTCTACAGAGAGATTACCTGCGTTAACCACGGGCCAGTGATGTAGGATGGACTTACGAATTTGGTTAGACACAGGGGAGAAGGTGGTCACACAGACTAGGCGGTTGGTATTGGTTTTGACTTTGGGAGAGAGTAGAATTTCACGGGGGCAATACCAAGCGCGTTTCTGGGCATTTCTTATCAGTCTTTTGGGGTAGCCACGAGCTTTCAGTTTGTTCGTGAGAGTGAGAGATTCAGAAAAATAGTAATTCTTAGAAAAGCAATTCCGTCTTATGCAGAGAAATTGGGAATATGGCAACGAGTCTCTGAGTGCTCGGGGATGATGGCTTTCGTAACTGAGTAGTGTATTTCTCTCTGTGCTTTTCCTGTATAATTTGGTTAATAACTCACCATCAGAATGATAGATGGTTAAATCTAGAAATGGAATTTGGGACCTGTCATATGTGTTGGTAAAGTTAAGACCTGAACAATTATTATTGAGCCAGTGATTGAATTGAGAGAGTGTAACCTCGTTTTGACGCCATATCAAGAAAATATCATCTATGTAGCGGCGCCAAATAACGATACCTGGAGGAAATGGATTAGTGGTATCAAGAATGGTATTCATTTCCAGGTGATCCATATAGAGGATCGCTAGGTTGGGTGCGAAAATTGCACCCATCGATGTACCCTTGACTTGCTGGTAATAGTCATTCTCAAAAGTAAAAAAATTTCGGATAAGACAAATTTCCAGCAACTGAATAATGAAAAGTGTGGGGACAGGATGGGGACGTGGTCTCGAGTCCAAGATCCCTTGGATCACGAGAAGTGCAGGGGTTTGTGGGATATTGGTGTAGAGAGATTCCACATCCATGGTGCAGAGTATTTCATGGGAGGGATCGAAGGGGTGGTGTTCAATAAGGTTTATCATTGCCATGCTATTTCTGATGTAGCACTGAGTAGATGGCACAAAATCTTTGATAAAATGGTCAATGTATTGACCCAGGGGTTCCAAAATAGATCCACATCCAGAAACTATGGGGCGGCCGGGTGGGTTTGTCTGATTTTTGTGGACCTTTGGTAAGGTATAAATGACTGGTGTGCGGGGTGATTTCACATTGAGGAATAAGAATTCTTTTTGATTCAGGAAGCCTTCCAATTTAGCCTCTGTGGTAATTTGTAGAATGAGTGTTTGTAACTCTTTGGTAGGGTTCGTGGGTAGTTTGCAGTAGTGATCGGTATTAGATAATTGGCGTTGTATTTCTTCTGTGTATGCTATTCTTTCTTGAAGTACAATGCCACCACCCTTGTCGGCAGATTTGATGATTAAGGAGTCGTTACTTTTGAGGGAAGTGATGGCTTTCTTTTCAGGAAGGGAGATATTGTAGGGAATGAAACGTTTCTTTGATTCCAAATTAGATAAGTCGTTAAGAACCAGTTTTTCGAAAGTGATTATTTCACTAGGAAGCATATTAATGGAGGGTGAGAAGGTAGAAAGAGCTCTGAAGGGCGTATTGGAGATGGTGGGGGGGGGATGGATTTAGAAGAAAAAATGTATGTAGACGCAGACGTCTAAAAAACCTGAGTAGTTCGGTATGGAGTTCCAAGAAGTTGGGGTGAGTGGTGGGGACAAAAGATAATCCTTTACTAAGCAGTGATAGCTCGGGGTCTGAAAGTTGGTGTTGTGACAGGTTAAAGATGGGTATTTGTTTAAAAATCTCCCCAGTTACCATTGATAGAACTTTTGGCGGGTTTGGCGCTCCCCCGGTGGATTGTACCATCTCTGGGGTTGTTTGACACGACCACGTCTGGGTGGTTCGTTCTGGCCTCTTCCTAAAAAATTACTGCTTGGGTTTGCGAAGCTAGGACCAGGGGTACGGTTTGATGAGCTAGTACCTTCACCTGCGTCGGAGTTATCTGATGATTCAGCTGATGTATCTGAAAAACCAACCAAATTATTGCGTCTATTGAAACGGCCCCAGGGCCCCAGGCCCTCATCGCAGTTGTTGCCGTCCTTGTACGGTCTTCGTCTTTCCGCTTATACAGGTGAGACCCCTACCAGCACCGCATCGTCCGTTCACCTAGTCACCATTTCACCTAGTTACTACGTAGCATCGCCACCTTCGGCCGTTTATTACCTTCCACCCCTCCACCCTTACGGAATCCTTTTCCAGCGATCATTGTACCCGGGGCCACTTGAGACGCATGCTCTCACTCCACGTCTCCGGTATCACCCTTCTATGCCCCCACCATCTCGTTCAATCCCTCTTGCCAGCACTACACCCCACGCGCCCGACATTGATCGGTTAATTATGCCCTGCATCCCGTGACGCACGACAAGCCAACACCCGGCCTCCTTATCCGTTCACCCACTTCCCATATGCGGAATTTTTCTCCACGCATGTCATCATGTGCAACTTTTCTTCGTACTGCATGATTCGAGCGGTTCTACTATAATTCTGGTCTCTCAATTTTTATTCTTCTTTCTTCTTCTCTTCTCCTCCCATTCCTCCTTCTCCACATCTATCTTGTTTTTCCACAGGCAATTTCGTTTACAATCAGGCATGTACACATCTAAGTCCTGATGATGATCCTGACACCCTACATAAAGGATCGAAACGCCGTCGACCCTCTCTAAAAATAGCATGCACGTTACTCCAATGTGTTAAAAAGTGCAACAGCTATTTTGAAAAAGCTTATAACATTGCATTTTTGAATAAGCTCAACTTTCTGTCTTGCCTGAAATGCCTTGTCTGTTTTGTTAATGTCTTTGTTCTACTTTGGGCACAGGACTGTGTCCCACGTACATTTGTTCCTATATGTATGCATTCTTCATTGTGTATAATTAAATCGGTTGTCCGGCTGGACTCCCGGAATATAGCATCGATTCGGAACTATATTTATCTTTGCATTACCTATTTTTTGAGGATCATTGTTGTCTGTACTAATTTATGCATTAAGCATATTGCACATGGAAAACAATTATGAAGTTTCGATCAACCCTAAAAGTTCACCCTCCACTGTACCTATCCCCAGTGGCATTTCATTGTAAGTAAGTGTTAGAAATTGGGCTTCTGACTGGGGTGTGCACCCTGGGGAAGCAGCAACCACAGTCCAAGCAGGTTAAGGCACCAGCAAACTCCAAATTAACCTGTACTCATCCTCTGGTAGCTTAGCACAAAGCAATCAGGCTTAATTTGAAGACAAAGTGCAAAGTATTCATTACACTTTAAACAGTAAAACCAGTGAAAAAACAGCACAAAAAGATCCCACACCAAGTTAGAAACATAGAGCTTAATTTAATGAACAATGCAAGACCAAAACGCATAAAGCACCAACCAGGGCTTTGTTGTTGCACTTGACAGAGTTAAATCCAAAAGTTCAAGCTGACTGCGATAGAGCGTGGGTCAGATACAGGGGCCAGCTTTGGCCCACTGCAAGAACCTGGTTTGTGTCGACAACAAGATGAGAGGTGGTGGCAAAGTCATGCGTCATCGTCGAAGACGAGGTGCAGAGGTGGCGATGTGTCATGGACGATCCACGGGATTTAAGCTGTGCACAGTTGAAGATGCGCCAGAAATTAAGTTGATGTGCTGTGCAGTCCGCAATGCGTTAAAGATGATCCTTGCAGCAATATGTCGTCTTTGATGGAGATACACCAGTTTTGAACCACATCACAGCGTTGATGCATGGATTTTTGCTGGAGGTGTACTTTATACCAACTTCCAAAGCCCCAGAACTGGGTGGGCACCACTTGGTGGGGCAATACGCACAGTTGGCAGAGACCAGGTGCTGTAGCAGAGTGACTGGAAGTCTTTGATGTCCCAGAGACTTAAGAGCAGGAGGCAAGCCAGCAAGCTCTTGGAGTCCCACTCTGGGTTCTGGGTGATGTGGGTCCAGTCATTCTCACCCAGGGAAGGAGGGCAGCAGGCCAGAACAGCAGAGCAGAAGTCCAGCAGCGTAACAGTCCAGCAGAGTGGCAGTCCTTGCAGCTGCACAGCAGTCGTTCCTCCTGGCAGAGTATCCATAGGTCCAGAAGTGTACTAGGTTGGTGGTGTCACAAATCCAGTACTTATACACTGTTGGGCCTTTGAAGTGGTAGACAATTCAAAGAGACGTCTTTGAAGTGCACATAGTCCCTGGCCTTCCTGTCCTGGCTCCACACTCACTACAGGAGGGTATGCAGCCCTTTGTGTGGGGCAAGACACAGCATAGTCAGGTGTAAGTATGCGGCTGTGTCCGGTTTTTCCCTTCCATCTTGTCTAGGATGGGCTATCAGGATGTGAATGGCCCATCAAGTCACACCTAAGCTCCCTTTGTGTGGCTGTCTAGAGGGAGTGCACAACACTCAGCTGTCACCCACCTAGACATGAATTCAGAGACAGGCAGCAGGCACCAAATGGTTAAAGTAAGAAAATGCCAAAGTTTTAAAAGTGGCATTTTCGGAATCACAATTTAAAATCCAACTTCACCATGAGTGGTGATTTTAAATTGTTATTCCAGAGACACATACTTTGGGGTCCAATCTCTTCTCAATTGGGAATTACACTTATAAAATGTAATAAGTAATCCCAATGTTATTCTGTGGGAGAGGTAGGCCTTGCAGTAGTGAAAAAGAAATGTAAGAGTTTTTCCCTACTAGGACATGTAAAACTTAAATGTGCATGTTCTGCATTTTAAATACAATGGACTCTGACCTGGGCCTGTCCGGGGCCTACCTTAGGGCTGGCTTATGTATATCAAAAAGGACGGTTTGGGCCTGGCAAGAAGGTTAACTTACCAGGTCGACATAGTAGTTTCAAACTGCACACACAGGCTCTGCAGAGACAGATCTGAAACATGTTTAAGGGTTACTTAAGTGGGTGGCAAAATTAGTCCTGCAGGCCTACTAGTAGCTTTTACTTTACAGGCTCTGGGCATATGTAGTGCACTTTTCTAGAGGTTTCTAAGTAAATTTAATATGCCAATTGTGGATAAGCCAATGTTGCCATGTTTTAAGCAGAGAGCACATGCACTTTAGCACTGGTTAGCAGTGATAAAGTTCCCAGAGTCCCAAAGCCAACACAAAATAATTCATTCAGCAAGTTGGGGAAGAGGAAGGTAAAAGGTTTATGGATCACCCTGCAGAAAGGGCTATACCCAACAGTATGTCTGTTGTATTTGTGTGGTGCTAGCCTAGCACAAGGTCAAAAGCAACAATACAAGCAACTGAAGAGGTAACGTGGTTCTTTTTCTTTGTTAGAGGGTTATTTCCAGATAGATCAATAGAGGTTAGTTTATGGTATTTTATTGCCTTATATCTCAAAGGTCCTCGTTGGATAGCAAAGGATATTTTAGTCTGAAAATGTTTTATTGAAGAAATTAACCCCTTCAGCGCGGAGCGAATTACCGCGCTGTGCTGAAGGTTCTATTGAGCGGGCGGGGCCGTGACGGAGCGGTTCCGTCATGCGCACAGCGCAACCGACGCACATGACGGAACCGCTCCGTCACGCGCATTGAAGGGGTTAAAGTGAAATATAACTATGCTGCAAATGAGCTAAAAAAACACAGCAGCATAAGAACTACAATCAATAACTGATGAAGGACTGACTACCTATTACATTTGGAAAAAATACATGTAGAGTAATGCTGTAAAGGAAGTGTTACAGACAAGCAATTAGTATGATAATAAAGGAAGAATTATATAAATTTTACACAAAAGGAGAACACAACATGCGGAAAAGGAAGGAAAAGAAAAAATAGAAAAGACATTAAAATGCCAAAAGGAGAGCATTCTAATTGAACAAAAGAATGATAAATATATACTTTGGAAATCAATATTTCAAAAAGTATGTATACAAGATTACAACAGTGATTATTGTTAAAACAAACAATATGAATTAGCATCACACAATAATCTCAATGAGGTTTCTAAAGATATTCATTTATTATAAACATTAAGAATATATTCACCCAAGGTCTGGATAGAAAGAACATAAGTAAAAATAGTTTTATTCTGTCAACATTTTAAATTAAACCTTGAAGCTGAAATATTTGCCAGGTTAGTCAGTCAGTCAAACAAGCTTTATTCGATTTAAATAAATCATAAAAGCACATTGGCCAGGTCAATTTTATGATGATTACAAATAGCATTAGACCAAGCATTATATACAATCTCAGTACAATACTTTCAATTAGAAGTCAAGTGCTGGAACGCAAATCAATTTGTATTTCAACATAATTTCCCTTCATTACAGAACCACACTTCCTAAGATAATATTAGGGAGTAACAGCTGAAAAATAGCACTCATATCATTACTAACAAGTTTCTAAAACTGGTCCAGGATCAATGGACATATAGACATTTGTAAATTATATGGATCAAGTCAGTTCTTGGTTCTTAAAATATCCAACAACTTCATGTAAAGTATTATGAGATTTGGGCAACATGAACAAGCTATTATATAGAAATAATAAAATTAGTTTGGAAGAAACAGCTTTTGATGTTGAGTGGCCTTGGCCTCTACTTTGATTCAAAGTAAAGTTGGTCAATTAATGCTTAGATCACTTTCTCATTTTGCTTTTTTATGGCATATAGAATTTTTTACCATAATTCTTAGGTCTGGTGTGACAGCACAGTTGTCCCCAGACATTATGTGATCAACCTAAACAAGAATTTAAGAAGTACAGACAGGAGAGGGGCTTTGGCTCCACCCACATGCTGCTAGCCTGGAGTACATGTGTTGATTTGACAGAGGTTGTGGGTTGCCACAAAAAAATTGCTTGCCCTTCACACACCTGTGATCATTTTGTTTATTTATCCAGTTGCCTGAACTTCAACTCTCGTGGGCACACACATGCACTCTAATGTTTTAAAAGAGTCTTAGAAAACTTAGATAGTTTATGGTGTTTGTTTTTCTGCAATGCTGATGGGAAGTGGGTAGTTATTAACTTTAGAATTCAGAGTGAAGTTTTGTGTTTGAGAGCCTATTGCTACACTAATCGTTTAGGTCTGCTTGGATGGTGAAACTGTCCAGTAGCCTTATGTCATCAACAAAATAGAGATTTCAAAGTCTTACTGAGAGAGGAGCATAGGCCCCATCATTTTGGTTCCCTTACTACAGGCTTTGATTTCATCAGAATTGTATACTTCCACTAAAGAGATGACTTGCTATGCACAGTTTAGTTTGTGGCAATGTTAATTCTTAACTCAGCACGACTTAGTTAGTTGTGGTGCCAGCCAGTGATCATGTTCTCGGCCTGATCTGTTTATTATGAAATGTGATGAAAGCACTAGTCCTGAAAAGCATATGTTAAAGTCGATAGGCATTTAAGGATTGATTGTTATTACTCCCCATCAACGCCTGCTGATAGTATTTAGTTACATAGAATCTCACAGTTTATTGTAGTAGGCAATGGTTTTGTTGATGGTGACTGAGTGTGACACACTGTGGATATAGGAGGTTTGCTCCATGAGAATCCTTGTTAGGTCGTCTTAGGAAAGATTGTGCTTTGCTTAGCCAACTTTAAGTCAAGTCAAGTCAAGGAAGCGTTATTCGATTGTAACCAAACAATCATAAAAGCACGATGGCAGCATTTCACAAATGTTAAAATTCATATAAAATTCATTTAAGCAAGTTAATTAAAATTCATTGAAGAAATAAGACATTATTAAACTTCACAGGCTTTCCTGAAATTTAAAACAAAAACATTTAAGAAAAAGATAATTGTTTTCTTAGAAACAGAACTTTTTTCAAAAAAGTTACCATCCTAAAAACAATATGTACATTGTCTAGTTGTTGTAATGCCAGAAGGGCGGGTCGACATTGACGAAGCCCAAACCATTTTAACACGGGGACTATACACATTCTCCTGGCGTTAGAATAACATTTCCAAAAAGAATAACATGAATCGAGGTCTGCTTAGAGATTTTATCACAAGGGCACAACTGTAAGACTTGGGACCAGTCGTTCGCTTTGGGCAGAGTAACTAATCTATAAAAAATTCCCAAGCGGAAGCAAGTTAAAAGGAACCTATCAAAATCACTCAGGACCAAGGTGAGGTAGGGTTGTATATTAAAAGTAATTAAAATCAACTGGTTGTGTAGGACTGTAGGTTTTGCAATTTGAGTTGATAGTCTGGCGGTGGCTAGTAGAGACAAGCCCTTTGCTTTTAGTTCCTTCCTAGTTATTTCCCTGATGTTGCTGGGATTAGTGAAGTACTCTGGATGGTCAAGATCTTGAAAAACGCTTCGAACATAGCTTATCCATAGGATCTTCATGGACCCATCCAGTTTCAAAACATCCATAACGATGTCTCTGTTTAGTTTTGTCTCTTCCTTTGTCCAGAGTCCGTGCCATAACAGCACAGGCTCAAGTTGTATTAGATCTGAAACAAAGGAGAGGCCCAAGTCCGCATGAAAAATACTCGTGGAAGTGCCATTCATGACAGATAAGATGTATTTTAGAAAAGAGTTTTCTACTCTTTGAATGGGAAGCAGATCAACTGGTCCCCAGACCCCAGTCCCATAAATTGCAGCTGAGACACATTTAACTTTATATATTTTGATAAGCTCCTCAGGTGATCTTTAGCCAAGTTTAATTGCAAAGGCTCTAAGGGCAGATGTAGTGCGCAGTAATGCCAATTTTTTTGCCGACACCGCCTGTGACCATGAGTCATTGTGGGCAAAAAGAATGCCCAAGTATGAACATTTCTTTGTGACCCCGATCTTTTGTCCTGACACAAACATATCTTTAGGTTTTTTTATGCCATTACCGCAACGCATAATAAAAGGCTGAGAGGAATTAATTCTTAGGCCTAGCTCATTCATGAATTTGGAAAAGCTATCCAATACCCTCTGCAGTCCTATATTAGTACAGGACATCAGAACCGCATCATCTGTGTATAGGAGGGCTGGAATAGGTCGTCCCGCCACTTGGGGGAAGTCGTGATTGTCATTTAAAAGGGCCTCTCCCAGACCATTTATGTTCAGATTAAAAAAAATGGAGCAAGGATACAACCTTGCTGACTCCGCTTTTGATCGGGAAGGGAGCCGAGCGTTCACCCTGCAGGCCACAGCGCACTCGTGCATTGGCATCACTATAGAAGCGTTTAAGAAAATAAATAATCTGTGGATCGACCCCCATCACTTTTAAAATTGACCATAGTTTGTTATGAATCACGCAATCAAATGTGGCTGTGAGGTCAACAAAAGCTAAAAATAGATTCCCCACCTTGGCCCTAGTGTATTTACCAACTAAGAGAGACAGGTTCAGACCCTACTCAACGGTTCCTACACCGTCTCGAAAGCCATATTGCAGGTCCGACAGAACAGAGTTCTCCTCCGCCCACTCCTGGAGGCATTCCAGAGTTATTCTGCCTGCTACTTTTGTTGTGGTATCTAATAGTGAGATGGGCCTATAGCATGTCGGATCCTGTCTGTCCCCCTTTTTAAAAATGGGGACAATAGTTGATTCTACCCAAGTAGGTGGGAAGTCGGATTTGCAGCTAGCATTTAGAGCTTGTGTCAAGAGAAGTCCCCACAAGGTAATATCAGATTTAAACAAGTCTATTGGTACCCCATCGGGACCAGGTGCCTTACCACCCTTACTAACTGACAGGGCTCGCTCTACTTCATCCAAAGTAAACATTAGTGCATTCGCTTGAGAGAGGAGGTTCAAATTGCAGGTATCCTGGGTGGGACGGTCCGTCAGAGCATGATTTCCCGTGCCCTGATAGACCATAGTGAAATGTTTAATCCATTGCTCCTCAGTTATTGCTATTTCATGTGATGGGCTGTCCTCTCTAGACAGGAAAGGGGCCCTAACAATTCTCCAAAAAGCCACGCTATCATTGAGCAGTGACGCAGTGAGTAATGCATCCCACAACTCCTTCTTAATAGTGGCTTTCCTATCCCTAATCGCTAGTTTGCATGCATCTCTGGGGATTGTCTGCTTTGCCTGGGACTAGTGAACTGTTCTCGTTGCTGTCTTGGATCGCTAGAGCTGGGACTCTACCTGCTTCAACGCCGCTCCTCGCCGGACCCGCTGCGCGGGTCCCGCTTCGTCCTTCCTGCCTGCGGTGACCCTGCATGTTGTGAGGACCTTTGGGGCATCATTGTTGCTGTTGGCGCGTGTGTGGGGAATATCAGGGCTGCGAGCTGACCCACAGGGACTCATAGTACCAGGAGTCCCTGCGTGAGGTCGAGACCCGCAACACCTGGGTCGCTCTCCCTGCCTGCCCCGCCCCTCCCTCAGCAAATAAGTGCCTGCAGCCGTGTAACACCACTGGGATTGTCTGCTTTGCCTGGGACTAGTGAACTGTTCTCGTTGCTGTCTTGGATCGCTAGAGCTGGGACTCTACCTGCTTCAACGCCGCTCCTCGCCGGACCCGCTGCGCGGGTCCCGTTTCGTCCTTCCTGCCTGCGGTGAACCTGCGTGTTGTGAGGACCTTTGGGGCATCATTGTTGCTGTTGGCGCGTGTGCGGGGAATATCAGGGCTGCGAGCTGACCCGCAGGGACTCAAAGTACCAGGAGTCCCTGCGTGAGGTCGAGACCCGCAACACCTGGGTCGCTCTCCCTGCCTGCCCCGCCCCTCCCTCAGCAAATAAGTGCCTGCAGCTGTGTAGCACCACTGGGATTGTCTGCTTTGCCTGGGACTAGTGAACTGTTCTCGTTGCTGTCTTGGATCGCTAGAGCTGGGACTCTACCTGCTTCAACGCCGCTCCTCGCCGGACCCGCTGCGCGGGTCCCGCTTCGTCCTTCCTGCCTGCGGTGACCCTGCGTGTTGTGAGGACCTTTGGGGCATCATTGTTGCTGTTGGCGCGTGTGTGGGGAATATCAGGGCTGCGAGCTGACCCGCAGGGACTCAAAGTACCAGGAGTCCCTGCGTGAGGTCGAGACCCGCAACACCTGGGTCGCTCTCCCTGCCTGCCCCGCCCCTCCCTCAGCAAATAAGTGCCTGCAGCCGTGTAGCACCACTGGGATTGTCTGCTTTGCCTGGGACTAGTGAACTGTTCTCGTTGCTGTCTTGGATCGCTAGAGCTGGGACTCTACCTGCTTCAACGCCGCTCCTCGCCGGACCCGCTGCGCGGATCCCGCTTCGTCCTTCCTGCCTGCGGTGACCCTGCGTGTTGTGAGGACCTTTGGGGCATCATTGTTGCTGTTGGCGCGTGTGTGGGGAATTTCAGGGCTGCGAGCTGACCCGCAGGGACTCAAAGTACCAGGAGTCCCTGCGTGAGGTCGAGACCCGCAACACCTGGGTCGCTCTCCCTGCCTGCCCCGCCCCTCCCTCACCACTTACCTTATTACTGGCCTCTGTTCCCGCTGCGCGGGAGCGCGCGGGAGCGCCCGGGGCGAAGCCCGGGCAAAGGGCGGGCCGTCTGAGGCCGAAGGAGGCCGGGCTGGGCCGTGTCTCTTTCGCCCGAACAGGGCTGCTTGTCCGTATACTTTACAGCTGTCAGGAAGTATTATGGCTTTAAGTCCCACTGTTGGTATATCATTGCTAGCAGGGGGATCGAACCAAGGGACCTTAGATGGTTACTTTACTAGGACTTCTCTAGAAGCTGATAGGGAGCAAGCACTGGTTGAGCGACTAATCGAGCGTCGTCGCTCGATTGAATCCATGAAGGGTAGACGCCCATCCTTAGACCCCCTGCAATTGATTGTTTTACCTCCTCTGAGTATCCTTAGCTCATCTGAAGGCCCTGATGTTTCTCGATTAGACGGCACCCTTGTGCTTTTCCGCGAAAAATCTCCCCGTACCTGACTTAATTGTTCCTTCGTCTCCCATTCCTGTACTCCCTGTTAGCGGCCCAATCACAGTGGTGGCGATCCATCCTGAGCCACGTCCAATAGGTGCAGGGACCGCACAGATGGATAGAGCTAGGAAAAAAGCGACTCCTAAGGTGCAGGGGCCCCCTCCTAGAAAAAGGAGAATGAGGGGGGGTGAGCAACCTAAAGTCAAATTTAGTCACTTAGACTTTGGCAAAGCGCCCAAATCTCCTGTATTGCCCTTAGATAAGCCAGCAAGTACATCCCTACAGACACAATCCACGGGAAATGAGGTAGTTTCTTCTGCTCTCCTAGGTGGTATAGAGCAGCAAATTAAATCCCTCATGTTCCCGATCAAGCAAACACTAGATAGGTTGGAGCAAAGGTTAGGAACCCTAGAGCAAACTATTGCTGTTATTACTGGGTTGTTAAAAACTTATGAGAAATCGACATTGCCCTCTCCAGCTCCCGCAGAACCTGATGTTATTAGTACTACTCGCAGCAAAGAGGTAAATAAAACCACTAAATCCATCGTTAGTGTTAAGCAGAAGGCCCCGCCCAAAATTATCGAGCAGCCTGCACAGAATGATGGTAGAGTAGTTGCGGGGGGGCATAGTATTCTCCACCCAAGACCTGATAGCAATAGAGGGGTTTGTAATGTTCAAATAATGACTATGGAGCACAATGGGCGTTCAGTCGAGTTACCCCCTGAATCAGTACCATATGTGGTAGTCCTTACTGGAGTTCCCGCGTTAGTAGAAGGCAAAAGAGAGAGTTTCTTCCAGCTAAAGCATAAAGTTATGCATTGGTTGGCTCAGAATAGACCTCTCCCTTGCAATATCGATGGCGAGATCTTGCATGTTCGGCGCCTCCAATGGTTAGGTCGCAGGGTTAAGGACCTACAGGGGGATATTATTATTGTCAACTTTAGAGAGCAGGGAGTTGTTAGGCATATATTAAACTGGTCCCCGGGGAGTGGAAGTAATCTTATCACTCCCTACGACCTAACGTATTTCTATCCAAGACCCCTGGTGTGTCCCCCAGTGAATTCTGGGATCTTAGTTTGTGATAGACCTAGTCATCATCCCACACCCCGAAGCAATTGGCCTGTGCCCCATGCACTGTACCCCTTGGCCATTAATAGATCATTTGGGTGGCACAATACCCCACCGAGTCATTGTGGTCCTAGATGGAGAGGTAAACCAGGCCCACTGACCCCTTCGACCCCCTTGGACGTGTCAAATAGATTTAATGCCCTCTCGGGTATGAGCGATTGTGACTGACAGTCAGGGTCCTTAGGGTATTCCATACCTGCCTCCACGGAAGTGGAGGGATTGGCTGACTGTGGTAATACCCCTAAGACACCGATACCCGATCAGGGATTGTACTCTCCAGTGGCCATCCAATCTCCTAATCGACCCACACTAAGCAATCCAGTAGTGGTAGCGGAGGTTGTGAATTCAGTGCTTCCTGTATAAAGAATTCTGCACATGTACAGGGAGGGTCGGATGGTAATGGACTGATGATGGGGGTTATGAGTTGGAATATAGCGGGCATCTGTAGGAACCTGGATCTCCCCGAATGGCACTTACAGGTAGAACAGCACTGCATCTGCATCTTCCAGGAAACTTGGAGCCTTGAACCTGTTTATAAAGTTGGGTATTCTACATATTATCTGCCTGCCCTTCAGTCACCATCCGGGAGGGGCCGGCCTTCGGGGGGACTCCTCATCTGGGTGGATATCTCCCTGGGGTGTAGTATTACACAGAAGCATAGTGGCTCAATGGACATTCTTAGAATCTCACTGAAAGGCCCAGGATCTAGGGGGCACCTAGAGATTCTGAATGTGTATGCCAGAGGTACTAGAGGTAGCTCTCTTTCCCCCACTATAGTGTCACTGGAGAAAGTCTTAGATGAGTGTGGTGAGGATGCCAAAGTCATGATTGCAGGAGACTTGAACTGCACGTTCGAACCCCTTGCCGCAGAAGATATTCTGGGTGTGTTAGAGGATGATGCGAGGAGGGGAATTCCAGCACTATCTGCTGAGCCGATAAAGAGATGGTCAGAGAGGGCGACTCAGCTAAATTCTATGACCTTGGAGTACGGCTTGCGAGCAGTTAATGGAAGAACCACCTCTGACCCATTGGGCAGTCATACATACAACAGGGTTAACCACTCTTCCCGGATTGACTACATCTTGCTTGATTTTGATCTTTGGCAGTCTGTTGTGGATATGGCTGTAGTACCTACCACAGATAGCGATCACAATTTCCTTTCGCTTTCTCTAAGGCACCTATGGTTAAACAATAGTACCCCAACCCTATCACCAGTCAAAAGGACAACATCGGACGTCACTCTGTCTAATTGTGGTAGGCGCCTCAAATGGCGGAAAGTAGCCTCTGATGCACCAAAATTACAGGCTATAGATCAATTTTTGGAAACCACACTAAGCGAGATGGCAACAATCTCTTTAGATCAATCTGCCTTACCCAGGATTACGCTGATGTTCCAGGAGACTATCAACTCGATTGGTAATTTCTTCAAGGCGCAAGCACGTGTAGGTAGGCCGGAAGGCCACCCCAGGTCAAAAGAAAAGCAGGGGTGGTATACGTCAAAATGTAGAGAATTGAAGGCGTGCCTCATTCAAGCTGTTAGGACAAAGTCGCAGCCCCTTGTGCTGCAGGCTAGAGCAGAATACAAACGAGTGATTGGGATTGCAAAAAAGGAATGGGGAGACGCATACTGGCAAACCCTTAGAGAAGCAAGCATCGGGCGGGATGCAGCCCGTTTTTGGAATACTATTAGGGAAAGGAACAGACCTGATAGTAATTTTATAACGTGCAATATAACTGGTCAGGCCTGGTTCGAACACTTTACTAACTTGTATTCGAACCATCAAGAGGCTTTTGCCCCCCCTACATCCTATGGACCCCTAGTACCCATGGGAAATGAAATAGTCTCCCCATTCACAATCAAAGAAGTAGAACACGCTATTAGGTGTATTGTGCCCCAGAAAGCAGCGGGACCCGACGGAGTTCCGGGGGATCTGCTGCGTTCAAACCTGCAGAGGTGGGGGAAGCTTATTCATTTTCTGATCAGTGCAATCGACAAAGGAGCAGCCATTCCCGACTCTTGGAAGGGGGCAGAGGTTGTCCCTATCTTTAAGAAAGGTCGGAGGGACGACCCTGCCAATTACCGACCAATAAGTCTATTGGATTCAACCCAGAAGGTTGTGGGAAAGGTGGTCCTAGAAAGAATCCTCCAATGGATTAACGACGAAGAGATTCTGTCGGACTATCAGGCTGGTTTTAGGGCTGGAACGGGCACGATATAGCAGGCCTTCAGGCTTTTACTACTATACTGGAAGGTGGTAGTGATAGGCGGAGGCAGTCTTTATTTGGCATTTATTGACCTGAAGACTGCCTTCGACCTCGTGCCCAGAGGACAGCTATGGGGCGTGTTAGCTGAAATGGGGATTCCACCAAACATCCTCTCTATCTTAGTGCGCCACGATGGCAACTACGCACAGGTGCGCTGGGGTACTGATAGCCAGAAAACTAGCAGGATCCCAGTGGCAAAAGGGGTGCGCCAGGGCTGCGTCCTGGCTCCCACCCTTTTTTCAACCTTCGGACGCACCATCATTGGCAGGCGAGAGAATTCCCACCCTTCTCTTTGCTGATGATACGCTCCTAATCTCAAAAAGCTCGGTGGGCCTACAGAGACTCTTAAACAACTTTCAGACCTTCTGTGACCAACGGGGCCTAGTAATAAATACAAACAAAACGAAGTACTTGGTATTAAATCCCCCCAAAAAATTAGGCCGTCCCCCTGTCCTTAGTGAAACCTCTCTGGAAAGGGTCACTGTTTTTGACTACCTAGGGATCCGTATCACAGATTCCATGCAGTGGACCCCTCATATATTAAAAATTACTCTTAACCATAAAAGGGTTACAGGGGCACTCGTCAGAGAGCAGAGATCTTCTTCGACCAAGCCTATTGCCCATGTTTTGGATATCTACAGGGCAAAGGGAGTTAGTTCCGCTTTGTATGGCGCTGAACTTTGGGGTACTTCTAACATCAGCGCCCTAACTAGGTCTGAGAATAAGTTCCTAAAATGCATTATGTCTCTCCCGGACAGTACACCTACATTACCCCTCCTTTTGGACCTTGGTTGCCAGCAAATTAGCGATGTAGCAAGATTGCGTCCACTGCTCTTATGGGCCAGGCTATGGCGCGTCTCCGAACTCGCTAAGTATGCTAAAGGCCTAGCAGAGGTGATGTCTATGGTAGGCTGGTGTAGGATCAGATGGCTTACTGATGTCAAGTCTATGCTTGGCAAACTAGGCCTTAGTGAAGCTTGGGAAAATAGGTCTTCCCCTCCGAAAGCAGCCTTGAAATCCTTATATTGGAACTGGGTTAGAAGCAGAATTTCCATGGATTCTTCTCATGGTAGGCTCACAGAGAAGTTTTTAGTGCATAAGGATTCACCCTGCCTGGAGCTCTACCTGGATTTGGTCTGGAAGCCATATGACCGGGCTCTTTATTTTAGATTTAGAGTGGGGTCCCTCCCTGTGCGCGCCCTAACATCTAGCTGGAAACCGCCTTAACAGACAGTTGCGTTTTGTCCCTTCTGTAGTACTCCCAAAGAGTCAATTGAACATTTTTTGTTTGTTTGCCCGGCCTATGCTTGCCCAAGGCAAACGTGGCTTAAGCCCGTGTGTAGGGCCTTGGGCACCAGGCATTCATCTGTGGCACTCCGAATCTTAATATCAGATACCCGGCCCTTGTATGTTTTTAGCCTTGCGAAATTTCTGTCATGGGCTTGGTCGATCAGGACAAAACGGCTGTTAATTACTGTTTAACTGGTGACTTTTAATCGTCTAATTGCTTGACAACTAGTTTTATTTTTACTTTGTGTTGCTTTTATGATGTAACAATCGAAATAAAGCTATTAAACAAACAAACAAAGCATCTCTGGCCGCCTTTACCTCAGTGTTATTTCTTGGGGTTTTATGTAGTACCCTTTTTAAATAGGAATAGGCTTGAGTGCACCTAGAATCAAACCATCCTTTATTGGGGCCCTTTGATGTTTCTGCGTTTGGTTAAAGACTCTCTAATGGCATTCGAGATAGCCTGAAATAAAGCTAATATAACTTCTGAGGTGGCTATATCATTCAGGCATATCTCTATCTCTAGTTTAGTTTTGCCCACCACTGATTTGATCAGAGCATCTTGATCCACCATAGTCCAACGCAAGGAATACCCATTGGTGCTCATTATAGCTAGGTTACCTGGCAAGTAATTGTTCTTTTTAGTTCTTGATGTTATGTTGGACGGAAATGAGAATACTAGGCAAAGAGGGAAATGATCGCTAAGGGAATTTTCAGACACATAAAAAGAATGGAGAGTGTGTGCGTGGCTGTTAGAGACTAAAACATAATCAATAGTGGAGCAAAGGCCCCTACCATTGAATGTGCATGGCATGGAAGCAGGGGTTGGACACATTTCATTAGCAAATCCCAGGTCAAGGGTGAAAATAAGCTCGTTAAATTGTTCCCCCAAAGCTGAATGTCGGAAATGGGATACGCATGTCCCTTCGTCGTTTAGCGCTTCACATAGTTTATCTCCAGCATTCGCACATAGGGTACAGTTAAAATCACCGGCCAAAATCAACATTAAATCTTTACATCTGCCTATATTTTTTTGCGTTTTTAACATATTATTAATCACAACTCTCGCATTGTCAGAAGAAATATTATTGTATAAATTAATGACTACCAACGAATGCATAGAATCTTGGTCCAGTATAACTAGTTGATAATACTTATCGTGTGCATACAGTGTTATATTTTTAAAGTTTATAATACTCGATATGTATGTGCAAAGGCCACCCTTAGCCCTACCACTCAAACTGCTGGCGTATGGTAAGTCCTATAACTGTTCAGGTGAACCGCCTCCTTAATCCAGGTCTTCTGAAAGCACAGGATCTCAAACTGGCTAATCAATAAAGGATTATTTACCTTGGCGGATATACCAGCAATTTTCCAAGAAAGAACATTGCAAAGGTCAGATTTACTACTCACAGGATATTTAACTTTATCTATCCTGTTTACATCCTCTGGTATGTTATTAGGGGGTAGAGGAATATTTAGGGGAACCAAGGTATCATCAGATGGTGTAATCTTCCCCTCTAACTTTTTTTGAACCTCTTGACTAACACAAAGCTTGGAGCGACTGGGAGACAGGCCTGCTAAGTCCTCTCTGGGAGGGCTGAAAGATCGTCCCGCACTAAGCCCTTCCATGACAGAATTTGTAGGTACTCGAATTCCCGTGTACAGTCAATCTATGTCCTCCAATGAGCGCAAAGCATCAAAGCGATTAGACACTGGGATTAGGAATCTAGGCTCCCTGAAACCCCTCGAATAGCCTCCCAATGGAAGTAGTACCTTGTGGTTCAAAGGGGTTCGGTGGTTTATAAAAGTAGCCTAATGGTAAGATGTGTATGTCACTAGGATTGAGGGGCCCATCATTACTCCTCTCCAGGATTGTGCGCACCAGAGGAGGTGAGCTAAAAGTTAACACAACACAATCCCCTTGAAGACTCTTCCCTGAGGGGCCAACCCATCCTATTCTTCGGGCCATTTTAAATTCAGAGAAAAGAGAATTGCTTAGACCAGTTCTTAGACCCAAATAGTGGAGTGACTTATTCTTTAACGCTGCCCAATGTTCAAAAGTATTGTGGGATAACGGAGGAACTTTTGCCAGGACCACTGTATAAGGGGTGACATCTGGAGGCAAATTTAGAGTAGATGGAGGGTGGTTGAGAGAATCAAAGTGGTCCCTAGGGGCAGTACCTCTATCACTATCTATGAGCAAACGAGATGACCTAAGAGTCGGTACTCCACTCACTGCGTCTGAAGAATTACTGAGATGTTCCGCAGGAGTTCCTTTTTGAGGGGGGGCTGCCTAGTGTGAGCTGAGATGTTTGCTACACATGAGTCTTTACTTTTGGTAGCATTCCTGCCCTGTAGCTGCTCATTTATAATACTGCTAGGGTGGCCAGGCCCTATGTCAACCTCTCTATTATTTGAGACACAAGATCTTAGATTGGGGCTTTGTGATGGTGCTGGTAGATGTATGGGGCTAATGTGTTCCTCCACCTTAGCTAACCTAGCTTCAAAAGCAGATATTTTTAGCTGAATAGGTTCCAGAAGAGTTGTCATCATAGTTTCAAGTATGCCCCAAAAATCCCCGACTTGCAAACTATCTGGGCAATTATTTAGCTCATTTGAGTTATTAACAATCATTTGGCCATCGCTACACACTCTAGGGCTGTCTGAAGTTTCCATGGCCTTCCCATTTAACTTCGGCCCAGGTTTGCTCTGCTTCCGGGTATTCCTAGTCTTCCTTTTCTTTGGGGGGAGCACTGCAGTGGGGGGCTATCCTAGGCTTGGTTTTTTGCTCTCTGGTAGTAACTGTAGGCCTAGCGGTGCTAAGTTCTGACTCAGGGGATGACAAGGGCACAATATCTTCTAAGGGGTCTTCTCTAGTGTGTTGAATAGAACCAGACCGGGAAGAAGATACATCAGTGTTAATCATCACGCAAGTTTCGGTAAGCACAGGCGTCATAGAAAGTCTGCTGTGAGGGGGGATCGACTCCAGTGACAACCTCCGCTCCGTGAGTTTAATTTAATTTATGAGCACTGATTCAGCCCTCTGTAGGAAAGCATCCAGAGTGCCTGTGGCCCCCCTGGCCATTGTTTGTTCTTCGCTTGCTCATTTTTGCCAAGTTTGTTCACAGGTATTGTTCTGGAACCAGGGCACCCAGACAAATCACAAGTTAAATAAGACAGACCTTAAATCCAGGAGCTTATAAGGTTGGCCCAGCCCAGTCTCCTTCGGCCTCTGACGGGCACAGATGGGCCTGCCCTTGACCCGGGCTTCTCCCGGGCACGGCCCAGGCATGCCCGTGCGCGTCCCACGCTGTGGGAGTGTTGTGGGCTTTAATAGCGCCTTGCGGCGCAGAGGAAGAGCGTTGGTGGCGTGTCCTGCCGCTAGCGATGCTGGGCAATATAGTGCACGGGCCCTCTAGCCCCCGGTGCCAACTTTAATCTTGTATACATATCTAATCTCATGACTATATGTTCAATGATTACTGTGTGGAAAAGCCTATGCTCAAAACTATATGCCTTAGTTGGTTATAGTGACAACAATATTTCTGTTTAGTGCACTGGAAACATGTCTGATGCCATAGGTCTGGTCTGCTTATCATGAAACATTATGACAAAGGCAGTTGTTCTAAGTTTTAACTGTGAAATGCATATGTTAAAGTCAGTAAGACTTTAACAGTTGTTTGCTGTCACGTTGTGTTACAGGCTATTGACAGTATTTTGTTACACTTCATCTTACAGATTAATGTAGTAGGCAAGAATTTGGCTGTTGGCCACTCATTCTGAAAAACCGTGGGGATTTTCACTGTGATGATTCTTATTAGACGGTGTTGAGAGGTGTTGCATATTGTTGTGCAAGCTGCTTTTTTCTACATATTTGTAATTTTATAACTGATAGCATGATGGTTGCCAGGATATATGTACCTTGATAGGCTGGTGGGTGTTGGTTATAGAGTTGTGCCAATGGTATAGGGCAAAGTCTTCATCAGTTCATTGGAAAAAGTCACACCATATTTCGTAGGTTTGATATGTTTATTTCAAAATGTTACGACAAAGCCATTAGGCTTGGCCTAGTTATTGTGAAAAGCATGCATTAAAGACAATAGGCTTTGAAGGATGAATTATTATTATTCTGTGCTAAAACCTGTAGGTAGGAATTTTGATCAATGAAATGTCACAGGTTGCCACAGTAGGCATGGGTTTGGTGTTGGACATCCTGCTGAACAAATTATGGGGATACAAGGTATACACCACAGTACAATAGTCCTGGTTAGGCTCTCATAAGAGAGATTGTAGTTTGCTTTGCCAACTGTAATTTTGCATACATTTGTACTTTTATGACTGTATGCCAGATGGGTGCCTTGTGTAAATTTCGGCCAATCGGATTACGGCCTGTCATCTCAAGGGTGGTTATTTCCACTCTTGACATTACAATGTCGGGTTTCCGCAGCCTTTCTGTGCCGGCCTTTTCATCACAGAAAGGCTGTTGGAACCTGACTTTGGGGGCCCCAGCAAGGCCCCCTTGGGTGCACGGCCTCTGGTTAGTGGCCGATGTGGCACCTATGGTGCCTTGAGGTGCCTGGATGAACTGCTCCTCCCTTTTCTCAATAGGAGGTCCCATTGAGAAAAGTGCAATGCGACCGAAAAGTGTTTGGTCGCACTGTAATGGGCCGGCCGTGAGCGCCGACTGGGTATAATTCGATCCCAGGACCGAATCGGTTTTGGGCTGCAGGAATTCCGCCCGACATCGAAATGAGGCCCTAAGTGCCTGATAATGTGGGTCTTGTGGGAAAGCCTATGCTCAGAACAGTACCATTGAGTTATTTTGGGTGGGAAACCAGCTGTAGGCTTGATTGGTGTGCAAATATGTTATGCCCTATGCCACAGGCCTGGCCTATTTATTATGAAAAATTATTACAAATAGAGTGTTCTTGGTTTATTTATCATGACAAGCATATGATAAAGCTAATAAGGCCCTGATAGTGGGTTGCTATCACATCATGCTACAGGCCATAGAAAGTTATTTTGTTACATTTAATAGCACAGATTATCAGAGTAAGCAAGGGTTTTGGTGTTGATCACTCACTATGACCAACCCATGGAGTACGATATTACTGTGATGATTCTTGTTATGCTCTTTTGAGAGGGTTAGAACATTGTTTTGCCAACTGTAATTGTGTACATACTTAACGCCTTCGCTGCTGCGGACATTCCGCTGCAGCGCTGGGGGGGGGCAGGGGGGCAGCGCGGCGGGCCTGTGCTCATGACGGAGCCGCTCCGTCATGAGCCACAGTTGAGCTGTGCTCATGACGGAACGGTTCCGTCATGACTCCGCCCATTTGCGTTGTCGCCCTGCACAGGCGGGGAAACAGCGCCGCGTAGGCGGAGCGGCCGCCAACGGGAGTGTCATGACGGAACCGTTCCGTCATGAGCACACGCCAACCGTGGCTCATGACGGAACGGTTCCGTCATGAGCAGGAAAGGGGTTAAAGAGTTATAAATGGATTCCTGATAGTTGTATATATTGTCAAGCCATTGGTAAAGGCATCACACCTTACCGGTTCACTGGGAAAAGTTGTTTCAGATTTGTTTTGTTTTTTTCCTGGTAGTTGCACGGAACCCCTCGCCTTCCACTATTAACGTTAGAATTCAGAGTGTATTTTTGTGTTTAAGAGCATTATGGGATGCCTAGAGCTACACTACTCTACATTAAGTTTGAGGTATGGCTTAACAATGCAACCTTTTAATGATCTTATCTGATCAACAAATACAAGCTTTCAGAGTACAACTGAGAGAGAAGCTTAGGCACCACCCACTTCTCTTGTCCCGAGTACATGACTTTATTGGGTTGAATTCTTGCACTTCCACAGAAAAATTGCTTGTGTTTCATCTTTTGGTCAGTGACAAAGATTACACTCGATACAGCAGAGTTGAGCTGGTTATGGTGGCAAGCCAATATTCATGGCCGCAGGCCTGATCTGTTTGTATTGAAACGTTATGAAAAAACACCAGGCCTACCTTATTTATTGTGAAAAGCATATGTTACAGTTGCTAACCATTAAAGTGTGGATTGGTATTACTCTATATTAAATCCTACAGATTGACATTTTGTTTCATCAAATCTTATGAATTCCCATATTTGGCAATGTTTTTGGTGTTGGTTACACCGTGTACAAACAGTAGGTATATACACAGTTTGCTCTGTGAGAATCTTTATCAGGCCCTGCTAGGAGATATAGTATTCAGCTTAGGTAACTATAATTTTGTATACCTTTTTACTGTTTTGACAGTGTCAGATGGCCGCTTTTTAGAAAAGCTTATGCTAAAAAATGTAGGCCTGAGTTGGTTATGGTGTCAAGCTATAGGCCGAATTGGTGCACTGGAAAAAGTTTTGTCTCACGTTACAGGTCTGGCCTGCTTATTATGAAAAATTATGACAAAGGCAGTGGTCTATCTAATTATTGTGAAAAGCATTTGTTAACACCATTAAGTCTTTAAAAGTTGGATGTTATCACATTGTGTAGCAGGCTGTAGACAGGTATTTTGTTACATGTAATTTTACAGATTACTGTTGTGGGCAAGGGTTTTGGCATTGGCCACGCACTCAAACAAAGCCTCAGGGTTTCACTGTGATGCTTCTTGTTAGTCCATTTGAGATGGATTGTATATTGTTCTGAATGCTGCTTTTTCTATAATTTGTAATTTTATAACTGTATGCATGATGGTTACCAGTGTACGAGGATTTAAATAGCCTGGTGTTGGGTAACATGTTAAGATATATGGTAAAGTGAAAAGTTTTCATGAGTTCTTTGGGAAAAGTCATGACAGATTTCTTAGGTTTGATCCATTTACTATGAAGTAGTATGACAAAGACATTAGGCCTGACCAAGTCATTGTGAAAAGCATGTGCTAAAGACAATAGGCTTTTATGGATGGATTGTTATGACACTGTGCTAGACCTGTAGGTAAGTATTTTGTTAAATGAAACTTTCACAGATTGCCGTAATAGGCAAGTGTTTTGATGTTGGTGATCTACCCAAAAAACTGTGGCGATAGAACATATGTACTAAAATAATTCTTGTTAGGCTCTCTTAGGAGAGATAATGTTTTGCTATGCCAATTGTAATTTTGTATATATTTGTAGTTTAAGACTGTGTGCTGGATAGTTACTCTCTGGAAAGCCTGGTACAGTGGACTGGTTATGGTGACAAGCCAATGACAAACATTTTTAGGCCTAAGTATTATAATGACATTTTATGATAATGGCAGGAGGCCTGACATATTTATTGTGAAAAGCGTATGTTAAAGTCAATGGACATTTTACAGTAGATTGTTTGTCATTGGTTTTAAAGCCTACATATAGTTATTTTGTTACATGGAATCTTATAGATTTTCATGGTAGGCAAGTGTTTTGGTGCTGGTTACCCCCTCTGATAAACCAGGGATGAAGAGGTTGGGGGTGTTGTCAAGAAGGTAAATGGTTTGCAGTTAGAATCCTTGTTAAGTCCTCTTAGGGGAGATAGTATTTTGCTTTGCCTACTGTAATTTTGTATACAATGTAATTTCATGACTATACCTGATGGTTGCCTTGTGGAAACCATATGCTTTGTCCAAGAGTCCTCAGCTGGTTATAGTGAGAATCCAATGATAACAGCTAAAGGCCTGACTAGTTCACTATAGAAAATATTTCCGATGTCATAGGACTGATCTGTTTATTATGAAAAGTTATAGCAAGCACAGAAGAGTAGTAGTGAGAAAGGTTATTGTATTAATCAATGATTACAATAAAAGTATGAAACATTACACATAGCTTAAATAAGTTTCTAAAATTTTAAATGATGCAGTTAAAACTTACAATTATTGCTTACGGCTAGCAAATTCAGTGCATTAAACTCCGAGCATAAAATTCTATTTATATTTCAACTTCAGTGTTAGTATGCATTAGATTAATGCATATGTAGTTCACATAGGGCCTGATTTGGATGTCAGTCGGTAAGCATCCGACTGCTCATTGGGGGCTTTCTGACCGACATCCTTTGTTTGAACTCTGACTGCCGTATTTCAATGCTGGCAGTTGGATCCCAAACCGGCTGATCAATCTGACTGGCTTCCAGGTGGAAACCTCACATAATCCCTTAAAGACAGTGTTTCTGCCATCAGGATTATGATGTTGGTTTCCAACAGGTTTTCCATGTCGGACTTTCTGACATGGAAAACCTGTCAGAAAGAAACTTTGGGGGCTCCTAGCAGGGCCCCCTTCTTCCCTGAGCCTACTACGGTTGTGAACTGAGGGACACCTATGATGACCCCTGTAAATCCCTGCACCATGTGGCGGGCACCGTAAGGTGCCTGCCACACGGTGAAGGGATTTACAGAAACTCCTATTTCTCTATGGGAGCTTGTGCTGCAGCCAGTTTCCGACTGCTGCACAAGCTCCCATAGAAAAATGGGAGTTTGCGACTGCTGTGGTTTTGGGACTGCCGACCGGAGGTCATTCGGTTTCACAACCACAGAGATGTCAGTCAGAGTACCATAATCTTTTAAGGATGCATGAATAGGGTTTTCCAATTTCAGCCATTAGGTGCACTGGTCACAAAGTTCATATCATTGACCACAGCATTTACCCTCTTCCTCCAATCTTACTTGGTCTACTGTCTTTTTGCCCCATATAATAAAGTGCTAATGTGCCAAAATGTGCAAAGCGCATAAGAGTTAACACAATTTGTGCATCAGATAATTTGTCCCAAAAGGGAAATCAAATACCCAATTAAATAATAAGACTTTGTCTCTTATCCTTAGGTGCACAAGTAAGGGTTATTAAAGTCATACAGCTAGTGCTTTATAAGCCCAATCTAAAAATGTTATCAGCATTAATATTGCGTTGCCTTCTCTGATTCTAAAATAGTATCTAACAGCTGCCGCAATTGTTCTTATTTTTATCATTTTAAATAGGGTACATAAGTATTTTTTCCTTATAAACAATGGTTTAGGGAAAATACATATAATATGTATATGTGATTCGACTGCAGAGCGACAGAGACGGCAGGCTGTGTTTCCTATAAAAACTGAGTTCCTTTTCCCTTCAAACTCCCAAGTCGGAATGTATAGCTATCTGAACCTTATTTTTTTTTTTAACATTGCCAGGCAGGTTTAGCCTAAATTGCCTTGGCTCTGTGCAGTGTAGGTATCGATTACTAAGTCTGTGTACTGGCATTTTGCATCTTGCATCAAATCTGAGTCCCACTGCTTTATAGTAAATGTATCACAGATAAGGTTTTTCCAGGTTGAGCGATTATTTTGCCCCAGTATCTGTAGTTCAGGTAAATTGTAAGATTCTAAACTCGCCAATAAAATATGCAATTCAATATTCTAGTACATATTTTTTCCCAATTCTTGGTATGTCAGATGATTTAATGCACTTTCACATATGTAATTCACTGTGCTTCTATAGTGGAGTGATATCAAAGATTTTAGACCTAATTCCAATCTCATAATGCAGTGAGGAGTTGCCGTGCATAGATGTAATAAATCATGTACATGTTGCATAAAGATTTTATCAAGACTGGAAATTACGTTGTTGTTCATTACAGGTGACGCATACAGCAGATATGGAACCAATTTCATGTTTAATGCTTTAATTGATGGCCTAATCACGTTTACTCCAAACATATTTGTGAATTTTAATACCGATCTAGTAATCACTGTTGATCTCGATTTCCTGGTGGCCAGGAGATCCGACCAGGATTGCTTACAGTCGAGAGTCACTCCGAAGAAGTCATATTGATTTACTACTTTGATTGAAGTTTCTCCTAGAACCCACCCCTTGGCTTTAGTTTGCTGTTTAACCCCTTCAGTGCCACGCCCTTTCCCCCTCCTGTGCCGGGCGTTGCACTAGTGGGTGGGGTTCATGACGAGATAGTCTTGTCATGGGCACAGCGCAACCGTGCTCCATGACGAGACTATCTCGTCATGGGCACTGAAGAGGTTAAGGTTCATAACTTTAGTTTTGGCCAGATTGGCAATTAGTAAATACAGTAAGCCTGACATATTGTTTGTAAAATGCATATGTTAAAGTCAATAGGCATATAAAGGTGGATTATTATTTCTATATATTAAAGCCTAAACATAAGTATTTTGTTACATGAACTGTCACCGATTAAATATGTAAGGAAGTATTTTGGTGTTAGTGAACACCTCTGACTAAAACTCTGGGTAGAGAAAATTTGCATTCCAAAAGTTTTTGTTAATATCTGTTCTTAGCTGTCTGCCATATTATTTTAATTAAAAATCATTAAAAAATACAAGCATCCATATACATAAATATATATCCATGTAGATACATAGAGGGCCTTTAGGACAGCTCTATTTTGCTATTAGTCTATTTGAGTATCATTTACACTATGTTCATTCCATGACAGCGAACTGCATAGAGTAACATTTCAGTCAGCGTCAGTTATTAGGTTACTTGCCCTGTGAATGGTGGCATTTTCAGATAACATGTTCACATCCACCAGAAAATTATTATGCTGCTGTGTCACGGCTAGTTGACCAGTCATTAAGTTTTGAATGTTCTCCTTTTAGAGTTCCCTTTCATTTCTGTTCTTCTCCTCCTTTTATTTTAGTGTTTGTTAGTAGCTCATTTCATCTACAGTCCACTATATCCAATGTGATCACTTTCTCTAAACAAATAGGCCATTATGGAAGACTGTTGTGTAGTGAATCATTGGTTTAAGATTCCTGGATGTCCAAAATGCTAGTCCAATTTGAACTTTACAACAACGATAGACTCTTTATGATACCTTTGCAAGAGAGGCACTCACTACTTTAGGTAGTTTTGTTATGGCAAGCCTTTGCCAACAATCTTTTTCAATGGCAGCATGTTTCTTTTTCAACTTGCATTCTTCTAATTTATTTTGCATTTGTTGTTGACTTTGTGTGTTTTGTTGTGGTTGTGTCAGATAGTGAGTGCAAGAATGAGTGAATTGGTTTGTGAATTGATACATAAGTGCAAAGATGAGTGACAAAGTGTATGTATGATGGCTTATTGAGTGCTAAAATCCATCAATTAAACAAAAGGCACTTTTATTGAAGAGCTAGACCAATTGGCATTACCAATGATTGTAATGCATTTTGTGGTGGATTATTAGGCGTTTTTGAGAAATTGTTATCAATGGTTTAAGTTAATTTAGAATATCGATGCAAAAGGCATTAAGTAAATTATAAAGTCATTTCAAATGATTAAACCATAGCAATGAGTTATTTTCAAATAATCAATAAAACCAATTAATACCTTTAGACACTGATCTAAATATAAAAAACCCTGCTATTAAGACTTACATATTTGTTGTATCAGATTAGATCATTATAAATTCAGCTTTCTCAAACAAAATGGACTTCAATACTGGAGCACTTTGTATGAGATAAAAAAAAAAATTCTGTAAATGAGAATGGAAAAATGAGAGCTCTCTCCAAGTAAACACAAAATGGAATAGTGTGTTCTCCATGCAGCCGAAAACATGCCTGCCAAATAGAAAAAGCCAATTAGTAGGAATGAAAATAAGCAATTTTTTTTCCGCATTATGCTTAAAACGTGTCAATTTAGAAAGGTCAATTATATTTTTTTTAATGATTCCATACATACTTAGATCAAAAAACCTTAATACTCTTGAAGAAGGAGTTTGTTGTATTAAATGGTGTCAGAGAATCCATCCATGTAGATATCAATGAAAGAAATAATTATTTTAACTGTGAGCATACTGCCCCACCGAAAAGGTGGCGTTGGCATCCTAATTGCAGGTGTGGGACCGCCGCACCCCTGGCACATGGTCCCGCATTTCGTTACGATGGCGGGCGCTCTTTGTCCGCCCACCATTGTAATAGGCCCCTTAAACAGTAAGTCTCATCCCACAATATCAAAAGCTTTCTGTGGATCAAGTGCAATAGTATTCAAAGAAGACTCTAAAGCAGGGGGTTCTAGCATTATCGAACAAAAATCTCTCTTTACTAACAGATGTTTGTTCTAGACCAGTCAGATGAGATTGCTAGCTTTTTTAGTCCAAGAACAAGGACTTTGGCATACATTTTATAATCTAAATTAATGTAAGAATTTAGTCTATGATTTTTACAAAAAGATACATCACTACCCTCTTTTCGGATCAAACAGATCAATGCATCAACGAAAGAGCCTTTGGAAAGAAGATTATTATATAAATCATTAAGTAGGTGAAACAGAATGTGGGCAATCTAGCAGTAAAATAAATCCATCCCATGTCATGAACCTTGCAAGGCTGTTCAAAGAATAGTGACGTGAATTCCTCCTTCTCCCCTTATAAATTGGCCCACTCCCTGTATAATACTCCAGGAAAGTAAAGTGGACCTGTTTCTCAAAAACATAAAAAGAAGGGGTGACGGATTAGAGATAGAGAACAACACTTTTTTCTCCCCAGCATAGTTGATAGAAGATCTGGAATGGACTGTCGCAAAATACAGTATGGCACAGCATTGCAGAGGCCCAATGTGAGTCACTGTCAAAAGAGGAAACAAGACTGTGAGTATCTGATAACAGAAGAAGAGTTAGTATAATAGGCAAGGACTATGGGAATACTTAATGTGACTCGATCAATATGAGGGTTGGCAAAGTTGTAACTAGCCCCAGGCAACCTAAAATCTTGCCTAAGAGCCAAAGATGAGGAGCACACCTTTCCACCAGAATGTAGAATAGTAGTCCTTAAAAAAAAGTGGAAATCCAAAGCCAGTCCAATGGCAAGTTCCTAGTCGCCAAAGCCAATTCACAGAAGAAAATTTGAGAAGGTTAAAAAACAAAAGCAGAGCCAAATACCAAGGTCAATCCATGACAAATTCAAAGATAAGTACACAGTAGTGGGTGAAGGGACACGAAGGGAAGTGATCAAAGGCAGATACAGAGGTGTGGGAATGGAATCACGAGTGTGTACTATAACATCAAGCGAAGCAGACAAAACAACCAGTGTTGCCAGACACTAAGGGCATTATGGTGCAGGGATGTTTAGGGGGCACCATTAGTGCCCTCCAGGTACCTTAGCAGAGGGCCAGGGAGGAAGGGGCCCCTGCTAGGGGCCCTTAATGGCACTTTCCAACAGCCTTACCATGTCGGAAAGGCCACCACGGAAAGGATGTTAGAAAATGATGTCATAATCCCGACGGCTGAGCTGAAGCTGGCTCCGCCATCATTATTGGATAATATGTGTTTTCGATGCTCCAATGGGCTCCTTGAGCCTGTTAGAAGTGCAGCGAAATCCCCACACAGGTTTCACTCTGACCACCATAATAATAATATGGCGGTCAGAGTGAAACCAATGTTGACTCCGACAGCTGGCCGGAGGCTTTCCGCCACAACTCTTCATAGGCCTCTGCCCTCTCTGACCGGGAATACAAATGTCAGTGGTCTGGTGGCTGGGGCAGAATGTGTCAGACCCAATCCTGGAAGCTACTGTCCTCCATGACTGTAGCCTCCACTGCCCTGATCTCCATCTCCTCCATGTGGTATGTTTCCTCATGCGTGTGTGATATCTTACCACGAAACTTAACATCCAATCCAGGAAATTGGCCCTTCCTAAGAGAATTTATAGCTCATATAATGTTCTCCAAAGAGAGGTAATCTTTTAGGTCAGACAAATTAGAAAGGAGTTGTTCTTTTTTTTTAATAGTGGAGAAGTATGATTTCATGTCATGCTTAAATGGATTAATATAGATGAGCAAAATGATTTATGAAATGTTTTGAAAGAGTTACTAATATACATTTGTTAGAATTTTGCTATTAGGCTCTTTAATGGAGTTAATATGTCTCTTTCAACCAGCTAGAAGATGATAACTAGATTTAAACTAAATTTAGGACTTTTTGCATAAGGAACTATTTTCCTTTAGTAGAGAACATAAACTACAATCTACTAAAATATGTCTTACAGAACTTTTACAGAACATGACAGATTCAGGAGAAGTATCTCAAAATCAGTTATATCAAGTTGGGCTACTATCCACCTCTCCTTAAACCATTTGCACAGGGTCCAGAATTGATAAAATCATTGCAAATCAAAGTCATCAATTACTGAAGAAATGCAGGCAGACTGGGACTGGAGGTTAAACTATGACTTTAACTGTTTGTCACAAATACCTGTCAAATGTTTGAAAGCTACCATTAATATTCTAACAGTTTTACCTAGCAGTGAAGTTATTGAGGCCTAATGAGACACCCAGTAAACTGTTTTAACTAGGTCTTATAAAAAAGACAACTGCTTGAGATTCAAGTGTCCAGGTGGACCATCAGATGATTCAACACAGGTCTTTTTAACCATGCCTGCACTCAACGAGCAATACAATGCATTGACCTTCACAATGCTTTGTAATTCCACGCAGGGCTGCACAACGCATGTTGTGTGCCTTTATCCCGTGTTCTGAAGGTTATATATGTTTATATCTGGTATTCAGTCAAAATATTGGATTTAAAATATCTTCAGAGATAAATTTCGAGTTTCAAACAGTGTCATGCAGAAATATCGCGTATAAGAATATCGTTGTAAAGAATATCAATTTTAAGGTAATTAATATTGCTTTTAACAATATCAAAAACATTAATATTGTTTATAAAAATATTGTCGTTAATAATATCGTATTTGAATTATATTTATGTATTGTGTATATTTTTATTGTAAATGTTATAAATTGTTTACATAATTATTGTTAAAAAAAATTAATATTGATTTCAAATTTTTAGCAATTTTGAAATTTTATTTAATAATTGTGATTTCTAGTAAAATAGTGAGTTGTTGGGTTTATAGGGGTATAGGATGGGAAGTAATTTAATTTTAATTGATTAATCATTCATTTTATATTAATATGAATTATGTAATAGACAATTATTTATCTTTATTTTATAACTGATTGTTCTTAAAGTTACATTTTAGGTTTGGGTTGTGGGTTCTATGGGGGTATAGGGTGGGAAGTAAATTAATTATAATTATTAATAATTCATTTGTAAATAATCTTAATTATGTCCTGGATTTTACATTCTTATAGCGCGGGGATGCCCTCGGGTCACCAGGCGCTCTATAAATCTCAAAAATAAAAATAAAAATTGATTAGCAGATATGTTTATTGTATAATCATTTTTTTTCTAAGTTAAGTTTCAAGAGTGGGCTGTGGGTTTTGTACGGGTATAGGGTTAGAAGTAAATTAATTACAAATAATTATTAATAATGTTTTATTAATATCAATAACTTAATTGATAATTAATTAAAAATATGTATAATACACATTTGAGTCATTATTAATTATGTAAAATGTATTAAAATATATTGTTTAAGGTATAGATTAGGTTTGAATTGTTGCATTTGTAGATCTAAAGGGTGGGAAGTTAATTAAATACAATTAATTTATTGTTAGTTAATTATAAATATGAATTGTTCAATTGATAATTAATTATGTAAATTATGGAATTAAGATTTTTTAAATGTATATATTAAGGAGCCGATTATGATCTCGTCCAGAAAGCATTCCTACCGAAACGGTCCTAGAATGCTTTTTGAACGACTCAAATCAGGGGGTCTGATTCGGTCGGACTCCCATTGACTTCAGTGGGAGCTTGGTTTCCGAACGACAACACAGGCTCCCATTTAAGTAAAGGGTGGCTGGGGAAACTTGTGCATCCTGTGGCAGGCACACCTTGGGGCCTGCCACACTGTGCATGGTTGGGAAGGGGGGTCCCTTGGGTACCCCACGGGCCTCATTCGGAAGGCCCTGGGGAATGGGGGGCCAGCTATGGGCCCCTAAAGACAGATTCTGGCAGCCGTTTTGTTCCAGAGAAACTGACTCGGAATGTCTGTCCCAATTGGTCATCGTATTTGCTCGCTCGGAAACCGAGTCCATAGAGCTCTATGGTTCAGCGACCTGTCTGAATGCCTTTCGGAACTGATTCGGACAGCCCCAATATTTTCCCAGCATCGTAATCAGTTTATGGGAACTGTGTAATATGCGGAACCCTTCCGAACAGCATAGTAATCGACCCCTAAGTGTGGGTTGTTCATTTTGTATGGATAAAGGATGGGAAGGTACTTTAATAGAAGTATTTTATTATTAGTTAATTATTCGTAATATTTTGATAGATATTTACCTATGTAAAATGTGTAAATATTATACATTTAATATTATGTTTGTTGTTTAGTTTCTAGAGGTATAGGGTACAAAGTTAGTTAAGTAATAACAATTTTGAAAATAGTTAATAATGTTTTTAAATGATGTAATTTGTTATTGTATGTGTGAATTGTGCTGTGCTTTTTAATTGTAAATAACATTGTATGCTGTTGCAGCGGTCAGGAGACCACCCGATAAGCAGTCATTCTGACCCCCGAATTATGATGCGACCACCATGCAGCCAGTCAGACCGCCACCATCGGCCTGTCTGTGGTGGTTCGTCCAGCTCTTTGAGTTTCCTTTCATCTGTATCTGTGTCTTTGATGCCATTATGTGTTCTCTGGTTAAGTGAAAAAAACGCAAATCATATTCCAATGACATTCAGTTCATTTAATTATAGTCTCATTCCTTTGCTTGTGGCTCTTGGACAGAATACTTCCTCTGATGGCGTGACAGAGGAAGGATTTTATACCGTCCACCCTATTTATGGCAAAACCTGACTATAAGGGGCAGCCTAACGTAACCGACCACGTGATTCAATGCCTGCAACCCTCATACTACAACCCCCATAGTGCACTCGCCAACCAAAAGGAAGAGAAAAGTATTCCCAACCCCATAATGTGACAGAAAAAACTGGAAAGGGAAAAGGTCCCATTTATAGCAGTGCGCCAATCTTGTGCGCCAACCACGCGCTTTATGCATTTCCATTTATGAATCAGTGACCTGGGATGGGTCCCTAAGTGGAGCGCACGCAAATTAGAACATTCATCAACTTCTGGATTACCTAAAAGGGAAGGAGTGCACTCTCATTCAGATACTCTTGCTGTTACAATTTATCCGTCCCGACGGAGGGTGCACCCCAAAAAAAGTTTAAGAGTTGACACAACTTATTAAGGATTTGATATCGGAGACAAACCCACATCAGAGAGCGCCTTGTATTTTGAAAAAATATTACATCTCATATAACATGTGATGGCATTATTTCAACTGTTTCACATTGCATTTTGTTTTTCAACAATTTTTTGATGCGACTGTTTGTAGTTCACGGGTGGGATTATTGGCAGGTTTAGTATGCAGGTTTTTTCTGTCACATTATGGGGTTGGGAATACTTTTCTCTTCCTTTTGGTTGGCGAGTGCACTATGGGGGTTGTAGTATGAGGGTTGCAGGCATTGAATCACGTGGTCGGTTACGTTAGGCTGATTGATGACACCTGAGCGGGAGCATTACCCTTTATATTAGCTTGTGTGGGAGGGTGATAATGAGAGCAGTCTTGACGATGGTCAGAGTGAGCAACGGCATTTGAGAAGCTTGTACTAAACAGGTAAAAAGTGGGAAAGTTTAGGGAAGTGCTCGTTGTAACTTAGATGATGCGATGGACAACTATGGGTTCACAACTGTGGTCTGATGTTTGGAAGGGTGTGGGTGTTTTTCAATACTGTATGTTTTCATCGTGATTTTGAGTGTAATGGGTACAGGGAGGGTTTTTCTTAGTTTATCATATATTTGTTTGTGAGCAGTTGTTATAGCTTATTGTGTTGTATTTTGCAGAAACCCCTGACGAAGAGCATTTAGCTCGAAATGCATTGGGTCACAGATAAAGGGCTGTTACGAGTGTTTTATTGAATGACACGTGCCGCTGTTAAAAGCCTGGATTGGAAAGCAGCTGCATTTGAAAATGTGCAATAAACGCTTTAATGGAATCTCGCTGTCTCCGTGATATTTACAAGGATGAAATCGATTAAAAATGGTGATTTAAGGGTCAGAGTTTTGGATGAAACATGAATGAATTCATTGGACTGGAAAGGGAAAAGGTCCCATTTATAGCAGTGCGCCAATCTTGTGCGTCAACCACGCGCTTTATGCATTTCCAAATATTAGAAAGTTGGCATTTTTTAGTACAAACCATTGGATGCCTGCAGCCTGTGTCCTGGAACTCATGACTGAATAGAGTGGCAGTTGGCCTTTGTGTATTCATCCCAGACAGTGAGACAAAGGTGTTGGGAGGATTGGCCACCTTGCTAGGATGGAAGAGGCACTTGCATTTGAAAGGGGCTGCTTCCTGCACACTAAAACCTAACTTGAAACCAGCCCTTTATCACCCTAAACTTCTTAGGGTCCGGCAGGGGAGGTAGGACACTTCTAGAATCAGATGTGGGGCAAACTTCTCCCACTTCAACAGCTAGCACTAGGTATGAATATTGGACCCACAGATTAACTATACAGTTTAATTCTTGACTTGCGGAGGACCCCCCAAAGGATTGCCTTGTACTTTAGAGGACTGCCTTGCTGCCTGAGCCTTGCTTAGTACCTCAGAGACTTGCTGTGTTGCTACCACAGGACTGCTCTCCTGCTTGAATCCTGCCTGTACCCTCAAAGGAACGGCTTTGCTGCTTGATGCCTTCCATGCTGCTTGATCCCAGGACTACCAGAGTGACTCCATGGGCTACTTGGCTGACTTCCTGTTCTGAACTGCAGGGACATTAAAAGCTCCAGCAACCTTGAACCCACACCTGTACCCTGTCTGGAGTGAATCTTGACCTTTCAAGTAGTGCCAAACCAGTCTTGGAAGTGGTGCTAAATGAGTTTCACAAATTATTGTTCGCAGGTGTTTTAGTCTGACTATTTTGATAAAACAGACCTAAAATTAATAAATATTGAATGCACAGATTTGCTGCAGAAAAAGCAGTGTTTTGATGACATGGAGCCTATTGGTAACCCTATATCTGGCCAGGGTTTCCCAAAGCTTTGTTAGTCAGGGACCCACCGCACCACATCTTGGGGGCTCAGGGTATTCCTACCCTGCCCTCTTCTCTTATTTTTAAAACTTTTTTCCTGGGACTGGGTTCCAAGCCGAGTCCTAAGATGGCTGCCAACACTTCCTGGTTAAAGTGTTGACAGGCAATCAAATTGTAGTAGGATTTTTAAGCTCCATGTTATGTCTATGGGGATTTTTCATTTTTTGAACATGACTACAGGCCGAACAGCTGAACGGAACTACACCTGTTGGTCCAGAGAGCGTGCTTTTTGTAATTTGGTGTAATTCTGTTCAGTAGTTTCAGAGATATTTATGTTTAAAAAGTATAGATATCTGGGGATGCGAGTCCTTGCAGTGGACTCGATGATACTACTGAAATTTGATTGACTACCAACACTTCAACCATGAAGTGTTGGCAGCCATCTTGGGACTTGGCTTGAAGCTGAGCCAAACATTTTTTTTTAAACAGAAAAGGGGGACAGGGTTGAAATACTCTAACCTCCCAGGGCCCCAAAGAGTATTTTTTTGAACATTTTCGATAGGATCCTGCCGAAAATGTAAAAAAAACTAAGTGCAGCCACACTTCAATGCTAATCGGCCCCCAGGTAGGCCAGGTCATGGGTGCATTGTAATAAAGGAGAGGGACCCCCACTTAGGGCTCATTGATGCTCTGGGGAACACCACCTACCTCGGGCTTATTTATTTATTTAACAATGAGGGGCCTCTTGGACCCCCCAGCCCTAAGGACCACCACCTCCCTGGAGCTTTTAGCTTAAGAAATTCAGGGGGATCCCACGGACCCCCCTCAGCCCCGGGGCTTTAACTTTAAGTAATGTGTGATCTGCGCAGAAACTAACATAGCCCCGGGGACAACAACCTCCTCGGGGCCACATGGCCCCCGTCCAGGAGCCATAGATGGCCCTCGTGACCACCAGGGCTGACTCCTGCTATGTCCCGGGGTGCCCACCCCCAGGACATAGCTATTTGCTCTGGCTCGGCAGGAGCTTTACCGCTTTCTGCCAAACCATAGCAAACTGTGCTCCTCTTTGAGCAAGCAAGAGCATATTGCTCTCGCTTGCTCAAAGCAGAGCACAAATGCTTTTACTCACAGGGAGTGGCATGTTAGCAGTACCGGCTCCCGCATAAGGCGGGGAGCCGGAGGGCTCCCCCGTGGTCCCCATCTTTGGGGAGTGGGTGCCCTGGGTGGGACCTAGGCACCCACATTAGAGGCCAGGGGATGGGGTCCCTGGGCCAAAACGTCTCTGGAGTGGTGCCACGTGATCCCCTACCCTTGCTTTTTTTTTAAATAAAAAAGGCTGGGCAACTGCGATGGGGTCCCTGTGGTGGAAATCATCCCTGGAGGGGAGCCACTTAGCTCCTTCCCTTTAATTTAAAAAATACATTAAAAATAAAAAGATCCGGCCCGGGGGATGCAGTCCCCAGTGCCAAAATTGGACCAGGGAGGAGGGCTGCATGGCACCCTTTGCCATAGAAAAAAATGCCTGGCCCCAGAGATGCTGTACCTGGGGCCCAAATTGGCACAGGGAAGGGGGGCCACGTGACCCTCCTCCCATCAAAAAAACCAATGTGGGACTGGCAAGTTGCCTGAGGAGGCCCGCCCCCTTTCTTCACTACTCTGTAAACACACCTCCTGGTGCTCTGCTGGTTGGGGGATGAAGTCCCCTTGCCTTCTCAGCGTCCTTGGGTATAAGAAAGCCCTCCTGTTACCTCCTGTAAGTCCCACACAGCAGGATTGCTGGAGATGGTCGGAGGACATGCCCCCTTTTTCCACCACCCTGCAAACTTGCTTTTGGCACACTACTAGTTAGAGGATGAAGTACCCTTGAATGCAGTAGGTCCTTGGGGGCCAACAAGCCCTCCTGTTACCTCCGCTAAGTCCCAAACAGCGGGTTGCTGAGATGTCGTCAGGGGCCACACACCCTTCCTCCACCAGTCTGTAAATGCGCCTCCTAGCGCACTACTGGTTGGGGGGTGAAGTCTCTTTGGCTACTGAGGATCAATACGGCCAACAAGCCCTCCTGTTAGCTCCAGTAAATTACACACAGCGTGATTGCTGAAAGGTCTTCAGAGGCCAGACTCCCTTTCCCCAGAACTCTGCAAACGCACCTCCTGGCGCAAAACTGGTTGGAGGATGAAGTCCTCGTGAAAGCTGAGGAGCCTTAGGGGCCAAGAAACCTTCCTGTTAACTATAGTAAGTGTGACACAGCAGGATTCGTGAGAGCTGGCCAGAGGCCTCACCCCCTTTCTCCATCACTCTAGACACATGATCACTAGCTAAGAAGCCATAGAAATTGACTGAAAAAGATGTTTATAGGGGCGTTAGGAAATAGAATTTATAAAAAAGTATAGTTAAACTGGCATTTCACCCATTCAAAACCAGAGAAATTCAGCATTTATAGTTAGCTGACCTAACTATAACATATGTTTCCGCAATGCACTGCTTATGACCTCACATTTTACATAACTCATGACAAGGTTAGTGACATCAGTGATGACATCACTGATGTAATCTCAAAGGACATCACTGAGGACATCATACAGTGAGTGCAAATGTTTCGTAAATGTTTCTGCGACTGAAAAATATATACTAAGCCACACCATAAGTTAAATTACCATTCTTTCTGTACTACTAATGAGTGATACTGTTTCTAACATATGTCATCTGAGTGGTTTGTGACTGTCTGTATCAGTGTGTGAGTGGGTGTGTGAGTGGCTGTATGCGTGAATAAGTGAGGGTATAAATAGCTGTATGGCAGCCAATCAGATTTCAGTATGAGGTCTGTCGGCTCTGCAGATCCTCCTCAGCGTGATATATACGAATATTTTGAACCTACATTTTCCTAAAACTACTGAACAGATGTACACCAAAGCACAAAAAGCACTTTTTCTGGACCGTGTTCTAGCTTTCTGTCAAATTTGGTGTAAATCCGTTCAGTATTTTGGGTTGTAGCTCTGTCTAAAGTTCCAGTGGAAAAATGAATGTGGAATACACGTTTTTGGACCCCTTCTTTTTCTCAGCTCTGATTGGCTGCCACCCCCTCAACAAGAAATTAGTGGTGGCATTTAGGAGACCCCAGTCCTGCAACAAAATGTAAAAAAATACATAAGGCGTAGAGGGTATACCCTGAACCCATTGGCCTGGTGGACAAAATTATTTTTTTAAATTTTGCATCCAATTAGTGGAGCGTCTGAAAATCTGCAGCAAAACTTTTTTTCCCTGCTGTTTCTATTACCCCCCGGGCCAGTATTGGGAGGGACGCGTGGGTATGTTTTAGGGGGGCATGTGGCCCCCCTCGCCAAGACTTCATGAGGCCCTGGAAACCCCATGCCCTGTAACTGTTATTTTGTTAAGGGGAGTGGGAGGTGTGGTCCCCTCCCCAAGCCTCCATGCGGCCTTGAGGACCACATTCCAAATGGCTGATACATTAATAAAAGGGATGTCTTTCAAATAAAGGGGAGAGGAGTTATGCATCCCTGCTCCCTGAGCCAACAGACCCAGAGTCTGCAAACTCCCCCTGCAGGCAGCCAACCCCACACTACACAGAGCCTTTTGTCACACACAGCATGGAATTGGGCACAGGGCCTGGCTTGCAGCCAGAACTTGCCTCCAACATCCTATAGGCAGCCACCTGGATGCAAATGATAGAGGGGTATAGGGTATAAATGGTAAAGTGACTTATTTTAATACTACTTAAATTATTTAATGGCTAATTATGACTTGTACAATTGTGCACTCATTTAAAAAAAAATAACATTAGAAACAATTTAATTAGAAAGATGCAATATCAAGACATGTTTTATATAAAAATATATTATACATTTTTTTTTCTAAATCTGCAAAAATTTTAATAAATACTATGAAATATAATTTTTACCAAACAACGCAACATATTTTAAACTTTTGTTAAAGTTATTCTCACGCTTTCTTATTGACTTCAATGAGAGAAATTATCCTTTTTCTTATTCTTACTTACAATCATGATGAACATGGTTGTATGGTCAGGTAAGAACAGTTTGATTTACATTTAAAAGTATATAGGTGGCTAATTTTATTGTAAGGAGAGTGGGCTGGTTGTACTTAGATGTTAGTATTGTATATTTTCAATGTTTTTATAACTTATTCATTCCCATGCAGGTTGCGTTCACATGCCCACATCAGACCGGTTGTTTTTTTTCAACATAGGTATAAAAATGATTACAAAGAAATAGTGAATTATTTGTTAACCCTATTTGAAATAAAAATATTTTTTTACAATTTTTGCAATGTGTTTTTAAACCACTTTGGAATTTGAATTGGGAGAGTCATCATGTCGATGGAAGACACTGATGGCAATTTGTGGATGGATTGAAATTGGAGTTTTTTTGGGGGAATTACATTTTTTGGGAAAGGGGCATTTTTGTTTTTTGGGCACTGTAGAATACGTACTTTATTTACACCAATTGTTTTTCTCTTTATCTCATCTGCTTTTTTCAGAGGGATTTCAGAATGTGAAGTTGCCTTACACCTTTTTTTTTTTAATAAACTTTTTATTGGTTTTCTTAAAGCATAAAGAACAATCTGTGACATAGCATAGTGTGAGAATCATTATATCAGTATACATAATATCAGTCCACATCAAAAACAGCACAGCCATCAGTGTCAGGTACAGTATCTCTACTGGAAGTATAAGCACCCCAACCAGGACCACAGCGGCAGCCCTCCATCCTCCAGTCCATCCCCTCACATGCCTATTCACTAAGTTCTGAATACGAGTTGTCCCTCGGGGGCTCGCAAATGTCTCCTCGGTAGCTATTCCATGCCCACCATATCTGTGCCCATTTCTTGGGGCATCCCCTATGGATATGCGCTGCCTTTTCAGCAACCATGATGGAATCCATGTCTCTACACCACTGGGGGAGGGTAGGGGACTGGCTGGACCCCCACTTCTGCGCTATGTTTCGTTTTGCAACCATCATGCCTATTGTCACCCATGTTTGCAGCGCGCGGTTTAGATCAGTGGAGTCCCAAATATTGAGGAGACACCTCCTGGGCACCGGAAGCATCGTAATGTGTGTTGCCTGCGAAAGTGTATTCATGACCGCCTTCCAGTATTGACTGATTATGGGGCATGTCCACAGGGTATGAAAGAGGGTCCCCTCCTGCCCGCACCGCCGAAGACAGAGGGGTGAGTCTGTCTGCTTGAGCTTATAGAGGAGAGTTCGGGTATGGTATGCGCTGTGTGGTATTTTCAGCTGTATGAGCTTGAGTGTGGATGGTATCGCTACCTCCCTTGGGGAAGCCATGCCCCCCTGCCATTCCGTCTCGTCACAGTCACCGATCTCTCCATCCCATCTCGCTTTCAGGGCCAGCAAAGGGTCCGGCTGATTTTTATGATTTTGCGATATGTCTGGGATATGGCCCGTTTGGTAAGGTGGTCCGTGAGGAGTCTATCTTCCAAGGGTGAGGCCTCCGCCAGTCGAGTGCCCGGCGCTATCTGCGCCATGAGCGCATGTCAACTGCTCGAAGGGTATCACATCTCCCCCCCGCCAGAGGTCCCCCACTCGCGAGATCCCTATCAGGTCCCACTGTCGAAATCCTTTAGTATTGCGCAGTCTACCCAGCCTCTGCACGTCTCACAGCGGCATGGCCTGTGTTATCTTTCCGTCCCAGCCCAGGTGCTTCTGCGCCTCATGCCATATCTGCACAGTGTGCGCCGTCGGGCCTGTCAGGGTGTGTCGCTTAGTTTTGTTATATAATGCCCCCATGACACCGTCCTTGCCCAGCAGATGTCTGTCCATGCGGTATGCTGGATCGTCACCTGGTGCGTGCAGCCATTGGTTTACCACCGCCAGCTGCGAGGCCCAGTAGTAAAGTTTGATATCTGGGAGGGCAATGCCGCTGTCATAGCAGCCTTTCGTCAGTTTACGCATCGCTATTCGTGGTGTCTTTCCCTCCCATAATAAGCTGGTAACCTCAGCATTTATGGTTGCAAAATACGCGCGGGAGACCGGAAAGGGCGTGTTTTGTAGGGCATACAGGAAACAGGGGAGAGCCATCATTTTGAAGAGGGCCACTCTTCCCAACAGTGTCAGCGGCAGGGACCGCCAATGCCTGACATCACGACGAAGCCGCATAAGGGGCTGCGCGACGTTCTTTGCGACAAATTGTGCCCTGTCGGTGGTGACATAGATCCCCAGATATTTGAAACCATCTCCCGCCATCTGCATCCCACATTCCTGTGGAAGTCGCGGCGGGGGGCCCCGGAGCACATAGAGACACGATTTGTCCCAGTTAATAGTATACCCGGACACTCGGCCATAGGACTTGCAAACGTCCAGGAGACAGTTAATGGACCTCGCCGGCGACGCCAGGTAGAGCAGGATATCGTCCGCGTAGAGGGATATCCAGGCCGCTAACAGCTCCAGCAACAGCGCGAAAAGAAGCGGCGAGAGGGGGCACCCCTGCTGCGTTCCACATCCCAACCTGCGCCAAGGGGCGTGTGTAGAGTAATTGGACCCACGCACAGAACTTGGGACCGAACCCCACATGTTGAAGAACAGCAAAAAGAAAGGGCCATTCCACAAGGTCAAACACCATTTTGGCATCAAGTGACAGAATAACAGCCTCTTCCTCAATAGTGTGCTGACGTGCAAGGACCCCGTGGAGACGCCGCAGATTCAGGGCGGTGCTCCTGTTGGGCATGAAGCCAGATTTATCCGGATGGGTTATGGTGGCAAGATACATCTGTAACCTGGTGGCCAACACTTTTGCCAAAATCTTTGCTTCCGCATTTATCAAGGAGATCGGCCTGTAGGAGATACACTCGTGCTGGGGTTTTTGGGGTTTATTGATAGTCACTATCGTGGCCAACCTCTGGTCCCGCGGCAGGGCCCCCCTCTCTAGGCTGTCTGTGTACATATCCAACAAGTGGGGCACAATCTGCGGTGCTGCCTTTTTATAAAATTCCACAGGCAGGCCATTCGACCCCATTGCTTTCCCCGAGTGTAGCGCAGCGATCGCTGCTGCAAGCTTCTCAGGGGTCAGGTCATGTTCCAGGGCATCCACCGCCGCAGGGGCCAGGGTCGGCATATGTATGTCCCGGAGGAAGGCCAAGTTGTCGTCCACGGTATTCGTGGCTTTCGGGGTATAAATTCCTCGAAAGTGCAACGCAAATGCCTCCGCTATCTGCTGCGGCTCTGTCTTAGACTCGCCGTCAGCCAGTTGAATCTGCGCCACCCATCTACCGGCCCGTTCCCTGCGATCTAGCCATGCTAACAATTTACCCGCTTTATCGCCCAATTCGTAGACCGTGTGTCGAGTGCCTTTGAGCCTGGTGTCTGCCATCTCCCAGACATATGATTTATATTCCTGCTGCGCCAGATGCATCTGATGCGTCGTGTGTTCATCGATCTGCAGCGCATGCGCGGCTTCCGCCCGTGAAACCTTCTGTTCCAGCCCCTCAACCTCCTTTTTCTGGGATTTTTTGTGATCTGCCACTAGCGAAATCGCCTGTCCCCTTAGGACCGTTTTATAGGCCTCCCACAATGTCGTCGGGGATGAAACCGTGTTCTTGTTTTCTGCAAAGTATTGTTTCGTTGTCAAGAGAAGCCCTTTGGCGATTTTCGGGACCTTGAGATACCCAGGAGACAGTGGGAAGACCCTACGTCCCCGAGGGGCCACCGCTGTGTCCGTGAGGAGGACAGGAGAGTGATCAGATATGCCTCGAGGGAGGTGCGTCACCTCCGCACCCCCTCCCGTCCCGGACGCTAGTGTGAAAATATAGTCCAGTCGAGAAAGGCTGTTGTGCACCCCAGAGTGGAATGTATACTGTCTATGAGCGGGGTGTCGAAGTCTCCATACATCTACGAGCCCAAGCGCCTCTGTGAACTCCTGCAACTGAAGGCTGGCCGCATTGGGCCCTCTAGGGGGCTGCCTATCTAGGGACGTGTCCATGGTGGCATTGAAGTCGCCCCCTATTATTAGGTCGCCATGTGGAAGGGAGAGGAGGAACTCTCCCAGTGCACACAAAGCGGTTTGATGCAATGTGGGAGGCATGTAGACTGCCACTATGTTGTATGTCACCCCTTCCCATTGGTAGGTAATTGCCGCAAAACATCCCTGGTCGTCTTTCCGGGAGTCAGTGACTATCAGCGGGAAGCGCTTGTTCACCAATATCCCCACTCCCCGCGAACCCTTGGTGAAGTCGGAATGTACTACCATTTTGTATCCCCATCTATCTAGGGCTTTGCTGGTTGAGCCTGTCAAATGCGATTCTTGGAGCAGTGCAACTGCTGGACCTCTGCGCTTAATATACTGCAATACCAGCCCACGTTTGATTTTATCGCCCAGCCCATTAACATTCCAGGACAGCACCGTGAGGCCCGGGGCGGGCGCCAGGGGAATCTGCACACTTACACCTGATTCAGCCATTGGGGTCCATCATCACAACCCATCTGCCCCCTACCGACCCGGATCTGCCCAAGGTACATGTCGCCCTAATCGCTGCATCGCTGTGGGTACCATACAGTAGAGTCCTATGCGTCACAACAACACTTCCAAGTAAACCAATAGTAACTTTCGGAAACTGTGCCCTCCCCGCCACCCCCCTCCCTGCTTCCCTGCCCGGCGGATTTTGAACTACCCGCCACCCCAACTCAGCAGAGTGCTTGATTCCCATAACTGTATACTTGCGTAGGGGGGGAAAGAGTCTCTACATGCCGCTCCGCCATCGCCGAGCCATAACACGATTAATTGCAAGAGTCTGAGAGTCCACAGATCCATGAGTCTTATATAACCCTGCGCGGGCCGAGCCACACACTGGACCAGCCGCAGCATCCCGTGTAGTTGAAGCCCACGCTCCCGCCATCCCTCCTTAGTCCGCCGCATGGAGTTCCTGCGTCAGTGCCGCGTCTTCTAGTTCTGGACTGTTGTCACCGGAGGGCAGCGCTGTCTGGGGCCGCAACCCGCGTGCCGGATCCGCACGCCGAACATCGCGCGCTGGTCGCTAGCCTTCCAGCCAGTCAGAGGCCTCTTCGGGCGTGTTAAAGAACCACGTTTTCCCCTCCGCTTCAACACGTAATTTCACGGGGTATAGCATGGCGTATTTGAGTTCACGACTGCGCAGCTCCCTTTTCACATTCAGGAAGTCTCTACGCTGCTTGGTCACCGCAGCCGTGTAGTCTGGGTACAGAGTGATAGTACAGTTATCAAGCCTTAGTGGGGGGGCAACTCGTGCCCGCTGCAGGATAGCGTCCCGATCTCGAAAGTTGAATATTCTGGCCAGGATCAGCCGTGGCGGGGCGCCCGGCCGGGGCCTGCCCCCAGGCACTCGGTACGTCCGCTCCACTGAAAAGAAATTGGAGAGACCCCGAGGCTGCAGCTGATCCAAAATCAGCTTCTTGACGAAGAGATCTAGGGCCGGGCCCCGGATACTCTCTGGTACACCCACTAGGCGTATGTTGTTCCGTCTCGACCGTCCCTCCTGATCCTCCAGCTTGTCCAGCAATTGTTTTCACGTCTGTTCCAGTGCACGTATCTGGCTTTTGAAGACTGCAGCGTCTTTGGACAAGGTCTCTGTGGTGGCTTCCACCTCCTTGACTCGCTCATTCATTTTAGAGAACCCATAGTGTCATTCATCTGCGCCAGTGCGGCCATCACGTCTTTGAGTGTGATCTCCGGCGGCGTCGCAGGCGACAGGTCCGAGCCCGCCGTGCCTCGCGGAGGCGATGCCTCGGTGTGCTCTGTGCGATATGCGTATTTCGCCAGCTTGTTGTGGGATGTTGAGCGCTGCCCCTTGCTCCCCATCGTGTCCAGGAGATGGGGGCGGGGTCCAGCCCCTCCAAAAGTCCTTAATGCGGATGAGACCCGGCTATCGCCGCCGCCTGCCACGGGGGTGCTCCTTCGCGCGGCCTGTCGGTTTCACCGGCCTTTGGTGGGCAAGTGTGCATGGAGGGTGGATCGCCCCCGCTCCGAATGGACGCCGCCTGCTTCCTGCTGCACAACCTGGTCCTGCCCGGGTTGTCCGCTCGCCCCCTCCAGCAATGACGCAGGTTGTCACTCTGGCGCCCACTCGCTGCTACGCTGTATCCCAGCGCCTCGAATGTCCCTGGGGCAGCACCCGTTCCGAATATCCTGGAGCCGTACAGCGGCGTCTGTCGGGACCCAAGCAGGAGTCCTGCGCCTGTAACCCGGCCAGCGTATAGAGCGCAGTCCCGGGGAGTGGCGTCCCTGCCGAGTTATTGGCCCCTTTCGGCGTCTAGGCAGCCGGTCCTTGCACGTCAGGCCACAGTGCGGTACCGCACCCCCTGTTCGGGGGCCCATGTCCCTTTTGCTCGCACTCTTCCCGGGGCAGTCAAGGCCTCATAGGCAGTCTTCCAGCTTTGAGGGCGGGCCCCGGATATCATCCACTCACCGCCACCAGCCCCGGGCTGTCACTCCTCAGTCCAGTTTGTACTCCGGTGGAGGGGGGGCCCACCGCGCCGCCCACCTTGGACCTCCGAGTGCTCTCCTCTCCGGCGCCACCAGGTCACTCGGGGCACCGCCGTGTCCTCCGTCGCCCTCCGCGGACCTCGGCTCCGTGAAAGGCTTAATCGAGGTCCCGGCTCCCACGCGGTCACCGGGCTGGATGCTGCCGGGCCCGCCGCATCGCGCCTGAACGTCCGCCTGGGGTCGGATCTTCTCCCGATGCGGCACCTCAGACTCCCAGAGCCCCGCCGCTACGGGAACTGTCAGGTTGCAGCGGATTAGTGGCAGGATTAATCGGCGGGCAGAGTACAAGCACGGAGCCCTCTTATGCTGCGGCCATCTTCGTTCGTTGCTGGCCACGCCCCGCCTTACACCTTTTTTAATGCTGTGGGCTGTGGATTTTTTTTTTTTTGGGGGGGGGTTTGAGAATGTGATGCTTTGAAATAGACATTTTTCAAAATGTTAGATTTTTTAGGATCTTACCCTGTGTCAATTACTGGAATTCAGAAGACTCTAGGTGGCACGTGGTTTAAAACAGTCACCAAGAGCTGAAAACAGAACATATCATCAGGTAGGAACCCTAAAATAAATGTAATTAGTAAAAAATAATTTCAAAAATGCCAATTTAATCAGAGTGTAGTAAGGGTGTTGGAGTGTCTTAGAAGTGTTGGATTTACACAATGTTTTCCAATTAGTCTGGAACACACACCAAAGAAAAATCTTCGATTTTTATTAAAAGTCTTTCTGCCATTCCTTTACTTTTTTGGGAGGCTCAGAGGTTCAGACCACCTGTGAAATATTGCACAATTCTCATGTCTTGGAAAGTTTTCTCCTTCTTTAAATTTTACAAGAAATTATATAGGTTTAGGTGATGTCTGCCAACAAATTTATTGAAGGAGCTATGCCATCCCTCAATGACATTGCTAGTCTATGCATCTCCCTCTAAGCAGGTTGCATAACAGTTCCACCAGTCAATGGGAACCATGAATTCCTCCTGTGACACAACCTGCTAAGACGGCCAATCCATGTGTCATCAAAATAATGTAGTGGTGGTGCCAATTTGTCCTCATTTTTGGTAAAATAGTCAGATTCAGTAATTGATGTGTAGAACTCGCCCACACAGTCAGGAGGTAAAAAGCATAACACAGGTAGGACCTGATTACAAGTTCAGTGGTCCGACCGCCCGACCACTGGGGCTGTAGCCTCTAGAAGACCGCAGTGCCTGTGGTCTTTCGACCGCCATATTACCAGTTGACTGCAGTGCCCATGGTGCCTCTGCGGCAGTCTTGTGGCAGTGGTGAATGTTTTTCCATATATTTCATAATCGGGCCCTAAATTTCCTTAATTCAAATTGCATTTTACTGCTTGACATGTAATCCTCAACTAAGGATATTTTTTAAATTTTAAGCCAATATGTCTATGAAAAATGAAAAAAAACATCCTTTTATTTGAGTGGTGAGGTAAATTTTGCAAATAGCATTAATCATCGTCAATTGAAAGTAAATTATTACTTTTCTAGGACTTTTATTTAATGTTTTGGTTTTAATCACTGTTAAAAATTCAGTATAAGTTGAGGATTGCTTGCCAAGGAGTAAGCTGTACACTAATGGGACTGTTGTGTTATTTTAACATCAATAGTGTATATTTAGATGAATGGATGGGGTGTGGACTTAAAAGTACCATCTATCATCCAAATATCACTAGTCTCAAGGGTTACACGCTTATGGGTTGTGCTAAATATTAGTATTCTTTTCTGAAAGTTTTCATTGTAATGCAATTGGAACGTTTCATTAGTGAAAGTAATAGTTGGACCAGGAGGAATGTTAATGTCTGAGTAGGTTTGTGGGGTTACTTGTTAGGTATTACTTGCCTGTTTTACAATAGCAGTTTTGCCCCCAGTCACTGTCCAGCACCTGTCCTGAGGTATGCCCCCAACTGATTTAGAATAAGAATTTACTCTACACCAGTCACCTGCCCTGGGGTATGTAATGTTCCACAAACCATGTTTTAAAAAAATATTTTAAAAAAATGTTTATTTAATTTTAAAGGACTACTACTAATTGGAGTTTAATTTTACTAAAAGTGCTTCCAAGACTCACTTACATTGTTAAGACTCAAGTTGCTGCTGTCAAAATGAATATTGGAAACAGTCTAAAAAAGCTGTGCATTTAAAAAAACAAATGCCATTAATATGTCTTAACCTGATTTATGTGATTAGTACATAAGAGGCCTTTGTTGTAACTGTGGTACTTACTCAGATAGATGGCACTGTGTCGAAGTAAACTCTCAGTAGACTCCTCCTCTCTCTGTGGTGCGTGTGGTCATGAGTAGAGTCAGTGAACCACTGAGTAACAAATGATGGATGGCCGAATGTATTTGTTTCTCTGTGGTATTTCATAATTCAAATGAAAATATTTGTTGGATTCTATTTTTAACGTGAGTTACATTCTCACAAAACATTTATTTATTTATTGACTTTGGTGATGACCAGTTTGTGTGAGGAGAAGAGGTGGGGGCAGGACCACAACTCCAGGCCTCAATCGTGGAGACAGGCACCTCTTTTGCAAGGGATGATTGACAATGGTAACCCTATTGATAAACCGGCTTGGGCCCCATTCTGGGAGAAGCTACTTTCTGTTGGTAATGACCTACTAACGCCTCTCAAGGAAAGACTGGGCAGGTTGGAGGATGAATTAAGACAGGATAATGTAATAGGAGGCATGCCCATCCATGCCAAGGCTTTGGCTTATTCTGGTCAAGTTCTAATGTGTAATGTGGATGACAATGTGCAAGAGGCGAATAGGGGGTCTATTATGGAGCCTGTTACCATGATACATGCTTTGGGCCAATCTTTACAGAGTCAAAATAATAAACACCCTCCCAATAGCAACATGCCTTTACAGGAGCTAGTCACCATTAATCTGCATGTTGCCCATATGTGACAGTACTGATTAATGTCTCCCGTTGAAGCCAGGGAATAGGGAGACTACGGAATGTTTGAAGAACAAGGTTGTCCACTGGCTTAGCTTCAAACGTTCATTTTTACCTACCAGGGCACATGAAATCCTGTTCACAAGGAGAGTGGGGTGGATCAGACCACGAGAATGTTTTCTTTGGGGGACTGTATAGGTATTAACTTTAGGAACCCTAGAGTTGCTAGAGATATCGTCAAAAAGGTAAGGCAACCAACCGTGGCTGCTCAAGATATGGGTATATTCCCATTGGTTTTTTTTTACCGACACCAATGGATTCTAGGTCAACATTATGATGGTGCATGGAACCTACAGGCACCAAGGGTAATGCAGAGACCACACCTGCCATTTTACCCCAATCTTAAAATGCCTAATAGATACCAGGTACTGAGTACCTTAGATGATAACAAATGGCTCAGTTCCGACCATTCCATGCTGGGGACCCCAGGATTTACCAGCGAGTGGTTTGTATTACTATTCCGGCAATGCATCTGCCCCCCAAAGATCATAACTCTATTCCTGGGATACCCCCAGTCTGTAGGTTGTCTGTAGCCAAGGCGGTTAAGGCAACTTGTAATGAACACCCTAGCATCTGTAACATATCCACCTGTGTTTCAAATATGGATCCTGTTTGTCAGCCCTATGAGGGAGGGTTTAAGCTTGCAACATGGAATGTGAATGGACTACAGAACAAGATAGGGAATGCTGACTGGATTAGCACCATATCTGGCTATGACATCATATGTATACAAGAAACCTGGTGCACAAGTCCAGTACACGTAGAAGGGCTTTCCACATAATTTTTAGAAGCTCTAGGGTCTGAAGCTTGGCAGGCTAAAGGGGGACTACAGATACTTATCTCTAATAAAATATCTGTAAATGTCAAAAAGATTGCATCAGTGGGCCCCCATTCACAATTAGTGTGGCTGAACAAAGAAGGAGCAACTGGAGGGTATTTTAAAAGGAAACAATTCAGCAAAGTGAGGTAAATCACAAAGGAACGGGGGGCAGAGAGGGAGACCACAGCGTAAGCCAAGAGGTAGAAAAAAGGTTTATATACAATTCTGTAAGTAGTTAAGAAGCACTACAGTACACCTACTTGTACAATGACCATAACACACAAAGTGCAAACTGAACGTGCTGGTGAATAGTGAACGACGCAGTGACACAGTAGTGTGGGAAACAGCATGAACGGCGCAAATAGAATAGAAATACACAGGTCAACAAACAACGTAATTATATACAATTAGGTACAGAAAATTATTTAGATGGTTTTAGTTGACCACAGGAGGGCCTGAGTTCTGGGCTGTGTAGTCGACAGCGTTTCAACCTGGATGATTTCAGGTCATCATCAGGACAGAGGTCATAGGTAAAGGGGTAGTGCTTCTAAAACCAAGAGGAAAGAGAGGAAATCAAGAGAGGTCCAGGGACACAGAAAGAACGAGAAAAGTAGATAGCGTGGTAAGTGTTACCTGATAGAGATAAATAATTGAATCACTGAGTGGACGCTGTATAATTCAAGGATTCTGTGAATGGAAGGAGAAAACTAGGGGTGGGCGGAATTTGCGAAATTCATTTTCGCAAATTATCGCGAAAATGTAAAAAATCTCCGCAAACACGCGGAAATATCGCGAAGATGCAGAAGTTTTTTTCCCGCCTGTTCGCGGTATTTTCTGCGTGGTCGCTGCTCGCCAACTTACCTATGCGGTTGCTCGCGGGCGTGGCCATCTTGTTTTCACTTGTCTCGCGGTGCATGATCGCGAGAAGAAAGACGTGATCGCGCGACGCATGACATTACTGCAGGCGCGAACTGTCGCGAGACAGCGCAAATGGCTACCAACAATCCAACATCTCGTGGAGAACGCGACCGGAGCAGGAAAACTTGCCGGCGAACGCGGGAATTCAGGTAAGGCGATCGCGCGCACGCGAGAATGTATTATTCTACAGCGCGAGCAAGAAACAAATTATCGCTAAGCTGCGGAATGCGGTAATTTCGACATTTTCGCGCTTTCCGCGGAACGCGAAAATGCCAAATTATCGCAATTTCCGCAAACGGAATTTTGGCCCAGGCCTAGAGAAAACACAACGTGTATGAAGAGAGGGGATATCAAGGGTAAGTAAAACAGACGGCAGGAGTCCGAAAGGACGATAAAAACAAGAATTTACCGGGGTCCAAGGAAAGAGAGACGCACACTGGTCAGCCGACCAGAGTGTGAGAAGGGGCCAATGAGGCGCAAAGGCAGTGTCTGGAAAAGAATTGTGAAAGGGAGAGTGAGTACTGCTGTCAAAACTGAGACAGTCAGAATGCTCCAATTTAAAGAGGACTTCGAATGCGCACAACTTACTTATTTTTAATGGTCCCAGTTGAATGATATGGGGGGAGGACCCAGTATTGAGCACGAGGGCAAAATCTAGAAAAGAACAGTCTCTGTTCCGATTTTATCGTCTTATATCCCTCCTATTCCCTCATAAGCACCACTCGGGCACCATCTCGATCTATCCCAACGCCGCTTTAGTTGTCCCCCGACGTGGGCAGATGTGCGTGGGCACAAGAACATCCTGTAATAGAATAAAGTATTATCGATCCTTACCTGTCTCCTGTGAGTCTGTTCTGGAGGGACACGACATCTGGCGACGAAGGTGGGATCGATAATACTTTATTCTATTACAGGATGTTCTCCTTGTTCGACTTTGCAACGAGACTAAGGAAACTCTTTGCATATTGCGAGTTTGACAAGTACGACAATGAGCAAGCAATAAGACTGCGCATCATCGAAGGGTGTAAATCAGTGGAGTTCCGAGCACACGTTCTGAAGGAACCAACGACGTTGGAGAAGATATTGACGATGGCTCGCACGGAAGCACGGGCCATGGAGCAAGCGAAGCAGATGGAGATGGGAAAAGAGAAGAAAGTAACGCTAGCACATCACGTCACTGGGAACTTCAAGAAGAAAGAATTCCAGGCGCCGGTCCCACAAAAGAAAGGCGAACAAACGTGCTATTGATGTTGCCTCGAGTTCCCGCACGTCGGTGCCTGCCCAGCAATGGGTCAGAAGTGCAGGAAGCGCAACAGGGACAATCACTTCTCAAGCACGTGCATGACCAGACAATTCAGAAGTGAAAGAGGCAGAACAATGAGACCACGGATGACCAGTAACAGATACGCACGACACATGGAAACGGCAAATCGCAGCTCCTCCGACGAGTCCGAAGAGACTGCAGCACCGGTGAGGGAGGCAAGACTATATCTGATGTCAGACGCATCAAGAGAGGACAAAGAGACAGAGCACGTGCATCTCGTGGAAAAACAACAAATCAAGAAAACAGCCACTGTGGACATCGGCGTAGGAAACCACCAAGCAAAGTTTGTGCTTGACAGTGGAGCAACCTGCTACATCATGTGCATGGAAGAATACCAAAAAATGATAGTGAAACCACAGCTGTCACCATCAACGGTGGACGTGTTCACGTGGGGCTCCAAGCGGCCAGTAGAAAACATGGGAAAATTTACAGAGACTCTGACATACAAAGGCAAATCATACCAAGACGAAATACATGTGCTTAAGGGTGACATCCCAGCACCATGCCTGCTCAGCAACGTGACGGCCCAGGTAATGGGGCTACTGGCAATGACATACCACATGTCGGAAACGGAAAACATCCTACTAGAATACCCAGCCATATTGAAGGGTCTTGACAAGCTAAAAAGAAATCAGATAACATTACATATCAATGAAGCAATCAAGCCAGTGGCCCAGCATCACACCCGAGTACCAATTCACTTACAACCACAAGTTGAGGAGGAGATAACAAGCTTACTGGCACAGGATATAATTGAACCTGCTGAAGGACCAACGCCGAGGGTGTCCCCGATTGTGGCAGTCCCTAAGAAGAACACCTCAAAGATCCGCATCTGTGTGGACATGATTATCCCGAATACCGCAATCGCAAGAGAACGTCACCTGGGGCCACACCTGAATGACATGATCAGCTGCCTCACTGGGGCCTGCCGGTTCTCGAAGCTGGACCTGTGCAAAGGGTACCATCAGTTTGAACTGGACCACCAGTCCAGGTACATAACAAAATTTTCCACGCACATTGGTCTCTTCAGATACAAGCGACTGAGTTTTGGAATATCGTCAGCAGCGGAGTTATTCCAGGAGACAATAAGACAAGTGATAAGACCGGTACGGAACAGCCTGAACTACAGCGATGACATTTTGGTATTTGGAAAAACAGACAAAGAACATGATGCAGCTTTGCGTCAAGTGTGCACACAACTGGAGCGAGCGGGCCTCACGTTAAATAGAGAGAAATGTGAGCTGGGAAGAGGGGAACTAGTGTTCTTCGGGCACATCTTCTCCAAACGAGGGATGAGGCCAGACCCAAGCAAAGTTGAAACATTGAAAAATGCAAACCACCCGACGGACGTTGGAGAAGTACGGTTGTTTCTAGGTCTCGCTAGCTATTGTGTGTGGTACATACAGGACTTCGCCACAGTGAGCACACCACTAAGAGAACTTACCAAACAAGAACAGAAGTTCATCTGGTCTCAGGAATGCGACAGGGCATTCGAAGAAATAAGGAAAGTGGTAGTGACTGTGGAACATCTCGCCTACTTTGACCCCCTACTGTGCACTGAACTGACTGTTGATGCCAGGGAGAGATTCACAAAGGAAAATTGTTGCATATGCGAGTAAGAGTTTAACAGACATTGAAAGAGCATATTCGCAACCAGAAAAAGAGAGCCTAGCAGTGGTGTGGGCTTGTGAACACTACCACATGTTTATCTATGGGAACTCATTCACCCTCATAACTGACCACCAGGCGCTAGTGACGATCTATGGTAGCCCGTCAGCTAAAATGCCACCCAGGATTGAACGCTGGGGCATAAGGTTGATGGATTATGACTTCACGATTGCGCACAAGCCAGGGAAAGAACACAACCCGGCAGATTACATGTCGAGACACCCACTACCGCAAGCCCACGTGACGACATCGATGCCAGAGGAGTACCTCAATTTCATACTGAAACAAAGTACCCCGGCACCAATAACACTAACAGGACTGGCAATTGAGACAAAGAAAGACGCCACGATGCAAACGGCCTTAGAGATAACAAGAAGGCAGAGATGGAGGCATGTCAACAATAATTGCTGGGGAACAGGAGTATGCAAGGAAGAAGTGCTAGCTCTCAAGAAGATTAATGAGGAACTGTCAGAGAACTGTCAGAGAAAGATACCGGGATAATGATGAGAGGGACAAGAATAGTAATACCAAGCTCTCTCAGGAGGCAACTGGTAAACCTGGCTCATGAGTCACACCGAGGCACGGTAGCAATGAAGAAGCTGATAAGAGAGAAAGTATGGCTCCCTGGCCTAGACCACATGGTAGAAGACACCATAACGACCTGCCACCTCTGTCAAGTAACAGGATCACTGGCCCGAAATGAACCACTACAAATGTCGGAACTTCCGAGAGCGGTGTGGACAACACTAGCGGCAGATTTCTTTGGGCCCCTAGACACAGGCAACTACCTGCTTGTGGTCATCGACGAATACTCACGGTTTCCAATAGTACGGCACGTCCCGTCGACATCAGCAACAGCAACACTACCGATTCTAGATGACATCTGTGCAGCATGGGGTTCACCGGAAACACTAAAAACAGATAATGGTCCTCCATTCTCAGGGGAAGACTTCTGCAGATTCATGGCCTACCTAGGGATAAACCACAGGAAAATAACTCCTCTGTGGCCTCAAGCGAATGGAATGGTGGAGAGGTTCATGGGACACATGAAAAAGGCAGTTCAAAGAGCAAAACTGGCGCAAATCTCACTTGGCCAAGCTCTGTGCCAAGTTCTGCGTGATTACAGAAACACACCCCATAACTCCATAGGAAGATGCCCAGCAGAGCTAGTACTGGGACGAACAAGTAGAACAAAGCTACCGCAAATAGAGGCAACAATGGCACCGGATCACAGTAGCATTGCAGAAAGAGATAAAGAGGAGAAGAAAAAAATGAAAAGATATGCAGACACCAAGCGACATGCCAGCGTGTCAGACTTAAAGGAAGGAGACATGGTGGTAGTACGTCAGCGGCAACAAAGGAAATCCGACAGCACGTTCTCCAAAGACCCGCTAACAGTAACGAAAGTAAAGGGACCAATGATCACGGCAGAGTCAGCACATCAGCGGATAACACGAAACAGTTCACATTTCAAATAGCTAAAAGAGGAAAAAAGAGAATATCAGGATAAGGAAACAGCAGAACAAGAAGAGCAGGAGCATAACAGCGGTGAGGGGCCAGCAGAAGAGCAACAGATGGAAGCAAGCCAGAGAAGAGTATGCAGACGTCCAAAAAGACTAATAGAAGAAATGTGATGATGGGAGGCATACCGACCTGTGCCCGGGCAGACTTTGCATCTATCTCTATCTACACATCTCTGTGTTTCACTTTTCTCGTCACTTCTTTGTGACAAAACGGGGAGATGTAGTGACCTGGGGGCAGGGCACTAGGACCCTGCAAGACACTAGATGGACACTGAGGGAACTTGACACCACATCCGGTCAAGGGGTGTGGGCAGGGCATTGCGGAGTGAGGGAACGACGTGGGCAGACGTGCATGGGCACAAGGAGAACATCCTGTAATAGAATAAAGTATTATCGATCCTTACCTGTCTCCTTTGAGTCTGTTCTGGATGGACACGACAGACCATAGCCTTGAAGCCTTTATTGCTTCCATCCATATGGATTTTGTATTAGTATGGACAGGTGACTTTATTATTCAGGCACGTGTTGTATCTACCACCCGGGCATGTGGTCATATATACCAGGATGGGGAAGGTAACTGTCATTTTTGTCATAATGAGTATGAGGAGGCACTAAACTCAATCATCTCCAAATATGATCTTCAGCCACTTAGAGGTGGCTGCAGTATTAATGGGGAACCAGTCCCACCATTCACTAGGCGAAACTCGTCTTCTGTTATAGATCATGTGTTGGTGTCAGTCTCTGCTATTGATTTGTGTGGTAACCTCAGTATCATAGCCGCAATTTTACTTACATTACCATTCCTTTTCTGGGACAAAGGCAGGTCTCATTTCACTTACTAAATAGTAATAATCCCACTAGGATAAATGGTGTAAGAATCAAGTGGACGGGCGTTGATACCAGAACAATACTCTAGAAAATAGTTAATTTTACCATATGGAAATAACCTATATGCTCCAGGACGATATTGTCCCAAATATAATGTTAGACATCTTTAGCTATATTATTGCTGCTATTAAATCACGTTTAACTCAGGACCCAAATATACAAGGGAACAAGAGAAGGGGATGGTTTGATAGTGCTTGTACAAAAGCATTACAGTCACTTAAACATGCCCTGTCAAATTCCCCACGAGATACATTGGCTATTAAGTCACTTCAGAATAAGTACACATTAGCTATACCTGCTAGGAAAAAGACACCCCAGGCTGAAGCATGGGAAAATTTGGCCACTGCTATAGAAACTTGGAACACAAAACTTTTTTGGGATACAGTGAATGCACCCTTTCTAAAGAACGACGATATCCCTGAGTTCTGCTATTTTGTCCCTTGAGATAAATGGGTAACACATTTTTCAGAATTATTTTGACAAAGTAGTGAGAAGGCCATAGGGCAAGACTGGGAGCCATTGTCTGAGGGGAGCACCTCCCCTTGAATTTTACCAATGAAGAAGTTCACCTAGCTACACAGGCCAGTGCCGGGGGTCGGGCCCAAGGCCCGACAGGGTGCCAGTAGATGTTTTTAAATCTGCCCCTGAAATGTGGAGCCATATTCTAAGTAGGGTCTTTAATTCAGCTGTAATAGATACAATACCATCTTCTTGAGGTGAATCAACAATTGGACCCATATTTAAAAAAGGGGATAGAACAAACTCAAAAAATGACTGCCCTATTTCCCTCCTGGACTCCTCCTTGAAAGTAATGAGTAGAGTCCTGTTAATAAGATTGGAGGAATGGGCGCTTGAGCAATCTATTTTATCCCCAGTGCAGTTTGGGTTCAGAAAACAGTATTGAACAATGTATCAATCTAGAGCTACTTATTTGTAAATATACTAGGGCTAAGGCAGGCACACTTTATTTATACTTTGCTGATTTAAGTAGCGCCTTCGGCCTGGTCGGCCATAACTTATTTTGGTCAACCTTGACCTTCCTGGGAGAGCATAGGCCAATTATTGGGTTTCTCTCCCGTCTTTATGAGAATCTAACCAGCCAAGTCTGGTTTGGCACCCGGGGGGATCGTTTGACCAAATTTAAAGTGGGGCAAGGCATTCAAGGGTGTGTGCTAGAACCAATGCTTTTTTCTCTTTTTATTAATGGGATAGATAATCATTTACAGACGATCGCCCAATACCTGTGTTGTTATATGCCAATGATGCGGTATTAATAGGACGGACTCCCGTGGGCATCCAGAGACTGATGAATGCATTCGCAGATTTTATGACCCAAAAGAAAATGGAAATGAACACATTTAAAACATTTACCATGGTTGTGGGACCAGGCATAAATCCTGTAAATTGTTTTTTGACTGAGAACACCCCAATTGTTTTAGTGAACTTGTTTTGTTATTTGGGTATTTTATTTGTAGGCAATGGTTCATGTTCACAACATATTTTAAACACTAGAGCTACAATGAGTAGGGCACCCCAAGGGATTTTTTAATATCCTTTCAAACTAGGGAATCGACCCATTAATGAGATGGTAGCCATTCACAAAGCAAAAGGAGTGACCACAGCCCTTTATGGGGCAGGCCTCCGGGGATACGCAAATAACTCGGCCTTGCAAATACTGAAAAATAGATTTTTAAAATGCTTTACCTCCTCAGAATCAAATACTATTATACACCATGAGGTCGGACTACAGCTTCTAGAGGATCTTTTATTGGTTAGACCGTTGTTGTTGTTGTGGTCTTCAATATGGGCCAAGGAAGAAACTTATTTTACTAGATCAATTATTTAAGACTGTTCAACCCTGAATGATGCACAAAGTATTCCTTGGGTACTGTATGTCAATTCCTCCCCCGCCAGGCTATTTAACTTATCTATCTGGTCAGATCCCACAAAGATACTATATCTAACCAAGAGAATGATTAAAGAAACCTTTCTCCAGCATAGACTGGATTGTCGATCGATAGACCAGAGGAACAAACCAATGGTTGCCTTTTATAAATCTTTGAACTAGGAGGAGGGAGGAAATAATCACCTAACATACATGACTAATGCACAGATTTATTTTTGCTGACGAGAATGAGATGTGGCATTCATTGTGCTCCACCTAGTCGGTTTACCAACTATGAGTTCCCGCCCACCTGATATGGCCCTTTGTCCTTGCGACAACTAAAGTAAATAAAGCACATTGCGCTTTCTATTGTTCTGTAAATTTTACCTAAATTTTAGGGGTGGCTATCTTAAACCATTGTTTGTTGCAGAGAACATTAGGTCACATAAAGCAGCAATGAGATATTTGATGACACTAGTTGAGCCTTTTTTATGTTATAATGTTGCCCTATTTATTTTTAAATCGATCAGTGTGAGGAAAAGTATCATGTAATAGTGAAAGAAATGAATTTCTATAATCATTATTGTATGCATTATATCTCCAATTTTTTAACTGTTTTAATTGTGCTATTTTGTTTGTACTTTTATGGTTGTTTTGCGTTAGCTGAAAAAAGTTTTACGAAACAAATACTTTGGTGAATGTTTTTTGTTTGTTTGCCTTAGTCACATTAATGGACAGCCATTTTAATTTGGGAGAAGCTAAACTCATAGGGTTGAAATAAAGGAAGGACTAATGTACAAACGAGATAATTGGTACGAGTTTTCTAAAGCAATACCCTGTACTTTGGTATGCTTCATTTGTCATGTTTTGACGTAAAATATGTTTTGGAAAATAATTCTGCGCAGCCTCATTTTAGTAACTTCTCCTGATTAAAATGAAATGTATTACATTTTATGTTAGGGTACATTTCTTAGCATACAACAATGTAGCGTTGTAACGGTATGCATGGTAATGGTATGCATGATATATTAGTCTGCCTGGTAAAGGTACTTTAAATGTAACCCAATGGATATGTGTGTTAGTGAAATGCTTGGTTAATACATGTATTGTACAGGCAATTTCGTTCTTCAGACCGTGTTGTAGAAGCTTGCATGGTAATGGCATGCGTGGTTCCATCATACATCTGATACCAGAGTACTTATTGTTGGTGATTGCTGATGATACACACCTGGGTAAAGAGAACTGTAGTTTCCTCTTTACTGGATGGCTTATTTAGGCTTCTTGTGAGTACGTAGGGCCTAATTACGAGTTTATCAGTCTTAATGCCATACTGCTGGTGCAGCGGTCCCATGTGCACCGAGGACTCCGCAGTCTATTGCCCACCCTATAATGATGATTGCAGTCTGAGCCGCTGACTGCGTCGATGGTGTGTCCCACCTATGATGCGGTAGACTACAATGCTGGCGATTCATACTCCGTTGCAATCAGGGCTGCGGGTTCCTGCTGAGCAGATTACAAAAACACAGTTGTACTGGCGGTCCCCTTGCGGCAGTTCCCTGAAGGCAGTAGTCCATCACGGAATGTTCTCAGCACAGCACCATAACAGTGGCCATTGGATGGATACTAATACAACACATATGATATCCCTTGGCCAAGTGGATCCACCAGCAAATCACACTATAAAACACACCCGATTTTAGACTATGTTCCTTTGCCACTCAACTGCAGCACAGCAATTCTGAGGCACCATATTGGTGAGAAAAAGCAGCCCTTTTTCCCCATCTATTTTACCACTCTCCACACACTTTTGCAGCACAGTTTCCTTTTATTCTTTGATGTGTTTATGGCTGCATTGTCACTGACTTTAATTTGGGAATATGACCAGACAAAAGATCTCTCTTTTTAAGAGGCAGAATGAATTCATAAGAGTAGAGCCACAATTGTTTGGAACATAATTCCAACACACTACTATCTGTCAGAAATGGGACATGTGGCCCAGAGTAGTAGACAGAGTGAATGCTGTAGGTACCACCCTGTGCACACAGGAGAAAAGTAGGAAGAGGTGGAATAACCTGAGGGGGAAGGTGCATTGCTTGGCCTCCAAGCAATACCTGGAGGTGCAGCGGACTGGTGGTGGTCCTCCCAGTACCTGTCCTGGGAGGAAAAGGTCTTGTAGATCTTACACTCCGAAGGTTTGACATGAATACTTAGAGGAGTGGAGTCTGGTAAGTTACACCTCACTAACTGTCGCAATACCTCAATGTCCTGTTTGCACTCAACTCACCTTTTGCCATTGTGTTGTGTTCCTAGTTTCCTAATAGGCAATCTTCAGAGTATAAGAGATGTCGGATTGTCTGTGTTAATGTGTATTGTTGCATACAAGATCACAAATATGAACCTCCATTAAATGGCACATGTTGCATTGGTGTCTGTAAGTGTATTCAATAAAAAATATCATTCCAGGACTCATGATAGGTGTAAATATGTAAATGTATGTTCCATCCCAGCTGCATTTTGTCGACAGTTATTTCACACTAACCATTTTGCAAGTGTTGGCAAGTAGTGATTGAAAGGATTACAACTACCATGAGTCCCTGTTTCTGTAACTCAAAACAAGATGAAATTGTGATTTTAACCCTTCTCACTTGTCTGACATATTACAACTGATGTTCATTTCTCATGGAGTTAACCATTTAGCAAGTGTTGACAAGTAGAGACTGAAATGACTAGAGCTACTATGAGGACCTGTTACTGTAACTCAAAACAAGATGACAGTGTGAATGTGCCCATTCTCACTTATCTGACATATTACAACTAATGGAGTGAACAATCTACATACAATTCTTTACTCAAAGACATTACTGTCTACTAAGCTTTATGTTGTCACGGTCTCCCCATCTGAACAATTGATGGAATGAGTAACACCCTACAAAGCGTGTGGCTCAAATATTATTGATGCAAAAGAATCAATTGATGGACGGAATGCTGGACAGTGCAAACATTCACCCCCAGTCACAGGAATCTGGGTTTAATCCATAAATCATTTGCTCACCACACCACCCCAGTTTGGACCCAGCCATATGCAAATCAGTCTTGACCCTGTTCCTTGTGGGAACAATCCAGCCCGAACTGCCAAGCCAGGTCCTCCCTTGCTCGAAACAAGCATCCTGGAACCTGTTTCAGAGCATCACCCTTCATCAGCCAGGTTAGCTTGAGCTGAGTGAGTGGTGTAGTGAGCACGGGACCCACGTCTGGGCATACCCTTCCCACTTAGGGCAACATATGCAAAAGAAACAATTGATGGACGGAATGCTGGACAATGCAAACATTGACGCCAGTCACAAGAATCTGGGTTTAATCCATCAGTCTTTTGCTCACAACACCACCCCAGGTTGGACCCAGCCATATACAAATCAGTCTTGACCCTGTTCCTTGTGGGAACAGTCCTGCTCGAACTGCCAAGACAGGTCCTCCATGGACTGGAAACAAGCATCCTGGGACCAGTTTCAGGGCATCACCCTTCATCAGCCAGGCTAGCTTGAATACACTGGTGTAGTGAGCACGGGACCCAAGTCTGGGCATATCCTTCCCACTCAGATCCTTGTGACTGAGGGTGAATGTTTGCATTGTCCAGCATTATGTCCAACAATTTTTTCTTTTGCCTATGTTGCCCTAAGTGGGAGGGGTATGCCCAGACTTGAGTCCCGTGCTCACTAGACCACTGGATTCAAGCTAGCCTGGCTGATGAAGGGTGATGCTCTGAAACCGGTCCCAGGATGCTTGTTTCCGGTCATGGTAGGACCTGGCTTGGCAGTTCGGGCTGCACTGTTCCCACAAGTAACAGGGCCAATACTGATATAAAGGAGATATCATTTGTACTAGTGAGGGTCCGCTCAGTCCAGAGTAAGTTCACTATCCTGGGTCACTTGTACTAAACACAATGGTGAAAAGGAGTTCTGTGTGTCCAGAGGTTCATTCTCAGCCTGCAGTGTGCCATCTGGGCAGACTTGAATACGGCCCACCCTTGTCCCCATAAAATAGATTTTGTACTACTAAGTTCGTCATTAAAAATCCCCTCTCCCTGGAGAGGGGAAAATCTTGCCTTGTAGGACTGTGGGGGTCATCGATGTGGCCCTTCCGGACACGGGCGTAGTTACTAGTGATTGCCTAGCAATTCATGGTTCTCCTTCTTGGGTGTAGGCCGTTAAATGCAGCGTGGACGTCTCGTCTGCGGTCTCAGGTGAAAGGGGCATAAATACAGGTTTGGCGAAGCATCAGGGGCACCCAGGCAACTGCAGTCATTCACAGTAAGGCCTGTGCAGGATCCGATGTGCAGTACTCATCTCACCACTTGCGTCCTCTCTATGCCGCGGGCCTCTCCTCTTCTCAACCGTGCAATAGCAGTCATTAGTCTTCTGTCAGCCCCCAGAGCCGAAATTGATATCTGCACAGTATCTCTGAGTACAGTAATTGGCCCACCATCAGGGACGTGCGGGCTGAACTTGAGGCCTTGGAGGAGTTTTAGAAGTGTACTCCTGATGTGGATTGGCACTTAAGGATTAAAGTCAGAAGTTAAAATCTTTGGTGAGGATAAACTTAAATGGTGCATCCTATATGCACTCATCGCAGTCAGAGTGAAATTGTGCTGAGGTCTTAAAACAAAAAAATATATTTCAGGTTCCCTTATTGGATTTTTGTCAGTTAGGTGTCCTTTAGTTTATTACATTTTTATCTATTTTCAAAATTCGGGTTGAAGAACCAGAACCTTTTGGACCTGGCGGCGCAGGGTACGCCCAAAGTCTCCGGAGTTCTCCTGCTTCGCTACACAGAGACACGGGACACTCTGTCGGCGTTAGATCAGATTTATTTAGCTGCAGCTAGTACAGTTATCCTAGAAGTACACAAAGTAGGTTCTCAGGAGACTGCCACTTCACTCTGTGGCGCATCAGGCTTTATACCATACAATGTTACAATTATTAATAAAATACACTCCCAGAGCATACAAGAAAGAGCCAATAAGGAAAGTTGGAAAACAAGGTGGAACCAATAAGAAAGGTTTGAAAACAAAGTGTCAGATGACTCGAAGAGACCTCTCCTCCAACTATGTTTGTCACCCCACCCTCAAACTAATACATTAACAGATTTATAACTAACTTGCAGGTGGTGAGATACGTTTGTGTGTGTTGGAGGACAGTCGTGAGATGAGAGAATGCTAGCAGGAGACAGTGAACGCCAGTCGATAAGATAAGGTCGGGAAAGAATAGTGTGAGCCAACAGATAGTTGAGATGCGGATTAGAAAAGCCAGACAGGGATTAGTGTACTCGGCTAGTTCTAACACCAGCTTTGCAAATAGAGGCCGAGGACGTATTTCGACACCAGGCTACAGAAAAAGCAGAATAGACTTTGTTCGCCGTGCTGCCTGAGTGATGGCAACACAAAATGGCTGCGGGCCACAAAATGGCGGGTCGATTCGATCGTGATCGAAAATCGAAGTTCCTCAGACCCTCCTTTTGCCAGAACTCAGGCAAGATAGACTCATGTTAATCTGAGTCCACGTCAATAGCTATGAGGTCATCGAGCTGTTGCTGTAACATCATTCTTATGTTTTCTGTTACTTGTGGTTTGCATTTTGGGATGCACATAGTAGCACAAAGATCGCAGATAGCGGGACCACAGTGCATACAATGACAACAGGAAAATATAATGGTCAGGATTATACCAAGGAACGTCAATGCTTTCCAACCCCATTTGGACAGTAGTCCCCAAAACCATTCCGTTAAAGACCAATCTCCTTCGTCCTGATGAATAGACTCAGAGATTATGTGCAACTTGGAGATAGCTTGGTATACTGTCGGAGCGTCATTAGGAATGAAAATACAGCAACTTGACCCGATCAATTTGCACACTCCACCACGATCGGCAAGAACAAAGTCTAAGGCAACTCGATTTTGTAAGGTCATAAGATGATCCGCCTGTAGTTCTGCCGTGATGTTACTTAAGGCTCCTACAGTGATGTCTATTGTAGTCTCTACGACACGGACCAATTGCCTTATATTTCTGCTGTTAGCCATTGGACCTCAGAAGGGAAGAAAACCTTTAAGGAAATCTCCTCCCTCTTGTCCTGCTGTGTCCTTTGAATCAATAATCCCTCTGCCGTTTCGGGTTCGGTGATGATTTGTGGAAGCAGTGTAGGTAGGGGGAAGAAGAAAGGCTATATAACAATTACCAGAGAAACCCGTTGGTAACCAAGTATAAGCTCTATCATAGCAGATGAAATAGGTGCCTTGAGACGGCACTAGAGGAGGCGAGTCTCGAGAGGAATAAACGTACGTGTAGGAGCAGTTATTCCTTTGTGTAGTGTCAGAAGAGCGATCATTTATCTGTAAGCAGAAGTTACCCTGATGTGGTATAGTCCAAATTGGCGAGGACTTTCCTTTTCCAACTTTACTACTAAGACTAGACATATATTGAGTGACGTTCCAATTAGTGTATGCTTTTCTTTCGTCACTGGAGATTTTGCTATTTTCCATGATTTTAACCATAACTACCATACCTTTAATCAAAGAACTATGACTAAAATCCGGATAATTCGTCTGAATTTACTTTGATAAGAGTTGGAGAAGATGACGAAGTAAGCCCAAGCAGAACCTACATAAGAAAAAGGGAGAACTAGGTATGGCATTCCTTTCTCTGTGGTATGTGGCATAAGACCACACACCCAACAATCAGTTGTATTAACCACTAATTGGTGCTGATGTAATAGCTGGATAAAGGAATTGTTATAATACTCAGTTCTTCTGATGAGTTCATGTGAAGGAAGAGTATGAAAGAGGTGTGGAGAGATAGTAGAAGAAGGCAAAGAGGAAGAAGGGGAGGCATTTCTTGGCTGCAAAGCATAAATTATCCAACTAATAATCGCCAAAACAATACATAATGATATAAAAACACATAAAGTTATACTAAAACGACTGTACATTATTTTACAGGATGCTTTCTTCATTTCATCTCTTCTTTCTTTATTACTTAGTGTAGTTTCCATCTTACTAATGGATGCTCACGGCAATCTTCCTCAATCACTCAAGTAACGATGTACTACCGTCCTATGACACTGAAGATCCCGCAGGCCTATTGCCACTACTCAGGTCGTGACCTAGACTCCTACCATGACCCTGCAACCGGGACAGAATACTACACAAGGGAGAAGAGAGTCTTAAATGTTCTTCGGTCTAGGTCTCAAATTATAGTGTTCTTTCCCCAGAACATTCTGGTTTTGGAACAATGTTCGTGGTTCAGTCGTATCCAAGCGACGATGTGATGGAATTGCTTCCTGTAAAATGTCGTCGTCCTCTTTCTTAGACAGTGTCCCATTCAGGTGTGCATCGCTGAAGGGTACGAATCGTGGAGTCTTTTCACTTTCACAGTCACCAACACCTCTGCGTACCCATTGATCGTATGGCAAAGGCACTTTCTTACAATGCACACCGTGAATCCAATTTTTCTTTCCTTCGACTTTAACTGCTGTCCTTGTAGTCAACAAGACCATTCGAGGCTCCCGCCACCTGGGTTGCAAATTGCTGGACCTCTGAAAATTCTTCACGCATACCCAGTCACCTGGTCGGATGGAGTGACCTGGGTCTGTGGAAGCCTCTGGCAGAGCACTCTGAACCTGTTGATGAAGAACACGCAATTTAGTCATAAGGTCATGCAGATAATCAATCAACATTGGATATGGCAAGTCTGAGAATTTCTTAGGGCGAGGTATTCCCCATACGTTGGCCGGACGGCCAAATACCACTTCATATGGGCTAAGTCCCAAACGAGAGTGTACTGCAGCTCTGGTGGATAGCAGAGCTAACGGCAAAGCATCGGGCCAATTGAGTCCTGTGCTTGCTTGAACCTTTGCTAATTTCAACTTCAAGGTTCCGTTGTAACATTCTACTAAACCCGCTGAGTGTGGATGATTTGCCGCGTGGAACTTTTGCTTGATACCAAGACCTGCACAAACTTTCTGCATGACTTGGCCAACAAATTTGCTCCCATTGTCACTCCAGACAATGCGCGGCAAACCAAACCTGTGGAAGAACTCTTTTAGAAGGATTTTGGCTGTGGATAGGGCTGTGTTATCCTTTAGAGGGTATGCTTCTATCCACCTTGAAAAGGCGCATACTACCACCAGAACATATTTGAGGTTGTTGCATCGCTCATGTAATCGATTTGCAACACCTCAAATGGATATGTCGGAGGTGCAAAGTGACCTGCTGGAGTTGGGGTTCCCTTTCCCGGGTTGTACATTAAACAAACAATACAGTGCTTTACTACATTGTCTGCACATTTTGAGATATTTTCATTCTGCCACACTGGAGCCAGAAGTTTACAAATGCCTTTTGCACTTAAGTGGGCTGGACCATGTGCCATAGTAACCACTGGGAGAACATAGGCATCTGGTAACAGCCAACGTTGATGTTCAGACAATTCCACCCAACAACCCATCTCATCTAACATTCCCGTACTTTCTTTCCACTTGCTCATCTCCTTTTCTGAAACTTCTTTCTGAATCGCTTTTACACTTTCCACTGTATTCTCACACATTCCTCTCTCTCTGACCCAATTCGCAGGACCTGCCACATACATTCGACTCGTTGAATCTCTTGCTGTCTTCTTCGCTATTTCGTCTGTAAATGCATTTCCTCGACCAACATCATCCGTAATCTTCTTGTGTGCACTACATTTCACTATCACTATTTGGGTGGGTAAGGCAAGTGATTCGAGGAGATCAGTCACTAACTGACCCTGTTGTATTTTGGTGCCATGTGAAGTGAGGAAACCCCTCTCCTTCCAGAGACGCCCAAAATTGAACACTACACCAAAAGCGTATTGGCTGTCAGTGTATACGTTCACTCTTTTCCCTTTCGATAATACACAAGCTCTTGTTAATGCTATCAATTCGGCTGCTTGCGCTGAATTGTGTCTAATGCGTGCAGTTTCCACAACCGTATGTAAAGTAGTTACAGCATAGGCTGAAACTGTATCTCCATTAGGCATTTTAAAACAAGAACCATCTACCCATAGAGTTCCATCCGGATTCTCTAGCGGTGTGTCTCTCAGGTCAATTCTTCCTTTTGTCTCTTCCTCAGTACGGAAGAAACAATCATGCTGATCCTCAACATTTTCCTCATTTGGAAGGGGCAACAAAGTAGCTGGATTCAGGGTATTACATCGCTTGATGTGTATGTGACTAGCCAACAGCGTCAGATCGGATCCAGTTAGACGAGCGCTCGTAAGATGCTGTGTTTTTGTTCTGTTTAGCAATGTATCCACTGCATGTGGCACCATGACAATGAGAGTGTTATCCAACACCACTCCAGCAGACTGTCGGATAGAAATATCTGCTGCTGCTGTCGCTTTGAGACAACTGGGCAATGCTTTAGCTACAGGATCTAACGTAGCCGAAAAATAGGCACATGGCCGCTGTTTGTCTCCAAATTGCTGTGTTAAAACTGACAATGCACAATCTTCTCTCTCATGCACATAAAGCGTAAAAGGCTTAGTGTAATCTGGAGTGCCTAGTACAGGAGCAGAACACAGAGCGGTACGTAAGTCAGTGAAACTCTTTTGGCACTCATTAGTCCATGGAAGGGGCTGAGGCATATCTTTTAAAGTGAGTGCCAACAAAGGTTTAGCAACTAGAGAAAAGTTAGGGATCCACTGTCTACAATAAGAAGTGATACCCAGAAAGGCATGTACTTCCCTTTGTTTGGATGGTACAGACATTCGCGCAATCGCCTGAATTAGTTCTGGTGTCAATCGTCGTCCCTCCTTTGAGAGGAGATGACCCAAGTAGGTAACCTCTCGACAAACATATTGTAGTTTGGAAGGTGAAACCTTGTGATTCAGTTTAAACAAGTGGCGTAACAATGCAACAGTGACATCTTTGCAGATATCTTCTGAATCAGCGGCAACTAATAGGTCATCCATATATTGGATAAGAGCAGCACCAGACGGCAAGTGAGAAGTATCAAGATGACATTTTAAAGCTTGGCTGTAAATAGAGGGACTTTCACAATAGCCTTGGGGTGCACGCTTAAACCGGAAGCTTCGGCCTCCAAGAGAGAAGCCAAAAATGTCCCTACTCTCTTCTGCAATGGGAATACTGAAGAAGGCATTCTTTAAATCGATAACAGAGAACCAAGTTGCTGTGGAAGGTATCATTGTCAACAAAGCAGTGATATCTGGAACAACAGGAAATTGTGGGATCACAATTTCGTTTACTTCTCGCAGATCAATTACAAAACGGTACACAGGAGGCTGAGAAGGATCGGTGCGTTTAAGAATAGGAAGAATAGGACTATTGCATGTGTTACCTCTTGTTTCTTCAACCACACCCTTCCGTATTAAGTCATGGATGATTCCCAAAAGCGCTTTCTCACCTTCTGCAGAAATTCTATATTGTGGGATGCGCGGTAATTCAACATTGGGCTTGAGAGTGACAACATAAGGCGGAATCTCAAGACAACCCACATCGTTCGGACCCGTGGCCCAAAGTGCTGCTGGAAGAGAAAGTAATTCAGGTGGAAACTGATCTTTGGATAAATACATTGGGGAGACCAATTTCTGTCCTAAAGTAAGATGTACACCTGAAGGAGAACAATATATTGTAGCATGCATTCTTTTCAATAGGTCTAGACCCAACAGATTCTCACCGCAACCATTCGTTAGCAGAAGTGGAGCTTCCAAATCATAGGGACCAACTGAAATAGGCAAAGGGCAAGAAACTGGATTGCGAACAGGGGCGCCAGAAAATCCTACGGAGACATTCGTTAAGCCAGACAAAGGTGCCCCAGGGAGTTTAGAATGAATGATAGAACTTCTCATTGCTCCAGTATCCAGAAGAAATGGCTCTGAAACACCCATTGTAGTGACGTTAACATATGGTCCATTTTGATCTACTGGGATTGGCACAACTCCCTTACTTTGTCCATGGCTGTCCTAGTTAGCATGAAGACTTTCATTCTCGCCTTCAACATAATGGTCTTCATTGTAATACTGTGCAGACCTCACAGTTTGCTGATCAAAGTAGTTCACGGAATTGGGAGAAGGAAGGGCACGCTGTTCTTGAGTCAACACACCTTGACCTCTACCTCTGTTTGCTGACTGGAGGCCAGCACGACCTCGTGGAGCAGATAACGCTCCATTGCGCTGCAATAAAACCGGACAACTATTCTTAAAATGACCTTCCTCTCTACAATAGGCACATTGATTAGGACCTAACAAAGGTCGCAGATTGTATGGCTCAGGTTTTTGATACAACCTCTGAAACTGCGGGGGCTGCTGAATTTGAGGCTAAGCATAACAAGGAGGATAGGCTTGTTGCAAGAGAACCTTCGTCTTTAATTCTTTCGTCTTTTTCTCTTGCTTTTCTCTTTCTTCTTTGTCCCTATTCTCATAATATTGCGCAGTAGCCAATATCTGGGCAGAAGAAGAAACAGCCCATGAACTTTCTGAATCTTTTAATTTGTGTGACAGCTCGGGAAGCAAATTGAATACAAATTTGTCCACGAATAATCGCTGTCCACCCTCTGTAGCCATGTCTTGACCACTGTGGTCGATAAATGTCTCCTCGAAACGAGTAAAGAAGTCGGAGACACTCTCATCTTTCTTTTGTTTGCATGCTGCTAGTTTATCCCAGTTAACTCTCAGTGCAGGCATCATAGTTTTCATTAACGTAATGATTCTACCAGGGAGTTCCGAGATCAGAGCGTCAGGCTTTGCGCCACCCACTTGGTCTCTATCTGTATTAGTTATAACATCCCAAGTAGCACCTAGTTCCTGCACATGATCCTCTCTATGAATCTTAGCCCATATTGTCTGTGGGACCACATTACCCATTAGCATGTCAATATCTGCTATGTTCATAATACAAGCATCAACTGTCTGCGATAATTCTTTGTAGTAACCTGCAGGGTTCTTACGAGGATCTGGTAGAGTCTGCTTAAGGGCCAAAACTTCAGATCTCTTCCAAGGGACATGTACCCATATACGTTGGAAATGAGCAGGAATAGGTGCATTAGCACCTACAGCCGCAACTGCCTCCTTCCATACTGGAGGAACCTCTCTCATAGGGTAATTTTTCGACGTCAGTCTAACCGACGGATCGGAATCAAGAAAAGTCTGAGAGAACAATAAGGATCTATAAGAGATAAGCGTCCTTACGGCTTCCTCAACCTTAGAACCTACAATAAGTCCTTTTTCAAAATCAGTCTGAACATTTAACAGATCTTGTGAGACCGGACTCAAACTCACATCTTCCCATTCCTTAATGAGAATGTCGCACATTACATTGAAAGTATATCTTTGCGTAGGCGCATTCCATTGCAAAAAGGTAGGCATAATATCAAGCACACTATATTGTGGACCCTTCTTGATCCATCTTCGTGCAAGAGAGTCTAACTTCTCTCGTTCCTCAAAATCTGGGAACTGACTACGAGATTGTCTTCGAACAAAAGCCGGAAACACATTTAAAGCTCCAAAGAAAGGAGATAGAATACTAGTAACAGAGTCTGTGAGACGCTTACGCATAGACGGTGAATTAGACATAAGAATTGGAGACAGAGTATTAGGGGAACTAACAGGAGAAGAATGGATAACTGCAGGAGGAGCAGAAGGCAAAGGAGATCTAAGATCAGGAGATGAGGGCAAAGAAGTTGAAACTAACGGTAAAACCGGCAAGGGCGGTAATACTGGAGGAGGCAAATGCGGAAGAGCCGGAACAGGCGGAAGTACCATTGGCGGCTGAACAGGCTGTAACGGCTGAGGTACATTGGCATTTTGCGCATAGGGCGGAGGCAACCTTAATAAATGGGACATTAGGGGATCTTCTTCTATATCTTTCTTATTATCAGAAGGAGAAACAGGCAACATCGGATAGCATTTATAGCAACCAAGACAACAAATTCTTCCAAACTTAGTCAGACCAGGCATCTCGAGATGTCTCCGGACTGTTCACAAACTTCAAGGGAGTAAAACTCAGTTTACGCAGCACAAATGCACTTACCCTCGGCTTTATCTTTTGCAAAAGATAAATCTAAGAACCCAAGGAAATTAATCAAAGAACAAAACTTGTGGGCGCGACCCACGAAAATACTTAACTAAGGACGTCTTCTTCCACCAACAGAGGCTCGTCTATCGTATCGCCTTACCATACATCATCAAAGGAAGGGCCAAAGCAGGGCGGCAGTCAGGGCAGCAGTCGTCAGTAGCCGTCAGGAAGGAGTAACCACGCTGCAAAAGACCTTCGGACCACTTTCGACATACAGGGGTCGCTTAGTGTGGCTCGCGAACCCTCCGGAATTTTCTTGCGGGGTTCCTCACAACCTTCGAGCAGAACCAGTACCACTGAAGCCGCCCCACGTTGGGCGCCAGTTGAAGAACCAGAACCTTTTGGACCTGGCGGTGCAGGGTATGCCCAAAGTCTCTGGAGTTCTCCTGCTTCGCTACACAGAGACACGGGACACTGTCGGCGTTAGAAGATCGAATTTATTTAGCTGCAGCTAGTACAGTTATCCTAGAAGTACACAAAGTAGGTTCTCAGGAGACTGCCACTTCACTCTGTGGCGCATTAAGCTTTATACCATACAATGTTACAATTATTAATAAAATACACTCCCAGAGCATACAAGAAAGAGCCAATAAGGAAAGTTGGAAAACAAGGTGGAACCAATAAGAAAGGTTTGAAAACAAAGTGTCAGATGACTCGAAGAGACCTCTCCTCCAACTATGTTTGTCACCCCACCCTCAAACTAATACATTAACAGATTCATAACTAACTTGCAGGTGGCGAGATACGTTTGTGTGTGTTGGAGGACAGTCGTGAGACGAGAGAATGCTAGCAGGAGACCGTGAAGGCCAGTCGATAAGATAAGGTCGGGAAAGAATAGTGTGAGCCAACAGATAGTTGAGATGCGGATTAAAAAAGCAATAATCCAATTTTCTACAAGCACCTCCATATACATGAGTTCAGGATGTGAACTGTACAAACTCGTTGTGTTTTCTTTTTTTTTGCCTATAATGTTGCACCCTGTACAAAAACAACTGAGGCTACATAAAGGGTACATATACAAACTCACTTGTCTCTTGGGATACTGATGTGTAATTTACCAAATCATAAATTGTAGTTTGCGATTCAGTTTATGAAATGTACTATTGAGTACTGTAGTACTAGGGGCACTCTTGTGGTTTGACACCCAGTGATGGCCTTTGACTACCATTATTTTAACTGACTTTAGTGTGTTATTTCATTCTAACCTGGATGTCGACGGTCCTGCATATGCCTTGATTCTCTTACAAGTTTCTTTCTTGTAATCTTGCAGTCTTTCGGTGGGAGCTGTCACGGAGTAGGACAGCCTTGCCAAGAATAGAACGTGTGGGATGTGCATTTGAAGGAATGAGAGGGAGAGAGAGTTGTGGATTGTACTTTTTGGTCTCGAAGTGCAGTGTTGTGGGCAGTGGTGCACACATGTGCTCGGTATTGTACATTGAGAAATAAAGCATGTGATGCTATAGGACATTGAGATGTGGTAAATAATTTAATTACCGGTACTTAATTTGATGCAGAAAATTTATAAGAATAGCTCAGTAAAATAAGAGGCAGAATCCGTGGTATTAGAGGTTCGGAACGGGCTTTATTCCAAAATCAATTCGAATTGTGGACTCCATATTCCATCACCACGAAGTTTCAGGAAGTGAAGGACCATACTTTATTGACAGGTAATCATTTTTATAGAAGAGGCATTATAGTGAAACAGATGCAGGAGGCGTAACAGTTGATAACAGAGATAAAAACATACATGCGTAACTAAAATGGGTGTAACTAGGCGTAACTAAAGAACGTCATTAGGTATGATGTCACAAATGGGTGGTTCCATGAAGGAATTTCGCAATGTCAGCAGGAATACTTGGCAGAGATGCGCGCGCAGCAGCATGATGTGTGATTGACGTGCAACTAGGGGGTGAAGGGGACTTGACATTTAGCTCTACATGTGGAGACAGAAGTCTGGGGGGTCAAGTCAACCTAATCCCAAATCATATCTAACATCCTATGTTTAAAGAACTATGTTATCCAAAAGGAAAGGTCTCTCGAATAAAATCTATTCTATACTGACTGTGAGTGCGTGTACAAGCGTCTAAGTGTCTGCATGAGATGCAAGGGCAGAAATCTTTCATAGTAACAGGGCTATGAATTACTTGCATAAAGACAGAGAAGCCGGGCCTTTTGCTCGGTAGCTGGAAGAATGTTTACTTAAACTACTAGACAGGAATGCATTGGATGGGGAGCGGAGCAGATAATCTCGAAGGTGAAATACAGTTTTTGGCAAGCAGACAGGCCGAGTCAGGCACCGTTAGCCGCGCAGGGAGTAGGACAAAGTTCATGGATACAGATGCGAGCTCAGACTGGAGCTTTCAGAGGCAGAAGGCAGGAAAAGGCTTAATGGCAGAATCAGGGCCTACTCGCCTGGACTGTAAAATGGGATAAATGAACCATATAAAGCCGGTGGCCTTTCATACTTAGGAATAGAATATCCGGCCCATTCATGGTGGATCTGAAAGAGGACATGTTGACGGTGGACGCACATGTGTTTGCGTCTTCATAACTGGAACTGGAGGGAACATACATGTACTTGTGATTTATACATGAAACCGTTGGGGTCCAAGATAGGGGACATAACTGATCATAAAAATCCATATTTCCACATTCCCTCCTTGTCCCCTACTTGCCCTTAGGAGATATCAATCTTCATCAATCCGTCGATCTGTTCATATAGCATCATTTGTTCTTCTTTCTTCTTCCGGGATGAATGAAATCTTGGTGGTGGAATACACGATGTGGCACACAGACCACAAATCGCTGGTCCACATTGTAGGCATAAGCAGCAACTGAATAGTATGAGAAAGCCAATACCTAGGAAGGATAGGACCCTCCATCCCCAGGCTGACAATACACTCCAAAACCAACCGGACCAAGTCCAGGTGCCTGGATTCTGGTGTATCTGGCTTACAATCTTATGAAGGCGAGTTATGGCTTTATATACTGACGGCGAATTTTCTGGTATGAAAATGCAACAACTTGATCCGATGACCCTACAAGCTCCGCCCCTATCGGCCAGGATGACGTCAAGGACAAGACGATTTTGAAGCACAACAATCCGCATAGCAGACTGCTCTTCTGTTAAATTGCCTAAGGCGGAAATAGTTTCGTTCACTACTGCTTCAAGGGTTCTGGTTAATCTACGTATCAGTTTACTATTGGTAACTGTACCTATATAGGGAAAGAGACCTTTATTGAAATCTGTGTATTTTTCCCATGCTGTCTCAGTGTAATCGACTATTGGGAGATCTCTCCGTTCTCTATTGTGTATTAAATGAGTATTTCTATGATAATCAGGAGGAGCTAGGAAAACAGGTGGCAAAAGGAATCCGATGTAGCAGGTACCATCCCAATCTAGAGGCAAACGTATATATGCAGTCTGACCACATACGAAGTAGGAATGGCGAGAAGCTCTAAATGTAGACTTGCCTTGATCACTGAATTCTATTACAGTGGTGCATCTACTATGGCCCATATGTATGGAACCATTCTTTCTTACACATAATTCACCTTTAACTGGAAATACTGACATAGCGGGCAAAATTGGTGCAGCTTCGGATTCAACATTCAGGATCATGAGATTAAGCGTGAAATTCCCTAATCCTTATACTTCATTTTCTAGATCAGTTCCTATTCTTTTGGGAAGTCCCTCCTTGTTAGGGTAGCAGACTTTGAGTAAAACTAGGTTCAGGTTTCCCCATACCCTATTGTTTTGATAAGTTACTGAGTTTGAATTGAAGGAATTAATTAAACTAAACCATGCTCCACAGGAGCCATTGTGTGTGAACGGATATGGAAAGAGAGGCAGAATTCCCTTATAGTTCTGATAGGGAGGGAGTCGGCCACATATCCAACAATTTGTAGCATTGCTAGCCTGATGGGAATGATGTAACATACTAATAAAAGTGTTATTGCGCAGCGCAAATCTATAGGACAACTCATGCGGGGGTAATTCACTAAAAGAATGTTCAGCAGTAACATTGTAAACATGTTTAGAAATAGGATAATATATGTGCAACAATATACTTGCAGCGATTATTAAAAGACTTAAGAAAAACAAAATTAATAACGTCACTGTGCAATGACTACGCAGTGATTTACAGTACGCATGTTGTTTCAATTGCATCTTTCGGTTTCTTTCTCTATTCAGGTCTAGGGGATACATGTCAGAGACAAATTCGACCGATTCACCTTGGAGAGGACTTAAACAATCAAATTGTCTGACTTTTTAGACCGTAATTTTAGTTTGTATAGTTCCTTATCACTCTGTTCAACCAAAGGAAGCTTTGAGTCAATCGGTGAAGACACGCGAGGTGTATCGTTTACATCAGACGGTAGTCCATGAAATTTCTTGATATGACTTGAATGTATCCAACCTTTGCGACCTTCGATCTTCACGGCTGTCCTCGTGGTGAGCAGTACAAGTTGAGGCGATTTCCACCTAGGATCCAGCTGAGTCTTCCGGTCAAAATTTCGCACTAACACCAGGTCCCCGGGAACTACGTCATGGGGTTTCACCTCGGTGTTGTCGGGAAAGGCTGCAGCTACCTGTGAACGACAAGATTGTAGTGCAGACATCAAGGAAGCCAAGTAATCTGTCAGCATATTACAGTCAACATCAGTTATTTTGCGTGGTATAGGCGTCCCCCACATATTTGGTGGTCTGCCAAAGATCACCTCATAAGGGGATAGCCCTGTTCGAGAGTGCGCTACCATTCTCATGTAAAAGAGTGCAACTGGTAAGGCTACTACCCAGTCGACACCTTTCTCTCTACATATTTTGGACAATCTAATTTTCAGAGTTTGATTATGTCGTTCCACGAGACCTGCTGCCTCAGGGTGTCGGACACAGTGAAATTTCCACTGATAGCCTAACAAAAGTGAAACGTGTTTCATTAGTTCGGATGAGAACGGCTGGCCGTTATCTGAGTAGAGAACACGTGGTAAACCGTACCGTGGGAAGAATTCTCGAACCAACTGTTTGGCAGTAGTCGGGGCAGTGTAATCTGAAACCGGGTATGCCTCTGTCCAACGGGAAAGAGCACAGACAACTACAAGAACATATTTGAATCCTCGACATCGTTCCATCTGGATATAATCCATCTGGAGGACTTCAAAAGGGTGATCAGGAGGCTGAAATCCACCCTGTTCTACGGGAATGCTTTTACCTGGGTTAAACTGACAACAGACCATACAGGTACGAACTTTTTGTTTAGCTGCTGCTCGTAAATGTTTGTTGAACCAAATGTGTTGAATGCTGTCTAGCATAGCTTTTTCTCCTAGGTGCGCTGGACTATGTATTGTATTAATGATAACTTGAACCATAGAATCAGGAAGGAACCATACAGATTTTTCCTTCGTCATCCATCCTTGATCCGTTTGGATCCCTCCTAATTCAGTCCATTTCTTTATTTCATCTGGTGTAGCATGTGTCTGTATGTCAATTACGTCAAGAGCGGGATCCTTAACCGTCATGCAATGTGTTGGTGTCGGAACTATTGTCTTTGTCATGTCAGATGTGTGAGTTTGAGCAGTCTGTTTAGCTGTTCTGTCAGCTAGATCATTGCCTTGGGAAATGATAAAAGTAACTTTCGTATGAGCTTTACATTTCATAATTGATATTGCAGTGGGTAGATGTATTGCATCTAATAAGGCATGAATGAGGGGTCCGTGCTGAATGTGGGCACCGTGAGAAGTTAAATAACCTCTCTCTCGCCACAGCACGCCGAAGTCATGTACAACTCCGAATGCATAACGTGAATCAGTGTATATGTTGACTTTTTTATTTGTGGCTTGAATACAGGCTTGTGTCAGAGCGATGAGCTCTGCTGCTTGAGCTGACAAGGTATTTATGCAATTTGTTTCAATGACTTCAGTGTCTGTTGTGACTGCATACGCGGCCACTAGCTCTCCTGTACTTGTTCTCATACATGACCCATCTACATACAATGTCAAGTCTGGATCTGACAATGGGACGTCTGTCAAGTCTTGTCTGGGTTTCGTCGTGATAGTGATAACTTCAATACAATTATGTGCTAGTGGGTCTGTTCCGTTTACTGGTAACAGTGTGGCAGGATTCAATGTACTACAACGTCTGATTTCTATGTGTGGCTGAAACAATGTTAATTCGTAACCGGTGAGTCTTGCTATAGTCAAGTGTTGTGTTTGTGTGCGGTTCAAGAGAACCTCTACTGCATGTGGTACTTGTACTGTCAATTGGTGTCCTAACACTATGGCATCGCTTTGTCGGATTGCTAAAGCTGTTGCTGCCACTGATTTCAGGCACGCAGGCAGAGCCTGAGCTACGGGATCTAATGTACTAGAAAAATAAGCACATGGTTTGTGTGATCCTGCTTGTTCCTGTGTGAGTACTGACAAGGCAGTACCTTCGCGTTCTGTAACAAAGAGTGTAAACTGTTTATTGTAACATGGTGTTGCTAAAACAGGTGCTTGACATAAAGCTTTCTTTAGGCTTTCAAAAGCTTGTGTATGTTCCTGAGTCCAAGGGAGAACAGTCGATGTGGCTGCCTCCTGCGTTGTCAACTGAATGAGTGGTTTTGCTAGAAATGCATACTGAGGGATCCACTGCCTACAGTATGAAGTGAGGCCTATGACAGCCCGTACCTCCTTTTGTGTCTTGGGTATTGGCATGTTAGCAATTAACTGGATGCGATCTGGTGTAAGCTGCCTTCCCTCCTTGGACAGCGAGTGCCCAAGGTAAACAACTCGCTGGACACAGAATTGCAGCTTAGAAGAGGACACCTTGTGCCCTTTTTCGGCCAAAAATTGTAAAACCGTCAGTGAGGCTTTTTCACATTCAAGTTCGCTTCTAGCGGTGATCAGCAGATCATCGACATATTGAAGCAGGGCAGTGTTGACTGGCATGTGGATACTGTCAAGTTCTCGTTTCAGTGCTTGGCTATAGATGCTGGGGCTTTCTGTGAATCCTTGAGGTGCGCGTGTGAATTTAAAGCTTCGTCCATTTAAACTAAATCCGAACAAGTATTGGCTTTCCGGATCTATTGGGACGCTGAAAAAGGCATTCTTGAGATCAATTACAGTAAAGAATGTTGCTTCGGAATCAATGGCTGTCAGCAATGAAGAAATGTCTGGGACTACGGGGTATTGTGGTACAATGCATTTATTTAATTCGCGCAGATCAATAACCAATCGATATACTGGCGGGGCTTTTGGATCAGTTCGTTTAAGAATCGGAATTATCGGGGAATTACATACATTGGAGTCGGTTTCCACAACCACTCCTTGGGTAATAAGCTCGTCAATGATTTGCAGTAAAGCCACTACAGCATCTGGGGGTAACTTGTATTGTCGCATTCGTGGTAGTACCACTCCTGTCTTTAGTGTGACTCGATATGGTGTAATGTTCATGCAACCAACATCTGTAGGGCCTTGTGCCCATAAATGTGTGGGTAAAGTCTGCAGTCGGTGATCCATGTCTCGGGACACATAGTGCCCTTTGAAATCACGTAAAAACAATCTTACTCCTTCCGGAGAACAACATATTATGGCTCCTAGAGCTTTCAATGTTTTTATACCTAACAGGTTTTCTGGACATGATTTAGTAAGCAATAAATCTGTAGTTCGTGTCAAGGGACCAATCGTAAGTGGAAGAGGCTGTGATACTTCGTTAATGATAGGTTTTCCTGAAAAGCCAAGGGAAATATTCTGTGAGCCTGAGAGGGGTGCCCCTGGAACTTCACTACGTTTTATGGTTGTTCGGCTTGCCCCTGTATCAAGTAAAAAATTTCTATCTTGGCCTAATAGTTCACTGTGTACATAAGGTCCTTCTTGATCTACAGGGACCTCGATAAGGGGTAAGCCAACTTCCCTCTCTAGGCTGTTTCATGAGTATCGTTGATAATCAGGATAGTCATACTGTGCGGTCTGGTACATCTGTTGTGTCGTTGTTTGTGTGGCAGCAATAGGCTGCGGTGGTGGAGCTGGCATAGACTGTTGCGGAGCTGGCATGGACTGTGCATGCTGCGGGGCTCCTTGTTGGTTCTGATCCTGTCTAAGTGGCCGTGGTCTTTCTTTTGTATTACCTATGGCGATATTATGTTTTAAAACTGGACAATCGTGTACATAATGACCTGGCTGTTTACAATAGTTGCATGTCCCTTTTACAGAACCTACTGAAACACTGGACTGTGTCATACCCTTTTTATGACCGTCAGCTGGAACTGTCTGGGAAACTAGCATTTTCATTTTCGTGTCTTTCATGCGTCTGTGTTCATGTTCTTGTTCCTCTCTAATTCTATTGTGATGGTACTGTAGCATTTGTAACATTTGTGACGGAGTGTTACCTTGCCAGGTACTCTCGAATTTCAATACTCTATTCTTAACTTGGGGCAAGGAATTTTCAACTAATTTTGTCACAAACAGATGTGGATACGATTCGCTACTTGCTTTTATTCCACTATTTATACCAAAACATTTTTCGAATCGGGCATAGAAATCACTAGTGTCCTCATCTTGCTTTTGTTTACAGGCTGCGATTGCACCCCAGTCTTCCTTTTTCGTAGTTAATAAACGTGGCAGTACCTGTACTAGTAAACCTGGTAGTGTTTTGGTCTTTTCCCCAAGCCCTGAACCTGGACCTCGAGCTTTTATTCGTGAGTAATTCAGTCAATATATCAGGTAAGGGACCAGGATCGGAGTGTTGGCTTTTATATAATATAAGGAGTTGTTGAATCATATAGATACCAGCTAAACGCTGTTCATCTGGGGTGAGGTTCAAAAACGTGTGCGCTAGTGTATCATCACTATATTTTCCGGGACTATCAACCCAGTGAACGGCTGACCTGGCTAATTCTTGTTCGTCCATAGAATCGAGTATATGATAACCCCTTCGTTCTCGGAGTAATTTGTCAGCGGCTTGGAACGAATGTTCGGGGGACCTTATATTTATTATAGGGGTTTGGAAATTTCTGCTATTATCTGGACGTATCGGACGTATCGGATCAGTATAGCATCTAGTATTATTACAAGATCTTCCTCTACCTACATAGGCCATGGTTTCTATCTGTGCTGTGGGCAGTTCTAATTCTTCCTCCTCCTCGTTTTGTTCGGGCTGGTCTACCGCTAATCTTTCTTCGTGTATTCGTTCTACTTCTTTGCGGATCTTTCGGCACATAGCTACTATACTTAATCGTTTATCATGTCTCCCCTCCGATATATTCCGACTCCATGTGGTAAGAATTCGCATTTCTTCCGGATTTACCCCTGGTCGGTCTTGATTTCTGATCACACAATTTATGAGGAAACGTAACAGTTCCCCCTGTATCTCCACTTTCTGGTACTCCATAGTTCTATTAATACTCTCAGAATCTCGCCCTGACTGGACAAAGTGATATATATTTTCTAAATGTGTAGTCATTCCTGGTAGCCTCCCTAAATATATTGCAGCTCGTCGGATACGTAATGATGCCAGCAGCATTTCGTCCTCTTTGCCGGGCACAGGGTCATATCTACAATCTACTAGAAGTTCCTTAAGCATGTCGGGAGTTACTAGTTTGGGCGTACGTTGGTGGGCTAATTCTTGAAAGGAAAGTTTATTTACTCTGGGTGGCGTGGAAAAAATGTTTGATGTACCTCCTGTAGCACCACCTGGGGTGCTGGATGTGAAAGGATTCGTTGAACGTGATATAGCAACCATAGGTGTGGATACAGCTGTAGAAACAGATGTGCTTGCCGGAACTTGTGTCGGAGTTTGTTGTTGCGGAGGTACAGACGGAGGAGGGTCTTGGCGTTGAACCCCCTCGGCAGGCGGTCTATGTGGCGCAGTATTAGCATACTCGGGAGCTGCGTCGTCTAAATAAGAGGAAAGGAAAACATCTTCTGCGGTTCTGGGATGCCCTTTGGGATGTGCTTTTATCGGAAACAATGGGGGTGGCAAGTCTTTTGGTATCTCCGGAGTAGCCTTAGGTAACCCTTCGGCCAGAAGAGGATACATACCATTCATAAGGGCATTTCTTTGTCTGTCTACTTGTTCTGATTTTACTCGAGTACCTTCTTCAATTAATAGATTTTCTCGGACTTTATTTGAATTCTCCTTACTTTTCTCTTCCTGTCTGAGTGCTTTTTCTGTACGTCTATATGATTCTTTACGCCATAATTCAATGGCATCTTTCTGTGACTGTCTAGCTTTCTTTTTCCATAATTCTTCCTCTACTTTCATGATGCAATCTGCATCCCAGGTCCCAGCTGCGGGCCACCTCTGACTTTCGGGTAATTCCTTGGTGTAGTCTACCCATAAATCAAGAAATAATATGGCGTCTAGGCCATGTTTATGATACATGAAGTACCCTGGAGTGTCCCTAGGAGGAATGGGAACAGCTTCTTCGAGTACCCCTTTTCTAGTTTTGATCTGTCTTAATTTCGAAAAGAGCGGCATATTGAGAACTGATCTGATACCTAATTTTGAACACGTTTAATACAACAAACACAATAATGAACAGTCATTCACACCACAATATGCAGAACGTATTTAAAACATTTAACATTTAACATTTAATGAACAACAATGATGGCCATTTAGGGAACTAGTCACTAAGCATAATACTCGGCACTAACTAGGTAATTCTGAATTATATACTAGACATACTAGATATACTGCTGAAACAGTACAGATACACTGCTGAAACAGTGCAGACCGGATTTGTGTACCCAAACCCGTCTTGACCGGCACAACCTATGTGCACGTCAGAACGCCTCCCCGACAATGGTACTCACCGGGTAGCTCGGAACGGAAGGCCTCGGAACTGAACTGAACTGGACTTGAACCGGACTGGACTCGACTCGAAACTTCGGAACCTCGGAAACTGGTGGGCCTCTGTATACCTCGGATCTTGCTCTCTCAGCTAGGCTCTGGTCGGGATACTTCGCACTTCTCACCGCCTCGTCTGGGTGTTGATCGCAGCCTCAGTTACCCCCGCTCGGCAGGAGGGAGATACAGGAAATCCTGTGGGTACTCGTTGTTGTCCGTCCAGCTGTGACAGGAGACCGGGCCTGCAACGCACCTCCGGCGCGTGAGATGAGAAAGTGTCCCTGTTCGGGCGCCATATATGTGGTAAATAATTTAATTACCGGTACTTAATTTGATGCGGAAAATTTATAAGAATAGCTCAGTAAAATAAGAGGCAGAATCCGTGGTATTAGAGGTTCGGAACGGGCTTTATTCCAAAATCAATTCGAATTGTGGACTCCATATTCCATCACCACGAAGGTTCAGGAAGTGAAGGACCATACTTTATTGACAGGTAATCATTTTTATAGAAGAGGCATTATAGTGAAACAGATGCAGGAGGCGTAACAGTTGATAACAGAGATAAAAACATACATGCGTAACTAAAATGGGTGTAATTAGGCGTAACTAAAGAACGTCATTAGGTATGATGTCACAAATGGGTGGTTCCATGAAGGAATTTCGCAATGTCAGCAGGAATACTTGGCAGAGATGCGCGCGCAGCAGCATGACGTGTGATTGACGTGCAACTAGGGGGTGAAGGGGACTTGACATTTAGCTCTACATGTGGAGACAGAAGTCTGGGGGGTCAAGTCAACCTAATCCCAAATCATATCTAACATCCTATGTTTAAAGAACTATGTTATCCAAAAGGAAAGGTCTCTCGAATAAAATCTATTCTATACTGACTGTGAGTGCGTGTACAAGCGTCTAAGTGTCTGCATGAGATGCAAGGGCAGAAATCTTTCATAGTAACAGGGCTATGAATTACTTGCATAAAGACAGAGAAGCCGGGCCTTTTGCTCGGTAGCTGGAAGAATGTTTACTTAAACTACTAGACAGGAATGCATTGGATGGGGAGCGGAGCAGATAATCTCGAAGGTGAAATACAGTTTTTGGCAAGCAGACAGGCCGAGTCAGGCACCGTTAGCCGCGCAGGGAGTAGGACAAAGTTCATGGATACAGATGCGAGCTCAGACTGGAGCTTTCAGAGGCAGAAGGCAGGAAAAGGCTTAATGGCAGAATCAGGGCCTACTCGCCTGGACTGTAAAATGGGATAAATGAACCATATAAAGCCGGTGGCCTTTCATACTTAGGAATAGAATATCCGGCCAATTCATGGTGGATCTGAAAGAGGACATGTGTTTGCGTCTTCATAACTGGAACTGGAGGGAACATACATGTACTTGTGATTTATACATGAAACCGTTGGGGTCCAAGATAGGGGACATAACTGATCATAAAAATCCATATTTCCACAGAGAGATGAAGTATGTGAATCTATAAGCAGTTGTGCACAGTTGTCACTGTGTTGTACATTGATGAGAATTATGAAGTTCTTACTATTGGCTTTGACATGGCCTCATGTCATCCTTTTTTCCTGACTTTGCCTTGCTTCAGCTTTTCTGCGTGCACAGCAGCGCTTGCAAGTTGCTTGGGTTATTCACATTCAAGGTCTTTTTGTTTTTGTGAGGGATTGTTTATCCCCTTCGCTGCTAGGCCTTTTCGCCCCCTGTGTTAAGCCATTTTTTGGCTATTGGGGTAGTTCGCGCTTAGGCTCCTGTAACTTTTTGACCAGATAAGGTATCCACGCCAAACTTGTGTCCTTTTTTTCCAACACCATGGGGATTCTAAAGGTACCCAGGGTTTGTGGATTCCCCTGGAGGGGACCCAGAAATTGGCCAAAACACAGCTAAATTTTGTTTTGTTTTTGGGGAAAAAGGGCTACAGATGAAATTGTCTGTTTTTTTCCCTGCAAATGGTATCAAAAAAGGGGTTGTGGTGCTGAAATCACCATCTTCCCAGCTTTCAGGGACAAGCAGACTTTTGTCAGAAAACCAAAATTTTGTACACAATGTTTGGTATTTTTCTGGGACATTGCCTATTTTTGCTATTTTTCGTGCTTTCAGCCTCCTTCCAGTTAATGGTAGAAATGGGTATAAAAGCAATAATGGATCCAGGAAAGCTATACATTTAGGAAAATTAGACTAAATTCTGAATTCAGCAAGAGGTCATTTGTGTAGATACTTCAAGGTTTCATTATAGAAACTAACAGTTAAATATAGGAAAAATTGAAAATTAGTTGAAAAAAACAGCCATTTGTGTCAACGTTTTCACATGTAACTTCTTCTAATTATGACAACTCTTTGAAAGCAATATACCGATACATCTGCTGGACCTTACTGGTTGTGGGGATATATAGGACTTGTAAGGTCACCAAGAACCTGACGAACCCAGAGCCAAAAACTGAGCAGCGACTTGCAATGGTTTTTTATTATGTACCGGGTATATAGCAATTATTCTGAGAAAATGTATACATGGAAAAATTGGTATGAAAGACACCTATGTATTTCTGGAATGGGAACAAAATATAGAGTTTAGAAACAGCAGATATTTACACATATCCAAAATTGGGAATACTCATACTAGCATGAGAATTATCAATAATTTTTCAAAATTACTTCTTTTTTAAACGTTGTCATTTGGAAGGCAGAAATGCATCGAAAGTCAATAGGAATAACAGTTGCTTTACAAATCTGACTAACCCTAAGTCTCCCGATAAAAATGGTACCTCACTTGTGTGGGTAGGCTTAGTGCCCACGACAGGAAACAGCACACAACACAACGTGAACACACCACATTTTCACAATGAAAATTTACCCTTTTTTTGCAAAGTGCCTAGCTGTAGTTGTTCAACCCTAGCTCTGCCGGCACCTAGGGAAACCTAGCAAACCTATATATTTTTTAAAACTAGACACCCAGGGGAATCCCGGATGGGGTGACTTGACTGCCTCTCACCAGGTTCTGTTACCCAGAATCCCTTGCAAACCTGGAAAATTGTAAAAAAAAAACACATTTTCCTCGCATTTCTGTGGTGGAAAGTTCTGGAATCTGCGTGGATCCACAAATTTCCACCCACCTTGCGTTCCCCAAAGTCTTCTGAGAAAAATGGTACCTCACTTGTGTGGGTAGGCCTAGTGCCCGCGACAGGAAACGGCGCAAAACTCAATATGGACACACCAAAATTTCACAGCGAAAACTGACCCTTTTTCCAGAACTTTCCCACACAGAAATTTGAGAAGTGATTTTTTTCAGGTAAATTTGAGGTTTGCAGGGAATTCTGGGAGGAAAACATTAGGAGACCCACGCAGGCCATACCCCGCTGAACTCTCCCGGGTGTCTAGTTTTCAGAAATGTGTGGGTTTGGTAGGTTTCCCTAGATGGCTGCCAAGCCCGGGGTCAAAAACTCATGGGACCCCCCTTGCAAACACAGGTTGTTTTGTGATAGGTAATTTTGATGTCGCCTTAATGGGTTTTGGGCCCTTGCCTGTCGCGGGTAGTTGACCCACCCACGCGGGTGGGGTATCATTTTTATCGGGAGACCTGGGGGAATGCTGGGTGTGAGGAAATTTGTGGATCCATGAAGATTCCAGAACTTTCCCACACAGAAATTTGAGAAAAGAAGTACATTTTTCAGCTAAATGTTTAGGTTTGCAGGGGATTCTGGGTAGGAAAACGCTGGAGGACCCACGCAAGCCATACCTAGCTGGACTCCCCCAGATGTCTAGTTTTCAGAAATTAGTGGGTTTGGTAGGTTTCCCTAGATGGCCACCAAGCCCGGGGCCAATAACTCATGGGAACCCCCTTGCAAAACCAGGTTGTTTTGTGATAGGTAATTTTGATGTCGACTCAATAGGTTTTTGGCCCTTGCCTGTTGCGGGCACTAGGCTTACCCATGCAAGTGAGGTACCATTTTTCTTGGAAGACTTTGGGGAACGCGGGGTGGGTGCAATTTTCTGGACCCACGCAGATTCCAGAACTTTCCACCACAGAAATATAAGGAAAATGTATCATTTTGGACAAATCTTTAAGTATGCACGGGATTCTGGGTAACAGAACCTGGTGAGAGCCAGTCAAGTTACCCCATCCCTTGATTTCCCTGGGTGTCTAGTTTAAAAAAATGTATAGGTTTTCTAGGTTTTCCTAGGTGCCGGCAGAGCTAGGGTTCAAAATCTACAGCTAGGCACTTTGCAAAAAAAGGGTCAGTTTTCACTGTGAAAATGTGGTGTGTCCACGTTGCGTTTTGGGCTGTTTCCTGTCACGGGCGGTAGGCCTAGTCACGCAAGTGAGGTACCATTTTTCTTGGAAGACTTTGGAGAACGCGGAGTGGGTGGACTTTTGTGGATCCACGCAGATTTCAGAACTTTCCAAGACAGAAATGTGAGGAAAATGTGTTTTTTCACAACCTTTTAGGTTTGCAAGGGATTGTGGGTAACAGAACCTGGTGAGAGCCAATCAAATCACCCCATCCTAGATTCTCCTGGGTGTCTAGTGTTCAATAATGTACAGGTTTGCTGGGTTTTCCTATGTTAATCTGAATGGAAAGAGAAGAAAATGATTAAATAACTAGATGAACACGAATCTAGATCTTCTACAACACTGGTAGTCTCTTCTGACTGAAATTGAGCAGCAACCACGTCATACTGTTGGACATTTGCCCTATCACCTACAATTAGGCTGTTATACACCTCCCGTGTCCTGAAGAAGACCCGATATGACTGTATAGAACAACTGGTTGATATAGGGTCGAAACGTTGACGGTTCCACAGTCCCGTACTAATTGGAATTCCTTGTATATACAGAAAAATTAGGACCTGTGCCTTACAAGGGTTACTATCTATCCATAATTCAGCTGAGGACTTTTTTTGTAAGAAAATCTTTGCAAAACTTTCTTTGTATTTTATTGACAATCACGTACATATATTGTAAATATTCACATTTTCACTATCACACCGAGTCACCTTATTCACTTTGTCACTGCGTCGCTTTCTTGCAAATATTATTGTATATACAGCCTTTTTCATTTCTTGTACATACCCAAAGGAGTTGATGAATGATTTGAAATTCACATGAAATACAAAAAATAAATTATTACGTTTTTTGAATTATTATTCATTGTTTAGGATTAATTGTTTGCTAGATCATCGCATGCTGTGTGTTATGTTTAATTGATCTATCCCAATTGCAAATAATTGTTCTCCCTACGGAACCATTGTTCATATATATTGATGAGGCCCAGGTTCCTTGGGTTATAGGGTTACCCCTGTGTGCTTAACTCAGGTTTTCCTATGTGCCAGCTGCGCTAGGGCCCAAAACCCACAGGTAGGCATATTGCTAAAAACAACTCTGTGCCAAGTCGGCTGTCTGCTGCCCTGGGGGAGATATCGGGGTGGGGGGTTGCCCCAATATGCCCCCAAGGGGGCAGGAGCAATGTGACTATTTTTTTGGGGGGTTGGGGCATTAATATGCCCATTCTGGGCAGCCCCCACGCATAAAAAAAGCCAGCCTAATCATTGGCATCTAGTGGGCTTTTTGCCCCCTGGGGGGGCAGATTGGGGGCTACTGCCCCATCTTCCCCCCAGGGGGGCAGAAAGGCTGTAATTGTTGTGGGTGGGGGCATTGACATGCCCATTTTGGGCAGCCTCCACCCTAATTAAAATTTGTCCAAAGAAATCCCTGGTGTCTAATGGGCTTTTTACCCCCTATGGGGGGCAGATTGGAGGCTACTGCCCCATCTGCCCCCCAGGGGGGGCAGGAAGGCTGTTTTTTTTCTAGGGATGGGGAGGGGGAGGGGGTGGGGGCATGGGCATGCCCATTTTGGTGAGCCCCCACCTTAATGCAAATTTGCCCCCAAAAAACCCCTGGTGACTAGTGGGCTTTTTGCCCCCCGGGGATGGAGATTGGAGGCTAATGCCACCATCTGCCCCATGGGGTGGGCAGAAAGCCTACTAGATGCCAGGGATTATTTTTGGCAAATTTTAATTAAGGTGGGGGCTGCCCAAAACGGGCATGCCAATGCCCCCACCCTAATAAAAATTTGCCCCCAAAAAATCCCTGGCCTTTAGTGGGCTTTTTGCCCCCCGGGGGGGCAGAGTTGGGGCTACTGCCTTGGGCAGGAAGGCTGTAATTTTTGCGGGTGAGAGGATGGGGGCAAGGGCATGCCCGTTTTGTGAGCCCCCACCCTAATTCAAATTTGCCCCCAAAAAATCCCTGGCGTCTAGTGGGATTTTTGCCCTCCCCGGCGGGTCAGATTGGGGGCTAATGCCCCCATCTGCCCCCCAGGGAGGGCAGAAAGTCCATTAGACACCAGGGAGTTGTTTGGGCAAATTTTAATTAGGGTGGGGGCTGCCAAAAATGGGCATGCCAATGCCCCCACCCTAATTAAAATTTGCCCAAAAAAATCCCTGGCGTTTAGTGGGCTTTTTGCCCCACCGGAGGGGCAGATTGGAGGCTACTGCCCTATCTGCCCCCAGAGGGGGCAGGAAGGTTGTAATTTTTGCAGGGAGGGGTGGGGGTGCCCGTTTTGGGTGGCCCCACCCTAATTTAAATTTGCCCCAAAAAAATCCCTGGCGACTAGTGGGCTTTTTGCCCACCCGGGGGGTGCAGATTGGGGCTAATGCCCCCGAACTGTTACAGGCCAAAGGGATAGCTGATCATCAAGGTCTCCTAGCTGAATCGAATATGTCAGCAATAATATATACATTAGGGGAAGACGATTCTGGCGAGCTAGACAAGATGGAACATGGTGGAGCCAGGACCTGGTGAGGAAAAAATAGAACCTTTTCGCAACTGCAATTAACGGAGACTCTAACAACATTATTAATTAATCAAGATATAGCCAGGCTTGAGACTGAACAGCAAATTGAGGAGAGGACTTTGGAACAATGTGATTTGGGGGGCCGGGAGCAAATGAACGAGATCTCCGAGGGAAACAGGCTTGAATTGCAGAAGGCAGGCATATATGCAAACAGTGGAGTTCAATCGTACCCTTCTCAAGTACCTGTCAGTAATGCAGAGTTGGGTATAAGCAGGGCCTTGGATGTAACACTTGAAGGCTGTGATAAATTCTACTCCCTCACGGATGGCTCAGGGTAAGTTGGCTCCAATCTTAGTTCGAGTAATGATGCTGGGGGAAATCCATTTCTATCAGGCACCAGTTCTTCTGTGTCACCAGACACAATTCTTAAATGCTGGAAAATCCACAATGGCTCAAAGGGAAATCAGGAGGACCTGGCCTGGCAGTTCGGTCTGGACTGTTCCTATGGGGCACAGGGTCAAGACTGATTTGAATAAGGCTGGGTCCAAACTGCGGTGGCTTAGTGGGCAAAAGAACAATGGATTTAACCCAGATCTTTTGACTGGGGGAGAATGTTTGCATTGTCAGCATTCTGTCCATCAATTGTTTGCTGTAAAACTTTTCACCCTAAGTGGGATGGGCATGCCCAGATGTGGGCCCCTTGCTCACTGTGCCACTGGATTCAAGCTAGCCTGGCTGAAGAAGGGTGACATACCCTGAAACCGGTCCCAGGATGCTTGTTTACGGTCCAGGGAGGACCTGGCCTGGCAGTTCGGTCTGGACTGTTCCCATGGGACACAGTGTCAAGACTGATTTGCATATGGCTGGGTCCAAACTGGGGTGGCTTAGTGGGCAAAAGAACGATGGATTTAACCCAGATCTTTTGACTGGGGGAGAATGTTTGCATTGTCAGCATTCTGTTGATCATTTGTTTGCTGTAAAACGTTTCGCCTTAAGTGGAATGGGTATGCCCAGACGTGGGTCCCTTGCTCACTGTGCCACTGGATTCAAGCTAGCCTGGCTGAAGAAGGGTGACATACCCTGTAACTGGTCTAAAGATGCTTGTTTCCGGCCCAGGGAGGACCTGGCCTGGCCGTTCAGTCTGGACTGTTCTCATGGGGCACAGTGTCAAGACGGATTTGCATATGGCTGGGTACAAATTGGGGTGGCTTAGTGGGCAAAAGAACAATGGATTTAACCTAGATCTTTGGACTGGGGACTGGGGGAGAATGTTTGCATTGTCAGCATTCTGTCCATCATTTGTTTGCTATAATACTTTTCGCCCTAAGTGGGATGGGTATGCCCAGACGTGGGTCCCTTGCTCACTGTGCCACTGGATTCAAGATAGCCTGGCTGAAGAAGGGTGACATACCCTGAAACCAGTCCCAGGATGCTTGTTGCCGTTCCAGGGAGGGCCTGGCCTGGCAGTTAAGTCTGGACTGTTCCCATGGGGCCCAGGGTCAAGACTGATTTGCATATGGCTGGGTCCAAACTGGGGTGGCTTAGTGGGCAAAAGAACAATGGATTCACCCCAGATCTTTTGACTGGGGAGAATGTTTGCATTGTCAACATTCTGTCCATCATTTGTTTGCTGTAACACTTTTAGCCCTAATTGGGATGGGTATGTCCAGACGTGGGTCCCTTGCTCACTGTGCCACTGTATTCAAGCTAGCCTGTCTGAAGAAGGGTGACATACCCTGAAACCGGTCCCAGGATGCTTTTTTCCAGTCCAGGGAGGACCTGACCTGGCAGTTCGGTCTGGACTGTTCTCATGGGGCACAGGGTCAAGACTGATTTGCATATGGCTGGGTCCACACTGGGGTGGCTTAGTGGGCAAAAGAACGATGGATTTAACCCAGATCTTTTGACTGGGGGAGAATGTTTGCATTGTCAGCATTCTGTCGATCATTTGTTTGCTGTAAAACGTTTCGCCTTAAGTGGGATGGGTATGCCCAGACGTGGGTCCCTTGCTCACTGTGCCACTGGATTCAAGCTAGCCTGGCTGAAGAAGGGTGACATACCCTGAAACTGGTCTCAAGATGCTTGTTTCCGGCCCAGGGAGGACCTGGCCTGGCCGTTCGGTCTGGACTGTTCTCATGGGGCACAGTGTCAAGACGGATTTGCATATGGCTGGGTCCAAATTGGGGTGGCTTAGTGGGCAAAAGAGCAATGGATTTAACCTAGATCTTTGGACTGGGGGAGAATGTTTGCATTGTCAGCATTCTGTCCATCATTTGTTTGCTGTAACACTTTTCGCCCTTAGTGGGATGGGTATGCCCAGACGTGGGTCCCTTGCTCACTGTGTCACTGGATTCAAGATAGCCTGGCTGAAGAAGGGTGACATACCCTGAAACCAGTCCCAGGATGCTTGTTGCCGGTCCAGGGAGGACCTGGCCTGGCAGTTCAGTCTGGACTGTTCCCATGGGGCCCAGGGTCAAGACTGGTTTGCATATGGCTGGGTCCAAACTGGGGTGGATTAGTAGGCAAAAGAACAATGGATTTAACCCAGATCTTTTGACTGGGGGAGAATGTTTGCATTGTCAGCATTCTGTCAATCATTTGTTTGATGTAACACTTTTAGCCCTAATTGGGATGGGTATGCCCAGACGTGGGTCCCTTGCTCACTGTGCCACTGTATTCAAGCTAGCCTGTCTGAAGAAGGGTGACATACCCTGAAACCGGTTCCAGGATGCTTTTTTCCAGTCCAGGGAGGACCTGACCTGGCAGTTCGGTCTGGACTGTTCTCATGGGGCACAGGGTCAAGACTGATTTGCATATGGCTGGGTCCAAACTGGGGTGGCTTAGTGGGCAAAAGAACGATGGATTTAACCCATATCTATTGACCGGGGAAGAATGTTTGCATTGTCAGCATTCTGTCCATCATTTGCTTGCTGTAACACTTTTTGCCCTAAGTCGGATGGGTATGCCCAGACATGGATCCCTTGTTCACTGTGCCACTGGATTCAAGCTAGCCTGGCTGAAGAAGGGTGACATATCCTGAAACCGGTCCCAGGATGCTTGTTGCCGGTCCAGGGAGGACCTGGCCTGGCAGTTCGGTCTGGACTGTTCCCATGGGGCACAGAGTCAAGACTGATTTGCATATGGCTGGGTCCAAACTGGGGTGGCTTAGTGGTCAAAAGAACGATGGATTTGACCAGATCTTTTGACTGGGGGAGAATGTTTGCATTATCAACATTCTGTCCATCATTTGTTTGCTGTAACACTTTTCGCCCTAAGTGGGATGGGTATGCCCAGACGTGGTTCCCTTGCTCACTGTGCCACTGGATTCAAGCTAGCCTTTCTGAAGAAGGGAGACATACCCTGAAACCGGTCCAAGGATGCTTGTTTACGGTCCAGGGAGGACCTGGCCTGGCAGTTCGGTCTGGACTGTTCCCATGGGGCACAGGGTCAAGACTGATTTGCATATGGCTGGGTCCAAACTGGGGTGGCTTAGTGGGCAAAAGAACGATGGATTTAACCCAGATCTTTTGACTGGGGGAGAATGTTTGCATTGTCAGCATTCTGTCCATCATTTGTTTGCTGTAACTCTGAAAGGGAAATCATGGCCCGCCAAGTAGCAAAGGGAAACATGCATCTGGTGTCCGGTTAAAGTGGGACTATGCAGACACTAGAGCGATTGGCCAACTTGAAGAATCGGTACAGTCCGGTACACTAAGCTGACAACATGTGGGCGGCGAGACTGGCGGCCCTTCATTGGAGCTGATTTATGATCCCATTAAGGAACATCAGGCGGAAACCCGAGCAGAGGGCAGGAAGACAAGGCTTGTAACTAAGCCACATCAAGCGGCCATTAAAAAGATTGGGAAATCCTGTATGGAAATTGGGGAGAAACTCAACTGCATTGAAGAGAGGATGACAATCGTGGAAACAGAGGTCGTTGTATTGAAGGAGCAGGTCAATACACAGGGAGCACAGCTGACCGATGTGATGTGGAAAATCAAGGACTTGTAAAACCGATAAAGATAGAACAATCTGTGCTTCCTTGGGATCAAGGAAGGTGTTGAAGCTGGGGACATCAGGGCATTCATACTGGACCTTCTTAAAAAAGCATTTACAGAATTGTCAGGATGGAACTGGGAGAGTGAAATTCAGAGGGTGCATAGATTTCCAATAGTGCGCAATAAACATGTATGGACAGGGAATACAGGAGAACTTCGACCCAGAGCTGTGTTGGTATTCTTTAGCAATTTTCTGTTTCCTCAAGATATATTTGAAAAAGCATTTCCAAAGGCTCAGAGGCAATACAGAGATATGCCCTTTTTTGTTCACCCAGACTTTTGTCATACAACAGTTGAGTGCAGATGCTGCCGAAGGCAACTGATAAAGCCATTATAGGAGGTTGAAGCAGAGGCCTACTTATTAGCCCGAGCACAGTTAAAAACTATAGTTAATGGCTGGATTAAGACCTTTACTTCGGAAATACGCTCTAAAGAATTTCGGAGTGGAATGACTATCACCAAAGATGATATATAGGATGAGGGGGAAGGTAACAGGCTTGGGGAATAACAAGATGTCTAAAATTGAATGATTATAGCAGAATGAGAGCTAAGTGGTGTTAAGAGATCTCCTTAAGTATGGAAGGACACCACGGCTATATTGGATATGGAGGACTCAAAATAGGGATAATAATTGTTTTCTCTTGTCTCTCTTCTTTTGGTATTCTGCTCTAGTGGTCTCACTTCTTTCTTTCTCCTTATCCTTTTTTAAAGTGGTGCTTTCTGCAGGGGGTGGTGGTGGGCTAGTGTGTGCTGGCTCAAGAAGCTATCACACAGACCCTTGGTGGTCTGTTTGTCTCATTTGGTTGGTGGGGGGTTGGGACGGGGTGGTGGAAGGGAGGCTCAGGGAGGTGTTGAGGTAAGGTCCAGGGAGGAATTTCCTGGCGAGGGTTTGGGGGGGTTGGTTCCAAACGTTGTGGAAGGGTGACAAGGATTTTTACAGAATGTATTATTTGATAAGATTAGAGAAAGAATTTCTAGATGGTCTATGCTAAAAGATTGGCTTAAGATTGGCACAAGAAGCGTTGCCTCAGTGAAATATATGTTTTAACGGGGCCTATTCAGCATTATTTAAGAATGACTTTGGGGGCTGTAACAAGGGAGTTGTTTTTATATATCTGGCTAATGGCTAAACTCCATATAGCAACAATGAATATGTGTCCTGAATAATATAGCTAAGAGAAGCAAGGTCAGATATAAACTGTTTTCAGGAAACCGATATTATTAGGGGCGATAGAGGCATGCTGGAAACATTGGGGCTAAGCCTACTTAGTTGGACTGCACAGGATACTAGAACCAAGGGGGTAGCTGTTTTGTCTAAAAGCAAAATCCTCACTTATGGCCACAGGGCTTCAAATAAATATGGGAGGTGGGCACTGATAGAATGCCAGCACTAAACAGGGTCCTTTACTTTAGGGTCAATATATGCCTCATTCACAGATGATGGCCTATTTAATTTTTTGTCAACAGAGCTGCCACTTTGGCCAGCTTCATATGTGCTCTGTGAGGATTTTAATTTGAATGGCAGCCGTAGAATTGTAGGCGATGTGGGAGAGAGCTATGCTGGATGCAAACCACAATCTTGTAGAGCCCTCAAGAGTCCGGAAGATGAAGTGGGACTGGTTGATGTGTGGGCTACATTAAAAGCTTCTAAAACAGGATGAGGTAGAGTTTCAGAATAGTTCCATTATTAATTTTCCTGAACTAAAGGATATTACAAGTAATACAACATGTACATCCACCTTAACGAGGTAAAACACATTTCTAACTCTAGCAGCTTAAAGGCAAAGATGGATACCATGAAGGCCATGCCCTACACACACACACTATGAGACAGCACCCTCAAGAAATATTTGTGCAGATTGAAAAATCAATGTTAGATGTACAAAATAAGCAATAAGATGCTTTAAATATAATTGCTATAAACTACAGATGAAGGATTGTAATCCATTATTAATAACAATTGATAATTTAAATGAAACCATACAATTGATATGTGGGGTAATTTGTGTGGAGACTCGGCAACAGAATACAATCTATTAAAAGGAGGTTTTAGAATGCAAAACTATGAGACGAATGTTGAGAAATCTGCTACTCCTACAGGGGTCCTTAACAGGAGAACTATACATATTCAACAGGAAATGGCACACTTGAGCAAGGATATTGCTAAGGCTTTGGGGCAGGTTTCATCATCACTGGAATTGCTGCAAACTATGAAAGCATGTTCCAGTGATCAGGCAACCCTGTTCTAGAAGGTGAGGTGATTTCCAGCCACATATGCTTGGCTGTGTCTGATTTGATAAGATGTAGGCATGCTAGGATTCAGGCATTTGAAAGAGAAGGGGACATGTTGGAGACAAATATCAATAGGCCAACTTCTAGCAAGTTGAGAAAGAGACATTACAAGATTTTTGTTAAAATCAAAACATATATCTTTATTTTTGTCTTACGTTTTGAAGTGATTTCTTTTTCAAAAAGAAATCCTGTATCTTTCTGTATTTTGTGTCTTCCACTTTCCTGTGAATAAACATACAAATAAAAATTAATTATCTACATTTTGACATTGAGTGTTTTATTAAGATATGTTATACAGTGCTTACAATGCACTTATCATAGAAATAGTTGTTTGTCGTGTATGCTTGTCAATCCCTTCTATCAACAGCCCTTGTTGCATCATGAATTAGGTTTTGTGGTGGTAGTTCTTCCTCCTCATTAGAGCTATCTAACTTGGGCTGGGTACAACGTCCCTTTCTGGTTGTAATGATAAGCAATACTGCATACATTGCTACTGTTTTGCAGGACACTTAAGTTGAATATTGCAGATCACCACTTCCTTTGCGAAGGCTGGGAAATCTAGCGGTAAGAAGTCAAAAAGTGTGCTGTATCACTGCCCTGGTTCTTCTGTGCACAGCATTATATCTTCATTGGTTACATGTTGTACCATTCAGTTATGGGATCATGATTTTAGTAAAGAGAGCGTATTCACCATCACCCAACACAAACATAATTGTACAATTTAAAGCAGTGCAAATGTATATGTCAAAAAGAAACATTGAAATAAATACCTATAAAAGGTCATCACCAAAGCCTCCCTTGAAAGGTGATTTTAGAGGACACAGTGTCTGAAGATGCATGCATCTCGAGTTGATCCAGAACGTTTTATTACAAGGTCTGTTAATAAGTAGTCTGCATTCCATACAAATTGAATGTTTAAATTGTGCTGCTTGTCATATTTTGATACACAATTCCGTGGCATTTGCAAGAAAGTTCCAACATATGTGCATCCAAACAGCCTGGGGAAAATGAGCCATACAGAAAAAAATCTAATTTTGTTTGCTGCAAATCTTGTGGGCGATTAGGAAATGCAATGAGTTTGTTCATGTTAATCAGTATTTATCCCAAGACTTTCAGAAAAAATGGGAAAGCGAGCTTTCCAAAACACCTCCTGCTGTGGCTACTTCACTCTAGTAGTTCCATGATGCTAAAAGGTGTAGGCAGCAAAGCAACTGAATATATGTGGGGATAGAGGCACTCCTGTGTATATCCCTTAGACAACACAGTGTGTAATGTAGCTATGAGATCTAAAAGAAGATTGCTGTCCGCCCTATATTTATAAATCTACTCCTCAGTCAGCTGTACTAAAGTCCCTCTTGCTTTTAAAACTGGCTCCTATTTTTGTCTTCTCCTCTGCTGGTGTGAAACAAAATCACCCATCTTCATCCCCATTGGATACAAAACAAATATGCTTCCTCTCCTTTTAAACAGGGGACAGGTGTGGCACAGCAGCCAGGGCAGCTGATTCTGGAGCATGGGGCTCACGGTTATATCCTGGCTCCGGCGGCAGCTCAGCCCAGCACCATGTTACTCTGGGCAATAGCTCGCTTAATCTTCCTGACCGCCCCTAGCGCCTTGAGATCCTTAGTGGTGATTTGTTCGTGCTTTGCAAATACCAGATGATTTATTATTTATAAAGTTTGCACCTAAACTCCCACTTGATGCTAATTTGGGAATGCAAAAACGCGTTTTTGTGACTATTTGCAATATGCAAATAGTCATACATCCCATTTGGAAAAAACAAATAGAGCTTCACAAATAGGAAGTCGCTATTTCGAGTAGCAAAAATAACAAATTGGTAAGATTAGCTTCGCATTGCTATTTTGCGAATGGAACCAAAAACCGCATGGATACATTTCATACTGACCTATTCACAGTCAAAAACCTATTTGCGACCAATTTACAAGTCACAAAGCCTTCCTACATGTGTTGACCAACATCATCATCAAAAGTCTTTATTTGGGTTTTACAGTATCATAAAAGAGATACGCACATGAATCTTAAATAGCAGTGAACAAGATAAAAGGTACTATAAAATACTCCCAATACAGACTCTTGGGAATTAAGAAAAAGGAATAAAAATTTGACAAGATCATGACACAAGGATACAAGTACAAAAAGGGTACAAAGATAAACAGTTTCAATATTTAGATGATTTATCCTATCGGAACAGAGCTAAAGTGCTAGTGCCTATTAGATTTTGTTTGTATCTCAAACTTGCAAATATTCAGCCCGATTTCACAGTAACATCCATTTTAAATCCAGTGTCCCATGTAACCAGTAAAAGGATAAAAGTTTAAAATAGTAGCGTAGAAACCAGTTATTTACAAGCCAAAGTGCAAGTGCAGGGGACGTGCCCGACTGGTCTGATCATTTAGATTTCAGTTTGTTTTGTTCATGCCAGTCGGGGAAGTAGATAGAGCCCTCATTCTAATGGCCCAAAAATGGCCCAAAATGTTTTCAGTAGCACAAGCATAGAGTGGTCTCACATCTGACTTTAAAATACGTAGGGTGTCCCAAGTTATCTGCATACCGGAGTTAGTCAGTTCCTTCTAGGTCTGGCATAAGCAGCACAGGCAAAGAATACATGGCCTATTGTTTCTTGAGGGCATGGACAAGAGGGACAGCCCTTGGGTTGTGGTGTATTTGTCAGCCAAGTGTTAGTAAAAGCATTAATGGGTAGACAGCCGTATCTGAACTAAATATACAATTTTCTGTCTGCCGGCACTTTTATAAAATCTAGGTAGCTTTAAAGAATTTGTGGGAGTTTAGCATCATCAACTTGGTTTTAGTAGTGTTGACGACCTAACCCCTCTCATCACAAAAGGTCTTGAAACGATTGAAAAGTTTTTGTAGGCCCATGGGAGTTTTGGACACCAAAAGAGTGTCGTCTGCAAACAATAAAGTAGCTATTTTGTGGTTTGCCAACGAGGGAGCGTTGGCCGGCATAGAGCACAAAAGAACGGCCACCTGGTTTACATAGAGGGAGAAGAGGGTGGGGGCCAAGACACATCCTTGGCGTACCCCCCGCCAAATCTCGAATGGCTCAGTAGTTTGACCCTGGTTTCCCCACCTTACACATGCAAAATTATCCTCATGAAGCCTGATAAGTGGTTCAAGGAGTTCCAAAGGCATTTCCATGTCCCAAAGGACTTGCCACAGTAAATCCCTGGGGACTAGGTCGAAGGCTGTTTTAAGATCAATAAAGGCAAGATATAAACTGCCTTTGCCCAGCACAACTACCTTCCAATACAGCAGAACCAGGCGAAATTGCTGGTCAATGGTGCCGGTCTTAAGCCGAAAGCCCACCTGTAGTGGAGAAAGGATGTCATTCTCCTCCATCCAGGTCTGGATTTTAACAAGGAGCGAATGGCAGAAGACCTTTTGGGCACAGTCTATCAAGCTAATTGGACGGTAGTTGGTGGGCTTCGACCTGTCCCCTTTCTTAAAAATGGGTATTACTTCTGCCCCCTTCCAGGTGTCTGGGATACTCCCCCCGTCAGTAATATCATTGGCCAATCTCATGAAGTAAGTTGCCCAGTGTTCCCTATCGGCACGAAAAAGGTCTCCCGGGATGTCATCTGGACCGGGGGCTTTTGCAGGGATAATGGCATCTAGAGAGCAGAATATCTCCTCCCTAGTGAATATGAGTGTACATGCAGGAGGGCCTATGTCGTGGAGCATCTGGGAACTATCAATAGTGGGACCACTAGAATATAACTCACTAAAATATTTATGCCATTCTACAGCCGGAATATTATTTGCCAAGGGAGGTGTACGTTCGAAATTACTTTTGGACACCAGGGACCAAAACATCTGACTATCAGGATGCCCAATGGCCTCTCCTAGCTCCTCCAATTGCCTCTCGTCCCATTCCTTTCTGGCTTTGCCCTGCACCTTTTTATATTCCTTCCTAGCTTTGCGAATACTGTCTGGCTCTCTGTTCTTGATAGCAACAGTCAGTCTCCCTCTCAGTGTCCTACTCCCTTTATTGAACCATGAATGTCTTCCCAGATGTCTTCCCTGTGATGACCTGGTCTTATTAATTGGGGCATGAAAAAAACGGACCAGACAATCAAAGAATTACCTATGAAGGGTACTACAACTACTCTGTCTGTGGTCACTGAAGTTAGGATCGCTAATTGCTTAATTAGGGCGTCCTTAATCGATTCGATCTTTGATTCATCCGCCAGTACCACTGGCCATTTGAGTCAGCGCTTGTCGTTTGTAGGGGTTAGAATCTTTGTGCTTAATGGTGTCGGGGGCTCTCTCCCAATACCACCCCAAGGATTATTAATAGACAGAATAAGGGGGTTATGATCACTGTCGCATGATGGGACAATTGCCATGTCCTGTGCCAAGGGCCAGAGTGTCAGATCCACTAATAAATAGTCAATCCTACTTGACCCATTTGGTCCAGCAAATGTCATTCCTCCTTCTCTGTCTGAAATAATTCTACCATTTATGGCACTTAGCCTATATTTTAAGGATATCACATTTAACTGAAGTGCAGCTTGCGACCATTTTTTGATCGGAGTGAGCTCCAACGGGGTACCCTCCAAAATTTGTCCTCCTCATTCACGTCATTGGCCTCTGCCCAATCAAGTGGCTCAAAAGTTACATTAAAGTCACCACCAACTATTAGAGGGTAACTATCATGCCTGGCTTCCAATAAATGATCCAGGACCTGGAGAGTTGGAGAACTACCACCTCAGGTACTCGTAGCGTATACATTATATATATCAGCCGTCTTACTCTTGCCATTAGTTATACTAATCCCAAGAACATCTGGACTGTTCGTAACCAACTCTTTGGCGTCACAATTTAATGTAATTCTTACTAGTATGAGCAGCCCTCCTGAAGGCCGACCATGTTTGGTTGGTATTGCAGGTCTGTGGAAAGTCATAAAGCCTGGAATTAACATAGGGGTCAAACACCAGGTTTCTTGGAGTAAGCAAATCTCAGTCTGTGCAATGAGCTCCAGCCAATGCGGGTGATCAAGCTTCCCCCTTATGCCCGCTATATTCCATGATGTGATTCTCAACATTTGCCCATTGTCTTTAGGAGTGGGAGCCAAGGAAAATGTAGGGAAGTTCGATTTGGGTGATGCATGACAATCAATGGGCTTATCTGGGCCGCTGGCCCGGGTACTATCACTCATCACTGACAGTGGGTCAAGGATTAGAGCCAACTGTGTGGGGTAAAACATTCTCTCTTGCTCACTAGATGTTATGTAAGGATACGGAAGTACACAGTCGGTGATGTTCGTGGGACCTATAATAAGGTGGCTAGGGAAAACCTTGTTGGAGGCTAGGGTTAGTCAATCATTCTGGGACAGAGATGAGATGGGAGGATCCCTAAAAGGCAGGCGCGTATTTCCTGCTTGAACTGGTGTTGAAGGGATGCTTAGTCTCAACCTGATTTTCGTAGAAGGGCTAGGATGGGATCTGGTCTCTAGGGCAATTAAATTGTGCACCAGGTGCTCGGATGCTAGTCTTAGCTCAATTGCGTCAACTGTACTCAGGTCTGAGGAGCACCTTTTGGCGTATACAATATCATCTCTAATTACTGACCTGCACCTCCTAATGTGCCTCAACCAATGTATAGCTTTGATTTTTAAGGCATCTACATTCTCATACTTGATATGTTGTGGGTCTGCTTTAGGAACATTGGTAATAATAATGGGTTGCTCTGCATACAATGTAATGGTGCGGAAGGCTGGCAAGGTAGGGACACCCTGTTGCAACTTGTGGCTATACTCAACATGGGTGGCCCTATCGTTGGCCCATGCCCACCTCGGTCCTGTGGCAAACCCATACTTTTCCTATCGTGCTCGGCATTTAACCCCCGTAGCTCTAGGTATGTACTACTAGTTGTTCTTGTTCTGTGAGTGCGACGATGGTCGAAATGAAGGGGCAAAGCATTACAATCAGGCTGCTTCCCAGAGGGCGTTGGGAGTTCTATTTTTGAGCCAGCATTGGTGAATGAAGGAGGCAATTGTAATGGTTGCGATGGTCGATGTAAGTATGGTCTGATATGTCCGTCTAATTGCTGATAAAGATTGGATACCAAGGTAGATAATGCCTCAATGCTATTTCTTAAGGCTATAATTTTCCTTTGAGGATCAAGGTTCGAAGGTATAGGACCGGAATTAGCTTCCCTTTCTCCCTGGGAGATTATTAAGCTTGAGTCATTATTGGTTGTGTGGGTACAGTTCGTGTTAGTGTGCACTTGAGTTGTGGGTCGTCAACAAGAAGGGCAAATCGATAACTGAGTGGGAGCTCGTCAAATGTAATGCTATCAGGTAGACTAGCTTCCTTTTGGGCACACGAGGGGCTTAGAGTATTACTATTATGCACTTCCACAGCTGGGGTCGATTTATGTTTCCTTGCTGCTTTCCTAAATAGGTTGGGGACGTTCCCGTACCCTACGGCAGTGGGTCCGGTGGAGCTTAAGGAACATGGGGACTTGGTGTGGGTGGTTTCCTTGCTGGGGGAGGAAGGAAATAGTGCAGGTGTAAGTAGAAATTCTTCACAATTGGCAACAATGTTCTCTATGCGGCCGAGGACTTCCTCTCCTGTCCCTCCATCACACCCAGTTCCCTGTACCAGCGGCTGAAGCCGTTTTTTAAAATCTTTTCCTAGTAGTTCCTCCCAGCCCAATCTCGGTCCCTTTTCTTTTCCCCATGACACAGTTTAAGCAATCAAACCTCAACAAGAGTGCTGAAAACAGTACTAGCCCCAGCAGAGCTATAATAGCCAATAGGGAGCAGACTATATAGCCCAATCTTTGAGTCCAGAAGTACGTTGAATGGCAAGGGTAGATCAACAACAGTCACACTAACAAAGGTAACCCCCTAATGAGTTAATTTTAGGTCAGGGAACAGGGGGAAAAAAACCTGAACTATACTGAAAAGAATCCCTCTAGACCTATCTTGTTTTACTTAAAGTGGGTACAGATGGGAATAGGTATCACAACAATATTTTCATTTTTTCAATTTTTTTTTATTGTTTGTATTTATTTTTTCATAATTTGTACTACTTCACAATAATTTCTCATACTATGCAAATACAATACAAAGTGTCAACAAACATTTTTTTTGGTTGTTTAACCATGTGAGTATCATCAATGATTCACAACAAATGAAAATGTCCCCACATCAATCACACCTCCGAAAAAGTCTACATACATATCACATTCACACAACACCTTGCATACAGCACCCCAAGTGGAGAAGAACAGCAATGGTAAAGCTTGTCCAAGACAGGGCAAGCCGTTGTGTCTTCTGACCAATTGCTAAACATTGGGGTGTCTCATACTGTCTGGTCGACGCACGTTTCGGTGGCCTAATATTCTTCAATTGCCACCTTCCTCAGGACCTGTTGCTACATGAATTAATCACGGGCAAAGGTGGGGACTTGAATAATCTTGTACCTGTCGAGTCGCGTTGGCTCACTAGTAATGATATGGTGGTATGTGGTTTTCTGGGTATCACAAGAAACTCGCCTTACTGGTTGTTACTTACATTAGTCTGAGTCGCTCTTCAGATATAGAGTGAGGCCATAACGACGCCACGTACTCGGTATCTGATGTCTTGTAGTTTGGGAAGGCTTGTGGCTCCCAGGGTGCTAAAATCTTCGGGGAACTTTTTCAACGTTGTTCACAATTTCATCTTTTTCAGTATCCACGATTATTGTTTACTGTTTCCTTGATTTATCTTGATGGATATGGCTGTCTTTGTTGAGGGTCAGCATTTATATCTCAGTATTTTTGCCAGCGCTTTCAATCACCGATATGCAAAGTTCTCCCGGGAATCCTGGCGTAGTAGGAGCAGCACTACGCCAGGATTCCCGGGAGAACTTTGCATATCGGTGATTGAAAGCGCTGGCAAAAATACTGAGATATAAATGCTGACCCTCAACAAAGACAGCCATATCCATCAAGATAAATCAAGGAAACAGTAAACAATAATCGTGGATACTGAAAAAGATGAAATTGTGAACAACGTTGAAAAAGTTCCCCGAAGATTTTAGCACCCTGGGAGCCACAAGCCTTCCCAAACTACAAGACATCAGATACCGAGTACGTGGCGTCGTTATGGCCTCACTCTATATCTGAAGAGCGACTCAGACTAATGTAAGTAACAACCAGTAAGGCGAGTTTCTTGTGATACCCAGAAAACCACATACCACCATATCATTACTAGTGAGCCAACGCGACTCGACAGGTACAAGATTATTCAAGTCCCCACCTTTGCCCGTGATTAATTCATGTAGCAACAGGTCCTGAGGAAGGTGGCAATTGAAGAATATTAGGCCACCGAAACGTGCGTCGACCAGACAGTATGAGACACCCCAATGTTTAGCAATTGGTCAGAAGACACAACGGCTTGCCCTGTCTTGGACAAGCTTTACCATTGCTGTTCTTCTCCACTTGGGGTGCTCTATGCAAGGTGTTGTGTGAATGTGATATGTATGTAGACTTTTTCGGAGGTGTGATTGATGTGGGGACATTTTCATTTGTTGTGAATCATTGATGATACTCACATGGTTAAACAACCAAAAAAAATGTTTGTTGACACTTTGTATTGTATTTGCATAGTATGAGAAATTATTGTGAAGTAGTACAAATTATGAAAAAATAAATACAAACAATAAAAAATTTTTGAAAAAATGAAAATATTGTTGTGATACCTATTCCCATCTGTACCCACTTTAAGTAAAACAAGATAGGTCTAGAGGGATTCTTTTCAGTATAGATCAACAACAGTACCTTAATAAGATGTGGCCTGGGGCTCCGTGCCTGTGGTTATTACAGAGGTGGCCCAGCCCGGCCTCCTCCGGGCGATGTCGGGCAAGGATGGGCCCGCCCTTGGCCCGGACATTGCTCGGGCGCTGCCCACGTGCATCCTGCGCTGCAGGAGCCCGCTCTGCCCTTTAAGCTGGAACCTCCTGGCGCTGACAATGACACTGATGCGCGCATCTGCTGAGCGCGAGGCACCCTGGGGCGGCGAGTCCTGGCCCCCTCTGGTCCCGGTGAGGCTGCTGTACTTACCGGTGTCCCGCTCTGCTGGAGCCCGCACTGACCTTTAAGCTGGCGCCTCCTGGCGCAGATGAAGACACTTGATGCGCGCTTGTGCTGAGCGCAAGGCACCCAGGGGTGGCGAGTCAAGGCCCCCTCTGGTCCCATTGAGGTTGCTGTACTTACGGGCGTCCCGCGCTGTGGGAGCCCGCTCTGCCCTTTAAGCTGGCGCCTGCTGGCTCAGACGATGACACTTGATACGCGCTTGTGCTGAGCGCGAGGCATCCTGGGGCAGCAAGTCCTGACCCCCTCTGGTCCCGGTGAGGCTGTTGTACTTACGAGCGTCATTTTCATCAATGAGGGGCGGGAATGTTTCTCAATTAATGTTTAAAAACGCTCAATGTTAATTATTACTTTTCAATGCTGAGATGTTATCTGGTGTACTAAGGTGAAATGCTTCAGCATGTTAAAGAAATACATTTTTTTGAATTTTGAATTTCAAGGCGTGGCTCAGGCATGGGCTCTTAGAATTATAGACTACCCTTGGCTTGGCTCTGGCTCAGCTCTCTCTATTAATTTGTTATCTAGTTTATCTTTAATTTGTTGCAGTGTTAGTAGTAATTCTAGGAGTAAGGTATTTACTCACATTTCTCCATTAATCAAAAGTAGAATCATATTATAATATAAAAATACATTATCACATTGCGTTTCATGAAGTAGTTAAATAAAAGAACAGGAATATATATGCGCTGATTATAAAATACACAGTTGCAGAAGCAGAGCGCGCCCCATTAGTTCGATATCAGCTCAAAGTATTCTTTCTTATTACTCGGTTAGACTCAGAGGGAAACACTACAGCACAGCAGTAACATATGTGCATCATTAGTTATAACAGCCTGAAAACAATACATGTAATATGTCTGAGTCAAATTCCAATAAGAGTTGATTGGTTAGTGGAAGACAATTGATGAATTTATCCCTTCAACACTTGCTGAATTTGCCTTTTGACATGACTTTATCAATTTGGGGTAAGTTACCAATATTCCCCAAAAGACAAGTTACAGAGCTTAACCCGTATCAAACTGTTTCCACAAATTTTCTGTTTGGACGATTGGTTTTCCAGCATTAGTATGTAGACCCTACTACCTACCATACTCCCAGCAAGTAAATATGTTGACTTTGAAGAAACCGTGGTTGACAAACATTTCTCAACTTTACAAAAGTCTTATCCTCTTTCAGAAACCAGAGGCCTCATGCCAAAAGAATTTACAAAGCCAGATTGACTGATTTAGGGACTACAAAATCTGACTTTGCAATGAGCAGGAATGACTTATGAATCATAATGACCTTGTGACCCTGAAGACAAAGTGTGTGGACAACCTTGTTATTTTCAGCAGCATATAGAAATGCTATTTTTGAGGGCGCAAAACATTGAATGGATAGTACCAGCTGCTGTTTGTAAAGTTGTTTTGAAACCGGTCCCAGGATGCTTGGTTCCGGTCCAGGGAGGACCTGGCTTGGCAGTTCGGGCTGGACTGTTCGCATGAGGCACAGGGTCAGACTGATTTGCATATGGCCATGTCTGAACTGGGGTGGTGGAGTGAGCTAAAGAATGATGATGGATTAAACCCAGATCAGTTGACTGGGGGTGAGTGTTTGATTTGCTCAAGCGCTCCGTCCATCGTCCCCTTTGGTATCGTTTGTAAAGTTGTATCTGGCACATACACAGTTTAACACTTTTTGTCACATTGGGCATAATTACGATGTGGGGCGGTCAGCCCTTGACGGCCGCATTATGATGCAGGCAGTTGGATCCTTCATGGACGAGGACAGACCACCTCCCCTGACAGTATCTACTGATCTTGACGGGCGGCGGTTAGAATTGCAATCCCTAATGACAGTGGTACCGAGTCAGGCAACACTGTTGGGATTACGATGTCCCCTGCCATGAAAAGGATGTTGCAAATGGACTTTTGGGACCCAAAGATGGCACCCATCCCTTGTGGATGTAGTGCCCCAATGCACATCCATGCACTGTGTGCCATGCACCATGATGCATGATACACAGTGCATTGCTGCGCACAAAGTGCTCTTTTACTCTGCAGCTTGTGTTTCAGTCTTTTTCCAAGGCTGCAGCACAAGCCACCATGTTAAACAGCACTTTTCTGATCCACAGCCTGGCAGTCGCATCCTAATTAGGCAGTAGAACCACCGCCTGCTTGTTGGTCGGTCTCCTGACCACCATGAAAGTGGGCGGCGGTCAGACCACCGGCTATCGTAATAAGGCCCATTGTCACCCCTACCACTTGAAATAGAAGGCGATGAAAAGAATGCACTTTGGGAATGTGAATGCTGTTTTGAAGGGCTTATGGCTTGTGCAGCCTTCCACTGCAGCATTTGCAAGCCGATTCCAGCTCCATAAACAATAATAAACCAGCCAGTTTTCAGCTTTTTGGCAGAAGCTCTTATGCGATATGAGGGGTTTGAGAATATTTTGAGCCACAAAGAATGCGTCGGGTTACTTCACAAAGTAAATCAATGAATTGGTTCTAGCCCCTTTGTGCATTAGTCATCTGATTAGATACCTGATTGTCGTAAGCAGTGGCTGACCTTCCACTAGAGACAAAATCATGCAGCACCTGAAAGTAGACAAGCATTATCAGTGGCCATGTTGCAATGGTAAACAATTATAGTTTATGCACAATACCATTCTATGATGATTTCGTGGATTACAGACAGTGGTCACTTGGAATGCAGCCCATTGCAGATAAATGAGTGTCAAGCAAGCAGCCCATAAATGACTGGCCCACCAGCTCAGGCACTGAAGAACACTAATTTTCATGAGGATGCGCATATGTTATCAGACCATGTCATCGCTCACATGGCAAAAAGACCATTGACTGAAGTGCACTGCTGAACACTGGCATGGATATATATTTGTATGTGTGTGTGCATGTGTGTGCGCGTGTATGCATGTGCGTTTGATCATGACAGACAACTGAGCCTGTCAGGCCTTCTAAACAAATTCTAGCAAGATTTATTATAGTGGAAATCTTATACCCCCTAGTGTCAGTCAAAGGTGGAAATCAACACCCAAATCTCTACCTACTAAATTAATCTGAGAGAGTGCCTGTAACAAAATATTTGTCTGCAGGCTTTAACATGGTTCAATAACAATCCACCTGTAAAGGCTGATTGTGTTTGACATGAACATCTCATAATAAATATTCAGGCCCTGTCTTTGTCATAATCTTTTCATAATAAACAGATTAAACACAGGACCTCTTACATAACTCTTTTAAACAAACATGTCAGGCCTGTGGTATGTATCGTTGGCTTGTCACCATAACCAAGTCTGGCCTAATGGATTGAGCATACACGTTCCCTCAAGACAAACACCAGTATACAGTAATAGATTTAAAAATAAGTGCCACATCAGAGTTGTCAAAACAATATTAAATATCTCATAAAAAGGCCTAATAAGGATTTCGATGTTCATGATGCAAGTTTCTATCCCCGTAGCCTCTATGAGTGGTTCACCAACACAAAATCCCTTGCCTGCAACAGTAACCTTTGAGATTCAATGTAAAAAAATACAATTTTTGAGGCTTTAGTATGGAACAATCAATTATCAAATGCCTATTAACTTCAAGAAATGCTGTTCACAATAACTAGGCCAGGCCTACTGCCTTTAAAATACCTTTTCTCAATTAACAGAATAGGCCTGTAGCCATAATTACTGGCTTGCCAAAATAACTAAGAAAGTCACACTGTATTGAGCATAAGCTTTCCGGCAAGTCAAAAAGAGGTATACTAGCACTCTTTTCAGTGGAAGCACACAATATCTCCCTAATCAAACGCTGTACTCAAGGTAATTAACATGTATGTGGAGTCTAACCCCCCCCTTTTAAGTAGAGCTTCTGAAAGGAGTTCCAAAAATATTTGTTTTAAACAAACATAGAAACAAATTAGATTTGTAAATCTAATGTTATTTGGTAAATTGCATCTCACTCTGTCCTAGGCAGCCTTCTTGCCTGAACAGTAATAGAGTGAAATCAATTAGAGGTTGTTGCTTCTCCACAGGTACTTTTAATGGAGGAATGGTACTCTTTAACACTGATGAGTGATGGAGTAAGGTTGGTAATGATTGGACATTTGTCCCCTCACAATTTTACCTTCACACTTCGAAACAGAACAACTGTTGACTTCTTCGGTAAGATGGACTCCTGGAGGATATCTATAGACATATGTCAGCAACATGACCAGATGTTTATAAATTTTGTGTAACGTTGTTAGAACTTGTGTCATAATGACTATGAGATTTGATATGTTCGAGCTGGATGAAATGTTGCTTAGTGGGCATTATCCTTACATTTGCCTGGTGTATTGATAAATGTAAGCAACATACGGGGTATCCGACTTTAGAATTTCATTCCTAATAAGTTAGTTTGTTTTCTCAAAATAATGTAGTTTCTTTAAAAAACAACAGTTTTGAGGTACCACGCTACCCACCGCATCTCAGCTTTGAAAATTGAGGCAGGGATTGGTGAATGCCAGGATTGTAACCACACTCCCAAATATCAGCAACTCTCTTGTTGGTTGAATGCCAGAAAAACCCACTGGAGTGAGCTGAATCCCATGGTTCCGGTCTCTATCATGTGACGTGACGAGCACTGCAGCGAACAGTCAATGGCTGAACAACTGAGCGGCCACCAATCCACCGATCCCCTGAGAGCCGCTCCAAGCTACACCAAGTCGCACGGGTGGATACCGGGTGGACTGCTGCCGACCACTCTTCATGGAGAGCTAAGTGCTGCGCTGCTGTGCACTGGTGCCAGGTCTTGGGCGCTGGCTGGGCTAATAACAGCAGGGCTAATAACTAATTAACCTAGCTATTAGTGTGTCACAGCAAGGATTTAAAAAATCACTAATAGTCCAGTGACTCCTCCTTTAAAGTGTCTGTCGACGTGACCACGTTTCAGCCATATCTTCATTGGCCTCTTCAGGACAGGGGTATTACAAAACTAAAAATAAATACAATAACACCACATTACTCTCATCCAACAATACAGTGGGGAGCAAATCGGTTAATCTGGTTGACTGCCCAATATCCCTCAAAAACCTATGCGCCTCAGTGTCACCAAGTACCCACCAAAATCAATCCACCGTGTGCCAAGGAAGTGTCTAACACACCAAAACTACCATTAATTACCATAAATAATACAATTGCAGCAGGGGATTTTGCTCAAACCATTCAACCTTGGCCTCTTGATTGGACCTGAAGCCAGGTCGGCCCGACTTTACCACTCTATCTTTCACTTAGCATTGTTTCTCTTTCTTTCTGGCGCAGGGGCCAGGGCGACTGACGCCGGATGCTGGGGATCACGGTTCGATCCCCGGCACCGGCGGCAGGGGTCTGCCCAGCACCATGTGACTCTGGGCAATAGCTTGCTTAATCTTCCCGACGGCCCCCAGCGCCGGAAACCTACGGGTAGCTGTGCGCTTTACAAATACAGGATTATTATTACTATTATTATTTCTGCCTTTCAGTCCACCAGGGAAGGGGTCAGCCTTGTAATAGTGCCCTCAAAGACAACAGTCCAGGGAGCACTGACTGGAGAGAGAGAGAAAGAGGGTTGTATCCTCTCTTTCCCAATTTCTTAGGCCAGTTTAGGTCAGCTGTTTTTTGACAATTGGCACCAAGACCTGGGCACGAGTGCAGCAGTAGTAGTCACCGTCCGCAAAAGTGAGCCTGGACCTCCGAAGAAACTGCTGAGCTATATCTGGATGCAGCTTGCGGGTGGCCTGGTGAGTTCCCCGCGGCCCAGGTGAACTTGCAAAACACATCAATGCCCACAGGCAAACACAAGAAGCGCAAGAACAAGCAATCATAAAGACCAGTTCGGAACAGTTTGGACACCCTGAAATCAGTAAAACTGCCACAAGAAAGAAATCGATCAAATAATTAACAAAGGAGTAACCTGAAAGACAGCCAGTGGTCAGTGCCTCACCCAGAATAGCCTGCTTAACCCAACAGAAGGAAGATGAGATCAGAGAACATTAGAAAAGAACCGGCACAAAAAACTTAAAAAAAGATAAACGTCAAAAAGAGACAAAATCCTCTGATCAAGCAAGTCAAAACCATCTCAAACCTCTGGTGCAACACTAATATCACCAAAATACTCAATCTTCGAGTCAATAAACTCCAGCGGGAAATTCACCTTCTCAAAGGACCCAACTACAGTCATTTATGCAACATCAGATCAAGTAACAGGTCTTCCGCAATCATTGACGCCGCAAAAGCTCGGCACCTCTCTGGAAGAGGGGATAATCTCCAGCAGAGAGCAAAACTTAACAGCAATCAAAAAGGACCCAAATTCATCATAAATCTGAGCTTAGCAGCAACAGACACCTTGCAGGAGGACGCAAATCGAAATCACACAGGCAACAAAAGAATAGTGCCTACGCCCAAGTGCATATTAGAAAAATAGCTCATTCCACCCACGGCAGGAGATAGAGAATGACAACATCCAGAAAGACAACCATAATGTGGTAAAACATAATGACCCCTGGCTTGAATCAATTCCAGTGACAGAAAACACAGACTTAATGCTGGCAATGGAATTCAGTACGAAGAACTTAGATAAGAACCTAGATAACACCCAAATTGATATCTAACTGATAAACCAACTGGAAATCCGACATCAATCAATAATTGAAATATCAAGTCTCTCTGAACAGATAATCAATGATGACATGAATACAACACACAAACATAAAACAAATAACGAACAGCTCAACAACGATTCAGCTCAATAACGATTCAGCTCAACAACACTGTAACGATGGCACGTTTTACACAGCATGGACCACAAAGGAGATAAACGACCCAAGGGAATTGACTCCCAGCCTAGAGCCAAAGGAAAAGGATGACAAACCAGACACAAGGGCGGAAGACCTTTCAAACTTGCAGACTACCTTAATAAGCACCTTGCAAACCTCAATTAGTGATTTTAAAATGCGGTCTGATAAACTGGATATTGAGATCAATTTGATGAACATATTAGCAGCATTCCTCTCCAGTCTAAACTCAAACACACTGATCGGCCGAATAACTCTTAAAAATAACAAACCCACGCCTGTGCCAATATTCCACTGTGCCTGTGGTCCAATAGTCGACCAATTAAGGGAAGTACCAACTATCTTAATGAGTCTACTAAAAGAGGGTAAACAGAGTAATCTGACACAAGTGCCACACAGAATAGCAAAGAATGAGTCACCATATGGAAATAAACACTATAAAATCCCTTGATCCATCTAGGACTCAAAATAATATTGCTGCTGAGAGTGAAAAATTAATGAAAGCACTATACAGAAATGACAAAACATCCACTGCAGAACTCCCATCAACTTCATCCTACAACCCCACTGGTAAAAACCTAGCTATGATAGATCAATCAATGAACTGCCAAAATGATCAAGCAATATATTTGTCCTCTATGAAACAAAAAGACAGAGAAAACGCGCTGAGAAGGCCAGAAAGCTTCAACAGAATGATAAAAAGACAGATCAACAGGTGAACAGACTCTTTCCAATTTTCGATTTTAAGGCTAAAAAACAAAACCGAATCACCTCGGCAATAAATCAAGAACACACTGAAGACTCAAAAAATAACAATGAAAACCACACAACACTGGATCCGTCGTATCTTTCGCCTAAAAAGGCGACAGAAACCAGTGGCCCAAATAAAAAAACAGATAAGTGCTCGGGTAGAGGGTCCTGGACAAAGATAACGTAAATGGAAATAACGATCACCTCAAGCAAGCAAGCAAGCACAACCGGAGACAATACGAATAAAAATCATCAAAGTATGGTAATATGGCCCCAACAAACGCCCAAGTATACAAAAGATGAATAACCTGATCACAATAGATGGGCCACAGGACCACCAACTCCCGACGGACTAACAATCACACACAGTAGAGAACAGGAGGGTATACTAGAGACATGCTTCCAACCAAACACAGAACAGAACAAGAGGATAATGATCAATGTAAACTTACATCACAATAATATGAAGCGCCAAGAGCAAAATTGTCGACTTGAAGACCGTTCCCCTCAGTTGTCCCCGTATCACAATCAAGAACCAATGAGCCAATAAAAAATCTAACTAATCAGTTTTTATTAACCCCACAGTATACATCACAAGGGCCTCAAGACTACTTAAACAGAGGAAACATCTTGAATTTAATTGCAGCCATTCCAATGTTAAACCACCTATCCTTGGCTGAATTGTTAGCAATTGAGTTCAACAACCAGGGAACAACCATTGAAACAGAGAAATACTCTCAATCTGGAAGTCCACAGAGATTGTTACACTAATTCTAAATGCATCACCACAGTTTGAGGCCACGGTCAACACTGTCAAAAGCCACAAGGCATTGCTATCCTTCACCTCTGTTATAGCGTCACAATACTAGGCTCGACACCTTCGGTACAATCCTGGTATACTCAGTGTTACAAAATGCAAGCGGTAACCAGGTATACAACAAATTAAAGCCAAAGTCACAAGAGACCCATCCAGAACATTCCAGGTCTAGAATTAACATACAACGAGAATGACATAAACAAATGCAGAACATCACAGCCCTCATCACTAAACCTTCTGCCATGGAACATTGCAGGCTCAAAACACAAACTGCAGGATAACTCACCACCAGATCTCTGGAAAAACTATGAAATAATAGCCCTTTGAGAAACATGGTTGTTCACCCCAGTCCAGGTTGCAGGGTACATTCCCCACCACGCGGAAGCAACAAGACCTCAACGATATGGTAGACTAAAGGTGGCCTCGCCGTTTACATTTCCACCGCATTAAACATTGTATCTTCCCAAATGCCAATCACAACAACAGACATTTAAATAATAAAATTGGACTTAGGCCCTAACAAAGTGTCAAGAACAATCATCCTAATCAGCCTATATGCACACCCGAAACAAGAATACAAAGAAGCACTATTCAAAAACTTGATAACTGCTATAGCCGAAATATGGTTCGAACATTCAGCATGGGGAATAATAGTAACCGGTGAATTTAACTCAAACTTAATACACTCACCAGAGAAAGCTGACGACATAACAGCAGCAAATGCAACATGTGCTGTACAACCCCAAGAACGATCAACCTTCAAACGGAATGAGCCCAGAGGACAGAAACTAATGGCAGACCTAGAACACTTAGGAATGAGAGTTTTAAATGGGAAAACTCAACAGGATAGACTCCTCACCTGCACATATAATGGCCCCAATGCCCGCTCCATAATAGATTACACAATCCTCACCTTGTCTCTGCTCGCCCAAATAAAAGAATTCTCAATCAAATTAACCATTGAAAGTGATCATTCATGCCAACACTTTGAACTGACAACCTCCTTTCCAAGGCACAAGATTGCACCACCAGAGACAAGGACTATAACAAAGATTAACCTCAAACGTCTAAGATGGACAAGCAACTCACTCCCTCAAACAGCCTCGAGGGCAAAGGATCTGATAACAAATTATGAAACACAGAAGGGCTCGTTGGTAGAAGCATGGGCTACTTTCCTGACAAATCTACTAAAAGAAGCCCCTTCAAAAAACCTGCCCAGTCGTGCGAAGGGCAGCCAACACAAATAACTAGGTAGTGTTGCCTGGAGCTTAAGAAAAGATATTCAAAGGTTTACCAGATCTGTAAGGGGCAACATTGCACCCAAAGCCACATGAGAACAAATAAAAAAAACCTCAAGAAGCAGTATTAAAAACAGATCTGGGAAAATAATAGAACCCAAACAGATAACTTCTGGTCCATACTCCTCTTCAATGCCAAATGATCAAACGCAAGCGCCTTTTGGGAGCAAGTAAATGGCATTACAAGACCTACAAAGGTAATAAATGCAGTCTGTGTCACAGAACCAGCCGGGATACATCACTTAATGTTGACTTTTACCATACCAATTGACAAAAATGTTGAAGTCCTGGAAACATCAAACTGCTTCCCTGTAGAGGCCAATAGTACAATCAGTTTGCCAACACCAACAAAATTAATCACACCTTTATTAACCATAGAACTAGTAGGCCCAACAGATCAGAACAATCAAGTATTTAAAGAATAAGGAAGCATCCTGGAGAGTACAATGCTAAAAGAGCAATCACTAATTCCATACTCAGAAGAAAAAGTATCCAAGGTCATAAGCACAGGACGGCAAAACGGGGCCTGAGCACCAAATAGTATACCCCAAGCAACCTACAAATTGGATCCTAACTCTTAGGCAGTTTCTGTGAGGTGAGCAGTAGAAATAGTCTGCTGGAGAATTAGAGAGGCTCAATAATTAATCAAGTGTATAAAGGAGGGGACCGAACAGATCCAGCCAATTATCGAATAATCGATTTAACAGACTCAGAAGCGAAATACTATGCTTCACTGGTCGTCACTGACTTGGTAAATTGGTATGAGAACAACAGCAAAATCCCTGTCAACCAGTCTGGTTTCTGTAGGGGAGTAGATACCACCACAAAAATCCTAGCCCTAGGCCTAATGGCAGATAAGTGTTTGCGGCAGCGAAAAAATCTATATCTATGTTTCATAGACTTCAAGGCGGCATTTGATCATGTCAACAGAGGCCTACTATGGCACAAACTGAAGCAGCGGGGCCTCCCTGAACCAATACTCATACTCCATACAAACACGTGGATGCACTTTAAAATCGCAGACGGAAAGAGACTAACCAGGAAAATCTGTACAAACACTGGACTAAAACAAGGCTATATTTTAGGAGAAGTTAACTCACATCCGCCATGTATGGGTACACTGTTTATCTTATGCGGACAACATAGTAATGTTAGAATTACAATTCCCTTTTCCCATATCGCATTCAGCATGTTACAATAGGTTAGCAATGTGTGACTACAGTACATGTAATTGTGCTCACGTTTTACAACCCGTTGGGTTATCCCGGTAACATGCAAGCTTTCATTAGCTTGCCTCAGCAGAATGCTGTATTTCGTTATATTTCCTTACTCTGTCCAAGGCTGCAGCTCAACTTGCTAACAAGACAATTATTCTGCTTTGCATTCCATTGTATACATGTAGCTCTGTTCCCAGGTTAGGAGACGCTAAGACTCAGCACAGTGGCCTTGGTCCACTGATAGCATGCCCATCTGGCAAGTGTTGGCTCATCTTTCTGTACCTCCTTTGTTTGTGTCCGGCTCAGACCGGTACTTTTCCACCAGAGGTATGGCCGAAGTCTCCTGTAGTGTTTATCTTCTAATAGCGAATGTTGGGGAGTCAGTCCCCTCGACAAACATCTTATGGTGATGATCTGACTGGGCTCCTCTGCAGAGAATAACAATAAATACGTAAGTTTTCATTCTCTACTGTCTGATCGACTCTTCATTTGGGAAGGCATAGCAGGGGGTCATAAGTACCCGCGTGGTCCTAGTGCGCCCCATCCTTTAGTTGGCGCCCAAACAGGGACCCCGCAAAAGGGCCCCCTCATCTGTAATCGGGTTCGTAGGGGCCGGGGTGGTGGCTGGTCGGTCGGGAGGATCGGGGCCCCTCACATATAAGACCGAGCTTGGTTCTTGCAGCTGCTGGCCCTCCCAATCAGACAGATCTTCGGCTAGTGGCCCTTGGCTGGGGTCCTGAAAAGGCAAAACCTTGGAGCTGACTGTTTGGTCTGAAGAGACAGCAGTGGAGAATAATTTGCTTGACCTGTGTGCACCAGGTGAGGGATTTGGTTCTAGGAAAAATGGCACCATTCTTGGTCGACACAAACCTGTGGGCCGTGTCCTGGTACAGTCTCTGACTGTCTTGTTTGAACGACACAAGCCGACAGGCTGCGTGTCCTGGTAGACAGTCTGCGGACTGTCTTGTCTTGAACTTGGTGGGTCTGTGGACCCTTGAGGGACACAGAGCACTTGAGAGCAGTTTACCGGGCCTACTGGTAATTGGCCTCTCTGTGAAAAGGTCTGGGACTGTTCACAGGTGATTTGCCAGACCAACTGGTAATTGGATTGGTTCTTGAAAAGGTCTGGGGCCGAGGCCTGTCCTCTTGTATTGGTGCAGTCTCCAGACTGTCTTTGGTGCAGTTTGCGAACTGCCTTGCTTGGATGACACGAGTTGACGGGCTGTGTCTTGGTGTGGTTTATTACCGTCTTGATTTGTACTTGCTGGGTTTGCGGACCCTTGGAAAGGACACTGAGTGTTTGTGAACAGTCTGCCAGGCCAACTGGAAATTTGTCCCATGCTCGAAGAGGTTTGGGACTGTTTGCAAACAATCTACCAGGCCAACTGGAAGTTTGGTATATGCTTGCAAAAGGCCTGGGGCTACAGCCTGTCTTCTTGAACGTGGTACAGTCTCTGGGCTGTCCACTTGTCTTGGTGCGGTCTTTGGACTGTTTTGTTCTGATGAGGTTCCCGAGCTGATTTGTGGTTTGATTGTTGCTTTTGAGTGTTATGAGGTTTGTGGACAGACGTCGTGGTGGTGCTTGTGCAATGTTTGTTTGAGTGAGTAGCCACTGTGCAATCAAGACAGTGCTTTTGGGTTGCAAACAATATTTGTTCCTCTGTTTTATTTGTATTACAACTGTGGGTGTGGTTTGTCCGTTAGGGACAGTGCATGTGTTATGTTAAGATGCCTTGTTTCAGTAAGTTTGGATGTTTCGGATGCTGATGCTGTTCTAAAGATGTGCGGTTGGAAGAGAATCAGCTCGCCCCTCCGGAGGGTACTCTGAATTTGGCATATATGTCAAACATGGTATTGGCCCTATTATGTTTAGCACATTGTGGCATAAGTATACAAGGGACAATACTGAGCTGTAATGGCCACTTACTGGTTTGTTCGATGAACAGAAATGAATTTCCTGGAGGATAAATTGTTTGCTAAACAGAATAGATAGTCCATGTTTGACTCTTTGAGAGTGTGGCAAAAGGAAGCGAAGCAGCGGCACTTGAGAGCAGAGGAGGTGGCTAGAAGGAGAGAGACGCAAACAATCACTCAGAAGGCAGCAGCCTATGATAGGGAAAAGATAGAGAAAGGCATAGAGCGCAAAGACAGAAAGTTTCAACTGCAGACTGATAAAGGTTATGTTGCGAGGCAGGAGGGAGACGAGTTAGTTGAGGAGCTTCCGGATTCTCGTCCTCCGCCACTCTATGTCCCGCAGTGGATATACCCCGCGGTTCCCACTTCCCCAGCTCCGGCCTCTGGAACTGCTCCCTCTGATATTCCCAGCACCGTTGCATCGGCCTCAGCCCAACTTACTTCCCTTGAATTCTCACCGGTAACAGGAACAGACCCTACCGCTTCCCCTGTGTTGTCCCTTCCCTCTCCTGTCTTGTCTCCTAGTTCCGCCTCATCTAATACTCTTCCTCTTCCACCCCCCACTCTGACCCTCTATGTGATGGTACCCGTTTCAGCATCTACTATTCCCTCTGTGGGTGCTACACCCCAAACACCATTGCATGTTTAGACGCCCACACGCGGACTTCCTGACACAAATTGGGCAGCAGAGCAGGATCGCATAAATAAAGTGTTAGTGTGTTCTGCTGTAGGTACTGAGGAGAAACAGATGGTAGCGAACCAGGCAACTCAGGGGGCCCAACACCCGATTTATACTGTGGAGGATGTGTGGAGTGTGATGAAAGAATATGAGCCCTTCATACAGCAACATGCCCTTAAACACATGTCGGCCACTCGATACAATTGTGGGAGCAGTGTTTTCAGGGTACCGCACCTCAGATTATCTATGACATATGAGACCAAGTATATGTTACAGACATGGCTCGAATGAGGTTTTTAGTAATTTATCCACCTTGGTGGGTTATTGAGGCAGATTACTCCAGAAGGTTCCGTCACTGGGGGCGCAACACCCCATGAGGGAAGTTCATCCTATTTACCATCCCGAAATACCAGAATTGCGCGACTCTGCAAATACTGTAATAAGACAGTAAGCTGACGCTCGGTTTCAAGAGCAATGGATCTATACCCCTTGGAAAAGGAGTGAGGTCCTTTCCCTAAAGAGTCAGTTACCGGACCCGAGAAAAAACCCAACTGCATACTGTAAGGAATTGACAGAAGCGGCCTCCTCCACAGTGAAGACGTTAGCTGACATAGAGTTATTCTTCGGCTTGTTGGTGCCGGTAGATATATGGAGACACGTCCATACGCAGGACCACGCACTGGAACTGGGGGACACATGGGGTGACATCAGAGCATGGTATAAGGAGCGTTATCCCGGGGAGAAACCAAAGGTATTATTGCCTACATGCACTCCCTTATCCCACCGAAGAAAGTGGATTGGGATAAGTTGACTGCGTGTCGTCAGAAGAAGGATGACAGTGTGTTGGATTTCTTTACCAGATTTGAAGGGGTGTTCCTAGATTTTAGTGGTCAGGATTTGTCACAGGAGGGTGGTGTTTGTTTGTCTGTGAACAGGTTTGTTACTGATTTACTCCCTGAGATTGCTGCTCGACTGCAGGCCTCAGAGAGTACCTGGACCACATCCTCCCCATCAGTCATATTAAGTATGGCTCAGTATTATGAGCATAAAGAGAATGAGGACAAGGAAAGAGTGGGGAAGAAGACGAAAGATTTGAAAACGAGAGTGTTGATGCAGCAGGTTGGCAAGAGGAGGTGGTATAGGTCGTGGTTTGGGGCCTGGTCCGCGGGGCCCCAGGTCCAATAGGGGTGGCGCATCTGGTGCTCCTATGTGGCCCAACCAATGTGTTTACTGTAGAAAGGAGGGACATTGGTGGAATGAGTGTCTGGAATGGTTGCAGAGAGGTGGGGCTCCTAGAGGTAGAGGTTCTGGAGGAAGAGGACGTGGAGGGGAAGGCTGAGGTGAGACGCAGTCAGAGAACACGACAAACAATAGGCAGAGTGGACAGCCAGGGTTAGGTCAAGGGACCAGTTCCGGTGCCTGTAGATCAGCGTGGATCATACGTTACTGCAGATTTACAAGAGAAATTCCTAGTTGATACAGGGGCTATGAATAGCTCTGTTTCCCGTTCACTGGTCCCGGGGGAGCTCTGTCTGGCCAAAATAATATTTCGGTAGGTTTCTTGGCGTCTTGGTCTAACTATTGGTCCTTTTAAAGTCATCGAATTGTGGAGAGAACTTACTTGAATTGGACTTGTTAAAAAGGTTGCATGCAACAATATATTGCTCCCCGGATGGTGTTCACATGACTGTAGGCCCGCGAGTAGCCCATGCCATGCAATGCTTTGCAAAAGACGACCTCCTCTCTCCTGAGTTCCACGACGTACCACGCTCATTGTGGGCAACTGGTGATACCGATGTTGGGTTGCTTCAAATACCCCCTGCCTCTATATAGGTGAAAGACAATGCCAGGTTGCCCAGAACTCCCCAGTACAAGATATCCCAGGCAGGAGAAAATACTTTATTGCTAATAATTCAGGATTTGATTAAGTCTAGGGTGGTTGAGGAGACAACAGCAAATTTGTGCAATAGCCCCACCCTTCCTATTCTTAAAAAGCCCCTTTGGAATGTCCAGATGCTACTTCTGACATTTACCGTTTTGTGATATATTTGCGAGAGGTAAACAAAATTGTGGTTCTCCAATATCCTGTGGTGCCTGACATCACAATGATTTTGACTATCATTCCACCGACCACTAAATTTCTCTCAGTCATTGACTTAAAAAATTCTTTCTTTAGCATTCCCATCCATCCCGATAGCCGTTATCTTTTCAGATTTGAAATAGCCGGTCGGAGTTTTAGATTCTGTCATGCTCCACAAGGCTATATGGAAAGCCCTAGCATTTAAAACTAGGCTTTATAAGCGCAATTGGATGCATTGGAATTTCCATCAGGTAATGTGTTGCTACAATATGTTGACAATCTTCTGGTGGCCTCAGACACTGAGCAGGGCTGTAAAGAGGCCACAGGTAAATTACTGCATCATTTGGCACACCATGAACACAAAGTGTCCCTATCGAAGTTTCAGTATTGTCAACAGGAGGTCACCTGCTGTCAAAGGAGGGTCGCAGACTAACACCAGAACGCATAGCTGCCATAACTAACATGTCTGCCCCTAAGACCCAACGTGAGATACGTGCGTTCCTGTTGTCTGCAATGGATCCCTTACTTCTCCTTACTAATGAGACCCCTTCTTTACCTCACCACCAAAGATGTGCATGAGCCTTTGCCTTGGACACCTGCATACCAGCAAGCTTTTGAACAATTAAAGACTGTGCTTTGCTCTGCTCCTGTGCTTAGTACACCTGACTACCAGAAACCTTTTGGGCTCTATGTACATGAGGCTGACGGTTGCACACTTTCTGTACTAACACAGGGTTTCAGTGGTAAGCAGAGACCCTGCGCTTACATTTTAGCCATTTTGGATAATGTCGCCAGAGCACTCCCGAGCTGTATGAGAGCTGCTGCGGCAGCAGTGGTATTAATCAGACAATCGGCAGGGCTCGACCTCGATACTGACCTCACAGTGATGGTAACTCAAGCTGTGGACATGCTATTGAACAAGACGAAGACACAGCACCTCACCAGTGCACGTCTTACTGGATATGAACTGACCCTATTTGCTCCGCATATTACCATAAAAAGATGCATCAGTTTGAATCCAGCCATGTTATTACCCTCTCTTTGTATCTGACCCCCAAGGGGAACTATATGTCGATGGCTCTTATTTCAATCTGCCGGATGGCACTACAACTGCAGCCAATGCAATCACCACACTACATGCTGTAGTTGAGACATCCGTGCCCCATATCAGTCTGCCCAAGCTGGAGAATTGTCCGCTCTCCTAAGGGCCTGTGAATTGAGTGAGGGACTGGCTGTTAATGTCTATACTGACAGTCAGTATGCCTTCAGCGTAGCACATAATTTTGGGTGCCTCCGGGCAGAAAGGGGGTTCCTGACATTTCATGGACAGAAAATACAACACTGCCCCCTAATACTCAGATTGTTATCATCACTGACACTCCCTGACAATCTGGCTATAATATAATACAGCTCACATAAAGCTGTTGTGGATGATGTGGGGAGGGGGAATGCGTTTGCGGACCAGACGGCTAAGGAGACAGCTAGGTCAAAGATGAGTAAAACATTTTTGGCAGGTCCTGCTGGATGGGTTCCAGACAATGGGATGTTTGAGACCACTGTGGAAAGTGTAAGAGAAATACAAAGAGAGGTGACTGCCGATGAATTGGCAATGTGGGAGGAGAGAACAGGGGGTTTAGACGAGAACGGGTGTTGGACTGATTTGTCAGGCAAACAATGGTGGTTGTTGCCTAATGCATACGTCTTTCCTGTAGCCACCATGGCCCATGGCCCGGCGCACATTAGTGCAAAAGGTATTTGTAAACTGTTAGACCCAGTATGACCCAGTATGGCTGAATGAGAATATCCCTAAAATTGCAGCACACTTGGTGAAACACTGTATCATTTGTCTCAAGCATAATCCTGGAAAAGGCACCCCTCAAACTGCTGGTAATTTCGCACCGCCTTCCTTCCCTTTCGAGGTTCTCCAGATGGATTTCATCGAAATGGAATGAGTGAATAATCTGAAGTATGTACTAGTGGTAGTTTGTACATTCAGTCTGTGGGTTGAGGCCTACCCAACTAAAGAGAATACGGCTCTAGCAACAGCAAATTCACTCCTAAAGGAGTACTTCCCACGCTACGGATTGCCACATGTGATCTGGAGTGACAATGGGATTCACTTCAATGCCACGGTCAAAAATACATGAAAGCACAGGATTGCAAGGGCCAGATGCACTGCCCCTAGCACTAATGTCGGCAAGGGTGACTGCGCATTCTAGGACTGGATTGTCACCGTATGACGTGGTTTTCGGGCGCCCTGCTAATGTATGGGGCGTACTGAGACCTAAGCGCTTTTCTGAAATTTAATACCCTCTTTTGATTGACTATATGTATGCTTTGTGCTTTGTATGTATGTGCCTCTTCCGCTTCCATACGATTCCTGGGTGAAGGATGGGATCGCTGACCAGGAAGGGGAGCTGGTCCCCTGCTTTGTTCCCTTTTTCGATGTCTGGCTGAGAGGGGCACGGACTGACAAGGAGAGGGACGAGGCCTTATTCGAGGCGATTCCCCCTGAGATAAGAGCCACTCCGGATACCCCAGCTCCTGGAGCACAAACACCTGAGTCTCGATCCCCATCTGAATGTGAGCTCTTACCTTTGTTTGTTGATGAGGAAGTGCCTGAGCACACAAGGTACAATGTGCGGCCCTGACGGAAGGACAGTGCATCAGCAGGGCAATGCGGGAGTTAGGGAAGGACTTGAGCATTGTTGAGGATATTTGCCCTGGAGGGAGGTTGCCCTATCCTGAAAGAAGAAGGATTGTTTTTAGTAAGGGCCGCCATTGTTTTCAGTCAGGTTGCCATTGTGAAGCTCCACCGTGGGAGACAACGTTTGATGAACGATAGGAACATGCCTGTGAGGCTCTTGAAGGACACAGGAAAGAAGAATATCCCTCGGGCTGGTTGTATAGTGGCTCCAATTTCCCAAGTACCTTTTTTTCCATAATGCATCCCTTTGGCCGCCCTATCTCTGATGAGACGCAGCCTTTTGCGGTTCCACGCCCCACCCCGCATGGCTCTGTTTGGTCCTCCTGGCCCACAAAGACTAAAGTGATATTCGTGATAATAATTTTGTTGCTTTGATGTTTGTACTCGGAATACTGTTCTTTCTCGAAGATAAATATCCTGTGCATGCTTGGATAAGTACTACATCAACACCTCCTGAAGATATCATTGGCACGCTGGCACCCCACAAAGAAGAGCACCGGAAGTCTTATAAAGATAATGTTTTTTTTCAGACGCTGCACCAAACGCATGCTGTTTATAATACAACAAACTGTTGGGTATGTGGGTTGTTACCTCCAGTTACACATAAAAGCGAAAGACTGCTGCCTGTGCCTCTGTCTCACATTAATGGCTGTGAGGGTTGGTTTGTTCTACTTAGCTTGGTTCGTCCATTCTCCCAGCCTGACTCCTTGGATCTTAAGAGACGCAGTTCCCATTGCATGTCAATGAAAGTATATCCTCAGCATAGATCCCGTATGATACCTCCTCTGGCGATGGGCAATTTGAGTATTTTTTAATAACTGCCTTGCAGCGGTGGATAGGGGTAGAAAGATCAATAGGACAGGGATAGACAGAGATAGATTCTTGCAGTTTAATGTATCAGAATATTACCAATCTTTCCGAGCCCGTAATATCACTGAGAACAAGCCTATACCTCGGGAGGTTGCAGATGCACCAGCTCCTTTTTGTGATCAGGGAATGGGAACAGTGGATGTGGGGAATAGCAGATGCAACACCACCTCCATATTGAGAATGCAAAAAAGCCCGCCATTGATCCCACCCCCCAATGTTTATTTTATTTGTTGTGACCGTGGTTTTGTGTGGTTACCTGAGGGATGGTTTGGGCGATGTTACTTTTCCTACCTTCTTCCTCCAGTCTATCTGGCTCCTCCTGACTACCACAGATCTCATTGTCTGCAGTGTAGGGATGTCTCAGTTTCCCGAGCTAAGAGAGTTGTTGATCCAGATGACATTGACCAGGCAGATGCCTCCCTGCACGAGTTTACTGATATAATGAAGGGTCTCATACCTTTCTGGGGCCCCATGTTCAACAGCCGCAACATTCGTCGTCTCGCAAGAGTAGTTGAGGGAGTCATTAATACTACTGCAGGTATACTGACCAATATTACAGTTGAGCTCCAGGCTACGAGACTTGTCTCTCTTCAAAATAGAATGGTTTTAGATGTTATCCTAGCCGATAGGGGTGGGGCCTGTCGTGTCATAGGCAGCAGTTGTTGTGTATACATACCAGATAGCGCCCGACTGTCTATTCTGCCATACAGAAATTGCACAAACTTGCCTCAGAAATACATGAGGACAATGGTTAACGAATCACGGACTCTCACAGGATGGCTCTGGGGTTTGTTAACGTCCTGGGGTTGGAAGATTCCTCTTGCCCTGATAGGTATTGCAGATATCATCTTTATTTGTTGCCTGTGCATTCACTGTCTCCCGATATGTTGCACTTACTGTGTTACTAAGCTTACACAAACTCCTAGACTTTCTGTTCACAATAATAAAGTCTCCAACATGATGTTGCAAGACGTTCAGTCAATTATTCTTATTGATGAAGGCCTGTTTGATTATTGAAATGCTTGCCTTGTTACTACCTTACTTTGATTGATAGATGATTATGTACTGTCTCCTCCCCACTAGAGTTGTAAAGACCCTACCGGATAGCAATAAAGGCTTTAGCCACACGTGCTAAAATGAGGGTCTGTTAGATTTAAAATTCCCCGTTCCCATATCGCATTCAGCATGTTATAATGGGTTAGCAATGTGTGACTAAAGTACATGTAATTATCCTCACGTTATGCAACCCACTGGGTTATCCCAGTAACATGCCTGCTTTCATTAGCCTCTGTGACTCCATTTTGTAATTCGTAATCCTTATTAGATTGTCTCTGCTGAGCGCATGTTAGGCCTTAGAATTCAGAATAGCTTGCCTCAGCAGAATGCTGTATTTCATTATATTTCCTTACTCTGTCCAAGGCCGCAGCTCGACTTGCTAACACGACAATTATTCTGCTTTGCATTCCATTGTATACATGTAGCTCTGCTCCCACGTTAGGAGACGCTGAGACTCAGCATAGTGGCCATGGGCCACTGAAAGCATGTCCATCTGGCAGGTGTTGGCTCATCTCTGTACCTCCTTTGTTTGTGTCCGGCTCAGACTGGTACTTTTCCACCGGAGGCCTGGCCGAAGTCTCCTGAAGGGTTTATCTTCTATTAGAGAATGTTGAGGAGTCAGTCCCCTCGACAAACATCCTATGGTGATGGTCTGACTGGGCTCCTCTGCAGAGAATAACAATAAATACATAAGTTTTCACTCTCCACTGTCTGATCGACTCTTCATTTGGGAAGGCATAGCAGGTGTTCATAAGTACCTGCGTGGTCCTAGAGGGCCCCGTCCTTCAGTATTACTAAGTCACACAAGAATAGGCCTACAAGTGGCAATCAATAAGCTGGGGTACTTTGCTGAAACAAACATGCTAGAAATAAATACAACAAAAACAAAAGCTATCATCATAAGTCGCTGTCCCCAGATTTCACTACTATTTAAAATCAGTAACACAAAACTGGAAGTGGTCAGCAGCTATAAGTACCTAGGTGTTTCTATGGATAACCAACTTACCTTTCAAAAACCCAATGAGAGCTTCATGAAAAAAGAAAACAGACCAATATTTGCTTTCAGCTCAATTGCAAGGACCCTAAAATGTCCATCATTTACACTGCTCTTAGCAGTCATCAAAGTGAAACTTCTGCCAACAGTGGCCTACGCAAGCGAAATCCAACATGGGTAAAGATGCGGCGATCCTGGAGAGTCTTCAAATACGGACATACAAAACAGTATTCTCACTATCACGTTACTCATCTCCGCAGCACCTACACAGAAGATGCACTACAATAAAAACATGGTATAAAATCTGGACCAACCAACAAAATCCAATCAATAATGCGCTCTGGAGGGCAGTAAATGATGACTCTCAGTCAATCTACACCAAGCACTTACAATCATCATGAAAGCTCACAAACACAACTGGACTTTTTCAACTGAATGTATCCTTTTCCTCCTTTCAACAAATACGGAAGAAATCAGCAAGAAAGCAATCGCTAACGGAAGACAAAATCAGATTAAACAAACGAGCCCATGCATGGATGGTCCTGCAATTGTACACAAAATTGCAACCGGCAACATACTTTGGTCTGACCTTTTCTCCTTACTTGAAAACAAAGTTCCTACCCATACGCATCGGATCGTTACCATCCAATGCAGACCAACTGAGCTGGCAATACAAGGGCCCTAAGTCATGCAGCCTTTGTCGAGAGCTAAAGCAGGACCTCATCCATTTAATATGCATTTTTCCACTCCGAAAACCAACCCCTCTCTTATTTCTAAAAAATCTATTCACTACAAGAGCCATTTGCACCTGTAGATTAGCAATATTAAAATGTTTTAATCCAAATGACCCACGGCTCAACTGTAATCTAGTAAAGTTTTTAACTCTGTATGAGAAATTTCAAAAAACAGACCAAGTGGAAAAACACTATAGCACTTCTGAGTTAACGTCTCATAAAACTGTCTACCACTTCTTCTTTCATCTCCCAGCACCATTGCAAACTCTAACTTTTAACAGAAATATCAGACTTGTATAGTAGCCACATCGTAGCAAAGCAAAAAATGTTAATATGTATTTTAATTGAGTATTAGATTTAGGGGCATATGTATGAAACTCCCGTTTTGCGAATCTCAAATTGCAATATTTTGCGATTTGCAGTTTGAGATTCGCAAATCGGGATGTAAAAAAAAATTTGCTAATGTTTAGCGATTTCTTAATAATCGCAAAAAAGTCTCAGAAACCTTATTTGTGATTCCTTAATTGCGAAATTCGCAAATTAAGAAATCGCAGAAACGGGAATCTGCCATACAGGTGCAGCCTGATGACATCACAACCAGGAAGTGGGAGTGATTTTCTGCACCTGCTTACCTGAGCCACACCCAGAGGCTGTTTGGAGAGTGTGAGGAGGCCTCCCAGGATAGAATAAACCCCAATGGAGTCCCAGAAGCAACATGAGGGCAAGGAGGCTGAGAAGATTGAGAGGAAGCACAAGTTCTCTGACAAGGAGCAGGAGGTCCTCATAGAGGAGATGGTTTGCAGCCATGAGCTCCTCTTTGGGAAAAAGGCACTGCGAGTCCCAGAAGCAAGAAAACGAAAGATCTGGCTGGAGATACAACAGAAAGTGAATGCTGTGGGTGTAACACATCGCACAGTCGAGGAATTGCGCAAGCGATGGTACGACATGCGGCAAAGGTCGAAGGAGAGGGTGGCATCCAGACTCAAGGATGCAAACCAGACCGGGGGAGGACCATCCACAGCAGCACAGCCAACACCCCCACGAGGAGCTTGTGGAGTCCACCCTCCTGCCTGAGAGCGTCGGTGGTGTGGCTGACATTGACAGCTCCGACCCTGCAACCAGCAGCCAAGGTAAGATGCATGCCAAATAAATCTGCACTGATCCCCATCCCATGCACACTTCCACAAATGCGCAAAATATACACAACAAATGTCATTCCAGTCCAAGTCTTACAGCACACCCAGCAATGCATCATGGAACTTGTAGTAATATGTATGACTGTGTGTCCATGAGACATAGGAAATGTAATGCAACATGTGGGTCGGGGATAAGTAAATAATAAAGTGTCAGAAGTTAGCCTAGACAAACTGTAGAAACGTTATTGAGTGCAAATTGCAGTCAAAGACATAAACTCATGTAGTCCCCTTTACATCCGCAGCACAAATCAGGGCACGTGATGACAGTGCAGAGGGAGATAAGCATGAACATCCTGAGGAGCAGCATGATGATGGGGACTCCAGTGATGATACGGAGCACACAACAATCATGCGCAGGAAGCGCACACATGTGCCCCCACTGCCTCCATTGGGTGATGACATACAGGCCACAGGGGAGGACAGTGACAAAAGAGAGGAGAGTCAGGGTGTGTCACACATGCTGAGTCAGGAAACACCAAGGCTGAGCATTCCAGCACTGGAAAGACGCAGGTCAAGGCCTAGGAGCAGCACTGCCACTGATGCGGACAACACCATATTTTCAGGAGTGGAACACAGCATGCTGCAGGTACAGCACCTGCAATGTAAATCATTGCGCTAAATCAATAGGCAGCTATGCAGTCTGAACAAAAATCAACGCAACATGGGGGAGGGCATCATGGCCATGGCAGGTGCCATACGTGACCTCTGTGACACCCTGAGGCACAACCAAGACGCCAGTGACAGGGCTGCCCGACGTGCCAATGCACGGCTGCACAATTACACTAAGGCCGTGAACCGCCTCTGCAGCACCCCCAGCAATCTGACACGTCGCAGCATTACCATGCAGCTGGAAATGTCGCACTACTGTCAGGACATTGCAAGAGGGCTAGAACAGGTCACCAGTGCAGTGGAGCAAATGCAGATGGCCAACTCAGGTGGCACCGCTCTCATGGTCTCTGGCGAGAGTGAGGAAACCTCAAGTAGGAGTAGCATCACACCTACATTGCCTGGAGCAAGAAGGCGCAGTTCCAAACAGGGTGCAGGACCTAGGAACACCACGGAGGGCACTCAGCCTGGAACCCAAACAGCACCAATGCATCACCGAAGGAGGTGAACTGTTCAGTGACAATTTAGCATCAATGGGTGATGTAACCCAACAATGCATATTGAACACTTACTTGTGCCGTACCTGCACTGTGTGCATAACATGTGCTGGGTACAGCAACAATGAATGCTTGAGAAGTGTGAATAAACACTGCACATATTAGAATCATTTTTTGTCTCATGTCATCATTAGTCATTACTCACCTAGAAGTAGTTTTGTGTGATCTCAGTCCGTCTCTGGCATCCAGCAGCTGCCCCGACTCCTGATGCTGGTCTGCCAGTGGGAGCAGGGCAATCGTCATCCGATTTGTCTGTATCGGTCACATCAATTGTGGTGCCTTTCCTCATAGCCATGTTATGGAGCATTGCACAGCTTGCCACGATTTTACAGCAGGTCTCAGGGCTGTATTGCCGTGCACCTCCACTTTTATGCAGGCACTGGAACCGGCTCTTTAGGATTCCAAACGTACGCTCAATGACGCAGCGTGTAGAACTGTGTGCCCTGTTGTATCTCCTCTCACTTGCATTGGCTGGATCCAGATACGGGGTCAGGATGAAGTCCCGCACTGCATAGGCACTGTCACCTGCAGGGATAGACACAATAGGTAAGTCAATGTCCCCACCCTCCAGTGATGTAGTAGATGTATGGATGTGTGCCATGTATTTACCTAGCAGGTATCCCTCCCCAAACTCTCCAGCACTCAGACGTCTGTGTATTCCACTGTGTCTAAAGATGAAAGAGTCATATGTACTGCCAGGGTATTTGGGTACAATGTCATTGATGATATACTTTGCGTTGCACACAATCTGTATATTCAGGGAATGGTAGCATGTATGGTTTCTGTAGACATATTCAGTTGCTGATGGGGGTGTGATGGCCACATGGGTCCCATCGATGCAGCCAATGATGTGGGGGAAACGTGCAATCTGGTAGAAGTCAAGTTTTGTTTGCTGTAATGCCTGTTGGGTGGTGGGGAAGTATATGTGATGTGATAGCCTCTGTAGCATTGCATCTAGAAAGGCATGGAAAAAGCGCGAAAGGGCACTCTGTGACACCCCGCCAACCTCCGCTATGACCCCTTGAAAACTCCCTGACGCCAGGAGGTGCAGGGAGCACAGGACCTGCACATGTGTGGGAATTGTTTGTGTCGGGTGTTCCAAATAGGGTTTCAGCTCCTCAATCAGGTCCAATATGGTCTGTGGGTGCAGCCTGTACTTTTTATGGATGTCCTCTTCAGTCTGCTGGAACAGAGTGATGCGCAGCCTGAATATACGTTCCTGTCTCATTCTCCTCTGTGCAAGAGCCCGAATACGCAGCCTCCAGGCTATCACAAACAGTGCTGCCATTGTGGAAGGTTCTGTTGCATTGTGGGGTGGTTTAAGTACCTTGCACCTGTTTACCACCTGCATGCACTTGATGTTAATTGGGATTTCTTATTTTGCGAATTTCGAAATTAGCGATTTTTCCATACATGTCATTGTGATTTCTTAGTTTGCAATATCCTTTTTGCGAGGATATTTGCAAATAAGGAGTTTCGCAGCCTAAGAAATCGCAAATTTTGCCATTTCTTATTTTGCACTGGTTATGTGTGTCATACATATGAAATAGCGATTCGCAGCGTTTCGACTAAAATTTGGTTTCATACATATGCCCCCGAGTTGTATTGGTATATTTTTATGGTTTTAGCTAACTAAAACAACAAGGAACACTTTGACTTTGACTATGAATGGCAGAATATGATTGAGAAAAATATTGTGTGACTTAAAATGTCTGCTCTAACTATCGTTTATAAAAATATCGGCCAGGTGGGTGTACACTTTTAATATTACTTCTAATGGTGTGATATTTTTATAAGAAATATTTAAGAGCCATTTTTTTTGTCATTCAATGAAGATATTCTGGTAGCACGCCCTCATGCTGCAAGATGCTCTATTTACCATGAAGAGGAATTAAAAGCAAATTGAAATCTCAGGGTGGGTCTTCCACCACTAGCAAACACGGAGCGAGTGCAAATATTGTCAGAGAGCATTTGAAATATCTAAAATTTTGGAACTTTATAGCCATAAATTCTGAATGGTGACTCTAAAATTGGCAAGTTTGCAAGTGAGTGCTAGTGAAAGGTTATAACACATGTTGTGCTGACACATTTCAGCTCAATACCTGGTGAAATTAGTGTCCCACATTGGACTTGACATTCAAGGAAGTGGATAGAAGTAACTGGGGCATTTAGATATTTCTTGGGTGTGAGACTTTGAGCTTCAGAAAGGTTTAGGCAACCTGGAGAACTATACGATTGGTCCTTGTATGAGCATGGAGGTGGTGCTGAGTGCCAGAAATTAGACAACTTTATTTGTAGATGTGTAGGTCAGAGCAGGGTTTTTACGACCAAAACCACTTCCCTAAGGAGTGACTACAGGCTGAAACACAAGATTGGGAATATATTTAATATAAGAGGTATATTTGGATACTGGAAGGCGTTGTTTTTGCAAGGATGGACATATGAAGGATAAGGGGCCAATTTGTTGCATAGGTCACATTGGTCATTGTTTATGACTGCCCCAGCTGGGCTCTACAGTCATTGCCATCCTTTACAACACAGCATTTGCAGAGGACCTTGAAGTGCACACAAGGAGAAAAGTAGTCAAAAGAATGAATTGTGGCTTGGATGCCAAAATACATTGAAACAGCTTGGGTAACAGGTTCTTGGATGTGTGGAGTAGGATAAGTAAGGGCTGCCCTTACTGGAGATGTCAAATTACAAACCACAAATGCGTGATTATAAAAAATGCTGATGGAGCCTACCACCAGCACTGTTGAGTGTTGTGGTTACTCAATACCAAGCCTGTCTACATCTGATTCCACATTCTCCTATTTCTCCTTTCTTTCCTGCTCCGGGTCAAAGTCTGATGATGAAAAATTACTAGTAGGCAGCAAAAGTTAGTGCTGGCGCCCAAAACCTGCAAGCACCATCACAAGTTAAAGACTGCAAATCACATTCAGTATCCGGCCAGATTATCCACATTTCTTTAATAGGTGGGGGTGGGAAGGATCATTGGTATTTACACTAGCCTAAGAAGTACATCAATCAATCAATCAATCAATCACCAATGTTGCCTGCACACTACTGTCATCAGTTTTTCCTGGAGAATGTTGCTTTTCTGTACACGAGGTTAAATTACAGTGAGAGTAATACAGCAGACACACACGTTTGTTTAACATGTTTTAGAGTTGTTTGTGGTTAATGTTTTGTGTATAAATGTCCTGAGCCAGCCCATACAGTATTTCCTCTGCCTGGTTTCATGGATTTATTATTCTCGTGATAGTGTTGCACGAATGTGCAGCGCTGGACTGGAAGGAGTGTTGACAAAATATATCTAGCGGAGTACTTCTCATGATTCTTGTGTTTTTTTGTTTTATATAGCGCGAACTAGACCCGAGAAATCGGGTATCAGAGCGCTTTACATGGGCACCAGTTTCGTTACAAATGGAAACATTCATTTTTTCGTTAGGTAGGGAGAGATTATGGGGCATATTATCAAGACAGGCGATAAAATTATCGCCACATTAGCGGCAGAACTGCCGCTAAAACGGCGATAATGGGCTTGATAATATGCTCTATGGAATTCCAATTGAAGCCCATGTTATGTGAAGGACATCTAACATGGGCTTCAATTGGAATTCCATAGACCATATTATCAAGCCCATTATCGCCGTTTTAGCGGCAGTTTTCTGCCACTAAAGCGGCGATAATTTTATCGCCTGTCTTGATAATATGCCCCTAAATGATTTGCCCAGAATCACAGGATGTTGAGCGTCGTTGCCGAGACTGGATCCGATTCTCCAGCTTCGATGTCGACCGATCTAGCAGTAAGGCTACATCCACTCCCCAATTGGCAATTTTGTACCAGTAGGACTGCAAAGTAATGAGAGAGAGAGATTACTCTTTCAATTATGTTTTCATTTTTCCTCATCAGCTGCCGATGACAATCTTCTCTCATATCCCGGTCTCTGGATCTATAAAAGTCATTTGTTTCAATGTTGTGTGCTTGGGCCACTGCTCCCGGCTCAGTGCCATGGTTTATGCAGTATCATATTTCATCATTGGGGTTCTGACGTCTCTAGTATCAAGAAGGCATTCCTGAAATAAACTAAATTCGTGTATTTCTATGTGTATTGAAATCGCTTTATGAAACATTTTGCAACTGGAAAAATTGTTTTCACCGTAGAAAAAATACATTGCAACAATGTAGAGTATTCGTATTATTTATATGTCAGTTGTATTCCTTTCAATTGTTTTTTTAAATATTCCATATACACACTTTTATGTTGAAGATTGTGCAGACATGCTTTTTTTGCTTTGTCGCTTTTTGATTTAAATTCAATTCATTTTTATAACGCAGTTTATCAACTCATCAATTCATGCTCTGCTTGGCCAAACTCCAGATATTCCTTGCAGGCATTTTGCAGAAGGCTACCCAGGGCATTCAGGCACATCCACGAATACTGGCCTGGCTACTGGTATAGAAGCCGTCAGCTGGGGATAGGTTTCTGGCAAAATAAGGTGCAATTGGCATATCGTGAGTCATGAGGAAAGGGGTGCAGTTTCATGGGGGGTGCAAATCCCATTGAGCATAAACCCTCCTCATTTTGTGACTGCTCTGGGTCGGCACACAGCTGAGAACTATTGCCTGATTGTGAGAAGGTGATACTTCATCCATGACGGAGCAAGGAATTGTGACCAATGACTTGGGATGAAGGCTTTGTTTGTAGTCCTCCGCTTCCTGTGTTGTGGCCCATTGACAGTCCTTTCCGGCACACTTTTTTCTCACTGAGCAAGATGGGAAGCGGTGGGGTAGTCCTTTGGATCAGCTGGAATGGAAGGAGGTGGGATTGGGAACTTCCAGCCTCTTCCTCCAGCTTCATTGCCTGTCTTGCCCATTTTACCTTCCAATTAACTAAAAAGAGCGAGAGTAAGGAAGAATCAAAGGAGAGTGGTGGATCTTTAAAAAAGTTTGGTAATCACAATCCTTTTTGTGGGTGTAGTGAAATGTGTATGTAGCAGGCAGATATCAAGAAAAATGTTTAAATTCAACTTTATATATATATCTGGATGACTGCCACTTGCCAGTCAACATTAGGTCTGAACTAGATGGAATGTATACGTTTGACTTGAATTTACTTTCTTTGTAAAAAGTATTAATAGAAAATGTCATAACTTTTACAAAGACAATGTTATTTTATTTTAATGTTTTTATTTAATTGTATTAAACATGTTTGCTTCATACACATTGCACTACACCCACAAAAAGGATTGTGATCCTGGGAGGAGACACTTAAGGGTCTCTGGTCCACCAGGAGGACAGAGTCCATGATCTCCACCACTATGGCAGAGATCCTTTCACCCTAGTGGGGGTTCGCGCCTGCCTTTCAGCACTTTTCTGAGGGAATCCCTGATATGGCAGCTACCCTTACTACACTACGTTTGCCAAGCAGGTGCCATATTTGAAGCAAGAGTTTATTTTCTTTAAACAAAAAACGAATGGACGCGATGTACAGGGAGTTTTCGCCATGCCATTAGGGCCATTTTACATTTTCCCTGCCTGTGTATGTCATGGTTTGCCTGGTCACACTGGCCTCTATGACCTGTCAGTCCTGTGATGGATGGACCAACAGGAAAGTGAATATCATTGGCAAAGCCAGCTGTTAGTCTGTTGTTGTTAACCCACTGGTTTCTTCACCTCAAAATATGGCAGAGGATCCAGAGGTCTGGGGAGCAGGACGACTGTTACTTGACAGCATTTCTCTCATTCTGCCAAACCCTGAATGAGGTCTTTGGATCCGTCCAACATGAAAATAGTATGCTGGAGGAGATAATACCAGTCGATTCTCCTCTGGATTAAACATTTCCCTCTAGTCTAGAGACTGGAGGGTTTCCATACCAACCAACTCTAAACACGTACTTATTAAGCCGGGTTGCAGACCAAGATCATATGTTGGTAAACAATACTCCTCTAGGAGCCAGGGGTTTTGCTGCCCAGCAGCCTCGTGAGCCTCTCTCTCTATCCTTAACCAACCCCTTAAAATGTACTCAACATTTCAATTTTTACGCACACTGCATTTCACTTACATGGCATCACTCAATCAGGCTAATAACATCTAATATATTGGATTGGATAATACAGTGCATCTATATTACATGGTGCTCTACTGCTTGGAAAAGAAACAAGAACTAGCTGTGAGAACCATCTTGTTACAGGATGTTCTTAGGACTACTTTCAATAACTTTGCTTCTAATTATTAGAGCAGACTTGGGTTTAGCAGATCTGGAAGCTTGAGCAATCTATCAATTTAAAGTTTGCATATGAAAAAGGCTTTATGCTTATGGGATCTTTGTTAATCCAAGGACCCTGTTAAAAGATAATATTGACGTGATATTTGAAAATGTAGACATCTAGAGGTTAAGCATTCTTCCTTCAATTTATTTAGTTACATTTTCTCATTTTTACTACTTTTGGGGCTTCGCCTTATTTACAGGGTAGCATTAAGCCACTTAACAGGGCTTAACTCTGCCTTGTAAATAAGGCCCCCTTTCATGCTATGCTTAGTGTGAAAGGGCTGGGCAGTGGGTTTTGCGGTGGGAGTCCCACCGCAACATCCATTGATTTTGATGCTTCCCCCTATTTACATAAATAGGAGGCAGCACCAAAATTAAGACCAGGGAAAACCTGCTCTTAAGTTGGTGAAATGCTTTATTTCTCCTCGTTTTTGCTTTTTCCATGTGTGCTGCAAAAAGTCTTGGATTGTTTATGTACTAGAAGGTCCCCCTTCCTGCACATAAACAATCTTTAACCGAAAATGCCCTTTTGTGACTTCCATGTGTGACAAAATGGCACTTAAAGACTGTTTATGTGCAGGAAAGGGGACCTTCCTGTACATAAACAATCTTTCCCCTGCACACAGACACCCTTGCACTATGGTACAAGTGTGCCTGCTTTGGTGCTACACTGCTAAGTGTAGCGCCAGCGTAGGGGGAAACGCAAGGCTGCACCATATTCTCGTAAATATGGTGCATCCTTGTGTTTCTGAAGTGGCAGAGCGAGGTGTTAAGCCATGACGGCTAACGCCTTACTCCACCTCTTCAGTTGTAAATATCTCCCACAGTCTAAAAAGGTGACTCTGAAAAGCTATGGTAGAGAACACAGATACAAATTGCAACCATGATTTCCCAAAACTGCTTCATAGTTAATAATGTAGGTGGAGAAGCTCAATATAAAAAAACATTGCCTATATTAGGACGAATTCTGAGCATAAATCAAGAGATATCTTGACTTAAGAGGAGAGATGAAGGAGGTTTGAAGACTTTAGAAGATGAGATAAATTCTAAAAACCAATCTTTTTATCATTTTATGAAAATCTAAGAGATTTTCCTATTGTTATATTGGCAAAACAGGCTCAAAGAGCCTGGTCCACGTCTAGATAAATCATCCTATTTGTCAATTGCTAGGCAGAAACGTTTGTCCAGAAAGCAATGTTTGACTTTGTAGGTATTAAAAGGGAGCCCAAAAGAGACAAATGTGATTTAAAAGATGAGGCAGTTCACCTGTGGTTTAATTAGGTCAAGTAAGGATACCCAATACAATACAAGGTTTTTATGGTATCAGGTAGATGCAGTCAGTGCTCATATCGTATGATTACATAAATAGAATTGAGGTACTACTCCACGTATGTATCCCAGTTAGTATTTATCTGAATGTAAAGAACTCATTATTACATACTTGACAGCAGCAGACAGAGCTATCGATATACTAATTGCAGTCTCAAGAATGGAAAAAAATAGCAATCCTATTTTTACTAGGTCTGGTCCAGAAGCGAAATCAGTAGTTCAGTTGCACATAAAAGAATAAAGGTGCAACCTAGTTGGAACCACAAAGTCGCTAGAGAGGTAGGTCAAGCTGCCAGTATAATTAGAGGATGGCAAAACCAATTATAGGGTGTCAGTGGCTTGGGCTCGGGGAATGTGTAAGGAGGCTCAAATAATTTTAGGATGTGTGTTCCACTACGGAGGTCTTGTATCATCCCTAATGGTGGCCCGCCATCACGGAATCACCGGTAGGGAGAAAGCCTGCCAGTTGCTTGTGAGTGTGCATTGAGCCAATAGAAAGGCTAGATCTAGGAATATTGACCAATCTTGACCTTGCCAGACTTAGGATGGTCATACAGTCCTAGAACACAACATTGTGACTTGCATAAGTCTTGAGGCCAGTGATTGTCCTCCAGAAAGTGATATCTGCTGGGCAGTCCCAGAACATGTTCTTGAAGTCATCAGAGGTAGCCAGGCAGCAGCAGCAGTTGGGGTTAGCAGTTGTGTAGATGCCACCTAGGCATGCTGGGGTTAAGTATGCGTGGTGGAACATATTGAATTGAATATACAGGATTGGTATTACATGAGATCTTGTGGGTGTGAGCTTGGCTTGTCTCATTCCTTTTGTGTAAAGCGTATCCTCTATCTATTTCCTATCATGTACATAAATCACTCAGTGGGGGTCAGTCTGATTTGGAATAGCTCTGAAGAGCTAGGAAATCAAATGTCTCCTGGCTCCTGAGTAGAGAGTATGAAGCAACAGGTGAGTGGGGTCCTGTGATTTAGCAAGATTTTATTGAGGGCTGCGTAGCGGCGGCTGTGTGTCAGAAACAGGCCTTTCAAGAGACGAACTGTTTGACCAAAGAGTCGAACAGGATTAAGGTTACGTCTTGCAAAAAGTCTCTCACGCACTGAAGGCCTCAGGGGCAGCTCCTCCACTAGTGCGGAGGAGTGTCACCCCACTGCTTCTCGCAGAAACATAAAATGGTAATAACTTTCTGTAATTACCATTTTATGTTTGGTGGTGGGGCTGCTCTGAGAGTAGGCCAGGGGAGAGCTGATGTCCCTGCCCACTCCCGAGTGAGCATAGACTGTTTGGTCTGCCCCCTGGGGCCCCCCCAACTAGTCATGCGCACTCTGCCTTTTCTCCATGGAGGCTGCATGAGAAAATGGCCTCCCCATAAGCCGCTAGTGTTGTGATTCGCTTAGGGAAGGGAGGGAGCTTTGCTGCCTGCTTCTGCTTCCTGTTCCTTGAGCGCAGGAGAGCAGACATGATGCAGGACCTGGCCGGAAGCAGAAAGGTAAGTTTAATTATTATTTTTTTAAATTAAATTAACCCCCGCGTGACTCCCCCTCCCCCCACCACCCCTATCCCCGCATGAACCTGTGAGTCATGCCGGCTGCAACTGAGTAAAGCCATGTGTTTTCAACACAAATTTAGCTTCTTCCTCCAAACCTCTAAATCTCCCAGGCAGAAAAATCCCTCTGCAAAAGAAAAGAGGTGACCTCTGTAACATAGGAGTATGCCATGCCCATTTTGACCTAAAAATAAAAAGTACAATCATTTAAATGACTATTACTCTACTTTATGAAATGGGAGGGAAAGTGTTGGATGTCTTAGGGCTGAAATTACCATTCCCACTCCAGTCTTTACGACAGTTGGGGAAAGTATTGGATTTTGGACTGGTAAATTTACTATTCCCTCTCCAAACAGCGCAACAGTAGGGAAAGTGTGGACTTCAGAGGGATAAATTGGCTATACCTACTCCAAACAGGGTAACAGTAAAAAAAGCATTAGATTTCAGAGGAGTAAAAGTTACTATTCACACCCCAACAAGGCAAAGGTAAAAAAGGCATTGGATTTCAGGGTGATTAAATGTTTTATAACCACTCCTAAGAGCACGACAGTAGAGAAAGTGTTGGACTTTGGAGGGGTAAAATTAACTATTTCCAAACTAGTCCGTGCAACAGTAGGGAAAGCATTGGATTTTGAAGGGGTGGCATTTACTATTTCCACTCCAAACAGCACAACAGTAGGGAAAGTGTTGGACTTTGGAGGGGTAAAATTTACTATTACTATTACCACTTCATTCTGTGCAACAGTAGGGAAAGTGTTGAATTTTGGATGGGTAAATTCACTATTCGCACCACAGTCAATGCAACACAAAGGAAGGTGATGGACTTTGGAGGGGTAAATTTACAACTCCCACTCCTGTCTCTGCAACAGTGGGGAAAGCGGTGGATTTCAGAGGGGTAACCTTTATAATTACCACTCCAAACAGGTCAACAGTAGGGAAAGTGTTGCACTTTGGAGGGGTAAAATTTACTATACCCACTCCAGTCTGTAAAACAGTAGGGATAAAGCTGGATTTCAGAGTTGTGAGATTTACTATATCCACTCCAAACAACGCAACGCAAAAGTAGGGAAAGTGTTGAACTTAAGAGGTCCATTTTACTATCCCTACTGCAGTCTAAACAAACTTTGTGAAAGTTCCTTACTTCAAACACATTGCAGATATCAGTAACACCATGAATGTAGAAAAAAGAAGTAAATGTATTCATTAACATAGCGTACATTATCTACTGGCGGTCGCCAGTAGATAGTTATAGTTAGGACCTATTTTCCATAGGAAATCCGCAACATTCTATTGGGAATATCTTTGGCGCTGATTGACGAATCTTCGCGAAACTCTCCAAACTTTTGGCCAGCTCCGCTCCACTCCTAAACTGAAAGTTTTGCGGTGATCCGTGAAGTGGGGGCCGAGAAAAAAGGGGGGTCCCAAAATGCGTTTTCCCCATGCAATTTCCCATAGGATCTGTTGTCGCAGCTACAGCTCGAACCGCTGAACGGAATGACACCAAATTTGGCAAAGAGGTAGTCCTCAGTTTGGACTCGTGCCTTTTGCATATTTCGTGTGAATCTGTTCAGTAGTTCCTGAGAAAATTAGGGTAAAATAGTTAGTGATATCTATGGCCGCGGAGGATCCGCGGACCGTACCCGCACCGTAAGCGCAACCTCCCCGAACGGAGCGCGCACCCTCCCGATCGCGCGCTGAATGCTAATTGGCTGTCGAGCGTCTCTCTACATTCGAAACCAGGAACTGTTGGCGGCCATTTTCTGCCTCGGTAGAAGCGAGGCTGAAGATGGAAGGGTAATAAGTGTGTAAAAGATATAAAGGGAGCAGAGTGGAAATACTCTGACCCTCTAGATCTGCTTAGGGGGTCCCAGAAGGACCCCTGTGGCCCCCCTTTTTAAAAAAAAAAAAGCGGCGAAATGCACGCATGGTGCGCGCATCCTACCGCGTTGGATGCACGGATTCTCTCGCGGTGGGTGCGCGGATCCACGGCAAAGTTTTATGAAAAATGACAAGAAATCATTGGTTGTATAACAACTTTCTACACTGAAAGGTAGGGTGTATATTTTTGTTTTTTAAAGGTATGATTGTTATTGGTTAACAAAAAGAGATGGTAAGGAACATTATATATGATAAGCTGATATGTTGAAAAGTCAAGCACACTTCCTGTCTTGTGTAGGAACATTGTGTGCTGAACTTGTGACCTGTGAGCTCAGTGCAGTGTTCCATGACCTGTTTCTATGGTAACAGGCAGAAGGCAGATTGAGGGAAGGGTTGAAATGTATTTCAGTTGGAAAGGGTTGAAATGGTTAACCAATAGAAATGTGTGTTTGCTTTTGAGTTTATGTGCGAAGGATTGTGATTTGATGTTTACATGTATATGTGTGGAAAATGAAAGGGAAACGTTTTCATTCTTTGCTTTTGCTGAGAGGTGCACAGTGCAGAGATTCTGTAAAAGAAAATATGGTGAGTGATTGATATACTCCTTAATCTACAAAAGAACTAGAAAGATGAGTTATTTAATTGTGAGGGGATGTATGTAGACTATTTTGATTTTAATTATTTTTCCTGCTAAAGTGTAGGGAGTACTTTTTTTCTCTACAATGTGTGTGCATGTAGAAACCATTCTGTGATTGGCATTTGTGTTTTTTATGTGTTTGTAGACAGATAACTGTGCAGTTTTTATATTTTGGTAGAATTAGAAACCAGTCATTGTTTATGAATTTGTGAAATGAGTTATGTTATGTTTCTATACTGAAATGTAGTACTACTTCTAGATGAAGAAATGTGTTTTGATATAGTGCAAGGGATAGTGTTGTTTGTCTAGAATCACACAGTGAGTCTGTGTGCATTTGTGAACCATCTGTGCTGACAGATAACTGTTTTAAAACCAGTCAGGTTGTCAAGTTTTAGCAGCATTAGAAGACAGTTATGGCTTATGCTTTCATTAAATGAGTCAGGCATTGACAGTAAATTGCAGTCGTGAAATATGTAGATTGTGTGCAGATCCCTTACCACTTGCACTGTAGTGAATGAGTTTTGGTAAACTCATAGGCATAGTGGTGCTTGTCTAGAATCACACTGTGAGTCTGTGTGCATTTCGGATCACTGTGAAAGAAGCATTTGGTAACATCATGTATTTGCTGATAGATAACTGTTTTAAAACCTGTCATGTTGTGAAGTTTTAGTAGCATTAGAATCCAGTCTTTGCTTATATGTTGATTAAATGAGTCATGCGTTGACACTGATGTGCTGTACTTAAATATGTAGATTGTGTGCAGTCCCCTTACCCCTTCCACAGCAGTGAATGAGTTTTGGTAAAGTCCTAGGATAGTGTTGATTGTCTAAAGTCACACTGTGAGTCTGTGTGCATTTGAGTAAGGATTGTGAGAGAAGCATTTGGTAACATTGTGTATTTGCTGACAGATAACTGTTTTAAAACCTGTCATGTTGTCAAGTTTTAGTAGCAATAGAAGCCAGTCTTTGCTTATGCGTTGATTAAATTAGTCAGGCATTGACATTAAAGTGTAGTCGTGAAATATGTAGATTGTGTGCAGTTCCTTTACCACTTCCACTGTAGTGAATGAGTTTTGGAAAACTCCTAGGGATAGTGTTGTTTGTCTAGAATCACACTGTGAGTCTGTGTGCATTCGGGAACCACTGTGAGAGAAGTGTTTGGTAACATCCTGTATTTGCTGACAGATAAGTGTTGTAAAACATGTCATGTTGTCAGGTTTTAGTAGCATTAGAAGACAGTTATGGCTTATGCTTTCATTATATGAGTCAGGCATTGACAGTAAATTGCAGTTCTGAAATATGTAGATTGTGTGCAGTTCCCTTACCACTTGCACTGTAGTGAATGAGTTTTGGTAAACTCATAGGGATAGTGGTGCTTGTCTAGAATCACACTGTGAGTTAGTGTATTTGGGATCACTGTGAGAGAAGCATTTGGTAACATCGTGTATTTGCTGACAGATAACTGTTTTAAAACCTGTCATGTTGTGAAGTTTTAGTAGGATTAGAATCCAGGCTTTGCTTATGCGTTGATTAAATGAGTCATGCTTTGACACTGATGTGGTGTACTTAAATATGTAGATTGTTTGCAGTACCATTAACTCTTCCAGAGTAGTGAATGAGTTTTGGTAAACTCATAGGGATAGTGGTGCTTGTCTAGAATCACACTGTGAGTTAGTGTGTATTTGAGATCAGTGTGAGAGAATCATTTGGTAACATCATGTATTTGTTGACCGATAACTGTTTTAAAATCTGTCATGTTGTGAAGTTTTAGTAGCATTAGAATTCAGTCTTAGCTTATATGTTGCTCAAATGAGTCATGCCTTGACACTGATGTGCTGTACTTAAATATGTAGATTGTGTGCAGTCCCCTTACCCCTTCCACAGTATTGAATGAGTTTTGGTAAAGTCCTAGGATAGTGTTGATTGTCTAAAATCACACTGTGAGTCTGTGTGCATTTGGGTAAGGATTGTGAGAGAAGCATTTGGTAACATCGAGTATTTACTGACAGATAACTGTTTTAAAACCTGTCATGTTGTGAAGTTTTAGTAGCATTAGAAGCCAGTCTTTGCTTATGCTTTGATTATATGAGTCAGGCTTTGACATAAAAGTGCAGTCCTGAAATATGAAGATTGTGTGCAGTTCGCTTACCACTTCCACTGTAGTGAATGAGTTTTGGTAAACTCCTAGGGATAGTGGTGCTTGTCTAGAATCACACTGTGAGTCTGTGTGCATTTGAGAACCACTGTGAGAGAGGCATTTGGTAACATCGTGTATTTGCTGACAGATAACTAATTTAAAACCTCTCATGTTGTCAAGTTGTAGTAGCATTAGAAGCTAGTCTTTGCTTATGCATTGATAAAATGAGTCAGGGTTCGACACAAAGGTGCAGTACCATGTACTATTCTGTTCACTGTGGCAGAACTGAAAATGTAAAAGTTTTATCTAAGCACTGTCCTAGAAGTAGTCTGATTATTTAGTCAGTTTCTAAGTACCAAATAGTACCAAATGGACTGCTTCAAATGTCTATGCAGTATGCATGTAGTGTTCTAACATACTATACACTTGTCTTTTACACCTTCAATTCCCTAGTCAGTATCCATGCACTTCCAGGAAATATCCTGTCACTTCCTATGCAGTCCTCAAGAGACCCATTCAACAGCATGTACTAATCCATTCACTGTGCCAAAACCCAAACACTTTTAAATTCACCAAGACACTCTCTTTCCAGTACTCTAATGATTCATGCACAGAGCCAGGTCTTAGCATATGGACTTCTTCAAACCCCTATCCACTATGCATGAAGTCCTCTAAGCACCTACACACTTGTCTTTCACACCTTCAATTCCCCAGTCAGTACCCGTTCACTTCCAGCAAACACCCTGTCACTCCATTTGCACTCCTCTAGTGACCCATTCAGCATCATGTACTAATCCATTCACTGTGCCAAACCCTAATAAATTCACCCAGGCACTCTCCTTGCAGTACTCTAATCATTCAGTCAGTACCCAAGTACTCATCCAGTGACCCAGGCCTTAGTATATGGACTGCTTCAAACCCTTATCCACTATCCATGCAGTCCTCTGACCACCTACATAATTGTCTTTCTCACCTTCAATTCCCTAGTCAGTATCCATACACTTCCAGGAAATACCCTGTCACTCCCTTTGCAGTCCTCTAGTGACCCATTCAGCACCAAGTACTAATCCATTCACTGTGCTAAAACCCAAACACTTTTAAATTCACCAAGATACTATCTTTGCAGTACTCTAATCATTCAGTCAGTGCCTAAGTATTCATACACTGAGCCAGGCCTTAGCACATGGACTGCTTAAAACCCCTATGCACTATGCATGCAGTCTTCTAACCACCTAGACACTTGTCTTTCACACTTTCAATTTCCTAGCAGTATCCATACAGTCCAACACTTGTGACTGCCTTTGCACTCCTCTAGTGACTCATTCAGTACCAAGTACTAATCCATTCCCTGTGCGAAAATCCTAGCACTTATAAATTTGCCTAGGCACTCTCCTTGCTGTACTCTAATCATTCAATCAGTACTCAAGTAGTCATGCAGTGAGCCAGGCCTTAGCAGATGGACTGCTTTAAATGCCTATGCAGTATTGATGCAGGCCTCTAATCACCTACACAGTTGTCTTTCACACCTTCAATTCTCTAGTTAGTATTCATACTCTTCTAGCAAACACCCTGTCACTCACCCAGTGTGTCTCCTTATAGTACTGTAATCATTTAGTCAGTTAGCATGTAGTCTTTTAGTGAGGTAGGCTTTAGGGCATGAACTGCTTCAAAGTAGTATGCACTATGCATGTAGTGTTTTAACGATCCTCACACTTGTGGTTCAGGGCTATAGTTTCTTAGTCAGTTTTTATATAAAATGTGTTTGTACAGTAATGGAATAGTATAAATTTGAAAGTTATTAATATACATTTATTTGTTATTCTTTTTTACAGATACAGAACAGGAGTGTTTCTCATTTGTTTGCACTCTTCTCGTGCAAGATTGTTTGGATGAAGGGTCATTAAGTGTTTCATCATACTTGCTGTGCCGCACAAGTATTTTTTGTTAGGATCCCCTCGTAACAGAACTCTTTGGCAAATCTTGCGAATGAAGAAGGTGGCATTGGTCTTTGTTTGCCCCTTGGAAAAAATTAAAAATTTCTTCACCACTGATGAAAAACGTAGTGGGCGTGGTGCCTTCCGCAAAAATATTTCCTCTGATTCGGTAAATATTTTAAAGCGGCAACATTTACAGTTTTTGTAAGTTAAACTTATTAAAATTTTGTTAGCTGTATACATTTTATATATCTGTGATGTATTTCTTGTGGTATTTTGTTAAGAATACCATGTTGTTGTTTTTTTAACAATCTTTTTGATTTTCCAGGTCTGTCGTCGACATCCGTGGTTCACACAGGAGAGTTCTGCTTTGTTGTTTTGTATTATTGTTGTTACATTTTGTTTATTAGTTTATTGTTTATATTTTTGTTAATACAAATATAAAGTTTGAAAATAGTTTATCGTTTATATATTTATTATTATAAAAAATAAAGTTTGAAAAAAAAAATAATAATGTTTTTGGTTGTTCTCTTAACTGCTGTGTGACTCTTTCTTGTTCTTATTACTGTTATTTGATGGAGTCCACCATGGTGTTAAATTTTGGGGCACTTATCGCTGGAATACTAGTGATATCTGAAGTTTGCACCAACTTCTGAATAGTGTGTTAGATTTATCTCAACTTTACTTCCGTTAAAGTGCTGATAATGAAATAGAGAGTAGCCTTTCCCGTGCAAAAAGACATGAGGTGCACCTTTGCGATTTATTCTAAATACTAAAATCCTGTATTGTATTGCACTGAAGTATTGGATGCACTTACAGTGTACACACGAAATCTATTAAGAAATCTCATTGTATTTATATTGATTGGGAATAGTGCGTCAGGTGCTGGATCTTGATGAGATACACTGCTCAGTTCGTATATTGTTCTGCATACGAAAAAAATCACATCACAACTTTCACACTAATTGCAATGCGAAACAAATTCCGGCGATAAGACACGTTAGCACCAGGGATTTTACACCTGCTTTCTGCTGGTGTTAAGCAGGACAACTACCTGCACCATGAAAGGGAACACAGCCAAGAGCCACACCAGAACACCCACAGGTGCCATAAAGTCAATGAGCATGATACAGGGATACCCATGAGGGCCAGAAGACTAATTTCAACAACTCCAGGACCGCCAATGCCCCCCAAACCCATATCTTAGTAAGTGTGTCCCTGTGGTCATTGTCTTAGCATGATAGGAACGAGCCCTGCAACATCACAGTGTGCTGTCACCTCAGCGTTGGCAGTGAGCCTGGATGTGTAGCTACGTACGCATGCTCCTGCATGCACAACTGGCGTCTGCTGGTCTGGGGTTCACAGGTCAGTGGAGGGGTGTGCCTATCTGGCAAGGGGAACGGGGTGTCATGGACATGTCCGTGTACAGGAAGTGCGGTAAGTGTGTCTCTGTGTTCTGGTGTGGCCTGTTACAAGAGCCGCAGCAGTCGATGTTGTAATGTAGTAATCTAAATAGTAATCCCAAGGGCCACACTTACCAGTGGCCCGCAATATCAAGTCAATAATAAGCAGTTGGCAATGTAGAAGGTTCAAGCGTTTATTGGCCACAACAGAACTCTACATAGAGGAGCCTCATCGAACCTCACCCATCAGGTGTGCCGAGGAAGACTGCTGGCTCCTTGACAAGATCACACTTATATACATAACAGACTCAGCATACAAAGCATTGTAAGTGGAAAAACACTAGTTAGCCCTAGAGCTCCTAAATTAGCTCATGCCATCTGCCCGTATAAGGTTACTATCTCCTTCAGAGAAGGTCAGCCGGGTGACTCCCTTTCATCTCGGGCACGGAGGAATTTCGCTTAGTACTCCCTACTGCAGATGTGACCTTGGGCCTCGGCCGTAAATACAATTCACCCTGTCTCTAGGCTGGTACGAGCTAAATCATACTTACGGTGGGTAGAGAGAGAGAGAGAGAGAGAGAGAGAGAGAGAGAGAGAGAGAGAGAGACACGTGATCTGAAGCACGACCGTTCATGATCCAAGATGGCCACAGTATGGCTTTTCGGCCCTTTCTATCATGCAGGACACGGAGACCAAATGAGTTACTTTATAAAGCAGTTCTCGATGCATATGGAGAAGAGGTTCAGCCTAAGATACATTATGCTAACTTCACATATTTGACTCGAATCCCACAGAACGGCCCTTTTTAGCATAATGTAGCTATCCACCTAGCTATTCTTCGAAAATACCCTTGTCTATCTGCATTATGTCATGTATTTCTTTCTGCGCTAGCTGAGCGCTCACCCTAGCCAAGTTTGCTTCAGGCTTAGGGAGAGCAAGACGAACTTGGGCAGCACAATAGGAGCAGCAAGCGGGCCCACATTGGATGCAAATGCAACAAGTAAAAAGGAAACCCCCTATTCCTAGGAGGACCATGAATATTTTCCAACCCCAGGTGGTAAGGAGACCCCAGAACCACCCCGAAAGGGACCAGGTACCTGTCTCCGTATGGATTTCGGATGCTAATCGATGCAACTTCTGAATGGCCAAATGAACCGAGGGGGCGGAGTCAGGTATATACACACAGCAGGAGCTGCCGATCACTCTGCACGCTCCTCCACGATCAGCTAGGATAACGTCCAAAACAAGACGGTTTTGGAGCATCATGAGTCTGGTCGCTTGAAGCTCAACTGTGATATTAGTTAATATCCCAGCAGTGGTGTTCACCACTCCCTCCACTACCCTAGACAATCTTCTAACTTCCTTACTGGTCAAAATGGGTCCCCACATAGGCAGGACTCCTTTTATGATATCAACAAAATGTTGGGTGGGGGTATCAGTCTGATCGGTAGCGTCTCCATCAGGGTTTCCTGAGTTTAAACTCCGTCTATTTAACGAGTGGGACCTGTGGTAGTCCGACGGTGCTATATAAACAGGAGGGTATAGGAAGGATAAGTAACATTTACCTGACCACCCTCTGGGGAGCCAGGTATAAGCATTTTCTCCACACACAAAATATACATTCGAAGGAGTGAGTATAGGCGGGCTACTAGAGGTTTGTAAACTATAGGAATAGTTACATTTACTAACTCCGACAAATAGATGGCCAGTACCATGTATGCAAAAGGAGGACGAGGTGTTCAGCACAGGGACCGGAATGACCTTATCATTCGATACATTTCTTTCCTGGAAATATCTGAAATATTCGGTGAAGTTGAAGGACACAAAATCTAAAACTTCGTCCCTCAGCCAGGTGTCATTTTCATGTTCCATATACACATTCATGCAAGCGGTGGGATCCAGGGTACAATCCGTACCCTCAGCATTCGGGGTGAATCCCTGATGCTTTTCTATATAGGCCAGGATTAGTTCGTAATCTTTCTCGGAGAATCGGTGTTCGTCCACAGTATAATGTTCATACATCATTGACAATAATTTAAACCAAGCTTCACAACTGCCTAATTATGACAAGGGCATTGAAATGAACAGGTCATGCTTGTGCATTACAGACGGAAGGAGGCCACATACCCAGCAATTCATGACATTCATTGACTTATGAGTTTGATGTAACATTTCAATAAAAGCATTATTCACATATGTCTGGCGATGCCTCTCTTCATGTGGCGCGAAAGTCTGAAAGTGGTGCTCCCCAGGAGCGGGGGTGGTAGCTATCAGAGTGTGTACAGGATGACGAAATTCTAGATAGATGAATATTCCTAAACATAGCATTAATGCAACAACTATTATGGCAATAAAAACAATCTTAACACGCAAACTCCAAGTCGTAAACATTGGTAGGTGTGAATACAAAGGGCGGTGTACTATGGGACGCTCCTCTTCAGGGACAAAACGAGCAAAAGGGTACATTCTCACTAAAAGTCCAGATATAACCTCGGGAAAAAGGGGGGGTTTTACAAGCAGTCCAACCTGCCGGAGGGTGCTTATTTCCTGTGTCCGTATCTGAGCCTCACAGGCAGACTCCTATTGTTCCATAAAACTCAAAAAAAAGGAATAAGGGCACAAAAACTTCCCGCGTCGGAGTTGCACTTGACACAACTCTTGCTGGAAAGAAACTCCACCTGGGCGCCTACCAACTGACCAATGTCTCTATCTTCTTTCTGAACAGAGCGTTATCAAAAGTTCCGAGCTCTCAACTAGTTCAGTCCAGTGTTTTTACCTTTTCCCAGGGTTTTACTCAGACCTTCATTCTCATTCTCTAGGCTGAACCTGGGATCTTTGCTTTCTGTCGGGGCCGCAGGTTGTAACGAACATGACCCGGTATTTCAGGATTAATGAAAAGAACAGGCACAGTGGGGTCAGGTAAAGGACTGGGTGTGTGACTTTCTCTGCCACATATTGCATTCCCAGGCGTCAAATTGCCCATCCGTTTCTCCTTGGGCTTCTGGGGAGGGTGACTTTTCGGTGGGTTTATCACTTCCGTGACTTAACGCCTCACCTTGGTCCTGCTGGTCATCTGGCAAGGGAAGTGGAACTCTTTTCAGGTGGGAGACGTGGATCCAATGCCGCTTCCCTTCAACTTTTACCGCCGTCCTTGTACCCAGGAGCACTTGAAAGGGCTTGGTCCAGCGTGGATCCAGACTCGATTTCCGTTGGTAGTTCCGAACCAAGACCCACTGTCCAGGCTCCAGGCTGTGTCCAGGACCCTCCGGCAGAGGCTGCAGTACTGCTGATATCTGTTGATGAATGGAATGGAGATCTTTAGTGAGTGCGTAAAGGTAGTCCGCCAACATAGGATATTCAATATCCCTAAAAGATTTTGGTCGCGGTACGCCCCATACATTAACGAGTCTACCAAATATCACCTCATACGGTGATATCCCGCTCCGTGAGTGGGGAGTAGTTCTTACAGATAGTAAGGCCAGGGGTAAGAGGTCAGGCCATTTTAGTCCCATTGTTTCCTGCAGCTTAGCTAATTTTAGTTTTAAGATGCCATTATATTTTTCCACCAACCCTGCTGATTGGGGATGACGGGCAGCATGGAACTTCTGCTTTATTGACAGGCCCTTGCAAACATGTTCAACAAGGTCAGCATTGAAATGTTTCCCCATTGTCGCTCCAGATCACCCGTGGTAACCCATAGCGGGGAAAGAATTCCTTTACTAGGGCCTTCGCGGTGGCTAGGGCAGTATTCTCCTTGGTAGGGTACGCCTCTACCCATTTGCTAAACGTGCAAACCACTACCAAGACATATTTTAGATTGTTAACCCGCTCAAACTGAATAAAATCCATTTGTAATACCTCGAAAGGTAGGGTGGGGGGCGCGAAGCTACCAGTCAGAACAGGGATACTCCCTCCTGGATTATGCTGTAGGCAAATCATGCAATTCTGGAATAGTTGCTTTGCAGTCCTATGGATGTTGGTATTATACCACACAGGAACTAATGTTGCGCAAATACCCTGAATCCCTACGTGTGCGGGACCGTGTGCAATGGACACGACAGCATTCACAAATGCATTCGGCAGCAGCCATCTACATCTTTCTGATAGATCAATCCAACATCCATTGTCATCTAGCTTCCCTATCTGTTCTTGCCAGTACTTTAGTTCTTCAGGGGTTGCTTCTAATTGCAATTCTCTCACACTGTCTATAGTATTATTGAATGTCTCTGTTTCTATCATCCCCTTATGCAGACTTGTTACAAACATGGAGGTGGTATTGGATTGGGCAGTTTCTTTAGCGATTCTGTCCGCAAAGGAGTTTCCCTTACCTACATCATCAACTACTGCTTTATGGGCACTACATTTAACGACAGCTATGGCTTGGGGCAAGATCAGGGCGGCTAACAACCTCAAGACGAGCTGTCCATTCTTTATTTTCTGACCCTGGGATGTAAGGAAACCTCTCTCAGCCCACAATCTCCCAAAGCTATGTGCTACACCAAAAGCATACTGGCTATCGGTGTAGACATTTATCCTTAACCCTTCGCCCAATTCACAAGCCCTTAGTAGTGTCTCAACTACTGTCTGCAATGTGGTGATCGCATAAGCAGCGGTCGTGGCGCCGTTGGGTAACCTAAAACATGAGCCATCGACATACAATTCCCCTTGAGGGTCAGATAAAGGAATGTCTGTTAAATCTATCCGCCCCTTTGTTTCTCCTTCTGTCCGGAAGATGCAATCATGTATATCTTGACTATGGTCTTCCAAAGGGAGAGGTAGTAACGTAGCAGGATTCAAGGTGACACATCGTTTGATAGTGATATGTGGTGCAAACAGGGTCAATTCGTACCCTGTAAGACGCGCACTAGTTAAGTGTTGCGTCTGCGTCCTGTTCAGTAATACGTCCACAGCGTGAGGCACCATCACTGTCAGGTCCGTATTCAGGACGAGCCCTTCCGATTGTCGGATCGCCACAGCAACCGCAGCCGTGGCTCTCAGACAACTGGGAAGTGCCCTGGCGACATTATCCAATACCGCCAAAAAGTATGCACAAGGTCTTTGCTTACCACCAAATCCTTGTGTTAACACTGAAAGCGAGCAACCGTCCACCTCATGCACATAGCGTACAAAAGGCTTCTGGTAATCAGGGGTGCCAAGCACAGGAGCAGACCAAAGAGCAGATTTCAAAGAAACAAAAGCATTCTGACATTCAGCTGTCCAAGGTAAAGGCTCATGCACATCTTTAGTCGTTAAATGCAAGAAAGGTTTAGTTAATAGGGAATAGTTAGGGATCCATTGGCGACAGTAAGAAGTTATGCCAAGCAGAGCGCGGACATCACGTTGCGTGCAGGGTACAGGCATGTTAGATATGGTCATGATACGATCAGGAGTTAGTCGTCTTCCCTCCTTCGACAGGAGATGACCGAGATAGGTCACCTCCGGTCGACAATATTGAAATTTGGACAACGAGACTTTGTTACCGTGGTCTGCCAAGTGCTGTAACAACGCAGTCGTCGCTGTTCAGCAACCCTGCTCGGTATCCGAGGCCACAAGGAGATCATCTACGTATTGCACCAGAACGTTACCGGGTGGCAATGTTAATGTATCCAGTAACGTTTTGAGAGCCTGGCTGTAAATACTCGGGCTTTCTGCATAGCCCTGGGGGGCACTACAAAATCTGAAGCTGCGGCCTCCTAATGAGAAGCCGAAAAGATAACGGCTATCTGGATGAATGGGAATGCTAAAGAAAGCATTTTTCAAATCAATGACAGAAAAAAATCTGGCAGTCGGGGGGATCATTGTCAAGATAGTAGTGATATCAGGCACCACGGGATATTGGGGTACCACGATCTTGTTAATTTCACGGAGGTCAATCACAAAACGATAGGTGTCAGCATAATCAGGGCTTTGATCTATCGGGGCTCGTTTAAGAATGGGAAGAATAGGGCTATTACACGTGTTAGAAGCCGTCTCTTCCACCACCCCGGTGCGGATCAAATCACGAACGATGGACAGTAATGCCCGTTCCCCAGCAGGAGCAATCTTATACTGCGGGACCCTGGGTAACCGGGCATTTTGTTTCAAGGTGATCGAAATGGGTGATATGTTCAACAAACCCACGTCAGTATCTCCGGTAGCCCAAAGACTCTGGGGAATCTGTGCAAGCTCAGGGGGCAGAGTGTCTGTTTTGGAGAAACATTGTGCTGAAGGAGGGAGGGGGTTTCTTAATCGTCAAATAAACACCGTCTGGAGTGCAATAGATGCGGGCATACAGCCTCTTCAGTATATCCATCCCCAAGAGATTCTCACCACACTGTGAAGTCAGAAGGAAGGGTGAATCAATTGAAATCGGCCCCAAAGTAAGAGAAAGAGGTTGGGAGATGGGGCTTACCACTGGAGTTCCGGAGAAACCTACAGACACATTACTCTGGCCTGACAGAGCCGCCCCAGGGACAAGGGCATGTGAAATAGAACTATTCATAGCCCCTGTGTCAACTAGAAACTTACCTGATGTATCCATCAAACGAGCATGTACATAAGGTCCGTGCTGATCTATCGGAATTGACACACGTCCCCCACTCTGTCCTCGGCTCTCCTATGCCTCACAATAGCCAGCCGAGTCGCTACTCACACATCCTTCATTGTAATACTGTTTCCCCTGACCATTGTCAAAATAATTCTGACTATTCTCACCTTGCCCGGCACCTTCCTGTCTCGTACGTCCACCTCGATAACCACCAGCACGACCTCTCCCTTGGCCCCTCGGAACACCGTTCTGTGCCTGCAACAACGGACACTGAGCGCGCCAGTGTCCCTCCTGCTTACAGAATGCACACTGATTTATTCCTAAATCTGTTCGTCCTCCACCTTGTCCGGACCCCGCCCCTCGCGGGGCGAAGTTCTGCATTCCTCGACTCCTACCTCGACCTCTTTCAACCTGCTGTAACAGGACCCTAGTCTTCAGCTCCTTCGATCTCTTTTCCGTTTTTTCCTTACTCTCGTTCTCCCGATGCTCATAGTATTGAGCCATACTGAGGATAGTCGAAGGGGTAGACGTAGTCCAGGTGCTCTCCGCAGCCTGAAGTCGGGCTGATATCTCGGGTAATAGTTTAGTTACAAACCTATTAACAAACAAGCATATACCACCCTCCTTAGACAGATCTTGCCCGCTGAAATCAATAAAAACCCCCTCGAACCTCGTAAAGAAATCAGACACATTCTCATCCTTCTTCTGTTTGCACGCCGTCAATTTGTCCCAATCTACTTTCCTGGGAGGGATTAGGGAAGGCATGTAAGTTATTATTTTCTCCGGCAAAGTCAATATTTCCGTTCTGGGTTTATCTCCTGGCTTACGATCCCTATCCCAGTCTCTCAATTGCTCCCACGTTCCCCCAAACTCCATTACGTGGTCCTGATCATGTACCTGCCGCCATATGTCCACAGGCATTAATAGAGCAAAGAATAGTTCAATATCAGCCAGTGTCATCACCGCCGAGGAGGCGGCCTCAGTTAGTTCCTTATAGTATGCTGTAGGATTCTTCCTGGGGTCTGGCAACTGAGTTTTCAATGAAAGGACCTCACTACGTTTCCATGGGGTGTACACCCATTGCTCCTGGAAATGAGCATCTGCTCTTGGGCGGGTGACTGCTCCCTGTGCGTCTACAATCTCCGTTACTTCTGGGTGGTAAATGGGGTGTACCTTACGCATGGGGAACTGCTGTACCCCTGCAGGACTAGCAGCGTGTAAGCGCATTCTGTAACTATCCAGAGTTTTCACATTCCCATATACCGCTTCTGGGCTTAGCTGAGATTTGTGTGCCTGGGTATGAAGATCATATAGTATAGTCGGAGCCCTTTCCCCTTTATAAGCTTGCTCCCACAATGAGATGAGGCGGTCAGCCATATGGGCTAACGCGTGCTGTTGCATCACTGGTTCATAATCTTGCATAGTGTTCCATATGTCAGACAGAGTATAAATAGATTGCCGCATCCACTGGGACGCCTGTACTGCAATGGCCCCCTTTTACTCTGTTCCTAAAGCTTATCTAGTGAACAGCTTTCTGCCATCTAACGGACCGGACGGATGCACTGGAGTCGGAACAGCTGCAAAAGGAGTTGCACTCGCGGAGGAGGAGGTCAAGGCAGAGGGAGAATGCATGACACCTGGCGACAACTGGGGAGCCCCAGCTGTCGTGGCTGACAATAAATTGGGCAATAAGGCCATAATTTCCGAAACAGAGGAAGACAGCGGAGAACGATCAGTGTCAGGTGCGAGGGAGAAAGGCTGAGGCACCGATGCAACCGGGGTTGCTGTGGAGGTGCCTAGAACCGGCGTAGGGGCGACTGTTCCTGTCCCAGCCGATACACTAGCTGCCGCTACCTCCGGGTGTAACCGTTGTGGGACATAAGGAGGCGGTGGCCGCATGTCCAACTAGTCTTCTATTTCATCCTCTGCATTAGGTCGAGCCACATAACTTTTATCAATCTTCAGTATAAAGTCCCGATTCATACAATCTATTCCTTTCTCTGCCCTAGCTCTGTCATAGGCTACAGCCTTCTGAGTTATGGTCCGCCCAGCCTTAGCCCTTGCTAGCTTCTCCCCCTTCATCCGTGTTTGTTTGGCTTCTTTCTGCCAGGCGTTTAAGGCATCGAACATAGATTGCCTACTGCGTCTGGAGAATAGTTGTTCTTGTAGAAAGGCAATTTTCTTTTCATCAAATGAACCAGTCTTAGGCCACTGCAACTCGTCATTCCCTTTGGTATACTTATGCCACAAGGTGTTAAACAATATGGGGGCAATTCCATGCTTCACATACATGAAATGGCTAGGGCTGCCCTCTGGAGGAGCGGGTTGACTCTCAGCCAAACGAGAGTCACTAGTCCGGCAACAACAACCAAAACAGTTCAGTTTACTGAAACACGACATGTTGGTTAGTGAACAGACACAGATAACATATAACACACTTTACATCACAGATAACATATATGTCGACATTATTCTCTGCAGTTCAACCTATACAAACTTGATGCATCCAAACAAACGAACCGAGCCCGTCGACTCCCGTTCGTGGAGAATTATTCAAAAGGATCAACAGAATCACAACAGGCCATCTTCCGTCAAACTGGCAAGAGGCCGTCAGACAGGGGTAACCACGAACTGGACTACGGACCATCCCATGACCTCCCTGGTTCACCACTGAGACTGTTCTGATGTAGTCCAAGCCGTACTTCAGATATGTCTCATGGCTACCCAGTTATAGCCACAGGCTTTTCCGAGGGCAATCCGGCCGTGTATTACTCACAGGTAACAACTAGGCGTCTGATCAGTATCTCAAAATATCACAAAAGGTCCGCGGAGTCTCTACAGTCAGTCCCTACCGGACCACCCTGCAAGACCTCCGTAATTCTCCTAGGGTACTCACGACCCCTCAAATCAAATACAGTTAACTGTTCCAAATGCACCGCTTAACAGCGCGTGCTTCAAACAAATGCACCGCTCAACAGCGCATGCTTCAAACAAACATATTACTCACCGGGTGCACCCAGGTACGAATGTTCGTTCTCCGCTGCCAACTTCCTACAACCGACACAGTCAGTTCCTGGGTTAAGCTCGTAGGACCCCGGTGAAGGGTCGCTAGCAGCAGAGGGTACCCCGGTCGGAAGCACAGAGCGGACTCGAACTCCCCTCTGCCCAACCGGCCAAGACGCCCCCAATCCTCTCACCCGAATACGGGGAAGGAAAGACCCTATCACGGGGTCCCTTCGTGGTCGCCAACTGTAGTAATCTAAATAGTAATCCCAAGGGCCACACTTACCAGTGGCCCGCAATATCAAGTCAATAATAAGCAGTTGGCAACGTAGAAGGTTCAAGCGTTTATTGGCCACAACAGAACTCTACATAGAGGAGCCTCATCGAACCTCACCCATCAGGTGTGCCGAGGAAGACTGCTGGCTCCTTGACAAGATCACACTTATATACATAACAGACTCAGCATACAAAGCATTGTAAGTGTAAAAACACCAGTTAGCCCTAGAGCTCCTAAATGAGCTCATGCCATCTGCCCGTATAAGGTTACTATCTCCTTCAGAGAAGGTCAGCCGGGTGACTCCCTTTCGTCTCGGGCACGGAGGAATTTCGCTTAGTACTCCCTACTGCAGATGTGACCTTGGGCCTCGGCCGTAAATACAATTCACCCTGTCTCTAGGCTGGTACGAGCTAAATCATACTGACGGTGGGTAGAGAGAGAGAGAGAGAGAGAGAGAGAGAGACACGTGATCTGAAGCACGACCGTTCATGATCCAAGATGGCCACAGTATGGCTTTTCGGCCCTTTCTATCATGCAGGACACGGAGACCAAATGAGTTACTTTATAAAGCAGTTCTCGATGCATATGGAGTAGAGGTACAGCCTAAGATACATTATGCTAACTTCACATATTTGACTCGAATCCCACAGTAAAGTGGCATGTACCACCTCTAAACGGCACTGTGATGTTGTTGTTAGAATGTAGCAGGACATGCGCAAATAGGCATTACAATGGCGTGCCGTACGAGTGCACGAGATACAACAGCTCACCGTACAAAAGTGTGGGGGCTCGTGGGAGGGAGGAGCAGCCGTTTGGCAACATAACACACAGTGAACTCGAGCATGTGCCACATGCTGGGCATCTCATCCATGATGACCACGGTCGCAGACATCCCACAACACCAACGACTGGCCTTTGTACACATCCTGTATGAATGCAGCGTGGTTTTCACTTCTATGCTCGTTCAGTGGTGTGATGTTGGCGGGTTGTGTGACTTGTGCTCCTTGTTGGTGTGTTTCACTTTGGCCATTGTTTGTCTATACTTGTGCTGTACTTAATTGTGCATGTGTGCCATTCTGCCCATCTCCTCTCATCCCCCCACTCCCTGCTTCTTCCTCTTCTTTGTGCTGTTGTGTCTATAATTTTGTTGCTGCACACATAAATACATGTAAAGAATAAATTAGAATAGTTCCTTGATTCTTTTAGGTTTCAAAACTTCTCTATTGGTTTCTTTTTAATTTTCCATATGAACCATTTTTTTAATATTCAACAACACATAGAAGTCAGAAGTGCAACGTATTCTATCAACACACTTTCTAGAACATTCTACAACACGTGCAGGTTAAAAGTTCATCAATTTTTTAAAAACTTTACGATATTTTTTTGTAACATTTTCTTGAACATTTAATGACACGTGCCGGTTCAAATTTGACGATTGTTTTAAGTTTGAACAGTGCCTTCCAAATGCAAGTAGCAGGTGTGGTTGAGCTGAGCAAATTTTATCCTATGATATGTACTCCACGTTGAAACTGCTTTTTCTTAACCAAGCACAAAGATGCTCTTCCACAAAACTAATGTGCACCCTACTTTTAAAAAAGAATGCTTTTCATGATATCTTCAGAGATAAGTTATAGATAGGAATTAGCATTGAATTTTGTTTTGAAATTCACAGAAAAAACCATAGGTTTCATGCACGTTATAGTTAGGAATTGGCATTTAAAAAACCTTTGAAATACACTGAAAAAAACAAAGGTTTCAGGGGCGTTATAGTTAGGAATTGGCATTTAAAAAACCTTAGAAATTCACTGAAAAAACCATAGGTTTCACGGTTGTTATAGTTAGCTGGACATTTCCCTCGTACAAAACCATTGAAATTCCCCTGTTATAGTTAGTTCAGCTAACTATAACTTGTGCCCCCGCAATGCACTGCTGATGAAGTCACATATTCACTTTGATAGCTTTATTTCGGTCAATGACCATAAAAGCACAGATAAAATATTTACATAGACATAAAAAGCATAAATAATTCAGCATTTAAGATAAAAAGTTATTAAACACAGTTATCAAAGTAGCACAATAAACAATTCTAGTTCCATTCTAAAATATACAATGCACATATTCAATCACAGATACAAACGTTAAAAGGGACCCAACGCCTTTAGAATACGATTACGCGTATGCCAAACATTGGTCAGAAATTTTGATAGGGCAAAGACAGTTGGGCCAGAGACATCAGATTTTAAAATCCTATACATTGGTGCATATTCCCTGCAGCCCATATTCCTTATCAGCGGGAGGAGCCAATATTTTCGTGCTGCCTTGTAGGCTGGGCAGAAGAAAGCCACATGCAAATCAGTTTCCTCCGTAGTATCACAAGCCGGACACTGCTTTGTGGTGGAGGCCGATGGCCAGGTACTTGTAAAAAACCAGAAGGGGAGTGTGCCGTATCTCCATTGGAGAAACAGCTTCCGGGCCAATAGCGGGGAGATAGGGTCCAATACCTTCTCAAACCTGTAAACATCCTTACTTTGAAAAAACACGGAAGTTAAGGACCCTTCTTCCTGGGTGGCTTGCGCCCTGGTTAATTTGTAATCATGATAAACTTTTGCCAGGGACTTTTTGGAAATATTTAGTGCAGCTATCGCTGGCTCAGTCCATAAGTCGGGTAGCCCTATTTCCATGCAAGTGGCTTGGATGTATTTGACCCAGGGGATATTTAGCACTTTTTTCACATATTACATCACTCATGACATGGTCAGTGACATCACTGATGACATCTCAAATGACATCACTGATGACATCATCCAGTGACTGTGTGTTTCTGTAAATTTTAAATATGTTTTATATATTTATAGTGAAAGGCCTGTGGAAGAATGAGTGGCTGTACAAGTGTGTGAATGGATGATTTTCTAGGTGCGTAACTGACTCTATAAGTGAGTCATTAAATGTATCTTACTGCAGACTAGTGACTAAACTGTGTGAATGTCTGTATGTTTCTGTCTGTTGGTGTATAAGTGGCTGCATGGTTTTGTGAATAGCTATATGAGTGTCTATATGGGTTATCGATTGGTTGTCTGAGTATCTGTATGGGTGCCTGAGTGTTTGTGTGGGTAGGCTGTGTGTGACTCTGTGCATAGATGAGTGAGTGGGTGATTCTATGGGTGCATGGTTTTAAGAGTGCATCTGTGATGAACTGTATGGTTGAGTGAGTGTATGGGTGTGTTAGGGATTGAATGTATATCTCAGTGGTACATTTGTGACTAACTACATATGTGAAAGGCAGTATATATGCGTGTAAGAGTATATAAGTGGGTATATGTGAGAGTGTGTGATTGTGAGAGTGGCTGTATGGATGAGTGTGTGCTTGTATCAATGATTGTATAAGAGCGTAAGAATGTGGTACTATTTTTATGAGTAAGTGAACTTGAGTGTGCATAGGTGAGTAAATGGGAGTGTGATTAATTATTTGCATGACTGACTAGGTGTGACAGTACCTCTATGGATGATTGGTGGTATGTGAGTGTCTATGTAGGTGTATAAATGCATATGATAGTCTTGTACGGAGTGACTGTAAGTATGAGTGACTGTACATGTAAATGAGTGGAGGTGTATGTAGACCTAAGAGTTAATAAGTGGGTATGTAGTTATTGGTATTGGAGTATCTATGGTTTTGAGAATGGACGTCTGAAATTTTGAGTTCGTGTATCAACGGTTAAATTAGGGTGTGAGAAGATGCAGTAATTTATCACATGGATGATGTCATCAGTGATGTCATTTGAGATGTCATCAGTGATGTCATCAGTGATGTCACTGACCATGTCATGAGTGACGTAATATGTGACGTCATCAGCAGTGCATTGCGGGGGCGTGAGTTATAGTTAGCTGAACTAACTATAATAGGGGAATTTCAAAGGTGTTGTACGAGGGAAATGTCCAGCTAACTATAACACCCCTGAAACCTATGGTTTTTTCAGTGAATACTTATACACAAAGTGAGAGACTGATACCGGTATTTACTCATTTAAACATTACTCACTTAGCCATGTATTCAATAAGATACACTTAATCAGTCAGTAATACAATCAATTTTTCAAAAACAAATCATCCATTTAGACACTTATATACTCATTTATTCTTCCATCGACCTTGAGATATATAAAACATATTTAATTTTCAGGAAAACACACATTCACTGGATGATGTCATCAGTGATGTCATCAGTGATGTCATTTGAGATGTCATCAGTGATGTCATGAGTGATGTCACTGACCATGTCATGAGTGATGTAATATGTGACGTCATCAGCAGTGCATTGCGGGCGCGCGAGTTATAGTTAGCTTAACTAACTATAACGGGGAAATTTCATTGGTTTTTTACGAGTGAAATGTCCAGCTAACTATAACGTGTGTGAAACCTATGGTTTTTTCACTGAATTTGCAAGGTTTTTTAAATGCTAATTCCTAACTATAACGTGTGTGAAACCTATGGTTTTTTCACTGAATTTGCAAGGTTTTTTTAAATGCTAATTCCTAACTATAACATGTGTGAAACCTATGGTTTTTTCAGTGAATTTGCAAGGTTTTTTAAATGCTAATTTCTAACTATAACGTGTGTGAAACTCATGGTTTTTTCAGTGAATTTGTATGGTTTTTTAAATGCTAATTCTTAGCTATAACATATGTGATTCCCATATTTTTTTGTATTGATTTTTTATGATTTTTTTATTATAAATTCTTATATTAAATGTGTTTTTTTTTTTTAAAAAAAAAACAAGTTTTTTTTTAACTTTTTATTCTCTTAAAACTACTTGATAAATCTGCAATATATCAAGTTTTCTCTTTTTTTTTTTTACCTAACAGGTAAGATATATTAGTATACTTTGAAAATATATATTTCTTTTTTTTTTTTTTTTTTAGTGCGCGTACGGTAAGCGTACGGTAAACGTACGGTTTACGCAATGTCCGTAATTTATCTACTCTGTTTGCATATAGTTACGCAATTTGCGTAGCCGCGCGTACTGCGCGTGGGGCGCGTAGGCGTGTACGCTACACGCGCACGTTACGCGGAAGTGTTGGGGAGTGACTGTTATGCGCATGCGCGCGAGCGCGTGTCTTTTTTACGTGCATGCGTACTTTTGCCGAAAGCGCACCGTAAGCGCACCGTAAGCGTAACGTACGCGCACGGTGGGTCATGTGATCATGAAACACAACTATTGATTGGTTGAAACTACTTTCAGTTCTAGAACTCTCCTACACCACACCCATTCCCCTCATTTCTGCTTGTGATCCCTTAGGAGAAGGAGCTGGGTTGTCTTTGTGATATGATGGCAGAACAGCAGAGCTCTTCTGAGAGTGAGGCTAGCAGCACTACCTTGAGGCAGAGAAGGAGGAAACAAAAGACCTCTTTCATATGGGAGTATTTTACTTTTCCAGAGGACAAGAAAAAGGTAAATGCACCCTTAGTGACTTGTAAGCTGTGTGGCCGTGTACTTTCAAGAGGGAATCCCAACAAGAAGTATTCCTTCAGGAATCACACCATGTTGAGACACCTTAAAGATGTACACAGAAGGACACATGCTCGACATACTGAAGGTAACCCTTCAGTAAGTCAACCAAGCACATCCACAGCAGCTCAGCCTGGTCCATCATCTGCAGGGCCGAGTCCATCTTCGGCAGGTCAGGTGAGCCCTTCATCTGTGGGGGGAGCATCTCCTTTTTCTACTCCTCTGGAAACAAACCATCGGTTTGTGAGGGTTGATATACGGTGCGCCACTTGTCATGATCTAATTTGTCATAGGGAGACCAGTGTTTCCCTAGTGAACAATAAAATAGATCAGCACATTTGTCGTACCGACTAATATTCCCATTCTTTCTTTCCTCTGTCCCTGCATGAACACAGCGGCTCTTGTAAGAGCCAACCTTACCTTTCAACTATTTTTTATATATGTTTTTAAAACTTTTTTTTGATTTTTTTTTTACCGTACGCGTACGGTACGCGTAATTTTTTTTTTTTTTTTTTTAAAAAACACTAAAAATCAATTATCACATTACAAGGTCCTTGAGAGACTACAATGAAAAACTGAAAATGTGATTGTGGAGAAGTGGAAAAAAGGGACCATGAAATTTTTGACTTACCATACCCACTCAAAAAAATATTTATTAATTTAAATTTAATTTTAATTGCTTTAAAAATGGTTCTAGTTTTCGAAAATTTTCTATCTCAATCTGAAAAAAAAGAAAAAAGTATTAATATTTAATAAAACATTTTATAATACAGTACACATATTTACATATTTTTCCCCAAAAAAATTTGCCTTTTTTTTGCTGTTTTCAGAATATATTGCATTTCACTATAAATTGTGAAAGCAATTGCATTCATCATTTAACAGCGGGCAAAAAAAAAATTAACAATCTCAAAGATTGTTTTAAAAAAGCCCACAATCTCTTTTTGCATAAACATAACTTTATAGAAATGCATAATATTCTTAAAAAATATCATCTAATATCAATACTTATTTCTTTAAAATACCGTCTGACATTTTTGTTTCAGAAGTATAATCACAAAAATATATCTCAAATAACTCCACAATACATCTGGTTCCATTTCCTTTAGGCCAAATAGTAATTTTAAAATTCTTTTTTGATTAAATTTCCAATGGTAATCCAATAAAAATCTAAAGTTTAAATTGTACAGATCTCACCGATTGTCTGTAACATTTTGGTTTCCAAAAGATTAATTAATAATTAAATAAGTCCACAATAGAATTGTTTACCTTTCCGCATGGCCAAATAGTAATTTTAAAAATCTTTTTTGAATAAATTTCCAATGGCAATCCAATAACATTCCAAAATTTAAATTGTGCAGATGTTACCGATTTTGTCTAAATTTTTGGTTTTCCAAAGTTTCATTAAAAATTGAAAAAGTCCACATTACAATTGGTTACCTTTCCATTAGGCCAAATGATAATTTGTAAAATCATTTTTTTTGAAAATTCCAATGGTAATCCAATAAAATGGTAAAATTGTTTTGTACAGATGTTGCCAAATCTCTCTAAAATTTAGGTTTCAGGAAGATTAGATAGGAATTTGCTAAATCAAAAGGCAAACGTTGCTTAAAAATCAATTGGGAATCATTACACAGTGTCCAGCCTTTTTCACATTTAAGATAAACTGTGTAATGTCCAGAAGTTACAGTAGGTCCTTCATGGAAAATTATTGCAACTGTTACAAAAGTTTTTCCTGAAATTGATAATTGCTGTCCTGTAAACTTCTTTATTAAAGTATCTAATTTTGAACCATCAGCTTTACAGCGTTGCATCATTAAAATTACATATTGTCCGTATTCCTTTAAAATTAACGATGAAAACATATCAGATTGACACTCACTGTATTCCATGCTATGATTAGCATCTTTAACTAATTTAGCAAAAGTGACTGTTTTACTTTCTGGCAATGTTAAATAAATAAACCTTTCAGAATCAACATTAGAGCCACATATATTGTAACAGTTTTCACAACTATGTTCCCATTTATAAGAGAGACCAAATAAATTTTCAATGGGAACCCCTTCTTCTTCCAGTACCTGAAGAAAAAAACATCAAGAATTCCTGTGCGTCTTGCTGTACATTTTGAGAAAACTGTGTTCGTCCTGAACATACATCTAAAAGTTTTCTAATTTCAGTAGCACTTTCTATTTGAGTTTTATCATTACTTAGCTTTTGAAAAAGGAGACTCAACTCAGAACAGAATCTTTTTCCCTGATTTACTATTATCTGCTCTTGCACACTTTCCAGATAAAATGCAACATTCAGCACTACATTAGCGTAGCAGTTGACACCAGAGCTATTTTCAAAATGACATCCTACAACCTGTTCTTCATTTTCCTTTTTCTTTTTGCTTGCAATTACATCACTCCTCTTTTTTTTCCTCCTCTCTACATCTTCATTACAGATATTCTCATTTCTCCTTTTACGAGAAAATACACGTTTCTCCAACACAGGATACTGACCTAAATGAGGAGCATAGCTTCTTCTTAATCTATTATACTCCTTTACACAATTTGTATCAGCACTAACTTTTGAGTCATCAAAGTCTATCATGAATAAACCTGATAATGTTTTCACTCGTGACAAAGCAACATATGCCATACCTTCTTTGAACACAGTTGAACCAATGTTCACAAATGCACAATCTACAGTCAATCCTTGAGACTTGTGAATAGTTACAGCATATGCTAGAGAAAACGGAAACTGCTTCCTACGTACATATAAGTCTTTCACAAGCATGAAACGAACTGAACAACGACAAATGTCTGTAACTTCTTCTATCTGATCAAATTTTATTTTTAAACATTCAATTCCATCTTTTTTCTGATAATTAATAAAACCCACAACTCTTCCCATAGCTCCATTAACTAAACCTTTTTCAACATCCAAATTTCTCCTTAACAATACTCTACAGTTCATGCAAACATATAGATTTTTTTCTAATCCAGCTGTTTTGGAAATGTTCTTCTCTAGTGAATCCAATTTATTTTTCAGTGTGCCTGTTAATGTGATAGTAATTCTTCCATCCTCAATTTTGTCCACTGCTTCCAATTTCCTGATATCTTCCTTTTCTAATTTCAAAAGCTCCTCATTGAATATTGAGCATTCACGTAGAGTTGGCATTAAGCAGATGACACTTTTCTTTTCTGCAATGTTCTTGTATATCTTCTCTGCAACTATTTCTTCCTTTGGAAATAAATTATGTAGCAACCGACTCTGTAATGCTTTTGTGCCTGCTTCAGTGAGTAGTCCAATCCTGATATCTTTCAGAATACTTTCATATTCTTCATCGTTTGCTTGCCTCATATTAGTAGTAAGTTCCTTGTACTCAAAGAAGGACCAAATATTTGCATTACTAATACTTCCCAATGTGTCTTCATGTGTCACAGTATTAAACACTGGTTGTCCTTTAACTGGAGTAAGCTGTAGAAGATCCCCAAAAACTATGACATGTTTTCCACCAAATAACACGTCATAGTCTGTCCTTAGAATTTGCTGCATTCTTAAATGCACAAAGGCAAGCATTAAGTTTGATACCATGCTCACCTCATCAATAATGAGAACTTGCATCTTCTTCAATACTCTTGAAACTTCCAAGCATGCTTCTCCAGTTAGCTTGTTGTATTGTATTTTGTTCTCATGCTCCACTGGTAACATTAGCAAACGATGTAAGGTGATTCCTTTTATGTTATAGGCTGCTAACCCAGTTGGAGCAGTAACCACACAAGACAAAGTAGAATCCGTTTTTTGCTGTAGGTAGCTTCTGATGACTTTTATTAAGAAACTTTTTCCAGTTCCAGCTTGTCCACTTAGATACATCCTGATTGGATGAAATGATGTGCATGAGCACTCTTTTTTTTCATGTTGAAATCTGTGATCAATTTTGCTTCTGATCTCTTCATAAATTTGTTGCTGCTCTTCATTCAGTTGTCTTTCCAAATTTTGTAAATCTATAAATTCTTCTTGAGCTTGATTCATAGCCGTTTCCACTTCATTCATGGCTATTGATGCTTCATTTTCAACGATTGGTTGTCCTAGGGGATCTTGACTGAGTGTTCCTGAACTTTGGCTGTCCTGAGAACTGTCTCTAGCTACTTCTGCTGCAATTGTAGTTTCCTGTTCAATTTCTTCATTTAACATTTGCAGATAAGTTGAGAATGTACTGCATTGTATGCTGTCTTTGCAAGCATTAAAAGAATCTTCATAGCTTTGAAATTCTCCCAGTAGTTCATCCTCTGTACGCCATGGTTTAAACAGCTGTAAAAGAGCCAAGTAGTAAAATTCCTTTTTGTCAGTAGTGTCGCAACTCAGCTTCCTGTGATTTATCAAACTTCCTTTTGTTTGCTTCACCAAACATCCTTCCTCACCAATGACTTTATATTTTCCATTGTTGATGTCTTCTGCGGCTTTCCGTGAATAAATGTAGTTCTGCAGCACTTCATAGAGACACATGTTCTCCAGATGATGACTTCTCTTGGGATAATATGTGTCCAACATGTTTGATTTCAAAATATCTGTACTTTCTGGGTCATTCTCGGCCAAATATTCAATTTCTCCAACAGATTTCAGTACCCGATTTCTCATTGCTGCAAGGCCTAAACTTGCCCAAATTATTCTTCTTGATTTCGAGTAGAGACTTGCAGAAGATAACCTATCTGAACATTCGTAGGATCCAATTTCTCGATGCGATAACATCTTTAAACTGAAACTGTACAGCTTCTTACTGACAGTCTTCTCGTGAGAGATCTCTTCCCACATTTCTTTCAATTCAGTTTTTTCTGATTTAGTAATGTAAGACGTTACATATCGAGCAACAGCAATGGAATTGTCAGCTACATACTGTATATCCATGTTAGCATTCCACATGGATAAAATGACTGGGTTGTAGTCATTTTTATTTTTTGATTCTTCTTTTCTTTTAAGGTTGTAGGTATTCTTAGGTGATTTTCTTGTGATAGTATGTCTCACAGATGACATAAAACTGTTTACTCTTCCATTTGAAAGAACAGGTCTAGGAAATCCAAATCGACATTTAGTGTAGTATTTATCTTTGCTCTTGTATTTCCGTCGACAGTATTTTCCACACCGATGACTTTGGAAACGTAAAACTTGCTCCTTTAACTTTTTCTCTTCTGTGCTTTTTGGTATAGCACATGTTGCATATTCTTCAATGTAAGATAACACTGCTTCATCAGCATCTGTTCCAAACTTTGGGGCATCCTTGATCCACAACAGCATATGAATATGAGGAGCACCTCTTGCCTGGTACTCTTTTCTCCAAACGAAATCCACTACTTCTCCTAGAGGTGGATTTTTTTTATTGCAGATGAAGGACATCATAGCCTCAAATCTATGATTGAAATATCTGCAAACATTAACCGGATCCAATGAGCACAGTTCTCCTGCTGTCTTGTATTCGATGTTTTTAATGTTTGAATTTGCCTCTCGTAGAAAATCCAGTAAATCATCCCAAGCGTACTCAGCACAGCTTAGGGTAAGGAACCATGTTGGTGTTCCTAAATTCCGTAACATGCATTTTAATTCACCATGGCGTCGGTACCAATATTCATTTGTCCCACGCTGACAAGCCATCAGATTGATCAGTTGTGTTTCCAAATGATCATCTCGGTGCTGCACTTTCTCCATAAAATCCTTAGCAGACACATTTTGTAAATGTACTCCACTTTTTAAAATGTGATTTACTGCATAAGACAGTGCAGACAAGTCGCTTTCAAATAAAAGATGGAACAAATAAGGAATACTTTGTCGAAATCTAGGATCTTCAGCATATAGTCTTGTAGTCCGATACTCAGAAGCTGGAATCTGTTCTGGACGTTCATCGTATCGTCCTCCTTTTCCTTTAGGAAACAGCTGTGGAAAACATCGAGCTTCCAAGCTCTCCTCCCATACACTCACGGGAGTTCCTTTTGCTTTCTTCATCTGAAACAGATCAATATTGTCTCCCATAACTTCTTTTGAATGAAGAGGATGTATGCTAAAATGTTCATAAATTTCTTCTTCCTTTGACTTGTCCACTTTTTCAATTTGTCCAGTTGGTGTTTCTGTGTCTTCTTGTAAATCTTCTTCTTCTTCTTCTATATAAATTGATTCATACCATTTGTTATTCCTTTTCAAATACAAATTTGCTCTTTGTACTTTCCGTACATCTACCAGCTCCTGCCAAATCTTCTTATTCTTTGTAGGTACACCATTAACCAGAATAATTAATGGTTCAGTTTCCAAAGTATCCGCATCAATAGTTTCCATATTTTTTTTCAAATCCAAGGGCAAATACACCACTCTACCTTTTAAACCTCTCAGTAAATCTGAAGGAAGTAATTTACCAGTTTTGGGCTCCATACGTACTATGGTCTGGAACGGATGAACACATTGAATGAGTATAGACTCATATGTATTTAATTCAGAAAGTTCAGCAGGAATAGCATCCAATTCTAAATTATTATGTACAGCTCTGGTCGGCATTCTATTTTCCTCTAACTTGTTGTAACAGTATTTACAAATACGCTGATCTTCACCCAATTCAAAACAATTTTCAAGAAATAGATATTTGGCAAAATCCTTCCACTTATAATTATCTTCATATTCACTCTTTCTGTAGAGATCAACATTCCTAGTTTGTTTTCTATAATGAGTTCTGCGGCAACAAATACAAGTAATATTTGGTCTTTCATTAGAGATTATTGCAAATTTTGTTATGTGATCATTAAATGTCTTACTTACAGAGGGTTCTACATTCTCTTCCACTTCTTCCTCATTTACTGTGTCCTTTTCTGCACTGTTTTGTTCAGGACCAAAGTAACAAAACTGAATTTCATCAACAACCTTCTCTACATCTGATACCGATCCACGGAACAGAGCCCTATTCAATTCATCTAACTTTATTGCTGGACTTTTAGCAAAATACAACCGTCTCACAAACTTTCTCATTTCAGTATGATGAACAGCCAGCATCCTAAAATGATGGAAAACACTATTACACACTTTTCTAGATAGACAAGCCAGAGAATGACCCTGCAAACCAGTATTCTCTCTCACTCTGCATGGATCTAGACTTTGAAGCACCTTAATCTTCTGTTTTACACTTTTTTTTACTATATTCTCTTAGAAACTCACGAAATTTATCAATAGATTCCTGACGCACAGTGCAAATACTACTACAATTCCAAGTGTACACTGGGGCTTTAGGACGTCTCCCCATAGCCTCATCCGCCATCACTTGTACCTCATCTCTTGGAACCATTATCTCCTTCTCCATTATGCAACCATTTTTCACTTCGTAAGCACGACCTCTGGTGTCAACTGCATGCAGCAAACTATTACTTTGAAAATAGCTCTCTTCATTAAAAAAAGGTTCACTACTTGAACTATGCATCCATTTTCCTAAAAACACTTTACAAAAGTTTGTTCTGTTCACTACTCTTTTCATTTTGCTTTGTGATTTCAGTACATTAACCATTTTATCTAATGTACGCATCCTATTCAAAATTAAAATGAATAGTTTCCTTTTTAATTCTAATGCCTTTGCTGCAATGGCTTCAATTTCTTTTTTTCTCTTGTAAAATTTTGCCTTTTGCTTATATTTCTTCACATCCTTTATCAAATTGGACATAACTCTTCTCTGAAACATTTTTCTACGTATCTCTTTAAACGCTGTTTTTCTGTTTAAGTTAATCTTTATAGTTACAGAAGGTATATTTGCATTAACTAAATTCTCAATTTTTTCCTGTCCTTTTCTATTGAAAACATTCTTTCCAGTACAGACATTTTGTACATTTTTCCTTTTTTTGAATATGTTCTTTAAAAATTCTTTTGTCTGCTTACCAGAAGATTTTTTCTTTTTCCCATCATGAGCATCTCCAACTAACTTAGGTCCTCCAGTTGTCTTCAAATATAGCTTTTTTTTGTGGTCTTTCTTTAGTCTGGATTTTGTAGGCATCTTAAATTTTGTTCACTGCTCTTCAGCAATACCTGAAAAAAACTAAAAAAAAATTCCTTTATTTTATTTAAATATATTACTACATTTTTTATGTTCTTTAGAAATCTTAAAATACTATAAACCCCTTTCCTATAAATGAAAATCACAATAACACCTTCACAAATTAAATATCTAAAAATAATTCCTGTGTGCACACAAAGTCATGCTTTGAAATTAGACAGAAAACGAAATTTCTTTGCCAATTGCAAAGCATACTTTCTACTCTTTTTTTTGGCAAGTGATAAGTACTTTTACAGACTGACACATTTTGAATCCACTTTTCAGATTCTTAAAAAAGCACATGTCCAAACTGCTTTTTCAGACCAGCACCATGTGTAACCTGGGTGACTGACTACACTCCAGCAAGGGCAACCAGCCTTAGTGATGCTGAATGTATTTGCATTACTGACTGAAACCTCAAACCCCACTCGGTTGTGAATACTATGCATGATTCCAGAGGATAAGCAGCTGGGTGTGTGCTAAGAGTCTGCTTCTACACAAAAAAAATGGCTCACCCTTTCCATCTAATGCAAATGTGAAATCTCCAGAGCAATACGCAATAAATCTCTGCCTGTAATTCCTCTTTGCACACAGAGTCATGTTTTCATATTAGTCACAAACCGAAATTTCTTTGCCAATTTGAAAGCACACTTACTTTTCTTTTTTTTGGCAAGTGATAAACACTTTTACAGACTGACACATCTTGAATCCACTTTTCAGATTCTGAAAACAGCCCATGTCCAAACTGCTTTTTCAGACCAGCACCATGTGTAACCTGGGTGACTGCCTACACTCCAGCAAGGGCAACCAGCCTTACTGATGCTGTATGTATTTGCATTACTGACTGAAACCTCAAACCCCACTCGGTTGTGAATACTATGCATGATTCCAGAGGATAAGCAGCTGGGTGTGTGCTAAGAGTCTGCTTCTACACAAAAAAAATGGCTCCCCCTTTCCATCTAATGCAACTGTGAAATCTCCAGAGCAATACGCAATACATCTCTGCCTGTAATTCCTATTTGCACACAGAGTCATGTTTTCACATTAGTCACAAAACGAAATTTCTTTGCCAATTTGAAAGCACACTTACTTTTCTTTTTTTTGGCAAGTGATAAACACTTTTACAGACTGACACATTTTGAATCCACTTTTCAGATTCTTAAAAAAGCACATGTCCAAACTGCTTTTTCAGACCAGCACCATGTGTAACCTGGGTGACTGACTACACTCCAGCAAGGGCAACCAGCCTTAGTGATGCTGAATGTATTTGCATTACTGACTGAAACCTCAAACCCCACTCGGTTGTGAATACTGTGCATGATTCCACAGGATAAGCAGCTGGGTGTGTGCTAAGAGTCTGCTTCTGCACAAAAAAATGGCTTCCCCCTTTCCATCTAATGCAACTGTGAAATCACCAGAGCAATACGCAATAAATCTCTGCCTGTAATTCCTCTTTGCACACAGAGTCATGTTTTCACATTAGTCACAAAACGAAATTTCTTTGCCAATTTGAAAGCACACTTACTAGTCTTTTTTTTGGCAAGTGATAAGTACTTTTACAGACTGACACATTTTGAATCCACTTTTCAGATTCTTAAAAAAGCACATGTCCAAACTGCTTTTTCAGACCAGCACCATGTGTAACCTGGGTGACTGACTACACTCCAGCAAGGGCAACCAGCCTTAGTGATGCTGAATGTATTTGCATTACTGACTGAAACCTCAAACCCCACTCGGTTGTGAATACTATGCATGATTCCAGAGGATAAGCAGCTGGGTGTGTGCTAAGAGTCTGCTTCTACACAAAAAAAATGGCTCACCCTTTCCATCTAATGCAAATGTGAAATCTCCAGAGCAATACGCAATAAATCTCTGCCTGTAATTCCTATTTGCACACAGAGTCATGTTTTCACATTAGTCACAAAACGAAATTTCTTTGCCAATTTGAAAGCACACTTACTTTTCTTTTTTTTGGCAAGTGATAAACACTTTTACAGACTGACACATTTTGAATCCACTTTTCAGATTCTTAAAAAAGCACATGTCCAAACTGCTTTTTCAGACCAGCACCATGTGTAACCTGGGTGACTGACTACACTCCAGCAAGGGCAACCAGCCTTAGTGATGCTGAATGTATTTGCATTACTGACTGAAACCTCAAACCCCACTCGGTTGTGAATACTGTGCATGATTCCACAGGATAAGCAGCTGGGTGTGTGCTAAGAGTCTGCTTCTGCACAAAAAAATGGCTTCCCCCTTTCCATCTAATGCAACTGTGAAATCACCAGAGCAATACGCAATAAATCTCTGCCTGTAATTCCTCTTTGCACACAGAGTCATGTTTTCACATTAGTCACAAATCGAAATTTCTTTGCCAATTTCAAAGCACACTTACTAGTCTTTTTTTTGGCAAGTGATAAGTACTTTTACAGACTGACACATTTTGAATCCACTTTTCAGATTCTTAAAAAAGCACATGTCCAAACTGCTTTTTCAGACCAGCACCATATGTAACCTGGGTGACTCACTACACTCCAGCAAGGGCAACCAGCCTTAGTGATGCTGAATGTATTTGCATTACTGACTGAAACCTCAAACCCCACTCGGTTGTGAATACTGTGCATGATTCCACAGGATAAGCAGCTGGGTGTGTGCTAAGAGTCTGCTTCTGCACAAAAAAATGGCTCCCCCTTTCCATCTAATGCAACTGTGAAATCACCAGAGCAATACGCAATAAATCTCTGCCTGTAATTCCTCTTTGCACACAGAGTCATGTTTTCATATTAGTCACAAAACGAAATTTCTTTGCCAATTTGAAAGCACACTTACTACTCTTTTTTTTGGCAAGTGATAAACACTTTTACAGACTGACACATTTTGAATCCACTTTTTAGATTCTTAAAAAAGCACATGTCCAAACTGCTTTTTCAGACCAGCACCATGTGTAACCTGGGTGACTGACTACACTCCAGCAAGGGCAACCAGCCTTAGTGATGCTAAATGTATTTGCATTACTGACTGAAACCTCAAACCCCACTCGGTTGTGAATACTGTGCATGATACCAGAGGATAAGCAGCTGGGTGTGTGCTAAGAGTCTGCTTCTACACAAAAAAAATGGCTCACCCTTTCCATCTAATGCAACTGTGAAATCACCAGAGCAATACGCAATAAATCTCTGCCTGTAATTCCTCTTTGCACACAGAGTCATGTTTTCATATTAGTCACAAAACGAAATTTCTTTGCCAATTTGAAAGCACACTTACTACTCTTTTTTTTGGCAAGTGATAAACACTTTTACAGACTGACACATTTTGAATCCACTTTTTAGATTCTTAAAAAAGCACATGTCCAAACTGCTTTTTCAGACCAGCACCATGTGTAACCTGGGTGACTGACTACACTCCAGCAAGGGCAACCAGCCTTACTGATGCTGTATGTATTTGCATTACTGACTGAAACCTCAAACCCCACTCGGTTGTGAATACTGTGCATGATTCCAGAGGATAAGCAGCTGGGTGTGTGCTAAGAGTCTGCTTCTACACAAAAAAAATGGCTCACCCTTTCCATCTAATGCAACTGTGAAATCACCAGAGCAATACGCAATAAATCTCTGCCTGTAATTCCTCTTTGCACACAGAGTCATGTTTTCACATTAGTCACAAAACGAAATTTCTTTGCCAATTTGAAAGCACACTTACTTTTCTTTTTTTGGCAAGTGATAAACACTTTTACAAACTGACACATCTTGAATCCACTTTTCAGATTCTGAAAACAGCACATGTCCAAACTGCTTTTTCAAACCAGCACCATTTGTAACCTGGGTGACTGCCTACACTCCAGCAAGGGTAACCAGCCTTACTGATGCTGTATGTATTTGCATTACTGAGTGCAACCTCAAACCCTTAACTCCTTATTTTTACCAGTACACCTTAATTTATCGTGAAAACATAGTCCATATTATTTTACATGTTCCTCACATTTAAATTTCTCCCAAAACAGAAAATGATAAACACAACTTCAACAAAATGAATTCCATTTCTATTATTCATTTCTTAATTTACCATATACATCCCCTCTCAAACTCTAAACTCACCTTTAAAATTAGTTAGTTGTGAAAGAAATGTGGCACTCAAACAGCAGATTATCAGAGCCAGGATCTCTGTTCTTTACACCTCTCTCCTCTCAGCAGAACCAGATAATGGCAAACTTTCCCTCTCTTTTTCCACACATATACATGTTAATTTCAAATCTCAGTGCTTCCCCCTTTTTTTCAAATGTAATCACACATTTCTATTGGTTGAAAACCAACCCTTTTCCAAAAGTACCCTTCCCCCAACTTGACTTCTGCCTAGTACCCTTCCCCCAACTTGACTTCTGCCTGCTACCATAGCAACAGCTCATGGAACACTGCTGTGTGGAGTTAGGTCAGAAGTTCACCAAACAATGTTTCAATTCCACAGAGCAAGAGTGCTTGACTTTTCAAACCTAACAGCAAATCCATAGTACTGTTCTTTGGTAACACATTTTTCTGTACCAATACAAAACATGCTTCTATTAATTTACACATACAGCCTAGTTTTTATTCTAGAATGGTATGAAACAGCCAATCAGTTCTTTTTTTTATAAAAAAAATATGTATGCCTCCATTTCCAAACTGTCTTTCATTTCTTTTTACCATTCTACTGAATTTCACCTCCTGAGTGCATCCAGTTCTCCTTTGAAGATGTTCACAGTGTGGATTGTAGGGCACAGCTATGTCTTCTGGAGTGAAAAGTATGCAGAGAAAACAGATATGGTGAGAGACCTTGCTTTGCCAAATGTAGACATTAAATGGATTGGTCAGAGAGGGTTAAAGTGGCACCAATTGATGCCATTGGTGAAATCCTTCATGCAAATCCAACACCCTGACCTCATAATAGTGCACTGTGGTGGCAATGTCCTAGGCACTTTGACTGGGGTAGGTCTGGAAATGCTTATGAAGGACACCTTTGCACAACTGTTTTCACTTTTCCCTAAAACTGCCTTTGTCTTTTCTAACATATGCCAAAGGCAAAAATGGAACTGGTCCAATCATTTTTGTCCGCAGATTGACAAAGCAAGAAAGCACGTCAACAAATCTGTTTCTGCTTTCCTCAGAGACTATGGTATGGGTTCCATTTACCACAACAACTTGCGTTACGACATGCAAGACATTTATAGAGGAGATGGTGTGCACTTCAATGATGAAGGGAACAGAGTCTTCCTCTTGAACCTTAGACTCTGCATCGGTACTTACTTGTAGGTACCACTAAAAAATCAAATCACTTCATAAACACAACGGCTCTTTTTAGAGCCCCCTAATATCTAAACTCTTAAATCTGAATTTCATTTCTTTTTTTTTCTTTTTTTTTCTACCGTACGCGTACGTTGAGCTTACCGTACGCGTACCCCGCGATTTTTTTTAAAATCAATAAATGTTTTCTTTGTACTTTTCTGTCCTTCTTTGACCCCTTTACAAATGTTAGGGGGTCTGTAACTCTCTCCCTTGCCCCCTTTTCAAGATATCACCCTTTTTTTTCTGAGTGAAACACAAGAAATGGCGGCCGCCGCTTCCTGGTTTCGACCGATTCGAATGTTTACTAAGAACTAACAGCCAATCAGAATCGCGCTCGCGCACGCCACCGTACGCGTACGGTAAGCGCACCGTAAGCGCACCGTAAGCTGGCTCAGATATATATATTGATTTAAAGGCTATTTTCTCAGAATCTACTGAACAGATTTACACCAAGCCTACAAAAGGCACTTCCTTGACCTGAGGACTACCTCTCTGCCAAATTTCAAGTAATTCTGTTCAGCCGTTCGGGCTGTAGCTGTGTCTAAAGGTCCTATGGAAAAATGCATGGGAAAAACGCGTTTTGGGACCCCCCTTTTATCTCAGCCCCCGCTTGATGAATCCCCCCGAGACTTTCAGGGTAGGAGCGGAGCGGAGCACCCCACCTATTTTGAAAAATTTGCGAGGATTCGTCGACCGGCGCCAAAGTTATTCCAAATAGAATGTTGCGGATTTCCTATGGAAACGTGGTCCTAACTACAACTACCTACTGGCGACCGCCAGTAGGTAATATATATATATATATATATATATATATATATATATATATATATATATATATATATATATATATATATATATATATATATATATATAAAACACCAATCTCTTTACCCCAAATGAAAGAGTGTGACCAGCTCCGGAGGTAAAAAAAGCAGCTTTATTTTCGTAGGTGAGCAGAAGGTCCCTGAAACGATAGGCAGACGCGTTTCAGACATAGATTGTCTTTCTTCAGTGCCCGTCTCAGATGTATCCTTCTTGTTAACGGGGGTCCGTTTACTCGATGTTTAAAAGCTTGGCCACTCCTTGTCACGTGACCACTCGCCCCTCCTTTTCCTCACAGGTGTAAGGCATCTCGCACTACTCTTGCTGCACAACTGCATGCTGGGCGCTGTAGTTCACTGATTGCGCTCAATCAGTATAGAGTCATCAAAAACAGCCAGTGCTGCCAACAGTGATTCCAGGCCGTCCCCGCAGTCACGCAGCAGGTGAAAGCAACCCTTTGTCCTCCTTGTCAGGCAGATCGATTCTGCCTCCTCTCTCAGTGATGTCATTTGAGATATCATCAGTGATGTCACTGACCATGTCATGAATGATGTAATATATGACATCATCAGCAGTGGATTGTGGGCGCACGAGATCTAGTTAGTACAACTAACTATATCGGAGGAATTTCAATGGTTTTGTACGAGTGAAATGTCCAGCTAATTATAACACCCCTAAAACCTATGGATTTTTCAGTGAATTTCAAAGGTTTTTTAAATGCTAATTCCTAACTATATCAGGCCTGAAACCTATGGTTTTTTCAGTGAATTTCAAAGGTTTGTAAATAACAATTTTTAATGTATTAATTGTTATACTGTTTTTTTTATACTGATTTACTACATTTTTAAAAAAAATCTTTTTATTATTAACAGTGCTCAAGATCATATACATGACATAACAGTGGTCAAAAGGCTCATGAACCATCAATAGTACATTACAGAGGTGAGGATCGGGGGAGTTCCCCAAGGGTCCCGCTACAACTAGTCCCCCCCGCCTCCCGAGGTTCGGTATTTGCACCATGGGCCCCACACCCTCCTCCATTTCTTCACGCACCCTCTGGACTTGTAGACAGTTTCCTCCGCTTTCTGACACCAGTCCAGGTCCCAGAGCCATTGGTCCCATCGCGGTGGCTCAGCCGCCTCCAGGCGCTCGCAATGTTCCGTTTTGCCACCCCCGCCGCTGTAGCCAGCCAAATCTCCTGATACCTGGACCAGTCCGTTTCTCCCTTGATCAGTAGGAGCTGCCACCAGGGCTCCAACGGGACCGGCGCACCCAGCACCCTCGCCATCGTGGTCGTCACCCTGACCCAGAATGGTACTATGCATGGGCATTCAGACAGGATGTGAAAGAACGTGCCTTCCTCCCGACAACCCCTCACGCACAGGGGGGCAATGCCCTGCCCCAGGAAAATAAGTTAGTACGCGGATAGTAAATCCTATGCAGGATTTTAAGTTGGATAAGGCGAAACCGCATCCGGATGGCAATCTCGCAGGGGCCCTGCAGGGCCTCCTGCCAGTCCTCCTCCTCCAGACCGCCTATATCCCCTCCCACTTCGCCCGCAAGGATAACAGGGGGTCAGGCATGTTGTTAATGAGCTTACGGTAGATGTGGCCGTTAGCTTCCCCGGAATGGGGTCAAGCAAAAGCCTGTCCTCTAAGGGAGAATACTCAGGGAGTGAGGATCCCAGGCGTAGGTAGGGACGCAGGGCATGCGTGAGACGTAGATAGTGGAAGTGCTGAGTGCCATGCATATGGTACTCTTTCTGAAGGTAGTCGAAGGATCTAGGGGCGCCCCCCTTCCAAACATCTCCCAGGTAGTCAATCCCAATCAATCGCCATCCCTTGAAACCGGACAAACTGGCGACCTCTGGTAGTTGATCCCCAAACCAGAGTGGCGTCCGACCAGTGAGGGTGTCCGCCCACCCAAGAAACTGATTGGCCTCCCGCCAACACTGTATGACCACCCCTGTGTGAGATGGGAGGTCCCTACACCTTCTCCTTGAATACAGCAACTGCTCACAGTTTCCCCCTGGCATAACATGTCTGTCAACCCTATATGCAGGCTACGACCCTGTTGCGTACACCCACTCATTAACCACCTGAAGTTGGGAGGCCCAGTAGTAAAGACAGATGTCTGGGAGGGCCAGCCCCCGTCATAGACCCCTCTTGTGAGCTTACGCCACGCTATTCTCGGATTTCCACCGTCCCAAAGCAGGGTCCGCACCGATTGCTCAATACGCCGAAACACTCCCCCAGGGATCGGATATGGCGAGTTCTGCAGGATGTAGAGGAGGCGCGGTAGAGCCATCATCTTAAAAAGCCCCGCGCGCCCCATCAGGGACAGAGGCAAGGACCGCCAATGGGAGACATCCGCTGCTAGGCGCGCCAGAAGTGGTTCCAAGTTTCTTTGAAAGAACACCCCTTTATCTCTGGTCACATACACCCCTAGGTACTTAAAGCCCTCTGGCACCACCTGAGCCGAGCACCCGGTCGGAATCCGCGGGGCAGGGCCCGAGAGGGGGAAGATCACAGATTTGGACCAATTGATCCTATAACCGGAATAGCTGCCAAACAAGGCAAAGAGATGGAGCGCCTGCGCCATAGAATGGTACGGCCTAGCCATATACAATACAATATCGTCAGCGTACAGGGAGATAAGCTCTTCCCACCCCTCACACATAGCAAGGCCCCAAAACACCTGATCCCTACGTATCCAGTGAGCCAACGGCTCCAATGCCAGGGCGAAAAGGAGGGGAGACAGCGGGCACCCCTGCCTGGTACCTCGACGCAATGGGAACTCACGGGACAGCGCCCCGTTCACCCTTACCCTGGCAACCGGCTGCGCGTACAGCAGGCGCACCCAGCTACAAAAGACCGGGCCAAAGCCCAGGCGCTGTAGGACCATGAATAGATACGCCCACTCAATGCTATCAAAGGCCATTGAGGCGTCCAGCGCCATCAACGCCGTCTGGGAATCGTCTTCTCCCTCTGTCATGTACAGCACCCCGTACAGCCGTCTAAGGTTGAGTCGGGTGCTTCTATGCGGCATGAAGCCAGATTGATCCACATGCACCAGGTCGGGCAAGACCGCTAGCAAACGCGTCACCAACGCCTTGGCCAAGACCTTGGCCTCTACATTGAGTAGCGAGATAAGTCGATATGACGAGCACTGATCAGCCGGCTTACCCGGCTTGTGGATGACCACAATCGTGGCCTCCCTTTGATCCGGTGGCAGCACCCCCCTGGCTCGTGCCTCAAGGAGCATCTTCCTCATTGGATCTAAAACTATATGCGCCTGCCGCTTGTAGATTTCCACAGGGAGCCCATTAGGCCCCTGCGTCTTCCCCGCCTGAAGGGAGTTAAGTGCCTCACCCAGCTCCACCCCCGATAGGTCGCTCTCAAGGCTGTCTGCTTGTTCCTTAGACAAAGCCGGCAAGGCAAAATCACTCAGGAACTCCGCGCAGTCCGACTCCGTTCTGGTGCACACCGGGGTATAAACCTGTGCATAATATGACACAAAGGCCTCAGCTATTTCCGTACCGGTAGTGGCCAAATACCCTGATTCATCCCTGACCGCCGCTACCCAGGATCGCTCCCGGTCCCTACATTCGAGCCAAGCCAGCAGCTTCATGGATTTGTCACCCGCATCATATATCCGATGCTGTGTGGCCAAGGAGTATGCACGCGCCTCACCTTCCGCCAGGGACCGCAGCTCCTTCTGTTTCAGAGCCAGGTCATGTCGCTGCTGTATGGTGGGAGCCCTGCCGGCCTCCCTCTCCAGGGATGCAATTTCGCCCTCAAGCTGTCGGATCTGGAGCGTTTCCTCCTTTTTCTGCCCGCCAATCAGCGTCTGGGCCTGGCCCCGCAGCACCACCTTATATGCCTCACTGTCAGGATTGTCAAACCTCGAGTCAAGAAAATGCTGTTGGTGAACTCTGTATTGGTCAAGAAAACTGGAAGAATCAGTAAGGCTAAGAGCCTACGTAAAATGCTGGCAAATACTAAAGCTAAGATGGCCGCCAGAAGTTTCCAGTTAGGACAGCGGGTTAGCGCTCTAGCGCTCACTCGCAATCCGGAAGATCCAGGTGAAGCGCCCGTGCAGTGGCGCACTTCACCTGAGTTCTGAGGAAGAGTAGGTTGCTAAGGAGCGTCGCGAAGATGGACAGGGAAACTTCGCCGTGCACTGCAACACTGTATCGCCTGTTCCGGAATCCCTGTGTAGGTCGTCTGAGGAGAGCCATAGCCGTTCTGTGAGGAACGTTGTTGTCGGAGTAACGCGGTAAGACTGTTCCGTGTGAAGCATAAAAGGCATGCGCTAAGAGGAAAACACGAAGTGTTTGTCAGCAGTCACGCGCATGTTTGAGAGGTTTGAGAGAAAACACTGAGAGCTTAAAACTAGTTATTTGGAGTAGAGCAAGCACTAGTAAAACATTTAAGTGCAGCAGACTAACTAGAAGATTTACTTTAGTCACTGAAAGGATACAATGAGTTAATACCAGCGGAAAAGATAAGAAAACTCACTGAGAAGAAACCTCGAACAATCACATAACATACAAAAGGTTAAAGACTGTAGAGATAGAAAAAGATGTTATGTAATTCCTCAAAATAGGAAAAGGTGAAGCAAGACTGAAAAGATACTCACAACACAGAATCCCTTGTAACGCCCAGCTGTATTCGTAATTGGTGAGGAACCAGTAAATAAGAGTAGAATTGAGGAAGAGAGAAATCCAACACAGAATTAACACTCTTTTAAACTTTAGTTACAGCACATTGAAGCAAGAAAAAAGAAAACTATCAGAAGAGAGGCAAGGGTCACACACTGACAGGGTAGGTCATAAGGAGATTAGTACAATAGGAAGAATAGCAGATAGATATAGGACTAATAGTGTCATCTTATTTTACAGTCACAAAGATCTTGCGCTAGCCAGAAGAAGACAGAAGGAAGATACAGAAGCGAGTGCAGAATTAGCAGCTGTGTGGCCGTCTCTTCTCTGTCCCATCCCCTTTCCCCCCTTTGGGTTTGTTTGGCACCAGTGCAGTTACGTGTCGGTGCCGGAGAACCCGGGTGGGGCATTGGGAACTTGCGACGTTCTGCTCCTGTGCATAGAATCGAGTCTGGGTCTGACAGAGTGAAGTGCCCACGAATTGAATAGCACCTGAGCAGAATGGCGGAAGGTTTGGATTTGAAGAAACTAGGAGGAATCTTAGAAGGAATACAAAGGGAGTTAATAACAGTTCGGGAAGAGAATAGGGAGCTTAAAAAAGAGACTGCAGATTTGGCTCAAAAAGTGAGTACTTTAGTATCCAGCCCCAGTTTTAAGTATGCAGCATCACCTGTAGGGAATCTTAGTGACACGACAGATCCCCATCCCAAGATGACAACTCAAGTTATTCATTCTCTGTCCCCGGTAATTCCATTGGCACCTCCTGAGCGTTTTGGGGGGGACCCCCAGCAGGCTCAAGTGTTCCTTACACAATGCACCTTACATTTTATGTGCCGACCGGCAGTTTTCCCTGATGCGCAGTCTCGAGTGGCATTTATTTTGTCGTACTTAAGCGGAGATGCGGCATCTTGGTCAATGCCTCTGGTGACCAGAAATGATCCAGTATTATATGACTTGGAGGAGTTTAAAAAAGAATTTCTTCGAATATTCGACAGACGAAGGGTCTCCCAAGCAACTGACAACGAGTTATTGGAAATAAGACAAGGCAATCGTGATTTGGTGGTCTATTTAGCCCAGTTCAATAAGTTGATAGTAGAGACTGAATGGCCAGAGAACAAACGAGCAGCAGTGTTCTATCGTGGTTTAAAAGATGAACTAAAAGATGCCTTGGCCCAGGTGCCCAACAGACCCACGGAGATTTCAGCGCTGATAGATCTGGTTTTAGAAATTGATTTCCGTCAGAGTGAAAGAAGAGGTGAGAGAAAAAGAGAATATCGTCCTAGTGTTCCTAGATTTGATAGAATCAGAATAGAAGGCAGTAAAGAAACGGACTCGGTCAAAGGTGGAGAACCTATGCAAATTGGAAGAATTTGAGGACCTCTCTCTAAGGAAGAGAAGGAGAGGCGAAGATTAAATAAACAATGCCTTTATTGTGGAAATGGGGGACATTTAGTTCGTAACTGTCCAAAGAAACCTAAGCAATCACCGGCGGAAAACGCCCCGCACCACCAGTAAATGGGGTTGGACTGGTGGTTGCAGAAGCAAAGACAACTCCAGAAGCTCATACCTTGGCAAACACCCTGCAATCAGCATCTCCACATCTGGTGCTAATGATGACCTTGCGGTTCCGGGAAAAGACTCTAACACAAGTCACTGTCATGATTGATTCTGGGGCCACGGGCAACGTTTGTGATCTTAAGTTCGCTGAGAAAATCGGATTGAAGGCAATCAAGAAAGAAAGGAGTGAAGCTGTGCGAGCCGTCGATGGAACGAATCTTTCTTCGGGACCCATTGTGAGCCATACCGAGCCAGTAGAGTTGGAATCTGAAGAAGGACATTTAGAAATTCTGCAATTCAACTTAATTGATGCTCCGCAATTTCAATTGATTCTAGGTCTTCCTTGGCTCACAGAGCATAATCCAACTATCGATTGGGAGGCTCGATCAATAGCCCTGGATTCTAAGTATTGCCAGGCGAATTGTCATAAGTGTTGTAAGAGAAACCAAGAAATATCACCGGCGTTTTATTTGAGTGAAAAAGAGACGACAATTTGTGTGATAAGTACAACAAGACTACCAGAAGAATACCATGAATTTCAGGATGTTTTTAATGAAGTGGAGGCCGAACGACTCCCCCCACATAGAGACTATGATTGTAAAATAGATCTGGAACCTGGGTCTAATCTTCCCTGTAGTAGAATATATGCCTTGACAGAGCGAGAAGATGAGCATTTGAAGAAGTACATACAAAGATACCTTGAGAATGGATTCATAAGACCGTCCCAATCTCCAGTCTCATCTCCACTATTTTTTATACCAAAAAAGAATGGAGAATTGAGAATGTGCATAGATTATAGGGCGATCAATCGGATAACCATCAAAAATCGATACCCTTTTCCCCTCATATCGGTACTATTGGATCAGGTGAAAGGAGCAAGAGTCTACACGAAATTAGATTTGAGAGGGGCTTACCATCTTGTCAGAATTCGTGAAGGAGACGAATGGAAGACGGCTTTCAGGACCAAGCATGGGCTTTATGAATATCAAGTAATGCCTTATGGATTGTGCAACGCACCGGCCTCCTTTCAACATTTCATTAATGATGTACTAAAGGAGTTCATCGATCGGAATGTGATAGTATATATTGATGATATACTAATTTACTCTGACACAGAAGAAGAACATAAGGAACATGTGAAGAAGGTCTTACAAAGATTGCGAGAAAACAGTTTGTTTGTCAAGTTAGAGAAATGTGCCTTCAATGTAACAACTGTGGAGTTTCTGGGGTTTGTGCTGGCACCAAGTGGGATAACCATGGATGATCATAAGATCAAGGCAGTCATAGATTGGGAAACCCCTAAGACCGTAAAAGAAATTCAAAGTTTTATTGGATTCGCGAACTTCTATAGGAGGTTCATTCAAAACTTCTCCAAAAAGTTAATACCCATCACCAGACTATTGAAGAAGACGGTTCAATTTGAGTGGACCAAGGAGGCAGAGGAGGCGTTCATTCAACTAAATAAGGACTTCACAACAGCGCCGATTTTACTTCACCCAGATCCCACTGAGCCTTTCTTTGTAGAAACTGATGCTTCCAATTTGGCTCTGGGAGGAGTATTGTCTCAAAGGCATAAATCTACAGGACAGTTGCATCCGGTTGCCTTCCGCTCCAGAAAATTGACAGCAGCAGAGATAAATTATACCATAACGGAAAAAGAGTTATTAGCCATCAAGGATGCTTTTAAAGATTGGAGACAATATTTGATGGGTGCAAGGCATGTGGTCACGGTGTATACTGATCATAGGAATTTAAAAATGTTGAAGTCTGCCAGAACGTTAACACCTAGGCAATTGAGATGGTCATTGTATTTTGCAGATTATGATTTCGTCACAACTTATCGTCCTGGATTGCAAAACGGTAAGGCAGACGCCCTATCCAGGTTGGGTACAGAAGGAGTCCTGGAAGAAGTTATGGATCAGGCTATCATCCCAGCGGGAAGGGTGATTGGAGCAGTTCTGCAAGAGTCCCTAGTGAAAGAGGATGCAAATGCGATGACCTTGGAAGAAACCACAGACTGGTTGAAAGGTGATTCCAGACGAGAAATTCGAGGAGGATTACCATATCACGATGGAGCACTATACTTACACACGCCAGAAATGCAACAAAAAGCCTTAAGAGAATGTCATGATAGCATTTTGGCAGGTCATAAAGGCATTACCAAGACGGAAGAATTGGTGAGACGACGCTTCTGGTGGCCAGATGTGATCAAAGATGTACGCCAGTATGTAGCCACATGTGAGATCTGCGCTAGGGGAAAATCGGAGAGGCAAGCGCCCCAAGGGTTATTGCGACCCTTACCCACACCACCTTATCCCTGGCATACAGTTACCTTAGATCTAATTGTAGATTTGCGATCGAGTCAGGGGTTTGATACGATATTGGTTTGTGTGGATGCTTTTACCAAGATGGCCCATTTTGTGCCATTAAAAGGTTTACCCACAGCCAAAACTCTGGCACACACCTTCAGCCAAAGTATAGTCCGAGCACATGGTATTCCAAAGGTTTTAGTTTCAGACAGGGGTTCTCAATTTTTATCCCATTTTTGGAAGGCCTTCACCAAAAAATTGAATATTGAAATTAGATATTCCACCAGTTATCATCCTAAATCTGATGGGCAGACGGAACGTGCCAATCAAGAGTTGGAACAGTATCTGAGACTGTGTTTATTAGATCTAGAGGGGGATTGGCCAGATTACCTGTGGGCAGCAGAGTTTGCACATAATAACGCTAGAAACGTTTCCACTGGGTATTCCCCTTTCTATTTGCATTCGGGTAGGCATCCCCATCAATCATTAAGTTTCCAGGAAGTGGATGTTCCAGCAGTCACAGATTTAGTTGATCACATGACACGAGTGCATAGTCTGGCCACAGAAAACTTAACCAAAGCTAAAGAGAGTTATAAACACTATGCAGATAAAAAGAGAAGAAGGGAACCTGAGTTACAGGAAGGAGATAAAGTTTGGTTGAACACAAAGAATTTGAAACTAAAGGGAGTCAGGAAGTTTCAGCCAAGGTTTATTGGTCCTTATCAAATAGACAAGAAATTGAGTGCCTTAAACTATCAGTTAAAGTTGCCCAAAGGTTTGCGCATACATCCAGTGTTTCACGTTTCTCTATTAAAAAAGACATTGAGTGGTGTACGAATCAACAAACCCCCAAAGCCAATTCAAACAGAGAAAGGGGAGGAGTTTGAAGTACAACAGATATTAGATTCCAAGTTTCAGAAGGGAAAATTGTACTATCTGTTGGATTGGAGAGGTTATGGCCCTGAGGAAAGATCTTGGGTATTATCTTCAGATGTCCATGCCCCTCGTTTAATTATGGAATTTCACAGTAAATTTCCAAAAAAGCCCAAGCAGAAAGGAAACTCTTTGAGGGAGGGTACTGTCAGGATTGTCAAACCTCGAGTCAAGAAAATGCTGTTGGTGAACTCTGTATTGGTCAAGAAAACTGGAAGAATCAGGAAAGCTAAGAGCCTACGTAAAACGCTGGCAAATACTAAAGCTAAGATGGCCGCCAGAAGTTTCCAGTTAGGACAGCGGGTTAGCGCTCTAGCGCTCACTCGCAATCTGGAAGATCCAGGTGAAGCGCCCGTGCTGTGGCGCACTTCACCTGAGTTCTGAGGAAGAGTAGGTTGCTAAGGAGCGTCGCGAAGATAGACAGGGAAACTTCGCCGCGCACTGCAACACTGTATCGCCTGTTCCGGAATCCCTGTGTAGGTCGTCTGAGGAGAGCCATAGCCGTTCTGTGAGGAACGTTGTCGTCGGAGTAACGCGGTAAGACTGTTCCGTGTGAAGCATAAAAGGCATGCGCTAAGAGGAAAACACGAAGTGTTTGTCAGCAGTCACGCGCATGTTTGAGAGAAAACACTGAGAGCTTAAAACTAGTTATTTGGAGTAGAGCAAGCACTAGTAAAACATTTAAGTGCAGCAGACTAACTAGAAGATTTACTTTAGTCACTGAAAGGATACAATGAGTTAATACCAGCGGAAAAGATAAGAAAACTCACTGAGAAGAAACCTCGAACAATCACATAACATACAAAAGGTTAAAGACTGTAGAGATAGAAAAAGATGTTATGTAATTCCTCAAAATAGGAAAAGGTGAAGCAAGACTGAAAAGATACTCACAACACAGAATCCCTTGTAACGCCCAGCTGTATTCGTAATTGGTGAGGAACCAGTAAATAAGAGTAGAATTGAGGAAGAGAGAAATCCAACACAGAATTAACACTCTTTTAAACTTTAGTTACAGCACATTGAAGCAAGAAAAAAGAAAACTATCAGAAGAGAGGCAAGGGTCACACACTGACAGGGTAGGTCATAAGGAGATTAGTACAATAGGAAGAATAGCAGATAGATATAGGACTAATAGTGTCATCTTATTTTACAGTCACAAAGATCTTGCGCTAGCCAGAAGAAGACAGAAGGAAGATACAGAAGCGAGTGCAGAATTAGCAGCTGTGTGGTCGTCTCTTCTCTGTCCCATCTCCTTTCCCCCCTTTGGGTTTGTTTGGCACCAGTGCAGTTACGTGTCGGTGCCGGAGAACCTGGGTGGGGCATTGGGAACTTGCGACGTTCTGCTCCTGTGCATAGAATCGAGTCTGGGTCTGACACTCCCATAGGACCAATGACGTGTCAACCGAGCCCTGGTTTTCTTCGAAGTAGAGTTTGGACCCTTCCCTCAACTTGCCCACTATGGAATCGTCCCTAAGGCGCCACGGGTCTATCCTGGGAAAAGCCAATCGGTCGAATGTCAGCCCCTGGAGAGTGACCCCCACCGGCGAGTGGTCCGAGATACCCCAGGCCATGACACAGGGACTCACGAAGTTCGCCAGCTGCTCCCCCGGCACAAAGAGATGGTCTAGCCTGGAGAAAGATCCATGCCTGGCCGAATAAAAGGTATATTGCCTGAGGGAGGGGTTGTGGACACGCCACACGTCCCGAAGCCCCAGCGACATGACAAAACCCCCCAAGCCCAACTCCCCCCTATTGCCCTGCCTCTCCCCAGAGCGGTCCAGATCCGCGTCCATGACTGCATTCATGTCCCCCCCTAGAACTAGAGTACCCCGGGGTAGATCTGCAATGTGGGTCCCCAACTTGACGTACGTCTGTGAGTGCAACCCCGGCGGGATATAACAGGAACTCAACACTATTGTACGCCCCTCCCAGCTGAACGCCACCGCCGCCAGACAGCCGATTTACTACATTTTTTAAACTATTTATTTTTAGATATTTTTTTTTTATTACATTATTATTACATTATACATTTCAATACAAAATATACTTTCTCAGAATGAAATACTTTAGTTTAAATACTTTGCAAATAGGCAATAGAATTTTAAGTACAGTAGTTACAGTTGTTGCAATGGGCAACACAATTTCAAACACAATGCAACATTGAGCTCAATGTGAATTTCTAGTCAAATGCAATTAGTTACTTTAAGGATTACTTTTCTAACCACAGGACTGGATCCTAGATTTTGTCCTTGGACATCTCCTGTAAACAGTTGAGTAAAAGCGTTTTGGTTACAGTAGTGATTTTTAAGGAATATTATTGTATTTTAAAAGTTGACAATTTTTTCACAATGTTATCCTATGGCAGAAAATTCACTTAGCAGGTAAGTAGTGTTATCGTTAGTTTTTCTTACTAAGTGGTGGATCCTGGATCCAGCACTGGTGCATCTCCTGTAAACAGTTGAAAGAATGTGTTTAGGTCATACAGACGATTTTTTAGGAATATTTTTAGTTTGTGAAAATAGACACAGAAACTTTTCTGCTGAAAACCAGACAATGGATTCCTATGGAAGGAAATACAAGTTACTGGTAAGTACGGTTAGAATTACTTTTCAGGGTCAGTGCTGGGCTAAAAGATGCAGCACTGGGTTCTCTCTTGATAACAGGTGAGTAAATCGGAATTCATAGTTCGGCTGATTTTAGAGGAATATTTGTACAATGTGAAGGAAGGGGGCGTGCCTAAGGTGACGTGTGCAAACACGCCCTGTGATGCGTTTTAAGTTGGGGAATTAATTCCTCTCCTATCCTGCGGTCCCCTGGGGCCCAACTAGCCCACCAGGTACCTCCAGTATGCGTCAGGGAGCTGCGTTGCAGGGAGGTGTTCAGAGGCCACGCCCCTTTTCGGCCGAAATTCGCGCTGGGTGCGCGAATCTCGCCAATCTTTTTTTTTAAAAAAAAAAGCTTTTTTGGGCCCTGGGGGTCCTTTTGGGACCCCCTGAGCAGGCCTAGGGGGTCAGGGTGTTTCTACCCTGCCTCCTTTTTGCGTTTTTTCATGTTTCTTTTGCTGATTTCTTGTGCCTCGGTTCTACCGAGGCACAAGATGGCTGCCAACACTTCCTGATTTGGAGTATTGATAGCCAATTAAAATACAGCTCGTGCACGGCAGGGTGCGTTTAGGCTGCGCTTAGCATATGCGAACCCTCGGAGGCCATAGATATATATGTACTTTTAAATGTCATTTTCTCAGGAACTACTGAACGGATTTACGCCATTCATGCAAAAGGCACGAGTCTGAACTAAGGACTACCTCTTTGCCAAATTTGGTGTAATTCTGTTCAGCAGTTCGGGCTGTAGCTGCGGCTAAAGGTCCTATGGGAAATTGCATGGGGAAAACGCATTTTGGGACCCCCTTTTTTCTCGGCCCCCGCTTGACAAATCACCGTGAAACTTTTCAGGATAGGAGCGGACCAGAGCTGGCCAAAAGTTTTGAAAATTTCGCGAAGATTCGTCAATCGGCGCCAAAGTTATTCCAAATAGAATGTTGCGGACCGCCAGTAGGTAATATATATATATGTGTAGTAAAAAACAAAAAACTATTAATCAATTTACATATTTACTATTCAATAAAATAATTACTTATCAATTAATAAATAATTATTATTAATTTCTTAATGAATTCATTAATTAACTTCCCACCCTGCCCTCCTACAAACTGAGTAGCCCACACCTAAAATATAACTCAAAAAATAATTGTTGCATAATTTACATATTTAAAATCAATTAAATTCTTAATTAACTATTAATACTTAATTGTTAGTTGTTAATCAACACCTAGTGGCCCACAACTAAAATGTAATTAAAGCAAATAAGTATTCCATAATTTAAGTATTTAATATTGAATTAAATAAACAATCTACAGCTAATAATAAATAATAATTAATCATTACTTAATTAACTTCCCAACCCATACCCCTACAAAGCTAGCATTCTGCAACAAAAATATTGTTCAAATAAATCATTTTCCATATTTTACATAGTTAAAAATTAAACAATTATTTAAACAGTGTTAATAAATTGTTCATAAATTATGACTTAAAGAACTTCCCATCCTAGACCCCTATACACCTAACACCTCGCAACTATAATATCAGCAACATAAATAAGTATGCCTAAAAATGACATCAGTAAACACTAATTAAATAACTAAGGGGCTGATTCTGACTTTTGCGGTCAGACCTCCGTGCTAGTGTCAGTGGCAGTCTGACCGCTGCATCCCCTCAGTCTGACTGCCAGATTAGAAGTTTAACCGCTCAGACAGCCACAAGACCACTGCCACTGACAGGATCATGAATCCCACTGTGGCAGTGGTGTCAGGCGGCAGTGCAGAGACAGGCAACCCTGTTGGGATTCCAAGTTGCATTTCGACAAGCATGTTTATGGTGGGAAACCCACCATGGATAGTCTGTTTGAAAGACATGCTGGGGACCCCAAACAGGGCCCCTGGGCATTGTTGCCCATTTTAAAGTGTTGCACACAGTGCACCAACATGCTGGAGGTGCTGCCACAGCTGCAGGAAATGCTACAGGCTCTTCCTGTGAGCCTTGCATTCTCTCACCATGGCACCGCAGCTGCAAGATCGCCACAGCGGCGAACATGTCAAAATATGGTAATCGGAATGCTGCCGGCTTGACGTGGTCTCCTGACTGCCGACACTATAACCTTGTGGTCCAACTGCCAGGGTCGTAATTAGGCCCTAAGTAACTATTACTAATTAATTGTTAATTATATATTACTTAATTATCTTACCACCGTTTACCCCTACAAATCTAATGACATCTAATGAAAATAAATTAATAATACATAAGTTGCATAGTAACTATCACTCATATAATTAAATAATATTTATGAAATAATGTATAATTAATTATTTACTAATTAACTTCTTAACCTATACCCATATAAATCAAACACCCACTACAACTATTTACATTCTATAAAAAACTAAATAACAAAATTAAAATCACTTAAAGTTATATTAAAAAAAGAACATTTATATAAACAATAGTAGCACTTAAAATTAACATATCGGCTAAAACACATTCAAATAATTAAAAAACGATATGCTAACCACTATATTATTGAAAATGATTTTAAAAACATTGGTAATATTTAAAACAATATAACCTACCTCAAAAACAATATTCTTGTCACCGATATTTTGTGCAACACGATATTTGGGTATCACAATATTTATTTTCTGATGTTTCTGTCTCCCGATACTTTTACATCGATATTCTGTTCAAACACTCTTGATGGAGATGAGGCATCCATAATCATGCAAGAGTGAACCACAAATAGTCACTAAATTAATATGTGCTTAACCTTCTGGTAGAGTGCAGAAAAGCAGTCAGGCTTAATTTAGAGGTAAGGTGTAAAGTATTGATGCAGCACTTTAACAGTAATAGAGTGAAAATATAACACAAGAAAACACCCACAACAATTTAGAAAAATAGAGCAATATATAATAAATTATTTGACATCAAAATGACAAAACTCCAGTTAGTAGAACTGGAGATATGCAATTTTAAATGTTTCAGGTGTGTTTGGTGCCTAAAAGCATTAAAGCTCCACTTGCAGGTATCTGTTTGTGCGAGGCCAAGTGAAAATAACAAGTACTGGAAGACAGCAATTGAGCACAGGCTGGATACTGAACCATGTGAGTCCTGCTGAAAAATTACTTTAGTAAGTCTGGTGCAAAGAGTTCCCTTTGCAGTGGAGGAGGCCGCGAGCAGCAGGAAAGTTTCACAAATGGTCATCGCTGTAGCACAAAGAGTAAGTCGGATGTCTGAAATGGTCATCACTGTAGTATGACGTTCCTGTCGGGTGTCGCATACGGTCGTTGATGGAGATTCGTTTTAGTGGTCATTTTGGGCTGTCAATGTCATAGCAGATCTCACTTTTCTGTCTGTCGATAAAGGTCGGTGTATCTTAAAGAGTTGGATCCACCAGATCTTCGCATTGGCGCTCAATGCGGGCAGCAAGATCTGCCCACTAACAGGCCAATTTGCATTCGAGTAGAGCCCAAAACGTCAGGATTTCTTATTTTCTTTCAGCTCAACTGACACCACACCAAGAGACTATACCTGGGAGACATCTCTTAGGGGTCAAGGCCTCACTCCAGCAGAAGCCAGCAGAGCTCAGGCAGGCCCAGGTGCAAGTCCAGGCCGGCCCATGCAGGTCCAGTTGTAGCAGGTCAGCTGGGCAGTTGTAGAGAGGCCTCTGGCTCTTCTTATGTCCCTGTAGCTCAGACTAGGAGATCAGTGAGCTGACCCTTGAAGTGACTTCAGTCTGGGATGAAGGGTGCAGGTCCAGTAATCCTTCCCAGAAAGCACAGCTGGCCTCAAGCCGCAGGTGAGCAGGGCGTCATTATTCTGTATTATCCCCCTGACCTGGGTGACGACGTATAGCACAGTGTCAAATGCTGTGACCAAATTGATCAATAGGCACTGGAGAATCTTACAGACCAATAACAGGAAATAGGAGAAACCCCTCTTTTCAAGTTCAAGTTTATTTTATTGTTTGATTAATAAAAATCATTACAATCTTCGAACAGCTTTAAAATTACGAGTTTTAAAACAATAAAAAGAAAAAAGTAAATGTTCTGTTTTTAGTAAAAAGACAACACTGATCATATTTCGTCCAATATAGTGTCTTGTTAAGTTCATTTACAAGGTTTTAGTAATGTCCTTTCTGCCACTGCGGACTTCCCGCCTTGATCCATTCCTTGTACTAGACCTTAGGAGCCATTTGTCTGTTGACTTTCTAGTAGCAGTTTTGTTACCTTGGTCATAAATTTAATTCCCCGACATGCCAAGATGGAGGAAGTGCCTCCTAGCCAGCTTATTACTGCTTGCCGGCAAGTGCGGATCTTTAACGTGATAAAGATGGCCCGTAGGTATCGTCTTCTTAAAGCTAGTAAAGCTGGACATGCACATAACAAGTGCATCAAAGTTTCCTTCTGGTATCCCCTCTTCTCATTTAAAAGAGCAAGAAGTCTGAGGGACTCCTTGGTGCCCACTCGCCCCAGAATAACAGACTGCGACCGCAACCCCTCGGTCCTAAATTCGTCGGGACTCCCCGGTGTGACAGGACACTACCCCTGTGGGAATTGCAGCGTCTGCCACTTGACATCCCCTACAAAACACTTTGACCTTGAGCCTAACAAAACCTGGACGTAGAGATCTCATACAAACTGCAATTCCATGAACGTGGTATATCTGATTACATACCCCTGTGACCTCAGATATCTGGGTATGACCAGCAAGAAAGTGAAGCAGCGTATCTGCGAGCATAGAAGTAACATCAGCTGCAAAAAGAACACAACTTGCATGACGGAGCACTTTCTGCAGAATACTCATACCACCAATGACCTCAAATGAACTGTAATCATACAGATCAAATCAAGCACCAACACCGCTAAACTCCTGTTTGAAAAAGAACAGCGTTGGATTTATTGACTGTCCATGCCCAAACAGCAATATCCCTTGGAATTTTGTCATGCGAAAGTAATTAGCCTCTTTTTCAGGCTCCATAATGATAGGAGCTTTCTAGGTCACTGACTGAGCCCCAATAGGGACCACAAAATGATTGTTACTAAAAACACACTCTATGGGCAATATATGCGAGCAGCCTTCAGGGACTCTTCCATATCCACAGGGTTCCAGATCGGGTTAGAACCAGGTGTCGAGCGGGCGCTTGGTCTTGGAATTGTTAATATGAAACGGAATGCTCCCACCTTGAGGTATTTCCTTTGCCTAGAGGTTTCGCTTTTGCCTAACATACTACTTTATCATTATCACAGTGTGTGACAACAGACCAACACCCCTGCTAGGATCCATGGGGTAGGAATCTTCTACAGCCCCTGTAAGCCTGTTTCTCGTTTCTCCCCCTTGTTTAATAATGTGCGATCCTCACTTAAATGATTTAGTCATGGTTTATAAATTTCCCTCCTCATCATAATGAGATTGTCAATACCGGCAACACGTAATTTACGAGTTGCTGATGGATCCTTAATATAGCACAGTGCACTGAATAAATTACTGAATTCACACAAACCTTGGGATACACACTATCTCTGAGTTGAGTAAATGGATAGTGCTAATACCGATGCACTTCTCTATGATCACAATAGGCACGATAGCCGGATGAGTACACGGATGAATAGCACGTATGGCAACTTGAGTATCATTGAATTTTGTGTGTAACGGCGCTGCATTCAGCTCACAAGATGACACGGATACTTTGATATGTGCTTTCTCTTTCAGATTTTAGTTTTTCTTCAGACAACACTGAAAGTCATAGAAACCGTAAGTTAACTGTAACTTCTGCCTCTGGTGAGGGTGCACCTTAGCGTGTGCACACCCCAGTGGCATACTTGGTCCTGATGGAAGCCTCCCAAATTGCGTAAGGAGGCTGAAACATGTAGACCGGCCATCACTCATTCACCTAGCATGTTACTGGTCAATTTGACCAACTAAAGCATCCGTTATCACCACCTTTTAACCTTACCTTACTTTTACAGTATTACATTTGTTTTGGGATAAGTAAAGGTAATTTTAACCTTCACGGTGTGATTTTTCACTTCCTGCAAAGTCCAAAATATACCTGCTCTGCTGTAATCAGGCATCGTAGCACACCCGAGAGGCATTCGCCCCTTCGGGTGGGAACCCTATGATGAAGCATGTCACCAACTAGGTTGGTGAGTGAGGGTTCTTCTTAAAAAACTCTGTGACTTCTCAGGTAATGCTTATCATTTGGAATCACTCTTTCTTTGTTTATTGATTGACTACAAGGGGACTAAGGGTGGCTTCACCATAATTCCCTTTCTGTCTCTGTGTTCATACTATTGATAATTAGCACCAAATCCCTTATGGCTAAATACTAGTGTACCTTTTCCATAGACTATCATTGCTGCTTTGCACTTTTTGGCACTATTTTCTATTATATCTTTAAAAATATATCCCTGATTTGCCTTATTGTATTTTTCTTGCTTTGGTATTATATTGATTATTAATGTTTCTCTATTTGGATTAATTGAAGTGGGACTTTTACTGTGTTGTGTCTTTGACCTTTTAAATCTTTTGGTCCCTCTAAATGTTTTACACATTTTATTTCAATTAAGCCTATCTGCTTTGTGCTATAGCTACCATAGTCTAGAGCTCAGGTTTATAATATTGAATCATTTGACTAGCCCTGTCAGGTTGATTACTTTATTAATTGTGGTAGACTACAATCCACCCCAATTAATAATTATCTTTCTGACAAAATGTATAATGGAAAAAATATGCAATAAAATATATATAATACATTCCCAATATATGACTACAGTCTAGACCAAACTCCCAGCCTCACATTGGTGTATAAGCCTCAGGTTTCTCTCCAGATAGGTTTGCTCTGCAATAAACTAATACATATGTAACTAGAAGGGGTGTTTCTAGTGGAAATTTCTGATGATGCACAGCTGAAACCTAGCAGCAATGGAGCAATGGTAATAAAACTGATGATGCATGAAAGGGTTCAATTCTACTACTATGCTCCTAGTGAAATGGAAAGGTGTTAGGATGATAATACGATTAATATAAAATGCACAGGAGCTTATATTTAGTTGCACCTGCCCCACCAAACTTGTTGTTCTGTACCTCCTTTGGAGGTGGCAGAGCCACAAGGTTTCTACAGGCGATGCCTCAGCTGACTCCTCAAGAGGAAACCATTGAACTTGCAGGCCATCCGCGATAGAGCTGCCAAGTCAGAGTGACAATAATGCCTTTCGCTTTGAGACGCATGGCGATTCTGGGCAGAGAAATCAAACATTGACGCCAATGGACAGAAAGAAAACTACCTGTGCGTCAGTGCCATGTCTTTTTCATTAAAAATCTCTCACATTAGGAGTTTGTTCTTAAAAAACAAAAAGGTTTGCAATGCAGGATCAAAGCAACATGGCACCCACTCAGCAAACCTGCCCCTGCACGGGCAGTTGTTCTGAAGACAGTGAGATCCCTGCGGAGATCTCCCATTAGGGTAGGGCATACATCATTGGGGAGTAGGGACCATGGATTTAGTTGACTATTACAGTCTAATAGGCACCTGATAGAAAACAGTGAAACACTATTCAGAGACACACAACAGAACTGATGACTATCTCAATTGTTTTTTATCAATGATTTGTGTTTATCAACCTTTTCAAGTTCATTTTGTATGCAAGAATCAATTACAGTTTATCCAAACTATCCATACTTTAAATTCCAAATGTATTCTCTAGCCATTCATTTGTTTGTTGTGTGAGAAAGCAGCACTGAATGAAGGTGCGTGAATACGTAATTTTAGCAGCACTGAACAACGTAAGAGATTTTACTGTTTTAGACTCATGAAAAGTAAAGCCATTCTAGTCTTGTATATAACAATGCTGAGAAACTCTAACGATCTTTCAATCATTCTTTCTTCTTCGGTTCAGGGTGACCTGCTAGAAAAAATATTTTGCATAATGCAATCTGCAGCCTGTCAGTAGTAATGAAAACTGTCTGGAACCAGTCATATTCTTTTAAAGTTAGTGTTTGGTTAATATTCATTTCATTGGGAAACTTCACAAACAGTTCTGACTGTGGAGTCTCACAAAAAGCAGGATTTAAAACACAAACTAAATATAAACTGCATAAAACTCATAAAGTCGAGGCCTTCTAGTGTCATGAATCCTTCATGCATGCAGCAAATCATAACTGTACAGCCATGGACTGAAACTACAATATATATGTTTTACATCTAGCAAATACCTCAAAAGAAGAGAATATAATAAAGATTTCCTTGTGTATGTAGGATCAAGTACCTAAGTGAGCCAGGGGCTTTGAAGGCTGAGTCCAGATTAATACAAAAAAAGCAAGAGATTTAAGAACAAAAACTATACCTGCCTGTTTTTACATGCCGCAGCTGCAAACAACATCACTAGAAATCTTGTTTGTTACGTTGAGATGAAATGACTCTGACGATGCAGTTGTTACCATTGGTGTCTACGCCTGAGTCAAGGCAAGGCATTTACTTCATTAGAAGTTGCCTGGAGCTTTATCAATGAGGGTATACTGCTCCTGGCAAATATACCTGGCGAGGTGTTTCCTGAAACACACGACTCAGTTTCATTGAGTGTGCATTGCAACCAGAAAAAAAAAGTAGTCACTCAGCACGATGCAAACAGAGTTGTAGACCAGCACCCTCCTGCACAACAGGGAAGCAGATAATGCTTCTCCAATGATTGCCCTGCCCTGGGGTGCCCCTGTTGCCATTTACCACCTGCTCCAAGCAGATCTTAATTGCATTGGTAAAGGTCTCAGACACAAAAATGACCTGCTGAAAAAAGATCAAGCACATAAGGCCCTTCACAGGACCTGCCCCTCATACTTTCAGAATATCATTAAGTGGTATGATCCTTGCCGAAATCTTCAATTCACCACTGCCAATAGTGTAGCTTTACCCAGAATTAAAAAAGACCACTAGGGAGGTAGAAGTTTCTCCCACACCGCATGTAAATGGTGGAACACTCTGCCTGAGCATCTTAGGGCACAGCCCAGTCTTTCAGTTTTCAGAAAACAGCTAAAATCCTGGCTTTTCCCTCAAGTGACCAACTAGATCTCAGATTGACCTCTTTACTTGCTTTCAGGAGGCATCTCTAGACACCAGTGCCAACCTGTTTGGTATTCACACACTTTATTAAATGTTAAACTAAATAAATACGTTTTTCTGGGTCTACAGGTTATTCACCCTAAAATTGTAAGGCCCAGTCTTTGGTAGGCAGATGTTTGTCGACCTGGTGTCCCAGCATTAAATAACCAGCTATTCATAATGAGGCCCCAAGGGTTTTCATGGGTATGACCTGGGATAATGGTGCTCTATAAACTGTTAGATGAGTATATTGTTGCATACTGAATTTGGCTACTATTTGTCATTTACGATTCTATTTATGAATTTGTCTAGCACAGGGTTCTGTTTCAGATGTCTTAGGTGGCACCCATAGTTATATAAGCTGTTTCTTTTATGGATGTTTGTTAGATATTCTTAGGCCACACCTGTTTCAGGGCCCCTAGAAATTTCCATTCCTCTTAAAACACTGGCCTCAATGTTATGTAATCAGGAGGCTGTAAGACATCAGGGAGTTCTATAGCCATATAGAAACATAAGGTTACCTTTTTACCTAATTTATTTCCTATTACACTTGACCCCTCAAACTCTTTATTTCTAGGTAAACCAAGAAATACAAAATAAAATATCTAAACTCTATGTGTACCCTGTTAAATGCTGTAGAAAAATCAAATTTGCTCAAAATCTGTACACATCATTGCTGATAAATATTGACAAATGATAAGAGCACCAATCATCCTGAAATATGCAAAATGAACATTACTGAATTGTAAAACTATTACAATATACCACATTTCCTTATAAATTCACCCCAGTTCAATTTTCAAATATGGAAAATAAGTATTTTCCCAAATAAAGAATTACAATGTCATCTCAAGATGTTCATAATGTCTGTATTTTGGAAATGGAAAAGCAAGTCTTTTGACATTAGAATGTAGTCAATTATTGTTTGCAGTCTTGGCACAGAGGAAATATTTGCTGGAAGGTCATCCTGCTCTAATAAAGCTTTCCAATCCTTGCTGCCCCACCCATGGTGAGTTGGAATACTGAGACTTGGAATCCTGAGTTGTCAAAAGCAAATACAGGATGTAGGGCTTCTGGCTCATGGCTCAACGTTTTTGCCACAGAACTTCTCTTACTTGTGGAAGTGTAATTTAAGAACTCTGGGCCTGATTTAGAGTTTGGTGGACAAGGTTCTTCATTGCAACAGAGTACCCTGTCTGCCAAACTCTCATTCTGGCCACCCAATTTAAAATTGAGCAGACTGCCAAGTTTACTCTGATGGAGTGAAATTTACTCTGTTGGCATAAACCTTCTTCCGACAGTCCTAGGGAGTATAGGCCATCTGCCCTAGTTAGTGTGGACGGTCAGATGCCTTTTTATTTTAAACTGCCGGCAGCCACTGTGGATATTGTGGCGGTGAGAGACAGTAAAAATAAAAAATCACCCCCCACATCACAGGAGAAAGCTCTCATGGTGTAGGTATTATTTGTTTTTTCTTTTCCACTTTGGGAGTTTGTTTTATAAATGCAAAAAAACTTTACATTTTTGGTGGAAGTGTCCATTACCAATGACAGACATACACCAAACTTTCTAAATGGCTTTGTATTGAAATACAGTGAGACCATAGGGCCTGCAGTGAACTCTAAATTAGGTGAACATAGTAAAGGCAGAGTGGCAGAAGTATAGTCCTCCCCCACTCTAGCTACCTTTTACTCCCCAATCCAAAGTCTAAATTTGACAGCATGTAACCTAGTTGCTGACATTGTCTTCTGGTTTTATCTTAAATAAGTGTTTCTGTTACAATAGATTTCAGTCTTTGTGACAATGAAATGAAATGTATCACTCACCAATAGCCAACAGCAGCAGTCCCTCTTACCTTTAGTTAGTGAAAGAAACAGGTGTGAGCTTTATGCAGTGTTTAGCTGAAGGCTAGTCTAATGTCACAGGCCATCTGTAATACATAATTACAGGCAACCTGTAATATTTTATTGTTAGCAGAGAGGTTATGATTTAAGAGCTTGCATATAATATGAAAATCCGTTAAAATCCTTAGAAAAAGATTACACCATCTTATGCGTTATATATGAGCTGCTATTTCTAAAACCTATAATAAAAGGAAACAGCATGTTTCAGAGCTCTGTGCCATTGAGATGAATGAGACCCTATATATCTTTTAAAAGGATTTTATATATTAGCATATACAATTTAGAAAAAGTAAATGCACACAACATGCAAATGAAAGAAATCAGAGAAATGTACAAGTTCGGAATGTTCAAGATTATGGCTAAACATACCTTTTGAGGTCTCTTTTCTAATTAGGTATACAAGATATGTTCTGCAGAAACCGAGGCACTGAACTGATTTATGTCACTGATCTACCATTTGCTGCAACAGAATCTGACCTTAGGTTCTTGAGGTGATCCTCTCTTTCAGTATGACATCTCCAATAGTTGCCAGATTACACATTTCAGTTATTCCTTGCTCAAATTTAGGTACGTCTGTCAATATTGTCTTTTTCAGAGTTTAGTCTCTTGATCCAAAGCCTGGCCTCCCAATCTGTTTTTTGTTAGTTAATGAATCCCTGGGACCATTTGGGTTGTCAAGATGTTTTCCCTAGATCTGCATTGGATGGACACTTCAAGAACAAATGAAGAGGAGAGCCTCCTCTATCTAATTTGCAGTTCCTACTATTGTAGTCAGCTGACAGTTTAAATTTAGGCATCATAACTGGTATCAAATATGTCCTTATACAAATATTTCACTGCATGAAGCAATATTCAAGACCGCTTCCAAAATGTATGCTTTTCCTAGAGGTGATTAGATCATAATTTTCAGCTTTTCCTACCAATTCAAATTCTCTTGATGCAAAGATTTATACATTATTGAGGAAAGAAACCCACCTTTTGAATCTTTAAAGACTTTGCTATTATTAGCAAGCCATCTGCTTGTATCTTCTGCGATCTCATCTAAAAGGGATGTAGGGAATGTTAATCCAAGCATGCAAATACGTCTTCTCTTACTAGTCTTATGACAAGAACTAATTTTTATTTAGCGAAAGAAAGTAACTTCATTATGATTACGGTATTTTTGAGTTCGTAATCAGGGCATCAAACTTTATCTCTATGAAGCCTATTCACAAATTGCATTTTGTAGTACATTTGGTAGTACTACAATAGTGCTAATAACCTATTTTTGGAAGGTGGTTTATTAGTAGGTGCAGGTCGGTACCTACGCTGGTAATAACATCACAATCATAAATAAGGTCCATTCAAGTGTCAGTAAATTAATCCTTGCTCAACACTTGGTAGCTTGGCTGACGAGCAGTCAGGTTTAACTTAGGAGACAGGTATGTACAGCATTTAATATCAACAAAACAGTAAATAAGTAAGAAACAAAACACAATAATAATCCAACATCAATTTATAAAAATAGAGTTTATTCTTATCTTTAAAATGACACTAAAATGACAAACATACAATGTAGCAAAATGGAGATATGAATTTTGAAAGATTAAATGCAAAAATTTGCTTTCTAGTGCCTAAAAGTGAAAACCGTTAACCGCAGCTCTCTGGTCATGCTGGATTGGGACAGAGCAACGTTTCAGGTCAATTGCAGTGGAGAACATGTCGGCTATAATGAGCGGTAGGGCCCAGTCAAGTTTTTGCCTTTGTTCCAAGTCACTTGTTTGGAGCTTTTTCTCTCAACGTCAAGTGGTTGCCTTTGGCAATCCGGCTTTGAGTTTGACGACAGCACCCCATTACAGCGCAATGCCTCAATGAGTCCTAGAGGCTTTTATTTTCCTCATGCATGTCCAAGACCTCCGGAACTTCCAGAGGGTCAAACCTGTCAGTCAGGGTGAGTTGCGTTTGACTCTCGCCGTCGATGCCACTGGACTTATTGAGAATTTTCCCAAAAGTTGTCCAAAAGTTATCAAACTTCCAGAACTTCTTCTAGACGGTCTCTTCATGGTCTTTGAGGGTCCACAACACCATCCAAGGGTCCAGAAGCACTGATTTGCCTCTTGGGGGTCTGGGACTGCAATTCCCACAATGCACCTGGCAAAATCCAATAAAGTCCAGGTGAAGCTGGGCACCTGGGCTTGTTCTTGTTGGAGATGTTGTAGGTGATTTTTTTACAGCACTTTTCTTCCTGTTGCTGATCAGGGCATCCACTCCTTCATTTTTGAAGTAAAAAAAGTTCTCTTTTGTGAAGCCTTGAGTGTGCAACAGATAAAGTCCTTGTAAGCACAGTTCTCTCTTTGTGCAGACCAAGGATCCAGCAGTGCAGTTCTTCTTCTGATCTCTTCAAGGAGGGATCTGAGGTGCTGTACAGGTCTCCCATATATACTGCAGTTTCTGGGAAGACCAGAGGGGGTACCCCTGAGCAATGGGGTTCAAGTTACCACCCTCTGTGATGACAACTGGCTTAGAAGTGTGGCATATTTTTGTTCCAGAATGCACATCTTAGTCCAAATCAAAATGGAGGAAATCTCTACTGGAGGTTCGAATCTGGCTAATGCAAACCACAGATATGGCTACCTTTTTCCCACACTCTGCGTTTAGCTCCTCTCCTAATTGAATTAGAGGTGCTCCCATCTGGCTAGGGGTGGGCCTGGTTCCTGTATTATCTGAGCTTCTTGCTTTGAAGATTAGTTTGGCTACCCATCCCCCCTCCTGTTCTGGCATCTGCATGTAGCAGATCTCTTCCCACCAGATAGTCTCTTTGTTTCAGCCCAGGCCACTTCACACCTTATCACTAATAGCATAGCTCAGTCTGTCAAAAGCTAGCAAATCAAATGAGGTTGCAATAGGGCTGCTTTATGTAACTTCAGGAAAACAAGTTCCAAAATGACTTTCCTGCAATAGGTATAATAAATCATTCCTTGGAAAGTTGTTGGATTTATTGTAACTATTATTGTGCTACTTTGAATTATTGTTCTAGCTCACTCCTGTCAAAAATTAGACTTTGTTAAGGTTTAAGGGAGTCTTTGAAAGTTGGCCTATGGAGCTAAAACACTACAAAATAATTTTTTTAAATTGGCAGTTTTTCCCTCACCAGGGCATATGAAACATCCTTTATAATGTACATGCTTTTTTTAATATGGCACCCTACCCTTGGGGGACCCAGGGTAGACCTCGGGGTGACCTAAATGTAAAAAAGGTAGTTTGAGACTTTGGAAGTACTTTTAATTCAAATATCATATTTGGACCAGGGCCTGATTTATATCTTTGCGGGGTGGGTCCCGCCATCACTTTTTTGGCAGTCTTCCTGCTTGACTAGGTCCGCCCACCCTATTCGGATGTTGCCGATACCCTAAACCACCACGGTCCTACTGACTACGCCGGGATTCCTGGACTGCATCGACGGAGGCAGTTGCTGAAACAGCTGGCAACAGAACTCCAGGTAAGATTCCAGCTGATCTGATTATGATGGATCTTCCTGCCGGCCCAACTGTGGTATGAACACCTCCCACTTTGAGGTGGTGGAATGGAAGGAGAGGAGGCAGAAACATACCAATTTCCTGCTTCCTGCTTTTTTTTCTAAACAAATTGTATTTGGTATTTCCTGTGACGTGTGGGTGTGAGCCCTACATATATCCATAAGAAAGCATTATTTAACAGAGACACCGTCATTTCACATTTCATGGAAAGCCTGCAAACATGCAGGACAATCAACAACAACAGTATGCAGACAGACCCAGATTCAACCAAACAAAACCCCAGGATAAAAATATAGGGAGACAGCGAAGCCCAACGTAGAGCATAGGAGAACCAGGCACGTGCGCCTACTGAGGTATGGCATTCAAGGGTCTTCTGATGGTAAGGGGGGAGCTCAATCCCACGGTACGTTGCCCAGCGGGTCCAAATTTTACGGTGCTTCTGGGGGCAGTCGTATGCCAAAAACACGGCTATTTTCGCACCCATGCATCTATCTAGTTCTTCATTCCACTTGCCCAGAGTTGGGGGGATGTCCCTTCCCATAGCTGTGCTATTTCACGTTTAGCGATGGTGGGATCCAGAAAGAGTAGGTGTTGCTTATATCTATTGCCCCCCAATCCCATCAGTGCTATGTAAAAGAAAAAGACGTGGGTCGTGTGGAAGTTCCCATGCCAACACAGTGCTGAGGCACGAGGAGACCCTGCGCCAGAAGGGCTGCAGTGCAGAACACCCCCAGACTGTATGGAGAAATGTCCCTTCTTCTTGTTCACATCCCAGGCATGTAGGGGATTGAATTACGCCCATTGCCCAAAGTCTGTTTCGGGTATAGTATGCACGGTGCAGGTATTTAAATTGTGTAAGTCGATACCGTGTAGAAACCGCCGCACTTCGGGGGCTAGCTATGGCCTCCGCCCAGTCATCGTTCGTTAGATCTGGAATATCTTCTTGCCATGCACGTCTGGTCCTGTCTAGGGTAGTCTGTGTGTGCGTCGTCAGTGTTTGATATGTTTGTCTGGTTTTATGTAGGTCAAGGTCGCCCATTAGGAGGCGTCCTTTTGAGGGGATGGAACTCTGGCAGAGACTCTAGGGCCTGGATCACGGGGGTCACGGCATGGCGGAATTGAAGGTATTTAAAGAACTGGGACTTATGCAGTTGGAAGTCGCTTTGGAGTTGCTGAAATGATTTCAATGTGGTGCCCCTCATTACGTCCCCTAGGTCGAGATTCCCACCATGTCCCACCCACAGAATCCGGGTAGGTCGGCCACAGGATGGAGGTATGTGTCATGCCACAATGGGGTCATGTGAGTTAGGGTCCCGCTCCATCCCAACCGCCAGGCGGTAGACAGCCAAAGCTGGATCACTACTTGGCCAGCCGAGGGCGGCGACTCCAGGGAATGAGAACTGTATAGTAGCTGGAGGAGAGGGGTCTTGTCCATGGCGGCATGTTCAAGCGCAAATGCTGGATCAGATGGGGAGTTGTACCACCATTCATTAATTATTAAGATGTGGGCGGCGACATAATATGCATAGACGTCAGCTGCAGCAATTCCACCACAGTACGTGGACTGTGTGCAGGTGTGGAGCGCCACTCTAATCACACCGCCTTTCCAGAGGAATTTATTGAGGAAGGCAATCACTTACGCGAACCAGGATCAGGGAATCTTATAAGGGAAGTTTTGCAATTTGTATAAAATTCGGGGCAATGAAACCATCTTAAAAATTGGAGACCTGCCGTATAATGATAGCAGAAGGGAAGACCAGATTTCGGTTTCATTAGTAAGACTTGCTAGCAATGGACTGATATTGGACGTCCAAGAAATTTTGGGGCATGGCGATATAAAGATTCCCAGATACTTGAAACCCTCGGTTGCGTGTGCCAGCTGCGTCGCCCAGGTGCCACGAATCTGGTTGTAGCAGACTGGGAAGAGTACCAATTTAGCAGGGTTAGTGTGAAGACCGGTAGTGTCCCTGAACACTCTTGATTTTTAGGATGGGTGGTCTTGAAAAACACGGGTCTGTCATGAAGAAGAGGACGTCGTCCGCGTATAGTGCGATACGGTCTGAATGTGATCGGGACCACTCAAAGCCTCTAAGTACCAGGCCGCCAAGTGTTCTACCGCCAAAGCGAATAGCAGCAGGGATAATGGACAGCCCTGTCTCGTGCCCCTATGAATAGAGAAAGGATCTGAGTGATGCCCAGCTATCCAGACTGAATCTGTAAGGTTAGTATAGAGAAGTCGGACGTATGCCATGAAACAAGGGCCGAAGATCACTGCTTCAAGTAGCTGGAACAGGTATACCAAATTTAGAAATCGAATGCTTTGTCTATGTCTGCCAAAAGGAGGGCAGCGGGGCATCCCAGTGTATGGGTCATCGCTGTGGTGTTGTGCACTCGTCGTATGTTGTGACGGGTAGCTCTCTGTGGCATGTAGCCCGACTGATGTGGATGGATTAAGTCCATCACATACGTCCGGAGGAGGTCCGTGAGAACCTTCCCCAGTAACTTAGGACTATTTCTGCATGTCTCCAGTCTCGGAGAAGAACACCCTGTTCATATGCGTCTTGAATGGCTGCGAGAAGGTGAGGACCTAGGACATTTATGTTTGGCCGCAGGAACTCCATGGGGTACCCATTTGGACCGGGGCCCCGCCCCGGACGAATGGCATGTATGGCCGTGGACAACTCCTCTAATGTGATTGGGGCTTCTAATTGGTCTTCTGCGTGGTCTGTGAGTCTACGCAGAGGTATATCCCTGAGAAATTCCGCTATCTGACCTGCGGAGAGGCGCTCTCGGTGGTCATATAGGGAGGAAAAGTGTTGAGCGAAGTCCCGTGCCACCTGGTCTGGTGAGGAGCAGAGACCCCCATCGGCAACCCGCAAGGTAGGCACCACAGCGGGGTATTTATCGGCTTGGCAGAGCTTATGAAGCATCGTGCTCGATTTATCTCCCCACTCATATATTTGGTGCTGTGAAGCTACCCAGATCTCCTTGGCCTCGCCAATTAGATATTGTTGTAGTTCCTGCTGCGTTTGCAGCAGATTGTGCCTGACCAATGGATCTGGGGCCTATTTGAGCTGTACCGTTAAGGACACCTGGCACGCCTCAAGTTCAGCCAGTTGTTTACGTAACTCACACTTTGCTTTGGTGCCGTAGCTAATTTCAACACCACGCACAGTGGGCTTCAGGGCCTCCCATAGTATACCCGTGGACGGGGCTGAGGCAACATTAGTGTCTAGAAATTCAACTAGTGCTAGAAGAGAGAAGCCCTCTGGCAATTCCCCCCAGAGTCTGGTGACCTTATCAACAAAAGTGGCTCCTAATGGAGGGGGGGCGTAGATACTGCCTAAGGTAATGTGTTCACCATACAATGTGCCCATGACCACCACATACCTGCCCCATCATCTGCCCAGATGCACTCACTCTGGAGGGGATCCTACGGTGTATAAGGATGTCGGTGCCACGCGATCCTCTGACGAATCCCAGCATGGTATATCTGATGAAACCCAAATCTAGCCAAACAGGGGACTTTTGTGCCCATAAGATGAGTCTCCTGCAGGAGCAGGACGCCTGCCCCATATCGCTTGGCCTGACGTAAGACCATACCATGCTTGATCTTGTTTAACAGGCCCTGACATTCCATGAAACTACCACAATGTCCCCAACGGGGATTGCACCTGTCTGCGACATCATCCTGCATCTCTAAAGACTGCATCAGGGTACTGTCTGGATCGAGATAAGAAGTCTGCATAATCTAAAATAATACAACTAAACTTCTAAAAAAAAAAACTTCCCCCCACTGAAACTTCCCGGAACTAGGAGCATCTGTGGCGGTGTAGGGTGCTCCGGGCCCCCACTCCAACTATACCCAACCCTCCCACAACACATTAACAATAGGGCATAGGAATGTCCTGCGTGCAGCTGCTCTACCGCTGAGCACCCACGCCAAGTTAGAGGACGTTAAACATCAATACAGTCTCAATGTGTGAAAGGTCCATGACTGGTGAGTAGTGTCCCTGGGGTATATCAATTCTTTTCAGGGATGGTGTTTGTGGCTGGAGGATCGCCTGTCGGAGCTGGAACGATGTTGCCGCTTTGATTTGGGCCTGCGTGGCCTGTTGCGCTGTGAACTTTAGGAGGAGTCCTAGTCTCGCGGCGGAGGAGTGTGCGGTTTCAGGTGTCGATGTTCATTGGTCCATGCAAAGACAGCCTCTGGAGAGTCGAAAAAGAAAGACTTGGAGTTATGTATGACGCGCATCCTGGCGGGGTATAGCAGCATATATTGCAGGTTGAGGTCTCGTAGCCTACGCTTGACGGCCACAAAGGACTGGCGTTGTTGTTGCACCAGGCGCGTGTAGTCAGGGAATATCATGATAGGTTTTGATTCGCATCGAAATTTGTCTTTGTTTGTCCTGGCGTATTGCAGGAGAGCGTCCCGGTTGGTGTAGTTTAGGAGTTTCGCGATCACTGGTCTGGGGCTTGTGCCCGGGGGCCACTTTTGTGTGAGCGCTTGCTGCTTCCTGCTTTTGTTTCATTCTTCTACTCCTTTGTCCAGGACCCCCCTTTGCTGCACCCACACCACCAGAATGCTAAGTCAGTTGTTGCCTGTATTGAAGGTAAGCCACTCATACAAATCTCCTATATATCATATGTGGGGCTTTCAATGGTGTGTAAATGTTGTGCGACCGCCATACAAAAAGTGACACAAAGGGATATTACACATTGCCTACTTATGTGTTGCATGATAACATTACACATATGTTGATAGACCGAACAATAAGTTGTACTTACCTATCTTCACTGCACCTGGACCTCACTCCGCTGTGAAACCGCCACTCACAGACTGCCAGCACAGCAGGAACATCTAAATCAGCTTGGCACAATCCTGCTGGTGTGACATCGATTGAGTATTGTCAGTTAGAAGTAAAGCCCACCACTGCAGCAGTCTCTGACGCATTGCTGCAACATCTAAATATTGTGGGAGGACCGCCGTACTTGGTTCTGCCGCCGTGTCGGGACAGCAGTAAGACCACCAAGATCTAAATCAGGTCCATAGTTTTATTTTAAAACCATACGACACGGCTGGGCTGGCTTTAAAATTACTTCAGACACCACTGTAGTGCACACTTAAGTGTATTAAATCCACTGGAGTCTCTAAACCTTCATGCCATACTATTTACTAGGGCAGAGTTCTTCAATCTGTGGGGGACGCCCCCTGCGGGGGGCATGACATCATCTCTAGAGGGCACGCACTCCACCTTAAGATCTCACCTTGCCTTTCACTGTTTCCCACGTGCACGATGGTGCCCAAACATTTGTAATTTATAGAAAAATGTTTGCCAGCTGTCTTCAGCTCTCTCAGCTATTCTGACAATGTGATGGGGTCTGGTCCAAACCTGCCTCTCAAACAATGACATGGCAAACTGGCAGCAAATGTGTTGTTAAGACATGACAGCAATTCTTAACGTTAAGAAAAGATGCCCTTTTCCACACAAAAACCGCCCACATGCATGCACAGTGAGCCTGCCTGTTTTCTATTTAAGTGAAAGGGAAAAGGAAAATGAGATACAGAAATCTGTAAGTACATATCAGAGCCCAGTGGATGAAACCACTCAGGTGGTCACTAGAATTTTAACCGCCGCCTTTGAACGAGTTTGTGTATTCTTATGCTAATTATCCAAGGTCCGTGTTTTTCAGAACTGTCAATGAAAAGGTGCTGCTTTCCTAGCGCAGTCAAATGATGAAAATGTGATTCTGTGTATTTTTCTGAATGATGTGTCTGTCCCATTTTTATCTCAGAAATGTCTTTGATCTCATGGTCACACGCTCGATTCCCGGTAGGTCCACCTAGCCATACATGTTTCTGAGGTCGATAAAATTATATCTATTTAGTTGGTGTAGTAATCAGGCCCACATCCAAGAAGTAGTTTCAAGTAGATTTATTAAGGTTGGTTACAAGATGTAGGTTAGATGTAAATAAGCCCCACCAGGAGCAGCCAGCCAGGCGCTCAGCCCATCTCCAACTGTGAGTTCCCACTCCCAACATTCCATCTTACATCATTCAGGCAGCATTCCACTGGCACATCATGAACCATAAGACCAGGATACTACATATCCTCCTTTCTTCCACAGAAAAACAGAAAAAAACTGTAACAGGTGAAGTGAAAAGGAGAAAATCAGAAACAAGATGGAGAAACTAGATGCAACAAAATAGAGAATAACAAGGTTGGCAAAGTAGAGAACCAAAAGGAGACCAGAATGGATAGTGAGAGAGAGACACAAAAATAACAAGGTTGGCAAAGTAAACTTCAAACCATTACCCATCCTCCTTTCCATACACAAAAAGAAGAATGAAACAGAAAAAGAGACGAATAAAGAATAGAAAAAGAAACCATTAATGACTGTCCTCTGCATACCCACTGGCCAGGTAGAGATACAAGAAGGCAGCTCACATCAGGAGGAAACAAGATGACAGAATAGAAAGGAATACTCATTCTTCCCTGTCGAAAGCATGAAAAATTACAAATAGAAAAATGCAACTGGGCTAATAAAACTAGAACAATTGAAACGCCCAGAGTAACGTAACCCATGCACTATGGCGACTTAAACCAAAACATCCGCCAAGGGTAAAGACATTTGCTTATGCATGGGCAACCTCGAGTGGAGGTATAGATATGTGCACTGTTGAAAACAAAAACATGACCAACACTAGACACCTTAGGAAAGGTCAAATGTGCACTGCAGTGAAGGCAAAAGACAAATAGTGTGATGACCACCTACGGACGCACCTCAACTAGAGGTAAAACTGTTATAGACAAAAAAACAAGGAAGCGCAAGGCGACTTATACCTACATTTATCGTGAAGCGCAGGGCAGCTTACACAGATACAAACGTGAGGCGCAGGGCGGCTTACACACAGGACAAACGTGATGCGCAGTGTGGCTTACACACAGGACAAAGGTGATCATTTCGGGTAAGTACCCGGATACATGGATAGGAACCATGACTCAAATGTGGGTAGGGACCCGAACCAATGGGTAGGAACCCATAACAGAGTGCACTTAAAAGAAAGAAAAACCTTGGACCCATGTGACACACCATGAGGAGACGAGACAAATGTTATGCACTGTAAGGATGGGGAAACCCCTGTGAGAGACCTCGTGTTGAGGTACAAATTGTGCACAGTGACAGGACTAAAACTCTTGTGAAAAAGAGATCGTAAACACTGCTCAAAAACAAACAAAAAACAACCTAACTGGTTATGTAGTATGACTTGTCACACTGAGCATTTTTAGAGAACGTAGAGTTAACAACACAGGAGGTTGAAACGCTGTAAAGTTGTAACCAGAAAGAATCACTGTAAACTGTAATAACTTACACATCAAAAATTGGCATACAGATACTGAATGGTGAGACGTTGACCAAAGAGCTTCAAGCTTGCAATGTATGAAATTATCACTAGATGGCAGCATAGCGGTGAATAAAGCTCGTAAAATGTTAAATTGTCACTAGATGGCAAAATGTTAACAGAACTAGAGAAAAGAAATATCGCCTCCAATGCCCCCAGTTAAAAAAACCCGAGTCAATGCGTTATTTCTAACTCACAGGTTTTCCGATAAGACAGCTGATCCCATGCAACCGATGTCATGCTGTTTAAAGAGTCCGGTGCTGTTGGTGTAAGACCCGCTGCAACTTCGTCACATCAAAAGGCTTGTCTCCACAGACTGTGACACAGAAAACGATCCAACCTAACCCAAAAGAAACTTTATTGAACAAAACGTGGTTGTCAGCATGTGTGGAAACCACAATAGGAAGTACTGCAGAAATGCCAAATCCAAAATGGTGACACGCACGGGCTACGCCGCACCGGATGGCTCCCGGCGTGATCGTGCTGCTAACGCCCGAATGAGGAGATCTGAGCCGAATGAGGAGATCTGAGCATGGCGTCACAAACAAGCAAGGAAGGTCCTCGAGGAGCCACAGGTGAGATTGCGCATGCAGAGGCAGGCACGTGCTGAGTTTGAAAAATGTGGAAGAGAATGGCAGTTTAAGCGTCTTGAAAATACGGTGAATAAAAACTTTGGAAATGTCTCTCCAACAGCCACAAACTCCTCGTAGACTGCCCGGATGCTCCCCATGCATACGCAGGACAAACATGAAATGAATAGTTCACTGCCACTTCAAACCCGAGGTACATATGCAGGGAGCGGGCGCAGTCTGTAATAAGCAACGTTGAGGGCAGGACAAGATAGCAGGCAGGGAGACACAGCGGTAGATTTGACAAAGGAAAGTCCCACTTTGATGAATAAAACGAGTGTCCCCTCAATAGCATCCTGATCAGACACATGCATGCTTACACAACTGATCCAAAGTCAACATAGATGCAGCATCAAGAGAAACTTCCAATTCTTTCAATAAAGTACTTAAGAACGACGAAAGCACCAATCAAAGCAGGTTTTTAAAGACAGCAGTACTTCTCTTGTGCACAAAAAGTAGCACACGATGATCTTTTTACCAACATGCCAATCGGGGCACAAACGCAGGCAACCACAGATTACCTTATATGAAGAGGTACTGTATACATTTGATGTAGCTCCTAAAACGTGTATTGAAGCTCTGTAGACATATGTTGTAGTGTAGGATCATCTGTACGACATATGAAGCGTTGAGACAGGCTGTGTGAACAGCATGAACAGACTTTAGGAACGCTGTAGGAACAGCAATAACAGACCTTTAGAGATACTGAAGACACTTGAGCTGCGTAGAAACTAGAACTGGCGCTATTGCGTTGAGGGCGACCGGTGGGAGGTCACTGGTGGGGCTGATATGTGCCAGTTGTTGAGTTAACGCAGTTGTAGTTACAAGAGTTGCTTTATCTTGAGAGTAGGTACTCCAGACTTGAAGATGAAGGTTTCAGAGGTAGCAGACGCAGGTTCTTTAGTTCAACTCGTCGCCAATAAATTGTAGTAATCAGGCCCACATCCAAGAAGTAGTTTCAAGTAGATTTATTAAGGTTGGTTACAAGATGTAGGTTAGATGTAAATAAGCCCCACCAGGAGCAGCCAGCCAGGCGCTCAGCCCATCTCCAACTGTGAGTTCCCACTCCCAACATTCCATCTTACATCATTCAGGAAGCATTCCACTGGCACATCATGAACCATAAGACCAGGATACTACAGTTGGGTAGAAAAGTCCACTACTAGTTGGTCACAGACGTTGAGCACTTGAATGTATGTAGATTCAGTCCGGAGTGGAGTGCAACCTTTATTTCAACGTGCATTCTCTGTGATCGTAATTAAGAAAGGCTGGTCAGTAAGGAGATCCACAAGTGATACATTTAAGACATTTAAGTAGTGAACTCTTGCTTTCTGCCATTGGATAAGACATCTACATTTTTGTGATGAGCTAGTTTGAGGTGTATTCACAAAGTTAGTCTTCTTGCAGTGAGAAGGGTGCTAATCCCTGTGTTTTCATCAGGTCTTCTGTTTTTAGGTAAGGGTAAAGAGAGCACAAAAATACCTGGTAGCACTGCTTTAATATCTCTTCTTCCAGAGGAATGTGCATTTGGAGACATAGCTTTTCACTAATGTCACAACAAGAATCAAGGTGTACCCAACTAAAAGGAAAGGGCAGGCTGGAGCTCCTGGACAGTAGTAACAGACAGGGTTAGGAGCATGCATTTTCAGTTATTTCGAAAAATAAGCCCAGTCAGCATTGGGGCTCAATGAGATATTCTTGACTAAGTTACAAAGCAGGTTTTTAAAGACAGCAGTACTTCTCTTGTGCACAAAAAGTAGCACACGATGATCTTTTTACCAACATGCCAATCGGGGCACAAACGCAGGCAACCATAGATTACCTTATATGCAGAGTTTTTAATTACTTTACAATACCATGACAAATAACAAACCAGAATTTTTAAATTTCTGGATGGGGAGGGGGATGGCTCAGCTGAACATTTGAGCTGCTATGGTATATTATATCATTGCATTAGGGAGCTTCAGATTGTCCCTGTGCCATTTCGCAAGTTGAAACTTCATAGATGGTTTTCCTCAAACTGTTACCAAAAACACATTGATTTGTTAAAAGCTGTCAACATGGGTACCGCAGGATGCCAACCATGTTCATAAATGTCAGGTGGCCTATAAGAAGGCACTTGCAAGTAGGAAAAAGGCAATTAGAGATGATGCATGCAAGTCTTTACAAGCTTCCAGTTTCCTGAAAGACACTCAAGCATTCTGGCAGGTGTTCAATCATCTGTACTTAAGCAACTCCACAGAGACTGACTTTGAATCTGTGATTCTGCCTGACACCTGGGTAGACCATTTACCACGATATCCCTCCCTCAGATAAATTACCTACTTCTAGGGGAAAAGGCACTATGAGACAACAGAAGGGACTTGATGTGGAGACGTGTGTAATAACTGCCACATATATGTGCCGATAAGGTAAAGATTCAGCCCGGATTAGCCCCTGCCGATTTATTTAAAGAAAGCATTACATTATGGACACTGCTCTAAACAAATGTCTTGAATAATTTTTGTAATGCAGGCCTTCTGAAATCTTGGTCATATGCTACAGTAGCACTCATCTTTAAAAAGGGAAGTATATGTGACCCAAAATGTTGTCACCCTATATCACTCATTAACTCAACCCCATAAATGAATGACAGGATATTATAAAACGTTTAGAAGTTTGGGCCCTTGATAATAATATTATTTCAGACCTGCAGTTTGGCTAACATGCTGGTCTAGGCTCAGCCATGCAATGCCTTACTCTTTACTTGCTGATAAATATATACTCAGTAGCCAAGTCTGGGAGTGTTTACTGACTTGAGATCAGCAGTTGACCACACGAATCACTCAAAGCTTTGGAATATTATGACTGGCATGAAGGTGGAGGCTAACTTTGTGAGTATTTTAAGAGAGCTGCATGACAAGGTAACTGCTAATGTGAGTTATAGCACTAAGGGTGAGACAACAGCACTGTTTTACCTAGCTAAGGGAGTATGGGTTGTATGCTGGCCCCATTTTTGTTCACTCTTTAAATGAATGGCCCAGTCCCTGCATTATTCCATGTGGATAATGCAGTGTTATTTGCCAGGGTCCCGCTTGTGCTTCTGAAATTGCTTGACCAATTAGAATCTTTATGAAAGATCTTAAGTTATCAGTGAATCAATCAAAGAACACATATAATGGTGTATGGCCCAAAGAGGATGGAAATAAGTCCTTTGTGGTAAATACACCTAAAATCATCCCTGTTTCAACCTTTCCATGTCTGGGGTCCTATTTCATGATACCTGCACCTAGAAGCCACTGGGATCTATTATGACACCAAGTGTTGGGCCAATATTTAAGTCTTCATCATCTTTAGGCCTCAAGCCTCTTTAAGAGTTGGTGGAGGTTTATCAACAAAAATTTCTATCAATTTACACCTCTGAGTTATGGGGAATTAAGGATTACCTTGACATTCAAAGAATTGAGAATTGGGTCCTTTAAAGACTTTTGGCAGTCCCCCAGAGTACTGCAACCTACATATGTCACGTAGAATTAGGACTTGTTTACATTTTACATTTTATTAAACTCTGCCTGCTCCTTAGTTGGCTGTCTATTAGGACTAAGCCACAAACTGTTTTCATCATACAGTATAGTCGGATTGTATGAAACTAGACAAGGCAATGAAGATCCCAAGGGTAACCTACAGTAAAAACGGTAGTTACAGTCTGTATTGCAAACCTGCTTACCTTCTTGCAAACAAACATTAAAGGCCTGCTTTATGGCCTGTTGTGGAAATAATGTGGACCACACTGAAAGCGTCAACATAGGGTATCATACTATAGGCATTTAAAATGCAGACCGGGTATGGAATTGCTTCTCTTGTGTTCTTCTAACGACCGTCATAGATCTCTACTCACTAGATTGAGGGTGAACACACTGCGCTTTATGGCTGCCTTCCCTGAACCAATTTCTTATGCCACTGGTCAGGTATTGTGCCCATGCAATACTTGCTCTTCTTAGACCACACTATATTTATTTTCTTTTGTATATGTTATCTACATGTTAGGGAACGTTTTTTTAATATGATTTTTGAGGAAGACGAACTTTAGACATTATTGGCAAGCCATGCTTCATGTGCATTCTGTGCTTTCAATTTATATTTGCCTGGCGGTAGCTAAGTATATCCAGTGCGCAATGAAACAGGGAAAGAATCTGAGTTAATCTGTTGTTCGTCAGCCAGTTGTACTTATTGCACTTTAGTCATAATATGATTCTGTTATTATGATTTAGCAGTCACATTTATTCTGATGTATTTCCTATTTATTTTTTAGATCGTTTTCCTAATGTTAGATTTTACTGTTCGCCTATTGTATGTTTTATCCTCTTTTTTAAAACACTTGGGGCCTCATGTAGGTAGCGAAATACCGGTCGGTAACGGCCGATTTTCGGTAAATATGCCGTTACCGACCGGTATTCAGACAAGTGAGATGTAGGAGTCCAAAAACCACTTTTCGGTAAATATGAGGCGGTAAATACCGATTCATAGTTACCGAATTCCAAAATACCGATTCATGTTTACCGAATACATAATTAACGAATCGGTAAATATGAAGTGGTAAATATGAAGTGGTAAAAATTTAAAATGACATGTAGGAGCAGGCGGTAATTAAGAAATCCAGGAAAATCGGTAAATAAGAGTCGGTAATTAACACGGATTGAAAGCAGGTGGTAACCATCAACAATGCACATAAGCAATCCCAAAATGCAACAGCGTGGACAACATGGCCGCCATGTACGTCATTGCAAGGCGCCTACGTCTACAGGCAGCAGGACTGAGGGTGTGGCGACGGGAGGAACAAATCTACAGACAGCGCATCACACTATTACAGCTGACTGATGCAGAGATACATGAGAGGTACAGGCTACACCCCGAAACCATCATGGACCTGATAAGGGACCTGCACCCACTCCTGGACCAGCCAACAAGAAGGGCGCACGCCATACCACCACATGTGCAGGTGCTCTGCAGCCTACATCTACTGGCATCCGGCAGTTATCAGGTGGTGATAGCTGCGGTGGGTGGTGTATCCCAGAGTTGCCTGTCCCGTTTCTTCAGGAAGTTCCTGGATGCCATGATGCAGAGAATGCACCACTACATAAGCTTCCCAAACACACAGGCTGCACTGCAGAAAACAAAAACAGACTTTTATCACATGGCACAGTTCCCCCATGTCATCGGCTGTATTGATGGTACACACATCCCAATCTGTCCACCAGCTGATACAGAGCACATCTACAGGAACAGGAAGTCCACCCACTCCATCAATGTGCAGGTGATCTGTGATGCAGGGAACATCATCACAGATATTGTTGCAAAGTTTCCTGGGAGCACCCACGACTCTTACATCTTCCAGAATAGTGGGATCTACACACGACTGAGTGCCAGCGAATTCGGAGAGGGATACCTGCTGGGTAAGTAACAGTGACGCCCCTTGAAACCTGCAAATCAGAGTGTATAGAGGCATGTAACTGATGGTTCCCTCTTACTCATCCAGGCGACAGTGCATATGCATGCCGTTCATTCATCCTCACTCCCTACCTACACCCAGCAACCCAGAGTGAGAGACGATACAACGTGGCCGACAAAACAACACGCAATGTGGTGGAGCGCACGTTTGGACTACTGAAGAGCAGGTTCCGCTGCCTCCACAAGAGCGGAGGCGCACGCCAGTACAAACCCATCACCTGCTGCAAGATTATTGCCACTTGTGCAATGCTGCACAACCTTGCCACGAAAAAAGGTACAGATGTGGAACTAACATATTTTGAGGACAACGAGGATGAGTCAGGCCAGCCAGAGAGCAGCGCAGCTAGAGTGCCAACTGCAATCGATGGGAGAGAGAGACGGGCAGAGATCACATGCAACTATTTCTGAGTAAGTGAGGGGACACAGCGAGTTGTGAGAAGTCATGACGTAGTTTAATGTGGCACCACGCCATGAACACATGAACACATGAACAGGCCAATCTGGCAATATACCATCTATACAAGGAGTATGTCCAGGGTTACGTCACCCAATGGGAAGTGGCTAAGCAGGGCCACATCAATGTTTGCGCATACGCGCTGCAGTGGTGGATTGCACGGCCTGTGCATCCTCACTAGAGCCAACCCCAAGCCGCCTGCTGCTCCTGCGTGCTTCTGGGACGGGGGGTGTGATGCTGCTGCTGGTGTCGATGCGCTCCGCAGCATCCCCTGCAGCAGTTGTCGACGCCTGACTAGTCAATAGTGCACTTGTCACCTGCACCATCCCCCGAGACAGGTCGCTGCAGCACTGTGTTAGGCCCTCCTGCATCGTCACAGAGCGCCGGCAAAGTAGGGAAGTCGCAGTTGCCAGACGGTTGAGTGCCCTGCTGGTAGTGTCCCTTCTCTGGCGTTCCCGGCGCCGTGCTTCGATGTCAGCATCTAATTTGCTGCACAACTGCTGGATTGACTGGGACATGTCCCGAATGCCCGCAGCCATGCCGCCAATGTTTGTGTCCATGTTGACTAAGCTTGTCTTCATCACCCGCATGTGCCTCTGGACCGACATAACTGCCTTTGATTGCAGGCGCTGTTGCTTCAACATTTGGCCCTCGAGCCCCAAGAAGACACCATGGCCGTCAGTGGGTGCTGGTGGACTCTGGACACGCGACCTGCGGCGCCCTCTTGCTCCCGTCTGTGCTGCCTGTGAGGTGTGGGGCACAGTGGGATGGCTCCCTTCCTGGTGCCCGGTGCGGTCTTCTGGGCCCATGCTGTCGTCTGACGAGGTGTCGAAGGCTCGTAGCCTGGCTGCTGGACGCCTCCTCATTCTCACACCTGCAAGCGGAGATGTGGCCGGTGATTCGAACATGAGTGGCGATGCTGGCTGTGGTTGTGGTGATGCTGGCTCTCGGTGAGGTGATGCTGGCTCTGTGTGCGGCGAGGCTGGCTGTGTTGGTGGTGCGGCTGCCAGTGGGCCTGCTCCCTGGTCTGAACTCGTGCTGGCTAGAGGTGATTTTTGTGGCAGGTGTGCCGTCTCCCCTGCAGCATGCCCTGTACTGCATGATGTCACATCTGTGGACAGAAAAACAACATTGGCTCAGTGTCCCCGAAGGGCTGCATTGCAAGCGTCACAATAAATCATTTCACATTCCAATCTGTCCTCTGTCTCCTTGTGCCTCGAGTGCGTGACATGCCCTGTTGCCCTGTGACATTTACGTCATGGTTAGTGTTGCCCTGACTACATCTCCCGGAATGCATTGCCTGTCTGCACTGACACGTGTGGACTGCAGTGTGATTCTCGTTTCACAATGGGGGATGTGGGATAGGGGTAGGGGGGGCTACATTGCTGTGCTTTCGTCTTACCTTGGTGTGTTGCGGCTCTGGCAGAGCTGTCGGCGTCCCCAAGACCCACGACGCTCTCTTGCTCGATTGTGGCCGCCACCAGCTCCTCCAGTTCGGTGAGGGCAGGTGCCCTGTTGGTTCCACCTCCGGTCTGGCTGGCCTCCTTCTGGATGTCGCCCATCTTCCTCTTGGTCACAATCCTCAGGTCATACCAGCGCTTTTTGAGGACCTCAATGTCCCTGTGGGTCACTCCCACAGCATTGACCTGCGCCTGGATGGCCAGCCATATGTTGCACTTTTCGGCCTCAGGCACTTGCAGGGATTGCCTCCCAAACAGCTTCTGGTGCTGCTTCACCACCTCCTCCACCAGCACCTGGAGTTCCTTGGGGCTGAATTTGAGCTTCCTCCTCCTTTCCCCTCCGTCTTTCTGTGTTCTCTGGCTGGACATGCTGTTCGTTTCCCGCTCGCACATGCAACTGCTCCCTGCCTCTCCTCTGCACTCCAAGCCTCTCCAGGGTCGGCTAATTATGTACACCTGCCTGGGTGTGGCCACGTCGGCTAATTGTGTACACCTGCCTGGGTGTGGGCAGTTCCTGGTTGGGTGGGCTGTCGTTGCACAGGATTAGCTGTTTCGTCAAGTCATGTGCTGTTATTTACCGAATCCGTACATACCGATTCGGTATTTTCCGATTCGGTGGATACCACCTCGGTCTTTTCCGAATCGGTAGATACCACCTCGGTATTTTCCGATTCGGTAATTATCACCTCGGTATTTACCGATTCGGTGAATTCCGATTCGTATTTACCGAATGTTACCGAATCGGTAACTGTTACCGAATTTTTACCTACATATAACTTACCGATTCTAATTTACCGATTCGGTACGGCTCGGTATTTAAGAACCGGTAAAATTTATTTACCTACATGAGGCCCTTGGGGCCTCATGTAGGTAGCGAAATACCGGTCGGTAACGGCCGATTTTCGGTAAATATGCCGTTACCGACCGGTATTCAGACAAGTGAGATGTAGGAGTCCAAAAACCACTTTTCGGTAAATATGAGGCGGTAAATACCGATTCATAGTTACCGAATTCCAAAATACCGATTCATGTTTACCGAATACATAATTAACGAATCGGTAAATATGAAGTGGTAAATATGAAGTGGTAAAAATTTAAAATGACATGTAGGAGCAGGCGGTAATTAAGAAATCCAGGAAAATCGGTAAATAAGAGTCGGTAATTAACACGGATTGAAAGCAGGTGGTAACCATCAACAATGCACATAAGCAATCCCAAAATGCAACAGCGTGGACAACATGGCCGCCATGTACGTCATTGCAAGGCGCCTACGTCTACAGGCAGCAGGACTGAGGGTGTGGCGACGGGAGGAACAAATCTACAGACAGCGCATCACACTATTACAGCTGACTGATGCAGAGATACATGAGAGGTACAGGCTACACCCCGAAACCATCATGGACCTGATAAGGGACCTGCACCCACTCCTGGACCATCCAACAAGAAGGGCGCACGCCATACCACCACATGTGCAGGTGCTCTGCAGCCTACATCTACTGGCATCCGGCAGTTATCAGGTGGTGATAGCTGCGGTGGGTGGGGTATCCCAGAGTTGCCTGTCCCGTTTCTTCAGGAAGTTCCTGGATGCCATGATGCAGAGAATGCACCACTACATAAGCTTCCCAAACACACAGGCTGCACTGCAGAAAACAAAAACAGACTTTTATCACATGGCACAGTTCCCCCATGTCATCGGCTGTATTGATGGTACACACATCCCAATCTGTCCACCAGCTGATACAGAGCACATCTACAGGAACAGGAAGTCCACCCACTCCATCAATGTGCAGGTGATCTGTGATGCAGGGAACATCATCACAGATATTGTTGCAAAGTTTCCTGGGAGCACCCACGACTCTTACATCTTCCAGAATAGTGGGATCTACACACGACTGAGTGCCGGCGAATTCGGAGAGGGATACCTGCTGGGTAAGTAACAGTGACGCCCCTTGAAACCTGCAAATCAGAGTGTATAGAGGCATGTAACTGATGGTTCCCTCTTACTCATCCAGGCGACAGTGCATATGCATGCCGTTCATTCATCCTCACTCCCTACCTACACCCAGCAACCCAGAGTGAGAGACGATACAACGTGGCCCACAAAACAACACGCAATGTGGTGGAGCGCACGTTTGGACTACTGAAGAGCAGGTTCCGCTGCCTCCACAAGAGCGGAGGCGCACGCCAGTACAAACCCATCACCTGCTGCAAGATTATTGCCACTTGTGCAATGCTGCACAACCTTGCCACGAAAAAAGGTACAGATGTGGAACTAACATATTTTGAGGACAACGAGGATGAGTCAGGCCAGCCAGAGGGCAGCGCAGCTAGAGTGCCAACTGCAATCGATGGGAGAGAGAGACGGGCAGAGATCACATGCAACTATTTCTGAGTAAGTGAGGGGACACAGCGAGTTGTGAGAAGTCATGACGTAGTTTAATGTGGCACCACGCCATGAACACATGAACAGGCCAATCTGGCAATATACCATCTATACAAGGAGTATGTCCAGGGTTACGTCACCCAATGGGAAGTGGCTAAGCAGGGCCACATCAATGTTTGCGCATACGCGCTGCAGTGGTGGATTGCACGGCCTGTGCATCCTCACTAGAGCCAACCCCAAGCCGCCTGCTGCTCCTGCGTGCTTCTGGGACGGGGGGTGTGATGCTGCTGCTGGTGTCGATGCGCTCCGCAGCATCCCCTGCAGCAGTTGTCGACGCCTGACTAGTCAATAGCACCCCTAGTGCACTTGTCACCTGCACCATCCCCCGAGACAGGTCGCTGCAGCACTGTGTTAGGCCCTCCTGCATCGTCACAGAGCGCCGGCAAAGTAGGGAAGTCGCAGTTGCCAGACGGTTGAGTGCCCTGCTGGTAGTGTCCCTTCTCTGGCGTTCCCGGCGCCGTGCTTCGATGTCAGCATCTAATTTGCTGCACAACTGCTGGATTGACTGGGACATGTCCCGAATGCCCGCAGCCATGCCGCCAATGTTTGTGTCCATGTTGACTAAGCTTGTCTTCATCACCCGCATGTGCCTCTGGACTGACATAACTGCCTTTGATTGCAGGCGCTGTTGCTTCAACATTTGGCCCTCGAGCCCCAAGAAGACACCATGGCCGTCAGTGGGTGCTGGTGGACTCTGGACACGCGACCTGCGGCGCCCTCTTGCTCCCGTCTGTGCTGCCTGTGAGGTGTGGGGCACAGTGGGATGGCTCCCTTCCTGGTGCCCGGTGCGGTCTTCTGGGCCCATGCTGTCGTCTGACGAGGTGTCGAAGGCTCGTAGCCTGGCTGCTGGACGCCTCCTCATTCTCACACCTGCAAGCGGAGATGTGGCCGGTGATTCGAACATGAGTGGCGATGCTGGCTGTGGTTGTGGTGATGCTGGCTCTCGGTGAGGTGATGCTGGCTCTGTGTGCGGCGAGGCTGGCTGTGTTGGTGGTGCGGCTGCCAGTGGGCCTGCTCCCTGGTCTGAACTCGTGCTGGCTAGAGGTGATTTTTGTGGCAGGTGTGCCGTCTCCCCTGCAGCATGCCCTGTACTGCATGATGTCACATCTGTGGACAGAAAAACAACATTGGCTCAGTGTCCCCGAAGGGCTGCATTGCAAGCGTCACAATAAATCATTTCACATTCCAATCTGTCCTCTGTCTCCTTGTGCCTCGAGTGCGTGACATGCCCTGTTGCCCTGTGACATTTACGTCATGGTTAGTGTTGCCCTGACTACATCTCCCGGAATGCATTGCCTGTCTGCACTGACACGTGTGGACTGCAGTGTGATTCTCGTTTCACAATGGGGGATGTGGGATAGGGGTAGGGGGGGCTACATTGCTGTGTTTTCGTCTTACCTTGGTGTGTTGCGGCTCTGGCAGAGCTGTCGGCGTCCCCAAGACCCACGACGCTCTCTTGCTCGATTGTGGCCGCCACCAGCTCCTCCAGTTCGGTGAGGGCAGGTGCCCTGTTGGTTCCACCTCCGGTCTGGCTGGCCTCCTTCTGGATGTCGCCCATCTTCCTCTTGGTCACAATCCTCAGGTCATACCAGCGCTTTTTGAGGACCTCAATGTCCCTGTGGGTCACTCCCACAGCATTGACCTGCGCCTGGATGGCCAGCCATATGTTGCGCTTTTCGGCCTCAGGCACTTGCAGGGATTGCCTCCCAAACAGCTTCTGGTGCTGCTTCACCACCTCCTCCACCAGCACCTGGAGTTCCTTGGGGCTGAATTTGAGCTTCCTCCTCCTTTTCCCTCCGTCTTTCTGTGTTCTCTGGCTGGACATGCTGTTCGTTTCCCGCTCGCACATGCAACTGCTCCCTGCCTCTCCTCTGCACTCCAAGCCTCTCCAGGGTCGGCTAATTATGTACACCTGCCTGGGTGTGGCCACGTCGGCTAATTGTGTACACCTGCCTGGGTGTGGGCAGTTCCTGGTTGGGTGGGCTGTCGTTGCACAGGATTAGCTGTTTCGTCAAGTCATGTGCTGTTATTTACCGAATCCGTACATACCGATTCGGTATTTTCCGATTCGGTGAATACCACCTCGGTCTTTTCCGAATCGGTAGATACCACCTCGGTATTTTCCGATTCGGTAATTATCACCTCGGTATTTACCGATTCGGTGAATTCCGATTCGTATTTACCGAATGTTACCGAATCGGTAACTGTTACCGAATTTTTACCTACATATAACTTACCGATTCTAATTTACCGATTCGGTACGGCTCGGTATTTAAGAACCGGTAAAATTTATTTACCTACATGAGGCCCTTGATGTGAAATGTTTGTATCATGTTTACATCTTTGCTTTTTTTATGGCCTAAATATTGCTAAATAAACAATAATTAGGTTTCCGAAAAGTGGTTTGTTGATCAGCAAACATATATATTTTTGATTTTATCATGAATTGTTAGTTTTACAGTAAAAATCTTGCATATTTGTTTTAACCTGCCCACTAATCTCATGCATTAAAATACTCTGGCCCTAATTACAATGTCAGTTGGATTAGGTCAGCGGTTCCGAACACCGTATTACAAAGCGACAATGCACAAGCTGTGGCCGCAAACTCCCATTTCCCTATGGAAAATGGCCACAGCACAAGCTCCCATAGAAAAATGGGAGTCACTGTAAATCCCTGCACCTCATGGTGCCTGCCACATGGAGCAGGGATTTACAGGGGGCACCCCCAGCTGGAGGTTGCAGAGACATGGGGCCCTGATAGGGGGCCCCAAAGTTGCTTTCCGACAGGGGTTTCATGCCGGAAAGTCCAACATGAAAGGTTTGTCAGAAACCAACATCATAATCCCTTAAGGGATTATGTGCAGTCTCCAACTGTGCCTCCTGGAGCCCATCGGAAGCCTGTCGGTCTGACCGGCTGGTTTAAACTCCAACCGCCTACATTGTAATTACGCGGTCAGACTTTAAATGATGAATGTATGTCAGAAAGCCTGCGACCGGCAGTCAATGACTTTCCGACCGATGTCCTAATCAGCCCCTTTTTGTTTAGAAATGTTTAAAATTGGGTGGGATTACCCAGTGGGTTTGAACTCACCAGGGCTATTGGACACTATTGACGTTTTCTCTTAATATTGTAATTAACTCACGTACATGTATACAATAGATTTATTATAACACATGCAATGTGAATTAAAATATATATTTGCAATTTATACTAAAAAGTAAACACTGCATAACAATATAATTATTCATCTATTTACTTCACTATTATAAATAAAATATGCAAATGTATATCAATATTATTATTTTTAACATATTAAAACAAATAGTAAATACTTTTTCAAAAATAATAATATATAAAATATGCGATGAAATATTGTCCAAATATTTTAAAACCATCCAAAATAATGACATATGTTGAAACCTAACTACAATACACATTTACAAAAACAAAAAATAAAATACCATTCTAATACATTTACCTACCAAAATTGGGGAAAATGCCTTCTTGGCAGATCAAATTATGCATTTTAACTCCAATGTAACATGCACGGGGGAAAGTCCATACATTTGGAGAGTCAGCTTTAACATTCTAACTCCAGTCTAGCAAACATTGGAGAAGGGCTTATATTGGGGGGGAGGGAAATCACATTTACTATTCTCACTCGAGTCGAATAAACTTTGGGAAAAAATATATACAATTGGCAGAGTCACTTTTACTATTCTCACTTCAACCAATGAACACTAGAGAATGAGTATTCATGGAGGACCAGAGACCAGATTTACTATTCTAACACTCCAATGTAACAAACTTGGAGAAAGAGCAAACATTGGTGTTCTTCATGGTTAACCACATTATCACCGGGTGAAAGCCGAGTATCTCATTCATAGAGTACAGGGTACAATACTAAAAATGTCTTATATTTTGTATTCTTATCTTGTGGATAATCAGCCGGAGTTGACATTTTTCCCCTCTACTGGAAAAAGTAATTCTTTTTTGCTGGCTGTAATATCTTCCAAGCCTACTAGTATTTGCAAAAACATGCGATAATAGGTCTTGGTGCTTTGTTCCTCTCCATGTTGTGGGCTTGCATTCTGGAGTTCTTTGGGATTCTGGGGGATTTAAATGTAGTATCTAAAAACTCCTGCAGAAAGCCTATCAGAAATGTCATCATACTATCTCATTCAGCTTTGTGAAAAATGTGAATATTTTCTCATCTACGTCTGTCCTCCCAGTGAATGATCTACTTTTGGAGATTCCTGATAGAGTGGCTCCAGTCAGAAATTGAAACTATGTATGCTTTCCTTTATTTAGTTGTTTGTCAGTAATAGCCAGTGTTTTTTTTAATGATTTTACCTCTGAATACCCTGATATAATTTTGAACATTAGAGCAGTTGATTATTTGACTGTCAAGTCAACAGTTTTATGCTTTGTAGATGGGACAGTAGAGGTTCCAGAGTAACCGGCCTCACTGTCTTTGATTGGATTATGTGCACCTTCTGTTTGCTGGACAGTGCTTCATAAAAGAGCAGTCATCTAGAAGATCTAGGTTCTGAGATGGATTTATTGAGTGACAACTGGGGGAGGATCACTACTACAGTGTTCATCCTACTTTCTCACTCCTGTATGCCTCGAAGGGAGCTTCAAACAGTTTTGTTGTAAGTGAAAGCAAAATTACTATCCACTCACAGTTTAGTAGTCCCAGTACTCTAGAGGGTACTACTGATATGGAACTAACTTAGTATAGCTGTATGTTTCTCAGAGATTCCTATATTTTGGACAGTGAACTGGTGAAGTGTGTAGTTTGGAATACAGCTTAAGCATAGATAATTGTTCATACACACACATGATGTTCATTCTTTGTCGTCTACTAGGACTACAGGAGAGCATTTTTCCTTTAATAATCATAAGCGGTTCAATCCCAGGGCAGAAGATTCCTATTTATGAGGCTCCCATTTTCATTGAATCACTTAATGACTTGCTTATTTTGGTGTGTCACGTAACAGACATGGAATATTTCAGCATTTCCTCTTATATTCAATCAGAGATTATCCTTTGCTGCACAAAGTAGCATGGGGAGGACCAACACCAAACACCTCCCTTCTGTGAGACCTCACTCCTCCAGGCCCTTCACCACCAGCCACAGTGATTTACTCCATTCAGGGCTCCCTCAAGATAAGCCCGCTACAGGAGCAGCTAGTATGTTGAAAGGCTACAGCACTTCCAAGGGCTGTTTCTTCATCATTACAGCCCAAGCTCCAAAGTCAAATTGTGCCCATTCACTTGCAGATCAAGATTCCTGAATCTGAAGTCCCCTATTCAAGCCAGTGCATAGTAAAATCAGAGCAGAGTGAGCCTTACAACTTTGCAGCCATCTTGAAAGTCACTCTGAGAAAGTCATCCTTTTTGCCCTGATCACACCTATTTGTTGACTGAGACAGGTGGTTACTGACTGTGCTGGTACCCTGGGCCTTGATAACCGGGCCCAGGGCAAGCACCCTGTTCAAAATGTGTATGGTAATTAGGTGTAATTACAATTGGTATGATAACCTGCCTAAAAGGCAGGAAGGGAGCTTGGTAGCCAAATTGGTATCCAAAGGGCAAAAAATAGTGAGGACAGGAACCAGGCCCACTCCTGCTTCCTACACCCCTAGTCGAAATGGAGCCCCCTGTAATTGAATTAGCAGAGGGGCTGGAAGGACAGTGTTAGGGAAAGTTAGCCACACCTGAAGGATGGGTTAGCCATACCTTAAGCTCCAGGGGATTTTCTCCATTTTGATATTTGTGGAACAGTGCTTTCTGGGACAAGAAAGTGTCACACTTCAGGGGAAGTTCTCATCACAAAGGGTGGCACCCTGATCTACATTGGTGAGTGGTACGCCCCTTCTTGCCAGCCCAGAAGCCTAGATTCCTGCCTGGAAGAAAGAAGAAGAAGAAGGACTGCCCTGCTGAACCATTGGTCTGCACCAAGAGGACTGCACTCTTAAGGACTGCACCTGCTGCACACTTTGGACTTCACCAAAGGAAGGACTTTGCTTTGCTCTAAAAGTTTAAGGAGTGGGCTTCCTGAAAGCAACAGATTTAAAGAGCTCCACCTGCATCATCTCCATCAAGAGGAACCCAGCTGACCAACTTCACTTGGACTTTGAAGTATTTGGCAGGGTGCATTGTGGATCCTAAAGTCCCAACCTCCCAAGGAGCAACTTAGAAATTATGTAAACGTGGATTGGTGTTGTGAATACTTCAAGACCCCAAAAGTACCTTCTGAAAGAAGATCCAGAACCATTTGGAGAATTTTCATCGAAAAGCTTCATAAGTTGACACGTCGGCGAAAGGCAAGCCAGCGATGTTGAACCATGACTTGGCCATACATCCAGGTTTGCACCACTGAATCTCTGGAGCTTTTCACCATCAACGTGACCTCCAGGAATTCACCTAGTCTTCCCTCTGAAGCAAGCCACCATCGGCAACTCACACCCCGGCTTACCAAGGAGCCTCCATTGACATTGAGAGAAAAAGCTCCAAAATAGTGACCAAGGGCATGATTATGAGTTCAGCATTCCATCAGACCGCCGAACCCTTGGTGGCAGGCCCTCAACCACCATGCTGTTGGTTCACCCATGGTATTACAAATACGGAGATGGGATCGCCACAGGACCACCACAACTGCCTGGCCAAGCATATTAGGAGTTTCCTCACCCCCCATTTCCTCAGGTCCATGTGGTGCCGGCAGGGAGGCACATGTTGTGACCCCCTGTGTGCAGTCAATCCCTTTCTTGCATGGCATGTACTTTACAGTCGATGCTGTGCAGGAACGGGCTGAGATGCTCCAATTGTGGTGCCTTTTCAATAGGCACCGCCGTGGGGACACCAAAGTACTGCTCACCAGACCACAAGGTTGCTCGCAATCTGGCAGCCAGCTAGCTGTCGAACTCAGCAGTCTAGGAATGGGGCGCTGGCAAGGCAGCCCACTCCAAGACCACCAAACTCGTAATTAAGCCCTAAGTCACAAAGTAAAAACTTGACCGGGCCCGATTGCTCATTGTATCAGACCCATGCTGCATCACGGTAAGCCTGAAACTCAGACTTTGTCCCGGTTAAGTGTAACCATATGTCCCATGGTGGCACTTTTTGCTTTTAGGCACTAGAATGCATTTAATTCATATCTCTGGTTCTCTACATTGAATTTTATTGTTTTGGTGTCTTTTTAATTATTCAAATATTTCCTATTTTTATAAATTGTTTTGGGATTTTGATTGTGTGTCATGTCTTACTGGTATTTGTATTTTTAAATGCTTTACACACCTGTCTACTAAGTTAAGCCTATATGCTAGTCAGCCAAGCTACCAAGGGTTGAGCAAGGATTAATTTATTGAGACGCAACTGGACCTTATTTGTGACTGTGCTGGTATTACTATCTGTAGGTACATACCTGCACCTAATAGTAAACCACCTTCCAACAATCACTAAGCCGCTCTTCCTCACCATGTCATTTTGTTTTATTTCTGGGGAATAGTAATTTCATAACTAGTCTGTCATGTTGATTTTGCATGCATTTTATGTAGATACTGCATTCCTACCTTACCATTATATAAACATAATCTCACACAAGTCTAGCAATCAGACTGGTTTAGTTTAGATTTTAAAAAACATACTTCTACCTTGGATAGCAGCACAATAATTGTAATAATATTTTTTCATTCACTGATGTTAATGATTTAGTACTAGTGGGTTTGTTTTTCATAAAATGCTATTTGTGCTTGCTTTTGCACTATTGCAGATTCTGAGCTGAAGGGAAAAATGCCCTTAACTACTTGTGCAACTGCCCCATTCTTGACTTTTTCCCTTGTTCCTGAAAGCTCCCTGCTCTTTTGCTTTTTTTGCCACAGCTTATTGGGTCATGATTCTGCGGAAATGACTTCTCAAACTATGTACTTTTGCTATATTGATTATGATCACTGAAAAATGCATTGTGAACATTTGTCGCTAATATTTCAAATTAGCTTTACGATAATTACGGTGGATGCAAGATAAACAATGGATGCTGCCCACAAGGCAAACCAGGACATCCACTACTTCTTCCAACTCTGTTATCTTTTTTTACAGGGATGTCTGAAGGGAATTAACATGGTTTCCAATTCCAGCCACAGCAGCACCATGGAAAGTGTACCTGCACTTCTGCTTGTATTTTGTTGCCTGCAATGCATTCAGAGAAAAGGACTGTTACATTCTCTTTTATTGTATGTTGAGTCTTTAAATGCTTGTAGAACTGTTAAGCATTCTAGATTCTGGTCAGATGACTGGTAACTTCTGACTTGACGAGCTGAATTTCTCTTGCTCTCTGAATTAAACTACAATTTTTTATAATATATTTTTTCCTGGATTTTTTTAATTCAACAAGGACCTTCATTGAAACATCTTTTATGGTGGAAAACTGACCTAGACTGAGTGACTTATTGAGCACACTTGCTCTCTGCCTCCTCTTTTGTTATTTTGATCTTTATTGACACCACTTCTTTGGCGGAATTCCAACACCCAACTGACTTGTGAGCTAGCCAAATTGAAATAATTCAATATGTCTTAGAGCAAGTCATTTGTGTCGGTGTGGCTTGTACTTGTTATGGGCAAGACTGTGGGCTCTCTCATTCATTATTAAGGCTTGCCCCTCTGAATGAAGAGCCACTGACACATAGGCTCTATGGCCACTAGGTAGCAACATGTCCTCATTTCAGCAGACCAACATCACCACCCTAAACATGGGAGGCAAACTTGTATCATTTCCAAACCTGTTCCACTTTCCCTCTGCAGTTTTGACTGTATTATTGAGTGTTTTTGTGTTTGCTTTGTTTTCAATGTTTCTGACAAATGGAATTGCAAATAATAACTTATAAAAAATAACTTGTCATAAAATATTTCTGTTTTGGGAAGAAAGTTGTGATTCTTGATTCTGTAGTGCAGCCATCACGATCAATTAGCAATTGCAATCTGCATTTGCAAATAGTGTTGAACAATTCCAACATTCTCTTAATTACATTGTAGAGCTGCTCTGCCTTAGCTTCTAGGATCCTGCTGAGGGTTAGATATATAGAGAAGGTTCACTATAGTTATCCAAGGGTCCTGGTTTTATCAGTGGATTTTATTGAATTGCCTTTTTTTCTTATGTGAAATAAAATTGAGAGTGGGTAGTGGTCAGTTGGACCACTGCATAGTCTGCCAAAAACGTGTGTTTTAATTTACAGGGTTCGAGCCTCGAGGTCGCGTCCACATCCTGTGATTCTGGGCAAATCACTTAGGGGCATATTATCAAGCCAGGCGATAAAATTATCGCCGCTTTAGCGGCAGAAAACTGCCGCTAAAACGGCGATAATGGGCTTGATAATATGGAATTCCAATTGAAGCCCATGTTAAATGTGAAGGACATCTAACATGGGTTTCAATTGGAATTCCATAGAGCATATTATCAAGCCCATTATCGCCGTTTTAGCGGCAGTTTTCTGCTGCTAAAGCGGCGATCATTTTATCGCCTGGCTTGATAATATGCCCCCAGATCTCCCCGTGCCTGAATGTAAATACGGTGCTCATGTACAGCGCTTCAATACCTTCGGGTCGAGTTCGCGCTATATAAAAGATGCACAAAAAAAAAAAGCACTACCAACCCAACTCGGGAGTCGGTATTTGTGCAATCAAGTGTGAATGGATTTCGGATGCAAAACATAGAAACATCACATACTAATTCAATGCCTAAAAACACCTCTTCTAAATTGCAAATTGATATTTATTTGCAAAGCTATTCAATGAGTCAGTAAAGGGTTACCGACTCCCAAAACTCGTTTATTGCATTAAAATAACACATTTTATCCATCACAAATAGCGAACCAGAGTTTTTAAAACCATTAAAATGCATTTTACATCTGACCCCAAGTACCTAGAGTTCTGGGACCAGATGTACAAAGCCAGACATACATATATACAGGGACGATGGTTGCTATGCTTTGCGGGCTACCATCTCTGTGAAGATTCCAATCGGAGGGAGCCATAATTTTAATATTAATTAGACAGGTAGGGGCATATTAACAAGCCAGGCGATAAAATTGCCGCTAAAACGGCGATAATGGGCTTGATAATATGCTCTATGGAATTCCAATTGAAGCCCATGTTAGATGTGAAGGATAATTTTATCGCCTGGCTTGATAATATGCCCCATAGTTCTGTGATCTCGTCTGAATCTTTATTGTGCGTGCCGACCCATTAGTTCATAGGCCGGTTCGCTAAATAAATTACTTATCACAAAAAGATGGTGCACAGTTTGCGACAATTACAATAGTAATATTTTCTTACCCCTGACAGAGCTTGGTTGGTTTTGCAACTGCACAAACCAGGAAAATAACCAGAAATGATCTGAGTACTCCTTGTGTTTGCTTGCATTTTGCACTTGATGTTACTACAGGCTTTTCATTGTTCGTAAATACAAGTGCAAAAGATGTAAAATATTGGTCACAAAAACCAGTTGCACAAACTATTTTCCAAAACCTCCTGCAAATATAATTCCCTCCGGGTGTTATAACACCGGTTATTAATGATTGAATCTAAAGAGCCCCCTTCTTATATTTTGCTGGATTTTAGAAAAAGCATCAGCTCCTTTGTATTAACAGCTGTTTTCGATGGGAGAGTGCTGATACAAATTCAGTAGTTGAAACATAAATGTTGCCCATTGCATTCTGCATGCTGCACTGATGCATTTCTGATGTGATCATCTGCTCCACCAAGTGCTTGAGGGTTCACTTCAAGTTAACATACCATAAATTCAGCCAAAGTAAAAGAACAGTAAAACAAACTTAGGCATTTTTTCCTGATTGGATTTGCTGCTTCTGAATTTAAATGAACATATTGCGTTTTCTCTCATTTCCATTTTGCGTACTGCGCAGCTTAGGTGATCGATTGCCTTTTGAATTCAACAGACTTAACTGGAACTCTTGGCTCATAAAAAGTACCTTGCTTGCCCCAAAAAAATATTTTTCAATTTCCTCTCAAGGTTCGTTTTATAATCGGAATGTTTTCTAAAGCATACTCATTTTTGTGCTGGGAAATGAGATGTGTTTCGCACTATTGCAGCCATAAACCACCAAAGAAAGCTCCATTTTTGCATTAATGTGAGACAATAGTCATCACCCCGTTGTTTAAGAAGTAGGACTGCTGTGTCCACGTGGTAAGGTATTAGAGCAGCCTCAATGCTCCCTTGACAGTACCACGCAATTACCATTAAAGGCCTGAAAAAAAACTTCCTTATTTAGGGTGTGCACCCACTTTGCATGAAGCAATTAAAAACCGTGCGCCATTCCTCTCAGGAGATCGTTAAACTTATAGAAGCCACCTGTGTTACAAGATGAAAACAATTCTGCTCTGTTCTCTTATTCAAACCAATCAAACCCTAGTGTGTGACCCCTAAGGTGGAAACATAGAGGATGAAAGAGAAACAACAAGTCTTTAAATTTGCTCTCTGCTTTTTTTGCTTCCAGCCAGTGGCGTAACGAAACTTGAGGGGGTCCCCGTGCAAGGTACGTGGAGGGGCCCCTCCGGACTCAATCAGGAGCTCTCTGGCAGGAGTACTGTGCTGAAGGGCCCCCCTGGAGCTTGGTGCTCCCCCACTTCGCAGGGGTTGGGGAGGGCTGTGTTACGCCCCTGCTTCCAGCTTAAGAATGCCAAAAACGTAACGAAACTTGAGGGGGTCCCCCTGCAAGGCACGTGGAGGGGCCCCTCTGGACTCAATCAGGAGCTCTCTGGCAGGAGTACTGTGCTGAAGGGCCCCCCTGGAGCTTGGTGCTCCCCCACTTCGCAGGGGTTGGGGAGGGCTGTGTTACGCCCCTGCTTCCAGCTTAAGAATGCCAAAAACGTAACGAAACTTGAGGGGGTCCCCCTGCAAGGCACGTGGAGGGGCCCCTCTGGACTCAATCAGGAGCTCTCTGGCAGGAGTACTGTGCTGAAGGGCCCCCCTGGAGCTTGGTGCTCCCCCACTTCGCAGGGGTTGGGGGGGACTGTGTTACGCCCCTGCTTCCAGCTTAAGAATGATAAAAGAGCCCATTTTTAGACTTGGGCCCGGATTCTCAAACAAATCATGGAACGCAGCAGCTAAAATGCGGGCGCAGGAGACTGCCATATCTACAGAGATATGGCTCTCTCCTTCTCTCTCGCTAGCGCCAACTACAGCTTTTAGCTGCCATGCACCAGGCACACACCGTAGCTCCATAGTGCTAGGTGCGTGCTTAAGTCTACCATAGGTTTTGTACAGGAAAGTTACCCTTCCTATACAAAACCCAATGGCTAAACAAGTTGAAAACCTTTTCCTACTTCGTATGGGTACTGTACAGTGCAACATACATACAAAGTTGGAAAAGTGAACATATTTCTGCTTTAAATGTCTGCTTTTTAGCGGCGTTACATTTTGGTGCTAAACCCTGACTACTGTTTGTAGATAAGGTGGAGCGTCAAAAAGCATGGGTGGTTGAATGAGAACACCCATGTACCACCCATGTAATGCCCCCTTGACATAAAGTAATGCAAAACAGCATTTCACGCTGCTTTGCTTTACTTTTCCATACAAACCAACTCAAATACCGATTTGTATTGGTTTGTTTATCGCCGAAAAGTTTAACGTTGGTGTAGTGTTAATAAAGTAATGCTAACCTGCTGCTAAACCTTTGTGAATCAAAGGATCTGATTACTAGTATAAGTGCTGTTTATTGCACATGATAAATAACGATAAGGGGGTATATTATTTACTGGGTGTGATAAATAGCATTTATAACTAGTTTTGGAGGAATAACATGCAGATTTTGGTGTATAACGTAGCATTTTGTATAATGTGGAAAATATCGTATGCTTTTCCACTCTTACATTTCAAGAAGCTTGAACTGTCAGAATTTAGAGAATTTGAGGTATTTAATTCAGATGTGTTGATTCCGATCCCTGCGCAAACAGGTTTACATTGGGGTCGGAAAACAACGACCCACTTTGTAATCAGGCCCTAAATAGATAGCCGGCTGCTGTTTATTGCTAAATGCTTGGCGTATGAATGAAGTTCTAGATTACCTACTTTGTGTGAGGCAACGGTTTTAGCTTTAACACACTCATTGGCTCAATGCGGGCACTACTAACAAAAGTTTAAAAAAAGCCAGAAATGGACTCTCTTTTTATTAATGCCTACATTTTGAGTACATAATCAATGTTTTTGGAATGCTGAAAGAATGCAAGGAGTGCCACAGGAAAGTTTCAAGAGTACTCAAGTGTGCAATGTTTTCCTCATGTGGAAATATCACCATTGTATATGTCTATATCTATGTAACCATGACCTGCTTCAGCTATATTTTTTTACTTAGGCTAACATTGGCCACAGGATGCGCCCTTCTTTGGTGAAGAGTTTCTTTAGGGGTTATTCACGAAGGTAAACTTACATGTGAGTAAATCTACAAGTGTAAGTTACTTTTACATTTTTGAGTAAGCTTTACTACTTTGTCTTTTCACCACTTATGAGTGTAAAGTAATTCAAAAGAGTAGACTTCAGTGGTGCCAGCCCCATTAGGGCAGAGGAGCGTCGCGACCCCCCCCCCACCCACTGCCAGTGCAGCAAAACTGAAAAATAAAAAGGTAATAAATGAATTACCGTTTTATTTTTCACTGCTTCCAGCCCGAGCAGCGTTTGGGGGTGGGGCATTGATGCTGACTGACAGCAGGGGAGTGGTGCTCACTCCACCAGTTTACACTGCACAAGTCACTTTGCCTAGTCGTCTTGCGATGGCCAGCCTCATATGTGCTGTGTAAAACGTCTCCTCCTAGCTGTCTCAGACAGATGGGCGGAGAGCAGGCACAAGCCTCCTGTGCCTGCTGGAGCATTAAGGGAGACAGCCCCAGCCAATCCTGACACTGCTCTCATGCTTCTCATCTGCATGAGAGCAGTGTCAAGATTTGCAGAAGGGAGCTGCCTGAGACACCATGAGGTGCCCTGGTGATGCAGAAGAATGAAGAAAACACTGAGAGTGAAACACTTACATTTGTTATTGTTTTTTAAAATGATATTTTTGCCCCTCACTGGGTTTGTCTCTCGGTACCCCAAATGCCCCATTTGAAATGTGAGGCCCACTGTAGTTATTGTCCACACTAGGTACTTTTTACAAATTTAAATTTCAGGTTTGTGATCTGAGTCGGTGACAGCAGTATAAAACTGTCTGGGTAGGTACGGGAGGAGCCCTAAGAATTAGGACATAGAAAATACTTTTAATCAGGTGTTGTTGCCTATTGGAAGGCAAAACTAAAAATTGTCATAATTGTTTTCTTTAGAAAATCTCTGTGGAGTCCTTCAAGTATGCAAAAACGAATCCACTGAATCTGAACTAATGTCACTGCAAATGCAGTTCTTGCAACAAATGTTCAGAGGGAGAGGATGGCAAGGAATTTAGAGAATTTGGGAGACAGGTGAAACTCAGGGTTAGGTGGGCAAGGAGGTGAAAGAGTGAGAATGATTCAATGGTGGGGAAGGTCAGATTATGTTCCTCTTGGTAATTTCGCATGTTTCAATTGTGGTCAAGTGGCCCTAGGATGAAAGATTGCCTGAACCTACCACAGGGCTCAGAGCAGTCGGATTCCCCTTCAGTCCCACAGAATTGATATCACATATTTTAGGACACCTGAGCAGAGCCAACTACTCTGTACATGCTTGATTCCTGTAGACCAGGAAGGGAAGTGTGCCAATGTCTATTAATGAGCAACCCACTTCATTCCATATTGAATTGGTGTTAGTTGGTGCTAGTTAATCAGCTATATAAATGGCTCAACTTTATATTTTCTCCTCTTGGGCAAAAGAATGGATGCAGTTCTAATCTATGTGTTCTTTACCGATTTACTGATCATGAGACGTTTTCCTTGGGTTCAATCATGGATCAGCACACCTTTCTTCTGAGTACCACCTCACCCACAAACCTATGGGGAGGGACGTTATATGTAAATTGAACTGTACTGTCTATTGTCCCAGTTATGGTGTCTATTAGAATGTGCGTATTGAAAATTAGACTACTGTTTTTGCTGTGTAATGCAAAAATGATTATTTGTCTAACGAGCAGGACACTGTGAATACCCTGCCTCAATTCTGATATTTTGGATCAAGTCTCATCCTCCTTGTGCTCTCTACCTGCTTGTGAAATAGTTTGTATATTTACAACTGAATCAGTCAAAAATAGGTTGAACTCAATGAATAATTTTCAAACCTAAATACCCATTACATCCAAAGACATAAGCAGTAACCCACCTGATTATGGCTGCTCCTTTAAAGTAAAAGCTTTTGATACTCACATTAAGCCTCTGTGACCATCCATTCTGCCTATCAAAAAACCTGTTAAAGACACATATTGATTTGTTCATGAAATATGTATTACACTTGCTGATGTTTTACTGTTGTGCCCAATCCAGCCTCTATTTTGTCATGCATTTCAGCATAAGCTTTATGGGTCACTGTTATTGACATATGTTCTGCTTACTTCTCCATCCTAAACTTTCTAAAAGTGAGTTATTTTTGCTTTCAATTACCCTTGACCTCAACTAATGTAGACTGAAGGAAGTGGCCCTTAGGGGCCACCCGGGTTATTCACAACCACCTGCTATGCCTTCCCAAGAATGAAGAGTTGGTCAGACAGTAGAGAATACAAACTTACATTTTATTAGCAATACTCTGCAGCGGTGTCCATCAAGACCTGCACCCTAAGATGTCTGCCGAGGGACTGACCCACCAACAGTCGACAGTGAGTAATAATTCTTCTGAAGAAGCCTCCAACCACGCCCACAATGGAAATTTACTGGCCTGGGCCGAATATGAACAAAGAGAGACAGTAGGATGAGCCAACACCTGCCAGACGAGTACGTGTTAACAGGGATTCAAGGCTACAGTGCTGGGTCCCAGCATCTCCTAACGTGGAAGCAGAAACTACACATTCGGATAAGTATGCGAGGGCAGAATGGCCAATTCATTAATACGCCGAGAAACAGCCTTGAATAGAAAAGAGAATAATAACGAAATACAGTGTTCTGCTGAGGCAAGTATTACGAGTAATGAGGCCTAACTCAGGCACAGTCTAAGCAGCTTAATAGGGATTACGAAATGCAAAATGGAGTCACACTCCCTAACTGAAGTCTGCACATTACGGGGATATCTTTTGCATAACAAAAATACAAATGGCATCCATTTAGCCAAACATTGCTAACCTAATATAGCATGAAATGAGTGCGTTGCAGGGATGGGAATTTGAAACCTAACCGACCCTCTTTTTAGCATGAGTGGCTAAATGCTTTATTCGCTAGCCGGTAGGGTCTTTACAATTCTAAGGGGGGGGGGGCAAATGCATAAGTACTCATGTGACAATCATGTAACAATGGAGAACAAAGAAACACACTTAATATAAAAATCTAACTAATACTTGAAAATGCCTTCGTCTATGAGCATCATATCCTGGATATCCTGCATCATCATAGCAGAGACTTTATTATCACGTCCTGAGAACTTAGGAGAAGGGGTGAGCTTGCTCACGCAATAGGTGCCAAATGCTGGAAGGCAATTAATACATAAGCAATATGTAAAGATGACACCTGCGATAGCTATTTGGACAAGTAGTATCTTCTACCCCCATGATGTCAGTAGACCCCAGAGCCACCCTGTGAGGGACCATGAACCATTATCCTGGTGGATGTCTGAAGCAAGTCTGTGTAATTTCTGTATTGCACAATATACACACTAAGGGCGCTATCAGGAATGTACATGCAGCAGTTGCTGCCAATGACATGGCAGGCTCCACCCCTATCAGCCAAAATGACGTCTAAAACCATCCGATTTTGAAGAGCAAGGAGTCTTGTAGCCTGAAGCTCGACGGTGATATTAGTCAGTATACCTGCAGTAGTATTAATAACTCCCTCTACTACTCTGGCAAGGTGACAAATATTACGGCTATTGAAAATGGGAACCCAGAATGGCAGACTGCCCTTCATTATGTCAGTAAACTGCTGTAAGGACGTATCTGTCTGATCGATATTGTCTGTATTTACTACTCTCTTAAATCGGGAGGCTAGGACATCCCTACTCTGTAGGTGATGAGTTTTGTGATAGTTGGGAGGGGCTATATAGACTGGGGGAAGGAGGTAAGAAAGGTAGCACCGCCCGTACCATCCCTCAGGGAGCCACACATAACCACGAGCAGCACAAACAAAATAAACATTAGGTGGCGGGATCAAGGGCGGACTTTTGGGCAACCTCAATATGGAAGTGGTGTTGCATCTACTGTCCCCCACCTCTATGTCTCCCGCCCCTTGAACACAAAAAGGTGACATAGCAGGCTTGGAAAGATTGGTAATAGTCTGATACATTGAAGTGCGAAAATCTATCTCTCTCCATCACTGTTCTGTTTGCCTTTCTACCTCAATCTGCCGCCCTGAGGCAACAACTCAAGAATACTCGATCAAACTGCCCATCTCCAGAGGAAACACCAGGTGGGGTCCTATGCTGGGAATACACATTCATTGTCAAAGAATGGGAACTGGTGCCTCTTTGCTCCAAGGAGTCAACTTGAGAGAATGAGCGGATCAAACTAAGTAAGATGAACCATCCCTCACAACTATTAACATAGGATAAGGGCATAGGCAGCAAGTTCTCATGCGTGACAGAAGGTAAAAGACCACACACCCAACATTTTGTTGTATTATAAACAGCATGCTTTTGGTGCAACGTCTGAATAAAAACATTATAGGACTTCCGGTGCTCTTCTTTGTGAGGCGCTAAGGTACCAAAAATATGTTCGGGAGGGGTTGGCGTTGTACTTATTCAAGCGTGCATACGATATTTCTCTTCTAGGAAGAACAGCACACCAAATACGGCTAGCAGGGAGGGCAAAATTATTACAACAAACACTATTTTACTATTAGCGGACAAAGAGGACCAAACAGGCCCATCTGAAGTGGGGCGGGGAGCCGCAAAGGGCTGCTCCTCATCATGGATAGGGCGACCAAAGGGATACATTTATAAAACTTTAAGGGCAACTTATATGTGACAAGGAAGAAAATCACAAGCTGGGTCCACTATTGCAACAACAGCACCAGGGGGGATACAAATCACCCAGCGTCTGTTTAGAACCTCGCTGGTAGGCTCCTATCGTTCATCAACAACAGTTCTATAAAGCAATCCTACGGAGGAGCTGCGCGATCACAGTCCTTGCAGAAAAACAAATCCTCATCTTTCAGGATAGGGCACCCTCCATCCTGGGCAAGTACCCTCAACTCTCCTGTCCAGTGTCCAGGGCAGTGCACCAGTGCAGCTCCCTCTAGTCTAATACAGGTGCCTTAGGCACAGCATCTGCGCCCTAAGCTCAAGTCCTTCCCTAACTCCTAGACTGATCGGCTGGTGCACCGTCCTTCTTTCGGGGCCGCAAATTATATTTTGTTATACTAGGCACTCTGTCATCAACCAAAAGGGGCAGAAACTCAGGGTCAGGGGGGCATCGAGACTCAGATTCTGGTGTATTAGAAACAGTGTCTTCCGGGGCGGCCCTTATCTCTGGTGGGATCGCTTCGAATAGGGCTATGTCACTTTCTTCGTCCGTCTGCGACCATCTCAATCGGGCATCAGAGAAGGAAATGAAGCATGGCACCCTCTCTCCTTCATGATCAGCGATGCCTTCGTTGACCCACCGGTCATAAGGGAGTGCTAGAGGTATCCGTTTAACATGTGAACCATAGATCCAGTGTTTTCTGTCATCTACTTTCACTGCTGTGCGGGTGGCAAGAAGGATCAGGAGAGGCCCTTTCCACCTCGGCTCCAAACAGCTTTTCCGTTGAAAGTTTTGATAAGCACAAAATCGCTGGGCTGTATTTGATGCCCGGCCCCTCTGGTACTGGTTGCAGCGTGGTGTGTATCTGGTCGGTGAAGAGAACGAAGATCTTTAGACAACTCATACAGATAGTCTACAAGCAGGGGTACTCTATCTCGGAAAAGCGCTTGGGTCTTGGGACACCACAGACATTAGCAGGGCATCTGAAGACCACTTCATACAGGGACAACCCTGTTCTAGAATTCGCTGTCGCTCTAGTAGATAATAAAGCCAAGGGTAACACATCTGGCCATTGCAGTCCTGTGCTTTCTTGAATCTTTGCTAGCTTCCATTTGAGAGTACCATTGTACATCTCAACCAGGCCTGCTGACTGGGGGTGATTCCCTGCATGAAACTTCTGCTTAATATGCAAACCTGTGCACACCAATTCAATGACTTTTTAATTGAAGTGACTTCCGTTGTCACTCCAAATCACTTGTGGCAATCCATAGCGTGGGAAGAACTCCTTTAAAAGTGCCTTCGCCGTCACCATAGCTGTATTTTTTTTAGTGGGGTAAGCCTCAATCCATTTACTGAATGCGCAAATCACTACTAGCACATACTTCAAGTTGTCAACTTGTTCCATTTCAATGAAATCCATCTGGAGAACCTCGAAAGGGAAGGAAGGTGGTGCAAAGTTACCAGCGGGTGTAGGAGTACCTTTCCCAGGGTTAGGCTTCAAACAAATGATATAATGCTTCACTAGGTGTGTGGCTACCTTAGTAAGATTATCATTCTGCCATACTAGGTCTAGTAGCTTGCATATTCCTTTGGCAATAATATGCGCCAGGCCATGGGCCATGGTAACAACAGGGAGCACATATGGATTGGGCAGCAACCATCGCTGTTTCCCAGACAAGTCAGTCCAACACCAATCCTCGTCCAAACGACTTGTTCTCTCCTCCCACATTGCCAATTTATCTAGAGTCACCTCACCCTGAATTTCCCTGACATTTTCCAATACGTCCTCGAACATTCTGTTGTCTGGGACCCACCTAGCGGGACCTGCCACAAACATCTTTTTCATCTTTGATCGAGCTGTCTCCTTAGGTGTCTGGTCTACGAATGCATTTCCCCTCCCAACATCATCTGTAATGGCTTTATGAGCGCTACATTTCACTATTGGTAACTTATCGGGAAGTGTCAATGCAGACAGCAATCTATGTATCAATGGGCCGTTCTGTATTTGGAGTCCGTGCGAGGTCAAGAATCCTCTTTCCAACCAGAGGCGCCCAAAGTTATGGGCCACCCCAAAGGCGTACTGGCCGTCGGTATACATATTAACAGCCACTCCCTCACTCAACTCACAAGCCCGGAGGAGGGCAACCAACTCTGCAGCTTGGGACGGTTGGTGCGGTATACGGGATATCTCAACTACAGTGTGTAATGTTGTGATTGCATTGGCTTCAGTGGTGGTGCCATCTGGTAGTTTGAAACAAGAGCCATCGACATATAGTTCCCCTTGGGGGTCAGACAAGGGAACATCAGTCAGCTCTACCCATCCCTTCACCTCTTCCTCTGTCCGAAATAAACAATCATGGACATCATTGTCCTTTTCTTCCGAAGGGAGGGGTAGTAACGTGGCTGGGTTCAAAGTAGCACATCATTTGATGGTAATGTGCGGAGCAAACAAGGTCAATTCATAGCCAGTTAGACGCGCACTCGTAAGTTGCTGTGTCTTTGTCTTATTCAATAGCGCATCCACAGCATAAGGTACAATTACTGTGAGATCAGTATCAAGCACGAGCCCTGCCAATTGTCTGATAGAAACTGCCACTGCTGCGGCAGCTCTCAGACAGCTCGAGAGAGCTCTGATGACATTCTCGAGCACGGCAGAGAAATAGGCGCAGGGTCTCTGCTTACCACCGAAACCCTGTGTTTGAACAGAAAGGGCGCATCCGTCCGCCTCATGCACGTAGAGCACAAAAGCTTCTGATAATCAGGAGTACCAAGTACAGGAGCAGAGCAAAGCACCACCTTTAATTGTTCAAAAGCTTTCTGGCATGCAGGTGTCCAGGGCAGAGGTTCATCAAGTTATCCCAGTGAACGCGCATACCTCGCGTTGGGTCTTAGGAACAGGCATATTTGTAATAGCAGCTATGCGTTCAGGTGTTAGTCTGCAACCCTCCTTCAACAGTAGGTGACCTAAATAGGTGACCTCCTGTCGACAATATTAGAATTTCGAAAGTGACACCTTGTATCCATGGTGTGCCAAACGCAACAATAATTTAACTGTGGCTTCTTTGCAACCGTCCTCAGTGTCTGAGGCAACAAGGAGGTCATCAACATACTGCAACACCCCATTACCAGGGGGAAGCTCCAAAGAATCCAATTGAGCTTTCAAGGCTTGGCTATAAATACCAGGACTTTCTTTATAGCCTTGTGGAGCATTCTTTAAGTCAATTACGGAAAGGAATTTTGCAGATGGGGGGATCATTGTCAGGATCGTGGTAATGTCTGAGACCACAGGATACTGGGGAACCACGATCTTATTTACCTCTCTAAGGTCGATCACAAAACGGTAAATGTCAGGGTGGGCATCAGAAGAATTCAAAGGTGTCTTTTTAGGAACAGGAAGAATAGGGCTCTTACACACATTTGCCACTGTCTCTTGAACCACACCAGGCTTGATCAAGTCCTGAATTATTTGTAATAAAGCCTTTTCTCCTGCCTGCGAGATCTTGCACTGGGGAATGGGTGTTAATTTGGCGCTGTCCTTTATCTGGAAGGAGACCGCTGGGATCTGAAGCAGCCCCACATACGTGTTCCCTGTTGCCCACAATGTGCGTGGCACGTTCTTTAACTGCGGGGAGGGGAGCATCTTTTGAAAAGCATTGCTTTGCACTGGCCACCTGTGGTCCAATAGTCATGTATACACCATCAGGAGAACAAAATATTGTTGCTTGTAACCTTTTCAACAAATCCAATCCCGACAAATTCTCCCCACAATTGGATGTCAATAAAGATGGTGACTCAACCGTGAAGGGGCCAATTGTCAAGGTGAGAGGTTTGGAAATGGGGCTAACAACCGGCATGCCTGAAAAGCCTATCAACAAATTATTTTAGCCAGACAGAGCCGCCCCTGGGACCAGTGAACGGGAAACAGAGCTATTCATAGCCCTGTATCAACTAGAAATTTCTTAGTCGTACCCTGCAAATCCATCGTAACATAGGGTCCGCGCTGATCTACAGGCACCGGAACTGGTCCCACCCATTGTCCCTGGCTGTCCTAGCTATGGGACAACCCTGTCACTTCATCCATGTCATAGTCATTGTGATAGTACTGTCGGCCTCAGGGGTTATCAAAATTGTTCCCACTCTGTTGATTATGTGGTTTATTCTCTGATTGCATCTCCCTTCAGCCTCCTCCTCCTCTTCCACTTCCTCTAAACCCCTGACCTCTTGGGGCCTCACCTTTCTGCAACAACTCCGGACTCTCATTCCAACAATGTCCCTTCTACTTACCACACGCACATTGGTTCAGCCAAAGAGGCGCACTCGAAGCACCACCTCTTTTAGACCGGGGTAACCGCTGAGCCGAACCCGAACCTCTGCCTCTCCCCCTAGAGACCTGCTGCATCAACATCCTTGTCTTCAAATCCTTTGACTTTTTCTCCACCTTTTCTTTGTTATCATTCTCTCTATGCTCGTAGTATTGTGCCCTGCTCACAATAACTGATGGGGATGAGGACGTCCAAGTACTTTCCGAAGCCTTCAACCTGGTTGCAATCTCGGGAAGCAGATTAGTGACAAATCTGTTAACAAACAAACGAACACCACCCTCCTGTGACAGGTCTTGACCGCTAAAATCTAAAAACACCCCTTCAAATCTAGTAAAGAAATCTGACACACTTTCATCCTTCTTCCATCCTTCTGACATGCAGTCAACTTATCCCAGTCCACTCTCTTTGGGTGGATAAGGGAGTGCATGTAAGTGATAATACGCCCCACTAAAGCTAGGAGCTCCGCTTTCGGCTTATCGCCGAGCTTATGCTCCTTATCCAATGCCTTGATCTCATCCCATGTGCCACCCAACTACAGTGCATGGTCCTGCATATGTACCTGCCTCCATATATCTACCAGTACTAACAGACCAAAGAACAATTCAATATTAGCTAACTTCATCACTGTGGATGAGGCCGCCTATGTCAATTCTTTATAATAAGCTGTGGGGTTTTTCCGAGGGTCCGGCAGCTGGCTCTTTAGGGATAGGACCTCACTTCTCTTCCAAGGAGTGTAGATCCACTGTTCCTGGAACCGAGCATCAACCCATGGTCTAATTACAGTGTCTGTGGTGTCACGCAGTTCTGGCATTTCAGGATGGTAAATGGGATGAACCTCTCTCATGGGGTGCTGTGTCCCTATCGTTGGAACCTTTTGGAGTAGTCTGCTTCGGTAACACACCAGTGTCGTTACATTGCTGAAAACCTCATTGGGAGCCAATCCTGTAGCATATACCCTGTCTCGTTTGTCATAGATGATCTGCGGTGCAACAGCCTGAAAACACTGTTCCCACAGTCCTATTAACATGGCCGACTTGTGCTTAAGAGCATGATGCTGTATGTAGGGCTCATAATCTTTGATCACACTCCACACATCTTCCACACTATAGATCACATTCCGGGCCCACTGAGCTGCTGGATTCTCCACCATTTGCTTTTCCTCATCACCCACCACAGAACGCACCAACACTTTCTCCATGCGGTCTTGCGCGGCTGCCCAATTTGCTTCATGTATCCCACGCACAGGCGTTTCAACATTTGACAGTATTTGGGATGTCATACCCAAGGGGGAAAGAGCGGATACAGAGACAGGTACCATCATGTCGGGAGACAGGGTGTAGGGGTGAAAGGGGGAATAGCAGTCAAAACTGAACTAATAGACAGGACAGGAGAGCTAACGGCTCCTGCCCCTGTGACTGGTGCGGGTAGAGGAGAAGCAAGTGGGGCTGGGGCTGAAGCAGTAGTGCCAGAAACAGGGACACTAGAGAGGGTGGCACTAGGGGCCAGACACTGGCCCGTCGGAACTGTCAGGGGTGGGGGCCGAGAATTCAATAGTTCTTCAACAAAATCGTCTCCTTCTTCTCTAGTAACATAACATTTATCAGTCGGTAATCGGAACTTTCTATCTGCACATTCTATACCTTTCTCTATCTTTTCCCTCTCATTGGCCCCTGCCTTGTGTGTTATAGTTTGCGTCTGCCTCTTCCGTGCCTCTTTCTCTGCTCTTATTCGTCACTGCTTCACTTCTTTCTGCCATACTCTTAGAGAATCAACCATCAACTGTCTTCTCTTTTTAGCAAACAATTTATTATGCAAGAAATTACATTTTTGTTCATCGAACGAACCTGTAAGTGGCCATTGCAGCTCAGCATTGTCCCTCGTATATTTATGCCACAACGGGCTAAACATAATAGGGCCAATACCATGCTTGATATATACGTCAAAATTTGGTGAACCCTCCGGAGGAGCAGGCTGACTCTTCCAATCAAGCATCAGTAGAACAACATCGACATACAAAACATACGAACTTACTTAAACAAGTCATCTTAATATGAGACACATACACTGTCCTCAACGAACCAACACAACATCATCAAAAATAATAAAATGGAAATAAAGAAGAGAACAATTGTTCAAGAATCAAAACGAAACGGTCCGCAAACTGCCTACTGCATTCCAGAGACTGTACCAAGTTCAAGAAGACAGGCTCTAGCCCCAGAGCTTTTGCGAGAAAAAAAAACGAATTACCAGTTGTTCTGGCAGATTGTTCGCAAAACCTCTGTATCCTATAAAAGGGTCTGCAAACCCACCAAATTCAAATCAAAACAGCCCAAAAGACCGTACCAAGACATAGCTTGTCGGCTTGTGCCGTGCAAGCAAGGCAGTCTAAAAAACTGCACCGAGGCAGTCAAGAGACTGAATCAGGACACAGCCCGCTGGCTCGTGCCATTCAAGAATGGCGCCATTTTCCAAGAATCAAATCACTCACCTGGTGCACTCAGGTTGAGTCAAATTATTCTCCACTGCCGACTCTTCAGACCCAACGGTCAACTCCAAGGTTTTGCCTTCTCAGGACCCCAGCCAGTGACCACCAGATGAGGAGTCGCCCGATCAGACGGGCAGGGCAGCTGCAAGAACCAAGCTCGAATGTGTGGGGTACCCTGATACGCCCGAGCGACCAGATGCACACGACCCTGCAAATCACCTTGTGGGGTTCCTGTTTGGGTACCAAATGAAGGAAGTGGCCCTTAGGGGCCACCCGGGCTATTCACAACCACCTGCTATGCCTTCCCAAGAATGAAGAGTTGGTCAGACAGTAGAGAATATAAACTTACATTTTATTAACAATACTTTGCAGAGGAGTGCATCAAGATCTGCACCCTAAGATGTCTGCTGAGGGACTGACCCCATAACAGTCGACAGTGAGTAATAATTCTTTCGAAGAAGCCTCCAACAACGCCCACAATGGAAATTTACTGCCTGGGCCGAACATGTACAAAGAGACACAGTAGGTTGAGCCAACATCTGCCAGACGGGTACATGTTAACAGGGATTCAAGGCTACGGTGCTGGGTCTCAGCATCTCCTAACGTGGAAGTAGAAACTACACATTCGGATAAGTATGCGAGGGCAGAATGGCCAATTCATTAGTACGTCGAGAAATAGCCTTGAATATAAAAGAGAATAATAACGAAATATAGTGTTCTGCTGAGGCAAGTAATACGAGTAATGAGGGCTAACTCAGGCACAGTCTGAGCAGCCTAATAGGGATTACGAAATGCAAAATGGAGTCACATTCGCTAACTGAAGTCTGCACATTACGGGGATAACTCAGTGGGTTGCATAACAAAAATACAAATGGCATCTATTTAGCCACACATTGCTAACCTAAAATAGCATGAAATGAGTGCGTTGCAGGGATGGGAACTTGAAACCCAACAAGACTCAGCTCCCAAAGGAATAAACACAGTCACATTCCATCTTAAGACTTTACTGAAACAGAATGTTGCTGATTTGCTGATTTTCACTGTCTGATTTGACGAAGACAAGAGCATTTCCTTTCCCTTGTTACTGAGAGGCATGCAGGGGTATAAAGCTCCGGAAGAGTAATTGCAATGCATTTTTTTCTCCTTGTTCAATAATTTGCTCACAGTATCTTAGCTGGAGAAAGGTATCTGTCCACTGACTCATCAAAGTTGTTCATAAGTTACAATGTAGCATTACTGTTTTCCATGTTTAGACCAGATATCATTTTCATTAAGCTGACAACATTTGGGGTAAAATCTCAGAAGTTTTGAGGTGTGCAAATTAGTTTAATGCGTAAGAGTATGCCATCACACTGCCTTGAACAAACTGGATACCCATTTGAGAAAAAAAAATCTTCTTGAAGGAGCACAGAAACAACAAGATTGATGCATAGCAATAACACAAGTGACCCAAGCAAAAGCAGAATTTCTTTAATGTGAGCATCAATCGAATAACTAAAAAAAGAAACTTTTTGACTTGAGCACACTGCCCTGCTACATTTTGAAATGCATGTTTTTTATTTCTTTATTTTGGGTTAGACAGAGTGCAATAATAAAAATCCACATTTGTAAAGCACGAACAATCAGCCATAAGGGTCTCTAGGCGCTGGGGGCCGCTGGGAATATTAAGCAAGCTATTGCCCAAAGTCACATGGTGCTGGGCTAATCTGCCGCCAGCGCCGGGGATAGAACCGTGATCCCCAGATTCCAGAGTCAGTCGTCCTGGCCGCGGCGCCACACCCCTTCCTACAATAATGAGTGAGGCTACTGTACAGACATTATCAACTTCCTCTTCCTGTCATAAAGACTTCTTCCTCCATGTGCTTTTCCAGCAATTGGTCATTTTGGGTGTTGATTTTGGAGGACAATTAACACTCTTCCTCTGTCTGTAATTTTTGCTGCATAGTCCACACTTGGAAGTTGGAATTTGCACCTTTTATTTTAGAAGATCAAGTACGTTGAGTGCAGTTCTTTTCAAAGTGTTTGTATAGGCATGCACCATTACGTTTGTTTATTTAAAAAAAAAATGTTGTTTGTTTGCGGTTGATTAACTGGAGTTTAGGTGCAGGAAAGCCCGTTTGAGATGAAGGGATAATGGACATTTTTGGATGGTGGAGGCCTTGAATTAACAAAATTTCCTATTTTTTTCAAATGTTGTATTTAAATTTGTCGAGATTATGTCTTAGTACTGTGGTGTGTTTTACTTTATGAAGGGCCTAGTCTAGTGATGGGATTGAATGTACTTTTTAATGTATGTTTTCACATTCTCACTTCTTGTGTGCTAGAGATATATTTGTCTTGTGTTTGCCTTATATTCTTGTATTATTTGTTGTCAGCATGTGCCTGTTGGTGGATAGGGTTGAGGGTGGCTCCAAGAGTCCAGGCACTCGTATCCAGAACTTTTATTTTGTTCTTCCCCATGTGCTTCACTACTATTTGTGTGTGTATGTGTGTTTGGATTATTTGACATAATTTAGCAGGGGTAATAGTTGCCTTTTGCTATTTTTGTTTGAGGCATTTGTAAACATTATTTTAAACTTTTGTACTGTTTCCATGATGCTGTGCTGTTATATTTTCTGTTGCTGTGCACAGAAAGGTCAACTCATATCTTGAGTGTACATTTTTTAGGCCCCCGGAATTAGTGGAATTTGGGGACTCTGTGTTAATCTTGTAAGGCTGAGTTCCATCCAAAGTCTGCCAATCACAGCATGGGCAATTTTTTTCTCCTGCCAGGCTCCAGTAATGCAAGCTGCTGAACATGACTAAGATTTCCGGTCACTAGGAGAACTTCCGGCGAGATCTTCTAACATGGTTGGTCACGATTGGTAGCAGTTTGAGGACTGCTTCTCGGTTCGATTTTCTACTTGAGCAGCAAACAAAATCAACCCAAATGACCGCACCCTCTTGCTCAGAGTTTTTATGTTACTCTACGCAGAGTACAGAATGAATTTGTTGGGAAGATCCACCCACCCCTAAAATGTTTGCTGTACTTTCGCTGCAATTCTGCTAGTTTTGTAGATGGAGGGGGAGGGAGATGCCCCAGCCAGGGGAAGGAAGCCACATTCTCTTTGCTTTCCATGTCTCCATGTGGCGATAGCCATATTGTGTGCATGTGTGTATGTAATAGGCATCCATTTTTACTTTGTTGTCCATGCCTCCTTCAAAGCTGGTCATACAGTGATGAATGTTTTGTGAAGTCAGTGTGTGTGTGTGTGTGTGTGTGAGAGAGAGAGAGAGAGAGAGAGAGAGAGAGAGAGAGAGAGAGAGAGAGAGAGAGAGAGTTTGTATGTGTGTGTGTGTGCGTGTCAGAATGTGTGTCTATGACAGGCAGCAATTTTGCCTTTGTTCACAATGTCTCCTTCCTTGCTGGATCATGTGATGTGCTGAGTGACCACCATTTTGTTGAGCGAGTGGGTGTTTCTGATAATTAATCATTTTGCTCCAGTTTTGACATGGAAAAAAGCCATGCCATTTTAGATTATTCGAAAAAAAATTCTCCTGATGTGTCCCCTGAACATCGAAACCATAGTATCAATGGAACACACTATCAAGAACAGAATATAAAAATATTAAATATTGACAGGTAAGTAAATCTAGATTTTCTATACCTAACTACACATACTTGTACCCTCGTGGAACATATCTATTCAAAGTACATAGGTGTGGAGTTAGGAATAATAAATCTATACTTCCCTATATGCACTTACTTTTCAATATTTTGTCCCTCGATATTCTATCCTAGATATTCTTGTACCACAATATTGTTTATGTTGATATTCAGTAGTACAAGTATTTCTCCTGATATATTTTTTTGCTTGTGGCTGATTGTAGTAATTTGTAGTATGCAATTGTTTTCAATTCATTTTTTGGATTTTTGCCTTTTCATGTTCCCTGAAAAGAATGTCGGTCTTATATTTAATTAACTTATTTGACTTTAGATTCAGTGCCTTGAGACCTTAAGGGGTGATTAGTCGATTGATTGACTTTTGCCTGGACCCCTCCCCCCCACATGGGCCCCATGGACTTTGGAGGGATACCAGGTATTTTTATTCTAATATTTTTATAATTCTAGCCTCCCTCCTTTAGGGGCAAATGGGCCCTGAATGTACACCATACATTTATTAATTAGTTTATTTGAGTTTGACTGCCCCCCGCCTTCTATAAGAGCCCCCTGGGTTCTAGAAGGACACAAACTATGTATTAAGCTATTTATTTAGATTTCCCCCACATTCTTCTGCTTCCATAGGGGTCAAAAGGGGGTGGTGATGGACGGAGCATCAGAACCAATCAAACACTCACACCCAGTCAACAGATCTGGGTTTGATCCATCACCGTTCTTTAGCTCACTCTGCCACCCCAGTTCAGACATGGCCATATGCAAATCAGTCTGACCCTGTGCCTCATGGGAACAGTCCAGCATGTCTGAACTGGGGTGGCAGAGTGGGCTAAAGAACGGTGATGGATCAAACCCAGATCTGTTGACTGGGTGTGAGTGTTTGATTGGTTCTGATGCTCCGTCCATCACCACCCCCTTTTGTACCGCTTTGTTCTCCATAGGGGTACCATGAGCCTCAGAGGGACTCCAACTATTAATTAATCTATTTGTTTATTTTAGTTTTGCATGCCACTTCTGCCTCCCACTGGGGCTCTACAGAACCTGGGTGACATCAGGTATATTTTTGTTTTTAATGTAATTGTGTTTTTATAATATTGTTGTAATGATGATGGGGATTATTTATGAAATGTGTTGCATTGATCAAAATTGCCAAGTAACACTCTCTCTCTTCTGTCTGCAGGTTCATAAGAGAACTGAGACGGAAAGAAGTCTATGACTTAGTTGACACTGTAAACAAGAGGGACTGCTCTGCCAAGTGTTTCCACTTGTGCTGCAGACTCCTACACTGCTTAATTTGTAAAAGAATGAGTGCCGCTACCCAGGACTTTGCTCAGACGCCTGTAGTCATACAATTGAATGCTGGTGTGCTAAATACTCCAACCCAGGCTTGTTAATCCACTAACAGACAATCCCTGCCCATTTATGTCACTTGCAACCTCCCTTCATGATGATTTTCCTCTTCCCCTGTCTTTCTTTTTTGGTTTTTTTCCCGCTTTTTTCTCACGTAAATGTATGAAGCAGGGAAACGTGCTGGTGGCCCCCACCAACAACTACCAGCTCAATTTAAGCAGTAGACTCATACAAAAAGTAAATAAGATGGCCTCTAAGAAGGAGGTCCTTGTAAGAAAGAGGCCAGTGAGAAAAAGAAATCAGTTGTGAGTGAAATCACTGGGATCAAGCCCTTTCCTATTTCTGGCTCATGGTGCACCTGCTTCATCCTCCACTGTATAGGCAGAAGCAGGGAGGAGGATCACCCCAGGATCAACAACCAACCGCACCACGACCATCATGGAAGCTGAAGCAATAGTCTCTCAGCTCTGCCGTGACTGGAGTCATGAATGAGAGTAGTGAATGGGAAGTTGAATTGGTCCAGCATCAAATTGAATCATCAGAGGAAACTCCACAGCAAACACAGTCTGCTACATCTGATCTTCCAGAGCTAGGAGACCAATAAGAAGTTGAGCTTCCTTTTGAGCAAGATGTATTTGTAACTGCTCTTCCATTTGACACATCAGCTTCATGATATCCTGCATGGAAACAAAATGCAATTCTTGTATTCTCCAATCTCTCTTTTGATGAGATTGACATCAACTAGAGCTTGACCGACACCCACTTGGAGAGATAAAGGAAAAGGAAGATTCCCATGAACATTGGAAAAGAGGAAGATGATCTAATTACATTTTGTGTGAAGAGTGGGGCGGAGGAAATGCATGCCACCTCTTTTTTGACCTGCTCCGAGTTATGTAGTACCACCAAAGTCGCACGATTGCATCATTTCAAGAAGCCAAAAACCTGTATCAACCACCACCCCTACCCCAACGCAGTCACAGTATGCTCTAGAGAAAGACAAACATAACCACCTAGCTCTACCTCACCAAGGGCCAGATGTACAACCATTTTATTTTGCACCTCGCAATTTGTGACTAATTGTGAGGCGCAAATTGCGAGGCACAAAATAATATGTACAACAGTGTGTTTAACACTGTTTGCGATTCCTAATGGGGGCGCAAATTGCAAGGCTCATTAATATTAATGTACTTCTCGCAATTTTGCACTGGGAATGGCAGGCCCTCCCAGGGATGGTGGCCTGCTGGGCTCAGCAGACCACCATGTCTGGGACTGCTTTGAAATAAAGCAGTTTTTTAAAAAATGCAGCCCATTTTCCTTAAGAAAACGGGATGCATGTAAAAAAAAAAAAAAAAAGTTTTTGTTTCATTTTTTAAGGGCATGCAGTGGTCCCACTCCAATTTATGTTCAGCAAGAAGTTGCTGTACCACTGAACCCAGGTGGTAGTTTGTTTATACAATGGGAAGCTGGCCAAAATGTTAACAATTGGCCTCCTGACTTTTTCTTTTGTGGAAGGAGAGTGCCGTTTGAGATTTTGACACAGGAACTCAGCAAGGAGGACATTACAATGAGTTAAGTATTCCAGTTGTTGCACATAACGCAGGAACATTACAGAAGGTGGAACAAATATTTACCAATTTTAGTGTAGAATCAGCTGCTTTGGTCAACATATCATTACTTTGTCTGAACACAAATCAATTGCTGCTAACAGAGATTGTTTCAGCTTAATAATATATCTATGCCACAAAACTGGGAATCATAGTAGAAGAAAGTGCTGCACACTTTCATTCCTTTTTTAACAGTTGATGTCGCAATTTAAAATAATAAAATCATCTGGAATGTGAGGCGCCTAGATAAACAATCCCAAATGTGAGGCCATAGCAGGACTGAAGTGTTGCTTTCAGCCTTCCCTCTGCAGGCCCATAATCAAGACGCATGTCACTAGTATAGCAGCAGTACCTACCAGCAATAACTGCATCAACTGCTTCTAATCCTACAGCACAAAAGAAGCTTCACTTCCCAATGGGTGGAGTATGGATATAGCAGCACTTAAATCAAGTACTGCATCCTATTTTTGAGCAACCACAGAGAATGAAACTGTAAATGTGTCACATTTGTGATGGAGCATCTCATCTGCCCGGATCGTCATCAGGCCCTTAGTTTGTTATCAATACTACATTATTGGCACTGGTCCCCAAAGAGATTGTATGAAACCAATTGTGGCCTCATGGAGGCCTGCTGGAGATGCAGGTACCATGTTGATGGCATTTGACATTTGATATGGTCTTGCTCTCCGTATAAATATTTTGGCAGCATGTTATAGGTAGTATGAATACTCTTAGCCTGCAGCCATCAAAGGAGCAGATGTTCCCTCATGATACCCTTACCATGTCAGATTTCAATCACCATACAAACCAGTGGGTAGACACAAAACTTGTGGTCGCCAAAATGGCTGGCATAATACAATAGACAAAAGGGCACCCCATTCCCACATAGACTGGATGCATGACATGGCAGCCTCTCCTGAACAAATAATGTATTGTCCCTAATATCAAATCTCTGTGTTTGAGAGTATTTAGTCCTCTTTCTTTCCTACAGTGATCCCCCTCTTTAACGTTAAATGTGCAATGAACCTTATTTATCTTTTGTCCTATAATCCCTTTCAGTTTCCCTAAGAAAATCAAGCTAGTTAAGCACAGGTGAACGATCTGTATATTCAATATTGTAGACCCTATCATAAAGGTAATAACATAGAATATAAAAGTGTATTTATTTAACATGTTCAACTGTTCTCTGTAGCAATTTTCACTGTACAACTATGAATGGTCAGTTTGTGAATCTTGTTTGATAACGAAAATCAATAAAGAAATGACATTAAAAAAAGTCTGATATTTTGAACTCAGTTTAGAACATTGAAATCTATAGAACCTTATGTAATTGGACACATCTGATATGATTAATGAAATTAAACAATTATTGGAAAGATCTGTCGAAAAAGAAATAACGCACACCAAAACTAAGTCCCTCAAAATACATAAGTAATTGGCAGCGCTTGAGGATGACAGAAAAAGAAGATGGAACATTCACATTTTTGGTGTTCCTGGCGGAATAGAAGCACAGGCGCGTTCTTGCATAGTTTTTCTTGAAACCTGGATTCCTAAAGCCACATGTTTCTTATTTCTCAAAGATTGTGGACTGGAAGGAGCACATCCGGTTCCTTCATGACTCCGGCAACAGTTATCATCTACATCCTTCCCTTGACCAATTGTTCGTTACTGGGGAGGGTAAAAAAAATAAACATTTTGCAAGACTACTCTAGAAATAGTGTGCTCGTGTGGAAATGATTTCTAACATTATGACCACAACTAGTTATCCTGAACATTCCATTTTCTTTTGTGGACTGTGCTTGTTTCAGAGATAGCTTTGACTCTAAACCACATATTTTTCATGACTGCAAAGACCATTCAACCTTCTTGAGAACCTTCTAGACTCAGGTAGGGAAACATCTTTGACCAAAACACCATGATTAGGTGTTTCTAAGTAGAACTAAGCTAGCTCTAAATGTGTCCCTTGTTACCCACTATATTAGGCTGCTTTAATGGATAAACATATTACCAGAAGAGCCTACAATGATATTCTAACAGCTTACTACTTTACACAATATCCCCAAACTAACTTGAGGAGACAGCCAAACAAACATGACAGCTAAAGACTTTATATAATATATATTAATCTTTTTAACTCTATTCATTCATTCATTCATTCAAAATCTTTATTTGATTCAAGGGATCATCAAAGCATTTAATAAAATCTTTAAAATACATTACACATAGTCTCCACATGTACAGACATTAAGGATTACCTTCGCCAAGGAGCAGGATGCAAAATAATTACACAAGTTAAGGTTTCCATTTTATCATGCTTCCAGTAATTGTTTATCCATTTAAGATATTTAGAGGAAAAGCATATAAAGTGCAAGTGCATACTCAATTGACCCGTACCGATACTACAAAATTGTTAAAATTATGCTAAAACACTTCATTGAATATCAATAAAATACATTCTTACTAAAATGGGTATACTTGGATTGATTTAAAAACAATCTATGATATGTACTGAGGTACAAAAGTACAAAGATAAGGCATAAGTCTAGAATCTGCATTTAACATTTTTGCCCTCTCTTTTTCCTTATATAGCTGTAGGCCAATAAATATCTGCTGCACCAAATACAATGAGTTGTGAGGTATCTGATTTTAACATTCTCAACATCTAATTGTATTTCCTCCTATTCAAGCCTCTGCTTAGCACCTTTATCCATTTTTTCTATCCATTACACATGCTGGGCAAAAAATTAAAACATTTGTAATGTCTTCCTTTACACCCAGTTCGCATAGATTGCACTTGGAATCTCCATCCTTAGATTGGGACATAGCCCATTTAGCTGTATAGGCGTTTATCTGGAGTTTTCATATCTAAATTTCAGATATAATGTCTTTGCTAGTTGGGGTTCCATTTCATCCATGAATGGCTCAGCGCATTGAGTAGGCTTGAACGCTGAAAATTGTGTAGTAAGCCTCCCTGATGTGCTACTTAAAGTGACCATATGCCAAACAAAGTCCCACGAAAGGTGCTTGATCTGGCACTATGATTCGGGCATCAGCAGACTAGGGTTTGTCCAGAATCTGCTCAGACCTAAATCAAGGAGCCATTTTCAAATGTAAACCAACCAGGTAAAAGTAACAAGAACATCCAGCTCCTATAACTTGCTCAGAGTTTGCCTATAGGTTTCTAATTCCACAGTTGTCCAAATTCTGACCCAGTATGACAATGTTCTCCAAACCGCTAGATGTTCCAGTCTTTTTATTGCCATGTCATGTGTTAGGGGGATCACTGGGGTGTGTTGGGGAAGAGACGTAAACATTCTCTTTTTTTTTTTTTTTTTATATATAGTTTTTTGAGTACAGGCTGAAGGATATGACATACATGTATTTGTCTTTACAATCAATAGGTTATTCTCATAGATGAAAAACATAAAACAGTACAAAACAGAGAAGAAGAGCCACGCTATTCCATAAAAGTACCCCAATTCTTTTTGTATTTAATCAAGGAACGTGTCCCCCTAAGATTTGCTAATGCTAGCTCCATCGAGTGGATCTCGGTTACCAGCCCCCACCAGTCCCAGACCGTTGGTGGATCAGGGCGTATCCAAGCTCTGGCCAAGGTTAATTTAGCGCAAGACATGAGGATTGAAGCCAGAGCGGCCTGTGAAAAGGAAGTGGGATAAATATCTAGTAAAACCGAGGCAGCAGAAAGTAAAGGAAGCTGAATATGTTTGGTTTCAAGAGCCTTCTGAATGTCCGTCCAAAAAACTTTAAGAGTGGGGCAAGAAAACAACATATGATCCAAGTCAACGGCATGGGCGGAGCATTTAGGGCATTTTGTACGGTCGCTGAGAGAGTTATTAGAGGACCATCTAGAAATAATTTTTGGCGTGTAATATAACATACAGCTCGTTCTAAATTGTTGTAGCCTTAAACTTGAGGATCGTACATTTTTATTAATATTTGAGAAAGAACGTTCTATCTCTTTCGATGTAATATTAGAGCCTAATAGTCTGCTCCACTTGTCAGCTAATTTGGAGCAATCATTTGATTTGAAACTTGTTAAAAGACTATAGGTATCACTTATTACTGATTTAGTTTCTGTGGAATATATATAGTTCCATATGTCACAGTCAAGGTTCTCCACAAGATGTTTTTTATTGATCAAATAATCGTGTATCTGTCGGTGTTTATACCGCATGGTTTCAGGGAGATCATAAAGCAATTTTAAAGCATTAAAATCTAGAAACCCTTGCGTGCCATATAAGTCCCCTAATACCCTAATGCCCAGCCTGGCCCACCCATTATCACTGTGTTCATAGAAAATCGCTGGAAGGCCAGGGTTGCCCCATAAGGGTAATTTTGAGTGAAAAAAAGTGGTTTTACAAAAAGTTAATATATTATCCCAAATCTTTTTTAGGTCTCTTGCAGTCTTGAATTTAACTCTTTTAAAGTAGTTGGGGTCGTTAGCCCGCAGTAGAAACATGTTTGAGTCATGTTTTAGCATGAAGGAATGAAAAAAGAGTGCACCTCCTCTGTTTAGTATAGAACGTATGCGCAAGACAAATGTAGACCAGAAATATAACTTGAAATCAGGGAAGTTGAGCCCTCCCATATTCGTATTGGTTTTTAAGAGATTCATTGACCTTCTCGGTTTTTTATAGCACCAGATAAAGCTACTAAGTACTCCATCGAGTCGTTTAAAAAACATATTGTTTAAGGCTAGTGGAATAGAGCGAAATAGGTATACAAATTTAGGCAAAACCTTCATCTTAATTAGGTTAATTCTTCCAATTAAATTCAAAGGAAGTCTATGCCATTTTTTAAGTATTAGTATAGTAGATTTAATTAGTTCATTATAGTTTATGTTGTTAATTTCTTGAATTTTTGCCGTTAGTTTGACTCCTAAATAAGTTACGGTTTTGCAGATCTCCGGGACCGTGACCGCTGGAATATAGTTAGCTATAATTTGAGTCTTTTGTATGTTGAGCTTATATCCGGAGACTGTCCCAAATTTCCCGGCCTCGAGAATGATGCCTTGCAGTGCCTCCACTATGTCTTGTGAATAAACCGCAATGTCATCGGCATATGCTGTTATTTTTAACACTTGTGTACCCGATCTGAAAGGAACGATTTGAGTTTGAAGTTGAAGAGCGGACAAAAATGGTTCCAGTGTAAGAGCAAATAAAAGGGGAGAGAGAGGGCATCCCTGACGAGTTCCACGTAAGATTGGAAAGTCTGGAGAAGTCAAACCCCCGTAACAGGTACAAGCCGTAGGATTGTCATACAAAGCCTGTATGCCTCGCAAGAATTGTCCCCCAAACCCCATTTTAGAGAGGACGCACCAGAGATAGTCCCATCCCACATGGTCAAAAGCCTTCTCGGCATCTAGTAAGATCATTCCGAGTGGGGTGGATTCTGTTTCTGCGACATCAAAAGCTGTAATAGCCGTATTTACATGTGTGGTTGTGACCCTCCCAATTATAAACCCGTGTTATTGGGGATTAATGGTTTGGGGCAGGATAGGAGATAGTCTTAAAGCCAAAATTTTAGCAAATATTTTGGCGTCAGTATTGATCAAAGATATGGGTCGGTATGACCCTCTCTCCTCCTTTGGTTTGTCTTTTTTCAAAAAGAAAATTATTTTTGCTCTGTTCCATGAATTCGGAGCTTTACCATTAAGCCCAATGTATTGCATTACCTTTAATAGTAAAGATTCCAGTTCAGCTAAACATACTTTGTAAAGTTCCAAGGGTATTGTATCCTCCCCGCCGCTTTCCCTATCTTTAAGAGGTCTATTGCTTGGCGTAGTTCTGCCCTGGTAATGTCATCCGAGAGTGAGTCCGTTCTTAAAACAGTCTGCGGGTTTGTTAAATATTTGTCGAGATAGTCCCGTATTGTTTCTAAATTAGGTGTGCTTTCTGGAGTATACAGTATTCTGTAGTAGTCTGCAAATTGTTCTACTATATCCGTCGGATGATTATACATTTTGTTACCGCTCCCCCGAATGTTAGTAATCAGTGTTCGAGCTCTATCCTCAGCAACTTTGTAAGCCAAGATTTTGCCGATTTTGTCCCCGCCCTCATATTGTGTTATTTTAAATTTGTGGATACTTGCACTGCTCTTCTGAATAAATTTAGTTTTAGCCTTATTTTTAAGTAAAGTTAGTTTAAAACCTATTTCTGTAATTGTTGATGATTTTAATCGTATTGCGGAAGCCAACAGTTCTTCTTGAGTGATTATTTCGGAGACTATTTGGGCATTATGCTTCTTGCGTTCGGAGTTTTGTCCAATCAAATAGGTTTGGGTGAAACCCCTGATGCTCGCCTTACAGGCGTCCCAGACCGTAATACATATGGCTGTGTCGATATTAATTTCCAAAAATTCGGTCAAGTGTAGTTTAAGCTGAGTCAAATATTGTGTGTCTGTGACTAAATACCTAGGGAAGGAGAATGGTCTAGGCGGGGACCTCCTATGTGGTATGGCAATAGCCAAAATTATTGCATTATGGTCTGACGAGATTCGGGGGCATATATCCATAGTGCTAAATTTTAATAAGTGATCACTTGCTAATGCTAAATCCAGTCTTGAGCATGACTTGTGGGGCGCAGAATAATATGTATATCCTGGTGAGTTTGGATATAAGTAGCGCCAAGCGTCTTTAATGTTGTGGATACGACATATTTCAAGAATTGACGACCTGGTTTTACGCATCCTTTGAAAGCTACCAGAACTAGTTGTGTCTATTTTATAATCAATAATACAGTTGAAGTCCCCCATAATAATGAGTTCTCCCTCCCAATCCAAAAGTTTGATACTCAGCGAATCAAAGGTCATTGGTTCATCTGTGTTAGAACCGTACACTACACATAGGACATATTTGTAATTCTCATAGCTAAACTGAGCAGCTGCCCATCTGCCATCTTTGCAGGAGAAAGTCTGTAGTATTTCGATCCTAAATCGTTTATCCTTTAAAATCGCGACCCCTCTTATGGAATGCTCGAAGGTAGAGCAGACCACAATATCATAGCCTAATTGGTTAAGTATTTTCTTGTCCTTTCCGGCAATATGTGTCTCTGAGAAAAGGGCGACATGGGGATTATGCAATTTAAGTTCTGCTGAAATCAATAATCTTTTATTTCTACTGTTAAGCCCGGCTACGTTCCAGGCCAAGAACTTTATTTCATACATTCGTAGATAATTGGGAGCTTAACCCTGATATCAAGTGTCTTAGTGCATTCCCTGTTGTTTGTAGATATGTGCCGGAAAACTAGAATTAATATGTGCACAAAACAATTCGCTCAATCAGCCTGTAAACATTTTTTTAGTGATTTAAACCGCCCCAAAAACCCCCAACACCCCCTTCCCCCCTCCGCCCAGGTTCTGCCCCCTGACCGGGGAAGAACCACCCTTGAACAACAGCTGCCGCTGATGAGGGCAGCGCGTATAGCAGATCATCCCCAGGGGCCCCCCGACCCCAGCCTCCCATAAAAGAAAAAAAATTCTATACCTAGTCTGTATCTTGTATCTTGTCTATACATACCGATAGGAGTCATCAACCAGCTATCTGTATATTTAATATGCCAAAACTATGTTTTGCCCGTGCTAAAGCTAGAAATATATGCTTCCGCTTCCTTGACATCATTGAAAAAATGAGTACGGCCGTTCTTAATGACCTTAAGGCGGGCAGGCTCCTGCAGGTACGCCTGACCGCCACTAGATTTGATGGGGTCGATCAACTTGCGGAGCAACCAGCGTTTATCCATTGTTTCTTTGCTAAGGTCTGACCGGACAAAAAATGAGAGCTCCCCTAAGGTTATAGGGGCATTAGGCCGTGCTCTCTGCCAAACCGCTTGACGCAGTAAAAAGTTTCCAAAACAAATTATAAAAGGACGTGGGTACTGATTATCCCTATTTCTCATAACCAGACGAAGACGGTGTGCACGTTGAATTTGAGAATCCCAGTCCCAGTCTACAAGATCTGGAAAAGCTTTCTGCAATAGTCCAACAAGATAGGCCCTCGGATCGGAACCCTCGCAACCCTCTGGTATCCCAAAAAGTCTCAGATTGGAACGTCTTTGCCGATTTTCCAAATCTTCTACCTTTGAACACAATGTCAATAGCTGGGTATCGTGTTTCTCGACTGCGACGGTCATATTTGTATTTGACTCTTCAATCTCGACAACTTGTTCTTGGAGTCCAGCAATATCTTGAGATATCCCCCCCAGTTTAGCGGCGAGTTCTTGCAACGAGGTTCGCATTTTATTGTTGTCTTCCCTCAATTGGATATAGTGACATTCTCAAGATTTTATTTTTCCAACAATTAATGGATGGAGGATTTCACTGCCCCATAGCTCTTAGCCATACAGGTCAGATGTTTGAGCTCTGAATTTATATACCTCCAGGGCGGGGGTGATAGCCTTTGACATAGTTGAGTATTGTTTCTTTATGATGGGGATAGAGCTTTGCATCAAGATCACCTTGGATTTTTTTATTTGTTGCTTCCATGAGAGCTTAGAATCAAGGGTAACCCCCAGGTATACAAAGTAGGAAACATACTTCAAGGTCACCCCATTCAAAGATATATATATATTTTTAAACTTTTATGTTGTTGCATGGTCATGTATTTGGTCTTAATGGGGTTTATCTCTAGGCCTTTGAGTTTGCAATAGTAAGTAGGTTTTGTAAGCCCCTTGGTGTTTGAGACAGCAGGATTGTATCGTCAGCGAATGTTAGGGCGCAGATATGGGTCCCTGCAAGCTTGGGTGAGTCATTTTTTTTTTTTTTTTAATTATTTTTATTGCAGGAATCAGTAAATCGTTACATGATCGGCCAACATTATATCTCAAACCAGAGCATTGAAACACAACCCTCCATCCCCCTCCGGATGTTGCTTACACAGCCATTCAGCCCACAACCCTGGGGTCGGGCGGCGAAATTCAACGGGGGCACAGGAGGATGTCGGGGTTGGCCCGGAAGATCCATTGTCCTTCATCTGCTTTTCTAAACAAGCCTATAACTCCAAAAGAACCCCCCACCCTCAAAACACCCCAATCCCAGGAAAACCCCTCCCTTCCCGCCATCAGTGCGCGGCATCAACCGCAACCGGATCTTCTAGAGGACCCATAGGGAAAACAATAAAGCTGAGAAGTGCAACCATCTAATGGGACTCGGGGCGCGCCGCTTCCTCACGTTCGGCATCGCCGGGGGCGCAATAATCCCTAAGGGCCTGCACTAGCATCTCCCACTCCAGCGCTGTCTCCTCGGCCTTCTCGTTACGCTGCCTCCAAGCTAGCTGGTATCTAAGCGTGCTCTCCCCTGCTGCCCACTTCAAAAATTCGCTGTGCCACCGGCTCCCCGTCGGGCCGGCCCGTGCCTTCCAGTTCCTGGTCACCTCCCGTTTAGCAAGGAGCAGCCCCAAATCAATGAATTTACTAGATATTTTATTCTTGGGGGTATGAGGGAACCAGTGCAGGAGACCCACCGCCGCATCCAACGAAAGGGATCGCCCCGTCGTCTCCTCCAGGGTCTTCCCCACTTCCTCCCAATAGGCCGACAGTCCCGGGCAGGCCCACAGCATGTGGAGAAGGTCCGCCTCCTGGGCCGGGCACCTGGGGCATTCCGCCGATGCCGTAGCAAAATATCGCCTGATTTTCACCGGGGTCAAATATGCTCTATGGAGCACATAATAGTGGACTAATTGAAAGCGGGCGTGGCGTGTGCCCTTCCAGGCTCGCCGCACCAACTGAGCCCAGGTCGTCTCTGGGATCTCCCTGCCAATGTCCTCCTCCCATCGGTTTCTCAGGGTGGTGAGGGGAGCCAGCCCCTCGTTGAGCAGTCTACCGTAAAGGCAAGTGACCGCCTTTACCGTGCCCGCGGACATCATCACGTATTGGCACACCGGGGATAAAGGGGGTTCTGCCTGCCCGGACCGCCAGTGCGCCTGGATCGCTCGAACAAGGGCCGAGTGCAGCAAAAAGTCGCCGCGGGGAATCCCGAAGCGATCAATGAGCTCCTGGAATGGCAGGATCGTCCCGTCCTCATATAGATCACCGATGAGCTGCAGACCGGCGTCCTCCCAGGTCGCCAAGCGCGACCAATCACCCCCATGGGGCAAAGCCGTTAGCATCCCCAGCGGTATTTCGGGTGCATACGGTGTTCGCTGGTGGCCCCGGGCGTGAGCTCGGTTCCAGCACAGGCGAACGGTCCGCTCCTCCAGTGACAAGTCCTGCAAGGCCAATCGTTGCCTCATCACTATGAAGGAGAGAACATGCCTGGCCATACCCGTTCCCCTCCTGTCCTCGGGGCCCCGGAACTCCCGAGCGATCTCCTGGGTGAAGGTCTGGAGCTGCGCCGCTAAGTAATACTTTTCGAAGTCCGGCACCGCAAGCCCACCCTCCTCCTTCGGCCTCATCAGGGTCTTGAGGGCCACCCGCCGGCGGCCCGAGCCCCAAAGGAATCCGACTATCAATGACCGTAATAGTCGAAACGTGGTCGGTGGGATCCAGATCGGTAGTGTCCGGAAATAATATAACATCCGGGGGAGCGCCACCATTTTAAGCAGAGCAATCCGCCCTGCCACCGAGAGCGGCAGCGTGGCCCAAAAGCCCATACTGCCTCGAAGTGCCCGGATGCCCCGGGCAATGTTCCCATCGAGGAGGCCAAAGGGTTCATGATAAACATACACCCCTAGATATTTGAAGCAGTCGGGTTCCCATCTAATCTCCCTACTTAAAGCAGGTGTAGGGGTGCCCCTGCGAATCGGGAAAAGACAAGTCTTAGTCCAATTCACTCGGAGGCCCGAGACCTCCCCAAACTCCGTGAGCGCCGTCGCAGCTCCCTGTAGAGCAGCAAGCTTGGGTGAGTCATGGGGAGATGTTTGCAAATTCTGACCCAAATCATTCACATATAAAAGAAACAAGGTTGGTGCCAGGACACAGCTCTGGTGCACCTCCCTCCTAACTAGAATCTCATCTGTAAGCTCCCCTCCAGTGCCCCATTGTTCCATGGCAAAATTGCCCTCATGTAACCTTAAAATTTGGTTTAGGATCTCCTCTGACACTCCCGGATGGTATAAGTTTTTGCATAAAAGCTCTCTTGGGATTGAGTCAAAAGCTGCTTTTAAATCAATAAAAGCAATATATAAATAGCCAACTTTTAGCTTTGTGTACCTCCAGACTAGAGTTGCAACCCTAAAAACTTGATCAATTGTACTTTATTTCCTTCTGAAACCAGCCTGGCAAGGTGAAAGTACGTCCCTTTCCCTTATCTAATCATTTAACTTAGCCAAAACTTCCATAGCATAAACATTTTGCAGGGTGTCAATCAGGCTTATAGGCTTGTCGTTTGCCGGGTCATCCAGGCTGCCCTTTTTATAGATGGAAACAATCTCTGCGCCCTTCCAGGATTTTGGAATGGGCTGTCCCCTAGCTACTGCATTACATAAAGATTTGTATATAGTACCCACACTTCTGGGGCATGTTTTAATAGGTCCCCTGGTATCTTATCAGGCCCGGGTACCTTTGAAGATTTTATAGTTTCTATAGCTAGTGTAGTGTCTTCAATACTAAACTGTAAAGGTGCAGTTTGTGCTAGTAGCAAGGGCCACTCAGTAACATTTGAAGGGTCTGGGGCTAGCTCATTGGGGATGGCATACAGATTTGAGAAGTGTCTCTCCCCCGAACAAGGGTCTAAAAAATTGTCTGAAGTTGTCTTGTTTGATGTGCTGCCTTGGGCTATTATTCTCCAGAACATAGACTGGTCTGAAGTTTTTGAGGCTATTATAACATCGTCCCAGCTAGCATCTTCCCGGTTTCTTAGTGCAACCTTCTGTGCTTTTCTATATTCTCTTCTTTTGTGTCTAATCTCAATTATGTTTTTGGTCTTGAATGCCCTAATAAGCAGTCGTTTAGCCAAGGCACATTCCTTATCCAACCAGGAGTTTGATGGCCAGGTCAAGACTCTATATTTACCAATTCCTGACTGGGGTTTAGTTAGTTAGGTTTTTATGTTCTCTACCAATGTCTGGTGAATATTTATTATCTGTATGTACTCAGGTCCTGACTCCACATAAGGAGTTCAAAGTTATGGTGGGCCACGCAACTGATTGTTGTTGCTTACTAAAGGCTGCATGCTCTTTTCCCCCAGATCAATTGAAAATGTCAGGTGGATGGAAATCCACTTCTTAGATAGATCTAAACATAATGGGAAATGGTCGGTATCCCGTTCTATCGCCTTAAAATCTTGTACATATGCCCAATGAGCTATGCTTGCTTATCATCATGTAGTCTATTCGTGATGAGGAATTTCCTCTCGAGAAGATGTTTGAACATTCAAAATCTGAGGGAAATTGGTAATTACATGCCCTTAGATCGCTCCCAATGGTCTAATGGAATAATTGCATTGCTGAAGTGGAGGACCCCACCATATTTTTTGCAACGAGGAGTGGAATCCCCCTGGCTAAATCTTCCTCTTCAAAAATGGTGTATAATCCTACCATTGGTTCAAAGCACATATTTTTCATGACTGCAAGAACCATTCAACCTTCTTGGAGAACATTCTAGACTCAGGTAGGGACACATCTTTTCCCAAACACCATGATCAGGTGTATCTAAGTAGAACTAAGCTAGCTCTAACATTGTCCCTTGTTATCCACCATATTAGGCTGCTTTAATGGCTAAACATACTACCAGATGAGCCTACAATGATATTCTAACAGCTTACTACTCTACACATTAACCCAAACTAACGTGAGGAGAAAGCCTAACAAACTTGACAGCTAAAGACTTTGAAAATATTAATCTTAATAACTCTATTCCATTTTCTCTTATATGCTGCGCTTTTTAGGCTCTTAATGAAGTGATTTGAATCGACAATGGGGACATCCATCGATGCTAAACCAGTTACCCTCTGTTCAATTGTTTATTGGCATATTAGTACTATAAATATTGTTATATTCATGTAGCTATAGCTTGGCCTAATGTGGTGGCTTGAAAATGCATTATGAGGTAAAACAATGTATGTGCATATATCTATAATTGGGTATGTACTCCTAAAAATGTTATTTTTCTAAAATCATTTAATTGTACTAGTATTCTATATCATAACTCCATGACAGGAAGTTCTGAAAATATGTTAATTGCATTCCAAGAGGGTAATAGAGTCTGTGATTATGCATATTCATTGGTGTTTAAAGCATTCTAGGTATTTCTCAGTTGGTGAGGAGATTCAGGATAGAGAGAAATCCTTCTTTTTAAATTTGTTTCCATGCCATTTCTAGTTACTGTTTGGGTGTGACGTGGGGTCAGCATAAGGATGATTAGCCATGAAGGGAGGGCCCCGAAACTGTTGGACTATTTAATGTTTCCTCTCATTTCCTTTTTCATTTCCTATTCGGCCCAACACTTATTTCACAAAAATTGACATAAATACAATCTTAAAGATGCATGGAGATTCCGACATCAATGTCATTGTTAAATCAATGATTAAATCTAAAGTAATTTCTGACTATTCAGCCCTTTCATTATCTCTTGAATAGAACACAACTAAAAATGAAAAAAAGAAGTTGTGCTTAAACCCGAAAAAAACGTATGAGATGAAAATCACTATGCTACAATAAAAGGGTAATTATTAATTACTTTAATGAAAACCCCAAAGAAAAATATAACACACAATTAGGATGGGGTGCTTTTGAAGCCACAATTAGGAAAACCATGTAAAATATTAGGGCACATATTAATAAATCTGAGAACAAGAAATGTACAAGTGAAGAGGAAGACATTTAAAAATTACAATTAATATATGGATTCAATGAAAACATACATCCTGAAAAGCCTTGGCTGGATACCTCAAACACAAACAGAACTATAATGATATTCTCACAATTAGGGGAAAATCCGGCATATACCGCACTAACCCATAAAACAATTTCTAATATATTCTTAAGCTTATATAAGGACTTTAAGCCAATAATGATAAAGTCAGAAGGGGTTAATGCCGAAACTTTCTAAATTATATCAATATACCTGAACACAAGGAGAACCTGAAATGTTCCTTAAACTGACCAATCTATGAACACGAAATAGAGCCGATCATCAAAGACCATAACGAAGGGTAAGCACCCTTTTGTAGTCTAAAATTATCATTCACAGACTTGTACGAGCTATGAAAAAAACAAGTCCGATTTCAGGATCAACAACTGAAGCTATTATAACCCTAATCCCAAAGGAAGGAAATATTTATGACTTTCCAAAACTTTGACAATGATTTCCATGGTAAATTTAGACTGCTAAATATGCTTAAAAATCCTTGCTTAAAGAAGAGAAAAATTCCTTCCCTCACTAATCGTCCCACAACAAGTGGGTTTCAAGAAAAGCAGGCTGTCCAGTGACAATATAAAATGTTTTTGTCATGTACTAGAATTAGCCGAACACAAAAACTCCCCAGTAGTTGTGATAGCTCTTGACACCACAAAGACCTTTGATAAAGTAGCAGGGGCTTTTCTTAGGAATGAATCAAAGACATTGGACTTGGAAGACAACATTATAAGGTTGCCCATGGCTCTTTTTTTACATACTGAGTGCTAGGATAAGGATTGGTAGCTTTCATGCAGCCATATTTCCATTAAAGCAAAGAACTGGACAAGGCAGCCCCTTGTCGCCCTCTTTGTTTCCCCTAGCAATCAAACTCCTTTTAATGGCAGTATATCACAACCACAATATTGTCGGCATGACAATTGAAGATGCCTGTTTTAAAATGGTAGCCTACGCTGATGGCATACTGACACTTACTGAACAGGTAGATTTGTGTGGTATCTGCTTCCAGCTAGCTGCTCAGCCAGTGTATGGTGTAGAATGTTAGCATGAGTGTATGATGTCATAGAGTGTTGTATGCGTGCATGAATGTCAGTTGAGAGTAGGGCTGAGCAGCAAGCAGGCTGCTCCTGTTGGGGTTCTTTACTTTGTTCCCTTCTTCCTTCATCTGTACCTTACTTCATTTATTTGTTGCCTAATAAACTACATGAAGATACCATCTGAATACGGACCATTCTTCCATTACAACAATTTGGCTAATCCTGCCTGTATAGATACCATCGAACAATATGCAAGGGTATTGAGATACTCCCTTAAAAAATATAAATCTGAAGTCTGACCTTTCAGAAAAAACTAAAATACTTAGATCTTGAATGTAATAATTTTTGAGAATCCTTAATATGCAACAAGAATCGTGTAATTAAAAAAACACATTCATCATTGAAAACTGCCCTCCAAAATGCCTAGCATGGTGGAGAAAATTGGAATATATGGTTTCTGGTAAAAATGTCCAAAGACATCTTTAGGTATGTCAACAAATGAATTAATACATTTCTCTGCAATGTTCAAAATGCATTTCAATCAAGAAACTCAGATTACCAGAATAGATGTGTGTGGTAATCTAGATGACTTTAGAAAATATTAACTGGCTTTCCTTTGTAATCATGTTTCTGATTGGTTAAAGGATGAGGATCCCTATCAACATCTGTGGATCACTTTAGAAAAAACTGCTAATGGGCGCTCTGTCACTGATCTCTGAACTCACTACTTCGAAAGATAATGTTGTCCTTAATTATATAATCATGGTGAATACTAGAGAGGTGATCTTAAACGTTGACCCACACATTTCAGGAATAAAATTCAAGAATTCTAATCTAGCATCAGTATGATGAATAATCATATTAAAGTAAACAGACAGGATGTCCTTAATGAAGAATGGAGAAAGAAAGGTATTCTCAAAAAAGAAATTCTCTGTGTTCAGACTTTAGGTACTAGTGATGAACCTAGGTCTTTTGCATCATTACAAGATATTTACACAGTGTATTATGGTGACTTTTATACATTTCTTATTCTCTCCATGATTAAAGAGTCAAGGCATATCGAAAACGTATGTGTTACTAAAACCAACATGTTCCTCACTTACAATACCCAACCAGAGAGCAATGGTTACTAGAATAACAATAGCATAATGACCTGCCATTGGCAAATACCTGAACCAAGATCTCGAGAGCCTCCTTTACTAAAATAATTACACCGAACTTAGAGAAAATCTTAGGCAAGATGTAAGAAGCTTTGAATAGCAAATTGTAATTTGCATTATTTACCAAATTACAAATTATGAATCGTTATTTGGTATGCATAATAGTGTTAGGTAAACATTTACCTATTTGGTATGATTCACATTCACAATCTACTGATTTGCATTTAGAGATGCAGTACATTGGGTATCAAGTCACAAATACATAAAGTTACTTTTAAGGAAGTGAATGATGAATTCACAAACTGGAAGTAGTGGACCAAATGCTCGGTGGAAGATTGTAGAGCACTGAGCTTTGAAAGTGATTTTGCAACCCACCAAAAAGCACCCATATTTTGAGCTACCCACTCTTACAATCAGAAATATGCCTTGGCAGAACCCTGAGAAGGATGTAGGTGGCAGGAGAAAAAATAAAATTCTCAAAGCTGTGTTGGACATCATTACAGAGGAGTGTGTTGCTCTTTATGATGAGTTGTTTGACAAATCAGAACTTTATGTGCCAGATTCCCAGAAAAGGAAAATTTGAATCACTGTACAGGAGAGGATTAATTTTGTTTGGGTCACACATGGAGCAATTGATGAAATTCAAAAAAGATGGTATGATCTCCCAAGGAGAGGGTGACGATCTGGCTAAATGAGGCACGTGGAACAGGAGGAGGACCCTCCTCTCAACCACCACCATAACTGCTTGAGGATTTGATTGAATCAACTCTAGAACCTGAAAGTGTGTCTGGAGTCAGCAACGTAGCCAAATCAACTGCTGCTGAAACTTCTAAAGATAAGTGCAAAACATAAAAGTTATGTTTTCTTAACACATAATCCATAAAATACATGTTTAGAAATGTCGAAATGTTTTGAAATAAATGTTTCAAATGAAAGTGTAAGCTATATTGCAAAAACTCTCACAGATTTTCAGTTTACTTCAGTATAGCATTATGAGAGATGTAGTTCAACATAGCAAGCAAAGTCCAACAATACTTACGTGTATTTACATTAAACAGTAAAGTCCATAATATATGTATATCTTCTGTATATCATCAAATAATAGTGACTACGTTTTTAAACAGATACTCCTGCACAAAGAGATCCTGAACCTGAATGCAAAGGGCATGAAGATACAGAAATAGTCATTTGATGAAGGGAATTAATCAGACTCCCGGAATACACCACCTCAGTCACAATGTTCCACTCCAGAAGTTAACACTCATACACAGTATCTAGAGAAAGCTGTGGAACTTGGAACACATACTAAAATGGAATAACCAGTCATGAGGCCCTGACAACTATGCATGAGAAGTAGTGTGTGCCATTGCAGTGCTTTATGGCCAATACAAACCAGAAAGTCTCCCACTGGAAATTGAGGAGAGAAAGCGCAGTTGATTTGAGGTTTAGAAGCCTCAATGTTGAGGAGCCAAAGCCTACAACACAAACAAATGAAAAATATAAATAACACATTGGTGGCATCAAAATAACCATCAAAATGGCCTGTAATATTTGTCTATTAGTATAGATGAAAGCCATAGGTCCATGAGTGAGAAAGTGGACAATATGACAGAGGAAATGAATAATTTAAGAAGCTAGTTAAATCAGCAAAAATGTAACTCAAAGGCATAGGTAAATATCATGTTGCCCATATAGATGGATTGATTCACTCTATAAATAGCCTGGCACAGGCGACTTTGAACTTATTTCACCACAATGGCAACTTGCAAACAGAAATGTCCCTCTGTAGTGGGTAAGTTACAAGGCATCATGTACAAGTGTCAAATGCAGTAGAATGTTTGCAAACCCAGCAAATTGCAATTGGGGGGCTGAAAAAAGTGAAGAGTTCTCCAGTATCAGCATTATTTCTGTTACAGATAGAGGCTACGAGCATGTGTCTCAGTTTTACTCATGGTGGAGCTGAGGGAATGGCAGGGTCAACGGCATCTGAATGGCCCATTGCTGGTTGTGCTGAGTGCAAACAATAAAACTGAGTAAATATCTACAACTTCAATTGTGTATTAATGTCATAAGCAGTGTTCCCTGTGCACCCAATCTTTCCAGAGCACGCAGTCTCTATCGTGAAGCGCACACACTTCACTCATAGACCATTCGCAGCTGCTGTTGTCCTAAAAATATGATCCATCATCCCCTTTGGTATCACTAAAAATATGATCAGTACAGCCACTTGCATATTGAGAAAGCACAGGCAGCAGCGGCAATCTCACGTGGAAAAGCAGACCACCATGGAAGATGAGAGCAGCAGTTTAGCATTCCTCTTCTACGGAGTGTGTGGGGCTGCAAGCAAAGCAAGTGGCAGCGACACTTGCTGCATTAGTTTTGAAGATAGGCACCGGGGATACAGGAGTATACAGGCAGCAGCGGCACCTTTAAAGAATGTAGGGGCATATTAGCAACGCTTTGCAATAACTATCGCAAAAGCGTGCTTAGCGCTAATTTTTTTAACGCCGGCTAACGCAGATTTTTATCGCGGAGATATCGTTCTATTAGCAACGCGTATCTCCAAGGCGATAAAAATTCCTGCAATAGCGGGGAAATCGCCGTTTTGCAGGGAACACCGCTGGTTTTCCAGCGATGTTCCCTGCAAAACGGCCATAACCTTGCTGATACGAACCAGTGGTCGTATCAGCATAATCCACCCCTTATGTTAGGGATAGCTAAGTCAGGATTTTAGCAGACGTTAGATTTTGGCGAAAACCGCTGTTTTCGCCAAAATCTAATGTGTGCTAAAATCCTGTGGGCTGCCTTGTAAATATCGCGATGTGAACATCAGTGATATTTTACAAGGTAGTCCATTGGGCTAAGCCCAGTGACGCCCACTTTGCATCTCGTTTGAGATGCAAAGGGAGGTGTCGGGAAAAAGGGTGCTAACATGCATAATCTTGTAAATAGGGCGATAGTTATATCTCCGCTTTTTTGGCTTTTTTTTTAAGCCAAAAAAGCGGAGGTAAAGCCCTTGTTAATATGACCCGTACTGTTTACGGCAGTGCCTGGTGGTACTAATTGGCCATGACACTTGTCATTAACTCAGTTTGTGCTCAAGATAGAAGCACTTGTTTCTTTGTCCAAGGATGTTTTACATCTTGCAAAGATTTGGTTATAATGTTTTTTAAAAGTCTGTGCGCTAGGCATTGTTCACGTTTACGAGCTGGCAGTTGATGCAGCAGAGACGACTGCTGCAGTTTTTGGGCAACCCATTCCATTCCTTGGCATGATAATAAAAAAGATAAAGCTCAGCCTACTCACTCTCCCTGCATCAGTGCACAGGCCCGGCTGTCTAATGTTTTTTTTAGCTCTTGTAGGAGCTGCACACTGCGATGTTCACCAGTAAATCATGCATCAAGCATCAGATAAAATATGATAAAGTCTCATCAATTTCAAAAGGTACCTTTCTCGAACATGCGGATACCTTGACATTAATAGGTCAGTTGATATCACTGCACTGAGAGGCACTTATTAAAGGTGAGAGGTTTGACTTAGAACCATTCCTACCCTACCCTCCTAACAATGCTGACTGCAATTATGAAGCAAATAAGTTGCCATGCGCACCATGCATGTGGCCCACATACTTATAGATAGAGCAACGTTATAGTCTATTAAAATAAAAACAAGATGTGTACATACAGCTATTCTGAACTCATGTATTTGAAGGTACTTACTTAAGTGATAATGAAGAAAATGTTGAACTAAAATATTGGGCTAAAGTTAATCTCAGTTTTTCTGGTTTTACTTTGTACAAATCAGCCACCAAATAGCTATCAATTTGTCTCTTCTTTTTTACCTCAACTATTAATGCTTGGTTTTTAACTCACTGTGCATAATTTCTAGGTTGCATATGAAGCACTGGAGAAACAGGGATACTGTGCCTTTCCCTCTTCCCATCTTGGTTGTCTCAGTTTGTATTGAAAGAGAAAAGTTAAATATCTCAGATTGTTAGACATATTGTTAATTTTGTTGCTACCATTATCTTAGAATGCCTGAGGAATTTACTGTGATGTACAGCACCAGTGGCATAGCAAGTATGGCATGGGACCTGGTCCAAGGAATTCAATGGGCCTCTTGGCTGCTGCTTGATCTGTGAAATACAGCAATATTCAGTGTTCAGTGGGCCCCTCAGACCTACATGCCCTGGGGTCACTGCACCTGCTGCCCCAATGGAAGCTATGCATGTGCTCAGTACTAATTGTACCATTTTCTTTTGGTGCCCCTGTTTACTGCTTTCATGTACTGTTCATGAGCTGCTTCTATTACCAGCGTGTTTCTATCGTTCATGCAGCAGGTGCAGTGGCAATGGGGCCATATGAACCATGTAAATTGTAGGAGAGAGTGCAACTCGCATAATTTGCTGTAGCAGAATTACAGCAGCTGTAGTAACTGAAAACTCCGACATGCAGCAGAATATTGGTTAGGTTGGCCACTGTTTGACGCACATGATTCTGGTTTACATGTTTTCTGCCATGCACCTCTGAAAGGATTCTCAGTTATACTTCTTTGACCATGCCTCTTTTAGAGATCCCTCACTAATTCCAGTTCACTTAAAGCACAGCTGTATATGTGCAATACTATAAGGACTCCCTCTGAACTGGCACTACAGGGAATGGTACTCACATAGGGCCTGATTCCGTTGTCATTCGGAATGCCTCCGATTCATAGCCCTTATTTCCAACCGAATCGAACACGGGTCCGAACAACCAAGTACGATGTTAAGATCGCATAAGCGCCGTCCGAATCTTTCCCGGACCCGAACCGCTCCATACGGCACGTCCGTAGCTGAACTGTGCTGTGCAATGTAGTCAATTTCCAACCGAGCAAGTATGATGCAGGATTCGGACAGCCGCTTTGCCACGGGCTCAGCGATATGAAACAGCTGTCGGAAGTGTACTTCGGGTGGGCCGTTGCAGGCCAGCCTTCATCTGGGGCCCTCAGATTCAGACACAGGGGTGCCCATGGGTTCCCCGATCCAAGCATGCACAGTGTGGCAGGCACCATGGGGTGCCTACCACAGGGTGTACGCTTTTCCTCACCCACCCCTTTTCTGCTATGGGAGCGTGGTTATGTGTCTGAACATGGGTTCCCATAGAGTTCAATGGGAGTCAGAGCAAACCAAGTCCGTAAGCCTACGGCAGCATCGTATGGAGGGCTTTCCAAGCGAGATCAGAATCGGGCCCATAGTGTCTGTAGGTTCCCCTACGAAGTGCGTGCACGTCTTCTCAACTTCTCCACACATACACGTATGATCAGGAACACAGATTCAAATACCCCCTACATACTGATGGTGGGAAAGCACATTTGTGATACACCACACGCTCTATTATTATGGTATGGTCTCAGAAACTTGGGGTGATTTCAGTCTCTCTGGCTTCTAGAGTTTCAATCTGAAGAATGGCTCAAGGGTTTACAATCTGACATCATCAGCAGTGGATTGCGGGCGCGTGAGATGTAGTTAGTACAACTAACTATATCGGAGGAATTTCAATGGTTTTGTTCGAGTGAAATGTCCAGCTAACTATAACACCCCTAAACCTATTGTTTTTTCAGTGAATTTCTAAGGTTTTTTAAATACTAATTCCTAACTATATCAGGCTTTTCAGTGAATTTCAAAGGTTTTTTAAATGCTAATTCCTAACTATATCAGGCCTGAAACCTATGGTTTTTTCAGTGAATTTCAAAGGTTTTTTAAATACTAATTCCTAACTATCTCAGGCCTGAAACCTATGATTTTTTCTGTGAATTTCAAAGGATTTGTAAATGACAATTTTTAATGTATTAATTGTTATACTGATTTTTTTTATACTGATTTACTATATTTTTTAAACTATTTATTTTTAGATATTTTTTTTTTATGACATTATAATTACATTATCCATTACAATACAAAATATACTTTCTCAGAATGAATTACTTTTGTTTAAATACTTTGCAAATAGGCAATAGACTTTTAAGTACAGTAGTTACAGCTGTTGCAATGGGCAACACAATTTCAAACACAATGCAACATTGAGCTCAATGTGAATTTCTAGTCAAATGCAATTAGTTACTTTATGGATTACTTTTCTAACCACATGACTCGATCCTAGATTCAGTCCTTGGACATCTCCTGTAAACAGTTGAGTAAAAGCGTTTTGCTTACAGTAGTGATTTTTAAGAAATATTATTGTATTTTAAAAGTTGACACTTAGAAATTTTTTCACATAGAATCACCAATTGTATCCTATGGCAGAAAATTCACTTAGCAGGTAAGCAGTGTTATCGTTACTTTTTCTTACTCAGTGGTGGATCCTGGATCCAGCACTGGTGAATCTCCTGTAGACAGTTGAAAGAATGTGTTTAAGTCATACAAACGATTTTTTAGGAATATTTTTAGTTTGTGAAAATAGACACTGAAACTTTTCTGCTGAAAACCACACAATGGATTCCTATGGAAGGAAATACAAGTTACTGGTAAGTACGCTTAGAATTACTTTCTAGGGTCAGTGCTGGGCTAAAAGATGCAGCACTGGGTTCTCTCCTGATAACAGGTGAGTAAATTGGAATTCGTAGTTCAGTTGATTTTAGAGGAATATTTGTACAATGGTGAAGGAAGGGGGCGGGGCCTGAGGTGACGTGTGCAAACACGCCCTGTGGCGCGTTTTAAGTTGGGGAATTAATTCCTCTTCAATCCTGCGGTCCCCTGGGGGCCAACTAGCCCACCAGGTACCTCCAGTATGCGCCAGGGAGCAGCGTTGCAGAGAGGTGTTCAGAGGCCACGCCCCTTTTACGACACTCTGCAACGCAGCTCCATGGGAGGGCTGAAACGCGTCATGGCGACCTCTTGCACCGAATAAATATGTTTTCAGCACTTAATAGTGGTCAGTATCCATTTGTTTGTCCTGGAAAATACATGCCAACTGAGCGGAATATTTGGATATATATATATACATTTGCAAAAAAAATTAATAAATAACGATTTATAATTAATGGTTAATTAATTATTATTTAACTTTCCACTCTATAACATTCTAAAACTAAAATATAAGTAAAATAAATCAGTATTCTTAATTGTACATAAGTAGAAATCAATAAAATACTTATTTAACAATTAAAAGTAAATTGTTAATTCATTATTCCTGTATTACCATCCCACCCTATACTTCTACAAACCTAACATCCTGCAAACAATATATAACAAAAATAAATCAGTATTACCTAAATGAAATAACAAATATGAATCATATGATTAAATAAAATATTTTAAATGATTCTTAATTCTTTATTATCAAATTACCTTCCTGCCCTATATCCCTATAAATGCAACATCCACTTCAACACTTTAAATTACTTTTAACAATTAATAGAAAATTCTAAATTACTTAAAATTACAAGCTATAATTTACAAACAATTAATAAAATGTATATAAACAATAGTAACACATAAAATGAATACATCAACTGAACCACGTAAAAATAATTAAAAAAGTATTTTAACTACTATATTAGTGAAAATGATATTGAAAACATTGATAATATTCACAGCAATATTACTTACCTCACAAAACAATATTCTTATCAATAATATTTATGTCTCACAATATTTAATTTCCGATATTTCTGTCTCCTGATATTTTTAAAACAATATTTTGTCCAAACACCAAAATAACTGGACAACTTTGCATTCAATATATCAACTTTCATCCTCTGCCTTTTGGAAACGTGTATCTGTGACTTTAAAAATCGTTTCTTGTCTACTCATCCCCTTCTGAAAACCAGTCAGTATCAGCATACTCCCTTGCATCAAACACAAACCCTCTTATATAGTGAAAACGCTGATACAGCCTGTGGCTGTTTATAATGGTTGCACCTTGTTACCACCTTTTTTAACTTGGAGGTAAATTGCGTGTGCAAAACAACCAATTTGCAGATGTTTCCTATGATTGAGTAATAGAACGTTGCAAAACATTACTCACTATTTGAAGTCACAAAAGGACTGATTCAGTATTTAGTCAGTCCATGAAAATAGCATAGAAAATGCATTTCATACATACAAAAAGGTTGTCTTTACATTTGGTAATGAATCTGTGACTGGTTAGCAAATAAAAAATATGTTTAATTTCTGGCCCTAAATTCTTACTGTTACTTAGAGCTTTCTGGACACCTTATAAACTTGAAAAAATGGGTTCTGGATGTTAAATTCTGCTTGTGTTGCAAAGCTAGCAATGGTGACTTATCACATATATTCTTTGACTGTCCTCTGTTTTGAAATTCCTGGAATAAGATTTATATGAATATTAAGGATATATTGAACTTCTCCCCTCCCAGGGATTCCATTCATTCAGTTATGGGTCCATCATTGTATACGGACACTCCCATATTATGTAACTTTGATCGCCTTTTGTTAGATTTTAAGTTTACACTGGAGCATAAGATTATCCTAAATAAATGGAAAGATCTAAAAACACCTCTGCACACACCTGGTGGGAATGGTTAAGATATACCAGAGGTCCTGAATATATTATGGCACAACAATACCCTTGGATCTCTTCAAATTGCGCAATACGAAATAAATTGGATTCCTACCTAGACACGATTAAATCAGAATAGTTGAATAATATGCTCACATTTCTTCTCTAACATTGTAGACAAAATTATTCCTATTCACTGATAATATACACTTGCATTGTTGGTCAGTTTGCATATATTATTTTTGGGACCTTTTCTTCCATTTTCTTCTTCCCTTTTTTCCATATATGCTTCTATTCATCCCATCTTTTTTCCTTTCTCATCTTCTACCATTAGTAATGACTTCTTCCAATGTCCATTAAAGTAAATGAAGCTGTGTCCTTCTAAGAGGCTTGACCATAGATCTCAAACATAAGCAATTCTCATGGGTCTTATCACACAAGAACCATTGGATTGGTGACTTAGTGAACTGGATACAGATTGATAGTGCACCTGAGAATGTTCTGAGCTGATTGATTGTTTTTCTTGCTTTATATTTACTAACACTATAGGGTCAATTATGATGTAGGGCAGATCACCACTGCCCGCATGGCGGTGGCGATCCGCCCTACATCATACCCCGCTCGCCACCCATTTCCCCCCGCCATATTAGTATGGTGGGGGGACCCCGGCAGATGAAAAGACCGTCCGACGGTTTTCCGCCGGTCGACCAGTCGACCAAGCAGAAAAGGAGCTGGATATGGTGGCGGTGTCTGCTAGACACCGCCATCCATATTAGCATGGGCAGTGGTGCAGGGCTTTCCATGGCGGAGACACCGCCATGGAAAGCCATGTGGATTTTGCTTTTGGGGGCCTGTTGCGGGCCCCCAGGGTAATGGGGGGTGCACATAGGGGGTACCTATGGTACCCCCCACATTGTCACAGACAAGGTGGTAGGCACCGCGCGGTGCCTGTCACCATGTGCATGACAATGCACAATGTGCATTCCTAGCATTGTGGCGGGTGGTGCTGTGAGCACCGTCCGCCACAATGCTGGGAATAGAGGATGCCACGGTTGCGGTGGCATCCTAATTGCCGGTGCAGGACCGCTGCACCATTGGCGGCCGGTCCCAGCACCGCTAGGGTCCGTCCACCATCCTAATAGGCCCCTATGTTTGCAATATCTATCTTGACTACTCTGATTTGTATGCCATGCTTCTCCCTCCATATTTAAAATTAATAAAAACAGTTTTAAGTTTTAAAAACAGATAATCATTTCATACCTAGAAATTCTAAGAACCGTGGATGATGGAAGTCTCTCGGATATCACAAGTGTGGTCAATAGTCATCCTTCAGACCCCCTATACTTGAGGAATAACTCTACTTTCTAGGTTAAAAAACAAATCAATAACTCAACAGAAATATCTGTAATAAAAAAAACAAAAAAACAAAATAGGTTCTGATTTGGTGTGCCTCTTAAGTAAATAGACTTAAATGGAGAAGTGTATGCTGTACAGATAAATAATCACAGAGAACACAGCCTACAGGTCTAGTGCTAGAATGGTGGTAAATGTCACAGAAAGAAAACTAATTCAACCTTAGAGTCAACCATATGCTTTGTAGTAAGCCATCATTAGTAACTAAGTCAGCTATCTGTGATTCCAGATCATTCTCATCAGTAAGTGACGATGAAAAGGACTGCACTGCAGAGCTTATGTATGTCATGGACTCCCAAACCGTCACTCAAATGCAGGACACTCTGTGGATTGCCACTCAAGTTCACAATAACCCAGAATCCCACATAGTGCCCATACAAAAAACCCAAAGTAACTCAGCATTGGCTCTCACATATTTTACACCACAAAATGCTTAAATATAACAGATTCAATACCATTTATAACACAGATATCAAATTTAAGGGTACCCTTTGGAGACACAAAGGCCTCTTTCACCAATTGAACATCACATAGAAAAACAATACCGATATCCCAAACACTTAAGTTTACTCAAACAAGGTATCTTAATATAAAATACTTACACAATTCCTTATCCCAACTTGTACATAGTATTTTCACTCAAAAATCAGAACGAACAGACCTCTTAGGTATGCAATACAACATGGCCCAAACAGTCTTTCTCTAAACACCACCTAAGAACCTCTGTTACGTGTATGGATAGCCCAGCCTGATCCTATTGCATCTCGACACGATCTAAAGCCTATCTCGCATCTTGTAGCTCGTAGAGCCATTAACGACTCTCAAACCACTACGAGATTCAGCCCCAGCAATCTGCCATACCATTCAGATCAAACTCGCTATTAGAGCACAGCCCAAAAGCTTGTCTCACACTAGAATACAACTCAGGGTCTGCCTCGTAAGGCGTGGTCCAGAGCTGCCCGTAAGGTACACCGCTGAGGCTCGTCCCACCCGGGGTTCAAGACCACTAAAATACAGCTCGATGGGCGCTCTCACCCACACAGTCCAGGACCACTATTGGCGCACAGACCGATCGGTTCTGTCTCACCCACATCGGTAGTTTGGCTCCGTCAACGAAACCCACCCCGAAGGCCCTGCCCCTCCTGGTGCTACCCGAGAACCTCTATGAGACAGGTCTCAAGAGCCCGCATCAACCAGATCAGTTCAAATTTACACCAAAAGGTGGTCATCAACGGTCTGCCTGGCACGGTTCAGTCCAACACTACCTCCACACTGGCACCAGTACATTTCCAGGTACTAAAACGTACACAGGTTCACTCACCTCATTTTTACGCAAGGTTTCACACGTGATTCTCTACCGCCGACTCTCCAGACCAAACTGGTCATCTCCAAGGTCTCGCCGTCTCTGTACCCCAGCATATCATCACTAGGCATGGCACCCTCGATCAGGCGGGCGGGGCAAGTCACACAGAAACAGAGCTCTATCTTGTGGGGGGCCCCTGATCCGCCCACCTGACCAGCCTGCACCCTGACCTCACGACCCGTTTGCGGGTGTGATGGGTGATAATCGCAGGATTCGGGCGCCAACTGAAGGTAATAACACAAATAGGGTCACTCGGGTTACTAAACCACCTCTCGGCCTTACCTATATCAATGACGAGTCGGTCAGCCAGTAGAGAAAGCAAACAAGTAGTTTATTATTAATCTCTGCAGAGAGAGTCTATTACAGCCTGCATCAGTAAATGAGAGCTGAGGGACTGACCCCCACTAGCACAGTATACAATACATATTCATCAGAAGTCCTCCAAACCACACCCACATGGCAAAGTTACAAACTTGGACAATGAATAAGGGAGTGAATTAGTGCTGCACCACCATCTGGAAGGAGTATATATTCTTATCTCTATCCAAGGTCATTCTGCACAGTTTCTGCTCCCTCTGACCTATGAGCAAAACTCTGTGAACAACAAGTTGTTGCACAATATTGCACAATCACTTGGGCCTACCATATTCACAGTTTGGAGCACATTTGCCAACATACCTAAACCATCATACAAAATGGCTGCTAGCAGTCCAATGCCATGCTATTCTATAATTAACATTATAGCTCAGTGGGCTGTCTACAAACACAACAACAATCACTAATTTAGCCTTATAAGGCTATTCTAACTAGCGTAACATAAGGGGCATAGCCCTATGGTTATTTTGAAACCTACACCATCATTAAGATAAAGTGTAAGATCACTGGCATATAAGGAAATTATATGCTCTCTGTCATCCACCACCACACCGTAGCCCGCCCTTTCCAGAAGGAACAGTTCCACCAAGGGTTCTTTGATCACGCTAAACAGAAGAGGTGACAGTAGATATCCCAGCCTCGAGCCTCTATAAACCCTATTCTTTGCAGAGATACTGTGCCCTGTCTTAACTCTCGCCGTGGGAGATGAGTACAACAATTGAAATTATTTCACCCACTGTTTTCCCAACTGCATTCGGAGCATTACCTCATAAAGATAATCCTACCAGACTGAGTCGAAGGTCTTCTCTAGATTAATCAACATAATCATAGTGCGAGGGCACGACAGCAGTCCCGGGTGATATAAGACCTAATACAGCCTACGAAGGATAAGGGATGTACCCTCGCCAGAATGAACCTGTTTAGATCACTATGCACTAAGTTCGGCATATATGGCAATAGCCGATGTGCCAGGATCTTACTAAGAACTTTAAAGTCCATGTTCAACATGGACAGGGGACAGAATGCTGTAACAAGGGCGTCCTGCACTTTAGTCTTCAGGAGAGGGACCACCATTGCCTCTCTAGTTGAGCCAGGCAGAAAGCATTTACTGAAAGCCTCCATATATAGAGTTTCCAGCTGGGGAGCTAATGAACCAGTCAATGCGGCATGCAATTCTGCAGGGAGGCCATCAGATCCCGTGTTCTTCTCATTAGCTATCTCCTTGATGGCAGCCTTAATTTCCTGGGTCGACACTGGGCCACCCAGTTTCTCCCCAGCCAAATGGTCTAAGCTCCGCAGGGGCACCCTATCTAAAAAGGCCCTCAGGCCACCAACTTCCATTGGCTCTGGTCTCCGATACAGGGACTCATAGTATTCCCTGAAGGCCGTATTGATCTAACCTGGGGCATAAAGAGACGTATTGTCGCAGGATCAGACCTTGGCAATGGGTGAACCCCTGGATTCCCGAAAAATTAGCCAAGCGAGCGATTTACCAGGTCTACCCTCTGCATCATGCACCCTCTCCATGTAAGCTTTATTGTCCAGGCAACGCAGGTGCCCCGATGGGGTGTTATATAATTCCCTAGCCTCGTGTATCCTGTTCTGCCCCCAGTGCATTATCTAAATCATGCAATTTAACATCCAAGTCAAGTAGCGTATTGTTGACCTTTGTCCTCACATCCATCGACTGGCCCATACAATGTTCCTTCACCACCAATCTTAAACTTCTTCCATTTGATTGCTGCAGACAAAGCAGACACCATATTATGGGCGAAATAGTCAGTGAAAGTATTTGCCAGCGTGTATTTGCCAGCGTGTCTCTTCAAGACACTGGGGATTAAACTTCCACGTGGAGTCTCCAGTTGATACCTGACAGACCGAAACTTTAGGAGGAGGGGGATGTGGTCAGACACTGTACAACCCAGGTACTCAGTGTGTGACACCCATTGACTAAACCGTGTCTAGCAAAGAAACCTATGAAGCTGAGTATGCAGGTGGTATGTATGAGAGTAGTAAGAGTATTCCTAGTCCAGCTCATGTTGTACCCTCCAAATGTCAGCCATGTCCCAGTGCCCCACCCAGTTCCTGAAATCATCTGATAGTCTATGCACAGGTGCCCCCTTTAAGGGAGGGTGGAGTAATATTTTACTACATCTGTCATACAATTGTAGTTGCCTCCCAAAAGAAGGTTGTCAGTAGCAATTAAGGCCAGTTGGGTGGATAATGTTTGTAGAAACCCTAACTGATCCTGGTTCAACGCATAAATGATATCCAACTTTATGCTCTAGCCCAACAATCAACCTCGTACCAGATCATAGCACCCATCTCTGTCTATCAGATTTTACGTGTGTTCAAAGGGTGTTACCCCCAAACCCATATGAGGGCCCTCCTAGCAAACGCAGAGTATGTGGTTCCAAAGATCTGCCCTCACCACCACTGTCTCAGTTGATCCATTTCACATCCAGTAAGGTGTGTTTCATGTAACTTGGCTATTTGGATACCCCGCCCCTTCTATCTATGGATGTTACTCCATTTAGAGGACAATCCCATCCCCCCATATTCCATGTGTTAACCCAAACTGTAAATTTAGGTTCCGACATTCATAAAATCTACTGAAAACCCTGCTCAACTGCCTCTCGACCCCCCACCATTCTCCTCTCTAAAGGAAAGAAAAGCGTACTACCTCCCGAGACATAATAAAACAACCCCAACTGCAAAGTCCCACACCCAAGAGCAGTCCAGCAACAGCCGACCGCCCAAACCTGCGACGAGAAAGCATTAGTACTAGTATGCTGCTTCCAGAATCCTGGCAAGGGTCAAACCAGTTAGGGTAGGCAAGGCCGTTGATCACCAAAAGTGCAGCGCATGCCCAACCATCCATGGTAGGATATGCATGTTTAAACCAGGATATAGGGAGCAGCCCCCTAAATCTCAGACTTCGTGAAGTCAGCCGATATTAGCTTATTACTGCTAGTGTATCCAGGCTGCAGTGATAGGGAGCCTACCAGGACAAACCCCACCTCAAACAAGGTACAGGAAGACCCATTATACCAGTAGGAACAAAGTGAAAGGAGGATATTAACCACATCACACAGTTTTGTGTTCATCAGAGCAGTTCCTCCGCGTCTGTGGGGTGACCTGAGATAGGGCTTCATTATTATTATGGAGGCTTCAGAAATAGACGCCAGTGAGTCATTCCTAGACAGTGTCCCAGGGTTCTCATGCTGTGTCTTTGTCTTTACCAGTATTGACACAGCCACTAATGGATCAGCACATGGCTGCTCTGTCTGTGATGGGGACAGTTTCTTCAGAGAGAGACCACAGGGTGGCATCTGAAAACATTTCTGTGTCCGAGGCCCAGCTGCTGGTATTCTAGGCCTAGGACCAGGGAGGACCTCACTTGCCGTATATGCTTCCAACCAAGCCCAAGCAGCATTCAGATGATCATAATAATCTGTTTTTCCATCTAGGATAATCTGAAACCTGGTGGGGAACCTGAGAGACTACTGTAGCCCAGCCTCACGAAGGGCCTGTTTGACTTTCAAGAAGGATGCTTGCTGTGCCTGTACCCAAGCAGTGAATTCCGGTAACATTGATACTTTGGCATTATCCACCATAAAGGGACCCGCTGGTCTAGCCCTCTGTAGTATGGTGTCTCTGTCTCTATAATGAAGCAGTCTGGCCACCACCGGGTGCGGGGGATGGCCAGGGGCCAGCAGACGCGCCAGCCCCCAGTGCGCTCGTTCCAGAGCAAAGAAGGGGGTCAGGTGGTCCTCCACAACTTCCGTCTGCTGGCAGTATTCAAGGTAGGAGACCATATCTGGACCCTCTGCACCTTTGGGAAGTCCCATCGCTTGAATATTATTATGGCGGTTATGGCCCTCCGCATCTTCTGCCCTCTTTTCCAGTGTACGCACCTTGGGTCCTTGTGGGCCAATGTTTTCTGCTCAGAGTGTAATTCTTTCACGGAGGCTTCAACTTCCCCCACTGGGACTGCTAGTTTGTGATGTTCGGCATTCAGAGGCCCAAGCCCACTGGCACTGCACTAACTTCCTGATGGAGTGTGAGCTTGGTGTCTGTTGTAGAAGCCAATACTTTATTTAAGTACCTCGCTACTCGTCTACTGGCAGTGCTTGTATCAGCTCCCCATAAGACTGAGATGTGTGGCCCCACAGATGCAGGCCTAGGGGAGTACCAGCCCACCTTCGGCCACTGCCACCCCAGGCTGGGGTTACCTCTCTTCAGCACCACACAACCATGGAGATGGGGGTCGCAATATTCTGGATAAGTCATTTGTGTAGACCCTGTCCACCACAGACAGTCTTACGATGTCTGTACCCCACTGTGTCTCTAGCCCCTGTTCCTGCAGCACAGGGGGTTTCCAGCATGGACAGGCAGGCCCCACATCCTCACAGCAAGGGCAAGGCTCTCCAAAATGAGGACTTGTTAGATAGATTTCACCTCCTTGTAAACAACCAGGCCTCTGCGGTAAGCTTCCTCCTCGCCTCTCTTCAAGTGTCTGTGCTCAACGCAGCTTCTGGTGCCCCCACCGAGGCCTATTGGTGATCTGCTGGGGCCCCAAATACCTTTCAGTATCACCAATAGTTCTGCAGGCGGGTTGTGCCCATCCTACCGGGTGCCCCTGGACCTGCAGTTGTTCTTCGTGGCCGCACCGCATCAGTGAGAAGGCCCCCAAAATGAGGCCTGGTGACCATGGCAAAGCTAACTGGGCCTCCTACTCACAGCTCCATATCTGCTCTCTCTAGTGCTCACCATTGGCCTCCCAGGTCCTCGCCACCACACTCCACAGCTGCAGGGTCTGGTATGCTTTATAGAACTGTGCCACCTTCGCGCCTCACTTCACCAACGCCTGTACCGACCATGGCCTCGATACAGCCCCGAACCGTGGGCCCCAACAGCACTCGCGGATCCGGGGATCCTGCCCACCACACAGTTCTCGCCCACTCAGGTGGTCTTCAGGATCCTTGCAATGCTGTGCAAGGGATTTTCCTCATGGCGGCGCTGCATCAATAGGCAGGCTTCCGTCACAGGACCAGCGACCATGACAGAGCCCCCTGAGCTTTGTCTACATAGCCCCATCCCCGCTCTCATCAGTGCCTCATATTGTCCTGTTGGAGCCTCTCCCTTGCACTACCCAGTCATGGGACCCAGATGTGCCTCCTACTTGCATCACGTCACCAGCGCCTGCATCGCCGTCAGTTACAATACAGCCTAGACCACGGGCCCCAGCCATCCCCACTTTTCCAGCAGATCTCAGCTCGCCTCCCAGTTCCACCACTCTCAGGCGGTCTTTGGGATCTCTGTAGTGTGTACTCGGGCCCACAACAGTGGTTACCGGTATCCCGGGCTTCAGTTTGCAGTCTCCACCACCAGCTCCTCCTTAGCCACCGTTTGCCAGCAAGGGCAGCACATTGGCCGTTAACCTTGAGGGGGCAGCGATCTGCAGCCATTTCCACCCTCACTGCCCAGCAATTTTACTGTAGCCCACCTCCGTCACACATCGGATCCTCATGGGAGGCTCCCCATTCTGAACTGATTGCCACGGCTGCTCCTCCTTCCACCTGGGGTCCAGATACTTGAAGAATTATCTACAGGAAGGCACGGAGCGATGAGCTTATGTGTCTGTCATTATCAGCACCCAAGTCACAGACCCCCATCTTTCATGTTTCTGATGGAGTATCCCATCCACCATGATTGTAATCAGGTACTAATTGTTCTTCAGCTCTTCAGGGTCATGGAGGCGGTACGGAGCAGATGGCCTGGAGCAGTGTTACTGGTGCTGAACATCCATAAAGCATTCAATTCCCTCAGTTGGGAATACCTGTTTGCAGTCCTTTAGAAATTTGATCTTGACTCTAATATCACCAAGTTAATATGGTTTCTATACACCTCCCCCACAGCTAGAACTCGTTTTGGAAGATCCATTGTCAGGCTAATTGTGATTGGACGTGACACCCTGAAGAGCCGCCCCTCTAATTATTGCTGTTTGCCATTGCTATGCAGCCTTTGATATCCAGAGCACAAGCGGAGGGGGTGAAAAGGGTTATTCCCATCAAACGGAATCCATGGAGCTTCCCAGTATGCAGATGATGTCCTGCTCTATTTGCCGGATGTTAATTCTGATCCTGAGGAAGTTGCCTCAGTGCCGGCAGAATTCAGCTGGGTGTTAGAGCTGGCAGTCAGGTGGGACAAATTCTGCTTGTTCCTGCTGGTACCTGGGACTGCGTCAAGGGCTGCAGACCTGGGGGTGATCCAGCCTGGTGGGAACCCTCTTCTGTCCAATACTTGGAGATTATGGTATGCCACACAATCCCAGTCCTTCTTGAAGGTAATGTAGTGACAGCGGTCATCTCCATTAGATCTCAGACCCCGTTTTGGACGTCACTCCCATTGTCGGTGGCTGGCCGAGTGACGATTTATAAGATGATAATCCTCCCCACCTTCTACATTACTTTGTGAACCTTCATTCTCACTTCCTCATTCACTATTTCAGGATCCCCATGTCCTTTTGGGGGACCTCTGCTGCACTAATTGCGCAGATGAGTGGCCTTGGCAAAATTCTAACAAACATTCATAAAGAGCTTACTATTTTTACACAGGTAAGACCCATTAGGAGCACAAGTATGTTGTAAACACTTACACTCATTAGCAGGAAAAAGGCGGTACAAATGTAGATAGAGAAGCAGGATGATGGTTACCTACCACAACGTAAAGTATAAAACTAATTGGATGATGTCATTAGTGATGTCATCAATGATGACCCCATCATGAGAAGTTATCTGTGGGGGCCAATTTTTTAACAGGTGTTCTTACTTTAACTGATTAAACAGGTTCATGTATTCAAGAACATCATGTGATCCTATCTGGTGTTGATCTGTGCCTATCTAATATGTTCGAAAGGTTTCTATGTACAAGATTTTCAATCCTTCCCTCCCTTCAGCAGAACTCTATAGCCCTCTCCATCAGGGAGCTGCAGTGATACTCCATGGCTTGTGTCCCGTAATACAAAAGAATTTAGATGAGCAGCTAAGTCATTATAATACTGTGAAAATGGTCCTTTATTGGACAGGTTTATATTTTCAAGGGGTCACTCAGATGCTAAATTGCAATCCTATCACTTTAACCCTTGGAAAGCACATGAGTAGCTGGAACGATCTGATGATGCTAGGTTTTAAGAACCATAGAGTCTGAATAAATATTTTCTGATCTTGGATGGGGAAGGAACATTTCAGAATACTGGATTCACAATTGGTGTTCAATTTAATTCCTAGGCATTTGGTGAGTTACCAAAAAAAGGGTATCCGTGAACATGAGGTTTACCAGTGCCTGGTGTAATGCCAGTTACATCAAAGCCCTATAGTCACCATTCCTCGTTGCTATGCTTTACAGAAGTAAGAAGTAGCTGTAACGTTTTCTATACATTAAACACTGATATAGACAGAGGGGTTAGAAAATATAGGACGGATATATCAGCAGTAATCAAGGTTTTGTCTTGTTTCACTACATGGTTAGAAATTTTCATTGAGATGGAATTTTGTGGTTTTTTCTGCAGGTCATTCCATTTTTTTCTTAAATCGATTTATTTTAGTGGCAAATAAACTGTGCTGCAGACAGTGATGTTTTAAGGCATGGGCAGACTGAGCTCTGGCCCAGTGCCCCACCTTTCAGGGGGCCTCCTTGTTAGGCTTTGTGACAGTGCTAGACTGCATAAAGATTTAAATATTCAGTTTGTGTACTTACTTTTTTTCCCAGGGCATGACTGCCCACCCATTCTGGCCCCTACCTGAAAGTTAGTGAAGCTTAAACAAAAATACATATTAGATTCTAGTTGATTCAGCAAATGTTTACCATTTTAAAGTGTATGGTCCAGCCCAATTACACCAACCTTTGCCTTTATGAGGTATGTGCCATGCTTATTGTGCAATAGAGATTGCCATTATGTGCTAACTCTGTGAATGTTTTGTTCTTTTTGGAGCTACTGCCAGACAGGTATCATCACAGCCTAGTACCACCAGACTCTGAATACCAGACCCAGGCAGCAGAGAAAGTATAGGAAGCAAAAGCACCCAACATCACCATACATTGTGAGTAGGAGGCATGAATGGACCACTGTTCTGTCTGCTTTCCTAGCACAGTTCAGCTGAAGACTGCTTTCGCCGAGTTAAGGCCCCAGGATAGGCCACAAATTTAGGCTACATGTCACCGTCCATGTGGAACCACTGCTGAGACAGTGCAATAACAGCACAGTGCTTGTTCAGAATCTCTGTTTCTCACATAGTAGAGACTGGAGTGAATTAAACAAAAATACACCCTCGATATGTACAGTTCCAAAAGATGAGACACCTGTAAACAGCTGGCTTGTTTATACTGCTAGTCTTTCTGCTTCACAGGTACTCGCCAGCCAGGCAGAAAATGTTGTTGCATGGTAGTGCCCAGAGGTAAGATGACTAAGGACGAAGGTTGTCAATGATCTCACTGTAGGTCGAGATGGAGATGAAAATGTAGAAGATACTCAAATTTGTAGTGAGCAGGGGCCCCAAATTAGGTTTCACCCGTGGCAACCAAAATCCATAAGATGTCCCTGGCTGAAGGTTCCTCCTGGATGATATCTGAATTGTAGTGAGGTGCTGCAAGGCTCGAAACTTCTTTTGTGATAAACATCTGGGAGATGGCACATGAAAAAGCACCAGTGTAGTACATCTTTGCACTGAGTGCAAAATGCCACTTTTATACAAAATAGCACAGCACTGCTGCATTATTATGTGATATTAAGCACTTGACCCCAATTTCCACTATTTTATTTCAAGCATGGTATGCTTATTCTAGGCACACATCTAACAAGGACTGTTGCAATTATAAGACATAGGGCCTCATTACAATGCCGGTGGGTCCGACACCGATGGCTCGTCTGTGTCGGACTCACCGACATCTGCCCCTGCGGTTCACCCACAGTATCGAGCAGAGAGACCATCCTTCATGCTTCCGACTGGCTCAAGGGTCCCGTTGGTGCGTCGGAGGGTCAGTAATCCCTACAATAAGGGCAATGCCTGCCTAGGCACTGCCATAGGGATTACAATCTCCCTTTCTGCCTGCCATTTCACGGCAGTTTACCTGCAGGCTGAAAGTGCCTTTGGGGGCCCTTAGTGGGCCCCCTACCCCGGCTCTCCTTTATGGGGCCCCCTAACCATCCCTGTACCTTGTTTCAGGCAATCGCATTTTAAACCAGGCAGCGGGACCACCAACTTCTAGTCAGACGGTCCTGCTTCCGCTATGGCATCAGCTACGTCGCCGGTCAGGCAAGAGTCCAACCGGCATCGTAATCAGGCCCATAGTTTTAAGAAAGTGAAAGGTCTCTAAAGAAAGAAAGTATACATGAGAAGGGTCATGGCTGCATGGTTTCCATGTAAATCAACTAGTGAGATCAAGTTGCAAAAAAGAGTCACCAAGGACATTTAGGTCATATGAGGAAAATCAGAATGTCTTCACCCTCAACATTTGCCCATTCCATCCATATCATTCATTAAAAGTATAATTGCTAGTTCAGAGAACTTCACTTTTTATAATTTATTTCTTGTTTACTGGAAAACCATAGGAAAATTTGTTGTAGTGAAATGGTATAATTTCCGAAGTAGAATTCTGTTTTCTGTGGGGCTCTGAAAAGGATGTAGTCTGGTACCGGTTTCTGCAGGAATGCAGCACCTGTATTCCGAGATGCTTTGTGGACAGTGCAAACAACCTTATATTTAAACCTAACATCACTGAGGGGCTAATGGCGATCAATAATGATGGATTTGACGTTGTCCCTCTTACAAGGTTCAGCCACATTCAGGCTGCTTGATTCTGCTGTTTTTGGAGGTAGCAATGAGTTTATTTAGGGAGAACATAATACATGGTATTGCAATACTTGACATCCACTAATTTCATGACGTAAATTTCTGCCATTTTTATTTTACCTGATGGCTAGAGTCAGTGGGAATCAACAAATTGTCCTTCCATTCAAAGTGGAATAAATGTTACCCAGATATATTTATCGGACTTGTCTTATGCCACTGTTCTGACACTACAGTTAAATAAGAAGATTTGTTCAGGGTGGTGATGACACTTCTTGACATTTAGGGAAACGTTGCAGCAGTGTAGCAAGTTAAATATCAGTAAAACCCCAGATTCCTGCTTCTTCTTACCAGCTGAAATTCCTGGGCCTGTGCAGGCTCACCTCCTGCATGACCAAAAAGTAAGAAAGGTGTGGCTGCAAGACATAAAATACATGCAAAGTAAAACCAAACTCCTACCAGGGCCACAGCAATCAATCAAATAAAAAGATTTGAAGGGAACTATAAGCTACCAACCAGGCCACCACAGCTTCTATAACCATCTGTTCTTTTGACATGATGTTTAATCCTCTTAACAAGCATTTGTGAGAGTCAATCAACAGTGAACTATCTAAAAGCTCAAAGGATACGGATATAGATTTAAGATTGCATTAAGTTACATAAACCTAAACATTTCTTCAAAGTGGAACAATAACCACTCAAAGCTTTTCTAGATAGCGAGCTCTTTCAAGGCAAAGGTTGCAATCAAACTGTATCATTTTCACCAAAGCTTTGAGATTAGGGTGTAATTTTAGGGTTGCCTTCAATGCAATGAATGACATTTCTACAACAATCAGAGTGAGGCTTATCATATCAATGTCACTGAGATGAAATGTGTATTTCTTGTAGTAGTGCATTGTATGTATACCACATACCTTCTAAAATCATGATGTCAAAAGATTCTCTAATCCCTGCACCAAGGAAAGATTCTTTCCTGAATGAGGAAGTCAGTCATGGTGCAAAATCTTCTTATTTAGTCTTCTCTGATTTCTTACCAGAGGGAACGCTTTGTAATGTATCAGCTTGATTGGGTGGTGAAACTTTCAGTTAGAGTAACCCAGGAGTCATCTTCCAGATAACTATATATACTCTACAGTTGACCAGATTCGAGGTCTTCCTGAATTTGCGTGTGTATTGTCTATTTCTGTTTATAAGATTAACTTCTCTATCACTTTTTTATTGTGGCCAGACTGCATCTGATGGCTTAGTAAATAACACTTACATGCTGATTCAGTAAGAAATGTGGGCCTAGGCAAGCTTCAGTAAAGCACTGCACAGGTAGTTTACTTCCTCAAGTCTATAAAACCTACTACTCCCGTCATTGAAAGGTCCAAAGGCTCTTCAATCAAGGACCCAGTGAGAGTTTTCATTTTTTTTATTACCACTGTCTTGACTGTTTCCATGTACTCCAGCAGATCAATGAAAGATAGTCATGAGCCACAAAGATCTCTGAGGAAGCACAAATGGGCTAAAAGGGGGAACAACCTTTACAACGCAACTATTACAACGCACTACACTTACAAAGCAATTTTTACAACGCAACATCCACTACAACGCATTCCATTACATCGCATGACACTACACCGCATTTTTAAAAACTACCTTTACAACGCATTCCATTACATCACATACTACCTTTACAACGCATACCATTACAACGCATAATATTACATTAAAACCCCTACACTATCCAACACTTACCCTACTGTTGCACCCCCTGGAGTTAGAATAGTAATTTTTACCCCCATACTATCCAACACTTACCCTACTGTTGCACCCCCTGGAGTTAGAATAGTAATTTTTACCCCTATACTATCCAACACTTACCCTACTATTGCACCCCCTGGAGTTAGAATAGTAATTTTTACCCCCATACTATCCAACACTTACCCTACTGTTGCACCCCCTGGAGGTAGAATAGTAATTTTTCCCCTATACTATCCAACACTTACCCTACTGTTGCACCCCCTGGAGTTAGAATAGTAATTTTTACCCCCATACTATCCAACACTTACCCTACTGTTGCACCCCCTGGAGTAAGAATAATAATTTTTACCCCTATACTATCCAACACTTACCCTACTGTTGCACCCCCTGGAGTTAGAATAGTAATTTTTACCCCCATACTATCCAACACTTACCCTACTGTTGCACCCCCTGGAGTTAGAATAGTAATTTTTACCCCTATACTATCCAACACTTACCCTACTGTTGCACCCCCTGGAGTTAGAATAGTAATTTTTACCCCCATACTATCCAACACTTACCCTACTGTTGCACCCCCTGGAGTAAGAATAATAATTTTTACCCCTATACTATCCAACACTTACCCTACTGTTGCACTCCCTGGAGTAAGAATAATAATTTTTACCCCTATACTATCCAACACTTACCCTACTGTTGCACCCCCTGGAGTAAGAATAGTAATTTTTACCCCTATACTATCCAACACTTACCCTACTGTTACACCCCCTGGAGTAAGAATAGTAATTTTTACCCCTATACTATCCAATACTTACCTTAAATGCAATGTAATATTATGCGTTGTAATGGTATGCGTTGTAAAGGTAGTATGCGATGTAATGGAATGCGTTGTAAAGGTAGTTTTTAAAAATGCGTTGTAGTGTCATGCGATGTAATGGAATGCGTTGTAGTGGATGTTGCGTTGTAAAAAATGCGTTGTAAGTGCATGCGTTGTAAAAGTGTGCGTTGTAACGACATACATCCGGCTAAAAGTGTATTAGTTCTGCTGGATCTGGGGGATCCCATCCAGCACTAGCATGCTTGGAAGACAATTATAGATTTGTTTCATGTATATTGACTTTCAATAAAAATATATAACTTGCAAGGGATCCAAGATCAGACAGTCACCTTGTTTCTGTGCCTACTAGCCTTTCATTACTGCTCAGCACAATGACAGATACAGCATATTGTTATATCTGGTAACATACACACTTAAAATTGAAAATACATAATGAAGCTGCATGTTGGGAGAATAGAAGACATAATATTATATCCTTGAAATTAGAAAACAAATGAGTTGATCTGGACCATAAGTACTCATAAAACACTTTTTTTGCTGCATTCCTGTACCAACCTTCCTTCATCCCCATGATAAATTAATCATAGTAACTGAATCAAAATATTTGGCACGTACAAAAAGTGCACAAAAAGGGACACAATAAGCAATATCGGACATTGCAAATTTGATAATATAAGGTTATAAATATACATGGAGTATTGCTAGTAAATTTTCTTTTATGAACCATCTGTGTAATTTTCAACAAAATTCATGAAGACATATTATTTTTAGGCCTGTTCAGAGCTCACAGAGGTCTGCTACAAGGAACTCTGCGACGTAGCGAAAAAATTCCTCCGAGCTCTGCAGTGTTCTGCCAGTGATGGAGTGCGATAAGTCACACTGCTTGCATAGATGTTTAGCACCAGGAGTTTGTCCGGCACTGTAAAATCAGGGTGAATGGCACCACGTGCAGCGCAAGAGGGCACTGCTTCTATCTGCCACTCAAGAAGATGTTCTACTCGAGCAGCAGCTTCCTCAACAAGAGCGACGGTTTCTCAACACTAGAGGTAGCTACCTGCCGTGACAGCGTGCATTGAGAAATCTCTCAATGCACCAGTGGCAAGTATTCCAAATGGGAACAAAAAGTGGGGTGAACCTGCAAAAAGCCTTTTTCCTTACTAGGTGATTTGAAAGCTGGGGGTGATCTTGAAAGCTCAAAATGAAAACAAGTACTGTGATTGTATTTAAAATGTACTCCCCAAAAAATAATTGAATCTATTTGTTCACACTATGCTTGCTGCTAATGCATTGTCTTGAATCAATGTGTAAGGTAATTTTATGGTGGAAGTTTAATGAACAAAACAACTGAGAAATCCTACATAATTCTGTTTCATTCTAATTGAAGAAGTGGTTATCAGTCCACATATTATGGAAATTTACAACTGGTTGGCAAGCTTATTTAGATCTGCAACTTATTTGAAGTTCAGAGGGAGCATGCAAAAAGCAGTTAGCATTTCTCATGTGATAGATCTTTCTAGTTGACTGAGAGGTAAAAGGGAGTCAACATTCAAATAAACAATGTAGAGTTCATGTGACCCATTTTGCCATACAATAAAAACCAGAAACGGTAACTAAAGTAAAGTGGGTTTATTACAAATTAATAATCCTTCCACTAAATGCAAAAATTAAGAACATTTCATAAATGTAAATAATTAATACAAGCAAATTAAGGCAGGGAAAGTTAATTCCAACTTGAGATTATGAAGTACAAAATAACAACAGTCAGAATAATACAGATGCCAAGAATTTGTTTTTATAGCACTTCTAAGTTATTCTGCTTCTCCTTCCTAAACATAAATTCTAATGATTCTAAAGTCAGCTAATCAGACTCAAAAATAAGGGTAATTTAGAGATGCAGGAAGGTGTCAGCATAGTGAAAACCTCCTTAGAAGTTTTCTAAAACAGGGAAATTAATGTTAGCATAAGGCCACACTCATGAGGAAATTCAAGAGAAGCAGAGAGGTCTGCACCTCTCAGAGTCCAAAAGGATCGGCTCTAACAGATAATAGTGTGAACGCTAATTAAAACATAAAGATACCTCATCACCAGCCATATCTTACACCACCCCTCCAAGGACCAATGGTGATCAACTCCACAGGTACAATCGCAACATATCCAGACTTTCCCATTCCACAGAACTCAAATAGCTTTGGCAACTTTTAGTTTCCCTCCATTCCTAATCCGTGATGAATAGAAGACTTCTTCTTCTCATTAAATTACCCAGTTCTTGCCAAAATTCCTCTTCTCAGGTCTCACTATCTCTAATTTATAATACTACTTTCTCTAGCTATGAAAATACAAAAGCGCATCTGCAAAAAGAAAAGAACATGCAGAGCAAAGAAAATATATTCCATGTTACAAAATAGGCCTACTTATGCTAACCCAGGTTAAACATTTCCAATGTGCACTTCGAAAGCATGGTTATATGTGCATGTATAACTTCAAAATAAATGCAACAAGAATAAATGCAATCATAGATAAATGGATTCATTATAACATATGCAATGCACTTTCAACAAATGCAATACATCTTAAAACATACAGAGTGATAGGCCAGACTCTACAGAGTGATAGGCCAGGACTGGTACCTCAGAAGGAGATGGTTGAAGATTGCCCCTGGAGAACTGCAGATAGGTTGTGTTTCTCTACAACAGCTCTGTCAGTTCACCAACAAAAGCCATATGTTTCTCACAATCGTGGACATAGAATATTGATGCGAGTTGGATAGTCTTCCTCTTCACTTTCCTAAAGACTAATGATGACCAAACTGGGGAGACCCCAGTTAACAAATGGTATCCTTAAGCACAGCCAGGGCATGAGGACAACAAGAGCTGCAGAGTTGCAATAGCAAGGGGGGTAAACAGCCTAGGAGGAAATATATTTTAACACGTTCACAACAATGAATTACTGTCCTGAAATGGTGAAAACTGCTTCACCAGGAGCCATCACAGTCAATGTCTGAAGTTGGCAGTGGTTGGGGGCACCTCAGTTGAGTGCTGGCAGCTGGGGCTTGGCCCAGTAACTCCTTGGAATAAATCTCAATTAAAATGCAGTAAGTAGCGGTGTCATGTCACTTCACTTTGGCTGGGTCCCGACTCACAGGTGGGACCGCTACTTAAAGGCGGCTGAAAGAGAGAGTGAGCTGAAGCTGTCTTCATCTGACTGTGTAGAGCAAAGGGTGGCGGAGGGCAAAGGAAGACCCTGGACTAGGATCGTTACCAACAACAGGGGCAGCCCAACACACCTGAACCAGGGGCAATAATATGTATTCCTAACAGAGGTTCAAGAAGCAATTTGCTTTAAAATACAAAGTTAACATACAAATATCTAAACGAAACAGATAATCGACCCTTAGGTGAAAGAAAGAGAGAGAAATAGGAATAAGAATGCCCATATGTAAAAAGAACAATCACTATAAGGATATTAATTTATTACAAAATGTAAAACAATTTTTACATCGGGGCATTCTTATTCCTATTTCTCTCTCTTTCTTTCACCTAAGGGTGGACTAGGATCGTGGCCTGGATGCACCGCCTTGCCTGAAAACAATGGATTTGTCAACGGAGGAGGTGACACTGCTCCTGCTCTACCGAATGATAGGCCGGAACTGGAACCTCAGAAGGAGCGGGTTGAAGAATGCACCTTGAGGAGTGCAGATATGCTCTGTGTGTCTTGGACCGCTCTGTTGGTTCACCAACAAAAGCCGTGTGTTTCTCGCATGCTGGGACAAAGAAAATTGATGCAAGTTGGACAGTCTTCCCCTTTGCTTCCCTACAGGCACAAGTTAACCAAACTGGGGAGACCCCAGTTAACAAATGGTATCCTTAAGCACAACAGGGCCTAGTTCTTGAGGACAACAAGACCTGCAGAGTTGCAATAGAAAGGGGTAAATAACCTATGAGGAAAAACATCATAACACTTTAACAACAATGAATTACTGTCCTGAAACGCTGAAAATAGATAGACTCCCAGAATTTATTAGACAACAGTGAGTTCTGGTGACACTGCTGGGTCTCTTCTCTGCCTGGTGCCGCTGTATAGAAGTACAGGTAATACCGGTACCTTGCGGCACACTACTAGGTAACAGCTGTTACTCTATGCCTCTGGCTTACAGACTCCACAACTTGATGGGAAAGGACAAAGTGGGTAAAAATGTGCAGAGTGACACTATCATCCAATACATCACTTCACAGATGCCTGCACATATACAGAGTCGCCAGAAAGAAAAAAGGGCAGACTCTGAATTGAGTGAAACGTCTAAGGAATCCACAATTAAAAATGTACTCCAGCAATACAAAGGGCACCTGAAACACAGACACTTTGACAACTGAGGTTAACCTAATGTGACAATATATGTGGAAAATGTTCAGGCTGCAGAAGAAGCAGTAAGGCCTAGGAGAACACTCTGAATGAAGAAGTTACCAGGTTAAAAACTGAAATAATAATCCTTGCAGGAAGTACAGAACAGGAGGAAGGACAAACAATCTTTGAATTTTAGGGCTTCCAGAACAGACAGAAGGCATGGCACCAGAATCATTTTGAGAGGATGAAATTTGGAGAGAATTGGATCGCCCAATCATTGAATCCTCTGGGCTTTTCACCTCTGTTTTCATTGAGAGAGCCCATCTGGCCCTGGTGGCTTAACTTCCGCCTGGAGATTTCTCCTTGTCTTGCCAGAAGGTACAATATATAACGAGTCCATACCGAGAGAAAAATAGAATAAGTCAAACTTTGTTCCTCTAATGCAAAGCGCAAAGCGCACCATTAAGCCTGTTTATTGTGTACAGGGCTGCAACTGCCACCACACAAATTTGATAAACGGACTTAAAAAGAAAGAAAGGTAGGAGACAGCTGCCAACAGCATAAACATTTAAATAAAGTAATACAGATGCACAACAATGACGGTTTCTTCTGTTTCACACAGAACTACCGTCTACTGTGAACAATTACCTGCTGGTTTAAAATATGCAAAGAAGAGAAAGATAAATAAGAAGCCTAAGGTAAATGACTCAACCACTATTAATGAGACTAGTGAATCAAAGGCAAATAGAAAGGAGCCCATTGTAATAATTGTTTTATGTCACATACCCTTACAGAAATCGCCATTGCTGTTTAAATACAATTGCCCTGATGAGTCTCCTGGTACTTCGTGCCCAGGAACCGAAACGCGTCGGCAGATAAATAGACAGAGGGTCACTGAATTAAACTTGTGATCAGAGAGAAAAATCTCCAGTTTTTCACAAAAATCCAACGTGCCCTGTATAAGATTGGTTATCGAATATAGACATTAAAGAGTCTTAAGAATCATAACCGAAAGCACACCACGAATAGCGATATATGTATTGGATGTTTTTTTTGTTAACATTTTTTTTCATGTAAAATGTGTTTGTGAAATATTTTGTATTGCACATTTATGTCTTATTTAAGTGTGTTTGCTAAATAGTTTCGAGAACAGCACATTTATGTTTTATTTAATTGTGTTTTGTAAATTGTTTTGAGAACAAGGATGTATTGATATGACACAACACATGTCTTTTTTCAGATTGAAAGAAATAACTACGAATAAAAAATATTGATAATAAAAAGGTGAAAATAAATACACCGGTACAAACTAAAATCAATGGGTTTGGCTATTTAGCAAAGACATTTAGCTTTCAAAATAATGCGAGTCACAAGCACATTCTTTTGTAACAAGTTATAATACGGCCCTGCTTTGCCTCGCCCCCTTGGGCCTAACTCCTCTCTTTTTCCTGATCATGGAAAGGGCGGCATCCAATTTAACCCCCAGGTTTTTCATGATAGTAGCAGCAGACGAGGGAGGGGACATGTCCTGCGGCCACCAGGAATGCCATGCTTCGTATGGACGAGAGCCGAAAAAAATAATCTCTGACTTTTCAGAGTTACATTTCAATTGGTTTCGACTGAGCCAAGAGAAAACCTCGGAGAGGCAGTTGTTTACCCTGGTACCTTTGACTTCAGTACCCTTCTCGCATGTGAACAGCATTTGAGTGTCGTCCGCGTACGACACTATTTTAGCGTTGTGAGAAGGGCAAGAGGGGCCATATACAAATTAAACAATGTAGGGCTCAAAATTGAGCCCTGAGGAACCCCGACGTTCTGGGGGGGGAGGGAGATTTCTGTAGAGAAAGGTGGTGACCAGATTATTTGTGAGCGGTTACTTAAAAAGGACGTAAAACATTTCAATACCGTGCCTTCGATCCCGCCCTCCTTAAGTCTTTGCAGTAATCTATTGTGGGGAACGGTATTGAAGGCAGCGGAGAGGTCTAACAACACCAAGATAGAGTTACCTCCTCTATCCAACGTGGCTTTTATTGTCTCAGCGACATCTAACAAGGCAGTTTCGGTGCTAAAGTTGGTTCTTAAGCCAGACTGGCTCGGGTGCAGGTGATGATTGGCCTCCACATATTTCGTGGTTACTTCATTAACATATTTCTCCAAAACCTTCGAGAAAAAGGGCAGGAGGGAGATAGGCCTGTAATTACTGGCAACCTCAGGGTCTGCTGTAGATTTCTTTAAAAGAGGGAGGATTTTGGCATGTTTCCAAGTTTTTGGCATAAGCCCCTCCCGCAGTGCGGTGTTTAAAATCGGATAACCTACCGGGTTGATCACTTCTGCAATGGAAGACAATATTTTTGCTAGACATAGATCAGAGGGTGAGCCAGACTTAAGGTTTTTCATGAGTACCAGGGATTGCTCAAGGGTAATCCCAGGAAATTGCAAGAGAGAGAAATCCATGTTACAGCAAGCGTCCGGGGGTAGATCACTAGCTTCCTGTGCTCTGGCGGCTGAATTGCGAAAGAATCCTGGATGATTCAAATTTTTTCATGGTAAAAGCAGGTCATACGCTCTGTCCAGTCGCTCGTAGGATCGAAAGGGCAACAGATAGATGAAGGGGATGAAAAACCTTTTACAATATTAAAAAGTTCTCTGCTTTTATTGGCCGCCTTATCAATTTTTGCTTTCATGAATTATTAAAGGTCCTGTACCTTCACTGATGTTAAATGCTGCAATTGATCATGGCAGAAATGGGACTCCAAAAGGACCTCAGTCACATAGTCAGGTATTCCGTCAATCTAAGTGAGGGAAGGAGTAGCAGAAGAAGCTGAACAGGCTTTTAAAACTGATTTACATGCACAATTGAGTGAATTTGCCAGTGACTATGAAGAACTTATCGTAATGCTGTAGTCCTAATCAACTTCCTTAATGAAAAGGGACCTACAAACCTGGAAACAAATTTAGAGTGCATTCCTGGAATTGATAGTTAATCAGTGGAACACCAAACCCTTTCCCTGATTGTTTATTCAAGAAAAGGGTTGTGATGTCTATTAGCAAAATGATTATATCATGCCTTATCCATTTTCAGATGTTGCAGGGTTGCCTTTTACACTCTACTTGTGTCCTGTGAAGACAATGTGCTGACAGAACTTTAAAAGTGGTGAACGTTGGTGGCCAAATATTAGAGTGAAACCCAGTGAAATGAAAGAAAGGGGGTTATCCTAGTGAAGTGTGCAGGCTGATGTATGAGAACTCAGCTATTGGGATCTGCTGATCCCATTGTTCTTTCCGTCTAGGGGTGATAGCTTGTTGACATGTCATTAATTACCCCCAATGTTTTGAGTAAGGCTTTCGAGAATTTAGCAACAAACTGGGATCCTTTGTTATGTTAATAGAAGGTAATCCACACAGCATTCCAATTTCTCTTAGGAAAGTGACTAGAGTTATAAAGGACCACTCTTAGTAAAATAGTAAACTACCACCAGAAACACTGTCCTCTCTTCTGGTGGAGGTAAGTCTAAACAAAATCCATGGAAATTTGGGATCAAGGTTCTTAAGGTGTAGGAAGAGGTTGCAATAGTTGGCCCAGTTTCATTCAAGAAGGTTTGGCCTCTGCACAAATGAAAAATGTTTGTATTAGCAATCTATATCCATTCTTAAGGAAGGCTACCAAAAATGATGAGAGATCAGATTTCTAGTCTTTCTCATTCTCAGATGTCCTGCTATAAGGGAATCATGTGCTCATTTCAGAATCAATTACTGCAGGTTTCTGCAAGGGATGAATAAGAGATCATCATGCCACAGCAGTTTGTTTTTCTCCCTCTTTTGAAGGGAGTGGTTGAGGTCAATTCTTCCTTATTTATTGTATAATAACACTGCAAAATGTGTTGAACACATTCTTGATCCATTTCCAAATTATGAATCTGTATGGCTAAAGTGGCTGGAGAACACTCATAAGATTAAGTACTTCCCTTTGTCAGGCTAAAGAATCTTTTTTCCCATTGCCTGGTCTTTAACTTATCTCATAGTGAAACCTACAAAAAACAGAGAGCACCTCACATCTCCCTGATTTATATATTTCATACATTTAAGATATCCCAAGTTTTTATGACCAGTTCAGTTGTTAATACCATATTGAACTCTTTCTAGGTCATGTATCCAATGTGACAGGGCCTCCTTGATTGCCAAAACTTTTTCTCATAAATGGTGTAATAGATTTTTACTGATGTTATATGTTGAAGAATAGCATGCCACTTTGTGCCTTTCTTTAGTCTTTTGGTCGTTCTGTAATGAAATTGCCACAGTGGCAAAAGAAAAAAGATTTGTTTGCACAGTGAAAGGCAGGTTACAATCTGGATGTCTGAGAATGGTGTTATGGGTAAAGGCTTCTTTTAGGGTTTTGAATGTGGTCCACTGTTCTTTGCCCAAATAAAAAGGAATTTCCTTTTGGGTGAGTTATGATATGGGTCAGGCAATCTCTCCTGACCATCCCCAATAAATAAAAAGCCTTGAATAAACTGTCTGTAGAAATGTAAAAAATAATGCAGATTCAAGTTCTTGAAAGAGATGCTTTTCAAGTTTAGAAAAAAAGTGTATATTCTTTCAACCTTCTTAACATTTCCTTATCATAAATATGATGTTCTCCTAGGCCTTGTGAAAAGAGCAGAATGTCATCAAGATATATAATGATGTGTGTATTTAATAGAGCATCATTTACAACATGCTGAAGGGCAGCCAGTGCATTACATAAATCAAAGGGCATGGCTGAGTACTTTAAAATTCCAGCAGCTTGTGTTGAATTCAGCCTTCCATTCATCTCCATGTTTGATCCTTACTGAATTTTAGGCTCATGGTATGTCAATTTTAGAAAATATCTTGTCTGGTTTTATCTCTCAAAGGCAGGGGCTATCTATATCTAATTGTGATGGCATAAGGTTCTCTGTAGTCTATGCATGGTCTGATATCACCCTCTGCCTTAGATTAAAGAAAACTGAGTCTCCAGAGGTGAAGCAAATTAACAAAAAACAAATGTAACTCTTTCTGTAGATAGTCTGATACATATTGTTGCAGTATTTTAGCTTCTTGCACTGTATTCACATATATTCACCTATGAGTAATCTTTCCTTCTGGGACATCTTGGAAATGTTAATGTGCAATAGGTATCTGGGATGACTCCTTATTCTTTTGAGATGAACAGCAAATTAAGGAAAGGTTACAGTCTAATCCCTTACAAGTAAAGGAGCATTTCTGGCAATCTTATGATCAAAAGTGTATGCATTTTTCTTGTCAATCAGTGGAAGGATTATTCTTCCATGTACCCAGTATAATGTTGAATGCTGGAGTATCAATGAGCTTAATTTGAATAGACTCAAAACGCAGATTTTACAGAACCAATCTTGAACACAGAGCTTCCTAGCTGACTTCTCCATATATTAGTGGTTTCCATCAAATACCACTATGGGCTCTTGAAATACTTGTTCCTGTTTTGGTAACTTATGTCTTTAATAAAACATCTAATCAATAAAGCACCAGAAGTTGAAAATGCTGTCTATGTAAGTCTTTACTGATGGGGAGAACTTCAGGAAAACCCAGGGACTCAAAAGGTTTTCATCCTTTGGAGTTGAGTCCTGGAGTTTCCTGTCAGACTCTGACATTCCTTACAAAAGTGTCCTAACTGTCCCTAATAAATGAAAGGCCTTGACATCTTTATCTGTCTTTCTCTCCGGATGATAACATACTGGGGATGTTCCCTAACTGCATGGCTCCATCTATGGAACTACAGTCTTTTTTTTTAGGAACACATTTTTATTTATTTTCCAAGGTACCGAATGGGCGAAGCCCAGCAGAGATAGTACAAATAGTGTGCATGGCATACAGAACCTAATTACATCATACAAAAACCATATGACTTGCAGAGCAGTAGACCGGAAATACAACATACAATACCGAACATACCCAGAGAGTGTTTCGTGCACATTATGAACAGATGAACAGATACCCGGCCACAGAAAGTCAAAGTCATCGGACTAAACAGGTGAATTTATAACCACCAATCTTTCAGTGGGATGGTGGGAGTCAGACTGCGGTAGTGGAGGCAAATCGATACCTCTGTATGTGGCCCAGCGAGCCCAATTCTTCCTGTGTTTCTGTGGGCACCCTCTCGCCTTTAAAACCACAATTTCCACAGTCATGCACTTGTTCATTGCCTTTTTCCATCCAGCAACGCTAGGTGGGAACAAAGCCTTCCAATGCTGCACAATATTCCTCTTGGCCAGGGTGAGACCCAAGAAAAAGAGGTGCTGCTTGTAGGGATTCCCCCCAATGTCTTCAGTGGTATGTAGGAGCACCAATATGGGGTTGAGCGGGATGGTCCATGCCAAAACCTGACCCAAGCAGGACGTCACGCGTGTCCAAAATGGCTGAATCCCCATACAACTCGACACAGTATGGAGAAGGAACCGTCATCACTGTTGCAGCGGAGGCACAGAGTAGACTGGATAACACTCATTTTCCACAACCTACATCAAGTGTAATATACCCAGTGTAGGTACTTAAACTGAATGAGTCGGTAGCGGGAAGACACCCCCGTATACTGGGGACTAGCCAGGGCCTCCGTCCAGTCATCATCCGTGAGCGTCGGCAGATCTGCCTCCCATGCCATTCTAGTTTTGTGTACGGTGGTCTTAGTGTGAGTGTTGAGCGTTTGATAGATTTGTCTGATTTTGTGGGCCCCTATGTCTCTCATCAGCAAGCAGCCTTCTAGTGGGTGGAATTCTGGTAGAGCCTCTAAATGACAAATCTGGGGGTCTAATGCATGCCAAAGTAGCAAATAGCGATGAAACTGAGATGTATGTAGATTGTAGTTAGATTGCAACCAGTGAAAGGACTTAAGGGTAGTGCCCTTCATGATATCTCCAAGCGTAGAGATCCCAATAAGGTCCCATCTACCGAACCCGCTCAGAGCAGAAACGGGCCGTAGATACGTGCCCTGCCAGAGGGGAGTGGAGCCAGTTAATCTGCCCCACCATCCCATGGATCTAACTGTGCATCTGCAGATTTGTATACCTGTCCGGCATGCTGGTGGGAGTGTTTCTAGGGATGCGTTGCTGTACAGGAGGTGCAGCAAGGAAGTGCCAGCCATGGCCGTCTGTTCGACTGCGTATGTCGGATCCGACCGGGACCCATACCACCAATCATTAATCACCAAAAGGTGAGAGGCAGAATAATATGCATGGATGTTGGCTGCTGCAATGCCGCCGCAATAAGTGGATTGTGCGCATGCGCGAAGTGCAACCCGATTCACACCCCCCTGCCATAGGAATTTATTCCGGATCGCATTGAGTTGTGTAAACCATGTAGGAGGAATAGTATATAGAAAATTCTGAAGTCAATATAGCAGCCGCGGCAAGGACATCATCTTAAAGATAGCGGCTCGTCCATATAAAGATAAAGGTAGCTAGCACCAAACCGTCGTCTCATTGCGTGCAGCTGGGAGTAGTGGGGTGATATGGTGCACCCATGAGATCATAGGGCATGGCGATATAAAGACCACCAGGTACCTAAAGCCTGAGGTAACAATGGATAGTTCGGAAGCCCATACTTGGATGCATGAACAGAGGTGGTACACCAGGACCTTCCCCAGGAGCTTGGGCTCGAAATTTAGCAGTGATATAGGACGATACGAAGCTGGGTCATCAGGAGGATGGCCAGGGTTGAGGAACACCACGATCTCAGCATGTCACCAGTCTGTGGGCAGAATACGCTGTTTTAGAGCCTTCTGCAGTGCCTCAAGCAGATAAGGGCCCAAGGTCGTCAAATGCGAATGCAGGAAAGAGCTTGGAAAGCCATTCAGACCTGGTGCCTTGCCGGGATAAATGCTCACTAATGCTGCCTTTAGTTTGTCTATCGTTATAGGGCTGTCCAGCAAGTCCCGTTTGTGATCGGAGAGCTTACGGGGAGGAATATCCGATAGAAGTTCATCTATAAGGGACTCCAATATTAGCTCCCGATGTCGATAGAGATTGGAATAAAAGGATGCAAAAGTTTGGACCACCATTTCCGGGGAAGTGCAGAGCGCACCATCCAGGTTTATCAGGAGGGGTACCTGTACAGGGCTGACCTAGCCTGACATAGCCGATGAAGCATTTTGCTAGACTTATCGCCCCATTGGTAGATCCTATGCTGGGTCGCCAGCCACGCTTCTTTGGCCTTGTCAGTAAGGAGCTGATGGATTTGTTGTTGGATAAGCAAGAGTTTACGCCGAGAGCTTGGGTCCGTCCCTCCCAATATTTGCGTCTCAAACTACAGTTTTCCTGTAGCACTTCAACAAAGACAGGGACTGGTATATTTGATGGAATCCAACACCTTTCCTGTTTTTCTTAGTTTGTTGGACATCAATTTGTAATGCAAGATCAATAATTGTAGAAGTGTTGGTGGGTGTATTTACTACCAAAATGATATCCTCATTAGGTCCTCATGAAGACCTTGATAGCAGGCAGCTGCTGCAGAATCATTGGTCCAGGTTACCTCATCAATTAACTGCTGCAATTGACTATTAAATAACAGCAGGTTTTCCTTGCTTTGTAAGGAGTAAAGCAGTCTGGGGTACTGCCTTTATTTGCCTTTTGCTAAACTTTGTAATAAATTGCTGCACAAAGTTTGAAAAGCCTGACACAAAGGGTTTTTATTTAAAATTAAGAGTCACCAAGGCTAAAGAGGCTTTGTTTGAATAAGATGGCAAAGACGTTGTGTTCGATTGATCTGTTACACATTGATGAGGTTTTGCCATAAAGTGCATATTGCACTAAGCCATAAATGCCTAAATATGATATGACTCTCCAGTCAATTTTTCGGGTGGTGCCACAACAGAAGGAACATAATGTGCCAGTCCTGCTTGTGTTGTTACGAAAGTACTCCTACTATTTATGGGGGTATTCACACTAAGAAGAGTGGTGCGATTCATCCTTCTCCTCTTTAAGTACTGGGATGGCTGATTCACTGATTTAATTTCTCTAATAGAAATACTCTCTCTTGAGTAGTGACTTCAAAATCATCTTGATACTTATGTATTGGACATGCCGTTACTTGCAGAGGGTTGGCCTTAGACTCCATTTTGTTTGGTCTGGCAATCTCTCATGAATACAGTATTCTGAGAATCTTGATGTTGAGGTTCATCCCCTTCATCATTCCCAACAAGTCGACTTAACCCCTTGCGCTAATTCAAGTGTGTTGAAGAAGAGCCAAGCTCAGAGGAAAATAGAGTAAAGAGGGAATAAAGGGACATTCTGCTGCAGGTTGGTATTCAGAAAACCTGAACGAATTTTGGAGGCAAAATGTTTCAGGCCCATGTTTAAGGACATCAATGTTTCTACCTAAGGGTAAGAGAACATATTTAATAAGGTAACTACACCATGAAACACATGTTAAACAATTCTGGTGACATTGTGTTAGACTTATCTGTGCAAGAGAAGGAAAAGCTGTAACTATCTACTGGTGTAACAAAGACCCCACACAGAAGCCCGACATGAAAATCCATGCTGCATTGGCAGCCAATAGGCCTAAAAAAGGAGACAAACTAACAAGAATGAAACAAACCAGGATTCAATAACAAAGGAAATGGGAACCAGAGGCATGAGGAAATCTGAATAAAGAAGATACAACCATGAGGGGTCGAGCAAGCTGAGTGCAATTATAGCGAAGAGTCACAAAAGCCCCTGTTACCAGACAAGGGTACTCTTCTGCTGGTGGGATTGAAGTACTTGGTTTGCTATTATTGACCTGGAAGTGTACCTGATAATGCCTGACCTCTAGTGGTTGGGGCTGTCATGAAAGCCTGGGAAATGAAGGCTTTCAAGTGTGAGTGAGCATTTTCTACTTTCCAATGTGCAATCTCTTGCAAATTCCCAGTCCCTTGTACCGAAACACATCTCATGACCAGATCGAAGGAAACTTGGGATCCACAACAGTCAGTTTTTGAGCCCATATTATTCACCATATTTATAAATAATCTCCAGAACAAACTTCAAAGAAGTGATGAAATATTTCCTGAGGACTTAGGCATCAAACAACTTCACATAAAACTTCCTTGAGATCATTTAAAGCTGACCATAAGCAATTGGAGTAAAATGTACCTCAGTTAAATTCAGTGTGTCAATGTGGGTTTGTGCCACATGACCAACATCTTTTCATTCCTGACCTCCTTGACAAATATATTCTGAGAATTGACATGTTCAATGCATGGCAATGGTCTACAAAATGAAAGGTTAGAGTTGGAAACAGGAGGCCTGATTCACAGGTAGAATCACACATTTTCCGATGTGTTTTCTGCACCTACTCTTTGAGGAGATTCATAATTGCTCTCCTTAAATTCAAAATTTGCAGCACTCGACCTTACTTCCAGAAATCAGTAGTATGCACATACATTACTGCCAGGGACCAGCTTCTCTTAACACTTCTTCTGCAGTGTCTCAACATTGCTTATATTTCACATGGGTAGGGTAAACACATCTTTTGCTTACATGTCCTTATCTTTTCTCTCTGCCCTATGTAAACTCTGAGCATTGTTGCACTTTTACATACTCATTGAACCACGTAACCTAGATAATTCAGAGACAAATTGGGAGTGCAACTAGAAGAGGAAAAGGCAATACAGACATCTATAGTTACAACTATGAGGCTGTTAACTGTGCTTGCATTGTGTTTTTCTAATTATTTCAATGTTACCTGAGGTTTACATTTTCAGTCTGAGTGTAAGAAGTTGGGTTATTAGTTGAGAGAGGTGGAAGCCCCACTCATTTAGTAAATACAATCCTTGTCCTGGTGAATACCAAACATCACTAAACAAACCTTAGAAGCAATGCATTACGTATTTATGCAACACCCAAAGAGTAATAAAGTGAAACCACAATACCAATAAACGCTCAAACCAATTTAGAAAAATAAAGTCAATTTTTTTTTTTTTTTTTTTTTTTTTTTGAAACCGTTTATTGCAATCTCAAATATATACAGGTATGGGCCTACAACCTTCCGGCCGGCCGCTAAAGTGACGATAGCAAATAACATACATACAATGAGGCACTTGGCTTTGCATAGACACTAAGGCAGGAGGTATCAACAACGCGGGCCATATGACTCTGAGCCCACAATACGGTTTCATTTTATACAACACAACAACATAAAAAACACACACCCGCAAGGCAACCCACAATCGAAAGTGGCAGCACGTGCTTCTCAAGTGGGGGACCCCAAACCATCCACAAAAAACCCCCGAGAGGGGAAGGGAAACAGGTCCGGGACTGGGAGAACACTGTGCCCGGGACTAAGGGAGGGGGTAAACTAGGGGGATGGAACTGGCGAGGCGGGAGGCAACAACGGCGGCTCGCAGATACCCCCGCGGTAGGCGTTCCAGGGGCCCCATATCTTCACCCATGCCCCAGGCTTACCTCGCGCCACATACACCACCTTTTCTCGGAACATGCACCAATCCATGTTTTCTTTCCAGGCCGACACCGCCGGGGGCCTCTGGGATCCCCACAGCTGCGCAACGTCCCGTTTAGCCACCATATAGCCCAGAGTCACCCATCGTGTCTGCGGAACCGAGTAATCGGTCGGTTCCCACACATTCAGCAAACATCTCCTCGCTTCAGGCAACAGCGCGACATGCGTAACCGCTCGCAGGACCTCATGCACACCACGCCAGAATCGCTCCACCCTCGGACATTCCCACAGAATGTGCAAAAAAGTCGCTGAAGCACCACACCCACGCTTACACAATCCGTCCTCGGCATAGCCCATACGCAGAAGCCTTGGCCCCGTCATGTACACCCGGTGGAGTATCTTAAGCTGGACGAAGCGAAGGCGAGCCGGGATGGCCACCTCCTTCGGAGAGGCCACCGCGGAAATCCAGTCCTCGTCGTCCAACTCCAGCCCATCGGCAACCCAGGCCTCGCGGAGGCCAGTCAGTAAGCCCGAGCGATCATTTATCAATTTCTTGTAAATGAGGGAGATCGTGCTGTCCGGAACATGGCCATCTAGCACTCGATCCTCCAGGGGGGAGGACTCCGGGATGGAGGCCACGTCTGGGAAGACGGAGCCCAGTGCGTGACGGACCTGCAGGTACCGAAAGTATTCACTGCCCCGCAGCTGAAACTCCGCCTGCAGCGTCTCTAATGTTTTGAATCCTCCCCTCGTCCAGAGATCCCCCACTGTACTGATGCCTATCGTGTCCCATTGCTCAAAGCCCTTCGAGGTCCACAGAGAGCCCAACCTCTCAGACGCATACAGCGGTGACGCCCGGGTCAAACGGTCCTTCCAGCCCATAGCTGCATTAGCCGTGTGCCATACTCGCACCATGACACGCGTGGGTCCCGTCAAGCGGGAATCGGGCACGCTAGCATAGAGCGCTCGATTGTAGTCGCCACCGGGCAGGAGCATCTTATCCATTTCAAATGCCGGGTTTAGGGCGGGCCCATAGAGGCCATGATTAATTGCAGCTAACTGGGAGGCCCAGTAATACCGTTTGATATCCGGGAGGGCAATCCTTCCGTCGTACCACGGGAGCGTCAACTTTGCCAGGGCTATACGCGGCCTCCCGTCCCAGAACAGGCGGCGCTGTAAACCTTTCACCTCACGGAAGTAGCGCGCTGGGACCAAATCCATGGTGTTCTGGAGGGCGTACAGGAAGTGCGGCAAGGACATCATCTTAAACAACGCCGCCCGGCCGAGCGGCGAAAGCGGCAAGCGCCGCCAGCGCGCGACATCCTCCTTCAAGCGCTGGAGGGGGGGAAGCAAATTTCGCTCGTAGCGGGCCACCGGGTCCAGCGTAATGTAGACACCCAAGTATCGAAATCCCTGCGAGGCAATCTGGATCGGACAGCCCCGCGGGAGGACAGGAGCCTCCCCGGAAAGCACATAGACACAGGATTTGGCCCAGTTGATGACAAGGCCTGAATTGCGGCCAAAAGAGCGCAAAACATCGACCAGGACAATCAGTGATTTGCGCGGGGAGGCTAAGTACAAAAGGATGTCGTCTGCATAGAGGGACACGCGGTCCTCATACTCGGGGGTCCAACGGAGACCTCGGATAGAAGGGTGCCACCGCAGCCACTCCGCCAGGGGTTCCAAGGCCAGTGCGAACAGGAGCGGCGACAGGGGGCAACCCTGTCGCGTGCCCCGTCCCAGCACGAATGGGGCCGAGACTCGACCATTCACCACCACCTGCGCAAGTGGGTCCGAGTACAACAATTTGACCCAGCTGATGAATCCCGGCCCAAAGCCAAATTTCGCCAGCATCGCCCAGATGTACGGCCACTCGAGTGTGTCGAACGCCATAGTGGCGTCCAAAGACGCCAAGATGGCCGGCTCCCGCACGAACGGAACACGCGCCAGCACGCCATGCAGGCGTCGCAGATTGAGAGCCGTGTTACGATGGGGTATAAAGCCGGACTGGTCTTGGTGGACCAGGTCGCCCACCACACCGACCAGCCGGTTGGCGAGCACCTTGGCGAGGATTTTAGGCTCCGCATTCAAGAGCGAAATAGGCCGATAGGATGTGACCCGGTCTCGTGGTCTCCCCTCCTTGTGGATGACCACGATGGTAGCCAGACGCTGGTCCGGCGGGAGGGAGCCCCGCGAGTGGGCCGCAAGGAACATTGCGCGGAGGTGGGGTGCCAGTACATCCGGTCGCAGCTTGTATAGCTCGATAGGAATGCCGTTCGGGCCCATGGCCTTGCCAGAAGCGACCGAGCGGATGGCGAGGGCGATTTCGTCCGAGGTGGGAGCGGCATCCATCAACTCCCTGTCCTCCACAGAAAGGGAGGGGAGCGCGATGTCACGCAGCAGGGCATGGGAATCCTCCTCCGAGCAGGGAGAAACCGGGGAATATACCTCGCGGAAATAATCCGCGAAGCAAGAAACAATGCCTTCCGGCTCAGTAACACGCACGCCATCCGTCCTCTCAATCAACGGGACCACACGACTAGCTCTCTCCTTCTTATCCAACCACGCAATCAACTTGCCCGCCTTATCACCCACATCATACAATCGCCCCTGTTGCTCTCTGCTAAGGCCCCTGGCCGCCTCCGTGACGAGGGCCCTATAGGCCGCCTGCTTAAGGTGCAGAACGTGGAGCGCAGCGTCAGTCACCTCACTCCCCAAATCACCCTCCAAGTCAGTAATTTCGGCCTCCACCCGGGTCACCTCCTCCTGTGCGCGCCTCCGGGCATGGGAAATAAAGGAGAGGGCCTCCCCTCTAAGCACTGTCTTGAAAGCCTCCCACAGGGAGATAGCCGACAGGACTGACCCCACATTCTCCTCAAAATACCGTTGCAAGGATTTAATCAATTCAGCGCGAATAGTGGGGTCGCGCAAGTACCAAGCATTGATTGGAGCTACCCTGCTCTCCCCCCTCGGGAAGACATCAAAATGCAACAGGAGTGGGGAGTGATCTGAAATGCCCCTCGCCAGATGGCGCACCTCCCCCACTCTCCCGGCATAGGCCGCAGGGACAAGGATATGATCAAGCCGCGATAGGCTACCATGGGCACCCGAATGGAAGGTGTACTGCAGCTGAGTGGGATGCTTTAAACGCCAGCAGTCCACCAATCCCAGTGTGTCCAAAAGGCCCGACAGCCACGCCTGAGCCCGGGGGAGGTCCCTAGGGGGGTAACGATCCATAGTCCCAGAAACCACCGCGTTGAAGTCCCCCCCAACCACCAGAAGCCCCCCCGGAAGGTCAAGGAGGAGGCGCCCCAGGTCCGCAAAGGTGGTGGACTGTAACCCCGGTGGGACATACACTGAGACAAAGACGACTACTTTGCCCTCCATTCTCCCCACCAAAACGGTGTAGCGTCCCCTCTCATCATGGCGCACCTCGTCTATTTCTAGCGGGAGCGAGGTCTTGACCATAATGCCCACCCCTCGTGAGCCTGATGTAAAGCCCGAATGGGCCACCAAACGATAGCCACGTCGATTCATGGCACAAAAGGAGTTACCAATAAGGTGTGTCTCCTGCAGAAAGACCACATCAGGCGAAATCCGTTTCAGATACTGCAGGACCACACCCCGCTTAATCCTATCCCCCAGTCCGTTAACGTTCCAGGACAACAAAGTCAGGTCCCTACCCCCCATCACATACAGAAGCCATCAATTGTCCCCCCGAGAGCATCTCAAAAACACCAATACAATAAAGGGTTTGCCTTGCGGTAGAAATGAACCACACCCCACCCCAACCCACCCATCCCAACAGAACTCCCCCCACCCTGCACCCCTGCATGAGCCCGAACAGCCCCCCCAAAGTGCAGTGTGCCTGTCGCCCCATAGAAGAAAACTAACTAGTCCCCCAGAGGAGGAGGGAGATCCCCCAAGAGACCCCATACGACCTCCATAGGAGGGGAACTTACCCTAACAGTCAATGGTGACAATAACACAGTCCGGAGCAAGGCCTACCATTAGTCCCTTAGTCCTGATCCGGCGGGCCCTCCCCACCAACCGCTCCCCCCCCGCCCCCCCCGGCCCCGATCTCCAGGCAAAGCGTCCAGCCAGTCCCCGGCCGCCTCGGGACGATCAAAAAAGTGCGTGCGGCCATCTACCTCCACTCTCAGCTTAGCTGGAAAAAGCATCGAATATTTGAGATTCAGGTCCCGTAGGCGACGTTTGACACCCAGAAAGCTCAGTCTCTGCTTTTGGACCGCCGGAGTAAAGTCAGGATAGAAATTGATATCCATGTTGTCAACTCTGACTGGCCCTTGGAGCCTAGAAGTCTGCAGGATAGCGTCTCTGTCCCTAAAATTGAAGATCCGGGCGATGAGAGGTCTCGGAGGGGCGCCGATCTTAGGCCTACCCCCGGGGACCCTATGGGCCCGTTCCACTGCAAAGAATTTGCTCAGCCCCCGGGGCTGTAGATGGGTGAGGACCAGGTCCTCCACAAACAGATCCGCTGCCTCTGCCTCGCGTCCCTCCGGCACCCCGATGATGCGGACGTTGTTCCTCCGGGCCCGACCCTCGGAATCCTCCAGTCGACGATTCATCAGGGCGCTCGCCTGGCCAAGCCTGCGCACCTCCTGTTGGAGGGCCGCCACGTCAGTTGTGAGGCCCGAGGTAGAGTGGGCCAAAGAATCGACCCGGTCATTTGTTTTAGACAGATCGGCTCTTACGAGGCCCACGTCCACGAGGACCGAGTCGATCTTCTGCGCCAGAGTGTCAAAGCGCTGGTACACCGAGGCCTTCATCTCGGCGATGGCGCCCATGACGTCCCGGAGGGTCAGGTCCGTGGGCAGAGCAGGAGCATCAGTCGGGCCCGTGGGGGACCTACGCAGCGCCTCTGGAGATCCCTTCTGGAGGGTGTAGCGGTCCATGTTATTGGATTGATGGGCCGTGCCACGACGGGTCGACTTCACCTTGGCCCGGTCGCCATCTTGTTTTGTGGCCATGGTCGCAATCCCCAAATCGAGCCAATCTTCTCGGAAAGGGGGTAGACAATCCCGTTCAAGGGCTCCGGGGGGGGGCGACCACTGCTCCCAAGGACGGATCGCAGCCGGCGGGCCGGCAGGGCACCCCAAAGAGGCCGCGGCACCGCACACCGCTCCGCAATCCCACCTCGCCTGGCAGCAAGGAGGGCGCAAAAGCGAAAGTGAAAGCGCGGGGCACGCGAATCGCCCAGCCTTGCCCGCCGCTGTTGTTCGCTTTGTCGCCGGATCGCCCCACTACTCCAGTACAGGGGGCCGGTGTGGAGAAGGCCGCAAACCTCAATCGGTGCTCCCGCCGGTGTCCGAAGTCCGATTGAGAAACGGAAAACGGGCGTCACCTCAGCTCGGGTTCACAAACTCAGTCCCCTCATTCAGGACAGGATTCGGTCAGGATTTATGCAGGAGGTCGCGGAGGTCCTCGGGAGCCTCGCACCTACGCGGCCATCTTGGTTGCGCGCTAGGCTCCTCCTCCCAATAAAGTCAATTTTAATAATGTAAATTACAGCAAAACACCTAAAAAACAAATCAATAGAACAGGGATCAGACTTTTTTTTAAAAGTGAAAATAGCGCCAAAAAACACAAAGCGTCACTTGTGGTTATCGGGTTATAGGTGGGTGCTGTTAGCGCACGTCCTGCTGTAGCTTTGCATTGGCAATCATTGCAGGTTGTCAATTCTTTAGGTGAAGAGGTCTCTTTGTGATAGTCAGGAGCATAAAATGCCTATATCTTCACCTTTTCTTCAGGAGATGTACACTCTAATGCCAGCCAAGGGTCTAGTACCTGAAGGCACCTCTTGGCGATCAGGATTCACTGTAGCAAAGGCCATCAGAAGGGCAGGGAAATTTCAGGGAGGCCTCTGGAAGCTGGTTGTGTTCCTGTAGCCTGAAGCTCAAACATGAGGTCAGCTACCTGATGCTTGCAGTAACTTCTGGAGAGCCTGGGTTCAAAACAAGCAGGTTCAGTCTTCCTTCTTCAGACAGCAGGGCAGTCCTTTTCAAATTATCCACTGGTCCAGGAGTATTCTGGTGAGATGTTCTGAGGGTCCTATTTTTATACCTGGTGCCAGCCTTTGTGTTAGGGAGTTCCCTGACCTACCCCCAAAATGGGTTATGGTCGGTTCTTCACCTTCCACTGATCCTGGCTACAAACTGTCATGGGTGGCAAAAAGCAAGGGCAAGCCTAGTATTAGATTCCTTTGTATGTGCTGTACACAGGACCCTTTGAAGTGTAGTCAGATCAGGGCTCAGGACTTGGCACAACTTCTCCTGAGCTATCCTGTCAGGAAGACTCTCTCCCCTCACACCTAGGCCTCTTTTGTTCCAATGTCTGGAAAGAATACACAGCCCACAGGACAACAATTCACGGTCATGTGACCCAGGATACTGGCAGAAAGGTGCAGTTGCTTTGCTCAGAAAGAAGCCACCTTTTTAAAAGTGGTATTTTCAAAACTGTAATTTAAAATCAGACTTTACCATTAATGAGGATTTAAATTACAAATCACATGAATGGAAACAGCATTTCTCTATCTGGTCCCAAACTGAAGTTATCACTTATTAATTGTAATAAGTTATCCCAGTAGTAGTCTATTTGAGAAATAGCCTTACCACAGTAAAAAACAATGAATCTAGGAGTTCCACACTTCCAGGATATCTATAACTGAAATACATATGTCCTTCTTTTGAAAATCCATTCACCCTGCCCTATGATCCTTTGTGGCCTACCTTAGGAGTGACACATAAGTATTAAAATTGAAGGTTTAAGCCTGGCAAAAGTATTGTTTTTGCCAGCTCGAAATGGCAGTTTAAAAGTGCACCACAGGCTGGAGACATGTTTTTCAAGGCTACATTAGTGAGTGGCACAATGAGTGCTGCAGCCCACTAGTAGCATTTAATTTAGAGGCCCTAGGTGCTTTCTGTACCATATACTAGGGATTTCCGAGTAAATTAAATTAACCAATTAGGTGTAGGCCAATTTAACCATGTTTTCAAGGGGGAGCCCAAGCACTTTATCACTGATTAGCAGCAGTAAAGTGCACAATCTAAAAGCCAACAAAAATGGGTTCAGCAAAGATAGTAAAAATCTGGAGTGACTCTGAATAGAGCTTCCCTGAAATACATTCACCCTGGAATCAGAAGTACAAGACAAATGATTTTCAAATCTAAAATTCCAGGTATGACAAGGGAATTGTATATCAAGACCTGGACTCAAAAGTTTGTCTTGTGAGCCTGCCACAAATGCACTGCTGGTATCTACTTTAGGCATGCTCTATTTGGATATCAATATATTCTGTTGGTAGAGAGTAGTCTTCCAGGCAGGATAAGTTAAATCTGTGTGTAAAAGGTATAATTTTCAAATACTTTCAACACCAGTCTCTGCTAAAGTGCACTCTCTGCAGCAATAAGTAGCCTCAATACATTTTGCATTGCCAACAGTAAGATACTTGTGCCTCGACTGTTCATGCACCATGTTTTCCTGACAATCATGTATGATGGGCTGGGCAGAGAGAGAGGAATTGTGTCAGGACTATATCACATGCATATATCAGACTTATTTTCAAATAGGTAGAACAAAACGTTCAACAATACTGGCAAGAACAATTATCAATGGATTCTAGAAAAGATGCTTGGTCCTCATCGCTAAGTATTAATGACTGGAAACTGAAGGAAATTCACATACTTTAAGGTTTTATTGCATGTGTATTGGACGCCTTGTAAACTGCATGGGGTGAAGGTAAAGCCTGATGATCTTTGTTGAAGATGTAGAATCCTGAGATGTGACCTCATGCGTGTGCTTTGTTTGTCTCCCAATCGCTTGCAAAACCTAGTAGCAATGTGGGGCAATCCAACTGACACCAGTGACTGCTTTACAACCCTCAATCCAGCTGGCTATCTTATATAACACCTCAGGTGGGTCTACCTCACATTGGCTTTAGTGGATGACCCCACTCCAGAGGCACCATCAGCCTTTCCTCGGAGTTGGACCAGATACACCCCTGCAAAAGGGTATAGTCTTTGAATCCAGTTACTAGATGGTTTATCTCTGTCTCAGCCCACTTGGACCCACGCAAGCACTCTCTGGGCCATGCATTCAATGTGTGCACCTACCGGATGGCCACACATAATATTCCCCTCCATAGCCTTTCTGCCCCTCTATCTGCAGCTGTGATACGGGGCATTTGAATATGAAAATACATTTGTCACCCTGCATTTCCCACACCCCATACAAATGAGGGCGCTATGTTCGTACCCACACTTCGAGTATTACAGAAGGGACCACACAACGCTTTGTGGCCCCTTCTCCCATACCAAAGTACCAACAGAGTACTAATAAAAAAGGGTCTCAAAGTCTTTTCGAACTGAAGGGCAATCTATCAAGATGACCTCTGGTTTTGTTTTTCTTTAACAGGAGACGAGGCGGCAATTAGCGAACTGTGTGCAGTTGTTTGGAAAAAATATATAGAAAGTATTTATGCAGCACTGAGATTTAAAAACGAAACACACGTGTGCTTCAGATTGGAAACATTTCTCATTATATTTCGAAGCTAAGTGCATTTAGAACGGCACAAATAATCTCACTCAGATGCCAAAATTGAGACGGACTGCTGTCTACTCCCCCCATAATGATTCATTCAAAAACGATAGTTTATACAGTGGTATCAAAATGTATTATTTTTCAGTTTAGAAAGCTTTATTAAATATCATAAGCCAAGTAAAACATCAGTACAGAGAAAAAACAAAGGCAATGTAATAGAACAATAGAATAAAATCGAAATCATACAATCTGAACAAATGCCAATAGAAAAGTAGGGAATATACTTAGGGAAAAAGCATTTTTAAGGCTTTGATTAATGGGCAGGGAGGATAGAGAAGAGAGGAGAAGAGAAGAAGGGGAAGGGAGGGGGAAATGCAAACATTATACAGCTCCATCTAGTTTATATATTCATTTACTAGCTTACGGTATTTATATGATGCTTACCCTGTAAAATGTATTATTTTAAAACAGCTCTGCTAATTCTCTACATTCGAAACAAGAAGAAGGATGACATGAGGGGATTTTATGTTATCCTTCAACCCTGCGAAGCACAAAATACGACAGACATTTACTGGCTTGATCGAGTTAAACTTTGAATGGTAATGTCGTCATATGTCGAAGCCTCCTTAAAAATGGATTTACCTATCAAAGCGAACCAAAATAGCCCAGTTGCTTACACTACAGAAATGATTCACCAGACTAATGTGGTTATAAATCCGGTTGGCACTCTTTTAGAAACCAGATTATAAATTCATATTGAACAGAGCATCTTCGGAGGCTTGAATTAATGTTGATAAAGAGCTTATGCAGTAGACAGAACAAAAACAATGTCTGTGGAAAGGCAGCACATTTGTTCAGTCCCTTTGCTGTCAAACATTTACATTCTGGCATGCAAGCATACTCTCAGGCATTTAAATTCAATTTTGATGGTAGACTTAGGTAGAATTTTGAATAAACTGAATTGTCTCAGCATAAGCCATAACAATTCTTAACTGCCTTATGGTAGCGCACCTTATAGCTTTGTGTCTTGCCATGAGATCTATAAACATTCTATTTCGACCATGACGTCAACAGAAAACTGGCAGAGTGGTAGAAATAAGACGTGCAAAGCCTTTTTCAGGCGCACAACTGCGACTCACAAAATTAGAGGCTTGAGAGGACAAAAAGGTTACTCACAATGTGAAAATCCCTTATATATTCTGTTCAAATGATTTCTAGATAGGGGTTTCCGGCGTTCGTCACAGGTAGGATGACAGCAGTGAAAAAGAAAAGCCAGCTAGACTTAAGAGAAGAACAACCAGGACTTTCATTCAGTGGCGGCTCCTCCATTAACCCCTTGCACGCTCATGACGGAGCCGCTCCGTCATGAGCCACGGTTGCCGTGTGCTCATGACAGAACGGTTCCGTCATGTCACGGCCGTTGGCGGCCGCTCCGCCTACGCGGCGCTGTTTCCCCGCCTGTGCGGGGGGACAACGCAAATGGGCGGAGTCATGACGGAACCGTTCCGTCATGAGCACAGCTCAACCGTGGCTCATGACGGAGCGGCTCCGTCATGAGCACAGCGCCACCGCGCTGCCCCCCCGCACCCCCCAGCGCTGCGGCGGAATTCCCGCCGCAGCGAAAGGGTTAAGGCAGAGGAGCATCGCCCCACTGCTCTGCGAGCAGTGTAAAAAGGAAAACGAAAACGGTAACAACAACGTTATTATCGTTTTCGTTTTCCTTGCTGCTTGGGTGCAGTCCCAGGTCAAACAGGATTACTTTAGAAGCCATCCCAGAGTCATTGAATGATCATCCAACTACTCTAGAAGTCATTTTCACATCATCAGACATCATCAAGCTCTTGAAGTCATCAGCAGAGCTTAGAAAAGTGAGCCTGATGATTTGAGGATGACCTGAAAATGAGTATCTGATGACTCCACTAGGTGTGATTGTTCCTGGTGATCAAGGGATGAGCAGTTGATGACTTCTCAAGATGAGATGGTTCCTGAAGATTTGAGGATGCTTTCAAGATGACTATCTGATTACTTCACAGGCACTCACTAAATTAAACTGGCCCTGATGATTTGAGGAGGGCTTGCTTATTACTTGAAGAGCCTTTCTCTGTTTTGGTTTCATTTTTGTCACAAAAAATAAGCCTTATTAATAATTTTAGAATTATTTGTTTATTAGTGAACAATGAACACTATTTAGCTAATTTACAAATGTTCATTTACATACAAATACATGTTGCTTCATACTAATGTGTTCTTCACACACCAGTAAGGAGTGTGCTGCCTTAGTGGAAGTGAGTATTTAATATTAACGTGGTACATTTATGACAAGTCAATATATTGGGCAGTTTCTCTACCCTAACTTTCACTCTGCCTTCTTTCTCTGGCTTATCTCTGCTCTTATTTCTTTTTCCCGCAGCCTCATTGCTGAGTTCATTTATCATCACACAATCTTTTCTCTTCTGAAGTGCGGTGTTTTGCATCTTCAAATGGAATGAAAGGGTGATGAGCATCTGGCATCGCAGTGCCATTCCTTAAGTGAACATTCTCGACTTTTGCACGGTATTGCACAGTCAATGCCAGTTTGTTTGCAAACTTCCTTTAAGAAATATGTGTGCACACCTAGAATAATTTTTTTCCTGTGCAGGTGCCGGAGAGCACGGGGTCTTGCCTTGAATTTCTCGACCTTAGGGACAGTCTTGGTATATGTGCTGTCCAGATTTTTCCTTTGCATTCTGGTACTCGTAGTCCAGTGTATAAAATCCAGGACAGTACCAGGATACGAAGAACAAATCATAATTAAATAAATGTCAAGATCCTGTTTTATGGGACCTGAAAATCTCGGAGCTTTGCCGTGCACATTTATCTGTAATAAGGCAGACACAGCGCTGCTTCTTTTTGGTTTGACTCACGCGCAGAGGCAATTAGGGGTTTCTTTGCTTTGTTCCCAGTACAGATCAGGCTCAGAAAGACCCGCTTATGCTACAGAGGGACCCCCTACTGCAGTGGGCTGGCACCACCTTGACCCATCGGATCAATACTTTGTAAGGCTGCCCGGGGGGTGGGTTGCGCAGCGGCCCGCCCCTTTGAGGGCGGCCGCCTTAGTGCCACAGGAAGGCACAGGGGTGGGAGGTCGTGTCCCTGGGATAGACCAAGGGAGACCCCTGCAGATAGCTGCTTCCGGCGGGGAGGAGCCAGGGGGGTACATATTCTGTCTCCGCCCCCTCCTCGCCCTCTTGTCCGCTCGTTCGCCTTGCAGCTCGGTCCTCGCGTGCCCAGCAGCCTCGGAGCCCCTCGCTCGCGGTGAGTTTGCCTGTCTCCCCTCCCCGCCCCGGCCCTGTCCCTGGGCAGCACCAGGTGACGGGGCCCTGTGGTCGGAATACCACGGGCGGGGGGGGTTGCGGGCACAAAGCCAGGCCCAAGCGCCGGCTAGAGAGGCTGCGGGTGCTGCGGGGTTGGGGCGCGCGTGTGTTAGTATCAGTCGGGCATCGGCAAGCCATCGTGTTAAGGATTTAGCGTTGCGGCTAGAGCGGTGGACTTCCAAGCTGGGGAACCAGGTTCGAGCCTGGGCAACGGCGCTTAGCATCCTGCGAGTTCGGGAGATCGCTTAATCTCCCTGTGCCCAACAAAAATGAATGTTTTCATTGGTAATGGAGCGCATGAGCGCGCTGATACCTGATACAGATTTCTCCCCGTGTAGGAATCGTAATGTGATACAAACGTCGCTGCGGCTGCAGCGCAATGTCTCTGCCGGGCACGGAGCTCTCTTACTGTATGTCAATTTGCGAAAGTATTGGTAAGGTAACGTTTACCTCCCCGTGTAGGAATTGTAATGTAAACGCGGTGCTATGGTAAGCGCCCATTACCTTCGGGTCGAGTTGCTGTCCCTGCCGAGCCCGTCTGCTATCTCCTGCTCCGGGACCCCTGGGCGCCCCCCCCCCGCCATCACCTCCCAGCACTGGGCGGCAGCTTTGGGTCGTGGCTCGGTGGCTAAGTAGCAGGCGTCGAACTCGCCACCTGGGGAGGAGAGGGGGCCCGCGCTGCTGACCTTGGTGCAAGCAACCAAGGTTCGAGCCTCGAGGTCGCGTCCACATTCTGGGATCCTTTGGCATATCGCTCTGTCTCCCTGTACCTGATGGTGTGATGTAGTGTAGTTTATTATGCTTTTGAAGCACCTTATGCTGCGTTTCGCTCCGCGGCAATTACCAGGCCTCACTTAATTTCAAGATATCTCGTGTGATTATTTTTCTTCCTGGGAGAGAGATCAGCATGTGGTACAGTTGAGGTATTGACTCCGGTGAAGTTAGTGCAGAGGGTCAATGCGCCTGCTGCAAAGAACGTGTGCCAAGTGGATTTCTGAGTGCGTAGGATGTAAACAGGTATGCAGGTTACTGTCTCAAAAGAGGCATCCTTTTGTTACTTGCAATTTATAACCTAACGTCCGAATATTCAACAAGGAGTTATAAACGTTCATCCTAGAACTCTAGAACGGCATTCACACTGCAAAGCATACATTGTTAGAACAATGATAAATGTTGCAAAAAAAAAAAAAAAAAAAAAAAAGGGTTTAATTCGGCTAGAAACCGACTCTGAGCTTGTAGTTCTCCCGCACCAAGCAACCTTAAACCACACTGCCTACCAGTAGGGACGACATGAGACTCCTACTCTTTGCGTCCTTTGGGCTTAGGTAACATTTCCTATACACGGAGTCACACGCGCATGATTGATTGTCTGCGTAAGTTGTGTGAGATGCAAAGTGCTCGGACACTCAACACTGGTAGGAGTGGCGCTATATAACTGATTCAATGCATCTGTGAGTGTGGTTATGGAGACTTGGTCACTGTATAGGGAGGCTAGTGAGAGTATCCGTGATGGGGGTGGCATTTGGGGGGTGCCAACAAACATTGTTGCACAGGGTACCACCAACTAAGGCCGGCCCCAGGCTTTACCCCGGCATCTCCAGTTGGTTTTTATTCGGTTGAGGGGAGGGTGCATCTTCCAGGGGGAGGGGGGGGGGGGTGATTCGAGTCCGGAGGCGTGGTAAATGGCCCTAGGTCGCCTGCTCTCATGCGCGCTGCGGCCTCTTCACCCCCCCGGCTCATACGGCATCCCCAGGCATCGCCTAGGGGGCCTGCCAGCAGCCCCCACCCCACGGGATCAGTCAGCTCTGGTTTCTTCTCCCACTGTGCAGCGCCTGCACTTAACCCCCCCCCTCAGGCTTCGGGATCGGACCCGAGGTTACCGAGGTACTTGCTACAAGTGCTTCCCACTGACATCTATGGTGACCTCTGGGTCACATGTTCGAATCGGGTAAGCCAACTCCCATCTCATTCTCTCAAGCTCAATGTGATGCGTGTTAATTTGGACAGAGATCAGGTGCGGAGTGGTGAGCGCGCTACATCCGCAGCTGTGAAACCAGGGCAGACACGAGTTCGAATCGTGGCATCCCAAATCGATGATTTTAGGATTATGGCAGGATTTCCCTGGTCGGGGCACGGAGCTCTCTTACTTAATACCTCACTTAATTTCAAGATATCTCGTGTGATTAATTTTCTTCCTGAGAGAGAGATCAGCATGTTGTACAGTGTAGGTATTGACCCCGGTGAAGTTAGTGCAGAGGGTCACTGCGCCTGCTGCAGAGAACGTGTGCCAAGTAGTCCAGAGTGCGTAGGATGTAAACAGGTCTGCAGGTTACTGTTTTGGATCGCGTTGTTTGCTGGACTCGCATCGGTCGGGGATCCGCGACTGCGAGGTGAGCCCCCCCCCCTCCACCCAGATCCCATTCGCAGGCCACCAGTGGTAACCTCGTCCCAGTGGTATTTCCCCCCACCCTTGGCGTTGTAGTGCGGCACCGCGGGGTGTATAGGGCCGGCGTGCAGAGTGGGATCGGCCGGGGGTCTGGGTGAGGGTTCTCAACCGGCGTGCCTGCCTTACGAACTCCCCTGTGGCCAGCCTCACCCCTTCAGTGTCTAACCTGTGCCGTTCGAGGCAGGCTCTCTGCCTCCCGCCCCGAAGGTGCTGGCAGCGTTAGTGCCCCACTGCTGCGCAGCCTGGCGCGACGCACTAAGGGTGGGGGGGTCGAGCCACGCGGCTAGAGGACCGTGCCTCGGCGCCCTCGCGGACATGCCAACCCTCCCGACTCAGGCGGGAGACTACCGATTTCTGGGCTAGTCTCCCGCCTCCCGATCCAAGCACCCAGAAACCCGATTCCTCGGGGTTTCAGCTGACAGGGCCTTGTATTAGGTAACGTGCTAATTCCAACAGCAATAGTCAGAGTGGCGTGGCAGGGGCATTATGAGGGGTTAAATTATGCAACAAAGCCTCATTATTTAGCCCATACTGTCAGTAACCCGAGCCAAGGCCTCACCCTCCCGATTTTCCTATAAAAATCTCACTCTGTGCTCTTCTGATATGTTGGCATGTAGGCCCTCGGCCTCCGGGTACATCTCTCCTTTCACGGGCCCGGCCTGCCCGGGGGACAAGGCGCATGGACTAGATGGGCAGTGCATCTAGGGAGGCTATCCATCCGCGGCGCTCCTGGGGGCGGGCGCGAAAACAATTTTGCTCGTTCCAGTATTCAGCGCATACAACCACGTGACCTAATTTGGTGTACCCCCCTTATGTGCGCGATGCTACTCGCGGCCCATGTAGCTTGTGTTATTAACAATGCGCAGGTGTACCATGATTGATGGTCCGTCCCGTGGGGTATGGCCCGTCCGCCTAGTGCAAGCGCCGCGCGACCAGACGACGACCCCCCCCCCCCCCCCCTTGCGGGGATGCTGCTCGTGGCCTGTACAGCTTTGACGTTGGCAGCAACTGGAGGCTGCCCGGTAGGCCTCGTCTGCACGTTGGCTCCCCTTTTTCCTATGACTCTGGGCAATTCATTACGCTCCTATACCTGTCTGTGTTATAACAGATGACATCGGTGCCACGCTCACTGGGCAATTTGGGGCATGGGCATGCTTACTCCGGAGCGAAGGGTGGTATCTGGTTTGCGCTCGCGGGACGTCCCCTTCGCGTGCCCTGACTTCATCTGCAATGTAAGCCCTGCTGCAGGGGTGTGAAATGATTTTCACCTGGCAAGGAAATTAGGGAAAGGGCTTTCAGGGGACAAGATAATCTGCCTGGCAAAAATTAGAAATAACTTGGGCGAGGAAGGTAGGGGGCATGTTATCTTTGCCGTGTTCTTGGGAAAGATGGTATATGGCTTAATGAAACATAAGGGTTCCATCTCACTAATCATGGGCTGCAGTAGTAGCAACTCAGCACAAACGGTGACCTGCAGCTATATGCAGGGGCTTTGTAGTGGAAGGCATTCGTTTAAATAGCTCACTGTGCAGATCCCTGGGAGAACCCAACATATTTGGTGCGGGAACCTGCTACAAACTTCCATAATATCCTTACTACTGGGAGAAGTAGGGGAGGAACTTGTTTATATGCAGCAATAGCTGCAAAGCGAGCTAAAAGTTGCACTTAACGAATTACTAAACATGGCCTAGTACTGTCTCTTTTAGGCCCTTTAGTGAATCACCTGACCTCTTGGCAAGCTTGATGCACTGCTTCCTCTATTTTATAGGTGGAGGATGGCCAGATGCTCTTGGAATTTATACGTCAACTATTATGCCCTAACCACTTTTAATAATGAAGGAACTGATTAAGTCTACGGTTCCTCTATTCTAAAATACTGTGCTGGTGGTAAGACTATCTTGTGTATTGCTCACTGTATATATCAGTGATTGGAATGGTCACTCAATGAGGTGATTTATCTCATCATTAAAAAACTTGTTCATACTATTATTCGTATCGCGGGATTCGTTGAACGGCATTTCCCTGTCTACCTGCCTAATTTCCCCTTAATGATTGACTTTGGAATATCTCTAATATTTATGGCTTCATACCCTGTGCCATTGGAAGGCAGTGCCCCCTTTTTCTTTAGCAGGATGTGACATCTCAGCACAGTGACATTTTAAATGTTGGATATGTGTATGGGTATTGTGGCATCCTGTAAATGTTTTGCCTCTGTGACAGAACCTGTTCCAGTCGGCCCAGTGACTGTACACGTCAACTCCTGCTACCAAAAGTAAACGGCTTGTGCTCTCCCACTTAAACCTGGTGAATTCCAAACACCATTTCGCACACTTAATTTACTATTAAGTACCGAGGATCTGTAAATTAAATGCTACAAGTGGCCTGCAGGACTTATCGCGTCTCCCTACTTCGGAAACACTATTTGTAGCTCGCACTGTTGGTGTCTTTCCAAAGAATTGGCTGTTTACTGGGGTGGGGGGACAGCCCAGCTGGTGCACACGCAGGCGGGCTGACAGGAGGTAGAACAGCTCTTGGTGGGCCTTGCAACAAAGCTATGATGGTGAATTACTTCACTATATGCAATTAAAAGCACTGACTATCCGATAGATGGGCTTGGGTAGGTAGTGCCCTTCGCGTTGTAAATATAGAGATGCGATGCTAGGGTGCAGTATGGCATGTAACTGGAGTGCTCCCCACCACTATGGTCGGGAGCAGGGGGAGATGTCACTTTGCATCCAGCACCTAGGCGAAGCAAAGAGTTACACCTAGTGTTGAGTGAGTGTTAATGTTACCTGGTCGTTCTTGGCCTCCTGAGGGTAGGATGACCTAGCGGCAAGGAACAGCTAGGATGGTTTCCGTGTGCTTCAGTGATCAAAAAAAAAAAAAAAAAAATGCAACGGGGGCCCCGGCTCACACGGTAGTGGGCTAAGATCACACACGCCACTGGTGCCGAGGCCTGTCCTGATGCCTGGCGTTGGGCTCCCAGGTTACTTCTGTAGGGCTAGGCCTTCAGAGGCTGAAAGGATGTCGTTGTTATTTTACTCGATTGTTAAACGATGGGTTATTTCCTGGGTCATCCGCGGTGTAGAGCGTTAGGCGCTTGTCTTTCCATCGGGTCGGTTTGTTGCAGGATGGTGGTTTTGGGGCAGGTCACAGGCCGCTTCCTCTCGCTGTGTTTATTCTTCTAGGTGTGGTCGGGTCAAGTGACGGAGGAGAGCAACCATCGCGGGGGATATCTGGGCATGAAGGAACGCCAGGAAGATTTTAGCGTAGGCAGATAGTGGTACGTATCGGGGACTGGATGTTGGTCTCAATGGCATGCCGCCATGCATGGGGACCCTGCACCTAGGTCACGTCGACCAGGCAGTGACAGGTGAACTGGGACCATGTGTACTAGAATATACAGGAGTGGTTCCCACCACGGTCGGTCAGGTGGGAAGCTGTCATCGTGATTCTCACTGGATACCCTCACTCCATCACGCCTATTGTAAGCTGAGGATGCCTGTTGATGCTGTTAGACCTGCTATTAGTTAGTACACTCACTGTTGTGCCTTGGCCCGGTTTGTCTCGCATCAGGGCCAGTTTGAGGTTACTGGCGAGTTGTTGGCTCTACGGCTGAAGCGGGCGCTTCTAGAACAGGGCAAGATTGATTAGGCCAGGCAGCATGACAAAGGTCTTTTCGGCACTGGCAGAATGGTGCAGGCTGCGAAGTAGTGCCAGTACAGAACATGGATTTGTCAACATTCAGCTAGGAAATGATTAGCGGCAGGAAGGTATTGAACCATGGTGAGCAATTTGTTTTGGGTTCGTGCTCAACAGGAGCAAGGGAACGGCATTCTGTTCCATCAGGTATCAATGTCATCCAGCTTGGCAGCCAGACTCGGAGCAGGCAAAGCATAGGCATACTTGCGATGGTGCAACAGACACTCAGCAGTAGAGTTAAATGTGTCATCATACCCCGGTATGACGCAGTGATGAAACATATGTTTCAGCTACACACGACCAGGCACTCGAGGGCAGCTGGGGCGGGGGTGTGCCAGTGCCAAGAGGGTGCGGGTTGCCTAGGTAGGGCTGCTGGCTTGGAGGGAGCACTATTCGGATCGCCACTAGGGCACGTTTTGTTTCATAGAAGGCGGAATTGTTACTTTTATGGCATGGTGCCAATTGTTTAGTTATGCACATGTTTCTTGGCAGTGCCAGAAACATTCAGAACGCAATACTGCTGGTTAGCCTGTTGTCTTGCTGTTCAGAGGTATTTTAGCTCAGGTCGGGCCGAGCATGGGTTATAGGCCGGTGGTCTGCCCTGGGTGTCCTGTTCACAGGCAGGTGAAGCAGCAGAACTTGGAGGGGCTTGGGTTTGACCCCGGGATACTAGGGCGGAGCCTGGTTGCTCACTTAGCAGCCCGCCTTGAGTTCGACGAAACGGGTACCTTTGATGCGCGCATCGGGGCAGGGCATCTTCTCCCGCCCTCCAGCACTGGCTGGCAGCTATGCGGGTTGTGGAAGGGGCCTTCCAACAGGGGCGTATGGTACATATGATTAAGGGAAACACCGGGGTAACACTTTTGGGTTACAAAACAGCAGGAGAACAATTGGCTTTCCCAGAATTCAATTAGAGAAGAATTTTACACGTTGTTCTCCTCTGTGGTCACCCTGACCTGTCCCTCCCTGGTACACTAGCAGAATTTTGGGAGGGCAAGGCTTTACATTTGGTGGTGACCGATGGAATACGACGGGCGTACTCCAACGGAGTGAAAGAGGAAGTAAGGCGGGCTTGTCAACTCTTACCTCCTCCCGCATGGGCACTGCCAGGCAGGTGTGTCATGTCAAAGGGTTTGTTCCATGCAAAGGCAACTTTGGACCATCGCCTATTTTAGGTTTAAGGTCATTTCAGTCAAATCCACGGGGGAGTTTAGAAATGATGGGGGAACCTGTCCTGATGGTGCATGCTGGCCGCCGACCCGGTTGGGCGTAGACTTGTTTGGCTGGACCTGGGAGAAGCCCGGTACCGGTATGCTGTAGGTATAAAGGCCTACCGGGAGCCATGCGCAGTGGCGCATAGCAAAGAGGTCTTGGCTTCATCAGGCATGGTCTTATACACGCCAAGTCCACAGGGTGCCTGGAGGGAGATGAAGTGCACCTTTCTAGTTTAGGTATGGATGTTTTCCGACTGGACCTAGGGGAAGCTTTGGCTGCAGCAGGTTGTAAGTACATAGGTCTACCTTGGTGGGGGGCCCTGGTAGTGACGGTGGCCACTCCCAAGGCTGTGGAGGAGTTACAGGGCGATCCAGGGTCTGCACATACCAAGGGGTATAGCATGCAGCAGCACCGTGTGGTGCTAAGCCAGGATACCCAGGGATGTTTAGCGTGTCCACTGGAAGACCGACGGCGCCCCGCTATCCGACAGGCGGTTGTGGGTCTGAGCAACCGGGGGCTGCCATGTATGCTCCGCCCACCCATCACGGGGGGGCGTGTGTAGCAAGTGGACTGGTGGTCCACGGATGGGAGGGGGGGACCCTCCCAACATTTGGTATACACCAATTGGCGTTGCCATGGTGACTCTAGGCTTATCAGACGGGCAGGCGGCATAGGGGCTGGCCTGCCCTGGGATCGCCCGTAAGATAACCCACCATGTTTGCATATTGCTTATGCTAATAAACCTGCAGCAATATTTCTCCACTTACATTCAGTGTCGTGTGTTTTATTTATGTACTTATGTGTTTTGTGATAACTGTTGCCGATATTGGCACTATGTAAGGCTGCCCGGGGGGGGGTTGCGCAGCGGCCCGCCCCTTTGAGGGCGGCCGCCTTAGTGCCACAGGAAGGCACAGGGGTGGGAGGTCGTGTCCCTGGGATAGACCAAGGGAGACCCCTGCAGATAGCTGCTTCCGGCGGGGAGGAGCCAGGGGGGTACATATTCTGTCTCCGCCCCCTCCTCGCCCTCTTGTCCGCTCGTTCGCCTTGCCCGCCCATCCGCTTACCCGGCGTCCGGAGGGACAAAGGGGGGGCCAGGTTTTCTAACAATTTTCACTTTGTGTTGCAGGAGGAGTTACAGGGCGATCCAGGGTCTGCACATACCAAGGGGTATAGCATGCAGCAGCACCGTGTGGTGCTAAGCCAGGATACCCAGGGATGTTTAGCGTGTCCACTGGAAGACCGACGGCGCCCCGCTATCCGACAGGCGGTTGTGGGTCTGAGCAACCGGGGGCTGCCATGTATGCTCCGCCCACCCATCACGGGGGGGCGTGTGTAGCAAGTGGACTGGTGGTCCACGGATGGGAGGGGGGGACCCTCCCAACATTTGGTATACACCAATTGGCGTTGCCATGGTGACTCTAGGCTTATCAGACGGGCAGGCGGCATAGGGGCTGGCCTGCCCTGGGATCGCCCGTAAGATAACCCACCATGTTTGCATATTGCTTATGCTAATAAACCTGCAGCAATATTTCTCCACTTACATTCAGTGTCGTGTGTTTTATTTATGTACTTATGTGTTTTGTGATAACTGTTGCCGATATTGGCACTATGTTTTCCCTTACCCTGGCAAGGACAACAAGCGCTGTGGCTTAGAGGGACACGCGTGATTGATTGTCATGATGAATCAGAGCAGAGGCGCAACTAGAGCCAAATTTCGGGGGGGGGGGGCTGAGCCAAAATTTCGGGGGGGGGGGCTGAACTTTAAGCAATAGGCAGAGTGGAGCTGCAGGGGCTCTTAGAAGGGGTGAAACAACAGCAAGGCCTCATTAACATGCAAATTGTCTTTTAAAGACCTGTGAAGTGCTCGGGTGCGGCTGCTTTTTTGCCCGGGAAGGTGTCTCATCCCGGGCTGCCACACACGACAGGGGGGGGGGGGGGGCTGAAGCCCTGTGAGTCCAATGGGTGTTGCGCGCCTGAATCAGAGTGCTGCAGGCAGTTTGTAGGCTGGAGCAGCAAGTTACTCGCAGCACACTTCGATGCATCAGACCACTCACTGCCTGTCACTAAAGTCCCATCAAACGGAGGCACAGGCTGCACCTTGGCTGCATTAAATACCTTTCCTCTATCCCTGCGCATGCGCCATTGCACGCCCCACATTTAAACCTATACAGAGTCAGGGCTAAGGCTTAGGATACTAGGCTGACAACTGTTTGTCAGCAGCAGATTCTCAAGGCCAGATGTTTACAATCACTAGGGAGGCGAGAGATTAGGCTCGAAATCGGGAGGGGTTGCATTCATGTCTTTCTGCTTATTTAAAGCGCTCCAATACCTTTGTGTCGAGTTTGCGCTATATAAATACTTGCAAATACAGGGATAAGCATGACCTCTGACTGCCTTTTAGTTCAGAAATGTGATGAGAGCTGGGCCAGAATTGTTTCTCAGTTTACTTTTAAAAGATAACAAGTAATATGATTTACCACGATTCAGAGTATAAAAGAGATACATTTACTTGAACTTTAAAGACACCATATTTTAATGTAACATGATATTTGTTGTATGCTGACATACAAAATATTTTCAAATTGTGTTCATGCACCGTTTTTTTAGCCTGAGCCAACCCGTAACTCTGGTCTTGCTATTAATTTGTAGGCTCATCCACCTTTGCATTGTATGAGGCAAGTTAGGACATCGGTTGTCATTGCCAGTGCTTGACGACTACACACACCACTTAATACTGTATTGTAGTCCTTTCTCTATTTTCTGAACCACTGTAGTGCCTCCTCTGCATCTGACGGAATCGGAAGTTAAGGCGCTGGAGTGGCTGCAGGGAACCGACTGGGAAGCAGAGAAAGTTCTTCTTCGTCTAGTGTTCAGATTCGGGGAGACCGTACTAGAGAGGCAAAGAAGAGATATTTCCTATGTTTCGTCAGTATTTTAGCTGTGGGGCAGGGGGAAGAGGCAGTAAGTGCGATGGGTTTGATTTTTGGCACCTCTTGCACTTTTTTATTTTTTTATTTTTACATAATGCGTTTTTATATAGCGCGGACTTTACCCGAAGGTGTCAGAGCGCTTCACAATAAGAACAGTGATGATACATGAGGAGCAAGTTACAAAAGCAAACGTTACTTTACATGAGGCAGTAGTGGCACTTGTGCAAGTATCAAGAGCAAACCGATTACGAGAGGTAGCAAACGATACGTTACAAAAGGAACAAGTGGCATGTGTGCAGGTTACAAAAGCATACGAAGTACATGAAAAGGTAAAAAACTGCAATAAATGGCAGACACTCAAAACCCTAAAACAAACGTTGCGTTACATGAGGCAATAGTGGCAATTGTGCATGTATCAAAAGCAAACAAAATACAAGAGGATGATACGTTACAAAAGGAAAGGTGACGTGTGCATGTTACAAAAGAGTAAAAAGTACAAGTTGAAGGTATAATACTGCACTAAATGGCAGACAATCAAAACATAAGAACACACTGGGAAGGCACTTCTATAGGCATGGAGAAAAGAATTTCCTATAGTGGAAGGACTTCCTTCAGAAAATACTTTGGGGTCGTCGAAAAACGCCGTCCATTGTTTCAAAGGTTGGAACTCCCCACTCTTTAATATTTGGCACTAAAATATAGCACTTTGTTTGGGAGAGGTGGTGGAAGCAGGAGTCCACCGCTCCTCTGTGCTTTAATTATTTTGTCGATCTGATTGAAAATGTGCGAATGGAGCTGCATAAGACGTAGACTGCATGAAAGTGCATGGCACTTCGAGACACTGCAGCAAATGTGTTTGTGGGAGGGGCAGGGAGTGTTTGCTCCCATCTCAACACAACCGTGGAGCAGACTCAGGTGAATTTTGTGCTTAATTATTTCTGAGGTGCACGTGGAAGCCTGTCCGAATGAGGGTCTGATTTCATTTTGAAAGAGATGGCAGTGGAATTTAGTGTCTTCTAGCCTGATCATGTTATATAACTCTTCAGAACCCAATCTCCACCAAAGTTTGATTCCGATGGCATTACTGGCCTACAGGCCGTTTCGGCCAACTAGTTAGAGGATTGTTGTGTCCAGACCTGCAATCGGGCTACTCGACCACGGCTCGTGTGTACTGCTGCTCAAACAAAGGGAAATGCCAATCCTTCCGAGCTGCGCCTACTTGCAGCACAAGAAATGGCGCTTTCTTTCTCCTTTCAGATACAACCAGAGGAAGGTGCTTGGTTTTAAACCTAGTGCAGCGCTCTGGCAGGAAGGGAAAGAGTGTAGTTGCGATTGCAGGGAGAAACAAAGGCAAATAAGGCACGGAATTCCCCTCCCCCAAGGCCGAGAGATTGGCACTTTAAGTAGGAGGCAAGGATACCTCTCTGTCTTGAGCTTTTATAGCGTGTTTCCATTTTCTCCGATACCTAATCATTCTATTTTCATTCTGCATTCCACACTCGAGCCATAAATATACGCTTTTCACCCTTTTTGCATGCATCTTTCTACAGCTCTCCACCCAGGTTCAACACTTCACTTTCGTCCCATGCAGCTTGCGTTCTTCCTCCTGAACCCCTGCTCTATTTTCCAGCTAGTCGTCCTTTACATGACTTCTCTTTCAAGTTTGCTCAGGGTTGGACTGGCCTGGTAGTGCCACAACTGCTGATCTGATAGGTCAGTATTTGGGGCATTAGTTGGGCTGTTTGTGGACTGGTTTTGTGGTTCTGGTGGGCTTCTTTTTACTGTTGCTTTACCAGTTAGTACCACAAACATTGCATGCAGCCAGCACAAAGGATGCAGGTCCCATACCTTCTGAAGAACCTATAGAAATGGCTATGCAAGGTCAAAGCTGCCCGATTTACAACTCGGGTCACGTTTTTAGCTGGCTGATTAACGGGGCCACTTTAATTGTACTGGCTGGGCCTATTTTCTGTTTAAGGCCAACCCTGTGTCCACTCTACAAACTGTATATACTCCGGACCCTTGGTTTCCATTCTCTGCATGCTCTCTCTACTCACCACATAGACTGTACACCCGCATTATGTCCCCTAATCTCAGTGGTGTTAATTGTCAACACCCTGCTTTAGCAGATGCAGTGGGTGTGGGGATTTTGATTGGGCTCTTTTGTCTGCAATTTGGCACAGGAAAGGAGGAAGGTGAGCGGATGAGTGAAATGGTGGACGGGTGGGTGAGGGAAGGGGTGCATGGATAGGTGAAATTGTGAAAGGATGGATGTAAGAATGGAGTAGTGAAAGGGAGGAAGGATGGCTGGGCGGATGTGTGAAAGGACGGATGGATGAGTAAGTGAAAGGATGGTTGAGTGAAAGGATGGATGGAGTGAGAGGTTGGATGGATGGCTAGGTTGAAAGGGTGGCTGGATGGATGAGTGAAAGGGATGATGGATGAAGGTAAGGTGAAAGGGTGGATGAGTGAGTGAAAGGATTGATGGATGAGTGAAAGCATGGATGTGTGAGTGAAAAGGTGGATGGATAGATGCATGGATGAATGAGTAAAACGATTAATGTAAGGATGGATGAGTGGAAGGCAGGATTTATGGGAGAAAGGATGGATGGGTGAGTAAAAGGATGCATCGATGAGTCAAAAGGATGCATCGAAGAGTCAAAGTATAAATGGATGAGGGATCAATGTGTCAAAGGGTGAATGGATGAGTGAAGGGACGGGTGACTGAACAAAAGGGTGGATTGATGGATGAGTGAAAGGGAAGTTGGATGAATGAGGGAAAAGGTAAATGGATGATGGATGTGTGAGTGAAGAGGTGGATGGATAGATGCATGGATGAATGAGTGAACGAATGGAGGTAAGGATGGATGGTTAAAAAAACATGGATGGATGAGTTATAAGGTGGATGGATAGATGAGAGGAAGGGTGGATGGCTGGATGGATGAGGGAAAGGGTAAGTAGAAGGACTGAGTGGCTGGATGGGCTAAATGAAATAGTGAATGGATAGATGAGTGAAATGATGGATGTATGCATGGATAAGTGAAAGGGAGGGTAGATGGCTGGATGTATTAAAAGTTAGACTGATGATGAGTGAAAGGCTGCATAAATGATTGAATGGATGAGTGCAAGGGTATAGGGATGAGAGGATAGATGGGTCAAAGAGTGGATGGATGAGTGAAATGATGGATCGCTGAGTGAAAGGGTGGTTCAGTCAATGAATGAGTGCAAGAGAGGATGGATGAAGTGAGGATGGATAGATGAGAAAAGGGGGATGGATGAGTGAAAGGATGGATCGCTGAGTGAAAGGGTGGATCAGTCAATGAATGAGTGAAAGGGAGGATGCATGGAGTGAAAGGATGGATAGATGAGAAAAGGGTGATGGATGAGTGAAAGGATCGATGGATGAATGTGGGGATGGACAAGTGAAATGGTGGATGACTGAGTGAAAGGATAGATATGTTTGGATAGGTTTTGGAGATGGATGAATAGGTTTGCATGTAGATGGGTGGATGGATGGACGGAATGGTGAACGACTGAATACTGGATGGAAGACAGAGTGTAAAGGTGGAATGATGATTATCAGCGAGTGGATGGAAGAATGAATAGATGAATGGATAGCTGCTAGGATGCAAGAGAAAAGTAAGCCCTTCCGGGAGGGTCCCGATGACTAACTTCACCTGCTTGGTGTCATAAGAGTTTTGGTTCAAAGTGGGAGTATTTTAATTTTCTGGCTACTCCCTTGCCTATACTCTGTGTAATTCCACTTTCTAACCTTTTATCCAACATCTCCACTCACCAAATCCGATCTCTACCATGCACATTGTTGTCCACACAGGCATCTTCTCTATACTGCGCATGTGCTCTCCACCCTCTACAGGCCATTGCCACCCTATTTATTTACTCTTTACACTATAGTTTTTCTCTCAACCGGTCACTTGCTCTCTTCCCTCTGCACACATCTCAATATATCAGAATAAGGAAAGCACAAATGAAGCACATTTTTTGTAATTCATTGAAGTGTGGTGGAAACAAATATTTAAATACGATTTAGGAAAAGTCAGTACACTAGGAGATGACACTTCCACACATTGTTTTGTGCACTGTATACTTTAAATGAGTAAAACTGTATACCTGAGCAAATGTAATAGTCATTTCAATTGGAAATGTGTTGACTGTAAAGGCAGTGCACTACCACACCAGGCATACTCCACACTACACCACTGTACTCTCTACCACACACTTTACTCCATGACACACTACTCCACTCTGTGACCTCTGTGCCACTCCACTCTACGATACTGTGCTATGCCACTCTACTCTACAACACTTCACTGAACTCCCTCTACGCCACTCTACGACACTGTACTCCACTCTACCCCACTCCACTACACTCTATGCCTCTCTGTTCTATGACACTCTACTCCACTCCCACTCCACATCAACAGCAATCAACGACACTTTACTCCACTGTCCACAACAAACTGTAGTGCACCACCTAACTTTAATGGACAGGAGCTGAGCAATTTGTTTAATGCAACTAAAGCATCATGTGGTAGCTCATTATTTGCAGATAGCAATTTTTCCATTTAAATGGTCTCCAAATGAGCACAGGCATACACTTTTACTGATGAAACTATACTGCACACAAATGATGATGTGTGGAAATTGGCTTTCAATGAATATTTAATATTTGTGCAAGTAAAGAATCTTAATGTGGTCTGATCAACTAAAATTGTTGTTTCCATCACAGTTCAGAATTACAAAAAAAGTGCTTAATTTTACTATCCTAACTGCTGTATGTGTTCAGTTCATTGGCAGATATTTAAATTTTGTTGTGTGTTAGGTTAAAATGACATCCTCCAGATTTCCTTTCACACTTTATGTACCCCAGCAGGATTGTCAGATAATTCACTTTACTTTCTCTGACTGCAAAGTGAGAGGAGTTCGTAAACAGCAGTTGTTGTGGTAAAATAATAAGCAGCAGAAGCGCTAGCCTATTTATTGCCTGGAGTTTGGCAACCCACCAAAAATCGCCTTGCAACCCACAGTTTGGGAAACACTGCTCTACAATACCCTATGCTACTCCACTCTGCACCCTTTCACTCTACTCCATCTATGCCATTCCATGACACTATGCCATTCCTCAACACCCCGCTCTACTATATAGCACAACACTCTGTAGCACTGTACCCTATGCCATTCTGTATGACATGCCCCTCCATTCTGCAACACTCTTTTTGTCCTTTGCCAAAATGTGTTCTCCTCCCTGCACAAGCACCCTTCACCCTATATGTCCACGGTACTCACCCACTATCAATATCAGTTTTCCAATTGACTTCACTATATCAACAGTGCAAGTTGTAGCTCCTCTCTCATTCCTGTGTACCAACACTCTCCTGCCCGTATTCTCTGTCTCCATTGCTTATCCACTATCCTGTCACCACCCTGGATACTTGCTTTCAGCTTTGATGATCCACTTCACCCTGTACTTCCATGTGTGATCTCTGCCATCTGTGTGTGCCATTCAAATGCTCCTTCCAGTGTACATCCATTGTTCTCATCTCCAAGTCCCACCTGCACTGTATATCATATACTTCTGCTTTCCACATCCACTCTCTGCAGTTACTCTATTCTTTCTTAACACTTCCTCCTGCGGTCTATATGCTACATCCACTTTGCCCTCTACATTCTTTATCACCTTCTATATATACTCCTGAAAAGGCTCTCTATCGTCCATATACATTCACCACCCACCAAGTCTAATTTTACACTCCATGTGTGCACCACCCAACATATTTACACTCCAAGAGCACAGTCCATACAGTAATTTGCTCTCAATCCTTCACATATGCAATACATATGCACTACACTGTGCACATTTGCTGTCCACTGTGTGCATCCAATCTCCACCCTGTACATATGTCCTCTACATACACTCTCCAAAATATACATACATTCCTTGACTTTCACTTGGATTTTACACCCTTTGCCTGCTCTCCATCCACAATATGCACTCTAGGCTATCCATGCACACGCTGCGTATCCACTCTCCACTCTGTATTTTCACTCTCCACTCTGTATTTTCACTCTCTATTGTCCACACCCACTCTGTGTTCTCCACACCCTATACAATAAATGCAGTGCAGGCTCTACCCTGTACATCCACACTCAGTGGTTCACATCCTTGCTCTACACTGCACATCCACTCTCCTAACCCTCTCCTCATGCTGTATAGCTGCTTTTACCGTCATTATCTGCTTCACCTTGTACGCTACCTGTGCTCTCTAGGCTGAATATCCACTTTCTAAACTTTCTCTTCACCCTCCATATGTGATCTTCACATGCACTTTCAATAATACATCAATTTTCCACTCTTTAAATCCGCTCCCCATTTCTGTTCTCCACCCTTTACATCCATTCAAAGCCCTCTGTATCCACTCCACAAGTCCAACTTCCACTCTCCACCATGTACATCTGCTCTCTACATCTACTCTTTCCTATCCTCATGCTTGACATTAACTCTCCACCCTCTAGATTTGCTTCTTACATTGGCTCTCCTGTCCATATATACTTTCTTGCTGCCACTTCTGCTCTCCACCCTCTGCATTTGCCCTCCAAATGTGCTCCTCATCCAGTACTTGGTCCCTGCCCACCACATTCTGTACTCTTCCCTCCGATATCTGCATGCCAACCTGCGTATCCGCTCAGCTCCCTCCTCAAGTTCACATTTGCTCTCCGTCAACTTTTGATCTCTGCCGTGTACATCCTCTATCTGTCCTGTACGTGCACTCTAAACACTCTACAACCTGCAATTGCCTTTTCCACCCTGTCCATATGCTCTTTATTTATAAGATGCACTTTCCATCTTATACATTCACTCTGTTCCACACTCATTCTCCATAAATATTGCCATGCAATGTAGGCCGCACCTCGATCCACCCAATACACCCGCTGTCCAGGATTAGTCTCTCAGTTCCATCTCCACTTTCCAAACCCCCTTACCACTCTGTATATCAGCTTACCATGTCGGCTCCTTTCCCTTCATGTATTTTTTCCATTGTACATTCATTGTCACTCTCTTTCCACCCTCTGAATGTGTTCCCCATCCTAAACATCCACTGTATCCCCTCTCTACAGTTACAGTTGTTACTATTACACTCTTTCATATTTCTCCATTTACCAGTCTCAGGAGGGTAGATTAAGTTTGCTCTACAACTCTATGCCAGTTCTCTTCACTCTACACTTCACCACTCTACTCAACACCACTACTCTGTGTTACCACTGGATACCACTAATCCATGACACCACCACTCTGCTACTACTGCTCTCAACACCCCTCAACTCCCCACTCTAGGCCCCTGGACTCCATGCCAATGTATTGTACGGCACTCTACTATATACCACTTCACTCTACAACTGTCCCCCTAAACGCTACTGTGTAACATAGGCTAGTTCTGTGGGTGAAGCCAGAGTATGAAGCACGGACCAGTGACCCCTTATAAATATGAGCTCTTGTATCTGGCACAGATCAGTGCTCCACATCTAGTGTATGTAGCATGAATTAAATGTGTTCTATGCAGCTAAGCACTGGTATATTGTATTTGAGCCTATGTTATGCACCTTCAACCAGGGCCCTGCTTTTACAGCATGACTGAGAGCCCACATCTTTGTTTGCCTGGTTCTGCAGAGTGGGCAGTGGCCCTTTTTTGTGAGCTTAGGTATTCACCTTATGGTAAAAGAAGTTATATGTATAATTGCCAAAAACAATGAGAGGGACTAACCTTAACAAATGCCACTGTAGCACTCAATTAGACGCCAAAAATATACATCCTAGTTAATACTAGGCAAAACACATATTTTCCTAGATGGGATGTAATATGAAAAATCTACACAAGTTGCTGGGTCAGATAAGAATATAGCGTCTCCTTAAGAAATCAGGAAACTAACTTACATCTATTTTCTCTTTATATCCAGCCCGTGTTGAATAAGGGAAACAAAAGAAAAACCGATTTTTCACTCTCTGTGGGTCAGATAAATCAGATAAGTAACAATGTCCTTCTAACCATATATAACATCATCACCCTACCATATACCTGATAGACGAGGATGCTTTGGTTAAATATATCTTTCTTCTCTAATTGTATTCTGTACAGGACGAGAGGCTGAAGAAACTCCGGCGCGAAGAAACAGAGCTACACAAGCAGGTACCTCCGGCGAGGGAACATGGATGCGGATAGGTACCCGGAAGAAGTGATCAACGACCTGTAAAAGGAAGACCCACATGTCGGAGCCGTAACATTTCAGAGACGTCCAATCAAGGTACCACGAATTCCCGACTGCAGGACAACAGGACCCGAGCAGGTAAGTCGACAACATCAAGGGAGTGCAGGAAATGCTAGGCAGATCTGTGACTGAACGCGAACCATGTTCTTGTCACGGACCGACCAATTTATCCGCACTTGACTCCACCCAGCTCCCTGTCTGCAATAGGAGCGGGCGTGACTGACAATGCCCCCGCCTTGCTCTCCTTGAGCCTTGTTCTGTCTAATGCTGGGTATTTAGGGCCTTGTTTTTTGTGAACCAGCTTTTGTGTCATAGATTATGACCATCTTCAGTATTACCTGTTTTAGATGCTGAAAGGAGGATGTAGAATGGATCCTGGTTCAACGAATTTGAAATGCTTTGATAGTTATGGAACATATAGATCACTGGTATCCTGGAAAGCTATCACTTTGCCCTGATAGTATTTCCAGAGGCATATTTGTTTGAATGAGTGGTTAAGGGGCTTGGTGCCACAGTCATGCAACTGTAAAGGGACAACATTGAATCAGTCAACTGTTAAATGCTGAACTTGTTGCTTCCCCAAGCTGGAAAAGAACACACAGGATATCTCTGTCCTGTCTCAGGATGTCTTAGACGTCTGTTTCTGACCTGCACCATCACTTGGCCATGTGAAAGCCACTGAAACCGTGGCTGTGCCTTGAGATTCAGTCTTACAAAAATGTTTGAACCCTGGTCAGTATGGTAATTTTTTAGACTGTTTTCCAAATAAGAATACTATAGGTAGAGTTCAGGCTCAACATGGCGGTTTTGTAAATGAAATCTTGTATTGATTGCTTTCTGTTTGCAGAGGAAGCGTGACAGCGTCTGGTGAACAGCGGCGGTTTCTTCACTTGGACAGGTGAGTCTTCTTTCTTAACCTCCTGCCCACCTCTTCATCAATGCCTTGCTCTCACCATTACCTCTTTGACCAAGTAACCGTGATGTTAAACTTATGATCCCTTGTAACCATATCTCATCGGGCGATGGATGGATGGATAAAAGGATTGGAACATTTTAAAGGCAACCCAGTCCTATTAAAAACCTAAAATAGTGGTGTTAACATGATACTGATGTATGTTAATTTCTTTTTCCTCCAGACTCTATGAAGTATATGTGCAGGGATGAAGGCTGACCATCACTGGACAACAGAACTATGAGAAGGAAGCTGGCTATAAAGATTTGCAATATTGGAAGACGACTAAAGAAAACTCTGAATCTAAAAACAAACATTGAAGTTGTTGGCTTTCATTAAGCCTTTTTGTTCTTTTTGTAGTATTCTGGCATTTTTTTCCCCTCTTGAAGAGTGTCCTGGACTTTCTTTATGTTCTCTTGTTCAGTATCCTGACTCCTATGGGGCCAAAGGTGTGTTTTAGATCAATAAAATTACATGTTAACGCATCCCCTTTGGTGCTTTTTCATTTAACTATTATTTTTTTCAGTCTTTTGCCACTGGTCACCACATTAAACAGCTTCAGATAATGCTCTGTACCTCAAAGTAAGGCAAGTCCCAGTGAGTCAGGAGTATGGGAGTAGCTACACAAGTTGTTAATCTTATCTGAATGCAAAGTATAACATTGTTGAAGCCACTACTTTTGTATGCATATACTATTTCTACAGCACAAAGCTAGCCAAAAGGAATGTTTCTGAGATCTATTTTGTACAGTGCCCGCATCTCACGGTAGAGTTTAAAAAGTAATCTTTCCAGAGTAGGAGAATATTGATCTTATTATTGGGACCAGATTTATGGAAGTTTTGTTTTTGGTTTGCTTAAGTTTTATAATGCGGACTTGATGCAAAATCTTTTCAGGATTTATAAACCAGAGCAAATTGGTATTTGTTACAACACTCATCCACAATGGGAAACATTTTCAGGTTTTTCTAGGCATAGCATTTTTTGTACTGCAAGGGGGCCCTTCCAGTACAAAAACAAAGCTAGACTCTCGCAGACACCTTTGCACCATAGTGCAAATGTGTGTGCATGGTGCTCGACTGCCTAATGGTGCAGTGTTGCAGGGGAGAGGGGTAGACATGGCACTTTCCTGCTCTTACCCTGTGATGCCACACAGCAAATTTGGGTATTGAGCTGCGTTAAATGACACTTTTATAAATCCAGGTCTTACTTTAGAACTCATGGAATTGCAAATAATTCATGGTATTGTATAAAGAAGGCATATTGCATTCAAGAGGCTTGTTTTTGACAGGAAGGTTCATTGAGGAGTTGATCCTCTAAATATTTCCCTACCAGCACATCCATATTACTAAACTAATAGTGGGACCCTGCAAGGGAATACTGGCAGTCAGCTAATGTGCTTGTAACATGGAAATTTTAAGGTGTAATCCAGCCCGTAATGATTTATTAGTAATCCACAGCCACTCTGATTTATTTATTAAATCACCTGGGAGCTATCTACACTTGGCCTGCCGTTGGCATAAAATCCTGCAAGAGTATTTCATAACCTTCTTAAAGACCTTATGTAGTCATTGTCTAGTAATCCACGCTCATTCTGTAGTTGTCCTAATACAAACCTAAATAATCTATGCTAATTTTTGAGTTTTCATTAAATCATCCTGGAGTAATCTACACTCATCCTGAAATGATCATGGGATCATTCCAGAGTAATCAACTTCCATCCTAAAGCGGTAATAGGATCATCCAGGAATAATCCACAATCATCCTTAAATTGTCTGGAGCCCATCCTGGAGTAATTCACACTCATCCCAAAGTTGTCAATTAGTATTCGTGGAGTTGTAAAAGGTGATCACTCCCTGCCAGTGGAAGTCATCAGAACACCATCCTAGAGTAGTTTTTGTGATTACAGTAAGAGTCATCCCATTTAAATATTTCCCCCTATAGGCATACTTCAGGATGGTTTGGGATGACGTCCCCAGATAATTGCAGGCACAGCCTGTCTGAAGTCATCGAATGACTTCAGAGTGGCTCCAGGATGATCTTCCTTTTTGACCAGGGGTGGCGGGGCGGGCGGGCCAATGCTGGGAGCAGGGGACAAAGGTAAAGCACACTCTAAAGTGCGCATGATGGTTTGAAAGGCCCAAGGGGGCAGGTTAAACCATCAGTCACACGTTGCATCTTCCACACCAGGCAGCATTTCACAGCCTGGTGAGGTACATGCAAAGCCTCCATGCCCCAGTCTGAGCACTGAACCACCCAGGCTTAGTAGCGGCCGCTACTGCATTCATTGCTTCCAGAATCATAGGTGGTTTTGAATATTTCTTATTGTAGGTGGCATAGATTTCTATAAGGATGGGATCAGGACTCGAAAAGAATGTACACCCATTCTGGCTCTTCTGTGATGGGATATAGAGGCCAGATTCAATTCTGCTGAGCGTAAGTCTCTCACTGGGGAATATGATTGCATCAAAGCAGCAAGTCATGGTATACCTTGTTTATAGAGGATCTTATGGGAAATGTGTAGGGCTTTAAACTAACATTGCAGTAGGAATTTCCTCCAGCGGCCAGTTAGTTTGCAATGGCAGTGGGACCAAATCTGATGTACTCTAGTTAATATGAAGCCCCTAGCAGTGCTCACTGACATTTTGCAACCAGTCTTTAATTTTGCAATGAGACCAGGATGATCTTCCTTTTTGACCAGGGGTGGAGGGGCGGGCGGGCTCCAGGATGATCTCCCTTTTTGACCAGGGGTGGCGGGGTGGGCGGGCCAATGCTGGGAGCAGGGGACAAGTGTAAAGCACACTCTAAAGTGCGCATGATGGTTTGAAAGGCCCAAGAGGGCAGGTTAAACCATCAGTCACACGTTGCATCTTCCACACCAGGCAGCATTTCACAGCCTGGTGAGGAACATGCAAAGCCTCCAAGCCCCAGTCTGAGCACTGAACCACCCAGGCTTAGTAGCGGCCGCTACTGCATTCATTGCTTCCAGAATCATAGGTGGTTTTGAATATTTCTTATTGTAGGCGGCATAGATTTCTATAAGGATGGGATCAGGACTCGAAAAGAATGTACACCCATTCTGGCTCTTCTGTGATGGGATATAGAGGCCAGATTCAATTCTGCTGAGCGTAAGGCTCTCACTGGGGAATATGATTGCATCAAAGCAGCAAGACTTGGTATACCTTGTTTATAGAGGATCTTATGGGAAATGTGTAGGGCTTTAAACTAACATTGCAGTAGGAATTTCCTCCAGCGGCCTGTTAGTTTGCAATGGCAGTGGGACCAAATCTGATTAACTCTAGTTAATATGAAGCCCCTAGCAGTGCTCACTGACATTTTGCAACCAGTCTTTAATTTTGCAATGAGACCTATATATAAATTGATCCCATTGCAAAAGGCCCAGTTGCAGGAGGTTGCAGAACAAACTGAATAATGAATATTTATTGGGCAGACCATTTCTGTAACCCCTCTATACTACAGATGAAGGGAAGGCAGCCTGTAAGGAACATCTGCCCACCCTCTTTATATTTGTATTACTAAATGTATTTATGTAAAGTAGCCCATGTTCCTTAAAGGAACTGGTGATGCTTCTCTGTAAACCGTTTTCTTTTTGGAAAACATCAAGGGGTGCAGGCAGTGGTCACCCACTGTCTTTTCCTACCAAGGGTGCCTAGACAATTCACAAAGGGGAAGGTATCCTAGGGGGCAGATTTCGCTTTGTGAATCAGTTACCCCTTCCTTTGAGGTGATGGTAACTGATTAATGATTTGTGATAGCAATTGCACAATATTTACACATAACATTGCGCCCTCCTTATTATCATTTTGAACGGATCGCAAAACATATTTTGTGTGGAGGTATGTCTTTTTCGACTCATAAAATAGGTAAAGTACTTATATAAAAAGCCCTTTGCAACCACAAATCTTGGAAACTTGCAAATTGTAGAGTTTGTGTCCACAAAAGGGCTTTGTACATATGTCCCATTGTTCACTGACGATTTGCTTCTGACTATATTCATTCTGGGCCAGATGTACGACCATGACAATTTGCAACTCGCAAATTGCGCTTGATGGCGAGACGCAATTTTGTGAGTCACAAAATGCCTTGTACAACAGTGCCTGAGACACTGTTTGTGATTCCCAATGGGGTCGCAAATTGCATGCCTCATCAATATTCATGAGGCACTCGCAATTTGCGACCCCATTGGGCATGGCTGGCCCTCCCAGGGATGTTGACCTGCTGGGCTCAGCAGACCACCATGTCTGGGACTGCTTTTAAATAAAGCAGTTTCTTTTTTCAATGTAGCCCGTTTTCCTTTAAGGAAAACGGGATGCATTTGAAAAAAAAAAATGAAATGTTTTCATTTCATTTTTTAAGGGCAGGTAGTGGTCCCTGGGACCATTGCCTGCCCCTAAAAAATATGTTCCCCTGCATGTGCAAAGGGGAAGGTGTCCCCTGGGGACCCCATCCCATTTGAGAGTGCATTACCACCCTCTTGAAGAGGGCGGAAAATTGTGAGTGTTTTGCAACCGCAATTGCAGTCACAAAACATTCATAAATGGGTTAGAGAGTCGCTATTAGGAAAGGACACCCTTGAAACGCCCCTTCCTAATAGCGAGTCACAATTCCTATTTAGCGAGTTGCAAAAAAGATTGTGACTCGCTAAATGGGAATTGTACATGGCCCCATTCGTTTTTGCATGTGCAAACGGGTCGCTAACCCGCTTGCGCATGCAATCTAGGGTTGTACATCTGGCCCTCTATTTTTATGAAAAGGTCTCAAGAAGAAGTTCTGGTGTAATCTCTATTTCTGTGGATTAAATATTCCAAAAAGATGGAAAAAGTGATATAAATGGTCTGGTAAGTTTGATAATTCACATACACTTAATGTCAAATATAAAGTGGTAAGAGTAATGGAGATGGAAAAAATAGCGTGCAGCAATGTAGTGATCCGGGTACACAAGTGAATGGATATAAAAATAGTGAAAAGGCATAACGTGAAACCCAGTACTGAACGACAAGAATTACAGTTGTATGTACAATTTGTTCAGCAACTGTTGTTTAACTGACGGTATGTACTTTCAATGTAAACAACATTTCAACCCCAAAATGTGAATGGTTTGGACCTTCCTCAGGACAGTCTAGGTTTGAAATACTGTTGATGGCACCAATGGGCAATTGCAAAAACAGTTAAAACAATTAATAAATTGTCTAAAAGGAAAAGCAATTAATGGTGTAAACTGTCAAAGTTTCTTCAAAATGTATGAGATGTCTGACTTTTTAAGCGCCTAGTTTCTCATAACAATTTGGAGTAGCTTAAGACTGCACACAGCATACTGAATTATATATAACAGAGTATGGAAAGAGGATGTACTTTCCTCTAGGAGGATATGTAAGTACTAATGGTGTGAGATATTGCGAAGTCCCAAGACCATGTGAAGCTGGCAAACTGTGTGGCAAAGGAAAGGTTCCCGATGATGGCCGGGATATGATTACACCCTTTGGCAGCCACTTACTGTTTACTAGGCAGTGGCACTACATATAGTCTCATTTCCCACTGCCTTATGTCCCACGGAGCGACGTTTAGCGATATGGAAAAATATTATGTGGCGAATATTTTGATTTTCTTTTGCCCCTTAGATCTACTACAGCTCTCAAAGACAGTGAGGAAACTTCGCCATATTTTGAGAAGGGTTTTCCAAGCATAAGGCTTCACTTCACTCCAACCGACTGAATTTGTGGCTGTTACACACCTTAGGATATATTCCCAACTGACTGGCCCAATTTAGCATCCAGGGCTAGTTGTAGGTTGTTCTTTTTAATGGTGATTTATTGTAGATTGAGAGAAAGTGGATTAGTAGTTAGGGTTGATAGAAATGCACTACAAGTAATAATTACACTTTCTTGTTAGGTTCAATAAAGGTTTCAATAACTTTAGCCTGAGCTCAACCCTTGTAATTATGAAATTGAACTGACAGTTTTAACTTAAGAATATGTGTAAAGCACTTAGAAGTACCAAACTTTTAAAAAGTAAAAAATGCAACACAATAAAAAACCCCAGTCTAATTTATAAAAATCGAACATAATTTGATTAATACATTTACACCAAAGTGACAGAAATCCAATAAGGGGAAACAGACATATGAATGATTATAATTTTAAATAAAAATAGTACCAAAAAGCATTAGGGCTACCTGTGGTCATCTGGTCATCTGATTGCCCTTGACCAGGACAAGGGCAAAGTTTGAAGGTGACTGTGATGGAGCGTGCGTCAGATACAAGGACCATGTATATCCCAGTGGTAAAGTTACCTTCCGATGTCAACACAGTTAAATGGAACCTGGAAGTAGGCGGCTGGGGCCAAGAGAAGAGGGCTCAGCGTTGACAGATTTCACATCAAGATGGGTTTGCTTTAGGTGGGCAAGGCGGTTGCTTTAGGTGGGAAATTCTCCAGTGGGAAAAGTTCAAGTTTTAACATCCCAAAGGTCTGTGGAATTGATTGAGTGTCCTTTGTGCATAGTGCTGATGAAACCATGGCTCGAAACAAAAAAAGGTTTGACATCAATGTTCCTGCATCAAGAGGGGCTATGGAGAAGTCCAGCCCAGCTGAGAAACACCCTTGGTCCTTTTGGTTAGGCAGGGGCAGTTTACTCTGACACTAGCCAACGTAGGACCAACGTAGGACCTCAAGAATAGTACTTGGAGATAAGGACTTACTCCAAAAGAAGCCACCAGCTGGGCTCAGGGCAGGTCCAGTTGAAACTGGTCAACTGGGTCACTTCCTCCAGGAAAGTGGGTTACTTGCATTGTTTGTGTCCCTGTAGTATAACAGGAGGTCAGCTAACTAACCCTTAGATTCCACGTCCTTGTCCTAGGTACAAGTAAGAGCAGGTTCAGCACTTAGGGATCTCCTCAAACCACTTTTTACACCTTTCTTGAGCTGCTCCTCTTAGTCACTTCTAAGACTCACAGGACCTCAGGGACAGAAATTTGGGTCCATGACTCTCCCACGCAGTAGTCTCCACCAGAGCCCAGTTCATGTTCAGTTGTTACTTGTTTAGCTGTTCTCTCCAGGACAAGGTCCTTTTGCAGCTGTTGATGTTTCTGTAGCCACGCAGGATGTCAGCCAGCTGAGCCTAAGAGCCCACCGTTTGGTCCTAGGTGCAAGGTCCAGCCCTTCAGGTCTCCACACAGGTCACAGACAGCATGTCCAATCCTCTTCTATTCTTCCACAGGACCAGATCTGTTCTGATAAGCTGAGAGTGAGTTGTCACTTTTATACCATTCACTAGACACTAGGTGGCATGACCCTCGCCTATTAATGGGCCAGCTAAGGGTATGTCTGAAGAAATGTTCAGTCCCCTTCTCCGCAACAACACCAAACAGGTTATGGCACTAGTCACCCTCACACTGGGATGGAGCCATGCTTTCTGCAATTAGTCCTGGGATTAAAGGACCCCCCTGTTACCTGACTGCAGTTTACACTTAACTATGAAAATGCAGGCTACCTTGGTAACTTTCCAGTTGATGTTCGCGAACCCTCCCCAACTGCCTTTCCTGAGAGAAGGTGAACCATATATCTCACATCTAGGTCTTCTTGCTAAAAAGGCCTAAGATATTGTTTCTGATCTAGGAGCAGTTGTCACGCCTCAAAGTCAAAGCATTGATAGCGAGGCAGTCACAGGCAGGCTAACAACATTTAGTCTACTGAAGTTTCAGGAGAACAAAGTCAAACTCTTTAAATGTTATGTTTCTTGTATATGTATCAATCATCCAAATTCACCATTGAATTACATTTCTATTAAGTATTAAAAATAGTGGTTACATGAATTCTGTAGCTTATTCTAAATTAAAGTTACAAACATTTATATTTAATTTTACTGTATGTTTCTTCTCATAGAAATAGCTACAACATTATAAATAGCTTTTCAGGACTAGTCACTGTAGGAACTTACCAGTCTAATTTTCTTACGAGTTCCACGTTTAAATACTAGGCACCCTACCTTGTAGCCTACAAGGTGTACTTAGGGGTGACTTACTTTATATTTAGAAGAAAGGTTTCTTTTGAAAGGTTAACTTTCCATGCCGTTGGTGTATTTTCCTCGACTAGATACTGTGGCTTTACTCGGATGTTAACTATGCCAATTGAACACAAGCCAACCTTACCATGTTTTTAGGGATCAGAGCGCATTTACTGAGTACCGGTCAGCAGGGCTCTGTTATGCAAAGTTTAAAAACTAACAATACCAGTCAGCAAATAAATGGGGGTACCCACGCAAAAAGAGCATTTTCTAACACTCCACTAATGTTCTTCATAGAAGATTTGGACTATTCTGCTTCACAACATCAAGATCGTCTATGTGGCATAATCAGCCTCCTACACATTAGTATTTTAATTTAGTGTGCTGGTTGACTGTGGTCCACTCTGATGCTATCAGGGTAAATCTGTTAGTGGTCCAAACTACACATTTTTCAAATGCCCAATAGTGACCTACATCACAGGTCTATCGTCATTAAACAGTGCAATGGTTTTTCACTCTCTGAAAAGGTTATCTGTCAAACTTTCGAATTACTTCTTCAATAGCCTCACCATCACAAAGCACTCCTTTTTGGTGATCTGAACACACTGGGCCTTATTGAGAGCTTGGAAGATAGGACACTAAGTCACAAACATGACAGATGTCATGTCTGCTGTATTACAAGTGCCTTATTGCCTATGGCACTTGTATTATGGTGAACAGTTTATCCATCATGTTTTAAAGTGTATCCTATCTATCAAACTCCAAATAAGGTCCATAGTCTGATATTCCCACCAACACTTATAACCAATGAGTTATTAACCCCATAGATTTATTTGTCTTTTAAGAATGTTTTAAATCCATCATCCGCACAGCTGACCACTGCTTTGACCTAATTTTCTCTCAAATTCCAGACTTCTTTTCAGACTACATTCCCCTGTCCAAGTCAGACCATATCCTGAAAAACGTCTTCATTCTAGGCATACACAACACGCGGAGAAGCTCAATATTTCAAACCTCCAGTCACATGCTTCAATAATTTCAATAATTTTACCAAAACACTATCTTGAAACATAGCAAAACCACTGTCCTAGCCACTTTGCCTGTCTTCAAATGTTTCAAACGCTATCCAGAGAAGTCACAAATCAACTAATTGTATGCAAATGACCTAGGGATATTGAAAGTTCAATGCAGAGACCTGGTAAGGTGTTGGGAAATATCAAATCTTCCCAACATCTACAAAGCCTGGTTTATTCATCTCACTGGCAAGAATCATGCACTATTCTACTGTTTCTCTCTCTCAACAATTATGATAGGATATCATCACACATTTCTAAAACATTCATCTCATGGCCAACTTAACCATGTCCACCGCAAATCCTTCTATGTGTGATACAATGCCACGCACCAACACACGCTCTGATTTTTTTGTCTGCCAATAAACAGGATATGCACAAGACCATTAATTCACTAAATTGAGAGCCACTGCAATTTTGTGATTATACTGCAGCAAAGTTTCCCCCATAATTATTGGTTTACTGCAGATCCCTCCCAAATAATCATCCATCTGATGTATGCTTTTCAGATTCCCCAAAAAATAAATAAAAACGATTCTGGCTTCTACAGATCAATTCCTTTTAAAAATCCAACACGCACTGCTGTGCAGGACAGACCCAAGACACAAATTTACTGTTCACCTTTCAGTCGCTGATTAATGTATTTAGGAGTTAAATAATTACCAATAAGGTTAAACCTTTGCATAAATAGTAGTAATGTATCATAAAATAAAAAAAAGTGAAAAAACACGGTCACAAAATGTGACGTATTGTAACGTAAAATTTACCTTTTTTGTCACCTAATTTTATGAATCCTCCTAAATAATTTGGTCCTCCATTGCTGCACAATTCCAGTGGTCCTAACTGAAGACAACAGCACCTCATTATGAAAAATCTGCAATTTGAACATTGTTAGCATATGCCAACCAGCTCTCACCCCTCTCATAACCAACAATGCTTTGCTTCAGTTCTTTCAGCATGGGAAAGCCCTCAGCTACCAAGCAAGCAATGCATGCACTATTTCTGAAGATGCTCAATACTGAGCTATATTTTCTTGCTAACTATGGTCTAATATATGCAGGCTTATCATACATCTTTGGGAGGCCTAAGGCCAAAAAATGCATGGCCATATGGATGATTTTTCTATTTTTGCCAGTTGTCATAAGCACCTGTTTGTAAGTGTTAGAATGTAAACAATGTACTACAGTCAAACAGAAAACATGGCATCTGGCACCACCTAGAGTTACGGACATGCACAAGGACTCCTTATTAGTGAAGACAGCAAGCTTGCTTTAGTTACAAGTCTACAAATACATTTTGCTTAAGGAGTATGGAGCCTTGGGAAGTTTTAACTGCATAATCCCCCACACCCATTGCCTTGTAAATGCATTCCTTTTGTTTCAAACCGTTTGTATCTTTTCTTTTTCACAGAGGCATTTTTTCATAATGTTTTGCATAAACATAAAATAATCATTATCACTTTTTTAGATGATTGCATTCTCGGCATGGTTTTGTGACCTCTAGTTTGACTAAGATGATAAACTTTTACAGATTGCTCGATTTCAGTAAAGAAAAATAAAAGGAACTTTACAACTGGTAGACAGACATTGGAGTCCTGTTTCTCGACCTTTTTGCCTGTTTAGTCATAAAGTAACTTCTTGTATTAGGTAAGAACAACTGCCACTTCTTTCAGTGAGGGATAAAGGTAAGATATGTAAACATACAACTACCTTTTTTTTCTTTAGTGTCATTAGGCATAACAAGCATGTTTCAGCCTTTCTTAATCTTGTCCTCTAAGATACCTATAAAATGGACATGACCACATCACACGGTAAAAATCATCATCCATTTCCTCAAATCTCGGACAAACAACTACCTTTCACAAGCATATCTTGTCCACCCTTTTATAAATAAGGTACATTCTATGTAAAATGAGAAACTGTGATAGCCTGAGTCTAGCATTTCTGGACATTTTGTGGGTATCACTGGAAATTAACTTACAGTCCATATTTTCCGCATCTTTACCAATATCAGTTTACATTTTCTCTCTGAGATTCACCCTGGTACATTTAAACATGTCCAGCAGTGTCTAATACAATTGTGGTATCAAAAAACAAAGAAGGGAGTGAAGAGATATATCAGTCATGGACTCAATCGACTCTGTAAGTTATGAAAAAACAAAAAGAGTCCACTCAGAATTTACAAAATAAAGTGCTAACCTTCCAAAAAGTGACTAGACCCAAGTGAACCATTTGGTTACTAGCATGGGAAAGCAATAAGGTTTTTTAAAATAAACCTCACCCACCAAAAGGTGCCTTGGTGACATGCTTCATCATTGGGTTATTCCTGCCCCGCTGCGGGACGGGCATGCTCCTACCAACAAATACGTGGGAGCACTTTGGAGTGAAGTAAACTATGTGTATTGGTGTGAAAGTGGAAGGGTCAGGAATGAGTGAGTTTAAAAAATACTGGGCTTTATGGAAAAACAAAACTTTAAAGTTCCCTATAGCTGGTATTGATAAAAAATGGGGAAAGAAGTAAGGAAAAAAGCTTTAATGAGCAGCTCCCTCGCTGGTCGACATGTTTCGAAGCCTACCCCTAAGCTTCTTCTTCAGCACCAATTACAATGATCCCTGTTACCACTCTGACTAATGCCTAGTGCTGTTAGCCTATTAGGTGTTTTGGATTAATATACTTCTGTGCAAGATATTCGTTTGATACCTACTGGGAAATATTCTTTAATGGAGCGAAAACACAATTTCTTAATTTTGACAATCTGGAAGGATGGAAGCAAAAATAATTAGTAGTCTAGGTGCTCTTTGATATTATCATTACATATCTTCACCCTACTTGTCTGATGAAAAAATTGTGATATATTTTTTCTCAGTGATATATTTTTCACTTCATGCATTATATCACGTAAATCGTGTGATTCGTGCTGCCCTCTGTTTAAAAAAATTACATTCAAAACATAACATAACATATAACATTTAAGCAAACACACACTCTCGCATTTTTATCAGTAGTGCAGAGACCTTAGCCTTTTTTTAAATTCCCATCAACCTAAAAATTGTAAGGTAGTGAAGGTGGTTTTTCACTCCACAATATTGATGAAAGAACATGGTAGAGAAACGTACATGATAGGTTTCCTAATCGGACCCCATGAACATCAACACGGGAGGGGAATAGCGCTTGTAGTCAAACACTGTTGGTTTAAATGAAAAAGATTTGATTCAGAAATTAGGTACAAAGTAATGATTATCTGTCCTAGTGTTGAGGTCAGTATAACCCAATACTATGGTGGCCTAAACTATCGGCTGTGCCGTAAATACTTCATCAAAGCATCTCTCTCACTCATAGAACAATGCCTGCCCGTGGCTCCATCGAACACTAAATGCTCGCAGAGACCCAGTATTTGTATCTGGAGGGAGCTGCAATCAGTGACAGGCAACTCTGTACAGCTGCTTGAGAGCCTTGCTTCCGGGTGCTGTTGTCTACTAGAACGTAAACCTGCCCAAGATGGCTGCCTTCAAATGGACCCATTTCCTGGTTGGAATATATTTCGGGAAGAGTGTTCGTGGTTGCTGTCAAAACATTACTGTGCCTTCCTATTACATTTCATAAAATAAATGTAGGAGCGTATTTCTACATTAAATAAAATCTATTTATTATTATTGAGATTAACGTGTCATGATTTGTGTTCAAAAATGTTTTGTCACTCATAGGGAAATCAGGTTGTTACCCAATGCGTCTTGCTCCCTGTCTTACCCTGCTCATTCTTTTTAGTAGGACAGTTATTATTGCTAACAGGGAAAGGACAGGGTGTTGCTAAATAAGGCAAAATCCTATCCTTGTGCATTACTTATTTACCCGTTGTTTTTGGCCAGGGTATTGTGTATAGAATACGTTGTCCCTGAATACTAGTAGATAGTATCGTTGCTACATCTATGCTCCTGAATATTTGAAATATTAATAATGGGGAAAATAGGGGAAACGTATGCAAACGGTGATAGGGGATCGTGGTGAACCCATGGGGTATATATATATATCAGTCCGTGAGTGCACCTCTTGATAATAAATGGTGCTTCATTCATCTAAACCAAGACCTAATTGCACATTATCAATATTAAAGCAGGCTGGTGCTATGAGATGTATTAGCCAAACTTGTGCTTAAAGGCGCCATCGGCTTACTGTATGTGAATTTAGTGGTGGACCTAGTATACATTACTTGGTACAGGTTATGAGAGAATCATCTCATTTGTCCCCAAGGTATCTCATCAATAAGGCCCCCTATGTGGGTGCCCAAGTGAAAAAACCATTACTGTTCCTTCTCAAACAGAGTTCCTTCTGTATCCAATTGTTCGATTACTGTCCATTGCAGATCCAATATGGTGTGGTTGGATTCAATGTAATCTGTGGACATCTTGGTTGTAGCTTTTCTGCATTTAACATTGCTCCTGTGTTTGCAGATGCGTACTTTTACAGGGCGCTTGGTCATCCCAAAGTAATGAGGACCTCATGGGCAAGTGATCATGTAGATCACATTTTTGCTTTAATCCAGTAAGCAGATGGCGCCTTTAAGCACAAGTTTGGCTAATACATCTCATAGCACCAGCCTGCTTTAATATTGATAATGTACACCTATGCCTCAGTTTAGATAAATGAAGCACCATTTATTATCAAAAGATTCACTCATGAACTGATATATACCCCATGGTTTCACCATGATACCCTATCACCCTTGGCATACGTTTCCCCTTTGTTCCCCTTTTTAAATATTTCAAATATTTGGGAGCACAGATGTAGCAACAATACTATCTACTAGTATTCAGGGACAACGTATTCCATACAGAATACGCTGGCCAAAAATAACAGGCAAATAAGTAATGCACAAGGTTAGGGTTTTGCCTTAATCGGCAATACCCAGTACTTTCCCTGTTCGCGACAATAACTGTCCTGCTAAAAAGAATGAGCAGGGGAAGACAGGGAGCGAGACGCATTGGGTAACAAGCTGATTTCCCTATGAGCGACAACACGTTTTTGAACACAAATCATGACAGGTTAATCACAATAATAATAAATAGTTTTTATTTTATGTAGAAATACGCCGCTACATTTATTTTATGAAATGTAATAGGAAGGCACAATAATGTTCCAACAGCAGCCATGAACACAATTCCCGGAATATATTCCAACCAGGAAATGGGTCCCTTTGAAGGCTGCCACCTTGGGGAGGTTTACATTCTAGTAGACAACAGCACCCGGATCCAAGGCTCTCACGCAGCTGTACAGACAGTGGTGTAGCTAGAGCTTGTGGCGCCCGGGGCTATCCCTCAGATTGCCGCCCCCCCAGGGGGGGGAGGGCATGCATTTCAAAGAGGTCCGAGAGACACGTAGTATCGCCGCTAATAGTTACCTTGATCATGCAAGTTACATGCACATATATGACACGGTCCAAGGCTACACTGGTGACTAGCAGTACAAAAGAGAACACACAGACTGCATGATCTATCTGGGGACTCAGAAAAACCGCATGTGACATCCATCAGAGAGCTGCGTGAACAATTACCTGGTAATCCCCTCAACACAATGCAAACATGCACATACATGACACTGTTCAGGTAACCTTCATCTACAGCTGACATTAAATGACCATACAACATGGTCCCCCCCATTAAAGCAGTGGGGACCTGCACAAACATGATGTGCTCTAGAGACCCAAAACCAACTTAACAGTGTTGAAGCCTGTGATTCTTTATCTTTCAAAAACAGCAAATTAATTATTCACAGGGAATGACTCACTGTGTGCCCTTAAAACTAAACGCAGCACAAAGGGGTCAGTCAGCTCCACCTTGCCAACACAGACCGGATACAAAGCTCCCTGTCATTACTTCCAAGCAGCAGCAACCAACTCCCTGGGAATGAAAAGACGTGTGCTCTTGGTACCCAAAATCAGTTTGTAATAGTGCATCTCTCCTTCACAGCAGCCTCAGCACACACATGGTGCACAGCCTGCCTGGGGGCCCAAAGCTAAAATACAGGGAGGGGCAACACATTATGATCACAATCCTTAAACACAGTTGTGGGGGCCATGGGAACTTGTTCAACTCTATCCAAGACCCGGGAAAAAACTGTTCCGGCGCTGCGGCACTCCTTGAATATTCAGAAGAAACAAGAAACATTACATTTTTCTGCGATTTTGTTTTCACATTACTTTCATGTGTTAAAAGTCTACAAGAACAGTAAAATCATAATAATGTGTCAAGTACGGAATGGCAAGGCTTTCACACTGCCGGGTGGGGTTTACCTTCCGCCCCTGGTGTGTGAAGGGAGGGGAGTGGAGGGGCCATCGACCGGTTAACTAAGGGGGATTAGGACAGTCAATCAGATCTTTATCAATAACCTGTCGTTCGGTGCCAAAGACCGCTCTGGCCTCTTCCCAGATGAGAGGCCTGGGGTCCCGCATGCCCACCTCAGAATCTGTACCCCAAACATGGTGGGAGTACCCCCTGCACAAGAAGGGTGAGGGGGGAGGGAGACAGACGTGAATTCATTATAGTAAATCACTGAAAACAACACTAAGGTTAATATGACTTAATTATTAGGTCTTGTAATAATATAAAAAAATATTGTTTTAGTTAGCAGCCCCTCTTAATACACACCAAAAATACAACAAAAAATTCAAAATGATGTATAGGAAAGTAAATGAAAACACTATGTTTATTTTTCAAGTAAAACTTAAATCCAAAATTCTAAAATGTTATTTTTCTTGCTTTTCTATTGGCAAAATCATCGATGACATCGTCGAAGTCTACTTCATCACTCAGTTGCTGTTCTATAGACAGTATGGCACATAAGGCACTCATTGTAGATCTTAGGTAATTCTTAATAAATTTCAATTTAGAAAAACTCCTCTCACAACCAGCAACACTTACAGCAATTGTGAGGAAAATTCGCAGTAGTATTATAATATTTGGAACGGAGTTCTCAAGACTGTATTTTAGAATAAACTGCAAAAGTTCAAGGGGACTGTCCTTCCAGGTCTCTGTTTCGTGTTGCGTAGCAACAACAGAAATAAAACTCTGAAGTCTTTTTCTCTCAACGAGGAACTCTTCCTCATTAATGTCATCATGATAATGATTTAGTTGACATTCGTATTTAGCATTCAAAAGATTCGATGGAGTATGGAAAGCATATTTTTCAGCAAGACCATGAAGTTGTTGTGGTGATTTCTTGGATCACTCTGTCCAGTGAAGAAAACATTTCTCTCCTCAACTCAGTTTCGTATGACAATTCAGCATCTCGTGATTCTTCACCTGCCATTAGTTTCTTCTTTCTACACCGACGATCCATGACTATCCCAAGATCATCACAAATTTCTTTGGCGTAAGCTACTGAATTGTTAACTAATTCACACCTATTTTCAGTTAGAAATGCTTTTAAAGCATTGAGTTTTATGTCACATTGTTGTATATTCAATCCTTTGGTTTGGAGGTAGACCTGAGTGTCGTTAATTTCTACAAGGACGGATTCCCACAGGCCAAGAAAGCACATGAAGGAAAACGATTGTAAAGCAACAAGCAGCACACCATCATCTGACCTGGTAACTCTATTTTCTTCTTCACCAGTTAAACGTTCTACAGCACTTAAGATTTTTGAGTAATTTTTTTTTACAACACTCTCAGCATCTCCCCGTGCACGCTTGACACTTTGGCCAGTGACTGAAGTCAGAATATCCCAGCGATGGGTCGAGGAAGAAAAAAACACGAACAAACGCTCCACAGTTCCAAAAAAGGTAACAGAATTTTGTACATGCAACAAATTCTGCTTTTCCATTCATTTCCCTGATGCGTCTTTGAACGCCAGTATGTTGACCAGCCATCACAGCAGCATTATCATATGCTTGTCCTCTACAATTTTGAATATCCATTCCGTTGCTTTCTAAATTCTGCAAAATCATAGTTGAAATATTCTCATCGGTTTTACCTTTTGTTTCAATGAAATCGACAAATGATTCCACAACCATCACTTCATTTCCATTGATCATAACGTAGCTGTCGAATATTAGAGAAAAATACTTTGCTTCTTTCACTTGCTCGATAAATTTGCTTCTTACTTTTTCTCCCAAAAGTTCTATAAACTCATTCTGGATAGTAGGCGACATATAGGATTTAGCATACTTTTTTCCCAGCTTAATTCTTACAGTATGCTCACGTAGCACTGGATCGTATTTCGCCAACAAATGAACTAATTCTAGAAAATTTCCCACTGGATTCAAGGAAGCCTGGCTGAAGACGGCTGAAATGCCAGAAACCGGTTCTAGGAAGCTTGTTTCCGGTCCAGGGAAGGTATGGCTTGGCAGTTTGGGCTGGACTGTTCCCATGAGGTACAGGGTCAGACTGATTTGCATCTGGCCATGTCTGAACTGGGATGGCAGAGTGGGCTAAAGAACGGTGGTGGATCAAACCCAGATCTGTTGACTGGGTGTGAGTGTTTGATTGGTTCTGATGCTCCGTCCATCACCACCCCCTTTTGTACCGCTTTGTTCTGTGGGCTGAGCCTGTAACCTTCCCCCAAGTCTACCCAGGGCACGGGAAGGGAGCCACTGCAGAGAGAGATATGGGCTGGGAGGCAGTGCCAGGGCAGGGCTGCTCTGTGGAGTGCCATGCTGTCAGCTTCAGACATCCATTGTTTGAATGTAAATGGTCGAGGATCAAGTAAGCCCCTGGGTCCAAGCTGTTCCATTCTTCCTCAATGTGGAGTGGGATTTTAATGTGTGTAATGGGTCTTTATTTTGGAAGTACTGCTCAGATGCTGGAACTGCAAGATTTGTCTGTTAACATTATTATACACCCAGTCATTGATCGCTTATGGAATGCTTTCTGAAGCCCCATGCCTCTTCTCTGTGGAGAGCCATGCTTTCAGCTTCAAACCATTTAGAGCTGTGCTCACCCATTCTTTGAACGTAAAGGGTTGAGGATCTTTAACACTGTGTGACCATTCAACCCTTACCATACATATCACTATCCCCATCGCACATAAATGTTCATTGTAAAATACTAGCATGCATCGTAGCCAGCAGGATAAACCCACTGAGGCCCAGTCTGATGCCTCCATATCAGGCAGCTAAAAAACAGTCACCACCACAGAACAATGCCACACAACAAACATGCACAAATATTCTTGCCACACATCAGGGCCGGCTCCAGGAATTGTTATTTGGGTGGGACAAGGGTGCATTTGGGTGGGCCACTGCGGGCTCGATTTGTCGCATATATGTCTGGGCAAGCCTGCTTCAGGGCCCTCCGTTATCTCTTCTTAGTCTTATAAGGCCCAGTAAAACTCACTCTTTTCCAAATCTCTTTCTAAATATTATCTCTCTTAAAAAGTGTTTTTTCCATGTAATGTTCCTTTGATGGGAAGAGGAGGTTTCAGAGGTGGGACTATCAGGCAAGTGATACTACTCAAGCTCCATCTGTTCGAGCCTTCATGGAGGATCCCTCTTCATTACTACCTCCACCTGACCCCGGACTCGGCAACGCTCTCCCTTACAGGCTTGATTATCCACTACTCCTCTCTCCAGTGCACCTTATCTCACAGCTGACCTTGGGCCCCAGCCCCATATCAGGCACAATCGGGCTCCACTTTGCTTTTTCCCAGTAAAAACATTAGTAAAATCACCTTCAAATTTAAAACATTGAATATAGCAGTAAATATAATAAGCATGCACTTTAAAGTATGTTCCACAGTAGCCCTTATGACCCGACTGCTAATTAAATAAACAAAAACAGAAAGGCCATGACAGGGCCGGTTTAGCGCTGATGCGAAAGTCTTTTTTGGTGCCACACTAATAACCTCTTTCTCCGTACATACCTTTACTACCACCTTCCAACAGTGCGCCTCATCCCTCCATGGCCCCCCTAGTGACCTCCTCCTCAGATTCCCTCACTGCCTCATGCTACAAGTGCCCCTCATCTCCCCATAGCCCCTCCCCCTCATGACCTCCTCCTTGGACTCCCTCACTGCCACCATCAACCAGTGCCCCTTATCTCTCTGTAGCCTCTCCCCCTCATGACCTCCTCCTCAGACTCCTTCACTACCACCCTCCACCAGTGCTCCTCATCTCACCCTAGCTCCCCCTCCACACCATGACCTCTTCCTCGGGTTCCCTCACTGTCACCCAGGGCACAAGTCCTAAAAAAAGAAGTGGGGGGACGCTGACGTCATGACAGGAAGTGATGTCACGAAAGGTGGCTTGCACCATCAGACTCATTGCCTCCCGTTGCTCACCCCTTAGATGCCATTGCATCAGAGAAGCCAGCGCGTGAGCAGCGTTCTCAATGAGCTCCGATCTCGCCCCAGAGAGGCCAAAGAGTAAATGTGTGGCTCCATTTGCTCCAGTAATCGAGCTCCTGTTAAAATATGTGAGGGGACGCCGTCCACCCGCGTGGTACCCCGACTCGAGCCCTGCAGTCACCCTCCACCAGTGCCCCGCATCGCTCCACAGCCCCTCCAACTACCTCCTCCTCAGATTCCCTCACTGCCACCCTCCACCAGTGCCCCTCATCGCTCCGTTGCCCCTCTCTCATGTGCATTTGTTGTTTAGCGCTACTCATATCAGTGTAGTGTGTCAGTACTTTACACCACGAACACATTATACAGAGACAATGAATCATACAAGTATGTAAATCAGTCTACAGGGAATGTCACATAAGCCAATGAGGATTACAAGGTGTAGGAATCACATATCATCCATACTGGTGGGCAGTATATTTTGAGAGGGTTTGGTCTGGGGCAACACAACCTTGGGATTTAAAAGAGAATTCCATGGGGTCAGATTTACTGATAATAATGTATCTCTGTCCAAACATACTCATTTTAGCAACATTAGAATGATGAAAGACTGAGGAAGTTCTAACTATATCACAAAACAAAAAAACTATACCATTCATGTTTGTATGCAGCTCTTTGGTGACAGTTCATTGGTCACTGTCCTATGTTAGGATTGTAACTTCTGAACTGCAAGTAACACAAGGATCTCTGTGACAAAGGCAGTAACCCACTGAGCTTCCACATAAAATACAGTTCATCTGCATTCAAAAACTACTAACAGACAAATGATTGCTCTCCAGCGGATCATTAATCACCAGCGTTATTGGGACATTTGTTATTGTCTTATTGTTGTGATAATGACAAAAACTGTTTAAATGAAGCGCATACAAAGTACGTGTCCTGCTGGGCCTGTGCAGATTTTTAAAGGAAAAATAGTCACACATTCTCTTACCTACTACTCCATTAGTCAAACTTTGTGTCACAGCCTGATGTGATAATTATCGACGCAGCAGAACAGTAGGCAAAGGTTACCCTTGTCAAAGAAAGGATTTGTCGCCTTTCGCCATGTGGAGATGAAGGGGTGAAAAAATAAACAAAACCTCGTTTGCAGCACCCAAACTCCACAGCCAGCAATGAGCAAATAGCCCAGAGCAGCACTGCCACTGACTGCCCCAGGCCACAATTGGGTTCTCACGAGAGCGCGTAGTGGTGACGCGCGTGACGCGTCACCGCTACGTTCTCATCGCGAGGGCCGGGCAAAAATGTAGCCCAGGGCCGTCATTGGTAGCGCTGGCGCGCGCTCTACAAGATTGACGACGGACCAACAACAGTCAAGGCTTAAAGCAACAACGTATATGCGGGCAGAAGTTGCAGAACGTCATGGTGGCAATTTTGCAGCACTGCAGCAGGTGCTGACGCACTGGCGCACTCAGCACTACAAACAAGTAGGTCAGGTGCGCGCAGTGTGCAGCGCGCTGCTTGCACTTTTAAACTGGGCTGCCCGGCCGCGTGAGCCGTTGCGGCCACGGCAAACTTTATAATTTATTTAGTGACACTGTGTCCCTAAATAAATTATAAAGGCCGCCGCAACGGGCCACCAGTGCCGAGCGGCTGCCCTAAGAATAGTGCCGCCTGGGGCAGTCCGCCCCCCCCCCCCTAGCTACGTGCCTGTGTACAGAGTTGCCTGTCACTGATTGCAGCTCCCTCCGGATACAAATACGGGTCCCTGCGATCATTCGGTGTTCAACGGATCCATGGGCAGGCATTGTTCTATGGGTGAGAGAGATGCTTTGACAAAGTAAGTACGGCACAGCCGACAGTTTAGGCCATCATAGTATTGGGTTATACTGACCTCAACACTAGGACAGATAAACATTACTTTGTACCTAGTTTCTAAATCAAATCTTTTTCATTTAAACAAACAGTGTTTGACTATAAGCGCTATTCCCCTCCCGTGTTGATGCTCATGGGGTTCGATTAGGAAACATATAATGTACGTTTCTCTACCATGTTCTTTCATCAATATTGAGGAGTGAAAAACCATCTTCGCGACCTTACAATTTTTAGGGTGACGGGTATTTAAAAAAAGGCTAAGGTCTCTTCACAACTGATAATGCGAGAGTGTGTGTTTGCTTAAATGTTTTATGTATCGTTTTGTTTTTTATATGTAATTTTTTTAAACAGAGGGCATCATGAATCACACGATTTACGCAATATAGTGCATGAAGTGAAAAATATATCACAGAGAAAAAATATATCACAATATTTTCCACAGACAATTAGGGTGAAGACATGTAATGATAATATCAAAGAGCACCCAGACTACTAATTCTTTTTGCTTCTATCCTTCCAGATTGTAAAAATTAAGAAATTGTATATTCTCTCCATTAAAGAATATTACCAAGTAGGTATCGAACGAATGTCTTGCACAGCAGTATATTAATCCGAAACACCTAATAGGCTAACAGCACTAGGCATTAGTCAGAGTGGTAACAGGGATCATTGTATTTGGTCCTGAAGAAGAAGCTTGGGGGTAGGCTTTGAAACATGTCGACCAGCGAGGGAGCTGCTCATTAAAGCTTTTTTCCTTCCTTCTTTCCCCATTTTTTATCAATACCAGCATTAACGTTTAGCTTTTACATAGAGCCAGGTATTTTTTAAGCTCACTCATTCCTAACCCTTCCACTCTCACACCAATACACATAGTTTACTTCACTCCAAAGTGCTCCCACGTATTCATCGGTCATAGCACGCCCACCCCGCAGTGGGGGAGAGAACCCAATGATGAAGCATGCCACCAAGGGACCTTTTGGTGGGTGAGGGTTATTTTAAAAAAACTTTATTGCTTTCCCATGCTAGTAACCAAACAGTTCACTTAGGTTTAGTCACTTTTTTTAAGGTTAGCAATTTATATTCTAAATTCTGAGTGGACTCTTTTTGTTTTTAAAACAATTGTGGCACCGATCCCTAACCTTAGCTCAGCGTGATCAATTATATTACTATATGTATGGTAGGTTCCAAACAATTGTTTAGGTTCTGCACAGGGAATTTTCACATACATCAGAAATTGTCTCCCTGGAATGCCATTGTTCTGCCTCATTTCAGAGAACTGTTTAAGTATGTCGGTGTTGTCTAGTTCCCCCTTTGTAACCTCCACAGTGGTGGTCCTCTCTTTTCACATTGTTACTGGCAACCATACAGGCATATTGGTGAAATAATACAACAGCTGTCTCAAAATCAATTGTTTGGCTAACACTTCTCTATCAATTACTGATAATGTTAACTATTTTCAGAAGGATATCCAGTCCCTGGCAAAAGCATGTGGCCTTCTCAACATTCACTAATATGATATTGGAGTTTGAACACTCTACCTGTTAATCCAGATATTTAAATGTCTCAAGAGTGCCAGAATGTCACCTATAATCGTAATTGACCTAATTGGAAAGATGAATGACTTTGTCAATTTCACTTTCAAATCCAAGTATCTCCCCATCCTTTCTAAGTCTAAAATTGATGAGCTTCATTTCACTCAGGTGGACTTAAATGTCTTCTTAGACAATGACCTATCATGCTTTATGGTAGCTGTTTGTATGCACCTATCACTTTTTGGCAATGGATTATATTTGGCAAAAGTTTCAATTGTTAACACAAAAAGTAACAGGCCAGAGCGCACCCATGATCTGTTCCGCTTTCTGCCCTATATAGTCTAGAAATTGGGCAGCCCATTCCTAGTTCGCCTTTAAACCCTCCTTATTTTTTCCTGTCCTGTTATGTAGTTACTATTCCTCATTTTGTAGCCAATACCCTGATTCTGACTTTTAGTACCTAAAACATAGTTGTACATGTGTGTAGATCTCAGTAGTGAGATCTCTGTGCATAAACGAAAGGTGAGGCAGAGACATGGAAAAGTAGGTTTGTGTATGTCATTTTTGTAGTATGTTTGTAGTACTACTAAATTTCTACAAAATGCAATATGTGATTATGCCCCAATGTGTCTAAAAAGAAAGTCTGGTTAATGTTGTGTACATACAAATAGCCTAGGGTATTGCTACTCCAGTCAGCATTCCGGGTACAAAATGAAGCAGTCCTCTTTATTAACATCAGATCTATCAGCTGTTAATGGCCCTCTGGGAGTTGCCCTTGCTGGTACTCTATATATTTAATTGTGGGGGTATTGGGAAGGAAAGACCCTTGTCCACTTTGTTCTATGTAGCAAACTTATTTTCACCTGTGATGCAGCTGAGAAACTGCTCACTCTTTGTACGACATTAAACATCTAATGAGAACGATAACAGACACGTAAAACGAATGTTCACCTTGCACACGCCTTAAACAATGACAATGATCATGAAAAAACATATAGTACATGCACCTTAAATATGTTTTCAGATTATAGAAATAGTGGGAAAATGCTATACAGTGTGTCAAGCATACGTTAGACATACATAAGTTCCAATGCACCCTAAACTGTTGTTACGTATTGTGACTTTCTGCAATTAAGCAATTAATAAGAATGTATATATGAAAGCTATCATTTTGATGCATTATTGGCCTTTACTTGCAAATGTAATGATTTACATGCTGAATATGAATGGATAATTGTCTAAGAAACCATCTTCTTTTATCCTCTTGGTAATGCACCTTTGAGTTATGAAAAGTTGGTGGAAAACTATTATACTAAAAGTTAGAAAGCTAGACTTTCCTGACATGATCTTTATGAGTAGAGTCTCAAATATCCTAAAATGACAGCATTTTTTAAATATATGCTCATATGGTTTACGCATATGTTTGTCCAATATAGTAATAAGCTATACTTACATTGAACAATTTCAAGAGACAATCTGTGACATTGACTACCTGTTAGACCTGGCACCATTGGCGTGAGTCTCCCTTCCTTTTTTTTCGCTGTGTCTCCTCTGTTTTTGCTGGTTATAGATGCTCTGGGCGCTGTGCCGCTGCCATTCAGTGCCACAGCGCGAATGCTCCCTTTGTAAAGATGACATATGAATTGGTACATCCATGATTGGCTTATTCAGTTTACCTGTTAGTCCCTAGTAGCGTGGCCGGTGTGTGCCCAGGGCTGGTAAACCGAATGCTGCTGGTGGGCCTGCAGCACTGGTTTGTGCCACCCACAGAAGCAGCTTGTAAAGTGTGTCTCAGACCTGCCACTGCAGTGTCTGCGTGCAGTCCAGAACTGCCATCTTGGCTGTGAAGTGCACCCGCTTCCCAGCCCCTAAACCTTCCCTTGGCATCATGTAAGCCCCCCTTATGATAGGGCGCATTGTATGTGTAAGGTAGGACATGCCCTGTTGTATGTAGCATGTCCTAGTAGTGAATTACACCCAATTTCGTTTTTCACTACTGTAAGGCTACCTGTTCTCCATAGGCCAGAATGGGAGGTCTGGGCTATTACATCCTATAGTCCTAACTGACCCACAGAACATGGTAGAAAAACGAATCTAGTATGCCTGAGCTCAGAATATTAAAATACATCTTTTAGTGAAGGTTATGTTTATATTCTGTGTTTGAAACTACCACTTTTAGAGTATAGGTACTTTCTTGCCTAAGCCTTCCAGTTGCTCTGCTATTATGTGTATTGGCTGTCTGGTTTTGGAGGGACAGGGCAGGCTGAGTCAGACCTGGGTTGAATAGAGCGACCTGCCTAGGTGTGAGGGGAGGGGTAGCTCCTGCACTTGAATAGGGCTGTGCCTGGCAAGGTGAAAGCTGGCTCCACCTCCCACTGTGCGTCTGAGGCAGACCCCCTCTTTCTGAAAGGAAGGATGCAGCCTGATCAACAAAGTGCTCCAGGGCTGGGCAGAACTGGTTCTGGCTGGGTTCAGAGACTTGGGACCCCTAAGAACAAAGACTTTGGGGGTATAAATATTTGTGCACAAACCCCTACATTTTGTATTGCTCCTGGATAACAAGAAGAACCTCTGTCCGTGTGGCTACAGGAATCTGTAAGAGAAGGACTGTCCTTATGCCTTGTGTGCTGTTTCTGGGACTGGCCTGCAGCTGTTACTACTGGACTTCAAGGAGAGGAAAGGAACTTTGATTGGATTTTTATTTCTTTTGCTACAGCAACTACCCAAGGGCTAGGAGAGAGCTAGCCTCCTGCTGGAGTCTCAGGCACATCAGACTCCACCATCAGCCTCCTGTTTCCTCCCAGCGAGGATTACTATCTGCAGGTGAGGCTCCTGTGTGTTCCAGGACCTCTATTTCTACTGTTGAGAAGAGAGCGCTGAAAATCGTCGCTAACCTCCGTTAGTGAGCAGCTGCAGCTGGTGAGCGTGAGAAAAATCGCCGCTCCGCTGTCGCCGAGCGCTCGCTAACCCCGGAGAATGTCGCAGCACCTGTCTGCGGGCCTGAAAACGCCCGCTATCCGAAGATCGTCGCAGCACCTGTCTGCGGGCCTGAAAACGCCCGCTATCTGAAATCATCGCAACAGGATCATCGCAGCGCGGACGCCGAGCGTTCGCCATTTTCCCCGCATCGAATCCGGATCGTCGCTCCCTCGCGGAGCGCCATCTTTGTCAACGCAGCAAGATCGCACACGCAACAGGCTCGGTGCATCATCCTCCCTTCGCGGCAAGGATTTCATCGCATCACCGGCTTAGCGTGAGAAAGTTTGTCGCTTTTGTCCTGCCCGCAACCCAGCGCATCATCCTCCCTCGCGGTAAGGATTCAACGCATCGCTGGTTAGCGTGAGGAAATTTCTCGCTACAACTCCTTAGCGACATTTTTGTTGCTTTGCTCCAGGAACCAGATACTTTGTGAGTAAAAGGGTCGCAGAGACCCCTGCCTTGAACTAAACATCATTTTGTGCATCCTGAACTATTTTTCCTTGCAGCATTTCTAAAGTAATTATATTTTTATAGTATTGTGGATTTTTACTGTTATTGGTCTTGTGATTAAGTCTATATAAAAATACCTATTTTTCATAACTACTTGAGTGGTGTCCATTTGTAGTGTTCCTCATTATATTACTGTGTATGGTCATAAATGCTTCACACACTGCCTCTGAGATAAGCCTAGCTGCTCGTGCTACGTTACCACAGGGTTGAGCAGGGGTTGTCAAAGGGTGTAGGCTGCTTACTCTGAATTAGGAAGAAGGGTCCCTACTTGGACAGTGGCCAGCCATTGCCAACTAGAGACCCCCATTTCTAACATTGGTGGTCAGCGGTGAGGATCTGGACTTGCATTTATGATTGCATACAGTAATTACAGTGTACACTACTAGTGAGTGCAGACCATAACATAACCACGTACGTTGTTGAGATTTTTTGATCCTATTTTTGATCATTATTGCCAGTTATTGCCACAATGGGCAAGCCCAGATCCAATGCCTCTGAGGATCTCTCCTGGGAAGAAGAGAAATTAGACACCTACAATGCCAAGCAGCTCAAATGTTTTTGCAAACGCTTCACGGTCCCTATCACAGGTCTCACTAAGAGGGAAGAGTATTACAAGGCGCTGAAGGCCTGGTTAGAAGCCAGGGATGCCCCTAGGAATGTGGAAGAGCCTGTGGAGGGGGGAGAAAATGCAGGAGAGCAGCAGGACGAAATTGTAGATTTGGTAGGGGATAAAGCAGTTTCCAGCCCGGGCACTAGTGTGTCCTCAAGGGGCCTGACTCCAGAAGAGATGGAGGACAGGGAGAGAGATAGGCGGCATAATATGGAGATGGCCAAGCTTAAATTGGATGGTCAGAAGGACCTAGAGAATAAGAAGTTGGAAGTTGAGATAATGAAGATGAAATTTGAACATGAGAGAATTTTGAGGGAATTGGAGATTAAGGCCAAGAGTATTGAGATCTCCCCCTCTGGTGGCAGCATACCAGTAGTGCATACTGAGAGTAGAGTATATATCCCTAAAGATGTTATTAAGGATTTTCATAAAAGTGAGGATATTGGGCAATGGTTTGCCGCTTATGAATTAGCTATGGTGTCCCACCGGGTCCCTGAGAAGGATTGGGGAGCGGGGTTGTGGGGACGCTTTGTGAGTGAGGGGAGGGATACCTTGTTGGACCTACCCCCAGAAAGTAGGATGATTTATGCCCACATGAAGGAAGCTTTGATTACCCGCTATGGTTTGACCCCTGAAATGTACAGGCAGAGATTTAGAACCTGCAAGAAGATAGAGGGTACCACGTGGGTAGAATATGTGTCTTTTTTTGGCAGAGCAATGGAGCGCTGGGTAAAAGGCAGCAAAGTAGAAACTTTTGAGCAACTGTATGACTTGATTGCATGGGAGCATTTTTCTAGTAACTGTTTTCCTGAGCTACGCCAGCATCTGATAGATTGCAAGCTGACTAACCCTAGGAAGATTGCTGAGGAGGCGGACCGCTGGGTGAGCACCCGGGTTCGCAAGGGTCCAGTGGGAGACTTCACCAAAGGTGGGCAGGGTCCCCAGCAGAGAGGTGGGGGGGAAAGGGGTAAACCAAGGGAGTTCCACCGAGGGCCCCAAGATAATTCCCAAGGGAACCAGGCAGTGGTATCCCAGCCTCCCCCAGATAATAAGCCAGTGACTCCAACAGGTAATCCTGTTCCAAGGAGGCCCCCTACTTGTTTTAAGTGTGGCCAGGTGGGCCACAGATACTTTGACCCCCAGTGTCCCCAAAAGGATACTCCTGCACCACCCCGTGCACCGCCCCACCAGCTTGCTAGTGTAGCCCTGGGGGAGGAGGAGATGGGTGCCCCCGGTGGGTGGGACCCCGTAGAGTTGACCCTTGTCTCACTAGGAGACTTTGAAATGGTTCCTAAGCCTGCACTGCCTGATAACACTAAAAAATACAGGCAGTGGGTAACCATCAATGGCCATAGAGTGGAGGCTCTGAGGGACACAGGAGCCAGTGTAACTGCTGTCAGCTCCCGGTTGGTGTCCAAAGAGCAGATTGTGCCCCACGCATTCTACCCAGTAGTGTCTGCAGACAACACAGAGAGCCAATGTGAGGTGCCTCAGGTTCCCTTTGAGTGGGGGGGGGTCTCAGGAACTCTTCAGGTGGCTGTGAGGCCCGCCATGCCTGTGGACTGTCTGTTGGGAAATGATTTAGAGAACTCACCGTGGGCTAAAGTGGAGAGGAGAGCTCACTTGCAAATGTTGGGACTGCCTGAGTGGGCATGTGCTACCACTCGGTCCATGGCAGCCAAAGAGAGTGTTGAGAAAGACCTGGAGCCTGAGAATATGGCCCAGGTCCCTGCCTTAGAGGGAGAGGGCAGGGGGCGCAGGAAACCGGCCCCCTTGGTTCCCACGGCCCAGGAGGGAGCAGACCCTGAGGGGGATGCCCTGGAGCCTACCGGGGAGCAGAGTACCGACCTGGGGGACCTGCCTGAGCTGACCCAGTGGCAGCAGGAAGGGGGCCCCACCAGGGAGGAGTTTTGTGAACAGCAGAGAACTTGCCCCTCTCTTGAGGGTATGCGGCAACAGGCTGCAGCCCAGGCAGCAGGTGATGTGTCCGGTTCACATCTGATTTATTGGGAGAACAGTCTCCTGTATAGCGAGCCTAAGGTTGCTGAACCGGGGTCAGCCCGTGTGCTGGTGGTACCCGAGTGCTTCAGAACCTTCCTACTGGGGTTGGCTCATGACATCCCATTGGCAGGGCATCTGGGGCAGACTAAGACCTTTGAAAGGCTGGTCACCCACTTTTATTGGCCCCAGATGCGCAAGAGTTCAGATACGTATTGTAGGACCTGTGAGACTTGCCAGGCAAGTGGGAAGAGTGGGGGGAAGATCAAAGCCCCACTCCAACCCTTCCCAGTTGTTAGCACCCCATTCGAGCGAGTGGGCATCGACATTGTGGGGCCTCTGGACCCCAAGACAGCCATGGGCAACAGGTACATCCTGGTCTTGGTGGACCATGCCACCCGGTACCCTGAAGCCATCCCGCTCAGGACAGTGACGGCCCCCGTGGTGGGACGTGCACTGATGGGGATCTTCTCCCGTGTGGGGTTCCCCCGAGAGGTGGTGAGCGACAGGGGGACCAACTTCATCTCCCAGTATATGAAGTCCCTGTGGAAGGAGTGTGGGGTGACTTACAAGTTCACCACTCCTTACCACCCCCAGGGTAACGGTCTGGTTGAGAGATTCAACCGGACCTTGAAGGGCATGATCATGGGCCTAGAAGAGCCCCTGAGGCGTAAGTGGGACGTCCTCTTGCCATGCCTGTTGTTTGCATACCGAGAAGTGCCAAAGAAGTCCTTAGGGTTCAGTCCCTTTGAACTGCTCTATGGCCATCCGGTAAGAGGACCTCTGAGTTTGGTCAAGGAAGGCTGGGAGCAATCTCCCAGGAAACCTCCCCAGGATGTATTTAGCTACATCCTGGCCTTCAGGAACCAAACTCGGCGTTTCAGAAAAATTGCTGAGGCAAATCTGGAAGCCAGCCAGGAGGAGATGAAACGTTGGCACGACCAGAATGCCACTCTGGTCGAATTTCAACCTGGTCAGAAGGTTTGGGTACTGGCCCCAGTGGAGCCTTGTGCGCTCCAAGATAAGTGGACCGGTCCCTTTGAGGTGGTGGAGCGCAAAAGTCAAGTTACCTATTTGGTGGACTTTAAATCTCCCAGGAACCCCCTGCGGGTCCTGCATGTGAATCGCCTGAAGCCCCACTTTGAGAGGTCTGAAGTGGGCATGCTCCTTGCCACAGATGCAGGGATGGAGGAGGAAAGTGAGCGTCTTCCTGACCTCCTGTGTGCAGGAGAAAAGGATGGGTCAGTGGAGGGTGTGGTCCTCTCCACCACACTGACCCCTGAGCAACAGTTAGATTGCCGCCAGCTGTTGGGGCAATTCCCTGATTTATTTTCCCTGGTGCCTGGTGTCACTGACTGGTGCGTCCATGAGGTGGACACCGGGGACAGTCCTCCTGTCAAGCACAAGGCTTACCGAGTGACTGACCGGGTAAGGGCCTACATCAAGGAGGAGGTCTCCAAAGTGTTTGCTCTAGGGGTGATTGAGTCCTCTAGCAGCCCCTGGTCCAGCCCGTGGTCTTGGTACCAAAAGCTGCAGCGCCTGGTGACACTCCAGAACTTAGGTTCTGTGTGGACTATCGAGGTCTCAATTCGGTCACGAGGACCGACGCGCACCCCATCCCCAGAGCTGATGAGCTCATAGATCGGTTAGGGGCTGCCCGGTACCTCAGCACGTTTGATCTAACGTCTTGGTACTGGCAGATCGCCTTAACTGATGGGGCAAAGGAGAGGTCAGCATTCTCCACCCCAGATGGGCACTACCAGTTCCGTGTGATGCCCTTTGGAATGAAGAATGCCCCTGCCACCTTCCAGAGGTTGGTCAATCAGGTGTTGGCTGGGCTGGAGGATTTCAGTGCCGCCTACCTGGATGACATTGCAGTATTCAGTTCCTCATGGGAGGACCACTTACACCACCTCTGGGAAGTGTTGATGGCGCTGCGCCGAGCAGGCCTCACAATCAAGGCCAGTAAGTGCCAGATTGGGCAGGGTTCGGTGGTGTACTTAGGACACCAGGTAGGGAGTGGCCAGGTGGCACCCCTACAGCCCAAGATTGAAACCATCCTGGCGTGGGAGCCCCCCAGGACCCAGACCCAGGTGAGGGCCTTCTTAGGACTCACGGGTTATTACAGGAGGTTTGTCAAGGGGTATGGCAGCATCGTTGCCCCCTTGACTGAGCTGACTTCCAAGAAGCAGCCCAAGATTGTGAACTGGACTGACACCTGCCAGAAAGCTTTTGATGCCCTCAAAACTGCCATGTGTACAGCGCCCGTGCTCCTGGCGCCCAACTTTGCTAAGGAATTTATTGTCCAGACAGACGCTTCAGAGCATGGGGTGGGGGCTGTTCTGTCACAGATGAATGAGGAGGGACTAGACCAACCCGTAGCCTTCATCAGTAGGAGGTTACTTCCACGGGAACAGAAGTGGAGTGCGATTGAGCGTGAGGCATTTGCTGTGGTCTGGGCACTGAAGAAGCTGAGACCATACCTTTTTGGGACTCACTTCCGGGTTCAGACGGACCACAGGCCCCTCAGATGGTTGATGCAGATGAGGGGTGAGAATCCCAAGTTGCTAAGGTGGTCCATTTCCCTACAGGGTATGGACTTTACGGTGGAGCATCGCCCTGGTACAGAACACGCCAATGCTGATGGTCTGTCCAGATTTTTCCGCCTTAGTGAAGAGAACTTCCAAGGGGATGTGTAGTTCTCCCCACATTTCAGCTGGAGGGGACGCGTGTTAGACCTGGCACCATTGGCGTGAGTCTCCCTTCCTTTTTTTTCGCTGTGTCTCCTCTGTTTTTGCTGGTTATAGATGCTCTGGGCGCTGTGCCGCTGCCATTCAGTGCCACAGCGCGAATGCTCCCTTTGTAAAGATGACATATGAATTGGTACATCCATGATTGGCTTATTCAGTTTACCTGTTAGTCCCTAGTAGCGTGGCCGGTGTGTGCCCAGGGCTGGTAAACCGAATGCTGCTGGTGGGCCTGCAGCACTGGTTTGTGCCACCCACAGAAGCAGCTTGTAAAGTGTGTCTCAGACCTGCCACTGCAGTGTCTGCGTGCAGTCCAGAACTGCCATCTTGGCTGTGAAGTGCACCCGCTTCCCAGCCCCTAAACCTTCCCTTGGCATCATGTAAGCCCCCCTTATGATAGGGCGCATTGTATGTGTAAGGTAGGACATGCCCTGTTGTATGTAGCATGTCCTAGTAGTGAATTACACCCAATTTCGTTTTTCACTACTGTAAGGCTACCTGTTCTCCATAGGCCAGAATGGGAGGTCTGGGCTATTACATCCTATAGTCCTAACTGACCCACAGAACATGGTAGAAAAACGAATCTAGTATGCCTGAGCTCAGAATATTAAAATACATCTTTTAGTGAAGGTTATTTTTATATTCTGTGTTTGAAACTACCACTTTTAGAGTATAGGTACTTTCTTGCCTAAGCCTTCCAGTTGCTCTGCTATTATGTGTATTGGCTGTCTGGTTTTGGAGGGACAGGGCAGGCTGAGTCAGACCTGGGTTGAATAGAGCGACCTGCCTAGGTGTGAGGGGAGGGGTAGCTCCTGCACTTGAATAGGGCTGTGCCTGGCAAGGTGAAAGCTGGCTCCACCTCCCACTGTGCGTCTGAGGCAGACCCCCTCTTTCTGAAAGGAAGGATGCAGCCTGATCAACAAAGTGCTCCAGGGCTGGGCAGAACTGGTTCTGGCTGGGTTCAGAGACTTGGGACCCCTAAGAACAAAGACTTTGGGGGTATAAATATTTGTGCACAAACCCCTACATTTTGTATTGCTCCTGGATAACAAGAAGAACCTCTGTCCGTGTGGCTACAGGAATCTGTAAGAGAAGGACTGTCCTTATGCCTTGTGTGCTGTTTCTGGGACTGGCCTGCAGCTGTTACTACTGGACTTCAAGGAGAGGAAAGGAACTTTGATTGGATTTTTATTTCTTTTGCTACAGCAACTACCCAAGGGCTAGGAGAGAGCTAGCCTCCTGCTGGAGTCTCAGGCACATCAGACTCCACCATCAGCCTCCTGTTTCCTCCCAGCGAGGATTACTATCTGCAGGTGAGGCTCCTGTGTGTTCCAGGACCTCTATTTCTACTGTTGAGAAGAGAGCGCTGAAAATCGTCGCTAACCTCCGTTAGCGAGCCGCTGCAGCTGGTGAGCGTGAGAAAAATCGCCGCTCCGCTGTCGCCGAGCGCTCGCTAACCCCGGAGAACGTCGCAGCACCTGTCTGCGGGCCTGAAAACGCCCGCTATCCGAAGATCGTCGCAGCACCTGTCTGCGGGCCTGAAAACGCCCGCTATCTGAAATCATCGCAACAGGATCATCGCAGCGCGGACACCGAGCGTTCGCCATTTTCCCCGCATCGACTCCGGATCGTCGCTCCCTCGCGGAGCGCCATCTTTGTCAACGCAGCAAGATCGCACATGCAACAGGCTTGGTGCATCATCCTCCCTTTGCGGCAAGGATTTCATCGCATCACCGGCTTAGCGTGAGGAAGTTTGTCGCTTTTGTCCTGCCCGCAACCCAGCGCATCATCCTCCCTCGCGGTAAGGATTCAACGCATCGCTGGTTAGCGTGAGGAAATTTCTCGCTACAACTCCTTAGCGACATTTTTGTTGCTTTGCTCCAGGAACCAGATACTTTGTGAGTAAAAGGGTCGCAGAGACCCCTGCCTTGAACTAAACATCATTTTGTGCATCCTGAACTATTTTTCCTTGCAGCATTTCTAAAGTAATTATATTTTTATAGTATTGTGGATTTTTACTGTTATTGGTCTTGTGATTAAGTCTATATAAAAATACCTATTTTTCATAACTACTTGAGTGGTGTGCATTTGTAGTGTTCCTCACTATATTACTGTGTATGGTCATAAATGCTTCACACACTGCCTCTGAGATAAGCCTAGCTGCTCGTGCTACGTTACCACAGGGTTGAGCAGGGGTTGTCAAAGGGTGTAGGCTGCTTACTCTGACTTAGGAAGAAGGGTCCCTACTTGGACAGTGGCCAGCCATTGCCAACTAGAGACCCCCATTTCTAACACTACCTTAACAAATGTATAAATGAAGTCACACATGCTTTTGTTTAAATGTATATCTGTGTATGAATTATGCTATACAGCTTTTCAATGTGTAAACTTGATTTAATTCTTTAGGCCTGCAATTTCTCATGATGTCTGTGAGAAAATATTTCATTACAGCTCTCACTCATTTTGCATTCTTTGTACTTTCCCATGAGACGCTAGAGGAGTTGGTAGATATTATATTAGAATATTGACAGTTCCTTGAGAAATGGACTTTAGCGATTAGTAGTTCCAGCAATGAATGGTATTTTGTGAATTAATCTGTGTACCTGTAATGGAAAATAGTTCCCATGCTTGGCATTGGATAATTTCTCGCTGTTGCCACTTTTGCACCTTGTGAGCTGAAGATTACCTCAAGGATGTTGGACGATGAGTGGGTGTTACCTCAGGACTAATGAACTATAATACCAATTTTCCCAGGAGGGAGGAGAGAGTTGGATTGGGAGTTGCCTTTGGCTTTCGGTGCACTCTCTCCTTTTCTTGCGTGGCTGTTCTGAGAGAACTTTGAGGAATTTCTCCTGGTCTTGCAGACTGCAGAACCCCTTGCTTAGCGTACTTTCTTTGGACTACTTGGCTGAACCATTCGTTTGCAATGCCCTGTTGAATTTTCCCCTTGAATCTATTTCTTCCAGTCCCCTTCCATGAGTAATCCTTTCCTATGGACTTTGGGAACTTTTTACCTCTTAGACTCTGTTTAGTGTGCAGTATTACACTACACCTGTAATTGACTTCTTTTAAACTCATGACTGAGCTTTTGAAATGTTGATTGCTGTCTTGCTTAATATTTATACTTATTATAAACTCTAAATGAAACTCTTTAATGTCTGAGTCTTTTAAATTTCACAAATGTTCTTTCCACAGGGACTGAGCGTGGGATACTCAGATTCCTACTATATTGCAGAGATAGTCATAAATTGTTCACACATCATCAGGTTATGTTACTGTTGTTCTGTATTGCAGTAGCAGAGTTATTCGTCTGCAAAATTCTAACCAGTCTAAACTTCGTCAGGGGGCTCAGACTTCCTTTCGCCATTCTGCACCTTTACTGTATGGTTCTATATCTGAATTTAATCACTAATCTATAATTTGGTTACCAATTCCTGGTCCTCATTGAGTAGCCAAACGTTGACACCCTAGTTTCCTTCATTTCTCAATGCAATGAGCAAGATCCATTGGAGGACCAATTACAAAAAGAGTGAAATATTGTATAGAGGATAAATACTAAATGCTGCCGTTGGGCTCGGTAACATTATCTATAAGTGACATGTTTTCCTAGTGCTACGAGCACGTTGGCATCACCAAGGGCAACGGCTTCTTGCCTCAATTTATATTTAGTTGTCCTCAGGTCACCAGTGTGTTTGAGAAAAGTACTTGGCTATGAACTAAGACAAGGCCCACAATATAAAAAATGTAAGCAATACCCCATCAAACCCCCTGGATGGGATAACAACGGTTTTCTATTCATTATCAAAATGTAAGTTGCAGACACATTTTTTACCTCTAAAGTTTACACAGGAGTAGAGGGGGTGACTAATGCCTACTGTCAGCTACCAACAATAAAAATCATATTCCAATCCTAGTCTGTAAGTATATGAGTATAAGATATGGGCATATTACAAAGTGCAAAGTTTGGTAGGCAATGATGATTGTCTGAGCCAGCATCAGTACAGTATGATTCAATTCCAGTTGAGCTCCTTAGGAATCTCCTGGCCTGATTTGCATTTACTGTTGCTAATAAGGCTTTCATTTTCACTCATACGTGGCTTAGAAGTGGGCTCTTAGGGTCAGATGTACAAACACTAGAAATAGCGATTAAAAATAGCGATTTGGTAATCGCTATAACCAATGTAGAAAGGGGTTATTTGTCCCCATTCCTTAAATAGCAATTTGTATTGGGTAACAAATAGACCTAGCTCATGAGTATTAATGAGGTAGGTTGCAATTTGTGACCCACTTCAATTCACTAGCATCAGAGAGATGGTGTCCTACTGGAGTCAGCAGACCACCATGTCTGTGATTGCTTGTAAATAAAGCAATTTTTTTTTCAAATGCAGCACATTTTCTTCAAAGGAAAATGGAATGAGTTTAAAAATAAAAAATGTAAACCTAGGCGATGGGGTCCCCAAGGCCTAAGCAAGGATCAGGGAGGGGGGCCATGTAGCCCCCCTTCCCTTTATTTAAAAAAGGCCTTGGGAGATGGGGTCCCCAAGGCCTAAAGCGACTCAGGGAGGCACCTCACCCATTAGGTTTTTGCCCCAGGGGTGGGATTCCCGGGCCTATAATGGCTCGGGGAGGAGGGACCCATGGCCCCTCACTCCCTTAAAAAAGGCCCTGGGGGATGGGGTCCCAAGGGACATGCCCTGTGGCCAAAGGCCGTGTTCAGCATGAGGTTGGCTACCTTAGGGGGTATTGGTTATAGTGCCTGGCCGCAGTCCAGGCCATGTGGCCAACATCAATCGCATGCTGCTGAAGGTCGTGGGCAACGTGGATTAGCTGCATGTGGGGGGTGGCTGCAGACCTTGGGTCCAACCCTCTGCTGTGCATGACCGAAGGCCCTGCGCAATGTGGGGTTGGCTGGCTTTAAGGGGGTTAGACACGGGGCCTGGCCAAACCCATAACTACCAAAGGCCTTGCGCAGGATGGGGTTGACCTCATATGTGGCGTCGGCTAATCTGATGCCACGCATGGCAAAAAAGCTGGATTTACATATGGCAATTTATATATTACTTCAAGTTAAAAACATAACATTTTAAGCTCTAAAAAATGGAGGAATTCACCAGTAAAAGTTAACTATAACTTGCCCCCTTGCCATGCACTCCTAGTTACCCCACATATTACATCACACATGACATCTATTATGATATTGATAATATCACTCCAACATTTGCGGTGAATTTTTGATGAGAAAACTGTGCTTGGTGGCGGCACAAGTTACAATTACCTTAGGGCATGAGTTATAATTACTTGAGATAACTATATAACTGGCGAATTTAGAGTTTAAACGTTAAATTGTTATTGAACAATTCACCTAACAAAAATGTCCCTGTAACCTGCTTTTTTCATTCATATCTATCTATCTATCTATCTATCTATCTATCTATCTATCTATCTATCTATCTATCTATCTATCTATCTATCTATCTATCTATCTATCTATCTATCTATATTCACTGAAAAAACCATAGGTTTCAGGGGCGTTATAGTTAGCTGGACATTTCCCTCGTACAAAACCCTAGAAATTCCCCCGTTATAGTTAGTTCAGCTAACTATAACTCGCGCCCCCGCAATGCACTGCTGATGACGTCACATATTACATCACTCATGACATGGTCAGTGACATCACTGATGACATCACTCATGACAACTCAAATGACATCACTGATGACAACACTGATGACATCATCCAGTGAATCTGTGTTTCTGTAAAGTTTTAATATGTTTAATATATATAGGGAAAGGCCTATGGAAGAATGAGTGGGTGTAGAAGTGAGTGAATGGATGATTTTGTAGGTGCATGACTGACTCTATAAGTGAGTCATTAAATGTATCTTACTGCAGACTAGTGACTAAACTGTGTGAATGTCTGTATCTGTCTGTCTGTTGGTGTATAAGTGGCTGCATGGTTTTGTGAATAGCTATATGAGTGTCCATATGGGTTATTGATTGGTTGTCTGAGTATCTGTATGGGTGCCTGAGTGTTTGTGTGGGTAGGGTGTGTGTGACTCTGTGCATAGATGTGTGAGTGGGTGATTCTATGGGTGCATGGTTTTAAGAGTGCATCTGTGATGGACTGTATGGTTGGGTGAGTGTATGTATGGGTGTGTTAGTGATTGAATGTATATCTCAGTGGTACATGTGTGAGTAACTACATATGTGAAAAGCAGTATATATGTGTGTAAGAGTATATAACTGGCTATATGTGAGAGTGTGTGATTGTGAGAGTGGCTGTATGGATGAGTGTGTGCTTGTATCAGTAATTGTATAAGAGCGTAAGAATGTGGTAGTATTTTTATGAGTAAGTGCACCTGCGTGTGTATAACTGTATAGGTGAGTACATTGGAGTGTGATTAATTATTTGCATGACTGACTAGGTGTGTGAGTACCTCTATGGATGATTGGCAGTGTCTGAGTGTCTATATAGATGTATAAATGCATATGATAGTCCTGTACTGAGTGACTGTAAGTATGAGTGACTGTACAGGTGAGTGAGTGGAGGTGTGTGTAGACCTAAGAGTCAATGAGTGGGTATGTAGTTATTGGTATTGGAGTATCTATGGTTTTGAGAATGGCCGTCTGAAATTTTGAGTGATGTCACTGACCATGTCATGAGTGATGTAATATGTGACGTCATCGGCAGTGCATTGCGGGGGCGCGAGTTATAGTTAGCTGAACTAACTACAACGGGGGAATTTCTAGGGTTTTGTACGAGGGATATGTCCAGCTAACTATAACGCCCCTGAAACCTATGTTTTTTTCAGTGAATTTCTAAGGTTTTTTAAATGCCAATTCCTAACTATAACGTGCATGAAACCTATGGTTTTTTCAGTGAATTTCAAAGGTTTTTTAAATGCTAATTCCTATCTATAACTTATCTCTAAAGCTATGATGTTCAATGATTTTCATTGGATTTCTAAATTTTTCCAATTCAGTCTGTCAATTCCTTTTATTATATATATTTTTTAATACTTTTTTCTCACCATTTATTGAACTTATTTTTACAATTAATTCTTTTAAAAACTAAAAAATATTATTTGTTTTTAATTTAACTAGTTCTTTTTAATTTTTTACAAAATATTTTGTAAAATATTGTTTAATCTATATTTCCAATACTTTATTATTATTTTTTTTCCTTTTTTTTTTGGATTCGCGCACCCTTTGCGCACCGTTCTCGATCCCTGCATGAAAGCATCCGCGTACGGTATGCATTGGGTACGTGTTTGGTGCGCGATTGCAATGCGACTGATATGCAACTCCAAGCCTATACGCGACACGTGCGATGCACGTTTCGCGACGCTTGCGCGCTTCCGCGATACGTCATGTGCGTGTATGACGCGGTAGGTGCGCGAAGCCCAGGTAATATTTTATATTTAAAAAAACTTATATATATGTATTTCATGTGAATATTAATTGAAGACAAACTCTAAACTACTCATAAAAGTATTATTTTTTTACTTCTAATCCTATATTCCTTTTAAATTCAATTTCGCGGATGCGCGCTGGGTGCGTGCTGCCTATGCGCATGGTGCGCGGATCCCATGTGACCTGAAAAAAAGAGATTTGATTGGTTCATTACACTTCCTGTTCTAACTATTGAAAGACCCCACCCATTTCAATCATTCTTCTTTCACCTTCTTTGGAGGACCATCTCTTTGCATAGAAGAAGCTTTTTTGGACTAAGTTTACACTTAGCTCAAACTTTTTTTTTACAATCAATAGCTTCAGGGCAGCAGGCATCTTCAGGATCTCCTCATTCATCTGAGGATGATTTTTTGGAAGAGCCACCACGCCCACCACGTTTTTCATCTGTGGTGTGGACATTTTTCACCTATCCTGAGGGGCAAACGAAAACCAATGCCACCTTAGTGACCTGCAAGATCTGCCAGAGAGTGCTGTCCCATGGGGATCTGAACAAAAAATATTCCTGCGGACCTGCAAGTATGATGAAGCATCTGAGGACCCTTCATCCGGTGAACCTTGCTCGGGAGGAATGCCGCAGAATGAAGCAGTTCCTGCTCCTTCAGATCCATCGCAGCCAAGCACTTCAAGGGTGGCTCCTTCTGTACAAAACTTGGACATCCATCCACAGTTTCAATACCTGAAAGTGCTCTGCATAAAATGTAATGCTGTTTTATGCTATGGGGAGCAGTCAATTGATCTAATCTGCCGAAAGCAAGAGTCACCATTGCTAGCTTTTTTTTTTTCCTGAAGTTCATTGTTTTGTTCCTCCAGTTCTGTTTTTAACTTTTTTTTTCAAGAAAAACCAAAAAAAAAAAGAAATTGTTCGAAACCCCCCAAAAAATATAAAAGAAAAAAGAAGAAAAAAAAGTTCTTCTAAGAACTAACTTTAATGGTTTGAGAAAAGAGCTATATTTGTTTGTTAGTGTGTGAAAGTTTAGATGAATGTATGTGTAGTATGTAATTGACTGAATGAATGCATTAATAGCGTATGGTGAATGTATAAGTGCAGAACTATGAGGAAGTGCTGCAGTGTGCTGTAGTACTTCCGAAGCACAGGGATGCAACATATGTACATAAATATGTTGCAAATCTATGCTTCTCTCTGCACGGCTGCTTAAATTGCAGCCATGTGGTGACACAGGCACCCTTGCAACATAGTGCAAGGATATCTGTATCATGTGCTGTTTGTTTTTGTGCAGGAAGACACACCTTCCTGAACAAAAACAATCAGAAAACGCATTTTTCTCCTTCAATGTATGCTGAACATTTTAGCATGCATTGAAGATTTAAAAATGAGGAGAAATGAAAACAATTCTCCTTGTTGTACTTTCCTACACCAATTTGAGAATGGTGCAGCATTCACACACATATCGAGATTTATGATTTCTGATAAATCTGGAGATGTGTCTTGTTCTATGAGTATTCAGTGCAATCACGCACAACAACACTTATAGAACACTCTTTCAACGCAAAGTGGTGTGTATGATGAGGTTGTATTTACATGGAGTAGAAAAAGTACACAGAGTGCCTTTTCCTCTCTTTGTAAATATGAAAGAGTGTCTTGCGCAATAACTATGTTACAAAAAGTGACATATTTCTGTTTTTAAAATTGCTTGCGAATGATAGAAGGTAAGCACAGAGTTTTGTCTGCAAAGATGCTCAAAGAAGAATGATTGAAATGATTGCGGTCCTTCAATAGGTACAATGGGAAATATTATGAACCACTCAAAACTGTTTTGTTGGAGGTCACATGATATCCGATGACAGAGAGATTTAAAACTACATAGGTATAAACAGAGTGTTTTTAAAAACGTGTTCAAACTTCTGCCCATTCTGCATATTAATTCTTAGTTAAATTTACCTTCACAGTAATAGAAATTAAAAATGGTACACATTTTTTTCAGATGTTTTTTTGTAATGCAATTTGAGGTAAATTGCTTATTTTAGAATTAGGATCTGTGAAAGAAAAGAAAAAATAGTTCTAACATGTAATATTACATTTTTTACAACACATCATAATTTCAACAAAGTAATTTGTTTGCCTTTTTTGCTGTTCTCAGAAAATATTGAATTACACTAGAAATAGTGATTTCAATCATACTCATCACTTAACAGCGGGCAAAAAAAAAACATTCAAAAAGATTGTTTAAAAAAACCCAGCATGCTATTCTCAGTAAAATACCAGAAAATACAAATCACACATATATGAAATGCTTATGGCTAACAAAATTTTATAACTTTAACTTATAAAAACTGTAAATGTTGTCGCTTTAAAATATTCACCGAGTCAATGAGCACAAAAAAGTCCATAATTCAAACATATACCTTTCCTTGAGGCCAAATGGTATTTTTGCACTCCTTTTTATGTAAATAGTCCAATGGTAGTCCTGTTAAATTATAATAATAAATTCCTCAGAGAGTGAAGTATCTTCCTAAAACTTTGACTTTAAAATATTAGGTAGGAATTTGGTAATTCCCTAGGCAAACGTTGTTTGAAAACCAACTGGGAATCATTACAAAGTGTCCAGCCTTTGTCACACTTTAGATAGGCAGTGTAATGTCCAGATGTTGTGGAAGGACCATCATGGAAAATTATTGCAATTGCTACAAAAGTCTTTGCTGATATTGATAGTTGTGTTGCTACAAATTGCTTTATTAAAGTATCCAATTTTCTTCCATCAGCTGTACAACGTTGCATCATTAAAATTATGTATTGTCCATATTTTGTTAAAAATAATGTGGATAACATTTCTGATTTACATTGGCTACACTCCATGTTTTGATTTGCACCTTTAACTAATTTATTGAAAGACACTGATTTACAGTCTGGTAATGTTAAATACAGAAATCTTTCAGTGTCTACATTAGTGGTACATGTATACATGCAATTTTCACAATGATGTTCCCATTTGTAAGAAAGGCCAAAAATAATTTCTATTTCTACACCTTCATTTTCAAAAATGGTAAGCATATACATTAAAAATTCCTGAGCATCTTGTTGGATATTTTGTGTAAATTGTGTAGAACCAGAACACACATCCAAAAGATTACGAACATCTGAAACAGATTGTATTTTATTTGTATCTGTTGTCAATTTTTCATAAACAGAATGCAACAGAGAACAACATCTTTTTTCCCGATTCTGCATAATTTGTTCTTGCAAACCTTCAAGATATAAAACAACATTGACCACTACATTAACATAGCAGTTGACACCAGAACTATTTTCAAACTGATAACCAACAATCTCTTCAATAGTGTCCGATTTCTTTTTACTTGCAATCACAACATTATCTTGTTCTTTTCCCTTCTTGACACCTTCAGAACAGATATTCTCAAACCTTCTTTTTCGAGCAACCACATGCTTTTCAAATACAGGATATTGACCTAAATTGGGAGCATGCATCTGCAGTAACCTTTGTCTCATCAAAATCAATCAAAAACAAACCAGAAAATGTTCTGACTCGCGTCAAAGCTACATATGCCATACCCTCTTTAAATACGGTAGATCCAATGTTCACCAATGCACTGTCTACACTTAATCCTTGAGATTTATGAATAGTCACTGCATATGCCAGAGAAAATGGAAATTGTTTCCTACGGACATATAAATCTTTAACAAGCAAAAAACGAACTGAACAACGACCAATTTCTTTAACTTCTTCAATCTGATCAAATGTAATTTTTAAAAATTCAAATTCCTTATTTTTTCTGATAATTAACAAAATCAACCACTTTACCCATTGCGCCATTAACTAAACCTTTTTCTACATCCAAATTACGCCTTAAAATGATGCGACAGTTTACACATGCATATAGTGTCTTTTCTAAACCAGCTGTTTTAGATATTTTTTTTCCTAAAGAATACAGTTTTGTTTTCAACTTTCCCGTCAAAATAATATTGATTCCTTAATGCTCTAGTTTATCGATGGCTTCCATTTTTATAATTTATTCATTTTCCAGTTTCAATAGTTCTTCGTTGAATATGGAACACTCGCGCAGTGTTGGCATTAAGCAGATCACTGATTTATTTTCTGCAATTTTCATGTACAATTTTGCAGGAACTACATTTTCATTTGGAAACACATAATCGACTCTCCAAAGCTTGTTTGCCATGGTCTGTAAGAATTCCAATTCTTATATCTTGTAAAATACTTCCATATTCAGCATCATTTGCCTGTCGCATATTTGTTGTCAGTTCTTTGTATTCAAAATAAGTCCAAATGTTCACGTTACCAACACTACCAAGAGACTTTCTGGTATCTTCATGTGCAAGTGTTTTAAATAACGGTTGTCCTTTTACCGGAGTCAAATGCAGTAGATCTCCAAAAACTATGACTTGTTTTCCTCCAAATAACACGTTATACTCTGTTTTAAGAATTTGCTGCAATCTTAAATGCACAAAGGCAAGCATCAAGTTTGGGACCATGCTTACCTCATCAATAATGAGAAGTTTCATTTTCTTCAGGACTCTTGAAACTTCACAACAAGCTTCTCCAGATAGCTTGTGGTATTCCAATTTGTTCTCATGCTCTACTGGTAGCATTAGTAAATGATGTAAAGTAATTCCTTTAATGTTATGTGCTGCCAACCCAGTTGGAGAAGTGACAACACAAGACAAATGAGACTCAGTTGTTTTCTGCAGATAACTTGTAATTACTTTAATTAAGAAACTTTTTCCTGTTCCAGCTTGACCACTCACATACATTCGGATAGATTGAAATGATGTACATGAGCACCCTTTCTTTTCATGAAGTAATCCATGGTCAATCTGTCTCTTTCACTTGTTGATATATTTGTTTCTGTTCAACAGTTAGTTGTTCTTCCAAGTTTCCTAATTGTATTACATCTGCTTGAGCTTGATACATTGCTGTTTTCACCTCATTCATGGCAGTTGCTGCTTCATTTACAACAATTGGTTGTTCAAGTGGATCTTGATTCAGTGCAGCAGAACTTTGACTGTCTTGAGAACTGTCCCTAGCAATCTCAGCTGCAATTGTAGCTTCTTGATCAATTTCATCATTCAACATTTCCACATAATTTGCAAAAGCACTGCATTGTATGCTATCTTTACAAGCATTAAATGAATCTTCATAGCTCTGAAATCTCCAAGTAATTCCAGTTCTGAACGCCACGGTTTGAACATTTGCAAAAGGGCTAAATAGTAAAATTCCCTTTTGTCAGCAGTGTCGCAACTCAGTTTCCTGTGATTAATTAAATTTCCTTTCCTTTGTTTCACCAGACATCCTTCGGAACCAATCACTGCATATTTTCCATCATTGATGTTCTCTGTAGTATTCCGTTTAAAAGTGTAGTTTTGCAGCACTTCATAGAGACACATGTTCTCAAGATGATGACTTCTGTTTGGGTAATATGTGTCCAACATATTCGTTTTCAAAATATCTGTACTTTCTGGTTCTTTTTCTGCTAAATATTCAATTTCTTGAACATATTTCAGTACCTGATTTTGCATTCCTGCAAGACCTAGACTCACCCAAATGATTCTTCTACTTTTGGAATATAGACTTGCAGATGATAACCTATCTGAACATTCATATGCTCCAAGTTCACGATGCGCTAACATCTTCAAACTGAAACTGTATATTTTCTTACTTAGAGTCTTCTCGTGAGAAATCTCTTCCCACATTTCTTTCAATTCGGTCTTTTCTGATTTAGTAATGTAGGGCGTTACATATCGAGCAACAGCAATGGAATTTCCCGCAACATACTGAATATCCATGTTAGCGTTCCACATGGATAAAATAACTGGATTGTAGTCATTTATGTATTTTGATTCTTCGCTTCTTCTTAAGTTGTAGGTATTTTTCAGAGACTTTCTTCTGATGGTATGTCGCATAGCTGACATAAAACTGTTCACTCTTCCTTTGGATAATACAGGATGTGGAAATCCAAAACGACATTTGGTATAGAACATATCCTTTGACTTGTACTTTCGTTGACAGTATTTTCCACACCTATGGCTTTGGAATCGAAAGACTTGTTGTTTTAAGTTTTTATCTTCTCTGCTGTTCGGTACGGCACATGTGGCATAATCTTCAATGAAAGACAAAACAGTTTCATCTGAATCAGTTCCAAATTTGGGGGCGTCCTTGATCCATAACAACATATGTATATGAGGAGCACCTCTTGCTTGATACTCCTTTCTTCAAAAGAAATCCACAACTTCTCCAAGAGGAGGATTCTTTTTATTGCAGATGAAAGACATCGTAGCTTCAAATCTATGATTGAAATATCTGCATACATTAACAGGATCCAAAGAGCACAATTCTCCAGCTGTCTTGTATTCAATATTTTTTATATTGGAATTTGCCTCTCGAAGAAATTCAAGTAAATAATCCCAAGCATACTCAGCACAGCTTAATGTAACAAACCATGTAGGAGTTCCCAAGTTCCATAGCATACATTTCAGTTCTCCATGACGACGGTACCAATATTCATTAGTCCCACGCTGACATGCCATCAGATTAATCAACTGAGATTCTAAATGATCATCTCTCTGATGCACTTTATCCATAAAATCCTTTGCAGTTACATTTTGCAGATGCATTCCAGTTTTTAAAATGTGATTTACTGTATATGAAAGTCCAGACAAGTCACTTTCAAACAGAAGATGAAACATGTAAGGGATACATTATCAAAATCTTGGATCTTCTGCATATAATCTTATTGTCCGATATTCAGATGCAGGAATCTGCACAGAACGTTCATCATATCGTCCACTGTCAGAGCTATAATCTCTGCTCGTCTTCAAATTAACACGGGAGCAGAATGTGGCTTGTTCCCAATGCCCCAGTTAGAACATCCCTGCAAGATTCTCTGACTTTCCCTCAGCAGGTAAGTTTCAACGGGGGAAAGGGGAGTGGGAGAGAGAGAAGAGACAGCCCAGAATATCTGTTTTGTCTTCTTTTAGATGTTGCTGAAAACCATTAACATTCAATTACTTTTCTTGCTCTAAAACCTCTTCACTTACTGTATTCTTTAATAAGGTTAGCTTGTCTTACAAGGATATTACTAAGGCCAAACCTCTCTTCTATTTTCTCAGTTGTGAAGATTGTTGCAACTGATATGCTCTGGCTCTTGTTGATTCACTTCCACTCTTCTTACAGGTGCCAGTGATGCAATCTAGTGGTCTTGGAATCAGAATGTTATCGGTAAGTATTTGTTTACTGATATTAATTAGGTCTTAGTATCTTTTCTTTTTTAGACTTACTGAATCCTGTGGCCTTGAGCTCCGCATATATTCTTCCTTATTTTCTTGGAGTTGTGTATTAGTTTATTTGCCTTTTTGTACTAATCTTTTCTTTTAAAACTGTGTTTAATTTCTGCCTGTTTAATTCTATCCTTTCTATTTCTATTTAGTTTGAACTGCGCAAGAAATAGAATGCGCTCGCTCTTTTCCCAAGCCTTAACTCTTTTAAATTCTTACTTCCCTTGAACACTCTTAACATTTATGCGATTACACAAGAACGCTAGTCACTCTGAAGAGACAGAGGTTCTGAGCGCGTTCCTTCGTGTGTGGGGAACTAGAATACTATTCCCTGCACATGCGCTGTTTCCGAAGAGACGCTAAACCCTTGTGAGACCAAGATTCAGAGTGTGTGTGAACCGCATTTGAAAATTGGAATACTAATTTCTTACTCATGCGCGTTTTCAAGAGACACTACACTTTTCTACTGAAGCGTCACTAACCTGCTGAATGTTGATGTTTGTAGACCGTCGAATCTATGGACAATAACGAGACAGCGTCGAGGCCTACCCTGACTTCCACGACAAGAGTGAGTTAAGTGTTGTCAGTCTGATTTCTCTGGTGAAGTGCGCCTTAGAATGTTGGCGAGCGCGCTTCACCTCCACCGATGAAATTTAACAAAAACTAGAATGCTTACCCGCGTTTGCGTTAGCGGCCATGTTGGAAGACCAACGGCGCCAACACATTCGCCAGCTGAGAGCCCCATGAGTTACTCTAAATGGTTTCACGGGGTAAACAGCACATAATGAAGAGACATTAGGGTCAAGCGGAGGAAACCTCCTGTGAACCCTGACATCCACCTTTTCCTGTTGGTTGGAAACAACTGCGGGAAACAATGAGCTTCCAAGTTCTCTTCCCATACACTCATCGGACTTCCTCTTGCTTTTTTCATTTGGAACAACTCAATCGTATTCCCCATCACCTCTTTGGAATGAAGTGGATGTACACTGTAATGTTCATAGATTTCTTCACTTCTGGACATGTCCACTTTTTCAATTTGTCCACTTAATGTTTCAGTATCTTCTGCTAAATCTATTTCTCCTCCTACAAACACATTTCTATAGTACTCATCATTTTTTATCAGATACTATGATGCCTTTTGCACTTTTTTAACATCCACTAACTCTTGCCAGATTTTCTTATTCTTAGTAGGAACACCATTAACTAGAATGACTAGTGGTTCATTTTCTGCATGGTCTACCCCAATAGTTTCAATATTTTTCTTTAAATCTAACGGTAAATACACAACTCTTCCTTTCAATCCTCTTTGTAACTCTGATGGGGGTAATTTACCTGTTTTAGGCTCCATACGAACGATAGCCTGAAACACATTGAATGAGAATAGACTCATACGTATTTAAATCTTTCAGCTCTGGAGGAATAGCAACCAACTCTAGATTATTATGAACAGCTCTCGCAGGCATTTTATTCTCATCTAATTTGTTATAACAATATTTGCAAATACGCTGCTCAGATCCCAAATCAAAACAATCCTCTACCAACAAATAATTTGCAAGTTCCATCCACTTATCATTATCTTCTATTTCACTTTTTAAATACAGATTGACACCCGTAGTCTGATTTTTATAGTGACTTCGCCGACAACAAATACAAGAAACATTTGGTCTTTCACCTGAAATTACCTTAAAGTTTGGGATTTCATCCTCAAAATTTTTTGTAATTACGGGTTCTACATTGTCTTCAACATTTTGTTCTACTAATGTGTCAGTTTCTGCACTCTCTTGCTGAGGACCAAAGTAACAAAACTCAATATCATCACAAACCTTCTTCACATCTGATCCTGACCCACGCAAAAGAGCACTGTTCAACTCATTTAACTTTAGTGCTGGACTTTTTGCATAATACAATCTTCTCACTAACTTCCGCATTTGAGTATGATGTACTGCCAGCATCCTGAAATGGTGAAAAACACTTTGACAAACTTTCCTAGAAAGACAAGCCAGAGAATGACCTTGCAAATCAGTATTTTTTCTCACTCTGCAAGGGTCTAGTCCTTGCAACACCTTAATCTTTTGTTTAACACATTTTTTACTATATGCTCATAAAAAACTACATAATTTATCAATAGATTCTTGTCGTACACTACAAATACTACTGCAATCCCAAGTGTACACAGGGTGTTTAGGACGTCTCCCTAGAACTTCATCAGCTATCACTTCTTCTGCATTTCTTTCAACCATTTTCTCCTTCTCAATTGGACAACCATCTCTAACCTCATAACCTCTACCACTGGTGTCAACTGCATACAATAATTTTTTGCTCTGTAAATAACTCTCTTCATTAAAGAAAGGCTCTGAACTGGAACTGTGTTTCCATTCTCCCCAAAAAACATCACACATTTTTTTTCTATTAATTACTCTTTTCCTCCTACTTTGGCATTCATTAAATGGAATGGTTTATCTAGTGATCGAATTCTGTTTAATACTAAAATGAATAGTTTCCTTTTTACTTCAAAAGCCTTGTCAACAATGTTTTCAATATGCTTCTTCTTTTTATAAAATAGAGCTCTCTTTTTATGTTTCTTCACATCTTTCAGCAAATTATGTACTACTGTCTTGTAAAATATTTTTTTGTGTAATTCCTTTTACCGATTTTGCCTTCTTTTACCATACTTTGTCTCCTTTGACTGTCCACTTGCTTTTTTGCTTTTCCTCTTATTTTGAATGTTTTTTCTAGTTGAAGCATTCTCAGAGGTTTCAGCATTTTGTACATTCTGTTTGGTCCTACAAACATTTTTAATAAATTGCTTGTGATCTTAACAGAAGATTTTTTCTTTTTTGCCGCATTATCTTGTTCATTCAATACTTGTGGTTGATGTTTCTTCAAGTAATTCTCCTGTCTCTGTTCTTTTCTTTTTCTTTTTTTTTTCTGGCATGATTTCTCTATTTTAACGTTGAAAAACAGTATCTGTAAGAAAGAATCACAAATAAATGTATATTCATAAATTTCAAATTTATACTATTCTATTACTGTAGAAACACATTTTATATAAAAACTGACTAAGAAACTATAGCCCTGAACCACAAGTGTGACGATGTTTAAAACACTACATACATAGTGCATACTTCTTTGAAGCAGTTCATGCCCTAAAGCCTACCTCACTAATAGACTACATGCTAACTGACTGAATGATTACAGTACTATAAGGAGACACACTGGGTGAGTGACAGGGTGTTTGCTAGAAGTGTGTGAATACTGACATGGATATTGATGATGTGAAAGACAAGTGTGTAGGTGATTAGAGACCTATATGCATAGTGTACACATGTTTGAATCCATCCATATGTTAAGGCCTGTCTCAGTCCAATAGCATTTGGATACTGACTGAATGTTTTGAGTATTGCAAGGAGAGTGCCAGGATGAATTTATAAGTATTTGTATTTTGGTGCAGTAAATACATTAGTGCATGGTGCTGAATAAGTCACTGGAGAAATATAAAGGGAGTGACAGAGTGTTTGAGGGAACTGTATGAGTACTGTCTGGGATATTGAAGGTGTGAAAAACAAGTGTGTAGGTGGCTAGAGACCTACATGCATACTGGATAGATGTTTGAAACAGTCCATAGAGTAACACTTGGATCACTGCAAAACTACCTGGAAGTGTATGAATACTGACTGGGGAATTGAAGGTGTGAAAGACAAGTGTGTAGGTGGTTAGAGGACTGCATGCATAGTGGATAGGCGTTTGAAGCAGTCCATGTGCTAAGGCCTGGCTCACTGCATGAGTACTTGGGTACTGACTGAATGATTAGAGTACTGCAAGGAGAGTGCCTGAGTGAATTTATAAGTGGTTGGCTTTTGGCGCAGTGAATGGATTAGTACATGGTGCTGAATGGGTCACTGGAGGAGTGCAAGGGGAGTGACAGGGTGTTTGCTGGAAGTGTATGGATACTGACTAGGGAATTGAAGGTGTGACTGGCAAGTGTAGAGGTGGTTAGAGGACTGCATGCATAGTGGATAGGGGTTTGAAGCAGTGCTAAGGCCTGGCTCACTGCATGAGTACTTGGGTACTAACTGAATGATTAGAGTCCTGCAAGGAAGTGCCTGGGTGAATTTATACGTGTTTGGGTTTTGGCACAGTGAATGGATTAGTACATGGTGCTGAATAAGTCACTGGACCAGTGCAAGGGGAGTGACAGGGTGTTTGCTGGAAGTACATGGATACTGTCTGGGGAATTGAAGCTGTTAAAGACAAGTGTATAGTATGTCAGAAGACTGCATGCATACTGCATAGACATTTGAAGCAGTCCATGTTGTAATGCATGATTCACTACATGAGTACATGGAAACTGACTACTGCTAAAAGAGTGCCTGGGTAAAACTTTTAAGATTTTCAGTTTTGGCGCAGTGAATAGATAACTACATAGTGCCAGATGAGTCACTAGAGGTGTGCAAGTGGACTGAAAGAGTTTTTATTGGACTTTATAGATACTGAGTAGTTAATTGAATAAGTGAAAGACAAGTGTGTAGGTGACTACAGGCCTGCATGCATACTGGACAGACGTTTGAATCAATCCATGTGCTAAGGCCTACCTCACTCCATTAGCACTTAGGTACTGACTAAATGATTAGACTATTGCAAGAAGAGTGCATGGGCGAATTTATAAGTGTTTCAGTTTTGGCACAGTGAATGCATTACTACATGGTGCTGAATAAGTCACTGGAAGAGTGCTAGAAGAGTGACAGGGTGTTTGCTGGAAGTACATGCCTACTCACTGGAGAACTCAAGCTCTTAAAGACAAGTGTATAGTAGGTTAGAAGCCTGCATGCATACTGGATATACCTTTGAAGCAGTCCATGCGGTAATGCACAGTTCACTGCATGAGTACGTACGTACTGACTGAATCATTAAACTACTGCTAGGAGACTGCCAGGATGAAACTTTTTAAGTTTTTCGGTTTTGGCGCAGTGAATAGATTAGTACATGGTACTGGATCAGTCACTGGCGGTGTGCAAGATGAGTGACAGGGTGTTTATTGAAGTATATAGATACAGACTAGTTAATTAAAGAAGTCAAAGACAAGTGTGTAGGTGACTAGAGGCCTGCATGCAAAGTGGATAGACGTTTAAACAGTCCATGAGCTAAGACCTCAGACACTGCATGATTACCTAGGTACTGACTGAATCATTACACTACTGCAAGGAGAATGCCTGGGTTAATCTATTTAAGTTTTTGTGTTTTGGTGCAGTGAATAGATGATTACATAGTGTCAGATGAGTCAGTAGAGGTGTGGAAATGGACTGAAAGAGTGTTTACTGGAGTTTCTAGATACTGACTAGTTAATTGAAAAAGCGAAAGATAAATGTGTAGGTGACTAGAGGCCTGCACGCATACTGGACAGACATTTGAAGCAGTCCATGGGCTAAGGCTTGGGTCACTGCATGAGTACCTAGGTACTGACTGAATCATTAAAGCACTGCAAGGAGAGTGCCTGGATACATCTTTTAAGTTTTTGGGTTTTGGCGCAGTGAATAGATTAGTACATGCTGCTGAATGATTCACTGGAGGTGTGCAAGGGGAGTGACAGGGTGTTTATTGGAGTATACAGATACTGACTGGGCAAATGAAGGTGTGAAAGATAATTCTATAGGTGGTTAGAGGCCTGCATGCATAATGGATAGTCATTTGAAGTTGTCCATGTGCTAAAACCAGGTTCACTACATAAGTACCTGGGTACTGACTGAATCATTAGAGAAGTACAAGGAGAGTGCCTCTGCGAATTTATAAGTGTTTGGGTTTTGGCGCAGTAAATGGATTAGTACATGGTACTGAATGGGTCACTGGAGAAGTGTAAGGGGAGTAACAGGGTGTTTGCGGAAACCGTATAAATACTGACTGGGATATTGAAGGTGTGAAAGACAAGTGTGTAGGTGGTTAGAGACCTGCATGCATACTAGACAGACATTTGAAGCACTCCACTATCTAAGGCATGGGTAATTGCATGAGTACCTAGGTACTGACTGAATCATTAGAGTACTACAAGGAGAGTGCCTGCATCAATCTTTTAAGTTTCTGGATTTTGGCGCAGTGAATAGATTAATACATGGTGCTGGATGAAACACTGGAGGTGTGCAAGGGGAGTGACAGGATGTTTATTAGAGTATATAAATACTGACTGGGCAATTCAACATGTGAAAAACAATTGTATAGGTGATTTGATGCAAGCATGCATAGTGGATAGACGTTTCAAGTACTCCATGTGCTATGTCCGGGTTCACTACATAAGTACCTGGGTACTAACTGAATCATTAGAGTACTACAAGGAGAGTGCCTCTGTGAATTTATAAGTGTTTGGGTTTTGGCGCAGTGAATGGATTAGTACATGGTGCTGAATGGGTCACTAGAGGAGTACAAGGGGAGTGACAGGGTGCTTGCTGGAAGTGTGCGGATACTGACTGTAGAATTAAAGGTGTGAAAGAGAACTGTGTAGATGATTAGAGGACTGCATGCATACTGGTTAAGCATTTGAATCGATGCAGGTTTTAAAACAGTTATCTGTCAACAAATACACGATGTTACCAAATACTTATCTCACAATGCTTATCCACATGCAGACAGACTCACAGTGTGATTTTAGACAAGCTACACTATCCTAGGACTTTACCAAAACTCATTCACTGGTCTGGAAGGGGTAAGGGTACTGCACACAATCTACATATTTAAGTACTGCGCTTTAGTGTCAAAGCCTGTGTCATGTTATCAATGCATAAGCAAACACTGGCTTCTAATGCTACTAAAACTTGACAACTTGACGGGGTTTATAACAGTTATCTGCAAGCAAATACATGATATTACCAAATGCTTCTCTCACAATGGTTACCCAAATACACACAGACTCACAGTGTGATTGTAGACAGCCAACTATCCCTTGTACAAAATACATTTACTAGTCTACAAGATCTAAGGTGACTGCACACATTACAGAAAATGTTATACTACACATTAGTACCAAAATGCTTCTCTTAAAATGATTCCTAAATGCACACAGACTCACTGTGTGATTCTAGACAAACAACGCTATCCCTTGCACTATACCAAAACACATTTCTTAATCTACAAATACTACATTTTAGTGTAGAAACATGACTCATTTTGCAAATTCATAAACAATGACTGCTTTGTAATTGTACCAAAATATAAAAACAGCACAGTTATCTGTCTGCAAATACACGAAAAACACAAATGCTTATCACAGAATAGTTTCTACATGCACACACACTGTCAATAAGATTGTAGGCAAAAAAAGTACTCCCTGCACTTTAGCAGGAGAAACACATTAGTTTGATTACAATTAAATAAAATATACCACATACATCCCCTCACAATTAAATAACTCACCTTTCAAGTTGTTTTGTAGATTAAGAAGTATATCAGTCGCACACCAGATTTTCTTATACAGAATCTCTGCATTGTGCACCTGTCAGCAAAACCAAAGAATGGCAAAGTTTCTCTCTCATTTTCCACACATATACATGTAAACATCAAATCACATTCCTTACCACATAAATTCAAAAGCTAACACACATTTCTATTGGTTAAACATTTCAACCCTTTCCATATGACATAAATTTGAACCCTACCCCCAATCTTTCTTCTGCCTGTTACCATAGAAACAGGTCATGGAACACTGAACTGAGCACACAGGTCACAAGTTCAGCACACAATGTTGCTAATCAAAACAGCAAGTGTGCTTGACTTTTCAACATATCAGCTTATCATATATAATGTTCCTTTCAATCAGTTTTTGTTAACCAATAAGAATTATGCGTTTAAAAAACATAAACATGCACCCTACCTTTCAGTATAGAAGGTTGTCAAACAACCAATGATTTCTTGTCTTTTTTCAAAACTGCATCTTAGCCACCATTTTAGAAAAATCTTACTTTTCAAACTGCCATTTCATTTACAGAAACCATCTGAGTGCATCCAGACCTCCCTTCAAGATGCTTAGAGTGTGGATTGTGGGACACAGCTATATTTTCTGGAGCCAAAGGTGTGCAGAAAACAAAGACATTCACAAAGACCTAGGTTTGCCAAATGTAGACATTAAATGGATTGGACAGAGAGGGTTAAAGTGGCACCAATTGATGCCATTGGTAAAATCCTTTATGCATATCCAACACCCTGACCTCATAATAGTGCACTGTGGTGGCAATGACCTAGGCACTTTGACTGGGGTAGGTGTGGAAATGCTTATGAAGGACACCTTTGCAGAATTGATTTCACTTTTCCCAAAACTGCCTTTGTGTATTCTAACATATGCCAAAGGCAGAAATGGAACTGGTCCAATAATTTTTGTCCACAAATTGAGAAAGCTAGGAAACATGTGAATAAATCTGTTTCTGCTTTTCTCCGAGACTATAGAATGGGGTCCATTTACAATAACAATCTGCACTTTCATATGCAAGAGATGTATAGGAGAGATGGAGTACACTTTACTGATGAAGGAAACAGAGTCAATCAATCAATCAATCAATCAATCAATCAATCAATCAATCATATAGTCTTTATTATCGATTAAATTTGTCATAAAAGACAATACAGTATAAAAAGAATTCCATGCAAATAAAAGATAAAAGCATTTCTGAAGTTAAAACAAGAAAAAAACTAAGTAAAACACATCACTGGGTGCCTTTATGTCCTGTTTCTATATATCCAAGCCCAGCCTAGGAATTTGGCCACAGCAATTACAATACATTCGCTAGTGTCAAATCTTAAAATTCTTAGTGCCTCAAACCCCACCCTAGTACCCATATTGCGACAAATGGGTTTGAGCCATTTCGCCCGAGGGGCTGCATAGGTCGGGCAAGCGAAAAATATGTGACCAACAGATTCAACACAGTCGGTACACCAGCGACAGGAATCACTCACCTCTTTCCTGTTTCCTGTCTAATAATATCCTACTAGACCTACTAATAATATCCCAGTAGTCTTCTAAAAGTGGGACATTTTTCCGCTCAAGGACCCTGCCGGTCAAAGACTCTGCTAGAGTTTGGGTTGACTGTTTCTGGTGTAACTGAGACCAGTAGAGACCTTTGAATAGTTTTTTTGGGGGAAAAGGGTTATTAGCGGGGTCGGACCATAAATTTCCCAAACCCATGGATTCCAATAGCAAACTAACTTGCCTAAACCAAACTATGTTGCCAGAACCCAGAATGGAGCGAACATCCAAAAATACCTTAGCGTAGGGGGCTAATTCCGGAGTAGTCCACAGTCTTCTCCAAAGGGCCAAAGGTTTAAACCGTGCAATGTCTTCAAATGAACGACAACCAACATCCAGTAATAGTGGTTTCACTGGACTTGAACTAGGAAGGCCCGTGAGGTTCCTCAGAAATTTATTTTGCGTCTTGACCAAAGGGGATAGATCAGCAAAACCCCAGAGTTCTGCACCATAAAGAATCGCAGAACTAATCCTGGAGTTATAAATCTTGATTGCTGGGCCTATCCTTTTTGTCTGGGACTGTCTCTGTTCTTTTACCAAACACCCTGAAAGCTGAGCAAATTTAAGAGATAGAATATCAGTTTGTGGCTTCCAGCTCAGTTTGTTTTCCAGAACAATCCCCAAATAGGTCATAACGTTCATACGTTCAAGTATTTCATTGTTCATCGTGACATGACCTGCCACGCTTCTTCCTTTGTTGAAAACCATATACTTGGTTTTGGAAACGTTTACTTGCAGATCATGGTCGAGACAAAAGGTGTCAAATTTATTCAAGGCCGCCTGTAACCCCATCTGTGTCTGAAACAATAATAGGGTGTCGTCAGCGAACATGAGCAGTGTAATCTTAGTACCACCCAAGGAGGGGGCGTCAGTTGAAATAGATGAAAAATACTGCACAACTCTAGTTATGAATAACAAAAAAAGAGTTGGCGCTAGGACGCACCCTTGCCTGACACCCCTGTTTACTTTAAATTTATCGGTGACCTGCCCTTGGTTCCTCCAGCGTACTTGGGCGAAATTCTCATCATGCAACCTGATAACAATGTTCAAGAGGTCGACGGGCATCCCTAGCCCAGCTAAAGCCCCCCATAGTTTTGTCCTGGGAACTAGATCGAAAGCTGACCGAAGGTCAACAAAAGCGGCATATAAGGTGCCGCCACCGTGATAGACCGTTTTCCAGACGATCAATTGAAACCTAAAGACCTGATCAATGGTACTAATGCAAGATCTGAACCCAGCCTGCAACGGCGATAAAATATCCTCCAGCTCAATCCAAGACTGGATTCTTGCCAAAATCATCCTAGCGATGATTTTTTGGATCGAGTCGATTAAACTAATCGGGCGATAGTTCCCTGGGCACGCGCGATCACCCTTCTTAAAGATGGGCAATATCTCGGCACCTTTCCATGATTCGGGGATAGCCGCCCCCTTAGCTAAGGCAGTGGCCAAGAAGGCGATATTAGGTACCCAGTTACTATGATCAAATTTGAAGAGATCCGCCGGTACACAGTCAATTCCCGGGGCCTTTCCACTAGGTATCTTACTTAAAGCCATCTCAACTTCTTTACAGTCGAACGAAAAATTTTGGAGGATGGACATATCCCGAAAAATTGGGGGGATAGTCTCTGCAGCCAAGTTGGTATCAGAGAACTGAGACTCAAAATGCATCACCCAAGTCTCAGGAAGAACATGGTTTGAGGGAGCCTGCGAACTCGGGGAATTTCCCCACTTCACAATGTGCCAGAACTTGGTCAGATTTTTTTGTTTGTTGGCAACTAAAAGATCATGCCAATGATCGTTATCCCATTCTTGTTTGGCCAAAACTTTGGCCTCACTATAGTTACCCCTAGCTGTTCTAATATTGACCATGTTTTTAGATTTAATAGCAATTTTTAGTTTGCCATAGAAGTCTCGGCACAATTTGTTGTACCAGTGATTGCGCTTGGGTTGGATAGATTTCTTTACTTTACTGGGTTTGGAGAAAAGAGCCTTTAGACCCGAAAACAAATTTTCATGGATACGCGTAGTCTCGCCAATAACAGCTTCTTGGTTTTGGAGAGATTGGAAGGCTTCCAATGCACCTGTGACTTGCGAACTAATTTCGGTAAGTACAACAATGTCAATGACTACCCTATCCCAACACACTCTCCGTAGATTGTCAGTAAGGAAGGCATCTGCGGTAACTATCTCAGTTGGTTCATTTCAGTGGACTGTACAAGACAGGAGGCTCAATACTAAGGGGTTGTGGTCGCTCTCAGGGCAATCTAAAATCACCATATCATTTAGAGTAGACCAGAACTCCACTTTAATAAGGGCATAATCAATTCTGCTGCATAGACGGCCATCAGCAAAGGTGTCGCTGCCATTTTTGTCTGAGTTGGTCCGTCCGTTAGCTGGCCTGAAGCCGCGCCCCATACACAAACTCATCCACTGAATAGCAGATTCAGTCCACTTCTTGATGGGTGGGAGGTCAAGGGGGGGAATATTCCAATTAGCATCCACTTCCATAGTAAGTGAATCCCAGGCAGTATTCAGAGGCTCGAAACAGCAGTTCAGATCCCCCACTATTATCACATTAATACCGGGGTTAACTGTTTCCAAAAACCCATCTAATTGTAGAAAGGTATTAGAACCTCGACCGCCAGGTTGACCTCTGTTGTAAATGTTGATAATCATGATATCTGGATCATCGTTGAGGTGCATCAAAATTATCAGGAGATCTGGACTGTCTATGGCCAGTTCAGTAAGTCTACACTTGAGGGTTTGCCTAACCCAGATACTGAGACCTCCCGAGGGTCGGCCCCTTATCCCACTAATGGCCCCTTTGTGGAAATTAATAAAGCCAGGAGAGTATACCGGGTCCACTGCCCACGTTTCCTGAAAAAACAGTATGTCAAATTTATCTGCCCAGGAAGACCACTCATCTATTGTGGTTTTACTCCTTAGGCCAGCAATATTCCACGAGACCAAGGTAAGGAGGGGGGGATGGTCGTTATCAGCTAGCGATTGGACCTGATGCGAGACCTGGGGGGCAATGTAATTTACAATCTTGCCGGGAGCTAAGCACTCATGCTCACATGGGCAAGATTCTATGTGCGTAAGATTTGGTCTATCATGTCGGGTCATGCTAGCGTGTGGTGCTATCACTAGATCAGTGGGTGAAGGGCTTACATAGTTTATACCCTGTGAGTCCTCAGGAAAATCCAAAACTAACAGAGGGGGATCTAGATTACTACGGGACACGTGGGAAGGAATACATACAGTGTTAGGACGCTTGCCGCCAATACCCGTGGGTCCCTCCATAAAACAACTACAAGTTATGATCCCCGAACAAGCAGAACTTCCAAAACCATTTACAATTACACTAGCACGCCCTGGATTGATATTGTTGTTAGCCAGTCAATCTACCCCTTCCAAACTGCTCAAGGGGCCAAAATAAATAGACAGAGGGAGATGGAAGTCCGATCTAGGTGGACATCGATGGCCTCTGTTGACCCTTTCCCATCCAACTGGCGAAGCGTAGCGTGTATCACGGGGGGCAATAGGGAAAAAATGTCTCAAATCCAAGGTGAGTATTCCTCTAGGGCTCATGGTGTTGGGCCTCTGGGGTCCCTAAAATTAATAATTATGCAATCACCCTCCACATCCTTTGGTTTTGTACCTAGCCAACTCACCCTTCGTACGAACAGGATTTCTGCACGAAGGTTGGGGGGCAAGGGCCTATTACCATTGAGCCAGTGAATCACCTTATTCTTGAGCTCACTATGAAGCTCTATCTTGTCTTGGGAGATCCTCGGAATGCCTGCCAAAATTACTGTGTAGGGTAGTGACTCGGGAGGAAGGTTAATACAGGGATGTTTAAAAAATGAGCCATCACACCGGGGATCAATTGGCCCTACTGTATTATTGGTCTCATTATTGGGAACATTTGTAACCAACTTGTTCGTCCTACCTACTCCAGTTAATGTATGGGCAAATTCCCCAGCAAGGTCCAGGACAGGAATGTTAACAGGATCTTTGTATACAGGGTGATTAGGGGGTTTGCTAACCGGGGTAGGGGGAATAGTGCCATTTGGGACAGTCTTTGCTTTGACAGCCGTACCAGGGGATGGTATTGTCCTGGGACCTAGCGGGGTCACTAGAGTTTTTTCCAAAAGGGTCGTATTGGCAAGCACAATACTTTCCAGTTTCCCAATGGAATTAATAAGTTGCTTAACTCTCTCGTGTATCGGTAGTAGGAATGATTTTAGCAGTTGCTCAAGGGTTTCCAAAAAGCCATTAGGTGATGGATTAGCACAAGACTGGCTAGATGTGGTCTTGTTGTGCAAGGGGCTGACATAGGCTGGAGAGATACTGCGAGAAGTAGGAGGCTGGGGTACTTTGGATGGAATAGCGGGTTTAGACACTTTGGACACTTTGGCACGTCTACCCTTGTTTGCCACTCCCACGCGTTTTCTTTTCCCTTTGATAGGCTGGGGCGTGCTTCCCTTGTCCAGAATAACATTAGGTTATTTTTCTGTAAGGGGCAATAGGAGATTGGAACTAGGTTTTACAAAAGGGGGTCTGGACTCTAGGATGGATATGCTATCGGGGGTAGTATCCAGAGTGCTATAATTTGTCATCTCCAACCCTGCAATCTCGGTACTAAGCACCGGGACAGAGTCGGATTGAAGCAACCAGCACTCAGGGGAAACAGCTGACATTATTTTACCGAGAGAAGATCTCTTAGCCGTTAAATCCATGGACAGTCTTTTTTCCGTTAGAATAATTTCGTGCTCGAAGACACGAACTGCTCTGGAGATAAAGTTATCAAGAGTCCCTGATACGGTGCCCCCTGTACTGTCCTGGGCAATCTTTCTCCCAGACCTTAATGATGTCATTTTCTAGCGTAACGTGTGTACTATAACAGCAACAACAACAAATATCGAGAGCCCTTGAACACACAATATGTTACAAAAACTAACACACACTTTGTGATATCACAATACCAAAACAGAGCACCATGGACTAATCAGCGAATGTGTAGGGAAGGCACGGCAAAATATCACAAAGTATCGTTTCAATAATATACTACCAGGGTCACTGTTGTTAGAGGGGTGGGCCGTCCCGTCCTCCACTGGCCACGAACGGCCACAAACGGTCCCGCCCTTGTCCCGGGCTTCTCCCGGCGCGCGACCGCACGCCACCGCGTAGCGGGATGCTTTATTTCTTTTATACAGGGAACAGCAGGGGCGGGAAGAGGGCACAGCTGAGCGTGGTTACGGGGCTGCTGGTCTTCGCAGTCCCGTCCAGATTAACCTCCTGCAATCTGTCCGCAGGGCCAAGGTTCCGCTCTCTTCACCAGAGCGTATGTTACGAGAAGCAACACCAGTTCTGCACGAGTGCACACCAGACTCCCTCTGACTACGAACGGCTCCCGCGAAGCGGGGGCCGTGAGTCGTTAAGAGTGCTCAGAGGTCAGCAGGGGCGGGAAGAGGGCACAGCTGAGCGTGGTTACGGGGCTGCTGGTCCTCGCAGTCCCGTCCGGAATTAACCTCCTGCAATCTGTCCGCAGGGCCAAGGTCCCGCTCTCTTCACCAGAGCGTATGTTACGAGAAGCAACACCAGTTCTGCACGAGTGCACACCAGACTCCCTCCAACTACGAACGGCACCCGGTCTTCTTCAACAACTTTCGACTCTGAATAGGTACTTACTTATAAGTACCAAAAACTCTCAACGAACACAACGGCTCTTTTTAGAGCCACTCAAGAACAAAACACTTAAGCCTGATGTTTATCTCCCAAATATGTAAGTTTTTTTTCCTTGGATCCATGCACCCAACGCGTTAGGAACTGCGCACCCAACGCGAGAGACATCGTGCACCCAACGCGTAAGGATGCACGACTCCTAATTTTACCGTAAAATAAAATAGCCCCTATCACGAATTTTTATTATCCCCGGGGACCCCATCCCCCGGGGCTTATAAAAAAATGTTGGAGACCGTTGGGGGAGTCCCAACGCCCTCACGGTCCCAGCCGGCTCCCCGCGTCCTTCAGGAGCCGGCATTGCTTTTCCACATGGGGAGCTGCTGACATGCAGCTCCCCGTGTGGAAAAGCATTTCGCTGTTTAAAAAAAAAAAAATAAGGGGGCCCCAAGGGATCCTTCTGGGACCCCCTAAGCAACACTAGAGGGTCAGAGTATTTCTACCCTGCCCCCTTTACATCTTTCACACACTTATCTCCCTTACTTAATCAGCCTCGCTTCTACCGAGGCTCAAAATGGCTGCAAACAGTTCCTGGGTTCGAATGTAGACAGACACTTGACAGCCAATTAGCATTCAGCGCGTGATCGGGAGAGTGCGCGCTCGGTTCACAGAGGGTGCGCTTAGGGTGCGGGGAGGGTGCACGGATCCTCCGAGGCCATAGATATATCTATCTTCTTTAGTCTAATTTTCTCAGGAACTACTGAACGGATTTACACCATTTATGCAAAAGGCACAAGTCTGAACTGAGGACTACCTCTTTGCCAAATTTGGTGTAATTCCATTCATTAGTTCGGGCTGTAGCTGCGTCAACAGGTCCTATGGGAAATTGCATGGGGAAAATGCGTTTTGGGACCACCCTTTTTTCTCAGCCCCCACTTGACGAATCACCACAAAACTTTCAGGATAGGAGCGGACCGGAGCTGGCCAAAAGTTTGGATAATTTCAAGAAGATTCATCAACCGGCGCCAGACTTATTGGGAATAGAATGTTGAGGATTTCCTATGGATACTGACTGCCAGTAGGTAATGTATATCTATACATATATATATTACCTACTGGCGGTCGCCAGTAGGTAGATATAGTTAGGACCTATTTTCCATAGGAAATCCGCAACATTCTATTTGGAATAACTTTGGTGCCAATTGACGAATCTTCGTGAAATTTTCAAAACTTTTGGCCATCACCGGTACGCTCCTATCCTGAAAGTTTCACGTGATTCGTCAAGCGGGGGCCGAGAAAAAAGGGGCGTCCCAAAACGCATTTTCCCCATGCAATTTCCCATAGGATCTTTAGCCACAGCTACAACCCGAACTGCTGAACGGAATTACACCAAATTTGGGAAAGAGGTAGTCCTTAGTTGAGACTCATGCCTTTTGCTTAAATGGTGTAAATCCTTTCAGTAGTTCCTGAGAAAATGACATTTAAAAGTACATATATATCTATGGCCTCGGAGGGTCCGCGTACCCTAAGCGCAGCCTAAGCGCACCCTGCCATGCACGAGCTGTATTCTAATTGGCTGTCAACACTCCAATTCAGGAAGTGTTGGCAGCCATCTTGTGCCTCGGTAGAACCGAGGCACAAGAAATCAGCCAAACAAACGCGAAAAACACAAAAAGGGGGCAGGGTAGAAACACCCTGACCCCCTAGACCTGCTCAGGGGGTCCCATAAGGACCCCCATGGCCCCAAAAAAAACTTCAAAGAAAAATCTCTGAGATTCGCGCACCCAGCGCAAATTTCGGCTGAAAATGAAAAGAAATGAAGCGCGGGCTCCCGCACTTCTTTGGTAATTGGCCCCCGGGGGGGTCAAATCCCGGGGGCATTTTCAATAAATAGTGTGGGGGGTCCCAATCCCCCCACATGGCCCCGGGGACTGCCACCCCCAGGGCTTATTAATATTGGGTGGGGGAGCTCTCAGGCCCCCCCAGCCCTGGGGACCGCCAACCCCCGGGGCTTCTTCAAAATGTGGGAGGGGGCCGCGCGGCCCCCTCCTGGAGCCTTGTCTAGGCACTCGGGACCGCCACCCCCAGGGCCGGCTCCTGCAGTGTCCCGGGGTGCCCACCCCCAGGACACTGTAGTTTGCAATGACAGGGCGGGAAAGCAGATTGCTTTTCCACAGGGGGAGCAGCATATTAGCTGCTCCCCATGTGGAAAAGCAATGCCGGCTCCCGCAGAATGTGGGGAGTGTGGACTGTGGGGAGATTGGGGACCCCCCACGGCCCCCAACGAAGAGGGCCAGCCCCGGGGGATGGGGTCCCCAGGGCTAGTAGTGGCCCCCCTCCTCAAAAAAAAAAAAAAATGGCTTCGGCGGATGGGGTCCCCGGGGTCATAAGTGGCCACTGGAGGGGGGCAAGGCAGCCCCCCTCCAAAATAAAATAAAATAAAAAGGGCCATGCCTGGGGATGGGGTCCCGGGGCAAATTATGGCCTTGGGAGGGGGGTCACGCGGCCCCCTTCCCGACTTTTATATTTTTTTTAACAAAATTGGGGGCAGGCCCTGGGGGATGGGGTCCCCAGGGTCAATAAATTAGAAAAAAAAGGGGGGCTACACAGCCTCCCTTCTTAAAAAAAACAAAAAATGGGATCGGGCCGGAGAACCATGCCCCCTTCTTTCACCACTCTGCAAATGCGCTAGGGGGCGCGTTTGCAGAGGGGGAACTAATTTCCCTTGAATACTGGGGGTTCCTGGGGGCCAACTAGCCCACCTGGAACCTCCAGTATGGGCCAGGGGGCTGCGTTGCAGAGAGGTGTAATAAGGCCACACCCTTTTTTACACCTCTCTGCAACGCAGCTCCGTGGCACCTACTTGAGGTACCTGGTGGGCTAGTTGGCCGCCAGGGGACCTCAGGATTAAAGGGGACTTAATCCCCCAACTTAAAACGCGCCATGGGGCGTGATTGCACAGTGGTGAAGGTAGGGGGCGGGGCCTACGGTGATATGTGTGCAAACACGCCCTGTGGCACGTTTTAAGTTGGGGAATTCATTCCTCTTCAATCCAGAGGTCCCCTAGGGGCCAACTAGCCCACCAGGTACCTCCACTAGCCGCCACGGAGCTGCGTTGCAGAGTCTTGTAAAAAGAGGCGTGGCCTCTGAACACCTCCCTGCAATGCAGCTCCCTGGTGCATACTGGAGGTACCTGGGGGGCTAGTTGGCCACCAGGGTACCTCAGGATTCAAGGGGACTTAATCCCCCAACTTAAAACACGCCACGGGGCGCGTTTGCACAGTGGTGAAGGTAGGGGGCAGGGCCTGATGTGATATGTGTGCAAACACGCCCTGTGACGCGTTTTAATTTGGGGAATTAATTCCTCTTCAATCCAGAGGTCCCCTAGGGGCCAACTAGCCCACCAGGTACCTTCAGTAAGCGCCAAAGAGCTGCGTTGCAGGGTGTTGTAAAAAGGGGCGTGGCCTTTGAACACCTCTCTGCAACGCAGCTCCCTGGCGCATACTGGAGGTACCTGGTGGGCTAGTTGGCCCCCCCGGGGACCGCAGGATTGAAGAGGAATTAATTCCCCAATTTAAAACGAGCCACAGGGCGTGTTTGCACACGTCACCTAGGCCCCGCTCCCTTCCTTCACCATTGTACAAATATTCCTCTAAAATCAGCTGAACTACGAATTCCAATTTACTCACCTGTTATCAGGAGAGAACCCAGTGCTGCATCTTTTAGCCCAGCACTGACCCTGAAAAGTAATTCTAAGCATACTAACCAGTAACTTGTATTTCCTTCCATAGGAATACTCTCTCTCTACTACTGACTCCCTACTACTCTCTCTACTACTCTCTACTACTCTCTACTATTCACTGTCTACTACTCACTCTACTACTCACTCTACTACTCACTCTCTACTACACACTCTCTACTACTCTCTACTACTCACTCTCTACTACTCTCTCTCTACTACTCTCTACTACTCACTCTACTACTCACTTTCTACTACTCTCTCTGCTACTCACTCTCTACTACTCTCTACTACTCACTCTCTACTACTCTCTACTACTCGCTCTCTACTACTCTCTACTACTCACTCTCTACTACTCTACTACTCTCTAGTCCTCTCTCTACTACTCACTCTCTACTACTCTACTACTCTCTACTACTCTCTCTACTACTTCGTGAAATTTTTCAATCTTTTGGCCAGCTCCTGTCCGCTCCTATCCTGAAAATTTCACGGTAATTCGTCAAGCGGGGGCTGAGAAAAAAGGGGGGGTCCCAAAATGCATTTTCCCCATCCATTTTCCCATAGGAAATTTAGCCGCAGCTACAGCCCGAACTGCTGAACATAATTACACCAAATTTGGCAAAGAGGTAGTCCTCAGTTCAGACTCATGCCTTTTGCTTAAATGGTGTAAATCCGTTCAGTAGTTCCTGAGAAAATTAGAGATAAAAGTACATATATATCTATGGCCTCGGAGGATCCGCGCACCCTATGAGCACCCAGTGCGCACCCTGCCGTGCACAAGCTGTATTCAAATTGCCTGACAACACTCCAGATCAGGAAGTGTTGGCAGCCGGCAGCCATCTTGTGCCTCGGTAGAACCGAGGCACTAGAAACCTAAAAAACAAACGCGAAAACGCGACAAGGGGACAGGGTAGAAACACCCTGACCCCCTGGGCCTGCTCAGGGGGTCCCACAAGGACCCCCAAGGCCAAAAATCTTTTTTATTTATTTTTTTTAAATGGGAGGATGGGCGCGGATCCTCCGGATAGAAAAAAAAAATCAGCGCGGACTCCTGCGCTGAATATGGTAATTTGCCCCCAGGTCAAATTTTGAAACGTACAAATATTCCTCTAAAATCAGCCGAACTACGAATTCCGATTTACTCACCTGTTTTCATGAGAGAACCCAGTGCTGCATCTTTTACCCTAGCACTGACCCTGAAAAGTAATTCTAAACGTACTTACCAGTAAGTTGTATTTCCTTCAATAGGAATCCATTGTGTGGTTTTCACCAGAAAAGTTTCTAAGTGTCCATTTTTGAAACATACAAATATTCCTCTAAAATCAGTTGAACTACGAATTCCGATTTACTCACCTGTTATCAGGAGAGAACCCAGGGCTGCATCTTTTAGACCAGCACTGACCCTGAAAAGTAATTCTAAGCGTACTTACTAGTAACTTGTATTTCCTTCCATAGGAATCCATTGTGTGGTTTTCAGCAGAAAAGTTTCTGTGTCCGTTTTTTGAAACATACAAATATTCCTCTACAATCAGCCGAACTACGAATTCCGATTTACTTACCTGTTATCAGGAGAGAACCCAGGGCTGCATCTTTTAGCCCAGCACTGACCCTGAAAAGTAATTCTAAGCGTACTTCCCAGTAACTTGTATTTCCTTCCATAGGAATCCATTGTGTGGTTTTCACCAGAAAAGTTTCTAAGTGTCCATTTTTGAAACGTACAAATATTCCTCTAAAATCAGCCGAACTACGAATTCCGATTTACTCACCTGTTATCAGGAGAGAACCCAGTGCTGCATCTTTTAGCCCAGGACTGACCCTGAAAAGTAATAATTCTAAGCGTACTTACCAGTAACTTGTATTTCCTTCCATAGGAATCCATTGTGACGTTTTGAGCAGAAAAGTTTCTAAGTGTCTTTTTTCACAAACTAAAAATATTCCTAAAAAATCGTCGGTATGACTTAAACACATTCTTTCAACTGTTTACAGGAGATACACCAGTGCTGGATCCAGGATCTACCACTGAGTAAGAAAAACTAACGATAACACTACTTACCTGCTAAGTGAATTTTCTGCCATAGGATAACATAGGTGATTCTATGTGAACATTTTTTTGTCAACTTTAAAAATACAATAATAATCCTTAAAAATCACTACTGTAACCAAAATGCTTTTACTCAACTGTTTATAGGAGATGTCCAAGGACTGAATTTGGTTAGAAGAGTAAACCATAAAGAAACTAATTGCATTTGACTAGAAATTCACATTGAGCTCAATGTTGCTTTGTGTTTGAAATTGTGTTACCCATTGCAACAACTGTAACTACTGTATATTGCCTATTTGCAAAGTATTTAAACTAAAGTAATTAATTCTGAGAAAGTATATTTTGTACTGTAATGTATAATGTAATTAAAAAAATAAAACATCTAAAATAAACAGTTTAAACAATGTAGTAAATCAGTATCAAAAAAATTAGTATAACAATGAATACATTAAAAATTGTCATTTACAAAACCTTTGAAATTCACTGAAAAAAACATAGGTTTTAATCCTGATATAGTTAGGAATTAGCATTTAAAAAACCTTTGAATTTCACTGAAAAGACCATAGGTTTCAGGCCTGATATAGTTGGGAATTAGCATTTAAAAAACCTGCGAAATTCACTGAAAATACCATAAGTTTCAGGCCTGATATAGTTAGGAATTAGCATTTAAAAAACCTTAGAAATTCACTGAAAAAACTATAGGTTTTAGGGGTGTTATAGTTAGCTGGACATTTCACTCGAACAAAACCATTGAAATTCCTCCGATATAGTTAGTTGTACTAACTACATCTCGCGTGCCCGTAATCCACTGCTGATGATGTCACATATTACATCATTCATGACATGGTCAGTGACATCACAGATGACATCTCAAATGACATCACTGATGACATCACCCATGTGACAATCAGATACACCTCATCATACACTAGTATAACCTTTCATCACTCACTGTAATATAGAGAGTGCCAGATTTAAAACCATTGACACACCAATACAAGTTACTAAACACCCACTCAGTGATTCCTAGATCTATACACACATCTAATCATTTACCTATAGATTCACTCATACATGCTGTCAATGATCAATAGAACACTATCAAATATACTTATACACCTATATCGACATTACACACCAGCACACATCCTAATTACTTATGAAGTTATCCTACTCACTTATGCAAACAATTGATCATACTTACTTTTACTTAGCTATACACTTATTAAAACACCACTTCATCTACTCATATAGATATTAGCTCATACTTAGTGTGTTTTAAAATTACTATTACAACTATACAGTTATCCATACAGTCACTCACACAATCACTGTGACTTATGTATACTTATTTATATACAACAACTGACACATACACTGGCTTTTATTTTTCTAGTTTGTTTTACATATTCCATTGAGACATATATATCCTCATTGCCACACCCATAAAGATATTCACTCACCCAAACAACTGTTATAACATGTAGTTTTAACGTCATATACCTACTGAATCAACTATTCACACATCTTTGGGCAGTCACACACCCCCCACCAAACCACACACACATTCACTCTCCCATACAAATAGTCAGTTAACTAATCAATAAATAATATAGACTTTTACGTAGCTAGTAACCAACTAGTGCAGCAGTTTACACAACAACTGACAAAGTGATAGAGATATTCACACAGTTTAGTCACTATCCAATATATTTAGTGAGACACTATAAATTAGTCAAGTAAACAGTCAATCACACTGCTACTAAATCCTCCATCCAGATATTTATTTTTATATATCCACTCATTCTCCAATGCAAATTGCTAGATATATAATACATATTTAAATAACGAACCAAACCACATTCTCTGGATGATGTCATCAGTGATGTCATCAGTGATGTCATTTGAGATGTCATCAGTGATGTCATAAGTGATGTCACTGACCATGTCATGAGTGATGTAATATGTGACATCATCAGCAGTGCATTGCGGGCGCGCGAGGAATAGTTAGCTGAACTAACTATAACAGGGGAATTTCTATGGTTTTGTACACGTGAAATGTCCAGCTAACTATAACGCCCCTGAAACCTGTTTTTTTCAGTGAATATCTATATATATATAGATATATATATATATATATATATATATATATATATATATATATATATATATATATATATATTCACTGAAAAAACCATAGGTTTCAGGGGCGTTACCGTTAGCTGGACTTTTCAAAACCATTGAAATTCCCCCGTTATAGTAATGCACTGCTGATGACGTCACATATTACATCACTCATGACATGGTCAGTGACATCACTCATGACATCACTGATGACATCTCAAATGACATCACTGATTACATCACTGATGACATCATCCAGTGAATGTGTATTTTTCTGAAAATTACATATGTTTTATATATGTATATCTCAAGGTTGATGGAAGAATAAATTGGTATATAAGTGTCTAAATGGATGATTTGTTTTTGAAAATTGATTGTATAACTGACTGATTAAGTGTATCTTAGTGAATACATGGCTTAGTGAGTAATGTTTAAATATGTAAATATCTGTATCAGTCTCTCACTTTGTGTATAATTGGCTGCATGGGTTGGTGAGTAGCTACATGAGTGTCTATATAGGTTATTAATTGGCTTTTTGAGTATCAGTATGAGTGTCTGAGTATCTGTATGGTTCGGTGGGGGGTATTACGTAGTGCATAGGTGCATGAATGAGTGACTCACTGTTTGTATGTGTTGAAGACAGCATGTGTGCAGGACAGTATGGGTGGATGAGTGTGTGCATGGGTGTGTTAGTGAGTGAATGACTGTCTCAATTGTGTCTTTATGAATAACTACATATGTTTTAAACTAGTATATGTGACTATTGGTGTATATAAGTGAGTATATGTGAGAGTGAGAGATTGGAAGAGTTCCTGTATGAATAAGTATGTGTTTCTATAAGTGATTGTTTAAAATACTAAGTATGTGTAAGTTTCTGTAGAAGTAAGTGTGGTGGTGTGTGTATAACTGTATATGCAAGTAAATGGATGTTTGATTCTTTAATAGCATGAGTGACTATGTGTGTGAGTAACTCTATGGGTGAGTGGCGTTGTGTAGCAGGATGTATAGGTGTATGAGTACATATGATGAGTGAGTACATGTATTAGTGACTGTATAGGACTGTTGGTGAATGAGTGGATGTGTATGTGGATCTTAGAATTACTGAATAGGTTGTTGTAACTGGTATTGGTATGTCCATTGTTTTGAAAATTTTAGTTTCTATTTTTGAATGTGTGTATCAAAGGTTATATTAGGGGAGAGGAGGTCTGCCACTGTATCACAAGGATGATGTCATCAGTGATGTCATTTGAGATGTCATCAGTGATGTCATTTGAGATGTCATCAGTGATGTCATGAGTGATGTCACTGACCATGTCATGAGTGATGTAATATGTGACATCATCAGCAGTGCATTACGGGCGCGCGAGTTATAGTTAGCTGAACTAACTATAACGGGGAATTTCAATGGTTTGTACGAGTGAAAAGTCCAGCTAACTATAACACCCCTGAAACCTATGGTTTTTTCAGTGAATTTCTAAGGTTTTTTAAATGCTAATTCCTAACTATAACGTGCCTGAAACCTATGTTTTTTTCTGTGAATTTCAAAGGTTTTTTAAATGCTAATTTCTAACTATGCCTACAGGGATAGGACATGTGAACAAAGAAGAAAAAACGCACAGAAAGAAAAAAAAGTAATGCAGAAAGAAGCAACAGACGTCCTCTAAGAGGAAGAAAAGTGCAGGAAGAAGGATAACGTGCAGAAAGAACAAACAGAAGATCAGAAAGGAGCCTTGTTGCAAAATCATCCTGTACCCTCAACTTTTTCAGACGGATACTGGTGGTAACTGAGTCTGACTAACCAGTCCTAGAGCCAGTGCTATGTTAAAAGACACTCAGAATACAGTGAAAACACCTACATACACTAGGGAACACTATGCGTTGGGGTCCCCCTGTGATTAGCATGACCTCCTCTGTAAGCCCCTAGTATATAATAGGGCAGGGGATTAAAACTACCTCTTAAAACGCGCCACAGGGCGTGTTTGCACATGTCTCCTCAGGCCCCGTCCCCTCCCTTCCCCACTGTGTAAACACGCCCTGTGGCCGTTTTAAGTTGGGAGATTAAGTCTTCTTGAATCCTGAGGGTCCCTAGGGTCCAACAAGACCACTAGGTGCCTCCAGTAAGCACCACAGAGCTGCGTTGCAGAGAGATGTAAAAAGGGGCACAGCCTAGACCACCTCTCTGCAACGCAGTGCAGTGGTGCTTACTGGAAGCACCTGGTGGGCTAGTTGGCCCCCAGAGTCCCTCAGGATTGAAGGAGAATTATTTCCCCAACTTAAAATGCGCCACAGGGCATGTTTGCACACGTTAACTCAGGCCCCGTCCTCTCCCTTCACCACTGTGTAAACACGCCCTGTGGCTGTTTTAAGTTGGGAGATTAAGTTCATTTGAATCCTGAGGGTCCCTGGGGTGCAACTAGCCCACTAGGTACCTCCAGTAAGCACCACAGAGCTGCGTTGCAGAGAGGTGTAAAAAGTGGCACGGCCTGGACCACCTCTCTGCAACGCAGAGCAGTGGTGCTTACTGGAAGCACCTGGTGGGCTAGTTAGCCCCCAGGGGCCCTCAGGACTGAAGGGGAATCATTTCCCCAACTTAAAATACGCCATAGGGCGTGTTTACACAGTGGTGAAGGGAGGAGACTTACAACTGGCCAGGGGGCACGCTTGCAGAGTGCTGCAAGGAGGGGGCGTGGCCTCCGGCGCAATGCCTGTCTTTTATTTTTTTTATTTTTTTAAGAAGGAGGGCTGTGTGGACCCCCTTCTTTTTCTAATTTATTGTCCCTGGAGACCCCATCCCCCAGGGCCTGCACCCTAAATTTTTGTTGAAAAAAATAAATTTGGAAAGGTGGCCCCCTCCCAAGGCCTTAATCGGCCCGGGGGACCCCAACCCCGGGCCATGGGCTTTTTTTTTTATTCTTTAGGAGGGGTGCTACGTTGCCCCCCTCCTCAGGCCACTTATGGCCCGGGGACCACATCCCCCGGGGCTGGCCTTTGTTTTTTTTTTTTTATATATTTATAGAAACACCTAGGACATGCTGGACAAACCGTATGTACCTATCACCATGACGATTTGTGTGATATTCATTAAAAGGCGACTCTGCATACAATGAATCCACGTGGAATGTATTACACCGCTAGTGAAGCTCTGATGTGTCTCACACCCTAACGTGCCTAATCCCGGCGCCCCCGCCGATGGGTACTCTCCAAGTAGACACCCTTGTTGTTTATTTATACAAACATGGGTAGCTATTGACGGGCACATTTAATACACATGCACACCAAGACATTCAAAGGGTATTCGAGAAAAATTCAACCAAACTATGCAAGAAACCCCCCCTCACGGTTAATAAAACACACATCCACCACCGGATGTGTAATACTTTTTATTTTACTCTCTGGAAGGGAGACAAACCTCACTTGAGAGTCACAGCATGCTCCTGGCTGAGCCCAATGCTGTCTTACACCCACCAGTGCCCGCCGAGTGCCACACACCTCTGTGTTAAAGATAGATATATCTGGGCGGAGCCTAACCACACATCTCATCGTGAGATCTGATTGGCTGGCAGTACTTCATCCAAGAAGTGTTGGCAGCCATCTTGGGACCAATATACATGATAGCACCTCATTAAAAAGCATTGCAGTTAATAGAAGGTTTTAAGACTTTAGTTACATTATAAATCATTTGTTGATGGCACCATACTAATTTTAGGAATTGTGGTGTGTTCTAAGGGGATTTTACCCTGTGAAAAAGCCTTCTGCTGGGATATCATGAATCATGTTTGAGATAAAACTATTTCCTCATCTTTTTCCCACAGAGGTTTGGAAGGTGATCTAGAAGCTAAAATTAGAGCATATTTTCTGTAAATTCACATTATCTTTCTCAGTCATGTGAGAATGAAGTCTGACATTCTCAGTAAAACTTGTACATCCAACAAGGGCAGAGACTGTCAGTTGATTTCTTTGTGTTCTACTGCAGCTTCCCACAGTGTTCTAAATAACTTATGACAAAAGTATTGCACACCTGAAGCCATCTTGATTGGAATAAAGTGGTAACTCTTAAAACATTTAATTTAAAGAGGAACAAAATGAGGGGGTTCATTTTGCAATAGAAATTATGATTAGGGCACATTTTGAGTGACTTCTCAAATCCTCTTCTATTTCATTAAAAGATTCTGAAATGCAGACTGAAACATGCACTTCCAATACCAGCAGCAGACTTCCCAAGAGAGCAGTAGCTTTACTACAGTGATCTAATGAGCAACTAGAGTGCTAACATTCTGAATTTATGGCAAATGTGTGACACATCTGAATGCCTTCTTGATGGAATCAAAGTAAAAAACTGAAAGCATTTCCTACTGAGGAGACTGCAGTAAATCAGGAAATTAGGAAACTTCATAACAAGTAAACCTCCCAAGATGGCCACCAGAGACAAAAGAGCCCAAATGTAGCACAAATATGACCCAGATGTAGCCCATAGATAGCCCAATGACAGAACTGTGCAAAACACTTTTTATTTTTTTATGTTTTTGCAGTTTTATATTGTTGGACCTGTCAGCCCTAGGGTGGTCTCCCCTTCCATTTTTGTATCGTGCCTCATTTTTTCCACCCTCATTTTTATGTTGGACTAGGTCTCCGGGCGCCTTTTCATTGCCAATCAGTGTTAAGGTGCAGGTGCTCCCTTCTCCCAAGATGGCTGCCACAGGCCCCTGCTACTGCAGAGTGGTCTTTCATAGTAGCACCCTAGCTGCCAGGAGCTGGCTGGAACCCCACAACAATGTTGCGACTCCAGCCCGCCTTTTTTGTCCCATAGGTAGAGTGGGGAAGCTCCTGGAATGTGCTGGAACCTTCTAGAAGGGAGGTGTGGTTTTTCTTTTGCCGCCTTGGCCAGAGGTCACCTGACCTAGGGCTACTTAAGTGAGGGAGGGAACTTTTTGTGGTGAGTTGGACATTGGGGTGAAGCAGAGCTGGAATAATCCACCAGGAGTGTAGGCGGTAGGGCCTAGCCAGGGACTTATGCCTCTGAGAGTGACAGGATTTAGGTGCTGCCTCTTAAGTGAGTGAGGGACCCTGTGAAACCCACTGATCTTGCCCAGCAGTAGGAGGACCCAGAGACTCTCTGCCCAGCCTGACTAGGAAGGATCTAGTCGCCCTCTCCATCCCTACCCCCCTGTAACAGAACCCCTGTAAGGGCGCCAGATACATCTGCGCCAACAAGCCTTTATCTAACATCTGAGAACAGAACTTATATACCAAGCACTGAGACTGCGTGTCCAGACTGACCCCTGAAGCCGTATGCAAAGCAGATTGAAGAGCCACCGGGGATCGACCAGGTATTAGCGCTGTGACCCCTGCGCTCCCTGACCTGGCCTGGGACCCCCGGCAGCGTGCTCCGCTGAGCGCGGAGTCCCCAACCTTAACTTGAGCCCCCCCCTGTGACGTGGAAGCCAGCGCGCTCACCGCCGCGGCCCGGAGGCCGGAAGAAGTGTCCTGCAGAGTGGCGAGGCCCGTGAGAAGCCCGGGGCCCCGCCTCTGCCGTCGCAGCTGTGAGAGAAGGTGCGAGAGGCCTGGGGCCGAGTTTCCCCCATCGTCGCTGGAGCAAACGCTGGCTGACGCCGAGAACGAGGTAAGCCCGGAGGCTGGGATTGCCCCTGGTGCACCCCCTACTGGTCGGGAACCGCACCGCACCCTCAGCCCGGGTCCCCTCTCCGTGGGAGTTCCACCACTGCCAGCGCGACGGAGACACCCCGCCGAGGGATCCTCTCATTGTGCCCCCGTGACTGCTCTGAAGCGAGGTGCCCTACGAACTGCACCGGAGCCGAGAGACTCGCTCCTCCCGTCCCGGGCGCTTCCCGCTAAAAGCTCCGTGAGGCGCATTGACTGTCCTACCCCACATTGAAGTACTCAGCGCCCACGATTACGAGTAGCGCTCTGTTATTCATGTGCCATATTGAAGTGCTACGTGTTGGTGATTACGAGTAGCGCTCTGTTATCCATGTGCCATATTGAAGTGCTACGTGTTGGTGATTACGAGTAGCGCTCTGTTATTCATGTGCCATATTGAAGTGCTACGTGTCGGTGATTACGAGTAGCGCTCTGTTATTCGTGTTCCATATTGAAGTACCACGTGCTATTGATTACGAGTAGCGCACTGTTATTCACACCCATGTTGAAGTGCTACTTGCTATTGATTACGAGTAGCGCGCTGTTATTCATGTTCCATAATGAAATGCTAAATGACATCTATTACGAGTAGCTCTATGCTAGATGCCCTGTTCTGAGGTCGTCACCAGTTAGCGCGCCTAGCGCCATCGTCACCTCCCTAAGGCGCTACAGGAAAGTGAAGCGCGCGTGTACCTCTAGGTGAAGGGTAATTGTACCTCAGGCAGTAATGAAATATAATGAATGTCATTTGTGGTATTACCAGCTTATGAAATGTACTGCTACCTCATGAACTGCTTCTAACGTGATCTGCTTGGATAAACTTGAGTATTTACTTACCTCCTACCGTGTGGCGTCACTTATTGTGTGTGTTCCTTGTCCCATGTGAGGTGCGTGTTGTATGGTTGCTTTACACACAGACCTTTGGTGGCCCGACCGCTCGTGTCACGTTACCGCCCCATAGGGCCTGGAGACCCCAGGTCCTACATTTGTTGGCGAGCGGTGGGATCCTTAGGACCTGTGACCATACAGCACCCTTCCGTGAGGCGGAGGGCGCCACAATTAAACGCCTAATTGTTCCAGAGCTCTGAAACCATTGATTGCTGCATTTTTATTTCCACTGTCCAGGTTGAGAGTACAGGAAGCCTGGTTAGCTGAGAACTGTTACCTATACCCTAGGAAATTTTCTCCTTAGTGTCTAGGTCCCCACCTGCCAGAATGGAATTCCGGTTAGCTGACCTCGAGGGGTACTCAGTGAAGCAACTAAGGGAGTTCGGGCAGGGGATGGGGGTGCCTGGGGTACGGAAGGCTAAAGGACCGGAATTCCGCACCGCCATTAGGGCATGGGTAGAAGCCCACCCAGAAGGGAGAGGGGATGAGGGACAGGAGGCACCAGAGGCACCTCAGGAGGAGAGCGCCCAAGAAGTGATCGACATATTGAATGTAGATGTGTCTGAAAATGTGCCCCCAGGGAGACGTTCTAGGACAGGGTCGAGGAGAAGCGCGCCCCCAGAGGACTACGAGGACAGGAGGGAAGAGAGGCAGTTAAGGTGGGAGCTGGCCAAGTTAGAACAAGAGAAAGAAAGGGAATTGGCCAGAGTGGAACAGGAAAGAGAAAATAGGAGATGGTCAATGGAGGAGAAGAAGTTTGCGCACGAGCTTCAGCTAAAAGAGCTCTCCAATTGAACGCGTCCAATAAGGACAATGGTGGCAGCATACCTAAGGAACGTCAAGAGTCAAAGTTCTACCTACCTAAAGAGGTAATTGCCAATTACACAGTGGGGGACGACATCATGAAATGGTTGGAGGCATACGAGGTAGCCTTGACGGCCCATGGGGTACCCGAGAGTAATTGGGGAGGTGGTTTATACCGGTATATACCTCCCAATGTTAGGGACACCCTGTTATATTTGGCCAAGGTTGATCAGGTAAGGTATGCCCCCATGAAAGAGGCCTTGTTAAAAAAGTTTGGTCTCAACCCCAAGAGGTACAGGCAAAAGTTTTGTGGCAGCAATAAGCTGTCCACACAGACATGGGTAGATTTTTTCGACTATGCGTGGAAGGCACTAGATGGTTGGGTGCGTGGCAGCAAGGTGCAGGACTACCAAGGGTTGTACGATCTTTTTTTTAAGGGAGCACCTCTTGGATAAGAGCTTTCCGGAGCTGCGCCAACATCTGGTGGACCGCAAGTTGATGGATCCCCGTGAGCTTGCGGAGGAGGCAGATATTTGATGAGCACCCGGGTGTCTCACAAGGGCCCCGGGGGAGATGGCTCGAAAGGCGGACAGGGTTTCCCCCAGAAGAAAGAGGGGGGAGATAAAAAGGTAGAGTTCTCGAAAGGTCCCCAAAATAAGTTTGGGAAGGGAGTAGGAACCCCACCCCTGTCCAATTCCACAAGACCCACTTACCCTGACAGGAGTCAGCAGCCTAGGATTGTGCGGTGCTACGAGTGTGGGGAGATTGGACACTACAGGGGAGATCCCAAGTGTCGCAAGCGACCACCAGCCCCAACGGGCGGGAAAAGTCCCGGGGTGAGTAGTACAGCGCTTGGGGTGGAGCTGCCCTTAGATAGGGAAGGGGAGTGGACAGGCCTGACGCTGGTTTCACTCGGGGATAGAGAAGTGGTCCCCGTAGTGTCCCTGCCCCCGAACACTGCTAAATATCAGAAGAGGGTGAGAATTAATGGGGAGGAGGTGGAAGCTCTGAGGGACACAGGGGCCAGCATGACCACTGTTGTGCGGCGGCTGGTGTCCCCAGACCAAGTAGTCCCCGAGGAGTTCCATCCGGCCGTATTGGCTGACGGCAGTATGAGTCACTATCCAGTGGCTCGTGTTCCATTTGAGTAGGGAGGAGTCAGAGGCCTGCTGAGAGTTGCTGTGAGCCCTGCCTTGCCTGTGGGGTGTTTGCTAGAGAATGACCTGGAGCACACCAAGTGGAAAGATGTCGAGTTTCACGCTCACACCGAAATGCTGGGATTACCAGGGTGGACTTGCATCAGCACGCGGTCCATGGCTGCCCGGCATGGAACTCACCCTGGGTTGGAGCCTGGAATCATGGCCCAACCCGAAGCCCAACGTGGAAAGAAGAAGGTGGTAGAGGACATGCCCCGTGAGATGGATGGGGAAGCCGCAGAGGTGCCCCCGGAGTCCGCAGAGGTAGATGTCGTTCCTGTGGAGGACTTTCCGACCCTTGCTGACTGGCATGTGGAAGGAGGGCCTACCCGGGAAGAATTTTGTCAGGCACAAAGGGCGTGCCCCACTCTTGAAGGCATGAGGCGGCAGGCCGATGCCCAAGTGGCCAGTCAGGAACTGGGAGGTTATCACGTGTATTGGGAGGATGGTCTCCTATACAGTGAGCCCAGGGTGCCGGTAAATGGATCTTCAAGGGCCATAGTGGTCCCCCAATGCTACCGGGCCTTTTTGCTGGAGTTAGCGCATGAGATACCCTTAGCCGGACACCTGGGTCAGGACAAAACCTTTGCACGGTTGGTCCCCCATTTTTATTGGCCCAGGATGAGGATTGCATCAGACACCTTTTGCAAGACCTGCAAGTCTTGTCAGGCTAGTGGCAAGACTGGGACGAAGTTGAAGGTCCCGTTGGAACCGCTCCCCGTGGTCGGGAGCCCTTTTGAGAGGGTCGGTATCGATATTGTTGGGCCATTGGACCCTCCGACCGCAGCGGGACACCGGTTCATCTTGGTTTTGGTGGACCACGCCACAAGGTACCCAGAGGCTATTCCTCTGAGGACCATCACTGCACTGGTGGTGGCGCGGGCACTGTTGGGGATTTTTACCCGAGTGGGATTCCCCAAGGTCATGGTGTCGGACCGGGGCACCAATTTCATGTCGGCTTACATGCAGGCCATGTGGAAGGAGTGTGGGGTGACCTACCGGTTCTCCACTCCTTACCATCCCCAGACGAACGGACTTGTAGAGCGCTTCAATAAGACATTGAAGGGGACGATCCGAAGCCTACCAGAGGGCTTGAGGCGTAAATGGGACGTCCTCCTCCCCTGCTTGTTATTCTCCTATCGGGAGGTACCGCAGAAGGGAGTCGGGTTCAGCCCGTTTGAATTGCTCTATAGCCATCCCGTTAGGGGTCCCCTCAGTTTAGTGAAAGAGGGATGGGAGAAGACTTCACAGAAGCTTCCCCGTGACATTGTCAGCTACATGCTGGCGTTCCGCAGCCAGATGGCCAAGCTGTGGAAGGCAGTCACAGAGAACCTGGAGGCTAGCCAGACCGTGATGAAGGAGTGGTATGACCGCAACGCTCGGACGGTCGAGTTAGACGTTGGACAGAAGGTGTGGGTTATGGAACCTGGGGAGCTTTGTGCCCTCCAGGACCGGTGGACTGGCCCGTTCGACATTGTGGAGCGGCGAGGCCAGACCACGTACTCTGTAGATGTGAAAACCCCCCGTCAGCCCCTCAGGGTGCTCCACGTCAACCGCTTGAAGCCGCACCATGAGAGATCAGAGCTTGCTCTCCTTATGGTGACGGATGGGAGCGAAGAGGAAGAGAGTGAAGCTCTTCCTGACCTTCTAGCGGTACAAGAAAAGGATGGTTCGGTGGAAGGTGTAGTCTTCTCCCCATCCTTGACCCCAGAGCAACAGAGGGACTGTCGCCATGTCCTGGGACAGTTCGCCTCGTTGTTCTCCCTCACGCCTGGAATCACTCATTTGTGTACCCATGATGTGGACACAGGGGACAGCCCCCCGGTGAAGAACAAGTCTTACCGGCTCTCTGACCGAGTGAAGGATAGCATCCAGCGTGAGGTGGCAAAGATGCTGGAGCTGGGGGTGATAGAACCTTCCAGCAGGCCGTGGGCTAGTCCAGTGGTGTTGGTGCCGAAAGCGGCCCCACCGGGTACGACACCGGAGCTTCGGTTCTGTGTGGACTACCGGGGGTTGAACTCTGTCACGAAGACAGATGCTCACCCCATCCCACATGCAGACGAGCTGGTGGACCGGCTGGGAGCAGCCCGGTACCACAGCACCATTGACCTGACATCCGGATATTGGCAGATTGCCATGGCCGATGGAGCAAGCGAGAAGACAGTGTTCTCCACCCCCGAGGGCCACTAGCAGTTTCGAGTGATGCCCTTTGGGCTCAAGAATGCTCCGGCCACATTCCAGCGGTTAGTGAATCAGGTACAATCTGGCCTGGAGTCCTTCTCAGCGGCCTACCTGGATGACATAGCTGTCTTCAGTAGCTCCTGGGAGGACCATCTGCAACACCTCCAGGAGGTATTGCAGGCGCTGCAACGCGCTGGCTTAACAATCAAAGCCAGCAAGTGACAGATTGGACAGGGATCTGTCGTGTACCTGGTACACCTGGTGGGCGGAGGTAAGGTGCAACCCCTCCAGGCCAAAATCGAAACCATCTTGGCTTGGGAGCCCCCCAAGACCCAAACAGAGGTCCGAGCTTTCCTCGGCCTCACTGGGTATTACCGCCGGTTCGTCAAGGGATATGGTACCATCGTAGCCCCCTTGACGGAATTGACCTCAAAGAAGCAACCTCGCAAGGTCATATGGACAGCTGCATGCCAAGAAGCCTTTGACACGCTGAAACATGCGATGTGTACCGCTCCAGTACTAGCAACACCAGATTTCAGCAAGGAATTTATTGTACAGACAGATGCCTCAGAGCACGGCATGGGTGCGGTGCTCTCACAACTCAATGCCTAGGGCCAAGATCAACCAGTGGCCTTCATATCCAGAAGACTCCTCCCTCGGGAACGGCGATGGAGCACCATTGAGAGAGAAGCCTTCGCGGTGGTCTGGGCACTGAAGAAGTTGAGGCCATACCTCTTTGGCACTCACTTCCTTATTCAGACCGACCACCAGCCCCTTCGCTGGCTCATGCAGATGAGAGGCGAAAACCCCAAGTTGTTGAGGTGGTCCATTTCCCTACAGGGGATGGACTTTCTGGTGGAACATCGGCCCGGAGTGGACCACGCCAATGCTGACGGTCTCTCCAGGTTTTTCCGCCTTAGTGATGAGAACTCCCTAGAGGTTGGGTAGCTCTCCCCTCTTTCGGCTGGGGGGGACGCATGTTGGACCTGTCAGCCCTAGGGTGGTCTCCCCTTCCATTTTTGTATCGTGCCTCATTTTTTCCACCCTCATTTTTATGTTGGACTAGGTCTCCGGGCGCCTTTTCATTGCCAATCAGTGTAAAGGTGCAGGTGCTCCCTTCTCCCAAGATGGCTGCCACAGGCCCCTGCTACTGCAGAGTGGTCTTTCATAGTAGCACCCTAGCTGCCAGGAGCTGGCTGGAACCCCACAACAATGTTGCGACTCCAGCCCGCCTTTTTTGTCCCATAGGTAGAGTGGGGAAGCTCCTGGAATGTGCTGGAACCTTCTAGAAGGGAGGTGTGGTTTTTCTTTTGCCGCCTTGGCCAGAGGTCACCTGACCTAGGGCTACTTAAGTGAGGAAGGGAACTTTTTGTGGTGAGTTGGCCATTGGGGTGAAGCAGAGCTGGAAGAATCCACCAGGAGTGTAGGCGGTAGGGCCTAGCCAGGGACTTATGCCTCTGAGAGTGACAGGATTTAGGTGCTGCCTCTTAAGTGAGTGAGGGACCCTGTGAAACCCACTGATCTTGCCCAGCAGTAGGAGGACCCAGAGACTCTCTGCCCAGCCTGACTAGGAAGGATCTAGTCGCCCTCTCCATCCCTACCCCCCTGTAACAGAACCCCTGTAAGGGCGCCAGATACATCTGCGCCAACAAGCCTTTATCTAACATCTGAGAACAGAACTTATATACCAAGCACTGAGACTGCGTGTCCAGACTGACCCCTGAAGCCATATGCAAAGCAGATTGAAGAGCCACCGGGGATCGACCAGGTATTAGCGCTGTGACCCCTGCGCTCCCTGACCTGGCCTAGGAGCCCCGGCAGCGTGCTCCGCTGAGCGCGGAGTCCCCAACCCTAACTTGAGCCCCCCCTGTGACGTGGAAGCCAGCGCGCTCACCGCCGCGGCCCGGAGGCCGGAAGAAGTGCCCTGCAGAGTGGCAAAGCCCATGAGAAGCCCGGGGCCCCGCCACTGCCGTCGCAGCTGAGAGAGAAGGTGCGCGAGGCCTGGGGCCGAGTTTCCCCCATCGTCGCTGGAGCGGACGCCGGCTGACGCCGAGAACGAGGTAAGCCCGGAGGCTGGGATTGCCCCTGGTGCGCCCCCTACTGGTCGGGAACCGCACCGTACCCTCAGCCCGGGTCCCCTCTCCGTGGGAGTTCCCCCCCTGCCAGCGCGACGGAGAGACCCCGCCGAGGGATCCTCTCCTTGTGCCCCCGTGACCGATCTGAAGCGAGGTGCCCTACGAACTGCACCGGAGCCGAGAGACTCGCTCCTCCCGTCCCGGGCACTTCCCGCTAAAAGCTCCTTGAGGCGCATTGACTGTCCTACCCCACATTGAAGTACTCAGAGCCCACGATTACGAGTAGCGCTCTGTTATTCATGTGCCATATTGAAATGCTACGTGTTGGTGATTACGAGTAGCGCTCTGTTATCCATGTGCCATATTGAAGTGCTACGTGTTGGTGATTACGAGTAGCGCTCTGTTATTCATGTGCCATATTGAAGTGCTACGTGTTGGTGATTACGAGTAGCGCTCTGTTATTCATGTTCCATATTGAAGTACCACGTGCTATTGATTACGAGTAGCGCGCTGTTATTCACGCCCATGTTGAAGTGCTACGTGCTATTGATTACGAGTAGAACGCTGTTATTCATGTTCCATAATGAAATGCTAAATGACATCTATTACGAGTAGCTCTATGCTAGATGCCCCGTTCTGAGGTCGTCACCAGTTAGCACGCCTAGCACCATCGTCACCTCCCTAAGGCGCTACAGGAAAGTGAAGCGCGCGTGTACCTCTAGGTGAAGGGTAATTGTACCTCAGGCAGTACTGAAATATAATGAATGTCATTTATGGTATTACCAGCTTATGAAATGTACTGCTACCTCATGAACTGCTTCTAACGTGATCTGCTTGGATAAACTTGAGTATTTACTGAACTCCTACCGTGTGGCGTCACTTATTGTGTGTGTTCCTTGTCCCATGTGAGGTGCGTGTTGTATGGTTGCTTTACACACAGACCTTTGGTGGCCCGACCGCTCGTGTCACGTTACCGCCCCATAGGGCCTGGAGACCCCAGGTCCTACATTTGTTGGCGAGCGGTGGGATCCTTAGGACCTGTGACCATACAGCACCCTTCCGTGAGGCGGAGGGCGCCACAATTAAACGCCTAATTGTTCCAGAGCTCTGAAACCATTGATTGCTGCATTTTTATTTCCACTGTCCAGGTTGAGAGTACAGGAAGCCTGGTTAGCTGAGAACTGTTACCTATACCCTAGGAAATTTTCTCCTTAGTGTCTAGCTCCCCACCTGCCAGAATGGAATTCCGGTTAGCTGACCTCGAGGGGTACTCAGTGAAGCAACTAAGGGAGTTCGGGCAGGGGATGGGGGTGCCTGGGGTACGGAAGGCTAAAGGACCGGAACTCCGCACCGCCATTAGGGCATGGGTAGAAGCCCACCCAGAAGGGAGAGGGGATGAGGGACAGGAGGCACCAGAGGCACCTCAGGAGGAGAGCGCCCAAGAAGTGATCGACATATTGAATGTAGATGTGTCTGAAAATGTGCCCCCAGGGAGACGTTCTAGGACAGGGTCGAGGAGAAGCGCGCCCCCAGAGGACTACGAGGACAGGAGGGAAGAGAGGCAGTTAAGGAGGGAGCTGGCCAAGTTAGAACAAGAGAAAGAAAGGGAATTGGCCAGAGTGGAACAGGAAAGAGAAAATAGGAGATGGGCAATGGAGGAGAAGAAGTTTGCGCACGAGCTTCAGCTAAAAGAGCTCTCCAATTGAACGCGTCCAATAAGGACAATGGTGGCAGCATACCTAAGGAACCTCAAGAGTCAAAGTTCTACCTACCTAAAGAGGTAATTGCCAATTACACAGTGGGGGACGACATCATGAAATGGTTGGAGGCATACGAGGTAGCCTTGACGGCCCATGGGGTACCCGAGAGTAATTGGGGAGGTGGTTTATACCGGTATATACCTCCCAATGTTAGCGACACCCTGTTATATTTGGCCAAGGCGGATCAGGTAAGGTATGCCCCCATGAAAGAGGCCTTGTTAAAAAAGTTTGGTCTCAACCCCGAGAGGTACAGGCAAAAGTTTTGTGGCAGCCACAAGCTGTCCACACAGACATGTGTAGATTTTTTCGACTATGCGAGGAAGGCACTAGATGGTTGGGTGCGTGGCAGCAAGGTGCAGGACTACCAAGGGTTGTACGATCTTTTTTTTAAGGGAGCACCTCTTGGATAAGAGCTTTCCGGAGCTGCGCCAACATCTGGTGGACCGCAAGTTGATGGATCCCCGTGAGCTTGCGGAGGAGGCAGATATTTGGGTGAGCACCCGGGTGTCTCACAAGGGCCCCGGGGGAGATGGCTCGAAAGGCGGACAGGGTTTCCCCCAGAAGAAAGAGGGGGGAGATAAAAAGGTGGAGTTCTCGAAAGGTCCCCAAAATAAGTTTGGGAAGGGAGTAGGAACCCCACCCCTGTCCAATTCCACAAGACCCACTTACCCTGACAGGAGTCAGCAGCCTAGGATTGTGCGGCGCTACGAGTGTGGGGAGATTGGACACTACAGGGGAGATCCCAAGTGTCGCAAGCGACCACCAGCCCCAACGGGCGGGAAAAGTCCCGGGGTGAGTAGTACAGCGCTTGGGGTGGAGCTGCCCTTAGATAGGGAAGGGGAGTGGACAGGCCTGACGCTGGTTTCACTCGGGGATAGAGAAGTGGTCCCCGTAGTGTCCCTGCCCCCGAACACTGCTAAATATCAGCAGGGGGTGAGAATTAATGGGGAGGAGGTGGAAGCTCTGAGGGACACAGGGGCCAGCATGACCACTGTCGTGCGGCGGCTGGTGTCCCCAGACCAAGTAGTCCCCGAGGAGTTCCATCCGGCCGTATTGGCTGATGGCAGTATGAGTCACTATCCAGTGGCTCGTGTTCCATTTGAGTAGGGAGGAGTCAGAGGCCTGCTGAGAGTTGCTGTGAGCCCTGCCTTGCCTGTGGGGTGTTTGCTAGGGAACGACCTGGAGCACACCAAGTGGAAAGATGTCGAGTTTCACGCTCACACCGAAATGCTGGGATTACCAGGGTGGACTTGTGTCAGCACGCGGGCCATGGCTGCCCAGCATGGAACTCACCCTGGGTTGGAGATGGAATCATGGCCCAACCCGAAGCCCAACGTGGAAAGAAGAAGGTGGTAGAGGACATGCCCCGTGAGATGGATGGGGAGGCCGCAGAGGTGCCCCCGGAGTCCGCGGAGGTAGATGTCGTTCCTGTGGAGTACTTGCCGACCCTTGCTGACTGGCATGTGGAAGGAGGGTCTACCCGGGAAGAATTTTTTCAGGCACAAAGGGCATGCCCCACTCTTGAAGGCATGCGGCGGCAGGCCGAAGCCCAAGTGGCCAGTCAGGAACTGGGAGGTTATCACGTGTATTGGGAGGCCATAGTGGTCCCCCAATGCTACCGGGCCTTTCTGCTGGAGTTAGCGCACGAGATACCCTTAGCCGGACACCTGGGTCAGGACAAAACCTTTGCACGGTTGGTCCCCCATTTTTATTGGCCCAGGATGAGGATTGCATCAGACACCTTTTGCAAGACCTGCAAGTCTTGTCAGGCTAGTGGCAAGACTGGGACGAAGTTGAAGGTCCCGTTGGAACCGCTCCCCGTGTTCGGGACCCCTTTTGAGAGGGTCGGTATCGATATTGTTGGGCCATTGGACCCTCCGACCGCAGCGGGACACCGGTTCATCTTGGTTTTGGTGGACCACGCCACAAGGTACCCAGAGGCTATTCCTCTGAGGACCATCACTGCACCGGTGGTGGCGCGGGCACTGTTGGGGATTTTTACCCGAGTGGGATTCCCCAAGGTCGTGGTGTCGGACCGGGGCACCAATTTCATGTCGGCCTACATGCAGGCCATGTGGAAGGAGTGTGGGGTGACCTACCGGTTCTCCACTCCTTACCATCCCCAGACGAACGGACTTGTAGAGCGGCTTCAATAAGACATTGAAGGGGATGATCCGAAGCCTACCAGAGGGCTTGAGGCGTAAATGGGACGTCCTCCTCCCCTGCTTGTTATTCTCCTATCGGGATGTACCGCAGAAGGGAGTCGGGTTCAGCCCGTTTGAATTGCTCTATAGCCATCCCGTTAGGGGTCCCCTCAGTTTAGTGAAAGAGGGGTGGGAGAAGACTTCACAGAAGCTTCCCCGTGACATTGTCAGCTACATGCTGGCGTTCCGCAGCCAGATGGCCAAGCTGTGGAAGGCAGTCACAGAGAACCTGGAGGCTAGCCAGACCGTGATGAAGGAGTGGTATGACCGCAACGCTCGGACGATCGAGTTAGACGTTGGACAGAAGGTGTGGGTTATGGAACCTGGGGAGCTTTGTGCCCTCCAGGACCGGTGGACTGGCCCGTTCGAAATTGTGGAGCGGCGAGGCCAGACCACGTACGTTGTAGATGTGAAAACCCTCCGTCAGCCCCTCAGGGTGCTCCACGTCACCCGCCTGAAGCCGCACCATGAGAGATCAGAGCTTGCTCTCCTTATGGTGACGGATGGGAGCGAAGAGGAAGAGAGTGAAGCTCTTCCTGACCTTCTAGCGGTACAAGAAAAGGATGGTTCGGTGGAAGGTGTAGTCCTCTCCCCATCCTTGACCCCAGAGCAACAGAGGGAGTGTCGCCATGTCCTGGGACAGTTCGCCTCGTTGTTCTCCCTCACGCCTGGAATCACTCATTTGTGTACCCATGATGTGGACACAGGGGACAGCCCCCCGGTGAAGAACAAGTCTTACCGGCTCTCTGACCGAGTGAAGGATAGCATCCAGCGTGAGGTGGCAAAGATGCTGGAGCTGGGGGTGATAGAACCTTCCAGCAGCCCGTGGGCTAGTCCAGTGGTGTTGGTGCCGAAAGCGGCCCCACCGGGTACGACACCGGAGCTTCGGTTCTGTGTGGACTACCGGGGGTTGAACTCTGTCACGAAGACAGATGCTCACCCCATCCCACGTGCAGACGAGCTGGTGGACCGGCTGGGAGCAGCCCGGTACCACAGCACCATTGACCTGACATCCGGATATTGGCAGATTGCCATGGCCGATGGAGCAAGGGAGAAGACAGCGTTCTCCACCCCGAGGGCCACAAGCAGTTTCGAGTGATGCCCTTTGGGCTCAAGAATGCTCCGGCCACATTCCAGCGGTTAGTGAATCAGGTACTATCTGGCCTGGAGTCCTTCTCAGCGGCCTACCTGGATGACATAGCTGTCTTCAGTAGCTCCTGGGAGGACCATCTGCAACACCTCCAGGAGGTATTGCAGGCGCTGCAACGCGCTGGCTTAACAATCAAAGCTAGCAAGTGCCAGATTGGACAGGGATCTGTCGTGTACCTGGGACACCTGGTGGGCGGAGGTAAGGTGCAACCCCTCCAGGCCAAAATCGAAACCATCTTGGCTTGGGAGCCCCCCAAGACCCAAACAGAGGTCCGAGCTTTCCTCGGCCTCACTGGGTATTACCGTCGGTTCGTCAAGGGATATGGTACCATCGTAGCCCCCTTGACGGAATTGACCTCAAAGAATCAACCTCGCAAGGTCATATGGACAGCTGCATGCCAAGAAGCCTTTGACACCCTGAAACATGCGATGTGTACCGCTCCAGTACTAGCAACACCAGATTTCAGCAAGGAATTTATTGTACAGACAGATGCCTCAGAGCACGGCATAGGTGCGGTGCTCTCACAACTCAATGACGAGGGCCAAGATCAACCAGTGACCTTCATATCTAGTAGACTCCTCCCTCCGGAACGGCGATGGAGCACCATTGAGAGAGAAGCTTCCGCGGTGGTCTGGGCACTGAAGAAGTTGAGGCCATACCTCTTTGGCACTCACTTCCTTATTCAGACCGACCACCGGCCCCTTCGCTGGCTCATGCAGATGAGAGGCGAAAACCCCAAGTTGTTGAGGTGGTCCATTTCCCTACAGGGGATGGACTTTCGGGTGGAACATCGGCCCGGAGTGGACCACGTCAATGCTGACGGTCTCTCCAGGGTTTTCCACCTTAGTGATGAGAACTCCCTAGAGGTTGGGTAGCTCTCCCCTCTTTCGGCTGGGGGGGACGCATGTTGGACCTGTCAGCCCTAGGGTGGTCTCCCCTTCCATTTTTGTATCATGCCTCATTTTTTCCACCCTCATTTTTATGTTGGACTAGGTCTCCGGGCGCCTTTTCATTGCCAATCAGTGTTAAGGTGCAGGTGCTCCCTTCTCCCAAGTTGGCTGCCACAGGCCCCTGCTACTGCAGAGTGGTCTTTCATAGTAGCACCCTAGCTGCCAGGAGCTGGCTGGAACCACACAACAATGTTGCGACTCCAGCCCGCCTTTTTTGTCCCATAGGTAGAGTGGGGAAGCTCCTGGAATGTGCTGGAACCTTCAAGAAGGGAGGTGTGGTTTTTCTTTTGCCGCCTTGGCCAGAGGTCACCTGACCTAGGGCTACTTAAGTGAGGGAGGGAACTTTTTGTGGTGAGTTGGCCATTGGGGTGAAGCAGAGCTGGAAGAATCCACCAGGAGTGTAGGCGGTAGGGCCTAGCCAGGGACTTATGCGTCTGAGAGTGACAGGATTTAGGTGCTGCCTCTTAAGTGAGTGAGGGACCCTGTGAAACCCACTGATCTTGCCCAGCAGTAGGAGGAGCCAGAGAAACTCTGCCCAGCCTGACTAGGAAGGATCTAGTCGCCCTCTCCATCCCTACCCCCCTGTAACAGAACCCCTGTAAGGGCGCCAGATACATCTGCGCCAACAAGCCTTTATCTAACATCTGAGAACAGAACTTATATACCAAGCGCTGAGACTGCGTGTCCAGACTGACCCCTGAAGCCTTATGCAAAGCAGATTGAAGAGCCACCGGGGATCGACCAGGTATTAGCGCTGTGACCCCTGCGCTCCCTGACCTGGCCTGGGACCCCCGGCATTGTGCTCCGCTGAGCGCAGAGTCCCCAACCTTAACTTGAGCCCCCCCTGTGACGTGGAAGCCAGCGCGCTCACCGCCGCGGCCCGGAGGCCGGAAGAAGTGCCCTGCAGATTGGCGAGGCCCGTGAGAAGCCCGGGGCCCCGCCGCTGCCGTCGCAGCTGAGAGAGAAGGTGCGCGAGGCCTGGGGCCGAGTTTCCTCCATCGTCGCTGGAGCGGACGCCGGCTGACGCCGAGAACGAGGTAAGCCCGGAGGCTGGGATTGCCCCTGGTGCGCCCCCTACTGGTCGGGAACCGCACCGCACCCTCAGCCCGGGTCCCCTCTCCGTGGGAGTTCCCCCCCTGCCAGCGCGACGGAGAGACCCCGCCGAGGGATCCTCTCCTTGTGCCCCCGTGACTGCTCTGAAGCGAGGTGCCCTACGAACTGCACCGGAGCCGAGAGACTCGCTCCTCCCGTCCCGGGCACTTCCCGCTAAAAGCTCCGTGAGGCGCATTGACTGTCCTACCCCACATTGAAGTACTCAGAGCCCACGATTACGAGTAGCGCTCTGTTATTCATGTGCCATATTGAAGTGCTACGTGTTGGTGATTACGAGTAGCGCTCTGTTATCCATGTGCCATATTGAAGTGCTACGTGTTGGTGATTACGAGTAGCGCTCTGTTATTCATGTGCCATATTGAAGTGCTACGTGTTGGTGATTACGAGTAGTGCTCTGTTATTCATGTTCCATATTGAAGTACCACGTGCTATTGATTACGAGTAGCGCGCTGTTATTCACGCCCATGTTGAAGTGCTACGTGCTATTGATTACGAGTAGCGCGCTGTTATTCATGTTCCATAATGAAATGCTAAATGACATCTATTACGAGTAGCTCTATGCTAGATGCCCCGTTCTGAGGTCGTCACCAGTTAGCGCGCCTAGCGCCATCGTCACCTCCCTAAGGCGCTACAGGAAAGTGAAGCGCGCGTGTACCTCTAGGTGAAGGGTAATTGTACCTCAGGCAGTACTGAAATATAATGAATGTCATTTGTGGTATTACCAGCTTATGAAATGTACTGCTACCTCATGAACTGCTTCTAACGTGATCTGCTTGGATAAACTTGAGTATTTACTTAACTCCTACCGTGTGGCGTCACTTATTGTGTGTGTTCCTTGTCCCATGTGAGGTGCGTGTTGTATGGTTGCTTTACACACAGACCTTTGGTGGCCCGACCGCTCGTGTCACGTTACCGCCCCATAGGGCCTGGAGACCCCAGGTCCTACATTTGTTGGCGAGCGGTGGGATCCTTAGGACCTGTGACCATACAGAACCCTTCCGTGAGGCGGAGGGCGCCACAATTAAACGCCTAATTGTTCCAGAGCTCTGAAACCATTGATTGCTGCATTTTTATTTCCACTGTCCAGGTTGAGAGTACAGGAAGCCTGGTTAGCTGAGAACTGTTACCTATACCCTAGGAAATTTTCTCCTTAGTGTCTAGGTCCCCACCTGCCAGAATGGAATTCCGGTTAGCTGACCTCGAGGTGTTCTCAGTGAAGCAACTAAGGGAGTTCGGGCAGGGGATGGGGGTGCCTGGGGTACGGAAGGCTAAAGGACCGGAACTCCGCACCGCCATTAGGGCATGGGTAGAAGCCCACCCAGAAGGGAGAGGGGATGAGGGACAGGAGGCACCAGAGGCACCTCAGGAGGAGAGCGCCCAAGAAGTGACCGACATATTGAATGTAGATGTGTCTGAAAATGTGCCCCCAGGGAGACGTTCTAGGACAGGGTCGAGGAGAAGCGCGCCCCCAGAGGACTACGAGGACAGGAGGGAAGAGAGGCAGTTAAGGTGGGAGCTGGCCAAGTTAAAACAAGAGAAAGAAAGGGAATTGGCCAGAGTGGAACAGGAAAGAGAAAATAGGAGATGGGCAATGGAGGAGAAGAAGTTTGCGCACGAGCTTCAGCTAAAAGAGCTCTCCAATTGAACGCGTCCAATAAGGACAATGGTGGCAGCATACCTAAGGAACCTCAAGAGTCAAAGTTCTACCTACCTAAAGAGGTAATTGCCAATTACACAGTGGGGGACGACATCATGAAATGGTTGGAGGCATACGAGGTAGCCTTGACGGCCCATGGGGTGCCCGAGAGTAATTGGGGAGGTGGTTTATACCGGTATATACCTCCCAATGTTAGGGACACCCTGTTATATTTGGCCATGGCGGATCAGGTAAGGTATGCCCCCATGAAAGAGGCCTTGTTAAAAAAGTTTGGTCTCAACCCCGAGAGGTACAGGCAAAAGTTTCGTGGCAGCCATAAGCTGTCCACACAGACATGGGTAGATTTTTCCGACTATGCGAGGAAGGCACTAGATGGTTGGGTGCGTGGCAGCAAGGTGCAGGACTACCAAGGGTTGTACGATCTTTTTTTTAAGGGAGCACCTCTTGGATAAGAGCTTTCCGGAGCTGCGCCAACATCTGGTGGACCGCAAGTTGATGGATCCCCGTGAGCTTGCGGAGGAGGCAGATATTTGGGTGAGCACCCGGGTGTCTCACAAGGGCCCCGGGGGAGATGGCTCGAAAGGCGGACAGGGTTTCCCCCAGAAGAAAGAGGGGGGAGATAAAAAGGTGGAGTTCTCGAAAGGTCCCCAAAATAAGTTTGGGAAGGGAGTAGGAACCCCACCCCTGTCCAATTCCACAAGACCCACTTACCCTGACAGGAGTCAGCAGCCTAGGATTGTGCGGTGCTATGAGTGTGGGGAGATTGGACACTACAGGGGAGATCCCAAGTGTCGCAAGCGACCACCAGCCCCAACGGGCGGGAAAAGTCCCGGGGTGAGTAGTACAGCACTTGGGGTGGAGCTGCCCTTAGATAGGGAAGGGGAGTGGACAGGCCTGACGCTGGTTTCACTCGGGGATAGAGAAGTGGTCCCCGTAGTGTCCCTGCCCCCGAACACTGCTAAATATCAGCAGAGGGTGAGAATTAATGGGGAGGAGGTGGAAGCTCTGAGGGACACAGGGGCCAGCATGACCACTGTCGTGCGGCGGCTGGTGTCCCCAGACCAAGTAGTCCCCGAGGAGTTCCATCCGGCCGTATTGGCTGGCGGCAGTATGAGTCACTATCCAGTGGCTCGTGTTCCATTTGAGTGGGGAGGAGTCAGAGGCCTGCTGAGAGTTGCTGTGAGCCCTGCCTTGCCTGTGGGGTGTTTGCTAGGGAACGACCTGGAGCACACTAAGTGGAAAGATGTCGAGTTTCACGCTCACACCGAAATGCTGGGATTACCAGGGTGGACTTGCGTCAGCACGCGGTCCATGGCTGCCCGGCATGGAACTCACCCTGGGTTGGAGCCTGGAATCATGGCCCAACCCGAAGCCCAACGTGGAAAGAAGAAGGTGGTAGAGGACATGCCCCGTGAGATGGATGGGGAGGCCGCAGAGGTGCCCCCGGAGTCCGCGGAGGTAGATGTCGTTCCTGTGGAGTACTTGCCGACCCTTGCTGACTGGCATGTGGAAGGAGGGCCTACCCAGGAAGAATTTTTTCAGGCACAAAGGGCGTGCCCCACTCTTGAAGGCATGCCGCGGCAGGCCCAAGCCCAAGTGGCCAGTCAGGAACTGGGAGGTTATCACGTGTATTGGGAGGATGGTCTCCTATACAGTGAGCCCAGGGTGCCGGTACATGGATCTTCAAGGGCCATAGTGGTCCCCCAATGCTACCGGGCCTTTCTGCTGGAGTTAGCGCACGAGATACCCTTAGCCGGACACCTGGGTCAGGACAAAACCTTTGCACGGTTGGTCCCCCATTTTTATTGGCCCAGGATGAGGATTGCATCAGACACCTTTTGCAAGACCTGCAAGTCTTGTCAGGCTAGTGGCAAGACTGGGACGAAGTTGAAGGTCCCGTTGGAACCGCTCCCCATGGTCGGGACCCCTTTTGAGAGGGTCGGTATCGATATTGTTGGGCCATTGGACCCTCCGACCGCAGCGGGACACTGGTTCATCTTGGTTTTGGTGGACCACGCCACAAGGTACCCAGAGGCTATTCCTCTGAGGACCATCACTGCACCGGTGGTGGCGCGGGCACTGTTGGGGATTTTTACCCGAGTGGGATTCCCCAAGGTCGTGGTGTCGGACCGGGGCACCAATTTCATGTCGGCCTACATGCAGGCCATGTGGAAGGAGTGTGGGGTGACCTACCGGTTCTCCACTCCTTACCATCCCCAGACGAACGGACTTGTAGAGCGCTTCAATAAGACATTGAAGGGGATGATCCGAAGCCTACCAGAGGGCTTGAGGCGTAAATGGGACGTCCTCCTCCCCTGCTTGTTATTCTCCTATCGGGAGGTACCGCAGAAGGGAGACGGGTTCAGCCCGTTTGAATTGCTCTATAGCCATCCCGTTAGGGGTCCCCTCAGTTTAGTGAAAGAGGGGTGGGAGAAGACTTCACAGAAGCTTCCCCGTGACATTGTCAGCTACATGCTGGCGTTCCGCAGCCAGATGGCCAAGCTGTGGAAGGCAGTCACAGAGAACCTGGAGGCTAGCCAGACCGTGATGAAGGAGTGGTATGACCGCAACGCTCGGACGGTCGAGTTAGACGTTGGACAGAAGGTGTGGGTTTTGGAACCTGGGGAGCTTTGTGCCCTCCAGGACCGGTGGACTGGCCCGTTCGACATTGTGGAGCGGCGAGGCCAGACCACGTACGTTGTAGATGTGAAAACCCCCTGTCAGCCCCTCAGGGTGCTCCACGTCAACCGCCTGAAGCCGCACCATGAGAGATCAGAGCTTGCTCTCCTTATGGTGACGGATGGGAGCGAAGAGGAAGAGAGTGAAGCTCTTCCTGACCTTCTAGCGGTACAAGAAAAGGATGGTTCGGTGCAAGGTGTAGTCCTCTCCCCATCCTTGACCCCAGAGCAACAGAGGGACTGTCGCCATGTCCTGGGACAGTTCACCTCGTTGTTCTCCCTCACGCCTGGAATCACTCATTTGTGTACCCATGATGTGGACACAGGGGACAGCCCCCCGGTGAAGAACAAGTCTTACCGGCTCTCTGACCGAGTGAAGGATAGCATCCAGCGTGAGGTGGCAAAGATGCTGGAGCTGGGGGTGATAGAACCTTCCAGCAGCCCGTGGGCTAGTCCAGTGGTGTTGGTGCCGAAAGCGGCCCCACCGGGTACGACACCGGAATTTCGGTTCTGTGTGGACTACCGGGGGTTGAACACTGTCACGAAGACAGATGCTCACCCCATCCCACGTGCAGACGAGCTGGTGGACCGGCTGGGAGCAGCCCGGTACCACAGCACCATTGACCTGATATCCGGATATTGGCAGATTGCCATGGCCGATGGAGCAAGGGAGAAGACAGCGTTCTCCACCCCCGAGGGCCACTAGCAGTTTCAAGTGATGCCCTTTGGGCTCAAGAATGCTCCGGCCACATTCCAGCGGTTAGTGAATCAGGTACTATCTGGCCTGGAGTCCTTCTCAGCGGCCTACCTGGATGACATAGCTGTCTTCAGTAGCTCCTGGGAGGACCATCTGCAACACCTCCAGGAGGTATTGCAGGCGCTGCAACGCGCTGGCTTAACAATCAAAGCCAGCAAGTGCCAGATTGGACAGGGATCTGTCGTGTACATGGGACACCTGGTGGGCGGAGGTAAGGTGCAACCCCTCCAGGCCAAAATCGAAACCATCTTGGCTTGGGAGCCCCCCAAGACCCAAACAGAGGTCCGAGCTTTCCTCGGCCTCACTGGGTATTACCGCCGGTTCGTCAAGGGATATGGTACCATCGTAGCCCCCTTGACGGAACTGACCTCAAAGAAGCAACCTCGCAAGGTCATATGGACAGCTGCATGCCAAGAAGCCTTTGACACGCTGAAACATGCGATGTGTACCGCTCCAGTACTAGCAACACCAGATTTCAGCAAGGAATTTATTGTACAGACAGATGCCTCAGAGCACGGCATGGGTGCGGTGCTCTCACAACTCAATGCCTAGGGCCAAGATCAACCAGTGGCCTTCATATCCAGAAGACTCCTCCCTCGGGAACGGCGATGGAGCACCATTGAGAGAGAAGCCTTCGCGGTGGTCTGGGCACTGAAGAAGTTGAGGCCATACCTCTTTGGCACTCACTTCCTTATTCAGACCGACCACCGGCCCCTTCGCTGGCTCATGCAGAGGAGAGGCGAAAACCCCAAGGTGTTGAGGTGGTCCATTTCCCTACAGGGGATGGACTTTCGGGTGGAACATCGGCCCGGAGTGGACCACGCCAATGCTGACGGTCTCTCCAGGTTTTTCCGCCTTAGTGATGAGAACTCCCTAGAGGTTGGGTAGCTCTCCCCTCTTTCGGCTGGGGGGGACGCATGTTGGACCTGTCAGCCCTAGGGTGGTCTCCCCTTCCATTTTTGTATCGTGCCTCATTTTTTCCACCCTCATTTTTATGTTGGACTAGGTCTCCGGGCGCCTTTTCATTGCCAATCAGTGTTAAGTTGCAGGTGCTCCCTTCTCCCAAGATGACTGCCACAGGCCCCTGCTACTGCAGAGTGGTCTTTCATAGTAGCACCCTAGCTGCCAGGAGCTGGCTGGAACCCCACAACAATGTTGCGACTCCAGCCCGCCTTTTTTGTCCCATAGGTAGAGTGGGGTAGCTCCTGGAATGTGCTGGAACCTTCTAGAAGGGAGGTGTGGTTTTTCTTTTGCCGCCTTGGCCAGAGGTCACCTGACCTAGGGCTACTTAAGTGAGGGAGGGAACTTTTTGTGGTGAGTTGGCCATTGGGGTCAAGCAGAGCTGAAAGAATCCACCAGGAGTGTAGGCGGTAGGGCCTAGCCAGGGACTTATGCCTCTGAGAGTGACAGGATTTAGGTGCTGCCTCTTAAGTGAGTGAGGGACCCTGTGAAACCCACTGATCTTGCCCAGCAGTAGGAGGACCCAGAGACTCTCTGCCCAGCCTGACTAGGAAGGATCTAGTCGCCCTCTCCATCCCTACCCCCCTGTAACAGAACCCCTGTAAGGGCGCCAGATACATCTGCGCCAACAAGCCTTTATCTACAATCTGAGAACAGAACTTATATACCAAGCAGATTGAAGAGCCACCGGGGATCGACCAGGTATTAGCGCTGTGACCCCTGCGCTCCCTGACCTGGCCTGGGACCCCCGGCAGCGTGCTCCGCTGAGCGCGGAGTCCCCAACCTTAACTTGAGCCCCCCCTGTGACGTGGAAGCCAGCGCGCTCACCGCCGCAGCCCGGAGGCCGGAAGAAGTGCCCTGCAGAGTGGCGAGGCCCGTGAGAAGCCCGGGGCCCCGCCGCTGCCGTCACAGCTGTGAGAGAAGGTGCGCGAGGCCTGGGGCCGAGTTTCCCCCATCGTCGCTGGAGCGGACCCCGGCTGACACCGAGAACGAGGTAAGCCCGGAGGCTGGGATTGCCCCTGGTGCACCCCCTACTGGTTGGGAACCGCACCGCACCCTCAGCCCGGGTCCCCTCTCCGTGGGAGTTCCCCCCCTGCCAGCGCGACGGAGAGACCCCGCCGAGGGATCCTCTCCTTGTGCCCCCGTGTCTGCTCTGAAGCGAGGTGCCCTACGAACTGCACCGGAGCCGAGAGACTCGCTCCTCCCGTCCCTGGCACTTCCCGCTAAAAGCTCCGTGAGGCGCATTGACTGTCCTACCCCACATTGAAGTACTCAGAGCCCACGATTACGAGTAGCGCTCTGTTATTCATGTGCCATATTGAAGTGCTACGTGTTGGTGATTACGAGTAGCGCTCTGTTATCCATGTGCCATATTGAAGTGCTACGTGTTGGTGATTACGAGTAGCGCTCTGTTATTCATGTGCCATAATGAAGTGCTACGTGTTGGTGATTACGAGTAGCGCTCTGTTATTCATGTTCCATTTTGAAGTACCACGTGCTATTGATTACGAGTAGCGCGCTGTTATTCACGCCCATGTTGAAGTGCTACGTGCTATTGATTACGAGTAGCGCACTGTTATTCATGTTCCATAATGAAATGCTAAATGACATCTATTACGAGTAGCTCTATGCTAGATGCCCCGTTCTGAGGTCGTCACCAGTTAGCGCGCCTAGCGCCATCGTCACCTCCCTAAGGCGCTACAGGAAAGTGAAGCGCGCGTGTACCTCTAGGTGAAGGGTAATTGTACCTCAGGCAGTACTGAAATATAATGAATGTCATTTGTGGTATTACCAGCTTATGAAATGTACTGCTACCTCATGAACTGCATCTAACGTGATCTGCTTGGATAAACTAGAGTATTTACTTAACTCCTACCGTGTGGCGTCACTTATTGTGTGTATTCCTTGTCCCATGTGAGGTGCGTGTTGTATGGTTGCTTTACACACAGACCTTTGGTGGCCCGACCGCTCGTGTCATGTTACCGCCCCATAGGGCCTGGAGACCCCAGGTCCTACATATATAATGCAGATTGGTCAGGTATTGGAGTGCTTTACAAGAGCATTGGTTACATCACACAAGGACAAATTCATTTTGGTTGTAGACATGGGGAGATTAAGTGATTTGACCAGAATCACAGAATGTCGAGCTGAAGCAGAAACTCTAACCTGGTTCCCCAGTTGCAAAGTCTGCAGCTTTCAAAGTAACACCTCATCCTCTCCCCTAAGTGCAACATTTAATCAAGTGGTCAAATGGATAAAAAAACATGAAACTCAGAAAATATGTCCTCATTTTAGTTTTTTAGAGCACTAACCATAATTTCGATGCAAATAAGACCCTCTCATCTATGTAATTTCTAAAGGAAATGCTCTAGGTATTACAGTTTTGATTACATCAAAATGACGTCAGGCATGCCACACTTTTGTAATAAATATAGAATGTTAGCAATCTAGTTGTTCATTAGGATACTGTTGAGAGGCAGAGGCCACGGGCACGGCCTCAGAAAAATGAAGGCAGGTAATTTGACCACACTGGGCAGGTAGGAAGGGCAGTGACAGCGCAACAGACTATGGAGGGCAGTGGAAAGGGGGACAGGAGCAACAAACCAACAATACAGGCAAAAGAGGCTGTGGCAGTATAATAGAACATTGTGGGCAGAAAGAAGAGGCAGTGGTAGTAAAACCATACATGCAAACAGACCAGATTCAGCCAGGAAATGCCCACGTTTTAAAGCCCAACTGGGCTTTATTTGATCCTTCTCCTGTCTACAATCTCCTCTTTTTCAATGTAAGTCACTGGGGAAAATCAATACCCCATTTTTTTTACAAAAATCTCCCTCTTACCAAGTTCAAAATATTAGCAAGTATGGTACATTGGATCATGGAAGGCAGGAGGAATTGAGGTAGGGACATGGACTTGGATAACAGAGGACAGGAGGGACATGAAGAGGTGCACCAAACTGACCTTACAGGGCAGGCATCAGGGTTTGCAGCAGCACAATACACCACACAGGGCATGCGGGACGGGAGTGCAGCAAAACAATCCATAGAAAGCAATAGGGAGGGGAGAGGACCATGCGCACAGACAACAGAGAACAGAGGGGAAAGAGGCAATGGCAGCTAGCTGACCATAATGGACAGACAGGAGAGAAAGCTGCAGTATAACAGACCATAAAGGGTAGGAGGGAGGGATCAGGGGTATTACAAGAGAAGAGAGAAGCCAGGAGGGAGGGAATAGGGGTCTGCACATGGAAAAGAGGGGGCAGGGGGCAAGGGGTCAGGGCAGGAGCAGCAAGCTGTCCATGGGGGTCAGGCAGGATGGGCACTAGAAGCAAGAAACACCATGGAGAGCAACAGTGAGACTATAATGGCATACACACAGACCTTGAAGGGAAGGTGGGAGGGGGTCAGGGGCAGCTAGCTGTCCAAACAGGGAAGGTGGGAGGGGCCAGGGCAGCACAGAAGATCAAGCATGGCAAGTGGGAGGGTTAGTGGCAGCACAATGGCCATGATAGGCAAGAAGGAGGGGGCAGGGGTATGCACAAAGGACCATGGAGAATAGAAGGGAGGAGTAGGAGCTGGGCACAGACAAGAGAGTTAAGGGGAAAGGGCCTCACAACAGACCACGCGAGGCAGGCAGGAGGAGCAGTTGCAACACAACAGACTAGGGAAGGCAGAAGGGTGTAGCAGCAAAATGGACCATGGAGGACAAGAGGAAGGGGATACAGGCATGGAATGTGGACAGGCAGGGTGAGGTGGAAGGGACAGGTTACAGTCATCTGACAATGCTAGGCAGGTGGGAGGGGAGTGGCAGCTCAACAGGACACTCAGAGCAGATAGGAGGGGCAGGTCCATGGAACATGGTGGGCAAAAAGGATGGAGCAGAGGCATGCACACAGACATCGGAGGACAGGGGGAAGGAGAGTAGGGGCAGCAAGCTAAGCACAAAGGCTAATCAAGAGGTCAATGATGGGGCATACAATTGGGCAATGGAGGACAGGAGGAGTGGGCTGGGACATCATGCTAAATGGAGGGCAGTGGCAGCACATCAGACCATGCATGGCAGGAGGGAGGAGGCTAGTACATGGATTCAGACAACAGAGGATAGGGAGGAGGCGGATGGGATGGTAAGCTAACTGTTCAGAGAAGGCAGGAAGGCCAGTGGCAGAACAACGGCCACACAGGGTTGTAATAAGGGAGCAGGGACATGAACTTGGACAATGGATGGCTAGGAAGAGAGGAGGCAGTCTCATAGCTTGAACAACTAACTATAACGGCCAAATTTCTCTGAAAGAAGCAAGTGCAGTGCAGAATGAAGCAACAGAGGTGCCAAAAGGAGCAAGAGGGTACACAAAGAAGGAAGAAAAACGCAGAAAAAGGCAAGAGAATTGCTGAAAGAAGCAACAGAGGAGTAGAAAGAAGCAAGAGAAGTGCAGAAAGAGACAAGTGAGATGCAGAAAGAAGCAAGATCAGTGCAGAAAGAACCAACAGAGGTGCAAAAAGAGGCAAGAGGGGTGCATAAAAAGGTAGGAGGGTGCAGAAAGAGGCAACAGAGGTACAGAAAGAGGCCAGAGGGGTGCAAAAAGCAGGAAGAGAAGTGCAGAAAGAGGCAAGAGAATTGCTGAAAGAAGCAACAGAGGGGTAGAAAGAAGCAACCGAAGTGCAGAAAGAGACAAGTAAGGTGCGTAAAGAACCAAGAGCAGTGCAGAAAGAACCAACAGAGGTGCAAAAAGAGGCAAGAGGGATGCAAAAAGAAGGAAGAGAAGTGCAGAAAGAGGCAAGCAAATTGCTGAGAGAAACAACAGAGGTGCAGAAAGAAGCAAGAGAAGTGCAGAAAGAGACAAGTGAGGTGCAGAAAGAAGCAAGAGCAGTGCAGAAAGAACCAACAGAGGTGCATGCAAAAAGAGGCAAGAGGTGTGCAGAAAAAGTTAGGGGGTGCACAAAGAGGCAAGCGAGGTACAGAAAGAAGCAGGAGGGGTGCCGAAAGAAGGAAAAAAAGTGCAGAAAGAAGTAACAGAAGTACTGAAAGAGGCATGAAAGGTGCAGAAAGAGGCAAGAGAGTTACACGAAGAGGAAGAGGGTTACATAAAGAGGCAACAGGGATGCAGAAAGAAGCAAGTGAGGTGCAGAAAGAGGCAAGAAAAGTGTAGAAAGAGGCAAGTGAGGTGCAGAAGGAAGCAAGAGAACTGCAGAAAGAGACAAGAGAGTTGCGGAAACAGGCAAAAGAGGTACAGAAAGGAGCAGGCAGAGGCAAGAGAGGTGGAAAACAGGTAAACGGGATGCAGAAAGAAACGGGGTGTAGGAATTTGCAGGAGAGGTGCAGATAGAAGCAACAGCAGTGCAAAAGAACCAACAAAGGTGCAAAAAGAGGCAAGTGAGGTGCAGAAGGAGGCAAGAGAACTACAGAAAGATGCAAGAGAGCTGCTGAAACAGGCAAAGGGGGTGCAGAAAGAGGAAACAGGTGGGCAGACTGAGGCAAGAGAGGTATAGAAAGAGGCACTAGGGGTGCAGAAAGAGGCAAGTGAGGTGCAGAAAGAAGGAACAGGTGTAGAAAGAGGCAAAAAAGGTGCAGAAAGACATAAGAGTGGTACAGAAAAAGGCAAGAGAGGTGCAGAAAGAGGGAAGAAGAGTGCAGAAATAGGCAAGAGGGTACAGAAAGAAGCAAATGAGGTGCAGAAAGAGGTAACAGACATGCAGAAAGAGGCAAGAGAGATGCTGAACGTAGACAAGATTTGCAGAAAGAGGCAAGAGAAGTGCAGAAAAAGAAAGAAGTGTGCAGAAAGAAGCAACAGAAATACAGAAAGAGGCAAGAGAGGTGCAGAGAGAGGCACAGGAGGAAGCAAGTGTGGCTTGCACACCATTAGTACCAATTTAACACCCACATTTAGCAGGTGCCCATTCTAGGTTTGCAAAGGGCCTTCCAACACGCTGTAACACTTGTCGCTGCATTTTTGGTGACGTTTGAGCCGTTGGCGCTAGAAACAAGGCTTTTTTTGTTCAAATCTACATATTAGGGAGCAGATGATGAATTATGTGGTTAATGCGGAAAATTTATATTTGTGTGAAAGTAGGTGCAGCCAAACAGTCGCATAATTCCAGTGGCCCTGCTCATACCTCTGACTAGGTCCAGAAGTGCTCCTCAGTGATTCCTTCTTTTTTTTGACTCATTGAGTTCATGGTTGGGCTTCTATGGAAATTAACCCTGGGCGTAGTTCGCGTAGTAGCGCTACGCGTAGCAACGCGAAGCGCACTTCGCACTACACGAGATACGTGTAGCACTACGTGACCAGCAAAGTGCGCTGTTCGAAATGAATGAACAGTGCCGGATGCTTGTCCGCACTGTGCAATCATTGAAAACGGCATCTTGCACAGTGCGGGCTGTCGTTTTTTGCCGCTCAAGTAGATTTTTACTCGAGCGGCAGCTTTCTCAATGGAAACTGGTAGTTTCTTACCGTGAGCAGTCGCGAGCATACGCGACCATCGCAACGAGAAACCTGACCCCCCCGCATTGAGAATCTCGCTGGGAGGTTTATTTCACACGCTCGCGATCGCCAACTTGATGTTGCTGATCGCGAACGAGGAAAAAGTCTCGCCAGGATGTCATTTTGCTCCCTCGAGGTCACCAACTTGACGTTGAGGACTGCGAGCGAGCAAAAAATGCCAACTATGCTACGCAATTTTGCACTGTGCTACGTGCAATTTGCGTAGCGCGAAGTAGAACAAAGTACGCAAACTTCACGAACGTAGCGTAGTTGTCTGCCCAGGGTGAATGGAAGTGAGGAAGACTAAACCTGACATTACCACTCCACAACACAGACTACCATACCACATAATTGTAGGAGAGTAGGATCCCTTTTTTGTAAAAAGCCTCCTTTTTTCACATATTTATAGGGAAGCGGGGCCGTGTGTCCCCCCTTCCCTGGGCCACGTTTGGGCCCGGGAACCCCATCCCCCGGGGCTTGGCCATTATTAAAAAAAAATTAATTGAGGAGGAGGGCCGCGTGGCCCCCCTGCCCAAGCCAATTTTGGTCCCAGGGACCCCATCCCCGGGGCAAGGCCTCTTTTTGATTAAATAATTAAAGGGAAGGAAGGGCCACGTGGTCCCCCTTCCCTGGGCCACTTTGGCCCGAGGGCCCCTATCCCCGGGCACTGGCCATTCTTTTTTCTAAACTACCTCCCAGACAGGGTTTAGTGTATTGGGGCTGGGTGGGTGCATTCCTAGAGTGCTTTGAAGTCCTGCACTGGGGGAGCAGTAGGCTCCTCTGTGCATACACCAGTTCAAACCGGCTCAGGGGCTACCTGCCCCTGCTCTTGTGCGAAACTGGACAAAGGGAAGTGGGTGTAGCCACCCACTCCCCTGACCCTCCCATATGTGGGGTCATAGAGCTAGTCCCTCCCTTCCTTTCAGTATAAGTTAGGGAACCCTTGTCCTTGCAAACTAGATACCCCTGGACCACCTCTGGAAGACGGAAGAATCTCCCTTGGAGTCAAAGAGAGACTCCCCTGCTTGGCAGGCACCCAAAACTGCAATCAACGGTTGCAAAACTCCATCGCGCCTTCTGGAGCCCGAAGTCCCTGCAGCCCAGGAAGAGGATTTCCTCACTTCTCCAAGTGACAAGGAACCGCAATCCCTGGGTACCATGCACTATTTTCAAGTGCAACCCCTTCACGACGTTCTATGAACCTGTGCTTTGTGCCACATGTGATCCAAGCCTCTAGCAGGAATCCCTCTGAAGATCAGAGGCCTACCCCGTCCCGAGTGAACGTGGGCCCCTGTTGAATGGATCCTCCTGAGGCGTCTTTGCGATCCCTTGCCGGTTGGCTTGTGGGTCCCCTGAAGACTTTTCTACAGTTCCAAAGGGCTCCCCTGGCTGCTCCAGGCCTGCCCTGACTTACCCTTGCTGGGTGAGTCCCTCAGACCTTGCTGGTTTGCACCGCTGAGTTTTTATCCTTTCCCAAAAAAACTTGCTGTTACCAAGGCTTGTTGGCTCCAATCTGGTCACCGACACCGCAGTAAGCTGCAGACTTCCTGGGACACGCCAAATCCAGCTCCTGGTTGTCGGCGATGCCTCCTGGACCTCGTGGCTGAAGAGTTAAGACATTCGTGGATCACCTGAAATCACCCGACGACTGTGGGCATCCATCTTCCTTGCCCCGGTCCACTGCCAAGTGACTTTGAACACTGTCCCCTCTGCTTTCAGGTCTTCCTTCTTCTGAATCCAACCTTGGATTCCACCGGACACTTCTCCTGTCTTCACAAGCAGCAAGTCTTCATTGGCTCCCATTGAAAACGACTCCGCGACCCGACACCAAAAGACACCTATGCACCCGGCTTACCTGGGTGAGGTAACTCCAGCACTACGGTGCTCCTGTGGGTGTTGGCTCTAGAACTACTTACCCTGTAAGTGACTTGCTTGCAGACTCTCCCGAAGTATTCTTAAACTCTTAATTTCCAATTGCGACTTGCTCCTTTGAAGTCAATAGGGATTTGCGTCTGTGTTCTCACACTGCATGCGTCTCCCGTGGGTCCTTTAATTACCTGCCTTGGGTGGTTTCGTGAGGTCCCAGTGCTTCTGAAGGCCCTAGGCCTTGTCCCTTTGCAAGTCGTTGTTCTTAAGTCTCTTTTTTAGTATATGGTCTGGTACGCCGCTAGGGCCCCAGCAGTATTTGTTCTTAACTTATTGTGAAACATTGATTGACCCTTTTGATTCTGCCTTCTAATCTCATAAAGAGATTAGTAGAGAGTTGTTTAGTAATAAATACATATATATTTGATATATATACCTGTGTGGTGTGCTTTCATTTGGTAATTCAAGAGATTATAAGGTAAAAGAAGCTGCTTTACATTCCTCTAAATACTTAGCCTGAAGGCTGCTCTCCACAGCTACCACTAGGATAGCTTTCTTGAAACAGCATATACCAGGCCAACTTCTCACATATGCTGATTCAGTAGTTCCGATATTGTTAGTACTGTGTTTGCAGTAGTTGTTTCTACATGTTTATACTTGCTCCATGAGATGAAACTGTCTGTGCTTTAAGATTTTAACTCTCTATACTTTCCTTTTTCCAGGAGGAAAGGAAGGGACCGATCTGGATGGAACCGATAGATCGACAGGGGTCCCTACCCTTTTCTTCGTGGTATAATTCTCCTGATGTTCCGGTCACTGCAGCTAAGAAATGTTCTTTTTCTATCTTATTAATTTCCTTGTTTTTCACCTGCACCTCCAGGTGCACCACTGTTTACACTTTTGCACATTGTATACACTATTGCCTCAGTATACAGGTGGACACTATGATACCCAATCTCCCACTTGGGGAAAGTATGTTTTACTGTACTACCTAGGCCCCTAGATCAGGCGTTATATCTTTGTTGTGTTCTTGGTACCTTCACACACTATGTGATATACAATAATGTTGTTGTGTTCCATTATCTGCACTTTATGACAACCATTTCCAGACGGCTATCTGAACTGTAGCGCTTTCATTTTGGATCAAGTTGCATAGCCTTGTACCATGATTCATACACATGACAAGATGGCGGCCACAATATTGGACTTTTTACACTTTTTACACTGTAATATATACAACATGTAGTATACTTGTTAGGTCGTATGTCCGTAAACTGTCTCTGGCACAATCACACAATGTGAAGCAAGCAATGGCTTACTATGTCAGTATGTTTTACTTCTTTCATTTTCTGACAACCATCCCAAGATGGCGACAGCAAAGTATATGTCGACGCTGATATTATAGATTAGGTCGCGCAATGTTATTTGTACCTTAGAATGCATGCCTTCACAATCCATATTGACCGAGGTTAATTACACTGCAGTACAGGAGTGATTTAACATGTACAGGTAACTCGCTGCCATGAAGTTATATACATGACAAGATGGCGGCCTTGTCACTGGGTTGTTCACACTGCCTGGAGAGGCATGCATAGTCCCAATCTGGGTCCAAACATTGTATGTAGCTGTAATGCACTTTTCATTTGTATGATCAAATCCGTTTGACGGACGAAACGCGTCACGTTTGATTTATGAAGGAATGAATCAACTTTGTCAAAGTCTTGGTGTGTCTCTGAGAGCACAATTCATTGGCACTTATTTCGATTAATTTACCCGCTGCTCCACCTGTGATCCCGCCACCTCCCTTGGGACTCCGGCTTCCAGCAAGAGCGCTCGCTCTTTGTATATATTTATATATATATATATATATATATATATATATATATATATATATATATATATATATATATATATATATATATATATATATATATATATATATATTCACTGAAAAAAACCATAGGTTTTACACACGTTATAGTTAGGAATTAGCATTTAAAAAACCTTGCAAATTCACTTAAAAAACCATAGGTTTCACACATGTTATAGTTAGCTGGACATTTCACTCATAAAAAAACAATGAAATTCCCCCGTTATAGTTAGTTCAGATAACTATAACTCGTGCGACCGCCACTCTATCACAAGGATGATGTCATCAGTGATATCATGAGTGATGCCACTGACCATGTCATGAGTGATGTAATATGTGACGTCATGAGCAGGATTGCGGGCGCGCGAGTTATAGTTATCTGAACTAACTATAACGGGGGAATTTCATTGGTTTTTTACGAGTGAAATATCCACCTAACTATAACATGTGTGAAACCTATGGTTTTTTAAGTGAATATATATATATACATACACACACGTATATATATATATTCACTTAAAAAACCATAGGTTTCACACATGTTATAGTTAGGAATTAGCATTTAAAAAACCTTGCAAATTCACTGAAAAAAACATAGGTTTAACATACGTTATAGTTAGCTGGACATTTCCCTCGTAAAAAACCAATGAAATTCCCCCGTTATAGTTAGTTCAGCTAACTATAACTCGCGCACCCGCAATCCACTGCTGATGACGTCACATATTACATCACTCATGACATGGTCAGTGACATCACTCATGACATCACTGATGACATCTCAAATGACATCACTGATGACATCACTGATGACATCATCCTTGTGATATAGTGGCAGACCTCCTCTCACCCTAATATAACAATTGATACACACATTCAAAAATAGAGACTAAAATTTTCAGAATAATGGACATACCAATACCAGTTACAACAATCTCTTCAGTAAATCTAAGATCCACATACACATCCACTCATTCACCAACAGTCCTATACAGTCACTCATACATGTACTCACTCATATGTACTCATACACCTATACATCCTGTTACACAATGCCACTCATCCATAGAGTTACTCACACACATAGTCACTCATGCTAATAAAGAATCAAACATACATTTACTTGCATATGCACTTATACACACACCACCACACTTACTTCTACGGAAACTTACACATACTTAGTCTTTTAAACAATCACTTATAGAAACACATACTTATTCATACAGGAACTCTTTCAATCTCTCACTCTCACATATACTCACTTATATACACCAATAGTCACATATACTAGTTTAAAACATATGAAGTTACTCATAAAGACACTATTGAGACAGTCATTCACTCACTAACACACCCTTACGCACACTCATCCACCCATACAGTCCTGCACACATGCTGTCTTCAACACATACAGTGAGTCACTCATTCATGCACCTATGCACTACGTAATACCCCCACCGAACCATGCAGACACTCAGACTGATACTCAAAAAACCAACTAATAACCTATATAGACACCCATGTAGCTACTCACCAACCCATGCAGCCACTTATACACAAAGTGAGAGACTGATACAGATATTTACATATTTAAACATTACTCACTAAGCCATGTATTCACTATGATACACTTAATCAGTCAGTTACACAATACATTTTTCCAAAAAAAAATCATCCATTTAGACACTTATATACCCATTTATTCTTCCATCGACCTTGAGATATACATATATAAAACATATTTAATTTTCAGAAAAACACACATTCACTGGATGATGTCATCAGTGATGTCATCAGTGATGTCATTTGAGATGTCATCAGTGATGTCATGAGTGATGTCACTGACCATGTCATGAGTGATGTAATATGTGACGTCATCAGCAGTGGATTGCGGGTGTGTGAGTTATAGTTAGCTGAACTAACTATAACGGGGGAATTTCATTGGTTTTTTACGAGTGAAATGTCCAGCTAACTATAACGTATGATAAACCTATGTTTTTTTCAGTGAATTTGCAAGGTTTTTTAAATGCTAATTCCTAACTATAACGTGTGTGAAACCCATGGTTTTTTCAGTGAATTTGTATGGTTTTTTAAATGCTAATTCTTAAATTTAACACGTGTGAAATATTTTTTTTTTATTTACTTTGCAAGGTTTTTTACATCTTATGTTTTTTTACTTTTTTTTCCCTTTAAACACTATGCTAAAATTTAATGCATTCTGCAATATATAAAGTTTCACCTTTTTTTAAAAAAAGGTAAGATATAGTTGTATAACATAGTGAAACTCTTTAACAAACTTTTTTTTAAAACAAATTTTTTTTTTACCGTGCGCGTACGGTAAGCTTACCGTAAGCGCACGGTTCGCTTTATGTACGTAATATTTCTACTCTGTTTGCGTATGGTTACGCAATTTGCGTAGGCGTCCGTACTTCCTACGCGACGCGTAAGCGCATGCTTTACACGCGCACGCGCGCGCGCACGTTACGCGGAAGTGTTCGAGCGTGCCTGTAATGCGCATGCGCGCGTGCGCGTGTCTTTCGTACGCGCATGCGTACTTTTACCGTACGCGCTCGGTAAGCTTAACGTGCGCGTACGGTTGATCATGTGATCAAGAAACAACACTTTTGATTGGTTTAAACTACTTTCAGTTCTAGAACCTTCCTACACCACACAGCAGTCCTCTTCTGAGAGTGAGCCTGGTAGCAGCATCATCAGAGAGAAAAGGAGGAAACAAAAGACTTCTTTTGTATGGGAATATTTTATCTATCCAGAGGGGCAGAAAAAGGTAAATGCTCCTTTAGTCACCTGCTCACTTTGTGAGCGTGTCTTATCTAGAGGGAATCCAAGGAAGAAGTATTCCTTTGGTAATCACTCTATGGTTAGACACATTAAGGATAAACATCCCAGGACTTATGCTCGACATACTGGAGAAACATCTCCTGTAAGTCACCCGAGCACACCCGCAGAAGCTCAGCCGAGTACATCTTCGGCAGCTCAGCTGAGCCCTTCCTCTGCAGTGGGAGCATCACCCTCTTCTGCTCCTCTGGATATAAACCCTCATTTTGGGAGGGTTTCAATGAGGTGCACAAGATGTCATGGCCTAATTGTTCATTCGGAGACCAGTTTTTCCCTAATAAACAATAGGATAGACCAGCACATCTGTGGTTCTTGTTAGTATTCCCATTCTTTCTTTCCTCTTTCCCTTTATGAACACAACGGTTCTTTTAAGAGCCAACCTTACCTCTTAACTTTACGCGCATTTTTTTTTTTTTAAAACAAAAATTTTTTAATCACCCTACAAGGTCCTTGAGGGACTACTACAGAAATGAGAAAAGCATAGAGAAGAGTAGTGAAAAAAAGTGAGCATTAAAGTAAATGTGTGATAATTCCAGAAATTTCACACTTACCTGCCAATCAAAATGACTTAATTAAAAATAAGTGATTTATTTACATTTCTATAAAGAAGTTTATTTTTCATATTTTTCCTTTCTCAATCTGTAAAAAAAGAAAAAAGTATTAATATTTAACAATACATTTTAGAATACAGTGCACATATTTTCATATTTCAACAAACATTTTTTTGCCTTTTTTTTGCTGTTTTCAGAATATATTGCATTTCACTGTAAATCGTAAAAGCAATTGCATTCATCACTTAACAGCGGGCAAAAAAAAAAAAACAATCTGAAAGATTGTTTAAAAAAAGCCCAGAATCTCTTCTCACTAAAACATACCGTAATAGAAATGTAACATTTGCAATAAAAATCTCACCTACGAACAATAACTAATTCCAATAAATATCGTCTGAAAATTCTGTTGCATAAGCATAATCACCAAAATAATTTGTGTCAAAGAAGTCCACAATGCAAATTATTACCTTTCCTTTAGGCCAAATGGTAATTTGTAAAATATTTTTTGATGACATTTCCAATGGTAATCCAATTAAATTGCAATAATGTTTTGTACAGATGTTGCAATTTCTGTCTAAAATTTTGGTTTCAGAAAAATTAAATAGGAATTTTCTAAATCAAAAGGCAAACGTTGCTTGAAAACCAATTGAGAATCATTACACAGTGTCCAGCCTTTTTCACATTTAAGAAAAACTGTGTAATGACCAGAAGTTACAATAGGCCCATCATGGAAAATTATTGCAACTGTGACAAAAGTTTTTCCAGAAATTGATAATTGCTGTCCTGTAAATTTCTTTTTTAAAGTGTCCAATTTTGTTCCATCAGCTCTACAACGCTGCATCATTAAAATTACATACTGTCCATATTTCTTTAAAAGTAAGGTTGAAAACATGTCAGATTTACATTCACAACATTCCATGCTATGATTGGCATCTTTAACTAATTTACTAAAAGTCACTGATTTAGTCTCTGGCAATGTTAAATAGATAAACCTTTCTGAATCAACATTAGAGCTGCATGTGTAGAAACAGTTTTCACAACTATGTTCCCATTTATAACAGAGACCAAACACATTTTCAATTTCTATTCCTTCATCTTCAAGTACCAAAAGGATGTACATCAAGAATTCCTGTGCATCTTGCTAGACATTTTGAGAAAACTGTGTTCGTCCTGAACATACATCTAATAGATTTCTAATTTCAGTCGCACTTTCTATTTTAGCTTTATCAACACTCAGCTTCTCATAAAGAAGACTTAGCACAGAACAGAATCTTTTTTCATGATTTTCTATTATCTGCTCTTGCAAACTTTCAAGATAAAATACAACATTCAGCACTACATTAGCGTAGCAGTTGACACCAGAGCTATTTTCAAAATGACAACCAACAACCTCTTCAATACTGTTCTTTTTCTTTTTGCTTGCAGTCACATCACTCTTTTTTTTTTTCTGTTATCTACATCCTCATTACAGATATTCTCAAATCTCCTTTTCCGACAAACAACACGTTTTTCCAACACAGGATACTGACCTAAATGAGGAGCATAGGTTCTGCTTAATCTATTGTACTCCTTTACACAATTTGCTTCTGCACTAACTTTTGTGTCATCAAAGTCTATCATGAATAAACCAGATAATGTTTTACTCGTGACAGAGCAACATATGCCATACCTTCTTTGAACACAGTAGATCCAATGTTTACAAATGCACTATCAACAGTTAATCCTTGACACTTGTGAATAGTTACAGCATATGCTAGAGAAAATGGAAACTGCTTCCTACGTACATATAAGTCTTTCACAAGCAAAAAACGAACTGAACAACGACTAATGTCTTTTACCTCTTCAATCTGATCAAATTTTATTTTTAAAAACTCAATTCCTTCTTTTTTCTGGTAGTTAACAAAACCCACAACTTAACCCATAGCTCCATTTACTAAACCTTTTTCAACATCCAAATTTCTCCTTAAAAATACTCGACAGTTCATGCAAAGATATAGATTTTTTTTCTAATCGAGCTGTTTTCGAAATGTTCTTCTCTAGAGAATCCAATTTATTTTTCAGTTCGCCTGTTAATGTAATAGTAATTCTTTCATGTTGGATTTTGTCCACTGCTTCCATTTTCTTAATCTCTTCCTTTTCCAATTTCAAAAGTTCCTCATTGAATATTGAGCATTCACGTAGTGTTGGCATTAAGCAGATTACAGTATTTTTTTCTGCAATGTTCTTGTATATTTTCTCTGCAACTATTTCTTCACTTGGAAATAAATTATGTAGCAACCGACTCTGTAATGCTTTTCTGCCAACTTCTGTGAGTAGTCCAATTCTGATATCTTTCAGAATACTTCCATATTCTTCATCGTTTGCTTGCCTCATATTGGTAGTGAGTTCTTTGTACTCAAAGAATGACCAAATATTCGCATTACCAATGCTTCCTAATGACTTCTTCATGTCCTCATGTGTCACAGTATTAAACACTGGTTGTCCTTTAACTGGAGTAAGCTGTAGAAGATCCCCAAAAACTATAACATGTTTTCCACCAAATAACACGTCATAGTCTCTCTTTAGAATTTGCTGCATTCTTAAATGCACAAAGGCAAGCATTAAGTTTGATACCATGCTTACCTCATCAATAATGAGAACTTGCATCTTCTTCAACACTCTTGAAACTTCGAAGCATGCTTCGCCAGTTAGCTTGTGATATTCTATTTTGTTCTCATGCTCCACTGGTAACATTAGCAAGCGATGGAGAGTAATTCCTTTAATGTTATATGCTGCTAACCCAGTTGGAGCAGTAACAACACAAGATAAAGTTGAATCAGTTTTTTGCTGTACGTAGCTTCTGATGACTTTAATTAAGAAACTTTTCCCAGTTCCAGCTTGTCCACTCACATACAACCTAATTGGTTCAAATGATGTGCATGTGCACTCTTTATTTTCATGTAGTAATCCGTGATCAATTTTTTTTCTGACTTCTTCATAAATTTGTTGTTGTTCTTCATTCAGTTGTTGTTCCAAATTTGGTAAGTCTATTAAATCTTCCTGAGCTTGATTCATAGCCGTTTCCACTTCAGTCATGGCTATTGCAGCTTCATTTTCTAAGATTGGCTGTCCTAGTGGATCTTGACTGAGCGTTCCAGAACTTTGGCTGTCTTGAGAACTGTCTCTAGCTACTTCAGCTGCAATTGTAGCTTCCTGTTCAATTTCTTCATTTAACATTTGGACATAATTCCTGAAAATGCTGCATTCAATGGTATCTTTACATGCATTAAATGAATCCTCATAGCTTTGAAATTCTCCAAGTAGTTCGTTCTCTGAACGCCATGGTTTAAACAGCTGTAAAAGTGCCAAGTAGTAAAATTCCTTTTTGTCAGTAGTGTCACAACTCAGCTTCCTGTGATTAATCAAACTTCCTTTTGTTTGCTTCACCAAACATCCTTCCTCACCAATGACTTTATATTTTCCATTGTTGATGTCTTCTGTGGCTTTCCGTGAAAAAATATAGTTCTGCAGCACTTCATAGAGACACATGTTCTCAAGATGATGACTTCTTTTTGGGTAATATGTGTCCAACATGTTTGTTTTCAAAATATCTGTACTTTCTGGGTCGTTCTCAGTACCCGATTTCGCATTCCTGCAAGGCCTAAACTGACCCAAATTATTCTTCTTGATTTCGAGTACAGACTTGCAGATGATAACCTATCTGAACATTCGTAGGATCCAATTTCTCGATGTGATAACATCTTTAAACTGAAACTGTACAGCTTCTTACTGACAGTCTTCTCGTGAGAAATCTCTTCCCACATTTCCTTCAATTCCGTTTTCTCAGATTTAGTGATGTAAGATGTGACATACCGAGCAACAGCAATAGAATTGTCTGCCACATACTGAATATCCATGTCAGCATTCCACATGGATAAAATGACTGGGTTGTAGTCATTTATATATTTTGACTCTTCTTTTCTTCTTAGGTTGTACGTATTTTTGGGAGATTTTCTTGTAATAGTATGTCGCACAGCTGACATAAAACTGTTGACTCTTCCTTTTGAAAGAACAGGTCTAGGAAATCCAAATCGACATTTTGTGTAGAATTTATCTTTGGTCTTGTACTTCCGTCGACAGTATTTTCCACACCGATGACTTTGGAAACGTAAAACTTGCTCTTTTAACTTTTTCTCTTCTGTGCTTTTAGGTATAGCACATGTTGCATATTCTTCAATGAAAGATAACACTGCTTCATCAGCATCTGTTCCAAATTTTGGAGCATCCTTGATCCACAACAGCATATGAATATGAGGAGCACCTCTTGCTTGGTACTCTTTTCTCCAAAAGAAATCCACAACTTCTCCAAGAGGTGGATTTTTTTTCTTGCAGATGAAGGACATCATAGCCTCAAATCTATGATTGAAATATCTGCAAACATTAACCGGATCCAATGAGCACAGTTCTCCTGCTGTCTTGTATTCGAAGTTTTTAATGTTTGAATTTGCCTCTCGTAGAAAATCCAGTAAATCATCCCAAGCGTACTCGGCACAGCTTAGGGCTAGGAACCATGTAGGAGTTCCTAAATTCCGTAACATACATTTCAATTCTCCATGGCGTCGGTACCAATATTCATTTGTCCCACGCTGACAAGCCATCAGATTGATCAATTGTGATTCCAAATGATCATCTCGCTGCTGCACTTTGTTCATAAAATCCTTAGCAGACACATTATGTAGATGTGTTCCACTTTTTAAAATGAGGTTTACTGCATAAGATAGTGCAGACAAGTCACTTTCAAATAACAGATGGAACAAATATGGAATACTTTGACGAAATCTTGGATCCTCTGCATATAATCTTGTAGTCCGATACTCAGAAGCAGAAATCTGTACTGGGCGTTCATCGTATCATCCACCTTCTCCTGTAGGAAACAGCTGGGGAAAACACCAAGCTTCCAAGCTCTCCTCCCATACACTCACGGGAGTTCCTTTGGCTTTTTTCATTTGAAACAGATCAATGGTGTTTGCCATTACTTCTTTTGAATGAAGAGGATGTATGCTAAAAAGTTCATAAATTTCTTCTTCTTTTGACTTGTCAACTTTTTCAATTTGCCCAGTTGGTGTTTCTGTGTCTCCTAGTACATCTTCTTCATCTTCATCTTCATCTATATAAATTGATTCATACCATTTATTATTCCTTTTCAAATATAAATTTGCTCTTTGTACTTTCTGTACATCTACCAGCTCCTGCCAAATTTTCTTATTCTTCGTAGGTACACCATTAACCAGAATAACTAATGGTTCAGTTTCCAAAGTATCTGCATCAATAGTTTCCATATTTTTTTTCAAATCCAACGGCAAATAGACCACTCTTCCTTTTAAACCTCTCTGTAAATCTGAAGGAGGTAATTTACCGGTTTTTGGCACCATACGTACTATGGTCTGGAACGGATGAACACATTGAATGAGTATAGACTCATACGTATTTAAATCAGAAAGTTTAACTGGAATATCAACCAGTTCTAAATTATTATGTACAGCTCTATCAGGCATTTTATTTTCTTCTAACTTGTTATAACAATATTTGCAAATACGCTGATCTTCACCCAAATCAAAACATTTTTCAATAAATATATATGTTGCAAAATCCTTCCACTTCTAATTATCTTCTTCTTCACTTTTTTCATACAGATCAACATTCCTTGTTTGATTTTTGTAATGGCTTCTCCGGCAACATATACAAGTAATATTTGGTCTTTCATTAGAGGTGATAGCAAATTTTGTCATATGATCTTCAAATTTCTTACTTACAGAGGGTTCTACATTCTCTTCCACATTTTCCTCAATAACTGTGTCATTTTCTGCACTTTCTTGTTCCGGACCAAAGTAACTAAACTGAATTTCATCAGTAACCTTCTGAACATCTGATACAGTTCCACGGAACAGAGCCCTATTCAACTCATTTAATTTTAGTGCTGGACTTTTAGCAGAATACAATCTTCTCACAAATTTTCTTATTTCAGTATGATGTACTGCCAGCATCCTAAAATGGTGAAAAACACTTTGACAAACTTTCCTAGAAAGACAAGCCAGAGAATGTCCTTGCAAACCAGTATTCTCTCTCACTCTGCATGGATCTAGTCTTTGAAGCACCTTAATCTTCTGTTTAACACTTTTTTTTACTATATTCTCTTAGAAACTCACGTAATTTATCAATAGATTCCTGTCGCACAGTACAAATACTACTACAATTCCAAGTGTACACTGGGGCTTTAGGACGTCTCCCCATAACCTCAGCCGCCATCACCTCTTCCTCATTTCTTGGAACCATTTTCTCCTTTTCCATTATACAACCATCTTTCACTTCATAAGCTCGGCCACTGGTGTCAACTGCATGCAACAAACTATTACTTTGAAAATAACTCTCTTCGTTAAAAAATGGTTCAGAACTTGAACTATGCATCCATTTTCCTAAAAACACTTTACAAAAGTTATTTCTTTTCACTTCTCTTTTCGTTTTGCTTTGTGACTTCATTACATTGACCATTTTATCTAATGTACGCATCCTGTTCAAAATTAAAATGAATAGTTTTCTTTTTAATTCTAAAGCCTTAGCTACAATGGCTTCAATATCTTTTTTTCTCATGTAAAATTTAGCTCTTTTCTTATATTTTTTCACATCCTTTAGCAAATTGGACATCACTCTTCTCTGAAACATTTTCCTACGGATCTCTTTAAATGCTGATTTTCTTTTCAAGTCAATTTTTATTGCTTGTGCTTCTACATTAGCATTTAGTAAATTCTCACTATTGTCCTGTTGTTTTCTACTTGAAACAGTTTTTCCAATGGGGACATTTTTTAAATTTTTCCTTTTTTTAAATATATTTTTAAAGAATTCCTTTGTCTGCTTACCAGAAGACTTTTTCTTTTTCCCAACATGAGCATCTTCAACTAACTTGGGTCCTCCAGTTGTCTTCAAATATACATGTTTTTTCTGTTGTTTTCGCTTTCTTGATTTTATAGGCATCTTATATTTCCTTCACTGCTCTGCAGCAATACCTGAAAGAAACTAAAAAAAAATACCTTTTTGTAATTTAAATATATTACTATATTTGTTATGATCTTTTCTAATCTTATAATACTATCTACCCCTTTCCTACAAGTGAAAAACACAACAAAACCAACACGAATGTAATCTCTAAGAACAATTCCTGTGTGCACACAGACTCTTGGTGTGATTCTAGGCAGAACACGATATTTCATTTGCAATTCAAAAGCACACTTACTTTTTTTTTTTTGCAACTGTTAATTACTCTAACAGTCTGACACATTTTCTTTATAGTTTAGAGAGGCAGAAAAGAGCACATGTCCAATCAGCTTTTTCAGAGCATGTACATGTGTAACCTGACTGACTGACTACACTCCAGCAAAGATAATGAGCCTTGGTGATGTTCAATGCATTAGCGTTCCTCACTCCTACCTAAAACACCACACAGTGCTGATTAGTAAGCATGAGTGTACAGGAAAAACAGCTAGCTCTCTGCTAAGAGTGTGGTTCTGGAGACTGTCTACTGTCAGGTGCAAGAGAGACTTGAATGGACCCTTACATAACTGCTTAAACACTGTAAACATGTATGTAAGACTACATGTGTGGTAAGGGTTAATATGAGTTTTTTGTATGTAGCAACTACATGACCCATTGCAAGAGTGGAAGAAAAATCTACCATGTTGATTTCAAATATGTTAGCATTTGCCTCTTATTTGAGAAACTGTTTTGGGCTGAATGCTAACCATCACATTTCCAGAAAACAAGCTTCCCCTTTCATACGAATGCAATTCTAAATGAAGCAGAGTATCACGAAATAGATCTCTGAGAACAATTCCTCTGTGCTCACAGACTCATGCTGTGATTCTACGTAGAAAATGAAATTTGCTTGCCAATTTCAAAGCACACTTACTACTGTCTTTTTCTGCAAGTGTTAAGTACTCTAACAGTCTGATACATTTTCATTACAGTTTTCAGAAACAGAAAAGAGCACATGTGCAAACAGCTTTTTGAGACCATGAACATGTGTGACCTTGGTGACTGACTACACTCCAGCATAAGAAATCAGCCTTAGTAATGTTGAATGTATTAGCGTTACTCACTGCTACCTGAAACACCACTCATTTGTGAATACTAAGCATGATTCTACTGGATAAACTACTGGGTGTATGCTAAGAGTCTGGTTATGCAGACTGTGTATTTTCAGTTACAAGAGACATATGCATGGATACATCCAAAAAGACCCAGAGTGACACGAAATACATCTCTGACAACAATTCCTGTGTGCTCACAGACTCATGCTGTGATTCTACGTAGAAAATGAAATTTGCTTGCCAATTTCAAAGCACACTTACTACTGTCTTTTTCTGCAAGTGTTAAGTACTCTAACAGTCTGATACATTTTCATTACAGTTTTCAGAAACAGAAAAGAGCACATGTGCAAACAGCTTTTTGAGACCATGAACATGTGTGACCTTGGTGACTGACTACACTCCAGCATAAGAAATCAGCCTTAGTAATGTTGAATGTATTAGCGTTACTCACTGCTACCTGAAACACCACTCATTTGTGAATACTAAGCATGATTCAACTGGATAAACTACTGGGTGTATGCTAAGAGTCTGGTTATGCAGACTGTGTATTTTCAGTTACAAGAGACATATGCATGGATACTTCCAAAAAGAACCAGAGTGACACGAAATACATCTCTGTTAACAATTCCTCTGTGCTCACAGACTCATGCTGTGATTTTAGTCAGAAAATGAAATTTGCTTGCCAATTTCAAAGCACACTTACTACTGTTTTTTTCTGCAAGTGTTAATTACTCTAACAGTCTCATACATTTTCATTACAGTTTTCAGATACAGAAAACAGCACATGTGCAAACAGCTTTTTGAGACCATGAACATGTGTGACCTTGGTGACTGACTACACTCCAGCAAAAGTAATCAGCCTTAGTGATGTTGAATGTATTAGCGTTACTCACTGCTACTTGAAACACCACTCACTTGTGAATACTAAGCATGATTCTACAGGATAAACTGCTTCGTGTGTGCTAAGAGTCTGCTTATGCAGACTGTGTATTTTCAGTTACAAGAGACATATGCATGGATACATCCAAAAAGAGACAGAGTGACACGAAATACATCTTTGACAACAATTCCTGTGTGCTCACAGACTCATGCTGTGATTCTAGGCAGAAAATGAAATTTGCTTGCCAATTTCAAAGCACACTTACTACTGTTTTCTGTGATTTTAGGCAGAAAATGAAATTTGCTTGCCAATTTCAAAGCACACGTACTACTGTTTTTTTCTGCAAGTGTTAAGTACTCTAACAGTCTGATACATTTTCATTACAGTTTTCAGATACAGAAAACAGCACATGTGCAAACAGCTTTTTGAGACCATGAACATGTGTGACCTTGGTGACTGACTACACTCCAGCAAAAGAAATCAGCCTTAGTGATGTTGAATGTATTAGCGTTACTCACTGCTACCTGAAACACCACTCACTTGTGAATACTAAGCATGATTCTACAGGATAAACTGCTGGGTGTGTGCTAAGAGTCTGCTTATGCAGACTGTGTATTTACAGTTACAAGAGACATATGCATGGATACATCCAAAAAGACCCAGAGTGACACGAAATACAGCTCTGACAACAATTCCTGTGTGCTCACAGACTCATGCTGTGATTCTAGGCAGAAAATGAAATTTGTTTGCCAATTTCAAAGCACACTTACTACTGTTTTTTTCTGCAAGTGTTAAGTACTCTAACAGTCTGATACATTTTCATTACAGTTTTCAGAAACAGAAAAGAGCACATGTGCAAACAGCTTTTTGAGACCATGAACATGTGTGACCTTGGTGACTAACTACACTCCAGCAAAAGAAATCAGCCTTAGTGATGTTGAATGTATTAGCGTTACTCACTGCTACCTGAAACACCACTCACTTGTGAATACTCAGCATGATTCTACAGGGTAAACTGCTGGGTGTGTGCTAACAGTCTGCTTATGCAGACTGTGTATTTTCAGTTGCAAGATACATATTCATGCATGCATCCATAACAGCTTAAACATTGTAGTAATGTGTGGCAAGGTTTAATTGCAGTTTTGTATATGTATGACCAAGCTCAGCAATTGCATGATTAGAAGCAAAATCTGCGATATCAATTTCAAATGTGTTAGCATTTGCCTCCCATTTGTGTCTTACTGATTTATGCTGAATGGAAACCATCATATTTACAAAAAGAAAGCTGCCCCTTTCCTACAAATGCCATTCTTACAGAACCGGACCATCACTATTAAAATGTCTAACAACAATTCCTGTGTGCACACAGACTCATGGGTTGATTCTAGGCACAAAACAGTATTCCTCAGTGATACCAGTACACCTTAACTTATGGTAAAAACACACTCCATAATATTTAACTAGTTAAAGACAGTTAAATATCTCCCAAACCACAAAATGTAAAACATAACTTTTAAAGAAGAATCACAATTCTAATATTTATATCAAAAATCACCACATCCATCCCCTCTCAAACTCATAACTCACCTTTAAAATTAGTTAGTTGAGAAAGAAATGTGGCACTCAAACAGCAGACTATCAGAGTCAGAATATCAGAGCTCTACACCTCTCTCCTCTCTCCAGAACCAGTAAATGGCAATGTGTCCCTCTCTTTTTTCACACATGTACATGTTAATTACAAATCTCAGTGCTTCCCACTTTTTTTCAAATTAAATCACACATTTCTATTGGTTGAAAACTTCAACCCTTTTCCAAATGTACCCTTCCCCCAACTTGAATTCTGCCTGCTACCATAGCAACAGCTCATGAAACACTGCTGTTAGGAGAGAGGTCAGAAGTTCAGCACACAATGTTTCAAATCCAAAGAGCAAGAGTGCTTCACCTGTCCAACCTAACAGCAAATCCAAACTAATCTTCTGTGGGAACACAATTTTCTGAACCAATACAAAACATGCTTCTAAAAATGTACACATACAGCCTACTTTTTACTGTAAAAAGATTTGAATCAGCCAATGAGTTCTTTTTATTTAAAAAAAATATGTATGCCTCCATTTTACAACTGTCTTTCATTTCATATTGCCATTCTACTGAAAGACACCTTCTGAGTGCATCCAGATCTCCTTGAAAGATGTTCACAGTGTGGATTGTAGGTCACAGCTATGTCTTCTGGAGTGAAAAGTATGCAGAAAACAGAGGTATGGTGAGAGACCTTGCTTTGCTAAATGTAGACATTAAATGGATTGGTCAGAGAGGCTTAAAGTGGCACCAATTATTGCCTTTGGTGAAAACCTTTCAACATCTCCCACAGCCTAACCTTATTATTGTGCACTGTGGTGGAAATGACCTAGGCACTTTAACTGGTGTAGGTCTGGAAATGCTTATTAAGGACACCTTTGTACAATTGATGTCGCTTTTTCCTCAATCTGCCTTTGTATATTCTAACATATGCCAAAGGCAAAAGTGGAACTGGTCCAACCAATTTTGTCCGCAGATTGACAAAGCAAGAAAGCACGTCAACAAATCTATTTCTGCTTTCCTCAGAGACTATGGTATGGGTTCTATATACCACAACAACTTGCGTTACAACATGCAAGGCATTTATAGAGGAGACGGTGTACATTTCACTGATGAAGGCAACAGAGTCTTCCTCTTGAACTTTAGACTCTGCATCGGTACTTACTTATAGGTACCAAAAAACACTTCATAAACACAACGGCTCTTTTTAGAGCCCCCTAATATCTTAACACTTAAATTTGTTTTTTACTTCTATTTTTTTATTGTGTTTTTTTTCTACCGTACGCGTACGGTAAGCTTACCGTACGCGCACCACGCAATTTAAAAAAAAAAATTTACATTTATTTTTCATAATTTTATGACCTTCTTGGACCCCCTGACAAAGGCTAGGGGGTCTGCAACTCTCTTCGTTGCCCCCTTTCCACGTTCTCCTCCTTTGTTTATCAGTGTGAGACACACAAAATGGAGGCCGACACTTCCTGATTTCGACCGATTCGAATTTTTACAGTCATGTAACCACCAATCAGAATTAGGCTCGCGCACGGCAGCGTACGCGTACGGTAAGCTTACCGTATGCGTTCGGAGCGCGCCTATAGATATATATATTGATTTAAATGCTATTTTCTCAGCAAATACTGAACACATTTACACCAGACCTACAAAAGGCACATCCCTGACCTGAGGACTACCTCTCTGCCAAATTTCAAGTAATTCTATTCAGCCGTTCGGGCTGTAGCTTGGACTAAAGGTCCTATGGAAAAATGCATGGGGAAAACACATTTTGGGACCCCCCCTTTTTCTCTGCCCCCACTTGACGAATCCCCCCGAGACTTTCAGGGTAGGAGCGGAGCGGAGCGCCCCACCTATTTAGAAAATTTTGCCAGGATTCGTCAATCGGCGCCAAAGTTATTCAAAATAGAATGTTGCGGATTTCCTATGGAAACACGGTCCTAACTATAACTACCTACTGGCGACCGCCAGTAGGTAATATTTATATATATATATATATATATATATATATATATATATATATATATATATATATATATATATATATATATATATATCTATATCTTGTGGACATTCCCCGCCGAGCTGATGTATTTAGCGGCCGTTCTGCCGCCGAACCTGCACCACCCCTTGTTGGGGGGCCACGGGCCTTTTTGAATAGAGGGCTCAGTTTGTGGAACAACGAGAAAAGGATTAAGAACAGTCGAGCTCGCTGGGGCTCATGTGGAGCTTTCTATTGGCAAGTAATTACAAGCGCTTCCATCTGTGGACATTATTTATGACTCTGTCTCCCATAATGCAACGCCATACATACAGTGTGCCGATTTCGGCAGGCGATAGAAGCACTACTTAAGAGGCGGAGTCATTTAAGCGCTTGAAGGCTGCATCTCCTTGGAAGAAGAGGCAACTCGAAACGCGTCGGACTGCGGCCTGATGCCTTAACAATTTTCTGGTGATATCGACTGTTCGTACCTGTTAAAAAAGCTTTGGGGAAAGCTTCTCGTTGCTGAGTGCGGTTTATCTTGTGGACATTCCCTGCCGAGATGATGTATTTAGCGGCCGTCCTGCCGCTGAACCTGCACCACCCCTTGTTGGGGGGCCACGGGCCTTTTTGAATAGAGGGCTCAGTTTGTGGAACAGTGAGAAAAGGATTAAGAACAGTCGAGCTCGCTGGGGCTCATATGGAGCTTTCTATTGGCAAGTAATTACAAGCGCTTCCATCTGTGGACATTATTTATGACTCTGTCTCCCATAATGCAACGCCATACATACAGTGTGCCGATTTCGGCAGGCAATAGAAGCACTACTTAAGAGGCGGAGTAATTTAAGCGCTTGAAGGCTGCATCTCCTTGGAAGAAGAGGCAACTCGAAACGCATCGGACTGCGGCCTGATGCCTTAACAATTTTCTGGTGATATCGACTGTTCGTACCTGTTAATAAAGCTTTGGGGAAAGCTTCTCGTTGCTGAGTGCGGTTTATCTTGTGGACATTCCCCGCCGAGCTGATGTATTTAGCGGCCGTCCTGCCGCTGAACCTGCACCACCCCTTGTTGGGGGGCCACGGGCCTTTTTGAATAGAGGGCTCAGTTTGTGGAACAACGAGAAAAGGATTAAGAACAGTCGAGCTCGCTGGGGCTCATGTGGAGCTTTCTATTGGCAAGTAATTACAAGCGCTTCCATCTGTGCACATTATTTATGACTCTGTCTCCCATAATGCAACGCCATACATACAGTGTGCTGATTTCGGCAGGCGATAGAAGCACTACTTAAGAGGCGGAGTCATTTAAGCGCTTGAAGGCTGCATCTCCTTGGAAGAAGAGGCAACTCGAAATGCGTCGGACTGCGGCCTGATGCCTTAACAATTTTCTGGTGATATCGACTGTTCGTACCTGTTAATAAAGCTTTGGGGAAAGCTTCTCGTTGCTGAGTGCGGTTTATCTTGTGGACATTCCCCGCCGAGCTGATGTATTTAGCGGCCGTCCTGCCCCTGAACCTGCACCACCCCTTGTTGGGGGGCCACGGGCCTTTTTGAATAGAGGGCTCCGTTTGTGGAACAACGAGAAAAGGATTAAGAACAGTCGAGCTCGCTGGGGCTCATGTGGAGCTTTCTATTGGCAAGTAATTACAAGCGCTTCCATCTGTGGACATTATTTATGACTCTGTCTCCCATAATGCAACGCCATACATACAGTGTGCCGATTTTGGCAGGCGATAGAAGCACTACTTAAGAGGCGGAGTCATTTAAGCGCTTGAAGGCTGCATCTCCTTGGAAGAAGAGGCAACTCGAAACGCGTCGGACTGCGGCCTGATGCCTTAACAATTTTCTGGTGATATCGACTGTTCGTACCTGTTAATAAAGCTTTGGGGAAAGCTTCTCGTTGCTGAGTGCGGTTTATCTTGTGGACATTCCCCGCCGAGCTGATGTATTTAGCGGCCGTCCTGCCGCTGAACCTGCACCACCCCTTGTTGGGGGGCCACGGGCCTTTTTGAATAGAGGGCTCAGTTTGTGGAACAACGAGAAAAGGATTAAGAACAGTCGAGCTCGCTGGGGCTCATGTGGAGCTTTCTATTGGCAAGTAATTACAAGCGCTTCCATCTGTGGACATTATTTATGACTCTGTCTCCCATAATGCAACGCCATACATACAGTGTGCCGATTTCGGCAGGCGATAGAAGCACTACTTAAGAGGCGGAGTCATTTAAGCGCTTGAAGGCTGCATCTCCTTGGAAGAAGAGGCAACTCGAAACGCGTCGGACTGCGGCCTGATGCCTTAACAATTTTCTGGTGATATCGACTGTTCGTACCTATTAATAAAGCTTTGGGGAAAGCTTCTCGTTGCTGAGTGTGGTTTATCTTGTGGACATTCCCCGCCGAGCTGATGTATTTAGCGGCCGTCCTGCCGCTGAACCTGCACCACCCCTTGTTGGGGGGCCACGGGCCTTTTTGAATAGAGGGCTCAGTTTGTGGAACAACGAGAAAAGGATTAAGAACAGTTGTGCTCGCTGGGGCTCATGTGGAGCTTTCTATTGGCAAGTAATTGCAAGCGCTTCCATCTGTGGACATTATTTATGACTCTGTCTCCCATAATGCAAATGCCATACATACAGTGTGCCAATTTCGGCAGGCGATAGAAGCACTACTTAAGAGGCGGAGTAATTTAAGCGCTTGAAGGCTGCATCTCCTTGGAAGAAGAGGCAACTCGAAACGCGTAGGACTGCGGCCTGATGCCTTAACAATTTTCTGGTGATATCGACTGTTCGTACCTGTTAATAAAGCTTTGGGGAAAGCTTCTCGTTGCTGAGTGCGGTTTATCTTGTGGACATTCCCTGCCGAGCTGATATATATATATATGTATATATATATATATATTCACTGAAAAAAACATAGGTTTCACACACATTATAGTAACGAATTAGCATTTAAAAAACCTTGCAAATTCACTTAAAAAATGATAGGTTTCACACATGTTATAGTTAGCTGGACATTTCACTCGTAAAAAACCAATGAAATTCCCCTGTTATAGTTAGTGCAGGCAACTATAACTCACGCGACCGCAATCCTCTGCTGATGACGTCAGATATTACATGGTTTTTTCAGTGAATTTGTACGGTTTTTAAAAATGCTAAGTTATGTATTTATTAATTATTTTTTTTTTCAGGTTTTTCATTGAAATTTATTTAGTTTTTTTTAAATCGCGAGGTGCGCCACCGTGCGCGCACGGTGCGCTTCGTGCCCCGTGCTCGCGCTGTGGGCGTTCGGTGCGCTTCGCGCACCAAACACCCACGGTTCGCAGTGCGTGCCGTACGTGCGCGGTGCGTGCCATGCGCGCACGGTGCGCGCACCTCGCGATTTAAAAAAAAAAAATTCTCTCTTGGGGGTCCTTCTGTGACCCCCTGACCAAGGCTAGGGGGTCAGGAACTGTCCACCCTGCCCCCTTTTCACGTTTTCCACCTTTTTTTTTCACCCCCTCAGACTGCGAGAGACAAAATGGCGGCCGACACTTCCTGGTTTCGACCGATTCGAATGTTTACCAACATCTAACAACCAATCAGAAGTGCGCTCGCGCACGGCAGGGTGCGTGCACAGTGCGCGTACGGTGCGCGCGTATAGATATTGATATGCTTTTAAATGCTATTTTCTCAGGAAATATTAAACAGATTTACACCAGACCTGCAAAAGGCACTTCCTTGACCTTATGGCTACCTCTCTGCCAAATTTCACGTAATTCTGTTCAGCCGTTCGGGCTGTAGCTGCGACTAAAGGTCCTATGGAAAAATGCATGGGGAAAACGCATTTGGGACCCCCCCTTTTTCTCGGCCCCCGCTTGACGAATCACCCCGAGACTTTTAGAGTAGGAGCTGAGCGGAGCGCCCCATTAGTTTTGAAAATTTCGCGAAAGTTATTCAAAATAGAATTTTGAGATTTCCTATGGAAACTAGGTTGTAACTATAACTATCTACTGGCGAGCGCCAGTAGATAATATATATATATTATCTACTGGCGGTCGCCAGTAGATAGTTATAGTTAGGACCGTGTTTCCATAGGAAATCCGCAACATTCTATTTGGAATAACTTTGGCGCCGATTGACGAATCCTCGCAAAATTCTCAAAATAGGTGGGGCGCTCCGCTCCGCTCCTACCCTGAAAGTCTCGGGGGGATTCGTCAAGCGGGGGCTGAGAAAAAGGGGGGTCCCAAAACATGTTTTCCCCATGCATTTTTCCATAGGACCTTTAGTCCGAGCTACAGCCCGAACGGCTGAACAGAATTACTTGAAATTTGGCAGAGAGGTAGCCCTCAGGTAAGGGATGTGCCTTTTGAAGGTCTCGTGTAAATCTGTTCAGTATTTCCTGAGAAAATAGCATTGAAATCAATATATATATCTATGAGCGCGCTACGAGCGCGTACCGTAAGCTTACCATACACGCACGCTGCCGTGCGCGAGCACGATTCTGATTGGTTGTTAGATCTCAGTAAACATTCGAATCCGTCGAAACCAGGAAGTGTCGGCCGCCATTTTGTCTCTCGCAGTCTGAGGGGGTGAAAAACAAAGGTGGATAACGTGAAAAGGGGGCAGGCTGGACAGTTCCTGACCCCCTAGCCTTTGTCAGGGGTCCCAAAAGGACCCCCAAGGGCAAAAAATTAATTTTAATTTTTTTTTCAAAAAATCGCCGAATGCGCGCAGCATACGCGCACGGCGTAAACGGAGAAATTCCGCGAGGAAAAATTCTGCGAACTTCGCGTAATTACGCGTACCGTACGCGCACGGCAAAAAAAAATTTTCAAAAAGGAAAGCTTAAAAAAAAATAAAAAAAATTGTGGGGTAAGGTTGGCTCTTAAAAGAGCCGTTGGCTTAATACAGGGATGGAGGAAAGAAAGAATGGGAATATTATGAGCGTCTACAAACGTGCTGGTCTATCTTATTGTTAATAAGGGAAACACTGGTCTCCCCAAAAACAATAAGACCACAACACCTTGTACACCTCATTGCAACCCTCCCAAATCGAGGGTTAACGTCCAGAGGAGCAGAAGAAGGTGATGCTCCCACCTCAGAGGAAGGGCTCAGCTGAGCTGCCGATGATGTACTCGGCTGAGCTTCTGAGGTTGGGCTCTGGTGACTTACTGAAGAGTTTTCTCCAGTATGTCGAGCAAAGGTCCTGGGATGTCTATCCCTAAGGTGTCTCATCATAGAGTGATTTCCAAAGGAATACTTCTTCCTTGGATTTCCTCTAGATAAAACACGGTCACAAAGTGTGCAAGTGACCAATGGAGCATTGACCTTTTTCTCCCCCTCTGGGAAAGTAAAATACTCCCATACAAAATAATTCTTTTGTTTCCTCCTTCTCTGGATGAAGGTGGTGCTGCTAGCCTCACTCTCAGAAGAGGTCTGCTGTTCTGCCATTGTATCTCAATGTCAATTCAGCTCCTTCTCCTAGGGGATCTCAAGCAGTAATGAGGGGAATGGGTGTGGTGTGGGAAGTTTCTGGAACTGAAAGTAGTTTCAACCAATGCAAAGTGTTCTTTGTGGATCACATGACCTACCGTGCGCACTCCGTAAGCTTACGATACGTGCTCGGAAACAAGTACGCATGCGCAAACGTGACGCTTACGGAGCGCTTACTGAGCGCGTACGTAAGACGCACTCGCGCATGTGCATTACACGCCCCTGCGTAACCGCGACGTTGCTTCCGCGTGTACGCGTACGTCACGTACGTATCACGTAAGCGCGCTGTACTTATGACGTGCGGAGCGCGTAGCGTCAGCTTACCGTACGCGCATCGTATCACGTAAGCGCACCGTACTTATGACATACGGAGCGCGTAGCGTCAGCTTACCGTACGCGCACGGAAAAAAATGCATTAAAAAAAATTAACCATTCCATAATGCAGGATATAGTACATATATTATTTTATACATAGGTTTACCAAAAATCTCCAAAAAAAAATTGCATTTAAAAAACCGTACAAATTCACTGAAAAAACCATAGGTTTCACACACGTTATAGTTAGGAATTAGCATTTAAAAAACCTTGCAAATTCACTGAAAAAACCATAGGTTTCACACATGTTATAGTTAGCTGGACATTTCACTCATAAAACACCAATGAAATTCCCCCGTTATAGTTAGTGCAGGCAACTATAACTCACGCGACCGCAATCCTCTGCTGATGATGTCAGATATTACATCACTGATGACATATGTGTCTTTATGAAAAATAAATATTTGTAATATATAAAGATTAATGGAAGAAGACATGGTTAATTAAGTGTCTAAATACAGTGATGTAATATCTGACATCATCAGCAGAGGATTGCGGTCGCGTGAGTTATAGTTGCCTGCACTAACTATAACGGGGGAATTTCATTGTTTTTTTATGAGTGAAATGTCCAGCTAACTATAACATGTGTGAAACCTATGGTTTTTTCAGTGAATATATATATATATATATATATATATTGAAGGAAACAGGTTGCCCCTAGGTGGACCAGCACTCGCACAGGGCATCCGCTCGCCAACGCAGGCAGCAACCATGCGACTCACAGCCCCTCTCACTTCGCTGCTCGACGCGTTTCGGGCTAGGTCGCCCTTCCTCATGAGCATTTCAAATCCCAATGACAAACGGCACAAACACTGCCAGTGAAGTCCCCTCTTTTATTTCTGGCATAACATAGCACTCAGCATTATGGGACTGGTAGTGAAAATTGTTCCCCCTGTGGGTTGCCGTCGTTCATGGAACATCACGATTTTCCAGGGGTTTAGGTGCCGCAAAGAGGCCCCTGCAGCTTAACAAGAGCACCTCGTGCGCCGATCACGCTGTCCATTACAAACAGCATCGGCCCCGCTTAACGCGTCGAGCAGCGAAGTGAGAGGGGCTGTGAGTCGCATGGTTGCTGCCTGCGTTGGCGAGCGGATGCCCTGTGCGAGTGCTGGTCCACCTAGGGGCAACCTGTTTCCTTCAATGTTTAGTGGCCTGCCCGGTCACGGACTAGCACCACCGCGGGACTGAAAGCGGGGCCGATGCTGTTTGTAATGGACAGCGTGATCGGCGCACGAGGTGCTCTTGTTAAGCTGCAGGGGCCTCTTTGCGGCACCTAAACCCCTGGAAAATCGTGATGTTCCATGAACGACGGCAACCCACAGGGGGAACAATTTTCACTACCAGTCCCATAATGCTGAGTGCTATGTTATGCCAGAAATAAAAGAGGGGACTTCACTGGCAGTGTTTGTGCCGTTTGTCATTGGGATTTGAAATGCTCATGAGGAAGGGCGACCTAGCCCGAAACGCGTCGAGCAGCGAAGTGAGAGGGGCTGTGAGTCGCATGGTTGCTGCCTGCGTTGGCGAGCGGATGCCCTGTGCGAGTGCTGGTCCACCTAGGGGCAACCTGTTTCCTTCAATATATATATATATATATATTACCTACTGGCGGTCGCCAGTAGGTAGTTATAGTTAGGACCCTGTTTCCATAGGAAATCCGCAACATTCTATTTGGAATAACTTTGGCGCCGGTCGACGAATCCTCGCGAAATTTCCAAAATAGGTGGGGCGCTACGCTCCGCTCCTACCCTGAAAGTCTCGGGGGGATTCGTCAAGCAGGGGCCGAGAAAAAAGGGGGGTCCCAAAACGTGTTTTCCCCATGCATTTTTCCATAGGACCTTTAGACACAGCTACAGCCCGAACGGCTGAACAGAATTACTTGAAATTTGGCAGAGAGGTAGCCATAAGGTCAAGGAAGTGCCTTTTGCAGGTCTGGTGTAAATCTGTTCAGTATTTCCTGAGAAAATAGCATTTAAAAGCATATATATATGTGGGCGGAGCCTAACCACACATCTCATCCTGAGATCTGATTGGCTGTCAGCACTTCATCCAAGAAGTGTTGGCAGCCATCTTGGGACCAATATACATGATAGCACCTCATTAAAAAGCATTGCAGTTAATAGAAGGTTTTAAGACTTTAGTTACATTATAAATCATTTGTTGATGGTACCATACTCATTTTAGGAATTGTGGTATGTTCTAAGGTGATTTCACCATGTGAAAAAGCCTTCTGCTGGGATATCATGATTGAGAGAAAAATATTTTCTCATGCTTTTACCACAGAGGTTTGGAAGGTGATCTATAGGCTAAACTGAGAGCTTATTTTCTGTAAATTCACATTATCTTTCTCAGTCATGTGAGAATGAAGTCTGACATTCTCAGTAAAACATGTACATCCAACAAGGGCAGAGACTGTCAGTTGATTCCTTTGTGTTCTACTGCAGCTTCCCAGAGTGTTCCAAAGAACTACTAGAGCGCTAACAGTCCTACTTATGATAAACGTATGGCACACCTGAAGCCATCTTGCTTGGATTAAAGTGGTAACTCTTAAAACATTTAATTTAAAAAGGAACAAAATGAGGGGGTTCATTTTTCCATAAAAAGTATGATTAGTGCTGCAGAAAGAAAAATTAGGGCACATTTTGAGTGACTTCTCAAATCCTCTTCTATTTCATTAAAAAATTCTGACATGCAGACTGAAACATGCACTTTCAATACCAGCAGCAGTTTTCCCCGGTGAGCAGTAGCTTTACTACAGTGATCTAATGAGCAAAAAGAGTGCTAACATTCTGAATTTATGGCAAATGTGTGACACATGTGAATGCCTTCTTGATGGAATCAAAGTAAAAAACTGAAAGTATTTCCTACTGAGGAGACTGCAGTAAATGAGGAAATTAGGAAACTTCATAACAAATAAGTCTCTCAAGATGGCCACCAGAGACAAAAGAGCCCAAATGTAGCCCAAATATCACCCAGATGTAGCCCAAGTATAGCCAATGACAGAATGTCCCAGAATGTTCTTAAAAACAACTAGAGCGCTTACTGTCTTCATTATGACAAAAGTATGGCACACCTGAAGCCATCTTGATTGGAATAAACTGGTAACACTTAAAACATTTAATTTAAAAAGGAACACAATGAGGAGGTTCATTTTGCCATAGAAATTATGATTAATGCTGAAGAAAGAAAATGAGGGCACATTTTGAGTGACTTCTCAAATCCTCTTCTATTTCATTAAAAAATTCTGACATGCAGACTGAAACATGCACTTTTAATACCAGGAGCAGACTGCCATGGTGCAGTAGTTTTACTACAGTGATCTAATGAGCAACTAGAGTGCTAACATTCAGAATTTATGGCAAATGTGTGACATATCTGAATACCTTCATGATGGAATCAAAGTAAAAAACTGAAAGCATTTCCTACTGAGGAGACTGCAGTACATGAGGAAATTAGGAAACTTCATAACAAATAAATCTCCCAAGATGGCCACCGGAGACAAAAGAGCCCAAATGTAGCCCAAAATCACCCAGATGTAGCCCAAATATAGCCCAATGACAGAAGTGTGCAAAACACTTATTATTTTGTGTTTTTGCAGTGTTATATAGTGCAGACTTGTCAGGTATTGGAGTGCTTTACATGAGCATTGGTTACATCACACAAGAACAAATTCATTTTGGTTGTAGACATGGGGAGACTAAGTGATTTGACCAGAATCACAGAATGTCGAGCTGAAGCAGAAACTGCAACCTGGTTCCCCAGTTGCAAAGTCTGCAGTTCTGGAAGTAACACCACATCCTCTCCCCTAAGTGCAACATTTAATCAAGTGGTCAACTGGATAAAAAAACATAAAGATAACAAATAATTTAAAAGTGCTTTGTCGCTATTTGAAAACTCAGAAAATATGTCCTTATTTTAGTCTTTTAGAGCACCAACCATAATTTTGATGCCAATAAGACCCTCTCATATATGTAATTTCTAAAGGAAATGCTCTAGGTATTACAGTTTTGATTACATCAAGATGATGTCAGGCGTTCCACACTTTTGTAATAAATATAGAATGTTAGCAATCTAGTTGTTCATTAGGATACTGTTGAGAGGCAGAGGCCAGGGGCACGGACTCTGAAAATTGAAGGCAGGTAGGAGGGTGCAAAGGCAACAATTTAACCACACTGAGCAGGCAGGAAGGGCCGTGGAAGCACAACAGACTATGGAGGGCAGTGGAAAGGGGGGCAGGGGCAACAAACCAACAATACAGGACTTGCAAGAGAGGCTGTTGGAGGGAAGATCTATTACGGGTCAAGGAAGCTAGGGGCGGTCCCCAGATCCCCGGGAGCCACCACAGAACTGAGCAGGAGAGTGAGTCAGGGACAAAAGGGGCACCTTAATTTGAGCCGGGGTGCCTAGGAACGCTTGCTCCAAAAATGAAGAAAACAGACATATGAGACATGGAATTGGAGGCAGAATACAATGGCAGTTTAATGAGAAGATGCAACTTCAAAGAAACCGCAGAATAGAGACATAAAGTACAAAATACAGAATCCAGATAATCATACAGCTGTCATAATATTCTCTGTATCTCAATTAATGTACTGACAGAGAGAGAGAGAAAACACATCTATAAATGCATCATGAGAAACATGTTACACCAAGGAAAATGTTACCTAGGAACACTCACGTTTACTCTTAGAGCAAGCATTCCTGCAATTACAATACAAAATCTTTTAAATGCAAAAGTAAAGAGAACAATGGTTAAACATAACATGACATTTCATATAGGTAAAATAGAATAAGATACTTCAAGCAAAGCAGAGCAAGACATTTTAAGCAAAGGAAGACAAGAGCTCCCAGCTCTTGGGGAAAACCTGCACTGCCTGTTAACCTACATACAGACGGCGAGGTAGTCCGTCAATATCTGTGGGTGCTCCCTTTTTATATCATTTTGGGGGCTCCTTTGCACGCTACATCTACCTACGTATGCTACCCAAAACCTTTGTCTGCAGATTTTACCAGACATTTCGTCATTTACCCACTTAATGCTGACAATGGACTGGGTGAAAAGGTCAGTCTCTCAGGCCAATCGCTTATCGTAAGTTCCATAGAGCAAGCAGAAAATAATGGGTATTGTACGGGAATTCAATATATTCATGTATAAAATCTCCTCAGTTCTCCTAACTTGACGCTCTGCGGTTGCCACTTCCTTAAAAGCGGGAAACCTGCCCAGGAAGCAAGTACCAGTCCAGGATGCAGCTTACTGTATGTCGACAGCTTCAGGGGGATGTTAAACTTTGATACCGAGCACGGAGCACTCGGGTAGGGTGGGGGCTACTAGTTTGGATCAGAAGGCCTCGCAGACCTGCCTTCAGACTGCTATACACTAAAATTGCAGAGCTATGGTCAATTTAACAAAGAGGCCTACATATTGAACAGAAGGGCCTACACAGGGGTTTTATGCTGGCTGAGTGGTAAGGATGTCTCAGGATAATTATATAGCAACACAGGACCCGCTGGTCAATTTAATACGGCCTACAAATGCAGCTGGCAGGGCAAGGACAAGGGTCTCATACTTCAGGTGTGGACAGAACGGGCCAGGGGCCCCCTGTGATACAAAATCTATCCTCCTTCAAGGCTGTGGCAATGTAATAGACCATTGTGGGCAGAAGGAAGAGGCAATGGTAGTAAAACCATACATGCCAACAGACCCGATTCAGCCAGGAAACGTCCAATGTTTTTAAGCTCAAATGGGCTTTATTTGATCTGTCTCCTGTCTACAATATCCTCTTTTTCAATGTAACTCAAAGGGGAAAATCAATACCCCAGTTTTTTTTCAAAATCTCCCTCTTACCAAGTTCAAAATGTTCGCAAGTATGGTACATTGGATCATGGAAGGAAATGGGATAGGGACATGGACTTGGATAACAGAGGACAGGAGGGACATGGAGAGGTGCACCAAACTGACCCTGCAGGGCAGGCATCAGGGTTTGCAGCAGCACAATACACCACACAGGGCATGCAGGACGGGAGTGCAGCACAACAATCCATAGAAAGCAAGAGGGAGGGGACAGGTCCATGCACATGGACAACAGAGAACAGAGGGGCAAGAGGCAATGGTAGCTAGCTGACCATAATGGACAGACAGGAGAGAAAGCTGCAGCATAACAGACCATAAAGGGCAGGAGGGACGGATCAGGGGCATTACAATGGAACAGACAAGCCAGGAGGGAGGGAGTAGGGCTGGGGGCAAGGGGGCAGGGCAGGAGCAGCAAGATAGCCATGGAGGTCAGGCAGGATGGGCACTAGAAGCAAGACACACCATGAAGAGCAACAGTGAGACTGTGATGGCATACACACAGACCATGGAGGGAAGTTGGGAGGGGGTCAGGGGCAGCTAACTGACCACACAGGGAAGGTGGGAGGGGCCATGGCAGCACAGAAGACCATGCATGGCAAGTGGGAGGGTTAGTGGCAGCACAATGGCTATGATGGGCAAGAAGGAGGGTGGAGGGGCATGCACAAAGGACGATGGAGGATAGAAGGGAGGGTCAGGACCTGTGCACAGACAAGAAAGTTCAGGGGAAGGGACCTCACAACAGACCACACGGGGCAGGCAGGAGGAGCAGTTGCAGCACAACAGACCAGGGAGGGCAGAAGGGTGTGGCAGTACAATGGACCATGTAGGACAGGAGGAAGAGGATAGGGGCATGGCATGTGGACAGGCAGGGTGGAGGTGGCAGGGACAGGTTACAGTCATCTGACAATGCTAGGCAGGTGGGAGGGGAGTGGCAGCTCAACAGAACACTCAGAGTAGATAGGAGTGGCAGGTCCATGGGACATGGTGGGCAAAAAGGATGGAGCAGGGGCATGCACAAAGACATCGGAGGGCAGGGGGAAGGAGAATAGGGGCAGCAAGCTAAGCACAGAGTTTAAGCAGGAGGTCAATGATGGGGCATAGAATTGGGCAATGGAGGGCAGGAGGAGTGGACTGGTACATCATACTAAATTGAGGGCAGTGGCAGCACATCAGACCATGTATGGCAGGAGGGAGGAGGCTAGTCCATGGATTCACACAACAGAGGATAGGGAGGAAGGGGATGGGGCAGCAAGCTAACTGTTCAGAGAAGGCGGGTATTAGGAACTTTATTGTTTTTAAAACATTGTGTCTGTGCGAACTACTTAAAATATGAACAAGTATGCAGCATAATCTCACTTTTATTCAGGAAGAAGAGGACGTTTGTGACTGTGACTCCGGGCTCACTTGGCAGAAACACCCCCTGACCCTCCACCCCCTATCGCAAAATGTAATGCCCGTGAAAAGGGTAGGTGAACACGGTGTTATATAGAACATAGTCCTGAGAGCACGATTGAAAATGAAAACTAGATATAGTGTATGGTATAAACTATGCACCAAAAAGTGTGATATAAGATGAACCGGGCGTGAAATATAATATGCAATACATTGTGCGCAATGACAGATTCATTGGAGAGCGCGAGATAGCACAGGCACTAGCGCGTGCTATGCGATATGCGCCTTGGAGTGTAATATGCACAGGGCAGTGTTGTGTAACCTAACTAGTCTCTAAAGTTGTAATATAAAATATGTGCTGGGGAGTGTAACGTTGCATATGCACTGTGACAAAGATATGGATCCCAGATTGTAATATGTATGGCATAGCACTGTGCGTTATAACATAGGCATCGAGAAAGGCACGTTAGATGGGGCAATATAACCCGTGCGAAGACAAGTGTGGCATGACATATTCACGGGGTGGTGTTACAGTGCACATGGGCTAGAGAGTGTCATAGCATATGCACTAGCTAGTGGAATACAACACAGAGGTGTGTGGCACTCGGCAGGCAATGGTGGGTGTAACACAGCATTGGGCTCTGTCAGGAGCACGCTGTGACTCTCAAGTGATGTTCGTCCCCTTTCCAGAGAGTAAAATAAAAAGTATTACACATCCGGCAGTGGATGTGTGTTTTATTAACCGTGAGGGGGGTTTCTTGCATAGTTTTGGTCGAATTTTTGTCGAATCCCCTTTGAATGGCTTGGTGTGCATGTGTATTAAATGTGCCCGTCAATAGCTACCCATGTTTGTATAAATAAACGACAAGGGTGTCTACCAGGATTAGGCACGGTAGGGCATCAGACATGTCAGAGCTTCACTAGTGGTGTAAATACATTCCACGTGGATTCATTGCATGCATAGTCGCCTTTTAATGAATATCACGCAAATCGTCATGGTGATAGGTACGTACGGTTTGTCCAGCATGTCCTAGGTGTGTCTATGAATATATATTTTTTTAAAATAATAAAAAACAGTGGCCGGCCCTGGGGATTGGGGTCAAAAAACATATAATTAGGAGACTGGCCCTGGGGGATGGGGTCATCAGGGCCAATAAATTAGAATAAGAAGGGGAACCAAACAGCCACCCTTCTTAAAAAACTAAAATAAATAAAAGACTGGCATCGTGCCGGAGGCCATGCCCCCTCCGTGCAGCACTCTGCAAACGCGCCCCCAACAGGCATCTCCAGTATGCGCCAGGGAGCTGCGCTGCAGCCAGGTGTTCTGAGGCCAAGCCCCTTTTTACACCTCTCTGCAACGCAGCTCTGTGGCGCTTACTGGAGGTACCTAGTGGTCTAGTTTGACCCTAGGGACCCTTAGGATTCAAGGGGACTTAATCTCTCAACTTAGAACAGCCACAGGGCGCGTTTACACAGTGGTGAAGGGAGGGGACGGGGCCTGAGGTGACGTGTGCAAACACGCACTATGGCACGTTTTAAATTGGGGATATAATTTCCCTTCAATACTGAGGGCCCCTGGGGGCTAACTAGCCCACCAAGTGCTTCCAGTAAGCGCCACTGAGCTGAATTGCAGAGAGGTGGTCCAGGCCGTGCCACTTTTTACACCTCTCTGCAACGCAGCTCTGTGGCACTTACTGGAGGTACCTAGTGGGCTAGTTGGACCCTAGGGACCCTCAGGATTCAAATGAACTTAATCTCCCAACTAAAAATGGACACAGGGCGTGTTTACACAGTGGTGAATGGAGGGGACGGGGCCTGAGTTAACGTGTGCAAAAACGCCCTGTGGCCTGTTTTAAGAGGTAGTTTTAATCCCCATGCCCTATTATATACTAGGGGCTTACAGAGGAGGTCATGCTAATCACAGGGGGACCCCAACGCATAATGTTCCCTAGTGTATGTAGGTGTTTTCACTGTATTCTAAGTGTCTTTTAACATAGCACTGGCTCTAGGACTGGTTAGTCAGACTCAGTTACCACCAGTATCCGTCTGAAAAAGTTGAGGGTACAGGATGATTTTGCAACAAGGCTTCTTTCTGCTCTTCTTTTTGTTCTTTCTGCACGTTATCCTTCTTCCTGCACTTATCTTCGTATTTGAGGACTTCTGTTGCTTCTTTCTGCACTTCTTTTGTTTCTTTCTGTGCATTTTTTCTTCTTTCTTCACATGTCCTATCTCTGTAGGCATAGTTAGAAATTAGCATTTAAAAAACCTTTGAAATTCACAGAAAAAACCATAGGTTTCAGGCACGTTATAGTTAGGAATTAGCATTTAAAAAACCTCAGAAATTCACTGAAAAAACCATAGGTTTCAGGGGTGTTATAGTTAGCTGGACTTTTCACTTGTACAAAACCATTGAAATTCCCCCGTTATAGTTAGTTCAGCTAACTATAACTCGCGCGCCCGCAATGCACTGCTGATGACGTCACATATTACATCACTCATGACATGGTCAGTGACATCACTCATGACATCACTGATGACATCTCAAATGACATCACTGATGATATCACTGATTACATCATCCTTGTGATAGAGTGGCAGACCTCCTCTCACCCTAATATAACCTTTGATACACACATTCAAAAATAGAGACTAAAATTTTAAAAACAATGGACATACCAATACTAGTTACAACAACCTCTTCAGTAATTCTAAGATCCACATACACATCCACTCATTCACCAACAGTCCTATACAGTCACTTATACATGTACTCACTCATCATATGTACTCATACACCTATACATACTGTTACACAATGCCACTCATCCATAGAGTTACTCACACACATAGTCACTCATGCTAATAAAGAATCAAACATACATTTACTTGCATATACAGTTATACACACACCACCATACTTACTTCTACGGAAACTTACACATACTTAGTCCTTTAAACAATCACTTATAGAAACACATACTTATTCATACAGGAACTCTTTCAATCTCTCACTCTCACATATACTCACATATATACACCAATAGTCACATATACTAGTTTAAAACATATGTAGTTACTCATAAAGACACTATTGAGACAGTCATTCACTCACTAACACACCCATACACACACTCATCCACCCATACAGTCCTGCACACATGCTGTGTTCAACCCATACAAACAGTGAGTCACTCATTCATGCACCTATGCACTACGTAATACCCCCCACCGAACCATGCAGACACTCAGACTGATACTTAAAAAACCAACTAATAACCTATATAGACACCCATGTAGCTACTCACCAACCCATGCAGCCACTTATACACAAAGTGAGAGACTGATACAGATATTTACATATTTAAACATTACTCACTAAGCCATGTATTCACTATGATACACTTAATCAGTCAGTTACACAATCAATTTTTCAAAAACAAATCATCCATTTAGACACTTATATACCCATTTATTCTTCCATCGACCTTGAGATATACATATATAAAACATATTTAATTTTCAGAAAAACACACATTCACTGGATGATGTCATCAGTGATGTCATCAGTGATGTCATTTGAGATGTCATCAGTGATGTCATGAGTGATGTCACTGACCATGTCATGAGTGATGTAATATGTGACGTCATCAGCAGTGCATTGCGGGCGCGCGAGTTATAGTTAGCTGAACTAACTATAACGGGGGAATTTCAATGGTTTTGTACAAGTGAAAAGTCCAGCTAACTATAACACCCCTGAAACCTATGGTTTTTTCAGTGAATATATATATATATATATATATATATATATATATATATATATATATATATATATATATATATATCCACACGAAAAACCTCCAGGCACAGGAGCCCCAGACCCTTCAGGGCGGCCTCACGACAATGGTCCCGGAGAGACCCATCTTGCTAACTTTTCGTCACACAGGAAAGTGAGGCCCAATACCGGAGTTAGCTCATTTATTTGCAGGTACAGCAGCGCAAAGAAATTTCATCTCCTCTCCCCTTACGCGTTTCAGCGACCTTTCGCCTTGATCACAGGTTGGAGTCTGTATGTGCAAAATGCATTCGTGCGCGCTTTTTGGGTTAAAAGTCACGTGACAGTTTGATATGCACTTCAATTCCCATGATGCATTTCATTGAATGTTTACTGCAGGGAATGTTATGAACTCCATCTGCCTTCATATTAAAAGTTTGTCAAACATACTGGCATCACAATTAGTGGGTATACTTTTCCGAACTGTCCATGTTGATTTTGTCGTGCTCAGTGCTCTGTTTGTTTGTGGTACCTGCAGCAATGTCTATCCTCCGGCACGATCGAGGCGGGGGTCACCCAGCTCCGAATCCCTTCCATCAGCACCATGGATTTGCTAAGTAGCGTTGCCTGGGTTAGGTTCCTGGTGCTGCGTGAGTCGAGCTCCAGATTAATATCCACACGAAAAACCTCCAGGCACAGGAGCCCCAGACCCTTCAGGGCGGCCTCACGACAATGGTCCCGGAGAGACCCATCTTGCTAACTTTTCGTCACACAGGAAAGTGAGGCCCAATACCGGAGTTAGCTCATTTATTTGCAGGTACAGCAGCGCAAAGAAATTTCATCTCCTCTCCCCTTACGCGTTTCAGCGACCTTTCGCCTTGATCACAGGTTGGAGTCTGTATGTGCAAAATGCATTCGTGCGCGCTTTTTGAGTTAAAAGTCACGTGACAGTTTGATATGCACTTCAATTCCCATGATGCATTTCATTGAATGTTTACTGCAGGGAATGTTATGAACTCCATCTGCCTTCATATTAAAAGTTTGTCAAACATACTGGCATCACAATTAGTGGGTATACTTTTCCGAACTGTCCATGTTGATTTTGTCGTGCTCAGTTCTCTGTTTGTTTGTGGTACCTGCAGCAATGTCTATCCTCCGGCACGATCGAGGCGGGGGTCACCCAGCTCCGAATCCCTTCCATCAGCACCATGGATTTGCTAAGTAGCGTTGCCTGGGTTAGGTTCCTGGTGCTGCGTGAGTCGAGCTCCAGATTAATATCCACACGAAAAACCTCCAGGCACAGGAGCCCCAGACCCTTCAGGGCGGCCTCACGACAATGGTCCCGGAGAGACCCATCTTGCTAACTTTTCGTCACACAGGAAAGTGAGGCCCAATACCGGAGTTAGCTCATTTATTTGCAGGTACAGCAGCGCAAAGAAATTTCATCTCCTCTCCCCTTACGCGTTTCAGCGACCTTTCGCCTTGATCACAGGTTGGAGTCTGTATGTGCAAAATGCATTCGTGCGCGCTTTTTGAGTTAAAAGTCACGTGACAGTTTGATATGCACTTCAATTCCCATGATGCATTTCATTGAATGTTTACTGCAGGGAATGTTATGAACTCCATCTGCCTTCATATTAAAAGTTTGTCAAACATACTGGCATCACAATTAGTGGGTATACTTTTCCGAACTGTCCATGTTGATTTTGTCGTGCTCAGTGCTCTGTTTGTTTGTGGTACCTGCAGCAATGTCTATCCTCCGGCACGATCGAGGCGGGGGTCACCCAGCTCCGAATCCCTTCCATCAGCACCATGGATTTGCTAAGTAGCGTTGCCTGGGTTAGGTTCCTGGTGCTGCGTGAGTCGAGCTCCAGATTAATATCCACACGAAAAACCTCCAGGCACAGGAGCCCCAGACCCTTCAGGGCGGCCTCACGACAATGGTCCCGGAGAGACCCATCTTGCTAACTTTTCGTCACACAGGAAAGTGAGGCCCAATACCGGAGTTAGCTCATTTATTTGCAGGTACAGCAGCGCAAAGAAATTTCATCTCCTCTCCCCTTACGCGTTTCAGCGACCTTTCGCCTTGATCACAGGTTGGAGTCTGTATGTGCAAAATGCATTCGTGCGCGCTTTTTGAGTTAAAAGTCACGTGACAGTTTGATATGCACTTCAATTCCCATGATGCATTTCATTGAATGTTTACTGCAGGGAATGTTATGAACTCCATCTGCCTTCATATTAAAAGTTTGTCAAACATACTGGCATCACAATTAGTGGGTATACTTTTCCGAACTGTCCATGTTGATTTTGTCGTGCTCAGTGCTCTGTTTGTTTGTGGTACCTGCAGCAATGTCTATCCTCCGGCACGATCGAGGCGGGGGTCACCCAGCTCCGAATCCCTTCCATCAGCACCATGGATTTGCTAAGTAGCGTTGCCTGGGTTAGGTTCCTGGTGCTGCGTGAGTCGAGCTCCAGATTAATATCCACACGAAAAACCTCCAGGCACAGGAGCCCCAGACCCTTCAGGGCGGCCTCACGACAATGGTCCCGGAGAGACCCATCTTGCTAACTTTTCGTCACACAGGAAAGTGAGGCCCAATACCGGAGTTAGCTCATTTATTTGCAGGTACAGCAGCGCAAAGAAATTTCATCTCCTCTCCCCTTACGCGTTTCAGCGACCTTTCGCCTTGATCACAGGTTGGAGTCTGTATGTGCAAAATGCATTCGTGCGCGCTTTTTGAGTTAAAAGTCACGTGACAGTTTGATATGCACTTCAATTCCCATGATGCATTTCATTGAATGTTTACTGCAGGGAATGTTATGAACTCCATCTGCCTTCATATTAAAAGTTTGTCAAACATACTGGCATCACAATTAGTGGGTATACTTTTCCGAACTGTCCATGTTGATTTTGTCGTGCTCAGTGCTCTGTTTGTTTGTGGTACCTGCAGCAATGTCTATCCTCCGGCACGATCGAGGCGGGGGTCACCCAGCTCCGAATCCCTTCCATCAGCACCATGGATTTGCTAAGTAGCGTTGCCTGGGTTAGGTTCCTGGTGCTGCGTGAGTCGAGCTCCAGATTAATATCCACACGAAAAACCTCCAGGCACAGGAGCCCCAGACCCTTCAGGGCGGCCTCACGACAATGGTCCCGGAGAGACCCATCTTGCTAACTTTTCGTCACACAGGAAAGTGAGGCCCAATACCGGAGTTAGCTCATTTATTTGCAGGTACAGCAGCGCAAAGAAATTTCATCTCCTCTCCCCTTACGCGTTTCAGCGACCTTTCGCCTTGATCACAGGTTGTATATATATACATAATTTCTAACCTGTGATGGTTTTTTCATGTTTCTCACCTGACATATACACATGTATATTTATAAACAGTATCATTTTATTTTTCAAGGGGAGGCACCTGCTATTTAATTGATTTGCAAAGCGTCTTTTAATTTGGGTTGTTTTTTGGTTAGACTTCCATAGTCTTTTTTCACTGTGACTGATGAGATGGCAAAAAATTATTTTGTGCCCATAGTCTTTTTCCTATGTTCTTTTTTCTTTTCCCTCCACTGTGGCTCAATGTATGCTACAAATACTGTGCCATAATGTTTAGTTCCCAGCTTTGACAAAGACCTTCTGGTCAAAATGCGTCAGCAATTTGAATAAATTGTTTTGGACCTATCTGGAGTGCGGGCATTGTTCTTCTGACGCGGCATGGCTACATCAGCAGGGACCTTTGAAGCAAGTCTGACGGGTACTGCGCCCGTCTGCCCAGCACCGGCCTCATTTGGTGGATGCAATCTGACTAAAGCAGAAATGTCGCTATACAGAGGTATCTGATTTCCGATTCCCGCCGCCTGTGTTTTCAGAAGCAATCTGGAGTATAACAGACAACCTGCACTAACACCGCGCGGCTGTCGCGGCTACGCTTCTCTTCGGCCGAAGATGAGTGACGGCTCCTGGTATGCTGCAACAGAAAGTTTCTTTTGCGCATCCGGCGCAAAAGAAACTTTCAAACAAGGCAGTGGTCCCGCTCCTAACGTGAATCTATTGGGAACGTGAGACGGCAGGTATTGTGTCCTCGGTTCCGGTAACCAGCACTTTCCTTCTCTCCATTCTTGGGACATTTTCACATTGACTTTTTCATAGCATAATACAAACGTCACGGGGAGAGACTTTTTTCCCATTACATGAGCCCATAATCCCTGTACCGCTTTGCGTTACCAGTGGCATTGTTAACTGCGAGACTCTAAGAGGCTATTAGGGGAGCATTACCAGGTGCGAATCCATACACAAACGGCTGGGTGTAGCGAAAGACCTCTTCAACAAGGATGAGGTTTCTGGAGGACAAAGCAGCAGCACGGTCACAGGGGATGCACAGACAGTCGAAACATCCCTGAAACAGACCTTTGGTACATATGAGAAACTGAGGGAGAAGGAGATTAACCGCAGTTGGGAGATGATCTCCCTGGATAATTACATCGAGGTGGGGCGGGTACCGCGGGGGCCCGCATACTCATCACCCCCACTTACCAAGATCCACATCCCAAACTACTGGAAGAGTGGTCAGCCTTGATGGCTTCCACCTGTAAAGGAATGTTGGGTCTCCTTTCGAAATAGGCAGCATTGGAGTTAGAACAAGTGACAATGGAGTTGAAATCTCTGCAGAAAATTCTGGACAAGCACCCTCAACAAGGAGATACAAGCTTTCTACAAAGAGCTGGTGGGCAGACTAAACAAATATGAGGAGGAAATAAAAACAAAAAAGAAATGGAAATTTACCTGGGACAAGAATGACTACGCCTCAGGCTGAATACTCACTTTCGGGAGAAAGTAGGATGGTGCCAGAAAAGAGTTCAGATGCACATATGCTTTACGGCAGCACAAGGCAGCTACCTCAGAATCTAGCTCAGATGTCTCAGACATGGACGAGAGGCAAACATCTTTTGGCAGTGGCATCGCCCCTTTCACCACACTAGAGTAGTACCATTTTTTACGGCAAAGCCAGGGACCAAGGCACAAACCACCAAAAGAAAAAGAAAAAGGAGAAAACAACGCAAAAGGAAAATCAGGAGAGGCGGAGGAGGCAAAGGAGGTCGAGAAACCACGTGGGGTGGGAGTCCGGTTCAGCAAGAGGAACAAATGATGGGTGAGCCTTCTTTCACTGTTATTAATCTTTCTTCCCACAACCTTACGCCAGATGAACAATCCCTCCCTCCTCGATCTAGGTCTCTCTTTCTGCCCCACTAACAATTTTGACTATCCCCGTACCCATATTGATGTCTTTTTATTTGCTAGAAAACTCAAACTTCTTAAAATGCATACTCTCAAAGGCTCACGGGGTTTGCGAGATGGGGCAGTGAATGGCAGTTCTCCTACTGTATCTGACACACCAGCTGATCTCCTCTCCATTGGGGAAATTGGGGGTCTGGCCACACTGAGGGAACTTGAACTAGGGGAAAGAGATTGGACATCAGAACGGGAACACTTGGTGGTGCTAGACATGGAGACTGGCAAGAGAAGCCGCAGCAATTTTAAACCCAAATCAAGGTTCAATCCTAACCACCCACACAATAACATTGATTCCTTCCATGAGGTGGTGATATGGGACATGTTCAAACTTTAAACTGGGAATAAGAATCGGGTGCACGACTAACTTAACTAAAGGCCAGAGAGTAGCACTCGAATCGCTTAAGCAAGCTACCGGCTTTGCCATCAAGCCGTCAGACAAAGGCGGGAATGTTGTTTTATGGGACGTCAAGAAATATATCGCTAAAGCCAAGAGGCAGCTTGATTTTTCTGGTAGCTACATGAGAACCACGGCGGCCCAGTATATGTCCACCATTGACTGTTTCCACAACATGTTGTCTAAATGGCACACCCTTGGTCTTTTGAACAATGATGAACTTTTGTTTTTAACTGTAAAAAAAACCTGTTCCCCCTTGCTTTTACTTGTTGCCCAAGGTGCACAAACACCCCACCAATCCACCTGGCAGACCGATCAATTCTGCCAATGACAGCCTCCTTGAAAACACTTCAATATATCTAGACCATTTCTTATTTCCCTATGTATGTAGCCTGCCCTCTTACTGCCATGACAGCATGGATTTTATATCCAAGGTCACCGACATCCTGTGGCAACCTACTTACATTATGGCAACGGTTGATGTGGTGTTTTTGTACACCTGCACCAACCATGACCTAGGCATTATCGCCTGCAAACACTATTTTAGGGACAGACCCATTGCCACATGGGATCATACTACAATGCTACTGGAGATGCTCCATTTCTGCCTAGAGAACAACTACTTTTTGCATGGCCAGCAGTGGTACATGCAACTGTCCGGTACTGCCATGGGCAGTAGCTTCGCACTGAGCTACACGTGCATCTTCATGGTGTGGTGGGAGTGTGAATGTGTCTGGGCAAATGACTTTGATGAATACACCATTCGATACATTGATTACATTTTTCTGATCTGGGATGGCCCACAGGATGCTCTTGACAAATTCTTCCTAGCAATTTCGGATAATGAACTGAATTTTAAATTTACGAGCACCACCAGTAGGAAAAGACAAGACTTCCTTGAGGTCAGTGTAGAGGTAAAGGATGACACAATACAAACTAGCATACACAGGAAAGCAACAGCTGGTAATAGCATCCTCCATGCTAAAAGTCATCACCCACCCAAGTTGAAGAACAGCATTCCCTACGGAGAGCTACTGAGAGCCAGGCATAATTGCAGCACACCAAAGGCATACACCAAAGAGGAAGGCCTCATGCTAGAAAGATTTCTGCAGAGGGGCTACACACGCAAAGTGCTAGATGAGGCTAGGAGGAAGGTGAGTGGTGTAGTGAGAGAAACGCTACTCAAACCCAAGCAAAAGAAGGAAACCAAACCAGTGATTCGACTGATCACAACTTTCAACTCTGATTGTGCCAAGGTCCAGGCCATTATCAGGAGACACTGGCACCTAGGTAAACTTGACCCTATTATTGGCAAACTGGTCACCCCAAGCGCAAATATCACATACCGCAGGAGTAATTCTTTAAGGGATATGTTGGTACACAGCCTAATGGAACCCAGTCAGAAACACAGCAGCATGTGGTTGAGGGAGCTCCCAGGATTTCACAAATGTGGGAAGTGCAAGGCTTGTTCCAACAGTACCAATGTAAAGAAAGTGCTTCTTCCGAATGGCAGGCAATACACAATCCGCCAATTAATTAATTGCAATACAGAATTTGTTGTTTATGTTCTTGTATGCGTATGTGGTTTGAGGTATGTTGGGAGCACTATCTTTCCGGTGATAAAGCATATTTTGGAGCAGTTAAGGGCAATCAGGAATAATTATGTCACATTTCACATGACCAGACACTGCAATACTGTACATAGCTCTATTAATCCTGAGAACTTAAAGATCTAATTTTTTGGAATTGACAGGATCCCGGTGAAAAGTTGGGGTGGAGACAGGGAATGAGCACTGAGAACACTAGAATCCAAGTACATAATCAGCCTCAACTCCAAACACCCGGGAGAGTTGAACCAGGATGAAGAGCTTCATGTAAACTTAGGGTAGTACCATTTGCCCTGAGGAGGCCAGTCCTTGTCTGTTATCCCAGCCTACCCCACACGTGCAGATGCTTCTCTATCTGACAGTGCCTCCCATTTCTCTGACTACCTTAGCCCCCTGCTGCCCCCCTCCAGTCGACCGTTCTATCCCTAGAAGCGTCCTCTGTCCCTCTCACCCTTTGCCACCAATTTTCACAATGGTCACTTGACTAATGACCCAACATTGCTGAATTGTCACTCAGGAATATGGTGGAGAATTCTTTCCTTTAAAGCGCATTAAGGGATCATGCCTGGGTGTTATTTACTTGCACTTGTAATTTCTCACCTGTGATGGTTTTTTCATGTTTCTGACCTGACATATACACATGTATATTTATATACAGTATCATTTTATTTTTCAAGGTGAGGCACCTGCTATTTAATTAATTTGCTAAACGACTTTTAATTTGGTTTGTTTTTTGGTTTGACTTCATAGTCTTTTTTCACTGTGACTGATGAGATGGCCAATATTTCTTTTGTGCCCAAAGTCGTTTTCCTATGTTCTTTTTTCATTTCCCTCCACTGTGCCTCAATGTATGCTACAAATACTGTGCCACAATGTGTAGTTCCCAGCTTTTACAAAGACCTTCTGATCGAAACGCATCAGCTGTTTGAATAAATTGTTTTGCACCTACCTGGAGTGCGGGCATTGTTTTCTGGCGTGGCATGGATGCATCAGCAGGGACCTTTGATGCATATATATATATATATATTATCTACTGGCAGTCGCCAGTAGGTAGTTATAGTTAGGACCTATTTGCCATTGGAAATCTGCAGCATTCTATTTGGAATAACGTTGGCGCCGATTGACAAATCTTTGAGAAAGTTTCCAAACTTTTGGCCAGCTCCGGTCCGCTCCTACCCTGAAAATTTCACGGTGATTCATCAAGCGGGCGCCGAGAAACAAGGGGGTCCCAAAACACGTTTTCCCCATGCATTTTCCCATAGAACCTGTTGACGCAGCTGCAGCCCGAACTGCTGAATGGAATTACACCAAATTTGGCAAAGAGGTAGTCCTCAGGTCAGACTCGTGCCTTTTGCTTAAATGGTGTAAATCCATTCAGTAGGTTCAGAGAAAAGATAGATATATCTGGGCGGAGCCTAACCACACATCCATCGGGAGATCTGATTGGCTGTCAGTACTTCATCCAAGAAGTGTTGGCAGCCATCTTGGGACCAATATATATGATAGCACCTCATTAAAAAGCAATGCAGTTAATAGAAGGTTTTAAGACTTTAGTTACATTATAAATCATTTGTTGATGGTACCATACTCATTTTAGGAATTGTGGTATGTTCTAAGGAAATTTTACCATGTGAAAAGCCTTCTGCTGTGATATCATGAATCACGTTTGAGAGAAAACTATTTTCTCATGCTTTTCCCACAGAGGTTTGGAAGGTGATCTATAAGCTAAACTGAGAGCATATTTTCTGTAAATTCACATTATCTTTCTCAGTCATGTGAGAATGAAGTCTGACATTCTCAGTAAAACATGTACATCCAACAAGGGCAGAGACTGTCAGTTGATTCCTTTGTGTTCTACTGCAGCTTCCCAGAGTGTTCTAAAGAACAACTAGAGCGCCAACAGTCTTACTTATGAAAAACGTATTGCACACCTGAAGCCATCTTGATTGGAATAAAGTGGTAACATTTAAAACATTTATTTTAAAAAAGGAACACACTGAGGGGGTTCATTTTGCCATAGAAAGTATGATTAGTGCTGCAGAAAGAAAAATTAGGGCACATTTTGAGTGACTTCTCAAACCCTCTTCTATCTCATTAAAAAAGTCTGACATGCAGACTGAAAAATGCACTTTCAATACCAGCAGCAGACTTCCCTGGTGAGCAGTAGCTTTACTACAGTGATCTAATAAGCAACTAGAGTGCTAACATTCAGAATTTATGGCAAATTTGTGACACATCTGAATGCCTTCTTGATGGAACCAAAGTAAAAAAGTGAAAGTATTTCCTACTGAGGAGATTGCAGTAAATGAGGAAATTAGGAAACTTCATAACAAATAAATCTCCCAAGATGGCCACCAGAGACAAAAGAGCTCAAATGTAGCCCAAATATCACCCAGATGTAGCTCAAGTATAGCCCGATGACAGAATGTCCCAGAGTGTTCTAACGAACAACTAGAGCGCCAACAGTCTTACTTATGACAAAAGTATGGCACACCTGAAGCCATCTTGATTGGAATAAAGTGGTAACACTTAAAACATTTAATATACAAAGGAACAAAATGAGGGTGTTCATTTTGCCATAGAAATTATGATTAGTGCTGCAGAAAGAAAAATTAGGGCACATTTTGACTTCTCAAATCCTCTTCTATTTCATAAATAAAATCCTGACATGCAGACTGAAACAAGCACTTTGAATACCAGCAGCAGACTTCCCTGGTGAGCAGTAGCTTTACTACAGTGATCTAATGAGCAACTAGAGTGCTAACATTCAGAATTTATGGCAAATGTGTGACATATCTGAATACCTTCTTGATGGAATCAAAGTAAAAAACTGAAAGCATTTCCTACTGAGGAGACTGCAGTGAATGAGGAAATTAGGAAACTTCATAACAAATAAATCTCCCAAGATGGCCACCAGAGACAAAAGAGCCCAAATGCAGCCTAAATATCACCCAAATGTAGCCCAAGTATAGCCCAATGACAGAATGTCCCAGAGTGTTCTTAAGAACAACTAAAGCGCTTACTGTCTTACTTATGACAAAAGTATGGCACACCTGAAGCCATCTTGATTGGAATAAACTGGTAACACTTAAAACATTTAATTTAAAAAGGAACACAATGAGGGGGTTCATTTTGCCATATAAATTATGATTAGTGCTGAAGAAAGAAAAATTAGGGCACATTTTGAGTGACTTCTCAAATCCTGTTCTATTTCATTAAAAAATTCTGATATGCAGACTGAAGCATGCACTTTTAATACCAGCAGCAGACTTCGGTGGTGAGCAGTAGCTTTACTACAGTGATCTAATGAGCAACTAGAGTGCTAACATTCAGAATTTATGGCAAATGTGTGACATATCTGAATACCTTCTTGATGGAATCAAAGTAAAAAACTGAAAGCATTTCCTACTGAGGAGACTGCAGTGAATGAGGAAATTAGGAAACTTCATAACAAATAAATCTCCCGAGATGGCCACCAGAGACAAAAGAGCCCAAATGCAGCACAAATATCACCCACATGTAGCCCACATGTAGCCCAATGACAGAAGTGTGCAAAACACTTATTTTATTGTGTATAGCCAGTTTTATATAGTGCAGACTTGTCAGGTATTGGAGTGCTTTACATGAGCATTGGTTTCATCACACAAGATCAAAATCATTTTGGTTGTAGCCATGGGGAGATTAAGTGATTTGACCAGAATCACAGAATGTTGAGCTGAAGCAGAAACTCCAACTTGGTTCCCCAGTTGCAAAGTCTGCAGCTCTGGAAGTAACACCACATCCTCTCCCCTAGGTGCAACATTTAATCAAGTGGTCAACTGGATAAAAAAACGTAAAGATTACTAATAATTTAAAAGTTCTTTGTTGCTATTTGAAAACTCAGAAAATATGTCCTCATTTTAGTTTTTTAGAGCACTAACCATAATTTTGATGCAAATAAGACCCTCTCATATATGTAATTTCTAAAGGAAATGCTCTAGGTATTACAGTTTTGATCACATCAAGATGACATCAGGCGTTCCACACTTTTGTGATAAATATAGAATGTTAGCAATCTAGTTGTTCATTGGGATACTGCTGAGAGGCGGAGGCCAGGGGCACGGACTCTGAAAATTGAAGGCAGGTAGGAGAGTGCAGGGCCAACAATTTGACCACACTGGGCAGGCAGGAAGGGCAGTGGCAGCACAACAGACTATGGAGGGCAGTGGAAAGGGGGACAGGGGCAACAAACCAACAATACAGGACTGGCAAGAGAGGCTGTGGCAATATAATAGACCATTGTGGGCAGAAGGAAGAGGCAGTGGTAGTACAACCATACATGCCAACAGACCCGTTTCAGCCAGGAAACGTCCAATGTTTTTAAGCTCAAATGGGCTTTATTTGATCTGTCTCCTGTCTTCAATCTCCTCTTTTTCAATGTAACTCAAAGGGGGAAATCAATACCCCAGTTTGTTTTCAAAATCTCCCTCTTGCCAAGTTCAAAATGTTAGCAAGTATGGTACATTGGATCATGGTAGGCAGGAGGAATTGGGGTAGGGACATGGACTTGGATAACAGAGGACAGGAGGGACATGGAGAGGTGCACCAAACTGACCCTACAGGGCAGGCATCAGGGTTTGCAGCAGCACAATACACCACACAGGGCATGTGGGACGGGAGTGCAGCACAACAATCCATAGAAAGCAATAGGGAGGGGACAGGACCATGCACATGGAGAACAGAGAACAGAGGGGAAAGAGGCAATGGTAGCTAGCTGACCATAATGGACAGACAAGAGAGAAAGCTGCAGCATAACAGACCATAAAGGGAAGGAAGGACGGATCAGGGGCATTACAATGAAACAGACAAGCCAAGAGGGAGGGAATAGGGGTCTGCACATGGAAACAGAGGGCTAGGGGCAAGTGGGCAGGGCACAGCTGCAGTTTGCAGTCCGGGCTGATGCGTCAACCGACGAGTCAGCAGGAGCAGGAGACAGCCGGTGGAAATATTAACGGAGGTGGTGGCACATCGAAACTGACTTCGCTACCCACGGTGGATTAATTGAATTTTAAGATTCAGAAAGAAACTGGCAACTCACTGAAGTAAATACCTAGCACTACCAAGACCATCGGGCCATGCGTATGGCCACGCCCACTGGGGCAGGAGTGATTTCCCTCAAAGGTGTGCTAGAAAAAAGACCTGTTTCATTCTGCACAAGTCCTCATCCCTTTGAAGAAGTGCTGCCAAAGCACGAAACGCGTCAGGGTTGGACGTTATTCTGCGAAGTGGCTTTGGTGTTTCCTCACTGCATTTTCCACTAATAAAGAGGCAAGATTGCACTTTCCTACTTGGGCGCCCTCATTCCAGGCAAAACTTTGTTTTTTGGATATATATATATATATATATATATTACCTACTGGCGGTCGCCAGTAGGTAGTTATAGTTAGGACCCCTTTTCCATAGGAAATCCGCAACATTCTATTTTGAATAACTTTGGAGCCGGTCGACGAATCCTCGCGAATTTCTCAAAATAGGTGGGGCGCTACGCTCCGCTCCTACCCTGAAAGTCTCGGGAGGATTCGTCAAGCGGGGGCTGAGATAAAAGGGGGGTCCCAAAACGCGTTTTTCCCATGCATTTTTCCATAGGACCTTTAGACAGGGCTACAGCCCGAACGGCTGAACAGAATTACTTGAAATTTGGCAGAGAGGTAGTCCTCAGGTGAAGGAAGTGCCTTTTGTAGGTTTGGTGTAAATCTGTTCAGTAGATTCTGAGAAAATAGCCTTTAAATCAATATATATATCTGAGCCAGCTTACGGTACGCTTACCGTAAGCTTACCGTACGCGTACGGTGGCGTGCGCGAGCGCGATTCTGATTGGCTCTTAGATCTTAGTAAACATTCGAATCGGCCGAAACCAGGAAGCGGCGGCCGCCATTTTCTCTCTCGCACTGAGAGTTTGCTGGTTAAATAAAACCAATACACATGTAAAGGAGCTGTTTTGACAGCTCACACACACATAGCTATGATGACGGAGTCCCCCAAGACCCCCCAAGGCCAAAAATGCCATTTTTATTTTTTCGCTAATTTCGCCGATTACGCTTACCGTACGCGTACGGTAAAAAATGTAAAAAAAAAAACACTATCCATACTCTCCCTACCCCCTGTGCTTTTGGTGGCCGCAGGCCACCAAATGAGCAGGGCTTATCAGTGATGTGAAAAACCACAATATTTTTAACAAAAATAATAAAAGAAAAAATTATCCACACTCTCTCCACCCCGTGTGCAAATGGTGCCCGAAGGGCACCATTTGTGCATGGCTTATAAGCACCGTAAGCACAGTAAGCACCGTGTGCTTACTGTGCGCGCATGGTGCGCGAAGCGCACCGTGCGCGCACGGAACGAACTGCGTTAAGTGGGCGCGCACGCCACGAATGGCGTAAAGTAACTTAGCATTTAAAAAAAGGTACAAATTCACTGAAAAAACCATAGGTTTCACACACGTTATAGTTAGGAATTAGCATTTAAAAAACCTTGCAAATTCACTGAAAAAACCATAGGTTTCACACATGTTATAGTTAGCGGAAATTTTACTGATAAAAAACCAGTGAAATTCCCCCGTTATAGTTAGTGCAGGCAACTATAACTCACGCGACCGCAATCTTCTGCTGATGACATATGTGTCTTTATGAAAAAAAAATATTTGTAATATATGTATAGCTAAAAATGTATGGAAGAAGACATGGGCAAATAAGTGTCTAAATACAGTATTAGCATCAGCAGAGGATTGCGGTCGCGTGAGTTATAGTTGCCTGCACTAACTATAACGGGGGAATTTCACTGGTTTTTTATCAGTAAAATTTCCGCTAACTATAACATGTGTGAAACCTATGGTTTTTTCAGTGAATATATATATATATATATATATATATATATATATATATATATACACACACATACATACATATATATTTTATTTTTTTTCTGAACAAGAAAAAAACAAAGGTTACAGGGACATTATAGTTAGGTTGACGATTTACCCACACAAGACCATAGAGATTCAGCAGTTATAGTTCTACTTATAGTTCTACTTCTGTTAAGAATTTATAACTCGTGGGCTAAAGTTACTTAACGGTGAGTTATAGTTTCTTCAGATGAGTTTTTCTTTCTAATTGGGCTTCAGAGCTGTGGGCACCTGCTTGTACCTGCGGATCAGCGGAGGATCTTCGCCCCCAGATATCTGTAAATTTCTTTCTTTAATAGGGTACTCAAACATGAAATACCTTAACAAAACAAGAGTCATTTGGCAAAACAGGAACAGTTTGTATACATGAACAATGCGACCTGGAGCACAGGCATAGGGTCTGAGGACCGTCTCAATTTACAATTGGTCTAACATAGACTTTTACACAGTTTATTGAATGCAATAAAATAGTTCCAGCGATCCTTCTTTGGTAAGGAATGTGAACCACTGTCTTTGGAGCCATAAATTAATGTATTGGATAAGGAATCCAGGTGGAATTCAACCTTGCATGGACACAATGTGGCTAGTGGGTTATGTGTTCAGATATCCTGCAAGGGGAGGATGTGATCACTGGCTATGCGTTCCTAGCTACGTGTGGCATCTGAGTTCATGGTGTTTTGGAAACAAGCGCCCCTGTTTGCTTTATTGGGGCCAAACTTCCTGGAATATTGTGCTGTTGCTGTGCCTATTTGTGGGATTGATCTGGGATTTCCTGTTCATGCATTTGTCTGCAGGCTATATGCCACCCCACCTGTGACTTGACAATCAGTGACCTTGGCCTGGGTCTCAGGACCTGCCTTACTACGTATTTCAAAGTCGGGGTTGACATGGAGTTCACAGCTGGGGAATCCGTCAATAAAGATGCAATTTCATTTTTATATATGAATGTATCATTGTTCATATTAAGGTTGACTTTTTCAATATTAACATTCCCTCCTCTATTTGAATTTTCAACTACACTATCTAACCTATACTTCATGACAGTTACTTTATTGCGGGGCTGTTATTCATCAGTTTTGACAATTACTACTTTCTTAGTTACTTGCATTCTACCCGATTTGAGGACTGCATTTTTACAACAGGAAATCCTCAATTGCACAGGACCACACGCAAATAAGAATATGATGAGAACCGGCAACAATGACATGCGCAATCTGGAAAACCACCAGGGGAGCCCGGAGAACCAATACGAGAACCAATCCTGATCAGCGGCACCTCCCTCCTTGTGCATGTCTCTTTGTAAACAGTGCAATGCTTGTATGCCAAGTGTCAATGGTCCATTATCCAGGTCATTCCCTGGGACAAACGTGCAGCAGGATGCACCAATCATGGCACACACCTCTCCCTTTATCATGGTCATTAAGTCTAACACATACCAATGCTGCATCACCATGAGGCATATTGCTCTCAGTTTTTCCTTGATCGAATTAAGGCTGAGCTCAGTGCTGTTCATCATTTTAAGCATTTCAAGTTTCAAGTTTATGCTAGGCAGGTGCTCAGCGCTACCTAATCGTACTCATCATTAGCTCTCACTTTGGCGGATTCATTAAGAAGCCATTGAAGACTGTTCTCCTGTCACTATAGTGAATCAGTGAGTAGCGCATTCTCTCGATTACTTTGTTTACATACCTCATACATTTCCATGTTATTTATTTACAGCAATGTGTAGTTTGCATCTATGCATTGCAAAAATAAAGACTGAGCTTGTCCATCTGAAGGAAGTGGCCCGATTTGGATCACCTGGGTCACTAATGACCACCTCTCACCCTTCCATACCAAATGAAGAGTTGGTCAGACAGTAGAGAATACAAACCAATAACTATTTATTCATATACACTCAGAGCGGAGCCCAGTCTGCCCAGTCACTAGGAGTGCTGCAGAGGGGACTTCAAATCAACAAGCATAAAGATACATGATGTACTTTTCCTAACTGGGCTAAAACACGTCCACAGTGGAATTGTCCAGACAGGTGAAGCCAAACAGTAAAATACAAAAAATGGTTTCAGCGCTTCTATTGTTTACAAAGTATCTCAATTCCAAGGTTGTTCCATTTGGGCCCGCCACTAGACAAGTGGAAGAGGGCCTCTATCTAGTGAGAAAGGTATGTGCTAATAAGAATAGTGTGCTCATTACGGGAACAATACTAACATGACAGAAACAACACTTATAGTGGAGCATTTCTCAGAATTGAACTAGATCAGTTTCGAATGGCACAAAATGGTGCCTGTAAAGAAAATGGCACAGCAAATGCTAACTTTCATAGGGCAATGCTCAAATATGAGCATTTCTTATCTAACATGGGCTAAAACAATTTCTAACGGCAACACAGAAACAGGAAACCATAAACAGTAATACAAATTCACAATAACAAATCCTTATGAGCACTCTTTGTTATCAACATCAGGGAGGGACACTGTAAGAAGGGAAGAATTCTCAAAAATGCCCTCGTCTGTATTCATATGATCCTCAATGTCTGTTTGTACCATAATTGCGGCATTGGTATGATGAATCAATATTTTCCTTTTAGGGGTGAGAATAGTTGTGCAATCTGAGCAACAGAAGGGAAGGCACTGAATAAGAGCATAGCAAAGCACCAATGTCACAATCAGGTAAATCACTTTCTCAAGAATCCAGCCCCAGCTACCAAAAAGAGACCAACACCAATTTCCACTTCCCATTCCCTTGACATTCTCAAGGATGTCTAAAATGTGTTTGGTATTATTCTTTTCCATATTCTTGATCCCGCCACACACTGATCTCCCACTACCACGCATACACCACCACTCTTGGGTAAAATCAAATCAACTGCATATCTAGTCTGCTCAGAATATATGTGCATACTTTCCAACTGAGTGGTGTTGTCATGTAAAGCTGCCACGGTAGTATTAGATAACATTTGCAGCTTGCACTCAAAATCTTCTCTAGCTTTTTCACCCAGAGCCATAGAGGTAGCACCTAACGTAGACATAGATGAAAGGATGTATCCAAAAGTGATTCCATTACTATAATTATTGACCTCTATATATCGGTCACTCCCTCACAGAATTCCTTTATTAAAGTCCGATTAACCCAGCGGACATCAGGCCTAGCATGTTTACAGGACACACCTAAGGGCAACACCATCCCAAGAGCTACATTGTCTGTACCAGTATGGATGTTGGCATGTGAACCGTTAGACAAGAAGTAAAACCCCGGGTGTACATAAATCAGTCCTTCATAATCTACTGCAGCATATCTAGTATTCGTTCCAAAAGTAGATGGATCTTTGTCATTCACTAAAGGGATTTTATTCTTATACAGCACTATTCCAGAACAGTTGATATAGAAAGAAGTGTCTGTGCTATTCACGATAGGGCAGCAAGCAGGATAATATCCAGCTTCCGGGGTGACGATCGATTCCTTGTAATGCCAACCCACCAAAGTAACATTTTGTTCTACCATATAAAAATTGTCACAATATGTATTGTTTCACAACCTGGGTAACCCATTCCCAGTGGCTTTCTATAATATAATAAAGGTCCTGGATAGCCGAAACCAAAAACTCCCTTCACTTCTGTGAATTGCGGTGGACGAGTATATGTATATATATATATATAGTTTACAAGTGACAATGGCTATGCAGTCCATAAACTAGTGACATATTCAGACGGATAACCAGCTGTGCCTTCTCCGAAGAATCTCTTGTGTGTGTCTAGAAATATATTACTCAGGCTGTTCTTTTATTTCTTTTCGGGGGAATAACCTTACCCTTACTGCGTAGAGGCATGGTTTGATCATTTTCCAAAACCCATGACACCCCACAAAATATTATTTTCAGCAAAACCAATAGAACAACACATATTGTTTTCCTTTTTAGCATCCACACCATATCATGCTGCGAAACAAGAACCATTGGCTGCTCTTCCTAGGCAACCTGTCTACCAAAGGGATGCATAACGTATAATACTGGGGGCCCAAATGCAAAAGATATACAAGTTCTCAGTGTCCTTCACAGCCTCGCTGGTACGGGCTCCTATTGTCGATCAATAATTTGGCGCTCTTGAGCACCGGCGCTGGAGCTTGCTCTGTCCTAAGCTCTGTAATGTATCCCACGTTGATCCGAATGGTATACCTTCAAGGTATACCTTATTCTTCCCTAACTAATGTTTGAGCATCTAAGATAAAGCAAACACAAAACTCTTAACTAGTTTCTGTTAATTCTGTTTGTTCTGTAATGCAGGACTTGCTACCTCAGGCAGTCTATCCCTAATCTTTTTTCTCCTTAGACTCAGTATCCATCAGCCGTGGGTGCAAATTGTACCTATTAACCCCAGGCACCATGTGATCAGTGAACAAGGGCTCATGGATAGCTCGTATTTTCTGAGGACCTGCTCGTTCAAAGCATCCTCATTATCCTTGTCCATTTGCGTCCAGGTCAAGTTGGTGTCGCTGAAAGGAACACACCAGGGCACCTGTTCACACTCTGTATCCCCCATACTGCCTTGGACCCACTGGTCATATGATAACGGCAAGGGAATCCTCTGACAATGGGTAGCATGTACCCAGTTCTTTCGACCATCAACCTTTACATCTGTCCGAGTCACCAAAAAAACCTGCTCAGGACCTTTCCAGCGTGGCTCCAAACTTTTCTTCCTCTGAAAATTACAAAGCAATACATAATAACCAGGCTGGATGTCGTGGCAGGGTCCCTCTGATGTAGAAGGTAGGGATTCTTGCACCTGTTGGTAAATAGAATGCAAACTTTCTGTTAACTGGCCTAGGTATTCAAGCAACACAGGGTACTTAATATCGGAGTACTTATGAGGACACGGGATGCCCCAGACATTTGCCGGGCACCCAAACACGACATCGCAAGGAGACAATCCTGTCCTAGAATGAGCTGTTGTTCTTGTTGACAGAAGAGCTAATGGTACAGCATCTGTTCACTTTAGCCCAATTGTCTCCTGAATTTTTGCCAGTTTCAGTTTGAGAGTACCATTGTACTTCTCAACCAAACCCGCTGACTGTGGATGATTGGCAGCATGAAATTTCTGTTTTACATGGAGACCTTCACAAATCAATGTAATCACTTTCCCATTAAAATGACTTCCGTTGTCACCCCAGGAAATTTGGGGAAAGCCGAAATGAGGGAAAAATCCTTAAGCAGTGCCTTCGCATTCGTATTAGCTGTGTTATTTTTAGTGGGGTAAGCCTCAACCCATTTACTGAATGCACATACAACCACCGAAAAGTACTTAAGATTATTGCATCTTTCTAATTCTATATACTTCCTTTGAAGGACTTCAAAAGGAAAAGTGGGTGGTGCAAAATTACGATGTGGTGTTGGGGTACCCTTTCCTGGATTGTGCATAATGCAGACCATGCAATACTTTACTAACTGGGCAGCTGTCCTAGAAATATTGTCATTCTGCCATACAGGGGCTAACAATTTACAAATGCCTTTTGCACTAATATGAGCTGGACCATGTGCCATAGTAACCACGGAAAGAACATATACAGCTGGCAACATCCATCTCTGTTTCCCTGATTTAGCAATCCAACATCCTTCCTCATTCAACTGCACTGTACTCTCCTGCCATTCCGCTAATTCTTCTATCGTGTCTTTACTTTGGATCTCCTTTACACTCTCAAGGGTATTCTCAAACATAACAGTTTCTGGAACCCACCTAGCTGGACCTGCTACAAACATACATTTCATCTTTGTTTGGGCCGCTTCCTTAGATGTCTGATGTGCAAAAGCATTTCCTCTACCCACGTCATCAGTAAACTTCCTGTGGGCACTACATTTAATTATGGTCAATTTCTTGGGGAGCGTTAAGGCGGACAAAAGCCTCAATATGAGGTGCCCATGCTGAATCTTGGTGCCATGAGAAGTAAGGAACCCTCTCTTAGCCTAGAGTCACCCAAAATTATGCGCGACCCCAAAGGCATACTAGCTGTCAGTATAGATGTTGACAACCAGCGCTGCACTCAATTCGCAAGCTCAAATAAGAGCAGTGAGCTCAGCAGCTTGAGCCGACTGATAAGAGACCCGTGATGTCTCTACCACCGTGCGCGACGTAGTGATAGGATAAGCTGGTGCCATCTGGTAATTTAAAGCAGGAGCCATTGACATATAGTTCTCCTCGAGGATCAGATAAGGAAACATCAGTCAGGTTTACCCATCCCTTTGTCTTGTCTTCCATCCGGAAGATACAATCATGTTTATCAACTGCCTCATTCTCAGAAGAGACAGGTAGTAATGTGGCTGGGTTCAGAGTGGCACTGTCAAGCTACTTACGTTTCTGCAGGAAAGGGATACAAATGATGAAGAATTCCCAACTTCACCTGGTCATCAAACGCACCCATCTAGGTCAAAGTGCGAATAATTACCCAGGGAAGTGGGGAAAAGAACAAGAGAAAACACAAAAAGGTTCCTTGTGACGTCCCAAATCTGAGATGAGATCACTGCAAAATGTAAAAGGAAAATGAGGTAAGTATAAACTTAGTGTAGACCTTATGAATATATCTATTCTCTAATCTAGTGTCTATTTCTGATTTTGCAAATACCTGATTTTTTAACTTCTTCTGTTTTCTCAAATGATTGAGGTAACGTTTAGAGCATTGATGAGTTTGGAACAACAGAAAACCTGGATAAAAAATTAATGCAAGAACCATATGTAATGAACAATAGTATTTTGTTTATATGTCTGGAATAAAGTGCTTATAGAAATGGAACTCACCAAATGTTTAATGGGAACTGATCCATAAATGTCCTGATTCATCACATAACTTAAATTCCCTTGACTGCAGTAATACGTTCAATAATTCATCCTTCCCTTGTTTTCAGGAATCAAGAATAAACCAAGGAGTAAAATCTAGCCTTCATCCACTTGGAGCCCAAATTATATAAGTAACTTTAAATATTTATAATGGAGGTTTGAAATCAATTGTAAAGTCATAAATCAGTTTTAAGCTTTTCTTCCTTATGTCTTTTCTTTAGGAAGTGGTGAAGAAAAACCTGAAGCCTACAGCAAAAGGAGACATCAACAAGGAGCCGGAATGCCACAGGAAACAAGGCTTTACATTAGGAGGATGTGGCTAGAACTCCACAACGAAGACACGACCAAGCAATGTCCTTCGGGATATTAGAGCTGCCAGGAAAACGCCGTGAGAATGCCGTATTTTAAGCCCCAAGAAGAAATGTCCTTCTGTATTTGAGAAATGCCAGGAATAAGCCATAAGGAAGCCGCGATTATTGGAAACCCAACGGGAGAGTGCAGTGTGACCTGGAAGTCAAGTGAGTACTCCAGGAAGCAGAATATGTTCCGGAAACTAGAACGCAAAGCATTCTTTCCGGAGAGTGGCTTGGTTAAGTGCATTGCGGCTTGCTCTCACAAATGTTCAGGGTGCAAGTCGGCTATTGCTGTAGTCCGACTGCCGCTCGCTCGCTGCAAACCTGACAGGCACATCTTTTCATCGTAATATGCTTAACAAACAATGGCATTTCATAACCAGTGAGACGTGCACTGGTGAGGTGCTTTGTCTTTGTCTTATTCAAAAGTGTATCCATAACATGAGGTATCATAACTGTGAGGTCAGTACCAAGTACGAGTCCAGTCGATTGTCTGATTGAATTGGCCACAGCCCTGACCGCTCTCAGACAATTCGGGAGAGCCATTGCGACAGGATCAAGCACAGCAGAGAAATAAGCACAAGGCCTCTGCTTATCCCCAAAGGACAGAGAGCGCGCAACCAGCCATCTCGTGGACATAGAGCACAAACGGTTTATTATAGTTAGGTGTGCCAAACACGGGAGCTGAACAAAGCACAGTTTTCAATTGCTCAAAAGACTGCTGGCATTTGGGCATCTAAGGCAAAGATTCATGCCCTGCTTTCGTTGTTAATGCAAACAAAGGTTTGATTAGTAATGAGTAGTTTGGGATCCACTGGTGACAGAAGGAAGTAATACCTATAAAATCGCACACATTTTTTTTAGTTTGTGGAATGGGCATTTTAACAATGGTACTAATGCGCTTTGGGTTCAACCTCCTACCCTCCCTCGAGAGTAGGTGATCTAAACAGGTGACCTCCTGTTGACACTACTGAAATTTAAAAAGAGAAACCTTCTGTCCATGATGGGCCAAATGCAACAACAATTTGACTGTACTATCTTTGCAACCTTGTTCTGTACCGGAAGCTATGAGTAGATCATCAACATACTGCACCAATAAATTACCTGAGGGAAGCGATAAGGAATCTAACTGACTTTTTAATGCTTGACTATAAAAACTAAGACTCTCTGTATAGCCTTGAGGAGCGCGAGAGAAACTAAAACTCCTACCAGCCAGTGTGAACCCAAACAAAAATCTACTGTCTGGATGGATAGGAGTACTAAAGAAAGCATTTTTCAGATCAATAACAGAAAAGAACTTAGGAGTAGAAGGAATCATCGTCAAAGCGTGATGATAGCAGGAGCCACCGGTAAATGTGGAACTACTATTTTATTAATCTCGTGCAAATCAATCACAAAATGGTAAACATGATCATTGTTGTCAGAGGAGCCTAAGTGTGTCCTTTTCAGAATCAGAAGAATAGGACTATTAAAAATATTGGCAGACGTTTCTTCAACTACTCCCTTTTGTATCAAATCCTGCATAATCTGAAGAAGAGCCCGTTCTCTCACCTGAGGTATTTTATACTGAGGAATTAGAGGCAAAATAGCGTTATCCTTAATCTGTATAGAAACTGGTGGTATATGCAACAGGCTTACATTCGTGTCACCTGTTGCCCATAGAGTAGATGGGACTTCAGTGAATTCAGCTGAGAGGGGTGCATCGTGAGACAGACACTGTTTAGTACTCACACCCGGACCCATAGAAATATAGACACTTGCAAGAAAGCAATAGACAGTAGCATGCAACTTCAACAAATCCAAACCCATCCAATTTTTACCAGAATTCGATGTCAGCAAAAATGAAGATTCCGCAGTGAAAGGTTCAACAGTCAATGGAAGGGGGCGTGAAATGGGGCTTACAACCGGTACACCTGAAAAAACCTACTGAAACATTATTGTGGGCAGACAGAGCTGCCCCAGGGACCATATGTTGAGAAACAGAACTCTTTGTCGCACATGTATCCACCAGAAATTCCTTAGTCGAGCCTTGCAAATCCGCTGTGACATAAGGACCACGCTGATCTACAAGTATCTGAACTAGTCCTTCACCCTGTCACTGGCTGTCCTAGCTATAAGACAAACTTGTCACCTCATCCATATCCAAATCATCATGGTAATACTGTCCATCACCAGGGTCATCAAAGTAATTATTATCAGAGCGACCCTGTAACACGGTAGCATTCTAAGCTTTATCAATCCCATGACCTCTCCCACCAGAACCTCGCCCTCTAGGAGACACCATTTTCTGTAAAAGCACAGGGCACTGGCAACGCCAATGACTTTCATCCTTACAATACGAACACTGATTTGGCCCTAAAGGTGTCGTCGAAGGCTGCCTGCTAGTACGTGAAAGCTGTCTTGAAGGACCACCTCGTCCCCTATTATTGCCCCGAAATGCTTGCTGGAACAACACCTTCGTCTTTAGATCTTCATGTTTCTTATCAGTCTTATCTTTCTCCTCCTGATCGCGATGTTCATAATATTGGGCCATATTCAAAATAACTGACGGGGAAGGCATAGAACAAGTACTTTCAGACGCTTGCAAGCAAGTCATTATTTCAGGAAGAAGATTAGTAACAAATCTATCTACAAACAAGCGAACTACCCTTTCAGTGGACATATCCTGCCGACTATAATCCAACAATGTATCTTCAAATCAAGTAAAGAAGTCAGACACACTCTCATTCTTCTTCTGTTGACAAGCTGTAAATCTATTCCAAATTACCTTCTTAGGTGGAATAAGAGTATGCATGTAAGTAGTACCACAACCAGGCAAAGCAAGCATCTCTGCACGGGGCTTATCTCCTGGCATCCTTTCCTGATACCATCCTTTAATCCCATCCCATGTATCACCCAATTCTGCAATATGATCTTGGGTATGCACCTGCCGCCAAATATCAACCAGAGCAAGGCCAAAAAACATTTCAATATCAGCAAGAGTCATTACAGTAGAAGAAGCAGCCTCTGTTTATAATAAGCAATAGGATTTTTCCTAGGGTCGGGCAGGGTAGCCTTAAGGGCCAAAACCTGACTCCTTTTCCATGGTGTATAAACCCTTTGTTTCTGAAAACAAGCAGCTACAGCTGCTCTAGTGACATTACCATGCTGATCCTTTAACTCAGGTAATTCGGGGTGATATATTGAATGAACCTCACACATCGGGAACTGAGTAATTTTAGTGGGACTCTTTTCAAACAACCAAACTCTATAGGAAACTATAGTATTATTATTTGCGAGCACCTGTCCTGTGGCTAAATCAGCAATATAAACACGATCTTTAATATAAAATAACACTTTTGGAGCCTCAATTTTAATATGTGTACGCTAGAGATCAATCAATGCAGCAGACATATGCTGGAGGAGATGCTGCAGCAGAAAAGGCTCAAACTCACACACAGCCTGCCAAATGTCTTCTGCTCCATAAACCATATTACCAGCCTACTTCAGAGCCTGCCTGGCCAGCACCTGCTTCTCATCGTCCCCCTCTTCAGAGTGCACAAACAGACCCATCCGTCCCCTGAATTTCATCCAATCTCTAACTTCAAACCCACGTACTGGTGTCTCAGCAGTCAAATGTATTGGAGGATGAAAAACCATAGAAGAAGCAGCAGGGGTAACAGACACAATTGTTGTTAGTGCTTCCATCGGAGGAGAAAGAACAGAAGATACAGGAGTCAAAACAGTAGATGTACTAGGGGTCATAGTGGTCAAAGATGCCATTGACAGAGAAGGGGCAGGAGGTGCCGTAGCCAAAGCCGCCGAAACAACAGCCGTAGATAGGGGGACAGCCAAAGCAGACATAACAGGCTGCTGTGACTGTAAAGGAACAGTGGAATATATCATCTGTCGAACATAAGGAGGTGGGCCGAAGATCTAGCATCTCTTCTACAAAAGTATAATTTTCCTCCTTGGCCAGATCAGATTTATCAATGTGTAGCTGAAATCTTCTATCTTCACATTCAACTCCTACCTCCTGTTTTTCTCTATCATATGCTACAACTTCCTGCGTGAATGTTTGCATTTTCCCTTTCCGAGTGACCTTCTTTAACCGCCTCTGTCAAGCCTCCTTCTGGCAAGTTTGAAGAGAATCAAACATTGACTGCCTACTTAGTCTCTTAAACAACTGTTCCTGTAAAAAAACAATCTTTTGTTTATCAAAAGTGCCCGTCAACAGCCACTGCAACTCGGCATTGTACCTCGTATATTTGTGCCATAATGTACTAAACATAATAGGGCCAAGGCCATGCTTCACATACATATCAAAATTAGGGCTGCCTTCAGGAGGCACCGGCTGAGCTTCTTCCAATCGAGCATCTGCAGAACAACAATGACAATGTGAATTCCATTCAGGCATTTTTAAAAGGAACAAAAAATTATTATTTATTATTTTTTTTTACCTGGCAAAGGACAGAAGGGGCAGCCGCGAGCAAATAAAAGTCTTCGGGGAGGGATCCCTGAGCCGTCAGTCCAACCGTCTGCTGAAAGGGAATGGATCAATCACCCAAACGAGTCGCTGTTCGGGTTCCAACTGAAGGAAGTGGCCCGATTAGGGTCACCCAGGTCACTAATGACCACATCTCAGCCTTCCATACCAAATCAAGAGTCGGTCAGACAGTAGAGAATACAAACCAATAACTATTTATTCATATACACTCAGAGCGGAGCCTGGTCTGCCAAGTCGCTAGGATTGCTGCAGAGGGGACTGAAATCGACAAGCATAAAGATACATTATGTACATTTTATAACTGGGCTAAACACGCCCTGAGACGAATTTTCCAGGCAGGTGCAGCTAAACAATAAAATACAAGAAATTGTTTCAGCGCTTTTATCGTTTACAAAGTATCTAAATTCCAAGGTCGTTCCATTCGATCCCACCACTAGACAAGTGGGAGACGGCCTCTATCTAGCGAAAAAGGTATGCGCTAATAGGAACAGTGTACTCATTACAGGAACATGTCCTACATGGAAGAAACTAAACTTATAGTGGAGCCTTTCTCGGAATTGAACTAGATGAGTTTCGAGCAGCCTAAAATGGCACCTATAAAAGAAAATGGCGGAGCGAATGCTAACTTACATAGGGCAATGTGCAAACATGAGCATTTCTGTTCTAACACATCAAGGGGGTTGAGAAATGGGAATAGAAACAAAGATCATTCAGTGGAATGCATTAGTTCCAAATGTAGTTTTTGTTAAGGAAATTTGGAATAAGGATTTCAGGATTAATATGTGCAACTTAGCAATAGTCGATAGACTTGAGTCAAAACTAGTAGCACTATAGAAGATCTGTTTTAGAAAAGTACAATGGAACTGTTTTTGCTTGTAATAAAAATATTGTGGAGATTATTAACTGAATCACTAATCTATTTTTTTTATCTTCTTAAATTCTCTCATCAGCACCCAAGGGATAAAGAGGGATATTGTCGAGGGTCCAGGAGAAGCTGGTTAACCGGCACCGACCACCAGAACTGCTGCTGAGGGCTCTGCTGACACCAGTTAGTCCTAATATTTATTAATATTATTTCCCTAATGTTGGGTTTTATTATTGTTGTGGACTCCTTAGGGTAGAATCTTAGGGTATTGGAATGTTGGTGCTGTCTATGATGAAGATTCAGATTGCAGGCCAAAGTAAGCTAGTAATATAAATAAAACTCACCATGTATGTTTGTTGAGAAGGCTTTCTTTTTCCTGCTCATGGTATAACACAGTTGAACTCACAAGAGAGTGGTCATGGTCATCGTGGACCCCCAATGTAGTGTGCTGCTGGCTTGTTCATTTATAGTTACAGTATACCAGCAGTTTCCCATGACAGTGCAGCATGGCTGGAAAAGGTGTATGAGGTCCCACTCCCATTGCATTTGCCAACCAACATCATATGTCTTTCATTGATCATTATTCGGCCCCTGGCATGTCTAACTTTGTTAACCAATCAAATGCCCAGAGTGATATTTAGAACATACTGCATTGCTAACTGTACTGTAGTGTTGTATTGCAGTTGTATTTGGGGTTGCATATCCGGTATCTAAAATATGTATAATGTTTTATTCTAGCCACAAAGAACACCAGTGATGCTGGCTCCAGTGCCGCTGCAGGAGGAGATGGGCCAGTTGGAGGGGGAGAGGCGGCAACAGGGAAGGGAACTGATAAATCACATAATTTCTGGCAATTGCGATACTCACTTGCTAGTACCAGTGGGTCGCCAATCCACAGATGACTTTGAAGTGAACCCTCTTGCTTTACCAGCTGCAGCCGTGGTTGCGTTATAGTGGCCTCTTCTATCTGCAACTCAGCAAAAACTCACATAATGGCTTGAGGGAAATATGAAAGAACGTAAGCTTAAAAGAAATGAAATGGTATATGAGTGAATGAGTGGGTGGGTGAAAGGGTGCATGGGTGGGTAAAGGGATGGATGGGCAAAAGGATGGTTTGAAAAAGGCGTGGCTATTAAATGGATGGATAAGGGATTGGAAATTTTGATGAAAGTCTGGGTGAGAAAAAGCAAATCTTAATCATGGTGGCTACGAATTAGAATAAAAGGGTGAATGATATTTGGATTCTTTGTATGGATAAGCAAGGCAGCTCTCCTCATGGGGAGCATACTTCTCACCTACTTTGCTTACTTGGTTATCATTCAAAGCTATGGCTCTAAGTGGGGAGTATTTTTTATTCTTTATTCTACTCCCTTGACTCGCTGTATTTGTTAAATGAGCCAGATGTATCCCACCCATCATACATTATCCCCCTCCAGACCCTTTGTATTTTTGCCACCTACACCTGAAGTGCAGTTTGGGTCAATTCGTGACAGCAGTGTTAACTCCTTCCATGCTCATGACGAGCTCAGCTCATCATGAGTCACAGTGGAGCTGTGCTCATGACGAGCTGAGCTTGTCATAATGGCCGCGGCCCGCCCACGCGTGATAAATTCCCCACCCTGCGGGAGAATTAATCAGTGGGGGGGTCTGAGCACAGCTCCACTGTGAGTCATGACGAGCTGAGCTCGTCACAAGCACAGCAGTGCCTTGGACCCCCCCCGCACCGTGGGGGAATTACCCCCGCAGCGAAGGGGTTAACTGTGCAATGTGCGTCTGCTTCAGTTCATGCGGCATTTACAATGTTTTCAATGCATTGCAAACTGAACACACAAGGTGTGCTGTTTCCCTTCTTTCACCCAGTCACCTCTTAGTACTTAACTCCTTTATTCTTTCCTAAGTTCCTCCATCTCAGACTACCAAATTGGAAAATCTGTTCTTGGCATGTGCAACATTTAATTTTATACCCATGTGAAGTGAAGCGATTCCAGAATATATTTAATGGTTTCCTATAACAGATTTATTTTACACTTTTTCAGATTTTTCCCTTTCAAATTATTCAGTGACTGAATAAGCCAAAGATGATAAATCGATGATCAGTGTAGTGGCCCCTCTATCCTATATTAAAAAAGCTCTACCCTACATGTCTAATACCTCTACTCTCCCCCGCAGTAGAGCAAGTCAAGTTTCCTTTGCTTGCTTAATGACCAGCTAATTAATTTGTTGGAAATAATATGTGGTGGTGGGTGAGGCCACTGAGAAAGTGGGAGTAAATGCATGATTTGATGTCAAGTTTGTCATATGGGATACACAGTGATGAATGTGTCAAATACAATCTATATAGCCCGTTCTTTCCCTGTAGTGCAGTCCATCCGATTCATTTTTACAAACTTCTAGTTATACCAGACAGGATAATATTAATATCAACATTTCATGTGAGAGGTGTGTGACCTTTGACCCTTCCTTAGGCAGGTCGCTCTCCACGCCGCACAGCACCACCTGTGCGACTGTGCCCTGAACCCAGCCGCCGTTGCTGTCTGAGGCCTGCCTCCACCCGCAGGCTACCACCTGCGCCTCATCCCTGGTGGCCAGTGGTAAGCCGTAGGTTTGCCTTATTTGGTTAACTGTTTGTTTCTTGTAATTGTATTGCTTCTGCTTATTAGGTTGTTTTGTACCTGTATTGCCCATTTGTTTATCTGACCGTTTTCTTTCCTCCTTCCCCGTTGCATACTGTGCCCTTTGTTTTTGTACCTGTATTGCCCATTTGTTTATCTGCCCATTTTCTCTCCTCCTTCCCCTTTGTATTCTGTGCCCTTTGTTTTTGGACCTGTATTGCCCATTTGTTTAACTGCTCATTTTCTTCCTTATTCCCCCTGTACTCTGTGCCCTTTTTGCCTTCTGGTCCTTTGCCGCTCCTGCCCCCGTCTTTCCCGCCGCTGTGTCCCCTGCAGCCCCGCACGCCCACTTGTCCACTCCCTCCTCCCAGCTGCTCCTCCCTCCCACCTCCCCTTCTTATGGCGGCTGCTGTGCGGCCGTGCCGCTGGCGCGCCGAAGGCGTGCCTAAGGCAAGCCCGTCTGCGCCCGTCCGTGCCTGGACCGCACCCAGCGCTAGAACCCCTGGACCCCGCAAAAACGCCATGACGCCCGACTCCGCTACAATGCCAGCACCCTCCACACACTCAACACCGGTCAAACACACTCCTGCTTCCAGGCCGCCCCAAAGCGCACCCAAGGACCCTTCTCCTGCCGGAACTGCAGCTTCACCAGCAACAGATCCGCCAATCCACCCACCAGGAAAGGACGCAACCACGTCAGATGCATACTCCTGAACACCCGCTCTGCATGCAAACATGCCATCGAACTCTGGGACCTGCTCGACATATCCTCCCCAGACATCTCTTTCCTGACTGAGACCTGGATGAATGACTCCTCTGCACCCGACATCGCCATAGCCATACCGGAAGGCTACAAGATCACCCGCAGAGACCGCACCAACGGAGTATGAGGTGGAATCGCCATCATCCACAAGTCCACCCTCAAGGTCTCAACCAACTCCGATGACACCCTCAACACCGCCGAACACCTGCACTTCCAGATCCACACTGATCGCAACACCACCCTCAGAGGAACTCTGATCTACAGGCCTCCCGGACCCCGGCCACAGTTCAGCGACTCCATCGCTGACTTCTTCAGCACGCACGCTCTTGCATCCACGGACTACATCGTTCTCGGGGTCTTAAACTTCCACCTCGAGAAAAACAACGAAAACAACTCCACCACCCTGCTCAACAACCTCGCCAACATCGGACTCCAACAGCTCGTCATGACTCCCACCCACTTCGCTGGACACATGCTTGATCCCATCTTCTCCGCAAGCCCCCATGTCTCCTTCAGCCACACCACGAACTCCACTGGACCGATCATCGCTGCGTCCACTTCACCTTCGAGAAGCCCACCACGCACCACCCCCGCCGCTGCTGGAGCAAAATCACCGAAGACCAGCTACACACCACCCTCGCCTGTAGCCCACCCACAGACCCCACCGACCCCGACGCCACCGCCAGCAACCTCAGACGCTGGATAGAAGACTGCACCAACACCCTCGCCCCGATCAAGAATCCCTCCAACAGCCGCACCAACAAGACTGCCGGATGGTTCACCGCGGACCTCCAGACCTTCAAGCAAAACTGCCAAAAGCTGGAGAAGAAATGGTGCCACGAACAAACACCAGAGAACCAAGCAGCCCACGAGAACGCCATACGCCAACATCATCACCTCATCAGATCCGCCAAAAATACCTCCTTTAAAGACCGCCTTGACAACAACGCACACAACAGCAAAGAGCTCTTCAACATTGTGAAGGAACTCTCCAACCCCAGTGCCAGCACCAACGACATCCAACCTTCAGAAGACCTGTGCGACTCCCTGGCCTCCTTCTTCCACTGCAAAATTGCAGACATCCACAACAGCTTCGACAACAAGGGCTGCCACAACAGCCCTCGACATCTCAGACTCCATGGCCACTGCCCATGGCGACCCCCTCCTCACCAGGACCAACATCAACGACGACGACAACATCAAAATCATGAGCACCATCCACTCCGGCTCCCCGTCAGACCCGTGCCCCCACCACATCTTCAACAAAGCCAGCACCACCATCTCACCCCACCTCCGCAAAGCCATCAACATCTTGTTCGAGACCGCGACCTTCCCAGAGAAGTGGAAGCATGCCGAGATCAACGACCTGCTCAAGAAGACCAAAGCAGACCCCAAGGACCTCAAAACTTCCGGTCCATCTCCCTGCTCCTGTTCCCGGCGAAGGTCATCGAGAAAACTGTCAACAAACAGCTGACCCGCTACCTCGAGGAGAACAACATCCTGGACCCGTCCCACTCCGGGTTCCGCAGCAACTACAGCACCGAAACTGCCCTCATCGCTGCCACTGATGACATCAGGGCCCTGCTGGACAACGGCGAGACTGCGGCACTCATCCTTCTAAACCTGTCAGCCTCCTTCGACACCGTCTGTCACCGCACCCTACGCACCCGCCTCCATGACGCAGGAATCCGAGGCAAAGTACTGGACTGGACGACCTCCTTGCTCTACGGCAGAACACAGAGCGTCTGCCTCCCTCCCTTCCTAGCCGAAGCCACCAAGATCATCTGCGGCGTACCCCAAGGATCCTCCCTCAGCCCGACGCTGTTCAACATATACATGGCCCCACTCGCCCACGTCACCAGACTGCACGACCTCAACATCATCTCCTACGCTGGCAACACACAACTGGACCCCACCACCGCCAAAACCAACCTAGAAGGTATGAAAGCCGTCGCCGAATGAATGAAGAACAGCCGTCTGAAGCTGAACTTGGACAAGACGGAGGTCCTCATCCTCGGCCCCATGCCTTCGGCCTGGGACAACTCCTGGTGGCCGACCGCCCTGGGAGCAGCTCCTACACCCACCGACCACGCACGCAACCTGGGATTCATCCTCGACTTTACACTCTCCATGACCAAGCAAGTCTACACCATTCCGTCCTCCTGTTTCAACACCCTCCGCATGCTCCGAAAGATCTACAAGTGGATCCCCACCGACACTAGTCACCCAGGCCCTCGTCAGCAGCAGACTGGACTACGGAAACGCCCTCGGACAAACTGCTGAAACGACTGCAACGCATACAGAACACCTCTGCCCGCCTGATCCTCAACATCCCTCGCCACAGCCATATCACACCCCACCTTAGAGACCTGCACTGGTTTCCCGTCAACAAGAGGATCACCTTCAAGCTCCTCACCCACGCACACAAAGCCCTCCACAACACCGGTCCAGCATACCTCAACAAACAACTCACCTTCTACACACCGAACTGCCAGCTCCGCTCCGCCGACCTCACCCTCGCCACCGTCCCCCACATCAGGAGAACGACCACCGGCGACAGGTCATTCTCCTACCTCACCGCCAAGTCCTGGAACACCCTCCCCATCCTCCTAAGGCAGACCAAAGAACTACTAACCTTCAGGAGGCTACTCAAGACCTGGCTGTTCGAGCAGTAGCAGCACCCCCCCAGCCACTTGCGACCCTCACGGGTGAGTAGCGCGCTTAAAAAATGTCTTGATTGATTGATTGATGTAGTATCTTATCTTTATTCATCTGCCTCTTTTGAGTCAGGGTAGAAAGGGAAATGTATTTGGAGAAGAGCAGAAAAATTGGAATTAAAAATAGATAATTGTCAACTACAGCTGCCCCAGCTGCACACAGTAGCAAACTACCCGACACGCTAGCTAGCAATGAAGATGGCTTTATTATTTTAGCACAGCACACAACTTGTACTCTTTATAGTGTATAGTGCCTTGCTCATTAATGAGAAGTCATTTATTTTTCAAATCAAGGGGCCTGCTTATAGTTACTTGAAAAACCTTTAGAAGAAAACAATTATCAAATCACAGTTTTTTTCATCTTGTATTATTCTACCTTTTAATACTTTTCTGTAGCACAATCAGTGCTTTTTTATGCAAGGCATGTGGGGGTAAAACATACAATTGGCCTTGCGACTCTCCTAATCATAATCACATCAAATTCTAATGGCCCTAAGGGACCAACCACGTACTGTTACTGTGCCACCCAGCAATTAAAAAAAATAAATTGCACATAGCATTCTTTACAATTTGTCTTTTTGTTTATCTCAATATAGCTCCTCCTGCTGGACCACCTAATAGGCAGGAAACAGTGGGCCATTTGCTGCAGCAAATGCTGGAGCGTATCCATCAACATTACCGGCAGCTGGTAGTCTTGGCAAAGAAGGATGAGGAAACTAACATACCTCTGCCGAGCCCAAGTGCAGCTGGTCCCTGTCATCCTCCAGCCTCCTGGCCATCCCATTGCCACCAACAGATAACTGCTGCCACCCCTATCCACACTGACAACAGGCCATTGCTGCGTTGCATCCTGCAGCGGCTGGACACCATCGAGGGCCGTCTCACCATGATGGAGCAGACTCTGGATCAGCCTACAAACATAATGCCCTCTTCTACCTCTTTCAAAAATGTTGTTGTGATGGGAGGAACTTGTTTGTTTGGGCTAAGTTGAGAGGGTGGGAAGAGAGTTAGGACGGAGTGACTTTCCTTGGACATTTTGATTTTTGGGACTTTGGAGCTTTGGAGCTTGGGTCAGTTTTGTTTGAGGAGATGGCCGGCATGTTGTATTGTTGGAGAAGGGGGTCTTCTTTGTAAAAAAAAATAAAAGGGGAAACTATTTTATTTATTCTAAATTTATGCCTGGAGTAGTTTGGTTTACTTTTACTTTGCACTTCTGCCTTCAGCTAGTTTTACACAGCCTGTTTATGTGATTGTAAGACAGAGTATAGTGCTTAGTTATAGAGTTATACTTCTCTGACTACCTTGACCATTAGGGGGAATACTGGCATCATGACCTATATTGTCTACACCATCCTAGATAAACAAAAGTAGCAGTTATTTACTTATTTACTATGCTAAATAGATCAGCTTCATCCATTCTAGGTGTCTTACCTGAATGTAGATGAAGCAATAACTGGGAAGGCATCAAAACTTCACAAGTGAGGTCCCTCTTCGAGTGCCAACCAGTTGAGCTCTAACTGCAGGATTAATCTGAATGATCGATTATCCATCTTAAGCAACTAAATGGAAATAAAAAGACTGCATTAGTGGTTTATATTTTATCAAAGATTTACAAAGAATTGACACCTGCGTATTACATGATGACACCATGAAAATGCTAAATCACAAAAAATAGCAATACTAGTAAGTTTTGGCTAATGGGGAGCTAGTAGTATTATTTGCAAAATCCTTGAGTTATAAACAATTGACTCAAAGTCGAGCTGACATGCTTAGGTTAGGCATTTACTGTTACGCACTACAAGGCCTGAATGATGATGCTGACAACTGATGTTCTTCATTCTATAAAATATGGATCAATATTCACGTATTATTGGGTAAATGGGTCCAGTGTGGAATGTTGCTTAGAAGATCCTGCAGTAAGTTGGTGTTGCTTTAATCACATCTGCCTCACCGTGTGTATTATCCATTGATGGTGTAAATTAAGCACACCTCAATAAATCACACAGCCTGGGGGAAGAAGGTTAGAGGTTTGATGAATGGATGGGAAGGGGTATTTGAGGAAAGGTTTCACAAAGACAAACACTACACAAGGACAACATTCATCTGGGCAATGAGCAGCAGCACATCAATTGCCTTGAATCTGTTGTGGAAGGAAACAAAGGAATGAGTATGACAGAGTACAGAAAAATGCATTTCAAACAGTTCTTCTGCCCCGAGACCCAAGTTATCAGATATCTAAATGTTCTGTCTTCTAGGTTGAGTAGTGAACCCACCCACCAAGTTCTCCGAATATGATTGGTAAAATAAAAATATTACTGTATTTCAAAATTAGGTGGTGCATCTACATTCTCCACGGGAATTTCCCCTCTTTGGTGCCTGTCTATACTGTCCGGTAGGTAAGCAGGAGTGTTGCTGAGCTCAGCTTCCACCTTTCATTTGTGCAGGAAGCTAGAAGAAGGCCTGCAGATTGTAAAAGAGAAACTATATTAGAGTCATGGAGAAAGAAAGACTCAGAGCAGAGGGGAAATAAGAGGGGTTTTCAGAGTTTCACTTTTGCCACAAGTCCAACATACACACACACACACACAACAGCTTTTCACAAACACACTTCTCTCTATTCCACATAGCTGAGTATTAGGCCTGAGAGTCTTGGTTTAGTATTCTATTGAAGTCAATAACGTCTTGCTTATAGCTAATCATGAGGTAGTCCCCCGGCTGACTCCCTGAGTTCTTCCATTCTCCTCCTGAGACCTGACTCCCATTAATTCCATCCCAGACCAGTCATCATCATGACCCAAGCAAGATAGACATGTAGTGCACTGCTGTTGAAAAACTAGTAGAGAAACATAATTGCAATATTTTGTATAGGTTTTTGTTTGTTAACTAAAGTGAGTGTTCTGGTCTCTGAAGAACCAGAAAAAAGAAGAGGACCCTGCAATTAAATCTGGCTAAATGTGAAAGGGTGGATCACCTCCAGGGAAAAAATATTCGCCCATCACTTAGGCCCCAAACATTGGAAATCAATAATCATCTCAAGAAATTTCCTGTATTACAGTTCAACACACCCTCCCTCACTGTTAGCCTCCACATCAATCATCCCTCACAGTCACTCGATAATCTGATCACTTATTGACGCAATGGTTACCTGTTCCAATCCAAGCACGGTGGTATGTGCACTATCTCCCCTTTAATTTATTGCAAGCAACAGATTGCATTTGGCAGTCTTGTATATAAAACGATTGTCTGTGGCAGCCATCTTAGATGATGAAAATAAACAGAAGGATCTTAGGAGTGGACAATACAGGTGTCCCCAATGTCATAAAGGAATTGTGGAGGCCTCTTTAATGCACACTGGTCCAACTGCAATCCGGCAATACATGTGATTAAAAAAAAGGTGGGGCAGCATAAATATGACACAAAAATAATAATGTTCCTCTAGCTACTTTTTTAGTTTTTGCATCATGTTTTTGTCAATGATTTTTGTAGATTGATGCACAGCTTCCTCAAGTTCAATGAGAAACAATTTAAAAGTTCTATAGGGTACGGGTATATTTAGTCCAGGAAGTAGAGTTTGTTCTCAAACTCAGGTGGGGTTCACCCAGAAGGAGGTCAGCTAATATATTTGATTCAATTTTGGACCAATCACCCTCCCTGCTCCTCCTCCTGTGCTGCTGTTTCAGGAATGGTTTAATTGCGTGGTATAACATGTTGGTAAATTTTGATCATAGCCAATCTCTCCATGTTTTGAGGCGAGAGACTGGTGCTTGTCATTGTAACAACCGCACCAGCTGCACTGAACACATGTTCAGCAGACCCACTGGTGAATAGACAAGCCAGATACTTTATTGCCAGCGTGCTGAGCTCCGGCCATTAGTGCATCTTCCCATACCAATAGATGAATGGATTTTGATTCACATAGACCTCTTTTGGATCATCCAGATACTCCTGGAACATCCCATGGATGGTCATTGGTGCTGCCATTTGCTCAACCTGTTTTTCCTTCGCCTCTTAGCTGGACTTAAGCCCGGCCAATTGAAACCAATGCAATGTAGAGGTTGGGTCTGGTCCTTATGTTGCTGTTGTTGTCTGTGTTCTAGTTGATGGTCTTGTTGGCTGCTGCAAGACAAGACTGCCCTCTCTGGAAGTTGAAGGGGCACCCCAGAACTGCAGGGTGGGACTCTAAGTCCCAGCCGTTCTTCTTCAAAGTCTCTGGCTTGCTCTACAATCCACCTCTTGTGTTTTAAAACATCCTTCAAAAAGAAGAGTGAAAGTGGGTAGAATCAGTAGATCAAGTAGTTTGGCACAGATGTACTCATATTGCAACCTTTTATTACAAGCCAAGCAAAGTATAAGGTCTCAACCCAGGCATGCGCTTCTGTGTTTTTCATTCACACCTATGGGGGCGAACCTTTCAGACACTTTTTACCTGGTCCTGTAGGAGATGCAAAAATGGGAAAGCTTGGCTTGTCGTGCTGTCCTCCTTGCTATCATCCCCATGTGAAAATCTCAAAAGGGAGTAGCATCTGTGCCAGGCATTTGGCTAGGCCCCATTTGTCCACAACAATGGTCATAGCTTTCCCAACTGCATCCCCTCCTCTTTTAATGACATAATCATTGATCTGTTTCTACTTATCAAACAGACGTTGCAACATGTAAAAGGTCGAATTCCAATGTGTTGACACCTCCTGTGTCAGAGATTTAACTGGTGCCCTATTACTATGCTGAATAATCTGCAACTGCTTCTGGGCTTTAAAAGAATGGCTCAAATGAGTGCAGATTCTTCTGCAGGTGGTTAGTATGTTGCTGACTATGTGTTCTCTTTTGAAGAATTCTTGCACCACCAGGTTGATTCAATGGGCCAAACACAGGGCTCTGAAATAGCCTCCATCTGACATGGCCTTGACAATGTTACTGCCATTGTTCATGGCAGCAAATCCAATTCTAAGACCTCAGGGTCTCAGCCATTCATGCACCTTGCTGTTAAATTCCTCCAAGATGTTACAGTTCTATGTGATTTCTCCATGGCAAAAATGGCCACTGCCGAATACTCTTAAAACCTTCTTCAGGCCCAAGACCTGCAGCTATCTTTTGCTTTACCCCCACAAAAGAGATCCAGTTTACAGTGATGCACATGTAATCAGATGCCTGACAACTGGTCCACATGTCTGTTGTCAGGTGGATGATGTGAACAACACTTTGCTGCAAAACTTGTCCAATCAACTGCAACACATCGTGATGCAGCGCTGGAACAGCAAATCTGGCAAAATAGGTCCAACTGTTTACCTTCCATTTCGGGCTGATGGCTTCCACAAATTCTAAGAATCCCACTCCTTCCAGAAAAGAAAAAGGGAGGATATCCAGCGCTAACATTTTTGCGAGCTTCCTATTGTGCAAATGTGCAGTTGGATTGTGTGGCTCTCAGGGCACCTCCTGCCTAAACATGCCCGTAATTGTAGCCTGGATTTTCTTCTTTTCTGGGGCCTCTGAAACAAGCGTCTTTTGAGAAGTAGGTGGTAGACTCAATGTGTGTCGTGGTAGGGTGGTCACTGTAAGCTGTGGTTTCTCCATCTCACTCCGAATCTTGTGCCAATGTGAAGTTACAGAGGTGGGTAAATCTGCTGGCGCACTGCTGGGGACAGTGCTGCTTTGCGTGAAGATGCCACCCTCTTCTTCCTCATCATCACCTTCCACTGTGATTTGACTTGTTGTAGCTGATATTTCAACACCACCACCATGTTCAGCAATGTTTTAAAGTGCTCCTCCCACTTGATAGTGTGGTGTTTTTTCATATGGGTTGTTTGTCGTCCAGTAAAATAATTTGTACCAGGCTTACCTCGATGAACATTCGTGTGGAAAATTTCCTTCTGTGAATAGCCAAAAAGTAGTAAACTTACTTAATAGTTTCAGTGAATCAAAGGTCAATGTTACCAGAGTGAATCTGGCTGAATGTGTAGCCAGATATAAGCAATTGATGGTGCCAGTGCATCAAAGGGTCAAACTAAACACAGGAACATATGACTACTCATCACATTTTACACTTTGGGCCTGATTTATATTTTGGCACATGGAGGTATTGCAGTCAGGGCTGAGGAATAATTTACTCTAACACCTTGACTGCACATCCACCCGCCAAATCATGAAATGACCTCCAAGCTGGTGTTTTTTTCTTAACGCATTGCCAGGAACTGCTGTCATGTTGGTTTTTGTCAATGCTTTTAGTAGATTGATGCACAGCTTCCTCAACATGACAAAACCCTGCACCAAACAGTTTTTTTTTTCAAAGAAGGAAATCCCGAAGCTGGATTCTCATTTTGATTTTTTTGATTTTAATAGAAAAAAATTCCCCCTCCCATGGGAGTCATCTCCCATGGTGAGGGAGGCATTTGTTGTTTTTTTACTTCCCCTTACCACCAGGGCTTTGCATGTCGGTGACTGGTCAAAATTGGATGGATGGATGGACATATAGTCAATCCTCTGGCAACGTCTTTAAATCGCTGGGCTGTCAGAGCAGTTTGACCACGCAGGAGATCGATTAGTCCTGTTGTGGTCAAACTATGGTCGGCCAATTATTAAATTCAGTGGATGGACCATAATGTTGGCAGTAAGCACATTCTTTCAGCATTGCAACGAAGTATGTTTACTGTCAACATTTAAATTGGACACCTAATCTAAAGCAGAAATACTGCCTGCCCTAGTCTTCAACAGACACTCTACTCTATTTTGTCAGCTATCAGTACCTCTTAGGGTCTTTGCCTTGTAATATTTGCTGCTTAAGTTACCATTCCATATATTGCTGGAATGTAATGCACTCATGTACTACTCTAGTTCCTGAGTGGCTATTGTAAAATAAAAATAAAAATATATTTTGTCCAAAAGCAAGTGGCTTACTTGAATCAGCATTTGGGTTTATTGTACAGATGTCTAATAGTAATAGGATACGAAAAATAGGTGCCAAAACTAACTTGAGTAGTTTATTCAAAAGAGATATGATTTTTCAATATGTCCCTCTGAAGAAAAATGTGAAAAAGAATCTGCTTTTTACTTTTTAAACTGAAGAATGTAGACTTTCCAGTTCTGAATATCTCAGTCTGTGCTTTCACAGTGGCTCTTTGTGTTTTTCGGTTTCTTTGAATAGACCTCATGAGGTAAAGTGAGGGGTAACACCTATTCAGACTCTATCGAAGTGGTGCAAATGTGATGAAAATAACTACCTGAATTCAGAGTGTTATTTGCTGCATTCTGAGCAACAATCAATCCTTCCAATCAACACCCCACGTCCTGCATCTCAGCTCAACTACATAACATTAGCAAAAACGTTCCTTTTTGTTATTTCAGCTTTTTACACTCTTCAGAAGAAAAAAAGCAAAGGTTCTTTATTATTATTCCATTGTGCTGAAATTCTATAGATAAATGTAAATACTTTTCTGCCTACACTTTCACAGAACACTGCCTGCAGGGAATGAATCATTACCTAAACAATAAGAATACCCCGTCAGGAAAGATCGCATGGGGCCAGGGATACAACATCAGAAAGGCAAAGTACATAAAGACTTCAGAACACCGTATAGGTGCAATTTTGTTCATTTTACAAAATGGTAGTAGGCGGGGTTACTCTCAGTGCAGTGGATTAGCAGTATCTTTAGATTTACTAATCTTCTAAGGCAAGCTAAAGCTCCTCAAAACCTCTACCAATTTTCTACCTGTTTGTTGACTGACATAAATATTGTGTCCTAAATATAATGTGCAAAAAGTCACCCAAGTTGAGTTAATAACCTACAGCCGATGGGGCAATATTTTCGTGAACGATAAATAATACGCAGTATTTAGGTCGGACAATATTTCTCGATACAATATTCTAACATGTGAGGGGTATTTCCAGTTACTGCATTAATGATGTAGAAAAACCAGGACAAGACCAGGAAGAAGAGGTGTAAGTGTCTAAGGAGTCTTTTTGACAGGTAGTAGCCATTACTCTGAGTTCTATAAAGTGAGGGGGCCCGATTCACAGAACTAACTTAAGACAAAATCCTAAACTTACTACCATTTTGGTATTCACAGAAGGCACTTACTCATTTTGGTATTCACAGAAGGCACTTACTCATTTCGGTATTCACAGAAGTTAGGAGTCCTAACTTTAGGACTCCTAAATGCCTTCTGTGAATACCGAAAGTCTTAAAATTAGGATTTTTCTCAGTTTAGTAGTAGTATAATTAGGACTCCTAACTTTAGGACTCCTAAATGCCTTCTGTGAATACCGAAAGTCTTAAAATTAGGATTTTTCTCAATTTAGTAGTCCTAAGTCTAAACTTAGGACTACTAAATTGAGAAAAATCCTAATTTTAAGACTTTCGGTATTCACAGAAGGCATTTAGGAGTTCTAAAGTTAGGAGTCCTAACTATACTACTACTAAACTGAGAAAAATCCTAATTTTAAGACTTTCGGTATTCACAGAAGGCATTTAGGAGTCCTAAACTTAGGACTCCTAACTTCTGTGAATACCGAAATGAGTAAGTGCCTTCTGTGAATACCAAAATGAGTAAGTGCCTTCTGTGAATACCAAAATGGTAGTAAGTTTAGGATTTTGTCTTAAGTTAGTTCTGTGAATCGGGCCCTCTTACTTTAAGAGACAGAGGCACTGTTTGACTTCTTCCTCACACAGATACATAAATACCTTTGCAAAAAAAAATTAAAACCTCTTCTCCAACCTTGTCTCTTCGACCTCTCAAGCGGACTTTGAAAGACTCCTCAGTGGAGATCAAAGCCCGTCTACTAGACATGAAGGGTGAAAGGGTCAGAGGGGATAGCTACATTGAGCAAAGTTTCTGGGTAAAGACGCTTACCCGAATGTTTGCCAGTCATTACCATCTGATTCTGATTCCTAGTTACAGCCCTTGTTCAATGGGGATAGACCACACCAGTCTCAACTGGCTGTGACCAAAGACAAATTAAGCCAAGAAGAAGCCATTCACAAATTTTTTACCAACCGTAATGCTCAAAGTAAACCAACCTTGTGAATATGTAAGCAAAACGCAACTTCCTGAAGATCAAAAACAAAAATATCACAGTTGAGGACAATGCTAGAGCATACTCGTAAAGATTCACAGAGGTAATAAGTAGGTCCCCAAAGTTGTTTAAATTCTTCCTGTTTTTAATGATTTTAATTAATCAACAGTAAAGTCTTTCTTCGAATGAGTGTTGCAACAAGAAAGAGAGATACAATTACTGTCTATCATAATATGAAAATTCAGAACGCCTGTATCTTCTGAGAATTAGTGGACTGGGAACCAAGGGGCATATTTATACAAAAGTCACCTTGCTGCACTGCCCTACGTGATAGAGATAGGGTAGGAATGTGCCGTATCTAACATCATACCTATCTTTTCCCTGCGCTGGAGCACAATATGCTGCCTAGCGCCAACACAGGGACCCTTGCACCATGGTGCAAGGATGCCTGCTTTGTAAGCAGGATTTTTTAGTGCAGAAGAGGCATTTTCCTCTTTCTATGTGTGCTGCACAATGCAGCACACATAAAAAGAGGAAGCAAAATGGAGAAATAAAGATATTTCTCCTTGTTATGGCTCACCTGGGGAGGAGTAGCATTTTGGCTCACTTCCAGGTCTACCAGTGATGGTAAATCTGGAAATGGGCCAAAATCCATGGGTGGTGCATGTGAAAACCTATGCTCCACCCAATGAATGCCTTCCTGGGGCAGAGTAATGCAGCGCAGCAACTTGCTCCAAATTCATCAAAATACACAAGGTTATGAAAGGTGGCCTTGCATGGCTTGGTAAATCTAACTTAAGAGTTGTGTCGCTCTTGCACCCCATTGCGTGGTCCAAGGCCAACGCAATTCTTTGATAAATATGCCCTCAAGTCTGAGCCATCGGTACTTGAAGGAAAGCAGGCAAAAACTGAAATGCTTACAGTCCACTTCAAATAAAGATAGTCCAGCGGATCCCTGGGACTTCTGTAGCAAACAAAAGAGAACAGCTCCTGACTTCACTATTATGAGAGAAATTGAGCATACAGAGTCCTAGATCACAGTAGCACAATCTCAATCTGGGATTCTAAATGTGGAAAAGAAAAAACACATTTTGTAGTACTCAAATGCATGTGAGGAGTGCAGGTTCAAATTAAGAAATAACCAAAGGGGACGACAAGATACTAACATGCACATCAAATGGAGTCCAGCCCCTGCTGTACCGTCTTAGCAGCACAAATTGACTTATAAGTACTGGAATATTAAAGAGGGCATGAAAAGAAAAACATGATCAGATCCTCCCTGACGATGAAGACACCAGCTGCTCAAGAGAAGACACTAAGAAGTGAACTTGCCCATAAAGTATCATCCTTGAATAAAATCGAAGTGAAAAATACACAAATGCTAACTAGATGAGAACTTGTTAGAGAACAGCGAATGATTCATCTGACAAGTAAAAACAAATCAAATCTATTGCAGAATTATTGTGGCAAGCCAAACTATCTCATAATTACCAACACACAAAACGAACATATACTGCACGATCGCAGAACTTAAAGAATTAGCCAATTGGCAGAAATTGCAAAATACAATCAATACAATCAATCGCTCGTATTTAAACATAGTTTTAATATACTAAAGTCTCACTGTGGATCAACATCTCAATGTTATAGATACCTCAAGCATATTTCTCTTTCTCTCTTCTTCTTTTGTCTTCTTTTCTTTTTTTAGAATTCATTCTCTTAAACTTTGCATGGCTCTCCCTTGCCCATACGCCTACATTTTACGATTTGCATTATTTTTTCGATGTACTTAAATGCTAACAGTATTACCTGCATAAGTTGCAATTTCATATTATTTTCAATATCATTTTCCTATTGAAAATCTTTTAACTCAAATAAAAAATTATTAATTAGTTCAAGCAGTCTCATCTGAGCTGAATCCCACCTGCTATGTAAAAAACAAATATGTGGGTGTCCGGTTCTGGTGCTTTGCAGACAACAACCAAATGAATGTTTGCTTCAGAATACATTTATTTGATCGTTTCAATGTCAAATATTTGAGACAGAGCAACTGCTGAAGAAACTATAAAAGGTGACAGTTCATAAGTGATTGTTTACATGTAACGCGATATTGATTTGAAATTGAGGACAAATATGAAAGATTAAGATATGAAAGACTACGGGGTATATTCACAAGAACGTGTGATAACTACCGCAAGAGTAGCTTACCGCAACTCTCAACATCGCAGCCCATCGTGGGAAAATAACCCCGTGTCAACGTGGAATTCACACCAAGGCGATGTCGGCGATACAACCACCTCGATGGAGATAAAAACACAAACCACAACACCAAAAAACACACACCTGGCCGGTGAGAAAAATCACCATAAAAGTAGAAAAAAACACTCAAACACAAACTGACCAACACCCAAGCACCATGGAGGCAGCCGGAGTAGGCTCAGAGGACGAGCGCAAACCCACAAGCACCCCGGACGACCATCCCGGGACATTGGGGACAGGGAAGGGCAAGGACAAGAAGAGGAAGACGAAGTTCAGTCCGCAGGTGAACAGGATCATAGTCACGGAGGTAATGGAAAACCATCAACAACTGTTCGTCACCTCCAACGTGTCATTGGGCACCAAAACTGGAATATGGCGGGACATCGTGGACAAGGTGAATGCTGTCGAAGAGCACAAGAGGACAATGGACGAGGTCAAGAGGCGATGGGATGACATCAAGCGGAAGACCAAGGAGAAACTCACAGCCAACCAGAAGGCAGCAATGCAGACTGGAGGTGGGGGTCCAGCACCACAGCTCGAGCTGGATGACATGGAGGAGCTGGTGTCGACAGTCATCAGTGTGGATACTGTTGCCGGAGTCGGGGGACCGGGCACTGTTCGACAGGACACAACACAACCGCAACAGGGTGAGTGACCACCAGGTACTGGGGGGATGGGTGGAGATTGCCACAATGGCACCCATGCACAATCAAGCAGAGCACAGTGCACACCCTCAATGACTCTGGGTCATCGCCCAGATCCACAGACTGTCACAATGTACAATGCCATGCTGTCTGAATGTCACCATGTACCATGCGGCTACATACATGTGGACCGATTGCAATACACCATCTCCCCTTCACATTGCAGGGCCACCGTTAACGCCCCCTGCAGAGCAGTCCCAGCCTCTCTTCACTGATGACGAGGAGGACAACCCCAGCATCGACACCCAAGCCCTCCTAGACATCATTGACATAATCTGCGACTCACCTCCAGGATCAGGGCTGACCAGCTGCATCGAGGAGACCCCACCCACCACCCAAACAACCCAGCAGGAGGCACCCACGGCCAGCCAGTCTCCCAAGACCCCCAGGAACAACACATGGCCTTCCAACGCCCTGTGCTGGAGGCCCAGAGGGAGACGGCTGAGCAGGTGCGGGTGGGGTTCGACCTCATGGCTACCAAACTGGATGCCATCCATGGGTGTCTAGACCCGCTACATGGCCTCCAATGAGCCCTGACTGACATCGCTGGAGTCCTGACATGGAGAGAAGAACACCTGTCCTCTCAGAGGGGCTCCAGTGATTGCAGCTGTGAGCTGGCACACATGCGGAGGCTCATGGAGGACATGGTGCAGATGGAGGCGGAAAGGATGGCAGCCACTGCTGTACAACAGCAAAATGTAGCTGGGATCTACCATGCCCTGCAGACCATTATCATAGCATTGCTGCCAAAAGGCGTGGCGCTGATGAATGCTGCTGACCCCACACCATCCACATCTCCACCCCCTGGTGTGTCAGTGCCCCACAGTGTGGCAGGTGTATCCACTCCGATACCTGATGTGTCACTGCCACACAGTGCAGCCGACAACCCTCCTCCGGCCCCTGATGTGTCAGTGGCACACACTGCCCCAGTCGGTACTGCAACACCCACAGGTGAGGCAGAGCAAACATCCGGGGACAAGGACATGGATGGGTTTGGGATCAGGAGGCACTAGCATTCATTTCTGCCACCTGGCCTGTTCCTGCTTGGTGCCGCATATGGCCCCATGACCTACCACTCACCCCGATACACACCGGTGCACTCACCTTGGACAGCAACATGGACTGCCATATCCTGTTTGATGACCAATGACATGGCTACCAGACTGAGGACTGTACCCTACCTCTTCTGTAGTACTTGTCATCCCCTGATGGACTCTGGCTGGCCCTCCACGGGCCCATAATGTGTAGTGTGCTCGGCATTGCCCTGTACCGCTCCAGCAGCAGCACTGCACTGGATGTGCAATAAACATCCAGTGACGCACTGCTGTGTTATGTCATTCATCATCCATGTATGAATGTGTGGGTGAATGTAGGTACAGTGATGTCCCTTGTGTCAATGATGCTCATCCTGTGGGATGCCAGTTAGAGGGCGCTACACTGCATATTGTGTACCGGGTCCTGTGAACACTACAACAAGGACACATGCATCAGTCACTTCCATGTGCGGACATGGACTGAACCATGCCCAGATCCCACGAGTCATTGTTGCAAGCCCTGTGCTGGTCCGGCGAACAGCAGGCCAGACCACTCCGCTAACACTCCGAGGGGGGGCCCTCATTGCTACCCATCGCAAGCGTACTCGCTGATGGTGTGCAGGCCTCTGGTCTAGTTGTCAGCATGTCACAGCCACCCCCTGAGGGCAGGTTTGCATGCACACCACACCCATCCAGCATATGCGTCACAGGCCATGTGACTCCGCCAACATGAGGGGTTGACAACGTCACATTCCGCTCTGCCGGTGTTGACTGGATGACGGATGCTTCACAGTTCTCAATCATAAAGGGCCCATGAGTTGTTGCGCACAAGGTTAGTGGCACCAGAGGCCTTGCCACCACGTGGCGCTGACTGGGCTTGCACTGGGTTAGTGGGACCTGAGGCCTTGTGGCCATCACAGGCCTGCTGCCATGTGGCGCTGACTGGGGTTGCACTTGGTTAGTGGCACCTGGAGCATTGCGGCCGGCACAGGCACCCCGTCACGGGACGGTAACTATGGGTGCACTGAGTTAGGGGCACCTTGAGTTGCTGAGCGGATGTGCAGCCTGAGATGATGCCCCGTCCCAGAGGTCCAGACAGCTGAAGTTTTGTGTGCCCTGCTGGACCGCAGTGTAGGCCAAAGCCAGCGGGCAGCGCTGGCCTACCGCCACGTGGCATCGCTTATGGGATCACAGGGTTGGTGGCACCTATTGGGCTGAGCGGGTGAAGAGACTGCGATGAGGACGGGTGCCCTGGTATGTCTTCTGCCATGGAGTAATCAAGACCCAGCACCAAATGTGAGACCTGGTGGCCTACGGAGCAGGTTAGTGTCCGCAGGCCCGAACTTGTGGCCTGCAGCGGCATGTGGTGGGACCTACTGTCTGCACGCTGGTGGCAGAAGGTGAGCAGTGCGGCCTGGGTGTGCATGGGCGGGCATGCGCCGATGGGCGGTGGGAAGGTCTGGGGTGCCTCTGTCTGGGTGTGCATGGGTGGGCAGGTGATGTTGTCTTGTGCAATTGTGTGTACTGTGCCAAACATGTATCTGGACTCTGTTTCAGATGATGGGTCTGTCTCAGATGTGTGACCTAATGGACTGCACTACATGCCGGCAAGTGGTTGGAGACACACCGGTGGCAGCAGGGTGAGCAGTGTGGCCTGGGTGCGCAGGGGCGGCGCTCTCTCTCTTTCTCTTCCCCTCTCTTCCTCTCTCTCTCTTTCTCTACCCCTCTCTTCTTCTTCTCTCTCTCTTGCTCCCCCCTCTTCTTCTTCTTCACTCTCTCTCTCCCCCTCTATTCTTCTTCTCTCGCTCTCTTCCTCTCTTCTTCTTCTCTCTCTCTCTCCCCCTCTCTTCTTCTTCGTCCCTCTCTCTCTCCCCCTCTCTTCTTCTCTCTCTCTCTCTCCCTCTCTTCCTCTCTCTCCCCTTCGCTCTGTCTCTGTCCTTTGATGTGCGGAGGACACACCTTCTCATCATGATTTTTGTCTTACAAGCTGTGACCTACGGATTGGCCAGAGGGGAGCAGCAATGTGTCTTCATATCATTTCAGTGTTCATTTGAATAAAGTTTGATTTGTTGCTTCGGAAATTAATGTGTGATGCTCATTTTTGTGACGACACATGCATTTCACCAGTTGTGATTCTGCGACATCATGTGGATAATTTTGTACGTGTTTGGGTGTAGCTGACGTGGCATGTCTTTGGTCGGGAGGTGCCGGGGAGAGGGGGTCCTGGGGGTGGTTGCGGCGGGTGTTGTTTCCCTTTCAGCCCTTCGGGCTGCATGTTTAGTTGCCCGGGTGCATCTGTTCTTCTTCAGGTGTGGCGTGGTCCCACTGTTTGTGGTGCAGGCTGTGGTCCGACTTAGCACCAGGTCAGAGCAGGTATTATTTTCCTGGTGCTAACACGCCTTATCATCTGTTTCGTGTTCTTATCGCAGTTCTGTCTGGTCGTTGTGAATGTTGTGGAGTAGTGTTGTTGCGGCTTTGGGCACGGGAACGCCTACTCTGCATTTTTTTAACAATAGTTGCAGGGGTAATCTTTTACGATGCTTTTTGCGGCTACTATCGCAGGTAAACTGGTGCTGTGGGCTGTTAACACCAGCTTGTGAATGGGGCGATCGATTTATCGCACCTTTGGCTGCGGTAAAGTGCCGTTAAATCGGCGATAGCTCCTTCTGAATATCCCCCTTCATGTACTAGACTTGTGGGGTCGTACCGGAGACCAACACCTGAGTGCTAAAATACTGTTGAGATAATTAAAGACTGCACGTACCAGAATACACCAGGTCCTCATCGGGTACAAACTAGTGAATACAACAAATACAAGTATTGCTTGTTTGAGTAAAGCCACACATTTCATTGAGGCAAATTATATTTTACTGCCCTCATTTTAAAATCAAATGTAGCAAACTACTGAAAATAACTGCAATTCATCAAAGCAACAAAGCACCTCATATCTCACATGTCCTGTAGTGATTGCTGCCGCAGACGTGGCCAATACGGAAATGAGTACAACGCATATAAATGAAAACCTCAGAGAAACGGGAAAAACGTTTGGTGTGGCAATGTATCTTTTATTCTATGATTGCTCCCTTTGTAATGATATTCTTTTTTCCCGACCAGATTTTATTTGTCTTAATTTTAGTTATTTTATTCCCCATGACAAATTTGTATTATATATGTATGTTTGTATGCTTTTATGATATAATTTTTTATCGAAATAAAGCTTTGATTGATTGAAAACCTCATAGAAATTGGAGACAGCAGTCTTTTTGTATGCTTGTAAGAATTCCATCCCTGCAAAAGAATGGCAAACATGTAATCCTTCAGAATGCCGTCAATCACCAACAGAAATTGATATACCTCCAGGTGACCAATCCTTGCTCTCTAGACTTGAACCAAAAATTAGTTTAGATCTTTTTGGCTGATCCCAGAGTAAATAACCTATGGATTCATTTATAGACTATCAGTACTTCCAAAAATAGCATCTGTCGAATGATAAGTGCCCACCAGTCTAAACAACTTAACATAAAAGCCCAGTAACCACACAATAAGCCTAAAAAACTTGACCTATGGGTTAATTACAAGCATTAACAATGGTGGCTAGTAAACCTTCTAGATGTAAGAGCAAACCATGAGTTTGTCTGCATATTTCAAGGTCAGAGAAGGAGCTCTGATGTTGCAAAGAAAGTTAGAAATGTTTTTAAAAATTTTGAAAAAGTGCCTTTTTACAGCGCTATTTCTTTATTAAATTGGCCAAAACCCAATTGCTTTCCCAGGCTTTCACCGGCTTCGGATACTTCCTGAAAGTATGCAACAATATGGTATGGGAGTACACTCCCTACATACATTGCCCGCATTATAGTTATAGTTCAAATGCATTAATGAGCCTAGAGCACTACAAGAGTCATTTTGGTGGTCTGCTGATGAACCAGGTCCAATTTAATTCTTGATGAATTTTAGAGGTCCAGCAGTGAGTGCGTTATTCATACATAAGCAAACAGCCGACACGTGTTTCGTCTGTAGGTTAAATATGCAAACATCAATACATTTCTTAACATTGAAAAAGGTGCACAAAGTGTTGCCCTCATGCTAACATGTCCCAAACCAAATCACTAGTCCAGATCCATGTAGCCAAGAAAGGTCATGGCTATCATTGGAAAGTCCAAGATAAAGTGCAATAGTCACCCAAATTATGTATACAAATAACAAAGAAGGTTCATAAGATAATCAGATCATAGCAAGTTTAGAAGGGATTTATTTTTGAGAAAAAGCCAAAAAGTTAGATTGCAAATGGGAAAGATTAGTCAGGTCGCCACTTATCCCCATAGCAGTACGACTCCCAGTCCGTGTCTTATTATAGAGCATGACCGGTCGATATTGTATCTAGGTGATTTATGTAGCTGGTTGGAACGGCCCATCGAGCCACAAAGACCCAAGGAATATGCTTGATCCCTGGAGAGAGATATAAACCAGTCTTAATAGGATCCATTAAGCATTCTGTGTAACCATGGAAATCATGAGTTATCTATTGAGCTACACACCTGCTGCCACAAGGGTAGGTAAGAAAGTTTTGTTGCGTATTTGGCTACAGTTAGGCCCCTGAATCTTAGCCACGTAGTACTTCATTGGCTACATCGATCTGGACTGGTGATTTGGTTTGTGACACACTAGCATGAGGGCAACACTTTGTGCACCTAGTCCAATGCTGAATAATGTACTGATGTTTGCATATTTAACCTATAGCCTTGAATAAGTTCTCTCTGACTAAACAGGTGTTGGCTGTTTGCTTATGTATGAATAACACAGTCACTGCTGGACCTTTGAAATTCGTCAACAATAAAATTGGACCTGTTTCATCAGCAGACCAACACAAATAATCTTGTTGTGCTCTGGGCTCATTAATGCACGTAAAAAGTCGCTTGGTTGCTTTTACAGCCAATCTAGAACTTAAAGTTGAGTTATTGTGGAAAGGGCTGAGGTTATGGTAATACACATTTTGGCACTATCCCATATTTGAGATGCTGGGGTTTGGTCTTGAAATCGTTGGCTCTTCTACACAGTGTGCTGATGATGGGGATTCAATTCACTCCACTTGCAATTTTTTGAGTCACACACTTACCTTACAAGGATTCTGATGCAGAAAATGTGTGATAGAGCAGTTATGGCACAGCCAGCATTCTAAAACAGGAGTTGATTACTTGAACTTTGCTCATAGAATGTAAACTTGATGGTGCATAGCTCAGAATTATGCCTTTTCCAGATCTTAGCCTAGTAACACTGTGGCACAGGTAAGACTTGTGGATAATTACAAAAAAAAGTTTGGGGATTGAGGAATAATTTGGTCTCAAGCAGGACTACAGTTTTGAGACATCACAATCTCCAATGTGTTTTCTCAGCCAGAAGCTCTGTGGTAATAACTTTCATGGAAGAAGGGGTGGAGGCATCAAACTGAATAGAAGGATTCGACCAAAGATGTAATGGGATCAATATATGCCCCGGTACCCCACAAAAATGTCTCACATCCACACATCATTAACTTTCATAAAACATTACTTAGTCAAGGGGGAAAAGGGCTTGTTTATTTTGGTCAATTTAGGAGTAATGAGATTCATCTCAACTGTCACAAATTTAAATATAACTGCATTAGAAATGGAAGCAAAATGATGATACTCAGATTACCATGACAAGAGAATCAGGATTTCAATAAAGACACAGAGGCTAACATTATGCATAACCTTTTATTGCCACTACAGAACAGCAGCACCTTTAAAGAACTTCACCACAACAATCCAGAATTGGAATATCATAGTCAATAAATGTCCCCTGCATAGAACACTCATTTTCTTTTAGGTTTAACTCTTTTTTATTAGCAGTTTCATTGTACATACATCTGGAGCTTTGCTTTTTAATACACAATAAACCGAGAAGAAATGACAAAACCCTCAAGCCCATAGTCTGGGATGTCCATGGCTGTCAGTATGCTTCACAATACTTTTACAGGACATGCCAATTGCCAAAGTATGCCACGGCATCTCTAAAGGAGGGTCGGAGCACGCTTCCTTTACCTGAAACAATGAACCCAAACCTCCCCCTCCCATCCCCCCACTGGTATGCAGTTTCCCTCTTTCCTCAGTGGTGCCGTCTTTTGAAGGTCAGAGTCGTGAACCCTGTGCCGTCATTCTGTTTCCGAGGCCTCTTCCCTTGCTGTTAGTCTAAGGAGGCGAAGGTACTTAGGGCATGTAATCTCGTTAAATTCATTGGACAGTAAGGACAGAAGGAGTTTCCACACCTCCCCAAAGCCAGACCCCAAGCCCGTGAGAGATGTCTGAATGCGTTCCATCCCCAAGGTGTACCATATTTTATGGAGCTATCCGGTATGGGTGGGTTCCGTTGACGTGCCACACAATGTTGGTATATTTTTGAGCACCGCCCCCAGTGCTAAGCCCATCTGTTTCCCTTTGCGGGACTTCAAAGGAAAGATGAGGGGGTTAGGCAATCCCAAGACTACATAAGCTGGGAATATCGGGATCTGCGTATCAAACTGCCCGTCAATGTTGTCTTAAATTGGTGGCCAGTATTTGGCCAGAATCGGACAGTCTCATAACAAGTAGAGTGCCCTACCCCCATATTCTCGCCAACACATCGGGCTGCTATTTGGATTTCCTTGATTCAGTCTTACCGGCGCCAAATACCAATATGTAACTATCTTATACACTGATTCTTTACTGGCAGTATTCCTCGCTGTATATTTGGCTCTGTAATGTATGTCACGCCATTCCTTCCCTGAAAGCTCCCTTCCTAGTTCCCCTGTCCATCGTCTCGGACTGGGGGTAGGATCCACGGGGGCGGGCTTGCGGAGCATGTTGTAAAGTTCTGTGATCAACTTTTTGTCTGAGCTATTTGTGGTCGGCCATTTTTCGTACTTCGTCAGCTTTCTGTGTAACTTGGGGCACACGTCTGGGTGCATGAGCCAATGTCTCACCTGCAAGTAGCAAAACTGATCTGTCTCTGGGAGTGTGCCATCGTGCCTCAGTTGTGTGGAGGGAACAAACCCATCTATGTCGAACATGTGGCCTGCTGCTTTACAGGGTGAGTCTTGCCATTATCAAAAAGCTATGCCATCCATTCCCGGTGAGAAATCCCTGTTTTCTAACAAAGGCATCAGCGGGGAAGTAAAGGACGTAAACTTCTTCGCTATAGCCACCCTCTCCCACGCATCCATCTCCACCCTGATGATGGGGGAGACCCTCAGGCCCTGCAGCCTGTTGGCCTTCCTCAGGAAGGGGACCTTCCATAAAGACATCTGATCCAGAGCTCTGTCTTGGAACAGCCACCGCTTCTCCGATTCTGCTTGGCTCCACTCAACCAAGTATTGTAGTTGAGATGCTCTACAATACTTCTCGGGATTGGGGATCCCCAGCCGCCCCTCCTCCGCTCTCAGATAGCCTAATACCCTGTACATGCGCGGCCTCGCCCCCTCCCATGCAAATTGAGAAATCTCTTTCTGTAAGGCCCCAAGTACCCTACTCAGTGGTTTGGCTGGCAGTGTCTGGAACAGGTATAGTGCATTTGGAAGGGTCGACTTCTTTACCGCAGCCACCCAGCCCATGAGGGAAAGCTGATGTCGCCTCCAGGACTGTAGGTCTTTAGTGAGTCTGTCATAATTCTTGACAACCATGAGTTGTACTGACGAGGCTAGCTCAATCCCTAAATAGGGGATAGACTTCGTTATTGGGATCCCCAAGAATCGATCTCCCCAACCTCGAGGCCTGCTGTGGCCCGGCTAGGCTTAGAATTTGCTATTTCCCACATTAAGCTTAAACCCAGACTCTCGCCCAAAACTCTCCAACGCCCCAAGGAACTCCAGCACCAACCTTTCCGGAGCCTCGAGGGAGGCCAGTATGTCATCTGCATATAGACTTATGGTGTGTCTCTCTCCGCCAAATGGTATGACCACCATGTCTGTGTTGTTACGTACCCTCTGCACCAGTGGTTCTATGTAGAGAGCAAACAGAACGGGCGATAAAGGGCATCCCTGTCTGGTACCCCTTTGTATGGGAAAGGGGTATGACAAGATCCCGTTAACTCTGATAGAAGCTGTAGGAGAGCCATAACAGCCCGCTATCTATGCCCTAAACCGGTTCCCTATCCCGAAGTGCCCCAGCGTGAGCTCCAGGAACCCCCAGTCTACTTGGTCGAACACCTTCTCGGCGTCAACAGTAGTGCATCCATATTCATGCGGTGGGCTTTATCTATCAGATGGAGAATCCGTTTTGCATTGTCCCCCCCCCCATGATGATGCTGGATAAAGCCTGCTTGGTCTGGTTCTATTATGCTGGGCATCACCGGCCCCAGTCTCTCCGCTAGTATGCCTGTGAACAATTTGAGGTCTACATTCAGTAGGGACACCCCGGCTTAGGGAGTACCACGTTAGATGCTGCCAACATGTCTGTTGGGATTGAGCCCGGCCCCTCAAATGAATTAAACAGGCGTGTTAGGATTGGAGCGAGCAGTTGGCAGAAGGATTTGTATAAAAAAAACCCGGAAGAGCCATTTGGCCCTGGAGACTTAAGAGGCTTCAGGTGGGCTATCGCCCCTATCACCTCCTCGATCCGGATCAGGGTATCCAAGGCCTCTGCTTGGTCTCTAGTTAGCGCTGTTGTCTGTATGCCCTGCAAATAGAAAGTTATCAAACTCTCCGACTTATCTTCTCTGGAGTAAAAGTCTGTGTAAAAGTCCAGTAATGCTCATGCAATGTCCCGGTCCTCAATTAGGGTCACCCCCCTGTCCAGTCTCGATAGTCTGCTCCCTCGTCTGTTGGTCCCGGGCCCTTAGTTTATTTGCCAAAATGCGCCCCGTTCTGTCCCCACCGTTATAGTGGGAGTGTTTTAGCCTCAGTACTGCATACTCAGCTCTGTCGAGATCTAGCCCCACCAATTGCGCCCGAGCTGACTTCAGTTGTTGCCATACCCTTGGCGCTCCTGTCCGCTTATGCACCCTCTCAAGCTCCAGCACCTGTGCTGAAAGATCAGCCCTTTTTTCCTTACGGTCTTTATTCTCGGCAGCGGAGATCGCAATTAATTCCCCCCTCACTACTGCCTTCAGGGCTCCCCAAAGTGAAGCTACTGGGATGTCCGGGTAGTCATTGACTTCAAAGTACCCTTGGATGCATCTAGTAAGCTGCAATCTCACCTCCTCCTTGTGAAGCATCGTCTCCCTTAGCTGCCAACTCTCCTTTATTTTCTGTTGCGGTGGCACCTGTAAAGAGACCATCACTGTATCGTGATCAGACAATGCCGCTGGGCACATGTCCACTTCCTCTACCATTTGGTTGACCTCTACCGTACCCAGTAAATGGTCTAATCGTGCATATGTCTTATGTGCATGCGAATAATAGGAAAATTGCGATGTGTGGGGTTGAGCCTCCCTCCACAGGTCCACCAAAGCCACTCCCTACCCTCCTGTGATACCTCCCCCATCTTTGAATATCGAGTATCAGACCTGTCCTGTGCTGCGTCCATAACTATGTTCATGTCTCCTCCTATGATCGTCTTGTGTTCTTGTCTGTGCATGACCTCCATGAGAGCTTTATCACAGGAATTTCTCCTGGCCTGTGTTAGGTGCATACATGGAGCCTATCAATAAATTGTGTACCACTATCTTGATTGCATGAGCCAGTAACCTGCCCCGTATCTCGGACACCTTCTCCCCCACTGTCCCATTGAACCTTTTGGCCACTAGAATAGCCACCCCTGCCTTTTTTTCAGAGTGGGAAGAGAAGAATTGATGTGGGAAGACTCAGGATCTCAACCTACGCCAGTCTCTGGAAAGCAGATGCGTCTCCTGGAGGAGGCATATATCCGCCTCTGAGTTCTCCAGGCAGGAAAGGATGGCCCACCATTTTATTGGATTATTAAGGCCCCTCACATTGACAGTGAGGATTTTCACTGTGGGCCGGGCCATATCTCTTCCTGGATTGGGCGTCTTCATTGGGATGGACTCGAGACTTTGTGCTTCTCCACCCTCTCCTCTGTCCCCCCCAAGTCTCCAGCTCCGAGTGCCCATCCTCCTCCTGTCAATAACCTGCATACCAGTGTCCCCCCTAACCCCAACCGTGCCCCCCATGAACCCCATAATGTCCAGTACCTGCCAAGACCCTGTGCGTGTGCTTGGTATTCCAAAATATTGGGAGTTTTGTGTGGCCATAGCCCCACGCCCCCCGCTCCTGTCAGATGACTCCGCTGCCCCTCCCAGCCCAGCTAATGTCACTTATCTGTGTAGTAACGTAGTCCACACTGAAAAGATGTTGATTAAGTAGGTTTATTGAAGTAGACAACAGTGTAGCATAGATCCTGTTAAAGTCTGTAGAGCGGCCTCACTAGGAGCAGCCTGCTTGCAGCTCAGCCCTTCCACCAACTGTTACCACTGATACCCAGTCACTCCAGCATTCTACTCATGGCCCACACACCAACATTCCACACAGAGCATTCACACTGGCTGAGCAGCTAGGAACAAGATAACATAGTATATAATACCACAACATGAGAATACTACAATCTGCCCCTCAATCGTTCAAAGAAGCTGCATGTGGGGATGTCCCTCTTGACAACGTCTCCAGTACTGCCTGTCTTTCTTGCGCCATGGTGGTGGGGTCAGGTCTCATCTCCTGCTCTGTACTCCGCCTTCTGGTAACATTATGTCATCTCTCTTTGGGAGCCTTAGACTGTCTGTTCTCCACCCCTTCCTGCTGCGGGGCTTCGATGCCCAACAACCGGCAGGTATCCTGTAGTGACCAAAGTTGATGGAACTTGCCCTGCCACTTGAAGATTAGTCTAAATGGGTGTCCCCACGAATACTGTATCCCCTGATTCCGTAAATGTGTTGTGGCCATCTGAAACTCCCTTCATTTGTGCAGTGTGATCAGGGCCAGGTCTTGGTAGAGAGCAATGGGGTGGTCCTGATATCATATAGGTTGCTTGTCTCTGGCTGCTCTCTGTATCCGTTCTTTAAGTTGGAAATCCAGAAGGTACACCTGTATATCTGGTGGGGGTGCCGGTGCTCTATGCAAGAGTCCCACTCAGTGGGCCCTGTCTATTTTTATGTCGAAGTCCTGTGGGTCCTCCAACACGCTTCTGAAGAGGCCCTGTAGGTACAGGGTTATGTACAGCCCTTCTTCCTTGGATGGCACTCCTTTAACGCAGATGTTATTGCGGCGATAACAGTTGTCTAAAACCTCCCTGTGCGCTTGGAGGTCGATCTGCTGCTCCTTGAGCCTGAGGATCTCTTGCTGAAATTGCTCTACCTCCTCATCCCTTGCTTGTTCTTGGTATTCAATGGAGGCCACTCTTTTACCCACTGCGTCTATGTCTCGTCTCACCTTCTTCATCTCCCTTTAAAATTCTCCTTTCAGCGTCTGAAAGTCGTCCCTTAACGTGCCAAAGAGCGTTTCCAGGAAAGTACGCGTGACGGGGGCTTCGTGAGCGTCTGTATCTTGTCCCGCTTGTGTAGTGAGGGATAGTCTCCCAACTCCGATGCCCGTGGGAGGGAGCTTGGTCAACATCTCTTTAAGAGTTTTGTCCTTGTTGCCCCTCACCATGGAATTGGCTGCCACTGCTTTCACAGTCTCTCCAGGCCCCTCCTCTATATCCCGGGGGAATGTGACTCCCATCCCCAGTTGATAGCTATCTTCCAGGGTGACTGTCCTCTGTTGATGGAGGGCCTGATATCAAAGTCCCGGTTGCGTGGGAGACACTGCATGCCGCGGGGGCTGTTTCAGCAGGACATGCTTTTGTAGGAGGTAGATCTGTGGGTAGTAATGTTTTGGTCTGTAGAGTATTAAAGAGTATGAGACTGCAGAGGCCTCCTAAAGCAGGATACAACGTGATGTGGGATGTTAACTTTGTTTTGAAGTTGTTTCTGGATTGGCCTATGAATCAGTTTTTAAGTAATAAGAATATTTCTATTGAACTAGCGACCCTGTTGTGTTTGATTTCTTGTAGGAGAGTGTCTGAGGTGAAATGTTTGGAGATTAATAATAAGCACTTTTGCCCAGAAGGTGTGTTTTTGAGATACATAAAAGAACTAAGGCTATGTTGACTCTGGTATTTTATCCTTTGTATGAGGAGTATAAGAAATTATGTGTGGTGGAGTGTCTGAAGGAGCATGAGTGTAGAGTAGCAGAGAATAGAAGGGATGATGTACATCAGCTTCTGATTTCTTTCGTCTTTCCGTGTAGAGCCGTGAGTAAGGCAACAATCTCAAGGTGGGTGAGGTGTGTGATGGATCAAGCAGGATTGAATATGAGGAAAGAATCCTGAGGAACCCTGTATAGTTGTATTGGGACCACTGAAACCTCAGCCAGCATATGGTCCCGGTCTACCGGCCCTGCCAAAAACACCTCCAAACACCTTTCTCATGTTGCTCTGCACCTTCTCTAGTGCAGTAAAAGCCAAAACGTGTTTTCCAAGACTTTTAACAAATCGTTCTCCAAAACGTAAGCCTTTTGGCTCCTCACTTGCTTCCTTGTTTGCTATGTCTCCCAACTTAGGACTGATTTTCAATAAGACTGTCTTCCTTCTGTCTGCTAATAAACCAGAATTTGCATTGCCAAAGAAGACCATAGCCCTCTGCCTCCATCCACGTAATAGTTGTACATCAACTTGGTCACCTTTAATGTAAGCCTCTTCTCCCATGTCCATTATCTTAGCTAATGACAAAGATATCTAATATATGGTCTTGGCACTGCTTCAATTACCGTTCTTGACCTTTACATGGATCCTTCCCTAGTTTAAATAAATATGAAATTAAATCAGGATTCAAATTCAGTGTGTCACATACCTTATTATCTATTTGAGGTCTTTGAGCACTATACCCTCAACACACCCCTAACCTCTTTCTCCAAAGGCTTTCGTATCCATTGCCTGATAAACATTGCCACATGGTCCAAACGGCCACCAAGCCGCACTTCTAGGGTGGCGTAACTCTCAAGGGCTAAACATCTCCTGATCCAGAGGCTCCTTAATAACTGCCCTGGAGGTTGAGGGCTGATCAATTTTTAAGCCATCATTAAGATCAAGCTGATGATCCATATCAAATGCGTACTGGTCGTACATTTTTTTTTCACCTCTTTCTCCACTTCTTTCCTCGATATCCATATTAAACTCCCCATCATAGCAATCCAGCGTGCCACCAAGGACACCCTTCTTTTGTATGCCGCCAAGGAGACCACTCTTTTTGATGGAGTTGTGTCCATCCTTCCCCTTTTTGTCTAAGTGCTTAGTTTTCCTAGCTGTCTTAGTTGGTTTTCTCCTTTCATTTTCTTCTTCAGAAAAAGACAATAAATCCTCCTCTGATCTAACCTCCTTTATTGTATTATCCATTACAATCTCTACCACCTCTCTAATTGAACTCTTAATTTCACTTTGTATTAGCCTCCTTAAACTTTCCTCACTAACTCTTTCCCCAACTGTCTGCTGACTGACACTTGCTTCCTCTGATGCCATACTACAATGCTCACTAAATCACCAATTAAAAATGTAAAAGCAGGGGGGCGTGGTGGCGCGCAGCCAAGATGGCCGCTCTCTTGTGAGCTCCTGCGTGCCCCAGTGAAGTCGCCCGGTTTTCCTGTGCTCGGAGCTCTTGTAAGCCGGCTCCCGCTCCGGATATCGGAGGCGGAATGTAGCGAGGTTGCGGAGGAGGAGTGGTGACGCTGTGGAGTGCCTTTATTACTACTTTCTGGCCATATTCGCATTCTCCTCAGCCGCGACGCTTAAAATGGCGGCGGCGCGAGGAACACGGATACGCTACTATCGACACTTCCCTGCTTCCCAAATACGGCGGTGAGGGTGGGTAAGGCACATCGCCTAGTAAATACATGGAACGCTATCTTCTGTGGACACATCGCTTCATACTATATGGAACACTTCTAAATGCAGGTATTCTCTTTGTTTGACCAATGGGCTCTGAATGCACAATGGGTTTGAGTAATTTACCCTTTACCGTTTGATTGCGTGAGGCGCTGCCTCCATAGAGGAAATGTCCAAGCTACAAAAAATAAAGGGTTGTGTTACCTGCAATGACTTTGCCTAACGACTTATGAACATTATTCTTCATTATAGGGTATTTTTTTTTTTTTTTTTTACGCACTTCGTATTCAGTTGGACAACACCCTGAGCGAGTACTGTGACTGTATGGCTTTAAACTCCCAAAATACTGCTTGGAGGAAGAGTTGTTAAATTCTCTTGTGTGGTTTGAGCGCGAAGTGGCGTGACGGGATGGCCGCTTCGCGAGGAGCCCTGCTTGGTTGAACCTGCTCGTCGTGAGGAATTTTGCTTGAGCGGTGTAAGGTTCGTAGAGCGGATGGATTCCGACGTTTCATCACAGTCACTCTGGTGCTGCTGGTGTAAGTGATTCCTTCGTTCTGCTTCCACTAATATCTTGCTGCTTCCCTGAGGCGCGTTTTAAGTGCTCCTCACTATAACGTTACCCACTGCGGTGCTGTGTTGGAGCTTTTCCTCTTTTGCGCCATACTTATTTTTACCATTGTTGCTTCACTATCATCGCTGTTCTGCTTGCTGCCTCTGCTTGCCATCTTTTGTCATCACCTGCTATGACACCTTCAAGATGGATATCGCGCATTCAACTAAATCTCATGCAGGCACCTCCGGAGGTCGTAAAGATTCTAATGCCTCTTCTGTTAAGCGGACCAAAAAAGACCCACCCTCCCCAGATAAATCCCCGCTGCCTCTCACCCTTGATGACATCATGGAGGAACTGCGTCTTATCCGTCCCTTTATGACTGACACTGTTACTACACTCCAGAGGCTGGATGACAAATGGTCTAGTCTAGACACAGGACTTTCTGACGTAGAGCAGAAGATTAATGATGCTCAAGATGTGGTCGCCAGAGTTGACACACTCACTAAGGAAGTCAGTCAGCTTAAAAAGGTTACGGAGGATTTAGAAAATCGCAATAGGCGCAATAATCTTCGCATTTATGGTATTCCGGAAGATTCTGAAGGGTCGGACATAATTCATTTCTTGAAAACTCAAGTGCTTCAACTTGTTGTTCTCCCGAAATCCCTTGACTTCAACATCGTCTGGGGCCAAGAAATACATCTTCGACTTCTAAACCTCGAGGAATCATTGCCTATTTCCTTCTATATTCCGACCTCATGACAATTCTCCAAGCCGCTAAACAACATAAGCAAATGTTTTGGTTTGGTCACTCAGGATGTTTCCAAACCTACTGCTTCTCATCGGAAGGAATTTTTGGACCTTCGTCCTGCATTGAGATCCATGAATGCACGCTACGGTCTAATCCATCCCTGTTTTTTTAAAGTGACTTAGAAGGACAGAACATACAGTTTTGAAGACCCTGCAGACCTGAAGAAATTCATCCACACTCACAAAGGAGAACTCATGGAATTGAGCAAACCTTAACTGTTTTGTCATTGTCTGAGCATTATGTCCTGTTCTAATTCTATTTTAAACGTATTATTTTGCGTTTATGTTTCTGTTGTTCATTCCTTCTTTGTCTTGCAGGTCTTTCCCTTTCGGTGTTGTTGCCAAGGTCACCATGTATATCGCTTTGTTGTCTATAATGTGCGTTTCATCCCGCTGCTGTCTTCCCCCCATTGACGTCTGGTAAGTTCCTTCATTTGTTCCATTTGGTTGCCTTTCGTTATGTATTTCACTCCACAACTTGTCTTCTTCTTTTTTATAGTGGCCCGCTCTTTGTAGCCGTCTCCTCTTAGTTCGGTTGTCTTGCTCTTCGTTGCTCCCCCCCCACATTAATGTTTTGTGTTCGGTTGTCCTTCTTGGCTAAAGCCCCATGGCTTTTTGCCATCCTTCTTTTGCTACTTTCTGGGGGACTCTGTTTCCCCTAATCTTCTTTTCTATTTTTTCCTCCTCCCTCTTCCTTTCCTTTTTTCTTCCCTTAGTCTTTCCTCCCTTTCCTTTTCCTCCATTTTTTCTCTACTTTTTTGGCAACATTTACAATATTCACTCTACCCCATATTTTCTTCTCTTTTATTGCTGCTTATGGTACTCCATTGTTCTCTTTCTCCATTCCTGTCACTATTTCTGTGGTGGACATACGCTTTAGCTTTCTCGCATGTGGTTTTTCTTTGTCACTCATATCGCTCTAATATTCCTTTTCCTTTTTTCTCTCTTTTTCCACTCTGTTTTAAATTCTCTATCTCCTTCTGCTTGTACTTACATTTCTTCCAGAAATGAGCGGTCTTCGTGTTATTTCTTGGAATGTCAAAGGTATTCGAAATCCTGTTAAAAAACAGCGTGTTTTATCTCATTTAGCAAGGTTGAAATGTCATGTTGCGTTGTTGCAAGAAACTCATCTTAATTCACAAGATTTGTCTTACATACGTAAGCAATGGGTTGGGGAGGCCGTCTGCTCTCCGGCAGTAAACAACAAAAATGGTGTAATTATTCTATTTCACACATCGTTGTCTGTTCAGCTACAGAACAAGTTTCATGATAATTGCGGTAGATGGTTGTTTTTAGATGTTATAGTCAATGATACAAAATTTTCCTTTTGTAATGTTTATGGCCCTAATGGTGTAGATTTAACTTTTTGGAATGATTTTTCCATGCTTCTTTCTTCTCATGCGACTGATGATTTACTTGTTGGTGGTGATTGCAATCAGCTTATGGACCCCTTTCTAGATCGTAAGTCGCTCACCAGATATATACCTAATAAGATGCAAAAGTCCTTTTTTTAAAGCAATTTCTTCCAGAGGCCTTATAGATTCATGGAGACTTTCCCATCCTGATACTTTAGAATTTTCCTTTTTCTCCCCAGTTCATGCATCACACTCCCATATTGATTATATTTTTCTTACTCAACACGCCCTTCAATTTATGACTAATTCAGAAATTGGCTCTATTTTAATATCCGACCATGCCCCTGTCATATTTGACATGGATTTTCCCTCACCTACTCATTACTCCAGGCGCTGGCGCTTTAACAACTTGTTACTCCTAGATTCCCAGTTTACTGAACCATTTGCAGTAGATTTTTTCACAAATAATCTTCATTCTACTTCTCAGTTTCATTCTATTTGGGATGCTTTTAAGGCTACTGCCAGAGGATTCATTATTGACTTCATATCCCAAAAAAAGAAAAAAACCTTATCAGTGTCTGCTAAAATTCTTAAGCAAATTAAAGATCTAGAGCATCTTTACTTCACCAAAAATACCTCAGAAACACTTTCCTCTCTCATTAAAGCTAAAATGCAATATAACAAACACTCATGGGACTCTGCATGTAATAACCTTCTTAATTTTCATGCAAAATGTATGGGGGTCGCAATAAAGCTGGCAAATCTCTCGCTAACTATCTCAAAATTAAAAACCAAAAATGCAAAATAACAACTATCATTGACTCGAATGGGAACCATCAATACACAGATGATAAAATCCTTGACTGTTTTGTCCAATATTACTCGTCACTTTATACTCCAGAATCCGTCCCTTCTCAGGATCAGATTGACTCTTTTTTTCAGTCTCTCCCCAGGCCCCCGGACATTTCCACTGACCTTTCCTCTCTCGATGTCCCTCTCTCAGAATACGAAATACTTAATGCTATTACTCTTCTTCCCAAGGATAAATCACCTGGCCCCGATGGATTTACGGTTCGTTTTTATTTGTACTTTAAGGACATCCTATTGCCACATTTTTTTTTTCTGTATACCTATTTTCTTGCTCAAGGGGAATCCAAAGGTTACTTTACACAGGCAATGTTATGTTTGATCCCTAAAAAAGATAAAGATCCCTCCTGTTGCAAACATTATCGACCTATCTCTTTAATCAATACTGACTGTAAAATTTATGCTAAAATTCTGGCCTCCCGTATTAATAAAATCATTCCTAACCTTACTAATATTTATCAATCTGGCTTTGTTAAAGGAAGGTCCGTTACTGATAATTCGAGAACTTTTCTCAACATCATTCACCTTGCCTCAAAGATGGACTCCCCAGTTGCCGCTATTACACTGGATGCTGAGAAAGCATTTGACAGAGTCTGCTAGGATTTCATGTTTGGTGCTCTAAGGTAGCAAGGCTTTAGTCCCACTATTATTCGATACATTCAATTATTATACTCTGCTCCCTCTACTTCTATTTGGGTTAATGGTTCTCAATCTCGTTATTTTTCTCTGCATAGAGGCACCAGACAGGGCTGTCCTCTATCCCCTCTTCTTTTTATTCTTGCGTTAGAACTCTGTTTAGAAAAAATTTGACGTTCTCCCTCATACACTGGTTTCACAGTTAAGAACGTTGACATTAAGTTTACTGCTTATGCAGATGATATTTTACTTTATATTTCCAATCCGACCACCTCTCTACCTTCACTCTTTTCGTTGTTGCATGAATACTCTCTGGTTTCTGGCTATAAACGTAATATTGATAAGTCTGAGGTTTTACCTCTTAACAAATTTTGCCTTCGTACATGTTTCAGGATTCTGTCTTTGAATGGAATTCTGGTAATATTAAATGCCTTGGTATACTCTATGCCAACACCATTAGAGACACCATCAAGCTCAACCAAAAAGATATCATTAAGAAGATTTCTTCCCTTATAGACAATTGGTCTCCTCTTTTCTTATCCTGGTGGGGAAGGCTTGCCACTATCAAAATGATGCTTCTTCCCATTGTAAATTTTTATCTCTCTATGCTTCCTGTCTCCCTTCCACTCTATTTTTTTAAAACAATAAATCGTATCTTTACCTCATTCTTCTGGAATAATCGCAAAGCTAGGATCTCCATTTCCCGTCTCCAACATCCCAAAGATTCAGGCGGTGTTAATTTTCCCAACCTTGCTCGTTTTCATTCTGCCTTTACTTTGAAACAAATTTGGCAATTTTTATCTGATTTATTTGACCCCCTCCAACAGCCTGGAGTTCCATAGAACTTGCGCAACTTTCACCTTTTTCCTTCAACACGGCTACTCGCTTATCTCAGCCTCCGCCACGCTTTCTTACCCCTATCTTTAAGCATTCCAGAACACTTGCTCTTTCGGTGTTTCGCTCATCTCTTTCACAGTTAGAGTTTCTTTCCTCAACTCCAATTTGGTATCATAAATCCATAAAGATAAACAATTGAGCACTTTTTTGGAAAGAATGGATTGATAAAGGTATTATCACCTTTAATCATCTACTAGCTAATGACTCCTTACGAGACTTCTCTGATATTCGTTCTTCCTTTCACCTTTCTAACACATACTCTTCTCAATATTCCTTACTTAAAAAATCCTTATCCTTTATTATCTCTCAAGTCGCTTCTCTGTCCCCTACCGACACAACTCCTTTCTCAACTCTACCGGATTTTTCTATTCCTCTCAAGGCTGCGGCTATCTATAAATTACTTTCCTGCCCCTCTGCTGAAAGGACCAAATCCAAACTTGAACTCTCCTGGGAAAAGGATCTAGCTCAAGAGTTTCCCCTTCAGGTTTGGAATTCTCTATGGTCTAGGATACATACTGTTTCCCGCTCCACTAGCACCACACAGACTTTGTACTATTTTTACAATAGACTTTTTTTCACCCCATCAGACTTGCATAATGTCAAATTGTCCGATTCCAAAAAATGTTGGTCTTGCTCACATACCAATAGTGATTTTTTTCATATATTTTTTCACTGTCCGTAGGTTAAATCTCTCTGGTCTCGCGTTTGGATAAAATTAAATGAAATATTAGCTACTAACCACTCCTTTGAGATTGCCCACATCTTTCTGGGTGGTGCCTCACCTATATGGAATGCTCATTGTAATGCACGCAAATTTATAGATTTATATATAGCTATTTCTTTATAGATAATCACTACAAATTGGAAAGACACTTCAAAGATCTCATATAACGCCTGGTGGAATTTACTGTGTCATCATCATAGGCTTGATCGTGCTTTTGCTACCACTGTACCTCTTTTGATCAAAAAAGATTTGTTATGGTTGCCTCTAACCAATTTTCTTTCTCAAAATGCCCCTTGATCATCTTGTTTTTGTATCCCTTTTCTTTTTTTTTTTACTTATAGTTGCTATTTAGTTTCTCTCATATAAATATTTTATTGCTTATGTTATTTATAAGATACCGCACTCTGTATGTTGAACATTTCCCCCCCCTTCCCTACCTTTCTTTCCCTTGTTTTCCTTTTGCCTTCCTTTGCATATCAAACATAATATCCTTAAAAAACAAAAAAGCTTTTTCCCTTAGTATATTCTCTAGTTACGTCTGGCATTCCTTAAACTTTGTAAGAATTCAGTTGTTTTTATTATGTACTGCATTGCCTACTGATCCTATTTTGTACTAATGTTTTACTTGGTTTATTATACTCAATAAAGCTTTCTAAACTAAAAAAATGTAAAAGCAAAGCCTTCCAAATTAATTTCCTTAATCTGCACCTGTGATCTCCTACAACTGCATCACCGTCAAACTGTCAAACGAACAGCTGTTTGTTGTATTTATCTCTTTTTTTTATTAGCACATCTCGTGCACACGCTCCCGTAAATTAGGCTTTTAAAGTTTCTTTTAGCCCAATTCAAAATGACCGCCGCTCTCATGCGAGATTATGGCGGCCAATTGCAATCATCTCTGATGTCATGACCTTAACTACGTCACGCCATCAGACGTGGAGCCTGCTCGCTCCTCTAAATGCCACCAACCGTCCTTCCGTGAATAGCAGCAATGACCCCTGATCATTTAGGAGACGTGTGAGCCACTAGCAAATGCAGTAGTCTACTGCGGCGCAGCCAGAAGCTCACATGCGAGCCCTCCAATCCGCAATCAGCTGCACTTCGCACACACCCCGTAGTCAATTTGAATCTGACACAGTAAGGGCGCGCGCACTATACCTATTTAAAAAACAACTCTAAATATAATTAAAATATACAACGCTCTCCCAAAACGGCACCAAATACTCTAATAAAACAAAAGAAAACTCCCAAATATTACAATTTCGCAAAAATTCTTGAAAAACAGCACCTAACAGCCCATCAGCCTTCCAAACCACAAATTCTGCTTCTATGCATTAGAAGCGTCACCAGAACACAACAAATAGTAACAAATAATAGTAACAAATCATATACACATTAGGCACTCAACCAATGTTGAATAATAGAAGCCACTTATCTGATCAGGAGCTGCATTTAAAAGAGGATGAGTGTTCTATGCAGGGACATTTATTGACTTTGATATTCCAATTCTGGATTGTTGTGGTGAAGTTATTTAAAGGGGCAGCTGTGAAGAGTGGCAATAAAGGGTTATGCATAATGTTGTAATGAAATCCATCTCTCATCTAGTCATTCTCTATTCCTCAATTCAGCTCTACTATCTCCTGTTAACAGGTTGTTAGCAGAGAAGGAGGAAAAAAAACTTCATAGCAGCATAGATTTTCTGTTATACCAAGGTTAGTCCTACCTGCCAAGCTATTTCCATCCTCATCCTAAAAATCTGACCCCAAGCCATCTCCAGCTTTGCCATTCAGTTAAAAATATGGAATTTAGACTTTATAAACTTCATAAATGTCAACCTACCAGAATAATTGAAGTCAAATTACAGGCTAACATAATATCAACTGCCCAACCAAAAGCTGGGGATAGGTGTGGCCCTATTAGACCTCTCAGCAGCATTTGATACAGTCTTCCATTCTATCATCATTTCTAGACTGTATAATTTTGGTATCTGCAAGCAGGCTCTCGACTGATTAGGATCCTTCTTGACAGGAAGATCCCAGGCAATCTAGTGCTCCCTTTTTCTGTCAGCCCCTTACTCACTTCCCTGTGGGGTTCCTCAAAGCTCACTCCTCATCCCCATGCTTTTCAATATATACCTCTCTTCTCTTGTCCCAGGACATCGGTAACCTATGCGGTGTACATACTATTGCTATTCCAACACCCAACTAAGCAACACTGGGGAAACTGCTGTACTTTGAGTGGTCAGATTTCCCATTCCCAGTCATAGCTAAGCAACATTAGGGAAAAATGTGTACTCTCGGTGCTAGGTCAGATTTACTGTCCCCACTCTGATGTAAGAAATATTGAGCAAAGTTTTGAACTCCGGTTGAGGGGGCTGCAAATGGGGGAATTTAATATTTCTACTCCAAATTGAGCAACATTGGGGAAGTTCTGTACTCGAGAGAGGTCAGATTTCCTCTACCCACTCCCACCCTCCAAACTCCAAACTAAGAAACAGGCAGAGAAGGGTTCAAGTGAAGCATTCATAATCCAAAATGAATACATTGTCTATAATAATAATCTCTGGAAGCATCTGATTTAATATTCCTGCTCCAAACTAACCAACATTAAAGATAAAATTACAACAATGTATTTAAATAAATCTATGATAAATAACAATACAGATATTATTAATGTAATACTAATTAAAGTAAAAAGGACAGCAAAATAAATTAATTGATGCATATTTTTAACATTTTAAAAGACTATATATTTAAAACTTTATTAATATCTGACATATATCACATCATCACGATAGCACAGTCTCAAAATAAATTATACACCAATAACAAGTACTTTAATTTAACATATTATTTTTTAAATAAAACTAATAAATCTTGTGTAAAAATATCAGAACATTATGTCGTAAAAAAATCTTTTTTTTTAATTATGAATAAACATATTACAAACATTTGGTAACATAAAAGTAAAAAAAAAATGAAACAAAAACTTTTCCAGCACTACCCAGGGACCACACCTCTAAAACCCAACAGCCTGAAACATAAAGATAATATTTTTGTTTCAGTTTCAGTTTGTAGCTATGTAATGAACTTTAAAGATTTTAAAAAAATGAAATCACTCCCCTCTCAAATGTCCTAAAATATTCAAAATATTGAAAAATAAATAACATTAAACATACAAAATATATTTTTTTAAATGTCATTTCCAATATACAGTATAATAACATATATTAAACCTGCACAAAAAAATATTTAGAACAATACCACCAAAAACACTTATAAAACCCAACAACCCCAAAGAAATTGATTTACAAATGTTATGAAAAAGGTTTTCTTTAAGAAAGTTACACAGAAATTATAATAAAAGATCTCCTATGAATGGAAAGAAAAATAATCAAATAAATTAACATAAAACACTGAATTATAGTATTAAAAACATGAAATTAAACAAAAGATATTTAAAACTACAACATTCTTGTTACAAAAAGAAAAATGATATACTAACCACCAATGTTCAAATCTTTGATATAACAGAACCTACAACGTTAGAATTTGATATTAAGTCCTATAATTAGACACCACTGATGGCAAAAAAAGTTTTTGTGAGAGCATGGAAACAATGTGAGCAACCAGAATGGAAGTGGCTAATGTTTGTAGCACGTTTGTACTATTTTTTAAGTGCCAAATAGGTTCCTGCATCCAAAATTGATTCATTGAGCATTGCAAATAATTATGCATCATTTAGGTTGATTTTGCAAAACTTTGGCATAATTATGCAAAAGCAAATTAAGCTAGTCTTGCACCACAATATTACCGTTGCGATTTGGAGACATGTTAATGACTTTCCATTGGTTTTACTTGGCTTTCCTCGAGCTTTTTATATAATGTGTATCATCTTGCATGCAAACACCCTGTTTCATTTTGGTAATCAAAGCTATTAATTTAAGATTAAGGGCCTTATTTTATGTAGAGTTTTGAGGAAAGGATACTCCACCAAAAATGTGGCAAATGTCTCATCAGCTCTATAACAATTGCTATTAACAATAATGCATTTGTAATACAGTGGGTGGTATTTTGATAGACTATACACTCTGCCAAACTTTCAATAAGTCCCTAAAATGTCTTAATAATTATCGTGGTCATATTGGATTCACACATGACCATTGCAATCTTCTGGTACAGTTTCATCCTGGAATCCAGGAGTTAACAGTAAAGGCCTCTTACACTTGATGAAATATCAGACAATAGAATTAAGGGATTTTGACCTTAAAGGATATAAAATACTTGGAAAGGTGAATAGAAATCAAAATGTACACAATAGCACTAGATGATTTTCTCCCTACAAAGGTGCTGAGTAACAACAATTACCTAGGACAGAAAAAGAAAATAATGAAATTATGCACATCAAGGAAATATTGTAGCAGTGTCCTTTGGAAATCTTTTTTCCACTTTCCTTTTCAAGGAACTGGGGATTGCTCCTCCATATTCTCCTGTAGTTAACATTACTGTAAATATTCAGCTGGTCTACAAAGTTTTGCATGGAAGTCCCCAATTCCAATATCAACTTTATTTGGCCAGCTTATTAGTATATATCAAGCGGTAATCCAACAAAACAGGAAGAATAACTACATTTTAGATATATTTGTTCCAAATAAATTACTATAGTAATTCAAAATGAAAAGATGGAACTCATTGGAAAGCCTACGGTCATCAACCAGAAAAGATTTGAGCTATAAGAATGTGGGTGCAGATACAATGCAACTATAATGAAACCAATATTAACAGCCCTTCCAAGTTGTAATCCATTGTTGGTATTGTCTTGACTATGGGTTTCAACACTAAAGAAACAGGTAGTATGTAAATTATCATTGTTCTCACCAGTACCCTACACTCAAGCTCAGAGCACTTAATGGTAATTGTTATTTGTTTGTAGTATGCCAACAAAGCTTAGGCAGTTTTCTACCATATGCAAAAACAACATTCCATGCCATTCCAGTTTGAGACCAGCCATATGCAATTCAGTCTTGACCCTGTGCCTCATGGGAACAGTACAGTCCAAACTGCCAAGCCAGGTCCTCCCTGGACTGGAACCAAGCATCCTAGGACCGGTTTCGGGGTTTCACCCCTCTTCAGCCAGGATAGCTTGATTCCAGTGGCATGGAGAGCACGGGACTGGCGTCTGAGCATACCCGTCCCACTCGGGGTGACAAATGCAAAAACAACAGTTGATGGACAGAATGCAGAGCAATGTCATACATTCACCCCAGTAAAGAGATCTGGGCCTAAATCCATCATTTTTTTGCTCACCATTCCATTCCAGTTTGAACCCAGCCATATGCAAATCAGTCTTGACCCTGTGCCTCATGGGAACAGTCCAGCCCGAACTGCCAAGCCAGGTCCTACCTGGACTGGAACCAAGCATCCTAGGACCGGTTTCGGGGTTTCACCCCTCTTCAGCCAGGATAGCTTGATTCCAGTGGCATGGAGAGCACGGGACTCACGTCTGAGCATACCCATCCCACTCGGGGTGACAAATGCAAAAACAACAGTTGATGGACAGAATGCAGAACAATGTCTTACAGTCACCCAGTACAGAGATCTGTGCCTAAATCCATCGTTTTTTTGCTCACCATGCCATTCCAGTTTGAACCCAGCCATATGCAAATCAGTCTTGACCCTGTGCCTCATGGGAACAGTCCAGCCCGAACTACCAAGCCAGGTCCTCCCTGGACTGGAACCAAGCATCCTAGGACCGGTTTCGGGGTTTCACCCCTCTTCAGCCAGGATAGCTTGATTCCAGTGGCATGGAGAGCACAGGACTTACGTCTGAGCATACCCGTCCCACTCGGGGTGACAAATGCAAAAACAACAGTTGATGGACAGAATGCAGAACAATGTCATACATTCACCCCAGTACAGAGATCTGGGCCTAAATCCATCGTTTTTTTGCTCACCATGCCATTCCAGTTTGAACCCAGCCATATGCAATTCAGTCTTGACCCTGTGCCTCATGGGAACAGTCCAGCCCAAACTGCCAAGCCAGGTCCTCCCTGGACTGGAACCAAGCATCCTAGGACCGGTTTCGTGGTTTCACCCCTCTTCAGCCAGGTTAGCTTGATTCCAGTGGCATGGAGAGCACGGGACTCACGTCTGAGCATACCCGTCCCACTCGGGGTGACAAATGCAAAAACAACAGTTGATGGACAGAATGCAGAACAATGTCATACATTCTCCCCAGTACAGGGATCTAGGCCTATATCCATCGTTTTTTTGCTCACCATGCCATTCCAGTTTGAACCCAGCCATATGCAAATCAGTCTTGACCCTGTGCCTCATGGGAACAGTCCAGCCCGAACTGCCAAGCCAGGTCCTCCCTGGACTGGAACCAAGCATCCTAGGACCGGTTTCGGGGTTTCACCCCTCTTCAGCCAGGATAGCTTGATTCCAGTGGCATGGAGAACACGGGACTGGGGTGGCAGAGTGGGCTAAAGAACGGTGATGGATCAACCCCAGATCTGTTGACTGGGTGTGAGTGTTTGATTGGTTCTGATGCTCCGTCCATCAGCACCCCCTTTTGTACAGTTTTCTACCATACACATGCTCGTTGGAGATCATTTTGCATTGGTCAAATATTTTTTAAATACTTTCAAGTATTATATACTATGAATCTTTCACCTGAATTAGGAAAACACAAGGAGTTTTGTCATGTGCTGACAGTGCAATTAATATGAACCAACCCAATAACAGAAAAGGAAGCATGTATAGTTATAATTTCCTTGCTTTCTTCTAAAGCACCCGGGGAGGATGGGCAACTTGTGGAAGTATATACATTTTTATCATTCAAGCTAGTGCCAGGACTCACCTCACTCCACCAAGCTATTAGGATCAGCCTATAACTTTAAGGACCAATTAATATGTTAAAAACAGATTACACAATTTTTATGAGCCTATTACTGATAGATGAGGTGATCCTGAGGCTTATACAATCTGATCAAGTGGAGTTTTCATTGAGACAATTGTTAGCATCTAAATCAAAATACTTAAATGAGGAATTAGATTCTTGCAAAAATAGATTGACATCATTGTCTGTTCTAACTTGGAGAGCTGGGCATACTTGAAGAATTTTTAAAGAAAAATTGACTTCCCAGTCCAGTTACCAGGTTTTTTGTGCCAATAAATTATGAAACACTTAGTTGGATTATTGTCACCGGAGACAGTGTTGGGTTAATTAGTACATAGCAGGGAACTCGACAAGGGTATATTATTTTTCCTTTATTAGTATGAATAGCCATTTTTTGTATCATTAGACAGTTAGACACACATATTTGAATGCCTTGTGACAATTGTTCAAGCCTAAATTACAGAGTGATGATGATCATGTTTATTGCAGCCATAATTAAAATCATTACAAATACAAAAAGACAAACAATTGGGAGTATCCGATTTCTTACAGGGATGCAGACCACTTCCTACATCACCTCAAATCGAAGCTACATATTGCATACATTACAATGTTATCTGTTTGCTTCTTAAACATTGTTAGAAATTTTCCAGGGCCTAAAAACACAAATGCTACACATAACTTCCCCTCAAAAGAGCTTTAATCCAATTTTTTAAAAGCATTATTTAAAAAAATGTGAAGACGGTCAGAGTTCTAAAATGCACATTGCATTTAAATAAAGTTTTAAAGCATCTGTGCAATGTATTAGACCGTATTTCAGGAACCTTGGCTTTAACAAGAATTGTTGTACCATTGTGAATCCTGGGCAGCAGTATACAATGTGCTCAATAGGTTCTTGGTGGTATTGGCAAAGTTTTGCATTGTTGAGGCAAGTTGTGCTCTTTAGGCCTTTTCACCCCAAACACCTTAAATGGGAAAACTATAATGAACATTCTCATTATCTGATGTGAAATGCCTTATTCATTGGTTCTTTTAAATTGTATTGCACAGATAGTAAATTATAGGAGTCACTGATTAGAGTAGCATCCCTCAATTTGGAAATCGGGATTAAATCTCCTCCCTGCAAAATTAGAGGTAGTTGGACTTTTACGATATGTTTTATGCAACATTATAGGGAATATTTGATCACAGTCAACCATGACTAAGGGCCTAATTTATATGTTGGTGGATGCATCTGGACTGTTGAAAATTGATATTTCATCCGTCCACCGTCTGAAGTGTTCTACCACCTGATTTATATGTTGGAGGTTTGTTGGGCGAAAGTCATCAAACTTCCTCCATCTCAGATAGACTACTCCATCAATGGAGTAAGAGCCAAAAAAGTGGTGGAGGTATTTCAGCCACAACTCTACCCACCCAATCATGATGTTGGTTACTGTCAGTGTAACCATGGTTGCTAAACCTCCACCTCTGAGCTGGTAGTTTCAAACCTATAAAAAGAGGTAAGCTACCTTCACCAACCTTTTCAACTCAACTTTTGAAGATGAACCTGATGTTGCAATGTGTTGCTTATCTGCTGCTCAATATGGATGACCATCCACAACGTTGCTGCTGTGATAGGAGGTATTTGCACTTAATTGTATGTTTCAGTTTGTAATTAGCATTTAATTTTCCTGCTCCCTCTTGTAACACATAGTTGATTTATCACAAGGGTTTTACTTTGAAATAATTAAATGATGGTCCAAATGTCACCTCTGCTACACATGTAAACGTGTCCGTTGACCTTGAATGTGAACTAAATATGGTCACACACCTGTATACACATTTTTCTCATATACACTTTCACCTAAATTGTGACAGTTGTGTAGGCCTAAATCTTCATCGCAGAAACGCATACCAAATATCCCATGTCCAATTTAACTTTAAATGACTAGAAAATGAATAATCAAAAGGAAAGCATATCAAACATTTGAAAGACACTTATACTTCTATTTGTATGTCATAGTAACATTATATTATCTGTCATTCCACATTCCATGTCTGTGTCATGTCATTACAGACTCTTTACAGTTAAGTTTGCAAAACATAAGTAGTATAGTTTAAATTATTGCATACTTAACCATTTATATACTATTTTGGTGTAGCGTAATAGGGATATTGCTTGTTGCTTGAGTTGGTTGGCAGTACCCTTAAGCACTAAACCAATTCCTGACCATAAGATGTAACCACATGTTAAGATTAAATGTATTCTTTCAAGATAATGTTTAAACCTCATAGCAATCTAGTTGTAAGAACAGAACACAAAATGTCAAGTTAATAACCCCAAATTAGGACGTATGAACAAAATGTCATTGTAGGAAAAAATACACTTGGGCCATGTGTCTGTGGACCTCAGAAAACCAAACATGTTTATAAAATAGAAAGAAAATGAAGTCACTTTCAGATACCTTTGTCTGATATCATAATCACAAATCATAATAACTGGGAACCTCCAATTAAAAACAACAGAAATACAATCCACATCTGTGGTAGTTAGCATCACAGTTTGTAAACTTGCATCCTAAGTCCATGGTACATGATATAACATCCTTGTAAAGGGGCTTATGATACTCCCTGAGCAGGTGTAAGCTGGTATCTCAAATAATCATTGGGGAAGGGGGTTTGCTTTTTAAGGGGATTGGGAGGAGTAATGGGGATTTGTGAGGGAGGAGGAAGGGTGTGTCAGGTGGGTCTAGTAGGTGTTTGGGAGGTAGAGGGTGTTGAAATTGTTGCTGTGGTTGTGGGTGGGTGTGAGGTTGTGTGTCTAAAGTCTTTGTGTTAGAAATGGGGAGCCTTGCTTCTATTCAGGGTAAGGGGGATACACACTTTAGATAACCCCTGCATACCCCCATGGTAGCCTGGCACGAGCAGACAGGCTTATCCCAAAGGCAATGTGTAAAGTGTTTGTACTCAAAATACACAGTGATTCAGTGATAACACCACAAATGAACACCACACCAGTTTAGAAAAAGAAAGAATCGTTATCTAAACTCAACAAGACTAAAATGACAAAAATCCAACATACATGTAATAAGAATATGACTTTTCAAAGGTTTCAAGCAACTGGGTCCATAGAAAACAATGGATTGTGTGAATATACACAAAGTACCTGTAGATGCTTAAAAATTCACAAGGTCAAACCGCCACAGAGAATGCGTCAGCTCCTGAGTCCTTGGTGAGGCAAGGCGAGGCGACAGTTCTGCTGCACACAGGAGAAGTGATGCGTCTAATTTGGACTGTAGGCGTTGAAATCCAAGATGATTCTAGTCTGCGGGTTATGAGTGGAAAAACTTGGTGCAGAGGTATGATGCGGGACACACCGGAGGTGATGCGTCGCTTTGCAAGGCCTTGTGCCGTCCGGCATTGGTGCTGGAGGCTGTGTGGCGAGGTTTTGCATCACCCGGCGGGACTTGGCGAGGATTTGTATCGCCCGGCGTCAGTTCCGAGAGGCTTTGCACAGATTTGCCCTGCTTCATGCCAGTTCTTGCAGAGATTAGCTGCAAAACCCACCTCTGAGGCCCTGCAACTGGAAGGAGGCACCTCAGGCAATGGTAGGACTCACAGATGGCAGAGTCCAACAGCACCAGCAGATATGCAGGAAGTCTTTTGTGTCCCTGAGACTTCTTAACAGGAGGCAAGCACCGACAAGCCCTTGGAGAAACATCACAAGCAGGATACAGAGCAAAGTCAGGTACTTTGTTCTTTCCTTGGCAGAAGCAGCAACTGCAGGTCAACCCCACACAGCACACAGCAAAAGGGCAGTACTCCTCCTCACAGCTCTCATCCTCTTTCCTTGGCCAAGGTTCCTCTTGATTCCAGAAGTAATCTAAAGTTCTGGTGATTTTTAGGTCCACTACTTATAGCCCATTTTGTCTTCTTTGTGCAAGGGTCTCTGAGCCCAGTCCAAACCAGTTCTGTCCTCACTGGTGCAGTATGACCACAGGGAGTAGAAACAGCATTGTGCAAGGGAGACAGGCCCTATTCAGGTGCAATGAAACTCCTCCTACTACTCTGAATGCAGACAAGGTCTATTCAGCTCAGCTCTGAGTCATCCAGAAAGGGCCAGGCACACCTCAACCCCCAAGTGGTTGTCAACAGTGAATACACATCCCAGCCCCTGTCACTCCAAAATCAGTCAATCCACAAACAGGCAGAGGCACACAGAATAGTTAAACAAGAAAATGCCTACTTTCTAAAAGTCGCAAAAACCTATAGGGGTTAAGCCCAAGGGACCGGGGCCAGGTAGGGCTATTCAAAATTCAGAACACAAAACAATGAACCCGGCTCTGTACTACCGTACACTCCTACTACTCATGGAGTAACGAACAGTCAACTCTTTTATCTGTCCGAATGGAATTTTTATTAGACAATTCCTGTTTCTTATTAATTAAAAATTGATCAAAACAATTTTTTGGACTGAAAAAGAAACACATACTTATCAAATTCACACTTGAACTTACACATATATACAATTCACATTAACAATTTCAAAGTACAAAGAAAGAAGCTGCTGTAAATATACCAAAGTCATCACCACTCCATATGCAATTCATAGAAACACTTTCGAATTAGAATTGACTCCTGATTTACATGATGGAAGGATGATTAGGTCACATGTGTGCCCGAGAAGGTGTCAGTCACTCATCAGATATCTTGTGATATAAACTACATTAATTAGGTTAGACCTAATATAGTAAACCATTTTCATCTGGATTTACATGTATGTGTATATCCAATTTTTAACATGAGGATTTCTGTTGAAATTTTTCAAAATATACACATATCATTTGTTGTGCATGCATTTATGAGTTGCGTATGTTTACCTAACACATATGCTACTCCAAAACAAAAAACCAAGAGATTACTTAGGATGCTTTCAACTAATGTTTACTTTTCCAGTTATGGAGACTTTTACCTTTAGTTCTCTGCCTATTATGCACACACACCTTGTAGGTGGATCAATCCACCTATCATACTAGAACATACACCTACCCTGTACATAATAATTGTTAGACCTGGCATCCATGTTGTGTTTTCCCCTATCTTTTTTGCCTCTACCTCCTCTGTTTTTGACTGTTATGCTCTGGGCACTTTAACACTGCTGATCAGTGGTAAAGTGCAAGTGATCCCTTTATAAGGTGTAATTCTGACTTTTTCTCAATCATTGGTATATTTGATTTATGGATAAGTCCCTAGTAAAGTGCGCTGTGTGTGCCCAGGGCCAGTAAATCCAATGCTTCTAGTCAGCCTGCATCACTAGTTGTGCCTCCCACTGAGTAGCCCTGTAAACTTTTCTCAGGCCCGCCATTGTAGTGTCTGTGCATGCAGTTTTAAACTGCCATGTAGACCTGGCAAGTGTGCCCACTTGCCACACACTAACCTTCTCCTTTACTACATTTGAGGCACCCCTTAGGTAGGTTTAAGGTACACCCATGGGCAGGGTGCAGTGTATGTGAAAGGTAGGACATGTACTGGTGTGTTTTACATGTCCTGATAGCGAAATACTGCCAATTTCGTTTTTCACTATTGCAAGGTCTAGTTCTCCCATGAAATATCATTTGAGCTGCCTTGTAATAATTTACAAGTGTAACTTTCAATTGGGAAAAGCTAGAGGTTTGGAGCTTGGGCTCTCAGGATTTAAAAACACATATTTTAGTAAAAGTGGTTCTTAAATTGTGTGTTTGAAAATTCCACTTTTATAAAGTAGGCATTTTCTTGTTTAACCATCCTGTGCCTCTTCCTGTCTGGGGAATCAATGTCTGGTTTAGACTGACAGGGGCCTGTTTGTGCATCTACTCTAAACAGATACTCAAAAGTAGGTGAGGTGTGCCCTGCATATGCTGATGGCCAATCACCAGGCTGATGACCTGTCCAGAACTAGTGTGGTGGGAGGACCTGTCATATGGACCTGAGTAGGGCTGTGTTAGTCCTCTCACAATGCTGTTATCACCCCCCTGGAGTCAAGGCCAGGCAAAGCAGGGACTTTTAAACTACAATACTTCAAAGGCCAAAAGGGGTATAAGTATCGGACCTAAAACCCCTGACTGTTAGAACACTTCTGGATCAAGAGGAGCCTCTGTCAAGGAGTAGAGCTGAAAATCTTTGAGGAGGAGTACTGCCCCTTTACTGTGTGCTGATTTGCTGGGTTGGCCTGCAGTTTCTGCTTTTGCTTTGGAGAAGAAAAGGACTGGACCTGTGCTGTGTATCCTGCTTGAAAGGTTTCTCCAAGGGCTTGTGTGTGCTTGCCTCCTGGTGGCGGCTCAGGGCCATTGAAGACGTCATCTGCGGCATCCCTGAACTCCACTGCTGTGAGTTCTGACCTGCCTAATGATGCCAAATCCACTTCCGGGCCCTGGGAAGTTGCTCTGCTGTTTGAAACCATCAAAATCAATGCATCGCCCTTCCAGTGCCTGATTTTCTGATGCAGCAGTGCCGTGCAGGAGAAATATCCATGCACCATCGCTGTGCGGCAGGAGAAATAGATGTAGCACCTCTCAGTGGCAGAGGAAACTGCTGCAGCCTGAGTTCAGCACACCGTGGCTCCAAAGTCCAAGACCCCTGCACTGACTCAGAGACTGGCCCTGCTGTGTGGCTGACAAGATCTATGCATTGTGGGACCGCGGCTGTAGAAACAGACACAGCGCCTGTTTCCATTCATCACATCGATCTCCAGCACGTCCAGATTTCCACGCGACATACCTGTGCAACATTCTTACTGATGCACCACCTGCAGACTGGAGTCATCTAGGGATTTTGACTCATCGCTTACCCCTGCAGTCTGGAATGAATGCAACACTTCTTCTGGGGTCAGCAGAACTGATGCATCGCCTCCTCAAAGACTCAGGAACCAACACATTGCTGTGTTTTCCAGAGCTTCCCTACTCTGCGACTGTTTTGCCTCGTGGATGGTGACGCTTCTGAGGTACTTTGTGTAAAATCACCGCATCCATAGAGTTCTATGAACAGAATTGCTTAAACTTTTCAAAAATCATATTTTGAGTTGTATATGTTGAATTTTTGTTGTTTTGGTCTTGTTTGGTTTAGATTAAGCCTGGGCGGTGAACTACGCTCCGCTCGCGGAGTTTGCAAAGTTTCGGTAACTTCGCGATTCGCGTAGAGCGTGAAGTTGTCGAATACTACGCAATCTACAGCGTAGCGTAGTTGTTTTGCTTCCTCGCGTGCATAATATGCATTCTCGTGCGCATGATAACGTCTACCGTGATTCTGCGTTCGCCGACTCGATTTTCTATCCGTTCGCATGCGCCACGAGATTTGTAATATGGCCGCTCGATCCCGCGAGAGTGTGTGAACGCGAACACGTCATTTGGACGCGCGAGCTGACTTCCGGTGGCTGTCTTGGTAAGATCGCAATCCCAAACACGCAAAAACTACAATCTGGCGAAGAATATCTCTCGAGCATCATAAAACCTTCTCGAAAATGACCATTTTGCTCAGAAAAACTCCTCAGATTGTGTTTGGCTGTAGTCTTTTGTGCAAGGAGTCCTTTTTTTTTTTTAAACTTTTTTTTCAAGAGGAAGGAAGTGCCCCTGAGTCTCCAACTTCCTGTTCCTGTCCAGCAGGCTTCTCCCAGTGCTTTGTCCGTGTGCTGTTCACTTTCATTTGGATTTGGAGCTGGAAAGATCACTTTTTGTGTCTGTCTGCTGCATCATGTCATTGGATTGGATTTATTTGAGGACTTTTTGATTTGAGATTTAATTTTACAAGTAAGTTGGAGAATTGGTGTACATGTTTGTTTGGTTGGGGCTTGTTTGTCCCTTCATTTTTCTGGAATTTCCATTGTTTTAAAAAATTATTGTTGTGGGTGGCCTGTACTTTCAATAGGGGCCTAGTTGTTTTTCTTTGAAATTTCAGCCAGTAGGCCCAGAGGTACCCATGGGTCCATGTTTCTGTGGTGTCTGTGTGTGTGTGTGCTTGATGTGTAACTTTCCAATCCTTTCGTAGCCCTGTTGATTTTCATTTTTGTATTAAAGCTGTGTTGTTTAGCAGGCCTCCTTTGTCTGGTCATATATAGGCCTGCTTCAGTTCATTGTTTTCTATGGCCTGTTGTGACTGTGAGTGACCATGTGGTTTGTGGCAATTTTGTGGAGGTAGTTCAGTAGTGTGCTTCTTTTTCCATATAGGCCTGCATGTCTTTTCTTTGTTCCCCTTGGCTTATGCTTGTTGTTGTTGTGGCCTGGCCATGTGCGTGGCGGCCATTTTGTGAAGACAGGCAGTGTGCTTTTGGCATAGGCTTACATTGCCTGTCTTCCATTTCTTGTTGTTGTGGGTGGCTAGTGGCCATTTTGTGGAGCCATCCAGGCAGTGTGTGCTTGCTTTTGCCATTCAGTTCCAAGCTTGTGGCCTAGTCTGCCAGTAGGCCCAGAGGTAGTCATCATCAAATCATAGGTGCATAAAAACTGTTTGTGTTGTCTGTTGAATTTTAACACCATGGATGGCATTGGATTGAATTGCAAAATGTGGTTTTTGAAGTGAAATTTCAGTTTTTGGGTGTGTGCTAATAAAATAGGGCTTTTCAGCCAGTTGGTAACCCTAGGAGTTCAGCTCGCTTACTTTTGGCAACTCTGCACAGCGCGACAACGCGGGCTTACAGTTTTTGTCTTCTTCGCGGGCTCAATATGCGTGTTCGCGCACGTGATAACGATTTTTGTACAGTTCGCGATGCCGAACACGCAGAATCTGCAATCTGGCAAACAATATCTCGCGAGCAACATAAAACATTCTCGAAAATGATGATTTTGTGCATTTTGCTAAAAAAAACTCCTCAGGTTGTCATTTGGCTGTAGTTTGGAGCATGGGGTCACTTTTATTGTTGTAAAAATTTTTAAAAGAGGAATTATGTTTCACAGCGACTCCAACTTCCTGTTCCTATCCTTTGTATTCACTTTCTTGTTATTATTGTGGTGGGTGGCCTGACCATGTGGGTGGTGGACATTTTGTGAAGCCAGGCATTGTGCTTTTGCCATAGGCCTGCATTATCTGTCTTGTATTCCTGACCTTTTCTTGTTTTTGTGAGTGGCCTAGCCATGTGGTGGCGGCTATTTTGTGGGACCAGCCACTGTGCTTTTTCCATAGGCCTCAAAGCTTGTGGCCTAGTCTGCCAGTAGGCCCAGGGATACTACTCATAAATCATCATGGGTGCATGAAAGTTAAACAGCTGTTTTTGTGTTGTCTGTTGAATTTTAACATCTTGTATGGCATGGATGGCTTTGGATTGAATTCCAAAGGTGGTTTTTGGGGTGGAATTTCAGTTTCTGGATGTGTGTTAAATAAATAGGGCTTTCAGCCAGTAGGTAACCCTAGGAACTCAGCTTGCATACTTTTGGCAACTCTGCACAGCGCGACAACGCGGACTTACAGTTTTTTTCTTCTTCGCGCGCTCAATATGCGTGTTCAGTTTCCGATGCCGAACACGCAGAATTTGCAATCTAGCAAACAATATCTCATGAGCAACATAGAACCTTCTGGAAAATGAGGATTTGGGGCATTTTGCTAAAAAAAACTCCTCAGGTTGTCATTTGGCTGTAGTTTTTGGAGCATGGAGTCACTTTATTTTTTTTTGCAATTTTTTAAAAGAGGAAGTAAGGTCCACAGAGACTTCAACTTTCTGTTCCTGTCCTTTGTATTCACTTTCTTGTTATTGACAATTGTGGTGGGTGGCCTGACCATGTGGGTGGCGGCCATTTTCTGAAGCCAGGCATTGTGCTTTTGCCATAAGCCTGCATTGTCTGTCTTGTATTCCTTTTCTTGTTTTTGTGAGTGTCCTGGACATGTGGTGGTGCCAATTTTGTGGGACCAGCCACTGTGCTTTTGACATAGGCCTCCAAGCTTGTGGCCTAGTCTGCCAGTAGGCCCAGGAGTACTACTCATCAACCATCATGGGTGCATGACAGTTAAACAACTGTTTTTGTGTTGTCTGTTAAATTTTAACATCATGTATGTCGTGGATGGCTTTGGATTGAATTGCAAAATGTGGGCTTTACTTTTTTCGTGGGGTATATTTCACTATTTGGGTGTGTTAAATAAATGCCTTTTTATGTGTATGTGTTTGTTGTTGTTGCTCCCTGATTCTGCATCCATCCCATGTGATGCACACATTTTTATTTAGGGCAAACATGCTCTACTACATTTATGTTTTTGTTCTTTGCTATTCTTATTCTTCCTGAGTGTACACAGTACAGTACACCAGGAGCCCTGGCCTTGTTGTCAAAGTCTCATAAATGGCTACACTGTTGTTGTTCACTGACTTAATAAAATGTAATAATTGTGACCACCCACCACACACTAAGAAGTTATATATTATATTAGTTTGATTGTACTTTCTTTTGACTGATGTTCTTCTGGCTTCTTTGCTTTTAGGTGCACAAATGACTGAGGAGGAGGTGTGTCATCATCGCCCGTTGTGGTGCCAGACCGACGTCCTGCTGCTGTACACAACGTGACATGTAAGTGACCTGACCAGCCATCTCTGCAACTTGTGCAACTGAGTGCTGCTGACATCTGAAGAAGATGCCCCCAAAGAAAGCAGGTAGCAGGTCCTCCAGTACCAAGAAAGTTGCCATTGAGAAGAAGGAACAGAAAAAGAAGGAAGTGTTACTTAAGTCTGGTGTGCCGCCCAAAACCTTTTTTGGGACACCAAAAATGATGCCTCCAGCAGCGGTGTCTGGGGCCAAGCTGGGGGCAGCACCTCCGCGTCAGTGGGCCCAACCCACCAACCCAGGCCCAAGCAGATGAGTGTGGAAGAGGTAGCCAGCAGTGGAAAGCAGTGATGCTGAGCCTGACCTAAACTTATCGCTATATCAAAGTAGTACACAATCAACGCAGGAGGGAACACAGCAGATAAGTGGTCAACAACAACAGCCGCAACCACCACCCGCGATAGTAGTTGTTGTTCCTCCCGAAGTAGGGTCAGTTCAGGAAATTGAGCCTCATGCTGAGGAAGAAGAGGAAGCTACTCCTTCAGAAGTTCCATTGTCTTCCAAATCCCCAGCAAGAAAAAGGAGGGTTAGTTCATCAAGTTCTTCGCCAAGCCCCCCTTCTGATGATCTAGATGCCACTTGGAAGCCACAAACTGAGTCTGAGAGGGAGACACGTCCCAAGATCAGGCTAGGGAAAAGGAAGGTTCCAGAAAGCCTTACTCTTATGGAGTTTGATGTAGAATAGCAGGATGCTGATGATGATGATCCAGTCATCACGATCATCACTCCCGGCCCAGAGGAGATGGAGACCAACATTATTACCCTATCCAAAATGGCTGCGAGGGATGTAGCATGCATACCTCCAACACAGGTAACACCAACACGACCTCCAGCTTTCATATTTACATTAGCAAAGGGCCGGCAGCGTCCTACATCCAGCACAAGCACCACCTCAGCAGAAGTAGGTAGTGGTACTGCACAGAGTCAAATTCAACGCACACCCGCCAGTTCATCCGGCATTGGAAGTGGCACCTCCAGCAGGAGACAAAAGTTAAGCTCCCCAGTGTGGGACTTGTTTATGGTTAGCGAAAAGGAGGAGAACATTGCTATATGCTCCATTTGTCATACCTCTGTTAGTCGTGGTAAGCTTGGTACAAACGATGGTACCGGAGGCCAAATGACCTATCTGAAAAAACACCACGCAATCCACTGGGAGGAGCACCTTCGTCGCATAAAAACTGGAACCATTGCTGTTGGTGGGGATAAACTAGTAGAAGAAGGTCCGCTCACGGTGGAACAGGAAGAAGAAAAAGAGGGAGACATTCTCTGTGGTAGTGGTACACAAAGTAGCCCTGTCCCCAGCACTGCAGTGGTAACGCCCACATCCTCAGCAACATCTCAGTGGCACAAGAGTAAGAGTCAGCCTGGGACACCAAGGAGTACTGCATTGAAAAAAGTGCGACGTTGAGCATAACTGGAAGGAATACCACGCAGCCTACCATTCTTAGCATGTTTACTAGGCCAGAGGGTCAGTACGAACGCAACCACCCAATAGCACGTTTGTACAATGCAAAGCTGCCTAAAATGTTAGCATTGGACCTTCTCCCTTTTTCTTTTGTTGAAGGGGTGGGTTTTCTGGAATTTGTGACAACCATCTGCCCAAAATGGAAGGTTCCCAGCTGCTACTATTTCGCCAGAGTTGCTGTTCCAGCACTACATCACGACGTGCTGGAATTGCTTGGAAAAGCCTTAAAAACAGAGTGCTGTTCAGAGTATCCACCTGACAAAAGACATGTGGACCAGTTGCCAAGCCACTGATTACATGTGCATCACTGCACACTGGGTCTCTTTTTCGGGTGTTAGAGATAAGATATCTGCAGGTGTTGGCACTGCTGAGATTTTTAATGACACTCACAAACATGCAACTGCAGCCATGTTTGCTATGGAGAAATCTCATACTGCTGCAAACATTTTGGATGAGTTTCACAGCAAGGTCTTTGAGTGGCTGCGACCAAGAGGGCTTAACATTGGTTTTATTGCCACGGATAATGGCAGTAATGTAGTTAGGGCCATGAAAGATGGTGGCTATTTCAGGGTCCCGTGTTTGGCACACTGCATTAACATTGTTGTTCAAGACTTTCTGAAAAATGAAAGCAAAGTCAGCAACTTACTGACCACCTGCAGAAGAATATGCACACATTTCAACCATTCTTTTAAAGCCCGGAAGCAGCTGAGGGTCATTCAACGTGAGCATAAAATGCCAGTCAAAGCACTCATCCAGGAGGTGCCAACACGTTGGAACTCAACTTATTACATGCTTGAGCATATGTTTGAGCAGTACATACCACTCAATGCTTATGTCATGAAAAGGTCAGTAGATCCTACTGTGAAAGGCATGACTGTTGAGATGGCCCAATGGGACCTCGTTACATGCCTGACAGAGATGCTACTTCCTTTTGAGGTCTTCACACGTGAAGTCAGCAGGGAGGACTGTACTATGGGCCAAGCTATCCCATTGTTGTACATGCTAGAGCAAGAGCTGAAGGAGGTGGCTGAAACGTACGCATGTGTGGATGACAAAGTAGACACATATTATTTAGCAGACACCTTAGCCGTTCGCTTATCTGAAAATACAAGGATTCAAAATAACATTGTGTCACATCGACATTACATTACTGCCTCAATTTTGTATCCACGTTACAAATAATTTCTGAACAGTAATGAAGTAATTCCTTTTTCAGAAGTGGATGTTGCCAAGTACAAAACTTTGATAGCTGAGGAAGCCACTGACTTCGAAAATGAACGGCTCTTAATTAGAGGCCCGCCACCCCAGGCCAAAACAAGTACTACAGGGCACCGAGAGTCAAGTTCTACTTCAGAGCCTGAGAGCAGTGCGTTTTCCTCCCAGCAGTCACCAACATTACCAGCAATAAAATCAACAACAGCACCAACAGGATCATCAGCCACATTAAAAAAAACGGCAAGTGATTGGTTTCTACGGAAAGGGTTTTGTACGTCGATTGTTGATGCAAAGGCAAAAGAGGTCAAGCAAATCAGAGCACCCCTGAACATTGAGTGGATGGTCCAGGCCTATCTGGCTGACACAACAGAGGTCTTCATGGAGCAAAGCCCATTGGTGTATTGGTATGGGAAAAGAAGCCAATGGCCAGTGCTCAGCAGGCTGGCGATAAAGTATCTGGCTTGCCCTGTTGCAAGTGTCTCTTCTGTGCGTACTTTCAGTGCTGCTGGTTCATTGTAACTGTGAAAAGGACCAGTCTCTCGCCCAAAAGCGTGGAGAGGTTAACCATGATCAAAATGAATCAGAAATTTATACCACCAGAGTACAAAATACGTGAATCACAGCAGGAAGAGGAGAGCGACTTTGATGACATAAGTAGTGGGTTACATGACCTACTTCTGTCCGAACCACCAAAGTTTGAGGACGAGCTCCTCTTCCCTGACAACTAGGCTTTCAAATTGTTCTTCCTTCCTTTATTTGTGTGTGTATCTGTTTTTTGGGTTCAAATCTAATCACAACAAATCCATCAACACCGTCTGCTCTTTTTATTTCCCTATTGGAGTTGCACGTCTGTGCATAACTGTCCACTCCACTCCTCAGAGTCCTGCGCCATCTTCCTTACTCTCCCTAAATACATTTCCAGCAAGCCAGACATTGGAAGGAGATGGAGAATAGTACAATAAATGTTGCCTCTAACAGTCCCTCCATAAGAAGTGAAACGTGACTACAGCTATCTTCCGTTTTGTTTCCGAGCCGAAACTCATCACTGTCAGAAGGCTAGGCATCATCTGATCTGACAGCCAAAGAGAAGAGCAAGACAGGTAATGATTAATGAATGATGGCATGCATTGCATTGGATGCTTGCCGAACTATACTAGTTTATCTGCAAAGTAAAAGTGACTCAAGTGACAGTCAATGTTTCCTTGTTGTTTAATAACCACATTGTGCTCCTACTACTGCTGGTGCAGGCCAATATCCGTTGTAATTTTTTAATATGAAATATAAACTTAATCGGAGTCACTACAGACTGAGTTGGTGTTGGAGAACACATACCTCATGGTCATGATGATGACCATACTATCTTTGCACGCAGTCAGTCAGTTTGATCAAAGATAATTGATGGAATAACTGCGTTTCATGGACTGGCATAAAAGGTAAACACAACAATTCAACGAGAACCACAGCAGACCTAGGCTACATGTCCGTGTAGTGGTGTGGAGTAGAATGTAGTGGTATGACTGACAGTGGCGCATTTATTTAGTCACTTGATTTGGAAAATGCTAGGTTGCTGTATATGCCTTTTGTCTGGCTCTGTCAAAATTTAAGGTAAATGGAGGTTGGGTCATGGGCCGGCCCGGTGGCGTGGTGGGCCTGTCCTGTGCTGGCTGCTGTCCTGTTGTTGTTGTAGCTTAATGCTGTAGAGTAGACACAATGTATCCAAGCCGCCTCAGTCTGAAAGTGTTCTCTCAAGAGTCTTATCTTCTCTTCTTGCACTCCACTGTAATTTTTTATTTTCTTTAATCCAGTTATTTTTCAATACCTCTTTTGTTTTTCCATCTACACTTACAGGCCGGCCTTTACCCTGTGCTATAGTGGGAGAAACAACTCACACTTAAATTACCAATCTGCATCAGGCAGGCAGTGGTACCCAAGATTGATGTGCGGAGTGTCCATGGAAGGGAGGACAAAGGTGAATGATGAGAATGGTGCAACTCCACAATTGGATCAGGATAATACAGTAACTTTAGTATCATTCGTCTTTTAATTTATTTGATTCCTTTTTTCTCTTCAATCATTACGACTGTGTGTTGTGGTTTGTTTGGTAATTGATCCCTACAACTATTTTTTCATTTTCTTTGCTAGCTTTAAAACTAAAAGTAAGCCCGGTATAGCATGTAATTTGGGTTTCTCTGAGGACAGACAGGCAAGGCAAATTTCATATTATTAATTTCTGCCCTGTACTGTCTAATTATGTAGTAGTAGTTAGTAAGTACTACTCATTAAGTTCTCTTCATCATCATGCATGCATAATGTATCATGGTCGTCTTCCAAGATTGTGTTTTACTTTTGCTGTGTCCATGCATACTGTGTGTTTTTCTTTGTCAAACCTTTCCCCAAACCCGCTTTCCCATCCATTCATCAATCCCTAACCCTCTTTCCCCGGGCTGTGTGATTTATATTGAGGTGTGATATGACTACATTAAATGTACACCAACAATTGATCACACGCTTGCTGGGGTAGATGTGGAGAAAGCAATAGTAATTAAATTTCAAGGCAGGGCAAGGATCTTCTTCTGCTTGCCCACCCATGCTGTACTTTATTTTGTTCTACTACTCCTGCCACAGTCTCTCTCAGGCAATTGAATGTCTCTTTTTTTTTCAAATGCAAGTGCCAGTGTCTACTACTACCACCACAACCATGGCATCTTCTCCATTCTCTTGGGAAACCATGCAGCCATCGCTGTGCCGAACTTAATCATCATCAATCACAGGTAAGATACGTTTGGTGGGAGGTATAATGGACTAGGAGGAGAGACTGACAGTACTAGTAGGACCAATAAAATAACTCAGTGAGGGGTTCCGCATCTATCTGTTTGTGTGTTACAAAATCGGCAGATATTTTAAATCAAACACTGGCTGTGGGCCTGCAGCAGCAAGGAAACCATGTGATGTAAATTCGTAAAACAGTAACCCACCCACAAAACATTAACATCGTATGTTTAAGTAAATATAATTTATTACCCTAACAAAAATAAACTATCCCACTCTGACCTGACCTACCCCTCACCCTAACCCCAACCAATGTCCAAAAGTCCCAAATGTCCATAAACCCCAATTCCCAAAACCCACCCACCAACAAAAGGAATTAAAAAAGGGGCAATTCAACGAGGTCCTAAATTCGGCAGGCTTTCAGATGTTTATCGACCAGGATCTTCACCCGCTCCTCTAGGTGCTACTCCAAGCATCTGGTGGAGAAATGCCCTGCAGTTACATCCAGGGTGGGGGGCAGCAGTGCTTGATGTTATTGAAGCACGGCAGCGGGTGGCTGCCTGACCACGGTGCCATAATATTAGAGGTGGGGCCTGGCTGGGGCCCGGCGCATTGGAGGAGCCTGCAGCTGCAGCTGCCTCCTCCTCCTCCTCCGCCTGAGCCACCAGCTGCCGGTATTCTTCACAAATGGCTTCCAGTTTACGGCGCCAGGCCCCTGGCTGCCAACTCCTTCCGCATGGGTTTTGGTTGGGAAGGAGGATCTATATTAAGAAAGAAAAAGAATATTGTAACCAATACTCTTAGCAAAACAGTAACACAAAATTAATTCAACACATAGTGGCACAGTATCACTAGCAAGCACAGTACATAACATTTGTGGTAAGTATCTATCCTCCTACTTCCTCGGACTCTAACATTTGTGGGAGTTTCAGACATTATACTAGCACTATGGATCCAGTACACACCAGTCGTCTTGTTCTTATCTCTAGTTTAGCAAAATTACATAACCTTGTTGTAGCCGGCATGCCAGCTCAGTCAGCTAAGCTTGCACCCAAGAGAAACAGATACGAGTCACATGATGCAGACTCACGTTAGTTTTATTTACTACTACTGTCTACAGGTGAGGAAGCTCATATTTTTGTATTACGGGTGGCACTGGCCATACTCTTTCTGTTACATGAGGGCTCAATTTCACTTTCATCCTGCCCTGGGTACTACAAAAAGGCAGATTATATATCTGATCCAATGATCATTTCTTATATTATAGATGGGAACACAACATAAGGTCAGTAGCGGTCGGTGGTGGGAGTGCTGCCGGGCGGTGACGTGGGGAGGGACAAGGTGGGGGTAGCAAACTATGGATTATGGACAATTACAGGTAAGTAAACAATACATATAAATAAATAAAACAAATTTTGTTGCACACACTGCATCGCATTTGGCGGTGCAGTACGCACACTGAAATTTGTTTTATTTATTTTTATGTTTACTTATCTGTATTTGGCCATAATACATAGTTTACTACCACCCCAACCTGCCCCTCCACCAAGTCACCGCCCGCCAGCACTCCCACCACCGACCGCTACTGCATAAGGCACTTTGTTTTCATTGATTGTGTAACCAACAGATAGGCCATCCTTTGCAGGCTGGTTGACACAATCGAAAATACATTAACATAGGTAGGGAGTGGTCCTCGGAGTCGGAGGAAGGCGCTTGATAATATAAATATATATATGATGTGCTTGCAAAACTACTGTGTCAACTGTATTCTGAAAATACTACTTATATTCCCCTCCGCTTTGCTACTCTGGCGCAGTTTCTTTTACATTCTCTTCAAAGTAAGACTCTCCAGTGACAGTCTCCACCTATACTGTCTATGATGATAGTACATCCAGGCATCCATCCATTAAAAGTAAATGTCTATCATTCTTTTTTATATATCTCTTAACAAATCTTAGTTGGTTTCACCAACAACCACCCATGCGTCCTCTCCTTCCTTGCTTGCCTTGGCTTTGAGTTTGACCCAAACACCGCTGATGATTCTTGCTATCTAGTATCCACCCATACTGTGTCGCCCACCCAGTCAGGCATCTTCTTTCACCTTCCACCGATCCTTCAACAACCCATGCATCTGATCTGATTCCTATCAGCCATCTATGCATGCTTCCAACATATTCTTCTCTGCCAGTCATATTACATCTCGCCCGTCCTTCCTCCTTCCACCCTTCTTTCCCTCTTTGTTCAACACATCCATCAAGGTCATCTGATCTGAGTTTTAGTCTTCTCCATAAAACCTTCACAGCTGAGTTGGAGTCAGATGGAAGAAGGCCATTGGTTACTCAACTCACGCTGCTAATGCTATTGCTAATGAATTGCTAATGCTAAGTAAAGGGTGTCTTCTTCAACCATTGTATAATGTTCACTACAACTTAATGAGTCTCACAGTACAGTGAGTGAAGTGAACACCCCTCCAGCTAGTAGTAATGTCAATAAGTAATGAATATAACTTACCCCCGCCCGCCACTGCTGCTGGCTCCCCCCCGTAGCTCCTGCAGGTGCTGCCTGTTCTCCTGCTCCCTCCGGAATGGCCACATCACCATCGCCGCTGGCCCCACCAGCACTGGTGGTTGCTAGTATGCCTAGAAAAAACATTACACATTTTTAGATGCCTGTACACCTCCCCCTATTTTATTAGGTTTCACTAGGAAGATTGAAAAAAAAGTTAATACAACATACATCATCACTAGTCCAAATCGGGTACTAGAGTAGAGTCAGTAGACAGACACTGGTAGTGGTAAAATTATGGTCCCTAGGGTCATCTAGTCCTACTCTACTCTTTGGAAAGTTAGCCTGAGCCATGTAACCATTTTAGATTCATCATGTCTACTCTTTTGCGCATATTACCTCGCAGCTTGTTGTGCAGTAGACGCCTTTGAGGCCACATGAGTGTTGCGTACAAGTGAAGAGGTCGAAAAACAAGCCACTTTGTTTTGGAGTTCGGTTAGTCCGTATTGCTTAGCCATCACGTGTACATGTTACACTTTTTGGCATGACTGTGAAATGCTTACATAATTACATTATACTAAATAACGCGCGCCATATTTCTCATAATAGGCGGAAGATTCCCTTCTACAAACCAGAGATTTGCAGAGCTTATGATGCATGTAACCAGTATTTCTACTTTCTACGGTGACGGGTCTTCCAGAATTCACACAGATCTTTTATATTCTATCATGCACTTGTAAAGGTTTACTGTTTTAATCTTATGATTTTTGCTGTTTGAGCTGGCTGTAGTAATAATTTCATAGAACGGCGTATAGAGCTTGTTACTTATTTGAAAATAAACCTTTTGAACTTACACATAGACTCTGTGGTATTTGGTATGGTGGGGTGGACTAACACAAGTGAGTGAGCAAAAGGGTGCTATGTTCTGGGTTGTGTCATCATCATTGGGTATCTTCGTGTGGGGGGTTGGGACCTAATGAGGCACTATAGCTAGTCGGTCAGGGGATTGTGGGTTCTTCTGACTGAGGTGTGAGTAAGGTCCAACCTCCCATCACTAACATCCTATTTTCTTGTGCATAGTTCTGTATGTGGCTGTGCAGAATCCCTAAAATAGTAGTAGTATGTACTATCCTAGCCAAAATATTAGTCAAATATCTGGTTGGGCATTTTGTTGGCGGGAATTGTCAAACCCCCAAGATTAAGAAGACTAGAAGAGGACAACCCAAAGGACAGGACACAGTGCCTAGAGCTATTGGTCAATCTGAGTTTTATTCCATAGAAAACCTTCAATAAAGAGTGGCCAACTGGGCAAGCTTAGCTACAGACACAGACAGACTAATAGTAGTAGTAGTACAGAGAGTCATAGCAGAGGCAGTTAGAAGGAACTTAGCGGCCGGGATAACCAAAATTTGGAAACAGATACTCAAGGTCAAAGAAGCTTTTGTAAAAAATTGAATAAGGAAGTGGAACCATAATTAATAGTTCGGAAAAAAAAGGTGCAGTAAAAGTTAGGGAAATATAATTGTTAATATTAACCACTGGAGGACTTACGCAGCAAGGGCCTCGGTAGAGGAGCGGTCCTCTGGTTGTTGTCCCGCCGACTCGGACCCCGTCTTCTTGCCCCTTGTTTGTGCTGATGATCATGTAAGATATAATAGAGAAAGAGACAAACATTAAGGAGTGCTGTGAAACAAATAAATAATTTTAAAAAAAGTCAAAAAACATTTTAGGAAACAACAATTGCAATACAATTGACCTATCTAATCAGATGGATCGACTACTGGGCTGCTTGCTGAATTCACGGATCGTCTACTTATTTATGAACACTCCAGTGTTCCATAATCATTCTGATTCCAGAATACTAACGAAGCCTAAGTACCACCTGACCTAGACCACCTATTCCAGACGGTCCAATCGCTCACTAAGTCTGCATTTCCATTTTTTTAGCCATCAAAAATGCATAGATGAGATGGAGGACACATGCATAAATGTGTGCATACACCAAATTGTGGGTTGGTTGCGTCTGATCTTGTTCTGCTACTGACTGTCACTGCTAAGCCTACCACTCACTAAAAAAACTACAAAAAGGTTCTACGGAGGACTGGGGTAAGCAGCACTCAGTGACAGAGAAGGCGTCATCATCCAGTGAGAGTGTTATCTAAAATGTTATGATTGTTAAACATATATACCATGGTTCTACGAAAGTTAAAATAGTATACTTTCGGTACTACAAATGAGTAATACTCTTTCTAACATAGATTATGTGAGTGGCTGTGTGGCTGTGTGTATTCGTGTGTGAGTGTGTGTCTGAGTGCCTGTATGGGTGTGTGAGTGGGTGTGTGAGCGGCTGTATGGGTATATACGTAGGTATGTGAGTACCTGTTTGAATGAGTGGCTGTATGAGTGACTATATTGGTGATTGAGCGGGGTGTGTCAGTGGCAGTATGAATGGCTGAGTGAGTGACTGTATGGGTGAGTGAGTCACTGTTTGAGTGGTTGTTGGATAAGTGAATTGGTGTGTGAGTGGCTGTATTGTAGAGTAAGTGTCTGTGTGCATGGATATATGGGTGAGTATGCAGATGTGTGAGTGATTGAGTGGATGTGTGAATGGGTATGAAACTGGTTGTGATGGTGTATGAGTGAGTGTATGAGTTCTTGTATGGGTGAGTGAGTGGCTCTGTTGAGAGGCTGTATGGGTGAGTGAGTAAGTGGGTGTATGGTTGGCTATTTAGGTGAATAGGTGTGTACATAAGTAGTTGTATGGGTGAGTGTGTGGCTGTGTAAGTAGCTATATAGGTAAGTGACTGGTTGTATGAATAGCTGTTTGGGTGAGTGAGTGGTTGTGTGAGTGCCTGTATGAGTGACTACGTGGGTATGTGTTTGGCTCTACAGAAGAGTGAGTGGTTGTGTTAGTACTTGTATGGTTCTATAAATGCTTTTGTGAGTGGTTGTGTGGGTGTGTGAATGGGTCGATGAGAGGTTGTGTAGAGGGATGAATGTGTGTTTGAGTGGTTCTGTGGATGATGTCATCAGTGATATCATTTGAGATGTCATCAGTGATATAATAAGTGAGGATGTAAGCATTGCATTGTGGGGGTGTAAGCTAGTTTTAGATCAGGTAGCTATAATTGTTGAACTTCCCTGGTTTTGTACAAAGGAAATGTAAGCCTAACTATAACATTCCTTTAACCTTTTTTTCAGTGAGTTTCTAAGTTTTTAAAATATTATTTCCTGACTGTAACATCCCTTTTACCCATGGCTTTTTCAGTGAATTTCTATAATTTTTTAATTACTCTTTCCTAACTATAAAGGTTTTATTCATTCTATTTCATAACTATAATGTGCCTGAAACTTTTGCTTTTTCAATGTATTTCTAAGGTTTTTCTTTTTCTTAAAAAAATGGATATTATTGATTAGAGGTGTTTAATGGTCCACTTTTTCAATCATTTGTGTGTGTGAGTCCTTCTCTTTTATTGTAGTTGACTAATAACTTGGAAATAAAAAAATATAAAAAAATTCATGACGTATTCACGATTTCCACAGGGACACCGTGAAAATAGTGTGTTTTCACACAGTGTAAACACACGTATAAACACATTTTACAGTATGGTTGACACTAGGGGTTTACTAGTATAATGCTTAAACTTGTCTTTTGTATTTATTTTATAGGAGAAACACTTTTATGATGTATTTTACTTTTTTGAGGCAACGCCAAACGTTGTGATGACATCGGTAATAGTGACGACCGCGTCTTTTTCAAAAAGTGTAAATCACATATATACACACATTCCACAGTATGTTCGAGAGTAGGAGGTTATTGGTATAATGTTTAAACTCGTGTTTAGGTAGTTAGTTTATATAAAAACATCTTTGCGTGTATTATCAGTTTTCATGGCGATGCCAAGCATCACGATAATGCCGGCAATTGAGACGACCCGTCCTCTTTAAAAAGTATCAAACACATATACACACATTCTACAGTATTTTCGACAATAGGGATTTAGTAATATAATATTTAATGTATTTTTGTACTTATTTTATTTAAAACTACTGACCTAGAAAGAAAGTGATATGGTTGGATAAGACACTTTTCAACTATCCTCACCCATATGTTTTTTGCTGAATGTTCCATTCATTGTGGAATCATTCTGACCCGGTGTGTCTGCAGTACAGTACTCTGATTAGAGCTTGGTTGTTTTGCATTTATCAAAGAAAATATGGCAACAGGAGGTGCACAGGATAATAGGGTACAACAGGAGGAAGAGCAGTACATTGAGGAGGTGGAGGGAGAAGAAACTGCAGAAGAAGAGCCACAACAAAAGAAAGCCAGTATTGCATGGCAGTTCTTCAGCATACCGTCTGGAAAGTTAAAGACGGTTTCCAAATTTGTTAAGTGCTCTCTTTGCAGGAAAACTCTCTCAAGAGGCTCCAACAAAAAGTACTCCTGTGGTACAACTTCTATGTTTTACCATCTAAAAAATGTACTTCTCCAATTACTTGAAAAGGGCAAAGAAGGAAGAGGAAGCTGCAGGACCATCTTTATTTTTGGCGGCTGTACCTGCTCCAGGGCAAAATGTCCGTCACAAGTTGAGAGCCATCATTTGGAGTTGGCCTCAGAATTGTGTCATATGGAAATGGACTGCATGGTCTGTACATCTGAAGTCACTGCAGGAAAGCAGTCAATTGTAGCTATCAGAGACACAGCAAAGCAGCACAAATATTGTTTTTCAAAAGGCAATTTTTGCAGCTTCTTTGTGCTGCTTGATTTAATTTGTATTCCTCATCTTGACATTTCTTTCTATAAAAAACACCAACAAAATATAAAATGTTCAAAAAACACCAAAAAAAGAGTCATAGAAAAAAGGTTCTTGTTAGAACCACCTTCTATGGTTAAAAAAGATACCATATGCTGTATGGATGAATGGCTAGTTATCTGAATGACTGTATTGGTGACTCGGTGGTATGTGAGTTGTTGTGTGAATGGATAATTGAATGAGTGCTTGAGTGGTGTATGGATGATTGAGTGCATGAGAAGTACATGGATGTGAGAATGAGTGCATACGTGGAGCATGGATGTGTGATCAGGTGCATGAGAGGTGCATGGCTGTTAGACTGACTGCATGAGTGGTACATGGACCTATGAATGAGTGCATGAGAGTTGCATGGATGTTAGAATGAGCGCCCGAGTGGTGCATGGATCATTGAAAGAGTACATGAGAGGTGCATGGATGGTTGAATGAGTGCATGTGTGGTGCATGGAAGATTGAGTGAGGGCATGAGCGGTGCAATGATATTACTATGCGAGGTGCATGTATGATTGAATGAGTATATGAGAGATTTGAGGATGTTAGAATGAGTGCATGAGTGTGGCATGGATAGTTGATTGAGTGCATGAGAGGTGCATGGATGCTAGAATGAGTTCATGAGTGGTGCATGAATGTTAGGAAGATTGCATGACCAGTGCATACATGAATAAATGAGTGCATGAGTGGTACATAGATGATTGATCGAGTGGATGAGAGGTGTGGTGCAGCAACCAGAGCAGCTGGCTACAGAGAGCGGGGCTCAGGGTTCATTCCCAAGCACCTGCAGCAGCTGACCTCAGTACCTTGTGGCTCTGGGCAACAGCTTACTTATTCTCCCCAATGGCCCACAGCACCTTGAAACCTTAGGGGGTGATATTTTTACACTTTACAAATATGGATTATTATTATTATTATTATGAGAGGTGCATGGATGTTGGAATGAGTGCATGAGTGGTACATGAATGTTAGAATGAGTGCATGAGCTCTGCATGGATGATTGACTGAGTGTATGAGTAGTGTATGGATGATTTGAACGAGTGCATAAGAGGTACATATATGTTAGTAAGAGTGAATGAGTGGCGCATGGATAATGAATGAGTGTATAAGAGTTGTATGGATGTTAGAATGAGTGCAAGAATGGTGTATGTATGATTTATTGAGTGCATGAGAGGTATTTGGATGTAGGAATGAGTTCACGAGCAGTGCATGGATGTTAGTATGAGTTCTTGAGTGGTGCATGCATGATTGAATAAGTGTATGAGAGGTGAATGGATACTAGAATGAGTGAGTGGTGCATGGATATTAGAATGAGTGCATGAACAGTGCATGGATGATTGAAATAGTACATGAGTTGTATATGGATGGTTGAATGAGTACATGAGAGGTGCCTGGATGTTGGTAGGAATGCATGAGTGGTACATGGATGATTCAATGAGTGTATGAGAGTTGCATAGATGCTAGAATGAGTACAGGAGTGGTGCATAGATGATTGGTTGAGTGCATGAGTGATACATGGATATTAGAATGAGTACATGAGTGGTGCATGGATGTTAGAATGAGTGCATGAGCAGTGCATGGATAATTGAATGAGTGTATGAGAGTGCATGGATGCTAGAATGAGTGCATGCATGGTGTATGGATGATTGATTGAGTGCATGAGTGGCATATGGATGATTGATTGAGTGCAGGAAAGGTACATGGATGATAGCATGAGTGCATGAGTGGTGCATGGATGATTGAATGAGTACATGAAGCGTGCATGCATATGAGTGCATGAGTGGTGCATGGATGATTGAATGAGTCCATAGGAGGTATATGGCTGCTAGAATGAGCGGGGCATGCATGATTGAATGAGTGTATGAGAGGGGCATGGATATTACAATAGGTGCATGAGTGGTGCCTGGATGATTGATTGAGTGCATGACGTTTGCATGGATATCAGAATGAGTGTATGCGTGGTGCATGGATGTTAGAATCAATGCTTGAGTAGTGCATGGATGATTGAATGAGTAGATGAGTGGTGCATGGGAGATTGAATGAGTAAACGAGAGGTGCATGCATGTTAGAATGAGAACATGGGTGGTGCATGGATCATTGAGTGCATGAGAGCTGCATGGATGTTTGAATGACTGCATCAGTGGTGTATGGATGATGGAATGAGTGCAGTAATGGTGCTTGGATAATTGAATAAGTGCATGACAGATGCATGAATGTTATAATGAGTGCTTAAGTGGTGCATAGATGATTGATTTAGTGCATGAGAGGTTTATGGATATTACAATGAGTGCATGAGTGGTGTATGGATGTTAGAATGAGCGCATGAGCAGTGCATGAATGATTGAATGAGTGCATGAGTCGTGCATGAACAATTGAATGAGTGCATGAGAGGTACATGGATGTTAGAAATAGTGCATGAGTAGTGCATAGATATCAGAATGAGTGGTGCATGGATATTAGAATGAGTGCATGAGCAGTACATAGATGATTGAATGAGTACATGTGTGCGTGTGGTTGTATAGCAGAGGGAGTGCCTATGTGAATGGTTATGGGTGAGTCAGTCTTAGTGTGAGTGGCTGTATATGTCAATGAGTATTAGTGTGAGTGGCTGTATGAGTGAGTGAGTGGATGTCCTAATGTGTATATGGATGATTGAGTGGGTGTTTGAGTAACTGCACAGGTGAGTGAGTGAATGTGTTACTGACTTTATGAGTGAGTGAGTACTTGTGTAAGAGGCTATATGGCTGTGTGAGTAGGAGATTGATTGGTTTTGTGAGTGGCCCTCTAGCAGAGTGAGTGGTTGTGTGAGTACCTGACAAAGAAAGTGAATGCCTGTGTGACTAGCTCTATAGCAGACTGAGTGTCTATGTGGCTGGCTGTATGGGTGGGGGAGTCCTAGTGAGAGTTGCTTTATGACTGATTCAGTGATAGTGTGAGTGGCTGAATAAATGATATCATGGGGATATAAGTGGCTGTATGGGTGAGCTAATTGCTGTGTAAGTGGCTGTATGGGTACGTGAGTGGATGTGTCAGTGATTTATTAATGACTCAATGGGTGTGTCACTCGCTGTTCTAGTGAATGAGTGGAGGTGTGATCTAATCTATAAGTTAAATACTAGGTAAATCAGTGCCTCTATCTCTGAGTGACTGCTTCTATGACACACTGTATAGGTAAGTGATTGGATGTGTTAGTGCCTGCATAAATAAATGCCTGAATAATTCAGAAAGTTGTTGTTTGAATACTTAGAAGTGTGTTGTATTGCACTCAAACTTTTAATTAGGAAATTGAGGAAAAAACTAAGAAGAAAGTACGGCAAGTACACGTTATGTTAAAAAATGCTGTCACTGGATATCAAGAAGTAATATGTGTTCGGTAGGAAATATTTTTTGAAGCATCTAACGTCCTTCAACTGCAGCCCTATTGAAAAAGAAAAAGAAGATTAACATATGTTGGTATTTAATCTTTAAAATTACATAAACATAACAATACACATTCCATACAGTATTACGGTATAGTAAATATACAATGGTCCCTTTTTTACTGTTCTCAGCTTTCATTCTTCTTCACCCTAAGTGATGGCTTGTATAAGACATCATCCTTGAACAATGGGGAAAACAGTCAATGGATTTTAAAACATTAAAAATAAAGCTAGACAGTACATATCTATAAATAAGTGATACTAAGCATTTCACTCACTAGCAGTCATTAATTAGTGTTTTTTCTACACTTAATACAGCAATTTTTGTTTTGAAGACTCTTTTTAGTTGCAACTTAAGGCTGCTCTTCTTTGAGTATATCCATTCAGTTTTAACTGTTATTGTAGAATGTAGTGGTTAGATGTTATACAAACTCCTTTGTTGAAGATAAAAGGAATCTTACATTTGCAACAACTTACCCCCCAGTATCCTGAAAAATGTGCATTAACCAGTTAATATACAATGATGTTCTAGTGCACTCAATTTTTGCTTATCTTATTGATATTCCTATTTTTTTAACCTGCGTGCTTTCTTGTCATTGCGCCATGCCCACTAGCCATATGTGAAATAAAGTTGCCAGGATGTCAGGAGAGGGGTAGCACTTTTCAATGGAAAACAGAATTGTTTTCCTTTTCTCTTTCAATTGTTTTTTTCTTCTCTTGTTTTCCTTCAATAATCAATAATAAACCATGATTCCGTTTGTAATTTAATGCTTTATTGCCATATTCCAATCATTTCTTGATGGTATTTTTATTGATCATCCATATCTTTATGGAACCCAATGCATTTCGGGTCTTTGTAGGCCCTTCATCAGGGGTCTCTACAATAAGTTCTAGAACCGAAAATAAAAAACTATTACTGTACAGTCCCTACTATAAATTAAATATAATACAAACTTCATAATTGTTAATACGACATGGTCATGCTCATAATTCTATGATAAATAGAAATGTGTAACAAATCTTGCATCAGATGATGATATAACATGCATCATTGAATAGATAACAGTGTGTCCGATCCGTTCTGTTAGCAATATGAAAAATGTAGAAACGATTTTAGGTTGTGAAAGGACACAACGTTTAAACATTTGATTGCACTGAGATAGGCTGCGTGATCTGGCGAGTAATGATAATATACTTGTGCACTTAAAAATGGATTCAGGAAATGAAGACATAACATTAGTGTTGCGGTTAGATGAATATTCCCGCTATAACGAAGTGTGCATTAAAAGCTCCATAGCGCTAGCTGAAGGTAATATTGTGTTTGTTACTCACCGAAGCAGTGCTCGTCAAAACGTTATGTCGAAACAGGAAGTGAACCTGTTGACGCGAGTTCTTCTGGATTATAAGAAACGTAACACAGCATATATGAAGGGACAGTGGAATGTTATGCTGGTTAATGCAGTGTCAATATAGCTCACAAAAGAATGAATGGTAAGGCGAAAAGTGAATCTTCTAGTGCAAGTGATTTGGTATATGGCAATAAAGCATTAATTTACAAATGGAATCATGGTTTATTATTGATTATTGAAGGAAAACAAGAGAAGAAAAAAACTATTGAAAGAGATAAGGAAAACAATTCTGTTTAAAATTCTGTTGAAAAGTGCTCCCTGTCAGTCAGATAGGATCCCCCTCTCCTGACATCCTGGCAACTTTAATAACCAGATAAACCATGTAATAAAAACCACCGTAGACTACTTTTTATCCACAAATTGTCCTCAGAACTTTGGTTGAAGAAAGAAGAGATATGAATTTTGTAATTTCCTATTTAGTATTTGTTTGGTATTCTGTCACTCAGTAAATGTAGGAACAAACTATATAGTGTTTTTTTCAATTTTGTTTACTACATGTGGCAAATAAAACCATACATTCAGAACAGAATTTGCACAACAGTTGACCCCTGAACTGTTTTTGAACTGGGAACCTAAAGTTCCCCATCATTTAGCAGTTTTCTCTTCTTTGATCCTTGGGGATTCTCCTTCTGTCCTTCCTTTTCTTGAGCATCCGTGCACTTTTTTGTAATCCTCAACTTTAGACAGATTAACCGTTTCTCATTAACAGAGTACTGGCCTACATGAGGAGCATATAGACTTCTTAGCCAATTGTATTCCCTTAGACAGCTTGCATCTTCACTCATTTTCTTCTCATCAAACTCAAACAAAAATAAGCCCGACAATGTTCTAAGTCACCACAATGCTACATATGACATTCCGTCTTTGAATACATTAGTTCCAATATTAACAAAAGCTGCATCTACACTTAAACCTTGTGATTTGTGTATGGTTACAACATACGCTAGAGACCGTGGGAACTGCTTCCGTTGGATGTATGAGTCTTTCACTAGCAAAAAACATACAACTTATTGACCAATCTGCTTAATACCATCAACCTCCTAAAACTTTATGACCATGCATTTCACCTCATCTCTGTATGGGTAGTTAATACAATATTTTACTTTTTTCTTTGCACAATTTACTAGCCCTTCTTCAGCATTTAAATTACAATGCAAAATTATGGAACAATTTTTGCAGACATGTAACCGCTTCTCTAACCCTGCAGTATTGGATATAGACTTCTCCAAATATTTCAATTTTGCTTGTAGTTTATCTGTCAGTAATATTGTGACTTCCAGATGTTCCATTTTATCAGTAGCTGTATTTTCCAACATATCTCCTTTCTCCAGTTGTAATAATTGTACATTGAATTTCGAGCACTCTTGAAGGGTTAGCATTAAACAAACTACTGACTTATGTTCTTTCATTAACTTATTAATTAATTCTGCTGGTGTAATATTAGATGGAAATAGTGTATTGATAAGGCAAGTTTCCAAAGCATGTTTTCCTTCTTTTGTAAGAACTCCTACTCGAATGTCCTTCAGTATGTCTCCATATTCCACATCTGCTGCTTGGCACATATTTATCACTAATTCTTTGTATTTAAATAATTTCCAAATATTCACATTCCCAATGCTACCTAAATATTTTTTGTTTCATTATGTAGAAGTGTTTTGTTAAACAGGTTGTCCTTTTACCGGTGTTAGTTGTAGTAGGCTACCACAGATAATTAAATGCTTCCCACCAAACAGTACATCATAGTTTGTTTTCATTATCAGCTGTATTTTTCAATGCATGAAGGCAAGCATTAGGTTCAACACTATGGTCACTTCATCAATAATTAGAAGCTTAAATTGTTTCAATACTCATCACAGGCGTCACCAGATAATTTCTGGTGTTCTAGTTTATTGTGCTTTCCTACAGGTAGTATTAACAGTCAGTGAAAAGTAATTCCTTTAATTTTATGTGCAGCTAATCCTATTGGTGCTGTAACTACACATGACAAATTTGAATCTTTAGTCTTCTGTAGATAACTGGTGAGTACTTTATTTAAGAAGATTTTTCCATTGCCGGCTTGACCACTTATGTATAGTAGGACTGGTGAAGAACATTCACACTGTCTCTTTTCATGCAGGAATCCATGCTCTATTTTATCTTTAACTTCATTAAAAATGCCTTTATAATCATCTTTCAGTTGTTGTACTTGCATTTGAAATATACAGTTTCCTTGCTTCATCACATACTCCACCTCATTCATAGCTATTGCTGCTTCATTTTGAATTAGTGGCTCTCTGAGGGGATCTTGACTTGCTGGTGCAGAACTTTGGCTGCTTTGAGAACAAACCTTGGCTATTTCAGCAGCAATGGTTTCTTGCTGTTTAATCTCATCTCTCAACATTTGAAGGTAGGTTGGAAATACTGAGCATTTAATTGTGTCTTTCACAGCATTGAAAGGGTCTTCAAAACAATTATAGTTTCCAAGTATTTCTGATTCTGCATGCCATGGCTTAAACAACTGCTAAAGTGCAGAGTAGAAAACCTCTCTTTTATCTTGAGTTTGGCTATTACGTTTTCTGTGGTTAATTAGATTTCCCTTGCTGTGTCTCACTAAACAACTATCACATCCAAGGACTGCATATCTTCCTTATTCTTTATTTTCAGTTAAATTACTTCTGTATGTATAGTGCTGAAGTACTTCATAGAAACACAAGTTTTCACAATGAGGACTCCTTCCTGGGTAGTAGGAATCCAGCATGTTAGTCTTCAGAATGTCTGTGCTCTAAGGTTCAAATTCTGCAAGGTATTGCAGTTCTGGAAAATACTTTACTACTCTATTCAGACTGACTGCAAGGCCTGGACTTACACAAAGAATTCCTCTTTCTTGGAGAATAAATTAGCTGAGCTTAACCTGTCCGAGCATTCATATGAACCTGTTTCTTCATGGGAAAGCATTTTCAAGCTGTAGCGATACAATTTCTTTAGAAATTTCCTCTCACATCTCTTTCATCTCTGTGTTCTCTGATCTTGTGGTATATGAGGTCACATAGCGAGCAACAGCGAAAGAGTCTGCAACAAATTGTAGATACCTATTTGCATTCAACATCTTCAGAATTAAGGTTGTAGTCGTTGATATATTTGGAAGGCTCTGCTCTTGTCATGTTGTAAGTATTTTTCAGTGATTTTCATATGAGGGTGTGTCCGACTGAAGACAAAAAGCTGTTCACTCTTCCTTCTTTTACCAGAGGTCATGAGAAAACAGAACAAGATCTTGTGTAAAATCTTCCTTTGGATATGTGTTTTCTCAGACAGTATTTCTCACACCTATGATTCTGAAATTGTAAAACTTTTTGTCTTAAACTCTTGACATAAGTATCTACTGGGATGGTGCATGTCACATACTGTTGTATGAAAGACAATACAGACTCGTCAATGTCTTTTCCATACTCTGGGGCATCTTTTTCCCATAGCAGCATGTGAGTATGTGGAGCACCTCTATTTTGGTATGCCTCTTCTTCACTGAGAAGAGGATTACTTTTGTTGCAGCTGAAACCGATCATTGCTTGAAACCTGTGGTTAAAATATCTGCAAATGTTTGCAAGGTCCAGCAAACAAAGTTCTCCTGGTGTATTTAGATTGATGTCTGTTATGTTTGAGTTTGCTTCTAGTAGCAATTCAAGCAGATCATCCCAAGAATACTCAGCAGAACTGAGTATTAGAAACCAAGTCGGTGCACCTAGTTTTCTCAACAAGCATTTCAGCTCACCATGATGACGATAGCAATATTCACTGGTGCCACACTATCAAATTAGTTAAGTTGCATTCCAGGTTTTCAATTTTTCAGTGAAGGTTGACAATAAATTCCATTGCTCTCAAATTTTGCAGATTCACTTGTGTCTCTAGAATGAGGTTTACTACATGATAGAGGCCTGACAGGCCGCTCTCAAATAAAAAATGAAATATATAGGCAATACACTGGCGAGAACTAGGATCCTATGAGTATAGTCTAGTTGATCTGTACTCAGCTGCTGATATTTGTACAGGCCGGTCATCATATCTACCACCTACTCCAGTAGGAAAACAGATGCGGAAAACACTGAGCTTCTAAACGTCTCTCCCACACACTCAAGGGAGCTCCTCTTGCTTCTTTCATTTGTAAGAGATCAATAGCATCACAAATGATCTCTTTAGAATGGAGAGGATGAATACTGTAGTGTTCATAAAATTCTTCTCAAAGGGATCAATCTACTTTTTCAATCTGACCTGTTGATGTATCATCCTCCACATGTGCTATGTTTTGAAGAACATCTATATATTTATTATCAATATTATTTTGTTCCAGATATAACATTGCATTTTTTACTTTAATAACATCTACTAACTCTTGACATATCTTTTTGTTCTTCGTAGGGACACTATTGACTACATTTATAAGTGTTTCTTCAAAATCTCTCTGCACCCCTACAGTTTCAACATTCTGCTTGCAATCTAAAGGCAAGTACACAACACTACCTTTAAGGCCATTCTAGGGCTCATTTGGGGGCAACCTACATGTCTTTGATTCCATATGTACTTTAGCTTGGAATGGATGTCTACACTGCATAAGTATAGATTCATAAACATTCAATTCTTGAAGTACTTCTGGAATAGGAACTATTTCTAACTTGTTATACACTGCTCTAGAAGGCATTTTGTTTTCTTCTAACTTTTTGTGACAGTACCTACATATAACTTATTGTGTGTACAAGTCAAACCATTCCTCTACAAATAAGGAAACAGCAAACTCTTGCCACTTATCATTGTTCTATTTTCCCTTTTTTAAATACAAATCAACAGTCCTACTTTGACTTTTATAAGGAGTGTGTCAACCACATGTGCAAACACAGTTTGGTTTCTCTGAAGAAACACTGTTAACTTTCTAATCTACTATTCAACATTATCATCAGTAATACATCTCTCCTGTTCCACTGGACCTCCAGATACCAAATCCTCATTTTCCCTACAGTTTTCTTCAGGACCAAAGAAATGAAGCTTTATATCATCAGAAATCTGTTCTACTTCCGCCACTGTACCATGCAAAAGAGCTCTATTAATTTCTCCTAAACATAGTACGGGAGTTATTACATAGCGAAGCCTCCTAACTAAAATTAGCATTTTTGAGTGGTGTACACCTTACATTCTGAAATGATGAAAGGTGCCTTGGCACCCTTTCCTCAACAAACATGCTAGTGAGTGTCCTTGAAAATGTGTGTGTATTCTTAGTTTGCATGGGTCTAATCCTTGTAAAGCCACGATTTTCTGTTTTAAACTTCTCCTTCGAAACTTACTTAGGAAATTTCTCACTAGATCAATTGATTGTTTTCAAACACGGCAAATTCTACTACAATTCTATTTGTATACAGTTGCCTGTCTACGTCTTCCCTGTAGCTCCTCAGAAATCACTTCCTCTACATATCTACTATCAATTCTTTCAGAATAGGAGAACCATTCTTCACCTCATAACATCGTCCTGATTCATAGACTGCATGCACTTATGTATTCTCTTGCAAGTAGCTTTCTTAATTAAAGAAAGAATCAGTTCTTGAAGTATGTGTCCTTACACTACTAAAATCTTTGCAAAAAGTACTTTTATTAATAAGTCTTTTGACTATGTCTCCTCATACACAACACTTTTTTGTCCAGTGTCTTCATTCTCTGGAGAATCAAAAGAAACAGCTTCCTTTTCAGAGTAAAGGCCTTATCATCTATACCTTCAATACTTTCCTTTTGCCTGACTGCTTCTCTTCTTCTTTTATACTTCTTCATACCTGTGAGGTTAAGAATCACCATACTTTGAAACATTCTAACTCTGATTTCCTTAAACTGTTTTTGCTCACTGGCTAAAGTCTCTGTTTTTTGCTAGAATTTCTAGTCTTCTTTTAATTAACTTGTTCTCTTTCCTAAGTGCATTTCAATCCTTGTTTGATATTTACTTGATTTTCCACTCTTTCCAATTCAGCACATAAAATATTAACAAATGTCTACGTCCTCTTACCAGCAGGTCTTTTCACTTTCACCGCTTTTTCCACATTTTGCCACTTTTGCTTCTCAGTTCTAAGGATATACTGTTGGTGCTGCTGTATCTTTCTTCTCCCACTTTTTGATGGCATTGTAACTGTCTTTAGTCAAGTAGATATTGATGTCTGTAATGAAAGAAAAAGAAAAAAGATAAGCACGTTTACCTTTTACTAACGTAGTATCAGATTACATTTTTTAAATATTTAACTGCAAACATAAATAGTTCTCTTATTCTAATTCTAACGTTACCCTATTGATTTTCATACAGATTTGAATGACTGTTTATAACTCACTGAAGCTTCATAGTACATTCCTAATATTTTAAGCACAAAGCACCATGCCTTATGGGCTACTAAACCTAAGTTAGTGATCACTTATATGTGTTAGAAACACAGTTTATACCTTGTCTAGGAATGTTAAATGTCACAGTTTTCTGCTTAGGTATGTCAGAATAAGACCTGGGTGGCAGTTTGGATGTATAATTGGCCATATGCATTTCTAGGGGTGCATATAGCTCACTGAAACTTAACATTACATCTGTTACGTTTTATGCACATAGCTACCTGTTGTATGGTCTTGCTGCACCCTACCTCAGTGGGGAGCTATATGTGCTACAAAAGCAGTTTATACATTTATTAAGACTTTTAAATAGGATTATTGGCTTACCAATAATCATGCAGGGGCTGAAGTGTACCTGGCCTGGGACATGATGCAAGGGATACTTATCTGGAAGGTAGACTTGAAAATATCAGTTCTTTAGCAGATATCTGAATGACTGTCCCAATTCCTATCTGGGGCCCTGATTGCATGTGTATGTAACTTTGTTAGTAAATCACTCCCTCTCTTTGAGACATGTAAACTTCTCTAAATGTATCTGTAAGGGGCTGCATAGAGTGCCTCCTGCATGTGTTAGTGATTATTGGGTTGTTTAAGAGTGTGTGCAACTGCCTCCATTAGCACTAGTTACATATCAGTTCTATCTGTCTGTGTGAGTTAATGTTTACGTGTCTGTATGCTTGTCTTCTTAGGTACATCAGATTAAAGCCTGGGTAGCAGAGTGGAAGTATAATTGGGCATATGGGTCTCTAGGAGTACATATAGCTCACTGAAACATCAGAGTGCACTCCTTGTCTTTAAAGCACATAGTACCCTGCTCTATGGTCTAGCTGCACCCTATTTTAGAGGTGAATTATAAATGGTTATACTTTTTCTAGAACTTTTAAATGTGAAACTTAGCCTAGTGGTAAACCTACATGCCCAGGCTCAAGTATACAAGCATGAGACATAGCTCAAAGGGGTATTCTCTGCATGGTAGACTTCAAAGTGTCAGTTCTTTAGCAGATATCTGAATGAGTGTCTCAGTTCCTATCTCGGGCAGTGATTGCATGTGTGCAAGTTTCTTGGTAAACGAGTGCCTGTATTTCAGACATGGATGTTTTTCTAAATGTGTCTGTAATGGGCTGCATGGATTGCCTCCTGGGTGTATTAGTGAGTACTGGGTTATTTAAGTGTCTCTGCAAGCACCTCCATTAGAACTAGGCGCATATCAGTTCTACCTGTCTGGGTGAGTGAATGTTTAGTTACTTCTCTTACTGTCTCATTGGGTGTTTTAGTTCATATTTCCTTTTTTACTTAAGTCTGTCAGATTAAAGCCTGTGTGGAAAAGAGGATGTATAATTGGGTACATGTGTCTCTAGAAGTGCATGTAGCTCACTGAAACTTAAGAGTACATTTGTTAGTCTTAGACCTAGCACCTTGGCGTGGGTCTCCCTTCCATTTTTTTGCTGTTGCCTCATGTGTTTTTGCTGGTGTAAGATGCTTTGGGCACTGTGCCACTGCTGTCCAGTGCCACCGTGCAAGTGCTCCCTATTGTAAATTGATATATAAATTAGTGATTCCATGATTTGTTGGTTTGGTTTACCTGTCAGACCCTAGTAAAGTGCACCAGGAGTGCTCAGGGCTTGTAAATCCAAATGCTGCTGGTGGGCTTGCAGCACTGGTTGTGCCACCCACAGAAGCAGTCTGTAAAAGTGTGTCTAAGGCCTGCCATTGCAGAGCCTGCGTGGGGTCTGGTACTGTCATGCTGACTGGGAAAGTGAACCCACTTGCCAGTCCCTAAACCTTCCCTTTTCTTCATATCAGACACCCCTATGGTATGCCCAAGGGCAGGGTGCATTGTAAGGATAAGGTAGGACATGCCCTGGTGTGTGTGGCATGTTCTAATAGTGAATTACAGCCATTTTCGTTTTTCTCTATTGCAAGGCTACCTGTTCTCCATAGGCCAGAATGGGCAGTTTGATTATTACATCTTATAATCCTAACTGACTCAGGGAACATGGTAGAAATTCGAATTTAGTATGCCTGAACTCAGAATGATAAAATACATCTTTTAGTAAAGTTGGTTTTAACATTCTGTGTTTGAAAATACCACTTTTAGAAAGTAGGTATTTTTTTGCCTAACTATCCAAGCCTGCCTGCTATGTTGTGTATTCCATTTCTGATTTCTGAGTGACAGGGGCTGGGGGGCTCCAGGAGACAGGGTGAGTCAGCACAAGGCTGAATAGACCTATCTGCATGAGGAGTGGTGGGGGAGTTGCACATGGGCCTGAATAGGGCTGTGATGCATTTGATGACCCTGGCCCACACTGTCAAAGGAAAGAAGGAGTCCTGTAAAAAAAAGTGCTCCAGGACTGCACAGAAGTGGTTCGGACTAGGTACAGACACTCTCTGCCTTCAGACACAAAGGATTTTGGTGTATAAAAGGGGGACCCAGACCCCAGAACTTTAGATCACTTCTGGGAATCAAGATGACACTTTGCTGAGGAGAAGAACCAGGAAGCTGAAGGAGGAGACTACCCCTGTGCTGTGTGTTTGGGGGTTGTCCTGCAGTGGCTGCTTCATTGCCAAAGAAAGGAGAAGAGGACTGAGTGTGCTTTTCATCAACTTGAAGAAGAATCTCCAAGGGCCTGAACTTGAGCTTGCCTCCTGCCTGAAGTCTCAGGGATACAAGACTTCAACAACCAACTACCCCCTGAATTCCCTTGCTGGAATTGAAGTGCTTGCTGTTTTGCTGGGCCTTCTGAGAGACTGCGTGTCGCTGGGAGCTGGAAGCACCACTCAACGACGAGAAGCGTGTCGCCGCCGCAGCAGTTGCCGTTGCATTGCTAAGGAAGTCTGCCACCGCTGCTGCTGTTGCCATTGCATCGCCAAAGCGCGGTGCATTCCCGGAGAAGTGTGCTACAGCCGCAGAGGTCGCTGTCACATCACCGGAGAAGCGCGTCACAGGGCCTGTCGTGGCTCCAAAGAGCATCGAGTCGCCACACGGCCGTTGGGCGTGCACGCATCACCTCAATATCGTCGCATCGTGAGCAAGACGCACCGGAGAAGAGTATCGCTTCGAGGCGCCATCTTGTCACATCGTACCAGAGAGCTGTAAGAAACCAACACATCACCTCCCCACACAGTAAGGAAGTGAGCATCAACTCCCCTGTGCAGCAGTAAGGAACCGACGCATCCACTCCCCTGAGTGTAATGAACCTACGCATCACCTTCCCTGCAACACTTTTGTTGCTTTGCGTTACGCATCCAAGGTAATTTGAGAGTAAAGTGATGCGTTTACAACTTGAGAGAACTGAGCTATTTTCTACTATTTTAGAGTCTATTTTTGAGTAGAGTATTGTGATAAGTATATATAAAAAATACTTATTTTTATAATACAACCTGTGTGGTGTTCATCTGTAGTGTTGTCACAGTATTACTGTTTGTGTTCATAAATGCTTTACACACTGCCTCTGAGATAAGCCTGCCTGCTTGTGCTAAGCTACCAAGGGGGTGAGCAGGGGTTATTTTAGGAGTGCAGCCCCTTACCCTGACTAGACGCAAGGGTCCCTATTTGGTCAAAGGTACCCACCTCTGCCAACTAGAGACCCCCAAATCTAACATTGGTGGTCAGCGTGAGGATTTGGACTTGCATTTGTGACTCATATACAGTGATTGGTGTACACTACTAGTGAGTGCAGACCATAACGCAACCACATACGTTAATAGAGTTTTTGTTCCTTGCAACTTCTTTTCTATTTTTGATTCTTGAGAACTGCCAGTCTTTTCTACCATGAGTAAGCCAGCATCCATCTCATCTGTGATAAGCCCTCCATAGTGAGCCGTGCACGCCGTGATTGCCTTTGAGATGCCAGCCTTCACCTTCGAGCTGCACAATTGCAGGGAACACCAGAGAACTCGGGAACTTTGAGAAAAAGTCACAGAGAGCTCCTGGGCTCCTGTGAGCCAGCTGGCCGAATCCTCAGTTACGGAGCACAAACGCCCAGGTGCTGGAATCCACACGCTCCAATGCAGGGGGGAGGAGCAGCGGTCACCTGTGGCTAAGTGGAGGCGGGGATCTCCGCAGCCATCCCCTGCCTATCTGAGCAAAAGAATGATAGTTTAGAATGCTAACCCAAGTGATTGCCAGAGTTAAGACAAATGGCAAGCATTCCTCCCATCACCTTTTGTTTATTTGACAGGAACTTACTAACACAGATATGGTGATCTACAGATGCATCTAGCACTGATAACTGCTGGTATACATTGAAAACAATGATGGACTGTAAATGATTTAATATATATGGCAGGGTCGAACAAAGAAGTTTATGGCAATGCTGAGAAATTCGTCAGTTAGTGCTAGCTGTCTCATTTAAGTCATCAAGATATGTTATATTCTAATCATTAATTTAATGTGAATCTGTTTACTGTAAATTAATATATTGGAACATTGTAACTATTGAGTGTAGATCGGTGTTTATCTTTTTTCTTTTCACTGCCTTTCCAAATAAAAATAATGTTAATAATGAAACAGCCAATGATAAAAAGAGAAGAAACAAAAGAGTGAAAGTCTGTACTTAGTTTGATAGAAATCTCACTGATTCTATGAGGAGATCAGAAAACATTTTTGACTGCCACTATTTCATGTCCTTAGTTGCAATTAAATCAGAGCATGAAGCAAAACCCTTTTACGACTGTATTATGAAACCATGTTGTTGTGATACAGTGGTTATGTTGAGAAGTTGCGTCTGCTTAGACTTTTTTTAATTATATTGCACATTGTTGTGTTACTTTGTTATATTCAGTGATGCTCTGAAACTACTTGAGAACTGTCACCCAATGCATTATATTCCTTTAAAATTACATAGACAAACATCCTGTTGCCACTGTCTAGGGGAGTAACTTACAGCTGCTTCAGCTCGTTGTCTATATAAGATAGCTTGTATACAATAAGGAGCTCTAGAGGGAGAAAGGAACCCAGGTCGCCCTCCACTCAAACAGTCTGTCGCTACAAAGACCTAGGTTTCTGAAGGTTTACATGCCATACAGATTGGTTCAAACCTTATAGGTATTATGTACTCCCCTTAATTTGAAAACTTTTTGGGGTAGTTGCCAACTAGTTAGCCACCTTCACTTTTTTTAAAAACACGGTAAAAGATTTTACTTAAAGCAGTCTCCCAAATGATCGTCAAGGTGTCTAAACTCATGTATAGCACACCTGGAGTTTCTCAATTCGATTACCTCGTGAGAGAAACGTGAATAGGCACATAAATGTGAAAAAAATGTGAGAGAGACGTGATGGCACCTCACGTGCGCAACCCCAATTGAGCCTGCTGGCTGGTACTCGTCAGCTTTGCCCACTCTTCTCATCATCGGTAGCCATCACCCTCCAAAATAATAAACGAGGTGTCCACAAAATAAAGCCAACGAAAACAAGTGATGCGACTTAATAGTGAAGAATAAAAAGTGAAACAGGTACACCCACTATAGGTTCAAACTTTATTCCGCCTTAGGAGTGCACCTACTTCAATGCTTAAAAAGGTTGCTAGATATGCATACCATTCTTATATGCCAACATGTTTCATCGCCTGGAGTCTTTATGGCGATTTCGTCAGGGCAACAACAGTCGCTTGGCACATGATAGGGACACTTCTTAAAGTCACATTTGGAGACTGCCAAAAGTAAAAATGCACAAACACACACAACACTTTACCATGGTGTTCATCCCTTCTTCCTAGATCAACACGAGCTATATTTCATGGATCTATGAATAGTTACTACCTTACCCTCGTGGAGCCTTGGCCTCGCGTACCAGCTCAGTTAATGAGGTCACCAATAGGCTCTTTATGTGAGTCCTCGTGGTTAGTGCGGCATTCCACCGTAATGCCAATCTGTTAACAATTTAAAAACACTCAAAGTTTTCTTGTGTGGAAGCTCTGTTTGTCAGTTTCGATACCACAATTATAACCAGTGTCATACTACTAAGGCCAACCCCTTGCTGTTCCTAATCTCATCTTTTCTCTCCATGTTTATCAATACTCCGCTCTGAATGCTCTTATTCAGCCTGTTATATGGACACCCTCACGATTGTGATGCTCATATGTCTTTGCGTATGAAGAAACGCCGTGTAGGACTATTCGCATACCCTCTGATATGCAATCACCCTCTCTCACCGGCAAAAAAGCGCTGTTCTTTACATGAAAATAAGTCTGCACACACACATGCCTAGGGAGGGAATGGTTCCTGCCCCGGTCTCTCAAGTTGTTAAGAGACAACTTCATAGCCTCCAGCCCTGAAACAAACGTACCATGGTGGCCCCCTCTCCTCACACATAACACCTCCTTACCACCCAAAGCCTCACGGAGCTCCTTCTCTCCACCGGTCAACGGTGTTGTGTTGCCGCGGCTTATTTATATTTCCGCCCCCTGCGCGTCCTCCTCAGCGCGGAACCAGTTTGGGCGCCATTTTGGATTGGGGTGGTGCGAGTGTGTCTAAGATTGAACGTTCAGCGCCCTAAGCTTCGGAATTGGTGTCTTTATAATGTGAGATCTTGAACCTACATTTGGGGTGTTGTGCCCTGGTCTATTTATTAGTGCTTTTAAGTAGGATATTGCCCAGAACAACAAATCCCCCCACAACAAGGACCTCCTCATCACAGGGCCAGTACGGGCGCCATATTGGATAGGGGAAATTCGTGTGTGTCTATGGTTGAATATTTAGCGCCGAGAGTCTCAGAATTAATTTAGCTTATTCTGAAGTGATGTCTTTATTATATAGCGTGATCTTCAACCAACAATTTAAGGTGTTGTAACTTAATGTGTGTACTGGTGATTGTAGGAAGGATATTGCCCACAAAAACACACAAAAACAAATCCTCCTATTGGGAATTTTACGCTATCTTAGGCTACGCAGGGGTCTAGGACACTGGTGGATCAATGTAATCAAACCCAGGGTCCCCCAACAAGACCCACGGCGTAGGATAGAACTTGACTTAAGTCCATGGGTAGATCCTGAGTATTCATGTGGTTGGTATATTGTTGTCTATCACTGTTATTCAGTACTCCCCAGCAGGGTCCAAACAGAGGTTAAAGGGGGCGTACATTGCTCGCTAATGTAGATGTATCTATATTTTAAGTACTCAGTATCTCGCCTTCCCCCATTCGATTTGGTCGTTCAATCCCTCTCGGTCGGACTTCTCCTGGAAGATCCATCTTGCTTCTTTTGAAGCCAAGATTTCTTCCACGTTTTGAGGAGAGCCCATCATTCTCTCCAAGACCACCAACGTGAAGGTGTGCTTGGTGTTATGACAGTGTTGTACCAATTTTGTCGTTAACTTGCCTGTTCTAATAGTGCTAAGGTGTTCTTGCATTCTGATTTTCACCTTCCTAGTAGTTAATCCTATATATTGAAGGTTACATTGGCACGTTAGTCTGTAAACCACATTGGCAGTGTTGCATTTACTAAAATACTTCAAATGCCAGATTTTTCCTGAATTCAGGACTACACTTTGGGTTTTCTTCGTTAATCCACACACTGAACAAGACCCACACGGGTGATGACCAGGGGGGATGGACGACTCGGTGAACTTCTGTTCCTCTTTAACCCGTGTATGCACAAGTTTGTCACCCAGGTTACTAGAACTTTTAAAAGCAAATCTGGGTGGGGGCATCTTGAAATCCTCAGTTGACAACAACGCCCAGTGTTTACGAATGGACTGTCGGATCTTCGTGGCTAACGGGTCGAATGTCATGACTACCGGGAGGCAGTCTTCTTTCGTTTTTTCATTCTTCTGTAGCAAAACACTCCGGGGGGTGTTCATTGCTCTTTTTCTAGCCTGTCTGATGGTCTTGCGTGGGTATTGTCTTATCTCAAGTTTGGCACATAGTTCTTTAGACTGGTCCAAAAATGTAGTCGTCGAAGTACAGTTCCTGCGGTACCGAAGAAATTGACCAACAGGAAGGTTGTCCCTGAGTGCTCTAGGGTGATACGACCTGTAGGACAAGAGGGAGTTTTTATCTGTTGGCTTTTGATGTACTTTGGAACATAGCCTGCCCCCATCTGCATAAATGTCTAGGTCCAGATATACTGCTGTGTGGTTGCTATAGTTCCATGTGAACCTCAGACTGGCATCCTGATGGTTGAGCCAATTCAGAAATTGTAATAAACCATCAGCTAGACCTGACCAGACGCAGAGAATATCGTCAATATATCTCTTCCAGATACGGATGTTACTCTGGAAGGGATTAGACTGATGGTATATGACGTGCTCCTCGAACTGGCCCACATAGATACAAGCCAGGCTCGGCGCCATCGTTGCGCCCATAGATGTGCCCGTAGTCTGCAGATACATAGTATCCTTATAGCAGAAGAAATTTCGGGTGAGAGCCAGTTCTATGCATTGTAATATGAAAGATTGTGGAGCATCATAGAACCACTCTTGTGCCTTAAGTGCATGCGCTGCTGCCACCAACGCTGCATCCTGTGGTATACAGGTATAGAGTGACTCTATATCAATGGTTACCATAAATTCATTATCTCCTTTGTAAAAGACACCACAGCAATGCTTAATATCCTTGAAGATTTGCAGTTTGACCCAGATAATGAATTTATGGTAACCATTGATATAGAGTCACTCTATACCTGTGAATATATACGAAATTTCTTCTGCTATAAGGATACTATGTATCTGCAGACTACGGGCACATCTATGGGCGCAACGATGGCGCCGAGCCTGGCTTGTATCTATGTGGGCCAGTTCGAGGAGCACGTCATATACCATCAGTCTAATCCCTTCCAGAGTAACATCCGTATCTGGAAGAGATATATTGACGATATTCTCTGCGTCTGGTCAGGTCTAGCTGATGGTTTATTACAATTTCTGAATTGGCTCAACCATCAGGATGCCAGTCTGAGGTTCACATGGAACTATTGCAACCACACAGCAGTATATCTGGACCTAGACATTTATGCAGATGGGGCAGGCTATGTTCCAAAGTACATCAAAAGCCAACAGATAAAAACTCCCACTTGTCCTACAGGTCGTATCACCCTAGAGCACTCAGGGACAACCTTCCTGTTTGTCAATTTCTTCGGTACCGCAGGAACTGTACTTCGACGACTACATTTTTGGACCAGTCTAAAGAACTATGTGCCAAACTTGAGATGAGACAATACCCACGCAAGACCATCAGACAGGCTAGAAAAAGAGCAATGAACACCCCCCGGAGCGTTTTGCTACAGAAGAATGAAAAAACGAAAGAAGACTGCCTCCCGGTAGTCATGACATTCGACCCTTTAGCCACGAAGATCCGACAGTCCATTCGTAAACACTGGGCGTTGTTGTCAACTGAGGATTTCAAGATGCCCCCACCCAGATTTGCTTTTAAAAGATCTAGTAACCTGGGTGACAAACTTGTGCATACACGGGTTAAAGAGGAACAGAAGTTCACCGAGTCGTCCATCCCCCCTGGTCATCACCCGTGTGGGTCTTGTTCAGTGTGTGGATTAACGAAGAAAACCCAAAGTGTAGTCCTGAATTCAGGAAAAATCTGGCATTTGAAGTATTTTAGTAATTGCAACACTGCCAATGTGGTTTACAGACTAACGTGCCAATGTAACCTTCAATATATAGGATTAACTACTAGGAAGGTGAAAATCAGAATGCAAGAACACCTTAGCACTATTAGAACAGGCAAGTTAACGACAAAATTGGTACAACACTGTCATAACACCAAGCACACCTTCACGTGGGTGGTCTTGGAGAGAATGATGGGCTCTCCTCAAAACGTGGAAGAAATCTTGGCTTCAAAAGAAGCGAGATGGATTTTCCAGGAGAAGTCCGACCGAGAGGGATTGAACGACCAAATCGAATGGGGGAAGGCGAGATACTGAGTACTTAAAATATAGATACATCTACATTAGCGAGCAATGTACGCCCCCTTTAACCTCTGTTTGGACCCTGCTGGGCAGTACTGAATGACAGTGATAGACAACAATATACCAACCACATGAATACTCAGGATCTACCCATGGACTTAAGTCAAGTTCTATCCTACGCCGTAGGTCTTGTTGGGGGACCCTGGGTTTGATTACATTGATCCACCAGTGTCCTAGACCCCTGCGTAGCCTAAGATAGCGTAAAATTCCCAATAGGAGGATTTGTTTTTGTGTGTTTTTGTGGGCAATATCCTTCCTAGAATCACCAGTACACACATTAAGTTACAACACCTTAAATTGTTGGTTGAAGATCACGCTATATAATAAAGACATCACTTCAGAATAAGCTAAATTAATTCTGAGACTCTCGGCGCTAAATATTCAACCATAGACACACACGAATTTCCCCTATCCAATATGGCGCCCGTACTGGCCCTGTGATGAGGAGGTCCTTGTTGTGGGGGGATTTGTTGTTCTAGGCAATATCCTACTTAAAAGCACTAATAAATAGACCAGGGCACAACACCCCAAATGTAGGTTCAAGATCTCACATTATAAAGACACCAATTCCGAAGCTTAGGGCGCTGAACGTTCAATCTTAGACACACTCGCACCACCCCAATCCAAAATGGCGCCCAAACTGGTTCCGCGCTGAGGAGGACGCGCAGGGGCGGAAATATAAATAAGCCGCGGCAACACAACACCGTTGACCGGCGGAGAGAAGGAGCTCCGTGAGGCTTTGGGTGGTAAGGAGGTGTTATGTGTGAGGAGAGGAGGCCACCATGGTACGTTTGTTTCAGGGCTGGAGGCTATGAAGTTGTCTCTTAACAACTTGAGAGACCGGGGCAGGAACCATTCCCTCCCTAGGCATGTGTGTGTGCAGACTTATTTTCATGTAAAGAACAGCGCTTTTTTGCCGGTGAGAGAGGGTGATTGCATATCAGAGGGTATGCGAATAGTCCTACACGGCGTTTCTTAATACGCAAAGACATATGAGCATCACAATCGTGAGGGAGTCCATATAACAGGCTGAATAAGAGCATTCAGAGCGGAGTATTGATAAACATGGAGAGAAAAGATGAGATTAGGAACAGCAAGGGGTTGGCCTTAGTAGTATGACACTGGTTATAATTGTGGTATCGAAACTGACAAACAGAGCTTCCACACAAGAAAACTTTGAGTGTTTTTAAATTGTTAACAGATTGGAATTACGGTGGAATGCCGCACTAACCACGAGGACTCACATAAGGAGCCTATTGGTGACCTCATTAACTGAGCTGGTACGCGAGGCCAAGGCTCCACGAGGGTAAGGTAGTAACTATTCATAGATCCATGAAATATAGCTCGTGTTGATCTAGGAAGAAGGGATGAACACCATGGTAAAGTGTTGTGTGTGTTTTGTGCATTTTTACTTTTGGCAGTCTCCAAATGTGACTTTAAGAAGTGTCCCTATCGTGTGCCAAGCGACTGTTGTTGCCCTGACGAAATCGCCATAAAGACTCCAGGCGATGAAACATGTTGGCATATAAGAATGGTATGCATATCTAGCAACCTTTTTAAGCATTGAAGTAGGTGCACTCCTAAGGCGGAATAAAGTTTGAACCTATAGTGGGTGTACCTGTTTCACTTTTTATTCTTCACTATTAAGTCGCATCACTTGTTTTCGTTGGCTTTATTTTGTGGACACCTCGTTTATTATTTTGGAGCGTGATGGCTACCGATGATGAGAAAAGTGGGCAAAGCTGACGAGTACCAGCCAGCAGGCTCAATTGGGGTTGCGCACGTGAGGTGCCATCACGTCTCTCTCACATTTTTTTCACATTTATGTGCCTATTCACGTTTCTCTCACGAGGTAATCGAATTGAGAAACTCCAGGTGTACTATACATGAGTTTAGACACCTTGACGATCATTTGGGAGACTGCTTTAAGTAAAATCTTTTACCGTTTTTTTAAAAAAAAGTGAAGGTGGCTAACTAGTTGGCAACTACCCCAAAAAGTTTTCAAATTAAGGGGAGTACATAATACCTATAAGGTTTGAACCAATCTGTATGGCATGTAAACCTTCAGAAACCTAGGTCTTTGTAGAGACACAGTATATAAGATTGCTGACAGCCCAAAACTGTTTCAGAAGACCAGAGACGGGACCACAATGGATTTTTAACTTGCACTGTTACATGTCTTTGGTAGTAAATAAGGTATTGCTCGGTGCAAACACCCTTTCCCTGTCTTTTTTATGAAAACAGGTTTGTGGAGGTGGTAATGTGTGGCAATAATGTTTGTGCATATTTTATGTGTTGCCTTAAGGTGCAGTAGTGTTTTCCTGTGTTGGTTTTTTGTGCTATTTTGTTTTTTGCTGATTTATTAGATTTGTTGCATTTGTTGTGTGTTTATGTTGGTCTTTGTTGTGGTATTTGGTTGAGTTCTGTTGTGCTCTGCAATTATCTTGAGATGTCAACAAGTATTGCTACACATGCAGTCAAAAGCTGTGCATTATTTTTAAGTTCACATGTCAAAAAACATTTACTACTGTCAAAGGTGGAAAAAAATACCACTGCTTCAGCTCTACAACAATAAAAGATGCTGTTACATGTCCATGGTGGTATGATAGAACCTGGTGCAAACAAGTTTTATTATTGTTTTAAGAAAACAGTTTTGTGACTGTGGTAATGTGTGACAGAAAATGTTTACATTTTTGTTGTGTTTTTTTTATCTTTTGTCTTATTTTGTTTTGTGTTATTGTATTCTTGTATGTTGTGCTTCTTAATTACTTTAAAGATTTTAACAACTGTTACTACATTTCCAACAAAAAGTAACACAATCTTTTAAAATTCCAGTACACACAACTATTTACAACTGCTTAAGGTTGTAAAACATTGCTACTCCAGCACTTAAAACATTTCAACAACAGTGCCCCTCAAAACAGTGTTAGAGACAAGAAGGCCATATCACATGAAGTCAGCACTAGAAAGGCTAATTTAATATAGGTCACTGCTGCAGTGTGTTTTGGACTTGTTTCAAAATAGTGTAAGAGCTTGATCAGCAATATTGCACCACTTTAGACAGTAGTAAATGGTCGTTTGAGACTGGAGCTTTAAAGAATGGGATGCCAAACATAGCAGTATTTGTTGAAATCTCTAGAGCAAACAACAGACCATTGCACAATAACATAGCACGCATAACATAACATAACATAACAGGGCACAACTCAGCAAAAGAGTCAAACCGAATGTAACACAACAATCACGGTACCTTATAAAACCATCACATTGCAAAATTGAAGGACAAACAAACAAAACACAAAAAAATACCAACGCAAAACACTATGAAACACATCACACCCTCAATAAAGTAAAAGAAAACAAATATGCACATTCTTATCACATGTTACCTGTTTGGATGCTACTGACGTGACCTGCATGTCAACAGCGCTCCAAGCCACGCACTATTCATGTAGAGATCACGTCAAGGAGCCAAGGGCAGAGGATCCCTCTGGTACTAGCATCCAAGGATTCTATTTTTGATATTTCAGGTCATGCTGCAAGGGAGAAACTTCATCAGCAGACCTAGGCTGTGTTTTTTGTGATGACCATCAGCGTGCATGGCGCAACTAGTATCATTACTGTAAAAGTAAAAGCAAAATGAGCCAATCCTCTCATTTTACTTTCACTTGTATCGATGATCGGGCATATTTCAGCCCTTCAAATACCAGTTTGAGTGGGGGAGATTGTGTTGGAAAGGGCAGAAGCTCATGTTTCCCAAGGTATCTCACCCCATTGGATCCCTGCTTAGTATAATGATCAGAGGGTGATCTCCAAGCAGGGATTCATATCACTAGACAAAAGGGAGTATTTTCTTGTGGGTGGAGTGCCCCAACCCTACCCATAGCCCTGTGCATCCTCACCCCATGGGAAAAATCAGTCTTTCTGCCTCTCTGGGAGGTAGAATGGGGTGTTTACTCTCAATCTGCCCCCTAGAGGGTAGAAAGCTCACTTGACAACAGAGAATATAATAGAAATAAAAAGGAGTGGAGATGGGATATGCTGGATGGGGCCATACTCCCACCTACAAATAGGACAATACAGTCCCATCACCAGGAGGCAGATTGGGGTATTTGCCCCAATCCCCTCCCCTACTTAGAGGGGTAGAAATCCGACTAGACACCAGAAATTTCTTTATTCTGCTCTTTTTAAAGAAAGTGATGGACCACCCTGACATAAGGCCATGCTCCCACCCCAAAGGAGGAAATAAAGTATTTCTTCCCACCAGAGGAAGATGGTGGGATTTGCCCCCAATTTGAACCCTGGGGCTGGAGGGGCCACTAGAAGCCAGGGATTTTTTTTAAAGAGAGTTTGATGCAGCCAGCACTAGCATAGGACCATTCCCAACTCAAAAGGAGGCAATACAGTTTTTGTGCTCCCCTGGAGAGGATGGTGGGAGGGTTTACAAAAATCTGCTTCCCGGAGGAATGGGGGCACAAGAAACCAGGGGTATTACATTGCCAATGAAAAAGGAACTGTGATGGCCTACTTGGCATCATACCATAAACTCTACCTCTGATTGAGCATTATAGTCTTTCTGCCCATATGTATGGTAAATTGGAGGTTTGCCATCATTGGGGGCTTGTCCCTAATTTGCTACCCGCTAAGGTACAAAGTCCACTAGACACTAAGGCTATTATGCCTGAGTCATACACCACCTCAAAACAATCAGTGCAGTCTTTCTGCCCCCCTTGGTGGCACACTGGGGGTATATCTGTGGACAAGAAAGCCCACTAGACACCAGGAATATTTAAACAAAAAACAAAAAACAAGGTGTGGTGGGTAGCCCTTGAGGGCGGATAGGGGGTTTGTCCCAATTTAGAGGTTGCCGCCATTTTGCCCTCAGGAGGGCCAGAAAGCCCACTAGTCACCAGGGATTGTTAAAGTTGCGCCAAAACAAAGAAAGGGATGCAGGTAGCCCACCCTAACATTGTTCCATATCCCCTCCACAGAAGGGACCTCTGTGAATGGCAGATACAAAGTTTTCTCTGGGGGTTGGTCCCTAATCAGCCACTGAGAAGAGAAAGCCCATCAGACACCAGGGGTTTTACATTCGGATATAAAAGAGGTGGGGCATCCCACCCAGGCATTGAGCTATGCCCCCACCCCAAAAGGGGCAATAACAACATTATTCCCACATGCGGGCAGATTTTCCCCCAGTTTGTCCCATGAGAGCAAAGCTCACTAGACCCCAGGGTTTTAAAAATGGCACAAAAACAAAAGAAATATTAAAGCGCACACGCTGGGTTTGTGCCATACACCTACCTCAGAAAGGGGCTACAGAGTCTTTCTGGCCATGGGGGCATATTGGGGGTTACCCCAAATGCTAGCATGTCCTTTATCAGCCTCCAGGGGTAGAAAGCCCACTAGACACCAAGGGTTTTAAACTCGAGCAAAAAAAAAGGATGGGATATTCAGCAATGGGATTGGACCATATCCCCACCCCGAAAGACAATACGAGCACAATGGTGCATTGTGCAACACTTAAACCACAGATCTATCACACCAATTATACTATTTCCACAGTAGGTATGATAGTATATCAATAAATGAGACAATGGGCCCAAAATATCATGTCTACTGTGGAATTGGTATCACATTTGTGTGATAGATCTGTTATTCAAGTGTTGTCCACAGGACCATTGTGCTTGTATTGCATACTGAACCGGGTTCCAGTCTGCGTGTAGGAGCCGTTCAATGCATTTTGGTATATGGTTATAGACCCACACCAAAAGGGGCGATAATATCTTTCTACCCCCTGGGCAGCAGATAGAGTGTTTGCTTATAATTTACCCTCCCCCCCCCGGGTTTCAGATAGCTCACTAGACAACAGGGAAAAATAGGCCACAATACGACAGCATAAGGGTGGCCCACACAGGCATCCGGCAGTGCCCCAGTTCAAAATGGGCACAGCAGTCGTTCTGTCTTCTTGGGGGCTAAGGCATCACTATCCCCATGGCAAGTGAGAGGTATATTTTGATTATGATTGGCAAATAAGAGGAATTTTTGATTCTTTTGGGCGTAGCTTTTACATGTGAACCAGCTGACTGGGGGTAAGTCCAAATTACCTCTCACTTGCCGTACTGAATGGCTGCGCTACTTGATGCTGGGCCTCATCTGGCAACCAGGAAAACCTACCAAGTTCAGATGTTTTTGAAGACTAACCCGCAAGGGGAGTACAATGTAGTATGTTGTGTGGATTCTATGATGTTTTCTTACCCACAATACCCTACAAATTCCAAACTTTGCCTACATTTTGTCGAAGGAATATTCTGGAATCTGCAAGGATTAACATAATTTCGACCATACTGCATTTCCACACTTATCCTACTAAACAAAAAGCCACACCCCACTTGTGTGTCTAGTCCTACCGCATGCCACAGGAACGTATCAAACCAGGGACAATGCCAAGGACTATAGTCTTCACCTGCTCCCTTGTTTGATCAGTCCTGTTGCTAGTGATAGGCCCAGTCACAAAAGTGGTGTACCATTTCTATCAAGACAGGTGTAGGAGTGGTGGGTGGTCAGAAATGTGTGAGTATCCACAGATTCCAGACCTTCCTCTAACAAAAATGTGAGAAAAAAGTGTGTTTCTCCCAAAGTTTGAGGTTTAAAAGGTATTGTTAGTAAGAAAACATCATAGAATACATGCAATGCCTACCACCTTGGACTCCAATTAGTGTCTAGTTTTCAGAAATGTCTGGGTTTGGGAAGTCTCCCTATGAGGCAGTCGAGGCCTGGTCTAAAATCCACAGCTACCCACGTTGCAAAAAATGGTTAGTTTTAAGTCATAAAGTGTGATTTGTCCATGTTGCTTTTTGGGCCATTCCTGTTGCAGTTTCTCGGCTCACCCACACAAGTGGGGTACCGTTTTTATCAGGACAAGTGTGGAAACACTGTGTAGTATGGATTTTGTGGATCGCTGCAGCTTCCAGTGCATTCTCTCAAAGAAATGTTAGGAAAAAGGGTATTTGTAGCCAAAGTTTAAGGCTTTCCAGGCCTTGCGGGTTGAAACGATTGTGGGATTCACACGAGTCACACCACTTCGGACCCTAATGTCTTGTTTTGAGCAATGTCTGGGTTTGGAAGTTTTCCCTTGGTGGTACCTGAGTGAGGGCCTATATTCCACAGCTACCTACATTGCAAAACGTTGATTTTGCTTGGTGAAATGTGATGTCACCAAACTGTGATTTGGGGTATTTTGTGTTGGAAGTTGTTGGGCCAGTGACACTAGTGAGGTATTTTTTTAATTGGGAGACATGTGGGAACATAGAATAGTAGATGCAAGTACCAATTGGACTTGTCTACATCTGTGCTTCCAAATAGAAGCCAGTGTGCAAGGAAGAAGACACTTTGCAAATTTGCCTCTGCTTCAGTTTATAGCATGGGGAATCCTAAAATTTAGAGGTAGACAGTTAACTACTGTACCCAATCCCAGTATCTTGTGCAGATTTCAAAAATACATAGGTTTCCTGCAAATCCATTTTTCATTCATTACATCAAACAAAAAGAATCGCTTTATAGTTGTTACATGATGAAAAGTTAGTGTAAGGTGCAGGTGAGTTTTTTGCTTTGGGTATTGCATGTTTTAAAAGAACCTACAAACCCTATATATCCCCACAGCCAAAAGGGCCTGTGGGCCATAATGGTGTATTGCTTTTGTAAAACGCCCATCCTGACAAAACAATTAAAGATATGAATACATTGTCATCAAATAATTAGTTTCTTCTGGAAAATCTTGAGGATCTTAACAAATTACTCATTGCTGAATTCAGAACTTTGTCTGCTTTTCAGAAACGTATAATTTTCTGGGATCACCCATGGGTTTCATACCTGTTGCCACACAAATCGCAAATAGGTTGAAACCAAAAACTTTAGAAAAATGCATAAACTCTGGTAAAAACATTTTTTTATTTAAACCAACTCTGCTTGTTCCTGAAAGCTGGGTAGAAGCAAATCTTTTGTTAATGTCATTTTAAAAAAGCATACCCTTGCAGAGCACCTTTCCTGTTTTTCTAACAACAAAATAACTAAATGTAGCAATATTTTGGCTATATTCTCGATTCAATCCAGGGAAATATACAAACAATGGCTACAGTTAGAATCCCCAAGATGTTGATGTTGTAAAAAACAGATGCACATTTGGCGTTGATATCTTTTGTGGAAAATACGTTATGAAGGTTTAAGTGTTAACTGACATAAACATCCAAAATAGGGCCTAGCACTGGGAGGCTTGGGGTCAGAGGAGGTGGCTGGGGGATTGAAGCCTAGCAGTCAAGTGGTGAACACCTCCAGAAGTCTGATTTCATTATGTTGTGGTACACTGCGGCTCTACTTCACACCAAGGCCATGTTATAGTTCCATGTCAAAAATGTTTAGTGATACGACCCCTGGTTTCTTAACTTAGCATTTCCATAGCTTACTTAATGATAAAGGTAAGGTTATATGCCAGGGCCCAAAATATTTCGGGGCAGATTCACAAGCTCCTTGCGCCACTTTTGCGTCACTTTTAACATGGGAAATGCGACGCAAAAGTGGCACAAGGGGGTTGTATATCTGCCCCTCCATCTTCTTGGGCTAATTGAAAGAGTGCAGTGCAAACCAATGAAAGCAAAGCTTTACGAGATATAGCTACGTTCCACAGCTTGTGCCTGTCATTTTAAGAAATAACATGTTTTGCGCAGAAATCATTTTTTCGTGATCACATCATTAGACTCTAGTTGAATTTTAATGCTGAAAAATGCAGGCTTTCTAGCATTTTTGTAACTCTACTTTGGACTCCCTTCCTATTAAAACTAAATAACATCGGCTTGTTTCTGTAGATCAAAAGAAGAGGATTAAGGCAAAATCTTTCTTGCTATAGAAGATTAGAGAGGATGGGCTTTATTAAGGCACACCATTTTCATTATCTCTTCTAAGATGGTCAAGGTGAAGCTTGTTAAATTGACTGTCAAGGATAGATTTTCTGTGATAAACCCACTGTGTGTGGCGGTGTTTAAATCACGAACTAGCTACAAAAATTACCACAGCTGACAGCATATACTACCTTTCAGGGCAATTGCCAGTCATACACTATTTGTTAGATGTTGCAGGATATCTGCAAGCAATTAAAGTATAGTTCACTGTTCCAACTTTATTGCATGTCAATCAGGGAGATGAATGTCCCTCTTAAATATGCAGTGCGTGACCCTTCAGGTTTTTAGGGGCAGTGTACCTATGATTTATGGGAGACATGTTCATAAATAACATTACTCAACTCGTGTACAATTCTGATACCAAGACACTGGGGAATGCGACAGATAGTTTCACCATATACTGCGGCGTCAACAGAAGATTACCTGATGTCTTTTAAGGCCCCAAACCACTGTAACAGATTTCGAAATAAATTCAACTTCAGTGCTTTTCCAGAAATTCAATCCTACAGAAGTGTGAATTACACATCCAATTTCTCTATGCAGAGGTTGTTGTTTGAATTTTAAATTGTACTTTGTGAGTTTCAGTTAGCAAGTATGAAAGAGCATAACTTCCTAGATCAAAGATGCTCCTTATGATATGTTTTACATTCTCAGCTGTGAGCAGGGTCAAAAAGCACCTAACTGGACACTTCTACGCACATAGATTAAAGCAGTGAATATATATGTATTCCATTATTTTGTTGAGCTTTGGGGATCGATATTGGCAAGATACCCCTTCTGAAATGGAGTCCGAATCTCAGTATCATTATTTGATGTCCAATATCCTTCTTTCAACAATTCTGAATATGTCCATGGAGGTCAATTCACCAAAATGCTCTGGGTAGTGGAAGTAACATCCTATACCATTTGACCTTAATGATGTCACAGGAAGTGATAATTTATGACTTTTGACCTTGAATCTTCCTAGGCAGTGATGTCGCATGGCGTTAATCCAGATGACATCACAATAATTAACATTGGTGAAGTTCCCCAAGAAGTGCATGATTAATATAATACATACAAATGTCTATTTGTGGGTATCATCTGTGTAGAGATGCAGATATAATATGTTAAATGAATATTTATCTGAATTGTAGTAAGCAAGCAAAGTGAGTCTTATGTCTTCTAGTGGGGACTGGAGGGTAGAGGTTTCTTTCACCTGGGAAAATGTGAAAAACAGATGGGCTCTAAAAGTGCATTTCAAGTCCTTTGATGGTGTGGCACGCTGTTGAAATCTGGCAGTCCCACTGGGTTCACACAATTGTGTTTTTAAAGTGTCATGTGCAACCTCCATATGTCATCTCCATTGCTAGGGTCAGCATTTTGCTATGGGCATCCCGTTTGCCAAAGTATTGTATAAAATATGCCAGAGTCTGAATTTTTCGAATACTCCTCTCCATGTACTATTGGGGGAGGGGGGCTTATATAAAAAATGACATCTTGTATGCTGAGGACCGCGGTTTGTCATAGATGGTCCCCTGACATATGCCATGTTGTACTTCCTAATGCCAAGAATTTCCTCCAGTGTACCAGCATCAGCACTTTGCCATAGGGGCCAACTATGCAAAGAACTTTCTCCAATATGCCAACGCTGACATTCTTCTGTGGTCAGTGCCAGCATTTTGCCATGGGTATCCCATATGCTAGCATTGACTCCAGTATGCCAGTGCCAGCATTTTCCAATGGTGCATCTATAATCCAAGAAGCATGCCATGTCCAACAAAATACTTGCAAGCATAACACATTTTCAATCATGCTCACTAACATACACTAATTCTCTCACATTTAGCCTTGCTCACTCATTAGCGCTCACCTAGACTCCTTCATTTTCTCTCTTGCACTCACTCTTACCCTGACTCATTAATTCACATTCTCTCACTCTTACTTATATCTACTCACACACACACACGATCTCACATACAAACATACATGCTCACACATACACTCGCTCAGTCAAATTCACAATCACCCACATACATGCACATAACATACATTTAAAGCAATTTTATTTTTCTTACCTTAAATGCCAGTGGAGGTCTATTCCAGATCCTGCTATTCCACTTTTTCGTAGACTATTACTCACTGTTCGGGCAATAAAAATGAGCAGAAAAGGAGGTTGGAGTCAGCAACTGGGAATGCAAGATTCCCCCTGTGCACGTGGCACTGCTTTTGCCACCTCTGAGGAAAGGGGTCGCAAAGGAAGGCCAGGGGTCGCTGGGGGCAAGCTAGGGGTTGCAGCAAGACTTTGTCGTCAATTAAAACAGGACAGCTATGATGAAGGGGTAAAGCAGGAATGAAAAAATAATCTGCAAACATGAAATGGAAAGACAGGAAGTGTAGAGTGCTGAGAGAAAAGAAGTATGAAATGAAATCAAGACTACGTAGCCTTGATATACATCACACCTCATAACTGGCAGTGTCAGCAAGAGGTTCATCCAATATTTTTTGGGCCTCTGTGCTTATTGTTTTTTTTTTTTTTTTAAATTAAGCACTGCATAAGAAGAATACAACTCTTCATTCCATGTGCTTGCCATGCAATTGACTCTGCTGCACCACTCAGAAACTCAGTTCTGTCAAGAATCACAAATTGCCCAATACAATAATACCTATTTATAGATTTTCATATTATGTAATTCTAACTTGCACATGCCTGCATTCAAAAGTATGACACACAGATTTCTGGTGTGATTGCACAAATCTAATGAGAAATTGTATTGCAGAGTTGAACATGCTTATGAATAGTACCATTCGTTCCGCTAGTTACACCTCTTAGCAGACATTGGAATAAACAATTCGTGCAGAACTTCATTGGGCTTTTCCAAATTTTTCATTGGGATTCATGATTTGAGAGGAGTTTCTCACAGATTTGTGCAGCAAGAATATGTCACAAAGGCCAGTGAATCAATCCATATCTCCCATAGAATTTCCCTCAACCACTTTTAAAAAGTCTGCATAAACGTAGGATGATTTGTTTACACTCCTAGGGCCTGATTATGAGTTTGGTGGTCCGGAAACTGTCATACCTGCGGTTGAGGTCAGACTGCAGCGAGCTCCACTGGCCGACCGCTGGATTAAGGGATTTTAGGATTGCTTTTGCAAAGACCACCGGCGAACGGCCGACACCGCCAGCCATATGCTGACTGCCATGTCTGTGGTCAGGTGAAAGCAGCTGCATGGCGGTACTGAGAAGTTCACCGCTGTCGTATTATGAGTTGGCTATCCGGCTAGCCGACTGTCAGGGTGGGACTTCCAGCTTCAAGACAGCAGAAACTAAGGAGTTGGGGTGCATACCTTTCCTGTTCTTTCTGTCAGAGTATGACGTGGATCCCTTTCTCCAGGTCCCCCTTCACAGCAGCATCTTCACCCTGAAGAATATGACACTGTTTGCAACGATATACAGGTAAGTCCTTCTCGCACCATATACCCATTGACTGGACTGCCTACATATGGGCCAGATTCCAGCAATGGGTAGGTGATATTTTTCCACATCTCTCATGCATATGTATACATTTGACATGTGCAGTCGAAATATACATACAGACATCGATAAATATGGAAATCCATTGACCGCCACTGGAAGATCGCCTCTGGCCCCGCCGTCAACTCATAATATGGCAGTCGGAAACCACCAGCACTGCAGTCCTCTGGAGACCATGGCCATGCCGTTCAGGTGGTCAGACTGCCAAATTCGTAATCAGGCCCTTACAGCTACATAGTTTATAAATTATTACCAGGGTCTTAGCAGCTACTACTCATATTCCCTTTTTTATTATGATGATCGCATTTCTTACTGTTCAATGATGACTTCATAAATATAAATCAAAACCATTAGATGCACACCCAAATGAACCCAACAATACCACTTCAGTTGAAACCAGAGAATGACACTTAATGGTGGGACGGGATCTTTTTCTATAGGTAACTAACTCGTGTGTTCGGTTTCTAACTGCACTCCAAGAATTCAAATTGTGTCTATATGAATAAATACATGAATAAAGTACTTGAAAATGCAAGATCACCAATTGTATCTTGTTGCTAAGACTCATGTAGTAACCCAAAACAAGTGTAGAAGTTTCTATATTTAAGACAGATCTTTAGATCTTTGCGTAAAGAGGAACAATTTTTGATGCTTTGATGGGACAGTGGCAAATGATTCCACATGGTTGCAGTTGAATTAAAAAGGCTCTACCTTCCATTTGAGTCCAATTAAAATGAGTGGATATTGTGATAAATCAGGACGCTGAGGGAAATAGGCATTAAGGGAAGTAGCATGAAATCCAGGATTGAATGGCAAGTGGGCATATCTAATGTGCCTAATTAATCAGGCCCAGTGAATCACTGACTTAATATCCATCCAACAAATATTGAAACACAAAAATATCAGATATTAAATATCACTAAAAAAATATTGACTCAGTATAGGTAACTATAAAAACCACAATTATCTAGAACACAAATTTTGTTGTTAAAAATATTGATTTCTACATATATCAAACAAAATAGCGGAAACATAAATATTATTAACTTTAAATAAACATGGAATATATCAGAAATATCAATCCACACATCATTAAGTACAAAACTATTGCAAAAATAAATAAATAATCACTACTAAAATACTAAAAAACACTTTTTACATGAACAATTACTTAAAAAAAAAATAACTTGCTATACACATATTTAATTTAAATAAATATATTACTTTAACAAAATATTTACCATTTACCCCAAACATTTGCAAATGTAAAATATATACAATAAAAGCCTCCAAAAATTTACCACTAACTATAAAAAAGTAAATAACAGCCTAAAAAATACTAAATATACGTATATAAATAATATATACATATTTTTTTTGTCCTCATTTGCCATTACCCTCTTAAAGAAAACGCCAACCACCTTGTGTGTCTCGAACTGAGAATCCTGCACCAGATTTTATAGTTATCTCTCGATCCAGGACACAATTTACAGAATGGCGGAAGACAAATCCACGAGGAGGGATGGTAGTTAGCAAGGTTACTCCATCAAGGAATCTTTCAACCTGTTGGGCCGAATCTTTAAGCGGGGAGACGAATGTTCAAGGACCATGGAGTAAAGTAGGCATAATCATAGGACCCGGGGAAAAAAATAAAAATAAAAATAAATAAACCCTGGCATACCTATTACCACTTTACCAATAAGTCCCAGAAAGCCAGACATTTTTTGCTAGCAGATCTAGCCATGTCCATCTTAGATGTTTCGTATAGGGATGTCAACCACTCTTCGTGTGATGGAGCAACGGCGTCTACCCAAAACCTACATATTTGTCTTCTTGCCAGAAGGATGGCATAAAAAAGAAAAGATCTTGCCTGGCCAAGAATATTTTCATCTATGCCAAAAATGACTAGTGACAGGGTGATGGACACAGAGTTGTTGAGTATAGACTCCAAAGTAACCTTTATTTTCTCCAAAAATATACAAATAAAAGGGCAATCCTTGAACATGTGTATATCTGATGCTTCAGGAAGATTACATTTGTTACACCTCTTTCCTGGCAGAAATTTTGATAGTCGTAAAGGAGAGAGGTATGCACGATGGACAGTAAACAGGCGGTTGCGCCTTAGCCATGCAGGTTTAACAATTTTATGTAGAAGAGTAAATGAATTTACCCATAATTGCTCGCACTGACGGCCCATCTCCCCCCCCATAATTGATCAGGGAGATTAAAGTCTCCATCCACCTCCTCCAGGATACTCCAATACCAGAAAGCCACCTCTTTCCCACCCGCCTGCCTTACCACAAGCTGATATTCCAAATTACTAAATTTTCCCAGCGGGACACCTTTCCTGCCCAGAGCCCGGGCCCAACTAAGAAGCTGGATATATTTAAACCTCGATAGCCCGGGGCCTACCTTGTCCCGTAATTCGTCCCATGTCACCGTTGAGCCCTTTACCAACAGCTCTCCCCACCTAGCAATTCCAGCATACTTCAAGAGAGACGCCAACCCATCCCTCAAACACATTGGGGTGCCCGGGGAGTCCCACACAGGTGCATAATTTGAAAAATAGGACAACCCTATTTTCTTTTTAATCTGTGCCCAGAGTCTGGCCATAGATTGGAGACTCTTTAGTTTAACTCTCTTAAAGAACTTTTGATCTCCAAACTTAAACAAAAATCCTTGAGGTGGTAGTTCAGCCCCGGCTAACATGGCCTGAAACATTAATCCTATCGAAGAGCTAGTTGGTGATTTCAAAAGTATTCTAGAATAGGACAATTGAAAGGCCCAAGCATAATACTGCAGGTCGGGTAAAGCCAACCCACCATTTTCCGATTGTATGACATAATTTCAAAAGACAAAAATTCGACCTACAAAAATATCGCAACAAAAATATCGTGGTCAAGAATATCGACATCCTATCTACAACATGGTAAGTACAAAAATATCGATAATTTAATATCGATGTCAAAAATATCGTAATTCAAAAATATCGTTTTTTTTAACTTTAAAAATATATGTAAAATAATCCAAATAATACTTATAAATCAAAGAAACATAATTAAATATATTTAATAATATGTAAAATGTATAATAAATATATATAATTAAATGAAACTTTAATTAAACATATATATATAATATATAATATATACACTTACTTAATAATTACTTTTAATAATCATTTCAGTAACATATAAATTATTAAATATTTATTTAAATTACCAATACATCTATACACATAAAACAATAACATTAATACATATTAAATAATTACATATAGCAAATAATAATCAATATTTTTAATTTGAATAATTTTTATTATTAATTATATATTACAATAGCTAAAATATTACAAAACATATTCAATATCAGACACAATAAAACTACTAGTCCAACTTCAACAAAAACAACAGTAAGGAAAATGTTGGATAGCGTAGGGGTAAAAATAACTATTCCAACTCCCGAGAGTGCAACAGTAGGGAAAACATTGGATAGCGTAGGGGTAAAAATTACTATTCCAACTCCAAAGAGTGCAACAGTTGGGAAAGCGTTGGATAGCGTAGGGGTAAAAATTACTATTCCAACTCCAGAGAGTGCCATAGTAGGGAAAGTGTTGGATAGCGTAATGGTAAAAATTACTATTCCCACTCCAGAGAGTGCAATAGTAGGGAAAGTGTTGAATAGCGTAATGGTAAAAATTACTATTCCCACTCCAGACAGTGCAACAGTAGGGAAAACGTTGGATAGCGTAGGGGTACAAATAACTATTCCAACTCCAAAGAGTGCAACAGTAGGGAAAACGTTGGATAGCGTAGGGGTAAAAATTACTATTCCAACTCCAGAGAGTGCAATAGTAGGGAAAGTGTTGGATAGCGTAAGGGTAAAATTTACTATTCCCACTCCAGAGAGTGCAATAGTAGGGAAAGTGTTGGATAGCGTAAGGGTAAAAATTACTATTCCCACTCCAGACAGTGCAACAGTAGAGAAAACGTTGGATAGCGTAGGGGTAAAAATAACTATTCCAACTCCAAAGAGTGCAACAGTAGGGAAAACGTTGGATAGCGTAGGGGTAAAAATTACTATTCCAACTCCAGAGAGTGCAATAGTAGGGAAAGTGTTGGACAGCGTAAGGGTAAAATTTACTATTCCCACTCCAGAAAATGCAATAGTAGGGAAAGTGTTGGATAGCGTAAGGGTAAAAATTACTCTTCCCACTCCAGACAGTGCAACAGTAGAGAAAAGATTGGATAGCGTAGGGGTAAAAATTACTATTCCAACTCCAAAGAGTGCAACAGTAGGGAAAGCGCTGGATAGCGTAGGGGTAAAAATTACTATTCCCACTCCAGATAGTAAAACAGTTGGGAAAGCACTAGATAGCAAAGTGAGTCTATGAACATTATAACTAATTCAATAATTTCTTATAAAAAAATTGCATGTTAACAATGTTTAAAAAAATATATATTATTAAATACCAATTATGTAAAATAAATATTTAAATAAATAAATTTAAATTACATCCCACACTATTCCCCCTTTAACACACAACACACTACACATACAAAATACACAATAGATTTAAATATCAATGTATCTCTTATTTACAATTAATAATACATTCTTTATAATTAATATAGTTATTAATTGACTAATTAAAACATATTAACTACGAAATTACAAATATTCACCTATTAATTATTAATTAACAATACATTAATTAGCAATAACAACAAATAAAATACAATAATAAATTATTTATCTTTACTATATTTAACTAACTAATAACAATTAATTAATAATAATTACAAATAAATAAAATATATCATTATTTATTTTATTTTAATTACATCCCACCCTATTCCCCTATAAACCCACAACCCACTACACATAAAAATTCACATAATTAATTTAATTATGAATTAATCACTTAATAAAATTAAATCACCAATGAATTACTAATTAACAATAAATAAATATTATAAATAAACTAATTATAATGTATATAATTAACCAAATAATAAAATAATTTTACAATTAATAATTAATTAACAATTAATTAATCTATTAATCAAATTAATTACCAATTATTAATTAATTACCAATTAATTAATCATAAATACCAATTAAACAATACATATTAATTCATTAATTATAATTAAATTACTTCCCACCCTATTGCCCTATAAACCCACAACCCACTACACATAAAAATTCACATAATTAATTGAATTATCAATTAATCACTTAATAAAATTAAATCACCAATTAATTACTAATTAACAATTAATTAATTAACAATAACAATAAATAAATATTAATAAACTAATTATAATGTATATAATTAACCAATTAATAAAATAATTTTACAATTAATAATTAATTAACAATTAATTAATCAATTAATTACCAATTATTAATTAATTACCAATTAATTAATCATAAATACCAATTAAACAATACATATTAATTCATTAATTATAATTAAATTACTTCCCACCCTATTCCCCTATAAACCCACAACTCGCTCTGATACTAAAAAGCTAAATTAAATTTAAAATAATTATTAATCTCTAAACATTTATTTTTAAATGTATTAAAATACATTACGATAATCTTTAACATACAAATAAAATACATATTAAATGACATTACACTAAATAAATATCGATATTATTGACATCGAAATTTTTACTTACGATATTACTTACATCGATATTAATTACCTCGATATTATTAACTTCGATATTACTTACCTTGGGATCGATATTCTGTCCGTCGATATTCTTGACTTCGATATTCTGTACCTACGATATTAAAAACACGATATTATTGTAGGTCGAAATATAAAACTTGATATTTTGGCTAAACACCCCATTTTCCCTCCTCCTTCTCAGTTTCTTCCATGCCAATCTGGTAGCTTTATATTTCCAAATAAAAGAGTTAATCTCTCGCTGGGATTTATCTATTTGTTTAGAGTCAAAGGCCAGGGGAATGGTGTTAAAAATAAATGTGAACTTTGGAAGGATAGACATCTTCACTAAATTTACTCTCCCCAATATAGATAAAGGGAGATAGGACCAAGCTTTTAATTTTTTCTGACAGTCTTTGAAGACCCGCTCTAGATTGTTTTGCGCAATATTCCCAACTTCTTGGGTAATACGAATACCGAGATATCGCATAGAGGAAGTCACATCAAGTTGTGTATTATTGATATTCCAGACCATTATCTCAGTTTTAGTTACATTTATCTCGTATCCGGATACCCGCCCAAATTCCTCTGCGTGCTTAATAACGGTAGGGAACGCTATGACCGGATCTGCTGTAAAGATAAGAATGTCGTCTGCATACAGGGCTACCCTCCTTTCCCACCTCTCATACTTAAAGGGGGGGATATTACCTCCTCTCGTAGTACCTGAGCAAAAGGATCAATGTACCAATCAAAGAGAAGAGGAGAAAGGGGGCAGCCCTGTCTTGTCCCCCTTGTGATTTTAACGGGTTCTGTCAGAGTATTATTTACTAAAAGTCTAGCAGCTGGGGCCTTATACAACAGGGAGATCACCCGACAAAAATTATCTCCAAATTTTTTTTAAGACCGCAGCCAGATAGGGCCATCTCTCCCTATCGAAGGCCTTAGTTGCATCTAAAGTAAGAATTGATAAGGGAAGGGAGAAGGTGGAAGCAATATCAATGGCCCCGACTAAGTCGTGCGTAAGGTCTGCCAGCTGACGACCTTTAATAAATACTTTCTGATCCTGATGTATAATTGAACCGATGACCTTCCCCAACCTATTGGACATAATGGCCGCAAATATTTTGTAGTCATTATTGAGGAGTGAAATCGGCCGGTAGGATCCGCACTCGGTCGGGTTCTTCCCTGGTTTAAGGATCAAAACTATAGTGGCTTCACTCCACGATTTTGGAGGGTCATCGCCTCTTAAAAGAATGCTGTTAAAAAGGACCGTCAGAGTTGGTATAATAGCTTCACTCATCGCACGATATATTTCTGCTGGTAAGCCGTCGGGGCCAGCCGCCTTCCCTTGCTTAAGTTGCCCAATAACTTCACTGACCTCTGCTTCTGAGATTTCAGATTCCAAGCATCTACTTTGATCAGGTGTAAGAATTGGCAACGCTACTTTATCCAACCAAGAATCTCTTACGGAGTAGTCATCTATGATGTCCTCCTTATAGATGGCCTGAAAAAAGTCCTGAAAAGCTTTCCCGATATCAGAATTTGAGATTCGGGGGGATTGTTCGCCTTCCAGCTTTATCTCTCTGATATATTTTCTTGTTTGGTCTGATTTTATTTTCCAGGCCAAAACCTTCCCCGCTGTTTCCCCGAACTCAAATTGGGAAATTTTACTTGTCTCCCATCTCCTGGCAACCCTCTCTTGTAAGATACTCTCTAGTTGTCTTTTTAAATCAGCCAGTTTTTCATGCTCTCTTTTAGACCCTATAGAGGTACAGATTTGTTGTTCAGTAGATTTCATATCCAATTCTAGGTTTGTGATCTTCTCCCTATATATCTTCCATCTCTGAGAGGCTCTGCTGGTAATACTGCCTCTCCAAAATGCCTTCAGAGCATCCCACACTATGGCAATTCCTGTAGAATCTAGATTTACTTCTAAAAAAAACTTAGATTCGACTAGTAAGAAACTATTTTCGACATCTGCATATAGGAGAGACCGATCGAATGACCAAGAAGTGTGTCCTATCTGCTGGCCGGATTTCAAAATAAAGCAGATAGCTGAGTGATCGGAGAGATGAGAAGGGAGATATGATATCTCCACTAATAGGTCTTTAAGACAAAAACTAAACAGAGCATAATCAATCCTTGATTTATGCTTATATTTAGGATTCCGAAATGAGACTCCCAATTTGTCACCCGCCTTTTCCCTCCATATATCAGCTAGACCCAGTTGTGCCATTATTGACAGCAAAGTTTGCCGTGATTTAGAGGCCACACAAGCTCTCGAATTTGGAGACTTATCAAGCTTAGTATTCTACACAATGTTGAAGTCCCCGCACCAAATAATCTGGTCATTAGCGATTACCAAGTGATTCCGAATGATGTCTAAGTAGGAGGGATCGTCTTGGTTTGGGCCGTAATAGGCGACAAGTGAGTATATCCTCTCGCCTAATGAGACTCTTAACAGAAGCCATCTCCCGCTCTGGTCCTCTATATGCTCTAAGATTTGGGCCTTTGCACGCTTCTTAAAAATGAGAACGATCCCTCTTATATTCACTGATTGATCTGTGGCTACGAATTTATCGATCCATTTCTGTTTTTTTAAAATATCCGTAATCTCTACTTTGAGAAGGTGTGTCTCCTGTAAGGCAATGACCTGCGCGGGAGAGTCTCTTAGGTATTGAAAAATGTGATCACTTCTACCTTTACCGCGCAGGCCATTGACGTTCCAGGATAAATAATGAAGGGAGTCCATGTCAGATCTTCCCCCTCACCATCCCGCCCAACCAGCAAAACGACCCAGAGTCACAAATCCCTTCCTCCAAAAATAGCAAGTTCTGAAAGAATAAGGGTGGAAAACCACCCTTGCCCGACCCAAAAAAAAAACGAAAGAGGGTTGGCATATGAGGATTATATTTAGCTTGTTCCCCTTTCCCCTGTGCACCCAGTGCCCCCGATCCTCTACCCCCCCTCCCCTCCCTAGAGAACCCCTCCCCTCTTACACTGGCTGGATGTATGGCCAATTTGACGCCCTCTGGCAGTCCTCGCCCCCCCTTACACACCTAACGCTACTAAAAAAATCCCTGTCAGAGAAGTGAAGAATAGAGAGTGAGGTATAGGGAAGTGTGGTAAGAGAGAAAACAAAAACTACTTTCGGAATAATTATAACACCTATTTTATGTGTTAAAAATCCCATTTAAATTTTTTTTTATTTTTTATATGGTTAAATAGCCTTATATACTCCTTTTCTTTTCTTTTCTCTCCCCCGCTTCCGCCCCCTCCCCCGTCCCTTTGTGTTTCTCCCCTTTTTCGTATCATAAATTTTTTTTTTCCTATATTTTTCCCCTTTTCTCCTTTTCTTTCTCTTTTTTTTTTTTTTGTGGGTTTGAATCTTTATTTCACCTTCAAAGAAAGGAACAGGAACAGGGGGTGGGAGCTATTGAGTGTTTCCCCGTCTATAATACGGTTCTTATACCGATCTTGTACCAATCTTATGCTGCACAATAGACTAAGTAGCTCCACCCGAGGAGCCCTTGAAGAACTCCAGCAGTTGATCTGCCTCCAAAGGGGATCTAATATTATACATTTTATTGTTAAACATGATCCGCAAAAATGCGGGGAACCTCATTTGTACCGTTGCACCCAGTGATCTAAATTTGTCCATTTTTTGGCCGAGTTCCCACTGCCGCTCCAGGGTGGATTTGGAAAGGTGCGACCGAACTTCAAAATTGAAATCTGGGCCCTCTAATGAAAAAAAAAAATAAGTATATAAATATTTTTATAAACAAGAATATGGAACCATATATTATACATAAATAGTAAAACACAAATTAGTGTTTACAATTAAATGATAAATGTAACTAATAAAATAAAACAAACAACGACATAATTGATAGAAAAGGCACACTAATGTGAAAAACGAAATACTTAGAAAATGATAGGAGGAGGAAATTCTGCTGGATTCTTTCTACAAACCAATAAATAATAAAAATAAACATCTTAACAACTGCATAACCAATTAAGTTACACTAAAATGTAGCTGCTAACAAAATTACAAATATAAAATAGCAAATAAATATTAATACACTTTCCAATTTGTATCTTTTTTCCACAGACCTCCTAAAAGAAAAAAATCTGTAACTTGAAAACCAATAAACAACCAGTAAATATCAACCATCACTAACCAGCAAAAAGAAATAAAAACGTAAGCATACATAAATAAATAGCTACTGATGAACTCACCCAAATAGCAAACAAAAACAAACCTAATGACCTCAACTCCTATAAACTATCAACAAAGTACCATTTAAAACTTGGCATATGTTTTCTTTTCCAGGTAACAGTAACAATAGCACCTGCTGCACGTTAAAATACCTCCAAGGGAAAAGCTGCAAAACCGTGTGAAACATCTCACCAGAACATACATGTAAGAATACAAAATAGAAGTAAATCCATTTTTAAACATGTCAATGACATTAATAGAAACGTTTAAAGATGTTATATATTTATACTATCTCAATACTTACAGATAAAATGACAGAGGGTGCCCAAGTTATCACTTCACAGAAAGAAAAGCAGGTACTAAATTACATGGGCTACACTTACATCCAAAACAGTGCATCATTGCAAACTATAAAGTGGAAATATACTAAATATTAGTATTATGCATGCCATGGGAGGTCAACCACCAAAGATGATATACTACTGCGTGCAAGAGGGCACGACCACCCCCTAAATGTCCCAGAAATAGTAGTACAAGAAAAATTGCAAGACCTAAGAAAGGCAAATTCTAGCTCCCAAGAACCCACAAGCAAAATCTTGAAGGAAAGTCTACCTATAGTACCCAAACACATAACAGGGCAACAACCACCTATCCCTACTTTACAAAGATCAATTGCACAAACTAAAAAAGCCACCAGCGATACCCCACCTGCCCCTAGATGATACCAAGACATTGACATACCTGAACAATTAACAATTACCCATAGTGAAGAATATTTGCTTTGCATAACAACCTTTATAATGAGAATCAAAGTCTAATATTCTGTACAGCAAACAACTTCATGAAACTTAGCCAATGTCAAACCTGGATGATGGAGTGGACCTTTAAAAAATGTCCCAAATGATATACTCAGATATACACCATACAGGGTGATTATCAAAACACAAATATTCCTTTTATATATGCCCTACTACCAAATAAACAAAGCAGTATTACGAGTTCTTAAACCATATAAAACATGCTACAAATAACTAATGGCCCCAAAAAATAATCATAGACTCAAGCAATTCTAAAATTATACCTCCGCACAGCCACTCAAGGCTGTTACTATAATTTCAACCAAAATATATGGAGACCTCTACAAAAATCTTCACTAAGTGTAGAATATTCCACTAACAGCCAATTTTCCTTTACCTTTGAAATAAAGCAAATAGTACTAGCCCATGGCTCTGGCACAAAGGTAACTAACCACTATAATCTGCTAATAGAAAGTGCTTTCTACCAACAAAATGAAGACACACGTAGTCTCCTAATGGACAATTTCGAAGACACTTGGGTTGGCAAACTGCATCACTCTCGACACAGACTCCAACCCAAATTCCAAATACCATGGTGGAATGTCAATGATAGCCCCTTGGAACAGGAAGTCAAAACAAACAACACTGTTGGAGAATGGCACTGTACATTCTAATACACATTAGGCAGAACTAAGTCTATACTATACAAATGTATGGAAGGATTACAAAAAGAGCAAAACTAGCAAGAACTAAGAATGGCGCAATCTGTTCATCAAATTGGCCATAAACATAGAAAACAAATGAAAATAATGTATGATATGCTACAATTTAAAGTTAAACTCTTCATAAATAACAATGGACTACATTATTTAGAAATTATAGCCAAAAGCATACTATAAAATAATCATAACCTAGCAAAGTCCTCAAGAAGTAAAACAAACTGTAAACCAACATACAATTCCAAAAACATAAAGAATATATAATATTTTATTAGTCCAAATAACTGTATTAATATTACACATAATTCTTTTTAGTCCTCATTCACCTCAAGATCAATGTCCATTCCTTCACGCAATTTATGAGAGTCTGACCGGCCACCTGCGGGCATTCAGCAATGAGTATTATCTTGCCTGTAGATATGAGCTGCCTTAAATACAAACGAGGGACCTACAGAAGACCAGAGAGTTTTACCAGTGTAATCATTGGAACGATTTATGTTTTCATATATCCTCATATATCTTCATTACCCCTTACACCCTGTGGCACCCTTTCTGGACCAACACTCCATCCTTGCAAAGGCTTCCAAAATCCTTTCCTCTTAGAGTCTTTCCCTGCTAAGTCCATCCTAGACATATAGAAGAGAGACTGCAACCATTCTGAGTGCTGAGGTGGGATACCTCAAAACCCACTTACGACAGATTTCTCCCCTGGCCAATAGGATTGTATAGAACAACAATTCTTTATACAGTCCCATAAGGCCATCCATCATGCCAAATATAATCAATGATAAGCTTACCTTGATTTGAAGATCCAAAATACCTGATATAGTTGTTTCCACTTCATCCCCAACCCCTCCAATTTCTGGGCATGATAAAACTTATAGCCATCTGTCGCTTTTTCAGAGCCCCATTTTGCACAGCTGGTAAGTCTTCCCTTCCCATCTTTGACACCTTTTCAGGTGTTATATAGACCTTGTGGAGTGAGAAAGGGTGGTTAGTTCTTAAAAAAGCAGGCTTGACAATGGAAAATAATGTGTGCATTGATACTTGCCAAATATTTTTTAACTGCTCCCTCAGCAAGTATCTTCCCCACAGCTCGTCTGCCAGAATAAACTCTCCATCCATAATGTCTTGTATTTCCCAATACCAGATTGAAACTTCTTTGTTTCCTGATGGTTTTAAAACCAGTTGTTCCTAAAAATCATTTCCCACTCCCAACGGCAATTTTTGACTTTTTTCCCAGTTTTTTTGTTGTATATAGTTAAACTTTGAAAGTTACCCTCCATCAGCCCATTTAAATCTTGCCAGGACATAAGACTGCCATCTTGTGTCAGATCTCCCCAGACCCTTATCTCGCGTTTTTTTTATAGATAATGGCAATTTATTATTGAGACACTCCGGTGTCCCTGGCGATTCCTAAATAGGGGCACATTAGGCATAGTAATTCAATTTTGAACGACATCTGATATGATACCCTATTCTCGGAATTGTTTGTAGTACCTTTAGTTTAATTTTTCTAAAGTACTTTGGGTCACCAAATTTAAAAAGCAAGCCTGCTAAACATTCACCCTGCTTTCTTTTAACATTGCCAAAAACATAGATCTTATTTCTGATCCATCTGGTGTTTTCACAAGCATTCTAGAGTTTGTCAATTGGAAGGCCCAAGCATAGTATTGTAAATCTGGTAGGGTTAGTCTTCCTTTCTCTCTTTTTCTCCGCAGTTTTTTCCAAGAGATCCTAATCCCCTTATATGCCCAGATGAAGGCATTTATTGCCTGCTGGATTTTATCTATGGTAGATTTCTTCAAATGAAGTGTTATAGTGTTAAATAGGAAAGTAATTTTGGGCGGTATGGTCATCTTGACCAAATTAATCCTCCCCAGAACTACTAACGGAAAGTGTGCCTCTCCCTTCATTAGTTGCACAATCTCTTTTATTATTTTCCTCAGATTTACTTCTATTATTTCGTTTATATCTTGCACTATTATTAGACCCAGCTATCGCATTTCTCTCTTAATCAGCTGGTTCTCACTTCCCTGATTCCATACCATAATTTCTGTTTTGTCCTCGTTTACTGAATTACCCGAAACCCTACCAAATTCTAAAGCCAGCCGTATAATAGCCGTCAGTGCCGTCCCAAGATCCGAGGCGAAAACCATGAGATCATACACAAATAGTGCTACCTTCCTCACCCATTCCCCCTGAAGGAAAGGAGGGATGTTGGTTGTTGTTCTGAGTTTATGTGCAAAGGGCTCTAGGTAAAAATTAAACAAGAGGGGGAGAGAGGACAGCCCTGTCTTGTACCCCTAAGTATTTTAAAGGATGAGGCTAAGTTCCCATTCACCAAAACTCTTGCTGAGGGGTTTTGATATATTAATTGGATTACACTTCAGAATTTAGCTACCATCTCATACAGCTTTAAAATGGAGAACAAATAAGACCACCTCATCCTGTCGAATGCTTTAGAGTCATCTAATGTTGTTGTGGCTAAGGAGGTTGCATAAGTTGTTGCAAAGTCAATAGTTCCACTTAACCCATATGTTAGCTCATGTAGATATCTCCTTTTTACAAAGCCCCTCGTATCTTTATATATCACTTTCCCAGCTATCTTACTTAATCTTCCTGTTGGGATTTTTGTAAAGATCTTATAGTCCGAATTCAGGAAAGATATCGGTCTGTATGATTCACATCTAACCGGGTCCTTTCCTGATTTCAAAATGAGAGTGATAGCAGCTTCATTACAGGAGTCTGGTAATTGCTTGCCTTGATCTAATATCTCTCCTATCATTACTGTCATAAATGGAATTAACACTCCCACAAGGATATTATACAGCTCCACTGGTATACCGTCGCTCGCGGCAGCCTTACCCCCATTACTTGACTGAACGGCCATACTAACTTTCTCCTGAGTGATATCCTTATTTAAAATCTTTTGTTGATTAACACCCAAGGGTTGGATAGAGCCTGCTAACTATCTATCAATCTCTGCTTCTGCAGTTATCTCCTCCTCAGTATACAAGACTCAAAAATATTCCTTAAATGCCTCTTCTATCTCTGTCTCCTTCCTCAGAATAATCCCAAACTGTTCCTCCTTACTCTACCTAATCCGATTTCTATTCTGATCTGTCTTAGTTTTCCAACTAGAAGCTTCCCTGCCCCCTCCTCATACTCAAAATGTGTTAGCTTGTTAGCATCCCACCTTTTTTTTATCCGAGTTTGGAGGATTTCCTCCATTTGATTCTTCAAGTGGAGCAAATTTTTTTTCTAACGTAATCTTAACGTCATCTCTTAGTGATCTTTTTATTTCAATTTCTACTTTCTTCATTTTATTCTCTAACCCCGACATTTCATTCCTATAACATTTATTTCTGTCGCAAACTGCACTGGTGATCTTACCTCTAATAAACGCTTTTGGTGTGTCCCAAACTATACCAGTTAGAGCGGAACCACTGTTAATCTTAATAAATTAAGTAACTTCAACCTTTAAACTTTCCATTATTTTCATATCTGCCAGTATGGTGAGGTCTATGTCCACTTCCTTTCTATCTGCTTACTGATGTCTTTAATTGTTATTGTTACAGACAAATGATCCGATAGATGGGCCACCTTAAACACGATATCTCAGATATCCTCTCTAAGGCTCCAGTCTACTAACAAGTAATCTATCCTTGATCTGTGCCCATATTTCTTATAATGGAATAAAGTACCCTGCAGGTTTCCAACTCTCTATCTCCAGAGCTCGCACAGAGCGTGTTGGACCATCATGGCTTTCAGAAAGGCTTGTGGTTTAAGCGTAGGTACAGCTCTGCTTTTATTTGATTTATCTATTTTTTTTTTGCATTACTACATTAAAATCTCCTGCCACAAGTACAGGACCCGAGAACTCTAACATATTAAAAAAAACATGATTTTAAGAGGCTCACAATCCTCGTGGTTTGGACCATAATATTGTGCCAATGTGAGTAGTCTATCTGATATTTTTACGCTTGCTATGATTTACCTAACCCCCTTATCTGCTCTCATATGTGATATCCATATTTTTGCTTGTTTTTCACCACTATTGCAACCCATCTTATGTTTGCACTCTGATTGGTACATAATATCTGTTGTACCCATCTTTGTTTCCTAAATAACTCCACACATTCCTTTTTTACTAAATGTGTCTCCTGTAAGATCAGAGTCTGTGCAGGCGAGTCACTAAAAATATTGTAATATCTTGTCGCTGTGCCCCTTCATACGTAGCCCATGAACATTCCATGTTAAAATCTGGATAGACAAATCTCTGTTCTTCTTAATCCATTGTATCTTTCTGAGGATTTGAGGACATTTTGTATTTATTTTTCCCATATGCTCCCCACCTGGTATGCCCCCCTCTTCCTCCCTCCCTCCCCCACCCATCCCTGGAGAACCCTTCCATACTTCTTCCTGGGCCTTATGTTAGCCCAGATTTTTTCTGAAGGGGTCTCTATGTATTCTTTTAATATCTTTCGCAATGTCAGCCTCACTCTTATACACCTGGACTGATGCCTTTATCAGTGATACCACATAGGTTTTCAAATTGTCCCCCTCCTTCCCCTCCAAAATATTCAGAACTCTCAGGTTGTAGATTTCTTTTCTAGCTGTTCCAGTTTCTCCGGCAGCCCCTGCTCATCCGGACGCAGCATCTGAAGTTCCATATTGCCACTGTTTAAGTCTTTTTTCAACTCCTTCACTGTAGTTTCAAGTGTTGCGTCCTTTCGGACAGGCGGTACATTTTTTTCTCCAAAGCCTCAAAAAAGTCATGTTTACCCCCCTGGTTTGCTTCAGATACTGCAAATCCTTTTTTAATGTCTACAGTAAGTGATGGGAACATAGCCTTCAGGGAACAAACCGAGGTCTCTGCGTTGTTTTTTCCTTCTCCTGAATTTTTTTGATGCTGAAAGATGTTCTCCATCATCCTTATATTGTGTGATACCACCCATCTGGGACTCAATTTCAATGTACTGGCAACTTCCAAACTCGTTTCCTGGCAGGGGCCCTCTGTGCTGAGGTGAACCTTCCCCACCGCCATTGTTGATATATTAAAATGATCTCCAACCTTCCCTGCCACAACTTGCAATGGACCTTGCAGAGTCACTATGGGGGGAGAGACCTTAAAAAGGACCTCAAGGAGGGTGTGATTTTTACCTTACTATCCAGGGTGTCATTTTTCTTTCTGCCTTTTTCCTATTTTTTACTCTTCCCTCCTAGGCTTCTCTTACAACTTTGTGGTTGAGGGAGAGCTCTTTCTGTACAGTACAGAGCCGACAAGCAAAATGGCCGAATACCTATTTCCAGGTCAGATAGCTGCTCTGCAGTGTTTGTCTCTTTTTTAAGGGAAATATCCTCTGGTTGCCTTTTCCCCCCACAAAAACTGGCCATGGGGCTGCCCCCCTACCTTTTCTGCTGGGATTGTCCTTGCTTTGGGCACGATAAACCTCTCATGCAAGTGTGCCATTTACTTGTTGATTCAAGTTTATCTTTGAATGCTGAGAAATGTGAGTTCCATAAGACAAAGCTAGAATTCTTTGGCCATATCTTTTTTGATGCGGGTATGACACCCAATCCAGCTAAAGTGCATGCGTTGTTAACTGTCAATCGCCCACACAATGTTTTCATGCTAAGTTCATTCCTTGACAAGGCCAGCTAATGTTCCTGATACATACAAGACTTTGCCACCATGAGTGCTCGGTTGAGAGACTTGATGAAAAAGAATCTTTTATATCAATGGTCATGTAGAAGCAAGCAAAGCTTAAAGAAAATTAAGCAAGCTTTTGAGAATGCTACCGAAATGGCATACTTGGATCCAAAAGTTCATACAGAGGTTGTTGATGCTTGCTCCATTGGGTTAGGTGCAATTCTTACACACTACAGTGGACACCCAAATGCTTGAAGACATTTTGTGGCATATGCAAGCAGAAGCTTGTCCCAAACTGAACGTGCTTATTCACAATCTGATCAAGTAAGTTAAGCAGGGGGGGGGAGCTCGAGGGCGCACGACGGAATGGCTGCACCTTAGTGCCGCTCCGCTTTTCGGGGACAATTATCCTTCACTTATACCGGACCGGCGGATCGCTGAACTGCGAAACGTATAAAAACATGCAGCGGAATATCGACACAATTAAAGGACAGCTTCGCTGGGGTGTAAAACCTGCCAGATCTACATAAAATCCGAGTGCCATCGACAAGAAGCTGATGGGCTGTGGCGGCACAAAATGGCGGCACCCTGTTCCACATAAAGCTCCATAGGGAGGGGTATCAGGCGAAATGCGGAACTGCGACTTTCCTATTGTAAGCAGGGCTGCATCGCCGAACATCGACTTTCTGCCAAGCGGAGAGCTGTGGGGACGGCTGACGACTGTGAGGATCATGCTGCCGGAGCGCGGACTATCTCCGAAATAAGAGGCGCGATATCCAACGGCGCATGGAGAGGGCCCGACATAACTGTGAGTTCCACCGGCTGCCGTGCCAACCCCGCTCTGTATCGGCAACAGGCACGTACTGGACTGTCACAGCGCGCCTCCGCTCATCTGCCACATAGCGCACTACACGCACCCAATTTGCTCATGTGGGATCCGGGGACGGCGGTGGACTGCCTCCCTGACACAGTGTGCATCGCGTCCTCCCCTACCTCGATCGTACTACCACATTGTGATCCTAGCTTTAGGACCCTCTGTGTTGGCAATTTAGACATTCATTGTACAGCAGTCCCCAAGTTAATGGCACGCTATTATACAGCTGACTACACCGAATACTCCGGCAGGAGCTGCGATCTTGGTAATCTGACGTACTAATTATTCAGTGACGCCATCACATCGTATCTCTCTGGTGTCCCATAGGACAGTGCTATGAACACATAACTTGCACATCATTGTAGATCCTGCACAAAGATATCAACCATACTGTATGCCTAATGAAGACCCCTGACTCTAACGAGCATTGAATATCAGCAACAACCAGCGCGCTTGCTGTACTGTCCCACTGCGCTGTCGTATACATGTAATACCTATGACAACTTGGCTCTCGCCCGCCTAATTAGCAATCTATGCTGGGATACTTACCAACTATACTGTAACCAACTATATAGGACGACTGTCAAAACCTGTTTGTGGTGTAGTCTGTAGCGCCAAGACGCCCATGGGCACACATGCGCTCTATACATTTTTAATCAAATCAAAATCAATATCAAATCAAATCAAGTCATTCCTTTATCACCATGGGCAAACCAGATAAAAATAAATCTAAACTCTCCTTTGACACGCGACGTACTCCCAGGACCATGATGACACACTCTGACACTGAATTGGACATTGACTGCGCCATCACATCCACTATGAAAGCCACCCTACAGGCCATACAACAGAGTCTGAAAGCAATAGACGGCAAGATTGACACTCTCAATCAACGGGTGGATAACATGGTGGCTAAGCTTGATAAGCACGGAGAGCGTCTGGACGATGCGGAACTCCGTATATCGGCGGTAGAAGACGAATCCAGCACCACAACACGTTAACGCCTGGAGATGGAGAAAGTGTTGGAAATCTGAAAAACAAGAATGAGGATTTGGAAGCGCGCTCATGACGGAATAACGTACGAATCACAGGCATTCCGGTGAGCGCCAATACTGGCAAAACGGAAACTTTTGTAGAAGGCATGATGTGAGACATTTTCGGTGTGGAAGCGCTATTGCCTACGTTTATAGTTGAGCGTGCCCATAGGTCGCTAGTACCGAAGCCGATCACAGGGGTGCCACCATGACCCATTATTGCCCGACTACTTAACTATAGAGACAGAGATAAGATTTTATGGCTGGCGAGGGAAAAACAGAAAATTAAATACCAGGGCAATAATATATCACTCTACCCAGATTTTACGATGGCAGTACAAACAGCACGTAAAGACTTTGCTCGTGTGAAAAAGAAACTGCGTGATATGGGCACCGAATATGCCATGCTTTGTCCAGCGAGGCTACGGGTGACATATGACGTGCGGACGAAAATCCTGACTACACCTAAAGCGGCGCACAAATTTATCAAACAAATCACCACAAAGACTAAAAGAACAGACCGCTCTTCTGCTGATCTGGATTCAAGCTGAGGTGGGGAGACAATATGGTAATGTGTATGGCGTATACTGGGACTAGCACGCATGAATTATGTTGCCTATGTATATTGTGCAAATGCATGATTTCAACATATAGTATTGCTAGATTGTAATCCAGGTATCCAACCCTAACTCCCTACACGTCCAGTACCACATTAGTTGCGATCTTACTATATGTGCACCCTGCGGACAATTGAATGTTGTAAACAAAAATGAAACAAACAGAATTGTGTTGTGAATGTGCTCCACAGTGTGCCACATCTATGTAACCACCTGATAGTATTTAGACACCGAGATACTGATCCCGAATTTCGCTACTGCAACCAGTTGTAATTAAGGTCCTCTTAGCACACACGCCACCTGATCACATTCGCCCCCGCGGATGAAGTAGTGCACACTCAGCGGTCCCCCAGTGGGTGTTCCCCGCAACTGTTGACTTAATGTTTTTTTGGTTCTATGGGATATGTCTTTGGCATGGTTGGGATGCTAAAGTGGGAGGGGGGTTTCGGGGTATGTTTGTTATGATTTGTTGCAGGCACATGCAGGTACGGTACGATGTAGTCACGTGCAGTAACACCACAAGTTTATATGTGCAACAACATATGGACTATCACACACTGGGTATGCAAAACAGGTATCATTGCATTTTGAAAAATGTCATATTCAACTCCCGCAAAAGAAAATAAAGCACCACCGTCTCAACTCAATTTTTTAACCTGGAATGTCTGGGGATTGAATAACCCCAGAAAAATTCGGCAGGTCTTTACCTACCTATATAGACATCATATTGACGTTGCCCTTTTGCAGGAAACACATCCAGCTAAGACAACCAAGTGTGGGTTAGGCAGCAGATTGGCTGAACATATTATTGCATCCTCATACTCGACAAATTCTAGGGGAGTTATAATCCTAATACGTAAAGGTGTACAATTTATTGTAAACCACACACTCACAGAGGAGTGCGGCTGCTATGTCATAGTCACCGGAGTGCTCCGTAGACAACCCATTAGGCTAGTAAATATATATGGGCCCAATATAGATGACCCGGGTTTTTTTATGACCTTTGCTCAACGTTGAGAGACTTACCTGAGACAGAAACAATGTAGGGCGGAGACTTCAACCTAGCCCTCAATGACGATCTTGATCGTTCGGGCACAACCAAGGAGCCCCATATTCGGGCTGTCCAGGTGGTGCGTGATATCTTACTAGAATTTACAATGACGGACGTATGGAGACTACGCAATCCCCACAGTGTGGCAGCTACTCACAACTCTTCCATACATAATAGCTGGTCAGGAATAGACTATTGGATAACGACCACAGTACATAGATACACACAATACAAAACTTACCAAAAACGTTATCGGACCATAACCCGATCCTGCTCTCTTTAGACATTCCCAATTATGTGCTCCCACCATACATGTGGCGTTTCAACGCTAAGGCATTACTAGACACAACCTATGATGACGCTATACGATGTGGTATCCGAGAATACTTTCAGGTAAACGAAGGCTCTGTGGAAGATGCTGGCATACTGTGGGAGGCTTTTAAAGCTACGATTCGAGGTGTATGTATTAGTACGACTGCGGGTATTTTAAAAGATAAAGGCACCCAACTTACTAACTGCGAAGATAGGCTCAAAGTCTTAGAGCAGGATTCTGCACTTACCCATGATGTCGCTTATGGGGAGATGTACGCTACGCGCAACACAGCTGAAGCGCCTGAAATACTAACACATTTGGAGGACATCGCACTTGCATGGCTTTCCGATGCCTAGTGGGAGTACCTTGCACAACCTATCACTATGAAGAAGTCACGGACGTAATCAAATCTCTACCCAATGGGAAGGCGCCTGGCCCAGATGGGTTTACGGGTGAATTTTATAAAGCATATGCAGAACTACTAGCACCCCATCTTGTGCAAATGTATGGTGATGCTTATGAAAAACAACTCCTCCCACCCACTCTTCAGGAAGCCATGATTATAGACCTCTTAAAACCGGATAAAGATCCTGAGCTGTGCGAGTCCTATCGCCCACCGTCCCTGATAAATACGGATACAAAAATTTTGGCAAAAATTATTGCCTAAAGCCTCCAACCACTCATGACCAATACTGTATTGCCGGACCAATCGGAGTTTATACCCCATCGCTCCACTGCGCACAATTTACGAACCCTCTTTGCATTATCCCACCAGTTGAACCCGGACCTCAAAGCGGGGGCAGTCCTCTTAGACTTAGGTATTTGATTAGATCGAATGGCCATATCTTTTTACAGTGCTACAAAGGATGGGCATACCCATGATACTAATGCAATGGATCAGAATATTACATACACAGCCTGTGGCACGTATCAAGGTAAATCGATGTGCCCAATATGATACACATTACACGAGGCAATTGGCAAGGGTGTCCTCTCTCACCTTTATTATTCGCCATCGCATTAGAACCACAAGCCTGCAAGATTAGACAGCATCACAAGTCCACGGCCCTGCAATTCCTACTGCGCCCTATAAATATCTCCTTATACACCGAGGATATGGTCCGAGCCCCACATAACCTTATCACCCATATTACGGGAATACATAAAATTCGGTAGACACTCCGGTCTTCAGATCAACTGGAGCAATTCCACAATTTTTCCCTTAACTGACATTACGACACCACATCCAGTGGAATTCCCATTGAAATTGCAACTAGACCCCGTTAAATACCTTGGAATATGGTATCACAAAGGCCCTACTTTGGTGATACGTACTTATTATGGCTCTGCCATCAGTAACATAGAAGAAAAAATAGAGAGATGGATTCATATGCCACTATCCCTAGCGGATAGAATAGCTCTTGTAAAAATGGTCCTCCTTCCCAAGCTCCTATATCTTATTAACAACATCCCCATTACCACGCCAAAATCAGTGTTTCAAAGATTGTCGACCTGCGTAACCCGCCTTATCTGGGCTGGAAAGCAACCACGCATTGAATTGCGTGCATTAACCTTGACCTACTCTAGAGGGGGGTTCAAAGTTCCTGACTTTCTGCTCTACTACTTATGTGTGCAAGCCCAATACGCAGAATACTGGTATCACCCTGTGCGCTACCTGCCTCACATGGCGGTAGAAGATGGGGATGCACACCCAATCCTGCTACCACATATTCTACCACACAACATGAAATTAACACTATTCGCACAACAAATTTAACCTGGCAAAAAATTGGTAAATTAGCACACAAACTGCCACTATATGCACCGGCACTGCCTCTACCACATCACCCAGCTCTATTGGTAACTCAAGAAAAAGTGACTATGACATTACTACAGCAGGTTGGGATGGATACGATGGGAGACTTATATACGGATGGTGTCTTCATAGAACCTGATGACCTCAATTACATTAGTAACCAAACTCTCCTCTTTAAATTCGCTTATCATAGATTGCGATGAGCAATTAAGGAACTATATCCGACGTTCCTCGCAGAGCCGGAAACACTGCAAGCTCTGAAAATGATCATAACCACCCCAAACAATATACATTTGGTGACTAAACTCTATGGACTTTTGCAGGCTGATATAGCAAGCACTACACAGAAAGCGCAAGACAGCTGGTCTGCAGTCATGGAGTTGCCCCTTGGCGAGGAGGAATGGGCCACTTGCTGTACATTGACAGACATGCTCACTCCAAACGGTAACTTGCGAATAATACATTATAAATATATCCATCAAACATACCATATACCAGTTAAACTAAAGAAATGTGGGCTCCACCCTGATGCACGCTGTAGGAGATGTAAAACTGCCAATGCCGGCTTCATACACTTGGCGTGGCACTGTCCACCGATTAGAGATTATTGGGAAACGGTGAGCATGGTTTTAGAAACTAAGGTACGTACGATACGTGTTTGTCTACTGGGACTCGCAACGAATTTGAGATCGATCAAGTGTAAATTCAGGGTAATAGCCTTATTACTGGCAAAAAGAAGGGTATACCTGTATTGGAATGGCACGCAATACCCCACATGTAAGCAATGGCTGCACGACATGATATATTGTAGAGACACATTACAAACTTACTAGGAGGAGCTTCCGACGGGAGTTAAACCCAGAGACTATTGGAAGCCTTTAACGATGTATCTACAAATGCACCCAATTGATGTGTAATCTGCCAAATTGACAAATGTGATGCTCTGTTTGTGTATACTAATGGAACTGTATGTTGTACACTGATATGTACATTTGACATGGTAGCGAATTGTAAGGAGAACAAGTGCCTTTGCGAGCCTTTTTGTTTAATTTGATGTAAGCTTTTTCTGTTTATCATAAAATGCAATAAAAAAAAAAGTAAGTGAAGCAGTGGTGTAGGCTTGTGAATGTTTCAATGTATACTTATATGTAAAGCTTTATACGCTTGTGATAGATCATCAAGCATTGTTGACCATCTTTGGCAATCCAAAGGCCAAGATGACTCCTCACATTGAGCATTGGGGTCTACAATTACAAGACTACAACTACACAATTGTGCACCATCCAGGGGAAGATCAATACCCTGCCAACTACTTCTCACAAGTGCATCCCAGTGCCATGGTACCCCTACCAAGGTGGCTGAAGCCTACATAAATTTCATTGTGGCATCAAGCTCACCAGCTGTCATTTCATTGCAACAAATTGTCACCGCCACAAGTCAAGATAGTGACATGTTTAAACTAAAAGACACAATTACACTTCAATCTTGGAACCAGCATACTCGACCTCTTACCAATGACAGAGAATATCAGAAGTTTAAAAATGTCAAAGTTGAACCATCAGCTACACAAGAAGTCATTATCCTGAGAGGTTCTAGAATTGTAATCACAGAGAGTCCATGACAACAGATAATTGAAGTGGCCCATTAAGAACATTGTGTAATTATTGTCACAAACAAGCTCTCTGAGACCAAGTCTGGTTTCCTCATCACACTGACAGAGTATAATGAGAATTGATGGACTCTCATCTATGCAGCTACCTTTTAATGAAAAACCACCCAACACACCTTAAACATATGCGTTGCTAAAGAATGTCTGGGAAAGAATTGCCATTGACTTCTGATGGTGATTGTTGATGAATACTCCAATTTTCCATTGATAGAAGATCTTCCAACTATGACTCAAGAAGGTTTCATAGAGATTAGACAGCATACTTGCGACATGGGGTGTTCCTGTGATCTTAAAATCGGCCCACCTTTCAACAGTTGAAAATTAAGAGGGCCCGATTCACAAAGGCAATCTGAGACAAAAGTGTAACTTTATGACTTTTGATATTAGCGGAGGTCATTTACAAGCCATAGCGTAAATCATGAACTGCATGCACCATGATGCAAAGGAGCAAACTGTCTGGGATATGATGTAGTGTCCAGCCACACCCTTTTCCCTGCCCAAACCGATTTCCATGACCTCTTCTATCATTTATCACATCACCTTTTTGTAAAAAAAATTGTATTCCAGCCCATTAATTACACTTCATCTGGCCAAAGCCGGAGACTACGACTGGAGCCGGAGATTACAGCCTGGGTGCGGATAGTACGGCCCGGGTGCTGAGATTCCAACCTGACTGCAGATTTAAAGATATAACTTGCAAATGACCTCTGTGAATGCCAAAAGTTGTACAGTTAGACTTCTGTTTCATATTGCCTTTGTGAATCGGGCCCAGAGACCTTTTCAGTCATCAAAAGAGCGCACCTCTTTGGCAACAAGCCAATAGCCTTGCAAACGTTTCATGAGTATTCTTAAGAAAGCTGTTGAGCGTGCAGTATTGGAGACGCTCAACCCTAAAATTGTCTTGAATTCTACTCTTCGGGTTCACCTTTCGACCCCTCACTCGCCCACTGGTGAAATCCCTGCCACCTTGATGTTCAGAAGAGCCATGATGACCAACTTACCTCAATGAATCAACAGACGATCAAGTACTGAGGAAGCAACCTGTACTAAAGACTTGGACCGTAAAAAAGGAAAATGAAGGTCTATGCAGACAACTGCCAACATACAAAAGGTGTTGCTTTCACTAGAGGAGAGCAAATTCTTGTCTGTCAGTCTAGACAACGAAAATGTCATTCTCTCTTTGAAGCTGAGCCATTTCATGTTCTGACCAGCAAAGGACACATGGTGACTGTCCAACGTCCTGGGAAGTCCATTACATGAGATTCCTCACATTTCCAACATGTGGCTCATTGCTAATCAGTCCCTGATGTCAATGTAGAGAGTGGGTCTGAAAGGACTATTGGAAACCCCCTAACTGCTGTTTTTTCAACATTGCCAGCACAGATAATGGACACTTCTGCTGCCCGTCCCCACTTTCTGAAGACACGATCAGAATGTATGATCAGAGCACCTTGAAGACACATCGAAGAACTATGTTTGTATATATGTTTGTAAAAAACTTCTATTTTTTAGTTCACAGAAGGGGAGATGTTGTGTTGTGTGAGTTAGCAATGAAAGAACCCTTTTGACTAATGATTAAATCCATAGAATTTTGACCTAAGTATTAGAGCATAGTGAAATGAACGCAGTTTTAGAATGTTGAGTTTGAGGATACATGCAGATGAATAAAGGCATGTAATACCAAGCTCTGTGTGTGGCATAGTCATTGGAGGGTGTCCATGCAGGCTACATCTAGCAATTTGTGATTTTCCAAGTGGTTGGACAGCCATTGGCGTAGGACCCCCTCACGGACCTTATCAACATCTGGGAGGATGGAGATTGAGCTTTGGTTGCTTGCTGACCTAGGATCAAAACTGGGCATCTTGAATAAGACTCTTTCCAGAAACTGGGAACAATGGCTGAGGAAATGGAGGCATTAAGGAGTGAAAAACGTGCTGAAACAATTGCAGAAACATAGAGTCTAGTACCTTTGCTATGCAAGTGTCCTCTGGCGACTCAATTTAACTGAGATTCAGAGCTGGTAGGTTTGGCAGTGCTGGATTGGAGAAATAACTTTTACCAAAGGTTGTACCAAGGAGGAGTCCCTCACCTGCATGTTCAAGGTGACAATGGTCAGTTATAATGCTGTCATATAGAAAACATATCTTCTTAGAAGATAGATGACAAATCAGTCACACCGTTCTTTGGATGGAGCTAGAGCACCTGCCCTCATAGCATGATTAACAAACTCTCTAAACATCCCAAACATGGCACAGAATGAGTAGGGTGTCTTCTGTATTAATTTCTGATAACAGATAGATTTGCATTGAAAAAGAAAGCTCTTATAATGTTACACTATGTAAGCCTATAAAGTTTCGGGTGGGAGTAGACAAATTGCCACTCAACTTATCCAGTTATCCAGTGTGGGAGTAGACAAATTGCCACTCAACTTATCCAGTGCATAATCTGACAAGGGTGACGGAGAAATTGAGTTTATTTCAACCATAATAGGAGAGGCAATACAAAAGACATCAATGATGCTCCCTAATAAATGGATAGGCCTCCAACCTCCTGAATAAACCTGCATTGAAGTCAAAATAAGCTTGTGTGGAATAAGAGGAAGAGTGGTATATAATTCCACCGATTAAAATCCCTTAGTGCTAAGTGCAAACATTTATGGATAGACAACCATGAACCCCCTCTCAGTTTGTTTTGAAATAAGTTGGAGGCAGATGGGGGGGGCAAACAACGAACAAAATGTAGATGACCAAGAGGCATATAAGGACAGTCTGCAAGCCAATATATCCTACAGCCCATGGGTAAGCATGGGGTCAGTGACGAGGTCCAGGTTACACTTTTTTTATTGGATTTTTATTCAGGTACAGAACACATTTGAAAAGGAGTCAAAAAATACATTAAAACTTTGGAGCAATATATTTCTCAAATCGACACATGACACAATGCCAGTTAAACTGTTGCCGTGCAATACAGTAAGTTGTGCATGCTCAGACTATCAGACATCATCTGTGCCTTTAGATAACAACAAATAATGGGACCCATTTGTCTCTTGGATGTGCGGATTCCGGCAAAAGATCATAGGTCAGTCGGAAAGACTCTGAATGGCATTCGGATTTTCCTAACCCTTTAAAAAAAAAAAATGTTAATAATGCATATATGATGATAATATACATGACAATAACAATTCATAGTCACAGGAGAGCGGAAAAGAAAAGAGAGCGAAGAAAATCACAGTTATGCATTTCTTTTTACCCCTTTTTAAGCCTACCCGAGTAAACCGTCCCTCCCACCCTACCCATCCCCTGGGAGTTGGCCTCGCTCTGTTATCTTTAGTTTGGGTTTTAAATTAATTTCCTCTTTATAGTTTACCCATTCATCTCAATCCATCCAGAAAATGGTGCCCAGATTTGTAAGCCTTTTGTTCGAGAGCGCAGTCCCCTTCTTGCATAGATAGCTCTTTCCAGATTGTAGTTTGCTAATAAACGACAAAGTTATTGCTGGAACCTGTGGGGATTTGGATCCAGCCAAGCAGATGCAAAACATAAGCGGAGGATAGCCATACCGATGAACACAAGTTCTTCTCCAGGCTTCCCCTGCATGTCCTGGACTACCCCAAGTCCTATCAAAGTCGGAGAGAGGAAGCAGTCAACTTCCAGGGCCTCCTTAAAAAAGATGGCAATCTCTTGTTTTATTTTACTAAGGGTGTCACAGGAAACAAAGATGTGACTCAGATCTGCCTGAAATAATGCACACCGGGGGCATAAGGATCCTCTCCCTGTCCCCCATTTGGCGATCCTTATAGGGGTGTAATATAGCGAGAAGCATGTTTTATACTATTGAGCTTGGAGTCGAGCCTGGATTAAAATAATCTGTACTAATTTAACTGAATGAAAGAATAGGTTTTCTGAGACTAAAGTCTCCACTTTGCATTTTAAAGCCCGATCTTCCATATCATCTATAATTAGTGAATTAAAAAGATTATAATCACCTTGAATAGATAGATCTCTGTTCTTTCTCAATTTATCTAATATATCGTTATTAGCAAAACGTATTGGACCTCCCCTTTCTTGTTTAGAAAATCTCCAATTTGCAGACATTTATAAAAATCCCTCCGATCTTACTCATACCAGTCTTTAAGATTTTTGAAAGAGGCCAGTCCTGTTGGAGAGAAAGAGGCTCTGAGCTTAGTCAGGCCTGCATCACCCCATCTTTTGATGATTGGGCCTTTAAAAATTTCAGGTAAGCTGGGGTTATTGCAAAGTGGTGTATAGTAAGTGTGGTGACCCATACTCATCAGTTTCCGAACTGACTTCATAATTCTATACCCCCTTGCAGATTTTTAAAACGAACTTTCTTGTAGTGATTGTCGTTTAAATATCGCCAGGCCCAGCCCCATGCTTCCACCCCCATTACAAGTTCAAGAGGGGTCGGTACTTCTACTTCAATGCCGGGAAATGTTGCATTTTTAACTGTTCGAGTGTCATTGATCGTTAAGTTCTCATTGCACATGATTTGTGTTTTGCTACGATTAAGGGAGTATCCTGAGAGTGCCCCGAATCTCGCCACTTCTACTTCGATTTCGAGTATAGCAGTTTCGAGGTTGGGAGTCACTAGAGCAATATTATTGGCATATGCCAAAACTTTGGTTTCCAGCCATGGGTTATGATAGGTCTAATAACCTTGTTATTTCCCAATTGGCATAAGAAGGGGTCAATATAGATTGCAAATAGCAGCAGCGAGCTTGGGCATTACTGCAGGGTACCTCTTGTTATTTTAAAAGTATCTGTAAGTGCTCCGTTTACAAAAAGTCTTGAATTAGGGCAAAAGTAAAGCATTTTGAAGGCCTATAGGAGACCTTTTCCAATTCCGACCCTCGACAAGGTCTCCCATAAGAAAAGCCAGGAGACCCTGTCAAAGGCCTTTTCTGCATCTAGAAAAATTATTTGGGAAAAAGGGGGTGGTGATGGACAGAGCTTCTGAATGATGCAGAATACTCTTACCAAGTCAAGAGATCATGGTTTTAATCCATCACTGTTTTTTAGCTCACTGCACCATCCCAGCTCAGAACCAGGCTACATGCAAATTAGTCTGTACCTGTCCCAGTGCATGATGGGAACAGGGCAAACCAAACTACCAAGCCAATTCTTATACTGGGAAGGAAACAAGCTTCCGGGGACCGGTTTCTGGCATCACAGCCTTCGTCGGCCCGGCTTGCCTGAATCCTGATGGTGCAATGAGCAAGGGACTCACGTCTGAGCACACCCTCCCACACTGAGTGTGGATAAAATCGATTTGGGAAAAAGGGGGTGGTGATGGACAGAGCTTCTGAATGATGCAGAATACTCTTACCAAGTCAAGAGATCATGGTTTTAATCCATCACCGTTTTTTAGCTCACTGCACCATCCCAGCTCAGAACCAGGCTACATGCAAATTAGTCTGTACCTGTCCCAGTGCATGATGGGAACAGGGCAAACCAAACTACCAAGCCAATTCTTATACTGGGAAGGAAACAAGCTTCCGGGGACCGGTTTCTGGCATCACAGCCTTCGTCGGCCCGGCTTGCCTGAATCCTGATGGTGCAATGAGCAAGGGACTCACGTCTGAGCATACCCTCCCACACTGAGTGTGGATAAAATCGATTTGGGAAAAAGGGGGTGGTGATGGACAGAGCTTCTGAATGATGCAGAATACTCTTACCAAGTCAAGAGATCATGGTTTTAATCCATCACCGTTTTTTAGCTCACTGCACCATCCCAGCTCAGAACCAGGCTACATGCAAATTGGTCTGTACCTGTCCCAGTGCATGATGGGAACAGGGCAAACCAAACTACCAAGCCAATTCTTATACTGGGAAGGAAACAAGCTTCCGGGGACCGGTTTCTGGCATCACAGCCTTCGTCGGCCCGGCTTGCCTGAATCCTGATGGTGCAATGAGCAAGGGACTCACGTCTGAGCATACCCTCCCACACTGAGTGTGGATAAAATCGATTTGGGAAAAAGGGGGTGGTGATGGACAGAGCTTCTGAATGATGCAGAATACTCTTACCAAGTCAAGAGATCATGGTTTTAATCCATCACCGTTTTTTAGCTCACTGCACCATCCCAGCTCAGAACCAGGCTACATGCAAATTAGTCTGTACCTGTCCCAGTGCATGATGGGAACAGGGCAAACCAAACTACCAAGCCAATTCTTATACTGGGAAGGAAACAAGCTTCCGGGGACCGGTTTCTGGCATCACAGCCTTCGTCGGCCCGGCTTGCCTGAATCCTGATGGTGCAATGAGCAAGGGACTCACGTCTGAGCATACCCTCCCACACTGAGTGTGGATAAAATCGATTTGGGAAAAAGGGGGTGGTGATGGACAGAGCTTCTGAATGATGCAGAATACTCTTACCAAGTCAAGAGATCATGGTTTTAATCCATCACCGTTTTTTAGCTCACTGCACCATCCCAGCTCAGAACCAGGCTACATGCAAATTAGTCTGTACCTGTCCCAGTGCATGATGGGAACAGGGCAAACCAAACTACCAAGCCAATTCTTATACTGGGAAGGAAACAAGCTTCCGGGGACCGGTTTCTGGCATCACAGCCTTCGTCGGCCCGGCTTGCCTGAATCCTGATGGTGCAATGAGCAAGGGACTCACGTCTGAGCATACCCTCCCACACTGAGTGTGGATAAAATCGATTTGGGAAAAAGGGGGTGGTGATGGACAGAGCTTCTGAATGATGCAGAATACTCTTACCAAGTCAAGAGATCATGGTTTTAATCCATCACCGTTTTTTAGCTCACTGCACCATCCCAGCTCAGAACCAGGCTACATGCAAATTAGTCTGTACCTGTCCCAGTGCATGATGGGAACAGGGCAAACCAAACTACCAAGCCAATTCTTATACTGGGAAGGAAACAAGCTTCCGGGGACCGGTTTCTGGCATCACAGCCTTCGTCGGCCCGGCTTGCCTGAATCCTGATGGTGCAATGAGCAAGGGACTCACGTCTGAGCATACCCTCCCACACTGAGTGTGGATAAAATCGATTTGGGAAAAAGGGGGTGGTGATGGACAGAGCTTCTGAATGATGCAGAATACTCTTACCAAGTCAAGAGATCATGGTTTTAATCCATCACCGTTTTTTAGCTCACTGCACCATCCCAGCTCAGAACCAGGCTACATGCAAATTAGTCTGTACCTGTCCCAGTGCATGATGGGAACAGGGCAAACCAAACTACCAAGCCAATTCTTATACTGGGAAGGAAACAAGCTTCCGGGGACCGGTTTCTGGCATCACAGCCTTCGTCGGCCCGGCTTGCCTGAATCCTGATGGTGCAATGAGCAAGGGACTCACGTCTGAGCATACCCTCCCACACTGAGTGTGGATAAAATCGATTTGGGAAAAAGGGGGTGGTGATGGACAGAGCTTCTGAATGATGCAGAATACTCTTACCAAGTCAAGAGATCATGGTTTTAATCCATCACCGTTTTTTAGCTCACTGCACCATCCCAGCTCAGAACCAGGCTACATGCAAATTAGTCTGTACCTGTCCCAGTGCATGATGGGAACAGGGCAAACCAAACTACCAAGCCAATTCTTATACTGGGAAGGAAACAAGCTTCCGGGGACCGGTTTCTGGCATCACAGCCTTCGTCGGCCCGGCTTGCCTGAATCCTGATGGTGCAATGAGCAAGGGACTCACGTCTGAGCATACCCTCCCACACTGAGTGTGGATAAAATCGATTTGGGAAAAAGGGGGTGGTGATGGACAGAGCTTCTGAATGATGCAGAATACTCTTACCAAGTCAAGAGATCATGGTTTTAATCCATCACCGTTTTTTAGCTCACTGCACCATCCCAGCTCAGAACCAGGCTACATGCAAATTAGTCTGTACCTGTCCCAGTGCATGATGGGAACAGGGCAAACCAAACTACCAAGCCAATTCTTATACTGGGAAGGAAACAAGCTTCCGGGGACCGGTTTCTGGCATCACAGCCTTCGTCGGCCCGGCTTGCCTGAATCCTGATGGTGCAATGAGCAAGGGACTCACGTCTGAGCATACCCTCCCACACTGAGTGTGGATAAAATCGATTTGGGAAAAAGGGGGTGGTGATGGACAGAGCTTCTGAATGATGCAGAATACTCTTACCAAGTCAAGAGATCATGGTTTTAATCCATCACCGTTTTTTAGCTCACTGCACCATCCCAGCTCAGAACCAGGCTACATGCAAATTAGTCTGTACCTGTCCCAGTGCATGATGGGAACAGGGCAAACCAAACTACCAAGCCAATTCTTATACTGGGAAGGAAACAAGCTTCCGGGGACCGGTTTCTGGCATCACAGCCTTCGTCGGCCCGGCTTGCCTGAATCCTGATGGTGCAATGAGCAAGGGACTCACGTCTGAGCATACCCTCCCACACTGAGTGTGGATAAAATCGATTTGGGAAAAAGGGGGTGGTGATGGACAGAGCTTCTGAATGATGCAGAATACTCTTACCAAGTCAAGAGATCATGGTTTTAATCCATCACCGTTTTTTAGCTCACTGCACCATCCCAGCTCAGAACCAGGCTACATGCAAATTAGTCTGTACCTGTCCCAGTGCATGATGGGAACAGGGCAAACCAAACTACCAAGCCAATTCTTATACTGGGAAGGAAACAAGCTTCCGGGGACCGGTTTCTGGCATCACAGCCTTCGTCGGCCCGGCTTGCCTGAATCCTGATGGTGCAATGAGCAAGGGACTCACGTCTGAGCATACCCTCCCACACTGAGTGTGGATAAAATCGAAAAATTATTGCCACTGAGTCCATGGAGATGTTTGCAGCATCCAGAAGTGAGATGACCCTTCTAATATGATCCGTCGTCCCCCGCCCTGGTATGAACCCATGTTGCTGGATAGAAATAACCTTGTGAATTACAGAGGCCAGATGTGGAGCAAGGATTTTAGAATAAATCTTACTGTCACTATTGAGTAATGTTATAGGGCGGTATGAGCCGGGTTCAGATGATATTTTATGTTTTTTAAGAAAGACCACAATTTCAGCCTGTGACCAGGAGTCAGGTGGTCTTCCACCCTTAAATATGTGTATGAATAGCTGTGTCATACAATCTTTCAGTTGTGGTGAAAATTTCTTATAGAAAATTGTTCTGTTGGAATCGAGTTAAGATATGGCACACCATCTCCCAGATTTCCAAATGTATCCTCGCGATATAACTCTTGGTAGTATGTATAAACCACATTTTGGATTTCCTCTGGGTCTGTGATCATCCCTCGCTCAGGATCTTTAATTTCCAGTATTATATTCTGAGTGGCTTTTTGCCTAGCTCTGGTTGCTAAGTGATGCCCAACCTGCCCGCTACACTTGTATGCTTCCTTCCACCACACTGCAAGTTTATCTGCGCCGCTTTTTGCTATTAGCTCCATAATTGCTGACTTAGCAACTATCACTTTTGCCTGTGCTTCTGCAGGGTCGCCCCCAGTCTGGAGCACTGTGATCAGTTCCTTTTCAGAAAAGAGCGTTTTTTTAATCAGAGATGCTGAAAATCTGGGGGTTTCCCCCGTATTCCTGCTTTCAACGTACCCAAATAACTTTGATTTCTGCACTCCATAAATTCTCCTAAAGAAATTGGGGGATCCACTCCCTCATATGATCACAGTATTCTTCATTGACAAGGAGAGCTTGTTCAAAACTCCATGTAATAGCACCCCCAATTTTGGGCGCTTTCCTCTTAAGCTCTACAGTTAGGGGTCTGTGATCAGCCAGCATGCGTGGGGATTTCTCAATAGAGCAGTCATGAGGAAGAGTGTGAGATACTAATACAAAATCAAATCTTCCATGTTTATTGTGTGGGTAAAAAAAATAAGTGAAACCGGGATCTGAAGGATTCTGCCAGTTCCAAAGATCCGAAAGCGCATGTTCTCGACATAACGTCTTTAATGCCCGATATATACCCAGCCAGATTCTAAGCCTATTTTCTTATCAGCAGGTGAGTTTATGTTAAAATCCCTGCAAATAATTATAGGGAGTGGCCAGGCAGCTAGTTCATTATTAATATGAAGAAACACTGCTAGGTTGTCTAAAGTACTGTCATAAATCGAGCATATGGTGAGTTAGGCTCCATTATTCTTGCAGCATTCAGTGATTACCCATCTCCCAAGCTGATCCACTGATGTACGCCTGAATTGTAGGGAAAGATTAGATGTCAGAATCACAACCCCGTGTGTCTGTGAGTTTTGTGTCGTGGTCCCCACCAATGTGTACCCGAGTGTTTCCAATAAGTGTATCTGAGCCATTTCTGTGTGGGTTTCCTGCATACAGATTACGTCAGCCTTCAATAACCAAAGTCCAGATGCAGTATTCTGCCTTTCTTTGGGATCATTGAGGCCACAGATATTGATTGTAGCTATGCGCAGTTTACTCATTTAAGATACGTAAGAGACTGGGACTAAACAAAAAAAAAACCTGTAAGATTTCTCCCCGTGGTGCAACCCCTTCCCCCCCGTAAGCCTCCCCCTTCCCCACCCCCCTCCCACCACCCATAGCTGAGGTTACCTGGCCCAGCCCGGGCCAGTATAATGGCATCTGAGCAATCATAACCCCGTTTCCCTGCCGGTCTTTCCCACCCTCACTTGAGACACCCTCAGTGAAAAAAAAATGAAGATATTCTAACTCAAGTCTTTTGGCAGTCATTAATAATGACCATGATTAATCTTTACCATCTGTTGTATGATTCTTAAGTTAGCATGCGATTATAGAAAAAGGACAGGAGAGAACGAAAGAACAAAAGAAATAAGATAATAGCTTTGCAAGAGTGAGATTTCATGAAGGTAAAGTGTTTGAGTCTATTGGTTGCTAGGTCTTATTCCCATTTCGGCCAGTGATCTCTTGTAGGTATGCCTGGGCCTGAATTTCAGAAATAAAACTGCTCGTGGTCCCCCTCAAAATAACCTTTAGCCGAGCTGGGTTCTGTAAGTATACATCGGCCCCAAGTTGTTGAAGGGGGGCAAAGAGCTGTCTAAGCCTCCATCTACGCTCGACAGTAGCATGAGCAAAATCGGGCATTGTAAAGAAAGTAAAGAAAGTGACTCCATTGAACTCCGTCTCGGCTGTTGGTCTAGCCAGATCTTGGAGAGATTGGCGAAGGAGCAAGTTTCCAAAGTATAAGAGCATTGCACGGGGGTGCTGAGGAGTAGATGAGGGACGTTTTGATGGTGTTAGCGGGAATCTATTAGCTCGCTGCATCTCTTTGTCCCAGTCCCAGGTGTTGGTGGCATTGATGAGTTTCTTCATTGTATGATTACCTAAAATCATTTACAAATACAGTACATGTTACATCATAAATAAAAACATTTAGTTGGTTTAAAAAGTCTAATACAAATTGTAAAAGCATCTGAGAGAGAAGGTAAGATACAGCATGAAAAGGGAGCGAGACTGAAAGGCATGGAAGTGCAAAACATTGGCATTTACATCATCGATTAATGCATTGTTGTGGGTACAGCTAAAAAGTGAGACAAAGTGCGGAGTGAAAGATGGGCAAACTATACAGTGATAATAGTTAATAGAGTCGTAATACTAAGGCTGCTGCCACAGTTGGAGGTGTGTGGCTCGTATTTTATATTGCTGTTATCTTCTGTTCTTGCGTTGAAGGTAGAGTCATTCCAGCTAATGCATAGAACTTCCCAATTTGTGCAAGCTTCATCAGCGCTGTAGTGGTGTAGATAAACATGAGAGCCTCCTTACATGATCTTAGTCCATTTTGGATAAACATAGTTCTTAGATACAGGCGCCTCGGGCTTAACAAGACTGGACAGCAGCAGACGACGTTCTCGGCAGATTCTGTGTGATATTAGAACAAACGGCATCCACTGCTTCCTGATGGTGTATTTTTCCAGTGTGCCCTGTAATCCTGTATTGGTAATGTAAAAATCCGGGTTCTCAATACATTTTGTAGGGCTTGCCTGCCCAGTCCTGCTTTCAGGTATGGTTGACATGGGATAGCTTCGTGCGAGTAGACAAGACCCTCTGCGCCACGACTGGATCTGAACCGTTCGAGATCCTGTTGTCTTGAAGTGAACTTTCCTTGCTTCTTTAGCAGGTTTTTTAGACCGGCCATGGTTAAATGAGTGTCCGTTAGAAGAACAGCTGGCAGACCCAGTATGTAATAGGCTGTCACGAGGTACCTTGCCCAGTCCCAGGTGTGTAGTTCTGGGAAGGCCCCCTTGAGAAGCATGATCATGAATTTCCTGGGGTTGTTCCCTTCAGCTCCTTCCGGAATGCCGGGGAACACAGAGGTTATTGCGACGTTGTCTATTCTCATGTTCCTCCATTTTCCACATTAGGTCCTTGACTACGTCCTCATGTTCATCTCCTTGTTCCTTCAAAATGACTGTATCGCTGGAGCTCTCGATTGAATTGGCTTGCCGTTTATTTATGTCCGCCAATCTTAAGGCACAACATTATAAGACTCTGGTTTATCTTTATCGCACGCCTGATAAGACTGCAAAGTGGGGAGGAGATCCAGATGGAAAGTGTTTCAGATGTAATATTTTACATGCTGATGTAGTACATATTTTTGCCACCTGTGTTAAATTATCAGAATTGCTCAGACACATAAACAGGTTCTTATCTGAGATTCTCGGTGCTTCTATACAATTGTCAATTAGTGAGATTCTGTTGGGTATTGATGCAGGTGGAGTGCGCATAGACCCCAGTAATGAAGTTAGGTTTCTGATATTTATGGCAGCAGCAGTGCTTAGGATGTGCGTTGCCTCAATGTGGTTACAAACTGATGCCCCCCCAATTGATATGTGGAGAACTCGCTTTTTGTTCACGTACAATATGGAATATAATCTGTATACTGTTAAGGGGAGGCGGAAAAAGGCATTGGGGCAGCTAATATGGGGCGCTGTCAGCGCATATATGGACATGTAAGATGATCTTAAGCATCTAGTGTACCTACTATTTATCTGTTTTCTTCTTTTTCATAATGAACGATATAATAGAAGTATTTTTGTTGTATTAGTTGTATAACCTGTCTCACAGTTTGAAATCTGCCGAACACTATTGTAATTCAAACTTTGTGAATCGATCCTGCATTGCATATTGGATTGAATGTTGGGTTATGTTTCTTCTTGTTTGAACCCGTGGTCTCTATTCAATAAAGAAATAAAAAAAAAAAAAATAATGACTGTATCCTACTCCAGATTTTTGGTCCGTACTTCAACGGAAGCCATCCTGTCTGCGGTTTCAGCACACGTTCTGCCCACCTTCCTCATGGCCCCTTGTAGTTTTTTTGCGGCTAGGCGTGATCTCCGGTTGTCTAGTTTTACCTCCTCCTGGAAACTCTTGGTTGATTGTAGCACCACTGCTGGAGCAAGATCATTCTTGGTCACTAAACCTCCATCTTCAGCGCTGCCTGTAATTGTGTGGTTGCCCCCTGAGGACCCTGTTAGGTCGGACATGGTTGTGAGGGAGAATAGTCCCATCTGAGGTCCCCAGCGTTTCCTCGGTCGTGGGTCTCACATCTCTTTCTCCAGTTTTTTCATTTTGAGTTTTTTCTGTTCGTGAGTTTTTGTAGGTAGGTCTGCATCTGAACTGCTATTCCAGTTATGCTCCTCTCTTTCACTGGAGGCGGATATGCTCAGGTCTGAAATTTCAGATTCATCAGTTAAGGAATAGAACTTCTCCAAGGTGTCAGGTGTCCTGGGCAAGGGCAAGGGGATTTATCAGTTTCTTTTCCAGGGACTTTGTTGATAGAAGAGGATTCATTGTCAGTTGCTCCTAAATTTCTTCCTGCATTTTCCTTATACTTTTGTAAGTCATCTTGGGACCCAGGGATGGAGTTTTTACTGATAGTCTCTTCGTGTTTGAGTTCCAGGCTGGGAGTTGGGGGTGATTGGAGGTCAGGGCATTTTGTTACCGCCGGAACTGCAGTAAGGGGGCAGCAACGGCGTTATCAGTGGCAGCACCAGTTTGAGCATTCTGCCCCCTTCATCTTTCTTTCTATCCTCCAGAGCCCTGTTTACTTTTCCTTCGCTTGGGCCAAAAATGTTAGTAATTAGTGGTTGACAGTTGCCAGAGTCCCTGGGGGTTTCTATCTGATTTTTCTTAGGTATATCAGATCTCTCAATGTTTTCCACGTTATCGCCTTTCTCACTCTTCTCTCCTGTCTTACCCATGCCCCCAGGTGTATCAATGCACTTTAGCCGATTTTAGGCAGTCATTGTGCTGGGCTCAGACTTTACTTTCATTACGGGGATAGAAAGCTGTATATTTTTGGCTGTAACTGTTTTCCTACCCCGTCCTGTCATCCTTACTTGTCTGTAGTCAGGTCCTTTACTACAACAATGTATCTTCCAAGCACTCCAAGTGCTCTGTCTTGGAAACCAGGGAGCAGACGGGACACCACTGTGCCGATCGTGTAGTGCGGGTGAGAGAGGAATTTCCTTCGGAGCCAGCAGGTCTCTGTAGATCGCCAAGAGTATTCTTATCAGTGGCAGCGCTGAGGGAGAATCCTGCCACAGCGCAGGAGACATCAGCGATGCTGAATCCAGGGAGCTGAAGCAGGAATTAGCGGTGGGTGAGGTTGCTTACACTCTTCCCCTGTTCCAGGTTGCTCGGGTCGACTCATGATAGTAATCATGACTTGCACATATTGAGATTGATCCATTTGACAATTCCTTTTGATGCACTTGATGCGATTTTCGAGGGCATACCGGCATACGGCTTTTGGGGATCTGACTGGCGGAGCATCGCGGATGAGATGTTACTCAGACACCATCTCGCCTTGGCGGAACGGTCTTTCCAACTCGGTTCCGGACGGCATTTGGATACTTCGGGTCGGTCAGAGCCAAATCGTACAGGTCTATGGACCGCGTTTCCGAACGACGTTTTACCCTGTTGGTTCCGAAACGATCTGCAAGACATGAAATGACTGTTGGAAACTGACTTTGGGGGTCCATAGCTGGCCCCCCTTCACCCGGAGGCCTCCGGTTGGGGCCCATGGGGGTACACATGGGACCCCTCTTTCCAAACATGCACAGTGTGGCAGGCACCATGGGGTGCATGCGACATGGTGCAAGGTTTACTGCAACCACCCCATTTTTCAATGGGAGCCTGTGTTGTCATTGGGAACACAGGCTCTCATTGAAGTGAATGGGAGTCTGACGGATGGTGTTCGGCAACATCGTAATCAATCAGACTCACCGAACCCGAGTTGGCCAGAACCGATTCCAACACAGAGTCGTCGGAATGCTTTCCGACCGACATCGTAATGAGTCCCTAAGTGAGTTTGCGTAGCCATTGTTTCTTGGTAGAAACTTCCTTGTCCCCAGTGTTGTGCCACCAATTGCTTCACAGCCAACAGAGCAAGGCTACAAATCCACGGTCAGCATAAAGGATAATTTGCACCCAACTCAACAGTTTAATGAGCAGGTTGTTTTGGATTGAGAACCCAATAATTTCTTATAAGGAATACACACTCTGTATTCAAAAGCTCTCCTCCCTTTAATATTTCTCCAATTTTAAATCATCTTTCAGTTCCAACTTCTACATCATAATTAGGGTATAGCATAATCTGTGAATATAACTGCAGTGTATTAGGCATTGTCTACTGCTGGGCAGATGCTCAGAAGTCTGTGCACAACAATATTTCCACATCTCATCTGTGAGAAAACAGGCTTTTTGCAGGTCCATCTCCCCACTTTTTCCCCCATTTGGACTACTAGCTGCTGGTTTTCAGACTCTGTGAGTGCACTGAAACCTGCTTACCAAATCTCTGTGCTAATGTCCTAACCCCTTATAAAATAAATGTTGAATAGTTACCCCAAATCGGCATAAGATTTCTTACTTATAAGTCCCTATTATATGGTACCAAGGATACCCACTGCATGTAAGTCAGAGTATGTCCCCAGGGCCTCAACACTGGTTGTGCCACCCTGTGTATGACAAAATGCAGAATGGCTCCCAGCACAGCACTGCAGCCTAGAAGAGCAGTTTCAAACTGTTAGCTCTACTTTGCCATTTAAACTATTGGCAAAGGTCCCACTTACCTTAACAATATGAGTCTCCCCTAAAAAAGGCACATGCATTCCTAAGGCAACGTGCTGCATATTATTAATCAAAGCACATACTTTTAATATCTCCTAACAGCAAAACTTTGAAATTTTTATTTTTTGCTGTGGAAAATGTAGTTTACCCATTGGCTAACACAGAGTTACCAGCTGACCTCTCAGTTCGGCTAACTTCTGAATGGGACTCCTGAAGTGGGTACTTCAAGGTATCAAATTAATTTGGGCATTAAACCCAACTTAATGCCCAAGTGGAATTTAATGTCACTTTTAAGGAAGAGCAAATTTAGAAAGTTGTCGCTCTCTTGCCCAGTTTGTTCAGTGACCTCCCACATTTGCTGGCCACTAGACAGCGTTCTGCCCCCATGGGGAGCAGTGTGAATGATTCCCAGACTCAGGAATAGTAAATAGAAGCCTGCTACAGCAATAGGTGCTACCTCCACTGCAGGAGGTTTTTCAGTGTGTTGCCCCAGATGGTGAGCTTCAAAGGTGAAGCCTCCTTTGGTGGGCAAATGGCGATCACATTCCTGAAGGTTTGACCCTTTGTTAAGGTAGACAGGCTGGTGGTAGGAACAGAGAGGGGAAACCAGTGCCCCAACCAGTTTTTCGTGGGCGTATAGCCCACTGGTAGCCACACCTCTAGGGTCAACTATGAAGTTCCTAACATCCGAGGAAGGGTCCAGATGTCTAGGGAGAGCAGGTGGAGTAATGCACTCTAGGATTGCTAGATGCCACTCCTGGCTGGAGGTCATCACAGGACTTGACAGGACTTTAATCAGACATGTCAAGTCTTGATTCAGACGAGTCCACTCAGCAGTTGCTCACAAATAGTGCATATCTCATAACTCATGGGAGTAGTGTCCCAAATCACCTCTTACCATGTAAAGCAATTGTTGGATGATCCAGCCCCTCAATATCATTGATAACAGAAGTCTGAGTATGAAACCATTTATTTGCAGAAGCTCAGGGATGCTGAAGTGGAAAATGTCAGAGGTATCAGGAGACACAACAACAATTTCATAAACACGATGATACACAATCAGTCAGTCATATTGAAGTCCAGTATTCAGAACTGACAATGTGTAAACTATGCCTGTGGACCTGGATGGAGAGACCACTATTCAGACCACTTGTGGTCAGTAAGCCAGTCAATAACACATGTCATGGTGACCTAAACCATGTCACATCAAACACAAGAGCCCTACATCAATCAGACTTATGAGGCACAAGCAAAACCTATCAAACAAGGCTGATAAATAAATGTAAAATGGCAAAACATAGTCAGGATACCTCATTGTAATAGTCCTGACCAGTCAAAATGAAATGGGTCAAGTTCACATTCCAGGCAAGACAAGATTACACAGTGTAGTGGCTGGCAGAAAGCAAGGCCAAGAACAGCACTTCCACATGTTTCTAGGGGCAGAGCTAATTACCATGAGTAGCCATTGTCCACATTACAAAACATGTAATTGGTGAAGATTCTTCTAAACTGCAATAACATAGGAAACGTATGAGCTCGTTTAGATATTTTGAGGCAGTATGTCTCAAAACATTTAAACCAATCTAGGAAGCCAGGAAATATTTAAGGCACCACAAGAAAGGACCTGGCACTGAATCAATTACATAATTTGATATCAGAGATGAGCACGCAAAATCAGATGAGCAGACCTAACCCAAGTACCCAAGTGTCAGAGATATAAGACCACACATGCACACAGTCCTGACTAAGGATGAAGACTGCTACAGACACCATGGAAGGAACAATGCACACTGGTCTATTGCTGACATCAGAATGCATACAGATGCAGAAATGCAAAAATATGCAAACTTGCATAAAACCAAGCTAGTGAAAATGCCTGGCCATATCTGCTAGCCCTTTCCCTGTCATGACCATTACTACTTAAGGAACTGGAAAGAGAATAGGGATATTTCGACATGAAGGAAACAACTGGAGCAGTGTAATTTTTGCTTCACCCTTTCATGTTTACTAGGCCACATATATGTTTACATGTGGATACATCTATTTGTGTGATGTAACATTATTAAAGTAATGTAGCGCACTTGAACAGATTCAGAAAGTGCAAATACTGTGTAATCCCAACATGTATATGAGTGTGCATATTAACGCTTTCCCTTATAGTACCAACAAATTGCAGTTCTCACATACATCTGTATTTGTGTAGTTTCAATAATATTGTCAATTCTTATATAGCTGTATATTCATTTAAATATTACTGTCAATTTATTTTATAACTGAACATTTATCAATTTGAATAGTGCTTTACATCTATATTGTAACTGTATATGTATCTGTAATCATGCATTTAGATGTGTACTGACATGCTAGCTGCACTAAGTTGTTTAAAGGTCTTGAGCACTGGGATTTAATACAATTTTAATATTAACAGGAGTGTTTGCTTTGGAGACAATGTTTTTCTTTCTGCTGCAGATGCAGTTGCATGTGCTCATGGTTAAAGAAAGGCACATTGTGTGAAAGAGATAGTGAGGCTCAAAAGGAGTATCTTTTGGTAATTTTTGTGAACGAAGAAAGGATTACTGTCCAAGCAGAATAGAAAGACAGGAAGAATCCAGAGATGTTCTAATGTTTGGATCGATGGAAAGAAATCTCAGGTGTAGTTGCCAAGTTCTGTTGTTTGAAGATGGAAAATAATGAGACGTGCAATGGGATTCTTAAAGGTGCTGTTATAGGTATAATTTAAGATCATATTTTAGTTTTATTCAGATTCCCTTTAGACCCTGATAAGTACAGACCTGTTTGCGACATATCTGATTGGTGGCTTTTTGCTATACATTTTCTTTCTCTTTAGCAAACTTCTACAGAGGTTCTACTATGCTGACACCGTTCTCTGCTTTCCTGACTTAATAGAGTTTTCCTGATTTTAGAATGAGGTTTAGTAGATCTTTTTAGACAACCTCATGTGTAGGCAGCATGACCGGGACTTTCAATCTACTCATCAGACTTTGTTTTTCATTCTCTGTATAGCAGCAAAAGAATTAATCATTTACTTTCTGTCATTGAGAATGAATTTTGTATGTTGTGTCGGATATTTCTCAGTGATTCTATATTTGTATTCTATGTTTCTGCACTTCCTTTATATGAGCTTGGCTTTGAATTTGTAATAAATCCTTACTTAATCCTAATAATCGAAACTGAGCTTCTGGGTTACACTGCAATTGGTATATTGTTGTTGATCCTAACTCCTTTTATTCCTCAGGCACCTATAATCTTCCATTGCAAGGTACAAGGGAAAAGGAGCCCACATCCTATGCATTGCGAGATGGTAGCAGAGGATTGGTAGTTTCTGAGATAGGGCGTCAGGGACTTTTAAAAGAGAATAGTTAAAATCCTAGTCCCAGTCCCATTTCCAGAGCCCATCGGCGGATCGGTGGAGTTCCACTGGTATGTGGCAGAGTGGTAACAATAGGGGAGTGAGTATTGATAGGGTTGCACATGAACGGCTTATGTTTAGCTTACAGTATTATGACAGTTGTGTGATGTTTGGTGGAGGCATTTTGAATGCTGTTTGAATGGGGTGTTTCATGTGAAGAAGTTGACGTTGTTAATGGGTCCGATGTGACCTAAGATCCTGGGTTGATATAATACTATACTATAAGATAAATATACTGAGGGTTTGCCTGTGAGAATAGGTAATATTGAGGATAATCATCAGTTTGTGATTTATGATTCAAGCCCTGTGAGTTTGTTAGGGCGTGACTTGTTGTGCAAGCTGAATTGCACCAATTATTGCACACCAAGAGGTATAGAGTTTCAGACCCACGATCATGATGGAGCTTGTAAAATGGTTAATCAAAATCTGGTTTTTGCACTGTACCCTGTGGTGACAAGTGAATAATTAGCCTTGAATCTTAGAGGTACTGTGAGATACGAGGTTATACAGATAAAACCAAATGCAGACTATCCAAGATCACCACAGTATAATTTGACCCCTGAAACAATTGCCGGAATAACTCTAGTAATTGAGACAATGATTAAAAAAGGTATTTTGAAAGAAATTATCAGGAGTTCATGTAACTCACCCAATATGGGCCTGCCAGGTGGTAAGGAAACCAGCTATGATATTGTTTCAAATTCCATGTGAGGCTGAGTGGTTATTTGTCATCGATTTGTGTCACGCTTTCTTCTCCATACCGTTGCATGAATACAGATATTTTCTCTTTGCATCTAGGCTCAGAAGTTGCATTTTGGCATGGTGCCGAGTCCCACAAGGGTATACGGAGAGTCTCTCAATTTTCAATCGAATCCTTAAAAAGATTTTGGAGCCTTTGGTTATGCCCTGTAATTCTGTCCTGGTACAGTATATATTGATAACCTGCTAGCTGCGTCAAATACTCAGGAAACAGACTCTATTGCATTGTTGAACCACTTGACTGAGAACAGACATAAAATGTTTCGGAGTAAGTTGCAGTTCTGTTTGAAAGAAGTCTTGTTTCTTGGTCATCATATTGAGAAAGGAGTCAGAAAGCTGATGCAGAAGAGAATCTCAGCGATTTTGCAAATAAAACCGCAAGCTACAAAGAAAGAGGTCAGGATGTTTTTGGGAATGGTGGACTACTGTCGCCAGTGGATACCTAACTTTTCTCTAGTGCCAAAGACTTTGCAGAGGCTGACACACAAGGATGTGTCAGATATGGTGCCTTGGGATAATAATTGTTTGCTTGCCTTCCTAGAGTTGAGAGAAAGTCTCTGCAGCACCTTGGTAATAGGAATGCCTGATTACAATAAAGCGTTTTTGCTGTTTTGCAGTGAGAGGGTTGGCTGTGCTCTGTCAGTGCTTACACAAATACATGGAAGTGCCCATAGAACAGTGGCTTGCTTTTCAGCTACCTTAGATCCAGTAGCAGAGGATTTACCCGGATGCCATAAATGTGTGGCAGCCATGGGTATCAGCATAGAGAGGTGTGAAGGCATTGTCATAGGTCCTTCTTTAATGGTGTATGTGCCTAATGCCGTGGAAATATTGTTAACTTGTACTCATACACAGCATTTGACAAACAGTGGCTTAATCCAGTATGCCGGTATGAGCAGATCAAATTGGCGGCTGTAAATATTTCTCGGAAAAGATGTTCTGTTTTGAATCCTGCCACCTTGTTGCTTCTTCCAGAAACTGATGATGAGAATAAAGCTGAGAATGACAGTCGCTATGTCACTGAATTGTGCACCAAGACCAGACATAGAAAATGAGCCACTACCTGAATCTAACTTTGCATTTTTGTGTAAAGCTTGTGTTTGTGAGACCATGAAGGAGGTTTATGAGCTGCTTTTGGGATCTGTACAGTTTGAGGAGTGGTAGAACCTTCATGGCTCCAGTGAGTGTTTTCAGAAAAGGTGGCTGAATAGATTGCTCTTACTAGTGCATGCTGTGTTTCAAACCAGCAGAGCGAGACCATTTTCACTGATAGTCAGTAATACTTTGGTGTTGTTTATGATTTCGGACAGTTATGGTCCTTGAGGGGGATTATGATCTCGGCCATTCAAAAAGGGAGCACGTTAGAAAACTCCTTGAAGCATTGCAGATGCGTGCACAAATTGCTATTCTTAAGTGTGCAGCACATTGTAAGGGGGTGATAATGTGACCGTTGGCAACAGATATGTCAACAAAGTTGCCAGATACTGTGCTTTCAATTATTGTACTTTTAATGGAGAGTATACAAATGAGGAGAATTGTGGAGAAGTGTGGAACAATGGTTAGAGTGGCAGACCTCGATGCAGAGCACTGGTCCGGGACCAGGGTTCAATTCCTGCCACGGCAGGGTCTCGGGCTATAAATTCCTTGGACCGGATATTCTCGCCTCAGTGCCTGTTCTAATCATGGGTCCCATGCTGCAACTCTGGGCAATAGCTTGCTTAATCTCCACAATGGCCCCAACAGCGCTGGGATGCCTGGCCTCACCATGGGGTTGCCCAGGAGTGGACACTTCACACGGAAAGCCAGGAAGGGTTCCTTCAGCGGTATGAGTACAGCGCTGAGATACCCGTAGTGGTTATCGACGCTATATAAATACATATACATACATGAGGGACAGATGAGAAAAAGATACAACTACATCTGATACTTGGGAGGAAGTAAAGAGGTTGCAGGAAGAAGTGTCCAAGGCAGAACAGCAGAGTTCGGTCAAAGCAGGTTGTGTTAAAAGAAATGAAGATGAGATTTGGGTTTCAGCAGACGAAAGACCTGTGCTGCCTAACAGTCTTTTACCCCAATGGCCAGGCATTATCATGGTCATGCTCATGAGGGAAGGGATGGAATGGTCCGGTTGTTTAGGCAGACTTTGTGCAATCCAAGTTTAGGTTGATTGCTGAAGCACTGTGCCACAGATGTGTCATGTGTCACCAGAATATTGTGGGAAAGGGAACTGCAGTAACACCAAGTCACTTAGGGAGGTCTGGTAGTCCTTTCAATAGGATGCAGTTGAATTTTATTGAGATGCATGTGTGCAATGGATTGTGGTACATGTTTGTTGTTGTGTGGAACTTTTCACGATGGGTTGAGGCATACCCCACAAGGAGGAATGACAGTCTCACAATAGCAAAGATTTTTGTTGAACGAGTTACTACCCAGATTTGGCCTCCTAACTTTTTTGTAATCTGACCGATGCATGCACTTCCATAATGAAATCCTGAGGATGTCGTGTGGTGCTGTACAAGGGGAACATAGACTGCATTGTAGTTGCAGACCTAAGGATTCGGATCTGGTGAAGCAGGTCAATGGGACTTTGAACTCCAGACTTGCAAAAGTGTGTGCTTCTTTGAAGTGGCCTGATGCTTTGCCGATTGTGTTGATGAACCTGAGATCATCATGGGCAGAGCAATCAGATTGCCATCAGTTCCTGCAAACGCACTTGTGAACATTACTTTTTTTTTTTTTTTTTTGTCCTCATTCACCTCAGTAAAAGAGAAAGATGTCCATTTTTTCTGCCCTTATCGTTTGTTTTGGTTACTGGCCTCTTAACGGGCATACTCCAATAAACACCGACCTTTCTGCGGCTGTATCTCATACCCGGTATTATACCGGTACTGCAAGAAAACAAACGTTACCGGCCCTAAAGCAGTGCAGGAGTGTTAGCCGGTGTAATCATTGGACGTGAAATCATACTAATATCGTAAAATATAGCCTCAACCAATACTTCATTCACCCTCCAACCAGACAGTTAATAGATTCCAGAAGGCCTTCTTTTTTGACATTTTCCCAGAGAGATCCATTCGAGACATATATGTTAGGGATTCCAACCAATCCGAATGCTGTGGGTTTATATTGCTTACCCATTTACGACAGATTTCCCTTCTGGCCAATAATACAGCATAAAACAGCAGATCTCTAGAAGTACCTGTTATCTCATCATCCACTCCAAAAATAACCAGAGAGAGGCTTACCTTTATTGGCCGACCCAAAATGCCTGTCATGGTTGTTTCTACTTTGTTCCAGAACTCTCTAATTTCTGGACATAAGAGGAACATATGGACATCGGCTGCCTTTTCCAACCCACATTTAGCACAACTGGATTGGGTTCCTTTCCCCATCTTGGAAAGTTTCTCTGGTGATATATAAGCCCTATGAAGTGAAAAGAGATGGTTTCTTCTTAAAAAGGCGGGTTTAACTGTGTTATAAAGAGTGCGCATAGATACTTGCCAAATATTCTGTAACTGGTTGCCAGGCAAGTATTTTCCCCACAGCTTCTCCGCCAAAGTGAATTCTCCATCCATGCTGTCTTGAAGGTGCCAGTACCAAAGAGATATTTCTTTACTTCCCGGTGGCTTACTTATCAGTTGATCTTCCAGGGTGTAATTAGTACCCAATGTCGATGTCTTGCTTTGCGCCCAACATTTTAATTGTAGATACTTAAATTTTGAGAGGGAGCCCATCATCAATCCATTTAAGTCATACCAAGATAATAATTGTCCATCTCTAAACAGGTCCCCCCAGATGTTTAATTTGGCTTCTCTGATTGATAGTGCCAATTTATCATTAAGACACTCAGGGGTCCCTGGGGAATCCCAGATCGGGGCAAAATAAGAATAATAGTCCATTTTCAACGAGCGTCGTATATGATACCACATTGATGCCATTGAGTGCAGTACCTTCAATTTAACTTTTTTGAAGAATTTAGGATCTCCAAATTTAAAAAGAAAGTCATCAGGTTTAATTTTTTGCTCTTTTAGCATAGCTGTAAACATTGAACCTATTACAGATCTATCGGAGGTCTTCAGCAGCACTCTGGAGTTTTTTAATTGGAAGGCCCACGCATATAGTTGAATGTCGGGTAAAGTTAAACCCCCCTTCTCCCTTCTTCTACGTAGCTTCTTCCAAGAAATCCTAATCCCTTTATTAGCCCAAATAAAGGAGTTAATTGCTTGCTGGATACTGTGTATAGTAGCATTGTTAAAATGTAACGGTAATGAGTTAAATATGAAAGTAATTTTTGGCAGGATACACATTTTTACCAGGTTGACTCTCCCTAAAATAGTTAATGGGAGATATATCCAGTTTTTCATTAATTGTGCAATCTCTTTGGACACTCTTCTTAAGTTTGTTTCAGCAATTTGATTAATATCCTGGACTATTCTAAGACCAAGATACCGTATCTCCTTTTTAACTAATGGATTAGAGCTAACCTGGTTCCATATCATAGCTTCGGTCTTAAGTTCGTTTACAGAGTACCCCGATATTGTTCCAAAGTCTGTCGCTATACGCATAATAATAGGCAGGGCGGCGTCGAAATTAGATGAGTATATCATGAGGTCATCAGCATAAAGGGCGACTTTTTTAACCCAATTACCCTGACAAAATGGTGGAATGTCGGCTGAATGTCTAATTCTAAAGGCCAAGGGTTCCATATATAAATTAAATAGCAGAGGAGAGAGGGGGCATCCCTGTCTTGTACCTCTGAAGATCTTGAAGGCAGAAGATAATCTGCCGTTAACTAATACTCTTGCCATCGGATCTTTATATATGTGTTTTATAGCCTGACAGAAATTATCACCCAGATTATAACTTTTTAATACAGAGAACAGGTAAGACCATCGAACCTTATCGAATGCCTTAGAGGCATCCAAAGTTGTTATAGCTAACGGTGTATTAAGGCAAGTTGCAAAATCGATAGCCCCAACAAGCTCATAAGAAAGCTCGTGTAGATATCTTCCTTTCACAAAACCTCTCTGGTCTTCATGGATGATATATCCTGCAATTTTGGCTAGTCTGTCAGCTAACATTTTAGTAAAAAGTTTATAATCTGAATTTAAGAGTGATATCGGCCTATAAGACTCACAAAATACAGGGTTTTTACCCGGTTTCAAAATAAGGGTAATCGTCGCCTCATTCCATGATTTTGGTAATTGTGTTCCTTGTTCTAGTATCTCATTTATCACTAATGTTAGGAGTGGGGATATCTCGTCGACTAAGATCTTATACAACTCTGTTGGAATGCCATCTGGCCCTGCCGCCTTGCCTCCTTTACTGGAATGAATTACTTTAATTACTTCTTCCTTATTAACTACTTGATTTAAAATATTCTGTTGACTAATATCTATAGGACTAATAGATTCCTTGAGCCAATCCTCTACCTCAGTTCCTACCAGATCCTCCTTTTCTTCTGTGTATAGATCACTAAAGAAGTCTTTAAAAGTCTCTCTTATCTCCGTTTCCCTGTTAAGTATGGCTCCAGACCGTTCTTCTTTGATCTCCTTAATCCTATTCCTGCTCCGATCTGACTTGACTTTCCAAGCTAAAAGTTTTCCCGCCCCCTCACCATACTCAAAGTGTGCCAACTTACTGGTCTCCCACCTTTTTTTAACTCTTAACTGGAGAATCTCTAATAGTTGATTTTTCTTAGATAGTAGCTGCTTCCCCAGCTCCTCTTGTTCTTCTAATTCAGATCCACTAATGTGTAGCTCTATGTTTTTCATCTCTTCCTCTAGTTGCGATATTTCACTTCTGTATTTTTTATTTGTATGGATCAGTATACTAGAGATTTTACCCCTTAAAAAGGCCTTTAGACTATCCCACACTATTCCATTTGAAGCCGAGCCTATATTAATCTCTATGAATTCTCTTACGTCAGCTTTGAGCTTTTCCATTACTTCGGTATCCATTAATATAGTTCTATCCAATGTCCATCTAATCTCTTCACGCTCACTGCTATTTTTTAGAGTTAAAAATACTGCCGAGTGGTCTGATAAATGAGCCGCCTTATAATTGATGTCTAAGATATCTTCTCTGAGACCCCAATCCACAAGAAAGTAGTCAATCCTTGACCTACTGCCATATTTTTTATTATGAAATGATATTCCCTGTTGAAACCCTGCTCTTTCTCTCCAAAGATCACATATTGTGTGTTGAGTCATCAAATTTTTTAATAATGTACGTGAATTTGGGGTTGGAATGGTTCTAGTTTTACTTGATTTATCCAGTTTTAAATCTAGCACCACATTGAAATCCCCTCCCATAATGATCGGACCACTAAAATCTAAGAGGTTAGAGAATAGGTTCGTCAAAGGTTCACAATCATCATAATTTGGTCCATAATAGCCTACTAGCGTCAATGATCTGTCGTCGATTTTAGCTTCTGCAATAATCCATCTACCCCCTTTATCTGTTTTTGTACGTGTTACCCAGACTTTTGCCTGTTTTTTTACTATTATGGCCACCCCCCTGGTATTCCCGCTTTGATCCGTGCAAAAAACTTGTTGTACCCATCTTAATTTTCCAAAGATGTCTAAACACTCTTTTTTCAATAGATGCGTTTCTTGTAGGATCAATATTTGTGCGGGGGAGTCTTTTAGATATTGGAGTAGCTTAGCCCTTCGATCCTTCACCCGTAACCCATTTATATTCCAGGATAATATCTGTATGGACATATCTTTGATAATTTAATGCTAAATATAAGCACTAATACTGAGGTGTCTGAGGATTTTATTTTTATATTTTTACCCATATGCTCCCCACCCTGTAACCCCATTCCCTCCCCCACCCTCCCCTGGAGAACCCACCCCTGCTTCTTCCTCTTGGACATGATGTTGGTCCAAGTTAGATTTTGCTCCATTGGCCTCCCAGTCTCGCCAAGTCTCATTAAATCTCATTAAGTGTATGAAAATGCCTAAATTTTAGCAAAGGGAGAGAAAGAAAGAAAGAAGAGGAAATCGCCTCCTATATGTGTACCTATAGTGTATAGTGTATATTCAATATAAATGCCTAAAGAACCCACCTCTTCTTTCTTCCTCCCTTCTCCTCACTTCTCAGTTTCCTCCCTTACTCCCTCCGTCTCCATTCCCCCCCTTAATACTTCCTAACAAGTCCTCAGCCTCTCTTATGCTCCTAACCATATACATTTTGTTATTAAACATAACTCGTAGAGAGGCTGGGAATTTGAGCTGTACAGTTGCCCCCACTTTTTTAAAGTCATCCATGCACCTCCCAAGTTCCCATTGTCTATCTAGTGTGGCTCGTGCTAAATCCGATCGGATTTCAAAAGAAAAATCGGGACCCCTTAGGGTTTTGAGTTTTAGCGCGGCTATCAATATGTTTTCCTTAAGAGCATACGTATGGAAGTTTATCAAGATCTTCCTTGCCTTTGTTCTCCCCGGGGCTCTTTTAAAGGGGTCCCTATGTATTCTTTGAATGTCTTTGGCAATCTCCATCTCGCTCTCCTCCACCTCAACCGCTGCTTTTATGAGAGCGACTACATAAGTTTTTAGGTCCTCCCTCTCCTTTCCTTCTGGAACGTTAAGTAACCTCAGATTGTTTTTTCTTGAGTTATTCTCCAACTGTTCAACCTTCTCCAAAAGCCCCTGTTCCTCTTTACGCAATGCTTGGAGTTCTATTTTATTGTTGACGAGGTCCTTTTTTAACTCTTCTTCTGTGCTCTCCAGGATCTCGGTCCTGTCTGCTAATGTATCTAGTTTTTTCTCCAGAGATTCACAAAACCCGCGAATCTCACGCTGGTTTGCCTCTGACTTTGCAAATCCGCTCCTTATTTCCACCGATAAGCTCCCCATCATTGTCTCTAGCGGGTTAACCAGAGGCATGCATGGCTGAGTAACCGAATCTCTACTGCTAGAAGCTGTGTTGATCGCTGAATCTATGTCTGAGCTTGTAATGTGCACAATGTTGGTATCTTGCCCGTTTTCAACATTAACAATAACATGACCCCCATCGCTTATATTCGGGCTGTCAATAGCGTTAATCACCTCATGAGGAAGTTCGGTTATATCCGCGTTTGTAAGATCCTTATTTACAACACCCTCCTTGGGGCTCCCCTGTCCTGAATTAATACCATTCTCCACACCACTCTTCATAACAACGGGAGTAGAATTAGTAGCCATGCTAACTCTAGTCACTACAGTTGTACTAGACCTTAATTTTAAATCTACTGATGTAGGTTGTGAAGGTCTTTTTAGGGCAAGTACTGAAGGCTGGACTTTGAAAAAAGAGCGTAAAGATGGTGTGATCTTAATTTTTGGCTCTATATAATCTCCTCTCTTCTGTAGTTTTTTGCCCTTCTTTTTAGTGTCTTGCTTTGTACTACCCTTGGGTAGCCCCTTCTGAGAGTATTCAGAAGTCGCAGTAGTAAGGTTCGAGGAGGCTAAATCACACTCTAAGATCTGCCTGCCTCTTTTCTCCGTACGCTCACTTTGACTACTTTGATCCTCCTCTCCTCCCTCTGCTAAGGGGCCCTTTCTGGCATTGTTGCAAAACACTCCCTCCTCATTAGGTCGCCTACCTTCCGCATTCTGTAATTTTTCCACCTTGGTGCAGGAGATGGCCGATAATTGCCTCGAGGAAGCTCCAACTCCCAAACAATTCAGATGTGTGACCACAGGGTATGTGCTGACGCTGCCACTGCTGGTCCCGGGATAGCCTCGCGCTGCTGCCCTGCGGCTCTTCCTGAGCTCCAGGGCGGCTGAAAAACAACGCGGACCGCTGTCCGTATTCCGGAGGATACCGGGCGATTCAGGGCTCAAGGAACTCAGGTAATACCCCCGTTCAAGGCGCATAGGAGCGGAAGGGTATACAAATATACGATAATAAATAAGTTTTTCAGGCACAATGCTTGGCTCGGCTCGACCGGGAGCTTCAGGAGCTACGACCTACGTGCTTACGTGGCCGCCATGTTCTCCCTCTTGTGAACATTACTGATGATCTGGCACTTTATTACTGCAAAGGACTGGCTGATGTGGTGGGCTCTGTGTCTCATCAGCTTGAAGCTGCTACAGTCCCATCTCACCAGAAGAAGTGCCATGACCTCAGCCTTGGTGACTGGGTCCTAGTGAAAAACACATCCAAAAGAGTTGTCTGAAGCCTTACTGGAATGGCTCTGTCACCACAACAGCTGAGAAGTGCGGATGTCTCCCCAACTGGGTGCATGATGAAGGACTGGGCCGTCTAGGGCCACATGGGTACTTATGACCCCCTGCTATGCCTTCCCAAATGAAGAGTCGATCACACAGTAGATAATGAAAACGTACATATTTATTGGTATTCTTTGCAGAGGAGCCCAGTCAGGCCATCACCATAAGATGTTTGATGAGGGGACTGACTCCCCAACATTCGCTAATAGAAGATAAACCCTTCAGGAGACTTGGCCACGCCTCTGGTGGAAAAGTACTGATCTGAGTCGGACACGAACAAAGGAGGTACAGAGAGGTGAGCTAACACCTGCTAGATGGGCATGCTATTAGTGGCCCAAGGCTACTGTGCCGAGTCTCAGCGTCTCCTAACGTGGGAGCAGAGCTACATGTGTACAATGGAATGCGAAGCAAAATAATTGTCTTGTTAGCAAGTCGAGCTGCAGCCTTGGACAGAGTAAAAAAATATAACTAAATACATTATTCTGCTGAGACAAGCTTTTCTGCATTCTAAGGCCTAGCACGGGTTCAGTGGAGACAGTCTAATAAGGATTATGAAATACAAAATGGAGTCACACTGGCTAACGAAAGCTTGCATGCTATCGGGGTAACTCAAAAGGTTGCATAATATGAGCATAATTACATGTACTTAAGTCACACATTGCTAACCTAATACAACGTGCTGTATGCGGTAGGAGAACAGGGAATTTCAAACATTAGATCTCCCCCCGCTGCCTCTGTCAGGATTCATGCCCGTTAGTGCCTTCCTAATACTCAACGTTATACTGTAGAACTACCTCTCCCAGAATGCTGTGGGTGAGAGGGGCAGAGTATGCTATAAAACGTCAAGATGCACGCTGGCCAGCGTGCATAATTCTTCTGTTTCCTGGAACTCGTCTCGGCTGAGCGGGTTCACCTGCACTTGGAAACCCTCCTGCTATCCTCGAAAAAAATCTTATTAAGTAATCCTTGATGTGTGGCCCTTGCCTTCAGCGTCTTGATATGACGCCCCTTGCTTTTTGGATCCTCTACCCCTTCCTATGAGGTGCTGGCGGCGAGTAACATTCCCCCCACTGCTTTTCTGCCGCAGTACCTCAGTCCCACACATTTCCCTTTGTTTTTGAGTTTTCAAGCAAATCCACTGTAAGAAGTCATTACCGTTTAGACTCTTTTTTGGCCAGTGAGGAATTGTCGCTTCCAGGTAGGAAGTTTGCTACTTGACTATTCCTACTTGTGGCTCCTGTTGTGACGGATTCCTCTCTTTCATTGCCTTTTTGGAAATACAGTTTGTTTGGTTACTCTTCGTGATTTCTTATCTATACTGATATGGAATAAAGGTTTTGGTTCAGCAGATACTCCAAACATTTAAGGGGCATTTTCACAAGGAGCTATCGCTGAATTAACGGCACTTTATCGCAGCCAAAGTCGTGATAAATGTACCTCCCCATTCACAAGCTGGTGCTAACAGCCCACAGCACCAGTTTACCTGCGATAGCAGCTGCAAAAAACATCGCCACAGAGGACCCGCGCAACTATCGCTAATGAGATGCAGAGTGTGCGTTCCCGTGCCAAAAGCCACAACCACACCACACCTCAACATTCTCAATGACCAGACAGATCAGCGAGAAAAACACAAAACAGGTGATAAGGCGCGTTAGCATCAGGAAATCTGCACCTGCTCTGACCTGGTCTTAAGTCGGACGGCAGCCAGCACCACAAAAGGGAGACCAGCCCAGGGCCACATCGGAAGTGCAACAGATGTCAAAGAGCCACTCATCATGCAGCCAGGATACCCAAGAGGACCACAACACCCACCGACACCACCCCAGGACACCACCCCACACCCAGAACACCACCCCGGAAAACCACAGAGGCAGAGCAGACAAAGACAGCAGACCCCCAGGATACGCACCAGACTCACAGACCCAACATCTGATAATGGCACCGTCCACTACAGACAGAAAGGGACAACCATCCTACGCATCCTGACCATCATTGCCTAACAAGCCTACAGCACCAACATAGCAGATAACCAACATCGCACCACACACCAAGCTGCTGGATTGGCTGCACCTGTTGGCCCCTGGCACACTCCAAACAACACCCGCCAGAGTCAGAGGAGTCTCACAGCCTGCCACATCCAAGTCCCCCACACCCGTCCTGGACATCATCATCACCCTGGTACCCCATTCCCCATACGTCCAACACAATGCGCATGATCCGCTGGAGACCAAGCAAAGAACATATGCCATAGCTGGATGCACGCACTTGTTTGGGGCAATCCACAGCACACATGTCCCACCTGTGCCCCTTGATGACACAGCACACAATCACCACAACAGGAAGCACATGTCTCACAACAATGTGCAGGCAACAACAGAACACAGTGGAACCTCCAACAATGCCACCTCCAAATACCCAGCCACTGTGAACAATTCTTTGACCCTCCGACAGTCCATCAGCAACCAGCCTACCCCGGATGGCAACAATGGAAATGCACAGCCCCATGGCAAGTTTCAAATGGACACCCTGCTTACCTCAACTCCACAACCATGCAACTCACAACTCTGGCAATGCACACATCACAAAATTTAAACCAACATGCACAACAACATGACCACCCACCCGACAGAACAACTCACAATGGTTACCTGGCCAAGCCGTGAACATGAGCCATCAATGGCATAGCACCTCAGCCACACAACATCCAAATGTGGGGGGAGGTGGCAACCAGGCATGTGTGAAGGATGCAGTAGAACCATGATTGGGAAAGTACACAATGCCAAGAGTGGCAGAGATGTGCTGGACAGACCGCAGTATGCAGAACACAACCGTATCCATGGCGACACACACCTCTGGTTTATGGAGTTTAGTGGACAGTGGATGCAACCATTTCACCCCAGCCAGTGGGGGAGCTTGCGGAAATGTTGCCTGTTACGCCCCCCCAAGCGTGACCGGAGTGGGATGGTCCGGTGTACGCCACACCAGCGTAGGGGTGTGAATAAAAAGCACGTAATCCTAGGTGTGGTCCTCTTCCGGAAAGCACAACGTCTCTGCCAGGGTGGCACCTCTAATCCCGCCACGAGGCCTACGGCGTCCTCGTGAGCGGAGTTGCCTGTGATGCCGTATGCCTGTTGGACCTAAGCACGCTGGACCACGAACCCGTCAGGCCCGCCCCTGCGCATCCAGGCCACACTGATCACCTGCCGACACCGGCGTGTGTCAAGGAGGGCCCACCATGTGCCGGCACAAGCTCCAAGCATGAGGGCCACGACTTTGGCAGCCTCCTCAGTCCATCACGGCCTCCACGATACAGGCCCGCTTTAGTCCTTTCTCGTTGACGTACTCTACTGCTGCCTTCGGACTACTCTTTGGGCTAGTTGGTGACATGTGTGAAAATGTGTCCAGATACATGAATGGCAGTGACCCCAAATCCGGGCAACCGGCCACAGCACCAGACCCTCCCCGATCAGTGAGGCATAGTTCCATATGGATTATTACCGAAACGTAGTGCCACTGACCCTTGTTCAACGCAAGCCTGTGACATGTTGTGCCACTAACCCTGTTCAACGCCAGCCTGCGACACGTGGTGTCACTAACCCTGTTCAACACCAGCCTGCGACACGTGGTGCCACTAACCCTGTTCAACGCCAGCCTGTGACATGTGGTGCCACAAACCCTGTTCAACACCTGTTCCCCGACAATCATATACACTCTCACCGGTCGAACTTTGGTGGCATCTGAGTCTATGGACCAGGGGGGCAGTTTTCATCCCCATGTAGCTGATGCCGAATTGGTGGTGGCAACGAGGCTGTCGCATTCCACTCCTCCATTTGCTGCTTCCGGATAAAATCAAACCTTTTGGCGTCACGCCCTGGAGGACACCTTCCACTGTCCCACAATACCCTCTGCAACATACACCTCGGACATTGATGGTGACCCGCTCAGGTCGCATGGCCCATCTGACTGCACCGCAAGTCACCGTCCAGTGGCTGAGTGCCTGTGCCGGCCGCTGTGCATCTGGGGCCACTAACTCTGTCCTGGTCAGGTCCGGGACCCCTTCTTCTGAGATATTGGATGGGGGAGAATGTCTGCATTGTCAGCATTCCGTCCATCATTTGTTTGTTGTAACGCTTTTCGCCCTAAGTGGGATGGGTATTCCCAGACGTGGGACCCGTGCTCACTACGCCACTGGAGTCAAGCTATCCTGGCTGATGACAGCTGATAGCCAGAAACCGGTCCTAGGATGCTTGATTCCGGTCCAGGGAAGACATGGCTTGGCAGTTCGGGCTGGACTGTTCCCATGAGGCACAGGGTCAAGACTGATTTGCATATGGCCATGTCTAAACTGGGGTGGTGTAGTGGGCAAAAGAACGATGGATTTAACCCAGATCTCTTGACTGGGGGAGAATGTCTGCATTGTCAGCATTCCGTCCATCATTTGTTTGTTGTAACGCTTTTCACCCTAAGTGGGATGGGTATTCCCAGACGTGGGACCCGTGCTCACTACGCCACTGGAGTCAAGCTATCCTGGCTGATGACAGCTGATAGCCAGAAACCGGTCCTAGGATGCTTGATTCCGGTCCAGGGAAGACATGGCTTGGCAGTTTGGGCTGGACTGTTCCCATGAGGCACAGGGTCAAGACTGATTTGCATATGGCCATGTCTAAACTGGGGTGGTGTAGTGGGCAAAAGAACGATGGATTTAACTCAGATCTCTTGACTGGGGGAGAATGTCTGCATTGTCAGCATTCCGTCCATCATTTGTTTGTTGTAACCCCTGAAGCCTTGGCCTTGGGGTCAACAACACCATTTCTCTGGGGCCCTGCGCTGTACGCAGCCTCCGGGCCCAAGAGCGTCCCAGCAGGGCTCACAAACCAAATTGAGTCTGGGCCGGCCCAGGCGTGGCATCACCGCAAATGGCACCCGCCACCACCGCAAGGACCACCTCCAACAGCCATCTGCCACAGTCGACACGGTGGTCCTGACAGACTTATGGAGTTGCTCAGACCTGTCGTGGATGCCGTCATCAGCCTAATACCCTGCTCTGCACTCCAGGTGCCAGTGACTCAGTGCACCACAAGCCATTGTCTGTTACTGATTGACATTTGTGCTGTGGAGATGTTGTGCTGCAATGTCACCTCATGCAGTGGGGAAGGGCTGGGACTATGATGAGGAAGATGTGTCAAGTGTGCGTACGGGAGATGGTACAGACAATGGGAGGGCAGGAGGCAACATCCCCAAGGCAGGAATGCACACTGGAGGTGGTAGTCGAGCCACACGCCCAGAACCATTACTGGGTATTGCGCTGTGGACTGCGGACTGCGGACACAACAGTCACCTCAGGCAGTGTGAGAGACCTGGGAAGTTGATGAGGAAGTTGATGCAGGTGTAACACACCCCACTGCATCTGCATCAGGACTAACACAAAGGGACACAAACCTAGCATTTCCTTCGCATGAGCGCGCTCATCTCTAGTGCCCCTACCTCAGTGCACTGCAAGTCACGGAACCTCCGAATGAATTTTGGGTGACCTCTGTCCTTACTCTGGCTTTCTCTATGTTTCTGTGCAATTGACTCTGTTATGCATGTGTTCGCTGTTTCTGTTGCACTAGTTTCCAATGTTCATGTTGTTGACAGCACCAAGCCTTCCGTGTGGGCTGGCTTACACTCACCCCACACATATCCAGCACAGGCGTCACTGTACATGTGGCCCTGCCAATAAAGGGGCCGTGTGCACGTGCCCGTAGCCAGTTCTACATTATGTCTACGTGTGTCCCTGTGGTCTTGTTGTATGCATGAGGGCCCTGGCCCTAGGACATTACATTGTGCTGTGTACATCGAATGTAGACATGTCCACCGCAGGCAGCGGTTTGGAGCTCGGACTTGTGGCTATGTCGTCACCCACTCATATAGTAAGGGGAGTGTCCAGGGCCGTCGTACGGAGAGCAAACATGGCTGTGTGACTGTTATTTGCACACCCCTGGGTGTGGTTCTGTACTGTGAATGTGCATCTGCATTAACCCTGGGCGTAGTTAGCGAAGTAGCACTTCGCGAAGCTACGCAAAGTGCAGTTTGCACTACGCGAGCTACGCGTAGCACTTCGCGAACTGCGTAGTACCTTGTCCGCACTGTGCCAGATGTCGTTTTCAATGATTGCACAGTGCGGACAAGCAACCGGCACTGTGCAATCATTGAAAATGGCATCTTGCACAGTGCGAGCTGTAGTTTTCTGCTGCTCGAGTAGATTTTTACTCGAGCGGCAGCTTTCTCAACGCGAACTGGTAGTTTCTCATCGCGAGCGGTCGCGAGCATACGCGACCACTCGCAATGAGAAACCTGACCTCCTCGCGTTGGGAATCTCGCCGGGAGGTTTATTTTCCATGCTCGCGATCGCCAACTTGATGTTGCTGATCGCGAACAAGGAAAAAGTCTCGCCGGGATGTCATTTTGCTTGCTCGCGGTCGCCAACTTGACGTTGAGGACCGCGAGCAAGCAAAAAATGACCGCAGCACTACGCAACACTACGCAACACTACGCTACGCGTGTTCGCACTGTGCTACGTGCAGTTTGCGTAGTGCGAAGTAGCGCAAACTTCGCAAACTACGCGAGCGTAGCGTAGCGCTTTGCCCAGGCTTAATCTGCATGTGTCTCTATGGCAGTGTGGGTCTCCTTTGTGGGGTGTGGGTGGTCCCTGAGGGTGATAGACACCTATGTATGTGTTCTGGTTAGCATTCAAAGTGTTTGACCCCCAACGACTCCTGTTGGGCCACCTCCTTTTGGCGTGCTGAGACATGGCATTGGGGTGCCATGTGTGGGTGGGTGAGGTGTCATGAGCCAGCTGTGCTTGCGGGTGCTTCCTGCTGTGTGTTCTGTTGCTCGCTCTGTGTTCTCCTCTGAGTAGCTTGGCTGCCCGGGTCCTGGTGGTGGGTTGCGTTGGATATCCATGGGCTGTTGTAGGGCGTCAGTGTCGAAGGTGTGGTGGTCCTCTCCGGCAGCGCAGAAATGTTGTCTTCTGTGCTCTGCTGGAGGTGTGGTGTGACCCTCTGCAATGTGTAGGGGAGATGCATGTGTGCCATTGCGCCTACTCCCCCATTCCACCGTCCCTGTTCGTTGCTATGTTGATGTTGTGTCAGGTCCTCTCGAGCTGTGTCCGTACTCCATGCTCCTTGCACAGTCTCCACACTGATGACTCTGGCCTGGGTTTCCTCCAGCTCATCCTGTGGCGCTGCACTGCCACCTCCTGTCACCGTTGCTGCCTTCCTGTTGGCAGCGGGTTTGTGCCTGGTTTAGGTAGTCACGTGATGCCGGCGCCTATTGGCCTCCTGGATTGGCCTCCTCAGCACTCCACCTGCAATCCAGGTGGTCTGCTAGTGGGTCAGTTGCTGGTAGTGTTCTGTCCCCTCCGTGATGCTGGTCATGTTTTCCTGCGGTCTGCACCCCATTTTCCTCTACCTCTTCTCCTTGGCCTTCCCCGGCCCCGTTGTTCCTTGCTGGTAGTCTGTGGGGGTTGTGGGGTTCGGGTTGGCCCCTGAGCTGTGTCAGGGTGAATCCATGTTGCTACACACTTTGGATAGTTTTTGGTGTATATTTTTTGTGGTTTTTATAGTGCATTGTTCCACCAGACGCATGGGATTTGCAGGCCTGTGGCTGGTTTTCGCTACTTTTTGTACCACGGTTGGCCTCATCGCATGTTTTTTTGCGTTCGCATATCACATTTATGCGGTTTGGCGTTGATTTTGACATTGACATTTTGTGCTTTATCTGGTGACTATCGCATGCTACCGCCTTGTTGTGAATCTCACGTTGTCACAGGGTTATTTTCCCGCGATAGGCTGCGATTTTGAAAGTTGTGTTACGCTACTCTTGCAGTAGTTATCACACGTTCTTGTTAATATACCCGTTAGTACGCTGTGCTTTCGAGCTAAAGAGGCACACATTAATCTCCTATTTTGTTTTTCATAATTTTTGGTTTTTGGACGTCTTTTCATTTATTATATTCTTCTTGAGCCTATGAATTTGGTCTGTATCTCGGTCATATGGTGTACTGAGATTTTCAGTTGTGAAAGGAAGAAGAGATCATGTGTAATCATGTGCTTGTATTTTGTAGGAGTATTTGACCCGAAGGACTCTTAGCATTCAATGTGAAAGGAAGACAAGTTGTGAGCTACATCAGTTAAAGAGGTATAGTTTGCTCTTAGTGAGACCATATGAGAGTAGCTATTGTGTTTGACATTCTTCATTGTGTTTTTCTTTGTTTTCCAGGTTTGCTATTCCCTTCCTATCCCTTCTCTCACTTGATTGCCCTAATACTCTGTGATATCATTATCAGAGTTGGGGATGTCGAGAGGTGTACATTTTTATGCATCACCCGAATTCTGAATAGTTATCATCTCATGGTTTATGAGATCCCAACAGCCTCACTATTGTCTGGGTTCTGGTAATGTTCGGGAACTGAGAGAGCCGAAGGGAAGCGACGGATCAGCTTATGGCTAAAGTACTCTATTGGTTGTCTACCCATGCAAGGAGTCATGTAATAAAGGCCGGTGGTTTGGACAGACATATCATTATGAGGATGGGATGGGTGGGCCACTCCGCAAAAGAGGTTGCAGGGGATTGTGTAGTTGTCAATTTTAATAACCAACATGTGGTAAGGAATTTCCTATGGGCATTTTCAAATGTTTTTTTATTCGGCGCCCAGATCATTGAGTCCCCACTGGATTACTTTTATAGCTCGATTTAGCCATCATCTTTTGAATCTGTGAGAGGCCTTACTGGTATGACCTGTCTTACCCCTTTTGCCGTCCAAGGTCCTGGTAGACCTGTTAGAAAAGGGATAAGGGCTACGCCCCTTTAACTGACCTAGATTCTTGCGACTGACTGCCCACTGGTGTTCTAAATCATAACTTATTCGATGATAATGAGGCAAAAAAGCAAAGAGCAGCAATGGCTCCCGAGAAGTCGATAGGGGAATGTAAACCAGGAATAAAAATAGCAACCTAGAATGTCACAGGCCTTGGCTTAAAGATGGGTAACATACAGTGGATGTCTATTTGGCAGAAAAAGGATATAATATGTTTACAGGAGACTTGGGCAATAGACCCTATATGTGTAGATGGGACCAATTGTACCAAACTGAAGCAATCCCATCCCCGTCAGCTAGAGCTAAAGGTGGCCTATTGACTTAAATATTGAATACATTGTCCATCTAGCATAAAAAGTTTGATTGCCCATCTCCTTATTTTTATTTTTTTGTATTTGAAGGAGAAAGCAATCAGGACTTGCTCCTGATAGGCTGTTATAATAACAACGTTGGTGGAAATCTGTCATCAGTGATCATTTCATTGGAAAAAGAGATGAATAAAATCAGTGGAGCAGTTCCAAATAAATGAATTAACACCATGTGGGTAGGTGATTTTAATGCCCAGCCATTTAAACTCTCAATGGATATTGTGCGGTTTAGTGGACCTGGAGGGTGATACAATTTACCATTTTACACATCATGAATATGGTAATAGCCTAAATCAGAGGTTACCCAGCCCTTTCTCCATTACTATTTAATCTTTACTTGCAACCTCTGATCAACTCCTTAGCTAACATGGGTTGTCATGTGTTTAATTACGCCGATGACACCCAGTTACTATTAAGTATTGATAATACGGCGACAGCTCAATCCAATGCTCAAAATATTCTCAGACACACGGTCAGTTGGATGCCGGCAAATCTGTTGAAAATAAACCCAGATAAGACAGAGATATTGGTGGTCTTGACCACAGCCTCACCTTGGTGTGATCTATATTGGCCCCAGGATTTGGGTCCTACGCCGACACCAAGCAACAAAGTAAAAAGCCTTGGGATCAAGATTGACAATGAGCTGTCAATGGCCAGTCAGATCTCCGCTGTTGTAGGGACCTGTACTGGCATGATTAGACAGCTGCGCAAACTTGTCCCTTTTTTTTCTTTTTCTATGCTTTGTACAGTTGTTTCTGCTACAATAATATCAAGGCTGGATTATGGGAACGCCCTCTATTTAGGCCTACCTAAGTCTTTGACCAACAGACTGCAGATTGTGTTGAACGATGCTGCACGACTGATCTTTAGACTCCCTAGAAGAACTCAAGCCTCATCCTTACTGCATAAATTACATTGGCTTCCCATCGTGCAGAGAGTGGAGTTTAAGAGCCTTTGCACGGCTCATAAGGCGATTTATGTAGTAGTAAAGCTTTATTTCGATATAGAAACATATTATAAAAGCAAAACATGACAGCATAAAAACAATGGTCGAAACAAAGCAATTTACAATTCATATTACCATTAAAAACATTTCATATTTACACGGGATAATCTTAAAATTTATGAAAAATGAAAAAGGGACACTTTACTGTATCGTCAGTTGTTTAGCAGATCTTATACGCCAAGCCCAGCCTAGAAATTTAGCCAAACAAATGGCAAAAAAGGGTCTTGTATCTGAGAGCAGTATTCTTATAGCTTCCAGATGTGAGCGAGTTCCCAGGCTCCTACAAAGAGGCTTCAACCACCTTCGTCTAGGAGCCATATAGACTCGACACTCAAATAGAAAGTGTGCGACAGATTCGATTTTTAGCTCGCAGAATGGGCAATAGGGTACAGTTTGCAGTGGTGGTTTCCAGGTAGAGGTAAACTGACATAAAGGTAAGACCCCAACCCTGAATTTAAAATATAATGCCCTATCATGTGAACTGTGAATCAAGTCCAAATATGGTTCTCTGGAGGGGATATCTTTAACCATCAAGAAGTTGGCAACAGATCTTGGGTGATTTGATTTACCAAGTCTCTCGTTATCCACCCAAGACCAGTAAGCCTTCTTCAGTTCTTGTTTAGGAGGTGCTGTTTTATTTTCCCACGCAGCTCCCAGACCGAGCTTGTATAATGCCCTCTTGACCTCTCTGAGCCAGGCGATCTTATGCCAGCCAGGTAAGGACAGTACATCTTTTAGGGCGTCTGCATAGCTGTGGAGTTCGGGGACGTTCCAAATTCTAGACCATAGTAGTAAGGGGCGTAATTTAGCTTGCTCGCAGATTGGACGGGTACCTGCGTCCAGCAAGAGGGGGATTGTGGGGGTGCTCTGGGGTAGCCTCATCAGATCTTTGTGAAATTTATTTTCTAGGTGGGCCAAAGTATCCACTCTCTGGGTACCCCAAAGTTCTGCGCCATACAGTGCTGCACTCACAACCCTACCCCTATAAATATCAAGAAGTGCCCCAATAGGTTTTATGGAGGAAGCACGCTGCTCTTTAAGTAAAGCACCAACAACCCTCTTATGGGTTAGGAACACTTTTTGGTGATGGGCCTTCCAGCTCATACTATCACAAAGACGTATGCCTAGATAGTCAAATTCTTTGACCCGTTCTAATGTGGCAGAGTCTAGAGTGGGGGGTTTAACAGATTTCTTAGGGGGGTTAAGGACAAGAAATTTGTTCTTGCCAATATTTATGGCCAGTCCCTTGGTGTCACAGAAGGCCTTGAAGCTGGAAAGTAGTGACTGTATGCCTGCAGGTGATTTCGAAATCAGGAGGGTGTCGTCCGCAAACAGGAGCGTCGGGATTTTCCTTCCAGCCAGGGATGGTGCATCTGCAGGATGTTGAAGAAGGTGCTCCACCACTCCATTGACGTAAAGCGAAAACAGAGTGGGGGCAAGCACACACCCCTGGCGGACGCCCCTGTCTACTGGAATACACGGGGTTTTTTCTCCCTGGGCACCCCATCTGATTTGGGCAAAGTTGTTTTCATGGAATTTTATCAGCAAGGCCAACAAATAGGGAGGTAGACCTAACTCGTCAAGGACCTTCCACAATAATGCTCTTGGAACCAGGTCGAAGGCTGTTTTTAAGTCTATGAAGACTAAGTATAAGCTGCCCCCTCCTAGCACCACTACCTTCCAATAGAGCATTAAAAGGCGGAATGTCTGCTCGACGGTGCCTGTCCCTGATCTAAAACCCGCTTGGAAATCAGACAATATCTGATTTTCATCCACCCACTCCAGAATCCTGCCCAATACCACTTTCCCCGCTACCTTTTGCGTCGAATCCAGCAAACTGATGGGGCGGTAATTGGCTGGGTCTTCCCTGCTACCCTTCTTGAAAATGGGGACTACTTCAGCGCCCCTCCAAGAGTCAGGGAAAGACCCCCCCAACATAACCTCATTAAGAAGAGCAGCAATTAATCTGCTCCAAAATGGGGGATTATTTTTTATCAAGTCGCCCGGGATCCCATCAGGTCCTGCCGCTTTATTAGAAACAATACACCTGATTGCCTTCTCTACTTCCAAGGTGGTAAATAGGACTTCATTTGGTGGGAGATCTGTGGAACTGAGCCTTGGGAGCGGGTCTGGTTGCGGAGGCCCTGTCTGAGCCGAATACAATTTCGAAAAGTGGGCAAACCAGGCAACACCAGGGATATTACAAGTCAGTTGTTGATCAATGGGCTTGTCTCTTGATCTTAGCAAGTCCCAGAACCCCTTAGCATCTTTCCTTGTGCTCGCCTCCGTTAGGTCACGCCAAAAGTTGAAATCATATGTCCGCTTGGCCTCAGTCACAGTTTTCCTATAAAGTTTCCTTGCAGACCTGATGGTAGCTTGGTCTTTTCCCTTTACTGCAGCAACAAGATCACCCTTAGCAAGTCGACACTTGGCTGTGAACCACTTTTCACTTGTTCTCAGGGCCCCCTTTGAAGCAGTTCTGGAGCTGGGTTTGGGAATGATGAACAGCCCACTTAGTGCCGTTACAGTCTCCGTAAATAACGATAAAAACATCTTGCTATCGCTATTCGTGCTATCAAGCCTAGATTCAGCCTCTAGTAAGATGGTTTCAGCTTGTGACATCCTAGCCTCATCCGCTGAGACTCTTGCCCATTTAAGACGTCTGCCACAGTTTGAGGGAAGAATCTCATGTGAAGCTTTCCATAACTGATTAGTAGCTTCTTGAGACCCAGTTTGCCAGGGGACAAAAATGGTTAAAGCGAGAGGGTTGTGGTCGCTATCACAGGTCTCTATAACCTCCATGTCTTGATGGTATGGCCAGAGGTTATAGTTGAGCATAACAAAGTCAATTCTGGATGAGTGGCCCGTCCTATTGTATGTATGGGCACCCATGGGATCTGATTTAGAACGCCCATTCGTTGCTCTCAAGTTATGCTCCATGCAAAGAGCATTTATATCGATCGCCTTTTGTGTCCATTTGGGGATCGGTTCGAGGTTCAAAATAGGGATGCCCCTCCTGTTATCCTCCTCGTTGGTATCCAGAATATCTTCTTTGGCTAAAGGCTCAAAACAGCAATTAAAATCGCCTGCCAGCAGGACGAGAGAGTCGGCGTCACAGGCAGACAGGTAGTTACTTAAGCCTAAAGAGTTTAGAGATCCTCCGTTCCTATTGCCCCTTAAGTAGAGATTAAATAGTTCTAGTTTCCTTCCCCCTTTGTAGTGCACTGTTAGCCATTGAAGGTCAGGTGTTTCGGTGGTCCTTTGAGAAACACTGAGGTCTAGTGCTATGTTGATCCAGATGAGAAGACCACCGGATGGGCGTCCTTTAGAACCTTGGTGACATACAGCCGGAACATAGAAGGTCGAAAACCCCACTCTATGTCTAGGTTCCTGGCACCATGTTTCCTGTAGCAAGCAAATGTCATAGGGTGCCAGGAAGGTGTTCCATTCCGGGTTATCAAAGTTACGTGCAAGGCCAGCCACATTCCAGCTTAAGACCCTCAGTGAAGAATCGCCTGGGGAGGCAACTCTATCAGGCAGGTCGATCTCCATTGGATTAGATTGTACTGGAGGAGGGGGGATCGAACAGGGGCTGTCTGGCCTCGTTTCCACTCTTTTGCAATCTAAAATGGCCATTTTGATCGGTTCCATGGCCCGGGGCAAGAGAGTCAGAAGCCCGGCTTGGCTAGTTGGAGGGCCGTTGGTTGGATTTCCAATTATGTCTACAACATGTGGAGACAATGCTTTTTCTACTTGTAGGCATGCTGGGAACATAGAAAGTCAATCGACCTCCTCCAGGCCTCCAAATCTATTGTAGGTTGAAAGGCCACTCCAGTGTAAAAGAGTATTCTTTTGCCTCATGGGATGGGTGTTCCATGGGTGGTGCTGCACCAAGGACCAGTTATCCGCTTGGGTATGCAATTGGCGTGGGGGGTAAAAATAGGATAGCGGCCTTGGTATGACTAAAGAATCTTCACTAGTTGGCCAGGAACAGATATGGTGCGCCGTATGTGGATCTTCAAAAGTTACAACTACACAGTCCCCTTGCTTAGATTTCTTGGTTGGGCCCACCCAGGGTATTCTACGGACCATCATTACTCGGCTTCTTTTGCCATTGGGAATCGGTCTGTTGACGTTAAGCCAGTGCATAGTTTTATTTTTCAATGACCAGTGGTTTTCGTGTTGGTCAGTGCCAATCACAGGGACGCCTGTCAACACGACCACATAGTCATTGGCCTCTGGTGGAAGGTCTATATAGCCTCCTCTAAAATTTTCTTTTGGACGAGGACCCTGGGTTTCGGCAGGCTGGGGTCTGGCGGATGCTACCAGGTTTGGATTTACTTTTCCAGGCTTAGAGTTCCGTGTGGGAATCTGCGGTTTGGTAGCCTGAGGTTTAGCGGTTATGGAAACTTGATCCACAGCCACAGTCCTCGACTTAGGAACAGGCCTTACAGCAACAGGTACTGGTGGGGGGTGCTGCTCAGCTTGCAAAACAGGGGCTGGCGAAAGTGGGTCAGATAAGGACACGCCCTGGTTTTCGAGACTTCTCAGGCCAAGAGTGGCCAGAGCAATAATGCTCTTCTCCATCTCGAGTAGATTGTTTTCTATCCTAGACAATCTTAAGTCGAGTGGTGAGAGAAGTTTTTTTTAATGTTTCTCAGACTTGATCTATAAATTCCTTATCATTCCTTCCCTGGTCTTGTACCTGCGCCCCCTCGTCTACTGGGGTGGTGTTGGCTGGACCGTCTCCCATACTTTGGCATACTGACTGTGTGCTCAAGGAACCCTCAGGTAAAGCATTACGTGCCTGAGTGTTGGTCATTGTAAGCTGGTGGGAGACTGCAACCTTTGCCTTTTTACGAGAGTAGGCTGAGCGTAATTGGCGTTTTCTTTTGGGTTGTGCACCACTAACACGGGAAGTAGTTGGGAATGCTTGGGAAAGGGGATTAAGGGTGGGGGTCTGGGCGTGAGAAGGTGCAGCGAAACTTAGCTCTTCTGTAATGCGTGATTGTTCTAAGGGCGGAGTGAGGGTGGAAGTAATCGGGGGCTGGTGTAAATCAACCTGGGTGGTAATACTATTTGGGCGGGCAGGGCGTGCTGGAGTGACAGCAGAGGCTATATGTCCCAGGGATGATTTTTTCGAGAGGGCAATTACCTCGGACAGCCTACGTGCAGCTACCAATTCTAGGGATACCCGGGTTTGAAGTTTAGATATTTCTTCATCGATGGCTATATTTGTGCGGGTGATGAAGTCGTCCATAGGGCCACAGATATGTGAACCACCTTTGGAGGCTTTGCTACGTGTCATCCTAGTACTCATGGTGCTTACGATGAGATCAGGGTCGTCATTCGACTTACTAACTAGGGAGCTTCAGTTTAAGCTAACCTGTCTCAGCACGATGATACAATAACAAGCAGGTTAGGAGCAATAAGGGGGGTGGGCCTGGGCCGTCCTCTGCCGTCCTCGAACGGCCTCAAACGGCCCGCTCTTAGCCCGGTCTTCGCCCCGGCCGTTGCCCCGCGCGCGTCCCGCGTGCGCGTTGTCCACACAAGCTATGAAGGAAAAACAAGAGGAAGGGGCGGGAAGAGGACCAGCTGCGGCCGATCCACGCCGCTAGGAATGCTGGTCCTTGCAGTCCCGCCTCTACCCCTGTTGACCAGATGACAGCTTGCAAGGGGCGCGTTGGTGCTCAAGCACGTGAAGGGAGGCAGAAAGGATGTTCCCCAGAGAGAGTCTAAGCCTACGAGCGGCACCCGCGAAGCGGGGGCCGCGAGGCGTGGCGAAGTGGCCAGACAGCAACAACACGGGAACAGCGCTTCTTTGCAGGAAGGGTCCCAAGGCTCACCCACTCCACACGGATTTTAAAGAGGAGGAGGAGGGGGCGGGAAGAGGACCAGCTGCGGCCGATCCACGCCGCTAGGAATGCTGGTCCTCGCAGTCCCGCCTCTACCCCTGTTGACCAGATGACAGCTTGCAAGGGGCGCGTTGGTGCTCAAGCACGTGAAGGGAGGCAGAAAGGATGTTCCCCAGAGAGAGTCTAAGCCTACGAGCGGCACCCGCGAAGCGGGGGCCGCGAGGCGTGGCGAAGTGGCCAGACAGCAACAACACGGGAACAGCGCTTCTTTGCAGGAAGGGTCCTTTATTTATTTATGGACAGGCTCCTGTATATATCAAGGAACGTTTGGAGCTCTACAGGCCCAAACGAGCTCTCAGATCTGGGAATGCTCAGTTGCTGGTTTGTCCTCGATAAAAGCTGTCAACTAAAGGAGGCAGATCCTTCTCGGTACTGGTCCCACAATTATGGAACAGACTACCGGAATCCCTCCGGAGAGAAGGAAAACTCTTATGTTTTAGGAAGCAGCTAAAAATGCTCCTTTTTAAAGAGGCTTTTGGCCTACTTAAATAGTTCTTGCATGGTATCTCCCTCGCTTTTCTGCTTGAATTATAGTTGTTGGCTAGAGGTCCTAAGCGCCTAGAGACCTGTAGGTGAGTTGGCGCTATATAAACCGAAGGTAACATAACATATATAAACCGAAGGTAACTATGTTCAAACATTTGAATAAGAATCTTTATTTTAAAGGGGCAGAGATTGCAGGCACATATTTTTTGCCTCTTCAGTCACTAGACAATGCCTATGCACATAGACATGATCTAACTTGTTTAATGTCGGATGTGGAGAGGAAATTCTTAAATTTATTGGAACACAGAAGTAGAGATCTAGAGTCTAAATCTGAAACTGATAAAGATCTTAAAAAACATCAATGGTGGAGGAAGTAGTGCAGAAATTGAACATCAGATAACAAGACATTTGCCTGGCTTGGCCTTAGATTGGCAACTTAGGGGAAAGTTATGTCTACATGTTAATCAGAGTAATATAGACACATTATTTTTTAGGGCTAAGCGAATGTGAACATATTTTTCAGGTGAGGGGGAAGAATCATCTTTTCCTGAAAGGACTAAGGGGCACATGCATCAAGCTAAGGAATTGTGATTCCTTAATAGCGAATTTTAAGGAATCGCTATTAAGGAATCGCCTAGAGGCCCTTAGGGATGAATGGGAAAGAATTTACAATTTAGGATTACCAAATAGATATTCGCAAATTGTGAATGCAATTTCATGGGTGCTAGGAGGCCATAAGGCCCCCCTGATGCACCCCCAAAAAAGATATGTGTGCACATGTGGGGCACACACATGCCCTAAGGACATTTGTATGCGCCACGTGGCACTTAGAAAAATGCAATTTTGTGTTGCAAATTACCATCAACTTGAAGTTGATGGTAATTTGTGATTCCTTAATGCAAAGTCGCATTCTGAAAATGCTTCTTGCATTGCATTTAGGAAATCACAAATTGCGATTCCCTAACTGCATTTACAAAATAGGTAATCACAAAAATTGCGATGACCAATTTTGTGAATGCATTTTGGGTTGATGCATCCCAAAAGGCTTTTTACCGGTCACAAATGATCGATTTATTTTGCAACTGGTAAAAACCTTGATGCATGTGCGGCAAGATTCTCTAATTCCTGGTGTATACTTTATTTGTGGGCAGTATGCATATTTTAAATTTCCCTATGGATGACATTGTAAAAGTTATCTTGGTATAGTTTTCCCAAAGATTTAACACGTGGACCATATTTATGATCCTGTATAAGAAACAAAGCATAGAGCTAGACGAGGTGTTAGTGCAACAGAAATAGTGGGAGAGATGTTTGGTGCCATAATCTTGTCTGTAGGGGTAATTCTGACTGATCTGAACATTACAAAGCTGTCTACAATAGTGTATAAATGGGCTACTAGTACTGCAAATTCTTTATTGCTTGTAAATCATGAGGTGGTTGATTTAAGGTCCATGGTTTTACAGAACCGACTTGCGTTACAACTTTTACTCGCAAAGGAGAGCGAAGTCTTAAGGATGTGAAAATTAATCTCAGACAAAAGTAAGGATTTGGAAAAATCTATTCAGAATATATCTGTATTGAGAAAAGATTTGAAAGAGTTAGAAGTGATGGGTGCTTGGTAATCTATTGTGAATAGATTTTCTGCTGTAGGCAAATGGTTTGGAAGCTTGAGAATTGGAATTTTGGGTGTAATTTTGAAACCTCTTTTGATATTGCCCTTTTGTGCAATATTGCTACTTACAACCTTTGTGGATACAAGCATGCACAAGTGAGACGAGGAGCGAAGAGGAAGACAGCAGATATGGAGTTAGAGGAGAGTCAGAGAAGATATTATGATGACATGAAACATCTGAAGAATTCTATGCATAAGATGCTCAAGACCACAAGATTTTAGAATGTCCATCTGATAATATCAAATTGTAATCTGTGATGGGTTAATTCGTCATCAGAGGAAGGACTGTAATTGTAAGCAGTGTAATTGTGTCTCCGCCTTTTCATGTTTGACTAGGCCAGAAATGTTTACAGATGGCCTTATGTACTCCTGTGATGTAACAGTATTCATGTAATGCAGTGCACTTGAACAGATACAGAAAGTGCACTTACTGTGTAATTTTGAAATATATATGAGTGTGCATATTAACATTTTCCCTTATAGTAACAATGAACAGCAGTTCTCACACATATCTATATTTGTGTGGTTTCAATAACATTGTCAAATATTATATAGCTGCATATTTATTTAAATAATACTCTCCATTTATTTCATAATTGGAAATGTATCCATTGGAAAAGAGCTTTACATCTATATTGTAGCTGTATATTTATCGCTAATCATGCATTTAAATATGTATTGAGATACTTGCTGCACTAAATTGATCAATGGCCTTAAGCACTGAGATTTCCTAATATCTTCATTTTAAAGTGAATGTTTGCTTTGAATGCAATGTTTTTTTCTTCTCAGCAGGCGCAGTTATATTAGCTCATGGTTAAAGAAATGCATATTGTGTGAAAGAGATAGTGAGGCTTAAAAGGTATATCTTTTGGCAAGGACAAGAAATTTTAACTAATGAAGGGACGCTCTAGTGTGTGAACCAAAGGAAAGAAATCTCAAGTGTACTTGCCAAGTTTTTTTGTTTGAAGATCGAGAATAATGAGATGTGACATGGGATTCTCGAAAGTTCTGTTGTATGTATAATCGAGGGTCATCCTTTAGTCTTATTCAGATTCCCTTTAGACCCTGAGATGTACAGATCTCTTTGCAGCATCTCTGTTGGGTGGCTTTATGCTATACAATTTTCTTTCCCTTAAGTTAACTTTTAAAGAGCTTCTTCTATACTTACACCTTTCTCTGCTTTCCTGTCTTAATAGGGTTTTCCTCATTCATCTTTTAGAATAAGGTTAAGTAGATCTTTCACATAACCTCATGTATAGGCAGGACGATTGAAACTTTCAATCTACTCACCAGACTTCGTTTCTCATTCTCTGGATAGCAGCTACAGAATTCCTCATTCGCTTCCTGTTATTGAGGATACATTTTGTACATCATTTCAGATATCCCATTGTGAGTCTATATTTTTATACTGAGTGAAAAGATTCAGTACTGCTTTCACGATCCCTGAGGAGACAAGGTTGTCATGTTCAGTGGTTGCCAGAAACCTTTCGCTCCCTGGTAGGGTAGGGGAGCTTACGGTGGCACTGTGAGCTAGCTGCTCTATAGGCCAACATATCGTGCGGGGGTGTCCAGAGTCAGTCTTAACACCAAGCCACTAGTTTATGTTTTCTGAACAATGCCCAGGTCCTATAGATGGGGTTGAACTACACGACATGGCACTGCCAACTTTGGTTAGGCACTTATTGAATGGACAAATCTGAATAGTTCAGTCGTGCTTTCTCAGAGACCCCTACTCACATTTTAACCAGGAACATCCGTAGTGGGAAGGGAAACAAATCTGCATCAGCTGAGTAGATATACCCAATATATTGTCTGTAGGTTAATCAAGCTTGGAGGATTAGAAGTTCCCACATAGTGCATACCATATCTCTATAAAAAAATACCAAAATACTACTGCTCTAACATGGCCTCTCGGCGACGGGTGGAGATGATACCTTCATGGTTCTGGCACACAAAGTATTCAGAAAAGAGGTGTTCTATTCTTGGATTAAATTCACGCCTACAGATGCACACACATAGTTATTTCATGAATACATTGAAGATGAACTAGCTGATGAGTATTTTCCATACCTGGACTTAGAAGTCCCATTAACATACCAAGAGCACAATAATTAGTTTAAAGGCGCCCTACCCCATACAACAGAACACGTGAGACTCGGTCCGCTCAGTAGAGAAGGAGCGACTTAGCCAGTATTAGCATCATACACTCTGCATCCAGATGTTGCTGCCTTAACATCAGCAGAAATGCGCAAATTTTACAGAGATCTAGTAAAAATTTACAGAAATCTTACACAATAAGTAATGAGAACATTGACAGTCTAACTTGCGGGGCTGCTCAGGCTACGCAACCACACATGGCTACCACATGTATTAGCCCACAAACACTGAATGCAATTATGGGAAAGGTTCCCACAAGCCGGGAGCAAATTCCGTTCTAGATAGCACAAAAAACAGCACAGCACAGCTTGAAGCAGTCTTACCCTACACAGGCACACAAGAAAAACACAGAATACTCACAATTTGCTTCCCGATGAGGATGGCTCCCCAATTAGAAGATTGTGCCACTTGGGGTACAGTCTTCACAGCCGTGTACACCTGAACGCATGGTACCCCTTCAATAGCGGTCATACCAGATGTACTGAAACAGATTCAGGATGAGCACAGGGCAGAGCCTGCCTTAGATATGAGAATTAAACTGATGGGCAATTTTTCCCAGGTATTTACCATTATGTTGAGTAACATAAAAGAGGAGGCAGCAACAATGGGTATATGCCTCTTTAGGGAGGAATAATTTGGGAGCCAAACCTGGGAAACCAATAGGTAAGAGTAATTCTGAAAAGGATAACTCTAAGCAATCCCCCGATACTTCAAAGATGAAATGGGATAATAAAAAAACACATAAATAAAGCAAAACACAGTAACAGGGTGGGTCTCCTCAACAGGAACAAACAAAAATAAAATCTGCAGAACCGCAACAATATTAGACGGCCTGATAGGTATCAGGATACTGATACACGTTCATCTCGTTCCTTTCAGGAGACATCCTAAAAGCATTCAGAGAGAGATGGACAGTCTTGAGTACAGACTGGAAGAGCGTGACAAGCAGAAATGGGAGACACATCATACTTTAGACTTCATCATTAAACAAGAAGACAACAAAAGACTTCAAAACCTCAATAAAAAAAAAAGAAAGTAGCCAGGATTAAAATTAGACATGTCCAGGCTACTGAGGACTCTGCTTCTGAACGTGGAATGGGCAGTGACAATGCTGGACAGCACGGCAGAGGTCACCATGCTTGCCAGAAACTGATGGACTTTCTGGGGGTAGTACAGCTAAGTGAGCATATCATGATGGAAACACCTGATACAAGGGTAAGTGTCCTACATTGTTTATACGAAATACCGCTCCAAATGAAGGGGGACAAACCCAGGAAAGTCAAGGGTCTCTTTTGGGAGAACCTGACCTATGGTTACGATATTCTTTTGGCTGAAAAGGCCACCTGCATTTGTAATGGATTGCCCAATGGGAGAAGAAGTTATTTTACCTTATTTTTCTGACCTCGTACTTGAATCAGTTAAAAATTCATACATGCAGGAGTGGGCATTAGTATTAGCACCTGCACTTCACCGCAATCATGTTGAGTGGGATAATGAGTCACCTCATCATGAAATCCCGTTAAAATCAAGTCCTCACCCCCAGAGACAATATCCAATTAAACATGAAGCAAAGAAACAAGTTGGGGAGATATTAGATCAACTTGAATACCAGGGAATGATAGAGCATTGCACCTCATTTATGAATATTCGCTTGTTTCCCGTAATGAAACCCGATAATTCATATCTTCCACTCTTAGATTACTGTAGGAGAGTAGGATCTGCACTTATGTTGCCCCCCACTTTTTTTCTGATGTATACACTGGTTTCTGGCTATAGTCTGGCTGGGTCCCTGCTAATCAGGGCCCCAGTCTCTCTTTTCTCTCTAAAAGACTTGGTGTGCATATTAGATGCACTAGTGATTGGATACTGTGGTACCTTATGAGCTCCTAGTATATGGTACCATAGGTACCTAGGGCATAGGTACTTCACAGGCCTACCAGGGGCTGCAGCATGTATTATGCCACCCCTGGGAAGCAGACTCAATCTGACACCACAGGCCTGCTACTGCAGCCTATGTGAGGTAGTGTTAGCACTCCTCACAGAGATATAGGTTCCTATATCTCACCATACACACACATATAAACCTATCAGCCACCCCTATGGCAGGCCCTATCAATCCTGAGGGCAGGGTGCGTGGGTTACAATGTGAGGGGGTGCCTCTGCCTGAGCAAGGTCCCTCTGCAGCTACCAGAGTCTATTCTCTATGGCTGTTTGTGGATGCGGTTAAACCATATACTCTTAAGTGCATTAAAATGCTAACTTTGGAATGACTGCATCAAAACATGTCGTGTTAGGTGTCAAACAACTTGGAATCATACCCCCACATCAGTCCATGATGTGGGAGCATGATCCCACCCTTCTAGAGGGGATGACATGTAAAACGATAGAAATCCTATAGAGTCCTGGCATCACAAAATGGATGCCACCAGGACAGACACTGGGCTACCCTCCTGCTGCTGACTGAAACTCGCAGTGGAGGAAGCCCAACAAAAGGCATCCTGTCACAGGGAGGTGTCACCACCTTCCAGACACGATTTTGTGTATTGGGGCTGGGTGGGTGCACTCCTAGAGTGCTTTGAAGTCGTGCACTGGGGAGCAGTAGGCTCCCCTGTGCATATGCCAGCTTAAACCGGTTCAGGGGCTACCTGCCCCTGCTCTGGCACGAAACGGGACAAAGGGAAGTGGGTGTAACCACCCCCTCCCCTGACCCTCCTAGAGGAGTGGTCATAGACCTAGTCCCTCCCCTATCTTCACTATAAGATAGCAAACTTTGCCAGTGCAAATTAGATAACCCTGGATGATGCTCTAAAAAGAAGAATCCTGGCCCTTCGACATTGCACTACCTTTGGAAGACAGAAAAATCTCCCTTGGAGTCAAGGAGTGACTTCCCTGCTTGGCAGGCACCAAAAACCTTAATCAACAGTTGCAAACTTTCCCACTCCTGCCAGAGTTCGAAGTCCCTGCTGCCCTGTAAGTAGATTCCCTGACTTCTCAACAACCTTTGTGAGTCTCCAGCAGAGCTGTGGCGAGTGGACCCCATGAGTGATGAGGAACAGCAATACCCAGGGTCCGTGCACTATTGTCGAGTGCAAACCCTAAACAACAATCTACGAACTTGGCATTTGGACCATTTGTGGCCCAAGCCTCCAGCAGGTCTTGTACCAAAAATCAGTGGCCTACCCTATCCCGAGTGACCGTGGGCTCCTTTGAAGCATTTCCTGAAGAGGCGTCTTTGTGATCACTTTCCTGTCGGCTAGTGGGTCCCCCGAACACTTTTCTATCAACTCAAAGGGCCCTTATGGTTGCTCCAGGCCTGCCATCACTTATCCTTGCTGGGTGAGTCCATCAGACCTTGCTGGTCTGCACCATTGACTTTCTTCAGTCTACATAAGACTTGCAGTTGCCAAGGCTTGTTGGCTCTAATCTGGTTGCCAACACCGCCATCAGCCGCAGACATCATGGGACACTCTGAATCCAGCCGTTGGTCATCATCGAACACTCCTGGACCTCATGAGCGAAGAGTCAAAACACAATCGATGACCTCAAATCACCCGACATCCGTGGTCATCCATCTTCCTGGCCACCGGTCACTGGCAAGTGACTTTGAACACTGTCCCTTCAATTTTCAGGTCTTCTCCATCTTGAATCCAGGCTTGGATTCCACCGGACACTTCTTCAGTCGACGCAAGCAGCAAGTCTTCTTTGGTCTCTATAGAAAACAGCGACGCGACCCGACACCAAAAGACACCTATGCACCAGGCTTCCCTGGGTGAGGTAACTCGTGCACTCCGGTGCCCTAGTGTGTGTTGGCCCTCGAAGTACTTACCTTGTAAGTGGCTTGCTTGTAATCTTCCTCGAAGTACCCTAGAACTTTAAAAATCAAACCGCGACTTGCGCCATTGTAATCAATAGGGAACCCGCGGCTGTGTTCACACACTGCACGCCTCTCCCGTGGGCCTGTTACTTACCTGCTAACACTGCAGTAGTGAAGCCCCAGTGATTCCCCAGGCCCTAGGCCTTGTCATTTTGCAAGTCAGCATCCTTATACCACTTTCTTAGTATATGGTCTGGTACGCCCCTAGTGCTCCAGCCATATTTGTGCTTAATTTATTGTGAAACGTTGACATTTTAATGTGTACCTGGTTTCTAATCTCATAAAGAGATTAGTAGAGTGTGTCTAGTAATAAATACATATATATTTGGTATATATACCTGTGTGGTGTCCTTTCATTTGGTAATTCAAGAGATTTTAAGGTAAAACAAACTGCTTTACATTCCTCTGAGACTTAGCCTGAAGGCTGCTCTCCACAGCTACCACTAGGATAGCTTTCTTTAAAAAGTTTTCTTTAACCTATCTACCATAAGAGTCGAATTGGACTGGTGCAAGGTGGCCACTATAACTAGTGACCAGCATATGCCAGGCCAACTTCTTGTCCAGCTTGCTAATGAGTAGGGCCTGTGTGATTGTTCTTCTACATTCCATAGGAATCCAAGGAAAAAGTATTTTTAGGAGCTGTAGGGTGGCAAAGCGTCTTCTGCATAAAGCCCGGACATGGTCCTGCATGCTGCCATGATAGCTTCCAAACATTTATACACACGTGTCAACACAACTAACTTGGTGATCTGTGTGGCCGCTGGACCTACCGGGTACACCTACATCACTTTAAACGAAAGTGATACAGTACCTATTGCATGTAAATCACATTTGTACACAAATGGTGAAATGCGTTTTACGAAAAGATACTCATAGCAGTACAGACTGCTGTAGTGAGAGAGAGAGAGAGTGAGAGAGCACTTGCAAATCACTTAGAGGCTGTTACAAAGTCGAACATCCCAAATGCTATAGAATTACATCCACGATTGATTCAATGGGCTAACTCCCTCACTGTAACAGAAGTAGATGATAGACTTGATTCTACATTACAAACACAAGGATTCCTGCAGTATGAACAACAATATCCTCTGCCGAATGAAATAATGCCTCTAGATCGATATGAATGTATTATTTATACTGATGGATCTGCCCAGCTGGCCGTAGGTATGAAACAGCAATATTCTGTGTCATGCACAAGTGTAAAAAGATGCATGCAGAATGGAAAGTTTCTTCCTGGAAAACACACACACAGTCTTTAGGAGACTGTACGGCACAGCTGGTGGAACTAAAAGCCCTGATTCTGGCACTACAAAATATGGATCCTGAATTCCTCACACTCATAGAGTGTGATTCCTTTTACTGTGCCCAATCCTACAATGAACATTTAAACTATTGGAGTCAGAATGGATTTAGGGATTCCAAAGGTTGCACAGTAAAGCACAAGATGCTTTGGTAACAAGTGGCAACACTGAAAGAAGACCTGCCACAGGCTCACGTTATTCATACAGTGCGTCATCAACGTGTTGGCGTACACAGTGAAGGGAATTCAGTGGCGGATGAGGCTGCCAAGCGAACAGTGCTCACTGTTGCCGTTGCTGCAATAACTCGCTCTAGCATGAGAATAGAAGGAGCAACTATGATAGCTGTCAATACCACGCACATCAGCTCAGCCCTGCTGAAAGGCTTTCTACTTACATACTCCTAAAAATTAGATGTGCATATGAGGGTCTGGGTTTAGGACATGTGGGGATCACTGCTGCAGTTTCACTACTAAAGCAGCGCTATTGTTGGTAAGGTCTTACTAAACAGACCAAGGACTTCATCCTCAAATGCGACATCTGCCAGCAGATGAAGGGCTCCACTGTAGCACGTCCACCACAAACACCTTTATTGATCTAAAAAAAAACTCCAGTGTGTGTCTAGTTGGATCACTGTGGCTCCTTACACTCAGACAGGGCTTACAAGTACACCTTGGTGGCAGTAGATTCATGCTCTAGATTCCTGTGGGTTTGGCCCTGTGTGTGGCTGACGCTTGAACTGGTAGAATGGATTTGCAAGTCTTTATCGGCACATATTCAAATGGCACACTACATTCCGACGAAGGTCCCGACGTTTAGCTCTCAAGCTTACAAAGAAGCCATGGGAAGTTTGGGTGTGGCCTTGCGGTACTCTTCCCCCTATCATCCTGAGGGAAATTCAGTAGTCGAAAGGAAAACCTATGACTTAAAGCAATCCTTAACAGCATGGGTATTAGGCTTGTGCGGCAGTTGAGTCAATCACCCTTATGGGTTCCAGAGGGCACTTAACAACATGCCAAGAAAATCCCGGGGGAGTCGTACATCTTATGAGCTCCTGTTTGGGGTAAGAATGTGGGTACCCAACCTCGATAGTGTCAGCACAGTGGCGGATGAAACCCCATTTAACTTCAATGATTGTTTGGATGTTTTACAGGAGCTATATGATTACATACCTTTACAAAGCAACATCCAAGTGAACTGCACTGCCACTTGGTAAGTGAAAACGGTAACGGTAAGACTTACCTGGGTTCCAGAGATTGGGGACCTTATCAGAGAGAAAATTGTGGGCAAGAAATAATTTGGGGCATCTTACAGAGTGCCTGTACCAGTACTAGCTGTTGAAGGAGTGAGAACTGTCCTTCTTCCGCCTCTTATCGGCCACCAAGACAAAAGGTTTGTCTCAACAGATCTGATCAAGCCACACTATGTGGCCGATTCTCAATAGTAGGCCATGTGGGCTCGTGTGTAGCCACCGCACTCCTCTCGCTACCATACAGGAAGTTCAGATGGAAGCTTTAATAACAACCTAAGACTCCACTTTTTAAAGAAAAGCTGTGAAAAATAATGAAATTATGCTTTTCCCAGTTGAAACAGCTACAACTGTACAGTCAACAAGTACAGAAATTTCAATTTGTAATATTGATGATGTCTATGGCAACATGCCACAGATCGAGTCATCTACCTGTTCTACAAAACCTGCTGAGCAGATGGTGTCTGGCTATTTCATGCATTATGGTGACTTCTCATCAGATCCAAGTGAACCTGAGCTGCCGACAACGCCGCTCCCTTTCAAGCCACAATTTTATACTTTCTGTCTTTGGCTGAAAAAGATTTACTTTGTTGTTCCCTGGATACATCTATGGATTGCAATTGGATTACTTTTCCTGATACTTTGTATTGGTATAGTAACTGTTTTTTCCTACTTCTGAATAGACGCTTTCTCCCAGAACACCCTACAGTACAACTCGTGAGCTAGGTCTTTAAACCACTTGCATAATCACACAGTGAACTGAGAGACTTGTCCCTGGTGAACACTACAGCGGTTCCCGTTCCTGAAACAATTTTATGGGACAGGGTATAGTATGATGTATATGGTCCTACCGAACTTTTGAAAACACCTTATTTGTTCAAAATGTCTTTATATGCTTTCATCACCTAGTACTTTCTCTGATGACTGGGACACTGAAACTGTGCATAATTTGCAAGGAAGGAGCCTTGGTTCAACCAGGACCTAAGAGAAAAAAAGAGAAGCGTTGCACGGGAGGTTCGAGCAGTCGCCTATGGAAAAAAAATGGGAACCAGTACAAACAACTGCAAACTAAAAGAAGCAAGAAGCATGTATAGGAAGTCGTTAAGGGTTGCAAAGAGAACGTACAAGGAAACCATTTGGAACAAACTATTGAGTGCAGGAAAACGGCCAAATAGCAGGGATTTTTGGGGAATCATCAACGACCTAAACAAAGGAGCAAGCCTTCATCAGGAAGCAGGGGTAGGAGAGGAATGCTGGTCCCATCATGTACAATCACTGTATGGTAACACAGTGTCAAGCAGTACCAAAATGCAACGGGGGAGTGAGTTGGAAAGCGGGAAAAACAGAAAAAAGAGACTCAGGCGAATAAAGACCACGAGGACCAGGAAGAAGTAAACGCGATCGCGGAAACTCCGTTAACCTCTAAAAAACAACTGAGTAGCATAATAAAAAGATTGAAGACTGAAGGAGCTGCAGGTCCAAATGGGCTGCCAAATATGCTCTTTAAAACGGATCCGGATTTCTGGTCAGAGTCCTTAACTCCTCTATTCAACTATATATATTCTCAAAACAAAGTCCCCGCATCTTCGCATGGGAACATCATTCACCCCATTTTCAAACAGGGAGACCGTCACAACCCCGCCAACTACAGGCTGATATCCCTAATAGACGTGGAAGCCAAGCTCTATGCCTCCTGCATCCTAACTCAGTTACAAGATTGGATAGAAGATACCAATATTATCCCCAAGTTTCAAACAGGGTTCAGGCAAGGAATGGGCACCATCACAAACCTGGCCTGTCTGTCACTTTTAATGGAAAAAGCACTAACTGAGGGTTCGAGACTATACGCCTGCTTCATTGATATAAGGTCAGCATTCAACCGGGTATGCAGAGAGCGCCTATGGGCAAAGTTGATAACCTTGGGATTCCCGAATTCCATGTTAACTGCAATAGTCACCTTGTATAACAATACATGGGTAAGGGTTAAGCTAGGCAACGGTGGCAGTATTTCCTCAAAGATTCCGACGTATCAAGGTTTAAAGCAAGGCTGCGTGTTGGCCCCAAGCCTCTTTAACCTTTTTCTTTCGGATGTTAGTAAAGTTTTGGTTACAGCAGAATGTCATCCGCCGAGACTGGCCAACAATCCAATCAACTTTTTACAATACGCGGATGACATAGTAGTACTGAGCAAATCACCAATCGGTCTACAAAGAGCAATCAACAAATTAGCGGAATATTTAAAACAGGAAAAGCTGGAACTAAACAAAGGAAAAACGAAGGTTGTCCGACTAGTGGAATCAAGTAAACTCAACTTTAAATGGATGGCAAATGGTGAAACGGTAGAAGAACAACCTTCATATAAATATCTGGGTACTTTAATAGAGCAAGGACTGAAACATAAAGAGCAAAAAGCAGTAATAAAAGCAAAAGCTCAGTCATTAATCTTTGCATATTGGCTACTGAAATCCAAACTGGACGGTCCCAACCACAATCATTTATTGAAAGTCATGGCAGCGCAAATTTTGCCCACCTTGTCCTACGGACTGGTCACTTGGCAAGGCAAGGAGGCTGATTTATTAAACGCAATGCAGACCAAGATTTATAAAGCCGTTTTTAATCTGCCAAAATCTTCCTCTCCATTACAGATACGGTTAGAATTTGGCCTGCAAAATCAAATCTTCCGGAGCATGAGCAGCTTTGTGAAGCTTTGTAATAAATTTCGTTTCGCAAATCAGCAATCCCTGGACCATCTATGCTGGGAAGAAATAAAGCATCAGGCGGATAACAAAATCCTGAGTGCCTGGGGAAAGCAATTGCAAAATTGTTTGATAGAACTCGACATAGAATCATCATGGGAATTAAGGATGGATAAAGCTGGGCTAAGTAGCTTAACCAACAAGGCAGCCAAAATGAAATCCTTATTGGAAGATCAAAATTCATTGGCCAAACGTAGGCATGGGTGGACAGTTATGGCATCTTACAAATCATGAAAACCACAAGCATACCTATCTTCTCATTTCAGAGGGTTCCTAAAGAAATTTTACATGGACTATCGGATGGGTGATCACCTGTCAAAAGACTTACTCCCCTCCTGAAAACAGAGCTACCAAACAGAAAAATGCAGTTTATGCGGCTACAAATCCGAATCCCTAGCTCATATCTTTTGTGTATGCCCAGCTGTATTAGATTTGAGACGACGGTATTTAAAACAAATTTTTAATGTCCTAAAAATTCGCACTTGTGGACAAGCAGTAACAAGTTGGCTGGGAGGATCCTCCATAATCCTGGCATGCAGGGGAATCAAATTTATGGGGGCAGTAAGGACTCGCTTGAAGCAGCAAGAGTAGGAAGATCGTAACATCGGAACCCTCAAGAAAAAGCAATAAAGAAAATAAACTGTGGAAATAGACAACTTAGATTTTATAGAGACAAATTGTCCCATGCTTGAATTAAATTTTATAATTGTATCTAATAAGTTTTATGGGCCTTGGAGACAATGACTAGATGTTTAATGGTAGTCAACTTTTATACATTTTATTTATACATGTGGGTTTTGTAATAATTTTACCAAATTATACAATAAACTTAAACTGAAACTGAAACTGAAACATAATTTGCTTTCAGATTTAGAGCAATCAGCTGCATTTTCGAACAATGAATTGTATGATGGTAGGAGTAATTTTGGAGACATGTTCGGTTACCATCATTATGGTCACCAATTTGTTACATAAAGCCTTTATCCCACATGCTGTTTATAATTACACACAATGGGAACACTGCCCAATACCGCCAATAGATAGTTCAATGACTTTTTCACAAACATTTGCTTCAGGTTTTGAAACATCAGACCCAGCCTCATATTACTATAGGCTTGCACCTACACCTGCAAAGAAAAATATGCTAACAAACATCAAGCTGATACACTCTGCTTCCTTTATTTCCCAACTGTCTACACAGGGTTTTGACATTTGGAAAGACCCAATAGACACTTGGGTGCCAATCACGATCCTGTAAAAACCGGGTACGAACCGTCGGACGGAGCAAATTCTCCGTCCGACGCGTACCCGGTCGTCAAAATGTACAAACATGGAATTACGATTCGCACGGAAACACCATTTCCGTACGAATCGTACAAAACCCCGACCGACTAAAAATAAACATACAAATGCGATCCGGGAAAGCGCCGACGTGACGTCGGGATGCACGCAGCCTGCCATTCACGAACCAGGAATTACGATTCGCACCGTCGTCATCCCGCACAGTGAATATTTTCCGGCTGCCAAAAACTGCCGGGAAATCAGGACGACGCGAACAAGGAGTACCGGTACGCGACGGACAGACAGGACGACGCGAACAAGGAGTACCCGTACGCGACGGACAGACATGGACCCGAACCTACGTGTCATCCCGGCCCTCATAGCAGTCGACCTCCTCTACAGGTTCTGACGCAGACGCCGCAGAAGGTCAGAACAACAAAGGGATGGGGGAAAGGGGGGGGTGGCAGGACCAGGGCAGGCCACAAAGCCCCCACCAAAGTCACACAGCACACATGCCCTGGACATACCTGACCCTCAGGCCCTGGTCACTACGAGGGGGTGGGGGCGTGTCCAGCTAAGCCAGCGACCGCCACAACGGAAGTGCTTGACGACGCGAACTGACAGCACAACCAGACAGGTACGTCCCGTACCCACGCCTTAAGAGCGTGGGTACGAGTCGTACTACGCCCACACCTACGTCACCCCAACAATGGCGGGACGGCTCGTACCCACGTAGCAAAGGCCTGGGTACGGCCCGCACAAGCATCACATAGCGTGGGGACAGATATGTACGGACCGTACCCCCACCCCGTATGCATGGAGCGTACCCCCAACCCCAACAGTGTAAGTACGACACGTACCCCCACCCGCGTATGCAAGGAGCGTACCCCCCACCCCAACAGTGTAAGTACGACCCGTACCCTCACACGCGTACGTATGGAGCGTACCCCCAACCCCAACAGTGTAAGTACGACCCGTACCCTCACCCGCGTACGTATGGAGCGTACCCCCACCCCAACAGTGTAAGTACGACACGTACCCCCACCCGCGTATGCAAGGAGCGTACCCCCATGCCAACATTGTACGTACGACACGTCCCCCCACCCACGTATGCATGGAGCGTACCCCCCACCCCAACAGTGTAAGTACGACCCGTATCCTCACCCGCGGACGTATGGAGCGTACCCCCACCCCAACAGTGTAAGTACGACCCGTACCCTCACCTGCGTACGCATGGAGCGTACGTCCCACCCCAACAGTGTAAGTACGACACGTACCCCCACCCGCATATGCAAGGAGCGTACCCCCATGCCAACATTGTACGTACGACACGTCCCCCCACCCGCGTACGCATGGAGCGTATGTCCCACCCCAACAGTGTAAGTACGACCCGTACCCTCACCCGCGTACGCATGGAGCATACGTCCCACCCCAACTGTGTAAGTACGACACGTACCCCCACCCGTGTATCCAAGGAGCGTACCCCCATGCCAACATTGTACGTATGACACGTCCCCCCACCCGCGTATGCATGGAGCGTACCCCCCACCCCAACAGTGTAAGTACGACCCGTATCCTCACCCGCGGATGTATGGAGCGTACCTCCACCCCAACAGTGTAAGTACGACCCGTACCCTCACCCGGGTACGCATGGAGTGTACGTCCCACCCCAACAGTGTAAGTACGACCCGTACCCTCACCCGCGTACGCATGGAGCGTACGTCCCACCCCAACAGTGTAAGTACGACACGTACCCCCACCCGCGTATGCAAGGAGCGTACCCCCATGCCAACATTGTACGTACGACACGTCCCCCCACCCGCGTATGCATGGAGCGTACCCCCCACCCCAACAGTGTAAGTATGACCCGTACCCTCACCCGCGGACGTATGGAGCGTACCCCCACCCCAACAGTGTAAGTACGACCCGTACCCTCACCCGCGTACGCATGGAGCGTACGTCCCACCCCAACAGTGTAAGTACGACCCGTACCTTCACCCGCGTACGCATGGAGCGTACGTCCCACCCCAACAGTGTAAGTACGACACGTACCCCCACCCGCGTATGCAAGGAGCGTACCCCCATGCCAACATTGTACGTACGACACGTCCCCCCACCCGCGTATGCATGGAGCGTACCCCCCACCCCAACAGTGTAAGTACGACCCGTACCCCCATGGAGCGAACCCACACACGTGTATGGACAAAGCGTACATATTGTTAAATAGGAGGGGTGTGTGCCAATCACTCCCAGCAGTGCCCAGAGTCAGGAGGGGTGTGTGCCTATCACTCACAGCAGTGCCCAGAGGCAGGAGGGGTGTGTGCAGAGGCCTCCCACCAGTGCCCAGAGACAGGAAGGGTGGGTGCAGAGTCCTCCCAGCAGTGCCCAGAGACAGGAGGGGTGTGTGCAGAGGCCTCCCAGCAGTGCCCAGAGACAGGAGGGGTGTGTGCAGAGGCCTCCCAGCGGTGCCCAGACACAGGAGGGGTGTGTGCAGAGTGCTCCCAGCTGTGCCCAGAGACAGGAGGGGTGGGTGCAGAGTCCTCCCAGCAGTGCCCAGAGACAGGAGGGGTGGGTGCAGAGTCCTCCCAGCAGTGCCCAGACGCAGGAGGGGTGTGTGCCTATCACTCACAGCAGTGCCCAGAGACAGGAGGGGTGGGTGCAGAGTCCTCCCAGCAGTGCCCAGAGTCAGGAGGGGTGTGTGCAGAGGCCTCCCAGCAGTGCCCAGAGACAGGAGGGGTGGGTGCAGAGTCCTCCCAGCAGTGCCCAGAGTCAGGAGGGGTGTGTGCAGAGTCCTCCCAGCAGTGCCCAGAGGCAGGAGGGGTGTGTGCAGAGTCCTCCCAGCAGTGCCCAGACACAGGAGGGGTGTGTGCCTAACACTTACAGCAGTTCTCATGTAACGCAAAGGGTGGAGTAGCCACAGATACCATTCCCACAAATGTCCGTCAGGTGCACAAAGACCCTGCAGTACATGTAACCACATGTGTGCGAGGCTGGGAGTATACGCATGCATAGCGCAGAAAAGAAAACATGTCCACATGAAGTCATGTCAATAGTCCACATACACAAGTACAATGACTATCAAGAATGCCACGAATGATGCAGGTGGAGACATCGCACAGCATGCATGTGCAAAGTAGAAGGAGTCCGTCACACACCCAGCTAATGTACACACAGCTCTGCGCTAAATATTGGGAACACCCTGCAGGGAAGATGTCAGGGTACACAGAGGAAGGAATACACCTTTGGACAATTTCACCATGCAGCAACTGCTTACATGAACACAGAAACCTAGCAAACACCGTGTGATGGCACACAGATCCCAGGTTCCCCCCTATGACCAGCACACTACTACATTTCCCACACAACCAACACATGATCACCACCCAAAATCATGTAGCAGCCCCACCAACAGCAATATCAGAAAAGCAGTAGTGTTCAAAGGAAACAAAAATGGCTTTAATCAGCATGATCAAAAATTGTATGTTCGTATAAGGTTCAATATTTACAAAGCCCATTGGGCAGTCCAGAAGTCACAGCTGGATGGGGGACACAGTGGGATGCGTGTCCCCTAGCTTGCCTGCACAGTTACATTCCGTCGTCTTCCACAGGGGTGAGGGCATCATGTGGGGGGGAAGAAACAGGCACCGCAGGGACAGGAGGGTGAAGGGTAGGCGTCGTGGGTGCAGGGATGGAGGACTCCACCACAGGGGGTGGGGCAGGGCCAAAGGCGGAGGCCAGGATCTCGCTGCACACCTTTGCAAGGTCCTCCAGGGAATCCCCTGCACCCGAAGGAACCACAGGCCCCAAGGAGGGGGGGGGGTCAGAGGGATGGGTCGCAGCGCCACTGGGGGAGGGTGTAGACAGGGGGGGGAATCAACCACCCTGACCGAGGACTTCCTTGACCGCTTGCGTGGTGGCGTCACTGTGGGGCTCAGGGACAGAGCGGCCATGAAGGAGTCTTTGGGGGAGATGTGGCCAGGAGAGCTGAGGGGAGGGGATTTGGAGGGAGTGGATTGGGTGGAATGCGGACTCCCACTCTGGCTGCGTGTCACACGTTTGCCCCCCGACCCAGTGGGTGTGCCTACTTCACCCTGTGTGTGCGTGTCTGGAGGTGTGCGGTGGACCTTCCCTGCTGGTGTGGTGCCTGTGTGTGTTGTGGTGGGTGCATGCTGACGTCTGGGTGTACGTGGGACAGGCATGGGAGTGGGAAGTGTGGATGGGGCAGGGGTAGGGGGTGGGACGTAGCGCTGCAGGAGACCCACTGCTGCAGTCAGTGTCGAGTCTATCGACCTCAGCAAGCTGCGTTGGTCAGCCTGCGATGAATGAATGCCCTCCAAGTATGCCTCCATGTTGTGCAGCATTTGGCTGTGGCCATGGAGGACATTAAGGATCGCAGCCTGACCAACCTGCAACTGCCGCTGGATGTCCACAGACTCGGCGTTGGCGGCAGCAGTGGAGACAGGGGCAGGGGGTGCGGTGCCTGGCAGGAAGGAGACATGTGGTGACCGGGCACGTTGGGAAGGGACACGAGCAAGTGGGAGGCGGCTGATGGCAATGGAGGGGGCGGGGCGAGATGTAGTGCCGCTGTCAGCTGCTGGTGCAGCCGCCGCCCACTCGGAGAGATCATCCTCGGACCCGTCAGCTTCATACTCTGTTGTGCCAGTTGACAGGTCCCCGGGTTCACTCTCCTCCACCTCAGTCCCACTTGATGTGCCAGCCCCGATGTCACCGCTGGCACTGGTGCTCGGTCCCTCTGCTCCGTCTGTGCCCATGTCTCCCTCCGTGTCCCCCGACGATGCTGTGGGCAGGGTGAAGAGACAGAAATTAATCATACACCTGTATACATATGTCACATGAGTCCAATCTACATAGGTCACAGTGCATAGCCTGAAACAAAAGAAGAGTTACATCTACAAAACAAGGTACATATGTAGGGCATGCAAGACACTGTTGTTTGTAGGCCTGGGCAAAAATTTCGTTCCGTTCGCGGAAATTGCGATAATTTGACATTTTTGCGTTCCGCGGAGAGCGCGAAAATGTCAAAAATTCCGGTTTCCGCAGCTTGGCGATAATTTGTTTCTTGCTCGCGCTGTAAAATGATACATTCTCGCGCGCGCGCGATCGCCTTACCTGAATCCCTGCGTTCGCCGACAAGTTTTCTTGATCCGGTCGCGTTCTCCATGAGATGTTGTATTGTTTTTAGCCATTTGCGCTGTCTCGCGACAGTTCGCGCCCGCAGTGACGTCATGCGTCGCGCGATCACGTCTTTCTTCTCGCGATCATGCACCGCGAGAACAACTCAAAACAAGATGGCCGCGCCCGCAAGCAACCACATGGGTAAGTTGGCGACCCGCAACCATGCAGAAAATCTCGCGAACATGCCGGAAAAAAACTTCCGCATCTTTGCGATATTTCTGCTTGTTTGCGATAATTTTAAACATTCTCGCGATAATTTGCGAAGGTTAATTCCGCAAATTCCGCCCACCCCTAGTTGTTTGACCCACCATGCCACCGAAAAACTATGGAAAGCATGACACAATAGCAAATGAGATGACATGGTATTCTGACTGAGGAGCAAGGCCCTGGGGACAATCCAGCACTGCATCTGCACCACACAGCGTGGCAGGAAATAGGGATGAGCAGGGACCATATCCAGGAACAAGAGGCACATGCAGCATAGGTCATACTGAAAACATGCCCACCATGACTGGCCCACTGCACCTTGAGTGCATGTCCAGACAAACATCACACACTGGCCAGTCCTAGCAAGGAGATATCAGGTTGTGACATGAAGGCCATGCCCGCACCACCCACCCCCTACATGAGACTATTATTTGGAGACACAGGAAGCACATACATCCCTTAGTCTGGGTGAAATACACATGGGATGCAACAAATCAAGGTTGCACACAAAATTCCCAAGGTGCGCCTGTCCAAATAATCATGTACAAATGGGCATCATCAGATGATTGTAACAAGACACACAGGCAATGTCCACCGTGAGTATGAACAAGGAAAATCAGGTCAGTCTGTACAGTGGACACTTGTACTACATTTCACGTCAATATACATTTGGCCAGGGGACAATGGCACAGAGCACAACCTATGCTGTAGACACAGAGATTGTCAACATATTCGGATTACACACATGATACCTAGGAAAATATGCCCCTGGGGACAGTAGTGGCCACACAACTCCATGCTCCTGAATGGGAATGACTGCAACACACGCTACCATCACTGCACTATGCGTACCGCGCACTCATGCACATCATGTCACAGGCCACCACATAGAACATGCGTGCTGTAAGGCCTCACACTTGAGAGACTAACTCCCATGTCTGGACTCAGCATTAGTGCCAACTGACATGGAACCCACAAGACCAGAACTGGACAGGGCACAGGCAAGGTCCCAAAACCTGTTACACACCACCCCCACACATGATGCTGCAGGCATTGTACACGTGGAGAAGGTGCCAGGCTACATAACCTTGTGACGGAGTGACTTCACACAGACCAGGGAACACATTGCAAGGAGGGAAAGGGAGGCAGGAGAGCACTGCAATACTGTGGGTAACAGGATCTGCACAGCACCATTAAACCCAGGCAGTGCATCCATGGAACAGTGCACTTACAAATGCTGGTGAAACACAACAAACACACATGTACCTACCCCCTTCCTGCTGCTGCATCTCCTGTAAGCGCCTGTCCATGTCTGGAAATACCACCGCCAGCACACGCTTGTGGATGTGGGAGAGACGGCGGCGCCCGCGGTTCTTATGGCTCTCAGGTGAGTCCCCCAGCAGGACCCGTGCGATCCTCCGCGTCCAGCACCGGATATCCTGCCAGCGTTTCCTCACCTGGGACAGGCTCCACCTCTGACCATCCGCACTCCTCACGGCACTGACGGCGGTCAGCCAGATCTGCTCCTTGGCAGAGGCGCCTACCTGTGAGGATGAACAAGTGACACTACATCAATACACCTGCAACATGTCACAGAGACACATATGGGAACAAATTAGCTGGTTACAACAAGTCATGTCATGCAGCCAACGCATTGCACCTTTGCCATGGGGACATACTCCTCTGGGGAAGGGCAAAAGCAGTACGTGCCAGTGAAAGTACACAGGTGGAATGAGGGCAAAGACACAATCAATTATCAAGGCTCACACTGTGCATCACACCCACCCCTCCTGACTCTGGGCACTGCTGGGAGGACTCTGCACACACCCCTCCTGCCTCTGGGCACTGCTGGGAGTGATAGGCACCCACCCCTCCTGTCTCTGGGCACTGCTGGGAGTGATAGGCACCCACCCCTCCTGTCTCTGGGCACTGCTGGGAGTGTTAGGCACACACCCATCCTGACTCTGGGCACTGCTGGGAGTGATAGGCACACACCCCTCCTGCGTCTGGGCACTGCTGGGAGGACTCTGCACCCACCCCTCCTGTCTCTGGGCCCAGCTGGGAGCACTCTGCACACACCCCTCCTGTGTCTGGGCACTGCTGGGAGGCCTCTGCACACACCCCTCCTGTCTCTGGGCACTGCTGGGAGGACTCTGCACACACCCCTCCTGCCTCTGGGCACTGCTGGGAGTGATAGGCACCCACCTCTCCTGTCTCTGGGCACTGCTGGGAGTGATAGGCACCCACCCCTCCTGTCTCTGGGCACTGCTGGGAGTGATAGGCACCCACCCCTCCTGTCTCTGGGCACTGCTGGGAGTGATAGGCACCCACCCCTCCTGTCTCTGGGCACTGCTGGGAGGACTCTGCACACACCCCTCCTGCCTCTGGGCACTGCTGGGAGTGATAGGCACCCACCCCTCCTGTCTCTGGGCACTGCTGGGAGTGATAGGCACCCACCCCTCCTGTCTCTGGGCACTGCTGGGAGTGATAGGCACACACCCCTCCTGACTCTGGGCACTGCTGTGAGTGATAGGCACCCACCCCTCCTGCCTCTGGGCACTGCTGGGAGACATCAGGCATTCCCCCCCCTGGGACCCCCCTCACAGTACATAGCATGTGTGTCACACCTGGACACAATGGCAGAAGTCACTGTCACAAAAAAAGAGACACAGTCTGTGCTAGTAGCTCTGCACTCACCTGATACCCTGGTCGCCCATACAGCATGGGGTACTGTGGGAGGATCACATTCAGCAGAGCCATGTTCTCCTCCAGGGTGAAGGGCTGTGACCTCTCCACAGACCTTGACATGGTTCCAGGGAATCAGTAGCAGCAGCTGGGTCGTGGAATACAGAGATGTGCAGGCAAGTGCTCCCTCATGGGACCTGGCTGCCTTATATCTGCCTTGCTGTCCTGTTTCATGCACAGGAGTACAGAGTGATTGGTCACTCACATTTGCATCCTATGTTTCCTCCAATCCCTTCAAACCTAGCACAGTCAGTGGGTTCTTATTGTGTTTTTTTCTTCAGCATGATGTCAACCCCACAAACACATTGCAACAAAGTAGATTCATTCCAACTGACTTCTGCTGTGCACCTTCCAGACCAAATTCAAACTTAAAACTTGGTCTCCATGACAACCAGCATGCATGTAGGCCTTAATACTTGTCCCTCATGTGTCCCCTATGTAAAATTGAGCTTCACACACAGGTACGGTGCGTTCCGGGCCACTAGGGCACCCCAAATGCATAGCAATGGCCCGTACACGCGTGCGTACGTTCACTATCACCATGGGTGTCCTCGCGTATGCGTACTCGTACTGGTACAGCCCGTGCACATGCCTGTACGTTTACTATCACTATGGGTGTCCTCGCGTATGCGTACTCGTAGTGATAGTGAGCGTACAGGCGTGTGTACGGGCCGTACCATACGAGTACGCATACGAGAGGACACCCATGGTGATAGTGCACGTACAGGCGTGTGTACGGGCAGTACCACTATGGGTGTCCTCGCGTATGCGTACTCGTACTGGTACGGCCCGTACACACGCCTGTACGCTCACTATCACCATGGGTGTCCTCGCGTATGCGTACTCATACTGGTACGGCCCGTACACCCGCCTGTACGCTCACTATCACCATGGGTGTCCTTGCGTATGCGTACTCGTACTGGTACGGCCCGTACACACGCCTGTACGCTCACTATCACTACGAGTACGCATACGCAAGGACACCCATAGTGATAGTGAACGTACAGGCGTGTGTACGGGCCGTACCAGTACGAGTACCCATACGCGAGGACACCCATAGTGGTACGGCCCGTACACACGCCTGTACGTGCACTATCACCATGGGTGTCCTCGCGTATGCATACTCGTAGTGATAGTGAGCGTACAGGCGTGTGTACGGGCCGTACCAGTACGAGTACGCATACGCGAGGACACCCATAGTGATAGTGAACGTACAGCCGTGTGTACGGGCCGTACCACTATGGGTGTTCTCGCGTATGCGTACTTACTGACCGTACGCATGCCTGTACGCTCACCATCACTATGGGTACACATACGGCAGCACTCCCATAGTGATATGGGAACGTACACAGGCCCTCTTAGCAGCAGTACGGCGGTTTACATACATCACAGTGGTGACAGGCAGCACACAGGAAGGAATAGGGTGGATATACTTGTCCATGGATGGACATCAAGGCATTGTCTGGGCAGTACTACATGTGTGGGGCACAGGTGTGACAGGCTGTGATGTGGCACATTACTCCTGAGTCGAGAAGGCACCAGATGTATGATGAGATGTGTACAGATGTAATGTGTGATGGTGCAATGTGTGCCAGCCATGCCCTTGACTCCTTTGACATGTGTGCATGTCGTACTGCACACTTGGGATGACCGACACTGGCATAGCACGGACACCAACACACGGAAGTGTCCCCTGATGCCCGGTACAGGGGTTACCACACCTGACTTGTCACTACCCACGGTGCACGATGTGACTATGTCATGTATGTGTGGGGGTTTCCCATTAGGTTGATGTTGGAGCACCCTCAAAAGCTGCAGCTGTTACAGCAAGCAACATGTGTCTGTGTGTAGATTGACATTGCACACTGTTCCGCACACCATGCCACATGTGGTATCGGATGTGAGGTGCATATGTATGCATGGGACACGGAGTAGCGTAACTAGGACATGTCTGCATCCTCTCTATGAATGTGTGGTGAGTCATGACATGTGCACCTTCATGGTAAGGTGTGTGGGCTGTCCTAGTGTAATGTCATGTGACCTGTGGCTCTAGTGTTCCGCTACCAGTCTCTGCAATGGACATCCTACTTCTGCTGATGTGTGGGTGTATGTCACTCCTGTCTTGCGTCTGGCTGTTCACTTGCACTGGGACACAGCTAATCCCATGCCATGGCATGTGGAGGTTCTCAATCTCCGTGTGTAGCTGGGTCTTGGTAGGAGTGTCACCTGCCAGCCATACGTGTCCAGGGCATGTGGCACATACCTGACTCCGTATGTAGCATATGTGTATAGACAGATTAACATGTGCTCAGTACAAATTATTTGTTGTTGTGGTGCACTCACTCTTCCTTGTCACCTCCAAATTACTGCAGAGCGCCGCCTCTTCCCCGAGCAATTCCGGACTTGGCTGCCATGCGGGAGAATGATCGTATCCGGTGCTACCGCTTCCCCCAACGGTTGATTCTGGAGTTGACGGCGAGACTGGCACCACACCTGCAACCGCTGCACAGGTATCCTATGGCACTGACACCCAAGCTGAAGGTAATGGCAGCCCTACATTTTCTAGCCACGGGTACCTTTCAAAATACCATAGCTCATGTTGGTGGCATGTCCCAGAGCATGTTGTGCCGTGTGCTGCATGATTTCTTAGAGGCCATGTTGATTCACCTGGATGACTTCATACATTTTCCTACCCCAGAAATGTTGACTGGGGTCAAGCGTGGATTCTATGCCCTGGGAGGGATGCCCCATGTCATTGGGTCCATAGATGGGACACATGTTGCTTTGGTACCACCACAGGCACAGGAGGTAGCGTACCGGAATCGCAAGCACTACCACTCCATCAATGCCCTTGTGGTGTGTCTGTCCAACATGGTGATTTCACATGTCTGTGCTCGTTTTCCAGGATCAGCACACGATGCCTACATCATGAGGCGTAGCAGGGTGCCTGAAATGATGACGCAGCTGCGCAACAAACGAGCATGTGTTGTTGGTGCGTACAGTCTGTCTGTCCTGTATTTTGCTTAGACTACCAGCACGACCGCTTCTCCAGTTCTAACGATGTCCATGTGCTTCCCATGTAGGGGACGCTGGCTATCCCAACATGCCATGGCTGATCACACCTCTCCGCAACCCCATCACGCCGGCCCAGCTCCGCTACAACACCGCCCATGGCCGGACAAGGCGAGTGATAGAGAGGACGTTTGGCCTGCTGAAGAGCCGATTCAGGTGCCTACACAAGACCGGCGGCGCGCTCCCATATGCCCCGGCGAAGGTCTGCAAAATCTTCATGGTCTGCTGCATGCTGCACAACATGGCAGTTGAGAAAGCTGTGCCACTCATCCTGGATCAAGATGACGAGGACCATCCACCCATGGAGGACGAAGGGCTTGGCAATGGGGCTAGTGATGTGGAGGATATGGAGCCGCAAGAGGACATCCGGACTCGGCTCATACGCGACTTCTTTGCTTAGTGGTGAGTACCAGTGTCTGAGTGTGCACGCATTGGTCCCCGTGTGGCATGTGTTGTGATGTGTGTCTCCACCTGCATGTATGGCACGTGAGTCAGAGGTGTGTGTGGGTGTGTCACTGGAGTGATGGTGCCAGTGATGGTTGTATTTCCCCAGTCATAATTGTGACCTAGCATGTTGTCATCCATACATGTGTCGAGTAGATGCACATGCAAGTGGCTGTGCTTTTTGTGGCTGACTTCTTGTGTGTCTCTCTTCTCCAGGTACTTGCGCATGCCGTCTGCTGCTTGCATTGTTGTGGCACTGCTATTCCTCATGGACACGTCATCGTGTGCTGACTCAGCGTTACAGGCACGGACACGTTTGGAAGTCTCCTTGGGGTAAGGGATGCATCAGGGGTGTATTGGGTGTGGCAGTTGTTCACGATGTATGCACACTGCCCCTGTCGATGTTTGGTTCCTCTGCAGCCATGTTGCATAACCATGGTACACATGACATGCAGCTGTGTACACCTGAATAGATGGTCTGACTTGTTGACAGTCATCAGTGATGGGATAGTGGATTGTGATGATGGCATCAATGTGTGTAACACTGCCCTCGGACACATACGGTTTGCATTAGCTTGACATGGTGTGGGACTTCTACATCAACGGATCAATGGTGTATGGCAGTCTCTCCGTGAGCAGCTGTGGGTGTTTAGCTGTTAGCCGACACTTGTGTGCCACTTCTATGGCTATCACGCATTTGTGCTGCAGAAGGGGGGTGCCAGTGTTGGACCCACATGTTACTCCACATGAAGTGTTCATGTGTACTTCAAGTTGCCTCTGCAATCCCGAAAACATGACTAATAAAGGTGTCCCTATGCCTCCAAGGTGCCTCTTCTCAGTCAATGCTGGTGTGTTGCCACGGTGCATCCAGCATGTCTGGCATGGTTTTCCCTGATAGTCGCTATGTGTCTATGTGTCGAGTAGCAAGATGCAAGCTGTGTGTGTGGGATGAGACTGTGTATTGTGCATGATGTCCATGACTGTGTGGGTATTGTGACATGTGCCATCCCCATGCATCCAATGTTGGCCAGGCCCCCATTCTCTGCATCCACCGGACTCAAGCTTGCAGGACATGGTTCTGCCACCTGTCTACACATACCTGGGTGCCCCCCAGGACACTGGACAGGATCCCTGACCTCTGCGCATGACTGTTGCTGTACTCAATGTGTCTGTCAGCACGGTTGTGCGGCCACCCCCTCAGCTGGTTGGGCCCATCACGGGTGTGTATGGTGCTCCATGTCTGTCTTGCCTAATACACTGTGACCCGTGTGTCCTGTGCCAGACTCAGGCCCCAGGGTGTGGATGGTTGAAGTCAAAAGAGAACTCAGGCATGTTTAGACTTTACAAGACACATGTAAGTTAATAATGCAACCAGCAGGCATCTTCTCTTCATGGTGTGACTTTTTATTTTAGTGGGGGGGGGGGAGGGGGGGTATGACATGAGGGGCTTTCCGGATGTTTGGAATCCAAAGTTCAGTAGGGATGTTGGTGTCCTTGCCATTGGAAATCCTCAGAGTCCATGCCACAGTCTTTGTCAACATTGGTCAGACAGTGACCAGCAAGGCCATGTGGCAGAGAATGTCTTTTGATGCTGTGCTGCTGTTGCTCCAGTGGGCCAGGTGCCAGGCCAGGTGTCCTGGGAGATGGTGCTGTAGCGCCGACCCTCACGGTCCTTTCCGTGGACGACCCGGCCTCCTGCGGGGACCCTCAGAACCAGGCCGTGACGATGTTTGGGATGCTCCATCGGATGTTTCCTCCTCCTCCTGATCCCTCCCTGTGGGTGGTGATGTTCTACGCCTTCTGGCACAGGGAGGGTTGCCCACGTTGTCAGCCATCCGACGGAGTGTATTGTGAATTCCCGTGAACACCGTCACGAGCTCAGCCTGTCTGTCCTCCATCCTCAGTTGGTGTTGCAGTAGACAGGCATGTTGCTGGGCCTGCTGGGTCTTGATCTCATCGAGGGTCCCCTTCATCTCATTGAGGGTGGACACAACCTGGGCCATGCCCGTGGTGTCCTGCCGGTATGTGTCCAGGATGTTACGGACATGGGAATATACCGGTTCCCCAGCCAACTGGTCAGGCTGGCGCCTCCGCCGTCCTCCACTCCCACCACCCCTGCCCACTTGCACCTGGCCTGCCCTTGTGGGCACATCGGGTCTCCGGGACCCCTGAGGGGTGGCATTGGCATTGTCGCCTGCCTCCTCCTGGGTGCCCGGGACACCGTGTCCCTCCTGGCCAGCCTGGCTGCTTTGTGGTGGTGGGGCAGGGATCCTGGGTGTCTCTTGGGATGTGGCAGAAGTGGGGGTGGTGGTTGGCCCCGTTGTACCTGACGCAGGTGCTGCAGGTCGTTGGACACCAGAGGGGCCAGGTTGGTCGGGGTCGTCCACAGAGTGGTGAGAGTCGTCGCTGCCTCCCGCAGAGCCGGGTCCTGTGAGTCTTCCCCCCCAGTGTTGGGGGGTGAACCACGAGGTTGACCTGTGTGTGAGAGAGATCTGTCTTGCATTCCACTCACAGTGCACTTGTGCATGGGTGTGTCCCTTGGGCACCACTTTGGTGCCTTTAACTATGTGTGGCACAGTCTTACTTGCTGCGTCAAGTGTGACTGCAGTCAGCAGTGGAGTGGGCAGGTGTGGCGAGCCATGCATTGGCGCCTTCCGTGTTGCACTGTACGTGGGCATATGGAGTGGTTCCACACACATCGATAATGCAGGTAGCTGTCGTTGTGCTCGTGCACAGGTTGTGACATGGCCCTGTGTTTTGCCATGGAGGAGAGGGGGGGTGCTGGCACTGGCCACCCTTGTTTACATGCACGCAGTCCACCTGCTGACGACCAGACATTCCCACACACCACAAGGCTGATTTGCTCTCCCTGTGTCTCCCTCCCTCTGTGTCCCCCTCTCCCTCCCTCTGTGTCCCCCTCTCCCTCCCTCTGTGTGTCAGCCTCCTCCCTCTGTCCGTCTTCCTGTGTCTCCCTCCCTCTGTGTCCCCCTCTCCCTCCCTCTGTGTCCCCTCTCCCTCCCTCTGTGTGTCAGCCTCCTCCCTTTGTCCGTCTCCCTGTGTCTCCCTCCCTCTGTGTCCCCCTCTCCCTCCCTCTGTGTCCCCCTCTCCCTCCCTCTGTGTGTCAGCCTCCTCCCTCTGTCCGTCTCCCTGTGTCTCCCTCCCTCTGTGTCCCCCTCTCCCTCCCTCTGTGTCCCCCTCTCCCTCCCTCTGTGTCCCCCTCTCCCTCCCTCTGTGTGTCAGCCTCCTCCCTCTGTCCGTCTTCCTGTGTCTCCCTCCCTCTGTGTCCCCCTCTCCCTCCCTCTGTGTCCCCCTCTCCCTCCCTCTGTGTGTCAGCCTCCTCCCTCTGTCCGTCTTCCTGTGTCTCCCTCCCTCTGTGTCCCCCTCTCCCTCCCTCTGTGTCCCCCTCTCCCTCCCTCTGTGTGTCAGCCTCCTCCCTCTGTCCGTCTCCATGTGTCTCCCTCCCTCTGTGTCCCCCTCTCCCTCCCTCTGTGTCCCCCTCTCCCTCCCTCTGTGTGTCAGCCTCCTCCCTCTGTCCGTCTCCCTGTGTCTCCCTCCCTCTGTGTCCCCCTCTCCCTCCCTCTGTGTCCCCCTCTCCCTCCCTCTGTGTCCCCCTCTCCCTCCCTCTGTGTGTCAGCCTCCTCCCTCTGTCCGTCTTCCTGTGTCTCCCTCCCTCTGTGTCCCCCTCTCCCTCCCTCTGTGTCCCCCTCTCCCTCCCTCTGTGTGTCAGCCTCCTCCCTCTGTCCGTCTTCCTGTGTCTCCCTCCCTCTCTGTCCCCCTCTCCCTCCCTCTGTCTGTCGGCCTCCTCCCTCTGTCCGTCTTCCTGTGTCTCCCTCCCTCTCTGTCCCCCTCTCCCTCCCTCTGTGTGTCGGCCTCCTCCCTCTGTCCATCTCCCTGTGTCTCCCTCCCTCTCTGTCCCCCTCTCCCTCCCTCTGTGTGTCACCCTCTGTCACCTCAGCCCAGCTTCCTGGGCACACACTGTTAGCAGTTCTTTGAATGGCCCTTGGATTGTTGCTGTGAGTTTGTTTCTGATCTCCAGGCACCCATTGGGTGTAGTGTCTCTGTCTACGCTGCTGCTGTGGTGGTGTGTGCTGCCACTCTTTCACAGTGTTGGCTGTTCATTAGCTGCTGTCATGTGCAAAAACGTGCCTTCACCCCCATGTGTTAATGCAAGGCGTCCGCCATTTGCTGGCAAGTCTTTCCTGTGTGGGGACACACTTTTTGTCTGGCTGTGACCTAGGCCATATGGGCAGAGGGCATTGTTGTCTGCTTCTGAGTTGCACTATGTGATTTTTGGGGCCCACCCTCCCGCCATCCGGGTTACCGTGTCATGTGTTGGTGTCTTCTGTGACCTGTGACTTGACATTGTCCAGCTGGGTGCATGGGGCATGGTGGCGCCAGTGGCATGTGCGTGTTCATGGAGTGTGGTTGAGTCATGCGATAGCTTGGGGTGGTTGCGTGCCTGTTTGTGAGTTTGGTTGTGGATGACGTTCCCCCCATGTGAGGTGCGTTGTTTGTGTACTCACCCGGGTCTCGGAGTCCTCCTAATCCTTCGACTGCCTCCACCGGCAGTATGGCCATCACCCTCTCCTCCCAGGGATGGTAGTGTACGGGTCTGCGGGACGGCCCTCCTCCAGTGACGTTGGCCTGGTTGTGTTCATCCGTCATCTTGGCTCGGACCCTCCTCCGCAGATCGTACCACCTGGCATGGCATTCCTGCTTGTTCCTTCTGGTGTCCGCAACAGCATTCACAGCATCGACGATGTTCTGCCACATGGCTGTTTTTTCTGACATGCTGGTCTGTCTGACCAATGTTCCAAAGAGGTGTGGCTCGACTCTGAGGATTTCATCGACAAGGACCTCCAACTCTCGGTTACTGAACTTTGGATTCTTGTTAGTGGGCATGGTGAGGGGTGTGGGGGTGAATGGGGGGGGGGGGTGTGGATGGTTGTGGGTGTGTGGGTGTGGTTGTGCAGGTGTGTGTGTGAATGTGATGAGGGGGTGTTTGTGAAGGTGTGTGTGTGAAGGTGTGCAAGTGTAGGGTGTGGTAAAGCTTGTAGTATGGTGCTGTAGGTTGTCTGTGGGGTCTGGCAGCAGTGAGTCTGTTGCAAAGGCTCATGGTTTGTGTGTGTGGACCCTTTTTATTGGTCCATTGGTGGGTGTGGCTGTGTTTGAAGTTTGGGTGGGTGTGTTATAAGGAGTGGTGGTGTTTTGGGCCTCTGTTTGTTTTTGGCAGTTGCAGGTCAGTGAATGTGTTGTTTTAGTGGTTGTTGGACATGTTTAGTGGCTTTGTGCCATTCGAATGGTGTATTCTTGTGTTGTTTTGTTTTGTCCTGGTTGTGTACGTGCGTTTTTAGCGTGTGTACGGGGTGTACATGGGCCATTTGGTTGTACAGTGCTGTCCTTGTGTGTGGCTTGGTACGACTCGTACATGCGGTTGTGATGTTGGGGCCTGGGGTGCGCTCCGTACTTAGGAGGTTGTGGTGGGGGTGCGACTCTGACGTACACGGGTGTACATACACCGGTGGGGGTACGACTCTAATGTACAGGGGTGCACATACACGGGTGGGGGTACGACACGTACACGGGTGTACATACAGGGGGGGGTACGACACGTACAGGGGTGTACATACACGGGGGTACGACACGTACAGGGGTGTACATACACGGGGGGTACGACACGTACAGGGGTGTACATACACGGGGGGTATGACACGTACAGGGGTGTACATACACGGGGGTACGACACGTACAGGGGTGTACATACACGGGGGGGGTACGACACGTACACCCCTGTACGGGGGGTACGACACGTACAGGGGTGTACATACACGGGGGGTACGACACGTACAGGGGTGTACATACAGGGGGGGTAGGACACGTACAGGGGTGTACATACACGGGGGTACGACACGTACAGGGGTGTACATACACGGGGGGTACGACACGTACAGGGGTTTACATACACGGGGGTACGACACGTACAGGGGTGTACATACACGGGGGTACGACACGTACAGGGGTGTACATACAGGGGGGGTACGACACGTACAGGGGTGTACATACATGGGGGTACGACACGTACAGGGGTGTACATACATGGGGGGTACGACACGTACAGGGGTGTACATACACGGGGGGTACGACACGTACAGGGGTGTACATACACGGGGGGTATGACACGTACAGGGGTGTACATACACGGGAGTATGACACGTAGAGGGGTGTACATACACGGGGGGTACGACACGTACAGGGGTGTACATACAGGGGGGGGTAGGACACGTACAGGGGTGTACATACACGAGGGGGTAGGACACGTACACAGGTGTACATACACGGGGGTACGACGCGTACAGGGGTGTACATACACAGGGGGTACAACACGTACAGGGGTGTACATACACGGGGGTACGACACGTACAGGGGTGTACATACACGGGGGGTACGACACGTACAGGGGTGTACATACGGGGGGGTAGGACACGTACAGGGGTATACATACACGAGGGGGTAGGACACGTACACGGGTGTACATACAGGGGGGGTACGACACGTACAGGGGTGTACATACACGGGGGGTACGACACGTACAGGGGTGCACATACACGGGTGGGGGTACGACACGTACAGGGGTGTACATACAGGGGGGTAGGACACGTACAGGGGTGTACATACACAAGGGGGTACGACACGTACACGGGTGTACATACAGGGGGGTACGACACGTACAGGGGTGTACATACATGGGGGGTACGACACGTACAGGGGTGCACATACACGGGTGGGGGTACGACACGTACAGGGGTGTACATACACGGGGGTACGACACGTACACGGGTGTACATACAGGGGGGGTACGACACGTACACGGGTGTACATACACGGGTGGGGGTGTACATACACAGGGGGTACGTCTCGGACGTTAGGGGGCTGGGGGGAGTGTTGGGCGCGTATGCGGGCACATGTCTCCATGGTTGCTATGGGTGTTCGGTGCGGACGGTGTTTTTTCCATACGGTTGTAACATCGGACGCACGGGATGGATCGTGATTCCTCGGTCGGACTTCACTTTTCACATTTGTACGGTAAATCGTCCGAGGACGTGTCGGACACATTTTCCGACCCGAGGATGTGTGGGGAATAATCCCCAATGCGATTCGTATGGTCTTTTTCCCATGCGAATCGTAATTGGCAGTTTGTACGGCACTTGTACGATTCGTACGGTAAAAAGACCGGATACGAGTCGTACGGGGAATTTTTTTACCGGATCGTGATCGGCACCAAAGTCTATATGGGGGGGCAAAAGATTGGCTGGTTCAGGGAATGGAGGCCATGTTTAGAGCATGCCTCATACCACACAAAATAATTTTCCTTAACAAGACAGTGCAACATACTTCATGTCTCGGTATAGCGAAAACAAAGTATTTGAACGCACCTCGTATTTCAGCATTCTCACGTTTCGAGAACTGGCTGCACTTTACACACTTTAGTGAGGATACAGTAGACACCATGATATGTAATGGTTCTTTCAATTCATCAGAACCCAATTGGAAGGGTTGGTTGGTTTGGCCTGTGGACTCAAACGGGTGTCAGTCTAGATTCCTTGGTAAAACTGAAGGGTTTAGGATCAATAGGCCTGATCAACGATATGTACAAACAGAACACTCGGGGTGGTGACATCGTATAGTGTTGGGAAGTTATGCTTAATTTGGCTGAAAACCTCAACACGGTCCCAGGTGAAGCAACACTTGTCCTTTCTTTCTGATGACATGTATCTCAGACATTTTTTATTAGTTCCCCAGAACCCACGTCAAAAGAGCTATTTGTAGAAATATACAATGAGCTGTGGAAGATTTATTCAACAGGATTTCAGATTTCAGCTGCTGAAAGATTGCACAAGATTGATAGGGTTAACCTTGAAAAGGCTTTGACTGTGGTTGACAAAGGTATGACCAATCTATCATCCAGAATGTATTCACTGGGTAACATAGTGTCTTCCGCAATTGACATAATACAGCAAGGCATGTCTATATTAAAACATGGACAGTCGGTCGATAGTAATATTGCGCTGGACGTTACAAACGTTACGTTCTGGCCACATGCCATTGCAATTCCATCAACAGTACAAATATGTTTTCAGCATATGACCTAACAGAATGACAGATGACGATGGCTCATAGAGATGTGAAATATACCATGCGGCACATTAAAAAATTAGACCCATTACCTTTCACCGTGGCTGCGACACCATCCGCTGACTGGATAATCCATGGTTACATTACAAGCAGCTTATTTATTACATTGTCTTTACAAATAACATTTCCACTGTGACCTTTTGCACATGTTTGCATGCACAACAATGTTGGATTTGTTTATTTTAAACTAAACCTGTTTTACATCTAGCTGTGTACAACATTATGACAATGCCCTGAACATCATGTATGCCTTGTTTCATACTACGTACAAATGTTATCACTATCTTCATTCATGGGGAGACAGGGCTATCTCGATATCCATACCATCACTAATCTATGCAAACATCACGAGGCTGTTTTCTATTCTAAAAAGGAGAGCATCCTGGTAGATTAGTAGAGGAGGTACTTCTGCTGACACAGAGGGTCCTTGCATGCTGAGAAATCACCATGCAGTAACCTGCCATCTCGTGAGGGGTATCCAGTTCATGACCAAAGTGGGGTCTCTTACTCTATCCCATCAGGTAATGGGTTTGGATCGTCCCTTGGGTGGATACTTGGCTCTACTCCCATACCTACTCGAGGTACACTTAGAGTAGCATTTGCATAGTAGGAGTATGCTACATTAATGCCTTGTTTATATGGCTGCATATATACAATTGTTCAGCATCTTGGTAGAACTGTACCTACTATTTATCCTTTTGGTGCTTGTAATCATGTTTCTCTGCTTCTGTCTCCTAATCATTGCAGCACACTTATTTTTATGCAAGAATAATGTTGTTTCAAAAAATAATATTGAAAACGTCCCACTGTGCATTCTCTTTATATTTCTCTTAGAATAAGTGAGCACGACTGATTGAGCGAAAAAATTCAGTACTGTTTCCACGTTCATTGAGGGGACAGGGTTGTCATGTTCAGTGGTTGCCAGAAACCATTTACTCCATGGTAGGTTAGAGGGGCTTACAGTGGCACTGTGAGCTAGCTGGTCTATAGACCAACATATCCTGCGGGGATGTCCGAAATCAGTCTTAACACCAAGCCCCTAGTTTATGTTGTCCAAACAATGTGCAGGTCCTATGGATTTGTAGGAACGAGACAACAGCTTAACAACCTAAATATATTTCGGATGATCCCAAGACATCTGGAAATCTTCTGACTAATTTTTCCTCTCCTCATATGAAAACAATTGTGAAATGAGACGTTAGTGTTGATTGAGTGCTCTGAAACTAAAAGCCATTCAACCTGCACAGCCACAGCATACTGCAACTCTACTCTGTAATGCTGAAAAACAACAAAACATGAAACACAATGTACAGAAAATGTTGCAGTTCATTACACAGGCAAGCAAAGTAGGTACATTTATCTCATGAAAACGGGAGGAGTGAAATTCACATCAGAGCTTACTTCTTTGCAGGAAGGACTCTAAATCATAAAACATTCCTGCCAAAAAGTCCCCTAAAGCAATGCCACAGCTGGTAAACTAAAGGGTAAGCTGGTGGTGCACATGAAAGACAAAGATAATTCAAAGCAAATGAGGTCCCACAAAAGAGGAAACAAAGGCCACAAAACCAAACTCCACAAATGAATTCCATTTATTATGTGACTCCGTTAGATGTTTTCATTCACATGTTTTATTTATAAACAATATATTTGTACTTTAATATCAAGAACGGGTTCCATACTTTTCCATGGACAGAAACCTAACTGGAAGTTGCCCAGATAATATTTTTTCTCAATGAAAAGCTCTAGTTTTATGGTCACCACCTAATCAATATTATCTTAGCTTTAAAAGCAGCCTTGGCTACAGGAAAATAAGTCTCATGGGGCCCCTGTGTTGTGTACAATTAGTTTAAGTGCTTAGTGCTGACTCCTTGTAACCAAATAAAACCCTCTAAATTTTATTGCAAATAATGTCAACCCTAGTCACTAGAACTCTTTCAATTCATTGTACAGACATAAAAGTTAGCCGATCTAGCCAAGTTGGAAGCCTAAGACCCTCAGCTCTTTTGGAAGTGGCTGATAAATTAATCCCTTTCATTTGTCAGTAATTTTAATACAGAATACCGCAGGGATTACAGATGATGATGTTTGTGCAACCCTTAAAATGAGAGATACTATGTAATTAATGGCAATTGATTGATGTGTGCTAAAACAGGAGAGCCAGGGTAAATACTGTGAAGTGGTCAGGCTCCTGCTTTGGAGTCAGCACATTGGCCTCATGCCAGAAGATTTGTGAAATGAAGGCAGGTAGTAGTAGAAACAGAAAGCAGCAAAGCATACGCAACAAGTCCTGAAGATGTTCTTGTGTATATTTGGAGACAAAAACATCGTCATGCATACTACAAAACATCAATATACACTCTAAAACCTTTGGACCAAATACTATAGGAAAAGTCTCTGATTAACAGTGATATTTTCTGCAATGTGCCTTGCATTGAGTGGATTCAATGCATGTTTGCCTTCACTACTGGTTTTCTGTCTAACAATGTATAGTGATTAAACAAGACATTATGAAGGTTTGTTGGTTTGATTGAACACCTCATAAGGGATTTATGATTTCATATTCAATACATACATTATTTCAATTGCTCCTGTTGTTCACTTGCTTATTTGCTCATTTACATTGTATTAAGTAATATTGTTTGAAATCAATGCATTAATAATGTTTACATAATTAATAATTATTGCTTTCAGTACTGAGTCACTCCCTACAGGTGAAACAATTGTTACTTTCTAACTATAAATCTATCCATACATGACCCCCTTGTAGGCAATTTGCTACAGTTGAAACTTTATAAAAGTGGCATTTTCAGAACTGTGACTTAAAATCCAACTTTGCCATTAAAGACGAGTTTACAATACAATTCTTTAGAGAAAAAACATGACATTTCTACCTCTTCCCACACAAATGTTATCACTTATTAAATGTAATAAAGTAGCCCAACGTTATCCCATGGGAGAGGTAGGTATCACTGTAGTGAATTTGAGAGTTCTGACTACCAGGACATTTGAAACATAATAGTAGTTGTCCAACTTTTTTAAATGCACTGCACCCTGCCCTATGGGCTATTTAAGGTATACCTTCGGAGCGACTTACATGTATTAAAAAGAGAACTTTAAACATGGCAGAAGGCTTATTTTGCCTAGTTGAATTGGCAGTTCAAAATCGTACACAGGCTGCATTGACAGTCTTGAGACATTTTTTAAAAGGCTACTTAAGTGGGTGGAACCAGAAGAGCTGCAGAATACTACTAGCATTCAATTTACAGGCCCTGGGTACATGTTTTACCACTTTACTAAGGACTTATAAGTTTATTAGATGGGGAAGCCAGATCTGGGACAAGGGGGCCGAGACCAACTAGGGGCCAAAAAGTGCTTTGCAGCAGGAGCCGCTTGCCTGCACCTGCAGCGTGCCTCTAGGCACTTAAATTCTGTTGTTACTTCCCTCAGCGTGAGGTGCCAGATCTTGGACCAGGGGGCCAATACCAACTACAGGCCCCAGATTGTTTTGTGGCAGGAGCCCCTCACCCGCACCAGCAGCGCACCGCTAGGTGCTTAAATTCTGATGTTATTTCCCACAGCATGGGACGCCAGATCTGAGATCAGGAGTCTGAGACCAACTACAGGCCCCAAAGTTCTTCACAGCAGGAGCTGCTTACCCACAGCTGCAGCGAGCCACTAGGAGCTTAAAGCTTAAATTCTTTTGTTACTTCCCGCTGGGCAGGACAGGCCAAGGGCGGGTCTGTCCACACCCATCGAAGCCTGGAGGAGGCTGTGCTGGGCCACCTCTTTTGGCTTCATGCTGGAGTGCGAACTTGTGGGAAGCGGTGAGCGATATTTCCAAGGCGTAGTGTGTTGTTGTGCCTCAAAAATCACCAATCGCAAACTTCCAGGCAGAAAGGAGGCTCTTATCAAGCCTGCCCGGAAATCGGCCATTACTACCACCACCATGTACTCCTTTTTAGTATGTGCTGTGGAGGTTACGGACAAAGAAATAGTTCTGGCAGAGCAAAGTCTATCTCTGGAAATGGGGGGGGGGCGAATATTTGTTGTCTAAACAGGCCTCCGACAAAGAATCCCAAGGGAATTAAATCCAAGTGCCAAAATAGGGAACAGAGATCATCTGGGGTCAATGATAAACATTTAGGTATACAAAGTGCTCCTCCAAAGGAGTCAGCTGAAATGATATTGCCCACTTTTAACAAAACTTGTGAGTTTGGCAACATCAAGTCCATTTCTGAAGTACATTTGGATTTTTTGAGGGTAAATTACAAGTCATTCTGTCTGCTAGACTATCTCCTCTTCTGGACAGACTCACCAAGCTTGAAGCTACAGTTTCTGACTTTATCCCAAAGACAGAAAGAGCAAGGAGGCAATCACACCGGCACCCTAGAAACCCTTATTTCTCAACAACCATTTAGCGTAGTATCCCATGCAGCCCCGGGAAATGTCCATGGTATATCTCAGGGTGTTCAACCCTTCCATCTGCCCTCTCCCTCCTGCACTAACAATGCTTTAACTTCCAGACTCATTAATAACAACAATGGGTTTGTTTATGGAAGTGGGAGCAGGTATTATAGGGTCCACCAACCGGTCCTAGTCTTGTATCAGCTGATCTTGGGAAATCCTAGCGAGGGATGTACCCCACCCAAACCTAGACCATCTTAATTTACCACCGAAGTGCTGCCCATATGTGGCCGTCCTCACTAATGTTCCACATTTAAAACAAGATCAGGAAGAGAAGGCAATCTAGCTTAGGAATGAAGTTTGTCACTGGCTGCCTAAACAAACAAAATTCAAGATAAATTAATTTAATGTAATTTTTTTCATCAGAAGGGTTGGTTGGCTGGGAACAACAAACAAAAAAATAAGTGGGGACTGTGTGGTGGTGAATTGCAAAAATCTATTATTGACCAACCATTTCATAAATTTTGGCTTTAATCTTTGTTTGGCGGAAACAGCCACATCCATAGCTATTGCCACTTTGTGGTCTTTTTATGTACAAAACCCTTCCTTTCATTCAAATATCTCCTCAGTTGAAAAACCTGCTTATAGTAAGGTTGTTGATTCGAATAAACTCCCCTACTAGTAAGAAACAGGTTTCCGCCACTCTCTGGCCTTGAATGCATTAATTGATGGTATGGGCCTGAAAGTCCTCCAGTAGCTTCAGTTCTATTGGAGCCTCTTTAAAGTAGGGATCAGGGCAACAATGAGGCACTGCCCAATGCTAATATTCTCCTCAGACTTAAAGTGTGCTTGTACATTTCCACAGGGATATAGTCATAGTAGAATTGACTATGTTCTCCTGGATGTAGAAATATGGCATCTAGCAGTAGATTTCAAAATTCTACACAAATGGACAGTGATCATAATGATCTGCGGTTCAAACTGGGAGGACCTTCCTTATTGAAGTAAGATTTATTGGGATCGAGGTCAGAAACTAAAGTTAGTTTGAACAACAATATGAAAACAATTAAATGGTCCAAACTATCCCTAGATCTGGCCACGTTAACAGGTATCTATAACACTTTCAATAAGATTCTGAGCCCCTTTCTTGATTATTCATGGCCTAGATTTTCGATCGCTTGACCTTCATCCCACCTTGCTCTGCGCCTTAAAAATATATTGCACCAAGGCTCAAAATGGTAAAAATACCTGTCAGTTTGATTAGGTCTCCACCTTGGTACAATAAGGAGTATTGCCAAGCAAAAAGCATGCTTCTACAAGCAATTGAAAGGGGTGTTCCTGAGGGTATCCGAGTTGCTCGCTCAAACTGTAAAAGTCTGATCATCAATTTTAAGCAACGCTGGGTTGACTCTCACTGGCTGGCCCTATTTGAAGCTTCTGCAAAAAACAATTCACAGAAGTTCTGGCAGAGGATTTCTCATGGATGTCCCCAATCCACTAGTCCCATCGAATTTCTAATACATACAGCCCAGTGGGTTGATCATGTCTCCAATATATATGCTATTCTTTGTACAGGCCTGGCAGCTCGTGCTCCTTTTAATTTGGAATTACATTTTGCCTCCAAGTCCTCCCCAATGCATTTTTGCTTGAAGAAACTCTATATGCTATTGCGGACAAGACACATGGTAAGGTCCCAGGCCCGGATGGCATTCCAGGGGACTTGTTTAGTTCGGAACCTCAGGTGTGGGGTCCATACATCAACAAACTTTCAAACAATATTTTGGCAGGTGGCGATGTCCCTGAATTATAGAAAAACACTGAGATAATTCCCATTCATAGAAAGGGAGATAGAGGGTCTTTAACTAATTATCCACCTGTTAGTCTTATGGACAGTCTACAAAAGATCTTTGGCGCTAGATCCTGCCCAGACTACAAGACTGGATGGATGAGGCCGATATCCTGACACCCCTTCCAGTGGGCTTTCGTACTAAGGCCAGGACTGTCAACCAGATTTTTTGGCTTAGCCTTATACTAGCAAAATATCATAGGCTTTCTAAGGACCACCTCTTTTTGGCTTTTGTGGACCTTAGGGCAGCCTTTGATTTGGTTCCTCAGAGACTCCTTTGGTCCACTCTGGCTAACATGGGAATTGAACCCTCCTTGCTGGATATTCTTATTAGACTCCAAAGTAATACAACTGCGCAGGTCAGATGGGGCTTGGAGAGTAATCTAACTGACCCTTTCCCAGTGCAGCACAGAGTCAGGCAAGAGTGTGTATTGTCCCCCTCCCTACTTTCACTATATTTTAATGAAGTGGTTTCCTTCTTGGGTGATTGCACCCATGATTCCCCTAAACTAGCTGGTTGCACTATGACAGCAATCGTGTTTGCTGATGTCCCCCTTTTGCTTTCTCGAACTCTGTCTGGGCTCCAAACCTTATTGAATGATTCCATGGGTTCTGTGTCATCCGTGGGTTGGGGGTGAATACCTCCCAGACCAGGATTATGGCATTTAATCCTCACAAAACCTACAGAGGCAACATGTTTTTGAATGGAGAGCTCCTTCTGGCAGCATGTAAATTTGATTCCTTGGAGATCAGCATTGATAATAGTTACTAGGACATGCAAATCCCAGACAGAGAAGAGAGATATGGTCATTTTATACTCCACCTCTGCCATTACAAAGACGCATAAAGCAACCTCCCCTAAGTCAGCTTTACCAGCTGTAGATATATATAGGGGAAAGGCTCAGGTGGCTGCTCTCTATGGGCCAGAGATTTGGGGAACAGCTAATAGCAATGGTCTGACTGTTAAGGAATTGAGACCAATTTTTAGCCTTCCCCAGAGCACACAGTCTCTTCCACTCTTTTATGATACTGGACTAAAAATGGTGGGCTAATAGCACCATTGAAGCCACTCCTCTATTGGTTGAGGTTATGGTCAACTCCTGAGCTTTCTCACTATAGGCTAGTGCTCGAGGAGATTATTTTTCATCATAACGCCCACCTTTACCCTTGGTTGAGTAGAGTTAATGCCATTTACTGGGATTGGAAAGTAAATGATCATTACCAAAAAGCAACTTCTTGGGGATTGGTGGATGCCTTCCTGTCACACAAAATCCATCCTGCCAGGGAGGCGTACATTGCCCAGATTCAACCACCTCCGGCGCACACAGTTTACATGAAATGTAAACTGGGCACACTCCTAGTTAATCATTTTACATATAGGTGGAGATCTTCCCAATCTAATTCTCCTGCCTGTAAACTCTGTAAATATCCCATGGAGGATGTTGAACATGTCCTCTTTTTTGTTCCGACTATGTCAGACTCACGTGGAATTGGATTAAACCGGAGTGTAGCATATGGGTAGTGAGACAATATTGGGTGGGAATTGCTTACTGAGATGGGACATTAGCCAGGTTGTGGAATTTGGCTCTGTTAGTTTTCTCTACTCAGTGTGGCTACACAGGAAAAAACAGGGTGTGTTGTTCAAGTCAAGTCTTTATTTCGATTTTTAGAAAAAAAAATCATAAAAGACAACAAAGTTTAAAATACAATTCATATCATCATTTACAGAGTAAAAACACAAATCAAATATGAAAACAATTTAACATAAAAAGAAGGAACAGGAGGAGTTAAATCTACTAGCATAGTTTCATCTTCCTAGCCCTTATCGCCCAAGCCCACCCCAAGAATTTTGCCACAGCTATTACAATGGCGGGTTCCGTATCGGTCCTGAGCACCCTAAGAGCTGCAGAAGCTACCCTAAAGCCCAAGTTTTTACATTTTGGCACTAACCATTTCAGGCGTGGTTGCCTATAGGATGTGCATACGAAGAAAAAATGGGCAGTTGTTTCCCTCGTGCCTAGACAAAAGGGGCATAGACCATCCCAACCCTGTTTCCAACTAAGCATAAAAAACCCTAATGGTAGGGACCCCACCCTGAATTGGTGATATAGCTTCCTTTCCAGGGTACTCCTAATAATATCCCAGTAAGGCTCGATAAACAAAGACAACTTAAACTCCAAGAAACCACTTGTTACAATATTAGTGCTCTGGGATAATCGCATCTGGTCAATATAAGACCAGTATGCTTCTTTTAGTTGCTTCTTGGAGGGGAACACAGCTGAGGACAGAGAGTCCCACAGGTTCCTCATCCCCATAGCTATTAATGTAGACTTGAGTTCCCTTAACCACTGGATTCTATCAGAAGCATTTATTTTCTTGACTTCGCTCAGAGCCCAAGCATACTGAGCCAGCTCAGGCATTGTCCACAGCCGGCGCCAGTAGGCTATTGGACGGAACCGGGCCTGATCTCGGATGTTCCTACTTCCAGTATCCATATACAGGGGGAGTAATGGGGTGATTTTAGCTCTAAGAAAGTTGTTATGTGCTACGGCAAGGGGTGCTAAGTCACTGAAGCCCCACAACTCCGCACCATTCAGAATCGAGGCCCCCACCTTGTTGTTGTCAATTTGCAGCGCTGGAGCAATGGGCTTGGATTTAGATTGCTTATGTTCTCTAAGTAGAACTCCCACCAACTGGGAGTGCTTCAAATTCATTATATCCATTTTTGGTTTCCAGGAAAAGTTTTTGACTATAGTTAACCCTAGGTACATAAATGCATCAATTTGATCCAGGGGGGCCTGGTCTAAGCTAACCCTCCCCCTCACTATTTTGGTCTTATGAAAAACCATACATTTTGTTTTTGACACATTTATAACTAAATCCTGGTTACGACAAAAGGCCTCAAAGCAATTGAGTGCATCCTGCAATCCCCTTTGTGTTCGCGATAACAACAAAGTGTCATCAGCGAACATCAATAGGGGAATATGGAGACCCGCAATTCTTGGTGCATCTGTCGGTTGCTCATCAAAGTAGTGTGTAACCACATTGATGAACAACGAGAAAAGAGTGGGGGCCAGGACGCACCCCTGTCTGACTCCCAATCCAACCTTAAATTTACTTGTCACATTCCCCTGCTTCCCCAACGTACTTGTGCGTAGTTATCATGGTGAAGTTTGACGATAATGTTTAAAAGTGCTGGCGATAGCCCCATCAAGCGCAGCGCCTGCCATAATTTGTCACGTGGAACCATGTCGAAAGCTGTCTTTAAATCAATAAAAGCAGCGTACAGCGACCCCCCCCGCCCAAAGTTACTACCTTCCAGTGAATAGCCACAAATCGAGAAGCCTGGTCGATGGTACCAGTGTGGGAGTGAAAATCGGCCTGTAAAGGTGTTAATATTTCATTTTCCTCTATCCAATTTTGGAGTCTACCCAGGACCAGTCTAGCTACCACTTTCTGGATACTATCTATCAGACTAATGGGCCTATAATTATTCGGGAGAGAACGATCCCCCTTCTTAAATATGGGAACAATCTCCCCTCCTGTCCATGTTTTTAGTAGTGACGCTCCACTCGCCAAAGCATTATCCAGGAATAGAATATACGTAGCCCAGGTTTCAGGGTCTGATAAGAACAAATCCGCCAGGACACAATCTGGGCCCGGGGCTTTTACACGTGGAATAAGTATCAAGATTCTAAAGACCTCTATTTTTGTGAAGCAGACAGCAGGTTCTTGAGTTAGGTCCATTGGGACCGAGAAATCACTAGGGGCCCCCTGAAATGTGCTTCAAAATATGAAACCTGGGGAGACATTATTTTCGGGAGTGTTAGAAATGTCGCCCCTCCCCCATTTTAAAATATTCCAAAATCTCATCATGTCCCTATCTCTGGTGAGAGCTTTTATTGAATCCTCATCATTTTCAGCAACATATTGCCACCAAACTCTTCTCATATTGTTAGCAAGGACTAAATTGTCTGGAATTATGTTATTGGACCATTGGGGTGGTAGTGTAGCCAAGGATAGAGATTTGAAACTCATAACTAATGGATCATGGTCACTCTCACATCTCGGGAGGATCACCATGTCCAACAGCAGTGGCCAGAGAGGCATACTCAAAATAAAATAATCAATGCGACTGCTTCTAGGGCCCACACTGAAAGTATTTCCAGCCATCCTGTCCGAGGTGGTTCTCCCATTTGCGGCCCTGAAGCCTTTAGCAAGGTAAAGACCCTTGAGTTGCATGGCTGCATCTCTTTATGGGTGGGATTGAGAGCTGGGGAATATCCCACTTGGCATCCTCCTCACTTCCCAAATCCATATCTTCCCCATCTAAAGGCTCAAAAGTACAATTAAAATCTCCTGCTAGAATGACATTAGGCAGATTGCTTAAAGTGTCTAAAAAACATTCTAATTCTAGCAATGTTTGCGAAGTTTTGCCTACCGGAAGTCCTCTAACATATACATTAAACAAAAGGAGGTCAGGCATTTCTTTTTTTTTCAACTTCAAGATCAAAATATCTGGGTTTTCAAGGGTAACTTCCTGGGCTGTCCATCCCCCCTCTTGCTTAATCCAAACAGTCAGGCCTCCTATTGGCCTTCCCCTTCTCCCTGGTATTGCTTGTTTCGAAAAATTTAAGTATCCCGGGAAAAAAATGGGCTTGGTAGCCCAGGTCTCTTGCAGGAGGAGAATATCATGCATCACTACAAAATCAGCCCAGTCAGTCGAGCCAATTCTTGATGAGAGTCCCGCAATATTCCACGAGATCATGGAGCAATGTCGCTGGGTCTCTCTCTGCTTAAAGGGCAAAGATGTCCATTTGGACCCCAATATATCTTCTCTCCCTTCTGACCTAACCTGAGACCCATTATATTTTGCTGAAACTGGGGATACTATCACAATGTCAGAGCGAATCATACCAACATTTTCCATTGTGAGATCAACCTCCTTTATAGTTAAAAGGTTCGAGGAATCGTGCTGGTGCCTCGTCTGGGAACCCCATTTTATGCTGGCCTCATGACCCATGGTCGCATTCGATATATGGTGGAGAGGTGGGGATATGGCCTGAGAAGTGTTAAGGAGGCATCCCTTTTCCCGTAAGGGTTTCTTATGGGGTGCACAAATATTCTCCAGTCAATCGAGCTCCTCTAGTGATGTCAGGGGATCAAATCTATTTCTTAGGGGTAGTGTACCTTGATGTCCAGGAAGGACGTCTAGCATTGGGTAGCTTGGGTCCAACCCACTATTAGGGCTGAAAATTCTCCCTTGACGTTCATGGCCTCTGCCATGGCTCGGTTTTCCCATCTGATAAAAATAATCCAAGGGCAGTGACCTGATATTACTCGTCTGGTTTGAGGACCCCCATCTTAAGATGTAATCAGCTACTCTATAGTCCCTAAAGTTTACTACCACACAGTCACCAATAATGTCCTTGTGTCTATTCCCCACCCAACTCACCCTTCGAACCAACAGGATTTCCCCCTGTTCGTTTCCTGGAAGCGGTCTGTTCCTATTTAACCAGAACGTTATTTTGTTCTTTAGTTCGATAAATGATTCTGTGCGGTCAGGCTTCAGCTCAGGTACCCCAGCTAGTATGACAACATAAGGGAATGCCTCAAGTGGCAAATTTATACAAGGTAACTGCTTATTATTCTCCTTGGATGGCAGCCCCCTAGGTTGACCCTGCAGGTGGGGCTCCAGTGCATTCCGCTTGTAAGTTGTACCTTGCGGGATAGTTGCTAATGGAGCAGTAATTGCCTACGCAAGACTTGGGGGATTTCCTGTGGGGATACCACTTGTTTTTTCACGTTGGGGAATTAATGGCAGTGTTGGCCCTGTCATAAAACTTGCAAGAGCAGCTGAATGTTTGCCAAATTGTGGTTGGGGCGAGTTCACAGGAGAAGCCCCAGAGCTGCTAGAGGCAGTTACTACAGTTACTACAGGAGTGGGCAATATACCACCCATATCCCCATCCTTGTTTTTAATAGTGTAACCACTTTGTCCAAACGACTCACAATCAATTTCATCTGTGAATTAATAAGATGCTCGAAATGAGATTGCAGGTCAGTAATTAATTGGGACGCCCAACTAGGGGAAGCTTGTAATCTCGGCACATGCTCCTTGCTTCCCCCCTCTCCCATGCAAATTGCTTCAGTCAAAACAGAATTGTTTTTACCCTTCTTGTGCTTATGCTTATGTTTCCTCAGGCTAGCCCCCTTTATCTTTGTAGGAGGTGCCTTTCCCCCAACTTTGCTTTTTCCACAATCCTCTTTATTCATCTGAGTACCGAAAGGCTCCACGGCTAGTGGCACTAATACATCAAATGGACTGTTAGGGGTAACATAATCCTCAAATTCTTGGGGCATTGGAGTAAAATCAATTTGCGGGGTTAGCGATAATCGTCTACGGTGCGCTCGATTTCACTGGATACCGCACCTATAGCTTTTTGAAGTATTCTATCAATCTCAGTAGGCTGTATAGATGTAGATGTAGAGGGGAGAGTGCCCTTTTGCTTGGTCGCAGGTCGAGAGTTTGGGGAGATGTTGTGACCCAATTTGGATGACCTTGTTTGCACAGTACTGGCCATTTTGCAGTTAGATGGAGGGCTGGACTTGTAATCCCAACCACTTAACCACCATTTTCGCTCTCTAATTAGAGAATCAACAGAACCACTCCAAGATTGTTCCTTTTACCAAAACACCCTTTCACTGCCCCTCGATTCAAACCAGAGTACAATTTTAGGGGTTATAGCCTAATTCAGTCACTCACAGTCACGGTCTTCGCTCCTTGTCTCGCCAACCGCGAGTCGATGACCTAGGAGCCACTTCGTCGCTGGGATTACCAGAGGAAATTTCTCAGGGGGGGGGGGGGGGCCAGCCCAGCCTCTTCCGGCTTTTGACGGCGTCAGACAGCCCGCCCTTTGTCCGGCCTTCGTCCGCGCGCGCGTCCCGCGTTGCGGGGAACTGCACTCCCTCTTGTAGCGCCTCCAGGCGCTCTTCTGATTACCGGCAGCTGGCGACGGGCGCAAAGCACACTGGATGTCGTGGTCCTCCGGGACCGGACCAGAGCAGGAGAAACTTCATCAAGGGACCCACGCTGCGGGGAACTGCACTCCCTCTTGTAGCTCCTCCAGGCGCTCTTCTGATTACCGGCAGCTGGCGACGGGCGCAAAGCACACTGGATGTCGTGGTCCTCCGGGACCAGAGCAGGAGAAACTTCATCAAGGGACCCCACTTCATCAAGGGTGTGTTGTTTTTACTCTATGAAGAATTGTTTCAATGGGAGTCCTGTGCTGCCCGTAGGGCTGTTGACTTTTGAAATTTTGTTTATGTGTTTTTAACTTGTCATTAGGATTGTGGTTATATTTATTTTTTAGTGTTTCATACGTACTTTGTGGCAAAAGTTATTATATGTTTTTTTAATTCTTAACATTGATAAATGTATTTAATTTGTTTAAACGTATAGTGGTTTGACATGTTAAACTGTCAATCATGCATATATAAAGGGACAAGTTTACTTTATAGTAACCTATTCAAGGCCCCCCACAATTTTCTTGTTAGTTTGGACCACTTGACAGCATGGCAGACCCTTTTATTGTCCATCTTAGGTCATTTCCGAGGTGTTTGCTGCTAATATTTCAATTTGCACATTTAGAAGGAGCATTCTATCAAGTGGGTTGCACTTGCTTTTCTATTTTACAATTTATTGTATCTTCTTATCTTGCATATATTTATTGTAATATTGTACTTTTAGGGTTATCAACTGAAGTAAAGTTTACTTTGATTGATTTTAATTAAATGTGCCAATCAAGTCTAGGCCAATTTTACCATGTTTTAAGGAGGGAGTGCAAGCACTTTAGCACTGGTAAGCAGTGGTTAACTGTACAGCGTGTTATGTAGCTAATGAAAATGAATTTCAGCAAACAGGAGGGGAACAGGAAAAAGGTTTTCGCAAAGACCACCCTAAGGCTGACAGGGATAACTCACACCAATCAAGATAATCTATTAATTCCAGCAATCTGCACTTCCCATACAAAAACACAACACACAAACTCAACTAGTATTTTGTTTGACCAAATCTAAGTGAGAGCAAATATGGGCAATTACCGATATTCTCAGCGAAAAAATAAAAACACAGTTCACAATGTCTAGCTAAACAATTATTCCCTGGACTCTTCCCTCCCTTGACGAAGATGTTAAAAAGGAATTTCAATGGACACCACAAACTAGTTTGCACCCATTAATCAGCACATGACAGCAAAAGAAACTCTGTGAGCCTTATGCAAAATAGTCACTCTTTGGAGAGGCTTGGCCTCTAGGATGTCACATTAGGTTCAAAGGCCCTTCCTGGTAAACAAAAAATGAAGAAAACGAACTATGTGTTGGATGTTACCTCAAGAAAATCGCAGACAATTCTTTCAGCAAAAAAATAACAAAAAGAAAAACATTATAAGACATTCTGTATTCAGGATATGGGCATAAAACTCCGCCCACTTTCCACCCATCTTTTTAATTGGCTCCTGTCCCTGTCCTTTTAAATGGTGGCTTTTCATTGGTCAATAGGCTTGGTAGTACTGCCTTGTTCTTTTTGTGAACTTCCATATGACTCCCCTGTTACATGTGTTGTTTCTCCCAAGGGTTCAATTATAGCCTCAGAGCACTATTTTCTTAAAGGGCTTCAGGCAGGACACACGCTTGGTCTTAGCAAGGCTGGTTACTTTACTCTTAGCAAGGCTGGTTACATTACTCGCTAGTACATCTCACATTTATATGATACCTTTATAAAGTTCTCTTCGTCAGCTACACACAGAGTACAAACTAATCTGGAATAAATACAATAATTATTTTGTCACATTTCAAAGCAACAAAGTGTATATATGGACATAGTTATTTGAATGTACTTGTGGTACTGTCCTGTATGCAATGCATTTTGGGTAGGGTGGATTTACCACATCTTCTGCCGGGTGCAGTACCATATGTGTCGAAACAAAGTCCCATGGGTCCTCTCTTGCCCACATATGGTAATATACCCTGCAACATGGCTTGGTAAGAAACATTGGCATTTATAATGCCAATAACTCTAACTCTAACTCCAACAAATGTGAGACCGATTGCATTTCCAATGCAATAGGCCTTGCATTTGTGAAAGTTAGAGCTGCCCCGTCGAAAATGACAATGTTTTTTACTTTTGCTTTTTTTATGCCATTGGCAGTAGTGCTATGCAAATATAATAACTCCACTGCAGATAAAAAAACAAAAGTAAAAAAAAAAATGTTATTTTCAATGCTAACAGCTCTAATTTTAACAAACGCGAGACCTATTGCACTGCAAATGCTTGTTTATTTTGGGCTCAGTGCAGTTCCTCAGGAATTTCACCGTAGGTGCCAGGGTGTCATGGTACCCTCCTTCTTACTACTCTAATTTTTGTTAAGCTTCAGAACACAAGGACCAAGTCCCCTGGTACATACTGTCAGGCGCAACATTTTCTTTCATGGAGGGACAGGTTGGTGGAGTGGTGCACTGCTTGTTGTTACGACAATGGTGGTCAATAAATCAATGAGTCTTGGTATGTGATAAGTCTTGTGTATTTTTCAAGACATAGATTGCCAGCCAACGCGTTTTGTTCATTAAATGAACTTCTTCAGGGCATGTATGGGCGCTCTTGTAAAATCACGGTCAAACAATTAAGTAGCCAAAGTACAGTGCAGGGGCCACCTTGATAAGGGCCTGTGTGCGCAACGTTCTGTAAAACGGGATGCGAAGGAGTCTCGTTCACTCACGGAAATTTCCGTGAGAGAACGGCGAGTGCTGGAGTTTGTCTTGTGCATGCTTACTCTACATCTAATTACTAATTGATAATAAGGGAACAACATAGGGTAGTGCGGTCACTGTGTCCGTCGTTGTCTGGAATTACAAACTAACATTTTCTTTCATGTTGTAGTCAGTCAATTAAATCCTTAGACCTGCCGGACAATTGAAGCAGCCGACAAAAATACACATCATATTGTAGCTAAAGAATGCAGATGTCTAACTCCATTTAAAGTACACCAACGTTAATAACTAATAACTTTTTTATCTGCATGATCAATGACTGATTTACCTTTGAATTTTATATCAAAGAGGCCTATTACGATCTCAGTCGTAAAGCCCCCGACATAGGTCGAAGGCTTTACGACCAAAATCGTGGGTTGCAATTCTGACCAGCTGATTACACTTCAGCCGGTCGGATTTGAAACAGGCCAGTCATTCTGGCTGGCTTCCATTGGGCTCCAGGAGCCCATCGGCCAGTCGGAGACCGGCCCGTAATCACATAGGAAGGTATTTCCGTCTTCGACATTATGATGCTCGGTTTCCGACAGGCTTTCCATGTCAGGCTTTCTGACATCGAAAGCCTGCTGAAAAGCGAGTTTGGGGGCTCCTAGCATGGCCCCCTTTGCCTTGCAGCATCCAGTTGGCGGCCCTTGTGGCAGGTACCTTGAGGTGCCTGCCACAAGGTGCAGCGATTAATACAACCTCCCATTTCCCTATGAGAGCTTGTGCTATGGCCGGTTTACGACCATAACACATGCTCCCATAGGGAAATGAGGGAATGCAACCGCATCATGTGCGGTTGCAATGTAATTAGGCGGTCGGGCCACGTTGTCTGTCGGAGGATACTCCTACCAACATTGTAATGAGCCCCATAGAGTTTAGCATTATTTGCTGAACAAAGCTATGCACCAGTGGCTTTCTTTGCAACTGATAAATGTTCTAGTATACCCCAATCATCTGTCTGTAATTCACTTTTTCTTTAAAGGGGACTCAATTGATGTGCCAGATTGAGCATACTCCCCACAATGATTTGCTCACGCGTTCTGTGGTTGATGTTGTTGCTCTATGAACAACAACAAAAAATAAAAGCTTTCTTGTGAGCACAACATAGAAGATATCCTATGGAAACTCAGTTTTCTTTAATTTAAAGATATTCAAAGAAATTCCCACATTGTGACTCATGAAACACATGTACAAAATTGCCTTGGGAGACTATCTTTTGTGAAACAAATTTGAGGACATTCACAAGAAGATCATACCTTGATTTTAAAAATTCATAATTTTGCATCATTATCACCTATAATAATCAATGTCAGTATTGTTATTAATGGGAAGCTATATATTTTGTAAGATGAACACCCATGTTCAGATCATTTCAAATAGGAAATTTCTGTTTGTTATATTAATATATTTATTTTCAGGTGGTAGTCTGCCACTAAAAAAGGGTGAAAATGTGTTACCATGTTGCACATCGTGTGCCCGATCCCAAAAATATGAAGAGCTTGGTGGTGATACATTTTCTCTCTGGATAGGAATTTACTTTGCTGGAGTGGAAGTCTGACCATTTACATGGTGGAAAATGGTTGAAACCGAGTTTGTGAAAGTCAACAAACTTGCACATTTGTGGTCGTTCAGAAACTCTCATAGCAAACCATAACTTGAACCTCCCATTTCCTACCTCTCACGTTTTGTTTACTACTGTATAATTGTTTACACATTTGGCACACAATTGTGCAGGAGTAAGCAATTTTACATAGAGTAAAAAATTGGGTATTTAGGCGCATATTATCAAGACAGGCGATACATCTAATCACATCTAACATGGGCTTCAATTGGAATTCCATAGAGTATATTATCAAGGTCATTATCTCCATTTTAGCGGCAATTTTCTACCGCTAAAGCGGCGATAATTTTATCGCTTGTCTTGATAATACGCCCCTTAGGGGCATATTATCAAGGACGGCGTTAAAATTATCGCCGCTTTAGCGGCAGAAATCTGCCGCTAAAGCGGTGATAATGGGCTTGATAATATGCCCTTGAGAATTCCAATAGAAGCCCGTGTTCACACCAGAACATGGACTTCTATTGGAATTATCAAGGGCATATTATCAAGCTCATTATCGCCGCTTTAGCTGCAGTTTTCTGCCGCTAAACCGGCGATAATTTTTAACGCCGTGCTTGATAATATGCCCCTTATTTTTTTAAATATGCTAAACTGTCTACAATTTTACACAATCACTTGAGAATAGAAACAAGGCACGAAATGAGGTTTGCTGGTACTCTACATGACTTTGTTACTCGATGAATTACCTTAAGTATGAGAAATAAGCAGAACACTGGTATGGGGCGAAAATGTATCTGTTCAATAAACTTTCTGCTCAAACCAGTCTCCCAAAGTGAAAACTATCTCAAATTGTGTAATGGAAATATTGAGAAACTGCAAATTTTACGCGAGGTGAAAGTAACATGTTGCCCATGCTTAATTTAAATTTTCTAACTATGTTTTTGTGGGAAACTGTCAGGCATAAACAGTGCTTTGTTCACCCATAATATATGTCCACATATATAAATGAATGTGAACCGAAGCTTTTTTGCAAGTGTACGGTCAAGATTTATTTGGTTGTGGAGCAAAGCTATTTTATTTATACTTATCACCATCTCATGGTCTGGGATAGAATGTGTAATCCCATTTCAGGGTCATGAAGAGATCAATTGGTTTCTGATGTGATTTATAATTAGTTTCTGCCTGACCACAGTTTGGACAGGCGTATTCAGCCTTTGGAGAAGGGGAGGTGGAAATAAGTCTTGTCACGGCCGGAGAGGTTTTTTCAACCTTGTAATCATCGTGATCCATGGTAAATGTTTGTTGCACTGCTATTTCTCTGTTGGGGTGATGCAATCAATATTAAAATTGATGAAACTGCAGGAAGTGTTAAGAGGTTCAGATTGTGAACAAAGAATAATACAGAGAAGTGAAATATTTTTGCACAGTATCAAAATATTGTGATTACCAGACCATCAGAGTCAAATTTAAACCACATTTCACTTGTATGTCAAATTTACAACAAATAGTTGAATTTAATATATGCACTGATTAACATACACTTTTGAAATCAACTCATATGATACAATCAAGGGGACGCCCTACCTGACCGGAACTTCTGCTTCCTTTCCAGCCGTGAGGGGAACGGCTTGTTGGTGCTCGCAGCGGAGGAGAAAACCATCGGGGCCATTGTAGTCCAAACGCTGCTGTGAGGGGAACGGCCTACAAATCCCATCATCCTTGGCTGCCGCGCACGCTAGTGACGCTACGCGGCTGCCGTAGAACCGGCATAAAGCCTGACAGGTGCCCCCGCAGCGCGGGACGCGCGCGGGCAGCGCCCGGGCGAAGCCTGGGCAAAGGGCGGGCCCTCTGTGGCCCTCAGAGGCCCGAGGAGACCGGACTGGACCCGTCCCCCTGGGCAAACAGTGATTGAAACACAGCGAGTGCACAGTAAGTCACAATTTTACCCTATTGCTACGTCATCTGTTTGCCAAGTCCACAACATGCCCCTGGATGTGCTGAGTCCGATAACTACGGTGGCTAACAGAGTGGGGACCCCATCGAATGGTACCCTGGATAATTACATTGTTAGAACTCCATCTGGAGGCTTGACAGATCGCTCACTGGTAGAGCGCCGAACAGAACGCCGACGCTCTATCGAAAACATTAAGAAGAGGGCACTGTCTGAGCCTAACCCTGCTGCCATTAATAATGATGAGTTTGCCCTAGACTCTGCAAATAATACCCTATCCACAGATGGTGTCCCGTATTTGCTGAGAAACTGCGAAGTGCCTAGCAATAGCTCTGCTGGAATAGATACTCCTACCTCACCACATAATTCTCTCTGTACTTCTAGTACCTCTGGAGTTCCGATTGTTATGCTATCTACTCCCCCCAAGACAGCACGACAAAGGTTGAAGAAACCAGTACAAACTATAAAGCATGGTCCACCTCCTACCAAGAGGAGACGTAAAAGGATGGAACCCAATAAGCTGAAGCAGAGTTGTACTGACTTTGGGAAAAAGGCCATTCCCTCCAGTACTAATGCAACGACTGACGCTGTTTCTATGAATGTGACTGGAATGGTTAATGCTTCTATATCCCTGTTAACTTCTGCATCTAAAGAGGGGGAATCTAGAATTAAACACGGCTTGGAGGAAAATAGGTCTAACTCAATACATACAAGTAACCTCTTGGATAGTATTGAGATTATTATGCGAACCTATACTCTAGCCATAGTAGAAAGATTGAAAAATATGGAGAATAGACTAGGGAATATAGAAGCAGAGTTGGGTAGGAAGAGAAGTTCATCAAGTCAAAAAGTTAATCCAGAGTTTAAATTGGCGTCAGTCCCTTCCCTAGTAGGTAACCCTGCCAATAATTCCCGTCCGTCGTCTATAGAAATTGTGTCAGAATTAAACACAATTCCAAATAATCCCACACTAGATGTCCCGGCTTCCAGCAGTCATCCTCTGAATGGGATAGCTCCTGCCCCTAATTTAGCTCATACTAATGGTACGACCTATCGGGTAAATGCCCCTGTGTGTACTGCAATAGTTAAATCTAACTACCATTCAATAATCCATGATAACACATCTTCTAAAGATCTGGCTAGTTGCCCGATCGGATTAACGAGACATGAGGAGGGGGGCCCCATGCAGACACGGGGGGAACAGCTTAGGAGACCACTACCGGATCTTCCCCCAGAGGCCGTACCGTATGTAGTGATTCTTACAGGGGTCCCAGAGCTTCCAGTGAATAAGAGAGAGAGTTTCTCCCAACTAAAGAATAAATTAACTCACTGGCTGACATTACACAGGCCAATTGCCAGCAATATAGATGGCAAAATAATACATGTACGCCGTCTTCAGTGGTTGGGTGGAAGACCTAAAGATATTGGGGGGGATGTGGTTGTGGTCAATTTTAGAGACCCCAATGCTGTACGATATATCCTGAATTGGCCTCAGGCAAATTTTAATAGTAGTATCTTCCCACGCGCTCTGACTTACTTTTATCCAAGATCTGTGGTATTTCCCTTCCAACCTGTCCATTATTACTCTCTTCCTATTACCAACCTACCCCCCATGCCGATTGCTAGGAACCCGGCCTTTGTGCAGCATGTAGCTTCAGCTGTAGAAACTCCTGGGTGGAATAAAGTACCTACCAGGCCAAACGCTGCCGTTCATAGGAGTATGGACTATGCAGTGCCATTCACCCCGCTGGAGCTGTCAAACAGGTTTGACATCTTCAGCGGTCTGGATGCCTGCGATTGAAGTCTACAGTTAGGCGGGGAGGAGACTGTGGGTGTACACTTCTTGGTTACAGGTGCTTTGGACGAGGTTTTGGAGGGGTTTGTACCCATTGTTCCAAGTTTGTCTGATGGAGATTCTGATGTGATCAGTGTCATTATTAATGCACCTTATAACCATGATAATTGTACACAAATAGATAACCAAGGTAGTTGTCTAGGTGGTGTAACAACTCACAGTTTAATTAACCACGAGGCTCTCCCTGGAGCTACAGGATATTCTACACCTGGTGACTGTTTAGGAATGGCCAATGAAACAGGTTGTCCGGTGGAGATTAGTGGATCGGAGTCAGTGGGAATTCAGGCCACCAGAGGCATGGGAGAAACTACAAATGTTTACAATCCACAAAATAGAATTGTGGAGAGCCAGTTTTTGGTTTCGTGGAATGTGGCAGGTCTAAAAAATAAGATGGCATCTAGGGATTGGGCCTCCTTTATTGATAACTATATGGTTGTCAATATGCAAGAAACATGGGCATTAGAACCCCAACATAGATCTGGGTATCTTCACTTTGCAGTAGCTGCAACTAAAACAAATAAAGGTAGACCTAAGGGGGGACTGACCACCTGGATAAAACAGGATGATAGATTCTCAACTACACAATTAGCAATTAATTCAAGGGATATTCTGGGGGTTAAGTTAAAATCTCCCTCATTTGGCGAACTCATTATTTTTAATGTTTACGCCAGGGGCAAGCCCGGAGGGAAACCGTCAGAAGTTGTTGTGGCATTGGGACATTATCTAAGTATCTGGAGGGGAGGTGCCAATATATTAATCTGTGGTGATTTTAATTGCTCCTATGAGCCTCTGGACCATATGGATCTAGAGCTCACGGAGGCTGAGGACATCTGTTGGCAAATTCCCCCCCTTAGTATACCACCTATCAAACGGTGGACCCAGGCAGCCCTCCAACTTAAGACCTTTAGTTTAGAAAATGGGCTGAGAGCAGCGAATGGTAGGACACGAGGGGATGAGTTGGGTAATCCAACTTTTAATAATGGACTGAGTACTAGCAGAATTGACTATATTTTGGTCAATCTTGAATTTTGGACTTCAATACGAGATATGACTGTCATTCATCGTATTGAAAGTGACCATAATCCTCTCAGTCTTGAGTTACAGCTTGATACAGGGCCGGGGCTAGCATCAGATGATGTAATAGATGATATCGTCATGGCAAATGACACTCGACGGGTTAGATGGGCCGAGTGTCTGGGTAAACCTGAAACCATTAGTGAAATGAATGACTTGGTAAAAGAAGCAATCACCGAAATACAGGGGGAGTCAGATCATGAGGATTACTGCAGTAGGGTAGTCCATATTCACTCGACTCTTTTTCTTAAATTAAGTAAATATTTTAGTATTCAGAGGAAGAGGAATCCCGGTAAGGGGAAAAGAAAAACGGTTTCATGGTATGATAAAAACTGCAGGACCGCATATAAACTATTAGCTGACGCAGTGCGATCTACTGATAGGGAGGCTATTCGGGTGGCAAGGAACCATTATAAAAGGACACAAAATACCGCGAAAAAAGCGTGGGACACTAAATACTGGGAAGAGTTATTGGCAGCCAGTAATTCCAGAGATTCGACGGACTTCTGGCATCTTGTGAGGTGGGGCTCGGGAAATCAAAAACCAATCCCGGTTAATTATGTCCCACCAGAACACTGGGTCAAGCACTTCAAGTCCCAGTTTGCTAATATAAACATTGTCCCAACACCTGCCCCAGCCATTTTATGCCGTCCCTTATCAGTAACCACGCTAGTGTTTACCAAGAAAGATGTTGAAGATGCCCTCAACTTAATACCCAAGGGCAGGGCCCCGGGCTTAGACAAAATCCCTGCAGATTTGTTTCTGCATAGCAAATCAGTCTGGGTCCCTTACATCAAACTATTGGCAAACACTATTGCCAAAGGTAACACTGTGCCGGATATCTGGCGGGGAGCAGAAATCATACCAATTTTTAAGAAGGGCGACCGAGCGGACCCGGGAAACTACAGGCCAATTAGTTTAATAGCCTGTATTCAGAAGGTTGTGGCAAGAATGGTACTTCTCAGGGTCCAGAATTGGATCGAGGACTCGGGAGTCATGTCTACCTTCCAGGCTGGCTTTTGACCCATGACCAGCACGGTAGACCAAGTTTTTAGATTCTCAACTATATACTGGAAATGGGTGGTTCTGGGGGGTGGTACACTATTTGCAGCCTTTGTTGATTTAAAGGCTGCATTTGACCTAGTCCCAAGAGATAGGCTGTAGAAAGCGCTCCACGAGCAAGGTATCCCACCGGAACTGCTTGTGGTCTTGATAAAATTACATGAAAATAACTACGCGCAGGTTAGATGGGGTAACCAGAGCCAGGTGACCGCCAGTTTTCCAACGGAAAGGGGTGTGCGGCAAGGGTGTGTGCCGGCTCCAACATTATTTACATTATATATAAATAGAGTCATGGATTATTACAGGGACTCTACTACCGATCCACCTAAACAGAATGGTATCCCTGTCCCCCTGTTAATGTTTGCCGATGACACCCTCCTATTGTCAAAGACCCAGGAAGGGCTTCAGAAGGCAATAGATTGTTTTGAAAAATTTTGTAATGACTATGGCCTCTCTGTTAATGTTTCTAAAACCAAATTTATGACCATGCATAGGTATAGGAACATCAGGGGTAGAGTCTTTATGAACGGGGAATCATTAGAGCAGACAGATAGCCTCAGCTACCTGGGTATCACACTGGGCTCTAGGTTACAGTGGAAGTCGCATGTGGCCCATCTAATCTCTAAGCACGCACAACTATCCGGTGCCCTATTAAGAGAATTTAAGATGTCAGCCACTAAACCTGTAGCCCCAGTATTAAGAATCCATGATTCTAAAGTAAGATCCTCAATGTTATATGGAGTGGAACTGTGGGGGTCGTCCAACATTGCAGGTTTACAAAAAGCACATAACAAATTCCTCCGCTCTATAACTGGGCTTCCACCTTCCACACCACTCGTACCCCTGCGTATGGATCTGGGCTGCCAGAGTCTAGAAAATATATGCAGATTCAGACCAGTTGCATACTGGAGAAGACTGTGGGTGACCCAAGAATTGCATCACTATGCCTTAGCACTTCTGGAAACGCGTGATATGGATACTGGGGGAAAAATTCTCTGGTTTAGAAAGGTTAAAACCCTCCTTAAGTCTTTAGGTTTGGGAGATCTTTGGGATAACCCTCAGGAGACATCATTTCCAACAAAACGACAGTTAAAAGAGGTTTATTGGTCATTTATATCCCAGGAGGAGTTTCAGTCACATACTGCTCCATCGTTTACAAAAGTTTTTATGGAACTGAAACATACTCCCAGGTATGAGTTGTACTGGGATTTGATCACAATGCCCTATGACAGGAAACTATTCCACCAGTTTAGGGTAGGTACCCTTCCGCTGAATACGGTTACCTGTAAATGGGCATCTAGTAAAAATGACCAAATGTGTCCTTTCTGTATAACGCTCCGGGAAACCATAGCTCACGTTTTGTTTATCTGCCCAGAATACAAGGTCCCCCGTTATAAATGGATAAGAGCAGTCTGCATTCAAAAGGGTATAATGACAGGGATTACTGCATTGAGAATATTTCAAACTGACTGTTCTGAAATAATGGTGATAGCGATAGCTAAATTCTTGAAATGGATGTGGTTAATAAGAGCTGGGAAACTGAAAGCTCTCCAGCCGCCCTAAAATTAATTCCAGTATAATTGTGGCATTCTTATTTTTAACTACTAAAGTTTTAGTATGTTTTTATGGAAGACAGATATTTATTTTTTATATGGCCGAGTAAGAATATTAATCATGTAGTGAACTCTCGCGGTTCCTGGTTTAAGTGATATGCTTCTGTGTCCAACTTAAATGTGTAGCTCTAATGGTTGTATCTGATGTTGTATCGTGTTTTTCTTTCTTCTTTTATGTATTAGATGATGAATTGTGTGTTTTTAATTTGTCTTTTATGACAATATGTCGAAATAAAGACTGAAAATGATACAATCAAATTTGTAGCATGGGTTACCAAAATTTAATTTGGGGGTTTTTGTTGTTTATATTATATATGAGAAAGACACCTTATTGTAAACCATGTATAATTTAGAAATACTCCACTCGCAAATGCTATTCGGCAACTAACTTACAAAAAGTGTTTAATAAAGTTTATGGCACACCTCTGTGTGGTGGATTGGGTTGCCATTGACCTTACCAAACTTTCACTAAAAATCGAATGATTTAAATAAGTATGGGCTAAATCTACTGAAGATATCTCCCCAGCCATCTCCAACTGCATTGGGGCAGCCCACTTTCAGCACCATATATTGGCATGATGTTTCAACTAGATGGAATGGAGTTGGGATTGTGGATTCTGATGTAGGGACTGCTTATCTTTATACCGGGGTCAACAGGGCCTGTGGGAAATATTACCATGCCAGGGATACTAAGATCCTGATCCTGGAGAGCTGACTCAGGAAACGGGTGCATTAAAAATAAAATAGCCCAATACAGCACAGCAACCAAAGTTAATATGCTGCATCACACCAGGGCCCGAAAGCAGTACAGAGCTATATTTACCAAATATCGTCTTCTGCTGCTCTCAGCCCCTGCACTGTTGTTCTTTAAGGCTGCCTAGCAACACACAAGCTATTGAACCTTAATTAATGCAAAGGTGTGTGAGTATTGTCTAGCATATGTTTTGTGCTGGACGGGTACACTTCTAGTAAAAGATCCAATGTTTGGACAAGTTTTTAAACATTTGTTGTAAACATTTCATTAATGTTGTGTGCTGTAAAGTGAGGCACACATGTAATATTTGAAATGTTAGGAGAAATTTTAAAAAAAATTCTGCCAATCTGCCTATGTGCATGTCTCAAGGATGTGCTATTGTTTGACTCAAAGGGAGGTCTGACAATCTTTGCAGATCTGGCTTTTTATCATAAATCATGGTTGGTAGCATTTGAATGCCCACGTACAACCCATGGATCACAGGTATTCAGAATAAATCTATGTAAAAATATTCCCACAAAAAGATATTGTATCCAAAATATTGTGATATGCAAATATCATCTGCAAGAATATCGTTGTCAAGAATATCGATTTAAAGGTGAGTAATATCGATTTTTTAAATATTGAAGTCATTAATATATTTTGCAAAAATATAGTTGTTCTAAATATCGTTTTTTAATTATTGTTATATATTTAAGTATATATTTAAATGTACATGATGTACTTTTTTGTACAATTATTGTTTATGTTTTATAATATATTTGTTACATTTTTAGTAGTTATTAAATTAAATTTAATTCATTTTTGTGACTTTTAGTGCTGTTGAGGGCTGTGGGTTTATGTGGTATTAGGATGGAAAGTAATTTAATTACAACACATTAATGATTATTTTATAGTTAGTATAATTTATTTAATTGATATTTAATTATGTTAGTCGTGCTTTAAATGTTTATTGTAATGCAACTTTTATGTGCTGGTTGTGGGAATGATAGGGGTAAAGGGTGGGAATAAAGGTATTTTCAATTAATTATTAATTATTTGTTAATTAATATTAATGAATTAATTGATGCTTAAATATGATAATTGTGTGCATTGTTTTAGGTGCGGGTTGCGTGGTTTATAGGGGTAAAGGGTGGGAAGTAATGTATTTTTAATTAATAATTAGTTGTTAAATAATATTCATTAATTAATTGATAATTATGTTAAGTGGGTATTATTTTTTAGGTGGGGTTGTGGGGTTGTGGGGTTTATGGGGCAAAGGGTGGAAAGTATTGTATTTTTAATTTATTATTAATTTGTTTTTAATAATAATTAAAGGATAATTAATTATGTTAATTGTTAAAAAAAATCAGTGAGTGTTGCGAGATTTATAGGGGTATTATTCATTTAAATTAATGAATAATTAGAGTTAAATACTAATTATTTAACTGACGATAAATTATATTAATTGAGTAATTCATTTTTTTGTTGTTTTATTTTAGGTGCGGGTTGTGGGATTTAATGAATTAATATTTAGTTTCTAATTAATAATAGTTGTTTAATTGAGAATTATGTTAATTGTGCCATAAATGTTTTTTTTTAAATTTTAGATGTGGGCTTTTTAGGGGAATGGAGTGGGAAGTAAATTCATTTTAAGTAATTCTTTTTTTAATTAATATTAATGTTCAAGTTCATAATTAATTATGTAAATTGTGTAAATAAGCAGGGTACACCCACTAGGCACCAGGGAGGGGGGGGGCGGCCCCTTGGGCAAGGACCTTTGCTCCCACCATTGTTTTGGGCCAAATTCAGTCTTTCTGCCCCCCTGGGGGGTAGATGGGGGCAGAAAGCGCACTAGATACCTGTTAATTTTTTTTACTGTTAAATAGGGGTGGGGGCTGCTCAATATGGGCATGTCAATGCCCCCACCCCTCAGCAAAGTGACAGTTTTTCTGCCCCTATGGGGTGTAGAAAGCCCACTAGATACCAGGGATTTTGTTTTGAGGATTATAGTTAGGAGTGGGGGCTGCCCAATATGGGCATGCCAATGCCCCCACACCCACACTGCAAAAGTACAGTCTGCCTGCTCCCCGGGGGCAGATGGAGGCAGTAGCCCCAATCTGCTCCCCGGGGGGGAAGAAAGCCCACTGAAACCAGGGATTTTGTTTTAAATGCAAATTAGGGGTGGGGGCTGACCAATGCTAATGCCCCCAACCCTGCAAAATTACAGTCTTTCTGTCCCCAGGGGGCAGGTTGGGGCAGCAGCCCCCAATCTGCCCCTCGGGGGCAGAAAGCCCATTAGACACCAGATTTTTCCCCTGATGAATTTGTGGGTGGGGGTTATAGGCCCGGGGTGGGGCTGCCCAGAATGGGCATGCAAGAGCCCCCACCCTACCCCCCAAAGAAAACAAAAGACTTTCTGACCCCCCCAGGAGGCAGATGGGGCAATAGCCCCTGATCTGCACCCCCCTGGGGTAAGAAAGCCCACTTGACACCAGGTATTTTTTCCCCAAAGGTCAGGGTGGGGGCTGCCAAGAATGGGCATGCCAATGCCCCCAACCACCCCAAAATAGATGCCACAGTCTTTCTGCCCCTCCCTGAAGGCAGATGGGTCAGCAGCCCCTGATCTGCCTCCTGGGGGGCAGAAAGCCCACTATCTGCCAGCGATTATGCTGACTTTTTTATACGCAGGGGTGGGGCTGACAAAAATGGGCATCCCAATGCCCCCGACCCCCCAAAAGAATAGCCACAGTCTTTCTGCCCCTCTCGGGGGCATGTTGGGGCAATAGCCCCTGATTTCCCCCCTCCCCGGGGAGACAGAAAGCCCTGCTAGGCACTGACTTTTTTGGGAATGTGCCTACCTGTGGATTTTTAGGTCCTAGCGCAGCAAGAACCTAGGGAAACATAGCAAACCTATATATTTCTGGAAACTAGACACTGAGGGGAATCTACGATGAGGAGACTTCTGCGGCTCTCACAAGGTTCTGTTATCCAGAATCCCTTGCAAACCTGAAACTTAGTTAAAAAAGAACACATTTTCCTCACATTTCTGTGTTTGGAAAGTTCTGGAATCTGCATGGATCCACAAAACTCCACCCACCACGCATTTCCCAAAGTCTTCCAAGAACAATGGTACCTCACTTGTGTGGGTAGGCCTAGTGCCCGTGACAGGAAATGGCTCAAAATGCAACGTGGACATACCACATTTTTATGGTGAAAACGGACCCTTTTTTTTGCAAAGTACCTAGCTGTAGATTTTGTACCCTAGCTCTGCCAACACCTAGGGAAACCTAGCAACCCTACACATTTTTAAAAACTAGACACCCACGGGAATCCAGGATGGGGTGACTTGACTGGCTCTCACCAGGTTCTGTTACCCAGAAACCCTTGCAAACCTACAAAATTGTCAAAAAAATATTTTCCACACATTTCTGTGGTGGAAAGTTCTGGAATCTGTGTGGATCCACAAAATTCCACCCACCCCGCATTCCCCAAAGTTTGCCAAGAAAAATTATACCTCACTTGTGTGGGTGGGTCAAGTACCCACGACAGGCAAGAGCCCAAAACCTATTGAGGTGACATCAAAATTACCTATCACAAAATAACCTGGCTTTGCAAAGGGGTCCCATGAGATTTTGGCCCCGGGCTCGGTGGCCATCTTGGGAAACACACCAAACCCACACATTTCTGAAAACTAGACACCAGGGGTAGTCCATAAAAGTATGGCTTGAATGGATCCCCCAAAATGTCCCTGCCCAGAATAACCTGCAAACCTCAAATTTAGCTGAATAATTTCACTTTTTTTCTCAAATTTCTGAGTGGGAAAGTTCTGGAATCTGTGTGGATCCACAAATTTTCTACTACCCAGCGTTCCCCCAGGTCTCCTGATAAAAATGGTACCTCACTCGTGTGGGTGGGTCAAGTACCCGCGATAGGCAAGGGCCCAAAACCTATTGAGGCAACATCAAAATGACCTATCACAAAACAACCTGGTTTTGCAAGGGCGGGTCCCACGAGTTTTTTGCCCCGGGCTCGGGGGCCATCTTGGGGAACCTGCAAAACCCACACATTGCTGACAACTAGACACCGTGGGGAGTCCAGCGAGTTATGGCTTGTGTGGGTCCCCCAACGTTTTTCCTACCCAGATTCCCCTGCAAACCTCAAATTTAGTTAAAAAAATCACTTTATCTCAAATTTCTGTGTGGGAAAGTTCAGGAAACTGCGTGGATCCACACATTTCATTTTCACAGGATTCCCCCAGGTCTCCCGATAAAATGGTACCTCACTCATATGGGTGGGTCAAGTACCCGCGACAGGCAAGGGCCCAAAACCTATTGAGGTGACATCAAAATTACCTATCACAAAACAAACTTGTTTTGCAAGGTGGTCCCATGAATGTTTGGCCCCGGGCTCAGTGGCCATCTAGGCAAACCTACCAAACCCACACGTTTCTGAAAACTAGACTCCCGGGGGAGTGCAGCATGGTATGGCTTGCATGGGTCACCCAACATTTCCCTACCCAGAATCCCCTGCAAACCTCAAATTTTGTTGAAAATATCTAAATTGCAGGATGACTGAGCTGAAACAAATTTCCTACCATGCTGTGTTCCCCATAAAAATGGTACCTCACTTGTGTGGGTAGGCATAGTGGCTGCAACAGGAAATGGCTCTAATCGTTCTGTGGAGACTTCAAAATTACCTATAACAAAACTACCTGGTTTTGGTGGGGCACCTGGTTTTTTGGCCCGGGCTCGCCACCATCTAGGGAAACCTACCAAACCCTGAAAGTTAGACACCCTAGGGAGTCCAATGAGGTATGGCTTACCCACAACGTTTCCCTACCCAGAATCCCAAGCAAACCTCAAATTTAGCTGAAAAAACAAACTTTCCATATATTTCTGTGCGGAATCACCGTGCCGGCAAAAATGTCCTACCCCACAGCATTCTCCTTAGTGTCCCGAGTAAAATGATACCTCACTTGTGTGTGTGTCGGATGCAGAATTGGCTAAAAACGTATTTAAAAAACAAATTAGTGCTTAGAATTCTCAATGCTATACCCTTAATCCCTAAGTTTTGGGCTCTTCCCAGTCACAAGCCTTTGGCCCACCCACACAAGTGAGGTATCAATTTACTTGGGAGAACAAGGGGAACACTGGGTGGTAGGTCATTCGTGCCGGTATGGTAATTCCGCCTAAAAATATGTGGGAAATATTTTTTTTTTCAGCTAGATTTGAGGTTTACAGGGCATTCTGGGTATGAAAATGCTGGGGGATCCATGCAAGCCATAACTCGCTGGACTCCCCGGGTGTCTAGTTTTCAGAAATGTGTTGCTTTGGTAGTTTCCCAAGATGGCCGCTGAGCCTGGGGCCAAAAACCCAGGTGACCCACCTAGCAAAATCAGGTTGTTTTGTGATAGGTAATTTTGATATCTTCCAATATGTTTTGGGCCCATGCCTGTCGCGGGTACTTGACCCACCCACACGAGTCAGGTATCATTTTTATCGAGAGACCTGGAGGAATGCTGGGAGGTAGGAAATTCATAGATCCACATAGATTCCAGAAGTTTCCCACACAGAAATTTGAGCAAAAGTGATTTTTCCAGCTAAATTTGAGGTTTGCAGGGCATTCTGGGTAGGAAAACTTTGGGGGATCCACGCAAGCCATTCCTCACTGCACTCCCCCAGGTTTTTAGTTTTCAGAAATGTGAGGGTTTGGAGGTTCACCTAGATGGCCTCTGAGCCCGGGTCCAAAAACTCAGGTGACCCCCCTTGCAAAACCAGTTTGTTTGTGCTTGGTAATTTTGATGTCTCCACAGTACGTTTTGGGACCTTGCCTGTCGTGGGTACTTGGGGCACCCAATTAAGTGAGGTACCATTTTTATTGGGAGACCCTGGCGGGATGCTGGGTGGTAGAAAATTTGTGTCAGCCGGTAAACCTCCTTCACTACGAATCCGTTATAACGAAGACTTTAACCCCGCATAATTTCAGATCGCAAATACATTCACTCCGCATACTTTCATCCCGCAAATACATTCACTCCGCATACTTTCACCACGCAAATACTATGACAACGAAAATGTGACAAAGCAACAAAATAAAGGCACAGTGATTAAAACATTGCATTTTTTGAGACAAATTAAAAGATTTAAAGATATATTATGGAGAGATATATTTTTTATTAAAAAAGTGTGCAGAAAAAAAGTTGGAAAATTAAAGCATTTGAAAAATAAACTGGAGACTTACTGTCAATTGCTGACCTGCACTGCATACTCAACACTCGAGGGTGAAGTTGTACACGAGACAATGAAAACATTGATGTCCATCTCCATGCGGAATTAAATTGAAGAACCTTACTTTTCATTTAAAAATGGACAGTGCGATGTTCAAAGGATGTTGAAAGGCTGCAGAATATTACCCATGATGAAGCAGTTTTGAAGTTAAGCGTAGGCTATTGATGCTAGAATTAGTCTCTTTTTTATCTTTAGTATTATTTTTAACGAAAGCGGTAATCATCATTACAGAGTGAGTTAAACAGGAACGGATGCAGGAGGGATCTGCGGGAAGGTAAGTTTGATTTTCTTTTCAATAATTGATATAGAGAGATAGAGAGTAATAGAGTAAGGTTGGAAATAATGCAAATAATGTTTTATTTAACAAAAATAACTTTATTGAAAATTTAAATGTAGAGTGCATTATAGTTGTACTCGTTCAGTAGGTAAATTGAAAAAAATACATTTATTTGACTCATTTTCGTGGAAAAAGCAAACGAAGTTTAAAACTGCGTTGTAAAAGTACTTTCTCATGTTTAGATGCATTTTTTGTTATCCTTGCATCGTTATAAATACATGCGGAGTCATGGCATATGCGGAGATAAAATTGCGTTGTGATGGTATGCGGAGTGATTTGCTGCGGAGTAACGTCATACATTCGTGTCAGCCCGGTGATCCTACAACTTTCCCACACAGAAATTTGAGAAAAAGGTGATTTTTTCTTCAGAATTTGAGGCTTGCAGGGGATTCTGGGTAGAGAACGTTGGGGGATCCAGGCAAGCCATACCTTCCTGGACTCCCCCGGGTCTCTATTTTTCAGAAATGTGTGGGTTTGGTATATTTCCATAGATGGCCGCCAAGCCCGGGACCAAAAACTCATGTGACGCCCCCTTGCAAAACCAGGTCATTTTTGGATACATAGGGGTCATCTGCATTTTTGGTCCCAGGTCAGCAGCCATCTGGAGGAACCTACCAAACACACACATTTCTGAAAACTAGAGACCCAGGGGAGTCCAGGGAGGTATGACTTGCGTGGGCCTCCCAACGTTTTCCTACCCAGAATCCCCTGCAAACCTCAAATTTGTCAGAAAAAAATCACTTTTTTATCAAATTTCTGCGTGGGAAAGTTCTGGAATCTGCGTGGATCCACAAATGTCCTACCACCCAGTATTCCCCCAGATCTCCCGATAAAAATGGTACCTCACTCGCATGGGTGGGTCAAGTACCCGCGACAAGCAAGGGCTCAAAACGTGTTGAGGAGACATCAAAATTACCTATCACAAAACAAACTGGATTTGCACAGGGGGTCCAATGAGCTTTTGGCCTCGGACTCGCTGGCCATCTAGGGAATCCTACCAAACCCACACATTTCTGAAAACTAGATACACAGGGGAGTCCAGGAAGGTATGGCTTGCATAGATACCCCAACGTTTCCCTGCCCAGAATCCCCTGCAAACCTGAAATTTAGCTGAAAAAATAACTTTTTTCTCAAATTTCTGCGTAAAGGTAGTTCTGGAATCTAAGTGGATCCACAAATATCCTACCACCCAGCATTTCCCCTGTTCTCCCAATAAAAATGATACCTCACTCGCATGGGTGGGTCAAGTACTCGCGACAGGCAAGGGCTCAAAACGTATTCAGGAGACATCAAAATTACCTATCACAAAACAACCTGGATTTGCACAGGGGGTCCCATGGGTTTTTGGCCCCGGGCTCAGCGGCCATCTTGGGTAACTACCAAACCCACACAGTTCTAAAAACTAGACACCCGGGGAATACAGGGAGGTATGGCTTGTGCGGGTTCCCTAATGTTTTCCTAGCCAGAATGCCCTGCAAACCTCAAATTTAGCTCAAAAAATGATCTTTTTCTCAAATTTCTGTGTGGGAAAGTTCTGGAATCTACATGGATCCACAAATTTCCTACCACCCAGCATTTTCCCTCGTCTCCCAATAAAAATGCTAACTCACTCACGTGGGTGGGTCAAGTACCCTCGACAGGCAAGGGCCCAAAACTTATGGAGGAGACATCAAGATTACCTATCCCAAATTAACTTGGTTTTGCAAAGGGGTCCCATGAGTTTTTGGCCCCAGGTGATTTTGAAGTCTCCACAGTACGATTTGGGCCATTTTGTGTTGCAGCCACTATGCCTACCCACACACCCACAAGTGAGGAACCTGTTTTTTTGGCCCCGGGCTTACCACCATCTAGGAAAACCTACCAAATCCTGAAAAATAGACACCTGGGGAGTCCATTGAGGTATGGCTTGCGTGGCTCCCCTAACATTTCCCTACCCAGAATCCCCTGCAAACCTCAAATTTAGCTGAAAAAACCAACATTTTCCACATATTTTTGCGTGGAATCACCGTGACGGCCCAAATATCCTACCCTACAGCGTTCTCCTTCGTGTCCCGAGTAAAATGATACCTCACTTGTCCCGGTGTCCAATGCAGAATTGGCTAAAAACCTATTTTAAAAAATATTTTGCGCTGAGAATTCTAGGTGCTATACCATTAATCTCTATGTTTGGGGCTCTTTCCAGTCACAGGCCTTTGGCCCACCCACACAAGTGAGGTATCATTTTACTTGAGAGAACAAGGGAAATGCTGGGTGGTAGGATATTTGTGCCAGCACAGTGATTCCACCTAAAAATATGTAGGAAATATGTTTTATTTAGCTAGATTTGAGCTTTGCAGGACATTCTGGGTAGGAAAATGTTGGAGATCCATGCAAGCCATACCTCGCTGGACTCCCCCGGGTGTCTAGTTTTTAGAAATGTGTGGCTTTGGTAGTTTCCTAAAATGGCCGCCGAGCCCGTGGCCAAAAACCCAGGTGACGCCCCTTGCAAAATCAGGTTGTTTTGTGATAGGTAATTTTGATGTCTCCTCAATAAGTTTTGGGCTCTTGCCTGTCGCGGGTACTTAACCCACCCATGCAAGTGAGATATAATTTTTATGGGGAGACCTGAGGGAACGCTGGATGGTAGGAAATATGTGAATCCACATAGATTCCAGAACATTTCCACACAGAAATGTAAGAAAAAACATGATTTTTTCAGCTAAATTTGAGGTTTGCAGGGGATTCTGGGCAGGAAAACTTTGGGGGACCCACGCAAGCCATACCTTCCTGGACTCCCCCGGGTGTCTAGTTTTCAGAAATGTGTAGGTTTGGTTTGGCATAGCTTTATTAAAGTTCTGTGGACATATGCAAACATGCACACACTTAAATACAAAAAGAAATGACTTAGTAGATGCAACTGATTGTCACTTTCATTAAAGAAATATACTAATAAAGTCCATATCTACATATAACCCAGAGGCAGTACAACATCTGTCCAACTGAAGAAAACAGCAAATAAGAAAAGAATCTAAGAACGAGCTAACAGCCTAATCAGATCATTCATAGCATTGAGGTAAAAGTATCATAGGCTGACAGTGTCATAATCCTTACACTATGCCGTATAAGGGTTATGGCCACTTTTAATCTGAGACCAAGGTGCCAATTAAGATAAGGGCCACATTGTAATCTGCCGCACGGTTTACTTTCCAATGGCCGATCATTCCAGCTGGCTTACGACCGGCTAAAGGAGCCCGTCAGCTAGCTCTGAGCCGGCTCGTAATCCCAAAGGGCAGGTGTTTCCACCCTTGCGATTACTATGCACGGTTTCCGACTTGGTTTCTATGCTGGCCTGTCTGACATGGAAACCATGTTAAAAAGCATGTTTGGGGGCCCCCTGCAGGGCTCCCTGTTCTTGCTACCTCTGGTTGGGGGCCGAGGTTGTTGGTCCCTGCGCCTTGTGACAGGCACCTAGATGTGCCTGCCACGGGGTACAGGGATGACCAACACCTCCCATATCTCAATGAGAGTGTGTGTCATGGCCGGTTTATGGCCATAACATGAGCTCCCATTAGAAATGGCAGTATGCGACCAAACAGTGTTCGGTCGCATTGTAATTGGCCGGTCGTGACCGCTGATCAGAGGTCGGTTGGTCACAGGACCGAGACAGTGAGGGCAGACGCAAATCTGCCCAACATCTTAATCAGGCCCTACATTTGTAATAAAATAGCACGCAGGCTAACTTTTTTTTGTGCTTCCATGTAACATGTTGTAGTTGCAAGTCATACTCCATGCTTTCATTCATGTTTTATTGATTGCTATCTTTGAGAATACCCCTTCTTCATCAGTATTGCTGTGGGGCAACGTAAAGAGAAGTTTGGTTACTTTTGAAAGAAGGAAGAATTTGCTTCTCTGAGTGCCAACAACAGTGAACTCTGCATCAAAGGAATGCCAAATTATATCCATCCTGTAAGACGCAACCTCACCAGTAGCACAGTTTATTTTGGTAGCAGCCCTTTTTTTTATTGAATTCTCAATATGTCTTCAAAATTGGTGACTTGGTGTTGGAAATTGGGTTACTGTTTGAGGGGGTGAAACCCTCCCGAAGAAGCAGCCACAAATTCTGTTAGTGTGAAGTCTTCTCAAATCCTAAATTAACCTGTGCTTAACTATCTGCTGCTTGGCAAAAAGACACTCAGGCCTAACTTTGAGGCAAGGTGTAAAGAATTTATGCAGCACAAAAACAGTAATAAAGTGAAAACAAAACACAAGAAAAATCTTTTGACACCAAAATCAAGAAAAATCCAATCAGTAGGACAGGAGTTATTAATTGTTTTAGTTTAAGGTAAAAAGTAGTGCGTAAAGGATTGGAGTGTCAACCGCGGACATCTAGTCATGTGAGACCAGGTCAGTGCTTACCTTTTGACTTAGAAGAATTTAGACAAAATGTTTCAGAGAAGGATTAAATTCAGCAGGGCAAGGCTGCAAGTGGTGGCCGAGGAGAAGGTGCTGTCATCCAGTAGCCGCTGGACCAAGTTGCGGTGAAGAGTCCTTCTGTCATACTAAGGGGCTTATTATGATGTCGGGCCTATACACCGCCAGGAATACTGGACGACCGACCTCCGGTCGTTGACCCAGACTGCCTAATAAAGATGCAACCACACATGATGCGGTTGCATACTCACATTTCCCTATGGGAGCATGGGCTATGGCTATAAACCGGCCATGGCACAAGCTCCCTTAGGGAAATGGGAGGTTGTGTTCATCATGCACCGCGTGGCAGACACCTCAGGGTTCCTGCTACACAGTGCAGGGTTCAACAAGGGGTCACCCTAAGTGCCCCCTCGGCCCCCAACCAGAGACAACAAACAGAAGATGGCCCTGCTAGGTGCACCCAAACTCGCTTTCCAACAGGTTTTCCATGCCAGAAAGCCCAGCAAAGAAAGCCTGGCGGAACCCGAGCATCGTAATACGGATGGCGTAAAACGTCATTTATATGGATTACAGGCTGGCCTCTGACTGGCCGATGGGCTTCTTGAGCCTGTCAGAATCCAACCAGAATGACCGTCCGGTGTCACTTACGACCACCAAAATTGTAATTAGGTGGCTGAAGTAAAACCGTCGATCTCGGTCAGAAAGCCTCCGACCAACGGTCGGAAGCTTTCCGACCAAGATCATAATCAGCCCCTCAGTCTTTTTTGGAAGTTGAAAATCTCTAGCAGAACAAGGCTGGAGGTTGTAGCCAACGAGAGCTCCATGAGGCCGCATAGCCATTTGGTGAAGGAGAGTTGAACAGGATTTGCTGCTGCGGAGAAGAATGCAACAGGAACTGCTGCAAAGTTAGGTCGACCAGCAATGCACCTTGGACAGATAGACAAGCAGGTCAGTTTTGGTCTCCACTCATTTTTCAGAGCAATTTTCAAACAAACATTTTCTAATCCTAGGTTTTGGATTTTGGCTATCTGAGCACCTTTAAACCACAACCAAGAGTTCAGGAATGGAGGGCCATCACTCGGGGTTAGGACTCACTCAGACTGGGTCCAGGTGCAGGTTCACGATGCTTGGAACCTTCTCTGTCTCTGAGGCTCTGATCAGGAGGCCAGCCAACTAGCCTTTGGAATCACTCTTGTAGTCTTGTGTTCAAGCAGTAGTACAGGGCTCAAGCAGCATGGCAGGCCTTTGAGGTTTTAAGGCAGGCTCATGCTAGAAAACAGTTCTACCACCTGCAGCAAAGCAATCTTGTGGAGTACACAGCAGTCCGCAGCAGCAGACAGTTCTCTGGCCATCCTTCTGCAGGTCCAGAGAATGAAATGAAGAGTGGGTCTGAGGGTCCTTCTTTTATATCTGGTGCCTTCTTTGAAGTAGGAGATGTTTCTAGGGAATCCCCTTTGAAGTCCTTGAAGTTTCTTACCTCCCCTCCCCTGGAATCAAGATGACTGCATGAACGATGCAGTGGTGACAAGTCCTTTATGTGAAGGCAGGACAAAGCCTATTCAGTTATAAGTTAGGCTGTACTCAGCTCCATCTCCCCATCTTGTCAGTTGATGACCCATCCAGGCACATCTAATCTTTCATTTGGAGGCTTTCTGGGAGGAGTAAACAAAGACCAACTGTCAACTACACCAAGTCATTGGCCCCAGGAACAGGCTGCAGGCACCAAATAGGGTCGGAGAATGACAGCTTTCTAAAAGTGCAAAAACCTATAGGGGTTAAGCCCAACGGACCGGGGCCAGGTACGGCTATTCAAAATTCAGAACACAAAACAATGAACCCGGCTCCGTACTACCGTACACTCCTACTACTCATGGAGTAACGAACAGTCAACTCTTTTATCTGCCCGAATGGAATTTTTATTAGACCATTCCTGTTTCTTATTAATTTAAAAATTGATCAAAAAATGTTTGGGACTGAAAAAGAAACACATGAACTTACACGTATATAAAATTCACAATAACATACACTTAAAGACAAAAATGAACTTAGACACTGTGAAAAAATGATTGGTAACAGCTTGCAACATAACAAAAGCAGCAAATGAATTCATACATTAATCTGATGCAAAGCAAATTTTTAGGAAAATTTACATCATATACAAAATTTAGTAATAAACATGAAAATATCCAATGTTATGAACCACATGTGTTATTCCAACTCCAGCGTCAAAAGAGTGTCTGAATGGGAGGCATTTAGTTAATTCTGAATGCGGGAAGAGTTGAAGGAAATTAACGGATAAAGGATTGATATACTATTCAGACACTCTTTTGACGCTGGAGTTGGATTAACCCTTTCTGTGCCCATGACGAGCTGGACTCGTCATGGGCCGCGGTTGCGCTGTGCCCATGACGAGTCCAGCTCGTCATGAACCCCGCCCGCTAATGCAACGCCCGGCACAGGGCGGGGAAAGGGCGTGGCACACAAGGGGTTAACACATGTGGATCATAACATTGGATATTTTCATGTTTATTACTAATTTTTGTATATGATGTAAATTTTCCTAAAAATGAGTTTTGCATCAGATTAATGTATGAATTAATTTGCTGCTTTTGTCATGTTGCAAGCTGTTGCCAATAATTTTTTCACAGTGTCTAAGTCCATTTTTGTCTTTAAGTGTATGTTAATGTGAATTGTATATAAGTGTAAGTTCATGTGTGAATTTGATAAGTCTGTGTTTCTTTTTCAGTCCAAAAAATTGTTTTGATCAATTTTTAAATTAATAAGAAACAGGAATGGTCTAATAAAAATTCCATTCGGACAGATAAAAGAGTTGACTGTTCGTTACTCCATGAGTAGTAGGAGTGTACGGTAGTACGGAGCCGGGTTCATTGTTTTGTGTTCTGAACTTTCTAAAAGTGGCATTTTCAAAATTGTAATTTAAAATCCGACTTCAACATTGAAGTGGATTTTTAATTACAGTTTCTCAGACACCACATATGAAGTGTTTATCTGTTCTCAATTATAAGTTACCACTTATTGACTGTAAGAAGGCAAACCACTGTTATCCTAGAGGAGTGGTTCTAGGACTTCCTCACTACCAGGGCATGTAAAACTTAAAAGTGCATGTCCAATCTTTTAATTACAATGCATATGGGCTACCTAGGGCCCTTAGTATGACGTATAGGCAAAAAAGGGGAGTTTATGGCTTAGCAAGGGGTTTATAATGTCAAGTTGAACAGGCAGTTTAGAACTACATTCAGGCTGCAAGATAGACCTGGGACATATTTTAAGGGTCTTCTTAAGAGAATAGTGCAATAAGTGTTGCAGGCCCAGTAGCAGCATTTAATTTACAGGACCTGGGTATATGGTATACCATGTTACTAGGTACTTATAATTAAATTAAATATGCCAATCAGGTGCAAGTCAATTTTACCATGATTTAGGGAGTGACCACAAGCATTTTAGAACTCGTTAGCAGTGGTAAAGTGCAGACGGTCCTAGAGCCAACAAACATTAATTCAGTCAAATTTGAGGGGAAAGGCAAAAGGTTTGTGGGTGCCCCTGCAGAGAGGGTCTGGTCCGACACTTCTTCTCTGGCAAGAAAATATTTACTGGAATGTTTCTTTGTCAGGTAGCCAGAGATGGGCTTCATTTCGATCTTTGAGCTCTGAAGGGATGTATAAACTTTAAAGTAATATGGTGTTTCAGATCAAACTCTCCTTGAGGCATACAAGAATGCAAAGCAAGTAACGGAAAGCATATGGATCAATCTTACAAGAACAATAATCCATAGAGTTAAAAGAGTTTGCAAAATGATGATTGTTTCATATGAGTTTTAGGAAGATTTTAATTTAGAGCACTAAAAACATACAGTGGCTATTCACAAAAGTCCCTCCTGAGCACTCCTAATGCAGGATCCTATAGTACCAGACAGAAATGTTGTTCTATGGATGATGACATTTGTTGAGGGCTGGACCAGACACAAAGGTAGACTTACACTTTTGTGTTAGTTTGCTACTTTTCGATAGTCACAAAGGTATACTTAGACCAAAAGTCTAACTTTATTACTTTTCGGTATTCTGAAAATTAGTAAAGTTATGCTTTTGGTCTACATTTACCTTTGTAAATACCGAAAAGTAATACATTTAGACTTTTGGTCTAGGTTTACTTTTGTGAATACAGAAAAGTAGTAAACTTACAAAAAAGTGTAAGTTTACCTTTGTGAATCGGGCCCCTAGTGCATGTATCAATGGAAATAGTACAGTAGCCATAAATCAAGTGCATCAATGGTCCGGGTTATTGGTGTCAGAGGCCGCATAGAGGGTAAGCATACATGGGACTAGCAACATGCATCAGTAGCCCCACAAACTACTTTGATCAATGGGACTAGTAACAAGCATCTGTGGCCTCACATAATGCATGTATCAATGAACTCAATAGGGAGAGTCAACAAGAACTTTCTTTCTTGATAAATATTGTACTTAAGTAGTGTATAGTATCTACTCTCGAAATGGTGTTAGCTGCCAGCAGAGCTGTAATGTAAACATATAAACAATAATAGGGGAGGTTAAGATATGAGAGGGAATGAGATCTTTGTTATTATCTCACCCTATCATATTCTGAGGAATCCATGCCAAAACGATGTTTACATTTCTATCTGAAAACGGTCAAAATTAAATTGTTTAATACAAAGACTCATCTTTGTAGTTTTTGAACTTTCATGAGAATTCCAGGACTGGATTATTTCCATTCTAAATTCAGTCCTGGAATGTTTGGGGCATTTGTATTGCACAGGGCATGTGCCCCTCATCAATACTTTTGTAGTAATCTAGAAATTATATAGGTGAAATTATTACCTAGAAAAATGATGACTGGGAAGCAGAGTTGTGCAGAAATGATCACTGAAAAGTAATGACAATAGTATTTGTGATATTGTAGATCAGGAATTCCATAAACGTTTTAACTGACAGAATGCGGCCATTACCTGTAGCATGAAGAATCCATGAAGTAGCTTCCTGCGGTGAACTACCTGCCCATACAATGAATGTGGACTGAAATAATGCCCATTTTTATAAAGGAAGTTCATTTTCAGCACTGACGCCTACAGGATTAGCAACTCTCCATCCCTTTCTGATACGCATCCTTTGTTAGGTTGTCACACAAAGGTTTGCATCATGACATCATGCTAAAATGTAATTTTGTGAACATCTATGCCCAGATTTAGCAAACGGTCATAGAACACAACGTTGCATGACAGGGAGAGAGCAGGAAAGAACAATAACTACATATGGGACAGTCCTGCTCTGTCACTAGCGCAGGCTAACAACTGGCTACTGAGCGTCATGCACACACCTTTCCTCAGAATGCAATGCTGTCTGTGGGAGTTTAGCATAACTTTTGTACTGGAAGGATACCTTTCTAGCACTAAAGACTATGCTTAGACTAACTTTAAAACTTTTCCCACTTTGAATGTGAGCTGTACAGTGCAACACACATGCAAAGTAAGAAAGGTTTGGAGAAATAAAAGTATTTTTCCCATTTTAAAGCCTGCTTTCAATCGGCATTATTTTTAGGGGCAAAATGATCTCGACCTTTGTTAATAGTTAGAGTTTGGCATCAAAAACCATGTCCGTTTGCATGGGAATGCCCATGTACCACCCATGGAATTCCCCTTTGACACAAAGTAACGCAAAGCACCACTTTACACTGCTTTGCATTACCTTCAGGCAACATTCCAAGCATCACAATTTTGCACTTTAAACTAAGTACAACAAAAAACTTTTTGGGCGGGTTTGATCTAGTAGACGCCATGCATCACATCTGGGTCCAGATGTGATCTTCTGTTGGAAAAAAACTATGCAGGTGTTGCACCAAGATGCCATCTTCGGAAAAGACAGAAATCAAATTGGCTAATCATTAAATCCTCTAGGTGTCTCTTGCAATTGGGGCCTATGCTGTTTAAGAGTGAATAGGTCTGGGCTACTTGGTAAAACAAAATGGCTTGTGAAATAGGCTGTGTTCTTTGTTACACTTGGATGGAAGAAAGGTGCTGTATTATGCAACGAAGAAAGGTGGAGCCACAGAACTCGCACTGCTGAATTTGCTAAACAACAAAGATGCAGAATTCTTACTAAACAAAGACCAGTGTGAGATGGGAGACAGACAGCTCAAAACCAAAGACCAAGTAAGGCCAATAGCGTTACTTTGTTTTGGTGTTCTCATTTCCTTGTATTATTATTCTTAAGCTTTACTTGATGATCTTAGAACATCTCCGAAAATACCTTGTTGCTTCCGCTATAGAGTTCCAAAAGGATCATCCCTCTCACTTAGGCTATTTATTATGTATATCCATCCTTTGTTGGGCCTCATCAGTCATTGTAGTTGCAGAGTGCTAAACTATGCTAATTACCTACAGCTGATTGTTAGACTGCATAAGAATACTGCCTCTTTTGTATTTGCTGGAGGTCGTACCCTCTCGAACATTCATCTCCAGATCGATAATCATCATAGTTGCTTGAGAGGTAAAGGGAGAAATCTTTTGGCCCCGGGGACCCCATACCCCAGGACCTGGCTTCACGGGGACCGCGAGGGATCCCCAATGCCACCGGGGTCCTTGCCAGCTCCCCACCTCCTGCAGGAGCCGCCATTGCTTTTGGACAAGGGGAGCTGCAAACGTGCTTTGTTTTATGGAAGCAAGAACAGTTTTCTGCTCTTGCTGCTATGAAGCGAAGCAGACGTTTGCTATGGCAGGGAGGAAGCAGTGCCATAGCAAACTGCAATGTCCCAGGAGTTGGCACCCCAGGACATTGCTGGAGCTGCCCTGGAGGGTGGCGGTCACCAGGTCCAATGAGGGCTCCTGGAGGGGGATTGTGCAGCCCCCCTCCCAACAGGCTTAAAGCCCCGAGGAGGTGGTGGTCTACGGGGCCGGGGTTCTGCAACGGACCCCCATATTTGACTAAAGTTTGCACCGGGGAGGGAATGGTCCATGGGGCTGCTGGGTCCCATGTGGACCCCTGCATTTAAAGCATGTAGCTCCAGGAAGATGGTAGTCCCTGGGGCAGTGTGGGGGGCAGGAGCCCCCCACACTAAATTTGTTGTTAAAAGCTCTGGGGAGGTGGTGGTCCCCGGGGCTTGGGGACCTGCGAGGCACCTCCTCCCAAAATTATTTAATGCCCCGGGGAGGTGGTGGTCCCCGGGGCAGCATGGGGCTGGCAGGAGCCCCCCATGCATTTTTAAGAAAAAGCCCTGGGGACGTAGCAGTCCCCGGGACTGTAGGGGGGCGCGGGCACATTATTAACAAAGCCCCGAGGATGTGGCGGTCCCTGGGGCTGCTAGGGCCCCTGCTACATAATTAAGTATTGCCCCTGGACCTGGCCCACCCAGGGCCTTAAAACAAACAAAGCGCGGAAGCCCGCACTTAGTTTTTTAGTATTTTCTGCCAGATTTGCAGACCCTACGCAAATCCCGCCAATTTTTTTTGTAATGCTTTTGTTGTCCCTGGGGGTCCATGTGGGACCCCTTGAACAGGCCTAGGGGTCAGGGTGTTTCTATCCTGCTCCCTTTTCTTATTTGTTTATCATTTTTTTTCACCTTCACAAGATGGATGCCACTGCTTCTTGGTTTGAAGTGCTAGCAGCCAATCAGAATCAAGCTTGTGCTGCAGTCACCAGATATCAATTTGTTTTATTTTTTAATTTCTCAGGAACTACTGAACGGATTTAAATCAAAAAGTGCACTCTGGACCCAGAACCACCTTTCTGCCAAATTTGGTGTAATTCCGTTCAGCAGTTCAGGGTGCAGTTGCGATAAAATTTTCCTATGGAAATTAACATGGAGAAAACGTGTTTTGGGATCCCCCTTTTTTCTCGGTCCCCGGTTGATGAATCATTCCGAAACTTTCAAGACAGAAGCTGACCTGAGCAGGGTATTAGTTTAGAAAATTTCACAAAGATTTGTCGAACAACGCCAAAGGTATTAACTATAACTACCTACTGGTGACCGCCATGGAAAATGCCAAAGGTTAGAGGGACATTATAGTTAGTCTAACATTTCACTCATACAATACCAGAGAAATTCAGCCGTTATAGTTAGGTGATCTAACTATAACGTGTGCCCCTGCACTGCACTGCTTATGACCTCACATATTACATCACTCATGACATGGTCAGTGGACAATCCAGCTGTGTGGGGCTTACTGGTGGTAAAAGTTTGGCTAGTTGGCCCCTAAGAACACTCAGCAATGAAGGTTACTTTATCCTCCAACAAAGATCGCGCCAGGAGGCACGTTTGCCGAGTAGAGAACAAAGGAAGCCTCTGTGAGTACTTTTATAATTTCAGGACGGGGGATGGGTGCCTCCTTCCTTCCCTTGATGCTTTTGGGCCCCGGGGTCCCCATTCCCTGGGGCCTGACCAATTTTTTAGTAATATAAAAGAAGGGGGGCTGTGCGGCCCCATCCCAAGGGCGATTTCTGCCCCAGGGACCCCATCCCCTGGGGCTGGCCGTTTGCTATGGTTTTTTTTTAATGGGGGGCCGTGCTGCCCCCCTTCCTAGGCTGATTTCAGCCCCCGGGGCCCTGAAGTCACAGCCTTTATTTTTGTGTTTTTTACTTGTAAACCAATTGGTCCCCCTTCCCTAGGCTAGTTCTGACCCCATCCCCTCTATGACCTCTATTTATTTTTTTAATTTGGAGGGGGGGCCAAGCGGTCCCCCTAATGAGGCTGATATAGCCTCAGGGACCCCATCCCCCAGAGCATGGCTACATCCTTTATTTTAATTTGTTTAAAGAAAGGGTAAGGGGGCCTGCGCAGCCCCTCTAACTGGGCCATGTTTGTTCCTGGGGACCCCATCCTCAGGGAATGGCCACAACGCTGGGGGCATGGTGGGAGCCTCAAGGCCCATGCGGTCCCTGCCGGCTACCTGCCTCCTGCAGGAGACGGCATTGCTTTTGGACAGATGGAGCTGCTGAAATGCTGCTCCCTCTGCTCAAAAGCAATTCTGTTTTGCTTCATGGAAGCAAGAGCATTTTTCATGCTCTTGCTTCCATGAAGCGAAGTAGAGTTTACTATGGCATGGCGGGAGCACTCCCGCCATGCCATAGCAAACTTCAATGTTCCAGGGGTGGGCACCCTGGGACATTGCTGTGGCCGGGGGATGGCGGTCCCCAGAGCCATTTATGGCTTCAGGGGGGTGCGGCCCACCTCCCATCTTGGAAATCGCCCCAGGAAGATGGTGGCTCCTGGGGCTCGGTGGGGGGCTCCAGCCCACCACACTTTATTAAGAGAGCCCTGGGAGGTGGCGGTCCCTGAGGCTGCTTGGGGCCACGTGGCCCCCGCATTTAACAGACATAGCCCCAAGGAGGTGGTGGCCCCTGGGGCTGCATGGTGTGGGCAGGAGACCCCCATGCATTTATTTTAAAAATAAAGCCCCGGGGAGATGTCAGTGCTCAGGACTGGGGAGCCCGCATGGCCCTCCACATTTAATGAACATAGCCACGGGGAGGTGGTGGTCCCTGCAGCTGCGTGGTGTGGCAGGAGCCCCCCAAGCATTAATTTTTTTTAAAGCCAAAAGGAAGTGGCGGTCCCCGGGGCTGTTGTGTGACCAGCGTGGCAACCCTGCATTTAATGAATATAGCCCCAGGAAGGTTGCGGTCCCTGGGGCTGCAGGGGCCCGTGCAGGCCCCCGCATGCATTTTGATGATTGCCCCGGGGCTTGGCCTACCCGGAGGCTTAAAGAAAAAGAAACGCGGTGAGTCGGGAGATTTGTTAAATTCTTCCATGAGTTGTTCACTGTGCCGATAGAGGTGAGTGATAGACAGCAGTGTATAGAGCTCATTAGACAGGTCTGCACCTGGGCTCTTCACCTTAGAAAGTTTACAAACAAGCATCTGCAATGCAATAGGTCTCGCATTTGCAAGAGTTAGAGCTATTGGCGTTGTAAATGATAATGTCTTTTACCCATGTGTTTTTGTTTGGAGTGATGTGGATGTATGTGGTGTGGAGTAGAATTTTGTGGTTTGGATTAGAATCGTTAGGCATTATGATAAACACTGGAATGGCTCGTGTGACGTCAGATGCATTCCTCAGGTAATCTGAAACCTATATAAAAGCTTGGTATAAAATTGTCTGAAGCCCATTTCACATTAAGGATGTTAATAGATCTATACAACTAGAGTGACCTGCCCATGCTGTTACAGTTAACCAGGCTTAAGCAATGTGCCGGAACTATAGAAGAGTCTGCACTGTAGAAAAGATTTGCGGATAGTTTGTTATCAGAGTCTGCACTGTAGAAAAGATTGGCGGATAGTTTGTTATCATCAGTGTACTTTGACTGCAGTCAACCTATGGATCAGGAAACAGATGTGATGTGAGCCTCCGACGCATGTAATAGAAACTTTATCATAGTTAGAGCTATAAAAAGCTTTAAAAGTTACTTGCATTTGTTCTAATACAACCGCCTTTCACCGCTCCATTTAGCCCCAAACGACTAACCCTGACATGCGACCGGTGGGTAAATTAATTTTATTGTAATGTTGCTAAGAAAGATTTGTTTAGATATAAATTCATACTTCTAAGGTAAAGCTATCCCCAACCACGGAGGTAGGTGAGTTTGTGCTTCTCCAGACCAGACACTCTTAAATTATACTGACAACTGGGTGAAATGATTCCTACAGCTTGTAATCCTCATTGTTTTTATGGAAAATTTCTATAGACTGATTTACATACGTATAATTCAATGTTCCTTGTGACGTAAAGCGTTCTGACACCCTATACTTGTATAAGTAACACTATAAAACAAATAAAATATATTTACTAATATTAATGTGGTAATACTGATTACACTTAATATTGACTTGATGCCTATTCTCTGCTAAGCGCCTCACATGGATGTCGATATTATTGATATTTGTTCTGTAACTTTTACTTTTGATATTTGTTATGTAACTTCTACTATACCCTTTTGTTTTCAAACGCCAGGGCACCTTGAGAGAGGGGATTTCTGAGAGGGAGTTAGAATTATGGGAAAGGGGAGGGTGAAGAATGCCAACTTTGGGGCATATTATCAAGAAACGGCGTTAAAATTATCACCGCTTTAGCGGCAGAAAACTGCTGCTAAAGCGGTGATAATGGGCTTGACAATATGCCCATGAGAATTCCCATAGAAGCCCATGTTCTGGTGTCAACATGGGCTTCTTTTAGAATTCTCTGCGGCATATTATCAAGCCAATTATTGACGCTTTAGCGGCAGTTTTCTGCCGCTAAAGCGGCGATAACTTTAACGCCGTGCTTGATAATATGCCCCTTTAGTTTTTTAGAGGTTATTTAGAACTCACCAGGCGCAGTGGCCCCCTCCCCTTAGAAGGGGCACCCCTGACGGCTAATGCTAGGCAGGTAATGCAGGGGATATAGAGTAAACCAGGCGCTTAATTTGTTTCTGGTAGCTGGACCGCAACTACCCCTACCTGCTGGATGATATATGAAACCTTGTCATTCGATCATCATGTGGCAGCTGTGTCGATTCGATGCATTTGTTTATATTTGTTCTAGAATGTGAATGTTTGTGTTGATTTGAGTGCATATTAGTATGACTGATGTGTAAGATTGAGGCGTGTGGGACACTGTATATGTAATGTATTACCTTTGAATGCAACCTTGTCATTTATTTATTTATTTATTGTCTGACTAACCGATTTTGATTATTCGAAAATAAAAATGAAAGATATTTTTGATAAAAGTAGCTGATTATTAGACTATTTTTGCAATTGTCTGTGCAGGTGTTGTTGTGCTATCTAAGGGATCCTTTTGAGGGCCCAAAAAAATTAAGCAAGGCAGGTAACATTTCTTTTGACGGGCAGTGGCCCCCTCCCTCATGTTTAGATGGAAATGCCTACGATTGATGCTAATCTTCTTAAAACACACTGGAACTGTGGATAATATTAATAATAGGAAGAAATTAAATAGTATAACATTTTTTCATAGCGGCCAACACAAACTGAAAAACCCCTTGGCGCTTTTATAGGAGCTAAGGTCACACAATTTAAGGAATAACAAATTACTGGCGAACTTCGAGAGTGCTTAGAAAAATATAACTGCACAACTTCCTTCCTCCACCACCACAACACGCATGATATGAAGTTTTTTTTAACATCAGTAAACATGCTGGGCTAGTGGGCTGTAGTTTCACTTTCCATTGGTGTTGTCATCTGACAATACAGAGCGAACTGAGAGTAACTGCCTCAACACAGGACCAGCTGACGACTGTGCACAAGCAATAATACCTGCACACACATGTATGTTAATATTTTGGTATGTCTCGCTGGGTCTCATTCTTGTAAGGTTCATATGAGTAAACTGGGTAAATTCAGAGCACCCGTTTCTTACTCTTCGCCAAAGCCGCAGCAGAAAGCACTGTGAATAAATACACCTACATAGTCTGGGAAACTTAGACAATGCTCTTTCAAACTATCACAACGATATCATGTATAAAACGACCACAGTCCGTATATTACATTTAAAAATCTGCAAAATCTCAAAGAAGTTAAAAAGCAACCAAGACCAACCATCATATCTAGCAACATAGATCTACTAAAAATGTTAGCACTCAATAATGGGGCATGCCATTATAATTAACAAATAGAAAAAAGTCTAATCCTGACGCCCAGGCATGAACAGATCGAGTGATCCTGGGCCCAATTTTTTATGTCTTGCGGTTTTGGAGCACTTAGAAACCAATTGAATGGCATTATGAAACGATTGCTTCCCAGTTAAACGACTGCGAGACCCCCATCCTCTTCTGACGAGCCTGAGATCCAATTCAAACCGCCTTGTCCGAGATGTGCTAATCCGATTGCCCTTTTAGGCACTGGACGCCTGAACTGTTGAAGGAGGGTACTGCTAAGGGGGGGGGGAAGGAGGGACCGATAAATATTTGAGGAAAGACGCCCTCTGCCCCCAACGGGTCTAACCCAACTCCACCCCAAGAGATCCAAATTGCCATTTAGCCTGATACTTTCTAGGGCAGAGGCATCAAGTCACGGCGGTTGTGAGACTTGTCTCCGCAGAACCACTCTAGACGCCTTGCTGGTGGGGGTGTGCATGCTGACCTTGTGCTGCCGGAGTTCTGGTGCGGCCTGACCGGGGCCGCAGAGTGATGGGCATAAAGAGACCGCCGCTGGAGCCTGCCTGCGGAATTGCCTTGAGGCGGCCTGGGGTGACGGCCGCGCTGGTCACGAGTGGGGGTCCAGCAGGCCCGGGGTGACCAGCTGCAGATTTCGTGGCCTGCGGGGCTCCCGGTACCTGTGCCTTGCCTCCCACAGGGCCTTGAAGACTGCATACAGGCTGAGACCGCCTGAAGGAGCGGCGGAGTGGCGGTGAGCCGTGGCATCACCTGGGGTGTTCTTGTGGCCTGCCGGGCTTACGGCCAGCAATTTCCTGCAATTTGCATCACCCGGGGTGTTTTGTGGCCTGCCGGGGGTACGGCCAGCAATTTGCTGCAATTTAGCGGCTGAGTGCGGCAGCGTCCGCAGTGGGGATGAATATGTAAGAGGCTGTAGAACCAGCATGGCTTAGGGCGGCGTATTTAATGGAAGCAGAAGGGGCCTGATAGAGACAAGGAGGGAGGGAGGGAGGGAGCGAGTAGGAGTTGTGCTAACACCGCGAGCCGTACGCGTGCACATCTCCTTCCTCCTTACACGCACATATGTTTTCCCTTTGCTAACGCTGCCAGCCGTGCGCGCCTGCCCATGTCCTGTTCCCCTTCGGCAATGAAAGCGGCAACAAGCAGTGTTGCCAGATTTTTAGACCCGTCCCAAGCCCAATGCAGCTCAAATATAAGCCCAAAATAAGCCCAATCAGACCAGTTCCAGCCCAAAAACCAGCCCAAATTAGCAAGTGTCCAATTAAGCGCAAATCGACATCAGAACCAATTTTAACGACAAATATACATTCTATTCAATATACAGATGGTGGGAGGGTGTTATCAGCAAGGCACATACTTTGCATATGCTTCATTTAAATTGTTTTTATCATTAACATGGCCATGGATGCAAGGCAACAATAAAAAATGCCCAGCGAACTGGTGATTAATGATCCTGCTGGAGAGCAGTCCTTTGCCTGTTTGTAGTTTTGAAATGCAGATATGCTGTATTTTATTTGGATAGCTCAGTGGGTTTCTGCCTTTGTCACAGAGATTCTTGTGTTACTTGCAGTTCAGAAATTACAATCCTAACATAGGACAGTGCCCTATGAACTGTCATCAAAGAGCTGCATACAAACATGGATGGTATAGTTAGAACTTCACTTTTTTTTGTGTTACTATATAGTTAGAAATTCCCCAGTCTTTCATTATTTTAATGTTGCTCAAATGAGTTTGGGCCGATATACATTTTTATTAGTAAAGCCAACCCCCAACCACTGGGTATGCTTTAAATCCTGAGTTTGTGCTTTCCCAGTCCAAACCCTCTTAAAATATACTGCCCAACAGTATGGATGACATTTAATTCCTACACCTTGTAATCTTCATTGACTTATGTGACATTCCCTATAGACTGAATGACATACTTGTATGATTCATTGTCTCTGTATATTGTGAAAATAAAACAAAACAGTACCTTTATGCCACAGCTTCTCAATATGATGTAGCGAAACGTACACCGGGACGTAGCAGTAATTGAAGGAACTATATGTGTATGTGTTGGTTCATTTGAAGTCTTCAAACGTAGATACATGATTAGTTTCCACCTCACTCACTCACTGTGATGAGGCACAAGCAATCGTTGCCAAATTGATGTGGATAAAATCATGAACACCTCAGATTTGCACAGTTGAGGAGCGTGTGATCCCTCTCTCGCACACTACGTCAGTCTCCTCTCCTGAGCTGTATAAGTACTGTGACACGACCCTACACTGTCATATGAATAGCGCTATACAACAAATGAAATGCATATGATAGGGGGCTACAGAGACATGAAGGGCATTGTTGGAGGTTGGTAGCAATGGTATCTGTGGAGAAAGAAGTCATTGGTGCGGCGCCAAAAAAGACTTTCGCACTAGCGCTAAACACGGCCCTGTAATTGCCTTTCTGTTTTCATTTAACTAGCAGTCAGGTCATTAGGGCAACTGTGCAACATATTTTAAAGTGTGTGCTAATTATATTTATTGCTATATTCAATGTTTTAGACATTCCTTTTACTTTCAAATAACTCTCGACATACACACAGAATTGATCCTTTGGATCATGGTGACTGCAAGAAAATATAATGTAACCTAGGGCTTGTAGGCTACCACAAGAAGTGAGAAATTGGGCCCGCAGTGGCCCACCCAAATGCACTCTGGAGCCGGGCCTGATTGTGTCATGATGTCTCACTTACCTGGTCCTGGTCGGTGGTCGGTGGTGAGTCACGCGGTCACCGGTGGTGGGTGGCTGGCAGTGGACTGGAAAACTAAAACTGCCTGGCAGCAGGCACGGTGGCACTGGCAGTGGCTGGGCCTAGGCGCTGGCGGGCCTGGGCGCTGGCGGGCCTGGGCGCTGGCGGGCCTGGGCGCTGGCGGGCCTGGGCGGCGGCGCTGGAGTGACTGGGCCTGGGGCTGGAGCGCGGTGGGCCTGGGCGTGGGCCTGGGTCTGGGCGGCTGGGGCTGGGGCTGGGCCTGGGCCTGGGCGGCTGGGGCTGGGCCTGGGCCTGGGCCTGGGTGATGATGAGTGCACACACTAGTAGTCGTCGGAGTCGGAGGACTCGTCGTCGTCGTCTCCTCCCTCCATCACAGCACAGACATCTTCTCTTCAGTAACAGTTCAACACTGCCTGCTGCACTGGCACTGCACTGACTGCACTCGTCATCAGCAGACAGTCAGCAGACAGCAGCACTGGCAGCACCATCAGTGATCACTGATCAGATCACAAATCGCCGCCGCGCCGCCCGAAAAGACCGTGCCGCTCACGTCAGCCCCCGCATTATATGGGAACCGCGGGGGCTGACCTAAAAATAATTCCCAGGGCCGTCATTGGTAGCATTTTCCCGTGCTACAACATGACGGCCCTGGGAGACCCCCCACATTGGCTAATTATTTGCCTTCAGTAAACGAGGTAAACGGTAAAGTTAGGTGGTGTCTGGCTCTTCTTGTCGGTGTGACGTCATGTGACTCACAGTGGAGTTTGTGTGCACTGTGCTGCTGTGCAGACTTGGTGGCAGGCAGGTGCTGCAGCCGGGCCTGGTGCAGGCAGCAACAATGTAACAAGTCATCTTAGATAACTTTTACTTAAGCCAATGGCAACTGCAACTGCAAGTCAAGAATAAGATCATTGACCAATGACTTGCGTTGCCGTTGCCTGGTGGCTTGGTTCGTTGCTACCTTCTACTGGCTGCTGGCCTGAAGACGTGCTGCTGGCTGCTCTCTCTGGGTAGGGGGTGGGTGGGGGGCTGGGCGGGATGATTGCTGGGGCTGGGCCGCTGGGGCCGGGAGGCGGGGGGAGGATTTAACAACTTTGATTGACCGCCAGTCCGCCACCGCGGCACGCAGTTTAGGCAGAGGCAGGCCCCCAGCTTAGTTAGGACGCGTCACGCGTGCTGCTGACTGAGCCAGGCTGAGCCTGCCTGCGCCTGCGCTCTGAATGATTTGTGCAATTGCCAATTTAATGGTGGGCGCCCGCCCCAGGCCAGTAATCCCGCACAACTACATAAATCCAGCCCAAAAAGTATCCCCCCGCCAGGCATGGGTTTTTCCCGCACAACTGGGGAAAAAGTCGCCCAATTGTGCGGGAAATAGCCCAATCTGGCAACCTTGGCAAAAAGAGATCTCGCCAAAAGCATGCAGCGCATGCGCTGCGTCGCTAGGGAGAGACCTAAAAATAGGGCTCGTTTGACACAGAGCCGGAGGCTTGAGCCCAATAATTATGTCTAGACCCTCACCGCCCCAATTCACCCTGCTGCGCGTGCCTAAAAGAGCGGGAGTCGGGAGCATCTGAGCGACACTGACCCTATGCAGCAGTGACTGATCATACCGCAATGACTGTAAGATAAATATATGGAATAATGAACAGGCAAACCTGTATTGAATGCCATTCCTATTTGACTGTTTTCTAATATTATGCTAAGTTCTGTGATGCGTTGTATATTGAAATGCTTAATTCCACCAATGTTGCTTACAAATAAAGTTCGGAATCCAACATATATTTGAGATCTTCTCTATAGCATCACTACAGCTTTAAGACAGGCTAACAGAAAGCAGAAAGTAAGTATATTTTTTTCCACAACAAAACATTTATGAACATTTCATTGCCTTAAACTGTGTAATTATGCACGCGATTAGCATCCTGGAGAATAATCAACACTAGAATGTATCATTGTAGTTTACTTTTCTGTGATTTCAAAGGAATATATGCCTGTCAACTCTGCATATAAGAAAACTATTGAAGTGAATCACATGTGTTTTTTGCACAGCATCTATCTAGCCTAATGTGAGAGCGCATTTTGTTTTAATATTTGTGGCTGTAGCATTTCTCACACTCACATTCAACATCATTTCTTTAATATCAGAATGTCAAAAGGCAATGAAACCTATATTGTGGCTCATTAAATTCATTTTAAAATGCAAAGTGAAGCTCCACTTACTATGCATTCCAGAATCGTACTTTTTCCATTTCATGCAAACTGTTATGAGCATTAATATCCGTAATTTCATTTTTCAACGGTTGAAATGCAGCTTCGTTTTTTAACAATCAGCAGTACAACATCAACTACACATCCATTTACCATTACAGCACTGGTGCCTAACATGCTTTTAAGAAAGATGTCACGGAACCAACAAGCTAGAATGTAACATCAGACTGAAAGAATCCTATTCACAAAGCCAGTCACAAGCACTGCACTACAACCACATGTACTCATAAATGGAAATTCACTAAGGCAAAGGAAGTGTACGCCCGAGCTCTCCTATCTTTTGTATGATTAGTAATATGGCAAATTTGAACTAACCAGCACTTGTACACCAGCTGCAGATATGAAAATGTGTGGGTTTGGCAAGAGGAAGTGACTCAAAAATGGGAATATCTCCTCTAAAATGCTATGGGTAAGGAATAAAGCAGAGAGAGAGAAATGCCAAAAAAATAACAGACCTACAAAAATTGAAGCCGGGCTAATTTCAAAAGTTATCCTGATACCTACTCAAGTAGTACTGCAGGCAAACTATGCTGAAGCCTCCTCCATCACAGCATTACATCAGTTCAGACACCACACCTGGCTTTTAGGAACAACATTTTTTGGCTGCCATAGATGATATAGAGGCAGAGTGTCACTCTCTTTGTTGTGTCAGAGGTTGGGGTAGAGGCACAAAAAAAGCTTATTTGCCTGATTTGATCCTGGATATTGTTTCATAATAGGAGAATGTGCTCCCACTACCAATAAATTGCTCCATTGCAAACTACCACTTTACAGTACTGGCTGCACTACAATTCCTAGACATTGGATCAATCCAGGAACGAGTGTGAATAGGACTGGTATCTCCGAGGATGCCTGCACCAAGTGATGACATCCATCACCATTCGACCATCGCAGTACTTCGCAATACCATAGACATTGCAGAACAGGTAACTGGTGTCAGGGACCTTCTGTGCCATTGTCCATTGTCTCTGGGTGCAAGGTGGCATCGATTGCACACATGTGGCACTTCAGCCACCATTCACTGAGCACATCAGCATTGCAAACTATATTGCTGCCACTTCATCAGTGTAAAAAGCAGTATGCAATTACAGGTGCTGCTTGCTTATCCTGACTGTATCATCTTCTGCCAAGCGGTAATTGCACAGCTATTGGCTGCTGGGGATGATAGCGATATTGCGTTTCCGTCTTCTCAGACAACTTGCCAATAGACCCATGATGGACACTATGATTGAACGGCTGAAGAAAATGTCCTGTTTATTGAGTGGCTATCAACCGTAAAGAAATTTCACACATTTGTATTGCAAGTGATGCTGCATAGGGCACCATCCCATCCCTTAAACCTCTTCAGGTATCCAGCCACTGTCCTCACTAGCGGTATAATAGAGCACACACAGAGACATAAGGTATCATCGAGGCAGATTTGATATTCTCAAGTTGTAATTCAGGAGCACTGATTGATCCTGTGGTGCTCATGTACTCCTCTGCAGTAATGTGGATCATTATTCTCGCCTTTTGTTTGTTGCAAGATATCATCTTGCACCAGGACTCACACATAGATCTACTCCCTGCACGATGGGCTCATTCAAATCCCAGAGCAGGTCAGTGTCCACAGGTTATGGTCTGCATGCTCCCTGCACGATGGCCTCATTAAAATCCCAGAGCAGGTCAGTGTCCACAGGTTATGGTCTGCATGTTCCCTGCACGATGGCCTCATTCAAATCCCAGAGCAGGTCAGTGTCCACAGGTTATGGTCTGCATGTTCCCTGCACGATGGCCTCATTCAAAATCCCAGAGCAGGTCAGTGTCCACAGGTTATGGTCTGCATGTTCCCTGCACGATGGCCTCATTAAAATCCCAGAGCAGGTCAGTGTCCACAGGTTATGGTCTGCATGTTCCCTGCACGATGGCCTCATTCAAATCCCAGAGCAGGTCAGTGTCCACAGGTTATGGTCTGCATGTTCCCTGCACGATGGCCTCATTCAAATCCCAGAGCAGGTCAGTGTCCACAGGTTATGGTCTGCATGTTCCCTGCATGATGGCCTCATTCAAATCCCAGAGCAGGTCAGTGTCCACAGGTTATGGTCTGCATGTTCCCTGCACGATGGCCTCATTCAAATCCCAGAGCAGGTCAGTGTCCACAGGTTATGGTCTGCATGTTCCCTGCATGATGGCCTTATTCAAATCCCAGAGCAGGTCAGTGTCCACAGGTTATGGTCTGCATGCTCCCTGCACGATGGCCTCATTCAAATCCCAGAGCAGGTCAGTGTCCACAGGTTATGGTCTGCATGCAGGTGACCAACTTGTGGCCTTACACTTCACCTAAGTTGAAAACTTGGAAGTTGTATCACAGTGGTAAAACAGTGTTGAGTCAATGATTAATGTTGGAAAATATTATTGTCCACACTTAACTTCCTGAGGCACCATTGTTGGCCACACCATGATGTAACACCTAAACATGTGAATAGACAACACTAATGAGCAATTTTCATTTACATAGTTATATGCAAATGACACAGTTCTTATACCTTACAATTTTTCTTCTGTTAAAGGTGTTGCAAATTTCACTTCACTAATGTGCATATATTACTCTTACTTCTATGCATTTCCACTAACATTCCTTAAAAATCCAATCCCGGGAAAAGTGTATTGCACGTGGGTGTTTGTGAAGTTAGTAATGTCTTGCACCACTATGGATCACAACATGATTCAAGTCTTATTGTCTCACATTACAATTGGCCATCCTGTGCCACCCTCTTACTCATTGTGCAGTTTGATATCAATTACTGTTACATCATCATCTTCAAAGAAGTGGAGAGTATCCGAAAGGGAGTCCTCAAAAAGTTCCTTCAGCTTATTGTGGGAGGGGGGGAGTTGACACCTAGGCAGGCAAAAAATGCATAACTGGTGAACTGGCAAAAGATCAAAAAGAGGTTTTCTTTTGTGTGGTTTTGTTTTTTTACCAAAAAAGACAAATATATCAGAAAGCACTTAGAGGACCTCCGATGCTAAGCTATGATTAAGGCCATTGACATCCTGGACAAGTCTGTGTGGTTCCACACAAAACATAATTCCCAGCTCGTTTGATTGTAGCTCATGGTCCTGATAAAAGCCTGGCAGGGCCTCCTTGATCATCTGGAAGCACATTAAATGGCAGTATGTTGATGAGTACTTCTCCTGTGGTTGAACCCGGCACTTTTATAAGTTTTTTGTATTAGCAGTGCTTAACTTGAGCCATAGTTGCCTGTTGAGCACACAGGCAATCATTTTTTGAGACCATAGCTTTATTTTTCCTATTTAGACATAGAGTTAGAAAAAAACATAAGACAGAAAGAGGAAGGGAGAGAAAGGTGGAAAAAATATGACAAAGGGAGAAAACAGGAACATGCAAAAGTTAGACAAAGAAGTAAGGTGTGTCAGGCTTGGATTAATGAGGTATGAGGTAGAATCAATACTACACAGCCTTGGTATTCAGCACTCTGACATTCTATAGCACTGGCCGCAGGCGCCTGAGCAATACTTTGGGCACTTATTATTTTAAAATTTAGCACTGTGTATTGGCGTGTTCTATTATTTTGTAGAGCAATGAAAGTTAATTAAAAACAGCAAAAAATGCAAACCCACCAGTAGAATCAATGTTGAATCAGACAAAAACCCTTCCCTTCTGTCATCTTTCCATTAGATTGGTGAAGAGTGGCTCCTGGAACCAATGACAAAGGATAAGGCTGGATCATCAATAGATTCTTGACATCTGGCAATTTTAAAACATATGTCTTCTGTAATCAAGATTTTTTTTTAAGCTTTCTAAATAGGTCCTTACCACAAGGCACAGTACTTCACTCATTTGACAGCTCAGTGGTAATTCTCTAGTTAAAAAAGAAGGGAGAAGATCTGTCTGTGCTAAAAACATTGCAGGCCCATATCTCTGCTCCCTTATTGGGCCAAAATTCTAGAAACATATGTAGCCCAAGAAATTTATAAGAATCTACCGAATTCATATTTTGCCCATAGTCTATGGATACGATCACTAGAACATTGTAAATATTGTTTGTGTATCGGTCTCACTGAATCTTTAACAGTTTCTTCTGTCAAGAAGAAAAACCGTCACCCACCCTTGGGTGGCATACTTCGTCATAGCGTTTCTCCTAACATCATAAACCATGGCTGGTGCTGTGAACTACAACTTTCCATGAGTGGGGATAGAGCTCTTAATTTGTGTGGTCTAAAGGAGTCGCTATGTGAATTGATGGCTTGGGTCCCAGGTGAGGAGTGCAGAAATGAATGATAAAAATGAATGAAAAAACTGAGCGGCGGGGTTGACTAAAAATGCATTTTATTCTGTGTCCCTATAGGGTATGATTACAAATCAGAGGGGAGAAAGAACTTCAACCTAATCATAATGCAGGGGTCAACATATTTCTGCCTCTCTTAAATACAATGAAGAAAGGGGACAGGCATTCTTTAGGACTATATTATTTAAGCAATCTGCTATAGACTGGTCAAAGCAAAAACTGTTTTGGCACAAAACTAGTGGTCTGCAGGGCTGTAAGGACCTCCACCCTTGTCTCCACCTGTAAATATAGATAGTTGTAATAAGATTTATATTGCATAAGTAAACCATATACCTTCCAAGTCCTAGATCAATAATGGTGTAGAAACAATATCAAATGTGTGTATGTACAAGTGCGGTCGTCATGTACCTTTGTGATCACTCCAGGAAACACACCAGGCTGTTATACTGTTATATGGCTCCTAGGAACATTGTCGACATTGCTAAGTTAGCATGAGCTTTGCTGCCATGATGCTGCTTTTGCACACGTTACTACATGACTTTGTTTTTGCAAGTATCTTTTTGTGCTTTTCACATGAGAACGGGCTGCTTTTCACGTTCCCTGCCTTTCCTGGAGTTTAGTCTGAACACGATGTGCAAGGTCAATAAAAAATGTCCCTTGTTATTCTGTTCTGGTCAGTCCCTAGCACCTCTACATAACATGCTACACACAGCTGCAGTACTGAAGACTCGTGCTTTGATATTACGTTGTTGCATGTTATTTTAACACACTTGGAGAAAGAAGTTCCATGGAGAAAAGCTCCACTGTTCCTATGATGTAAACCTTACATCCAGGCTTCAAGGTATGGGGGCTGCTGTCAAGGCCCAGAGATCTTCATTTTTATAAAATAAACTTCTAGTCAAGGGGAGGGTGGTTAGGCCTAATTGTCCTTGTTAGATTTGGGGTTCTCTAATTGGCAGAGGTAGGTACCTTTGACTAAATAGGGGCCCTAGCGTCGAGTCAGGGTAAGGGGGTACACTCCTAAAATAACCCCTGGTCACCCCCTTGGTAGCTTGGCACGAGCAGACAGGCTTATATCAGAGGCAGTGTGTAAAGCATTTGTGAACACATACAGTAACTCAGTGACAACACTACAGATGGACACCACACAAGTTGTAAATTAAAAATAAGTATTCTTTATATAGAATTAACATAAGACCATAAACAACAAAAATCCACAAAACTGTACTTAAAATGGTAGAATTAGCTTAGTTCTCTTTAGATGTTAAATGCGACACATCGAGTTCAATGTACCTGAGGATGCGTAATGCTATACAACGAAAGTGTTGCAGGAAAGGTGATGCGTTGGTTCCTTACATGCAAGAATTGTGATGCGAGTCCCTAAACCTTCCCTTTTCTGCATATCAGACACCCCTATGGTAGGCCCAAGGGCAGGGTGCATGGTAAGTATAAGGTAAGACATGCCCTGATGTCTGTGGGGCATGTCCTAATAGTGAATTACAGCCATTTTCTCTTCCAGTTCAGCCAACACCTGGTTGACCAACCTCTGAAAGGTGGCTGGGGCATTCTTCATCCCAAAGGGCATAACCCGGAACTGGTAGTGCCCATCTGGTGTGGAGAATGCTGACCTCTCTCTTGCCCCATCAGTCAAGGCGATCTGCCAATACCCAGACGTTAGGTCAAACGTGCTGAGGTACCGGGCAGCCCCTAACCGATCAATGAGCTCATCAGCTCTGGGGATGGGGTGCGCGTCAGTCCTTGTGACTGAATTAAGCCCTCGGTAGTCCACACAGAACCGGAGTTCTCGCGTGGCACTCGGTGCGACAGCCTTTGGGACCAAGACCACTGGGCTGGCCCAAGGATTGTTAGAGGACTCAATCACCCCAACGCAAGCATTTTGGAGACCTCCTCCTTGATGAAAGCCCTCACCCTGTCAGTCACCCTGTAAGTGTTGTGCTTCACAGGAAGGCTGTCTCCTGTGTCCACATCATGGATGCACCAATCAGTGACACTGGGGATCAAGGAGAACAGATCAGAAAACTGTTCCAGCAACTGGCGGCAGTCATTCTGTTGCTAAGGGGTCAGGGTGGAAGAGAGGTTTACACCATCCACTGACCCATCTTGCTCTGTCACCGACAGAAGGTCAGGAAGAGGCTCAGTCTCCTCCTCCGTACCAGCATATGTCGCTAAGAGCATGCCCACTTCAGACCTCTCCAAGTGGGGCTTCAGGCATCTGACATGCTGGACCCGCAAGGGGTTCCTGGGAGACTGCAAGTCCACCAAGTAAGTAACAGGACATTTGAGCTCCACCATCTCAAATGGTCCGGTCCACTTATCTTGGAGCACGCAGGGCTCCACTGGGGCCATGTTCCACACTTTCTGACCAGGCTGAAGCTCTACCAGAGTGGCATTCTGGTCGTACCACTGCTTCATCTCCCCCAGGCTGGCTTCCAGATTCATCTCAGCGAGTTGCCTGAAACGCCTAGTCTGGTTCCTGAAGGCCAGCATGTAGCTATATACATCCTGGGGAGGTTTCCTGGGAGATTGCTCCCAGCCTTCCTTGACCAGACTCAGAGGTCCTCTAACGGGGTGACCATAGAGAAGCTCAAAGGGACTGAACCCTAGAGACTTTTGTGGCACCTCACGGTATGCAAACAGCAGGCATGGTAAGAGGATGTCCCACTTACATCTCATAAGTTCCTCAAGACCCATAATCATGCCTTTTAGGGTTCAGTTGAATCTTTCAACAAACCCATTTCCTTGGGGGTGGTAAGGAGTGGTAAACTTGTAGGTTACCCCACACTCCTGCCACAGGGACATCATATACTTGGAAATGAAGTTTGTATCTCGGTCAGACACTACCTTTCGAGGGAATCCCACTCATGAGAAAATTCCCATCAGTGCCCGTCCCACCACGGGGGCCATCACTGTCCTCAGAGGTATGGCTTCCTGGTACCGGGTGGCATGGTCCACCAAGACCAGGATGAACCTGTTGCCCATGGCTGTCTTGGGGTCCAGTGGCCCCACAATGTCAATACCCACCCGTTCAAAGGGGGTGCTGACCACAGTGAATGGCTGGAGAGGATCCTTTTGCTTCCTCCCACTCTTTCCACTTGCCTGGCAAGTCTGACATGTCCTGCAATGAGTGTCTGAACTCTTGCACATTTGGGGCCAATAAAAGTGGGTTACAAGCCTCTCAAAGGTCTTGTCCTACCCCAAATGTCCTGCCAATGGCACATCATGAGCCAGCCCCAGTAGGAAGGCTCTGAAGCGCTGCGGTACCACCAGTACACGGGCTGACCCAGGCTCAGCAACCTTAGGCTCACTATACAGGAGACGATTCTCCCAGTAGTTCCAATGTGATCCAGACTGATCACCTGCTGCCTGATTTGCAGCCTGCTACCGCAAACCCACAAGAGAAAGGCACTTGTTCTGCTCCTCACAGAACTCTTCCCTGGAGGATCCTCCTTCCTGCTGCCAATGGGTCAGCTCAGGCAGGTCCCCCAGTTCAGCTACCTGTTCCCCGGTAGGCTCCTGAGCATCCCCCTCAGGGTCTGCCTCCTCCTGGGCCATGGGAGCTTCGGGCCGGTTTCCCGTGCCCCCTGCCTCTTCTCTTTAAGGCAGGTACTTGGGCCTCCCTCTCAGGCTCCAGGTCCTCTTGAGCACCCTTACTGGCTGCCATGGACTGTGTGGTTACACACGCCCAGTCAGGCAGACCCAACATCTCCAAAAGAGCCCTTCGCTCCACCTTCGCCCAAGGTGAGCTCTCCAAATCGTTCCCTAACAAACAGTCAACAGGCATGGCAGGCCTCACAGCCACCTGAAGAGTACCAGAGACCCCCCCACTCAAAGGGAACCTGAGCCACCTTACAGTGGCTCTCTGTGTTGTCAGTGGCAACAAGTGGATAGAATGCATTGGGGACAACCTGCTCTTGAGATATCAGGTGACACTTGACAGCTGTCACACTGGCTCCTGTGTCTCTAAGAGCCTGACTTGATGGTCACCCACTGCCTGTACTTCTTAGTGTTATCAGGCAGTTGGGTCCTGGGGACCACTTCACAGTCTCCTAATGAGACAAAGGACATCTCTGCGGGACCCCACCCACCTTGGGCACCCATCTCCTCACCCAGGGCTACACTAGCCAACTGCCGGGAGGGCTGCACCAGTGGATGCTGTCTTCCCACTCTGGGGACATTTGGGATTCCATGCGCCGTGACTCACTAGGCCACACTTAAAACAGGTTATGGGCCCTCTTTGAACAGGTTTACCTTTTGGGCCCCTTGCCTCTTCTCAGGGGGAGGCTGGGAACCTTGCCCTCGGTTCCCTTGGGAATTACTTTGGGGCCCTTTCTGGAACCCCCTCTGTTTACCCTTGTCCCCCCCACTCTTCTGCTGGGGACCCTGCCCACTCTTGGCTGAGTCTCCCACGTGACCCTTGTGGACCCGGGTGCTCACCCAGCGGTCTGCCTATTCAGCAAGCTTCCTAGGGTTAGTTAGCCTACTATCAATCATGTGCTGGCGTAGCTCTGGAAAACAATTACTTGACAAGTGCTCCCATGCAATTAAATCAAAGAGCGCCTCAAAATCATTCACTTTGCTACCCTTCACCCAACCATCCAATGATCTGCAGAAAAAAGTGACATATTCTACCCAGGTACTGCCCTCTATCTTCTTGCAATTCCTGAACCTCTGCCTATACATTCAGGAGTCAAACTATACCTGGACATCAATGCATCTTTTATGTGGCTATAAGAATTATGGACTTCAGAAGGCAAGTCTAAGAGTGTATCCCGCCCCTCACTAAGGAACCGCCCCCACAACCCTGCTCCCCAATCCTTCTCAGGGACCCGGTGGGAAGACATGGCTACCTCATAGGCCTTGAACAACTGCCCAATATCATCATTCTTAAAAAACTCTTTTACCACATATTTAGGAATATACACCCTAGCTTCCACAGGCATTGATGGTGTGCTGCCACCAGAGGGAGTAATCTTTAAGCTCTTTGCTTTCAATTCCATCTCCCTCAAATTTTTCTCATGCTCCAACTGCATCCTCTTGTCTTCCAGGGCCAATTTCCTAGTTTGCAACTCCAATTCTAACTGCCCACTTAACTTGAGCTTGGTCAGCTCCATCTCATGCATCCTACACCTCTCCCTGTCCTCCAACTCCTCTGGGGACAGGCTGCTGGAGCAGGGTTTTCTATTGAAAATGTATTGAGATTTTAACTCCAGTTTCTGTTATATGTCATGATTAAAATTACTGATAATTAATTGATAATTATTAATTTTGTTAATGTCTCTGACTAATCAACATTACTAATGAGAGAATTACACGCGGGAATGCATATATAATACGTGAACTAAATTGGTGAGCAAATTAATTGAATAAGTGTCGCAAAAATGCTATTTGTTTAAGCATTTGCGCTTTTAAATAACGTGTTTAATGCTTCTTTGTGTTGCAGACGGCTAGATAATTACATACACATAAGGGTATTAGTGGGGATTAACACTGTATAATCATTACGATGTGGTAACGTTGTTTTGTATTTCTTTTAATTAAGATGGTCCGTTTTGGCCTAATCCAAGATGGCCGCTATTTACAGCCTGCACTCGAGTGATTGAAATTTGACAAGAAGCCTCGCTGAACATGGTTGGAAGTCACCTGACCACAGCCTCTGACTGAAATAAAAGTTTCCGTGAGGACAGCAGCTCCAGGCTCGCTGCCAATTGCCCTTGGAGGAGAATAAAGCCACAATGAACTCTGATAAACTTGCGGTGGCTTCACTATGGTTCCGAGGAAAAGCATTCATGAATGTATCATTTTTCTAGCTTGAGTTTCCTTCTTCCGTGTTTTTATTTTTGTGATTTTTCTGAGCGGAGGTTTTCTAAATGTTGCCAGTCAACATCCTTTCCTGCTCGCTCTGCTCAACAGCTCAACGGACGTTTAGAGTTTGTTTGTTACTTTTATTTTGTAAGTTTCACTATAAATAATGTTAGACTAGAGAGGGTCTAAGGCCACTTCTTCCCGAACCTATGCTCGAGAGGATCGACGCTGATTGAGAGGACGGCGACTTGGGAGACTTTACTGAGAGACCTGTCCTGACCAAAATGACACTTAGCTAGAATAGGTAACTATGAGAATAATGATTTTGCTATTGATTGACTTCCTTGAACTAATTTAGATAAAAGATGACCTTTGTTTGAATTCCAGTGTCGGGTGGTTATTTCTTTGTCGTTTATTGAGTTCCTAATGTATTTCCTTATGTTTTAAATCATGACTCAGGACAATTTCTTTAAGGTCGCATTGACCTCACTTTAGATGCAGATTGGTTTAGGTTTCTCTCATATATTCAGTGTGGATAGAGTAATAGAATGAATGTTAGTGTGATGGGCCCTAGCGTATGATGAGTGTATGTGCGTGCGACTGTGGATTTACTCTGTCCGTGGAAGTAGGGAGAATTTATATGCTCCGATCTGCAGCAGTTTCCTGGTAGCAGTATGATGGTTTTAGATTATTGTCTTTATCTGATAGATTGCTTGTACATAGGCTTTTGGATTTATTGATTTATTGATTAATGTTGGTATATGTACTAATACTATATGTTGAAGTCGTCGTATTGAGTTCTATGTAGTGTGTACGGCTTCTGGAACATGGGGAGCTGGTGACGGTTCCGTAGTAGGGCAGAGGGAAGTTAGTGCTGCTCTCGGGAAAGACGGGATTGTTGGCCCTGTACGTATGCGGGGAAAAACGTGTGACAATTGAAGTTGCGCATCAAATTGTCTGGGTTCGGAATCAGTGACATCATCGTGTGTTACTATTAGGGAAATATTTTCAGTATAAAAGGAGTGCGTATGGTAGCGAAGGTTATCTGCGAAACTCTGGTCTTAAGTCCCAGGGATCCGTAAGGTTCGCCGTTAAAGCTTACTGCTGGAGAAGTAATAGGTATTCTCTGAGCTTGTCTGAAGGACTGGGCAGAGGTAAGCGCTGCTTGGTTAACGTGTGTTATAATTCTGTAGTGGGACAGACTGTTCGCTGTTCTCGGGAAAAGCAGGATTCTGTGTGGATGTGCTACATTTTCTGGTATGAAAGTGCGTGAATGTATGAGCATTTAGTTGATTGTGAGACTCTTTGGAGCATTCCTGGAGAAAACAGTTAATGGATGCATGTTAGAAGGGCAGAGTAGAGGGATGTGCTACTGTGTCAACGAAAGTAATAATTCCGTAGTGGAGCAGAGGTAGGCGCTGTTCTAAAGGGAAGCGGGATTCTTGTGAAAAAGAATTTTCTTTACTATTCTGTGGTTAGCGAAGCAGACAATGGAGATGTTTATATGTTGTAACTAATAGATTTTGTAGAAATTGAAACAAAGTCTACTAAGAAGGTTTTGTAAAGGAGGGGTAGACGAGTGACAGGAGACAGAGTAGAAGCGACTGCAGCGACTACTGACATCATACAGACCGCGCTGTGATCGGGTAGTGAATTAGGACAGTGCTCGCGCTGGGATTGGTGCGTTGGTGTGAGCCGCACAGGGATTGGAAGGAGTACAGGGTGACGTAGACGCTCCAGGATTGGTGCGTTGGTGTGAGTCGCGCTGTTATTGGACAAAAGATCGTACAGTTGCGGAAAGGACTAGAGAATAGTGGTAAACGTGAAAATGTATTATCAACCGGAGGAAAAGAAAAAGAAATCCTTGTTCGGTAAAATTAAAAGATGGTTCGACAAGGATAAGAACATAATAACTAGAGAAGGTGAATTGCTACCTCCGACGAGAACTCCTGCATCCTTCATGGTTGCGAAATATGGGTATCATACCTGTATTTGGTTAGACAACTGGGCTAAGTACACTAAGGATGACGGTGTTTTAGCGTTCCCGGAACATGGTTCATTTAATCTGGCCGTGTTGAGAAATTTACAGGAAAAAATGATGTGTCTAGAGCCTAGACCAAGGCCGACACAGTTCGAAGCGTTGGTGGAATGGGAAGATGAGGTGCATGAGCGAGAAAAGCAGAGGAGTGGAGGCAATTATAGGTATATGTTCGGGAGAAAATATGATCGTGAAACTCATCATGATCGAATGAGGAGATGGCGAGATGCTAGTATGTCAGAGGGATTGTATCCTATGAGAACTGTTGAAGAACCGGAAGGGAGGAAAGGTGCAGAAAAGGTGCCTGATGCAGAAGTGAGAAGGTATGGGGCTAATGATTATGAGGATGAGGTCTTGGATGACATGATTTATAAGAGACCACCTTCCATATAGACCAGAACCAGAAGAGAGAACGCCAGTTGCTACTCCCATAAGAGATACTTTACGAATTTTTAAAACTGAGGTTGTGACACCTGATCTGAAAAGTGGTAGCTCTTTCACGGAAAGGGAGAGAGAGAGAGAGCGAGAGAGAGAGAATCAAATCGGTGATGAGAAAACAAGAGAATTAGCCAGAACGACATCTGAGCTGACTGAGAAAATTAGAGAGCTGACGAAAAATCTAGAAGCTGTTACAGTACCTGTAACGATTGGTCCGGTTGTGCCTATTTTTGATAAAAAAAGAATGGGTGAAAATGGTTTGACAGTTCCCTATGTAGGAAATGGTTTGGTTGGTTCTTGCACTTTGGAGGAATCAAGAATGAGGACGGGAGAAAATAATTTGAGTCAGCTGAGACATGACACATGTAGTGGAGGATCAGACGTACAGCCTAGTTCAAGATTGAATACTGGTTGTTTGGGAGGAATGATTTTGGAACCACAGAGGATGGCAGAACAAGTGGGTACAGTGAAAAAGTCTACTGAAATAACAGCTGAAGATTTGAATGATTGGTTAAAAGTTCTTCAAAAGAAGGATAAAGATTCACAGGCAATTGATGTAGCCAAGTTGCGCATAGAATTGGAGGAACTCATAGCGGGAACGATTCCTACAGAAATATTGAAAAATCATCATGATGGAGAGTTGTTATTTATGTGCAAGAGTATCACCTGGAGGGCTAAGTGTACACATGACAGGTTAAGAGCAATAGCGAGTGAACAAGGAGTTGACATGGATAAGGTAAAAGCTTTGCAGAAGCCTTACAGGGTGGATTTCACCGACAAAGACATTGAGAATCTAAATGGTGTTGGCAGAACAGGGCAGATTAAGGAAATGATTGCCTTATTTCGAAAATGGGGTGATGTGGAAAAATGGAAGGATAGGTGGTACAAGAAAAGGGAAGATTCAGTGGACAGGACTTACTCAGCTTTTCCAATGAGAGAAAAAGAAAAAACAGTGGATGCTTATCCTATGAGAGAGATTCCTGGAGGAGGATATGTACATGTCCCATGGACTAGACAGGATATTTTATCATTTACAAATGATTTTCCTCGACTGAGAAAAAAGCCCGTCGAGTGGTATAGGCAGGTAGACAGATTTGTGAAATTGTCAAAAGTGCTGTGGATTGACTTGAATAGTCTGTTTGATATAATTGTTCCAGCAGACTTGTGGGCAGAGTGTAAAATAGTTGTAGATTGGCCTGCTAAGGAGTATCCAAGAGACCCGAAAACAGGAGCTCCAGATCCGGAGGTCATGAAGAAACATGAGTAGGTTATAGTGTTTCTAAAAAATAAGGTACCTCCGAAAGAGACAGACTGGGTTAAGATAGATCGAACACATCAGGAAGCAAAAGAATCAGTTCATGCTTTTTATGAAAGGCTGATACTGGCTTTTAAACAGTTCAGTGGAGATGAACACCTGGGTGATAAAGATTTGAGTCATTTTGTGTACAGATTTGTATATGGCTTGAGACCTGAAATCAGTGAAAGGATTCGTGAGCATACAGTTGATTGGCAGAGTAAGAAGATTGATGAAATCTTGAGACATGCAAAGTACTTCAGTGATGAGATTGAGGCAAAACAGAGAAAGCTGAAAGAGAAAGCAATGTGGGCACAGGTGAAAGTTGCTGAAAGAGAAGAAGCACAGTTGGTGGAACAAGCAAATAATCCAGGATATAGACCCAGATATGCAGGAAAAGGGAAGGGGAATCTAGAAGAAGCAAAGAAAAAGTTCCCATGTCACAACTGTGGACAATTGGGGCATTGGAGATCCGAGTGTACCAATCCACCATTAGTGAGTAATGAGAATAAATCCTTGAATCAACAGGTGCAGAACGAGGGGTGTAATCATCAGCAACAACAGCAGAAGGTTGTCAGACAGCAGAGCCAAGAGCCAAAACCGCCCTTGCCGCAGAATAGAGGGTCCCAAAAGTATAACCAGGACTCGGGATTCTACAATGATGAGCAGGTAAACAAACCGAGACGTTCTAACCTGGTACAGCAGTACTGGTTAAAGAATGAGGGGAGTGAGTCTGAAGGGGACTATTGACGGTGCCGAAGAGAGGAGGAAGAGTGCATACTCGGTGCAACTCTAGAAATAGACCAGGCAGGACCATTTGTAGATGGGAAAATAAATGGGGAGAGTGTTACTTTTTTGGTAGACACAGGAGCGACGAGATCAACTGTCAGGTCAGCAGATATAAAAAATCTTCCTCTCTCGGACGAAGCAATCCAAGTGGTTGGTGTAGCCAATACACAGATTAAGACTCGTCTTACTGAACCAGTAAGGGTAAGGATAGGGAAATTTTCAGACATGCACAGGTTTGTTGTCTGTGACACTAGTCCAGTGAACTTGTTAGGTAGGGACTTATTGTGTAAGATGAATTGCACAATTTTCTGTACTCCGGATGGAATAGCTTTTGAGACACCAGATGAGGATGTCTTGTACAGGATGACTCTAGATAATAGAGAGAGTGAGATTGTTGGTACATATGCTGTGTTTAATCCAGATGATTTGCCTTAGGAGTTGAGACACACAGTAAAAACAGCGGTTTGGGATTTCACTGGAGAAGATGTGGGATTGATGAATAATGTAGATCCAGTGAAGATTTCAGTGAAAGAAGGGATTGTTTATCCTAATATCCCACAGTACAGATTGACACCAGAGATAATTGAGGGAATAACCCCTATAATTGACAAGATGATTCAACAGGGTGTTTTGAGAGAGTTACTGAGTAGCCCGTGTAATTCACCGATAATGGGGCTGAAGAAACCTAATGGAAAGTTCAGGATTGTACAAGATTTGAGAAAGGTTAACAAAATTGTGGTGGCATGTTGTCCCATTGTGCCAAATCCTTCAGTGATTTTGTATCAGATTCCTCATGATGCTGAATGGTACACGGTGATTGATTTGTGTCATGCTTTCTTTTCAATTCCATTGCATCATGACAGCCAGCCGATTTTTGCATTTCGGTTTGGACAGCGTATTTTGGCATGGTGTCGTATCCCACAGGGGTATACAGAGAGTCCTTCGATATTCAATCAGTTATTGAAGAAATCATTGGAGAGTTTGATCATGCCTGAAAGCTTAGTACTAGTGCAGTACATCGATGACCTACTTGTGGCATCGAAGACACGTGAAGCTTGTGAAGTAGATACCATAGCTTTACTGAATCATCTGGCAGATGGAGGGTTAAAGGTATCTCCAGCCAAATTGCAATTTTGCAAAAAAGAGGTACATTATCTTGGACACAATATTAAAAAGGGTCTGAGAAAGGTGACCGATGACAGGATCAAAATTATCAGAGGAATGAGAGCCCCAATGACCCAGAGAGAAGTGAGGATGTTTCTGGGGATGGTGGGTTATTGTCGTCAGTGGATAAGTAATTTCTCCCTGATAGCAAAGCCACTGATTAAATTGACTAAAAGTGAGGTGAGAGACCCATTGGAACTGAATGCAGAACAAATGGCAGCATTTGAAGAATTAAAGAGCAGAATGTGTGAAGCTCCTGCTTTAGGAATGCCAGACTATGAGAAGGAGTTTGAGTTGTACTGCAGTGAGAGAAATGGTTGTGCACTTTCAGTGTTAATTCAGAAGCATGGACAACTGAGAAGGCCAATTGCGTACTTCTCATCAACACTTGATCCCGTAGCTGTGGGTTTGCCAGGTTGCCTGAAAGCAGTAGCTGCTACATGCAGAAGCTTGGAACAGAGTGAGGGTATAATAATGGGATATCCTGTACGGGTATTCGTACCTCATGATGTGGCTATTCTTTTGACAAGAAGCAGGACTCAATATATGTCACACAGTCGGCTGACTAAATATGAGAAAATCATTCTGGGAGCATCAAATGTGACTCTTGAGAGATGTGTGAATGTGAATCCAGCAACTTTGTTGCCAGATGCTGAAAATGTGAATGTGGGAGATGATGTTGATCATGATTGTTTGGATGTGCTTGATTACTGCACAAAACCAAGACCAGACATAAGAGATTTGCCATTACCTGAGAGTGATCATGTGCTGTTTGTGGATGGATCATGTCTGAGAACTGATGATGGTGTGCTGAGTGCAGCATATGCAGTGTGCAAAGTTTCAGAGGTTATGGAAGCTTCGTCTTTGAAAGGAGTGAGATCTGCTCAAGTGGCTGAATTGGTGGCATTGACGAAAGCTTGCAAGATTGGGAAAAATCTGAGAGTGACTGTGATGACTGATAGTCAGTATGGATTTGGAGTGGTTCATGATTTTGGCCAGCTTTGGCTACAGAGAGGTTTCTTGACGTCGAGTGGGACTCCTATAAAGAATGCTGAGGTGATTGGAAAGTTGCTTGAGGCGATACAGCTGCCTAAAGAATTAGCAGTTGTGAAGTGTGCAGCTCATGGACAAGGAGATGACTTTGTTACTCTTGGTAATCGTTTTGCAAATGACATAGCACAGTATTGTGCAAAGAACAATCATTCGATTAATCGGGGACGAGAAAGGGAGATGTCTTTTTGTTCTGTGATGTTTACTAATGTCCTAGAAACGTGGGATGAAGTGAAACAGTTGCAGGATGAAGCAGGAGATGAGGAAATGAGAGACTGGATCAAGGCAGGTTGTGCCCCAAGAGAGACAGATCATGTTTGGATCTATAGAGATGGAAGACCAGTCATGCCAAATAGCATGTTGTCAACAATGGCAAGAATGTATCATGGTCAGGGACATTTGGGGAGGGACGCAATGATTAGGTCCTTCAAACAAACATGGTACAATGCAAAGTTCAGGCTAATTGCAGAGAGCATCTGTCAAAGAGGTTTGATTTGTCAGCAGTTCAATACTGGAAAGAAGACAGTGGTGAGCCTAGGAACAATAGGCAGAGAAGGTGGTCCTTTTACCAGAATGCAAATAGATTTAATTGAAATGCCCCAAGTGAACAGATTGAGGTATGTTCTAGTGGTAGTCTGTTTGTTCTCAAGATGGGTGGAGGCCTATCCGACTAGGAGAAATGATGGAATAACAGTGGCAAAGTTACTGTTAAGAGAGTTGATTCCTAGGTACGGGTTCCCAGTGACAATTGAGTCAGACAGAGGTGGACACTTCTACAATGAGCTCATGGGTTTAATATGTGAAGCATTGAGCATACAGCAGAAGCTACATTGTGCATACAGACCAGAGGCTTCTGGTGTTGTTGAACAGATGAACGGCACAATTAAAAACCGAATTGGAAAGATGTGTTTAGCCACTGGAATGAAATGGCCTGATGTCTTGCCTCTAGTGCTAATGACTATTAGGTCTACTCCAGATAGAACAACAGGGTTGAGTCCACATGAAATATTGATGGGACGTGCGATGAGACATGCATTTGTGCCTGTCAACAAGTTGATGACAATAACTGATGACATGATTTTGGATTACTGTAAAGGGCTGGCTGACGCAGTTCATTCTGTGTTTCACCAGGTTGGAGAAGACGCCACTACACTTGAGAAGAAGCAAGCCCATGATCTGAGTCCAGGGGACTGGGTGAGGATTAAGGTGCACAGGAGAAGAAATTGCTTGGTTCCAAGGTGGGGAAGGCCAAGACAAGTTATTCTGACTACAACAACTGCAGTGAAGTGTGCTGGTGTGAAGAACTGGGTTCATGCAAGTCATACTCTGAGAGTTCCAAATCCAAAGGATGGGACTGGTAAAGAATATTTTGAAGAATCAGATTCCAGTGATGATGCAGAAACTGAACCAGTGAGAAGAAAAAAGAATCCTGAAAGGGGGGAAGGAGAAAGAGAGTCAGGTGATTCTTTTTTCTTTCCAAAAGAGACTTCAGGGGAGACATTGAGAGCCTCAGAGGAGAAATCGGATTCTGTAAGAGTGCCTGAAGTTCCAACAAGCAGTGGAGAAGAAAGAAGAGAAAAGAGCAATTCCACAGGGACTACACCTGAATCAGATGAGGAGGTTGAAAATCCACCTGAGATTACTTCTGAAGAAGCAGGGTCAGTAGAAGTTAGAGAGGGACAGATTGCGGAAGACCCCCGAGGAGGTATAGGGAACATTCCTGATAAGCTAGGTGAAGGGACAAGTAGACAGCAAGAAGATTGCGTGTCGGAGACCCGAGGAGGGACAGTAGCAGGGAAATCTCAATCGGTGGGGAAGAAGTCTGTGGAGCAAAAGAAAATTGTTGAAGAACAAGAGGCAAATGAAACAGAATCAGATGAAAGTGAGAATGAGAAATCAGAGGGTCGAGTTCTGAGAAAGAGAACTTGGATCGGAGAGAGAAATAATAAAGAAGTGAGACCGAAGAGGAGTGTAAGAGGAGATCTTTGGCCTAACAGAATAAAGAGGCTAAGGTACAGACTGACACGAGCAAGTGTAAGTTCTAATTCATCGAAAGCTGAACAGGTGAACGAGGTGTCCAGTCAGAATCGAGCAAAGGGTGATAAACAGAAGGTCTCAAAAGAACCAGAGGAGATCAAGAGAATCAGAAAACCTAACCAGAAGTATAGGTCACCGGAATGGACGTACGTGGCACTGTCTGAAGGTGAAGAGGCAGAAAGTCAAGGAAATCCAGAGGGGACCGTACGAGAAGTGGTTGAGGAGGAGAAAACTGTTGGAATCCTGAAAGTTATCCTGACTGACATTGGAGAAGAGTCGGATGCTCAGGATGTTGTTGAAGATCTGATACAATTTGATGTTGCTGAAGAAGAAGTGAAAAGTGATGAAAATCCAAATTGAGTAAACTGAAGGAGTCACTTGGAGAAGAGTGAAAAAAAAAAAGAAAAACCTGAAATTAACTGTCTGAAATAATCTAGAGTTCTAGAAATTTAGTAGTGGAGTAGTAGAGGCTAAGTCAAAAGACACTGCCAAAGTAGTAAAATGGCTAACACAGAGAATAATCAAAGTAGATGTGCCTTCTTGAAAAGATGGTGTAGAATGTGCTGCTGCTGTACTGGATTATTAATGCTGTTATGGGGTGTGCTAGCTTTACTAGTTACTTTTAGGGTTACAATAGACACTTTTGGAATACATGCTGAAAATGTGACTAACATAGGGAAGGATTCACAGAAAGTAGTTCCAACTAGAAGTAGTAACATTTACATACAAAAAAGATAGGTCAATTAATGATTTTTCTAGCAATGTTTTTTCAAAGTTGTTGTATGAATACGTGAGGACAATGGAAGTTAGGGATTGCTACGTCTGTATGCAATTGCCTGCATCCGTTTCAGAAGGTGTTACTTATCACCATTTACCAGCTACGTATGGGATTTCATGTAGTGTGCTAAGTAGTGTTTTTTATTTGTTAGGGAAAATAGATTATGAGATGTCTAACAAAGATAACATTTTTGGGCAATTACCTATGAATGCGAAGCTGAATCCAGCTAAAGAAGCTAACATTTTTGGTGAGATTTTTATTGAGGCAGAAGAATTAACATTAGATTACATTTTTAGAAACAATTTAACTTGTAGTTTGAACGAAGAAGAAAAGGCTTTCCTAGACTTGGTAGAGAAAAGGAGAGTGAGCATGCATGAAAAGGCAGGGAAATATGAAGTGAGTGAGACAATATGGGATATAGAGATGGGAAAAGAGTTGAGGAATGGGGCCAGTCCAACTTTGGCTTTAGATGCACCACAGAAGGGTAAACTTTGCATTACCAGGAGGAAATCCCAATATGATAAGTATTTTGTTGGGGCTAGTGAGTGTCATGATACATATTTCATTGCAACAGGATGGGGTTTTAAAGGTGGCGAAGATCCAGTTTTCCCGGGAGTGTATTATATTTGTGGGAATAGGGCTTATTACAGGTTGCCTGACCATTGGTATGGCACGTGTTATGTAGGCCTGGTCTTTCCAAAGATTTTCCATATAGATAAGATAGAAGATGTAGAACACATTAATCTACTAACACGTTTTAAGAGAGAAACTTGGTCAGAAATTGTAGGTGATATTTTTGGAGCTTTAATTCCAGCAGTGGGAATTTCTTTAAATGCATATGGAATTCGGAAACTGTCAACAGTGGTGGATCGCTTATCGACAAGTACCGCTGGAGGGTTTCTTTTGGTAAATACGGAGATGATTGCCGTACGTGCCATGTCTATGCAAAATCGACTTGCCCTTGATATTTTATTGGCCAAGGAGGGTGGAGTCTGTGGAATGCTGAAAGTTCAACATTGTTGCACTTACATTCCTGATGAAAGCAGAGATCTAAAGGTCTATATCAAAAATATTACTGATTTGCATGAAGAATTAGTACCACTGGAAGCTGAAAGTATCTGGACTAAAATGGCTAATAAGCTACTTTCTGTTAAGAGTTTTATTGCTAAGATAGGTAGTACCATTATTGGTAAGATATTATTTCCTTTGACATGTGTGATTGTTGCTTTATTGATGCTTAGATTAGGGTGTTTGTGTTGTAAAAACAGGGGAGGGAAAAAGAGAATAATTAGAGGAAATACTGCAAAGAAACAAAAGAGGTCAAAAAGAGATCCACAAGAAATAGAATTAGAGGAGTTGAGGGAGAGTGTTTACTTGGAGTCGAAGAGGGATGATGTGAGAGAATCTGGTGTGTAGTGTCGTAAAAAAAAAAAAAAAGACATTTCAATTTCTCCTAAAAATGGGGACTACATTTTTTTTTTTTGGGTTGGTTTTTGTGGTGATATATATCACCAAAGGGGGGATTGCTGGAGCAGGGTTTTCTATTGAAAATTGATTGAGATTTTAACTCCAATTTATGTTATATGTCATGATTAAAATTACTGATAATTAATTGATAATTATTAATTTTGTTAATGTCTCTGACTAATCAACATTACTAATGAGAGAAGTACACGCGGGAATGCATATATGTTGCTTTATTAATACATGAACTAAATTGGTGAGCAAATTAATTGAATAAGTGTCGCAAAAATGCTATTTGTTTAAGCGTTTGCGCTTTTAAATAACGTGCTTTAATGCTTCTTAGTGTTGCAGACGGCTAGATAATTACATACACATAAGGGTATTAGTGGGGATTAACACTGTATAATCATTACGATGTGGTAACGTTGTTTTGTATTTCTTTTAATTAAGATGGTCCGTTTTGGCCTACTCCAAGATGGCCGCTATTTACAGCCTGCACTCGAGTGATGGAAATTTGACAAGAGGCCTCGCTGAACATGGTTGGAAGTCACCTGACCACAGCCTCTGTCTGAAATAAAAGTTTCCGTGAGGACAGCAGCTCCAGGCTCGCTGCCAATTGCCCTTGGAGGAGAATAAAGCCACAATGAACTCTGATAAACTTGCGGTGGCTTCACTATGGTTCCGAGGAAAAGCATTCATGAATGTATCGTTTTTCTAGCTTGAGTTTCCTTCTTCCGTGTTTTTATTTTTGTGATTTTTCTGAGCAGAGGTTTTCTAAATGTTGCCAGTCAACATCCTTTACTGCTCGCTCTGCTCAGCGGCTCAACGGACGTTTAGAGTTTGTTTGTTACTTTTATTTTGTAAGTTTCACTATAAATAATGTTAGACTAGAGAGGGTCTAAGGCCACTTCTTCCCGAACCTATGCTCGAGAGGATCGACGCTGATTGAGAGGACGGCGACTTGGGAGACTTTACTGAGAGACCTGTCCTGACCAAAATTACACTTAGCTAGAATAGGTAACTATGAGAATAATGATTTTGCTATTGATTGACTTTCTTTGAACTAATTTAGATAAAAGATGACCTTTGTTTGAATTCCAGTGTCGGGTGGTTATTTCTTTGTCGTTTATTGAGTTCCTAATGTATTTCCTTATGTTTTAAATCATGACTCAGGACAATTTCTTTAAGGTCGCATTGACCACACTTTAGATGCAGATTGGTTTAGGTTTCTCTCATATATTCAGTGTGGATAGAGTAATAGAATGAATGTTAGTGTGATGGGCCCTAGCGTATGATGAGTGTATGTGCGTGCGACTGTGGATTTACTCTGTCCGTGGAAGTAGGGAGAATTTATATGCTCCGATCTTTGGCAGAAACACTGCTACCTACTGGGGAAGTTGCTCTCCTCCCCCTGGACCCAATGGCCCACCCAGCTGTTCCTCTGCATTCTCAACCCCTTCCTCATCCTCAGGTGTACTCCTTGCTGCGACCCAGGCCCTTAGCGCCTTCTGGAACTCATCCTTCTTGGAGAGACCGGTCATTGCAACTTTAAATTTTCTGCAGAAGTGCTTTAGCTGTCTCACATTTAACATTCCAGTTTCTCCCCGTCCCAATCATAATCAACAGATGCTATGGATTCTGCTTTCTACATGGTGGTTAAACTTAGCAGTTCTCTGCAAAAATAGAAAATCCCAGGAAAAACAATCTACCAAAAGTATGTGGTCGCGTTTTGATCTGCACTCACTAGTAGTGTTCACTAATCACTGTATATGAGTCACAAATGCAAGTCCAGAATCTTCACCGCTGACCACCAATGTTAGATTTGGGGGTCTCTAGTTGGCAGAGGTAGGTACCTTTGACCAAATAGGGGCCCTTGCGTCTAGTCAGGGTAAGGGGGTACACGCTGCCTGACTGGGTCCAAGCTGTGTTCAACGCTCACCAGTTTGTACGCTGCTTACTAAGGAATCCTACTGATTTTTAGCTCATTTAATTCTGTTTTAGTACTGTATTTTAAAACTTTGTGAGTATTTGAAATTATTGTGCCCACTTAGCGCGATCTACACCGCAAGGTGCAACGGCCACAGGGCTCCTGGTACTTCGAAATTGGCCGAAATTTTGGAGGTCAGCACACTAGCTTTCAGCACGCTGGTGGGTTAAAAGGCACAATGTTGCGTAAGATGTATTTTATCATTCTGAGTTCAGGCATACTAAACGCGAATTTCTACCTAGTTCCCTGAGTCAGTTAGGATTTTAAGATGTAATAATCAAACTGCCCATTCTGGCCTATGGGGAACAGTTGCCCTTGCAATAGTGAAAAACGAATGGCTGTAATTCACTATAAGGACATGCCACACACATCAGGGCATGTCCTATCATATACTTACAATAAACCCTGCCCTTGGGCCTACCATAGGGGTGGATGATATGAAGAAAAGGGAAGGTTTAGGGACTGGCAAGTGGGTGCACTTGCCCAGTCAGCATGGCAGTACCGGACTGCACACAGGCTCTGCAATGGCAGACCTGAGACACACTTTTACAGGCTGCTTCTGTGGGTGGCACAACCGGTGCTGCAAGCCTACCAGCAGCATTTGGATTACAAGTCCTGGGCACTCCTGGTGCACTGTACTAGGGTCTGACAGGTAAACCAAACCAGCCAATCATGGAATCACTAATCCATACATCAATTTACCATAGAGAGCACTTGCATTGTGGCACTGAATAGCAGTGGCACAGTGCCCAAAGCATCTAACCCCGGAAAAAACACATGAGGCAACAGCAAAAATGAAAGGGAGACCCACGCCAAGGTGCCAGGTCTAACAGTCCTTTTTTCAACAGTCTTTATATAATGACTTCTCCCTTTATAGTCTATGGAATCGTAACAATGCTAACTGTGCTGAGTTTATACATGTTGCTGCTGGTAGTTGCTCGCACACTGTATTGTAGAGCACTATAGTTAAAATACACATTTTAAACTATTTTCAGTGACTCTGCCACTTCTTGTTGGGGACAAGAGTGAGTGAGTAAGCAAAAGAGTATGTCTTGCTCCCGCGATTCCTGAGAGAGTCGGGAGTGTTGTGTCCCAGGTTGTCTAATCATTTGTAGCTCTGTGATATTTGGAGGAGAACATAGAGACACTATAGCTAGTCTTTTTGGGATTTTGGGTACTAATGTGGTAGGTTGGTACACCCCTATACACTGAGGTCCTGTCTTCCTGCACATAGTTTTGTGTATGTGCAAAATCCCTGCAACAAGGAAGGGTGTATAATCAGAAGAAACTACAGCTTGGTTTAGTTGCTTACTATCAATAGTTCGGTTAGATGCCTCAACATGAGTCAATCAAGCATAGAGGTGGAGGGCTACAACTGGGAAACACATTCATGGTCTGTGTACATACATTTCCAAAAAGGATTTAACAATGTTAAACTTCTAGGCTTGTCACAGTTAACACATCTCAATAGCGAAAGCATGGTTCTTAGCGTTGAAAAACCCTTCATCATTAGTAAGAATAGTCATGAAGGATTTGCTGTAATGTATAGTGTGTATGATCAGAGGAGCTAAATAGCTTCTCTTTTCACAGGGACAGACACATAAAAAGGGACTGACAAGCAGACCCATTCTGGCAAGTCATTAACACCAACCAGAAGGAGAAAAACTCCTAAACTTTGAAGTGTGCTCTGTGCTCAGGTACCTGTCCAGTCAAAGAGATATTTCATTGTAATCTTCTGACCTACTATAAAAAGGTGCTGGAGTGTGATGATAGGGAATGTAGTCCCTCATCATCAAACTTAGGAGGCGCATTTAGTTCTTGTCTTATAAAAAAGGATCATGTGCTACATAGGATGATGGGAAATATAGTCCCTCATCACCGGGTGTGCATGAGCGGTGTACTGTTTTGTTGCGTCAATAGTGAGTTAGATATCCCACCCTGAAGGTGTAGTCATGGATTGTATGGGAACATTTGAGTCTGATGTGATGAATTTAAACAGTTATTATGTTGAGGCACAAGGGGTTGAGGAGTCAGTGTATTAAGTTAACAAAAAACAAGGGAGACGTGAAAGTCCGTATAATATATACCCCATTCATCAAAAAAATGTATGAGTGTGATTTGAGAATATTGGTGTCAGTTATAAAGAAAACATACTATCTATACTCAATGTCTAGGCTGTCCTGTTCTCAGTGTTTATTTTTGATGGATTTCAGTCAGACACTCACTCTGTCAAGACTCTGTCTGGTTTAGGGACTATTAATGTTTTAGAAAGCAAAAGTGATATTTCAAATTGTTTGATAAACAAATTCTCTGGACACAGTTAGCGGTCATTCACCTACTCCTTACTGCATAATATGACAATGTAGGTGTGGTTAACCCTGCCGACAGCATAGTACTTTGGGAAACCTTTCAAAATTTGAAATACACATGATTAATTTGAAGCCTTGCATTCCAAGGCTTCTGACACTTGATGCTTTAAACATGCTCGCCACTGCTTTTGTTCACTCCTGATTACAATAAGGTTGTGTATCAGTTGTATAGACATTCATAGCTGCCAAGTTCACCTACGGCAAATGTCTCATTTTAAATCAAGCCTGACCTGTTAGCAGAAATCACATTATATTCTGGGACTTGATGTTTTACATCTTAACTTTGGGCTCAAAAACTCCAGCAGTAAAGTGTAATCGATAAAATGGCAGGAGTAGCTGAAGGTGTCAAACAATACAATGAGACATCTCGCAGCCATGAATATTGTTGGTGTGTGAAAAGTCTTGTTTCATGTTTTCACCACTATGCCATGTACATGATGACAGCACTCTTTTCCCAGCTACCTGATATTACATTTTTACAGCCTGGGTTGTTTGGCAGTTGGCCTGCTATCAATACTGACTTGTTAAAAAGGGGGCTGATGTATCAAGGGGTTCACCCATTCTATCCCTGTGGGTAATATGATAGATCATAAAGGCCATAATTCTCATGAGCCAGGCATTAAACCAATCAGTGACAGAATTAAACACTGCTGGAAGATCAAATATGATTTCAAGATTCCCAGATTCTCTACAGTGTATAAAATAATTAGATCAGACCTAAACATTTCTTCTAAACCCTACACCTTTAATCAAAGCACTCAAAACTGTAGGAAAGAAAAGAAGGAAGAAACAATATTTTAGTGACATTCCTAAACAATAAATCTCAATCAGAATGATTTCCCAGAAGAGTCTTTCTTGTTGCTTCCTTGTATAACAAAGTTGCATTGTGTTGGCCCCTTTAGAAAGATAGAAAATGTAACTCATTCTCTCTCACATTCCTTTTTAAGAATTGTATTTTAGTTTGTAGTTTTGCAGGTGTTTAGCATGGTTAATATGCTTACACTGAAGAGGGTTGATTCTTTTTTGAAGTGTTATCAGTCATTATAGGTTTAAAACTAAAACAGGATTCTATTCCATTCTATTGGGATTTATAGAGTGCATGGATACCAAAAGGCTTCCCAGCGCTAGCATCCACAACACTACTGACACTGAAGCTCATCATGGCACCCTTTTCAGATACAGACTCAGCTACATAAAGCCAGGCTTTTAGGTGCTTCCTAAACGTAAGTTCATTCTCCATTAGATGCAGGCTAATGGGCATAGAGTTCCAGAGCTTTTAAACGAGATTGAAGAAAGAGCACCTACCCCACCACATCCTGCGTATGAGAGGAACTTTCACGAGTTGTGTATTTGTCGACCTCAGGGCTCTGCTTGGGAGGTAAGGCAACATAAGGGCCCATAACAGAGGAAAGCCTTGCTCATGAAGTCCTCTATGTGCCATGCATAGAGCCTTAAACCTCACCGCTGATCAATGGGAAACTAATGGAGAGTAACCAGGGCATTCTAAGCTGAAAGATGTCTTGGAATGTTAAGCAGAGCTGTAGCATTTTGGATGACTTGAAAACTTCTGGTCACATATCATGGACCCCCAAGTATAGGGTGTTCCCAGAGTCCAGGCATAAAAGTATTAAAGCCTGTACAACAGTCCTTCTAGAAAGGGGAAGGAGCAGATCTAAAAGTTTTCTGAGTGTTCTAAGAAGACCATAGCATCTGGTGGCAAGTTGAGTTGTTTGTGCCTCCATTGAGAGTGATTTGTCGAGCCACATCCCCAAGCTTTTTATGGGGTTATTGGGGGCTGGTGCTGTACCTAGACACTCAAGTTATCGTAATATAGGGGGTCATCTAGGTGGTGATTAGGGCAGCCTGCCTGCATGGCGGTGGTCCCGCATGTGAAATTATGATGCGACCGCCACCTTAGAGGTCGCATCTTACATGTTTACCATTGCGGCGGGTACTGCTGACTGCAGCACTCGCAGCAATAGTAAAAATGCCTGTAGTGCCTTTCCCTGCACTACGTGTCAGGCACCATGCAGTGCCTGCCACTCAGTGCAGGGAAATGCAGGGGGTACCATGGGTACCTCCCCCCCAGTGCACCACTGCCTCCCCCCAAAACAGGGGGGCCAGCGACAGGCCCCCAAATCCAATTCCACCTGTCGTTTTGTGGCAGGATGACTGCCGTGAAATGACTGGCGGAAAGCGATATCATAATCCCTATTGCGGTGCCTTGCCGCAAGTAATCCCTATGTTTTGGTTCCGCAAGGCAGGCGGAAAAGGACCGCCTTGCGGAACAGTGGGGGGCAGACTTTGCGACCGCCACGCTGCACTGACGATTTCCGCTGCCGTCTTAATTTGATGAGTGGGGACTCCCTGTACGATGGTGGTGGGCCCGCTAATGCACGGCTGGCGGTAGCGGGCCTTCCGCCATCGTAGTAACCCCCATAGCCTAGAAAATTGGATTGTTACCCAGCATCATGATTTCCATCTTGTTCCTATTGAGCTCAAGGCAGTAGTTGGCCATCCAACTAGCTACCTTTTTCAAATAAGGGCAAAGTTGTTGAAATTTTGGACCCTGCTTGGTGAAATGGACAAAACCAATTGGGTGTCATCTGCGAAGGATCAATTGACAACCCAAGTTCAAAAATAATCTCCAACGGAGGCAGCCCTACCAATGTTTATTTATTAAATTATGGGTGTCTTGCTTTCTCAGGGTACAAAACATTCTCAAGTCTATCATTATCTGGATATAAGGTTTATATTCACTCACCTATTTGCCGGAATGCCTGTTTATTGCTGCCTCTTGCCATTGCTTGCCCTTTTACTAATAACAGAAACACCTCCTGAAATTTCTGCGTAGGGCCTTGCCCTCCAGGCCCACCTAGAACTGCCAGCATAGTTTATCCCAAGGCTTCTACCCCCAGTCTGGTTTTACTGACAGCCTTGTTGTTGGCTACACAATTTATCATCTCGCTCAAAGCCATGCAAGGAACATTGACTATATGTGTCGGCTGATCAATCACTCAGATGCTAAATAACCAACTACAAATAACTAAGGGAAACTGAAGATAAAGCTTAAAGTACCCAGGCGTGGTGGCTCCCTCCTCCTCTTCCTCCTTTTTCCTCGGCCCGACCTTGTGTTGCCATCCTCAGTGATGCCAACTCAAGGCACGCTAGGTCACGTATAGTTTTCAAACTCCCCTCTGCACTAAAGTACCAAGAAACAGACAATGAGGATCACTAGAAAACGAGTAGTAATTAGAGCTCAGTCCCCCCACCCTATTCAGATTTAGGCTCAGCCAAAGGATAAGGTTCTGGGGTGTTCTCAACTTACTCCATCTACTCTATTATCCTACAGTCGACACAATGCTGCCCCACACACCTGAGGTTTAACCTCAGCTAGCAAGGAGAATTCCGAAGAAAGCAGCCATGCCAGAATTACCCTTTGATAGCCGCTGTACAATCCTCAAGTTGCACACATCTAGGATTTCACAGTCTTGTTTGCAAACAACTACTTCTCCTCTGCAACCAACGATTGTACATGAAGACTCCTCCCTTCCTCAGCTGCTTGGTCAGGCATCAGAGGTCTCAGCAAGTTGCCCCAGATCAAGATCCACCCCAGTCCCAGCCTCTGCTCCATCACCACATAGAATTACATACAATTTTAATCAAAAAGACTTGCCCATTTCACCATATAGGGCAAAGCCTGGAAAGATAGGCAATAGGAGCAGTACTGGGGCAATAAGGACCCTTTGCATAAATACTTCTAATTCAGGCACTACATGTAACCCCTGCAACCCCTTTCTACAGAATCTGAAAAGTATTCTAAAGAGCTTAGCACTCTTCTGAACCTCTTGTTAAAGTCAGGGGTTACCCCAGAAATGAAACATGGTGTCCAACTTGAAAACTCAATGAACAGTAACAACCAAGGTCTTAATCAACAGCCTCATAATATCTCTGCCTCTTTACCAGAAATATTGCCCCTGTTCGGGCTCACGATATTACTGCAATAGCTGTGATTCATAGGAATCCAGAACCTGAGGACTCCTTTTATCCCTTTCAGCCCTACATTCTACTCTTCTGTTTCTATTGATCTGAAACAAAACCACCTGTCTAACTTAGCTGGCATATCTGCAACTATTATGCCTCATGGCCCACTCCAAGGGATGCAACTAACTCTTTCTCTGAATTGGATGAAGAAGTTTTGGGACTGGTATATAGAGTCCGAAGGGGACATTTTCTCAATTGCATACAACTTACAAGAGTTCAGACAACATCTTGGTCCCGAAGCCTGCATCTGGTGAATATTAACCATCACTGCAGGGGCAGAATAACTCCTGTTTGAACACCTCAGAAACACCACCTGCGCAACCCATTCTCGCTAATATGAGAACTATGTGCTGCACTTTGGACATCGTGGTAGGGGCCCTGACCACCCAGTCTTCCAAGCTGGATATTCAAATCGAAATTATGTGGCGCAGCAACCAATGACTCATCGGTTGATGAGAGAATGTGGTCTATGGAACTCGGCATGTCAGATTCTCTTGGGAAAAGAAGTTCACCGCCAGAACCCAGTAATTGCTCTGCAATCCTAGCTAAATTAGGAGAAGTCCCAGTAGTAATTGAATCAATTATCATGGATTGCTAGAAGTCACTTCACATGGAGGTCGGGCCCTCTCTAGACCAATATTATAGCCGGCTCTCATCTAGCTCCTTTTCTGCCCAGGGCTTCGGGTGCCCATCTACGGAAGCAGACTTGTTTATAAGCAACGAAGGAGCTGTGGCTATTACAAGGATTGAGGAGCCTGCGTCAAAACTGCTCCAAATCCATGAAAGAAAATTCATGCTAAAGCTCATCCATATTTTATTGTCAACCACCCCCATTTAAAGTACTCTAAACAGCCATTGGGTACAAAAAATATTAAGCAGCTTGAGGAACTCTGCTAATTTCTGGCACCTTGTGAGGTCAACAGGGAAAAACCTGTTACGGAAACTGAAATCGAAACTAAACCTAATTTAGTCAAACAAAACTATCAATCTAGGCAGGTACCCGACTCCATTAACAGATACAGCGGGAACCCCGCCAGCAGCTCAAAGGCAATTCTGATTGATAAAAGCACACCCACATTCAGGGCTTCCCAACAGGCCCAAAGCCACATCCAGAGACTGTTCTTCCATGTGATTTATCAAACTCTGCAGGATCAACGACTCATGACAATACTTCAGCTACACCTAGGGGCCCTAAAGCAATCACTGCGGCTCAAGCCAACCCACTAGCAGCTATTCCAAAGGCCACCTTGAACACAACCATATACCTGACCCTTCAACCACCTGAAATGTCCTGATGATAAGAAGCCTCACGCCCAAGCAAGTGGCCTTGATTACATAATTAGCCATGCAGAGATCGTAAATATTTTAAATGTGTTGCAGCAGTGATATTTTTTTGCCTGGAATCAGAGCCGCCCAGTACCTCACAGGTCTTACAATAACAATCTATCCATGTTGTTCATTTTAGAAGGCAGAATCTGCCTACAAAGGGGGCAATCCCTCCACCAACATATGTGCCACACTATTATGGGTGGCCTGTACTTCCAACTGAGCCATCCAGTCAGAAGGACACGATGGGCAGGCAAAATCCCAACGTGGTGTCCACAATTTCTGGCACTCACTTTTATGCTTGCAGATACAATACAATTCAGTTTACTTCAATCTATCATTCAAGAGGCCCTCATGATGTCCTGAACAGAGGCTACCTTTTAAGAGTAATCTGGGTGTTGCCTGGTTTAGCTAAAGTCTCATCTAACAACATACTTTGGGTAGGCTTCATTACCGTAACAACTTAGGAGGGCCCCAGAGAAGTGACTATATGCTGGTGGGCAAATAAGGCCACTGCAGATGCAATTCTAGCAAAAGAATTTGCACTGTCGCAATGGGGAATCCTTGTTGCCAAATGTATGGTGGAGCGGTATCTGGACTTCTTAGAATCCAGGTCAGATAATATTGCCACCTTGGAAAGAAGCCAACGACAACTAGGGATAGTCTTTAGGTCCACTTGTGGGCTTGTGGCTCAACTGCCTGAATCCAAATAAAGAATGATGCAATCCTGGAGTGAGGCATGAAGTTTGTTAAAACAGTTCAGCTTAATATTGCTTCAGTCTAAATTGACCCCCCTCCCCCAGGTAATCATACAACCTGGGACCATCAGCAGCCAGTAGAAGCACAAGGAATTCCACGGGTTAACAAAAAGCTTCTCTTATAGGATAAGTGAACAGCCCCCTGCTCTGAAAGTGTGCAGAGGAGCCTGATCATATGGAACATTGTAGGACTGCAATCCAAATTGGATGACAAAAAATATATTACTTTTATCAAACCCCACGTATCTGCTGTTTCCAGAAGACCAAGGTGCTCAATGAAATCCCCCTTGAGGGTTTTTCTGCACATTCAACACACAGAACCAAAGGCAAGATTGGCAGGCCGAAAGGCGGCCTAACAGTCTGGGTCTCATTGAGCCTCTAAACTTGAGGACAAACAGAAAGCATGTGGAGGAATGGAATTCATCAGCAACATCTGAAAATCAGCTACGATGCTTGGGTCTTGGACCTATTTAATGTTTACATCCCTCCAGAGATTAAGAGTGATTATTCAGCAATGCAAAGCTCTTAAGCTTCTATCTCACCAATGTTAGCAAAGTGAACAGTTTCTAGCCAAATGACATTAAGAAGAAGAACTGCTCTCACTCGATTCTGCTATGTGGGGACTTTAACACTTGACTGGATTTATCCATGCTTGATCAAGCGAAGCTGGAAGCGTGGAGGTCCCGCTTTCTGCCCTGGTTCCTGACCCTAGGATCCACCAGAAGGGGAAGGGAGTTCAATACCTTCTTGCTATAGAATAACCTATTTACACTTAATGGCCGTACCCTTTCAAACCACCCTGCCAAATGTACTTTCAGGTCTAGCAATTGACAAACTCTAATATATTATGTACTCACCAACAAGGAGTCATTAAGCCAAATCATCCACATAAGAATAGCCAGGAGAATCATTAATTGTTACTCTCATGTTTCCTCCTGTATCTACTCCTGCAGGGATCTAGAGGAGCATGCAAGATGCGGGGAGATTACTAGTAAAATTTGGCAAGAAAAACTTGCATGGTACACCAAATGCAATAACAATGCATGTAACATGGGCTACCACACTTGATGGACTAAAGCCTACAAGGAAATACTTATTGAGCTGGTAAAACCTAACCTGATCACTGTTGAGAAATTTGAAACAAAGCTGAACGTAACACAGTCCCTGGGTGGTGTTACAGCTCAGCCTAAAAATGGTGCTAGGGTCCCCCAATTGTTAACAAAAGTACATTGGTTTGATGACGAATTCGCAAAAATTAAACAGACCCTATCAAGAGCCCTAAGACATAGACACTCCTAGAAAGAGGTGGAAGCGTACCTGAAATCATTGCAATAGGAATACAAGAGACTAATCTAAGATACAAAATCACAAATCCATTTGGAAGCATAAGCAGCCCTTGAAAATAGTCAGAGGAAAGAATAATACACATTTTTTAGACTTTGTTAACGGGAGCTGCACGGGCCCTTGAAGAAAATTGGACCCAGTTATCACCTTTGCCACATGGTTCTATAATTTTGGGCAAATAAATAAAATATCAGCTTCTAATGTGAATGTGCAAACAGCCGCACTATCGACCCCCTGGTCAAAGTAAGGACCTTCCATTCGCAGACAGACCTGGCTCACACCCGCCTAACTGTAGGAAATCGGCAAGCACATTTTCAGAGACAGAAATACAAGTAGTCATTTTTTCCCAAAAGCCAAATTAGGCCCCTGGCCCTGATGGTGGCCCAAGAGACTACTTTCATAGCAATGTTGCTTTATGGGCTCCTGTATTAAGTGCAACATTTAAAGCAGTCTGGATCATGGATAATGAAGAAAGTCCCGGCTTGTTGGACAACAGCAGTTATAGTGCCCCTCCAGAAAAAGGGCCCTCTGAGCAACCCTGCCAATTATCACCCAATTTCACTGCTTAGTAGCACAAGGAGGATTTAAGGAAAGGCAGTTCTAACCAGAATGGAAACCTGAGTTGAGGATAATAATTTACCTTTACCTGTCCAGGCCCGTTTCAAGAACGCCATAGTACAATCAACCAAGCAATGAGATTATACACCGTATGTCATACACAAGTTGTCGTTAAAAAATACCACTATACGACGTTTACAGATCTAAAGACAGCATTTAACTCAGTCAGTAGAGCTACATTATGGCTGTCTCACCACGGTATAAATCTTTCATGTGATTTCATGACTGCGGTACAAAAGCTGCATCAAAATAACACAGCAGCAGTGAGTTATGGAGGAAAAGCAGAACTGACACCTAACTTTCCGATAGGAAGCGGGTTATGGCCAGTGCTTAATTTGAACCGGTGCTTTCCACTTAATTGCTAGCACCGGCGCTACTGACAGGCTGCCACGTGTTTTTTGTTTTTTTTTACAATTTTTAATTTACTTTTCGAGCAATGTCATGCATCATTGTCGTTTTTTCGTACTGGATTCGATCTCACTGAAAGCAGTGTAGATTGTGCTAAGCTGAGTTTTTCCACCACAGTCTTTCATTTTACTTCTAGCTTGATTCTATTTTAAGAGTGGCAGTGCGTCCTGCACTCTGCTCCCGGGGCAGTCTCAGAGTCTGCAGCTGTGGCTGCTAAGTGTTTATTGTAACATTTTTCACGACCGGGAGCGGCAGGGCATATTTGCAACATTCCTAACTTCCGTGACTTAGAGTCAGGAGGTCAAGAAGACCAGTTTTGTTGTAGCACACACGTCCTACAGAGTTACATTTTCGTGGGCATGGCAGGCTCGCACTGCAGTTAATTTAAATTAATACAATTGTTGCTCCAGCACCGGAGGGAGCCGACTCACTGCACCGGGAAGCTGGCAGTTGAGTTAACAGCCCGGGGCAGGCCTTGCGCTGGAGGTGTTCAGCACATAAGGCGCACCAGTCTCTCCACGCAGCTGCTCAACCTTAGAAGTCGGAGTCGTTAAGGCCAGTGCAGCCTGGAGTGTGAACTCTCTCTTACTCTGATCAGTGGTCGAAGTGGGCGGGGTCAGCAGGGCACGGCGTGCCCCTACTTCTCTCATTTAATACAGTCCGTTCCCCTACTTTATTATTTTAGATATGCACGGCCGAAATAGCCCGGCCGTTTGTGGCTGTTCAAGGACGGGCGGGCACAGAGGGAAAAGTGCTGTTGTTTCCTTCTTGTCCAGAGAAGTCGAGGACACTGTCCACTTCTCCTGCTCCACCGCTAGCAGCCGCCCCCTCTCTTTCTACTATTCTCTACCTTTTTGTCGTGCTCCAGGTCACTTGTTGAAAACCGTGACTTTTGTTTCCTCTGCTTTCCTTCATTCATTCCCCTGCGAAATGAATCCAAAAAAAGAGGAAACACTTTTGCTGCAAATGTCTTTTTCTGACATTTTTCTATGCTGCCTCGGGAGGAGAGAAAACAAGGTTTAACATTTGAACAATAAATACATAACCAAATAAGGCAAGAGAGAGTGTTCGCAAATTGGCCTGATTGATTTCATTCCCCCCCAAACACATTTACGGCACTTTACAGCGTTTGCCAATGAATCGCTACTTTTCTTTTCTCATCTTTCTTTAAATAGTATTTTTCCCCAAGTGGGGAAGAGCGCCATTCATGGCGGTACTGCAGTACATAGTACCTGCTTGATGAGTGGATTGGAAAACGTTTAATGTGATCCTTATCTATTTTCCATATTTTAGTTCATAAAATGTGCACGCCGCTCTGTGTCCAGGGATGTGGTCTTTTTAAACCATACTGCCTATGTTTTTTAAGGATATCAGCAATGGACATTAAAACGTGTCCCTTCCAAGCCCTTTAGTCATGTGCTTAACTTTTCAGGCAAAAACGCTCATTGATTTCTGAATAACGAGTGTAAAAGTGTTAAGTTGTATTACCTATGAGTGTTTGCTTTTTCCAGAATGTTGTTACTTTTGTCAGCCAGTGTTTTACTCTTGTCAAGTGTATATTTTGAATTGAATCTCATCTAGGTGTTTATAGAGGGGCACAATTTGGTAGTAGTTAAAGGCAGTGCGATTTTCTCTAAGTGGGGCAGTATGGTGTCCAGTGGGGGAGAGGATGTGGCACTTCTTTGGCCAGAGATGCCGAATTTGGGACTGGGGAACCAGGTTCAGCCTTTATGACCAGTCCACCAGACTACTCTCCTGAGACAGCACATTCCCCTGCTAGATCTTCGAAGGCCCCGCTAGACCTTAAAAGCCCTGGTATCTTAGCATCAGCAGGTGGACCCTAGGGGTGGCAAGTGTGGGTTAATCTTTAAGGCAATCAATACTGAAGTTCACCTCCAGTCTTGTCGGCAGGCATACGAAGAAGCACACCCTAGAGCGGCATTGACTCTGTCCCTGAGGTCCCAGGACCCTTGATGCCGGTCCACCTCACCCATTGGTACCTCCATTGGCTTTGTTTCAGCAGATGTAGCTGCAACTCACCAGGGATCAGCAATGCAGGATTTGCACACACACCAAAATAAGTTCACAAACTTGACAGTCTCTTTGCTTCATGCACAAGCACTTTTAACATGTGCTGCTTGCTGTGGGGCCACTGGAATTATGCAGCAATGGAGGACAAAATTATGCTGCAGTGTTAACTAAATTATGCAGCAAAAAAAAGGCTGCAGCGTAATGCGGAATATTTCCTGATACTTTACTATTTTGACATTTTTACACATACTAACAGTCTCTGCAAATATTTTGACTCGTTAGTACCAGTTCAACATACAAATGTAGCAGTGATAAAGGTAACCACTCAACCTTTGCAAAGGGCCATTCACTTTGCAGCAACACAAGCCACATTTTTAGTAACTTTTGATCCGTATGAGCTGCAAATAGTTATTAGTTAAACGCGTCAGATAATGCAGCAGATGATGTATTATGTAGCAAATATGGCAGAGACATAATTATGTGGAAAACATTTGCAAAAAAGGATATTTTGCCATTCATGTTTGAACTGCTTTTGTGGAAAAGGTGAGCAAAAGTGCTGATGAGAGAAACTGCACGGCTGAGAGGCAAATGACTTGTGATAGCACTTTGAAGCGTATTTGGGACATTCTGTGATTGGATACGTATTCCACTTTGTGAATGTATTTTAATGTCAATTTGAATTAAATAACGTATTGAGCTGTAACTGGTCAGTGAAATGTAAAACAAATACTAAAAACTGGTATGTTTTGCTCCTTCTGGCCACACCTCTGACTCTGCCCACTGCCTCAGCCCTCGGGTTATTTCTGCCCTCTGATTCTCCGCCCACAGTTCCCATACTTTTTTTCCCCCACTTCGACCACTGACTGATTATAAATATGCTTTCATTATATAGCGCTTGCCGCACCCTGTCTTCCTCCTTGGTTTCAACTGATCCGGGTTTTGCTGATCCATGTCTTCCTCCTTCACCCCCTGTTGATCCCCCGGTCCATGTACCTCGCACATGTTTCTGACAATCCTAAATTGTCTGCTAAATTGTATGAGAGATTACTGCACCGGCCTCAGCCTGTGAGGTATTGCCAAATGGTGTTTGACAGCCTGTCTTGTGCTAGTCAGCTGAGACTGGGTGACTCTTAGACAGCTCAGATGGACCGAGAGACCATTTCTGGTGCTTTGCAGCAGTTTTAAAATCTTCATGGAGTTTCTTGTTGCTCAAATGCATGTAAATGTGATGTGATGTGATGTGATGTGAAAAGCATTTGTAAAGCGCGGCGTACACTATACAGTTTCTTAGCGCTGAGGTAAAAAAACGGAAAGCAACTGCCTGAGGGATGAGAGGAAGGCGAGGGTGAAGGCAGGAGTGAGGAAGAAGAGGAAGGGGGGAGCAAGGAAAAGAAGGAAATTTGGTTTAGTTGTACGCCGAGCGGAATAGGTGAGTCTTGAGGAGGGATCTGAAGTGGGTGTAAGGGGAAGCCGATCTAATGTCCAGGGGGAGGGTGTTTCAGAGAGATGGGGCTAGGAACGAGAATCTTAAGCCGCCCCATTTCTTGCACTTGACTCTGGGGACATTGAGAAGAGCCAGATGAGCCAAGCGCAGATTGCGGGAGGGGACATACGGGTGAATGAGAGAGGAAATGAACGAGGGGACAAGGCCAACCAAAGATTTAAAGACGAGGCAGCCTAACTTGAATTTGCAGTGTTCAGAAACAGGGAGCCAGTGCAGGGATTTTAGTAGAGGGTGGGTGTGGTGGTGCCTCGGTTGATGGAAGATGAGGCGAGCCGCCTGGTTCTGAACAAGCTGCAAGCGTTTAAGCTGGTAGTCAGGGATGCCTGCGTACAAGGAGTTGGCGTAGTCAATTCTGGAGATGACTAAAGCCAAAAGGGCCAAGGTAAGGGCTTCGGTGGTGAGGAAGCGCGCGATTTTCCGGATTTTGCGGAGTTGAAAAAAGCAAGAGGAGACAGTGGCATTTATCTGGGGTTTCATCGAAAGGCTTTGCTGATGATAACCCCCAGACTTTTTGCCGAATCAGTAGGGTGGGGAGGACGGCCCAGACTGATGGGCCAGAAGTTGGAGTTCCAGGGGTTGGAAGGGCCTCCGACAAGAACCAATTCGGTCTTGTTGGGGTTGAGTTTCAAGTGATTTGCCCCCATCCAATTGCTGATGTGGCAGAGGGTGGCTTGAAAGTCGGAGACTGACTGGTCCGAGGAGTCGATGTTAAAGACTAACTGGATGTCGTCCGAATAATTAAATGTGGAGACATGTTTATCTCGGAGAGAACTGATCAGAGGGGTGAGGTATAGGTTAAAAAGGAGTGGGGACAGAGAGGATCCCTGAGGCACGCCGCAGGTCAGCCCAACCCTGTCCGCGGAGAACTGGGATAGCCGGACCGCTTGTTGGCGGCTGGTGAGAAACGAGCGGACCCAGTCAAGGGCGGTACCCCCTATCCTAGCCTGCCTGACACGGTCGACCAAGATGACATGGTTGACCGTGTCAAAGGCGGCCGAGAGGTCCAGAAGTACCAGGGCCTGGCTGGTGTTAGAGTCAGCTCCCCTACGCAGTTCTTCCATGACAGAGAGTATGACCATCTCAGTAGAGTGGGCGGGCCTGAAGCCGGCCTGTTGGGAGTCAAGAAAATGGGACTGCTCAACAAACGAGCTCAGGATGTTGGTAACATGGGTCTCAAGCACCTTACCGAGGTAAGGGAGGAGGGAGATGGGGCGGAAGTTGCTCATAATCGTGGGATCAGCTGTCGTTTTTTTAGGATGGGTACTACCTCAGCTGTCTTGAAGATACTAGGGACTAGGCCGGAGGTGAGGGAGTTGTTCAGCAGTGCCAAGGGGGGGGCGGGGCAAGCAGTAAAGGCCTTGCATAAGATCTTGGGGGGACAGCAATCAATGGGAGATCCTGAGGTGACTTTGCTGAGGAGGGTGGGGAAGTCCGCCTCCGTAATAAGGGGAATCTGAGTGAGAGACTGGGGATAAAAAGGATCAGCGTGGGGGTTGGCTGGGGGCACAGAAGGGTCCGATAGGGGCAGCACCGAGATGCTGTTTTTGATTTTTGCGATCTTCTCGATAGAGAAGTGGTTGAGAGAGTCGCAGAGCTTCTGGGAAGGGAGGGGTTTGATGGAGACTCTGTCGGGGTAGGATAGCTCCTCCACAATCGAGAAGATGCGTTTAGTTTTGTTGGCTGACTCCACAATTTTGTTGGAGAAGTACGTGGTTTTGGTTAACGCAATAGAGGATTTGTACCCTTTGAGTAGGGATAGGAACTCTACCCTGGCTTCGGGGGCGTAGTTTTTGTGCCACCGGCGTTCGGCTTGTCTGAGACCAAGTTTTAAAACTTTAAGGTCCTCGGAGAACCATTTCTGAGCGTCATGAAGGCGTCTGATTTTGATCCATTTGAGGGGGGCGACCGCGTCGCTAGCGGACTCAAGCCAATGGCTTAAGTTAGAAGCATGTGTATCTAATGAGTTGGATTCCAGGGGGATGGAGGTACTGAGTAGGTTGTTAAATAGGCTGATGTCAGCTTTATTCCAGTTTCGGGCGGAGAGGTTATTTTCGAGGGGCCTGCTGGGACAGGTGGGAGCTTTGAGGGAGAAGGAAATAAGGAAATGGTCAGACCAAGCACACGGCCGTATGAGGGGGGCTGAGATCAATAAATTGGAGGTCCAGACCTGGTCCAGTAAGTGGCCTTTGGTATGCGTGGCGGTGTTAATATGTTGGCAGCAGTTCAAGCTGCACAGCAGGTCGGAGAAGGCCACCGAACAAGCGCTTTCCTTCTCATCCTGGGGCCAGTAGTTAAAATCTCCGAGGACTAGGATTTTAGAGTTGTTGATGACTACCTGGGAAAAAAGATCTCCAAACATAGACGGAAAGTCAGGCATGGACTGAGGGGGGTGGCAGACTAAGACACAAATAAGGGGTGATGCTGGGGATTCCAGTCTGAGTGCAAGGCAGTCAACCTGAGGGATACACGATACGGTGAGGGTGGAAAATCTGATAGAGAGCTTGATGATGGCTGCCACACCCCCTCCGGATTTGCCGGAAGTCCTATTGGTTTGAAGAATGTAGTAGCCAGGTGGAATGGCAGCCAAGATGTCAAGGGAAGATCCGTCGTGCAGCCAGGTTTCGGTTAGAAACAGTATGTCAGGATTATCGGTGTCTAGGAGGTGAAAGATTTCCGTCTGATGTTTTACGAGTGAACGGGTGTTAAGGTAACACACTTTAAGCTCGAGGCTGGGGAGTGAGGTCGGGGGGGGTGAGAGATGGATTGAAGAGGAGTAGAGTCTATGCAGGCGTCAAGCTCAGGAAAGATGTTTCGGGTGTGTCCCAGGCCCAGATGGTTAAGCTGCGAGCGTACAGTTGGGGCTAGAGGCCAGGGGGCGTGCAGGTCGAGTAGGTCAGCAGGGGAGTATTGGGTGATGCGGGCAGAGTGACATGCCCCGTGCCCCGTTCGGTCGCGGACGGGCGCAGACGGGCTTGCCTTAGGTTCGCCTTCGGCGCGCAAACGGCGTGCCCGCTGCGCGTCCGATGGGTGCACATGTTTTTATAGGCGGGTGGAGGCGGGTGGGGGTGTTGGGGGGGGCGTGGCCAGCGATAGTGGGCGTGTCCTGGGGAGTTCCAGGAAATGGCGGCAAGACGAGGTTTCTAACCCGCGGCAGCGATAAATCCGCTGTGCGGGGGATGACAGGTGAGAGGGAAGAAATGATAAGTGCCCAGGAAGGGGATCGCAAAGTTTAAAACACACAAATTTCTAGACGTTTTTTTAAGAAAAATAACAAAATTAAAGTTACAAGCTGTCAATACTCCCGGCTTCCGCCTCAGGAGGTTGCTAACAATATCGGGCGCTTGTAATCAGCGCGCGTTTAAGTAGCCTAGTGGAGAGGGCGTGGCCAGCGATAGTGGGCGTGTCCTGGGGAGTTCCAGGAAATGGAAATTTATACATTTCCCTCGTCAGAATAGCTTGATTTTGTTTGCAAGAAAGTGTCACTCATAGTCGTTGAAATGTGACTCATAATTGCACTTTAATTATTTAAATGTCACACATAGCTATCTGAAACCTTGGCAACTATGTGTCCGGGTCATGGACGGCAGAATCACTCACAGTAAAGAGAGAGAGATCCAGCCAAGGCTGTGAACGGTTTCTCTGCCTTAGGACGGAAATGAAAAGCAGACAGAAATACTCTGGTCACAAATATTAGAAGCACCATTTGGGGCACAGCTAGACAGTGTTCCGTTTTTGGGGTATGGGCTCATAATAGCAGGTTCGTCTGACAACGAAGAATGCAGCCTGCAGGGGCCAGCCTGGCCTGTCCCGGCCTGCGCAGCTTTTGTATATGATCTTATGTTTCTGGGGACCCTGCGAGTGCAGGGCTGGGCCTCTAAGGACGAGGGTGCCCGCTCCCTGAGGTCCAGGTGTCCGGTGAAGAGGAGAAATGAGGAGCCTGGAGGAGGCTCCCGATTTGCACCACCTGCAGGAGAAACCTTTGGGGATAGGCGAGGCGCAAGGGGTGCACGTGCACCTCATGCAGGATGAGCCACAGACCCCAAATGATCAGGCAAGGGCAGTCCATCTTGTGCAAGGGGAAGCACGTAGGCCAGTCAATGCACAACAGAGGGGTGGGTCCACCATGTCTACTAAAAACAACCTGAAAATGCCCATGGCCAAGCAGGGCCTGCAGTGCCTGCACAATCTATATGTAACACATCCAGAGGAAGGGACAACAGTAGCTGCGTGACGATGGCTCTGAGGGCCTCTTTACCACCCTACAGGACCATATCCCCAAAGACTCGCTAGCTGTTGGAACCATGGTTCTGGCCGCCCCAGACGGTGTGTTGACCTGCAATCAGTTATTGGGGGCATGCTGTGAAGAGCCACGTTGCTGTGTGGCAGTAATGGAGCTGTCCACCGTGTCAAAACACCAGCATGCTCTGAGCTGCTACCTCTTCAATTGCATGTACCGGGGTCACAGTGTATGCACCTTCTCATTACACTGTGGCTACAACAGCTTTACCAGCTCCCGGGTAAATGAGAGTGCCACCTGCCAAAGGGAGCCCACCAGCAACGTCCTGCAGAGGCTGGCACTGTTCACTGAGCAGGAGGTAAGAGCAACCAGCTGCTGAAAGGGCAAATTGGCACATGTAGCACACGTGCAGTGTTTGCGGTTACACGTTGAGAAAATGGACTAAATGTCTCCGTAGGCCAAGAGCAATTTCCATCGGTGGGGAGGGGAGGGTCTTAGTAATACATGTTATCTATGATTGAGGTGAAGACAATGACTCACTACATCCTATTTGAAGCACTCACACATTTTGCCCATACATCGGAGATAGCATCAGGTTATTACAACCGAGCAATTTTTAAGATTGTACTGTTCCTGCTGTAGTCTCAGACAACTTAACCCGTTTTTAGGCCTGGCTTGACAGCAGAACTGTCACCAGACATTATGTGATCAGTTAAGAAAAGGGCTTTAAGCGTCACTACCAGGTGAGGGGATTTGGCTCAGTTGGTAGCCGGCGTACATCCACAAAGAATGCTTGCCCTCCAAACAGCTGTGAGCATTGTGTTTCTACATCCAGCTGGTCTTAGATACGTGATAATTTACAGGTTTTTATTATTTACTCTGGCAGCACCACAGATGGAAGGGAGGCAATCTTTAACTTAAGACTTCAGAGGGCAATTTTGTATTTAAGAGCCCATGGATACACTAGTCCACATGGACTTTTTGTCTGCCTTCACAGTTCAAAGGGTGCTTGACCTTATGTCATCAACAAAAAAGAGCTTTCAGAGTCCTACTGAGACAGGGGTTTAGGCTCCATCCACATATTGATACCTCTGCAGGTACCAGGTATGGTAACTTGAAGAATCCATTTGACCTAAATGTTATATACATGACCCATAAACTGGTCTCATGATGTCATCCTATGGAAATATTACATTTTTCAAAGCCAACTTTTTCTTCTTTATCACATACGAGAGCACATTCCAATTTGTGAGTTCAGCATTCCTGCTGTACAAAAAAAAAAATATTTGCATTGATTGAATCGACTACCCCTATGCTCCTTGCATAATAAGAATCTAGGAGGGGCTGAGCCGGTAGATTGGAAGGGGTTAGTTACCCCGATCCAATGGTGGCTGGAAGGCTGCTTTCAGGAAGGGTCTGCCTTTCCAGCCCTCCCTCACTCACAGCACACTGCGTCTCAGTCAAAGCAGGAGTCCCTCTATCCCCTTTGCTCGAGGGTGCCTATCACAACCACTTAAGAGGAACCCTGTTATAAAAGCAGTGGCGCACATGCCCACTATCACACCTTCAGCTCTGAGGGGAACAAAACCTACCACTGTACACTACCTAGGGTTGCAGAATAGATTATTTCGCAGCCTTGTGCATTATGGAGCTGTGTTGGAAATTTAAGGTAGTGTCAGAGCTCATGTGGCTGCAATTGGATTATACATGGTGGTTGTTTGTCGACATTTTGGACTATGCTTGAACACTAGGGGCAGTGCATGGGTGGGGAATTTGAAGACGTTATAGTGCATATTATGACTATGCAATCCTAATGCACCTGAATATTTAATGGATATGACCCACTATATATCATGGAATCATGGGGTATTACATCTGGCTTTCAGAAGTGCCAGTTGAAGATGTGGGTAGAGCCAAAAGAGTAAGTGGGTGGAGACTGTGGAAGACGTGGGTGGAGCTGGGAAAGTGGGTGTGGCCTCCTACAAAAAATTGAGCACCTGCACTTAATATTTTACAAATTAAGCACTGGGTATGGCAAGGCTGTGTCCTGGAGCCCTTACTGTTTAACCTTTTTTACAAATTATTTGGGCAGTGCACTTCAAATGAATGCCCCCCAGATCGGGGGAGACAAAATCCCAATTCTACTCTACGCAGATGATGCAGTCCTGCTCTCCTGCACTGAACTGGCAATGCATAAATTACTGGACTGCTTCGACACCTAGTGTATCAAAAGCTTGTGATAAATACAATGAAAACTAAGTTCAAGATAGCAAACTACAGGAAGCCACTGAGAACCACCTTGGAAATATATGGGCACTGGTTTAGCAGAGTCCATTCCTTTGATTACTTGGGGATCAGATTTGATGATAAGTAACCCTGGTTGGTGCAGTTATCTAAAGGTGAAGGGATCGTGCGTCATTAAAGTAATGCAATACATAGATTCTTCTTTAAGTGCAGGAGGTGACTTGTTTCTCCCGTACTCTGCACCTACCAAAGGAAAGCTGTGGCAGATAGTCCATTTGGCGCTGAAATTTAGGGGTACAAGAGCCCAAAGGAACATGGTAAGGTGAAAAATAGATTCTTATGCCACTTTCTATGCCTGGGGCTTGGGACCCTGATGGACAATCTCAGACTCGAACTGGGCATGAAGCCGATTAAGTCACTGCTGTCTCTCAAATCAATCTTATACTAGGTACAAATCGGGACAACGCCTGACCTGGCAACCGCACATGAGATTTGGAGAAGCGACATAGTGGATTATCTACCTTGGTATTAACATATCGCTTAGACTCTTTTGATCTTAGGATGTAAAAACTTTTGGAACAATCCAGAGGCAATGACTCCTGTAAAGGTGCAGCAACTCCAGGAGAAGTATTGGGCGTGTGTTAGTTCAGCAGCAGGTGGTCATCTGCTAGCTCAATTGCAGACAAACAAACTAACTGTGTTATTCTAACTCAATATGGATCATTTGATTCCAGCTATGAAAAAATCACTTTTTAGTAAATTTCGCCTGGGCATTTTACCAAAAACGGTTAAGATATGAGACAGACTCTACTATATGCGATTTAAAACAAGGAGGAGAATAAACCCTGCTAAATGTTATGCTGTTTTTCACTAAATCACTGTCTGCAAGAAAAGAACATCTTAGACTGCTATTCATTAAGCTTAATAATAAGGCACTGTAAAGCAGTCATGACATTTTGTCTACAGGTGGATAGCAACTTCGTTTACAGGCTGGTAGCCAAATACATGTATGCTGTCAGGAGACTATACAGGGGCTCTAACTAAAGGTCAGCTCTGTTTTCAGACCGAAAATTTCTTAGCTAAGTTATTTGCTACAATATTGCATGTATATAATTGCTAGGAAAACTAGTTTGCCTAAGCTAGTGATCATTTGCCTCTTAGCACATGTATTTTTAACCAATAAATCCCCCTTCTCTTATCTGATGGTCATTCCTCTAAGACAAGCCATGCACCATCCATGGTGCTTTCACTATAGGTTCGTGGAATGCTTCTGCCAGCCCCTGTATGCTTTAAATGGGCGAACTTTGTACTAGATTCCTGCTAGGTTCATGCTCTTTATTCGTACTGTAAGTCACATTGGGCCACATGCATCAACGAGAAAACTGCTCGCAAACGGGCAGATTAGCAGAATCTGCCCCTTTGCGACCGGTATTTTTGCATTTGGGATGCATCATCCCAAATGCAAAAATCGCTATTTAAGGAATCTCTAAATAGCGATTTCTTAAATTGCAATTGCATTTAAGGAATCCCAAATTGAGATTCCTTAAATGCAATGCATGAAAGTTTAAAAATTAGCGATTTCGCTAATAGGGGGAGCAAATTACCATGAAGTTGAACTTCATGGTAATTTGCAAAAACTTTGAAAAATGCACTAAAGTGCATTTTTCAAAGTTCCATTTTACACACACACATGCCCTTGGGGCATGTGTGTGTGCAAGATGTATTCATATGCAGATTTCAGGGGTGCAACAGGGTGTCTTTTTGACGCCCTGGCACCCTTGAAATAGCATGAGCAATTTGCAATTCTCTAATTGAGATTAGCAAATTGAGAAAGTCCTCCCATTCATTCCTATGGGCCTCTAGGCCCATAGGAATCAATGGGGAGGTATTCCTTAATTGCGACTCGCAATTTGCGAGTAGCAATTAAGGAATGTTTAGAAATCGCTATTTTGTAAGCGATTTCTACATGCATAGCCTTTTGCTATTCCTTATTAGCGAATCCTTATTTTTCGCTATTAAGGAATCGCAAATGGCATTGTTGATGCATGTGCCAGATTGTGGCTAAGATAGAACAGCTAATTCCTACTAGAGAGGAAGAAGAGATATATAAGAACAATCCCCCTGTGAAAGGTGCTTTTATGAACAATGTTTTTAAGTGATAAGATTTATTGATATCGACCTGTCTTAAAGTTACAAGTCAAAGGCACTGAGCACTTTAGTTTGGATATACTGTGTCCCCTAAGCTGTCATGGACAAGGTTGTAATAGGCTTATAAGCATGTTGGTACTTATTTCGAAATTCTTTTGCCTCCAACTGTTCAAAATAGTTATGAGAAATTGTTGAATAAATCACCAATGTATACACTTAGCACTTTAGCAGGAACTCAGAGCAGCTCTTACATGACAAGGACATGATTGCAGTATATGTATATAAGTTATTTGGCAGTTATCAATTTAAATAGCTGGATATCTTTTGAAATTATATAGTTACATTGCATAGTGTCTTATATATTAACTTTGTGGATCTTAACTGTTTTCTTTTTATATTGTATGGCTTATGTTTTTTAAGCTGAAGCAATTATTTAAAAACAAAAAATCTTTTTTGCAAGAATTATTATGGTGCCAATCTCCCCTTAGGATTTGTCAGCGACAGTAACCAATACTAAAATCATTCCCTACAAAGGTGATCTGACATTACATGTGACAAAATGTCTATCTGTTGGCTTTAATACAGATTACTTTTTTAATACAATTGAGAGGGAGAAATTATTTACATAAAACACCATGAACAGTGAAGTCCATTTGTGGTTTCACAAAACTCAATGGAAAGAGATGGTGTGAGTTAAAGGGTTTATTGACAAAGTAATTCAAATTGATTTATTCATTCAGTAAGCATTGATATTTAGTAGGAGTGGCCGAAAAACTCTGATCCTCCGGTGAAGTTCGCGAAGTTTTACCGACGCCACACTCTGCTTGGAGCATGGAGTTCCAGAAAAATTCCACCAACCACCACGTGGCAGAGTTTTTTCTCGCAAGCAGCTTGCCAATGTTAAGTTGACGAGCGAGAAAATTGAGCTTTAGACCGCCTCCCAGTGAGACTCCTTAATGTGGGTGGTCGCGGCAGGTCGCTAACGCTGGCATTAAGAAAGTTGTTGCTTATGTTGAGAAAGCTGCTCCTCAAGTAAAAAAATTAACTTGAGCGGCAGAAAGATGTAGGGCCCTCTGGCGCGCCGCATGGTGCTGGTTGTCCTGATTTAACAGTGCGGGACAACCTCTCTGAGCTAAAAATCAGTGCGAGCAGCACGACGTACCAAGTTCCACTGCTCGTATAACTCTGCGGAATCTCGCAGAGTTTTAAGGGAACTCGCCGGAATTCCGGAGTGAAACTCTGTTAGTTCCACCCACCCCTAATATTTAGTCCTCATTATTACAGAAATAATCCATTAGTAGGTATTTCAAAACAAGATAAAATATAAAATACCACATTAGACAGTCTTACAAATAGGATTGAAAGAAATAGCAAGTGTGATACATAAAGGAAACCCCTCATCTAAATTAATAAAGATTTAGGCATATAGGGTCAGATTCTTTGATAGCAAGGTAAGGTGTCAATTTTAGAGACTCAGATGCTGCGTTTTGATGAGAGAATGAAAATGCATAGGCATGAAGCCTTTGCACTTAAGCAATAGAACCGTTACAAAGCTGGAAAGTATTCTCAGCTATAAATCAACAGGCATACTCGACCTCTGGGTGAGAAAGGGAAGGGCATCAGAAGGGTTTCTTCTATCCAGTCCTGTTCTACTCTTTAACTAAGGAGCACACACTAATAGATTTTGGCAAAGCATTACTGGTTACAAATATTGCATTCCTGGTACCCAGGAACCAATCAATCCACAGCAAATTCTGGGGGCAGGTAAACTCCTTAGTTTCTCACATCTTCACTATCTGTTGTCTAATACATAACAATTGACTATTCAGTAGCTAACAGAAGGCTTCTGGAAAGTTACAGCAGCTGCAGTGGAGGAGAAAAACGTCTTGTGCAAGACAACAGTTTAAGGCGAAAAATATGCCTGGCATCAGTAGTCAGTCAGTCATTAACTTAAGTCAATACATTATGGTTCTTTATTTGAGCGCTTACAATGTCTAAATATGATTACCTAGTACAAATTTGCATTTATTATATGTGGGTTATTCAGCAAACATGTTTAACCTTTCAGTTAAATGAGTTTAATCTGTAAGCAAAATTAGACAGTTTTGTAATTTTTCATATCTCGATGGAAATTTAACACATTGCCTCAATCTTGTTGGTAGTTGGTAGTGGTATCTGAAGTGCCACAAGCCTTTGCAGTCAGTTGTTAATTCTGGCAGATATTTGACCACACATTTTGACCACACATTTTGTGGATGGGCTCTTTGAGGTCATTCTCTCACAAACAAGTGGCAGATGCAAAGAACCATATTCAGAATTCAGGAGTTGCCTGTGATTTTTACTCTTAAAATACAATGTGCACATTTGGATTGCTACAGCACATGAAAGACCTATCTATGCTCACAGTAGGAAGCTCCCTGTAACTGATTAGATAAAACCAACCCCTCGCGAAAGCAATTATACAGCACTTCTGCTCAGGGAACCATATTTATGTGCAAGCCACTTAGAAGCAATTTCAGAAATAAAAGAAATTACAAAATTGGCGCACCCGCTGAGCCACTCCGCTATCAAGCAGTTTGTGTTTTCATGATTACCTGCAAACAAAGAGAAGCCCAGAAATGCGAAGATGGTATCTGTCCTACATCGAATAAGGAGCTAACAAGCAAGAAGGACAATAAAATAACATACGTTGTAATTTTCTTTTCAATCTGGATGCAGGGATCTAGTGTCAGTGGTTCCCTATAATATAGGCGAATGAAATACATATTTTATACTCAATGCAATCTGCTCGAAGTACCCCCTATGGAAAAAAACGAGCCTTGAGGAAGCTCTTTTAGCTGCCCTCGTTTTATGCCTATGTAGGGCCAGTGACTAAATTTGTCAGTATGGAATTCTACACAGAGGGGCATGTTTAGAAGAAATTGGCGTAAGGGCTACCCCTACGCCAATTCAAAAGGGCAGGAGTATATCACATTTACAAGATACAGTGCATTTTTGTCCTTTCAGCCAGTGCTGGCACACATTATCCAGCTGTGCGCCAAAGCATGCACCCTTGTACTATGGTGCCAGGGTGTCTGCTTTGTTGACAGGATTACTTTTGTGCAGGAAGGTGCACCTTCCTGCACAAAAACAATCCTAGGAGGCTTTTTCCTCTTTCTATGTGTGCTGCAATATCCAGCACATATAGAAAGAGAAGAAAACACTGAGAAATTAGAATATTTCTCCTCATTATGCCTGCTCTGGGGAGGCGCATGGCTTCGATGCATTGCCAGATTTTTGCCATGTTGTAGATCTGGGAATGTGTCAAAACCTATGGGCTTTGCGTGGAACCACCAACTGCAACACCCATGGTATGCCTCCCCGATGCAGTGCGAGGCAACACAGCGACCTGTGCTGCTTTGCCTCACTCCATATCTACAAGGCCATGAAAAGCCACACAGGGTGCCTTTACATGGCCTTGTAGATATGGCTAAGCACAAGGCTTTTAAATAACCCCGAAGTATAGGGCATGTTTACATAAAAATGGTGCAGAGCAGTGCTGCAAGCAATTTCATTGTACCGAGCTGCATCATTTTCAAAGTGCAGGGATGTGCAATATTAACAAGTATATTGCGCATCCCGGTGCAAGAAGACAGAAAACTAAACCAAGTAGACCAGAAACATCAACCAATATAAAGTGGGAAAAAAACTGAGAAGGTAGACAAAGCAAGCCAACAGTTCTGCCTCTCACCTCGCTGAGAAGCCCAGTCAAAACCCAGACACAATTCACCAGAATGATCCACATAGCAACAGGAAGATAGAACCCAGGACTCACAGGCCAAGATGAACAAGACCTGCACCAGTCCCCGACCCACAAAGCCTAGCCAGCAGATCCAAATGACAGAAGGGGTCAAATGGACAAATGAACCAGAAGCCCGATCAAAACAAAGAGCTTAACAGAACTCCAAACTCCTGAATCAAAAGATCATATAGGTGGAAGAGAAGGCCATGGAGCAGAACCTGCAAGAACCATAATCCAGCCTCTCCAGAAAAAGGCACCCATGGAGGATCCAACAATACCCATAAGATCAGACAAAGTCCCGGAAGTAGAGGTAGAACAAATCGGAGGTCCACAGGTATGACCCAACCATAAGGTAACACCCCCAGGTCTGTCACAGAGCAGTCCACAACTACGGAGTTGAAACACCTGTTCACAAAACAAGTTGCGTGCCAACAGCCAGGTCCAAGGAGAGACCACCCCAAGAGCAGAAGAACCGTTGGAGGACATTAGAGACAAGGAGTACCCAACACTGCCAAGAGGTAGTCTCCCAAAGGAGCACAGAAGCCAAGGCAGAATATAACACAGCAAACACCCAGGAAACAGCTATACATCCAACCAGAAGCCAAGAAGAGAGGCAAAACCCCATGAGAGGCCAAAGCGACTACAGAGCAACTGCCTCCAAGCAAAGCCAGTGATTCCTCACCAACAACCCAGGGTGATTATTTTGCTAACACATCAGAGCCAACCTTAGACCACAGCAGCCAGAGAAGGCAAGAGCAAAAAGAGCACAGAAAATAACACGGAAGCCACTCCACATACTATCTCCACCAACACCTAGGAGGATGCAGAACAATAAACACCACCAAAGTGCATAAAGAATTGTCAAGCTTAATGGGAGATAAAGACAGCCACAACCCAAACACCATAAGCCAAGGGAAAGGGGAAGTCAAGTTACACCAGTGAAACAGAGACGAAGATGCTATATAACCATTATATTTCAAGTTTATCATGGAGCATAAGAGGGAACCCCTGGCCAACCTGGCTATCAGGAAGACACAACTCAGAACCACCAACAACCTGGAAAGAACCCAGAGAAGTTCAAACCAAGTCTGACAGTACCCCAGAAACAGCCATATGCCAGACCCCACAACCCTAGTGAAGTTGAAACCACTGTGGATCCAGGCCACAACCCCCCTCTAACCCAACAGGAATCCCAAGGGTAAGTCTAGACAGCCAGAGTCACTGAAGACATCCCAAAACATAGAGCCAGACAAATAAAAGATGCTTGTTAATAAGTGGAAGACATTGCCGGGCCTTTACATTACCGATAATTCACTGCATGTAGTCCATGATGATGATGAGCTTCTCAAAGCCTCCTGGGCATATTGTTGTTCAAGCAAAGGACCCCCTCTAAAGTGTGTTTGTGTTAATAACTTGTTCAAGCAAAGGACCCCCTCTAAAGAGTATTCATGCTAATATCAGAAAATACGATGTCAATGAGTGCCATGAAATATGTACGAATACCAACGAACTTGCAACACTGTTTTCAGATCCACCAGATATGACCTCCCCATCAACCCTGACTCAGAAATACGTGGTAAAGAATGCCCTGTGACCTAGGCTTGAGGCAACTGATTGACAGACCACAGGTGGGGTGACAGGCAGCCTGTAGATAAACGCTCAAACAGGAAAATCCCTAATCTACCCCACAGATTGGCAGCAACACCACAATGATCTAAGAAGAATGGCCCAATAAAAACACATTTGCCTGGAGGGTTGCACGTTCCCTAAATACCATAAAGTCAGATGCCACATGAAGTTGAAAACACACAGCCAATCAGGACACAGCATGCACAATGCATGCAGTGATCAAATGCTCCCCATCTCAGACATCCGGAGAAGTACTCACTGACCCGCAGTTGGTGAGATTTATGACTCCATGACTAGGCCTGGTTTTCATTCTCCAAAGAAATGTCCACATTGTTTTATGGCACTTTGTGGAATGTATATAACGGCTGAAAAAAATGATGTGCTTTGTGGACAGTCTGCAGACCCCAACTCTGTCACTGTTTTCCAGGGCCACGGCATTTAATTAGACCAACTGTTCTCGTTTTGCCCAACTCCTCTTGTCTTTTTATTTTTCAAGGTAAATTCACATTTGAATAACATTTGTGTTAGGCAAAGGAAGTCCAGGATCTGGGATAGTATTGCTAGTAAGATGAGGAACAAGTTCATAATTGTCTGAGGGAAACAGATCCATGGAAAGTTCTTCTAGAATGACGATTTCCTGATCAGTTTCCTCTTCATCCTTATGTGATGACACAATAGTATAGTCACCATTTCATCCACAGCATGAGCAATTTACTGTCATGGTGTGGCCATCTCTGCACTTGGTCAGCAGGGATCCTTTGACATCAGCGATGATGTAGCTGTGAGAGTTGAATATGGGATCATCTTTGCATAAGTTCTTTGAATTGGCTAGACCTTGTCCATTCAACAGTGAAGGGATGCATAGACTCATTTTCTCTGGTTGGCATACTCTTTCAAATATATTTTCCAACTGTCATTCTGTCTCCACGTCTTTCCTGTGAGAAGCTGTAATAGGTCAATGCTGAGGAATACAAATGTGTAATTTTCTTCCCAACAACAGCTCCGCCAAAGACTTTTCAGTTTTGCTGTATAATGTGTCCTAATAATCTGAGTCTGAAAGAGTAGATCTAGAATTAAAGTGTTCATTGGTGTGCTCATTTGCATGGTATGTTTCAGTGTTTCCATACATTGTTCAATAATGCTGGGGCCTGAGAGTACTATGGTGTGATCTTTCAGTCACCAAATTACATGTTGGCTGCAACATGGCTGAGATTGTTTCCACTGAACATAGGACCATTGTAAGAATTCATGGCTTGGAAAACGTCATAGGTTAAAAAGACTTAATTGAGCACAGCAACCACCTGCTACTGGCACAACCTCAGTAAATCTGGAATATTTATTTATTGCAATAATAAAGTATTGGCCAAACTCAAAGATAGATGATATATTTCCATAACATTCTGAGTTTGAAATATCATCACCTACATATTCTTACCTTCACAATATTTTAATAGTCGACATCATGGTTCAAATTTTTGTTCACAAAAAAGGTGCCAGAACACTCACCTAAATAAGGTGCTGGATCATCTTGCACTCTGCAAATGTGCATGGTATGTAATCATGGTTCCTTATTTGGGATGTACCCATAATAGGACAGTGGCCGTCACCCACCGAAGTGTGACAGTTACCAAACAGATTCTCCATCATATCATCCAAGAACGCAAATAACTCAATCAAGTGCGGCATTCTTTTTGTGATGACAATTCCATAATGGTCTTCAAGCACCATTTCAATGACCTTTATGGGGAGTACCTCACTTCAATGATCAAGCTAGTTAATCTCAACTGTAGATCCTTCCAAGACAAATCAGTTTACCATGTATGTTGTGATATGACTTAAGTTCTTGGAAATCACACTGTGTGCTTTTTCTATTATGATCAAGGTTTGTTTGTTTCCATGTCCTCCAAATTCAGTCATAGCAAGTAATTTGAGGTAATTTCTTGTAGCTTGCAAAATGCCATTTTGAGACATGGATCAGGACAAGCTTCTTTCTCAATGTGTATCAAATTCCTTCTCAATTAAGTATTTGGATATCACCAGTGCTTAATTTGTATAAATGTAAGTGCCATGGCCCTAGCAAGGCGGTCACTGCAGCTTGCACCACCTATTGCCCCTACCAGCCCTGCCAATCACAGTACCAACATAACTACTAACCATCACACGCCTGCAAATGTGACAATTCAGACTATTCTATCCCCCCAAAGCTGTAAGAATGGTTTGGGTGGCAGGCATCAGTCATTTTTAATATATAATGAATTAATAAAAACTTTTGTTGTGCTGATTGCTAAATTTGACAAACATCGCCACCATGTGCCAGATATCCATAAGTGCCGATGTTGACAAATAAGTGCAGGTACCGATTACCAGAAACCACCGGCTCAAATTAAGCACTGGATATCACAGACTCAAGTTTGAATGCATGAGAAGAAATCATTCAGGATATTTTCCTTCCTGGGCTCGTTTGAGGGGGTTGAAGATGGAGATAATATTCCAATGGTCTGTGATTCTCCTTTCTCAAATAAGTTACTGAAGTGCCCATCTCACCTTCTCAGTTTGTGAGTAGCAGATACAGGTTTTGTCAAGCCACAGTTGCATATACTATGATGTTAACAAAAAGCTCTAGGTCATAATCTTGATCTCAATGGCATCTGCTCTGATTTTGGCAGGTGATCCTCCTTATATCGAAGACAGAATATTGTGTCTAGAAATATCAAGGACAAAATATCAGAAACCCAAATATTAAAAGGTAAGTTTGGATTTTCTATACCTAACTCCACATATATGTACCTTGACGATACATATATCTTCAAGGTGCCTAGATGTGGTCTTAAGAATAGTAAAACTAAACTTTCTCTAGATGCACTTACCTTTCGCTATTTTGGCCTCATTTTATGCATAATATTGTACAGCATTACACTTTTGTGCTCGCTATTCAATAGTACAACATTTCAGCGCATAAAGGAGCTTTGAAATGCACCAGGTTGCTGTCATTAGAAATATGAAGAGATATGACTTCAAAGTTAGCTAGGAGCTGTTGAAACCATTTGACTCCATATACGTTTTCGTCCAGATTTTCAGGGCTACACTGAAAGGATAAAAATCCTCTGTGTACCTTGCACAATAGCTACTCATTCCCAGGAAAGAGTGATGTGCAAACAAGTATTCAGGTGCTTGCATGCTGATCATGGTTTACAATTTACCCTTAAGAGGCCTCATGCTGACCTTCAAGATGTGTCCCTAACCAGCCAAAGAAAACTGAACAACGTAAACAAATCGTTGTCTTCTTTTTTTGTCTGCTTGGCATCTCTTTCAACAAAATCAAAGGGTAAGAGGCTGAAGAGGCACTGCTGGAGAATGGGGACGTTTTCCCAATCTCTCCAGCTAGAGATTCTGCAGTACATGCTGTCTGTCACCAGACACAAAATGTAAAACAAGCAGCAAAAAAGGTAGTATCAAAAACAACTAGAAGGTGACGGACTTAAATGGTAGCACTTCACTTTTTGTAATGCTGCTGCCTTATCTGGCTGTTAGTGCACAATAACTCCAGCACCCTTCACCTAATGGTGCCTCAGAAAGAGATCTGACAATTTATTAACAACAAATAGAGGTGCACTAAACATAGAATGGAGAGTCCAAAATATTTCTCTTTTTCTTTGTTTAACTTTTATTTCATAGCTGATAAATACACAAAAACTGCTGTTTTTGTGTATTTATCAGCTATGAAATAAAAGTTAAACAAAGAAAAAGAGAAATATTTTGTACTCTCCATTCTATGTTTAGTGCACCTCTATTTGTTGTTAGCAAAAAAGGTAAGCGTGAGCCGCACATTTGGTCTGACTAGAAGATAATTATAACTCAAATGAAAAAGAGTGTCTTAAAGATGTTGCGAGCTGAGAACAGTTAAATTATGGTTGTTTGTTGCATGGTTCTTTCCAAGTACCAACAATCAAACTTAAAGAGAATGGACTGCATAATTAAGCACATCATCAAAGTTCCTTTTGATCCATAGCGTCACCTTCGCCACATCCTAGGCAAAATGATAATCATTGATGAAAAATATGATAAAATTCATTCACTTCATGTTAATTTTTTCTCATTTGATAGGCGTCCTGTTTAGCAAACATTTCTAGCTGTAGACTTGTTGGCACAGAAATGTTGTGTGAGAACTAAAAAATGATGTCTGTAGTATCAGAGAAATCGTTGGGGGGCAGCGCACTCCTATTAGCTTACTTTTCAATTCAGTTAAAGTAGATGATATAGGTGCTGCAGTGTTATGCTCGCTGTCTATCGGGCATATGAAGCAACGAAGGAAGAGGACAACCAACTGATGGTTGACACTGCGCACAGTGCTGAGGGTAACCAAGACCCTAGATTGTTAATCACATTGGCATAAAAACATGGTCAAATACAATAGTCTGTATCAAGAGAACATATATTAATTCATATATGCAATGAATAAATACAAAGTTTTATCAATCCATTAGTGTAATATGACACTTATTAACAGTCATCAACCTAATGTATTTCTAACAGTATCAGAGAGACATATTCTGCTCGAACAAGCCTCCTACCAGTATCTTGAGTGTTGTTTGTATGCGAGAAATGCTCTAACTTCTTGCAAGATACCACCCAAATACTTTTCACAAAGTACATGCAATTTGATGTCACTTCCACACGCACGAGTCATATTTCATAATAGAAGGGAGTGTTCCATGACACTGGTAAAAAGCTCTATCTGGAAGAACAATTTTTTTCTTTCTCAGGCTTAATTATCAGGGTCAGACTGGATAGCACAGATATCCCAAAGTCTATGCCCACACTTGTTATCCCCATCAGATGTTTACACCACCACTCCACAGAAATTGACTTTGAGTGACATCCCCAGGGCTTGCAGGTCCACCAATGTTAAGAGATGCAGGGGGAAAGAAAAAAAGGAGGTCATCGTGGACGGGTCAGGGGAATGCACTGCCAATTCCCTGCCTGCTAAGGTATGATAATGTGCGCAATGTGAGGCTCAGGGCACCTATTATCCCAAAGCCCATGCCCACACTTGTTATCCCCATCAGATGTGTACACCACTACTCTACCATAAAGGAACACACAAGAACAAACTGAGACCCCACCTTGTTGTTGGAGAAATATCGCTGCAGGTTTATTTAAATTTAAGCATGGTTATGGCTTATCTTGTGGGTGATCCAAAGGTGGGCAGCTGTGGTACAGCCTAATATGGCCACCTACATGATTAGCAAATGAGCACCAGACTAATCCGTGATCAAGTGATTAAACCTTCTGAGTAAGTTCGCCCAACCTCTAGACCACTTCAAACTCCAGTGGAGAGGTAAAGCATTAAAAGGCTAATCCCCAGTTGCTCAGGCTTACAACTGCCCTTAGGACTAAATGGTGCCTTTGTTTTCAACCTAGGTCCTGCCATAAAAATCCCTGGGAACTAATCCGACTCTGCCTTATGAAAGCAAGTGCCTCTTTGCATTGTAAACTTTGGCATGGCATTGTTATCTCATTGGTGGGACAGTTCAATCACCGCTTGTGACTTGGCCCCATGCCACACCCTGTACTAGATCATTTAGGACCATAACAGCTTGCAAATTCCTGTGCACCTACCAATGTCAACCATTGTCTGCTTCATGGCCATAAGCCCAGGTTTGCACCCTATTGAGGTTAGGTTGCTCACCCCCAGATCAATTACTAGAACGGGAGTAGTGAGGTTAGCAGGTTCGCCCAGTGCATGCCCAGGCACCCCATTCATGTTAAACGGGTCTTCAAGAAACCCTGCAACCAATTTTGCATCTTTGCCCTCTGTGCTGCCCTTGAGAAGAAGGAATTTTCATTGATTCAAACTCTGACTCCTGACAGGAAATACAGAACAGGAGAAGGATAACTTAGTCATCTATTTAATATTACAAACAACACACAGTGCATGCCAAACCACACTAAACCCATTCTGAACAGGTATACAACCAATTTTCGTTTCCCACTACTTTTTTTAAACTAACAGGCAGTTACTCTAACTAAGACATGCAGTGAATGATGTGGAATTTGCAGTCCTCCTTCTTTGGTACAAGCCTTAGTGGAGATAGAATAAAATGGGACAGCGGGGAATGCTCAAAGGGACTGGCCACGTGACCCAACCATAGCTACTTGCCCAGCTTCTCATCCACAACTACTGCAAGATCCAGGGCAGACTTCAAATTCTTTGAACCTATACCAACCACAGGGCCCATTTAGGGGCTAGGGAAATCTTTTAAGAAAACTGTTGCCAGTAAGTGATCTTCCTACTTTTGGGATAGCTATATAGTGCACGGAAAGGGGCCTGCAGTATGATGGCTGGGTGAGGGACCTTAGGTCTGCCCGAGTGGTGATAATTGTGTGTTGGAGTTGAAGCCTTGTGCAGGCATATTAGTTGATCTGGACATCAAGTTGGTCTTTCTGTGCTCCTCTGCATTCTTTGGCTGGGTGTGAGGCACCACCACACCTTGCACAGCTGTGAGTGAAGTTACATGCATTCCCCCAAAAGCATCTGTCTGCATTGACTAGCCTGCAGGTGCCCCTGTTACTCCTTTGAAGAAGTATTTTGACCTGGCCTCACTGAGGCCCATGAAAGGGCTGTTTGAAGGTGTGCTTGGGTGAGAAGATCTGGGTTTTTGAAGTGCCATGTCTGTTTCCTGCTTTGATAGTAGTCCTTCTGAGAAGGGATGAATTTGCCTGTGTACTCTATCCACAATTGGACCTCCTTCTGATCCCACCATAATTCTGGGCACATGACCATCTTCTTGCAGAATTCTCTATCATAGTGGAACCAACACAAACCCCCTGTTTTGATTGCCTCATTGTGTATGGTCCTGCAAGCCCTGCTCTAGGTGTTTCTCCATTATTACTGCTGACAGGAGGTAGAATGCTTGCAGCCAATTCTCCATTGCGTTATCTGGGCAAACCTGGCGTCTACCTTTTCAATCATTCTCCTTAGCTCCCATGAGTCTTGTATCAGAGCCTTCCTTACTATGCATGAAAAATGTGAGGATGTCAACGCACTTGAAGTGCCAAATGCCCTCTTTTGCATCATTGGTACCTGCCATGCTAATGAGCAGCAGCTTGATACTAAAGGGGCAATGGTTATCAAGGGTGCATTATTTGCTCCGCACTCATCTGCTTTCAGAAACAGGTTCATGTTGATGAGAGGGATTATTGTGAGCATTATATTGGTCCAGGATTGAAGTGGAGGTAATGGCTGAAACGATTTTCTTTACGGGTGAGTGGATGTGGCAGGATTGGGAACAAGAGCGGTGGGTACGGTTGACTGGCTGGCTGGATAAAGTGGATACGGCTCTGCTCAAGACTGTGCTGGCAGGGGAGGAGCCAAGCAGCTGGCTGTGCTTCAGTGTGAATTGTTTGCCTGCCGCCAAAGTCCTATTGGCATTTGTTTCAGAATGTGCATGGAGAACACTTACCACATGAATGCTGTTCGCTTCCCCTGCAAACCCGCCCCATCTATGTGATATCTACCACCCTATGTGATGCCATTGCAGATTGCTGATTTCACCTAGCTTTCGTTATAAAATTCTTAAACTCCCCCATGAAGGCCATTATTGTCTTCATCATCTTAACCAGTTGTCTTTGGCTGTCTTGGCTTCTTGTTTCTGTTCGAGTGGTAGAATGTTAGTTTACTCATGGGGGGTGCCCGCTGGCTACGCTTTGGCACCCACAGCACCACCCAAGTCAAAGCCCTTGTTGCCACCTTAGTGGGCCCTTATGTCTCGGGCACTTCCTCAGGTCCTCTCCCTTCCAGGCCTTCTTTCTAGACTGTTCAGGCTGACCTCTTGCTCTCCTGCGCTTTCGTAATGCCTGTTGACCAAACCAGGACTTTTGCATGTGCCATTTCCATAAAAGATGCCCAAGGATGTGTTTGGATGTGATTGCTCCACAGATGTCATTTGGGTGAAGAGGAAGAGGGACCACTGACTGGCCATAGACCCCACCGACTGAACAGGAGGTCCTCAGCACGATCGAACAAAGGTGTCTGTTAATCGAGATGGACCAGTTTCTGGTAACTTAGAAGTGGGATAAGAATAACAAAATGATGGTTTAGGTGGAATCTCTCTTGGTAATGGTCATACAGCCCCTTTTCCCCAATAGGAGAAATAGACCATCTATCCCATATCATGGATCCCCTTACTCTTCTGATTCTCTCTGCCATCAAACCCCAATGACTTAAAATATGTTCTGCTTCCCAACGACCTGTGTTAACCTTAGGAAGCTGCATGAAACCAAACAGTCAACGGCTATCTAGAAACAGAGTTCTCCAACCATGTGGGTCCATAGGCTAACTTACACACATTAATACATTTCAATTTGTGTGGTAAAAAAAACGATGTATATACAAAAATATGCATGAAACAAACAATTCATTAGTGTACAATAGACCACACTATGGGAAATCTGCTTTATTACTGTAGCTATTCAATCATATTGAGATAGTAGCAGCTGTATGTCGAGCAAAACCCAATGCATTTCCAGTGGAGACCCTTTATCAGGGGTAACTGAAAACAATCTGTGTAATGTCATGGCACACTATCTTTACTAAAGCTTTTTCTTAAAACTAGAACAACAATAAACAGTAGCCGATTAACAAAAAAGAAAGCCTTCACTGTATTTAAGTACACAGAAGATGACATAAAGAACCAACATCTACAGATGACAGGACCGTCTTGTGAAAATTACTGTATGAGACTTACCGAGGAACATTAAAGAAATTAAAAAAGACATATTAAAGATATTAAAAAAAGGCGTCATGTACAATCAAATGCAACTGTGAACAACAGTATAAATGAACTGTGAACTGCCCCGCCCCTGCTGAAAAAGGTGCAAATGAACTCAAATGCCCGTCATGCATCAGGACTGTAACTTACGAAGGCTGCTAAATTGCTTCAACCCGAGAGCGACCGTAGCCGTTAAAGACTGGACTATGTGTGAAATAAAATTACACACATTGTTTTTCAGTTACCCCTGATGAAGGGTCTCTATCCAAAATACATTGGGTTCAGGTCACAAAAGAAGTGGGGGGACAAACTTAATTAATCAGTATGCAAGTGGCATCACGGCTCGTGACATCGCGGAGTGTGGGGCACGTGACATCACAGCATGTGACATCACAGGCAGTGGCATCACAAGAAGTGACATCAGTTCTTCGGACCTCACATATATGTTTAGCAGGTCTATCATGAGTACATTTGAGCACATTTTGAGTATACTTGCAAACCCTCCTGATTTAGGCAGAAGATTCACACTTTTGTAAGATTCACATAAACCAATGTTGCCTTTTGTCAGCATAAAGCTTCCTCTACCCATAGTGCTTTAAAAGAAAAAATAGTGATATTTAAAATTATTACAATGCCTCTTCAGGGGTAGTATGCGCTATATAAATGCTTTTTATTTTGTGCAAATACTGGGAAAGATCGACACATCTAAGGTTCTTACAGTGCACGCATATCTCCTAAACAGAGCATGAACAAAGTGAAAAGCTGCTGCTCTTAAGTATGTGTGAAGTGCTAACAAGGTGTGAACCTTTGTTTCCCCTCTGCTGCATTTTCTACTAGGTCTGAGGCTCCTGACTGCTGCCAGCCAGGAGAGTCCAACAAAAGGAGGCCTGATGACCCTTTGTTATGGGCCCAGCAAGAGTCAGAAATAAGAGAGCCCTATCCCTTCCCTGTCTGCATATTGTTGTAGATAGAAAGCAGATAACAACGTGCAGGCGCTGCTGAAAGTGTCCCTGTGTTAGGAAATTACACCGGGACAAATTCAGCATCTTTTGCAGTGGGGCCCAACTTCTTGGCAGGGTGGACACCGTTTACCCTGTGAAAAAAGTGGGTGGACGCGGTCCACCTGCGTGTACCCCCGTCTCGTGCCCTGATTGGGTTTCACTCAACACACAGCTGTTACTATCCCAATGTGATTGAATTGCTACTGTTACAGTTAGCTTTTTTATAATGTGACTTATTGAACACTAAGATATTGTTTTGTTTGTTGCACGTTTGTATATAAAAATGTTTTTAACCACACAGATTGAAATGCATTAATGTGTGTAATTTAGCCGATGGGCTCACATGGTTGGAGCACTCTGTTTCTAGGTAGCCATTGGATATCTGGTTCTTGCAGTTGGTATATGGAGATTGGGCAGGCTCCATCACAAAGTTGCACACCTATTCTGAAGCGTGTGGATTAACCCTATCAGTTACGAGTGCATTGTATTATTCTTGGTTCTGTATATACAACCTTAGGAAGCTGCCATGCCATAGGTGCCTTGTGGGGATGTGGGTCTGAAAAGGAGATGAAGATCAAGAAACATGGCCCAACATTGATGCAGACCTATCTCAGCATGCACATTGATTGCAACAGACCACAATAGCAGACACTAATTGGCTTAATTTACGACAATGTACTACTGATTGTGCATCAATACCACTTCAGGTATCCTTTAATTGAGTTTTTGACACCTGAGTGCTAAGACCCAGGCACCAAATGACTATTAACTCTTGGTGTAGAGTATAATACTATCCAGCATTGCCATGGTGCCCTCGTGAATGCCTTGACCAACAAAATCATCTTTGAGTTGCAGGTTGAATTATTCACTATCATGACATTGTTAGTGCACTGACTCCCAGAGGATCAGAAATAATAGTAATGTGGTAGTGTATATGGTGCATGGGACCTCATTTCTGTATCAGCCACCCTACTCTAATGTGCAAGTCTGTGCCAGTGCAGGGAATCCCTTGCCTTGCTTCTCAGTGCCTGGCCAATTTGGCACTGCAATGGTAAGCTCTCCTTCCAGAATCATCAGGTTTGGAGGCCTGCACCGGGATTGACACCATGTCCATACAGCTCTTAATATTTGCAACACCAGCACAGCCCCAGCACATCAAGTAAGCAGAAGTGATTTCCCTCATGCCCATTTTCAATTTTGCAAATGATATGCACATTTGTAACTTGCACATGTATAGAATCACATTTGAGGGACAAATAAATGAAAATTTCCCATACTGTCATGACATTCCACTCCTTGTGCACTTTGTAAACAATGACTGGTTTGTAAACATTTCATTTGTTATACAATTTCAGCTTGTTACTCTGACTTCACTTTTACTTCCACTCTTATACATTTGAAACACATCTCCATCTCCTCAGATCTATTCTATCTTTAAAGTAACCTCAAATTTTCTCATTTGTGCAAATATTGCCAACCAAAAACTATTAAATATTAATTTCCATGATAAAACATTGTGAAAAAATATTCAATAAAAAGGGTGGGGTCTGCCTCTTAAAATATATGTATGTGGACTTTTAAAACCTTCAAAATAAATAAAAGGGGTGGAATTAAAATCTTCAATTTGTTTAGAATTCATGAAAGATAATGTCTCAATCATACCACAGAAACCAAATCAAGCAAGTCATAAACATATTCTCAAACATATTCTAATTAACACAGTTTAGTTTTCACATCGATGACCTGTCAATTGTTTAACTCAAATGCAATTTTAAAGATAATTATTAATGGACAAAATGTTCTGCATTTTCATTTAAGCCCCCTGGATTTATTGTTCCAATCATTATAATCCATCTAGATTCCACTCTTCTGAGGACCAGTTCTCGATTTCCTCCTCTCGGATTCAAAGGAACATGTTAGATACCATATAAACACAATTTGCTTACATCTCCATTGTGTTCTTCCCAGATATGTTCGGCAATAACATCTGTAAAATCTTTATTCATTGTTGCTGGTATATGCTGTAGTATCCAAAGCTTCAATATAATAACTGTGCTTCCGAGGTATTTTTTTCACAAACACATTCCGATGCATATACCACGTTTGCTCTCACAATGTATGTGTTCCTTTATCCTTTTTGTTTGTCCATCCAAGAGAGCAAACATAGTTCTGTTGTCCGCACATGTACATTTATATATTATATATATACATTTATACATATGTATACTGTTGGACCTGGCATTTTCTGCAGGGTCACCCCCAAACGTTTTGCCTTCATCCTCCTCTTTGCTGTACCTGTTTTTGTTGGCTTTTAGGACTCTGCACACTTTACCACTGTTAACCAGTGATGAAGTGCTTCTGCTCTCTCCTTAAAGCATGGTAGAATTGGCTTATGCCCAGTTGGCATTGGAGGAGCCACCCCTGTTGTAAAAGTTTTATTCATGTTATTTTATTGCAATGATTCCTTAGGTAATATGCTGTTTTCTCTTGTAATTTTTTATTTGAGCGGCAAGAAGTATTTATGTTGGGAAAGGCTAATGAATGTATCTTTCTAACTGTGCTTTAATGCTACATAAATGTAGCGAATACAGATTTTTTGATTGATGGATTGTGTGCATGTGAAAATAAATGTAAGAAACACTTACCTACAATGATGTGAAGTAAAGGCACTTTGAATGAAAAAACTGCAATATCAAGGTACTCTTAATGTGCTTCTGTTAGAACTGGGGGTCTCTAGTTGGCAGAGGTAGGTACCTTTGACCAAATAGGGACCCTTGCTTCTGGTCAGGGTAAGGGGCTACACTTCTAAAATAACCCCTGCTCACCCCCTTGGTAGCTTGGCACGAGCAGACAGGCTTATCTCAGAGGCAGTGTGTAAAGCATTTGTGAACACATACAGTAATACAGTAATACAGTGAAAACACTACAAATGGACACCACACCTGTTTAGAACAATAAGTAATCTTTACTAGACCAAACAACAAAAATCCACAATATTGTAATAAAAAATAGACTTTAAAATGGTAGAAATAGCTTAGTTCAATGTAGATGGTTAATGCGACACTTTACTCTCGAAGTACCTTAAATGCGTCACGAAAAACAAACAAAAGGGTCGCAGGGAAGTTCATGTGCCGTTCCTTACACTCAGGGGAGTGGACGTGTCGGTTCCTTACTGCTGCACAGGGGAGATGATGCGTCGCTTCCTTACTGTGTGGGGAGTTGATGCGTCGTTTCTTACTGTGCCAGGTGATAATACGCCAAGATGGTGCCTCGATGCGACAGGACGATCTGCTGTGATGCGAGAAAATAGCGTCTCGATGCGATTCAACAGGCCTTGTGACACGCTTCTCCAGTGATGCGACGGTGACCTCTGCAGCAGCAACACACATCTACAGTGATGCGACGCGCTTCGTCGATGATGCGACAGTGAACAGCTGCAGCAACGGCACGCTTCTTTGGCGATGCGACGGCAACTGCTGCGGCGGCGACACACTTCTCCTCATTGCCTCACGCTTCCAGCGACACGCAGTCTTCTCAGAGGGCCCAAACACCAGTAGGCACCTCTCTGCAAGCCGAATTCCCAGCAAGGAAATTCAGGGGAAGCTGGTGGTGAAGTCTTGTATTCCTGAGACTTCAGGCAGGAGGCAAGCACAATTCAAGCCCTTGGAGATTCTTTTTCAAGATTGCAAAAGTACACACAATGTTCCTTTTCTCCTTTCCTTAGCAATAAAGTAACCACTGCAGGCCAACCCCAACTGCACAGCACAGGGGTAGTCTCCTTCTTCAGCTTCCTTGGTTCTGGGGTGTGGGTCCCCCTTTTTATACACACAAAATCCTTTGTCTCTAGTACCTAGTCCAAACCATTTCCGGGTGCATTCTGCCAGTGCACAACTTCTTCCTTTGTAAGTGTGGGCCAGGGTCATCAGACGCACCACAGGAGGTGGAGCCAGCATTGTGGAAGGCAGGCACAGCCAGGTGCTACTCCTCCCACCACTCCAATGCAGATAGGTCTATTCAGCTTAGTGCTGACTCACCCTGCCTCCTGGAGCCACCCCAGCCCCTGTCACTCACAAACCAGACATGCAATACACAAACCTAGCAGAGGCAGGCTGGATGGTTACGCAAGAAAATACCTACTTTCTAAAAGTAACTTCACTAAAAGATGTATTTAATCATTCTGAGTTCAAGCATACTAAATTCGTTTTTCTACCATGTTCCATGGGTCAGTTAGGATTATAAGATGTCATAATCAAACTGCCCTTCTGGCCTATGGGGACAGGTATACTTGCAATGGTGAAAAATGAAATTGGCTGTAATTCACTATCAGGACATGCCACACACATCAGGACATGTCCTACCTTTCACATCCAATGCATCCTTCCCTAGGGCCTACCTTAGGGGTGGTGAACATGTAGAAAAGGGAAGGTTTATGGACTGGTAAGTGGGTGCACTTACCAAGTTAACATGGCAGTACTGGACTGCACACAGGCTCTGCAATGGCAGGCCTGAGGCACACTTTAGAAGCTGCTTCTGTGGGTGGCACTACCAGTGCTGCAAGCCCACCAGCAGTATTTGATTTACAGGCCATGGGCACAAATGGTGCCCTGGACTAGGAATAAGCCAATCATAGAGTCACTAATCCATTACATCAATTTAACATAGGGAGCACTTGCATTGGCACAGTACCCAAAGCATCTAGACCGGCAAAACATATAGCAAAAACACAGGAGGCAACAGCAAAAAATGGAAGGGAGACCCACGCCAATGGTGCCAGGTCTAACAGCGTCCCTTGAAGTAATGACTCCAGATGTACTGTACCATACTGTACTGTAATGATGTTTACAGAGGATGGCCTGTAAGAGGCTGGCGTTGAAGATATATGTTTTGCTCTCCTCTATCTCTTTGACATGTGATTCAAATAGAGGATGCTGGGTAAGGTTCAAAACCTGTTTTGTGCATTAAACAGCATCATTTGGTGGTGCATCTCTGCTGAAGGCCCGCTCAGTGGCATATGTTTGACATATGTCTCCACTTCAGGTAAGCAGGCCTGCATATAAGAGCTGCTCATAAGGCACAACGGCCCCGATTTACTAGTTTCTCGTGCAGTGCAGCACCTGCAAATGTTGCGCTGTGTGAGAAACAGAGAGCAAGAGAGCACCATATTTACAGAAATATGGCACTCTCCACCTAGCGCGGATGCAGAAATATGCTGCAGTGTGCCACATACACACCCTTGCAAAATAGTGCAAGGGTGTCGCTGTGAGTCTAGCATAGGTTTTCTACTGGAAAGATACCTTCCAGTACAAAATACTATTCTGAGACTCACTTTAAACCTTTTCCCACCTTGCATGTGTGCAGCACAGTGCAGCACACATGCAAAATTGAAAAATAAATGAGAAATGGAAGCATTTCTTTGTGATAGTGCCTGGTTGAAGTGGGCGCTATTTTCCGACGCTAAACCTTGTCTACTTTTTTAAGTAAAAAAGGCTTAGCATCAGAAACCTAGGACTGTTGCATGTGAATGCCCATGCCCCAGCCATGGTATGCCCTCATGGTGCTAATTAATGCAAAGCAGCACTATGCAGTGCTTTACGCTACTTTTGACTGTTTTCTAGTGCCTGGAAAGTAAATTAGTAAGAAAAAGATTTAGCATTGTTTTGCATCACTTTTGTGACACAAACATGGTGCCAAGACTTAGTAAAAATATTATAATAATAATAAATGATAATAATAATATCTATAATAATATAAATTTGATCCTCTTCACCCATCAGTTTTAATATTTTGTGAATTTCATCTTGCTGTATTTCTGCAGCACCTCAAACTCGTTTCTGTCCAGCCGCAGTCGATGTTAGCTTTTCTTTTGGATTAGTTTGGCACATGACACATTTTTCTTTGTTGAAGGAGTCCTCAGATTTTGTAGTTGGCAACTACAGGAGGTAAAGATCCTCTGTCAGGAGGTAAAGATCCTCTGCTGCCGCCTGCTTCACTCATGTTTATGAATTTGAATCAACGGAAAATCTAAAAGAAAAAAAATATTAAAATAAATTACCAATATGATGGCTAACACACACCATTATAGAGTCACCATATTGGAAATTGGCGGGAGGGTTACTTTGAGTAGTTTTTTGTCTCTATTAGACTAATTGACCTGCAAACCTATTTATTTAATGCCAAAATTAAGTATATAAGTCTCATGGTCCTGAAATATTACATCATCACTGCAACACATCCACCATTTTTAAAAATGACACCCAAAAAAGTTCAGCCTGGAAACAACTATGTTTACCCAAGCTAAATTACGTCTCTAATGATCCAAAAACACAAATCAAAAAGGAAAATCTCTGGACAACTATTTTTTATGGAGGTATATCTGGGGGCTAGGATTATTCGTGGGAGAAAAGGACATTTCAAGTAATTCAGGAAATATGAAGGCCATCTTCAATTAGTTTCAACTACGTTAGCTCTGCATTTCTCCATCTGAATAAACAACAGCAAATCCTCAAGACTGTTTCACATTTTTGTACAGGACAAATGCAAAACGTAATCATTTCGTGTTTTTTATGCTTCCGTTAAACTGATGTTGTTGGATGGGTAAGCATTCTTTGTTCTGCAAATATTATTACACACCTAGATTCTCATCACACTGTAGGAAGTTTGATCACATTTTCCCTATCCTCAAACTTACATTGTCTACCTGTTTAGGCCTGGATAAAGTTCAAACTGGACCTTTCAATTGTAAGGCCTTACCACTAAATACACCCTTTTATCACCATTTTATCTTGCCAACATACTCAATTTGCCTGGTGGCCAAAGAGGGCTCTGAAGTAAAAGTAAAAGATATGTTACGAAAAAGAGACAAGCCATAAAACACATCATCAATACAGCTAAATATCAATCTAAGTAATGTACAAAGAACGTGTAATCCATTCAACCATCAACACATCTAGAATTTCTAGATCTAAGTGCTAATCTTAAGAAATTCATGACTGCAATCCTTCTTTTGTACTACCACTCTCTTAGGAATTACCTGCCAGTGGTCCTGGGGACACCTTTAAACCCTTGCTACTATACTTTTGATGTCAGTGGAAAAAACACCAAAGCATTTCAAAGTTTGTATAGTTTATGGAAGTCAGGGATGGAAAAGAGTGTGAATGCTGTAACTGGGAATTTCTTTTGAAACCTCAAATAAATATGAGTTTGGAACTATGTGCACTGGGGCTAGTGTTCAATCCCCGGTTTATGTGCGGTGACCCATAAAACTCTAATATGGCCAAAGTAAGTACTGCAGGCAAATACACCAATTGCATATAAAGTTGAATATCTCGTGAGTACTGAAGACCTATTATGTAATTCACTAAGCTGGCAAAGAAAACATGGGTTCAGGCCTATATGTGTAGTCTGACTGCTGCAGTTTTAAATTCTGCATATGAACCGTTCAAAATACCACATTTCCTTTTTGACAGAGAGGTACGCTTAAGTCACCACAAAGTACATGTTGTTGCCCACAAGGTGGGGTGACTAGTATCTAAAAGTGGGATATGTAAGGATTTAATATTAAAATGTTTCTCTAGAAACTAGCTCTCAAAAGATTTGTCAAGATTAATTTCCAGAGTCCCCCTCTGACAAACAAAACACAATTATCACATAAGCTGGCTAAAAACTCAGAGGATGCTTACAAAACATTCTACCACTTTCATGGTGTGCAAATAAGGTTTATCACAAGTTGAACACATTTTTAGGTTTGGCTTGACAACATATCTGTTGCCAGACCTTATGTGATCAATAGAAAATTATTTATGAAGCACTATTAAGAGACAGGTTTTGGATCCCCTTAGGCTGAGTACATTGAGTACAGATTTTTATTGGGCAGACGTTGTGTGCTTCCACTCAAAAACAATGATTGTTTTGCATTTGTTGTCTTGCAAGAAAGCTTATGCCTAACACAGTAGGACTGAGTTAGTAATGGTGAAGAGCCTTTGATCAAGGCTATTGAATCGATCAGTTTATTATGGAAAAAGACCACAAAGTGGGAAGGCCTGAATTACTTATGGTGAAATGCATATGTTAAAACAATGGTCCTTAAAGGATGAATTGCCGTTACACTGTGTTTCAGGTTGTAGGCTGGAATTTATTACAGAGAATCTCACAGATGACCGCTATAGCAAGGTTCTGGTCTTGCTTAATGACAAACTATTTAAGTAGGGATTTGCACTTTGACGATCTTTGTATTGCCATTTTGGGAAGGGTTGTATACTTTGCTTCTAATGGCAATTCTGTGCATTGTTGCAATTTTATGCCTGTATACGAGTAGCTGCCTTGTAGGAACAATTATGCAGAATACAACAGGCCTGGGTTGCTTATGGTGGCAAAACAGAGATGAAGGTTGTAGTCCTAATTGGTAGGGGTTTTTGAAGAATTCCATCCCGCCAGTGTAGTTTGCGGAGTCTTGCCCACTTCGCGCAGATGTCTTAAAAACTCAACGAAGTGACGCAGAGGAGTTATTTTCTCTCAAGGGACTCGTCAACATTAAGTTGGCGAATGCTCGTGAGAACAAAATCAAGCACTAGACCTCCCGGGGAGATTTCTCAACACGGGCGGTCGCAGTTGGTCACGACTGCTCATGTTGAGAAATCTGCAGCTCGCGTTGAGGAATCTGCCGCTCGAGTAGAATGTCTACTCGTGCGGCAGAAAACAGCAGCAGCCACTGGCGTGACGCGTAGTGACGTTCGCACTGATTTTATTTATTTATTTATTTATTTTTCACATTTATAGAGCGCACTGTTACCCAGAGGTGTCCTGGCGCTAGACTGCACGGACCAAACTCCCTGCGCTAAAAATCAGTGTGAGCAGCTTGACTTAACAGACTCTGCCACTTGTGGAACTTTGCGGAGCATGGTGGAACAGGCCTACTAATTAGGGTAATCAGAAAAAAATACGTTAGACCCAATAGGTATAATCTTTTCATCATGAAAATTTACAATTATCAATAGTAGGCCTGACATTTTTGTGTGTGAAAATAGTATCTTAAATCCACTAGGTCTTTAATTTTAGATTGGTATTGCACTGTGTTAAACCCAATATGGAGTTAAATGGATTCTTACATATTACTCTAATAGTCAAGGGTTTTGGTGTTGGTTTCCACTCTGGTTTCTCCCTCTGACAAACCTTACAGGTAGAAGACTTAGGGCCATATTCACAAGGAGCTATCGCTAAATTAACGGCACTTTATCGCAGCCAAAGTCGTGATAAATTTACCTCCCCATTCACAAGCTTGTGTTAACAGCCCACAGCCCCAGTTTACCCGCGATAGCAGCCGCAAAAAAACATCACCACGAGGCCCCCCGCAACTATCGCTAATGAGATGCAAAGTGGGCGTTCCCGTGCCAAAAGCCACAACCACACCACTCCTCAACATTCTCAACAACCAGACAGATCTGCGATAAAAACACAAAACAGGCGATAAGGCGCATTAGCACCAGGAAATCTACACCTGCTCTGACCTGGTGTTAATTTGGATGGCAGCCAGCACTACAAAAGGCAGACCAGCCCAGGGCCACATCGGAAGTGCAACAGATGTCAAGGAGCCACCCATCATGTGGCCCGGACCCCCAGGCGGGTCATAACACCCACAACACCACCCCAGGACACCACCGAACACCCGGATGACCACAGAGGCAGCGCAGAAAAAGACAGCGGAACCCCAGGAAGCGTACCAGCCGCCCAGACCCAACCTCTGATAATATCATCGTCCACTACAGGCTGAAAGGGACAACCACCCCACGCATCCCGACCATCATCGCCCAACAGGCATACGGCACCAACACAGCAGACAACCAACATCCCACCCCACACCAAGCTGCGGGCTTGGCTGCACCTGTTGGCCCCTGGCACCCCCCAATCATAAACCACCAGAGTCTGAGGAGTCTCACTGCCAGTCACATCCAAGTCCATCGCACCTGTCCTGGACATCACCTTCACCCTGGTACCCCAGTACCCATGCTTCCAACACAATGCGCAGGTCATGCTGGAGACCAAGCAAGGATCATTCGCCATAGCAGAATTCACGCACGTGTTGGGGGCAATCCACAGCACATATGTCCCACCTGTGCCCCCTGGTGACACAGTACTCAAATGATTAAACAGAGGATCATTCAACATAAGAGTCGAATACACTGTAGAACCTTGACTGCCCCTCTTGTGACTCATCATCTTGAGAAGGATCATAACGCAACGGATATTGCCTGGCAAGTAATAGATGAGCCTACTTTACCCCATCGGGGTGGCAATATCAAAGCATTACTTAATAAAAGTGAATCCAAATGGATGACCATCTGTAATTCCGTTAACTCTGGATTAAACACAATCGATGAATGGAACAGTACTATTTTGCACTAAATCACTCCAGAAAGATGTACTAGCCAAATGTGTTTTAAATACACCTCCATCTCTATTTTGAGCCCTTTTGCTGGTTTTTGATGTATCCCTTCTTTCCACCTAAAATATGTCTCACTCGTATACGGTTCTTTAATTGAGGTTTTTGTCGGACTATTGGTTTGACATGCTGTATAAAGTTTTTCACTTTAATTTAAAAAAAAAAATCCATCTTCAACATCATTACTAATGGGTTTGTACAATTTGCAATGTTCTCTCTAATTTGGTTGTCTGCCATTTTTAAACCGTGTGGCCACGAAAAACCAATAATTGTGTGGTCATTAGCTGTTAATAATGCGAGCTTCACTTGAAATGTTTGTCCTTCCTTGTTGTTTATCCTCCCTCTGTCCCTTTCCCTCCCCTCCTCTTTCTATCTTCATTGTTCCATCCCTCAAGCGCACGCACACACCACGTTCTCGCTACGCTTTTTAATTCACTTCCTGGTTTTGCCCTGATTCGTACATTGAATGTTCTGGATTTTGACCGAGTGAGACACCCGCCTCCGACCTTCTATTCATTAGGTACGCTCTGTGAGTTTTACTACTTAACCACTTTTCGTCCGAACTTCCTCCGTGACAGTTGACCCCCCTCCTACCATGGTTTTTCCATTAGATACCTTCGAATCAGCGCACATTGTCCGCCTCATGGATTACGAGGTTTCATTCAATGATCTCCAGGTATTTAATTTTTATACTTACCCCCTCACGTCCTTAATTCACAATTCGCTCCCCGTCCCTTCACATTACTTCTCCCTTCCCTCCCATAGATCCTGATTGCATATTGAATTACTGAAGGACCGATCTCCCTAACTCTGTCGGTCAACCAATGAAGGTAAAGAAACTTTTTTGAATTGTCCTGCACCGCTTTCTTTCCTCTTTTCATTTAGAAGTCATTATATGACATCCCTAATTCAGGATTTATTCCGTTCCTCATTTTAATCTATTCCCCTCTGGGATTTTTCATTCTGTTCTTACACCTAACCTTACCATCCCCTCCCCCATCCTTACCCCTTGGTTTTTTTCCCCCTTGTACAGCACCGCTTGAATCATACAACCCGGTCCTGATGATGAACTGAAACAAACCGGATCAAAACGCCGTCGACCTGTCAGCTTAATTGATGGCACAACATTACTTTATGGTTCTATGAATAATTGAAAAATCATTTGTACTGTGTAAAAACTGAGATTAGAACCACGGTTTTTATTCACTTGCACTCCACTTCACGCCGTCCCCTGCTGATCTCACTTTGTCACTTGCGTCGCTAGTCCTGGTGTAATTCACACTCCAAAGCACCAAGTACAATGTCGGGTTGTTTATATGCTAATTAAATTGGTTTGCAGTGCTGATACAACTGTAACCTTAATTTGTTTAATTTCCGTTGTTTGTCTTTTTGTGTCATCTGTATTGAATACAAGACATTTTTTGACAAAATCATTTTAGTTTAAATGAAATTTTTTTGAGAGTCTCTCCTTCCTTGATTGTAATGCCTTCTGCATGCACCTTTAACTGTCTTTTTAAATGATACCGTTGGGACTGTTTGTTTTCCTTTACTTACTCACCTTAGTCTCAACTAGGTTTATGGGTTTTTGCTCCTGTTGTTTTTTTATAACCCTGGTGACACAGCACACAATCAACGCAACAGAAAGCACACATCCCACCCCAATGTGCAGGCAACAACAGAACAAAGTGGAACCTCCAACATTGTCACCTTCAAATACACAGCCAGTGTGCATGATTCCTCCATCCTCCGACATTCTATCAGCAACCGCCATTCCCAGGATGGCACAAAGGGAAATGCACAGCCCCTTGGCAAGTTCCAAATGAACACCCCACTCACTTCACTCCACAACCATGCAAATCATAACTCTGGCAATGCACACGTTACAAAATCACAACCAACATGCACAACAACATGCCCACCCACCAGACAACAGAACAACTCACAATTGTTACCTGGCCAAGCCGTGAACATGAGCGTCAATGTCATGGCACCTCAGCCACACAACAGCCGAATGTGGGGAGAGGTGGCAAACAGGCATGTGTGAAGGATGAAGTAGTACCTTGATTGGGAAAGGACACAATGCCAAGAGTGGCGGAGATGTGCTGGTCAGACGGCAGTATGCAGCACACACCCATATCCATGGCGACATACACCTCTGGTGTATAGAGTGTAGTGAACAGTGGACACAACCATGTCACCACAGCCAGCGGGGGACCTCAAGGAAATCTTGCCTGTTACGCCCCCCCTAAGCATGACCAGAGTGGAATGGCCCAGCATACGTCATGCCAGCGTAGGGATGTGAATAGGTAGTACGTAGCCCTGGGCGTGTTCCTCTTCCAGAAAGCCCAACGTCTCTGCCAGGGCAGTGCCTCTCACCCCGCCACGAGGCCAATGCTGTCCTCTAGAGTGGAGTTGCCTGTGAAGCTGTGCGCCTGCTGGACCACGAACCCATCTGGCCTGCCCCTGCGCAGCCAGGCCTCACTGATCGCCTGTCAACACTGGCATGTGTCAAGGAGGGCCCACCACATTCCGGCACAAGCTCCAGGCCTGAGTTCCGCGACCTTGGCAGCCTCCCCAGACTATCACGGCCTCCACAACATGGGCCCACTTGAGTCCTTTTTCGTTGGCGTACTCTACTGCCGCCTCTGACCTACTCCTCGGCCCAGTAGGTCCCATGTGTGAAACTGTGTCCTGAGTCATGAATGGCAGTGACCCCAAATCTGGGCCACCGGCAACAGCACCAGACTCCCTTCGATCAGTGAGGCATAGTTCCATATGGGCTTCTTGTGACACGTGGTGCCACTAACCCTGTTCAATGCCAGCCGGTGACATGTGGTGTCACTGAACCTGAACTACGCGGGATGGTGGGGCCATCCAACCTATGCCAGTGAAACTCAGTGAATGGGCCGTGCTGACCGCTGCCTCAGACCTACACCACGGTCAGGTAAGTCACACAATTTTTAACTGAACATCGGTCATTCAAAGAAGGCAGAATACATGTCATCGCACGCACGGAGAGGCATAAGAGGATGACGTGTTACAGTCCGGAGGGAACAAGATCATACGGAGGTTTTCGAACACTACCGACAACTGCCCTTGTGTCACTAACTCTGTGCCATGCCAGCCAACGACACGTGGCTGTGGGCCACTGCTGACCCTCCGCAACATACACCTCGGACATAGATGGTGACCCGCTCAGGTCGCGTGGCCCATCTGACTGCACCGCAAGTCACCGTCCCGTGGCTGGGTGCCTGTGCCGGCCGCTGTGCATTGGGGGCCACTAACTCTGTGCTAATCAGGTCCGGGACCCCTTCTTCTGAGATATTGGATGGCCCCTGAAGCGTTGGCCTTGGGGTCATCAACGCCATTTCTCTGTGGCCCTGCGTTGTACACAGCTTCCGGGCCCAAAAGCGTCCCACCAGGGCTCAGACACCAAATTGAGTCCTGACCGGCCCGGACGTGGCATCACCACAGGAGGCACATGCCACCACCACAAGGACCACCTCCAACAGCCATCTGCCAGAGTCGAAATGGTGGTCCTGACAGACTTGCAGAGTTGCTCAGACCTGTCGTGGATGCCATCATCAGCCTGATACCTTGCTCAGCACTCCAGATGCCAGTGACTCAGTGCACTGCAGGCCATTGTCTGTTACTGATTGAGTTATGAGCTGTGGAGAGGTTGCGCAGCTATGTCACCTCAGTGTGGGGTCCCTGAGACGTTGATGGTGAAGATGATGCAGGTATGACACACCCCACTGATTCTGCATCAGGTGTCTGTCTGAGGGACACAATCCGAGACTTTTTCTTCACAAGGGCGCTCTCATCTCTAGTGTCCCATCCCTAGTGCACTGCAACTCACAGACACTTCTGTTTGCATGTTGGCTGTCCTCCGGACTTTCTCCGACTTCCTCCATGTTGCTCAGCAGTTAACTCTTTTATTCATGTGTTTTCTATTTCCGTTGCACTGGTGTCTAATGTTCAAGTGGTTGCCAGCACCAGGCATTCCGTGCGGAATGACTTACACCCACCCCACACACATCCAGCACATGCGTCACTGTACATGTGGCCCTACCAATAAAGGGGCCGCTCGCATGTGCCCTTAGCCAGTTCAACATGGTATCTGTGTGTGTCCCTGTGGTCTTGTTGTATACATGAGGGCCCTGGGCCCGACGCCATTACATTGTGCTGTGTACATCGGATGCAGAGTGTCACCGCAGGCAGCGGGTTGGAGCTTGGACATGTAGCTTTGTCGTCCCTCACTCAATTCATAAGGGGAGTGGCCAGGGCCATTGTATGCAGAGCCAAAATGGGTGTGTGACTGGAATTTGAGTGTCCCTGCCCGTGGTTCTGTCCTGTGAATGTGCAACTGCATGTGTGTCTATGGCAGTGTGGGTCTCCTTAGTGGGGTGTTGGCGGCCCCTGAAGAGTGATGGACACCTACATATGTGTCCTGGTTCACCTTCCATGGGTTGGGACCCCACCCACACCTGTTGGGCCACCTCCTTTTGGCGTGCAGGAACATGGCATTGGGGTGCGATGTGTGGGTGGGTGAAGTGTTGTGAGCCAGCTGTGCTTACGGGTGCTTCCTTCTGTGTGGTCTGTTGCAGGCTGGGTGTTCTACTCTTAGTAGCTTGGCTGTCTGGGTCCAGGTGGTGGGTTGCGTGGGATATCTATGTGCTGTTGTAGGGCATCGGGTTCGACGGTGTGGTGGTCCTCTCCGGCATCACTGATGTGTTGTATTCGTGCTCTGCTGAAGGTGTTGTGTGCCCCTCTGCAATTTGAAAGAAAGGTGTGTTTTGACTATGCGCTGACATATATGTTGGTGCATTGTACAGGTTTGCATGCTGACTGTATGGCAATGTACATTGTGACTGTTTGGGGGTGCTGGATTCTTCTGCGGGACAGTGTACATTTGGTCTACATGACGGATGTGATGTCGTACACGTACATTTCCATTTCACAGTTTCCGGCTCCATCAGATGTAGTAGGCATGTTTGTGTGCATGTGCAGAGCCAATTGTGTCCTCCATTCTGCAGTGTCGGCTATGTGCGTTGTTCCTCGTTGTCGTCAATGTGGGTGTGCTGTTCGTGCTATGAGTGTATGCTGCAGTGTGTCAAGGGGATCGGGCACATGGACCTGGGTGATTGTGGGTGTGCAGTGTGCTACACCTCGTTCTGCCTGTATTCCATTATGCCCACTCCCCCTGTCCCCCCACTCTCTGTTGATGTTGTGTCAGGTCCTCTCGAGCTGTGTCCTTACTCCCTACTCCTTGCACCATCTCCACACTGATGACTGTGGCCTGGGCTTCCTTCAGCTCCTCTGGTGGCGTTGGAGTGCCACCTCCTGTCGCCGTTGCTGCCTTCCTGTTGGCAGCGGGTTTGTGCCTGGTTTAGGTAGTCACGTCATGCCAGTGCCTATTGGCCTCCTGGATTGGCCTCCTGGGCACTCTGACTGCAATCCAGGTGGTATGCTAGTGGGTTCGTTGCTGGTAGTGTTCTGTCACCTCCGTGGTGCTGGTCTAGTTTTCCTGTGGTCTGCACACAGTCTTCCTCTCCCTCTTCTCCTTGGCCTTCCCTAACCCCGTTGTTCCTTGCTGGTAGTCTGTGGGGGTTGTGGGGTTCGGGTTGGCCCCTGCGCTGTGTCAGGGTACATCCATGTAGCTACGCACTTTGGATTGTTTTTTGTGTATTTTTCCTGTGGTTTTTATAGAGCATAGTTCTGCCAGACGAGTGGGATTTGCAAGCCTGTGGCTGGTTTCGCTACTTTTTGTACCGCGGTTGGCCTCATCGTATTTTTTTTGCATTCGGGTATCGCATTTATGCTGCGTGGCGTTGATTTTGACACGGACATTTGGCACGTTATCTGGTGACTATTGCATGCTAACGCCTAGTTGTAAATCCCACGTTGTCACTGGGCTATTTTCCCGTAATGGGCTGTGATATTGAAAGTTGCGTTACGCTACTCTTGCGGTAGTTATCACACGTTCTTGTGAATATACCCCTTACTGTTTGATAATCCTTGCTAACTCTCTTAAGAGGGGTTGACTATTGTTTTGCCCAATGTAATTTTGTGTATATGTATAATTGTATCTGTGAGAAGTTGTCCTGGTATATGCTGTCCACTAGTTCTAGTGGGCACCCTGTACCAGTCCAAGCAACCCCTTATTGGTTATAGGTTAAAGACCTGGTTGGAGAGCAGCCTTCAGGCTAAGTCTTGAAGAAATGTAAAGCAGCTTGTTTTATCAGTCTATAATCTCTTGAATGGCTAAATGAAAGACAACCACACCAGGTATATAAATAAATTATATGTATTTATTTCTAAACACACCCTCCTAGTCTCTTTATGAGGCTAGAGGTCAAAACACATAAGTTACACTTCAAATATCACAGTAATATAGCACAAATACACGTCAGGCCCTAGTGGCGAGCCAAACCACATACTAAAATAGTGGTATAAGAACCACGACATAACTAGACACAAGGCCTAGAGCCTGTAGAATCACTGGGACCCCAAGGAACCACCCAAGGTAGTGACACAGGGGACCCACGGGGCCGTGTGCAGTGTGAGAACACAGCCGCGAGCTCACGTTAGCTTCTATGGAGAAAGTCGCGGTTAGATTTTTAAAGATTAGGAACACTTAGAAATGAGTCAGGACCAAACCCTTTGGGACTTAGGAAGCTCTAGGGCCAACACCCAGGGAAGCCGGGTGCATAGGTGTCAAATGGTGTCGGGTCGCGTCGTCGATTTCAATGGGAGCTGGCAAAGAAGTGCTGCTACCGGGAAGATGCGAAGTGTCCGAAGAGATCCAAGCCTGGATCGAAGTCGAGAAGAACTTGAAAGCAGAGGGGACATAGTCTGGGTCACTTGCTAGTAACCAGGAGGACAATAGGAGGATGCCCACTGATATTGGGTGATTTCAGGTGATGGAGGTGAAGCTTGACTCTTCAGCCACGAGGACCAGGAGGCATCAAGGACAACCAGGAGCTGGATTCGAGCTGTCCCACAAAGGATGTCGAGTGCTGCAGTGTTGGTGCCCGGATTGGACACAACAAGCCTTGGCAACAGCAAGCCACGCAGAAAGGAGAAAGATGCTTCAGTGCAGACCAGCAAGGTCTGAGGGACTCACCACCTGGTTGAGAGTCAAGTCACGTCTGGAGCAACCAGGGAAGCCCAAGAAAAATCAAAGTTACCCCCTCAGGGACCCACCAGTCGATGGACCAGGGATCACAAAGGGACCTTGAGAGGAAACACAAAATGGCGGCCCATGGGTCACTCAGGGTGACTAGGCTAACAATCTTTGGTGGATCTTCTGCTTTAGCTGGGGGCTACAAGTAACCCGAAGCACGACTCCAAGAAACATCGAGAAGTCAGTCAGTCAGTCAAAAATAGCTTTATTCGGTTAATAGTTAAAACCATCAAAGCATACACAAAATTTCATTTGCAAATAGTTACACTTAAAAATAATGTACAAAATAATTTCAGACAACACACAATTAACAATATTTCATAAAAACAAATTTAGACAAAAAGTTGGCGAATAATCATTAAAAAGTAAGACAACCCAGGAATTATAAAACTATTTTACAGTTTCAAAAAAGAAGATCAAAAAGCCCAGTCTCAAGCTATCAAGCAGACTAAAAAGTGGGGGAAGGATTCAAAAGGTTACATTCGATTTCTACTTCTAATAGCCCCAGTAAGATAGCTGGCTACTCCGAAACAGACCAATGGAGAACCTAGCATTTGCAGATAGACCAGTGCTGGCCTCACTTGCTCAAAATGGCAGTTCTTGAAAATAAGGCAAATAAATTTCTTACGTTGCAAAATATAGTATTTACAGAAAAAAACCATATGCAGCGTATTATCACAAGGACAAGGGCCCAAGGTGCCCTCTTTGAAGAAACCCTTCGGGTGAGCTAAAAGCCAAGGTAGCATGCCATGTTTAAACCTTGTCAACAAAAACAGATGAAATGGATTGTTTATATAAGTCAAGTATGGCTGAATCTCACTGCCCATACTTAACATGACAAATCTCCTGACAAATGGTTTGCACACTTCCTCGCCTTCCCTCAACAACCTTGCCCTACACATGAACTGGGACTTAAAAGCTTTTATCTCTAGTTTGGTCATCGCACTTGGTCTATCAAATAACTCTAAATAGCCAAGCGTCTCCAGATTAGATTTAATATATCGCAGCCAAGGAATACACATGGCTTTATCAAGGGCCAGACAGTCTTGAATAATGAGCTGATTTAGGCTTGGTGGATACTGCGCCCAAACTCTTAACCAACCCATTAATGGGGCAACAGAGATCTGATCCATTAAATACCCAGCCCCCAAGTCTTCATGAATATTAAAAATTGAGGTAGAAGCAGGTAATGACAGCAGTTTCCGGAAAAAGGCATTTTCAATTAATTGAATCTCTACCGACGTCGTATAACCCCAGACCTCACTGCCATACAGGGCCATAGGCACGCACTTGGCGTTATATATCTTCATAATCGCGGGCAAGGGTTTACAGCCCAACCGTTTTGCAAAGCCCAACAGGGCTCCTGTAGCCCTAGCGAGAATATTCTGTTTCTGGGCACGTTGCATGACCCATGATCTTCTATCATCAAAGGTGATCCCCAAATATGGAAAGGTCAGCACTTTAGTAAGCTCCTGCCCATTACAGTAAAATTTCGCCTTTTTTGCCCCCCCACATCCAATTGTCATCGAGTGTGATTTTTTAAAATTTATTATTAAATCCAAGGAAACCATAAAATCATTAAATCCATTTAAAAGGGCTTGAAGGCCTCTCGCGGTTCTTGCCAGCAAGACCGTGTCATCCGCATACAATAATGCGGGGATCAACTTTGTACCTGCTCTTGGTATATCTTTACAGAGTGAGGACAAGACGTCCCCCAGGTTATTTATATAGAGCGAGAAAAGCAAGGGCGCAAGAATACACCCTTGTCTTACCCCTCGCTTCACCTGCCAGGCTTCAGATAGATTCCCGTCCTTATTATAACGGACAGCAGCAGTAGTATCCTCATGCATGAGTGCCAGAAAGGCAATCAGCACGGGGTCAAGTCCCTTCACTGCCAGGGAAGCCCATAGCTTTTGACGATTTACAAGGTCAAAAGCAGTAGACAGGTCCATAAACGCTAAATGTAAGATCCCCTGCTTCGCTACCGTATACTTCCCAATTATAAGGTGCAGATTGAGGCATTGGCCCACAGTACTCCTTCCCTTTCTGAACCCATATTGAAGATCCGAGACAATGGAGTTGTCCCCCAGCCAAGTTGTTAGTCTCGCAAGGACAACTTTGCCCATTATCTTCATAGCGGAATCTAAAAGAGAAATAGGCCGATAGCATGCCGGATCTTCTCTTGAGCCTTTTTTAAATATTGGTACTATCACAGCCTTGCCCCAGGAACGGGGAGCACCCACCTTCGCTACAGCATTAAAAACTAAAGTTAAAAGCTTCGCCCAATACTTTGAATCTGCCTTATACAAGTCTGCGGGAACACCATCGGGACCAGGTGCTTTGCCCTTTGCCATAAACTCGATGGCGTCCCGGACTTCAGCCTCATTAAAATTAATTTTCGATGCCTGATTAATATCCCCAAAATTTACTGGATTTTGGTCTGGAATTTCAGAGTAAAGCCCACTAAAATGAGCCACCCATTTATCTGGGGGAATAAGGCAGTCATTAGTTGTGTACTATTAATTACTTTCCAGAATTGGGAACTACTTTTTAACACACTAGCGTCTGACAATTCCTCCCACGCCATATTTTTTTAAGGAGTTTTCCTTGCCTTTAATGTTTTTTTATAGGATCTTCTTGCCTCCGCAATCCTGCTGGTATCTTTCCCACTATCTTTTAAAGCCAGTAATAGAGCGGAGTGTGCACTACAACATGCCTGATCAAACCAGTTTTTAAACTTCTTAGGTCTTGGTTTCCCATCGAGGGTTAAACTATCCACTATCTGATTAGTTATTCTCTCGAAGGCACCAAGAATATCCACTGGTTTAGATTCTATTGCTACGCAGATATTAAAGTCCTCCAAATTGCTATGATACAATTTGTCAAAAAAGTCAATCGGGGTAATGACATCCCATCTCAGACGTTTTCCCTGTTTAATAGGGACTAAGTTTAAATTAGAAATGGCAGCCAAATAATTTGGCCTAATCACGGCGTTAATATTTATTTCCATAGATAGAGGATTATGATCGCTTAGGGCATTTGGAGTAACACGAAAAAGACCTATCCGATCCTTCAAAAGACAGGAGATTAGTATATGGTCGATAATACTATTATGGCCCTGACCAGTAAATGTGGGAACAGGAAATAACGAATCCTACGTTGGAGCAAATAAATGAAAGGCAGATACAATACTATCTAGAAACATCCCACCCTTTGAATGATCAAAGTGGGCTTCCTCCTGAGGGCAATAAACATGGTTAAAATTTCCAAAACAATTGAGTTGACATACATGAATATTAAAATCGCCAAACAATAACAAGAGATAAGGTGTAGCGTTATTTGCATCAAAATCATCCAAAAAGGTGGATAATGCCTTTAAATGCTCCAATTCATCCAACCTCGTGAATGAGTTATAAAAATTCACAACCAATATTGTCGGAAGATTATCACCTGCTAATTTAACCGCCAATATATTAGGTGAGCTAGTCACTACGAGTTCTGTGCTATACAATAGCTTTAGACTAAATAATAGCAAAAGACCGCCCCGAGGTCTCCCCGAGGAGGAAGACACAGCATATTTATTAAATGACTGATACCCATCGAGATAAAAAGGGTCTTTAGCCTCCCACGTCTCTTGCAAGGCAATTATGAGAAAAGTAGAGAGAAAAGACTTCCAGCATATATCACCTCTTTTCGATCTCAGCCCAGCTATGTTCCATGACAAAGTCATGACCTTATTTGCTGGTGAGTTAGCCCCCTCCAACCCCTTATCTTGTACCACAATATTTCCTGTAAGTAATGGTTGGGGGAAGGGTTCCACTATCTCATCATTTACGAGGGCCCTAACAGTCACATAACTAGATACACCAGCGGGAACCATATCACTCTGGTCTACTTGGGTAGTCTTAGTTGTTATCTGATTAATGCCATTACCCTGAATTATCTTTCGAGTTACGGGACTATCACCTGAGCCATAGAGATCGATATTATAATTAACAGGCGTTACAGTTCCCTCTTCTTCAGTAAACGACCAACTGGGTTCAATATCAGGAACCTGGATATAAGTTACACTAAGTCAGTCATTAGTATCCAGAGAACTGAGGGCCTCATATCTATTACTGAGGGCCAATGGCCTAATCGCAGGGACAAGGTGAGACTAAAACCACTAAAACCACTATTTCCAGTCCATCTCTGTGTGTGAGGTGGATAAAAGAACCCCAGCGGGAGGATATTTACATAGTCCTGATGTAGTCTGGACGTCCCTGCCTGGCTAAAAATATTAGCTACCAGTTGGGGGGGGGGGGAGCTAAAACTCACAACAACACAGTCACCCTTAAGTGTCTTATTTGACTTCCCAACCCAGGGAACCCTTCTAACCATCTTAAAGCACTCAAAAAGGTGACTCCCCAAAACTGTCTTTCCAGCTAAAAAATGTAGGGCTTTGTTCCTCAAAGAGGACCAATTCTCTTCCTTTCCATCAGTGGGTGCCGGTACATTTGCCAAGATGACAGTATATGGACAGGCCTCTGGTGGCAAATGCAGAGGGCATTCTCTAAATACCTGTGTAGGGGGCGAACTTACTCTCCTTGTCATATCCCCGGATCTCAAATTAACACCACCAGAGGGTCCTGCAATTACTGGGGGTGGATTAATGGGGCCTACAGCAGTGGTTATCATGGATTCAGCTAGGTCGGAAACTCTGGAAATTACTCCACTTAAGATGGGCCTCTCCAGTAAATTGCGGTTTGATGATAATGTTTCCTGGCCAGCTATATGTCGCTCAATCAAAGTGAGTCTATCATCAATTTTATTAAGTCTATTCAAAACTGGCAGCAGAGAAGCTTTCAGTTGCTCATCCATAAGCTTTAGTAATTCAGTCAAATTAAATCCAGTAGAACTTACAGACCCCTGAACAATATTAGCATCTAACCCATGGATCTTATCACCCAGGACCTGGGGGGCCAAAATACATTCCTGGGGGACTAACCCATTAACAGGTTTTAAATTCCTAGGTTGTTTTGCTTTTTGACGACTTCCATTAGGGCCTTTAATCGCTTTTCTTTTACCCTTATTTGTCTTAATAATAGTGGCAAGAGAGGCTCGTGATTGCCCAGAGCGTGTAGCTGGAGGTGAAAGAAGGGGACTACAAGTGTTTTCGGATGCCAGTGAAACAACAACACTGGCTTCTGACGCATACTCTACAGGAGATGGGCGGCTAGCCTGCCTCACGTCAGTGCCAGTAATAAGTACACCTGATTGGGTATCAAAATTAGGCAGTAATAGTGGTTTCAAAGAAAGTCTCCTCTCTACAATTTCAATTTCTCTGGCAACAACAGTTTCGGCTTTCTTCAAAAAAGCATCCAAGGTCCCTGAGCCCCCTTTTGCCGAACACTTGGTATTACTTTTAGCCATAACAAATACAAATTGATACAAATATAAATACAAGCGTGGCAAACCGAAATTTAAAAGGAAGCAACTACTTTGAGCACTACTGCACACAAAGCGCTAGGTAAATATTACCAAAAACCTTAGTAGCTATGCCAGCGTAACAAGGATCCCACTAACCAACAACATAGTGAACATACTATACAATAACTGAGCAGTGGCACCGAACACCGGAAAAGTCACCCATAAACTGTTAGGGAGGTGGCCCAGCCCAGCCTCAGCCAGCCCCGGACGGCCACAGATGGCCCGCCCTTTGCCCGGGCTTAGCCCGCGCGCGGTCCCGCGACGCGGGGGGCGGTGTTACTTTTAAAGCGCCTTCGGGCGCGAAATTCTGTTGTCCGCCTCCGGATGTTGCTGCAAGGGAGCCTGGGCACCGTAGTCCAGCAGAGCCTCCACACAGCGGTCGCCGCCAGTCCCACAGCGACAGCGGGAGGGAAAGAACAGCAAACGAGGACTCGCCAGCCGCCTGAAAAGCGCCACAGGTAGGGAGAGCACCACCAGCTGAATAATGCAGATTAACGAGCAGGGAGACAAAATGGCGGCCCATGGGTCACTCAGGGTGACTAGGCTGACAATCTTTGGTGGATCTTCTGCTTGAGCTGGGGGCTACAAGTAACCCGAAGCACGACTCCAAGAAACGTCGAGAAGTCAATGCACTTGCAAAAGTGCACGGTCACCAGGAGTTCTGGTTTCACGCTACTCACGAGACCTGCGGGTCTGAGCTTTGCTGGGGACTCGGGTGAGCCTCTGAGATGTCTGGAAATCCTCTTCCTGCACTGCAAATACTTCAGAGTCCGGCAGGAGCTTCGGAGATGCAGACCAGCAAAATGCTTTGTTGGTGCCTGCCACACAGGTGAGTCACTCCTTGAGTCCAAGGGAGATTTCTTCAGTCCTCTAGTCTTTAATAGAGCGTCGAAGTTCCAGGATTCAGCTTCAGAGTTTCATCCAGGGATATCTAAAGTTCTGGTTACAGAGGTTCCTTACTTATACCTAAAGGAAGGGGTTGGACTAACTCTGGGGACCCACCTGTGGGAGGGTTTGGAAAGAGGGGTGGCTACACCCATTTCCTTTGTCCAGTTTCATGCTGGAGCAGGGGCTGGAAGCCCCTGGACCGGTTTGAGCTGGACTATGCACAGGGACACCAAAATGTGCCCCTAGTGCAGGACTTCAAAGCACTCAGAGAGTGCTCCCATCTAGCCCCAATACACATAAGCCTGTCTGGGAGGTGGTTACACCTCCCTGTGACAGGAAACCTATTGTCCAGGCCTCCCCTGCCAGAGTTTCGGTCAGCAGCAGGAGGCCAGACCCGTGTCTGGGGCTGCAGCATCCATTTTGTGATGCCAGGGCTCTATTAGATTTCTACCGGGTATACCAGTACTGCCATGTCTCTCCCTCTAGAAGGGTGGTATCATATCCTCACATCAAGAACTGATGTGGGTGTATGATTCCAAGGTGTTTGACACCAAACACAACATGTTTCCGTGCAGCCAGTCCAAAATTACCATTAACCGTTTTAGATAAAATGCACTTAAGAGTATATGGTCAGGCTGCACCACAGACAACTCCGGAGAAGATATTCAGAAGGATGCAGAGGGGCTCAACTCATGCCTGGGCACCCTCTCACATATAACCAAGCACCCTGCATTCAGGATTGATAAGGCCTGCTATAGGGGTGACTGATAGGTTACTATGTGCAGTGATAGCTGAGGTAGAGTGAACCTATACCTCAGTAAGGGGTGCATGCGCCACCTTACCCAGGCTGCAGTAGCAGACCTGTGGTGTCATTTTGGGTGGCATAATACATGCTTAAGCCCCTGGTAGGCCTCTGGGGTACCTATGCACTGGGTACATAGTATACCATATACTAGGGACTCACAAGGGTACCTCAGGATCCAATATGTGGTGTCCCTAAAGTACATGCAATCAATTTAGAGAGGAAGTAGCTAGGCTGGAGCCCTGAATAGCAGGGTCCCAGCCAGACTAAAGTCGCAAACAGTGAAATACCAGCAAAAGTGGGGGTAAACATGTGAAGCAGATCCTACTCTCCTACAGTATCTCTGAGGGGTGCCTTGCAAGAAAACTTCTGCAGGATTCAGTAGACCTATGTTGCTTAAAGTGACAACTCAAGAGATATTTGGCTACAGACCTGTTTGGTTCTTGGAAAATGTATGTCAGATGTCATAGGTATGAAATGTTTGTTATGAGTAGTTAAGACATTATGCCTGAACAGGGCTTTAGGGCTGGACTGTCATTACACTGTGTTAAAGGCTGTAGATAGGTATTTTGTTATAAGTAGTATGCAAGTGTTTTGGGGATGCTTACCCCCTTTGACAAATGCTTTGGGTTTAAGATTTGCAATGTGATAATCCTTGGTAAGCCTTTTTTAAAGGGGTTGAATATTAGTTTTCCATTTGTAGTTTTATGTGTATATGTAATTATATGATTGTGTGCTTGATGGTTGCAAGCGTATCTGCAATACAGGAGGCATCAATTGGTTATGCCAAAAACCAAAGGTTGAAGGTTATAGGCTTGATTCATTTGTTGGGAAAAGTTGTCAGATGCAATAGGTCTGATCTTTTAGTATGAAATGTTACAACAAATATAGTAGGCTTGACTTACTTTTGTGAAATACACTTGTTGGAGCTAATAGGTATGTAGGGGTGGATTATTATTATACTATAATGAAGACTTTAAACTGGCATCTTGTTACACGGCATCTCACAGATTAACTTGGAGAGAAGGATTTTGGTCTTGGTTAACCGCTTGGGCAAACCTTTGAAACAGAAGATCTGAACTGTTCTAATCCTTGTTAGGTACAGTAAATCAAGAGTCTCCCGTTTATATAATATGTATCCCACGGTCGTGGAGAATACACATCAGTTGTTAAAATACCCCTCACACACCAAAAGGGCCCTTGGTGTCATGCTTCATCATAGGGGTCTTCCCGCCCCTCTACGGGACGGGGCGTGCTACAACCTACGTATGCGTGGGAGCACTGTTCTTAGTGAGACTACTATGTGTAGTGCAGGGGTGTGCAAGGAAGGGTCAGGAGTGGATGGAGAGTGATTTAAAAAATACCTGGCTCTCTGGTCTAGGAAAATGTATTCTGCCGTCTAAGCTGGTATTAGTAAAAAGGTGGGGGGGGAGGAGGGTGTATGCCTCAATGAGCCAGGCCTCCTACTGGTGTCGACATGTTTCGAAGCTTCCCCATGCTTCTTTGTCAGGACCTTAAGGATCCCTTCCTACGACGCACTGTGATGTGTTAAAAATCAAAATAGTGAGTGAAAAAAATCAGAATGGAAGTAAATAGCCTCCAAAAGTTGGTAATGCCCCAATGGGTCTTAGATACTCCTATTAACCTAAAAGGAAAAAAGGTATAAAAGAGAGATACACAAGACATTTAATCACGTTGGTAGAAGTTCATTTCGTCGTGTTAGAACAGTGATCTGAAAAAGGAGGTGAACGATGGTCGTCTCTTAACGCTATCCATAACGTTATCACGTGATCTGTGATGAAAATACTGTATGACACACTACATAAAGACATAACACAACAGAAAACACACACTCTACTCAGAAAGGAACAAAGTTCCTGCAAGGCAGATATATCAGCGGTTTTTTACATGCCAAGCCCAACAAAGCAATAGTAAAACGTACTTGCTGCAAAAAGAACAGTATCCTCATGAGCTCAAATACCGAGTGGTAGGAGTGCCAAATAGGCTGCGTGAATGAAGGGAGAGAGGAGACTGTAGTCCAATCATCAATAATAGAAATAAACTACCAGGATATATCCTCGACCTGCCGGCTATGCCGTACTTACGTCTCCAAGGATCAGTGTCCTGCCCAAATAACCACCCCGGTCGGCTCCGTCGATGGAGCTAGACTGGAGGTATCGGAGTTTAAGTACATGCACCAATCAGGGATTACGCGCCAGTGAGCCACGCCTGATAGGCCAATGGAAAGAGACCCGCTGGCACTGCTTACCGGGACCCGCAGGCACTGCTTAACGGGACCCGGAACCGGAAGGTAGAGCGGTCGGGTCACCGTGATTGAATGGCGAAGGACCCCCAGAAAAAAAGGTGTCTATGTTAGATGCCTGTATTGAAATTTGAGAAAGTTAAAAACGAAAGACTGCTAGCTGATATGTCCGAACCTGCGTGACAGACAAGTTTGCTAAAGGGTAGGCACAGTCACCTGGATTGAGGGGGGGTATGATCAAAATCAGCTAGGAAAGGACTCCTCAACCTGATAAAATACAAATACACCGGCAGGGCAATGTCTCTAAGTACATGATGAAAACCAGCTGGTAAACGGCTTAACCACCAAGAATACATACACACCAGATAGTCAATGCCTTCACGTATGAAAAGCCACTAAAGTGGGGGTCCTCCGCTGGGGTCTAGGTAGGGTATTCCTAGGTGCATGAAAGAGTAAGAAGGAAAATTAACCACACAATTGTAATGGGGTGTTGCTACACTGGTTCAGGACAGGTCCTCAGGGGCATATAAAGTAGAAGGGATCCCCTCACTAGGTTAGGGGGGAAAAAAAGGGGAACCCATGGCAAAAAGACAGATGGCTGAACAATACTCAGTCAGGTATTATGTTATCAAACATGGAACTGATTCCATGGTATATCCTCGTTTAATCCATGGATATGAGTCTTTAGACGGAAAACCCATCGTTGTTCTTTTTCGAGGAGGCCATGTTCGTTACCCAATTGTTCTATCACTGTCCATTGTAAATCGTCTATGCCATGTCTATTGGAGATATAGTGATTAGACATTTTGGTAGTGCTCCTACCGCATCTGACATTGCTGCGATGTTCGCCAATACGTACCTTGATTGGTCTGGATGTCATCCCCACATACTCAAGGCCGCAAGGACAGGTGATTAAATAGACAACATTTTTGCTATTACAGTTGGTGAAACTCCTCTGGTCCCACTCATCGCCATTCCGGAATGTAATGTGTTTACTTTTTTTCGTCAGATGACAGGTGCTACAGTTACCACAGGGGTGATGCCCCTGTACTGGGGGTAGTAAACCAACGGGTCTGGGTCGGGACGTGTTCTTGGGTCTCGTATGAACAAGCATGTCTCTCAGGTTACGACCCCTCTTGTGAGCAAACATAGGTTTAGTTATGTTCAGGCCACAGCAATTAAGAAGACGCCAGTGTTTATTCACTATCTTAGTGATCTGGTTAGAATGTGTATTGTAAGTGGTTACACAAATAGGTCTCTCATCGATCTGTTTAACCACTTTATCTTCCAAAAGGGCCTCTCTGTTATTATTCCTCGCTCTCTTCAGGGCCTTATCAAGCACTTTCTCAGGGTAATTCCGTTTGATCAGTTTAGTACGTAGTTCAGATGCTTGTTGTTTAAAATCACTTAATTCAGTGCAGTTTCTTCGGAGACGGAGGAACTGACCGTACGGTAAGTTTTCCCTCAGGTGACGGGGGTGGAAACTGTCAAACAAAAGTAAACAATTCTTTGCTGTTGCCTTAAAGTGTGTGGTGGTTTTGAGTTTCCCCTGTTCAGGGAAGATATTAAGGTCCAAGAATACCAGGTTTTGTGCTGACACACTATGTGTAAATTTCAGAAATGCGTTCTGTTGATTGAGCCACAGCATGAATGCCTCAGTTGAATCGATGTCGCCTTCCCATACGACCAGGACATCGTCAATATACCTTTTCCAAACTTTGATGTGGGCAAGGTATGGGTTCATCGTATGTAGGATCCTGTTAGTTTCCAGATGGTGTACATACAAACCTGCTAGACTAGGAGCGAAGGTACTCCCCATGCTGGTACCGTGACGTTGCTCATATATATCTTCAGCATACATGAAGAAATTACGGGTGAGTGCCAGTGAAACACATTCCATCACTAGATTACGAGGTGTCTGGTATTCCCAGGGGGTAGAGAACAATACCTCCTCAATGATTAACAATGTTTCGTCGTGTGGGAAGCTGGTATAAAGGCTCTCCACATCTAGTCCTATGAGCAGGTTTTTAGTGGGGTCAAAATCAATACCCTGCAGAATTTGCAGGACGTTCTTGGTATCACGCAAGTAAGTGCTAGTACTTTGAACCAATGGTCGAAGGAACGCATCCACGAACCTAGACAGAGGTTCCAAAATAGAGTTCACACCAGAGACAATGGGTCTGCCTGGGGGGGAAGCCAAGTTCTTGTGGATTTTTGGTATGGTGTAGAAATAGGGGATCCTGGGACTGGTATTAACCAGAAATTCAGCCTCCTTCTTGGAGATCCAGTCGTTTGCTAAGGCTTCCTCTACCATTGTAACAATACTGACCCTGATCGACTCAGTAGGATCTACCTGTAGGATGCCATAGTTTCTGCGATCATCCAGAAGTTTTCTACATTCAATGTCATAGTTTACAGTGGTTTGCAAAACAATGGCTCCCCCCTTATCTGCAGGTTTGATGGTAATGTCCTGGTTCATAGATAATTCGTGTATAGCCTCCTTTTCCTCCCTTGATGTATTGTGAAAGGGGTTACCAATTACTGTCGGGATACCTTGTATTTCCCCCATCACGGCTTTTTCAAATGCAAGGATCTCCACCGGTAGTGTGGAATTGGGGGGTACAAAAGTGGATTTGTTGCGGAGGCCTGTATCCTGTCTCATCATCTCGGTGGTAGATGGGTTGTTGTTAAAAAACACTTTCAATTTCAATTTTCGGATGAACTCAGTGATCTCAGTGAGGATCTTAAATTCATCCAACCGATTGGTGGGTACAAAGCCCAGTCCTCTCTCAAGGACCCTGCTTTGTGTCGGTGTGAGGACCACATCGGTGAGATTGACCACCAGGTTTACTTCCGGCTCGTTGATGGTTGGGGAGGTATGTTGTTGGTCATACTCCTGGTTGACATTCGAGGGGTCTCGGTCTCTGGTGCAGACCAATGGACGTTGTACCCTCCTCTGTTTCGGGCCCTCCGTGGGCCCTGGCGTGCCCCTAAAAAAGGTTGTGGGGTGTAGTTGTATTCATATTCTTGAGGGGGAGGTATCCACTGTGGAAAGGGTCCCATCATGGGTGGACCATAAGCATATGGGGGATACATAGGGGGTCCTTGATAGCCATCCCATCTCCCACCCCTCTGGTACGAAGGGCGCTGGTTGTAATTACCTCTACCGCTATAGAAACGTTTGCCACTGCCCCTGCTGGAATTCGAATTATCTGAACCAGTGTCAGAGGAGTCTCCATCATCACTCTGGTCTTGATTCTTAGGAACATAGTCATCTCGTGTATAAGGGTACACTCGTTCATGACTGAACCGTGTAGTGTCCTTCTTGAGTTTGTTATATTTACTTTGTTTTAATGTCATTTCAAACTCGGTCATTTCCCGATTGAGTTCCTCCAAACGTTTCTTGAGGACACTGGGGGATATGTGGGCCTTCAAACGGACTTCTAGATTAACAATCTCAACTTTAAGTTCTTGTGTAAGCCTGGTGGCTGTTTTTATAATCAGGACCAGCCAGTCCCGAGTGCAATGCCACGAGATCAGTGACCAGTCGCGTTTGAAAGTCTTATCTTGTTGAAAGATAAAGGGTTCATTACGGACGATCAAACCTTGGGGGGCTGCATTTGCCCGTAGGTATTCGGTCATCAATAGACCATGTAGAGCAGTTCTGATCTGATTTCTCCTCAGATTAGCTAGCTCATCCCAGTCAGCATTATTGGGACCTGGATCGGTATTGCTTAATCCTTCAAAGGGGTTAATAGCCGCCAGGATCCTTTCCACTTCATCGTCTGCGAAGGTCAATCCCATGTTGTCCGCCATCTTGATATTACGGAGATGTATGTGTAGTAATACTAAATAGAGAGGGTGTGTCAGTCTAGAAATGTCATGTATCTAATGTTAGTGATATAGTAGTCTATAAAAAACGTATGTGTAACAGAGGTAGATAGCCTCTGGTCTCAAATAAGGAAAGGAAGCAGTGCTATCATTTACAGCACCGGTGCCAGAACGCCTAGAATTAGGAGAAACAAAACTCCCACAGCTGTTCGCTGTCTATCATAGAGAGAAAAACAAAGAGGGGAGTAGAGAGGTACCTCCAGTCTAGCTCCATCGACGGAGCCGACCGGGGTGGTTATTTGGGCAGGACACTGATCCTTGGAGGCGTAAGTACGGCATAGCCGGCAGGTCGAGGATATATCCTGGTAGTTTATTTCTATTATTGATGATTGGACTACAGTCTCCTCTCTCCCTTCATTCACGCAGCCTATTTGGCACTCCTACCACTCGGTATTTGAGCTCATGAGGATACTGTTCTTTTTGCAGCAAGTACGTTTTACTATTGCTTTGTTGGGCTTGGCATGTAAAAAACCGCTGATATATCTGCCTTGCAGGAACTTTGTTCCTTTCTGAGTAGAGTGTGTGTTTTCTGTTGTGTTATGTCTTTATGTAGTGTGTCATACAGTATTTTCATCACAGATCACGTGATAACGTTATGGATAGCGTTAAGAGACGACCATCGTTCACCTCCTTTTTCAGATCACTGTTCTAACACGACGGAATGAACTTCTACCAACGTGATTAAATGTCTTGTGTATCTCTCTTTTATACCTTTTTTCCTTTTAGGTTAATAGGAGTATCTAAGACCCATTGGGGCATTACCAACTTTTGGAGGCTATTTACTTCCATTCTGATTTTTTTCACTCACTATTTTGATTTTTAACACATCACAGTGCGTCGTAGGAAGGGATCCTTAAGGTCCTGACGAAGAAGCATGGGGAAGCTTCGAAACATGTCGACACCAGTAGGAGGCCTAGCTCATTGAGGCATACACCCTCCTCCCCCCCACCTTTTTACTAATACCAGCTTAGACGGCAGAATAACTTTTCCTAGACCAGAGAGCCAGGTATTTTTTAAATCACTCTCCATCCACTCCTGACCCTTCCTTGCACACCCCTGCACTACACATAGTAGTCTCACTAAGAACAGTGCTCCCACGCATACGTAGGTTGTAGCACGCCCCGTCCCGTAGAGGGGCGGGAAGACCCCTATGATGAAGCATGACACCAAGGGCCCTTTTGGTGTGTGAGGGGTATTTTAACAACTGATGTGTATTCTCCACGACCGTGGGATACATATTGTATAAACGGGAGACTCTTGATTTACTGTACCTGTGGGTGGATCCTTTTGTTTATGTACGCTTTACTGGGAGGAAGTATCCACCTCCACCACTCATTGAGTGGTACCTCTCTACTCCCCTCTTTGTTTTTCTCTCTAATCCTTGTTAGACCTTCTCAAGAGGGGCTGCTTGTTTTGTCAACTGTAATTTTATACATATGAGTAATTTTCCTGAGAGTCTACCTGATGGCACCCTTGTGAGAAAGCTTATGCCTGATATGCTAGGCTTTGGTTGGTAATGGTGACAACCCAATGATCAATGTTGGAGGCCTGCTGTTTGTTTGGGAAACTACATAAAATACCGTAGGGCTGGTCTGTCTAGTATGAGCAGTCATGAGGGTGACAATAGGACAGACTTATTTATTGTGTAAAGTTTATGTTAAATTGGAAAGGCCTGTAATAGTAGACTGTCAGTAGACTTAGTTAAAGACTACAGACTGGTATTAACATTGAAATTTAGAGATTACGATAATAGCCTAGTCCTTGGTTGTTGGTCACTCCCTGTCACAAACCCTGTAATAGATTTGCTCCTATGCCATTTTAACGAGTTGTATTTTGTTTTGCCAGCCATCATTTTGCACATATTTTTAACTGTATGACTGTAGACTTGATGGTTACCTCATAGGAAAGGCTATGCTTAATATGAATATGGTAGATCTGGGTTTTTATAGTGACAAGCCAATTATAATAGCTGTATGCTTGTCAGTGAAAATCCTTGTAGGCCACTCTTAGGAAGAGTTGTATATTGTTTTGACAACTGTAATCCTGCATATATTTCTAATTGTTTTACTTTCTACCTGCAGGAAAATTTACATTCAATATAGTAGCCCTGAGCTGTTTATGGTGATGAACCAATGATAATGAGTTTAGGCTTGGTTGGCCTTTAGGGGTTGATTGATATTACATTGCATTAATGCCTATAAACAGGTATTTTGTTTTATGGAAATCACAGATTACTGTAATAAATAAGGATGTTGGTGTACGTTTGGTTGCTTCCTTTGACAAACCCTCGGAATAGGTGATTTACATTGTGAACATTCTTGTTAGACCCGAGTAGGCATGGTTGTCTGCCAGGCCCTTGTAATAAAAAAAGTAAAAACCTCTACATACCTCAACATACACTCCTAGAGTATCTTTGAGGTCAGCCCTTTTCGGTTTGTTTTGATTCAACATCCATATGCTTGTTGAGTTTGTGTGGCTGTTTTATGGTGGATGAGGAAGTGGGTGAAAGAAAGAATGAATTTGTAGAGTGGATGAATGAAAGTATGAGTGCATGGATGAGCGACAAAGTGCATGTTCGACCTACAGTATGCCAGGTCCAGTATTTTATCATGGTTTGCCCCCCACATATGCCTCGGTAACCCTCCTTAAATGTGAAGAACTACCTTCAATATGCCAGCATTTTTGCTAAAGATACCCATTCCACTTAGAATTACCTACACTCTGCCAGTGCTTGTATTTTGATATATGTGCTTTCCCTTATAACAAGAATTACTTCCAATACGCCAAATCCACAATGTTGCATGGGGTGCCCCGTAAACCAAAGATCACCATTAGTGTGCCAAGACCTGCAATAGACTTACAAGCCTGACATACCCTCACACATACACTCTCACTCACTCCTCACTCCCAATTTCTAACTCAGTCACACTGTTACTCACATTCCCTCACTTACTTTCACTTCTTGTCAATCATACTCACTCACTCTTGCTAACCCTCACTCTTTCTAACTCACACTCTTACTCCTCTATTCACACTTGTTCACTCATAATCACAGACTTATTTTCACTCATACTCACAGCCTTCACTCTTACTCACTCATTCTCACTCATACATACTTATTCTCATACTTCCACTCAATGACTCTCACTCACTCATAATACCAAACTCACTCTCCCTCATTCTCACTCATACTTACTCCACTTATTCACTCCCTCACACTGTCGCTCACTCCCATTTTTTAAAACTCACTCTCACTCATAGACCAATCTAAGGGTTTAAGGGATAGTTTGACCATAACTGCACAAAGGCACAAAGGGGCTTGATTAAGCAGCTGCATGCCTACCCAAGGTATGTGGTAGCAACCCAAAACAGTAGAATATTCTACAAATTGGCCATTAAAGCCAGAAAGAAAGATCTTCCATAGACAGCTTGGGCAAGTCTCCTTCTCTCCAAGTATCTTCTAATCAAAATTCACTCCATGTATCTTGTTTCTATATTTCCTTACACTTCTTTCTGTTTCACCCCATCCCATCGCGTGTCTGACCATGTACCCCCCCAATTTCCCCCTCTCGCCCGCTGATCCTGCACTCCCCAGACATGGCCCCAACTCATGGAACATCTTATACCCGTCTAATCTTTCTAAAAATGCCAAGAAGAATTTAAAACATAAACTACTGATTCCTCCGGGCTAAAAGCCGAGGATATACCATACATGCACCACCCCCAACATGGCCTCCCTGTACACTTCCCAGCACACACACAGTCCGTAGCCCAGTCAGCATGCATTAGCTTGTCGGTCTCTATCACGCGACATTCACTCAGACACAGTGCATCCCAGTTATATTCCATCGGTTCGAAGAGTTAGGATCGTTATTTACAGCATAGCAACAAGTAAATCGCAGAGCTGGTGTTGCGTGAGTACGCCCAGCTCCCAGTATGGACCGTAGGCAACCTCTAATAGACACATACTTTGTACCCATTCACCTTTTTGCATCAGCGCTGCCACTTACAGAAACAATGCATGGTTCATGTATTGAAGCATGTCTCTAAACAATGGCACAATGTACAATTGGTATGTTGTTTGCCTTTGAAGCAATTGCTAACTATGTACTGTAATATACTGAAAATTCCAATAAAAATGATTTGACAAAAAAAAAGTTTAAAAAAGTTTTTTAAAAAAAATACTGATTCGTCACCCTGAAACTTTAATAGTTGATACCTACCACAGCCTATCCTCTCCAATGAAACCAAACTTTTTTTGCTTCTCAAACGTCCATCTAAATGGAAAAACATTTTCTGTCTCCACCTTACAATGTTGACATTAGTCAAAATTCCATATGGATTCAAAATGTCAACATCGCCATCCCCTGCCTTTCTCGGTGAAATTTACATTTCCATATTCAAAACTAGTAACATTCTTATTCAAGCATCCAAATACCACCTCAACATTATCATCAACCATTTCAGTTTCTTGTCATTCCAACTCTCACAACTAGCTCTTAACCCTTCATTACCCCAATTGCCTGATGCCCAACATCTTGCCACCCTGGTTCAGACCCGTCCTTACCTCTCTCACCATCTCTGACGCAGCCCCAACCCTCATTGATCCTCCCTTGCCCACACCCCTTAAAACTTGGGATCTCTCGCCCTCTCGTTCCATCATTTGCTACCCTCCTTCTCCCTCCACCCTCCCCCTCACTTTTTCCTGAAACCTGTCCTTTCCCGGGCCCTTTCCAATACTATCCCCTCTGTCTAATCCTTCTCAGCCCCCTTCCACGCAGACCTTCAATCCTTCTCCACCCCCTTCCTCTCAGACCATCAATCCTTCCCCTCCTGCACCTACCTCCTTCCTGATCTCTCCCCTTAACTCTCTACCTATGGTCTTATCCCCTCTGATGACCCTGCCGGTACACTCCTCTTTGCTAAATCTTTCTCCTTCCTCTCTTACTCTGACCACCAACTCCTCCCCTCCAGCCCCTTCCTTCTTCCCTGACTCTATCCTCAACCCTCTACCTATTGACTTACCCCCCTTTGGGCTCACCCCTCGCACTCTCTGCTATATTCCACACCTTGTCATTCCCTCTTTCCTCCGACAGACTCCCCCCTGACCTTTCCATAAGCCCAGAATCTCCTACTATCACCTCCCATACTCACACACCTCCCCCTGGAACACCGCCTGTTGGGCTGCCTGAATCTCCCCCAAACTCCTCCCTTTTCTATCATACCTCCCCCAGGTGCACCTCCTGTAGGATTGACTTTCCTGGTCAACACTAACCCCTCCCCATCCCCTTTACCCTTCTCTTCTGGTTTCCTCCCCAATTTTATTGCTCAGTCTCTTTTTAACATTGAATCCAAACTCCCAGCTATGACTATCGAACTAACTCGACTTAGAGAGGGTTTCATATCCCTCAATGCTAGGACCATCCCCAATCACGCTGAAACCTCTTGCACTTTCTCCCATAACTTCTCCCAACACACTCGATGGTTGAATACACCCCTTCGCAGTCGAACACATAGACTACTCTGCACTGTTAGCTACCTCTCCACCTCTGAACTAATCAACCTTTGTAACTCCTACCCACCTAAACCACCAACAACTAATCCCCCCTCCCTTACTCTAACATACCAGTTATGTTGGGCATCAATACAGCCCCTACATCACCCAGTTCACCTCGACCTCCTTCACAACTTACCACCATCCACTCGCTTAAACCCGCCAATGACGACTCAATTCACCTTTCTTGCTTGCTCGTCAACTGCAGATCGGCTGTCAGACATGCGGCTGAATTATCAGATACCATCCTTAGCAAGGCTATTGACATCTCCTTCCTCACTGAAACCTGACTCAATAACCATTCAACGGCTATTCTTGACCTACACACCTCTCCCGGCTACTCCATCATTAGGAAAGACAGACCCGTCAGAAAAGGAGGTGGACTAGCTTTAATCCATAAGAACGAATGTCAACTCTACCTTTTACAGAACAAGGATCTCATAACTTTTGAATACCTTGGCGCTGAACTCACGGTCAAGGGCTCCTCCCCTATTAGATTTTATAACATCTATCACCCTCCGTGTGAACATCTCCTCTTCGCTGATGAATTATCCGATCTTCTCACACACTCCTCCCTTTCAGACGTGAAAAATCTCTATTTAGGAGACTTCAACATCCACTGGAATAATTTAAGTGATCCCACGGTCATACGACTCAACAACCTTTTAGAGTTGAAAGATCTCAAGCAATTATGCCACATTCCAACCCACATCAAAGGGGCCACACTTGACCCGATCATCTCCAACACTGACTTGGCCACCCTTTCCAACATCATCCCTACTGACTGGTATGACCATCACCTGATTCTGTTTAAGGTCGAAACCAGTGCCCTACTCCCCACTTTAACAAATAACAAACCCATGAAGTGGATCAGAAACCTTAAACAAATCCCTCCTGGTGAATTTGAGTCTAAACTCCAAGCTCAACTTCATCTCACCCCACTCTCACAAAATGCTACAGAGCTCACCGAACATTTCAATAAGACCATTAGCGACGTCCTTGACCAAGCTGCCCATCTTAAAATAAAACAACAACAAAAAATTCAATCCAAATCATGGTTCAATCCTGAACTGAATAACGAAAGATGACAACTCAGACTGGCAGAACGAACATGGAGAAAACACCCTTCTCCCTCACATCTTGCCCTCCTCAGATCTACTTATAAGAAGCACATTTTCAATGAAAAGGCCTCCATCTTCCGAGCTTAACTTGATTGTGCCAAAAACAAGTCTAGAGAACTGTTTAATATAGCAAGAAAACAAACATCATCTGCCCCTCCAGACTTCCTCTCTGAAAAAATTGCCAAAATTGACCAATCCTTCCCTCTAATCCAGTACCCGCTCAACACCCTATCTGCCTCTGATGCTGCCATAGACATACCTTCTTGGTCAGCACCACCCTTACCACCTTATACTACTAACCATCTACCCACTTCAACCTCACCAGTTACCATCCTTCCTAACTTACAACTGAAAAATAACGCCTCCTGGCAACATTTCCGTCCCATGACCAAGAACGAAGTCTTTAATATCATAGCTAAATTAAAGGTGACATTGCACACCAAAGACCCTCTCCCTTCTACCCTTGTTCACAATCTTAACCACATCATTGACCCTTACTGGACCAAAATCATTAATACCTCCCTCACCACTGGATGTGTCCCCGATTCCCTCCAACTTGGACAAATCACTCCCATTCTTACAAACCTCACTGCTGACCCCAATGATCCTAACAATCTCCAACCTATCTCTAACCTCCCTCTTCTGGCTAAAGCCCTGGAAAAAGTGCCATACTCCAAACACATAGACAATTTCAACTTACTTGACTCCCTTCAATCTGGTTTCAGGAAAGGTTGCAGTACTGAAACCGCCATGTTAAACATTGTTGATAACACCCACAGATCCCTAGATAATGGTGATGCTTGCCTTCTCATACTCATTGACCTCTGTGCAGCGTTCAATACAGTTAACCACTCTTCCTTACTTAATTTGCTTCAAACTTCCTTTAGCCTTAATGGCATGGTCCTCAAATGGTTCACCTCTTTCGTCCAACACAGAACTTAACAAATCAAAATCAAAACCGTCCTCTCTAACCCTATATGTGTCTCCTTGGGCGTACCCCAGGGCTCTATCCTCTCTCCCTCTCTCTTCAACCACTTTATGGAACGCCTTACCCTCATTCTGAAACAAGCTGGAATCAACTATCACCTCTATGCTGACGACACCCAAAATTAAATCCCACTCTGATATTCTTCATTTAAACAATACCCTGAGTAAGATCCAATCCTGGTTCTACTCCAACCATCTTAAACTGAACCCTAAAAAGACTGAAATTATTCTCTTCTCACCAAAAAAATAATGGGCTCCCCATCCAACGCTGGATCGTGGATCTAAATGCCCTCAATTGCTCACTCTCTCTGACTTAGCGAAATCCCTAGGTTTCACTCTTGACAAAAACCTGGATCTTAAAGACCACATAAAAAACTCGGCTAAAAGAGCACTCTTCACTCTGACACCTTAAGAAAATCAAACCCTTCATTCCGTTAGATGACTTCAAATTGGTTGTCCAATCTCTAGTCCTGTTGAAATTGGACTATGGCAACGCTATACTCACAGGAACCCCCAAAGTTCACCTAGCCCCACTCAGAGACGTACTTAACTTGGCAGCCAGACTCATCACTGATTGTAATCGATTTGACCACGTCTCGCCAGCCCTTAAAGCCTTAAATTGGCTCCCTATTGAAGGAAGATGTCTCTATAAGACTGCATGCATCATGCATAAAGCTCTTCACCAACAAACCCCCTTATACCCAACAAACAAACTCAATAAGGCGGGCTGTACCACACAGATGAGAAGGACCAATTCGCTCTTCCTCGTCCCCCCCGCTTTTAAAAAAGAAATCCACCCATCCCGCTCCTTCTCCAGGAACGCCCCAAACATCTTGAATGCCCTCCCACATAACCTGTGTTGTAACCCCTCCTACCTCAACTTTAAAAAAGACCTAAAACATCACCTTCTCAACTTATACTGGGGTCCTTAATCTCTCCTTTGACGGTGCTTTCTATTTCCCCTGCATCAGTTTTTCCTCAGTTTCTTTCCTAACCCTCTCTTCACCCTCCCTCTTCCATTAATATCCTCTCGTCTCTGACCTTAACTCCTACTCCCATGTCTATTATTTTCTATGTCCATTACCCGCTAACTACCTGGAATTCCAAATACCTCCTTTTCTTAATCGTGAACTGTACCAGCATGCTTTATTACCCTGAAGAATTGCCAATATTATTTGTTTGCCCACTTAAAACTTTATATGTGATTTAGGGCCATATGTAGAAAGCAAAATTGCGATCGCAAATGCCGAAATTCGCCGAATTTCGGCGTTTGCGATCGCAATTTTGCTAAGTGGTATGTAGGAAGGCAAATCTGCGTGCAAAATAAGGAATCGCTAAATTTGCGATTCCTTAAATGCAATGTAAGAAGCACCAAAAAAGTGCAATTTGGCCTTAAGGAATCGCAACTTACCACCAACTACAGGTTGGTGGTAATTTGCGATTTCTTTCAAAAATGCATATTTTTGCAGTTTTCAAAGTGGCATGTGGTGCACACACATGTCCTTAGGGCATGAATGTGTGCCACATGTGCACCCATGCTCATTTCAGGGGTGCAACAGGGTGTCCTTTTGACACCCTGGCACACTTGAAATTGCATTCTCAATTTGTGATTCTCTAATTGAGAATCGCAAATTGAGAATGTCATCCCATTCATTCCTATGGGCCTCTAGGTCCATAGGAATGAATGGGGAGGTATTCCTTAATTGTGAATTGCAATTTGCAATTCGCAATTAAGGAATATGTAGGATTCGCAAAATTATTTGCTAATCCTACCTACATTCCGTTTTGCTATTCTCTAATTGCGATTCCCTAAAAATTGCAATTTAGAGAATCGCAAAACATGTTCTACCTACATATGGCCCTTATTCACTTGCTTTATTTGTTATTCTGCACAACTGTATGCCTCGATTTTTGCTGTTCATGTTAAGCGCTCTGATACCCCCGGGTCTAGCCTGCACTATGTAAAACCTTTCAAATAAGTGTAGTGCAGGTTGCCGAAACTAAGAATTACACACTATTTTGGAAGACTATTAACACCACTTTCTGAAAGATAACTCTTCCCCTAACCTTGAGAATTTTATCCCGGCAGTAACATAGGTGGACCATTTTCTTTCTATTTTCACACCCTCCATAGACATAGCTCAAGAGGAAGGGTCGCTAACGGATATTACCCAAATCAGTATAATTTTTACTATTGAAGAGATTTAGAAAGAACTGATTGAATCCACATTGGGTAAAAAATCCCGGTCCGGATGGAGTCCCTTTACGTGAATAAATATCTTCTGGACCGCTGGATCTCTTTGCTTACAATTGTATGTAACACAGCCAGGTTGAACAGAGTACCATCTACATGCTCCAAATCTTTAACCATCCCCATATTCAAAAAGGGTTCTAAAGAAGATCTGAAATGTTACAGACCTATCTCACTGCTTGACTGTTCAGCTAAAATCTTAGAAAGCATTTTATTGGAAAGATTAGAGGTCTGGGCAGAGGATAATAGCATTTTATCATGAGCACAGTACGGCTTTAGAAGTGGCTTAGGAACTGTGGAACAATGCCTTAACTTAAAATCTCATAATGGGTAAAAAGTTAAAGACCAGAACAGGTAATTTGCATATATGTTTCATGGACCTAAGCAGTGCTTTCGATATAGTGAACCATAACATACTATAGAACTGCATTAGGGGCCCCAAAACAGATCATCCCACTACTTGCCTACATGTATAGCAACCTAATTGCAAGAGTATGGTATGGAAAGCAGGACCAACTAACCAGATCACTTATGATATGCAGAAGTGTGAGACAGTGATGTGTGTAAGCCCCTTCCTTTCCTCAATGTACATCAATGGCATAGACAAACGATTGCAGTCGGATTTGACTCCTCTAGAGTAGGATCTCGATAAACACCGATTCTTCTATAAGCAGATGATGCAGTTCTCCAGGCTTTAAACCTGGGGAGTCTGCCGGTCCTTATAAATGCCTTGAATAATTTTATGGAAAGCATGGGTTTAATGATAATTCAGGGGAAATCTTTTATAATGTCATGTTACAGCAAAAAAAGGAAAAGCATATTTCTAATTTTTAAAAGGCAGCAAGATTGCAAGCAGAATGCAATTTTGCTACTTAGGCTTCAGTTTCTCAACTAAAGGGAGTTGGGATGCACATAGCGAAGTGAGTAGAGCTAACATGTCCAGAAACAATGAGGGGATATTTAGATTCTCTGCCAAACAAGGTTACAAACCCATACCAGAAATGTTAAATCTTTATAATGCTAAGACAGTATCTGCTGTATCACATGGAGATTGTGTCTGGGTGCTTTGTGACAATATTATCCTGCAAAGACAAGAGGAAACATTTCTGAGAAGGGTGTTAGCATTACCACAATCAATCCCCAGATCTATTGCACACATGGAGTTGGGCCTCAAGTCTATCTGGGATATTATAGAGGCCAATCCTTTGCTATAATGACACTGGGTTTGGACAAAACCAGAGAGTCAACGTACCCGAGGAATACTTGAGGATTGCATGGGCCTGGATCAGGCACACAAAATACTGTGGTTATCCCATGTTAAGAAGAGCTTACAACTTACAGAAGCCACAACATTTCTCACATTTCCCGAACACCATATGAAAACAGTTTGTCTGGGATAAGTGTTTGAAAGCAGACACATTTTGGGAGGTTTCTGAAAGTACTGTGATGGCATGTACATCACACCTTAGCTATCAAGGCTTGCAGAGTTATCTTCACAGAGTAAGAAACATTTACCACATATTTCTTTTGACAAGATTCAGCTTCTCAATAATCCATCATATGGTAGCTTTCCCGACGGGAACAAAATGGGTCCATAACAACATTAAATGCCCATGCCCTTCAGCACAATCAACCAAGCAGGTAAACCTCTATTGTAAATTTCAACTTGAATGTTAAAAACAGTATTTAAAGCCTCTGAAGGTCTATATATTTATCAAAAAGCATACCAAATTTCAATGGACATGGATGACATCAGAGTCAGTTATGTTTTAGCAAAATATCTTATAAATGTTATAAGAATAAGGAGAGGACTGCTGAAAAACTGATGGCACTTTTTTATTAACAGGTGTAGTCCATTTTTTCTCAGCACTGAGCACTTTAGATCTTCAAAAACAAAATTAATTGTTAGGATAGTGACCAATATTTTCTCAATTGTTGGCACTTTAATTTGAAATTCCTTTGGAGAAATTAAGAATCAGCACAGTAAACTTTAAATTTCTAAAGATTAAACTAATTTTTAAGACTGTGATAGACGTTCTCTCATCGTTTTCATTTTAATCAGAAATTTGATTTAATAAAATGGAAATGGAATTCTGCTTTTATAAAAACTTTTATTACTTGTATTTTAATGGATTGTTTTAAGTTGATGTGCTTTTTTGGTTTACTAATGCTACGAACTGAAAAACGTGTATTTGATTGATTGGTTGATCGATTGATAGATTGAGTATTTAACCCCTTCGCTGCCAGGCCTTTTCCCCCTCCTGTGCCAAGCCTTTATTTGGCTATTTGGGGTAGTGCGCGCTTAGGCCCCTGTAACTTTTTGACCACATTAGGTATCCATGCCAAATTTGCATCCTTTTCTTCCAACATCATGGGGATTCTAAAGGTACTCAGGGTTTGTGGATTCCCCTGGAGGGCTCACAGAAATGAGCCAAAATACAGCAAAATTTTGTTTTTTTTCGGAAAAATTGGAAAAACGGGCTGCAAATGAAAGCATCTGGGTTTTTCCCTGCAAATGTTATCAAAAAAGGGTTTATGGGGTTGAAATCACCATTTTCCCAGCTTTTCGGGGATACCAGACTTTTGTCAGAAACCCAATTTTTTTACACTGTTTTGGCATTTTTCTGGGACATAGCCTATTTTTGCTATTTTTTGTGCTTTTGACCTCCTTCCAGTTAATGGCAGAAATGGCTACAAAAGCAATAATGGATCCTGGAAAGCTATACATTTTCAAGAAGAAGACAAAATTCTGAATTCAGCAAGGGGTCATTTGTGTAGATCCATCAAGGTTTTTTTAGAGAAACAAACAGTTAAAATATAGGATAAATTGAAAATTAGTTGAAAAAAACAGCCTTTTGTTTCAACGTTTTCACCTGTAACTTCTTCTAATTATGACAGCTCTTTGAAAGCAATATAACGTTGCATCCGCTGGACATTACTGGTTGTGGGGATATATAGGACTTGTAGGTTCACCAAGAACCAGACGAACCCAGAGCCAAAAACTGAGCAGCAACTTGCAATGGTTTTTTATTATGTACCGGGTATATAGTAATTATTCTGTAAAAATATGTACATGGAAAAATCGGTATGAAAGACACCTATGTATTTCTGAAATGGGAACAAAATATAGAGTTTAGAAACAGTAGATATTTGCACATTTCTGAAATTGGGAATACTCATACTAGCATGAGAATTATCAGTCATTTTTTAGAATGACTTATTTTTTACACAATGTCTTTCATTTGGAAGGCAGAAATGCATCGAAAGTCAATAGATAATAACAGTTCCTTTACAGATCTTAATTACCCTAAGTCTCCCGATAAAAATGGTACCTCACTTGTGTGGGTAGGCATAGTGCCCGCGACAGGAAACGGTGCAAAACGCAAAGTGGTCACAACTCATTATCGCAGTGAAAATTTACCCTTTTTTGGCAAAGTGCCTAGCTCTAGTTTTTTAACCCTAGCTCTGCGGGCACCTTGGGCAACCTAGCAAACCTATACATTTTTGAAAACTAGACACCCAGGGGAATCCAGGATGGGGTGACTTGACTGCATCCCACCAGGGTCTGTTACCCAGAATCCATTGCAAACCTAAAAAATTGTCAAAAAGACCACATTTTCCCTACATTTCTGTCGTGGAAAGTTCCGGAATCTGCGTGGATCCACATATTTTCACCCACCCCGCGTTCCCCAAAGTCTTACGAGAAAAACAGTACCTCACTTGTGTGGGTCGGCCTAGTGCCCGCGACAGGAAACGGCGCAAAACGCAACGTGGTCACACATCAATTTCGCAGTGAAAAATGACCCTTTTTTGGCAAAATGTCTAGCTGTAGTTTTTGAACCCTAGCTCTGCGGGCACCTTGGGAAACCTAGCAAACCTATACATTTTTGAAAACTAGACACCCAGGGGAATCCACGATGGGGTAACTTGACTGCCTCCCCCCAGGGTCTGTTACCCAGCATCCCTTGCAAACCTAAAAAATTGTCCAAAAAACACACACTTTCCCCACATTTCTGTCGTGGAAAGTTCCGGACTCGCGTGGATCCACAAATTTACACCCACCCCGCGTTCCCCAAAGTCTTCCGAGAAAAACGGTACCTCACTTGTGTGTTTCGGCCCAGTGCACGTGACAGGAAACGGCACAAAACGCAACGTGGTCACACCTCAATTTCGCAGTGAAAAATGACCCTTTTTGGCAAAATGTCTAGCTTTAGTTTTTGAACCCTAGCTCTGCGGGCACTTTAGGAAACCTAGCAAACCTATACATTTTTGAAAACTAGACACCCAGGGAAATCCAGGATGGGGTGACTTGACTGCCTCTCCCCAGGGTCTGTTACCCAGAATCCCTTGCAAACCTAAAAAATTGTCAAAAAAAACACATTTTCCCCACATTTCTGTGGTGGAAAGTTCCGGAACCTACGTGGATCCACAAATTTCCACCCACCCCGCGTTCCCCAAAGTCTTACGAGAAAAACGGTACCTCACTTGTGTGGGTCGGCCTAGTGCCCGCGACAGGAAACGGCGCAAAACGCAACGTGGTCACATCTCAATTTCGCAGTGAAGAATGATCCTTTTTTGGCAAAATGACTAGCTGTAGTTTTTGAACCCTAGCTCTGTGGGCACCTTGGGAAACCTAGCAAACCTATACTGTTTTGAAAACTAGACACCCAGGGAAATCCAGGATGGAGTGACTTGACTGCCTCCCACCACGGTCTGTTACACAGAATCCCTTGCAAACCTAAAAAATTGTCAAAAAAAACACATTTTCCCCACATTTCTGTGTTTTGGCAAGTTCCGGAATCTGCGTGGATCCACAAATTTCCACCCACCCCGCGTTCCCCAAAGTCTTACGAGAAAAACGGTACCTCACTTGTGTGGGTCGGCCTAGTGCCTGCGACAGGAAACGGCGCAAAACGCAACGTGGTCACACCTCAATTTCGCAGTGAAAAATGACACTTTTTTGGCAAAATGTCTAGCTGTAGTTTTTGAACCCTAGTTCTGCGGGCACCTTGGGAAGCCTAGCAAACCTATACATTTTTTAAAACTAGACACCCAGGGGAATCCAGGATGGGGTGACTTGACTGCCTCCCACCAGGATCTGTTACCCAGAATCCCTTACAAACCTAAAAAATTGTCAAAAAAAACACATTTTCCCCACATTTCTGTGGTGGAAAGTTCCGGAATCTGCATGGATCCACAAATTTCCACCCACCCCACGTTCCCCAAAGTCTTACGAGAAAAACGGTACCTCACTTGTGTGGGTCGGCCTAGTGCCCGCGACAGGAAACGGCGCAAAACGCAACGTGGTCACACCTCAATTTCGCAGTGAAAAATGACCCTTTTTTGGCAAAATGACTAGCTGTAGTTTTTGAACCCTAGCTCTGCGGGCACCTTGGGAAACCTAGCAAACCTATACATTTTTGAAAACTAGACACCCAGGGAAATCCAGGATGGGGTGACTTGACTGCCTCCCACCAGGATTTGTTACCCAGAATCCCTTGCAAACCTAAAAAATTGTCAAAAAAAACACATTTTCCAAACATTTCTGTGGTGGAAAGTTCCGGAATCTGCGTGGATCCACAAATTTCCAACCACCCCGCGTTCCCCATGGTCTTACAAGAAAAATGGTACCTCACTTGTGTGGGTTGGCCTAGTGCCCGCGACAGGAAACGGCATAAAATGTAGTGAGGTAACATCAAAATTGCCTATCTCAAAACCACCTGGTTTTGCAAGGGGGGTCACTTGGGTTTTTGGCCCGGTGCTCGGTTGCCATCTAGGGAAACCTACCAAACCCATACATTTCTGAAAACTAGACACTCGGGGGCTTCCGGGGAGGTATGGCTTGCATGGATCCCCCAACGTTTCCTTACCCAGAATAACCTGCAAACCTCAATTTTAGCTGAAACAAATCACTTTTTCCCCACATTTCTGTGGTGGAAAGTTCCGGAATCTGCATGGATCCACAAATTTCCACCCACCCCACGTTCCCCAAAGTCTTACGAGAAAAACGGTACCTCACTTGTGTGGGTCGGCCTAGTGCCCGTGACAGGAAACGGCGCAAAACGCAACGTGGTCACACCTCAATTTCGCAGTGAAAAATGACCCTTTTTTGGCAAAATGACTAGCTGTAGTTTTTGAACCCTAGCTCTGCGGGCACCTTGGGAAACCTAGCAAACCTATACATTTTTGAAAACTAGACACCCAGGGAAATCCAGGATGGGGTGACTTGACTGCCTCCCACCAGGATTTGTTACCCAGAATCCCTTGCAAACCTAAAAAATTATCAAAAAAAACACATTTTCCAAACATTTCTGTGGTGGAAAGTTCCGGAATCTGCGTGGATCCACAAATTTCCACCCACCCCGCGTTCCCCATGGTCTTACAAGAAAAATGGTACCTCACTTGTGTGGGTTGGCCTAGTGCCCGCGACAGGAAACGGCATAAAATGTAGTGAGGTAACATCAAAATTGCCTATCTCAAAACCACCTGGTTTTGCAAGGGGGGTCACTTGGGTTTTTGGCCCGGTGCTCGGTTGCCATCTAGGGAAACCTACCAAACCCATACATTTCTGAAAACTAGACACTCGGGGGCTTCCGGGGAGGTATGGCTTGCGTGGATCCCCCCAACGTTTCCTTACCCAGAATAACCTGCAAACCTCAATTTTAGCTGAAACAAATCACTTTTTTCACATCTTTTTGTGAGGGAAAGTTGGGGCATCACTGGGCTCACGCAAATTTCCCACCACCCAGCGTTCCCCTGGGTCTCCCGTTAAAAATGGTGCCTCACTTGTGTGGGAGGCCAAAGTACCCGCGACAGGCAAGGGCCCAAAACATAGTGAGGTGAAATCAAAATTGCCTATCTCAAACCACCTGGTTTTGCAAGGGGGGTCACCTGGGTTTTTGGCCCGGTGCTCGGCGGCCATCTAGGGAAACCTACCAAACCCATACATTTCTGAAAACTAGACACCCGGGGGCTTCCAGGGAGGTATGGCTTGCGTGGATCCCCCCAACGTTTCCTTACCCAGAATCCCCTGCAAACCTCAATTTTAGCTGAAAAAAATCACTTTTTTCACACATTTTTGTGTGGGAAAGTTGTGGCATCACCGGGCTCACTCAAATTTCCCACCACCCAGCATTCCCCTGGGTCTCCCGGTAAAAATGGTGCCTCACTTGTGTGGGAGGCCAAAGTACTCGTGACAGGCAAGGGCCCAAAACATAGTGAGGTGACATCAAAATTGCCTATCTCAAAACCACCTGGTTTTGCAAGGGGGGTCACCTGGGTTTTTGGCCCGGTGCTCGGCGGCCATCTAGGGAAACCTACCAAACCCATACCTTTCTGAAAACTAGACACCCGGGGGCTTTCAGGGAGGTATGGCTTGCGTGGATCCCCCAACGTTTCCTTACCCAGAATCCCCTGCAAACCTCAATTTTAGCTGAAAAAATCACTTTTTTCACACTTTTTTGTGTGGGAAAGTTGTGGCATCACCAGGCTCACTCAAATTTCCCACCTCCCAGCGTTCCCCTTGGTCTCCCGGTAAAAATGGTGCCTCACTTGTGTGGGAGGCCCAAGTACCCGCCCCCAGGTGTCTAGTTTTCAGAAATGTATGGGTTTGGTAGGTTTCCCTAGATGGCCGCCGAGCACGGGCCAAAAAGACAGTTGACCCCCTTGCAAAACCAGATCGTTTTGACATTGTTTGTTTCTACAGCGTGAGAATTTCGGCACAATATTGCAAGGAAAATGTAACAGACATTTTGAGGTTTGCAGGACATTGTGGATAAAATAACTTTTTGGAATTCACAAGAGAGACCATGAACTCCCGTGGGTTTATGACAATATCTACAGTTGGTTTGTTATTCTTACATGGAACATACACCTTGGCAGAGAAACTAAAAAGACAAGATTCCTGCACAGTCATCTATTCCTCAAACGCACAAACATACTGGTTGGATTTGGCACGAGGGCGAGTGATGCTTCAGTGTATTAAATTTTATTAACTAGAGATTTCACAAAAATGAAATGCACTGTCAATAATTAGATGGAGAAAAAACTGAACCCATGACTCGCAGCTCGTGAGCTGTAAAGCCACAGCAAGGCACCAACCGCTTTACAGGCCATTCACACACCTTTCATACGTGATACACACAAGACCATTCGCACCACCAGGCACAAAAACAACACATTACAAAATTCACAAAAGGGACAAGGTACACCCTGCTTCAGAAAGGCAAATATTACTGCACAGCCATCTAATCCTCAAGCACACACACATACTGGTTGGATTTGGCACGAGGGTGAGTGATGGTTCAGTATATACAATTGTATTAGCAAGTGATTTCACAAAAATGAAATGCACTGTTAATAATTGAAAGGGCGAGAAACTGAACCATTGACTCACAGCTCGTGAGCTGTAAAGCCACGACAAGGCACCAACCTCTTTACAGGCCATTCATACACCTTTCATACGTGTGAGACATACAAAACCATTCACACCACCAGCCGCGGGCCCATCACATAACAAAACTCACACCAGTACACAGCGCCATTCAAGGGCCCATCACTTTCACACGCCCACATTCCTGACACAGCAACTACACAAGCAAATGGATTGCATGGAGTGGCACTCAGCTAGCAGTGTGTGTAGTGACCAGCAGCAAGTCACTACTCACACACCGCCAGCCAAGCACCATTCCACGCACACCGCCAACCAAGTGCCAGTCCACACACACCGCCAACACATTTAGGATTTTTTTAGACAAAAATAAAAACACAAACAAATCGCAAATAGATACAAATCTACAAACACAAAATCAGAAACTAAATACATTACACTAACGCCAACCTTGAAACAGAATCAAATTTTTCAAAGAATACAGACCAGGCAGTTCACTTTACCACTCATGAATGCTCCCAAAAAATATTTTGCATGTGGTACGCTCTAAAACAAGCAGGGACACACAGCCCAGGTTTAGAAGGACAGTCGGGGCAGTACATACGAATCTCCTTCCGCGTACCTCTTCGCCAACAGACTCTGCATCTCCTAGTGGGAAAATCTTTTGCCGGTGTGGGAGGGATGAAATCAGGAAAGTGGCGATCTTTTAATCGAACCACATCCTCCATCACTCCAAATCTAGGAACACTTGCCTGTTCCACAACAACAAGGCTAGCTATCACAGAGTGCTGAAACTGAAGAAATGTCAACTTTGACGCAGGAGAACACTCCTTGAACACAATAAAAGCATTGAAATTTGCTAATTCGAAGAAATGGATGGCCAACTTCTTATACCAGACATAAGCCTTCCGAATAGCAGAGTAAGGTTCCAACCTCTGATCTACTCTGTCAACACCACCCATGTGCTTATTGTACTCTAGAATGCACACAGGTTTGCGCACGTCAGCAACCTGACCCCAAACAGCCACAGGTGAAGTACTCTCATCATGGATGATAGTCAGCATGTACACATCCCTCCTGTCCACAAATTTTACAGCTAGTAGTTCATCACTACGTAAGGAACTGCACTGCCCCCTCTGAAGTTTTTTGCAAACAAGCTCTCTCGGATAACCTTTACGGTTAGAGCGGATTGTGCCACATGCAAAAGTGTCCACTTTATACAATTCCTTAAATAATTGCACAGCAGTATAGAAGTTATCAAGGTACAAATGATGGCCTCTGTTAAACAGTCTTCTAGCAAGATCCCACACAATTTTCTCTCAAACTCCAAAAGTGGACTGACAACCTGGGGGGGTCAATAGTAGAATCTCTACCAGTGTACACACGAAAATTAAAACCATATCCTGTCCTACTCTCAGACAACATATACAGCTTAATTCCATGGCATGCCCTCTTGCTAGGGATGTACTGCCTAAAAACCAAACGGCCCTTGAACAAGACCAAAGACTCATCAATAGATATTTCTTTCCCTGGAGTATAGATCTCAGAAAATCGATCTACAAAGTGATCAAGAACGGGCCGAATCTTAAAAAGACGGTCACAGTCAGGGTGATCTCGTGGCAACGCCATAGAATTTTCAACAAAATGCAGCATACGTAGTCATAACTGCAGGAAATATGGCAGTTGCCAACAAGGGGCTAGTAGACCAATATGAAGCCAAGGTTGGCTTCCTTACCACACCCATCAATAAAGTCAAACCCAAAAACTTCTTAATCTCTTCCAGATATGTGGGAGTCCACCGGGTAGCTCTAGACTGGGGCCTAAGTTTGTCGCTGTTGTCCCTCAAAAACTGTTCAGCATACAAATTTGTCTGCTCAACAATCTCACCCAAAAATACATCATCCATAAACAACTGAAAAAACTGTATAGGCAAAAAGTGTTCACAATCCACTGTACATCCTGCATCACCGCTAAAGGCAGGCAACACCGGCTGCACCATGTTTGGATCAACCTAAAGTCCAGCACTTCCAGTAGGAAGCCTAGCAGCCTCAGACTGCAATCCAGATGCCTCTTGCACCATCGGCACAGCAGTTTCCTCCTCTAAGACAGGCACTTCATCCGCACTGAGAGTTGCTTCATCCACACCAAGAGTACCTTCATCTGCACTGAGAGTACCTTCATCATCCGATGATTCCATGTTGAGAGAAAACTCACTGCCAGAATCTTCCCCTCCCTCCTCTCCCTCAGACGCACTGTCAGTCTCATAATCATGCTCAGAGGAAGATTCAAGAAGCATACCAACCACCTGTTGAGCAGTCATTCTACGGCTAGCCATATTGCTTACTAATAAAGGTAACTTGTCAAACAAGTCAACAACAACAAACACTTTGTAAAATAAGTAATAAACAAAAAGCACCTTTATCAAAAACTCATATATACTCCAAAACAATACCACTCACTTGCCAGAGGCAGCTAAACTACTCACCACCAACTACTCTGTACAGACACAGTATGGATCAACAATATCCCACTAAAAAAGAAAGAGAAAAGCAATTACACATAAGACTATGCAAAACACATTGCAAAGAATTTCATGCTCAAACCACTAACTAAATATGCCGCCATTATGACATCACTTACAAAAAAATTCATTCAGACATTACAATATTACTCATTTGGAGTAAATACAACAAAAAAAAAAATTCTTATCAAAACAATGCAACTACACAAAACTGCAGAACAACCACTGTCGAAACTGGAAACAGGAATCAAAAGCTTTAGACTAGAATAAAAAGGAGAAAAAAACTTTATTGTCACATATGCATATATATATATATAATGCTCTAGAACATCACGTACTGCGCAAAATGTATTACTTGAACCTCCCACTTTCAAGAAGGAAAGATCAATGGCCCAATCCTTTACAAGCAACGCGGCGAGAATCTGGAACTCAGCCTCAGCTCCGGACCACCCCCTCCCTCTTCCCAGTCCTTCAAAACAGACCTCAAAGTTCTCCTCCTGCAAAGACACTTCCAAACTTAATTCACACCCTCTCTATTGTCTGAAGGAAGTCTTTACATTATAGGAAATTCTGTTCTCCATGCCCGTAGAAGTGCCTTCCCAGTGTGTTCCTGTGATTTGAGTGTCTGCCATTTATTGCACTTTTATACCTCTACTTGTACTTTGTTCTCTTTTGTAACTTGCACACGTGTCACTTTTCCTCTTGTAACGTACTGTTTGCTACCTCTTGTATTTTGTTTGCTTTTGATACATGCACAATTACCACCATTGCCTCATGTAACGTAACGTTTGCTCTAGAGTGTCTGCCATTTATTGCAGTATTTTACCTCATGTGACATCCATCAGAGAGCTGCGTGAATAATTACCTGGTAATCCCCTCAGCACAATGCAAACATGCACATACATGACACTGTTCAGGGATCTATCATCTACATCTGACATTAAATGACCATTCATCATGGTCCCCCATTAAAGCAGTGCACCTTGTGATCTGCATGGTACATGTTCTTTGCAGCAGGCACATTAACCCTCTGTGCTACCTTTCCAGGAGTCAACCCTTCCACTACACAAAACTCCATCTCTCTCTAGGAAGAACATTAATCACCAATGTTATCATGACATTTTAATTGTTTCTGAAAATTGCTGGAGGCCAGGAAGGAGGCAGCAAGTTTTTTTCAAACCATAATATACTTGCAAACACTACGCACCCACCCGAAATAGGTACCCATTGAGGTCACACCGTTCGCATCGCCCTAACCTGCTCAAGGTTCATGTGACCTCAGTGACAGAGTCACAGCGACTGGATCACAGTTGCTCAAGGGTGTGCTGCTTCGTAGGCCTGACCGCATGACTGGAGATGAACTTCAGTATGGATTGTGGTGGACAGGCCTTCAAGGTTAACCCACAATTGACACCACTAGGGTACACCTGCTTGTGCTATGACATCAAGCCTTCTAAGTTCTAGTGGGGCCTTCTACGGTCTAGCATGGGAATGTGCTCCCTCAGTACAGTGGTGTGGTGGACTGGTCATGAATGCTGAACCCGGTTCCCCAGTTCCAAATTCCACAGCTCTGGCCATAGTGCCACATCCCCACTGAACACCATACTTGCCCTCTGAGAGAAACTCGCACTGCCTTCAGCTATAACCTAATTGTGCTCGCTATAAACACTTGGATGTGGCTCTATTCAAATTATGCACTTGATAAGAGTAATATGCTGCCTAAAAAAAAAAAAAAAGCAGTCACTCATAGGGAATGCAAAGCATGTGAAATGTAAGCAGAATTAACATGGTTACCTAAACGATCTCTCACTAACTATTCAGAAATCAGCGAGTGGTTTCACCTGAAGAGTTATGGACATGACTAGAGGGCCCTGAAGGGAACCGTTTCACTGTCCATTGCTTACATCCTTACAAAACGTAAGCAGTATGGTATAAAAAGACCACATCCATAAACTCAGAGCCATGGTACACATTGTGTTTCCCAATCCACCCATCAACCAGGTATTGCAGTACCTCCAGGAATGGTACACTCTCCCAACCTGGAAACAACAATGCTTTTCAAAGAAAGACCAGAAAACGAAAGTAGCACTTCACTGGCAAACTCTGTAAAGTGATGCTGGTGTATTTGGATGTAAAAAAAAACAATCTGGCCACTTTGCAAGCCCTCTGTCTTGCTTTATTTAGTTAGGTATTTAATTCTCATACAAGAAATTCTATTTCTCTACATGCTGCTGCACTTTGGATTTGAAAAATTCAAAAGAGGGGCATTTCTCTGCATTTTTGGATCCATTTCACAGGGAAGCAACTAGAAAGACGAGCGTTTTTCAATTTTGGATCCATTTCACAGGGAAGCGACAACAGGCACACACGAACGAAGCAGAGCCTCGTGGCATGCCTGGGCCTTCCATAGTGCCCCCACCCTAACCCAAACACACCGATGCAAAAATGCCCCCTCCCCTGCCCCAAAACTCACCTTTACTCTCCGACGCGCAGGAAGCAAATGGCTTACTGCGCCTCGGTGAACAAAGGGGAAACCTCCAATGACGTCAGCGCGGCTCACGCGCTGACGTCATTGTTGATGCGGGGGGGCAGGGGAAGGTCTTCCCCTGCCTTCCCAGTAAAAAAAAAAAAAAAAAAAAAAAAAGATCGACCACTCACGGGGGAAGCGCCAGCGCTTCCCCCGTAGGTGGGTGCCATGACGAGCTGGACTCGTCATGGGCACAGCGCGACTGTGCTCCATGACGAGTCCAGCTCGTCATGGGCACAGAAAGGGTTAAACTAATCACTGATGACATTTTGCTATACCAGCGCTTGTATTCTAAATTTGCCATAGGCCCTTCCCCATCCCCGCTCAATATGTTAAGAATTTCCTCCATTGAGCTGCTGTCAGAATCTTGGCAACCATAACAAGATGATTGTTGAAGTGCTGTAACCTTTAAACTACTCACCCCCAGTCAAGAGATCTGAGTTTAATCCAGCATTCTTTTGTTCAATATGTCACCCCAGTTTGAACCCAGTCATACGCAAATCAGTAGCGACCCTGCTCCTCATGGGAACAGTCCAGCCCGATCTGCCAGGCCCTCCCTGGAATAGAAACAAGCATCGTGGGACCAGTTAAGGGGTATCACCTCTCATCAGCTAGGCTAACTGGAATCCAGTGGCACACCAAGCAAGGGACCTACATATGGGCATACACTTGGCCACACAGGGCAAACATAGCAAACACAACAAGATGATGGAACTGAGTGCTGAAATCTTTCAACCACTCACCCGGAGTCACATCAAAATAACTTTATTCAGTTCAAGCGGACCATAAAATTTTATTATACATACATAAAACTGTATAAAATGTAATGTCCAATTTATACAATAATGTGACTCAAATAAATCACTAAGAGCTCAGAATTAAAATATTTGAGGCAGTTTACGATTTACTTAACAAACTAGGCCTAACCACCTCAAAGCCCTGAAACCCCAAAACTCAAGGATCTAGGTTGCTGGCTTTGGTATCTCCTAACGTCTTCCATCCGATCAGAACATGATACCAAATTTTAAAACCACTTAAAAACATACAATGCAAAACATGCAATTCTAATATAATTTAGTACAGCAGTGCAAATAGCAACAGTAGACAAAGAGCGTAAAAAATTAAAACCTTCCTGATAGGAACAAGGGAGAATTTCTCTTAGCATTGGGTTTAGGAATCGTGCCCTTGGCTCTTTATAAAGTGTGCAAAACAGCATAAAGTGCAGAGTGCTCTGTAGTGCTAAATTATTGCAAGGACAAGCAATAGGGTTCTCGCACCAACCTGATCACAAGAAAGTGCAATGTGCAAAGATGAAATCTAGTCATGAGAAATCGAAACTGTGCATTAGTAGTAAAGGAAAGGTAAAATTGCTGTTGTGTGGGGGACCAATCTGAGTGACATTGCATTCCTGAGTGCCGACGACACATATTCGACTCAGCGTAGTTTGCTTCTTTTATAATAATTTTCATGTTTGTGTGAATATCAGCAGGGTTGTCATAATAGTGCCCCAAGCCAATCTCATTACATTTTTCTCTGACAAAGCAGAACCATGGAATAGCCAGGGCATTATCAAGGTTAATATAATCCTTGATAATTTCCTTTCAGTACGTTAGGTCCTTTGATGTCCAAATTTTAGGCCAGAGAACCAGAGGGGCAATATTAATTCGGTCCTCTATAAAATCCAACCCAACCTCAGAGTGGCAAAAGATTGTGGGGGCACTTTTTGGGATCATCAATAGTCTTTTTATAAACTTGTTTTCAAAAATGTGTAGCCGAGTACTTTTATGGTGTCCGCACACTCCTGCCCAATAGGTTGCGACAGACTGGCATTTCGATTTGTATAAGGTGATCAATTCCGCTACCGGCTTGTGACCTAGCTTACAAACGAAGTGGAATAGACCCTCTACTACATGACTAGTATGCTGTACCCTTGTTGTGACCAGATGGTCCTAATTCAGTTAATTGTTAAAAACATTCCCCAAATATGTAAAATTGGACACCTTATCAATGGTTTTACTCTTTACAATAAATCTTCTTGTTTTAGTTTGATTGGGGCCACACACGAGGATATAAGATTTAATACAATTTACTTTTAGGTCCAATGCTAACCTAAAATCAGTAAAAACATTCAATGATTTTTGGAGGCTCTTGGTGGTTAAGGCCATTAAGACTGTGTCGTCCGCATATGACAACAAAGAAACCGGGTTACATACTATTCTAGGAACGTCTAGTGCCTGCTCTATGCCCATTTGTATAGAGAAGAAAGAGAAATGGGGCCACGATGCACCCCTGACAAAAGCCTTCAGTGGAGGCAATGGGCCTGGTCTTCTCTCCCCAGGGCCAAAGTGTATGGCAACAATGGTGGACGCATGCCACCTGAGCAGGAGGGTGATGAGAGCTTCCTCAAAGTCCATTCTCTCCTTCTGTGCCCACAATTTTGCCCGATTAACCGTATCAAAGGCACTGGAAAAGTCTATGAAGGCCAGGTGGATAGACCCCTTCCTGGCCCTCATGTACTTACCCATAATCTAAGACAAATTGAGACACTGTTAATTTGTCCCCATCCCCTTCCTAAAGCCATATTGTGTTTGGGACATAAACCCGGAGGTATCTGCCCAGGTCTCGAGGCACGCAAGAATAACCCTCCCCAACACCTTAACAGTGGCGTCAATTACAGAAATGGGCAGTTAGCAGGCCGGGTCGTTCTTATTACCCTTTTTAGGTTTCGCCTAGGCAGCGCACATGTGCTGTCTCTCCGAGACATCAAGTAATCTGTATTGTTGAGTGAAACTCCGCCTATTGGCGGCTCATATGTCCTGCTGCTCGCCATTTTTTTAACGTTGCATTGCTGTTGTTATCTTGCTTATGGTTGGCTCGCAATGCGAAACGTCACTTCTGTTTTTCTTCCATTTTGCAGGAAGCAGCACCGACCAACTACTGTTTAGTTACGCTGCTGGGCTGTCATTATTCCATTTAGGGACTACTTCCTTGTTGTATTTGCAGCGCGCCATGCGCGCTTTCACTTTTACAAAGGGTGCCTACTGCCCCACGCAGCACTCACGGGACGCCGTTACTTGTTTAGACTCTCTGCTCATATAATGGGGTGTGTATTTTAAACACGCACACACTCTTTCTTATAAGCTTCTTTCAGTTTTATTTTATTCGCTCTGGTTCATTGTTTAAAAGGCGCCAGGAAGCGTATGTGCACTTTAAATTTTGTGGGGGGGGGGGGAGACTCACTGGTTATCACTTTCTCTTGCCTCCAAAACAAACCCACGGCATTCATGTTAAATTTTGTATTATCAACGAGATGAGCCGATGCCGAGACCCCGCCCACACCCTGTTGCCAATGTATGTGAAGGAGGTGGAGGCAAGAGACTATCTATTAAGTTTGAGTTTCATTTAATCGGCAGGACTACATCTCCCAGAATGCAGTATGATGTAATCCAGGACTAGACAACTGAGTCCCTGGTTATATGAACTAATCTGGTAACCTTACTTGCTGGCCCTGCTAGGAGAATGTACTTGTATCGCTCTTAGCTGATAGGCCTGTGTAACAGTGGGAGTTCTCAGCAGTTTACAAAATGTTTGACGCTATTCACATGACACCATTTTGAGCTGCAAAACTTTGTGCGAGTAGTTAGAAATGGAAACATGTCTCTCCATGTGGCTAGCATGAGAGAAATCACACCTCCCGACAGCAATGTCACTATGAGGCTTTTCTTGGCCTCGTTTTTTTGCCAAATTTTTTATGTAGGGAGGGTGTTTAAACATTGTTAAATGTTGTAACCAGCAAAACTGTAACAGATGTCTGAATCCAACAAAGACTGCAGAAAACATTGCAGAGTCTCTGAGAGTCACACTACACATTAAAAAACTACACAATGCGACTTATTTCTGAAATCAACAACAGTATACCCGATAAAATTCAGTAAGTGACTTTCGTGGGTGTCGTGCAACAATATTAGTAGATGTGGCAAGATAAAAGGAGAAACGATCGCAAGCCCATTGAGTTCAGCCTTCAGAAAAATGATCAACGTAAAGAAAAGCCGAGATTGTGGAGATGGGGTGACAGGAGGGAGACCCATCATTCAATGTCAGGCCTTCTCGGAGCTCAGCAGGAAATGTGAGGCCAGAGGCCACTCTCTACCGCACCTTATGGTTGCTTTCAGACAGCAGGCCAGCGCCATCACTTTCGTCGTCCTGCGCATCACGATAATGCTCTCACCAATATTATCCACTGTCGGGCACATGGCTTTACTCTTTGCTTTAATCAATATGTACGCGTAGCACAGCCGTGCCATAAAAATACACCGCAAATGCAACAGAATTTTTTTTTGCATATAACCGTCGCTGCTTTTGGTTCCAATCCTTAGAACCTCACACTGAACGCAAAGTCTTATTCCAAAGCCCTGTAGTGCCCTGCAGTCAACTGCTAAATATGTATAAACAGAACATAACCTTTCTACACATCTCAAATTGCCCTTTTCAAGACCAGTGCACTCACTGCAGTTAATGTTAACCAGCTCTGTTGTTTTCAAGTTATAAATGTTCCTCGACTGCAGGCACAAAGTAAGCACAAATGGGCAGGCTAAAAGACCCTTTTTAGAGTTTAAAAACAAAAAAATTTAAACAATAAATTGTCTTAAGCGACAGCGCATGCGCACTGACTGTAGGCGAGAATTAACAAGCATTTGCAATGCAGTAGGTCTTGCATTTGCGAGCGTTTAAAGTATTGGCATTGTAAATGACAATGTCTTTTACTTATCTGTTTTAAAAACCAACACATACATAAAAGGCATTGCCATTTACAATGCCATTAGCTCAAACTCTCGTAAATGCGAGACCTATTGCATTGCAAATGCTTGTTGTACACTTGTACCACTATGGTCTCTTTCCAAGATGATGGGATGGGACCAGTTATCGCTGCTCTAAATACACTGGTCATCAGTGGTGCCCAAAGTTGAGGATTTTTTTTAAACAGGTCAAAGGGGACACCATCAGGACCTGGGGCTTTCAAGCAGATCCCCTTCGCTAGGGCATCCTTGACCTCACACACTGTCAGGGAAGAACTAAGTTAGCGTCCTGCGATTAAATCTGTTGGCACATCTTCGCATAGGTCCCAAGGTGAAATACAGTTTGGGTTGAATATGTTTGAGAAATGAAGTTCCCAAACTTCCCCCGGTATCATTGAATCCATACCCCTCTCGTCTTTCGAGAATAGGGGCGATTTATGACCTCCCCAAAGCTATTGGTGTCTTTAAATTAACTGGCTCTCTTGAGATCCTCCCAGGCTACCCTTCTCAGTTCATCTTTCCTCTGGTTGATTACACTTTTATAAGCCTGTCTCGCATTTTTTGTTAGGGTTTTATCACAAGGAATTGCATGCAGTGCCTTTTTTTAGATCCTTTTGAGCCCTTGAACACTCAGCACTGAACCATTTTGTCTCCTAGACTTCCCTTATTCCTACTGACTTTATCAAGCTTTTAGATACATCCCTGCAGATTAGATTGAAGCCCTGTATAACCATATTTGGGGTAGAGTCATGGTATAGGTTTTTAAGGATGGAACTTAAGTTAGCCTCGACAACATTCTCCTCGAATTGGATGGGATTTATTTTATTCCATTTCAATCTCACCCCTTGGTTGAGGTTGTACTGGAGGGGGCGGCCATCACCTTTCTCCTCTTTCTCCTCATGGGCTGTTACACGCAGGGAGGCAGTGAGGGGGGTTATGGTCGCTTGCGTTATTTGGCTCTACCTCGGAGCTATCAACAAGAAAAGTAAACTTTATAGATATTAGCATAAAGTCAATTACACTTTCCCTCCCTCCACCCATGTAAGTGGGGTACTGTATTAGGGGGGTGCTGACCAGGCTATCAACCAGGCAGAGATCATTTGCAACAATAATGGCATTTAAGGCTTCGCCCTGCGGTGTATGTATAAAATGTGACAGCATTGGCCCTCTATGTCCAGTAGCCCGCACACTCGATGTGGGCTATGCCGACAAAAAGTGCAATTAAAGTCCCCCACCCAAAGAATACACAAGGGCTGCCACTTCCCTGATATCTTATTAATTTCCACCTTGAGAGTGTCGATAACAGCACAGCTGTTTTGATCAAAAAATGTATAATACCAGTTGATCAGTAATAGTTTAGCCTGGATCAGGTTGGAAATCAGGATGAGTTGATACCAGGGAGAATCAATTACAATCTCTGCCTTAATAGACCCATATTTAACTGAAATCAATGTCATCAGCCCTCCTTTTGCACTCCCTGCTGGTGAAGGGGTTGCATGGATGTTATAAGAGCAGTAGCCATCTAACGCAATATTATCCTTATACCATGTTTCCTGGACACAAATGATATCGAAGGCCTTGACATACTCTAGCCAAACCTCATCCGATAATTTTGGGAGGTTGCCTGCAATGTTCCAGGAGATAATTCCAAGAGGGCGGGATTTAAGGTTCCTTATCACTGTTTCCTCCCTGTTACTAGTAGTGACAAGCCTGGCAGGCATGGTGTCCAAGTCAAGTCCCACCCCTCCTGAATTATGTGTGGGAGGTGAAATAGGTAGATAAATTTGTCTCAGTTTCATTTGTATTGGTATGGATATTGGTTGTACTATGAAAAGAGGGAGCCAGGGAATTTTAGGCCATCCTATTTCCTGCTATATTAACAACAGCATTAAGGTCTTTCCCTGGTTCACCGCTTTTTATTTCCATCTTGTCTAATCTACTCAACTGGCCGGTAGTCAATCTATATAAAACAACACTAAGCGACTCACCTAAAACTACCTTACATCCATCCACCTATCGGCCCTGGAACAAACTCAATTTGGAACACATAGAAACACAACTAACATCAAGTACACATCTGGAAACAATAAATTCTGTTCACAATCTATATGGGTGGCTACAGGAAGCTTTTGACATCCTGAAACCACTCAAAACCACACAACAGAACAAAAGAAAAAAGGAGCCTTGGAGAAACATTGCAATAAAAGACATAAAACAACAAATTAGAAAACTGCAAAATACCTGGCTCAAAACAAACGCCAAACAAGACAAACTTCACCTACAGAAAATGAACAGATTATACAAGTGGGCTATAAAAAAGCTAAGAAAAGGTACTATTCAGACAGAATTCAAAATGCTAAATGCGCAAATAAAGAATTCTATAAAATACTCAATGGATTTCGCAAACCAAATTGCCTAGAAGGAACTCATCCTGTTACTCAAGATTTCACAGACAAACTGTCAAATCATTACACGGACAAAGCAGACACGTTGGACTCGTACTTAAAACAGAAACAAAGCACCAGAACTAACCCTGGTACAAAACAACAATCCAAGAATACTCTAAGCAAGCCTCTCCGTTCCTTCCAACACATCTCACAAGATGAATTTATGGACCTGGTCAAAGCAAGCAGGCCTGCCGGCAGCCCTTCTGACCCCTGTCCACCACAAACTTTCAAGACAATTATTTTAACAACCTCTGCTGCCACTCCAGTAAGAAGAATCATCAACGATTCCTTCACTATTGGAATAGATCCAGAAGAACTCAAAAAAATCACACGTACGCCCTTTACTGAAGAAAACAAACTTGGACCCACTGAACCCTGACATCTACAGGCCCATTACAAATGGACCTTTCCTGGGCAAACTGATAGAAAGAGCAGTGTTCGCCCAGATGTCACAATTCATTGAAGAGAATGACATACTCTCAGACTTCCAAACAGGATTCCGTCTTGGAAGAGGCACTGAATCTGCCCTCCTTGCCATCTGGGGTGACCTGAAGAATGCAGTTGACCGCAACGGGGTTGCTGCGCTACTCCTCTTGGACCTCTCAGCTGCCTTTGACACGGTTGACCATGATACTCTGAAACAAAGACTCTATGAAGCTGGCATAGAGGGAACTGCTCTAGACTGGATCGCATCCTACCTTTGAAACAGAACTAATGTTATCATACCCCACCTTTATCATACAAACTGTACTCCACAAAAGCAGGGGTCCCTCAAGGTTCTATCATCTCGCCCATGCTTGTCAACATCTACATGACGTCATTACCAGTACTGATCAATAGATTTCACCTCACGTGCTATAACTATGCAGATGACACGCAAATACTCCTTCAACTGGAATGCCCCAAAGACATTGGAAAATCATCAATTTTCAGCTGTCTCAGAGCCGTGGATCAGTGGATGACTTGGAGCCATCTCAAATGGAATGCGTCAAAAACTGAAATACTCACGTGTGGCGATTGGAAACATTACAACCCGCTTGCCACATGGCCTAATGAACTGGGATCACCACCTAAAGTATCGAAGGAAGTAAGAAATCTCGGAATGACAATGGACTCCAAGCTGTCGATGAATGCCCAAGTGGACAAACTAGCAAGATCAAGATTTGTCACTATAAAAACGCTGTGACAAATTTTCCCTCATTTGGGATTTCCACACAAGGTCCAAGCTACCATCTCCCTTATTCTGTCCAAACTCGATTACGCCAACAGCCTCTACCACGGATCATCATTAACTACCATGAAAAGACTACAACGGATTCAGAACTCTGCTGCCAGACTACTCTTGCATATCAAACCACGAGACCACATCTCCCCTGCCTTGAAAGCCCTGCATTGGTTACTGGTTGCCAGAAGATCTACGTTCAAGCTGCTTTGTATCACCCACAAAGCAATACATGGAATGGGACCGCTCTTCATCAGGAATAAAGTCACCAAACACATTCAACAAAGGAACCTCCGCTCTAAAGGAGCATCTCGCCTCAAAATCCCAAGATACAAGAAAAAAACCATGGGTGGCACAACCTTCTCTGTTCAAGCAGCCAAACTATGGAACTCTTTACCCCCCAACAAAAGGTCCACTGAAAACCACCTTATCTTCAGAAAACTATTCAAGAATTGACTCTTCCCCACATAAGCACCATTCGCAAAGAGACATTTTCAGCATATCCCTCTGTATTTAAGCATTTGTTTTCACTATAGATATGTACCTATCTTTGTGTATTGCTTTGTATAAACATGTAAAATAATTATATTGTTGAGAAAAAAATATATAATAATTAAATAACAATCATCTTTGGTCTACATGTTGTCAGGAATCACGGGAGGTTTCCTCCCTCTAACTCCACTGTGGCTACTATTTTTGCTTTACAAAACCATTCAAGCACAAACGACCTCTTTAGCTGGAGCAATTGCTGGCATCGCAGAAATTCCAACATGGCTGCCAATTATCCAATACTGCAACAGCATACCGCTGTTTAGCAGTCTAGTGTTTTCTGTATCAACTGCCTGAGGAATGTTCTTCAACATTCCTCGGTGCACTTCACTGAGGAATTCATGAGAGGAACACCTGTTTACAAGCGTCGTGGAAGATAGTTAGGGTAGAAGCGTTCACTCGGGGTTAGTAAGCGCCGGTCTACATACACTTCAGGAAAACAGGTCAGCCTAATTCATTCTTGTTAAAATAATATTGTCTGAGAGAAAAAATATCGAGTTCATAAAAGATTTTACAGTTGTTAGAAAATTCTAAACTACTAATTATAGAGTAGGTTTATAGGTGATGAATATTATTGGCAAGCACAGTAATTTCTGATCTGACTAGAGTATTCAAGTGCGAGCGTTATCTATTCAGACGCTGCACTTGACTGGGAAATCCCTTCGTAGCATACAATGTAATTCCTAGGAACAAAGACTCCGGTTAAGCTCTCGTCAACATTGTTTCAGAGCGCTAACCGGCACCCCTTGAAATCGCCAGTTGGAGGCTTCCGCTGACGTGTTCTAAATTTAGCCTGTCAAGTATTCCATTAACTCGACGCTGGCTTTTCTCATGTAGCGTGACACAGAAATCAGGCATTCACGCTAACCGAGGAAATGCGGTCTCGAGCAAGTTAAAAGAAAAAGAAACTAACACGAGGCTAACTTCATTAGCACTCCGTTTTCGATTCTTGAAGAAGGAGTCATTCTCACGCGGTTGCGTAAAATAAACGCGTGCATTAAAAATCTCAATTCCGAATAGCGGAAGAACCAAAAAGAATTTCGCTACATGTATTTATAGGAGGCAGTAATCGGGTTACAGGTCTAAAACTCCAATTAAGGAAAAAATAACTAAAAAGACAGCTGACATAACGGAGAACCCTTCTCCCTGATTTCATAATCACTGACCTCCAAGAATCAATCATCCAGAGACTAATATACCAGGCTTCACCAGTTTCTAACCTCGTGAGTGGAGAGAAGGAACAAGAAAGACATATAGCATCACAACCATACCTATAGTTAGCGACATACTCACCCTATTTTTCTCACTCCCTTTTAGTGCAGAATCAAGCAGGGAGACAGCCTGTAAAAGAAACAGAGTGAAGACTTCACTTGGTGTAAAATATCGCACAAGAGAAGTAAGAAGAGTAGCAAGCTCCAAAAGCCTTCCTGGTAAGATAAGTTATCTATAGATTAAAATACAGTAAGTTAAACAGAAGTACAGATTTTAAATTGCATAAAAATGTTTTAGCCAGAAGACCAGAAAGAAGACCGATAGAAGACGTAGCAGGCCTGGCAGAGTTTTTGGAGCTGTCTCTTCTCGTCCCATTCCCCTTTTCCCTTCTTTGGAACTTACCTGCTAGGAGTCCTAGTATCCGGCGGGAAGTTCCGAGCGGGGCATAGGGGGCTTAGCATCATTCTGCTCCTGTGCTTCCTTATGCAAGTTGGTAGCAACCTCTGACAGAGTGAAGTGCCCACGTTGGTACTAGCACCCGAGCAGAATGGCAGAAGGCTTAGATCTAAAGAGGCTAAGCGACATTCTGAGCAATATACAAAGGGATTTGGAGGCAGTCAGGGAGGATAATAAGGCGTTAAGACAGGAGATGATAACCTTTAAGATAGGAGCTTCAGGTCAAGGAATTAGTCAGGGTACCACATCCTCTGGAACTCTAAATCCCAACCCAAGCACATCGTCTTTTGCCCCCACACAAGTCATACACTCCTTGTCCCCAGTAATTCCCCTAGCCCCACCAGAAAGATTTAATGGAGACCCACAGAAGGCCCAAATTTTTTTAACTCAATGTTCACTCCACTTTATGTGTCGCCCCACGATATTTCCCGATGCCCAGTCCAGGGTGGCATTCATGTTATCCTACCTCAGCGGGGATGCAGCTTCATGGTCCATGCCATTAGTAACCAAAGATGATCCAATTCTATATAATTTGGATGATTTCAGGAAAGAATTCCTTCGAATATTTGACCGGAGAACAGCTTCCCAGGCTTCAGATAATGAGCTCTTAGAGTTGAGACAGGGAAACAAGGAACTCGTAACTTATCTAGCTCAGTTCAATAAGTTAGTAGTGGAAACCAGCTGGCCCGAAGATAAACAAGCGGCAGTGTTTTATAGGGGATTACGAGAAGAATTGAAAGACGCCTTATCGCAAATTCCAAATCGCCCTACCGACATCTCAGCATTGGTGGACTTGACATTGGAAATCGACTATAGGCTAAGTGAACGAAAGGGTGAACGAAGAAGAGAGTTTAGATCTAGTGTCCCACGTTTCGACCGAACCAAAACGGAACCTGTTCGGTCGGCAGAAAATGCTTCAGGAACAGAGCCTATGCAAATTGGAGTCGTTAGAGGCCCGCTCACGAAAGAAGAAAAAGAGAAAAGAAGATTAAACAAACTATGCCTATACTGTGGAGGAAGCGGGCATTTTGTCAAAAATTGTCTAAAAAGACCCAAGTTACCGACAAAGGAGAAGGGAAACTAGAGGCACCACAGGTAAGCGGAGTTGGACCTGTGGATGCGAATGGAGCAACAACTCCAAACACTCACCAGTTGGCGAACACCTTACAAGTTTCTTCACCCCATTTGTTTATGACAGTCACACTAAAATTCCGAGGGAACATTTTGAATGGAGTGGCTGTCATGGTGGATTCTGGAGCAACCGGGAATTTTTGTGACCACAAATTCGCAGACCAAATTGGATTGCAAGCAGTCAAAAAGGAAAAAGTGGAAAAGGTCCGCGCAGTGGATGGTACGGAGTTAACTTCTGGGCCAATTACTAGCCACACTGAAGCAGTACATATGACCACAATCGAAGGACATCAAGAGACATTGCAGTTTAACTTGATCGACGCCCCCCAATTTCAATTGATTGTAGGACTTCCATGGTTAACCGAACATAACCCTTTGATTGATTGGGGAGCCCGAACAATTCAAATGAATTCTGAATATTGTATGGAACACTGTTTTGCGGAATGGGCTAATCATACGGAGGCCGGAGTGGTTACGCCGTTGTGTACTAATGGCAGTTCTGTATGTGCGATTCAAACAATGGAGATACCAGAAGCATATCAAGATTTTGCAGACGTTTTCGATGAAATCAAGGCAGAAACGCTACCACCTCACAGGCCCTATGACTGCAAAATTGATCTAGAACCTGGTGCCAACTTACCTTGCAGCAGAATATACGCCTTAACTGAAAAAGAGAATACCCATTTGAAGGAGTATCTAGCAAAAAATTTGGAGAACGGTTTTATCAGACCATCCCAGTCCCCAGTCTCTTCCCCCCTTTTCTTTGTTCCGAAGAAAGGAGGAGATCTTCGGACTTGCATTGACTTTAGGGCCATCAACAGAATCACAGTAAAAAACCGATACCCATTACCTCTTATATCAGTACTGATTGATCAAGTGAAGGAAGCTAAAATCTACACTCGTTTGGATCTCCGAGGAGCGTACCATCTCATTAGACTTCGAGAAGGCGACGAGTGGAAGACTGCGTTCAGGACCAAATTTGGACTTTACGAGTACTTGGTGATGCCATATGGTCTCTGTAACGCACCCGCGGCCTTCCAGTATTTCATCAACGATGTGTTAAGTGACTTCATTGATCAATGTGTCATAGTCTATATCGATGACATTCTGATATATTCCCATTCGACCGTTGAACATCAGGACCAGGTTAGAGCCGTGTTGCAACGCCTACGTGAGAACTCGCTCTACGTAAAATTGGAAAAATGTCTATTCAACACCGATACTGTGGAGTTTTTGGGCTTTGTGTTGTCCCCTAATGGAGTTCAAATGGATGAACAGAAGGTGCGAGCAATAACTGATTGGAAATCCCCTACTTGTATCAAGGAAGTTCAAAGTTTTATCGGATTTTCAAATTTTTACAGAAGATTCATTCATGGGTTCTCTTCCAAAATTTTGCCATTGACTCGTCTCTTGAAAAAAGGTGTTTCCTTCCAATGGTCTGCAGAAGCGGAACAAGCCTTCCAGTCGATGAAGAACAGCTTTATCACAGCACCAGTGTTACTCCATGCGGATCCTTCTGAACCCTTCTATTTGGAAACGGATGCTTCAGATCTAGCCATTGGAGGAATACTTTCTCAGAGGCACAAAGACACGGGGCAGTTGCATCCAGTGGCCTTTCGCTCCCGCAAACTCAACCCTGCGGAATGCAACTATACAATCACTGAAAAGGAACTCCTGGCCATTAAGGATGCCTTCAAAGATTGGAGGCATTACTTAATGGGGGCTAAACACACTGTCACCGTGTTCACAGACCACCGCAATTTGAAGTTTTTACGTTCAGCTCGCACTCTGACTCCACGCCAGTTGCGTTGGTCCCTGTACTTCGCGGATTTTGATTTCGTTATCACCTTCCGTCCGGGATCAAAAAACGGGAAGGCTGATGTTCTTTCCAGATTGGATACCGAAAACCAAACGCCACTCATTGAAAATCAGCAAATCATTCCAGAAGAAAAATTCATCGGACTTATCGCAGTGGAACCGTTTGAGCAGCTTGTTCGTGATTCATTGTCGAATTGGGATATAGAGACCTGGGCCTCTGAGGATCCACTTCGCTCCATCCGCCATGGCCTCCCTTACCACGGTTCCACTCTGTATTTACCCACTAAAGAACTTCAACTGAAAGCAATGCAGGAATGCCATGACAACCCTCTGGCTGGCCACAAGGGCATTTTTAAAACTGAAGATTTACTCAAACGAAGTTTTTGGTGGCCATTCATGTGCCGCGATGCTCGTCAATATGTTCTAAGTTGTGAGCTGTGTGCACGAGGTAAATCTGATAGGCAAGCTCCCAAAGGTTTATTACAACCCATGCCCACTCCTCCATATCCCTGGCACACGGTTTCCCTTGATTTAATTGTTGATTTACCTTCATCTCAGGGCTACGACACCATTTTGGTAGTGGTGGACACCTTCAGTAAAATGGCGCACTTTGTCCCTTTCAAAGGTACACCCACTTCTAAACAATTGGCACACCTTTTCAACCAACATATAATTCGCCTTCACGGTATTCCTAAAGTCCTCATTTCGGATAGGGGTTCCCAGTTTCTCTCACATTTTTGGAAGGCTTATATCAAGGGCCTCCACATTGATCATCGTTACTCTACTAGTTTTCACCCAGAAACTGATGGGCAGACTGAACGTGTCAATCAGGAACTTGAACAACACCTTCGCTTATATTTGATTGACGACGAGGGCGACTGGCCTAATCATTTATGGACTGCTGAGTATGCTTACAATAATGCACTCAATGTCTCTACTGGTTACTCCCCCTTTTTTATCAATTCAGGCAGACACCCGAATTCCTATGCTAATTTTGACAATGCTACTACTCCCGCCATCGGAGACATTGCCCAACAGTTCACTAGGATTCACCACACTGTAACTCAGAATTTAACAACTGCTAAAACCCGTTACAAACACTTTGCTGATCGTAAACGAAAACAGGCTCCTGAACTTCAGGTGGGAGAATTAGTCTGGTTGTGCACAAAAAACCTCAGACTCAAGGGTCCACGTAAATTCCAGCCCCGTTTCATGGGTCCTTATCCCATTGAGAAGGTCATTAATCCTGTCACTTATCGACTATCTCTCCCTGGTTCTACCAAATTCCATCCAGTCTTCCATGTTTCTCTACTGAAACCAGTTCACCCAGGGTTGCGTAGGTCTTCTCCTCCTGATCCTTTAACCTTACATGGTGAGCCTGAGTATGAAGTCAAACGGATCTTAGATTCTAAATTCATCCATAATGACCTTTTTTATCTTATTGACTGGAAAGGTTATGGTCCGGATGAACGCTCTTGGGTAAAGAATACTGATGTCCATGCTCCTCGTCTAATTAAAGCATTCCATGCCAAATTCCCTGCTAAACCTCATCTGGAGGAAACCCCGTTGGGAGGGGGTACTGTCAGGAATCACGGGAGGTTTCCTCCCTCTAACTCCACTGTGGCTACTATTTTTGCTTTACAAAACCATTCAAGCACAAACGACCTCTTTAGCTGGAGCAATTGCTGGCATCGCAGAAATTCCAACATGGCTGCCAATTATCCAATACTGCAACAGCATACCGCTGTTTAGCAGTCTAGTGTTTTCTGTATCAACTGCCTGAGGAATGTTCTTCAACATTCCTCGGTGCACTTCACTGAGGAATTCATGAGAGGAACACCTGTTTACAAGCGTCGTGGAAGATAGTTAGGGTAGAAGCGTTCACTCGGGGTTAGTAAGCGCCGGTCTACATACACTTCAGGAAAACAGGTCAGCCTAATTCATTCTTGTTAAAATAATATTGTCTGAGAGAAAAAATATCGAGTTCATAAAAGATTTTACAGTTGTTAGAAAATTCTAAACTACTAATTATAGAGTAGGTTTATAGGTGATGAATATTATTGGCAAGCACAGTAATTTCTGATCTGACTAGAGTATTCAAGTGCGAGCGTTATCTATTCAGACGCTGCACTTGACTGGGAAATCCCTTCGTAGCATACAATGTAATTCCTAGGAACAAAGACTCCGGTTAAGCTCTCGTCAACATTGTTTCAGAGCGCTAACCGGCACCCCTTGAAATCGCCAGTTGGAGGCTTCCGCTGACGTGTTCTAAATTTAGCCTGTCAAGTATTCCATTAACTCGACGCTGGCTTTTCTCATGTAGCGTGACACAGAAATCAGGCATTCACGCTAACCGAGGAAATGCGGTCTCGAGCAAGTTAAAAGAAAAAGAAACTAACACGAGGCTAACTTCATTAGCACTCCGTTTTCGATTCTTGAAGAAGGAGTCATTCTCACGCGGTTGCGTAAAATAAACGCGTGCATTAAAAATCTCAATTCCGAATAGCGGAAGAACCAAAAAGAATTTCGCTACATGTATTTATAGGAGGCAGTAATCGGGTTACAGGTCTAAAACTCCAATTAAGGAAAAAATAACTAAAAAGACAGCTGACATAACGGAGAACCCTTCTCCCTGATTTCATAATCGCTGACCTCCAAGAATCAATCATCCAGAGACTAATATACCAGGCTTCACCAGTTTCTAACCTCGTGAGTGGAGAGAAGGAACAAGAAAGACATATAGCATCACAACCATACCTATAGTTAGCGACATACTCACCCTATTTTTCTCACTCCCTTTTAGTGCAGAATCAAGCAGGGAGACAGCCTGTAAAAGAAACAGAGTGAAGACTTCACTTGGTGTAAAATATCGCACAAGAGAAGTAAGAAGAGTAGCAAGCTCCAAAAGCCTTCCTGGTAAGATAAGTTATCTATAGATTAAAATACAGTAAGTTAAACAGAAGTACAGATTTTAAATTGCATAAAAATGTTTTAGCCAGAAGACCAGAAAGAAGACCGATAGAAGACGTAGCAGGCCTGGCAGAGTTTTTGGAGCTGTCTCTTCTCGTCCCATTCCCCTTTTCCCTTCTTTGGAACTTACCTGCTAGGAGTCCTAGTATCCGGCGGGAAGTTCCGAGCGGGGCATAGGGGGCTTAGCATCATTCTGCTCCTGTGCTTCCTTATGCAAGTTGGTAGCAACCTCTGACACATGTACATACTTCCATTGTGCATCTATGTACCTTCCATGTACTTGGATCTGTGTGTCTGTTACTTTTCTCCTGAAAAAGCATATCCAATGAACTACCCTATTTCTCATCCTGTGCCTCTATCAATATATTTAATCTACATATACTTACCTCCTTTATGTATCTATATACTTTCAATGTACTTATGAATCTATATATTTATCACTTTCTTCTAATTTAGCATTTCCAATGTACTATCCTATTTTTCAGCCTATACTTCTTTCAATATATCTTCTAGACCAACCTTCTGGCTCATCTCAAACTTCTTTCTACTACTCTTTCCAATGCACTACCCCATCTCTCATCCTATACATCTATCAATATATCCTCTACATTCACTCCTTCATTTATCCCAAACCCCATACCACTATGATCCCCAAAATAACCCTTTCTAGACGCTCTCCTACTCTACCCCCCCTTGCATCATCTGACACCTCTTTTACTATACCGATACCCTAAAACAATCCTTTCTAAACTCCTTCCTCTGACTCCTCCCATCTAAAACTCATTTTACTCATCCAAAAGCCTCCTCCTACTGCTAAGACCTATAAAAAAAAAAAAATCCTTCTCTCTTTTATCCCTCCACTATCCTTTTCAATCAAAATTAACAGACTAACATGTTCACTTCTCAAATTTCATATTCAACTATACTAATTCACCACTAATCCTTTATGGGTTCCAGAGTAGCGTGCTACTCGCCAATGAAGCGTCTCAACACCCCATCAGGGTCACAAGTGCTATATAAATGCAAACCTTTTCCCTTTTCTACCCCTCCCCAACCCTTCTCAATCCAAATAACTGACTAACATATCCACCACTAAAATTACTTTCATGTTTTACTATACTAATTCATCACTAATCCTTATGGGTTCCAGAGTAGCGTGCTACTTGCGCTTCAAAACCCCATCGGGTGTAGCAATCGCTATATAAACACAAACCTCTTTCCCTCTTCTCTCCCGCCACCTACCTTTCCCTACCCAAATAACTTAAATAACATCTATACTACTCAAATTACTTCATATTTTACTATACTAATTTTCAACACTAATCCTTTATGGGTTCCGGAGAGGCGTGCTACTCACCAGAAAAGCGCTTCAACACCCATCAGGGGTAACAAGTACTATATGGATGCAAACCTTTCTTCCCTTATAACCCTCCCCTATCCTTTACACTCCAAATAACTGACTAATATCCACCACTCAAATTACTTTCATATTTCACCATACTAATTCACCACTAATCCTTTATGGGCATCCTGAATAGTGTGCTTCAACACCCCATCATGAGTAACAAGCGCTATAGAAATACAAACCTTTTTCCTCCTCTATCCTTCTGCTATCAATCCAAATCCAAATAACTGACTAACCTATCCACCACTTAAAATGTACTTGCATGCTTCACTATACTAATTCAACACTACTACTCTATGGGTCCCGGAGTAGCGTGCTACTCGCCAAAAAAGCGCTTTGGCGCCTCGTCAGGGGTAGTAAGCGCTATATAAATGCAATTACAATACAATACAATATCTGTTAAGCCAGAAAGTACCTCAAAACGGTTAGAGTGAAAACATGGGGAGGGCTGGGGGCAGGGGTGTCTATTCTTAGGTCGCAGCCAGGACTGTTGACTCTTAAAAGCCCCTTGATATCGAGGGTAGAAGAAACCCAAGGGACGGCCTGTATCAGCTCAGTGGGGGAGACTTTAAGGTGTTCCAGTGCGAAGTCAGTGCACATCCTATCATTGAAGTTCAGCACTACACAATCCCCTTCTCTGTTTTTAGGTGTTTTCCCAGCCAACTCACCCGCCTTGCCATGATAATGTGTTTGGGCCAACTTATCTGGGACTGGATTTTACTGGTACACCAATCGGCTGATTTGTTAATAAGGCTCTGGCAGCTTTCCTGTTGTCCAGGTGTGAGATACAGGACCCCTGTCAGACTCAGAGTATAGGCTGTACACTTCGGGGGTAGGTTTAAAATAGTATTCTCGCCCTGCCTGCTTAATGGACCAGGCGCACAGCCTTTTTTCTTTCAATTGGTTCTCTCTGCTATGCGGATCATATCTTAATAGATTGATAGCCCCTTGTTCCCCATTAAAGTTCCCATTTTGGCCAGGTGCCATTGTTGCAGCGTGGAATGCAAAAATCCCTCCCTTCGTCACAGATCGTAGATCACACACAATCACTACATTCGCTGGTGGGGCCCATAGCACCAACATACATCCTTCTAATAACCTGTTTCAAGGAGGCGATTGTTCCACTCGCTGTAATGGAAGAGAGTACTTACATATCCCTATTCATAAAGATCTAAACTTCACCTTTAGTACTCCTCCCATGAATAGGCCATGGATCTACTAGCTGCAGGTTGGAGTGATAACAAAATCTATAACATCATTTACATAAATACATTTTCTCAAATAATAACGACCCAACACAGTTCTTGTAATGAATATTACATTTTATCTGAATAATTGAATTTCGAGTCTCTGGTTTAATCAAGCAAATAGATCATCATAGTTACCTTTTCTGGCTAAAAGTCACCCTCTAAGTCAGAATCTTGGTCAGCAGTTCATACTGTCAGAGTGTTAGGAAACAATTGTCCTGCAGTGTCACCGTCCTCTCCGTCAGCATAACGTCAGGAAATCACAAATCTTCTGAAGGGTCTCGCAATGCTAGCAACCTCTCTATTCTACCATTTTTATAGTAAAATTACATTCCAAAGTGTAACAAATGATATTTTGAACGATTCTAATTGGTCCGTTGAAATTTTTCGACTTCTTTCCCATACATATAATGTGTCTTTAGATATAGTTCCAATCCACGCAATAGTATCTTTTCATTGTTTCTTTCAGAGCAGCTGGCTGATGGCCCGGTGTGTCCTTGGCTGACACAGTTGAGTTAGGGTCGTTCTAAGGCCACTGCAGCTGATGGCGACGCATGCGCACTTCACCCAGAGATGCTCACGAATGTAGTCAATTTCGTCTGATAGGGATGTCGGCCATTTTGTGGCCACCAAATGGTCAACTTAAGCAAAGAAACTCAAAAATGTAATTAATACATGATGATGACTAATAATCTGTTATTCCCTTACTAATACCCATATGTGTATGTATTTATCTAGCAGACGCAACACTTAATGCGGGTTATATTCACATTAATAAAGCACAAATCACGAATACATCACGGGGTTGGAGATTCAAGTGATATTATCGCATTGTGTACGTTTGTTGGCCCATTTTTTACAGCCCGCCCTCCCTCCCTCCCTCGGAGACACTGGAGAAAGCATTAACTCCCCTTTTACCCGTACCATTATCTAAAAAGAGCCCACCACTTTGCTTAATTTGCGCAGCTGAAGTCCCTGTAGCCAGCAATAATTGACCAAGCTGCTCCTCTATACGACCCAGGCGTGATAAAATAGGTTCCAAAGATTCCAAGACTACTTTATCAATTTGGTCTATCACCCTGTCCATTTCAGTCTGAGACCTAATGTTTCCTTCTAGACTACGGGATCTTCCAACTATTCCTGGTGAGTTTTGCTTTGTTCTCTTAACCCTTGGCAATTGGCCCCTTACAGGGTGGTCGATCCCAGTTAGATCAGTACGCTTCCTTTTTCCCCAGATGTGCTCTAAACCCACCGGTTCTCCGTAGGTAGACATGTAGCAGCTTCAACACCCTCTGGCACTGCACCTGGGATGCCCTGGCTCAGAATGATAATGGTGGGTGAAAGTGGGGGCGGGGTTGTGCCGATGAATCAGAGGATGTTGCAGGTGTTGTTGTATTGAGAACCCCCGAGATAACGACAGGCTGAACAGTCTGTGCAGTCAGAACAGCAGGTGGGGGTAATGGAACAAACGAAAGTCTGCATTCGGCAAGTTCAATTTCCTTGTTAATAGTCCCCACAGCTTTCTGCAGCAAGCCATCCAAGGTAGCACGGCGCTTTTAGCAATAGGCTTGGGTTTTCTTTTCCCCATTAACAAAAGAAGACCTATATACACACGATAAGGAACTGAAAGGAGGAGTTTGTTTTTACCATAGCGCCACACCTCCTGGCTGGGGTTTTAACTTGCGCATTGACCTATGAAACCAAGAGGGGGGGCCCAGCCTCCTCTGGGCTCAGGCGGGTGCAGACAGAAGCCCTGCCGGATTTGAAGAGCCTCCTTGCACGCACCAAGTGCGTCCGTGGTGTCCCTGACACAAAGCGGGCTGGGGGCTCTAGTCTCCTTCCCCCCTGTAAGCATGGCAGCAGTAGTGGCAGGATTACGGGCACACGGGCTCCCATGCGGTAACGGCTGCACTCAGGTACGAACTCCACCACTCTCTCCAGGTGAGGGCTGTAGCCTCCTTACAGCCCCTTGCCCAAAGGCTCAATCCACATATAGCAGGGCTCAGCTGTGCGAGCCAAAACATAAGGGTTCAGCCGTGCTGCTACGGCCAGGAACAGCTGCCTCCGCCACCAAGGTGCGTGCCCAGAACACCAGGGCTCCACCAAGCTCCTAAGCTGAGGGCGGCAGTCTCTTGACATCCCCCGTGCATGACGGAGCAAACCCAGCACAGCAGGGCTCTGTTGTGTCTCACCTCCGGAGCCGTATCAGCCGACCTCACAGCGCGAGCCCGGAAACACCAGGGCTCCACTGCTGTGCCTGTCGCAATGCATGCCGCAGCCTCCACAAAACCAGGAGCCGGCTCCGATAAGCGGGGCTGGGCTCGGGCTCTGCACAGCCGCCCGTGTCTCCTACCAATGGCAGCAACCGCCGACCTGCCAGCATGGGCCCGGAGACAACCTGGCTCTGCCTCCACGGCTCAAGAACTCCAGCATCAGCTGGCGACCAACACTAAGGGATGCAACAGCAAACGTAATGGCCAGGGAATGGGAGCTCAAAACAGCATCCTGGGATCTCCGCTAACTAACTACTTTTTGCCTTCACCCCGGAGTCAGGAAATTTGAGTTTAATCCGTCATTCTTTTGCTGACTATGCCACCCCAGTTTGGAGCCAGCCATATGTAAATCAGTCTTGACCCTGCTCCTCATGGGAACAGTCCAGGTCCTCCCTGGACCGGAAACAAGCATGCTCTTATTAGAATCTTGTCGTGGCTGCAGCACATATCCTATGGGTGTCCTCTTTTTCTAAGATTTATGTGCAAAATGGCAGTACCAGAATTTTGCCATTTCTGCCAACTTATAGACTCATATGTCAGAAATGACCTACAGAATGTCAGGGCCAGCCTTTTCCCAAAGTTTGACTCCCAAATATGCCAACATTTTGCTATAGGTACCCATTATATGCAGAATTACCTAAACTCTGCCAGTGAATGTATTTTATATAAAAAGTCAAACTGTTGCACCATCACGCTCAGCCTCAAGCCGCACAGCCACATGAATATACGTCATCACGTTGAGTGACATAATTCAACTGAACCATAGTAATCCAATGTGATCTGTTACTTTTTTCAATCCATCTTTATTCAACATTAATCTTGAATTTTGCACGGGAGGCCAAGTGGTTCCAAACTTAAAGTGCAGTTGAAATGCCAATCCAGGCCTTTTACAACGACTCGTTTCAGTCCACTTTGTCATCTTAGGTCACCATGCATGCATTCACCCTCCCCCAATGCATTTCGGGCATCTTGCCCTTCATCAGGGGTAGCTACAATGTATTAAAAACCATCTGTAATTTTAAATACTTTCACATTTTTGACAATGTATAAATCCAAAATTGTAAATTTTCTCAAAACAATATAAACATATGCGTGTATCCAGAACAATAATCTCCCCTTAAAAGACCTCCTAAAAACCGTGACTTATGTGCCCCATTGTTCTAAACACAAAAAACACCTTCAAACAGTATACCAAACGTGTTTGATATGCTTAAACAAACAGTGAAAAAACCAGTGAAAGCAGCCAGGTCTACCGCGCCGTGCTCCCCGTCCGACCCCCTGCTCATGAAAACCAAAAACGAGTCCAAAAATGAACTCACGATAGAACCAAATGATCCCATGCCTTCCAGCTCTTAACACCATGCTCAACAGCGTGACTCCTTTGACTTAATAAAGGAAATATGCTTCAAGAAAACAAATTCAAATGTAACCTCTCCATGTGTCCCAGGTGCTCCCAATCCCTTCGAAAAAAAACATATCAGGTGACACTAAACATGTGACTTCCAACCCAATCCTACAGTGAACATGAAAAAAATACTGTGACAAAACCCAGATACACCTAACCTGCGCACGAAAAAATACCATATAAATATAAAGATAAAATTACAAAAGTTAATGTATTTTGCCGTGTGCTTTCCCTCATATCAAGAATTACTTCCAATATACCAAACCCACAATGTTCCCAAGGGTGCCCCGTAAGCCAAAAATCACCATATGTATGCCTTGTCCTGCCGCAGACTCACAAGCCTATCACGCCCTCACACATATACTATCACTCACTCCCCCTCACTCACTATCTCTAACTCACTCACATTGTTACTCACATTCGTTCACTTACTTTCACTTTTTGTTACTCATACTCAGTCTAACTACCCCTCACTCTTTCTAACTCATACACTTACTCCCCTAATCATACTTGTTCACTCATACTCACATACTCATTTTCACTCACACTCACCTCATTCACTCTTACTCATTCTCACTCACATACACATGCTCAGTCCTTCACTCAATGACACTCACTCACTCATACTCCCTCATTCTCACTCATACTGACTCTTACTTATTCACTCCCTCACACTGTCACTCACTCCCATTTTTTAGAACTCACTCTCACACAGAGATCCATACACCCACAAACACAGTCACACACACTATGACTCACCCACACCCTCACTGTCGTTCTCAGTATAATTTACTCACAAGTACGTTCACACTCACACACACACATACTGACTCACACTCTCACTCACACCTAAACAGACTTACATTGCATCTTCTGCTGGCAACTCCTCCCTGGCAGCAACAATGTAGGAATCCAGCACTGGGCACTGGAGCCAGTAAGATCTAATTCTTGCGCTGGAAACCAGAGCCAGACAGAGGAACTTGGCCAAGATTAATGAGGGAAAGCCCCACTTCAAAACGACTATCAACCTCTGCTAAAGCTGGAAGCACAGCCCAATCAGAAGCGGGGATTGTACTTGAGATGTCATCCATTCAACTCTATATGGACACTTGTTGAGAACAGGGATGTACTGATTAGCAACCTAAAGCCCATAGCAGAAATCTTGCTGTCTGTGAGGCATGCATGGCTGTCAGCTAAATAATGAGGATTGTGCCTGTATGAGGGCACTATAGTTCAATTACGCCAGTCACAAACACGTCATCCAGGCATCCTTGCTCAGCCTCTTCAAACCCCCTTTTTCTTCTGGCACCATGGGCCTGGAGATGTCAGAAGGGCTGGCCTGGGCACAGCCAGTGTACATGGAAACGTTTTTCGTTAACACAAAAAACAAAAGCAATAGCAGTGCGGAGGTTAAGGCACTTTGCATGAGGCCGGGCACCGCCCAAAAGACCTGTCACTGACGGATACCGTTTCTACTGGCAACCCGGGCAACGTGGTAGGGATATCCAGGAGAATTACATTTACTGGCTCAGCTTCAATGTTTTCTAAATAAAGTTCAAAATAGTTACAGAAATGACAAGGTAATTATAACTATATATTTCAAGTGTGCCTGCCCTTCCACTAAGCATCTATACATTCCAGAGATGATTCTGGAAGGCATATTCTGGTGGGGTATTAATACCACACGCACTAATTAATGCTCCTTTGAGTGAGATTTATCGTTGTAACTTTCATTGTTTAATTGTCTTTCCCCTTTCAAAGTTACAACACCTTATAAAATGATATGGGGCATATTATCAAGCACGGCGTTAAAATTATCGCCACTTTAGCGGCAGAAAACTGCCGCTAAAGCGGCGATAATGGGCTTGATAATATGCCGCAGAGAATTCCAATAGACACCCATGTTGCTACCAGAACATGGGCTTCTATGGGAATTCTCTGCGGCATATTATCAAGCCTATTATCGCTGTTTAGCGGCAGTTTTCTGCCGCTAAAGTGACACTAATTTTAACGCCCTGCTTGATAATATGCCTTGTGATCTTTCCCTACATGAATCCCACCAGGTTTTACCTGCACAAAAAGATGTTGGGGGAAAAACCTACCTCTATCGTAATTTGCTCAAAATTTGAAATCCCGCTTTGGGTGCAAACGCTAGTTAGTGCCTAAATCGGGATTCTCAGAGTAGTCATAATGACAGCCTCAGTATTCCTTCCTTGGCTATAATACAACTTCCGTTCAGCTCAACAAACAACAAGCAGCAGTGTGGCTTGACTGAGTGAAGGTAAATCTTCTATTGACTATTCTATCCCTTCTTATGCTTGTTACTATTTGTGCCGCTAGTTTTTACGGTATATTTATTTTGTAGAAATAAAGGAGCCGCTTTACAAGCCCCTTGCGCCCCTTTTGCGTCACTTTTAACATGGGAAAAGTGACTCAAAAGGGGCGCAAAGGGCTTGTAAATCTCGCCTAAAAGGTCTTAATTTCTTTTATATTCGACATTAGCATTATACTGGAGATATCTTCTTTGGCCAGGGGTACAACTTGTGAAATGTAAAACCTGGTACTGCCTGAAAAGTAACAGATAAAGCTAAGATGCCATTACAAAGCTAAGGAATGCAACTATGGTTATTAATGGGCCATGATATTGCAGGAAGCTGACACCATTACTCATACACGCATTTTATAAAATTGAAATTTTCCAATGGAACTCTTGATTTAATGGGTCCAATCCATTATAAGAAGACATTTTTTTCATCGAATCTGGCACGAATGTCCAAGAGACTAAATTATCTATTTCAGTTTCAAAAGAAGGTTCATTATGAAATACTTTGCATTTCTCAACGGATCCATACATCTATAGAACATTCTATCTTGACTCTATCGCATATTATTTATTAGTTTTACATAGCGTATACAGGCCTGGTAGCGTCTTGCTCTTCACAGGATGCTGGTGCGATTAATGGAAATTCAAGGATAGAGAGATTATTTGATTGTTTTTGCTGGTAACTCAGCTATTGTGAAAAGAAGTGGCACTGGATCAGGTAAGTTGTAATTCTTTATTCAACAAGAGAGGTTCAGAATAGTCGACCGGCCAGAGCAACAGCAACATACGACTGCCCTTCTGACCATTCCACATGCCACCATTCTAAGCTGTAACAATGGAAATGGTGGCATGTGCACCTAATCAAAGAATAACAAATCTTAAAAAAATATGAGCTCCTAAACAAGAATGCAAGACCCAACACTTCTTTCCCCTTAACAAAATCAACACGCAGAAATGTATACAATTGGATTAAAACCACATACTATAATGAAATATAATTGCTATTAATCTCAAACATTGTAAGCACTAAGATTTGACATAATCCTTAGCCAAACAGAAGGTTTCCTTTCTCTCACAGAAATCCTAGTTCTGGATTCACCTTGAGGGGTACTTTGACCAAAATTAGGAATATTGTGAGGAACAAAATCTACGTTTGCACTTCCAGGTGAATTTTGTTTAGATAACTTCTCCATATTCCACCATTTACCATCACATAACTTAACAGATCTGTTCTTTATATATGTGATTTGTTTAGCACATGAAAATTTAAAATGACCGTTGGTGATATGACCAGGAAGTCTTACCTTGACCCAATCACCTACTTTAAAATTAAATTGTTTCCTTCCTTTAACCGGTTCACTGATGACATACTTACTCTGAGCTTTGACACAACCAGCTTTCACCAATTCATGGTTAACTTTTGGAACACTAAAATCATGCATCCATGGTCTAATCAACTTAGATGAAGCTGTTCTCCCCTTTAATAATGTAAATGGAGAAACATTTGTTACAGCATTTGGAGTGGTACGTAAAGCCCACAATAAGTTTGAAAGTTCCTTCCTCCAGTCTAAACCATTGACCACAGATGATTTATTGCAGCGTTCTACTAAGCCATTACTGCGGGGATGATATAAAGAGGTAGTAATGTGTTTGATGCCCCAATGTGATAAAAAATCTTGAAACTCCTTGGGCATAATTTGTACACCATTATCAGTTACAAGTTCAACTGGAGCACCTTCCCTTAAAAATAAAGACTCAAGAAAGTTAATAACCTCCAACGTAGTTGCTGATTTCACAAATTTAACTTCAGGCCACTTAGTACCATAATCCACCAACACCAAACCAAATCTGCTTCTTTCATCCAATATATACATTGGACCAATGATGTCTACAGCTAATTTGACCCAAGGTCTATCAGGAATAGGAATGGCTTCTATAGGACTAGGGAATGTAATTTGAGACTTGTCACTAGTGGCACATGATATACAATCCCTCACAAAATGTTCAACAGAACGATCCATACCGGGCCACCAGAATACTTCTCTAAGTCTTCTTTTCATTGCTCTCATTCCTCTATGGCCTTCATGAGCAAAGATCATGATCTTATTCTGAAGAGAAACAGGTACTACCAACAAATCCATTTTAGAATGCCAGACTGCAAATTTAGTTCAGGGAAAACATGTTTAAATGAAGCCACATCTTCATGCTTAGGCAACCAACCTTTACCTAGCATGAAAATTACTACTTGTAATACAACATCATACTAAACAGCAGATTTCCATTCTTCTTCTGAAATGCATGAAAAATTTGAATCAGATAATGAAGCTACAACACAAAATTCCTCCTCCTTTTGTTCACCTGATTGTCCATTCACCAGAGGTTATCTGGACAAACAATCCGCAAAAATGTTCTTTGCACCAGGAATATATTCTAGATGAAAATTAAACTCCATTAATCTAAAGTGCCATTTGGCAATGCGAGGAGTGGCATTTCCAGCTCCCTTGGTAGTAAGTAAATTAAGCAAAGGCTTATGATCCATACGAATAGTAAATTCAGAACCGCATACATATTGTCTGAAATGGTCCACACCCCACCAACAAGCTAGAGCTTCCCGCTCTATGACAGAATAAGTGGACTCTGCACCTCGTAATGTGCATGAAGCAAATGCCACAACTTCCTCCTTTCCTTCTCTGACCTATAGTAAAACGGATCCCAAACCATATTGACTGGCATCAGTGACTATAATGGATTTGTCATGTGTGTCAAATGGTTGCAAAGGGATGGCCATACTTAGTTCTAACTTGATGGACTGAAATTCCTTTTCTAACTCAGATGATCAAACAAATTGTTGGTTCTTTTTCATTAATAGTCTTAAGTTGTGTATTTTACTACTACAGTTAGGAATGAACCTGGAGTAAAATTCCAGCATGCCAAAAAATGATCTAAGTTAATCCTTGTTTTGTGGAGAAGGAAAAGGTTCTACACCTTTGACAGACAGTTTGTAATCTAGATAATTTACTTCTTTGACAGCAAAATTAAATTTTTCGGCCTTTAGAGTAGCACCACGGTCTGTTAAAATGGACAATACAGTGGCTAGTGTCTTGTCGTGCGATTCTAAATCTTTAGCATGGACCAAAATGTCATCTTGGAAACACATTACATTAGGTACATTTGCAAACATTGATTCAATAACTCTTTGGAATACAGCTGAAGCTGAAGATAAACCGAAAGGCATCCTTTTAAATCTGTACGCACCAATCGGAGTAATGAAGGAAGTAAGATGGCGACAATTTTTCTTCAATGAAATTTGATGGTACGCTGATGGCATGTCCAAATTAGTGAACACCTTGGCATCTTTGAGTGACGTTAGCATCTCAGTGATGTTCGGAAGTGGGTGTCTATCCACCCATATTCTGTCATTCAAGTCCCTCAAGTCTATGCACATTCGAAGAGTACCATTAGGTTTCCTGACTAAAACCACTGGAGAAAGCCATTCCGACCTCTCTATGGACTCAATGATCCCTTGATTACAAAGAGATTCTAGTTCATTAGATAATTCCTTTCTCATAGCTAGTGGAACTCGTCTGGATTTGTGCACTATATGTTGAACACCTTGCTTAAGAATAATTTGATGCGAAAAACCTTTAATTTTACCCAGCGTATCGCTAAATACAGACGAAAAGGAAAACCTCCAATCATGAGACTCTGCAGTGCACACAGATGCAATTTGATCCCTAAGCAAAACTTGTTCAGAACTATTTGGATCTAAAATGATTCCTAAATGTTTCTGCTCCAACCAACCAAGAAGGGATGATCAATCTTCAGCAACATAAACAGTAGCGGTGGTACAATGATTTTTAGATGTTAAAGTGCAATCAAATTCACCCAAAACTTGAACAGGCTTACCATCATATGCTACTGGTTTAATTAACGATTTCCTCAAAGGGATATCTGTTAATTTGCACCATTCTTCAGGACCAATTAGTGTGAAGAATGAACCAGATTCAGCCATCATGGAAATATGATTACAATTTACACCAATTTGACAGTATGGCTGTTTTACAGTATCAGGTTGAATTTTTAATACATGCGATGTATTTTCAGAAAGACCTGACTCAGAGAATGTACTATTTTGTAATGCATCTTCCAAAACGTTTTTTTCCTTAACGATTTGTGGAATGGTCATGAAATCATGAACAGTATTCAAGATATTAGAAGAAGGTTAAGTACCTTGTTCCATTGTACAAGATAACATCATGATTTCATTACCATCTTCACTGTCATAATTCCGGTCCGTCTCTGGTTTGGGTTCTATAGAATACATTTTTTTAGTGTGAGGTTTAGCATTGGAATAAGTAGGTTTAGATTTGAAAACTTTAGAAAAGTGATCTTTCTTTTTGCATTTGACACAAAATTTATCTAAAGCGGGACAAAAAGGGGCACTTCTCAAATGATTTTTACTGCCACACCTATAACACTCAAATGTTTTGCGTTTGTCACTGATAGTCTCTTTTTTAACAACTGCTTTGTCAATAGCAAGAGTATGTGTTTTAGTATCTAAAGCAATCTGATCCATGTATGTAGTTGTAGATTCAAAATCTTTAGCTAATTCTAGAGCTTTGAAGTTAAATCATGTGTGGATAATAATTTTTCATGAATTATTTTGCTATTTGTTTTCTCAACTAATTGATCTCTCAACATTTCATCATGAAATGTTTTGTAGTCACAGGTGGATGCTAAAACTCTTAGATCACTTATACAAGTATCAACAGGTTCACCAGGTAATTGTTTTCTCATATAAAACTTTTGCCTCTCCATAATAATGTTATGTTTCTTTTTAAATCTAGTGTCTAGCATTTTTATGGCAGATGAATACTCATCAACAGCATCACCTTCACCCATGACTACTGTAAGAGGTAAATGTTTCAAAACTTTTCTACCTTCGGTGCCCAAAGAGTGACACAGCAAAGCATATTTTTTTTTTTTTGAGTAAAAACTTCAGCTTCAATAGCTTCTAGGTAAGCCTCAAAACCTTCTAACCATAATTCCCATTCTACAGGAGGCTCACCTGAAGTAGCTAGAAAATTTGAAGGTGGAAGTACAGATTGTTGCATGTTGTTAATTAGAAATAAAAAATAATTAATAAATTGTATAAGCTATAATAAAAACAGAGCAAAAAAAAATAAAATTAAAAGATTTAGAGGCAATGCAAATACTGTTAAATCAAATAAAAGCTGGACACGTAAGCACTGAGGATGATAAATGCACAGTATGCTGATTATAAAGATGCCACTGTAGAGTCTGCTTTTCATAATGCATTTTATTGAAGTAGTAGAAGAGGTCCAATTTAAAATGCTAAGAATTCAAATAAACATGTGGTGCGATGTATCTAAGGCCGTGCGAATCAGCGTTGTAAATGCTGTGCGCATGATGTAAAATTTCACAATGAAGAATAATATATGTGCTGTGCGAATCAGCGATGTGAAAATCAGCTGTGCGCAAATGGAAGAATTTGCATGATTGCCACAACTTGAAGTTTGTGTGTGCGTTCACTAGTGCACCAAAACACACACGTTTAAAATGGAACTGCAAAGGCTTTAATGAAGCCTGTAGATCGAGGGCGCATGTGTTCACTCACCTATGTTTGGTGAGATCGTGGTGTTTTTAAGACGTTCCACAAAGAATGGCACGATGATGGTTGCTTTTCCGTAAGTAACGTTGCTATGGCAACGAAATACAAACAGAGAATGAAGCCGCAAAATGGCTTCCAAACGCTGCGTGTTGACGAATTACGTTGCTCAGAGAGAGGACTGCGACGCAGGATTAGCTCGTGCAGAGAAGGACACGCACACACAAGCACACGCGCACCAGTAGCTGACTCACGGTCACTCCAGATGACGTCAGGGGTGCTTGAAGTCAGTTTCCCTGCTTCTTCTTCTCTTTTTTTTTTTGGGCGCAGGTCGATTTACTTCGTTTGTATGGCAATCGGTACGTCCGTCTTGACAAGAAAGGCTCCTCCAAGAGGGAAACCGGTCCCGCTGCAATCAAGAATGGAGAACGCGAACCGGTCGCGAAAAGTACTCCTCCACTGGAAAGATGCTTCCAGCCGGTCCAGGGTCCAACTCCCGTCGTCGCCAATGAAAAGAAGTGGCACTGGATCAGGTAAGTTGTAATTCTTTATTCAACAAGAGAGGTTCAGAATAGTCGACCGGCCAGAGCAACAGCAACATACAACTGCCCTTCTGACCATTCCACATGCCACCATTGTAAGCTGTAACAATGGAAACGGTGGCATGTGCACCTAATCAAAGAATAACAACTCTTAAAGAAATATGAGCTCCTAAACAAGAATGCAAGACCCAACATACTGGTTCTCAGACCCACTGAACTGACTACTTCTGCACCGAGATCCAAAGACCCCTAAGCAGGGAGTAGAGAGATCAGTACATTGTCTGTCCCCGTGAAAGAAATTGTAGTAGTTGAAGGGATGAGAACCCACCTAAAATAATAATCCCAATCCCTGTCAAGGTGAACCACTAAATTCACTAAGTAAACCTGTGCTTAACGCTCTGGTACTATGCACAAAGGAGTTAGTCTTAACTTATAGGCAAAGTGCAAATAATGTTCAGTACACAAACAGTAATAACGTGAAGATAGGACAGTAGAAAAATGCCAAACCCATTTAGAAATATCAATTAACTTTAGTAAATAAAATGAAACTAAAATGACAAAAAAGTAATAAGAAGAACCGGAGATACGAACTTTTTAAAGTTTGAAATAAAAATAGCACCAAAAAGCACAAAGCTCCAACTGTGATTATCTGGGCACACTAGACCAGGTCAAAGTCAAAAGTTAAGGCCGACTGAGACAGATCACATGTTGTATACAGCAACCAGGTTTGTCCCAGTGGAAAGTTTAAATTCGGACTTAGAAGCATTTCTTGTTGGCTGGGAGCGGGATCCTGGTGCAGTTGTCATCAAAGACAGAAAAGCTCCAAGTGGGCGAACTGCGAAGTCTGTGCCCAGGATGGCCTCAACATCAATTGGTTGTAGCTCGGCATTGGGCATGATGAAGCCTACTTCGTTTTTACTTAAAATCTTTTCTAAAAGTCCGATCTCCTTCATAGGGGTGAACTAGAAAGCTGAGAGCATCCAGAAATTGGACATGAAAGACTGCAGCTTTGATGATCATGACAGTCTCTATTGGTTGTCCAGGCAGAAAGTTGGACAACTTTCTAACTCCCAGCTTATGGAGCGTGGACAGAAGGAGTACACTCTAACACCAGGCAAGGGTCCATGACCTGGGAGCTCCTCTTGGAAGCTAGGGTTCACTTCATCAGAGGTCAGCAGCAAGGTCCAGGGCAGGCCCAGTTGGAACTGATCAGCTGGAATCTGCTTGGAGAGAGGTCTCTAGACGCTTGTTGTGTTACCTTAGTTAAAACAAGAGGTCAGCCAACTGCCACTGGATTCACTTCTGGGATGCTTAGTTCAAGGCAAGCAGGTCCAGTCTTGATTCATGTTCTACTTTTGATTCTCCACAGGAGTAGAAGTATTGTAAAGAGATCTGCGTGGTCCACTTTAATGTCCACTTCAGTTAATGGGAGGAAGGTAAGACTTTGTCCACCCCTAAAACAGCTCTGGTCAGGCCTCCCTTCCACTGGGTTTGGAGCCAAGCTGAGTAGCAAAACAACAGGAGGGCAGGCGTCGGTGTGGGGTACATCTGACATTGACAGGTTAGGCATCCTTTGAAACTCAGGAAGGGTGTAGTACAGCCCGCGGGTTATCCTGCTTAACACCCATAGAAGTAGACAACCCACTACCTAGCACCTGAAGGGTCTTCCCAGAGGATTCAAACGGGACAATCCGAGGATTCTCACAGGAGAGCACATCTATTCCTCTTTTCCTAAAGGAATCTACATTGGCCAGTACTAGCATTGTAACTACCTCTGGCGTGAATGTGACTCAAGTGTTTGGGGAGCCACTCCTAAGGTCTAAATAAAGCAACTCAATGTCTTTGCTTGTTAGCAGTCGCAAGTCCTCTATTTCTGATAACAACTGCATAGGGCACTTCTATTCAATAGCGTCAAATCAGTATCGAACAGGGAGACAAAAAACAAGGTATTGTTCACTTGCCCGGTACCCAGCCCTGTGTGCCCTGTGAACCTCTTACCAATTGACCCGAGGTCCGATCCCCTCACTGACCTACACCTATTACTGCTACAAGCTGTGATTGAGTCCCCCTCTCCAGCCCTCCCCTGGCCGGGATCAAACCTTATTGGGAGAGTATCCTGTCCGGAAGGGGAAAGAGGAGCACCTCAGCTAGCCAAACCCTGTTCTAACACAGTGGCATATGTATTTGTCAGAACAAATCTTGGTGTAGGGTCTCTACTGGTTCCTTGATAAACTAGAGGAGTATTGCAGGGGAAACTCTGAATCTCTGTGTCACCCATAGTGACTTTGGGCGACCCTTAATCTTCCTGACCTTCCTGGCTTCACAGCCTATTCAGCAAAGGGGTCCAAGAAGGTCGGCTGATTTCCATTAACTCGCCCTGAGTTATGGCCAACATTCAATATTGATTGCCCTGAGGGCCCAGGGACCTTTCTACTTGATTGAGGTTTTGTGCTATTTGGCTCCTCAAGTACAGTAGGGAACCGCTGTTTTTTCAGTTTCCGTTTATGGATACGCTGAATCCTGTTCTTCTTCTCCCCCCTCTGACTTTGTAGGTCGTTACTTTCTCTCGAGGGGGGGAATCTCCCCAAGGGGCACAGTGACTAAAGTATTAGCAGACCTTTCATAAAATGGGGTTTAATTGAGGGACCTGCCATGCTAGAATTATTTAAGTTACATTTTCTAAAAGTAGCGAATACCTGCAATGGGGACTTAACTGGTGTCACATTTAGATTACAATTTCCCCCAAGACTGGTGGACTGCGTACTCTCTATATATTGTGTACCTGGAGCTAAGCTTACCAGGGGACTACCTCTAGGTGATACAGCTATAGAGGCCTCCTTATCTTTCTGCTCCCCTAACTTAATTCCCCGTATAGACACCCCATTACATGTCTGGCATGGACGACAATCTATATCAGGGGCCTTTACTAACTTATTTGTTACTTGGTTAACCGAGTTGAGTTTAGGAGAGAGAACCTCCAATATATGATCAGAATTTACAGTGGTTTTCTCCAGCAAAGATAAAATTCTCTCCAATGCATAAAATATCTCTAAGGTGCCCCGTACATTTTTTACTGAGTTCAATATGTCATGTGCTATCTTGTCTTGAAATGCAACTGATGCCCCCATGTTGGACAAGTCTAATGAATGGACATGAGAAAACATAGTGGGAGTGCTACTGTACAGGGCGGGCATGTGAGGGTAACCAGCTGATGAAACCGGAGACAGTCTCAATTCCGGATCCACAGTGATTGGTTTTCTTAAACGGGCTCCAGGTGTGTCGCGAGCCTGTTTTCCCGCAGACAGGCCAGGAGGGAAACATGGGAAATGTACCTCAACCGGATTGGTGGTCTGTGCCTTCTGAACCCGACCCTCTCCTTTCTTTCCAGCTGGACGACTGGACTTAAACTTCAAGTACTACACAGGATATTGATATTCCCTTTTGTGAGGGCGGTTCCTTTAAGGGAAATCCTTCTGACGTTGACCTTGCCCGGGAGATTGACATCACTTTCCCTGGGCTAATCCCTGGACATCAAGGATGAGGGAGCAAACTTCAAAAACCTGGAAGAGGAGATGAGGAGGTGAGCTGGAAAGCAACTGAGAAAACGACAGAAACGCCAGCAGAGGAATCCCTGAGGCGACCGTGGTATCCTGAAGAATCCTGGGGGACTGCTGTGCCAGGAGGCCAACCTCACGGCGCTGCGACCAGCCACGCTCCCGGAGGAGCCTGGCTCTCCCAGGTATGGGACCGGTTTGCGGGTTGGGTCGGTAGAGGAAGAAAGCCAACTAGTAGAAAACCTGCCTCCTCCTTAAACATCCCGGTAATTTTCCTGCACAAACACACGTCCATTGACCTTAGATTGAGCACTGGTGGTCCCTCACTCCTTTTCTCCTTTTCCCCCTTATCGCGATTAAACAGCCAGCCAGACACTTGCCCTTTTCACACCTTTTGTTCAAGGGTACCTGCCCACCACGGAAAGAAAAGAAGACGGGAGCGAATTATAAAGGGAACAGCAACCGGATAAGAGGACATTATCCGACCTTTCCTACCTAAACACTGGCTATTCAAAAACTGGTGTATAGCACAAATAAACCGGGTTTAAAACAACCTAGTCTTGACCTTAATTCTTGCCTGAACCGTGATCCGAGCTATTCAGCCCCCCCCCCCGTTTGCTACAAGGTCTTTGTTTTTTTCCAATGGTATAGCGATGTCTGGCAGGGCGTAGTCCTTAATTTTCACCAATACAAGGCTAGGGTCTGTGGATTGTGGAACCTGCTCACACAACTTCGGTGGGAAAGGACCAGAATTACACTCAGTAAACCTTCTAGGGGTGAACTTGGGTTTATCAAACAGGGAAACTAGCCCTGCCAATGGTGACAGTGGTGAAAAATCCTTTCCGTCATGATTCTCAACAGGAAAGACCTCTGCTCTGCCCTCAGTTAGGTCCATTTCCATCTCGCTATCTTCCACTCCTGCCTGTGAAGCATTTCCATCAGGAAGCTGTTAATGAAGACGACTGAAGTTTTTCACCTGTGTTCTGACGGTGAATAATTGAGGTGGGAAAAGGAGGCAATTCAAACTCTGTGAGAACGGGCTGAACACCCTCCTCATTTTCCTGTATTACACAAGTGGCCATTTCCTGGACTTCCTGGGCCCCATCCTTTGCTATGTCCTTTGCCACGTTACCCCATAGGGAACTCCTTACACCCTTCATGAACATTGACATCACCGATGGATATGTTTTCAAATGTGAAAGGTGCCCCCTATTTTCCCTTCACCAGATCGTTTTTTTGAGTTTTAGGGGACTAGGTGGGCCCGTAGAGGGACTAGCTGAGCTTGCTGGTGGCCCACACAGTCCTGTGAATGAACCTACCGGTGAGTTTGAGTGCAAGCACCTGGATGGCATCACAGAATAATTTAGTTTTTGGTAATTTTGGTACCAGAGAGAACCTATCAACCTATCAAGCAAAGCAACAAGGTGGTTGAAAAACAATGCTAATGGAGGGATAACTCAAAATGAGATGAAGAACTCCAGCTCACTGCTCTTGCTCACAATCTCTCTCAGCATCTCGGCATCAGTGCAGTCAGCTATACCGCAGTATACATAAGAATCAACTCCTTAGGCGATTAGCAGGATGGCTGACTATGCTGTTTGCAAGTCAGAGAGGCACCCACAAGGATTAATGAAATGAAGGCAGTCAGTCCCCCAAGCTACCCCCAGCAACCCCCTCCGTGGCCCCTTATCTCCTCACCTGTCTAAGCACCATGCTGCCTATGCTGCCAGGGAAGGAGAGATCGCGCCCTCAGCTCCCTAGCCTCAGCAAACACGGCAACACTGCAGCCCGGAAATAAAAAATGGAGTGGAGCATAGGGAGTCAGGCTGAGTATTCACTCATGGTCTTCTTTCTCTCATCTGACTCAGCACCCGGCCTGACGCCCACACTTACAGGGGCCAACACTTCAACACCCCGTACACTAGCTCGTGGAGAGGATGCCAAAGGGAGTCGCAGTCTGAAGCTGCAAAAGCGTGGGGGGATGGCAAAACTGGAGCCCCTAAGGGCACCTAACCACCACACCGCATGAGCAGGCGCGGTAGGCCAAAACGCGGATCACCCTTTCCCCGCCCTCTGCTCTGCTCTACCTTCCTGACTGCCACAGGTGCCCAGAGAAAAACCAGGTAAAGCGGCACTATGGGCTACAAGGCTGCGAGGCTAGGGGGATGGGGGGGACCGGTGCTAGAGGCAGAGATTTGGCGTCCTTCCTTCCTCGGTGTCGCTGGCTCCGCTTGCTGCTCCCTGTTCTCAGCTGCACACTGCATACTGCTGCTTGAACTCACAGCTCTCAGCCCACAAACCCTCAGCTCCTTCGGCACTCCGCCAGCGCTAGATAAATGCACCGAGCGGCTCCCCAACAGCAGTATTGACAGGAGCACTGTGGGGCGGAGAAACTCGGTTGTGCTTAGCCGCACTTGGAGGCAAAAATCAGTGGGTCCAAGAGCTGGGAGCTGGGAGCCGTGAGGCAGCAATTCGGTGTCTTCCTAGCTTGCTCATACAGCGGTCATCGGTCAGCGTGAAAACGCGGAAACTGGCATCAGTCAATTATTTTAGCACTTTCAAGTGTCACAAAGTTGACTACGATAAATGAAGAAAAATAATAAAATGATTTTGAAATAACGGTGACTTGGGCGTAAAAACAGCGACGGCAACAAACTGTTTTGAGTTTAACCCGCAATGTTTACGATTTCATGATTTGAAAAGCAGCCCGCTGTTATTTTGAATATGGCTCAGTACTATGAACACCGAGGAGAAGGCTAGGACTGATAAGAAATACAAGGATTTAAAGACAATGGTGTTTTTGTAGCAAGCGTTGAGGGGAATATAGTAGGGGACGGGGTGGCCCTTCTAGACAGCTTCCACTTACTAGTAGACAGCCTTCAACGACACCTTGAGGGCCAAATCAGTGTGCTTATTGTAAGGAGGAGGGTCATTGGCATAGCCAGTACAGTGTGCTTTTACAGAAAATTGCAGCTCCTAGAGTGTGCGGTTCTGGTGGGAGAGGCCGTGGGATAGAGGGAGCTCAGAATGCTACAGTTTCACAGGGTTGTTCTGATAATAATCACTTCGATGACCCTCGTGATGGCCAGTAAAGCTGTGATGATTACAATATGGATGAGGTGACAGGAATGTCAAACAGATAGGACATCTAGGGACAGGGAGAGGGACCAGTTCAGATACCTGTAGATCAGCGTGGTCCTTATGTCACAAGCGATTTTCAAGACTGGACTAAGGAATTTTTGGGGGACACAGGTGCGACAAAGAGTTCGGTTTCTCGACATATGGTCCCTGAGGCAGCCCTGTCTGGCCTCAATAATGTTTTGGTAAGTTTTTCAGGTGTACCGGTTGTAAGCCCCATTTCACACCCCCTTGCATTGACTGTTGGTCCTTTTACTGTGGCATTTCTGTTTTTGTTGACATCAAATTGTGATGAGTATTTGATGGGTTTGGATTTGCTGAAGAAGTTGCATGCTACTATCAATTTCTCTCCTGCGGGTGTCTATATCACTATGGGTGCGCATGTGAGTACTAAACAGTGTTTGCCTCAGGATGCACCCCTTCCAGCTGAATTTGCTCATGTCCCACCCACTCTATGGGCTACAGGTGACACGGATGTAGGACTGTTGCATATACCACCTGTTTCTATACAAGTTAAGGAGAATGTTGTTTTGCCTCATATTCTTCAGTATAAGATACCGCAGGCAGGAGAACAGGCTTTTCTTAAGATTATTCAGGATTTGATACCAAAGGGAGTAGTTGAGGAAACATCTGGCAATATTTGTAATAGTCCTATTCTTCTGATTCTTCAAAGGGCACCCGCAGGCTCCTCTGAGGACGCTGATGATGTTTATCGTTTTGTGATTGATCTGCGTGAGGTTAACAAAATAGTGGTTCCACAGTTCCCTGTGGTTCCTGATATTACTGCGCTTTTGACGATGGTTTCTTCTACTGCTACATTTTTCTCTGTTACTGATTTGAAAAATGCTTTATTTGGCATTCCTATCCATCCTGACAGTAGATATTTGTTTGGGTTCACACTGGCTGGTAGGAGTTTTAGTTTCTGTTGCGCTCCTCTGGGCTATACGGAGAGTCCTAGTATTTATAGTCAAGCATTAAAGGTCAGTTGAATTCCTTATCGCTTCCCTCAGGTAATGTATTGGTGCGGTATGTTGATGATCTACTCATAGCTTCTGATATGGACCTGGGTTGCAGAGATAGTACAGTTAAATTGTTGTTGCATTTGGCCCATCATGGACATACGTTTTCCCTTTCTAAATTTGAGTATTGTCCTCAGGAGGTCACGTACTTAGGTCACCTACTGCCAAAGTAGGGTAGGAGGTTGACCCCTGAGCGCATCAGTACTATTGTTAAAATGCCCATTCCACAAACTGAAAAAGATATGCACTCTTTTATAGATATCACTTCCTACTGTCCTCAATGGATACCTAACTATTCCCTGTTAAATAAACCTTTGCTTGTATCAACAATGAAAAAAGTGCATGAGCCTTTGCCTTGGACGTCCAAATGCCAGCAGTCTTTTGAGCAATTGAAAACTGCGCTTTGTTTGGCTCCAGTGCTTGATACACCTAACTACAGCAAGCCATTTGTGCTCTATGTCCACGAGATGGCTGGCTGCGTGCTTATTGTCCTAAGACAAAAATTTGGGGATAAGCAACGACCACTTGCTTATTTCACTGCTGTGCTTGATCCCCTCGCAAGGGCCCTCCTGAGCTGTATGAGAGCGGTTGCGGCTGTGGCCACTTCAATCAGACAATTGGCTGGACTCGTGCTTAATACGGACCTCACAGTTATGGTACCCCATGATGTGGATACACTTTTGAATAAGACAAAGACACAGTATGTTATTAGTGCACATCTTACCGGCTATGAATTGACCATCTTTGCTATTACAATTAAAAGATGTGCTACTCTGAATCCACAAAAGGGGTGGTATGCACACCATTACTTTTCACTTTACATCCATGTTTAAACGATCATCAGAAGATTGCGTGCGCACTGGGCATGTGCTTTGCCCTCTGGCACACTGTTAAGCAATGCTGTGGGGAGCGTAAATTCCGCTTCACATCCAGTTGCACTGCATAAAAGGGTATAGAATCCTGTTTATAAGTCCACATTTAGTTTTCTCCATTTGAATCCATTTTCCTCCACATTGTTTTCCAAAATCTTTATGCTTTTTCTTGTTAATCCACATATACGGTGTCATGCATTTTGAATGCTTCCCATGTTCAAGATGTGCCCATCCATACCTCTTCAAGAACACAATCAAAACTCAAGATTCGTTCAAGGCAGCATTTTTTTACTAGAACCCAATGCATTTCGGGCTTATACAAACCTTTGTCAGGGGTAACTGCAAGTTAACAATTTAGAAAAACACACCATTACTATATGGTCTTTCAAATAACATGTGAAAATCCATCATGTTTCCATTGTTATATTCATAATGCCGTGCATAAAAAAACCTTTCCCTGCACATGCAACTTCAAAACAAATCAACAACAAAATAACTTCATCCCTTTAATACCAAACTAATCGTCTTGCACCCCTAGGCTGTGCCATAATAAATATACCATCCCACGTTTCAGACATCTTCCTTTTGACATAGTCATTCCCATGTCAGACCTTCTCCCTAATCAGATTTGCCTCACTCTCTCTGCTTCCGCTCCTCAATCACCTGTTATCAATCGTGCTAGCCATGCTCTCATCACTCACCCATCCACATCGCAAAAACTCTGAATCCAGACACATTACTACCCCTCCCTTCCGAGAGCGATGCAGTCGATAAGCATGATTATACCTACCGGACGGAAGAAGAGACGAAGGGACTGGTAGACCTGACTGATGTTCCCTTATCTGGCCCTCAAGGTGAACTATATATTGATGGCTCTTGTTTTAAATCACCAGATGGCACCACAACGGCAGCTTATTCTGTCACCACGCTGCGCATGGTGGTAGAGACATCAAGGGTCCCCTATCAATCGGCTCAAGCTGCTGAGCTTGCTGCTCTCATTCATGTTTGCGAATTGATCAAGGGACTGGTTGTCAACATCTATACTGACAGCCAGTATGCCTTCGGATTGCGCATAATTTTGGGCGACTCTGGGCAGAGAGAGGGTTCTTTACTTCTCATGGCACCAAGATTCAGCATGGGCACCTCAAATGGAGACTTTTGTCCGCTTTGACGCTCACCAAGAAATTGGCCATAATTAAATGTAACGTCCACAGGAAAGTTATTGATGATGTGGGAAGAGGAATTTTTTTTTCAGATCAGACAGCTAAGGAAACAGCCTGAACAAAGATGAAACATATGTTTGTAGCGGGTCCAACTAGGTGGGTCCCTGAAGTTGTCATGTTTGAGAATACCCTTGAAAGTGTAAAGGAGATGCAAAGTGAAACTACCATGGAAGAATTAGCGGAATGGCAGGAAAGTTCAGCACAGTTAAATGAGGAACGATGTTGGATTGGTAAATCAGGGAAGCAGAGATTGATATTACCTGATGCATATGTTCCTCCCGTGGTTACTATGGCACATGGTCCAGCTCACATTAGTGCAAAAGGCATTCGTAAGCTGTTAGACCCTGTATAGCAGAATGACAATATCTCTAAAACAGCCGCGCATTTGGTGAAATATTGCATGGTTTGCAAAATGCATAATCTAGGGAACGGTACCAAAACTCCACCCGGTAATTTTACACCACCCACTTTTCCTTTTGAAGTCCTTCAAATGGACTATATTGAATTAGTGAGATGCAATAATCTTAGGTATGTTTTGGTGGTTGTATGTGGATTCAGTAAATGGGTTGAGGCTTACCCCACTAAAGATAATACAGCCATTACGACTGCAAATGTACTCCTGAAGGAGTTTTTTCCTCATTTAGGTTGCCCCGAGTTATCTGGAGTGACAACGGAAGTAATTTTAATGCTTAAGTGATTCAATTAATTTGTGAGGGTCTCCATGTGAAACAAAAATTCCAAGCTGCCAATCATCCACAGTCAGCGGGTTTGGTTGAGAAGTACAATGGTACTCTCAAACTGAAATTGGCAAAAATTCAGGAGACCTTAGGGTTAAAGTTGCCAGATGCTTTACCGTTAGCACTTTTGTAGACAAGAACGACTTCACATTCTAGTACAGTATTGTCTCCTTAGGAGGTCGTGTTTGGACGCCCAGCAAACATCTGGGGCATCCTGCGTCCCCGTAGGTTCTCTGATATTGAGTATCCTGTGTTGCATGATTACCTTGGCCAGTTAAAAGAAAATTTGCATTCTATTCACCAACAGATACAAGAGTCCCTACCTTGTACACCAGAGGGACCCAGCCACGATATCCAGCCTGGTGTCCTATTGCGTAATTGCCAGAGGATGAAACGTTTGGAGGCATGCTGGAAAGGCCCTGAGCAGGCTCTGTTGATGACACGTACTGCTGTGAAGGTTGCTGGCCGTACCAACTGGATCCACGCGAGCCACTGGTTGAGGGTTCCCTTGCCTTTGCCCTATGAGCAGTGGGTCAAGGATGGGATTGGGGACCCAGCGTGTGAGCAGGTACCCTGGTTTATCCCCTTCAGAGAGGATCAACTTACGTGAACGCACACAGATAAAGAAAATGAGAATGTGTTGAATGGAGCTGTTCCTCCAGAAATACGAGCTATCCAAGAGCCTTTGTTTACTGATCACACGGTGCCTGGGGCTAAAAATTACAATTTGCGCCCGTGGCTGAGGTAAATTGAGTCCAAGGAGAAAAGTGATTAGGGATGGACTGTATTAATTGTACTAAGGTATAGTGGGTACTTCATTTTAAATCTATGTTTGACCGCCCGCTTGAGCTTAATTGTAGAGAACCCCAGGACAGGAAGGACCCAGTAATAACATTTGAAAGGGGTGAGATCCTAGAAGGTATTACAGGATTATCTATTGGTAAAGCACCTGGTCCTGATGGGATCCCCCCTGACTTATTCAAGTTCGACCCCTCCTTTTGGGCGCCGATTTTGGAGTCAGTTTTTAACGCTGCGGCAAAGAATGGTTGTCCCCAGTCTTGGGCATCTTCTACTATAGTTCCTGTTTTTAAAAAGGGCGACAGAAATAGTATCCACTGCTACAGACCAATTTCGCTTATTGACTCAGTGGTTAAAGTGGTAGGACAGGTCCTCTTACAGAGATTATCAACTTGGGCAGAGGACCATAAGATCTTGTCAGACGTCCAGTATGATTTTCGGCCGGAACGTTCCACCGTTGCTCAGTGTCTCAATCTATCTATGATACTAAGCAATTATACTGTTGCTCGCCCCGGAACTATCCATCTTGCCTTCATGGACTTGTCATCTGCGTTTGACTGTGTCAACAGGGACAAGCTGTGGCAGTCCATGAGGGTAATTGGGGTGGAGAACAGTATTGTCAATTTCCTCGAGGACCTGCATATATCAACTAAAGCCAATGTTAGGTTCTCAAAGGATTTGCAGGTCACAAGGGATTTTGAGATCAAGAAGGGAGTCCGGCAAGGCTGCATTCTGGCACCTTTTTTATTTAATTTTTATATTAACGAACTGAATAGTGCATTAAGAGCAACTGGAGTTGACTACCCCTGTATAGGACGACAAGGTATTCCCGTCCTGCTATATGCAGACGACGTTGTCCTCATATCTAGGACCGAACTGGGGTTGCAATCTCTTTTAACCACTTTTTCCAGATTCCTGACTGATCGAGACCTGGCAATCAATAATTCCAAGTCCTACTACATGAAAGTGGGGCAACAGTCGAAAAAGAGCTTCCAATTTAGTGTAGGTATCTCCAAGATCCCCCGTGCAAATGTATTCTCTTACTTAGGGGTCCTTTTTGATGACCAGCTTAAATGGGGCCCCTTAATACTGAAGAAAAAAGGGGATATGGCCCGGGTTAACTCAGCAATTTTTAATTTTGCATCTAAAGTAGGGAAGAAACCAACAGGAGCTATGTTGCAAGTGTGCCAGGCAAAAAGCCTGGCCATAGCTTCCTATGATAGTGAAATTTGGGGATACACTGTTGCAGAATCCCTCCAGATAGCAGAGAACGATTTTCTGAAACGCTTATTATGTGTTCCCCGGGGAACCTCCAATTTAGCGGTCCACGAGGAACTGGGGTCCCCTACTTAAGTGATGCCCTTGCTTTGCGACCCTTGATTTTCTTGCTAAAATGTTGGTTGAATAAAGATCTAACTCTCAACCACCTGATTCTAAGAGAGTGCATGTCCCTTGAAAACTCAGCTTGTATCCCGTGGCTGAGATATATCAAAAAACGTTTTGATGGGATAGGGCGGGGTGATCTATTTTCCAATCCTGATGTCATCATAAAGAAGGATGTGGAATCGATCAAGATAGCCTATTTGTCCCTAAGGAAAATGGAAAGGGAAGTGTTGAAACCTAGTGTCCAGATGTATATAATGCTCAAGACAACCCCCATGACGGAGCCTTATCTTATGGGGTCTCTGTCAACACATGAGAAATTTTTGTTAACTAGGTTTCGGTTGAACCTCTTTCACCTTTTGCTCACTAGACCTAAGGGCTTTAACAGAGGTCAAGTATCAGCACCCTGTGGCTGCGACGGACAGTCTCCGCAGGATACGCTGCACTTCCTGTTTTTATGTAAATTATATGAAATTCCTTGCAAGCACTTTCTGGTTCCTATTTTAAAAAGAATGAATTTTAGACAGGTTTCTTCCGGCACTTGTGTTCCTGCAATTACTGAAAGATGACTGTATATTTTTTATAGTAGGGTTTTTAAAAGCTTCTGTTAAATCCAGGATTTGTATGGATGTGTAAAGTTTGTTTCCTCAGGCTTGTTTATTTATTTATTTGATTCTAATTGTGGCAATGGCTATCTTTTTAAACCATGTACTTTCACTCAAATTTTTTCTATGTCTATGTAACTTTTATAGTTTTAGAACAAAAACCGAATAAAGTTTTTCTGACTGACTGACTACTAAGGTATAGTACCAACGGAATTAGCTAAAATTTGTGAATGATATTGCTTAATTTATGCTAGTTGTTTGAACAGTTAGTTAGGGAAGACCAAAGTATACCAAGCAGGTATACCATCTTGATTGACATGGGATCCATTAAAGAGCTTCAGATAGAGCAAGATCCACCGGTGGTGCCCAAGAGTGCCAACTTATTGAGGGACAATAGGAGCCTGTACCAGTGAGGCTCTGACGGACACTGGGCACTTGTATATTTCCTTTGCATTTTGCCCCCTTTTTATAATTTATTATGCATCCCTTTGGTAGACCGACTGCTGAGGAAGACCAGCCAGTGATTCTTGTTGCCCAACATAATACGGTGTGGACTCGCAAGCAGAAAATAACATGTGTTGCTCTTGTGGTTTTGTTGCTAATAATATTGTGTGGGGTGTCATTGGTTTTGGAAAATGATCGGGATGTACCTTTACATAATAAGGGTAAGGGTATTCCTCCAACAAGAAAGAAAAGGGCAGCCCTGAGTAATGTGTTTCTAGACACACACAAGAGATTCTTTGGAGAAGGGAATCTGTCACTAGTTTATGGACTGCATATCCATTGTCACTTGTAAACTATACATATACTCGTCTAACGCAATTTACAGAAGTGAAGGGAGATTTTGGTTTTGGCTATCCAGGTCCTTGTTTATATTATTGAAAGCCACTAGGAATAGGTTATCCAACAACTTCTATATGGAAGAACAGAATGTCACACTGGTGGGTTGGCATTACAAGGAATTGATAGTCATCCCGGAGACTGGTAATTATCCTGCTTGTTGCCCTATCGTGAAGAGTATGGACACTTCTTTGTATATCAATTGTTCTGGAATAGTGTTGTACAAAAATATCCCCTTAGTAAATGACAAAGATCTGAGTACTTTTGGAATGATCAGATATGCTGCAGTAGATTATGAATGGCTGATTTATGCACACCCGGGGTTTAACTTTTTTTCTAACGGTACCTAGTCTAACGTTCATAATGGTACAGATAATGTAGCTCTTAGGATCGTGTTGCTCTTAGGTGTGCCCTCTAAGTAAGCTAAGCATAATATCCGTTGGGTTAAAAGGGCCTTGACCAAAGAATCCTGTGAGGGAGAGACCGATATAGAGGTCAATATTTATAGTAATGGGATCACTTTTGGATACACCCTTTCTTCCATTCTCACTTTGGGTTGTACCTCTATGGCTCGGGGTGAGAAAGCTAGAGAATATTTTGGGTGTAAGTTACAAATTGTATCTAATACTACCGTTGTAGCTTTACGCAACATCACCGCTCAGTTGGAAAGTATGCAAATATATTCTGAACAGACTAGATACGCGGTTGATTTGATCTTAGCCAAGAGTGTTGATGTATGCGCAGTAGTGGGAGACCAGTGTGTGGTCAGGATCGAAAATATGGTAAAGAATATTACCAAGCACATTCTCAATATCCTCGAGCATGTCAAGGGAATGGAAAGTGGAAATTGGAGTTGGTCTCTTTTCGGTAGTTGGGGCTGGATCCTTGAAAAGGTGATTTACATGATTGTGATATTGGTGCTTTGCTGTGCCCTTATTCAGTGCCTCCACTTCTGTTGCTCCTATTACACCACCATTCTCACCCCTAAATGGAAAATATCGATTCATGATACCAAAGCTGCAATTATGATTCAGAAAGAAAAAGAGGACCTCATGAACATAGATGAGGGCATTTTCGAAACTTCTTCCCTCCTTACAGTCTCCTTTCCTGATACTGAGAACATGGAATGCTCATAGGGATTTATTGTTATCATTGTTTACGGTTTCCTGTTTGCCTGTTTTCTGTGTTCCTTCTTGCTGTTAGAAAACGTTTTAGCTCTTGCTAAAAGGAGCGTCTGTTAGAATAGAAATGTTCATGTTTGCGCATTGCCCTATGTAAGTTAGCATTTGCAGCACCATTTTCTATTCAGGCGCCAATTTGAATCATGATCAAAACTAACCCTTTGCTGTTTCTGAGAAAAAGCCTCTGTTACGTTTTGTTTCTGCAATGGTAGGTTTTGCTTCACTAATGAATAGACTGTTCATATTAGTGCATACCTTTCTCACTAGATATCAGCATTTGTCTGGTGGCGGGTGCAGGATGAAACAACCTTGGGTTGTGTTAGGTGGTGTGAGATATGAGAGTCAAAACTTATTTTGTTTGTATTTTACTGTCCAGCTGCATCTGCCTGGAAAATGCCACTGTGGGCGTGTATCAGCCCAGTTGCGAGATGTACATACTGTATGTTTTTGCTTCTCAATATCAGTCCTTCTGCAGCACTCCTAGCGACTGGTCAGGCTGGGCTCTGCTCTGAGTGTATATGATTAAACAGTTATTGTTTTGTATTCTCTACCGTCTGACCGCTACTGCATTTGGTATGGAAGGCTGAGAAGTGGTCATTAGATACATGGGTGACCCTAAACGGGCACCTTCCTTCAAAACCATTCTACAACCTCATTCGTCTAGACTTTTCAGGTACACATTGGACACAAAAGCACATGGAAATTTACGTTCCAAACAAGCTGACAAGCTGGCATGATAGCTTCCAAACATTTACACACTTGTGTGAACGTTTGCACCCACTGAAAAGATACTGACAGCAGTTCTGAGTGCTGTAGTGAGAGAGCATGCCCTGGCTTATGGGAAACACATTATTGTTGTGACCCCAGTACCAACTTTAGAGGTGGCTACCAGAGCACGTGTTCCCAGTGCTAAAGCTCTACATCCAAGATGGATACAATGGGCACTCTTACTGACTGCAACAGATGTAGACTACAGATTTGACATTACATTAAAGACGCCAGCACTCCTCCAGTACGAGCAGGAATATTCTCTACCTAATTAAATAATGCCTCTAGAATGCAATGACTACATCATTAACAAAGATGGTTCTGTTCAGTCTGCTGTAAGGACCAAACAGCAATATTTAGCCGCATGGGCAGTCGTGAAAGGCCATATGCACAATGGAATCTTGTATTCTGAGAAAAATTACATGCAGTCACTAGGTGATTGCACAGCAGATCTGCAGAACTTAAGTATCTAGTACTGGCACTATAGAATCCGGATGCGGGATTCCCACATTTATAGTGTGGGATTTGTATTGTTGTGTGCAGTCATATAATGAGTATCTTCATTAATGGAGCCAGAATGGATTCAGGCAGTGGTGGCTCACCGTGGGAGTATTGCGGGGTGGTGAGCTGGGCAAGGGAGGGGCAGGGTGGGTGGGTAGTGGAGTCTGACATATGACAGACAGGAGTAAGGTAAGTAGTTAAATAAATAAAACCCTTTACCTTGCGCGCGATGCATTGCCAACTCTGTGATGCAGCACGCTTATGGTAAATTGTTTTATTTATCTAATTACTTACCTTACTCCTGTCTGTCATATGTCAAACTCCACTACCCCCCCACTCTGTCCCTCCCCCGCCCCACTGCTCCGCAGCACTCCCAGGGCGAGCAGCCACTGGATTCAGGGACTCAAAAGTCTGCCCGGCGAAACACAAGTTGCTTTGAGACCAGGTGACGAAGTTGACAGAATGCTTGACACAGGTTCATGTCATTCACACACTGAGTCATCAACGTGTTGGTGTTCACATTGCATGGAATTCACTGGCTGACAAAGCCCCAAAAGTGATGGTCTGCACCGCTGCGTTTAATGTGATAGCTTGTTCAAGTACAAGAATAGACAGAGACATCATGGTATCCATCAATGCTGCACACAGCAACACACAGCTGCCGAAAGGCGGAATTCCACTCAAGTACTCCTACAAGCTAGATGCACAAAATACATCATATTCTCAGATTCCAGGAGTGGGGGCAAAGGGTTAAACCAAACAGTGATTGCAGGCTGGAAATATTTCTGGCTGAGTATGAGGGTCTGGCTTCTGCACATGCAGTGGTGGCTGCTACAATTTTACTATTGCAGCAACACAATTGTTGGTCAGGTCTTTGAAAACAGACCAAGGACTTTGTCCTGAGGTGTAACATCTGCCAACAGCTGAAGGGTTCCACTGTGACATGTCCATCCCGGACACCTCTCTTTTTTTCAAACAAGCCTTTTGCTCGTGTATATTTGGACCACTGGGGCACCCATTCATATGACGGGGCTTACAAGTACATCTTGGTGGCAGTGAATACCTGCTCTCGATTCCTGTGGGTATGGCCACAGTGATCAGCTGATGCTTGAACTGTTATAAAGGTTCTGCAAGTCTTTATCGGGACATGCGCAGTTGGCACAATACATTCCGACCAGGTTCCGGTGTTTATCTCTAGGGCTTAAAAAGAGACCATGAAAGGTTGGGTGTGACCCTGCATTTATCATCTCCATGCCATTCCAAGGGAAAGACAGTCATGGAGAGGAAAAACTGGGACTTAAAGAAGTCTTTAACAAAAAGGTTATTAGGTTTTGGTTACAGTTGGATTTATCACCTATATGGGGTCCAGAGGGCTTTGAATAACATGCCAAGAAAGTCCCTCAGTGGTTGGACTCCTTATGAAATACTGTTTGGGGTTAATATGTGGGTCCCAGACCTCAAAGATTCCAGCTCAGTGGTGGCAGAAACATTGTTTGACATCATGAACATTTGGCTGTTTTACAGGAATTGAGTGATTTCCTTGAGGAACAAAGCAATGTCCAAGTAAAACACACTGGAGAAGTAAAGGTTTTTCTGGCAAGAACCTTTTGGATCCCAAAGATCAAGGATCTGGTCCAAGAAAAGATACTGGACAAAAAAGAATTTGGGCCACCTTACAGATGGCTGTACCTGTCCTGGCTGTTGGAGGTACACAAACTGTACTTCTACTGTCCCTTACCGGACACCAAGGCAGACGTTTTATCTCTAATGATCTGATCAAACCACTTTATGTGGCCAATTCTTGACAGTAAGCCATGTGGACTTCTGGGTAGCTACCAATCTCCTCTCACTGCCATACAGGAGGTTTATTTGGAAGCTTTAATTATAAATGAACCTGATCTCTTCAACAAGTGACAACAATGAACAACAATAAAGACTGCCTTCTACCTATTTCAAAAACAACAGCTTTGCAGTCTACAAGTACAGAAATACAGACTTCAATTCAGAATCTTAAGAAGAACGCAGTCTACATCAATGTACCACAGATCGAGTCTTCATCCAATTCAAACCAGCCTGCTGAGTTTCCCAAGATAGACTTGACAGCTTCTGGACTTATCGGAGGTTCCACCGCCCCCACCGCACTTGCCTTTCGAACTGAAGTTGCATGTCTTCTATCATTGGCGAAAAGAACATACTTTGTTTCTCCATGCCTCCACCTTTGGATTACAATTCTATTACTTTTGCTAGTCCTTCAGATTGGTTTTGTGACTGTTCTTTCTTCCGTAAATGGACACTTTGTCCCAGAACACTCTACGGTGTAACCTGTGCATTTAGTTCTGAAACCACACGCATCATCACACCATGAGCAAAGAGGCTAGTCCATGGTGAAAATTTCAGCTGTTCCAGTTGCGGATGGGATTGTATGGGACAAAGTATAATTTGATGTGAATGGTCCCACTGAACTCTTGCAAATTCCACATTTGTTTAAGATTTCTTTGAATTATATTATCACTCCAGTACTATTGCTGATGATTGGCTTATTGATACAGTATATGAAATGCTAGAAGATCGAGAACATTCAACTGTGTTTTCTTCTGATGAGTTTAATGATGGCACAGCTAATTTTGATGAGATGTTCTCATTTTCTACACAAGGCTAGAACATCTTGTAAAGTGTTTAGGTTTGCAAAGTGGGAACATTGCCCTACACCACCAGGGGTAGTTCACAAGCATTTGCACAGAAGTTTGACTATTATTCCAGTTATGACACATCTGACCCAGCCTCATTTTTTTATAGGCTTGCATCTTAACCTGCAAAGAAAAATATGTTAACTGATACTAAGCTGATTTACTCTGCTTCCTTTCTTTCCCAAATCAAAAGGTTTTGACCTTTGGAGTGACACAGTAGATATCAAATTTATCTGGGGGACTAAAGATTGTCAGGTTCAGGGAACCAAGGCTTTATTTAGATCCTGTTTGATACAACAACAGATGATTTTCCTGAACAGAGCTGTGTAACATGCAAAATGTCTTAGCCTAGCCAATATGAAGGATTTAAACACACTGAGGGTTCCCACTCTTACACGATTTGACAATTAGCAGTGGTTAACACAATTTGATGAAAACACTATTGATAGCATGCTGAGAGTAGACATAACTCTTCAGATTCCAATCTTTTAAATGATTTCCAATCTGGTTTCAGACCAAACCATAGTACAGAAACAGCAATTCTGCAGATAGTAGATGACGCTTTACTGGCACTCGACCATAACAAAACATGTCTCCTTATCCTGTTGGACCTGTCGTCGGCTTTCGACACGGTGAACCATGAAAAAATAGTCGATCGTTTGAAAAACAGAATGGGTCTAGAGGGAACTGTCCTAAACTGGTTTAGATCCTTTCTCGAGAATAGATCGCAAAAATTCATAGTCAACCAAACCCTCTCAGGCCCAACCAGAAACAATATCGGAGTTCCGCAAGGGTCAACACTATCTCCGGCGCTATTTAACCTATACATAGAACCACTAACGGATATACTACAAAAAGCGAACATTTCTTTCCACATGTACGCAGATGACACCCAGCTGTACATCAAGGTCACCATTAGATTTAATGGGGTAACCCAGTAACCCTCAGAACCTGGGTACGTATATGAAAAGGAAAAAATTGGTTCTGTTGGGAGTGAACTTGATTTAAGGAACACTGAATGTGTACAAGAGATTATTACAAAAAAGTGTACCTAATCACAAGCAAAACACACACATACACCAATTATTACTCTGAACCAACGTGAAGTGATTTTCGTTCTCAATGTATTTTTAAATAGATAACGTCGACGTTTCGACCCTAGGATTACGTGTGAATTTATTCGGCTCATTGTTTGTCCGGACGTTGGGAGTTTTGAAGCGGATTCATTCGGCTCGAAACATTGTTGATCGCCTTGTTGGTATCTGCCCTACGCAGGAGCATCGTAAGGAATTTTGCCATGTCGCAGGGATAATTTGGATTGCTTTCACCGTATGCGACAAAAGGACATATATACAAATCGTTTCCTAGTCCCCAGACTGACTGGTTGTCGTTGTCCTGATGAAGACCCGACTTTGATGCGTATAAATTCACACGTAATCCTAGGGTCGAAACGTCGACGTTATCTATTTGATTGATCCATGCAATTTCACCATTTGAATATTGAATAATACATATTGTGGTGTTCTATGCTACGAACCACGGATCATCATTCTTTTAATGTTTTTGTCTAAATATATGTTCACGATGTCAGGTCCATGTTGATTGTTTATGTGATTGTACACTATCGTTCACCAAATGTGTTTATGTATTGTCTTTTGGGTTAGTCTTATGTTGCAATAATAATTATGTACATTTATAAATACATTTAAAAATACATTGAGAACGAAAATCACTTCACGTTGGTTCAGAGTAATAATTGGTGTATGTGTGTGTTTTGCTTGTGATTAGGTACACTTTTTTGTAATAATCTCTTGTACACATTCAGTGTTCCTTAAATCAAGTTCACTCCCAACAGAACCAATTTTTTCCTGTACATCAAGGTCACATCATCAGAAGAGATAAAGACCATGAACCATGCACTATCGAGAACCATCCAATGATTAACGGTGAACCACCTGAAGCTAAACCCCCAGAAAACAGAATTCCTATTGATTACACCCCAAAAAAGCAAATCTAATATAGTAGAATGGACCAACACTATCACTGCTCTAAAATGTACTCCGAAGATTGTCGACTCCACTAAATCTCTCGGAATTACTCTGGACAAAAACCTGAACATGTTAGCACATATTAACCCCTTCCATGCTGCGCAAATTCCGCCGCTGTGCTGACGGAATCTTGCGCGGGCGTGGTCATGACGGAACGGTTCCGTCATGAGCACAGCTCAACCGTGGCTCATGACGGAACCGTTCCGTCATGAGCACCGAAGGGGTTAACACAATGGCAAAAAGCGCCCGTTTCCATTTAAGTTACCTGCGGAAACTAAAACCATTCCTAAATAAAACAGATCTCAAAATAGCAGTTCAGGCACTGGTCGTTTCAAGGATTGAGTATGGTTGCACAACTCTGGCCGGGCCCCCGAAGATCTCAACAGCACCACTGAAAGCATGTCTGAATGCTGCCACAAGACTTATATCTGGATCCCAAAAATTTGACCATATCACCCCTCACTTGAAAGCCCTTAACTGGCTGCCCTTCGAAGCAAGAATTCAATTCAAGTTGGCATGCATCACGCACAAAGCATTACACCACAAAACTCCAGTTTACCTCGCACAAAAACTCACGCTATCAGGAGGGTGCCGATTCTCCAGGAGCCATGCAGACCTACTATTGAAACCGGCTCGTTTTTGTAAGAAAAGAACTTACGATAGAGCATTCTCCGGGGCAGCTCCGAGAATCTGGAACGCTATCCCCCCTAACATTAGAAGAATTCCATCCATCACGGTATTCAAAAAGGAAGCAAAAGCATTTTATATGAGGAAATTTCTCCCATAAGTACATAGAGCAGTAGCTTTGTCACTGTCTACAAACCTATCATGACTATTCCATGTGCCCGCTAGCCGCTCACTAACATTATATGGGCTTGTATATACATGTTCAAAATGTAGCCTATGACTTTAAACTACTCTTGGTAATTCAATTGTTGACTGATGACTATATGTGTATATATTATCTTTTGTTGCCTAATGTTCTGTTCTAAACTTGGTAGGCATCTAATGACTTGTAACGTATATGGTTCTGTTTCACCGAAATACAGCTGTAAAGCGCTCTGATACCCTACGCAGGGTCATGTTTGCGCTATAGAAAACACTAAATAAATAAATAAATAAAATTGAAAGGGATGGTTAGTGTGGCCTCTAGACACTGACAAATGTCAGGATAGATTCCTGGGTAACATCAAGGGATTTGGGAAGTTGTGCCTTGGTTGGCTAAAACCTCAAAGCTGTCTCAGGTACAACAGCATTTGCCCATTTTATTTGATGACCTGGATTTATGAGATTTTTTAGTGGTCCTCGGAAACCACACCAAAGGAGCTTCTTTTACGCTGTCTATAGCGAGATATGGAAACTATCTCAAGAGAAAGCTGCTTAAAGTCTGCGTGAGATTGATAGGGCCAACTTAGAAAAGGCTCTTGCAGTAGCAGACAGCGGTATGACTAACTTATAATCTAGAATGTATTCTTTATGTAACATTGTCTCATCTACAATAGATGTGTTTCAGCAAGACTTGTCTGCATTACAACATGGGCAGTCCCAACTTGGGCCAATTCTGTTGTTGAGCTGGACACTACAACCGTAACGATCCTGGTAGGTGCCTTGGTGACACATTAACATCTGACATTGTTTTCACCTTACCAACTTTCTGGTCAACAGATAGCTATGGCATGGACAGATGCAAAATATATAATGCTACAAATCTAAAAACTTGAGAATTACCCTTTACCGTTGCTGAAATAGCATCCTTGGATTGAATGATACATGGGTACATTACACTACCAATCTCGACTTTTCATTTTTAGTACTATCTACAACACCATGGAGTGGGCAGGTATGATGCGTTAAGTGAAGGATTCATACATGAAAATTAGGAACTTCTTTCACATCAGGTGTTGGAATAAGGATACTGAAGTTTTTCTCAGCAGCTCAGACTGCAAGAATACTTCAAGTGGGTCCCTAGTATACAAGGATGTTTCATTGCACGGGCATGCATTGCATCTGTAGGGAAACCTATCTTGCTACTTGAAAGGGTCTCCCGCAGCCATGATACATCTGGCTTTCAGATTACTCTTGAATAGGAGTTACCTGATGCTGAACAGTCAGGGTTGCTGTGGGGTGAAACCAGGGATCGCATATGTGGTGACTGTCTCTTCCATTGCAACATGTTGTACACTAGACCTGTTTCTACCTACCAATGTAGTTAGGGAGGATACGCTGTGGCCTTCAATTCATCTTACTAATGTGTGCATTGATGCCCTGAGCAAACTGAAAGCCTTATTGTTTCAAAGAGATGTTGCCTTAACTTCAACCAAGGGGATGTTTGATCTTCAGGTGGCGCATTCCTCTTTGGAGATACAGGCGCTTCCCCGTACTAACCTCATATCACATTTTTGGGAACAAGTCCATCATTTTATTAACATGTCTAGGGCAACTGGAGGGTAAGTTTGATTGCCATTCTTGATTGCCCTCAAATGCTGCAAGATTCTTTTATGTACTTCCAGAATTGTGCTGCCCACGTTCCGCAGTCCGCAGGGGCAATGCAGCACGTACACAGCAAACTCTGTCTTGCAGCTGCATTTTCCTTTGATTTTCTTCATCTAAGTCAATAATCCTGGTTTGTAATAATCAGTATTGATTCCATGTAAACAAGCTTTACACTTCGTGCACTTCAGGAATCCCTGCTTCTTATTTAACCATATGGTGTTTGGTTGTACTTTTTTCAGGGTATTCCTAACTAGTGCCTGCTTCAACGATCTAACTCGTCTATTGGTCAACTGTAGTCTATGTGGCACCACTTTCACCAACACTGAGTCATTTTTGATCACATGCCAGTGTTTATTTATGATGCTCCTCAGCTTTTCTTGTTGTTTGCTGAACATTGGTATCATTCGACACAGATTTTTTTCTTTTTCTTTTATTCTATTTGCGTTTTTCTCAAATAGGATTTCCTCTCTCTTCCTCTTCAATGCCCTGCTTAGTGCAGTATTAACCCAATCATCTGGGTATCCCCGACTCAAAAACTTTTTCTTTAGAAGGTTGAGTTCTGTCCTAAAAGTCTCTTCACTACAGTTCCGTTTGGTTCATAAACATTCACCAAATGGTATGCTTCTCTTTAGATTAGTCGGGTGGAAACTTGTTGCATGAAGCAACGTGTTCCCAAAGAAGGCTTTCTATAAAACTTTGTTTCTATCCTACCTCCCTTGATATACACTGTGAGGTCAAGGAAATTCACATTAGTTCTATTTACCTCACTGGTGAAACTTAGATTTAGTTAATTCTTCTGAATCTTACAGATTAAATTCTTCACCTGTTACTTAGTACCCTTCCATACCAAGAATAGGTCATCGATAAATTGACTCCAATGCATAATGTGCTCTTCCCATTCCACCTGATACTGCTTCCAGATCACCTGCTCCTCCCACCAGCCCATATGCAAATTCACATAGCAGGGGGCGGAGATGGTGCCCATCACAGTACCGCATAGTTGGTGGTACAATTCTCCATTAAATAGACAAAAGTTGCTCTTTAGACATTTTTCAACCATTCTTACGATCATCTCATTAAGTGCCCACAATCTTATTGGTCTTCCCCCGGAAAATGTTTAATGGCTCTGAGACCATCTGTATGCCTTATACTTGTGTACAGTGTGGACACATCTATGGTGACCAACAAGTAGTCATCCTCACATGGGAGATCATTAATTTCTCAGAGAAAATCTCTTGAGTCTTGTATATAGGAGGAGGGTGACTTCACTAGCCTGCCAAGGAATGAATCAACATATTTAGACATATGATCAAGTGCGCTCCCTATAGCTGAAATTATAGGGAGCCCCCGGGGATTTACTGCGTCTTTATGGGCCTTGGGGATTAGATAAAACACAGGTGTAACCGGTTTGTCAATTTATGGAAATGAATACTTATCAGTGCTAAGGAGGCCTTTCTCATACCATTGTTGCAATTCAATGTTTTATTCCTGATGACTCAAGACCATTTTTTTTTATTTTAGCATAACATGATTGTTTTACAGTTGTTTATACGCCTCTGTAAATATTTTGATTTGTCCCTGGGGACAATGTTGCCACCCTTGTCCGCATTTCTCACTATGCAATTATCATAATCATTCAATTTTTTAATTAAGGCTTGATACGCTTTTTGTTTCTGCATGCTCATGGAATTTTTATTTTTGTTTTTATCTTGCTTATGTGAGTGTTAAGTTCTTAAGTTCATTAGTTACTAGATCATTACAGACATCAGTTACATCCCTTGCTGTAACTGGAATAAATCTTGAGTTAGGTTGAAAACTCGTTGGTGCTCCTTCTTCTATGCTGATACCTTGTTCTTGTGCCATTGATATTGCATCCCCAGTCGTATCCTCTGTGTTAGTCTCGATATCTAATTCTCTTAGTTCTAGCATTAGATTCATATCATCAACAGTCAATTCTCCTTGTAGTACTGCAGATGTGGTTTGCAGTCCTTGTGATCTCAATGATGGATTCAACAGGAAATGTTTCTTTAGTTTTAGCATCCTTATAAATTTTAAAAAATCTATCCTTGTTTGGACATAGTCCAAATCCACTTCAGGACAGAATGATAGGCCCAATTGAAGAGCTATCTTTCCCTGGTCCGTAAGAACAATCTGTGTGAGGTTAATAATAGAGGCTTTATTCTTATCCTCTAGTTCTTGCTCCCTCTCTTTTTCTTTGCCTGCCTGTCTTTGTTGGGCTGCACCATTCCGCCTCCTGCACCTCTGCCTCTTCCCCTTCCTCTTTGAGGCTTTGGTATCTGTGTTGGTTGCCCGGGTCTTAGATTGAATCGTCTCTCCTTGTGTAAAAAAACAAACTCAGCTATGACAGAGGCAACAGGTCTATTTATACGAGCACTCAAGTCTTCTTCAAGGTCCGTGTCAATCTTCGAACTCTGCAGACTGCTCTGTTCCGAATGACTTTCTTGCTGTGGTTTACTGGCTGCTCCCATTTTTTGCTTTTGAATCCATTCAAATTTCTTAGCACATGTATAAATCTGGCCCCTGTCATTGTCTTGTTTGTCTCGTATAAACTTTTGTGCTTTCCTTTCTTTGATGGAAATCTCCAATTTGCGCAATCTTTCTTTCATTTATTCCTTAAAGTTTGTTATTTGCTCTTGGTCCATTTCTTCACTCAATGCCACAAGTAATGCCTCTATTTCATCCTGGATTTTCTGTCTGTCGATATCGGCATACTTTATCAAAATTGCAAGCTTACAGGGAGAGACATCATTGTTGTTAGCAGCCCACTCACAAAATATTTCGGCGTTGGGTTCCTCGCAGCTTGGTGCTACCATTATTCTTAGTCCCCTTGGGACTCGTTGCACTTCCAGATAACGCTGCAATGATTTTGACTCCCACCACTTTGAGAGTTCTGTACAGTGCAATTTTTCTAGGCCTTTTAAACCTGTCCCTAGGTCTGAAGACTTTATGGCTATGTTCTCATGTCCAGGAGAAATCATCGCACTTGTGCATGCATCATCAAATACTAATTGAGCTGCCTCTTCACACTCTCTTACTTCTGAGACAGACATAATATCTTATTTTCAAAATGTTTTGTAGGAAACTTCTCTCCAACTGCTTCCTCCTGTTGTGCAATCACGAAAGGAACAGGAAGCTTTACTGTCTCCCAAGCCGTAGATTTCCCACAGTCTTACCTGAAGGCCAGAGCGTCCTCCACGCATCCTCCGACTCTCCGGACTACGCTCCGCCCTCCAGAGCTGCCACTCACTTCAGATAGCCGGCTTCTTGCCCACACAGCAGGCCGGGGGTGGCGGTTTAACAAATTCTCCACACTCCCTCTTGTGTGTATACCGCTACCACCTAATCAACAGTCGCGTCGCCTCTAGGGACCCCACAAGAATGTGTCCATACATATTTCGATTTTTCCTCTCCAAGCAAGGATGACAACGCCGTGTGCAGTTGGAAAATCTTTCTTTTGCCACTATCAAATGCATTTTGCTGTAAAGACGTTGTACACATATTGATGATGTGAACAAACATTGGTTTGTAATGCCCACAGGGGCATAATTGCAAAGATAGTAGATAAAATGTTATCTCTAACTTCAACGAATTTTAAAATGTTAATATTCATATACATTGCTATTTTATTAATTATGCATATATTTTGCCATGAGATAGATAAAGAAATAGAAATTACTGTGTTATTCAAAACGGTTATTGCAATGTTAATGTGCCACATAAGGAGTTCAACATGTTTTAAAAAAATACGAGTCTATTTTCACTACAACTAGTTGTAGTTTGCGTGGAACAGATAACGAGCACGATTTGCACTTTAAACAATGGCCGCTTTTCATTACTTTGTTATCGGTGAGCAAGGCTGCTGTGCAGCCGAAACGCATTCAATAGTGGCTGAATAAAGATTTTCCAACTGCACACGGCGTCGTCATCCTTGCTTGGAGCAGAAAAATCAAAATTTGTATGGACCCGCTCTTGTGGGGTTCCCAGTGGTGACGCGACTGTTGATTAGGTGGTGGAGATATACTCACAAGAGGAAGTGTGGAGAATATATATATATATATATATATATATATATATATATATATATATATATATATATATTCACTGAAAAAAACATAGGTTTCACACACGTTATAGTTACCTGGACATTTCACTCGAAAAAAAACATTGAAATTCCCCCGTTATAGTTAGTTCAGCTAACTATAACTCGCGCGCCCGCAATCCACTGCTGATGACGTCACATATTACATCACTCATGACATGGTCAGTGACATCACTGATGACATCACTGATGACATCTCAAATGACATCACTGATGACATCACTGATGACATCATCCAGTGACTGTGTGTTTCTGTAAAATTTAAATATGTTTTATATATTTATAGTGAAAGGCCTGTGGAAGAATGAGTGGCTGTACAAGTGTGTGAATGGATGATTCTCTACGTGCGTAATTGACTGGAAAAGTGAGTCATTAAATGTATCTTACTGCAGACTAGTGACTAAACTGTGTGAATGTCTTCATGTTTCTGTCTGTTGGTGTATAAGTGGCTGCATGGTTTTGTGAATAGCTATATGAGTGTCTATATGGATTATCGATTGGTTGTCTGAGTATCTGTATGGGTGCTTGAGTGTTTGTGTGGGTAGGCTGTGTGTAACTCTGTGCATAGATGTGTGAGTGGGTGATTCCATGGGTGCATGGTTTTAACAGTGCATCTGTGATGGACTGTATGGTTGAGTGAGTGTATGTATGGGTGTGTTAGGGATTGAATGAATATCTCAGTGGTACATTTGTGACTAACTACATATGTGAAAGGCAGTATATATGCATGAAAGAATATATAAGTGGGTATATGTGAGAGTGTGTGATTGTGAGAGTGGCTGTATGGATGAGTGTGGGCTTGTATCAATGATTGTATAAGAGCGTAAGAATGTGGTACTATTTTTAAGAGTAAGTGAACTTGTGTGTGTATAACTGCATAGGTGAGTAAATGGGAGTGTGATTAATTATTTGCATGACTGACTAGGTGTGACAGTACCTCTATGGATGATTGGTGGTGTGTGAGTGTCTATGTAGGTGCATAAATGCATATGATAGTCTTGTACGGAGTGACTGTAAGTATGAGTGACTGTACATATGAATAAGTGGAGGTGTATGTAAACCTAAGAGTTAATAAGTGGGTATGTAGTTATTTGTATTGGAGTATCTATGGTTTTGAGAATGGACATCTGAAATTTTGAGTTCGTGTATCATCGGTTAAATTAGGGTGTGAGAAGATGCAGTAATTTATCACATTGATGATGTCATCAGTGATGTTATCAGTGATGTCATTTGAGATGTCATCAGTGATGTCATCAGTGATGTCACTGACCATGTCATAAGTGATGTAATATGTGACGTCATCAGCAGTGGATTGCGGGCGCGCGAGTTATAGTTAGCTGAACTAACTATAACGGGGGAATTTCAATGTTTTTTTTCGAGTGAAATGTCCAGCTAACTATAACGTGTGTGAAACCTATTGTTTTTTCAGTGAATTTGCAAGGTTTTTTAAATGCTAATTCTTAACTATAACGTGTGTGAAACCTATGGTTTTTTCAGTGAATTTCAAAGGTTTTTTAAATGCTAACTCCTAACTATAACGTGTGTGAAACCTATGGTTTTTTAAGTGAATTTGCAAGGTTTTTTAAATGCTAATTTATGAATGTTTTATTATATTTTTAATTATTTATTTTACAATAAGCTACCTATGTATATAATTATAGATTTACTGTATCCTGCAATATGGAATGGCTCAGCTTTTTTTTTTTAATTTTGGATATAGTTGAATAGTTAATATCTTCTATAAACCTCTAAACATATGTATATATTTTTTTAAGTGTTTTTGACCGTGCGCGCACCGTATGCGTACGGTACGCGTACGGTGCGCACACGGTGCTTGCATGCGTACGTGCTCCGTGTGCGCATGCGTACGTGCTCCACGTGCGCATGCGCACTTCATGCGTGATGCGTACGCGCGTACTCCATACGCGCATGCGCACGTGCTTCGTACGCGCTCCGTACGCACGTGCTCCGTACGCGCATGCGCGCGTGCTCCGTACGCGCATGCGTGCTTGTACCGTGCGTGCTTTGTGCGCGCACCGTACACGCATGGCAAGTCATGTGATCAGGAAACAACACTTTTCATTGGTTTATAGTAGTTTCAGGTCATGTGATTAAGAAACAACACTTTTCATTGGTTTATAGTAGTTTCAGTTCCAGAAACTTCCAACATCACACCCACTCCCCTCATTATTACTTCTGATTCCCTGGGAGAAGGAGCTGAGCAGCTTTTCTAGTACTTCAGTACTTCAGAATGGCAGAGCAGCAGTCATCTTCTGGGAGTGAGCAGGAGACTCTTGTGAGACAGAGACAGAGGAAACAGAAAGACTCTTTTATATGGCAATTTTTTACATTTCCACTGGGGCAGAAGAAAGTGAATGCTCCCAAAGTCACCTGCACTCTTTGTGATCGTGTCTTATCAAGAGGAGATCCTAAAAATAAATACTCTTTTAGTATCTTCACTATGATCAGGCACGTTAGAGATGTACATCCTGTGGCCTATGCTCGAGCTGCTAGAGAAAACCCTCCAGCAGCTCAGCCGAGCACATCCGCAGCAGCTCAGCCGAGCACATCATCGGCAGCTCAGCAGAGCACTTCATCTGCGGCGGCAGCTTCACCTTCTTTGGTTCCTCTGGATATACACCTTCTGTTTGAGAGGGTGCATATACGGTGCAATTCGTGTAATGCTCTTCTCTCTTATGCGGACACCAGCATTCCGCTAATAGAGAGGAAGATACAGCAGCACACTTGCGGCACCCTATAATTTTTGCCATGTCTTTTTTTTCCTCTGTCCGTCAATTAACACAACGGCTCTTTTTAGAGCCACCTAACACCTAAACACTTGAATTTGTTTTTTAATTCTATTTTTTTATTTATTTTTTCCCGCCGTGCGCGCACCGTGCGCACACGGTACGCGCACCCCGCGATTTAAAAAAAAAAAAAAAATGTTTTTTCTACCCTTCATGGTCCTTCAGGGACCCCCTGACAAAAGCTAGGGGGTCAGGAACTCTGTACCCTGCCCCCTTTTCACGTTCTCCACCTTTCTTTTAAATGGAAACACACATTTCTTTTTTTTGCATATTTCAACCCTTTCCAAATTATTTCTACCCCCAACATGACTTCTGCCTGCTAGCATAGCAACAGATCATGGCACACTGGTGTGAGCAGAGACATCAGAAGTTCAGCACATAATGTTTCTAATCCAAAGAGCAAGATTGCTTAACTTTTCAAACCTAACAGCAAATCCAAAGTAATGTTCTGTGGGAACACATTTTTCTGGACCAATACAAAACATGCTTTTAAAAATGTAAACATACAGCCTAGTTTTTATTGTAAAATGGTCTGAAACAGCCAATGAGTTCTTTAAAAAAAAAAAAAGTATATAAGCCTCCATTTTACAACTACCTTTCTTTTCATTTTGTCATTCTACTGAAAGACACCTTCAGAGTGCATCAAGGTCTCCTCCTCACTCCCTGAAATACACTGCTGTTCTACCATTTTCAATTAAAATTGATTGCTGCTCAGCTCCTTGTCCCAGGTAATAAGAAGAAATAGTGAGGGGAGTGGCTATGGTGTATGAAGATTCTGGAAGACAAACTACTATGAACCAATGCTTCTGAGTGCATCCAGATGTCCTCCTCACTCCCTGAAGTATAGTACTCTTCTGCCATTTACAACTAAAATTGATACCTGTTCTGCTCCTTGTCCCACGAAATAGGAAGAAATAGTGAGGGGAGTGGCAAGGCATTTATAGAGTAGACGGTGTACATTTCACAGATGAAGGGAACAGAGTCTTCCTCTTGATCTTTAGACTCTGCATCAATACTTACTTATAGGTACCAAAAAACACTCTATTAACACAATGGCTCTTTTTAGAGCCAACCAACATCCAAACACTTAAACTTTATTTTTAATTCTATTTTTTATATGATTTTTTTGTCGCATCTCTATGCTTCCCCTGCGCAGGCGTACAAACTGCAGCCATGCGCAGGCGCAGGCTCCCTTGCACCATGGTTCAAGGATGCCTGCGTGGTGGGGAGATTGTTCTTGTGCAGGAAGGGACACCTTCCTGCACAAAAACAATCAAAAGAGGCTTTTTCCTCTTTCAATGTGTGCTGTAGAATGGAGGACGCACTAAAAGAGGAAAAAACGAGGAGAAATCAAAACATTTCTCCTCGTTGTGCCTCGCAACAACACCTCTAGGGTGGCGTAGCATTCACACGCATCTCCAGAGTTACGATTTCTCGTAAACCTGGAGATGTGTCTAGTTCTTTGTGTGTTGCGTGGGATCATCCACAACAACACCCATGGAACGCCCCTTCAACGCACAGTGCTGCGTGTGAAGTGGCTGTATTTATGTGGAGAGGAAAAGTCACGCAGGGTGGCTTTTCCTCTCCTTGTAAATATGGAGGAGCTCCCTGCGCCACCAGTACGTTATGAAAAGTGACGTAGTGGTGGCGCAGGGGCCTTGTTAATCTTCCCCAGAGATGTTAAGCAAATTAAGGGTAAGACAGACAAAGGGAGAGAGACAGAAACAGAGACAGAGAGCAAGGAACTGAGAAGGAGTAAGGCAGTTAGAATGACTAAGACACATGGAGACAGGGAGAGATACATGGTTGAAAAAGTAGTGATGGAGGCAGTAAACCTAGGGGAGTAGTATAGAAGGAGTGAGGGAGTTACGAAAGAGCAGTAAAGGAAGAAGACAGAGAGAAGGGGAATGAGAAAAGCAGAGTGAGGAGAAGAAAAGGGAGCATTAAAGTGAAGGGGTGAGAAATACAGATATTTCAAACTTACCTGACCAACAAAATAACTTAATTATAAATAAATGTTTTTTTTTAATTGCTAGAAAAAAGGATTACATTTCCTAAATTTTCTTTCTCGATCTGAAAAAAAAGGAAAAAAGTAGTAATATTTAACAATACATTTTAGAATACAGTACACGTATTTTCATATTTAACAAAGTAATTTTTTGCCCTTTTTTGCTGTTTTCAGAATATATTGAATTTCACTGCAAATTGTGCAATCAATTGCATTCATCACTTAATAGCGGGCAAAAAAATTAACAATCTGAAAGATTGTTTAAAAAAAGCCCTGAATCTCTCCTCAGTAAAACATACCTTGATAGAAATGTAACATATATATTAAAAATATCATCTAAGAACAATAACTATTTGCAATAAATAACGTCTGAAAATCTTGTTGCTTAAGCTCATACACCAAAATAATATCTGTCAAAGAAGTCCACAATAGAAACTGTTCCCTTTCCATGAGGCCAAATGGTAATTTTTAAATTCTTTTTTGGTGAAATATCCAATGGTAATCCTATAAAATCGAAATATTGGTTTCTTCAGATGCTGCAATTTGTATCTAAAATTTTGGTTTTAGAAAAATTAAGTAGGAATTTGGTAATTCTGCAGGCAAACGTTGCTTGAAAATCAATTGTGAATCATTACACAGTGTCCAGCCTATTTCACATTTTAGATAAACTGTGTAATGGACTAGAAGTTATAGAAGGTCCATCATGGAAAATTATTGCAACTGCAACAAAAGTTTTTCCTGATATTGATAATTGATTTCCTGTTAACTTCTTTATTAAAGTGTCCAATTTTGTTCCATCCTCTCTACAACGTTGCATCATTAAAATTACATACTGTCCATATTTCTTTAAAAATAACGTTGATAACATTTCTGATTTACATTGAGAACATTCCATGTTGTGATTTTGCATCTTTAACTAATTAACTAAAAGTCACTGATTTACTCTCTGGTAATGATAAATATATGAACCTTTCAGAATCAACATTAGAGCTGCATGTGTTCAAACAGTTTTCACAACTATGTTCCCATTTATAAGAGAGACCAAACATATTTTCTATTTCTACCCCTTCATCTTCCAGTACCATAAGCATATACATTAAGAACTCCTGTGCATCTTGCTGGACATTTTGAGTAAACTGTGTACATCCAGAACATACATCTAAAAGATTTCTAACATCAGAAGCACTTTCTATTTTAGTTTTATCATTACTCAGCTTCTCATAAAGGAAACTCAGCAGAGAACAGAATATTTTCTCATGATTTAGTATTATCTGCTCTTTCAAACTTTCAAGATAAAATACAACATTCAGCACTACATTAGCGTAGCAGTTGACACCAGAGCTATTTTCAAAATGACAACCAACAACCTCTTCAGCATTGTCCTTTTGCTTTTTGCTTGCAATCACATCAGTCTCTATTTGTTTACTCTTCTGTACATCCTCATTACAGATATTCTCAATTCTCCTTTTCCGACAAACAACACGTTTTTCAAACACAGGATACTGACCTAAATGAGGAGCATAGCTTCTTCTTAATCTATTATATTCCTTTACACAGTTTGCATCAGCACTAACTTCTGAGCATTCGTATGACCCAATTTCTCGATGCAATAACATGTTTAAACTGAAACTGTATAGCTTTTTACTGACAGTCTTCTTGTGAGAAATCTCTTCCCACATTTCTTTCAATTCCGTTTTCTCAGATTTAGTGATGTAAGATGTGACATACCGAGCAACAGCAATAGAATTGTCAGCTACATACTGAATATCCATGTTAGCATTCCACATGGATAAAATGACTGGGTTGTAGTCATTTATATATTTTGACTCTTCTTTTCTTCTTAGGTTGTAGGTATTTTTAGGCGATTTTCTTGTAATAGTATGTCACACAGCTGACATAAAACTGTTTACTCTTCCTTTTGAAAGAACAGGTCGTGGAAATCCAAATCGACATTTTGTGTAGAATTTATCTTTACTCTTGTACTTTCGTCGACAGTATTTTCCACACCGATGACTTTGGAAACGTAAAACTTGCTCTTTTAAGTTCTTTTCTTCTGTGCTTTTAGGTATAGCACATGTTGCATATCCTTCAATGAAAGATAAAGCTGCATCATCAGAATCTGTTCCAAATTTTGGGGCATCCTTGATTCACAACAGCATATGAATATGAGGAGCACCTCTTGCTTGGTACTCTTTTCTCCAAAAGAAATCCACAACTTCTCCAAGAGGTGGATTTTTTTTATTGCAGATGAAGGACATCATAGCCTCAAATCTATGATTGAAATATCTGCAAACATTAACCAGATCGAATGAGCACAATTCTCCTGCTGTCTTGTATTGGATGTTTTCAATATTTGAATTTGCCTCTCGAAGAAAATCCAGTAAATCATCCCAAGCGTACTCAGCACAGCTTAGGGTAAGGAACCATGTAGGAGTTCCGAAATTCCGTAACATACATTTCAATTCTCCATGGCGTCGGTACCAATATTCATTAGTCCCACGCTGACAAGCCATCAGATTAATCAATTGAGATTTCAAATGATCATCTCGCTGTTGCACTTTGTTCAGAAAATCCTTTGCAGACACATTATGTAGATGTACTCCAGTTTTTAAAATGTGATTTACTGCATAAGATAGTGCAGATAAGTCACTTTCAAATAAAAGATGGAACAAATAAGGAATACTTTGACGAAATCTTGGATCTTCTGCATATAATCTTGTAGTCCGATACTCAGAAGCAGGAATCTGTACTGGACGTTCATCATATCGTCCACCTTTTCCTGTAGGTAACAGCTGGGGAAAACAACGAGCTTCCAAGCTCTCCTCCCATACACTCACGGGAGTTCCTTTTGCTTTTTTCATCTGAAATAGAACAATAGTGTTTCGCATAACTTCTTTAGAATGAAGAGGATGTATGCTGAAATGTTCATAAACTTCTTCTTCTTTTGACTTATCCACTTTTTCAATTTGCCCAGTTGGTATTCCTGTGTCTGCTACTAAAACTTCTTCATCTTCATTCATATAAATTGATTCATACCATTTATTATTTCTTTTCAAATATAAATTTGCTCTTTGTACTTTTCGTACATCTACCAGCTCCTGCCAAATCTTCTTATTCTTTGTAGGTACACCATTAACCAGAATAACTAATGGTTCAGTTTCCAAACTATCTGCATCAATTGTTTCAATATTTTTTTTCAAAACTAATGGCAAATAGACAACTCTTCCTTATAAACCTCTTTGTAAATCTGAAGGAGGTAATTTACCTGTTTTGGGCTCCATACGAACTATAGTCTGAAACGGATGGACACATTGAATGAGTATAGACTCATACGTATTTAAATCACTAAGTTCTGCAGGAATATCAACCAATTCTAAATTATTATGTACAGCTCTAGCTGGCATTTTATTTTCTTCTAACTTGTTATAACAGTATTTACAAATACGCTGATCTTCACCCAAATCAAAACAATTTTCCAGAAACAAATATGTAGCAAAATCCTTCCACTTAGAATTATTTTCTTTTTCACTATTTTTATAGAGATCAACATTCCTTGTTTTAGTTTTATAATGGCTTCTCCAGCAACAAATACAAGTAATATTTGGTCTTTCATTAGAGATGATAATAAATTTTGTCATTTGATCTTCAAATGTTTTACTAACAGTGGGTTCTACATTCTCTTCCACATTTTCTTCATTAACTGTGTCATTTCCTGCACTTTCTTGCTCTGGACCAAAGTAACAAAACTCAATATCCTCACAAACCTTCTTCACATCTGATACCGATCCACGGAACAGAGCACTATTCAACTCATGTAACTTTAGTGCTGGACTTTTAGCAAAATACAATCTTCTCACAAACTTTCTCATTTCAGTATGATGAACTGACAGCATCCTAAAATAGTGAAAAACACTTTGACAAACTTTCCTAGAAAGACAAGCCAGAGAATGTCCTTGCAAACCAGTATTCTCTCTCACTCTGCATGGATCTAGTCTTTGAAGCACCTTAATCTTCTGTTTAACACTTTTTTTTACTATATTCTCTTAGAAAGTCACGAAATTTATCAATAGATTCCTGTCGTACAGTACAAATACTACTACAATTCCAAGTGTACACTGGGGCTTTAGGACGTCTCCCCATAACCTCATCAGCTAACACTTCTTCCTCATTTCTTGGAACCATTTTCTCCTTTTCCATTACACAACCATCTTTCACTTCATATGCTCGACCACTGGTGTCAACTGCATGCAGCAAACTATTACTTTGAAGATAACTCTCTTCTTTAAAAAATGGTTCAGTACTTGAACTATGCTTCCATTCTCCTAAGAACACTTTACAAAAGTTTATTTTTTCACTTCTCTTTTTCTTTTGCTTTTTGACTTCATTACATTCACTAATTTATCTAATGTACGGATCCTGTTCAAAATGAAAATGAATAGTTTTCTTTTTAATTCCAAAGCCTTTGCAACAATTGATTCAATATGTTTCTTTTTCTTATAAAATTTGGCTTTCTTCCTATATTTTTTCACATCCTTTAGCATTTTTCTTTGAATGTTTTTAAAATCTATTTTTCTTTTTAAGTCATTCTTTCTTACTTCTGATTGTACATTAGCATTTAGTATATTCTGTCGATTGTCTTGTTGTTTTCTACTTGAAACACTATTTCCAGTGGATATATTTTTTACATTTTTTCTTTGCTTGAGGATATTTTTTATAAAATACTTAGTCTGCTTACCAGAAGGCTTTTTCTTTTTTCCAACATGAGGTTCTTCAACTTATTTTTGTTGTCCAGTTGTCTTCAAATATAGATGTTGTTGCTGTTCTTTTCTCTTTCTTGATTTTATAGGCATCTTTCATTTATTTCAGTGTTTTCAGCAATACCTGAATGAAACTAAAAAAAAGAAATACCTTTATGTAATTTAAATATATTACTATATTTTTTATGAGCTTTTCAAAACCTATCATATAAGCTGTCCCTTTCTTACGACTGCAAGTCTTACACAATAAAAGCTACACAAATTAAATCTCTGACAACAATTCCTGTGTGCACACAGACTCATGGTGTGATGATAGGCAGAAAACGATATTTGATTGGCAATTTCAATGCACATTCACTACTGTGGTTTTGCAAGTGATAATTACTGTAACAGCCTGACACATTTTCCTTATAGTTTAGAGAGGCAGAAAAGAGCACATGTCCTAACAGCTACCTGAGAGCATGAGCACGTGGAACCTGAGTGAGTGATTAGACTAGAGCAAAGGAAATGAGCCTTAGTGAAATTGATTGTGTTAGTGTTACTCACTGCTATCTGAAATACCACACAGTGCTGAATACTTAGCATGGGAGTGCAGGAGAAGCAGCTGCCTGTGTGCTAAGAGCGTGCTTCTGGAGACTGTGTATTGTCAGGTGCAAGAGAGATCTGCATGGACGCTTGCAGAACTGCATGAAGACTGCAGAGATGTTTGTAAGAGTACATGTGGGGTAAGGGTTAATTGGAGTTTTGAACATGTAGGATCTACCTCACCCATTGCAGGAGTGTAAGGAAAATCTACCCTGTTGTTTTCAAATGTGTTAGCATTTGCCTCTCATTTGTGAGATATTGATTTGTGCTGAATGCTAGCCATCACAGTTCAAGAAAACAAGCTGCCCCTTTCCTACGAATGCAAGTCTTACAGAACCAGACCAACACAAATTAAATCTCTGACAGCAATTCCTGTGTGCACACAGACTCATGGTGTGATTCTAGGCAGAAAACGATATTTGATTGGCAATTTCAAAGCACATTTACTACTGTGGTTTTGCAAGTGATAATTACTGTAACAGCCTGACACATTTTCCTTATAGTTTAGAGAGGCAGAAAAGAGCACATGTCCTAACAGCTACTTGAGACCATGAACATGTGGAACCTGGGTGAGTGATTAGACTAGAACAAAGGAAATGAGCCTTGGTGATGTTGAATGTGGTAGCGTTACACACTACTATCTAAAATAACACACAGTGCTGAATACTTAGCATGGGAGTGCAGGAGAAGCAGCTGCCTGTGTGCTAAGAGCGTGCTTCTGGAGACTGTGTATTGTCAGGTGCAAGAGAGATCTGCATGGACACTTGCACAACTGCATGAAGACTGCATAGATGTATGTAAGAGTACATGTTTGGTAAGGGTTAATTAGAGTTTTGAACATGTAGGATCTACCTCACCCATTGCAGGAGTGGAAGGAAAATCTACCCTGTTGTTTTCAAATGTGTTAGCATTTGCCTCTCATTTTTTGTGATATTGATTTGTGCTGAATGCTAGCCATCACACTTCAAGAAAACAAGCTGCCCCTTTCCTACGAATGCAAGTCTAACAGAACCAGACCAACACAAATTAAATCTCTGACAACAATTCCTTTGTGCACACAGACTCATGGTGTGATTCTAGGCAGAATACGATATTTGATTGGCAATTTCAAAGCACATTTACTACTGTGGTTTTGCAAGTGATAATTAGTGTAACAGCCTGACACATTTTCCTTATAGTTTAGAGAGGCAGAAAAGCATGTGGAACCTGGGTGAGTGATTAGACTAGAGCAAAGGAAATGAGCCTTGGTGATGTTGAATGTGGTAGCGTTACACACTACTATCTAAAATACCACACAGTGCTGAATACTTAGCATGGGAGTGCAGGAGAAGCAGCTGCCTGTGTGCGAAGAGCGTGCTTCTGGAGACTGTGTATTGTCAGGTGCAAGAGAGATCTGCATGGACACTTGCACAACTTGCACATTTCCTACGAATGCAAGTCTTACAGAACCAGACCACCACAAATTAAATCTCTGACAACAATTCCTTTGTGCACACAGACTCATGGTGTGATTCTAGGCAGAAAACAGTATTCCTGGGTGATACCAGTACACCTTAACTTATGGTGAAGACATACTCCATAATATCTTACAAGTTCAAGGCAGTTAAATATCTTCCAAAACATAAAATGTAAAACACAACTTTAAAACAAGAATCTCATTTATATTTTTTATATCAAAATGCACCACATACATCCCCTCTCAAATTCATAACTCACCTTTAAAAGTAGTTAGTTGAGAAAGAAATGTGGCACTCACACAGCGGATTATCAGAGCCAGAATCTCTGAACTGTACACCTCTCAGCAGAACCAGTAAATGGCAATCTTTCCCTCTCTTTTTTCACACATATACATGTTAACTTCAAATCACAGTGCTTCTCACATTTTTTCAAATGGAAACACACATTTCCATTGGTTGCAAATTTCAACCCTTTCCAAATGATCCCTACCCCCAACATGACTTCTGCCTGCTACCATAGCAACAGGTCATGGAACACTGGTGTGAGCAGAGAGGTCAGAAGTTCAGCACACAATGTTTCTAATCGAAAGAGCAAGAGTGCTTGACTTTTCAAACCTAACAGCAAATCCATAGTAATGTTCTGTGGAAACACATTTTTCTGAACCAATACAAAACATGCTTTTAAAAATTTAAACATACAGCCTAGTTTTTAGTGTAGAATGGTCTGAAATAGCCAATGAGCTCTTTTTATTTAAAAAAAAGTATGTAAGCCTCCATTTTACAACTATCTTTCTTTTCATATTGCCATTCTACTGAAAGACACCTTCTGAGTGCATCCAGATCTCCTTGAAAGATGTTCACAGTGTGTATTGTAGGTCATAGCTATGTCTTCTGGAGTGAAAAGTATGCAGAAAAAAGAGGTATTTTGAAAGACCTTGCTTTGCCAAATGTAGACATTAAATGGATTGGTCAGAGTGGGTTAAAGTGGCACCAATTAATGCTTTTGGTGAAATCCTTTCTACATCTCCCACAGCCTGACCTTATAATTGTGCACTGTGGTGGAAATGCCCTAGGCACTTTAACTGGGGTAGGTCTGGAAATGCTTGTTAAGGACACCTTTGTGCAATTGATGTCACTTTTTCCACAAACTACCTTTGTATATTCTAATATTTGCCAAAGGCAAAAGTGGAACTAGTCCAACCAATATTGTCCGCAGATTGACAAAGCAAGAAAGCACGTCAATAAGTCTGTTTCTGCTTTCCTCAGACACTATGGTATGGGTTCTATATACCACAACAACTTGCGTTGCAACATGCAAGGCATTTATAGAGGAGACGGTGTTCATTTCACAGATGAAGGCAACAGAGTCTTCCTCTTGAACTTTAGACTCTGCATCGGTACTTACTTGTAGGTACAAAAAAACACTCAATGAACACAACGGCTCTTTTTAGAGCCAACCAACATCTAAACACTTAAACTTGATTTTTAATTCTATTTTTTAATGGTTTTTTGTGACCTAAGGGGTCTTTCATGGTCCCCCTGAGAAGGCCTAGGGGGTCAGGGACTCTCTACCCTGCCACCTTTTAACATTCTCTACTTGTGTTTTTAACTCTCTTCTGCCTCTAAAACTCAAAAGGGCGGCTAGGGGTGCGAGCACCCCGCGATTTGTTGAAATCAAAAAAAAAAATGTTCACCCTTCGGGACCCCCTGACAAAGGCTAGGGGGTCAGGAACGCTCTACCCTGCCCCCTTTTCACGTTCTCCACCTTTCTTTTTCCCTGTCACACACACAACACACAAAATGGCGGTCGACACTTCCTGATTTGGACCGATTCGAATGTTGACTGTCATGAATCCACCAATCAGAATTGCGCTCATGCACGGCACCGTGCGCGTACCGTGCGCGCGTGGTGCTCGCACGGTGCGCGGCTATAGATATTTATGTACTTTAACTGCAATTTTCTCAGGAACTACTGAACAGATTGACACCATATATGCAAACGGCACATCCCTGACCTGAGGACTACCTCTTTGCCAAATTTCAAGTAATTCTGTTCAGCCGTTCGGGCTGTACCTTCGACTAAAGGTCCTATGGGAAAATGCATAGGGAAAACGCGTTTTGGGACCCCCCTTTTTTCTCGGCCCCCACTTGACGAACCACCCGAGACTTACAGGGTAGGAGCTGAGTGGAGCGCCCCATTAGTTTTGAAAATTTCGCGAGGATTCGTCAACCGGCGCCAAAGTTATTAAAAATAGAATTTTGAGATTTCCTATGGAAACACGGTCCTAACTATAACTATCTACTGGCGACTGCCAGTAGATAATATATATATATATATATATATATATATATATATATATATATATATATATATATATATATATATATATATATATATATATATATATATATTACCTACTGGTGGTCGCCAGTAGGTAGTTATAGTTAGGACCTATTTTGCATAGGAAATCCGCAACATTCTATTCCCAATAAGTCTGGCGCCGGTTGACGAATCCTCGCAAAATTTTCGAAACTTTTGGCCAGCTCCGTTCTGCTTCTACCCTGAAAATTTTGTGGTAATTCGTCAAGCGGGGGCTGAGAAAAAAGGGGGGTCCCAAAACGCGTTTTCCCCATGCAATTTCCCATGGAACCTGTTGTCGCAGCTACAGCCCGAACTGCTGAACGGAATGACACCAAATTTGGCAAAGAGGTAGTCCTCAGTTCAGACTCGTGTCTTTTGCATAAATGGTGTGAATCCATTCAGTAGTTCCTGAGAAAATTAGAGTTAAATGTACATAAATATCTATGGCAGCGGAGGATCCGCGGACCTTACCCGCACCGTGAGCGCACCCTCCCCGAACCGAGCGCGCACCCTCCCGATCGCGTGCTGAATGCTGATTGGCTGTCGAGTGTCTCTCTGCATTCGAAACCAGGAACTGTTTGCGGCCATTTTCTGCCTCGGTAGAAGCGAGGCTGAAGAAGCAAGGGGAATAAGTGTGTAAAACATATAAAGGGGGCAGAGTGGAAAAACTCTGACCCTCTAGAGGTGCTTAGGGGGTCCCAGAACGACCCCCTGGGGCCCCCTTTTGAAAAGAAAAAAAAACGGCGAAATGCGCGCACGGTGCGCGCATCCTATCGCGTTGGGTGCGCGGATCCACTGATATTTTTTTAAAAAGACAAGAAATCATTGGTTGTATGACTACTTTGTACACTGAAAGGTAGGGTGTATATTTCTGTTTTTTAAAGGTATGATTCTTATTGGTTAACAAAAACAGATTGTAAGGAACATTATATATGATTAGCTGATATGTTGAAAAGTGAAGCACACTTCCTCTCTTGTGTAGGAACATTGTGTGCTGAACTTATGACCTGTGTGCTCAGTGCAGTGTTCCATGACCTGTTTCTATGGTAACAGGCAGAAGGCAGATTGGGGGAAGGGTTGAAATGTATTTCAGTTGGAAAGGGTTGAAATGTTTAACCAATAGAAATGTGTGTTTGCTTTTGAGTTTATGTGTGAAGGATTGTGATTTGATGTTTACATGTATATGTGTGGAAAATGAAAGGGACACTTTTCCATTCTTTGTTTTTGCTGAGAGGTGCACAGTGCAGAGATTCTGTAAAAGAAAATATGGTGAGTGACTGATATACTTCTTAATCTACAAAATAACTTGAAAGATGAGTTATTTAATTGTGAGGGGATGTATGTAGTTTGATTTTAATCAGACTAATGTATTTCTCCTGCTAAAGTGTAGGGAGTACTTTTTTTCTCTACAATCTTATTGACAGTGTGTGTGCATGTAGAAACCATTCTATGATAAGCATTTGTGTTTTTCATGTGTTTGCAGACAGATAACTGTGCTGTTTTTATATTTTGGTAGAATTAGAAACCAGTCATTGTTTATGAATTTGTGAAATGAGTTATGTTATGTTTCTATACTAAAATGTAGTACTACTTCTAGATGAAGAAATGTGTTTTGGTATAGTGCAAGGGATAGTGTTGTTTGTCTAGGATCACTCAGTGAGCATGTGTGCATTTGGGACCCACTGTGAGAGAAGCATTTGGTAACTTCGTGTATTTGCTGACAGATAACTGTTTTAACCTGTCATGTTGTGAAGTTTTAGTAGCATTAGAAGACCGTCATGGCTTATGCTTTGATTAAATGAGTCAGGCTTTGACAGAAAAGTGCAGTACCGAAATATGTAGATTGTGTGCAGTTCCCTTACCACTTGCACTGTAGTGAATGAGTTTTGGTAAACTCCTAGGGATAGTGGTGCTTGCCTAGAATCACACTGTGAGTTAGTGTGTATTTGGGATCACTGGGAGAGAAGCATTTGGTGACATCATGTATTTGCTGACAGATAACTTTTTTAAAACCTGTCATGTTGTGAAGTTTTAGTAGCATTAGAATCCAGTCTTTGCTTTTGCGTTGATTAAATGAGTCATGCTTTGACACTGATGTGCTGTACTTAAATATGTAGATTGTGTGCAGTACCATTAACTCTTCTAGACTAGTGAATGAGTTTTGGTAAACTCCTAGGATAGTGTTGCTTGTCTAAAATCACACTGTGAGTCTGTGTGCATTTGGGTAAGGATTGTGAGAGAAGCATTTGGTAATATCGTGTATTTGCTGACAGATAGCTGTTTTAAAACCGGTCATGTTGTCCAGTTTTAGTAGCATTAGAAGCCAGTTTTTGCTTATGCTTTGATTAAATGAGTCAGGCTTTGACAAAAAAGCGCAGTCCTGAAATATGAAGATTGTGTGCAGTTTCCTTACCACTTCCACAGTAGTGAATGATTTTTGGTAAACTCCTAGGTATAGTGGTTGTTGTCTAGAATCACACTGTGAGTCTGTGTTCATTTGGGAACCACTGTGAGAGAAGCATTTGGTAACATCGTGTATTTTTTAGCAGATAACTCTTTTAAAACATGTCATGTTGTCAAGTTTTAGTAGCATTAGAAGCTAGTCTTTGCTTATGCATTGATAAAATGAGTCAGGGTTTGACACTAAGGTGCAGTACCATGTACTATTCTCTTCACTGTGGCAGATCTGAAAATTTAAAAGTTTTACCTAAGCAATGTCCTAGAAGTAGTCTGATTATTTAGTCAGTTTCTAAGTACCAAATAGATTGCTTCAAATGTCTATGCAGTATGCATGTAGTGTTCTAACATACTATACACTTGTCTTTTACACCTTCAATTCCCTAGTCAGTATCCATACACTTCCAGGAAACAACCTGTCACTCCCTTTGCAGTCCTCTAGTGACCCATTCAACACCATGTACAAATCCATTCACTGTGCCAAACCCCAAACACTTATAAATTCATCAAGACACTCTCTTTCCAGTACTCTAATGATTCAGTCACTGCCTAAGTATTCATGCACTGAGCCAGGCCTTAGCACATGGACTTCTTCAAACCCCTATCCACTATGCATGCAGTCCTCTAACCACCTACACACTTGTCTTTCACACCTTCAATTCCCCAGTCAGTATCCATACACTTCCAGCAAACACCCTGTCACTCCCCTTGCACTCCTCTAGTGACCTTATTAAGCATCATGTACTAATCCATTCACAGCGCCAAACCCTAAAAAATTCACCCAGGCACTCTCCTTGCAGTACTCTAATCATTCAGTCAGTACCCAAGTACTCATCCAGTGACCCAGGCCTTAGTATATGGACTGCTTCAAACCCCTATCCACTATGCATGCAGTCCTCTAACCACCTACACAATGTATTTCACACCTTTAATTCCCTAGTCAGTATCCATACACTTCCAGGAAACACCGTGTCACTCCCTTTGCAGTCTTCTAGTGACCCATTCAGCATCATGTACTAATCCATTCACTGTGCGAAAACTCAAACACTTACAAATTCACCAAGATACTATCTTTGCAGTACTCTAATCATTCAGTCAGTGCCTAAGTATTCATGCACTGAGCCAGGCCTTAGCACATGGACTGCTTCAAACCCCTATCCACTATGCATGCAGTCTTCTAACCACCTAGACACTTGTATTTCACACTTTCAATTTCCTAGTCAGTATCCATACAGTCCAGCAAACATCTTGTCACTGCCTTTGCACTCCTCTAGTGACCCATTCAGTACCAAGTACTAATCCATTCCCTGTGCGAAAAGCCTAGCAATTCACCTAGGCACTCTCCTTGCTGTACTCTAATCATTCAATCAGTACCCAAGTAGTCATGCAGTGAGCCAGGCCTTAGCACATGGACTGCTTTAAATGCCTATGCAGTATGGATGCAGTCCTCTAATCACCTACACAGTTGTGGTCACACCTTCAATTCCCTACTTAGTATTCATACTCTTCTAGCAAACACCCTGTCACTCACCCAGTGTGTCTCCTTATAGTACTGTAATCATTTAGTCAGTTAGCATGTAGTCTTTTAGTGAGGTAGGCTTTAGGGCCTGAACTGCTTCAAAGTAGTATGCACTATGCATCGTCACACTTGTGGTTCAGGGCCATAGTTTCGTATTCAGTATTTATATAAAATGTGTTTGTACAGTAATGGAATAATATAATTTTGAAAGTTGTTAATACAGAACAGGAGTGTTTCTCATCTGTTTGCACTCTTCTTGTGCAAGATTGTTTGGATGAAGGGTCCTTAGGTGTTTCATCATACTTGCATGAGTATTTTTTGTTAGGATCCCCTCGTAACAGAACTCTTTTGAAAAGCTTGTGCGTGAGAAAGGTGGTATTGGTCTTTGTTTGCCCCTCGAGAAAAGTAGAACATTTCCACATCACTGAAGGAAAACGTTGTGGGCGTGGTGCATCCTCCGGAAATGTTACTTTTTGTAACATAGTTATTGTGCAAGATACTCTTTCATATTTACAAAGAGAGGAAAAGGCACTCTGTGCACTTTTTATACTCCATGTAAATATAACCTCATCATGCACACCACTTTGTGTTGAAAGGGTGTTCTATAAGTGTTGTTGTGCATGATTGCACTTAATACTCATAGAACAAGACACATGTCTAGATTTATCAGAAATCATGATTCTCAATATGTGTGTGAATGCTGCACCATTCTAAAATTGGTGTAGGAAAGCACAACAAGGAGAATTGTTTTAATTTCTCCACATTTTTATATCTTCAATGCATGCTGAAATGTTCAGCATACATTGAAGAAGAAAAATGCATTTTCTCATTGTTTTTGTGCAGGAAGGTGTGTCTTCCTGCAGAAAAACAAACAGCACATGACACAGATATCCTTGCACTATGGTGCAAGGGTGCCTGTGTCACCACATGGCTGCAGTTTAGGCAGCCGTGCAGAGAGAAGCATAGATTTGCAACATATTTATGTACATATGTTGCATCCCTGTGCTTCGGAAGTACTACAGCACACTGCAGTTAAAGAGGTTACTGTGTGATGCTGCAGCACTTCCTCATAGTTCTGCACTTATACATTCACCATACGCTACTAAGGCATTCATTCAGTCAATTACATACTACACATACATTCATCTAAACTAACACTAACAAAGAAATTCAGCTCTTTTTTTAAACCAGGAATGTTAGTTCTTACAAGAACTTTTTTTTTTCTTCTTTCTTCTTTTATAATTTTTTTTGGGTTTTCTGAACGATTTTTAAAATATTTAGGTTTTTCTGCAAAAAAAAAAACAGGAGAAACCAAACAATGAACTTCAGGGAACAATAACATTTTTTTTTAAAAACTAGCAAATGTGACTTTCTTGCTGGCGGCAGATCAGATCGATCGACTGCTCACCATAGCACAAAGTCTTATTTCACTTAGTGCAGAGCACTTTTAAAAATTGAAATTCAGGACAGATGTCCAAGGTTTGGGCTGATGGGTGCACTCTTGATGTGCTCGGATGCGATGTGGTGGATGGCGCAGGAGCAGGAGTGTTTCTCATCCATCGGCACTCTTCTTGTGCAAGATTGTTCGGATGAAGGGTCCTCATGTGCTTCATCATACTTGCCATGCCGAAAGAGTATTTCTTGTAAGGAGACCCTCTTGATAGGACTCTTTTGCAAATCTTGCACGTGACCAAGGTGGCATTGGTCTTATTCTGCCCCTCGGGAAAAGTAAAACATTTCCACACCACTGAAGAAAAACGTTTTTTGGGTGGCGCCTCCGGCAAAAATTAATCCTGAGAAGTATGAAGTGATGCTGGTGATGCCTGCTGCCCTGAAGCCATTTTTGATTGAAAAAAATTAGAGCTAAGTGTAAACTTAGTCTAAAAAATCTTCTTCTCTCCAAAGAGATGGTGCTCTAAAGAAGGTCAAAGAAGAATGATTGAAATGGGTGGGGTCTTTCAATAGTTAGAAGAGGAAGTGTAATGAACCAATCAAATCTCATTTTTTGCAGGTCAAATGGGATCCGCGCACCCTGCGCGTACGCAGCACGCACCCAGCGCGCATCCGCGAAATTGAATTAAAAAGAAATATAGGATTAGATGAAAATAAATTACTGTTAAGACTAGTATAGAGTTTGTCTTCAATTAATATTCACATGAAATACATATATATTTGTTTTTTTAAATGTTAAATATTTCGCGGGATCCGCGCACCTACCGCGTCATAGACGCACATGAAGCCTCACGGAAGCGCGTAAACATCGCGTTACATACATCAAACGTGTCGCGTATAGGCTGGGAGTCGCATACCTGTTGCGTTGCGATCGCGCACTAAACACGTACCCAACTCATACCATGCGCGGATGCTATCGCGTAGGAATCAAGAACGGTGCGCATAGGGTGCACGGATCCAAAAACATTGAAAAAAATATATAAAATACAGTTTTGAACATATAGTTAAAAAAATATTTTGAAAAATATGTTTGAAAAACCCATTAAGTTCAAATAAATTTTTTTAATTTTTAAAAGAATTAATTGAAAAAATAAGTTTAAAAAATGGTGATAAAAAAGTATGTTCAAAAAAAGATAATTAATGAAATTGACACACTGAATTTGAAAAATATAGAAATCCAATCAAAATCATTAAACATGATATCTTCAGAGATAAGTTATAGATAGGAATTAGCATTTAAAAAACCTTTGAAATTCACTGAAAAAACCATAGGTTTCATGCACGTTAAAGTTAGGAATTGGCATTTAAAAAACCTTTGAAATTCACCGAAAAAAACAAAGGTTTCAAGGGCGTTATAGTTAGGAATTGGCATTTAAAAATCCAAAGAAATTCACTAAAAAAACCATAGGTTTCAGGGGCGTTATAGTTAGCAGGACATTTCCCTCGTACAAAACCCTAGAAATTCCCCCGTTATAGTTAGTTCAGCTAACTATAACTCGCGCCCCCACAATGCACTGCTGATGATGTCACATATTACATCACTCATGACATGGTCAGTGACATCACTGATGACATCACGGATGACATCTCAAATGACATCACTGATGACATCACTTATGATGTCATCCATGTGATAAATTAGTGCATCTTCTCACACCCTAATATAACCTTTGATACACCGACTCAAAACTTCAGACGGCCATTTTGAAAACCATAGATACTCCAATACCAATAACTACATACCCACTCATTGACTCTTAGATCTACATACATCTCCACTCACTCACCTGTACAGTCACTCATACTTACAGTCACTCCGTACAGGACTATCATATGCATTTATACACCTATATAGACACTCACACACCACCAATTATCCATTGAGGTACTGACACACCTAGTCAGTCATGCAAATAATTAATCACAGTCCAATTTACTCACCTATACAGTTAAACACGCTCAAGTTCACTTACTCATAAAAATACTAACAAATTCTGACACTCTTATACAATTACTAATACAAGCACACACTCATTCATGCAGGCACTCCCTCAATCACACACTCTCACATATAGATAGTTATATACTCTTACACACATATACACTGCATTTCACATATGTAGTTACTGACACATGTACAACTGAGATATACATTCAATCACTAACACACTCATACATATACTCACCCAACCATACAGTCCATCACAGTTGCACTCTTAAAACCATGCACCATAGAATCACCCACTCACACATCTATGCACAGAGTCACACACACCCTACCCACACAAACACTCAGGCACCCATACAGATACTCAGACAACCAATCAATAACCCATATAGACACTCATATAGGTATTCACAAAACCATGCAGCCACTTATACACCAATACACAGACACATACAGACATTCACACAGTTAAGTCACTAGTCTGCAGTAAGATACATTTAATGACTCACTTATAGTGTCAGTTACGCACCTAGAAAATCATCCATTCACACACTTGTACACCCACTTATTCTTCAACAGGCCTTTCCCTATATATATTAAACATATTAAAACTTTACAGAAACACAGACTCACTGGATGACATCATCAGTGATGTCATCAGTGATGTCATTTGAGATGTCATGAGTGATGTCACTGACCATGTCATGAGTGATGTAATATGTGACGTCATCAGCAGTGCATTGCGGGGGCGCGAGTTATAGTTAGCTGAACTAACTATAACGGGGGAATTTCTAGGGTTTTGCATGAGGGAAATGTCCAGCTAACTATAACGCCCCTGAAACCTATGTTTTTTTTAGTGAATATATATATACACACACACACACACACACACATATATATTCACTGAAAAAAACATAGGTTTCAGGGATTTTATAGTTAGTTGGACATTTCACTCGTACTAAACCAGAGAAATTCAGCCGTTATAGTCCGTTGAGCTAACTATAACTTGCGTCCCCGCACTGCACACTGATGACGTCCCTGAAACCTATGGTTTTTCAGTGGATTTTTAAAAGCTAATTTATATTTATAATGTAGTAGTTGCATTTGCAAAGTGGTGGAGAAAGGGGGCTGGGCCTCCGACCAGTGCTCAGGAATTCCTCTGCGTAGGACATACAGGAGGTACCAGGAGGGTTTCTTGACCCCCAAATTCCCTCAGGAGTAAAGTGGACTTCATCCCCCAACACATAGTGTGCCAGGAGGTGCGTTTGCAGAGCAGTGAAGGAAGGGATATATGGCATCCAAAGACTGCAGGCAACAGGAGAGGTAGTTTTCCCCCAACTACTACCTATTACCTCCAGTAAGTTTCACAGAGCAGCATTGAGCAGGCCACGCCCCGTTTACCCACCACTTTGCAAACACACCTCCTGGCACGCTCTTGGTTGGGAGATGAAGTCCCCTTGCCTCCTGAAAGTTCCTGGGGCCAAATAGCCCTCCTGTTATCTCTAGTGAGCCCCACATAGCTGGATTGCTGAGAGTGGTGCGAGGCCCCACCCCCTTTTTACACCACTCTGCAAACGTGCCTCCTGGCTCACTGCTGCTCAGTGGATGTGGTCCACTTCAATCCTGAGGTCCTCAGGATACAAGAGGACCTCATCGCCTCACCAGCAGTGCACCAGGAGGCGCATTTACAGAATGGTGAAAAAAGAGACATAGCCCCAGGCAACCTCTCAGCAATCCCACTGTGTGGGCCTTACTGGAGGTACCTGTTGGCTAGTTGGCCCCAAAGGCCCCTTAAGATTCTAGGGGACTTAATCCCCCAACCCAGAAAAAGCCAGGAGGCACGTTTGCAGAGTTGTGCAGGGAGGGGGCGTGGCCTACAGCAAGATGCTGGCTTTTTTTTCTTTTGTTTCTGGAAGGGGGGCCGTGTGGCCCCCTACCATTAATTATTTTTGGGCCATGGGGACCCCATCAGCCAGGGACTGTTTCATTTTTTTTTTAAATAAACGGGAAGGGGGCTGCGTGGCTCCCCTCTCATGGCCCATTTCAACCCCCGGGTACCCTATCCCCCAAGGAATGGCCACATATTTATAAAAAGTTTTTTGTAATTTGTTTTACAGGAGCCTGAGGCTTATTTTAGTCTGGGGGACCCCATCCACTTAAGCTTTGCCTCTTTTCATTTTTATTTAATTTAACAGGAGGGGGTCACGTGCCACCCTTCCATGGGCCAATTTTGGCCCCAGGGAACCCATCCCCCCGGGACCGGCCCTCACATTGGAGACTGCAGGGGGAACCTTAATGACCCTGCGGTCCCAGCCGGCTCCCCATCTCCTGTGGGAGCCAGCATTGCTTTTAAAGAAGGGGAGCAGTCAGCAGCTCCCTTTGCCCAAAAGCAATTCTGCTTTGCTTCGTGGAAGTGAGAGCAGGTTTCCTGCTTTTATTGGCCCTAGGGGTCCATGTGGGACCCACTGAGCAGGCCTAGGGGTTCAGGATGTTTCTACCCTGCCCTTTTAAGTTGTTTTTTCACCCTTTTCTTGTGACTCGGTTGAACCGAGTCACAAGATGGCTGCCAACAGTTCCTGGTTTGAAGTGTTGGCAGCCAATCAGAGACAAGCTTGTGATCGGGATTGTTTGCAGATCCACTGCAGTCATCAGATATCGATATTAAATTTATTTGTGAATTTCTCAGGAACTACTGAACAGATTTACATCATCTAAAGCAAAGAGTGCACTCTGGACAAATAGCTATCTCTCTGCCAAAGTTGGTGTAATTCCGTTCAGCAGTTTGGGCTGTAGCTGTGACAAAACTTTGCTATGGAAATTAACATAACACATTTTACTCAGCCCCAGCTTGGCGAATAACCCCGAAATTTTCAAGACAAGAGCTGACCAGAGAGCCCAATTTATTTTGAAAATTTTGCAAAGATTCATCAACCGGTGCCTAAGATATTGGCAAAATAACAAAATGCTTTTCCTATGGAAACTAGGTCCTAACTATAACTACCTACTAGCGACCGCCAGTAGATAATTTATATATCCATATATATTTATATATATCTATATTTGCAAATGGTTTTTACGTGTCTCCTGCCTCTTGACAGTGGCAGGCTCACAGCGAGGTCACATACTTCTTTACATCCATCCATGGTATTTCAATAAACAAAACCAATGCTGAGCTCAATTTCTTTTGCAGTGAATGCTTACTTAGTAAAAAAAAAGGGAAAAAAACGCCCTACGCGTTTCGGAGAAGCCACTCCTTGGTCACGGGTCAGAGTACATTTGTTACCACCATCAACATATAGTGCACAATAGTGAACATGGAAGTAGGACTACAAAATAATCAACGTTTCTCAACAGAAATGGCATCCATTTTGTAATGGTCTTAATATTACTTGGATACTCCATGGAGCAGTATTAACAATGGCTGTGTATGCAGTACAGACAGGTTCACAACATTGTTCTCACACCAAGTTCCCTTATAAATCAATATTCGGGGACAAAAGGCATTCTGGCCACAACAAGTATAGCGACCACATTTTTAACCCTCCACCTATGTGTAGGCGTTGTTCTGTATAAAGTCCAATTCTGCCCAAGTGGGCATATGAGTAAATGGTATTTTTATATAAAATGTCAATTCCGCCCAAGTGGGCCCAGTTAGATAGATTGTCCTTAACCCCTTTGCTGCTAGGCCTTTCTCACCCCCTGTGCTAAGCCTTTTTTTGGCTATTTGGGGTAGTTCATGCTTGGGCCCCTGTAACTTTTTGACCACATAAGGTATTCACACCAAATTTGTGTCCTTTTTTTCCAACATCATGGGGATTCTAAAGGTACCCAGGGTTCGTGGATTCCCTTGGAGGGGACTCAGTAATTAGCCAAAATACAGGTAATTTTTTTTATGGGAAAAAAGATCTACAGATGAAAGTGTTGTGTTTTTCCTGCAAATGGTATAAAAAAAGGGGTTGTGGTGCTGAAATAACCATCTTCCCAGATTTCAGGGACAAGCAGACTTTTGTCAGAAAACCAAAATGTTTTACACAGTTTTGGCATTTTTCTGGGACATAGCCTATTTTTCTATTTTTTGTGCTTTCAACCTCTTTCCAGTTAATGGTAGAAATGGGTATGGAAGCAATAGTGGGTCCTGGAAAGTTATACATTTTAGAAAAGTAGATAAAAATCTGAATTCAGCAAGGGGTCATTTGTGTAGATTCTTCAAGGTTTCTTTATAGAAACCAACCGTTGAATACAGGAAAAATTAAAAATTAGTTTAAAAAAACAGCCATTTGTGTCAACGTTTTCGCCTGTAACTTCTTCTAGTTATGACAGCTGTTTGAAAACAATATACCGTTACATCCGCTGGACCTTTCTGGTAGTGGGGATATATAGGACTTGTAGGTTCACAAAGAACCCGATGAACCCAGAGACAAGAACTGAGCAGCGTCTTGCAATGGTTTTTTATTATGTACAGGGTATATAGCAATTAATTTGGGAAAATATATACATGGAAAAATCGGTATGAAAGACACCTATGTATTTCTGAAATTGGAACAAAATATAGAATTTAGAAACAGTAGACATTTGCACATTTCCGAAATTGTGAGTACCCATACTGGCATAAGAATTATGGGTCATTTTTCAAAATGACTTCTTTTTTATACATTGTCTTTCATTTGGAAGGCAGAAATGCATCGAAAGTCAATAGGTAATAATAACAGTTGCTCTACAATTCTGTGTTAACCTAAGTCTCCCCATAAAAAAGGTACCTCACTTCTGTGGGTAGGCCTTGTGCCCGCGACAGAAAATGGCTCGAAACGCAACGTGGACACACTTTATTTTTATAGTGAAAACTGACCCATTTTGGTAAAGTGCCTATTAGATTATGAACCCTAGCTCTGTGGGCACCTAGGGAAACCTAGCAAACCTATACATTTATCAAAACAAGACGCCGAGGGGAATCCAGGATGGGGTGACTTGACTGACTATCAACAGGTTCTGTTACCCAGAATCGTTTGCAAACCTAAAGATTTGTATAAAAAACACTGGAATCTGCGTGGATCCACAAAATTCCCCCCACGCGTTCCCCAAAGTCTACAGATCAACGCCTAAACATAGGTGGAGAGTTGAAAATATGGTCGCTATAATTGTTGTGGCCAGAGAGCCTTTTTTACCTGAATAATGATTTATAATGGAACTTTGTGTGACAACAATGTTGCGAAACTGTCTGTAATGCTTATACAGCCATTGTTAATACTGCTCCATGGAGTATCCAAATATTATTAAGACCATTACAAAATGGATGCCATTTCTGTTGAGAAACGATTATTATTTTATAGTCCCACTTTCATGTTCACTATATGTTGATGATGGTAACAAAGGTACTCTGACCCATGACCAAGGAGCGGCTGCTCTGAAACGTGGCGGGCGGTTTTTTGCTGTTTTTGATTAAACAAGCATTCACTCCAAAAGGAATTGGGCTCAGCATTGGTTTTGCTACAACAGCTACATGACTGAGATCTTCCCTAGTGTTTGAAGTAACACGGTTGGGTCCACTGTCCACAAAGCTATAAGCACCAGTAGTATTTGTGCAGATGGAGAGCTGTGTGTTCTGCATACTGAGATGTGTCCAGCACATCACCGCTACACTTTACCTTGTGTGCATTGTTATTCATGGGTGAATTGCTTCCTTCACATATAGTTTGCTCACACCTGTCCCAATATTCAGCTATTGTGTGGCTGAAGGACCATGCTGTTTTTGGAAAGTTCGCTGTCTTGTTCTGCACTGCCTCGGTGGTAGAGGGGGGGGTCCTGGGGGTGGTGGTGGGTGTTGTGGTGTTGTGGAGCCCAGCCCAGAGCCACATCTGAAGACCAACACATGTCATAGACCTATTGATCAAGCAGCTCCGACACCCAAGAACACCACAACACCCACCATCACCCCAGGACCTCCCCCCTCTACCACCGAGGCAGCGCAGAACAAGACAGCAAACTTTCCGAAAACAGCATGGTCCTTCAGCCACACAATAGCTGAATATTGGGACAGATGTAAACAAACTATATGTGAAGAAAGCAATTCACCCATGAATAGCAATGCACGCAATGTAAAGTGTAGCGGTGATGTGCTGGACACATCTCGTTATGCAGAACACACACCTCTCCATCTGCACAAATACTATTGGTGCTTGTAGTTTTGTGGACAGTGGACCCAACCATGTTACGTCAAACACTAGGGAAGATCTCGGTCATGTAGCTGTGTCATCCCTCGTTGTAAGCATAAGCGTAACTGGAGTGGGCTGCTCCGACGTACGCCACTTCAGCGTAGGAGTGTGAATAAATAGACCGTGGCTCTGGGCGTGGTTCACTTGTGAACTGTGAAGATCAACGACTGTGCCAGGTGCCACTAACTCAGTATACCACAAGTCAATGCCATGTTGCCTTATTGAGGCAGAATTCAATAGACAAAAGACATTGGTCAGAGTGCTGCCCCCGGACCACGCATCATCGCAGGGTACGTACACGCTCAGCGCCAAAGGTACTTCTAACTCACTGCACCACAAGTCATCGCCACGTGGCCTTATTGAGGCAGAATTCAACGCAAGCTGCAACACATGGTGCTACTAAACCTGTTCAACACAAGCGGTGACATGTGGTGCCACTAACCCTGTTCAACACAAGCCGCAACACGTGGTGCCACTAACCCTGTTCAACATAAGCCAATCCCACATGTGGAACTGTGTCCTGAGTCCTGAATTGCAGTGACCCTCAAGTCCGTGGCAGCGACCACAGCACCAGACTCCCTTTGATCAGTTAGGCATATCTCCATATGCAAGGCCGGCAACATGTGGTGCCACTAACCCTGTACAACACAAGGCGCGACATGTGGTGCCACTAACCCTGTTCAACACAAGCCGATCCCATATGTGGAACTGTGTCCTGAGTCCTAAATGGCAGTGACCCCAACTTCATGGAAGCGACCACAGCACCAGACTCCCTTCGACTAGTGACGTGTATTTGCATATGGAAGGCCGATTACACGTGGTGCCACTGAACCTAAACTATGCAGGCCGGTGAGGCCACCAACCTATGCACGTGGCTGTGGGCCCTTGCTCACCGCTACCTCTGGCCTACAATGCGGTCAGCAGGGCTCACAATTCAGATACAGTTACAATTGCAGATGACGCAGTAGGCAAGAGACATTGGTCCCAGTGAGGCCCGTCCGCACCAAGCAGCATCACAGACTCATACACTTCAACAGTTTATTCTATACAAATTTAATCTTTTCATGATACACCTACACTGCGGTCAGTAGGGCCCACAATTGAAATTAAATCTTGATTAATTAATTACAGAGTCCACTAGGCAAGTAACTATCACAGGCCTAAAACCTACGTAATATCCTTTTAGTATCCTCGCTTCAAGATCTTTTTTTATATCAGGTATAGCTTTAGTACAATCACCAAATTCATCTTCAAGTGCAAACGAATACTCAATAACAGTCTACACTGTGGGCAGCAGAGCTCGCAATTCGAATTTTAGTCATGTGGTGCCACTAACCCTGTTCAACACAAGCCGCAACACGTGGTGCCACTAACCCTATTCAACACAAGCTGATCCCACATGTGGAACTGTGTCCTGAGTCCTGAATGGCAGTGACCCCAACTTCGTGGCAACAACCACAGCATCAGACTCCCTTTGATCAGTCAGGCATATTTCCATATACAAGGCCGGCGACACGTGGTGCCACTAACTCAGTATAACACAAGGCGCAACACGTAGTGCCACTAACCCTGTTCAATTCAAGCCGATCTCACATGTGGAACTGTGTCCTGAGTCCTGAATGGCAGTGACACCAACTTCGTGGCAGCGACCACAGCACCAGACTCCCTTCAGTTTTATTTGTTGTTGTTTTGTTTAAATAAAATGTTTTATATGTAAATCTATACATGACTAAGATTTTTGTTTGTCCAACCGCACAGGGACAATTCTGGTCCCAAGAAGGTTGTGGGGCGTATGTTGGTAATATGGGAAGAGTGTGCGTTACCTGCTGATGTGGGGAGAGGCAGCTTGAAAGGGGTATCTCTCACAGAAAGAACTCCAGTATGTTTTCAGAAATGCCTCGGACAGATGCCAGCTGACGGACTGAATCACAAAATGGCTTTTCAATACTTATGTAGTGTGACTTATGAACAGTTCGCACCCAGGCTCGCACAGGGACAACTGCGGCCCGTCCGCTCGACTCACAGACGCAGTACTACGAGCCGTCCGCTCCCAAAGGAACAGCAGCGTAGTAGCTCACAGAGGTACAGGCACAGCAGCATACTAGCTTGCAAAGGTAGAGAGATGCAAGCCGACAGACTGGCTTCTAACGGCATAGCTGCGAAGTGGTGATGTTGGGCAGAGGGAGCGTAAAAGGATTATCTTGCACAGACAGAGTTCTGGTATATTAAATTGCCCCCGGGACCTTTCTTTTATATTATCACTTGATGCGAGAAAGCGCGCTTTCTTGACCAAGACCTTTCTCCCTAACAAATTTGGCGTAATTCTGTTCAGCAGTTTGACCTGTAGCCTTGTCTAAAGTTTCCTATGGAAAATCCATTGAGAAAAAACATTTTCACCCCCCCACATAGCTACCTGTTGCAGGCGTACTCGCTGTTGGTGTGCAGGTCAGTGGTCTAGCTGTCAACATGTCACGGCCACTCCCTGAGGGCAGGTTTGCACACATACCACACCCATCCGGCACATGCGTCACAGGCCATGTGACCACTCAAATATAATGCATCGACAACGTCACATCCTTTATCACCAGTGGTGACTGGATGGCGGACGCTCCACGGGTCTCAGTCATAAAGAGTCCATGAAAGGTTACACAGAGGGTTAGTCGCACCCTGAGCTGTATGGCTGTCAGGAGCCTACTACCACGTGGCGCGGACTTGGCTTGCACACGGTTAGTGCCACCCAAAGCTGATGTGGCCGTAAGGGGAGTACTACCATGTGGCGCTGACTTGAGTTGCACAGGTTTAGTGCCACCCGAAGATGATGTGGTTGTCAGGAGCCTACTACCACGTGGCATGGACTTGAGTTGCACAGGGTTAGTGCCACCCGAAGCTGATGTGGCCGTCAGGGGCCTACCACCACATGGCGCGGACTTGAGTTGGACAGGGTTAGTCGCACCCTAAGTTGTATGGCCGTCAGTGGCTTACCACCACGTGGCGCTGACTTGCGTTGCATAGGGTTAGCGGCACCAAAAGCTGATGTGGTCTTCGCCATTGATGACTCAGGACTCAGCGACATGTGTGGGATGTGCTGGGCCGCGGAGCGGGTCCACATAATGTGCACCAACTCATGGTAGTGGGACCAGGCCCTGGAGCTTTCATGGGCACGTGTAGTGCCCACTGGTAGACACTCCGGTGGCAGCAGGTAATTATTTGGTCATGGATGCGCAGGGCGGCAGTGTCTCTCTCTCTCTCTCTCTCTCTCACTTCCCTCTCTTCACTCTCTCTCTCACTCTCTTCCTTCCTTTCCTTCTATCTCTCTCACTCTCTCTTTCCCACTCCCTTTCTTTCCTTCCCTCTCTTTTTCGCTCTGGATTTTTTTCCTTCTCTCTTTCTCTGTCTCTCACTCCTTTGATGTGCACATTACACACATATTTATTTTGTACTTTATTTTCCAGGCTGTGTCGTCGACATTGATGAACCCGACAGGAGTCTTCCACCTTGTTGTTTTGTGTTGAGTTTATTAAATTTAGTTTATCCTCTATATGTACGTAAACGAAAAAATAAAGTTTGAAAAACAGTAAATAGTAAACTCAATAAAGTTTTTGGTTGTTACTTAAGTGCTGTGTGACTCTTTCTCATTCTTATTACTGTTATTTGGTGGTGTCCACCATGGTATTAAATTTTGGGGCAGTTATCGTGGGAATACTGGTTCTGTCTGCAGTTTGCACCAGCTTCTGAATAGTGTGTTAGATTTAGCTCAACTTTAGTTGCATTAAAGTGCTGATAATGAGATGCAGAGTAGGCGTTCCTGTGCAAAAACACACGAGGTGCATCTGTGTGATTTATTCTAAATACTAAAATCCTGTATTGAATTGCACTGTGGTAGTGGGTGCATTTACAGTGTACACAAAAAATCACTGAAGAACTCTCATTGTATTTATATTGTTTGGGAACAGTGGGTAAGGTGCTGGATCTTGACGGGATACACTGCCCAATTTGTTTATTTTTCTGTACATGAAAAAACCACATCACAACTTTCACAATAGGGCAAAAAGTGTGATGCATAACAAATTCTGGCGATAAGCCGCGTTAGCACCAGGGATTTTACACCTGCTTTCTGCTGGTGTTAAGCAGGACGACTACCTGCAGCATGAAAGCGAACACAGCCAAGAGCCACACCGGAACACCCACAGGTGCCATAGAGTCAATGAGCATGATACATGGATACCCATGAGGGTCACAGCCAATGTTCCCTCTAATTTATTTCCTCTGTGTGCGACAGTGTGAGGTCTCTGTGCGCTCCAGCCACGGCAATGTGCGCCAAGAACCCGACCGCGTGTGTGGGTGCAGCAACAGGGGTTCTGACACTGGAGTTCCTGCTTGATTGTGCAGATAAATGACCTAGGTACTGGAATGGAGGAGGCATGTTTGATGGGGAAGGCAGGGCCGGACTGGGAACCCAAAGTAGCGCTGGCAATTTTGCCACACTTGCTCCCACCAGAGGTGGGATGGAGGGGGGGGCAAGTGTCAAGCACTACTGCTTAAACCAGGTCCCCAGCACTGGTGCTTTTGTTACTGATAGCCCAAAATGCAGCATCGCTGCAAAACTGCCCCCGGTAACACAACTAGCCCCCACTACTCCAAAACTGAACCCCAGCCTTCCAGGCAAACACCTGATGCCTGCTAAGGTCAGTCCAGCCAGGGGGGTGGCCTTCGTATTGGGGACTGGCGTACTATGGTTGTGTCATGTTTGAAATTAGAAAGTGTAGTGCAGAGCATATGCAACCACGACAAAGCTACACTAATATATATATTTGGAAAATGGGGCAACCAGCCTCATTCCACAGTGCCAGTGAACCTCTTCTTTACAAACTAACTACACAGTGGCAGCTCAGGGTCATCTTAAGGACTTTGAGCGCCCTCGGCCAAACGTATTTTGAGGGCCTCTGTGCGGATCAGCTTTGAATTTATGATCCAGTTTCATCTTTCTTATGTCCTTTTGGCCAGATCACAAACAGTGCACAGACACACTGGTTCAAATTCCAAATGTGTTTATAGTTAATATTCAGGGATAGTGATGTATTTTTTCCAATATTGTAACTGTAGAAACCCACTAATATTACTGCAAATAATCACTGTGACATCCTCCCATTTCTCAGATCCTAGATCCTGTATAAATCTAAAATAAACATTTTTTATGGATGCTGCATGAAACAAAACCACATTTGTCAAAAAATGTCTATAATACAATCTCACACATTACCCAGATTAAATGAATGAAAGGAGAATGCTATTTGCAATAATCTGTTTAAGAATTATTCAACGTCATCAGGGCAAGACTCTGCAGAACAGAGCTGGCTCTACCAAGGTGAGGGTTACTCCACTCTTTAAAACTGATAATCATAGTTCACTTATCCGCTCTGAAGATGGCTTCTTGGATACGCAGGGGGAATGTACATAGATGTCCACCATGTGTGCATTCTGAGTCACTAATATATGTTAGTGATTCTGAAAGCATGCATGGTGCTTTTAGGCCAGCTCAGGGCTTTAAGTGGGATGAAAAAACTGGGGGGTCTCTCAAAGGGGCATGCCTGATGTAATTAAGGGCGTGGCGTAAAAACACGCAAGCTAAAAATCTTTGCTTAGCATAGTGTGCCGCCCGACCGTTATTGTGCTGTCTCTGTCATTGCATCCAGATATATAATACAATAAGTAACATTATACCTACAACAATCCAGGACTATTGACTTTGCAAATAGTTGATAGTTGCATAGGATAAATAAGCAACAACTACAGCTTTGTTAAATATATTGAAAATGCCTCAGTTCTAAAATGATCTATAAAAAGTCCTCTGAAGTTACACCAAAGGCTTTCAGCAGGTGAGATTTTTTTTTACCCTAAGGGTGAGGGCAAAAATGAAGAGCCTGATTGGGACCTGTCTCAGCACCGGCTTAAAAACTCAGCATCAGCAGGACCCAGCCCACTTAAAGCCATGGGCTTGCTGCATGCTTTTTGTTACTAGAGCGTGGCTGCGGGCAGATTGTGTGCATTTTTTAAAGCATACATGTTAATTGCAGCAATTACCATGAATACTTTAAAAAATGTACACAATCTTCCCGCAGCCACGCTCTATTAACAAAAATCATGCAGCAAGTCAAGAAGCATGATGTGTGCTTTCAGAATCCCTAACATATCTTAGTGAATGTAAAAGCACACGTTATGTTTTTAGGCTTGCTGCATGCCTTTTGTTAATAGACGGCGGCAGATTACGTGCCTTTTGGAAAGTGTTCATGTTAATTGCTGAGCCCGACATACTAATACACGGGGCTGCATTTAACATGAGAACTTTCAAAAAGGCACACAATCTGCCGCGCTCTATCAACAAAAGGTGTGCAGCAAGCCTAAAAGCACAATGTGTGCTTTACACGTTGTTCATTTGTGCTGGCTGCATTTATTTTCTTAATAGAGCACGGCAGGGAGCTGTTTGTGGACCATTGTGAACATTTTCCTGTTAATTGCAGCACCGTCTTGCGCTGCAATTAACATAAATATTTTCACAATAGCCCACAATCAGCCCGCAGCCATGCTCCATTAAGAGAAGAAATGCATCAAGCCCAAAATAACGACGTGTAAAGCACTCATTGTGCTTTTGGACTTTCTGCATTTCTCCATCCAACGTTCATCCATGGGTAAGCGTAAACATTTGGGCAGTCAAGAACAGGGGGGTTTAAAAGCCAAAATTCCTAGAAAGTCACCATCTATAATTTCATACTTGACCTCGGCCGAGGGAGCTCTGAATAAGGAGATAGCCAGTGCTGAAAAGGAATTGGGATTGGGTTCAAGTCAAAACCCTGGAGAAGGGACTGTGGCAACTGATCCTCCATCACACATCCCCATTCCACTGGAACCGGTGGTGTTGATTAGCGGCCCAAGAGCGAGGAGCGAAGCTCAGACTCACGATACTGCAGTGATAGGGGCTGTGGATGTAATACCTGAAGTTTCTGCCCTGGATGAGGAAAGGATATGCAGACTGTGGGGACTGCGGAGGAAAAACGTACCAGCAGAAAAGCCATAAAGCTGCATAAGGGTTAAAAAAAATAGTACTCCCAAGTTGGCGCCAGTGGTGGATGAAAATATTCAATTGACATTGCGGAATTTGGTAGAGGACATTTTCAGTGCTCGGTTTGAATCTATATTGACTAGTATCGCTAAAGATGTAATAGATACCTTGAACTCTTGTGTTGCGGATTTAAAGAAAAAATGTGAGCGGTTGGAGAATAGAGGTAGACTCTTTTAATTGTTTGATAGTAGAAGTAAGTACTGCTAATCACCCCAAGTTGTTACTTGTACATTTTTATAATTCTGGGGAAAGCGATTTTATGAATCAACATTTGTGTAATTTGAAACTCTTTTTAGAAGATTACCGGTCGAAGCAATCCACTTCTTATCATATATTACTTCTGGGCGATTTTAATATACTTTTGTGTTATTTGCATTGTTTTATTGATGATCATTTAGGGCACAGTCATTCGGTGATTCCTCATTTTGAGCATTCACCTCAAGGGCAGGGTTTAGAGGCCCTTTTGAATGAAGCCGATCTTTTTGAGCCTGGCTTTTTTAATCAATCTGATCGGTGCTCTATGTTTAAAACTAAGTCCAGAGATACTATTATTGATTACATATTCCTGTCCCCCACGTTGCTAGGTAAGGTAGTATTTAATATTGCTAGGCTGTCACCCTGTAGTGATCCCAACCCTGTTATACTATAACTGGATAAAAGTTGTGGCCTCTTGGGAATAGGAGGAAAGAATTTGGGAGCTAATAGTGTGGTGACTTGTGATCAGGGGAGGAGGCTTAAGTGGTCCAAAGTGATGCCTGATACCTTTTTCACTGACTTTTGTTCGAAAGCTAAAGGGTGTATTGCAATATGTGTTGATTTTTTAAGCCCTAAGGATGTGGTTCTTAGAGCCTTTGATGGCATTTAAAGACAGATAGCAGTGGATCTGACCATTAATACCAAATCCAGAACTACCTGTAGAGAAAGATGGTTCGATGAAAATTGCTCACGAGCCTACCGCTCCCTAGTTTTAGCTTTGAAAAGCTTACCTCAAGACAGGGTATTGATAGTGAGATTACGGAAGCAGTATAAAATAGCAGTCTATAGACGGAAATCAGAGATTAAGGCAGAGGCATGGAATGCTCTTTTATCTGTTGAGGTTTTAAAGGATAGTTCAAGATTTTGGGCTATTGTTAACACCCTGTTTTTTTCTGGTTTGGAAAATGATACCCAGGAAAGTAATATCACAGAGGCACAGTGGCTGTCCCATTTTGAGGTAATTTATGGCTCCAATGAGGAATTGGACATCACCGCTAGGCCATTACCTCAGCAGGACACAGTACCACTTGGAGGAGGATATTGAGAGAGCAATAAAAGAGACTTCTAGCAATAAAGCACCTGGCCCGGACTGTGTCCCTGCAGATCTTTATAAATGTGTTCCTACATTTTTGGCGAAATATTAGCTAATGTTTTTAATGCCTCTGGAACGTCAGGGTTTCCCGTATCCTGGTACCAGTCGATTATTATTCGAGTTTTTAAAAAGGGCCAGAGAGGGGACCCGCGGTGTTATAGACCGATATCCCTGATTGACTCGGCGGTTAAAATGCTAGGTAAAGTGATCTTAGCTAAAATTACAGACTGGGCTACTGATAATAAGATTTTATCAAATTTACAGTATGGTTTTAGACAAGGCAGAAGTACTATGGACCAGTGTCTACTTATATTTATTAATAAGAAAATACACTTCGGCTAAAGAAGGTTCCCTGCAGATGGCATTTATGGATTTATCCTCAGTGCTCGACCTGGTTAACAGGTCAAAGCTGTGTAGTATCTTGCTGGAAATGGGTATTGACCCGTGTCTAGTTTATTTTTTGGCTGATCTTCATCGTGACCTGGCAACATCAGTTAGGATTTTCCAGGATGGCAAATGCACAAGGTCTACTAAATCAGGAAGGGGCATCCGTCAGGGGTGTATATTGGCGCCACTGCTTTTTACACTCTATATTAATGCCCTGGACAAGTCTTTAGTGGAGGCGAGCCTGGATATTCCGCGTGAAGGAGATTGTCCAATTCCGGTTCTCCTATATGCAGATGATGCTGTCCTTTTAGCTCATATGGTGGCAGGCCTCCAGCGGCTTTTGGATGCTTTTGGGGCCTATATGGAGTCTCTTGACCTGATAGTGAACATCTGGAAGTCACACATTATGACAACAGGTCATAGAGTTAGAAAAGTAAAATCTTTTTTTTGTAACGGGGCGGAATTGTCCATGGTGTCTTCTTTTACATACCTTGGGGTATTATTCGATGAAAGATGTTCTTGGGTACCCCAACAAACAATTTTTAAAAATGCTGTTATTAGATCTATTTCAGCCTTATTAGGGTTTGCTCAGCGTTTGGGGGCTAGACCTGTAGAGGCCATTCTTAAGATATATAGATCGAAGTTTCTGGCTATTGCGGCCTATGGCTCATCTATATGGGGATTTAAACAGCAGGCAGGGGTGCAGATAGCCGAAAATAGATTTATATGTAGCCTCCTGTCTGTACCTCAATCAACCTCAACCTTTGCTATACATCAGGAATTGGAGTTGGGTTACGTTTCTGACATCCTGAGCACAGCCCCATTACTTTGTTGGCTTAAAACCTGGCTCAATCCAGAATTAACCTTGAACCACCTGACCTGCGGGATTGTGTTAAACTGGATAAACCTAGTAATATTAAGTGGCTGTCCTATGTCAAGCTTATGTTATCTAATATAGAGGCATATTATCAAGACAGGCAATAAAATTATCGCCGCTTTAGCGGCAGAAAACTGCAGCTAAAATGGCGATAATGGGCTTGATAATATGCTCTATGGAATTCCAATTGAAGCCCATGTTAGATGTGAAGGACATCTAACATGGGCTTCAATTGGAATTCCATAGAGCATATTATCACACAACTATTTTAATTGAACCCTACTTGAAAATTGTGGCCAAGCCTTTCCATCGCTGGCTGCTGACTAGGTTCTGTTTTAATTTGATTCCCTTCTCGTTGGGTGGTCTCCCGGGGTGGTGTAAATCTGAGGATGCAGGCCCGTGTCAATGTGACAATTACTCCTGACAGGACACTTTACATTTCATGATGTTCAGTGATTTTTATACTGATATTCGTAGGAAGTTTTTAGTCCCTATATTGATTGGAAAGGGTTTTTTACAGGTTGGACCTGCATTACTTTATTTGCAAATGCTGAGTAATTCCTGGGATATTTTTAATATTGCTTGTTACCTTGTTGCTGCTGTACGGCTCAGAAAAAAAAGATATCCCATGTTAAACAATGTATAAATTTTAATGACAACATTTTTATGGAATCTTTTAACTTTGAGATATCTGGCTCTGTTGAAATATACAAAAGCTGTTGTTTTATATTTTTCGCTCAAATGTTTTATTGGAATGTGTTTTTTCGTATATTGTGTATTGTGCTTTTATGATTTTAATAATCAAATAAAGTGGATTGACTGGGTAGTGTAAGAATACTGTTGAGGTAGTGTTTTAGAGTTTACAACAATGCAGTAATGTTTGGATAGTGTAGGGGGTCATGCTGGGAGTACTGTTTTTTTGGGGTTTAGGGTAGTGCAGTGGTGTTTGTATAGTGTAGGGGATCATGCTGGGAGTAGTGTTTTAGGGTTTACGGCATTGCAGTGGTGTTTGGGTAGTGTAAGGGGTCATGCTGGGAGTAGTGTTTTATAGTTTACAGCAGTGCAGTGGTGTTGTGTAGTGTAGGGGGTTGTGCTGAGAGTAGTGTTTTAGGATTTAGGGTAGCACAGTGGTGTTTGTGTAGTGTGGGAAGTCATGCAGCAAGTACTGTTTTAGGATTTGGAGTAGTGCAGTGGTGTTTGTGTACTGTTTGGGGGTTCATGCTGGGGGTAGCGTTTTAGGATTTAAGGTAGTGCAGTGGTGTTTGGGTAGTGTAAGAAAAGTGCTGGAGGTAGTGTTTTACAGTTTATGAAAATGCAGTGGTGTTTGTGTAGTGTAGGGGGTCGTGCTTGGGTAGTCTTTTAGGGTTTAGGGTAGAACAGTGGTGTTTGGGTAGTGTAAGGGGTCATGCTGGGAGTAGTGTTTTAGGGTTAAGGGTAGTGCAGTGGTGTTTGTGTAGTGTTGGGGGTCGTCCTCAGAGTAGTGTTTTAGTGTTTACGGTACTGCAGTGGTGTTTGTGTACTGTAGGGGGTCGTGCTTGAGTAGTCTTTTAGGGTTTAGGGTAGAACAGTGGTGTTTGGGTAGTGTAGGGGGTTGTGCTGGGGGTAGTGTTTTCAGGATTTAGGGTAGCACAGTGATGTTTGTGTAGTGTGGGAAGTCATGCAGCGAATACTGTTTTAGGATTTAGAGTAGTGCAGTGGTGTTTGTGTACTGTTTGGGGGTTCATGCTGGGTGTAGCGTTTTAGGGTTTAAGGTAGTGCAGTGGTGTTTGGGTAGTGTAAGAATCGTGCTGGAGGTAGTGTATTAGAGTTTATGAAAATGCAGAGGTGTTTGGGTAGTGTAGGGGACATGCTGGGAGTAGTGTTTTAGGGTTTAGGGTATCGCAGTGATGTTTGTGTAGTGTAGGGGGTCATCTTCAGAGTAGTGTTTTAGTGTTTACAGTACTGCAGTGGTATTTGTGTACTGTAGGGGGTCGGGCTGGGGTAGTCTTTTAGGGTTTAGGATAGAAAAGTGGTGTTTAGGTAGTGTAGGGGTCGTGCTGGGGGTAGTGTTTTAGGGTTTAGGGTAGTGCAGTGGTGTTTGTGTAGTGTAGGGGGTCATGCTGGGAGTAGTGTTTTAACGTTTAGCGTAGTCTAGTGGTGTTTGAGTAGTGTAGGGGGTTGTGCTGGGGATAGTGTTTTAGGATTTAGGGTACTGCAGTGGTGTTTGCGTAGTGTGGGGGGTTCTGCTAGGGGTAGTATTTTAGGGTAGTGCAGTGGTGTTTGGGTAGTGTAGGGGATCGTGCTGGGGGTTGTGTTTTAGAGTTTATGACAGTGCAGTGGTGTTTGGGTACTCTTTGGGTAGTATAGGGGATCGTACCGACAGACTGACTCATAGAGCTCCGAGCCGACGGACGGACTTCTAAAGTCATAGCCGCGACCTGGTGATATGAAGAGAGGCAGCGTGAAAGGCATATCTCACACAGACACAGATGCCAGTGTTGCCTCGCAGAGGTAAATCTATGAACCCGATGGCTTCTACACGGAGAGATGCGAGCTGACTAAGTAAATCACAAAATGGCCGCCAACACTTCCTGGTTTCAACCATTCACAGCCAATAAGCCGTAAGCTTGTAACCCCTCAGCCAATCAGATGTCAGAATTCTCAAATATCGATATCTGTAAAATTTGATATTTCTCAAAAACTACTGAACGGATTTAAACCATTGAAACAAAAGCTTGCTTTCTGGACCATCACCTTTCTCCCTGCCAAATTTGGCGTAATTCTGTTCAGCAGTTTCATCTGTAGTCTTCTGTAAAGTTTCGTATGGAAATTGCATGGAGAAAATACGTGTTAGGACCCTCTTTTTTCTCAGCCCCTCCTACACCATTCACCCCTAAACGTTCAATATAAGAGCTAATCAAAAAGAGAGAAAGTTTTGCAATCATTTCATAAAGATTCGTCGAATGACGCCAAAGTGACACGCACAGAAAAGGCTCCAGAAGGGGGGCCGCACAACCCCCCTTCCAACATGAGCAAAGCCCCGGGGCTGCGTGGACCCCAGCGCACCCCCGCAACCCCTGCTATTATTTTTTTAGAAATACCCCTGGAACCTAGCCCACCTAAAGGCCTCATTAAAATGAAACGGGAGAACCAGCGACCCCAGCGCAAATTTTTGCTGATTTTCTTAAATTATTTCTTGGGCCCTGGGGGTCCTTCTGGGACCCCCTGAGCAGGCCTAGGGTGTCAGGGTTTTTCTACCCTGTCCCCTTCTCTTGTTATATACCTTTGTTTCTCCGTTTTTGGGTGACTCGCTTCTACCGAGCCACACACAGTAAAGCTCGAGCACGCGACTTAGGCTCCGCCCAGATATCAAAACTTTTATTTTTCTAATTTCTCAGCAACTACTCAACGGAACTACACCATTTTAAAAAAGGTCGCTTTCTGACCCAAGCACTACCTTTCTGCCAAATTTGGAGTAATTCCGTTCAGTAGTTTTGGCTGTAGCCTTCCACAAAGTTTCCTATGAGAAATTGATTTTTTGACTCTTATTTTTTGAATTTCTCAAAAACGAAAGAACGGATTTACAACATTTAAAAAAAGGTCGCTTTCTGAACCAAGTTCTACCTGTTTGCCAAATTTGGGGTAATTCCGTTCAGCAGTTCGGGCGGTAGCTCGTCGCAAACTTTCCTATATAAATGAACATGGAGAAAATGAGTTTTGGGGCCCCCTTTTTTCTCAGCCCCCGCTTGACGAATCACCCCCAAACTTTCAGGATAGGAGCTAACCTGGATAGACTTTTTTTTCGGAGAATTTCAGGAAGATTCGTCAAACAACGCCAAAGTTATTAGCAAATCAAAAAATGCTTTTCCTATGGAAACTAGTTTCTAACTATAACTACCTACTGGTATATTCACACAAAAAAACAAAGGTTACAGTGAAGTTATAGTTAGCAAGAAGAGTTTAAAAAACCTTAGGAATTTGCAAGAAAAAATAAAGGTTACAAGGACGTTATAGTTAGGCTGACATTTCACCCATACATAGCATGAGAAATTCAGGTGTTACAGTTATAAGAGTATACTATAACTTGCACCCCCACAATGCACTGCTTATGACTCACATATTACATCACTAATGACATAGTCAGTGACATCAGTGATGACATCTCAAATCGTCACTGATGACATCAGTGATGACATCATCCAGTGACTATGAGTTTTTAAAAAAAGATTATGAGTGTTAAATATATATACCTAGGTGTATTGGTGAATCAGTGGGTGTATGAGTGACTTTTTGGATGACTGAGTGGGTACGTGACTGACTGTATAACTAAGTAATTAGGTGTCTCAGTGAATGTATGGATGAGTGTCTGATTTTGTGAATGTATCTGTCTGTCAGTTGATGTCTAATTCGGTGAATGAGTGTGTTAAAGGCAGCAGCGGTCAGGGCAGGTAAAAGCGGTGGGGCCGGGTGGGATTTAGACAGACGATGACAAGGGAAAATAAATTATTTATTAAATTTTCCCTCGTGGCTGTCTGTCGAATCCCCCCAACATGGTCCCACTGCCCTACCGCTCTTACATGCAGGGGCCATACCTGGTTAGTGGGTACATGGGTGATTGATTGGTTGACTATCTCCATGGTTGTCTGGGTGTCTGTGTGTGTGAGTGAGGAGCTGTGTGACTGCCTGTATGGATGAGTGAGTTGGTGAGTCAGTGCCAGTATGGGGTTGTGAGTGCATGTGTGCGAAGCTGTATGTGTGAGTGAGTGAGTGTCTGTATGGCTGTGTCAGTGATTGAGTGTTTGTGTCAGTATGAGTCAATAAAAGATTTTGTGAAAGGCAGTATAGGTGAGTGACTAGGTATATGAGTGACTGTTTGCATGAGTGAGTGAATGTGAGAGTGGCTATATGGATGAGTACATGCTTCTGTCAGTGACTGTGGAGGTGAATGAATATGTGTTACTCTTTGTATGAGCATGTATGTGTATGTAACTGTTTGAGTTAGTCTGTACCTGTATGATTGACAGTATGGGTAAGTGTGTAGGTGTGGGAGTAGTTCTATGGATGACTCACTCAATGTGTGAGTGCCTGTATGGATAAATGAGTGGATATGTCAATGGCTGTATTGGTGACTGAGCAGGTGTATGAGTGGCAGTGTGGGTGAGCAAGAGGATATGTGTGTATATCTATGAATTAGTGAGTGGCTGTTTAAGTACTGCTATAGCTCTGTGGATGGGTTTGTGAATGGTTGTGTGGGAGTGGCAGTGGGTGTTAGTGTGAGCATCAGAGATAATGTGGATGTGGTCATGAGAAATGTCATTTGAGATATCTTCAGTGATGTCATCAGTGATGTTACTGACCATGTCATAAGTGAGGTTGTAAGCTGTGCATCACAGGGGCATTAGTTATAGTTAACTCAGGTAACTAAAATAGCTGAATTTCTCTGGTTTTGTACAAGCGAGATGTCAGCCTAACTATAATGTCCCTGTAATCTTTGGTTTTTTAGTGAATTTCAATGGTTTTATAATATTCTGTTTGATAAATATAATTGTTTTCTTTATGAATTTCTAAGGTTTTTTTTAACTATCAGTCAGGTTTGCAGAGTAGTGGAGAAAGGGGGCTTGGCTTCAAACCAGCTCTCATGAATTCCACTGTGTAGGACTTACAGGAGGTACCAGGAGGGGTTCTTGGCCCCCAATGTCCCTCTGGAGCCAAGGGGAATTTATCCCCCCAACTAGTGCACCGGGAAGCACATTTGTAGAGTGGTGGAGAAGGGGGGTGTGACAACTTCACAGCAATCCTGCTGTGTAGGACCTACTGGAGGTAACAGGAAGGGTAGTTGGCACCAAGGACATCCTTGGGGGCCAACTACCCCTCCTATTAACTACAGTAAGTCCCACACAGCAGGATTGTTGAGTTCTGATAGCAGGCTATGCCCCATTTCTCCACCACTCTGCAATTGTTCCTTCTGGTGCGCTCTTGGTTGGGGGATGAAGTTCGCTTTGATGCTGAGGGTCCTTAGGGTCCAACTAGCCTACCTGTTACCCTTGGTTATAGTTAGGACCAAGTTTCCGTAGGAAGAACATTTTTTGTTTTGCTTATAACTTTGGCGTTGTTTGATGAACCTTCATGACAGCTCACTCACTGTCTTTCAATGTCCAAGCCACAAAACTGTCAGCCACATGTTTTGGCATCCTGCGAGTGCTAAATAAAATCTTCCCCCTCCTCCCCCTGGAAGCCAAACAGGCTGCCATTCAAGGGCTTATCCATTCACGTCTTGATTTTAACAACGCACTTTATTTGGGTGCACCAGAATACACTCTTCGGAGGCTGCAAACTGTACAGAACAGCGCAGCTCGCCTTCTACTTAAAATCCCGCACAGGCACTCAGTGAGGACCGGACTGACTAGCCTCCATTGGCTACCGGTCCGGCAGAGAGTTCTGTTCAAGGCACTATGTATAGCCCACCAAGCCTTCTGGGATACGGGACCCATCATTACCCGTGATCTGACCACCCACTACATCCCAAATCGCAGTCTCCGCTCCAGCCAGATTTTTCTAGCAGCAGTTCCAAGAATAAATAGATCTAGAACCGGCGGAAGGACATTCATGTACAATGCGGCGAAGGCCTGGAATGCTCTACCGCTTCATCTTAGAGCCACCCAGAATCTTACTATGTTTCGCAAGCAACTTAAGACCCACCTGTTCACATCTTCCTGCTAAACTTTTGTTTCCTTTTTTTCGTCCCTTCCCTGCTCCCTGTAGGTCCCGGTTATCCTAGCGCTTGGACGCCTTCGGGCAACAATTGCGCTTTATAAATCCCCAAGTTTACAAGTTTTTACAAATGTTCCAAACTAATTCTTTGTTCATATCAGCTCCTATGTTGAAAGTTTGGGGGTGATTCGTCAAGGGTGAGCCATGTTGTCTCCATGTTAATTTCCATAGGAAATTTTAGACAAGGCTACAGGTCGAACGGGTGAACGGAATTACCCCAAATTAGGAAGTGTCTTGGTCTAGAAAGAACGCTTTTGTTTATTTGGTGTAAATCCGTTCAGTAGTTTTAGAGAAGTATCGAAATTTACAGATATCAATATTTGGGAATTCTGCCTTCTGATTGTTTGAGCCGTTATGAGCACGAGCTTGCTGCTTATTGGCTATGAGCGGTGTGAGCGGTTGCAACTAGGAAGTGTTGGCAGCCATTTTGTGATTTCGTTGAAGCGAGTAAGGGGAAAAAAGGGCGAAAAGAGGAGGAAAGAGGAGGGTCAGAGCGCTGTGAGGTCTGTGGGGTGGTTAGGGTGTGCTACACAGGGAATGTGAAGCGATGTATTCAGCCCTACCGGTGTGAAAGTGCTGTTTTGCCCAGAGTGAGATGGTGCTGAGGTGAGGTGCCGGTACACTCGGGATGAAACCGTGAGCTGATTGCTGTAAACTGATGTGCTCTTTGTACTGTAGCATACTGGCCGCTGTAGCATGGCTGTGCAAGTGGTGTTAGTATGGGTTTAGACTATAGCGGGAGTGGGAAGCAAACTACTCATCCCTTCCAGTCTGAAGAATCGAATGGAGTGTTTTAGCAAGCAGGAATAAAGAAATAATCGTGAAGAATATATTGCAGAATGTTGCAATGCCACATAAGACAAATGGCGAAATCAGGTGTGTTTAAGAAAGTGGCTGTGTGGGATAAAGCGATGGAGTCTGCAAGTTATATAAAAAGTGTCTTTAATTAAGTGCCATAAATGGACCCAATGGTGCAAGAGCTAAGGCATCCAGCTGAGGCAAACTCCAACCGCTTCTGCTGTATTCAAAGCTAAGCGTCTGCATCAGTCAATTCCACATTAAGGTGCCGATCACGATCCTGTAAAAACCGGGTACGAACCGTCGGATGGAGCATATTCTCCGTCCGACGCGTACCCGGTCGTAAAAATATACAAACATGGAATTACGATTCGCACGGAAACACCATTTCCGTACGAATCGTACAAAACCCCGACCGACGAAAATAAACATACAAATGTGATCTGGGAAAGCGCCGACGTGACGTCGGGACGCACGCAGCCTGCCATTCACGAACCAGGAATCACGATTTGCACCGACGTGATCCCGCACGGTGAATATTTTCAGGCAGCCAAAAACTGCCGGGAAATCAGGACGACGCGAACAAGGAGTACCTGTACGCGACGGACAGACATGGACCCGAACCTACGTGTCATCCCGGCCCTCATAGCAGTCGACCTCCTCTACAGGTTCGGACGCAGACGCCGCAGAAGGTCAGAACAACAAAGGGAGGGGGGAAAGGGGGGGGACAGGACCAGGGGCAGGCCACAAAACCCCCACCAAAGTCACACAGCACACATGCCCTGGACATACCTGACCCCCAGGCCCTGGTCACTACGAGGGGGTGGGGGCGTGTCCAGCAAAGCCAGCGTCCGCCACAACGGAAGTGCTTGACGACGCGAACCGGCAACACAACAATACAGGTACGTCCCATACCCACGCCTTAAGAGCGTGGGTACGAGTCGTACCCCGCCCACACCTCCGTCATCCCAACAATGGCGGGGCGGCTGTACCCACGTGGCAAAGGCCTGGGTACGGCCCGCACAAGCATCACATTGCGTGGGGATGCATATGTACGGACCGTACCCCCACCCCAACAGTGTATGTACGACCCGTACCCTCACCCACGGACGTATGGAGCGTACCCCCACCCCAACAGTGTAAGTACGACCCGTACCCACACCCGCGGACATATGGAGCGTACCCCCACCCCAACAGTGTAAGTACGACCCGTACCCTCACCCGCGGACGTATGGAGCGTACCCCCACCCCAACAGTGTAAGTACGACCCGTACCCACACCCGCGGACGTATGGAGCGTACCCCCACCCCAACAGTGTAAGTACAACCCGTACCCTCACCCGTGGACGTATGGAGCGTACCCCCACCCCAACAGTGTAAGTACGACCCGTACCCTCACCCACGGACGTATGGAGCGTCCCCCCACCCCAACAGTGTATGTACGACCCATACCCTCACCCGCGGATGTATGCAGCATACCCCCACCCCAACAGTGTAAGTACGACCCGTACCCTCACCCGCGGACGTATGGAGCGTACCCCCACCCCAACAGTGTATGTACGACCCGTACCCTCACCCGCGGACGTATGGAGCATACCCCCACCCCAACAGTGTAAGTACGACCCGTACCCTCACCCGCGGACGTATGGAGCGTACCCCCACCCCAACAGTGTATGTACGACCCGTACCCTCACCTGCGGACGTATGGAGCGTACCCCCACCCCAACAGTGTAAGTACGACCCTTACCCTCACCCGCGGACGTATGGAGCGTACCCCCACCCCAACAGTGTATGTACGACCCGTACCCTCACCCGCGGACGTATGGAGCGTACCCCCACCCCAACAGTGTATGTACGACCCGTACCCACACCTGCGTATGCATGGAGCGTACCCCCCATGCCAACAGTGTACGTACGGACCGTACCCCCTCCTCGTATGCATGGAGCGAACCCACACCCGTGTATGTTCTAAGCGTACATATCCTGAAATAGGAGGGGTGGGTGCAGAGTCCTCCCAGCAGTGCCCAGACACAGGAGGGGTGTGTGCAGAGTCCTCCCAGCAGTGGCCAGACGCAGGAGGGGTGGGTGCAGAGTCCTCCCAGCAGTGCCCAGACACAGGAGGGGTGGGTGCAGAGGCCCCCAGCAGTGCCCAGACATAGGAGGGGTGGGTGCAGAGTCCTCCCAGCAGTGCCCAGACGCAGGAGGGGTGGGTGCAGAGTCCCCCCAGCAGTGCCCAGTCACAAGAGTGGTGTGTGCAGAGTCCTCCCAGCAGTGCCCAGACGCAGGAGGGGTGGGTGCCTATCACTCCCAGCAGTGCCCAGTCACAAGAGGGGTGTGTGCAGAGTCCCCCCAGCAGTGCCCAGACGCAGGAGGGGTGGGTGCAGAGTCCTCCCAGCAGTGCCCAGACATAGGAGGGGTGGGTGCAGAGTCCTCCCAGCAGTGCCCAGACGTAGGAGGGGTGGGTGCAGAGTCCCCCCAGCAGTGCCCAGTCACAAGAGTGGTGTGTGCAGAGTCCTCCCAGCAGTGCCCAGACGCAGGAGGGGTGGGTGCAAAGTCCTCCCAGCAGTGCCAGACACAGGAGGGGTGGGTGCAGAGTCCTCCCAGCAGTGCCCAGATGCAGGAGGGGTGGGTGCCTATCACTCCCAGCAGTGCCCAGACACAGGAGGGGTGGGTGCAGAGTCCTCCCAGCACTGCCCAGAGACAGGAGGGGTGGGTGCCTATCACTCCCAGCAGTGCCCAGACATAAGAGGGGTGGGTGCAGATTCCTCCCAGCAGTGCCCAGAGACAGGAGGGGTGGGTGCCTATCACTCCCAGCAGTGCCCAGTCACAAGAGTGGTGTGTGCAGAGTCCTCCCAGCACTGCCCATGGAAATAAAAAGGGTGGAGTACCCACAGATACAATTGCCACAATTGTCAGTCAGGTGCACAAAGACCCTGCAGTACATGTAACACATGTGTGCGAGGCTGGGAGTACACACATGCATACAGCCTAAAAGGGAACATGTCCACATGAAGTCATGTCAACAGACTACATACACAAGTACAGTGATCACCAAGGATGCCACGAATGATGCAGGTGGAGACATCGCTCTGCATGCATGGCCAAAGTTGAAGGGGTCCGTCACACACCCAGCCAATGTAGACACAGCTCAGCGCAAAATATTGGGAACACCCTGCAGGGAAGATGTCCGGGTACACAGAGGAAGGAATACACCTTGGGACAATTTCACCATGCAGTAATTGCTTACATGAACAGAGAAACCTAGCTAACACCTTGTGATGGCACACAGATACCAGGGTCCCCCCTATGACCAGCACACTACTACATTTCCCACACACCCAACACATGATCACCACCCAAAATCATGGGGCAGCCCCACCAACAGCAATACCAGAAAAGCAGTAGTGTACTAAGGAAAACAAAAATGGCTTTATTCAGCATGATCGAAAATGTTTGTTTGGATAAAGTGCAATATTTACAAAGCCCATAGGGCAGTCCATGAGTCACAGCTGGATGGGGGACACAGTGGGACGCGTGTCCCCTAGCTTGCCTGCATAGTCAGACTCCTTCGTCTTCCACAGCGGGGAGAGCATCATGTGGGGGGGAAGGACCAGGCACCGCAGGGACAGGAGGGCGAAGGGTAGGCGTCGTGGGTGCATTGATGGAGGACTCCACCACAGGGGGTGGGGCAGGGCCAAAGGCGGAGGCCAGGATGTCGCTGCACACCTTAGCAAGGTCCTCCAGCGTCTACCCTGCACCCAAAGGAACCACAGGCCCCAAGGAGGGGGGGCGGAGGGATGGGATGCAGCGCCACTGGGGGAGGGTGTGGACAGGGGGGGGGACTCAACCACCCTGACCGGGGACTCCCTTGACCGCTTGCGGGGTGCTGTCACAGTGGGGCTCAGGGACAGAGCGGCCATGAAGGAGTCCTTGCCGGATATGTGGCCAGGAGAGCTGAGGGGAGGGGATTTGGAGGGAGTGGATTTGGTGGAATGCAGACTCCCACTCTGGCTGCGTGACTTACGTTTGCCCCCCGACCCAGTGGGTGTGCCTACTTCACCCTGTGTGTGCGTGCCAGGAGGTGTGCGTATGACCTTCCCTGCTGGTGTGGTGCCTGTGTCTGTTGTGGTGGGTGCATGCTGACGTCTGGGTGTACGTGGGACAGGCATGGGAGTGGGAAGTGTGGATGGGGCAGGGGTAGGGGGTTGGACGTAGCGCTGCAGGAGACCCACTGCTGCAGTCAGTGTCGACTCAATGGACCTCAGCAAGTTGCGTTGGTCAGCCTGCGATGAAAAAATGCCCTCCAAGTATGCCTCCATGTTGTGCAGCACTTGGCTGTGGCCATGGAGGACATTAAGGATCGCAGCCTGACCAACCTGCAACTGCCGCTGGATGTCCACAGACTCGGCATTGGCGGCAGCAGTGGAGACAGGGGCAGGGGGTGTGGTGCCTGGCAGGAAGGAGACATGTGGTGACCGGGCACGCTGGGAAGGGACACGAGCAAGTGGAAGGCGGCTGATGGCAATGGAGGGGGCGGGGTGCGATGTTGTGCTGCTGTCAGCTGCTGGTGCAGCCTCCGCCCACTCGGAGAGATCATCCTCGGACCCGTCAGCTTCATATTCTGTCGTGCCAGTGGACAGGTCCTCGGCCTCACTCTCCTCCGCCTCAGTACCACTCAATGTGCCAGCCACGATGTCAACGCTGGCACTGGTGCTCGGTCCCTCCGCTCCGTCTGTGCTCATGTCTCCCTCCGTGTCCCCCGACGATGCTGTGGGCAAGGTGAAGAGACAGCAATTAATCACACACCTGTATACATATGTCACATGAGTCCAATCTACATAGGTAACAGTGCATAGCCTGCAAAGAAAGATCAGTAACATCTACAAAACAAGGTACAGATGTAGGGCATGCAACACACAGTTGGTTGACCCACCATGCCACAGAAAATCCATGGAGAGCATGACACAATAGCAAATGACATGAAATGGAGTTTGACATAGGAGCCAGGCCCTGGGGACAATCCAGCACTGCATCTGCACCACACAGCGGTGCCGAAAATAGGGATGAGGAGGGACCATATCCATGAACTTGAGGCACATGCTGCATAGGTAATACTGAAAACATGCCCACCATGACTGGCTCACTGCACCTTGAGTGTATGTCCAGACAAACATTACACACTGGCCAGACCTAGCAAGGAGAATACTGGTTTTGACATGTAGGCTTGGCCCGCACCAACCACCCCCTACATGAGACAATTTGTTGAGACACAGGAAGCACTTACATCTCTTAGTCTGGGTGAAATACACATGGGCTGGATGAATGCAAGATTGGACACAAAATACCCAAGGTGCGCCTGTCCAAATAATCATGTACAAATGGCCATCATCAGATGATTGTAACAAGACACACAGGCACTGTCCACTGTGAGTATGAACAAGGAAAATCAGGTCAGGCTGTACAGTGGACACTTGCACTACATTTCACGTCAATATACATGGTGCCAGGGGACAATAGCACAGAGCACAACCTATGCTGTAGACACTGAGAGTGTCCACGTTTTGTGATGACACACATGACACCTAGGAAAATATGCCCCAGGGGACAGTAGTGGCCACACAACTCCATGGTCCTGAATGGGAATGACTGCAACACACGCCACCATCCCTGCACTATGCGTATCGCACACTCATGCACATCATGTCACAGGCCACAACATAGGACATGCGCGCTGTGAGGCATGACACTTGAGAGACTAACTCCCATGTCTGGACTCAGCATCAGTGCCAACTGACATGGAACCCACATGTACTGAACTGGACAGGGCACAGGCAAGGTCCCAAAACCTGTTACACACCACCCCCACACATGATGCTACAGGCATAGTTCACGTGGAGAAAGTGCCAGCCTACATTACCTTGTGAAGGAGTGACTACACACAGACCAGGGAACACATTGCAAGGAGGGGAAGGGAGGCAGGAGAGCACAGCTATACTGTGGGTAACTGGATCTGCACAGCACCTTTAAAACCTGGCAGTGTATCCATGCAACTGTGCACTTACAAATGCTGGTGACACACAACAAACACACATGTACCTACCCCCTTCCTGCTGCTGCTTCTCCTGTAAGCGCCTCTCCAAGTCTGGAAAGACCACCGCCAGCACACGCTTGTGGATGTGGGTCAGACGGCGGCGCCCGCAGTTCTTATGGGTCTCAGGTGAGTCCCCCAGCAGGACCCATGCGATCCTCCGCGTCCAGCACCGGATATCCTGCCAGCGTTTCCTCACCTGGGCCAGGCGCCGCTTGCGACCATCCGCACTCCTCCCGGCACTGACGGCGGTCAGCCATATCTGCTTCTTGGCAGAGGCGCCTACCTGTGAGGATGAACAAGTGACACTACATCAATACACCAGGCACATGTCACAGAGAGACATATTAGATCAAATTAGCTGTTTACAACAAGGCATAGTATGCATCCAACGCATTGCACCTTTGTCATAGGGATATGATCCTCTGGGGAAGGGCGAAAGCAGTACGTGCCATTGAAAGTACACAGGTGGAATGAGGGCAACTACACAATCAATGATCCAGGCTCACACTGTGCATCACAAGCTACACCAGGATAATGTGCAGCACCTCTAAGCAGTCACATGCCACAGGCCACTGACGCTACCGCAGCAGAGTACACAGACACACACAGGCACAGGACATTCACCTGCCATCGTCAAATGCTGCGACAAACCTCACTCTGCACATGTGCCACTAGACGGGGGGGAGCTCACAGGTGTGGGGCTGGCTCTGCACATCAGACACACAGCACTGCTCCCTGCTCACATCACATGGGCAGGGTATATCCATCCCTCATGCAGCCCGGGTGCTACACTCCACATATGCACCCACCCACATGACAGGGGACTTACACACACACCGATGTCCAGGGTACGAACAAATCATGTGGACACTCTCAGCACAGGTACACAGAACTAACACACATCTGTGGGTACAGTCACCTGTCACACTGGGCTGACCACATAATCACATGAGGACTGTAGAGGCTACATTCCCAGGAGGACAAGACAGGCAGAATGTGGCATGCACCATGCAGTGATTGTCACAGTAAACACAATGCAAGTGAGGACGGCAGACATGCACCACAGCATGCTCTGGCTGGGAGACATCAGGCATTCCCCCCCCCTGGGACCCCCCTACAGTACATAGCATGTGTGTCACACCTGGACACAATGGCCGTGGTCACACTAACAAAAAAGGGACACAGTCTGTGCTACTGGACTCTGCACTCACCTGATACCCTGGTCGCCCATACAGCCCATACAGCAGGGGGTACTGTGGGAGGATCACATCCAGCAAAGCCAGGTTCTCCTCCAGGGTGAAAGGCTGTGACCTCTCCACAGACCTTGACATGGTTCCAGGGAATCAGTAGCAGCAGCTGGGTCGTCGAATACAAAGATGTGCAGGCAAGTGCTCCCTCATGGGACCTTTTTGTTTGTTGTAACGCTTTTCGCCCTAAGTGGGATGGGTATTCCCAGACGTGGGACCCGTGCTCACTACGCCACTGGAGTCAAGCTATCCTGGCTGATGACGGCTGATAGCCAGAAACCGGTCCTAGGATGCTTGATTCCGGTCCAGGGAAGACATGGCTTGGCAGTTCGGACTGGACTGTTCCCATGAGGCACAGGGTCAAGACTGATTTGCATATGGCCATGTCTGAACTGGGGTGGCGTAGTGGGCAAAAGAACGATGGATTTAACCCAGATCTCTTGACTGGGGGAGAATGTCTGCATTGTCAGCATTCCGTCCATCATTTGTTTGTTGTAACGCTTTTCGCCCTAAGTGGGATGGGTATTCCCAGACGTGGGACCCGTGCTCACTACGCCACTGGAGTCAAGCTATCCTGGCTGATGACGGCTGATAGCCAGAAACCGGTCCTAGGATGCTTGATTCCGGTCCAGGGAAGACATGGCTTGGCAGTTCGGGCTGGACTGTTCCCATGAGGCACAGGGTCAAGACTGATTTGCATATGGCCATGTCTGAACTGGGGTGGCGTAGTGGGCAAAAGAACGATGGATTTAACCCAGATCTCTTGACTGGGGGAGAATGTATGCATTGTCAGCATTCCGTCCATCATTTGTTTGTTGTAACGCTTTTCGCCCTAAGTGGGATGGGTATTCCCAGACGTGGGACCCGTGCTCACTACGCCACTGGAGTCAAGTTATCCTGGCTGATGACGGCTGATAGCCAGAAACCGGTCCTAGGATGCTTGATTCCGGTCCAGGGAAGACATGGCTGGGCAGTTCGGGCTGGACTGTTCCCATGAGGCACAGGGTCAAGACTGATTTGCATATGGCCATGTCTGAACTGGGGTGGCGTAGTGGGCAAAAGAACGATGGATTTAACCCAGATCTCTTGACTGGGGGAGAATGTCTGCATTGTCAGCATTCCGTCCATCATTTGTTTGTTGTAACGCTTTTCACCCTAAGTGGGATGGGTATTCCTAGACGTGGGACCCGTGCTCACTACGCCACTGGAGTCAAGCTATCCTGGCTGATGTCGGCTGATAGCCAGAAACCGGTCCTAGGATGCTTGATTCCGGTCCAGGGAAGACATGGCTTGGCAGTTCGGGCTGGACTGTTCCCATGAGGCACAGGGTCAAGACTGATTTGCATATGGCCATGTCTGAACTGGGGTGGCGTAGTGGGCAAAAGAACGATGGATTTAACCCAGATCTCTTGACTGGGGGAGAATGTCTGCATTGTCAGCATTCCGTCCATCATTTGTTTGTTGTAACGCTTTTCGCCCTAAGTGGGATGGGTATTCCCAGACTTGGGACCCGTGCTCACTACGCCACTGGAGTCAAGCTATCCTGGCTGATGACGGCTGATAGCCAGAAACCGGTCCTAGGATGCTTGATTCCGGTCCAGGGAAGACATGGCTTGGCAGTTCGGGCTGGACTGTTCCCATGAGGCACAGGGTCAAGACTGATTTGCATATGGCCATGTCTGAACTGGGGTGGCGTACTGGGCAAAAGAACGATGGATTTAACCAAGATCTCTTGACTGGGGGAGAATGTCTGCATTGTCAGCATTCCGTCCATCATTTGTTTGTTGTAACGCTTTTCGCCCTAAGTGGGATGGGTATTCCCAGACGTGGGACCCGTGCTCACTACGCCACTGGAGTCAAGCTATCCTGGCTGATGACGGCTGATAGCCAGAAACCGGTCCTAGGATGCTTGATTCCGGTCCAGGGAAGACATGGCTTGGCAGTTCGGGCTGGACTGTTCCCATGAGGCACAGGGTCAAGACTGATTTGCATATGGCCATGTCTGAACTGGGTGGCGTAGTGGGCAAAAGAACGATGGATTTAACCCAGATCTCTTGACTGGGGGAGAATGTCTGCATTGTCAGCATTCCGTCCATAATTTGTTTGTTGTAACGCTTTTCACCCTAAGTGGGATGGGTATTCCTAGACGTGGGACCCGTGCTCACTACGCCACTGGAGTCAAGCTATCCTGGCTTATGTCGGCTGATAGCCAGAAACCGGTCCTAGGATGCTTGATTCCGGTCCAGGGAAGACATGGCTTGGCAGTTCGAGCTGGACTGTTCCCATGAGGCATAGGGTCAAGACTGATTTGCATATGGCCATGTCTGAACTGGGGTGGCGTAGTGGGCAAAAGAACGATGGATTTAACCCAGATCTCTTGACTGGGGGAGAATGTCTGCATTGTCAGCATTCCGTCCATCATTTGTTTGTTGTAACGCTTTTCGCCCTAAGTGGGATGGGTATTCCCAGACTTGGGACCCGTGCTCACTACGCCACTGGAGTCAAGCTATCCTGGCTGATGACGGCTGATAGCCAGAAACCGGTCCTAGGATGCTTGATTCCGGTCCAGGGAAGACATGGCTTGGCAGTTCGGGCTGGACTGTTCCCATGAGGCACAGGGTCAAGACTGATTTGCATATGGCCATGTCTGAACTGGGGTGGCGTAGTGGGCAAAAGAACGATGGATTTAACCCAGATCTCTTGACTGGGAGAGAATGTCTGCATTGTCAGCATTCCGTCCATCATTTGTTTGTTCTAACGCATTTCGCCCTAAGTGGGATGGGTATTCCCAGACGTGGGACCCGTGCTCACTACGCCACTGGAGTCAAGCTATCCTGGCTGATGACGGCTGATAGCCAGAAACCGGTCCTAGGATGCTTTATTCCGGTCCAGGGAAGACATGGCTTGGCAGTTCGGGCTGGACTGTTCCCATGAGGCACAGGGTCAAGACTGATTTGCATATGGCCATGTCTGAACTGGGTGGCGTAGTGGGCAAAAGAACGATGGATTTAACCCAGATCTCTTGACTGGGGGAGAATGTCTGCATTGTCAGCATTCCGTCCATAATTTGTTTGTTGTAACGCTTTTCACCCTAAGTGGGATGGGTATTCCTAGACGTGGGACCCGTGCTCACTACGCCACTGGAGTCAAGCTATCCTGGCTGATGTCGGCTGATAGCCAGAAACCGGTCCTAGGATGCTTGATTCCGGTCCAGGGAAGACATGGCTTGGCAGTTCGAGCTGGACTGTTCCCATGAGGCACAGGGTCAAGACTGATTTGCATATGGCCATGTCTGAACTGGGGTGGCATAGTGGGCAAAAGAACGATGGATTTAACCCAGATCTCTTGACTGGGGGAGAATGTCTGCATTGTCAGCATTCCGTCCATCATTTGTTTGTTGTAACGCTTTTCGCCCTAAGTGGGATGGGTATTCCCAGACTTGGGACCCGTGCTCACTACGCCACTGGAGTCAAGCTATCCTGGCTGATGACGGCTGATAGCCAGAAACCGGTCCTAGGATGCTTGATTCCGGTCCAGGGAAGACATGGCTTGGCAGTTCGGGCTGGACTGTTCCCATGAGGCACAGGGTCAAGACTGATTTGCATATGGCCATGTCTGAACTGGGGTGGCGTAGTGGGCAAAAGAACGATGGATTTAACCCAGATCTCTTGACTGGGAGAGAATGTCTGCATTGTCAGCATTCCGTCCATCATTTGTTTGTTGTAACGCATTTCGCCCTAAGTGGGATGGGTATTCCCAGACGTGGGACCCGTGCTCACTACGCCACTGGAGTCAAGCTATCCTGGCTGATGACGGCTGATAGCCAGAAACCGGTCCTAGGATGCTTTATTCCGGTCCAGGGAAGACATGGCTTGGCAGTTCGGGCTGGACTGTTCCCATGAGGCACAGGGTCAAGACTGATTTGCATATGGCCATGTCTGAACTGGGGTGGCGTAGTGGGCAAAAGAACGATGGATTTAACCCAGATCTTTTGACTGGGGGAGAATGTCTGCATTGTCAGCATTCCGTCCATCATTTGTTTGTTGTAACGCTTTTCGCCCTAAGTGGGATGGGTATTCCCAGACGTGGGACCCGTGCTCACTACGCCACTGGAGTCAAGCTATCCTGGCTGATGACGGCTGATAGCCAGAAACCGGTCCTAGGATGCTTGATTCCGGTCCAGGGAAGACATGGCTTGGCAGTTCGGGCTGGACTGTTCCCATGAGGCACAGGGTCAAGACTGATTTGCATATGGCCATGTCTGAACTGGGGTGGCGTAGTGGGCAAAAGAACGATGGATTATACCCAGATCTCTTGACTGGGGGAGAATGTCTGCATTGTCAGCGTTCCGTCCATCATTTGTTTGTTGTAACGCTTTTCGCCCTAAGTGGGATGGGTATTCCGAGACGTGGGACCCGTGCTCACTACGCCACTGGAGTCAAGCTATCCTGGCTGATGACGGCTGATAGCCAGAAACCGGTCCTAGGATGCTTGATTCCGGTCCAGGGAAGACATGGCTTGGCAGTTCGGGCTGGACTGTTCCCATGAGGCACAGGGTCAAGACTGATTTGCATATGGCCATGTCTGAACTGGGGTGGCGTAGTGGGCAAAAGAACGATGGATTTAATCCCAGATCTCTTGACTGGAGGAGAATGTCTGCATTGTCAGCATTCCGTCCATCATTTGTTTGTTGTAACGCTTTTCGCCCTAAGTGGGATGGGTATTCCGAGACGTGGGACCCGTGCTCACTACGCCACTGGAGTCAAGCTATCCTGGCTGATGACGGCTGATAGCCAGAAACCGGTCCTAGGATGCTTGATTCCGGTCCAGGGAAGACATGGCTTGGCAGTTCGGGCTGGACTGTTCCCATGAGGCACAGGGTCAAGACTGATTTGCATATGGCCATGTCTGAACTGGGGTGGCATAGTGGGCAAAAGAACGATGGATTTAACCCAGATCTCTTGACTGGGGGAGAATGTCTGCATTGTCAGCATTCCGTCCATCATTTGTTTGTTGTAACGCTTTTCACCCTAAGTGGGATGGGTATTCCTAGACGTGGGACCCGTGCTCACTACGCCACTGGAGTCAAGCTATCCTGGCTGATGTCGGCTGATAGCCAGAAACCGGTCCTAGGATGCTTGATTCCGGTCCAGGGAAGACATGGCTTGGCAGTTCGGGCTGGACTGTTCCCATGAGGCACAGGGTCAAGACTGATTTGCATATGGCCATGTCTGAACTGGGGTGGCGTAGTGGGCAAAAGAACGATGGATTTATATAGATCTCTTGACTGGGGGAGAATGTCTGCATTGTCAGCATTCCGTCCATCATTTGTTTGTTGTAACGCTTTTCGCCCTAAGTGGGATGGGTATTCCCAGACTTGGGACCCGTGCTCACTACGCCACTGGAGTCAAGCTATCCTGGCTGATGACGGCTGATAGCCAGAAACCGGTCCTAGGATGCTTGATTCCGGTCCAGGGAAGACATGGCTTGGCAGTTCGGGCTGGACTGTTCCCATGAGGCACAGGGTCAAGATTGATTTGCATATGGCCATGTCTGAACTGGGGTGGCGTAGTGGGCAAAAGAACGATGGATTTAACCCAGATCTCTTGACTGGGGGAGAATGTCTGCATTGTCAGCATTCCGTCCATCATTTGTTTGTTGTAACGCTTTTCGCCCTAAGTGGGATGGGTATTGCCAGACGTGGGACCCGTGCTCACTACGCCACTGGAGTCAAGCTATCCTGGCTGATGACAGCTGATAGCCAGAAACCGGTCCTAGGATGCTTGATTCCGGTCCAGGGAAGACATGGCTTGGCAGTTCGGGCTGGACTGTTCCCATGAGGCACAGGGTCAAGACTGATTTGCATATGGCCATGTCTGAACTGGGGTGGCGTAGTGGGCAAAAGAACGATGGATTTAACCCAGATCTCTTGACTGGGGGAGAATGTCTGCATTGTCAGCATTCCGTCCATCATTTGTTTGTTGTAACGCTTTTCACCCTAAGTGGGATGGGTATTCCTAGACGTGGGACCCGTGCTCACTACGCCACTGGAGTCAAGCTATCCTGGCTGATGTCGGCTGATAGCCAGAAACCGGTCCTAGGATGCTTGATTCCGGTCCAGGGAAGACATGGCTTGGCAGTTCGAGCTGGACTGTTCCCATGAGGCACAGGGTCAAGACTGATTTGCATATGGCCATGTCTGAACTGGGGTGGCGTAGTGGGCAAAAGAACGATGGATTTAACCCAGATCTCTTGACTGGGGGAGAATGTCTGCATTGTCAGCATTCCGTCCATCATTTGTTTGTTGTAACGCTTTTCGCCCTAAGTGGGATGGGTATTCCCAGACTTGGGACCCGTGCTCACTACGCCACTGGAGTCAAGCTATCCTGGCTGATGACGGCTGATAGCCAGAAACCGGTCCTAGGATGCTTGATTCCGGTCCAGGGAAGACATGGCTTGGCAGTTCGGGCTGGACTGTTCCCATGAGGCACAGGGTCAAGACTGATTTGCATATGGCCATGTCTGAACTGGGGTGGCGTAGTGGGCAAAAGAACGATGGATTTAACCCAGATCTCTTGACTGGGGGAGAATGTCTGCATTGTCAGCATTCCGTCCATCATTTGTTTGTTGTAACGCATTTCGCCCTAAGTGGGATGGGTATTCCCAGACGTGGGACCCGTGCTCACTACGCCACTGGAGTCAAGTTATCCTGGCTGATGACGGCTGATAGCCAGAAACCGGTCCTAGGATGCTTTATTCCGGTCCAGGGAAGACATGGCTTGGCAGTTCGGGCTGGACTGTTCCCATGAGGCACAGGGTCAAGACTGATTTGCATATGGCCATGTCTGAACTGGGGTGGCGTAGTGGGCAAAAGAACGATGGATTTAACCCAGATCTTTTGACTGGGGGAGAATGTCTGCATTGTCAGCATTCCCTGCATCATTTGTTTGTTGTAACGCTTTTCGCCCTAAGTGGGATGGGTATTCCCAGACGTGGGACCCGTGCTCACTACGCCACTGGAGTCAAGCTATCCTGGCTGATGACGGCTGATAGCCAGAAACCGGTCCTAGGATGCTTGATTCCGGTCCAGGGAAGACATGGCTTGGCAGTTCGGGCTGGACTGTTCCCATGAGGCACAGGGTCAAGACTGATTTGCATATGGCCATGTCTGAACTGGGGTGGCGTAGTGGGCAAAAGAACGATGGATTATACCCAGATCTCTTGACTGGGGGAGAATGTCTGCATTGTCAGCATTCCGTCCATCATTTGTTTGTTGTAACGCTTTTCGCCCTAAGTGGGATGGGTATTCCCAGACGTGGGACCCGTGCTCACTACGCCACTGGAGTCAAGCTATCCTGGCTGATGACGGCTGATAGCCAGAAACCGGTCCTAGGATGCTTGATTTCGGTCCAGGGAAGACATGGCTTGGCAGTTCGGGCTGGACTGTTCCCATGAGGCACAGGGTCAAGACTGATTTGCATATGGCCATGTCTGAACTGGGGTGGCGTAGTGGGCAAAAGAACGATGGATTTAACCCAGATCTCTTGACTGGGGGAGAATGTCTGCATTGTCAGCATTCCGTCCATCATTTGTTTGTTGTAACCCTCATGGGACCTGGCTGCCTTATATCTGCCTTGCTGGCCTGTTTCATGCACAGGAGTACAGAGTGAATGGTCACTCACATTTGCATCCTATGTTTCCTCCAATCCCTTCAAACCTAGCACAGTCAGTGGGTTCTTATTGTGTTTTTTTCTTCAGCATGATGCCAACTCCAGAAGCACATTGCAACAAAGTAGATCCATTCAAACTGACTACTGCTGTGCACCTGCTTAAAAAAATTCTAACTTTCTCTCCATGACAACCAGCATCCATGTAGGCCTTTATTCTTGTCCCTCATGTGTCCCCTATGTAATTTGGAGCTTCACACACAGGTACGGTGGGTTCCGGGGCCCTAGGGCACCCCAAATGCATATCAAGGGCCCGTACAGGCGTGTGTACGGTCCGTTCCACTATGAGTACGCATATGCGACAACACCCATAGTGACAGTGAGCGTACATGCGTGTGTACGGTCCGTCTCACTATGGGTGTTCTCGCGTAGGCGTACTCATCGTGATAGTGAGCGTACATGCGTGTGTACGGTCGGTCTCACTATGGGTGTTCTCGCGTAGGTGTACTCATCGTGATAGTGAGCGTACACACGCCTGTACGGTCCGTCTCACTATGGGTGTTGTCGCGTAGGCGTACTCATAGTGGTACGGACCGTACACACGCCTGTACGATCACTATCACTATGAGTACGCATATGCGACAACACCCATAGTGAGACGGACCGTACACACGCCTGTACGATCACTATCACTATGAGTACGCATACGCAACAACACCCATAGAGAGACGGACCGTACACACGCCTGTACGCTCACTATCACTATGGGTGTTGTCGCGTATGCGTACTCATAGTGGTACGGACCGTACACACGCCTGTACGATCACTATCACTATGGGTGTTGTCGCGTATGCGTACTCATAGTGGTACGGACCGTACACACGCCTGTACGCTCACTATCACTATGAGTACGCATACGCGACAACACCCATAGAGAGACGGACCGTACACACGCCTGTACGCTCACTGTCACTATGAGTACGCATACGTGACAACACCCATAGTGAGACGGACCGTACACACGCCTGTACGCTCACTATCACTATGAGTACGCATACGGCAGCACACCCATAGTGATAGGGAACGTACACAGTCCCTCTTAGCGAAAGTACGGTGCCTTTCACACATCACAGTGGTGACAGGCAGCACACAGGAAGGAATAGGGCTGACATACTTGTCCATGGATGGACATCAAGGCATTGTCTGGGCAGTACTACATGTGTGGGGCACAGGTGTGAAAGGCTGTGATGTGGCACATTACTCCTGAGTCGAGAAGGCACCAGATGTATGATGAGATGTGTACAGATGTTATGTGTGATGGTGCAATGTGTGCCAGGCATGCCCTTAACTCCTTTGACATGTGTGCATGTCGTACTGCACACTTGGGATGAGCGTCACTGGCATGGCACGGTCAACAACACACGCAAGTGTCCCCTGATGCCCGCTACAGGGGTTACCACACCAGACATGTCACTACCCATGGTGCACGATGTGACTATGTCATGTATGTGTGGGGGGTTCCCATTAGCTTGATGTTGGAGCTCCCTCAAAAGCATCAGCTGTTGCAGCAACCAACATGTGTCTGTGTGTAGATGGACATGGCACACTGTTCCGCACACCAGGCCACATGTGGTCTCGGATGTGAGGTGCATATGTATGCATGGGACACGGAGTAGCGGTACAAGGACATGTCTGCATCCTCTCTATGAATGTGTGGTGAGTCATTACATGTACACCTTCATGGCAAGGTGTGTGGCCTGTCCTAGTGAAATGTCATGTGACCTGTGGCTCTAGTGTTCCGCTACCTGTCTCTGCAATCGACATCCTACTTCTGCTGATGTGTGGATGTATGTCACTCCTGTGTTGCGTCTGGCTGTTCACTCACACTGGGACACAGCTAATCCCATGCCATGGCATGTGGAGGTTCACAATCTCCGTGTGTAGCTGGGTCTTGGTAGGAGTGTCACCTGGCAGCCATACGTGTCCAGGGCATGTGGCACATACCTGTCTCCGTATGTCGCATATGTGTATTGACAGATTAACATGTGCTCAGTACAAATCAATTGTTGTTGTAGTGCACTCACTCTTCCTTGTCACTTCCAAATTACTGCAGAGCGCCGCCTCTTCCCCGAGCAATTCCGGACTTGGCTGACATGCGGGAGAATGACTGTATCCGGTGCTACCGCTTCCCCCAACCGTTGATTCTGGAGTTGACGGCGAGGCTGGCACCACACCTGCAACTGCTGCACAGGTATCCGACGGCACTGACACCCAAGCTGAAGGTAATGGCAGCCCTACATTTTCTTGCCACGGGTACCTTTCAAAATACCATAGCTCATGTTGGTGGCATGTCCCAGAGCATGTTCTGCCGTGTGCTGCATGATTTCTTAGAGGCCATGTTGTTTCACCTGGATGAGTTCATCCATTTCCCCACCCCTGAAATGTTGACTGGTGTCAAGCGTGGATTCTATGCCCTGGGAGGGATGCCCCATTTCATTGGGTCCATAGATGGGACACATGTGGCTTTGGTCCCACCACAGGCACAGGAGGTAGCGTACACGAATCGCAAGCACTACCACTCCATCAATGCCCTTGTGGTGTGTCTGTCTAACATGGTGATTTCACATGTCTGTGCTCGTTTTCCAGGATCATCACACGATGCCTACATCATGAGGCGTAGCAGGGTGCCTGAAATGATGACGCAGCTGCGCAACGAACGAGCATGTGTTGTTGGTGGGTACACTCTGTCTGTCCTGTATTTTGCATAGACTTCCAGCACGACCGCTTCTCCTGTCCTACTTATGTCCATGTGCTTTCCATGTAGGGGACGCTGGCTATCCAAACATGCCATGGCTGATCACACCTCTCCGCAACCCCATCACTCCGGCCCAGCTCCGCTACAACACCGCCCATGGCCGGACAAGGCGAGTGATCGAGAGGACATTTGGCCTCCTGAAGAGCCGATTCCGGTGCCTCCACAAGACCGGCGGCGCCCTCCCATATGCCCCGGCGAAGGTCTGCAAAATATTCATGGTCTGCTGCATGCTGCACACCATGGCAGTTGAGAAAGCTGTGCCACTCATCCTGGATCAAGATGATCAGGACCATCCAACCGTGGAGGACGAAGGGCTTGGCAATGGGGCTAGTGATGTGGAGGATGTTGAGCCGCAAGAGGACATCCGGAGTCGGCTCATACGCAACTTCTTTGCTTAGTGGTGAGTACCAGTGTCTGTGTGTGCACGCATTGGTCCCCGTGTGGCATGTGTTGCGATGTGTGTGTCCATCTGCATGTATGGCACGTGAGTCAGAGGTGTGTGTGGATGTGTCACTGGAGTGATGGTGCCAGTGATGAGTGTATTTCCCCAGTCATAATTGTGACCTAGCATGTTGTCATCCTTACATGTGTCAAGTACATGCACATGCAAGTGGCTGTGCTTTTTGTGGCTGACTTCTTGTGTGTCTCTCTTCCCCAGGTACTTGCGCATGCCGTCTTCTGGTTGCATTGTTGTGGCACTGCTATTCCTCATGGACACGTCATCGTGTGCTGACTCAGCGTTACACGCACGGACAAGTTTGGAAGTCTCCTTAGGGTAAGGGATGCATCAGGGGTGTATTGGGTGTGGCAGTTGTTTACGAAGTGTGCACACTGCCCCTGTCGATGTTTGGTTCCTCTGCAGACATGTCGCATCATCATGGTACACATGACATGCAGCTGGGTACACCTGAATAGATGGTCAGACTTGTTGACAGTCATCAGTGATGGGATTGTGGAATGTGATGATGGCATCAATGTGTGTTACACTGCCCTCGGACACATACGGTTTGCATTGGCTTGACATGGTGTGGGACTTCCACATCAGCGGATCAATGGTGTATGGCAGTCTCTCCGTGAGCAGCAGGGGGTGTTTAGCTGTTAGCCGACACTTGTGTGCCAGTTCCATGGCTATCACGCATTTGTGCTGCAGAAGGGGGGTTCCAGTGTTCGACCCACATGTTACTCCACATGACCCGTTCATGTGTACTCCGAGTTGACTCTGCAATCCCAAATACATGACTAATAAAGGTGTCCCTATGCCTCAAAGGTGCCTCTTCTCAGTCAATGCTGGTGTGTTGCCACGGTGCATCCGGCATGTCTGGCATGGTTTTCAGTGATAGTGTCTATGTGTAGAGTAGCAAGATGCAAGCTGTTTGTGTGGGATTAGACTCTGCATTGTGCATGATGTCCATGACTGTGTGGGTATTGTGACATGTGCCATCCCCATGCATCCAACGTTGGCCAGGCCACCATTCTCTGCATCCACCTGACTCAAGCTTGCAGGACATGGTTCTGCAACCTGTCTACACTTACCTGGGTGCCCCCAGGACACTCCACATGATCCCTGACCTCTGCGCATGGCTGTCGCTGTACTCAAAATGTCTGTCGGCACGGTTGTGCGGCCACCCCCTCAGCCTGTTGGGCCCATCACGGGTGTGTATGGTGCTCCATGTCTGTCTTGCCTAATACAATGTGACCCATGTGTGTCCTGTGCCAGACTCAGGCCCCAGGGTGTGGATGGTTGAAGTCAAATGAGAACTCAGGCATGGTTAGACTTTACAAGACACATGTAAGGTAATAATGCAATAAGTAGGCATCTTCTCTTTATGGTGTGACGTTTTATTTTGGTTGGGGTGGGGGGGGGGGTTTGACATGAGGGGCTTTCCGGGTGTGTGGAAACCAAAGTTCACTAGGGGAGTTGGTGTCCTTGCCATTTGAAATCCTCAGAGTCCATGCCACAGTCTTTGTCAACATTGGTCAGACAGTGACCAGCAAGTCCATGTGGCAGAGAATGTCTTTTGCTGCTGTGCTGCTGTTGGTCCAGTGGGCCAGGTGCCAGGCCAGGTGTCCTGGGAGATGGTGCTGTTGCGCCGACCCTCACGGTCTTTTCCGTGGACGACCCGCCCTCCTGCAGGGACCCTCAGAAGCAGGCCGTGACGATGTTTGGGATGCTCCGTCAGATGTCTCCTCCTCCTCCTCCTGATCCCTCCCTGTGGGTGGTGATGTTCTACGCCTGATGGCACAGGGAGGGTTGCCCATGTTGTCGGCCATCCGACGGAGTGTACTGTGAATTCCCGTGAACACCGTCACGAGCTCAGCCTGTCTGTCCTCCATCCGCCGTTGGTGTCGCAGTAGACAGGCATGTTGCTCCGCATGTTGCTGGGCCTGCTGGGTCTTGATCTCATTGAGGGTCCCCTTCATCTCGTTGAGGGTGGACACAACCTGGGCCATGCCCGTGGTGTCCTGCCGGTATGTGTCCAGGATGTTTCGGACATGGGAATATACCGGTTCCTCAGCCAACCGGTCAGGCTCGCGCCTCCGCCGTCCTCCACTCCCACCACCCCTGCCCACTTGCACCTGGCCTGCCCTTGTGGGCACATCGGGTCTCCGGGACCCCTGAGGGGTGGCATTGGCGTTGTCGCCTGCCTCCTCCTGGGTGCCCGGGACACCGTGTCCCTCCTGGCCAGCCTGGCTGCATTGTGGTGGTGGGGCAGGGATCCTGGGTGTCTCCTGGGATGTGGCAGGAGTGGGGGTGGTGGTTGGCCCAGTTGTACCTGACGCAGGTGCTGCAGGTCGTTGGACACCAGAGGTGCCAGGTTGGTCGGGGTCGGGTTCGTCCACAGAGTGGTGAGAGTCGTCGCAGCCGGTGGCTCCGTCGTCCCGCCGAGCCGGGTCCTGTGAGTCTTCCCCCCCAGTGTTGGGGGGTGATCCACAACGTTGACCTGTGTGTGAGAGAGACAATGTTAATTTTGTTCCATACAACATCCATGTTTCATTCGTTTCTAAGTTGGCACATTTCCTCGGGCAATTTGGATATGTCTTGCATTCCACTCACAGTGCACTTGTGCATGGGTATGTCCTTTGGCCACAGCATTTGCAACTTTACCTATGTGTGGCACAGTCTTACTTGCTGCATCAATTGTGACTGCAGTCAGCAGTGGAGTGGGCAGGTGTGGCGAGCCATGCATTGGCGCCTTCCGTGTTGCACTGTACGTGGGCACATGGAGTGGTTCCACACACTTAGATAATGCAGGTAGCTGTCGTTGTGCTCGTGCACAGGTTGTGACATGGCCCTGTGTTTTGCCATGGAGAAGAGGGGGGGTTCTGGCACTGGCCACCCTTGTCTACATGCACGCAGTCCACCTGCTGACGAGCAGACATTCCCACACCCCACAAGGCTGATTTGCTCTCCCTGTGTGTCCCTTTCTCGCTCCCTCTCTGTCCCCCTCTCCCTCCCTCTGTGTGTCAGCCTCCTCCCTCTGTCCGTCTCCCTGTGTCTCCCTCCCTCTCTCTCCCCCTCTCCCTCCCTCTGTGTGTCACCCTCTGTCACCTCAGCCCAGCTTCCTAGGCACACACTTTTTGCAGATCTTTGAATGGCCCTTGGCTTGTTGATGTGAGTTTGTTTCTGATCTCCAGGCAGCCATTGGGTGTAGTGTCTGTGTCTGCGCTGCTGCTGTGGTGGTGTGTGCTGCCACTCTTTCACAGTGATGGCTGTTCATTAGCTGCTGTCATGTGCAAAAAGTGCCTTCACCCCATGTCTTACTGCAAGGCGTGCGCCATTTGCTGGCAAGTCTTTCCTGTGTGGGGACACACTGTTTGTCTGGCTGTGACCTGGGCCATATGGGCAGAGGGCATTGTTGTCTGCTTCTGAGTTGCACTATGTGATTTTTGTGGCCCACACTCCCGCCATCTGGCTTACCGTGTCTTGTGTTGGTGTTTTCTGTGGCCTGTGACTTTGCATTGTCCAGCTGGGTGCATGGGGAATGGTGGCGCCAGTGGCATGTGCGTGTTCATGGAGTGTGGTTGAGTCATGCGATAGCTTGGGGTAGTTGCGTGCATGATTGTGAGTTTGGTTGTGGATGACGTTCCCCCCATGTGAGGTGAGTTGTTTGTGTACTCACCCGGGTCTCGGAGTCCTTCTAATCCGTCCACTGCCACCACCGGCAGTATGGCCATCACCCTCTCCTCCCAGGGATGGTATTCTACGCGTCTGCGGGGCGGCCCTCCTCCAGTGACGTTGGCCTGGTTGTGTTCGTCGGTCATTTTGGCTCGGACCCTCCTCCGCAGATCGTACCACCTGGCTTGGCATTCCTGCTTGGTCCTTCTGGTGTCCGCAACAGCATTCACAGCATCGACAATCCTCTGCCACATGGCTGTTTTATCGGAAATGCTGGTCTGTCTGACCAATGTTCCAAAGAGTTGTGGCTCGACTCTGAGGATTTCGTCGACAAGGACCTCCAACTCTCGGGTAGTGAACTTTGGATTCTTGTTAATGGGCATGGTGAGGGGTGGGGGTGTGGATGGTTGTGGGTGTGTGGGTGTGGTTGTGCAGGTGTGTGTGTGAATGTGAAGAGGGGGTGTTTGTGAAGGTGGGTGTGTGAAGGTGTGCAAGTGTAAGGTGTAGTAAAGGTTCAAGTATGGTGCTGTAGGTTGTCTGTGGGGTCTGGCAGCAGTGAGTCTGTTGCAAAGGCTCATGGTTTGTGTGTGTAGGCCCTTTTTATTGGTCCATTGGTGGGTGTGGCTGTGTTTGAAGTTTGGGTGGGTGTGTTATAAGGAGTGGTTGTGTTTTGGGCCTCTGTTTGGGATTTTGGCAGTTGCAGGTCAGTGAATGTGTTGTATTTGTGCTTGTTGGACATGTTTTGTGGCTTTGTGCCATTCTAATAGTGTATTCTTGTGTTGTTTTGCTTTGTCCTGGTTGTGTACGTGCGTTTTTAACGTGTGTACGGTGTGTACTTCGGGCATTTTGTTGTACAGTGCTGTCCTTGTGTCTGGCTTGGTACGACTCGTACATGCGCGATGTTGTGTGAAGGTGCTGGTGTTGGGGCCTTGGGTGCCCTCCATGCATACGCGGGTGAGGGTATGGGTCGTACATACGCGGTTTGGGTGGGGGTACGCGTCGTACATACATGGTTGGGGTGAGGGTACGGGTCGTACATACACGGTTGGGGTGGGGGGTACGCTCCATACATACGCGGGTGAGGGTACGCGTCGTACATACACGGTTGGGGTGGGGGTACGCGTCGTACATACACAGTTGGGGTGGGGGTACGGGTCGTACATACACGGTTGGGGTGGGGGTACGCTCCATACATACGCGGGTGAGGGTACGCGTCGTACATACACGGTTGGGGTGAGGGTACGCGTCGTACATACACGGTTGGGGTGAGGGTACGGGTCGTACATACACGGTTGGGGTGGGGGTACGCTCCATACATACGCGGGTGAGGGTACGCATCGTACATACACGGTTGGGGTGGGGGTATGCGCCATACGTCCGCGGGTGTGGGTATGGGTCGTACATACACGGTTGGGGTGGGGGTCCGGTTGGGGTGGGGGTACTCTCCATACATATGCGGGTGAGGGTACGCGTCGTACATACACGGTTGGGGTGAGGGTACGGGTCGTACATACGCAGTTGGGTGGGGGTACGCTCCATATATACGCGGGTGAGGGTACGCGTCGTACATACACGGGTGGGGGTTCGGCGCGTACATACGAGGGCTGGGGGGGTGGTTGGGCGCGTACATACGGGGGCTGGGGGGGTGTTGGGCGCGTATGCGGGCAAATGTCTCCATGGTTGCTATGGGAGTTCGGTGCGGACGGTGTTTTTTCCATACGGTTGTAACATCGGACGCACGGGATGGATCGTGATTCCGCGGTCGGAGTTCACTTTTCACATTTGTACGGTGAATCGTCCGAGGACGTGTCGGACACATTTTCCGACCCGAGGACGTGTGGGGATTAATTCCCAATGCGGTTCGTATGGACTTTTTACCATGCAAATCGTGATTGGCAGTTTGTACGGAACTTGTACGATTCGTACGGTAATAAGACCGGATACGAGTCGTACGGGGAATTTTTTTACCGGATCGTGATCGGCACCTTTATGTTACAGTTCCGTGTGACATAAACAATACCTATTAGACATGAATGACTGTAAATTGTAGAAGGAAATAGGATACTGTAAATTGTAGAATGAAATAGGATACGATTACCACATTGTGACAACCAGTTCCAAAACAATGCCGTGTTTTTTTATCTTGATCACCAGTTAGTGAGCAGAGGCTGAGGATGAGCTAATTTGTGTGAAAGGGCTTCGTGGATAAGAGGCAGGCAGAGAAATGTGTGTACAAAGAATAGATATGGTTTCAAAATGGATGTCGGGTTTAGGCTAATTTAGCAAGTAAATAGCGTATTTGCATTGGCCGGACATCATCCATCCCTGGTTAGTGTGAAGACGTAAGGGCCAATAATGAAAACAGAGTTAAAATGCCTAAGCATACTTAGAAAGTATTTATATGAAAATAGTTCAATTGAAGTGTATTAAAAAATGTAATAGAAAAAAGTCAAAAAAGTTGGAAAAAATCAATCCAAGAATAAAGTGAATTTCTTACAAGTCTTGGAGATCGCAGTCCGGAAGTTCTTCAGCGGGTTAAGATGCGTAATGTTCCATGGGGCAATTGTTGCCATCGTGTGAGAAAAGCAAAGCGATCCAATTCATATCCTCGAAGGGACAGTAATGTTCCTCAAATGTTGGAGCGGCAATTTGAATTGGCAGGCAAGCTGCGATGTTGTCAAAGGTTGCACGTTGTAGGAGATCTTTCGCGGCTGCGCAGAAATCCCATTCCGCCAGGATACCTTTTTGCGTTGCATTCGCCATTGCTCCACTGCCAGAACAATCAAGTTCATGGTTTTCAAGATACTCCATTACCTGCTGGATATCGGGTGCGTTTGCTGGGATGTTGGCAAGGCATAAATCCATTCGCCAGTCGATTGGGCAAGTTTTGCAATAAAAAGATGGTTGCGCACAGATTGTATATGTGTAAATAAATGTCATGTTGTAGCTGGCTCCGATAATAGATAGAGGCACGCAGCCGAAAAGTTGTTCCATTTTTTCACGGTATTGATGTAGCTTCGCTTAGAGGCGTATTCTGTCGGACATGCTTGTTACCACAGGGAGCTTAGCCATTTTTAACAAGCTAAAATAGTAGTAGGATGGCCGCAAACAGAGCAAGAATTATGGGCACTGTTGCTGTTATTCCAGAGATGATCGAATGAATGAAGTCTGGTAACAGACTAAAAACAGTTTGAAAGCCTGTGAGAAGGCCGGAGGAGACAATGTTAAAAAAGCGTGCCAGACCTTAAATGTCAGATGTGTTGAAAACTGGGTTACAATTCACAAAGTGTAATGGGAGGTTCGTATTTAAAAGTGAGTGTATTTTACTTGAAGTTCGTGCTATCTGCAGTCGATAAATTACTTTTGGAGAAGTGAGGAACACTTCTGTTTGAAACAAAATTGCTTTCAGTTTGCTCCGTTTAATAAAATCTGTTTTCAAAGTAGGTATTGAAGGCCAAGTTGAACTTTGGGAGTTACTTTGTGTGGGTGGGAATAGAGATTGCCAGAGGAAGTTATCCGGTTTGAAACAGTAAGGACATATGGTATGCCAGCTCACATTGCGTAGCAGTCCATGTTATTAAGAACCAGATAACTGCTGTTAGAAAGCTGTGTGAATGTTGGTCTGATTGTGGGAGTTGGCATGCTTTTAAGAAAGCACGCAAGATTTGGGGCTGTAAGCTTTGAAGAGTCGTGCATTTGGACATTCTTGCATATTAATGAATGATTGCCATTGTGGTCCCACTTTTCACCTGTGAGAAAAACCTTGGTATCCTCTTTAAGACAGCGATTTGTAAATGGTAGAAACCACTGCTCGTGAATAAACGTGCTACCTTATATAATCACATACAACATGACAAATAAAATGTACACCTTGCAGACACAACACTACGTACTGTGGGAACCGTGGATAGCCATGTACACCAACCAAACATGGCATGGCACCTCTGCCACATAAGGCAGTATGCGAGGAGAGATGGGAGCAAAGTATGTGCGAAGGTGGCAAGTGATTCTCGATTATAAAAGTATACAATACAAAGTGTTGAGGGGATGTGCCAGACAGACTTGAGTATACAGAGCACAGACATGTACATGTCAACATACACTGATGGTCTATTGAGTGAAGTGGACAGTGGACGCAACCATGATAGTACAGTCAGTAGGGAAGATTATGAAAACATAGCGTGTACGTGCCCCCCCCAAAATCTTTAGCGTAGTGGGCTGGCTCGGCATACACAAGGCTAGCTTAGGGGTATGAATAAAAGGCACGTTTCTTTGGGTGTGGTTCTCTTCCAGAATGGGGAACATGTATGTCAGGTCTGCGCAGCTTGCACCACCACAAGGCTGACGCTGTGAGCGAAGGTGGCTGCAGGAATAATGCTCTCAGCCTGCTGCTACCCAGAAACCGTCATGGCCGCTGCGAGGCACATCTGCCCCACAGTTCACCTTTCGACACCGTCGTATGTGAAAGAGGGCCCATCACGTGCCGGCGGAAGCTCCTGGGCCGAAGTCTGCGAGCTGGAAAGGCTCCTGAGATCAACGCTGGCTACCGTGACCCAGGCAGAGGCAGAGTGCTCTGTATACTACTAACACAGTAGTCCAACAGGTACCAATAGTGTAACGGTGTCTTGATCCCACAATGGAGGATGTTAGAGCTGCATCTGAGAGTGCAGATGAAGGTACTCCTTTCGACCAGCTGTAACCAACTCTAGGTCCCAACAGTGGAGTGGTGTCTTGATCCCACAATGGACGATGTTAGAACTACATCGGAGAGTGGAGATGAAGGTACTCCCTACGACCAGGTGCAAGCAACTCTGGGTCCCAACAGTGGAACGGTGTCTTGATCCCAGAATGGACAATGTCCTATATTACCTGCTGCTTGGTTTTCACAGAACTCCCTCTGTTGAGGTTAATCACACTCTGTGCTTCCGTAGCTAATTTCTGCAAATGATCATTGGGCTTGGCTGACTGCAGTCGCTGGAGTACACCGTGGTACGGCAGGTCCGAACAGTGGAACGGGGTCATGATCCCAGACTGGACGATGTTAGAACTGCATCTGAGAGTGCAGATGAAGGTACTCCCTTCGACCAGGTGTAACCAACTCTAGGTCCCAACAGTGGAACGGTATCTTGATCCCAGAATGGACGATGTCCGATATTACCTGCTGCTTGTTGGTTTTCACAGAAGTCCCTCTGTTGACGTGCATCAGACTCTGTGCTTTCGTAGCTAAGTGCTGCACATGATCATTGGGCTTGGCTGACTGCAGTCACTTGAGTACACCGTGGTACAGCAGGTCCGAACAGTGGAACGGGGTCTTGATCCCTCCATGGACAATGTTAGGACTGTATCTGAGAGTGGAGATGAAGGCACTCCCTGCAACCAGGTGCAAGCAACTCTAGGTCCCAACAGTGGAACTGTGTCTTGATCCCAGAATGGACGATGTCCGTTATTACTTGCTGCTTGGTTTTGACAGAACTCCCTCCGTTGAGGTGCATCAGACTCTGTGCTTCCGTAGCTAACTGCTGCACATGATTATTGGGCTTTGCTGACTGCAGTCAGTGGAGTACACCATGGTACAGCAGGTCGGAACAATGAACAATGAAACAGGGTCTTGATTCTGTGATTGAGGATGTCAGAAGTTAAAGTTTGTGATGATTTGTGTGTACCCCCTCCGATAAGGTGCAACCAACTGCATGCTTCCGAATCCAATGGCACGTGGCTGTGAGGCGTTAATGACCACTGCCTCTGGCCTACACTGTGGTCAGCAGGGCACACAATTCAGATCGAGTGGTGATTGTTTAATTACAAAATCCAGTAGGCAACTAACTACAACGTCTATTGAAATATACACAATAGCCTTTCAGTATACTATACTTGCTTGAAGAAGTTTTTTAAGATGACTTATAGGTCTAGTACAATGACCAAATTCTTCATGGTAGTGGTAAAGAACACTGAATAACAGTGTACACAGTGGACAGCGGAGATCGCAATTCGAATTGTTATGATTTATTTATTGCAGAGTTTTGTGTAATTTATGTTGTTGTATTTTGTGAAGAGGAAGTGAGAAAAAGTATTCATGGAAGACTGTGCTCACTACTGGCTTCATTTTACACTGCAGACAGCAGTGTTCACAATTCAGATCGAGTCGCTATTGTAGATGACGCAGTCCTGTAGGCAAAAGACATTGCTCCAGTGTGCTCTGTCCGCCCCACGCATACGCATCATCACAGGGTCCGCCCACGGTTTTTGTTGCTTCGGTAACGGCAAACAGGACAGCTCAAGTCAATGCCACGTGGCTGTGGGCCCTTGCTAACTGCTCTCTGGCCTACACTGCAGACATTTTGAATAAAAGAGAGAGGGACCCCTATGCCAAAGGAGAGGGGCACCAAAACGACCTAAGTCACACAAGAAACCCTCCTTGACAACAATATACTTAAATCACTTCACACTTCACACTAGTAGGATGAGAATAGGACAACAGAGATGCAATCAAAAAGAGAGAGAGGGAAAAAAATTGAAAATATATTAATTTATTAAAATTACATTACTAGTCACAAATATCAAACAATGCACATTGTCATATAGCTAATTATGTGTCCACATTTCAAAAAACACTCATCAAATATTGTTTAAAAATTAATTTTGTCTTTTTTTTTAAAAAACATTCACAAATGCAATAAAAATAATCACATAAAACATGGGATTGGGAACAAAAGAAAAGGACAAATTAGTCCTATTGACACAAGGAAATCACCAAATCAAGAGTTTATCGGTTGCGATCTAAATCAATGTAATTTCAAATATCTATGTCACACAAACAATAATCATAGATTTTGTGTAATTTCCTTCTTAGAGAGTATCGACGCGTTTCGGTGGGCACTGAATCTCAGCCAACACCTTCATCAGGAAATATTTATTTGGGTCCCAATAACAATTACACTAAAAGAGATAAAAATCATTTTAGTCACTGCCAAAATATCATCAAAATCTCAGTATTTGATACACCCTACTGTCCTTTAACTCATCCCACATCATAGACAGATACAACAAACATTCATACTTCCAACGATCTCATTGATATTTTCTATGCTAGTAGATAAACTACTTAGCAATATAATGAACATTCTATAAGAAATGCGTACTGAACAGGTTTTTTTTAAATGTGAGAAAGTGCTGGTGGCGCTACGCTACTTCTCATTTTTAGGTAAATGCCTTGACTGTAGTGTCTACACTACATCTTATGTTTAACGGTCCACAGATGCTTCTTCATATTAACAAAAGACCCACTATTGTCATGTCTCCCATTTGCTGAGTAGTAATATACAGAAAAGTTTTCAAACTCACGATTTTTATATGATACACTGTATCCTTATATGGTCCGAGAACTATTCCTTTTTATTCTTTCCTTCCTCTTATTTAATTTTTTAATTGATATTGCATCAGGCCAGGAGAGATTCCTTCATGTGGATTTAATGGAAGACCTGATTCGACATAATATGACATACTAAGTTTATGTCTCAAGAATTCTATGGAAATACAACAGCTTTATAATGTATAGACACTATTTTTTTCTACCTAAGTTTGCAGCAATTCCGGGTTTGAATAAACCTCAGGACGCTAATTTCTTTATTTTAATAAAATCCTTCTTGATATTTCCATCACAAAAGGCAAGGAACCTGTGGGACAAATATATATAACACTGAATTAGTCCTAGTTACTCCATTAACTTATGGTCTAGCGACAGAGTGGTATATGTCTATCATGTTTATTGGGTGTAAATGTACCGATTGAGCCACTATTTCATAGTGCCAACATCAGAGATTCAATAGCCTGGTGATCAGTATAAACCCCTAACTATTACATCACCTACACTAAAAAACAACCCAGTTAGTTGCACATTACATCCATATTTACCTTGGATAAAAACCCGTTTCTTCGTCGGGTATATAAGATTTGTAGAGGCGTCCCAAACCTAGGATCGGTGTACCTGAAGCGCTGTGGAAAGATTGTTTAAAAAGATGTAAACCCACCTCATATGGTATATTTTGAATCTATGGCGTAGTAATAGCTGCATATATCCCAAACATACCTCTGTATCGTCTAATAAGAAACCGTTTCTTCGTTCGGTATATAGACGTGTAAAGGCGTCCCAAACCTGGGATCGGAACACTCAAAGCGCTGTGAAAAGATTATTTATATGAAGATGTAAACCATCCACAATGGATAGGTACTCGATCTATTAAATAGTACTTAGACAAAAGCCGCCTACATCATAGACATACCTCTGTGTCGTCTAATATAGTCCGCACAGTAACACCTTCTCAGTCAATGGAACAGCGTTAGTGAATAACGGACGGCTTAAATCCATGTCAACCCACTTTCGTCCAAACGGAAGAGGAAACACCACTTCCGGGGTAGATAGCGTTCGTTATTATCCATGCCAGAAAACCGCTACAAATGCGGCCGCCATCTTAGAATTACTTGGCTACTACTCTTCTCAGCTATTTAAACATATACAACGATTAGTAAAACCTTTACCTCTTCTCTTAATTACACGGAGAGTGATACTACTTAGGGGTAAGCAACACCACTTCCGGGGTAGATGGCGTTCATACGGTGAATGACCTAAATATCGATTCCAAAATATAGAATGGACAGAATATCGACTCCAAAATATAGAATGGACAGAATATCGAAAATCAAAATATAGATAGGTCAGAATATCGAAATTGGGGTACAAAATATCAATTTCCATAATATAGAATGTAAAAATATAGAATTCCATAATAACGACTTTAAAAATATAGAATCCCATAATATCGATTTTTTTTTAGTGTTAAGTATGTTCGTATATGTGTTAAAATTATGTATTATTTTTGTAATGTATGTTTAATTTTTTTAAACTAATGAATGTTATGTAATTTAATTATTGCGTAATTTAATTCCGTAGAGGGTTGTGGGTTTATAGGGGAATAGGGTGGGAAGTAATTTAATTATGGTAAATTAAATATTAATTATATTTAGATGTTTTGATAATTAATTGATTGACAATTAATTATTAATAGGTCATTAATTTTTATTAATTGATAATTAATTTATATTAATTGATAATTATGTTAATTTTAATTTGGATTATTAGCAGCGGGTTGTGGGTTTATAGGGGAATTGGGTGGGAAGTAATTTAATTGTAATAAATTAAATAGTAATTATTTAATTTATGTGTATTGATAATTAATTGATAATTAATTATTAATTGGTAATTAATTTGTGTTAATGGGTAATTAATTTGTATGAATTGCTAATGAAGTTTTATGAATTGCTAAATGATTTTTATTAATTGATTAATTGATAATGTTAATTGTATTTTTTATTATTGGGAGTGGGTTGTGGGTTTATAGGGGAATTGGGTGGGAAGTAATTTAATTGTAATAAAGTAAATATTAATTATTTAATTTATGTGTATTGATAATTAATTGATAATTAATTACTAATTGGTAATTAATTTGTGTTAATGGGTAATTCATTTGTATGAATTGCTAATGAATTTTTTTTAATTGCTAAATGGTTTTTATTAATTGATTAATTGATAATAATGTTAATTGTATTTTTTAGTATTGTGAGTGGGTTGTGGGTTTATAGGGGAATTGGGTGGGAAGTAAATTAATTGTAATAAAGTAAATATATATTTTTTTAATTTATGTGTATTGATAATTAATTGATAATTAATTATCAATTGTAATTAATTTTTAATAATTGTAATTCATTTTAATTACCTTTTTATTGGTATTGATAATTAATGTAATTTTATTTTAAAATTAAAGCATTACTTTCCCTACTGTTGCACTCTCAGGAGGGGGAATAGTTGTTTTACCCTCCCTCTATCCAACTCTATCCCTACTGTTGCAGTCACTGGAGTGGGAATAGTAATTTTTACCCTCCCGCTATCCCTCACTTTCCCTACTGTTGCACTCACTGGAGTGAGAATAGTAATTTTTACCTTCCCGCTATCCAATGCTTTCCCTACTGTTGCACTCTCTGGAGTGGGAATAGTAACTTTTACCCTACCGCTATCCAACGATTTCCCTACTGTTGCACTCACTGTAGTGGGAATAATAATTTTTACTCTCCCGCTATCCAACGCTTTCCCTAATGTTGCACTCATTCCAGTGGGAATAGTAATTTTTACCCTCCCGCTATACAAAGCTTTCCCTACTGTTGCACACTTTGGAGTGGGAATAGTAATTTTTACCCCTACGCTATCCAACGTTTTCCCTACTGTTGCACTCACTGGAGTGGGAATAGTAATTTTTATCCCTACGCTATCCAACGCTTTCAACACTGTTGCACTCATTGGAGTGGGAATCGTAATCTTTCTCTTCCCGTTATACAATGCTGTATGTACTGTTGCACTCTCTGGAGTGGGAATAGTAATTTTTACCCCTACGCTATCCAATGCTTTCCCTACTGTTGGAGTCACTGGAGTGGGAATAGTAATTTTTCCCTTCCTGCTATCCAACGATTTCCCTACTGTTGCACTCTCTGGAGTGGGAATAGTAATTTTTACTCTCCCGCTATTCAATGCTTTCCCTACTGTTGCACTCTTTGGACTGGGAATGGTAATGTTTACCCCTACGCTATCCAACGTTTTCCCTACTGTTGCACTCACTGGAGTGGGAATAGTAATTTTTACGCTCTCACTATCCAACAAAATCTCTCCTTTTTTATTATGTTTACATTTTAAGCTTTTTTATATTATATTATGTATGTTTTATTTAATTGTTTTTAATATTTAATTAATTTTATATTATTTTTAATACATTTAAAAAATTCGATATTTTGGCTAACTATATTTTAACATTCTATATTTTGAAATCGATATTTTAGTACTTACCTGTTTGTAGATAGGGAGTCGATATTTTGTCCTTCTATATTTTGGTGTCGATATTTTGTGTAGTCGATATTTTGTCCCTCGATATTTAGTCACTGAACCGTTCATACTTATCCAAGCCAGAAAACCGCTACGAATGCGGCCGCCATCTTAGAAGTAGTTGGCTACTATTATTCTCAGCTATTTGAGTATATAAACCGATCAAATACTCAATAGTAATCCCTTTGCCTCTTCTCTTAGTTACGCGGAGTATCATTCATTAAATAGGGAAAGAACTCTCATCCCTCAAAAGAGAGTCTAAAGCGTGTTAGTAATAGTTATCTAGCCACTAGTAGATGTTCCCATTCTTCTCTTGGATCCAACCCTTTGCGCGCAGTATTGAGATGGAAAATGTACCATTGTTCGCGTGCTTTGCGCTTATTCGCGATGTTTCCACCTCTCCTGTCTACTTTAACCTTTTCCAGAATGAACCACATGAAGTCATTTTCTCCATGTCCAGATTCTAAAAAATGGGGCACAAGAGGCGCTGTTGGTTTTCTAGTTTTTATTGCTGATCTATGCTCTTGTAGTCTGACCCGCAGTTCTCTCCCCGTTTCCCCCACATAGCCAAGGCCGCAGGGGCATCAGAAAAAGTAAATCACATTCTTACTTCTGCAATTGTTAAGAGTGTTAGCTCTAATAGTGCAGCCATTGTGTGTGATTTCTTTGGTCTGTATGCATTGGGGGCAGATGTTGCAGGTTCCACATCTATAATTTCCAATTGCCAGATTATTTGCAATTGTTCTTTGGCTATGAGTCCTGTCTTCGCGATATGTGTGCACTAAGATGTCTCTTAGATTGTTGTTTTTCTTAAATGCATACAGTGGTCTCTCCATTTTTATCTCTTCTTCATGGTTCAAAATATGCCAATTTCTATTGACTATATTCTTGACTTGATTACTCAAATTCGAAAATTTGCTCACGAACACCACTTTGTTAGGTAGTTCCTTTCTGGCCACAGGTTTATTGACCAAAGCATCTCGGTCATAAAACCTAGCACGCTTTAAGGAATGGGTCAAAAGTTTCTTAGGATAGCCTCTATCTCTAAACTTCCGTTTAAGCTCATCAGCATGTTTATAAAAATCTTGTAAATCAGAACAGTTCCTCCGGAGACGGAGAAACTGACTGAACGGGATACTATCCTTTTGGGATTTAGGGTGAAAGCTGGAGAAGTGGAGGAGAGTGTTTTTGACCATAGCTTTAGTAAACAACTCTACTTCCAGGACTCCATTGGCATCTTTTATCGTAATGTCCAAAACATCTACTCTAGTTTTACTATGATGAAAAGTAAATCTTAAATTAGGATCACCAAGATTGAGCCAATCCAAGAAGAGTTCCAAATCTTCAATAGTACCTTCCCATATAAAGAAGATATCGTCAATGTAGCGGTACCAGCCCGCTACATTTTCGAAAAATGGGGCCACCTCATTGTAAATGTGCTTAGTCTCAAACTGGCCAACATACAAACAGGCCAGACTGGGAGCACAGGTAGCTCCCATGCTGGTCCCTTTCAGCTGTTTAAAATACTCATCTTTGAACAAGAAGATGTTGTTTTTTAAGATCAGGTTGACACAGCTAACAATAAAGTCAGCATTAGCTCCCCCCAAGTCATAGTCAGTAAGGACCTCGCGAATCACATCAACCGTATCATTCTGTGGAATATTTGTGTAAAGAGACTCAGGTGCCGATCACGATCCGGTAAAAAATGTCCCCGTACGACTCGTATCGGGTCTTTTTACCGTACGAATCGTACAAGTGCTGTACGAACTGGCAATCACGATTCGCATGGTAAAAAGTCCATACGAACCACACTGGGAATCATTCCCCACACGTCCTCGGGTCGGAAAATGTGTCCGACACGTCCTCGGACGATTTACCTTACAAACGTGAAAGGTGAAGTCCGACCGAGGAATCACGATCCATCCCGTGCGTCCGAGCGTACAACCGTATGGAAAAAACACCGTCCGCACCGAACACCTATAGCAACCATGGAGACATGTGCCCGCATACGCGCCCAACACTCCCCCCAGCCCCCGTACGTCCGACACGTACCCCCCGTGTATGTATACCCCCACCCGTCTAGGTACACCCCAGTACGTTCAAGTCGTACCCCCACCCCAGTACGTGTCGTACCACCGTGAACCTACACCCCAGTACGTTCCAGTCGTACCCCCACCCCAGTACGTGTCATACCCCCCGTGTACCTACACCCCAGTACGTTCCAGTCGTACCCCCACCCCAGTACGTGTCATCCCCCCGTGTACCTACACCCCAGTACGTTCCAGTCGTACCCCCACCCCAGTACGTGTCGTACCACCGTGAACCTACACCCCAGTACATTCCAGTCGTACCCCCACCCCAGTACGTGTCATACCCACCGTGTACCTACACCCCAGTACGTTCCAGTCGTACCCCCACCCCAGTACGTGTCGTACCACCGTGAACCTACACCCCAGTACGTTCGAGCCCCACCCCAGTACGTGTCATACCCCCGTGTACCTACACCCCAGTACGTTCCAGTTGTACCCCCACCCCAGTACGTGTCATACCCCCCATGTACCTACACCCCAGTACGTTCCAGTCGTACCCCCACCCCAGTACGTGTCGTACCACCGTGAACCTACACCCCAGTACGTTCCAGTCGTACCCCCACCCCAGTACGTGTCGTACCACCGTGAACCTACACCACAGTACGTTCGAGCCCCACCCCCACCCCAGTACGTGTCATACCCCCATGTACCTACACCCCAGTACGTTCCAGTCGTACCCCCACCCCAGTACGTGTCATACCCCCCGTGTACCTACACCCCAGTACGTTCCAGTCGTACCCCCACCCCAGTACGTGTCGTACCACCGTGAACCTACACCCCAGTACGTTCCAGTCGTACCCCCACCCCAGTACGTGTCGTACCACCGTGAACCTACACCCCAGTACGTTCCAGTCGTACCCCCACCCCAGTACGTGTCGTACCACCGTGAACCTACACCACAGTACGTTCGAGCCCCACCCCCACCCCAGTACGTGTCATACCCCCGTGTACCTACACCCCAGTACGTTCCAGTCGTACCCCCACCCCAGTACGTGTCGTACCACCGTGTACCTACACCCCAGTACGTTCCAGTCGTACCCCCACCCCAGTACGTGTCGTACCACCGTGAACCTACACCCCAGTACGTTCCAGTCGTACCCCCAACCCAGTACGTGTCGTACCACCGTCAATGTACACCCCCCCACCCCAGTACGTGTCATACCCCCGTGTACCTACACCCCAGTACGTTCCAGTCGTACCCCCACCCCAGTACGTGTCATACCCCCCATGTACCTACACCCCAGTACGTTCCAGTCGTACCCCCACCCCAGTACGTGTCGTACCACCGTGAACCTACACCCCAGTACGTTCCAGTCGTACCCCCACCCCAGTACGTGTCGTACCACCGTGAACCTACACCACAGTACGTTCGAGCCCCACCCCCACCCCAGTACGTGTCATACCCCCGTGTACCTACACCCCAGTACGTTCCAGTCGTACCCCCACCCCAGTACGTGTCATACCCCCCGTGTACCTACACCCCAGTACGTTCCAGTCGTACCCCCACCCCAGTACGTGTCGTACCACCGTGAACCTACACCCCAGTACGTTCCAGTCGTACCCCCACCCCAGTACGTGTCGTACCACCGTGAACCTACACCCCAGTACGTTCCAGTCGTACCCCCACCCCAGTACGTGTCGTACCACCGTGAACCTACACCACAGTACGTTCGAGCCCCACCCCCACCCCAGTACGTGTCATACCCCCGTGTACCTACACCCCAGTACGTTCCAGTCGTACCCCCACCCCAGTACGTGTCGTACCACCGTGTACCTACACCCCAGTACGTTCCAGTCGTACCCCCACCCCAGTACGTGTCGTACCACCGTGAACCTACACCCCAGTACGTTCCAGTCGTACCCCCAACCCAGTACGTGTCGTACCACCGTCAATGTACACCCCCCCACCCCAGTACGTGTCATACCCCCGTGTACCTACACCCCAGTACGTTCCAGTCGTACCCCCACCCCAGTACGTGTCATACCCACCGTGTACCTACACCCCAGTACGTTCGAGCCCCACCCCCACCCCAGTACGTGTCGTACCACCGTGAACCTACACCCCAGTACGTTCCAGTCGTACCCCCACCCCAGTACGTGTCGTACCACCGTGAACCTACACCCCAGTACGTTCGAGCCCCACCCCCACCCCAGTACGTGTCATACCCCCGTGTACCTACACCCCAGTACGTTCCAGTCGTACCCCCACCCCAGTACGTGTCGTACCACCGTCAATGTACCCCCCCACCCCTGTACGTGTCGTACCACCGTCTATGTACACCCCAGTAGTTCCTGGCGCACCCCCAACACAACCTCCTAAGTACGGAGCGCACCCCATGCCCCAACATCACAACCGCATGTACGAGTCGTACAAAGCCACACACAAGGACATCACCGTACAACCAAATGGCCCATGTACACACCGTACACACGCTCAAAACGCACGTACACAACCAGGACAAAACAAAACAACACAAGAATACACCATTCGAAAGGCATAAAGCCACTAAACATGGCCAACAACCACTAAAATAACACAATCACTGACCTGCAACTGCCAAAAACAAACAGAGGCCCAATACACCACCACTCCTTATAACACACCCACCCAAACTTCAAACACTGCCACACCCACCCATGGACCAATAAAAAGGGCCCACACACACAAACCATGAGCCTTTGCAACAGACTCACTGCTGCCAGACACCACAGAACCAGACTACAAGCTACACCACACCTTACACTTGCACACCTTCACACGACCACCCTCACAAACACCCTCTCATCACATTCACACACACACACAACCATCCACACCCCCCACCAACATCCACACACACCCCACACCCACACCATCCCCACCCACACCCCTCACCATGCCCACTACCAAGAATCCAAAGTTCAGTCACCGAGAGTTGGAGGTCCTTGTTGATCAAATCCTCAGAGTCGAGCCACAGATCTTTGGAACATTGGTCAGAAGCACCAGCCTGACAGCCAAAACAGCCATGTGGCAGACCATCGTCGATGCTGTGAATGCTGTTGCGGACACCAGGAGGACCAAGCAGGAATGCCAGAACAGGTGGTACGATCTGCGGAGGAGGGTCAGAGCCAAGAGGCAGGAGGAACACGAACAGGCCAACGCCACCGGAGGAGGGCCCTCCCGCAGAGCCGTACAGTACCATCCCTGGGAGGAGAGGGTGATGGCCATACTGCCGGTGGAGGCAGTCGAAGGATTAGAAGGACTCCGAGACCCGGGTGAGTACACAAACAACGCACCTCACATGGGGGGAACTGCAACCACAACCAAAATTACTAACAGGCACGCAACCACCACAAGCCATCGCATGACTCAACCACACTCCATGAGCAGGCACATGCCACTGCTGCCACCATGCCCCATGCACCCAGCTGGACAATGTCAAGTCACAGGCCACAGAAGACAACAACACATGACACAGTAACCCGGATGGCGGGAGGCTGGGCACCAAAAATCACATAGTGCGACTCCAAAGCAGACAACAATGCCCTCTGCCCATATGGCCTAGGTCACAGCCAGACAAACAGTGTGTCCCAACACAGGAATGACTTGCCAGCAAATGCTGGACGCCTTGCATCAACACATGGGGTTGAAGGCACTGGTTTGCACATGACGGCAGCTAATGAACAGCCAACATTGTGAAAGAGTGGCAGCACACACCACCACAGCAGCAGCGCACAGACACACATCACACCAAATGGGTGCCTGGAGATCAGAAACAAACTCACATCAACAAGCCAAGGGCCACTCAAAGATCTGCTAACAGTGTGTGCCCAGGAAGCTGGGCCGAGGTGACAGAGGGTGACATACGGAGGGAGGGAGAGGGGGACACAGAGGGAGGGAGAGGGGGACAGATATGGAGGGAGAGGGGGACAGAGATGGAGGGAGACGGACAGAGGGAGGAGGCTGACACACGGAGGGAGGGAGAGGGGGACACAGAGGGAGGGAGAGGGGGACTGAGAGGGAGGGAGAGGGGGACAGAGATGGAGGGAGACGGACAGAGGGAGGAGGCTGACACACGGAGGGAGGGAGAGGGGGACACAGAGGGAGGGAGAGGGGGACTGAGAGGGAGGGAGAGGGGGACAGAGATGGAGGGAGACGGACAGAGGGAGGAGGCTGACACACGGAGGGAGGGAGAGGGGGACACAGAGGGAGGGAGAGGGGGACTGAGAGGGAGGGAGAGGGGGACAGAGATGGAGGGAGACACAGGGAGAGCAAATCAGCCGTGTGGCGTGTGCGAATGGCTGCTCGTCAGCAGGTAGACTGAGTGCATGTAGACAAGGGTGGCCAGTGCCAGAACCCCCCCTCTTCACCATGGCAAAACGCAGGGCCATGTCACAACCTGTACACGAGCACAAGGACAGCTACCTGCATCATATAAGTGTGTGGATCCACTCCATGTGCACATGTACAGTGCTACAAGGAAGGCGCAAATGCATGGCTCGCCACACCTGCACACTCCACTGCTGACTGCAGTCACACTTGACGCAGCAAGTAAGACTGTGCCACACATAGTTAAAGGGGCCAAAGTGGTGGCCAAGGGACACACCCATGCACAAGTGCACTGTGAGTGGAATGCAAGACAGATCCTAATTCCAAGAGGAAATGTGTCAACTTTGAAAATGATGAAACATGGATGTTGCATGGACCAAAATTAACATTGTCTCTCTCACACACAGGTCAACGTCGTGGTGCACCCCCCAACACTGGGGGGGAACACTCACAGGCCCTGGATCTGCAGGAGCCCGATCCCACCGGCAGCGACCACTCTCACCACTCTGCGGACGACCCCGACCGACCTGGCCCCTCTGGTGTCCAACCACCTGCAGCACCTGCGTCAGGTACAACTGTGCCAACCACCACCCCCACTCCTGCCACATCCCAGGAGACACCCAGGATCCCTGCCCCAACACCACAATGCAGCCAGCCTCGCCAGGAGGGACACGGTGTCCCGGGCACCCAGGAGGAGGCAGGCGACAACGCCAATGCCACCCCTCAGGGGTCCCGGAGACCCCATGTGCCCTCAAGGGCAGGCCATGCGCAAGTGGGCAGGGGTGGTGGGAGTGGAGGACGGCGGAGGCGCGAGCCTGACCAGTTGGCTGGGGATCCGGCATTGTCCCATGTCCGTAACATCCTGGACACATACCGGGAGGACACCACGGGCATGGCCCAGGTTGTGTCCGTCCTCGAGGGGATCAAGGCACAGCAGGCCCAGCAACATGCCTGTCTACTGGAACACCAACGGAGGATGGAGGACAGACAGGCTGAGCAAGTGACGGCATTCGAGGGGATTCACGCCACACTCCGTCGGATGGCCGACATCATGGCCGACCCTCCCTGTGCCAGAAGGCGGAGAACATCACCACCCACAGGGAGGGTCCAGGAGGAGGAGGAGGAAACATCCGACGGAGCATCCCAGACGTCGTCACGGGCTGCTGCTGAGGTTCCCCGCAGGAGGCCAGGTCGTCCACGGAAAGGACCGTGAGGGTCGGCGCTACATCACCATCTCCCAGGACACCTGGCCTGGCACCTGGCCCACTGGAGCAACAGCATCACAGCATCAAGAGACATTCTCTGCCACATGGCCCTGCTGGTCACTGGCTGACCAATGTTGACAAAGACTGTGGCATGGACTCTGTGGATTTCCAATGGCAAGGACACCAACTCCCCTACTGAACTTTGGATTCCCTAATCCCGGAAAGCCCCTCACTTTGTCCCCCCCCCCCCAATAATAAATCACACCATGAAGAGAAGATGCCTGCTGGTAGCATTATTACCTAACATGTGTCTTGTAAAGTCTAAACATGCCTGAGTCATCTTTTGTCTTCAACCATCCACACCCTGGGGCCTGAGTATGGCACAGGACACATGGGTCACAGTTTATTAGGCAAGACAGACATGGAGCACCATACACACCCGTGATGGGCACAACCAGCTGAGGGGGTGGCCGAACAACCGTGCTGACACACACATTGAGTACACCAACAGTCATGCGCACAGGTCAGGGATCCAGTCCAGTGTCCTGGGGGGCACCCAGGTATGTGTAGACAGGTGGCAGAACCATGTCCTGCAAGCTTGAGTCCGGTGGATGCAGAGAATGGGGGCCTGGCCAACGTTGGATGCATGGGGATGGCACATGTCACAATACCCACGCAGTCATGGACATCATGCCCAATACACAGTCTCAGGCCACACACACAGCGTGCATCTTGCCACTCGACACATTGACACATAGCCACAATCAGGGAATACCATGCCAGACAAGCAGGATGCACCGTGCCAACACACCAGCATTGACTGAGAAGAGGCACCTTGGAGGCATAGGGACACCTTTATTAGTCATGTATTCGGGTTTGCAGAGCCAACTCGAAGTACACATGAACACATCATGTGGAGTAACATGTGGGTCCAACACTGGGACCCCCCTTCTGCAGCACAAATGTGTGATAGCCATGGTACTGGCACACAAGCGTCGGCTAACAGCTAAATACCCACAGCTGCACACGGAGAGCCTGCCATACACCATAGATCCGCTGATGTGGAAGTCCCACGCCATGTCAAGCCAATGCTAACCGTATGTGTCCGAGGGCAGTGTCACACACATTGATGCCATCATCACAATCCACTATCCCATCACTGATAACTGACAACCAGGCAGACCATCTATTCAGGTGTACCCAGCTGCATGTCGTGTCCCATGGGGATGCGACATGTCTGCAGAGGACCCAAACCCAGACAGGGGCAGTGTGCACACATCGTGAACAACTGCCACACCCAATACACCCCAGATGCATCCCTTACCCCATGGAGACTTCCAAACGTGTCCGTGCCTGTAACGCTGAGTCAGCCCACGATGCCATGTCCATGAGGAATAGCAGTGCCACAACAATGCAACCAGCAGATGGCATGCGCAGGTACCTGGGGAAGAGAGACACACAAGAAGTCAGCCACAAAAAGCACAGCCACTTGCATGTGCATTTACTCGACACATGTATGGATGACAACATGCTAGGTCACAATTATGACTGGGGAAATACAACCATCACTGCCACCATCACTCCAGTGACACACCCACACACACAAGGGGGATGGGAGCACACTGCTACCTCCCAGCACAGTTCGCCCCTTTGCATCCTGGTACATGCAGTTCAATTTAAATGCTTACTTGAAATTTTGCAGAGTGTCTCACCAAAGTTGGTGCAGGTTAGTGCTGTTAATCTCTAGACACATGTGTTTCTGGATTTCATCCTTCTTCAGTAGAGATCAAACGAAATTCTTCTGGGGTTTGCTGAGACACCCACACCCACCTCTGACTCACGTGCCATACATGCAGGTGGAGACACACATCACAACACATGCCACACGGGGTCCAAGGCGTGCACACTCAGACACTGGTACTCACCACTAAGCAAAGAAGTCGCGTATGAGCCGAGTCCGGATGTCCTCTTGCGGCTCCACATCCTCCACATCACTAGCCCCATCGCCAAGCCCTTCGTCCTCCACGGGTGGATGGTCCTCGTCATGTTGATTCAGGATGAGTGGCACAGCTCTTTCAACTGCCATGTTGTGCAGCATGCAGCAGACCATGAAGATCTTGCAAACCTTCGCCGGGGCATATGGGAGTGCGCCGCCGGTCTTGTGGAGGCACCTAAAGCGGCTCTTCAGCAGGCCAAACGTCCTCTCTATCACTCGCCTTGTCCGGCCATGGGCGGTGTTGTAGCGGAGCTGGGCCGGCGTGATGGGGTTGCGGAGAGGTGTCAGCAGCCAAGGCATGTAGGGATAGCCAGCGTCCCCTACATGGAAAGCACATGGATATCGTTAGAACTGGCGAAGCGGTCGTGCCGGTCGGCTATACAGAATACAGGACAGACAGACTGTACCCACCAACAACACATGCCCGTTCGTTGCGCAGCTGCATCATCATATCAGGCATCCCGCTATGCCTCATGATGTAGGCATCGTGTGCTGATCCTGGGAAACGAGCACAGACATGTGAAATCACCATGTTGGACAGACACACCACAAGGGCATTGATGGAGTGGTAGTGCTTCCGATTGCGGTACGCCACCTCCCGTGCGTGTGGTGGTACCAAAGCTACATGTGTCCCATCTATGGACCCAATTACATGGGGCATCCCTCCCAGGGCATAGAATCCACGCTTGACCTCTGTCATCTGTTCAGGGGTTGGGAACTTGATGAAGTCATCCAGGTGAATCAACATGGCCTCTAAGAAATCATGCAGCACACCGCTGAACATGCTCTGGGACATGCCACCAACATGAGCTATGGTATATTGAAAGGTACCCGTGGCAAGGAAATGTAGGGCAGCCATTACCTTCAGCTGGGGTGTCAGTGCCGTGGGATACCTGTGCAGCGGTTGCAGGTGTGGTGCCAGTCTCGCCGTCAACTCCAGAATCAACGGTTGGGTGAAGCGGTAGAGCCGGATGCTGTCATTCTCCTGCATGGCAGCCAAGTCTGGAATTATCCGGGCAAGAGGCGGTGCTCTGCAGTAATGAGGAAGTGACAAGGAAGAGTGAGTGCACTACGACAACAATTCATATGTACTGAGCACATGTTAATCTGTCAATACACATATGCTACATAGGGAGTCAGGTATGTGCTACATGCCCAGGACACGTATGGATGCAAGGTGACACTCCTTCCAAGACCCAGCTACACACGGAGATTGAGAACCTCCCCATGCCACGCCATGGGAATAGCTGTGTCCCAGTGCAAGTGAACAGCCCGACGCAAGACAGGAGTGACATACACCCACACATCAGCAGAAGTGGGATGCCGATTGCAGAGACTGGTAGCGGAACACCGGAGCCACAGGTCACATGACATTACACTAGGCCTGCCCACACACCTTGCCATGAAGGTGCACATGTCATGACTCACCACACATTCCTTGTGAGGATGCTGACATGGCCTTGTCACGCTACTCCGTGTCCCATGCATACATGTGCACCTCACATCCGATGACACATGTGGCATGGTGTGCGGAACAGTGTGCAATGACAATCTACACACAGACACATGTTGGTTGCTGCAACGGCTGCAGCTTTTGAGGGTGCTACAACATCAACCAGATGTAAATCCCGGACACATAAATGACATAGTCACATTGTGCACTGTGGGTAGTGACAAGTCATGTGTCATGACCCCTGTACCGTGCATCAGGGGACACTTCCGTGTGTTGGTGTCCGTGCCATGCCAGTGCCGCTCACCCCAAGTGCGCAGTACGACATGCACACATGTCAAAGGAGTCAAGGCCATGCCTGACACACATCGCAACATCACACAGTACATCTGTAGACATCTCATCATACATCTGGTGCCTTCTCCACTCAGGAGTCATGTTCCACATCACAGCCTGTCACACCTGTGCCCCACACATGTAGTGTTGCACAGACGATGCCTTGATGTCCATCCATGGACAAGTATGTCCATCCATGGACAAGTATGTCCGCCCTATTCCTACCTGTGTGTCGCCTATCACCACTGTGATGTGTGAAAACCGCCGTACTGCTGCTAAGAGGACCTGTGTATGTTCCCAAATCACTGTGGGAGTGCTGCCGTATGTGTACCCATCGTGATGGCGAGCGTACAGGCATTTGTACGGTCCGTACCACTACGGGTACGCATACGCGTGCAGACCCATAGTGATAGTGAGCGTAGATGCGTGTGTACGGCCCTATCACTATGGGTCTGCACGCGTATGCGTACCCGTAGTGGTACGGACCGTACAAATGCCTGTACGCTCACTATCACTATGGGTCTGCACGCGTATGCGTACCAGTAGTGGTACGGACCGTACAAATGCCTGTACGCTCACTATCACTATGGGTCTGCACGCGTATGCGTACTCGTAGTGGTACGGACCGTACAAATGCCTGTACGCTCACTATCACTACGAGTACGCATACGCGTGCAGACCCATAGTGATAGTGAGCGAAGATGCGTGTGTACGGCCCGTACCACTACGAGTACGCATACGCGTGCAGACCCATAGTGATAGTGAGCGAAGATGCGTGTGTACGGCCCGTACCACTACGAGTACGCATACGCGTGCAGACCCATAGTGATAGTGAGCGTACATGCGAGTGTACGGCCCGTACCACTACGGGTACGCATACGCGTGCAGACCCATAGTGATTGTGAACGTAGGCATGCATGTACGGGCCATTGCCATGCATTTGGGGTGCCCTAGGGCCCCGAAACGCACCGTACCTGTGTGTGATGCTCCAAATTACATAGGGGACAAGTATTAAGGCCTACATGCATGCTGGTTGTCATGGAGACCAAGTTCAAATTTCGAAATTGTTCTGGAAGGTGCACAGCAGAAGTCAGTTGGAATTCTTCTACTTTGTTGCAATGTGTTTGTGGGGCTGACATCATGCAGGAGAATGAAACCGATAGGGAACCCACAGACTGCTAGGTTTGAAGGGATTGGTGGAAACATAGGATGCAAATGTGAGTGACCAATCACTCTGTACTCCTGTGCATGAGACTGGGCAGAAGGGCACATATAAGGCAGCCAGGTCCCATGAGGGAGTACTTGCCTGCACATCTTTGCATTCGTAGACCCAGCTGCTGCAACTGATTCCCTGGAACCATGTCAAGGGCTGTGGAGAGGACACAGCCATTCACCCTGGAGGAGAACATGGCTCTGCTGGATGTGATCCTCCCACAGTACTCCATGCTGTATGGCCGACCAGGGTATCAGGTGAGTGCATAGGCCACTGCCACAGACTCTCCCTATGTTGTGACTGTGACTTCAGGCATTGTGTCCTGGTGTGACACACATGCCATGTACTGTCGGGGGGGTACCAGGGGGGGGGGGTGCCTGATGTCTCCCAGCAGTGCCCTGAGACAGGAGGGGTGGGGGCCTATCACTAACAGCAGTGCCCTGAGACAGGAGGGGTGGGTGCGGAGTCCTCCCAGCAGTGCCCAGAGACAGGAGGGGTGTGTGCAGAGTCCTCCCAGCAGTGCCCAGAGACAGGAGGGGTGTGTGCAGAGTCCTCCCAGCAGTGCCCAGAGACAGGAGGGGTGTGTGCAGAGTCCTCCCAGCAGTGCCCTGAGACAGGAGGGGTGGGGGCCTATCACTAACAGCAGTGCCCTGAGACAGGAGGGGTGGGTGCGGAGTCCTCCCAGCAGTGCCCAGAGACAGGAGGGGTGGGTGTGGAGTCCTCCCAGCAGTGCCCTGAGACAGGAGGGGTGGGGGCCTATCACTAACAGCAGTGCCCTGAGACAGGAGGGGTGGGTGTGGAGTCCTTCCAGCAGTGCCCTGAGACAGGAGGGGTGGGTGTGATGCACAGTGTGAGCCTTGATCATTGATTGTGACATTGCCATCATTCCACCTGTGTACCCACTATGGCACGTACTGCTTTTTCCCTCACCAGGGCATGATGTCCCTATGACAAAGGTGCAATGCGTTGACTGCATGACATGGCTTGTTGTATCCAGCTAATTTGTACTCATATGTCTCTCTGTGACATGTGGCTGGTGTATTGATGTGGTGTCACTTGTTCTTCCTCACAGGTAGGCGCCACTGCCAAGGAGCAGATCTGGCTGACCGCCGTCAGTGCCGTGAGGGGTGTGGATGGTCGGAGGCGGAGCCTGTCCCAGGTGAGGAAACGCTGGCAGGATATCCGGTGCTGGACGCGGAGGATTGCACGGCTCCTGCTGGGGGACTCACCTGAGAGCCACAAGAACCGCGGCCGCCGCCGTCTGAACCACCTCCACAGGCGTGTGCTGCCGGTGGTCTTTCCAGACCTGGAGAGGCGCCTACAGGCGAAGCAGCAGCCGGAAGGGGGTAGGTACATGTGTGTTTGTTGTGTGTCACCGGCATTTGTAAGGGCACAGTAGCATGAATTCACTGGCAGGGTTTAAAGGTGCTGTGCAGATCCTGTTTGCCCCAGTATAGCGCTGCGCCCCTGCCACCCTTCCCCTCCTTGCAATGTGTTCCCTGGTCTGTGTGTAGTCACTCCTTCACAAGGTAATGTAGGCTGGCGCTTTGTCCACGAGAACAATGACTGTAGCATCATGTCTGGGGGTGGTGTGTAACAGGTTGTGGGACCTTGGCTGTGCACTGTCAAGTTCACTGCATGTGGGTTCCATGTCAGTTGGCACTGATGCTGACTCCAGACATGGGAGTTGGTCTCTCATGTGTCATGCCTTACAGCGCGCATGTCCTATGTAGTGGCCTGTGACATGATGTGCATGAGTGTGCGATACGCATAGTGCAGGGATGGTGACGTGTGTTGCAGTCATTACCATTCAGTAGCATGTAGTTGCGTGCCCACTACTGTCCCCTGGGGCACCTTTTCCTCAGTGTTGTATGTGTCATCATAAACGTGGACACTCTCAGTGTCTACAGCGTAGGTTGTGCTCTGTGCCATTGTCCCCTGTCACCATGTATATAGACGTGCTATTATGTACAGGTGTCCACTGTGCAGCCTGACCTGATTGTCCTTCTTCATACTCACAGTTGCCAGTGCCTGTGTGTCTTGTTATACTCATCTGAGGATGGGCACTGCTACCTCATTATTTGTACAGGCGCACCTTGGCTGTTTGGCGTCCAATCTTGCTTTTTGCCGGCCCCTGTGTTTATCACCCAGACTATGAGATGTTGGTGCCACCTGTGTCTCAACAATTTGCCTCGTGTAGGGGTTTGTTGGGGCGGGCAATGCCTATGTGTCAAATCCGGATTTCTACTTGCTGGGTCTGGCCAGTGTGTGATGTTTCTGGACACACACGCAAGGTGCAGTGACCGAGTCATGTTGGGCATGTTTTCAGCATTACCTATGCAGCATGTGTCTCAAGTTCATGGATATGGTCCCTGGTCATCGGTATTTTCGCAACGCTGTGTGGTGCAGATGCAGTGCTGGATTGTCCCCAGGGCCTGGGTGCTATGTCAGACTCCGTTTCCTGTCTTTAGCTATTGTCTCATGCTCTCCATGGTATTTCAGTGGCATGGTGGCTCAACCAACTGTGTGTTTCATGCCCTACATCGGTACCTTGTTTTGAAGATGTTAGGGATCTTCCTTTTCAGGCTATGCAATGTTACCTATGTCGATTGGACTCATGTGACTGATGTGTACAGCTGTCTGATTAATTTCTGTCTCTCCACCCTGCCCACAGCATCGTCGGGGGACACAGAGGGAGACATGGACACAGGCAAGGCGGAGGGACCGAGCACCAGTGCCAGCCGTGACATCGGGGCTGATACATCGAGTGGGACAGAGGTGGAGGATAGTGCTGCCGAGGACCTGTCGACTGGCACGTCAGAATACGAAGCTGACAGGTCCGAGGAGGAGTTCTCCGAGTGGGCGGTGGCTGCACCAGCAGCTGACAGCGGAACAACACCTTGCACCGCCCCCTCAGTTCCCATCAGCCGCCTCCCACTTGCTCGTGTCCCTTCCCAGCGTGCCCAGTCACCGCATGTCTCCTTCCGGCTAGGCACCGCACCCCCTGCCCCTGTCTCCACTGCTGCCGCCAATGCTGAGTCTGTGGACATCCAGCGGCAACTGCAGGTTGGTCAGGCTGCGATCCTTAATGTCCTCCATGCCCACGGGAAAACCCTCACCAACATCGAGGCATTCTTGGAGGGCATTCATTCTTCGCAGGCTGACCAACGCAACTTGCTGAGGTCCATAGACTCCACACTGACTGCAGCAGTGGGTCTCCTGCAGCGCGACCTCCCCCCACCTACCCCTGCCCCATCCACACTTCCCACTTCCATGCCTGTCCCACGTACACCCAGACGTCGGCATGCACCCACCACAACAGACACAGGCACCACACCAGCAGGGAAGGTCCACAGCACTCCTCATGACACGCACACACAGGGTGAGGTAGGCACACCCACTGGGTCGGGGGGCAAACGTGTGACACGCAGCCAGAGTGGGAGTCCGCATTCCACACAATCCACTCCCTCCAAATCCCCTCCCCTCAGCTCTCCTGGCCACATCTCCCCCAAGGACTCCTTCATGGCCGCTCTGTCCCTGAGCCCCACAGTTCCACCACCACGCAAGCGGTCAAGGAAGTCCTCGGTCAGGGTGGTTGAGTCTCCCCCCCTGTCTCCACCCTCCCCCGGTGGCGCTGCAACCCATCCCTCTGACCCCCCCCCTCCTTGGGGCCTGAGGTCACTTCGGGTGCAGGGGAGTCCCTGGAGGACCTTGCTAAGGTGTGTAGTGCCATCCTGGCCTCCGCCTTTGGCCATGACACACCCCCTGTGGTTGAGTCCTCCATCCCTGCACCCACAACGCCGCCCCTTTGCCCTGATGTCCCTGCGGTGCCTGTTGCTTCCCCCCCCCCTGATGCCCTCACCAGTATGGAAGACGATGCCATTTGACTGTGCAGGCAAGGTAGGGGACACACATCCCACTGTGTCCCCCATCCAGCTGGGAATCATTGACTGCCCTATGGGCTTTGTTAAAATTGAACTGCCTGCGATCCACGGACATTGTGCTCATGCTGAATAAAGCTTAATTTTGTTTTCATTATCACACTCCTGCTATGGTGGTATTGGTGTTGGTGGGGCTGCTACATGGTTTTGGGTGTTGTTTAAGGCTTTGGGTGTGTGGGATTTGTAGTAGTGTTCTGCTCATTGGGGGGACCCTGGGATCTGTGTGCCATCACAAGGTGTTGGCTAACTTCCTTAGGTCATGTCAGCAGTTACTGCATGGTGCAATTGTCCCAGGGTGTATTCCTTCCTCTGTGTACCCAGATTTCTTCCCTGCAGGGTGTTCCCAATGTTTAGCGCAGAGCAGTGTCTACATGAGCTGTGTGTGTGACGGAGCCCTTCTACTTTGGCCATGCATGCATGGCCATGTCTCCACCTGCAACAATCGTGGCATCCTTGGTGATCACTGTACTTGTGTGTGGAGTCTGTTGACATGAGTTCATGGGGACATGTTCCCTTGTAGGCAGTATGGATGTGGGTAATTCCGGCCTCACACACATGTGTTACACCCCTCCTGTCTCTGGGCACTGCTGGGGAGGACTCTGCACCCACCCCTCCTGTCTCAGGGCACTGCTGTGAGTGATAGGGCCCCACCCCTCCTGTCTCAGGGCACTGCTGGGAGGACTCTGCACACACCCCTCCTGTCTCAGGGCATTGCTGGGAGGACTCTGCACACACCCCTCCTGTCTCAGGGCACTGCTGGGAGGACTCCACACCCACCCCTCCTGTCTCAGGGCACTGCTGGGAGGACTCTGCACACACACCTCCTATTTCTGGATATGTACGCTTGGAACATACACGGTGTGGGTGCGCTCCATGCATTCGAGGTGAGGGTACGGGTCTAGTTACACTGGTGTGGTGGGGGTACGGTGCGTGAGTCCGCGGGTGGGGGTACGGGTCGTACTTACACTGTTGGGGTGGGGGGTACGCTCCTTGCATACGCGGGTGAGGGTACGGGTCGTACTTACACTGTTGGGGTGGGGGTACGGTCCGTGAGTCCGCGGGTGGGGGTACGGGTCGTACTTACACTGTTGGGGTGGGGGTACGCTCCTTGCATACGCGGGTGAGGGTACGGGTCTAGTTACACTGTTGGGGTGGGGGTACGGTGCGTGAGTCCGCGGGTGGGGGTACGGGTCGTACTTACACTGTTGGGGTGGGGGGTACGCTCCTTGCATACGCGGGTGAGGGTACGGGTCGTACTTACACTGTTGGGGTGGGGGTACGGTCCGTGAGTCCGCGGGTGGGGGTACGGGTCGTACTTACACTGTTGGGGTGGGGGGTACGCTCCTTGCATACGCGGGTGAGGGTACGGGTCGTACTTACACTGTTGGGGTGGGGGTACGGTCCGTGAGTCCGCGGGTGGGGGTACGGGTCGTACTTACACTGTTGGGGTGGGGGGTACGCTCCTTGCATACGCGGGTGAGGGTACGGGTCGTACTTACACTGTTGGGGTGGGGGTACGCTCCTTGCATACGCGGGTGAGGGTACGGGTCGTACTTACACTGTTCGGGTGGGGGTACGCTCCTTGCATACGCGGGTGAGGGTACGGGTCGTACTTACACTGTTGGGGTGGGGGTACGGTCCGTGAGTCCGCGGGTGGGGGTACGGGTCGTACTTACACTGTTGGGGTGGGGGGTACGCTCCTTGCATACGCGGGTGAGGGTACGGGTCGTACTTACACTGTTGGGGTGTGTTGGACTTGGCCCTTCTGGCAGGTTCACCCCTGAACTTTTTGCTTTTTATTGGTGACTTGGTGTGGTGATTTGTTTGGTTCCTGCGCACTTTCCCTGTGTCCCAGGGTAAAGTGCGTGCACACTCTGAGTGCATGTGGTGAGATAGGCCTGCCCTCCCATAGGAATGCATGGGGAATGTATGTGTCCCTAGTAGTTCCTGATGCGTGGGGTGTGCAGGCCCGAGTTTGGTATGTGCGGACTCGTGGGAGTGAATGCTGCGCGATGATGTGTGCGGCGTGCATGTACCTAGTGTGGAAGTGCCACTTCTAGAAGTGGGCACTTCTGTGTGCAGTGTGTCTGTCGCGTGATTGGCTGGTCATGTCATGTGACGGGCTAGGGATTCCCCAGAGTCAGGATGAGTCACCCAGTGGTGAATGGGGAGATCAGCAGCTAGATGGGTGGGAGGAGTACACCTGGGTCCTGAATAGGACAGGGTTTCCCACACACAATGCTGGCCCCGCCCCCTGCGGTGCGACTGACGACCCTAGCCCTGCCAATGAATAGAGTGAGGGGCTGAGCACATCAAGGGTGCTCCCCAACCAGCTGCGACTGGTTTTCCCCCTCACCCTGAACCCAGAACAAAGGGTTTTTCTGTATAAAAATGGGGCTGTGTCCCCACAGAAACTGTTCCCTTGCAGGATCCACTTGAGGGGGGGCCTGCTGCTGCTGGGCGCCAGGAGAGACCGCCACTGGGGACTGCCTCCCTGCTGGAGGGCCCTGTGAGCTGGCTCTGGGCCCAGCCTTTGCCCCCTGCTCTCTGAAGGACCTTTTTGGTGGCTGGACATTGCTTATAGCGCCTGGGAGCGCTTCCTGGACTTTAGAGCGCTGTGCACGCTGTTTCCCTGTGCTTGCTATCTTTATAGCGCTGGGAGCGCTTTTCTGAGCCTTGCAGCGCTGCGAGCGCTGGCTCACCTTATAGCGCTGTGAAGCGCTTTGATTCAGCTTGCGGGTGCCCACCCCGCTTATTTGCGTCTATTTCGAGGGAGCCTACCCCTCGTTATCGCTGGGAAGATCACCGCCGCGGTCCCGGCAAAACAGGAAGTCAGGCGGCCGAGGGCGGGCCTCCGGGACACCAGGACTGGAAGTAGGAGGGCGGGAGCCTACCCCGCCTCCCACCGAGGACTCGCGTCGAATTGAGTGCCCCGGAGCAGGCAGGAGCCTACCCTGCGCCCCGGGGTACTGAGGAGGGAAGCTGCCTTCCAGCGGACCGGCCAGGAGCGGAGCGGAGTCCCCAGGAGAACAGCCCGGTGAGTAGGGAAGGGCTGGGGGGACTCCGTACATGCGCTGTGGGTGCCGGTCCCAGACCGGCTAATCGAGAAAGCAACCCCCGCCCCCGGTGCGGGCCCGTTGCTACTGAGAGCCTCGCGCTGCTCTCCAACGGGGGGGGACATTGCAAAGTTCTGGGCGCACGGCGCTCCAACAGCGGGGCCCGTGACCACGAGCCCTGTGAGGCTCCAAACGGGGCGCTTTGGTTTCCGAGCCTCGTGGCTCCAACGAAGGGGGCACATTGGTTCCAGAGCCTGCGAGGCTCACGAGTCCCCGAAGCGGGACTCCAACGTGCGTGGCATTGCTTCTCGAGCCCAGTGAGGCTCCAACGTGGGGAAACCTGCAGGTTTAGAGCGCGAGCCGCTCCAACGAAGGAGCACGATATTTGTTTGGAGCCTGCGAGGCTCTAGAGGGCATATCTTTAATGGTCAGAGCCCAGAGAGGGCTCCAGAGGCACGCAGAGTGCCTGAAGTTCGTTTTCCAGCTGCCCGGCACTTAGTGGGCAGCTGCCACGTTTAGGTGGGGGACCATTCTTGTTTTAGTCTGCGCAGCTGGCGCAGCCTGACTTTGTTGAACGCAGGGCGTCCTAGCCCCTTCCAGGCCAGTTGGCCCAGGGACTGCCACAGGTGGTGGCATAGGAGTTTTGCGCAATTGTGTTTTCCTTTCTGCACCTCTGAATGTGTTTATGCGTCATGTGCTGTGCTTTACACCTCTGAATGTTAGGCATCATGTGTTTAGGTGCTTAGACCCCTACAGGTATGCTTACCTGATGCTAGTGTGATGACGCTGAGGTCATTATTGCGCCAGTAGTTACTGGTTGGGTGCTACATGTTCTATTTTAGTACTACAGTGATTGTAAGTGCTATGGTCTAAAGTTTTATTCCTATGTCCTAAGTGTTATATCTAAAAGTGCTAATTCCTGACAGTGGTCCAGGTGGCCCTGTCCCCTGTATATATAATCCCTTGTAAATTCTGCCCGTGCCTGTTGGCACATTGTAGAGTGTGTGTTTTTATCTAATGTGTTGTGTATAATACAAAGGTTATTTTTATAGAATACCTTGTGTGGAGTTTCCTTTGTGGTGGGCCTTGGGTGTTGTTGCTGGGTGCGCGCGCAAACGCTTTACACATCGCCTCAGAGATAAGCCTGACTGCTCGTGCCAAGCTACCAAGGGGGTGAGCAGGGGTTATCTTTGGCGTGTAACTTCCTTGCCCTGACTAGAGTGGTGGTTTCTGCCTGACTTTGGCGCAAGCCTTAGCCAACCAGAAATCCCATTTCTAACATTGGTGGCAGGAAATCCCAGTCCCAGTTCCCCCAGTCTGGTACCTGTTTCCCAGGAGGAGGAGTTAAGGTTGAAATTCAGGGGCAGTAGGAAACTGTCTCACCAGTCTTGGGAGGAGTTTGTGGATAAATGTGAGGATGCACTGGCTGATTGGATAAGAATTCCCGCAGAAACTGATTTTGATAAACTGTTTGATCTGGTTCTCAAAGAACACCTGCTCAGTTGTTGTGTGCCGGGGCTGCGCCAACACCTGTTGGGGTGTGGATTGTCTGAGCCATTTGACCTTGCGGATGAGGCAGAGCGCTGGGAAAGGGCTAGAGGTTCTCTAGAGTCATTAGGGAGTGACTCCAAAAGTAGTGGGTCAGGTATCTTCCAGCCCAGCGTGGTGGAAGAAGCTCAGTGTAGCCCAGCTAGGTCCCAGGATAGCGAGGAGGGTGTAGGGGCTCACTGCCTGGCTCAGTGGAGCAGGAGTGAGAGGGTGACCGAGGGTCCCCGGACGTACGAAACCCTGCCTCAGGACTTGGATGGTTCCATGAGGGAACACCAAGTTGGGGACCTAGGCTGTCCTGTTAGCCCATTTGAGGAAGATCTCCTGGTGAGTAGAGGACCTGGAGCACCTGTAACCAGGGCTCCTGTGGTTCTAGAGTCTGGCAGTACCGCTCCGGTAGGGAGGGTACAGGAGTCCAGCGTGAGTGATTGGGGGATGAGTTCCCCAGTGGAAGAGCCGGTGGGTCAGGGACTTCCCAGTTGGGCTAGGATCCCGCGTAGTGACCAGGGTGACACCACTTCTGTTCTGGGGGATCTCCGCGCACTGTCAGGTGGACAGGGGACGGGAGATCAGCGCCAGACAGACAGTCGCTCGACATACGTGTCATTTGATAGCCTCAGGGGAATGGAGTGGAAATCCCCAGAAGTCCTGGAGTGCCAGGCAATTATTCCACCAAAGGTTCTAGGCAGGAGGTTGGAAGGCCAGGTTCGGGATCAGCCTGACCTGAAGGGTGGGACGTCTGTAATCAGCGTCCCGACCGGTTCTTCTTCCAGAGGTACCGCCCCAGTTGGTAGGGAGCAGGGTTCTGGAAGGGGGTGCAGAGGGTGGGAGAGCCCACCTCTGCCCCCGGTACAACCTGAGGGGTTAAACCCTGGGTTGGAATGGCGTTCTAGGTGTACCCCTCGCCAGAGGAGGAGGAACCCTAGGAGAAGAGGTAGGGGGAGGAGAGGCTTCCCTGAGACTCCTGGTCCGCCTAAGGGTGCAGACCCTAGGCTGGAGAACCAGTGGCAGTCTAGTCCTGTCTTGCAGACAGGAAGAGTGGAGAATGGCCGCTATGTGCCAGGGGTTACTACCCCCCACTCTGTGATTAGGCAAAGGCCGGTGGCACCTGGGTGGCCTAGGGCCTGGTCTTGGCCGCGGACAGCTTGGGAGTACCAGTGGGGTAGCCCAGTTGGTCCGGACAGTGGTGTTAGAAAGAATTCCATGGGTTCACCGTGGCGTAGAACCGGAGGGTGTCCCTGCAGTTGCGGGCCCGCGTCCGTGTTCTATCGCCCCAAGCAGGGAAGTCCATCACGGTGGTGATTGGTCTGCCCTGCGTTTTGGCTGGAAGGGGGTTGTGTTGGACTTGGCCCTTCTGGCAGGTTCACCCCTGAACTTTTTGCTTTTTATTGGTGACTTGGTGTGGTGATTTGTTTGGTTCCTGCGCACTTTCCCTGTGTCCCAGGGTAAAGTGCGTGCACACTCTGAGTGCATGTGGTGAGATAGGCCTGCCCTCCCATAGGAATGCATGGGGAATGTATGTGTCCCTAGTAGTTCCTGATGCGTGGGGTGTGCAGGCCCGAGTTTGGTATGTGCGGACTCGTGGGAGTGAATGCTGCGCGATGATGTGTGCGGCGTGCATGTACCTAGTGTGGAAGTGCCACTTCTAGAAGTGGGCACTTCTGTGTGCTGTGTGTCTGTCGCGTGATTGGCTGGTCATGTCATGTGACGGGCTAGGGATTCCCCAGAGTCAGGATGAGTCACCCAGTGGTGAATGGGGAGATCAGCAGCTAGATGGGTGGGAGGAGTACACCTGGGTCCTGAATAGGACAGGGTTTCCCACACACAATGCTGGCCCCGCCCCCTGCGGTGCGACGGACGACCCTAGCCCTGCCAATGAATAGAGTGAGGGGCTGAGCACATCAAGGGTGCTCCCCAACCAGCTGCGACTGGTTTTCCCCCTCACCCTGAACCCAGAACAAAGGGTTTTTCTGTATAAAAATGGGGCTGTGTCCCCACAGAAACTGTTCTCTTGCAGGATCCACTTGAGGGGGGGCCTGCTGCTGCTGGGCGCCAGGAGAGACCGCCACTGGGGACTGCCTCCCTGCTGGAGGGCCCTGTGAGCTGGCTCTGGGCCCAGCCTTTGCCCCCTGCTCTCTGAAGGACCTTTTTGGTGGCTGGACATTGCTTATAGCGCCTGGGAGCGCTTCCTGGACTTTGGAGCGCTGTGCACGCTGTTTCCCTGGGCTTGCTATCTTTATAGCGCTGGGAGCGCTTTTCTGAGCCTTGCAGCGCTGCGAGCGCTGGCTCACCTTATAGCGCTGTGAAGCGCTTTGATTCAGCTTGCGGGTGCCCACCCCGCTTATTTGCGTCTATTTCGAGGGAGCCTACCCCTCGTTATCGCTGGGAAGATCACCGCCGCGGTCCCGGCAAAACAGGAAGTCAGGCGGCCGAGGGCGGGCCTCCGGGACACCAGGACTGGAAGTAGGAGGGCGGGAGCCTACCCCGCCTCCCACCGAGGACTCGCGTCGAATTGAGTGCCCCGGAGCAGGCAGGAGCCTACCCTGCGCCCCGGGGTACTGAGGAGGGAAGCTGCCTTCCAGCGGACCGGCCAGGAGCGGAGCGGAGTCCCCAGGAGAACAGCCCGGTGAGTAGGGAAGGGCTGGGGGGACTCCGTACATGCGCTGTGGGTGCCGGTCCCAGACCGGCTAATCGAGAAAGCAACCCCCGCCCCCGGTGCGGGCCCGTTGCTACTGAGAGCCTCGCGCTGCTCTCCAACGGGGGGGGACATTGCAAAGTTCTGGGCGCGCGGCGCTCCAACAGCGGGGCCCGTGACCACGAGCCCTGTGAGGCTCCAAACGGGGCGCTTTGGTTTCCGAGCCTCGTGGCTCCAACGAAGGGGGCACATTGGTTCCAGAGCCTGCGAGGCTCACGAGTCCCCGAAGCGGGACTCCAACGTGCGTGGCATTGCTTCTCGAGCCCAGTGAGGCTCCAACGTGGGGAAACCTGCAGGTTTAGAGCGCGAGCCGCTCCAACGAAGGAGCACGATATTTGTTTGGAGCCTGCGAGGCTCTAGAGGGCATATCTTTAATGGTCAGAGCCCAGAGAGGGCTCCAGAGGCACGCAGAGTGCCTGAAGTTCGTTTTCCAGCTGCCCAGCACTTAGTGGGCAGCTGCCACGTTTAGGTGGGGGACCATTCTTGTTTTAGTCTGCGCAGCTGGCGCAGCCTGACTTTGTTGAACGCAGGGCGTCCTAGCCCCTTCCAGGCCAGTTGGCCCAGGGACTGCCACAGGTGGTGGCATAGGAGTTTTGCGCAATTGTGTTTTCCTTTCTGCACCTCTGAATGTGTTTATGCGTCATGTGCTGTGCTTTACACCTCTGAATGTTAGGCATCATGTGTTTAGGTGCTTAGACCCCTACAGGTATGCTTACCTGATGCTAGTGTGATGACGCTGAGGTCATTATTGCGCCAGTAGTTACTGGTTGGGTGCTACATGTTCTATTTTAGTACTACAGTGATTGTAAGTGCTATGGTCTAAAGTTTTATTCCTATGTCCTAAGTGTTATATCTAAAAGTGCTAATTCCTGACAGTGGTCCAGGTGGCCCTGTCCCCTGTATATATAATCCCTTGTAAATTCTGCCCGTGCCTGTTGGCACATTGTAGAGTGTGTGTTTTTATCTAATGTGTTGTGTATAATACAAAGGTTATTTTTATAGAATACCTTGTGTGGAGTTTCCTTTGTGGTGGGCCTTGGGTGTTGTTGCTGGGTGCGCGCGCAAACGCTTTACACATCGCCTCAGAGATAAGCCTGACTGCTCGTGCCAAGCTACCAAGGGGGTGAGCAGGGGTTATCTTTGGCGTGTAACTTCCTTGCCCTGACTAGAGTGGTGGTTTCTGCCTGACTTTGGCGCAAGCCTTAGCCAACCAGAAATCCCATTTCTAACAGGGTGGGGGTACGCTCCATGCATACGGGGTGGGGGTAGGGTCCGTACATATCCGTCCCCACGCTATGTGATGCTTGTGCGGGCCGTACCCAGGCCTTTGCCACGTGGGTACGATCCGTCCCGCCATTGTTGTGGTGACGTGTGTGTGGGCGTGGTACGACTCGTACCCACGCTCTTCAGGCGTGGGTACGGGACGTACCTGTCTGGTTGTGTTGCCGGTTCGCGTGGTGACGGACTTCCGTTGTGGCGGTAGCTGGCTTATCAGGACACGCCCCCACCCCCTCGTGGTGACCAGGGCATGGGAGTCAGGTATGTCCAGGTCATGTGTGGTGTGTGACTTATGTGGTTGTTTTGTGGCCTGCCCTGGTCGTGCCACCCCCACCCCACCCCACTTTCCCCCCTCCCTTAGTTATTCTGACCTTCTGCGGCGTCTGCGTCGTAACCTGTAGAGGAGGTGTACTGCTATGAGGGCCGGGATGACTCGTAGGTTCGGGTCCATGTCTGTCCGTCGCGTACTGGTACTCCTTGATCGCGTCGTCCTGTCGCGTACGGGTCCTCCTTGGTCGCGTCGTCCTGTGTGTCCGTCACGTACTGGTCCTCCTTGTTCGCGTCGTCGTCTGTCGTCGCGTACTGGTGGTCCTTGTTCGCGTCGTCCTGATTTCCCGGCAGTTTTTGGCTGCCGCAAAATATTCACCGTGCGGGGTGACGTCGGTGCGAATCGTGATTCCTGGGTCGTGAATGGCTGGCTGCGAGCGTCCCGACGTCAGGTCGGCGCTTTCCCGGATCGCATTGGTAGGTGTTTTTTTGTTCGGTCGGGCTTTTTTACGAATCGTACGGTAATGGTGTACCCGTGCGAATCGTAATTCCTTGTTTGTAAAAATTGACGACCGGGTACGCGTCGGGAGGAGATTAGGCTCCGTCCGACGGTTCGTACCCGGTTTTTGCCGGATCGTGATCGGCACCTCAATGTCCAGAGTAACTAGACATTGAGGCGCCGATCACGATCCTGTAAAAAACGGGTACGAACCGTCGGACGGAGCATATTCTCCGTCCGACGCGTACCCGGTCGTCAAAATATACAAACATGGAATTACGATTCGCACGGGAACACCATTTCCGTACGAATCGTAAAAAACCCCGACCGAACAAAATAAACCTACCAATGCGATCCGGGAAAGCGCCGACCTGACGTCGGGTCGCTCGCAGCCTGCCATTCACGAACCAGGAATTACGATTCGCACCGACGTCATCCCGCACGGTGAATATTTTCCGGCTGCCAAAAACTGCCGGGAAATCAGGACGACGCGAACAAGGACTACCAGTACGCGACGGACAGACAGGACGACGCGAACAAGGAGGACCAGTACGCGACGGACAGACAGGATGACGCGAACAAGGAGTACCAGTACGCGACGGACAGACAGGACGACGCGAACAAGGAGGACCAGTACGCGACGGACAGACAGGACGACGCGAACAAGGAGGACCCGTACGCGACGGACAGACATGGACCCGAACATACGTGTCATCCCGGCCCTCATAGCAGTCGACCTCCTCTACAGGTTCGGACGCAGACGCCGCAGAAGGTCAGAACAACTAAGGGAGGGGGGAAAGTAGGGTGGGGGGGTGGCAGGACCAGGGCAGGCCACAAACACCCCACCAAAGTCACACCGCACACATGCCCTGGACATACCTGACTCCCAGGCCCTGGTCACTACGAGGGGGTGGGGGCCTGTCCAGCTAAGCCAGCGACCGCCACAACGGAAGTCCGTCACGACGCGAACCGGCAACACAACCAGACAGGTATGTCCCGTACCCACGCCTGAAGAGCGTGGGTACGAGTCGTACCACGCCCACACCCACGTCACCCCAACAATGGCGGGACGGCTCGTACCCACGTGGCAAAGGCCTGGGTACGGGCCGCACAAGCATCACATAGCGTGGGGACGGATATGTACGGACCGTACCCCCACCCCGTATGCATGGAGCGTACCCCCACCCCAACAGTGTAAGTACGACCCCTGCCCCCACCCGCGTACGTATGGAGCGTACCCCCACCCCAACAGTGTAAGTACGACCCGTACCCCCACCCGCGTACGTATGGAGCGTACCCCCACCCCAACAGTGTAAGTACGACCCGTACCCCCACCCGCGTACGTATGGAGCGTACCCCCACCCCAACAGTGTAAGTATGACCCCTACCCCCACCCGCGTACGTATGGAGCGTACCCCCACCCCAACAGTGTAAGTACGACCCCTACCCCCACCCGCGTACGTATGGAGCGTACCCCCACCCCAACAGTGTAAGTACGACCCCTACCTCCACCCGCGTACGTATGGAGCGTACCCCCACCCCAACAGTGTAAGTACGACCCGTACCCCCACCCGTGTACGTATGGAGCGTACCCCCACCCCAACAGTGTAAGTACGACCCGTACCCCCACCCGCGTACGTATGGAGCATACCCCCACCCCAACAGTGTAAGTACGACCCCTACCCCCACCCACGTACGTATGGAGCGTACCCCCACCCAAACAGTGTAAGTACGACCCCTACCCCCACCCGCGTACGTATGGAGCGTACCCCCACCCCAACAGTGTAAGTACGACCCGTACCCTCACCTCGAATGCATGGAGCGTACCCCCACCCCAACAGTGTAAGTACGACCCGTACCCTCACCTCGAATGCATGGAGCGTACCCCCACCCCAACAGTGTAAGTACGACACGTACCCCCACCTCGAATGCATGGAGCGTACCCACATCCGTGGGTGTCATGAGCGTACATATTGTGAAATAGGAGGGGTGTGTGCAGAGTCCTCCCAGCAGTGCCCAGACGCAGGAGGGGTGTGTGCAGAGTCCTCCCAGCAGTGCCCAGAGACAGGAGGGGTGTGTGCAGAGTCCTCCCAGCAGTGCCCAGAGACAGGAGGGGTGTGTGCAGAGTCCTCCCAGCAGTGCCCAGAGACAGGAGGGGTGTGTGCAGAGTCCTCCCAGCAGTGCCCAGACACAGGAGGGGTGGGTGCAGAGTCCTCCCAGCAGTGCCCTGAGACAGGAGGGGTGGGGGCCTATCACTCCCAGCAGTGCCCTGAGACAGGAGGGGTGGGGGCCTATCACTCCTAGCAGTGCCCTGAGACAGGAGGGGTGGGTGCAGAGTCCTCCCAGCAGTGCCCTGAGACAGGAGGGGTGGGGGCCTATCACTCCCAGCAGTGCCCAGAGACAGGAGGGGTGGGTGCAGAGTCCTCCCAGCAGTGCCCAGAGACAGGAGGGGTGGGTGTGATGCACAGTGTGAGCCTGGAGCATTGCTTGTGTAGTTGCCCTCATTCCACCTGTGTCCTCTAAATGGCACGTACTGCTTTTGGCCTTCCCCCAGAGGATCATGTCCCTATGACAAAGGTGCAATGCGTTGGATGCATACTATGCCTTGTTGGAAACAGCAAATGTGTTATAATCTGTGTCCCTGTGACATGTGCCAGGTGTATTGAGGTAGTGTCACTTGTCCATCCTCACAGGTAGACGCCTCTGCCAAGGAGAAGATATGGCTGGACGCCGTCAGCGCCGTGAGGAGTGCGGATGGTCGGAAGCGGCGCCTGCCCCAGGTGAGGAAACGCTGGCAGGATATCCGGTGCTGGACGCGGAGGATCGCACGGGTCCTGCTGGGGGACTCACCTGAGAGCCATAAGAACCGCGGGCGCCGCCGTCTCTCCCACATCCAGAAACGTGTGCTGGCGGTGGTCTTTCCTGACTTGGACAGGCGCCTACAGGAGATGCAGCAGCCGGAAGGGGGTAGGTACATGTGTGTGTTTGTTGTGTTTCACCAGCATTTATAAGTGCACTGTTCCATGGATACACTTCCAGGGTTTATGGTGCTGTGCAGATCCTGTTTCCCACAGTGTTGCAGGCCTCTCCTGCCTCCCTTCCCCACCTTGCAATGTGTTCACTGGTCTCTGTGTAGTCACTCCATCACAAAGTTATGTAGCCTGACACATTCTCCAAGTGTACAATGCCTGCAGCATCATGTGTGGGGGTGGTGTGTAACAGGTTTAGTGACCTTGCCTGTGCCCTGTCCAGTTCTGGACTTGTGGGTTCCATGTCAGTTGGCACTAATGCTGATTTCAGACATGGGAGTTAATCTCTTGAGTGCGAGGCCTTCCAGCAGGCATGTCCCATGTGGTGGCCTGTGACATGATGTGCATGAGTGTGCGTTACGCATAGTGCAGGGATGTTAGCGTGTGTTGCAGTCATTTCCATTCAGGAGCATGGAGTTGTGTGGCCACTACTGTCCCCAGGGGCATCTTTTCCTAGGTATCATGTGTGTAATCCGAGAATGTCGACAATCTCTGTGTCTACAGCATAGGTTGTGCTCTGTGCCATTGTCCCCTGGCACCATGTTTATTGACGTGAGATGTATTACAAGTGTCCACTGTCCAGCCTGACCTGATTTTCAAAGTACATACTCACGGTGGCCATTGCCTGTGTGTCTTGTAGCAATCATCTGATGATGCCCATTTGTACATGATTATTTGGACAGGCGCCCCTTGGGTATTTGGTGTGCAATCTTGAATTATTGCATCCCATGTGTATTTCACCCAGACTAAGAGATGTAAGTGCTTCCTGTGTCTCCACAGATTTGTCTCATGTAGGGGGTGGGTGGTGCGGCCATGGCCTACATGTCAAGACCTGTCATCTCCTTGCTCGGACTGGCCAGTGTGTGATGTTTGTCTGGACATACACTCAAGGTGCAGCGTGCCAGTCAGGGTGGGCATGTTATCAGTATTACCTATGCTGCATGTGCCTCTAGTTCCTGGATATGGTCCCTGCTCATCCCAATTTCCTGCCACGCTGTGTGGTGCAGATGCAGTGCTGTATTGTCCCCAGGGCCTTGCCCCTCAGTCAGAATACCATGTCATCTCATTTGCTATTGTGTCATGCTCTCCATAGTTTTTCCATGGCATGGTGGGTCACACAACTGTGTCTTGCAGGGCCTACATATGTACCTTGTTTTGTAGTTGTAACTCATCCTTTGTTTCAGGCTATGCACTGTAACCTAAGTAGATTTGACTCATGTGACATATGTATACAGGTGTATGATTAATTTCTGTCTCTTCACCCTGCCCACAGCATCGTCGGGGGACACAGAGGGAGACATGGACACAGACGGCGCGGAGGGACCGAGCACCAGTGCCAGCGGTGACATCGGGGCTGGCACTTCGAGTGGGACTGAGGCGGAGGAGAGTGAACCCGGGGACCTATCGACTGGCACAACAGAGTATGAAGCTGACGGGTCCGAGGATGATCTCTCCGAGTGGGCGGTGGCTGCACCACCATCTGACAGCAGCCCTACATCTGGCACCGCCCCCTCCATTGGCATCAGCCGCCTCCCACATGCTTGTGTCCCTTCCCAACGTGCCCGGTCACCACATGTCTCCTTCCTGCCAGGCACCGCACCCCCTGCCCCTGTCTCCACTGCTGCCGCCAATGCTGAGTCTGTGGACATCCAGCGGCAGTTGCAGATTGGTCAGACAGCGATCCTTAATGTCCTCCATGCCCACAGCCAGGTCCTCAACAACATGGAGGCATACTTGGAGGGCATTCATTCATCGCAGGCTGACCAACGCAACTTGCTGAGGTCCATAGACTCCACACTAACTGCAGCAGTGGGTCTCCTGCAGCGCTACGTCCCACCCCCTACCCCTGCTCCTTCCACAATTCCCACTCCCATGCCTGTCCCACATACACCCAGACGTAAGCATGCACCCACCACAACAGACACAGGCACCACACCAGCAGGGAAGGTCCGCCGCACACCTCCTGACACGCACACACAGGGTGAAGTAGGCACACCCACTGGGTCGGGGGGTAAACGTGTGACACGCAGCCAGAGTGGGAGTCCGCATTCCACCTAATCCACTCCCTCCAAATCCCCTCTCCTCAGCTCTCCTGGCCACATCTCCCCCAAAGACTCCTTCATGGCCGCTCTGTCCCTGAGCCCCACAGTGACACCACCCCGCAAGCGGTCAAGGAGGTCCACGGTCAGGGTGCTTGAGTCCCCCCCCTGTCCACACCCTCCCCCAGTAGCGCTGCGACCCATCCCTCTGACCCCCCCCCCCCTCCTTGGGGCCTGTGGTTCCTTCGGGTGCAGGGGAGTCCCTGGAGGACCTTGCTAAGGTGTGCAGCGAGATCCTGGCCTCCGCCTTTGGCCCTGCCCCACCCCCTGTGGTGGAGTCCTCCATCCCTGCACCCACGACGCCTACCCTTCACCCTCCTGTCCCTGCGGTGCCTGTTTCTTCCCCCCCACATGATGCCCTCACCCCTGTGGAAGACAACGGATTGTAACTGTGCAGGCAAGCTAGGGGACACGCATCCCACTGTGTTCCCCATCCAGCTGGGACTCCTGGACTGCCCTATGGGCTTTGTTAATATTGGACTTACGTCATACTAGTTTTTTGCTCATGCTGAATAAAGCTATTTATTTTTTGCCCTTGGAACACTCCTGCATTGCTGGCATTGCTGTTGGTGGGGCTGCTACATGGTTGTGGGTGTTGGTCATGTGTTGGGTGTGTGGGAAATGTAGTAGTGTGCTGCTCATAGGGGGGACCCTGGGATCTGTGTGCCATCACACGGTGTTAGCTACCTTTCTCCATTCATGTAAGCAGTTGCTGCATGTTGCAATTGTCCCAAGGTGTATTCCTTCCTCTGTGTACCCTGACTTCTTCCCTGCAGGGTGTCCCCTGACTTTAGCGCAGAGCTGTGTGTCCATTAGCTGGGTGTGTGACGTAGTCCTTCACCTTTGCACATGCATGCTGAGCCATTTTCCACCTGCATCATTTGTGGCATCCTTGGTAGTCATTGTACTTGTGTATGTGGCCTATTGACATGACTTCATGTGTACATGTTTTCTTTTCTGCGCTATGCATGCGTATACTCCCAGCCTCGCACACATGTGGTACATGTACTGCAGGGTCTTTGTGCACCTGACTGACATTTGTGGGCATGGTATCTGTGGCTACTCCGCCCTTTGCGTTCCATGGGCACTGCTGGGAGTGATGGGCACCCACCCCTCCTGTCTCTGGGCACTGCTGGGAGGACTCTACACACACCCCTCCTGTCTCTGGGCACTGCTGGGAGGACTCTGCACACACCCCTCCTGTCTCTGGGCACTGCTGGGAGGACTCTGCACACACCCCTCCTGTCTCTGGGCACTGCTGGGAGGACTCTGCACACACCCCTCCTGTCTCTGGCCACTGCTGGGAGGACTCTGCACACACCCCTCCTGTCTCTGGGCACTGCTGGGAGGACTCTGCACACACCCCTCCTGTCTCAGGGCACTGCTGGGAGGACTCTGCACCCACCCCTCCTGTGTCTGGGCACTGCTGGGAGGACTCTGTACCCACCCCTCCTGTGTCTGGGCACTGCTGGGAGGACTCTGCACCCACCCCTCCTGTCTCAGGGCACTGCTGGGAGTGATAGGCCCCCACCCCTCCTGTCTCAGGGCACTGCTGGAAGTGATGGGCCCCCACCCCTAGTGTCTCAGGGCACTGCTGGGAGACATCAGGCATTCCCCCCCCTGGGACCCCCCTACAGTACATAGCATGTGTGTCACACCTGGACACAATGGCAGAAGTCACAGTCACAAAAAAGGGACACAGTCTGTGCCAGTGGACACTGAACTCACCTGATAACCTGGTCGCCCATACAGCATGGGGTACCGTGGGAGGATCACATCCACCAAAGCCATGTTCTCCTCCAGGGTGAATGGCTCTGACCTCTCCACAGCCCTTGACATGGTTCCAGGGAATCAGTAGCAGCAGCTGGGTCATGGAATACAGAGATGTGCAGGCAAGTGCTCCCTCATGGGACCTGGCGGCCTTATATCTGCCTTGCTGGCCCATCTCATGCACAGGAGTACAGAATGATTGGTCACTCACATATGCATCCTATGTTTCCTCCAATCCCTTCAAACCTAGCAGTCTGTGGGTTCTCAATCAGTTTTTTTCTCCTGCATGATGTCAGCCCCACAAACACATTGCAACAAAGTAGATTCATTCCAACTGACTTCTGCTGTGCACCTTCCTGAACAAAATCAAAATTTGAACTTGGTCTCCATGACAACCAGCATGCATGTAGGCCTTAATACTTGTCCCTCATGTGTCCCCTATGTAATTTGGAGCTTCACACATAGGTACGGTGCGTTCCGGGGCCCTAGGGCACGCCAAATTCATAGCAACGGCCCGTACACGCGTGCCTATGTTCACTATCACTATGGGTGTCCTCGCGTATGCGTACACGTAGTTGTACGGGCCGTACACACGCCTGTACTCTCCCTATCACTATGGGTGTCCTCGCGTATGCGTACTCGTAGTGGTACGGGCCGTACACACGCCTGTACTCTCCCTATCACTATGGGTGTCCTCGCGTATGCGTACTCGTAGTGGTACGGGCCGTACACACGCCTGTACGCTCACTATCACTATGGGTGTCCTCGCGTATGCGTACTCGTAGTGGTACGGGCCGTACACACGCCTGTACTCTCCCTATTACTATGGGTGTCCTCGCGTATGCGTACTTGTAGTGGTACGGGCCGTACACACGCCTGTACGCTCACTATCACTATGGGGGTCCTCGCGTATGCGTACTCGTAGTGGTACGGGCCGTACACACGCCTGTACGCTCACTATCACTATGGGGGTCCTCGCGTATGCGTACTCGTAGTGGTACGGGCCGTACACACGCCTGTACGCTCACTATCACTACATGTACGCATACGCGAGGACACCCATAGTGATAGGGAGAGTACAGGCGTGTGTACGGCCCGTACAACTACGTGTACGCATACGCGAGGACACCCATAGTGATAGGGAGAGCACAGGCGTGTGTACGGCCCGTACAACTACGTGTACGCATACGCGAGGACACCCATAGTGATAGGGAGAGTACAGGTGTGTGTACGGCCCGTACAACTACGTGTACGCATACGCGAGGACACCCATAGTGATAGGGAGAGCACAGGCGTGTGTACGGCCCGTACAACTACGTGTACGCATACGCGAGGACACCCATAGTGATAGGGAGAGTACAGGCGTGTGTACGGCCCGTACAACTACGTGTACGCATACGCGAGGACACCCATAGTGATAGGGAGAGTACAGGCGTGTGTACGGGCCGTACAACTACGTGTACGCATACGCGAGGACACCCATAGTGATAGGGAGAGCACAGGCGTGTGTACAGCCCGTACAACTACGTGTACGCATACGCGAGGACACCCATAGTGATAGGGAGAGTACAGGCGTGTGTACGGCCCATACCACTATGGGTGTTCTTGCGTATGCGTACTCGTAGTGGTACGGACCGTACACATGCCTGTACGCTCGCCATCACGATGGGTACACATACGGCAGCACTCCCATAGTGATATGGGAACGTACACAGGCCCTCTTAGCAGCAGTACGGCGGTTTTCACACATCACAGTGGTGACAGGCAGCACACAGGAAGGAATAGGGCGGACATACTTGTCCATGGATGGACATACTTGTCCATGAATGGACATCAAGGCATTGTCTGTGCATTACTACATGTGTGGGGCACAGGTGTGACAGGCTGTGATGTGGCACATTACTCCTGAGTCGAGAAGGCACTAGATGTATGATGAGATGTGTACAGATGTAATGTGTGACGGTGCAATGTGTGCCAGGCATGCCCTTGACTCCTTGGACATGTGTGCATGTCGTACTGCACACTCGGGATGACCGACACTGGCATGGCACGGACACCAACACATGGAAGTGTCCCCTGATGCCCGTTACAGGGGTTACCACACCTGACTTGTCACTACCCATGGTGCACGATGTGACTATGTCATGTATGTGTGGGGTCTTCCCATTTGGTTGATGTTGGAGCACCCTCAAAAGCTGCAGCTGTTGCAGCAACCAACATGTGTCTGTGTGTAGATTGACATCGCACACTGTTCCGCACACCATGCCACATGTGGTTTCGGATGTGAGGTGCGCATGTATGCATGGGACACGGAGTAGCGTGACAAGGACATGTCTGCATCCTCTCAATGATTGTGTGGTGAGTCATGACATGTGCACCTTCATGGCAAGGTGTGTGGGCTGTCCTAGTGTAATGTCATGTGACCTGTGGCTCTAGTGTTCCGCTACCAGTCTCTGCAATCGGCCTCCTACTTCTGCTGATGTGTGGGTGTATGTCACTCCTGTCTTGCGTCTGGCTGTTCACTTGCACTGGGACACAGCTAATCCCATGGCATGGCATGGGGATGTTCTCAATCTCCGTGTGTAGCTGGGTCTTGGTAGGAGTGTCACCTGGCAGGCATACGTGTCCAGGGCATGTGGCACATACCTCACTCTGTATGTAGCATATGTGTATAGACAGAATAACATGTGCTCAGTACAAATGATTTGTTGTTGTGGTGCACTCACTCTTCCTTGTCACTTCCAAATTACTGCAGAGCGCCGCCTCTTCCCCGAGCAATGCCGGACTTGGCTGCCATGCGGGAGAATGATCGGATCCGGTGCTACCGCTTCCCACGACGGTTGATTCTGGAGTTGACGGCGAGACTGGCACCACACCTGCAACCGCTGCACAGGTATCCTACGGCACTGACACCCAAGCTGAAGGTAATGGCAGCCCTACATTTTCTAGCCACGGTTACCTTTCAAAATACCATAGCTCATGTTGGTGGCATGTCCCAGAGCATGTTCTGCCGTGTGCTGCATGATTTCTTAGAGGCCATGTTAATTCACCTGGATGACTTCATCAAGTTCCCAACCCCTGAACAGATGACTGGGGTCAAGCTTGGATTCTATGCCCTGGGAGGGATGCCCCATGTCATTGGGTCCATAGATGGGACACATGTAGCTTTGGTACCACCACACGCACGGGAGGTAGAGTACCGCAATCGGAAGCACTACCACTCCATCAATGCCCTTGTAGTGTGTCTGTCCAACATGGTGATTTCACATGTCTGTGCTCGTTTTCCAGGATCAGCACACGATGCCTACATCATGAGGCGTAGCAGGATGCCTGAAATGATGATGCAGCTGCGCAACGAACGAGCATGTGTTGTTGGTGGGTACAGTCTGTCTGTCCTGTATTTTGCATAGCCTACCAGCACGATCGCTTCACCACTTCTAACGATGTCCATGTGCTTCCCATGTAGGGGACGCTGGCTATCCCAACATGCCATGGCTGCTCACACCTCTCCGCAACCCCATCATGCCGGCCCAGCACCGCTACAACACCGCCCATGGCCGGACAAGGCGAGTGATAGAGAGGACGTATGGCCTGCTGAAGAGCCGATTTCGGTGCCTCCACAAGACCGGCGGCGCACTCCCATATGCCCCTGCGAAGGTCTGCAAAATCTTCATGGTCTGCTGCATGCTGCACAACATGGCAGTTGAGAAAGCCGTGCCACTCATCCTGGATCAAGATGACGAGGACCATCCACCCGTGGAGGACGAAGGGCTTGGCAATGGGGCTAGTGATGTGGAGGATGTGGAGCCGCAAGAGGACATCTGGACTCGGCTCATACGCAACTTCTTTGCTTAGTGGTGAGTACCAGTATCTGAGTGTGCACGCATTGGTCCCCGTGTGGCATGTGTTGTGATGTGTGTCTCCACCTGCATGTATGGCACGTGAGTCAGAGGTGTGTGTGGGTGTGTCACTGGAGTGATGGTGGCAGTGATGGTTGTATTTCCCCAGTCATAATTGTGACCTAGCATGTTGTCATCCATACATGTGTCGAGTACATGCATATGCAAGTGGCTGTGCTATTTGTGGCTGACTTCTTGTGTGTCTCTCTTCCCCAGGTACTTGCGCATGCCGTCTGCTGCTTGCATTGTTGTGGCACTGCTATTCCTCATGGACACGTCATCGTGTGCTGACTCAGCGTTACAGGCACGGACACGTTTGGAAGTCTCCTTAGGGTAAGGGATGCATCAGGGGTGTAGTGGGTGTGGCAGTTGTTCACGATGTATGCACACTGCCCCTGTCGATGTTTGGTTCCTCTGCAGCCATGTAGCATCACCATGGGACACGACATGCAGCTGTGTACACCTGAATAGATGGTCTGACTGGTTGACAGTCATCAGTGATGGGATAGTGGATTGTGATGATGGCATCAATGTGTGTGACACTGCCCTCGGACACATACGGTTAGCATTGGCTTGACATGGTGTGGGACTTCCACATCAGCGGATCAATGGTGTATGGCAGTCTCTCCGTGAGCAGCTGTGGGTGAGCAGCTGTTAGCCGACAATTGTGTGCCAGTTCCATGGCTAACACGCATTTGTGCTGCAGAAGGGGGGTGCCGGTGTTGGACCCACATGTTACTCCACAAGAAGTGTTCATGTGTACTTCAAGTTGCCTCTGCAATCCCGAAAACATGACTAATAAAGGTGTCCCTATGCCTCCAAGGTGCCTCTTCTCAGTCAATGCTGGTGTGTTGCCACGGTGCATCCAGCATGTCTGGCATGGTTTTCCCGGATAGTGGCTATGTGTCGATGTGTCGAGTAGCAAGATGCAAGCTGTGTGTGTGGGCTGAGACTGTGTATTGGGCATGATGTCCATGACTGTGTGGGTATTGTGACATGTGCCATCCCCATGCATCCAACGTTGGCCAGGCCCCCATTCTCTGCATCCACCGGACTCAAGCTTGCAGGACATGGTTCTGCCACCTGTCTACACATACCTGGGTGCCCCCCAGGACACTCCACATGATCCCTGACCTCTGCGCATGACTGTTGCTGTACTCAATGTGTCTGTCAGCACGGTTGTGCGGCCACCCCCTCAGCTGGTTGGGCCCATCACGGGTGTGTATGGTGCTCCATGTCTGTCTTGCCTAATACACTGTGACCCGTGTGTCCTGTGCCAGACTCAGGCCCCAGGGTGTGGATGGTTGAAGTCAAAAGAGAACTCAGGCATGTTTAGACTTTACAAGACACATGTAAGTTAATAATGCAACCAGCAGGCATCTTCTCTTCATGGTGTGATTTTTTATTTTTGGGGGGGGGGGGATAACGTGAGGGGCTTTCCGGGAGTTTGGAATCCAAAGTTCAGTAGGGGAGTTGGTGTCCTTGCCATTGGAAATCCTCATAGTCCATGCCACAGTCTTTGTCAACATTGGTCAGACAGTGACCAGCAGGGCCATGTGGCAGAGAATGTCTCTTGATGCTGTGATGCTGTTGCTCCAGTGGGCCAGGTGCCAGGCCAGGTGTCCTGGGAGATGGTGATGTAGCGCCGACCCTCATGGTCCTTTCCGTGGACGGCCCGGCCTCCTGCGGGGACCCTCAGAAGCAGGCCGTGACGATGTCTGGGATGCTCCGTCGGATATCTCCTCCTCCTCCTGATCCCTCCCTGTGGGTGGTGATGTTCTACGCCGTCTGGCACAGGGAGGGTTGCCCATGTTGTCGGCCATCCGACGGAGTGTATCGTGAATCCACTGGAACATCGTCACTTGCTCAGCCTGTCTGTCCTCCATCCTCCGTTGGTGTTGCAGTAGACAGGCATGTTGCTGGGCCTGCTGGGTCTTTATCTCATCGAGGGTCCCCTTGATCTCATTGAGGGTGGACACAACCTGGGCCATGCCCGTGGTGTCCTGCCGGTATGTGTCCAGGATGTTACGGACATGGGAATATACCGGTTCCCCAGCCAACTGGTCAGGCTCGCGCCTCCGCCGTCCTCCACTCCCACCACCCCTGCCCACTTGCACCTGGCCTGCCCTTGTGGGTACATCGGGTCTCCTGGACCCCTGAGGGGTGGCATTGGCGCCTGCCTCCTCCTGGGTGCCCGGGACACCGTGTCCCTCCTGGCCAGCCTGGCTGCATTGTGGTGGTGGGGCAGGGATCCTGGGTGTCTCCTGGGATGTGGCAGGAGTGGGGGTGGTGGTTGGCACAGTTGTACCTGACGCAGGTGCTGCAGGTGGTTGGACACCAGAGGGGCCAGGTCGGTCGGGGTCGTCCACAGAGTGGTGAGAGTCGTCGCTGCTGGTGGGATCGGGCTTCCGCAGATCCGGGTCCTGTGAGTCTTCCCCCCCAGTGTTGGGGGGTGAACCACGACGTTGACCTGTGTGTGAGAGAGACAATGTTAATTTTGGTCCATGCAACATCCATGTTTCATCAGTTTCAAAGTTGGCACTTTTCCTCTTGGAATTAGGATCTGTCTTGCATTCCACTCACAGTGCACTTGTGCATGGGTGTGTCCCTTGGGCACCACTTTGGCCCCTTTAACTATGTGTGGCACAGTCTTACTTGCTACGTCAAGTGTGACTGCAGTCAGCAGTGGAGTGGGCAGGTGTGGCGAGCCATGCATTGGCGCCTTCCGTGTAGCACTGTACATGTGCACATGGAGTGGATCCACACACTTATATAATGCAGGTAGCTGTCGTTGTGCTCGTGAACAGGTTGTGACATGGCCCTGTGTTTTGCCATGGAGAAGAGGGGGGGGTTCTGGCACTGGCCACCCTTGGCTACATGCACGCAGTCTACCTGATGGCGAGCAGACATTCCCACACACCACACGGCTGATTTGCTCTCCCTGTGTCTCCCTCCCTCTCTGTCCCCCTCTCCCTCCCTCTGTGTGTCAGCCTCCTACCTCTGTCCGTGTCCCTGTGTCTCCCTCCCTCTCTGTCCCCCTCTCCCTCCCTCTCTGTCCCCCTCTCCCTCCCTCTCTGTCCCCCTCTCCCTCCCTCTGTGTGTCACCCTCTGTCACCTCAGCCCAGCTTCCTAGACACACACTTTTTCCAGTTCTTTGAATGGCCCTTGGCTTGTTGATGTGAGTTTGTTTCTGATCTCCAGGCACCCATTGGGTGTAGTGTCTGTGTGTGCGCTGCTGCTGTGGTTGTGTGTGCTGCCACTCTTTCACAGTGTTGGCTGTTCATTAGCTGCTGTCATGTGCAAAACAGTGCCTTCACCCCCATGTGTTGATGCAAGGCGTCCGCCATTTGCTGGCGAGTCTTTCCTGTGTGGGGACACACTGTTTGTCTGGCTGTGACCTGGGCCATATGGGCAGAGGGCATTGTTGTCTGCTTCTGAGTTGCACTATGTGAAGTTTGGGGCCCACCCTCCCGCCATCTGGGTTACCGTGTCATGTGTTGGTGTCTTCTGTGGCCTGTGACTTGACATTGTCCAGCTGGGTGCATGGGGCATGGTGGCGGCAGTGGCATGTGCGTGTTCATGGAGTGTGGTTGAGTCATGCGATAGGTTGGGGTGGTTGCGTGCCTGTTAGTGATTTTGGTTGTGGATGACGTTCCCCCCATGTGAGGTGCGTTGTTCGTGTACTCACCCGGGTCTCGGAGTCCTCCTAATCCTTCGACTGCCTCCACCGGCTGTATGGCCATCACCCTCTCCTCCCAGGGCTGGTAGTGTACGGGTCTGCGGGAGGGCCCTCCTCCAGTGGCGTTGGCCTGGTTGTGTTCCTCTAGCATCTTGGCTCGGACCCTTCTCCGCAGATCGTACCACCTGGCTTGGCATTCCTGCCTGGTCCTTCTGGTGTCCCCAACAGCATTCACAGCATCGATGATGGTCTGCCACATGGCTGTTTTTGCTGCCATGCTGGTCTGTCTGACCAATGTTCCAAAGAGCTGTGGCTCGACTCTGAGGATTTCATCGACAAGAACCTCCAACTCTCGGTTACTGAACTTTGGATTCTTGGTTGTGGGCATGGTGAGGGGTGTGGATGGTGGGGGGGGTGTGGATGGTTGTGGGTGTGTGGGTGTGGTTGTGCAGGTGTGTGTGTGTGTGAATGTGATGAGGGGGTTTTTGTGAAGGTGGTTGTGTGAAGGTGTGCAAGTGTAAGGTGTGGTGAAGCTTGTAGTATGGTTCTGTGGTGTCTGGCAGCAGTGAGTCTGTTGCAAAGGCTCATGGTTTGTGTGTGTGGGCCCTTTTTATTGGTCCATTGGTGGGTGTGGCTGTGTTTGAAGTTTGGGTGGGTGTGTTATAAGGAGTGGTGGTGTTTTGGGCCTCTGTTTGATTTTGGCAGTTGCAGGTCAGTGAATGTGTTTTTTTAGTGTTTGTTGGCCATGTTTAGGGGCTTTGTGCCATTCGAATAGTGTATTCTTGTGTTGTTTTGTTTTATCCTGGTTGTGTACGTGCGTTTTGAGCATGTGTACGGTGTGTACATGGGCCATTTGGTTGTACGGTGCTGTCCTTGTGTGCGGCTTGGTACGACTCGTACATGCGGTTGTGATGTTGGGGCCTGGGGTGCGCTCCGTACTTAGGAGGTTGTGGTGGGGGTGCGACTCTGACGTACTGGGGTGTACATACACGGTGGTACGACACGTACAGGGGTGGGGGTACAACTCGGACGTACTGGGGTGTACATGCACGGGGGTAGGACAGGTACAGGGGTGGGGGTACGACGCGAACGTACTGGGGTGTACATGCACGGGTGGGGGTTCGACACGTACAGGGGTGGGGGTACGACGCAAACGTACTGGGGTGTACATACACGGTGGTACGACACGTACAGGGGTGGGGGTACGACTCGGACGTACTGGGGTGTACATGCACAGGGGTAGGACAGGTACAGGGGTGGGGGTACGACGCGAACATACTGGGGTGTACATGCACGGGTGGGGGTTCGACACGTACAGGGGTGGGGGTACGACGCGAACGTACAGGGGTGTACATACACGGTGGTACGACACGTACAGGGGTGGGGGTACGACTCGGACGTACTGGGGTGTACATACACGGTGGTACGACACGTACAGGGGTGGGGGTACGACTCGGACGTACAGGGGTGTACATGCACGGGGGTAGGACACGTACAGGGGTGGGGGTACGACTCGGACGTACTGGGGTGTACATACATGGTGGTACGACACGTACAGGGGTGGGGGTACGACTCGGACGTACTGGGGTGTACATACACGGTGGTACGACACGTACAGGGGTGGGGGTACGACGCGAACGTACAGGGGTGTACATACACGGTGGTACGACACGTACAGGGGTGGGGGTACGACTCGGACGTACTGGGGTGTACATACACGGTGGTACAACACGTACAGGGGTGGGGGTACGACTCGGACGTACAGGGGTGTACATGCATGGGGGTAGGACACGTACAGGGGTGGGGGTACGAAGCGAACGTACTGGGGTGTACATGCACGGGTGGGGGTTCGACACGTACACGGGTGTACATACAGGGGGGGGGTGTACATTAACGGGGAGTGCGACTCGAACGTATGGGTGCTGGGGGGAGTGTTGGGCGCGTATGCGGGGACATGTCTCCATGGTTGCAATGGGAGTTCGGTGCGGACGGTGTTTTTACCATACGGTGTTGAGATCGGACGCACGGGTTGGATCGTGATTCCTCGGTCGGACTTGACTATTCACATTTGTACGGTAAATCGTCCGAGGACGTGTCGGACACATTTTCCGACCCGAGGACGTGTGGGGAAATATTCCGACTGCGGTTCGTATGGACTTTTTACCATGCGAATCGTGATTGCCAGTTTGTACGGCACTTGTACGATTCGTACGGTAAAAAGACCGGATACGAGTCGTACGGGGAATTTTTTTCCAGGATCGTAATCAGCACCTGAGTCTCACCACAGAACGCCTTTCCTTCAATGAGGGAGATAAAGTGAGCAGAATCTCTCACATACAAACGCAGACCACAGACAATAGGGCGTAAAAAGTGATCAACATATTTGCTAATAGGTTCCAACAAGGAACCAATACTGCTCACTATGGGTCTCATAGGTGGGTCAGTATTGTTCTTATGAATCTTTGGTAACCCGTATATGGCAGGAGTCCTTGGCTCCAGATTGTTAAGAAATTTGAACTCATCCTCACAAATCTAGGAATTTTCTTTCGCTTCTAATAATAGGGTCAGACATTCTCTAGATACAACAGCTAGACTTCTCACATTGGTACGTTCATAATGTTCTTCAACCTTAAGTAATTCAAGCATCCTACGCTCATAGTCAGAGGTATTAAAGATCACTACCCCACCCCCTTTATCGGCAGGCTTGATCGTTAAGTTCCTGTCTGCTTTTAAGGAGTTAAGGGCCTGTCTTCCTTCTCTATTAATGTTATTGTGACCCATCAAATTATTTGGTTTGCTCAGGATATTGTGGAAATCACTTTCAACCGCTTTCTCAAAAACGTCAATGTTTTTCCCCACCATAGCCACACTCGGAGTGAATTTTGATTTGGGTTTAAAACCAGAGAGATTAGTGCGTTCTAGTGTCTCTCTATTCTCAAAAAATCTCCTCAATCTTACTTTTCTAAAAAAAGAGCGCAGATCTTTCTCCAATTGAAACCTATCTACAGTTGCTGAGGGAACAAAGCTCAAACCTTTACTCAAAATGCTAATTTCCATCTCAGTTAGGGATTTGTCAGACAGGTTTATTACTGGTGCTCTGTCTGCAGCCAATAGCGCTGACTTCTCGTGCGCAGATACTCTTGTTGTTGAGGAGGTCCCCTGTTCATCTGGCCCCTCCCCGAATGACCATTGAAGCGTACTCCTCTCCTCGAATGCAAATCTAAAAAAGGTACATATTCTCTAGTGTTACCCCTGTTCATAGGCTCATCCCTCGGTATGTTCTCCTCTTCACTGCTGGAGCCTGAAGTTTCAGAAAAAGTGATCTGTTTCCTACCACCCCTATTGTATATTTGTCTATTAGGTGCTTTTTCCCAGACCACCTCATTTCTTTGTTGGAAATAGTTCTCTCTCAAAAAGGGGTAAACCTACTCCTGAGAGAACCGATCCATATCCTTCCTTAATTTGTTAGATTTCTTGTTAAACAGGTAATCTCTATAACCTTCCACGTCCCTATTTATTTCTTCCAATTTCTTTTTTGCTTCCTCTAATGCTGGGCAGTTTTTCAATTCTAGCTCTAGTTTGTCAATAGTCTCTGTTTCAATTATAATAAGTTCCTGGGCAGTCTCAATGATAAGAAGCATCCAATCACGGCTACATCTATTGGATATCATAGCCCATGTCTCTAAAAATGTTTTATTTTCTATAAAAAGACCAGGTTCGTTCCGAACCTGTAGCCCAATAGGGATTGTGCCTGATTTTCCATATTCAATGAGAAATTCAGCATGGGCTTCTGTGCGTATAAGCTTCTTCTTCAAATTGAGCAATTTACCCCAATTTTCACCTTTACCTGATATTACGGTGATTTTGTTACCATTTTTTGTATTAATAATTTTATTTAATTGATCTTCACTGAAGCCAAACATTCTAAATTGGTCCATTAGCAGGCAGAAAGCTCACGCTCGGACCCTTAAATCAATGAAGAATGAACCAAAGCAGCTCTCCAGCACAAAAGGCTGTACAAAATGATTTGAATAAAAGAGAGAGGGACCTCTATGCCAAAGGAGAGGGGCACCAAAACGACCTTAGTAACACAAGAAGCCCTCCTTGACAACAATATACTTAATTCACTTCACACTTCACACTAGTAGGATGAGAATAGGACAACAGAGATGTAATCAAAAAGAGAGAGAGGGAAATAATTTTGAAAATATATACATTTATTAAAATTAGATTACTAGTCACAAATATCAAACAATGCACATTGTCATATAGCTAATTATGAGGCGATGACAGTGTCCACATTTCAAAAAACACTCATCAAATATTGTTTAAAAATTACTTTTGTCTTTTTTTTAAAAAAAACATTCACAAATGCAATAAAAATAATCGTATAAAACATGGGATTGGGAACAAAAGAAAAGGACAAATTAGTCCTATTAACACAAGGAAATCACCAAATCAAGAGTTTATCGGATGCAACCTAAATCAATGTCATTTCAAATATCTATGTCACACAAACAATAATCATAGATTTTGTGTAATTTCCTTCTTAGAGAGCATCGACGCGTTTCGGTGGGCACTGAATCTCAGCCAACACCTTCATCAGGAAATATTTATTTGGGTCCTAATAACAATTACACTAAAAGAGATAAAAATCATTTTAGTCACTGCCAAAATATCATCAAAATCTCAGTATTTGATACACCCTACTGTCCTTTAACTCATCCCACATCATAGACAGATACAACAAACATTCATACTTCCAACGATCTCATTGATATTTTCTATGCTAGTAGATAAACTACTTAGCAATATAATGAACATTCTATAAGAAATGCGTACTGAACAGGTTTTTTTAAAATGTGAGAAAGTGCTGGTGGCGCTACGATACTTCTCATTTTTAGGTAAATGCCTTGACTGTAGTGTCTACACTACATCTTATGTTTAACACTCCACATATGCTTCTTCATATTAACAAAAGACCCACTATTGTCATGTCTCCCATTTGCTGAGTAGTAATATACAGAAAAGTTTTCAAACTCACGATTTTTATATGATACACTGTATCCTTATATGGTCCGACAACAATTCCTTTTTATTCTTTCCTTCCTCTTATTTAATTTTTTTATTGATATTGCATCAGGCCAGGAGAGATTCCTTCACGTGGATTTAATGGAAGACCTGATTCGACAGAATACGACATACTAAGTTTATGTCTCAAGAATTCTATGGAAATACAACAGCTTTATAATGTATAGACACTATTTTTTTTGTACCTAAGTTTGCAGCAACTCCGGGTTTGAATAAACCTCAGGACGCTAATTTCTTTATTTTAATAAAATCCTTCTTGATATTTCCATCACAAAAGGCAAGGCACCTGTGAGACGAATATATATAACACTGAATTAGTCCTAGTTACTCCATTAACTTATGGTCTAGCGACAGAGTGGTATATTTCTATCATGTTTATTGGGTGTTAATGTCCCGATTGAGCCACTATTTCATAGTGCCAACATCATAGATTCAATAGCCTGGTGATCAGTATAAACCCCTAACTATTACATCACCTACACTAAAAAACAACCCAGTTAGTTGCACATTACATCCTTATTTACGTTGGATAAAAACCCGTTTCTTCGTCGGGTATATAAGATTGTAGAGGCGTCCCAAACCTGGGATCGGTGTACCTGAAGCGCTGTGGAAAGATTGTTTAAAAAGATGTAAACCCACCTCATATGGTATATTTTGAATCTATGGCGTGGTAATAGCTGCATACATCCCAAACATACCTCTGTATCGTCTAATAAGAAACCGTTTCTTCGTTCGGTATATAGACGTGTAAAGGCCTCCCAAACCTGGGATCGGAACACTCAAACGCTGTGAAAAGATTATTTATATGAAGATGAAAACCATCCTCAATGGATAGGTACTCGATCTATTAAACAGTACTTAGACAAAAGCCGCCTACATCATAGACATACCTCTGTGTCGTCTAATATAGTCCGCACGGTAACACCTTCTCAGTCAATGGAACAGCGTTAGTGAATAACAGACGGCTTAAATCCATGTCAACCCACTTTCGTCCAAACGGAAGAGGAAACACCACTTCCGGGGTAGATAGCGTTCGTAATTATCCATGCCAGAAAACCGCTACAAATGCGGCCACCATCTTAGAATTACTTGGCTACTACTCTTCTCAGCTATTTAAACATATACAACGATTAGTAAAACCTTTACCTCTTCTCTTAATTACACGGAGAGTGATACTACTTAGGGGTAAGCAACACCACTTCCGAGGTAGATGGCGTTCATACTTATCCAAGCCAGAAAACCGCTACGAATGCGGCCGCCATCTTAGAAGTAGTTGGCTACTATTATTCTCAGCTATTTGAGTTTATAAACTGATCTAATACTCAATAGTAAGCCCTTTGCCTCTTCTCTTAGTTACGCGGAGAGTAATACTATTTAGGAATAAAGGACTCTTTATTAATGGAAATAGTTAATAGACCACTAAATAAGTATTTTTCTATTTTCCAAAATGATTCGAATTACCACAGTTCTTTCTACCCCTAAAGGGAGTTAACAACACTATAATATGAGGAACCAAATAAATGCATTGAGTCGTTTTACCTAAAAATCTATCCATCCCCAATTTCCATGTATCTATTATGGATATCAATACTCACAAGGCCCATAGTTTAAACAGGAAGCTCTTACCTAATCATTAAACTCTACCTACCCGGGTTTTAAGTATCATTCATTAAATAGGGAAAGAACTCTCATCCCTCAAAAGAGAGTCTAAAGCGTGTTAGTAATACTTATCTAGCCACTAGTAGATGTTCCCATTCTTCTCTTGAATTCAACCCTTTGCGCGCAGTATTGAGATGGGAAATGTACCATTGTTCGCGTGCTTTGCGCTTATTCGCGATGTTTCCACCTCTCCTGTCTACTTTAACCTTTTCCAGAATGAACCACATGAAGTCATTTTCTCCACGTCCAGATTCTAAAAAATGGGGCACAAGAGGCGCTGTTGGTTTTCTAGTTTTTATTGCTGATCTATGCTCTTGTAGTCTGACCCGCAGTTATCTCCCCGTTTCCCCCACAGACAGCAGTGTTCACAATTCAGATCGAGTAGCTATTGCAGATGATGTAGTGTTGTAGGCAACAGACATTGCTCCTATTAAGGCCTGCACGCTGCACGCATCATCGCTGACTGTGCACATGCTGAATGCTTTTGATGTGGCTATCTAAGTGCACTAGACCTGATGGACCCTTTATGTACAATGTTTTTGTGTATTATTTCAGATCTACTGCCTGTATCTTAGTATACCACAAGTTATGGTTCTTTTACGATAGAATCTTTTCTGTATTATTTCACATCTAGTGTCCCTACCTTACTGCAGCACAAACTATTGACCCTTTTAATATTGAATCTCTGTGTGTGATCCAATGATTACTGTTGTAGTCGATGCTAGCAGCAACCATTCCCTGAGGGCTGGTTTACACTCACCCCACATGCATCCAGCACAGACGTCACTGGATATGGGACCCTGGTAATAAAAAGGAGTCGAGCGCACATACCCTTACCCAATTCCACTATTTATCTGTGTCCGTGTGTTCACTATCTATGCATGATACTGCCCCTGGGCCGTACCACATTACATTGTGCTGTGGACAGCGTATGCAACCATGTTACCTCTGGCAGTGCGGAAAAGTTCTGTTATGTAGCTTTTAGATGCATGGCTATCACAGGTGGAAGGCTACTTTACAGAGCATGAATATTGATGAAGATGATGGTTGCATGTTGTGTGTAGTGTCAGATATGTGTACATAGCAAAAGGTTTTCAAAAAAGCTCTGTAAGCAGAAGAGGAGTCTCTCATCAAATGCTGTAGAGAGAATGGCTAAAATGTGTGGGGTCCTCCAACTGTTACAATGGAAAATGTTATGAACCAATCAAATTCCTTTCTTTAAGGTCACATGGCAAAAGTAAGGCGGCCGCACCCGAAGCGATTTTTAGAAAATATTACCATAATATACTTTTATTACAGTTAGAAATATATAAATGTTTAAAATATTTTAGATTATCGCTTGTTCTCATATACACTTTAAACTTATTTAGATATAGTTTTGAGACGGGAAAAAAATGAGGGAATGGCGTTCCCGGCGCAACACCATACGTCTATGACGTAACACAGGGCCTGGCAGCGTGAACTTGTCACATACGCAATGCGCAGCAGGCATGACCCCATACATACATGACGTAATGCGCTGCTTAGTATTGCGTACCCGTCACATACCTAAGTAGCAGCTGGCACAACCACATACGTATCTGATGTTACGCGGGACGTGGTGCCACAAACCCATCGGATACGAAATATGCATCCTTTACGAGTTTAGCAATATGGCAGATAGGATTCGCGTGCTGATGGAGCTTGGTACACTACCAGTACGGGACTTTGGTTTGCTAAAAAAACGATATACATACTTTTTTTTGAAGATATAAAACATTACATATTTTTCTAATTAAAAAAAAAGGATAATAGAGTTCCAAAATATTACAAAACAAATTGAAAAAATACAGGTTTTATAAATATTAAAATATGAAATTAACATTTAAAAAACCTTTGAAATTCACTGAAAAAAACATAGGTTTTACAGACATTATAGTTAGGAATTAGCATTTAAAAAACCTTGGAAATTCACTGAAAAAACCATTGGTTCACTGATGACATCATCCACCTGATAATCTGATGCACATACTGATGGCCTAATATAAACTTTGATACACGCACTCTAAAATACAGACTACTATTTTTGAAACCATACACACAACAATGCCAGATACTACATACCACCCATTATTTCCTAGGTCTACACTCACATCCACTCACTTATACATGCAGTTACTCATCAATACAGTACTATGATATGCACTCATATACCTATACATAGTCACAGTCTGCCACTCATCCATAGAGTTACTCACACACCTACTCAGTCATGCAAAGAATCAATCACATACCCATTTACTCATGTATACAGTTATACACACCAACTGCTTTATTTATACACACACCACTTATTTATGCAGATACTAACACATACTTACTGTCTTATACAATCACTGATACAAGCAGACACTCTTTTATACACCCACTCCTTCAAAGAACTTACTCTCACATATAGTAATTTATATACTACAACACTCACACATACTGCCTTAAAACATATGTAGTTATTCACACATATACCAGTGAGACATTCATTCACTCACCAACACACCCATACACACACTAACTCACCCATACAGCCCTTTCCAGATGTACTTTTGAATCCATACATCCAGTGAATCACCCACTCAGACATGTATGCACAGAGCCACACACACAACACACAGACACTCAGGCACCCATAGAGATAGTCAGACAACAAATCAATAATCCATATAGACACTCATGTAGCTACTCACCAACCCATGCAGCCGCTTATACACCAACTGAGACACTAATACAGACTTTCACACAGTTTAGTCACTAACCCATACATTCAGTAACACATGTGCAATCACTCACTTATACAGTCAGTCACGCACCTACTAAATAATCCATTCAGGGACTTGTAAATTCACTCTTTCTTCAATACACCTTGGCATAGATATATATGAAAAATATTTAAACTTTACAGAAACACACATTCACTGGATGATGTCATTAGTGATGTCATCAGTGATGTCATTTGAGATATCATCAGTGATGTCATAAGTGATGTCACAGACGATGTCATGAGTGATGTAATATGTGACGTCATCACCAGTGCATTGTGGGCGCGCGAGTTATAGTGAGCTCAACTAACTATAACGGGCAAATTTCGCTGGTTTTTACTGAGTCAAATGTCCAACTAACTATAACGTCCCTGAAACCAATGTTTTTTTAGTGAATATAAATATGTATGTATATATATATATATCAGGCTCCAAGAAAGATGCAAAGCACTCACGGGACACGTTTCAGGTAGATTTATTCAGCAAATGCATTTCGGCATCAAGCCTTCCTCAGTGCTGATCAACTCGGCATTCGGCATTACACAGATTTTGAATGCATAATCACAGGATTTTATTGGAGGAACACAAAGTCATGGGCAGCAACGAAGGACTCATTAGGTTGAGGTCCTGATACCTCTCTCCCTGGCAGCCATGACAGCATGTCTTTGGTGATATATCACCTGATGGTGAACACTTCATTACTTTTTTGTAAAGGTTCTCAGTCTCTCATAGACAATTTACAATTGAAATGTTAGATGTTGCTCACATGCCTCATGACATATCCAGTCCCCCGAAGCTGAATCAGCCTCTGTGCCTCCAGATTGCTGGTGCCACAGTCATTTGTTCCAGTCCCTCGCCTGCCTAAAATTCAAATGTTGCACACCCCACAGGCTTCAATATGGATTACTGGCAACCTCCAATTCGATAATTGGCAGCAGTGGCTGACAGGATAGCTCTCTTTAGAATCGCGCTCGGTAAGTTTACCGTACGCGCACGGTGCGCGCTTATAGATATATATATGCTTTTAAATGCTATTTTCTCAGGAAATACTGAACAGATTTACACCAGACCTGCAAAAGGCACATCCCTGACCTGAGGACTACCTCTCTGCCAAATTTCAAGTAATTCTGTTCAGCCGTTCGGGTTGTAGCTTGGACTAAAGGTCCTATGGAAAAATGCATGGGGAAAACGCGTTTTGGGACCCCCCTTTTTCTCAGCCCCCGCTTGACGAATCCCCCCGAGACTTTCAAGGGCGGAGCGGAGCGCCCCACCTATTTTGAAAATTTCGCGAGGATTCGTCAATCGGTGCCAAAGTTATTCCAAATAGAATGTTGCGGATTTCCTATGGAAACACGATCCTAACTATAATTATCTACTGGCGACCGCCAGTAGATAATATACACATATTTATATATAAATATCTATACATATATGCATATAGATTGATATTTTAATTTTCTGCAACTTTAAAGTGTTGTTGTGTATGTGCGTATTTTAAGATTTTAGATGCTTTGCATACTTTTAATATTGTCTCACTTTAGTTTTCTTATGAGTAATTTAAATTTGGCATTGAAATAATGTAGTTTTACTTATCAGCATTGATTTGAATGTATGGCTATATTTGTTAACTGATTTAGAAAGATAATTGTTCTAATATTTCTTTCAAATTCTTTGTTATAATGATGCTTTTTTTTACATTTAATTGTGAGTAGATTGGTGGACAGGTGGTTTATAACATTGGTTTACCTATCATTTTTAAGTAGTCTACTTTTTTTAATTTATAAAGCGTCTAGCTTTTAACTGTAGCCATTTGTTCATGTCCTTGTTTTTTTTACCTATTTTAAATTTCTTTTTTACAAATTGCTTTATCCTTTGTTTTTGGTAGGTTTGTCCTTTTTGGAGGCTTGGTTGGATTCTTTGTAGTATGGCTTTGAAAGCAATGTTACTGCTATGCCTCAAGTGTCACTGGTCACTTGTAACTTGGCCACACAGCTAATGAATTTATCAGCAATTATTTCTCACAAGTTCAAAAAATAATATCATGACCAATTTTACTATTAAATAAAATCTTTGTTTTTCTACAATTTATCAAGATATTAACTTTTGTTCACAGCTTTGAAATTTTAAGTCAACATTTCTTTGTTTCTTATACATTTGCTAAGAACTAAAAAAATAGCCTATTTGACAATTGAAAGTTTCATGTCCAATCACATCTCTGGTGCCCAATGCATTTCGGGATAACACTCCCTTCTTCAGGGACCACTGTAAAAACATAAATAATGACAAAGGGAGAACAACTGTCACTTGAACATTGTATTACACTGTTCATGTCATTTTAATTGTTGTCTAGGTGAACAGAAGATTATCGAACACCATTGTGAAGGTATAATTAAGTGATCGAAAAATAAAGAAAACACGGAAGAACCCAAAACATTTGTGTTGAAACAATCCACAAATGAGTTATTGCCCTTCCACAAACCTACATTATCAACACAGGCAGTGCATAACCAATAAAGGGACTGAAACTGACCAAAGTGCTCATGATAATTAAATAAATGCCCGACTATGATAATAAATACAGCTCAGACTGGTTATGAAACGCGACTCCTTGCCTTTGAGTTCCGTGATAAATCTCACTCCAATACAAACTTTAAAAGTAATAAGAAACCATTTCTGCTAAAAGAAAATGGGCTGTCTTGTCATTGTCTATATAACTGTGGTCAAAGCTTTATGGAATACAATGATCAAGATCATGATCAAGATTATGTGAAGTTTGTTTTAAATTATATTCTGGACTTCACTGTGGAAAACATTACAAAACCCATTTCTGGGTAACTCCTGTATCAAACCTCAAAATTACTGCTTAAATGTTAAAAAATGATGAATGCGAAAATACACTTAACCTGTATCTAACAAGCCTGCATGTTCTCTATTAGTTCAGCTGGGTACACCTGAATGCATAATCTATCTCATTTCAGAGACATCTTTCGGAACACTGTGTGTGGTTAGGGTCTTCCATAGTGGAACTGATAATGGGACTGGTTTGCTTTAAGTTTTTACTAAGTAAATACGGCAGCCATCATATCCCTGTGTCTAATTAATTGAACACCTAATCTTATAAGAAAAAATTATCCGAAAAAAAAAAAAAAAACAATCTGCTCTGATGTTAATATCATAAATGACCAGGGTACACAATCAAGTACGCCTGACATTGGTCTGTCCATATTTCATCAGTTCTTAAAGCAGTAAGTGAGGCAAAAGTATATAAAAGTGTGCTTCACTCTCTTTCTTGTCGATACTCTAAAACAATTTGCTGGTAGAAAAACGGAAAGTTCTGAATGGCGAGAAATATATATTTGAAGTAGTAAAGAATCCCTGAAAGGCCTTTGTCAAAATGTGGATCCAGAAGTGTGTGTGTTCTTAATGATGCGTGCAAATGAGTCCTATGTTTTTCTTAATAGTCAACCTTTAAATGTACATGAATCATTTAAACAACACAATTACAATCTCATTAAAAACAATATTTATATGGACCTAAAAGCTGCATTTGATTTGGTCCCAAGAAGCAAGCTTTGGCAGGTCCTGGAGGAATTGGGAATTGCACCCAAACTTCTCACCGTGATTATCCGCTTGCATGAGGGAAACGTTGCCAGGGTGCACTGGGGTGGTCCGGGTGAGGTGACTGGCGACTTCCCGGTTGACAGGGGAGTGAGGCAGGGGTGCGTTTTGGCGCCAACCCTGTTCTCGCTCTTCGTCAATGGGGTGGCCGGTTGGCTCTCCCGGACCCCCACTGATGCGCCGATTTTGGCAGGAGTGCGTATCCCTATCCTCATGTTTGCGGATGACACGCTGATAATCTCCAAGACCCCTAGCGGTCTGCAGAAGGCTGTTGGGTGTTTTGAAGAATTTTGCATTGAGAGGGGCCTGGAGGTAAACACGGGGAAGACGAAGTTCATGTCCTTTAACGGATCAAAAACCTTTAGAGGGAAAATATACATGAACAAGCTTCCCTTGGAGGAAGTGTCATCATTCACATATCTAGGGATAACATTGCAAAAAGACATGCGATGGGGTTGTCAATTAGATCGTGCTGGCTTACAACATAAACAAAAAGCAGGGGCATTGCTGGCTAGATTTAAAACCTCACTTACCAAGCCAATCTCCCCAATTCTAGAAATCTATGGAACTAAGGTCCTGGGCTCATGCCTCTATGGGGCTGAGCTCTGGGGCTTTAACAACCTGAATAGCCTGAAAGCTCTAGAAAACGCTTTTTTGCGTAAAGTCACAAACCTTCCTTCCAGTACACCACTGCGGCCGTTATTATTGGACTTGGGCAAGAAACCCCTGGAGCACCTGGCGAGGTTACGTCCAATACTATACTGGCGTCGTCTCTGGTGCACTGATGAACTAACTCATTATAGGAGTGGCTTTATGGACATCATAGAATCTGACAGGTCCCAAAAAATACCATGGCTGTTAGGAATAAAATCTATTCTGGGAAGCTTAGGCCTGTTAGATCTTTGGAAAAACCCTGCAAACACTGTTTTCCCATCTAAAGAAAACCTGAAAAATATGTATTGGGAATGGGTTTACAAGTTGGAATTTACCCAAGGCCTTTCTACCCATTTAACAGCCCGTTTTTTTGATCTAAAAGTTCTTCCCCACTTAGAGGATTATTGGGATATTATTGAAAAAACTTCTGATCGTAAGTTATATTTCCAGTTACGGGTGGGCACATTACCCATAGCAGAATTCACCTCTAGATGGGAGAACCAAGGCAGTAAAAATGATAAGTGTTACAGATGTGCTGAATTATGTGAAAATATCGGACATGTTCTATTTTTCTGTCCTATGTATGTGGTACCTCGTAAAAGATGGATACAACCAATCTGCAAGCTTTTGGGTACCAGAAGATATGCCATAGCTCTTCGCATTCTGTGCACCGATCCTACTCCCCCAACATGTATAGCAGTGGCCAAATTCCTAGGGTGGGCCTGGAGTATAAGATCAAAAGCCCTGAGGTTACCTGCCAGCTCCTTTCTTTTGAGCTAGCATTGATCTTGCAAATTCCCCATGGAGAAATACCCTGAAGTCGAGAGCTGGAGAGTTGGGGTGTGAATGTAACGTCTAGCTACCTTCTGTATATTACAATTCGACATGTTTATCTTCTTAACTTTTATATTTTTAATTTAAGCTCGTCGGCCATCTATAAATTTAATTGCAATTTTAACTTTTTAGGTAATTTATGTGTATTTATATGTAATGTCTGTAAATGTGCTTTTATGACTTAATTGCCGAATAAAGCTAATTGATTGATTGATTGAATATTCATATGCCAAGCTGCTTGACCTACAATCAACTAGTGCCAAGCTTTGGCATTGATGTGAAAGTGGTACGTTTATATGCCCTGCCCCGCAGAGTGACCACTGCGCCTTTCAGTAGGCCTGGTCACCCCCCTGACTCCTGCCGCTACCTGCCCCTGCTCCTGCCGCCGCCGCTGACACCCCTGATCCAGAGCGACCCAGCCACTGCTGAGCCGCCCGGCCGCCAGTTTCTCGCCGCTGACCACTGCGGACACGCCCACCACCAGCCCATTGGCCGCCCCGCTCCCGCCAACCCAGCGGACCCGCCCTCCCGTCCCCCTACCTATGACGCCCCCGGAGCGACCGCGCAGCGGACGCGCGCAGCGGGAGCGCCGACTGTGCGCTGAAGGTGCGCCAAAGGTAAGCCCGTCTGCGCCCGTCCGTGCCTGGCCCGCGCCCAGCGCCCGAACCCCTGGCCCCCGAGGACCCCAGCCCACCCGCCAGACGTACGACGCCGCCACCCTCAACGCACTCAACACCGGCCGAACCCCGGGATGCCACCAAGCCACCCCGAGACGCACCCACGGACCCTTCAGCTGCCTCGCCTGCAAGTACACCTGCATCCGGACCTGCCCCGCACCAGCACCCGCCGAGCCGAACACCAGCAGCAACCACCTCAAGTGCATCCTGCTCAATACCCGCTCCGTCCACAGACACGCCATCGAACTCTGGAACCTCCTCGACACCACATCCCCAGACGTTGCCTTCCTCACGGAAACCTGGATGAACGACTCCTCAGCGCCCGACATCGCCATCGCCATCCCAGAGGGATACAAGATCACCCGGAGAGACCGCGACAACCAGACTGGAGGAGGCATCGCCATCGTCCACAAGAACACCATCCGCATCACGACCAACACCGACGACACCCTGACTACCGCCGAACACCTACACTTCCAGATCCACACCGACCCCAAGACCACCCTCAGAGGCACCCTGATCTACCGACCCCCGGGACCACGCACTACATTCAGCGAAGACATCGCCGACTTCATCAGCCCGCACGCCCTCCCCTCCGCTGACTACATCCTCCTGGGGGACATCAACTTCCACCTGGAGAACAACAACGACCGCAACACCACCACCCTGCTTGACAACCTCGCCAACCTCGGACTCAAGCAGCTGGTGTCCACCCCCACCCACCTCGCCGGACACACACTCGACGCCGTCTTCTCATCCAGCAAAGACATCGCCTTCAGCCACGCCACTGGACTCCACTGGACGGACCACAGCTGCGTCCACTTCACCTTCAGAAGAACCACGATACACCACCACCAGCAACAGGAGGCTCGAAGAAGCTGGAACAAGATCACAGCCGACCAGCTCGCCGCCTCCCTGAGACAGCACCCTCCAGCCAGCTCAGCGAACCCTAGCCAGGCCGCCGACAACCTCACGAAGTGGATCAGCACCTGCGCGGACGAACTCGCCCCACTGAGGACCCCGCCCAACAGACCCGGCAGCAAGAAGGCCCCATGGTTCACCGACGAACTCAAGAGCTCCAAGAAGAACTGCCGAGCCCTCGAGAAAGCCTGGAGAAGGGAGCCAACACCGGACAACATGACCACCCTCAAGCTCGCCACCCGGAAGCACCATCAACTAATCCACGCCACCAAGAAAACTGCATTCAAGGACCGGCTGGACAACAACGCACACAACTGCAAGGAACTCTTCAACATCGTGAAAGAGCTCTCCAACCCCAACGCCGGAAACAACGACATCACCCCATCGCAAGACCTCTGCAACTCCCTCGCCTCCTACTTCCACAACAAGATCGCTGACATACACAACAGCTTCATCCCACATACAACGCCCCCCACGACCGCACCAACGCCCCCCACCACCACCCTCAGCGCCTGGACCCCGATCAACACAGAAGACACCATCCACACGATGAACTCTATCCACTCCGGATCTCCGACCGACCCCTGCCCTCACCACGTATTCAACAAGGCCGACGCTGTCATCGCACCCCATCTGCGAGACATCATCAACACCTCCTTCGACACCGCCACCTTCCCTGAGAGCTGGAAGCACGCCGAACTCAGCGCTCTACTAAAGAAACCAACAGCGGACCCCACCGAACTCAAGAATTACCGCCCCATCTCGCTCCTCCCGTTTCCAGCCAAAGTCATCGAGAAGACCGTCAACAGGCAGCTGGCCGCCTTCCTCGAGACGAATGGATCCCTCGACCCTTCACAGTCTGGCTTCCGAGCCAACCACAGCACCGAGACCGCCCTCATCGCTGCCACCGATGACATCCGAGCCCTGCTGGACAACGGAGAAACAGCGGCCCTCATCCTCCTAGACCTCTCCGCGGCATTCGACACTGTCTGCCACCGCACCCTAGTGCAGCGCCTCAGCAACGTCGGAATCCAGGAGAAGGCACTGGAATGGATCATCTCCTTCCTCGACGGAAGGACACAGAGAGTCCGCCTACCACCGCACAAGTCAGAGGCCACCGAAATCATCTGCGGCGTCCCCCAAGGATCCTCACTCAGCCCCACCCTCTTCAACGTCTACATGAGCCCCCTTGCGGCCATCACACGCCAACACAACCTCAACATCATCTCCTACGCCGACGACACCCAGCTGATCCTCTCCCTGACCAACGACCCCGCCGCCGCCAGAGCCAACCTCCACGAAGGGATGAAAGACGTAGCCGAGTGGATGATGACCAGCCGCCTGAAACTGAACTCAGACAAGACGGAAGTCCTCATCCTGGGCTCCTCGCCCTCCGCCTGGGACGACTCCTGGTGGCCCCCCGCCCTGGGCACCGCACCCAAACCGACAGACCACGCACGAAACCTGGGCTTCATCCTGGACTCCTCCCTCTCCATGACCAGACAAGTCAACGCCGTCTCCTCGTCCTGTTTCAACATCCTGCGCATGCTACGGAAGATCTTCCGGTGGATCCCCACTGAGACCAGGAAGACGGTCACCCAGGCCCTTGTCACCAGCCGACTGGACTACGGCAACGCCCTCTACGCCGGAACCACCGCCAAGCTCCAGAAGAGACTCCAGCGGATACAGAACGCCTCAGCCAGACTCATCCTCGACGTCCTCCGAAGCAGCCACATCTCCGGACATCTGAGAGACCTGCACTGGCTCCCCGTCAACAAGAGAATCACCTTCCGTCTCCTCACCCACGCACACAAAGCCCTACACGACCAAGGCCCGAGCTACCTCAACAACCGCCTCAACTTCTACGCTCCCAAACGCCATCTCCGATCAGCCAGCCACACCCTCGCCGCCGTCCCCCGCATCCGAAGAGCGACAACAGGAGGAAGGTCCTTCTCCTACCTGGCCGCCAAGTCCTGGAACTCCCTCCCGACCGACCTGCGCCTGACCCAAGACCACCTCTCCTTCAGGAAGAAGCTCAAGACCTGGCTGTTCGAGCAGTAGCGGCTCCCCCCCCCCCCCCTAGCGCCTTGAGACCCTCCGGGTGAGTAGTGCGCTTTATAAATGGCTTGATTGATTGATACCAGTTTTATCATTCATGTCTGACGGGGTCATTGTATTTAATCTTCTAATCCAGTAATTCTCTCTTTGTTATAATAACTTAGTATGATCTTTGTCTGAACTTGCTATTAATGTCTCCAAAATTAGAAATCCTAATTGAGCTATATTGTTTGTGCATGCTAGCCATTGAGCGACTAAATTAGTGATTTTTTTGCAAATCATGGTCCTGTGTTCAGCAATTCTAGTTTTGATCTTGCTTTCTGTTTTACCAATGTACATCAGTCCGAATAGACATTTAGGTCTAGATGTATGGCCATTTTTTGCGGTCGCAAATGGAAAATTGGCCCGTTTGCGACTGCAAAATTGGTCTGGCCCATGTACATGCCCTATTTTGCTAGTCAGTAACCAGTTACTGACTCGTAAAATAGGGTTTGCCACTCCTTATTAGAAAGGGGCATGCCAAGGGCGTTCCTTCCTAATAGCAAATCCAACTGGTATTTACCATTATTTTGCGTCCGCATTTGTGGTCGCAAAACACTCGCAGTTTACCACCTACTTCAAGAGGTGGTAAGACACTTGCAAACAGGAAGGGGTCCCAGGGGACCCCTTCCACTCTGTGAATTGGTGCAAAAATATTTTTTAATACCAGGCAGTGGTCCTAGAGACCACTGCCTGCCCTTAAAAAATTAATCTGAAAAGTTTCATTTTTCACTTTTAAATGCATCCCATTTTCCTTTAAGGAAAACGGGTTGAATATTGGAAAAAAACAACTTTATTAAACAAGCAATCACAGACATGGTGGTCTGTTATCTCCAGCAGGCCACCATCCCTGGGAGTACTAGCCATTCCTAATGAGGGCAAAAATAGCACCTGCCTCATGAATAGTAATGAGGCAGGCAATTTGCGACCCCATTAGGAATTGCTAACAGTGTCTGAGACACTGTTGTAAATTGCATTTTGCGAGTTATAGATTGCAAGTCGCAAAGCGATGCAATTTACGACTTGCAAAATGTAAGGGTCATACTTCTGGCCCTTAATGCAATAGATAACATTGGCTGAATTGCAGTCTGTTGACCAGCATGCTAAAAATTAAAACTACAAGGTACAATTTTCCAACATTTTCTAAAGTTTTACACAGTGAATAATTAAATAGGTGTCCACAATACACACATGTTCACTTTGAAAGCATTGTGCCATACTTTAATTTGGGTTGGTGTCTGTGTCCAAAGTGGTACAGTCTGCCAACCCAAGTTTCTTTAAAAAAAACCCTGTTAATGGACTTAGGGGCATATTTTTAAGAGGGTTGCATCACGTTTTCACCATGCAACATGGTACATACATCACAAAACACTCTAAGTAATATTTGTGAAGCCAAGCAAAGCTACTTCGCTTGGCTTCAAAAATTTGGAGTAACACAACGCAGTGCAAAACGCTGCGTTGCATTATTCTGCCATGAGAAGGTGTTGCTTGGTCATTGTGTGGGCATTCACACACAACTCCAATGGATTTTAAAACATCCCCAAATTTACAAGAACCTGTAAACCTGGGGATGTGCCAAAATCTTGCACCTTCCCAGGGGAGGCGTAATGGGAAGAAGTATCTCTATTTTTACTCATTTGTTCCTCTTTCTTTGTGAACTGCATTCTGCAATACACACTGAAAGAGGAATATGCCTTTCAGGATTGTTTTTGTGCAGAGAGGTGCATCTTCCTGCACAAGGACAATCCTGCATGCAACACAGGCACCCTTACTCCATGGTGCAAGGGTGCCTGCATTGGCGATAGGCTGCCAAAAGGGCAACAGCGCAAGGGAAAGGACACAAATGTACCATGTTGAATTAAATACAGCATATTCCTGTCCTGCAGTGCAGCTCAGCAAGGTGACTTGCTGCTCTGCGTGACTTTCTCATAAATGAAGCCCTCAGTTTGTGTTCATTGCTTTAGAAAAATGGGGATTTTATTATCATGATGTAGTGGTTAGCTACATCTGTGAGAGGTGTGTATGCCAAAGCAATGAACCTTTTAATTTCAAAGGCAAATTGGCTGTTTATTGCATATTCTACACTTAGGGCCTCATTTACAAGCTTTTGGCGTAGGGCAGCACTGCAAGCCTTCATGCTTTGCTGCCCTACATCAAAAGAAAAGGGCAGGAATGCACCATTCCTGCCCTCTTCCTCGGCGTTGGTGCCCAAAACAGGCACTTTTTCACCATGGTGCAAGCGTGTCTGCGTTGTGAGAATGATTGTTTTTGTGCACGAAGGGACTCCTTCCATCACAAAAACACTCAATGGATACACTTTTCACCTTCTATGTGTGCTGCATTTAACAGCAAAAAAACAAGGAGAAATAAAGTTATTTCTCCTTGTTGTTCATCCTCTATACCTTACCTGGGAGGCATAGGCTTTTGACGCATTCCTAGGTTTACAGAATGTTGTAAATCTGGGAATGTATCAAATGTCATGGGTGTTACATGAAAACATCAACTGTAACGCATATGGAACGCCTCCCCATTGCAGTGTGAGGCAGCGCAGGGACTGACGCTGCGTTGCCTCAAACCATATCAACAAGTCAATAAAAGCCATGCAGGGTGGCTTTACGTGGCCACATAGATAAGGCATTGCACTTTGTCACCGCTGTAACATCAATAAAAGTGACAATCTAGCGGCACACAGGGACTTGTAAATGAGACCCTCAGTGCAGATTTTTACAGAGGTTTCTACATACTTTGGTTGAAGTGGTCTTGGAAGCCTTGTACAGTTGTGTGTCAGTATAGTTTAAGTATTGTTTGAAATATTGACTGTTTAAAGTCTATTATGAATGTGTATGGAAAGTAGTTGCTAGCTTTTACTTCGAATCACTTTAAAAGTTTATAGTAAGTTGCACTTTGTTTGATAGGCAACAGTTTATAAATGAGGGGTAGTTTAGTGTTATGATATTCAATATGTATGGTGCATATCTGCATGGAGGTTACATTTTAAAAGTTCCATCCATCATCCACGTTTTACATTGTCTTAGTCTTAGGAGGTTATTTTCAATTGCCACTATGATTACTCTTCTAGAATTATTGTGGTTATCATGTTGGAGGAAGAATTCATAGTTATCTGTTGTGGTTAGGTGTTCTGGAACTTGCATGTCTTGGTATCATCTAGGGTAGCAGGGGTTTGGCTTGTGGATTTTATAGTATGTGATACTAGCTGTTTTAATGTAGGAAATGCTGTAGTGTGTCAGGTACTTTGGGCTTTAGAGAGTACAAGTTTTAACATTTTGGTAGTGGGCACGGAAGAACTGATACTCCCCTCTTAAATCTTGATGTATGTGCCTTACTTTTATCTCTGTGGCATTTGGGGGAATGACTGGGTCTCTCACGTTAATTACAATATCATTTTTTATTGTATCCTTCCCATAACAAGCATCTGCATAACATTTACTACATTTCCATTTCACATTCTTTGTATTTGTGCTTTCCTGGCTGTATGTGTATCCCATATGAAAAAGTAGTGGTTGCCTCTTTGTGATGTGATGCGATGGCACTTTCTGCCATTCTGTCTGAAACTATCACAAACTTAAAATTAATTATAATGTTAAAAATGTTTAGTTTGTTTGCAAATACAATTTAAACATGCTTCTAAAAGTTCTACATTTTATACTTACATATTTGCTGGTGCTTTAAGTAGCATTTGACTTTCTCCAGTTTCTTTTCGATTATGTTGATATTTTAGTTAGGTGGGCCTTTGATTTCTGTTATGAGAAAATGTTTATTTTAGTTACATGTTAAAAATATAGCTTTGGTTAGTTTTCAGGGGTGGTGGGGCTTTAGTTTTAAGTTTAATTATAGTTGTTATTTTATTTTTATAACTGTGTTTAATTTATTTACTTTCAAAGTGTCTTTCTCCAGGTGTATGTGTGTGGAGAAAATTTAGTAATTTATTTATAGATTTTCATTTTAAAATCTTACATTGTAGTTCTTGTAAATATTAAACTTACTATTATTGTTTGAAATTTTCGTGTCCTTTTCTTGCATTTGGTAATTTTTTTCATATGAAAAATAGTGAGTTTCAGTGCTTTTTTTACTGTTTTATTAATTATGTTATTGTTTTTAATGGCTAGCTTGTTTTATGATTCATTTTATTGGCTACTTTGGGCCTTGTTTGAAAATGAATTACCCTTTTTTTTGGGGGGGGTTGCACTTATTAATGTTTCTGTTTTACTATTAAATATGTATTTGTTATATTGTTGTTATATTTTAAATATCTAATATATTGCATTTATTTTTAACATCTGTTGTAACCATGTTTTTTATGTGTTTAATGTTATTAGTAAATGTATTGCTTGTTTTGCTTTTTTGTGTTTGATATTGTTAAATTTAGATATTTGTGATGGTGAAAGTTTTGCAATTGATATTTGTGTTATTTTTATTTAAGTGTAGGATGGGGATATTTTTGTAAACAATATTATTTTGACAATAATTTAGTGGGTCGATGTTGTTTTCTATGATATATTGTCAAGGAACTCTTTGTACCCTTGGCACACTGAGAGGTGAATAATCTGCTGTGTTTCAGACAATGGTGACCCTGCTGCAATCATAACCACCTTACAAGCAGTCCAACTACCCCATAACACCTGGCTCCATGGCATTGGTAGGCCAAACCTATTTAAGGTGTGCTTTCAGTGTATAGTTTCTTTCCCAGTTCCTCTATGTGTGACATTGAACAAAAAGGTTGAAATAAAAGAACAGTAGGGCATATTAGCAAGACCGGGGATAAAATTATTGCCGTTTTAGCGACAGGAAACTGCCGCTAAAACGGCGATAATGGGCTTGCTAATATACGTTATAGAATTCCAATAGAAGCCCAGGTTAGATGTCCTGCACATCTAACCTAGTCTTCTATTGGAATTCTATAACGCATATTAGCAAGCCCATTATCGCCATTTTAGCGGCAGTTTCCTGAAGCTAAAACGGCGATAATTGTATCGCCAGTCTTGCTAATATGCCCCAATGTCTGCAACACACTGAGAAAGAACTCCCAGCATGTCAGGTACAATAATATTTTGTTTTTCAAAAGGTTGTCAAAATGCCGACCAGTCCCTCTGTCTTCATGATATGGTGGGTCAACCCTCACAGTGTAGGTTTGGCAAAGGTCCTTCTGCCTTGTCAGCCGTAGTACATTTGGTAAGAAAGGGACATCACGCCAATGGCAATTCTTAAATTTGCCATGTTGCTCTGGCCGGGAAAGGATATAGGTCCTCCACTATCCCAGTAGTTTGGTGGCTTGCCCAACACAACCTAAATGATGCTCTATGACCTTTTGGAAGATAATTCAATACTGAACATGATTTATGGTAAGAGTAAATTTAAGGGAATCCGCTCAAACTGCAGTAAATCACTGTTTTATATCCTGTTTTAACAGGACTTAATTGTTTTTGACTTCAGAAAAAGGTGTTTAGTACTGTCTTCCTCTAACAATGGGATTGCAAGACAATTTATTAATGCAGAGGGCCAGATTTACTAACACTTTGAGCTGCAAAACTGTTTTCAATAACAAAAGCATTTTGCACTCAAAAGTGCCTTATTTCAGTGCTTCACATTGCTTTGCATCAAGTGACATTACTGTGCAAACCTCTTTTGATGTAATGCACAATCTACTAAGAACGCCTGTCTGGGCCTTTCATGAAAAAATAACACCTGCTTAAAGCAATTGCCAAATAGGAGATTATTTTTATTTTTGTAAAAATTCTATGTATTTCATAAATGTTGAAATGCACTGCACACATCAAGTGAGTGTGGTACTTTTCAATACTTCATCTTTATTCGGTCAAACAATATTAGACCATTAAAGCACATTAAGCATTACCAGACATATATAATAGATAAAACAATACATATACAATCCCATTTCATTACCGTTTCATTACCACAACAATTTGCACATATAACAATGCAAGGTAGCTAAAAACTAACAATCATGCTTCATATTTAAAAACAATTCATTATGTACCAGTCAAAGAATTCATCGAGACCATATTATAACTCATGTCCGTGAAAAGATTCTAGCAGTGTAAACATAATAGAAAATACAGGAAGGTAAAAACCTCAAATCTGGGTCCGCCATACGATCCTATTTTCGTTTGTTTACTATAATGCTTGTTAATAAAATTGTGTATAAAACAACAATAAAAAATGACACACATCAGATTTCTCACATGGTTAATTTAACAACTGTTACCCCGTCCATCTGGGTTGTCTATATCCTCTACCAATATGGTCTTCCTTGCATAAAAAAACACTCCATAGAAAGGATGACATTCTTACACAGATTTCGATTGTGGGTAGGGACTGTAAAAAAAAGGGATGGCAGGTGAGATCGAGTGAAATCTAGGTGTTTTAAAAAGCTTGATATATAGAATTTCCTCCACTTCGTCTAGAAATTACAAAAGAATACCAGATGCATTGTAGTCTCTGTTGAAACATTATCACAAGGACATTTTGACAGATAAGAGGACCAATTATTTTCTTCAGGGAAGGTGACCATGCGATGAAACATGTCGATTCTAAAATGAGTTAAAATATATCTGTGTTATTGCTGATGTGCAAGTCTAAGGTATAGTTTTATATCGTAACTGGTTAAAATGAGCTGTTTTCTTAAAACAGTAGGCTTTAACAATTCTACAGACATCCTAATGCGCTCTAGGTGTGTTAGACAGTCGGCCTTCAGATCTTTCCTATTTAGTTCAATCTGACATTCGGGGTAAGTGAAATATTCCGGATGCCCCAAATCCTGACAAAAGCCTTCTATATACCTCAACCATGGAATGTGTGATCAAAGAGTTAACCTTAGGCAATCCCTTATAAAGAGCTGGTTTAGGGCAGTTTGCTCTGACAACCATACCTTGTGCCACAACAGAATGGGTTGGATCTTAATTAGGCCAACAATGAACAATACCCCAACTCTGCGTGACACACAAAGATTGAGGCAGATTTAGGTGAGGCAAGCAGGTACCTTAAGAACTTGTTCTACACTAATTGTATTGCTATGCAGTTTGCAGTGCCCCATATGCCAGCCCTGTATACTGCTTTCCTTACACATTTTGCCTTGTAGATTGTAAGCATTTCTCACGGCAGGTTTGTACTTAGTCTTATGGCAAATTTACGTAAGGCCATATAGGTGCTTTTGAAAAGCCGTGTCCTAGTAGTAAAGGCAGGGGACCATGTTCCATCTTTGTCAAATAAGACACCCAGGTACGAAAAAGTGTCAGTACATTCAATGCTGGATTCCTGGATTCTGATATTGCGGCAGTTGCCCGTATTCCTACAGCACTTCATTATAAATGTCTTGGTTTGGTTCACATGCAAATCAAGGCCCTGCATATAATTAGGCAAGTCATTCAGTACCAGCTGCATGGAGAGTGGGGTGCGTGCCATTAGGACAGCGTCATCAGCATAGAGAAGGGCGGGCACAGGGCGGTGTCCCACCTGATCCAGACCTTTAAGATTTAATGTTATGGCAGCACTCACGTTATTTATGTAGAGTAAAAAAGAAAAGGTGCAAGGACACAGCCCTGCCTCACCCCCCTTTCTATGCTGAATGGCTTTGTACATTCACCCATATTCCCATATCTGAGCCTAGCCTTAGTACCAGAGTATAAGTTCCGTAGGAACGAAATATCATCAGGGTTCACACCCATATCACTCATAATTACCTATAGTTTTGAGTGGGGAACGCATTCAAAGGCGGAGGACAAATCTACAAATCCCAAGTACAGGTTGCTGCCTTTGATCTATGTATATTTCCCTAGTAAGATGCTCAGATTAAGGCTTTGTTCCCTAGTCCCCACTCCAATACGAAACCTATATTGTGTATCTGCCACAACATCCCTAGATTTGGCCCACTCTTGGAGTCTGTTCAGGTTTATTCTCCCCGCTATTTTGACTAGTGAATTGAGTAACAAAATCGGCCTGTAACAGGCCGTATTATGTCGATCCCTTTTTTATATATGGGTACTATCATTGATTCTGCCCAAGTTAGAAGAAAATCTGCAACGCAACAAGCCCTTCGGGCAACGGTTAAGATGGGCCCTCACAAAGGGTTATTGGCTTTCTACAGGTCTACCAGAATTTCATAAGGGACAGGCGCTCTTCCTCCTTTGCTAGAAGTTATTGCATTAGTAACTTCATTAAAGGTGAAAGGGGCGATGTTAAGCGGTTTTTCATGAACTGGGTTACCACTGATGTTAAGAGGCCGAGTACCATCAGATTCAGGGATCTGTGCAGAGTAGTTGGTGGAGAAGTGTTTGATCCAGCCATCCTCGGGTATTGCAATCACGATCCCAGGCCTGACTTCTCTCAGTGGGGGGCATTTATTATTTTTCAAAAAGTATTGTTATCATTCTTACTGCTCTTGCATCGCTTAAAGCAACCCAAGTCTCTTCCCTTAACTGGCTTTTCTGGTTTATCTGTGTCTCTCTGTAAGCAGACCTGCATTGCTGGACCACAGCTCTACACCTAGGGTTTCTATGAAGTGCCTCTTTAAGCCTCTTGTTGGCCTTAGTACACTGTGTATTAAACCAGCTGTTTCTGGCTTTATTTGTTTTCCTAACCGATTGAAAATTCTCCTTCACAGACTTACTAATGATTAAAAAATAATTTATAATATCCGTGATTGTGAGTTATCATCCAGGCATATCACAAAGGCTTACCCCCATCACAAATTAATTTTCCGAGAAAACCCTTTGGGGTGATCTGTTGCCACCACAGTGACAAACCGTTGATTGTGGCTAGCTCTAATCCTCTGCTAGGAACTTGGCTGGGGCTATTCTGTTTTCCGGTTAAAAGACCCTTTGTGGTTTCTACAGATTTAGGATAATGGTCACTTAATAATATAGAATGGGTTTTAAAATTAAGAACATGGGAACTCAAGTAATTAGAGGTTAAAATATAGTTGATGATGCTATGGTTATTTCTCCCATTAAAGGTGCACCTGAATGGAGCATATGGTAGTGACATTTCGTTTGAAAACGATAAATCCAGCGTATAGATAAATTCATTTAATTTGTATCGATTGCAGTTATGAATAAAGTGCGATTTACTAGTTCCAACTAGATTATTCATGCCACATACTTTCTCACTAAGGGCCTCATGTAGGTAGCGAAATACCGGTCGGTAACGGCCGATTTTCGGTAAACATGCCGTTACCGACCGGTATTCAGACAAGTGAGATGTAGGAGTCCAAAAACCACTTTTCGGTAAATATGAGGCGGTAAATACCGATTCATAGTTACCGAATTCTAAAATACCGATTCATATTTACCGAATACATAATTAACGAATCGGTAAATATGAAGTGGTAAATATGAAGTGGTAAAAATTTAAAATGACATGTAGGAGCAGTCGGTAATTAAGAAATCCAGGAAAATCGGTAAATAAGAGTCGGTAATTAACACGGATTGAAAGTAGGTGGTAACCATCAACAATGCACATAAGCAATCCCAAAATGCAACAGCGTGGACAACATGGCCGCCATGTACGTCATTGCAAGGCGCCTACGTCTACAGGCAGCAGGACTGAGGGTGTGGCGACGGGAGGAACAAATCTACAGACAGCGCATCACACTATTCCAGCTGACTGATGCAGAGATACATGAGAGGTACAGGCTACACCCCGAAACCATCATGGACTTAATCAGGGACCTACACCCACTCCTGGACCAGCCAATAAGAAGGGCGCACGCCATACCCCCACATGTGCAGGTGCTCTGCAGCCTACATCTGTTGGCATCCGGCAGTTATCAGGTGGTGATAGCTGCGGTGGGTGGGGTATCCCAGAGTTGCCTGTCACGTTTCTTCAGGAAGTTCCTGGATGCCATGATGCAGAGAATGCACCACTACATAAGCTTCCCAAACACACAGGCTGCACTGCAGAAAACTAAAACTGACTTTTATCACATGGCACAGTTCCCCCATGTCATCGGCTGTATTGATGGTACACACATCCCAATCTGCCCACCAGCTGACACAGAGCACATCTACAGGAACAGGAAGTCCACCCACTCCATCAATGTGCAGGTGATCTGTGATGCAGGGAACATCATCACAGATATTGTTGCAAAGTTTCCTGGGAGCACCCACGACTCTTACATCTTCCAGAATAGTGGGATCTACACACGACTGAGAGCCGGAGAATTCGGAGAGGGATACCTGCTGGGTAAGTAACAGTGACGCCCCTTGAAACCTGCAAATCAGAGTGTATAGAGGCATGTAACTGATGGTTCCCTTTTACTCATCCAGGCGACAGTGCATATGCATGCCGGTCATTCATCCTCACTCCCTACCTACACCCAGCAACCCAGAGTGAGAGACGATACAACGTGGCCCACAAAACAACACGCAATGTGGTGGAGCGCACGTTTGGACTACTGAAGAGCAGGTTCCGCAGCCTCCACAAGAGCGGAGGCGCACGCCAGTACAAACCCATCACCTGCTGCAAGATTATTGCCACTTGTGCAATGCTGCACAACCTTGCCACGAAAAAAGGTACAGATGTGGAACTAACATATTTTGAGGACAACGAGGATGAGTCAGGCCAGCCAGAGGGCAGCGCAGCTAGAGTGCCAACTGCAATCGATGGGAGAGAGAGACGGGCAGAGATCACATGCAACTATTTCTGAGTAAGTGAGGGGACACAGCGAGTTGTGAGAAGTCATGACGTAGTTTAATGTGGCACCACGCCATGAACACATGAACAGGCCAATCTGGCAATATACCATCTATACAAGGAGTATGTCCAGGGTTACGTCACCCAATGGGAAGTGGCTAAGCAGGGCCACATCAATGTTTGCGCATACGTGCTGCAGTGGTGGATTGCACGGCCTGTGCATCCTCACTAGAGCCAACCCCGAGCCGCCTGCTGCTCCTGCGTGCTTCTGGGACGGGGGGTGTGATGATGCTGCTGGTCTCGATGCTCTCCGCAGCATCCCCTGCAGCAGTTGTCGACGCCTGACTAGTCAATAGCACCCCTAGTGCACTTGTCACCTGCACCATCCCCCGAGACAGGTCGCTGCAGCACTGTGTTAGGCCCTCCTGCATCGTCACAGAGCGCCGGCAAAGTAGGGAAGTCGCAGTTGCCAGACGGTTGAGTGCCCTGCTGGTAGTGTCCCTTCTCTGGCGTTCCCGGCGCCGTGCTTCGATGTCAGCATCTAATTTGCTGCACAACTGCTGGATTGACTGGGACATGTCCCGAATGCCCGCAGCCATGCCGCCAATGTTTGTGTCCATGTTGACTAAGCTTGTCTTCATCACCCGCATGTGCCTCTGGACTGACATAACTGCCTTTGATTGCAGGCGCTGTTGCTTCAACATCTGGCCCTCGAGCCCCAAGAAGACACCATGGCCGTCAGTGGGTGCTGGTGGACTCTGGACACGCGACCTGCGGCGCCCTCTTGCTCCCGTCTGTGCTGCCTGTGAGGTGTGGGGCACAGTGGGATGGCTCCCTTCCTGGGGCCCGGTGCGGTCTTCTGGGCCCATGCTGTCGTCTGACGAGGTGTCGAAGGCTCGTAGCCTGGCTGCTGGACGCCTCCTCATTCTCACACCTGCAAGCGGAGATGTGGCCGGTGATTCGAACATGAGTGGCGATGCTGGCTGTGGTTGTGGTGATGCTGGCTCTCGGTGAGGTGATGCTGGCTCTGTGTGCGGCGAGGCTGGCTGTGTTGGTGGTGCGGCTGCAAGTGGGCCTGCTCCCTGGTCTGAACTCGTGCTGGCTAGAGGTGATTTTTGTGGCCGGTGTGCCGTCTCCCCTGCAGCATGCCCTGTCCTGCATGATGTCACATCTGTGGACAGAAAAACAACATTGGCTCAGTGTCCCCGAAGGGCTGCATTGCAAGCGTCACAATAAATCATTTCACATTCCAATCTGTCCTCTGTCTCCTTGTGCCTCGAGTGCGTGACATGCCTTGTTGCCCTGTGACATTTACGTCATGGTTAGTGTTTCCCTGACTACATCTCCCGGAATGCATTGCCTGTCTGCACTGACACGTGTGGACTGCAGAGTGATTCTCGTTTCACAATGGGGGATGTGGGATAGGGGTAGGGGGGGCTACATTGCTGTGCTTTCGTCTTACCTTGGTGTGTTGCGGCTCTGGCAGAGCTGTCGGCGTCCCCAAGACCCACGACGCTCTCTTGCTCGATTGTGGCCGCCACCAGCTCCTCCAGTTCGGTGAGGGCAGGTGCCCTGTTGGTTCCACCTCCGGTCTGGCTGGCCTCCTTCTGGATGTCGCCCATCTTCCTCTTGGTCACAATCCTCAGGTCATACCAGCGCTTTTTGAGGACCTCAATGTCCCTGTGGGTCACTCCCACAGCATTGACCTGCGCCTGGATGGCCAGCCATATGTTGCGCTTTTCGGCCTCAGGCACTTGCAGGGATTGCCTCCCAAACAGCTTCTGGTGCTGCTTCACCACCTCCTCCACCAGCACCTGGAGTTCCTTGGGGCTGAATTTCAGCTTCCTCCTCCTTTCCCCTCCGTCTTTCTGTGTTCTCTGGCTGGACATGCTGTTCGTTTCCCGCTCGCACATGCAACTGCTCCCTGCCTCTCCTCTGCACTCCAAGCCTCTCCAGGGTCGGCTAATTATGTACACCTGCCTGGGTGTGGCCACTTCGGCTAATTGTGTACACCTGCCTGGGTGTGGGCAGTTCCTGGTTGGGTGGGCTGTCGTTGCACAGGATTAGCTGTTTCGTCAAGTCATGTGATGTTATTTACCGAATCCGTACATACCGATTCGGTATTTTCCGATTCGGTAGATACCACCTCGGTATTTTCCGATTCGGTAGATACCACCTCGGTATTTTCCGAATCGGTAATTATCACCTCGGTATTTACCGAATCGGTGAATTCCGATTCGTATTTACCGAATGTTACCGAATCGGTAACTGTTACCGAATTCTTACCTACATATAACTTACCGATTCTAATTTACCGATTCGGTACGGCTCGGTATTTAAGAACCGGTAAAATTTATTTACCTACATGAGGCCCTATGTGAACTAACCAGTTGGATATTGATGTCACCTACGAACACAATTGATAACTTTTTCTTATTGTTATTATCAAACTTTTCCAAATACTCGTATAAGTTACCCAAGTGCATTATTATGTCTCCACTACCAGCATTGTTATACAAATTGGCCACTACCAAGTTTGTCGAACCTTACCCTTTACATACAATCACTTGATAGTAGGGATTAGTTAGTTCTTTTACTGGTTTTATAGGTGGTAAACTATTAGAGGCAAAAATACATAAACCCCCTTTAGATCTACCATGGGTCCATGGAACAGTAGAGACATTAAATGTTCTAAAACCAGTCATATGAAGAGGTTCTACCTGCCAGGGCTCCTGGAGACAGATAAAATTGTGACCCTCTACAAAATCTATCCACTCTGGATTATTAATTTTGCTACAAAGCGCTGCCACATTCCAAAACAAAAGCCAATACAATCATTTGGAGCGTGAAAAGAACCCCCCACAGCAGTGATTGACATAACTTCATTGTTGGGCCTGGCAGGACGCTGTAAGGGGTCGGCATCAGATTGAATAGTTGGTTAGGGAGATACTAAGGTCTTTCCTACGCTACCAGGATGACGTAATGCTTTGTCCCCTCATGTGGATGCTCCGTTCCCTCCCAGTTCTCCACTGGTGGTCAATCTATGTCTTCAATGTTTTCTAGTCACTAGTATCTGTTAAAGGTTGGAATATTGTAAAGCCAAGGTTGGCAGAAATATCCTAAAGGGAGTGAGTGCGGAGATCATATTTGGGGTGATATGGGTGGGCCGAGTTCTGTTTAAGACATTCTCCACCAGTCTTGTTGATTTAAAAGACAGAACTACATAGTCTCCTGGCAGAGAGGTCTGGCTCCTGCCCACCCATTTAATTTGTCTAACCATCTTTAAATCTGCAAACAAGTGCAAGGTCATGCCAGATCTTACCGCTAACCATTTAAATGCCTTATTCTTAAAGGAGGTCCAGTATACAAGTCTTGCTCTTTAAATTGATAACACAATTACATATGGAGTTGGATCAGGTGGAAGCTCCATGAACTCTGGTGGCTGTATTAACGGGGCGTCTACAGGTGGATTATTAGTAGGCGAAAGCAATGGTCTAATAGGGATTAGTCCCTTTATTTTTGCAGGGGCCTGCTTTGTCATGGGATGTCGAACCTTGAGGGCTATGAGAATGTACGTTGTTTAGTTCCCAGACTGTATTAGCTACTGCTAGGTTACTAGCAGGTATTTCAGTCCTGGTTGGATCACTTAACAGTTGGGTACTCAGTTGGCCACGCATATGTTGCATTTTGTTTCTAGTTCTTTCAAGCATGTATTAATGCTTTCTAAGCTATTTTTCATGAACTGCTGTAGGGATCTGACGGTTGAACATAGTATGTTTAATTTTTCATTAATTAAATCACTGCACTGCTTAGGCTGTTCAGTGGACATTATTGTTGGGTTATTAATGATCATATTTTGGGGTTTAGTCCTTCTACTACAGGGTACCTCCTTATTTAGAGAGCTAGTTGTGGTACATATACATGTTTTATATTAGTTTGGAAGGCAGTGGAGAATCTGATTTGGAGGAATTATTATTACCAGATATGTTCTGTATACACCCATTCTTATCTTTGTCTATTATTGGAGCTGTACCTCTATCACAGGTTTTTGGACTCTCATCGTTATTAACTGGACTTTGTGGAGCGATCCGGGGTGTCGTATTTTGCTCTCCATAGACTAATAATGACTCCTCAACATTCGTAATCTGCTTCTCAATTGCCCCCATTGCACCTGAGATAAACTTTAACAGTGAGGTTTGTGTATGCGTTTGGGGCTGTTCTTGGGAATTAGGTCTTCCATGATCGGGTAATAACTTCCTTTTTACCATGTTTACTCTGAGTGACCCACAAGGTAAGTTACCGAATATAGTATATGTGCAGTATGTGAGGGAGAATATGAAACACTAAAAAGTTGGTATAAAACATGTATCTGATCAGATTAGATAAGAAAACCCAGTAAAACTACGATTTGGCTAAAAAGGTCTAATATTATTATTATAAACATAAGAAAGAAAATGACTAAGTCGAACAGTATAAATATTTGTCAGTATTGGCATTTTCTATTGGCTCAGCGTTGCTGACGGGAGCCACACCCATTTTTGTTCCTAAGTCGAACAACCAGCACTGCAGCTTGTTAGCACCAAATTTTAGAACTTCTAATGGGTCAACAGCAGGCAGGTTTCCATTTACCAGGACATAGGATGGTACCTTTCCTCACCGATTTATACTTTGTGCCTGCCTCAGTCTGGAAGTCACAATATCACGGAGGATTGACTATACAGTCCTGACAGTCTCTGTAATTAGCTATCAGTAATATAGACATGTAATCAAGACAGCTTAATCCAGTCAAGTATCAGTCAGACACATATAATTCCAAATAACAGGGGCAATACTGCTCGCAAGGCGGCCACCTGTGGTCTGCTGTGTGATGGGTGCGATGGACAGGCTACTTCACCAGAGTCCTTCCCTAGCAGCTCACCAGGAAACAGTTGATACGTGGCTATTATCGCAAACAGCCCTACTGTCCCAACTGAGAACCAAGAGGGGTGGCCCAGCCCAGCCTCATCCAGTCTCTGACAGGCGAATCTGTGGGAGAACCAGTGGCCTAAAATGCACCTCCTGCCATGTGGATGGCATCACTGGCATGCAGCGGCACTCGGGCCACGATACCTTATAGGGAATGAAGTCCCCCGCTCCTCTCCTCCTGGTCCGTAAAAGTCCATTGGGAGATAAGGGGGGGCGGGGGGGGGGGGGGAGCCGACACAAGACCAGTTTATTGTGTGTGAAAAAGGCCGCTTTATTGAAACAGGTGCATATCACGATTTCATCCCTTGGCCACTGCCTTACAAAACTAAACACCTCACTATACAAGAATTTCCTGACCCCTTGTTCCTCCCCCCACCCCTACAATCCCCACATCAGGTCCCCCATCCCACAAAATACAACATAACATTCCATAACCATAATATAACCCAATCCTACACAATCTATCCTTTCCAAATCCAAAACCCCCCTGACCGTAATCCCTACCTGCCTTTGTGCTACTGTAACTAACCAGCCTCTAATCTAAACTTATCCTACCTGGTCACCCTTTCCCTGCTCCTGCTCTCAAACTACCAAACATATAACAACAAACTCCAGCCAATCCCGGCCAACTGTCAATCACCCCGCCACCCAGAAACAAGCTGGGAGCGTAGGCGGATACGCCGCCTCCCCCTGTTTCTCCCCCCCCAACAGTAACCTCTCCCGCCTAACGACGGTAAACCCCTAACAACCGGGCCAACACCTCCCGCAATTCCAAAAGATACAGGTCCATGCCTAGCCGAGACAAGTGTACCCCATCATCTCTGAAAAAATCAGGCGAATCGTAACGAATTTCCCTATGCACAATCCTACCAATCTCCAAGTGCCGACAAAACCTCACCATCTCAGAGTTCAACTTCCGCCTAGCTTTGTCAACTGCCCCAGGATTGACCGCCCCCCTCCAAACTCTCCGGGGGACAAACTCCATCCACACAATGGAGCAACCTGCCCACTGAGCCTTGATCAACGACAAATCCCTCTTCATAGCCCGCATCAGCGCCAAGCCCGTCTCCCTGACCATGTCGTTTTCCCCCAGATGCACCACCAACACATCCAGGCACCTACCAGCCAACAAAATCCCGTTCAGCACCGATAACAACTCCTTCCAACGCATGCCACCCCTACCTCGCCAAGCAACAGAGAATAAATCTTTGCTAAACCTCAAACTGTCTCCAAAGTAGCTCGAGCAGGCTTGGACCTCCGCCCGTTTCACAAAAGAATGCCCCACAATCCAGATGGACAAGGGGACCCATAACCGAACCTGAAAAGAGAAACGAGAATGAGAAACAAGAAAAACACCAGACAAACATTTATTTTTATTTTTTACGCAACACCTCCCCCAACGTCACTGCGCACATAACGCTGATAGCAATCCGATGACCACTTGCCCAGCCTAACAATGTCCCCTCTCTCCCAACCCCTAGAATGGGCCTCCGACGCTGCCCCAATCTGAAAGGAATGCGTGCCAAACCCCTTTCCGTCGATCCCCAGCCGCCCCAGCACTTTCCTCAGTACCGCTAGCAGCTGTGAAGCCTTGATGCACCGCCCATCCCCATGAGCAAAGACCAGCCTCCCAAGCCCCTAGACAGTGATGTCCATCGCAAACCCCACCAAAAAGGACAATCTGTCGATGTGCGCCCCATTTTCAAAGATACCCATTTCCCTTTGCTTTTCTGATCCGTTTTCGCCTTCCGGAGCCAGATATTGACCTCCTCTGTACTGAAGGAAACCTCCCCCCAAGACAAACCCTTCTCCCCTTTGGATCCCAACAACTCTGAAACTCTAAAGGCCCCGAAAAACATCCAGGACATGAGCGTAGAAAAAAGTAGTGCTTCCCCTGCATCAAAACACACCCCAGGCAACACCCCAAGCACCCCTTCCAACAGTTCCCACGACAACGGTCTCCGCACTCGAGAGGCGCGCCCACACTCCAGCGCCCACCCCTCCAACATCCGTGCCCCAAGTTCACCCGTGGAGGGGGCGTAGCCCCACAACAATTTCCAGACGAAAGCAATTCCTGCCAGCTTGCCCACAATCGTAACCTTCGTAAGTCCCTTCTCCACCAAGTCCAAGATAAACTGTACCACGTCCTCCTGTCTAGCCACCAAAGAGGCCCGCCGCCATGCCCCGGAATGTAAGAACTCTTCCCATGCCACTCGATATGCTGACCTCGTGGACTGTGCTAATGAGCCTAAAACCAGTTGCAACATCCTGTGTTGCCTACGTACCACAGATGGTGCGGCATTCTGGTCGGGGTCACGTCCACGTCCTTGGCGAGCGCACGGAATCTCCCCCACTGTGAACGACACAAAGCATCCGCAATGTCATTGTCCACACCTGGCACATGCACCGCGTGAAAAGCAATATCATGCTTCAAGCACCCCAAAACGAAAACCCTCAACAACTTCAGGACCTGTTCGTCTCTCGCTGACTGTCGATTGACCACATGCACCACTGTCATGTTGTCAATCCTGAAGCTGACCTTCTTGTGAGCAAACAGAGCCCCCCACAGCATGACGGCCACCACCAGGGGAAAAAATTCCAGAAAGGCAATACTCCTACCCCCATCCAACCATTCCGCTGGCCAGGGTTCGGCACACCACCTCCCCTGCCAATAAAGACTAAATCCAGTGCTCTCTGCTGCGTCTGAGAAAATCTGTACATACCACACCATGTCTGCCTCCCTCACCAGAGGTATCCCGTTGAACTGGTGCAAGAAAAACTGCCACATCCTCAAGTCTTCCCTCACCCCAGCTGACAGACGTACATGATGATGTGGGGTCCTCTGTCCCGCTAGGGCCCGCCCCAGTCGCCTACAAAACGTCCTCCCTACTCTGACCACCCTACAGGCGAAATTGAGATGTCCCAGCAGAACCTGTATGTCTTTAACCGTAACTTTTGGTTTTGCCAAAATGATTGCCAGCAGCCCCAACATTTGCTGCTTTTGTCCGGCAGGAAGGCGTGCCTCCATCAACCATGAATCCAACTCAATTCCCAAAAAGGCAAGGTCTGTGCTGGGTCCCATCGTTTTCTCTGGGGCCAGCGGCACACCCAGTTCCCTCATGATCTCATTGAAGCTGTCCAGAGCCTTCTGGCAGTCCGTGGAGTCTGAGGTGCCCACAAAAAAGAAGTCATCCAGGTAGTGCGTAACCCCTTGTTGACCCGTCCGTTCCGTAAACAACCATTGTAGGAACGTGCTGAAACATTCAAAAAGTGTGCAGGACATGGAGCAGCCCATCGGCAACGCTTTGTCCACGTACCAGTGACCGCCGAATTGTATGCCCAACAGATCCCAGTCATCCGGGTGAACTGGAAGCAGCCGGAAAGCTGACTTTATGTCGCACTTTGCCATCTGCGCTGTTGCGCCCGCGGTCACCACCAGTGACATGGCAAAGTCAACAGAAGAGTAAGATACAGTGGCCTCTCGTTCATCAATAAAATCATTGACCGACCTTCCTTCCGGCCAGGACAAATGTTGAATAAGGCGAACTGCCCCTGCTCTTTTTTAGGCACCACTCCAATGGGTGACACAATCAAATTTGGCAACGGCCATTCCTGAAAGGGGCCCGCCATGCGGCCCTCCCGTACCTCCTTGTCAAGTTTGTCTTGCACTACCTGTGAGTGCTCTCGTGCCGATTTCAGATTGTCTGCCCAGCGTCTCACCCGTGGACCCTCGTACCCCAGTCTGAACCCCTCAAGAAACCCCAAACGTAAGCGCTCCGCAGCCTCCCTCTCTGGATACCCCTGCAAGGCTGCTGCTGACCTCCTGCCTTAAAGGCTCCTGACTGCCACTGCTGACCCCCTGCGACTGACCCTGGCCCCCCCAACAGTTGACCAGTGCATGACGTCTTCCGCATCCGGAGCATTTGTGCCGGAAACGGCAGTACTCCAGAGTGCACAGTCCTTTATTATAATCCCAGCAAGCCCATTTTTCCCCTGCCTGTCCCCTGCCTGCTCCCCCACCCCCCCTCGGGTGGGGCCTCCTCGAAAGGGCCGATACACGAGCAGGAGCCCGCTGGCCGTGAAAATAGTTTTCCCAGACCCCGCTAGTCCCATCGTATGCTGCCACAAATCTGTATCCAGCTCGCCCCACTTCGCCTCCGGGTCCCACGCCATGCGCGCCCGGAACTCCTCATCATACTGGGCCCAGGCATATCCCCCCCCTGTGATCTGCACCTTCCATATGACGTCCATGTATTTAAACATAGCCACGGACCTCTCGGAATTTTTCGCAATACACGCTAGCGTATATAAGGAAAGCCGCTGTCCAGTTTTCGATTGTCAACGCCACCTTAGGCCGCCTAGCCAATTCAAATTCCTCCTCCTTGGAGCCCTCCTTCGCCCACACTTCCCTGTGAAGGAGCTTTAGCATTTCAACATATTCCCCTTTCCAAATCCGCTCTTTGGTAGCCAGCATCAAATGTGCGCCTAAGGGCTTAGTTACCCCCAAATATGGCAGATGTTTTATCTTAACTTCTTTACTTTCTCATTTTTTCTCCCCTTCTCCCGTCTGCGTCTCCACCGTCCCCTTCGTGTCTGTCAAACACACCACGTCCCTGCTTTTCCCGGGCTCCCCTCCCTTACCTGCGTCTTCCGTGCCAACCGCCACATCCACCACATACGCACCCTTGCACAACCTCCCCAGAACCCCCCCTCTCTGTCAGATCCCCCAACCCCCATGGATACCATCACTGGGTGCCCAAGCAAAGACCGTTTACCTGGCGCCAAGGACTCCGTGTGTCGCTCCACCTTGTGTCCTGGCCGAGGGGCTGAGCCGGTCTCCCACCTCGATGTCCGATCCGTGGTCCTCGCCTGGCGTCGTGACATCTGTAAAACACTAGATACAGCATTACTCGGCCCCCCGCCCTGTCCTCCTCCACATCTCGCACCTCACCCTCCTCCATACTATCCTCCTCATAATCAAGCTCTTCCTGCCTTGCACCCCCAGAGCTCCCTGCTGGTGGAGCCGTCTGAACCCGACGAAAAACACAAACATCCTCTTCAGTGACACTCCGTCATCGTTGTTCCCCGGGGCGCTTCGACCCCGTGGGTGTTGGGGCCGGCGAGCCCGTCCCGGGCCTACTTGTGCCAGCCACGCCAGGATCCCCCGCCGGTACTGGGCACGCCGCCCAAGGCTCCACCCTCCCTTCTCCTTGGTGCCTCCGGGCCACTCCCAGCCCTACCAAGTCTGGCACCCCGTGACGGTTAGGTTGTCGGTCCACTGCCTGAAACAAAAAGGAATGGTCTGGTGTGCTGGGCCCACCTCTCTTCTGACTACCATCCCATTCCCGCTTACCTGCCGCTAACGTACTGGCTACCGAAGCCCGACCCACTGCACTCAGATCCGCAACCTCCTCCTCCTCATCTTCCCCCTCGTCCCCCTCACTCCACTCCAAACCCCCTGCCCCAGCCCCCTCCCGAAAGCTCGACGCCGCATTCCCGGAGCCTGCCGCGAACCCTCCCCCTGTCCCCCAGCGGTCCCGTAGCCCTCAACCTTCCCAAACCTTTCCCCTACCCCAGGCACCCCAGACACCCCCTCTGACCAGGACTCAAATATGTCCAGGCCCGCCCAATCCCGCTCACTCCCCTCTGACTCAATCAATAATGGCGAATCCCCCCCACCACTCCACACCCATCCTGCCCCGACGCAAGCCCCATACCCCCATGGCCTGTACCACCCCCTGCCCCCTCTCTGTGTGCCTGTGCCCCTTCCCGCCCCCTAGCTGCTGGTCCACAACCAAAAAGGCCTCAGTTACCTTCCTCCCCTCATCCCCCACAACCTCCAGTCCAGCCTGCGCCCCCCGCTTCCCTGTCCCATCATGTAAGCCCCTAGGGGCCGCTCTCCTCATGTAGAAGCGGCCCCTCTCCGCCTGCGACCTCGGGGGTGAGCCACGCGATGCGCTACCCCTCCGAGGCCGACCTCCCAACTCCTTCTTAGGCCCCAGAACCTTCCCAGTCCCCTCCCGCCTCCCCGCAGGCTTCCGGGCAGCGCTCCCTGGTAACGTGCTGCCCGTCTCCATTCCCGCTACAGTATAAAAGGGGGCCGCTCCGCTTACATCACTGCGGCCCCCACCGATCCCAGCAATGCTTCCCCCTACCTCCGGGGCCGCTCCCCTGGCATACGAGCGGCCCCCAACGGATCGGTGACTCGGCGGGGAGACGCCCGACGCGCTCCCCTGCCCGGAAAGAGTCCCGCGCCTTGCCGCCCTGCCCGCCCTGCCCCCGACCCCCATTACGCCCGCTGACTCCTCATTCTCCGGGACCGCGCTCCTGACATACTCGCGGCCCCGAGCACTCACCTGTGACACCGACGCCCTCCGCGGGGGTGAGCAAGCCACGACGGCAGCTGCCACCCCGGCCGACGCGCGCTTCACCGGGCACGCGGCCCTCGACGCGTCCGGGATCACCAAGTCCATCCTGCCAGCCTCACTGAGCAACCTCAGGGCCTCCAGGACACGATAATCGCCGCCAGACATGTTCTATTACCTCCGAAATTACCTACAAACTGCCGCTACCTAACCACTAGGCCTGCTAAAACCTGCCAAAAAACCTGCCCTGCCAAAGCGCTCCCAGCCACCAGGTCACCAAACCTAAAATGGTGGCTGGGTTAGCGCGAAAATCCGTAATAATAAGCTTTTGGGCTAAATTTCTGAAATTGGACTACATTTGGGCTATTCCCAAAGTAGCCCAAATCATACAAGATGGCCGCTCCGGCCACTCCCCCCCTCCCCCCTCCCAATATGCCCAGGGGGCAGACCTCGCTGTGCTCGGCTGCCCCCCAAGCTCCCAATGTGCTGGTACGGTCTCCCACGCTGCAGGAGAACCAGCGCCCTGAAATGCGCCTCCTGGCACGTGTATGGCATCACTGACATGCGACAGCACTCAGGCCGGGGTGCCTAATGGGGAATGAAGTCCCTGGTCCTCTCCTTCTGGTCTGGAAAAGTGCAATGTGCAAGGGGCTATTATGGTCTGCGGGAGAACCTGCGGCCTGAAATGCACCTCCTGGCGCGTGGATGGCGTCAATGGTGTGCGACGGCACTCGGGCCGCAATGCCTAATGGTGAATGAAGTCTCCCGCTCCTCTCCTCCTGGTTAGGAAAAGTGCAATGTGCAAGGTGCTGTTACGGTGTCCAAAGAGTGATACTTTTAATTTTGACTAGACATAGTAGTGTATACTCAAAGGGATTGATTCCAGTACAACTCCGATTGTAGACAGCACACACTCACCTCTGAGCCATGGAGCAAGGCTGTACAACCTAGAAGACAACCTTTTAGAGCACTTGTGCAGTGAATGACGAGCAGCCGGCTAATCTTAGTAGATAGGGCTCTGCTCTGAGTATTACCACTTTAGCAATGCAGCACATTAAATGTGATTGCCACTCTGCCTTGCCTGAAAGATAACTACATCTGGGCTTAAGTTTGCTCAGAAATATCACATTCCCTCTTAGGATAGAAAAACTCTTCAGCCAGTAGATGGATTCACTCTGTCTTTAGAACTGGCATCTGCGGTGATTGATGTTGCGCTGGTGTGGTACAGCTTCACAGATGAATGGAGAATTGTTCTGATAGAAATTAGGCTTCTTGATTTCATTTTATCTAACATGCATTCATTAAATAGTGTTACTAATTCTTCAGACACCGTGCAAAAACTAATACAGCAGGAATTAATTTGGTTCTACAGACATCTTAGCAGTGCACAGAAATTATTTATAAAAAGTAAGCGGTAGGTTAGTACTACTACTTGACGGAAACTGTAACTGTGTGACTGCCTTCCTTTCTACACTCCCCATTAATTTAAGGAAAACAACTTTTATGTGACAGGCTTCTGATGAAGCTGGAAAGGTAGACAGCATCTCCTAAATCGTTCCACTAATTTGTGTAATAAAGGCGAATGGAAAGAACATGTTTTGGGAAGGAGCATTTAAGTAGCTATTTTAGTAGCTCTACAGTAATAAATGTTTTTAATAGATTTAATTCCAGTATAACTGAATTGCTAACTAGAAAGGCCTACATCTACATAAAACTGAGTCAAATAAGGGCTTGCCATTTCCCTCAAGTTAACTCTGCATATGGATGGAATATTGCATTGCAGTTATCATTTGCATACCATGTCCATCTTTATGCCAACATATAGAAATATAACTTTTTTTTTTAAATAAGAAGAGGAGCTGAACGGGGAGAAGACAGAGCAAGGTGACATGCCATCCAAATGTCATTCGGTGGGCAAGGCGGCATGAAGGGTGACTGTGTCAGTAAGGCTCCTTTCGAGCCAATGAGAAACATTTTCAAGTGCTTCACTAAAGATGCCCAAGGCAGTGACAGATCTGATCCCAAGAAGCCAGGAAATACATTGGAGGTGATTAGGCAGCAATGGATGCAGAGGAGATTGTGGTGTGAACGGATTGTGCATGTTTTGGGGTGTAGTGCATAGGAGGGGATATTTACAGTGATCCCTGCTAAACTAATATATTTCCAGCTTTATGATGAACATGGACGTGACAGTGGGAATGCTGAAAAAGTTGCATGTAGCAAAGAAGAAGATTTTGTCAACAAGCTAAAAAGACTGTGAAGGAGACTGCGGGAAGGGATGCATCATTCAAATATGCTGAGGATTATAACATTTATGAGGGTTTTTGCTGATGACCACTGATCTGAAGGATGGTCATAATGTATAGTGGACAACAAAGGATAGGTAGAGCGCTTACTTTTATGGCAAATTCAACATTTAGATTTCAATTAAGAACCTCCCTCCTACCCTCCAACATGAAGTGCAACTTCAAGCATTTTCTCATTAATACAAATGAAGAAAGGGATCACATTCTGAAATAATTAGCATGGAATTCTTCTAGAGGTTTTCAAGAATGATTCTCCCATATCTCAAATTGAGGGTCCCATCTATCTACACATATCTAGGATTGAAACCCTGAGGCTCAATTCACAAAGGTAAATTAAGACCAGAAGTCTAAGTTTAGATCTGAAGTCTAAGGGCCCAATTCACAAAGATAAACTTAGACCTTAAGTCTATCTTTACCTTTGTGAATTGGGCCCTTAGACTTTAGCTTTAAACTTATTCTTCAGGTCTAAACTTTGACTTTAGATCTAAGGTTACTTTTGTGACTCAGCCCCGAATTTGTTGCTGGTTTTAGTAGCTTTTGAAAATCAAATATGGAAGGTTGATTGTTCCTTCAAATGAATGGGACTGGCAATCTCATAGACCAGTAATTTTAAAAATGTGTTCTGCAGATGCCAGGGGTCCTAAACTCCCACTCAGGTGGTCCACAACTGTCCAGTAAATTAAATATTAATTGTGCCAGCTGGGGGGTTATACCACTACACTGGGACCCAAGTTCAGGAGCACTTCACTTTTAAATATCATACTGGGTTGCAGGCATATGCTGCAAACTTCTTTGTATAAACTGATTTTTATCAGGCGATAATACAAATTTCAAATTAACTGTGGTGATTAATATACATGCTGGAGTGGCCTGAGTTTTGTCTAATCGAAGTTGTGATTCATCACAAAGAAAGAGACTAAATGTGCCTGCTGCAAGACACAACATTTAACATACAGTTGAGTTAGAGGTTCAAAGCAAATTACTTCTCAAATACCAGCATGTATCTTGCAGTCTGGATCTGTTATGGTGAGACTGATAAGCTGCCCATCATACTAACAACATCTTTGGAAAATACATTGGTTGTTGAAATGGACGACCTTTTTTCACTTTTTTGCTACATTTTGGAATGTGATTTTTGTTGATGCTGCTTCCAAATGAAGTTATTCCACGTTCAGGATGCCTCTGATAAGCTTGTTACCTCAGTATATGTGCACTGTGCCATACCATGAATATTGGTGACGGTTTATAGTGTTAACATTAACATCCTGTGCCTTGGATGTTGCTGCAGCACCACATGGCTATTCTATTCTTGGCATTTCTGAGGTGGATGGCTACCATAATGGGCCTCCCAGTGCTGAGCAGAAGTACAGACCATATTTCACCCAGAAGTAGGCAAATAGCAAGGTTTTCAATTGCTTTCTGAAGCTTATGTTCCTCTCACGTCTGGAATTCCAGAGACTAGGGACCATATAAGCAAAGGACCGACTGCAACGTCTAGCTTTCTGAACCTTAGGGGTCACCAGTTAACATGAGGCAGCAAATCTCAGAGTCCTGTTTGGAACATAAGGCCATACCCGGTGTTACAATAACCAGGGCCCTTTTTGTGTTAAGCTCGATGGGCCATACAGAGGACTTTAAACTGAGTGCAGAGAGGCCAGCCAACTTGCAACAGAGCAGTGCTTTGGGATCTTTAACAGAAGGTGTGTTGCTGCATTTTGAACCACTCACAATCTTCTTACAACATATTGGGGTCTTCTGATATAAAACGAATTGCCATAGTCCAAATGCGAGAGAACTAGGGACTGAACAGCAAACCTACACGAGGAGAAAGGTATGATCATTCTAAGCATTCTCAGGATGTCAAAAACGAGGCAATATTTTGTGCACCTGTACATCCAAGGTGAGTTTGTTGTCCAGCCAGACACCCAGAATTTCTATTATCTTTTTAGGTATGGGGCAGCTGCCTAAGTTATCAGGCTAGTACACATTAGATCAGCGATTAAAACCAATACAAACCACCACCACTTGACTTTGGACCCGCTAAGATTCAGGCAACTAACTGCCATCCATTTTCTTACTTCTTTTATACAGGGATTAACCTGGTTGGAGTTTGAACAAGTTTCAAGAGTAAGAGAGATAACTATCTGGGTATCATCAGTGTATGATACTATGGAGACGACATAAGATTGCACAATCTCAGCCAGAGGACATATGCACAGGTTGAATATTGTGGGTCTCAGATAAAAAACCTGGGGTACTCCACACTTCAGAGGTCATGACTCAGAGTAAAATGATTTCTCATAAACCTGGAAGCTCCTGCCCTCTAAAAACTGATGAAAGGAATTTCAGAGCTTGATCGACATCACCTACATGCACCAGTCTCAACAGCAAAACTGAGTACGTTGTCAAAAGCCACACTCAGATAAAACAATATCACTGCAGCAGAGCCACCTTAATCAAGGTTTTTCTTCAGATCTTTCACAACAGCTAAAAACGCTGTTGGATATTATCAGGAAGTGGCGATAATTATCGCTAAACGCCTTTAGTGTGACTTTTTTTATCGCCGTCTACCACGGGAAATTATTGCCGTGTTAGTGGCGTATTATCAACACGACGCTAACAGGCCATAGTTTCTCTTACCGGCTAAAATATCCGGCGATAAAACTAGTGGGACAGTGATAAAAATCCTTGCGCTAACGTTAAAAAGTGGTGATAAGCCCATTAGCCATAAGAAAACGCATGTTAGGCAGCCCAACATGAGTGATTTTTCCCTCTAACTTAAACAATAGCCTAACAGTCCACCTCCCATAGAAAAGATGCCCCCAAAAAAAGTTTAATGCAGATTGGAGCAGCCAGGGCCAAGTGCAGCACACATCAACAACCCCCTCAAGCCACCCAACATCCCGTATGACCACGATGAGAGCCTGGATGCCCTGCTGGGCCTGCATCTTGAGCCTGGATGCCTCCCTGGACCTGTGTCTGGAGCCTGGATGCCTCCCTGGACCTGTGCCTGGAGCCTGGATGCCCCGCTGGACCGGTATCTCGAGACTGGATGCCTCCCTGGACCTGTGTCTGGAGCCTGGATGCCCCGCTGGACCTGCGTCTTGAGCCTGGATGCCTCCTTGGACCTGCGTCTGGAGCCTGGATGCCCCGCTGGACCTGCGTCTGGAGCCTGGATGCCCCGCTGGACCTTGCGTCTTGAGCCTGGATGCCTCCCTGGACCTGTGTCTGGAGCCTGGATGCCCCGCTGGACCTGTGTCTTGAGCCTGGATGCCTCCCTGGACCTGCGTCTGGAGCCTGGAGTGGGATGTGAAGGAGCTGTGGAGTCGATGAGCTGTGGAGGGAGACATTGATACATGACGATCGCCAGTACCTGGTGGTGAAGTCTGGCAGGTGGCATGGAGCCCCGTAGCTGACCTGTGTGAGAAGACCGCCTTGCGACCCTTGAAGCAGTTAATGGTAGAAGCGCTCCTGTGCACCAACGTAGTGAGGTCCGCATCGCATACTACAATCCACCACTACACTGGGGTGCACGGAGGGGATTGCCAACGGTGTGTGCCGTCTCCTTGCATCACAGGCCGGATGATGTTGGGCTGGCCATGCGCTGTGGAGGCTGAGGCCCCTGTGCTACAGTGAACTTGTGTGGCGTGAGCGCTGTGCCTTCATGGCTAGGGGGACCCTGCTGCATCAACTGCATCGGGAGGTCCACCAGCGTACTAGGCGGCGACTGCTGTACCCAGCCGAGTGAAATCACACCTGGCTGAGGCTCCTGCTGGCTGAGTCACAGGTTTGGAGAGAGTGCAGTGGACTGTGCCATGGTGTCAATGTCCAGATAAGGAGAAGGTGGGGCACATAGCGCAAGAGGGCCGGGGGGTGAGCCACTCATGCCTAACACACGTAGATGACACACCCCCAGTGGTGGCTCTTCCGCTATGGCGGAAGAGCATTGCCCCACCACCTCAAGCAGTGCAGAAGAGGAACACTCATCACATGATGATAACTCAATCAATGAATCAGTCAGGGGAATTGTAAGCACGCTACTCACCCGTGAGGGTATCAAGGTGCTGATGGGGGGTGCAGAACAGTTAGCCGAAGAGCCAGGTCTTGAGGGTCTTCCTGAAGGTGTTCAGGGAGGGGGGTGTCTGATGTCTGCCGGGAGCTCGTTCCAGGTCTTGGATGCAATGTGGGAGAAGGATCTGCCAGCTGCTCTGGATCTGTGGATGCGCGGGGTTTCGGCCAGTGCGAGTTTGGAAGATCGGATGTCTCTTTTGGGTATGTGGAAGTTGATTCTGTCGTTGAGGTATTTGGGCCCATTGTTGTGTAGGCCTTTGTTGGGGTGAGTGAGGATTTTGAAGGTGACTCTTTTCTCCACGGGGAGCCAGTGGACTCTACGCAGGCATTGGCTGATGTGTTCATGCCGGGGAATGCCGAGGATGAGTCTGGTTTCGGTGTTCTATAATGTCTGGAGTTTGCGGAGTAGGGACTTGTAAATGCCGGCATAGTAATGCGTTTCATTAGTCCAGTCTGCTGGTGATGAGTGCCTGGGTGACTGTCTTCCTTGACTCTGGGGGGCTCCATTTGACGGTCTTGCGGAGGATGCGGAGGGTTTTGAAGCAGCTGGAGGTGATGGTGTGGACCTGTCGGTTCATGGTGAGGAATGAGTCGAGTACAATACCAAGGTTTTTGGCGTGGTCCGAGGGGGTAGGTGGGCTTCAGAGGGCGGCGGACACCAGCTGTTGTCCCATGCTGAGGGGGTGGTTCCAAGGACCAGGACAACTGTCTTCTCGGTGTTGAGCTACAGGCAGCTGTTGGTCATCAAGACTTCGACATCATGCAGTCCTTTCTGAAAGTTGAGTCTGGCGGTGGTGGGGTCTTTGGTGAGGGAGAGGATGAGCTGGGTGTCATCAGCATAGGATATGATGTTGAGACCGTGTTGTCGGACGATGGCGGCGAGGGGGGCCATGTAGATGTTGAAGAGGGTCTGGCTCAGAGATGACCCCATTGGGACTCCGCAAGTGATTTACGTGGGATCGGAGAGGAAGGGTGGCAGTCTGATCCTTTGACGTCTTCCGGTGAGGAATGATCGGATCCAGTCTAGGGCTGTTCCTTGTATGCTGGCGTTGTGTAGTCTGGCGACTAGTGTGCGGTGGGAGACGGTGTCGAAGGCTGCTGAAAGGTTGAGTAGGATGAGGACTGCAGAGTGGCCTTGGTCCGGGAGGGTGCGGATGTCATCTGTGGTGGCGAGTAGAGCAATCTCGGTGCCGTGGCACATGAGAGGAGGGTAGGGGTCGGTGGGGGCCCCCGAGTGGATGCCTTTCATGGTCCAGGCGGTGTAGAAGGTTGTGACCCGCGTCCAGGTGGGGATGGTGGGCTGGATGGTGTGTCAGGGTGGCGTGGGGCCGGCTGTGGCATCTGGTGGATGGTCGGCGAAGCTGTTGTAGAATTTTGGATCTTGAGGTGGAAGTAGGTTCCGCACTTATCGCTGAAGTCTTGGGACGGGGTGATGTCTGTGGCTTTGCTGTGTGGGTTGGTGAATTCATGAATGACCTTGAAGAGTTGCTTGTAGTTGGTGGAGTTGTTGAGGATTTGGTTGTGGTAGTTCGTCACGGCGTCCGTGTATGTGGTGTAGATTTCAGGTGTCTTGGTGTTTCTCCAGTTCTTCTCCAGGCATCTGAAGGTGCATCTTGCTTCTTGGAGATCGGTGGTGAAACAGGCGGCTTTCCTAGGGCGCTGTTTGTTGGACTTGCATAGCGGGGCGAGCTTGTATGCGCAGTTGGAGATCCATGTGTGGAGTTCTTTGGCTGCAACGCTGACGTCGGATGTGTTAGAGGCTGGGTGGTGGTTAAGGTTTGGCAGCAGTGTAGGCAGGAGTACTGCCCGTGGGTTGTGTTTGGCGAGGCCTGTTGTCAGTCTCTGAGTTTTCCATGGTTGAGTGCGTGGATGGTGGCTGAGGTGTAGCAGTGGCTGGCTCGAGATCCAGGGTTCCTGACACTGTTCGAGGTCAGGTCACAGACGGACACAGACAGGCTTGGCTTGGGCGCACCTTCTGCGCACCAGCGGCACATGTCCGCTGCGCAACCAAACAGCGTCCGCCATTTAGGAGGGGGGAGGAACGATCAGATGGGAGGCAGCAATCGGCGAGGACAGGGCTGCGGGGCCACTGGGGAAGCAGCGGCAGGAAACGGGAAGTGTGGGCTCCGAGAAGCCAAAAGAACAGATCACAAGTTAAAAACAAGGAATAACTAACTGATGTAATCATGCTATGTATCCTAAGGGGGTGGAAGGGAGTGTAGGACGGCTCCAAACACAGAACAGGGCATGGGCAGATTGGCATGCCCACTCAAGTGCACAATGACTGTTTGGTCGGCCCACTCAGGTCTTCCAAAGCATTCATGCGCACTTCCCTTTTCGCAATACAGGCTGCATTACCGCCTGCATGGAGAACATGGCCACCTCTCTGGCCCCAGCTGCATAACTTGTCCCGTTGCCGATCACCAATCCCACCGCTGCATCGCAGTGTTGTGATTGACTCAGGGGAGGGAGCCTGGCTGCCTACTTGCTTTTCCTGGAAGCAGACGCAGGAGAGCAGGAGCTACAAAGGCATGGAACACAGCTTTGAGGTAAGACTTCCCTCATTAAATTTTTAACAACACACGCTCACACACATATCCCCGTGTCTATGCACCAACCAGTGTTATTTTTGGTGTTTACCAGCTCACAGCTGTCCAGCACACCCTACACTTCTCAATGGTGGCCGCTGTGCGCCCATGCACAGCGGGCGTACCACTTTTGTGCTAAAGGCACATAGGTAGTTGCGATGCATGCCATCACCTTGCGTTCCATTCCAATGCATACTAATACTTGGCACATTGCAACAGTAGAGTGGGTGTTGCATAGCGGAGACATAAAGATCACTGTTACCACGTCAGTGAGTGCAACCCAAAACGAACCTTTGCACCACAAACCCAACCGTGAACCCTGGAGTTCCTTTTTTGAGCCCCCAATACACACACAAAAATCACATTTGAGACAAATGCACATCCCATTTTTCATATTTTACCCCAACAAACACCCCATTTTTAATATTTTACCCCCAAAAACATTACCCCAAAAAACACCAGATTTTTCATATTTTACCTCAGAAAACACATGATTTTTCATTTTTTACCCCAAGACAAACTTACATTTTCAAATTTTACCCCAAAACCCTTACACACCTGAGAAACTTTAAATTACCCCATTACTGACCTCACAATGCGTTGTGATCAAATGCGATGTTAAGGCACCTGCGTTGTCGGAGTTGCGTTGTAATGGTCGTCTCCAGTGCCAAAGGCAACCCATAGGCTACACCGTTTGCATCCTTCTGCCCCTGAATCTCGCTCAGCACCAAGGAGCATTACTCTTGGACACTCCACCGCTACAATGCCAGCGCCCTCCTTGCCATCAACCCTGGACACCGCCTCGCCTGCCAGGACCAACCTCTGTTCCATGCCGGACATCGCCTGCCCCATCACTGATGGCTGCAGTATAACCCGCAAGGAGCACCACGACCGTCAAGGAGGAGGTATTGCCGTCACTTACAGCGGCACACTCCAACTGACAACTCACTATAATGTGCCAAGGGTGACCATGGACCACGTCAACTCCCAGATCCGGACCAAGCCTGTTAGAAATGGGATTTCTGATTGGCTAAGGCTTGCACCAAAGCCAGGCAGAAACCACCACTCTAGTCATGGCAAGGGAGTTACACGCCAAAGATAACCCCTGCTCACCCCCTTGGTAGCTTGGCACGAGCAGTCAGGCTTATCCCGGAGGCAATGTGTAAAGCGTTTGCGCAACACGCACACAGCAACAACATACTAAGCACAGCACAAAAGGAACTCCACACAAGGTTATATATATATAAACATAGCCTTTGTATTGTCATAAAACACATTAGAAAAGTAATCACACAATATACACTGTGCCACCTAGCACTAGGCAATAATTACAGGGGATTATATGCACATGACAGGGCCACTTGGACCACTGTCAGAACCATCACAAAGTGAACTTAGTAAATGTAGAACATATAATAAGCGTAGAACACAACCAGTAATTACTGGCAAACACTGTACTCAGCATCATGCTGCAACATAAACCATATTATGCACAGTATCACATTAGGCGTGAAATATATTCTGCGCCTACCTCATAAGTCTAAACGTATTAGACAATAACAACCTAATCATAAATCACATTAGGCATAAACCACAGTAGAGAATAACCTCACAAGCATAAACCATAGTATGCAAATCACCTCATAAACATAAACCACATTAGAGGCGTAAATCAGTGTGCATCAATCACAGTACATGATTCACATTTCCTGCGCACCACATACATCACATTAGGGCCTGGCGCCCTATCAACCTAACTGTCCCCCTGGCCAACTGGCCTTCTCAGAGGGCTCAAATGCCCTATGTCCAAATGTCAGGGCTGCTGCCAATGCAGCAGAATCCAAAGTGCGCAATTGCGCTGGGGCAGGGGAATGTACCTCACTCCTATCTCATACAAAAATGCCCCCAAAGAACTGTTGGCCTAAATGTTGCAGCTGACGCTAATTGCCGTGCAGCTGTGATGCAAAAAAGGCATGGCACTCACTGTGCCCTCTGAACCAATGGGACTCCCACATGCCCAACACATTGCAGCTGCCCGTACTGGTGTGGCACAGCTGGGAATAAAACAAAATAAAGGGGCCCTGGCACATCTGTGCCTCTCCTGCCCCACTGGGACTCTCTTAACTCAATTTGCCCCCCATCGGTGCCGACATGGCAATGGCACTACACGTGCCGTCTGAACCCCACTCCGGGACTTTTAAAAACGAAAGTGCCCCCTTCATGCAGCTGCCCTCTAGCAAGCGGGGCAGCTGCACAGAAATAGTCATGCAGGGAGACACGGGCACCCCTGGGCACTCTAGACCCCTATGGGGGCCCTAGAAAAAAATTAGCCCCACGTTGGAGTGGTCCACAATGGTGGGTCCGCTCAGGAAATACAGACACTGCCCTGGTGCCTGTGAGCCCCCATGGCAAAAAGAACGGCCTCAGCCCCACTCACCGGGGCTTGGATTGGGCTCCTCTTCTCTTCTTTACTCCAGACAGGTGCCGGGGACTTCTCCAGTCTCTGTGGCGGGAGACCAACTTCTCCTCCGGACGGGGAAAGCTTGGTGGCATCTCTCAGCCACACATGGGGCTCTCCTCACGGCTGCGGGAGCCCTGCCTCCCACACTGCTTCCGGGTCTGGTCGCGCTGCGATTGGCATCCGCTTCCTTCAGTGGCCCTGCCTGGAGTCAGCAAGGCTGCCTGGCTTTCTGGTGGGTCCTGGGGCTGCTTCTCTTCCTCACGGCAAGGCGGGGTGGGCACTCGCAACGATCCTCAAATGCAGGGTGGGCACCTGCTCACCCGTTAAATTATAAAGGTGGGTGGGCACCCGCAAGAGGCAAATAAGCGGGGTGGGCACCCGCGAACTACAATCAACTCTTCCATGCGGGGTGGGCACCTGCTCTGAGCACAACCACGTGGGGTGGGCTTCCGCTCGAGCACAAATATGCGGGGTGGGCACCCACTCACCAGGCATCACAGGGGAATCCTTACAGTGGGGATTCCATCTCAAAGGGCTGTAGCTCAGCGCTGCGCAGCTCACCCTCTCCTTCTTCTAGGGACAATCAACAGAAAGCGCTCCTAGGGCGCAGAATGCACCAAAAAGTCCTGAAGGTCCTGGGCTATCTAAAAGAAAAGTAAAAAGGGTCCATGGGGCATAGCTGCACCCAGGGAGGCCAGCACACAGGGCCCTCCAGCAGGGAGTTAAGCCCCCATGGTGGTTCCTCTTTGGCCCCAGCAGAAGCACGCCCCCTCAGCCAGGAACAGCACACACAACAAGAACTGAACAATTTTATGGGGACACAGCCCCTACATTTATACCAAGCATTCCTTTGTCTGTAGTGCAGGGCATGGGGGAACCAGATGCAACTGGTTCAGGGAGGATTTGGAGCACTTTGTTTTTCAAGCTCCTCTTCTCCTTTGTCAGGTGGGGACTAGGTGATCAGACGCACCACAGGGGGCGGAGCCAGCATTGTCCAGGCTGGGCACAGTCCTATTCAATGTCAAGGGATTACTCCTCCCACTACTCCCAGCACAGATGTCCCATTCAGCCTAATACTGACTCACCCTGGCCCTCCTAGAGCCACACACACCTCCCAGCCCCTGTCACTCACAAGCCAGACATGCAATTCACATCAGGCAGGCAGACACATAGCACACAGAAATGCCAACTTCTAAAAGTGGCATTTCTAAAATAACCACAATAAATCTGCGCACACCATTGCGCAGCATTTATTATTACAATTCTATACATACTAAACTTGACCACTCTGCTCCTCCCACGCCATGAATCACCACTGACACACACTGACTAGGAAATCCCCAATGCATTCCTATGGGAGGGCAGGCCAACCTTACTAAATGTCCACAGAGAGCGCATGCACTTTACACTGGACTACAGTTCTAAAGTGCCCAGAGGCCTAAAACCATTAACACCATGTCAGAGGAAAAGGCAACAAGTTTAGGGGTGTACCTGCCAAAAATGGCCAAGTCCAACACAACCCCCTTCCAGCCAAAATGCAGGGTACACCAATCACTACCTTAATGGGCTTCCCTGCTTTGCCGATAGAGCACGGATGCGGGCCCGCACTGCAGGGACACCCTCCGGTTCTACGCCACTCTGAACCCATGTGCCCCCTCTGGAAAAAAACTCTCGGTCCCAACTAGGCTACCCCACTGGTACTCCCTAGTTGTCCATGGCCAGGACCAAGCCCTAGGCCACCCAGATGTCACTGGTCCTGGCCAATCCACAGAGTGAGGGGCGGTAACCGCTGGCACATAATAGCCATTCTCCACTCTTCCTCTCAGTGTAGTTCCAAACTGCCACTGATCCTCCAACCTAGGGTCTGCACCCTCAGGCTGACCAGAGGTTACGGGCGAAGCGTCTCCTCACCCTACCTCTCTTTTGGGGTTCCACACTCTCCCAGGAGAAGCACCCCCAGAACACAACTCTCACACCAGTTCAGGACCTCGCTCCATCAACTGGTCTACCACCTGGGATCTAAACTCTCCGGCTGCACCGGGATCAGAGGCGAGGACTCCCTCCTTTTGCACCCCCTTCCAGAGCCCTATACCCTCCCAACTGGAGTGGTACCCCTAAAAGGCAAACCGGTCAGGACACTGATTACAGTTGCCCTTCTGTCCAGGACAGGAAACACCTGAACCTGGCTCCCCAACCCTGGGACGGTACCCTTTGGTTGGACAATTACCCGGCGAACCAGGTCTTCCTGGGGAGTACACATACCCTCCCCGAGGGTGACACGTAACAATGTGTCATGTGACAGTCTGCCTGGCGCAGAGCTCATGACCTCCTGTCCCTTTGACTGTGTGCGAAGATGCCCCAGGACAGAAGTGGCGTCACCATGTCCAATCATTGGTGACTCAGCCCTTCTGGCTGCCCCTGACCCACTGGTTCTTTCCCCCTCTCACCCCTCAACCTGGACTTCTGCACCCTGCACTTAGGAGTGGCACTGCCAGACACCAGAACTGATGGAGGCCTGATTACAGACACTCCCAGCTCACCTAACACGGGGAGATCCCCCTCGATAACGGTCTAACAGGACAGACTAGGCTCCCTACCTGGTGATCCCTCTAAGAACCATCCAGTACTGGAGACTGAGGTGCGGGCACTTTGGGACACAGCCCAATCTCACTCCTTCTCCTGCAAGACAGGATGTGAGACCCTACAACCTCCTCACTATAAGGGTACCTAGCTGGGCTACTCTGAACCACTTCCACCACTCTGGGTTGGAAGACACCTGCACCATTCTTCTAGTATCACTCCCCAATGCAAGTGCCCTAGAATCAAAGAACTCACACACTCCAACAGGTATTGGCGTGGCTCCGGAAAACAATTATGGGGCAAGTTCTCTCTGACAAAACAGATTGAAGAGCCCTTAAACACCATTTACCATTCTAACCAATAACCCAAACGTCCAGTGCATCACAACATTCATCCACACTCCCCCCACAAGACTGGTGAGGCAGTCTCTTACTGCCCCTGAATCTCAACCTGTCCCCCTCTTAACCGGGAACCAGGTACCATACTCTGGGAATGGGACTTCCTGCACTGGACTCCATATTGCTGCCACCACTGGAACCCACCCTTACTGGGGATTCCAGAAAACTAAAACTGCACTTAGGAGATAATCTACCCTCCTGAGCTAGTCACTCCATGCCAATTAAGTTACCACTATAGGCCAACCCTAGAAATAGCATACAGCACAGGGGCAGTACAACTCCTTTAGCTTACGCTGCAGGCCAACCCCATAAATAGCAGTCTGCACATGGGCAGTACAAAACTCCTCCAGATTCTCTGGTTTCTGTCCTTGGCAGGACCCCCAACTCATAGTGCAAAAAGAAAACACATTTCAAAAAGAAATAATACTTAAAACAAGCTTGCGCCAAAGCCAGGCAGAAACCACCACTCTAGTCAGGGCAAGGGAGTTACACGCCAAAGATAACCTCTGCTCACCCCCTTGGTAGCTTGCCACGAGCAGTCAGGCTTATCCCGAAGGCAATGTGTAAAGCATTTCCGCAACACACACACAGCAACAACATTTTAGGAACACCACAAAAGGAACTCCACACAAGGTTATATATAAAAATAGCCTTTGAATTATCATAGACCACATTAGAATAGTAATCACACAATATACACTGTGCCACCTGGCACTAAGCAATAATTACAGGGGATTATATACACATGACAGGGCCACTTGGACCACTGTCAGAGCCATCACAAAGTGAACTTAGTAAATGTAGAACATATAATAAGCATAGAACACAACCATTAATTACTGGCAAACACTGTACTCAGCATCATCCTGCAAGATAAACCAAATTATGCACAGTACCACATTAGGCGTGAAATATATTCTGCGCCTACCTCATAAGTCTAAACGTATTAAACAATAACAACCTAATCCTAAATCATATTAGTCATAAACCACAGTAGAGAATAACCTCACAAGCATAAACCATAGTATGCAAATCACCTCATAAACATAAACCACATTAGAGGCGTAAATCAGGGTGCATCAATCACTGTACATTAATCACATTTCCTGCACACCACATACATCACATTAGGGCCTGGCGCCCTATGAACCTAACAGTCACCCTGGCCAACTGGCCTTCTCAGAGAGCTCAAATGCCCTATGTCCAAATGTCAGGGCAGCTTCCAATGCAGCAGAATCCAAAGTGAGCAATTGCGCTGGGGCAGGGGAGTGTATCTCACTCATATCTCATACAAAAATGCCCCCAAAGAACAGTTGGCCTAAACGTTGCAGCTGATGCTAATTGCCGTGCAGCTGTGATGCAAGGAAGGCCTGGCACTCACTGTGCCCTCTGAACCAATGGGAATCTGAAACATCCACATGCCCAACATGTTGCAGCTGCCCGCGCTGGTGCGGCGCAGCTGGGAATAAAACAAAATAATGGGGTCCTGGCACATCTGTGCCCCCCATTGGTGCCAACATGGCACTGGCACTACACGTGCCGTCTGAGCCCCACTCCGGGACTTAAAAAAATGAAAGTGCCCCCTTCATGCAGCTGCCCTCAGGCAAGTGTGGCAGCTGCACAGAAATAGCCATGCAGGGAGGCACGCGCACCCCTGGGCCCTCTAGCCCCCTACGGGGGCCCTAAAAACAAATATGCCCCACATTGGAGCGGCCCGCAACGGCGGGTCCACTCAGGAAATACAGACACTGCCCTGGTGCCTGTGAGCCCCCATAGTAAAGAGAACGGCCTCAGCCCCACTCACCGGGGCTTGGATTGGGCTCCTCTCCTCTTCTTTTCTCCAGACAGGCGCCAGGGACTTCTCCGTTCTCTGTGGCGGGCGACCAACTTCTCCTCCGGACAGAGAAAGCTTGGTGGCATCTCTCGTCCACACATGGGGCTCTCCTCGCGGCTGCGGGAGCCCCACCTCCCACACTGCTTCTGGGTCTGGTCATGCTGCGATTGGCAGCCGCGGCCGCTTCCTTCAGTGGCCCTGCCTGGAGTCAGCAAGGCTGTCTGGCTTCCTGGTCTGGCAGGGTGGGCACCCGCAATGATCCTCAAATGCAGGGTGGCACCCGCTCACCCATTAAATCATAAATGTGGGTGGGCACCCGCAAAAGGCAAATAAGCGGGGTGGGCACCCGTGAACTACAATCAACTCCTCCATGCGGGGTGGGCATCCGCTGCGAGCATAACCACGCGGGGTGGGTTCCCGCTCGGGCGCAAATACGCGGGGTGGGCACCTGCTCCCCAGGCATCACGGGGGAATCCCTACGGTGGGGATTCCCTCTCAAAGGGCTGCAGCTCAGCACTATGCAGCCCAGGCTCTCCTTCTTCTGGGGACAATCAACAGAAAGCACTCCTAGGGTGCAAGAAGCACCACCAAGTCATGAAGGTCCTGGGCTATCCAAAAGAAAAGTAAAAAGGGTCCATGGGGCATAGCTGGGCCCAGGGAGGCCAGCACACAGGGCCCTCCAGCAGGGAGGTAAGCCCCCATGGCGGTTCATCCTGGGCCCCAGCAGCAGCACGCCCCCTCAGTCAGGAACAGCACACATGACAAGAACTGAACAATTGTATTGGGACACAGCCCCTACATTTATACCAAACATTCCTTTGTCTGTAGTGCAGGGCATGGGGGAACCAGATGCAACTGGTTCAGGGAGGATTTGGAGCACTTTGTTTTTCCTCTTCCCCTTTGTCAGGTGGGGGCTTGGTGATCAGACACACCACATGGAGCGGAGCCAGCATTGTCCAGGCTGGGCGCAGTCATATTCAGTGTCAGGGGATTACTTCTCCCACTACTCCCAGCACAGATGTCCCATTCAGCCTAGTGCTGACTCACCCTGCCCCTTCTGGAGCCACACACACCTCCCAGCCCCTGTCACTCACAAGCCAGACATGCTATTCACATCAGTCAGGCAGACACACAGCACACAGTAATGCCAACTTCTAAAAGTGGCATTTCTAAAATAACCACAATAAATCTGCGCACACCATTGCGCAGCATTTATTATTACATTTCTATACTTACCAAACTCGACCACTCTGCTCCTCCCACACCATGAATTACCACTGACACACACTAATCAGGAAATCCCCAATGCATTCCTATGGGAAGGCAGGCCAACCTTACTAAATGTGCACAGAGAGCGCACGCACTTTACAATGGACCACAGCGCTAAAGTGCCCAGAGGCCTACAACCATCAACACCATGTCAGAGGAAAAGGCAAAAAGTTTAGGGGTGAACCTGCCTAAAAGGGCCAAGTCCAACAAAGCCCAAGAAGATCCTCTGCGGCACCCTCATGTGGAGGCCCCCGGGCCATGGCCCCCCATTCTCAAATACCATTGTAGACCTCATTGCACCCCAGGGTCTCCCATCCACTTATGACATCCACCTGGACAACCCCAGTGACCAGAGCACCACCCCTTCCTGGGGAGGGTCACCAACATCAGACACAAGCAGCAAGTCACATCAACAGGCCACATAGCAGGACACTCAGTCGAGCACGTCACCTCCGCCAGCGGGTACTTCAACTACAGCGAAAACACCCGACTCTCCTGGACCGACCATCATTGGTAACATTATGTTTTCACCTTGCCCACCAGATGCCAACGCCATCATCGCACCCCCTCGCATCTGGATCAAGGCCAGCGAAGAACATCTCGTCAACCCCCCCTACGCACCAACACTCCACCAATGCTTCCAAACGATGACACCGCAGCGCACATCCACCACCGATGGATCTCCAACAGCGCCGACATTAGGGCACCCCTCATGAACAGCACTGCGTCAGTACCTTCCGCCTGCCTGATGGCAGGCATGAGGGTGAGGCAGTGCCACAGAGATAGGCTGGCCCCATGCATTGCTGGAGTTGCGTCATGGTTGTGACACGACTGCAGCAATGCGTGACTTTAGCGCAGGCAGATACGTCAGGATTCCTGACGTATCTTTCATCACTTGCGTCATGTAGCGCTGTCCTGTGAGTACAGCTAATCCATGTTATCGCAAGAAGGGTGCAGTGAGAAGTGTTGCAACGCTGTCTTGTCGCAGCGCAGCAACACTTTTCATGACTGGCACAGTAATGCGCATTATCTTATTGATTGTGTGCATTCCTGCACTGTAGTTTTGTTGCAGGGCAGAGCTGCAACATTGCCAGCGCCAAAACCTGCAGAGATACGGGCCCAAGTTTTATCACCATTTTTAAGACCAGCTATTTTCTGGTCTTAAGTAACTGGCTCTAACTGCAGTTAGAGCCAGTTTTTTGGCTCTTCAGAATTTCAAGGAGCCCCTTGATAATATGGAGTAGTGGTGTTTGCATGCCTTTTTGCATGGGAACGCCTACTTTGCATGTCATTAGCGATAAATATCGCTAACATGCTTTGAGATAAAAAAAAACGGGCAGCTTGTGCCAAAAAACTAGCGCTAAGGCCCGTTAGCTGCAGCTTGCTAATAGGAGATAAAATTATCGCTGCTTTAGCTGCAAAAAAGTGCCGCTAAAGCGGCGATAGGCCCTTGATAATATGCCCGCTGTCTCTGCGCCATCACCCGGCTGGAAACCTATTTGAGTAGGATTGATGTCATGATTTTCCATTTCCAGAAGTGGTGATAAATGTTGGTGAACATGCTTTTCCAGAACCTTGCCTACCCTAGGCAGCAAGGATATTAGCCCATTACTCTCAGTTAGTGTGGGATCTAGTGAAATTGTTTTTAATTAAAGACCTAATAATGGCATATTTCCAGGAAGATGCACATATACTAACCTGTGGGAAAAGGTTGAACATGTCTATAAGTAAGGGATAATTGTTGCTGCCCCCTAAGTAAGAAGGGAAAGTGAGGCAGGATCAAATTTAGAAACCAATTTAACAGCATTCATTAGACCCACTAAGTCCTCTTTCCTGTAAAGGGGAAAAGCAGAAAGGGTTTTGCTTGGCAAAATAGCGTGACAGGATTAGGCAAAGGCTGTTTGTTCGGTTTTGTCTACAAACTATGTATATATATTGGTGACTTTTATTTAACTAAAAGTTGGCCATTTCATTGCAGCAAGCCATGGATGACATCAGCACAGAACTCGCGCACTTTGGGTTTGTGAAGTCTTTAACTATTTTAAATACTTTTTGACTGAATTAGAAGCATTGTCTATTTGGGAAACATAATAGGGAGAGCGCACGCCTCGATTGTATAATGGCATTTTTTTTACTACCTTCTTATATTCTGATTTACTACTTGGTTTGTAGGTTTTCCTCCAGTACCTTTTCATCCTTTTCCACTCCTTCTTCAGTTCCTCGAAAAAGATATTTAACCAGGGGGCTCGTCTGACCCAGTGTTGTGAATCCTAAATGGAATATTCATGTCTAAAGATTACTTTATCCAATCATTTAATATTGGAATTACCTCTGAGATATAATCCACCAGCTCAGGTTTGGAATTTAGAAGTGAAAGTTCCAATTTAGTGGGATCTAGTTTCGACCAACAGCGGCATAATCTCTGTAGAGGAGAAGGCGGATTGCTCGCAGATTGACAAGGAAGGAGACTAGGTACATATAATGATCTAGCCAGGTGACTGGGCGGGTCTCATTAACGACAGGTTGAAATGAGTAAAAATGGGTAGAAGTTTGTAAAAATTGGTTAGTGGCAATAGGAACGACTGCTTTACACTTAAGGGGACATATTATCAAGAGCCGGCAAAAAATATTGCAAAGCGCACTTGCATATTTATCGCCGGCCAGCTCTGGAATTTATCACCTGGTTAGCGCGTTATCAACAACACGCATCGCCGAGGCGATAAAAATTCCAGAGATAGTGGGAATATCGCCATTTTCCATGGTGGAAAATGGCGATATACTAGATGATAGGGCCTGTGGTCTTAGCCACACAACCCACCCCCTTGTTAGGTATGCCTTAGTCAGGAATTTAACAGACATTGAATTCCTGCGTTAAGGCATACTTAACGTGATTTTAAATATCGCTAACCCTCGTTGTCAATATGACGAAGCTGGGTTAGCGATATTTTCCCAGGGGAGTCTTGTCAGGCACGCTTCCTTTGCATCTCATTAGCAATGCGATGGGAGGCGTGCTGACAAGGGGCGCTATTGCAAGGAAACAGCGCTAGCGTGTCCTTATTGATAATGCGATATTATCGCCGCTTTTCGCCTGAAAACGGGCTCTAAAGCGGCGATAATATTATTGCCACCCCTTGTTGATGTGCCCCCATGGAATTTTCCACAACCGCTCAGATAGGCATTTAGAAAGTTACGTTATTGGCTCTTTTCCATGCTAATGTCATTGTTGAACTTGGTACTGATCTTTCGGTCGAGGACTAGCAACTGCTGATCAATCTGCCTTCACAGTTGTTGTACAAGCACGCACTACTGGAATTAAAATCGCCATCTTGTTTTGAACCTGAGCTAGCTTGTTCTCGGATACCATTTTATTGCATTGCCTCAGTAGTTTCACCTGCATTATTATGGGAATGTTCTTTGCAGCCAGGGTAGAGACATGGACGAATGTCATGCAGCAATCTTGTTTCAGATGACACGTACATTGCTCTCTCAGTTCTGGTAGTACACTTTTTTCCTTGTAGATGCGGCGCATCCATGGTGGCGGAACCCTGACGCACAATAACTGGCGCATCCCTGCTGATATGCAGGGATGCGCCAGTTATTGTAAATCTGCCCCATAGTTGGCAATGGGCATTTCTAAAGGACTGTTGCACAATGGCATTCTTTTACTGCCCCTCTATAATTGCATGTACTTCCACGAGCTGGAACACTCCATGCTCATAAACATTTTCTTTTGCTATATTACTATCTCGAGGGCTGCTGGGCATTGGCTGAGCTGACTGGCAATGCACCTGGAGGCAGTTTTGAGCAGCACAGTTGTGAGAAGAAAGGTAGGCGCGAAATGTGCAGCAGAGCACATGGGTTGTCTGCACTATTGTGCTGTCACATGGTCAGGAACACCTCTAATTACATGCTCATGTTCTATAATTGCCTTCTCTTTTACACACAATGGCTTTTGACATACATTTGCATGTGTGATAATGCAGGATAACATTATCTGAATTGGCATTGCTTAAATTTTCACTTTGTAGGCACACTATCACGGCACCTTGAACATTCAGTAGAAGGGATAAAGATCTCTGCACAACCGTCGTTATTGACCAGCAGGCGATGAAGCAATCAGACTAGAATAAAATATTGAGGCATGTCTGGGGTTTCGACATGGCCACATGGGTGCTGTTTATTATATATACTGAACCACCTCCTTGTTTAAGGCAGAGGAACACTCAGCAGACTCTGCGAGGGCACTGCATGCCGGAATTTCAGCTCAGCTGATTCCTGCTTACCTACACGAGGGATGTCTAGCTTTATACCAAGACAGACAGCCTTATGACACTTACCCACAGGTATTGGGGAGTTAAACCACCCACCAGGGATATGACAGATCACCTACCCTGGGGAAGACTAGCTTAAGGAGTGATAAGGAGGAGTACACTATAAACTGTAATTAAATACCAGCATATATTCACTGTCTTAGCACAATGGTTGGGATTGTTCTTTTTCACTATTCTCATAATTTTAATTTTGCAACTTTGCTTCATTCTACTGATTATCTCAGTGCACATATTTTACACAAGAATCGCAAAGCCTCAATAATTATTGAAACGACTTCCTAAGTATTTCTTGTGTATTTTTTGGGTGTGCATGGGAGTTCAAACAAAAGGGTTCTAGATCTGTTACCATGATTTCCTTGGGGGATCGGGGTTGTCAGGTTCTAAGGATGCACATACATTTGTTACCCTGTACGGTTAGGGGTGCAGATGCTGCACTGTGGACTAGCAGACTATTGGCAAACATATCCTGAGGGTGCACACAGAATCAGTCTGGCACAATCCTGATGTTTATGTCATCTAACAAACGCACACTTTTACCAGAGTGATACAAGCTATACGACAGTGCAAGCTGTCCTGCTTTCATTGCTTACACTGGTTATTAGCTGCTTTTCACTTCATACTTTCACAAGCACAAAGAAAAAAGCGAGCCTTGCTGTTGCAATTGGGTTCTGTCCATTTAGTACGCCTAGATTGTTTTGGCCACTAGGTTTTGGGCTTTTTATTGTGGGTGAGTCTTACTACTTGTGTCTCACCCACGATAATCATATAGTAAATGAACTGTAGATTTTTATCACCAGTGTCTGCCTTTTAAGATAAGGCCGGTATGCAACTAGGGTAAGGGGTTTGGTTTAGTACACATGAACATGTTTGCACACATGTGTAAGGCTGACATTGTGTGCAGTCTGGTAACTGTGTAAAGGTAGCCTGGCGGAGATGGGATTTTGCAGGGTTAGATGTTGACCTGTGATAGTCATTATAACATAAGGGCAGACTCGTGGTTAAAGTCATTATGGCTTACTGTTTTGTCTGCAGTGACACTGTATTATACAGATAGGGTAAAATCTGCCTTACAGTATAGCTTTATTTCCATGGATTAGTGTACACAGTCTTGTTTGGTATGAAACTCAGGTGAAACATGTGCTTTCAGTTTGAATATGCAGGTCCCAAGATCATACATGTACATTGTATGGGTCATCCAGAATTTTATATTTCTCTGGCTCAACTCAGTATCAGAGTCCAGATCTGTAGGGCCAAGTCAATTATGCTGCTCTCCATTTGAGGGAACAAAGGTCTCCCCACAGGTGTAATTAACAGTGCTTCACTCAGATCCTGAGGAGGAAAGGGGGGAAGAAAATCTGCATCTGTTAATTAGCTGTCACACTGTACCAGTATTGGGACAGCCCAGGCCCACTGAAGGCAACACAGGAGGGGGCTCCCCTTTGAGGTTTTGGTGGGAAGGTTCCTAGCAGTGATGTCAGCAGGGGGCAGAGCTGAGGCCCACCAGAGGATATGTGAACAGTGACTTCTTGACGGTGCAAAATTGAATTGTCCCAGCATGCTGTGCAGAAGGGTTGGGTCATGGGTGGAGGAGTGATGTGGCACCCTAGGATTAGCCAGATGTACCTGGCTTGTAGACCTTTTCACCCCATTTAAAAACTCTTGCACAAGGGAGAGTTGTTGTGGGAGTCGGACCCTGGAAGTGTGCGATGGCAGCATCTATGGAAAACTGGAAGGACAAGACCCTGGTGCTCTAATGGACTAACGATTCTGCCTACATCTGACCCTGGGCCAGTGGGTCTCTCCAGGACCTGGGAAGCTTGTTGGGATTATTGATTACAATGAAATGATGGTGGTTTACAACATGTAAATTATTTGTCCTTTAATGGGCAGAACCTTCAATTAAGCCTATAGGATTGCCTTATATGTTGTTGTGGGCGCCTCTGACAAAGCCAAGAGGTTTGTCTTATACGTTGCTCGGGTGACCCCTTGACAAAGCCAATAGGCCTATTTTATTAAACGTGATACCACCCTAGATTGTGATGTGTTATCTGGTATACTGTGATTTTGGGTGTCAGGAACCTTTAGGGATCACATGCGATTTCAGAGTGTCATCAAAGTATTTTTAATCTGCCTGATGTCTATATTTGTAAAGTAATGTGTTGCATTTAGCCGTTTGTGTGTAATAAATGTACTTTTCCTTTTCCAAAGAAAAACAACTGACTGGACAATCGTTTATTGAGTGTTATTTTTGTGGGCCAGCAAATGTTGATCACTAGCCCACACCACCTCCCCTGAATAGGCTTTGGACTGCTCTGCTTTGCTACTCTGATTGAGTCATGTGCTGCGATGGGGTGCTTGGTACCTAGAAAGGGAAACTTGTGGACCTATTACTTGCTCAGGCCTCAAACCCTTCACAGCCGAAAACCCAATTTCTTACACTTGCCACCACAAAGTGCCCTCCTGCACTCACATGATACTCTTGACATAGACACGCAATAAGGCCTTGATGGATACAGCTGTGGATAGTCTGAGTGATTACAGAGTTTATTGGTATGATTCCTTTCCGAGTGTGAGAGTTGAGTCCAAGTTCAGCAAATGTCAGCTTAAGATAGTTAGACAGCCCCTGATGATCCGGTTTGAGGGTGCAGAGAACTCGTCTGTGTTCCCCCCTAAAAAGCCTGGATTAGACCTGGGATATGGTGCTACAAAGTCCTTAGTGTGTCAATAAGGTTGCCTGTGTTTCTGTCTCAGACAGTATTAGTATAAGCAGGGAGTAGCAGCAGCGAGAACGAGGGTGAAAGGGTATGTGCAGTGTATGTGCAAGGACAGAGTGTGCACATTGCATGGGAGATGGTGATTAGGGGAAGATTTGCGAGGTAGAATGCAGTCCAAGGGTTAAGTGTTGAATAATTCTTACAGGCAGTCTAAGAGTGGGAATGTATTTTCAGAGTGAACATTTAGAGGTAGAATGAGAGAGTTGAATGAGGAAGTTGAGGGAAAGTGATGGAATAAGCGCAGAGACACTGAGAAATAGTTGTAGCAAAGTGAATGTTAGGGACAAACTGAGGGGTAGTGTATAAGATTAAGAGGAGAGTGAGTGGGTAGAAGCAGAATGAAGGCAGGAAGAAAGTGGGGCTGCTTTAAAGACAAATGAATACTGAAGGATTGGGGTGGAATAACAGGTGTGTGCAACGGGGGTGGCAGTGCTTTAATTGGACATATAATAGCAGAGCACCAATAATTCTCTGCAAAGAAGCAATATGATCGGTGGGAAAGCGCCAGAACTTCTTAGTAACAAACAGGTTCTCTGAGATAATGTGTGTAAAAAATTATCACCTTTTTTGTGAATTTCCCCTGATTTTAGCCCTATCTGTATTGCTGGTTTTAGAACTCTGTTTGCTTTCCCCTGCTAAACAGGATTAAAGTGCCTGTGTTACCTCTTTAAAAATGCATGATGTCCCTGATTGTAAGAATTAACTTGCCTATAAGACCCTAGAATATGGTTTAGAAATTACATCTAGAGTCTGGAAGTTAAATGCCACCTGTGGACTGCAGCACATATTGTGATATCCACAGTTTGGTCCTGTAAAATATGATTTCCGGGCTACCCGTGTAAACTGACTGTGGCCTAAAAACCTGTAGTAAAACACTTTTGACAGGTGGGAACCTCTGCTTTTAAATATTAAGTAACTAATGACATAATGAAATTGCAAATCGTTAATCTGTCTAATTGAAGAACTAATGCATTGTATTTAATAACGAGAGGTTCATATCAAAATTATCGTATAAATACGTATCTCACACCATTATAATACATACATCAAATCATATATCAAAATAAAAAAATATCATTTGAACACCGGTCTCGGACCATTTGTAAAATGCGGGTTTTACCCTAAAATACATTGGTTTAAAATTACGTTTAGTCCCTTATATGTTCTTGACAAAAAACATTCCTTAATGGATTACGGGTCCTCAGGGGACCATTCAGTCCTTTTCTGGAGGGGGATCCTCACCATTGTCTCCTTCTGTTACTGAGTCTCAACAATCGCAACCACACAAGTTTCATCTGTGCTGTTTTCAATTAGGATCCTTCGTGTCATATTCATGATGTCCAAACATCATCAAGTCTGCAGGTGGAGGCGACAGCCGTAACACAAATTAAGGGATGAGATTCTGTGACTAAATGGCGCAGCCAAGGGGAATCCATTGCCAACTAGAAGTATTACCCCAATAAGGATAAATTTAACTTGACTTGAACCAAGAAGTCAAGTAAAAGAAGGCCAAAGCTCAAGATGAAGATGATGGGTCAAGAAAAAAGTAGGAGCGTAGCCCCAATGCCTCAAAAACACCCAGGGGCCTGGGAAGAGAACAGCATTGGTCATTCTGCGGTGGCTAATCAACCAATGGCTGGCAAGAGGTCAGGAAAAAATAAGAATTTACAATGTTCCATCATGTCCTGTTTCGGGTTGCAAACTCAAACAAGCTCTACGCGGACTTCATGTGACCATGCATCTATAATTAAAGGAACTAGTCCTCCTCCAATGGAAAATCAAATCACTGTTACAGCCCAAGTAAATGCCCCCACCTCAGCTACAGTTGCAATCTGATCTCTTCAATTACTCATATGAGGATTCTGTATGTGGTAGAGAAGAACTGTCAGGAGGTAACTGGGGAGAGTATGTGGCCTAATGGCTAGGGCGGTCCATCTCAAATCTGGGGAACCGGGTTCAAGTCTCGACAATGACGCTCAAAATCCTGTGATTCTGGGCAAACCACTCAATCTCCCTGTGCCTAACAAAAATGAATGTGTCCTTGTGTAACACAACTGTTGCTCATGTAAAGCGCTCGGACACCTGATACCTTCGGGTCAAGTTTGCGCTATTTAAACTCCAGAGAAAAAACCTCTTCTCCTAATTCAGATTCTAATGCCAAGGATAACAATGGGTAACTCACAGATAATTTGAACTTAATGAACATTTTGATTAGTCCAAATAAAGAGGTGCTAGTAATTCCTCTATCAATATCGCAACAGCAGCTACAAAACGAGAAAACCGTTGCTGACATATTGCCAACTTACTAGATGCTACTCAAGGTGCCCTCTGGGCATTTCTTAACCCCGATGGAATCTGAAGGGGATGACTTAGTCATCCCGATCCATCCTGTTTTAGCCAACATGAGTGCCATTAGTAACACCTGAACTAAAATGACAAACACTTTGGTTGGTCAGTCCACCACAATGGCCAATCTAACTGTATAATTAAAGGAGATTCTTTCAACTTTACAATCACAGAAAGAGAGTTACTGAGATTGTTAAATACATGGGATTTTTTTAGAAGAGATGAAGGCAAAAACCCAGGAGCTTTTGCATTCTGGTGATATTCATCATCATCAAAATACTTTATTCAGCTAAAAGCCAAAAAAGTGTAGAACAAGAAAAGCAATTCATGTTATATATACATAAGAAAAACATGAGAAAAATAAAATCACATACAAAAATTCTCAATCCTTAGCCACAGTATAAATATGTAAAACTCAAATCATAGAGATTTTTTTTATTTTAAGTTCAAGAGTAAATTTATTAAGGCAAATGAAGATATGAATACAAAATGCCAAAAATCAGAAGCAGTCACATACATATAAATAAGGAACTTCAAGAAAAAACTCTATGTATATATGTGGGTTGCGCAAGGTCAAAAGGATAATAGAATGTACAAAGACAAATAGCAATGATAAAAACAATTAAACAAGTATAATATCAATAAAAGGAAGGTCATAGAGGGTTATAAACTTCTTGTTGCATAGGAGAGCGAACAAAAGAATGCTTAGCTTTAGCATCAAAGAACTTAGTAACAGGTAGCCATAAGGTTAATTGATTCATAGCATGAGAAACAGGGTAAACGCGTGCTGTATCTAATCTATGATTATGACAAACCGCATACCATCAGGCTTGAAAAGATAGTTGGGTCAAATCTTTCCAATTCTTGGTGATCTGCTGAAAAGCAGCTGCTAACAATAAATCTAAGATTTTAACATTGGAGAAACAAGTAGTCCAGTCCTCAGATAAACTTCCCAAAAATATGTTAACAAAATAAAAGGAAACTGTAGAGCAAAAAATTGAGTTGATCTGACCCCAAACATCTTTCCAAAAATTATGTACATAGAGACAATTAAAAAGTAGATGTTTTATATCTGCGTGTTCATATGAGCAAGTCCAACATATATCGGGAATACCAACATTCATCTTGTGTAAGGCCATGGGAGAGACAAGAAGTCTATTGTAAATGAAAAATAATGTTTGTGCATTATTTGCCGCTCTAGAGGATTTCCTAATCTTAGACCAAATCCTATTCCAAAGTAAGATAGACCACTCAAGTACTAGGTCATGTTCTCAGGATATTTCCACCTTAGTTTTCTCTCTTTATAAATGAGACAATATTAAATGAGAGTACAAAGTAGATGCCTTGGAATGTGTGAGAAGGAGAGTATGTAAGTGAGTAATAGAAAGAGCTGTACAAGACTTAGGACGGAGGAATTGTGTACGTGCAGTGAGAAGAGAATCTTGCAGGGGTCTGTACTTAGGTTGGAAAGAGGGAGGAAGGTTAAAAAGTTGGCTCGCTTGTTAGAAAGGTATGGCTTCATTCAATTCAAATAACTGATGCATCCAAATTAAACATTTACGTCTCCAAGATTTCCATTATAAGGGTTTGCCGCGTACCACAATTAATTTATTGTGCCATATCGAGGATTTGAGAAAAGTATCAAGGTCTGCGAGCACAGATGGAGACCGAGATTTTAAATTTTATATGAGTCCTTAAGAATGGGGGTGGATACTATTTGTGACTTGCGTGAGAAAGATAAGTACTCTTTAAAAGAAAAGAAAGTTCTAACTCAAACCATAATGGGCACTTCGCAAGTGAGTCAGAGAGCCACAAAGAGGATTGGCGAAGCAAAAATGCCTTATGAAAGGTAAGAAAGTCTAGAAAATGTACTCCGGCCTCCACTTTTGGATGATTTAACCTTGACAGAGACATGCAAGGCTTTTTATTACTCCACAAGGTTAAAATGAAATTAATCTTTTTAAAAAATCGCTGAGGTATTGGATGTTAGAAATAGTACAGAGTACAATAGGGACTAACATCATTTTAATGGTATCTAAGCAGCCCCACCAGGTTAAATATAAACGATGCCATTTATTTGTAAAAGTAGAAATATTTTGTACACATTTGTTCATGCACGTTGAGAGCGATATTTAAATTGAGGAGGTGAAATAGAGACCTAAATATTTTATATGGTGCAGACTTCATGTAAAGTTGGAGATCGTAAAATCTGCTCTAAAAGTACATTTGGTTAAAGGTAAGATTTCATATTTATCGTTATTCAGTTTATATACCGAAACTGAAGCAAAAGAGGTTACTTCCTGTGGGAAAATGGGAAGAAAGGTCTGAGGTTGCGAAAGAAATAATAACACATCATCCACAAAGGCCGCTAATTTAATTTGTTGATTATTAAAATTAAAAGCATGTATGGTTACATTCTGACGTATTTTAAATAAAAATGATTCTAGGGCTAAATTATAAAGGAAGGAGGAGAGAGGACAACCCTGACGTACACCTCTGCCTACCTCAGCTCACAGGTCAAGGAGGAGGACAAACAGGCACAGACATAGGTGTTCCTGTAAGGGGAGAAAGAAGTGTTTAGTCATGAAAAACAACAAAGCTATGTTTAACTAATAACCTGAAGGAACAATGCTATGATAACCAACGTCACACCAAGAGTTAAAACACATCTGCCCATTCAGAAAAGCAACTATAAAGTTCTTGTGGCTCTATCCATGGCCTCTATCATGCAAGAGTTGATGAAGCTTTTCAGTTGGATTGGATCTTCATAAGTTGTAGTTTCATTCTTGGAAGTGACTTGGAAAAGGCAGGGGTGAAAAAGACCATAGCAAGCACCAAGAGATCTTAGATCTAACCTCAAATTGAGAAATTATTTGCGTCTGTCAGTTGTATTTTTAGCATAGTCCTGAGAAAAATATAAATTGTTGCCAGACCACACAATGCATTTAATTCATGCTGTAAGGATTTTAAGTAAGTCGGTGTACTCTATAAATATAAAATAACAGCTCTAGGTCATCGTAGAGTAGTAGAATTACCATGTTGACGCCCCAGTCTATGAGCGCATCAAATATTGAGTGAAGTATCTTCCGGCTTGTTCAAAACTTTTGGAATGAAGGATTTGAAGAAAGTAAGAGGCTCAATGCCCTCTGTGCCTACAGGTAGTCCATAAATGTATAGATTATACCGTCTATTTCTGTTTTCAAGGCCCTCCACCTGTTTCTGTAGTGAGGAGACCTTAGACTGAAGAGCGTTGACTTTAACTTTAGTGAGTCCAAGTGATGAAACATTTTGTTCTACCACGGTTAGTCTTTCATTCATCTTTGACCAATTCTCAGTGAGAAATTGCAGTTTAGCATTGGTTTCCTCCATAGATGGCCATAGTGAACGTATCTCCTCCAGCAACATATCCAAGGAGACAGGAGAAGATGATTTTGCGCAGATGGTGAGTCTTTTTTCAAGACCTTCGTGTAGGTCTTCCCTGAAGTAAAAGGTACAGGTACCGAAGAAGAAGAGCTTTTAGATAAAGAAACCAAGGAATCCTCCATTTTGGATTTTTTTTAAAAAAAGGTAGCATTTTTGATAAAAGACTGCGTTGAACAAGCCAAGGAGGGACTAGCCTTTTTCAACCTTTCCATAGAAGAAAAAGAGCCTTTGTATATCAATACCTTAAAAAATTAGGTATCAAAACTGGGCCAACACATTCAATTATAAAATTCAATTTGAATGCATGTCCATGTGATGACCGCAACAGGAAGAGGCACCAAACAAATATATCACCTAGCTGAGGCGATAAATTGGTAGAAAAAGAGGAAAAACTGTTTAAAATGACAAAACTAGCCTATAAGGAAAACGCCATTTCAGATAGATGACCAGAAAAGAGCAGCCCTATGCCTGTTTACTTTAAAACGGTCATGAACACATCAACTGCGTTGCACCTCTGTGGAGAGCCGCTCGTTCTACAAAATGGCAGACACCATTGTTGTGTGGATATTCGTGCCTCAGGTAAAGTAGAGGCTGTAGGGCAAGCCTGCAGGCGCAAAATACATACAAATCACTTCTGGCGCTTCTGAAACACTTGCGTCTATGGCTAACCATCAATACATGTAGAGAAACAGTATTTAGCTGCCACCATTCCGCGCTGCCCGAGGAGAGTTATCGGGCGCTGCCATCTTCTGCGGGCTCCAAGCCCCTCCCCCATAGAGAAGTTTTAAATCCTTACAAAGACCCATACCTAACTGCTAGTGCACAGCAAATATAGTTGACTATTGCTACACAGGTGCTGAAATTGAACAGATGCTGTACAAAAACAAAAGCTTCCTTACGTTGCCTAATTCAAGTGGCATGCAGAATTGGTGTAAAAATTGTTTGTGGGCACAAGGTTACAAAAAAAGCATAAAGTGCATTAAGCTAGACTTTATGTTTCGGAATTGCATTCGAAAACTTTTACATCTAAGGCAGTGTACCCCTTCATGGCACCTCAGACTAGAACTAGGCCTGACTCTGTTGTCTGCCTTGGTTGAAATTAACCGGATCATTTATCTTTTCGATGCTAAGGAGTCAGGAATCAACATCTTAAAGGAACTTATTGATGAAGTATTAATTAAATCCAGGTGGAAGCAATTTTTTTAAGAAAGGTTATTGGTAAAGTTGCTGGTGGATTATAACATCCCCTTGATGGTGACACTAGCAACTATGTCTAGAACAGCTCGGGAGTTAGTTCTGAAAAAGGGAGCCAAAACCATAAGTCCGATCAGGATATCGAAGCAACAGCCAGATGAAAGCATAATAGGTACACCAGAGATACTTTGTTTCTTGTTTAAAGCAATCGTATCTCTATTCTTGTATGTGGCCTCGGGAGAAGATTGCCTTTTTGCATTTTAGGCTGTTTTCTCCCCCATTTAAGGAGTTTAACGGTGTCTAGAAATCAAAGGGTAGAATTGACAGTTTGTGCATGATGTATAAGTCAGCCCAGGAGTCCATCGGACACATAACATGCTTGTATCCAGCCCTACTAGATGCTCCCAAAAATATGTGGGGCCCAGGTTCAACACAGAAGACATAAGGACAATATTAGAGAGCAAAAGCTGGTGGCAATACTGTAAACATTTTTAAACAGGCCCCGAGCTTTGGGAGGAAAATAGACAGCCCGACTGAGTTGTACTGGGCTGCTGCATCAATATTGCGATAGCCCTTATTTTAATATTTGCTGTGCCTGCTTTCAATCATTTTGATTCCTTTGAACCAAAAATGTATGGTGTGTGTATTTTTTTGGTGTAAATTAATATTTTACATAGTTTTATGTTAACTTAAACAGTAAACTTTAAGACCTTAAAATTAAACAAGAATGTGATGGGCCACAGGTCTTATGCCAAGAATTATCATATAAATCCCATTTAAACCACTGAACAAACAGATATATAACAGAGCACAAATTGTGTTTATTTCAATTCCAGCACAAGTGAAGCCATGGTTTAATCATTGTGAAGATGGACATACAATTCAATTAGTCTTGCAGGTGACAGATCTGAGGTAACAGTCGTCAGATCTTTGTGTGTGTGAGAGATATCTTTAGAAGTGTTAATAAGGTGTGATCTGGCCACAATCGAAGATGGCTGCTTAATGCCACAGGTCTGTGCTGTGACAGGCCCAGGATAGTGGGTGTGGTGCTCTCAGCATAGCGGGTCACTCCACCATGACTTCCTGTTTCACCAGCTAGGTGTGGCACCCAGAAGGCAGTGGAAGGAACCACAGTGCTGTCGGGCTCTCTTCCCTGGTCTCGGATTAATGGAGACAGGCTGGGCCTATGCCAAGAGGGGAAGCTGCAGCCCACAGTGAGGCGAGGTGCCCAGCAGGCCGCCTTGTGGCAGAATGCCCCGCCCTGGTGAACTCCCATTCTTTTACTGCTACAACCACAGGACAGAGGGTGCCCTGTGACCTGTTCCCCTGCCACGTCCAGCAGCTACTACATGGGTCCCAGACTCAAGACCTGCTATCAGCCCTACCTTGGCTGTGATGGCATTGGTGCCATCGGGCGCACACCGGTCCGGCGCCCCATAGAGACATTTCGGGCCGCTCACGGGTGGCACACCATGCCCCTGCTGGCCACGTGCTGGGGCCCTCCTTCCAGACCTGCCCTTGGGTGGATTTTGACTGTGGCATGCCTGCCCACACAGTGGGCCAACCTTCGGGCCCCCGAAACTACCTGCACCTGACTGCCTTGTGGCCCAATCTGCTTCTGCAGCCCGGACAGTGATGAATGACTCTAGGGCCTGGGGCTTGCAAGAGGCCTACGGGCTCTCTCTGCAACTGCACACTGGGGTCTCCCTCCCCCATCAGATGCTGATGCCACGACTGGGGCTTAGAGGTGGAGCATAAGCCTGTGACTCTGCCGTTCCTGCTCTGTGACTCTCTGACTATGGCGGCCTGACCACAGTGCACAGAGTGAAGATATGACAGACCTCCCCGTATCTGTGCACTGCTCCAAGGGCTACCATGCACATTGCACATGCCACTGCCTGTATACGGTGGTCCCCACACTACATGGCAAGGAGCGCTGCCCAACTACAGAACTGACTGCATGACATCTGGCTCATGGGGGCGAACGGACGCCCATGCCCTGTGTTCCAGTACCCTGGCTGGGTTCCCTTGCCAATCTCTCTCTGGCTGCAGCATCATCAACATTGGAGTTACCACTGGCCTCCCACACAGGCCTTGCATGGTTGCGGCCACTGCCAAACCTCACTGCAAGATCGGGGTCCACACACGTCCTCCCAAAAAAGGCCCTCTTGAAGCCTCTCACACTGCTGTCTGTGGCCTACTATGGAGTGGCCACTTACTGTTGCGAACAGCCGGGCACTCCCTCCTCTCATGTGGGACCTGTGCATGGACTGGCGATGTCTTCTGGCTATGTCTTCTGGCAAGACCACAGGTAAACCTGCACAACAGCTTCTCTTCGCTGAAGCCCTCAACCAGGCCCGTGCCACGGCCAACCCCCAGGGCACAACCCCTCCTGAGCCTGGCCAGCCTCAACCTGCCACAGCCAGAGCTACGGGTGTCACCATGGATGGCATACTGCAGGAAATCTTGGCCGTGGGACATCGATTGGAGGGCATGGAGGCGACTATATCTGCGCTGGCAACTGAGACCAAGTCTATCTGCATGGACAATGCAGGTTTCTGGACCAGAGTGAACGGCCTGACCCAGCTGGTCTACATGCTGGAATTGTCACCTTAACACCCTGCCAGAACGGAATCAAGAGCTCTATGCAGTAAGGTCATAGACCTGAAAGACCGGAGCGATGGGACAATGTCCACTTTTTCAGCTTCCCAGAGAACGTGGAGGGACCTGACATCAAATCATTCCTTAGAGACACACTCCCAAAGCTCACTAGTCTGGACTTTGAACTCCCCTTTGGAAATCCAAAGAGCCCATTGCATAGGCCTGCTGTGACGGGGCACGTCCTCATGCCCAGGCCCTACAACTAATATCACTGGTCTGCATCCACAGCGTGGACACATTGGAGGGGCAAAAGATTCGGATGGCAGCGGACGTCTTCGAGGAGACCAAGGAATGCTGCAAGGCCTTTCTCTCTCCTCAGCCCCTCCTCTGTCAGCTGGACATTAAATACAGTCTTTTTGGACCTGGACATCTCCAGATAACCAAGGATGGTATCTTGAAAGAATTCTTCAACCCAGAGTGCCTTCATCATTTCCTGGAAGGGCTCACCACGAAGCACATGGACACTGTCTCATCTGCCCCTGCTAACAGCTCTACCCTAACACATCTTTTCCTCACACACTCACAACCACCCACACAAACCCCCCTGGGCCCACCCATCCTCCCACCCTGGAGGCTCATGGTACTCCCACAGACAAACCCACAGGACCCTTCCTGTACCAACAGTGCACACCGCTTCTTCTTTACATAGTCATTGTTACTGACCGAAACTTACAATTTCCCTCACCCCACAGGCTGGACGAAGGATTCCACCCATCCCTTTTGCTTCCTCCCCGTGTGGAGGCTTACTCAGACTCTCATCCCCTCCCTCCTCATCTTGAGAAACCATGGCCCACAGGTTCTACCCCTGCTGCTGAGAGGGGGCCTGCTTGCTGTCAACTACCTAGCACCCATTGCTTGGGGTCCAGCGTCCAGTGCCAGGTTGACTGGCTAAATATACTGTTTCTGTTGAGATATGTTTCCCTACATTGCTACACCTACCCTCCCCCACTATCTCCCCGATCCGTTCCCATCTCTCTCCCCCTCCACCCTCTCCATTGCTGTACCAATTAACATTCCATATTTCATCCTTTGCTACACTGTTCCCATGTTGTAAGAAGTGTTAGTAAGCCTGAGAAATGTGTTTGGAATCCTAGGACTGAAAGATATGTGAGTAAATCATATGCATGAAGGATAAATGATATGTGATTACAGGATATGGTCTGATTTTACAGACATGTGTAGCTGGCATGACCACTCACATGATGGCAAGTGGGCGAATGATAGTGTAGAAAAAGACATGCTGGCAGCAAGCTATAAGGTACCGTATAGCATTTTCCCAACTGATGTATGTAATTTATTCAACTCCAACATCATCTCTTAACAAGTATCTAATAGCTGTTTGCATTATTTTGAGAGCTAAGTATACCCAGGGATCAACCATAAACCCAAAGTCCCTTGACCATAGCTAAGGAGACCACACTACCATCATATAGTCATTTCACCTTACATGTCCATCTCTGATTGAGTTGATAAGGAAATGAATAAGTGCAGGCCTGGTGACTCAGTGAAAATCAGAGGTCTCTCTTTAAAGATTTTCTATATTTTTCCAGGCAAATAAATCAGAAAGGTATGGACAGGTTGCTTAGTGATTGTCTTGGAGACAAAACAAACCTTCCTTCGGGGGACCTTTCTTTTGAGTAGTCTAGTCCAATGTTGATCTGAGTACCTTAACCCAGAACATGTTGTTCTTTTATTAAATGTGATAGTATTGCTTTGGCATGGTAGTATCCGAAGAGTCTGAAGATCATAGGTTTGGAAAACGTGTTGGGCCAGGTGCATTGTTGGGTTGCCTTCCTGTTGTTATTCCATGTGCCCTCTCACTTTCAAATTCCTTTTCAACTGTGAATCCAAGCGTTTTTGCATCCAAGTTTCCAGGAATTCTATGCGGAATTAGCATCACATGCAGCATCTTCGTGTAGATTAAAACGTCTCAAATTCCCACTTACATTGTGGTCTCCTAGTTCAGTAACATCTTTCATCAGTGCGCCATCTTAATTGTAAAGTTGCAAGTTTGTTTCCTTGATGATGTTCTTGCGTACTCTGGTACACATACTCTATTTCCAGCTTCAGTAATCCTTCCAGCTAGGTCTTTAAAGTTGTTTCATAGCAGCTGAATGTCATTCTGCATAATGCCGGGGTTTGTTTTTGGTCACCTGAATTAAGTTGTGCAGTGCACCGAGCCATTGTAGAATAATGCCCATATTTATGGAGGAGTCCACCATGGACTTGATCGACAACACCAGTGCTGGTGGTTCTGGCTTTGATTGTCTCTGGCCAGTGTGATCTATTTAGGATCCCTCTTTTCATTTCCCTCCTTCTCCCTTGAATCAGCCATTGTAGAGTGTATTATTAGCACCAGCTGGAAGTGAATAATGGTGCCAGGCTTATATGACTGTTATGCTATTTATGTCATACATTCATGGTATCTCGTGCCATGATGATTCTTGTCCCCACAGCTCTCTGTGTGGTTCAGCATATGGAGAGAAGTGAGCTGCTGAGATAGTAAAAGATGACCAGGAGACAGCATGCAATGTGCCTAGTGCAAATGTTAGTAAGGCTCCAGGTTGCTCAATATGAGTGAGGGGATTGGCTGAGGACACTTTGATATAAGCAAAGTTATGACATATTGATTATTGTTCTGTGTTACATGTATTGCATGGATGTGGTGAGTATGTTTTGGAGTTTGGTTCAGAAATGACCTCCTGAAGTATTCTGCTTTATGTTCTCAGTGGCGCGCTGAGACTCCTTGGGCTGTAACTGCTGGGGCTGAATACAATATTAACAGTGAGCATGTTGAAAATCATTGAGGTAGGAAGAACCCTTATTTTGAATATGGCGATTTGTGTGTTGTAATGAGAAATTTTATCTTCCTGGCTCAACAGTTTAGATTCAGCAAGGATGCAGAGTAATGGTTAAGGGCTCTGATTTTTAAGGGTTGTGATATGCTCCATATTCTTATCTCCATTGCAATAGGGCTATAATTCCTGATTGCATGCCTTGGCAGAAGAAAATTCCATACTGACTGACTTACAGTTCCAGTTTAGGAGGGGACTGTGGACAATGGAGCAACTCCTGAATTTAAATCTCCTAATAGGAAGGTACAATAGTGCAAAGGGTGGATATCTGCACCTTTATTTAATGGATTTTTCTAGTGCTTTTGACTGTGTCAACCAACATAAGCTATGGAAAAGTTTAATATCATTGGGGCACCCGAAGATATAGCCTTATTTCTGTCCCGATTGAATGAAGATATGACTGCCAGGGTACATTACGGACTGAACAAAGAATGTACCCCTACTTTTAAAATAACAAGAGGGGTAAGCCAAGAATCTGTCCTTGCACCATTCCTCTTTTCCCTTTTTTAATAATATGGATATAAAGCTCCAGGCACTGCATGTAGATCCTCCAAGGGTAGGTGATGGGATGCTCCAGATCCTACTATATGCAGATTATCTGATCCAGCTGTCTTGCACTGCAGAGAGATTACAACATCACATTGACCATTTCACTGTTTTTATGGAGGATAAAGACCTAAAGGTCAATCTTAATAAAACTTGTGTGATGATCTGTCGCATGATACACATTGCCTATACATGTTGGCACATTTTTAGCTAGGCATTGTGAATTTTATGGTGGCATTCCCTGGGTTGGACAAATGGAGTAAGGATAGACCATATTGTTCATGTGATGGAAAATGCAGGCATTTTGCACATTTATGCAAATTCTATACGAATTTAACGAATACATTTCTTTAACTGCTTTTTTTTACAGAAGAATATTAGTGATTACAGAGAGACACTTTTTATATCTATGTAAATTGGAGGATGCACTTGCTTGCCTTGCAGTAACATCTTTTGTCTGAAAAGCGTTGCCTGAAAGGAAGTATCTCATTTATCTTGAAAACATGAATTCTGAATTTATTTTTAATTACTGGTTTAATATGGATTGAATAGTGTGTTCTATTTTAACAAGGTGTGTATGTGTGTTTGTAATAATGTATTTTAAAGTTGTGTTTTTATCATGACAACCAAAACCATGAATTAATTTTCAACTAATATATTTGGACTTATACTAGATTGTATCTCTATTGAACGGCAGAGGGTCGGATTCAGCGACCTTGGTAGAAGGTGGCTACATTGTACGACTGAACACATGCTGAGGCAGGTAGGCATTTTGGGTGACCGCTGCTTTGCAGATGCCTTCCAGCAGTGGATATCCTCAGTTCCATGCTGAAGAGACTCACATACTCAAAGCAGGCACCAGAAACGGTTGCTGCAATCCAAAGGTGTGTAGAAAAATCCTTATTTCAAGGTGTACTGGGGCAGAGAAGTGGGTTATGGTGGACAACTTGATCGGGCGATAGTCACGCCCACTTTTACCTTCTGATTTCAAAGGGTTTTTGAAGAAATATATTTGCTGCAGTGGAAAACCTAAAGAATCAATTCAACAAGGTCTCAATTTGGTTCATCCTGCCAATATGCAGAATCCTGAAACTTGGATTGAAAAAGCTTTGGGTTGGAGAATATGGGGTCCGTGGCCACGTTACAATATGAGACCATCAGATATTTTTTCACCATCATCTCCAATGCTTCTCTAGAGTAAATGTTTTTTTAGTATTTCTACATCAGTGGAGCAAGCAACATATAGGTTTGTGGTGACAGCTTCAAAGGATAAATTGGATTTCCTGTAAGGTGCCAGTAGGCGAATGGAAAGGGAGCAAGATTAAGCCTGTCGAGGTGTCATCTTTTTAATATAGGTTCCACAGGTTACTTCCAGTTTTCATGGATGATTTTTAGAAATCCCAAATTTCATATTTGGTTTCTTTCAACAGTACCCCCTTGAGATCAGTATTGAAATCTTCAGGATTGCATCCACATACTCCAGTCAACTCTTGTTGATGTACCACAATGAGAGAGGAGAAAGGTTTTTCACTTTTGCACCTCTATAAACAAATAAACCATACAAAAATATGATAGTGTAACAGTTCAACCGTCTATACTAAAGATACAAGCTCATGGGAGCATCATTATTGATAATGGACGAGAATTCCTCACTCACACTTTTGTGGTGTGCTTCTTTCTCGTTCTACCCTTTTAAGGTAGTACTATCTGAGTGACTCCTACCTCAGTATGAGGGAGTTTAAGATAAACAACGTCCCTAGGTTGCCTCCTCCATTGTATGGCGTAGTATGTTCATTGACAGCTTTTGTGATTTCATAAGGATTGTTTTCTAGTTTTTAGAATGTGGGGATTGACTTATTGGTCAGTGTTTTGCCCTATGAATCCCTCAGGTATGTATTTTATTTCTCTTATCATCATTCCGCTATACATACCTTCTGAAATGGATTTGTAATCATGTAGGCCACATTGGTTGATTTACAATTGTTTTGTTCCTTTTGGATTCAAAGAGTCCATAAGTAAATACAAATAGTAGTTCATCTTTTGGATGATGGAAATTGACATTTTGATATTTTAAAAAAGCAATAAAGTCACCTGAAAATTATTATACTCTCCACTCCAAACCTCTAATAGGACTGAGCAAGCGAATCAAGTGCTCCACAGCCTCCAAGAAAGGTTCCCTTCACCCTTCCATACATTCATATAAGGATTCATCCCCTGGAAAAGTTCCTTACACCGTTCCATACGTCCATCTATGTATCCATCCCCTCAACCTTTCATCTACCTTGTCATTTTTCCATCGCTCCATTCTATCCATCAGCAACCTTTCGCCAGTCCAAATATCCCATCAATTGACCCCTTAACCCATCCATCAATTTGCACATCTCTTTATCCACCCATCCACCCTCGATCCCATCTATTTAACTTTTAATCTTTCACCCATAATTCATCCAATAGAACCCTATAACCCATGCACTGCTAGGCCTCCCTCCCCGTGCTAAGCCTTTTTTGGCCATTTGGGGGAGTTCTCGCTTAGGCCCCTGTAACTTTCTGACCACCTAAGGTGTCCATCACAAATTTAGGTCCTGTTCTTCCAACATCCTGGGGATTTTAAAAGTACCCAGAGTTTGTGGATTCCCCTGGAGGGGACCCAGAAAGTAACTAAAATGCAACAAATGTTGTTATTTTGGGGGGAAATTAGAGAAAAAGTGCTGCAGAAGAAAGTGTCTGTTTTATTTTCCTGCAAATGGTATGAACAAAGGGTTTGTGGTGCTGAAATCATCATCTTGCCAGATTTTAGAGGCAGGCAGACTTTTGTCATAAAATCAACATTTTCTACACATTTTTGTCATTTTACTGGGACATAGCCTATTTTTCTATTGTTTGTGCTTTCAACCTCCTTCCAGTTAGCTGTAGAAATGGGTGTAAAAGCAATAATGGATGCTAAAAAGCTATACATTTACGAAAAGTAGACATTCATTCTGAATTTAGCAATGGGTCATTTGTGTAGCTCCTTCAAGGCTTTCCTATAGAAACTAACAGTTGAAATAAAAAATATTGAAATTGAGTTGAAAAAAACAGCCATTGGGCTAACTTTTTCAACTGTAACTTCTTTTACCTAGGGCAGATTCTTGAAAGCAATATACCGTTACATCTGCTTGACCCTTCTGGCTGTGGTTATATATAGGACTTGTAGGTTCACCAAGAACTCAAGGTACCTAGACTAAGTAACTGAGCTGTGCATTGTAATGGGTTTTCATTGTGTACTTGGTATATAGCAATTCATTTTTTAAAATATAAAGAGTGAAAAATAGGTATCAAGGACACCAATGCATTTCTGTAATGGGAACAAAATATAGAGTTTAGACGCAGTAGTTATTTGCACATCTCCGAAATTGTGGGTACCCATACTAGCATGTGAATTAGAGGGCATTTTTTTAAGTGACTTCTTTTTAAACATTTGGAAGGCTGAAATGCAAAAAAAGTCAATATGTAATAATACTTGATCTACAATTCTGTGTTCCCCTAAGTCTCCCCAAAAAAATGGTACCTCACTTGTGCCGCTAGGCCTAGTGCCTGCGACAGGAAACTGCCCTAAAGGAACATGGACATATCACATTTTTCCAGTGAAAACTGATTTGTTTAGCAATGTGTCTAGCTGTAGATGTTTTACCCTAGCTCCTCCGGAAATTGGGTAAACATAGCAAAACTGTACATTTTTAAAAACTAGACACCCAGGGGAATCCAGGATGGTGTGGCGTGAGTGGTTCTCACCAGGTTCTGTTACCCAGAATCCCATACAAACCTCAAACTTTGTAAAAAGCACATTTTCCTCATATTTTTGTGATGGAAAGTTCTGGCATCTGAGAGGAGCCACAAACTTCCACCCACCCAGTATTTACCCAAGTCTCCCAATAAAAAAGGTACCTCACTTGTGTGGGTAGGCCTAGTGCCCACGATATTTTTCCAGTGAAAACTGACCCTTTTTTCGTAATGTGTCTAGCTGTGGATTTTGGACCCTAACTAAGCCAGCACCTGGGGAAACCTAGCAAACCTGTACATTTTTGAAAAACTAGTCATCCAGGGAAATACAGGATGGGGTGACTTATTTGGCTCTCAACAGGGTCTATTACTCACAATCCCTTGCAAACTTCAAACTTTGTAAAAAAAAAAAAAATGTCTTTGATGGAAAGTTCTGGAGTCTGCAGGGAGTCACAGACGTCCACCCACCTAGCATCCCCCCTTGTCTCCAAATAAAAATGGTAACTCACTTGTGAGGGTATGCCTAGTGCAGGGGGGCAGGAACAGCCCAAAAAGCAACATGGGCAGATCACATTTTTCCATTGAAAACTGACCCATTCTCGCAATGTGTCTAGCTGTGGATTTTGGACCCTAGATCAGCCGGCACCTGGGGAAACCTAGCAAACCTGTACATTTCTTTAAACTAGACATCCAAGGGCATCTAATATGGGGTGACTTGGGTTATCCAAAATCCCTTGCAAAACTCAAACTTTGTTAAAAAAACACATTTACCTGACATTTCTGTGATGGAAAGTTCTGGAATTTGCAGGGAGCCACAAACTTCTACCCACCAAGCATTCCCCTGAAGTCTCCCGATAAAAATGGTACCTCACTTGTGTGGGTAGGCCTAGTGTTCACAACAGGAAACTGCCCAAAATGTATTGTGTAGACATCAAAATTACCTATCACAAAACAACCTAGTTTTGCAAGGGGGGGCACCTTCCGAACCAAGACCACTGGGCTGGCCCAAGTGCTGTTTGAGGGCAGAATCACCCCTAGAGCCAACATCTTGGAAGCTTCCTCCTTCATGCTAGCTTTGACCCTGCTATTCAACCTGTAGGTGTTGTGTTTTACAGGAGGACTGTCCCCAGTATTCACATCATAGACACTCCACTGAGTGACTCCAGGGGTCAGGGAGAACAGAGTAGCAAACTGCCTCAACAGTTGGCGGCAGACCCTTTGCTGTTCAGTGGTCAGTGCGGAGTGAGTTTTATACCTTCCACTGACCCTTCATGCTCCTTAGTGGACAGGAGGTCAGGGAGAGGCTCAGTGTCCACCTCCATTCCATCCTCTGTTCGTAGGAGCATGCCCACTTTGGACCTCTCCAAGTGAGTCTTGAGGCGGTTCACTCGTATACCCTCAAAAGGTTCCTGGGAGACTGCAAGTCCTCCAGATAGGCAACTTTAATCTTGAGCTCCTTCACATCAAAGGGTCCAGTCCACTTGTCCTGGAACGCACAAGGCTCCACTCGGGCCATAAACCACACTTTTTGGCCATGCTGAAACTCGATCAGAGTGGCATTCTGATCTTACCACCGATTCATCTATTCCTGGCTGGGTTCCAGATTTGCCTGAGCCAGTTGTCTGAAGCGCTTAGTCTGGTGCCTGAAGGCCAGCATATAGCTATATACATCATGGGGAGGTTTCCTGGGAGGTTTCTCCAAGCCTTCTTTGGCCAGACTCAGCAGTCCTCTTACCGGATGCCCACACAGGTTTTCTAAGGGGCTGAACCCTAAGGACTGCTGCAGTACTTCCCTGTAAGCAAGCAGCAGGCATGGTAAGAGGACATCCCACTTGCACCTCATTGGTTCTGTAACACCTATAATCATGCCTTTTAGGGTCCGGTTGAACCTCTCAACCAGTCCATTACCTTGGGGATGGTAAGGATTGGTAAACTTATAGGTAACACCGCACTCCTGTCACAAGGACTTCATAACCTTGGTTCTGAAATTGGTATCCAGGTCGGATACCACCTCCCTGGGGAACCCCACATGGGAAAATATCCCCATCAATGCCTAGTCCACCACTGGGCTGTTGTAGTCCTGAGCGGGATAGCCTCGGGGTACCAGGTGCGTTGGTCCACCAAGACCAGGATGAACCTGTTGCCCACGGCTGTCTTGGCGTCCAGTGGCCCCACAATGTCAATACCTACCTCTTAAAGTGGGTGCTGACTACAGGTTAGAGAGGGGCCTTGCACTTCCTCCTACTCTTACCACTGGCCTGGCAAGTCTGGCAAGTCCAACAATGTGTGTCAGAGTCCTTGCTCATTTGGGGCCAGTAAAAATGAGTGACAAGCATTTCAAAGGTCTTGTCCTGGCCCAAATGCTCTGCCAAATGTGATCATGAGCCAGACCCAGTAGGAAGGTTCTGATGCACTGGGGTATACCAGCACATGGGCTGACCTAGGTTCAGCAACCTTAGGCTCACTATACAGGAGATCATTCTCCTAGTAAATTTAATGTGATTAAGCCTCATCACCTGTTGCCTGGTTTGCAGTCTGCTGCTGCAAACCAACAAGAGAAGGGCATTCCTGCTGCTCCTTGCAGAGTTCCTCCCTGGAGGGGCCCCCTTCCTGCTGCCAATGGGTCAGTTCAAGCAGGTCCCCCAGTTCGTCAATTTGCTTCTCTGTAGGCTCCAGGGCATCCCCCTCAAGGTTTGGCTCCTCCTGGACCTTGGGAACTTTGGGGATGGTTTGAGACGTTCCCTGCCTCTTCTCTTTCTGGCAGGCAACTGGGCAACTCTTTCACGCTCCAGGTCCTCTTGATTTCCCTTACCAGCTGCCATTGACCAAGTGGTCATGCACGCCCACTCAGGCAGACCCAATATCTCCAGATGAGACCTGTGTTCCACCTTCTCCCAGGGGGAGCTCTCCAGGGGCCATATGTATAAAGCCAATTTGCGATCGCAAAAGCCGAAATTCACAGAATTTCAGCGTTTGTGATCGCAAATTAGCAGTGTGCAATGTAGCACACAAAACCCCCCTCGCAAAATAAGGAATTGCAAATTTAGCGATTCCCTATTATGTGATTGCATTTAAGGAATCGCAAATCGCGATTCCTTAAATGCAATGTAAAAAGCACAAAAGATTTGGCCTTAAGGAATCACAATTTACCACCAACTTCAAGTTGGTGGTAAATTGCGATTTCACTTAAAAATGCAAATTTTTGCATTTTTTAAAGTGCCATGTGGTGCACATACATGCCCTTAGGGCATGTATGAGTGCCACATGTGCACACATGCACATTTCAGGGGTGCAAAAGGGTGTCCTTTTGACACCCTGGCACCCTTGAAATTGCATTCTCAATTTGCGATTCTCTAATTGAGAATCACAAATTGAGAATGTCTTCCGATTCATTCCTATGGGCCTACTAGTCCATAGGAATGAATGGGAAGGTATTCCTTATTTGCGAATCTCGATTTGCGAGTCGCAAATAAGGAATATGTGAGAATCGCAAAGTTATTTGCAAATCCCACATACATTGCATTTTGCGAGTCTCAAATTGCGATTCGCAGAAAATCGCAATTTGAGATTCGCAAAACTGTATTTTGTTACATATGGCCCCAGGTCGTTACCAAGCAGACTGTCAACAGGTATGGCTGGTCTCACTACTACTTTCAAGGTACATGAGACCCCCCCCACTCAAAGGGAACTTGTACCACTTTGCAGAGGCACTCTGAGTTGTCAGCTGCAACTACTGGGTAAAGTATGTTGGGGACCACCTGCTCTTCAGACACTAGCTGACAACTGACAGCTGTCAACCTGGCTCCAGTGTCTCTCAGAGCCTGCACCCAACATCCATTAATGGTCTCCCACTGCCCACATTTCTTAGTGTTAGCAGGCAGGTGGATCATTTGGACCATCTTCCTGTCCCCTAGTGAGACAAGGGTCAATTCTGCTGGCTCCCACCCTTCTTGGGGACCCAACTCCTCCCCCAATCCTACACTTGTCAACCCATGGGGCAGTGCACCAGTGGCTTCAGGGGTAGACTGAGGATACTTAGGATCCCCAATGAAGTGACTCACCTGATCACAAGCAAAACATTTGTGGGGTCTCTTCTCTGCAGGAAGAGACCCATGGTTTCTTACCACCGGGGGCTGGGAACCTTTCCCTTGGGAATTACTTTTGGGTCCTTTTTGAAACTCCTTTTGTTTACCTTTGTCCCCCCACTCTTCCGCTCGGGACCCTGCCCACCCTTGACTGAGTCTTCCACATGCCCCTTGTGGACCCTGGTGCTGACCCAGTAGTCTGCTTCCACAGCTAGCTTCCTGGGGTCACTCAACTTACTGTCAATCAACTGCTGGTGTAGCTCTGGAAAACTATTAGCAGACAAGTGCTCCCATGCCATCAAATCATAGAGCCCCTGAAAATCATTTACCTGGCTACCCTTCACCCAACCATCCAGCGCTCTGCAAAAGTAGGCAACATACTCAACCCAAGTGTGTGATTCAAGTTTCTTACAGGCCTTAAACTTCTGCCTATATAGTTCTGGGGTCAAGCCATATCTCCTGATTAAGGCTTCCTTCATAGTAGCATAAACCATCTTATCCATCTCTGGTAAGACTAGCAAGGTATCCCTCCCTTCTGCCATGAAGCAGCTCCACAACCCCGCTCACCAGTCTCTCTGTGGGACCTCATGGTCACCACATACCCCTTGAACCACTCACTAATATCATCACTTTTCACATAATCCTTGATCACTTCATTAGGAATGTACACCCTCTTTTTCCCAGGCACTGATGACAAGCTGCCACAGTTTGAACTGAGCTCCACACTCTTAACTTTTATGTCCAGCTCCTTCAAACTTCTCTCATGCTCTAGAAGCATCCTCTTTTCATCCAAGGCAAGTTTCTCCCTCTCTAACTTCACTTTCTTATCCTCTATGTCACTCTCCTTCCCCAAACTGAGCTGAGCAAGCTTCAACTCATGCACTCAACTTCTCTCTCTGTCCTCCAGCTCCTCTGGAGACAGACATCTTAAAAACACACTGATGCTACCCCTGGAAAGCACCCTCCCTCCAGGCAGAACCAATGGCCCAACCTGCTGCCCATCTAAATTCTCTGCCTCCATCATAGGCTCCTCGGTATGCTCACTGGCATTCCTTGATCCCCACCAGGCCCTCAGCAACTTTTGGCATTCCTCATTTCTGGTGAGGCCTCTTACTGAGATTTGTTTTTTTTGCAGATGGCTTTCAGTTGTGGCACACTGTAGGTTTCCACCCTATCCTCTTCGAACTCAATATCCACAGATGCAATTGATGCTGGTTTTGCAATGGCGAAAATTGGCAGGTCACAATTGTGAAAAAGTCCAAAAAGAAAAATCACCAAATAGTATGTGGTTGTGTAATGGTCTGCACTGTACTAGTAGTGTACACCAAACACTGTATGTTAGGCACAAATGCAAGTCCTAATCACACCGCTGCCACCAATGTTAGAAATGGGGGCCTCTACTTGGCAATGTTTTGCACCTTTGTCCAAGTAGGGACCCTTCTTCCTAGTCATGGTAAAGGGGATACACTTCTAAAATAACCCCTGCTCACCCCCTTGGTAGCTTGGCAAGAGCAGACAGGCTTATCTCAGAGGCAGTGTGTAAAGCATGTGTGCACACATACAGTAATACAATGAAAACACTGAATGGCCACCACACCAGATTAGAAAAATTAGTAATCTTTATCCAAACCAAATAAGACCAAAATGACAAAAATACACAATACAGTAATTAAAATGTAATTCTTAGAAGGCAAAAACAGTTCTGTCTATAGAAAACTATAGATGCAACACTTTCAATACAAAGTATTGGATGTGTCACAATCATAGATAAAAAAGACACAGAGAAGGTGATGCATTGGTTCCTTACGCCCAGGCAAGGTGATGTATTGGTTCCATACTCCAGGGGATGTGATGCGTTGGTTCCTTACTGCCACGCAGGGGAGGTTATATGTCGGTTCATTACTGAAGGGGAGGTGAGCGTAGGTTTCTTACTAAGCGGGGAGGTGATGCATCAGTTCTTGATGTGGCGGAGGCTACACCGCTGCGTGGGTCTCTCCAGTCACGGTCCCACAATGCGTTGGTTCTTGCAGCCGCACAGCAGGAACTGCATCCGAATTGGTGCAGTGATCTCGCACTTCGGAGATCGGTGCACAGGATTCAGCGTGCGGTGATTTCTCCAGCCGAGAGCAGGCGCTGCATCGGTTTCTTCAGCGGCACAGCGGTGATGCATCAGAAAAGGGTGCGGATGCATCGTGCTTCTCTTAGTTGCGTCTCTTTTCCAGCTCCCAACAGCAGGAAAAACCTCCAGAGGCCCAACACAGCAACAGGCACCTCCTGGCATGTCAGAACTCCCAGCAAAGAAGTTCAGGGGAGCTGGTAGTGAAGTCTTTGTGTCCATGAGGCTTCAGAACAGGAGGCAAGCTCTACTTCAAGCCCTTGGAGATCTTCTTTAAGCAGGATACACACCACACAGCAAAGACTTTATCCTCTCCTTGGTTGAAACAGCCGCCATTACAAGTCAACAACAGACAGCAACCAGCAAAGGGGGAGTACTTCTTCTTCAGTTTTCCTAGCTCTTGGCAGAGGTTTCTCTTGAGTCTAGAAGTATTTTAAAATTCTGCGGTCGGGGCCCCAATATTTAGACAGCATTTCTCTTTGCTCTCTTGTGGCAGAGAGGCTCTGTGCTCAGTCAAAACCAGTTCTGTCCTCTATGGCCCAGTTTCCTGGCATGAGGTGGAGACAGCATTATGAAAGGCAGACCAGGAGCATTCACATGCAGGGAAATATCCTTCCCCTACTTTAAATGCAGCCCAGGTCCATTCAGTTCAGCCCTGACTCATCCTGGAAAGGCAGGTCATACCTCAACCCTCCCCCAGTGGTTGTCTATAGTGAATGCACATCCCCAGCCCCTGTCACTCCAAAGACAGGTAGTCACTCCAAAAACCAGCAGAGAGCACACAGGATGGCCAAACAAGAACATACTCTCTTTCTAAAAGGGGTATTTTCAAACACACAATATAAAAATCATCTTTACTAAAAGATGTATTTTTATATTCTGAGTTCAGGCAAACTAAGCTCTATCTTTCTATCTTGTCCCAGTGGGAACTTATACTTAAAAGATGTTATAAGTTAACTCCCATTCTATCATATGGGACATATAGCCTTTCAACAGTGAAAAATGAAATATACTGCAGTTCACTATCAGGACGTGTCACACACACCAGTACATGTCCTACCTTTCATATACACTGCATCCTGCCCACAGGGGTACATTGGGCCTACCTTAGGGGTGACTCGCATGTAGTAAAATGGAAGGTTAAGGCCTGACAAGTGGGTGCACTTACCAGGACGACATGGCAGTAGAGACTGCACACAGACACTGCAGCGGCAGATCTGAGAACCCTTTGAAAGGCTGCTTGTGTGGGTAGCACAATCAGTGTTGTAGGCTCACTAGCAGCATTTGACTTACAGGCCCTGGGCATGCACAGTGCACTGTACTAGGGACTTAGTAGTAAGTCAATCATGGAAACACCAATCCATATTCACAATTTACAGAGGAAGCACATGCACTTTTACACTGATCAGCAGTGGCAAAGTTCCCAAAGCATCTAGACCAGCAAAAACGAAATTCAGCACACAGAAAAAATACAGGAGGCAGAGGCAAAAAGATAAGAGAAAACCACACCCAGGATTCCAGGTCTAACACCTATATACTCCAAAACAATACCACTCACTTCCCAGAAACAGCTAGACTCACCACCACCTACTCTGCACAGACACAGCATGAACCAACAATATCCCACTAAAAAAGAAAAAGAAAAGAAAATTACACATGAGACATAGAGATACACATCATGCACAAATCCAAAAAGAATTTCACACTCAAAACATAAACTAAATATGCTGCTATCATGACACCACTTACATAAGAATAATTCATGTATGACAATAATACTCGTTTGGAGTAAACACAACAAAAATGTTTTTCGTACCAAACACATGCAACTACGCAAACTGCAGATCAGCCACTGCCAAAACCGCAAACAGGAATCAAAAGCTTTGCACTAGAATAAAAAGGAGAAATAAGACATTACAATCCCATATGCAAATAATGAACCAGTCCACACACAATCCACCAGCCAAGCTAGGGAGCAGGTAGGCCTAAAAGCAGAAGGCCGAACTGCCCCCAAGAGGGGCAAAACCAGCCAAATTAATCACCCCCTAAAAGGCGAACATCCCTTGGCCACGGGGCTGCTCCCCAACAACAACACTGAATAAAAACCCTGTTGACAAGTGGCTTTTGAGATAGGCTTAAACATAAGGCCAATGAGCCCCCAAGGGGGCAGAAGTGGCCAAAATAATCACCCCATAAAGGGGAGTGATCCTTGCCCAAGGGGCCACTCCCCAACAACATTGAAAAATACCCTAGTGTCTAGTGACTTCTGCTCCCCCTGGGTGCATATGGACCTAAAAAACATAAGGCTGATCTACCCTCAAGGGGGCAGACATGGGCAACATAATTGTTCCCCAAAGGGGAGCGATTTTTTCCGAAGGGACCGCTCCCCTCATTGCTACAGCTTATAAATCCCTGGTGTCTAGTGGCTTCTGTCCCCCTTGTAGGCAGATGGGCCTAAAAACATAAGGTTGTTCTGCCCCCATGGAGGACAGAAATGGCCAACATGATTGCTCCCCAAAGGGGAGCGACACGTCCCAATGGGCAAGGGGCAGCTCCCAACATTGCTATAGTTGATAAATCCCTGGTGTCTAGTGGCTTCTGCCCCCCTTGGGGGAAGATGAGCCTAAAAACATATGGTTGATCTGCCTCCAAGGAGGGTAGAAACGGACAACATAATTGCTCCCCAAAGGGGGGTGACCATTCCCCAAGAGGCCGCTCCCCACATTGCTGCAGTTGAAAATCTATGGTGTCTAGTGGCTTCTGTCCCCTTTGGGGCAGATGGGCCTAAAAATGTAAGACCGATCTGCCACCAAGGGGGGGGCAGAAAGAGCCAAAATGATCACCCCCATAAAATGGAGCGACCCTTGCCCAAGAGGCCGCTCCCCAACATAAATAAAATGTGGCAATCCCTGGTGGTCTAGTGGGAATAAAAGAAAAAAACACTTGTCTGCCCCCAAGGGTGGCGGAAGCAGCCAACATTATTGCTGTCCAAAGGGGAGCGACCCTTCCCCAAGGGGCTGCTCCCCACTATGATGAAACTGATTTAAAAAAAAATCCCTGGTGTGAGATTGTGCAGCAGGAATGCTCCAAAGAGACGTCTGAGGAAAGTAAAACCCTTTCCTTTCCCCTGCAGCCTCTTTATTTCAACATCCCCTCCCCTCCCTGAGGGGAAACTTACCTCTTTCTCCTAGACGCACTGGAAGGCAATGGCTTCCAGCATGTCCAACTTCATCTAATGACATGGAGGCGGGGGCAGCTGAAGAGCTTTCGCTGACATCGCTGGTGGGGAAATCCAGAAGGGTGGCCCACGGGGAAAGCACCACCTCTTTCCCTGTGGGTGGGTGCTAGGACAGCCAGGAGCTGTCCGACGTCCACGCCCACTGTGGAGTCAGATGGCTTCTAGTAGACAGACACACACAAGGAGTTACAACATGTCTCAGGCCTACGACTGCAGGCTATAGGGCAATTTTACAGTGCAATTTCAACCTGGCAGAAAAAAACCTTTTGCCAGGCTTAAACATCCCCCTTTTAATACATATGTCACTCCCAAGGTAGGCCCTAAATGCTAATAGGGTAAGGTGCATTGCATTTAAAAATTCAGACACATGGGTTTAAGTTTTTCATGCCCTTGTGGTGAAAAGCTTCTAAAGTGGGTTTTCACTATTGTAAGGCCTATCTCTTTCAATGACTATTCTAGCGTGGCTCACACGTAGTCTTCATTTTAGATTCAACTTCTTGGGTTGACATCTTTCTTGTGGTGCCTCTTGCCACACTTTCCTTCTATAGCGTAAACGTGCTGTATTTTCATCTCTGATAGGCGCTGACGCCCTGTAGTCTGTACAGTGAGGTTCGGCTTCATACTTCCAGACCAAAATGTCATTGTTTTCCTTTCTTTCTGTACTCATTCAGAGGCACTTCATTTTAGCTAGATGAAAGCAAGTGAGCTGCTCTGCACCTCTGTCACAGTTGATAAGAGCAGTACTTTATTCTACAAACAACCCCTGTGCTAAAGCTCTTTGAGAGGAGCAATTCCTTGCTGGGGTTATCATGAAATTACTGCAAACTGTGACTGAGCAGCCCTGCTGACTCCGACCTCCATCCTGCTAAGGAAAATGACCTGTGCTCTGCGACCGGCTTACTGACACCTAAGACCAAGGTATGGGGGTTAGGCGTCTCAATTGATCTGGGAGAGGGTACTAACACTATGCTCTCTTTAGTGTAGTATTAGATACAGACAGGAGTAAGCAACCATTACCAGCATTTACATTAGTTGAATTGTTCATATTGTTTATCATTCTAATAATCTTGAGTACAGTATCATGTCTCATTTCTAATAATCGCAGACCATGCTTTCTTTATAAGAATACGATCATTTCAATAAATGTTTGAAAATAAATTGTCCTTTTTTTCTTGTGCTTATCTTGAGCATTCAAGAATGACCAAACGAAAGGGTTATATCTGTGTCCAGGGATTCCTTGGGAATTGAGTGTCATGTTTGAGGTTGCCAACAATATCTGTTACCCTGGTTGGTTTAGGGTTTTTTATGTGGTACTGTGAGCTAGACGAAAATTACCAACACTTACTGATGGTATATGTGGACTGAGACCCTATATTGTGAAGTTTGTGTTGGTCTAATACACAGTCCTGCTATGTCTGTAGGAACCGTATTACACTATCATGAAGTTACCTTATTACATTTAATAAGTGATAACTTTTGATTGGGAGCAGATAGAGATATGGCAAGAACCAACACAGCAAGAGCCAACAATATCCCACTAAACAAGAAAAAGAAAAGAAAATTACACAAGAGACAACGCAATACACATTGTGCACAAATCCAAAAAGAATTACACACTCAAAACATAAACTAAATATGCTGCTTTTATGACACCAGTTACAAAAAAATCATTCATGCATGACAATAATACTCATTTGGAATAAACACAACAAAACTGGTTTTCGTACCAAATACATGCAAATACGCAAACTGCAGATCAGCCACTGCTGAAACCGCAAACAGGAATCAAAAGCTTTGCACTAGAATAAAAAGGAGAAATAAAACATTACAATCACATATGCAAATAATGCACCAGTCCACACACTATCCAACAGCCAAGTTAGGGGGCAGGTGAGCCTAAATGAATAAGGCCGAAACAGCCAAATGATTCACCCCCTAAAAGGTGAGAAACCCTTGCCCAAAGGTCCCATCCCCAAAAACAACACTGAATAAAAACCCTGGTGTCTAGTGGCTTCTGAGATAGGCTTAAACATAAGGCCAATCAGGCCCCAAGGGGGGCAGAAGTGGCCAAAATAATCACCCTATAAAGGCAAGCAATCTTTACCCAAGGGGCCGCTCCCCAAAAACATTGAAAAATACCCTAGTGTCTAGTGGCTTCTGCCCCCCTTGGGTGCAGATTGGCCTAAAAAACATAAAGCCGACCTGCCCTCAAATAAATTGTAACTTAAAATCCTCTTTAATGGTAAAGTTAAATTTTAAGTCACAATTAAAATAATGCCACTTTTAGAAAGTGGGAATTTTCTTGTCCTAACCATGTGTGCCCTCTGCCAGTGTGCCTGGTCAAATATCTGTCAATGACTTTGCTGTGGGGATCTGTGAATTCCTCTCAGACAGTGTCAATAAAGGTGATTTCAAATGGTTTGCATCCAGTACACACAAAGGAACCTGACACTAGTCTTTTGTCACCATAGTCTTTTTGAAGCCTTGACTAGAGAAGGAAAAACTTTCTAAAATGATATGTGCGGGTACTGTAAGGAATCCCCCCACTTTAAAGACTGGAACCAGCTATAAACATTGGATCTCCAGAGTCACTCTTCAGTACAGTACTGGACCTGTGGACATTACTGCCTTGTTCCCCAGAGAACTACCTAGCTGTGTGAGGCCTGTCTTGTTCCCCAGAAGACTGCCCCGCTGCTCCCAGAGCACTGCCCTGCTGCTTGAGGTTGGCTTGACCCCCAGAGGGCAGCCATGCTGCTTGAGGACTTCCCTGCTCTCTGATAAGGAAGACTAGACTAGACCTGTTCCATTCATCCCACGCTACCTGAGTGACTCCAGGAGTCAGTTGGCTGAACTCCTGTCTAAGCTACATGGACACAACAAGCTCCTGAGAACTCCCTGCTACTGCCCAGCTGACCTGCTGCACTGGACAAGGATGGCTCTGCAATTGGTGCTGCTTGTGCCCTGTTGGCCTCATCTGGAGTGAGTTTCTGAACTCTGAAGAGGTGCTTTCCAAGGTCCTGGCCCCTTGGCTGGCATTAGTTGAGCTCCTCCTAAGAAGAAAGGTGAAATTCTGAAGTTTTTGGCTCTTTGCAAGTACAAAACGGCCTGTTTGAGCCAAGACTTTGCCACCCACAGCAACCATCAATATGAAGCTCCTTGGAACCCAACTCTTTGTGCTACCATGACCGCCAGAAATGTGAAATGTGCTCTTCACGCTACAGCAGCAACCTTGTGGACTTCTTCATCGCGAAAGGAACTCTTTGAGAAGGTAACTTTTTTATCAGGATTAACCTGATCTTTCTATCTGGCCCGTGCTTTATTGCAGTCCGCCTGAACTTATGACTTCCCCCCAGTCTAGAATGACCAGATGACCAGGAGTTGCACTTTCTGCTTACAGGCACTATATTTTACTAAAACTTTTAAAGTGAAGATCTCCTGTTCTGCTGATTTGATTTTTGACATTTTTTCATTCTGATATCATCTTAATTTTTTAAATGTACTACATTTTTCTAAATCTTTTTTTTTCTTGTGTTGTGTTTTCACTTAATTACTGCTTGTGTGCTGCATACAGTCTTCAAATTTTGCCTCTTAGTTAAACCTGAATGCTTTGTGCCCAGCTACCAGAGGGCTTAGCATAGGTTAGTTTAGTGACTTTTTGTTGTTTATCCCAACAAAGATTGTGCTTGTTGCCTATGTGGGGTTATTACCACCCTCTCAACCAATAACCCAATTTTTCACAAAGCTCATAAATAACTATTTGAAGATTTAGTGGGACTCAGTTTATCAGCCCATCAGGCTCAGTACATCTCCGTCTGATAGTAGCTGGGTGGGGGTTTAGTATGCCACTTGCTTTGGAGTTTACACCTACTTTGGAGCTGGACACCCTCTATTACAGTGTGACTAGTCGAGACATCAGCTCCTGGAAGCATGAGCACCAGCTTGTCTTTGAAACCTATTTCTCACAGCATCTAGGTTTAAGCAGCTATACATAAATTGTTTTGGTCCCTGAATTTCTAGAGGATGGCTGCATGCTTTTTGATTCCAGAGTATTTTCTTGAATACTTTAACAAATGTTTTGCTATTGTTTTGAAGTCTTTGTAACAGTTGCTGTCCTGGGGTTATTAGTCTTGTTCAAGCTTCTCCAATGAGTAGCTCATGAGCTACTGGTTCCTCTGCAGGTGCCTCTAAGTAGCTCTTCTGTGCATAGCCCAGACAACTAAATAAGGACCTTTTGTTTAGCTGAATTAATGTGGTATGTACCCCAATGTACCCCAATCTAGGCCTAGGTAGATACACAACCTTTTACCTACATTTGTCCTACCTTGCTCTGCATAACAGTTCTAGCACTGACATTTTACCCAGTTATGTGCTAAATAAATGTTGATTGGTTTCCTTGAAATTGGCCTCATTTATTATGCATGAGGATTCTTATAAAAGTCCCTGCACATGATGTACATTACAAGATTAACATACTCTGTATAAAAGTCATGGTCATCTTCATCCTAGGGCGAAATAACTACTTTGCATAATTGCAGGTATAGATTTAGGTTCATTTACATAATCGTACTCACAACATATCGATTGTGTAAGGAACCCCAAGGCTATCTTTATGGTATAAAAGAACAATACCAACACTAGATAGGCACAGAAGAAGCTTCCACGTTGACACTGGATGCTGAGGTCCCTGCACACAGAAGCTTCAGCACGCAGTGGTCTGACATCCCTTGCGGGGTGTCCAACTCAAGACCATAGCGTGGTCCTTCATTCTCTCCCATCAGGTAATGGGGTTGGCTCTTTCCTATGGGATTCTTGGTTTTAAACCCACATACAGGCTAGGTACACTTAGGTACACTTAGGTAGGGTTGCATCCTAGGAGTATGCTTCATTACCATCATGCATCTATATGCCTTCATATATTCACTGTTTTAGCACCATGGTAGAATTCTACCTTTTATTAACTCTGTTGATGCTTATAATCTCATACATCTGTTTCTGTCTAATGGTTGTTGCAGCAAACATGTTTTATACTAGAACAACGCTGGTTGAATAAATGCTTATTGAAAATGACCCCATTGTTTATTCTGTATATCTCTCTGAGACTAAGTGAGTACAATTGACTGAGCTCCTTGGTAAGGTTAGGGGGCTCATGGTGGCACTGTGAGCTAGCTGTTCTAAAGGCTAACATATCCTTTAGGGAGTGTCTGGAATAAGTCTGGACACCAATCCCTTAGTTTATGTTGTCTAAACACACAGATCCTATATATTTGTAGGAACTACTTGACAACGTAAGTATAGTAATATTGACAAACATGCATTCAAGACAGAATTCTGTGCATATTCAGAACTCATAAGCTGATGTATGGAAAACAATTGTTCAAAATCTAAAATATATGTAAAGTTGCTATTTCAATGATATGCCATGCAGCATTGGGGAGGGTTATTACTAATATTAGTACGTTGGTGCCAGCGATGGGCATTGCGCAATGGCTATTACGTATTAGCCACATAAAGGCATTCCAAACTGACAAAGCCATTTTCAACTTCCCGCTGGAAACCCTGCCTGATGCACTGAAGTGATCCCTGCTGATAATCTTGAATAGGGTGGGCACTAATGCAATCTTGTTTGATGTGGTTGCCATTACAACATTAATAATATTAGTAGCTCTGGATGATTTTCTATGAACATAAGTAGCTCTTATTACAGAAAAGGTTGGAGACCCCCTGGTCTTGCTTATTTTAACAAGGCCCCCCTGCTTTCGCAGTTCTACTTTGGTGAGAGTGAGTAAGCGGCAATAGCACAGCAGAGACAATTAGATGTTAGAGAAATCCTTTGGAAGATGAGAGACCGGTATCTGAGAGATGCCCTATTTCATGCTGGTGTGTGGCTAGGCCACACCTCCAGGCAGCTCGAGGATGACCTCTAGAACCAGGAGTCCAAATCCAAGCCCAAAGTGAGGAGGAGGGGAAAGATGCCATCCACTTTGTCTCACAGCTGTCCTGCCACCACCAAGGATATCTTTGTGTTCACTGTGGTTTAGACTCTCATCCCCTGTGTCTTTTTCCCCTGGCACTGTAGAAGTGGCTGAAGTGCTCATGCCATGGTTGAGCCTGGTCCAGAGCCTGGCCTAACTTGGTCCCATGCTTGCCACCAACTGCTTGTCTCATGTAGTGCCAGTTTGTTTCAGTAGGATACAACCAGAGGTAGAAGTCAGTAGTAGGTCCCAAGTGCCACTGGCGTTGCTGCCTTCCAGTTAATGGTAGAAATGGGTGTGAAAGCAATAATGGATTCTTTGAAGCTATACATTTTAGAAAAGTAGATGAAATTCTGAATTCAGAAAGGGGTCATTTTTGTATATCCATCGAGATTTCTTTATAGAAACTAACAGTTAAATTTAGGAAAAATTTAAAATTAGTTGAAAACAGCCTTTTAACAGAATGGGTAGGTAAGGGAGTCAAGAGCATTGGGGACGTTCTGGGGGACTCAAGTGTCTGCCAATTTTTAGAAATTCAGAATAGGTACAATTTGCCCAACAGTCACTTCTTTAAGTTCTTACAAATTAGGAGTTTCTTGATGAGTAAAGTGGGTGGATCTCTGGGGTTTGGTAGAGACTCGGTAATGGAATTATTACGAATAGGGAAAGAGTGTACGATTAAACGATTTTATTCTGAATTATTGAAAGGGAAGCAGGATGATTTAGTGAAATGGAGTGATAAGTGGAAGGATAGTCTGAGTGTTAGTCAGGATTGTTTTGAGTTATCCCTGGAAAAGGGGCATAGACTTCTGTGTTCTGCATCATTGCAGGCACAGCATTATAAAACGCTGTATCATCTGTACTACACCCCAGCTAAATTAGCTCAGTGGGGAGGAACTGTAGGAACAAATTGTTATAGATGTGGAAGTGATGAGGCAGACTTAGAACATGTATTTGCCACATGCCCCCATTTATACTTGTTGAAGAAGGATATTGGGAATTTCATAAAGATTGTACTAGGAATAAATTATTTCTCATTAACTCCCGCAATCATTCTATTAGGCATAAATGAGGAGGAAGGAGGGATGCAGTCAGGGGGGGAATTCTTGTTTGTAGCGGTAGCAGTCCTTAGATTGTGCCTAGCCTCTGCATGGCTAGATCCTCTCCCACCTATATTTCATCAATGGCTTGCTAAACTGCTCTCGATGTATCATCTGGAGAAAGAGATATACGCTAGGAAAGGTAAAAACGGGAGGAAATTGGGTAGGGTAATTTGGGATCCCATCACTCGATGGAAGGAAGGGAATCTCTAATTTAGTTTAACGAACTGATTGGGCCTGGTAATACGTGCTCATATATCTTTTCTGCTGACTAGAAGTTGCGCAGATAGTGCTTCGTAAGAGTGGGGGATTTTGTTTATGGTAATTAATGAATGAATTTTTTCTTTTTATGGTCTTGTCTGGTTGCCCTTTCTATCTGTGCTATGTATGTTTGCTCTTACGATAAAATTTTCTTGCCCTTTTCGCATTTATTGTAGATGGAATATTTTACTGCTGTTACGCTCCTCTTTTGAAATAGTGCACTGTGCCTTGTACATAAATGTAAAAATGATAATAAAAAGATTTAAAAAAAAAAAAAAAAAGAAAAAAACAGCCTTTTGTGCCAACATTTTTACCTGTAACTTCTTCTAATTATGACAGCTCTTTGAAAGCAATACACCGTTACATCCACTGGACCTTCCTGGTTGTGGGAATATATAGGACTTGTAAGTTCACCAAGGACCCGACGATCCCAGAGTCAAAAATTGAGCAGCAATTTGCAATAGTTTTTTATTATGTTCCGGGTATATAGCAATTATTGTATGAAAATGTATACATGGAAAAATCGGTATGAAAGACACCTATGTATTTCTGAAATGGGAACAAATTATAGAGTTTAGAAACAGTACATATTTGCACATTCTCGAAATTGGGAATACTCATACTAGCATGAGAATTATCGGTCATTTTTCAAAATGACTTCTTTTTTACACATTGTCATTTGGAAGGCAGAAATGCATCAAAAATCAATAGGTAATAACAGTTGCTTTACAAATCTGAATTACCCTAAGTCTCCCGATAAAAATGGTACCTCACTTGTGTGGGTAGGCATAGTGCCCACAACAGGAAATGGCTCAAAACCCAGCGTGAACACACCACATTTTCACAATGAAAATGTACTCTTTTTTTGCGAAGTGTCTAGCTGTAGTTTTTGAGCACTAGCTCTGCAGGCACCTAGGGAAACGTAGCAAACCTATACATTTTTTAAAACTAGACACCTAGGGGAATCCAGGATGGGGGTGACTTGACTGCCTCCCACCAGGTTCTGTTACCCAGAATCCCTTGTAAACCTAAAAAATTGTCAAAAACACCACATTTTCCCCACGTTTCTGTGGTGGAAAGTTCTGGAATCTGCGTGGATCCACACATTTCAACCCACCCCGTGTTCCTTAAAGTCGTAGGAGAAAAATGGTACCTCACTTGTGTGGGTCAGCCTAGTGCCCGCAACAGAAAACGGCACAAAACGTAACATGGTCACACCTCAATTTCACAGTGAAAAATAACCCTTTTTTGGCAAAGTACCTAGCTGTAGTTTTTGAACCCTAGCTCTGCGGGCACCTTGGGAAACCTAGCAAACCTATACATTTTTGAAAACTAGACACCCAGGGGAATTTAGGAGGGAGTGACTTGACTGCCTCCCACCAGGGTCTGTTACCCAGAATCCCTTGCAAACCTAAAAAATTGTCAAAAAAATACCTTTTACTGACATTTCTGTGGTGGAAAGTTCTGGAATCTGCGTGGATCCACAAATTTCCACCTACCCCGCGCTCCCCAAAGTCTAATGAGAAAAATGGTACCTCACTTGTGCGGGTCGGCCTAGTGCCCGCGACAGGAAACGGGGCAAAACGCAACGTGGTCACACCTCAATTTTGCAGTGAAAAATGACCCTTTTTTGGCAAAGTGCCTAGCTGTCGTTTTTGACCATAGGTCTGCCGGGACCTAGGGAAACCTAGCAAACCTATATATTTTTTTAAACTAGCCACCCAGGAGAATCCAGGATGGGGAGACTTGACTGCCTCCCACCAGGTTTTGTTACCCAGAATCCCTTGCAAACCTAAAAAATTGTCAAAAAAAATACAAATTCCCCACATTTCTGTGGTGGAAAGTTCTGGAATCTGTGTGGATCGACAAATTTCCACCCACCCCGTGTTCCCCAAAGTCTTACGAGAAAAATGGTACCTCACTTGTGCGGGTCGGCCTAGTGCCCGTGACAGGAAACGGCGCAAAACGCAACATGGTCACAACTCAATTTCGCAGTGAAAAATGACCCTTTTTTGGCAAAGTGCCTAGCTGTAGTTTTTGAACCCTAGTTCTGCGGGCACCTTGGGGAGCCTAGCAAACCTATCCATTTTTTAAATCTAGACACCCAGGGGAATTCAGGATGGGGTGACTTGACTGCCTCCCACCAGGGTCTGTTACCCAGAATCCCTTGCAAACCTAAAAAATTGACAAAAAAACACATTTTCCCCACATTTCTGTGGTGGAAAGTTCTGGAATCTGCGTGGATCGACACATTTCCACCCACCCCGCGTTCCCCAAAGTCTTACGAGATAAATGGTACCTCACTTATGCAGGTCAGGCTAGTGCCAGCGACACATCAATTTCGCAGTGAAAAATGACCCTTTTTTGGCAAAGTGCCTAGCTGTATTTTTTTAACCCTAGCTCTGCGGTCACCGTGGGAAACCTAGAAAACCTATAAATTTTTGGAAACTAGACTCCCAGGAGAATCCAGAATGGGGTGACTTGACTGCCTCCCATGAGGGTCTGTTACCCAGAATCCCTGGCAAACCTAAACAATTGTCAAAAAAACACATTTTCCCCACATTTCTGTGGTGAAAAGTTCCGGAATCTGCGTGGATCCGCAAATTTCCACCCACCCCGTGTTCCTCAAAGTCGTAGGAGAAAAATGGTACCTCACTTGTGTGGGTCAGCCTAGTGCCCGCAACAGAAAATGGCACAAAACGCAACGTGGTCACACCTCAATTTCACAGTGAAAAATAACCCTTTTTTGGCAAAGTGCCTAGCTGTAGTTTTTGAACCCTAGCTCTGCAGGCACCTTGGGAAACCTAGCAAACCTATACCTTTTTGAAAACTAGACACCCAGGGGAATTTAGGAGGGAGTGACTTGACTGCCTCCCACCAGGGTCTGTTACCCAGAATCCCTTGCAAACCTAAAAAATTGTCAAAAATAATACATTTTACTGACATTTTTGGAAACTAGACTCCCAGGAGAATCCAGAAATGGGGTGACTTGACTGCCTCCCATGAGGGTCTGTTACCCAGAATCCCTGGCAAACCTAAACAATTGTCAAAAAAACACATTTTCCCCACATTTCTGTGGTGGAAAGTTCCGGAGTTTCCACCCACCCCGCGTTCCCCAAAGTCTTACAAGAAAAATGGTACCTCACTTGTGTGGGTCGGCCTAGTGTCCGCAACAGGAAACGGCGCAAAACACAACATGGTCACACCTCAATTTCGCAGTGAAAAATGACCCTTTTTTGGCAAAGTGCCTAGCTGTAGTTTGTGAACCCTAGCTCTGCCGGCACCTAGGGAAACCTACCAAACCTATACATTTCTGAAAACTAGACACCCTGGGGCTTCCTGGGAGGTATGGCTTGCGGGTATCCCCCAACGTTTCCTTACCCAGAATCCCCTGCAAACCTCAATTTTAGCTGAAAAAATCACTTTTTTCACATATTTTTGTGTGGGAAAGTTGTGGCATCACCGGGCTCACACAAATTTCCCACCACCCAGCGTTCCCCCAGGTCTCCTGGTAAAAATGGTGCCTTACTTGTGTGGGAGGCCCAAGTACCCGCGACAGGCAAGGGCCCAAAATGTAGTGAAACGACATCAAAATTGCCTATCTCAAAACCACCTGGTTTTGCAATGGGGTTTCACCTGGGTTTTTGGCCCAGTGCTCGGAGGCCATCTAGGGAAACCTACCAAACCCATACATTTCTAAAAACTAGACACACAGGGGCTTCCAGGGAGGTATGGCTTGCGTGGATCCCCCAAAGTTTCCTTACCCAGTATCCCCTGCAAACCTCAATTTTAGCTGAAAAAGTCACTTTTTTCACACATTTTTGTGTGGGAAAGTTGTGACATCATCGGGCTCACACAAATTTACCACCACCCAGCGTTCCCCCAGGTCTCCTGGTAAAAATGGTGCCTTACTTGTGTGGTAGGCCCAAGTACCCGCGACAGGCAGAATACACATATAAAACAATCTGCCCCCTGGAAGTGACCCTTGGCCAAGGGGTTGCTTCCATTTTAATTTAAAAGAAGTCCCTGGTGTCTAGTAGGGTTTTCAGGCCCCCGGGCAGAAAGGCAAAAAAAACCCAGGCTAATCTGTCCCGGGGGGGGGGGGGCAAAATACGCATACAAAAACAATATGACTTTTTCACAATATAAAGCCTTACTGAGAGTGTTAGACCTGTCAGCCTTAGGGTGTTCTTCCCCCAAACATTTTGCCTCATCTGCTCCATTTTTGCTGGATTTCTTTTTGTTGGTTTTAGGACTCTTTGAACTTTACAGCTTCTAACCTGTGCTAAAGTACTTGTGCACGGTCTCCTCAAACATGGTTGCAATGACTTACACCCAATTGGTATATTTAATTTACTTGTGAGTATGTTGAAGAGTGTTATACCACATACCCAGGGCCTGTAAATTAAATGCTACTAGTGGGCCTGTAGCACTTATTGTGCCACCCACTTCAACAGCATTTCAAAACATGTCCCAGGCCTGCTATCGTAGGGTGAATGCAGTTCTAAACTGCCATGTCGACTTGGCATTAAAACCCACTTGCAAAACCTTAAACTCCCCTTTTGTTACATATAGCCACCCAAGACATTGGCCCTGGGTAGCCCATAGGGCAGGGTGATGTGTAATGAAAAGGTTAAACATGTTGATTAAGTTTTATAAGTCCTGGCGTGAAAAACTCCTAAATTCATTTTTCACTACTGTGAGGCCTACCCCTCCCATAGGATAACATTGGGGTATCCTTATACATTTAATAAGCTGCAATTTCTCAATGGGGGCTGGTAGCTACATCATATTTGGTCTCTTTGGAATTGTGGCGAAGTGCCCTATTTAATGGTAAAGTCAGGTTTTGGATCATAAAAAAGCCACTTTTAGAAAGTTGGCATTCTTCTTTCCTTAGCACTTTTGTGTCTGTAGCTTGTCCTGCGTCACATTACTTGGTGTAACTGACAGTTGGGCTTTCTGAATCCCTCCCACTCACACAATGGAGGCATTAGGTATGCCTTAATGGGTCAACTGCTGAAAAGATGGGGGCAGAGCTGAGAACAGCCCCACTTGCAACTAAATAGCCTGTGCTCTGCCTTCACTCAAAGGGCCTGACAACTCCGCATTGTCACTGCAGCCAGCTTGTTCCAGGTAAGAGGAGTCAAGAAATCTCATTCACCTCAAAGCCACTGTCTAGAAGCTTCTCCCACCTACCAGAACCAGGCACCAGGGCATAAAAAGGGAACCTTAGATACCAACTCATCAGTACATATCTGTACCTGCGGATACTCTGCCTGGAAGAAGGACTGCTATGCTGCTGGTAGGACTGCCACTCTGCTGAACTGCTGATTTCAAGAACTGCTGCTGTGCTGGATTGCTGTCCTGTTGTCCTGATTCTCTGCTGCCTTCTGCCTGGGGACAAGGACTGAATTTTCAAATGTCCCAGGACCTCTAGGTGATGCACAAGGACTAGTTTGATGGCCTCCTGTTCAGAGCCACAGGGTTTTAAAAGGCTTCCTCCATCTTGAACACTCACCTGGACCCAGTCTGAGTGAGTCCTGGCCCTCCAAGTGGTGCCACCCCAGCCCTGGACCCCTGGAAGTGGTGCTACAGGTGCCCATATAACCAAAATCCAAAACTGGGGACTTAAAATGTTTTTGGCTTAAAACTGCCCAGAAAACCATGCAGAGACCAGGACCAACCTGCTTGTCTGTCCGCTAGAGGTGCATTGCCAGTTGGATTGACTTCACAACTTCCACCGCTGCATTTTTACCTGCAGCAGCAAATCTATTTAAGTGGTCTTTTGCCAAAGGGGTTCTGACAAAGTGGTTCTTACTTTGTGGAACTGTCTTCAGCTACAGCCCTCTGCCTCGTCCCACTGGAGATTTCTGACTTCCATTTAAGAGACTAAGATCAAATGTAAAAATCTTTACCAATGCTTCGTCTCAAGGTTATCGGTTGCCGACGTTCCCTTGTTGGACACCTCAAGCAGCCTTGCCCCGCTGAACTTTACCTTCTTGGAAAAAAAATTCTCAAGAATTTTTATAAATCCGAAGGTAAGTGCTGACAAGGCCCAATCCACTTCTTGTATCCGAACCGTGCTCCATTGCAGTCAGCCATATTCTTGGCTTTGACCTGGTCTCATGCGACTAGATGTCTGTGGTTGGTGCTTTTATCTTTTAGGTGCTACATTTTCCCAAAAACTTTACAAATTCATAACTTCAGTTCTACGGATTAGATTTTTGTTGTTTTGGTGTGAGATAATGTAGTCGATTTTTCTAAATTGGTTCGTAATTTTTCTTGTGTTGTGTTTTCACTTCATTCTTGTTTGTTTGCTAGATAAATATTTTACACATTGCCTCTAAGTTAAGCCTTAATGCTTTTTGTACCAAGTTACTCAGGGTTAAGGTTAATTTTGTGACTTTTTGTGGTTCACCCTGCACAGGATCTTGGCTGTTGCTTGACAAGGGCTCACACCCCAGTCAACCAACAATCCTATTTCTAACAGAGAGCAACATGGCAATTGATACTATACAGACATGGGAGGATACAGAGGCTTTAACCTGCTTCGACCTGCAAAAATACCAGAACCCTCAGCCTTACCAAAAACACCAGGAACTATTAGAGATAATGACAGTGCAAACATAGCTGAAGCTCAACCCATACCCCAGTCGCCACACGGTGTTAAGGACAATGTGAACTGTATCAACAGCCCTAGTGATCCTAAAATATGAATGCAAAAAGAAAAAAGAATAGATTTGTTTAACCCTGGCCGAGGCAGATCTATAATTAACCTCATTGTTAGATACTTTTCACGCCTCAAAAGATGAAGAGGTTAAATCTTGCATCTATGGGATCCAAAGCAGCAACCTTCCAGAAATTCCACCAAATCCAATAACTGTGGATGATTCTTTCAATTTGCCAGATGAAGACCTAGTCATAATGGATATGTGCCTCATGTAATGTAGTGGGGATCCAATATACATTGTGTCCATGAACTGCAAGTAAGTGATCATCATAACAAACACTTGGGCCCGAGCTCTCAGTCACTGCATAATGAGACACCAGCCACTCTACTGTCACAGCCAATTTTAGCAATCATACAAATCATGTGTAGAACCTTGGATATCATGGCAGGGGAACTAAGACAAAAGGCATCCAAAATAGATCTGCAAACAGTGACAGTGCAGGAGATATCATCAATAGTAGGATCAACTGGGAAAAGATTGGAGGCTTTCGATTCCATAAAATACTGAAATCGGTAGAAACATACTATCAAAGTATACAAAAATACAACATACACATTTAAAAGTTAGAACTGTAATAAAAAGGAGTTTTAAAAGAGAAGCGCAATTAGCAGCTCTTACACATGACAAAGTGCACACAATTAATTTAAAATCCAAGTAAAATATTAAAATCAACCTAAAAAATAAAGTGACTTTAGCCCCATCAGTCCCTTATTCATGACTAATAGCTCTTGCTAAAAGCAGCAGTTACCTAGGTAACGCACATTTAATGATTTTATCTCAAATACTTCTCTTGTTTAAAACAAACATTGTGAAGGAATGGGCTAACGTGAGTACAAAAGTTTCCAAATTGTCTATTCTCATCAAGCGCTGAGTCTGCCAGTGATGTATAATCCCAGGTTCTAGCAAATTGGTCAGAGTCACTTGCAACGAGGTTCCTATAACCAGAGCATGCAATTAAAATGTCATCTAGTGACTCTGGATTTAGTTCACAAACTGAGCATTTCTAGAAGCTTGGTTGTTACTCCACCTGCTACAGAACTCTCTCAAGGACAAACAGCCATTTCTAAACCTTAAATAAAGGCTTTTGGCAAGCAAGGGGGTTACAAAATCCAAAAGATGCTCAAAAGAAGGGGTTAGTTTAAACACCAGGAACCTCTCAGTCAGATGGCCCAATTTGTCATTCTTAATTTGTGAATCATGCACATGCAGCCAATGAGCGGCCTAGAAAGCCTTGCCGTCCACCTTTCGAATTTGATCAGGGGTAGCCCAGAGTTTTAGTAGCTTCAACTTCTTGCACCCACTATATAGGAATCTTAACCAAGGGACCTTCAAAGTGTAATACTACCTTATTCGATCATTTAAGGAGTCTCTATAATTGTGCAGTTCCAGCATCAGCCAAATGCATACCCAAAATAATAGTGGTTTCAGCTGTGCTGAATCGGAAACACCGTTCATGCCTAATTCATAGCGAATGGGGATAAGAGATGTGCTAGTTGGTACAATATTCTGTTACTGCCCGTTTCTGTGCATCGGTATATACCCAAAGTTCTGCACTGTAAAGTGCAGCACTCAAGGCCTTAGAACAATAGGCCTCTAAAGCTGGAGAAATTGATTGTGTGTAAGTGGCTTTATATAATCTTAAGAGTTCTTTTGATCCATTCAAAACAACAAGTAGAGCTTATTTATCTGGTCTTTCCACTTAAGCTTATCAGATAATGTGACCCCCAGTTAGTCAAAGCTAAACGTCCTGCCAAGTTTTTCAGGGCCAGCTTTGATATTGCTACATCTAGATGTTCCTACACCAAAGACCTTAAATTACATTTTAAAGCATTTCAGCTCTAAACCCCTTGTCTCACAAAAAGCCATACATTTTTCCCAGCAAGATTTGAAGGTTCATAGAGGTTTTAGATAAAAGCAGCGAATTATCAGCCAAAAGGAGAATCGGAAATTTAACTCCTTTCAAAGAGGGGAAATCATTAACAAAGTATGGTAACTCCTCAACTGCATCATTTATGTATAAGGTGAACACCATGGGAGCGAAGATGCCCCACTGTCGTACTCCACGTATATATCCTATCAAACCTGAGCATATTTCCCTTTATGTAGCTTGGTGAAAATATTGATAAGGTCCCTTGGTGCACCCATATTAATTAAAACATTCCACAACATAGCACAAGGGATCAAATCAAACGCTGCTCGAAGATCAACAAAAGCTACATAGAGTTTCTGTTTGATCAACAAAGCATATTTCCAAAAAAGGAGGGCAAGCTTAAACACCTTATTTAAGGTGCTCGTTTTAACCCAAAATCTTGCCTCCTTAGGTGACAAAATCTGCTCATCTTTAATCCATTATTGTAGCTTCATTAGAACCTTATTAGCAAAGACTTTTTGTAGATTGTCTATCAAGCTAATACCCCTTTTTAAACACAGAGATTATTTCTCGGATCTCCCCTCCAGCTATTAATCGCATTTGACAGTGAATTAACACACTAAGCCCAAAGCTGGGGTTTGGACTTATAAACCCTGGGCCGGTATGCAATTAGGCCCAGGTGGCTTTTGGGATTTTAAGCTGTTGATAGCCAAGGGGGTATCTGCCAGACTAAAACAGATCTTAGTACAAAGCTTGAGATCATGTTGAACCCATCCATAGCTAGAATCCCCCTTGTCGTTGGTTATAACATATTCCTCATGCCTAACTTTGGAGTAGAGTACAGAGAAGTGTTCCTCCCATTTATCAGGTGAAATATGATATCGTCTTGGGCTTTGATGTCCTCTATTCCTATGTGTAATGATTGACCAGAATGTATGGTTATCTCTAACTTTAAGGTTCTGCAACAAGTCTTGCCAGTTGTTATTCTCCCATTCTCTCTTATCTTTGTCACAATTTCCTCACAATTACATTCCCTGACTGCTTTGATCAATTGCCACTAGGCCTGCTTGCATTCCTGAGAGACCCACTTGAGGTCTTTCCTAAGGTGCTTGGGCTTGTTCTTTTGTTCCCTATAAAAGATGGCCTTTAGTCTATCAAAAAAACGTCTTTGGTATTTAAAATGGTATGAGGATCCGCACTATCAATGTCAATACCAGAGAGAAAATGTACAAACATGGTAAATCTCAGCATGAGTTTTTTGGTCTGATATGACACTAGGCCAGGAGACTTTTCTGCAATTGTTGTCTATAATGGGTTCAAGAGCAGTCACAAGATTAAATGTAGATGATCTATTGAACTCTACCCCTTAAAATAGTAGTGAGGGAATAGTGGTCATAATAGTCACGGTTTTCAACCTTCATGTCCATTAAAGATGGCAATGACTTGACGTCTAGTAGGACATAATCAAATATTTTGCTCTGTCCACTTCTCCTAAATGTAACTGCCCTATTTGTATCAGAAAGAGTTTGCCTATTACATGCCCTTAGACTCTGGCCCATTACTATTGAAGCAACTTGTATAGCAGTGTTAGTAAAGTTTCGCTGTAAACTACCTGTCAGGTTAGGGATTCCCCAATATTCATTCTCTTCTTAAGTTTCCAAACTAATGGATGACGAGAGCTCAACCGAGGTATTAAAATCACCTGTTGCAATAATTTTAGCTACCTGCGGGTATAATTCAATCAATCCATCTAGCATGGTTAGGTCTGGTGAATCACAGTTAATGGGCATTGATCATGCAAAAGCCTTCAGGAATATCAAATGCAGCCCATTTGAAAAATGAGTTTTTATGCCCATTATATCTAGGGAATCTATACTTAAGAGCTCTTGGGTACAAGTCATATCATTTTTTACTGAAGTCAGCAGACTACCCATTGCTCACACTGACTTTACTGGAGGGATTTCATTCAACACTAGAGGTAGTGAACTCATCCATGAATACCTCATTGTCAGCCCAGGTTTCCTGAAACAAGCATACATCATGCTTCTCCACAAAGTCTAACCAATCTTGATCATCCAATTTAGCTTTTACCCCTGCCACATTCCATGAGATCAAAGATAAATCAGTTCTAAGCACTGGTGTCAGTTGAACAGGAGACTCAGTTAATCCTTCTCTATAGGTACATACACAATACCTTATTGTTGCTATTTCAGAATAAGTCATCTCTGTAAGTTCAGTAGGTGCATGGGTTGTTAAAGAAACCATCCCAGAGCTGTCAACTGCTAACACAAGCTCCTGCTCATCCCTGCTCAGTTGTTCATAGCACAGTCAATCTATGGCATTAAGATTGCAGGCCCATTCACTAGTGTGGTTGGATTGAGGATTTGAGTGCTCTGTCGTGGGGTTGGTGTGATCATGTTGCATTTTTGGATTTGTTTTAACAATCAAATTGGCAGGAGGTGCTGACTTGATTTTAACTCCCAGCAGGTTGGCAGCTGAGGTTTGGCAAGTAAGGAGTCCAAATTTGATGAGCTCTTCCACCAATTTCTCATCAACCAAATTCACCTTAATAGTATACGTTGAATCAAAGCTAAGTCTCTCTGCATGCTCAATATCTGACCCGATAATGGAAAGGTGACCCTTCTTATGTCTAAGCCAAAATATAACATTATTACTTAATGATTCAGTGTCTTCATGGGTCTTTCGATCAAGTTTTGAAACAGAAGTAAAAAATGTACTTCTTCTTTGGCTATATGAAGCATGAGACTAATGGTGTTGGGTCTGTCGGATGGTCACGTTAGAACCCTCCGTGCGGAAAAAGACAAATTTCAAGTGTCTGTCAGCATATGTTTGTCGTAGCAATCATCTTAGGGATTGCTTGCAGTCTCCTAAATTTTTGGTGACGTATGTTGAGTTTATCATGGACTGCCTAGATAGATCATCAAGGGTCACTGGACAAATGCTCCACATAGATACAATGTCCCTTCTGCTTGGTTCAGAGCCACAAGCATGTGGCTGGCTCTGATTGTGAACAACAAAGGAACTGAGTGTTGAAGATGCTGAGTGATCTTTATTACTGTCCCGGTCCACTTCAAGAAGTGCCTGTAGTGCTTTGCCCTTCTTAGAATGGAATTTACAACAGCATTCCTTCCCTTGAAGGTGCCACCTTCGTGATATGCTGGTGACACCTGTTACCATTTCATTCAGTTCATCAGGTTTTTTATATAAATTGAGAAATCCCAACTTAAAAGTGACTCCCTGTCTAATGGAATCGGTAGACCCACCATTCTATTCACTGGCTGGGTGTAGTGGTTTCAATGATTGTTTAGCGACAAAAGGGGGACCAGTAGTTGGTATTTCATCGGTTAGAACTGAATATCTATTGGAATAGGGAACATTAGGGAGTATAACTACTTTGGTGGACAATGGCTGGATACTTTCTAGCATCTGAAGTACATCAGAGGACACTATCTCATTAGATGTTATGCCCTTAGATGAATGGTTCACAATCTCAGCCGGTAGCTTACCCTTTGGTGGACAGTTACCAATACTGTGTGTAATTCTCCGAGTTCCCCTTTTAAACATAGCAGGCACCCATGGTGCAGTGTCAGCTGGTTCGAGACATTGTTGTGTCTAGCATAGTTTCTATTTCTTTAATTGAATGGCCAATGTCATCCAGTGTTGAGTTGCTATCAGCAACAGATACAGCACTTCCAGGGGGCAACTCATTGGATGGAGTTTTAAACCTCTTTAAGTTGCTCTTAGTGAGTTCTGCACCCTTACATTTGCCCATGCTCCATCCCTCCAATTACTCAGTTGAAAGGAACACTCAAACTACTCCAGTGCTAGTTTTCACCACATCAGCTGCACAATTATGATACATCCACTTACGGTTGTGTCTGTAGGGGTTCATTCGCCGACCCAAATTTATGAGTTGTGGCCCAGCCCAGCCTCTTCGTGGAATTGATGGGCAAAGATGGGCGGCTCCTGGCCGGGTCTTGGCACGGGTATGAGCCCAAGTGTGTTCTGCGCATGTCCTGCGAGCAACCAGCGCCACAAGAAAACTTCTGCACTTTTCAGCGCAGTGAAAGTCAATTTCCCCTCCTCCACCATATATATATATATAAATATATATATATATATTACCTACTGTCAGTCGCCAGTAGGTAGTTATAGTTAGGACCTAGTTACCATAGGAAAATCGTAACATTCATTTCTCAATAACTTTGGCGCTGGATAACGAATCTTCGCAAAATTTTCAAAACTGGTGGGGCACTCCGGTCAGCTCCTATCCTGAATGTTTCAGGGTGATTCGTCAAGTGGGGGCCGAGAAAAAAAGGGGGGTCCCAAAATGCGTTTTCCCCATGTTATTTCCCATAGGAAATTTTAGACACGGCTAGAGCCCGAACTGCTGAACGGAATTACACCAAATTTGGCAAAAAGGTACTTCTTGGCTCAGAAAGCGATCTTTTCAAAAATGGTGTAAATCCGTAGTTTGTGAGAAATTAAGAAATAAAGATAGTGTTATTTATGGCCGCGGAGGATCCACGCACCCTCCCGATCACGAGCTTCATGCTAATTGGCTGTCGACACTCCAAACCAGGAAGTGTTGGCAGCCCTCTTGTGCCTCGGTAGAACCGAGGCACAAGAAAAAAGAAAAACAAACACGCAAAACACGAAAAGGGGGCAGGGTAGAAACACCCTAACCCCCTAGGACTGCTCAGGGGGTCTCACAAGGACTCCCTGCCACCCCCAAAAAATTGCGGGATGCGCGGAGGATCCGCGGATCTGGCCGTGAAAAAAAAACCGAAGCACGGCCTCCCGCGTATCGTTATTATTTAGCCAAGTCCCGGGGGCAATCTTTATATTGGAATGGGGGCCCAAAGGGGCCCCCCAGGGACCGCCACCCGCGGGGCTTTTAAAAAATATTGGCAGGGGGGCTCATGGCCCCCCGCACCCCCAGGGACCACCACCCCCCGGGGCTTGTGAATTAAATGGGTGGGGGGCTCAAAGGACCCCTAAGCCCTGGGGACCGCCACCCCCGGGGCTTTTCTAAAATATTTGTGGGGGGCTCACGGCCTCTCCGCAGCCCCGGGGACTGCCACCCCCGGGGCTTGTGTATTAAATGGTTGGGTGTTCAAAGGCCCCTCCAAGCCCCGGGGACTGCCACCCCGCGGGGCTTTTCTAAAATATTTGCGGGGGCATGTGGCCCCCACGCAGCCCCACGGAACGCCACCCGCCAGGGCTTGTTTTTTTTAAATTAAACAAACCTGTGTGGGGGGGCTCGAGCCCCCGACACGCCCTGGGAACCGCCACCTTCCCGGGGCACTAAGTATGCAAATTGGGGGGTCCGTTATGGACCTCCCAGCCCCGAGGACCACCACCTCTCTGGGGCTTTGTAAATGGTGGGAGGGGGGCCGAGTGGCCCCCCTCCCCTCCTGGAGCCGTCGATGGCCCTGGGGACCACCACCCCCCCAGGGACGGCTCCTGCACTGTCCCGGGGTGCCCACCCCCGGGACACTGCAGTTTGCTATGGCAGGCAGAAGCCTCCCGGCTCCTGCCCTGCCATAGCAAACATTGCTTTGGTTTTTGGAAGAGAGTGCAGGAAACCTGCTCTCTCTTCTAAAAACCAAAGCCGATTGCTTTTCCACACGGGAAGCTGCATTTTATCAGCTCCCCATGTGAAAAAGCAATGCCGGCTCCCGCAGGATGCGGGGACGCGGCGGGACCGTGGGAGGATTGGGGACCGCCCCACGGTCCCCAACGGATAGGCCCCAGGGGATGGGGTCCCCGGGGCCAGAAGTGGCCCGGGAAGTGGGCCATGCGGCCCCCTCCTCAAAAAAAAAAACGTAAAATGAAAAACAAAGGCCAGGCCCAAGGAGGGGGGCAATGCAGCCCCCCTCCAGATAAATTAAGAAAAAAAATGGCCATGCCCTTGGGGATGGGGTCCCCGGGGCCGAATATGGCCTCGGGAGGGGGGCCACAAAGCTCCCTTCCAAATAAAATTGGGGTCAGGCCCTGGGGGATGGGGTCCCCAGGGCCAGTAAAATAGGAAAAGAAGGGGGCCACACAGCCCCCTTTCTTAAAAAAATAAATATAAAAAAAAGACCGGCATCGCGCCGGAGGCCCTGCACCCTCCGTGCAGCACTCTGCAAACATGCCCCCTGGCGTGTTTGCAGATGGGGAACTAATTCCCCTTGAATTCTGGAGGCCCCTGGGGGCCAACTAGCCCACCAGGAACCTCCAGTATGCGCCAGGGAGCTGCGTTGCAGAGAGGTGTTCAGAGGCCATGCCCCTTTTTACACTCTGCAATGCAGCTCTGTGGCACTTAATGGAGGTACCTGGTGGGCTAGTTGCACCCCAGGGACCCTCAGGATTCAAGGGGACTTAATCTCCCAACTTAAAATGCACCACAGGGCGTGTTTGCAGACATGTCACCTCAGGCCCGGCCCCTTCCTTCACTATTGTGCAAACTCGCCCCCTGGCGAGTTGTACGTTGGGGGAAATAATTCCCCTTGAATACTGAGGGTCCCTGGGGGCCAACTAGCCTTCCAGGTACCTCCAGTATGCGCCAGGGAGCTGCGTTCCAGAGAGGTGTTCAGAGGCCACGCTCCTTTTTACACCTCTCTGCAACACAGCTCTGTGGCACTTACTGGAGGTACCTGGTGAGCTAGTTGGATCCCAGAGACCGTCAGGATTTAATTGAGTTTATCCCCAAACTCAAAATGCGCCACAGGGTGCGTTTTTGCTCAGTGGTGAAGGGAGGGAGCGGGGCCTGAGGTGACATGTGTGCAAACACGCCCTGTGTTATGTTTTAAGTTGGGGAATTAATTCCTCTTTAATCCTGAGGGTCCCTGGGGGCCAACTAGCCCACCACTTACCTCCAGTAAGCGCCACTGCGCTGCGTTGCAGAGAGGTGGCCCAGGCCATGCCCTTTTTTACAACACCCTGTAACATAGCTCTGTGGTGCTTACTGGAGGTACCTAGTGGGCTAGTTGGACCCTAGGGACCCTCAAGATTTAAGGGGTCTTAATCTCCCAACTTAAAACGGCCACAGGGCATGTTTACACAGTGGTGAAGGGAGGGGACGTGGCCTGAGGTGACGTGTGCAAACACATCCTATGGTGCGTTTTTAGTTGGGAAATATTTCCCCTTCAATCCTGAGGGCCCCTGGGGGCCAACTAGCCCACCAGGTGCTTCCAGTAAGCGCCACTGCGCTGCGTTGCAGAGAGGTGGTCCAGGCCGTGCCCCTTTTTACACCTCTCTGCAACGCAGCTCTATGGTGCTTACTGGAGGTACCTAGTGGGCTAGTTGGACTCTAGGGACCATCAGGATTCAAGGGGACTTAATCTCCCAACTTAAAACGGCCACAGGGCGTGTTTACACAGTGGTGACGGGAGGGGACGGGGCCTGAGGTGACGGGTGCAAACACACCCTGTGGCGCGTTTTAAGTTGGGGAGATAATTCCCCTTCTATCCTGAGGGCCCCTGGGGGCCAACTAGCCCATCAGGTGCTTCCAGTAAGCGCGACTGCGCTGCGTTGCAGAGAGGTGATCCAGGTCGTGCTCCTTTTTACACCTCTCTGCAGCGCAGCTCTGTGGTGCTTACTGGAGGTACCTAATGGGCTAGTTGGACCATAGGGACCCTCAGGGTTCAAGGGGACTTAATCTCCCAACTTTAAACGGTCACAGAGCGTGTTGACACAGTGGTGAAGGGAGGGGATGGGGCCTGAGGTGACGTGTGCAAACACGCCCTGTGGCACGATTTAAGTTGGGGAATTAAGTCCCCTTTAATCCTGAGAGTCCCTGGGTCCAACTAGCCCACCATGTACCTCCAGTAAGCTCCACTGAGCTGCGTTGCAGAGAGGTGGTCTGAGGCCATGCCCCATTTTACACCTCTCTGCAATGCAACTCTGTGGCACTTACTGGACATACCTGGTGGGTTAGTTGGCCCCCAGGGACCCACAGGATTCAAGGTGACTTTATCCCCCAACTCAAAACGCCCACAGGGTGTATTTGCACACATGCCACCTCAGGCTCCCCCCTCCCTTTACCAGTGTGCAAACGCACCCCGTGGCATGTTTTAAAACGTTGTTTTAATCCCCCTGCCCTATTATGTACTAGGGGCTTACAGAGGAGGTCATGCTAATCACTGGGATACCCCAACGCATAGTGTTCCCTAGTGTATGTAGGTGTTTTCACTGTATTCTAAGTATCTTTTAGCATACCACTGGCTCTAGGCCTGGTTAGTCAGAGTCAGTTAACACCAGTACCCGTCTGAAAAAGTTGTGGACACAGGATGATTTTGTAACAAGGCCTCTTTCTGCTCCTCCGTTGGTTCTTTCTGCACATGTCTTGCTTCTTCCTGCACTTTTCTTCGTCTTTGAGGACTTCTGTTGCTTCTTTCTGCATTTCTTTTTTTCTTTCTGTGCATTGTTTCTTCTTTCATCACATGTCCTACCTCTGTGGGCATAGTTAGAGACTAGCATTTAAAAAATCTTTAAACTTCACTGAAAAAACCATAGGTTTCAGGGGCATTATAGTTAGGAATTAGCATTTAAAAACCTTTGAAATCCACAAAAAAAACCCATAGGTTTCAGATGCGTTATAGTTAGAAATTAGCATTTAAAAAACCTTAGAAATTCACTGAAAAAACCAAAGGTTTCAGGGGCGTTATAGTTAGTTGGGCATTTTACTCGTACAAAACCAGTGAAATTACCCCGTTATAGTTAGTTTAGCTAACTATTACTCGCGCGCCCGCAATGCACTGCTGATGATGTCACATATTACATCACTCATGACATGGTCAGTGACATCACTCATGACCACACTGATGACATCTCAAATGACATCACTGATGACATCATCCTTGTGATAGAGTGGCAAACCTCCTCTCACCCTAATATAACCTTTGATACACACACTCAAAAATAGAAACTAACATTTTCAAAACAATGGACATAACAATACCACTTACAACACACCTATCCAGTAATTCCAAGATCTACACACACATCCTCTCATTCACCAACAGTCCTATACAGTCACTCATACATGTACTCACTCATCATATGTACTCATTCACCTATACATTCTGTTACACACCGACACTCATCCATAGAGTTACTCACACACATAGTCACACATGCAAACAAAGTATCAAACATCCATTTACTTGCATATACAGTTATACACACACCACCACACTTACTTCTACAGAAACTTACACATACTTACTCTCTTAAGCAATCACTTATAGAAACACATACTAATTTATACAGGAACACTTCCAATCTCTCACTCTCACATATACTCACTTATATACACCAATACTCACATATATGAGTTTAAAACATATGTAGTTATTCATAAAGACACTATTGAGACAGTCATTCACTCACTAACACACCCATACACACACTCATCCACCCATACATTCTTGCACATATGCTGTCTTCAACACATACAAACAGTGAGTCACTCATTCATGAATCTATGCACTTCGTAATATCTCCCACCAAACCATACAGACACTCTGACACTTATACTGATACTCAAAAAAAACAACTAATAACCTATATAGACAATTATTTAGCTACTCACCAACCCATGCAGCCACTTATACACAAAGTGAGAGACTGATACAGATATTTATATATTTAAACATTACTCACTAACCCATGCTTTCACTAAGATACACTTAATCAGTCAGTTATACAATCAATTTTTCAAAATAAAAATTCATCCATTTAGACACTTATATACCCATTTATTCTTCCATCGACCTTGAGATATACATATATAAAACATATTTAATTTTCAGAAAAACACACATTCACTGGATGATGTCATCAGTGATGTCATTTGAGATGTAATCAGCAATGTCATGAGTGCTGTCACTGACCATGTCATGAGTGATGTAATATGTGACGTCATATATATATATATATATATTACCTACTGCCAGTGGCCAGTAGGTAGTTAGAGTTAGAATCTAGTTTCCATTGGAAAAGCAGTTTTTTGATTTGCTAATATCTTTGGAGTCATTTGATGAATCTTCGCAAAATTCTCCCCAAAAAACGTCTATCCAAGTCAGCTCCTATCCTGCAAGTTTGGGGGTGATTTGTCAAGTGGGGGCAAAGAAACAAGGGGTGTCCCAAAATGTGTTTTTTGTGTGTTAATTTCCATAGGAAATTTTGAGACAGGCTACAGCCCAAACTGCTGAACAGAATTACCCAAAATTTGGCAAAAAGGTAGTGCTTGGTTCAGAAAGCGACCTTTTTTTAAAATGGTGTAAATCCGTTCAGTAGTTGCTGAGAAATTCAAAAAATTAAGTTTCGATATCTATGGCCAAGGAGGGTTCACAAACCCTCCCGACCACGAGCTTTGTTCTAATTGGCTGTCAACACTCCAAACCAGGAAGTGTTGGCAGCCATCTTGTTACTCAGTAGAACCTAGTCACAAGAAAAATGAGAAAAAAATGTTTAAAAACAAGAAAAGGGGGCTGGGTAGAAACACCCTGACCCCCTAGACCTGCTCAGGGGGTCCCACAAGGACCCCCAGAGCCAAAAAAGGATTTTTTTTTAAAGATCTCCCGAATATGCGCTGGGGTTGCGAATCCGGTAAGAAAAAAAAAAAAAGCGTGGGCTCCTGTGCTTCATTGTATTTAAACCCCAGGTGGGCCAGGTCCCAGGGGCACTGAAAAAAATGCATGGGGGTGCCACAATCCCCCACACTGCCCTGCGGACCGCCACCTCCCCGGGGCAAAATTGATGAGTTGCGGGGGGGCACGCAGCCCCCCGCAGCCCTGGGGAGTGCCACCTCCCTGGAGCACAGTTTAATAATGGATAAAAAAAATGTGTGGGGAGCCCCAACTCCCCCATGCTGCCCCGGGGACCACCACCTCCCAGGGACAAGATCTATGAGTTGCGGGAGGGCATGCAGCCCCCCACAGCCCCAGGGACCTCCACCTCCCCAGCGCTCAGTTTAATATTTAAAAAAATGCGTGGGGGGCCCAATCCCCCATGCTGCCCCGGGGACTGCCACCTCCCCGGGGCAAGATTTATGAGTTGTGGAGGGGCAACCAGCCCCCTGCAGCCCCCCGGGGCTCAGTTTAATAATTAAAAACAAATGTGTGGGGAGGGCACAAGCCCCCCACATGCCCCTGGGACCAACACCTCCCCGGGGCACTGTATATTTAAATTTGGGGGTCTGTTATGGACCCCCAAGCCCTAGGGACTACCACCTCCCCGAGGCTTTGCACTTGTAGGGAGGGGGGCTGCATGACCCCCCTTGTGGAGCCCTTTATGGCCCTGGGGACTGCCCCCACCCCAGGGCTGGCTGCTGCAATGTCCTGGGGTGCCCACCCCCGGGACACTGCTGTTTGGTATGTCAGGGCGGGAGTCGTGCGGCTACCGCCCTGTCATAGCAAACAGTGGTTTGGATTTTGTAACCGAGAGCAGGTTTCCTGCTCTCGCTTACAAAATCCAAACCAGATTGCTTTTCCACAAGTGGAAAAGCAATGCCGGCTACCACAGGAGGCGGGGAGCCGGCAGGACTGGGGGGCATTGGGGCTCCCCCCACGGTCCCCAACGGTAAGGACCGGCCCCGGGGGATGAGGCCCTGGGGCCAGAAGTGGCCCAGGAGGGGGGCCACATGGCCCCCTCCCTCTATACCAAAAAAATTAAAAAAAGAGGCACAGCCCCGGGGCATGAGGTCCCCGGGACTAATGGAGGCCTCAGGAGGGGGGCCATGCCCTGGGGGATGTGGTCCCCAAGGCCGAAATTGGCATCGGGAGGGAGGCCACGCGGCCTCCTTCCCGTTTATTTAAATAAATATACAGCCTCAAAGTGGGAAAAGAAGGGGGGCCTTCTGAAAAACAAACAAACAAAAAAAAAACAGCATAGCTCTGCAGGCTCTGGAGGCCCCGCCCCCTCCCTGCACCACTGTGCAAACGTGCACCGTGGCACATTTTAATTTGGGGGATTAATTCCCCTTCTATCCTGAGGGTCTCTGGGAGCCAAATAGCCCACCAGGTATCTCCGGTAAATGCCACAGGGCTGCGTTGCAGAGTGGTGGTCCGAGGCCACGCCCCTTTTTACACCTCTCTGCAACACAGCTGTGTGGCACTTACTGGAGATACCTGGTGGGCTAGTTGGACCCCGGGACCCTCAGGATTTAAGGAGACATAATCCCCCAACTTAAAACGAGTCACGTGGTGCCTTTGCACAGTGGTGAAGGGAAGGGGCGGGGCCTGATTTGACATATGTGCAAACATGCCCTGTGGCACGATTTAAGTTGGGGAAAATATTCCCCTTCAATCCAGAGGTTCCCTGGGGGCCAACTAGCCCACCAGGTAGCTCCAGTAAGCACCACAGGGCTGCGTTGCAGAAAGGTGGTTCGAGGCCATGCCCCTTTTTACATCTCTCTGCAACGCAGCTCTGTGGTGCTTACTGGAGATACCTGGTGGGCTAGTTGGACCCCAGGGACCTTCAGGATTTAAGGGGACTTAATCCCCCAACTTGAAACAAACCACGTGGCACGTTTGCACAGTTGTGAAGGCAGGGGGCGGGGCCTGATGTGACAAATGTGCAAACACGCTCTGTGGCGTGTTTTAAGTTTGGGGATTAAGTTCCCTTGTATCCCGAGGGTCACTGAGGCCAACTAGCCCACCAGGTACCTTCAGTAAGCTCAACAGAGTTGCGTTGCACAGAGGTGAAAAAGGGACATGGCCTTGGACCACCTCTCTGCAACGCAGCTCTGTGGTGCTTACTGGAGGTACCCGGTGGGCTAGTTGGGCCCCAGGGACCCTCAGGATTCAAGGGAACTTAATCCCCCAATTTAAAATGCGCCATGGGCCGCGTTTGCACTCTTGTTACATCAGGCCCCACCCCCTCCCTTCACCACTGTGCAAATGTGCCCTGTGGTCCGTTTTAAGTTGGGGGATTAAGTCCCCTTGAATCCTGAGGGTCTCTGGGTGCCAACTAGCCCACCAGGTACCTCCAGTATGTGCCACAGAGTTGTGTTGCAGAGAGGTGTAAAATGGGGCATTTTATCGGACCACCTCTGCAACGCAACCCTGTGGCACTTACTGGAGGTTCCTGGTGGGCTAGTTGGGCCCCAGGGACCCTCAGGATTCAAGGGGACTTAATCCCCCAACTTAAAATGCGCCACAGGGTGCATTTGCACAGTGGTGAAATAAATAAAACCAGACCGGATATGTGCCGTCTCTTATTTTTGAAGCTGAGAAGTAAAACGGAGCAAATTTAAATGATGGAGGCTTGGGATTTGATTTCTCATGCATATAAATATATATATATATATACATATATATTCACTGAAAAAACCATAGGTTTCAGGGGCGTTATAGTTAGTTGGACATTTCACTCGTACAAAACCATAGAAATTCCCCTGTTATAGTTAGTTCAGCTAACTATAACTCACGCCCCCACAATGCACTGCTGATGACGTCACATATTACATCACTCATGACATGGTCAGTGACATCACTGATGACATCACTGATGATATCATCCAGTGACTGTGTGTTTCTGTAAAGTTTAAATATGTTTAATATATATAGGGCAAGGCATATTGAAGAATGTGTGGGTGTATAAGTATCTGAATGGATGATTTAGTAGGTGCGTGAGTGAGTCTATAAGTGAGTAATTAAACTTATCTTACTGAAGGCATGGGTTAGTGAGTAAACTGTGTGAATGTCTGTATCTGTCTGTCGGTGTGTAAGCAGCTGCATGGGTTTGTGAATAGCTACATGAGTCTCTATATGGGTTATTGATTGGTTGTCTGAGTATCTGTATGGGGGCCTGAGTGTTTTTGTGGGTGGGGTGTGTGTGACTCTGTACATAGATGTGTGAGTGGGTGATTCACTGGGTACATGCTTTCAAGAGTGCATCTGTGATGGACTGTATGGATGGGTGAGTGTGTGAATTGGTGTGTTAGTGAGTGAATGTATATCTCAGTTATATATGTGTGGGTAACTACATATATGAAAGGCAGTATATATGTGTGTTGGAGTATATAAATGGCTATAAGTGAGAGTGAGTGATTGTGAGAGTGACTGTATGGATGAGTCTGTGCTTGCATCAGTGATTTTATAAGAGTGTAAGTATGTGCTAGTATTTATATGAGTAAGTGAGCTGGTGTGTGTATAACTGTATAGGTGAGTACATGGCAGTGTGATTAATTATTTGCATGACTGACTAGTTGTGTGAGTACCTCTATGGATGAGTGGCGGTGTGTGAGTTTCTATATAGGTGTATGAGTGCATATGATAGTCCTGTACTGAGTGACCATAAGTATGAGTGACTGTACAGAGTGAGTGGATGTGTGTGTAAAAATAACAATCAGTGAGTGTGTATGTAGTTATTGCTGTTGGTATGTCTATGGTTTTGAAAATGGCAGTCTGTAATTTACAGTGGGTGTATCAAAGGTTATATTAGGGTGTGAGAAGATGCATCAAATTATCACATGGATGATGTCATCAGTGATGTCATTTGAGATGCCATCAGTGATGTCTTCAGTGATGTCGCTGACCATGTCATGAGTGATGTAATATGTGACGTCATCAGCAGTGCTTTGCAGGGGCGCGCATTATAGTTAGCTGAACTATCTATAACAGGGGAATTTCTATGGTTTTATACGAGTGAAATGTCCAACTAACTATAACTTTCCCTAAAACCTATGGTTTTTTCACTGAATTTCTAAGGTTTTTTAAATGCTAATTTCTAACTATAACGTACCTGAAACCTATGGTCTTTTCAGTAAATTTCAAAGATTTTTCAATGCTAATTTCTAACTATAACGTTCCTGAAACCTACGGTTTTTTCAGTGAATTTCAATGTTTTTTTAAATGCTAATTTTTAAGTATAAAAGTAGGTATACCTATGCTTTTTGTACTGAATTTGAAGATTGTTTTAAACTGTTAATTTGTAAATATATTATTTATTAAACAATATTATATACTTTTTTGAAAATTGTTTTAAAATGTTTTTTTTAATTAAAACTGAAATATACTGTCATTATTTTGTTTTATTTTTTAATTTTAATACATTTATATTATTTGTTATTATTTTTTTTTAAACATTTGGAGTCGCGCACGCTAAGCGTACCTAATGCGACGGGTGTATGTATTATAGCCGCCATATTGGAAAAGTTGTGAAGGATCCGCGTATGATGTGCGACGGGTGCGTGTTTTCCAGTTAGGTGATATACGTATAATATTATGTGTTGTGTGTGATAGGCATGTGACCGATGCGGGACTCCTGCTCCCACTAATTGCCAACACATGCGCATTACGGTACGCGACGCTTGCGCGGTGGTGGGCCCCGCGTGACGTCATATGTGGGGTGCGGTGGGTGCACGGTTCCCTCAAAATTTTTTATATATTAAAATGATATGTAAGTGTCTTTAATGTACATATTAGGGCAAGAGATTATCTAAGGTGTTCATAAAATAATATATTTGTACTTGTAATAAACTAATATTATTTTTAAATCAATTTTCGCGGAGTCGCGTCGGGTGCGTTCTTCCTAAATGCAGGGTGCGCGACTTCCATGTGACCTTAAAAAAAAGTATTTAATTGGTTTATAACATTTCCCACTGTAACTATTGAAGGATCCCACCCATTGTAATCATTCTTCTTGGACCATCTTCAGAGAAGCATCTCATCTCCAACTAGAACCATTTTGTTTTTTTTGGTGTTTCTTTCAGAAGTCTGTTAAAAAATGGCATCTGGAGAGCAGCAGGTAGTACTACTTCCTGAAGATGTGTTGGAGGAAGACCCACCCAAGAAGAGACCAGAGTCTGTTGTCTGGAAATTCTTCAGTTTTCCAGAAGGAGAGAAGAAAGTAAATGCCAGAAAGGTGACATGCTTGCTGTGTGGGAGGGTCCTGTCATGAGGCAGTGATAAAAAATACTCCTGTGGTACAGCAAGTATGTACAAACATTTGCGTACCATTCACCCACGGAATCTTGCTCGGGAGGAAATGAGGCGAGCTGCGGAAAATCCTGCAACAGCAGTTGCTAGCACCTCAGGAGCCTCTCAACCAACACCTCCTATGGACATGAGGGCAGAATTTGCATTTTTAGAACAGCACCGTGTGAAGTGCAAAAGAATTATCTCCTACGGCGGGCAGTCAGTGAATGCAGTTTGTGCTGCCCAACGCAACCACCGCTGTTAATATTTTTTCTTGTTGTTGTTTTTGGAATGAAATCTAATTCCAAACGTTACCTGTTTACTTTGTTCCTTTTTTGTTCAGTTTTTGAAAAAACACCCAAAAAATACAAAATTGTTCAAAAAATACAAAAAAAACCAAAAAAAAAGTTCTTGTCAGAACTGCCTTATCTGGTTAAAAAAAGAACTATAATTGCATGATAATGTGTGAAAGTTTGGTTGAATATATGTGTAGAGCATGAGTGACTGAAATAATGCATTCGTAGTGTAAGGTGAATGTATAGGGGCAGATATATGAGGAAGTGCTGTAGTGTGGCACTGCAAGCCTTTTTGCTGTACTGCACTGCAGCACTTCTGAAGCACAGAGATGCAACATATTTACATGAATATGTTGCAACTCTATGCTTCCCTTTGCACTGGTGCACAAACTTTAGCCATTTGCTGGCACAGGCACCCTTGCACCATGGTGCAAGGATGCCTGCATTATGGGGAGATTGTTTTTGTGCAGGAAGGGATACGTTTGTGTAAAAAAACAATCACTAGAGGCATTTTCCTCCTTCAATGTGTGGTGTAGAATGCAGCATGCATTGAAAGAGGAAAAAATTAGGAGAAATGAAAATATTTCTCCTCGTTGTGTCTTGCTACACCACCTCTAGAGTGGTGCAGCATTCACAAACATGTCTAGATATATGATTTCTTGTAAATCTAGAGATATATCTTGTTCCATGGGTGTTGTGTGGGAACATACACAGCAACAGCCATGGAACGCCCCTTCAACAGAAAGTGTTGCGTATGAATGGGCTGTATTTACAAGGAGAGAAAAAGCCATGCAGGGTGGCTTTTCCTCTCCTTGTAAATATGGAGCTGCCCCCACCACCACCACTTTGTCACAAAGAGTGATGTACTAGTGGCGCAGGGGGATTGTAAATCTGCTCCATAAGAGCTTACGGATTGGCAGACTAATACGATAAGTACATAGTGCTGGATTGATGATTGAGGAAGTGCATAGCAGTAACAGGAGGATTGCTAGACTGCATGGGTAGTACCTTAGTATTTACAGGAGTGTTCCAATAGTATGTATGTGGTTAGAGGTGTGCATGCATAGTGCAGTGAATGCTGTAGGTGTACTTGTGTCAGTGGCTAGGCCACTCTATATGTATATCTTTTGTCAGGATAGTTACAAGAGTGGACAGAGGGTGACAGTGTGATTGGGTCACTGCATTAGTACTATCAGGATTATAGCAGGACTGAATGAGTAGTCTACAGGGGGTTATGGACACACATACATTGTGCACATTTGTCTGTAGCACTCTATCTCTTAATGCCAGAGTCATTCTACCAGTGCATACACAGTGACTGGGTAGATAGAGTGCTGGTAGTTGAAAGCAGGGTGAGTTTATAAGTGCTTGTGTTTTGGCACAGAGATTAGAAAAGGACATGGTTCTGTCAGGATGATTGCAAGAGTGTACAGAGAGTGACAGTGTGATTGAGGCACTGCATGAGTACTAGCTGGAGTATTGCAGGACTGAATCAGTAGTCTGCAGAGGGTTATGGTCCTGCATAGATTGTGCACATTTGACTGTAGCACTGTATCTCTTAATGTCAGAGTCATTCTACAAGTGCATGCACAATGACTGGGTAGATAGAGTGCTGCTAGTTGAAAGCAGGGTGAGTTTATGAGTGCTTGTGTTTTGGCAGAGAGATTAGATAAGGACATGGTTCTGTCAGGTTGATTTCAAGAGTAGACAGAGAGTGACAGTGTGATTGGGGCACTGCATGAGTACTATCTGGAGTATTGCAGGACGGAATCAGTAGTCAGCAGGGGGTTAGGGGACTGCATAGATTGTGCACATTTGACTGTAGCACTGTATCTCTTAATGCCAGAGTCATTCTACAAGTGCATAGACAGTGACTGAGTAGATAGAGTGCTGGTAGTGGACAGCAGGGGGAGTTTATAAGTGCTTGTGTTTTGACACAGAGATTATATAAGGATATGCTTTTGTCAGGATGATAGCAGGAGTGGACAGATACTCACACTTGGAACCGTATAGATTGTGCACATTTACCTACATGCTAACTACGAAATTAGACATTATAAAACCACAACAACACTTCTCATGCACTTACAAAATAACAGATTCACTACCTTTCCACTCCTGTAATCTATCAGGTACCTCTCATTAATTCAGTAAATATAGCTAGAACTATGTCAATGTAATCTAAACAAATACATGACTCATGACATACTATTCTCCTTAAGGAGACAACTGCTACATACCAGAAAGAGTAACATTTAGTAGTTTTCTTTTGAAATACATATTGCCAATTAATTCTAGTAATCAACAACACCCTTTTTTATGAGGATTTCTAAAACCACTCAAAATGTACAAACTAATAACAGAATTGTAATCATTAATACCTTATATGATCATCTTGCAAACAGCACAGTTCTACCTCATTTTACCAAACTATCAATACTTTTGCCATTTTATTAAACTGTACCTTTTTTACTGAGAAGTAATATGCATACCTAATAAACTGCACCTTATATAAACATTTTTGAAAATACACATTCTTTATTCATATTAAACCAATTATTAATAAATAAGAAGCATCATTCAAGTATACCTTTCAAGACACTTAATAATATATATATTAGTGCACATACTATTTTTTAAACAAGCTTCAAGTACAATAAATGTATCCCAATATATATCTGTACATTTAATACATTAATTTAACCAGTAACATTTCATAAAAATGTCACATTTATATTACATAAATCTCTTTAAAATATAACTCACCTTTTAAATAAATCTGTTGAATGAAAAATCTCACACACTCAGTCAGGATTTTCTTGTAGTCAAAGAGAATGTAGATCAGCACACCCTCCAATGTAAAACCAGTAATGGCAAACTTTCCCTCTAATTTTCCATACATATACACATAACCCACAAATGACATTGCTTCCCAGTGTTTTTTAAATTGAAAAACGATTTTTCATTGGTCACAGAGAATAATACTTTTCAACTGACATCTTGACCCCTTGTCCTTAATATCAGTTTCCATAGCAACAGGTCATGCAACAATCAACTTAGCTGCCAGGTCACAGGTTCAATACACAATGTTGCAAATGACAACAGCAGGTGTGGTTGGCTTTGCAAAGCATGCCCTTATCCTTTCTGCTGTACCTTTCAAACATTTCAAAATAACCAATAAGAAACATGCTTTCTAAACAAAGTAAAATGCACCCTATATTTGAATGTAGAGTGTTCTTAAACAGCCAATCAAATCTCTACTTTCTTAAAAACAGCATCTTGTCCACCATTTTAGATAGATTTCATTCTACCACCTGCCTACCTCAGTTACATACATCTTCTGATTACCTACAGAGATCCCTTCAAGATGCTTTCAGTGTGGATTGTTGGGCACAGCTATGTTTTCTGGTGCAAAAGGTATGCTGAAAGCAGAGGTATTGACAAAGACCTAGCTTTACAAAATGTAGATATTAAATGGATTGGACAGAGAGGATTGAAGTGGCACCAATTGATGCCATTGGTTAAATCCTTTATGCACTTACAACCCCCTGACCTCATGATTGTGCACTGTGGTGGCAATGACCTAGGCACATTGACTGGGGTAGGTCTGGAAATGCAAATGAAGGACACCTTTGCAGAATTGATGTTGCTTTTCCCCCCAAACTGCCTTTGTCTACTCATATGCCAAAGACAGAAATGGAAGTGGTCCAATCAATTTTGTCCTCAGATTGAGAAGGCTAGAAAAAATATCAATAAAGCTGTTTCTGCTTATCTCAGAGACCATAGTGTGGGGTCCATATACAACAACAATCTGCGTTTTAATATGGATGGCATATACAGGAGAGATGGTGTACAGAGTCTTTCTCAACAACTTCAGACTCTGCATCGGCACTTACATGTAGCTACAAAAATCTCCCAATAAACACAAGGGCTCTTTTTAGAGCCACCCAAGATGCTAACATATAATATAGCTTTTTAATGAAAATATTCTTAATTTTTTGTATTAGGAGTCACACACCCAGCGCGATTAGGAGTAGCGCACCCCTAGCGTTCAATCCAGGGGTCCACGCTGGGAATCGCGCACCCCTCGCGTTCACACCAGGGGTCCACGCTGGGAGTCACGTACCCCTCGCCTTTACACCAGGGGGCCGTGCTGGGAGTCATGCACCCCTCGCGTTCACACTAGGGGGCCGCGCTGGGAGTCGTGCACCCCTCGCGTTCACAACATGGGGCCGCGCTAGGAGTCACGCACCCCTCACATTCACACCAAGGGACCGCGCTGGGAGTCACGCACCCCTCGGGTGCACACTAAGGGGCCGCGCTGAGGGCCCGCTAGGGTCACAACTCCAAATTTTTCAATTAAAAAAAATTGGCTGTGAGAAGTTGGCCTGATATATGCTGTCCACTAGTTCTAGTGGGCACCTTGTATCAGTCCAAACAACACCTTATGGTGATAGGTTAAAGACAACATTTATTGAAAGCTATCCTAGTGGTAGCTATTGAGAGCAGCCTTCAAGCTAAGTCTTGAAGGAATGTAAAGCAGCTTATTTTACCAGTCTATAATCTTTTGAATGATCAAATGAAAAGACAACCACACCAGGTATATATTTAAAATATATGTGTTTACGATAAAACACACCGCTCTAGTCTCTTTATGAGTTACAACAAACAAATGATGGACGGAATGCTGACAATGCATACATTCTCCCCCAGTCAAGAGATCTGGGTTAAATCCATCGTTCTTTTGCCCACTACACCACCCCAGTTCAGACATGGCCATATGCAAATCAGTCTTGACCCTGTGCCTCATGGGAACAGTCCAGCCCGAACTGCCAAGCCATGTCTTCCCTGGACCGGAATCAAGCATCCTAGGACCGGTTTCTGGCTATCAGCCGTCATCAGCCAGGATAGCTTGACTCCAGTGGCGTAGTGAGCACGGGTCCCACGTCTGGGAATACCCATCCCACTTAGGGCGAAAAGCGTTACAACAAACAAATGATGGACGGAATGCTGACAATGCATACATTCTCCCCCAGTCAAGAGATCTGGGTTAAATCCATCGTTCTTTTGCCCACTACACCACCCCAGTTCAGACATGGCCATATGCAAATCAGTCTTGACCCTGTGCCTCATGGGAACAGTCCAGCCCGAACTGCCAAGCCATGTCTTCCCTGGACCGGAATCAAGCATCCTAGGACCGGTTTCTGGCTATCAGCCGTCATCAGCCAGGATAGCTTGACTCCAGTGGCGTAGTGAGCACGGGTCCCACGTCTGGGAATACCCATCCCACTTAGGGCGAAAAGCGTTACAACAAACAAATGATGGACGGAATGCTGACAATGCATACATTCTCCCCCAGTCAAGAGATCTGGGTTAAATCCATCGTTCTTTTGCCCACTACACCACCCCAGTTCAGACATGGCCATATGCAAATCAGTCTTGACCCTGTGCCTCATGGGAACAGTCCAGCCCGATCTGCCAAGCCATGTCTTCCCTGGACCGGAATCAAGCATCCTAGGACCGGTTTCTGGCTATCAGCCGTCATCAGCCAGGATAGCTTGACTCCAGTGGCGTAGTGAGCACGGGTCCCACGTCTGGGAATACCCATCCCACTTAGGGCGAAAAGCGTTACAACAAACAAATGATGGACGGAATGCTGACAATGCATACATTCTCCCCCAGTCAAGAGATCTGGGTTAAATCCATCGTTCTTTTGCCCACTACACCACCCCAGTTCAGACATGGCCATATGCAAATCAGTCTTGACCCTGTGCCTCATGGGAACAGTCCAGCCCGAACTGCCAAGCCATGTCTTCCCTGGACCGGAATCAAGCATCCTAGGACCGGTTTCTGGCTATCAGCCGTCATCAGCCAGGATAGCTTGACTCCAGTGGCGTAGTGAGCACGGGTCCCACGTCTGGGAATACCCATCCCACTTAGGGCGAAAAGCGTTACAACAAACAAATGATGGACGGAATGCTGACAATGCATACATTCTCCCCCAGTCAAGAGATCTGGGTTAAATCCATCGTTCTTTTGCCCACTACACCACCCCAGTTCAGACATGGCCATATGCAAATCAGTCTTGACCCTGTGCCTCATGGGAACAGTCCAGCCCGAACTGCCAAGCCATGTCTTCCCTGGACCGGAATCAAGCATCCTAGGACCGGTTTCTGGCTATCAGCCGTCATCAGCCAGGATAGCTTGACTCCAGTGGCGTAGTGAGCACGGGTCCCACGTCTGGGAATACCCATCCCACTTAGGGCGAAAAGCGTTACAACAAACAAATGATGGACGGAATGCTGACAATGCATACATTCTCCCCCAGTCAAGAGATCTGGGTTAAATCCATCGTTCTTTTGCCCACTACACCACCCCAGTTCAGACATGGCCATATGCAAACCAGTCTTGACCCTGTGCCTCATGGGAACAGTCCAGCCCGAACTGCCAAGCCACTGGAATCAGGCTATCCTGGCTGACGAGGGCTGAAAGCCCGAAACCGGTCCTAGGATGCTTGTTTCCAGTCCAGGGAGGACCTGGCTTGGCAGTTCGGGCTGGACTGTTCCCATGGGGCACAGGGTCAAGACTGATTTGCATATGGCTGGGTTCAAACTGGAATGGCATGGTGAGCAAAAAAACGATGGATTTAGGCCCAGATCTCTGTACTGGGGTGAATGTATGACATTGTTCTGCATTCTGTCCATCAATTGTTGTTTTTGCTTTTGTCACCCCGAGTGGGAAGGGTATGCTCAGACGTGAGTCCCTTGCTCTCCATGCCACTGGAATCAGGCTATCCTGGCTGACGAGGGCTGAAAGCCCGAAACCGGTCCTAGGATGCTTGTTTCCAGTCCAGGGAGGACCTGGCTTGGCAGTTCGGGCTGGACTGTTCCCATGGGGCACAGGGTCAAGACTGATTTGCATATGGCTGGGTTCAAACTGGAATGGCATGGTGAGCAAAAAAACGATGGATTTAGGCCCAGATCTCTGTACTGGGGTGAATGTATGACATTGTTCTGCATTCTGTCCATCAATTGTTGTTTTTGCTTTTGTCACCCCGAGTGGGAAGGGTATGCTCAGACGTGAGTCCCTTGCTCTCCATGCCACTGGAATCAGGCTATCCTGGCTGACGAGGGCTGAAAGCCCGAAACCGGTCCTAGGATGCTTGTTTCCAGTCCAGGGAGGACCTGGCTTGGCAGTTCGGGCTGGACTGTTCCCATGGGGCACAGGGTCAAGACTGATTTGCATATGGCTGGGTTCAAACTGGAATGGCATGGTGAGCAAAAAAACGATGGATTTAGGCCCAGATCTCTGTACTGGGGTGAATGTATGACATTGTTCTGCATTCTGTCCATCAATTGTTGTTTTTGCTTTTGTCACCCCGAGTGGGAAGGGTATGCTCAGACGTGAGTCCCTTGCTCTCCATGCCACTGGAATCAGGCTATCCTGGCTGACGAGGGCTGAAAGCCCGAAACCGGTCCTAGGATGCTTGTTTCCAGTCCAGGGAGGACCTGGCTTGGCAGTTCGGGCTGGACTGTTCCCATGGGGCACAGGGTCAAGACTGATTTGCATATGGCTGGGTTCAAACTGGAATGGCATGGTGAGCAAAAAAACGATGGATTTAGGCCCAGATCTCTGTACTGGGGTGAATGTATGACATTGTTCTGCATTCTGTCCATCAATTGTTGTTTTTGCTTTTGTCACCCCGAGTGGGAAGGGTATGCTCAGACGTGAGTCCCTTGCTCTCCATGCCACTGGAATCAGGCTATCCTGGCTGACGAGGGCTGAAAGCCCGAAACCGGTCCTAGGATGCTTGTTTCCAGTCCAGGGAGGACCTGGCTTGGCAGTTCGGGCTGGACTGTTCCCATGGGGCACAGGGTCAAGACTGATTTGCATATGGCTGGGTTCAAACTGGAATGGCATGGTGAGCAAAAAAACGATGGATTTAGGCCCAGATCTCTGTACTGGGGTGAATGTATGACATTGTTCTGCATTCTGTCCATCAATTGTTGTTTTTGCTTTTGTCACCCCGAGTGGGAAGGGTATGCTCAGACGTGAGTCCCTTGCTCTCCATGCCACTGGAATCAGGCTATCCTGGCTGACGAGGGCTGAAAGCCCGAAACCGGTCCTAGGATGCTTGTTTCCAGTCCAGGGAGGACCTGGCTTGGCAGTTCGGGCTGGACTGTTCCCATGGGGCACAGGGTCAAGACTGATTTGCATATGGCTGGGTTCAAACTGGAATGGCATGGTGAGCAAAAAAACGATGGATTTAGGCCCAGATCTCTGTACTGGGGTGAATGTATGACATTGTTCTGCATTCTGTCCATCAATTGTTGTTTTTGCTTTTGTCACCCCGAGTGGGAAGGGTATGCTCAGACGTGAGTCCCTTGCTCTCCATGCCACTGGAATCAGGCTATCCTGGCTGACGAGGGCTGAAAGCCCGAAACCGGTCCTAGGATGCTTGTTTCCAGTCCAGGGAGGACCTGGCTTGGCAGTTCGGGCTGGACTGTTCCCATGGGGCACAGGGTCAAGACTGATTTGCATATGGCTGGGTTCAAACTGGAATGGCATGGTGAGCAAAAAAACGATGGATTTAGGCCCAGATCTCTGTACTGGGGTGAATGTATGACATTGTTCTGCATTCTGTCCATCAATTGTTGTTTTTGCTTTTGTCACCCCGAGTGGGAAGGGTATGCTCAGACGTGAGTCCCTTGCTCTCCATGCCACTGGAATCAGGCTATCCTGGCTGACGAGGGCTGAAAGCCCGAAACCGGTCCTAGGATGCTTGTTTCCAGTCCAGGGAGGACCTGGCTTGGCAGTTCGGGCTGGACTGTTCCCATGGGGCACAGGGTCAAGACTGATTTGCATATGGCTGGGTTCAAACTGGAATGGCATGGTGAGCAAAAAAACGATGGATTTAGGCCCAGATCTCTGTACTGGGGTGAATGTATGACATTGTTCTGCATTCTGTCCATCAATTGTTGTTTTTGCTCTAGTCTCTTTATGAGGCTGGAGTTCGAAGTACTTAAGTTACAAGTCAGTATTCAACAGTAAAAGCACAAATACACGTTTGTGCCCTAGGGGTGTACCAAACCATATACCAATAAAGTGGTATAAGAACCACGACTGAACTAGACACAAGGCCTAGAGCCTGTAGAAGTGCTTGGACCACAAGGAACCACCCAAGGTAGTGACACAGGGGGCCCATGGGGGACACGTGCAGTGTGAGAAAACAGCCGTGAATCGCCGTTAACTTCTATGGGGAAAGTCGCGGTTGGAAATTTAGAGTTTAAGGACACTTAGAGGATGACTATGAGTGAACCCTTTTGGACTTAGAGGTGTCTAGGGCCAACATCCACAGGAGCACTGGAGTTCTCGCGTTACCTCACCCAGGGAAGCCGGGTGCATAGGTTTCAAATGGTGCCGGGTCGCGTCGCTGTTTTCAATGGAAGCTGCTCAGGAAGTGCTGCTGCCGTGAAGAGGAGAAGTGTCCGAAGAGATCCAAGCCCGGATCTACGATAGAAGGAACTTGAAAGCAGAGGGGACAGAGTCTGGGTCACTTACCAGTGACGAAGGGCACGATAGTCCAATGCCCATAGATGTCGGGTGCTTTAGGTAAGTTGACGGGTGTCTTGATTCTTTAGTCACGAGGTCCAGGAGGCGTCGACGATGACCAGGAGCTGGATTCGAGCTGTCCCACAAAGTCTGCTGAGTGCTGCGGTGTCGGCAACCAGATTGGACCCAACAAGCCTTGGCTACGGCAAGTTACTTGGAAATAGAAAAAGGATGTTGGTGCAGACCAGCAAGGTTTGGGGGACGCACCCAGTGAAGGTAAGTCGGGGCATGTCTGGAGAAAACCAGGAAAGCCCAATCAGAAGAGGAGTTGCCTTCATGGGGACCTACTAGCCAATGGGCTAGTGATCGCGAAGGGGCCTTGAGCGGTCGCACTGGAAACTGGCCCACAGGTCACTCGTAGAGTGGAGGCCAGAAATCTTCAATGCAGGCGGTGCTCAAGGCTGGGGCTACTCGGAGCCCAAAGCACAACTTCGAGGGAGACCAGGAAGATGATGGATCAGCTAAAGATCACGGTGTCCAGGGGTCACAGTTCCATGTCACCCATGATAGCCACGGGCCTCAGCTTTGCTGTGAACTCAGGGTAGCCTCGGCAAAGTCTGGAAATCCACCTCTGGGATGCAGAGACTTTGGCGTCTCGCGGGAGCTTCAGAATTGCAGACCAGACAGTTGCTTCTTTGGTGCCTGCCAAGCAGGGGAGTCACTCCTTGACCCCAAGGGAGATTTCTTCAGTCTTTTAGTTGAAATAGAATGTTGAAGGTCCAGGATATATGTTGCAGAGTTTCATCCAGGGTAATCTAAAGTCGCAAGGACTGGGTTCCCATACTTATACAAAGTTTGGGGTTTGGACATACTCTAGGGACCCACCTATGGGAGGGTTTGGAAAGAGGGGTGGTTCCACCCATTTCCTTTGTCCAGTTTTCCACCAGAGCAGGGGCAGGTAGCCCCTGCAACCGGTTTGAACTGGACTATGCACAGGGGCACCAAGTGTACCCCCTGTGCAGGACTTCAAAGCACCAGAGAGTGCTTCCACCCAGCCACAATACACATCTACCTGTCTGTGGAGGTGGTTACACCTCCCTGGGACAGGAAACCTATTGTCCAGGCCTCCCCTGCCGGAGTTTTGGTCAGCAGCAGGAGGCAAGGCCCGTGTCTGTGGCAGTGGCATCCATTTTGTGATGCCAGGGCTGTAGAAAGTCTTTACCGGGTTAAATCAGTGTGAACATGTCTCCCCTTCTAGAAGGGTGGAATGCTTACCCCGCTGCCAGAACTGGCGGGAGGTAGTACTCCAAAGCGTTTGACACCAAACATGACATGTTTCCGTGCAGCCAGTCCAAAGTTAGCATTTACCGCGAGGTTATAATGCACTTAAGAGTATATGGTCAGGCTGCACCACAAACAGCATCAGAGGAGGTACTCCGAATGCTGCAGAGGGGCTCTGCTCATGCAGGGTCACCCTCTCACATAAAAACCAAGCACTCTGCCTTCAGGATTGTTAAGGCCTGCCATAGGAGTGACTTATAGGTTTTATATGTGTGTGCAATGGTAGTGATATAGGTAGCCTATACCACAGTAAGGGGTGAAAGCACCACCTTACCCAGGCTGCAGTAGCAGACCTGTGGTGCCATTTTGGAGTGCTTCCCAGGGGTGGCATAATACATGCTTCAGCCCCTAGTAGGCCTCTGAGGTACACATACATACATACATACCTATGCCCTAGGTACATAGTAGTATACCATATACTAGGGGCTTATAAGGCACTCCAGAATCCCATTAGAAATGTACCTAATGTACATTGGGACCATTTTAGAGAGGAAACAGCTAGGCTGGGGTCCTGATTATCAGGGCCACAGTCAGACTAAGGTCGAAAAACAGTGAAACACCAGCAAAAAGTGGGGGTACCCATGTGAAGCAGATCCTACTCTCCTACATAACCCCCCAAACACAGGGACATTAAACTAACCTTGACCAGTTGAACCCTCATGTTCTAAGTGGAAATACCTAGAGAGTCCATCTGCATTGGTATGGTTACTCCCAGGTCTATGTTCCACTGTAAAGTCTATCCCCTGTAGAGAAATGGACCACCTAAGCAGTTTGGGGTTTTCAACCTTCATTGGTTTTAGTCATAAGAGGGGCTGTCTGATCAAGGAAGTGAGTACCAAACAAGTATGGCCTCAACTTCTTCAGAGCCCAAACCACAGCAAAGGCCTCCCTCTCAATGGCTGACCAACGTTTCTCTCTAGGGGTCAGCCTTCTGCTTATGAAAGCTACTGGTTGATGCTGACCTTCGCGAAAACAACACTTGATGGACAGAATGCAGAACAATGTCATACACCCAACCCAGTACAGAGATCTGGACCTAAATCCATCATTTTTGTGCTCACCATGCCATTCCAGTTTGAACCCAGCCATATGCAAATCAGTCTTGACCCTGTGCCTCATGGGTACAGTCCAGCCCGAATTGCCAAGGCAGGTCCTCCCCTGACTGGAAATAAGCATCCTAGGACCGGTTTCGGGGTTTCACCCCTCTTCAGCCAGGATAGCTTGATTGCAGTGGCATAGAGAGCACGGGACCCACGTCTGGGCATACCCTTCCCACTCGCGGTGACAAATGCAAAAACAACAGTTGATGGACAGAATGCAGAACAATGTCATACATCCACCACAGTACAGAGATCTGGGCCTAAATCCATCGTTTTTTGTTCACCATGCCCTCCCAGTTTGAACCCAGCCATGTGCAAATCAGTCTTGACCCTGTGCCTCATGGGTACAGTCCAGCCCGTACTGCCAAGCCAGGTCCTCCTTGGACTGGAAACAAGCATCCTAGGACCGGTTTTGGGGTTTCACCCCTCTTCAGCCAGGATAGCTTGATTCCAGTGGCATGGGGATCACGGGACCCACGTCTGGGCATACCCTTCCCACTCGGGGTGACAAATGCTTGCAATGTTCAACACTCTGTCCATCATCCCCTTTGGTTTTGCTTTGATCCTGACCTTCATCATTCAATTGTGACAGTACAGCCCCTACCCCCAATTCAGATGCATCTGTTTGGACAATTAACTTCTTGGAGTAATCAGGACTCTGCTGAATGGGAACAGTGCACATGGCCTGCTTCAGGTCATCAAATGCCTTTTGACAGCTAGCTGTCCACTGAACCTTTTTGTGCATTTTCATTGAAGTTACATCATTCAGGGGTGTCACTATTGATCCATACCCCTTGATTAATCTCCTATAGTACCCAGTCAGTCCTATGAAGGCTCTCACCTGAGTCTGGGTGGTTGGAGCAACCCAGTCCATGATGGTCTGGATTTTGCTCTGCAGTGGTTGAACCTGGCCTCCACCTACAAGGTGGCCCAGGTACACAACCTGGCTCTGCCCTAACTGGCACTTGGTGTCCTTGATAGTGAGGCCTGTCTTTTGCAGGGCCTCCAAAACATTCCTTAGGTGGACCAGGTGATCCTCCCAGGTGGAGCTAAAGACAGCAATATCATCTAGATAAGCTGCACTGTAGGCTTCCAGACCTGTGAGAACTGTATTCACCAACCTTTGGAAAGTGGCAGGTGCATTTGTCAAACCAAAGGGCATCACCACAAATTGGTAGTGCCCATTTGGAGTCGAAAATGCTGTTTTTTGGCTTTGCATCATCAGTTAGTCTGATCTGCCAGTAGTCAGCTGTCAAGTAAAATGTGCTAAGGTACTTGGCTGAGGCCAAAGTATCTATACGCTCATCTGCCCTTGGATTTGGATGGACATCAGTCCCAGTGTCTGCATTGATACCCCTGTAGTCCACACAAAACCTCATCTCTCTTTTCCCACCACTGTTGTGAGGTGTTGGCACAAGGACCACTGGACTAGCCCAAGGGCTATCTGAGGGTTCAATAACTCCAAAATCCAACATTTTCTGGGCTTCTGTCCTGATACAGTCCCTGACATGGTCAGGTAGCCTATAAATCTTATTTTTAATAGGCAGACTGTCCCCAGTGTCCACTTAATGAGTGCACCAGGCAGTCTGACTTGGAGTCAGAGAAAACATGTTTCTGAACTGATTGAGCACCTGTCTGCAATCAGTGAGGCTGCCTGCTAAGGCCACACCATCAACTGACCCATCATCAGGGTTCTGTGAGAGGAGGCCAGGGAGTGCGTCACTCTCTTCCTCCTGTCCCTCATCAGTAGCCATGAGCAAGCCCATGTCAGCCCTGTCTACATATGGCTTTTGCCTGTTGACATGGAGAACCCTATGGGGACTCCTGTGAGTTCCTAGGTCCACTAAATAAGTAACCTCGCCCTTCTGTTCAACAATAGTGTGGGGTCCATTCCACTTGTCTTGGAGAGCTGCTGGGGCCACAGGCTCCAACACCCGCACTTTCTGTCCTGGCTGGTAAACAGTCAGTACAGCCTTTTGGTCATGCCAGGCTTTTTGCAGTTCCTGGCTAGCCTCAAGGTTTTAAGTTGCCTTTTTCATGTACTCAGCCATCCTGGAGCGGAGACCAAGTACATAGTCCACTATGTCTTGCTTTTGGGGGCTTGAGAGGTAACCCCCATCCTTCCTTCACCAACACAATGGACCCCTGACAGGGTGACCAAACAAAAGTTCAAAGGGGCTGTAGCCAACCCCCTTTTGTGGCACCTCCCTCTATGCAAACAAAAGGCAGGTCAAGAGAATGTCCCATTTTCGCCTAAGCTTTTCTGGGAGTCCTTTAATTATGCCCTTTAAGGTTTTGTTGAACCTTTCAACTAAACCATTGCAATGTGGGTGATAGGATGTGGTGAATTTGTAAGTCACTTCACACTCCTTCCACATTGCCCTTAAGTATCCAGACATGACGTTGGTACCTCTGTCTGATACCACCTCCTTAGGAAAACCCACTCTTGAGAAAACTCCCAACAGGGCTCTTGCCACCACAGGTGCTGTAGTGGTCCCAAGGGGTATAGCTTCTGGTTACCTGGTGGCATGATTCACTACCGCCAGGATAAACCTGTGCCCAGATGCTGTTTGGGGATCCATGAAACTAACAATGTCAATCCCTACCCTTTCAAAGGGCACCCCCACCTCAGGTAGTGGTATCGGGGGGCCTTTGTAGTGCCACCTGCTTTGCCACTGGCTTGGCAGGTTACACAGGAGCGACAAAACTCCTTTGTGTCTTCAGACATGTGGGGCCAGTGAAAGTGAGGGACAAGTCTGTCCCAAGTCTTGTTCTGGCCCAGGTGACCTGCTAAAGGGATATCATGGGCTAGGGTCAATAGGAAGCCCCTGAACTTCAGAGGTATAACCAAGCTCCTGGTGGCACCAGGCTTGGGGTATCTACACTCTGAGTACACTCTGCTGCTCCTGGCTCAGGTCTGCCCTGGAAGGTCCCCCTGTCCCCAAGAACTCAACCTGATCAGGTCCAAGGTCCTTTGGGACAGTTCCTTCTTCAGGACTGTGATCATATCCCTCAAGAGACTGATCCTCCTTCTGAGTCAGGGGGAAGGCTCTGCCTTAACCCTTCTGCTCCTCCTTTTGGATGGCACTTGGTCCATTATTCCAGAATCCAAGGCCTGTTCAGTTTCAGACATTTTGGAATGTGACCTGGTCACAGCAAACACATCTGCAGGGATGCCCAGCATTTCTGCATGAGTCCTGAGCTCTACTTCTGCCCAAGCTGAAGTTTCTAGATCATTGCCAAACAAGCATTCGACTGGTAGGTCTGCACTCACCACAACCTTCTTAGGGCCAGTTACCCCTCCCCGGGAGAATGGTCTGTTCTGACATTGCTAGCATTGGTCACTTGGTACATGTCACCAAGTATAATCTGCCCAGGATAAACAGAATCTTTTGTCACCATAGTGACACTTGCTCCTGTGTCCCTGAATGCCAAAGCCTGTACTCCATTAATTAAAGGCTGTTGCCTGTACTTGCCCAAGTTACTTGGACACACATAACTTGGCCATGCCCCCATCACAGACAAGAATAGCCTGAGTGGTTTCTCTGACTAGGCCAGAGTCCAACTCAGTACCCAGGGTAAACCCTTCTAAACCCTTTGGCTGTGTATTCCCATCACCAATAATTGTAACTGCACTAGGGGGAGCAGGTGCCTTAGGGGCATTGGTGGGGGCTGGAGTATTCTCTTTGGACTTGGTGCAATCACTGGTCCAGTGTGTCTTTTGCTTACAGACATTGCACCATGGTTTCTTTTGGCCTTTCCCTTTGTTAGCCTGTGAATCCCCACCTGAAGAAGATGTTTGGGGCCATTGAGAAGACTTCTGGTCTTTACCCTTGTCCCCACTCTTGTCAGAGTTCTTAGAATCTTGCTTCTTTGGGTCACCACCTTCGTTCTGTACCTTCTGCCTCACCCTGGTTCTGACCCATTTGTCTGCCTTCTTTCCCAATTCTTGGGGAGAGGTCAGATCAGAGACTACCAGGTAGTGGTGCAACAGCTGATTTTGACAGTTATTAAGAATCTGCTCCCTCATTATCAGATTGTACAACCCTATGAAGTCACACACTTTACTGCCAATAAACAACCTTCCAGAGCCTTAGCAGCACAGTCAACAAAGTCAACCCAGTCTTGATTTGGTGCTTTTTGGGCATCTCTGAACTTTAACCTGTATTGCTCAGTGGTTAGGCCAAACCCATCTATCAGTGCACGTTTCAAGACCTGGTAATCATCAGCATCCTCTTCTCTTACAGTGAGGAGCTTGTCCCTACCTTTGTCTGCAAAAGAGAGCTCTAAGATTGCTGCTTACTGCCCTTGGGGAACCTTCTGTACTTTGCAGGTCCTCTCCAAGGCAGTTATCCATTTGTGGATGTCATCCCCACTCTGGTAGGGAGGGACAATCTTACTTAGGTTTCTATAGTCATAAGACCTCTCCCTATCTCTAGGATAATTGCTGCCACCAAGGGACTCTAGTCCCTCCTTTTTACTAGCTCTGTAGAGCTCTAGGGCTTCCCTATCTAGGGCCATCTGCTGCTTTCTGAGGCTGAACTTATCTTGCTCATACTTCAGCAGTCTCTCTCTCCTCTCCTGGGAGGTTTCCCTCTCTCTGTGAGAAGAAACAGAGGTCCCTACAGATGAGGTAGACTGAACAGACTCCCTTGAGAGAGATCTATCCCTTCCAACCCTGTTTTCAACTCTTCCTGGAGGACCAAAGAGGGGAGCATTGTTGTCATCCTCCTCATCCTCATCCTCATCCAGGGGAGCAGGGTTCACCAGATCCTGATCATTGTCATCAGTCTGGTTAGCAGTAGAGGTGGGGTCAGGGGAGTTTCCACCCCTAGGCCCACCCTCAGCTGCTGCCCCACCCACTCTGCCTACCCCTTCAGGCCCACTAGGCCCTGAGAGATCATCCAGCCTGAGTATCTCCAAGAGATGCTGGGTGGTTGGGCTTTTGCCTGTTTTCAGCTTCCTAATGGAACATAAGGCCCTAAGCTGTGCAAAGGAGAGATCCTCATATTTATAGGGGAGATGCCCATTGGCTTCTGGCAGGGACCCACTGGTTCCTGGCTGACTAGACATAACTAGTGTGGTGTGGTGTATTGCACAACCTACACTAGTGTGGCCTACTAAACTCTCTTGAGTTGTAGAAAGGGTGTACTATCCCTTAACACACAACTCTAAGTTCAGTAGAACTTACTGTATACTAAACTTGATATTATATGTACCTAAGGTACCTTTAGTGGTTTTCAGTTGATCAATTCAATTGAGATTATCTGGTAAAACAATAGCAAGCTGGAATCCCACACGCTGCACACCAATGTGAGAAGTTGGCCTGATATATGCTGTCCACTAGTTATAGTGGGCACCTTGTATCAGTCCAAACAACCCCTTATGGTGATAGGTTAAAGAAAACCTTTATTGAAAGCTATTCTAGTCGTAGCTATGGAAAGCAGCCTTCAGGCTAAGTCTTGAAGGAATGTAAAGCAGCTTGTTTTACCAGTCTATAATCTCTTGAATGATCAAAGGAAAAGACAACCACAGCAGGTATATATTTAAATTATATGTATTTACGATAAAACACACCCCTCTAGTCTCTTTATGAGGCTGGAGTTCGAAGTACTTAAGTTACAAGTCAGTATTCAACAGTAAAAGCACAAATACACATTTGGGCCCTAGGGGCGTACCAAACCATATACCATTAAAGTGGTAAAAGAACCACGACTGAACTAGACACAAGGCCTAGAGCCTGTAGAAGGGCTTGGACCACAAGGAACCACCCAGGGTAGTGACACAGGGGACCCATGGGGGACGCGTGCAGTGTGAGAACACAGACGCGAACCGACGTTAACTTCTATGGGGAAAGTCGCAGTTGGAAATTTAGAGTTTAAGGACACTTAGAGGATGACTACGAGCGAACCCTTTTGGACTTAGAGGTGTCTAGGGCCACCACCCGCGGGAGCACTGGAGTACTCGAGTTACCTCACCCAGGTAAGCCAGGTGCATAGGTGTCAAATGGTGTTGGGTCGCGTCACTGTTTTCAATGGAAGCTGCTCAGGAAGTGCTGCTGCCGTGAAGAGGAGAAGTGCCGGAAGTGATCCAAGCCCAGATCTAGGATGGAAGGAACCTGAAAGCAGATGGGACAGCGTCTGGGTCACTTACCAGTGACCAAGGTCACGATAGTCCAATGCCCGCAGATGTCGGGTGCTTCAGGTGAGTTGACGGGTATCTTGATTCTTTAGCCACAAGGTCCAGGAGGTGTCGACGACAACCAGGAGCTGGATTTGAGCTGTCCCAGAAAGTCTGTTGAGTGCTGCGCTGTCGGCGACCAGATTGGACCCAACAAGCCTTGGCAATGGCATGTTACTTGGAAATAGAAAAAGGACGTCGGTGCAGACCAGTAAGGTCTGGGGGACTCATCCAGTGAGGGTAAGTCAGGGCACATATGGAGCAACCAGGAAAGCCCAATCAGAAGAGGAGTTGCCTTTGTGGGGACCTACTAGCCAACGGGCTAGCGATCGCGAAGGAGCCTCAAGTGGTCGCACTGGAAACTAGTCCACGGGTCACTCGTGGAGTGGAGGCCAGAAATCTTCAGTGCAGGAGGTGCTCAGGCTGGGGCTACTCGGAGCCCAAAGCACAACATCGAGGGAGACCAGGAAGAAGATGGATCAGCAAAAGATCACGGTTTCCAGGGGTCACAGTTCCATGTCACCCACAATAGCCACGGAGCTTAGCTTTGCTGTGGACTCAAGGTAACCTCAGGGAAGTCTGGAATTCCACCTCTGGGGGTGCAGAGACTTCGGCGTCCGGCTGGAGCTTCAGTATTGCAGACCAGACAGTTGCTTCTTTGGTGCCTGCCAAGCAGGGGAGTCACTCCTTGACACCAAGGGAGATTTCTTCTGTCTTCTAGTTGAAATAGAAGGTCGAAGGTCCAGGATATATGTTGCAGAGTTTCGTCCAGGGTAATGTAAAGTCGCAAGGACTGGGTTCCCATACTTATACAAAGTTTGGGGGTTGGGCATACTCTAGGGACCCACCTATGGGAGGGTTTGGAGAGAGGGGTGGTTACACCCATTTCCTTTGTCCAGTTTCACGCCAGAGCAGGGGCAGGTAGCCCCTGCAACCGGTTTGATCTGGACTATGCACAGGGGCACCAAGTGTGCCCCCAGTGCAGGGCTTCAAATAACCAGAGAGTGCTCCCGCCCGGCCCCAATATACATCTGCCTGTCTGGGGAGGCGGTTACACCTCCCTGGGACAGGAAACCTATTGTCCAGGTCTCCCCTGCCAGAGTTTCAGTCAGCAGCAGGAGGCCAGACCAGTGTCTGTGGCAGTGGCATCCATTTTGTGATGTCAGGGCTTTAGAAAGTCTTTAACGGGTTAGGCCAGTGTGAAGATGTCTCTCACTCTAGAAGGGTGGAATGCTACCCCCGCCACCAGAACTGGCGGGGGGTAGTATTCCAAAGCTTTTGACACCAAACATGACATGTGCAGCCAGTCCAAAGTTAGCATTTACCGCGAGGTTATAATGCACTTAATAGTATATGGTCAGGCGGCACCACAAACAGCATCAGAGGAGGTACTCCAAACGCTGCAGAGGGGCTCTGCTCATGCAGGGACACCCTCTCACATACAAATCAAGCACTCTGCCTTCCGGATTGTTAAGGCCTGCCATAGGAGTGACTTATAGTTGTTATATGTGTTTGCAATGGTAGTGATATAGGTAGCCTATACCACAGTAAGGGGTGCAAGCACCACCTTACCCAGGCTGCAGTAGCAGACGTGTGGTGTTATTTTGGAGTGCTTCCCAGGGGTGGCATACTACATGCTTCAGTCCCTGGTAGGCCTCTGAGGTACCTATGCCCTAGGTACATAGTATACGATATACTAGGGGCATATAAGGCACTCCAGAATCCAATTAGAAATGTACCTAATGTACATTGGAAACCATTTTAGAGAGGAAGCAGCTAGGCTGGGGTCCTGATTAGCAGAGCCACAACCAGACTACGGTCGAAACACAGTGAAACACCAGCAAAAAGTGGGGGTACCCATGTGAAGCAGATCCTACTCTCCTACAATTGCTCCCTACCAGTAATTTGTATTCGCCCCGGGGACCCCATCCCCCGGGGACTATGCACTTTGTAGGGGACCATGGGGGGGGCCCCAATGCCCCCACGGTCCCGCCGGCTCCCCGCTTCCTGCGAAAGCCGACATTGCTTTTCCACATGGAGAGCTGCTAACATGCTGCTCCCCGTGTGGAAAAGCAATTCTGCTTTGGATCTTGGAACCTTCTCTCTCTTCCATAATCCAAACCAGAGTTTGCTACTTTAGGGCGGGAGACCATGCTCCCACCCTACCCTAGCAAACAACAGAGTCCTGGGGGTGGCGGCCCTGGGGGCTGGCGGTCCCCAGGGCCATCACAGGCTCCAGGGGGGGGCGGCCAGCCCCCCTCCCAACAATTCCAAAGGAGGTGGTGGCCCCTGGGGCATGTGGAGGGCTGCAGCCCCTTCACACATTTTTTTTTTTTATTTAAAAAATATAGCCCGGGAAGGTGGCGATCCCCGGGGCTGTGAGGGCCTCTGTGGGCCCCCGCATTTCATTCAACAAATTCCCCTGGGACCTGGCCCACCCGGGGGGTTAAAAGTAACAAAGCGAGGAAGCCCTCGCTTCATTTTATTTTATTTTTCTTCTGCATCTGCGCATTTTTTAAATGCTTTTTTGGGCCCTGGTAGTTCTTGTGGGACCCCCTGAGCAGGCCTAGGGGGTCAGAGTGTTTCTACACTGCCCCCTTATCTTCTTTGTCACCTTTGTTTCTCTGTTTTCGTCTGAGTCACAAAATGGCTGCCAACACTTCCTGGTTTGGAATATTGACAGCCAATTAGAATAAAGCTCGTGGTTGGGAGGGTGCGCGAATCCACCGTTTAGATCCGCGGACCCTCCGCACCTCTAAATATCAAAACTTTTATTTTTGATTTTCTCAGCAACTACGTAACAGATTTACACCATTTTTAAAAAGGGCGCTTTCTGAGCCTAGCAGCACCTTTTTGCCAAATTTGGGGTACATCCGTTCAGTAATTTCGGCTGCATCCTTGCATAAAGTTTCCTATGGGAAATTGATTTTTGGACTCTTATTTTTTAAATTTTTCAGCAACTACTGAACGGATTCACGCCATTTAAAAAAAAGGTCTCTTTCTGAACCAAGGGCTACCTTTTTGCCAAATTTGGTGTAATTCCGTTCAGCAGTTCGGGCTGTAGTTGTGTCTAAAGTTTCCTATGGGAAACAACATGGAGAAAATGCGTTTTGGGACCCCCCTTTTTTGTTGACCCCCGCTTGGCGAATCACCCCGAAACTTTCAGGATAGGAGCTGACCGGAGCGGGCCCAACATTGTGAGAATTTCGCAAAGATTCGTCAACCGGCGCCAAAGTTATTGGGAAAAGTAAAAACGCTTTTTGAATAGAAACAAGGTCCTAACTATAACTACCTACTGGCGACCGCCAGTAGGTAATGTATATATATATGTATATGTATATATATATATATGAAAACAGTATATATTATCTACTGGCGGTCGCCAGTAGATAGTTATAGTTAGGACCGGGTTTCCATAGGAAATCTCAAAATTCTATTTTGAATAACTTTGGCGCCGGTTGACGAATCCTCGTGAATTTTATATATATATATATATATATATATATATATATATATATATATATAATGGATATTTGGAAGGATGCACCATGAACGTTTTTGTCCAAAGGGGTGTCTGTCTGAGGAGCATTGGAGGCAGTACTCTCACTGAAAGCTAGTGAACTACTGCTTGCTGATCTAATCTCAAGGCTTTCTTCCCTGCCCCTTTTTCTGTCCTCCACATTGTTGGGGTTGTCATTTTTTTCATGAAGGTATAGATCGAACATCCATATAATCACGATCCTCTTGTCTGATTTTGCACATATGTATATAAAACCCAGGGGATTGGGACGCATGGCCGAATGGTGCTCGGGGAGGGGGCCCGTGTGGCTCTCTCCCAGTTAAAAAATAACATTGCCCTGGCCTTTAAGAAAAAATACAGCCCAAGGGAATCTGGTCCACAAAGCCTAATGAGCCTCAGGGAGGGGATCCATGTGGCACCCTCCCCTTTAATTAAAAAAACTCAGCCCTGGGAGATGGGGTCCTCTTTTGCCAACCCTCTCCTCTCTCTGCAAGGTCAAAGGGCATGCACAGAATGGGGTTGACTGCCTGTGAGGGGTTTGCTGCAGGGTCTGGTTGCAGAGGTTGTCTTTACATATGGTAATTAAATATTACTTTATGTTAAAAAGACAAAATATTCACTGGAAAAATCAAGGGTCAAAGCAATGTTATAGTTAGGTGTGATAAAAAAATGTTTTGTTTAAAAAAAAAACTTAGAAATTCACTTAAAAAATAAATGTTAAAGTTAAATTATGGTTAGCTGAAATTCTCAGTAACAATGTAATGTTTTAAATTATATAAGCCAGAGAAATTCACCAGTTATAGGTTTGGTAAACTCAAGTAAGTAGAAGTCATACCCTAAGGTAACTATAACTTGCTCCCTCATCATGCTGTGCTAATTACCCCACGTATTGTCCTAAAACGGTTTGCCTCTTTTCTCAACAACAGAATGCAAAGAGTCACATCCAATCAACCTCTATCCAACTCCACTCCCTGCACGCTGGGTTCCCCTAAGCGTCCTCACTCTCCCAGACGCTCTTCAAACTTTTCATTGAATCTCTGACTGTAATCCTCAAAGCATCCAACATCCATTATCACATGTATGCGGATGATACCCAAATGTACATGAAATTATCTTCACCAGAAGATATAAAGTCACTCAACGGAACCCTGCACAAAACCTTAAATTGGCTAACCTCCAACCATCTCAAACTAAACACCCTTAAAACTGAATTCCTCCTCATTTCACCCACTAGGCAAACCCCCACTGTTGTGAAATATCTAACAAACCTCACCGCTCTCAACTGCACACCACACATTATTGATTCCACAAAATCACTGGAAGTTGTGCTAGATAAGAACCTAAACATGCAAGATTACATCAGAGCATCTACCAAAGGAGCGAACTTCCAACTGAGCAAATTAAGAAAACTTAAACCCTACCTTCCACAAATCGGCGGTGCAAGCATTAGTCATCTCAAGACTTGAATAGAGCAGTGCTAGTCTATGTGGACTTCCGAAACTCAGTTTAGCCACCTTCAGAGCATCTCTGAATGCTGCGACTAGACTTATCACCGGTTCCAAGAAAACCAACCACATCTCGCCAGACTTAAAATCACTCAACTGGCTTCCATTTGAGGCAAGGATCCAGTTAAAAATTGCTTGTATGACCCATAGAGCACTACACTTCAATACCCCTCTCTACCTGACAAATAAGCTTGAACTAGTGGGTGGCTCCCGGCCCTCAAAGAGCACCAGCACACTGCTCCTTGGGCCGAAGAAATTTAAAAAACTGAAAACCTACAAATGTACTTTCTCTGGCATTGCCCCGACAATATGGAACTCCCTGCCTGTAGAAACAGGACTGATTCCCTCAACATTTGCCTTCGGAAGGGAAGTGAAAGCTCTACTGATGAACACTGCGCTGAACTAGAAGCTTCTCTCCTCTTGTCACCTTCTTTCTTTTAGCTGACTTAGCAACTACCTGGCTTCAGTTATGGCCCAGTGTCGCCCGCCATTATGTCATTGTTGTTCCTGATGTATATTGCCTTAATTTTCCCCCGCAGCTATCTATGTATGTCTTCCTCAACCCGCATGTGTAGCGCTCTGATACCTGATTGGGTCATGTTCGCGCTATACAAAACATTAAATAAATAAATATTGTGTCACTCAAGACATCTTCTATGTCATCATTGATGATATCACTGCAACATTTGAAATTAAATTATTGATGAGAAAACTGTGCATGGCGGGGGCGCAAGTTATAGTTCCCTTAGAGCACAAGTTATAGTTACTTGAGATAAGCATAACTAATACTGGTGAATTTCTATGGTTTTTAGAGTTTAAAATATTTCGTTGTTACTGAACAGTTCACTAAACTATAATTTTACTTTAACCTCTGTTTTTTTCAGTGATCTATATATATTTTATGATTTTAATAATGTTTAAATGCAATTTTTTACATAGCAGTTCATGGAAACCTCAATACAGCACAAGAGGACGCAACATTGAGAGGCAGTGCAAAAAGGGTTAAACAACAAATCGTTAAAAATGTAAGAATAAAGAAGATTAGAATGAATTTTTAGACATGCCCAAACATGGTGTAAAATGACATATATTGGTGGCAGTATCCGATAATGTGATATTCTGTAATTTTGGATGAATCGGTAAAATAATATAACAAAAAGTATCACTACAATGTTACATCACCCTTAATTAAAATACAAGCTGTAATTATTTACTCTCACTTGGTTAAATTAAGTTTTTGATTGCGCCCAGTACTGCTAATCAGTGAGTAGGCAGGAAACGTCATTATAAATAATTTATGACCAGACACGTAAGTAAATATCCTTGACACTTCCCGTATCTTGTTGTGCATATTACACTGTAATATATTTCTATAGTTTAATCATTGTGCAGAGTCTGCTCTAATTTAAACCGAAGTGTTCGCTCATTAGTGCAGGAAATTCCATGAAAAATGATCCTGATTGAGCTATTCGTGATTCACAAATTGCAGGTCTTTGCTATGTCACCATTTCGCTGTTTTTTTTAACAATATGTTTTTATTCCTGCACCTCCGTTTTTTTCACTTGTCGACTGATTTCTGCATGGTTGTGCGAGCTTGTTATCAATTTTCTATCCTGGGTTAATGCTCTCAGGGATCCCTATGTATATTGCAAGAAGTGTTTTCAGTAAGAGACTGTTACAAGGTGAAAGTCAGAGGAGACAGTGTGTAATAACTGGCCTTACGGGTCATGGGTACTTGGGGGCATATTATCAAGAAATGGCGTTAAAATTATCGCCGCTTTAGCTGCAGAAAACTTGATAATATGCCCTTGAGAACTCCAATAGAAGCCCATGTTCTCGTGTCAACATGGGCTTCTATTGGAATTCTCTGCGGCATATTATCAAGCCCATTATCGCCGCTTTAGCGGCAGTTTTCGGCTGCTAAAGCGACGATAATTTTAACGCCGTGCTTGATAATATGCCCCATAATAGGGCACACAAGTGATGGCAGACCTTATTCCAGCAGAGGGAATTGGTAGAAGGCAGACTAGTACACACAGGGTCTTATTTATGAGAGCCCTGCATCACCTTTGCACTCAGTGGCATAACAAAACTTGAGGAAGCCCCCTGCAAGGTACATGGAGGGGACCCGCTCCAGATTTAATCAGGGGCTCTCGGGCCAGAGGACTGTGATAAGAGTGTCCCCTGCAGGTCCGGGCCCCCCGCATCGCGGGGCTCGGGGGCCTCTTTTATGCCATTGTTTGCACCACAGAAAGTGATACACGCTCTCACTAGCTCTCACAAAGATTTATGAAGCCACGCAATGCAAAAGCCACCCAGCCTGGCTTTGAGTGGCCTCATAAATCATAAGTAAAGCGGCACTGCTCACATCACTGCATCGCTTTACTATGGACCCAGAAGGCATTCCATGGGCATTGTGGTGGGTTTTGTCACACAACACCCATGAAATTCTACGCAGCCTAGATTTACAAAGCGATGTAAATCTGGGAAAACATCAAATCTGTACGCCTCCTGAGGTGAGGCATAACGAGGAAAAATATAATAATTTCTCCTCGTTTTTCCTCTTTCCATGCGAGAGGAAAGCACCTCATATGACTGTTTTTGTGCAGGTAGGTGCTCCTTCTTGCACAAAAACAATCCTGCCTACAACCGAGGCACCCTTGCACCTTGGCTAGACTGCCAAAATGGTGCCAGCACAGGCAGAAAAGACAGCAATCCACCATATCGCCTAAATACAGTGCATTCTTGCCCTTTAACTTTGCTGTAGAGCATCACAGCAAACCCTATGCCAAAATCTCATAAATGAGGCCCACAGAATATAGCACAATGAACACTTACTACTTAGGGCACTTCCAGTTGGCTCGTGTGTAAAGTATAAGCATGGTTGCATGTTCGCTAGGGGGGCCAGTCCAGTGGGAGTCTTAGGATATCCCTGGCTGATGGGGAGACTGATGAGTTGTGTGCCAGGCACCATGCTAACAAAGAGAAAGAGAGATTTCTCATTCAGCATAGATTGTGGCTTAATTCATGTACTTAGGCAACAAAACAACTTCATCCATGTCGCCACACATTTGTTTCAAACTGTAACAACTGATTGTAGTTAAAGGTCACATACTTAAAATAGAACACCACAACATTGATGCATAAACGACATGCATCAATAAAATACTTGACAAGGCTTATTCCATACACATTACAATATAAGTAAAGTGGACCTCATTTTATACTTTTGTTGTTTAAGGATCCTAGTCAAAGGGTAGTCCATTAAATGCTGACCCCTGCCTTGGTAATTTTTCAGTTTCCTTGGATCTAGTTCATAGTTTCTGTCCATTTAAATAAAGACACTAAAGCAGTTCACTGCAGTGCATATGCATTTCGATTTCACACTAGGGGACCAAGAAATTGAACAAGATTTTTTTGGGTCATATATAAAATTTTAACAAAAGGGGTTGGCCAGTTGACTCCCAATAGTGAGTGTTCCTGCTGTGTTTGGATCTTAAAAGCTATGGGGATTGTATAGTTTGTGGATTTCCGATGTCTTTTTTTAGTGGCACTGTGTGGTAGCTTGGTGTTAGTGCTGTTCATGTCATCCATTGCTTCTCCAGTGGAACACTGTGGAGATGATGTAATGTGGAATGTTCATCTATGAAACCCACAGTTGGAGAAGGGCTGAGCGCCTTGCTGGCTGCTCCTGGTGGGGCTGATTCTCTGCTGAATACCACTGAACCTATATCTTGTAACCAACTTCAATAAATCTACTTTAAACTACATTCTGAATGTGGACTTGATTACTACAGATTTTTGGCGACGATTCATGAAAAGAAACTACGCGTGTTTTAAAAAGGACTCTTGAAACAAGACATCTTCATAGGAAACCTACAGAAACTTAAGACACCTCCAGTCTGAAGTACAAGGCGTGTCAGCCCCACCAGTGTCCTTTCCACCAGACAGCCCCAGCCTGCTTGTACTTCTTGTCTTTTCCAGTTTCTGTGACAGATTGTGTGACCCTCAGCCCTCCACCATTGTCCTTCACATCCTACTCAAGCGGGCAGCACTCTGTCTCACGTGACCTCATCAACAAGGACTGTGCCTTCAAATAAAGTAAGCCACTTCATCTTTGCTGTTCTAGATGGTAACTCTGATTTTGTAGACGCTGCACACATCGTGACTCTCATAGACATTTCATCATCATTGTAAACTGCAAAGTGTGTTTTGATTACCTCTAACAAACACAAAGGGATCAATCATCATTTCCATCTGGTGTGGGCGTTGGAAGGAACTATTGTGCACATTGTGTCCATTCTACACATTGTGATCTTAATCCTGGCAAGGAGTGTTTGGTGGTGTTTGATTGGCATGTCTTGCTACATTGGAGGCAACCTCGTAAGGATATTGACATGATGTCTGCGCATTGGATGTTTGAGGTGAGACATATGGTGTATTTTATTGTTTGGTGTCTTTTGAGCCTTTTCGCCGATAGTGCCAGTTGATCCGTTTTGTTCTCTTTTAAAAACGGAGGCGCGAGTCATAATTAGCATGTGCACACCTACCTTCGTCCTTCTCCCTGCCACGGATCTTCTGTGACGACATTCCTCTTTGCGCCACAGCCTGCTGCTGTGCAACGTTTGAGAGCATGCTTTTACCGCAAGCCACCCGGCGCGGTACTGACAGCGTGCCACCATCTTTGTTTTTCTTCAGCGCGCAGGTAAGAATCTACGTTGTGGTTTTCATGGTGCGCTCTGCAGCTAAGACTGCCATTTTCTTTTCACCCGCAGACCAGATGAATGATCTTCGCTGTGGCATTCATCGGACGTTTTGTAAGCCTGACACGTGTTGACCCTAGACCTGCTTAAAGTTGTAACTGACACAGAAGGAGACCGGGTACGTCAATGTGTCAAAGTGGACTGCTTTTCTGTTGATCAAAGGAATGGTTTGGTGTGGTGTTACAAGACCATGGAGAAAACTCGTCATGTCGTGGATACTTTGCTTGAATGTCACTGCAGGATACATGCTTCTAAATTGTTTTATTCAGGCTGCCACAGATGTTTTAGTTTAGGGGAAAATGTATTTATTGCCAAACTACAAATCTAGCGTGTATGGTTAGACGTCTTCTAAATAACATTCTTGTGTTGAGATCATGTTTTCGTGCAAATTGTAATTAATGTATTGACTGTGCTATGTTTTTTTTTTACGGCTCTCAGCCAAATGTATTATTACGCTGCATGCAATTCCTTTGATATTTACAGGCAATCTCCTGCTAATCTATGGTGACACGCACACCGCATCGCATTTACATAGACTCTTGGGTCGTGGTGTTGAAGTTTGTTACACACATATGTTGGTTTCAAAAAAAAAATTGGTGAGGTACTCACATTTTTGCCGCATTATTGTTAATGGTATTGTCTATGCAAGACATGAATACCTAATGGTGCAGTGCTCTCACTTATGTTCAAATGGGTATTAGTCCCATTTTTGTTGTTTGTGTCTCCACTTTTTCAACCTCTGCACACGTGTTTCTAATGAGTACAAGTCCCATGTTGTCTCTTATGGGTACAAGTTTAGTCCCATGTTGTTTCTTATGGGTACAAGTCCCATGTGTTTGTAGTGGGTGTTAGTCCCACCTACCTCGTTCTTATGGGTACAAGTCCCATGTTTTTGTAGTGGGTGTCAGTCCCATCTACCTCGTTCGTATGGGTACAAGTCCCATGTTTTTGTAGTGGGTGTCAGTCCCAGCTACATCATTCTTACGGGTACAAGTCCCATGTTTCTGTAGTGGGTGTCAGTCCCATCTACCTCGTTTTAATGGGTTTGAGTCCTATTCTATAGTGGGTGTTAGTCCCATCTACCTTGTTTTAATGGGTTTAGTCCCATGTTTTTGTAGTGGGTGCGTCACCCATCTATGTCGTTCTAATGAATATTTTATGTTTATCTATGCTTCTTGTGATATAGTCTCCACAGAATGTCAAAAGGTATATTATTGCTGTTCCTACAGCGTCCCAAAAAGTCTGTTCATGCTGTTCCTACAGCCTGTCTCAATGCTGCCTACGTTGTACAGATGATCCTACGCTACAACAAATGTCTACAGAGCCTCAAGCCAACACTAGGATTGGGGATACCCTCTTACCAACGTCCATTTATTTGGTCCTTTTTGTCCTCTCATACTACAGGTATAGAGACCCTACACTCGTCATGCACAAAAGTCGTTTTTCTGCTGTGGATGACGGAGAGCTCTGGACTTAGCACAGAGTCTCAGGACAAGCTACTGTTGTAGGAGTTTCCCCTCATTTTGGTTGGCTGTCTGTTGTTGGGTGGCAGCGCTTGTTAAGGGCATTACTACTTCAGTACTACGATGGGCAATGTTAGGTTAGACTTATCATTTTTTTTAAACTTTGGTTTTTGGTCATTTTTTTTTTACCTGATGTTTGCAGTGTCAACCGCCGCTTTCAAATTTGAAGTTGTTGGGACACGAGCCCGCAACGGCGTGCGGTGTCTCACCTGCATTGTGGTGATGTGCTGTTGCCTCCAGACTCCTCCGGTCATGGTGCTCTCATGCTCGCAGTGCTTCATTGGCATTTCGTATCCACAGACGTGCCGGGAGCCATCCGGGGTTACGTCTGCAACGTGCCGCCATTTTGAGTTTGGAGTTCCACTCCATTTATTTGCTTTATCCAGCCTGCTTTGCCAACCACGTTTTGTTTATTCAATAAAGTTCTAGTGAAACTCAATGTCATCTTGGGACAACGCAAGGAGTACGTCCTCATCACTTCATTTTTGCGTAGAAGCCTGGTGTAGCGGTATGGAACTCCACAAGACTGTCAGCTGTGTAGCCGACACCATGTGTCAGGCTCCTCCTTCCAGAATCCTCGGGACTGCGCTGAAGCTCAAAGGGGTGCCACCTCTCGACGGCCTCAAGTCTGGAATGTGTACACTCAGACTATTGAGGTAGTCAAGTGAGGGAAGGAAAGGGAAGGAACAGCAGGGAGGGAGACCTGGACACGGGAAACAATAAAACACAAGATAAATACAAGGTTGGATTCCTGCGGCACCTCTCCCCCTCAAAACCTTTGTTATAGTACGTGCACCTAACCTCCCCTATATCCTACTTGTAAATGAATACAAGATTAGCGTTGGGTGCCAGGAGAGAGGAGGGTGAGGTCATAGGATCCACAGGGGCTAGTGAACAAAGGGAAACAATATGAGGATTACACTCGACATGACCAACATACAGGTAGATGAAACATATGGTTCTCACTCTCTTTCTCGTGCTGACCTACCTATGCCTTTCCGTGGTAACTCCCATACAAGTGTGCCGCGACCTTAGATACACCCTCACTTCTGACTCTCTCCTGGGATAGGAAGCAAATAAACAACCAATAGCAAATATAGACAACAGGTAGGCGTGGTTATTGCTACTTCTAACAATGCCCACAAAACACAGTATAGAATAATTGTCAGCGGAATTCTCTGTAGCCTTATTCAAATCATAATTTCCAGCCTTTGTGAGACCTGGGGTTGCGTTGGTTTACTTTAAGACTCTGTAACTGTTATCTGTGAACTTTCTCACCTAATAACGTCTTAGGTGTAATTACCAAAGAGAAGGAGAGGGTAAGTGTCAATCGACCCTCTCTAGTGGGTTAAGTAGTAATGGAGTTAATTTGGCTGCTTCATGTACAGCCAGTGATTTCCAATCAGCAGACACCTCCCCCGCACAGAGGAGGCGGACCGCAAACCTCAACCAACGGGGAAGATCGTTCTCGCTTCGTGAATCGTAACTAGTAATAAGCGAGTATATTAACAGCCGGTTCAGCACCGGAAGGCTTCTCCCACATGAGACTGCAAAGTACAAGTCTCAACCAACGGGAGAAGCGAGCCCGCAATCACCGGGCTACTCACAAGATAGTTGTAACGCTCCCCACAAAAGACACCACTCCCGGTCTCGACCAATGGGGAAGCACGTTGCCAAGAACACTCCTGGGCTCAATCAAATGGTCCTTTCCATGGACCCCGTGACAAAGTCAGTGGACCCCCCACTCTTACCGCCGTAAGTAGTAGCCAAACGAACACTGAGGACGAAGACTGGAAACGCTGCTACAAAATAATCGGCAGCGTTTGCGGGCTCCGTTCGTCTTTTACGTGTTCCGTGTGAACTGGTTGGAGCACGTACAGCGTGCTTCTCCGGGCATGCCGGGACTTGTAGTTCCTCCTGCGAATATCACGTTAGTGGCAGTCAGCTCTTACCGGTCTTACAAATCCTTACAGATCGTGACAGAACATCCCCATCTCGAGGGATGCTGATTGGCAGATGGTTTGTCAGGATGCAGCTTATGAAACCGGGACACCAATTGAGGAGCGTGAACCGCCTTTGCTGGTTCCCACGAGTCCTCCTCCGGCCCATAACCCTCCCAGGAGAGCAGGTACCATAGCTGACCCCGCACTAACTTGGCATCGCGTATCCCTTTGACCTCATACTCCTGCTCATGGCTCACCCAGACGGGCACAGGCGCGCGTTTGACTGGGCTGTGGGAAGGTTCGTGACACCGTGCTTTCCCGTTTCATTCATCACATGTACCTATTAACGTACGTATGCTGTTACTGGCCATCTACAAACTGTACTTTTCGTCGGAATTCAAGGGATTCCTCGGGCGAGATCCTACCTGTGTCATTTCGTTTTGAATTTCATCTTTTTCTTCAGCTTTGACATTTTCTCCATCACTAATGACATTTCTCCATCTGATGTGCCACTGCCACTTTTTTTTTGGCTTTACAGGGTCTACATGTTACTATTCATGACTGTTTTCTTTACAGGTTTGATATCTGGGTGCGCAATTTGGGGTGTGCTCCGCTCAGTGAGGGAGAGGGATCGCTCACCACCCTGGTTAAGCCTGTTTTACACATTGTGTTGTATAGGTCTTGAATCACTTCCCTATTACAGATCAAGTTTGATGGTGATATGTTGAACCTGTTCAGAGACGTACGCTAAGTTCTCAGTCTTTTTGTAGCCCCATTAACAGTACACTAGTGCTACGGAGCTGTTTTCTCTGCACTGTGGTATAATGCTATCTAGTGACATGTTGGGAAAATGAATGGAATTTATTCCTACTGCTTGTCTGTTTTTATACATTGAGTTCAATGTTGGCAAGTCTGTATCTGTTAGCTCCATGTTCAGTGCCTCATTGTTCTGTATTGATATGCCAATTTTGAAGGTCTACATTTTTTTTTACAGTTTAAAGAGTTTTGTTCCATTTACATATTACAATGTTTCACCCTATTCTTCAATGCACGATGTCTCTTGACCTCTCCGTGAGGTGTGTCTTTTGGGTCTCACTTTTCTCATGTGCATACACATTGACCGCCAATCGAGGTGCAACCTCTTACGTTGTCATTCTACATAGGGTGTCATGACGATTTCTGTCACAGCATGGGGTACACAATGTTTACCTCCTTACGAGGTGCCTTTTCTCCTTGTTTTTTTTAACTTACCTCACTAGTGCACAACGTTTCTTTCCCCACACGAGGTGTGTTTTTTGGGTTGTTTTCGCCCATTGTTACAGTGTACAGTGTCTCTCCTCATGTACACGAGGTGTTGCGTGGACTGTAGTCCCACTCAGTCATGCACCAATGACCTCTCCACGAGGTGTGTTTTGGGTTTATTTCCCACTTTAAAGTGCATATCAGTTGACCTTCAGTCGAGGTGTGTCCGTACATGGACATCACATTACATGTCTTATGCCTTCATTGCAGTGCACATTTTACCTTTCCTAAGGTGTCTAGTGTTGGTCATGTTTTTTTTTTTTAACAGTGCACAATATTCAGATCTCCTCTCGAGGTCATTCCTGCACATGCTTAGTATTACCCTTACTGGGTACATAGTATGAGTTTTTCTTGTCCTTTTTCTGGCGCGCAGGGTTTCAGTACACTGGGTGTTAGGAGTTTTCTCAACGTATTGCTTCTTGTTTTAGGAGACTGTTTCACCCAGTGCTGTTAATATTTTATTATCTTAATATTTTTCTATTACAGGGAAACATGAGTAATCTTTGTATTTCTCTTCTTCTCTGTGATTGTATTTATCTTCTTCTCTGCCAACTTGTTTCTTCCTGATGTGGATTGCTCTCTCAGATACTTACCTTTCCAGTTGGTGTACAGAGAGTACTCATTGATGGTTTATTTTCCTTTTCTTTATTTCTTCCACTATTAGAAAGGAGGATGGGAAACATGTTATGTTTATCTGTTTCTTTAATATTTGTTTTGTTGCTTCCTTTCTCTCTACTTGTTGCTTCCTTTCTCTCTACCTCTACTTTGTTTCTCTCTAGTACTCTCCTCTCTATTTCGTTCTTCTTGCTTCTACATCTGATTCTATATTTCTCTTTTCTGTTTTCCTTCTGCAAGAAAGGAGGATATGTGGTATCTTAGTGTTAGTGCTGTTCATGTCATCCACTGCTTCTCCAGTGGAACACTGTGGAGATGATGTAATGTGGAATATTCATCTATGAAACCCACAGTTGGAGAAGGGCTGAGTGCCCTGCTGGCTGCTCCTGGTGGGGCTGATTCTCCGCTGAATACCATTGAACCTATATCTTGTATCCAACTTCAATAAATCTACTTTAAACTACATTCTGGATGTGGACTTGATTACTACACACTGCTTTATGTCTCCATTGCTCTGGATTTCATTTATCGTCGTTCAGTGTCGGCACTTTCATATCTTGTGGTGTCTCCTTTCTGTCCTTATTTAGTCTGCAGCAACTCATGGTAGACACTAACTTCTTCATCAGTATCTCATCCTCTTGCACGGTGCTGTTTTCTTCTTGTGCCATGCCAAAGCATCAGACACAGGGAAAGGTATAGCTTGTTTTTAAAGTGGGAAGACCTTCCCCACAAACACCAATCTATCCCCTAGCTCCGGAGATAACGAACACACCTCTTCTTGCCAAAACCCTATCAAAATCAGAGTAGAAACTGAGTAGTGGAGATAAGTAGTGGAGATAAGCTATAGGTGGAGTATTTAAATCAGAACAAGAAGAGGGACAGTGATGAGAGCAGTAGGCCCTGATTGTTTCCTGACAGAAGTGCTTTTCTACTTACTTCTACACAAGTGTGGTTCAGGGAACAGGATGAGGACTCACACTAGATCATCTAAAATGATTAGAGAGAGGAACAGGAGATGCAGGTAGTTACCTGAAAGAAGAGCATTTTCATTTATTATAGGGTGTACAAAACTGCAAAGGGAATGAGTAGAATTTTCCTCCAAGAAAGCACTATCAAAAATGGTCGCCTCTCCACTCTAAGGAGGCCATTTTAGTTTAAAGAGCTCCATTTGAACTTCATGGAGCACATATTGCATTTCCACAGCTAATGGCCCGAATACAGGTACCACATGAAGAATAGTCAACTGCATTCTTAGATGACATCATCTTCAGCACAGAAAGGCAGGATCATCTTGTACAGTTGTTTCAGCACTGCTTGGAGGTCGACAAACTTTCAACAGTGCAAAATGTGCCATTATAATTTCTCAAGTTAATATATTCATTTACACCTTAGATGTTCAACTGACAGTAACATACCCCAGTAGCGGCTCACACAGGTAAGAGTGCTGAGGCACTGTAGGGCGGCGTGGGTGTGGTGGAAGTTGACAGACGATGGTATTATTAATACTAAATAAATAAATAAATGAAACCACTTGCTTTGCACTCACCGCATTGCCGACGCGGCAATGCGACGAGCGCAAGGTAAGTGGTTTTATTTATTTAATTTTACTTATCCTGTTGTCTGTCAGCTTCCAACATCCATCACCCAGGCCCACCTCACCGCTCTTACCAGTGCGAGCCGCTACTGCATATCCCCTTCTATATGCTCTATCACTTGGTGGAAGGGTTCGCAAGCACCCTAGAGAGATAATGTGTGCTGAGAGCCAGGTTTTGTAGAACAGAAAAAGAAAATGTTTGTAAGACCATAACCATCACAGAACTAAGTAGTTCCTGCTTTAGGGTGCGACAATAATGTGAAAAGGGTATGATCCTGTGACAACAAGGAATATTGTTAGGCCTCTACTTCCCAGTTGCCTATTAAAGCCATTTTTTCTACAATTACCTACGTCATTTGATTGTCCATTTCCTTGCAAATTAGGCAGTATGTACCTCATTCTTGCATTCTTGGGGCAATAAGGCCTGACGGCATGTGCCAGAGGCTTCCATTTAGAGCCCAAAGGGTGCTAGGAAAGCTGGGAAATTAATAAATGTTCACTTTGATGTGAGATTTGTTAAGGAAACCAGCGCTGCTTCTTGTCAGGGACCTAATTTCATTTTGTTTGGAAGGTTTTTCTTCAGTAAAGAAGTTAAGATGGTAGTCAACATAAAAGTATTATATTTTTTTAATTTTAAAAAATAGGGAGAACCTCAACATTGATCTGGGGTCAGGGTGTGTTCATGCTGCCGCCTTATGTGCCCTTTCAGATTTTTTCAGGACTTGGGGACTGAGCCCCTCAGTCCTGCATTGGATGCCACAACGTTTTCTTTCAATGTTGTAAAAAATAAACATACCGTTTTGGAGTATCCACATCCTTTTGGAGTATACAGGGGCATAGTTATCTCTGAAATTTTCATGTTCAACCCAATCCCCTATTTAAAAGCCAATTTCTTGAAAACTACTAAGCATACTTCAACCAAAACAAAAAGGCACTTGCTTGATTAAAGATCTAACTTCACAAAACTGTTGTTGTAATTTCATTCATCTGTTTGTTCTGTATCAAAGAGTATATAACTAGCTTTTGGAATTCAAATGAGAAATGGCACTTTTCACGGCCCCCTGCTCCCCCACCCGTTTTTCTTGGCCTCTGCTTAGTGGATCTGCATGAAACTTGGCATGAATGACCCAAGTTCAACGACTTTGAAGGGACTCAACATGAAATCCTCTAAATCTGACCCCTCAAATGAGGGCATGAAAATTGTTACTTGGAACACCGCAGGGACAAGAAAGAAAATTGAAAATCCAGATTGGATTGATTTTGTAAGTGTAGCTGATATTATATGCTACTGAGAGACAGGGTCCCGAGAGGCTTTAAACATAAATGGGTATCAATTCTTTTAGGAACCTGCTATTCCATTTGTTGCGGGCAGGGCACAAGGGGGATGAGAAACTTTTACTTCTATCCATATACCTTCATTTTCACCAACAACAATATGGTCTTCCTTGTACTTCCAGGTCTTGCTGTTTTCTTTTGTAAAGGAGTATGATATCCTGTTGGTGAATTTTTATTATACTAATTTTAATCATTTGGAAACAGAAGCTATAGACATTTTTAATTTCTTCCATGATTCCTTTTTTACAAAGGCTAAACGTATGACAGTTTTAATCTGGGTGTGGGGTTTTAACAGCACTTTGTACGAGTTTAGTGGGGAAAGGGTTTGCAATTTTAGAAGTCAGAGGAACCTAGATCTCTCCCACTTCAAGCACAAGCCATACGGGGAAGCATTGAACACAATCATTCTTAAATATGACCTTGTGGTAGCAAATGAAATGGCTGCTATGATAGGGGAATTCATTCCCAACTTGTGCGAGCAATAGAAAGGGCAATACCCTCAACTTTATTCTTATGTCCCCTGAACTTCCACAAATCTTTGTAGACTTTGAGGTGGTTCCTCACTGCATAAGCAACCATAACTCTTTAGCAATAACTTTAAATCCACAGATCGCTAAAGCTAAAAAACATAAAGGTGATATGATACATTTATTAGTAAAAAGGGGGCGATAATTAAATGGGACAGGGTGAACTCTGGCCTTGTTAAGAAACAAATAATTTCCCCAAATCTATGCATCATACTGAAGTGCCTTGATGATAACATACATGCAAATTCAATTTTGGCGGATTTTAATACCCTATGTAGAGTCATCTAAAAAAATTGACTATTAATAAACTTAAAAAGGGTAATCCAACATGTAGATGGTTTAACTTAGCATGCACCCATGTGCACAAACTGATAAAGACCTCCCTGAAAAATGGACCAGACAGTCTTGTAAGGTCAAAGGAGCAAGACTTTGTTATAAAAGTATGATAACAAAGAGGAAAGAAGAGATATAGACATGGGAGGGTCTACTTATGGCATTCAACCGGAAAGATAATTCATCATTTTGGGAGATAATAACTCGTCCTATCTTTCTGAATGAGAAGCTGTAGTACCCAAAGCCCTAATTCCAGCTGACTTCAGCATGGCTCATTTTGAATTCATGTTTCACACAAAATCTAGTGTAGTGACACATACAATTCAAGCAGAAGACCTACTATGACTGGTGAGAGAGAGAGAGCGAGCCTATATGAGCCTATATTACACATTACTTTGCCCCTCCTCTCTCTCTCTATCTATCTCTCTCTCTCTCTCTCTCTCTCTCTCTATATATATATATATATATATATATATATATATATAATCTACTGGCGGTTGCCAATAGATAGTTATAGTTAGGACCTATTTTCCATAGGAAATCCGCAACATTCTATTGGGAATAACTTTGCCGCCGGTTGACGAATCTTCGTGAAATTTTCCAAACTTTTGGCCAGCTCCGCTCCTACCCTGAAAGTTTCGTGGTGATTCGTCAAGCGGGGGCCGAGAAAAAAGGGGGGGTCCCAAAATGCATTTTCCCCATGCAATTTCCCATAGGATCTGTTGTCGCAGCTACAGCCGCGAACCGCTGAACGGAATGACACCAAATTTGGCAAAGAGGTAGTCCTCAGTTCAGACTCATGCCTTTTGCATAAATGGTGTGAATCCATTCAGTAGTTCCTGAGAAAATTAGAGTTAAAAGTACATAAATATCTACGGCTGGGAGGATCCGCGGACCCTACCCGCACCGTGCGCGCACCCTCCCAGAACCGAGCGCGCACCCTCCCGATCACGCACTGAATGCTAATTGGCTGTCGAGTGTCTGTCTACATTCGAAACCAGGAACTGTTGGTGGCCATTTTCTGCCTCGGTAGAAGCGAGGCTGAAGATCAAGGGGAATAAGTGTGTAAAACATATAAAGGGGGCAGAGTGGAAATACTCTGACCCTCTACAGGTGCTTAGGGGGTCCTAGAAGGACCCCCTGGGGCCCCCCTTTAAAAAAAAAAAACGGCGAAATGCGCGCATGGTGCGCGCATCCTATTGCGTTGGGTGCACGGATTCTCTCGCGTTGGGTGCGGGGATCCACGGAATTTTTTTTAAAAAAAAGACAAGAAATGATTGGTGGTATAACTACTTTCTACACTGGAAGGTAGGGTGTATATTTCTGTTTTTTAAAGGTATGATTCTTATTGGTTAACAAAAACAGATTGTAAGGAACAATATATATGATAAGCTGATATGTTGAAAAGTCAAGCACACTTCCTGTCTTGTTTAGCAACATTGTGTGCTGAACTTGTGACCTGTGTGCTCAGTGCAGTGTTTCATGACCTGTTTCTATGGTAAGAGGCAGAAGGCAGATTGGGGGAAGGGTTGAGATGTATTTCAGTTGGAAAGGGTTGAAATGTTTAACCAATAGAAATGTGTGTTTGCTTTTGAGTTTATGTGTGAAGGATTGTGATTTGATGTTTACATGTATATGTGTGGAAAATGAAAGGGAAACTTTTCCATACTTTGTTTTTGCTGAGAGGTGCACAGTGCAGAGATTCTGTAAAAGAAAATCTGGTGTGTGACTGATATACTTCTTAATCTACAAAACAACTTGAAAGGTGAGTTATTTAATTGTGTGGGGATGTATGTAGACTATTTTGATTTTAATCAGACAGATAACTGTGCTGTTTTTATATTTTGGTAGAATTAGAAACCAGTCATTGTTTATGAATTTGTGAAATGAGTTATGTTATGTTACTATACTAAAATGTAGTACTTCTTCTAGATGAAGAAATGTGTTTTGGTATAGTGCAAGGGATAGTGTTGTTTGTCTAGAATCACACAGTGAGTATGTGTGCATTTGGGAACCACTGTGAGAGAAGCATTTGGTAACATCGTGTATTTGCCGACAGATAACTCTTTTAAAACCTGTAATGTTGTCAAGTTTTAGTAGCATTAGAAGCCAGTCTTTGGTTATGCATTGATAAAATGATTCATGCTTTGACACTAAAGTGCAGTACTGAAATATGTAGATTGTGTGCAGTCCCCTTACCCCTTCCACAGTAGTGAATGAGTTTTGGTAAGCTGCTAGGGATAGTGTTGCTTGTCTAGAATCACACTGTGGGTCTGTGTGCATTTGTGAACCACTGTGAGAGAAGTATTTGGTAACGTTGTGTATTTGCTGACAGATAATTGTTTTAAAACCTGTCATGTTGTCAAGTTTTAGCAGAATTAGAAGCCAGTTTTTGCTCATGCTTTGATTAAATGAGTCAGGCTTTGACACAAAAGTGCAGTCCTGAAATATGTAGATTGTGTGCAGTTCCCTTATCAGTTCCACAGTAGTGAATGATTTTTGGTAAACTCCTAGGTATAGTGGTTGTTGTCTAGAATCACACTGTGAGTCTGTGTGCATTTGGGAACCACAGTGAGAGAAGCATTTGGTAACATTGTGTATTTTTTAGCAGATAACTCTTTTAAAACCTGTTATGTTGTCAAGTTTTAGTAGCATTAGAAGCCAGTCTTTGCTTATGCGTTGATTAAATGAGTCATGCTTTGACACTAATGTGCTGTACTTAAATATGTAGATTGTGTGCAGTACCATTACCTCTTCTAGACTAGTGAATGAGCTTTGGTAAACTGCTAGGGATAGTGTTGCTTGCCTAAAATCACACTGTGAGTCTGTGTATATTTGGGTAAGGATTGTGAGAGAAGCATTTGGTAACATAGTGTATTTGATGACAGATAACTGTTTTAAAATCGGTCATGTTGTCAAGTTTTAGTAGCTTTTGGGGGCGTGGTTTGCCGCGCTGCAGAATGGCCGCTTACTGAGCGCGCTCCGCCGGCTGGGACAAGATCCTTGTAGTATCCTCATGTAAGGTTATTACTGTTCTCCTGTATCTTGTAAATAGCTGCTCAGCCAGTGTGAGACTTCCATGTGGAATGTTGACGTGACTGGAATGTTGGAGGTTGGTGTGGTGTGAGACAGTTAGGAGAGGATGGGCTGAGCAGCTAGCATGCTGCTCCTGGTGGGGCTATACTATGGACTTTACTATCTTAATAAATAACCTAAAGATATATACTGGCTACGTCTGGTGTGTCACATCAACCTATGGAACCAGGTCACTTCAATTGGCGACGAGTTGGACTAAAGAAACCATGCGTGTAACCTGTATAGACTGGTGTGTAACTAAACCAGTGTGACTTGAAGAAACTTGAGCTAAAGTAAAGAAACTCCTCATTTGGCGGAACTACCTGGCACCGTGAGCCCCACCAGTGACCACAACACCGGTCGCCCAAACCTCTGTGTGCCAGGTGGAGTGAGGAGTGGAGCTGCAAGTTGTTCCCTAGTGCAGCACAGAAATTTGCCTCAGTCCAGTGTCTTCTTCGAGGTGTTGTGTCCCTGAGCTGTTTGCTGGATGTCTTCGCTACCAAGATCGGTGTCTTTGGAAGGCTGCTGGCCCCTGTGACAGTCGCGTAAGAGAAGTGCTAGCTGTCTTTTTGTGTTGGACCGTGGAGGGCCATTTGTCGGTCGTGAGGTGAGCGTTTGGGGAGCTGTCACCGAAGAGGTGTTTCTGGTGAGGAGTGCCACTAACCCCAGATCCCCGTGTGGTACTGTCTATACCAAGGCCAGGTTAAGTTGCAGGTGTGAGGTGTCCCTGTGTTCTGTGACTCAACAGGCTCTGGGAAATGGATAATGCACCCTCTGTCTCTACATCACCGGTGAGTGTGTTTTTGGGTCTGCCTACATCTTGCAGAGGAATTTATGCCACAGAGGATCAAGGGAATGGAAATGGAAACGACATTTTAAGGTTCATTTGCCTCCGTGTGAGGGCAGGACTTGAAGAGTACAACTAGTGCTTGTTCACCCGATTTTTGCCTGATTGCAGCGAAAAACGGACTTTTCGTGTGTTTATCTGCTGTTTGCGTTTACTTTGTTTCAACGTCAGGTGCCTGGTCCCTGCTCTGTAGTGAAAGCTTATTTCGTGTCAGACTCCATATGGAAACCTGGAGCAGGTTGTATGCGGTGAGACAATTCTTGTCCATTATTTTTCAGTGTCACTTGAGCCATTGTCTACAATGCCAGTTAAACTGCTACCATTGTGTTTAAAAAAACTGTGGTGCGTGTCACAAGCCGAGCGCGCTCCTATCTACATGCTCTTACCTCAGTGAAGGTTCGTGGTCTCGCGCTGTACAGAGCACTACGTCAGCTTCGTTAATGCTAGTCTTTCCTTTCAGCTCCGTGATCCTCATTGTCTTTTGGTGCACGTTGATGCTGTGAGCCACCCAGCACAGCATAAAAAAACGTGCCGTCATCTTGAGTTTCGATTTGCCTCATGTTTTGTCAGTGCTGCAAACCACGTCTTTATCAGTTGTGTGGCATTTTTTGCCACGAGTGGGGGTCTGTGTTTCAAGATCCTCTCATCGTATTTTGAATCTGTTTGCAGTGCAAGAGGGTCATCTCATGAGTCTAGTGATAGGATGTATCATCTTTCAGAGGCTAAAGGAATGCTGTTTTGGATGCCAGTGGTGAGTGGCAGTTATTTCTTTTTTTTTTTTTTTTGACAGAATATTCGTTTTTGTTCACGCTCCACACCTGGACATTACGAATATGTGACATAAAGAACTTACCTCATTTGGAATTTGCAAGACACAGTTGGAAAGCTTATCGGAGCATCACTGACTTTAAAAGAGAACAGTGTCTCGTTTTTTTTGCTAATGTGTGGCATAAAATGTTCAAAACTTGTTGGTTGAATTTTTTTTTCAACCTAGTGTTACGTTTCCATCTTGTGTCCCAAGTTGGAATTCATTTTTTAAATTAGAGACCTATGTGTGGGTTCGATTTACCAGCAATGTTCGTTCCTGTCACATGTGTTCTGGAGCTCGTACAAAGTACTATTTTGTTCATGGCAATGCCTAGTCTTTGTTATCATCGTGGTGACAGGCACACCATTGTCATTTTTGGTGCATGTCTACAGTATTTAATGCTAAAATGTTTTATTTTACAGGAAAAAGTAATCTATACATTTACAATGTCTTGCTATTGCTGCATGCCATCTTTGTTAATTTGCCTTTCATATGTATATGTTTTGTTGGCATGGGAGTAGGTACTTGTCCCAGGTCTCTTATTTACTCAGTTTTTAGGGGGTTATTGTCCCACCTACCTAAATGTTTATGGGTGTTAGTCCCATGTACTTAGTGTTTAGGGGGTGTTAGTCCCACCTAGGTCATTGTTAATGGGTGTTAGTCCCATTTACTCAGTTTGTAAGGGGTGTTAGTCCCACCTACGTCATTGGTAATGGGTGTTAGTCCCATCTACTCTGTGTACAGGGGGTCCTAGTCCCTCCTATGTTATTAGTAATGGGTATTTGTTTTTTACTAAATTTTAAGGGGGTGTGAGTCCTACCTTATTCATGTTGGTGTTGGGTTTTAGTCCCTTCATTTAAATATTAGCTGTTGTGTGTGTGGGTATCTGTCTTGTGATGCCTCACTGTGCTGCAATTCTGTTATGCTTGCTGCACTAGTCTGTGGGTTTTAGTCCCATTTCTGTATTCTGTACATTTGGGTGTTAGTCCCTTATACTCAGAGTTTAGGGGGTGTTAGTCCCACCTACGTTTTAGTGATGGGTGACGTCCACCCATTGTGTATTTGTTCTGGGAGTGTTTTTTCTTCTGTATGTTTCTTCAATATGTCTTCAACAATATGTCTTCAACAATAACTAAGCCGAAAAACGATGTATTCAGCGTTCACCCTTTCGTTGTCGGTACTTTGGTACATATTTAATCCGTGCTATAGCTATGGCGGTGTCATTCTCGCTACTTCCACCCACTTCGTGGAAGTAGCGAGTATCGTTTTTTGGCGTAGTTATTGTTGAAAGAAGAAGCCCGTTTTTTCACCACAAGAGGCTAGTAGTGTTGAAATAGGAGTCTACAAGTACTCTAGAAAATTCAATCATCCTATGACTTCCCCAATTCATTAATTGCACGACGTGATCCCCATTCTTGGAAAAGAAAAAATCCCAAGTTTGGATATAAAATTCCTCATCCGCCATATGTGTTTACATACTGGATCCTATGTGGACGACTGTATGTTTAATTCCGTCCCCAGAAATACAGTCCTGATGAGACCCGGTATTTAAAAGTGGGTCGAAACGCCGTCGACAACATAAATAAGAGACAGCCCTGACTGAATCACTGTATATTGTATATAAACTGTCCTTATAATTTTTCCAATAACCTCTGATATTGTTTGTTTTTTCTGTTTGGTCACAGTACAAAGGTTATGGTGTTTTCACTGGGGCACATTTTGCACTGTTTATGTAAGAAAGAAAAGTATGTATATAAGAAATGTTTTTTATATGTGATTTAAAAAGTGTACATTAAACAAAGTCCTCGGCTGAGGCTTTAAAACATTTTTCTAGAAATTATTTTTATGAGGGTGTATTATGATCAGTATTAATTTACTCATATTTTCTATTTTCAATTATTCTTGAATTACGTATGTGAGATTAACTCATGAACAACTATTATTGTTGTATGAAATATTTAAATAATTTTCAAATGAGTTCCTTGTGAATATTGTTTGCAGTACTCTGTCCATTTACGGAGGCGGGGCGTCTGGGGCTTTCTGTGGAGGCGAGCGCAGGATCTGCAGCGAGTAGCGTGTGCCAAGTTCTGCTATTGTCCCCTTGGTTCTGAGTGGCACCCAGAGCGGAGTTGCGTGCATTGGCGTAGCGGCTCTGACCGGGCTCGATCGGGCCTTGCAGGGGCTGTGTGGAGGGGCATTGTGATGCTGCCTTTCCTCTGGGACACGAAGAGACGGGGCATCTGTCGCTTGGACTACTAAACTGCTGAGACACTGCTTGGAGATCCTCTGCTGCGAACTCCGCACCCCCCTCATCATGGGCAAGCCAGACGCACGGCAGCCAAAGATAACCTTTGATAACAAGCGCACCACGCGGACTACGGAACCGGACCGTGAGGCGCATGGAGATGGCCAACAGGGTGCGCAGACGGAGGATCAGGGAGAAGATCTACGGTCCCTCATGCTTGAGATGAGATCCAGTCTCCGTAACATAGACACGAAACTAGACACGTTGACGTCGCATCTGGACTCCGTCAAATCCCAGGTATCGACACACGAGTCTCGCCTTGATGTACTGGAAAACCGTCAAGCTGATTTCCATGAATTCCAAGTGGAGACAAAGGAACAGCTGCTTCAAATGGACAAGTTACTAGGGGTCATCAGGGCCAAGAATGATAACTTGGAGGCGAGGTCACGACGCAATAACCTCCGCATCGCTGGAATTCCAGAGACGACCGCCATTTTCAGTATGGAAACCTATATTACTGACCTCTTCCATGAGCTGTTTGACCAGAACTTATCCTCTGTTTTTGTTGTGGAATGGGCTCACCGCTCGCTGAGACAGAGGCCCCCGGTTGGCGCTCCACCGAGACCCATCATAGCAAAACTTCTTAACTATCAAGATAGAGATCTCATCCTCAGATTGGCTCGAGAAAAGGGGAAGATACAGCACAAAGGTAACAACATCTCGTTCTATCCTGACTTCACCCCAGCAGTGCAGGCGGCCCGACGAGAATTCCTCCCGGCCAAACATATATTGCTGCAGGCACAGATTCCATTCTCCCTGCTATATGCGGACAAATTGAAAGTGTAATTTGATGGAACTGTCCACTTTTTTACTGACTCGAAATTGGCTTTAAAATTTGCCAAGCACGTAGGGGGTAAGAAGAATAAAGGGGCTCGGGGGGCGCTCAGGCTCCGGCAGACCGCCTCAGGGACAATGATTGATATGGGTATAGTATGCTTGGCTGAGGTCTTACCTTAGAAGAAGATAAGATTGACACTGAGATATGTTGGTTGGGTGGTTACTGCACGATCTGTCGCTCTCAAATATGGTGTTACATGTGGTGTGTTGTCTTGCGTCAGGGCACGCGGCTTCACCCGCAGTATTCCTGGCCACCTTGTGTGAACGAGGTAGCTTGCCGGTGCCACTGCGCCCCCATGGGAGACTTCCCTGTTTTGAAATTCTCAAGTTGTGGTTCTGTTTTTCTGGGGTGGGTATTCTGCAACCTGATTGGGGGTTGGAGTGGGTGGGGGGTGGAGGGTGGGGGATGGTTAGTGGGTTTTTGACAGTCTGTATGTCGCTCCTTGGATGTCTCGTGAACTTCATTGTTGGATTTGCACTTGTCAGCACTATGCATTTTAAGCTAGGGGTTGTGTGGAACATGTGTCCTAACTAATGTACTAAATTGCATTACCTGGAACATTCGTGGCCTCAACGATGGTAGGAAGTCAAGATTAGTGCATGCCTACCTGGCTAGACACAATATTTGTTTGTTGCAGGAGACCCATTTGAATGACACGCACTCCACAAGAATTCGCCATAAGCGTTGGGGCAGTGTCTATTCGTCTGTATACTCCAATTATGCACGTGCTGTGGCTGTGCTTATCAAACGGGGGCTGGATTGGAAGGAGGGACTGGTGCGAATTGACCCAGAGGGGCGGTATATCATTTTGCATGGCTCGTTATGTGGGTTTTCTATGGCCATTGTGGCTGTCTATGGCCCTAACGTGGACTCTGCCGAATTTTTTGCTGATGTCTGGATGAGAGTGCGAGCTGCAGGTTGCAGCACGATCTTGTGGGGTGGAGATTTCAACGCTGTGCTGAATGACGAATTGGATAGGCAGGGAAATTTCCGAGCTCTACACCCTGCAGCTGGCGCCACTCTAAAGGCTATCATCTCTGATGGTGACTTGGTGGATATCTGGCGCACAAGGAAACCATTGCTTAGGAAGGGCACCTGCATATCAGATCATCACAGCGCGTGGTCCCGCTTGGACTTTTGGCTGGTGTCCTGTGATGTTGCCTCTTGGTCATTAGATGTATTGCACATGCCGCGCACTTTATCGGATCATGCCCCTTGTTTGCTGAAATTATAAGTACCTGGCTTAACCCCGCGTGCCTTCACCTGGCGCCTCCCCCCACATGCTCTGCTTGACGGAGCGTTTAGAGAGGAGATTAGGTCTGACATAAGCGACTATTTCGACCTAAACACGGGATCTGTGGAAACTGTGGCCTCCCTTTGGGAGGCATTTAAAGGCGTGATCAGAGGTAAATGTATTGCAAGACAGGCAGGGGTGTTGAAAGCTATTAGGGGAACGCTGGCCTCCTTAGAGGCCCAAATCAGAGAACTCGAGGGGAAATTCTATTCCAATGCGGACCCAGGTACGGCTGGCCTCCTGAAAGCCAAGCTAATTGAATTCTCTGAAGAAGCACAAAGGGACCTCAACTTCCTTGGGAAATATGTGGAGGCGAGGCGCTATGGAGAGGGAGATAGGCCGGGGTGCACACTGGCGGGTATGATTCGACCACCCAGGTCCACTACTTTTATTCATGAAATACACACTGCACCGGACACAGTAATCAGAGGTCAGGAGGACATTTTAAAAGTGTCCTTTGAGTTCTATTCGGGGCTATATACTGCTACCCAGGACACGAGCCCCGAGGGGGTGCAGTCCTTTATCGACTCGATTGCCCTCGTCTGGTTTCAAAACGCCCACAGGCATTATATGGACCTCCCGTTCACTGTAGAGGATGTCGCCCAAGTAATACAAAGCATGCCACTTGATAAAGCTCCTGGCCCTGACGGTCTAACTACCTCCTTTTACAAGGCATACGTTGATGAACTGGCACCTACGTTATTGGCGGTATATGAGGAAGCATTGGAGGTGGGGGTATTGCCTGCGTCCATGAGGGAAGCCATAATAATCACTCTATTAAAGCCTGGGAAGCCAGACACGGAAGTGCATTCCTATCGGCCTCTGCCGTTGATAAATATCGATGCCAAAATATTAGCCAAATTGCTTGCCAATCGCATACAACCACTGATCCCTATGGTCGCACTTCCGGATCAATCGGGGTTCATCCCGGGTAGGTCCACATCTCATAATCTGCGCACTATATTCTCAATCCTGCACTATTTGCACCCTGATGTACGCACCGCAGTGGTTTTCCTGGATGCAACCAAGGCCTTCGATACCCTCGAGTGGCCATATCTGTGTGCCATACTTGGCCGCATGGGCTTTAGCCCCCTTCTAATTAATTGGATACGGTTATTGTATACCTCAGCCAGGGCCCGAATCAGGGTAAATGGAGTGCTATCTGATCCCTTCCCCATATCGCGCGGCACAAGGCAGGGATACCCTCTCTCACCGTTATTGTTCGCAATCGCGATGGAGCCACTGGCTGCTCGCATCCGGCAACACGACACTGTGAGGGGCATAGGGCTTAGCTCCAGGAGTCTACTAATATCGCTATATGCAGATGCCGTGACTCTATATTTGCTCAGACCGGAGGTAAACCTCGACCCTGTTTTGAGGGAATTCATCCAGTTTGGAGGAATCTCTGGGATCTCTATCAACTGGGCAAAGTCAGTGATATTTCCATTAACTGATGGCACGGCACAGGTGCACTCTGAATTAGGGGTGGGCGGAATTTGCGAAAGCGACTTTCGCAAATTATCGCGAAAATGTTAAAAATCTCCGCAAACAAGCGGAAATATCGCGAAGATGCGGAAGTTTTTTTCCGGCATGTTCGCGAGATTTTCTGCATGGTTGCGGGTCGCCAACTTACCCATGTGGTTGCTTGCGGGCGCGGCCATCTTGTTTTCAGTTGTCTCGCGGTGCATGATCGCGAGAAAAAAGACGTGATCGCGCGACGCATGACGTCACTGCGGACGCGAACTGTCGCGAGGCAGCGCAAATGGCTAAAACAATACAACATCTCATGGAGAACGTGACCGGATCGGGAAAACTTGTCGGCGAACGCGGGGATTCAGGTAAGGCGATCGCGCGCGCGCGAGAATGTATTATTTTACAGCGCGAGCAAGAACCAAATTATCGCAAAGCTGCGGAATGCGGAAATTTTGACATTTCCGCGCTCTCCGCGGAACGAGGAAATGCCAAATTATCGCAAATTCCGCGAACGGAACGGAAATTTTGCCCAGGCCTACTCTGAATACCCCCTGAAGTGGGAGGCGGAAGAGGTCAAATATTTGGGCATATGGATAAGTCGGGACACACAGGCCATATGGAATCTAAATTATGGACGTGCGACAGTATGGTTGGAGGAGAAGGTCAAAATCTGATCTAAACTACCACTCTCTATAGCTGGGAGGATAGCACTGGCCAAAATGGTCATTCTACCCAAATTCTTATATCTCTTTGTAAATATTCCGATTCCACTCACAACACATTTCTTTAACACTCTTAAATCGCACTTAATTTCGTTGACTTAGGCGGGCGGGCAGGGGCGGGTCTCCTGGGACATGCTCACACTCCCGCTGCGACAGGGCGGATTGGGCGCTCCGAACATGCATCTTTATGCATTGTGTGCCCAGGCCCAGTTTTTGCACTTTTGGGTACACCCCAGGCCATTCCAGCCCCATGTCGCAGTGGAAATTGATGCGGTCGCACCTATCCCACTACAAGTTGCAATCTACAAACCGTCGCGGAGCCCACATAGAGATGTTGATACTGTCGGCACGCTGCGGTGGGCCTGGGAGGAGCTGCGTAAACGGGCGAGGATCCCGTTGCTGTATGCCCCCTCCATCCCATTAGCGCAGAATCCTATGAAGCCCTGTTTTGAAAATGGAGTTGGTAAGCGCTTAATGCAGAAATTACAGTTGCGCACCTTTGACGATATTTTCCCCGGCAATGAATTCAGACCGCCCACGTCGGCAAAGGAGGGCCAGGCGGTACCCTTTGCTGAGCTATTCTTATATCATAAACTGCGAACTACATGTCGTGCGATGTCTAGGGATTTCCCAGCGGCCCCTCCACAACTTCACGCACTGGAAAATCTATTGAAATCCCCCTCCCCGCGTAAACTGATTATACACACATGCAGAACACAGCTCCGGTGGTGGAGTCCAAATCCTTTCAATATTGGAACGTAGATCTTCCCACCCCATTAACCGAGGCACAGTGGGATTTTTGTTGCAGGCAACTGACTGATCTATCACCCAACTACAGACACCGCCTGATCCATTTTAAATATTTAAATAGATTTTATAGAACGCCCATCAGCCTACATCGCATGGGGTTAAAAGAAGATGATAGTTGTTGGCGCTGCAGATATTCCCCCGCTACTTTTTTAATATGGCTTGGGATTGCCCAATGCTTGTGGAGTACTGGTCACAAATTTTCACTTCAATTGGTCAGATTATTGGGGTGCCGGCTGTTCCGTCGCCTCTGTTAGGCTTACTGGGCTATGTTAAAGACACCCCGCCCAAACTGCGCAAATTACATGCCCTACTTCTACTCTACGCAAAACGACAAGTGGTGGTACATTGGGGGAGGAGGAGGGTGCCGTTGTTTAAGAGGTGGATTGCAGATGTCACCTATGGTAATGTGCAGCTGAGTACATTCTGGGAATTGGTGCCCCCTACCTCACGACCTCGGGACATCTGGGACCCTTTTTTGATGTGGTTAAGGGGACAGAGCGAATTGGCTGGCGGAACTCTGGGTGAGAATGCGTGTCATGAATCTTAGTTAGGATCTAACCTGTGGGCAATGCGTGGATGGGCGGGACCCCTGGACCATCGCACCCTGTGGCATGAGCTGTGAACTCTATAGGGTTCAACTGCCCCAAGAGAAATTTGTTCTGCTGTATGTTATGCTAAGCGGACTGCTTGTTTTGTTTCGCAAATCACCATCGAGGAGACCCTTCATGTATGTGATTAGTACTGTTCCATATTTAAGGCTTGTGCTTGGCGGGACCGGGTATGGGTTTGCATTCCAATGTATAAACTGACACTGAGCTAAAATCCATTATGTTGTACTAACGTACTGGCCTGTTCTGTTGTAATGCAGTTTTTGTATTTTTTCAAATGCAGCTAATAACAAAAAAAAAAAGTTTTAGTAGCTTTAGAAGCTATTCTTTGCTTATGCATTGATAAAATGAGTCAGGGTTTGACACTAAAGTGCAGTACCATGTACTATTCTCTTCACTGTGCCAGAACTGAAAATTTAAAAGTTTTACCCAGGCACTAACCTAGCAGTAGTCTGATGATTTAGTCAGTTTCCAAGTACTCATGTTGTGAACCATACATTACCACATAGATTGCTTCAAATGTCTATGCAGTATGCATGCAGTCTTCTAAAATACTATACGCTTGTCTTTCACATTTTCAATTCGCTAGTCAGTTGCCATACACTTCCAGAAAACACCCTGTAACTCCCTTTGCAGTCCTCTAGTGACCCATTCAGCACCATGTACTAATCCATTCACTGTGCCAAACCCCAAACACTTATAAATTCACCATGATACTATCTTTGCAGTACTCTGATCATTCAGTCAGTGCCTAAGTATCCATGCACTGAGCCAGGCCTTAGCATATGGACTGCTTCAAACCCCTATCCACTATATATGCAGTCTTCTAACCACCTAGACACTTGTCTTTCACACTTTCAATTCCCTAGTCAGTATCCATACAGTCCAGCAAACATCCTGTCACTCCCTTTGCACTCCTCTAGTGACCCATTCAGTACCAAGTACTAATCCATTCCCTGTGCGAAAAGCCTACCACTTATAAATTCACCTAGGCACTCTCCTTGCTGTACTCTAATCATTCAGTCAGTACCCAAGTAGTCATGCAGTGAGCCAGGCCTTAGCACATGAACTGCTTCAAAGTAGTATGCACTATGCATGTAGTGTTTTAACGATCGTCACACTTGTGGTTCAGGGCTATAGTTTCTTAGTCAGTTTTTATATAAAATGTGTTTGTACAGTAATGGAATGTTTCTTTTTTACATATACAGAACAGGAGTGTTTCTCATCTGTTTGCACTCTTCTCGTGCAAGATTGTTTGGATGAAGGGTCCTTAGGTATTTCATCATACTTGCCGTGCCGCACGAGTATTTTTTGTTAGGATCCACTCGTAACAGAACTCTTTTGCAAATCTTGCGCCTGACGAAGGTGGCATTGGTCTTTGTTTGCCCCTCGAGAAAAGTAGAAAATTTCCACACCACTGAAGGAAAACGTTGTGGGCGTTGTGCATTCTCCAAAAATTCATCCTTAGATTCGGTGAATATTTTAAAGCGACAACATTTACAGTTTTTGTAAGTTAAACTTATACAATTTTGTTAGCTGTATGCATTTTATATATCTGTGATTTGTATCTTGTTTTTTTGTTTGAGAATAGCATGTTGGGTTTTTTAACATTCTTTGAGATTGTTTTGTTTTTGCCCGCTGTTAGGTGTTGAGTACGATTGAAATCACTATTTTTAGTGAAATTTAATTTATTCTGAGAACAGCAAAAAAGGCAAAAAAATTACTTTGTGGAAATTATGCTGTGTTAAAAAATGTATTATTACATGTTATAATTTGTTTTTCCTTTTCTTTCACAGATCCAACATTTTAAAATAAGCAATTTTTATGAATTTAGATTGGAATGAAAATGTGAAAAAAATGTGTACCATTTTTTATTCCTATTACTGTGAAGGTAAGTTTAACTAAGTCTCAATATGCAGAATGAGGAGGTCTGCAAGAAGCTACAAAGTTGAAACATGTTTCTAAAAACACTCTGTTTATACCTATGTAGTTTGGAAATCTGACCATAATCAGATATCATGGGACCTGCAAAAAAAGTGATTTAAGGGGTTCATAATATTTCCCATTTTAGCTATTGAAGGACCGCAATTATTTCAATCATTTTTCTTTGAACATCTTTGCAGACAAAACTCTGTTCTTACCTTTCATCATTCGCAAGGAATTTTAGAAACGGAAATATGTCACTTTTTGTAACATTGTTTTTGTGTAAGATACTCTTTCATATTTACAAAGAGAGGAAAAGGCACTCTGTGCACTTTTTATACTCCATGTAAATACAACCTCATCATGTAGACCACTTTGTGTTGAAAGGGTGTTCTATAAGTGTTGTTGTGCATGATTGCACTTAATACTCATAGAACAAGACACATGTCTAGATTTATCATCAATCATAAATCTCGATATGTGTGTGAATGGTGCACCATTCTAAAATTGGAGTAGGAAAGCACAACAAGGAGAATTGTTTTAATTTCTCCACATTTTTATATCTTCAATGCACGCTGAAATGTTCAGCATACATTGAAGGAGAAAAATACATTTTCTCATTGTTTTTGTGCAGGAAGGTGTGTCTTCCTGTAGAAAAACAAACAGCACATGACACAGATATCCTTGCACTATGGTGCAAGGGTGCCTGTGTCACCACATGGCTGCAGTTTAAGCAGCCGTGCAGACAGAAGCATAGATTTGCAACATATTTATGTACATATGTTGCATCCCTGTGCTTCGGAAGTACTACAGCACACTGCAGTTAAAGAGGATACTGTGTGATGCTGCAGCACTTCCTCATAGTTCTGCACTTATACATTCACTATACGCTACTAATGCATTCATTCAGTCAATTACGTACTACACATACATTCATCTAAACTTTCACACACTAACAAAGAAATTTAGCTCTTTTTTTAAACCAGGAAAGTTAGTTCTTACAAGAACTTTTTTTTTTCTTCTTTCTTCTTTTATATTTTTTGGGGGGGTTTTCTAACAATTTTGTAATTTTTTTGTTTTTTCTGGAAAAAACCCCCAAAAAAACAGGAGGAACCAAACAATGAACTTCAGGGAACAAAAAACAAAAAACTACCAAATGTGACTTTCTTGCCCCAGCGGCAGATCAGATCGATCGACTGCTCACCGTAGCACAAAGTCGCATTGCACTTAGTGCAGAGCACTTTTATATATTGAAATTGAGGACGGATGTCCAAATTTTGGGCTGATATATGCACTCTTGAGGTGCTTGGCTGCGATGAGGTGGAAGGCGCAGGAGCAGGAGTGTTTCTCATCCGTTTGCACTCTTGTCATGCAAGATTGTTTGGATGAAGGGTCCTCAGGTGCTTCATCATACGTGCCATGCCGCACGAGTATTTCTTGTTAGCATCCCCTCGCGACAGCACTCTTTTGCAAATCTTGCACGTGACCAAGGTGGCATTGGTCTTATTCTGCCCCTCGGGAAAAGTAAAAAATTTCCACACCACTGAAGAAAAACGTTGTTTGGGTGGTGCCTCCACCAAAAATTCATCCTCAGATGAGTGAGGAGATGCAGGTGATGCCTGCTGCCCTGAAGCTATTTTTAGTTGGAAAAAGTTAGAGCTAAGTGTAAACTTAGTCTAAAAAATCTTCTTCTCTGCAAAGAGATGCTCCTCCAAAGAAGGTGAAAGAAGAATGATTGAATTGGGTGGGGTCTTTCAATACTTCACTCATGTCATTTGAGATGTCATCAGTGATGTCATCAGTGATGTCACTGACCATGTCATGAGTGATGTAATATGTGACATCATCAGCAGTGCATTGCAGGGGCGCGAGTTATAGTTAGCTGAACTAACTATAACAGGGGAATTTCTAGGGTTTTGTACGAGGGAAATGTCCAGCTAACTTTAACACCCCTGAAACCTATGGTTTTTTCAGTGAATTTCTAAGGTTTTTTAAATGCCAATTCCTAACTATAACGCCCCTGTCGCCAGTAGGTAGTTATAGTTAGGACCTAATCCGCAACATTCTATTTGGAATAACGCTGGCTCCGATTGATGAATCTTCGCGAAATTTTAGAAACTTTTGGCCAGCTCCGGCCCGCTCCTATCGTGAAAATTTCATGGTGATTCGTCAAGTGGGGGCTGAGAAAAAAGGGGGGTCCCAAAATGCATTTTCCCCATGCATTTTCCCATAGGACCTGTTGACGCAGCTACAGCCCGAACTGCTGAACGGAATTACACCAAATTTGGCAAAGAGGTAGCCTTCAGTTCAGACTCGTGCCTTTTGCTTAAATGGTGTAAATCCGTTAAGTAGTTCCTGAGAAAATTTGAGTTAAAAAGATAGATATATCTGGGCGGAGCCTAACCACACATCTCATCGTGAGATCTGATTGGCTGTCAGTACTTCATTCAAGAAGTGTTGGCAGCCATCTTGGGACCAATATACATGGTAGCACCTCATTAAAAAGCATTGCAGTTAATAGAAGGTTTTAAGACTTTAGTTACATTGTAAATGATTTGATGATAGTACCATACTCATTTTAGGAATTGTGGTGTGTTCTAAGGTGATTTTACCAAGTGAAAAAGCCTTCTGCTGTGATATCATGAATCATGTTTGAGAGAAAACTATTTTCTCATGCTTTTCCCACAGAGGTTTGGAAGGTGATCTATAAGCTAAACTGAGAGCATATTTTCTGTAAATTCACATTATCTTTCTCAGTCATGTGAGAATGAAGTCTGACATTCTCAGTAAAACATGTACATCCAACAAGGGCAGAGACTGTCAGTTGATTCCTTTGTGTTCTACTGCAGCTTCCCAGAGTGTTCTAAAGAACAACTAGAGCGCTAACAGTCCTACTTATGACAAACTTATTGCACACCCGAAGCCATCTTGATTGGAATAAATTGGTAACTCTTAAAACATTTAATTTAAAAACGAACAACATGAGGGGGTTCATTTTGCCATAGAAAGAATGATTAATGCTGCAGAAAGAAAAATTAGGGCACATTTTGACTTCTTAAATCCTCTTCTATTTCATAAAAAAATTCCGACATGCAGACTGAAACATGTACTTTCAATACCAGCAGCAGACTACAGTGATCTAATAAGCAACTAGAGTGCCAACATTGCGAATTTCTGGCAAATGTGTGACACATCTGAATGCCTTCTTGATGGAATCAAAGTAAAAAACTGAAAGTATTTCCTACTGAGGAGACTGTAGTAAATGAGAAAATTAGGAAACTTCATAACAAAGAAATCTCCCAAACTGGCCACCAGAGACAAAAGAGCCCAAATGTAGCCCAAATATCAACCAGATGTAGCCCAAGTATAACCCAATGACAGAATGTCCCAGAGTGTTCTAACGAACAACTAGAGCGCTAACAGTTTTACTTATGACAAAAGTATGGCACACCTGAAGCCATCTTGATTGGAATAAAGTGGTAACACTTAAGACATTTAATTTACAAAGGAACAAAATGATGGGGTTCATTTTGCCATATATATTATAATTAGTGCTATAGAGAGAAAAATTAGGGCACATTTTGAGTGACTTCTCAAATCCTCTTCTATTTCATAAAAAAATTCTGATATGCAGACTGAAACATGCACTTTTAATACCAGCAGCAGACTTCCGTGGTGAGCAGTAGCTTTACTACAGTGATCTAATGAGCAACTAGAGTGCTAACATTCAGAATTTATGGCAAATGTGTGATATATCTGAATACCTTCTTGATGGAATCAAAATAAAAAACTGAAAGCATTTCCTACTGAGGAGACAGCAGTAAATGAGGAAATTAGGAATCTTCATAACAAAGAAATCTTCCAAGATGGCCACCAGAGACAAAAGAGCCCAAATGCAGCACAAATATCAACCAGATGTAGCCCAAGTATAGCCCAATGACAGAATGTCCCAGAGTGTTCTAACGAACAACTAGAGCGCTAACAGTCTTACTTATGACAAAAGTATGGCACACCTGAAGCCATCTTGATTGGAATAAAGTGGTAACACTTAAAACATTTAATTTACAAAGGAACAAAATGAGGGGGTTCATTTTGCCATAGAAATTATGATTAGTGCTGTAGAGAGAAAAATTAGGGCACATTTTGAGTGACTTCTCAAATCCTCTTCTATTTCATAAAATAATTCTGATATGCAGACTGAAACATGCACTTTTAATACCATCAGCAGACTTCCGTGGTGACCAGTAGCTTTACTACAGTGATCTGATGAGCAACTAGAGTGCTAACATTCAGAATTTATGGCAAATGTGTGATATATCTGAATACCTTCTTGATGGAATCAAAATAAAAAACTGAAAGCATTTCCTACTGAGGAGACTGCAGTAAATGAGGAAATTAGGAATATTCATAACAAAGAAATCTCCCAAGATGGCCACCAGAGACAAAAGGGCCCAAATGCAGCATAAATATCACCCAGATGTAGCCCACATGTAGCCCAATGACAGAAGTGTGCAAAACACTTATTTTTTTGTGTATTTGCAGTTTTATATAGTGCAGACTTGTCAGGTATTGGAGTGCTTTACATGAGCATTGGTTACATCACACAAGATCAAATTCATTTTGGTTGTAGACATGGGGAGATTAAGTGATTTGACCAGAATTACAGAATGTTGAGCTGAAGCAGAAACTCCAACCTGGTTCCCCAGTTGCAAAGTCTGCATCTCTGGAAGTAACACCACATCCTCTCCCCTAAGTGCAACATTTAATCAAGTGGTCAACTGGATAAAAAAACATAAAGATTACAATTAATTTAAAAGTTCTTTGTCGCTATTTGAAAACTCAGAAAATATGTCCTCATTTTAGTTTTTTAGAGCACCAACCATAATTTTGATGCAAATAGGACCCTCTCATATATGTAATTTCTAAAGGAAATGCTCTAGGTATTACAGTTTTGATTACATCAAGATGACGTCAGGCGTTCCACACTTTTGTAATAAATATAGAATGTTAGCAATCTAGTTGTTCATTGGGATACTGTTGAGAGGCAGAGGCCAGGGGCACGGACTCTGAAAATTGATGGCAGGTAGGAGAGTGCAGAGGCAACCATTTGACCACACTGGGCAGGCAGGAAGGGCAGTGGCAACACAACAGACTATGGAGGGCAGTGGAAAGGGGCGCAGGGGCAACAAACCAACAATACAGGACTGGCAAGAGAGGCTGTGGCAATATAATAGACCATTGTTGGCATAAGGAAGACTCAGTGGTAGTACAACCATACAAGCCAACAGACCCGTTTCAGCCAGGAAACGTCCAATGTTTTTAAGCTCAAATGGGCTTTATTTGATCTGTCTCCTGTCTACAATCTCCTCTTTTTCAATGGAACTCAAAGGGGAAAATCAGTACCCCAGTTTTTTTCTCAAAATCACCCTCTTACTAATTTCAAAATGTTCTCAAGTATGGTACATTGGATCATGGTAGGCAGGAGGAATTGGGGTAGGGACATGGACTCTGATAACAGAGGACAGGAGGGACATGGAACGGTGCACCAAACTGACCCTACAGGGCAGGCATCAGGGATTGCAGCAGCACAATACACCACAAGGTACATGCGGGACGGGAGTGCAGCACAACAATCCATAGAAAGCAATAGGGAGGGGGCAGGATCATGCACATGGACAACAGAGAACAGAGGGGAAAGAGGCAATGGTAGCTAGCTGACCATAATGGACAAACAGGAGAGAAAGCTGCAGCATAACAGACCATAAAGGGCAGGAGGGAGGGATCAGGGGCATTACAATGGAACAGACAAGCCAGGAGGGAGGGAATAGGGGTCTGCACATGGAAAAAGAGGGCTGAGGGTAAGGGGGCAGGGCAGGAACAGCAAGATGACCATGGAAGTCATGCAGGATGGGTACTAGAAACAAGACACACCATGGAGAGCAACAGTGAGACTATGATGGCATACACACAGACTATGGAGGGAAGGTGGGAGGGGGTCAGGGGCAGCTAGCTGACCACACAGTGAAGGTGGGAGGGGCCATGTCAGCATAGAAGACCATGCATGGCAAGCGGGAGGATTAGTGGCAGCACAATGGCTATGATGAGCAAGAAGGAGGGTGCAGGGGCATGCACAAAGGACCATGGAGGATAGAAGGGAGGGTCAGGACCTGGGCACAGACAAGAGAGTTCAGGGGAATGGTCCTCACAACAGACCGCGTGGGGCAGGCAGGAGGAGCAGTTGCAGCACAACAGACCAGGGAGGGCAAAAGGGTGTGGCAGTAAAATGGACCATGGAGGACAGGAGGAAGGGGATAGGGGCATGGCATATGGACAGGCAGGGTGGTGGTGGCAGGGACAGGTTACAGTCATCTGACAATGCTAGGCAGGTGGGAGGGGAGTGGCAGCTCAACAGAACACTCAGAGTAGATAGGAGTGGCAGGTCCATGGAACATGGTGGGCAAAAAGGATGGAGCAGGGGCATGCACAAAGACATTGGAGGGCAGGGGGAAAGAGAATAGGGGCAGCAAGCTAAGCACAGAGGCTAAGCAGGAGGTCAATGATGGGCCATAGAATTGGGCAGTGGAGGGCAGGAGGAGTGGACTGGTACATCATTCGAAATGGAGGGCAGTGGCAGCACATCAGACCATGCATGGCAGGAGGGAGGAGGCTAGTCCATGGATTCAGACAACAGAGGATAGGGAGGAGGTGGATGGGGCAGCAAGCTAACTGTTCAGAGAAGGTGGGTATTACGAACTTTATTGTTTTTAAAATGTGTGTCTGTGCGAACTACTTAAAATAGGAACAAGTATGCATCATAATCTCACTTTTATTCAGGAAGAAGAGGACGTTTGTGACTGTGACTCCGGGCTCACTTGGCAGAAACACCCCCTGACCCTCCACCCCCACCGCAGAATGTAATGCCCGTGAAAAGTGTAGGTGGACGCAGTGTTATATAGAACATAGTCCTGAGAGCACGATTGAAAAGGAATACTAGATATAGTATATGGTATAAACTATGCACCAAAAAGTGTGATATAAGATGAACCAGGCGTGAAATATAATATGCACTACATTGTGCGCAATGACAGATTCATTGGAGAGCGCGAGATAGCACAGGCACTAGCGCGTGCTATTCGATATGCGCCTTGGAGTGTAATATGCACAGGGCAGTGTTGTGTAACCTAACTAGTCTCTAAAGTTGTAATATAAAATATGTGCTGGGGAGTGTAACGTTGCATATGCACTGTGACAAAGATATGGATCCCAGATTGTAATATGTATGGCATAGCGCTGTGCGTTATAACATAGGCATCGAGGAAGTCACGTTAGATGGGGCAATATAACCCGTGCGAAGGCAAGTATGGCATGACTTATTCACGGGGTGGTGTTACAGTGCACATGGGCTAGAGAGTGTCATAGCATATGCACTAGCTGGTGGAATACTACACAGAGGTGTGTGGCACTCGGTGGGCACTGGTGGGTGTAACACAGCATTCGGCTCAGCCAGGAGCACGCTGTGAGTCTCAACTGAGGTTGGTCTCCTTTCCAGAGAGTAAAATAAAAAGTATTACACATCTGGCGGTGGATGTGTGTTTTATTAACCGTGAGGGGGGTTTCTTGCATAGCTTGGTCGAATTTTTGTCGAATCCCCTTTGAATGGCTTGGTGTGCGTGTGTATTAAATGTGCCCGTCAATAGCTACCCATGTTTGTATAAATAAACAACAAGGGTGTCTACTTGGAGAGTACCCACCGGCGGGGGCGCCGGGATTAGGCACGGTAGGGCATCAGACACGTCAGAGCTTCAGTAGCGGTGTAAATACATTCCACGTGGATTCATTGTATGCATAGTCGCATTTTAATGAATATCACGCAAATCGTCATGGTGATAGGTACATACGGTTTGTCCAGCATGTCCTAAGTGTTTCTATAAATATATATATTTTTAAAATATTAAAAAACAATGGCCGGCCCCGGGGGTTGGGGTCCCCGAGGGGCCGATTAAGGCCTTGCGAGTGGGGCCACGCGGCCCCCTCCCAAATTTATTTTTCTCAACAGAAACAATTAGGGTGCAGACCCTGGGGGATGGGGTCCCCAGGGCCAATAAATTAGAAAAAGAAGGGGGGCCACACAGCCCTCCCTCTTAAAAAAATTAAATAAATAAAAGACAGGCATCGTGCCGGTGGCCATGCTCCTCCTTGCAGCACTCTGCAAACGCGCCCCCTGGCCAGTTGTAAGTTGGGGAATTAATTCCCCTTCAATACTGACGGTCCCTGAGGGCCAACAAGCCCAACAGGTATCTCCAGTATGCGCCAGGGAGCTGCGTTGCTGACAGGTGTTCTGAGGCCATGCCCCTTTTTACACCTCTATGCAACTCGGCTCTGTGGCGCTTACTGGAGGTACCTAGTGGGCTAGTTTGACCTAGGGACCCATAGGATTCAAGGGGACTTAATCTCTCAACTTAGAACGGCCACAGGGTGCGTTTACACAGTGGTTAATGGAGGGGACAAGGCCTGAGATGACGTGTGCAAACACGCCCTGTGGCGCGTTTTAAGTTGGGGAAATAATTCCCTTTCAATCCTGAGGGACCCTGGGGGCCAACTAGCCCACCAGGTGCTTCCAGTAAGCGCCACTGCTTTGCGTAGCAGAGAGGTGGTGCAGGCCGTGCCCCTTTTTACACCTCTCTGCAATGGCGCTTACCGGACGTACCTACTGGGCTATTTTGCCCCTAGGGACCCTCAGGATTCAAGGGGACTTAATCTCCCAACTAAAAATGGCCACAGGGCACGTTTACACAGTGGTGAAGGGAGGGGACGGGCCTGAGTTAACGTGTGTAAACACGCCCTGTGGGGCATTTTAAGTTGGGGAAATAATTCCCCTTCAATCCTGAGGGCCCCTGGGGGCCAACTAGCCCACCAGGTGCTTCCAGTAAGCGCCACTGTGCTGCGTTGCAGAGAGGTGGTCTAGGCCGTGTCCCTTTTTACATCTCTCTGCAACGCAGCTCTGTGGCGCTCACTGGAGGTACCTAGTGGTCTAGTTGGACCCTAGGGACCCTCAGGGTTCAAGGGGGCTTAATCTCCCAACTTAAAACGGCCACAAGGCGTGTTTACACAGTGGGGAAGGGAGGGGACGGGGCCTGAGGTGACGTGTGCAAAAACGCCCTGTGGCGCATTTTAAGAGGTAGTTTTAATCCCCTGCCCTATTATATGCTAGGGGCTTACAGAGGAGGTCATTCTAATCACAGGGGGACCCAAACGCATAGTGTTCCCTAGTGTATGTAGGTGTTTTCACTGTATTCTGTGTGTCTTTTAACATAGCACTGGCTCTAGGACTGGTTAGTCAGACTCAGTTACCACCAGTATCCATCTGAAAAAGATGAGGGTACAGGATGATTTTGCAACAAGGCTTCTTTCTGCTCTTCTGTTTGTTCTTTCTGCACGTTATCCTTCTTCCTGCACTTTTCTTCGTCTTTGAGGACTTCTGTTGCTTCTTTCTGCATTTCTTTTTTTTCTTTCTGTGCGTTTTTTCTTCTTTCTTCACATGTCCTATCTCTGTAGGCAGAGTTAGAAATTAGCATTTAAAAAACCTTAGAAATTCACTGAAAAAACCATAGGTTTCAGGGGCGTTATAGTTAGCTGGACTTTTCACTCATACAAAACCATTGAAATTCCCCAGTTATAGTTAGTTCAGCTAACTATAACTCGTGCGCCCGCAATGCACTGCTGATGACGTCACATATTACATGACTCATGACATGGTCAGTGACATCACTCATGACATCTCAAATGACATCACTGATGACATCTCAAATGACATCACTGATGACATCTCAAAGGACATCACTTATGACATCACTGATGACATCATCCTTGTGATAGAGTGGCAGACCTCCTCTCCCCCTATTATAACCTTTGATACTTACATTCAAAAATAGAAACTAATATTTTCAAAACAATGGACATAGCAATACCAGTTACAACAACCAATTCAGTAATTCTGAGATCCACAGACACATAAACTCATTCACCAACAGTCCTATACAGTCACTCATACATGTACTCACTCTTCATATGTACTCATATACCTATACATCCTGTTACACAACGCCCCTCATCCATAGAGTTACTCACACACATAGTCACTCATGCTAATAAAGAATCAAACATCCATTTACTTGCATATACAGTTATACACACACCACCACACTTACTTCTACAGAAACGTACACATACTTAGTCTTTTAAACAATCACTTATAGAAACACATACTTATTCATACAGGAACTCTTCCAATCTCTCACTCTCACATATACTCACTTATATACACCAATAGTCACATATACTAGTTTAAAACATATGTAGTTACTCATAAAGACACTATTGAGACAGTCATTCACTCACTAACACATCCATGCACACACTCATCCACCCATACAGTCCTGCACACATGCTGTCTTCAACACATACAAACAGTGAGTCACGCATTCATGCACCTATGCACTACATATTACCCCCCACCGAACCATACCGACACTCAGACATTCATACTGATACTCAAAAAACCAACTAATAACCTATATAGCCACTCATGTAGCTACTTACCAACCCATGCAGCCACTTATACACAAAGTGAGAGACTGATATAGATATTTACATATTTAAACATTACTCACTAAGCCATGTATTCACTAAGATACACTTAATCAGTCAGTTATACAATCAATTTTTCAAAAACAAATCATCCATTTAGACACTTATATACCCATTTATTCTTCCATCGAACTTGAGATATACATATATAAAACATGTAATTTTCAGAAAAACACACATTCACTGGATGATATCATTAGTGATGTCATCAGTGATGTCATTTGAGATGACATCAGAGAAGTCATGGGTGATGTCACTGACCATGTCATGAGTGATGTAATATGTGACGTCATCAGCAGTGCATTGCGGGCGCGCGAGTTATAGTTAGCTGAACTAACTATAACGGGGGAATTTCAATGGTTTTGTACGAGTGAAAAGTCCAGCTAACTATAACGCCCCTGAAACCTATGGTTTTTTCAGTGAATATATATCTATATATATATATATATATATATATATATATAGAGAGAGAGAGAGAGAGAGAGAAAGAGGGAAGAGGAGGGGCAAAATAATGAGTAAAATAGGCTCATATTACTCAATATTTTGCCCCTCCTCCTCCCTACCTCTCTCTCTCTCTCTCTCTCTCTCTCTCTTGCTCTCTCTCTCTAGAGATATCTATATCTATATCTATATATATATTCACTGAAAAAAACATAGGTTTCAGGGGCGTTATAGTTTGCTGGACATTTCCCTCGTACAAAACCCTAGAAATTCCCCTGTTATGGTTAGTTCAGCTAACTAGAACTCGCGCCCCCGCAATGCACTGCTGATGACGTCACATATTACATCACTCATGACATGGTCAGTGACATCACTGATTACATCTCAAATGACATCACTGATGACATCACTGATGACATCATCCATTGAGTATGTGTTTCTGAACAGTTTTAATATGTTTAATATATATAGGGACAGGCATGTTGAAAAATAAGTGGGTGTACAAGTGTGTGAATGGATGATTTTCTAGGTGTGTAACTGACTCTATAAGTGAGTCATTAAATGTATCTTACTGCAGACTAGTGACTAAACTGTGTGAATGTCTGTATGTGTCTGTGTGTTGGTGTATAAGTGGCTGAATGGTTTTGTGAATAGCTATATGAGTGTCTATTATTGGTTGTCTGAGTATCTGTATGGGTGCCTGAGTATTTGTGTGGGTAGGGTGTGTGTGACTCTGTGACTAGATGTGTGAGTGGGTGATTCAGTGGGTGCATGGTTTTAAGAGTGCATCTGTGATGGACTATATGGTTGGGTGAGTGTATGTATGGGTGTGTTAGTGATTGAATGTATATCTCAGTTGTACATGTGTCAGTAACTACATATGTGAAACGCAGTGTATATGTGTGTAAGAGTATATAAACATCTATATGTGAGAGTGTGTGATTTTGGGAGTGGCTGTATGCACCATAGTGCAAGGAAATCTCTGTCATGTGCTGTTTGTTTTTCTGCAGGAAGACACATAATTTGTTAGTATTTTTATGAGTAAGTGAACTTAAGTGTGTTTAACTGTATAGGTGAGTAAATTGGACTGTGATTAATTATTTGCATGACTGACTAGATGTGTACCTCAATGGATGATTGGCGGTGTGTGAGTGTCTATATAGGTGTATAAATGCACAGAGTGACTGTAAGTATGAGTGCCTGTACAGGTGAGTGAGTGGAGATGTATGTAGACCTAAGAGTCAATGAGTGGGTGTGTAGTTCTTGGTATTGGAGTATCTATGGTTTTCAAAATGGCCGTCTGAAATTTTGAGTCGGTGTATCAAAGGTTATATTAGGGTGTGAGAAGATGCACTAATTTATCACATGGATGACGTCATCAGTGATGTCATCAGTGATGTCATTTGAGATGTCATCAGTGATGTCATCAGTGATGTCACTGACCATGTCATGAGTGATGTAATATGTGACCAATCCAATCCAATCCAATCCCAGCATTTGTATAGCGCACTACTCACCCGGTAGGGTCTCAAGGTGCTGGGGGGAGGGGTCCGCTACTGCTCGAAGAGCCAGGTCTTGAGTTGCTTCCTGAAGGAGAGATGGTCCTGGGTCAGCCGAAGGTGGGTGGGGAGGGAGTTCCATGTCTTGGCCGCCAGGTAGGAGAAGGATCTTCCTCCGGCGGTGGCTCTTCGAATGCGTGGTACGGTGGCGAGGGCGAGGCTGGTCGATCATAGCTGGTGGGTGGGCGTGTAGAAAGTCAGGCGGTTGTTGAGGTACTTGGGGCCCAGGTCGTGGAGAGCCTTTTGTGTGTGTGTGAGGAGTCTGAAAGTGATCCTCTTGCTGACGGGGAGCCAGTGCAGGTCTCTCAGGTGGCCGGAGATGTGGTTGTGTCAGGGAATGTCCAGGACGAGTCGTGCGGAGGCGTTCTGTATGCGCTGGACTCTTTTCTGTAGTTTGGCTGTGGTTCCGGCGTAGAGGGCGTTTCCGTAATCCAGTCAGCTGGTGACGAGTGCCTGGGTGACCGTCTTCCTGGTTTCGGTGGGGATCCATCGGAAGATCTTACGGAGCATGCGCAGGGTGTTGAAGCACGATGATGAGACGGCGTTGACTTGTCTGGTTATCGAGAGGGAGGAGTCCAGGATGAAGCCCAGGTTGCCTGCGTGGTCCGTTGGCTTGGGTGCGGTTCCCAGGGCAGGGGGCCACCAGGAGTCGTCCCAGGCGGAGGGGGCTGATCCCAGGATGAGGACTTCCGTCTTGTCTGAGTTCAGTTTCAGGCGGCTGTTCTTCATCCACTCAGCGACGTCTTTCATCCCTTCGTGTAGGCTGGCTCTGGCGGTGGCAGGGTCGTTGGTGAAGGAGAGGATCAGCTGGGTATCGTCGGCGTAGGAGATGATGTTGAGGTTGTGTTGGCATGCGATGGCTGCGAGAGGGCTCATGTAGACGTTGAAGAGGGTCGGGCTGAGTGAAGATCCTTGTGGTACGCCGCAGATGACTGTGGTGGCCTCGGATCTGAATGGGGGAGGCGGACTCTCTGGGTTCTTCTGGCGAGGAACGAGATGATCCACTCCAGTGCCTTCTCTTGGATTCCGATGTTGCTGAGGCGCTGTACTAGGGTGCGGTGGCAGACAGTGTTGAACGCCGCAGAGAGGTCCAGGAGGATGAGGGCCGCTGTTTCCCCGTTGTCGAGCAGGGATCTGATGTCATCGGTGGCTGCGATCAGGGCGGTCTCGGTGCTGTGGTTGGCTCGGAAACCGGACTGCGAGGGGTCGAGGGATCCGTTCGTCTCGAGGAAGGCGGCGAGCTGTCTGTTGACGGTCTTCTCGATGAGGAGGAGCGAGATGGGGCGGAAGTTCTTGAGGTCGGTGGGGTCCACTGTTGGTTTCTTCAGCAGGGCGCTGAGCTCTGCATGCTTCCAGCTCTCCGCGGGAAGGTTGCGGTTGCGAAGGAGACGTTGATGATGTCCTGGAGTTGAGGTGCGATGATGGAGTCGGCCTTGTTGAAGACGTGGTGGGGGCAGGGGTCGGTTGGTGATCCGGAGTGGATGGTGTTCATCGTGCGGGTGGTGTCTTCGGTGCTGACAGGGGTCCAGTTGCAGAGGGTGGTGGTGGGGGGCGTTGGTTCGGTGGTTGGGTGCGTGCTTGGTGCGCCGAAGCTGTTGTGTATGTCGGCGATCTTGCAGTGGAAGAATGAGGCGAGTGAGTCGCAGAGGTCTTGCGAGGGGGTGATGTCGTTGTTTCCGGCGCTGGGGTTGGAGAACTCTTTGACGATGCTGAAGAGTTCCTTGCTGTTGTGGGTGTTGTTTTCCAGTCGTTCTTTGAGTGTTGACCTTTTGGTGGTGCGGATCAGCTGGTGGTGTATGCGGGTGGCGTTCTTGAGGGCAGTCATGTTTTCTGTGGTCTGGTCGTGGCGCCAGGCTTTCTCGAGAGTGCGGCAGTTCTTCTTGGAGTTTTTGAGTTCATCGGTGAACCAAGAGGCTTTCTTGCTGCCGGGTCTGCTGGGAGGGGTCTTCAGTGGTGCGAGGTCATCTGCGCAGTCGGTGAGCCACTGTGTGAAGATGTGGGCTGCTATGTTGGGGTCCATTGCGCTGGCGGGAGGATTCCGTCTGAGGGAGGTGGTGAGCTGTTCTGCGGTGATCTTGCTCCAGCTCCTGCGGGGAACCTGTTGCGGGTGGTGGTGGGTCGTGGTTCTCCTGAAGCTGAAGTGGACGCAGCTGTGGTCAGTCCAATGGAGTCCGGTGGAGTGGCTGAAGGAGATGTACTTGCTGGAGGAGAAGACTGGGTCAAGCGTGTGGCTGGCGTAGTGGGTGGGGGTGTTGACCAGTTGCTTGAGTCCGAGGTTGGCGAGGTTGTCCAGCAGGGTGGTGGTGTTGCTGTCATTGTTGTTCTCCAGGTGGAAGTTGAGGTCCCCTAGAAGGATGTAGTCTGAGGAGGCGAGGGCATGTGGGCTGATGAAGTCTGCGATGTCTCCGCTGAATTGTGTGCGTGGTCCCGGGGGTCTGTAGATGAGGGTGCCTTTGAGGGTGGTCTTTGGGTCGGTGTGTATCTGGAAGTGGAGGTGCTCGGCGGCGGTGAATGTGTCGTCGGGGTTTGTCGTGATGCGGATGGTGTTCTTGTGGACGATGGCGATGCCTCCTCCGGTCTGGTTTAGGCGGGGTTTGAGTGCGTTGAGGGTGGCGGAGTCATAAGTTCGTCATGTGGGCTGGCATCTTCGCGGGCCAGGGGTCCTGGCACTGGGCGCGGTCCAGGCGCGGACGGATGTAGACAGGCTTGCCTTTGGCGCGCCTTTGGTGCACAATCGGCACGCCTGCTGCGCGTGCTCGCTGCGCGTACGCGTGTACTCCGCCATAAATGGCCAAGTGGGAGGGAGGAGCAGCTGGGAGGCGGGAGCGGGGCGGCGAATGGGGGTTCAGAAAGAAAAAGGGGGCGGGGCCGCAGGGGAGCAGCGGCGGGGAGCGGGGGGAAAGGAGAGCGGGAAAAATGGGCGAGGGGGCAGGTACACAGGACATAAACGGGCAGTACAATGAGCACAGAGACAAGGCAAAATACAAAATACAAGAGCAGAATACAATACGTAGCAATAAAATACAATACTTAGCGGGAGTGGTGACAAAAACACGGGCGGAAAAAACGGCAAAGGAAAAATCAAAAGCTCAGCTGCAGGGCAGCGGCGAACTCGAGGCAGCAGCGGTGGAGCCTGGCACACTCACGAGGAGTCGCGCATTGTGTGGAGCGACCGGCCCTGAAGCAGGGACAAGGGTCACAGCTCACCACCGCGTGGACTCCGCCATAAATGGCCAAGTGGGAGGGAGGAGCAGCTGGGAGGCGGGGCGGCGAATGGGGTTACTGAAAGAAAAAGGGGGCGGGGCCACAGGGGAGCAGCGGCGGGGAGCGGGGGGAAAGGAGAGCGGGAAAAACGGGCGAGGGGGCAGGTACACAGGACAAAAACGGGCAGTACAATGAGCACAGAGACAAGGCAAAATACAAAATACAAGAGCAGAATACAATACATAGCAATGCAATACAATACTTAGCGGGAGCAGTGACAAAAACACAGGCGGAAAAACCGGCGAAGGAGAAATCAAAAGCTCAGCAGCAGGGCAGCGGCGAACTCGAGGCAGCAGCGGTGGAGCCTGGCACACTCACGGGGAGTCGCGCAGTGTGTGGAGCGACCGGCCCTGAAGCAGGGACAAGGGTCACAAGGGGTTAATCTTGGACTTCACAGACTTGACCTTCAATGAGCTGCTGCCCAGCTGACTGAATAAATCTCACTTGGGGTAAAGGAGTTACCCCCCTGCTTGGCAGGCACCTGAAACACCGCAAGTGACCCAGTTGGAACTTCGCTGCTCCTACGAACTTCGTCGACTTCCAGCAACCTTGAGGTGTGCTTCCTAAGCATCCCAGAGGCCAGTGAGTGTGCACAGCAAACCTGAGCACCGTGGACCGCGTGGGTGCCAAGATTCCCAATACCCCAGGACACCGGCCACCTCTTGCATAGCACATGACCCTGACCAGTGGGGAAGTTGTGCTTTGGCCCATTATTGAGCCAACCACCGAGCAGCAATTGTGCCAAAGATCAGCACCCTAGCCCTGTCCGGTGGCCCGTGGGCTCCCTTTTACGCACTCCATTTTGCTGCCTATCGCGGTCCCTTGTCTCTCGACTTGTGGGCCCGAGCGGAGGACAATCTCGACATTTAAAAGTTCCCCTGGTTGCTCCAGGCCTGCTCTACAGTCTCTCCAAAGGAGACCTCTCACAGACCTCGTGGGTCTGCACCAGTAGCTGATTTGTTCATCTTGCGTGCGTCATCAGCAGTGCATTGCGGGGGCGCGAGTTATAGTTAGCTGAACTAACTATAACAGGGGAATTTCTAGGGTTTTGTACGAGGGAAATGTCCAGCTAACTATAACGCCCCTGAAACCTATGGTTTTTTCAGTGAATTTCTAAGGTTTTTTAAATGCTAATTCCTAACTATAACGTGCCTGAAACCTATGGTTTTTTCAGTGAATTTCAAAGGTTTTTTAAATGCTAATTCCTATCTATAACTTATTTCTAAACATATCATGAAAAGCATTCTTTTTTTAAAAGTAGGGTGCACATTAGTTTTGTGGAAAAGCATCTTTGTGATTGGTTAAGAAAAAGCAGTTTCAACGTGGAGTACATATCATAGGATAACATTTGCTAAGCTCAACCACACCTGCTACTTGCATTTGGAAGGCACTGTTGGAACTTAAAACAATCGTGAACTTTTAACCTGCACATGTCGTTAAATGTTCAAGAAAATGTTGCAAAAAAATATCGTTAAGTTTTAAAAAATTGATGAACTTTTAACCTGCACGTGTTGTAGAATGTTCTAGAAAGTGTGTTGATAGAATAAGTTGCACTTCTGACTTCTATATGTTGTTGAATATTAAAAAAACGGTTCATATGGAAAATTAAAAAGAAACCAATAGAGAAGTTTTGAAACCTAAAAGAATCAAGGAACTATTCTAATTTATTCTTTACATGCATTTATGTGTGCAGCAACAAATTTACACAACAGCACTAGGAAGAGGAAGAAGCAGAGAGTGGGGGGAGGGGGAGATGGGCAGAATGACACACATGCACAATTAAGTACAACACACATATAGACTAACAATGGCCAAAATGAAACACACCAACAAGGAGCACAAGTCACACAACCCACCAACATCACACCACTAAACGAGCATAGAAGTGAAAACCATGCTGCATTCATACAGGATGTGTAGAAAGGCCAGTCGTTGGTGTTGTGGGATGTCTGCGACCGTGGTCATCATGGATGAGATGCAGGAGAATGCGTGCGTAGCTACACGTACAGACTCACTGCCAACGCTGAGGTGACAGCACACTGTGATGTTGCAGGGCTCGTGCCTATCATGCTAAGACAATGGCCACAGGGACACACTTACTAAGATGTGGGTTTGGGGGGCATTGGCGGTCCTGGAGTTGTTGAGATGAGTCTTCTGGCCCTCATGGGTATCCCTGTATCATCCTCATTGACTCTATGGCACCTTTTGGTGTTCTGGTGTGGCTCTTGGCTGTGTTCCCTTTCATGGTGCAGGTAGTTGTCCTGCTTAACACCAGCAGAAAACAGGTGTAAAATCCCTGGTGCTAACGTGTCTTATCGCCGGAATTTGTTTCACATTGCAATTGGTGTGAAAGTTGTGATGTGATTTTTTTCGTGTGCAGAACAATATACGAAATGAGCAGTGTATCTCGTCAAGATCCAGCACCTGACGCACCATTCCCAATCAATATAAATGCAATGAGATTTCTTAATAGATTTTGTGTGTACACTGTAAGTACAGCCAAACCTCAGTGCAATTCAATACAGGATTTTAGTATTTAGAATAAATTGGAAAGGTGCACCTCGTGTCTTTTTGCATGAGAACCGCTAGTCTCCATTTCATTATCAGCACTTTAACGGAAGTAAAGTTGAGATAAATCTAACAAACTATTCAGAAGTTGGTGCAAACTGCAGATATCACCAGTATTCCAGCGATAAGTGCCCCAAAATTTAACACCATTGTGGTCTCCATCTAATAACAGTAATAAGAACAAGAAAGAGTCACACAGCAGTTAAGAGAACAACCAAAAACGTTATTATTATTTTTTCAAACTTTATTTTTTATAATCATAAATAAGTAAACGATAAACTATTTTCAAACTTTATTTTTTTATTAACATATATATGAACGATAAACTAATAAACAAAATGTAACAACAATAATACAAAACAACAAGGCGGAACACTCCTGTTGACACCATGGATGTCGACGACAGACCTGGAAAATCAGAAAGATTGTTACAAAAAACCCAACCTGATATTCTCAACAAAATACCACAAGAAACAAATCACAGATATATAAAAATGCATACAGCTAAGAAAATGTTATAAGTTTAACTTACAAAAACTGTAAATGTTGCCGCTTTAAAATATTTACCGAATCTGAGGAAAAATTTTTGCAGAAGGAACCACGCCCACAACGTTTTTCTTCAGTGGTGAGGAAATTTTTTCCTTTTCCCAAGGGGCAAACAAAGACCAATGCCACCTTGATCATACACAAGATTTTCAAAAGAGTTCTGTTACGAGGGGATCCTAACAAAAAATACTCATGCGGCACGGCAAGTATGATGAAACACCTAAGGACCCTTCATCCGAACAATATTGCACGAGAAGAGTGCAAACAGATGAGAAACACTCCTATTCTGTATCTGTAAAAAAGAATCACAAATAAATGTATATTAATAACTTTCAAAATTATACTATTCCATTACTGTACAAACACATTTTATATAAATACTGACTAAGAAACTATGTCCCTGAACCACAAGTGTGATGATGGTTAAAACACTACATGCATAGTGCATACTACTTTGAAGCAGTTCATGCCCTAAAGCCTACCTCACTAAAACTCTACATGCTAACTGACTAAATGATTACAGTACTATAAGGAGACACACTGGGTGAGTGACAGTGTGTTTGCTAGAAGAGTATGAATACTAACTAGGGAATTGAAGGTGTGAAGCACAACTGTGTAGGTGATTAGACGACTGCATCCATACTGCATAGGCATTTAAAGCAGTCCATGTGCTAAGGCCTGGCTCACTGCATGACTACTTGGGTACTGACTGAATGATTAGAGTACAGCAAGGAGAGTGCCTAGGAGAATTTATAAGTGCTAGGCTTCTCGCACAGGGAATGGATTAGTACTTGGTACTGAATGGGTCACTAGAGGAGTGCAAAGGCAGTGACAAGTGCTGGACTGTATGGATACTGACTAGGAAATTGAAAGTGTGAAAGACAAGTATCTAGGTGGTTAGAAGACTGCATGCATAGTGCATAGGGGTTTGAAGCAGTCCATGTGCTAAGGCCTGGCTCAGTGCATAAATACATAGGCACTGAGTGAATGATTAGAGTACTGCAAATATAGTATCTTGGTGAATTTATAAGTGTTTGGGTTTTAGCACAGTGAATGGATTAGTACATGGTGCTGAATGGGTCACTAGAGGAGTGCAAGGGCAGTGACAGGGTGTTTCCTGGAAGTGTATGGATACTGACTGGGGAATTGAAGGTGTGAAAGGCAAGTGTGTAGGTGGTTAGACGACTGCATGCATAGTGAATAGGGGTTTGAGGCAGTCCATATGCTAAGACCTGGCTCAGTGCATGAATACTTAGGCAGTGACTGAATCATTAGAGTACTGGAAAGGGAGTGTCTTTGTGAATTTATAAGTGTTTGGGTTTTGGCACAGTGAATGGATTAGTACATGCTGTTGAATGGGTCTCTAGAGGACTGCAAAGGAAGTGACAGGGTGTTTCCTGGAAGTGTATGGATACTGACTAGGGAATAGAAGGTGTAAAAGACAAGTATATAGTATGTTAGAACACTACATGCATACTGCATAGACATTTGAAGCAATCTATTTGGTACTTAGAAACTGACTAAATAATCACACTACTTCTAGGACAGTGCTTAGGTAAAACTTTTACATTTTCATTTCTGCCACAGTGAACAGAATAGTACATGGTACTGCACCTTAGTGTCAAACCCTGACTCATTTTATCAATGCATAAGTAAAGACTACCTTCAAATGCTACTAAAACTTGACAACATGACAGGTTTTAAAAGAGTTATCTGCTAAAAAATATACGATGTTACCAAATCCTTCTCTCACAGTGCTTCCCAAATGCACACAGACTCACAGTGTGATTCTAGACAACAACCACTATACCTAGGAGTTTACCAAAAATCATTCACTACTGTGGAAGTGGTAAGGGAACTGCACACAATCTTCATATTTCATGACTGCACTTTTATGTCAAAGCCTGACTCATTTAATCAAAGCATAAGCAAAGACTGGCTTCTAATGCTACTAAAACTTGACAAAATGACTGGTTTTAAAACAGTTATCTGTCAGCAAATACACGATGTTACCAAAGGCTTCTCTCACAATCCTTACCCAAATGCACACAGACTCACAGTGTGATTTTAGACAAGCAACACTATCCTAGGAGTTTACCAAAACTCATTCACTACAGTGCAAGTGGTAAGGGAACTGCACACAATCTACACATTTCACGACTGCAATTTACTGTAAATGCCTGACTCATTTAATTAAAGCATAAGCCATAACTGTCTTCTAATGCTACTAAATCTTGACAACATGACATGTTTTAAAACAGTTATCTGTCAACAAATACAAGATTTTCCAAACACTTCTCTCACAATCGTTCCCAAATGCACACAGACTCACAGTGTGATTCTAGACAAACAACACTATCCCTAACAGCTTACCAAAACTCCTTCACTACAGTGGAAGTGGTAAGGGAACTGCACACAATCTACATATTTCATGACTGCACTTTACTGTCAATGCCTGACTCATTTAATGAAAGCATAAGCCATAACTATCTTCTAATGCTACTAAAACTTGACAACATGACATGTTTTAAAACAGTTATCTGTCAGCAAATACACAATGTTACCAAACGCTTCTCTCACAGTGGTTCCCAAATGCACACAGACTCACAGTGTGATTCTAGACAAGCACCACTATCCCTAGGAGTTTACCAAAACTCATTCACTACAGTGCAAGTGGTAAGGGAACTGCACACAATCTACATATTTCACGACTGCAATTTACTGTCAATTCCTGACTCATTTAATGAAGCATAAGCCATAACTGTCTTCTAATGCTACTAAAACTTGACAACATAACAGGTTTTAAAATAGTTATCTGTCAGCAAATACACGATGTTACCAAATGCTTCTCTCACAGTGGTTCCCAATTGCACACAGACTCACAGTGTGATTCTAGACAACAACCACTATCCCTAGGAGTTTACCAAAAATCATTCACTACTGTGAAAGTGGTAAGGGAACTGCACACAATCTTCATATTTCAGGACTGCACTTTTGTGTCAAAGCCTGACTCATTTAATCAAAGCATAAGCAAAGACTGGCTTCTAATGCTACTAAAACTTGACAACATGACCAGTTTTAAAACAGTTATCTGTCAGCAAATACACGATGTTATCAAATGCTTCTCTCACAATCCTAACCCAAATGCACACAGACTCACAGTGTGATTCTAGACAAGCAACACTATCCCTAGCAGCTTACCAAAACTCATTCACTACTGTGGAAGGGGTAAGGGGACTGCACACAATCTACATATTTCAGTACTGCACTTTAGTGTCAAAGCATGAATCATTTTATCAATGCATAACCAAAGACTGGCTTCTAATGCTACTAAAACTTGACAACATGACAGGTTTTAAAAGAGTTATCTGTCGGCAAATACACGATGTTACCAAATGCTTCTCTCACAGTGGTTCCCAAATGCACACATACTCACTGTGTGATTCTAGACAAACAACACTATCCCTTGCACTATACCAAAACACATTTCTTCATCTAGAAGAAGTACTAGATTTTAGTATAGTAACATAACATAACTCATTTCACAAATTCATAAACAATGACTGGTTTCTAATTCTACCAAAATATAAAAACAGCACAGTTATCTGTCTGCAAACACATGAAAAACACAAATGCTTATCACAGAATGGTTTCTACATGCACACACACTGTCAATTAGATTGTAGAGAAAAAAAGTACTCTCTACACTTTAGCAGGAGAAATACATTAGTCTGATTAAAATCAAAATAGTCTACATACATCCCCACACAATTAAATAACTCACCTTTCAAGTTGTTTTGTAGATTAGGAAGTATATCAGTCACACACCAGATTTTCTTTTACAGAATCTCTGCACTGTGCACCTCTCAGCAAAAACAAAGAATGGAAAAGTTTCCCTTTCATTTTCCACACATATACATGTAAACATCAAATCACAATCCTTCACACATAAACTCAAAAGCAAACATACATTTCTATTGGTTAGACATTTCAACCCTTTCCACTGAAATACATTTCAACCCTTCCCTCAATCTGCCTTCTGCCTGTTACCATAGAAACAGCTCATGGAACACTGCACTGAGCTCACAGGTCACAAGTTCAGCACACAATGTTACTAAACAAGGCAGGAAGTGTGCTTGACTTTTCAACATATCAGCTTATCATATATAATGTTCCTTACAATCTGTTTTTGTTAACCAATAAGAATCATACCTTTAAAAAACAGAAATATACACCCTACCTTTCAATGTAGAAAGTAGTCATACAACCAATGATTTCTTGTCTTTTTTCAAAAAACATTGCCGTTTATCGCGCACCCAACGTGTGAGAATCCGTGCACCCAACGCCATAGGATGCGCGCATTTTGCCGTTTTTTTTGTTTTTTAAAAGGGGGCCCCAGGGGGTCCTTCTGGGACCCCCTAAGAACCTCTAGAGGGTCAGAGTATTTCCACTCTGCCCCCTTTATATGTTTTACACACTTATTCCCCTTGCTTCTTCAGCCTCGCTTCTACCGGGGCAGAAAATGGCCGCCAACATTTCCTGGTTTCGAATGTAGAGAGACACTCGACAGCCAATTAGCATTCAGTGCGCGATCGGGAGGGTGCGTGCTCGGTTCGGGGAGGGTGCGCTTACGGTGCATGTAGGGTGCGCGGATCCTCCGCGGCCATAGATATTTATGTATTTTTAAATCTAATTTTCTCAGGAACTACTGAACGGATTCACACCATATATGCAAAAGGCACGAGTCCGAACTGAGGACTACCTCTTTGCCCAATTTGGTGTCATTCCATTCAGCCATTCGGGCTGTAGCTGCGACAACAGATCCTATGGGAAATTGCATGGGGAAAACGCGTTTTGGGACCCCCCTTTTTTCTCAGCCCCCGCTTGATGAATCACCACGAAACTTTCAAGGTCGGAGGGAGCTGGCCAAAAGTTTGGAAAATTTCGCGAGGATTCATCAACCGGCGCCAGACTTATTGGGAATAGAATGTTGTGGGTTTCCTATGGAAAATAGGTCCTAACTATAACTACCTACTGGCGACCGCCAGTAGGTAATATACTACCTACTGACAGTCGCCAGTAGGTAGTTATAGTTAGGACCTATTTTCCATAGGAAATCTGCAACATTCTATTTGGAATAACGTTGGCGTCGATTGATGAATCTTTGCGAAATTTTCCAAACTTTTGACCAGCTCCGGTCCGCTCCTGTCCTGAAAATTTTACAGTGATTCGTCAAGCGGGGGCCGAGAAAAAAGGGTGGTCCCAAAACGCATTTTCCCCATGCATTTTCCCATAGGACCTGTTGACGCAGCTACAGCCCGAAGTGCTGAACGGAATTACACCAAATTTGGCAAAGAGGTAGCCCTCAGTTCAGACTCGTGCATTTTGCTTAAATGGTGTAAATCCTTTCAGTAGTTCCTGAGAAAATCAAAAGTAAAATCACATATATATCTGGGTGGAGCCTAACCACACACCTCATCGTGAGATCTGATAGGCTGTCAGCACTTCATCCAAGAAGTGTTGGCAGCCATCTTGGGACCAATATACATGATAGCACCTCATTAAAAAGCATTGCAGTTGATAGAAGGTTTTAAGACTTTAGTTACATTATAAATCATTTGTTGATGGTACCATACCCATTTTAGGAATTGTGGTGTGTTCTAAGGTGATTTTGCCATGTGAAAAAGCCTTCTGCTGTGATATCATGAATCATGTTTGAGAGAAAACTATTTTCTCATGCTTTTCCCACAGAGGTTTGGAAGGTGATCTATAAGATAAACTGAGAGCATATTTTCTGTAAATTCACATTATCTTTCTCAGTCATGTGAGAATGAAGTCTGACATTCTCAGTAAAACATGTACATCCAACAAGGGCAGAGACTGTCAGTTGATTCCTTTGTGTTCTACTGCAGCTTCCCAGGGTGTTCTAAAGAACAACTAGAGCGCTAACAGTCCTACTTATGACAAACGTATGGCACACCTGAAGCCATCTTGGTTGGAATAAAGTGATAACTCTTAAAACATTTAATTTAAAAAGGAACAAAATGAGGGGGTTCATTTTGCCATAGAAAGTATGATTAGTGCTGCAGAAAGAAAAATTAGGGCACATTTTGAGTGACTTCTCAAATCCTCTTCTATTTCATTAAAAAATTCTGACCTGCAGACTGAAACATGCACTTTCAATACCAGCAGCAGTCTTCCCTGGTGAGCAGTAGCTTTACTACAGTGATGTAATAAGCAACTAGAGTGCTAACATTCTGAATTTGTGGCAAATGTGTGACACATCTGAATGCCTTCTTGATGGAATCAAAGTAAAAAACTGAAAGTATTTCCTACTGAGGAGACTGTAGTAAATGAGGAAATTAGGAAACATCATAACAAATAAGTCGACCAAAATGGCCACCAGAGACAAAAGAGCCCAAATGTAGCCCAAATATCACCCAGATGTAGCCCAAGTATAGCCCAATGACAGAATGTCCCAGAGTGTTCTAACGAACAACTATAGCGCTAAAAGTCTTACTTATGACAAAAGTATGGCACACCTGAAGCCATCTTGATTGGAATAAAGTGGTAACACTTAAAACATTTAATTTACAAAGGAACAAAATGAAGGGGGTCATTTTGCCATAGAAAGTATGATTAGTGCTGCAGAAAGAAAAATTAGGGCACATTTTGACTTCTCAAATCCTCTTCTATTGCATAAAAAATTCTGACATGCAGACTGAAACATGCACTTTCAATACCAGCAGCAGTCTTCCCTGGTGAGCAGTAGCTTTACTACAGTGATCTAATAAGCAACTAGAGTGCTAACATTCTGAATTTGTGGCAAATGTGTGACACATCTAAATGCCTTCTTGATGGAATCAAAGTAAAAAACTGAAAGTATTTCCTACTGAGGAGACTGTAGTAAATGAGGAAATTAGGAAACATCATAACAAATAAGTCGACCAAAATAGCCACCAGAGACAAAAGAGCCCAAATGTAGCCCAAATATCACCCAGATGTAGCCCAAGTATAGCCCAATGATGACAGAATGTCCCAGAGTGTTCTAACGAACAACTAGAGCGCTAAAAGTCTTACTTATGACAAAAGTATGGCACACCTGAAGCCATCTTGATTGGAATAAAGTGGTAACACTTAAAACATTTAATTTACAAAGGAACAAAATGAAGGGGGTCATTTTGCCATAGAAAGTATGATTAGTGCTGCAGAAAGAAAAATTAGGGCACATTTTGACTTCTCAAATCCTCTTCTATTTCATAAAAAATTCTGACATGCAGACTGAAACATGCACTTTGAATACCAGCAGCAGACTTCCCTGGTGAGCAGTAGCTTTACTACAGTGATCTAATGAGCAACTAGAGTGCTAACATTCAGAATTTATGGCAAATGTGTGACACATCTGAATGCCTTCTTGATGGAACCAAAATAAAAAACTGAAAGTATTCCCACTGAGGAGACTGCAGTAAATGAGGAAATTAGGAAACTTCATAACAAATAAATCTCCCAAGATGGCCACCAGAGACAAAAGAGCCCAAATGTAGCCTAAATATCACCCAGATGTAGCCCAAGTATAGCCCAATGACAGAAGTGTGCAAAACACTTATTTTTTGTGTATTTGCCGTTTTATATAGTGCAGACTTGTCAGGTATTGGAGTGCTTTACATGAGCATTGGTTACATCACACAAGGTCAAATTCATTTTGGTTGTAGACATGGGGAGATTAAGTGATTTGACCAGAATCACAGAATGTTGAGCTGAATCAGAAACTCCAACCTGGTTCCCCAGTTGCAAAGTCTGCAGCTCTGGAAGTAACACCACATCCTCTCCCCTAGGTGCAACATTTAATCAAGTGGTCAACTGGATAAAAAAACATAAAGATTACAAATAATTTTAAAGTTCTTTGTCGCTATTTGAAAACTCAGAAAATATGTCCTCATTTTAGTTTTTTAGAGCACTAACCATAATTTTGATGCAATCAATCAATCAATCAATCAACAAAATTTGTATAGCGCGCTACTCACCCGTTAGGGTCTCAAGGCGCTGGGGGGGACGCTACTGCTCGAACAGCAAGGTCTTGAGTTGTTTCCTGAAGGAGAGATGGTCCAGGGTCAGCCGTAGGTGGGTGGGGAGGGAGTTCCATGTCTTGGCCGCCAGGTAGGAGAAGGATCTTCCTCCGACGGTGGATTTGCAGATTCGTGGGACGGAGGCGAGGGCGAGGCTGGCGGAGCGGAGTTGGCGGGTGGGTGTGTAGAATGTAAGTCGGCTGTTGAGGTACTTCGGGCCCGTGTTGTGGAGAGCCTTGTGTGCGTGGGTGAGGAGTCTGAACATGATCCTTTTGCTGACGGGGAGCCAGTGCAGGTCTTTCAGGTGGGCAGAGATGTGGCTGTGGCGGGGGATGTCCAGGATGAGTCGTGCTGAGGCGTTCTGAATGCGCTGGATTCTTTTCTGGAGTTTGGCAGTGGTTCCAGCGTAGAGGGTGTTCCCGTAGTCCAGACGGCTGGTGACGAGGGCCTGGGTAACGGTCTTCCTGGTATCAGTGGGGATCCATCAGAAGATCTTTCGGAGCATGCGCAGGGTGTTGAAGCAGGATGAGGAGACGGCGTTGACTTGCTTGGTAATCGTGAGGGAGGAGTTCAGGATGAAGCCTAGGTTGCGAGCGTGGTCCGTTGTCTTGGGTGCGGTTCCCAGGGCGGGGGGCCACCAGGAGTCGTCCCAGGCAGTGGGAGATGGTCCGAGGATGAGGACTTCCGTCTTGTCTGAGTTCAGTTTAAGCCGGCTGATCTTCATCCATTCCGCGACATCTTTCATTCCTTCCTGGAGGTTGGCTTTGGCGGAGGCGGGGTCGTTGGTGAGGGAGAGGATCAGCTGGGTGTCATCGGCGTAGGAGATGATGTTGATGTTGTGTTGGCGTGCGATGGCCGCGAGAGGGCTCATGTAGACGTTGAAGAGGGTGGGGCTGAGTGAGGATCCTTGCGGAACGCCGCAGATGACTTCGGTGGCCGAGGAGCGGAACGGGGGGAGGCGGACTCTCTGAGTTCTTCCATTGAGGAACGAGATGATCCACTCCAGGGCCGCTCCTTGGATTCCGGTGTTGCTGAGGCGCTGTATCAGGGTGCGGTGGCATACGGTATCGAAGGCTGCTGAGAGGTCCAGGAGGATGAGGGCGGCAGTTTCCCCATTGTTGAGCAGGGACCTGATGTCGTCGGTGGCTGCGATGAGGGCGGTCTCGGTACTGTGGTTTGCTCGGAAGCCGGACTGTGAGGGGTCGAGAGATCCGTTGGTCTCGAGGAAGGCGGAGAGTTGTCTGTTGACGGTCTTCTCGATGACTTTGGCTGGAAAGGGGAGGAGCGAGATGGGGCAGAAGTTCTTGAGGTCTGTGGGGTCTGCAGTGGGTTTCTTCAGGATGCAAATAAGACCCTCTCATATATGTAATTTCTAAAAGAAATACTCTAGGTATTACAGTTTTGATTACATCAAGATGACGTCAGGCGTTCAACACTTTTGTAATAAATATAGAATGTTAGCAATCTAGTTGTTCATTGGGATACTGTTGAGAGGCAGATGCCAGGGGCACGGACTCTGAAAATTTAAGGCAGGTAGGAGAGTGCAGATGCAACAATTTGGCCACATTGTGCAGGCAGGAAGGGCAGTGGCAGCACAACAGACTATGGAGGGCAGTGGAAAGGGGGGCAGGGGCAACAAACCAACAATACAGGACTGGCAAGAGAGGCTGTGGCAATATAATAGACCATTGTGGGCAGAAGGAAGAGGCAGTGGTAGTACAAACATACATGCCAACAGACCAGTTTCAGCCAGGAAACGTCCAATTTTTTTAAGCTCAAATGGGCTTTATTTGATCTGTCTCCTATCTACAATCTTCTCTTTTTCAATGTAACTCAAAGAGGAAAATCAATACCCCAGTTTTTTTTCAAAATCTCCCTCTTACCAAGTTCAAAATGTTCGCAAGTATGGTACATTGGATCATGGTAGGCAGGAGGAATTGGGGTAGGGACATGGACTCGGATAACAGAGGACAGGAGGGACATGGAGAGGTGCACCAAACTGACCCTACAGGGCAGGCATCAGGGTTTGCAGCAGCACAATACACCACACAGAGCATGCAGGATGGGAGTGCAGCACAACAATCCATAGAAAGCAATAAGGAGGGGACAGGACCATGCACATGGACAACAGAGAACAGAGGGGAAAGAGGCAATGGTAGCTAGCTGACCATAATGGACAGACAGGAGAGAAAGCTGCAGCATAACAGACCATAAAGGGCAGGAGGGACGGATCAGGGGCATTACAATGGAACAGACAAGCCAGGAGGGAGGGAATAGGGGTCTGCACATGGAAACAGAGGGCTGGGGCAAGGAGGCAGGAGCAGCAAGAAGACCATGGAGGTCAGGCAGGATGGGCACTAGAAACAAGACACACCATGGAGAGCAACAGTGAGACTATGATGGTATACACACAGACCATGGAGGGAAGGTGGGAGGGTGTCAGGGGCAGCTATCTGACCACACAGGAAAGGTGGAAGGGGCCATGGCAGGACAGAAGACCATGCATGGCAAGCGGGAGGGTTAGTGGCAGCACAATGGCTATGATGGGCAAGAAGGAGGGTGCAGGGGCATGCACAAAGGACCATGGAGGATAGAAGGGATGATCAGGACCTGGGCACAGACAAGAGAGTTCAGGGGAAGGGGCCTGACAACAGACCATGCGGGGCAGGCAGGAGGAGCCGTTTCAGCACAACAGACCAGGGAGTGCAGAATGGTGTGGCAGTAAAATGGACCATGGAGGACAGGAGGAAGGGGATAGGGGCATGGCATGTGGACAGGCAGTGTGGAGGTGGCAGGGACAGGTTACAGTCATCTGACAATGCTAGGCAGGTGGGAGGGGAGTGGCAGCTCAACAGAACACTCAGAGTAGATAGGAGTGGCAGGTCCATGGAACATGGTGGGCAAAAAGGATGGAGCAGGGACATGCACAAAGACATCGGAGGGCAGGGGGAAGGAGAATAGGGGCAGCAAGCTAAGCACAGAGGCTAAGCAGGAGATCAATGATGGGCCATATAATTGGGCAATGGAGGGCAGGAGGAGTGGACTTGTACATCATGCTAAATGGAGGGCAGTGGCAGCACATCAGACCATGCATGGCAGGAGGGAGGAGACTAGTCCATGGATTCAGACAACAGAGGATAGGGAGGAGGTGGATGGGGCAGCAGGCTAACTGTTCAGAGAAGGTGGGTATTAGGAACGTTATTGTTTTTAAAATGTGTGTCTTTGCGAACTACTTAAAACATGAACAAGGATGCAGCATAATCTCACTTTTATTCAGGAAGAAGAGGACGTTTGTGACTGTGACTCCGGGCTCACTTGGCAGAAACACCCCCTGACCCTACACCCCCATCGCAAAATGTAGTGCCTGTGAAAAGGGTAGGTGGACGCAGTGTTATATAGAACATAGTCCTGAGAGCACGATTGAAAATGAAAACTAGATATAGTATATAGTATAAACTATGCACCAAAAAGTGTGATATAAGATGAACCGGGGCGTGAAATATAATATGCAATACATTGTGCGCAATGACAGATTCATTGGAGAGCGCGAAATAGCACAGGCACTAGCGCGTGCTGTGCGATATGCGCCTTGGAGTGTAATATGCACAGGGCAGTGTTGTGTAACCTAACTAGTCTCTAAAGTTGTAATATAAAATATGTGCTGGGGAGTGTAACGTTGCATATGCACTGTGACAAAGATATGGATCCCAGATTGTAATATGTATGGCATAGCGCTGTGCGTTATAACATAGGCATCAAGGAAGGCACGTTAGATGGGGCAATATAACCAGTGCGAAGGCAAGTGTGGCATGACATATTCACGGGGTGGTGTTACAGTGCACATGGGCTAGAGAGTGTCATAGCATACGCACCAGCTGGTGGAATACAACACAGAGGTGTGAGGCACTCGGCGGGCACTGGTAGGTGTAACACAGCATTGGGCTCAGCCAGGAGCACGCTGTGACTCTCAAGTGAGGTTCGTCTCCTTTCCAGAGAGTAAAATAAAAAGTATTACACATCCGATGGTGGATGTGTGTTTTATTAACCGTGAGGGGGGTTTCTTGCATAGTTTCGTCGAATTTTTGTCGAATCCCCTTTGAATAGCTTGGTGTGCGTGTATATTAAATGTGCCCGTCAATAGCTACCCATGTTTGTATAAATAAACGACAAGGTTGTCTACTTGGAGAGTACCCATCGGCGGGGGCGCTGGGATTAGGCACGGTAGGGCATCAGACACGTCAGAGCTTCACTAGCGGTGTAAATACATTCCATGTGGATTCATTCTATGCATAGTCGCCTTTTAATGAATATCACGCAAATCGTCATGGTGATAGGTACATACGGTTTGTCCAGCATGTCCTAGGTTTTTCTATACATATATATTTTTTAAATATAATAAAAAACAAAGGCCGGCCCCGGGGGATGGGGTCCCCGGGGCCATAAGTGGCCTGAGGAGGGGGGCAACGCAGCCTCCTCCTAAAGAATTTTTTTTAAAAAGGCCATGACCCGGGGGTTGGGGTCCCCGGGGCCGATTAAGGCCTTGGGAGGGCCAAATAAATTTTTTTCAACAAAAAATATTAGGGTGCAGGCCCTGGGGATGGGGCTCCCAGGGCCAGTAAATTAGAAAAAGAAGGGGGGCCACACAGCCCTCCTTCTTAAAAAAGGAAGGCCAGTTGTAAGTTGGGGAATTAATTCCCCTTCAATACTGAGGGTCCCTGAGGGCCAACTAGCCCAACAGGTATCTCCAGTATGTGCCAGGGAGCTGCGTTGCAGACAGGTGTTCTGAGGCCACGCCCCTTTTTACACCTCTATGCAACGCAGCTCTGTGGCGCTTACTGGAGGTACCTAGTGGGCTAGTTTGACCCTAGGGACCCTTAGGATTCAAGTGGACTTAATCTCTCAACTTAGAACGGCCACAGGGCGCGTGTACACAGTGGTGAAGGGAGAGGATGGGGCCTGTGGTGGCGTGTGCAAACACGCCCTGTAGTGCGTTTTAAGTTGGGGAAATAATTCCCTTTCAATCCTGAGGGACCCTGGGGGCCAACTAGCCCACGAGGTGCTTCCAGTAAGCGCCACTGCTCTGCGTTGCAGAGAGGTGGTGTAGGCCGTTCCCCATTTTTACAACTCTCTGCAATGGCGCTTACTGGACGTACCTAGTGGGCTATTTTGCCACTAGGGATCCTCAGGATTCAAGGGGACTTAATCTCCCAACTTAAAAAACGGCCACAGGGCGAGTTTACAGAGTGGGGAAGGGAGGGGACGGGGCGTGAAGTGACGTGTGCAAACAAGCCCTGTGGCACGTTTTAAGTTAGGGAAATAATTCCCCTTCAATCCTGAGGGACCCTGGGGGCCAACTAGCCCACCAGGTGCTTCCAGTAAGCGCCACTGCGCTGCGTTGCAGGGAGGTGGTCTAGGCCGTGCCCCTTTTTACATCTCTCTGCAACGCAGCTCTGTGGCGCTTACTGGCGGTACCTAGTGGTCTAGTTGGACCCTAGGGACCCTCAGGATTCAAGGAGACCTAAACCCCCAACTTAAAACGGCCACAGGGCATGTTTGCACAGTGGGGAAGTGAGGGGACGGGGCCTGAGGTGACGTGTGCAAACACGCCCTGTGGCGCGTTTTAAGAGGTAGTTTTAATCCCCTGCCCTATTATATACTAGGAGCTTACAGAGGAGGTCATGCTGATCACAGGGGGACCCCAACACATAGTGTTCCCTAGTGTATGTAGATGTTTTCACTGTATTCTGAGTGTCTTTTAACATAGCACTGGCTCTAGGACTGGTTAGTCAGACTCAGTTACCACCAGTATCTGTCTGAAAAAGTTGGGGGTACAGGATGATTTTGCAACAAGGCTTCTTTCTGCTCTTCTGTTTGTTCTTTCTGCACGTTATCCTTCTTCCTGCACTTTTCTTCGTCTTTGAGGACTTCTGTTGCTTCTTTCTGCATTTCTTTTTTTTCTTTCTGTGTGTTTTTTCTTCTTTCTTCACATGTCCTATCTCTGTAGGCATATTTAGAAATTAGCATTTAAAAAACATTTGAAATTCACTGAAAAAACCATAGGTTTCAGGCACGTTATAGTTAGGAATTAGCATTTAGAAAACCTTAGAAATTCACTGAAAAAACCATAGGTTTCAGGGGCGTTATAGTTAGCTGGACTTTTCACTCGTACAAAACCATTGAAATTCCCCCGTTATAGTTAGTTCAGCTAACTATAACTCGCGTGCCCGCAATGCACTACTGATGATGTCACATATTACATCACTCATGACATGGTCAGTGACATCACTCATGACATCACTGATGACATCTCAAATGACATCACTGATGACATCATCCTTGTGATAGAGTGGCAGACCTCCTCTCCCCCTAATATAACCTTTGATACACACATTCAAAAATAGAAACTAAAAATTTCAAAACAATGGACATACCAATATCAGTTACAACAACCTAATCAGTAATTCTAAGATCCACATACACATCCACTCATTCACCAACAGTCCTATACAGTCACTCATACATGTACTCACTCATCATATGTACTCCTCACACACCTATACATCCTGTTACACAACGCCACTCATCCATAGAGTTACTCACACACACAGTCACTCATGCTAATAAAGAATCAAACATCCATTTACTTGCATATACAGTTATACACACACCACCACACTTAGTTCTACAGAAATTTACACATACTTAGACTTTTAAACAATCACTTATAGAAACACATACTTATTCATACAGGAACTCTTTTAATCACTCACTCTCACATATACTCACTTATATAAACCAATAGTCACATATACTAGTTTAAAACATATATAGTTACTCATAAAGACACTATTGAGACAGTCATTCACTCACTAACACACCCATGCACACACTCATCCTCCCATACAGTCCTGCACACATGCTGTCTTCAACACATACAAACAGTGAGTCACTCATTCATGCACCTATGCACTACGTAATGTCCCCCACCGAACCATACAGACACTCAGACACTCATACTGATACTCAAAAAATCAACTAATAACCTATATAGACACTCATGTAGCTACTCACCAACCCATGCAGCCACTTATACACAAAGTGAGAGACTGATACAGATACTTACATATTTAAACATTACTCACTAAGCCATGTATTCACTAAGATACACTTAATCAGTCAGTTATACAATCAATTTTTCAAAAACAAATCATCCATTTAGGCACTTATATACCCATTTATTCTTCCATCGACCTTGAGATATACATATATAAAACATATGTAATTTTCAGAAAAACACACATTCACTGAATGATGTCATCAGTGATGTCATCAGTGATGTCATTTGAGATGTCATCAGTGATGTCATGAGTGATGTCACTGACCATGTCTTGAGTGATGTAATATGTGACGTCATCAGAAGTGCAGTGCGGGCGCGCGAGTTATAGTTAGCTGAACTAACTATAACGGGGGAATTTCAATGGTTTGTACAAGTGAAAAGTCCAGCTAACTATAACGCCCCTGAAACCTATGGTTTTTTCAGTGAATTTCTAAGGTTTTTTAAATGCTAATTCCTAACTATAACGTGCCTGAAACCTATGGTTTTTTCAGTGAATATATATATATATATATATATATATAGAGAGAGAGAGAGGGGGGAGGATGAGGGGCCAAATAATGTGTAATTTGAGCCTATATCACACATTATTTTGCCCCTCCTCTTACCTCTCAAACTCTCTCTCTCTCTCTCTCTCTCTCTCTCTCTCTCTCTCTCTCTGCCTCTCTATATATATATATACATATATATATATATATATTATCTACTGGCGGTCGCCAGTAGATAGTTATAGTTAGGACCGTGTTTCCATAGGAAATCTGAAAATTCTATTTTGAATAACTTTGGCGCCGGTTGATGAATCCTCGCGAAATTTTCAAAACTAATGGGGCACTCTGCTCAGCTCCTACCCTGAAAGTCTCGGGGCGATTCGTCAAGTGGGGCCGAGAAAAAAGGGGGGTCCCAAAACGAGTTTTCCCCATGCATTTTCCCATAGGACCTTTAGTCGAAGGTACAGCCCGAACGACTGAACAGAATTACTTGAAATTTGGCAGAGAGGTAGTCCTCAGGTCAGGGAAGTGCCTTTTGCAGGTCTGGTGTCAATCTGTTCAGTAGTTCCTGAGAAAATAGCATTTAAAAGCATATAAATATCTATAAGCGCGCACCGTGCGCGCACCGTGCGAGCACCCTAACGTGCGCGAGCGTAATTCTGATTGGTGTTTACATGTTAGTCAACGTTCGAATCGGTCGAAATCAGGAAGTGTCGGCCGCCATTTTGTTTGTTTTCAGTGCGAGAGTGAAAAAGGAAGGTGGCGAACGTGAAAAGGGGGCAGGGTAGAGAGTTCCTGACCCCTAGCCTTTGTCAGGGGGTCCCTAAAGGACCCCAAAGGCAGAATTTTTTTTCAAATTTTTTTTTTAAAAAAATGAAATTTTTTTTTTAAAAAAAATTGCGGGGGTGCGCGCACGGTGAAAACCCCCCCCAAAAAAATACATTTTAATACGTAGTTTATTGTAAAATAAATATATAAAAAAATAATAATACATACATAACTTAGCATTTAAAAAACCGTACAAATTCACTGAAAAAAACATAGGTTTCATACACGTTATAGTTAGGAATTAGCATTTAAAAAACCTTGCAAATTCACTTAAAAAACCATAGGTTTCACCCATGTTATAGTTAGGTGGATATTTCACTTGTAAAAAACCAATGAAATTCCCCCGTTATAGTTAGTTCAGATAACTATAACTCGCGCGACCGCCACTCTATCACAAGGATGATGTCATCAGTGATGTCATGAGTGATGTCACTGACCATGTCATGAGTGATGTAATATGTGACGTCATCAGCAGTGCATTGCGGGCGCGCGAGTTATAGTTATCTGAACTAACTATAACGGGGGAATTTCATTGGTTTTTTACGAGTGAAATATCCACCTAACTATAACATGTGTGAAACCTATGGTTTTTTAAAAGTGAATTTGCAAGGTTTTTTAAATGCTAATTCCTAACTATAACGTGTATGAAACCTATGGTTTTTTCAGTGAATATATATATATATATGTATATATATATATATCATACACAGTTTGCTCAGTGTCCGTCGGTGCTCATAATCCAAAGGCTTGTTGTCCCCACTTGTGGAATGTCAGCAAATCTTGTGCCCCGTGGCCCCACAAAATTCGTTTAATGGTGCGCCCTCCACGCCCTTTAGCTGGTGCGATCACATTATACACAGTATGCTCAGCAAAATAAGGGCACACTTGGGACACAAGAATCATTCGTTGAGCACAGCAGACACTTTAATTAATAAATGCATGCTGACACGTTTTGGGAAAACAATTCCTTAATCATAAGCATGATCCAAAGTCTCGCAATACTGCAGCACTCGATTTAAATACATGCCCTCCAATTGGCTGCTCATATGAGAACCCCAGTGTTAGCTGGGATATGTAGCGCTGCAGCCTACCTTTGTTCCCAATGGGCTGGAAAAATGTTGCAAATGGCCCACAGTAAGCCCCAATAGTGTCCGTCGGTGCTCATAATCCAAAGGCTTGTTGCCCCCACTTGTGGAGCGTCAGCAACTACTGCGCCCCGTGGCCCCACAAAATTCGTTGGGTGGTGCGCCCTACACGCCCTGAAGCCAGCGCGAGTACATCATACAGTTTGCTCAGCAATATAAGGGCGCACTCGGGACACAAGAATCATCCATTGAGCACAGCAGACACTTTCATTAATAAATGCAGCCTGACGCATTTCGGGAAAACATTCCCTTAATCATAGGCATGGTCCAAAGTATCACAATACTGCAGCACTCGATTTAAATACATGCCCTCCAATGGGCTGCTCATATGAGAACCCCAGTATTAGCTGGGATATGTAGTGCTGCAGCCTACCTTTGTCCCCAATGGGCTGGAACAATGTTGCCAATGGCCGACAGTGAGCCGCAAAAGTGTCCGTCGGTGCTCATAATCCAAATGCTTGTTGTCCCCACTTGTGGAGCATCAGCAAATTCTGTGCCCTGTGGCCCCACGAAATTTGTTGGGTGGTGCGCCCTCCACGTCCTGAAGCCAGCGCGAATAATTCATACACAGTTTGCTCAGCAAAATAAGGGCGTACTCAGGACACAAGAATCATCCGTTGAGCACAGAAGACACTTTAATTAATAAATACAGCCTGATGCGTTTCGGGAAAACATTCACTTAATCATAGGCATGGTCCAAAGTCTCGCAATACTGCACCACTCGATTTAAATACATGCCCTCCAATGGGCTGCTCATATGAGAACCCCAGTGTTAGCTGGGATATGTAGTGCTGCAGCCTACCTTTGTCTCCAATGGGCTAGAAAAATGTTGCAAACGGCCCACAGTGAGCCGCAAAAGTGTCTGTCGGTGCACATAATATAATAATATAAAAGGCTTGTTGATAGAGAGAGAGAGAGAGACAGGAAGAGAGAGAGAGATCGCCAGTAGGTAGTTCCAGTTAGGACCTAGTTTCCATAGGAAAATCATTTTTTGGATTTGCCTGTAACTTTGGCATCATTTGACCAATCTTCAGAAAATGTTCCTAAAAAAGGGTCAATGTAGGTTTTGGGGGTCATGGAAAGTTTAAGGGTGATCTGTGCAGTGATGATCGAGAAATAGGGGTGTTAAAAAAGGGTGCATTTGTAATGTTAATTGCCATAGGAGCACGTTGTTGAACCTACAGCCCGAACACCTTGATGGAATTACACCAAATTTGGCAGAAAGGTAGATTTTGTACTCAGATTGTGCTTTTTTGTTATTTGGTGTAAATCAGTCCAGTAGTTTTTGAGGATTTGAAGCTGAAAATTATAGATATATCTCTGGCCATGGATATTTCCCTGTTGTTTCGCAATTAATTGTGGATATGCATGCCATCGGGATGGCTATAATTGGCTGGGCCAATCCCGCTCCCGCAATGCCATCAGTGATGTAATTTGAGATATCATGAGTGATGGCATCAGTGATGACAAGGACCGTTTCATGAGTGATGTAATATTTTAGGTCATAAGCAGTACACTGCGAGGCACGAGTTATAGTTAACTCAGCTAACTATAGCTCCTGAATTTCTCTGGTTTTGTACGAGTGAAATATCAGCCTAACTATAACGTACCTGTAACCTTTGGTATGTTTACAGTGAATTTCTAAGTTTTTTAAATTCTATTTCCTAACTATACTGTCCCTGTAACCTTTGGTTGATACAGTAAATTGATAGATAGAGTGATAGAGTGATAGAGTGATAGATAGATAGATAGATAGATAGATAGATAGATAGATAGATAGATAGATAGATAGATAGATAGATAGATAGATAGATAGATAGATAGATAGATAGATAGATAGATAGATAGATAGATAGATAGATAGATAGATAGATAGATAGATAGATAGATAGATAGATAGATAGATAGATAGATAGATAGATAGATAGATAGATAGATAGATAGATAGATAGATAGATAGATAGATAGATAGATAGATAGATATGCATATATAGATATATAGTTATATATTCACAAAAAAAAATCAAAGGGTAAAGTGATGTTATAGTTAGGTGAACATGTCAGTTCAACATAACTTTTTAAACTAAAAAACACATAGTAATTCATCAGTTATAGTTAGCAGAGCTATTTATAGAGCTAATGACCTCACATATTACATCACTCATTCACTCATTTTCTATGACATAATTTATGACATCTCAAATTACATCATTGATGACATCACTGATGACATCTGCCAAGCTACTTTTGTACACATTGCTCTATGAAGAAGTATGATATTAGAGGTTTAAAAGTAAGTACCAAATAGCTCCAAAAAATATAAAGCATCATTAATGCCATCACACATGCAATCCCCTTAGGTGAAGTAAGCTTGCATTATGTGCAACATTGAACGTATACCATACACTTGATGGGTATCAAGTCTGCACTTAACCACAGATAAAAGAGTAACCCCTTCTGCACACAGTGTTCAGTCTGTATCCTACTATTCGGAAACACAAGTTCCTCCAGATACTCAAATACTCAACTTCTGTTACATAACTAATACCCTATCATGGACAGCCTGTACCAATCAAGCCATTCACAGTCACCAAACTTACAGTGATAAATGAAGTGTATAAGAGTAGAAAAATGGGTAATGTAAATAGTGTTTACTCTCTGGAGAGAGTTTACTCTGTACCATACTGTCAGCAGGCAGTGAAACTCTCATGAGATATACACCACAGATTATTAAAAGGTATCTACTAACAACAGTTTTTACTCTATACAAAACTTATCCATTAGAAAAAGAAACAAGGTCTGAAGATGCTAAAAGTCATAACACCCAAAACTTTGATACTGAGGTGAAAACTTTACAGATAGCGCACCTTCTGAAGGTAACCAAACATATGTGCATAGGTTAGTACCTTGTGCTCACAGTCTTCTCTTCTGTAGAAATTGAGATGATTCTGTTTAAATACTCAAGACAGCTTACAATACTTAGGGCCTCATTTATGGCATTTTTGCATAGGGCAGCACAGCAATGCACCTTGCTGTGCTGCCCTACGCAGAAAGGGAAAGGGCAGAAATGCACCTTATTTAAGCAATACTGTGCATTCCTGTAGTTTCTGCCTGAGTTGGCATCGTTTTGGCAGCCTAGTGCCAAATTTGGCACCCTTAAACCATGATGCACAGGTGCCTCTGCTGCAGGCAGGATTGTTTTTGTGCACAAAAACAATCCTATGAGGTGTTTTCATCTTTCTATGTGTGCTGGAAAACATTGAAAGAGGAAAAAATTAGGAGAAATAAATGTATTTCTTCTCATTACACCTCACCTGGGGAGGCGTTCCAATTTGACTCTTCCCCAGGTTTACATCCTTTTGTAAACCTGGGGCAGTGTCAAATTCCATGGGTGTTGCATGGGGAAACCCACCGCATCGGCCATGGAAAGCCTCCTGCATGCACAGTAAGGTGATGCAATCATTTGTGCTGTGTAGCCTTACTCATGAATTATGAGGCCACTTAAAGCTGCGCAGGCGTCATAAATCTTTATGAGAGCCCTGCGCCATGCATGTACCACTTTACGGGGTAAAAGAGTGACAAGAGCTCTCATAAATAAGCTCTTTAGTATCTACTGTGTAGAATCATTTCTCTGTTGATAACTTTTTCTGCACAAACAAAAAATGTGTGTAGAACATACTGGACACAAGTGGTCAACTGTCACTTGCACACAGAGTCACTCCTGAATAAAACGATTTGTAATGTGCTCTATACAACAAAAACGTTATTGTTTCAGTTAATAAAAACCATAACAATCTTCCAAAGGATAATTATTTCCAAATCATAATATTATTTAATTTACATTTTATATCAAAGACTGCAGTGTTGCTATCATTTCCGCTCTCGATATAAAGTGCATTATATCTGTTTAAAACCAGTCCATGAATCACTTTTGTACCTGGAAGATTAAAGAAATGGGCGTAGTCATCAAGTTCCTATTAATATATTGCAGGTCGGTGAGCAAGAACTAGATAGGGGGGGGTGGAGCGGGTCTCCACCAATGGTGAAGCTGCTGGACGTTCATAATCAAGGTGTCTCAAAGCCTCCTGACATTTAGGCATCTGAAGAAGGCCAGATAAGGCCGAAATGCATTATGCCACATATTTCTATTAAAGGTGTTTCCGAACAGTCCTCCGTGAGGCCTCTGTACTTTCTTTTGGAGGAGGTGTTTGGGATATTTTTCACGTCAGCCGGCGACGGGATTCTGAGGCCCCCGCTTTACAAGTTGGCCACGGACATTGCTGGTAGCTGCGTTTGCAGAATTGTTTAGGATCCGAAGTATCGGAAGGTCCGCGGCCCGCCTCTCTATTCAGGACGCCAGACAGCGGCGATACATAGGGTGGGTTGCATTGTCACTCCTGCCTCCGCCGTATTTGTTGCCTGAAGGGTGGGGCTGAAGCGGTGTTTGGGGACCCAAGAATACACAAGGAACATGATTCAAGCAGGAAATTGGCAAGTTTGTTTCACCATTGTTTGTCCTGCACCCCGCGACTCTATTTGGACAGCATATCTCCCAGCAGCACCTACCTCGATCACGGATGCATCCTGGGACCTGTAGTTCTCACGAATTGCAGGTCATGAGCAAAAACTAGATAAGGGGGCGGAGCGGGTCTCCACCAATGGGGAGGCTGCTGGACGTTCATAATCAAGGTGTCTCAAAGCCTCCTTACATTTAGCATCTGAAGAAGGCCGGGCAAGGCCGAAATGCATTATGCCGCATATTTCCATTTAAGGTGTTTGAGAACAGTCCCCCGTGAGGCCTCTGGTCTTTCTTTTGGAGGAGGTGTTTGGGATATTTTTCACGTCAGCCGGCGACGTGATTCTGAGTCCCCCACTTTACAAGTTGGCCACGGACATTGCTGGTGGCTGTGTTTGCAGAATTGTTTGGGATCCGAGGTATCGGAAGGTCCGCGGCCCGCCTCTCTATTCAGGACACCAGACGGCGGCGATACGTAGGGCGGGTTGCATTGTCACTCCTGCCTCCGCTGTATTTGTTGCCTGAAGTGTGGAGCTGAAGCGGTGTTTGGGGACCCGAGGAGACACCAGGAACATTATTCAAGCAGGAAATTGGCAAGTTTGTTTCACCATTGTTTTTCCTGCACCCCGCGACCTCATTTGGACAGCATATCCCCCCAGCAGCACCTACCTCGATCACGGATGCATCCTGGGACCTGTAGCTCTCCCGAATTGCAGGTCGGTGAGCAAGAACTAGATAAGGGTACGGAGCGGGTCTCCACCAATGGGGAAGCTGCTGGACGTTCATAATCAAGGTGTCTCAAAGCCTCCTGACATATAGGCATCTGAAGAAGGCCAGACAAGGCCGAAATGCATTATGCCGCATATTTCCATTAAAGGTGTTTCCGAACAGTCCCCCGTGAAGCCTCTGCTCTTTCTTTTGGAAGAGGTGTTTGGGATATTAATATATTAATAAAACAAACATCTACTGCTATCACTTTCAATCCCAATATAAAGTACATTAGTGCAGCTAAAACCCTGTCTGATACTTAATTTTATAACTAATGCAGCATCTACTTAGTTCTCCAAGTGAAAGGGTCTTAGCATCGAGAATGTCCGTAATCGCTATTTCATCAGTGAATCAGCGGCGTGTTTATTCTTGTTCTGTAATTACTTTTCATAAAATGTCAGAAATGTCATCATCTTACAGTTCAAATAGGGATCTATTTGGTCCAGGCCTTTAATTATTGCCCAGCTACTAGACCGAATGCCTCTATGATTAAAAGCTTTTCTCAACAACAACCCCCAAATTGTTTTTAAAGAGGGGCATAAGCAGATCAGATGAATAAAATCTTGCATCGCCGCACCACAAAAGTTACATGTCATGGGAGCAGTATACTTCCATGTTGGCTGATCAGCTAAACTTGGTAAAACCCCAAACATTGTGGCCATGAGTTTTCGTTTCAAATGAAATGGGTATGTTGTGTGTAGATATTTTGCAGGACTAGCTGTTGTGTTGGAATTCAGGACCAGCCAGGCATGAGACCGCTTGGCTAATTTACTTTTGTCTTCTAGTAGTGAATGAGATTTAGCCATTTTATTTATCACCCTACAGAAGACAGAAAAAGAGGCTTTCTGCTGCCAGAGATCTGTTGTCTTTGTTTTTACCAGGGCTATTTTCAGGAATTTGCCATAACTTGAATGCGGAACTTCTTCCTGGGCCCGCTGCAAGGCATCATGTAAGTCATTGGCTCGACTTAACCAGATTTTATACCAGCTTTTAAAAGTAGCATATCTTCTCCCAATCTCTTGTTGCGTTAGATAAAATTTCAATCTCACCTGATGCAGTCTGAGGAAAATTGAAAACTTTTTTGCATGCTTTCGTTTGTAGATTGTCTAACTGTTTTGCATCTATACTATTTAGAACAATGCTTGCATACGCCACTGTTGGCAGTAATTTGGCACCCATCACTGCAAACAGAGGCTTGAAAGATGAGGCCCTTAACTGTTTTGTAAGGGCACAGAATTGTGTAGATTAGGCCATTTCCTTTTTGTTCTTGACATAGTTTATGAAATTGAAAGTTTAGTCGATCATCTATGTACAGCCCTAGATATTTGTAGTTAATAACTACCCCTAAAGCTGTTTCTCCCAGCTTAATAGGGTGTTGATGTCCAAGCCAGTTCCTAATTGTCATTGTTTTTGTTTTTATGATGTTCATTTCCAAAGCATTGTCCTTGGCAAACGTTGATAACACATTTAATGATCTTTGTATGCCGACTCTTGTCTATACCTTTCTGCACCTAAGATGCATTAGCAGCACATGTTTTTTATGATTAACTTTGTTGTATTGATTTTCAGGCAAATGAAAAGGCACATTACATACTACGGACATTCCTGTATTTAATCAACTTGGTCTCCCCCTTCCCCCCCCCCAATCCGGCCCGGCCACAGTATACGCGTGAGGGCCCAGCTGTGCTTCTTTAGTGTGATCGGAGGCCAGAGCCAGCATAGTAGGGTATGGGTCTGACCCAGACAAACAGTATATAAGGCTTAGAAGAATAATAAAAAACAACGACCCCACTCCCGTTTCCCAACCCCCCCACTCCTGAACCGGTGTGCTGGATCTATTCCTTGTTAGGTCACTGCGTGGAAGGTCCATTTCATACAGTACATTAGGTGGCCGCTACTGCCGGCTGAGCTTCGGTGAGCCGAAGAAGGCGGAGGTATTTTGGACATTTTACTTCATTGAATTCCAACTCTAACAGGGACAATAAAGGACGCCAGGTGGTGCTAAATGAGTCTGTTGAGTGCGTTAGGGTGGCTTGGTTTCTCTCCATACCAATGATATACCATAACTTGTGTAGCCATCCGATGTGCCTCAGTCGAGTCGGTGTGCCCCACAAGGAGAGAATGTGTTGGACAGCTGCTCCCATCGCTAGGCCCATCTGTTTCCCTTTGATTGACTTCAGTGGATATGTCAGAGAGTTAGGGAGCCCCAGCAATGTATAGGCAGGGAAGCGAGGTATTTCCGTCTCAAATTGTTTGTCGATGTCGTCTAGGACAGCAGTCCAGTATCCCATCAATTCCTTACAGTCCCAGAGTAGGTGAGACAGTGTACCCTCCTCTTCACAACCCCGCCAGCAAGTCAGGCTACGGTCCGGATTTCCCTTATGCAGTCTGGCAGGTGTCAAGTACCAGTAGGTTGCCACCTTGACCGCTGATTCTCTACTGGCCGTATGCAGCACATGTTTATTAAACACTTACACCCATTAGCTGGACAAAGGCTGTACAAAATTAGATAGAGCAGTAATATGGGGATTACACACCACTATGTAAAGTATACAACAAACTAACACATTCATTGCATGATATGATAGATTCCTGGTACAACTGTCCTAGATACAATGACAATCACAATTAGGACATAAAAAGAAGAATCAGTAAGAAATTATAGTTCCTTTCTGACAGTGTCCGCCAGCAACATAGTTATGGAAAGAGACTGAAAGTCTTTTACCAGAGACTGAGATATTTAGTTTTAATATTGTGTCACCCTTATGGACAAGTTCAGGGGTGCTTAGGATTTGTAAAGTGTGCACTCAGATACACATCACAGACACCTTGAGGTGAGTTTTGCCTACTCAAACTGAGGACCATACAGACTGACTATATGCTCACCGAACATTAAATTTTGACTTTGGACCAATCCAAACAGATTTGCATTGTTATGCAATGTCCTGAGATTACCAAATTCACTTCTTGAAAGTGTTTATGATTTAGGCAACATTACTTGAGGAAACCCTGTCTTCCATTAAGTTAACTGCAGGTTCTCTGTAGCATGTCCTAAGACTTAAAAAAGTTCCAGGTAGAATGAAACACATGTACAGTGGTTTTTCTCTAACTTCAAAAAAGAAGGACTGATTTGTCAAAGGACTGATTTACCTAAGGGTTCAACATACCTAAACTATGGGGAAAGCACAACAAATCCCCTAGCATTTCTATTGCAACATTACTACTGAGAATTCTATATGACATTTTTGAGTAGATTTTCACAAATTTTGCACTGAGTGAAAGTCACGTTTGTGAATCTTACCAGCACAAAATGCATTTATCCTAATTTACATTCCAATACAAAACTTGTTTTATGCTGGAAAGTACCCTTAAAGTAACCCAAGTGGTGCTGAGGGGGCGTTGCATGTGGCGTACTTGGGCATTCCCATGAAACCACCCGCGCCTTTTGGTGCAAAACCCTATCTACAAAAATAGTAGACAGGGTTAAGCGACAAAAATTAACACCATTTGAAAGGTGTTAAGCGGAGAAATGTTTTTATTTCTCCTTTCTTTTCCAAATTGCATGCATGCTGCACTGCGCAGCACATTTTCACAGAAGGAAAAGATTTATAGTGTGTCTACGCATTGTATTTTGTACTGGAAGGATACCCTTCCAGTACAAAACCTACGGTAGAGTCAGGCATGCACCCTACCACTTTGTCACTGAGGTGTGTGCCTGGCACACAGCAACTAAAATCAATGCTGGAAATAAGGAGAGGGCCTTCTCCCTCCTTGTCAAGCACCGCAGGATGGAATTTTTGGCTGATGCACTGCGTTCCATGACTTTTTAGAAAATGTGTGCCTTTGACTATTGTTATGCAATAATTTGAATCAGTTTAAAACCTCCAGTCATTAGTTCGTTATTGTAAACTGCAACTGTAAAACCAATGAACTCTTAGGTTTCTGGACTTTATCCAAGGTTTAGGAATCCTGAATAGAACATGAATCTGCTTCCTTCCCAATGAGTTTTTACTCTGGAAAGAGGTATGAGAGTAGTTGAAGATACCATAATATCTTATCTGTGATTGGTTCCTTGACAACCCATATCACAGTAACCTTCACTGGGACTAATTTTCCAAAATAAAGGGCCACAGTTATACAAGGTGCTCCTCCATTTCACAGGTAGTCCTTGATTCCTACTCCTGTAGATCAGCATCCTCACAAATGCCTTTTTATCAACCATCTACTCTTAGAATCAGAGAGAAAGGATCATTCTTAGTCATTATTTAATTTAGAGGCAGACCGGAAGGAAGCAGAAGACACAACAGATACAAGCAACAAAATCTTCTCTTGGTATTCTCCTTTAACAGCTCAGTAGATGTCTATTTTACCCTTTGTCAGAATTGACCCTGCTGGAATGCAGCAGATGGATAGCTAGTGTTCCTTGAGGAATGGCATGATCAGGGAAAACCATGTATTCTTTGATCTTTGTATGCAAAACTCTTTAACATTAGAGATCAATAAATGACATACTATATGCCCTTCACACTTAGGCCAATAAATCAAAAAGACAAGATGATGGACGAATGCTGAACAAATCAAAACTTCACTCCCAGTCACAGATCTGGGTTTAATCCATTGTTTATTTTGCTCACCACACCACCCTGGTTTGGACCCTGTCACAAGCAAATCAGGCTTGACCCTGTTCCCTATGGGAACAGTCCAGCCCGAACTGCTAAGCCAGGTCCTCCCTGGACTTGAAATAATCATCCTGGGACAGGTTTCAAGGTATCACCCCTCAACAGCCAGGCTAGCTTGAATACAATGGCACGGTGAGCATGGGACCCATGTTTGGTCATACCCCTGCCACTTATGGTGATATAAGTAAAAAGAAAAGATGATGGATGGGATGATGAACAAATCAAACATTCACCCACGGTCCCAGATATGGGTCTAATACATTTTTTTGCTCATCATGCCACCCGAGTTTGGGCCCAGCCATTTGTAAATCAGTCTTGACCCTGCTTGCCATGGGAACAGTCCAGCCCAAACTGCCAAGTCATCCTTGCCCTACAGAGTATTTAGCACTCACTAGCATTTAACAAAGGATACCCCTACACTGACCTACTTTGTTGAAGACATCAAGCAGGATTCGCACATGCATTTTAACTGGAATTCTCTGCACACTGGAATATGGTGAACCAGGAAATACAGATGTGTAAAGGGTATGATGGAAAAAGGATGACAGAGACAACACAGCTTCACAAAATTCCCGCAAGTTGCTATATCTCACAAGATGCCAGCTGTCACTAACCTTGTATAGCAGCCATGCTATGAAAGGGAATAACAACACTTCGCAAAATGGATAGTAGGAGTCTCCTGGGGAAACCAAAACCCGTACCAGAGGGGCAAAGTGCCATCAGGTGAGGCACAATAGCTTTTGGAAGCTACATCCAACCAGCTTTAAGTAACAGTTGCCAAATTCTGCAAATAATGCCTAACCAAACAAATGACAGAAAAAACAGGAAAAGAGGTAGAAGGGGATGTAAACAAAAACATAAGTAGATGTTACTCCCATTGAATGACCTGTCCAGGAGACAGGCTGTGTCAGAAATAAAAATGTGGTTGAGGAAGTAGGACAAGCAGGCTGTGCTAAATTAGATGGTTAAAATCTTGAGTGGCCCATTCTAAGCACTTGTAGAGAAAGCCCTAGGCAACTAAAAGTCTATGACGATTAACAGACAATGCGAACTGCAGACATGCTATAAGGAACTCAGTGTACACACAAATACATTTTAAAAATTAATTTCTTTAATACAAAATAATTAAAAACATTTGAAAACATGTGTCATCAGACAGCTAATTACAAACACTGTATAATATCCCTACATACCTCACAAAGATATGCAGTGTAGTGGACAAACATGAACATTGACAAAAGAACAATGAAGACAAAATTCATACAATAAATATCAAAATGTGATTTGGATCATGGGAAATATAAAGACAGGTGACTTAAGTGGCTGATTGATGGATCTTCTACCCGCGTTTCAGCGTACACTATGCCTTCATCAGGAAAGCCACAGAAATTCCAGGCGCTCAGTCAGAATGAAATCAACAAGGAACATTTATCATCTAAACTCAGATGAAGAAATAGAGTGGAGAAGTTGTGGGCGAAGATTACGGATGTCTGGGCCCAGTGCTAATTGCTATAGTGATATAAAGTAACTGAAGGAATGATAACTTGTCTGGATGATGATGTGTGAAAGAAGGAGGTTTTAGTATATATGCAGAAATGGCCCATGAATTACCAGCTTTTAAATTTAACTCCAAAGGATGACTTATAGATGTGTCTTGATTATGCAATACGGAAGAAGGACAAGGATGGTCCTGACTGTAACTCTTTGTTACTTAACTTCCATTCTAAGTATTTGCATTGGTATAAAACTTCTGATTCAACGCTGCAATGTTTCTCCCTCTGACCCACTGTTTATTTTAGACATTGTGCTTTTAATAGATTTTTCTAATAGCTTTCTGCTCAAGATCGCCCTCAATGCTAAATGGGCTCTCTCAAGATATGGGCCATTAACCTCAACTCATCATTAACCAAATAGCTGGTGTTTGAAAGAGGCCTGCAACAAAATACTATTAGCCAGTCTTTGTGTATATTACATTTCTTGAAATTGCATTTTTTCTAACAGTTGTATTACATTACATTGCATTCCTTTGTAATGCATGCCTTTACCACGCATGTGTTACAATGTGAATACCATTACAACTCAAACTTTACCACACATATTTTTTCAGCGAATATGCCTTTATCACGTATGCCTCTACAACGAAATTTGTTTTAAAAGCATGCATGAGAAAAGCATAAATGTGGTAAAGGTTTCCTTGACCTCCTACTTTAAACCCTAATCCCGGTCACTGGTGCACCTCAACCCGGCCCCCAACTGTTCTAAAATAAATACCATTCCCCTGTCATAAACCCTAAAACCCTACTCCAATGCAATTCCGCTTGACTACATCCTTTTCCCTGCTCTAAACCCTAAAACCATACCCCTGTGTGACCTCCCCAGGTCCGAGCCAATTCTCTACCCTGAACCCTGAACTCTAAAACCCAACCCCTGTGCAACATCTCCTGCCCCCAGCCCCTAAAATAGTAGCCCATGGCCCGAGGCCCAGTCCCCCTTACCTCTCTCCGCGTGGAAGAGTCTCTCCGTGTCAAAAACACAGGAACTCCTCCGGATCTGGCCCATGCTCAAAGGGGTCCACCCCTCGACTTCCCCAACTCCAACAGCAATGTTACAGAGTATTGGGGTGATCGAGTGAGGGAAAGGAATTAGGGTGGGAACAGCCGGGAAATGGAAACCTGTAATAAAAAAAAAACTCAATTAATACATGCCTAACATCATGGCTACTCTCAAAAGGTCTCACTAGAGGGAAACTGGTACCTGTAATACAAGCTCCACCGGCCTCGGTATTCCTTTTATCCCTTACTACCCCGGGTACGATTCGTCTCGCACAGGAGGTTCACCTATCACATAAAGCACACAGGTCATTCCACATTCACCACTCATGCAAGTCTTATCTAATTCCTCTATCTCATCATACATACCCAAATTGTTTCAGTTCCTTTCAAATAATAATAAACAAGTCAAAATCAATAATGTAATCCGCAGTGAAACAACAGAGAATAATATTATTCCAAGGAGAGATACTCTAGTACCAATATCTAGTGTAAATAACAGTCCACGCTGTTGCGGAAAAGTTCTCAAGCCAATTACACCATTAGCCTGAAAGACTGAAAGCCGAATCCAATAGAAATGCAAAGGTTCTGGTGTATATTTCTGAATTCCTAAAAGGCACACAGAACGTCCTACTCATAGTACATCTCAGCTCCATACATTGTCTCATTGAAGTAGAATGGGAGCGGGATAACAGTCACCACAGCACTCACAGTTCCATCCCAGAATTAGTCTCTTAGCACATTAACTGGAGCGAGTTAAAAGTACCACAGCGCTCACAGTTCAATTCTAGAGAATAGTCACATTGTACAAAAACGGGAGCATGTTGAAAATAACCACCGCACTCTCCCGTCTAACGTTCTGCTGCCTCCAAAAGTCTTTGTGCACAGTCTTACTGGGAATGGAAGTCTTAGGCAGCATGCACTCTATTCACCATGGCAGTGCCACCAATGGCGCTGGGGTTACCGGCACCTCCAGTCCGGAGCAGAGAGTGACGCTAGTCCACCAAGCGGCGAAGTACGGCTCGCAAACACCAAATGGCAGCCGAAGGGGGAGAGAGGGATTAGACCTTGCTTCAGGACGAACAGGACCCCCCAAGCATACAGAATTACGCATGCTGCGTTATACATGCAGCCTCCTCAAATACCCTGTGGCTCCTCCCATCATGACATTCTGGGACATGTAGTTCCATGTAAATAAAACAGACGAAAGGACGGCCCGTAGAGTAGGCACACCATGTCAAATCTTGACAGTATGCCCTCCACCCAAGCGCCTCCTAGAACCAGGCTTGCCAGGGTAGCGGGTGTGAAAGCTGCGCACCGCACAAGGAGCGTGGATGTTCGTGCATGGTTCCCAGGAATCATCCTCTGAGGAGTAATCTTTCCAAGAAATGAGATACCACAATTTTCCCCGATGATATCTGGAGTCTAGAACCCAACGCACCTCATATTCCAGCTGTCCATCCCTGATCACTGGAGGAACTGCTGCGCGCCTTGCCCCTCCTGCAGGCTTCAGTAGGCTGACGTGGAATACCGGATGGTCTCCAAAGGCTGCTCCGGTGTGGGAAGTGACATCAGTTTTCCCTTGCTCTGAACTGTCTCGCTCTTGTTGCGGGCACATGTCTCACACTGCAACATCCATTGCATTACATCCTGGGCCATCTTTTCGAACCAGAATCTGCGTTGAACCAGGTGTAAAGCTTTAGTGCCTCCTGTATGGCCGGACAAAAGCGAATTGTGACACCAGTTGAACGCTTTCAACCTGAGTCCTTGAGTTGGCAGATACAGTTTGTTCCGATACAAAGGCACTCTATACTTGAGGGTACGGTGGGCCTCCTGCTCAGCCCATTCTTGCCAACAGGCCGGTGTTTTATGCTCTACGATCTCTTCCAGAATATTATCTATAGTTACCGCACAAAGCACTTTGCTGGGTTTGACTATTGCTTCTGTGATGCTTTGTTGCAGATCAATGACCTCATCCTGTCATGACAGAGCATCCGCCTTTCGGTTTTCCGACCCAGGCCGAAAGGTAACCACAAAGTCATAGTCTGCGAAGAATACCATCCAGCGCAACTGCCTTCGAGTAAGTTGTCTGGCCGTTTTCATGTACTGAAGGTTTCTATGGTCGGTGTATATCGTGACAGGGTACTGAGCCCCCCACAAATAATGCCTCCACTCCTGAAATGATCTCTTGATGGCCAATATTTCTTTTTCGGCCACAATGTAGTTGATCTCAACTTCCTAGACAGAAAGGCCACAGGATGTAATTGTCCTGTGTGTTTGTCTCTTTGTGATAGTAACGCCCCTATTGCTTCATGAGAGGTGTCTGTCTCTACAATGAAGGGGGCTCATTTTGTGGATGTCTCAGTATAGAGGTGGTGGTGAAGGCTTTTTTCAAGTACGAAAAGCATTCATGGGTTCCGTGCGCCAACAGAAAGTTATACCCTTTCTCAGCAGACGCGTGATGGGAGATACCAATAGGGAGAAGTGCGAGATAAACCTTCTTTAATAATTGGCAAAACCAAAAAAGCACTGCACCTCTCTCACAGTCTTTGGAACAGGCCCCTCTTGCACCGCTGCCAGCTTTCTTTCAGCCATACTCAAACCATAGGGACTCAATACCACCCCCAGAAACTCTACCTCTGATGCATGAAAAACACATTTGCTCAGTTTACAATACAAGCTATGGTCCCCGAGCCTCTGAAGAACCTGAGAAACATGTGTCACATGTAGGCCTGGGCCAAAATTCCGTTCCGTTCGCGGAAATTGCGATATTTTGGCATTTTCGCGTTCCGCGGAAAGCACGAAAATGTCAAAATTTCCGCATTCCGCAGCTTAGCGATAATTTTTTTCTTGCTCGCGCTGTAAAAAAATACATTCTCGCGTTCGTGCGATCGCCTTACCTGAAACCCCGCGTTCGCCGACAAGTTTTCTTGACCCGGTCGCGTTCTCCACAAGATGTTGGATTTTGGTAGCCATTTTGCGCTGTCTCGCGACAGTTCGCGGCCGCATTAACGTCATTTGACACGCGATCACGTCATTTGTCGCGCGATCACGTCTTTCTTCTCGCGATCATGCACCGCGCGAGTATGAGAAGATTGAGATCTCGAACATGTCATTCTACATCGCGAGCTAGAGGATGAGGACGCGGGCACGTGTAATCGAACGTGAACAGGAGAAAGAGACCCCGAACACGTCATATCCAACGCGACAGGGACAAAGAAGAGAACGCGATCATGTCATTTTCGACACGCCGGCGGAAGTAATGTGAAGCTCGAGAACTCAACAACGTAAAATTTACAATTTGGAGAGGAATATCGGCTCTAGCAGCCTGAAACCATCTGCAAATGCTGATTTTGGATGAAAAGAACTCCTTACATTGACATTTGGCTTTCCTTTTTTGTGCAAGGAGTCATTTTTTTAAAAGGTGGAGAGAGGGAGGAAGTGACACAGAATCTCCAACTTCCTGTTCCTGTCCAGCAGGCTCCTCCCAGTGCTTTGTCCATCTCCTGCTCATTCTGCCTTTGGATTTGGAGCTGGAAAGATCACTCTTTTTGTCTGCTGCATCATTGCAATTGGATTTCAGGATTTTTGGAATAGGATATTTTACAAGTAAGTGGTTGTTGTGTTTGTTTGATTGTGGGCATTGCAGTTGTTGTAACTACAATTTGTTTTTGATAATTAATTATCATCATTCCTTTTTTTATTTTTTTTATTTTGTGGGTAGTAGTAGTAGGCCCGAGCTAGCCATGGGCATGGCCTCATGGGTGTGTGTGTGGGCATGATGAAGCAACTGTTCCTTTTGTTGTTTTTTGAATGTATTTCATTCCAAGCACATTTAGGGCATGGATGGCATTGGATTGAGTTGGGGAAGTGTGTTTTTTGGGGGGGGGGGGGGCTTTGTGATGTTGTTGGGCCTGGCCATGTGGCTGGTGGCCATTTTGAGGCCTAGGCCTGCAAGCTTGCCTGGCCTTGTCTGCCAACAGGCCTGCTTTTTCATCCACTAGGATCAGGGCAGGTAGCCACAGCTTTATTAATCAAGTGTTTTCTGTGTGATCTGCTGAATTTAAACATCATTTAGGGCATGGATGGCATTGCATTGAGTTGGGTAAGTGTGTTTTTTGGGGGTGGCCTTTGTGATGTTGTTGGGCCTGGCCATGTGGCTGGTGGCCATTTTGAGGCCTAGGCCTGCAAGCTTGCCTGGCCTTGTATGCCAACAGGCCTGCTTTTTCATCCACTAGGATCAGAGCAGGTAGCCACAGCTTTATTAATCAAGTGTTTTCTGTGTGATCTGCTGAATTTAGACATCATTTAGGGCATGGATGGCATTGGATTGAGTTGGGGAAGTGTGTTTTTTGGGGGTTGCCTTTGTGATGTTGTTGGGCCTGGCCATGTGGCTGGTGGCCATTTTGAGGCCTAGGCCTGCAAGCTTGCCTGGCCTTGTCTGCCAACAGGCCTGCTTTTTCATCCACTAGGATCAGAGCAGGTAGCCACAGCTTTATTAATCAAGTGTTTTCTGTGTGATCTGCTGAATTTAGACATCATTTAGGGCATGGATGGCATTGCATTGAGTTGGAGAAGTGTGTTTTTTGGGGGTGGCCTTTGTGATGTTGTTGGGCCTGGCCATGTGGCTGGTGGCCATTTTGAGGCCTAGGCCTGCAAGCTTGCCTGGCCTGTCTGCCAACAGGCCTGCTTTTTCATCCACTAGGATCAGAGCAGGTAGCCACAGCTTTATTAATCAAGTGTTTTCTGTGTGATCAGCTGAATTTAGACATCATTTGGGGCATGGATGGCATTGCATTGAGTTGGGGAAGTGTGTTTTTTGGGGTGGCCTTTCTGATGTTGGTTGTCTTAAAGACATGCTTTTGTTGTATGTGTCTGGTGTGTTGGTGTGCAATGCATGCACCCTGCAGAGCTTTTTGAGGCCTGTTAATGTTCGTATTTACATTTTGTTTGATTAAAAAGGCAGAGCAGTGTGCTTTAGCAGGCATCCTTTACCTGGCTTTTATAGGCCTTTTGTCAGCTCCTGGTGGTTTCCAGGCCCCCGGCTTGTTTGTGATTTGTGTGTGTCCATGTGGGTGGTGGCCTTTTTTGGTGTTTGGACTGTGAGTTATTAGTGTCCTGCTTTTGCCATAGGCCTGCATGGTTTTCCTATTGGCTCTTTGGCTTACTGCTTCCATCTATCCACCCCCTTTGCCAGCAGCAGCTCCATGGATGCTGAGATGCTCAAATAATGCAATGGTCCACCCCACTTCCATTAAATTTTTATTTTGTTGTTTATTATTAACTTTCCTATCCTTCCTGAGAGTGTAGTGTGTGGCTGTACACAGTACTAGTAGTATAACATAGCTCTAGTTAAAAAAAAGTCATAAATGGCTAGACTATCTTTTGTTTGCACTAGTACAGTACTAAGTAACTGAACCACAACAACAAATGCAACATTTCACTGATGTTCTTCTCCTGTCTTATTTGCTTTTAGGTTCACAAAAGACAGAGTAGGAGGTGTCATCAGCATCACCCGGCTACCCGTTGTACTGCCAGCCAGACAGAAGTCCTGCTGCGCATCACGTCCACGTGAGACCAGAACTTGTTGTGCATCTGCATCCTGCCTGACATCTGAAGAAGATGGCCCCAAAGAAAGGTACCAGGTCCAGTACCAAGAAAGTTGCCGGTGAGTAGAAGGAACAGAAAAAGCAAGTGCCATTAACCACGACTGGTGGTGTGCCGGCCAATGTTTTTTTTGGCACCAAAGCATTGTCCGGGAACCAAGCTGGGAGCAGCACAGCGGTCCAACCCCACCAACCTAGGCCCAAGGGCTTTAGTGTCGCAGAGGTAGCCAGTCTACTAACGAGCAGCGATGTTGAAGAAATGTCATTACCGCAAAGTAGTACACAATCAAGTTCAACGCAGGTGCAAACTCATCAGATCAGTGTGCAGCCACCGCAACAAGAACAGCAGCAGCCGCCGCAACAAGAACAGCAGCAGCCGCCGCAACAAGAACAGCAGCAGCCGCCGCAACAAGAACAGCAGCAGCAGCCGCCGCAACAAGAACAGCAGCAGCAGCCGCCGCAAGAAGAACAGCAGCAGCAGCGGCCGCAGCAAGAACAGCAGCAGCCGCCGCAACAAAAACAGCAGCAGCCGCCGCAACAGCCCTCCATAGTAGTTGTTGCTTCTGACGTAGGGGCATTTCAGGAAATTGGGCTTCCTGCAGACAAAGTGGAGCAAAGTCAAACCACTGTTTCAGAAGATCTATTGTCTTCCAGACGACCAGCAAGGAAAAGGAGGCTTAGTCCATCATCTTTTTCTTCAAGCCCCGCTTCTGATGATCATGATGACACTTGGGTACCACCAGCTCGGTCTGAGAGTGATATACGCCACAAGACAATGCTTCTGAAAAGGAAGGTCCCAGAAAAACTTAGAGTTATGGAGGTAGATGTAGAAGAGGGGGCTGATGATGTTGATGAAGACGAGCCAGTCATCACGCACATTACTCCCGCCCCAAAGGGATTGGAGACCGACATTCTCACCCTATCCAGAAAGGCTGCTACTGAGCAGGATGTAGCACGGATCTCACCAACACAGGTTACACCACCACTACCTCCAGCTGCCATATTTTCCAAGGCCCGGCAGGGACCTACATCCAGCTCAACCATCTCAGTAGGAAGTGGTAGTAAAAGTCACAGTGTAGGTGGACAGGGTCACATATTTTCAAGCACCCCCTCAAGTTCATCTGGTGTTGAAAGTGGCACATCCAGCTGTGCCAGAAAGTTCTCCTCCCCAGTTTGGGACTTCTTTTCTGTTAGCGCCAAGGAGGAGAACGTTGTTATATGCTCAATTTGTCGGCAAGGTGTTCGGCGTGGTAAGCTTGGTACAAACTATGGTACCGGAGGACAAGCAAGTCATCTCAGAATACACCACACTATCGTGTGGGAGGATCACCTACTTAAGTTAAAAGAAAGTAGGAAAACTAAACCCATTGAAGTTGGTCAGGATTCAGAATCAGGGAGCGATATTATTGTGGTGGCAGGTGAAGAACAGGGAGGCATTTCTAGCCCTGTCTCCAGTAGTGCAGTCACTGCAGTGGTAACGCCCACATCCTCCTCAGTAACATCAGAGTGGCACCGCAGTAAGAGCCATACTCAGAGTGTGGGTGAGACACCAAGGCGACCGGCGAGTACCTCAATGAGACAATCTGTGTCGTTGAGCCTTAGTGGGTTAATGAAAACAGCACCACTAAGGAAAGTAAGCCAGCCTACCATTGAGAGCATGTTTAGGTTGGAGGGGCAGTTCCAACGCAACCACCCAACGGCACGATTGTACAATGCGAAGCTGGCTAAAATGTTAGCGCTGGACCTTCTTCCTTTTTCATTTGTGGAAGGGGTGGGTTTCCTTGAATTTGTGTCTGCCATCTGCCCGAAATGGAAAGTTCCCAGCCGGTCCTATTTCGCAAGAATTGCTGTTCCGGCACTACATCATGATGTGCTGGAATTGGTTGGTCATGGTTTGCAGCAGAGTGCTGTGCACAATATCCACCTGACAACAGACATGTGGAGCAGTTGCCAAGCCACAGATTACATGTGCATCACTGCACACTGGATCTCTTTTGTGGGGGTTAGAGATAAACTTTCTGCACGAGGGGTTGTTGACACAGCTGCGATTTTTGAAGGTACTCGGAAACATGCAACTATAGCCATGTTCGCCATGGAGAAATCTCATACGGCTGAAAACATTTTAGAAGAGTTTCGCACCAAGGTTTTGGAATGGCTGCGGCCCAGAGGGCTTGGTATTGGTTTTGTTGCCACAGACAATGGCAGTAATGTACTTAAGGCCATGGAACTTTGTTCCTATTTCAGGGTTCCGTGTTTGGCACACTGCATAAACATTATAGTGCAAGACTTTCTGAAAAAAGAACCCATAGTCAGCAATTTACTGGCCATCTGCCGAAGAATATGCATTCATTTCAGCCATTCTTTTAAAGCTCGGAAGCAGCTGAGGATCATCCAATGTGAATTTAGGATGCCAGTCAAGGCACTCATCCAGGAGGTGGCAACACGTTGGAACTCAACGTATTACATGCTTGATCGTCTGTACGAACAGCACAGGTCACTCCATGAATATGTCTGGTACAGAAGCAGTGATGCTAGTGTTAAAGGCATGACCCTTCAGAGGGAGCAATGGACCCTAATTAAATGCCTGACTGTGATGCTGTCTCCTTTTGAGGTCTTCACACGTGAAGTCAGCAAGGAGGACTGTACAATGGGCCAAGCTATCCCATTGTTGCAAATGCTAGAGCATGAGCTGAATCCTACAAAGGTGTAGAGGACAGAAGGCAAGCCCATGACTTGGTGGAGAGCTTATCCAGGCGCTTATCAGAAAATGTAAGGATACAAAATAAAATTTTGTCACAAGAACATTACATTTGTGCCACAATTCTGGATCCACGTTCAAAATTAGGACTATTCCTTGCTTTTTCCGACAATGATGTTGCCCGCTACAAAAGTTGTATAGCTGAAGCAGCCATTAAGTTTGAAAACGAAGGGCTGCTAATTAAAAGCCCGCCACATCAACCCACAACAAGTACTGATACTGAAGCAGGCCATGCAGAATCAAGTGCAACTTCGTCGGCTGAGGGCAGTGCGGTTGGCTCACAATCACATCACTCACCATCACTATCGACTACAGAAACAAAAACTGGATCATTAGGCCGAGGACAATCATCATCATTACAGGATTGGTATGTAAAGATGGGCTATTGCAAGCACAGTGCTGATGCACAGAAAAAACAGCACAAAAGCTTACCATCAGCAACCCTGAACATTGAGCGGATGGTCCAGGCCTATCTGGACGACCCAACAGAGGTGTACGTTGATCAAAACCCATTGCAGTATTGGTATAGGAAAAGGTCTGAATGGCCACAGCTCAGCAGGCTGGCGATAAGCTATCTGGCTTGCCCTGTCGCAAGTGTCTCTTCCGAACGTGTTTTCAGTGCTGCTGGTTCCATTATAACATTGAGAAGGACCAGTCTATCTCCAAAAAACGTGGAGAGGTTAACAATGATCAAAATGAATCAGCACTTCATACCACCGAATTACACAATACATGAATCAACGGAGGAAGATGAGGACAGCGGCTCAGGTGACGGAAGTATTGTGTCAGATAATTACCTACTACTGGAAGAACCCCCAGAGTTTGAGCACGAGCTATACTTCCCTGACAATTAGGCTCGCACTTACTGTCTTCCTCCCTTTTTTCCCCCTTTGTTTATGTGTCTGTCGTTCCGGTTATACACTTGTGAATCGCCACAAATCCATTATCACCGTCTTCTACTCTTCTAATTTAATATACAAGTTTCAGGTGTCTGCCATTTGACAGTACAGTCCTCCGAATCCAGCTCCTCCGCTCGATCATACTGAATCTCCTGCTCAATTCCATTTCCCTCATGAATGATGATTGGATGATGGTAACAACAAATTCAAACTTTCCTCGTCCTTCCAAAACAAGTGGACCGTGAATCAGATGACCACTATAGCTATCCTCCTTTCAGAGCCGAGAGAGACTGGCCATTAACTGAAAATAAGATGGAACAGGTAATGATTGATGCCATGCATTGGACGCAGAGTCGCAGACTGAATGATTTAGATTTTGTTGTGTTTGTTGCGCATGAATTTATGTAATTGTGCACTGCCACTAATCAACTTTCTACAGAACACACTAATTTTCCCCTTCTTGCAAATACGAAATGTGTACTTCTCCTGCATCTTGGTGATACATTGCTTTTAATTCAATACAGGAAGGGGACTCACTCAATCTGCGCAATGCAAATGACTGTGACACAACAGCACCGTCTATGATGAAGAGGGCGAAATAGACGGCCCGTTAACAAGATGAGATGGAACAGGTAATGATTGATGGCTGCCATGCATTGGCCGCAGAATCGCAGACTGAATGATGTTGATTTTGTTGTGTTTGTTGCGCATGAATTTATGTAATTGTGCACTGCCACTAATCAACTTTCTACAGAACACACTAATTTTCCCCTTCTTGCAAATAAGAAATGTGGACTTCTCCTGCATCTTGGTGATACATTGCTTTTAATTCAATACAGGAAGGGGACACACTCAATCTGCGCAATGCAAATGACTGTGACACAACAGCACCGTCTATGATGATGATGGCGAAATAGACGGCCCGTTAACAAGATGAGATGGAACAGGTAATGATTGATGGCTGCCATGCATTGGCCGCAGAATCGCAGACTGAATGATGTAGATTTTGTTGTGTTTGTTGGGCATGAATTTATGTAATTGTGCACTGCCACTAATCAACTTTCTACAGAACACACTAATTTTCCCCTTCTTGCAAATAAGAAATATGGACTTCTCCTGCATCTTGGTGATACATTGCTTTTAATTCAATACAGGAAGGGGACTCACTCAATCTGCGCAATGCAAATGACTGTGACACAACAGCACCGTCCATCATGATGATGGCGAAAGAGATGGCCCATTAACTTAAGATGAGAAGGAACAGGTAATGAATGATGACAATTAATGGCATGCATTGGACACCTGACTCTGAGCTATTGGTCTTTGTGTTTGCGTTGTTTTTTGTGCACAAAGTGATGTCAAAGTGTACTAGTAGTAATCTATCTTTCTGTACACAATAAAGAATGACTCAAGTCAGTAATATTTATATTTCTACTCTTGTTGTGTCATAAAAATTATACTTATACTGCAGGCCGATCTTCAGTCAGTCAGTAAAAGTATCAGAGATGATGATGAAGTCAGGAGGATGTTTCAGGAGTGGCATAAAACGGAAAAGCCTAAAGGTAAACACGTCAACAACAACCACAGCAGACCCAAATGTCTGTGTAGAAGTTGAATAGAGTGTAGCGGTGGGATGACTGCAGTGCATTGATTTTACTAACTTAAACTGTAAAATGCTATGTGTGGAATGGATAATGTGCTTTGCATTTGTCCAACTCTTTGAGAGAAAAAAAAAGGACTAGTCTAAAGTGTTAACGTAGGATGTGCTAATGCTAAGCACTGTGGCCCTGCTCTCTCCTGTTACTGTTGAAGGTCAATGCTGGAAAAAAACTTGAGTAGAGATGATGCATATGCATACATGCCACCTTGGAAAGTGTTCTTGTTGCACTACACCATCACTTGTGCATTTGTTTTCACTTTCTTTCTCAATATACCCTTTGATTTTCCATCTAAAATTACAGGCCGGCATTGGCCAAAAACTTTGTAAAACATTACAATGCATATTAATTACCTTACCAATCAATCACCTTTTTTTTTCCAGCCGGGCAGTGGCGAGTGGCGAGGCGACACACCCAAGATTGATGGACGAGATGAGAGGAGCAAGAGGACTGCCGAGATGCAAAAATCCAGTCCACATTTTTGACCAGGATAAGACAGTAACAGTATCCACTTTTAACTTCTTTTAAATAATTTGATTAATATCTTGTATACAATCTTTACAACAGTGTGTTCTTGGAGTTGTTATTATCAATCATCATTATGTTTGCTCTGTGTTTACGATTCTTCCCTACCAATATTTAAAATTTCTATTTGCTATCTGTTAAAGTATTAAGACCGGAACAACAGAACAAGAACTAGAAGTGTATGTAATCCGGGTCTCTCATCATCATGCATGCATTGCCTTTTTCTCCCTTAACATATGGATATGGTAGTCTTCAATGATTGTCGTTTGTTTGTCTATGTATGCATACTGTTTTTCTATGTCAAACCTTTCCCAAAAACCCCCTTCCCATCCATTCAACAAACCCTAACCCTCTTCCCCCGGGCTGTGTGACTTATTGTCGAGGTGTAACTAAATTAAATGTACACCAATACTTAATCACACACTTGCTGGGGCGGATGTGGTGAAAGCAACACTACTTCAATTTGAAGGCAGAGCGATGAACTTCTTCTGCTTGGCCACCCATGAGTAGGATATTTCAGAGGTTATTTAATTATATTTAACAAAGGAACATATACCTCAGCATGAATTGCCGGCATTGATTGGATTTGTTTGTTGTCATTCCTCATATACAGCACTAACTGTTAGACTGTAGGCATAGTCAAGTGACTCAACACAACTATAGTTTGTAACTCTGTCTAGTAGGCTATCCTTCTAACCACCATTCAGTTTTTTTGTCAAATATTTGAGCATATTATTGTTGCTCGGTAAGTACTGTTCTGTACTTCATTCAACTACTCCTCTAACAGTCTCTCAAAGGCGATTGACTGTCTCCTTTTCTTTTTTTGTAAATGCTGCCGCCCTGCCAGTGTCTACTACTACTACTATACTACCACCACCACCACCACCACCCCAATTATGGCATGTATGAAAAAGGAAACCATCTTCACCATGCAGCCAGTGCTGTGCCACAGTTGGACATAAACATCAAGCACCGGTAAGAGAGAAGTTTGGGGGAGGCAGAATTAATAATGGACATGTTGTCAATGATTTCATTTTCACACACCACTCCAAAGAATGCATAGACTAGAGGACAGACTGAAAGTACTAGAAGGACCAGTCAATGAGTGAGGTGTGTCGCATCTATCTGTTTGTGTCTTATACAGTCAGCAAATTATTGAAATCAAACACAGGCTATGGGCGGCCATGCACCAGCAAGGAAACAGTGTGATGTAAAACAGTGACCCCATCTACAAAACATTAACAACATTGCATGTAACATAGAAAAATATATTTAATGTACCCTAACAAAAATAAACTAAACCCACAAAAGCTGACCCACCCCCCTCCCTAACCCCAACCACTGTCCATAGTAGAAAAAAGTCTAACGCCCAAACGAACAAGAATTAAAAAAGGGGCAGTGACAGGGACTAACTGGTGGGGCGGGACTGGAGGAGGACACGCATCTGGCGCATCTCGTCCTCTAAACGGGCGATGCGGCGTCTAAGGCCGCAGCATTTGCAGCCACAGTGGGGGGGGCACCGGAGATGGCACGGTGGCAGCGGGCAGCCGCCAGACGGTGGCGCTGTACCACTGGAGGGCGGTGGCTGGGGCCCGGGGCACTGGAGGAGGCTTGAACAATTGATGCCGCAGTCTCCTCCTCCTCCTCGGCTAGGACCACCAGCCGCCGGTATTCCCGCTGGATTGCCTCCAGCTTCCGGCGCCGCGCCTTGGCGGCCAACTCCTTCCGGTTGAGTTTCGGAGTAGCTGAGTATCAAAAAGAAAAAAACAAGACAATTGTAAAATATAGTCTTAATAAAACAGTAGGACAAGGTAATTATTTATACACATAGTGGCATGGTAGAGTAGCACTATAAAATAAAGCACAGTAGTACATAACATTTTAATTGTTGCCCGTCCTTTTTCCTTCCACCTGTCTTCAACTAAAAAGTGTAACAGTGCACCAGGTGCTCTTCTCCATAAAACTTTCAAAGCGGAGTTGAAATCAGATAGATGAGGCCATTGGTTACTCAATACTCCGGCTCCTAGTCCTATACCAATTAAAGGGAATTCTAGTCTTCTAGTTCACTCTTCAAACGTCCCCAACAACTCATACTTACTTACGACATCGGATAGCGGGCGGACTTTGTCCGCCCGCCATCCGACTGCTAAAAAGGGTGGGGGTCCCGTGGGGACAATTAATTAGGATGATGCGCCCGGCACAGTGGCACCCTGTTTTTTTTTTTTTTACATTCTGGTTGGCTTTGCTGAAAGCAATGCTAAAATGTTGTGCTGCATTTCCAAGCACAACATGACGGGCCCTGCATGGAGCCTGTCACGTTTTGCTTTGAAAGGCGGGTGGGTACCATAGCATAGGTAGGTACCCTCCATGGGGGCCCCCAAGCATACTCTGCAATGTCTGCATGCCTTTCCGTGGCGGACGGCAATGCCGCCACGCAAAGGCATTCCAAAATGCAGATTATATGGCTGACGGTGTGGTGAGAGAGACACCACCGCCATATTGAACCCTTTTCCGCCTGGTCGACATGTCTGAATATTTTCTACAGGGATGGCGGGAGGTTTGCCCCTGCGGTGTCGGCAGTGAATTCCAGCCGGCCCGGCGGGGGCAATACGCGTCGCTCACCATCCTAATGGGGCCATAAGTCACAACTGTACAGTATACATATATACATACAGTAAACCCTTGCAGTGAGTGTACTGTCAAGTTCAACAATAGTTAAGGATTATGAATCTAACTTACCACCGCCCACCACTGGTGCTGCCAGTCCCCCTACTGCTCCGTTGCTATCTGCAGCAACTGCCGCATCCTCGCCCTCCGCGTCGCCTTCGCTGGCCCCGGCAATGGTGGTCGGTAGTGCGCCTAGAAAACATTACACATTTATTAGGCGTCATATACACCTCCCCCTATTGATCAGTAGCAAGGTTGAAAAATGAGTTAATACTAACATACATCACTAGTACAAATCAGGTAGTAGTAGAGTAGACACTAATAGTTATATATGATCATTGTAGCCTTTGCTTAATTAGCCCTAGCCATGCTACCATTTTACCTTTGTGGCTTTTATTTTTGCACATGTGACGTTACCTTTACCTTGCAGCTTCTTAAGACACCTTTGAGCCCACATGACCTGCCTCACACTGCTGCTGTCTAGTCTACTCGCTGCGTACAAGCGGTCCACAAACATTAACAAGCCACTTTTTTAGGAAGTACTGGTGTACTACTGTTACTGTTAGTCCATATTGCTTATCCATAGATGCTACACTTTTTGGCACGGCTGAGAAATGCTTGCAAGTTGCAATATACTAACGCACACCATTTCTTTTTTCGCATTACAGACGCAAGATTCCCTTCTACGAACCAGAGCTTCTGAATGATGCAACAACTACCAGTACTAGGTTCTTCTAAGGTGAGGGGTCCCTTCACTCACATCTTCTTTTATACATTTATATAAACTAAATTGCTATGGGATGGTGGTGCTGCCTTCCACCACTGTTCAGTTATCATGATTTAATTCCCAACTGTATAAGTGTAACAACAATGTATATTGTTTTAATGTTATTGATTTTCCGGTTGGTGCTGCTAAGAAAACAGTGTACAGAGAGACCTTCTCAAATTGAAATAAACATTTTGAACTTATATAGACTTGGTGGTATTTTGGTGTGGACTAACTTACACGAGTGAGCAAATTAAAGTAAGGGTGTGCATGTGAATTGCTTCCACGACTGAGAGGTTGGGTGTGTTATGTTCTGGGTTGTCTACTTGTTGGGTATCTTGGGGGGAGGGTTCCGAGACCTAATAGTTATGACAAGACAGTACTATAGTCAAGCAGTGGAATTGTGGTGGGTGCGGAATTTCTGATTGAGGTGTGCAAGGAAGGTCCAACCTACCATCATCAACATCCTATTTTCTGGTGCAAATGTATGTGCAAGATCCCTACAACAGTAGTATGTCCTATAGGGTATCATATCAAAATAGTTATAAATTTGGTAGGGCTGTTGTTGCTGTGAATTTTCAAAGCCTCAAGATCAATAAGAGTAAAAGTAGTACAAGACGACGACCCAACGGATTGGACTCAATGGCTCGAGCTACTGGTGAATATGAGTTTTATATTACAACCTTTCCCAAAGAGTGGCACTGGCCAACTGGGCAAGACTAGCTACTACAGTACAGACAGACTGATAGTATGTAGTAGTAGTACTCAGAGTCATCATAGCGGAGGCAGGGATAAGATTTTTGAAACCGTACAGATCGAAGGATAATTGGTGGTAAAAAAATAGCATTTGGAAACCAACAATAGTTCAGGAAAAATATGGGGCAGTAAAAGTTATGGAATAAGAAATATTATTAAAAACAAGAAGACTTACTGGGGCCAGCAGAGGAGCCCTCAGCGGTGTCCTCCTGGTGGTGTTGTTCCTGTCCCGCCGACTGCCCAGTCCCTGTCCGTCTGCCCCTGGGTGCTGATGAACAGGAAAGATATAAGAAAGAGACAAACATTGATGGATGGTGTCAAACAAATACAATATTTTTCAACAACGGTCAAAAATCACTTATGTAAACAACAATTGCAATAACTACATTGACCGATCTCATCTGGTCAACATGTAATATCGGGGGATTCGCAGTTCGACTACTTAAGTTACTATTTATCAACAGTAATCCAGTCTTCCATTCTGATTCCAGAAAACTAAGTTACAACTAAGCCTAAGTACAACGTACCACCCAACCTAGCCCACCTATTCCAGGCATGCCAATTGTACATTAAGTATGTATTTCCACTGTATTCCTCAACAATGCGTATGGTCAAATCATGGAGGACAGATGAACATGACTACATTTTTTGTATACACCAAATTTTGGTTTGATTGATGCTGATCTGCTACTGCTAAGTAACTGCTAAGCCTACCACCACTCATTGAACAAACTAGAAAAGGTTCTAAAGACTGCCGTACTAGCAGCACGTCACTTAACTGAGTGAGGGGGCATCACCCATACCACTAACAAATTAGAAGCTCATACAAAGTAGTGTACCTAAACATCAATCCGCCCCTATCTATTAGTGAAGGTCACGGGACAAAGTAAGGAGTGGGCTAGAGTCACTGTAGCATTACGTATCTTAATTTCTCTAAAATAAACTCGTAAAGAATCACGCTAAGCAAGCGCAAACGCAAGCTGCAAACAAGTAAGATTAGTAGTAGCGCAGAAGAGCACCATAATCACAGAAGACTTTTAAACGTTATTAACCTGGAATGTATTGATTTGTAAGCAGCAACATTCTAGCTGGTTGGAAGGGAAAAAAATATTCGCAATATATAACACAGAGCAGAAGAACAGACACAAAGTTGTAGTAATTAAATATGTACTCACCAAGCCCCGGGACCTCCACTCCTAGCAGGTCCAGCAGGTCCTGCTCACGGTCCAGGATGTCAGACCACCGGTGCGTCCGCTGTGCCTGGGTGCGCCGGACCCCAGAGATGCGCGACACTGCCCGGCGCACCTTTCCCCACCGCTGCCGACGCTCCCGGAGGCCGTACCCGGACCCAGGCCTGCCACCTGCTGCCAGGGTTGAGGGGAGGTGGCGCTGCACAAAGAAAATTAGTGCAGCCAACTCCTCCTCCCCAAATAAGGCCCGTGCCTGCACCCCTTGTGGGCGCCGCCTTCCGCAAGGAAGGCGGTCGCGGCTCTGGCTGCGCCGGCGAACAGCCCTACCCTTGGACATGGTTCTGGGGACGGGGCGGGAAAGAAAAGGTAAAATAAATAAAGGAGTAAAGGAAATAAATAGCAGGGAATAGAAAGAGGCAAAAGTAGCTAAAAAACAAAAAAAAAATAGACAAAAACAAAAAATATAGAAGCAGGAAAATAGTTAGAGAAATAATAAGTAATAAAGATCCACAAAAAGTGGCTATAAACAAAGGATTGAAAGGATTTTGGGAGGATTGAACATCAGGCCCCAGAACCATGCAATTGAGTGAAAAACAAGATGGTGCGCCCATTGCGACCACGTGCGCAAGTTCGCGCGATATTTTCTCCCCGAACAAGCAAAAAGCAACGCGATCAAGTAAACGCGGTCGCGCACAGGAAATTTCGACCGCGAACAGGCGCGAACATGCATTGCGCGACCCGGAACAGGAAGTAAGCATCACGAGAGGGCGGGACAAGTGAAAACAAGATGGCCGCGCCCTTGAGCAACCGCATGGGTAAGTTGGCGACCCGCGATCACGCAAAAAATACCGCGAACAGGCGGGAAAAAAACTTCCGCGTCATCGCGATATTTCCGGCATGTTTGCGGAGATTTTTAGCATTTTCGCGATAATTTGCAAAAGTTAATTTCGCAAATTCCGCCCACCCCTAGTCACATGTACATCCTGATCGTTGGAATAAATCAGGATGTCATCAATATATACCACCACAAACTTGTCTACAAAGTCTTTGAGTACATAATCAAGGAAGAATTGGATTGCCGCCGGGGCATTGCATAGCCCGAAGGGCATAACCAAATATTCAAAGAGTCCATAACGCGTCTTAAAGGCTGTCTTCCACTCATCTCCCTCACAGATACGAACCAGATGATAAGCCCCCCGTAAATCCAAACGGGTGTACACCACCGCTTCCCTCACCTGGTCCAAGAACACTGAGATAAGTGGAAGAGGGTATTGGTTCCTTACCGTGTTCTTGTTAAGCATGTGATAATCGATACATGTCCTCAAATCTCCATTCGCCTTAGAAATTAAGAAAAGAGGTGAAGCCGCAGGACAGCGGGAAGGCATAATAAAACCAATATCAACATAATGGTCCAGGTGCTCTTTTAGATGTTTTGTCTCTGGCTCGGATAAAGCATATACACGACAAGAAGGGATGGTAGCCCCAGTGATTAGGTCAATCTGGCAGTCATAGGTTCTGTGAGGGGGGAGTTGCTCTGCCTGTTCTTCACTGAAAACCTCCCTATTACAGTTGTATACATGAGGAAGCACTGTCTTTTGTCCGGAAGCAGTAGCTATATGGAATCATTGTGTAAAAGCCAGGAGATGAGAACCAGGAGCTTGCAAACAGTTCACCCTGCATTCTTCCGACTTTAACAATACTGCCTTCTTTTTCCAGTCTATGCAAGGGTTATGCTGCCACAACCACGGCATACCCAGAATAACCTCATATTGAGGTGCTTCAATAATTTTCAATGTGATGTCCTCTACATGGTCTTGTTGCTCCCCTTTCAAAACCAACCCTACCTTCTCCGTCTGCTCGATAATGGGTCCAGACTTAATGGGTTTCCCGTCTACTGCCAACACATTCTCTGGGGTCTCTCTGGGTATGAGTCTCAAATCTAACATGTCTACCAACCCTGTGTCGATAAAGTACCCCGTGGCCCCTGAGTCAATCATTACCCACACCTGGTGCATTTGGTGACCAGCAGTAAAAATCATTGATAAAACCAGGTGAGATTCAGTATCCTTTGTGTCAATTACCGCCAGTGAGGGCAACAATACGTCCTGATTCGGGGATCCCTCGACCACAGTTCCCACCTGACTGGTTTCCTCATTAACGCTAGTCATGACTGCCACTTTCTTATTGGGACGATATACACCAGACCCCTTGGGTTTATGAGGGCATTCCCTCACATAATGTCCATTCTTTCCACAGTACATACAAATGCCCTGTACCCTGCAAATCTTCCTTTCTGCTTGGGATAAAGGAGCTCTAATAGCCCCTACTTCCATCGGTTTTGGCCCTGCATCACTCGAAGCGCTCAGTCGTCTGTTCCCTTTCTCACCGTAACCGCTAGTCCTGTCTCCTCTCTTACGCTCTGCTCCCAGTTAATCTGTGATCTAACCATAGTGTTAAATTCATCAAGTCAGTATATGTGGTGGGTTGAGGGTCAATCTGAGCTAACACGTCCTTCATGTCGTCTCTTAGTCCACGGTAGTAAAGTGACATACGTTTTTCTTCAGGCCATTCAGTCTCATCTATCAATCTGTTGAAAGCGGTCATGTATGTGACCAAATCCTGCTTTCCCTGCTTCAACTCCAACAGCTCTCTATCAACACTGAACGTAGTTGCCCTACGATCGAACACCCTCTCAAACTCTCTATGAAAGGCATTCCAATCAGACGAAATCAGACCATCATTTTTTACCAATGGAACCACCCAATTGGCAGCGTTCCCTCTCAGGAAAGATATGGCAAAAGCCACCCTAGAATGATTTGTGGGGAAGGAGGCGGGTTTGCATGAAAAGTACAACGCTATTTGTGTCAAAAAGGTCTGAATCGTCAAAGGTTTCCCTGAATAACGTTCTGGGCTAGCCAAAGGTATAGGGGAGGAACATGTACCTGGATCTGAGAAGAGGAGGCATCAAAAGGGTTCCTAGCCTGCCTATCCACTCTTTCTCTAAGGGCCGCTGTCTCAAGTCTAGAGGCAGCTAGTTCCTGTTGTACCGCCACTAAGGCCTGCAAAACCTCTTCCATAGACGCCATCTTTGGGAATCGCCCTGATCGGGAGGAGTTTATTTCGTAGGTGCGTAATTCCGTCAAAACCACAGGAACTCTGGATCTGGCCGATTGCTCAAAGGGGTCCACCCCTCGACTTCCCCAACTCCAACACCAGTGTTACAGAGTATTGGGGTGATCGAGTGAGGGAAAGGAATTAGGGTGGGAACAGCTGGGAAAGGGAAACATGTAATCAAAAAACACATCAATTAATACATACCTAACATCATGGCTACTCTCAAAATGTCTCAATAGAGGGAAACTAGTACCTGTAATACAAGCTCCACCGGCCTCGGTGTTCCTTTTATCCGTTACTACCCCGGGTACGATTCGTCTCGCACAGGAGGATTCACCTATAACATAAAGCTCACAGGTTATTCCACATTCACCACTCAAGCAAGTCTTATCTAATTTCTCTATCTCATCATACATACCCTGATTGTTTCAATTCCTTTCAAATAATAATAAATGAGTCAAAATCAACAATGTAATCCGCAGTGAAAGAATAGAGAATAATATTGTTCCAAGGAGAGATACTGTACTACCAATATCTAGTGTAAATAACAGTCCACACTGTTGCGGAATAAGTTCTCAAGCCAATTACACCATTAACCTGAAAGAGTGAAATCCGAATCCAATATAAATGCAAAGGTTCCGGTCTATATTTCTGAATTCCTAAAAGGCACACAGTACCTCTTATTCGTAGCACATTTCAACTCTATACATTGTCTCATTGAAGTAGAACGAGAGTGTGATAACAGTCACCACAGCGCTCACAGTTCCGTCCCAGAATTAGTCTCTTAGCACATTAACTGGAGCAAGTTAAAAGTACCACAGCGCTCACAGTTCAATTCTAGAGAATAGTCAAGTTGTACAAAAACGGGAGCGTGTTGAAAATACCCACCGCGCTCACCCGTCCAATGTATTGCTGCCTCCAAAAGTCTTTGTGCACAGTCTTACCGGGAATGGAAGTCTTAGGCAGTATGCACTCTATTCACCATGGCAGCGCCACCAATGGCGCTCGGGTTACCGGCACTTCCAGTCCAGAGCAGAGAGTGACGTGAGTCCACCAAGCGGCGAAGAACGGCTCGCAAACACCAAACGGCAGCTGAAGGGGGAGAGGGATTAGACCTCGCTTCAGGACGAACAGGACCCCCCCACGCACACAGACTTACACACGCTGCGTTATACGCGCAGCCTCCTCAAATACCCTGTGGCTCCTCCCATCATGGCATTCTGGGACATGTAGTTCCATGTAAAGAAAATAGACGAAAGGCCGGCCCGTATAGCAGGAGCGCTATGTCACATCCTGACACTCCGTTTCCTCTAATGACGTGGATTGTAATGGCAAGCGTTGAAAGTCATTCTGAAATATGGAGGTTCTAAGACCCTTTCTAAATTTTCAGAAATCTTGTCAAGTCGGATGTAAAGAAGAAGAACATTCCAAAGGGTAGAGCCTTGACAATATAAACCATCCATGTTTATTAATTGATGGACCGGATAAGAAGCAGGTTGAGGGAATCCAATCTTTAGCGCCCAGTTGTGTGGCACTATAGAAAGATCTTGGCAAGATAAATTGGGCTCTCCCATCCATGACTTTATTGACAATACACAAGACTTTGAATTGTGGTGATTTTTCACCTGTAGACAGTAACTTAAGTGGCTAGAGCTGCTGACTTTAAAACATGGAGAACCAAAGTGGAATAATATCTCCGTGCCCAAAAATAAAAAATAAATGTAACAAACAGGTTCTGATCTTAAAACGCTTTTTTGAAATTCACACTAGACAAATATTACAAATATTGTCATCATTTACCCAATAGTTAATACCACACAAATATCATATATACTATTATAAATTGCAAACATTTCATAAATGAGTGAGTAAATAACAACGAACAGAGCAAATAATTAGCTCTGGCTAAAAACGTTGATAGTATAAGTATGCATTTTTAGATTTTTTTTATTTCAACGGAAAAGAAAAGAAGAAGAATGAAAAATCGAATTATGTCTAATATGCTATTCAATAGATATTACCTATCACATAAACAAATCCAGAACTTGAATTCTATATATAGTGAAATATCAATAATTAATGAAGTATTAAACAATTATTTATTCATCGAGTTTGTATAGTGCAAACTTTACCCGCAGACATCAGAGCGCTTTACACGTGTTGGAAAAGCAGCAGTTACATATGGAGTAAATACAAATGCATGGAATACCTACGTATACATAGTAAATATATGCAAGAAGTGTACGATAGACAGTAGGATATGTAGACAATATCGTTCGGAAGTTGTATGGTAGGATGATGCGAATTGCAACAGTTAAACAAATTACATATGGAGTAACTACACAAGTTATATATATAGTAAATACACAAGAAGTATAAATCAGACCAAAGGCTATGTTGAGGATATAGTTTTGCGGTAGACACGGTAGGGTGTTGTGGAGGTGAGGAGAGTAGAGGCACAGTTTTTCCCTGAGGTAGTGAGGCTCAGATTTAATTGGGGAGTGTGGAGTAGAAGCATCAGGCCAGTCAGATGACTTAGGGGTGAGGGTTTAGGTATTTATTGAGATGAAGAAGTTTAAGTCTCTTCCTGAAGTGATGGTGTGATTGATTGTCACGTAAATCCTGAGGCAGTGAGTTCCAGATTCTAGGACCATTACCAGAGAAGGAACAGGTTTGAAATTTTACTTTCATTAATTTGGGCGGAATCAAGAGAAGACTGTTTGAGCTTCAAAGAGGTCTCTTTTGGCCGGCATTTGATAGATTCTTTGCGAGATTGACTGTTTTTTCCGTGTAGAAAGGTTTGTGGGTTATGCAGGCAGTTTTAAATATACATCTTGCCTCTATTGGTATCCAGTTGAGTTTCTTCAGAGTGGGACTGATGTGGTCAAAGCGACTCTCCCCTGACACTTGTCTGGCCATGCATGGAATGTAGCTTTCAAAGGGGCTAAGTGTGTTTTTGGGTGCCTGTAATTTGTGACTTACCATAGTCCAGCTTGGAGAGGAATATGGATTGCACTACTATCTTTAGGTCTTCAATGGGGAAGAAGGGATTTACTTATTTAGGGTGTTTCAGCATGTTGAAGCACTTTTAGTTGAGGCATTCTTATGCTCTTTCATGTTCAGGTTTACATCAAGTGTAATCCACAGAATCTTGACAGAATTGGCAATGGATAGTTTTCAGTTAAATGCAGTGAGGTTATCGAGCCAGATATCTATGGGAAAATACTTTTCTTTCAGCTGGATGAGAAGAAGTTGGGTTTTGTTGGGGTTGAGCGTATGATGGTTGCTGGTTAGCTAGGATGGAACCATGGAGAGAGTGCTGTTTAGGTGTTGGATGTCTTTAAATGATGAGATTGTAATGTAGATTTGGGTGTCATCTGTATAGAGATGGTAGGCAGTTCTGGCTTGCTTCATCATCATAAAATTCTTTCAATTCTCCATTTGCACATGGTTCATAAGCTGTACTTTCAAACACATTTACAGAATTTAACGTCTTTTCTTTTGCAGTAGGTCTCAACAGGCACAACCTCGCAAAGTGATTGGCCTCCTTGCAAGAGAAGCATGTCTTCCCTCATGCTAGGCATTGGTTTTGGCAGTGGAAGGGATCTCCACAAAATCCACAAAAAGTTTGCGGCGGCAGCCATTGTTTGTTTTTGTGGGCTCATTTTCGTAGTACAAGTAGGTTGATTGGTTCAACTTTTACAGGTTTTTATAGCACAACTTCCACATGTGAAGCTCGAGCCTTCGACAATTCTTTTGATCTGCTTAGTCTCAGAATGTTATTGAGAGGCATCCTCTGGACTTGTAAGATGTTTTCCCATAACTTGGAGGACTCACAGCCTTGAATCATGAGCATGATGAGGCCATTCACACGGCATTAGCTTTGGGGTGCAATCGCCCGCCGACAGCAAGGGTATACTCAATGTGGACAAAAGCAGCCACTGGTGCTAAAAGGGAAGTTCTCGACCACTTTCATGCATGCCCATCGGAGAACCACCACGACTGTCTACATGGCCCCAGCATGCACTGATATGATGTTAAGTTACCATACAGCTGAGAAGTTCGGCCTCTTCAGGTTTGCACTGAGGGTGAATGCCTCGACCCTGGGAAACATACTGGCAAACTTCAGGGATCTGTTTGAACGCATATGGTGCTTAAAGGGCAGTACTGTTGCTCTTTACATTTAAAAAATGGTGCAGCTGGTTACTTTAAAGCTCTGCAGAGTGACTTTCTACCTAAGGTCAAAAGTGGAGGTCAAGCCTAAAAACCTCAAGCATGTAGACATCATTTAAACGATAAAATGACCTACTCTGTAGGTGTCCCATTGTTGTGGCAAGTAAACCAAAGCAGCCAGGTGAGGTGAGACTGCACATTGAGATATGCCAGGCAAATGTAGCTCTCAATGAAACATGGCCCATCACTCCCACAGTAGATTACATCATCAGCGCGTTTTGTGGATGGTTCTCCAAGATGGACCTATGAGCAGGGTACCATCAGATACTGCTACACTCGCTGTAGAGGTACATCACGACTTTCTCAATACAGCACACCTTTTCCACCTTAAACAGCTCTATGTTGGCATATCGAGTGAAGCTGAGTTGCACCTAAACATAATCCATGAGGTGCTATCTAGTCCCAAAAGTAATAAATGTCAGCGATCACATTTTTGTATAGACTGATTCAGTTGCAGAGCACAATGACAAGCTAAAAAAGTGCTCCAGAGACTTAGCGAATGCGTCTTTATGTTACACAGAGAGAAGTGTAAGTTTGTCAGAAACAATATTAGTTTTTCTGGGTATCATTTTTCGGCTGCAGAAGTGGCCCCCAACCTAGACAGTGCATGATATTAAGACAGTCCTAGCCCCTTGGCGTGTATTGGGAGTCCACTGCTTCCTAGGAATGTTGGACAATTGTAGTTGATTCATCAGAGACATTATGACCCTTATTCAACCACTGAGGTAACTCACTAAAGCTGCCTTTCTGTGGATGCAGGGTTCCCCAGGAAGCAGCTTTCCAACTGAAGAAAGAAGCGCTGTTTGCTGACACCACTGTGGCGTGTTTTGATTAATCCAAAGCCACAGAGCTGGGGGACGCACTATTGCAGAAAGACAGACTGACAAGTTTGGGCTCACATTGCCTATGCAAGAGTGCAGCACTCACCCCTACTGAGCGGTCCTACTACCAAATTTAATGGGAAGCAAGTGCTATTCACTGGGGTGCTGTCATTTCCACCTTTACATGCATGGACATCCATTTGTTGTGTGTATGGATCATAAACTCTTGATTCCCCTCTTCCAGGATTCAACCTCAAAGCCTTCACCACATATTGAGAAATGGGTCCTCCAGTATCAAGAACACTCATTCAGGGTGGAGTACAAACCAGGTTCCCAAAATCAAGTGGATTATTTATCTAGACAAGGAAGAGTAGGAGGCACAGAAGAGTATATGCAATACATAAGTGACATGTCTTGACCACTACACATGACCAAAGAGGCTATTATGACAGCCACAAAACAGGGCGACTGTCTGCAACTAGCCCTTTGTGCCATTACGGGACAATGGGGAAGATTGAAGTCCAATTTGGGGGTAGAGAACTTGAGGAAAATACTAGAAGCAGACTACAAAATGTGGTACACACCTGCTACTCAAATGGATGGCTGTTCGCTGCGAGGACACCACCAGCAAGGCATGGTCAAGAACAAGAGTCATCTATGGAGTAAGTTATGGTGACCATCTCTCACTGAGATGGTGGAATTTATGGTCTGAAATTGTGTTCCCTGTCAGGCCACTGGCCAACCCGGTCTGCTAGCTCACATTTTTACTGAACCAGGGCCACAACAGCTGTGGGTCTGCACTATCATGGACTTTGGCAGCCTACCTGAAGAAAGGTACATGTCAATAAACATAGATTACTATTTTAAATATTTGGAAGTTGAATTAGTGACCTCTGCCTTGGCCAGTGAAGAAATACCCAAACTAGAGAAAGTAATTGCTACCCATGGCCTATTTCGGGACCGGAGAACTGACAACTGACCACAATTTCAGAGTCAGGAAATGGCTGGATACCTACAATTGTGGAATGTCACACAACCTAAGATAGCGCCCAGATGGCAACAAGCCACTGGAGAGGTAAAATGGTTTATACAAACCGTAAATATGGTGGTCGCATTGCTTACTACAACCAACAGCAGTTAGAGCGGTCAATTCACTAATTTCTCGGGGGACTATCTTCATACAGCCATTTCCATCATTGGTGTGACCTCTAGTCAAGCGTGTCAGGGACGAGTTGTAAGGGATGTTTTTCCTCACCACCATAGCTGGGTGCCTCTACCTATTGATGACCAACAAGTGCTCCTAAAACATTAATAGAGTAATACTCACATAAGTATTTGATGACAAACTAAATTGCAAGTCATTCAAGTGGGAGATGCCATGTTAGTCAAGGACAGATAGTGGGAAGAAGATTCAGTCTGCCTTTCCAACTCAAGCCTTGGGTAGTGATTTGTTGCCATGACATGCTGATAATTCCTCAACGCAGGGGAGGGGCGTTACTATAAATATATCCTTTTTAAAGCAGTTTTCATGGAAGTCTGGCTGGAGAAGACAGAGAGCAGGGTGATAATCCGTTCATAGACCCTCTGGAGCCAGGGTCCCTTGGAACCAGTGTAGCTCGCAAACCTGTATCATCCAGAGGTGTTCCTAGTCTTCAACCAGACAGTGACAGCAGTGGTGGGGCTAGCAGCTGTGGAGGGAATGGCAGTAGTATATTGTAGTCCTGAAACCAGCTGAGAACCAATCAAGCTCCAGTGACTCAACTGAAGGACTTTTTAGTGGAATGGTAGGGGCAGTTGACTAAGCCATGCAGTATTTGTGGATTTTGCATGTGTTTGTGTTTTGTCTGTTATAGTTGGGGAGAAATGTGGTACTGTGCTTCACTCCTAGAGTGAATTGAGAGTACCAGTAGTAGAGGGTTGTTTGGACACTTAAACCATTTTGCAGTGTGTCACAACAGACTGGCCCACATGTCATCTGAGTGAAACAATAAATAGGTCTGCCATTTCCTGTGGTGGGCAGTTAGTACCATGCATACCTGTGAATGAGCTTTATTTAAGCAGCAATCAGGTCTGATGCTGTTGCCTGGTCACAGGTGGTGTTTATCGCCCAACATATCCTATCTGAAAAAATCTAGATAAGGTCCTAAGGCCTGAATGAGAGTTCAGCGGATGGGTTAGTGACAGAGGAAACCATCCACCAAACTTGAAATCAGGCCCTAAGTTTCATATGGATGCTGTATACTGTTATGAAGATGGCACACATCTTTAAGTTGAAAGGATGATGCACATTTTGTTATCACGGCGCAACGTTAATTTTAATTAGTATTTTAGAGTGCTTACTTAAAGCAGTGATGTTATGTTTTTCCCACTGTTATTCTTCTAGTCAGCTTTTTGAGTTAGTGTATTGTTTTCAAGACAAGTCACACACCATTTACCTGTTTCAGTCTCTCAGAATGTTTTGCAATTTCATTAAAGTTTCCTGATCAGTGTTCCTGCAGTACGTTTGTTATAGTTTTCACAAATTCATTGTCTTGCATAGGAAAATTAGTGATCTTCAAAGAACATTTCTTGCAGGACAGTTCATAATTGGTAACCTTTATTAAAATTTCCACCACACCATGTACCGGCCTTAGCAGAATTCTCATACAGTGAATTTCCCACAGGTAAAACACGTCCTTGGTAGACCTTATGATTATTTTATAATTTATACAGGAGTTTTAGTCTAAGACTAATTGAGAGACCTGCTCTTTTCAAAGATCTTTTGCCATTATCAAGGAAGCATCAGATCTCTCAGGCTGTCCAGCCTCTGTAGCTATTAATTTTATTCTTTATTTCCTCTGTTCCAGTACGGTATTTATCAACTAGATAATTCAGTATTATAATTACAATAATTTGAGCTTGGTGGCTGTATTTGAAATCTAAATAAATTGAATCACTCTGCATCTTCTCTATTCTCTGCCTACAACTCATTGACTTCACCTATGTTGTGTTTTTTTTAGTGATTGTAGGGGATAATTTAGAGGTGGGTAGTAAAAGGACATCTATCAAAAAGATCACACATGTCCCGGCAACCTACTTTGACATTTCAAAACGTTATATGTATAGCTGGGGAAGGCAGTTTCCTCAGTAGCGGACACCACCAGCACTTTTGTCGTTCTTGGTGTTGACAGGTAAGGTGCCAAAGAAGTCACACAACTAATGGTAGCTCAGTCTTGGTCATTTCCATCAACAGGACTTCTATTAAGGACCAGCACTGAAACTTTAGTAAAGCGTTTTTTGTTGTTTGTAACCTGCATATGGAGCCCCTCTTTGAGGGGCTCGATTGTCAGACTTGCATTGATGATCGAAGTTCCATTATGACTACATGACATGGTGGACATTTTGCCACATTAACTACAAAGTATACAAAAAGCGATGCATGGAATGCTTGAATTAATCTCAGTAACTGGTAATTACTCGGGGTAGGCTGTGTTCCAGTCATCGTTATTTTGCACACCATGTTACCTCAGATTGGACCCAGCCATATGCAAATCAGTCTTGAACTTGCTCCAATAGGCACAGTCCAGCCTGAAGTGCCAGGCCCTCCCTAGTTAAGACTCATCAGCAGGGCCAGACCGGGAACCCAAAGCAGCCTAGACAACTTTTGTCAGCCCCGACAGTGCATAGAGAGCGAGCACTGCAAGTAAGCCTGACCACTACAAGCGTTGTTTGAGACAGAAACCAGGGGCGGAACTTCAGATAACGCAACCAGCACCAGGTGCTGTGGCAGAGAGTGGAGGTACCATGAGTCGCGGAGGAGGCAGAAGTAACGGCCGACACAACCTGCGCCCATGCTAGTCCTCCCTTTAGACACAAGGACACAAGAATCCAAGGATTTGGAGATACATATTAGTCATTACCAGGAAGGTCTAAGCTGGTTGAAAAGCCCAAGAGAGGAAAGCAGAAAGTCTCTGAAACCGAGAAATCTGTTGAAAAATCTGTAAAGTAAGTTTACTTTTGCCTCCACTGTTAATAAACCTTGACGTCCCACACCTGCAATATCTTTCAGGTCTGAGTTCGTGGCCCCACCAAGCACTAGGAGTTAAGACAAACTACAATATGCCCTAGAGGAGCAGGGCCAGCAATACCAGAACCTGGGAGGATTTACGGTGAGTCCAATTATACAAAGCTTGCCAAATAGGCCAGGGCAGTGGTGGCTTCTCGAGGGAGTGCTGCAGGGTGGTGAGGTGGGGTGGAGGAGGGGCAGTGTGGGGGTAGTAAACTCCAGCATATGGCTGAACAGAGATAAGTAAATAAATAAATAAAACAAATCACATTGCACGCGCTGCATTGAATTGGTGCAATGCAGAACACAATGTAATTCGTTTTATTTATTTATTTACTTACTTACCTCCGTTCGGCCATATGCCGGACTTTACTACCCCCCACCATGCCCCGCCCCACCGCCCGCTGCACTCCCTCGAGGAGCTGCCACTGGGCTAGGGCCCTCATAATCTAAGGCCTAGTAAATTTGAGTGAAACCTAACGAACTAATGAATTGTACACTAGGCAAGAGCCTTTTAATAACTTCTGCAGAATGAGAACCGTTGGAACAAGAACAAATATCCCAACGGAAGCGAAACTTAGGAAGAGGCAATGCGCAGCAACCAACCTGAAAGGAGGCGGCAGCTCAAACAGTATGGCCAGCGGAGAAAACGCATTCAGAAAAGATCAAAACATAATCCTCTCACTGCTTAAGATCTTTAACTTCTTTAGAACCCTGTCACCACATAAAAATCAAGTTACAAGCAACATATCTTGCAGGGTCCCAAAAATATTGATTCCGGCAGTGCCAACCACACTGACACAAACCGAAACAGCTGTTAATGTAGATCATGACAGTGAGGGCTGGAGCTGCAGACACTGCAAGCCTGCAAGCCCCAATGTTTTGACCAGTTAGGGTAAAGTTATTAAAACAGAGGCATCAACAACTGGTACCAATATTGAAGTGGTCTCCAACAATTGGACAAGGTCACCAACACCAAGGTGTCAACTGAAGGGCAACCATCATACCTACATTATCCTGCCCGCAGCACAATCCTTTAGTCCAACCCCCACTCATATTCAAGGGGAGACTGACACCACGGTGTTGTTGTTACTAAGAAAAATTAAAACAGCTGGACCAGATGTTTCCAGCAAAGAGGATCTCAAAACTGAAGTTGAAGTTAATAAAGCAATTTCAATGTCCCTTGAAACCCAGCTCGGTAATGATTTCTTGAGCTTTCTTAATGAATCATTCTTTTAAAAGGATGGCCCATCACTTGCACGTTCAGGATCGCCCTCACTCCTAGACACAATGCAAACGACAATTAACGCACTCAATTAGCACTCAGACAAAATGGATGTACAAGGCCACCTGTTGGATAAACTCGCAACATTTGTATCGTGGAACAACAAAAAGCTAATGCAAAGTAATAACCTTATTCTACAGGCCCAATCTGACAACACTAATGAATTGGCTCACTGTGCATGCTCATCAATACCAGAAAAGTACGTTTTTGGCTAAATATAAATATGCGAAGGGCACCTCTACTCATCTAGCATTTATGGATTTGCCCAGCGCTTTCGACTATGTCTCACGCTCTAAGCTGTGGGACATTTTAGTAAACATGGGTGTCGATGCGGGTCTGGTCTCCTTCCTGAGGATTCTCTATCACGATCTTTCTGCCTCAGTGAGGTATGGCAATAATGGCGAATGCTCAGAACAGTTTAGCCTTAAGCGCGGGGTGCGCCAAGGATGTGTTCTCGCCCCAATTCTATTTCTCCTTAATACTAACGATTTGGAGAAAACTCTAGTTACGGTTGGGGCTGACGTGCCACAAGTTGAGAAAAAAGATGTGACAGCACTTCTTTATGCGGATAACGCAGTCCTTATGGAAAGGAATGCGATCAGCCTAAAAAAATCTTAAGGCTATGCCAACTTTATGAAGGACTTGGGGCTGGAGCCAAGCTATAAGAAAATGTTTGTCATGATTTGTGGCCCTAAAAATACTAAGTCCTGTAGCCTGAATATAGAGGGTAAAAAGCTGGAAAGGGTTTGTTCCTTCCCGTACTTAGGTCTGGCATAAATAATAGAATAATAGGATTCACACGCACAGTTGGCACTACTCATTCACTTGCTATGTCCATAGGTAAAAAGCCCATAGAACCAATTTTAGAGATTTACAAGCGCAAATGTATTCCGATTTTAACATATGGTATGGGGATCTGAGGTTGCAGAGACGTTCTTGCTATGCAGCTGGAGTAGAATAGATTTTGCCGTAGAGTTTTAGGAGTGCCCCCTTCCTCGCCGCATTTTCCCCTCCATTTAGAGCTAGGTCTCGAGTATGTCCAAGATACCATAAATGCTGCACCTCTAGCTACCTGGTGTTTAGTCTGAACAAATGAAGAGGCTAATTTTAATCGGGCAATTATTAGACACTGTTTAAGCTGTACTTGTAGTCTTTGTATCCCCTGGCTCCAATACATTAAAACTGGCCTTACAGAACTTGGTTACTCCTCTTTGTTTGAGCACCCAGATCTAATTGGCAAAGGGGGTCGACAGAGGGTTTTTGTGAGCTTTCGAAAACATAAAGAATCGTCTAGGGAACTGTCCGAAGTAGTCAAACCCACTGTTAGAGATTATTGCCTTATACAAGTACCTCCCTATATTGCCCGGTACTTACTATATACCTCCCTATATTGCCCCGTACTTACTATATGCTAATAATGTGCACGAAAGGAATTTGTTGACTAGATTCAGGATGGGGTCGTTTTTTGTGGTTGGTATGCTTTCCCTTGGGTCAGTATTCTTCGGAATCTATTACTATCTGCGCTTGTGATGAACATTCGAGTCAAACCATTTTACATTTTGTATTTTTTTGTCAGTTTTATCTTCCATTTACCAGGACATTTTTAATACCTCTTTTGCGCAGACACAAATTTTCCAAGTGCAAAGCGGCTTTGTAGTTTCTGCAGAAACTCAATGACCATGATGTTTGCTTTGATGTTGGGAACTTTTTGAAGTGTATTTTAGCAAAGAGAAGAGGCATGCTGTTTTATTTCCAATGCACTTTACCATTCTTCTGTATGGATTGTATCTGTATTGATTGCTGCTAAAATGTCCACCCCTGCTGCTAACCCCTCTATAGGATTGATTTTATTATTCATGTATTATTTGTTATTTATTTGCTGCTATTGATGGCCGCTGTTGTTTTTTGCACTATTAGATAATATCTGCTGCTACTTATGAACCCAATCGCTTTGCATTGTCACTTGTGTTCCGAGAAAAATTACAGTATTTGTTTGCTGTTGTACTCGTTTTTAAATGGAAAATTCGTTTTGTATTTGAGATGTGTATGAATTTATATGATGTTTTTAATATGGGGTATCTTTTATGACCTGTCTTCGGAAGGACGAATAAAGAAAGAATTGATTGAAGTTCTTTGCCAGAAAGTTTAAGCAACTTATTGACTGAATTGAATTTGAAGTCCACAATTTAGAGGGTGCACCACCCCATAAAACCAAAGGGTGTATTTACGCAAAGGTCAAGTGCTCCAGACAGTCACATTATGGCAAAACAAGAAAGTTTAAGCCCCCAAAAATAATGGACAAGTGATTTTATTGTGGCAGCCGTTTATACCAGATCGGGGAGATGGGTGATGTAAATGTCATGAGTAACCATGTAAAGGTGACAAGCAATGAAGGTTCGGTTGTACCCATCAGAAATTCCGTAAAAATAAAATACATCCATAGTCATCATTCGGGATGGAGAGGGGAACAACTTGGGAAAGTCCAATAGGGGATTCGGTGACTGTAGCAGACAGTTTGACCCCGCAAGCTGCAGCAACAGGGGACCCGTTTATACTGACTGCTAGGACAGCTAAAAAGACATGACTCCCCCTAGGAAAACCCAGAGATAGATTTTTCTAGAGTCAACACTCAACATAACAAAAAAATGTACTCAATTTTCGAGAATCACAAGGAAATGGTGAACAAATCGCAAAGGGATTCACCGCCAAGGCGCAAATATCAGCAACAGGCACGAGCCAGGAGAAAAGTCATGTGCCTAGTACGGACGAGGAGTAAAAAATGTTACTCGGTGAGGGCAATGCAAAGAGAATAAATAAGCAGACTGAGGAGCAAATGGAAACAAACATCACACAGGAGAAACCAATAGGCCAGACAATCTGGAATGACAAAAGATGCACATGTATTTCAGAAAACGACTCCCCCATCAGTCAACAGCAGCAGGAATTGCAGGACCTTTATCCTGAAATTAATCCCAGTTGGCAGATAGCAGTGCAGGAAGTCCCATCAGTCTAGATGTGGTCACAATGAGCAAGGAAAAGCACCCCCGGACAGAAACAGGTGCGTGGCAAGAGAAATTAAGGTGGTGACCCAGCGACTCACGAAAGGAATCTTTTTTTTAATAATGATGTTTGACACTTCCATCCGTGGTCACAATGAACTCTCTGAAATTACGCATTTACAGATGTAACAAACTACATAACCCATCATGCAGTGGGGGTTGAAATGCCAGTCTAAGTCTTCCAGTTTAAAAGTGTGAATGGTAGGTCCCTCCCCTCGTGAGCTGCAGCGGTCGAGTAACACGCCGAGACTCTGAAGGGTTTCTCAGTTCTGATAATAGAAGGCAAGTGGCTTACGCGGTGCGAATACCGACAGGTACCGCATTGTAAGCGCAAATTTCAGCCGCGGCCCGTGGAGGGAGTTCCGTGGGGCGGTAAGGCGGGGCTGGTGAGGGGCAGGGTGGGGGGTTCTAAAAACCGGAATATGGATAATTGCAGGTAAGTAAACAATTAAATAAATAAAACGAATTTCGTGGCGCCCGCTGCATCGCAAATGCGGCCCCCGGGGGAAGAAAGGTCAGCAGACTAGTCTTCCCCCGGGGATTTTGCGCAAGGGAGGGACAGGGTATGGAAGGGGTGGGATAAGGGGTGGGGTCGTGTTAGGAGGATAAAGGGGGCTGGGAGAGGAAGTCCTTCCTCTTCCTTTCCCCAGTGCCTCAGGGTGGGTTAGTTAGGTTGTTTTGGGAAGGGTTGGGATCGTAATTGGAGTTGTGTCAGGGCCTTCAGGCGGCGGAGCGGCGGACACGAGGCGGCCCAGTCTGGCGACGGGTGGCGGCCTGGGAGTGGCATGCATCGGCGGAGGCGGGGATCTTGGCGGTGCGGAGGCGGTTGAACGATGATGGAGGTAGGTGCGGGGCAAAGGCCCGATGACCCTGCAGTGTGCGCAGCGCTGCAGCTCCTCGGCCGCGCTGGGAGAGCGGATCTACTGCGGCGGGGGCTTTTAGACCAGGCATGGGTGGGGATGACCCGGACGCCGCGCTCGGCCTCCGCGGGGGTGGCGGCGGCAGTGGCAGCATGTATGGAGGAACCGCCTCCAAAGAAACATGCGGTGACGGCGCGGGGGGGCCAGGAGAGCAGGACCCAGGGGGAAGCGCGGGGATCGGCGTATGAGCCTCCCTGCCCTGGGGGCCACAGGAGTTTGTGGGGTGGGGGAGGGGGGGAGCGGGGGGCCAGGCGATTCTGGAGCAGAGGGTCACACGGGGGTGGCCATGGGAGGGGTGCGGGCGGAGAGGGGGGGACGGTGCACTTGGGCGAGGTAGGGGCGGGGGCCTGGTTGAGTACAGTGAGGACAGCGACCCGGGGGAGGAGAGTGAGGAGCCGGTGGGGGAGGATTTTGCGCTGGATCTCTCTGGCAGTGAGTCGGCGGGGGGGAGGGGGGGGGGTGGGGGGACCAGTCCCCGGGAGTCCAGGGTGGGGGCAAGGGGAAGGGTGGGGGGCAGGGGGGCAAAGGCAAGGGCCCAGCGAAGGCGGCGGGGGGGTCTGGGCGTGAGGCCCCCGGTCCCTCCAGGGGCACAGGGCACGGTCGCGGGGCGTCGGGCGTGGGCAGGGGCGAGGTCAGGTGGGACAACCGGTGGGAGGGGCTGTCTTTGGAGGAGCGCATCCGGGAGCAGCGCCGGTTGATTGAGGAGACGGAGCGCAAGTGGGGGGAGATGTGCGTGGCCAGGGAGAGGGCGGTGGGGGGGTGGTGCCGGGGGGGCACGGTCGGAGGACAGGGCGGCGGCACGCGGGGGGAGTGCGGGGCGGGCGGCAGGGCGCGGTCGGTGGGTATGGGTGGATGAGTCAGGGACTGACTTGACGATTCAGAGACCTGGTGGCGCTGGGGCCCCCTCGGACTATGCCGGCCCCGGGGGGGGGGGATCCAAGCCAGCGCAGTTTGCTGGTAGAGGCCAGGGTGGGCCGGCGGGGTGCACAACGGCCTCCAAACGCCGGGGCGAAGCAGCAGGGGGGTCCGCGGCGGCCTGCCCTCCATCGCGGGAGCGGGCATCATCACGCCGGAGAATGAGTTTGTGCAGGGCGCGCAAGGCAAGGGTGTGAAGCGAGTGGTGCGTGAGGTGCAGACGGATGTGTGTATGGATGATTTCGAGGAGGAGCTGGATTATGAGTCGGATGGTGAGGAGTTGGAGAAAGGTGAGCTGCGTGAGGTGCATGAGGTGAAGGGGAAGGCGGCAACCCAAAAGGTTGGTGTTTTACAGGCGCCAAAGGCCAGCTGTAGCAGGACGCCAGTGGAGGGGACGACGGCCCCAGTGTTCGGACGGGCGCAGGAGGTGCCTGGCAACATTTAAGGTGAGGGCGCGTGGTGGGGGGTGTGGGGGGGGACAAGGCTGAGCGTAAGAAGACATGCAGGTCAGTGGGGGTAGGTGATGGTTCGGTGTGGGAGGCGGGAGCAACGGCAAAGGGGACAGACCTGGCAAAGGCGACGGACCTGGGGGGGATGGGAAGCGGCTCGTGGGGGCCGGTGTGCAGACGGACAAGGAGGGGGAGAAGGATGGGAAAGATGAGGGGGGGAGAAGCACAAAAAGAAGCTGCCCTACATGGGCCTGGCGATGCCTTTGGGGTTGCATTTGTCAGAAAAAACGAGGACACAGATTTGGAAACATGAGTATGTCGATGTGTTCAAGTTGTTGCACAGGGAGATACAGGCTAAGGAGGGGTCTAAGGAGGAGGAGTGGGAATTGACCAGACGGCCGCGTGTGCCGGTGAACATGGAGAATTGGACGTCGGCCTTTTTGATTTACGCGAGCATTTATTGCGAGAAACATCAGGACAGGGCCATCGCGTTATTTAAATACATGGATATTATTGGCAAAGCGCAGATGCACTTTGGGGATTTCGCCTGGCTTAGCTATGACGAGGAGTTTCGGGCCCAGATCAGTGTGAATCCCGATAAGCCCTGGGGAGAGGTGGACCAGGAATTGTGGGTACAGTGGATGTCTTCGACACAATCGTCCGCGTCCACGCATACGGCCAGCGGGCTTCCGGTGACATATCGGCCTTTTCAGTCCCGTCCCGCCTCGACAGGGGCGGGAGGAGGACAAACTGGCGTCGCGAGTGCAGGAGGACAGGCTGCCGCTGCCGGCGCAGCTGGCCAGTCGGCCAAGAGCAGGGGAGCCAACACGGGGGCCTGTTGGAACTTTAACAAGGGTTTCTGCACCCGCTACCCGTGTAAGTTCAAACACGAGTGTTCCAAGTGTGGAGGGCGACACCCGGTCACACAATGTTTTACGCTGGCCACTCCCTCCGAGCAGTGGTGGATTACCAAGGGCAGGGGCCAGGCTGGGCCAAAGGGCTCCTACGCCGGTTAAGGTGGAGGCCATGGGTCCATGGCTCTCCCGGTATCCAGATGGGGAAGCGGCACTGAAGCTTTACTGGGGGTTCACTGAAGGGTTTCAGGTGTGGTATCAAGGACCGCGGGAGCGCAGATGGGCGGAGAATTTGAGGTCAGCGAAAGATTTGCCGGGGGTGGTGGAGGCCAAATTGCGGAAGGAAGTTCTTGAGGGGAGAGTTGCGGGCCCGTTTGACACGTGGATGTTGCCTGAGCTTATCATATCCCCTTTGGGGGTGGTACCAAAGAAGGAACCAGGGGAGTTTCTCCTGATTCACCACTTGTCGTGGCTGGAGGGGGCGTCGGTGAATGATTTCATCGCAATGGAGGATTCCAGGGTCCTGTATGCGTCGGTGGATGATGCGATTGAGCTGGTGAGGGCGTGTGGCCAGGGGGTGGAGTTGGCTAAGTGTGACATCAAGTCTGCGTTTCGCCTCCTGCCCATTCACCTGGCGGATTTTCCTTTGCTGGGGATGCAGTTTGGGGGGGCTATCTTCGTGGACAAGGTTTTGTCCATGGGTTATACGGTATCTTGTGCGTTGTTCGAGACTTTCAGTTCCTTCCTGCAGTGGGCTTTCACAGACAGATCGGGGCACCGGCTGGTGTCCCACTATTTGGACGACTTCTTGTTCGTCGGGCGCGGGCAGTCGGACGAGTTCGGGGGCGCGTTGAGGCATTTTCAGCAAATGGCTGGTGAGTTTGGGGTTCCCTTGGCGCCGGAAAAGATGGCTGGGCCTAGCTGTTGTCTGTCGTTTCTGGGGATTGAATTGGACTCGGTCGCATGGGTGGCGCGGTTGCCCCAGCAGAAGGCGGGGGAAATGCAGGAATTTTTGCTGCATGTGGTGGCGCAGCGGAAGATTGGCTTGAGGTCCATCCAGCGGTTGTTGGGTTTGCTGAATTTCGCGTGTCGTGTGGTGAGGGCTGGCAGGACTTTTTGCAGATGACTGGGGCTGGCCATGTCAGGGGCGGTGCTGCCCCACCCCAGGGTGGGGATTTCCATGGGCGTGCGGGCGGATCTGCGGATTTGGCACACGTTTCTGAGCGACTTCAACGGGGTCTCCTTGGACTTTGCGGATGACAATATGGTGTGGCAGGTGCAAATCTTTTCGGATGCAGCTGGGGCACAAGGTTTTGGCATTTTCTGTGACGGGAGATGGTGCACGGAGCAGTGGCTGGCGCACTGGTTGACACAGGGCAGGAGTATTGCGTTTTTGGAGTTCTTTCCGCTTGTGGTGGCGTTACAGGTGTGGGGGACGGAATTTCAGAACAGATCAGTGTTGTTCCATGTGGACAACCGGACGGTGGTTGACCTGGTGAATCATCAGAGGGCCAGGGATCTGCGGGTGCTGCGCTTGCTGCGAAGTTTTGTGCTGCTGTGTCTGCGTTTCAATGTGCTGTTTCGCGCAAAGCATGTGCCGGGCGCTAGCAATGACATTGCGGATGCATTGTCTCATTTGCAGTGGCAGCGTTTCAGAAGGTTGGCGCCCGGAGCAGAGGTTTTCAAGACCAAGGTGCCGGAGGGTATCTGGACCTGGGGGGAGTGAGAGTGGTGGAGTTGGTTGAGAAGTCTGTTGCGGATTCTACAAGGCGGGCGTATCGTTTGGCTTGGGCTGAGTTGGGTGCTTTTCTTGGATGGTCGAAGGATGCCTGGCGTATGTCACAGGGGGATTGTGAGGAGGGCGTGATGAGGTATGTTTTGCACTGCATGGACAAGGGTTTGTCACCAGTTACGATTGCGGGGAAGTTGGCGGAGATTTCCTTCTATGGGATGGTTTATTTGGGGTTTGATCCCGCAAGGAGTGAGTTGCTGAGTCAAATGTTGAAGGGTTGGGGTAGGGTGCGGGGGGGACTGGGGGGGCAGCCGTGCGGGCAGCTATTACGTTTGAATTGCTGTTGGACATCTTGGTGGAATTGAGTTTCTGTTGTTATGACGAGGTGGAGGTGGCGCTGTTTCGGTTGTGCATGACGTGGATGTTTTTTGGGGCCTTCCGGGTTTCGGAGTTGTTGGGGGCTAGAGGTGCTCCGGGTAGGGGATTTGAAGACGTTCTAATGGATGGAGTGCGCCTGGGTATTTGGCTGGGGAGGTCGAAAACGGACCAGGCTGAAAGAGGCACATGGGTGTGGTTGTGCGAGTCGGGAGGGGCAGGGGCTTGTCCTGTGCGAGAATGGAGAGCCTTTTGCGGGCAGGTGGGTAGGAGTGTAAGAGAGATCTTTTGTCATGCTTCCGGGAAACGGGTCACGGCTTTTCAGCTGCTGGCAGTGTTGCGTATGGCAGTGAGGCGACTAGGTAGGGACCCGGCGGGGTCGGCTGGGGTGGTCCTGGGACAAGATCAGGTGGATTGGTAGATGGAGGTCGCGCTGTTGCGAGTGGTACGTAAGGAAGTAGAGCGGCACGGTGCGCAGGGGTGCGACGGCTGTGGGGCGTTTCTGTTATGTTTCGTGTTCTAATTTCTCTTTTCTTCATAGGTTGTGTTGGGGGTCCGGGAGCCAAGACGGTTACCTGGATCGTTGGACATTCATTTGTGCATTGGGTCTCCAAGTATTCCGACAGGCAGGTGTACGGTTGTAGCCTGGGCCTGAGAAGCAGCCATCACGAGGTACATTGGTGGGGCAAGAGTGGAATGCGCTGCGGGGAGCTATTGCCCTGGCTGACAAAGAAAGTTTCGCAGAGGGGCTGTCCGGACTTGCTCCGCATCCACCTGGGGGATAATGACCTGGTGAAGCAATCAGGGGTGTCGTTGCTGTATTTGATGCAAAGGGACTTGGAGGCTATGAAACGCAATCTGGCTGGTGCCTGCATTGTGTGGACTGAGTTCATCCCTCGTCGGATCTGGAGGGGGGCATCGGTGGAACGAGCCCGTGGGAAATTGAATAGGGCGATGCGGGTATTTTGTGAGAACAGTGGGATCAAAGTGCTGGCGCACACTGGATTGCGGCTTGAGGAGCCCCTGCTTTTTAGAGACTGAGGAAATATGAATTTTATGATCAGTTATGTCCCCTATCGTAGACCCCAACGGCTCCATGTGCATGCTACAAGTACATGTATGTTCCCTCCAGTTCCAGTTATGAAGACGCAAATATATGTGCGTCCACCGTCAACATGTCCTCTTTCAGATCCGCCATGAATGGGTCAGATATTCCATTCCTAAGTATGAAAGGCCACCGACTTTATGTGGTTCACTTTCCACATTTTACAGTTCAGGCGAGTAGGCCCTGAATTCTGCCATCAAGCCTTTTCCTGCCTTCTGCCTCTGAAAGCTCCAGTCCGAGCCTGCATCTGTATCCATGAACTTTGTCCTACTCCCTGCGCGGCTAACGGTGCCTGATCCAGCCTGTTGCCTGCCAAAAACTGTATTTCACCTTCAAGATTATCTGCTCCGCTCCTCATCCGATGCATTCCTGTCTAGTAGTTTAGGTAAACATTCTTCCAGCTACCGTGCAAAGGGCCAGGCCTCACTGTCCTCATGCAAGTAATTCATAGCCCCTGTTACCATGGAAGATTCCTGCCCCCTCGCATCTCATGTAGACACTTAGACGCTTGTACACGCACTAACAGTCAGTATAGAATAGATTCCGCCCGAGAGACTTTTCCTTTTGGATAATACAGTTCTTTAAACATAAGATATTAGATATGATTTGGGATTAGGTTGACATGACCCCTCAGACTTCTGTCTCCACATGTAGAGCTAAATGTCAAGTCCCCTTCACCCTCTAGTTGCACGTCAATCACACGTCATGCGGCTGCGCGCGCATCTCTGCCAAATATTTCTGCTGACATTGCAGGATTCTCTTATGGATCCACCTACTTGTGACATCATGTTTAATGACGTATCTAGTTACGCCTATATGTACGCCTTTTTTCATTACGTATGTGTATCATTATCTGTATTATCAGCTGTTACGCCTCTTACATCTGTCTTAATGTAATACTTTTCATATAAATATCATTACTTGTCAATAATGTATTGCCTTCCCTTCCTGAACCTTCGTGGTGATGGAATTTGAAGCCTACGGTTCGAACTGTAATTCCTTTGTAGAGGAATAAAGCCTTTCAGAACCTCTAATACCACGGATTCTGCCTCTTATTTTTACTGAGTTATTCTTACTAGACTTTACCGCATAAAAATAGTACCGGTAATGAAATATTTACCACAAGACGATGGCGTGCACCTTTCGCACATGGGCAATGCGTACTACATGATGGAATTGAGGGATGTTATTAGTGGTTTATGGAATGAGTCTATCTGGTGTCGGAGAGCGTGAGGGCGAAAGGTGCCCTGGAATGGGGTGGGGCAGGTAACTGCCCTCCGGGGGTTCCCTGGTTGGCGGATTTGGGAGGGGGGAGGAGTCCATGACGGGCATACTCACCCTTCCGGGGAGGGGGATACTGGTGAAAGGTGGGGGTGCGTCACACCAGTTTACGACGAATGGAGATGATGGAGGAGGTTGGAAGAGAAGTGAGGAAGCGAATGGGATAAGTGAGGCGGTTGCTGTGTGAAGTGGGATGGAGTAATTGGAGTGTGGGAGAGAATGGAAGAATGAGAAGTTATGTTGTTGGGGATTGTTGGGGGGTTTGTCTGATGTTTGGTTATGGTTGTCCAACTCTGTCCTAATAAATGGCCTTTTACGCTAAGTTACCTTGCGTGGAGTGATTATTGCGCGATGCGATGCAGCACGCGCTACGAAATCCGTTTTATTTATTTAATTGTTTACTTACCTGCAATTAACCATATTCCGGTTTTTAGAACCCCCCACCCTGCCCCTCCCCCGCCCCGCCTTACCGCCCCACGGAACTCCCTCCGCGGGAAGCGGCCAGCCGCGGCTGCTTCTACAGAGTAACTCTGACAATTCAATTCACCAAATTTCTTCCCAGCACATGCAGTCCCTTATTGGATATTGATAATGTATATCCCTGACAAACTGAGAAGGTTGGATTCCCTTACTTTATAGTTATTTCAGTTATCCCCATGTGTACTATACCGCTTCATGGCTGAGACTCTACGATTGATTTCTGTTCCCACAGCTCCTGTAAATAACGGTCAAGCGCATCACTGGCACTACAATATATAAACGTCTGGGCATCTATTATAACAGGTACTTTTGAATTGGCAATGCTCACCATATTGTAACCAAAAAAACAGGGGTCCCCAATTCTATTGATGCCACGCTTTGTAATTTTTGTTTTTTAGTCACTGTCCCCAGTCCGAGTCCTGAGGAAAACTCAAGAACCAAACCGGGTTTAAAATGCATTGACATCTGGGCAAAGGCGAATGAGCCTCGGGGATGCTGGATGGGAATTGGTTAGAAGCGAAATCTTTCCCAATGGGCAGACAACCCTCATGTTAATTTTGTAGCTCTTTGCCCCATACACAGGCAGGACAACTGGAACTGTCATATGGTCCACCTGTGATTTGTGTGTCAAATATGAACTGGTTATGTGTAGGACACTTGTAGGACATTTATAATTGGACTGGCGTTTATGTCTTTTCACATGTATATTATTTATGGTAATTCATTGTAATGCTGAACAGTGTTATATTTTCATAAGTATGGTATACTGAGTAAGTATGAAAGGCCACCGACTTTATGTGGTTCACTTTCCACATTTTACAGTTCAGGCGAGTAGGCCCTGAATTCTGCCATCAAGCCTTTTCCTGCCTTCTGCCTCTGAAAGCTCCAGTCCGAGCCTGCATCTGTATCCATGAACTTTGTCCTACTCCCTGCGCGGCTAACGGTGCCTGATCCAGCCTGTTGCCTGCCAAAAACTGTATTTCACCTTCAAGATTATCTGCTCCGCTCCTCATCCGATGCATTCCTGTCTAGTAGTTTAGGTAAACATTCTTCCAGCTACCGTGCAAAGGGCCAGGCCTCACTGTCCTCATGCAAGTAATTCATAGCCCCTGTTACCATGGAAGATTCCTGCCCCCTCGCATCTCATGTAGACACTTAGACGCTTGTACACGCACTAACAGTCAGTATAGAATAGATTCCGCCCGAGAGACTTTTCCTTTTGGATAATACAGTTCTTTAAACATAAGATATTAGATATGATTTGGGATTAGGTTGACATGACCCCTCAGACTTCTGTCTCCACATGTAGAGCTAAATGTCAAGTCCCCTTCACCCTCTAGTTGCACGTCAATCACACGTCATGCGGCTGCGCGCGCATCTCTGCCAAATATTTCTGCTGACATTGCAGGATTCTCTGATGGATCCACCTACTTGTGACATCATGTTTAATGACGTATCTAGTTACGCCTATATGTACGCCTTTTTTCATTACGTATGTGTATCATTATCTGTATTATCAGCTGTTACGCCTCTTACATCTGTCTTAATGTAATACTTTTCATATAAATATCATTACTTGTCAATAATGTATTGCCTTCCCTTCCTGAACCTTCGTGGTGATGGAATTTGAAGCCTACGGTTCGAACTGTAATTCCTTTGTAGAGGAATAAAGCCTTTCAGAACCTCTAATACCACGGATTCTGCCTCTTATTTTTACTGAGTTATTCTTACTAGACTTTACCGCATAAAAATAGTACCGGTAATGAAATATTTACCACATAAATTGGCGCCCGAACAGGGACACTTTCTCATCTCACGCGCCGGAGGTGCGTTGCAGGCCCGGTCTCCTGCCACAGCTGAACGGACAAAAACGCGTACCTGCAGGATTTCCTGTATCTCCCTCCGGCCAAACGGGGGTGACTGAGGCTGCGATCAACACCCAGACGAGGCGGTGAGAAGTGCGAAGTATCCCGACCAGAGCCTAGCTGAGAGAGCAAGATCCGAGGTATACAGAGGCCCACCAGGTTCCGAAGTTCCGAGTCCAGTCGAGTCGAGTCCAGTCCGGTCCAGTCCAGTTCAGTTCCGAGGCCTTCCGTTCCGCGCTACCCGGTGAGTACCGTTGCCGGGGAGGCATTTAGACGTGCACATAGGTTGTGCCGGTCAAGACGGGTTTGGGTACACAAATTCGGTCTGCACTGTTTCAGCAGTGTATCTGTACTGTTTAGCAGTATATCTAGTATGTCTTGCATATAATTCAGTATTATCTAGTGTTAGTATTATGTCAGTAACTAGTTTTCTATTAGTTATCATCGTTCGTTAACTGTTAAATGTTAAATGTTTTAATACGTTCTACATATTGTGGTGTGAATGATTGTTCATTATTGTGTTTATTGTATTAAGTGTGTTCAAATAATAAGGTCTAAAAATGCCGCTCTTTTCAAAATTAAGACAGATCAAAACCAGAAAAGGGGTACTCGAAGAAGCTGTTCCCATCCCACCTAGGGACACTCCAGGATACTTTATGTATCATAAGCATGGCCTAGATGCCGTGTTATTTCTTGATTTATGGGTGGACTACACCAAGGATTTGCCAGAAAGTCAGAGGTGGCCCACAGCTGGGACCTGGGATGCAGATTGCATCATGAGAGTAGAAGAAGAATTATGGAAAAAGAAAGCCAGACAGTCACAGAAAGATGCCATTGAATTATGGCGTAAAGAATCATATAGACGTACAGAAAAAGAGCTCAGACAGGAAGAGAAAGGTAGGGAGAATTCGAATAAAGCCCGAGAAAATTTATTAATTGAGGAAGGTACCAGAGTAAAAACAGAGCAAGTAGACAGACAACGAAACACTCTTATGAATGGTATGTATCCTCTTTTGGCCGAAGGGTTACCCCAGGCCACCCCGGAAATACCGAAAAACTTGACACCTCCATTACTCCCGATAAAAGCACATCCCAAAACAGCAAAAGACGTTTTCCTTTCTTCCTATTTAGATGATGTAGCTCCTGAATATGCTAATGCTCTGCCACACACACCGCCCATCGATGGTGCTCAACGCCAAGATCATCCGTCTGTATCCCCGCAACAACAAACTCCTATGCACATTCCCACAGGTCCATCTGCTTCTACCGCTTTTCCTACATCTACAGCTTCTATCTTACATCCGACAAATCCTTTCGTGCCTAGCACCTCAGACGGTGCGACAGGAGGTACGACAGAAATTTTTGCCACGCCACCCCGAGGAAATAAATTATCCCTTAGAGATTTAGCATACGAACGTACACCCCAACTAGCAACTTCAGACTTGTTTAAAGAGCATCTAGTGGATTGTAGATATGATCCTGTGCCCGGTAGACGGGACGGTATGCTGCTGTCATCACTACGTATACGACGAGCTTCAAGATATTTAGCGACGCTACCAGGAATGGTGGCACATTTAGACAATATATATCACTTTGTTCAATCAGGGCGAGGCCCTGAAAGTATTGACGAAGCTATGGAATACCAGAAAGTGGATGTACAGAGACAACTGTTACGCTTCTTCATAAACTGTGTGATCAGAAACAGAGATAGGCCTGGGGTAGATCAGGAGGAAATGCAAGTACTTACCAAATGGGGTCAGAATATATCAGAAGGGAAACATGATAAACAGACATGTATAGTAGTTATGTGCCGTAAGATTCGCAAAGAAGTAGAACGAATACATACAGAAAGATTAGAGTCAGATCTACATGAACCAGAGGGAGAGGAGGACGAAATGCCTACAGGACACTTAGAAACGATGGCTTATGTAGGTAAAGGAAGATCTTTTAATAAAACCAGATGCTTTAATGATCCGATACGTCCAGAATGTAACAGACATTTCCAAGCCCCTATGTTAAATACAAGGTCTCCTGAACACCTATTCCAAGCTGCTGATAAACTACTCCGAGACCGAAGGGGGTACCATATGCTCGATTCCATGGATGAACAAGAATTAGCCAGGTCAGCAGTACAATGGGCTGACTGTCCCGACAAATACAGTGAAGATGCACTAGCACACACGTTTCTGAATCTTGCCCCAGACGAACAGCGTTTAGCTGGTATATACATGATTCAACACCTCCTTATATTATATAAAAGCCAACACTCCGATCCTGGACCCTTACCTGACATATTGACCGAATTACTCACGAATAAATGGAGAGGGTCAGGTACTGATTTAATTGAAGAAATTCTAGAATTTCGAAACCAGTATATAGTTTTCGTATGCCCAGAACATGTTCCAGTTCCCACTATGGGAAGAAAAATGTATCACATAGATAGACAGAATCCCTTACGCGAAGTACACCCAATAAGAGGTGAAGACAATAATTTTACACGCGTATTTGTGTACACGCCTATAACTAAAATTGAATTATTAGAAATGAAGAAAGTAGTACCCAGCCAAAACAAGGATCCAGCAGGTTTCCATCGTGAGATAAAAGACATGTTACTCATGGGAGAGTATACCTACCCCGACATTATGAAAATATTAAAAGTATTAATGCCTGCCGGTGTTTACGAGAAACTCAAAGAAAAGGAATGGGAGGTGGGAGACCAAAAGATAGATTGGACAGCATTAGAAAACGAAGAAAAGGCTCGAGCTGCAGGATCAGGGCTTGGGGAAAAGACTACAGCGCTACCAGGATTACTAGTGCAGGTACTGCCACGTTTATTAACTACGAAAAAAGAAGACTGGGGTGCAATCTCAGCCTGTAAACAAAAGCAAGATGAAGACACTAGTGATTTCTATTCCCGATTTGAAAAATGTTTTGGTATTAATAGTGGCATAAAAGCAAGTAGCGAGTCATATCCACATCTGTTTGTGACAAAATTAGTTGAAAATTCCCTACCACAAGTTAAGAATAGAGTATTGAAATTTGAGAGTACCTGGCAAGGTAATACCCCGTCACAGATGTTACAGATGTTACAATATCACCACAATAGAATTAGAGAAGAACAAGAACATGAACAAAGACGTATGAAAGATACGAAAATGAAAATGCTTGTTGCCCAGTCAGTTCCAGCTGATGGTCATAAAAAGGGTGATTCCGCAGCTCCGACGAAAGGGACATGCAACTATTGTAAACAACAAGGTCATTATATACACGATTGTCCAGTTCTGAAACATAATATCGCCACGGGTAGAACCCAGGAAAGACCACGTCCACCTAGACAGGATCAGAATCAACAACAAATCCCTCAGCACGCACAATCTAGGCCAGCTCCGCAACAGGCAGCTCCACAACAGACTGTAGCACCACCACAAGCGCAGCCTATTGCTGCAACACAAGCAACGACACAACAGATGTACCAGTATGCACAAACTGACTATCCCGATTATCAGCGCTACACATGAAATAGCCTAGAGAGGGAAGTTGGCTTACCCCTTATCGAGGTTCCTGTAGATCAAGAGGGACCTTATGTACATAGTGAACTATTAGGGGAAGACAGAAAGTTTTTACTTGATACAGGGGCAAGCAGAACAACTATACGACACAGTGAAGTTCCAGGGGCACCCCTCTCAGGCTCACAGAATATTTCCCTTGGATTCTCAGGAAAGCCTATCATTAATGAAGTATCGCAACCCCTACCACTTACGGTTGGTCCATTGACACGAACTACAGATTTATTGCTTACTAAATCATGTCCGGAAAATTTGTTAGGTATAAAAACATTGAAAGCTCTAGGAGCCATAATATGTTGTTCTCCGGAAGGAGTACGACTATTTCTACGTGACTTCAAAGGTCACTACGTGTCCAGAGACATGGATCACCGGCTGCAGAATTTACCTACACATTTATGGGCACAAGGCCCGACTGATGTTGGTTGCATGAACATTACACCATATCGAGTCACACTAAAAACAGGAGTAGTACTACCACGAATGCGACAATACAAGTTACCACCAGATGCTGTTGTGGCTTTACTGCAAATCGTTGACGAGCTCATTTCACAAGGAGTGGTTGTGGAAACCGACTCCAATGTATGTAATTCCCCGATAATTCAGATTCTTAAAAGAACGGATCCAAAAGCACCACCAGTATATCGATTAGTTATTGATCTGCGCGAATTAAATAAATGTATTGTACCACAATACCCTGTGGTCCCAGATATCTCTTCATTACTAACAGCTATTGACTCAGAAGCAACGTTCTTCACTGTAATTGATCTCAAGAATGCTTTCTTTAGCGTCCCAATAGATCCGGAAAGTCAATATTTGTTCGGATTCAGTTTAAATGGACGAAGTTTTAAATTCACACGCGCACCTCAAGGATTCACAGAAAGCCCCAGCATCTATAGCCAAGCACTGAAACGAGAACTTGACAGTATCCACATGCCAGTTAACACTGCCTTGCTTCAATATGTCGATGATCTGCTGATCATCGCCCGAAGCGAACCTGAATGTGAAACAGCGTCACTGACGGTTTTGAAATTTCTGGCCGACAAGGGGCACAAGGTGTCCCCTTCTAAGCTGCAATTCTGTGTCCAGCAAGTTGTTTACCTTGGGCACTCGCTGTCCAAGGAGGGAAGACAGCTTACACCCGATCGCATCCAGTTAATTGCTAACATGCTACCACCCAAGACACAAAAGGAGGTGCGGGCTTTTATAGGTCTCACTTCATACTGTAGGCAGTGGATCCCTCAATATGCATTTCTAGCAAAACCACTCATTCAGTTGACAACACAGGAGGCAGCCACATCGACTGTCCTCCTTTGGACTCAAGAACATACACATGCCTTTGAAAGCTTAAAGAAAGCTTTATGCCAAGCACCTGTTTTAGCAACACCATGTTACAGTAAGCCTTTTACACTCTTTGTTACAGAACGCGAAGGTACTGCCTTGTCAGTACTCACTCAGGAACAAGCAGGATCACACAAACCATGTGCTTATTTCTCTAGTACATTAGATCCAGTAGCTCAGGCTCTTCCTGCGTGCCTGAAATCAGTGGCAGCAACAGCTTTAGCAATCAGACAAAGCGATGCCATAGTGTTAGGACATCAATTGACAGTACAAGTACCACACGCAGTAGAGGTTCTCTTGAACCGCACACAAACACAACACTTGACTATAGCAAGACTCACCGGTTATGAATTAACATTGTTTCAACCACACATAGAAATCAGACGTTGTAATACATTAAATCCTGCCACACTTTTGCCAGTAAATGGAACAGATCCATTAGCACATGATTGTATTGAAGTCATTACTATCACGACGAAACCCAGACAAGACTTGACAGATATCCCTTTATCAGATCCAGACCTAACATTGTATGTAGATGGTTCATGTATGAGAACAAGTACAGGAGAGTTAGTGGCCGCTTACGCAGTCACAACAGACACTGAAATCGTTGAAACAAATTGTATTAACACTTTGTCAGCTCAAGCAGCAGAGCTCATCGCTCTGACACAAGCCTGTATTCAAGCCAAAAATAAGAAAGTCAACATATACACAGATTCACGTTATGCATTCGGAGTCGTCCATGACTTCGGCGTACTGTGGCGAGAGAGAGGTTATTTAACTTCTCACGGTGCCCACATCCAACACGGACCCCTCATTCAAGCTCTATTAGACGCGATTCATCTACCTACTGCAATATGGATTATGAAATGCAAAGCTCATACAAAAGTTACCGACATCATTTCTCAGGGTAATGACCTAGCTGACAGAACAGCTAAACAGACTGCTCAGAATCAGACTCATACAACTGACACGACAAAGACAATAGTTCCGACACCAACACATTGCATGACAGTTAAGGATCCCGCCCTTGATATAATTGACATACAGACACATGCTACACCCGAAGAAATAAAGAAATGGACTGAATTAGGAGGGATCCAAACGGATCAAGGATGGATGACGAAGGAAAAATCTATATGGTTTCTTCCCGACTCCATGGTTCAAGTCATCATCAACACAATACATAGTCCAGCCCACCTAGGAGAAAAAGCTATGCTAGACAGCATTCAACACATTTGGTTCAACAAACACTTGCGAGCAGCAGCCAAACAGAAAGTACGTACCTGTATGATATGTTGTCAGTTTAATCCAGGTAAAAGCATCCCCGTAGAGCAGGGTGGATTTCAACCTCCCGATCATGCGTTTGAAGTCCTCCAGATGGATTATATCCAGATGGAACGATGTCGAGGATTCAAATATGTTCTCGTAGTTGTTTGTGCTCTTTCCCGTTGGACAGAAGCCTACCCGGTTTCAGATTACACTGCCCCGACTACTGCCAAACAGTTAGTTCGAGAATTCTTCCCACGGTACGGTTTGCCACGTGTTGTATACTCAGATAACGGCCAGCCATTCTCATCCGAACTAATGAAACACGTTTCACTTCTGTTAGGTTACCAATGGAAATTCCACTGTGTTCGACATCCCGAGGCAGCAGGTCTTGTGGAACGTCATAATCAAACTCTGAAAATCAGATTGTCCAAAATATGTAGAGAAAAAGGTGTCGATTGGATAGTAGCCTTACCAGTTGCGCTCTTTTACATGAGAATGGTAGCACATTCTCGAACAGGGCTATCCCCGTATGAGGTGATCTTCGGTAGACCACCAAATATGTGGGGGACGCCTATACCTCGCAAAATCACTGATGTTGACTGTAATATGCTGACAGATTACCTGGCTTCCTTGATGTCTGCACTACAATCTTGTCGTTCACAGGTAGCTGCAGCTTTTCCCGATAACACTGAGGTAAAGCCCCATGACGTGGTTCCAGGTGATCTGGTTCTTGTGAGGAATTTCGACCGGAAGACCCAGCTGGAGCCCAGGTGGAAGTCGCCCAAACTCGTCTTGCTGACAACAAGGACAACCGTGAAGGTTGAGGGACGTAAAGGGTGGTTGCACTCGAGTCATATTAGGAAATTCTATGGACTACCGTCCGATGTGAACACTCAGCCCTGCATCCCCTCACAGACAGATTCAAAGCTCCCCTTGGTTGAACAAACAAAAAACGAACTCTATAAACTGAAACTAAGGTCTAGCAAGTCAGACAATTTGATTGTTTAAGTCCTCTCCAAGGTGAATCGGTTGAATTTGTCTCTGACATGTATCCTCTAGACCGAAATAGAGAGAGAAATAGACAGATAAAGCTTAAAAAACATGCGTACTGTAAATCGCTTCGTAGTCACTGCACAGTTACATTATTAATTTTGTTTTTTCTAAGTTTTCTGATCATCATTTCTAGTGTATTGCTACATATGTATTACCCTATTTCTAAGCGTGCTTACAATGCTACTGCTGAACATTCTTTTAGCGAATTACCTCCGCATGAGTTGTCTTATAGATTTGCGCTGCGCAACAACACTTTTATTAGTATGTTACATCACTCCCATCAGACCAGCAATGCTACAAATTGTTGGATATGTGGCCGACTCCCTCCCTATCAGAACTATAAGGGAGTTTTGCCTCTATTTCCGTATCCGTTCACACACAATGGCTCCTGTGGAGCATGGTTTAGTTTGATTAATTCCCTAGATTCAAATTCAGTAGTTTATCAAGACAACTGGGTATGGGGAAACCTGAACCTAGTTTTGCTTAAAGTCTGCTACCCTAACAAGGAGGGACTTCCCAAAAGAACAGGAACTGATCTAGAAAATGAAGTATATGGATTAGGTAACTTTACACTTAACCTCATGATTCTGAATGTTGAATCTGAAGCTACACCAATCTTGCCCGCTATGTCAGTATTTCCAGTTAAAGGTGAATTATGTGTAAGAAAGAATGGCTCCATACACATGGGCCATAGTAAATGTACCACTGTAATAAGATTCAGTGATCAAGGCAAGTCTACATTCAGAGCTTCCCGTCATTCCTACTTCATATGTGGCCAGACCGCATATATACGTTTACCTCTAGATTGGGATGGTACCTGTTACATAGCATTCCTTCTGCCACCTGTTTTCCTAGCCCCTCCTGACTATCACAGAAATACCCATTTAGTACACAATAGACAGCAGAGAGATCTCCCGATTGTCGATTATACTGAAACGGCATGGGAGCAATACACAGATTTCAATAAAGGTTTCTTTCCCTATATAGGTACAGTCACTAATAGTAAGCTGATACGTAGATTAACTAGAACCCTTGAAGCAGTAGTGAACGAGACTACTTCCGCCCTAGGCAACTTAACAGAGGAGCAGTCTGCGATGCGGATTGTTGTGCTTCAAAATCGTCTTGTCCTTGACGTCATTCTGGCCGATAGGGGCGGAGCTTGTAGGGTCATCGGATCAAGTTGCTGTGTTTTCATACCAGAAAATTTGCCGTCAGTATATAAAGCCATAACTCGCCTTCATAAGATTATAAGCCAGATACACCAGAGTCCAGGCACCTGGACTTGGTCCGGTTGGTTCTGGAGCGTGTTGTCAGCCTGGGGATGGAGGATCCTATCCTTCCTAGGTATTGGCTTTCTCATACTATTCAGTTGCTGCTTATGTCTACAATGTGGGCCAGCGATTTGTGGTCTGTGTGCCACATCGTGTATCCCGCATCCAAGTTTTCGTTCAAGATCCCGGAAGAAGAAAGAAGAACAAATGATGCTATATGAACAGATCGATGGATTAATGAAGATCGATATCTCCTGAGGGTCCGTAGGGGACAAGGAGGGAATGAGGAAATATGAATTTTATGATCAGTTATGTCCCCTATCGTAGACCCCAACGGCTCCATGTGCATGCTACAAGTACATGTATGTTCCCTCCAGTTCCAGTTATGAAGACGCAAATATATGTGCGTCCACCGTCAACATGTCCTCTTTCAGATCCGCCATGAATGAGTCAGATATTCCATTCCTAAGTATGAAAGGCCACCGACTTTATGTGGTTCACTTTCCACATTTTACAGTTCAGGCGAGTAGGCCCTGAATTCTGCCATCAAGCCTTTTCCTGCCTTCTGCCTCTGAAAGCTCCAGTCCGAGCCTGCATCTGTATCCATGAACTTTGTCCTACTCCCTGCGCGGCTAACGGTGCCTGATCCAGCCTGTTGCCTGCCAAAAACTGTATTTCACCTTCAAGATTATCTGCTCCGCTCCTCATCCGATGCATTCCTGTCTAGTAGTTTAGGTAAACATTCTTCCAGCTACCGTGCAAAGGGCCAGGCCTCACTGTCCTCATGCAAGTAATTCATAGCCCCTGTTACCATGGAAGATTCCTGCCCCCTCGCATCTCATGTAGACACTTAGACGCTTGTACACGCACTAACAGTCAGTATAGAATAGATTCCGCCCGAGAGACTTTTCCTTTTGGATAATACAGTTCTTTAAACATAAGATATTAGATATGATTTGGGATTAGGTTGACATGACCCCTCAGACTTCTGTCTCCACATGTAGAGCTAAATGTCAAGTCCCCTTCACCCTCTAGTTGCACGTCAATCACACGTCATGCGGCTGCGCGCGCATCTCTGCCAAATATTTCTGCTGGCATTGCAGGATTCTCTTATGGATCCACCTACTTGTGACATCATGTTTAATGACGTATCTAGTTACGCCTATATGTACGCCTTTTTTCATTACGTATGTGTATCATTATCTGTATTATCAGCTGTTACGCCTCTTACATCTGTCTTAATGTAATACTTTTCATATAAATATCATTACTTGTCAATAATGTATTGCCTTCCCTTCCTGAACCTTCGTGGTGATGGAATTTGAAGCCTACGGTTCGAACTGTAATTCCTTTGTAGAGGAATAAAGCCTTTCAGAACCTCTAATACCACGGATTCTGCCTCTTATTTTTACTGAGTTATTCTTACTAGACTTTACCGCATAAAAATAGTACCGGTAATGAAATATTTACCACAAGACGATGGCGTGCACCTTTCGCACATGGGCAATGCGTACTACATGATGGAATTGAGGGATGTTATTAGTGGTTTATGGAATGAGTCTATCTGGTGTCGGAGAGCGTGAGGGCGAAAGGAACACTGGAATGGAGTGGGGCAGGTAACTGCCCTCCGGGGGTTCCCTGGTTGGCGGATTTGGGAGGGGGGAGGAGTCCATGACGGGCATACTCACCCTTCCGGGGAGGGGGATACTGGTGAAAGGTGGGGGTGCGTCATACCAGTTTACGACGAATGGAGATGATGGAGGAGGTTGGAAGAGAAGTGAGGAAGCGAATGGGATAAGTGAGGCGGTTGCTGTGTGAAGTGGGATGGAGTAATTGGAGTGTGGGAGAGAATGGAAGAATGAGAAGTTATGTTGTTGGGGATTGTTGGGGGGTTTGTCTGATGTTTGGTTATGGTTGTCCAACTCTGTCCTAATAAATGGCCTTTTACGCTAAGTTACCTTGCGTGGAGTGATTATTGCGCGATGCGATGCAGCACGCGCTACGAAATCCGTTTTATTTATTTAATTGTTTACTTACCTGCAATTAACCATATTCCGGTTTTTAGAACCCCCCACCCTGCCCCTCCCCCGCCCCGCCTTACCGCCCCACGGAACTCCCTCCGCGGGAAGCGGCCAGCCGCGGCTGCTTCTACAGAGTAACTCTGACAATTCAATTCACCAAATTTCTTCCCAGCACATGCAGTCCCTTATTGGATATTGATAATGTATATCCCTGACAAACTGAGAAGGTAGGATTCCCTTACTTTATAGTTATTTCAGTTATCCCCATGTGTACTATACCGCTTCATGGCTGAGACTCTACGATTGATTTCTGTTCCCACAGCTCCTGTAAATAACGGTCAAGCGCATCACTGGCACTACAATATATAAACGTCTGGGCATCTATTATAACAGGTACTTTTGAATTGGCAATGCTCACCATATTGTAACCAAAAAAACAGGGGTCCCCAATTCTATTGATGCCACGCTTTGTAATTTTTGTTTTTTAGTCACTGTCCCCAGTCCGAGTCCTGAGGAAAACTCAAGAACCAAACCGGGTTTAAAATGCATTGACATCTGGGCAAAGGCGAATGAGCCTCGGGGATGCTGGATGGGAATTGGTTAGAAGCGAAATCTTTCCCAATGGGCAGACAACCCTCATGTTAATTTTGTAGCTCTTTGCCCCATACACAGGCAGGACAACTGGAACTGTCATATGGTCCACCTGTGATTTGTGTGTCAAATATGAACTGGTTATGTGTAGGACACTTGTAGGACATTTATAATTGGACTGGCGTTTATGTCTTTTCACATGTATATTATTTATGGTAATTCATTGTAATGCTGAACAGTGTTATATTTTCATAAGTATGGTATACTGAATAATGTGTTATCTACTTTATGACATTAATAATTGTTGATTTATATTCGTATGAAATAAGTCACAAGTGATGTGAAATAAATCACATGAACTTAGAATTTTTGGTCTAAGCTCATACTTAAGAAATCAGTAAACAACCTATCCGGCCAATGTTTTGTTGAACAATAATTGAGTGGTCCAGGACGAGTAGTCTAAAAACAGGGACATTAATTCAGTTTGGAGGAAAGTTTCGGGACACCGGTACACTTCATGAACCAGGACCGTCCGGGGAAAACTGGGACGTCTCGTCACCCTAGAGGGAAGAGAACCCAGTCAAGCAATTATCGACTGAAGCCCTGTAACTTTGTTGGCACATCGGATTTGGAGAGGGAGCAGGAGTGGGGCAAGACTCCAGGTCCCAGGCTCCCTTGCCGCTGCCAGCGCCGCCGACACTCACACCATGCACCCGGAGGCGCTTTAAAAACCCTGAAGGCCTCCCGCAGCGCGGGAAGCTCTTTAACTTTGTTGGCACATTGGGTTTGGAGGGGGAGCAGGAGCGGGACAGGACTCCAGGTCCCAGGCTCCCTTGTGGCTGTCAGCGCAGCCACGCTTTAAAAACCCTGAAGGGCTCCCTCAGCGCGGGACGTGTGCGGGCGTGCCCGGGACGCACCGGGGCAAAGCCCGGGCCAAGGGCAGGCCCATCTGCACCCGTCAGAGGCCTGGCTGGGCCAGGCTATTAACATCCACAGGACAGGACTGGTTGTGGCCAATGGACACTTGCTGAATTTGATTCGAACTGATCGTTCAAGGTACGGGGTCCGAAACAATGATTGATACCGCTTTTTATTTTTAACTTGTTTCCCTATTATTTTGAAGACTGTATCAGATTATACTGTATTGATCGACCGGTGGGGAGGAAAGTATGAGTAAGAGCACAGTGCAGGGCGTGGTGGGGAACCTAGACGCATTCCTATTAAGGGCTGAGTCAGCTTTAATTCATGAAATCGCCCTAACTGAGACTTTCATTAGAACCAAGCGGTCCCCCCAGCCATGTGAGTGTAAATGCCCCCTCTGAAAACCCCAATCCCACGCGTAACTCCCCCTTACCAAGAGACCATCACATATCGGCATCTGACTCAAACATCGTTGACTGCATTGAAGTATCTGATAGTACTACGAGACCGAATGTAGTCACTAAAGGTGAGAAAGTTAAAATCAGTCAAGGGACAAACTCCACACCCCCTTCTAAGAAAAGAAAGGCCCAGTCTGCTACTAAGAAACATTTCCCACCTTCTAAGACCATGCAACATAAACATAAGGCTGTGGAGAAGGAGGTTTGTACAGGACACGCCACAACACCTAAGAACACTGCTCATATAGCATCTATTTTAAGTCAGGAGGATGATAATATGGAGTTTTGGAAGAAGCTAGAAACAGTAGTATCAACCCTCTTGAAACCACTCATGCTTAAATGATCTGCTTTGGAGGTGAGTGTAGCAAAAGTGGAAAACCGGGTGGGTAGTCTCCCCCCAAGCCCCCCAAGTGACCTGTCAATGTATTACAATGGGCGCTCCAACAAGTAGATCCTTGGGTCTAAACCACAAGGTGATTAGTAACCCAGGGGATGGGGCCGTGCTCCGGCAGCGCCAACAAGATTCCTCTCATATAACCAACACTCTGGCTGGGTTTGGGCCACTCCACCCAAGAGAACCACTTTCCATCAATAACCAACCACAGCCTGTACAGGGCTTGAATGGAAGCAGCGAGCGGTCGCTGAACACACAAAAAGAAGCTCTCCCCATTATGGATATTTATAAACAGGGTGCCCAGACTTTAAGTGACTCAAGACATCGGAACCCAACTAGGGGTAACCTGGCTGACTGCAGTAATTTGCACCTTCCTCCCGAAGTAACCCCATTGATGGTCATACTGGCCAATGTTCCCCCCCTGTCATCAGGGGAGCTGGAGAACTGGTCAACACTTAGGAATAAGTCCTTAGACCTACTAAGTGCCTGAACAGGTATTACAAACCAGCTATTCACAGAGTTCAAGAAGGCTCGGTGAATTGGCTGGGTTGGTATTTCTAAAAAGACCCTAGATGGAGATTGTGTAGTCCTAACTTTTAGGACTTCAGCTCTGGTCCGAACCATACTAGGTAAGGGGGGCAATTGGAAAGTCAGTACAACGGGGATAAACATCTTACCCCGGGCTTTTTCTACCAACCATATAGATCCCCGCAGTATATGCTAGAGGAAGACAGATCAACCGGGTTAAGGCAAATTAGGTATGCTATCCCAGTCAACAATCGCTATGATATCTTTAACACTCTAGGGGAAAGCGATTGACTGGCATCACGAGGCAGTAACTCGAATCAAGACGAGGGCCTATCTAGATCTTGTGGTGACGTAACCCCCTTCAAAGGTAGCTCCCTCATGTTAGAGGAACTAGTGCCTAAGCCACCGCCTAATACATTAGAGTTGGAACCGTACGAGAGAACACTTAGTACCAGCAGCATAGCTGAAGTATGTGTGACCGTGGAGCAGATAAGTGAAGGTAACTATTGTACTCTCTCAAAAGGTATAGAAGCAGATACCATGGAAGCGCCGCAACTAAATGTTTGTGGTGATCCCATCTTTCAGAGCAGCCTGTTTGGGGTAGCTTCAACAGGCCGTCCACCGGTTGGGTCACTAAAAATTATGTCATGGAATGTTACAGGGGCCAAAAATGTATGTATTCAGCACTACACTTTAATCCTCTTACAGGAAACATGGTCGACAGAAGTCTTTTTTATTAATGGTTTTAAAACTATTTTTTCTAAAGCGATACTGTCTAAGGCTGGGAGGGCAAGCGGAGGCCTGGCAGTATTAATATCTGTGTCTGCACCCCTGACCCTCAAGAAAACCTATACAAATTCACAGCACTTCCAGTTATTAGTTTTTACTGTCAAAGGAAAGCAGAATAGTGTATTTATTAATTTCTACAACAATTTTTTTGATAACACAAAACAAGAGATAATTATAAAACTGGAGGTAGAGTTGGACACATTTCTAAAAGAATTGGAGGGGTTGAAAATATATTAATCTGGGCAGGGGATTTTATTAGTGAATTATGTGAATATATTATAGGGGACCAATGTGGCTATCAAGACGCACTTGGAGATCATATTCCCCTTTTCCCTCACAACCTCTATGGTGAAACAATCATGTCATGCACAAACTTAACTTAGAAATCATGGAGACAGGTTCTTATGAGGGAGCTCATTTTACACATACATATGAGGGGGCTAGGTTGTCTTCATGTATTGACCACTTTATAATATCTAGGAACTGTAGGTCCCTGGTTGATAAATGTTATATACAACCTAGTCTGCTTAGTAACCATCACCCCCTGTTGCTAATATTAAATTCCAAATTATATCATAGAGCTAAGACAACTGCCCTTGCAACTAACATCAAAACGCAAGGTGAAAATGGGATATCGATAAAGTGGACAGGTGTCGACCCCACAGTTTTTGTGGATAATGTAATCCGAAAAAATAACCATAACATAAAAATATGCATGGATAAATCATCTAGTAACATTGAAATTGTCTTGGCTTTCCAAAATATCTCTGATGACATCTCTAAGGATTTGAAATTTAAAAAGAAAAACAGCGATGATTGTTCACGTTGGTTTAACCATCACTGCTCTAGATTAAATAGGGACTTGAAGGAAGAACTAAAAGGCAAACCTAGGAATAGAGAAAAAATTTGTAGTCTTCAGAAGAGCTATAAGCAAGCTTTAAAGCTGAGAAAAATTGAAATTAGGGAGAATGCTTGGGATAACCTTATCCAAGCAGCTGAGACTAAGAACTCTATCCTCTTCTGGAAAACTATAGACCAACCTCTGTTTAAAGATGTATCATTTGCAAAGGTTGATACATTAGTTATGCCAGAAGATTGGTTAACCTATTTTGAGAATATCTTCAATCCCTCACAACAATCTGCAGAAATAGACGCAAATCGCTCCATCACCATAATATATACTCCAATGATAGAAACAATTACCATAGAAGAGATAAAAATAGCATTAAATAATAGCGCAAATGGAAAGGCTTCAGGGCCGGATGGGGTCCCCATTGATGTGTTTACTCATAATGTAGGTTCCCTATTCTAGTCAACATTTTTAATGCTATCACTAATGGAGTGTTACCAGTAACTTTGGCTGAAAGTGTAATTGCCCTATTTTTAAAAAAGGCGACAGAGGTAGCGCAAAATGCTACCGACCAATATCCCTTCTTGATTCCACCTCTAAACTAATGGGCAGAGTTTTACTAGCCATGTTGGAATGTTGGGCAAAAGACAAAACCATCTTAACCGATGCCCAGTACGGCTTTAGAAGGGGTATTGGAACGGTTGAGCAGTGCGTCAACCTCGAGCTGCTTATAGGGATATACGCACTTGCCAAAGAAGGTTTATTACATCTCTGTTTTGTCGACCTCTCCAGTGCGTTCGACCTGGTAAACCACTCTAAGTTATGGGAAACATTAGCAGAGATGGGCGCCCTGTGTTATATTATAAATTTCCTATCTCAGATATATGCCCATTTAACCTCGCAAATACGCTATGGCCAGAAGGGGGAATGCACAAAGCACTTTAGAGTAACTAGAGGAATCCGACAAGGCTGTGTCCTTGCCCCCCTTTTATTTCTCTTTATATTAACGGTATTGACGTTTTATTATAGAGTTTGAAAGCTGATGCCCCTGTTGTTGGTAAACATGTCACCCCAGTTTTATTATATGCAGATGATGCAGTCCTAATATCTAGGACTGCTAACGACCTAAAAATAAATTTGAGCAAAACCCTTGTCTTGACATGTGGGAAAATAAAAACTAAGAGAAAAACCCATAATGTTGGGGGAACACCCATCGATAGGACATCTACATTTTCCTATTTGGGGTTACTTTTTAATACTTTTTAATAGCAAAGGACCATGGTCTGTAAATGTAAATACTTGTAAATTAAAGTTTGTGAGATCAAGCAAGGCTATTTTCAGAATCTCCCAGAAAATAGCCAATAAGCCGATACGTGAGATCTTAAAGCTATATGGGAGCATGTGCATCACAGGGGTTTGCTATGGTGGAGCAATATGGGGCATGGTAGATATCTCCCCATTACAAACCCTTGAGAATACATTTCTAAGAAGGGTATTATTGGTCCCAAACTCAACAGCTATTTATATAGCCCACAAGGAGCTAGATGCCCCATATATGAGCAATTTGATCAATGTGGCTGCCCTCACACTGTGGCATCAAATTTGGACAAAAGACAAAGCACACTTTACTAAAGATATAATCCTGGATTGCCTTAAATTAGATTACTATAGGAATATACCATGGCTACATTATATTGATAGATTATTAACTGAGTGTAACATGGTAACTAACTTTAAAGATCCCGAGAGCATCCAGATTTGTAGTAAAGTGGAGCTCAAGAGGAGATTCCTGAAATCTAGAGAAAAAACTAGGGTAGCCGAACTCAGCACAAAATTAGGTGTCAGATCTTACTGTGAAGGACTGATCTCTTTGGGCACCACACAACCGTATCCTATTTTTACTAGAAATGTAGATTTTATCTAACAAGATTAAGGTTGAGTACGCTCCACTTCCAAGTAGCTTTCCCTGAGATGGGTAAGTAAAACCCTAACTTGATGGTAAAACCCCATAGAGCACTTTACACTTTATACTTTTCTGCAACTTTTACAGGGACATTAGAAAACAAATTTGACGACCACTTTATTACAAATAAATTGTATTCTTATAAATCTGCCTTTTATCACGTTTGTAATCTGGAAAATGCATCGATATGTAATGCGGTTACCCTTTTCATTCAGATGGCTATTACACGGAGAATGGATCTTACATTTCTGGAAATGCTGAATTATGAAATCGAATAGATTGCATTTTAATATATACATTTTAATATTACACACCCTGCTACAACAGTTTTTAATGATGACAAGCTGCTATTTGAGGTTTTTTATTACTTTGTATGAATCAATGTATGACTTCTCTGTCGATCTTTAGTGCACACGCTTCACTTATGTTTGTGAGGAAATGTGCTTTTGTGAAAATTTACTATACGAAAATGTTTTTTTTTAAATTTATAATGAAATGTTTTTATTGTAGAATGCTTTTTTGGTTATATTTCTATATACCGAATAAAGCTTGTTTGAACTTGAACTTGACTGATGTCTCTGGTGAATATTAAGTCAAAATATTTTACAGGATTACTGCTGAAACATTTTAAAGGCTGGGTAAAAGAAAAAAGGCTACTACCCCAGAACCAGACAGGGTTTTGACAAAATCAAGGCTGCACCAAAGACACTATTATATATGTGTTTTGTTGACTTTAAAGCAGCTTTTGAACAGGTTCCAAGGAATTGTCTGTGGAAAAAATTACACTCATGGGTAAACCACACAAAGCTACTGAGGGCCTTGGAACTTCTGTATACAGATATTTGAACATGCATAAAACTAGCTGATGGCAGGTTTTGCTCCCAAAAAATCAATACTACAATAGGGTTAAAACAAGGGTGAGGTTTTGCGTCCCTGCTATTCAGTATGAATATATTGATTCTCAAATTAGCTTTGGATTCTGTAAATGCTCATCCCTCAACATTGGTAGGAAGTCTGCTATCTAATCTGCTGTATGACAACGATCTGGTGATGTTAAGCAAAACAAGAGTGAGCCTTCAGTTATTGATTGGCCAATTAAACAAATATATCTGTACTAACAAACTCAAAGTCAATCGACTAAAACAAAGATTATCATCTTTGGAAGGAGGATGAACAAAACTGTGACCTGGCAGTGGAGAGGTGAACACATTAATAAAGTGACAGAATATAAGTACTTAGGTTTGTGGATTGATTCAAGAGTAAACCTCACACAGCCAAAGGAGTTATAAACAATGCGCACCCTACAATGTTCATTTGCTGCCACCTCTAAGCATCTATGGGGTCCCAGCCTAGAACTAATCCATCGGGTCATGAGGTGAAGTTAATGCCAGCAATAAGGTATGAGAGTGCAATTATACTGGGAAAAGAGACACAGCTTCAGAATGCCCTGGTGGTTAAAATATGCAAATCCAACTTTTGTCTGCTAAAAGCAACCTCCCCAGCACAGGCATGTATAGACTTTTTGGCCTGCTCAATCAAACTATAACCAGGCAGTGTACATTTCTTACATGTCTGTCATAAACTGAGAGAATCAAAGCCACACACTTTAGATTATTTTGACTGGCAAAAATTAGCAAGTAGATCCCGCAACTTGGCTCACCAATACCATATAGAAAAACCCCTAGACATGTTCTAGGAAAGGGAGTTATGGAATGAGCATGTGACCCACACAGAGTTGAAATAAACTTCACCCCCAGTACTCAAGAGCTGAGCAGATTGAAGTCTAAATATTTTGTAGCACAACACCGTCATGATTGGATGATGATGAATAGGCCCTCTAAGCCAGGATTAACAAGTCTCTGCTCTGCAAACTCCAGACCATACAGAACACCGCCGCCATACTCGTCCTTGGCATAACTCTGCATGAACACATCTCCCAACACCTCTGTAACCTCCAATGGCTCCCCATCGAGAAGAGAGTAACTTTCAAGATACTCACCCACGGCTACAAATGCCTCCACAATACCAGACCCTAACATCTCAACAATAGAATCTCTTTTCATGTACCCAAGAGAAACCTCCCATCTGCCGACCTCCCTCCTGCCAAACCCCCGCGCATCTGCAGAGCAAGAACAGGTCGCAGAACCTTCTCCTACATCGTGGCCAAGACCTGGAACAAGCTCCCAATGGACATCAGATGCACCCCCACCCTGCACATCTTCAGGAAGACCCTCAAGACCTGGCTCTTTGACTGATGGGAGCTGCCCCCCCCAGCACCTTGAGACCCTCACTGGTGAGTAGCGCGGTTAAAACTCCCTGATTGATTGATTGATTGGATACATGAAACGTGAAAGGAAAAGAGATGCATATGGAAACAAACTACTTAAAATATATCAATTGCAAATTCAAGCCGAAGTGGGAAATCAGCCCAATCATACGATTTTATTAAGTGCACATATCACCTGAGGGTCTCAAAGTACAAGCAAAAACCAGAGAAGGGAGGCAAAGACATCTAGAGGAGAAGATGTCTTTCTACATTTCAGGAAAAGCTTCACCCTCGACATAGTCAGAAAAATGAGTTGCAATGCGGGCACGCATGCACTCTAAACCTTATGGTCATTTTCATGGACCTTTTTTAGGATATCATAAGGCCCTGAATTTGGCAAAGACAGCCTTAACATTAGACCCGACAAATGGCTCTTTATATTGGAGGAAAAATATATATTAAACTTCGGTAGGAATACTGGTTGCATAGAATGCACGCTCACACTTAATGGCGTTTTACTTGCGAACACCTTCATGGTCATCTGTCTGAATTTGGCAGCACCTTATACATTGACGAGGAATCTGACGGCATTTCATGTATTGAGTAAGAATTTGTCAGTTGAGCGAACTTTAGAGATTATGGTAGTTTGGCCAATTTATCCTTTTGACCTAATTGAAGCAAATTAGGTATAGAAATCTGAATGCCCCATTGCATGCTCATTTGGCCAAAGTTCCTAGCCTTAATTGCAGTGGAATGATCACACTAATTAGATAAACGTTCTTGTAGTTTCACTGAAGAAGCAGGGAGTTTCTATATTGCCAGCGTCTCTTCCCAGTGCCACAATTCTCACAGGCTATGAAGAACCCATGAAGTTTACAATGAAGGAGGTACTGACGAATTGAATCGTGAGTCTTCCCCTGCCAACTTTCTTTCAGCCATTTTCATTGAGATCATAACTGATGATCTCAGTTTATTACATTGTTGTTTTATTTTTACCATAATGGAGCCCCAGAGCACCTCGCTGTGTAATATGATGGAGTAGTATTTGCATATGAAGCACATTTGCGAAACAGGTGATGGAGAACATGATGATCATCTAGGAGCTTTGGAGCCGCGGCCCATGCAGGTAAGGGCAGTGTAGCATGGGGCCTGGTGAGGGGGGATTTCAACAGACGATGACGAGGGAAAATTAATTATTTATTTAATTTTCCCTTCTCATCGTCTGTCGAAATCCCCCCCTCCCCCCCCCACATGGCCCCACTGCCACACCGCTCTTACTTATGGGCCGCGGCTGGAGATTTGGACAGACATAACAAGCATTCTAATATGCATCCGTGAAGATGAGAAAACCTTGAAAGAGCAAGAGTCCTGAGAGCCTGGGCAAATCTCAACCCCGTTTTAGGAACCTGACTGTGGAGAGTTCAGTATCAAATTGTAGAAAGATCTTGTTTTGAAGATATACCACCCCAATGACAGTATGAAGAGGTGAGTCTTTAAGAGTCTTCTGAATTTATGGTGGTCTAGTGTCTGAGACCAGCAGGAAATAGAATTCTACTGTCCCTTTAAAAGATGCCACAGATTGAACTTGTTGCAACTTTGAAGAATATTAACAGCTCTTTGCCAAGAATCCCTTAATGGACTGAGAAGATAGCCAAGAGAGGATGGGTTTGTGGCTCCAGAACAATGCACCCACTGGAAAAATGTTCGCCCTCCTACATTGCACTAATTCACTCTGGAATTATGGCTTAGGAAGAACGCTTAACCCAGGTTTTGGACCCTAGCTGGTTTGTTTGAGAGGATATTAAGATATCCCCACTACAGGTCGTTGGCCCTTGCTAGAAGGCCTGTTTGCAAACTCCTCAAACCCAGTGCTGATCACAAGAAATGGAAAGAAGCCCCGTCATTTCTGCTTGGACATCTCCAGTTTGGGGCTTTGTTTTTTGGCACAGAGGTTTTCTTCTTGACTAGATGAGAGCTGCTCCTGACACCAGGACCCTCTATCCTGAGATCTATAGGAGTGATCTTGTACTCGTATTGTGTAGGTGTCAACAAGGAAGAAAGAAAACAAAACAAAGTAAGCATCAGTTGTTCCTGGCAAGTGTTTGTCTCTTAAAAAATGCAGTTTTCTTGCATTAAAGATCCTAATCATAAATAACTCACGTGGGGCTAACTCAGTCAGAAAACTAATTACATCACCAAGTTCTTCTAGCAATCACGTTTCCAATTCTGATCTGTAAACACAAGAGCTACATTTGGGAATATACATTTTCTGTGAGCATCTGCATAAAAATAATATTGCAATACTATATATGGTGCTATGTGTAAAGTGACATATTTTAAGTTGATAGGTATGAATAAATTAAGAAGAAATGTAATAAGGCCTGCCAGCCTTTCTTTTGGTCTGCCTTCTCATTTATCAAATTGCTTCGACCAGATGTACATTATATTCTAACATTTCAAGTGAATCTGGCATCCATCACCTGTACAGAGTCATGCACATATGTTTGTCAAACGAGGTTGGTATTTACTATTTTCAGAGCATTCTGGGGTTTTCCTCAAAGTGGAAAGAGGCAAAGGTAAGAGACCCAAGCCCATTAAAGATGTTTGCCAAACTGCTCATATATCCCACTGGGGCAGAGAGATGGTCCGAGGAAGCAACCCCTCAGCATGTGATGGGATATTTTGAAGACAATGATTACAAAAGCAATTCTTGAGCGCCACAACTTGTAGAGTATTATGAACAAAGCAACTCTGTATTACTTATACCCCACTGGAATCCAGGAAGTGAAGGTGAATGACAGTATTCGATGATATCTCTAGCCTTTTAAAAAGAAAACTAGGCCAATACTTGCCATGGGACCCATTAATTAAAATGCTCCCTGCCTCCCTGCCTCACTCACTTCAAGCCCCGTTCACTAATATAGAGTTTACTTCCATTTTGATTTACATTGTTTCTGTGGGTTTTAAATGCACTGTGTAAAAGTACTGACGGGGCATATCATCAAGGCGGCGCTATAAAATTATCGCCGCTTTTGTGGTAGTTTTCGGCCGAAAAGCGGCGATAATTTTATCGCTTTATCAGCAAGGTCATGCTATCGCGTGAATCCTTGCCTTAGCGCAATTTCCCTTAATGCCCAGCTTTGCATCTCTAATGAGATGCAAAGTGGAAGTTCCGTCCCAAAATAACTGGAGAAATGTCGCTAACCGACATATCTCCAATTATCAATGGGCACGCTAACAAGCATAGCGATAAGAAAAGTAGCGCTAACCGCAGTTACCGCTACTTTCCTTACGGCTGCTTTCAGGTTGACTTAGCCATTATATCCAAAGGAAGGTGGATATAATGGCTAAGTCCACCCTGCCCTAGCAACAAGCTATCGCCAAATGTTGTGCGATTATCGCTGGATTTCCAGAGATAATCGCACATTTGGCAGCTTGCGTCTGGAATTTTATCGCTGTTGAGATAAGCGTTGCTGATAGCACGCTATCTCAGCCATAAAATTCTGCGTTAGCCGGCGATAATTATACTAGCGCTAAGTGCGCTTAGCGATTAATTATCGCCGGTTGTTGATGATATGCCCCGACATTTCTATAAAGTGAGAGGGACATTTCGGGATTCTAAAATGCATCACTACTTCGGAAAACCTGGACACAGATATTTCCTTTTAATATAACCAGTTTACATATATTCCTGTTTTGCTTGCCTGCGATTTAATTTTGTTAATGATGAATGGTCAAATGGAGAGGATGTAGTCTGATCGCTAGGTTGCCGACTTTGGTGCTGGTAACCACGGTTCGAGCCTCGGGTTCGCATCCACATCCTGTGAATCAGGGCAAATCACTTAATCTCCTAGTGTCTTGAATGTGTCGTGTGTAACGTAACCGGTGCTCATGTAAAGCGCTCCAATACCTTCGGGTCTAGTTCGCGCTAAATAAATCGGCATAAAAAAAAAGAATAAAAATATGGTTAGTGGCCACTTTGCATTGGGTATCGGGCAATAATAATGACCCCAAGCCAAATAATGGGGTGATAGGCCGCTTTATTGGACAGGTGGGCAAAATAATACATCATTGGCAGAAAAGTACATATTCCGAACTATCACCCCCCACCCCTACTAAATATTCCCCAACAACCAACTTCCCCACCGTTGTTCGGCCTAAACCCCTATCTACCTCTCCTGCCTACCCCTTGCCTCCAACCTCACTCCTTTGCTTCCCTCTGTCCGGAACTATTCCTGATGCCCCCAACCCTTCCTGCCTGTCTTGCTCTCCTCCCACTCTGCCACCTGTCCAAGCGACAACCACCAAAATTATATATATATATTTATATAATAAGAAAAATGTAAGTCTCATATAAAGGGTGGGTGGGTGGGCCAAAATCACAACCCCCCTACCTCACACCCTTGGTAAACGGTGCACGGAGGTTATTTCGCGACCTTCGAGCTCGCGCTGCTGCGTTAACCAATTAGGGAGCGCGCCACCTGTCCAGGGCATACCATTGCCCAAAGCTACCCGGGGTTGGACAATCTGCGATTGCCAGCCCCAGGAGCCCTCATTCTACATTGATTTGAAATGTGACAAGACTAACAGGGTCATTTTGAGCGCTGTGGTAAATCTTGAAATCAAATCTGGCTTTCACATTGCAAATTGAGCATAAATCGTGCTTGGAACTGTATATTTCCCCATCTCAATTTATACATGTAATATTTGAAATAATTTATCTGTATAAAGCCAAGGCAATTTTACCAATTGGCAAGACTGAAACCGCGGGATATCTCCGATCCCAACAGGGAAAACGTGGAATCTCCATGTAAAACTGCCCAGTGCAGTACAGTGATCTTGTGGGTTCTTCTAAGGCCCGCATTCCATGCAGGATCTAGTTATAATTATTACAGCAGGTTCAGTGCACCGGGACCAGCGCTGTGCTGGGCCCACTGAACCACTAAAAGGCAGTCTTTTATTACCTAAACAGGGAAGAGGGGGCACATTTCCCTTGCCTGCATTAGGGCTAATGGAAACCTTACAAGGATCTGCTTCTTCAAGATTTAGGATGAATAGCTAAGTCTAGGATAAACGATCTTGAGTTACCGCGCCATATAGGGAAGCATGATAAGTAATAGAATTTAACATCTTATTTTATCAAATAATTTAAGTTCTGAAAAGGGAGTTAAAGAATCATCCTTCCAGCCAAAAATGTTAGATAAACAGCTGCGGAAGGCAGAGAGAGCATTACCAGCCATTAGCTCCTCTGTTTGTATAAATTCGCCCCAGCACTCTGTATCCTAAGTTATAGAGCTTGATTTTTGCAACATATGACTCAGCGGTTATCTTTCATTAAAGAACAAGATGCACTCATACACAGTTCTGGCAATCTCCTGCTCAAGAGATAATGACCCTGTTTAAAATAGATCCTAAAAATAATTCTGAATGATTGATGCCATGCAGATGTTCGTGCCACAGTATGCCTGTAGTAAATGTCAACACAACGCTGAACAAAAACATTAAAATGACAGCGACATTGCCCACTAGTGCAATATATCATAATATGCCACAGCCATTTGACAAAAGTCAGGGATCAGGCGACCATTACTATTTTCCATGTGGATTCTTTGCTAATCACTAATGTTTCCGCCAACAGTCCATATGCAAGAAAAGAGGAAATGACAGCGTAAACCATGAAACAAGTTAGCATTTTGCAATTTTTTTTACTATTTATCACTCTTTTGACTGTCGCTCCTAAACCTGTCGCCTTCTGAATTGTTTAAAACACTTTGGGCCATATTATCAAGATCAGCGTTAAAATTATCGTGAGAATTCCAATAGAAGCCCATGTTGACACCAGAACATGGGCTTCTATGGGAATTATCAAGGGCATATTATCAAGCCCATTATCGCCACTTTAGCGGCAGTTTCCTGCCGCTAAAGCGGCGATAATATTAACATTGATCTTGATAATATGGCCCTTTCTTGTTAATGTTCCAAATGTTATAAGAAGCACTGTGTTGTAGTGTTGTTTCCCCCTTTCCCCTATCTCTCACAGTGGCATAATGCTAAATGATAGGCCCACAAGCAAAATATGAAGAAGATCCCCCGAGTCTCACATATTTCAAAGATATTGATTGGTCTTGAGTTCAATGGGGCCCCATGAAGGGCAGAGGGCCCTTGAAGGCTTGGGGCCCACCTGCACCACAGGGGCCGTAAGGGCTTGCATTACGCACCTGATCTTCCTTTTGCCTTGTCCTGCTTTACGCTGAGCAATCTACTGCTCCTCCTCCCACTGTGGAGCTCAATAATCTAACGGTTATATTTATGTGAGGCTTGTGCCGGCGTTGCACCACTAATTTTGATGCAGCAGTGGTGCAAGCACTACTCCATATTTACAAGATGAGGCATTTTCCCAAAAAGGTCGGTTTTTGGAGTTGTGCGTCAGAGAATAGCTGTACTTCAACACGATGCGCCAAGCACAACTTACTATATGCAAGGTAGGTGTTCCCATACAAATTCTAACATAAAGAGCAACTGGCGCGAAAAGGCTAAAATGCGTCAACATTTCTGCACATCGGTAACCCAGGCGTAGAAAATGATGCAGTGGCTGTGGTATAACAAGACAAACCACACAAAGCAATTTGAAAACTATGCCACGGAGGTTGTCATTCTGCAGCTAGGTGTCGTGAGAAGACCACCACCACCATTATCAACACGTAGGCAGTGAAGGAGAAGGGAGCGTGTGTTCCCAAAATGTTGTGTTGTATTACTGTGTGCAAGGGAGGTGTTCCATGGGCTTTTTGTGCATGTATCCATGCAACTTCCATTGTTTATGATGCATGTCATGTATAACAAACCAGGTAAACCTGGGAATGCATCAAATAAATATTCCTCCCCAGGTGATGTGTATCAGGGATAAATAACTTAAGTCATCCAAGTCACTTCCGAATCCTATGTGTGCTGAATTCTGTGGCACACACAGAGAAAAATGCCTCTCAGGATTTTTTATGTGCAGGAAGGCGCTCCTTTCTGCACTAAAACAATCTTGCATGCAATGCAGGCACACTTGCTCCACACTTGTTTCTACAAGACACCCCATTATGTGCCAGTGCAGGGTGAAAGGACACAAATATGCCATATGGACTAAACACTGTGCACACCTGAACTTTCACAGTGACTCAGTGCAGTGCAGCAAGATGACTAGTTGCACTGTGCCACTTTGCTAAATATCTGGGTCCTAGTGTCATGTGCACATAGTGGGAACAATGTACCACAGCGTGTAGACAATGATTTTCCAATCTGTCATTCCCTCACTAATCCTGCAATGGCAGTAGCAACAGAACATGTGTATGTAGTACTATGTCATCTCACACTGTGTGAATGGACTGAACCACATCATCTGCACTGCTTTTTTTTTTTAACTTGTTTTTTATAAGCCACTGCATCCAGGTTATCAATAACAATTGTCATGCATGTATATGTACATCATCGATAGTTGTTTCATTACATTGAGTTACCGACATGACATCACTTTTTCTTCGATCTCACTACCCGTGAGCCGAGTTACTTTTGTCTTAAAACAACAGTGCATTTTTAAATTGAGTCTAAATCGTAACGAAAAAACAATAAAACAATAACGATAGTCAAAATAGGGAATCTTGATTCCCCCTTATCTAACCCCATCCCCCACCCCCTTGTCAGCGACCAGCAGGTGTTACTGTTTTCTAATACAGGTAATCTGGCAATGTACATGTGACTTGTTTGTGATTTATGTGTTTGTTGTGTGAGAGGGCCTGTGCGGTGTTGTTGCATTAGATGGTGAAGTCGACCTGGTGGATTGGGAACTATGTGTGCTCTTATTTTCACTCTGAGATATTGCTATAGACGCCGCAGTCAACATTTGTCCCCAATCCAAGAGGTCTCTTTCCGCATTCTCATCTGATCATACTGCTCTGAGGTGGCATTCTTCAGCCACCCCCACTCCTGCAGGTCATCTCTCCATCTATCCCATTTGGGAGGGGCCGGACGTATCCAGTGTATCCTTATCCCATTTTTCGCTAGGACCAGTCCTAGCAGGCCAAATTTATATCGCATCCTAGCCCCTTTCTTGGGAGTTAGGAGTACACCCAAAAATGCTATATTTTATGGAAGTGTAGATTCGCACCGCCTTTACTGTGCAAAGGGATTGCACCACCTGGTTCCAGACAGCTCCAGGTCATGTGCAAGAATGTGGCAGGATCCGTGCCACAGCAGGGACATGCAGAAAACGACCCTAGGGTGAACAGTGCACATCGCTCTGGAGTCAAATACGTGAGAAGTAAATAATAAAACTGGATGAGTTTGAACCGCGCATTATTCATAGCCTCAGCTACCTGTGCCATAGCTCTCCTCCACTCGCCATCCGTTAGTGGGACTGGCAGGTCATCGTCACATCTCGCCCTAATCAGATAGAGGGTAGACCCCCGGCCCTCCTTTAACGCTTTGTATATGCGCGAGATGAGACCTCGACTGAAGCCTGGGTCTAGCAGTGTCGTTAAAGTGCAGGACTCTTTTGGCTCATCGGGGAATGTGGTAGACCTGAGCGGGAAATTCTGTTCCGCCTGCGGAATTTGGGTAATTTCACGTTCCGCGGAGACCATGGAATTGCCCAAAATTCTGCGTTCCGCGGCTTCGCAGAATTTTTTGCTTGTTCATGTTCTCAAAATGCATGTTCGCAAGATATTTCCCTCCGAGCACGCAAACAGCGTTCGGGAACAGGAAAAAAGCTTTACGAACAAGCAATTCCACGTGTTCGCGGAATTTCTGCGTGCTCGCAGGGAATTTTTACCGTTTCGCGGAGCTTTGCGTAGCACGACAACGCAAATTCCCCCCACCCCTAGAATGTGGTCCACAGTTCAAGCACAGTCCATGATATTTTGGCATACTGTAAGAAATGCCACGGTGGCACTTGGAACCAGTCCTGAGCCTCCTGAAAGGTCATGAATGTACCATTCTGGTAAATATCTCCCGCAGTCTCACAACCCCCCTCGTACCATCTTGAGGTTTCCATGGCCTCCTGGATATTTTGGAAACCCTTCAGCCAACGGAGAGGCAGTATAACCAGTATCACTGATTGATCCCATACTTCTGTAACCCACCAAATTATGTGTGGACAATCTTTAGGGACCTTAAAACCCATCATCAGGAACCGCTGCAGTTGCGTCCCATCATTCCACCTCCCTAGTAGGTCCCTCTCGACTGTGCGTTCCCCCATGCACCATTGTGCAGCATATTGCAATAGACCGGCCATATAATAGTCTTAGGTCTGGCAATCCTAATCCACCCCCATCCATGTCCAGTTTGAATGTTTCCAGCTTTGCCTTGCTCCGTTTACCAGCCCATATCAGGGAGGTCAGAAGACCATTCAATGTGTCAAAGTAGAAATAGGGATTTTGCAAAAGGAGTTCTGGAGCACGTAGAGACAGCAAGGCAAGAACACCATTTTTGATGCCGCCACTCTCCCCATAACCGACAATGGCAACCTGTTCCAGAACGTTATCGACGCCCGCAGTCCAGTAAGGACCTTCCCCATGTTTAATTGAAACTGGGACTCCGGTTGATGAGCAACTTGCATTCCGAGTTACCAGAATCGATCGCACTTACAGTCCACGCCAACCACGGGGAGATTGTGAGGCATCCCCCGCACCAAGGCAGCGAACGGGAACAATGTTGTTTTCTGGCAATTGATTCGGAGGCTAGAAGAAGCCCCAAATGAGTCTAGTATTTCCCAAACCTCTGGGATCGCCCTTTCAGGCTCACGCACATAAAGGGCATCATCTGCATACATGGAAACCACATGCGTACAACCGTTTACCTTTGTACCCCATGGTTCCATATCCCTATGCAAGCGTACTGCCAGAGGCTCCATGGCCAGTGCAAAAAGCAACTGGGACAAAGGGCAGTCCTGCCTCGTGCCCCATCCTATCTCTATGACTTCCGACACCTACCACCCATTCCACACTCTGGCCATCGGTTTGGGTACACCAGTTTGACCCAGGCTATGTACTCGCTTTCAAACCCCATTCTCCGCAATACTTCCCAGAGGTAGTCCCAAAGGCTTTTTCAATATCCAGGGCGACTACCGCTTCCCTGAGGTCTGTGTCTGCTACCGAGTGCCGGACATGTGATAATCTACGTAGATTCATATGTGTTCCTCTCCCTGGCATAAACACGCATTGGTCCTCACGAACTAATGAGTTCACTACTCTCCATAGTCTTAAAGCCAGGACTTTGGCCAGTAATCTAGTGTCCACTCCCAACATGGACAGGGTCCTATATGCAGCAGGGTCCTCGGGGTATCTGTCAGGCTTGGGGAGCACGACAATCTGCGTTTCTCTCATGGATGGGGAGGAGGACTCCAGCCTGTGTAGCCTCCTGCAACGTGTCTAATAAACACAGGAGTATATCGGTGTACACCTGATAGAGTTCAACGGGCATGTCATCTGGGCCAGGCGCCTTGCATCGGACCATCCCCTTAGGGCTTCCTGTAGGTCCTCAAGCTGGAGTGCTGCCTCCAGTTATTCCCTCTGCTCGCCTGAAAGCCGCAGGAGTGGAACCTCATGAAGATAGTCAGCCCCAACTGACCTCTCATTGCCAGCGGTCCCGCGGTAGATATCAGCCAAATGGGCGGATAGAAATGCATTGACGCCGACCTGTGTGTTAGCCGTTCCTCCCTCAGGGTGACGTAGTGTGAGAATCACCATGGGTGGGAGCTCACATTTTAATAACCACACGAGCAGTCCCCCTGATCTGTCACCTTCTTTATGTAGCAATTGCCGATATTCCCTGCGGGTCAAGCAGTCCAGTCTATCCCAGGTCTCCCCCACTGCAGGTTGCACCTGTAAAAGGGCATCCGAAGGCTGATCCATCGCGTGGCCCTCATGTTGTAGTTTGGTCAGCGTGCCCTCTGCCCCCATCAGTTCCTGCTCTAGTTGCCTCCTAGTGCCCCCCACTCTCGACAAGCAGTCTCCTGTAATGACCACTTTGAATGTTTCCCATTCATTTCTCCTAGTTTTAGTAGTGAACCAATTCTCATCAAAGTAATCTATTATGGTTTTCCTAAGTCTTCTCTAAATACTTGGTCTCATAGTGTGGATGGTTGCATTTGCCATATCAGGACTCTCAGCCCACTCCTCTCAGGTCCCCATTCTAACAACACAGGGGCATAATCCGATAGGAAGTGACCCAGTACCGCAGTCTTGCCCACATTGCCACACAACTCTCGGGAGGGTAAAAAAACATTCAAGCCTACTGTAGACCTCGCGGGCCAGTGTATAGCACGTGTACTGCTGCTCTTCAGGGTGCGTTTCACGCCTATTGTCTACACACTGAAGCATATCCATCACCACCTCAGGGCCACCGACATATTTGGCTTAGTGTGGTGTTTCAAAGGGTCTGTCTAAAGTACTATCTAGCACGCAATTAAAGTCACCCACCCATACCACTGCTATCCCAATGTATGGTAATAGTCAGTTCTCCAACTCACTAAAGAAGTCAGCGTCATCTGTATTTGGGGCATAGACGTTCACCAGACACACTTCCGTCTCAATCTATGTCTCCATGCACTATAACTTATCTACCCACTACATCAGCTTCATAGTAGCACAGCCTAAACGGGACCTGTGGAGCTATCTATGTAGCCATGGCATAGAAGAGAAGGTAGATGTAAACAATTGTCCCCTACATATTCTGTGGAGCTTCTGTGTTTCAGTGTCTAGTAGGTGAGTCTGCTGTAACATAGCCACATGAGTGCCCTTTCACCGCAAGTATGTCTGTATTCTATAACGTTTCACAAACAAATTTAGCCCTCTCACATTCCATGTTATAATTTTGTAATGCCCCATGACCAACAGTGATTACCAGCCCCAGCATTTATGTTATCGATCTGCCTTCTGCCACTGTCGCTGCCAAATAACCCAATATCCTGAACATTTGAAACACCCAACCCCCGAGTAGACACTGCAATAAACCAATGTGCATCCTCATATGATCCCCGAACTCCAAACCTCCCACCCAAATCGTACACCTCATGAACAATAATTCAATTTTGATCTGCACAGTGAAAAACAATAAAATCAAGAATACACTCATACTCCACTCATACATTGTGCCATTCATTCTTCAGCAGGCACTGATACTTCTGATTGTCTCCACTATCGGGCCAGAGGGTTGTGCCCCGCCCGAACCACCGGGGCATCCGTCAGCCGAGCCCACCCTAGCCCAATTGTCACACACTCCCATGCATACCTCAGCCATCCACAGTCGATCACATCAATAGTGTGCCCCTAGTCCAACAGTGCCTCCTCCCAGAGAGAAACGAGATAGAATGAAGGTTGAAAATAAGAGCAATAGTTGGGGTAAGGATTAGAGAGAGAAAAGGTATAGAGAAAACGAGAAGAGATAGAGGGGGTAACAGACTTTGCAAACCTGCACAATCGCAATTACCATCCAGCTACCACTCATTGTTACTGGAGGAGGAAAAAACGGGGGGAAAGGAGAAGGCAACTCCCTCATATTTCAGTCCCACTCACCCCCAGAGGGTCAAGGCATGCGTTGTGTCCCCAATAATAACCCTATCGGGATTACTCTGTTCACCACAATGTCCTCTTTTCATGCACACATGCAGGATCTGTTTGCTGCAGAGTATCTTCAACGACCTCGCCCATGCTTGTGTCCAAGTCTGTGGCCGACACCACTTTGACCGGAGCTCTGGCAGCATCCTGTTCAGCCCGTTGAGTTTCAAGGTCTATCCTGGAGGATCTCCCGCCCTCGCCTCCTGAGTCAGCCCCCTCCAGTTTCAAAGACCCATCTTGCTGCACCACCACCCTCTGCGTTGATCTAGAGCCTTTTCTGAGTTTTCCAGTGCTGCCTCTACTGCTTCCACTCTGAGGGTTCACAGAGGATCTTGCCACCGCTAGTCCCCCTTGCAGAATTCTCCATTTTCCATGGACCTCCAACCTGTGCCCCACTTTCTCCAGTGTTGTGAAGAAGTGTGCACGATCTACATGGAGGTCTTTCAACTTTGCTGAGTACAGGAGCATGTACTGTCGGTTCATGGCACGCAACTTTTGCTTGACTCCGAGGAAGGACGTCCTCTGCTGTTGAACCAAGGGGGTGTAATCCGGAAAAATGCAAATTTTCTGGTTCTTGAACATCGGATCCCCGTCTCTTCTAGCCGCCCTAAGGATACCGTCCTTATCTCTGTAATTAAGGATCCTGTCAATGAGTGTCCTGAGTGGAGCACCCGTCGGCAGCTGCGCAGTGAGCGCCTGATGTTCACGCTCTATTATGAAAACTGAGGAGAGCTTGGCCATGGGCAGCACCTCTTTGATCCCTTTTTCTAGAAAAAGTTCTGGCTCCCTCCCTTTGGCTCCCTCTGGTAAACCAACAAAGCGCATATTACATCTGCGGGACCGTCCCTCCGCTTCCTCTGCTCGGCGCTCCAAGAACATTGTTTTTTGTGACAGCTAGGTAAGCAACACCTTCAGGGCTGAGACCTCCTCTTGCAGCTCACTGACAGTCTGGTCTGTGGCCATTGACCGATTTGCGACCGTACATAGGTCTGGCTGGGAACTACACCTGTGTTGGGACAGGCTGCTGTGAGCTGCGACCGCGGTGCTTGTTGGTTGTGCTTGGCCACATGGGTGGGCCTCTCTGCTCACCCCTGGGTGTCCCTGCTAACCCAGAGATGTACCTGCTGAGGCGTTCACTGAGTCCACCATTGGGACCAGTGGGGCTGTGACACACCACTGACTGGATTGGCCCTGCCGCTAAGACAATCCTAACCGGCCATGGTGGCTGTGGCGCGGATGGAGCTCTGAAGGATGCCAATGCCAGGTGAGCCAAGTGGAGTGGCGCTGCCATGGCCCTGTCTGTGCACCTCTCCCACTTTCACGGTCCTGACCAAAGCCCAGAGGTCATGTCCAGCCTAGGTGGCAGGAAGGAGAGTGAGGGCCAACATGCCTCACCCACACACCAGACCCGGCCCTGCTCTGATGGTCTTCCCCGCACCCACAGCTGCGAGTCTCTAAGCAGTGGGCCCTGAGAGTTGAGCCCAATCACCAAGGGGTGGACACAGTATCCGCACACACATATGGGAAACACGGGTGGACTCAGGCCATGGCACCCCGCCCCAGACTAATACACTGAAGACACCACAAAGCAGAACCCAGACTATCAGGAGCATACCTGGACCATAAATGCCATAGAACTGCTGTTTGCCATCAGGCTGGGTGGGCCCCACCATGCACTCTGGGGAATAAAGGGGCTGCTGCTTACTGGAATCTACACCCCTCCCACTGGGTCTGGCCGTGGCTGGGGGAATGTGGGTTGGGTGGGGCCTGGTGGCTGGGGAGTGGACATGATCACAGCGCTGGAGCCCTGTGGCTGACCTGACTCCTGGCTGGATGACTCCTCCACCGCTCAACTCAGGACATGGCACTACCGGACAATGCATGCTACCGTGGTCGACTGGTGAGGAGGGAATGCGTGAAGGGCCCTAGGGCTTAGCTCCAGCTGGGTTGTGATGCTGGGAGCTGGCGTAGTGCCACTGGGGCTTAGCGTGAGGCCCTGTGCACTGGCCCTCCCTTCTGACCTGACAAAGAATAAGTGGAAGTACCAGGAGCCTGCACTAGACCTGGCCCCAGCCAACCCTCATGAACTGTGATAACCTGACTGTGGCTACCAGGAAGTTGTGGCCGCAGGGGACCCCCTGTGGTGTTCTCCCAATATACAAAATGCTGAGGAAAAGTAACTATCTGGAAGAAACAGGCTGAATTGTGCTGCTACACGTCAAAACTCCTTACTGGTCGCAGACATATGGTAGTCCACTCCGACAGGAGCTCTTCTCCCTCCACAGTCCCCGAAAGAGCCGTACGAGCGACTCCAATACTTCAGCCTGCCCATATCAGCAAAACTGCCCAAGCAGCCTTGCATCTGTGTGCCTCTGCAGCAAGAGAATTAACCCTCCCTCAGTGCCTATTATAGCTAAAGGCACACGTCTATCTGGGACTGGGGCCAACCTCTTCTAGCGCTCATAGCCCTCCTGTGCTGCTGATTGCAGAAGAGATGGTCACATTTCTGCATTCAGCTTCGGTATCAGTCCGGGGGCCCCTGAGGCCCCAAAGTGAAAGTTTGCATATCACCTGGACTGACTGCTTAGTAACATATCTGAAAGCACACTGAGATATCAGGCCTACCTCACCACACACTGACCACTCAAAAGCCCAATGGCCATCAGTTTGCCATGGGTCACCTGCGTCTATGCCTCAACCCGCTACTGTGCGCCTTAAAACAACCCCAGAGCATCGAGCAGGAGACCAAATGGGAAACAGACCGATTAGCTCATATATGTCTCTTGGGGCTAAACTGGAAACAGTCCTACAAGCAGTAGAAGACATTGGCACAGCCCTCGAGGACACATGCACGTCACTTGAACACAGAATTGACAAAGTGACGTCAGATTTCACCCTGCTGCATGCAGATCATCGCAAACTTACGGATAAAGTGAATGTGGAGGAGCACATGCTGACTGAACTCCAACCAAAAGCCCACTTGACCATGACCCTCGTGGACCGCTTGCATGTCCTGGAATGCAGAGCTGAGGATGTGGAAGGCCGCTCCAGGAGAAACAATATATGCCTAGTAGGTCTTCCAGAAGGGGTAGAAGGTCAAGATGCCGTGGGATATGCTGAGAACTGGATCCGCACACTAATGCCTGGTGCAATGCTCTCACAGTTTTTCTTGATTGAACGTGCCCTCCGAGTGCCGCCATGCAAACTTCCACCTGGTGCTGGCCCCAGACCTTTTCCATTCTGCCTATTGAGCTACAAGCATCGAGACACCATCCTTCTTAAATCATGAAGCCACAAGACATTAAAGCAAACAATGCCTCTGACATGGTCTTTCCTGATTATACTATAGCAGTTCAGAGGCAAAGGAGCTCCTTTCAAGCCGTCAATTATCACCACAGAGACCTCAATATATGCTATTCCTTACTCTTCCGTGCCCATATACATGCCGTAGTTAATGAGACAGCACACTTCTTCAACTCCTCAGCGGAGGAGTGGGACTGTATGGAGGCCACTGGACTTACGGCTACATGCACTGCACCCATTGGAGAGGGACAAACAGGAGATGGGACACGGTGACACAGTCGTGTCACAGAAAGACCAACCGCCCTCCCCAGACACATTCAGTAGCACACTTGGAGCAAGTAATCCTGGAGCATCAACAAGCACAACACATTGCCTTCACAATGCAAGAACAGGATTTGTCCCCAGAACAAGAAGCTAATTCTATGCAATCTTTGAGCAATGATGGTTCCTCTAGCACATGGCCATCCAGGGCAGCCTCCCTGGCCATACCAGACGTTACTGTGCAAGCAGCAGATGACATGCTATGAACTACTGATGAAGACTGCTCCAGCAGCAATGCCAACACTGTTAGCACCTGACTCACTATTGTCCTTTCTCATAATTGTGAAAGCAGCAGACCACTTGTTCACAGTAGTTAGGAACCCAAGTATCAGGTAGACCTACTGGTAAACTGAGCAGGCAGAATGCAGGAGAATAATGAGATTGCATAAATTGTATCTACACGCCAATAGTTAAGAATTTACACATCCCACATGTATGGGATCCTGCATGCTAGGCTCCCATGACCCATCGTTTCCGTAAGCCAGCCTACAAAACTAGTGTTCGCCGTAGGCAGTTTAACAGTTTGGATGAATAACTGTTGTACATCTGCTCAGGAAATGTTGCACATGTTGGGGTTTACTTTCTTTTCATAAGTTTTAACAAGTTGCCCTAACATACTTGAACCCCCTGACCACGCCCGCCTGATCATGTTAGCATATGTAGTGGGAACTCATGACGTTTGAGGCACCGCCCCCTGCAGGGTGTTAACACATCTACATGACACACACTAACATCATCACGTGGAATGTGGGAGGCATGCACACACCCTTGCATAGATTCTCTGTGTACACTTTCCTTGAGGGCAGGTCTGCTCACATAGCCCTGCTGCAAAAGATGCATCTGACACTAACTGAAGTTAATGGATATCGGAGGTGATGGAGAGGCTAGGTATTCACCACAGACTGCTCCTCCTATGCGGGAGGAGTTCTGGTATGGGTGAGGCCCAGGACCCCCTTTATGGCAGATGATGAAACTGTTGATGCCGAGGGATGATTTGTCCAAATACAAGGTTGCCTTAATGGTCGCCGGTTATGCTAGAGTATATGGAGCCCCAACTCAGGCCAAACTGCAAACCTACATAAATTATCTAACACATTGTCTGGCTGGAACAGAATTCCATGGCTATTAGGGGGGCTTTACCTCTGTTCTACACACCACACTGGACCACTCCTTTCCCCCACTGCCACACATGGTAGCTACATCAAATTCCCAAGCACTAAGTGACTGGCTACAACATTGGCCTAGGTAGAAATATGGTGCTCCCCCAACCCGACATCTAGTTTAATCGTTTTACTTGTCACCCTTCAATCTACATGTTAGAATTGATCGAATGGTGAGATTGGCCAGCCTCCTCACCATGGTTAGACTGACTGACTATTTAGGTTGCACACACTCATATTATAACTCTAAATGTATACATCTCACATGGGAGTCAGACATGCCAGCTTCAGGTTCCTTCAGCCCACTGCACAAGAGGACCCACTATTCAGGAAATCATTAGGAGCAGAAACTGCAGAATATTTTGACCTTAACAGCACTACCGCAACTGGTGGTTTGATTGAATGGGACACTTTCAAAGTAATCATCAGGAGGCATATCTTAGGATTGACCTAAAATCATTGCAAGAAATTAGATGGTAGAAAAACGTTTGGCAGCGGCACACTGCAAGCACTTCTCACTGTTGGAGCTTCAGAGATGCCTCAATTACACTGCACACTTATACCATACTCACACTACCTCAGACTATGCTGGCCAGTTGCTGGCATGGCTAATACTTCAGGAGCAGCCCGACACCCTATTATTTTGCTATATGCCCTTACAGGACACCTTCTCCACACTCAACATGAAATCTAAGCGGAACTAACAAGTCACTTTACCTCCCTTTAACAATCTACCCCGAGAATAGGTTTTGACTGTCTGGTAGCATTCTTCTCTATAGTCAGGTTTCCCCCTATAATACTGGATCAGCGGGTGGGGGGGGGCTGGATGAGACAATCGCACAGTTTGAGATTTGTGAGGCCATCAGTGCCCTGGCAATGGGTAAGACCCCATGGCCTGATGGCCTACTGACTGAATTCTATAAAGCTTATGCACAGACATAGCCCCCTTGCTTACACGCCTTATATAATGAGGTGTTTGCAGCAACCAGTCTCCCTGTGTCATTGTGAGAAACCCTGCTCATATCTCTGCCTAAAGCAGACAGAGATCATATTGCTCTGGGCTCTTACTACCCCCTGGCACTACTGAACACAGACTGTAAAATACTGGCCAAGGTCCTGGATGCTCGCCTGGCTACCCTGGTCCACTCAGGCCAAACTGGGTTTGCCCTGACCCATAGTACTTTGCTAAACTTGAAGCACTTCTTCCTTGTCTCCAAATACTCAGCACTTAGGTGGCCAAACCTTAATGCCTGGTTCTGGATCTGGAGAAAGCCTTTGATTCTCTGGAGTGGGAATGTCTCATTGCAGCTTTACCTTGCTGTGGTATTGGAGCCCATTTAATCTGACTGACCAGGCTGCTTTTCTTTGAGCCGACGGCTACAGTAAAGACCAGCCACTACCTATCAGACCCATTTCCAATATGCAGAAGTACCGGACAGGGTTGTCTGCTGTCACCGCTGCACTTCTCTCTTTCTGTAGAGCCATTAGCCACTGCCATTCAAGCACACAGCACGGAATGGGGTGTCTGTATAGAGATGAGACACACACAATTTTGCTGTACACTGACGATCTTCCCCTGTACATCCCAGATGTCCGTTCAGACACTACTGTGTTGGCTCAGACTCTCAATGACTTTGCCGATCTTTCTGGCTTACGGGTCAATTAGGTCAAGTCATGTTTGATCCCATTCAATGAGGACTGTCCAGACTGCGCTTACATGCTTAATCATTAAATATAATGGGGATGCCCAGTGTCCCTCAGAACCTGGATATACTGTTAAAAACTACAAAGAATTCACAAAATGATCCCTTTGATGAAGAATATTGACTTACTTCTGAAGGATGTATGCAACAAACAGAAAACCACATAGTGCATACAATTCCTCATAGTTCATACAGTTCATGAGTCACAAATGGAGATGTAGCCTTGCTCCAGCACGGAGTGGAAAATCCCTCCCTACCGTCACGGACCAAAAAGATCTCACATACACACACTATCCATACATTCGCTGGTGGGACCCATAACATCAACATTCACTCACCATTAGTCCGTGTGGGAGGCGATTATTATTCCAAGCGCTGGAAATGAGAAGTGAAATACCACTTCTACCCTAATGAGCGACAAATCTACACAACCTTCTGATACTCATCAGGACCTAAACTTCACCTTTGGTATTCCTTCTCTTAAATCGGGACAGATCAGTTGGTTGTAGGTTTAAGTGACTTTCTAATTCTCTAATGAACCTTTCCATTAGCACATTTCAATGAATAAACCACCCAACTCGTTTCTGTAGATATTCAAATTTATATTAATATTGCAAATTAAATCATTCATTTGATCAAGTTGCCATTCATATTTACCTATTCTGGCTAAATGTCCTCCTCTATGTCAAATCTGGCAGTCTCTCAAATCTATGCCCATCAAATTTAGTAGGTTCAGTTCATCAGGAGTTTGGGCATTAATTCAGTCCGTCAAAGATTCAGGCAAACAGCTGTCCTGCAGTGTCACCATCCTCTCCGTCAGCATAACGTCAGGAAATCGAGAAAGGCCAGAAACGAACCCGCTCCCACCTCTCTATTCTACCATAATTTATAGTAAAATCGATATCAAAAGTATCGAAGTTTTAGGCATCCGAGTTCGCTGATTGGACAATCCGGGATCATCCTTTTAAGTTCTCACGAAAGTCTCTTTTGGGTTATGACCCTTGTCAGTTCCGTTTCACACAACAGTCTTTGTTCGGAATATTTGGCCGACGTCCCAGGCTGTCCTTGAAAGGTACATGTTCATCTGGGGTCAGGTCCAAGCCACTGTGTATCTGTTGTCAGCGCAGGCGCACTTCACCCAAGTCTTGTTCAGCGTTGGCAGCCGGGTTAGGCACCAAAGGCAACCATCTTTCGATAGGCCAAAATGGTCAACTTAAGCAAAGAAACACAAAAACGTAATTAATACATAGAAATGACTAATCAAATGTTATTCCCTTGCTAATACCCATATGTGTATGTATTTATCTAGCTAAAGCAACACTCAATGTGGTTTATACTTACTAAATAAAGCACAAATCACAATTACATCACAAAGCGACATATATCATGCAATATTCTGATTGTCTATCATTAATATGCGTATAAAGTTTAGTTTGCGTAATTAATTAGGCCATGCAGATGCAAATCCCACGTGTAATTTGTATATTAGTAAGGTTGATAAATATTTTCCACATCACTCCAATCCATTATTTCGATTATAATTAATTAATTAATCTAATTAATAAAACAACATGCAAAGTGGGGTGAGTATATAATATTTTGCATTACCCGCTCCAGCAATCCCCCCCTTTGGTGATTTTATCACCACAGCACCCAAAATTTTGATCTGTTTTACGGAATCTTTAAAATGTTTTCTTGCTCTTAATCATAATTCAGTTTCACCCATTTCTTCTCTTTTTGCAATTTTATACATACTCTCCTTCCATTCTTCTAATGTTATCACTTCTAAATCTCTATCTTGATCCTTGTCTTTTCTTTTGAATTTTTCTCTTTTTATTCTTTTCTTATTTTTCTTATTTTTACAGCACATACAACCTAATCTAATTACTAATAATATGAAAATTACACATGTTAATGGAAACAATATTTTACCTATAAAAGTACAACCTATTTTTACTAAGAAATTCTTAATAGCAGCTATTTTCTTTCCAATTCTTTCCCAAACACCTTCAACCTCCAGTGGTGCAACTTCATCATGCAATTCAGTAATATTCTTAATATAAGTTTTCAGATCTTTGCTTTCGTCCGGAATGTAAGTACAACAATGTTGAACTTTCAGCATTCCACAGACTCCACCCTATTTTGCCAATAATATATCAAGGGCAAGTCGATTTTGCATTACCATAGCACGCATGGCAACCATTTCAGTGTTAACCAATAAAAATCCTCCAGCGGTGCTTGTTGACAAGCGATCCACTACTGTTGACAATTTTCTAATTTTGTTTGCATTCAGAGTGATTCCCACTGCTGGTATCAATGCCTGAAAAATGTCACCTACAATTTCTGCCCAAGATTCTCTCTTGGTCCTTGCTAAATGATTACTTAAAGTATGTACACCATCTTCTCCTCTAGCCATATGAAAGATTTTTGGAAAGACCAGGCCTACGTAACATGTGCCATACCAATGGTCTGGCAAACGATAATATGCCCTGTTCCCACATATGAAATATAATCCAGGAAAAACTGGATCTCTTCCACCTTTAAATCCCCATCCACCCATGATTCAATATGTATCATGGCACTCACTATTACCTAGAAAATAATTATCATACACAGTTTGATTCCTTCGAATGCAAAATTTCCCTTTCTGAGGCCAATCTAAAGCTTTAGTTGGACTAGCTTCTCCTTTCAAATGTTTTTCTTTCTCTATATCCCAGATTGTTTTCTCCACTTTTCCTTCTGCTGCTTTTCTTTGCATTTTCAATCTTCTTTCCTCAACCATGTCTAGGAATGTCTTTTCCTCCTTCTTCAAACTGCATGTTAGATTGTTTCTAAAAATATACTCTAATGTTAGTTCCTTAGTTTCTAAGAAGAATTCACCTAATACCTTAGCAGGTTTTACTTTGTTCAATTTATTATAAGAAGGCACTTGCGCAAAAATGTTATCTACATCTGAGAAATAATATTCTAATTTCCCTGTCTCATAAAATAAACTAGCTATTACACTACATGTTATTCCATACATTGCTGGGAGATGATGATAAGTCACTCCTTCAGAAACAGATGCAGGTAACTGCATACATACGTAGCAGTCCCGTACGTCCATTGTCTTTACATATTCATACAATAATTTTGAAAACACATTATTAGAAAAATCTGTTATTGACCTGTCTTTATGTAAATAGTTATTATCTATTCTAGTTGGAACTATTTTTGAAATCTTCCCTATATTAGTTTTGTTCTCACTATGTCCTTCTAATGTATCTATAGTGGCCTTAAAAGAAATGATAAGAGCAAGGATGCTCCATAAAAGCATTAATAATCCTGTACAACAACAACACATTTGACACCATCTTTTCATGAATGTACATCTACCTTTACTACTTTCTATGTTAGCCATCTTTGTTAAAATGGGCCGTGTCTTTTGACTTAGCCTCTTTTACTTCACAACTAGTTTTTCTAACCTAAGGTTCTAACACCTATTTGGTTCTACCAGTCTCTATCTTTTGATTCAATATTTTGTTTTCTTCATCAATAGTTTTCTTAACTTATTCAGTTTGGCATCTCATCATTCTTCACTCTCCTCTCGTCATCCAAATATGTATTTTCCTGAACTTCCGTTTCTTCTTCTCCAATGTCGGACAAGAGAACTCTCAGGATTTCCGATTCTATTTCATCCTCAACCACTTTCAGTACAGTCTCCTCTGGATCTCCTTGACTATCTGCCTCTTCTCCCTTTTCAGGCAGAGCCACGTACGTCCATTCTGGTGACTTATACTTCTGGTTAGGTTTCCTTGTTCTTCTACTCTCTTTGTCTTCAGTTAATTCGTCTTCTTTTGATTTTTCTTGACTTGTCACTTCATTCACCTGTTCAGGTCTCGATGAATTCACTCTTGTCAGTCGATATCTCAGTTTCCTTCTTTTATTGGGCCAAACATCATCTCTTGCAACTCTTTTTACTTTACTTCCTTTGTCATTCTTTTCATTCCTCCAAGCTCTCTTTCTTAGAACTCGACCTTCAGGTATTTCATTTTCACTCTCTTCAGACTCTGTGTCAACTTGCTTTGTCTTTTCAGCGACTTCTTCTTCCACCACTTGTTTTGTTTTCCCTACTTCTGTCCCTCCTTGGATCTCCGACACGCAATCTTCCTGCTGGCTACTTGTCCCTTCACCTACCTGGATGTTGCAGTTCCCTACACCTCCTCGGGGGTCTTCCACAGAAATCTGTCCCTCTCTCTCTGTACCTGTCCCTTGTTTACTTAAATTTGTTACTTCAGGTGGAATTTCTCTCAGTCTCTCATCTGGTACTTCCTTTTCACAAATTTCTTTTGTTGTGTCTTGAGTACTCTTTCCTCTTTTCTTTCTGTGTTCTTTCTTAGAACCCTGCGCTTCTTGCTCGTTTCCAGAATCGCTGGATTCAGAAATCTGCAATCTTCTTCTCAGAGAGCTACTTCTGGGGACCAGAGCTGAACTTTGTTCTGTTTCCCCCCTTTCAGAGTTTTCTCGTCTCTTTGACCCTTCATCATCCGACTCAGTACTTGATTCTGATTCATCAAAGTATTCTTTTCCTGTGCTGTCCACCGGATTTGGAATTCTCAATGTATGACTGGCATGGATCCAGTTCTTCAGTCCAGCACACTTTACAGCTGTGGTTGTGGTCAGAATGACTTGTCGTGGTTTTCCCCACCTTGGAACCAGACAATTTCTTCTTCTGTGGACCTTTATCCTTACCCAATCACCTGGGCTTAGATCGTGGGCTGGCTTCTTTTCAAGTGTGGTGGCATCTGGTCCAATCTTGTGAAACACAGAATGAATTGCGTCAGCCAGGCCTTTACAGTATTCCAACACCATGTCATCAGAAATTGTCATCAGCTTGTTGACTGGTATAAACACATGTCTCATAGCACGTCCCATGATTATTTCATGAGGACTCAATCCTGTAGTTCTGTCTGGAATTGACCTTATTGTCATGAGTACTAGAGGCAAGACATCAGGCCATTTCATACCTGTGGGCAAACACATTTTCCCTATTCTATTTTTGATAGTACTATTCATCTGTTCAACCACACCAGAAGCCTCTGGTCGGTAGGCACAATGTAGTTTCTGTTGTACATTCAATGCTTCACAAATTAATCCTGCAATCTCATTATGGAAATGTCCTCCTCGGTCTGACTCAATTGTCACTGGGAACCCGAACCTGGGGATGAATTCTCTCAGCAGTAGCTTAGCTACGGTCAACCCATCATTTCTTCTTGTTGGGAATGCTTCCGCCCACCTGGACAATAGGCAGACCACAACCAAAACATACCTCAGTCTGTTACAGGGAGGCATCTCAATGAAATCTACTTGCATTCTGGTGAAAGGTCCTCCTTCTCGACCTATTGTTCCCAGACTAACTACTGTCTTCCTTCCAGGATTGTACTGCTGACATATTAAGCATTTCTGACAAAGACTTTCTGCTACAAGTCTGAATTTTGCATTGTACCAGGTCTGCTTAAATGACCTGATCATGGCATCTCTCCCAATATGTCCCTGGCCATGATACATCCGTGCCATGGTAGACATCATGCTATCAGGCATAACTGGTCTTCCATCTTGATAGACCCACACAAGATCCTTTTCCCTTGGGGCACATCCTGCTTTTACCCACTGTCTAATTTCCTCATCTCCTGCCTCATCCTGCAATTGTCTTACCTCTTCCCAAGTTCCCACAATGTTAGTGAACATCAATGAGCAAGAAGACATTTCTCTTTCCTTAGCCCGATTGACCGAATTCTGATTTTGTGCGCAATACTGTGCCATGTCATTTGCGTACCTGTTCCCGGTGGCAATATAATCATGTGCAGCACATTTTACAACAGCCAATTGTTTAGGCAGCTGTATCGCCTCAAGCAACTTTCCAACCACTTCTGCATTCTTAATGGGAGTTCCACTCGAGGTCAGGAAACCTCTTTGTAGCCATAGTTGGCCGAAGTCGTGGACGACTCCAAAGCCATACTGGCTGTCAGTTACCACAGTCACTCTCACACTCTTCCCAATCTTGCATGCTCTAGTCAAAGCCACAAGTTCGGCTACTTGGGCTGATTTCACTCCTTTCAAATATGATGCTTCTATTACTGCTGCGACTGTGCATACTGCATATGCTGCACTCAGCACTCCTTCATCTGTCCTCAAACATGACCCATCAACGAACATCACAAAATCACTTTCTGGCAAAGGTAAATCTTTTATATCTGGTCATGGTTTTGTACAAAAATCAAGTACATCCAGACAATCATGATCAACTTCATCTCTTACTTCCACAATTTCAGCATCAGGCAACAAAGTTGCAGGATTCACATTCACACATCTCGCAAGACTCACATTAGTGTCACCCAATATGACCTTTTCATACTTAGTCAGCCGACTGTGTGTCATATACTGAGTACGACTCCTTGTCAACAGAATTGCTACATCATGGGGTACAAACACTTTTAATGGATATCCCATCACAATTCCTTCACTCTGCTCCAAACTTCGACATGTTGCAGCCACCACTTTCAAACTTTCAGGTAAACCTACAGCTACCGGATCTAACATTGATGAAAAATATGCAATTGGTCTTTTCATTTTTCCATGCTTCTGGGTCAACACAAAGTGCACATCCATTTCTCTCACTGCAATACAACTCAAATTCTTTCTCATAGTCAGGCATACCTAATGCAGGTGCTTCACACAAACCATCTCTCAATTGTCTAAATGCTGCCAATTCTTCCTTGTTTAATGCAAGGGGATCTTTTACATCACTTCTCGTTAATCGCACCAAAGGCTTTGCGATCAAGGAAAAGTTACCTATCCACTGATGACAGTACCCAACCATTCCCAAAAACATTCTCACTTCTCTTTGAGTCATGGGAGCTCTCATTCCTTTTATTATTCTGATTCTGTCTATGGTTATTTTCTTTAGTCCTTTCTCAATGTTATGTCCCAAATACTGTACTTCCTTCTTACAAAACTGTAGTTTCGCTGGTGACACTTTAAGTCCTCCATCTGCCAAATGACTCAGCAAGGCTGTTGTGTCCACCTCACAAGCTTCACATGTTTTTGACGTCACCAAAAGGTTGTCAATGTATTGGACCAATACAGAGCTTTCTGGCATTTCTAAGCTCTCCAAAGACTTCTTTAATAGCTGATTGAATATTGAGGGGCTTTCTGTATACCCCTGTGGGATTCGGCACCATGCCAAAATACGCTCACCAAAACGAAATGCAAAAATTTGCTGACTGTCGTGATGCAATGGAATGAAAAAGAAAGCATGACACAGATCAATCACTGTATACCATCCTGCATCATGGGGAATCCGATATAAAATCACTGATGGATTTGGTACAATGGGACAACATGATACCACAATTTTGTTCACCTTTCTCAGATCTTGCCCTATCCTGAATTTCCCATTAGGATTTTATCGGTGAATTACATGGACTACTCATTATTTCTCTCAAAATTCCTTGCCTAATCATTTTCTCTATTATAGGAGTTACACCTTCAATTATCTCAGGTGTCAGTTTATACTGCGGAACATTAGGATATGTTACTCCTTCCTTTACAGTTATTTTGACTGGATCAACATTTCTCATTAATCCTACATCTTCTCCAGTGAAATCCCAAACTTTTGCCTTTACAGATTGTCTCAATTCTTTAGGTAATTCATCAGGATTGAATACAGCATATGTTTCAGTAACTTCACTTTCTCTGTTAGCTATGGTCATTTTGTACAATACATCATCATCTGGTGTTTCAATAGCTATTCCATCCGGAGTACAAAATATAGTGCAATTCATTTTGCACAACAGGTCCCTACCTAATAAATTCACAGGACTGGAGTCACACACCACAAAGCGGTGCATTTCTGAAAATTTCCCTATGCTAACTTTCACTGGTTCTGTAAGGTATGTCTTAAGCTGTCTGTTGGACACACCAACTACTTGGATCGTTTCATCCGAGAGAGGAAGATTCTTAACATCAGCTGATCTAACAGTTGATCGAGTAGCACCAATGTCCACTAGGAAAGTAATATTTTCATCATTAACCCTCCCATCTACAAAAGGTCCTGTCTGGTCTACTTCTAGAGTTGCGCCAAGTACGCACTCTTCTTCCTCCCTTCGGCACCGTCAATAGCCCTCTTCTGCGTCACTCTCATCGCGTTGCAGCCAATACTACGAGACAGCGCTAGCGCGTGGCGGCTTATTTACCTGTTCTTCATTGTAGAATCCCGATTCACTACTATACTTCTGTGTGTTTCTGCTTTGTGGAAAAGGCGGCTTAGCACCTGATTCTGTGGGGGAACAACTTGCTGCTGTTGCTGCAGTTGACCACTCACCTCATGCTGCACCTGTGGGTTTAATGATGGATTTTCATTGTTAGTACTTGGGGGAAACTTACACTCGGATTTCCAATGCCCTATCCTGCCGCAATTATGACACGGAAATTTATTTTTAGCTTCTTCAATATTCCCTTCATACTTCCCAGTATTACATTTCGGCTTTGACCCTGCTTGTTCCACTAATTGTGCTTCTTGTCTCCCTGCTACCTTTACCTGTGCCCACATTGCTTTCTCTTTTAGCTTCCGCTGTTTTGCTTCAATTTCATCACTGAAGTATTTAGCATGTCTCAATACTTCATCTATTTTCTTGTTTTGCCAATCTACCGTAGGCTGATTAATCATCTCACCAATTTCGGGACGTAAACCATATACAAATCTGTATACAAAATGGCTCAAATCCTTTTCACTCAGATTCTCATCCCCGCTAAACTGCTTAAATGCTTGTATGAACCTCTCGTAGTATGCATGCACTGACTCTTTACTTTCCTGGTGTGTTCAATCAATTTTTATCCAGTCTGTCTCTTTAGGGGGCACTTTATTTTTCAGGAATACCATAACATGCTCATATTTCTTCATTACCTCGGGGTCTGGTGCTCCTGTTTTAGGATCCCTAGGATATTCCTTGGTTGGCCAATTTATCATTAGCTTACACTCTGACCATAGATCTGCTGGTACAATTATGTCAAATAGACTATTCAAATCAATCCATAGTACTTTAGACAATTTCACAAATCTGTCTACCTGTCTTTACCACTCGACGGGCTTTTCGCGTAGTCGAGGGAAATCCTTCGTAAAAGACAAAATATCCTGTCTTGTCCATGGGACATGTACATATCCTCCTCCTGGAATCTCTCTCATAGGGCATTCTGTCACTACCTTCTCCTTTTCTCTTACAGGAAAAGCTGAAAATGTCTTATCTGAGGCATCATCTCGGTTTCTATACCACCTGCTTCTCCATTTATACACGTCTCCCCATTTTCTCAACAAAATGATTATATCCTTAATTTGACCTATTCGACCTGTGGTGTTCATATTCTCAATGTCCTTTTCAGTGAATCCTACTCGATATGGCTTCTGTAAGGCTTTTACCTTTTTAATATCAATACCCATTTCATTTGCTACTTCTTCTAACCTTTCATGCACATTTTTCGCTCTCCAGGTCACACTTTTGCACAAAAATAATAGTTCTTCATCCTGATAGGTTTTCAATTTTTCTGTCGGGATAGTCCCTACGATTAATTCTTCCAATACCATTCGTAACTTGGCCACATCAATTGATTGTGTTTCTTTGTCTTTTCTCTGCAAGCTTCTAAACCATTCACTTAACTCGTCTGTTGATGGTCCTACTGGTTTTTCTATATTTCCGTGTCCAAAATCTTTTTGTGTTTCTGACACTGTCTCTATCATTGTCATACGTCTCTCTGCACAATTCTGATCTACAAATGGATTATTTGTAAAACTTGGTTCCATTACACTCATAGTCTGCCTCCATGGATTCTCATTCTGACTCACTCTTGGTTGTTCTACTGGTTTAATATTTCTATAAGGGACTGTCAAACAATGCTCACTGTCCTTCTGTTTGTCAAAATTAGGCATTACTGGACCTATTGTTACTGGAACAATTACTGCTTCTAGATTCTTAGTCAATTCTCTTATTTTCTCAGTTAATTCCAGGGTTGTTTTCGCTAATTCTGCAGAATTTTCTCCATCTGTTCTTCCTTCTGATCTCTTTTCTACTTCCCTGGTAACACTGTTTTAACTCAAACTTAGGGATTCTGATTCCGATTTTATAATTCGCATTGTTTCTCTCATTGGGGCACTTGGAGTTAACATTTCTGGTTCTGGTCGATACAGTGGTGGATTTTTATAGAACATATCATCAAGAACATCATCCTCAGACTCTTTCACTCCATACCCTCTCGACTCCACATTATGCCTCTTTCCTACACACTTTTGTCCTTCATTCTCTCCTACAGTTCTTATGGGGAACACACCCTCGGTCATACTCGCATCTCGCCATCTTTTCATTTGATCGCTGTGCGTTTTGTGTCCGTATGGTCTTCCAAACCAGTACCTATATCCTCTATCACTTCTTTGTCTTTCTTGTTCATGCATTTTGTCTTCCCATTCCGTCAAAGCCTCAAACTGTGTCGGTCTAGGTCTTGGTTCCAAATTCATCATCTTTTTTCTCAAATTTCTTAAAACAGCCAAATTAAATGAACCATGCTCGGGAAAAGCTAATACTCCGTCGTCCTTGGTGTATCTCACCCAGTTATCCAACCAAATACAAGTATGATACCCATATTTCGCAATCATAAAGAATGCAGGGGTTTTCGGTGGAGGAGGTAACTGTCCTTCCCTAGTCTTAACTGGTTTGTCCTTCTTTAACCACTTCTTGATTCTCCCTAACCAGGTTTTCTTTTCTTTCTCTGGTGGGTCGTAATACATTTTCTTGTCTTTCTAGTATCACTAGTCTCTTTCAACTGTACCGTTAGTCTGTCCAATCACAGCACGACTCACACTAACGCACCAATTCCGAGTGTCCACGTCACTGTCACAGTCCTCAAATCCTAGCGCGACTCACACTAACGCACCAATAAGGAGCGTCTACGTCACCCTGTTTTCCTCCAATCCTAGTGCGGCGTACACTAATGCACCAATCCGGGGCGTTTCACAGTTCTGACCGACTGTCCAATCCCAGCGCGGTCGTTCTGATGTCAGCAGCCGCTGCGGCAGCTCCTGCTCCTGCTCTTGCTTCTGTCTACCCCTCCTTTACAAATCCGCTCAGTAAGTTTTTGTTTCAATTTCTACACTTCTATTAGTAACAACATAGAAACATCTCCATTGTCCGCTTCCCTAACCAAGGAACAGCAAAAGACCTTTCTCACGAGAATTCTGTCTTTCCCGAGAGCAGCACTTACCTCTGCCCTACTACGGAATCGTTACTTCCGTTGATAAAGTAGCCCATCCCTCTACTTCACCCTCCTGACAAGCATTTGCTAATAGTTTCTCTAGTATTTAAGACACATAGTTGGAGACCCAATGCTCCTGAGAAATAAATCTAGAGTTTCGCAGTCAACCCAAATGCCTTTACATTCACACTCGGTCATACAAGAAAAATGTAGTACATTCACACAGATCCCTGTCTTTCCCGAGAACAGCGAACTGTCTGTCCTACTACAGAATTATAACATACGTTAACAAAGCAGCTCTTACCTCTCCTTTGTCCTTCTAACAAGCTCAGAGAGTACCTATTACCTTTCCTGTGATAAGCGTTATCGGAATGCCAGTTGGATCCCTGGTACCTAAGACCAGAACTTCACAGGTAACCTTCACTTTCATACACTCTTCTCTCACACTATAAATGTCTCTAATGGCAACAAACGGCGATGCTACCGGATCGAACCCAGACAATGCGTTGTGCAACTTCAACTGTCACACGTTTCCCCTGTGTACCTACAGGGCAACAACAATTCCGTCTTTCCCGAGAGCAGCGCTTACCTCTGCCCTACTACGTAACCGTTACAAACTTCCGACTTCCTACATCCCAGAAGCCGTGCATACAACATATAACTCAACATAACTCAACATAGAGTGTTAGTACATAAATCAATACCAATCAATAACCAAATCAATAAGCAATGTACAAGCAATAATCACTAAACCAAAACAATAACAACCATCATCTTGCTACCAGAAAAACTGCTCCAGCGCGGAGTGCAAAATCCCTCCCTACCGTCACGGACCAAAAAGATCTCACATACACACACTATCCATACATTCGCTGGTGGGGCCCATAACCCTAACATTCACTCACCATTAGTCCGTGTGGGAGGTGATTATTCTTCCAAGCGCTGGAAATGAGAAGGGAAATACAACTTCTACCCTAATGAGCGACAAATCTACACAACCTTCTGATACTCATTAGGCCCTAAACTTCACCTTTGGTATTCCTTGTCTTAAATCGGGGCGGATCAGTTAGTTGTAGGTTTAAGTGACTTTCTAATTCTCTAATGAACCTTTTCATTAACACATTTCAATGAATAAACCACCCAACTCGTTTCTGTAGATATTCAAATTCAAATTTATATTAATATTGCAAATTAAATCATTCATTTGATCAAGTTGCTATTCATATTTACCTATTCTGGCTAAATGGTGTCCTCTATGTCAAATCTGGCAGTCTCGCAAATCTATACCCCTCAAATTTAGTAGGTTCAGTTCATCAGGAGTTTGTGCATTAATTCAGTCCATCAAAGATTCAGGCAAACAGCTGTCCTGCAGTGCCACCGTCCTCTCCGTCAGCATAACGTCAGGAAATCGAGAAAGGCCAGAAACGAACCTGCTCCCTCCTCTCTATTCTACCATAATTTATAGTAAAATCAATATCAAATGTATCGAAGTTTTAGGCATCCGAGTTCGCTGATTGGACAATCCGGGATCATCCTTTTAAGTTCTCCCGAAAGTTTCTTTTGGGTTATGACCCTTGTCAGTTCCGGTTCACACAACAGTCTTTGTTCGGAATATTTGGCCGACGTCCCAGGCTGTCCTTGAAAGGTACATGTTCATCTGGGGTCAGGTCCAGGCCACTGTGTATCTGTTGTCCGCGCAGGCGCACTTCACCCAAGCCTTGTTCAGCGTTGGCAGCTAGTATAGGCACCAAAGGCAACCATCTTTCGATAGGCCAAAATGGTCAACTTAAGCAAAGAAACACAAAAACGTAATTAACACATAGAAATGACTAATCAAATGTTATTCCCTCGCTAATACCCATATGTGTATGTATTTATCTAGCCAAAGCAACACTCAGTGCGGTTTATACTTACTAAATAAAGCACAAATCACAATTACATCACAAAGCGACATATATCATGCAATATTCTGATTGTCTATCATTAATATGCGTACAAAGTTTAGTTTACGTAATTAATTAGGCCATGCAGATGCAAATCCCACGTGTAATCGGTATATTAGTAAGGTTGATAAATATTTTCCACATCACTCCAATCCATTAGTTCGATTATAATTAATTAATTAATCTAATTATTAAAACAACATGCAAAATGAGGTGGGTATATAAAATTTTGCATAACCCGCTCCAGCAGCCTCTCCGTTCCTCCATTGACTTTAATCTTCCTTTGATAGCATTGTATCTCTCAATCGATTGGCAATTTAGGATCACACTCAGGTTGCCTCCTCTGTCTGGTATGCAGGCCTCCTCGAAGGCTTGCCAATGTAGGTCTTCTGCATCATGACTGTTCTCAATAAAGTGTGATACAAGGGTAACATTGGGGGTTTTGCATATAAATGTAGCTCCTTTTTTGTCGTAGGTGCTGTTTCATCTGTTAAGGTGTCTGCACTGTGTACATGAGGTCCCAAGGGCACCTAATACAGTACATCACATTCATGGGTTAGAGTCAGTGAAATAACTTAATTCGTGTCCAATGGAGCCAGTATACATTTCTTAATATTTGCGGTGAACTGACATACAATACAATTTGAACATTTAAAGTGGCCTTCAATGGGGGTAATACGTTCTGCCCTAGTGCTGTGCTGCTCCACATGGTGTGTATCGAATGAGTACCAATTTGATTTCTTCAGTGCTGTTGTTGCAAGCAGTTAGATGGACTGCTGGGTAACGTAGCCCTCCTGCCCCTTCGGTTTCAGCATTGTAGGGCAGAGTGTGCATTTTTAGTGCATTTCTTCATTAATTCGACTCCATCTTCCACCGTGCCCTGTGTCTCTTCTTAATAAACTGTGCCTGGATTTCACATTTGTTTTTCTTCCACTAAGAGACAATCATTCTACTAACGTGACTGTGTGTGCCATCATTCACGACTTTACATTCTATTTCTTCTATTTGTTACAATTGTGCAGTTTTTTTTGTGTTCTACCTCCCTAGAACAAATACAACTGTAATACAAGCTACTGTTTTTCTGGAAAGTCCCTGCTATATGTCCATAAAGTTTAGTTCCTGAAAGAAGTTACCTTTTTGCCGCGAATGAAAAAAGTTTTTATTTTGAAAGGGAAAACATATTACTATTGAATCTGTTGGGTAGACAAGCACAAATATGTTTGGGCATTTACCAGCATGCGAACCTCGCAGAGGCATTGCAGCTGGAGAAGCTAGTGAATACATGGAAACTCTTGACAGACTGGAATTACAAGTCAAAAGCGAGAGATCAAGAGGGGTAGATAGAGTCCTATTTAGACTCACTTGGACCTTCGCTCAGTACCTCTGTGTATCAATTGGTTTTTCCTATCCTCACTATAGTTCACCCCAATTTCTTGTCCCATACTTTGTTCTTTTCTCACTCTTGGTTCACTCTGTCACTTTGTTCCTCCCCTCCCTAGCATTGCACTCTTTGTGTTTTTCTATTGACCCCCCTTTTCCTGGAGAGTCCTACATGTGTACGTCCAGCAGTGTCCTGGGTCTCTACCAGATTCCTTTTTGGCGCCAGGCTTGTCGTCGTATCACCCACAGCTGGAACTGGTAAACCTTTTTTCAGTTATTACCAGCATGTGACATCCAGCTGGCATCTATACTGATTTTCTGCCTGTGTCCAATGGTTGGTCAGATCTATCCAAGATTCATACCATGAAGGCAGATTGGTGCCACCCTTTGAAACAGAGGAAGGTGTCAGGCAGAGAACTCCAGTCCTGGATTTGTCTCCTATTCCCTTTCCACGTTTGTCACCACACTTTGTTCGCCAGTACAGCTACTAAGGGAAAGCTGATGGTGGCTGTAGGCCCAAGACATTAGATCCTGACAACAGGCCACCTCAAGACTTAATTGTAGTCTTTCAAAACGTAAGGAGTTTAAACTTAGCAAGTAATATATTTTCTGGTAGAGACAATGTCAGATCGGATTGTCTGTTCAAATAGCCTCAAGATTTCTCAGGGGAAAACACAGCTTGCCTTGAGCATTGCGCAGTAGCTTCTGGAGACGGTATTTTAAAGTGTGAGAAAGAAGAGTTTTCAGAGGAATACAGGTTCAAAAGAAGGCTGGATGGTATAATGTTGAGACAAGTTAGTTAATTCTTAAACACATGGCCACATTGAAAAATGCTTTCCAGATGAATTGTTTATAGAAGGAGAGTTCATTTTGAGAGGTGATCAACTTCTATTATTCTGAAAGTGTTAATTTGAAAATAATTAAAGTGTCTCATGGTGGGTATTTAGGTGAAGACAAATGTATGAGTGACTGTTCACCCGATTAGGTGAAACATCCACTGCAAAGCTTACCAGATCTAGATTCTGGAGGCTATATATGGATGACATGGCTTAGAAATTTACCATAAAATAAATGTACCGAGTATTCTCCACCTAATAAATCTTTGAAACTTATATGTTCTCCACTTTGCCTGTCATACTTTTCACAATTACTTGGAAAATGAAAGTAGATTGCTTAAACATTTTCACTTTTGATGAATGAGAGAAAACACATTGATTTATTAACTTACTATTATTCCAAATGGGTGGAGTGGAGATTTGTGAAAGAGCTCAACATGGAGTCTGTTTGGAATATTTTCAACAAGTGTTTTTTACAGAAATGGTTTTACCAACACCCTAATATTAGACAATGGGGTACAAGTTGTGTCCGATGAAATAAAAACATGGCATTGAGCATAAGTGCACACCCCTTTATACTCCCAAATTCCCTTTATTCTACAAATCCATGTATTCAGTGAAAAGAGAATTTTAAGTGACGGTGTGTCACCTGCTTTTCCACCTAGTAACAAAGTTAGGAGTTTCTTTCAAGAAACATGTGAATTCACCATTTAACACACCACACAGCTACAGGCTTTTCAATATTGTTGTTTTTCAAATATAGAGATCCAAGTTATGATATCAACCTGAATTTACTTTTAAATTATCAGAGTCAAGAGGTTCCCTGGGATATGCATGACAATTTCAGAAAACATGTATTGGCTAAACAGATGAAGGAATGATACAACAGAAAACATAGGACCAGAATATCTAAAATTAAAATTGGAGATTACGTTGAAATCAAATCTCTGAATTTTACAGACCAGCGTGCTTCACACATCCCAGTCCTTTGTACCGTATTAAAAGTGTCTTGGTCATCTGTCACATTGGATGATGGGAAGTGGTGTAGTTTAAACAGACTGTCATTATGGAATAACAGAAGCCAAGATTTTCCCTTCTTGGGCTGCTGATGCTCTTAACTCTAACTATAGATCTTTGACAAAAGAGCATGTGCAAAAGCATGTGATCATGGATCACTGGAGTGAAGTTAGAAGTAACAAATGAACTGTCAAAAGGAGTTGATATTTGAATTATTTGTATTATTCTTTTCATTTGCTTTGTTTTGCTAATTTATCCACCAGTGTCAGTATCTTTATGTTTATGTGCTGCATGCTTATTGTTTGTGTCATATGTCGTTATTTTCCCTCTTCTGACTGGAAGATATGTCTCATTAAAGGATTAGCTGATGTGTCTCACAGAGTGATTTGGGGTCTGTGTCTCATGTGAGCTTCACAAATGTGTCATCCTTGTGACATTATGAGTCATTTATCAGGTGGGCATTGAGTTTTGAGCATCTGGGGCCATATTACAGTGAGTGCGCCGGGTGCTCAGCGGGTATTTGCGTCCGCTTTGTGCGCCCCCTGAGCACTTTAGTATTACAGAATGGGGTGTAGATGCTTTTGCGTCCCCTTCAATAATACCGGTAGCGCTGGTGCACTGAACGTACCAGGGGGCGTCTCCTTATTTGCATAGTGGAGTGCCCTTTGCAAATGAGGAAATTCCTTTGCCTCTGCACTCGCACCATATTACCGATGCAGGTGCAGAGACAAAGAAGCTCTCAGAGGGTGCACTCACAGTGTGCCACTTTCTAGGTGGCACACTGTGAGTGCGCCCACTGAGAGCAGCTCTCTGGAAGGGAGAAAGGGGGTCCTATGGACCCCCGAGACATCCCCTTGCAGGCGGGTGCAGTCACTGACTGCACCCGCCTCCAAGGGGATCTCTAATCCCCTTTAAAAGCGCAGGGGGGTTGCCACCTGCAATGTGAAAACACAGAGCAGCTTCCAGCATCCCCTCCATGTTTTCACATGAATGCGCTGCCCTGGGGAAGCACAAGTTTGTGGCTGCCCGGGGGCAGCGCATGCATTGTAATAGGGTGCATTGGGTGTGCCCGGTGCACCTTTTAAAAGGTGCGCCCGGCGCAAACGATGACAATGCGTTATACGGCACCTAGTGACAAGAGTTTACGGTCACATAGATGTATCTGTTTTGGGTGTGTTCTAGGAGTGGAAATAGAAAATGAAACCCCTCCAAAGTTCAATGCTTCCTGTACTTATGGGCGGTTTGGAGTGTGAATTGTAAATCTGTCCCCTCAAAAGTCTAACACTTTCTCAACTGTTGGTCACAACGCATTGGGAATAAAAAAATTGATCCATCCAAATGTCAGCACTTTTCCTATTGTTGCTCATGGTGGAGTGGGAAGAGGTCGTCGGATTGGAGTGGGAGTAGTGAATCCATCCCCTCCAAAGTCCGAAACATTGCCCACTGTTGTTCATGTTCAAGGGGGAATAGTAAATCTAACCCTTCCAAAATTATACACTTTTGCCTGAATCACAAAGGTAAATTAGGATTTTGAAGGGTTCAAGTGGAAGGGCGAAGGGTGGCCTATGTACATACATTGCTAATACGTTAAATGTAAAAAAGACAGAGAACTATCTCGAGGAGATCTATTACCAGATAACTATAGTGAATTTTGATGTTATTGATTAATTTTTATAACAATATTCCTTCTGGAGATGTGGGATTGATAATAACAAATTGACTCTTGATGTGAGCTCTATATGTAGTAAAAGCACAAAAGACACAATGGTGATTATGATAGGGGACTTCAACTGTTCATTATGCTCTAATGTTGATGGAAAGCAATGCGGTTTAATATATGAAGATGGCACCAGTAACACCCATTTCTGTCACTCTATGTTGGGGGATTTGTTAAATGAAATGATATATACTTTAGATTTAGGTTTTGCTAATGAAATCTGTGATCAACCGGCTCCTATGAGCTATACCTTCAACGGAAGAGGCACATATAGCACCATAGCCTGTATTTTTGACAAATAATCATGCTTCCAAATTTGGTAGTTTCGCTGTTGGAGATTCTTCACTTAGTGATCATTTTCCACTATGTTATTCCATAACTCTGTCAGTAAATAAGAAGGTGTGGCATGATAATACCGACCAGGCATTATCTAATATTACACTAGATAAGACAAACGGTTACACTCTGCGCTGGTCACTAGTTGATCCTTCCTTGGTTGCCAAAAAGGTGATACAGAAGTCTAAAAAAGCTATAGATACTTGTCTATGTGATGCAGCTATGCCCACTAACATCCTGACCTCCTTTCAACTAATCGCAGCAGCAGTAAGGGAGGTATTACATGTACAAAATTCAAATAAAAGGAAAACCCAGGGATGGTTTGATAGATATTGCACCCTAGCATATATAAGAACCTAAAAGAAGTATTACATGAGATCCCTAGAAACCCTAATGCCGTAAGACAGGCAAGAGTTGATTACAGATTAGCCATCAAGAGAAGAAAAATTGAACTTCGTTATGAAGCCTGGGAAGCTTTGCATATAGCATCGTCACTGGGAGACAGTGCGGCTTTCTGGAAAGCTGTTAAAGCTCCTTTTTTAACCCAAAAGAAGGCCTAGCAATGGAAATCGGTATCAGTGAGGAACTTTGCGTTGATCATGTCACTAAGGTCTATAAATCTGGTGATAATGTTGAAGTTGTTACTGAGGAATCTCTAATAGACCCTAAGATGCAATATTGTAACCTTGAATTTACCCTGGCTGAAGTAAACCGAGCTATTACTGCAAGCTTTGGGGGTAAAGCACCTGGCCCTGACGGGGTGCAGGTTGACTTGTTTAAAGCTAATTTGCCATTATGGGGCCCTATTGTTACTCAATTAATTAACGCCCGTTGCTCTGCTCCCTTCTTGCCTACTTGTACTGAATCAGCGATTATTCACATTTTAAAAAAAGGCAATTGCCAGGACCTGGTCTGCTATAAGCCCATTTCACTTTTGGACTCTTTGGCCAAAGTTGTGGGTCGAATTATTTTAGAAAGTCTACAGGACTGGCAAGAGGAAAATAATGTCCTTTCCGACATTCAATATGGCTTTCGGGAGGGCCTGGGAACAATTGAGCAGAGCCTAAACCTTGCCATCATTAAGGGGAAATACACCCGGGCGAAAGGGGGTAGGCTGTTCCTATCCTTTGTAGATCTCACCGTAGCATTTGACTCTGTGTACCATGAGAAGCTCTGGGAGATCCTGGAGGTGATGGGGTGGAAGCTCAACTAATTATTTTTCTCAGACGACTATATAAAAATGCTCACGCCCAAGTTAGATTTGGTCTGAGAGGAGAACTTACTGCCCCATTCCCGATTAAGAGGGGGGTCAGACAAGGCTGCGTTCTGGCCCCCTTTCTTTTTAACCTTTATATTAATGGTTTAGAAGAAGCATTAATTAAGAACAGCTATGATTTCCCTCAGATAGCCGGACGTCCTATTCCCTCTCCCCTCTACGCGGATGATGCTGTTTTGATGTCCCGAACGCAAGTAGGCATATAGAAGGCGCTTTATTATTTCTCCAACTTTATGAAAGGTCTTGGTCTTAAGTTCAATATTTCCAAAACCTTTGTTATGAGGTGTGGGCACGGCAGTCGAAGGTGCAAGGACATGTTTGTGGATGTACAAAAAATCGAGCCCACAAGGAGATTTTCATATCTCGGTATACTCTTTAACGAAAAAGATTCATGGACCCAAGCTGTATTAGCAAAAAACTTGCTTTTGTAAGAACTACTACAGCTCTTGTACATTTCTCAAAGAAGCTGGTTATGAGACCCCCTGTGGAGCTTATTAAGATATATAAAGCTAAAAGTGGCTCCACAGCGATGTATGGAGCAGGGATATGGGGCCTTGATAATTCCAACCCGCTGCAAACAGTTGAAAATACATTCTTTAGATACATCTTGTCTGTTCCATCTAGCACATCCTCGCATGTCTGCCATGCAGAATTAGGCTTGTCTCATATATCAGATCTTATTAAACTTGAGCCTATCCTTTTGTGGTATAGTGCCTGGACAAAAATTGAGGCCCAGCTAAACAGACATACTACTGGAGAGCCTGAAGCTGGAAGGAGCCCTACAAATTCCCTGGCTAAGATGGCTCTGCAATTTTATAGAGGATTTCGGACATCCTGAGTATTTCGCTGACCCTAGTAGCTTACATAAGGTTAGGAGAAAGGTCCTAAAAAAGGAGGGTCTTGATCACCTGGAAGCCATGATGTTGTCCTCTGAGATTTTAAAGCCCAGCGTTCAGCGGAATCAACAGATTTTAATCACTTTTAATATTCAGCTGTATTTGAAAATTGTTCCTGAAGGTTATGATCGTTTTTTATAAACTAGATTCAGATTGGGGATCTTCCACAGCATTGCGAGTCTTCCAAATATGAACTATTGGTCTCGACAATTGCAACTGTGTACATGTGATAAACTTTCAGAGCAATCCACCATTCATGTGTTGCCGTTTTGCTAATTCTACAGAGAACTGAGAAAGGTGTGGATTCTTCCAATTCTAAAATGCTTTGGGATTAGACAATGCAGGCCAGCATTCATTGCTTTGCAATTTGTAGATAATATACATATCATATGGAAGATAGCAATGTTTTTAAAGCACGTAATCAACCCCAGGAAATAGATGATAATTTAAGTCGAAAGGCCACATGGTAGCAAAAGGTACTGTTGTGATACTGATTAATTCAAGCACTTTATGACCCTACTTATTTATTGCTATTTTTTTTAAAAATGTTATGCAAGTTTTAAAAGACTTTTTATTGAGCGTATAATCAATTGAACAAATAATGTATATATAGGATGTTTATTTTCTTTATTCTGTATATATGTTTTAACCCCTTCGATGCGCAGGACAGAGCGGTTCCGTCATGCGCATCGGTTGCGCTGTGCGGATGACAGAACCGCTCTGTCATGGCCCCGCCTGCGCATGAACCCTTCAGCACAGCGCGGTAATCCGCGCCGCGCTGAAGGGGTTAATATGTGCTTTTATAATTGTATGAAATAGCAATTGAATAAAGATGTACTTGACTTGAGTAAGTTTACACTGTGTTGTAAGTTTACTACTTTGAATATTCCCTAGCTCCATCTGCAAACTTATTATAAAAGCATAAGGTACATGTCTACATCACAAGAGTAATGCAATTGGCTTACTCTAGTGTGGATAGGTGACATCCTTCCCTGAATCTCTCCCTGCCCCTCTCTAAACCCTTATTGCCATTAACTAATTCCATTCCATTTAGTAGTAATACTGCCCCATTTCCCACCCTCTCCGCTGTGTCCATTCCACATTAATGACTACAGTCTGTATTTACATGTTTGGAGACACTGCTGTCACGGTGAAGAACTCTGCCCAGATAAGTATAGGCAAAATGTACACTTTGTAGTTTGTTTTGTAGTACTACTAATTGCACTACAATGTGCAGTTTGTGAATCAGGCCCTGTTTCTACTGTTGCTCAGGTTGGAGTGGGATAATAAATACAAGCCCTACACCCTCCAAAATATAACACTTTCCCTAGTGATGACCTGCTTGGTGTCGGAATAGTAAACCTAATCCCTCAACAGTTCTAGACTCTGCCTACTGTTCCACACGTTGATGTGAGAATAGTGAATTTGACAATTGCAAAGTCCAAATCTATCCCTACAGTTGTGCACATTGGAGTAAAACTAACGTGTGCCCTAAGGGAACTATAACTCACCCCCCGCTGTGCACAGTTTTCTCATCAATAATTTAATTGCAAATGTTGCAGAGATATTATCAAATACATCATACAAGATATCATGAGTGATGTAATATGTGAGGTAATTAGTTGTTTATGGTGAGGGTGTGGGTTATGGTTATGGGACACGATTTATAGTTACTTGAGATAACTATAACTGGTGAACTACTGTGTTTTTTTAGTTTAAAATGTTAAGTTGTTATTGAACATTTCACCTAACTATAATGTTACTTTCCCCTTTGGAATTTTCAGTCAAGTCTAGTTTTCTTTTAATGTAAAGTAATATTTTATTACCATATGTAAATCCAACCCTCTATGTGCAGCTGAGGGTTGACTGCAGGTCAAGGCCTGCAGCTAGGTCATGCAGATAACCCCACAGGCGGTCAACCCCACACTGCAAGGTTGGCAGCAGGGTCTGTACTGTGGCCAAACCCTCCACAGACAGCTAACCCCATGCTGTGCAGCCCCCTTCCCCTGGCCTTAACAGGTCACGGGGACACTATTTCTGGGGCACAATTCTAAGGAGAGGGAGTAAGCATCCCATTTCTTTGAGCCTTAATAGGCCCCGGGGAACCTATCCCCAGGGCCAAATACAATAAAAAAGGGGAGGATGGCTGTGCGGTCCCCCTCCATGAGCCTTATCAGGCAACGGGGACCTTATCCTTTGGGGCCTTCAAAACAGCTGGCAGCAGGGGATGGGGCCCCCGGGGCCCTAAATGGGCTGGGGAGGCATGCCCCCGTGACACCCCCTCCCCATTTTTATATATTAAAGAAGGGAAGCCTCCAGTTTATTGTTTTTTTGCCACAATCCCTTGAGACTCAAGTGGGATCACTGCACAATTTGGCCTTTTTTAAACATTTTTGGCCACGGGGTGTTGCTCTAGGCACCCCTAGGGCCTAGAGGGGAAGGGTAACCTTATTTTTAATTTTTTAAACTACAGGACAGGTGACTAAGTTCCAGTTCTATAAGGGGTCGTAGCAACAATGTTCTTATGTTACTGTCAGCCAATCAGAGCTCTCGCTCCCATGGGAGCAAGATGGCCCAAGGTGGAAAAGGCTCCTTGGGTCAATTAAAAAGCTATATTTTTGAATTGGTGCTCCCTTTTGACTCTGGTAGGAGTCACTCAACGGTCCAGATATGAAAGTATTTCTGTACCTTTATTTTTCAAAAAACTGCTTAACGGATTCCCAGCAAATCACAAAAAGCACAATTTGCAGACCAAGATCGAATTTCCTGCTAAATTTGATATAATTCCGTATAGCAGTTATTGCGATAGCGATCCATAAAGAAGTCTATGAAAAACTGCATGGGGAAATTTGGTTTGGGACGCCCTTTTTCTCAGCCCCCGCTTTAGAAATCACCACAAAACTTTCTAGGAAGGAGCCATAGTGAATTTACTTTTTTTGGAGGGGGAAGTTTTATGAAGGTTCGTCAAACGTTATTAGCCAACCAAAAAGCGCCTTGTCTGTGGAAAAGCAATCATAATTATACCTTCCCAGTGGTGACTACAAGAGTCCCACTAAACCAATTTTAAAAATAGAGCATTCTGATTAGACCAAGGTGTTATTTCCCCTTAAGCCAATTAACTAACATGGGAGAAACTATGATTGACTACCTTTAACATAAAGAAAAATGGAGAAACCGCAATTACAACGTAGTCTGATGCATGCCTCTTTACCATGCAGTATTTTACCATGACCTTCTTTCACAACGCATGCCTTTAAGATGAAAAATGTTCATATAAAGGAAAGAGTATTTTATATATATACTTATTATCTACTGGCGGTAGCTTGCAGGTAGTTATAGTTAGGGCCAACGTTTCCTTAGGAGAAGCATTTTTTGTCTTTGACACAGTTTGAGGAATCTTCACGAAATTAAAGAAAAAACCTTCACTTCTTTGGTTCAGCTGCTCTGTTGAAAGTTTTGGGTGATCCAGCAAGCATGGGCCAAGATAAAAGGGGGGTCCCAAAACGCATTTTCCCCATATAATGTTTAAGCAATTTTTAATTTTTTGAACACAACTACAGCCCGTACCTCTGAAAAGAATGGCACCACGTTTGGCAGAATGCTAGATGTTGGTCCAGAGAGCGTGCTTTTGGTAAAAAAGGTGGTCCTTTGGTAAACAAAATTATATGCGGCAGACCGAGCCGCAAAGACTGCACCGCCCTACTGAAAACCAAGGGAACCAAGGAGACGTAGAACTGAGCCTAGTCTCCAGCTGGTAAAAGCGGCGAATGGAAAATACCGTAAATACGGCGTTTCTTTTAATCGTAAGCCCACTGGAGGACTCAGAACAAAAATCGATAATTGCATGGACCGGCAAAGCCTACTAAGGTATTGAATGTTATCCAAGGGGGCATTTAATCTACTATAGAAAATGTACTTTGACTACAAGTACCAGCATGCTTTACTAACTGCTAACACCTGCTGCCTAATGGAAGGCATGATAAGTTGACATGCTGGTGCCGCCTCCTGTGACCATTTGCTATTCCATGCCGAATAGCCTGTGATCAAGGAGCGGAAATGCTCCGAAACGCGTAAGGCTTCATTAATAGATCGAATAAAAGAAGTGCTTGGTGCCGTAAAAATGCTGCTTTGGAGTGCGTCTTTAAACGGTGGTCCTTTGGTAAACAAAATTATATGCGGCAGACTGAGCCGCAAAGACTGCACCGCCCTACTGAAAACGAAGGGAACCAAGGAGACGTAGAACTGAGCGTAGTCTCCAGCTGGTGAAAGCGGCGAATGGAAAATACCATAAATACGGCGTTTCTTTTAATCGTAAGCCCACTGGAGGGCTCAGAACAAAAATCGATAATTGCATGGACCGGCAAAGCCTACTAAGGTATTGAATGTTATCCAAGGGGGCATTTAATCTACTAGAAAATGGACTTTGACTACAAGTACCAGCATGCTTTACTAACTGCTAACACCTGCTGCCTAATGGAAGGCATGATAAGTTGACATGCTGATGCCGCCTCCTGTGACCATTTGCTATTCCATGCCGAACAGCCTGTGACCAAGGAGCGGAAATGCTCCGAAACGTGTAAGGCTTCATTAATAGATCGAATAAAAGAAGTGCTTGGTGCCGTAAATATGCTGCTTTGGAGTGCGTCTTTAAACGGTGGTCCTTTGGTAAACAAAATTATATGCGGCAGACCGAGCCGCAAAGACTGCACCGCCCTACTGAAAACCAAGGGAACCAAGGAGACGTAGAACTGAGCGTAGTCTCCAGCTGGTGAAAGCGGCGAATGGAAAATACCGTAAATACGGCGTTTCTTTTAATCGTAAGCCCACTGGAGGACTCAGAACAAAAATCGATAATTGCATGGACCGGCAAAGCCTACTAAGATATTGAATGTTATCCAAGGGGGTATTTAATCTACTATAGAAAATGTACTTTGACTACAAGTACCAGCATGCTTTACTAACTGCTAACACCTGCTGCCTAATGGAAGGCATGATAAGTTGACATGCTGATGCCGCCTCCTGTGGCCATTTGCTATTCCATGCCGAACAGCCTGTGACCAAGGAGCGGAAATGCTCCGAAACGTGTAAGGCTTCATTAATAGATCGAATAAAAGAAGTGCTTGGTGCCGTAAATATGCTGCTTTGGAGTGTGTCTTTAAACGGTGGTCCTTTGGTAAACAAAATTATATGCGGCAGACCGAGCCGCAAAGACTGCACCGCCCTACTGAAAACCAAGGGAACCAAGGAGACGTAGAACTGAGCGTAGTCTCCAGCTGGTGAAAGCGGCGAATGGAAAATACCATAAATACGGCGTTTCTTTTAATCGTAAGCCCACTGGAGGGCTCAGAACAAAAATCGATAATTGCATGGACCGGCAAAGCCTACTAAGGTATTGAATGTTATCCAAGGGGGCATTTAATCTACTAGAAAATGGACTTTGACTACAAGTACCAGCATGCTTTACTAACTGCTAACACCTGCTGCCTAATGGAAGGCATGATAAGTTGACATGCTGATGCCGCCTCCTGTGGCCATTTGCTATTCCATGCCGAATAGCCTGTGATCAAGGAGCGGAAATGCTCCGAAACGCGTAAGGCTTCATTAATAGATCGAATAAAAGAAGTGCTTGGTGCCGTAAAAATGCTGCTTTGGAGTGCGTCTTTAAACGGTGGTCCTTTGGTAAACAAAATTATATGCGGCAGACTGAGCCGCAAAGACTGCACCGCCCTACTGAAAACGAAGGGAACCAAGGAGACGTAGAACTGAGCGTAGTCTCCAGCTGGTGAAAGCGGCGAATGGAAAATACCATAAATACGGCGTTTCTTTTAATCGTAAGCCCACTGGAGGGCTCAGAACAAAAATCGATAATTGCATGGACCGGCAAAGCCTACTAAGGTATTGAATGTTATCCAAGGGGGCATTTAATCTACTAGAAAATGGACTTTGACTACAAGTACCAGCATGCTTTACTAACTGCTAACACCTGCTGCCTAATGGAAGGCATGATAAGTTGACATGCTGATGCCGCCTCCTGTGACCATTTGCTATTCCATGCCGAACAGCCTGTGACCAAGGAGCGGAAATGCTCCGAAACGTGTAAGGCTTCATTAATAGATCGAATAAAAGAAGTGCTTGGTGCCGTAAATATGCTGCTTTGGAGTGCGTCTTTAAACGGTGGTCCTTTGGTAAACAAAATTATATGCGGCAGACCGAGCCGCAAAGACTGCACCGCCCTACTGAAAACCAAGGGAACCAAGGAGACGTAGAACTGAGCGTAGTCTCCAGCTGGTGAAAGCGGCGAATGGAAAATACCGTAAATACGGCGTTTCTTTTAATCGTAAGCCCACTGGAGGACTCAGAACAAAAATCGATAATTGCATGGACCGGCAAAGCCTACTAAGATATTGAATGTTATCCAAGGGGGTATTTAATCTACTATAGAAAATGTACTTTGACTACAAGTACCAGCATGCTTTACTAACTGCTAACACCTGCTGCCTAATGGAAGGCATGATAAGTTGACATGCTGATGCCGCCTCCTGTGGCCATTTGCTATTCCATGCCGAACAGCCTGTGACCAAGGAGCGGAAATGCTCCGAAACGTGTAAGGCTTCATTAATAGATCGAATAAAAGAAGTGCTTGGTGCCGTAAATATGCTGCTTTGGAGTGTGTCTTTAAACGGTGGTCCTTTGGTAAACAAAATTATATGCAGCAGACCGAGCCGCAAAGACTGCACCGCCCTACTGAAAACCAAGGGAACCAAGGAGACGTAGAACTGAGCGTAGTCTCCAGCTGGTGAAAGCGGCGAATGGAAAATACCATAAATACGGCGTTTCTTTTAATCGTAAGCCCACTGGAGGGCTCAGAACAAAAATCGATAATTGCATGGACCGGCAAAGCCTACTAAGGTATTGAATGTTATCCAAGGGGGCATTTAATCTACTAGAAAATGGACTTTGACTACAAGTACCAGCATGCTTTACTAACTGCTAACACCTGCTGCCTAATGGAAGGCATGATAAGTTGACATGCTGATGCCGCCTCCTGTGACCATTTGCTATTCCATGCCGAACAGCCTGTGACCAAGGAGCGGAAATGCTCCGAAACGTGTAAGGCTTCATTAATAGATCGAATAAAAGAAGTGCTTGGTGCCGTAAATATGCTGCTTTGGAGTGCGTCTTTAAACGGTGGTCCTTTGGTAAACAAAATTATATGCGGCAGACCGAGCCGCAAAGACTGCACCGCCCTACTGAAAACCAAGGGAACCAAGGAGACGTAGAACTGAGCGTAGTCTCCAGCTGGTGAAAGCGGCGAATGGAAAATACCGTAAATACGGCGTTTCTTTTAATCGTAAGCCCACTGGAGGACTCAGAACAAAAATCGATAATTGCATGGACCGGCAAAGCCTACTAAGATATTGAATGTTATCCAAGGGGGTATTTAATCTACTATAGAAAATGTACTTTGACTACAAGTACCAGCATGCTTTACTAACTGCTAACACCTGCTGCCTAATGGAAGGCATGATAAGTTGACATGCTGATGCCGCCTCCTGTGGCCATTTGCTATTCCATGCCGAACAGCCTGTGACCAAGGAGCGGAAATGCTCCGAAACGTGTAAGGCTTCATTAATAGATCGAATAAAAGAAGTGCTTGGTGCCGTAAATATGCTGCTTTGGAGTGTGTCTTTAAACGGTGGTCCTTTGGTAAACAAAATTATATGCGGCAGACCGAGCCGCAAAGACTGCACCGCCCTACTGAAAACCAAGGGAACCAAGGAGACGTAGAACTGAGCGTAGTCTCCAGCTGGTGAAAGCGGCGAATGGAAAATACCATAAATACGGCGTTTCTTTTAATCGTAAGCCCACTGGAGGGCTCAGAACAAAAATCGATAATTGCATGGACCGGCAAAGCCTACTAAGGTATTGAATGTTATCCAAGGGGGCATTTAATCTACTAGAAAATGGACTTTGACTACAAGTACCAGCATGCTTTACTAACTGCTAACACCTGCTGCCTAATGGAAGGCATGATAAGTTGACATGCTGATGCCGCCTCCTGTGACCATTTGCTATTCCATGCCGAACAGCCTGTGACCAAGGAGCGGAAATGCTCCGAAACGTGTAAGGCTTCATTAATAGATCGAATAAAAGAAGTGCTTGGTGCCGTAAATATGCTGCTTTGGAGTGCGTCTTTAAACGGTGGTCCTTTGGTAAACAAAATTATATGCGGCAGACCGAGCCGCAAAGACTGCACCGCCCTACTGAAAACCAAGGGAACCAAGGAGACGTAGAACTGAGCGTAGTCTCCAGCTGGTGAAAGCAGCGAATGGAAAATACCGTAAATACGGCGTTTCTTTTAATCGTAAGCCCACTGGAGGGCTCAGAACAAAAATCGATAATTGCATGGACCGGCAAAGCCTACTAAGGTATTGAATGTTATCCAAGGGGGCATTTAATCTACTATAGAAAATGTACTTTGACTACAAGTACCAGCATGCTTTACTAACTGCTAACACCTGCTGCCTAATGGAAGGCATGATAAGTTGACATGCTGGTGCCGCCTCCTGTGACCATTTGCTATTCCATGCCGAACAGCCTGTGACCAAGGAGCGGAAATCCTCCGAAACGCATAAGGCTTCATTAATGGATCGAATAAAAGAAGTGCTTGGTGCCGTAAATATGCTGCTTTGGAGTGCGTCTTTAAACGGTGATCCTTTGGCAAACAAAAAAAATATATATATATATTTATATATATATATATATATATATTCAGGGACGTTATAGTTAGTTGGACATTTTACTCCTACAAAACCAGAGAAATTCGGTCATTGTAGTTAGTTCAGCTAACTATAACTCACGCCCCCGCAATGCACTGCTGACGACATCACATATTACATCATTCATGACATGGTCAGTGACCTATGGTTTTTTCAGTGAATTTCAAAGGTTTTTTAACTAGTAGTCAGGTTTGCAGAGTGGTGGGGAAAGGGGGCTGGGTGATTGCAACAGTGCATGGTTAGTGACAGGGTTATTGCTAGACTGCATTGGTACTTTCTGGGTAACTGAAGGAGCGAATGTGTAGGTGGTTAGAGGACTGCAAGGGTAGAGCACAGGGGATTGCAGCAGTGTATTTGTTAGTGCCTAGGTCATTACATGAGTACATAGGTACTGACTAAATGATTAGAATACTGCTAGGAGAGTGCATAGTGAATTTTTAACTGCTTGGGCATTGGCAGAGTGATTGGATAAGTACATGGTACTAGCTGGGTGATTGGAGGAGTGCATGGGAAGTGACAGGATGATTGCTAGACTGCATGGGTACTACCTGGGGAATTAAAGGAGCGAATGAGTAGTGTGTAGGTGGTTAGAGGACTGCATGGCTAGTGTACAGAGGATTGTAGCAGTGCATGTATTAGTGCCTGGGTCATTACATGAGTACATGGGTACTGACTGACTGATTAGAGTACTGCAAGGAGAGTTCATGGTGAATTTATAAGTGCTTGGGAATTGGCAGAGTGATTGGATGGGTACATAGTACTGGCCATACCAAAAACAAGAGAAGAAAATACCTTAAGACAACACTCCCATGAATGTGCATTAAACATTCAAATTCACACAGATGTCTATGAGCTTTCAAGTGTAGAAGTAGGGATGAATGTAGGGTCAGTGATTACCCCTTACGTCCATGTTGCTCATGTTGTGGGACTTGAGTCACAAGGTGCTCATTATCGATTGCAATCCGGATGGCGCCCACACTACAACAGAAACACACCCATTAGTTACTTCCTTGTCCAGCCCAGGACGGAACCATGCCCAGATTCCAGGGTTCATTGTTCACACTCATACGCTGGACTGGAATATGCCAGGCTAGCCCACTCCGCTTACACTTACAGGGAGGGGGATGACAATCCTACATGTCCCAGGTCTTCCCTGTAGTGCTTTCCTGATCAGAGGTCTAGTTGTCAGCATGCCATAGCCACTCCCTCAGGGCTGGTTTACACCCACACTACACCCATCCAGCACAGTTATCACAGGACATGTGACCCTGCCTATAAAAAGGGCCGGGTGCACGTGCTCAACGCCATTTCACTCTCTATCAGGGTGTGTCCATGTGGTGATGATTTATGCATGAGGGCCTAGGGACCTACCACATCACATTCTCCACTGCCGGAGGTGACATGATGGCGTCCGCACCACAATCCTAAAGGGCCCATGACTTGAGATGCACAGAGTTGGTGGCAGCTGAGGCACCTTGGCCGACACAGACCTCCCACAATGTGCTGATGACTTGAGGTACACAGAGTTGGTGACAGCAGAGATATTTTGGCCGACATGGTCCTCCCGCCACATGGCAATGACTTGAGGTACACAGAGTTGGTGGCAGCTGAGGCACTTTGGCTGACACGGGCCTCCCACGATGTGGCAATTACTTGAGGTGCACAGAGTTAGTGGCAGCCGAGGCATTTTGGCCGACATGGGCATCCAACCACGTGGCGATTACTTGAGCTTCACTGAGTTAGTGCCACCAGAGCTGAGCGGGTGTGCAGCCTGTGATGATGTGTAGGCCTCGATACGCCATCCTGCCAATCAAGACCTGATTTGAATTGGGAACTCAGCTGGACCGCATGTACACCAAAGGCCGTAGGCTGTACAAAAAAGACTCCTTGGCGCGGTGCAGCAGCATGCACTGGGGGGCTATGCTGCGAAATTCAGCGATGGCTGAGGAGGTTGCTCCAGCACTTGGTGGACCCTCTTGGAGACACGCTGGTGGCAGCAGGTGAGCATTGAGATCTGGGTGTGCAGGGTCGGGCAGTCCTCGCTTGGCGGCGGACCGGTCTGGGGACTAGGGCTTGAGTACTTGAGGAAGATGTAGAAATCAAGCACACTGCCTGGGAAATTTGCAACAACATTACTGTACAGGCCCTGGTGATCCAGTTTTGCCTTCACATTGTTAGAAGGCATGTAGTTTCTGTTGCGGTGATTGTGTGCAGTTTTGGCAGGGGGCACAAGTAGTACATGCGTGGAATCAATTGCTCCCAACACATTTGGGAAGCCTGCTATGGCATGGTTACCTTGCTTGGTCTCCAGCTGTTCCTGCGCAGTGTGGGTGAAGTGAAGCTGCAAGTGTATCAAGCTGAAATGAACCGTGATGCTCACAGGTATTATAAATCCTGCATAACGTTCATGTGGTCGTAAACTTCTTTTTCTTTCCTACAAAGGTTATGACCACATGAACTTCTGTTACACTCTTTTTGTGCAGGATTGATCATACCTGTAAGCATTCCGGTTTCTCCAAGGGCAATACATTGTACCAGATTAGGTTTGTGACCATACTAACGCTTGACCATTGTCACCATTTATCCAACAGGTTTCTCAATCCGGACTTTCGGAATCTTGAAATGTATTAGGGTTTCCAGGAGGATCTGCAGTTATATGGATACACAAGTTCCCTGATGCTTTTCCCCATTGGGAATGTCACTCGTTGTTTGATGTTTTCGTGTTGTTAGTTTATGTTTTTGTGATAAAGTACTGTTTTTCCACTACTGTTGACTACCGGACTTCATGACCTGGCGCACACCCATTTCAGGAACCACATTCTTGGATCTGGGGAACAGAGGAGCAAGGCAACAGCTTGGGTTGGTTGCGCAGGAAGACTATGAATTGGGACGAGCGTTTGGTGCGGATACATGGGCCCGCCGTTCTATTTGTGGACATGCATCCAAAACATGTGTGAGAAAGTTTATTAGGGCTGGCTGTGAGACTCCTCCGACTCTGGCAGTTGTTGGTTCGAAGGTACCAGAGGCCAACAGGTGCAGCACAGCCGCCGCTTTGTCTGCAGAGGGATGCTGGTTGTCCGCTATGTTGGTACTGTCAGCCTGTGCGCAATGTGGCAGTGTGCACCAATTCGAAAATTGGGTGATAATTCTTTCCTCACTTTTGCTGCGCTAAAGTGCCGATAACTCGCCGATAAGTCCCCACTTTTGGGTTATAGGATGGCTCTCTGTTTATTAGCAGTTTGTTGTAGCTACATGCGAATCACAAGTAGAGCTATTTTAAAAAGGTGAAAAAACAAGAAAAATGGGCAGGGTACAAACACCCTGACACCCTAGGCCTGCTCAGGGGATCCCACAAGGACCCCCAGGGCCCAAAAACCATCTTCTTTTTTTTTTTGTTAAGCGGCTGGGTGCGCGAATCTGGACGAAAAAATAAAAAAACTGATGGGGCGTATCCTCAAGGACTTATTGTCGAATTATCTGCACTTTAGTGCAGCAAAAGTGGCAAAAGAATTATCATTCTATTCTCACCCTTGTGCAAACTGCCGATCTCGCCAGTTTTCCAGCGATAGCTTCCACAAACAACATCGCCACGGATGAGAGAGACAACTAATGATATGCAGAGTAGCCGTTCCCGTGCAAAGAAACACAAAAACCCCATTTCCCAATATTTTCAACAACCAGTCAAATCTGCGATGCGATCCAAAAACATGCGATAAGACGCGTTAGCAGTAAGAAATTAACACCTGTCTTTTACTGGTGTAAAGCAGGACGACTACTTACAGTATGAAAGGGAGCCAAGCCCAGAGCCACATCTAAAGACCAACACATGTCATGGAGCTACTGGTCATGCATCCCGGAGACCCAAGACGGCCACAACACCCACCGCCTCCACCTGCAGGCCCCCCCTTACTCCCTCCCCACTACCACCGAGGCAGCACAGAACAGGACAGTGGACGTTCCAAAAATGGCATGGCCCCTCAGCCACACAATAGCTGAATGTTGGAAGAGGTGGGAACCAAGTATGTGTGAAGGAGGCAAGTCACACATGAATAAGAATGCACACAATGCCAAGTGTGGCAGTGATGTGCTGGACAGTCTTCACTATGCAGAGCACAGACCTCTCCATGTCGACATATACTGCTGGTGCTTGTAGTGTTGTGGACAGTGGACACAACCATGTTACCTCCGGCAGTGGGGAAGATCTCGGTCATGTAGCTGTGTCGTCCCCCCATGTAAGCGTAAGTGGAGTCGGCTGGTCCGACGTATGCCACTCCAGCGTAGGAGTGTAAATAAATAGGCCGGGGCTCTGGGTGTGGTTCACTTCCAGGAAGGCCAATGCATCTGCCTAACCACGTTACTCACCCTGCCATGAGGCCTCAGCTGTGACTGCCGGCCTCCTTGGCGCAGGCCCCCTGTGAACCAAGTTGCACAGCACCGCGCAGTTATGTCTGTGGTAACTAATGCCATTGATCTACATTGCGCACAGCAGGGCTCACAATTCAGATCGAGTCGTGATTGCAGATGACGCAGTCCAGTAGACAAGAAACATTGCTCCCAGTCCGGCCCGGCCGGATCACGCATCATTGCTGGCTGTGCACACGCTGAGTGCCTCAGGTGCCACTAACTGTGCAGCTCAAGTCAATGCCACGTGGCTGTGGGCCCTTGCAGACCACTGCCTCCGGCCTACACTGAGGACAGCACGGCTCACAATTCATATTGAGTCTTGATTGCAGATGACGCAGTCCAGTAGGCAACAGACATTGGTACCAGTGCGGCCCGCCCTGACCATGCATCATCGCTGGCTGTGCACATGCTGAGTGCTTCAAGTACCACTAACTCTGTGCAGCTCAAGTCAACGCCACATGGCTATGGACCCTTGCTGACCGCTGCCTCTGGCCAACACTGTGGTCAGCAGGGCTGACAATTCAAGATTAGTGCCCATGCAAATTGTGTAAGAGAGTATAATCGGTTAGGAAGACTATATGCTCCCAATCTGTGCATCTCAAGTCAACGCCACGTGGCTGTGGGCACTTGCTGACCACTGCCTCTGGCCTACACAGTGGACAGCTGGGCTCACTATATAGATCGAGTTGCAATTGCAGATGACGCAGTCCACTAGGCAACAGACATTGCTCCCAGTGCGGCCCGCCGGGACCACGCATCATCATTTGCTGCGCACACGCTGAGTGCTTTAGTTGCCACTAACTCTGTGCAGCTCAAGTCAATGCCACGTGGCTGTGGGCCCCTGCTGACCGCTGCCTCCGACCTACACTGTGGACAGCAGGGCTCACAATACAGATCGAGTCGCGATTGCAGATGACGCAGTCCAGTAGGCAACAGACATTGCTCCCAGTGCGGCCCGCCCGGACCATGCATCATCGCTGGCTGCGCATATTCTCAGTGCCTCAGGTGCCACTATCTCAGTGCACCACAATTCATCGCCACTTGGCCTTATTGAGGCAGAATTCATTAGGCAACAGACATTGCTCCCAGTGTGGCCCGCCCGGACCATGCGTCATCGCTGGCTGCGCACACGCTCAGTGCTTCAGGTGCCACTAGCTTACTGCACCACAAGTCATTGCCACGTGGCATTATTGAGGCAGAATTCATTAGGCAAAAGACATTGCTCCTAGTGCGGCCCACCCGGACCACGCATCATTGCTGGCTGCGCACACACTCAGTGCTTCAGGTGCCACTAACTCAGTGCAGCACAAATCCCCGCCATGTGTCATTATTGAGGCAGAATTAATTAGGCAAAAGACATTGCTCCCAGTGCGGCCCGCCCGGACCATGTATCATCGCTTGCTGTGCACACGCTGAGTGCTTCAGGTGCCACTAACTCTGTGCAGCTCAAGTCAACGCCACGTGGCTGTGTGCCCATGCTGACCACTGCCTCCGGCCTACACTGCAGTCAGCAGTGCTCACAATCCAATTTCAGTCTTGATTCATTAATTGCAGAGGCTAGTAGGCAACTAACTATAACGTCCCTGAAACCTGTGCTTTTTCCAGTGAATTTCTAAGGTTTTTAAAATTCTAATTTCTAACAACAAGACTGTACTCAGAAGATCCAATATTTCGACAATGTATTCCATACATATGACATCTTTTGTTCCAGACGCCTACACTGCGGTCAGCAAGGCTCACAATTCAAATTCAGTCTTGATTCACTAATTGCAGAGTCGCTGGCTACGCACACGCTGAGTGCTTCAGGTGCCACTAACTCTCTGCAGGTCAAGTCAACGCCATGTGCCCGTGGGCCCTAGCTGACTGCTGCCTCTGGCCTACACTGCGGTCAGCAGGGCTCACAATGTAAATTCAATCTTGATTCATTAATTACAGAGTCTAGTAGGCAACAGACATTGTATCCAGTGCGGTCCGCCCAGACGATGCATCATTGTTGGCTGCGCACACGCTGAGTGCTTCAGGTACCACTCACTCTGTGCATCTCAAGTCAACGCCACGTGGCTGTGTATACGTGCTGACTGCTGCCTCAGGCCTACACTGCGGTCAGCAGGGCTCACAATTAAAATTCAGTCTTGATTCATTAATTGTAGAGTCCAGTAGGCAACAGAAAATGAATCAAGTGCAGCTCGCCCGGACGACACAGCATCTCTGGCTGCGCACACGCTGAGTGCTTCATGTGCCACTAACTCTGTGCAGCTCAAGTCAACACCACGTGGCTATGGACCCTTGCTGACCGCTGCCGCTGGCCTACACTGCGGTCAGCAGGGCTCACAATTCAAGATTAGTGCAGATGCAAATTGTGTAAGAGAGTATAATCGGTTAAGAAGACTGTATGCTCCCAACCTGTGCAGCTCAAGTCAACACCATGGACCGCTGCCTCCGGCCTACACTGTGAACAGCAGGGCTCACATTTCAGATCGAGTCGCGATTGCAGATGACGCAGTCCAGTAGGCAACAGACATTTCTCCCAGTGCGACCCGCCCGGACCACACATCATCGCTGGCTGCGCACACGCTGAGTGCTTCAGGTGCCACTGACTCTGTGCAGCTCAAGTCAATGCCACATGGATGTGGGACCTTGCTGACCACTGCCTCCAGCCTACACTGTGATCAGCAGGGCTCACAATTCAAATTCAGTCTTGATGAATTAGTTGCAGAGTCTAGTAGGCAACAGACATTGCTCCCAGTGCGGTCCGCCCTGACCACGCATCATCGCTGGCTGCGCACACGCTGAGTGCTTCAGGTGCCACTAACTCTGTGTAGCTCAGGTCAATGTCACGTGGCTGTGGGCCCCTGCTGCCCGCTGCCTCTGACCTACACTGTGGACAGCAGGGCTCACAATTCAGATCGAGTCGCGATTGCACATGATGCAGTCCAGTAGGCCACAGACATTGCTCCCAGTGCGGCCCGCCTGGACCACGCATCATCGCTGGCTGCACATACGCTCAGTGCCTCAGGTGCCACTATCTCAGTGCACCACAAGTCATCCCCACGTGGCCTGCCGTCAGCAGGTCTCACACATATCCAATCCAATCTTGACCTGCAAGAACATGCCATCATCACTGGCTGCACACACGTTGAGCTTTTCAGGTGCTACTAACTCATGGACCCGTTATGATTAACTTTCGCGCTGTAGACACCTGACTCAACAATGTCACCTCAGGCAACAGGAATATCCCAAAGGGATATTAACATTTTCTTCACATGAGCACACTCCTCTCTAGTGCCCTTACCTCAGTGCACCACAAGTCATTGACCCTTTACGATACAATCTTTTGTGTGTGATTTCAGATCTGGTGCCTCTACCTTAGTGCACCACTAGTCATGGACCCTTTATAATTGAATCTCTGTGTGTAATCCGATGATCACTGTTGTAGTTGTTGCCAGCACCAACAATTCCCTGAGGGCTGGCTTACACTCATCCCACACACATCCAACACAAGTGTCACTGGACATGTAACCCTGGTAATAAAAAGATGCCGGGTGCATGTGCCCATATCCAGTTCCACTATCTATCTAACTGTGTCCGTGTGTGCATAATGTATGCATGATGCCCCCGGACCCTACCACATTACATTGTGCTGTGGACAGCAGATGCAACCATGTTACCTCTGGCAGTGGGGAAGACCTTGGTTATGTAGTTTGATCACCCCCCCTGTAAGCGTAAGCAGAGTGGGCAGAGTCAACGTACGCCAGTACAGCGTAGATGTGTACAGAATATGCCCAGGGCTCTGGCTGTGGTTCAGTTGTGGACTCGACAAGGAAGTAACTAATGCGTGTGTCTGTGTTTTAGTGTCGGCGCCAGCTGGCACACAATCGACAATGTTGCAATGTAGCATGCACCCGGAGGGTGAGCGTGCACGAACAGAGAAATGAAGGAGCGCAAGACCGCTCGGGGTCTTGGCTCATACATGCCAAGTGTTGTGTGTATCTGTATTGCCACAGCATGAACCACATGCCTAGCACTACTCACAGCGCGACTTCACCAGGAATGAACTCTACATCTGTGTCCGCCCTATTCTTACCATAGGCCTACACTCACATGGCCGCCCGCCTTCAACAGCCAACATCAGTGTGTCGTTGTCAGGCTTGTGGATATGCACAGAAAAGCATGACAATGATGTGCCGTAGGAGTGCAAGTAATACAACCGCGCAGTGCACACAAATAAATAGGCTCGGAGGGAGGGAGGAGCAGCTGTAAGGCAACGTAACACACAGTGGTGCTGCACATTTTCCACATTCAAGACATGTCAAACATGAATCCCAAGGTTGCACACATCCTACCCCACCCCCAACAAGCCACATCACATCAATTGAATGCAAGCAAGTGCCAAAGTAACATTAGGGTTGAAAGGTCCTTTGTCTGAAGTATCAGGAGGCGGGAGCACATCTATTGGTTACACATAATAACCCTTAGCAACTGACTTCTACCCCCATTCGGCTTAAATCCAGTTTCCTTAGTAACAGTTCATGAAACATTCAACTAAACTGACAGGTCACAAGGTCACCATATTTTCAAGTTCACCACACAATGTTGCAAATGCAAACAGCAGGTGTGGTTGACTTTGCAAAATATGACCTTATCCTTTCTACTATACCCTTCAAACATATTTACTGACCAATAAGAAACCTGTTTTTTAAAGAAGGTAAAATGCACCCTATTTTTGAATGTACAAAGTTCTTAAACAGCCAATCAATTCGCTACTTTCTTAAAAACAGCATCTTGTCCACCCTTTTAGATACCTCTCATTCTACCAACTGACTACTTCAGCTACAGACATCTTTTCTTTGCCCAAAAGCAAACCTGCTTTGCTTCACTGAAGAGAGAGCAGGTTTCCCTGAAAAGCAAAGTTTAGTATGACAGGGCAGGAGCTGTATCATAGCAAACATAGCAATCAGCAGTGTCCCGGGGCTGGGCACCCAGACAGCAGTGTCCCGGTGGGCACCCCATGACACTGCAGGAACCGGCCCTTGGGGGTGGCCATCCCCTGGTCCACTATGGGCTCCAGGAGGGAAGCCATGCAGCTCCCCCTTCCAGCCCCCCAGCCAACATTTCTAATGCCCCAGGGAGGTGGTGATCCCTGGGGCTTAGGTGTCCGTAACGGACCCCGAATTTCAATTTTAAGTGCCCCGGGGAGGTGGGGGTCCCCAAGGCATGTGGGGAGGGGCTCACTACCCCCACATGCATAATTTTTATTTTAAAACAGAGCCCTGGGGAGGTGGTGGTCCCTGGGGCTACGGGGGGGACCGTGTGCCAAACCGCAGTATATTATCAAAGCCCCAGGGAGGTGGTGGTCCCCGAGTCAGCGTGTGGAGTTTGTGACCACCACACATTTTTTTTGTTTCAGCCACGGGAAGATGGTGGTCCCTGGGTCTGCGTGCAACCTCCGCGGGCCCCTGCAAATTATTTGCTGAGTGCCCCTGGGACCTGGCCCACCCAGGGGCTTTGAAAAACGAAGTGTGTAAACCTGTGCTTGTTGTTTTTTTTCATGGCAGGAGGCGAGCACCCAGTGTGCATTTGAATCTTTTTTTATAAAAAAAAAATAGGGGGGGCCTAGGGATCCTTGTTCAACCCCTTGAGCAGGCCTAGGGGGTCAGGGTATTCCTACCTTGCTCCCTATTCTTGTTTTTCATCTTTTTTTCCACGGTTATCTTCTGACTCGGTAAGCGAGTCACAAAATGGCTGCCAACACGTCCTGGTTTGGAGTGTTGGAAGCCAATCAGAGTGTAGCTTGTGCCCGGGAGCGTGCACGAACCCTCCACGGTGCTCAGATATCGATATTATTCTTTTCCTAATATCTCAGCAACTACTGAACGGATTTACACCATTTAATAAAAAGGGATCTTTCTCAAGCAAGGGCTACCTTGTTCCCAAATTTAGTATAATTCCATTCTGCAGTTCGGGCTGTAGCTTTGTCTAAAGTTTCCTACGGAGGACAGATATCAAACCCATTCTTTTTCTAATATCTCTGGAACTACTGAACTGATTTACACCATTTGAAAAAAGGGCTCTTTCTGAATCAAGACCTACCTTCTTGCCAAATTTGGTGTAATTCCATTCAGCAGTTCGGGGTGTAGCTTTGTCTAAAGTTTCCTATGGAAATTAACATGGGGAAAACACGTTTTGGGACCCCCTTTTTTCTCAGCCCCCGGTTGATGAATCACCCCGAAACTTTCAACACAGAAGCTGACCTGAGCTGGCCAGTTTTTTTTTTAATTTTGCGAAGATTCATCAACCAGCGCCAAAATTATTGGGAAAAGAAAAAAACTCTTTTCTTATGGAAACTAGGTCCTAACTATAACTACCTACTGGCGACCACCAGTAGGTAATATATATATGAAATAATTGACAGTTCCGACTTGAGCTCTGATGATGAAGAACCAGGCACATCGAACCTGGATTTTTCAGGGGAGATGAGACTCATGCATATGACTTTGCTGCAGAGAGGCCGAGGAACAGGAACCACGTGGAGAAGAGGTCAACCCAAAGTAGAATCAGAAGAAAAAGAAGAGGGGGTAAAAAGTAAAACAGGAAGAGGAAGGGCAAAGCCAAACTAAAGAAAAATCTCTCCAAAAACAATTGGTAATAAACATCTCCAATAAAATTTTGACTGTAGCACAAATATAATTATTGAACAAGGGACTCACATTCTGCCCCAACAAAGATATGAACATACCCAATCTGCGTATTGATCTTTAAAAGTTTTGTCGAAAAATTACATGTAAAAAGTATTTTGAGGAAAAAACACTGACTCCCAAACACTCATCGATTAGGAGTCAGAAAGTCTCATCTTTGAAGCAAAAAGATATTTCCACTCTGAGAGCACTAACAGATCTGCAAGATGGAGAAGGATCACCATCACAACAACAGCCAGTAACTGATAAGGAACTTTGTCAAAGTATGGGGATAGAAACAAACAAAGGAGGCAATAGTGGCCTAAAAATACAATCCACATTCTGTCCACAATTACCTGCAGGAAACAAAGTCGACCTGTTTCATGAAAGCATGGTGGATGAAATCAATACATGGAACACACTACCCCTGGTAAAACCAATGACAATATTGAAAATCACAACAAAAAATGAATAAAGAAAAACAAAAAGAAGAACAAATCTTGGAATTTATCACCTCGTGAATCACAAGCTCTCAAAGAACTACGAGAAGACACCTCAATAATAATAAAAGCTTCTGACAAAGGCGGCACCACTGTGGTCCAAAATCGTGAGGACTACATAATTGAAGCCGAAAGACAACTGAACAACAAAGATCATTATGAGAAATTAACATCAAATCCAATTGAAATCTGGACTGAGGAATATCATCGGATGTTACATACATGGAAAGAGAGAAATGTAATTGATCTGGAGGATTTTTTATACTTAAAAACAGATAATTCTGTTATGGCAACAATCTATTTTCTTCCAAAAGTCCATAAGTTACTCATAAATCCACCTGGCAGACCTATAGTTAGTTCCATTTGCTCTCTGTTGGCATCCACATCACGCTTCTTGGACATCTTCCTCATGAATTATGTCACCTCCCTTGCAACATATCTTAGGGACACAATGGACTTTTTAAATAAAATCCAAACAATCACAAGGGGAGATAACCTCCTAATGGCAACAATCGATGTTACATCTCTCTACACATCAATTTGCCACTCTGATGGTATAGCTGCTGTGAAAAAGTTCTTACAGACAAGATCAATCAGCTTTCTAGAACATTCAGAAATGCTAACTGAAATGCTCGCATATTGCCTGTCACATAATAACTTCTTATTTCAAGGTGACATCTTTTTACAAAAACAGGGGACTGCCATGGGTACATCTTTTGCACAAACTTATGCGAATTTACTCATGGCAGTCTGGGAAATGGAAGTACTGGAGACCCAGGAATCGCAGAATATCAAATTTTGGTCAAGATTCATCGACAACCTCTTCATAGTTTGGGAGGGTGACCATAGAGATCTCCAGAATTTCATTGACTTACTCGAGATCAACAAATTCAATCTATCATTCACATCAACTATAAGTTCAACAAACATAATCTTCCTGGATGTGGAAGTGTTTATTCAAAATCATAGGATATGCACCAAAATGCATAGGAAACCTACATTGTGTAACAGTATCTTGCACGCCAACAGTGGGCATCCAAAAAATCTAAAATGGTCCATACCCTATGGAGAGATGCTTCGAGGAAAAAGAAATTGCTCTGAAACTGAGGACATCGAATCTCAAATAAATGAAATGAGTGACCGTTTCTCGGAACGTGGCTACCCTCAAGATGTGATCGAAACAGCAAGAACCAGAGTTGCCATGAAATTAAGGATGGAACTGTTACAACCAAAAGTAAATATGGCAAAAAAATGCAAAGATGAAGACACCACCATTCGACTCATAATGGATTTCAACAACCAGAGTGGGGAGTTGAAGAAAATCATCCAAAAGAACTGGATAAAGTATTGTCCCAGTATCCTAACATCATGTACAGAAAGACAGCATCTTTAGGGGACATCCTCACACAAAGTCATCTTGAATCTCTTACCATCATCATCATCATCATCATCATCTTGGCTGCACACTCCAGGCTTCTGGAAATGCTATTAATGTAAAGCGTGCGAACATGGTCATAATGTTTCATCATATCAACTGAACAGCGGCCATACTGAATACATTAGAGATCACATAACATGTGAATCAAAATGTGTAATATACCTACTAGAATGTACTTCTAAGAAGCAATATGTAGGGATCACCATCAATAAACTCAAACAGAGAATCCTACAACATCTACATGCTATTAAGAATAAGAATTTCACCTATTCCATGGCTAAACATTTTCATGACTTTCATTCAAGTGACTGCCAACATCTGAAATATTGTGAAATAAAAATTGTGAAATCCAAAGAAAGAGGTGGGAATAGAGCTTTGGACTTTCAAAAAACGCAGAATCCATATTAATTCTAGCAATTGGCACCGAAAGACCGTGTGGCCATAATCTGGCTGCAGAACTTCACATTCATTTACAATAACAACAAGGGATTTATTAAGACTGGCAAAGGGACTAAGACAACATAAGAGTCTCAATTTTTTTTTTTTTAACAATACAAATCCACCCTTGTGAACTCATTTTTCCACCTCCAAGCATATCAATTCGCACTGGATAGGACTTCCTACTTTTGAAATTGGAATCATCATAAAGAAATTTATATTTATGAAAATCCAATGGGAAGAGAACTAAGGTTGTTTCATCTGGCAGCTGCATCATTGGGGCACCTGTGAAAAAGGATAAAAGAAATCAATTGGGACAATGTAATCATTCATTGGAACATTGAGTCATGATAATCCATTTGTATTAACATAGCAATCATGTTTTCTTTTAATTGATGAAAATTCAGAGTAATACAGGAAGTGTAGAGGAACACACACATTAAGATCTAAGAGACATATGGTCAGTAGGTATAATGTACTTTACAAATTACTCACCATAGAAGATAACATCTTGATATATGCACCAGCACTTTAATAATGGAAGACAGAATTATCGCATGACTTTTTCTTCCTTTATTTAAATTGACCTTCCTACAGTAGGTTTATTTAATGGAAGTCTCTAGAATTGCACAAATCTTAATTTTAGAATACAAACTCATTGACAATGTACTCCACATCATGTATTCTTTTACCACACCAACTTGAAAAAGCCTTTAAAATGTTATGGATTCTCATGGCAAAATTATAAGGAAAATGACAAAGCTACTTTTTACCATGTTCCAAAATATGTAACAACTTGTGCCTTGTCCTAACGCTCTTTTAAAATATCCATTTAATTTTCAATTTTCCGTTTTTAAAAAAAACATCTTGCTCCTTTGCACAATTAATGCAACCATTCTGTCCAGAAAAGAAACTGTTTGTAAATATCTTGTATATTTTTTCAGGATTGACGTAAGTCTAGTCTTTCTTCCAATAGAAAGTAATGTGGGTAATTGCATGAGCACTTTAAATATGACATTCTAGGCTCTGGGACTCTATGGTCCAGTAGAAGGCTGGGAGCCAAAACGCGTAGACCGTCCTCTACCATTTTGTAATTTGTTCTATGATTTAATGGAAGATAAAAAATGACGTTCCTTGAATACCTTCTGTGCGTGGTGCTGTGATCCTTTGCCGAATCCGACTGGAACAGAGGAACGGAGGAATCCTGAGCATATATATATATATATATATATATATATATATATATTACCTACTGGCGGTCGCCAGTAGGTAGTTATAGTTAGGACCACGTTTCCATAGGAAATCCGCAACATTCTATTTTGAATAACTTTGGCGCCGGTCGACGAATCCTCGCGAATGTTTCAAAATAGGTGGGGCGCTACGCTCCGCACCTACCCTGAAAGTCTCGGGGGGATTCGTCAAGCGGGGGCTGAGATAAAAGGGGGGTCCCAAAACGCGTTTTTCCCATGCATTTTTCCATAGGACCTTTAGACAGGGCTACAGCCCGAACGGCTGAACAGAATTTAATGAAATTTGGCAGAGAGGTAGTCCCCAGGTCAAAGAAGTGCCTTTTGTAGGTTTGGTGTAAATCTGTTCAGTAGATTCTGAGAAAATAGCCTTTAAATCAATATATATATCTGAGCCAGCTTACGGTGCGCTTACGGTACGCTTACCGTACGCGTACGGTGGCGTGCGCATGGCTTATAACACCGTTGAAAAAGTAAAATATTACCTTTCAAAACGAAGAGCATCATATGTCCTCCATGTGCGCACGGTGCGCGAAGCGCATCGTGCGTACATGGCCCATCTAGCGTAACGTGGGCCCACCGTGCGTGCACGGCACTAACTGCGTAAAGTGGGCACGTGGTGCGCGAAGCGCACCGCGTGCTCACTGTGCACGCACGGAACGAACTGCGTTAAGTGGGCGCGCACGCCACGAATGGCGTAAAGTAACTTAGCATTTAAAAAACCATACAAATTCACTGAAAAAACCATAGGTTTCACACACGTTATAGTTAGGAATTAGCATTTAAAAAACCTTGCAAATTCACTGAAAAAACCATAGGTTTCACACATGTTATAGTTAGCGGAAATTTTACTGATAAAAAACCAATGAAATTCCCCCGTTATAGTTAGTGCAGGCAACTATAACTCACGCGACCGCAATCTTCTGCTGATGACATATGTGTCTTTATGAAAAAAAAATATTTGTAATATATGTATAGCTAAAAATTTATGGAAGAAGACATGGGCAAATAAGTGTCTAAATACAGTATTAGCATCAGCAGAGGATTGCGGTCGCGTGAGTTATAGTTGCCTGCACTAACTATAACGGGGGAATTTCATTGGTTTTTTATCAGTAAAATTTCCGCTAACTATAACATGTGTGAAACCTATGGTTTTTTCAGTGAATATATATATATATATATATATATATATATATATTCACTGAAAAAAACATAGGTTTCAGGGGCGTTATAGTTAGCTGGACTTTTCACTCGTAAAAAACCATTGAAATTCCCCCGTTATAGTTAGTTCAGCTAACTATAACTCACGCGCCCGCAATGCACTGCTGATGATGTCACATATTACATCACTCATGACATGGTCAGTGACATAACTCATGACATCACTGATGACATCTCAAATGACATCACTGATGACATCATCCTTGTGATAGAGTGGCAGACCTCCTCTCCCCCTTATATAACCTTTGATACACACCTCAGGCCCTGTCCCCTCCCTTCCCCACTGTGTAAACACGCCCTGTGGCGGTTTTAAGTTGGGAGATTAAGTCCCCTTGAATCCTGAGGGTCCCTAGGGTCCAACTAGACCACTAGGTACCTCCAGTAAGCGCCACAGAGCTGCGTTGCAGAGAGATGTAAAAAGGGGCACGGCCTAGACCACTTCTCTGCAACGCAGCGCAGTGGTGCCTACTGGAAGCACCTGGTGGGCTAGTTGGCCCCCAGGGTCCCTCAGGATTGAAGGGGAATTATTTCCCCAACTTAAAAAGTGCCATAGGGCGTGTTTGCACACGTCACCTCAGGCCCCGTCCCCTCCCTTCCCCACTGTGTAAACACGCCCTGTGGCCGTTTTTTAAGTTGGGAGATTAAGTCCCCGTGAATCCTGAGGGTCCCTAGGGGCAAAATAGCCCACTAGGTACATCCAGTAAGCGCCATTGCAGAGAGGTGTAAAAAGGGGCACAGCCTGCACCACCTCTCTGCAACGCAGAGCAGTGACGCTTACTGGAAGCACCTGGTGGGCTAGTTGGCCGCCAGGGTCCCTCAGGATTGAAAGGGAATTATTTCCCCAACTTAAAACGCGCCACAGGGCGTGTTTGCGCACGTCACCTCAGGCCCCATCCCCTCCCTTCACCACTGTGTAAACGCACCTTGTGGCCATTCTAAGTTGAGCGATTGAGTCCCCTTGAATCCTAAGGGTCCCTGGGGTCAAACTAGCCCTCTAAGTACCTCCAGTAAGCGCCACAGAGCTGCGTTGCATAGAGGTGTAAAAAGGGGCGTGGCCTCAGAACACCTGTCTGTAACGCAGCTCCCTGGCGCATACTGGAGATACCTGTTGGGCTAGTTGGCCCTCAGTGACCCTCAGTATTGAAGGGGAATTAATTCCCCAACTTACAACTGGTCAGGGGGCGCGTTTGCAGAGTACTGAAAGGAGGGGGCGTGGCCTCCGGTGTGATGCAGGTCTTTTATGTATTTTATTTTTTAAGAAGGAGGGCTGTGTGGCCCCCCTTCTTTTTCTAATTTATTGGCCATGGGGACCCCATCCCCCAGGGCCTGCACCCTAATTTTTTTTTGTTGAAAAAAATTAATTTGGCCCTCCCAAGACCTTAATCGGCCCGGGGACCCCAACCCCCGGGTCATGGCCTTTTAAAAAAAATAAATCTTTAGGAGGGGGGCTGCATTGCCCCTCTCCTCAGGCCACTTATGGCCCCGGGGACCCCATCCCCCAGGGCTGGCCTTTGTTTTTTATTATTTAAAAAAATATATATTTATAGAAACACCGAGGACATGCTGGAGAAACCGTATGTACCTATCACCATGACGATTTGCGTGATATTCATTAAAAGGCGACTATGCATACAATGAATCCACGTGGAATGTATTTACACCGCTAGTGAAGCTCTGACGTGTCTGACGCCCTATCGTGCCTAATCCCGGCGCCCTCGCCGGTGGGTACTCTCCAAGTAGACACCCTTGTAGTTTATTTATACAAACATGGGCAGCTATTGACGGGCACATTTAATACACACGCACACCAAGCCATTCAAAGGGGATTCGACAAAAATTCGACCAAACTATGCAGGAAACCCCCCTCACGGTTAATAAAACACACATCCACGGCCGGATGTGTAATACTTTTTATTTTACTCTCTGGAAAGGAGACGAACCTCACTTGAGAGTCGCAGCGTGCTCCTGGCTGAGCCCAGTGCTGTGATACACCCATCAGTGCCCGCCGAGTGCCACACACCTCTGTGTAGTATTCCACCAGCTAGTGCGTATGCTATGACACTCTCTAGCCCATGTGCACTGTAACACCACCCCGTGAATATGTCATGCCACACTTGCCTTCGCACGGGTTATATTGCCCCATCTAACGTGCCTTCCTCGATGCCTATGTTATAACGCACAGCGCTATGCCATATATATTACAATCTGGGATCAATATCTTTGTTACAGTGCATATGCAACGTTACACTCCCCAGCACATATTTTATATTACAACTTTAGAGACTAGTTAGGTTACACATCACTTCCCTGTGCATATTACACTCCAAGGCGCATATCGCATAGCACGCGCTAGTGCCTGTGCTATCTCGCGCTCTCCAATGAATCTGTCATTGCGCACAATGTATTGCATATTATATTTCACGCCCCGGTTCATCTTATATCACACTTTTTGGTGCATAGTATATACCATATACTATATCTAGTTTTCATTTTCAATCGTGCTCTCAGGACTATGTTCTGTATAACACTGCGTCTACCTACCCTTTTCACGGGCATTACATTTTGCGATGGGGGTGGAGTGTCAGGGGGTGTTTCTGCCAAGTGAGCCCGGAGTCACAGTCACAAACGTCCTCTTCTTCCTGAATAAAAGTGAGATTATGCTGCATACTTGTTCATATTTTAAGTAGTTCGCACAGACACACATTTTAAAAACAATAAAGTTCCTAATACCCACCTTCTCTGAACAGTTAGCTTGCTGCCCCATCCAGCTCTTCCCTATCCTCTGTTGTCTGACTCCATGGACTAGCCTCCTCCCTCCTACCATGCATGGTCTGATGTGCTGCCACTGCCCTCCATTTAGCATGATGTACTAGTCCACTCCTCCTGCCCTCCTTTGCCGAATTCTATGGCCCTTCATTGACCTCCTGCTTAGCCTCTGTGCTTAGCTTGCTGCCCCTATTCTCCTCCCCCCTGCCCTCCGATGTCTTTGTGCACCATCCTTTTTGCCCACCATGTTCCATGGACCTGCCACTCCTATCTACTCTGAGTGTTCTGTTGAGCTGCCACTCCCCTCCTACCTGCCTAGCATTGTCTGATGACTGTAACCTGTCCCTGCCACCTCCACCCTGCCTGTCCACATACCATGCCCCTATCCCCTTCCTCCTGAACTCCATGGTCCATTTTACTGCCACACCCTTCTGCCCTCCCTGGTCTGTTGTGCTGCAACTGTCCCTCCTGCCTGCCCCACGCGGTCTGTTGTGAGGCCCATTCCCCAGAACTCTCTTGTCTGTGCCCAGGTCTTGACCCTCCCTTCCATCCTCCATGGTCCTTTGTGAATGCCCCTGCACCCTCCTTCTTGCCCATCATAGCCATTGTGCTGCCACTAACCCTCCCGGTTGCCATGCATGGTCTTCTGTGTTGCCATGGCCCCTCCCATCTTCCCTGTGTGGCCAGCTAGCTGCCCCTGACCCCTTCCCACCTTCCCTCCATGGTCTGTGTGTATGCCATCATAGTCTCACTGTTGCTCTCCATGGTGTGTCTTGTTTCTAGTGCCCATCCTGCCTGACCTCCATGGTCATCTTGCTGCTCCTGCCCTGCCCCCTTGCCCCCAGCCCTCTGTTTCCATGTGCAGACCCCTCCTGGCTTGTCTGTTCCATTGTAATGCCCCTGATCCGTCTCTCCTGCCCTTTATGGTCTGTTATGCTGCAGCTTTATCTCCTGTCTGTCCATTATGGTCAGCTAGTTACCATTGCCTCTTTCCCCTCTGTTCTCTGTTGTCTATGTGCATGGTCCTGTCCCCTCCCTATTGCTTTCTATGGATTGTTGTGCTGCACTCCCGTCCCACATGCCCTGTGTGGTGTATTGTGCTGCTGCAAACCCTGATGCCTGCCCTGTAGGGTCAGTTTGGTGCACCTCTCCATGTCCCTCCTGTCCTCTGTTATCCGAGTCCATGTCCCTACCCCAATTCCTCCTGCCTACCATCATCCAGTGTACCATACTTGCGAACATTTTGAACTTGGTAAGAGGGAGATTTTGAAAAAAAACTGGGGTATTGATTTTCCCCTTTGAGGTACATTGAAAAAGAGGAGATTATAGACAGGAGACAGATCAGATAAAGCTCATTTGAGCTTAAAAACATTTCCTGGCTGAAACGGGTCTGTTTTCATGTATGGTTGTACTACCACTGCCTCTTCCTTCTGCCCACAATGGTCTATTATATTGCCACAGCCTCTCTTGCCAGTCCTGTATTGTTGGTTTGTTGCCCCTGCCCCCCTTTCCCCTGCCCTCCATAGTCTGTTGTGCTGCCACTGCCCTTCCTGCCTACCCAGTGTGGTCAAATTGTTGCCTCTGCACTCTCCTACCTGCCTTCAATTTTCAGAGTCCGTGCCCCTGGCCTCTGCCTCTCAACAGTATCCCAATGAACAACTAGATTGCTAACATTCTATATTTATTACAAAAATGTGGAACGCCTGACGTCATCTTGATGTAATCAAAACTGTAATACCTAGAGTATTTCCTTTAGAAATTACATATATGAGAGGGTCTTATTTGCATCAAAATTATGGTTAGTGATATAAAAAAAAAAATTGAGGTCATATTTACTGAGTTTTCAAATAGCAACAAAGCACTTTTAAATTATTTGTTATCTTTGTATTTTTTTATCCAGTTGACCACTTGATTAATTGTTGCACCTAGGGGAGAGGATGTGGTATTACTTCCAGAGCTGCAGTCTTTGCAACTGGGGAACCAGGTTGGAGTTTCTGCTTCAGCTCAACATTCTGTGATTCTGGTCAAATCACTTAATCTCCCCATGTCTACAACCAAAATGAATTTGATCTTGTGTGATGTAACCAATGCTCATGTAAAGCACTCCAATACCTGACAAGTCTGCACAATATAAAACTGCAAATACACAAAAAATAAGTGTTTTGCACACTTCTGTCATTGGGCTACATGTGGGCTACACCTGGGTGATATGTGTCCTGCATTTGGGCTCTTTTGTCTCTGGTGGCCATCTTGGGAGATTTATTTGTTATGAAGTTTCCTAATTTCCTCATTTACTGCAGTCTCCTCAGTAGGAAATGCTTTCAGTTTTTTACTTTGATTCCAACAAGACGGTATTCAGATATGTCACACATTTGCCATAAATTCTGAATGTTAGCACTCTAGTTGCTCATTGGATCACTGTAGTAAAGCTACTGCTCACTATGGAAGTCTGCTGCTGGTATTAAAAGTGCATGTTTCAGTCTGCATATCAGAATTTTTTAATGAAATAGAAGAGGATTTGAGAAGTCACTCACAATGTGCCCTAATTTTTCTTTCTTCAGCACTAATCATAATTTCTATGGCAAAATGAACCCCCTCATTGTGTTCCTTTTTAAATTAAATATTTTAAGAGTTACCACTTTATTCCAATCAAGATGGCTTCAGGTGTGCAATACGTTTGTCATAAGTAGGACTGTTAGCGCTCTAGTTGTTCTTTAGAACACTCTGGGAAGCTGCAGTAGAACACAAAGGAATCAACTGACAGTCTCTGCCCTTGTTGGATGTACATGTTTTACTGAGAATGTCAGACTTCATTCTCACATGACTGAGAAAGATAATGTGAATTTACAGAAAATATGCTCTCAGTTTAGCTTATAGATCACCTTCCAAACCTCTGTGGGAAAAGCATGAGAAAATAGTTTTCTCTCAAACATGATTCATGATATCACAGCAGAAGGCTTTTTCACATGGTAAAATCACCTTAGAACACACCACAATTCCTAAAATGAGGATGGTACCATCAACAAATGATTTATAATGTAACTAAAGTCTTAAAACCTTCTATTAACTGCAATGCTTTTTAATGCGGTGCTATCATGTATATTGGTCCCAAGACTGTTGCCAACACTTCTTGGATGAAGTACTGACAGGATGAGATGTATGGTTAGGCTCCGCCCAGATATATCTATCTTTTAACTCTAATTTTATCAGTAACTACTGAACGGATTTAAACCATTTAAGCAAAAAGCACGAGTCTGAACTGAGGACTACCTCTTTGCCAAATTTGGTGTAATTCCGTTCAGCAGTTCGGGCTGTAGCTGCTGTCCTATGGGAAAATGCATGGGGAAAACACGTTTTGTGACCCCCTTTTTTCTCGGCCCCCGCTTGACGAATCACTATGAAATTTTCAGAATAGGAACGGACCGGAGCTGGCCAAAAGTTTGGAAAATTTCGCGAAGATTTGTCAATCGGCGCCAACGTTATTCCAAATAGAATGTTGTGGATTTCCTATGGAAAATAGGTCCTAACTATAATTACCTACTGGCGACTGCCAGTAGGTAATATAGATAGATAGATAGATAGATAGATAGATAGATAGATAGATAGATAGATAGATAGATAGATAGATAGATAGATAGATAGATAGATAGATAGATAGATAGATAGATAGATAGATAGATAGATAGATAGATAGATAGATAGATAGATAGATAGATAGATAGATAGATAGATAGATAGATAGATAGATAGATAGATAGATAGATATTCACTAAAAAAACCATACGTTTCAGGTACGTTATAGTTAGCCGGACATTTCACTCTTACAAAACCATAGAAATTCCACCGTTATAGTTAGTTCAGCTAACTATAACTCGTGCACCCGCAATGCACTGCTTATGACGTCACATATTACATCATTCGTGACATGGTCAGTGACATCACTGATAACATCACTGATGACATCTCAAATTACATCACTGATGACATCACTGATGGCATGATCCTGTGATTGTGTGTTTCTGTAAAGTTGAAATATGTTTTATATATATTCCAATGTGTATTGAAGAATGAGTAGGTGTATAAATGTCTGCATGGAGGATTTAGTAGGTGCGTAACTGACTGTATAAGTGAGTGATTAAATATGTCTTACTGAATGCATGGGTTAGTGACTAAACTGTGTGAATGTCTGTATCAGTCTATCTGCTGTTGTGTAAGCTGCTGCATGGGTAGGTCAGTAGCTACATGAGTGTCTATATAGGGTATTGAGTGGTTGAGTATTTTTTGGGGAGATTGAGTGTGTATGTGGGTGGGTGGAAGGTGTGTGACTGTGCATAGATGTGTGAGTGGTTGATTCACTGGGTGTATGGGTTTAAGAGTGCATGTGGAAACAGCTATATGTGTGTGTGAGTGTGTGTATGTGTGTGTTGGTGAGTGAATGGATGTCTCAGCGGTAAATGTCCAAGTAACTACATATGTAAGAGGCAGTGTATGTGAGAGTTGAAGTATATAAATGACTATACATGAGAGTCAGTGATTGTGAGACTGGCTGTATGGATGAGTGTGTACTTGTATCACTGATTATATACGAGAGTAACTATGCATTAGTATCTTTATGAATAAGTGAGGTGGTGTGTATAATTGTATAGGTGAGTAAATGGGAGTGTGATTGATTCTGTGCATGACTGACTAAGTGTGTGCGTAACTGCATGGATGAGTGGTGGTGTGTGAGTGTCTGTATAGGTGTATGAGTGCATATGATAGTGTTGTATTGATGAGTGACTACATGTATGAGTGATTCTATGGGTGATTGAGTGGATGTGGTAACTGGTATTGGAGTGTCAATGAAAATGGTAGTCTGTATTTTACAGTGGGTGTATCAAAAGTTATATTAGAGTGCATCAGATTTTCATGTGGATGATGTCATCAGTGATGTCATCAGTGATGTCATTTGAGATGTCATGTGTGATGTCACTGACCATGTCATGAATGATATAATATGTGACGTCATGAGCAGTGCATTGCGGGTGCACGAGTTATAGTTAGCTGAACTAACTATAATGGTAGAATTTCTATGGTTTTGTAAGAGAGAAATGTCCAGCTAACTATAACGTCCCAGAAACCTATGGTTTTTTCAGTGAGTTTTTAAGGTTTTTTAAATGCTAATTTCTAACTATAACATACTTCAAACATATGGTTTTTTCAGTGAATTTCAATGGTTTCTTAATGCTAATTTCTAACTATGACATTACTATTAAGTCGCCTTGAAGCTTGAAGGTCCCTGGTGGCCAAGTAGCCCACCAGACACATCCAGTAAGTTCCACAGAGCTGCGTTTCAGAGAGGTGTTCTGAGGCCATGCCCCTTTTTACACCATGCTGCAACCACAGCTTCTGGTGAACTGCTGCTCAGAAGATGAAGTCCACTTGTGTCTTGAGGTCCTCAGGACACAAGAGGACCTCATCGCCCTGCCAGCAGTGCACCAGAAGCTGCGATTGCAGTGTGGTGTAAAAAGGGGCGTGGTCTTGGAGCACCTCTCTGCAATGTAGCCCTGAGGCGTTTACAAGAGGTACCTGGTGGACTAGTTGGCCCCCAGGGACCCTCAGAATTGAAGGGAATTAATCCCCCAAATTAAAACACGCCACAGGGCGCATTTGCACTGTGGTGCAGGCAGGGGGCAAGGCCTAATGTGACAAGTGTGCAAACATGCCCTGTGGCGTGTTTCAAGTTGGGGAATTAAGTCCCCTTGAATCCTGAGGCTCCCTGAGGACCAACTAGCCCACCAGCTACCTCCAGTAAGCACCACAGAGCTGCGTTGCAGAGTGGTGTAAAAAGGGGGCGTGGCTTTGGACCAGCACTCTGCAACACAGCTCTCTGGTGCTTACTGGAGGTACCTGGTAGGCTAGTTGGCCCCCAGGGACCCCCAGTATTGAAGGGGAATTCACTCCCCAACTTTAAACGCGCCACAGGGCATGTTTGCAGAGTGTTGCTGGGAGGGGGCAGGGCCTCCGGCACGAGCTGGTCTTTTTTTAATTTTTATTTTTTAGAAGGGGGGTTGTGTGGCCCCCCAATCTTTTTCAGTTTTTGGGCCCTGGGGACCTGGGGACCCCATCCCCCAGGACCTGACCCTTTTTAAAGAAAAAAATAATTATGTAAATGGATAGGGGGCCGTGTGGGCCCCCCTCCCGTGGCCAATTTTGGCCCTGGGGACCCCATCCCTGGGGGCATGGCCACATATATTTGTTTTTTAAAGGTGGGGGCTGCGTGGCCCCCCTCCTGAGACCTCTATTTTTTTGGGGGGGAGGGGGCCACGTGACCTCACTCCCAAGCCACTTCTAGCCCCGGGGACCCCATCACCTGGGGCCAGGCCACTCCGTTGGGGACCATGGGGGAGCCACAATGCCCCCACGGTCCCGCCGTCTCCCTGACTCCTGCCGGAGACGGCATTGATTTTCCACACAGGGAGCTGCTGACATGCAGCTCCCCGTGTGGAAAAGCAATCTGCTTTGGATTTTGGAAGCGAGAGCAGGAAACCTGCTCTCGCTTCCAAAATCCTAAGCAGAGTTTGCAAAGACAGGGCACCCTGTCATTGCAAACAGCAGTGTCCTGGGGGTGGTTACCGCGGGACACTGCAGGAGCCAGCCCTGGGGGTGGCGGTCCCCAGGGCCATCAAGGGCTCCAGGAGAGGGGCCGCATGGCCCCCCTCCTTACTATTGCACAGCCCCAGGGAGGTGGTGGTCCCTGGGGCTCAGGTGTCTGTAACGGACCCCCACATTTGCATTTTACTGGCCCGGGGAGGTGATGGTCCCCGGGGCTTGGGGCCTTGGAGGCCCACCACTAATTAAAGTACTGGGGAGTGGCTGTCCCCGGGGCTGCGGGAGGGCTATGTGCCCTCCCGCTTATTATAAACATAGCCCCGGGGAGGTGGTGTTCCCTGGTGGCCCCCGCAATTTCAAAATATAAAATGGACAATGCCCCCGGGATCTGGCGCACACGGGGGCTTATAGAAAACAAAGTGCGGCAGGCCGCGCTTCATTTTTTAAAAATAATTTCAGCGGGATTTGTGACCCCCAACGCGACTTTCGCCGAAATTATTTAAAAAATATATATTTTTGGCCCTGGGGGTCCATTAGGGACCCCCTGAGCAGGCCTGGGGGGTCAGGGTGTTTCAACCCCGCACCCTTTTCTTGTTTTTCAACTTTGTTTTACTGTTTTCTTGTGACTCGGTTCTACCGAGTCACAAGATGGCTGCCAACACTTCCTGGTTTGGAGTGTTGGCAGCCAATCACAGTGAAGCTCGTGGTCGGGAGGGGTCACGAATCCACCGCGTCCCTAGATATCGAAATGCTTATTTTTGAATTTCTCAGCAACTACTGAATTTATTTACACTATTTTTTTAAAAAAGGACGCTTTCTGAACCAAGCACTACCTTTTTGCCAAATTTGGTGTAATTCCGTTCAGCAGTTCGGGCTGTAGCCTTGGCTAAAGTTTCCTATGGGAAATTGATTTTCCGACCTCTATTTTTTGAAAATCAAGAGTTATTTATTCGGTAACTACTACAGTTAACCAAAAAAGTACGGTACATAAATCAGAACTATTAAAACATAATTCAGGGTTTAAAAATACATATATTTAATTGGGTCACACCATAATTTATTTCCGAGACCTAAAAACATATTTTAAAAAGGCAGTTACAGATGCGATTATAAAAATATCATCAAGCTGTTGAAGGGTCATAAAAGCAGTGTAACATTGTCTAATGCCAAGTTTTTTTTAACACAGGAATAATCCATCTCTTTCTCGGTATAGGGTAAATCTTACAAAAAAACAATATATGTATCGTAGATTGAGCCAAAACCTTGTCACATGGGCAATTGCATAAAACTCCCGACCATTCGTTCTGTACAGGGAAACTTAGTAATCGATGTAGAATGTTCAACCTGAAACGTGTCAAGAGAAACCTTTCATAATCATCAGAGATCAGAGCAATATATAGCTGTATCTTGGGAATTACTAAAATCTAAAATGTGTTTGCACTGTTGGTTTCTTTAATTCAGTTGAAATTCTCGCTTCACCCAAATAGTGCAAACAGCTTACTTTTAAGTCTTTCCTAGATACATTAGGCATAGTACAGGGATCTTTATAATATTGCGGATGGCCTAGATTGATCAGAAACTTTTTGACATAGGCTAACCATCTTATATTTCCGACCCCATCCATTACCAAGGCATCCTTCAATATCTGCCTATTCAGACCTGTCTCATTGCAGTCCATACTTTATGCCATAAAAGGACAGGTTGTATTTTAATTGTATGCTCTAAGTTGAGATGCTCTCTGGGACAGCCAGAAGGGACCTCAAAAACATATTTTCTGCCAACTGCAGGGCGTTAACCCCTACAAAGCCCCAGATTCCGGCACAGTACGTAGCAATTGATACGCATTTTGCCCTATATATTGGTAACATTTCTGCAGGAGCGCGACTTCCTAATTTTTTACAGCAATTTAACAGGGCCATGATTGATTTAACCAATAACAATCTTCTTGCCTTAATCGCCAATGACCACATCCCCAAATGATCAAATAAAATCCCCAGGTAAGAAAAGGTCTTGGTGCACTCAATGGCCTTTGAGTTTATAAAAATGGTCATAGTTTTCTTTTTTAGTCCTGTCCCGCAGTTCATTGTAAATCTTTTAGAACAATTTACCACGAGGCCCAAGCTTGCCATAAAATTAACAAAAGCATTTACCACCTTTTGGAAACTCTGCGGTGTGCGGACCATTAGGACCGCATCATTCGCATACAGGAGTGTGGGAATAGGGCGATTTGCCACTACAGGTAAATCTTTGCACTCCTGTATCAGAAAAGATTCCAGTTTATTTATATATAATGAAAAAAGGAACGGGCAAGAATGCACCCTTGTCTTACTCCTCTTCTAACGCTAAAGCGCTCAGTGCATTCACCACCTCTCCTGAAACGGACCCTTGCCCTTGCCGCTGAATACAGCTGCCTCAAAAAGGTGACTATTAAAACATTTACACCCATCTCTTCTAAAACCGACCAGAGCTTCTCATGGTTGACACAATCGAACGCTGCTGTTAAATTAACGAACGTTACATACAGCCTTTCCTTTTTTGCATTTGTATACTTTTCTAGTATGATGTGTAAATTTAAGCCCTTTTCTATTGTGCCCAATCCCTTGTGAAACCCATATTGTAAGTCACTTAAAAATGAGTGTTCCTCTGCCCATGCTTGCAGCCTATTCAACAGGACTCGACCCACGATCTTAAATGTAGAGTCGAGTGAAGTGACCACAATCACAACCGATTTGTGGAGGAAGACGTATTTATTACTGCTCATCACAACAACAGCTTCCAGGGAATGAATCTATGCTTCAAGCACACACATTCCATCACCCAGGAGCTAATAGAACATTCAAGGTGCCATGACATCACCACTGTAGCTATTACAATATCTCCCTTCTTTGCATAAACAATATAGCAAAACAATAAAGAAAAACAGCAAAACAAAATAAATAAATTTCATACAAAGAAAAATGAATAACAAATAATATCACTTAAAATACAAAAACTAGCTTGATAAAATCTACAAATACTGTAACATTTTACAAATCCATACGTTTGGGAACAATTCTTTTGCGCGTACTCCTCCTGATCGATAGGGAAGATCCCTCTGGAGACCTTTCTTGGGATGACCCATTACAGGACCGACTTTTCCCATTCAACCCAAACTTCCCATCCTCTAGGGAAGAATTATCGAAACGAGATACAGAATTATCCCTTAAACCCATTCGAAGTGCAACCTTATCAGGGATTCTATAAACCCTAGACACATTCCACCAATTTATTCCCTTGACTCTCACAGCATGTCGCGAGATCAAATCTACACACATAGGTTGACTGAATTTAGAAAGACCTTTGGGTACATTGTGTGGGATCTTTATCTTAACCCAATCCCCTTCTTTGATGTTGTGAGACCACTCCTCTTTAAGAGAACTCTCTCCAGAAGGATAAGAAGTATTTTCCTCAACATAATTTTTATGGCATACCTGTGAAGGCACAAAATTCTCAAAAGAAGATGACAAGCCTGAACTAGACAAAAGTCCCCACTGCCTCATCCAAGCTGGACACATGTTAAACGTGGCAATTCTCCCTCTCAGTAATTCAAATGGACTTTTCCCAAACTCAATACCCGGTGTAGTCCGATGTGCCCACAACATACTCTGAACAGCTCCCCCAATATCCATATATCCAGAAACAGCCCATTGCACACAATCAACCAAAATACGATTCATGCGCTACTCAATACCCGGCGTAATTTGATCCGTTGGTTGTGCTTTAACCCCTTGTGTGCCACGCCCTTTCCCCGCCCTGTGCCGGGCGTTCCATTAGCGGGCGGGGTTCATGACGAGCTGGACTCGTCATGGGCACAGCGCAACCGCGGCCCATGACGAGTCCAGCTCGTCATGGGCACAGAAGGGGTTAAAAGTTACACAGCATGAAATAGTACCTTGAGCACAACTAACTATCAAACACCGATGACTTGTCCACTGTTCATGCCAAAAGCTTGATCACTTTCATGGCGTTCTTGACACTGTGGAGAAAACGGACACTGTACCCTTTTGATGCGTGATGGCCAATAGGATTTGGGCGTATCTTGCGTTGACGTCAATGCGCACAGAGACGTATGCCGTGTGGCTCAAGGCGCGCTCATGCTGCTCTGCGTGAAAGAACTGGCACGAAGGACGCGAACACCATGGAATCCTGGTGATGTGCTCCGCGCGACTCAATAAAGGCAGTGAGTACGCGAGCAAGTTTCAAATGGCAATAGACGTAACTGACACAACAAAAATGTGGCCAACACCTCCGACTCGAAACTTAGACAAAATAGATCCGTTGACCATCAGACTTCCGCTCCACTGACTGTCGGACCCCTTCAGCGCTGTTCACTCGAAAAAAACAATCACCGTTCATGCACTTCGTCCGTGCATACACTCCCCGATGACACTCCAGGAGACACTAGATCGGCAAAGCACCTCCACAGGGTCGAGTTCAGGGTCGTGGATAGATGCCCATGCACCAGCTCAGGACACAATCAGCAGGCCAACACCTCTCTTTGTGCCCACACGTTGCTGGCAATAACAGCGTTCCGTTGTCAAGCAAGTAGTGAAATTGACCTCAGATATGCCCGTAACCGAGACGGAATGTCCCATCGGTTGTACGTGCAAACGTGGCACAAAACAGAAGTCTTTGATCCAAAGCTGCAAACGGTTTTTCTTCCAATAGAATTCACCGGCCAAAAAAATTATTTAAAAAAACGGCACAACTCCACACACACGTGGGTACGAACTAATGATGAGCAGTAAATCCCAAAACGCTTCACCAATTGAAGTGACCACAATCACAACCGATTTGTGGAGGAAGACGTATTTATTACTGCTCATCACAACAACAGCTTCCAGGGAATTAATCTATGCTTCAAGCATAAACATTCCATCACCCAGGAGCTAATAGAACATTCAAGATGCCATGACATCACCACTGTAGCTATTACATCGAGCTAATGAAATTGGGCGATAACACGCTGGGTTTGCCCTGTCCCCTTTTTTAAAAATGGGGACTATGATTGAGTCATACCAGGTTGGTAAAAAGCCTTGCGAACAGCAAGCGTTAAAAGCCTGTGTTAGGAGTGGTCCCCAAAGGGATAAATTAGACTTAAAAAGGTCCACCGGGATGCCGTCTGATCCTGCCGCCTTCCCTCCAGAGCTTAAGTTAATGGCCGCATTGACTTCCTTAAGGGTAAAATCTAAGGATAAGTCTAATGAAGTCGGTAGTATCATAACGTCGTCCTACCCTACTGAAGTTCCCTGTTTATCCAACAGTGGATTATTATACAAACTAGAGTAATGAAATATCCATTGGGGTTCAGTGATGGCGATCTCTATGGTTGCTTTATTATTTTCGGTCAACAAAGGGGCGTTAACCGCTTTCCAGAAGGCTGTGGGATCCCGGTTGACCGAGGCATCACGCAACGCTTTCCAGGCTTCCTCTTTAAGTGCCAACTTTCTAACTCTCAATGCCTTCTTATATTCGCGTCTTGCCTCTCTGATCTTATCCCGATTTTTTTTTTCCCGGCATGAAGGGCTTTTTTGAGTTTGGAATAGGCCTTTGTACAGCTGGTATCAAACCAGCCTTCTGTTTGTTTATTTTTCTTACTTGGGTTCATACAAAGAGTTTCCTTAACGAAACTTGAAATAACTAAAAAATTATCTAAAATATCCTGAGGCGATGCTTTATCATCCATGCAGGTTAAGAGCATATCTTTACAATTCAAAACAACCTTAGTAGTAAATACCTCAGGGTCCACATTTTCCCATTTCAATGTGTATCCATTTTGTTTGCTCAGCGAAATGTTTTCCTCTAAATGGTTAGGCTCTTTTCTAATGTTAGTTCTGTTCGTAATTACCTTTACACCCATACTAATGGGAAAATGATTGCTAAGCGCTATGTCGTGTGTAGTAAAATCTTTTAAATGAGCGGAAAATCTACTTGAAGCATACACATAGTCAATAGTAGAAAAGGTCCCTCGACGATTATAAGTGGGCTGAAGTGGGACCATAGGAACACATAAATCATTAACGAACCCAAGATCAAATGTAAACATAATGTCGTTCAGAAGGTCCCCATAAAAGGTATGTGGGAAATGTGCAAAACTAGGGCCCTTATCATGCGATATGCCACATACTCGATTGTTCATGTACTGGCATATAGGGGAATTAAAATACCCGCCCCAGATGATGCAGGTCTCCTTTGTTATACATGATTGTACATTATGTAGTTCCCTACTCACTTTTCCCATTAATCCCTCAATCTGCTCAGATGAAGCATTATTATAAAAATGCAGTAAAATAATACCAAAAGCTTGATCTATGTGAAGACTGATAATTTGATAAAACTGATCTGTAACATTAAAAATAACTTGTCTTAAATTCAAATAGTTTGAAAGGTAGGTACAGAGGCCCCCCTTCGCTCAACCATGTGATTACGGAACTGCAGGCGTATGAAAGGTTTTGTATCCGCAAATGTGTATTGGCCGTTCCACCCAGGTTTCTTCTAAACTCAATATCTCATAGTTACTCACAAAATCAAGCCAAAGTATACTGGTCACCTTTGTTTTTAGGCCTCCTAAATTCCAAAACAAAATTTTGTAAATATATTTTCCTCCGAAACCTTTGCTATTTCCCCCATGTTGAACTCGCTTGCTGGGTGATTTCTCAAATTGTACTACAGGGGAGTGGGCTGGGATAATCAGGGGGTCGAAATCTGTGTCAATTACAGACTCTATGTTTATAGGCATGCTTGTGTTCGATGAGGAAGTGGGGTCAACACTGACTGGCTTTACCGTCTCATTCCAGTAGGAAGTAGCCTCTTCTAACTGAGTTGTATCATACAGTGTGGGAACAACCTTTTGTAGTCAATCCACTGATTCGAGGTTAGCAAGAGTATCAAAACGATTAAAAGTTACGAGGTTAAACCCACGATTATGATACTGAGATTGGGTTCCCATTTCCCCTGTGCCGGTACAGAGTATTGGCTGGTAAAAGTAACCCAATGGAACCAATTTGACACCTTGTCCCAGGGAACCATAATTACCTACACTAGTCAGAATCAGTCTAACTAGCTGCGGCGTTTTAAAAGTCAACACTACGCAGTCTCCTATCTGGTTCTTTGGCCCATTTCCTACCCAGCTCACTCTCCTGATCATCTTAAATTCGTTAAATAGTCTCTCAGTGACACCCGTCCTTACTCCTATCCACTGCAGGGCCTTATTCCTCAGCTTTTCCCATGTCTCATCCACCCCACTCTGAAGTTTAGGAACATCAGTTAAGACCAACACATAGGGCGTCGCTGCTGGTGGTAGACCCAAACGTGTCATAGATCTCTCTGTCCCAATAATGTTCATGTTACTGGCCATCTTTGGGCTGTTGGGTACTGAATGATACTTAATCCTGTTGGGAGCTGTGCCAGGAGCGGTCGAGGGGGGCCACTGTGTATGCCGTGGTGGTATTTTGTGTGATGTTATGTGCGGCATGTGTTGTTTCCTCGACATGTCCAGGATTATTGCCAATATTGCAAAGTGTCCTGCATTTGGGAAGGCATTCTTGATTTCCCACTTGGACAGAAGGCTGTTGATCGGGAGAGTGGGGTATAACTAATCTTTTGGTTAAAGTCTCTTCTATCAGGCCAATTCTATGTATTAGGCTACCTAGGCTTTTCCTTAAGAATGTATCTAATGCGTCCAGTTTTGTTTTTAAATTTATGACCTCATTCTGGGTACGCAAATTTACGCTGGGATTTAATTTGCCCCTACCAGCTGTATTGTGTGTCACTAATAAAGGTTTGTCCCTTTTGGACTTTTTCGAGGCTTTAAGTGCAGGCTCAATATCTGTTAAACTCTCATATATAGTGTGGATTGAACAATCCGGGCTTCTAGCCCGCTTTATCCGAGGTTGAATGTCCAAATCTTCATCGCTTACTGCTATGTTATCCTGTAAGTTTGCTATGCAACCATTTACTCCTGGTAAACCGTTAGGTACAGATAAAGGTAACACAGGTCTCTCTTTTGATGTATTGGCCGTTGGGGTGACCCCCTCTGTACGAGGGATCCCTGGATTAAGAGCTTCCTCTACTGTTACAATCTGGCGCTCAATTGCCCACACGGCCCCGTGAGGTAACTAAGAAGACTTTGGCATGGTTGCGTCCCTGATACCTTTTGCTTTTTAATTGGGATGCTTTGTATTGTTCTCTTCCCCATCGTTTTCCGAGGTACCACTATCACTATATCCTCTTGTATGTCCTAAGTAAGGGTACAAAAACTAGTCAATTAAAAGTTAAAAGCTTGAGTATCCCCACTGAACCCCGCCAAACATTTACAAACAAACATACAATTATACCATGTAATCTACAAGTCCACAGTTTCTTCTATACAGTAGGTAGTGATCCCTAAAATGCTTGAAAAGCAAGTAATCTATGTCCAAAGTACCTTTAGATGTAGATTTTAGAGCCATGGCCCAGTCCGGTCTCTGCCAGGGTAAGACGGGCTAAGACGGGTGCTGCGGGACCGGTTCTATGAAGTTGTAGCGTCCTCTAGGGATCGGGGGAAAAGTGCTATGTGCCCAGAGAGGTCAAGGGTCCTCCTATTAAGTGCGATGTGCCTCTGTTGCAGAGCGGTCTCCCGGCGCTGTGGGACCAGCTCTGCGAAGTTGTAGCATCCTCCAGGGGTCGGGGGAAAAGTGCTGTGTGCCCAGAGAGGTCAAGGGTCCTCCTGTAAAGTGCGATGTGCCTCCATTGCAGAGCGGTCTTAGGGAAGGGTCAGGCTCTTTGTCCGGGAGGGAAATGATGCTGGTATTCAGGACCTGTGAATTGGGGCTGCTGCTCGAGACACAAAGCACATGGATCTTCAAATGTCTTAGGCACACTACGAGGTGTAAGCTAGGTGTCATGACCCAACAGAGGGGGCGCCACAGAGCAGGTATATAGTGATCTGGTGTGAATGTGGGCTTATAAACTACATCTCCCATAAGGCATTGGGGAGGAAAACATACTAGGTATATAAGCCCCGCCCCCTTAGTAATCAGTGCTTGTCACTCGAGTTCACCTAGAGTAACTGATGATACGAGCCGTTCCCGCTCAATTGTTTGAATCACAAACAACCCGTTTCCTGGGATAGAGACCTTCAGAAGAACACTACGGGCCGCGGCCTTCATACCCGCAAACCCGTTTGAACTGTTTTCGCGGGCTTTCTGAAAGTCCGAGAGCAGTGCCTTTATCGCCCCTGATCCGCTACCTCTCTGCCGCTGTAGTCAAATGCGGAAGTGAGGTGGAGTACTTCCAGTGTTCCCGAGCGCGCCTTGTCCTCTGGGTCAGCTCGTCGGAACAAATCACCGCAGAGGCTGCTTCCCGCACTTGTCAGAGACTGGAGAAGAATTGATACAGACTTCCTATGATACGCAGATGAAGTTGACAATCAGTTGTAACCCGTGACGTTTTAGTTATCCTACAGCGCTTAGGACTAAGTGAGGAGGAAGATCGACGCTGGGATCCCTGGTGGGGAGCGTGAAGCGTTCACTGTTTCCATCTTAGTTTGATAGGATTGCGCACTTATGAAAGCGCTTGGAACAATTACTTTCACTTCGTCCACATTGATCCACAGAACCTGAAGAGTGGGAGTGCTTGGAGAACGTTTCTCCTGTGGGTTTCATCACGCTTGTCTTCAGAACAAGAGGGACTCGCTGAATGCTCATCGGAATGATAAGTATCCTTTACTAGTGGTATTCAAGACTGAGTGTCCCTGTTTTTGCTTTCGATTATTGCCTTGGTTTACGAACTACCTTTTCTCCACGCTTCCGCTCTGCACCCACACATGTAAACATAGATATCCTGAACAGTAAGAGGGCGGGGAGGTACATTAACTCCTAAAACTAATGTGCGTTTGTTGTGTCTCCTTTACAGGGTTAGGGGGTAGAGTGCAGGAGAGACGGGTCATCGCCACAAGCTTCTTTCCTTTCCAAAGTCTGGAGGCAACACTGTTTTTGTTTCCTTTGTCCCTTTTTTCCCTTTCCCCGGTAGAGGTGTCACCTGCGACGTGAGACAATACCTACGTACAGGGGTTACCTCTTAGGGGTAGAGATTATCTAGCATCGTTCCCGCTGTACCCGGCTTCCAGGTTAGTGGCACTCTCTATATCACAAAACCCGACACTAGGGCTGGCTCCTGCCTCAATGTCTCAAGTGGGGCGGCCCTTTAGACATGTCAGGCACCCAGGGGAGAGAACAGGACAGGTGGGGGAGGGAAAAAGTCCAGGCCTGGGTCAGGGCCCCAGCAGGAAGAAAGGCACTGATGGAGTTTAGACCGTGTGGGCCGGGTCTAAAGCCATTAAGAGCATGACGTGTTGAGGCCTCACCACCACCTGTCCCAAATGTTCCCCAGGGAAAAAGTCAGGGCCAGTCTTCTACTCCCTCCAATAACCAAGGCTAACTAGTGGATCAGGTATCCGGGGAGAGGACAGACCGGGGGGGGGTCCAGTCCGGATCACTTGCCCATAATTCAAATCAGCCTCATTGTCCCGAAAAAGTCATTGACTGCCTCGATTTTGCCCCGCCCTCCAGCACCTCCAAGGTGTGTTCGGCGGTCACCGCCGCCCTCCTCCTCCTTCTCTCGGCGGTGTCTTTCTCGATAAACCGGGTGCCTTGGTTCCAGGCGTGAGGCGGTCTGTCTACTGACTACTACTACTTCTACTGGCAAAACTACTGAATGGATCTACACCATTTAACAAAAAGGACTCTTTCTGAACCAAGGGCTACCTTTTTGCCAAATTTGGTGTAATTCCATTCAGCAGTTCAGGCTGTAGCCGTGTCTAAAGTTTCCTATGGAAATGAACATGGAAAAAACACGTTTTGGGACCCCCCTTTTTTCTTGGCCCCCGTTTGGCGAATCATGCAAAACTTTCAAGACAGGAGCTGACCGCAGCGCCCCACTAGTTTTGAAAATTTCCCAATGATTAGTCAAACGACCCCAAAGTTATTGGGAAAACAAAAAATGCTTTACCTATGGATATATTACCTACTGGCGGTTGCCAGTAGATAGTTATAGTTAGGACCTCGCATTTTTTCTTTTGCCAATATCTTTAGCACCGGTTGACGAAGCTTCGCGAAATTTTCATAACTAATGGGGTGCTCCAGTCAGCTCCTGTCTTGAAAGTTTCGGGGTGATTCATCACGCCGGGGCCAAGAAAAAAAGAAGTCCCAAAACACGTTTTCCCCATGTTAATTTCCATAGGAACATTAGACAAAGCTACAGCCCGAACTGCTTAACGGAATTACACCAAATTTGTTAAAAATGTAGGTCTTGGTTCAGAAAGAGCCCTGTTTTTTTTAAATGGTGCAAATCCGTTCAGTAGTTCCTGACAGATTAGAAAAAGAAAAGTTTCAATATCGGAGCACCGAGGAGGGTTCACGAACCCTTCCGGGCACGAGCTTCACTCTGATTGGCTGCCAACACTCCTAACCAAGAAGTGTTGGCAGCCATCTTGTGACTCGGTAACTGAGTCACAAGAAAACATTGAAAAAAACATTAAAAAACAAGAAAAGGGGGCCGGGTAGAAACACCCTGACCCCCTAGGCCTGCTAAGGGGGTCCCTCAGGGCCAAAAAAAAGCATTTTTTTCGTGCTGGGTGCGCGAATCCTGCCGAGTAAAAAAAGAAAATGAAGCGCGGGCTTCCGCGCTTCGTTTCCTATAAGCCCCTGGGTGGGTCAGGTCCCAGGGGCACTCGCAATTAATTTGCAGGGGCCCATGGGGGCACTGCAGCCCCGGGGACCGACACCTCCCAAGGGCTTGTTTAATTGTATGCTGGGGCATGTGGCCCCCTGCAGCCCTGGGGACAGCCACCTCCCCAGGGTTTTAAAACAAAATGATTGTGTGGGGGTCCCGATCCCCCCATGCTGCCCCTGGGGACCACCACCTCCCCGGGGTTTTGATAAAGAACCATGGGGGGGAAGATGGCCCCCTGCAGCCCCAGGGCACCACCACCTCCCTGGGACTCTGTTTTTAAATTAAAATGATGTGTGGGGGAGAGCCCCCCACACGCCCTTGGGACAACCTCTGGGGCACATACTGATTAAAAATACAATACAGTCTGCAACGGACCCCCAGGCCCCGGGGACCACCACCTTCCCGGGGCTTTAAAGACTTGGGAGGGGGGGCGTGTTGCACCCCTCCAGGAGCCCTTGATGGCCCTGGGGACTGCCATCCTCCAGGGCTGGCTCCTGGAATGTTCCGGGGACCCACCCCCGGGACATTGCTATTTGCTATGGCAGGGCGGGAGCCATGAGGCTCCCACCCTGTCACAGCAAGCTCTGCTTTGCTTCATTGAAGCGAGAGCAGTCGCTTCAATGAAGCAAAGCAGATTACTTTTGAACAAGGGGAGCTGCATGTTAGCAGCTCCCCTAGCTCAAAAGCAATGCCGGCTCCCGCAGGAGGCAGGGAGCCGGCGGGACAGTGGGGGCATTGGGGCTTACCCCATAGTCCCTAACACAAAGGGCCGGCCCCGGGGGATGGGGTCACCAGGAGTGGCCAAGAGGGGGGCCACGCAGCCCCCCTCCGCATTAATTAAAAAAAATGCACATCTCTTGCTTCTTCCTGTACTTTTCTTCGTCTTTCTGGACTTTAGTTGCTTCTTTCTGCATTTCTCTTGCTTCTTTCTGTGCCTTTGTTCTTCTTTCTTCACATGTCCTACCTCTGTAGGCATATTTTCAAAACCTTTGAAATTCACTGAAAAAAAACATAGGTTTTAGGGACGTTATAGTTAGAAATTAGCATTAAAAAAAACCTTAGAAATTCACAGAAAAAAACACAGGTTTCAGGGACGTTATAGTTAGTTGGACATTTCACTCGTACAAAACCAGTGAAATTCGGCCGTTATAGCTAGTTCAGCTAACTATAACTCGCGCCCCAGCAATGCACTGCTAATGACATCACATATTACATCATTCAGGACATGGTCATTGACATCTCAAATGACATCACTGATTACATCATCCACGTGATAATCTGATGCCCCTCCTCATACCCTAATATAACCTTTGATACACCCACTCTAAAATACAGACTACCATTTTTTAAACCATAGACACACCAACACCAGTTACTACATACTCACTCAATGATTCCTAGGTCTACACACACATCTACTCAGTCACCCATACAGTCACTCATATATGTAGTCACTCACCAATACAGCACTATCATATGCACTCAAACACCAATACAGACACTCACACACCACCACTTACCCATTGGGTTACTCACACACCTAGTCAGTCATGTAAAGAATCAATCACACTCCCATGTACTCACCTATACAATTATAGACACACCATCACACCTATTCATACAGATATTAACACATATTTACTCTCTTATACAATCACTGACACAAGCACACACTCATTCATACAGCCACTCTCACAATCACTCACTCTCACATATAGTCATTTATATACTCCAACACTCACATATACTGCCTTTCACATATGTAGTTACTCACACATATACCACTGAGACATCCATTCACTCACCAACACAGCCATACGCACACTCACTCACCCATACAACCTTTGACAGACAAAATCTTGAACCCATTCACCCAGTGAATCACCCACTCATACATCTATGCACAAAGTCACACACTCCCACCCATCCACACACACTCAGGCATCCATACAAATACTCAGGCAACCAATCAATAACCCATATAGACACTCATGTAGCTACTCACCAACCCATGTAGCAGCTTACACAACAACAGACAGACTGATACAGACATTCACACAGTTTAGTCACTAACCCATACATTCAGTAAGACACATTTCATCACTCACTTTTACAGTCAGTCACGCATCTACTAAGTCCTACATCCCGACACTTATACATCCACTCATTCTTCAATACACCTTGGCATATATATAAAACATATTTAAACTTTATAGAAACACACAGTCACTGGATGATGTCATCAGTGATGCCATCAGTGATATCACTGACCATATCATGAATGATGTAATATGTGATGTCTTCAGCAGTGCATTGCGGGGGCCGGAGTTATAGTTAGCTCAGCTAACTATAACAGCCGAATTTCTCTGATTTTGTACGAGTGAAATGTCCAACTAACTATAACATCCCGGAAACCTATGGATTTTTCAGTGATATATATATATAGAGAGAGAGAGGAGGCAGTATTGGACTGCCTGATAAGGGGATTACGAAAGGGGTGAGCCGGATCATTGTGCCCTAGGTAACTGCGGCGGAAGTGTGGCCCATCGCCAGGATTTGGGACACCACTTAATGTTTGGACTAATTCCATCACTGTATGGATTTCCAAGAAGGACTACATGACCCAGTATGCAGTTTACTTGGGGACGCTACGTGAGGAGGTATACATATCTTAATAGGAGAAGGAGCCGAAAGACTGCTATATTGGTAGTGGTCATAGAAACGCTTTTACAACCCAGGTGAATCAACCAGCCTGTCAGACCGGCACTGATGAAAGCCGTTCCAGCTAGAAACGCGTCTGCCATAGCGTTTCACAGACTTTTTAAATCAACCGTGCCTGTATTTGCTCAATAAATCCACTTGTACCCCGGAGCTGTGTCCCGCCTACTTTTACCTGAAAGTGAGCATTTGGTTTGGATATATATATATATATATATTCACAGAAAAAAACATAGGTTTCAGGCACGTTAGTTAGGAATTAGCATTTAAAAAACGTCAGAAATTCACTGAAAAAACCATAGGTTTCAGGGGTGTTATAGTTAGCTGGACTTTTCACTTGTACAAAACCATTGAAATTCCCCCGTTATAGTTAGTTCAGCTAACTATAACTCGCGCGCCCGCAATGCACTGCTGATGACGTCACATATTATATCACTCATGACATGGTCAGTGACATCACTCATGACATCACTTATGACATCTCAAATGACATCACTGATGACATCATCCAGTGACTGTGTTTTTTTGAAAATTAAATATGTTTTATATATGTATATCTCAAGGTCGATGGAAGAATAAATGGGTATATAAGTGTCTAAATGGATGAAAAATTGATTGTGTAACTGACTGATTAAGTGTATCATAGTGAATACATGGCTTAGTGAGTAATGTTTAAATATGTAAATATCTGTATCAGTCTCTCACTTTGTGTATAAGTGGCTGCATGGGTTGGTGAGTAGCTACATGGGTGTCTATATAGGTTATTAGTTGTTTTTTTGAGTATCAGTCTGAGTGTCTGCATGGTTCGGTGGGGGGTATTAAGTAGTGCATAGGTGCATGAATGAGTGACTCACTGTTTGTATGTGTTGAAGACAGCATGTGTGCAGGACTGTATGGGTGGATGAGTGTGTGTATGGGTGTGTTAGTGAGTGAATGACTGTCTCAATAGTGTCTTTATGAGTAACTACATATGTTTGTTTTAAACTAGTATATGTGACTATTGGTGTATATAAGTGAGTATATGTGAGAGTGAGAGATTGAAAGAGTTCCTGTATGAATAAGTATGTGTTTCTATAAGTGATTGTTTAAAAGACTAAGTATGTGTAATATTCCGTAGAAGTAAGAGTGGCGGTGTGTGTATAACTGTATATGCAAATACATGTATGTTTGATTCTTTATTAGCATGAGTGACTATGTGTGTGAGTAACTCTATGGATGAGTGGCATTGTGTAACAGGATGTATAGGTGTATGAGTACATATGATGAGTGAATACATGTATGAGTGACTGTATAGGACTGTTGGTGAATGAGTGGATGTGTATGTGGATCTTAGAATTACTGAAGAGGTTGTTGTAACTGGTATTGGTATGTCCATTGTTTTGAAAAGTTTAGTCTCTATTTTTGAATGTGTGTATCAAAGGTTATATTAGGGTGAGAGGAGGTCTGCCACTCTATCACAAGGATGATGTCATCAGTGATGTCATCAGTGATGTCATTTGAGATGTCATCAGTGATGTCATGAGTGATGTCACTGACCATGTCATGAGTGATGTAATATGTGACGTCATCAGCAGTGCATTGCGGGTGCGCGAGTTATAGTTAGCTGAACTAACTATAACGGGGGAATTTCAATGGTTTTGTACAAGTGAAAAGTCCAGCTAACTATAACACCCCTGAAACCTATGGTTTTTTCAGTGAATTTCAAAGGTTTTTTAAATGCTAATTTCTAACTATGCCTACAGAGATAGGACATGTGAAGAAAGAAGAAAAAATGCACAGAAAGAAAAAAAAGAAGTGCAGAAAGAAGCAACAGAAGTCCTCAAAGACGAAGAAAAGTGCAGGAAGAAGGATAACGTGCAGAAAGAACAAAAAGAAGAGCAGAAAGAAGCCTTGTTGCAAAATCATCCTGTACCCTCAACTTTTTTAGACGGATACTGGTGGTAACTTAGTCTGACTAACCAGTCCTAGAGCCAGTGCTATGTTAAAAGACACTTAGAATACAGTGAAAACACCTACATACACTAGGGAACATTATGCGTTGGGGTCCCCCTGTGATTAGCATGACCTCCTCTGTAAGCCCCTAGTATATAATAGGGCAGGGGGATTAAAAGTACCTCTTAAAACAGGCCACAGGGCGTTTTTGCACACGTTAACTCAGGCTCCGTCCCCTCCCTTCCCCACTGTGTAAACACGCCCTGTGTCCGTTTTTAGTTGGGAGATTAAGTTCATTTGAATCCTGAGGGTCCCTAGGGTCCAACTATCCCACTAGGTACCTCCAGTAAGTGCCACAGAGCTGCGTTGCAGAGAGGTGTAAAAAGTGGCACGGCCTGGACCACCTCTCTGCAATGCAGCTCAGTGGCGCTTACTGGAAGCACTTGGTGGGCTAGTTAGCCCCCAGGGGCCCTCAGTATTGAAGGAAAACTATATCCCCAATTTTAAACGTGCCATAGTGCATGTTTGCACATGTCACCTCAGGGCCCGTCTCCTCCCTTCACCACTGTGTAAACGCGCCCTGTGGCTGTTCTAAGTTGAGAGATTAAGTCCGCTTGAATCCTAAGGGTCCCTAGGGTCAAACTAGACCACTAGGTACCTCCAGTATGCGCCACAGAGCTGCGTTGCAGAGAAGTGTAAAAAGGGGCTTGGCCTCAGAACACCTGTCTGCAGCACAGCTCCCTGGTGCATACTGGAGATGCCTGTTGGGCTAGTTGGCCCTCAGGGACCCTCAGTATTGAAGAGGAATTAATTCCCCAACTTACAACTCACCAGGGGGCGTGTTTGCAGAGTGCTGCAAGGAGGGGGCGTGGCCTCCGGCATGATGCCAGTCTTTTATTTATTTTAATTTTTAAGAAGGGGGATGTGTGGTTCCCCTTCTTATTCTAATTTATTGGCCCTGATGACCCCATCCCCCAGGGCCTGTCTCCTAATTATATTTTTTTGACCCCAATCCCCAGGGCCGGCCACTGTTTTTTATTATTTTTAAAAAATATATATTTATAGACACACCTAGGACATGCTGGACAAACCGTACGTACCTATCACCATGACGATTTGCGTGATATTCATTAAAAGGCGACTATGCATACAATGAATCCACGTGGAATGTATTTACACCACTAGTGAAGCTCTGACATGGCTGATGCCCTACCGTGCCTAATCCCGGTAGACACCCTTGTCGTTTATTTATACAAACATGGGTAGCTATTGACGGGCACATTTAATACACATGCACACCAAGCCATTCAAAGGGGATTCGACAAAAATTCGACAAAAACTATGCAAGAAACCCCCCTCACGGTTAATAAAACACACATCCACTGCCGGATGTGTAATACTTTTTATTTTACTCTCTGGAAAGGGGACGAACATCACTTGAGAGTCACAGCGCGCTCCTGGCAGAGCCCAATGCTGTGTTACACCCACCATTGCCTGCTGAGTGCCACACACCTCTGTGTTGTATTCCACTAGCTAGTGCATATGCTATGACACTCTCTAGCCCATGTGCACTGTAACACCAACCCGTGAATATGTCATGCCACACTTGTCTTCGCACGGGTTATATTGCCCCATCTAACGTGCCTTCCTCGATGCCTATGTTATAACGCACAGTGCTATGCCATACATATTACAATCTGGGATCCATATCTTTGTCACAGTGCATATGCAACGTTACACTCCCCAGCACATATTTTATATTACAACTTTAGAGACTGGTTAGGTTACACAACACTGCCCTGTGCATATTACACTCCAAGGCACATATCGCATAGCACGCGCTAGTGCCTGTGCTATCTCGTGCTCACCAATGAATCTGTCATTGCGCACAATGTATTGCATAAAATAAGGACATATTTTCTGAGTTTTCAAATAGCGAGAAAGCACTTTTAAATTATTTGTTACCTTTATGTTTTTTTATCCAGTTGACCACTTGATTAAATGTTGCACTTAGGGGAGAGGATGTGGTGTTACTTCCAGAACTGCAGACTTTGCAACTGGGGAACCAGGTTGGAGTTTCTGCTTCAGCTCGACATTCTGTGATTCTGGTCAAATCACTTAGTCTCCCCATGTCTACAACCAAAATGAATGTGTTCTTGTGTGATGTAACCAATGCTCATGTAAAGCACTCCAATACCTGACAAGTCTGCCCTATATAACACTGCAAAAACACAAAATAATAAGTGTTTTGCACACTTCTGTCATTGGGCTATATTTGGGCTACATCTGGGTGATTTTGGGCTACATTTGGGCTCTTTTGTCTCCGGTGGCCATCTTCGGAGATTTATTTGTTATGAAGTTTCCTAATTTCCTCATGTACTGCAGTCTCCTCAGTAGGAAATGCTTTCAGTTTTTTACTTTGATTCCATCATGAAGGTATTCAGATATGTCACACATTTGCCATAAATTCTGAATGTTAGCACTCTAGTTGCTCATTAGATCACTGTAGTAAAACTACTGTTCACCATGGAAGTCTGCTCCTGGTATTAAAAGTGTATGTTTCAGTCTGCATGTCAGAATTTTTTAATGAAATAGAAGAGGATTTGAGAAGTCACTCAAAATGTGCCCTCATTTTCTTTCTTCAGCATTAATATTAATTTCTATGGCAAAATGAACCCCCTCATTGTGTTCCTTTTTAAATTAAATGTTTTAAGTGTTACCAGTTTATTCCAATCAAGATGGCTTCAGGTGTGCCATACTTTTGTCATAATGAAGACAGTAAGCGCTCTAGTTGTTTTTAAGAACACTCTGGGACATTCTGTCATTGGGCTATACTTGGGCTACATCTGGGTGATATTTGGGCTACATTTGGGCTCTTTTGTCTCTGGTGGCCTTCTTAGCAGACTTATTTGTTATGAAGTTTCCTAATTTCCTCATTTACTGCAGTCTCCTCAGTAGGAAATACTTTCAGTTTTTTACTTTGATTCCAAAGTCATTCAGATGTGTCACACATTTGCCATAAATTCAGAATGTTAGCACTCTTTTTGCTCATTAGATCACTGTAGTAAAGCTACTGCTCACCAGGGAAAACTGCTGCTGGTATTGAAAGTGCATGTTTCAGTCTGCATGTCAGAATTTTTTAATGAAATAGAAGAGGATTTGAGAAGTCACTCAAAATGTGCCCTAATTTTTCTTTCTGCAGCACTAATCATACTTTTTATGGAAAAATGAACCCCCTCATTTTGTTCCTTTTTAAATTAAATGTTTTAAGAGTTACCACTTTAATCCAAGCAAGATAGCTTCAGGTTGCCATACGTTTATCATAAGTAGGACTGTTAGCGCTCTAGTTGTTCTTTGGAACACTCTGGGAAGCTGCAGTAGAACACAAAGGAATCAACTGACAGTCTCTGCCCTTGTTGGATGTACATGTTTTACTGAGAATGTCAGACTTCATTCTCACATGACTGAAAAAGATAATGTGAATTTACAGAAAATAAGCTCTCAGTTTAGCTTATAGATCACCTTCCAAACCTCTGTGTGAAAAGCATGAGAAAATATTTTTCTCTCAATCATGATATCCCAGCAGAAGGCTTTTTCACATGGTGAAATCACCTTAGAACATACCACAATTCCTAAAATGAGTATGGTACCATCAACAAATGATTTATAATGTAACTAAAGTCTTAGAACCTTCTATTAACTGCAATGCTTTTTAATGAGGTGCTATCATGTATATTGGTCCCAAGATGGCTGCCAACACTTCTTGGATGAATTGCTGACAGCCAATCAGATCTCAGTATGAGATGTGTGGTTAGGCGCCGCCCACATATATATATGATTTTACTTTTGATTTTCTCAGGAACTACTGAACAGATTGACACCAGACCTGCAAAAGGCATATCCCTGACCTGAGGACTACCTCTCTGCCAAATTTCAAGTAATTCTGTTCAGCCGTTCGGGCTGTACCTTGGACTAAAGGTCCCTATGGAAAATTGCATGGGGAAAACGTGTTTTGGGACCCCCCTTTTTTCTCAGCCCCCGCTTGACGAATATCCCCGAGACTTTCAGGGTAGGAGCGGAGCGGAGCGCCCCACCTATTTTGAATATTTCGCGAGGATTCGTCAACCGGCGCCAAAGTTATTCCAAATAGAATGTTGCGGATCTCCTATGGAAACACGGTCCTAACTATAACTATCTACTGGCGACTGCCAGTAGATAATATATATATATATATATGTATATGTTAACCAATTAAAATTTGCGTGCAGAAATAAAAGAGAGCCTCGCCTGTTGTGCTGTTGAAATGAAGCCTCTGATGACGATGTGCCAAACATCAAAACGCGTCAGGCAATGGAACTTTAATCGGAAGGGTAAAAGGAGCGAGCATATGAAAGTCGGATGGCTGGCTCTCTGTCGAGTTCCCTTCCAAGCTTTCGGGCATTTGTTTATTGATGTTTTCCACACGGCTGCCCTGCCGTGGGAAGGTGAACCATCTCTTCAATGTGTAAAGAGAGGCTGTGGTCGGAACTGTCTCCAACTTCATACGGCACAGAAAACCTTTGAGAAAAGTGACTCCTTTAATCCAGACGAATCCTACTAAGGAAAGAAAATGTTTTCATAAAAGGACAGCCAACAGACACCCACTCAGGGAAGATTTTTGCTCAAGGAGGGACCACGTTTCCCAGCATGCAGTATGTTAAACTTTGCATTATGCGAAGCCCACTTAGGGATGTTAACCAATTAAAATTTGCGTGCAGAAATAAAAGAGAGCCTCGCCTGTTGTGCTGTTGAAATGAAGCCTCTGATGACGATGTGCCAAACATCAAAACGCGTCAGGCAATGGAACTTTAATCGGAAGGGTAAAAGGAGCGAGCATATGAAAGTCGGATGGCTGGCTCTCTGTCGAGTTCCCTTCCAAGCTTTCGGGCGTTTGTTTATTGATGTTTTCGACACGGCTGCCCTGCCGTGGGAAGGTGAACCATCTCTTCAATGTGTAAAGAGAGGCTGTGGTCGGAACTGTCTCCAACTTCATACAGCACAGAAAGCCTTTGAGAAAAGTGACTCCTTTAATCCAGACGAATCCTACTAAGGAAAGAAAAAGTTTTCATAAAAGGACAGCCAACAGACACCCACTCAGGGAAGATTTTTGCTCAAGGAGGGACCACGTTTCCCAGCATGCAGTATGTTAAACTTTGCATTATGCGAAGCCCACTTAGGGATGTTAACCAATTAAAATTTGCGTGCAGAAATAAAAGAGAGCCTCGCCTGTTGTGCTGTTGAAATGAAGCCTCTGATGACGATGTGCCAAACATCGAAACGTGTCAGGCAATGGAACTTTAATCGGAAGGGTAAAAGGAGCGAGCATATGAAAGTCGGATGGCTGGCTCTCTGTCGAGTTCCCTTCCAAGCTTTTGGGCGTTTGTTTATTGATGTTTTCCACACGGCTGCCCTGCCGTGGGAAGGTGAACCATCTCTTCAATGTGTAAAGAGAGGCTGTGGTCGGAACTGTCTCCAACTTCATACGGCACAGAAAGCCTGTGAGAAAAGTGACTCCTTTAATCCAGACGAATCCTACTAAGGAAAGAAAATGTTTTCATAAAAGGACAGCCAACAGACACCCACTCAGGGAAGATTTTTGCTCAAGGAGGGACCACGTTTCCCAGCATGCAGTATGTTAAACTTTGCATTATGCGAAGCCCACTTAGGGATGTTAACCAATTAAAATTTGCGTGCAGAAATAAAAGAGAGCCTCGCCTGTTGTGCTGTTGAAATGAAGCCTCTGATGACGATGTGCCAAACATCAAAACGCGTCAGGCAATGGAACTTTAATCGGAAGGGTAAAAGGAGCGAGCATATGAAAGTCGGATGGCTGGCTCTCTGTCGAGTTCCCTTCCAAGCTTTCGGGCGTTTGTTTATTGATGTTTTCCACACGGCTGCCCTGCCGTGGGAAGGTGAACCATCTCTTCAATGTGTAAAGAGAGGCTGTGGTCGGAACTGTCTCCAACTTCATACAGCACAGAAAGCCTTTGAGAAAAGTGACTCCTTTAATCCAGACGAATCCTACTAAGGAAAGAAAATGTTTTCATAAAAGGACAGCCAACAGACACCCACTCAGGGAAGATTTTTGCTCAAGGAGGGACCACGTTTCCCAGCATGCAGTATGTTAAACTTTGCATTATGCGAAGCCCACTTAGGGATGTTAACCAATTAAAATTTGCGTGCAGAAATAAAAGAGAGCCTCGCCTGTTGTGCTGTTGAAATGAAGCCTCTAATGACGATGTGCCAAACATCGAAACGCGTCAGGCAATGGAACTTTAATCGGAAGGGTAAAAGGAGCGAGCATATGAAAGTCGGATGGCTGGCTCTCTGTCGAGTTCCCTTCCAAGCTTTCGGACGTTTGTTTATTGATGTTTTCCACACGGCTGCCCTGCCGTGGGAAGGTGAACCATCTCTTCAATGTGTAAAGAGAGGCTGTGGTCGGAACTGTCTCCAACTTCATACGGCACAGAAAGCCTGTGAGAAAAGTGACTCCTTTAATCCAGACGAATCCTACTAAGGAAAGAAAATGTTTTCATAAAAGGACAGCCAACAGACACCCACTCAGGGAAGATTTTTGCTCAAGGAGGGACCACGTTTCCCAGCATGCAGTATGTTAAACTTTGCATTATGCGAAGCCCACTTAGGGATGTTAACCAATTAAAATTTGCGTGCAGAAATAAAAGAGAGCCTCGCCTGTTGTGCTGTTGAAATGAAGCCTCTGATGACGATGTGCCAAACATCGAAACGCGTCAGGCAATGGAACTTTAATCGGAAGGGTAAAAGGAGCGAGCATATGAAAGTCGGATGGCTGGCTCTCTGTCGAGTTCCCTTCCAAGCTTTCGGGCGTTTGTTTATTGATGTTTTCCACACGGCTGCCCTGCCGTGGGAAGGTGAACCATCTCTTCAATGTGTAAAGAGAGGCTGTGGTCGGAACTGTCTCCAACTTCATACGGCACAGAAAGCCTTTGAGAAAAGTGACTCCTTTAATCCAGACGAATCCTACTAAGGAAAGAAAATGTTTTCATAAAAGGACAGCCAACAGACACCCACTCAGGGAAGATTTTTGCTCAAGGAGGGACCACGTTTCCCAGCATGCAGTATGTTAAACTTTGCATTATGCGAAGCCCACTTAGGGATGTTAACCAATTAAAATTTGCGTGCAGAAATAAAAGAGAGCCTCGCCTGTTGAGCTGTTGAAATGAAGCCTCTGATGACGATGTGCCAAACATCGAAACATGTCAGGCAATGGAACTTTAATCGGAAGGGTAAAAGGAGCAAGCATATGAAAGTCGGATGGCTGGCTCTCTGTCGAGTTCCCTTCCAAGCTTTCGGGCATTTGTTTATTGATGTTTTCCACATGGCTGCCCTGCCGTGGGAAGGTGAACCATCTCTTCAATGTGTAAAGAGAGGCTGTGGTCGGAACTGTCTCCAACTTCATACGGCACAGACAGCCTTTGAGAAAAGTGACTCCTTTAATCCAGACGAATCCTACTAAGGAAAGAAAATGTTTTCATAAAAGGACAGCCAACAGACACCCACTCAGGGAAGATTTTTGCTCAAGGAGGGACCACGTTTCCCAGCATGCAGTATGTTAAACTTTGCATTATGTGAAGCCCACTTAGGGATGTAAACCAATTAAAATTTGTGTGCAGAAATAAAAGAGAGCCTCGCCTGTTGTGCTGTTGAAATGAAGCCTCTGATGACGATGTGCCAAACATCGAAACGCGTCAGGCAATGGAACTTTAATCGGAAGGGTAAAAGGAGCGAGCATATGAAAGTCGGATGGCTGGCTCTCTGTCGAGTTCCCTTCCAAGCTTTCGGGCGTTTGTTTATTGATATATATCTATATATATATTCACTGAAAAAACCATAGGTTTCACACATGTTATAGTTAGCTGGACATTTCACTCGTAAAAAACCATTGAAATTCCCCCGTTATAGTTAGTGCAGGCAACTATAACTCACGCGACCGCAATCCTCTGCTGATGCTAATACTGTATTTAGACACTTATTTGCCCATGTCTTCTTCCATTAAATTTTAGCTATACATATATTACAAATATTTTTTTTTCATAAAGACACATATGTCATCAGCAGAGGATTGCGGTCGCGTGAGTTATAGTTGCCTGCACTAACTATAACGGGGGAATTTCAATGGTTTTTTACGAGTGAAATGTCCAGCTAACTATAACATGTGTGAAACCTATGGTTTTTTCAGTGAATTTGCAAGGTTTTTTAAATGCTAATTCCTAACTATAACGTGTGTGAAACCTATGTTTTTTTCAGTGAATTTGTACGGTTTTTTAAATGCTAAGTTACTTTACGCCGTTCGTGGCGTGCGCGCCCACTTCACGCAGTTCGTTCCGTGCGCGCACGGTGCGCTTCGTGCACCGTGCGTGCACAGTGAGCACGCGTTGCGCTTTGCGCACCGCGCGCCCATTTTATGCAGTTAGTGCCGTGCACGCACGGTGGGCACGCGCCGCGTGCCCACGTTACGCTGGATGGGCCATGTACGCACGATGCGCTTCGTGCACCGTCCGCACACGGAGGACATATTATGCGCTTCGTTGTGAAAGGTTATCTATTAAATGTTGAATAAATATATATGCATTGCACAAAAGGTGCACTACGGGCGCCTTTTGCACACGGGGTGGGGAAAATGTGGATATCGGTTTTTTTTAATTTATTTTTGACCGTTTTTAAGCGCAATCGCCGTTTTTTAAAAAAAAAAACATTGAATTTTTGGCCTTGGGGGTTCTTTTGGGACACCCTAACCATGGCTAGGTGGTTAGGAGCTGTCTAGCCTGCCCCTTTTCATGTTATCCAACTTTGTTTTTCCTCCCCCCCTCAGAGTGCGAGAGAGAAAATGGCGGCCGACACTTCCTGGTTTCGACCGATTCGAATGTTTACTACGATTCTAACAGCCAATCAGAATCGCGCTCGCGCACGGCACCGTACGCGTACGGTAAGCTTACCGTAAGCGCACGGAGCGCACTTACAGATATATATATTGATTTAAATGCTATTTTCTCAGGACCTACTGAACAGATTACAAAAGGCACTTCCTTGACCTGTAGACTACCTCTCTGCCAAATTTCAAGTAACTCTGTTCAGCCGTTCGGGCTGTAGCTGTGTCTAAAGGTCCTATGGAAAAATGCATGGGGTAAACGCGTTTTGGGACCCCCCTTTTTTCTCAGCCCGCGCTTGACGAATCCCCCCGAGACTTTCAGGGTAGGAGCGGAGCGTAGCGCCCCGTTAGTTTTGAAAATTTTGCGAGGATTCGTCGACCGGCGCCAAAGTTATTCCAAATAGAATGTTGCGGATTTCCTATGGAAACAGGGTCCTAACTATAACTATCTACTGGTGACCGCCAGTAGATAATATATATATATATATATATATATATATATATATATATATATATATATATATATATATATATATAATATTCAGGCAGATTACCAAAAGGCAGCAGGCATTTCAAGTCTCCATTTAGCGAGAAATAATTAATTTTATCATTATTGCCATTTTCCAAACTTAATGCAATGATGCATTTTGGCAGAAGCCTTTCTCAAAGTGCTAACAGTCTCCAGTAGGTAGTTATAGTTAGGACCATGTTTCCATAGGAAATTCATTTTTTTACTTGCTTATATCTTTGGGGCCGTTTTGACAAATCTTCATGAAATTTACCCAAGAATGGGGTCAGTGATATTTGTTCTACCCAGAAAGTTTTGGGGCAATTCATGAAGTGGGGACTGAGAAAAATGGGGTTGATAAAAAGGTGCGTTTGCAATGTTAATTCCCCAAGGCCCTGTCAACACAACTACAACCCAAACTGTACAGAATTACACCAGATTTTGCAGAAAGTTTGATTCTCTTATGCATATTGCGCTTTTTGTTATTTGTTGTGAATCTGTTTAGTTGTTTTCGAGAAATTAAGAAGAAATGTTAGTGATATATGTGGGCAAGAACGTTTCACGGAGACACTGCAATTAGTCCGGATGACTTGAGCCAAAAGGAATGCTGTGATTGGTTGGCCTCAACCTGAAGAGAAAGTTGCAGCGGCCCTTTTATAGATCGGGTAAAAGTTCCCGGTGCTGAAAAGTTGCGTGACAGCTGATAGAAGGCTATCAGGATGGAGATACTCTGATCATATATTTGACTAATGTGAGTATTAATGGCACAAGTTATGTGCCCAAAATTGATTTTTTGACCATGCGTGATATTCGTGATGACAACACGACTGTCAGTGTGGCCCTCCATTTAATGCTGTGGGAATTTTGGGATGATCGCAATGACACACCCATTCAGAAACTCATACAACCACTCACAGTCCACTCTGACACTGACACACCAATTTACCAAACGTAGTCAAAGACTCACACAACTACTCTGAGAGCCACCTAGAAACTGATACATCCACTCATAGATGTTCTCACTCACTCACAAACCCACTGAGATACTGATGTACCCACTCCCAGCCTCAATCAAACACTGATGCACTCACTTAGACACCCAGTGATAAACTGATGCACCCACTCAGAGACCCATTCAGAGAGTTAGACACCAACTCAAAAATGCACTTAGACACTAATGCATCAACTCATACACTCCCTTAGACACTGAAACACCCTCTCAGAGACAGTCAGTCACTGATTGATCCACTCACAGATCTACTTTGACTTTGATCTACCCACTCAGAGACCCACTCAGACACTGGTGCAATTACTCAGGGACCTACTCAGACACTGATGCATCCATTGAAAGACCCTTTCAGATACTCAGACACCCACTCTCTAGCCCACTCAGACATTAATGCACCCTCTAATAGACCCACTCAAACACTGATGTAGCCACTGAGAGACCCACTCTGACACTTACACACCCACTCAGAGACCAAATTAGATACTGATGTACTAAATTAGAGACTCACTCGGATACTGAGACACCCACTGACACACTCACTGAGACACTGATGTGACCCACAGTGACCCACTTAGGTATTGAGACATCGACTTGCAGGCCCACTTAAACACTAATGCACCCAGTCTCATACCAACTGAGAGACTCAGAGAGCCACTTACAGAAACACTCAGAGAGTGAAACACCCAGTAACAGATGGACTCACAGACTCAGATATAGACCCATTCAGACAGTGATGGACCCACTCAGGGACCTAATGAGGGACTGGCACACCCTCTCATAGACCCACTCAGATACTTATACTCCAAATGAGTGACTTAATGACACAGTGATATAGCGAGTCACAAATTCCAGTGAAAGAGCCTTACAAGCTATGGCAGACACATTGAGGGAGTCATATATGATTTTATAGAGTGATTTTGATAGTAATATATCTAGTGTGATTTTAGAATCCGATTTATAATTATAGATTTTGACGTGCTGGTGGCTAATAAATGTACGCTTTTGTGTTGTGATTTTGCGATATCTTTGAGATCGTTGTGACGCCTGGCGTCACTGCAGAAACAGAAAATAGGTTTCAAAGACAGTGTCTATAGAAACTCAGCAGAAAAACAGGAGTTTATACAGTACACTAATACACCCCTAGTGTCCACAACGTGTCAAATGTGTGTATATGTGTGTTTTACACTTTATGAAAAAGGTGCGATCATCGGGGTTACTGTCATTGTGACTCCCAGCAACACCATGAAAAAGAAAAATATGTTTTATAGATGGCTTCTATAGAAACTCAGTAGAGAAACATGAATTGATACAGTACACTAATAAACCCCTAGTGACCAAAATATTATAAAACATGTTTATATGTGGGTTTAACACTTCATGAAAAAGGCGTGATTGTTGCAATTACCAACATCATCACAATTCCCGGCATCACCGCGAAAATGAAAATAGGCTTTAAAGACGGTTTTTATAGGAACTGACTATAAAAATATGATATTAAACATGTTTTATATAGACTCATTTAGATAGTAATATATCTAGTGTAATGATTATAATGAGTGTTTTTACTAATATGTTTTGATTGTGCTGTTGGACATTGAATGCTGCTGTGGTTTTGCTTTGTTTGTGATGTAATCACGATTATCTCGATTTTGTTGCAGAGATTTTCAAAACATTTTCAAATAAGTTATTTATTTAAGAAAATTGGCAATATTTTGGGCACTAGGGTGGCTCTAACAAGAGCCTTTGTGTTGATTGTGTGTATATGACAGCTACAGATAAGATCGTATGCAGAGTTTCAAGTTGCCTAGAAACACCCTGTTGCCTTCATCTGAAAAGAGCACTCCATCACTTCTATAGATTCCATGCATATTGAAACACAGTTTGTTGTTGTAGATAGAGCCCATGTCATGGTCTCTGAGGAATGCAGAAACAGTTTTATTAACATGTTTACTTGCTTTGCCAATCTGGGGGCAGAATTGATCAGACCACTTTTATATGTGCATTTGTCAAATGTTGGGGAGCACCAAGGCAGTGTAAGGGGAAAGTGTCATTATTTGTACAAAGGTATCCTTCATTAGGATTTCAAACACTACCCCAGTCAGTGTGCCTAGGTCACTGCCAACACAGTGGACAATCATGAGGTCAGGGGCTGAGGAATCCATAATGCTTTTAACCAAAGTCAGCAATTCATGACACTTTAATCCTCTCTGGCCAATCCAAGTAATGGCCACATTAGCCAAACCCAAATCACTGTCAATACTTAATTTTCTTGCAGCCTCACTAGCCCAATAGGCATGGCTGTGGTCTGCAATTCACACTGTAAGCATTTTGAATGAAGGAGGAGTGCCAGAGAGTAGAACACTGCTCCTGAATGTGAGAGCTGGCAGAATGAAAGGCAGTTAAAATGCATGTGTGCTGGTGGTATGAAAAAAACGTAAAACATTTGATTGGTTGTAGGGAAAATACAGGTGATTAAAAGTAGGTAGTGTTTTGAAATGATTAGTAAATAGATGTTTGATTTGCTCTGGTTAATAGAAAACATTATAATGCAGTCTTGGATTTGTTTCACAGTATGTACAGTAAATCCCACCTGCTGTAGCTTATTTTGTAACAAGTATGGTGCTTCTAGAATATGATGTGAACTTATGACCTACTGGTTCTAGTGGGTTGGAATTTAGAGTGTGCTTAGATAATATTGGGGGAAGAGTGTTAAAGAGACAGGTTAGTATTCGTTATAAATATGACGTGTTGAGACAAATGTTTAGCAAAAAAGGGTTTATTTCTTTGAGAGGGCTTATTTAAAAAGTGAACTGTAGTGTTAAAGTTATAAGAGTCTGAAGTTAAATATGTTTTTGGGACTCCCGTTTATTTCCCCACAGATTCATTGCGATGATCATGATGAAGTCACTATTATACACAAATAGTCATCCGTTTTAATAGGGTCTAACATATACTAACTATTCAGAAGTGCACTTCGATCACTAAAATATGAAAACAATGTTTTTAATTGCTCACTTTTGCGGTATCAGACATGGAATGTTCAGAAGGATGTCATTTATGGTTGCTTTGTATGAGAGTGGTGTGCCATTCTTGTGCTATGTTTTTACAAATTCTGAAAGTTTCGTATCTATCTCATACGAGAAAAAAGTTATTTTACCAGCAAACTCAATCTGTGGTATGTTAAATTATATTTTATTGTATGGAAAAAAATAATTAAAAAACTGAATGTGTAAGTGAGATTTAAAAAAAAGTCAGACAAAAATATAATCGTATTTAAAGTAGATAAGAAGATTTTCGATAGGAAGTATGAATTTGTGTGAGGTGTAGATTAGGTCTCTGTGAAGTAAGTTTACAAATAAGTGGTATGGAACTGCATATTTACCTTGTGCTGCTTTACTCCATTCTCCATATTTTAGTAAAAAGGAATGTAGTTTAATGCTTTAAGTTATATGTTATAATGTATTAGAACATGGAAACGCTATATATGTGGGTAGATGCTATGCTGGACAGAAACCATGTTTTTGATTGAATTCTGGGAATTGTAGTCCTGTTTATTCCATATTAAAAGAGAAGTAGAGCATTCTAAATTGAAGGAGGAAAAATGCACTTTAGTGTATATAAAGTATAAGCCTGTGAACATTGCCAGCTATATATTAGATAGTCTTTTGCATAAGTGTTCCTAAATTATAAGGTTAGCTTTCTATATGATTAGATGGTGAGATATGTCAGCTTCACTTGATGTGCAAAATCAATTTGTAAAATATTAAATTAGTACATATAACTGACTTCTGAGATATACTGTAGATATGCCATAAAAGTGCAGTGTTTTGTGTTAAACAAAAGATAATTGTCTATTTGAGTTTTAGTTCCTTAGTCGTGCATGTTGGCATAAGTACTCCATGCAGTGTAGCAACCAAAATGCAACTGACATGTGTGTTTCCAGAGCATATACCTCTGTTACCCACTCACACAGCAATGGACATATTTATAGATTCAGTACAGTACATTTCACTCAGACACTCGTGCTTGTTTTCTCTCATAACACACACAGGTTAGCAATTATGACTTTTCAATAAGAATTCATTGGTCCAGCGACAGCCTGGTGTAAACATTTGTGCTGCAACAATCAGGAGACCGAAGCATACGAAAGATATTGCTAGTACCAGTATCATAAATAGAAGATACATTTCTACCATAGTGCTAATAAGATGAACAGAAATAGTTCGGATAAAAACAGTAGCACTTGCATATTCCTAAAATGCACACCCTAAGTAATTTGCTAAAATGTACCTAGCCTAACCTGGATGTGTAGCTGTATATGCATATAGATATGTGTATCTGTATGTATGGGCAGCCAAGAAACCCCCAGGGATGAACCAACCCCCTCACCTGATGGTTTAGAACAAAGGACACTGTCTCTGTATCGAGGATGACAACTCCTCTGATTTGTAGAAGGGAAGTGAGGGTCTTTTATACTCCAGGGTTTTTTGTAGAATCAATATGTTTTTAAAACAACAATGGATGTTGTAAAAACAATCATAAATGTTTTGAAAACAATCACCAATGCTTTTCTATACAAGTGTGATCATGCAAAGCTGGCTGTTGGCCAAGGATGAAAAAAGGGGTGCCGTGAATGGGGACATGTTTATAGACATCAGGTACAGGGATTCTGATAGAAGATTAAGAGCCTGGTGTCGAAGAGACAGGAGCAAGCTATTAGGTAAAAGGTCACCTGTTTGGAATCGTTAAAGTCGTGAGGATGGGATGTTGTATGTATTATGGAGTATACATGACAGGGCTATCTAAAAGGACATGACTGTATCTCCCTGGAGAGTGCCAGTGAAACATATCTTTACTCCTTGCCAGACTAGGGAGAAAAAGGGCCTTATGCACTGTACAGAGTGTTTTAAATACAATGCTCTTTCTGATGGGGAACCAATGTAAGGCCCTCCAACCCCATAGCAGCTGGTTGGCACCTGGGAATGTCAAGAATTATCCTAGCCAGCACATTCTGTACTACTTGAAGTTGGTGCTGAGTACTAGTGTAGGAGTCCAGATAAAGAGGATTACAACAGTCAAATCTGGACATGATCAGGGCTAGTGCAACCTGCTTATGTGCTGGCTGAGGGATAAACAGAAAGATTTTCCTAAGCACCCTTGTGACCTAGAAGCAGGTTGCCACTGTGCGATTGGCCTGGTCATTTAGTGGAATTCCGGCATCTAAGAAAACTTCGGAAGACTCTAAGATGCTTGGCATTCTCCACTGGGACAGGACATGTGCCTTAGGTGTCTGGCCACCAAGTGCTATTCTAGCTCAATGAGCCTGTGCCAACGAGTAACACCTCTGTTTTTTCACCTTTTAATTTCAGAAAGTTCCGTTCAATCCAATCTGCAACTTCTGAGAGATGTTTTCTACAGTGGTGGACGAGTTCTTGGAAACTGGCACAATAATCTGTATATTGTCGGCATATGATAGCACCTGCCTCCCAAAGGCCCCAATTATGGCCGTAAATGGTGACACATAGAGGTTAAAGAGTATAGAGCTTAATGATGAGCTCTACTGCACTCCACATGGCAGAGAGAAAACATCTAAGTAGAACTGCTAAAGCATCACCCTCTGCAAGCGAACCCTAAGGAAAGAAGACAGATGTGCCAGGGCTTGATGTATGAAACCCATGTCTTGGAGTCGCTAAATCAACAGCAAGGGCGAAATGGTATCAAATGCTGTGGATAGATTAAAGAGTATCATTGTCACGCCCTGTCCTTCATCCTCTAAGAGCCTAATACAATCCGTGGTTGAAATCAATACAGTTTCAGTTCTATGGCTTTTCCTGTACCCTGACTGAAAATTGCCCAGCCAACCCTGCTGTTCTGCAAATTCCATCAAGTGGATATTTAGATGTTTCTCTAGGACTTTAGCAGGACACTGAAGCAGCGAGCTAGGGCAATAGTTTTTGCAATCCTTACTATCCAAATTGTGTTGTTTTTTTAGGCCTGATCACTGCCTCTTTTCATCGCCAGGGGTAAGACCCGAAGAGAATAGCTTTCAGATTAAAAAGCAGTTCTGCTTCAATACTGCCTGCCATGTGTAGGATTGCTAGTGGACAGGATTCTAGAGGTAACCCAGATTTAGTGTTAAGGAGATATTGCTCCACCATTTTAGGGGTAAGGGATGGGAAGGCCTAAAGTCATTTAATTTAGGCTCTTGGTCCTTTTGCTCAGTAGTCTTGGAGGGTGCGGATTGAAGACCTCTAACTGGAGTTTGCTGAGCATGTGGATTTGAGGGTTTATGCACTTCAAAGCAATCATAGATGTCAACAATTTAAGGTAGAAAGAAGTAGCTGGCTGGTTGCAAACATTTGTAAACCTTCGGGCTCTCTGAGTACAATATTTTGATTTTTCCTCGGTCAGAGCTAATTTGTATTCCCTAATTTGTTCCTGTAGATGACTCTTTCTTGCTCTTCCCAATGTTTCCTCTAGATTTGCTCTTGTCTGCGACACACCTGAGCGTGTCATTATACCAAGCAGCTGAAGGAGAATGCCACTTTTGCTTGACATGCTCAAGGGGGGCTAGCCTGTTGGACTCCATCTCCAGCCACTCTGCAAAAGCATCAACACCCTTATCTACATCCTCCAAAATCTGAATGGCTATGCCTCCAGAGTGTTGGACAAGGCTTCAGCTGAAACCCCATTCCAATTTCCTATCCACGACTTACTCATTAGGGGCTGGCAACTTCTAACTGTGAAGGAGGAGGTAAAAGAAAAAGTAATGGCTCCATGGTCTTCTCACATATACAGGTAGTGTTATGTGCCCCAATCTAGGCCCTAAGTAGCAAAACAACCTTTCACCTTCATTTGTCCTACCTTGCTCTGCCTAACGGTTCTAACACTGACCTTTTACCCAGCTATGTGCTGAATAAATGCAGATCAGTTTCCTTGAAACTAGCCTCATTTATTATGCATAAGGATTCTTAGAAACGTCCCCTGCACATGACATACATAACAAGATTAACATACTCTCTATAAAAGTCAAGGTCATCTTCATCCAAGGGCGAAAGAACTACTTTACATAGTTGCAGGTATTGAGTTAGGCTCGTTTACATAATCGTACTTACAACATATCAATTGTGTTAGGAACCCCGAGGCAATCTTCATGGTATACCATATCTACACTATATAGACAGAGGAGAAGCTTACATGCTGACACAAGACACTACGGTCCTGGCCTGCAGAAGCTACATTACACAACGGCCTGGCATCCCATGCGGGGTGTCCAACATGAGACCAAGTCAGGGTCCTTCATTCTCTCCTATCAGGTAATGGGGTTGGCTCTTTTTCTATGGAATTCTTGGCTTTACACCTACATACATGCTAGATACACTTAGGTAGACTTAGGTAGGATTTGCATTTTAGGAGTACAGTTGATTACTGCCATGTATATATGCCCGCATATATTCACCGTTTAGCACCATGTTAGAATTCTACCTTTTATTTACTCTGTTGGTGCTGGTAATCCTTTACATTTGTTTCTGTCTAATGATTGAAGCAGCACACGTTTTATACTATTGTGGTAAACAAAAATCTTCTTTACCGGACTGAATTTCATACGGGATCTTGAAATAAAATAAAATAGCTCAGAATAACAAGAGGCAGAATCCGTGGTATAAGAGTTTCTAAATGGGCTTTATTCCATCAAAATGGCCGACTCGAGTCGCGGCCTTCAGGTTCCGTCACCACGAGGGTTCAGGAAGTGAAGTACAATAATTTATTGACAGACATGCATTTTTATAATAAGTACATTACAATGAAACGAATGTAGAAGGCGTAACATTTGATAAGAAAAGTGACAAAACAGGTACGTAATCGAAACTAGGCGTAATAAGGAATAAAAGAAACATGATTGGTTAGGATTATCAGACATAGGTGGATCTATAAGATAATACTTGGCATAGATGCGCGCGCAGCAGCATGACGTGTGATTGACGTGCAACTAGGGGGTGAAGGGGACTTGACATTTAGCTCTACATGTGGAGACGAGAAGTCTGGGGGGTCAAGTCAACCTAATCCCAAATCATATCTAACATCCTATGTTTAAAGAACTATGTTATCCACAAGGAAGGACTCTCGGACAGAATCTAGTCTATACTGACTGTGTGCGTGCACAAACGCCTAAGTGTCTATATGAGATGCGAGGGGCAGAAAACTTTCCATGGCAGCAGGGCTATGAATCACTTGCAGGAGGACGGAAAGGCCGAGTCCTTTGCTTGTGAGCTAAAGGAAATGTTTACCTAAATCACTAGACAGGAATGCATCGGCTGAAGAGCAAAATAGATAATTCGAAGGTGAAATACAGCTTCTTGGCAGGCAGGCGAAAACTGGCCGAGGCAGGCACCGTTAGCTGCACAGGGAGTAGGGCAAAGTTCATGGATACAGATGCGAGCTCAAGCTGAAGCTGTCAAAGACAGAGAGCAGGGAAAGGCTTTGAGGACAGAATCGGGCCTACTTGCCTGAACTGTAAAAATGGAGTAACTTAGCCATATAAAGTCGGTGGCCTTTCATACTTAGGAATCGAATATCCAGCCCATCGATGGCGGATCTGACAGAGAACATGTCGACGGTAGACACACATATGTTTGCGTCTTAGAAACTGGAACTAGAGGGAACATACATGTACTTGTAACATGCATATAGAACCGTTGGGGTCCAAGATAGGGGACATAACTGATCAGGAAAATCCACATTTCCACATTCCCTCCTTGTCCCCTACTTGCCCTTCAAGAGATATCAATCTTCATCATTCCATCGATTTGCTCATGGAGCATCATTTCTTCTTCCTTCTTCTTCCGGCATTTTGAACGAGAACTGTGATATGGAATGCATGATGTGGCACACAGACCACAAATCGCTGGTCCACATTGTAGGCATAAACAACAACTGAAGAGCATAAGAAGGCCAATACCTAGGAAGGATAGAACTCTCCATCCCCAGGCTGATATCACACTCCAAAACCACCCGGACCACGTCCAAGTGCCTGGATTTTCGTGTATCTGGCTTACAATCTTATGAAGGCGTGTTATAGCTTTATATACAGATGGCGAATTTTCTGGTATGAATATGCAGCAGCTGGATCCGATGACCCTGCAAGCTCCGCCCCTATCGGCCAGGATGACGTCAAGGACAAGACGATTCTGGAGAACAACAATTCTCATCACTGATTGTTCCTCTGTCAGATTGCCTAGGGCGGCTATAGTCTCATTTACTACAGCTTCAAGAGTCTTGGTGAGTCTACGTATCAGCTTACTATTTGATATTGTACCTATATAGGGAAAGATACCTTTATTGAAATCTGCATACTTGTCCCATGCCGTCTCAGTATAATCGACAACTGGGAGATCTCTTCGCTCTCTATTGTGTACTAAATGAACATTTCGATAATAATCAGGGGGAGCTAGAAAAACAGGTGGCAGAAGGAATGCTATGTAACAGGTACCATCCCAATCTAGAGGCAAACGCATATATGCAGTCTGACCACATATAAAGTAAGAATGGCGAGAAGCTCTAAATGAAGATTTACCTTGATCACTATATTCTACTGTAGTAACGCATTGGCTATGGCCCATGTGTATGGAACCAACTTTTCTCACACATAATTCACCCTTAACTGGAAATACTGACATAGTGGGCAGAATTAGTTCAACTTCGGATTTGACATTCAAAATCATAAGATTAGGCGTAAAATTACCTAATTTATACACTTCATTTTCTAAATCAGTTCCTGTTCTACTGGGGTGACCCTCCTTATTAGGGTGACAGACTTCGAATAAAACTAGATTCAGATTTCCCCATATCCAATGTTGTTGATAAACTGCTGTGTCTGGGTCTATGGAATTTAATAAACTAAACCATGCTCCACAGGAGCCATTGTGTGTGAACGGATGTGGAAAGAAAGGCAGAACTCCTTTGTTATTCTGATAGGGAGGGAGTCGGCCACACACCCAACAATTGGTGGCATTACTAGTCTGATGGGAATGATGTAACATACTAATGAATGTGTTATTGCGCAGCGCAAGTCTATAGGACAACTCATGTGGGGGGAATTCACTAAAAGAATGTTCATCAGTTATATTGAAAGCACGTTTAGAAACAGGATAATACATATGCAACAATATACTTGCAGTAACTAAAAAACTCAAGAAAAACAAAATTAATAAAGTCACAATACAGTGGTTACGCAGTAATTTACAATAAGCATGTCGTTTCATTATGATTCTGGACTCTACATGATTCAGACCTAAGGGATACATGTCGGGACAGATTCAACCGCTTCACCTTGGAGAGGACTTAAACAATCAAATCGTCCGACAGTTTAGATCTGGACCTGAGTTTCTGCTTGTAAAGTTCGGTGCTACTGGCCTCAGCCAAAGGTAGCTTTGAGTCAATGGGGGAAGACACACGGGGAGTACTGTTTGTGTCAGGAGGAAGTCCATGAAATTTCTTTATATGGCTGGAATGCACCCAGCCTTTTCTCCCTTCGATCTTCACAGCTGTTCTGGTCGTCAGCAGGACCAACTTAGGACGCCTCCACCTTGGCTCCAGTTGGGTTTTCCGATCAAAATTCCTGACGAGAACATAATCGCCGGGAATTACATCATGAGGTTTCACCTCGGTGTTGTCGGGAAAAGCTGCGACTACCTGTGAACGACAAGATTGTAGTGCAGACATCAAGGAAGCCAGGTAATCTGTCAGCATATTACAATCAACATCAGTTATTTTACGGGGTATAGGCGTCCCCCACATATTCGGTGGTCTACCAAAGATCACCTCATAAGGGGATAGCCCTGTTCGAGAGTGTGCTACCATCCTCATGTAAAATAGCGCAACTGGTAAAGCTACTATCCAGTCCACACCTTTCTCCTGACATATCTTAGACAGTCTGATTTTTAAAAGTTGATTATGTCGTTCCACGAGACCTGCTGCCTCGGGGTGTCGGACACAGTGGAATTTCCACTGATATCCCAACAAAAGTGAGACATGTTTCATTAATTCGGATGAGAAAGGCTGGCCGTTATCTGAATATACAACACGTGGTAAACCGTACCGTGGGAAGAATTCTCGAACTAGCTGCTTGGCAGTAGTCGGGGCAGTGTAATCTGATACGGGATACGCCTCTGTCCAACGGGAGAGAGCGCAGACAACTACGAGAACATATTTGAATCCTCGACAACGTTCCATCTGAATATAATCCATCTGGAGGACTTCAAAAGGATGGTCAGGAGGCTGAAATCCACCCTGCTCTACGGGAACACTCTTTCCTGGATTAAACTGACAACATATCATACAGGTACGAACCTTTTGTTTAGCTGCTGCTCGTAAATGTTTGTTGAACCAAATGTGCTGAATGCTGTCTAGCATAGCCTTCTCTCCTAAATGTGCTGGACTGTGAACTGTAGCTATAATGGCTTGAACCATGGAATCAGGGAGAAACCATACAGATTTCTCCTTCGTCATCCATCCTTGATCTGTCTGGATCCCTCCTAGTTCAGTCCACTTCTTTATTTCTTCTGCTGTGGCATGTGTCTGTATATCAATTACGTCAAGTGCGGGATCCTTAATTGTCATACACTGTGTTGGTGTCTGAACTATTGGCTTTGTCATGTCTAATGTGCGATTCTGAGCAGTCTGTTTAGCTGTTCTGTCAGCTAAATCATTGCCTTGAGAAATGATATCAGTAACCTTCGTGTGTGCTTTACATTTCATAATCGATATAGCAGTGGGTAGATGTATTGCGTTTAACAAAGCATGAATGAGGGGTCCGTGCTGAATGTGGGCACCATGGGAAGTTAAATAACCTCTCTCTCGCCACAACACGCCGAAGTCGTGTACAACTCCGAATGCATAACGTGAGTCAGTGTATACATTAACTTTCTTATTTGTGGCTTGAATACAGGCTTGTGTTAGAGCAATAAGTTCTGCTGCTTGGGCGGACAAAGTATCTATACAATTTGTCTCAATAACTTCAGTGTCTGTTGTGACTGCATACGCGGCCACTAAATCTCCTGTACTTGTTCTCATGCACGATCCGTCTACATACAACGTCAGGTCTGGATCTAACAACGGAACGTCTGTCAAGTCTTGTCTAGGTTTCGTCTTTATTTCAATGATTTCAACACAATCATGAGCTAGTGGGTCTGTTCCAATTACAGGTAATAGTGTAGCAGGATTCAATGTATTACACCGTCGGATCTCTATGTGTGGTTGAAACAATGTCAATTCATAACCGGTAAGTCTTGCTATGGTCAAGTGTTGTGTTTGTGTTCGGTTCACAAGAACCTCTACTGCATGTGGTACTTGTACTGTCAATGGATGTCCTAATACTATGGCATCGCTTTGTCTGATTGCTAAAGCTGTCGCTGCCACTGATTTCAGACATGCAGGCAAAGCCTGAGCTACGGGATCTAATGTACTGGAAAAATAAGCACATGGCTTGCGTGATCCTGCTTGATCCTGAGTGAGTACTGACAAGGCAGTACCTTCGCGTTCTGTAACAAAGAGTGTAAAATGTTTGCTATAACATGGTGTTGCTAAAACAGGTGCTTGACATAAAGCTTTCTTTAAGCTTTCAAAAGCTTGTGTATGTTCCTGAGTCCAAGGGAGAACAGTCGATGTGGCTGCCTCCTGTGTGGTTAACTGAATGAGTGGTTTTGCTAGAAAAGCGTACTGAGGGATCCACTGCCTACAATATGAAGTGAGGCCTATGAAAGCTCGCACCTCCTTTTGTGTCTGGGGTATTGACATGTTAGCAATTAACTGGATGCGATCTGGTGTAAGCTGCCTTCCCTCCTTGGACAGCGAGTGACCAAGATAAATAACTCGCTGGACACAGAATTGCAGCTTAGAAGGAGACACCTTGTGCCCCTTGTCGGCTAGGAAATGTAAAACTGTCAGGGAAGCTTTTTCACATTCTGGCTCGCTTCTCGCTGTGATCAGCAGATCATCGACATATTGAAGCAGTGCAGTATTGACTGGCATGTGGATACTGTCAAGTTCTCTCTTCAGTGCTTGGCTGTAGATGCTGGGGCTTTCTGTGAATCCTTGGGGAGCGCGTGAGAATTTAAAGCTGCGCCCATTTAAACTGAATCCGAACAAATATTGGCTTTCCGGATCTATTGGGACGCTGAAAAAGGCATTCTTGAGATCGATTACAGTAAAGAATGTTGCTTCGGAATCAATTGCTGTCAACAATGATGATATATCAGGGACCACAGGGAATTGTGGTACAATGCACTTGTTTAGTTCACGCAAATCAATAACCAATCGGTACACTGGTGGGGCAGTAGGATCAGTTCGTTTAAGAATCGGAATTATCGGTGAATTACATACATTGGAGTCTGTTTCTACAACTACTCCCTGGACAATCAGTTCATCAATGATTTTCAGCAAAGCCACTACAGCATCATGCGGTAACTTGTATTGTCGCATTCGTGGTAGTACCACTCCTGCTTTCAGGGTGACTCGATAGGGTGTAATGTTCATGCAGCCAACATCCGTAGGGCCTTGTGCCCATAGATGTACTGGTAAAGTCTGTAGTCGGGGATCCATGTCTCTAGACACATAGTGACCTTTAAAATCACGTAAAAACAACCTTACTCCTTCCGGAGAACAACATATTATGGCTCCTAGTGCTTTCAGAGTTTTAATTCCTAACAGATTTTCTGGGCATGATTTAGTAAGCAATAAATCTGTAGTTCGTGTCAAAGGTCCTATCGTAAGTGGTAGAGGCTGTGATACTTCATTAACAATAGGTTTTCCTGAAAAACCAAGGGAAATATTTTGAGAGCCTGAGAGGGGTGCCCCCGGAACTTCACTACGTTTTATGGTTGTTCGACTTGCCCCTGTATCGAGTAAGAATTTTCTATCTTGACCTAATAATTCACTATGTACATAAGGTCCTTCTTGATCTACAGGAATCTCGATAAGCGGTAAGTCAACTTCCCTCTCTAGGCTTGTTCATGCGTAACGCTGATACTCAGGGTATTCATACTGTGCAGTCTGATACATTTGTCGTGTTGTGGTTTGTGTGGCAGTAGCAGGCAACGGCGGTGCAGCTGGCACAAACTGTATGGGTTGCTGTGAGGCTGGCATGGACTGTTGTTGAACTGGCATGGACTGTCCATGCTGCATAGCTCCTTGTTCATTCTGATCTTGTCTAACTAATCGTGGTCTCTCCTTTGCAATACCTGTAGCTATATTACGTTTCAGGACTGGACAATCGTGTACATAATGGCCCAGTTGTTTACAGTAATTGCAGCTTCCTTTTACAGGAACTGCAGAATCACCAGAATGTGTCACACCCTTTTTGTGACCATCTGCTGGTACTGTCTGAGAAACTAGCATTTTCATTTTTGTATCCTTCATGCGTCTATGCTCGTGTTCTTGTTCATCCCTAATTCTATTGTGATGATACTGTAACATTTGTAGCATTTGTGACGGAGTGTTACTTTGCCAGGTACTCTCGAATTTCAATATTCTATTCTTTACTGGAGGCAATGCATTTTCCACTAATTTTGTCACAAATAAATGTGGATATGAGTCACTACTTGCTTTTATACCACTATTTATACCAAAACATTTTTCAAATCGAGCATAATAATCGCTTGTGTCTTCATCTTGCTTTTGTTTGCAGGCTGTGATTGCACCCCAATCTTCCTTTTTTGTAGTTAATAAACGTGGCAGTACCTGTACTAGTAAACCTGGTAACAGTTTAACTTTATCCCCGAGCCCTGAACCTGCAGTTCGGCCCCTTTCTTCCTCTGCTAATGCTGTCCAGTCTATCTTTTGGTCACCCACTTCCCACTCTTTTTCTTTCAGTTTTTCATAAATGCCAGCAGGCAAAAGCACCTTTAATATCGTCATAATATCAGGAAAGGTGTACTCTCCCATTAGTAACATGTCTTTAATTTCTCGGTGGAAACCCGCTGGGTCTTTGTCATGACTAGGTACTACTTTCTTCATTTCCAATAATTCCATTTTTGATATGGGTGTGTAAACAAATACACGGTGAAACTCATTGTCTTCGCCTTTTATTGGGTGCACTTCTCGTAGGGGATTTTGTCTATCCATATAGTACGGCGCTCTTTCTCTGCGGGGCAGCGAGAGAGAATCCGGACTTACAAAAAGGACATACTGCTTACGTGACACTAATATCTCTTTAATTAGCTTGTTACTAGAACCTCTCCATCTGTTTGTGAGTAGTTCCGTTAATATATCAGGTAAAGGACCAGGGTCAGCATGTTGGCTCTTATATAATATGAGGAGTTGCTGAATCATATAGATTCCAGCTAAACGTTGTTCATCTGTACTGAGATTAAAAAACGTGTGTGCTACGGTCTCATCACCGTATTTTTCAGGACTGTCAATCCAGTGAACGGCTGATCTGGCTAACTCTTGCTCATCCATGGAATCGAGGAAGTGGTAACCCCTTCGTTCTCGTAATATTTTATCTGCGGCTTGAAACGAATGTTCAGGAGACTTCAGATTTATTATAGGCGTCGGATACGTTCTGCTATTATTTGGGCATACTGAGTGTATGGGATCAGAAAAACATCTAGTATTTTCACAGGATCTTCCTCTGCCTACATAAGCTATGGTCTCTGACTGTCTTGCGGAATTCCCTGATTCGGACATTTCATCTTGCTCAAACTCGTCTGTTCCCAATCTCTCTTCATGAATACGCTCTATTTCTTTACGGATTTTTCGGCACATGGCTATTATACAATTTTGCTTATCGTGTCTCCCTTCTGATATATTCTGACTCCATTTTGTAAGAATAAGCATTGCATTCGGGTCTACCCCCGGGCGGTCTTGATTTCTGATCACACAGTTTATGAGGAAACGTAACAGTTCCCCCTGTATTTCTACTTTCTGGAATTCCATAGCTCTGTTAATACATCCTGGATCTCGTCCTGTTTGAACAAAATGATATATGTTATCTAGATGCGTAGTCATTCCTGGTAACCTTGCTAAATACTCTGCGGCTCGCCTGATACGTAATGATGCCAGGACCATTTCGTCCTCTTTACCAACCACTGGGTCATATCTACAGTTTACAAGGAGTTCCTTAAGCGTACGTTCACTTACGAATTTAGGTGTACGTGAATGTGCTGACTCTTGAAAAACAAGTTTATTTATTCTGGGTGGTGTAAAGGTAATGCTAGCACCTCCCGTGGCCCCATCTGGGGCGTCGGGTGTGAATGGGTTCGTTGAACGTGACACAGCAACTATGGGTGTCGATACCCCTGTAGAATCGACTGCGGAAACAGATGCGGAAACAGATGTGCTTGCTGACGCTTGCGTCGGGACTTGCTGTTGCACGGGGACAGATACCTGATCCTGACGTTGAACCCCTACACCAGACGGTCTATGTGGTGCGGCGTTAGCATATTCGGGAGCTGCGTCGTCTAGATATGAGGAAAGAAAAACATCTTCTGCGGTTCTGGGATGCCCTTGTGGATGTACCTTAATTGGAAATAATGGGGGTGGCAAGTCTTTTGGCATTTCTGGAGCAGCCTTAGGTAGTCCTTCGGCTAGAAGGGGATACATACCATTCATAAGAGCATTTCTTTGTCTATTTACTTGTTCTGATTTCACTCGGATACCTTCCTCAATTAATAGACTTTCTTGAGCTTTATTTGAACTTTCTTTACTCCTCTCTTCTTGTCTACGTGCTTTTTCTGTTCGTCTATGAGATTCTTTACGCCATAACTCAACAGCGTCTTTCTGTGACTGTCTGACCTTTCTTTTCCATAACTCTTCCTCCACTTTCATGATGCACTCTGCATCCCAGGTTCCCGCTACGGGCCACCTTTGACTTTCCGGCAATCCCTTGGTATAGTCTACCCATAGATCAAGAAACAATATGGCATCTAAGCCATGCTTATGGTACATAAAATGCCCTGGAGTGTCCCTAGGAGGAATAGGAACTGCTTCTTCAAGCACCCCTTTTCTGGTAGTAATCTGTCTTAACTTCGAGAAGAGCGGCATATTGACAACTGATCTGATACTTACTCTTGAACTCACTTAATACGAAAAACACAATAATGAACAGTGAACAATGAACACTCATTCATACCACAATATTTGAACACTTTAAACATTAAACATTAAACATTTTAACAACGACCGACAATGATGACAGTCTGCCTAACTAATCACCACGCTGAATTCTTGACAATAACTGCATACTTCGGAATACCTGATATACTGCTAAACAGTACATATACACTGCTAAACAGTGCAGACCGGATTTGTGTACCCAAATCCGTCTTGACCGGCACAACCTATGTGCGCGTCAACACGCCTCCCCGGCGATGGTACTCACCGAGTAGCTCCTTGAAACGGAAGGCCTCAGAGAATGGACAGGACTCGATGACTGCGGACAGCGGACCCTCTGGACATCGGGGTTTCGAAATAACTGGTGGGCCTCTGTATACCTCGGATCTTGCTCTCTCAGCTAGGCTCTGGTCGGGATACTTCGCACTTCTCACCGCCTCGTCTGGGTTGATCGCAGCCTCAGTCGCCCCCGCTTGACCGGAGGGAGCTTACAGGAAATCCTGCTGGTACGCGTTTATGGTCCGTCCAGCTGTGGCAGGAGACCGGGCCTGCAACGCACCGCCGGCGCGTGAGATGAGAAAGTGTCCCTATTCGGGCGCCATTATGTGGTAAACAAAAATCTTCTTTACCGGACTGAATTTCATACGGGATCTTGAAATAAAATAAAATAGCTCAGAATAACAAGAGGCAGAATCCGTGGTATAAGAGTTTCTAAATGGGCTTTATTCCATCAAAATGGCCGACTCGAGTCGCGGCCTTCAGGTTCCGTCACCACGAGGGTTCAGGAAGTGAAGTACAATAATTTATTGACAGACATGCATTTTTATAATAAGTACATTACAATGAAACGAATGTAGAAGGCGTAACATTTGATAAGAAAAGTGACAAAACAGGTACGTAATCGAAACTAGGCGTAATAAGGAATAAAAGAAACATGATTGGTTAGGATTATCAGACATAGGTGGATCTATAAGATAATACTTGGCATAGATGCGCGCGCAGCAGCATGACGTGTGATTGACGTGCAACTAGGGGGTGAAGGGGACTTGACATTTAGCTCTACATGTGGAGACGAGAAGTCTGGGGGGTCAAGTCAACCTAATCCCAAATCATATCTAACATCCTATGTTTAAAGAACTATGTTATCCACAAGGAAGGACTCTCGGACAGAATCTAGTCTATACTGACTGTGTGCGTGCACAAACGCCTAAGTGTCTATATGAGATGCGAGGGGCAGAAAACTTTCCATGGCAGCAGGGCTATGAATCACTTGCAGGAGGACGGAAAGGCCGAGTCCTTTGCTTGTGAGCTAAAGGAAATGTTTACCTAAATCACTAGACAGGAATGCATCGGCTGAAGAGCAAAATAGATAATTCGAAGGTGAAATACAGCTTCTTGGCAGGCAGGCGAAAACTGGCCGAGGCAGGCACCGTTAGCTGCACAGGGAGTAGGGCAAAGTTCATGGATACAGATGCGAGCTCAAGCTGAAGCTGTCAAAGACAGAGAGCAGGGAAAGGCTTTGAGGACAGAATCGGGCCTACTTGCCTGAACTGTAAAAATGGAGTAACTTAGCCATATAAAGTCGGTGGCCTTTCATACTTAGGAATCGAATATCCAGCCCATCGATGGCGGATCTGACAGAGAACATGTCGACGGTAGACACACATATGTTTGCGTCTTAGAAACTGGAACTAGAGGGAACATACATGTACTTGTAACATGCATATAGAACCGTTGGGGTCCAAGATAGGGGACATAACTGATCAGGAAAATCCACATTTCCACACTATAATGGCGTTGGTTCAATAAATGCGCATTGACAAAGTCCCTACCATTTATTCTATGTATCTCTGTGAGACTAAGTGAGTACAATTGACTGAGCGAAAAGTACTGTACTGTTTCCACAATCCCAGAAGGGTTAAGGGTGGTCACGTTTGATAGTTGCCAGAGACTATTTGCTCCTTGATAAGGTTAGGGGGCTTATGGTGGCACTGTGAGCTAGCTGATCTAAAGGCTAACATATCATTTGGGGGTGCCCAAAATCAGTCTAGACACCAATCCTTTAGTGTATGTTGTCTAAACACGAAGATCCCATGCATTTTTAGGAACTACACATCAGTAGTAAATAAAACACTCACACACTGGCATATTTTTAGAAACATGTGAGGAGACTGCTAGTTAGGCAATGTGGCAGGGTGGTATGTGCTTATTATGTAATGCATATAGGCTGTATATTCTCTGAAGTATATGCACTGCAACAGACCCATATGCCCAATTATACATCCACCCTGACACTCAGACGTTAATCAGAGATACCTAAGTAGAAAAGGAGGCAGACAGGTAAATATCCAGTAAAATAGTGACAGGAGCGCCTAAAGATTTACACGCATAGAAAAGTAATTGATATGTATGTTATACTAAAGTAGGCAGTAGCAGCTAAACTTAAGAAAAATGAGTACTCACTAACATAGATAGTAGGAAAACTATGCAGCCCATTTTATTTGGTTTCACAGAACAAGAGAGGTCAAACCGGGGCATTCATTTGCCCAGAAACTTACATGCACATGCAATCACAGCCCAGATAGGGACAGGGAGATTCATTTGGATATGGAGAAAAAAGAACTGATATTTTCAACCATAAAATGCAGACAATTTGCCCTTGTGTCATGTTTGATATCTGCTACACTTAAGCCGATGCATGTAGTCTTACAGCTATGCTAACCGTCTTATTTAAAAGTCCTACAGAATATATAAACTTCTATTCTACCGTGTATAAGCCACCACTAAGATTGCCTGCAGATAGAGTATAGGGCACAGTGGAATATGTTAAAAGTTACCCCATGTTGCCTGCATGTTCGCTAAACTACATGAACTTCCACATATCCATGTGCTCAATTATACATCCATTCTGTCACCCAGACTTTAATCTGAGATACCCTAATAGAAAAAGAGACAGACACATGGACATTCAGTAAAATAGAGATATAACCAGTTAAACATTTACTTACACAAAGAGGCAGAACTGATATGTATGTAGTGCTAAGGGAGGTAGTTGTATACATACTTCAAAAAGCCAATATATTCACACACCCAGGACACAATCCATGCACCCTATTTTATTCTGTTTTAGAGAACTGTAGAGGTCACAAACAGAGGCAGTTATTTATGCAGATAGTTGCATGCACATGCAATTACAGCCACAAATACAGGCTCAGACACTCATTTGGATATGGGTTGAAGAACTGGCGCTTTCTGGTGTAAGTTGGAGAGAAATACCTTTTCATCATGTTTTGGGCCTGCTATACTTCAGCCAGTGTGAGCAGTTTTATAGTTAGGCTGAACGTCAGATTGAAAACTTCTACATTAGGTATAAACTGGTCTTGTACTATTTATTATTCAGCACTCACATAGTTTCCTGTTAGGCCATATGGGAGAGTAGTAAGTGCTTAAAATATACCATATGGTCTGTGCATATTCTCCGAGGTAGATGTACTCCTACAGATGTATGTGTCCAATTTTACATCCACCTTGTCACCCAGACTTTAATATATCATACATAAGTACAACAGTAGGCAGATAGTTTAACATTTAGTAAAATAGTGACTCAATCAGCTAAACATTTATTTGCACAAAGAGGCAGAACTGATATGTATCTAGCGCCAAGGGATGTAGTTGTATATATACTTCAAAAGGGCAATACTTACTGACACACCCAGGACACAATATATGCAGTCCATTTTATTGTCTTTTAGAGAACCTGAGAGGTGATTCACAGAGGCACCCTTCAGCACCCTTTTTGTTCTAAAAACAGCAGTTATGGTCTAATATGGAGTTAGGGACATTAACAGGCATAAGGAGGCTATTAACATCACGACCATTTAGTGAAGGATTATATAAACAACAAGGTTAGGAGAGCAGTTGAATGGCGTCTCCTTCCAAATACAGTACATAGCAGTGTAGATCAGCACTGAAGTGTACCGATGTAGATTAACATATGGAAATGATATCTTTCCAAGGTTTACAGAGTTTTAGAACTATACATACCATTATAAGAGTCAGCATTTTGAAGTCTTGCAACTAGTTGCCGTGTGTGTGCACCGTGCTCCTTATTAACAGTAGATAAATGAGGGTATAGAGAAAATAAGGTTACCATGAACATTTCTGGTTCCTTCCTATGTTCACTCACAGAGCGGTGCCTCCTTTTCCTGAGCCGTTGCCAGGTGAGGTGAGGTCTTTTCTTCGTGCAATACGGGTAAGCATGAATATATGTAATTATGAAATATCAATGATCATAGATGATGAATAAATGGGTCACTATGTATATAGTGGTTGTTTAGAGCTCATGAGTCCCATTGAAAGTTGACAAACTTTATGTGTATCGCTTTTGTCACTCTTTTGTAGATGCTAACAGTAATCCGTCACTTGCAGAGGACTTGTAAATCCCTGAACACAGGTGATTAGGTTGTATCTGTTCCAACCTTTTCTTACTTATATTTGTTATTCACTGACCACTGATGCAGTAGCAATATCGTTGTGGTCCTGAGAAAGGCCGAGGATGAATACTTCCTCTTTGACTGAAACATGTTAACCCTTGGTTTCTATTCACAGACAGTTATTTGTTGAAGACTGTCATTGTACTGTTTTTAAGTTTGGGCTTTGAGAGATACCAATTAAAGTTTTTTTCACTCACTGTTCACTTTTAACTCACTATTTTCACTATGTTGCACTGCACTCAACACCCCTACACAAACCAATTGCTCACATCTGTAGGATCTACCATAGTGTGGCTATTGTGGTTTGTATGTAGCTTTGTAATTGGGGAATATATCCATGGCAGGTATTTAAACATTCCCTCAGACCCTTTCTCTATGCTATTGTTTTTGTTGATACACAAAGGCAGTCATTTATCCAGAGACTTACATGCATATGCAATCAGAGCATCAACTATGGGCCAAAGCACTCATTTGGATACTGATGAAAGAACTGACACTTGCTAGTGTAGATGTACAGAACTACTCTTGCATCATGTTTTGGGCCTACTACACTTTGGTGAGTTTTATCGCAAGAATGACCTTCAGATTTAAAAGTTCTACATAAGGCATTAACTGGTCTTCTACAATGTATAAGTCACTACGGAGAGAGGTACCAGCTATGCCATAGGGGAGAGCAGTATATGCTTAAAATATACTACACGTACTCTCAATACTTTCCAAAGGAACATGACCTTCTAGAGATCCATGTTCCCAATTTTACATCCAAGCTGCTACCCAGATTTTAATCAGATATACCGAAGTAGAAAAGGAGACAGACACAAAAACACTTAGTGAAATAGTATCCAAAACACCTAAAGATTCACTCATACAGACAGGGACAGCAGATATGTATCTGGTGCTAACTGAGGTAGTTGCACACATACTTCAAAAACCCTATACTCACTAACACAGTGAGTAGGCTAACCATGCAGTTTATTTCATTTCATTTTTGAGAGCCAGAGAGGTCACAAACAGAGGTAATCATTTACCAACAAAGTTACATGCATATGTAATCACAGGAACAGATAGTGACAGAGAAGCTCATTTAGATATGGGGTACAGGAGAGGCATGTTCTACTCTGACATGCCGTCAGGTTGCCCTTCGATCATGTTGGAGGCTTTGCACATTTGAGCCAGTGAATGGAGTTTTTGCAGCTAGGCCACACTTCTGATTTCAATGTCCTACACAAGACATAAATTGCTCTTCTCCTATTTATAAATGATCACTGAGGTAGCCTGCAACTACAGTATAGGGCACGGTGTATGCGCTTAAAAGGTACATTATTCACCCTGTATGTTCTCTCAGTGACACGCACTTCTACAGATCCATGTGCCCAACTATACATCCACCCAACCACCAAGACTTTAAACTGACATACTGAAGGAGGAGAGGAAGCAGTCACTTGAACATTAAGTAAAATAGTAAATAGTAAAATATTAAAATAGTGACAGAAGGAGGTAAACATTTACTTGTACAGAGAGGCACAACCCATATGTATCTAGAGCACAGAAAAGCAGTTGCACATAGACTTCAAGAAGCTAATACTTACTCACACGCCCAGTACAAAATCTGTGCAGTCCATTTTATTCTGTTTTACAGAACCTGAGAGGTTACAAATAGAAGCAGTCCTTTGTCCAGAAAATTACATGCACATACAATCAAAGCCTGAATATGGGCTAATGAACAGACACTTTCTAGTCTAGCGCTTTCATCATGTTTTGGGCCTATTACACTTCAGCCGTGCATGCAGTGGCACGGCTTGGCTGGCTGAGATTTAAAACTCCCACATAAGGCATAACGTACTCTTCTGCCATCTACAAGTCCCCACTGAGGTAGTGTCCAGCTAGGCCACAGGGGGAGAATACTATGTGCTTAAAATATACTAATTGTACTCTCAATATTTTCTGAGCTACATGCACTTCTAGAGATCCATGTGCCCAATGTAATATCTACCCTGCCACCCAGACTTCAATGTGACATACCTTAATAGCAAAGGAGGCAGTCACAAAAACACTCAGTGAAATAGTGTCAGAAACACCTAAAGATTCACTCATACAGACAGGGACAGCTGATATGTATCTAGAACTAAGGGAGGTAGTTGACACACACTTTAAAAACCCTATACTCACTAACGCAGTGCATACGCTAACCATGCAGCCCATTTCATTTCATTTTAAAGAACCAGAGAGATCATGAACAGACACCGTCTTTTACCCAGAAAGTTCTATGTAAATGTAATCACAGGCCCAGATAGGGACAGAGACAATCATTTGGATATGGGTAAAGAAGTGACATTTACACTGCAACTAGGCCATAGGGCAGGGTACTATGGGGCACAGGCATCAAAATTTTAAATTGCAAATACCTAATTGTGAATTCCTGAGAATCGCTATTATGTGACCGCATTTTACAATGCATGAAACTCAAAGATTTTCAGATTGCGATTCCTAGGGGGTCGCAAATCGTTCTACCTCATTAATATTAACGAGGTAGATCGCAATTTGTGACCCCCTAGGAATCGTAAAAATCACGGGGATGGTGGCCTGATGAGGTCAGCGGACCACCATGTCTGTGATTGCTTTTAAATAAAGCTAATTTGTTTTGTAAAGCAGCCCGTTTTCCTTGAAGAAAAATGAGATGCTTTATAAAAAGTAAAATAAAGTGTTCTTTTCATTTTTTAAGACCAGGCAGTGGTCCGCGGGACCACTGCCTGCTCTTAAAAATGCTCTTACAACTATATTGAAGTAGGTGATAAATGGCAAATGTTTTGTGACTGCAGTCACAGCCACAAAACTTTCATGTATACGGGTATTTGGAAGTGATGTCCTAAACACGCCCCTTCCAAATACCGAATCGCAAACCCATTTTGAGATTCGGTAACAGGTTACCGAATCACAAACTGGGGTTTGCTGCATCTGAGAAGCATTTTGTTTGTTCACAAATGGGTCGATTTGGCCCATTTGCGACGGCAAAAATGCTTGATGCATGTGACCCTTTGTGCTTAAAACCTACACATGTATTCTGCATTTTATCTGAGCAATATGCATACCTACAAACCTTGTTAGAAATCAATGCTATAATATTACATATAGTAGACAAAGAGAATAGTTTATGAGTCTAGGTAAATACTTGAGAAATATATTCTAATAGTACTTATTTAAAAGGTAACTGTGCCTATGTTGTTTTTTTCTTTTCAGACATTAACTTGAAGATAACTACAGAAACATACAATGCCATCAAAAAGTCAGAGCAGAAAGAAACAGTAGCAAAAATACCATCTCCTCAGAACTGAGAAACAAAAGGGGGAAAATGTGGGAATAGTGTTAAAAGAGAAAAGAGCTGCTGGCAAGAGGACAAGGGCATTTCTTAAAATTGTTGGTGCTCAATTGGAAAAAGTGCAATAATAGAGTGGGAGAACCCAATAAACCCTTGGAGGCTTGGGCAATATCAATAATATCAGGTACAGGGTACCTACAAGGGATTTTATTCAGAAAGAGTAAATTCCTATTTAAATTAAAAAAAGGAAATTCAATGTCTATACATTTTGAACCAATACAAATAGATTTAGTGAAGAATCAAATCAGTAGCAACAAACACGTGGATATCTTTTGATCAATATATTTTTTCATTTATAATTCAAAATACATAGGGTACATTCAACACTGAAGCTGATTTCAATGCATACAAATGAAAATGGTACAATACACTTTGACCTATAAATCATAAGTAAAAAAATCCATTCCTAATACAATCCAAAGAAGTGACATATATCTTCATAAATAAAACAGACACTTGAAGTACATCAATACGTGAGGAAATGGACAGTACAGTCGACGTTTCGGTCTTCTATCGTATGAATTCCTCAGACCATCTTCAGGACAACAGAATCTGCTTTTAGCAATGACCCCTAAGAGAACACAATGCATATCATTACACTTGTGTCATTGTTATTCAAAATATTGTTAAAAGTAAAGATAATCCGTGTGACATAAAATATTATACTAGAGGATCTTTATACTTCCCCTTTAGTGTTTTACTTCATTCATATCAGAAAGTTCAATTTTTTTTAAAAACAACATAGGAGTTAATTACATCCTTTCAATTTTCATAGGCAGACAGATTGATTTGAGTGTGCTTACTTTTAACAAACCGGTCAATCTATAAGACCTTGACAGTATTTTATGGACTCCAAAGGCACTCACTGGTGCTCCTGGCCTTGATCTGAAAACCAAATGCACATATTAATCTATAATGCTCTTTTTTTATTTTCTTACGGTATAGCCTATTATTGAACAGTTTTTTCTTGAACTATTTTCTGGTGTACCTGGTATCTTTATTGACAGAGCAATGATGCCGAAATCTTGTGGTGTATCTATTTTCAATGTGGCCTCCTTGATCTTTTGATTTTTTATAATTCCTGCAGCCAATCTAAAAAAGTGACAGCATACTACTTTCATCATAGTGAACATCTCTTTCAAAGGATGTAATATCACAAACAGCGTTGCCAAGATTGTATATCTTATGGATATTTTCTCGGCACATTATTTGGCTCTTCCGGCTATTGAGAGTCATTCTGGGCCAATGTTACATACGGGTCTTATGCCTTAGACTCGATTGTCAGCTATGTCAGAATTAAAATTATCGGCATCTGTACAAAGCCGGGAAGGATCGACGTCTCTAGTGACGATTGTATGCATACTTGTAAAGCCAACCCTCTGATAAATCTAGGTATCGGTAGTCGATGTAATTAAAGCTAGATGCGTGCACTTCGTTATTGGTGCAATAGAAGCATGCAAGCGAAAACAACACTGGCATAGCCACATCAATAAATGTAACAATTGTGACAGATTTGATTAGGTGCCTATAACGTTATTTTATCGATGCAGCGGGATAACGCGATCAAGTGAAAGAATTGTAGACTCATGCTACATCATAGATGCTGAACATTAGGTATCGTTTCATTTCAGCATAAGTGTAGGAAAACATACTTTAGTAAAACCAGAGGGAACATTACTCACACAATCTCAGGTCCTATAGCAAAAGCTATTGCAATATTGTTATCACGCCCTTCTGGGCGACAGACAAACACAATATCCATGAAGGGGCGGGATCCACTTACATTTTGATCTGGCAGACGAAACAACGGGTGGTAGTTCCTCTCGGTAGAAAAATGGACAAAGAATGTGCCGCGGATGTGCACTTTTAAATTCTAATATCTGGATGGTGACCTTTGTGTAGCTGGAAGTAGAAATGTTGTATTTTTCTAACATGGCGGCCATCTTAAAATGTCTCGTCATTGACATTTATTCATTGCATGTTGAATAATATATCGTTTTTACAATGAGGGATTGTTTTACTAAGCTCAACCACCTAATCCACATAAATGTAAGAACGGTGGTTAGCGTACCATACTATCCCTATTTGTGCCCAGATTATTTATTAAATGTGGTTGGATTATCTTAATGCTCAGTCTAGCTGTACGATATTTAACGAAGGACTCCAATCAGCAGTTTCTTCTTTTTATCATTGTCTATTTAAAGAGCATTTAATATTAATGGTGTGACTCCATTAGACATTTTCATCAATTAGAAAGATGTTTTATTATCTATTTTAGAAACATTCAAAACTCATATTGTGGTGGCATTTTTTCAGATATCAAATCAAAATGAGCAATTCCGATTATTCAAACATGAATATGCTAGTGACTCAAGAGGTACACATTAAGTTCACCGTCCATGTGACATATAAAATTGATATAACAATCCTGCTTAGAACCTCTCGCTTTTTAATTTATCAAAAGCGCTCACATTCTGGAGTGGGAACAAGCCTAAGATAGCAACAAAAAGAGATGACTGGGCTGTTCCTTAGGAAAGGAAAGAGGAAAGGATCACTAGGAAAAAAGGGTTAGTGCTCAATGGAGGACAACCCCTGGGTATCCAATTTGTTGGATATAATGGCCTCACACACCCTTGCGAGTGTCATGCTTCATCATCGGCAATGCTCCACGTTGGGCAGGCGGTGCAATGCCCAACGGGCTCACCTCTAAGAGGGGCTCTTTATCGGAGATCTTTTATCCAACTGCCTATGGGTGAAGTGGGGGTGAGGGGCCAGGACAGAGTAGATAGTGTGGGTGAGGATACAATGTGGCCTAAGGTACCGGAAAGCAATTTTTATTCTGGTGGTCCTCTGCCACAAGTAAAATCAAGGATAGCCGGTGCTCATGGGGACTATGGTTTCCCGGAATGGACCAGGGCTAGAGTGCAAATGATGTGGTCAACATGTTTCTCGCTTCTAGTACAATGACTACGATTCTTCAGGACCTAGTAAAAAACTACAATCTACAAAACATGACCTAATGATTAGTATCAGTTTAAATACAGGACATAAGTTGTACTACCTGTATGACACTGCTCCTACCTAGAAAGTGAAGATAAAGGAGAACATTACCACAGGTAAGTAACAACATGTGACCCTGTAGTGACCGTGAACACGCTGTGAAGAAGTGACATACTAGTGCAGATAGTGACTAGTATGTGATTAAAACCAAGTTAAAAACTGGTAGCATCAGTATCCATTTGAACTACTTCACGCACCCATGGAATCGGTGATACTGTTACTCACATAAGGGTTAGAGTTAAAGGGTGTCAACAGTACCCGGTGGATCTGACATCAAGGGAGAAGCCATAAAGTTTCAGGCTGGGAAGAAAAGGACAAAAGTGGGATGGTATTGAGATAAGTGGTAAACTCAAATGCTGGGCGCATATGTATCCTGCTGCCTCGGTGCAGGCGTTCTGTCTACGGGGTAGAAAGCCAAATGGTGGAATATTGGCTAAGTAGTATCTATTTGAGGCGCTACACGGCACTACGTGGGAGTAATCTATATTTCCTCTATCCAGCCAGTAATAACCCGTTAGTAGATGGTGGACTGGGCTGGGTTTGTGAACATGTTAGGTATCTAACAATGGGGAGACGCTCCCATTGTAGTTGTATTATAAAGATATTGCAAAGATAGAGTAAAAATATAGTAAAATTAGACCCGAGTCATGGGACACTAATGCGCCGCAGTGAGTACTGGTCAAAAACGGATATTAATTCCTGGTCGCTGTAAAAGCGCACAATTCAAAACTGCTGTTTGTCCCTCCCAGGGCCGCTATAACAATAACAGGAAAGTAGTTAGAAAATAGTCAGATACCTAACATGTCCACAAACCCAGCCCAGTCCACCATCTACTAATGGGTTATTACTGGCTGTGAATGGTAATTAATGCCCTACTGGATCACAATTGATCCTTGTCTTCCCCTACCTATTGTTACATTCTCTGCACGGCTAACCACCGTGGGGACTCACTCTCAGGCGGGTAAGATTAGTTCATTCCCCCAACTTTTTATCCTCAGCCAATAACTGAGTGACCTAAGGGCCCGTTTAAAAAAAAAACAAAAAATTCGGGGCTCCCCTATTTCGCCTTCTTTAATTTACATCTCCATCTCACCTCTCTATACCTGTATCACCACAAGATGGATGGACAAGGACTGAGTTTCGGTGACGATGATGCGGCAGCTATCCATAGACTACCATCCAACTCAGCGGATTGGAAATCACTCTCCGATATGAAGAGAGAGTGGGTTAGAATTACCCTACATGGAGCACTCATGGCTGAATATTTTAAGGCAAAAATAGCACCAAATGGCCTTATCGTTAAGAACTTCCCCAGGATATTCTGGGAGGATGGCCATTTTAAGATCGAATGGTCACTAATCTCTTGGAAGTGTACACATGACCTCCTTATTTTACTGGTCAATACAGCTAAACGATTAGCGGATGAGCTGCTCACCAAGATTCAGGCCGCAGAAAGTGCACTAAAGAGTGCCGGGCAGAATCCAGGCTTCAAAACCAAGCTGGCTGAATTGAACAAAGAAATATCTGAACATAAAGAATTTCTGATGAAGCAGAAGGTAACTAAGTTACAGAAAGATATCCAGCGTTTCTCTAAAGAAAAGGTATATCCGTATCTCAAAGACGACTCCGTCCCCCCTGGGACGGGATACCTTTCAGACTCCAGTGCCAATTCCTCCAGGAGAGGATCAAATAGCGACAGCAACTCGAGCGGTGACGATTGGCAATCACAACCCCGGAGGGGTAAGAGAGGAGGGAGACGTGGACAATCATTTTATCCACACCCTCCTCTCCAGGGCCCACCGTTTTGGCAATACCCCCATTTTCTACCCCCTATGCCACCGTATGCACCCCAATATCCACCTCAATTTGCCCCCCATTGCACCAACCAGCAGCCTTTTTTAGACAAAGGTTGGGGCAGAGGGCGTGCGCGCAAGCGAGGAAACGGGCCAGACAAGAGGGTAGAATGGGAGGACACTCAAGGTCAAGGGATGGACACCCGGAGCAAGACAGCACGAAAATAAACTTAGTAGTGAATCTCTCTTCACGCCAACTCACTGCAGGCGAAGAAGAAGTGCTTCAAAAGGGACTCGGGTTCGTCCCCACACCCAAGATTGACCATTTCCAACAGAGCTGTGAAATCCAATTTTTTTTTCGTAAGATCAGGTTGAGAGCCTTCTTTGATGGGAGACCACAAGAGACCCCAACTGACTCAGGTCTCCACAACCCTTCGAACTTCACCCCACATAGTGGGATGGTCCCCAATGAAATCCTAACGTATGAGCAGGCTGTGCTCAAAGACATTGTGTCTATGAGACCAGGCAAGAAACATCACAACCTCTCTAATTCTGAGAGACAGATGCTAGATTCCTTAGCCAACGATCAGACCATCACCATTAAGCAGGCAGACAAAGGCGGGGCGACAGTCCTAATGGATACCACTGACTATAACACTGAATGTCTTAGACAACTAGGGGATAGGCGATACTACACCCCCATCCCTTCCAACCCCACTGAACATCTGAAAACAGCTATCACTGGGCTGGTCGAGACTGCTGAATGTCATGAGTGGATCTCCAAAAAGGAGGCTGACTTTCTATCAAAAAAAGAACCCAAGGTCCCCTATTTTTACATCCTTCCGAAAATACATAAGGGGACCACCCCTGTACCAGGACGCCCGATTGTATCAGGCATCGACTCTGTCCTAGAGCCTTTATCACAGTTCTGTGACCACTTTCTACAGCCGCTGGTCAAACGAATACCTTCATATGTTCAGGACACCACTGATGTCCTACGCCTCTTGGATAATCTACAGGAGGATATCCAGATCGATTTTCTCATCACCCTAGACGTGGCGGCCCTCTATACTAACATCCCCCAGAGGGCCACACTAGGGGTGATCGAGAGAATCCTCAGTGCTGAAGAATGGAGCTCCCCCACGCCGCCTTCCTTTATTATGGAATGTGCTACCCTTGCCCTTACGGAGAACTACTTTGAGTTTAAAGGGCAATATTACCACCAGACCCAGGGCACTTCCATGGGCAGTACTTTTGCCCCTTCGGTAGCCTGCCTCTACATGTCAGACTTCGAAGAAAGACACATCAATGGACAAGAGAACCCCTACCATCTGAACATCAAACTATGGAGGAGGTTCATTGATGATATCCTGGTACTCTGGACAGGCACTGAAACCCTATACAAGGAGTTCTTCAGCTGGCTAAACACGCTGAACTAATACCTCCACTTCACCATAACGGCGTCTGCATCCAAAATTGCCTTCTTGGATCTCACCGTTAGACTGGAGGGGGACAAAATTGATACAACTATGTATCGCAAACCAACAGACCGCAACAGTTTGCTCTACTTTACCAGCCACCACCCTAAGGCCTTGAGACTGAATCTGCCTTTCGGACAATTTCTGTGGGTCAGGCGCAACTGCTCCCACCTGTCAGATTACAAAACCGAGTCTTCCTTACTATCCAGAAACCTGAGGGATAGAGGGTACCCACTAGAGAGATTTCTAGGGCACGCAAACGTGCAAAAAACAACCATAGGGGGGCCCTACTTGAATACAAGACCCGGACGACACGGGAGTCAGATCTCCTTACTTGTGTCACCACCTTTTCGCCAGTTTCAAACGAAATCAAAAAGATAATCAAACGACACTGGCAAATTCTGAATTCGGGCAATCTCAGTCTTACACCGTCCAGATTCGCCTTCAAAAGGTCAAGGAATATTAAGGATATTCTGGTGCATACCAGACCGAGGAAGGCAGAGCCACCTAAACAAACCACCCTGTGGCAATTACCGCCTGTACGTGGGCATTATCAGTGCGGCTCCTGCAGTGTGTGCCCTTTCACCAGCACATACAAAACTATCCCCCTGACGGACACCTTCCGCTGGGAACTGCGTGGCCATACCAATTGCAACACTTCTAATTGCATCTACTTGTTGAGATGCCCATGCGGTCTGCAGTACGTAGGCATGACCTCCCGCCCGCTGACTCATTGTCCTGGTTAGTTCTTGAATCCTCCCCAGACAAATCCAAGCACAGTCTTTTTCTTAAGGAACAGAGGTGGATACATCGTTTGTCCACCGACAGCCAGGGATTGAATGAGGATATACCGTGGAGTGCTCTGTGAACACATCTCTGCCAAAACATCCCTGATCCGCCCAGCGAACTATGCAAAGTTCAGTGTACACCCGCTGGCTTGGTCTCACAACAGTTATCATGGCCAATACACATGCCTTGGCGTACCATACTTAATAAGGCCAATCACTTCCCACTTATCACTGAGCTACACTGCCATTTTAGTGACATAACCCTGAATGTGTTCACTGACTTTTTGTACACTACCCCCCACTCCATCATGGCCGCCCGATTCGCGAGGGAAACCACATGATCTACGGGCGGGTCCTACTTCCTGTTTGGGATCCTGTGGAACACACCCTGGGTGCTACTTAATGAGGAGGGACACGACCGGCTTTCCACTATCCGGACCCGGTGAGATGGGTAGGCTTGACTGGCCCTGACACGAGCAGTAGAAAGTAAGTGTACCGCCTTCTACACCAGCAGGGATTTCCAACCCATTATGACTAAAACCTCTTTACCGCGCTGCAGGGTCCTATTGCCTGACTATTTTCTAACTATTTTCCTGTTATTCTTATAGTGGCCCTGGAGGAACAAACAGCAGCTTTGAATTGTGCGCTTTTACAGCGACCAGGAATTAATATCCGTTTTTGACCAGTACTCGGGTCTAATTTTACTATATTTTTACTCTATCTTTGCAATATCTTTATAACACAACTACAATGGGAGCGTCTCCCCATTGTTAGATACCTAACATGTTCACAAACCCAGCCCAGTCCACCATCTACTATTCGGGTTATTACCGGCTGGATAGAGGAAATTTAGATTACTCCCACGTAGTGCCATGTAGCGCCTCAAATACATACTACTTAGCCAATATTCCACCATTTGGCTTTCTACCCCGCAGACAGAACGCCTGCACCGAGGCAGCAGGATACATATGCGCCCAACATTTGAGTTTACCACTTATCTCAATACCATCCCACTTTTGTCCTTTTCTTCCCAGCCTGAAACTTTATGGCTTCTCCCTTGATGTCAGATCCACCGGGTACTGTTGACACCCTATAACTCTAACCCTTAGGTGAGTAACAGTATCACCGATTCCATGGGTGCGTGAAGTAGTTCAAATGGATACTGATGCTACCAGTTTTTAACTTGGTTTTAATCACATACTAGTCACTATCTGCACTAGTATGTCACTTCTTCACAGTGTCTTCACGGTCACTAAAGGGTCACATGTTGTTACTTACCTGTGGTAATGTTCTCCTTTATCTTCACTTTCTAGGTAGGAGCAGTGTCATACAGGTAGTACAACTTATGTGCTGTATTTAAACTGATACTAATCATTAGGTCATGTTTTGTAGATTGTAGTTTTTTACTAGGTCCTGAAGAATCGCAGTCATTGTACTAGAAGCGAGAAACATGTTGACCACACCATTTGCACTCTAGCCCTGGTCCATTCAGGGAAACCATAGTCCCCATGAGCACCGGCTATCCTTGATTTTACTTGTGGCAGAGGACCACCAGAATAAAAATTGCTTTCTGGTACCTTAGGCCACATTTTATCCTCACCCACACTATCTACTCTGTCCTGGCCCCTCACCCCCACTTCACCCATAGGCAGTTGGATAAAAGATCTCCGATAAAGAGCCCCTCTTAGAGGTGAGCCCGTTGGGCATTGCACCGCCTGCCCAACGTGGAGCATTGCCGATGATGAAGCATGACACTCGCAAGGGTGTGTGAGGCCATTATATCCAACAAATTTGATACCCAGGGGTTGTCCTCCATTGAGCACTAACCCTTTTTTCCTAGTGATCCTTTCCTCTTTCCTTTCCTAAGGAACAGCCCAGTCATCTCTTTTTGTTGCTTTCATATCTGGGGCTACGACTGTGGCCGGACCTTCCATTCCCTTCTCTTGTGAATGGTAAGTAATGCCCTACTGGATCACAATTGATCCTTGTCTTCCCCTACCTATTGTTACACAACAAGCCTAAGATGCCATGTATGATGCGCTGTCTGAATCAGTATATATAAGAGCATGTTCTACTTAGGTATTACCACTCATATTATGCTGAATTATATTATCTGTTCATATTGCACAGCTGTCCCAATAGTTATAGTAGATAATTAGACTGAATCCATTATAATCTTTATATCATGTCAGCAATCGTATTAACATTTTATACTCCCTTCTTAGAGCATTGTTAGTAATGGAGACTGACCTGTTACCTGCCTAAACTATACATGCCAGTGTATGCCATTTAGTTGCTGAATTGAGACCCTGTTTGATACTGTCAACCCGACACATCCAGCGATTCTCTTTTAAAGTGAGGATTTTGTCAACATTGGTTTGTCTTATCGTTGGCTTTACCACTTCGATAACCCACCAGGTCATATCCTTCTCTGTATGTTTAGCCTGGCTTAAGTGTTCTACAAGTGGGGCATTCTCCCCCTTACATCGTTGTTTTGCCAAATATGCCAGGCCACAGGGACACTGAATGCAATATACCACATTAGTGGTATTGCAGTTAGAGAAATGCTTGATGATACTCTTTCGGTCATTGAGCTCAAAAGATTTCTTATTACTGGTTGTGGAGCAGGCCACACAACTGTTGCATTTATAATGTCCTGTCACAGGCATCAGTTGTCTCATGTTGTTTACTACATTTGTTGCCTGCATCTCATAGGCATGGACAAGCAGGTCTTTCAAGTTAGATCCTCGTTTAAACGACAACAATGTTTTTTCAACCAATTCTGGTAGCGAGGCCAATAATGTCCAATGTTTGTTTATTATTTTCTTGATATGGTTGGTGGCTGTTCCAAATGTTGTTACACATACTAGATGGGGTTGAGTTGTTTTCTGTTTCACTTCAAGTTATGCTTCACGGTTGTTATACCAGGCCCTCTTTAATGATCTTTTCAGAAGTTTATTGGGATAGCCTCTTTCATGCAGCTTTGCTTTAAGTATCTTGGCCTCATAAAAATAGTCCACTCTTTTGGAGCAGTTTCTCCGTAGTCGGAGAAATTGTCCAAAGGGGAGTCCATCCCTCAATGCCTGTGGGTGATGACTACTATATTTGATCAAGGTGTTGCTCGCTGTTGGTTTAGTAAAAAGAGTGGTATATAGTGTGTTATCACTTCCTACTCTTATCGAGATGTCTAAAAAATTAATGTTCTGGTTGTCACTTTCAAGGGTGAATATAAAATTTGGATTCCTGGTATTTAACCACTCATGGAATTCGGAAAGCAACTCCTTGCTTTCTTTCCAAATCAGAAAGACATCATCTATATACCTCAGCAGCATGATAAGTTGGCTACGAATGGATTAAAAAATTTATAGACGTGCCTTTGTTCCAAATCAGAAACATAGATATTCGCTGCATCCGGGGAATACACAGCCCCCATTGCAACGCCCTTCAGTTTTTGGTAAAAAGTTTTTCACATAGGAAGAAATTTTCACATAAAGAGATTTTAATACATTCCACTATAAACTCAGTAGGAACGTTATGTGGTCTGGGTCGATTATTCAATTGTTGTTCTATAATCTCTAAGACTTCCTGTTGCGGGATGTTTGTGTAGAGACATAGTCAACAGGAAGTCTTAGAGATTATAGAACAACAATTGAATTATCGACCCAGACCACATAACGTTCCTACTAAGGCCTAACGTATGTAACATAGGCCCAGAATGACTTTCAATAGCCGGAAGAACCAAATAATGTGCTGAGAAAATGTCCAATAGATATACAATCTTGGCAACACTGTTTGTGATATTAGATCCTTTGAAAGAGATGTTCACTATGATGAAAGTAATATACTGTCACTTTTTTAGATTGGCTGCAGGAAAATAGATACGCCACAAGATTTTGGCATTATTGCTCTGTCAATAAAGATACCAGGTACACCAGAAAAATTGTTCAAGAAAAAACTGTACAATAATAGGCTATACCGTAAGAAAATAAAAAAATAGCTTTATAGATTAATACATGTATTTGGTTTTCAAAGCAAGGCCAGGAGCACCAGTGAGTGCCTTTGGAGTCCATATAATACAGTCAAGGTCTTATAGATTGACCGGTTTGTTAAAAGTAAGCACACTCAAATCAATCTGTCTGCCTATGAAAATTGAAAGGATGTAATTAACTCCTATGTTGTTGTTTTTTTAAAATGGAACTTTCTGATATTAATAAAGTAAAACACTAAAGAGGGAGAATAAAGATCCTCTAGTATAATATTTTATGTCACATGGGTTATCTTTAATTTTAACAATATTTTGAATATCAATGACACAAGTGTAATGATATGCATTGTGTTCTCTAGGGGTCATTGCTAAATGCAGATTCTGTTGTCCTGAAGATGGTCTGAGGGATTCATACGATAGAAGACCGAAACGTCGACTATACTGTCCATTTCCTCACGTATTGATGTACTTCAAGTGACTGTTTTATTTATGAAGATATATGTCACTTCTTTGGATTGTATTAGGAATGGATCTTTTTACTTATGAATTATAGGTCAAAGTGTATTGTACCTTTTTGATTTGTATGCATTGAGATCAGCTTTAGTGTTGATTGTACCCTATGTATTTTGAATTATAAATGAAAAAATATATTGATCAAAAGATATCCCCGTGTTTGTTGTTACTGATTTGATTCTTTATGAATTGATTGCATAAGTTACTAAATCCAATTGGAAAACGGGCACAATTGAGTCAATAAAACATAAAAATCAGATACAGTAAGAAAGGTGAAGAAATACATGGAAATAAGACTAAAAAACTGAAGACAAAAGGAGAGACTTTAAGTAGAATGCAGAAACAGTTTAAGGAAATCAAACTTATATGTTCTGTAGTAGAGTAATACAAAATGTACTTACAATTATGAAGAAGTTTAAAAAAAGACGAGAATCAGTCAGACAAAAAGGAACATGTTGAGGGTGTAGTCGATAAAGCCTTTGTTATCAAGAGGAAGTTATTTGTTTTGATACTAAACAGACATCATACACAGTTACTTTCTCGTCTCCACGCTGTGTCTCCTACACCCTCCCCCATCTCTTCCCTCCTTCATTATTTGTCTACCTCCCCTATTCCTTTCCTCTCTCTCCTGAATTTCTCTACCCATGCCTGCTTTGTTTATCCTTATGCCTATGCTCCACTTAATCTCCCTCCCCATTAACCTTTTACATTACCCCCTTACCCTTCTGCATGCCATGAACCAACGGATGTAACCTGTAACTGATGTACCTTCTGTAACAATGTGTAACTTGTAACCTATGCAACTCTCCTCATGTAAAGCGCTCTGATACCGCCGGGTCTAGCCAGCGCTATATAAAACTCACATAAATAAATAGACAAAATAGTAATGTCAGTGAGAAGACAAAACCAAAAGAAAAGATTTGTCAATAGAAGTTACTTTTGCAGGGTTTTTAGTGTTGAATAGATACATACATCTAGCAATGACCCTTTCTGTAATGAAGAAGCTTACTTGCAAGACAACACAGTAGTGCATGCTGTTGATGTATCTAGACGATGTAATGAGATGAAGAATGGTACTCCTATTCCAAAAAAGGTAATGGTACCTTGAAATGTAGAGGAAGTAATTGCTGAAGAGGTGCTAGGACGGTGTACACAGCCCCTGTGTAAAAATGGAATTGTAGTAGTGTTTGTAGTATTTGACAGCAATCAATTGATACATTAAGAAATGTACATTTTTAAGGAAAGTATAAAACTGAAAATGATGGCTTTGCAAGGTTTGGAATTAATCAAACTGAGAAAGCACAATAATTTACAGGGATACACACTATCATGTCTAGCAAAGAAATTGTGCCAAAGCACCTTTCATCATTTCAGACCTTTAGGTGTATACGGCGCAAAAATGCGAACTTTTATTAGGAGGCTTTACTATGTGAAATCTCCTGCTCTATGCTTAGGGGAAATTTATAGAACTTTTTACCTGGCACTGCAATAGAGGCAGGAAAGTTTTGTGATGATGTACAGTTTCATTTATGTGGTCTTGAACTGGAGTGTAGGGAAAATGAAGAGTTAGTAACAACAGGAGTTCCAGAACAGAACACAGGTATTACTGTTGGTAGTTTTCAAAAAGAGATAACAAACATTATCATAGTGTGTTCAGAGAAATCAAACTGTAATTGTATATGTTGTTGACACACTCACTACAGAACTCAGACTCAGAATGTTGATTTGTACATTAAAAGTGAAAAACAGAACAATAACAAGTGGAGTGAATTTGCTGTTTTCTTATTTGTAGAGGAACGGTTTGACTTGTGAACCGGATAAGTGATATGTAAGTACTACTATAATAAGTTAGAGGAAAGCAAAATGCCTGCTAGAGCAGTACAGAACAAGTTGCAAATCCTACCCATTCTAGGATTACTTAAAGATTTGAATATTTATGAATTCATATTAATCCAATGTATAAATCCATTTCAAGCAATAGTTCGTATGGAGCCACAGCCAGGGAAATTACCTACAACTGAGATCCAGAAAGGTCTTAAAGGTAGAGTTGTGTATTAATGAAACTATAGAAGTGCAGAGAGATTTAGAAAGGGACTTGTCATTCTAGTAAATGTTGTCTATACAAAGAGCAAAAAGATATGGCAAGAGATAGTAGATGTTAGTAAACTTAATATAGCAACTTTATATCTGGTACAAAATAGGATTTCTTATAGAAATGTAGATATTCTTCAAGATATCACAAACATGGAGAATGACAGATCACCATCGACAGGTCAGTTTGAAAAAGTGGATCGATCCAGATGAGAAGAAATTTGTAAACATTATAGCATCCATCCCCTGCATTCTAAAGAAATTATTGGTGATGCTATTGTTCTGTATAAATTGAAAGAAGCAAAAGGTGCTCCCTTAAGTGTATGGGAAAAAAGTTTACAAGCTCGCTGTTTCCTGCATCTCTTTCCTACTGGACTAGATGGTAGGTATGATGACTGGCCTGTACAACTACTAGCGGATGAATATCGATCAACTAGACTTTACCTAGAGGACCCTAGATTTCAACAATGTATCCCTTATATGCTTCATCTACTATTTGAGCATGACTTATCTGGGTTGTTTTACGCTGTAAATCACATTTTGAAAATAGGAGTAAATATTCAAAATCAATCAGCAAGGGATTTGTTAACAAAGTGCAAGGAAAAGATCAACAGCTGAAATATAATTTAATTGATCTCATGGCACGTCAACTAGGTACCAATGAGTATTGGTATCATTGTCATGGTGAGCTGAAATGCGTGTTGAAGAAACTTAGGTTCACCTAAATAGTTTCTAATACTTTTGCTGAGTGTGCATGGGATGACCTACAGGAATTCTTGAGAGGCAAATTCAAATATAAAAGGCATTAATCTGAAGACACCAGGAGATCTTTGTTCATTGGACCCTGCAAACATTTGCAGATATTTTAACCACAGGTTTCAAGCCATGATAGCTTTTATCTGAAATAAAATTAATCCACCTCTTGGTGAAGGGACTGATTTCTTTTGGTGTAAAGTGTATCAAGCTAGAGGTGCTCCACATATTCACATGCTGCTATGATTAAAAGATGACCAAAGGTTTGGAACAGATACTGATGAGTCTGTGTTGTCCTTTATAGAGCAATATGTGACTTGTGCAATTCCAAAGGATAGTGGTGACTAGATATTAAGACAAGTTCTATGATTTCAGAATCATAAGTGTGGAAAATACTGTTGTCAAGAATACAGATCGAAAGCAAAATTTTACATAAGATGTTGTTTTGGATTCCCATGACCTGTCATCTCAGAAGGAAGAGTGAACAGCTTTTTGTCTGGGAAATCACCGAAAACACACATGCAACCTGAGAAGAATATTGGTCTCCAAGTACATTAATGACTACAACCCTGTCATTCTGAAGATGTGGAACGCAAATATGGATCTACATTTTGTTGCAGAGAACTTTATTGCTGTTCCACTCCATGCCACTTCATTTATAACAAGGTCAGAGAAGACAGAGATGAAAGACATTTGGGAGGAGATTTCAACTGAAAAGAGTCTTACATAGAAATTGTACAGTTTTAGCTTGAAAATGCTTTCCAATAGACAAATAGGCTCATATGAATGCTCAGACAAGCTAAGCTCGGCTAACTTATTTTCTAAGTCAAGAGGAATTGTGTGGGTGAGCCTAGGGCTTGCAAACAGTCGTAACAGAGGATTAAAGTCTTTCCAAGAAATACAATATCTTGCTAAATTTGAACCAGAGTGCACAGATTTTCTGAAGACTAACATGATGGATACATACTACTCAAAAAGAAGTATATATCTTGAAGGTATGTGTCTATTAAGGGTGGGTGGAATTTGCGAAAGTGCCTTTCGCAAAATATCGCGAAACGGCAAAAAATCTCAGCGATCACGCGAAATTTTGCGTGATCGCAGAGATTTTTGTGTGCCGATTAATGCGTTACTGAATTTGACCTTCAACTCGGGCACCTGCTTTATTTATATCTGTAAGACATAAAGCAAGTGCCAGAGTTGAAGGTCAAATACAAGTGCTTCCTGTTGGGGTTTAATTTTTGTGACAGGAGCATCGTGCCAGAATGAATCCTGCCCTGCCTGCATATTTATCCAAGAAGATGCCACCGTTTTGTGTAATACCTCTACTCAACTGGAGTACTTTCTACTGGCTAATCACTGCTACGCTACCTCGTTGGGTAAATGTATAGTGCTTTTCCTACACTACAGCTGCGTAGAGGGCCAGAAGAGTTGTCTACAGTGACCATGTGTGGCTGTAACGTTGCCACAGCGCCGACGGGCGCCGGGGTCCCTCAAGTGAGCTGTCCATCATATTGGGGGAAAGGGCGGGAAGACGTTGCACACCGCTGGTGTGTGGGCCGGTGCAAAACGGGCAGGGCTTCCATGAAGTTCACATGCCTCTTGTTTATAAAGGGCCAGAGACCGATCAGAGCAGCAGATGAGGAGACAGAACCTCCTGGTGTCAGGAACTACTCGGGGATTGCGCTCGAGAAACTCATGGGTGCACAGAGCTCCATGAAGGATTACAGCAAATTTTTGACTGTAGATATGGGGACAAAAGCACACCTGCCTAGCCTCGACCTTGCTCCCGAATGTTTTGTGCTGATTAATGTGTTACTGAATTTGATCTTCAACTCAGGCACCTGCTTTATTTATATCTGTAAGACTTACAGATATAAATAAAGCAGTTGCCCGAGTTGAAGGTCAAATACAAGTGCTTCCTGTTGGGGTTTAATTTTTGTGACAGGAGCATCGTGCCAGAATGAATCCTGCCCTGCCTGCATATTTATCCAAGAAGATGCCACCATTTTGTGCAATACCTCTACTCAACTGGAGTACTTTCTACTGGCTAATCACTGCTACGCTACCTCGTTGGGTAAATGTATAGTGCTTTTCCTACACTACAGCTGCGTAAAGGGCTAGAAGAGTTGTCTACAGCGACCATGTGTGTCTGTAACGTTGCCACAGTGCCTACAGGCACCGGGTTTCCCTCGAGGGAGCTGTCCATCATAGTGGGGAAAGGGCGGGAAGACGTTGCACACCGCTGGTGTGTGGGCTGGTGCCAAACGGGCTGGGCTTCCATGCAGCTCACATGCCTCTTGTTTATAAAGTGCCAGAGACCAATCAGAGCAGCAGATGAGGAGACAGAACCTCCTGGTGTCAGGAACTACACGGGGATTGCGCTCGAGAAACTCATGGGTGCACAGAGCTCCATCAAGGATTACAGAAAATTGTTTACGGTAGTAGATATGGGGAGAAAGCACACCTGCCTAGGCGATAATTTCTGTTCCCTCGCAGATCGCAGAAGTTTCAACATTTTCGCGTTCCGCGCGGAACACGAAAATGTCGAATTTTCTCAATTTCTGCGAGCAGAACGGAAATTGTTGCCCACCCTTAGTGTCTATATGAAATTCTTCAGCATTATACATATAAAAGCAATGCTACTGAAAACATAGAAGAAGGAAGATATTGAGTGCTTGGATGTGATGGTTGTTTGGTGAGACATAAGAAAGGAAATCTCATCAACCGTAGAAAGCAGAGTTTTCAAACACTGGGCAAAAAAGAGTTTTTCTCCTTGGCACTTTTCCAGTTGTTCAAGCCATGGCATGCAGAATCAGAATTATTTTAAAAGTATAACTCCGACGAAAACTATGTCAATGCTGTGAAAGACCTCATTGAGGGCTTAGTGTTTCCAAACTACCTTCAAATGTTGAAAAATGGGGTTGAACAGGAGTCAAGATCCTCTTGGAGAGCCAATTATTCAAAATGAAGATGCTATAGCTATGAATGAGGTGGAAAATGCAATGCAGCATGCATAGGCTGCAACTGAGGTCTTTAAACAGTTAGTACAACAACTGAATATTGAACAGAAATAAAAATGTTATGAAGTTAAGTCAAAATAGAGCATGGATACCAGCATGAGAAGAAACAGTGTCACTGTTCTTCATTTAAATCAGTTTTACTAAACATAAGTGGTCAAGCTGGTACTGGCAAAAGTTTCTTAATTAAGGTACTTACCAGTTATCTACAAAAGAGTACAGATTCAAATGTATCATGTTTAGTAACTGCACCAACAGTATTAGCTGCACATAGCATTAAAGGACCTACTATTCATCAACATTATTGCTCCCTGTCGAACATGTCAATAAACTGGAATATCTGATTATTGATGAAGTCAGCATGGTGTCAAACTAAATGCTTGCCTTCATACATTTAAGAATGCAGCAGATCTGAAAAACAAACTACGATATACTGTTTGGTGGAAAACATTTAATTGTATTGGGTGACCTCCTACAACTAAAACCTGTAAAAGGACAACCTGTTTTTTTTGTTTCGTCCTCATTCTGCCAACTCTCTTGCTGGTATTACTCTTGTCCCAACTGCAAAGAATGAGAGAAGAGCATTCCCACACAAGAATACTACTGTTTCCACTTCCATCTCCATCACAGGTAAACCAGAATGAAGGAAAGCCAGGAACGACAGCATATGTGGCTTAATCATCGGAACAGCTAGAGAGCTGTCTCCACTCTACCAACAATGCCCAAACCTTCTCAAAACTTCTAGGGTCACAGGCCACATCAGACTGACTCGTGTAAATTATACTTTTGAGACACACAGAAAAACATTGAAGGCTTCCAGATTTCCAAAGCCTACATATCTCCTGCCTTGCCAGGAGAATCACATAGAAGATACATTTAGTGGTGACAGTGTTTGTTTGTGCAGGACCAACTTGATAAAGCCGGAAAATATAAGTTGAGGGCTTACCTTTATCCGTTCACCTGTTACTTCCCCAAGAAAATTACACACCTCTGTTCCACTAAGGGGCGATCTTCGGACACAGCAAAAACAGGTGAATGTTGTCTGCGGTTGAAAGCATACATCTTGTGCAGGTATATGGGTTTCCTGTAACTCTTGAAAGCTTAGCTGGAGACCAATAAACTCTATGGGTAGTGGATAGATGGTTACGCTTAAGCACCACCACTCGTAAAATAGCAAAAGAATCATACCAAACCTGCTCAGGAACTCCCACCTCAAGCTCTTCAACCCACAGCTTAGAGATATCAGAGACAATGTTATCATCAGCCTCCACAAAGGCTCAATACCACACAGACACTTCCTTTTTCAATGAGCCTGTTCTCATCACCTGGTCTATCCAAGAGTCATCTTCCTCATTTACCCATTCTTGTGTGGCCCACCAGGAACGAAGTTGATATTATTTGAACCTCGTCAATTGTCCCATAGTACAATTACTCAGCACTTCCCAACTCACTAAACTTGATGCCACTTTAAGGTCTGACCAGTAGTGTAACCCTGCAGATTTTAATGACTGACTAAGATGGTTTCTCAAGCAATCGGGGGTTCCTGGAGAATCCCAAATCAGCGCCCAAGACGAGTAGTATGGAACTCCCAGTCTTTTCCGAAAGTACATAAGGCTGACTTCAGGATTTTCAATCTCACCTTTTTAAAGTATTTTGGATCTCCATATTTAAAAAGGAAGTGACTCTGGCCTTGACACACATCCCCTAACAGTCCCTCAAAAATGAATCCCAAGGCAGACCGATCTACCTTATTAGCAAGCACACAGAGGTTCTTAAAATGGAAAGCGTGACAATATGCAAGCAGATCCAGTAAGGCCAAACCCCCCATCTCCAGCCTCCTCCTCAACTTTTTCCAGGATATCCTGGGCCCTTTGAAGCCCTTATAAAGCTGCCTATCTTCCCCTGGAGATTAGCTATATCTTCTTTCTGAAAAGTTAAAGGAATGAAATTAAAGAGAAAGGTAGTTTTAGGGGGAACAATCATCTTGATAAGATTCACACAACTGTAAATATTTAAGGGTAAGTTAGCCCACCTTACCAACAAACACCCTATCTCTTGACTAACTTTTTTCCAATTTATTCTGGGAACATCTTCCAGTTTTTACGTAATTAATACAGCCAAGTAACGCATTTGGGATTTCGCCCCGGACTATTCTTCACCTGATTCCATTCCATAATTTCAATTTTTCCAATGTTCACCTTATAACCAGATATCATACCAAAGCTTTGCGCCTTTGCCATTAAGTTAGGAATTGCCGCCTGAGGTTTGGTAGTATAGAGGATCAGGTCATCCACATACAGAGCCAATTTCACCACCAAACCGGCAGATTCTAAGGGAAGGATAGTGGGATCTGCTCTAATCAGGTTTGCAAATGGCTCTATATACAGATTAAATAGGAGTGGGGACAGGGGACAGCCCTCTCTTGTGTCCCTGGTGATGTCAAACCAGTCTGACAGCTTCCCATTCATCAGCACCCTGGCCCTGGGCAGATAGTATGAATTTTACACAGCCCTCACCATGTTCTGCGGAAACCCAAAGTTCCTGAAAGCTTCCCAAAGATAGGCCAAATGTACTTGGCCAAAAGCCTTAGCTGCATCTGCAGCAACTGCAGTCACAGGTAAGTTCTGGGATTCTGCCATGTCTATACCCCCCAATATCAAAAATGTGAGCTCATTAAGCTGCCTCCCAGGGATAAAACCTGTTTGGTCCTAATGAATAACTCCCTTGATGACCTGAGCTACTCTTGAGGGTACTATCCCTGAAAAGATCTTATAGTCTGTGTTCAAGAGCGATATTGGCCTGTATGAGTCTACTTTCAACGGGTCTTTATTAGGTTTTAAAATTAACGTTAACGTGGCCTCTGCCCAGGACTGAGGGGCTATATCACCTTATATATATATTGCAATGAATTGAATTTTCAGGACCGGAGCTATTTTATCAAGAATTTGAAAGTAGATCTCAACTGGGAGGCCATCTGGCCCAGCTGCCTTTCCCCTTCGTATTTCCTTAATTTGCGCCCTTATCTCTTTCTCCGTAATCTCAGCCTCTAGGACCCTCTTTTGCTCTATTGTTAATCGTGGAAGCTCCGTCTTCTCTAGCCAGGCCTCTATACACTCTTTCCTGGGATGCACATCCTCTCTGTATGGGCTACTCATGTATTTCCGGGCTTTTTCACCAATTTCTATATTGCAATGTTCCTGATTCTGCATTGATCAGTTTCCGAATTGAGTTTCTGGCCTTATCTATTTTGGCTTTCCAAGCCAAAAGCGAACTACACCTCTCCCCATATGAAAAGTGCTGCAACGTATTCACTTTCCACCTATCGAGTAATCTTTTATCCAGTTGCCCTTGATATTCTACCTGTAGATGCTCCAATTCTGAACTGAAACTCTACCAGACCCCTCCAACGATGCCTTCTAGAGATCATGATCTCTGGCCTTAATCTCTTCAATTCGATCTTCGTTTCCTGCCTCACCGCTCGCCTCTTACCCACCATTATGGAACTTAATATTGCCCTTAAATATGCTTTAAAAGCATCCCAAACTATTTGTATTTTAGCCGAACCACTATAGTCCAATCTCAGGTCCACCTTTTCATTCCCATTTTTTGGTGATGCCTTAAGGACAGGAACACTGTAGAATGGTTTGAGAGAATGGCAGGAGCATGTTCAACCGCCTCCACCTCTGCATACAGTTCCTGATCTACCAAAAAGTAATCAATGTGGGAATGATGCCCATACTTTTTACTATAGAAGGTAAAATCCCTTGCTCCCCCATCTTGCAGCGCCAAATATCAACCAGATTAAATTCGACCATCATATTTTTTAAAGTTTCGGATGTTCTCGGGGGACTAACATATTTAACTTTTGAAGTTCTGTCCAATTCCTTATTTTGGACTATATTAAAATCCCCTCCAAGTATTACCGGGGTCGTGGCTTCCAGTAGACATAATTACAACTTCATTAGGGCTTCTGGGTCATCATTTTTTTGACCGTAAGAAGTAGCACACAATACTGGCATCCCTTGAATCAACACATTAGCCACTAACCGTCTGCTGGAAAGATCCGATTCATATTTTACCAACCTTATTCCTGAGTTGTTTCTAATAATTAAGGTCTCTGGTCTGAACACACTACCTCCTGGACCAAACCCAACTTACTAAAAGATAACGTACACTCCTTCCGTTCAAAGTGGGTCTCCTGAAGCAGAATCATTTTCGCCTCATTGTTCTTGAGGTAATCAATCACCGGAGCCAGCTTCTTCCTAGACCTCAAACCATTAACGTTTCAAGATATAAAATGGACTAAATTTGATTTATTCATTCTCAAAACTCCACCATTTAGTCACAAATAACTCCTTCAGCATACATTCATGTTGGAAACTCCTTGTCTGATACAATGCTAAGACGACTATAACTATAATCATACAAAAGTATGGCAAAAAGAGGAAAAATTTGTCTTTTTTCCCTCATGCTCCCACCACCCTGTGCTCCCCATCACCCACCCTCCTCGGAAAACCCCCTTTCCTATCCCTGGGGGATAGAATCTACCCTTCATGACCCTGGCTGAAGAGTGGAAATTAGATATGCATTTAAAGAAAAAGAAACAAAAGAAAGCCTAACTACATAGTAAGATATTATTGATGCACTTATGCTATTTCACCTCTTAAGGGACACAAACAGAACCCTACAGGCCTGAACTGGAAGCTGATCCCTCCATCTGAGCCAATCTCTTCTGGGTTACTAATATTGTGCATCTTATTATGCCACATTATTTTCAACATCGCAGGGAGCTTCATCTGGACCTGGGCGCCTTATCTTCGTAGATCGTTTATCCTTGCGTCCAACTCCAATTGCCTCTTTGCAGTTCTCTTGCCAATATCCGATTCTACTTTGTAGCCGAAATCTCCAAATTAAAAAAAAGTTCCTTCAGGGCTCGCCCCAGCACTAGCTCTTTGACAGAATAATTAAGAAAATGTATCAGAATTTTCCTAGGCGTCTTCCTAGCGGGGTTTAAGTTGAAGGGATCCCTATGCACTCTTTGGATCTCCTTTTCACGATCAATATCCGGCCTGTCCTGGAGTATCCCCTCACCAAGAAGTTTACATATGAAACTCTTAATGTAACTCTTTTCAGAACCTTCCGGAACATTGAGAAGTCTCACATTGTTGTGCCTGGTCTGTGTTTCAAGCCTCTCCAAGCCCTCCGGTAACAATTTATTTTGAGATTTCAAAACTACATTATCTCTTGCTTTCTCAGACATAGCTACTGACAGAGACTTCACCTCACCTTCCAAGATTGTGGTACGTTGTGCAATTCCATCTATTTTTTCCTCTAATAACCCTCATTTTTCTTGAATACCTTTTTGGTTACCCTCGGAGATCTCAAACTTCATGAGAATATCTTGCCTCAAGTTCAGTAACATCTTCTCCAGCTGGTTCCCCAGTGATCCTTCAACCCAAGAACAGGGCTCCACTTGACTTAGGTTATCTGTCCCAAATGATCCATTACTGTCCTGGCTCAAACTCGGACCTAAAGCCCCCCCATCTTGGGCATCTTGGAAATCTTGGGCATTGACAACAGAATTGACCAACAGAGAGAAACGATTTTCAAGCAAGAGCGCCACTTTCTGGGACTGCATCTGAGTTACATTATCCCCCTCCCCTGTGAATACGCAGCAACCTGCTCCATAATTCTGAAGTGAGACCTGAGAGAAGGAGGTGGTTAGGGAGTAAGCGCACTTCCTTAGGCCTGCACCTCTTTGTTTTCCCTCTCCCTTCAGGTGCCTTTTTTACAGGGGAAACAACTACTGTCTCCCGCACCATCAACTCCTTTGTTCTCCCGCTTTTTCCTTTTTTCTAAGGGACCGACCACAATTGGTACCGGATCTTTATTTGCGGTGCTTGTGGCTCTCTATCTGCAGAGGTACTACCGATATTGGCCCTCTCTCCAGTGGCCTGCTCAATATGTGGGCCAGCACTCTCTGCCCCCAGCTTTTCCTTTGAAAAAATCCTAGAGGGAAAAAGTACCTGTGGGGGGAGATACTTTTCCATCAGCCCCTACTGTACCACCTTTTCATTCAGAAGCTGCATCTCATTCTCCATCCTTATTTTCTCCTGCTCTCTTCCACCTGGACATCCCTTCCGTCCAAGGAAGCCTAGCACCAAGTCACTGGAGTCATCAGCACGCTGTCTATCTTTCGGGCGCGGCCGTTCTGTGCTGACTCTACCACATCCAGCCCGGAAGCCGGAAAACGCAGTTGCTGTGTGAGACCTCTGCCAAAGTGTCGCCGCCCAGCACCAGATCCCCCGATGGCTCACCGAGTCCGTGCCCATATGGATTCCGCAGTGCCTTCACCAGGTAAACCTCCTTACTTTAGCTTCCCATTCATTTTGCTTGGCAAACCTTTCAGTTAGTTTTTTGGCTTTCTCTGATTAAAGTTTCCTCTCTCCTCCATCTGGGAGCTCCCACGACCAGCGTCAGCCTGTCGCCATGTTTCCCCCGCCAATTTTGACAACCTGTTTTCAAGACACTTCTACATGATGAAACAAAAAATTATCTTGGAAGTATTTGGCAATACTTTGAATTCAAAGAATTAGTGAAATATATGCACCAAGCAATAGATGCGGAATATGGAGATATACTAAAGGAGATTAGAGTAGGAGTTCGAACAAAATAAGGAAAACATGCTTTGGAAACCTGCCTTATCAACAAATTATTTGCCTTGAATATTACACCAGTGCAACTAATGAATAATTTCATTAAAGATACAAGTCTATAGTTTGTTTAATGCCAACCCTACAAGAGTGCTTGAACTTCAATAAACAATTACTCCAACTGGAGAAAGAAAATATTTTTGAAATTACAACTACTGATAAAAATGGAACATCAGGGAGTAACAATAGTACTGACAGATAAACTGCAAGCAAAATTGGATTATTTGGAAAAGTATCTATCAAAAACTGCAGGTTCAGAGAAGTGGTTACATCTCTGTAGAAACTGCTGTGTAATTTTATTTTGGAATCTAAATGTTGAAGAAGGGTTAGTAAATGGTGCAATTGGTAAAGTTACAAATGTGGTTAATTATCCAAACACGGATGACGTGGAATAATTGGTGATGACATTTGATGATGTTGACGATGTGAAGCAGATTGGTCGATGTGTTGTACATTTTTTGTTAGTGAAAGACTTATATGTGCAGCAAAAGCAGTTTCCAGTGGTACTATCATATGTTGAAACAATCCGCAAATCACAAGGCTTAAGTGTAGCTGCAGCTTTTGTAAATATTGGAAGTACTGTATTCAAAGAAGGAATGTCATATGTAGCATTATTGCGAATTAAAAGATTGTCCGGTTTGTTTTTGATTGACTTTGATGAGAAAGAAATGAGTGCTGATGCAAGCTGCGTAAGGGAGTACAATCCATTAAGGAGTGTAATTTCTCCTCATTTAGGCCAGTACCCTGTTTATGATAAATGAGTAAATTGTTTGAAGTGGAAGATAAAACAGAATATAGATGTTGAACAAAAGGAAGTACATAAGGAAAATCCCCAACAATCATAGATTAGGAATGTACTAAAAGATGGAGAAATAGTAGGTTAGCAGTTTGACAACAATTCAGGGGTCAACTGCTATGTACATGTTGTTATCTATGTACTATTCTATTTACCAGATGTTGTTTCTGAAACTGAACAAAAAAGAGATAAGAGAATTTGCTCTAAACTCTATGGTTTGCTGCAATCAGTGACAGAGGTACAATACAATCTGCTTCTTGAATACAAGATTGTATAGATATATCTACTGGATCAGTAGTATTTTCTCTCAGTATTCAACAAGACACACAAGAATTTGATATGGTGATGCTCGAGGTATTTGAGGAAGTTAAAATGAATATTAATGAGTTATTTGCATTAAGTTACAAATGAGAGCATAAGTGTGAATATTGTGAATTCATCTCTAGCACTATAATCAATTCAGAATGATTCCTCTAATTGACATTACCAGATTGTAAAACTGTGCCGTTTCAGCAAATGCCCAAAAACGCCAACCAAAATATGACCTGCCCAAATTGCTGTTCAGACCTTTTATCTACATTGTTTCTTCAAAGAACAGGAAAATACATTATAATAATGTTACAACGATGCAGGCCAGATGGTTCAAAATTAGATTCTGAAATAACAAACTTTGTAGCTGGCCAAATATCTATTTCTGAGGGTTATTCGCAGATAAAGGACATGTGTATTGTACTTTTATTACACAATTTATGGTTTGCTAGACATTATTCTGCCCTTTTGGAGGTAATGCCTTTAAAATGTTGTTGGAAACACAGCCATACTTTTACCTTCAACTAAGCAGTCTATATAACATCCAAAAACTGCATTCTCTTATTACAGTTAAATACTGAATGGATATAGTATACCAACAGCAGTCTTAAGTCACTACCCAAAACTGATTTAAAAAAAAAAAAAACGTTGTTTCTCCAAGAATAACTTCTACATACTACTGTATGGTATTTTGTCTACATGGATCATCATAATCTCCTATGTTATTTCACCTACAAGAAAGGATGTCTTTAAAAGGATCTGCAAAACTAAACACTGCTTCACAATTATATGTGATATTGTACCAATATATGAAACATTAAAAAAAATATATTTCTGCATATGATTGCAGTATGTTGGAAAGGCGTTCACCGGAGGGGGGTTCGATACACGTCTTGCCCACCCCTTTGACCCACCTCTCCCAAGTAGGCCGAACCAGGCGCGCACACCCTGAGCTTACACTACGAACAGAGTGACACCACACGTATTCTTTGTAGGACGATAGGTTCTTTTATCGAAGGTTTCAGGGGATCTTTATGATCCAAGGTGTAAGTAGTACATCAGCGGCACAAGAGACTACAAATCGGTGGTAGGGGAATGGGGGTAGCGGGACAGTCTTTGAAGGTAGTATCTCTGCAAAGTACCCTGCGGATAGCTCACAATCCTCGAGCTGGAGGGTGTTGTTTCTCTGGGCGATCTCTTGCCAATTCGTCCTCGAGGGGAGAGCCGCGAGTCACTCAGCAGGCACAGGTAGTCGGAGTTCGGGAGCCGCGACCTCGTCAGCAGGGCTCAGGTGGTTCGAGGGTCGGGGACGCGAGTCACTCAGCAGGCCCAGGTGGTTCGGAGTTCGGGAGCTGTGATCTCGTCAGCAGGGCTCAGATGGTTCAATGGCTGGGGGCCGCGAGTCACTCAGCAGGCCCAGGTGGTTCGGTATTCGGGAGCCGCGACAGCGTCAGCAGGCTTCGATGGTTTCAGGTCTTCTCTGCCATTCGTTCCTCCGGCACCCCTTATTATACTCCTCCTGCCCTTTGAAGTCCGGAGTCCTCGCAGAGAGGGGCCTTGGGAGACTGAGGGGGTTCGGCGGGATTTCCTGCCGCTCGTTTCTTTGGTCTTTTCAGGTGGGTCTGGGAGGGACCCCAGACGCTCGGCAGGCGAGGCGCCTGCTCCCCAGGGGCCTGGTGGCTGATCGAGTCCTCCCGGGGGAAGGCGACCCGAGGTGTGACTGGTCTGGCGCCTCTGGGTCTGGCTCGGGGGTTCCCGCTCCCTCGGTCGGACATGTGTGGTAGGGTGTCGAGTCTGTCGGGGGCTCTGGCCGGCCCTCGGGTCTGTGTGGCTGGGGCAGCCGGAGTCGGAGTCGCCGTGTCTTGGGGGTGGTGGTAGGTTTGCTGGATGATCGGGAGGGCATACGCCGTGAGGCCGGTCTCACACAGTAACTTTAGATAAAGCCAATAATGAGAGAATTGTAGTGAGTGCTTTGCTTAGTATTGCTTATTTGTAAAAAACTACTATGCAGCATAGTTTTTTTACAATCCATTTTTTCCCACATTGTTCATTGATGATGCTTCACACAGGCCACTGTTAATGATGAAGAAGTATAAAAGCTGAGAACGGTAAATAGGAGAAAGAAATGCTTTTGCTAAGTTGTATTAAACTGTTACTGTATAAGTAATGTATGTTGGTAAACTTTTCTAATGTTCAAGATCAAATGCTAACACATCTTTTCTTTGTTTTTCTTTCTCCAGAGTGGCTGTAGTCCAGCAAGTTTGTATGTATCTAATCACTTTTCAATCATGCACAGGTTTCTTAGAGATTTGCAAATGAATGTACCCATTCACTCACACATCCAAGCACTAAACGCCCATTTAAACACGCATGTACCCATTTACTCATCTATATAGGTACTCACATAGCCAATCACTGACCCATACAGGCACTCATGCACAGTTTCACTCACGCTTATACAAACTGTACCACCTGTTCACTCACCCAAATAGAAACTGGTGTACCCACTCACTCACCCTGACACACACTGATACACCTGTTCCCTCACACATACATACACTAATATACCCATGCATACACTCATAAACCAATTCAGTTACCCATACCAGCACCAGAACAGCCATTCACTCAGAGATACATGCAATATTGCACCTATATACTCACTGATACAAGCAATCTAGTACCATCCACACTCCCATAGAGACACTCAAGAACCCATTCACTCACTCATACAGCTACTCGTGCACTCATTCAATCATCCATGCACCATTCATGCACTCATGCAAACATCTATGCACCAGTCAAGACATCATTCCATGGTCCACTAATGTACTCATTGAATCATCCCTATACCACTCATGCACGTATTCAATCATCCATGCACCTCTCATGCAGTCAATCTAACATATATTCACTGTTAATGAACTCATTAAAATCATGCACTTATACCATACTAACATCCATGTACCATTCATGCACACATTCTAACATCCATGCACCACTTATTCAATCATACTAACATCTATGCACCACTCACATAGTCATTCACTGATTCATGCAACATTTATATCCTCATTCTAACATCTGTAAACAACTCATGCAGTCATTCACTCATTGATGTACCACTCATGCACTCATACTAACAACCAAGCACCACTGATGCATTCATACAATCATTCATGCATTTCTCATGCACTCATTCAATCATCTATAAACCACGGATGCACTCATTTGATCATCCATGCACCACTCATGCACTCATTCAACCATCCATGCACCAGTTATCCACTTATTCTATCATCTGGGCACCTCTCATGTACTCATTCTAACATCCATTTACCTCTCATACACTCATTCTAGCAACCATGCATCAGTTATCTAACATTCATGCAACACTCATGCACAAATCTGAACATCCATACACAACTCATGCACTGATTCAACAATTCATACACATCTCAAGCACTTATTCATTCACATATGCACCTCCAATACACTCATTGTAGCATCTATGCAGCACTCATGTACTCATGGATTAATGCATGTATAATTCATGCACTCATTCAATCATCCATGTACCAGTCATACATTCATTCAGTCATCCATACTGCAGCATTGCATTCATTCAATCACCCATGCATGACTCATGCACTTATTTAATCCCTCATGTACTACTCTTGCAGTTGCTCATTCCCCCATGCACTACTCATGCTTTCATCTAATCACCCAAACACCAGTCATGCACTCATTAAATTATCCATGAACCACTCATGCACCCATTCAATCTTGCATGCACCACTCATGCACTGATTCAACCATCACACATGCACCTCTCAAAAAGTCATTCTAACATGCATGCACCACTTTTGCACTCATGGAATCATCCATGCATATCTAATGCACTCATTCAGTCATATATTTGCCAGTCATACACTCATACAGGCATTGATAGACTACTCTTGCATTCATTCAATCACCCATGCATGACTCATTCACTTATTCAATCATTCATGTACTACTCTTGCAGTTGCTCATTCCCCCATGCACTACTCATGCTTTCATCTAATCACCCAAACACCAGTCATGCACTCATTAAATTATCCATGAACCACTCATGCACCCATTCAATCTTGCATGCACCACTCATGCACTGATTCAGCCATCACACATGCACCTCTCAAAAAGTCATTCTAACATGCATGCACCACTTTTGCACTCATGGAATCATCCATGCATATCTAATGCACTCATTCAGTCATATATTTGCCAGTCATACACTCATTCAGGCATTGATAGACTACTCTTGCATTACTTCAATTACCCATGCATGACACATTCACTTATTCATTCACCAATCTACCACTCTTGCAGTCATTCAATCACCCATGCACTAATCATGCACACATTCAATCACCCATAGATCACTCATACACTCATTTAATCATCCATGCCCAAATCATTACCTCATTCATCAATGCCCCATGTATTCACTCATTCAATCATGCATGCACCACTCATGCACTCATTCAATCATCCATTCACCACTCATACACTCCTTCAATCATCTGTGCACCACTCATCCACTTATGCAATGATATATGCACCAATCCTGCACTCATTGAAGCACCCATGCTCCACTCATGCACTCATTTAGTCATTCATACAACACTTATATACTCATTCAATCATCCACTTATCACTTACAACCTCATTCAAACATCCTTGCACCACTCATGCCTTCATACAATCATCCCTGCACCATTAATGCACTGATTGAATCAAGATTGATTGCACTGATTGAATTATGCACGTGCCACTGATGCACTCATTAAAGCACCCATGCACCACTCATGCACTCATTCAATCATCCATACATACTCATACACTTGTTCAATCATCCATACACCACCCACCCCCACATTAAATCATCCTAGTATCACTAATTTCTTCATTCAATCAGGCATGCACCACCCATGCACTCATTCAGTCATCCATGCAGAAGTCATGCATTCATTCAACTATCCATGCACCAGTCATGCATTCATTCAAACATCCATTCACCACTAATATAATCATTCAACCATCCATGAACTATTCGTGTGCACATTCAGTCATTCATACAACATTTGTGCACACATTCAGTCATCCATTCACCAATCATACACTCATTCAATCCTCCATGTACAAGTCATGTACTCATTAATCACCTATACACCATTCATATATTCAATCAATCATTCATACAACTCTCAAACCATCATTCAAACATCCTTGCACTACTCATACATTCATTCAATCATCCATGTGCTACTCAAACACTCATTCAATGATGCAATCACCATTCATGCACTCATTCAATCATGCATGCACAACCCAGGCACTCATTTAATCATCCGTGCACCACTCATGCACTCATTCAATCACCCGTGCGCCATCCATTCACTCATTCCATCATGAATGTATCAATCATCCATTCACCACTCAAACACTCATTCAATCATCTATGCACTACTCATGCACATATTCAATTACCCCTTCACCGCTCATACATTCAGTGACTCACCCATGCTACACTCATTGATATACCTATGCACCACTGATGCACTCATTCAATCATCCATACACCACTGACATCCTCATTCAGTCACCCTAGCATCACTCATGCACCCATTCAATGATGCATGCACCACTCATGCACTCAGTCAATGATGCATGCATAACTAATGTACTCATTCAATCACCATGCCCCGATTATGCACTCATTCAATCATCCATACACCACATATGCACTCATTCGAGCATGCATGCATCACTCATGCCCTCACTTAATCATCAATTCATCACTTATGCACTCATTCAATGATATATGCACCACGCATGTACTCATTCAATGATGCATGCACCACTCATGCACCCATTAAAGGATGCATGCACCATCCATGCACTCATTCAATGATGCATGCACCACTCATGCACTCATTCAATCATCCATGCCTCACTTATGTACTCATTCAATCATCCATGCACCAAATATGCACTAATTCGAGCATACATGCATCACTCATGCACTCAGTCAATCATCCATTTACCACTTATACACTCCTTCAATCATCCATCCACCACATATGCACTCATTCAACCATGCATTCACCACTCATGCACTCATTCAATGATGCATGTACCACTCATGGACTCATTCAATCATCCAGGCCCCACTTATGCACTCATTCAATCATTTATGTACAACATATACACTCTTTCAAGCATGCATGCATCACTCATGCACACAGTCAATCATCCATATACTGCTTATGCATTCATTCAATGATCCAAACACTACTCATACACTCATTCAATCATTCACATACCACTCACATCCTCATTCAGTCATCTAGGGGCCACTCAAGCACTCATTCAATGATGCATGTACCATTTAAGCACTCATTCAAACATCCATGCACCACTCATGCACTCATTCAATCATCCATGCACCACATATGCACTCATTTGAGCATACTTGTATCACTCATGCACTCAGTCAATCATCCATTCACCACTTATGTATTCATTCAATCAACCATGCACCACATACACACTCATTCAACCATGCATGCTCTACTCATGCACTCAATCATCATCCATTCACTACTTATACACTCTTTCAATCATCCATGTACCACTCATGCATATATTTAATCATCCATGCACCAGTCATGCAACATCCAATCATCCATTCACCACTCATCTATTCATTCAATCATCCATGCACTATTTATACACACTTTAAATTATCCATACAACATTCATGCACACAATCAATCATTCATTCCCCAGTCATAAACTAATTTAAGTTTCCATGTACAACTCATGCCTGTGCCACTCATGTACTCATTCAATCATGCAAGCACTGCTCATGTACTCATGCAATCATGCATGCACCACTCAAGCACTCATTCATCATGCAAGCACAACTCATGCACTCATTAAATCATCCATGCATCATATTTGAACTCATTCAACCATGCATGCCCCACTCATGCACTTAGTCAATCATCCATTCATCACTCATCTATTCATTCAATCATCCATGCACTATTCATGCACACAATCAATCCATCCATTCCCCAATCATAAACTCATTTAATCACCCATGTACAACTCATGCACTCCTTCAATCATCTATGCAGACCTAACACATTAATTCAATCATTCATACACCTCTAACACCGTCATTTAATCATCCTTATACCATGCATGCATTTATTCAATCATCCATGCACCACTCATGCATTCATTCAATAATGAATGCATGACTCATTCAATCATGCATGTGTCACTCATGGACTCATTCAATCATCCATTTGCCACTCATTCAGCCATCCATGTACCACTCATGCACTCATTCAATCATCCATGAACAAAAAATACACTCAGTGACTCACTCATGTACCACTCATGCACTCATTGAAGTACCCATGCACCATCCATGCGCTCATCCAATCATCCACTCACCTCTGATAGACTCATTCAATCATCCATACACCACTCACACCCTCATTTAATAATTATAGCACCACTCACACCTTCATTCAATCCTGCATGCACAACTGATAAACTCATTCACTCATGCATGTACCACTCATGTACTCATTCATTCATTCAAACACCACTTATGAAATCACCTATGCACCACTCATGCGCCATTCAATCATCGATGCACCATCTATGCTTTCTTTCAATTACCAATGCACCACTCATGCACTCATTCAATCACCCATCTACCAGTTATTCAAATAATAAAGTATCCATTCAACACTCATGCACTCATTCAATCATCCATGCACTGTTCTTATACATATTCCATCATCCATACACCATTTATGTACACATTCCATCATCCATTCACCACTCATGCACTAATTGAAACTTCCATGCATAATTCATGCACTCATTCAATCATCTATACAGCAATCATACACTCATTCAGAATTTCATACACATCTCATACTGTCATTCAATCATCCATGCACAACTCATGCACTCTTTCAATAACGCATGCACCGCTCATGTACTCATTCAATCATCCATGCCCCACTTTTGCACTCATTTAATCATCCATGCACCAAGTATGCACTCATTCAATTGTTCATGCAGCATTTGTGTGCTCATTCAATCATCCATTCACTATTCATACACTCATTCAATTATCCATGCACCACTCAATCACTTATCCAAGCATCCATGCACCACTCATGCACTGATGGACTCACCAATTTACCACTACTGCACCCATTAAAGCACCCATGAACCACTCATACACTCGTTCAATAATCCATACACCACTTACACCCATATTCTATCATCCTAGCATCACTCATGTCTTCATTCAATCATCTATGCACTGTTGATACACTTATTCAATCATGCCTGCACCACTCATTCAGTCATTCATGCACCACTCATTAAATCACCCATGCAGCACTCATGCACTCATTCAGTCACCCATGCATCACTTATGTACTCAATCACCCATGCACCACTCATGTCTTCATTCAATCATCCCTGCACCACTGATACACTCATTCAATCATCCATGTACCACTGATACACTCATTCAAATATAAATGCACTCAGTCATTCATGCACCACTCATGCACTCATCATTAATTCACCATGCACCACTCATGCACTAATTCAATCATCCATGCACCACTCATATACTCATTCAATGATCAAACACCACTTATACCCTTATTCTATCATCCTAGGATCAGTCATGTCTTCATTCAATCATCCATGCACCGTTGATACACTCATTCAATCATGTGTGCACCACTCATGCACTCATTCAGCCATTCATGCAACAATCATTAAAACACCTATGCAGCACGCATGCACTCATTTAGTCACCCATGCATTACTTATGCACTCAATCACCCATGCACCACTCAAGTCTTCATCAATCATCCATGCACCACTGATACACTCATTCAAATATACATGCACCACTCATATACTCATTCAGTCATTCATGCACCACTCATGCAGTCATCATTAAATCACCCATGCACCACTCCTGCACTCATTTAATCTTCCATGGACCACTCATACTGATTGCCTCACTCATGCACCACTCCTGCACTCATTGAAGCACCCATACACCAATCATACACTCATTCAATCATCCATATACCACTCATACACTCATTGAATCATCCATACACCACTCATGCACTCTTTAAATGATGTGTGCACCACTCATGCACTTATTGAATCATCCATGCTCTACTTATGCACTCATTCAATCATCCATACACCACTTATACACTCATTCAATCCTACATACACCACTCATGCACTCTTTCAATGATGTGTGCACCACTTATGCACTCATTCAATCATCCATGCACTACATATGCACTCATTACATTGTGCATGCAGTATTCATGAGCTCATTCAATCTTTCATTCACTCCTCATATACTCATTCAATCATCCATGCATCACTCATACACTTATTCAATCATCCATGCACCACTCATGTACTCATTTAATTATCTATGCACCACTCATGCACGCATTCAATCACCATAGACATACTCATGCAATCAATCATTCGGCTTATCTTTTTTTAACTGAAAATATGTTTTTTGTGGATGTTTTTATTTTTTTGTGTATTTCAAAGTTTTACTTTTCTTCTGGTAACAAAAATGGCAAATGTCAGTGCAAAAACTTCAACAGGCACTGAAAAGGTTGGAAAAACATTGAAAGGTCAAAAGAAAATCAACATTTATGATTCATTGCAGCATTGTGCAGAGCTGTTATGGACTGCTCTCCAGTACTCAGCACAACTCCGCAATCAATGCTGTATGATGCCATCTGTCAAAACTCAGTAGAAAAATTGTGAACTTGAAATTGGACCTACGAAGGGACTCTCTGTTCCGGTGTTGTTGCGTCTGCTACTAAGTTTATGTCCTTCAGCCCAGCATTGTCTTCTTGCTGCTTTCAGACAATTGCCATTGTATGATTTTAGACAGACAAAGCATGAACGTAGTCCTGTAAGAATATTTTTTATTTGTACTCCTTGAGAATGTCTTCTCACATAATGTGCATTGCAGAAATTTGACAACTGTTTTCCATTCTCCCGAGAGAATCCTGAAGAAAGATAAATGGGCATGTTCTTCCTATTCTTATACTTGAAAAGGGTATCATCCAATCACATTCCTTTCCTCCCTGGCCACATGATGTTCATGATGACCGGCATCATTGCGAACACTGGAAATTGCAAAATAAATTATCATCTTTAAATTAAGTACAGACACATTAGTGTTTACCTTATTATGCTAAACCCCTAATGATCACCATACAATAAAATGTTCATACATCTATTATACAATTTATGAAAAACAGATGAACGTCGCGGATAGGGACGCCACTGCAACGATATACGTCACCGCGAAGATCCAGAATTGAATTCAAAACCACTTTTGAACAAAATTGAAATCAAAAACATACGGTTAAATATTATTCTTTAAAAAAAAACTTATATCCATCCTACTTTACAATGTGTTTATCTATAAGTTTTAAACTCGCTTTAAAAATCCAGGCTTCTCAACGTTACCGAAGTCGTTGCAGCATCTGCAGTCCCCGCAAACACTAAAAAATCTTATTTCGAAGTGCTTTTCTTAAAGAATAAAACCAAAATCATAAGTCAACTAAACCCCTAACATCCAGCATACACTACAAGATATATATATATTTCATTTTGACACCGTTTAAAAAAGACGCAATGTCTGCGAGTATCAACGTACTTGGGAGGACACCAAAAATACACTTTACACATTCTTTTTAGTGAAACTTCCAGAAGAAACACAACTTTAGAGGTTACTCAGTGTCCAACATACTATAAAATATATGTATATGTATGTTTTATAGTGTTAAGCAAATGGTACGTTTTGCGGCGCCGCCACGATTCTCGCGACGTCGCCGTGAAGAACAAAAAATGTAATATATTTATAGCCTAAAACAAATTAGAGAAACTCACTCATATGGATGAATGAAATAGTCTGTCGTAACACAGCTATAATCAACAATATCCCATATTTAAATGAAAAAATTTAAGAAATGCAGTAAAAAAACATACATTACAGGATGTTATAGTTAGAAAATATAGTTTTAAAACTTTACAAATTAATTATAAAAAAGAAAACATGATAGAAAAAAACTTATAACAAGAGAATTAAACAAAAACCTACAAATTCACGGAAAAAACAGAGTTTACAAGGACGTTATAGTTAGGAAAAACAATGAAAAAAACCTTAGACATTCACTGAAAAAATCTAAGATTACAGGGGATGTTATAGTTAGGCTCAGATTTTACTTGTACAAAACCAATGAAATTCAGCGGTTATAGCTACCAGACCTAACTATAATTCACACCCCTGCAATGCACTGCTTATGACCTGACATATTACATCACTTATGACATGGTCAGTGACATCAATGATAACATCACTGATAACATCTTAAATGACATCACTGTTGACATTACTGATGACATCTCAAATGACATCACTGATGACATCATCCGCAGAACCAATTATATTCCAACTCACACTCCCATACAGCCTTTTATATAACCAATCCCTGTCAACCACTCATATATGCAATGACAGACAGAAGCAATGAGCTAACACACCTGCTCACTGATTCATGGACACTCTCACAGATTACCTCATCCATACACTTACTAAGACAACCACTAACTCACATATGTAACCACTGATGCATGTACTCAGTAACTAACACACCACTCAGACCACTTCCACACCTACTCCTATACCCATACACCCACTCACACGCTGATTCACTCACTCATACAGGTACTGACAAATCTACTCACTCACCAATACACTCACTCATACAGTCACTCACCCCCATACAGTTACTCACACAACTACTCACTTACCGATATATATAGTAACAAGTACTCACTCATCTATACAGTCACTGTCACAAACATAAACTGTCTCATACAATCTCTCACACTCAAATACTCACCTTTACAGCCACTGGCATAACCATTCACTCACCATACAGGCATACATATAGCCACTTAGTCAGTCATATATGCAATTATACACCTATTTACATACCCATACAACCAATAATTTTCTCTATCACTCACCCATAGACCCATTTACATACGTGTTTACTAACCCCTACAGTCACTCATGCACCATCTTATTCCACAATTACAGTCACTAGCACATCCGCACAATCACACATAGAGCCACTCATTCACCCACTCATTCACCATAGTATACAGTTTCATAGACACACACTCACCCATAAACATACTCATATACCTATACACTTACTCATACATCTACTAAGACACCACTCATTCATCCATACAGAAAGTCACACTTACTAATGTTTACAGTCTCTAACATACATACCCACTCTTCTATATTCCATATTCATACCCAATGACTCACCCATAAAGACACTTTCAGCCATGTATCTTACTATCTATATTTACCACTCAGTAACTTTTTGTAAACAGAAGTGCATTACGGGGGTGTGAGTTATTGTTAGCTCAGGTAAGTAAGTATAACTGCTGAATTTCACTGGTTTTGTACACATTAAACATATAAATATATAAAGTAAAGAAGGGAACACAGAGGGGTCAGAAAGAATTTCTTTATTCCAATGCATGGCATGACGAGCTTCGGCGAAAAATAGCCTTTTTCAAATGCATTAGGTGGTGGGAGTCAGTCATTTGACACTGTTGGACATGCTGCTTGGCTCCCATTGGTTTGACTACATGTGACATTCTCTCGAGTTGCAGCTCCCAAAATGCATTTAATTTCATCAGGGAAAATGTTATCAACAGTCCAATGTACCTTCGTACTCATGATGAGTTTGGGCTGTCCAGCAAGGTGTGATCACCCAGATGGCCTATGTATTCAGTTACCCACCACCAACAATGCTCCAAAACTTAATGAAAGTCTTTTTTTGCCCCTACTTCCAGCCACTAGCTTGCCGTATTATATATAAATGTATAAGTATATATATTTATACTCACTGAAAAAACCATAGGTTTCAGGGATGTTGTAGTTAGAAATTAGCATTTAAAAAAATCTTAGAAATTCACTGAAAAAAACACAGGTTTCAGGGACGTTATAGGTAGTTGGACATTTCACTCGTACAAAACCAGAGAAATTTGGCTGTTATAGTTAGTTGAGCTAATAATAACTCGCGCCCCCGCAATGTACTGCTGATGACATCACATATTACATCATTCATGACATGGTCAGTGACATCACTGATGATGTCTCAAATGACATCACTGATGACATCATCCAGTGACTGTGTGTTTCTGTAAAGTTTAAGTATGTTTTTATATATATATATATGCCAAGGTGTTTTGGAAAATGAGTGGGAGTATGAGTGTCTGAATGGATGATTTAGTAGGTTGATGACTGACTCTATAAGTGAGTGATTAAATGTGCCTTACTGAATGCATGAGTTAGTGACTAAACTGTGTGAATGTCTCTATCAGTCTGTCAGTTGGTGTGTAAGCGGCTGCATGGGTTGGTAAGTAGCTACATGAGTGTCCATATGGGTTATTGCTTGGTTGTCTGAGTATCTGTATGTGTGCCTGAGTGTCTGTGTGTTGTGACTCTGTACATAGATGTGTAAGTGTGTGATTCACTGGGTGTATGGGTTCAAGAGTGCATCTGTGAAAGGCTTTTTGAGTGGGTGAGTGTATGTATGGGTGTGTTGGTGAGTGAATGGATGTCTCAGTGGTACATGAGTGAGTAACTACATATGTGAAAGGCAGTATATGTGAGTGTTGGAGTATATAAATGACTATATGTGAGAATTTGGTCTGGTATATGCTGGTCAATAGTTAAAGTGGCCACCTTGCACCAGTACAATTCGACTCTTATGGTAGATAGGTTTAAGACAACCTTTTAAAGAAAGCTATCCTAGTGGTAGCTGTGGAGTGCAGCCTTCAGGCTAAGTCTTTAGAGGAATGTAAAGCAGCTTGTTTTACCCTATAATCTCTTGAATCACTAAATGAAAGGACACCACACAGGTATATATATAAAATATATATGTATTTATTTCCAACACACTCTACTAATCTCTTTCTGAGATTAGAAGTCAAGGACATATGCACAAATCAACATTTCACAACAAGTTAAGCACAAATATGGCTGGGGCCCTAGGGGCATACCAGACCATATACTAAAAATAAAAAAGAGGCTTAGGAATATCGACTTGAGAATAGACAAGGCCTAAGGCCTTCAGAAGCGCTGGGGCCTCACTAATCCACCCAAGGCAGGTAAGTAAAGGACCCACGGGAGACACATGCAGTGTGAGAACACAGCCACGGATCCCAACAGACTTCAATGGAGCAAGTCGCGGTTGGAATTTTAAAGTTTTAGGGTACTTCGGGAGAGTCTACAAGCAAGTCACTTACAGGGTAAGTAGTTCTAGAGCCAACACCCACAGGAGCACTGTAGTGCTGGAGTTACCTCACCCAGGGAAGCCGGGTGCATAGGTGTCTTTTGGTGTCGGGTCGCGGTGTCGTTTTCAATGGGAGCCAAAGAAGACTTGCTGCTTGTGAAGACAGGAGAAGTGTCCGGTGGAATCCAAGGCTGGATTCAGAAGAAAGAAGACCTGAAAGCAGAGGAGACAGTGATCAAAGTCACTTGCCAATGACCCGGGGCCAGGAAGCTGGATGCCCACAGTAGTTGGGTGATTTCAGGTGATCACGGGAGTCTTGACTCTTAAGCCACGAGGTCCAGAAGGCATCGATGATGACCAGGAGCTGGATTCAGCGTGCACGACGAAGTCTGCAGCTTACTGAGGTGTCGGCAACCAGATTGGAGCCAACAAGCCTTGGCAACAGCAAGTCTGATAGAAAGTGAAGAAAGTCAGCGGTTCAGACCAGCAAGATCTGAGGGACTCACCCAGCAAAGGTATGTCAGGGCAGGCCAGGAACAACCAGGGGAGCCCTATGTTTCTGTAGAAAAGTCTTTTGGGGACCCACAAGCCAACCGGCAAGGGATCGTGAAGACACCTTGGGAGGATTCACTCACCAGGAGCCCACGGTCCGTCGGGACAATGTAGGCCTCTGATCTTCGGTCGAAATCCTGCTGGAGGATTGAAACACATGTGGGCTAAAGCAGAAGTTTGTAGAACATCGTGAAGGGGTTGCACTCGACAATAGTGCACGGTACCCGGGTATTGCTGTTCCTCGTCAGTCATGGTGTCCACTTGCCTCAGCTTCGCTGGGGACTCACGATGGCCTTAGGAAGTCAGGAAATCTACTTTTGGGGCAGCAGGGACTTCAGACTCAGGCGGGAGCGGGAAAGTTTGAGACCATTGATGCAAAGTTTTGGTGCCTGCCAAGCAGGGGAGTCACTCCTTGACTCCAAGAGAGATTCTTCAGTCTTCCAGAGGTAGTAGAACATTGAAGGTCCAGGACTCTTCTTCAGAGAGTCATCCAGGGATATCTAGTTTGCAATGGCAAGGGTTCCCTAACTTATACTACAAGGAAGGGAGGGACTAGCTCTATGGCCACTCCTTTGGGAGGGTCAGGGGAGTGGGTGGCTACACCCACTTCCCTTTGTCCAGTTTCATGCCAGAGCAGGCACTGATAGCCTCTGAACCAGTTTGACCTGGCAAATGCACAGAAGAGCCTACTGCTCCCCCAGTGCAGGACTTCAAAGCACTCTAGGAGTGCACCCACCCAGCCCCGATACACTAAATCCTGTCTGGAAGGTGGTTACACCTCGCTGTGACAGGATGCCTATTTTTGGGCCTCCTCCACTGTGAGTTTCGGTCAGCAGCAGGAGGGCAGCCCAGTGTCTGTGCTGGTGGCATCCATTTTGTGATGCCAGGGCTCTTCAGGATTCTACTGTGTTTCCACAGTGAGTACATGTCTATCACTCTAGAAGTGTGGGATCATACTCCCACACCAGTTACTGGTGTGGGGGTATGATTCCATAGCATTTGACACCAAACATGACATGTTTTGATGCAGCCATCCCAAAGTTAGCATTTACCGCTAGGTTATAATGCACTGAAGAGTATATGGTTTAACCGCATCCACAAACAGCTACAGAGAATAGACTCTGAGAGCTGCAGAGGGGCCCTGCTCATGCAGAGGCACCCCCTCACATGGAAACCAAGCACCCTGCCCTCAGGATTGATAGAGCCTGCCTTAGGGGTGACTGATAGGTTTATATGTGTGTGTAAGTAGAGATATAGGGAACCTATATCTCAGTGAGGAGTGCTAACACTACCTCACCCAGGCTGCAGTAGCAGGCCTGTGGTGTCAGATGTATTCTGCTTCCTAGGGGTGGCATAATAAATGCTTCAGCCCCTGGTAGGCCTGTGAAGTACCTATGCCCTTGGTACCTAAGGTACCATATACTAGGGGCTCATAAGGTACCACGGTTTCCAATCACTAGTGCATCTAATATGAACTCCAAGTTGTTTAGAGAGAACAGAGAGGCTGGGGCCCTGATTAGCAGGGTCCCAGCCAGACTATAGCCAGAAACCAGTGTTAACATCAGAAAAAAAGTGGGGGCAACATAAGTGCCGATCCTACTCTCCTACAGAGAGCGAGTGATTGTGAGAGTGGCTGTATGGATGAGTGTGTGCTTGTATCAGTGATTGTATAAGAGAGTAAGTATGTTTTAGTATCTGTAAGAATAAGTGAGTTGGTATGTGAATAGCTGTCTAGGTGAGTAACTGGGAGTGTGATTGATTCTTTGCTTGACTGACTAGGTGTGAGTAACTCTATGTATGGGTGGCAGTGTGTGAGTGTTTTAATAGGTGAATGAGTGTAAATGATAGTGCTGTATTGATGAGTGACTACATGTATGAGTGACTGTATGGGTGAATGAGTAGATGTGTGTTTACACCTAGGAATCAGGAAGTGGGTATGTAGTAACTTGTATTGGTGTGTCTATGGTTACAAAAATGGTAGTCTGTATTTTAGAGTGGGGGTATCAAAGGTTATATTAGGGTGTGAGAAGGTGCATCAGATTATCATTTGGATGATGCCATCAGTGATGTCATCAGTGATGTCATTTGAGTTGTCATCAGTGATATCACTGACCATGTAATGATCACTGAGTGATGTAAAATGTGACATCATCAGCAGTGCATTGCGGGGGCGCGAGTTATAGTTAGCTCAACTAACTATAACGGCTGAATTTCTCTAGTTTTGTACGAGTGAAATGTCCAACTAACTATAACGTCCCTGAAACCTGTGTTTTTTTCAGTGAGTTTCTAAGGTTTTTTAAATGCTAATTTCTAACTATAACGTCCCTGAAACATATGTTTTTTTCAGTGAATTTCAAAGGTTTTAAAAGCTTATTTCTAAGTATAACGTCCCTGAAACCTTTGTTTTTTTCAGTGACTTGCTACGGTTTTTTAAATGGTAATTTATAACTATGCCTACATAGGTAGGACATGTGCAGAAAAAGGTAGAAAGGCACAGAAAGAAGCAATATAAATGCAAAAAGATGCAATGGAAGTTCAGAAAGATAAAGAAAGGTGCACAAAGAAGCAAAAGATATACAGAAAGAGCCAACAGAGGTGCAGAAAGAGGCCTTGTTGCAAAGGCATCCTGTCCACCCAACTTTTTGCTGACTTACCATGCCCGGAGCCAGTGCTATGCTGATAAACATTCAGAATACTGTGAAAACACCTACATATACTAGGGTACACTATGGGTTGGGGGTACCCCTGTGATTGCCATGACCTCCTATGTAAGGCCCTAGTACATAATAGGGCAGGGGGATTAAAACTATCTCTAAGACAGAGATGCAGCAATAGGCAAGATAAGTACAGAAAAAAGCAACAGAGGTGCAGAAAGAAGCAAGAGCTGTGCAGAAGGATACAAGAGAAGTGCAGAAAGAGGAAGAGAATTTCTGAAAAAAGCAACAGAGGTATAGAAAGAAGCAAGAGAAATGCAGGAAGAGACAAGTAAGGTGCAGAAAGAAGCAAGAACAGTGCAGAAAGAACCAACAGAGGTGCAAAAAGAGACAAACGAGTTACAGAAAGAGTCAAGAGGGGTGCCAAAAGAAGGAAGAGAAGTGTAGAAAGAGGCAAGAAAATTACTGAAAGAAGCAGCAGAGGTGTAGAAAGAAGCAAGAGAAATGCAGGAAGAGACAAGTAAGGTGCAGAAAGAAGCAAGAACAGTGCAGAAAGAACCAACAGTGGTGCAAAAAGAGGAAAGAGAGGTACAGAAAGAAGCAGGAGGGGTGCAGAAAGAACGAAGATATGTGCTGAAAGAGGTAAGTGAGGTGCAGAAAAAAGCAAGAGCAGTGCAGAAAGTACCAACAGAGGTACAAAAAGAGCCAAGAGGGGTTTAGAAAAAGGTAGAAGAGGAGCACAAAGAGGCAAAAGAGATACATAAAGAGGCAGGAGGGGTGCAGAAAGAAGGAAGAGCAGTCAAGAAAAAAGCAACAGAGGTGTGGAAAGGAGGAAGACAAATGCAGAAAGGGACAAGTGAGGTGCAGAAAGAGGCAAGATATGTGCAGAAAATAGCAAGAGAACAGCAGAAAGAGGGATGCAAAAAAGGCAAGAAGAGTGCAGAAAGAAGCAAGAGAGGCACAGAAAGAGGCAAGAGAAATACAGAACAAAGCCAGAGAGGTGCAGAAAGAGGTAAGACGAGTGCAGAAAGAGACAACAGGGGTGCGAAAAGAGACAACAGGGATTCATACACAAGCAAGAGAGGTGCAGAAAGAGGTAATAGAAGTACAGAAAGAAGCAACAGAGGTGCAGAAAGAGGAAGGAGGGGTGCAGAAAGAGGGGAGAGAAGTGCAAAAATAATTAAAAGAGGTGCAGAAAAAGGCAAGAAATGTCCAGAAACAGGAAGAAGGGTGCAGAAAGAAGCAAGAGAATAGAATCAATAAATAAGTACAGAAAAAGGCAAGTGAAGTGCAGAAGGAGGCAAGAAAACTGCAAAAAGAGGCAAGAGAGTTGCAGAAACAGGCAAAATGGGTGCAGAAAGAGGGAACAGGTTTACAGACAGAGGAAAGAGAGGTGTAGAAAGAGGGAAGAGGGATACAGAAAGAGGCTAGAGGGATGCAGAAATGTGTATGAGAGATGTAAAAAGAAGCAAGAGCAGTGCACAAAGAACCAACAGAGGTGCAGAAAGAGGCAAGAGGGGTACAGAAAGAGGCAAGAAAATTGAAGAAAGAAGCAAAAGAGGTACAGAAAGAGGTAAGAGAACTGCAGAAAAAGGCAAGAGAGGTGCTGAAAGATTCAGGAGGTACACAAAGAGGCAAAAGGGGTTCAGAAAGTGGCAAGAGGGGTCTAGAAAGAAGCAAGAAAAGTGCAGAAAGAACCAACAGAGGTGCAGAGGGAGGCAAGAGGGGTACAAAAAGAGGCAAGAAAATTGAAGACAGAAGCAAAGGAGGTGCAGAAAGAGGCAAGAGAACTTCAGAAAAAGGCAAGAAAGGTACAAAAAGAGGGAACAGGGGTGCAGAAAGAGGTAAGAGGGATATAAAAATTTGCGAAAGAGGCGCAGAAAGAAGCAAGAGCAGGGCAGAAAGAACCAACAGAGGTGCAAAAAGAGGCAAGAGGGGTGCAGAAATAGGTAGGAGTAGTGCACAAAGAGGTAAGAGGGTAAAGAAAGAGACAGGTGGGGTGCAGAAAGAAGAAAGAAAAGTGCAGAATGAAGTAACAGAGGTGCTGGAAGAGGCACGCAGGGTGCAGAAAGAGTCAAGAGAAGTACAGAAAGAAGCAACAGAGGTACAGAAAGACTCAAGAGAAGTGCAGAAACAGGCATGCAAGGTGCAGAAAGAGGGACGGGGTGCCAAAGAGGCAAGAGCGGTGCAGAAAGAGGGGAGGGGTGCAGAGAGAGGCAAGAGGGGTGCTAAAACAAGCAACTGAGGTGCAGAATGAGGCAACAGAGTTGCAGAAACAGGCCGAAAAGGTACAGAAAGATGGAACAGGGGTACAGAAGGAGGCAAGAGGGATACAGAAAGGTGTAGAAAAAGCAAGAGCAGTGCATAAAAAACAACAGAGGTGCAGAAAAGAGGCAAGAGGGGTATAGAAAGAGGCAAGAGAAGTGCAGAAAGAAGCAAAAGAGGTGGAGAAAAAGACAAGAGAACTGCAGAAAAAGGAAAGAGAGAAGCAGAAAGAGGGAAGAAGGGTGCAGAAACAAGCAAGCGAGGTGCAGAAAGAAGCAAGAGTAGTGCAGAAAGAACCAACAGAGATGCAGAAAGAAGCAAGAGGGGTACAGAAAGAGTCAAGAGAAGCGCAGAAAGAAGCAAAAGAGGTGCAGAAAGAGACGAGAGGTGCAGAAAGAGAAGGGAGAGGTACACAAAGAGGTAAGAGGGGTACAGAAAGAGGCAAGAGGGGTGTAGGTAGAAGCAAGAGAAGTGTAGACAGAAGCAACAGAGGTGCTGAAAGAGGCAAGAAAGAAGCAGAAAGGGGCAAGAGAAGCGCAGAAAGAAGCAACAGAGATGGTGAAAGAGGCAAGAGAGGTGCAGAAACAGGCAGTTAACGTGCAGAAATAGGGAACAGGGGTGCAGAAAGAGGAAAGAGGGATACAGAAGTTTGCAAAAGAGGTGCAGAAAGAAGCAAGAGCAGTGCAGAAATAACCAACAGATGTGCAGAAAGAGGCAGAAGGGGTGCTAAAAAGGAAGGAGTGGTGCAAAAAGAGGCAACAGAAAGAGGCAAGAAGGGTGCAGAATGAAGGGAGAGAAGTGCAGAAAGAAGCAACAGAGGTGCTGAAAGAGACAAGATGGGTGCAGAAAGAGGCAGGAGTGGAGTGCAGAAAGAAGCAATATAGTTTAAGAACGAGGCAAGAGAGGTGCAGCAACAGGCAGGAAAGGTGCAGAAAGAGGTAACGGGGTGCAGAAAGAGTTAAGAGGGATACAGAAATGTGCAAAAGAGGTGCAGGAAGAAGCAAGAGAAGTGCAGACAGAGGCAAGAGAATTTCTGAAAGAAGCAACAGAGGTGCAAAACGAGGCAAGTTAAGTGCAGAAAGAAGAAAAAGAGGTGCAGAAAGAGGAAAGAGAACTGCAGTAAAGGGCAAGGGAGATGCAGAAAGAGGAAGGAGAGGTGCACAAAGAGGCAAGAGGGGTACAGAAACAGGCAAAAGGGGTGCAGGAGTTAGCAAGAGAAGTGCAGAAAGAAGCAACCGAGGTGCTGAAAGAGGAAAGAAAGGTGCAAAAAGAGGCAAGAGAAGTACAGAAAGAAGAAACAGAGGTGCAGAAAGAGGCAAGAGAAGTGCAGAAACATGCTGGAAAGGTGCAGAAAGAGGGAACAGGGGTACAGAAAGAGGTAAGAGGGATACAGAAATTTGTAAAAAGGTGCAGAAAGAAGTAAGAGCAGTGCAGAAAGAAACCAACAGAGGTGCAAAGAGAGGCAAGCACAGTGCAGAAAAAGGTAGGGGAGGTACACAAAGAGGCAAGAGGGATAGAGAAAGAGTCAAGAGGGGTGCAGAAAGAAGGAAGAGAAGTGCAGAAAGAAGCAACAGAGGTGCGGAAAGAGGCAAGAGGGGTGCAGAAAGAGGCAAGAGAAGTGCAGAAAGAAGCAACAGAGGTGCAGAAAGAGGCAATAGAGGTGCAGAAACAGGCAGGAAAGAGGGAACATGGGTGCTGAGACAAAAAGGGTACAGAAAGAGGCTAGAGGAGTGCAAAAAGAAGTAACAGAGTTGCATAAAGAGGCAAGAAAGGTGCATAAAGAGGCAAGAGAGGTACAGAAAGAAGAGAGTGAGGTTCAGAAAGAGAAAAGAGAAGAGAAGAAAGTGTCAAGTGGGGTGCAGAAAGAGGCAAGAGAGGCATAGAAAGAAGCAAGATAAGTGTAGAAAGAGGCACGAGAAAGGAAGAAAGAGGCACTTGTGGTGCATAAAGAATCAAGAGAGATGCAGAAACAAGGAAGAGAAGTGCAGATAGATGCAAGAGAATTGCAGAAACAGACAGGAAAGGTGCAGAAAGAGGGAACAGGAGTGCAGAAAGAGGCAAGAGGGATAAAGAAGTTTGCGAAAGAGGCGCAGAAAGAAGCGAGAGCACTGCAGAAAGAATGAACAGAGGTGCAGAAAGAGGCAAGAGGGGTACAGAAAGAGGCAATAGAAGTGCAGAAAGAAGCAAAAGGGGTGCATAAAAAGGTAAGAGAACTGCAAAAAAAGAGGCAAGAGGGGTACAGAAAAAGGCAAGAGGGGTGCAAAAGGAAGCAAGAGAAGTGCAGAAAGAAGCAACAGAGGTGCGGAAAGAGGCAAGAGGGGTGCAGAAAGAGACAAGAGAAGTGCAGAAAGAAGCAACAGAGGTGCAGAAAGAGGCAATAGAGGTGCAGAAACAGGCAGGAAAGAGGGAACATGGGGCAGAAAGAGGCAAGAAGGATACAGAAATTTGCAAAAGAGGTGCAGAAAGAGAGAACAGGGGGGCAGAAAGAGCCATCAGAGGTGCAGAAAGAGGTAAGTGGGATGCAGAAAGAGGTAGGAGAGGTGTAAAAAGAAGCAAGAGGGGTACAGAAAGAAGCAAGAGGGGTACAGAAAGAAGGAAGAGAAGTGCAGAAAGACGCAGCAGAGGTGCTGAAAGAGACAAGAAGGGTGCAGAAAGAGGGAAGAAGGGTGCAGAAAGAGGCAAGGGGTACAGAAAGAAGCAACTGAGGTGCAGAAAGAGGCAACAGAGGTGCAGAAAGAGTCAAGAAAGGTGCAAAAAGTAGAAGAGATTTGCAGAAAGAGGCAAGAGAAGTGTAGAAAAAGAAAGAAATGTGCAGAAAGAAGCAACAGAAATGCAGAAAGAGGCAAGAGAGGCGCAGAAGGAAGCACGAGTGGCTTGCACACCATTAGTACCAATTTAACACTCACAGTTAGCAATAAGTTCTAGGTTTGCAAAGGATCATCCACCACGCTGTAACCCTTGTCGCTGCATTTTTGGTAATGTTTGAGCTAGAAACACGTCTTTTCTTGTTCAAATCCGCAGATTATGGAGCAGATGATGGATTATATGGCTAATGTGGAAAATGTATAATTGTGCGAAAGTCAATGCAGCCAAACAGTCACATAATTCCAGTGGCCCTGCTCATACCTCTGACTAGGTCCACAAGTGCTCCTCAGTGATTCCTTCTTTTTTTGTCTCACTGAGTTAATAGTTGAGCTTCCATGGAAATGAGAAAGACTAAACCTGAGGTTACCACTCTACAACAAAGACTATCATACCGCATATTTACTCTCCATAACACATAATCCCACTCTACATAATTCCTACACACTAAATACCACATACTTTCTATCCACATAATTTCACTGCACAATTTACCACATAATTCCACTACACACAACGTACATCCACTCCACTCCAAAAAACATTTAGTAAAAAACATTTACATTTACAACGCCAATAGCTCTAACTCTGGCAAATACGAAACCTATTGCATTGCAAACACTTCTTTAACTAGTAGACGCATTTGCAGAGTGGTGAAGAAAAGGTGCTGAACCTCCGACCAGCACTCAGGAATTCTGCTGTGTAGGACTTACAGAAGGAACCAGGAGGGCTTCTTGGCCCCTAAAGTCCCTCAGGAGTAAAGTGGACTTCACCCCACGTCCCGTAGTATGCTAGGACACGCATTTGCAGAGTAGTGGAGAAAGGGGTGTGTGGCCTCCAAAGACGACTTAGCAATCCCACTGTGTGAGACTTACTAAAGGTAAAAGGAGGGGTAGTTGGCCCCCAAGGACAACCTTGGGGCCAACTACCCCTCCTGTTACCTCCTGTAAGTCCCACACAGCAGGATTGCTAAGTTCTCAAAGCAGGCCACACACCCTTTGCCCACCATGCTGCGAACGCGCTCCCTGGCATGCTCTTGAATGGGAATTGAAATCCCCTTCGCTGCTGGGGGTCCTTAGGGGCCAATTAGCTCACCAGGTACCTCCAGTAAGCCCCACACAGCTGGATTGCTGAGAGTGGTCCGAGGCCACGCACCCTTTTTTACACCACTCTGCAAACATAGCTTCTGGCGCACTGCTGGAGGTCCTCAGGACACAAGAGGACCTCATCACCCCACCAGCAGTGCAGCAGCGCGCCCCCCCCCTCCTGGAGCCCTTTATGGCCCTGGGGACCGTCACTCCCCAGGGCTGGCTCCAGCAATGTCCCGGGGTGCCCACCCCAGGAGTTTGCAAGTTGCAATGACAGGGCGGGAGCACGACTCCCACCCTGTCATTACAAACTATGCTTTGCTTCATGGAAGCAAGAGCAGAAAACCTCCATGAAGCAAAGCAGATTTGTGAGAAGTTGGCCTGGTATATGCTGGTCACTAGTTAAAGTGGCCACCTTGCACCAGTACAATTCGACTCTTATGTAGGGGTGGGCAGAATTTGCGAAATTCACTTTCGCAAATGATCGCGAAAATGATAAAAATCTCCGCAAACACGCAGAAATATCGCGAAGATGCAGAAGTCGTTTTCCCGCCCGTTCGCGGTATTTTCTGCATGGTCGCGGTTCGCCAACTTACCCATGCGGTTGCTCACGGGTGCGGCCATCTTGTTTTCACTTGTCTCGTGGTGCATGATCGCGAGAAGAAAGACGTGATCGTGCGACAAATGACGTTACTGCGGGCACGAACTGTCGCGAGACAGCGCAAATGGATACCAACAATCCAACATCTCGTGGAGAACGCGACCGGATCGGGAAAACTTGTCGGCGAGCGCAGGGATTCAGGTAAGGCGATCGCGCGCACGCGAGAATGTATTATTTTAGAGCGCGAGCAAGCAAAAAAATTCCGGTAAAATGCGGATTGCGGAAATTTTGACATTTTCGTGCTTTCCACGGAACGCGAAAATGTCAGATTATCGCAATTTCCGCTAGCGGAATGGAATTTTAGCCCAGGCCTACTCTTATGGTAGATAGGGTTAAGACAACCTTTTTAAGAAAGCTATCGTAGTGGTAGCTGTGGAGAGCAACCTTCAGGCTAAGTCTTTAGAGGAATGTAAAGCAGCTGGTTTTACCTTATTATCTCTTCAATCACTAAATGAAAGGACACCACACAGGTATATATATATAATATATATGTATTTATTACTAGACACACTCTACTAATCTCTTTATGAGATTAGAATTCAAGGACATATGCATAAATCAACATTTCACAACAAGTTAAGCACAAATATGGCTGGTGCCCTAGGGGCGTACCAGACCATATACTAAAAAAGAGACTTAGGAATATCGACTTGAGAAGCGACAAGGCCTAGGGCCTTCAGAAGCGCTGGGGCCTCACTAATAAACCCAAGGCAGGTAATTAAAGGACCCACGGGAGACGCATGCAGTGTGAGAACACAGCCACGGATTCCAATAGACTTCAATGGAGCAAGTCGCGGTTGGAATCTTAAAGTTCTTGGGTACTTCGGGAGAGTCTACAAGCAAGTCACTTACAGGGTAAGTAGTTCTAGAGCCAACACCCACAGGAGCACTGTAGTGCTGGAGTTACCTCACCCAGGGAAGCCGGGTGCATAGGTGTCTTTTGGTGTCGGGTCGCGGCGTCGTTTTCAATGGGAGCCAAAGAAGACTTGCTGCTTATGAAGACAGGAGAAGTGTCTGGTGGAATCCAAGGCTGGATTCAGAAGAAAGAAGACCTGAAAACAGAGGAAACAGTAATCAAAGTCACTTGCCAGTGACCCGGGGCCAGGAAGCTGGATGCCCACAGTAGTTGGGTGATTTCAGGTGATCACAGGTGTCTTGACTCTTAAGCCACGAGGTCAAAGAGGCGTCAACGACAACCAGGAGCTGGATTCGAAATGTCCCACGTAGTCTTCAGTATATTGAGGTGTCAGTATCCGGATTGGAGCCAACAAGCCTTGGCAACAGCAAGTCTTGTGAAAAGTGGAAAATGTCAGCGGTGCAGACCAGCTATGTCTGAGGGACTCACCCAGCTAGGGTAAGTCAGGGTCGGCCTGGAGAAACGAGGGGAGCCCTTTGGTTCTGTAGAAAAGTCTTCTGGGGACACACAAGCCAACCGGCAAGGGATCACAAAGACACCTCGGGAGGATTCACTCACCAGGAGCCCACGGTCACTCGGGATGAGGTAGGCCTCTGATCTTCAGAGGAAATCCTGCTGCAGCCTTGGACCACATGTGGTCTAATGCACAAGTCCGTAGAATGTCAAGAAGGGGTTGCACTCGACAATAGTGCACAGAACCCGGGTATTGCTGTTCCTCGTCACTCGTGGGGTCCACTTGCCTCAGCGTCGCTGGGGACTCACGATGGCCATGGAGAAGTCAGGAATCCACTTCTGGGGCTGCAGGGACTTCGGACTCCGGCAGGAGCGGGAACATTTGCGACCATTGATGCAAAGTTTTGGTGCCTGCCAAGCAGGGGAGTCACTACTTGACTCCAAGGGAGATTCTTCTGTCTTCCAAAGGTAGTGGAACGTCGAAGGTCCAGGATTCCTCCTCAGAGCGTCGTCCAGGGATATCTAGTTTGCAATGGCAAGGGTTCCCTAACATATACTAGAATGAAGGGAGGGACTAGCTCTATGACCCCACCTATGGGAGGGTCATGGGAGTGGGCTGCTACACCCACTTCCCTTTGTCCAGTTTTGTGCCAGAGCTGGGGCTGATAGCCCCTGAACCGGTTTGAGCTGGCATATGCACAGAGGAGCCTACTGTTCCCCCAGTGCAGGACTTCAAAGCACTCTAGGAGTGCACCCACCCAGCCCCAATACACTAAATCTTGTCTGGGAGGTGACCACACATTCCTGTGACAGGATGCCTATTGTTGGGCCTCCTTCACTGTGAGTTTCGGTCAGCAGCAGGAGGGCAGCCCAGTTTCTGTGACTGGTGGCATCCATTTTGTGATGCCAGGGCTCTTCAGGATTCCACAGTGGGTACATGTCTATCCCTCTAGAAGGGTGGGATCATACTCCCACACCAGTTACTTGTGTGGGGGTATGATTCCAAAGCGTTTGACACCAAACACGACATGTTTTGATGCAGCCATCCCAAAGTTAGCATTTACCGCTAGGTTATAATTAGGGCTCCCGGTTTTATGGTATTTATTTTTTTAACATTTCCGTCTGTATTTATCCATATTTATATTTTGGTAAATTTTTCTGTATTTATCCACATTTATTTGTGTTGCAAGCAAAAGAAGACGCTACAGCTAGTATTTTTCCACATTTATTTAATTAGACAATACACACTTGAACTCGGTTTTTATATATATATATATATATATATATATATATATATATATATATATATATATATATATATATATATATATATATATATATATATATATATATATATATATATATATATATATATATTACCTACTGGCGGTCGCCAGTAGGTAGTTATAGTTAGGACCACGTTTCCATAGGAAAACCTCAACATTCTATTTTGAATAACTTTGGCGCCGGTCGACGAATCCTCGCAAATTTCTCAAAATAGGTGGGGCGCTACGCTCCGCTCCTACCCTGAAAGTCTCGGGGGGATCCGTCAAGCGGGGGCTGAGATAAAAGGGGGGTCCCAAAACGCGTTTTTCCCATGCATTTTTCCATAGGACCTTTAGAACGAGCTACAGCCCGAACGGCTGAACAGAATTACTCAAGATTTGGCAGAGAGGTAGTCCCTAGGTCAAGGAAGTGCCTTTTGTAGGTTTGGTGTAAATCTGTTCAGTAGATTCTGAGAAAATAGCCTTTAAATCAATATATATATCTGAGCCCGCTTACGGTACGCTTACCGTACGCTTACGGTAAGCGTACGGTGGCGTGCGCGAGCGCGATTCTGATTGGCTCTTAGATCTTAGTAAAAATTCGAATCGGCCGAAACCAGGAAGCGGCGGCCGCCATTTTGTGTATTTCACTCTGAAAAAAAAGAGTGAAAACAAGGAAAGGGGGCAATGAGGAGAGTTACAGACCCCCTAACAATTGTAAGGGGGTCAAAGAAGGACAGAAAAGTACAAAAAAAACATTTATTGATTTTTAAAAAAATCACGGGGTACGCGTACGGTAAGCTTACGGTAAGCGTACGGTAAAAAAAATAAAAAAAAATAAATGAAAAGCAGATTTAAGAGTTTAGAAATTAGGGAGCTCTAAAAAGAGCTGTTGTGTTTATGAAGTCATTTTTTTAGTGGTACCTACAAGTAAGTACCGATGCAGAGTCTAAGGTTCAAGAGGAAGACTCTGTTCCCTTCATCATTGAAGTGCACACCATCTCCTCTATAAATGTCTTGCATGTCATAACGCAAGTTGTTGTGGTAAATGGCACCCATACCATAGTCACGGAGGAAAGCAGAAACAGATTTGTTGACGTGCTTTCTTGCTTTGTCAATCTGCGGACAGAAATGATTGGACCAGTTCCATTTTTGCCTTTGGCATATGTTGGAAAACACAAAGGCAGTTTTAGGGAAAAGTGTAAACAGTTGTGCAAAGGTGTCCTTCATAAGCATTTCCAGACCTACCCCAGTCAAAGTGCCTAGGTCATTGCCACCACAGTGCACTATTATGAGGTCAGGGTGTTGGATTTGAATGAAGGATTTCACCAATGGCATCAATTGGTGCCACTTTAACCCTCTCTGACCAATCCATTTAATGTCTACATTTGGCAAAGCAAGGTCTCTCACCATATCTGTTTTCTCTGCAAACTTTTCACTCCAGAAGACATAGCTGTGCCCTACAATCCACACTGTGAACATCTTCAAAGGAGAACTGGATGCACTCAGGAGGTGTCTTTCAGTAGAATGGCAATATGAAAAGAAAGACAGTTTGGAAATGGAGGCATACATATTTTTTTAAAACAAAAAGAACTGATTGGCTGTTTCATACCATTCCAGAATAAAAACTAGGCTGTATGTGAAAATTAATAGAAGCATGTTTTGTATTGGTACAAAAAAATGTGTAACCAAAGAACAGTACTATGGATTTGCTGTTAGGTTTGAAAAGTCAAGCACTCTTGCTCTGTGGAATTGAAACATTGTGTGTCAAACTTCTGACCTAACTGCACACAGCAGTGTTCCATGAGCTGTTGCTATGGTAGCAGGCAGAAGTCAAGTTGGGGGAAGGGTACTAGGCAGAAGTCAAGTTGGGGGCAGGGTACTTTTGGAAAAGGGTTGGTTTTCAACCAATAGAAATGTGTGATTACATTTGAAAAAAAGGGGGAAGCACTGAGATTTGAAACTTACATGTATATGTGTGGAAAAATAGAGGGAAAGTTTGCCATTATCTGGTTCTGCTGAGAGGAGAGAGGTGAACACAACAGAGATCCTGGCTCTGATAATCTGCTGTTTGAGTGTCACATTTCTTTCACAACTAACTAATTTTAAAGGTGAGTTTACAGTTTGAGAGGGGATGTATGTGGTAACTTAAGAAATGAATAATAGAAATGGGAATTGTTTTTGTTGTAGTTACACATGGTGGTTTCATAATGTGTCAGTGTGTAAAAGTGATTTACACTTGCCCCGAAAAAAAAAAGAGCAGTAAGTGTGCTTTCAAATTGGCAAAGAAATTTCGTTTTGGGACTAATGTGAAAACATGACTCTGTGTGCATAGAAGAATTATAGGCAGAGATTTATTGCGTCTTGCTCTGGTGATTTCACAGTAGCATTAGATGGAAAGGGGGAGCGAATTATTGGGGGAAGAAGCAGAGGCTTAGCACACACCCATGTCCTTGCCGTGTATAGTCATGCACAGTATTTACAAGCCAGTGGGGTTTTCAGGTTTAAGTCTGTAATGCAAATACATTCAGCATCACTAAGGCTGGTTGCCCTTGCTGGAGTGTAGGCAGTCACAGAGAATGCACATGGTGGTGGTCTGAAAAAAAAACAGCTTGGACACGTGCAATTAAATAAATCAAAAATAGTGGTTTCATAATGTGTCAGTCTGTAAAAGTGATTTCAAATTGTAAAAAGAGATTTTCACTTGGCCCGAAAAAAAAAGAGCAGTAAGTGTGCTTTGAAATTGGCAAAGAAATTTCGTTTTGGCACTAATGTGAAAACATGACTCTGTGTGCATAGAAGAATTATAGGCAGAGATTTATTGCGTCTTGCTCTGGTGATTTCACAGTTGCATTAGATGGAAAGGGGGAGCGAATTATTGGGGGAAGAAGCAGAGGCTTAGCACACACCCATGTCCTTGCCGTGTATAGTCATGCACAGTATTTACAAGCCAGTGGGGTTTTCAGGTTTAAGTCTGTAATGCAAATACATTCAGCATCACTAAGGCTGGTTGCCCTTGGTGGAGTGTAGGCAGTCACAGAGAATGCACATGGTGGTGGTCTGAAAAAAAAACAGCTTGGACACGTGCAATTAAATAAATCAAAAATAGTGGTTTCATAATGTGTCAGTCTGTAAAAGTGATTTCAAATTGTAAAAAGAGATTTTCACTTGGCCCGCAAAAAAAAAGAGCAGTAAGTGTGCTTTCAAATTGGCAAAGAAATTTCGTTTTGGGACTAATGTGAAAACATGACTCTGTGTGCATAGAAGAATTATAGGCAGAGATTTATTGCGTCTTGCTCTGGTGATTTCACAGTTGCATTAGATGGAAAGGGGGAGCGAATTATTGGGGGAAGAAGCAGAGGCTTAGCACACACCCATGTCCTTGCCGTGTATAGTCATGCACAGTATTTACAAGCCAGTGGGGTTTTCAGGTTTAAGTCTGTAATGCAAATACATTCAGCATCACTAAGGCTGGTTGCCCTTGGTGGAGTGTAGGCAGTCACAGAGAATGCACATGGTGGTGGTCTGAAAAAAAAACAGCTTGGACACGTGCAATTAAATAAATCAAAAATAGTGGTTTCATAATGTGTCAGTCTGTAAAAGTGATTTCAAATTGTAAAAAGAGATTTTCACTTGGCCCGAAAAAAAAAGAGCAGTAAGTGTGCTTTGAAATTGGCAAAGAAATTTCGTTTTGGCACTAATGTGAAAACATGACTCTGTGTGCATAGAAGAATTATAGGCAGAGATTTATTGCGTCTTGCTCTGGTGATTTCACAGTTGCATTAGATGGAAAGGGGGAGCGAATTATTGGGGGAAGAAGCAGAGGCTTAGCACACACCCATGTCCTTGCCGTGTATAGTCATGCACAGTATTTACAAGCCAGTGGGGTTTTCAGGTTTAAGTCTGTAATGCAAATACATTCAGCATCACTAAGGCTGGTTGCCCTTGGTGGAGTGTAGGCAGTCACAGAGAATGCACATGGTGGTGGTCTGAAAAAAAAACAGCTTGGACACGTGCAATTAAATAAATCAAAAATAGTGGTTTCATAATGTGTCAGTCTGTAAAAGTGATTTCAAATTGTAAAAAGAGATTTTCACTTGGCCCGAAAAAAAAAGAGCAGTAAGTGTGCTTTGAAATTGGCAAAGAAATTTCGTTTTGGCACTAATGTGAAAACATGACTCTGTGTGCATAGAAGAATTATAGGCAGAGATTTATTGCGTCTTGCTCTGGTGATTTCACAGTTGCATTAGATGGAAAGGGGGAGCGAATTATTGGGGGAAGAAGCAGAGGCTTAGCACACACCCATGTCCTTGCCGTGTATAGTCATGCACAGTATTTACAAGCCAGTGGGGTTTTCAGGTTTAAGTCTGTAATGCAAATACATTCAGCATCACTAAGGCTGGTTGCCCTTGGTGGAGTGTAGGCAGTCACAGAGAATGCACATGGTGGTGGTCTGAAAAAAAAACAGCTTGGACACGTGCAATTAAATAAATCAAAAATAGTGGTTTCATAATGTGTCAGTCTGTAAAAGTGATTTCAAATTGTAAAAAGAGATTTTCACTTGGCCCGAAAAAAAAAAGAGCAGTAAGTGTGCTTTGAAATTGGCAAAGAAATTTCGTTTTGGCACTAATGTGAAAACATGACTCTGTGTGCATAGAAGAATTATAGGCAGAGATTTATTGCGTCTTGCTCTGGTGATTTCACAGTTGCATTAGATGGAAAGGGGGAGCGAATTATTGGGGGAAGAAGCAGAGGCTTAGCACACACCCATGTCCTTGCCGTGTATAGTCATGCACAGTATTTACAAGCCAGTGGGGTTTTCAGGTTTAAGTCTGTAATGCAAATACATTCAGCATCACTAAGGCTGGTTGCCCTTGGTGGAGTGTAGGCAGTCACAGAGAATGCACATGGTGGTGGTCTGAAAAAAAAACAGCTTGGACACGTGCAATTAAATAAATCAAAAATAGTGGTTTCATAATGTGTCAGTCTGTAAAAGTGATTTCAAATTGTAAAAAGAGATTTTCACTTGGCCCGAAAAAAAAAGAGCAGTAAGTGTGCTTTGAAATTGGCAAAGAAATTTCGTTTTGGCACTAATGTGAAAACATGACTCTGTGTGCATAGAAGAATTATAGGCAGAGATTTATTGCGTCTTGCTCTGGTGATTTCACAGTTGCATTAGATGGAAAGGGGGAGCGAATTATTGGGGGAAGAAGCAGAGGCTTAGCACACACCCATGTCCTTGCCGTGTATAGTCATGCACAGTATTTACAAGCCAGTGGGGTTTTCAGGTTTAAGTCTGTAATGCAAATACATTCAGCATCACTAAGGCTGGTTGCCCTTGGTGGAGTGTAGGCAGTCACAGAGAATGCACATGGTGGTGGTCTGAAAAAAAAACAGCTTGGACACGTGCAATTAAATAAATCAAAAATAGTGGTTTCATAATGTGTCAGTCTGTAAAAGTGATTTCAAATTGTAAAAAGAGATTTTCACTTGGCCCGAAAAAAAAAAGAGCAGTAAGTGTGCTTTCAAATTGGCAAAGAAATTTCGTTTTGGGACTAATGTGAAAACATGACTCTGTGTGCATAGAAGAATTATAGGCAGAGATTTATTGCGTCTTGCTCTGGTGATTTCACAGTAGCATTAGATGGAAAGGGGGAGCGAATTATTGGGGGAAGAAGCAGAGGCTTAGCACACACCCATGTCCTTGCCGTGTATAGTCATGCACAGTATTTACAAGCCAGTGGGGTTTTCAGGTTTAAGTCTGTAATGCAAATACATTCAGCATCACTAAGGCTGGTTGCCCTTGCTGGAGTGTAGGCAGTCACAGAGAATGCACATGGTGGTGGTCTGAAAAAAAAACAGCTTGGACACGTGCAATTAAATAAATCAAAAATAGTGGTTTCATAATGTGTCAGTCTGTAAAAGTGATTTCAAATTGTAAAAAGAGATTTTCACTTGGCCCGAAAAAAAAAGAGCAGTAAGTGTGCTTTGAAATTGGCAAAGAAATTTCGTTTTGGCACTAATGTGAAAACATGACTCTGTGTGCATAGAAGAATTATAGGCAGAGATTTATTGCGTCTTGCTCTGGTGATTTCACAGTTGCATTAGATGGAAAGGGGGAGCGAATTATTGGGGGAAGAAGCAGAGGCTTAGCACACAACCATGTCCTTGCCGTGTATAGTCATGCACAGTATTTACAAGCCAGTGGGGTTTTCAGGTTTAAGTCTCTAATGCAAATACATTCAGCATCACTAAGGCTGGTTGCCCTTGGTGGAGTGTAGGCAGTCACAGAGAATGCACATGGTGGTGGTCTGAAAAAAAAACAGCTTGGACACGTGCAATTAAATAAATCAAAAATAGTGGTTTCATAATGTGTCAGTCTGTAAAAGTGATTTCAAATTGTAAAAAGAGATTTTCACTTGGCCCGCAAAAAAAAAGAGCAGTAAGTGTACTTTCAAATTGGCAAAGAAATTTCGTTTTGGGACTAATGTGAAAACATGACTCTGTGTGCATAGAAGAATTATAGGCAGAGATTTATTGCGTCTTGCTCTGGTGATTTCACAGTTGCATTAGATGGAAAGGGGGAGCGAATTATTGGGGGAAGAAGCAGAGGCTTAGCACACACCCATGTCCTTGCCGTGTATAGTCATGCACAGTATTTACAAGCCAGTGGGGTTTTCAGGTTTAAGTCTGTAATGCAAATACATTCAGCATCACTAAGGCTGGTTGCCCTTGGTGGAGTGTAGGCAGTCACAGAGAATGCACATGGTGGTGGTCTGAAAAAAAAACAGCTTGGACACGTGCAATTAAATAAATCAAAAATAGTGGTTTCATAATGTGTCAGTCTGTAAAAGTGATTTCAAATTGTAAAAAGAGATTTTCACTTGGCCCGAAAAAAAAAAGAGCAGTAAGTGTGCTTTCAAATTGGCAAAGAAATTTCGTTTTGGGACTAATGTGAAAACATGACTCTGTGTGCATAGAAGAATTATAGGCAGAGATTTATTGCGTCTTGCTCTGGTGATTTCACAGTTGCATTAGATGGAAAGGGGGAGCGAATTATTGGGGGAAGAAGCAGAGGCTTAGCACACACCCATGTCCTTGCCGTGTATAGTCATGCACAGTATTTACAAGCCAGTGGGGTTTTCAGGTTTAAGTCTCTAATGCAAATACATTCAGCATCACTAAGGCTGGTTGCCCTTGGTGGAGTGTAGGCAGTCACAGAGAATGCACATGGTGGTGGTCTGAAAAAAAAACAGCTTGGACACGTGCAATTAAATAAATCAAAAATAGTGGTTTCATAATGTGTCAGTCTGTAAAAGTGATTTCAAATTGTAAAAAGAGATTTTCACTTGGCCCGAAAAAAAAAAGAGCAGTAAGTGTGCTTTCAAATTGGCAAAGAAATTTCGTTTTGGGACTAATGTGAAAACATGACTCTGTGTGCATAGAAGAATTATAGGCAGAGATTTATTGCGTCTTGCTCTGGTGATTTCACAGTTGCATTAGATGGAAAGGGGGAGCGAATTATTGGGGGAAGAAGCAGAGGCTTAGCACACACCCATGTCCTTGCCGTGTATAGTCATGCACAGTATTTACAAGCCAGTGGGGTTTTCAGGTTTAAGTCTGTAATGCAAATACATTCAGCATCACTAAGGCTGGTTGCCCTTGGTGGAGTGTAGGCAGTCACAGAGAATGCACATGGTGGTGGTCTGAAAAAAAAACAGCTTGGACACGTGCAATTAAATAAATCAAAAATAGTGGTTTCATAATGTGTCAGTCTGTAAAAGTGATTTCAAATTGTAAAAAGAGATTTTCACTTGGCCCGAAAAAAAAAGAGCAGTAAGTGTGCTTTGAAATTGGCAAAGAAATTTCGTTTTGGCACTAATGTGAAAACATGACTCTGTGTGCATAGAAGAATTATAGGCAGAGATTTATTGCGTCTTGCTCTGGTGATTTCACAGTTGCATTAGATGGAAAGGGGGAGCGAATTATTGGGGGAAGAAGCAGAGGCTTAGCACACACCCATGTCCTTGCCGTGTATAGTCATGCACAGTATTTACAAGCCAGTGGGGTTTTCAGGTTTAAGTCTGTAATGCAAATACATTCAGCATCACTAAGGCTGGTTGCCCTTGGTGGAGTGTAGGCAGTCACAGAGAATGCACATGGTGGTGGTCTGAAAAAAAAACAGCTTGGACACGTGCAATTAAATAAATCAAAAATAGTGGTTTCATAATGTGTCAGTCTGTAAAAGTGATTTCAAATTGTAAAAAGAGATTTTCACTTGGCCCGAAAAAAAAAGAGCAGTAAGTGTGCTTTGAAATTGGCAAAGAAATTTCGTTTTGGCACTAATGTGAAAACATGACTCTGTGTGCATAGAAGAATTATAGGCAGAGATTTATTGCGTCTTGCTCTGGTGATTTCACAGTTGCATTAGATGGAAAGGGGGAGCGAATTATTGGGGGAAGAAGCAGAGGCTTAGCACACACCCATGTCCTTGCCGTGTATAGTCATGCACAGTATTTACAAGCCAGTGGGGTTTTCAGGTTTAAGTCTGTAATGCAAATACATTCAGCATCACTAAGGCTGGTTGCCCTTGGTGGAGTGTAGGCAGTCACAGAGAATGCACATGGTGGTGGTCTGAAAAAAAAACAGCTTGGACACGTGCAATTAAATAAATCAAAAATAGTGGTTTCATAATGTGTCAGTCTGTAAAAGTGATTTCAAATTGTAAAAAGAGATTTTCACTTGGCCCGAAAAAAAAAAGAGCAGTAAGTGTGCTTTGAAATTGGCAAAGAAATTTCGTTTTGGCACTAATGTGAAAACATGACTCTGTGTGCATAGAAGAATTATAGGCAGAGATTTATTGCGTCTTGCTCTGGTGATTTCACAGTTGCATTAGATGGAAAGGGGGAGCGAATTATTGGGGGAAGAAGCAGAGGCTTAGCACACACCCATGTCCTTGCCGTGTATAGTCATGCACAGTATTTACAAGCCAGTGGGGTTTTCAGGTTTAAGTCTGTAATGCAAATACATTCAGCATCACTAAGGCTGGTTGCCCTTGGTGGAGTGTAGGCAGTCACAGAGAATGCACATGGTGGTGGTCTGAAAAAAAAACAGCTTGGACACGTGCAATTAAATAAATCAAAAATAGTGGTTTCATAATGTGTCAGTCTGTAAAAGTGATTTCAAATTGTAAAAAGAGATTTTCACTTGGCCCGGAAAAAAAAGAGCAGTAAGTGTGCTTTGAAATTGGCAAAGAAATTTCGTTTTGGCACTAATGTGAAAACATGACTCTGTGTGCATAGAAGAATTATAGGCAGAGATTTATTGCGTCTTGCTCTGGTGATTTCACAGTTGCATTAGATGGAAAGGGGGAGCGAATTATTGGGGGAAGAAGCAGAGGCTTAGCACACACCCATGTCCTTGCCGTGTATAGTCATGCACAGTATTTACAAGCCAGTGGGGTTTTCAGGTTTAAGTCTGTAATGCAAATACATTCAGCATCACTAAGGCTGGTTGCCCTTGGTGGAGTGTAGGCAGTCACAGAGAATGCACATGGTGGTGGTCTGAAAAAAAAACAGCTTGGACACGTGCAATTAAATAAATCAAAAATAGTGGTTTCATAATGTGTCAGTCTGTAAAAGTGATTTCAAATTGTAAAAAGAGATTTTCACTTGGCCCGAAAAAAAAAAGAGCAGTAAGTGTGCTTTCAAATTGGCAAAGAAATTTCGTTTTGGGACTAATGTGAAAACATGACTCTGTGTGCATAGAAGAATTATAGGCAGAGATTTATTGCGTCTTGCTCTGGTGATTTCACAGTAGCATTAGATGGAAAGGGGGAGCGAATTATTGGGGGAAGAAGCAGAGGCTTAGCACACACCCATGTCCTTGCCGTGTATAGTCATGCACAGTATTTACAAGCCAGTGGGGTTTTCAGGTTTAAGTCTGTAATGCAAATACATTCAGCATCACTAAGGCTGGTTGCCCTTGCTGGAGTGTAGGCAGTCACAGAGAATGCACATGGTGGTGGTCTGAAAAAAAAACAGCTTGGACACGTGCAATTAAATAAATCAAAAATAGTGGTTTCATAATGTGTCAGTCTGTAAAAGTGATTTCAAATTGTAAAAAGAGATTTTCACTTGGCCCGAAAAAAAAAGAGCAGTAAGTGTGCTTTGAAATTGGCAAAGAAATTTCGTTTTGGCACTAATGTGAAAACATGACTCTGTGTGCATAGAAGAATTATAGGCAGAGATTTATTGCGTCTTGCTCTGGTGATTTCACAGTTGCATTAGATGGAAAGGGGGAGCGAATTATTGGGGGAAGAAGCAGAGGCTTAGCACACACCCATGTCCTTGCCGTGTATAGTCATGCACAGTATTTACAAGCCAGTGGGGTTTTCAGGTTTAAGTCTCTAATGCAAATACATTCAGCATCACTAAGGCTGGTTGCCCTTGGTGGAGTGTAGGCAGTCACAGAGAATGCACATGGTGGTGGTCTGAAAAAAAAACAGCTTGGACACGTGCAATTAAATAAATCAAAAATAGTGGTTTCATAATGTGTCAGTCTGTAAAAGTGATTTCAAATTGTAAAAAGAGATTTTCACTTGGCCCGCAAAAAAAAAGAGCAGTAAGTGTGCTTTCAAATTGGCAAAGAAATTTCGTTTTGGGACTAATGTGAAAACATGACTCTGTGTGCATAGAAGAATTATAGGCAGAGATTTATTGCGTCTTGCTCTGGTGATTTCACAGTTGCATTAGATGGAAAGGGGGAGCGAATTATTGGGGGAAGAAGCAGAGGCTTAGCACACACCCATGTCCTTGCCGTGTATAGTCATGCACAGTATTTACAAGCCAGTGGGGTTTTCAGGTTTAAGTCTGTAATGCAAATACATTCAGCATCACTAAGGCTGGTTGCCCTTGGTGGAGTGTAGGCAGTCACAGAGAATGCACATGGTGGTGGTCTGAAAAAAAAACAGCTTGGACACGTGCAATTAAATAAATCAAAAATAGTGGTTTCATAATGTGTCAGTCTGTAAAAGTGATTTCAAATTGTAAAAAGAGATTTTCACTTGGCCCGAAAAAAAAAAGAGCAGTAAGTGTGCTTTCAAATTGGCAAAGAAATTTCGTTTTGGGACTAATGTGAAAACATGACTCTGTGTGCATAGAAGAATTATAGGCAGAGATTTATTGCGTCTTGCTCTGGTGATTTCACAGTTGCATTAGATGGAAAGGGGGAGCGAATTATTGGGGGAAGAAGCAGAGGCTTAGCACACACCCATGTCCTTGCCGTGTATAGTCATGCACAGTATTTACAAGCCAGTGGGGTTTTCAGGTTTAAGTCTCTAATGCAAATACATTCAGCATCACTAAGGCTGGTTGCCCTTGGTGGAGTGTAGGCAGTCACAGAGAATGCACATGGTGGTGGTCTGAAAAAAAAACAGCTTGGACACGTGCAATTAAATAAATCAAAAATAGTGGTTTCATAATGTGTCAGTCTGTAAAAGTGATTTCAAATTGTAAAAAGAGATTTTCACTTGGCCCGCAAAAAAAAAGAGCAGTAAGTGTGCTTTCAAATTGGCAAAGAAATTTCGTTTTGGGACTAATGTGAAAACATGACTCTGTGTGCATAGAAGAATTATAGGCAGAGATTTATTGCGTCTTGCTCTGGTGATTTCACAGTTGCATTAGATGGAAAGGGGGAGCGAATTATTGGGGGAAGAAGCAGAGGCTTAGCACACACCCATGTCCTTGCCGTGTATAGTCATGCACAGTATTTACAAGCCAGTGGGGTTTTCAGGTTTAAGTCTGTAGTGCAAATACATTCAGCATCACTAAGGCTGGTTGCCCTTGGTGGAGTGTAGGCAGTCACAGAGAATGCACATGGTGGTGGTCTGAAAAAAAAACAGCTTGGACACGTGCAATTAAATAAATCAAAAATAGTGGTTTCATAATGTGTCAGTCTGTAAAAGTGATTTCAAATTGTAAAAAGAGATTTTCACTTGGCCCGAAAAAAAAAGAGCAGTAAGTGTGCTTTGAAATTGGCAAAGAAATTTCGTTTTGGCACTAATGTGAAAACATGACTCTGTGTGCATAGAAGAATTATAGGCAGAGATTTATTGCGTCTTGCTCTGGTGATTTCACAGTTGCATTAGATGGAAAGGGGGAGCGAATTATTGGGGGAAGAAGCAGAGGCTTAGCACACACCCATGTCCTTGCCGTGTATAGTCATGCACAGTATTTACAAGCCAGTGGGGTTTTCAGGTTTAAGTCTGTAATGCAAATACATTCAGCATCACTAAGGCTGGTTGCCCTTGGTGGAGTGTAGGCAGTCACAGAGAATGCACATGGTGGTGGTCTGAAAAAAAAACAGCTTGGACACGTGCAATTAAATAAATCAAAAATAGTGGTTTCATAATGTGTCAGTCTGTAAAAGTGATTTCAAATTGTAAAAAGAGATTTTCACTTGGCCCGAAAAAAAAAAGAGCAGTAAGTGTGCTTTGAAATTGGCAAAGAAATTTCGTTTTGGCACTAATGTGAAAACATGACTCTGTGTGCATAGAAGAATTATAGGCAGAGATTTATTGCGTCTTGCTCTGGTGATTTCACAGTTGCATTAGATGGAAAGGGGGAGCGAATTATTGGGGGAAGAAGCAGAGGCTTAGCACACACCCATGTCCTTGCCGTGTATAGTCATGCACAGTATTTACAAGCCAGTGGGGTTTTCAGGTTTAAGTCTGTAATGCAAATACATTCAGCATCACTAAGGCTGGTTGCCCTTGGTGGAGTGTAGGCAGTCACAGAGAATGCACATGGTGGTGGTCTGAAAAAAAAACAGCTTGGACACGTGCAATTAAATAAATCAAAAATAGTGGTTTCATAATGTGTCAGTCTGTAAAAGTGATTTCAAATTGTAAAAAGAGATTTTCACTTGGCCCGAAAAAAAAAGAGCAGTAAGTGTGCTTTGAAATTGGCAAAGAAATTTCGTTTTGGCACTAATGTGAAAACATGACTCTGTGTGCATAGAAGAATTATAGGCAGAGATTTATTGCGTCTTGCTCTGGTGATTTCACAGTTGCATTAGATGGAAAGGGGGAGCGAATTATTGGGGGAAGAAGCAGAGGCTTAGCACACACCCATGTCCTTGCCGTGTATAGTCATGCACAGTATTTACAAGCCAGTGGGGTTTTCAGGTTTAAGTCTGTAATGCAAATACATTCAGCATCACTAAGGCTGGTTGCCCTTGGTGGAGTGTAGGCAGTCACAGAGAATGCACATGGTGGTGGTCTGAAAAAAAAACAGCTTGGACACGTGCAATTAAATAAATCAAAAATAGTGGTTTCATAATGTGTCAGTCTGTAAAAGTGATTTCAAATTGTAAAAAGAGATTTTCACTTGGCCCGAAAAAAAAAAGAGCAGTAAGTGTGCTTTCAAATTGGCAAAGAAATTTCGTTTTGGGACTAATGTGAAAACATGACTCTGTGTGCATAGAAGAATTATAGGCAGAGATTTATTGCGTCTTGCTCTGGTGATTTCACAGTTGCATTAGATGGAAAGGGGGAGCGAATTATTGGGGGAAGAAGCAGAGGCTTAGCACACACCCATGTCCTTGCCGTGTATAGTCATGCACAGTATTTACAAGCCAGTGGGGTTTTCAGGTTTAAGTCTGTAATGCAAATACATTCAGCATCACTAAGGCTGGTTGCCCTTGGTGGAGTGTAGGCAGTCACAGAGAATGCACATGGTGGTGGTCTGAAAAAAAAACAGCTTGGACACGTGCAATTAAATAAATCAAAAATAGTGGTTTCATAATGTGTCAGTCTGTAAAAGTGATTTCAAATTGTAAAAAGAGATTTTCACTTGGCCCGAAAAAAAAAGAGCAGTAAGTGTGCTTTGAAATTGGCAAAGAAATTTCGTTTTGGCACTAATGTGAAAACATGACTCTGTGTGCATAGAAGAATTATAGGCAGAGATTTATTGCGTCTTGCTCTGGTGATTTCACAGTTGCATTAGATGGAAAGGGGGAGCGAATTATTGGGGGAAGAAGCAGAGGCTTAGCACACACCCATGTCCTTGCCGTGTATAGTCATGCACAGTATTTACAAGCCAGTGGGGTTTTCAGGTTTAAGTCTCTAATGCAAATACATTCAGCATCACTAAGGCTGGTTGCCCTTGGTGGAGTGTAGGCAGTCACAGAGAATGCACATGGTGGTGGTCTGAAAAAAAAACAGCTTGGACACGTGCAATTAAATAAATCAAAAATAGTGGTTTCATAATGTGTCAGTCTGTAAAAGTGATTTCAAATTGTAAAAAGAGATTTTCACTTGGCCCGAAAAAAAAAAGAGCAGTAAGTGTGCTTTGAAATTGGCAAAGAAATTTCGTTTTGGGACTAATGTGAAAACATGACTCTGTGTGCATAGAAGAATTATAGGCAGAGATTTATTGCGTCTTGCTCTGGTGATTTCACAGTTGCATTAGATGGAAAGGGGGAGCGAATTATTGGGGGAAGAAGCAGAGGCTTAGCACACACCCATGTCCTTGCCGTGTATAGTCATGCACAGTATTTACAAGCCAGTGGGGTTTTCAGGTTTAAGTCTGTAATGCAAATACATTCAGCATCACTAAGGCTGGTTGCCCTTGGTGGAGTGTAGGCAGTCACAGAGAATGCACATGGTGGTGGTCTGAAAAAAAAACAGCTTGGACACGTGCAATTAAATAAATCAAAAATAGTGGTTTCATAATGTGTCAGTCTGTAAAAGTGATTTCAAATTGTAAAAAGAGATTTTCACTTGGCCCGAAAAAAAAAAGAGCAGTAAGTGTGCTTTCAAATTGGCAAAGAAATTTCGTTTTGGGACTAATGTGAAAACATGACTCTGTGTGCATAGAAGAATTATAGGCAGAGATTTATTGCGTCTTGCTCTGGTGATTTCACAGTTGCATTAGATGGAAAGGGGGAGCGAATTATTGGGGGAAGAAGCAGAGGCTTAGCACACACCCATGTCCTTGCCGTGTATAGTCATGCACAGTATTTACAAGCCAGTGGGGTTTTCAGGTTTAAGTCTGTAATGCAAATACATTCAGCATCACTAAGGCTGGTTGCCCTTGGTGGAGTGTAGGCAGTCACAGAGAATGCACATGGTGGTGGTCTGAAAAAAAAACAGCTTGGACACGTGCAATTAAATAAATCAAAAATAGTGGTTTCATAATGTGTCAGTCTGTAAAAGTGATTTCAAATTGTAAAAAGAGATTTTCACTTGGCCCGAAAAAAAAAGAGCAGTAAGTGTGCTTTGAAATTGGCAAAGAAATTTCGTTTTGGGACTAATGTGAAAACATGACTCTGTGTGCATAGAAGAATTATAGGCAGAGATTTATTGCGTCTTGCTCTGGTGATTTCACAGTTGCATTAGATGGAAAGGGGGAGCGAATTATTGGGGGAAGAAGCAGAGGCTTAGCACACACCCATGTCCTTGCCGTGTATAGTCATGCACAGTATTTACAAGCCAGTGGGGTTTTCAGGTTTAAGTCTGTAATGCAAATACATTCAGCATCACTAAGGCTGGTTGCCCTTGGTGGAGTGTAGCACTGTGGACATGGGCTTTTTAAAAAATCTGAAAAGTGGTTTCATGATGTGACAGTTTGTAAAAGAGATTTTCACTTGCCCAAAAAAAAGAGCAGTTTGTGTGCATTCAAATTGGCAAAGAAATTTCGTTTTGTGACTATTGTGAAAAGAAATGTAGTAATATATTTAAATACAATAACAGATTTTTTTTTTAGTTTTTTTCAGGTATTGCTGAAGAACAGTGAACAAAATTTAAGATGCCTACAAAATCTCGAGTTCAAAAAACGCTAAAAAAAAAACTATATTTGAAGACAACTGGAGGACCAAAGTTAGTAGAAGATACTGATGTTGGGAAAAAGAAAAAATCTTCTGGTAAGCAAAAAAAACAATTTCTAAACAAAATATTCAAAACAAAGAAAAATGTACAAAATGTCTGTTCTCGGAAAAATGTAACAAAACATAGAGAACAGCAAAAAATTGAGAATTTAGTTAATGCAAATATACCTTCTGCAATTGAAAAGTTTAACATAAACAGAAAAACAGCATTTAAAGAGATACGTAGAAAAATGTTTCAGAGAAGAGTTATGTCCAATTTGATAAAGGATATAAAGAAATATAAGCAAAAGGCTAAATATTACAAGAGAAAAAAAGAAATTGAAGCCATTGCAGCAAAAGCATTAGAATTAAAAAGGAAACTATTCATATTAATTTTGAATAGGATGCGTACATTAGATAAAATGGTTAATGTACTGAAATCACAAAGCAAAAGCAAAAGAGTAGTGAACAGAACAAACTTTTGTAAAGTGTTTTTAGGAAAGTGGATGCATAGTTCAAGTAGTGAACCTTTTTTTAATGAAGAGAGCTATTTTCAAAGTAATAGTTTGCTGCATGCAGTTGACACCAGAGGTCGTTCATACGAAGTAAAAAATGGTTGCATAATGGAGAAGGAGATAATGGTTCCAAGAGATGAGGTACAAGTGATGGCAGATGAGGCAATGGGGAGACGTCCTAAAGCCCCAGTGTACACTTGGAATTGTAGTAGTATTTGCACTGTGCATCAGGAATCTATTGACAGATTTCGAGAGTTTCTAAGAGAATATAGTAAAAAAAGTGTAAAACAAAAGATTAAGGTGCTTCAAAGTCTGGATCCATGCAGAGTGAGAGAGAATACTGGTTTGCAGGGTCATTCTCTTGCTTGTCTATCTAGAAAAGTGTGCAATAGTGTTTTCCATCATTTTAGGATGCTGGCTGTTCATCATACTGAAATGAGAAAGTTTGTGAGACGGTTGTATTTTGCCAAAAGTCCAGCAATAAAGTTAAATGAATTGAATAGGGCTCTGTTCCGAGGAACGGTATCAGATGTAGAGAAGGTTGTTGATGAAATTCAGTTTTGTTACTTTGGTCCTGAACAAAACAGTGCAGAGAAGGACACAGTAAATGAGGCAGAAGTGGAAGACAATGTAGAACCCTCTGTAAGTAACACATTTAATGATCATATAACAAAATTTGCAATAGTCTCTAATGAAAGACCAAATTTTACTTGTATTTGTTGCCGCAGAACTCATTATAGAAAACAAACTAGGAATGTTGATCTCTACAGAAAGAGTGAAAATGAAGATAATTATAAGTGGAAGGAATTTGCCACATATATATTTCTAGAAAATTGTTTTGAATTGGGTGAAGATCAGCGTATTTGTAAATACTGTTATAACAAGTTAGAGGAAAATAGAATGCCGACCAGAGCTGTACATAATAATTTAGAATTGGATGCTATTCCTGCTGAACTTTCTGAATTAAATACATATGAGTCTATACTCATTCAATGTGTTCATCCGTTCCAGACCATAGTACGTATGGAGCCCAAAACTGGTAAATTACCTCCTTCAGATTTACTGAGAGGTTTAAAAGGTAGAGTGGTGTATTTGCCCTTGGATTTGAAAAAAAATATGGAAACTATTGATGCGGATACTTTGGAAACTGAACCATTAATTATTCTGGTTAATGGTGTACCTACAAAGAATAAGAAGATTTGGCAGGAGCTGGTAGATGTGCGGAAAGTACAAAGAGCAAATTTGTATTTGAAAAAAAATAACAAATGGTATGAATCAATTTATATAGAAGAAGAAGAAGAAGAAGAAGATTTACAAGGAGACACAGAAACACCAACTGGACAAATTGAAAAAGTGGACAAGTCAAAGGAAGAAGAAATTTATGAACATTTTAGCATACATCCTCTCCATTCGAAAGAAGTTATGGGAGACAATATTGATCTCTTTCAGATGAAGAAAGCAAAAGGAAATCCCGTGAGTGTATGGGAGGAGAGCTTGGAAGCTCGATGTTTTCCCCAGCTGTTTCCTAAAGGAAAAGGAGGACGATACGATGAACGTCCAGAACAGATTCCAGCTTCAGAGTATCGAACTACAAGACTATATGCTGAAGATCCCAGATTTCGACAAAGTATTCCTTATTTGTTCCATCTTTTATTTGAAAGCGACTTGTCTGCACTGTCTTATGCAGTAAATCACATTTTAAAAAGTGGAGTACATTTACAAAATGTGTCTGCTAAGGATTTTATGGAGAAAGTGCAGCACCGAGATGATCATTTGGAAACACAACTGATCAATCTGATGGCTTGTCAGCGTGGGACAAATGAATATTGGTACCGACGCCATGGTGAACTAAAATGCATGTTACGCAATTTAGGAACACCAACATGGTTCCTTACCCTAAGCTGTGCCGAGTACGCTTGGGATGATTTACTGGATTTTCTACGAGAGGCCAATTCAAACATTAAAAACATCGAATACAAGACAGCAGGAGAACTGTGCTCATTGGATCCGGTTAATGTTTGCAGATATTTCAATCATAGATTTGAGGCTATGATGTCCTTCATCTGCAATAAAAAAAATCCACCCCTTGGAGAAGTAGTGGATTTCTTTTGGAGAAAAGAGTACCAGGCAAGAGGTGCTCCTCATATTCATATGCTGCTGTGGATCAAGGATGCCCCAAAGTTTGGAACAGATACTGATGAAGCAGTGTTATCTTACATTGAAGAATATGCAACATGTGCTATACCAAAAAGCACAGAAGAGAACAAGTTAAAGGAGCAAGTTCTACGTTTCCAAAGTCATCGGTGTGGAAAATACTGTCGACGGAAATACAAGAGCAAAGAAAAATACTACACTAAATGTCGATTTGGATTTCCTAGACCTGTTCTTTCAAATGGAAGAGTCAACAGTTTTATGTCAGCTGTGAGACATACTATCACAAGAAAATCACCTAAGAATACCTACAACCTTAAAAGAAAAGAAGAATCTAAAAATATAAATGACTACAACCCAGTCATTTTATCCATGTGGAACGCTAACATGGATATACAGTATGTTGCTGACAATTCCATTGCTGTTGCTCGATATGTAACGTCTTACATTACGAAATCAGAAAAAACAGAATTGAAGGAAATGTGGGAAGAGATTTCTCACGAGAAGACTGTCAGTAAGAAGCTGTACAGTTTCAGTTTGAAGATGTTATCGCATCGAGAAATTGGATCCTACGAATGTTCAGATAGGTTATCTTCTGCAAGTCTCTACTCGAAGTCAAGAAGAATAATTTGGGCAAGTTTAGGCCTTGCAGCAATGAGAAATCGGGTACTGAAATCTGTTGGAGAAATTGAATATTTGGCTGAGAATGACCCAGAAAGTACAGATATATTGAAAACAAACATGTTGGACACATATTATCCCAAGAGAAGTCATCATCTGGAGAACATGTGTCTCTATGAAGTGTTACAGAACTACATTTATTCACGGAAAGCTGCAGAAGACATCAACAGTGGAAAATATAAAGTTGTTGGTGAAGAAGGATGTTTGGTGAAGCAAACCAAAGGAAGTTTGATAAATCACCGGAAGCTGAGTTGCGACACTACCGACAAGAAAGAATTTTACTACTTGGCTCTTTTACAGTTGTTTAAACCATGGCGTACAGAGGATGAACTACTGGGAGAATTCCAGAGCTATGAAGATTCTTTTAATGCTTGCAAAGACAGCATACAATGCAGTACATTCTCAACTTATCTGCAAATGTTAAATGAAGAAATTGAACAGGAAACTACAATTGCAGCAGAAATAGCTAGAGACAGTTCTCAGGACAGCCAAAGTTCTGGAACATACAGTCAAGATCCCCTAGGACAACCAATCGTTGAAAATGAAGCATCAATAGCCATGAATGAAGTGGAAACGGCTATGAATCAAGGTCAAGAAGAATTTATAGACTTAGAAAATTTGGAAAGACAACTGAATCAAGAGCAGCAACAAATTTATGAAGAGATCAAAAACAAAATTGATCACGGATTTCTACATATCAAAAAAGAGTGCTCATGCACATCATTTCATCCAATCAGGATGTATGTAAGCGGACAAGCTGGCACTGGAAAAAGTTTCCTAATTAAAGTCATCAGAAGCTACCTAAAGCAAAAAACGGATTCTACTTTGTCTTGTGTGGTTACTGCTCCAACTGGGTTAGCAGCATATAACATAAAAGGAATCACCTTACATCGTTTGCTAATGTTACCAGTGGAGCATGAGAACAAAATACAATTCAACAAGCTAACTGGAGAAGCATCCTTGGAAGTTTCAAGAGTATTGAAGAAGATGCAAGTTCTCATTATTGATGAGGTGAGCATGGTATCAAACTTAATGCTTGCCTTTGTGCATTTAAGAATGCAGCAAATTTTGAAGACAGACTATGACGTGTTATTTGGTGGAAAACACGTCATAGTTTTTGGGGATCTTTTGCAACTTACTCCAGTTAAAGGACAACCAGTGTTTAATACTGTGACACATGAAGACACGAAGAAGTCATTGGGAAGCATTGGAAATACAAATATTTGGTCCTTCTTTGAGTACAAGGAACTTACAACTAATATGAGGCAAGCAAACGATGAAGAATATGGAAGTATTCTGAAAGATATCAGGATTGGAATACTCACAGAAGTTGGGAAAAAAGCATTACAGAGTCGGCTGCTACATAATTTATTTCCAAAGGAAGAAATAGTTGCAGAGAAAATATACAAGAATATTGCAGAAAACAAAAGTGTCATCTGCTTAATGCCAACTCTACGTGAATGCTCAATATTCAATGAGGAGCTTTTGAAATTAGAAAAGGAAGAGATCAGGAAATTGGAAGCAGTGGACAAAATTGAGGATGGAAGAATTACTGTCACAGTAACAGGCAAAATGAAAAATAAATTGGACTCACTAGAGAAGAACATCTCCAAAACAGCTGGATTAGAAAAAAATCTATATGTTTGCATGAACTGTAGAGTATTTTTAAGAAGAAATTTGGATGTTGAAAAAGGTTTAGTTAATGGAGCGATGGGAAGAGTTGTGGGTTTTATTAATTATCAGAAAAAAGAAGGAGTTGAATGTTTAAAAATAAAATTTGATCAGATAGAAGAAGTTAAAGATATTTGTCGTTGTTCAGTTCGTTTCATGCTTGTGAAAGACTTGTATGTACGTAGGAAGCAGTTTCCGTTTTCTCTAGCATATGCTGTAACTATTCACAAGTCTCAAGGATTGACTGTAGATTGTGCTTTTGTGAACATTGGTTCAACTGTGTTCAAAGAAGGTATGGCATATGTAGCTTTGTCACGAGTGAAAACATTATCTGGTTTATTCATGATAGACTTTGATGACTCAAAAGTTAGTGCTGATACAAACTGTGTAAAGGAGTATAATAGATTAAGAAGAAGCTATGCTCCTCATTTAGGTCAGTATCCTGTGTTGGAGAAACGTGTAGTTTCTCGTAAAAGGAGAAATGAGAATATCTGTAATGAAGATGTAGAGAGGAGGAAAAAAAAGAGGAGTGATGTAATTGCAAGCAAAAAGAATAAGGAAAATGAAGAACAGGTTGTAGGATGTTATTTTGAAAATACCTCTGGTGTCAACTGCTACGCAAATGTAGTGCTGAATGTTGCATTTTATCTGGAAAGTTTGCAAGAGCAGATAATAGTAAATCAGGGAAAAAGATTCTGTTCAGAGCTGAGTCTCCTTTTTCAAAAGCTGAGTAAAGATAAAACTCAAATAGAAAGTGCTACTGACATTAGAAAACTTTTAGATGTATGTTCAGGACGAACACAGTTTTCTCAAAATGAACAGCAAGATGCACATGAATTTTTGATGTATTTTCTTCAGGTAGTGGAAGAAGAAGGAGTTCCCATTGACATTTTTTTTGGTCTCTCTTATAAATGGGAACATAGTTGTGATAATTGTTATAATATATGTGGCTCTATTGTTGATAATGAAAGGTGTATTTATTTGACATTGCCAGAGAGTAAAACAGTCACTTTTGCAAAATTAGTTAAAGATGCTAATCATAGCATGAAATGTGGTGAGTGTAATTCTGACATGTTATCAACATTAATTTTAAGGGAATACGGACAGTATGTAATTTTAATGATGCAACGATGTAGAGCTGATGGATCAAAATTGGATACTTTAATAAAGAAGTTTACAGGACAGCAATTATCAATTTCAGGAAAAACTTTTGTAACTGTTGCAATAATTTTCCATGATGGACCTACTGTTACTTCTGGACATTACACAGTTTATCTAAAATGTGAAAAAGGCTGGACACTGTGTAATGATTCCCAATTGATTTTCAAACAACGTTTGCCTTTTGATTTAGCAAATTCCTATCTAATCTTCCTGAAACCTAAATTTTAGAGAGACTTGGCAAGATCTGGACAAAATAATTTTACCATTTTACTGGATTACCATTGCAATTTTGTAGAAAAAATATTTTTAAAATTATCATTTGGCCTAAAGGAAAGATAACCAATTGTAATGTGGACTTTTTTAATTTTTAATGCAATTTTGAAAAACCAATAATTTAGAGATAATCGGTAACTTCTGCACATTTTAAATTTTGGAATGCTATTGAACTGCCATTGGAAATTTTTTCAAAAATGATTTAAAAAATTACTATTTGGCCATGTGGAAAAGTAAGCAATTCTATTGTGGACTAAATAAATTATTCAAAAAATTTTCGTGAACCAAAATGTTACAGAGAATCGGTGAGATCTGGACAGATTAAACTTTAGAATTTTAATGGATTTCCCTTGGAAATTTATTCCAGGAAAAAAAAAAAAATACTATTTGGCCTAAAGGAAATAAAATCAGATGTATTTTGGAGTTATTTGAGATATAATATTGTGATTATACTTCTCAAACAAACATATCAGACGGTATTTTAAAGAAAAAAGTATTGTTTTTAGATGATATTTTTTTAGAATAATATGCATTTCTGTAATGATAAGTTTAAGTGAGAAGAGATTCTGGGCTTTTTTAATACAATCTTTGAGATTGTTAATTTTTTTTGCCCGCTGTAAAATGATGAATGCAATTGCTTTCACAATTTATAGTGAAATGCAATATATTCTGAAAACAGCAAAAATAAGGCAAAAATATTTTTGGGTAAAAAATGTAAATATGTGTACTGTATTATAAAATGGTTTAAAAATATTAATACTTTTTTCTTTATTTTCAGATCGATATAGAAAATTTTCGGAAACTACAACCATTTTAAAAACTATTTTTTAAAAAAACAAATGAATAAATATTTTTTTGAGTGAGTATGGTAAGTCATTAATAATAATTGTAGTCTCTCAAGGACCTTGTAATGTGATAAATGATTTTTAGTGTTTTTTTTAAAAAATAAAAAAAAAGGTACGCTTACCGTACGCGTACGGTAAAAAAAAAAAAAAAAAAGTTTTTAAAAACATGTAAAAAAAAGATGAAAGATAAGGTTGGCTCTTAAAAGAACCGTTGTGTTCATGCAGGGACAGAGGAAAGGAAGCATGGGAAAATCATTCATAGCTACAAATGTGCTGATCTATTTTGTTGTTCACTAGGGAAACACTGGTCTCCCTATGACAAATTAGACCTTTACAAAATGTGCAATGAATATCAACCTTCCGAAATCGAAGGTTCATTTCCAGAGGGCCAGCAAAAGGAGATTCTCCCCCCACAGATGAAGGGCTCACCTGACCTGCAGAAGAAGGAGTCAGCCCTGCAGGTGATGGTCCAGGCTGAGCTGCTGTGGATGTACTGGCTCGTCTTTCTGAAGAGTTACCTCCAAAAAGATGACCATGTGTCCTTCTGTGTACATCCTGGAGGTGTCTCTTCATGGTGTGATTCCCAAAGGAATACTTCCTGTTAGGATTACCTCTAGAAAGTACACGCTGACACAGCTTGCAAGTAACTAAGGGTGCATTCACCTTTTGCTGGCCTTCTGGAAAAGTAAAATAATCCCAAACATAAGAAGGCTTTTGTTTCCTCGATCTCTGCCTCAAGACAGTGCTGCTGGTGCTAGCCTCACTCTCAGAAGAGCTCTGCTGTTCTGCCATCGTATCCCAAAGACAAACCAGCTCCTTCTCCCAAGGGATCACAAGCAGAAATGAGGGGAATGGGTGTGGTGTAGGAGAGTTCTAGAACTGAAAGTAGTTTCAACCAATCAAAAGTTGTGTTTCAAGATCACATGACCTACCGTACGCTTACGGTACGCTTACGGTACGCTTACGGCAAAAAGTACGCGTGCGCGTAAAAAAGACACGCGCTTCCGCGCATGCGCATAACAGTCACTCCCCAGCACTTCCACGTAACGTGCGCGTGTGGCGTAAGCGCGCACGCGTCCCACGCGCAGTACGCGCGGCTACGCAAAGTACGTAACTATACGCAAGTAGCGTAGATAGATTACGGGCGTTGCGTAAACCGTACGCTTACCGTGAGCTTACGGTACGCGTACTATAAAAAAAAAAAAAAAAAAAAAAAAAAATCTGGAAATAAATTTTACATGTTTATTTTAAAAAATATATATAAAAAAATATTTAAGGATTTTAAAAATTTAAGCATAGTCTTTATAAAAGGTAAGAAAATTAAATTAAAAATATGTTTGAAAAAAATGAAGAATAAAAAAAAAAAAATAGCATTTAAAAAACCTTGCAAATTCACTGAAAAAACCATGGGTTTCACACACGTTATAGTTAGGAATTATATATAAGTGTCTAAATGGATGATTTGTTTTTGAAAAATTGATTGTGTAACTGACTGATTAAGTGTATCTCTCACTTTGTGTATAAGTGGCTGCATGGGTTGGTGAGTAGCTACATGGGTGTCTATATAGGTTATTAGTTGTTTTTTTGAGTATCAGTCTGAGTGTCTGTATGGTTCGGTGGGGGGTATTACGTAGTGCATAGGTGCATGAATGAGTGACTCACTGTTTGTATGTGTTGAAGACAGCATGTGTGCAGGACTGTATGGGTGGATGAGTGTGTGTATGGGTGTGTTAGTGAGTGAAAGACTGTCTCAATAGTGTCTTCAGGAGTAACTACATATGTTTTAAACTAGTATATGTGACTATTGGTGTATATATGTGAGTATATGTGAGAGGGAGAGATTGAAAGAGTTCCTGTATGAATAAGTATGTGTTTCTATAAGTGATTGTTTAAAAGACTAAGTATGTGTAAGTTTCCGTAGAAGTAAGTGTGGTGGTGTGTGTATAACTGTATATGCAGGTGAATGTATGTTTGATTCTTTATTAGCATGAGTGACTATGTGTGTGAGTAACTCTATGGATGAGTGGCATTATGTAACAGGATGTATAGGTGTATGAGTACATATGATGAGTGAGTACATGTATGAGTGACTGTATAGGACTGTTGGTGAATGAGTGGATGTGTATATGGATCTTAGAATTACTGAAGAGGTTGTTGTAACTGGTATTGGTATGTCCATTGTTTTGAAATTTTTAGTCTCTATTTTTGAATGTGTGTATCAAAGCTTATATTAAGGTGAGAGGAGGTCTGCCACTCTATCACAAGGATGATGTCATCAGTGATGTCATCAGTGATGTCATTTGAGATGTCATCAGTGATGTCATGAGTGATGTCACTGACCATGTCATGAGTGATGTAATATGTGACGTCATCAGCAGTGCATTGCGGGCGCGCGAGTTATAGTTAGCTGAACTAACTATAACGGGGCAATTTCATTGGTTTTTTACGAGTAAAATGTCCAGCTAACTATAACATGTGTGAAACCTATGGTTTTTTCACTGAATTTCTAAGGTTTTTTAAATGCTAATTCCTAACTATAACGTGTGTGAAACCTATGGTTTTTTCAGTGAATATATATCAAATTAAGTAAACATAATACATTCACTTGAAATCTTTGCCATTGTAGGACAAGAACATGTGTATTTCAAGAGACTTTGACGACATTGAGGCTCTTTCTGGTTGTTTTTTTCCTTTATGCCGTCTGGTCTCCGGACATTAGTACAAACTATTCAGAGTACAGACTGAGGGAGTCCCTAAGTCCTAGTTATCCATATGGTCTGTACAGCTTAACCCCGGTTAGGACTTCTGATCTACAACTTTATCAACTGTTAACACCCTTCACTTCATAGCAAAAGTAGTCCAGGGAACAGCGTGCAAGTGGCCTCTTGCTGCTTGTACCCGTTACATGAGCCGGCATTTCACTTTAAGTGATTTGCCCAGAATCACGGGATGGGTAAGTAAACACCAAGACTCAAATTGTACTTTAATTCCTCCCATTTCTTCATGTTTATCATGTTCATCTTGAATGGTTGCGGCTTGCTTGGGGAGGGTTTTTTTCTCAATGAAAATAACGTTTTTGTTTTACATTGTTGTGCATTTTTGCCTGTTTTGTATAGTATGCACCAGAGGCATTGAAGCGCTTGACATGAGCGCGAGTCTGATTACACAAGATCACTCTAATTTCTACAGGCACCGGTAAATCAAGTTATTTGCCCAGGATCACAGGATGGTGAGCAGACGCCGAGATTTGGGCCTGGTTGCTCACTTCAAGATAAATAAAAGTGCTGCCCGTGAAGGCCCAGTCTAAGGGGCTTAACCAAATGAGGGAGCCCTACTTGCCTATGCCTTTAAGCTGTCCCTTATTGGCAACAGTTTGAAGTTATTAAGAACTCCAGTAGAAGAACGACACTGTGTAGGACTCCAAGCCAGACTTTCTTTTTTTGTGGTGATGCTAGAGAGGTGTTGCAGATAATCCCTACTGCTTAAACAAATTTTGAGTGGGTCGGGACAGCACCCTGCGTTATGAATGTTGGCACAGTCACTCGAGGCAGGGCCGGCTTTAGTGCTGGTGGCGCCCTGTGCGACAATGTTTGTTGGCGCCCCCCAATGACCACCTCCACCAAAGATTCTCTCATTAGCACCCTTTAACAGTGACGAAGTCTCCATAACCACACTCTCTCAGATGCATTGAATTAGTTATATAGCGCCACTCATACCAGTGTAGGGTGTCCGAGCACTTTGCATCACACACACATTGCACAGAGACAATCAATCATACGTGTGTAAATCAGTGTATAGGAAATGTTACATAAGACAAAGGACTAAAAGTGTAGGAGTCACTTGTCATCCATACTGGTAGGCAGTATAGTTTAAGAGTGCTTGGTGTGGAGAAGCATAAACGCAGAGTCGAAAAAGAAACAGCATCGTTGGGAGTTCTCTTTAATACTAAGAATCGATTTCTAGCCAAACTAACCCTTTTTGCAACATTAATCAACGTTCTAATAATGTATGCTTTGCAGTGTGTATGCAGTTCTGAGATGAAAGTTAATAGTTCACTATTCTATATTAGGACTTTAAGTTATAAATTGCAAGTAACAAAAGGATGCCTCTTTTGAAAGTAGTAATCTGCTGATCTGTTTACATCATACGCACTCTGTAATCTACTTGGTACACGTTCTTTGCAGTAGGCATATTAACCCTCTGCACTAACTTCACCTAAGTCAAAACCTCAACTATGCAAACTGCTGATCTCTCTGCAGGACGATAATTAATTACAGGAGTTATTGTGACATTTATGTGAGGCCTGGTAATTGCCGAGGGAAAGAAACGCTGCAGCAGGTGCTTCAAAAGCATAGTAAACTTTCAAGCACGGCGCCCCCAGGAAGTCAGCACCCGGTGCGATGGCACCGGTCGCACCGCCCTAAAGCCAGCCCTGACTCGGTGATAATGACCTTTGCCCTCCTGGTATCACTCCGTGCTCCCTGCACTCGACTTTGCGAATTGTCCAGGTTGAAAGTTTCCTTAGTGTCAAGTTTCCTTAGTGTCCTTTACTTTACTACGACATCACTATGCCAGACACTTGATGGCCAATGCCCACGCTGTGATTTTAGAGTGTCCTGGGGCCCCCTCCCCACTAACCCATGGTGCTTCCTCCTTTTGCTTTCTAGCGATCCACACAGGCACCGAGTAGAGAAAGAGCCAGCTAATTCCAGCCTAAACAGCCGACAGTGTGCATTCAAAAAGGCTGATAAGCGCTCCTGGCCTGCTGCTGTCAGGGCGGTAGAGGCTCCCTGGAAACAAATCAGTCTCACTCAGCAGGGGAGTGCTTAGGGTGATCTAGACGGAAGAATAGTGTGCAGGGGAATCTGACACCGGTTTAAAATTTCTTCCTGCAGCCCCTGTGAACCTCAGACACGGATTGACACATCGCCGGTTTTTCAGTATTTTTCCGTGTCTATTTATAAATACAGACAAAGGAAAAAATGTTTCCGCCTGTATTTATGTGTATAAATCCGTTTAAACGGAAAACCTGGAGCCCTAGTTATAATGCACTTAAGAGTATATGGTTTAACCGCATCCACAAACAGCTACAGAGAATGGACTCTGAGAGCTGCAGAGGGGCCCTGCTCAGGCAGAGGCACCCCCTCACATGGAAACCAAGCACCCTGCCCTCAGGATTGATAGGGCATGCCTTAGGGGTGACTGATAGGCTAATATGTGTGTGTAAGGTGAGATATAGGGAACCTATACCTCAGTGAGGAGTGCTAACTCTAACTCACCCAGGCTGCAGTAGCAGGCCTGTGGTGTCAGATGTAGTCTGCCTCCCAGGGGTGCCATAATACGTGCTTCAGCCCCTGGTAGGCCTGTGAAGTACCTATGCCCTTGGCACATAAGGTACCATATACTAGGGGCTCATAAGGTACCACAGTATCCAATCACTAGTGCTTCTAATATGCACTCCAAGTTGTTTAGAGAGAACAGAGAGGCTGGGGCCCTGATTAGCAGGGACCCAGCCAGACTATAGCCACAAATCAGTGTAAACATCAGAAAAAAAGTGGGGGCAACATAAGTGCAGATCCTACTCTCCTACACAACCCCCCCCAAATTCAGGGACACTAAACTAACCTTGACCTGTTGATTCTTCGTGTTCTAAGTGGAAATACCTTGAGAGTCCATCTGCATTGGCATGTTGGGTCCCAGGTCTATGTTCCACTGTTTAGTCCATCCCCTGTAGGGAAATGAACCACCTTAAAAGTTTTAGGTTTTCACCTTTCATCTGTTTAAGCCATAGGAGGGGCTTGTGGTCAGTCTGAACTATGAAGTGAGTGCCAAACAAGTATGGCCTCAGCTTCTTCAGGTCTCACACCACAGCAAAGGCCTCCCTCTCTATAGCTGACCAACGTTTCTCTCCAGGGGTCAGCCTTCTGCTAATAAAAGCTACTGGCTGGTCTTGACCTTCATCATTCAGTTGAGACAGTACAGCTCCCACACCCAGCTCAGAAGCATCTGTTTGGACAATGAACCTTTTGGTGTAGTCTGGACTCTGTAAGATGAGGGCAGTGCACATGGCCTGCTTTAGGTCTTCAAATGCCTTCTGACAGCCAGCTGTCCACTGAACATTTTTGGCATTTTCTTTGAGGTAAGATCATTTAAGGGGGTCAGTATAGATCCATATCCCTTAACAAACCTCCTATAGAACCCAGTCAGGCCTAAGAAGGCTCTCACCTGTGTCTGGGTGGTTGGAGCAACCCATTCCATGATGGTTTGGATTTTGCTCTGTAAAGGTTGAACCTGGCATCCACCTACAAGGTGGTCCAGGTACACAACCTGACTCTGCCCTATCAGGCATTTAGTGGCCTTGATAGTGAGGCCTGCTTTTTGCAGGGCCTCCAAAACATTTCTGAGGTCGACCAGGTAATCCTGCCAGGAGGAACTAGAGACAGCAATATCATCAAGATAAGCTGAGCAATAAGTTTCCATTCCTGTCAGAACTTTGTTCACCAACCTCTGAAAAGTGGCAGCTGCATTCTTTAAATGCTGTTTTGGCTTTGGCATCCTCAGCTAACCTGATCTGCCAGTAGCCAGCTGTTAGGTCAAATGTACCCAGATACTTGGCTGAGGCCAAAGTATCAATCAGTTAATCTGCCCTGGGATTTGGTTAGGCATCAGTCCTGGTGACTGCATTGAGGCCTCTGTAGTCTACACAAAACCTAATTTCTTTCGTACCACCCTGGGTATGAGGTTTAGGTACTAGGACTACTGGACTAGCCCAAGGGCTATCTGAAGGCTCAATCACACTTAGCTCCAACATTTTCTGGACTTCAGTCCTGATACAGCCTCTGACATGGTCAGGTTGCCTGTAGATTTTACTCTTGACAAGCAGACTGTCTCCAGTGTCCACCTCATGGGTGCACCAGGAAGTCTGACTAGGGGTCAGGCTAAACATATTTCTAAACTGTTGCAGAACTTGTCTGCATTCAGTTTGCTGATGATCAGTGAGGCTGCTTGCCAAAGCAGCACCATCTACTGACCCATCATCAGGGTCCTGTGAGAGCAGGTCAGGGAGAGGGTCACTCTCCTCCTCCTGTTCCTCATCAGTTGCCATTAGCGAGCCCATGTCAGCCCTGTCACCATATGGTTTCAATCTGTTGACATGGAGCACCCTAATGGGGCTCCTGTGAGTTCCCAGATTCACCAAGTAGGTGACTTCTCCCTTTTGCTCAACAATTGTATGGGGGCCACTCCACTTGTCTTGGAGAGCTGCTGGGGCCACAGGCTCCAACACCCACACTTTCTGTCCTAGCTAGTATACAGTCAGTACAGCCTTTTGGTCATGCCAAGTTTTTTGAAGTTCTTGGCTGGCCTCCAGGTTTTTAGTTGCCATCTTCATGTATTCGGCCATCTTGGAGCGGAGACCAAGTACATAGTCCATCACATCCTGTTTGGGAGGTTTGAGAGGTAACTCCCAGCCCTCCTTCACCAAACATAAGGGACCTCTTACAGGATGCCCAAACAGAAGTTCAAAAGGGCTGTAGCCAACCCCCTTCTGTGGAACCTCTCTGTATGCAAACAGAAGGCAAGGAAGTAAAAGGACCCATTTTCGCCTAAGCTTTTCTGGGAGGCCTTTAATCATTCCCTTTAGGGTTTTATTGAACCTTTCAACTAACCCATTGCATTGTGGGTGATAGAGAGTAGTGAATTTGTAATTTACACCACACTCCTTCCACATTGCTTTTAGATACCCTGACATGAAGTTGGTATATTTGTCAGATATATCCTCCTTAGGAAAGGAAAACCCACTCTGGTGAAAACTTCAATGAGGGCTCTTGCCACCAAAGGGGTTGTGGTTAGGCCTGGGCGGTAAATTCCGTTCCGTTCGCGGAATTTGCGGAATTTGGGTAATTTCGCGTTCCGCGGAGAACGCGAAATTGCCCAAAAATCTGCGTTCCGCGACTTCGCGAAATTTTTTGCTTGTTCGCGTTCTCAATATGCGTGTTCGCGAGATATTTCACCCCGAGCACGCAAACAGCGATCGCGAACAGGCAAAAAGTATCGCGAACAAGCAATTCCGCGTGTTCGCGGAATTTCTGCGTGTTCGCGGAGATTTTTTACCGTTTCGCGGAGATTTGCGTAACGCGATTACGCAAATTCCGCCCACCCCTAGTTGTGGTGGTCCTCAGGGGAATTGTCTCTGGGTAACTGGTGGCATGATCTACTACCACCAGGATAAACCTGTGCCCAGATGCTGTTGGAGGGTCAAGGGGACCAACAATGTCAATCCCTACCCTTTCAAAGGGTACCCCCACCACAGGTAGTGGTATCAGGGGGGCCTTTGTTGTGCCACCTGACTTGCCACTGGCTTGGCAAATGACACAGGAGCGACAAAACTCCTTGGTGTCCTCTGACATATGTGCCAATGAAAATGTGGAACAAGCCTATTCCAGGTCTTGTTTAGGCCCAAGTGTCCTGCTAAAGGGATGTCATGTGCTAGGGTAAAGAGGAACCCCCTAAAGTTCTGAGGTATTACCTACCTCCTGGTGGCTCCAGGGGTTGTATCTCTAGCCTCAGAATATAGGAGTACCTCATCCCAATAAACTTTATGGGACCCACTAGCACTCCCAGCAGCCTCAGCAGCAGCTTGCTGTCTGAGGGGTTCAAGAGAAGGGCAGCACCGTTGCTCTTTGCTCAGATCTTCCCTAGAAGGGCCCCCTGCCCCCAAGAACTCAACCTGATCAGGTTCAAGTCCCTCTGGGCAGTACCTTCTTCAGGATCTGCTTCTCCTCCCTCAGGAGCGGAATCTGTCATCTGAGACAGAGGGGAAGGCACTGCCTTAACCCTACTGCTCCTCTTCCTGGGTAGCATCTGGTCCATAGTTTCAGGATCCAGAGCTGGTGCAGCTTTATGCATTTTGGCCTGTGACCTGGTCACAGCAAATACCTCTGCAGGTAAGACCAACATCTCAGCATGAGTCCATTACTCTACTTCAGACCAGGCTGAAGTCTCTAGATCATTGCCCAATAGACATTCGACAGGGAGGTCTTCACTGACTGCTACCTTCTTGAGGCCAGTTACCCCTCTCCAGGAGAAATTCACAACTGCCAGACTATGGTTGGTTTTGACATTGCTTGAATTGGTAACCTGGTACATTTCACCCAGGATGATCTGCCCAGGGTCCACAAGATCCTTTACCACCATGGTGACACTAGCACCTGTATCCCTGAATGCCAAAGCCTGTTTGCCATTTATTACAGGCTGCTGTTTGTATTTGCCCAGATTACAGGGGCTCACTAGGAAGGACATATCAATGTCTCCATCACAAATCAGCAATGCCTGAGTGGGTACTCTGACTAGGCCAGAGTCCACTTCACAACCCAGGGTCAACCCTACTACACCCTTATCCTGAATACCACCTCCACCAGTAGCTGTACTAGGGGGAACAGTTGCCTTAGGGGCAGGACTGGTGGTGGTTTGGTCTTTTTTTACTTGTTACAGTCAGAAGTCCAGTGCCCTTTCTGTTTACAGAATTTGCACCAGGGCTTCTTTTGGCCTTTTCCCTTGTTGGACTGTGAATCCCCACCAGATGCAGATTTTTGGGGCCCTTGTGTAGATTTCTGGTCTTTTGACTTATCCCCGCCTTTCTCAGAGCCTATAGGATTCTGCTTCTTAGTGTCACCCCCTTGGTTCTGGGTTTTCTGCCTCAGCCTGGTTCAGACCCATTTGTCTGCCTTCTTTCCCAATTCTTGGGGAGAGGTCAGATCAGAGTCCACCAAGTATTGATGCAACAACTGGTTTTGGCAATTATTAAGGATCTGTTCTCTCATCATAAGATTATACAATCCCTTAAAATCAGTAACTCTACTACCAACCAGCCAACCCTCCAGAGCCTTTGTTGCACAATCAACAAAGTCAGTCCAGTCCTGAGTCTGTGCTTTCTGGGTGTCTCTGAACTTCAACCTGTACTGTTCAGTGGTTAAGCCAAACCCATCTATTAATGCACTCTTCAGGACTTCATAATCATCAGCATCCTCTTCTCTAACAGTGAGGAGCTTGTCTCTACTTTTATCAGAAAAGGAGATCCACAAGATTGCTGCCCACTGTTTGTGGGGGACCTTTTGCACTCTACAGGCCCTCTCTATAGCAGTTATCTATTTGTGAATATCATCCCCACTCAGGTAGGGAGGAACAACCTTGGACAGGTTCCTATGGTCTGGAATGTAATCTCTGACTCTAGGACACTGTTGCTGCCAAAAGGGGGTTCTAACCCCTCTTTTTTCTAGAAGCTCTCTGGAGCTCAAAGGCTTCTCTATCTAATGCCAACTGCTTGGCCTTCAGGGCAACTCTTGCTTCCTCATACTGTAGCAGTTTGTACATTCTTTCAGAGGAGGTTTCTCTTCTAGGAAGATATAAGTTCCTCTGGTGGACAGATTCTCTGCCAGAGTGATATGAGTGGTCAGATTCCTTAGAAAGGGACCTAGGCCACTCCTCCACTCTGTCAGTTCTCTTAGGGAGAATTCCTCTGTCCTTTTCAGATCCCTGTGGATCTGGCCCTTCAACCACAAAGTCCAGGTCATCTTGATTTTCATCATCTGACCCAGAGACTATAGCTGACCCACTTCCTGATTCAGACCCCTTCGCTCCTAGAGCTAACTTAAGATCATCTGCTGTCAGCAGATCTATCAGGTGTAGTGTGGAGGGACTCTGTCCTATCCTCAGGTGCATTGCAGCACACATGGCTTTCAAGTCAAAGAAAGTCATGTCCTTATACTGAGGCTGGGTGGACCCACTGGCTCCAACCCGTAAGGACATTCGAGTGTTGTGCAGTGTTGTACTACCTACACTAGTTTGTGGCCTACTGATCCTAGCTTGAGCTGTAGCAAGGGTGTGCTATCCCTTCACTCACTGCTCTAAGTTCAGTAGAACTTGTTGATACAAAGCTTGACTTTATATGTACCTTGAGTAAATTTAGTGGTTTTCAGTTAGTAATTCAAGTAGAGATTTTCTGGTAAAACAATGGCAAGCTGTAATCCCACACGCTGCCCACCAATGTGAGAAGTTGGCCTGGTATATGCTGGTCACTAGTTAAAGTGGCCACCTTGCACCAGTACAATTCGACTCTTATGATAGATAGATTTAAGACAACCTTTTTAAGAAAGCTATCATAGTGGTAGCTGTGGAGAGCAGCCTTCAGGCTAAGTCTCAGAGAAATTTAAAGCAGCTTGTTTTACCTTATAATCTCTTGAATTACCAAATGAAAGGACACCACACAGGTATATATATAAAATATATATGTATTTATTTCTAGACACACTCTACTAATCTCTTTATGAGTTTAGAAAACAGGAACATATGCACAAATCAATGTTTCACAACAAATTAAGTACTTATATGGCTGGGGCCCTAGGGGCGTACTAGACCATATACCAAAAAAGAGGTACAAGAAGAACGACTTGAGAAGGGAGAAGGCCTAAAGTCTTCAGAAGCGCTGGGGCCTCACTAATCCACCCAAGGCAGGTAAGTAAAGGACCCACTGGAGACGCATGCAGTGTGAGAACACAGCCGTGGATCCCAATAGACTTCAATGGAGCAAGTCGCGGTTGGAATTTTAAAGTTTTAGGATACTTCGGGAGAGTCTACAAGCAAGTCACTTACAGGGTAAGTAGTTCTAGAGCCAACACACACAGGAGCACCGGAGTACTCGAGTTACCACACCCAGGGAAGCCTGGTGCATAAGTGTCTTTTGGTGTCGGGTCACGGCGTCGTTGTCAATGGGAGCCAAAGAAGACTTGCTGCTTGTGAAGACAGGAGAAGTGTCTGGTGGAATCCAAGGCTGGATTCTGAAGAAAGAAGACCTGAAGGCAGTGGAGACAGTGTTCAAAGTCACTTGCCAGTGACCCAGGGCCAGGAAGCTGGATGCCCACAGAAGTCGGGTGTTTTCAGGTGATCACAGGTGTCTTGATTCTTCAGCCACGAGGTCCAGGAGGTGTCGACGATGACCAGGACCTGGATTCAGAGTGTCCCACAAAGTCTGCAGCTTACTGAGGTGTCGGCAACCCGATTGGAGCCAACAAGCATTGGTATCAGCAAGTCTTGTGGAATGTGAAGAAGGTCAGCGGTGCAGACCAGCAAGGTCTGAGGGACTCACCCAGCAAGGGTAAGTCAGGGCAAGCCTGGAGCAACCAGGGGAGACCTTTGGATTGTTGAAAACCTCTTCAGAGGACCTACAAGCCAACCGGCAAGGGATCGCAAAGATGCCTCGTAAAGATTCACTTCACAGGAGCCCACGGTCACTCGGGACGAGGTAGGCCTCTGATTTTCAAGTGAAATCCTGCTGGAGGGTTGGACCGTAGGTGGTCCAATGCACAAATTCGTAGAACGTCGTGAAGGGGCTGCACTTGACAATAGTGCATGGTACCTGGGTATTGCTGTTCATCGTCACTCATGGGGTCCACTTGCCTCAGTTTTGCTGGGGACTCACAATGGCCATCAAGATGTCAGGAAATCCACTTTCAGGGTAGCAGGGACTTCGGACTCCGGCGGGAGCGGGAAAGTTTGCGACTGTTGATTCAAAGTTTTGGTGCCTGCCAAGCAGGGGAGTCACTCCTTGACTCCAAGGGAGATTCTTCAGTCTTCCAGAGGTAGTGGAACATCGAAGGTCCAGGATTCTTCTTCAGAGCGTCATCCAGGGATATCTAGTTTGCAATGGCAAGGTTTCCCTATCTCATACTAAAGGAAAGGGAGGGACTAGCTCTATGACCACTCCTATGGGAGGGTCATGGGAGTGGGTGGTTACACCCACTTCCCTTTGTCCAGTTTTGCACCAGAGCAGGGGCAGGTAGCCCCTGAACCGGTTTGAGCTGGCATATGCACAGAGGAGCCTACTGCTCTTCCAGTGCAGGACTTCAAAGCACTCTAGGAGTGCACCCACCCAGCCCCAATACACTAAATCCTGTCTGGAAGGTGGTTACACCTCCCTGTGACAGGATGCTTATTGTTGGGCCTCCTTCACTGCAAGTTTCGTTCAGCAGCAGGAGGGCAGCCCAGTGTCTGTGCTGGTGGCATCCATTTTGTGATGCCAGGGCTCTTCAGGATTCTACCGTATTTCCACAGTGGGTACATGTCTATCCCTCTAGAAGGGTGGGATCATATTCCCACACCAGTTACTGGTGTGGGGGTATTATTCCAAAGCGTTTGACACCAAACACAACATGTTTTGATGCAGCCATCCCAAAGTTAGCATTTACCGCTAGGTTATAATGCACTTAAGAGTATATGGTTTAACCGCATCTACAAACAGCCACAGAGAATGGAGTCTGAGAGCTGCAGAGGGGCCCTGCTCATGCAGAGGCACCCCCTCACATGGAAACCAAGCACCCTGCCCTCAGGATTGATAGGCCCTGCCTTAGGGGTGACTGATAGGTTTATATGTGTGTTTAGGTAGAGATATAGTGGACCTATATCTCAGTGAGGAGTGCTAACACTACCTCACCCAGGCTGCAGTAGTAGGTCTGTGGTGTCAGATTTAGTCTGCTTCCCAGGGGTGGCATAATACATGCTTCAGCCCCTGGTAGGCCTGTGAAGTACCTATGCCCTTGGTACCTAAGGTACCATATACTAGGGGCTCATAAGGTCCCACAGTATCCAATCACTAGTGCATCTAATATGCACTCCAAGTTGTTTAGAGAGAACAGAGAGGCTGGGGCCCTGATTAGCAGGGTCCCAGCCAGACTATAGCCAGAAACCAGTGTAAACATCAGAAAAAAAGTGGGGGCAACATAATGTACAGATCCTACTCTCCTACACTGTTTGATCTATAGGTCGTATACCTTTTCATTGATGCAGCTTTGTATAGGCAGGGCCTTCATTAATTTTAATAGTTTTGTATAGGCAGGAATATTGAATTTACTTATGTTGATTATAAGCTTGTTCTCCTTGATTTTAATGTTCTCATATCACTGTTAAATATCACGATTTTGCCATGATAGTAAACTCATAATTTATATATGTTTTTAGTTAGCTGAATTAGCGCAGTGTTTATAGTACCAATAGATAATTTTTACGTTTCCCCAAATGATGAATATTTGATTTATACTCCTTCACATTTCACTGGAATGCTCACGTGTTGTTTTTGTATACATTTTAATTTCGCCTCTTCTCGAGCAATTACCTGATAAGTGTACTTATCAGGTTTAGTCCTATTTCGATTGTCATTACTCGCTCGTTGCGTAAGCACGATCACGGCTTCATCTTTCACTACCGGGAGAAGGTGGGGAGGTTTGTAAATCACGCTAGTCACCGAGTTGATAGACTTTAGAGGGACGCACCACCCTATATTCGGTAACACTTTTACTTTTTCTTTGATCAATTGTTCCCAGTCGTACTTTTGATTGAGCGGTGTTTTTTACCATAGCTTTTAACCCCCACTTTAGATTCCTTACACAGCTTCACTGTGAATAAGTGCCGCCATTGGAGGTAATTTCTTTTTCTTACTCGGTATCTTAACTTCAAATATTTCACCGTGTTATTACCACCTTTTTTCAGTCGAATTCAGTTCCATATTAACACGCAACGACATGTTGTGTACTCAGCATACTTTTAAGGTATTTCTTCTAGATTCATCCATTCTCCAGCACGTTCAGCATTGCACATTGGGTGCATATAATAACCATTTGGGTATATCGCTTTCTACTTTCATCGTCTTTTCACATGATGCTTTTTTTCACGCTTTTCAAGTCTTTTATTTCAAGTTTCCATTCTTAATCCAGTTTAATTTGCACTTTTCATTAACCGTCCTCCACCATTCTCAATCATTTTCTACACGTGCTTCCCTGTCAGAGCCCTATGTAATTTGTCTGTATGAGTTCTAAAAACGTATAAACAACTGTATATAGCCGTGAGCATGGTTTTCTTGAAACTCTGATTGTAATTATTAATATTCTAGATTTCCCTGATGAAGGGCAGATTCAAGCCCGAAATGCATTGGGAGAAGTGAATATTCATTTGTACAACTGAATTGTCATGCTGAGGAAAGCATCACAAGTTTTACATTGAAGAAATTCTGCCATGGATTGAATTAAAAGCAGATTTCAGAGCACATCTTCTTGTGTCATATTGTGAAGTGTTTCTGATAACGCTTGTTGAAAGTTCAATGATTCGTGGATTACTTGTTCTAATATTGTTATAAGTTTCATTCAGAAGTTCTCTTTATTATTTAACTGTACACTTTGGAAAAAGTGACTTTATAGTAGTGCACCTTGAGTTCCTGGATAGTTATCCGGGCTGTTACTGTCTTACTTTTGTATAAGGAGGCTGACAGAGCCCCCTACAAGATGCACACTACACTCATAAAAGTCTTGATGAACAGAGTACATAGTTTATTTGGAGTACATTCCAGGGCACAAGTGCTGCAATTATTGCCTGTTATTTAACTTTTAGAAGGTTTGCATTTTCTTGTCTTAACCATTTAGTGCCTGTAGCCTGTAGCCTGTCTCTGGTCACATGACTGGGTGTAGCTGACAGTTGAGCACTGTCATATTTCTCTTAAATAGCCACACACAATAGGGAGCTTAGGTGTGCCTACTCTTTGTCCCACACTGACAACCACCTGTGACGCTCTCCATGACCTATTCCAACGTGAACTGAATCTTGATACAAAACTTGAGAAGGTAAACCCTCAGCAGGACTAATCTAGGACTGTATCTGACCTGAGCTCCACCGCGGTCACGACGAACTTTTGACTTTGAACTGGTCCAGCGCAACCAGATAGCGACGCAAGGCATTTTATGCTTTAAGGCACCATTTTACAGTTTATTCTTTAAAAATTCATAACTCCAGCTCTACTGATTGTATTTGTATCATTTTGATCAGTTTATTAATTAGATTTTGCTCTATTTTTCTAACCTGGTACAGGATCTTTTTGTTTGGTGTTTTCACAAATGTACTGTTTGAAGTGTCGCAGAAATACTTTACACAGTGCCTCCAAGTTAAGCCTGACTACTCTGTGCCAAGCTACCAGGGTACAGAACACAGGGTAATTTGGGATTTGTTTATGCCTTACGCTGACAAGGACTGCTACTGCTGCTTACTATGGCTCGCATTCCAGTCAACTAACAACCCAAATTCTTACAATACCTAACATCTGTAACAGCTTCACATAAATCTGAACTCCAATGACTTTTCTGCCATTCAGAAATAAATTGATGACTTATCACTTGAAATATTTCAACCACTGTACATGATAGGAGCCTATTATACCTTCCTCATCCTAAAGGATTCTGAATCATATTCTTTTCTCCCATTCTCTTTTCTCCTGATTGTTTTCCCCAATCTACGTTTGTACTTGGAGTCTCTAGTTGGCAGTGGTATGCACCCTGTCCAGGTAGGGACCACCACGCTAGTCAGGGTAAGCTAGATACACACAAATTGATAACCTGTGCTTACCCTCTGTTTGCATGACACAGAGCACTCATGCTTATCTAAAGAGGCAATGTGTAAAGTATTTGTGCAACACACACACACAAAGTAACACAGTGAAAACAGCATAAAAAGACTCCACACGGGTTTATAAAAATAGACAATACTTTTATAAACAAATCATGAATAAGTGGAAGTTGAGATTAAAAAAAGTGTTTCTAGTGCTTAGAAGCAATAAGCGTCTATGGGTGTTATCTTTTCGTGTTGAACTTAGACAAAGTCAACAGTTTAAGCCAACCTTGATGCACCGCTGGCCTGGGACAAGAGCCATACAGGCCTGGTGAACAGTGCACCTTGATTCTGTGTTGCAACGGTGAGATACGGAGTGGAGACAAATGGCGCTTCATTGTCGAGCCCACAGTTGAGATGATGCATTGATTTTCTTCATATATAGGTGTGCAATGAGTCGGATCCATTGAGCGAAGCGCCGGTTCAGAGTGCAGCAGTGTTGGAAATAGGGGTGTTAGAAATGGGGGTCTCTAGTTGGCAATGGCTGGCCACTGTCCAAGTAGGGACCCTTCTTCCTAAGTCAGAGTAAGCAGCCTACACCCTTTGACAACCCCTGCTCAACCCTGTGGTAACGTAGCACGAGCAGCTAGGCTTATCTCAGAGGCAGTGTGTGAAGCATTTATGACCATACACAGTAATATAATGAGGAACACTACAAATGGACACCACTCAAATAGTTATGAAAAATAGGTATTTTTATATAGACTTAATCACAAGACCAATAACAGTAAAAATCCACAATACTATAAAAATATAATTACTTTAGAAATGCTGCAAGGAAAAATAGTTCAGGATGCACAAAATGATGTTTGGTTCAAGGCAGGGGTCTCTGCGACCCTTTTACTCACAAAGTATCTGGTTCCTGGAGCAAAGCAACAAAAATGTCCCTAAGGCGTTGTAGCGATAAATTTCCTCACGCTAACCAGCGATGCGTTGAATCCTTACCGCAAGGGAGGATGATGCGCTGGGTTGCGGGCAGGACAAAGCGACAAACTTCCTCACGCTAAGCCGGTGATGCGATGAAATCCTTGCCGCGAAGGGAGGATGATGCACCGAGCCTGTTGCGTGTGCGATCTTGCTGCGTTGACAAAGATGGCGCTCCGCGAGGGAGCGGCGATCCGGATTCGATGCGGGGAAAATGGCGAACGCTCGGCGTCCGCGCTGTGATGATCCTGTTGCGAAGATTTCCAGATAGCGGGCGTTTTCAGGCCCGCAGACAGGTGCTGCGACGATCTTCGGATAGCGGGCGTTTTCAGGCCTGCAGACAGGTGCTGCGACGATCTTCGGGGTTAGCGAGCACTCGGCGACAGCGGAGCGGCGATTTTTCTCACGCTCACCAGCTGCAGCGGCTCACTAACGGAGGTTAGCGACGATTTTCAGCGCTCTCTTCTCAGCAGTAGAACTAGAGGCCCTGGAACACACAGGAGCCTCACCTGCAGATAGTAATCCTCGCTGGGATGAAACAGGAGGCTGATGGTGGAGTCTGATGTGCCTGAGACTCCAGCAGGAGGCTAGCTCTCTCCTAGCCCTTGGGTGATTGCTGTAGCACAAAAATAAAAGTCCAATCAAAGTTCTTTTCCTCTTCTTGAAGTCCAGTAGTAACAGCTGCAGGCCAGTCCCAGAAACAGCACACAAGCACAAGGACAGTCCTTCTCCTGCAGATTCTTGTAGCCACACGGACAGAGGTTCTTCTTGTTATCCAGGAGCAATACAAATTGTAGGGGTTTGTGCACACATATTTATACCCCCAAAGTCTTTGTTCTTGGGGGTCCCAAGTCTCTGAACCCAGCCAGAACCAGTTCTGCCCAGTCCTGGAGCACTTTGTTGATCAGGCTGCATCCTTCCTTTCAGAAAGAGGGGGTCTGCCTCAGACGCACAGTGGGAGGTGGAGCCAGCATTCACCTTGCCAGGCACAGTCCTATTCAAGTGCAGGAGCTACCCCTCCCCTCACACCAAGGCAGGTCGCTCTATTCAACCCAGGTCTGACTCAGCCTGCCCTGTCCCTCCAAAACCAGACAGCCAATACACATCATAGCAGAGCAAACTGGAAGGCTTAGGCAAGAAAGTACCTATACTCTAAAAGTGGTAGTTTCAAACACAGAATATAAAAATAACCTTCACTAAAAGATGTATTTTAATATTCTGAGCTCAGGCATACTAGATTCGTTTTTCTACCATGTTCTGTGGGTCAGTTAGGACTATAGGATGTAATAGCCCAGACCTCCCATTCTGGCCTATGGAGAACAGGTAGCCTTACCGTAGTGAAAAACGAAATGGGGTGTAATTCACTACTAGGACATGCTACATACATCAGGGAATGTCCTACCTTACACATACAATGCGCGCTATCATAAGGGGGGCTTACAGGATGCCAAGGGAAGGTTTAGGGGCTGGGAAGTGGGTGCACTTCACAGCCAAGATGGCAGTTCTGGACTGCACGCAGACTCTGCAGTGGCAGGTCTGAGACACACTTTACAAGCTGCTTCTGTGGGTGGCACAAACCAGTGCTGCAGGCCCACCGGCAGCATTCGGTTTACCAGCCCTGGGCACACACAGGCCACGCTACTAGGGACTAACAGGTAAACCAAATAAGCCAATCATGGATGTACCAATTCATATGTCATCTTTACAAAGGGAGCATTCGCGCTGTGGCACTGAATGGCAGTGGCACAGTGCCCAGAGCATCTATAACCAGCAAAAACAGAGGAGACACAGCGAAAAAATGGAAGGGAGACTCACGCCAATGGTGCCAGGTCTAACAAGGGGTCTCTAATTGGCAAGAGTTTGCACCTTTGTACAAGTAGGGACCCTTCCTTTTAGTCAGGATAAGGGAGTTACACTCCTAAAATAACCCCTGCTCACCTCCTTGGTAGCTTGGCACAAGCAGTCAGGGCTATCTTCAGAGGCAGTGTGTAGAGGAGACACAGCGAAAAAATGGAAGGGAGACTCACGCCAATGGTGCCAGGTCTAACACACGTCCCCTCCAGCTGAAATGTGGGGAGAACTACCCATCCCCTGGGAGGTTCTCATCACTAAGGCGGAAAGATCTGGACAGACCATCAGCATTGGCGTGTTCTGTACCAGGGCGGTGTTCCACCGTAAAGTCCATACCCTGTAGGGAAATGGACCACCTTAACAACTTGGGATTCTCACCCCTCATCTGCATTAACCACCTGAGGGGCCTGTGGTCGGTCTAAACCCGGAAGTTAGTCCCAAACAGGTATGGTCTCAGCTTCTTCAGCGCCCAGACCACAGCAAATGCCTCTCGCTCGATCGCACTCCACCTCTGTTCCCGTGGAAGTAACCTCCTACTGATGAAGGCTACAGGTTGGTCTAGTCCCTCCTCATTCATCTGTGACAGAACAGCCCCCACCCCATGCTCTGAAGCGTCTGTCTGGACAATAAATTCCTTAGCAAAGTTGGGCGCCTGGAGTACGGGTGCTGTACACATGGCAGTCTTGAGAGCATCAAAAGCTTTCTGACAGGTGTCAGTCCAATTCACAATCTTGGGCTGCTTCTTGGAAGTCAGCTCAGTCAAGTGGGCAACAATGCTGCCATACCCCTTGACAAACCTCCTGTAATAACCCGTGAGTCCTAAGAAGGCCCTCACCTGGGTCTGGGTCCTTGGGGGCTCCCAAGCCAGGATGGTCTCAATCCTGGGCTGTAGAGGGGCCCCCTGGCCACTCCCTACCTGGTGTCCTAAGTACACCACCGAACCCTGCCCAATCTGGCACTTACTGGCCTTGATTGTGAGGCCTGCTCTGCGCAGCGCCATCAACACTTCCCAGAGGTGGCGTAAGTGGTCCTCCCATGAGGAACTAAATACGGCAATGTCGTCCAGGTAGGCGGCACTGAAATCCTCCAGCCCAGCCAACACCTGGTTGACCAACCTCTGAAAGGTGGCAGGGGCATTCTTCATCCCAAAGGGCATCACACGGAACTGGTAGTGCCCATCTGGGGTGGAGAATGCGGACCTCTCCTTTGCCCCATCAGTTAAGGCGATCTGCCAGTACCCAGACGTTAGATCAAACGTGCTGAGGTACCGGGCAGCCCCCAACCGATCTATGAGCTCATCAGCTCTGGGGATGGGGTGCGCGTCGGTCCTGGTGACCAAATTGAGACCTCGGTAGTCCACACAGAACCTAAGTTCTGGAGTGTCACCAGGCGCTGCAGCCTTTGGTACCAAGACCACGGGGCTGGACCAAGGGCTGCTAGAGGACTCAATCACCCCCAGGGCAAACATTTTGGAGACCTCCTCCTTAATGCAGGCCCTTACCCTGTCGGTCACCCTGTAAGCCTTGTGCTTGACAGGAGGACTGTCCCCGGTGTCTACCTCATGGACGCACCAGTCAGTGACACCAGGTACCAGGGTAAATAAATCTGGGAATTGCCCTAACAGCTGGTGGCAATCTCTCTGCTGTTCTGGGGTCAGTGTGGTGGAGAGGACCACACCCTCCACTGACCCATTTTTCTCTCCTGCACACAGGAGGTCAGGAAGAGGCTCACTCTCCTCCTCCATCCCTGCATCTGTGGCAAGAAGCATGCCCACTTCAGACCTCGCAAAGTGGGGCTTTAGGCGATTCACATGCAGGACCCGCAGGGGGTTCCTGGGAGATTTAAAGTCCACCAAATAGGTAACTTGACTTTTTTGCTCCACCACCTCAAATGGACCGGTCCACTTATCTTGGAGCGCACAGGGCTCCACTGGGGCCAGTACCCAAACCTTTTGACCAGGTTGAAACTCGACCAGAGTGGCATTCTGGTCGTGCCAACGTTTCATCTCCTCCTGGCTGGCTTCCAGATTTGCCTCAGCAATGTTTCTGAAACGCCGAGTTTGGTTCCTGAAGGCCAGGATGTAGCTAAACACATCATGGGGAGGTTTCCTGGGAGATTGCTCCCAGCCTTCCTTGACCAAACTCAGAGGCCCTCTTACCGGATGGCCATAGAGCAGTTCAAAGGGGCTGAACCCTAAGGACTTCTGTGGCACTTCACGGTATGCAAAAAACAGGCATGGCAAGAGGACGTCCCACTTATGCCTCAGGGGCTCCTCTAGGCCCATGATCATGGCCTTCAAGGTCTGGTTGAATCTCTCAACCAGACCGTTACCCTGGCGGTGGTAAGGAGTGGTGAACTTGTAATTCACCCCACACTCCTTCCACAGAGACTTCATATACTGGGAGATGAAGTTGGTCCCCCTGTCGCTCACCACCTCTCTGGGGAACCCCACACGGGAGAAGATCCCCATCAGTGCACGTCCCACCACGGGGGCCGTCACTGTCCTGAGCGGGATGGCTTCAGGGTACCGGGTGGCATGGTCCACCAAGACCAGGATGTACCTGTTGCCCATGGCTGTCTTGGGGTCCAGAGGCCCCACAATGTCAATGCCTACTCGCTCGAATGGGGTGCTAACAACTGGGAAGGGTTGGAGTGGGGCTTTGATCTTCCCCCCACTCTTCCCACTTGCCTGGCAAGTCTCACAGGTCCTACAATACGCATCTGAACTCTTGCGCATCTGGGGCCAATAAAAGTGGGTGACCAGCCTTTCAAAGGTCTTGGTCTGCCCCAGATGTCCTGCCAATGGAATGTCATGAGCCAACCCCAGTAGGAAGGTTCTGAAGCACTCGGGTACCATCAGCACACGGGCTGACCCCGGCTCAGCAACCTTAGGCTCGCTATACAGGAGACTGTTCTCCCAATAAATCAGATGTGAACCGGACATATCACCTGCTGCCTGGGCTGCAGCCTGTTCCCGCATACCCTCAAGAGAGGGGCAAGTTCTCTGCTGTTCACAAAACTCCTCCCTGGTGGGCCCCCCTTCCTGCTGCCACTGGGTCAGCTCAGGCAGGTCCCCCAGGTCGGTACTCTGCTCCCCGGTAGGCTCCAGGGCATCCCCCTCAGGGTCTGCTCCCTCCTGGGCCGTGGGAACCAAGGGGGCCGGTATCCCGTGCCCCCTGCCCTCTCCCTCTAAGGCAGGGACCTGGGCCATATTCTCAGGCTCCAGGTCTTTCTCAACATTCTCTTTGGCTGCCATGGACCGAGTGGTCGCACATGCCCACTCAGGCAGTCCCAACATTTGCAAGTGAGCTCTCCTCTCCACTGTAGCCCACGGTGAGTTCTCTAAATCATTGCCCAACAGACAGTCCACAGGCATGGCGGGCCTCACAGCCACCTGAAGAGTTCCTGAGAACCCCCCCCCACTCAAAGGGAACCTGAGCCACCTCACATTGGCTCTCTGTGTTGTCTGCAGACACTACTGGGTAGAATGCATGGGGCACAACCTGCTCTTTGGACACCAACCGGGAGCTGACAACAGTTACACTGGCTCCTGTGTCCCTCAGAGCCTCCACTCTATGGCCATTGATGGTTACCCACTGCCTGTATTTTTTAGTGTTATCAGGCAGTGCAGGCTTAGGAACCATTTCAAAGTCTCCTAGTGAGACAAGGGTCAACTCTACGGGGTCCCACCCACCTGGGGCACCCATCTCCTCCTCCACCAGGGCTACACTAGCAAGCTGGCGGGGCAGTGCACGGGGTGGTGCAGGAGTATCCTTTTGGGGACACTGGGGGTCAAAGTATCTGTGGCCCACCTGGCCACACTTAAAACAAGTAGGGGGCCTCCTTGGAACCCCTAAAATAACCCCTGCTCACCTCCTTGGTAGCTTGGCACAAGCAGTCAGGGCTATCTTCAGAGGCAGTGTGTAAAGCATTTGAGCATAACCAACAGTAATACAGTGAAAACACTGCAAAAGGACACCACACCAGTTTTAGAAAAAATCCAATATTTTATATCCTTAAAACAAGACCAAAATGATAAAAAATCATAATACAGTACTTAAAAAGGTATACTTTGCAAAAATACAGTACTTAAAAAGGTATACTTTGCAAGAATACTTGAAAAACACAGTTCGTACGAGTCGGTAGCTCCACCCAGGGCTACCATCATGCTGAGAACAACAGAGTCTAACAGATCCAGCTGACCGCATCGGTATGGGTCAACAAAAGCGTGAACAGACTTGTTACAGTGTTTTTCTTGTTGTGGCTGACACATTGGCACGAGCTGGTCGTGCCAACAGTCAGGGTTGCATTGCAAAATGGAAGCGGTGCAGGGTGTGGGGTCCTCTTGATGTGGTGCAAGCAGCATCTCAGTGACAATCATCCAGACGGCATCAGTGAGACCAAGGCTTATGGTGCAGGGCATGACAGTGCTTGATGCAGTGCCGGCACGTTGCGGTGCAGGCGAGAGAGCCGATAAGCGGAGCTGGCCTCAGTGGGCCCAGACAGCTGCGTGGGATGAAGCAGTGCATCATGAAACGTACGAGCAGTGCCCCCAGCCACAATGCGGTCACAGGTGTCAAAGTCAGCAGCAGTGATGGCGTTGGCAAGACCAGGATGGCGAAGTGAAGCGAGGCGGTGTGGAGTGTGGTGCCCACAGGTCACGGTGCAAGCAGCAGCTAGGTGGAGAGACTTTGTGTAGGTCTGAGTCTCAAGCAACAGGATGCAGGCCAATAAGTCCTTGCAGATCACTATGGTAGCAAGTCAGAGTCCAGCTCTCCTTAGCAGGGTCAGAGAGCAGCAGGCAGCAAAAAAGCACAGCACAAAAGCAAGACTTTCAGGTCAGCACTTAGCAGAGTGTCAGTGTCAGACTTTAAATACATATGTAAGATTATACCTATGAGACTGTAGGGCCAATTCACAAAAGTAAACTTAGATTTCAGGTCCAATTTTTGGACTTCTGGTCTAAATGTAAACTTTGGGTTTAAACTTAGACTCCAGGTCTAAATTTACTTTTGTGATTTGTGCCTTTAGACTTCAAGTCTATACTTAGATTTTAGATCTAAACTTAGATTGTAGGTCTAAGTTTACCTTTTTGAATTGGGCCTACAGTCTCACAGTTATGATCATATATGTGTTTGGGCCCTGTGTGTCTGGAGTTATGGGTGTGTGTATAGGTACTTGTAATGGGGACTCCACGTTCATGGTGATTTTGAACAAAACAGAAGAATATCCATGGAACAAATTTGCATTGTCTGTGTTCAAAGGAAACCTCGGATAAAGTATGTTATTGCTTGGAAACAAGAGGCACATTATGAAATTGGGTCTCCTATGATGGGCACTAGATGTGAGTGAAATTGATATAATTTGCTTTTGTGTGATTGTGCCAAAATTTGCAGCACATTTCCATGTAATTACACAAAATGCAAATTTGTCATTTAATGCTATATTTTAGCTCAATATGCATTTTTGCATAATGTTTTGAGAAGACAGAGTTTATGCAAAACATTTACAAAGAATAAAAGCACTGTGAACAGCAGCTGCTCGCGTACCAATGTTTATGTGTGTAGTTAATTTTTTACCACAAATGGCACATTTGCAGAAATTGTTTACTGTGAATCAAGAGGAATTATGCCAAATGGCATAATGACGTGATATCAGGAATTTCCGTTAGAAAGGGCAACATTAAATTTCCTAATTTATGCAATTATGCCAGAGTAATTTAAATTCCACCTAGTCCTAGTGGACACTTGTGCACATTGTTGCTTGTCATTGTCTGTATGTGTATAATGCTTAGCTACATGGTGGTGTTGACTCTCATTACAGATATAACTGGCCACACTGTGGAGTTACCAGTTCTGTGAAAAGGAACCCACGGACTCAACATCATCTCATACGCTGATGGCACCCAACTAATCCTCTCTCTCATGGAAGAGACCACCACCACCAGATCCAGCTTCCAGAACTCCATGACCAACGCCACTGACTGAATGAGATCGAACTGCCTGAAATGGAACATGGTCAAGACAAAAATGCTCATCTTCGGAAGGAACACTTGCCCTTAGGATGACACCTGGTGGCCCACTGCACTCGTCCCTCACCTACACCCACCACCCACGCACACAACCTCAGCATCATCCTGGACAGTACTCTCTCCATGAAGCACCAGGTCAATGCAGTAGCTTTCTCCTGCTTCCACACACTCTGCATGCTTCGCAAGATTTTCAGGTGGATCCCCATCAGCACCAGGAAAACGATGACTAAAACTCTTGTCACCAGCCGACTGGACTATGAAAATACACTCTACGCTGGAACCACCTTCCACCTTCTCAAGTGACTACAGACTATACAGAATGCAACAGTCAGACTCATCCTTGACCTCTCCCAGTAAACCAGCATCACCCCCCACCTAAGAAGCCTCCACTAGCTCCCCGTCCAGAAGAGGTACCAGTTCAAGCTGCTGACTTACACCTACTAGGCCCTCCACAATGCTGGACCCTCCTACATCAACCACCGCCTGACCTTCCGCCAGCTGACCAGACAACTCCAATCCACCTCCTTCAACCTCGCACATATCCACCCCAAACCGGACGAGCTACAGTGGAGGTCCCTCTTTCTCTTACTTTGTCGCCAAGTCCTGGAATGACCTCCCACTCCACCTCTGAACCTCCCCTTCGCTCGCCGACTTCATAAGGGGACTCAAGACCTGGCTCTCTGACTAAGGCCCTCTATACCCCAGCGCCTGTATACCCCGAGGTGATAAGCCGAGCTATAAAAATACTAATTGATTGATTAATCAATAAAACAACATATCAATAATCAATTTGTAAGTTCGGCTTCTGGCTTTACAATTCAGTTCACAACATCAACTATCATACGTTGAACAAAAATTCACTTCTTAATCTGTGGTATGTTTCTACATTTAAAAAGGTGAAAATAACCACAGACCAACACAGATAATAATCTCTTGTGAATTTTCCTAGCGTTACATTTAAACTTTGCCATGCACAATTGTACCTTTCTTATCTCTGTGCTTTTAAGTAACAAAAAGGTCTCCTCTCAGATGTTTATTCCATAGACCAGGAAAAAAGTTGTAGCCAGTGATTTCTATGCATACGTTAAAGTGGATAAAACAATGAAACATATGCCTCGTCGTCCACCAAAATATTAATGCAGACACACATGGGAGAAATTACTGTTTCCTACTTCGAGATAAAATAGTATAATGGTAAAGTTGATGTATGAGCTGGAGACGGCGCAGCTGGGAAACACAGAGCCATAAGTGGCTCTGAATGTTTCCGAGCTGTGCTGTCTGCATTAAGCATTAACTCAGAGATTTTCTGAGATTGCGTATGTTCTGTATGTAATGCCGATCAATTTCAGGGAAAAGAAACTGACCTGCCCTTCACAATGAACGCCATCAAGATAAGGTCCCATCTGCACTATTAACACTTTAGGAGCAAATTATATTTGATGTCGTTTGCAGACATAATTGACGAAATGCCCCCAGCATAGTGAAGATGGTACGGCATGCATTGTGCAAATAAAAAAAATGACTCAAGTTTGCTAAGCACATACAAATGTTAATTTGAAAGGAATGAAACAGAAGACTGAACATGATTGATATTTCTAATAATTCATCGTGAAATATAAATGAAAAGACTTGGGGGGATATTCTCAAGAACATGCGATAATCATCGCCAAAATCGGTTAACGCAATCATTCATATTGCAGTCTATCGCGGGAAAATAACTCTGAGTCAACGTCACATTCTCATTACGGCGGTAACATGCAATAGTGTCCCGATAACGCATCAAATGTCCACTTATTTATTTGTTTATTTGAAAAGATTTATATAGCGCTGGCTAGACCCGGAGGTATCAGACCGCTTTACATGAGGACGAGCATTGTTTCATAGCAAAGTTACAAGTTACATTGTTACAAGATACACAGTTTTCAAGCATAGTTACCAGTTGCTGGAGCACAATTGCATGCGGAGAAAGCAGGCAAGGGGAGAGATTCACGGGAGAGAGGATAGGAGCAGGAGAGGAAGACCAAGAATAAAAGAGGGGAAGAGGTGGAAGAGTGAGAAGGAAACTTAACCGGGAGACAAGGAAAAACAGTGTCCACAGTCCGGTGTGCTGTGATCCCAGTGGAAAAGGTGTCGTTCCCACACCTCCGCTGTGTGTGGCTCCCTATACGCTGTGGACTCTCTCAGAGGGGTCACTGAGACTCCTGGGCATAAATACTGGATCCCTCCTCAACAAGGGGATAGGGAGGGCTTTGGCAAGGGGTGCCATTCCCACACCTCTGCTGTGTGTGACTCCCTTGTCACTGTGGACTCTCTCAGAGGGGTCTCTGAGACTCCAGGGAATAAATGCTGGATCCCTCCCCAACAAGGGGAGAAGGAGCACTTTGGTAAAGGGCACATGGATAACAATAGTTACAAGATACACAGTCTCAGAGCATAGTTACCAGTTACTGGGGCGCAGAGGCATGTGTTAAAGGGGAGGGAGGATAGGAGCAGGGGAGGAAGACAAAGAATGAAAGAGGGATAACATTACCGGGATAGTGATACAAATCCAAACCCGAACGCGAAAATGTTGCGTTGGGCCCAACTGCGATAAAAAAGTCAGCGATAAGCAGCATCAGGCCTGCAAGTCCCACAAGTCAGGCTGCAAAAAACAGTATAAAAGTAGCAACAAAAAACACACACAGGACGCAAACAACTGCAAAGCACCATGGGGGTTGTAGGAGAGTAGGATCTGCTTCACATGTTCACCCCCACTTTTTGCTGGTGTCTTACTGTTTTTTCGACTTTAGTCTGGTTGGGACCCTGCTATTCAGGGTCCCAGCCTAGCTGCTTCCTCTCTAAAATGATTCCATGTACTTTAGGTACAGTTCAGATTGGAACTGAGGTGCCCTTATAAGTCCCTAGTATATGGTATACTATGTACCCAGGGCATAGGTACCCCAGAGGCATACCAGGGGCTGAAGCATGTATTATGCCACCCCTTGAAAGCCACCCAAAATGACACCACAGGTCTGCTACTGCAGCCTGAGTAAGGTGGTGCATGCACCCCTTACTGAGATATGGGTGCTCTCTATCTCACCATATACACACACATATAAAGTCACTCCTATGGCAGGCCTTATCAATCCTGAAGGCAGAGTGCTTGGTTCTTATGTGAGAGGGTGCCCCTGCATGAGCAGAGCCCCTCTGCAGTGTTAGGAGACCCTTCTCTGATACTGTTTGTAGTGCAGCCTGACCATATACTCTTAAGTGCATTATAACCAAACGGTAAATGCTAACTTTGCACTGGCTGCACGGAAACATGTTGTGTTTGGTGTCAAACACCTTGGAATCATACCCCCACACCAGTAACTGGTGTGGGAGTATGATCCCACCCTTCTAGAGGGAGAGACATGACAGCACTGGTATACCCGGTAGAAACTTCATAGAGCCCTGGCATCACAAAATGGATGCTGCAGCCACAGACACGGGTCTGGCCTCCTGCTGCTGATGGAAACTCCAGCAGGGGAGGACTGAACAATAGGTTTCCTGTCACAGGGAGGTGCAACCACCTCTCAGACAGGCTGATGTGTATTGGGGCTGGGTGGGAGCACTCTCTGAGTGCTTTGAAATCCTGCACTGGGGGCACATTTGGTGTCCTTGTGCATAGTCCAGCTCAAACCGGTTCAGGGGCTTCCAGCCCCTGCTCTTGCGTGAAACTGGACAAAGGAATTGGGTGTAGTCACTCCTCATTCCAAACCCTTCCATAGGTGGGTCCCCAGAGTATGTCCAACCCCCTACCTTAGTATAAGTATGGGACCCCTGTCCTTAGGACTTTAGATTACCCTGGATGAAACTCTGACACTGAATCCTGGACCTTCGACGCTCTGCTCAAGACCAGAGGACTGAAGAAATCTCCCTTGGGGTCAAGGAGTGACTCCCCTGCTTGGCAGGCACCAACAAAGCAATTTGCCGGTCTGCATCATTGAAGCTCCCACCGGACTCTGAAGTATTTGCAGCCCAGGAAGAGGATTTCCAGACATCTCAGAGGCCGACCTGAGTCCTCAGCAAAGCTGAGACCCACAGCCCTCGTGAGTAGCATGGAACCAGAACTCCTGGTCACCGTGCATTTCTGCAAGTGCATTAACTTCTCAACGTTTCTTGAAGTTGTGCTTGGGCTAACTCGTAGCCCCCACCTCGAGCACTGAATCCACCGAAGATTGTTGGCCTGGTCATTCTGAGTGACCCGTGGGCTGCCATTTTGTGTTTCACCTCAAGGTCCCTTCATGAGTCCTGGTCCATTGACTGGTGGGTCCCTGAGGGGGTAACTTTGTATTTCCTTGGGCTTTCCTGGTTGCTCCAGATGTGCCCTGACTCCCATCCAAGTGGTGAGTCTCACAGACCTTGCTGGTCTGCACCGAAGCACATTTCTCGTTTCTGCGTGGGATGCTGTTGCCAAGACTTGTTCTGTCCAATCCGGGCACCAGCACTGCAGCACTTGACATCCTTTGTGGGACAGCCCAAATCCAGCTCCTGGTTGTCCTTGACACCTCCTGGTCCTCGTGGCTGAAGAGTCAAGCTTCACCTCTTTCCCCTGAAATCACCCGACATCGGTGGGCATCTGCCTATCGCCTTCCTGGTCACTGGCTAATGACCCAGACTCTGTCCCCTCTGTTTTCAGGTTCTTCTCATCTTCGATCCAGGCTTGGATCTCTTCGAACACTTCACATCTTCACGGCAGCAGCACTTCTTCGCCAGCTCCCAGTGAAATCGACGGCGCGACCCGACACCAAAAGACACGTTTGCACCCGGCTTCCATGGGTGAGGTAACACGAGTTCTCCGGTGCTCCCATGGGTGCTAGCCCTAGAACTTCCTAAGTCCAAAAGGGTTTGGTCCTGACTGATTTCTAAGTGTCCCTAATCTTTAAAAATCTAACCGCGACTTTCCCTATAGAAGCTAAGGGGAGCTCGCGGCTGTGTTCACACACTGCACACGGCCCCCGTGGGTCCCCTGTGTCACTACCTTGGGTGATTCCTTGGGGTCCCAGCGATTCTACAGGCTCTAGGCCTTGTGTCTAGTTAAGTCGTGGTTCTTATACCACTATTTCAGTATATGGTTTGGCTCACCCCTAGGGCCTGACGTGTATTTATGCTATCTTACTGTGATTATTGAAGTGTAACTTATGTGTTTTGACCTCTAGTCTCATAAAGACACTAGGAGGGTGTGTTTAGTAATAAATACATATATTTTATATATACCTGGTGTGGATATCTTTCATTTAGTGACTCAAGAGATTATAGACTGGTAAAACAAGCTGCTTTAAATTCCTTCAAGACTTAGCCTGAAGGCTGCTCTCCATAGCTACCACGAGGATAGCTTTCAATAAAGGTTGTCTTTAACCTATAACCAATAAGGGGTTGTTTGGACTGATACAAGGTGCCAACTAGAACTAGTCGACAGCATATATCAGGCCAACTTCTCACAGAGGTAGCCGGAGCAAGTACAGAGGACAACCAGAACCCCAAAAGCCCCATGGAGGACCAGCCTGGGACCCCGGGGTCAGGGAACGGCAAGGAGGAGAAGAAGAGGAAGACGCGGTTCAGTCCGCAGGAAAACAGGATCCCAATAACGGAGGTGACACTGCCACCATCTAATTGCCATTGGTGAAATTGTCAGCACTAAATGTTGCACTTACACTTGTCAGAGTGATGTGCTAATGCAGAGGAGTGACATGCACACAGGGAATGTGTCTTGGAATTAATTTATTTGCACATGCTGTGCCTGTGGTCATTTTGACCTGTCCCATTATTGGCAAGGACAGTCCCAATGTGACATGCTCATGTGAAGAAATTGTTAATGATAGTGTCCCTTCGGGCTATTCCTGCTGCTGCTTCACTAAGGTGTGGTCCACCTGCCTCATCCTCATCATCATCGTCTGGTGCATCTGGCACATGGATCCATGGGGCATTGGTGCGTACACATATTTTGTGCAACACACAACATGCAATGATTATTTTGCACACTATTTGCGGGCTGTACAGGAGTCTTCCAACTGTGATGTCCAGGCACCTGAATCGTGACTTCAACACGCCAAATGAATGTTCCACAATGCCCCTGGTGCGTTTGTGGGCTGCACTGTACTGCCTCTGGGCCTGGGTGTTCGGGACTCGGAGGAGTGTCATCATCCACAGGCAGAGTGCATATCCTTGATCACCTGTCACAGGGGAGAGAGATGTGTCAATCGGTGGTTCTGCATTCTGTGTTGGCAGGCTTATTAGAATATTGGTGTGTGATGTGTGGGACTTTGGGATTCATGTTTGTCATGTCTTGAATGTGGCAAATGAGCGGCATCCATGTGTATTACGTTGCCTCACAGCTGCTCCTCACTCCCCCGAGCCTATTTACTTGTGTGCGCTGCGCGATTGCATCACTTGCACTCCTAAGACACACCATTGTCATGACTGTCTGCGCATGTCCACATTCCTGACAACAACACTGTGATATTGGCTGTTGAAGGTGGTCGGCCACGTGTGTGTAGGCCTATGGTGAGGATATGGCGGACTCAGAGACACACGCAGTAGTTGCTTTGGTGGCCATCCCGGAAGTGAACCACACCCTGAGCCCCGGGCTATTAATTTCCACTCCTACGCAAGCCCAGCCCACTCCACTTACGCTTACAGGGGGGGGGACATAGCTATATGTCCAAGGTCTACCCCACTGCCTGAGGTAACATGGTTGCGTCCACTGTCTACGACACTACATACACCAGCAGTATATGTCCACATGGACATGTCTGTGCTCTGCATACTTGAGTCAGTCCAGCACATCACCGTCTCACTTGGCATTGTGTTCATTCTGATTCATGGACTTCAAAATGCACCCCCAAGACTTGGGGTGTGTCCCCATGGCACTGATTGTAGTCCTCGAAAGAGGTTTCCAATGTTGTAATCAGATTGTTGCAAGTTTTTGTTTTCAAAAAACTTTATTGAACATTCAAATTTTTCAAATTATTCCGACATTGAAGGTTTCACTTATTGATCCATTGTGAAAATCATATACGTTTACGTGACAGTTTTGCTACATGTTCCCAATGCATTTCGGCATTTATGCCTTCGTCAGGGGAAATCTAAAAATGATAAATATTGTAATGAGTACGGTGTACGAGGATTTGTTTACACCCATGCATTGTGATATAGGGAAAAGAATCGTAAAAGGTGTAGAAAACAGCGCGAGGAAAACGGCGCGAAAAAAAGGTGTGGGGGGAACTATTGATAGGTGGTAATCCAATGTTTCCAAGGTACTAATACGTAAGCTACGGGTATGAAGATATGGAAGATCGCAGGTGTTAGTATTATACTTACCGAATGTAGGATGCATCGCCGCGTGAAACCGGTGATACGCGGGAGGTATGCTGGCGGTGGGTTAAATGCGGAAGTTTAAGATGTCATGTGACCATGTGACGTGGATGAAAATGTTAAATAATGAAAAAAGACTATAACGTTGCGGATGGTGGTGTAAAGAAAAACTTACATGGTGTTAATAGTGCGCGATTAGTGTATGGATTTCGTATTAGTAATGTGAGTAGCGGGTGTAGTAAAAAGTCTTGGGGGTGCATTTTGAAGTTCATAGTTACACTCACTTTCGGAGAGTGATACCCCGGAGCACGATACAACTATTAACATTTGACAAACCTTCAGGTAGTGCGCGCACTACACTTTTTTCTGACATTCTGATTCATGGGTCACTTGCCTCCTTCACACACACTTGGTTCCCACCTCTCACCACATCCTGCTATTGTGAGGCAGAGGTGCCATGACGTGGATGTTTTGTCTACATGGCTGGCCCCTGTTACCACAGTTCCTTGTGTTGTCGTGTCTAGTAGGTGGGCATGTTGTTTGGCATGTTGTATGTGATGTTGTAACATGTGCATTCCCACAGTTGTGAGTTGCATGATTGTGGAGTTGAGGTGTGTGGTGTGTTCATTTGGTACTTACCAATGAGCAGTGCATGTACGTAGGTGCCATCCACGAAGCGCTGGTTGATGATGGACTGTCGGAAGATGTAGGAATCATGCACACTGCCTGGGTAGTTGGCGACAACGTTGGTGAAGAGTCCCTGGTGGTCCACTATTGCATGCACATTGATGGAATGCGTGTGCTTTCTGTTGTGGTATTCGTGTGCAGTGTTGGCAGGGGACACAAGAAGGACATGTGTGCAGTCAATTGCCCCCAACACGTGCGGGAAGCCAGCTATGGCGTAGAAGCCTTGCTTGGTCTCCAGCTGATCCTGCACAGTGTGGGGGAAGTGAAGGTGCTGGGGTACCAAGCTGATGATGGCATCCAAGACAGTTGTGAAGAACTTTGATAGGGCTGGCTGTGAGTTTCCTCCTACTCTGGTGGTTGTTGGTTAGAAGGTACCAGAAGCCAACAGGTACAGCACAGCCAGAAGCTTTGTCTGCGGAGGGATGTTGGTTGTCCACTGTGTTGGTACCATCACCCTGTGGGTAATGTGGGTCAAGATGTGGAGGATGGTTGCCCTTTTGAGCCTGTAGTGGGCAATGACTTCCACTGGCGTGCGGCTGGTGCATTTTCGGAAGGACCGCTGTTTTATTCTGCGCTGCCTCAATGGTAGCCTGGGGGGGGTGCCTGGGGGGGGCTGGGTGTGGTGGCGGTGGGTGTTGTGGCCTTCTTCGGTCTCCGAGCTGCATGATCAGTAGCTCTATGACATGTGTTGGTCTGCCGATGTGGCTCTGGGCTGTGCTCCCTTTTATACTGCAGGTTGTCGTCCTGCATAACACTAGTAAAAGGCAGGTGTTCATTTCCTGCTGCTAACGCGCCTTATCGCCTGTTTTTGTATCCCTTCGCCGATCTGGCTGATCGTTGAGAATATCGCAAAGTGGTGTTTTTATGTGTTTTTGCACGGGAACGCCTACTCTGCATATCATTAGCGTTAGATGTCGCTCTCATCCGTGGCAATGTTTTTTGCAGAAGCTATCGCTGGAAAACTGGCGCTTTCGGCAGTTTGCACCAGCTTGAGAAAGAGACGATGAATATTTTCCCACTTTTGCTGCTCTAAAGTGCGGATAACGCGGCAATAAGTCCTTGAGAATATGCCACTTGGGGACTTATCACAAGTGGCCCGTTAAATTGGGATCCGTGCGCAAACACCTGTTTGTGCAGGGATCACCATGACAAGTGGTGCAATGGTTATGGGAAAAGCCCAGGTATTTACTGAAATATGCAAAATTTGATGCCGTGGGCCCCCAATTCCCAACTCTATTTACCAAAAAACGCATGGGCAGATTAACAAGAAGGTGCCGCAGCGTGGCACCGCAAGCCCTTTGGCTGCATCGTGCTGCGGCACTTTCAGAGAATAGGAATGCAATATATTTACAGTGATATGTCGCATTCTATGCTCTCCCCTGTGCTGGCGCACAAACAGCTGCCATGCGGCGGCACAGGCACCCTTGCACCATGGTGCAAGGATGACTGCGTCATGGGGATATTGTTTATGTGCAGGAAGGGGCACAATCCTGCACAAAAACAATCACTACCGACATTTTCCTCTTTCAATGTGTGCTCTACAGCACGCATTGAAAGTGGAAAAACCTAGGAGAAATGATAACATTTCTCTTAATTGTGCTTCGCTACGTGGCGTAGCATACTGACGCATTTCCAGGTGTGCGTATCCTCGTAAATCTGGAAATGTGTCTGGTTCCATGGGTGGTACATGGGAACACCCACAGCAACACCCATGGATTGCCCCTTTCACGCAAAGTGCTGCGTGTAAAGGGGTCGTATTTACAAGGAAGCCATGCAGGGTCGATTTCCTGTCCTTGTAAATATGGGGCAGAGAAATGCGCTGCCAATGCGTCACTAAAAGTGACCTACTGGCAGCGCAAGGGGCTTGTAAAACTTCCCCGTAGACTACACGTTCATTATCACATCCACTAAATTACAGAAAACATGACCTATTTTCATTGGATTAGATTACTTAAACCACAGGGCCAACTCATAATAAAGCCCTATGTGTAGAATTTGTGAAGATTAGATCAACAGCGGGCGTAAGTTGTGTTGAATTTTGTCAAATTCGGTCTCCCTTTCCTTTCCCGCACATGGCAGACTTGCTCTCAAAGCAGAATAGTCAGGTTCTCCGCCCTACTCCTCCCAGGGTACCACTGAATATCTGAAGAATTGAGGGGTGCCAGCTAGAGTAATTTAATGTCCGTCATGAATTTGCAGACATCATCTTGGCTACCCAAAAACTCACATCACAATCCACCCGTGCACATCACTATAACAGATTTGTGCGATGTTGTGTGTGTGTGTGTGTGTGTGGGTGTGTGTGTGCGTGTGTGTGTGTGAGTAGACTTTAAGTCTTGTTTTTCTGATGTCCTGCGTTTTGCACTCTCTTGCTTAGTTGGGCCTGGCAGTGGCTAAAGGTAACAGTTACCTCGATACCCTGTTGGCTTTCGGGTGTCTTTGTGATCAGCCACCGCTGTATGCCACTTTTAGTTACACATTTTCTGAAATGCTTGCATATCATATTACTTCCCACTCCACTGACTGTTCCAAGGGGCATTGTGTTAACTTTCTAAATTGCTTCTCCTTGAGCCAATGCACTGTCGACTTCCTATTTTGAAGACAGCTTTGTTAGTAGCTAAATCTTCTGCGCGTGGGGTCAAAGACCTTCAGACCCTTTCAGGTTCTTCAACTTTCACAGTTTTTTACTTAGACAAGCTGGTTCTCTGTAATGCCCAGCCTTCACAGCTTGAGCTGCATGGTGCCACACGGGTGTACAGGAGAGCTGCTGCTTATGGAAAAGCTTTTCTCGACCAGTTGATGCCTGAGAAACATTCTGAGGGACATAGGGGCATATTATCAAGACAGGCGATAAAATTATCGCCGCTTTAGCGGCAGAAAACTGCCGCTAACTCGGCGATAATGGACTTGATAATATGCTCTATGGAATTCCAATTGAAGCTCAGGTTAGATGTCCTTCACATCTAACATGGGCTTCAACTGGAATTCCATAGAGCATATTATCAAGCCCATTATTGCAGTTTTAGCAGCAGTTTTCTGCCGCTTTCTGCCGATAATTTTATCGCCTGTCTTGATAATATGCCCCTTGATTATTAGCCCTTGCATCACTTTTGCGCCGCCGGAATGAACTTCTTAAAAACTTTACAACTCGCTAATACTTCAAAGAATACGATTAAAGTGATGGTAACTGTGGGGCAGATCTACAGGAAACTAATGCAGCGCGGTGAAAAGTCATTTTGCTGCGCCGCGCTGCGTTAGTTTCAAAGCACAGGGATGCAACATATTTACAACAATATGTCGCATCTCTGTGCTTTCCCCTGTGTTGGCGCACAAACTGCTGCCATGCGCCGGCGCAGGCACCCTGGCACCATGGTGCAAGGATGACTGCGTCGTGGGGAGATTGTTTTTTTGCAGGAAGGGGCACCTTCCTGCACAAAATCAATAAATTGAGGTGATTTTCTCTTCCAATGTGTGCTGTAGAATGCAGCATGCATCGAGAGAGGAAAAAACAAGGAGAAATGAAAACATTTCTCCTAGCTGCACCTCGCTACGCCACCCCTAGGGTGGCAAAGCATTCTGATGCATTTCCAGATTTACGATTTCTCGTAAATCTGGAAATGTATCAGTGGACATGGGTGTTGCGGGAGAACACCCACAACAACACCCATGTCACACACCTAGGGGCAGATTTATGTTCCCTGGCGCATCCCTGCAAATCAGCATGGATGCGCCAGGGAAGATGCGTCACGAAAGTTTACCCTTGCGCCACAATAGATGCGCCGCATTTACAATGCAGCGCATTATGGCACAAGGATAAACAGATGCGTGACACATCTGATGGCGGAAGGTTGGCGCATTGCTGGAGTTGCGTCGCAAGCACGACGCAGCTCCAGCAAGGCTCGGGGGTGCCCTATCGTTACAATGCTGTATCAATCCTTACGCCTGCTTCAAGCAGGCGCAGGGTTTTGACGCAGCATGGCCGGAAAAGTGACTGAGTGAAATCTTGTAGATTTCACTCAGCCACTTTTTGGAGGCGTTCCTGCGCCGGAACGCCCCCCCTGTGCAGGTACGCCCACATGTAGCGCAAGCTTAACAACGTGACGCATCTCCCTAGATGCGTCACGTTGTAAATGGGGCGCAACATGGCGCAGGGTTTACGCCGCCGCTGTGTCACAAAAGTGTCACAACGGCGGCGTAAAAGTGGCGCAAGTCGGTTATAAATCTGCCCCTCATACGCAAAGTGTTGCGTGAACAGGGGCGATATTTACAAGCACAGGTTAAGTCATGCAGGGTGACTTTACCTGTGCTAGTAAATATCACTCAGCAGGCTGCGCCACCGGTGCGTCACGCAACATGATGCACCGGCGGCGCAAGGGGCTTGTAAATCTGGCCCACATTCTTTGTCAGCTTGGGTTACTTTCACTGCAAAGCAGCTTGCTGTAAGTCTTACAAAGTCCCTTGAGTATTACATGATGGTTCGTATCCTATTAGCTTAGTTCAGACTATTTGACTTATTGATTATCTGATACTTTTCAAGCGGCTTTTAATCAGCTTTTAATCAATCAAATACCAGACACTTTGAATTAGGAACATGCAGTGTTAGCAGTCAGGCAAAGCTGTGAATGACATACTGGTCTGATAAAAGAGAATGTCCTTTGCACACTGCTGGTTTTTAGAAAAGCAATTGTCACATGGAGAAAATTCGGAAAGAGTTTAATAATGGAGAACTTTTAATAGCGGAGAATTGGTGACGCACAGAATCTGGTCCAAGACAATTGAAATTCTTCGTTTTCAGCCAGTAATATTTCAATGAACGCTGTGCCTCAAGCAATCAAGGAGCCGTGTGACCTTATGCCCTTGGTGAACTGCATTTGCATAGGATAATAGTAACTTTATAGGCAAACCACCAAAGCCCCTAGTAGTAATGAGCTGAATTAACTTTTTTGTACATGGTAAAATGGTGGGCAGACAAGGAAGGCCATCTCGCCCGGCATTCTAGAACAAACACTGGCAAAGCCAATAGGTCTTGCCTCAAAGTGGAGTGTGCTGATGCATTTACTTTTCATTGCTTTTTTGTGAGGACTTGACAATTGTCAAGTGCTACTGGGCTACTCGGAATACTTTTTGCGTGCCAGCTTTATAATGCGGACTCAGGTTTTGATATGAAGTGGTTCAGATCTTTCTTGCAGATTTAGATACTTTTTTTTTTTTTAAAAAGGTCTTCATTAAATATTTTCACCTGAGAACAGAAACACAAATAAAGTAATGTGCGACATCATTGATACCAATAATATCTGATATTCATTGGCATTATCTTTTCTCACGTTCCTTGCCATCAGCCTGTGGCTTGTGAGCAAGCATAAGACTATCTAGTTCAAGCATAATAGATCTCTGAGTTATATCTCTCATCACACTGTGTGTTACTGTTTGGATAGTATGTAGTGAGTGTGGGTGGGCAAAGCCGGACTCATGTTCCATTGCTGATTTATAAATATAATATAGTGTGTCACGTTTCAATCCTTAAGATATGCAAATAAAGGAGGCCTCATAAACTCAGGGTGTCAGTTTCATCCTCCTTCGCTGTCTCCTGTGTCTGGTTTAACAGGTTAATTATGTAGCAGATGCCATATGTGTCTAGGTCGAGACCTGAGGGGTAATAATTCGGCATTTGTGGTAAGTTTCTCTTTACAATAGGGTACATCTGTCTACCACTCCTTAAATTTGGGCACTCTTGCCCGTCCCTGTCTGCAAGTAATTCTAAGTTTTGTCAGGAGAAGGCTCAACACTACATATTTCCTAAAGCCTGCTTCGACTGCCCCAGTGTGTACTAAAAGGGCCATAAGCGACATGAATGTAAGGTCCTGGCCTTTCCAGTATGCTTGTATTGGGTCACAGGACCAAGCAAGATGAAAAAATCTGCTACTACCATTCCCCATCGGTACAAAAGGGGGTGGTGATGGACGGAGCATCAGAACCAATCAAACACTCACACCCAGTCAACAGATCTGGGTTTGATCCATCACCGTTCTTTAGCCCACTCTGCCACCCCAGTTCAGACATGGCCATATGCAAATCAGTCTGACCCTGTGCCTCATGGGAACAGTCCAGCCCGAACTGCCAAGCCATGCCTTCCCTGGACCGGAAACAAGCTTCCTAGGACCGGTTTCTGGCATTTCAGCCGTCTTCAGCCAGGCTTGCTTGAATCCAGTGGCAAAGTGAGCAAGGGACTCACGTCTGAGCATACCCTGCCAACTTATGGCGAACAAAGCGGTACAAAAGGGGGTGGTGATGGACGGAGCATCAGAACCAATCAAACACTCACACCCAGTCAACAGATCTGGGTTTGATCCATCACCGTTCTTTAGCCCACTCTGCCACCCCAGTTCAGACATGGCCATATGCAAATCAGTCTGACCCTGTGCCTCATGGGAACAGTCCAGCCCGAACTGCCAAGCCATGCCTTCCCTGGACCGGAAACAAGCTTCCTAGGACCGGTTTCTGGCATTTCAGCCGTCTTCAGCCAGGCTTGCTTGAATCCAGTGGCAAAGTGAGCAAGGGACTCACGTCTGAGCATACCCTGCCAACTTATGGCGAACAAAGCGGTACAAAAGGGGGTGGTGATGGACGGAGCATCAGAACCAATCAAACACTCACACCCAGTCAACAGATCTGGGTTTGATCCATCACCGTTCTTTAGCCCACTCTGCCACCCCAGTTCAGACATGGCCATATGCAAATCAGTCTGACCCTGTGCCTCATGGGAACAGTCCAGCCCGAACTGCCAAGCCATGCCTTCCCTGGACCGGAAACAAGCTTCCTAGGACCGGTTTCTGGCATTTCAGCCGTCTTCAGCCAGGCTTGCTTGAATCCAGTGGCAAAGTGAGCAAGGGACTCACGTCTGAGCATACCCTGCCAACTTATGGCGAACAAAGCGGTACAAAAGGGGGTGGTGATGGACGGAGCATCAGAACCAATCAAACACTCACACCCAGTCAACAGATCTGGGTTTGATCCATCACCGTTCTTTAGCCCACTCTGCCACCCCAGTTCAGACATGGCCATATGCAAATCAGTCTGACCCTGTGCCTCATGGGAACAGTCCAGCCCGAACTGCCAAGCCATGCCTTCCCTGGACCGGAAACAAGCTTCCTAGGACCGGTTTCTGGCATTTCAGCCGTCTTCAGCCAGGCTTGCTTGAATCCAGTGGCAAAGTGAGCAAGGGACTCACGTCTGAGCATACCCTGCCAACTTATGGCGAACAAAGCGGTACAAAAGGGGGTGGTGATGGACGGAGCATCAGAACCAATCAAACACTCACACCCAGTCAACAGATCTGGGTTTGATCCATCACCGTTCTTTAGCCCACTCTGCCACCCCAGTTCAGACATGGCCATATGCAAATCAGTCTGACCCTGTGCCTCATGGGAACAGTCCAGCCCGAACTGCCAAGCCATGCCTTCCCTGGACCGGAAACGAGCTTCCTAGGACCGGTTTCTGGCATTTCAGCCGTCTTCAGCCAGGCTTGCTTGAATCCAGTGGCAAAGTGAGCAAGGGACTCACGTCTGAGCATACCCTGCCAACTTATGGCGAACAAAGCGGTACAAAAGGGGGTGGTGATGGACGGAGCATCAGAACCAATCAAACACTCACACCCAGTCAACAGATCTGGGTTTGATCCACCACCGTTCTTTAGCCCACTCTGCCACCCCAGTTCAGACATGGCCATATGCAAATCAGTCTGACCCTGTGCCTCATGGGAACAGTCCAGCCCGAACTGCCAAGCCATGCCTTCCCTGGACCGGAAACAAGCTTCCTAGGACCGGTTTCTGGCATTTCAGCCGTCTTCAGCCAGGCTTGCTTGAATCCAGTGGCAAAGTGAGCAAGGGACTCACGTCTGAGCATACCCTGCCAACTTATGGCGAACAAAGCGGTACAAAAGGGGGTGGTGATGGACGGAGCATCAGAACCAATCAAACACTCACACCCAGTCAACAGATCTGGGTTTGATCCATCACCGTTCTTTAGCCCACTCTGCCACCCCAGTTCAGACATGGCCATATGCAAATCAGTCTGACCCTGTGCCTCATGGGAACAGTCCAGCCCGAACTGCCAAGCCATGCCTTCCCTGGACCGGAAACAAGCTTCCTAGGACCGGTTTCTGGCATTTCAGCCGTCTTCAGCCAGGCTTGCTTGAATCCAGTGGCAAAGTGAGCAAGGGACTCACGTCTGAGCATACCCTGCCAACTTATGGCGAACAAAGCGGTACAAAAGGGGGTGGTGATGGACGGAGCATCAGAACCAATCAAACACTCACACCCAGTCAACAGATCTGGGTTTGATCCATCACCGTTCTTTAGCCCACTCTGCCACCCCAGTTCAGACATGGCCATATGCAAATCAGTCTGACCCTGTGCCTCATGGGAACAGTCCAGCCCGAACTGCCAAGCCATGATGCTCCGTCCATCACCACCCCTTTTGTACCGCTTTGTTCGCCATAAGTTGGCAGGGTATGCTCAGACGTGAGTCCCTTGCTCACTCTGCCACTGGATTCAAGCAAGCCTGGCTGAAGACGGCTGAAATGCCAGAAACCGGTCCTAGGAAGCTTGTTTCCGGTCCAGGGAAGGCATGGCTTGGCAGTTCGGGCTGGACTGTTCCCATGAGGCACAGGGTCAGACTGATTTGCATTTGGCCATGTCTGAACTGGGGTGGCAGAGTGGGCTAAAGAACGGTGATGGATCAAACCCAGATCTGGTGACTGGGTGTGAGTGTTTGATTGGTTCTGATGCTCCGTCCATCACCACCCCTTTTGTACCGCTTTGTTCGCCATAAGTTGGCAGGGTATGCTCAGACGTGAGTCCCTTGCTCACTCTGCCACTGGATTCAAGCAAGCCTGGCTGAAGACGGCTGAAATGCCAGAAACCGGTCCTAGGAAGCTTGTTTCCGGTCCAGGGAAGGCATGGCTTGGCAGTTCGGGCTGGACTGTTCCCATGAGGCACAGGGTCAGACTGATTTGCATTTGGCCATGTCTGAACTGGGGTGGCAGAGTGGGCTAAAGAACGGTGATGGATCAAACCCAGATCTGGTGACTGGGTGTGAGTGTTTGATTGGTTCTGATGCTCCGTCCATCACCACCCCTTTTGTACCATTCCCCATCGGGCACAACTATCATCTGGGTGAAGACGGTACTGGTGGAGTCTGACAGGGGTATAGTACATTATGTGGAGACATTTTTAATGGGTTATGCAACGTCTACTGCTTGATGCTATCTGCCAAGTCTGAATACAGCATTGTTCGTCTGTGAGAGAGGTTCCTATATCTATGTCCCACCGGGTGCTCGCCTGTCCTGCTGTGCATGGTGACACTAGCTAAGCCATATGGTACAAGAGGGGGACAATGTGTCTGGGATTTTCAACTAATCTAGGGTGGGGGGCTACTGTGGAAGGATGAAACCAGGGCCAGGGAAGGTGCAGCAAGCACTCAATGAGGGCCCGGAGCAAACGCCGGCCGGAGGCAGGAAGCCCTCCCCCCGTCGCAGAAGCCCGTGAAAGAACGGTCGACCAGGACTGGTCAACCCAAGATAGCGAATGCTCCCCCCAGTCAGTTGGCAAGTTGGCAAGCAGCCGGGGGGATTAAATAAGGGAGCAAGGCCCTGAGTTAGCATACAACCACCCCGCTGCAAGGAGAAATAGGAATTTGACCTCTCTACACAGAAGAATGGCCTCGCCACGTGGAAGGAATTTTGAAGTCGGTCAACTGCATACCTGGGCACGGAAAGAGGAAGTCAGCGAGCCAGCAGAGCTGGAATTCCGGACGTTTGGCGAAATACAAAGAAGCTCAGTGGAGGGAGAATCTCAGGAGGTCTCCAGGCATAGCGGCATCTGCAGCCATGATGGCGGGGCCCAGGAGCAGCGGCAGACAAAGAGTCTCGGCAAACAGTGGCATTGAGGTCAAGGAGCAGGCGGCGGGCACTCTAAGGGCAATGAGGAATGCATGAGGGCAGGCCTCCCAGATCACCTGGAGCCAGAGTGGCGGTGCGCATGAAGAGCAGCCCACCGGGGGTAAGATACCTCTATCTAGGGCGGCTCGCATGAGGGAAGACGGACGGTTATGTCAGGCTAGAAATACACAGAGGGGCCTGAGAGCGGTGGTTGCTATTGTCCAAGTCCCCACTAAGGTGCTAAGTGGTACCCGTGCAGCACAGGAGTGGTGGAAGAGGCTTCGGGTAATCGCGTTGGTTTAGTGAGGTAAGCGAGGGTCTGCCATTAAGGCTAGCTTTACAGCTTAAGGTATCAGATGGGTTTATTAGACTCCCTTGTTAATTAGACGCTGCTCTGAGTGCAGCAGTATGTGGAAAAGAGCGATAGACCATCCAGCACAGCCGAAGGCCCATGTTCACGTCCATGGGTGGGCCTCACTACTCCTGGTGGCTACAGATCATTTAGTGAAGGAAGGTGGAGCACATACGTTAAGTGTAGGAGAACCCTGGGAGCAGATCAAGGCTTCTCTAGTGGGCCGTTTCTCCTTAATCTAGTTAACTGCAACTCCCCCGCAGTGCTACATAGTGGTAAACACTTCCAGCAAACACTGTATCAGTTGGGAAGGGAGAGGGTCAGTTACAAGAAGATTCCTTGCCCTCGCAACATATCGTAGGTTGGAGACAGGATACAGCAAGGTTAATTTCAGTGCAGTGGTAACAGTGCGCTATAGAAGTGAAATGCATATACTATACTTTTTTACATGAATATAGATTTCGAGGGTACAGCTCCATGCTAGATTGTGGAATATCTCCTAGAAGAATAACCGAAACGCGGGCACGCTTTGCTTGTGCCCCGAGAAATCAGAGGACTGACTTACAGTCCCGACCGCCTAGTCTTGCAATTGTAACATATTGGATGGAACCACATGCTTTCGTCCATGGCAGGTGGCCATGTGACAATTTTTTTAGCCCTAACAAAGGAATTTTTATCAGGACTCGGCATTTAAGTCCTGTTAGCGGCCTGTAACCTAATCATTGAAATAGGGGCCCGCTCTTGCTTCAGCCGAGCAGTTACTAGATCCTGTTTAGGTTAGTGCACAGTCATCCAAAAGGTGGGTATTGCTGGGTGGGAACTCTGGAATAGAGTTAACACCTTTTGCCGGATCGGAAGAAATCCAGTAAGGCATTTCACACAATAAATACACTCCACACTGATCTTGAAGTGTAAAAGGCCATTTATTAGGACAGGTTGTAAAAGACAATACCTTAACCAAAACATCAATTTTAACTCAACAATCCTCAAACCTATAACATTTCATTCACCTCGCCCATTCTCCCCTCACTCTTGCTGCTCACTTCCCATTCCACTCTGTGCCTCTTCCAACTCTTCATTAACCACCTCGCTTATCTTTCAACATCCTCTCCTGTATCTCCCACCGATGCACTCTTGCCTCCCGCAACCCCATCATTCACCTGTGTCTGCCCCCCCGGAGGGGTGGGTGTGCCCGTCCGAGACTCCCCATCCCTCCAAAATACTGCAAAACCAGACCTGAACAAACCGTCCTAAGCTGGCACACTATACCTACCCATCACCTTGCCCTCCAAAACGTGTAGGGTGGGTAGGTGGTCCATAAATTCCTTAATCCTCCCCAGTGATGTTGAGCGCAGGAAGAGGACAAATCTCCTACCCTGGCCCTTATAAGCCCTAGCCCAAGTCCCCAACTGACCCCTAACAGCATGTCCTTCCAGCCAATACTGTGCGGAAACCCGGGGGCTGCATTCTGTTTTGAACTGCGGCACCTGCGAGAATAAATATCAAACATTAACAGTAATCTTATTAAGTCTCGCCATTTCAGCCTTTTACTTTCCTATTTTCTGACCGTAATTCACAAATGGCTGTGCCATAGGAACACATTTCTGTGGTTACTAGAGGAAACCTGACCTGTAGAACTACTACAGGATTGGCGGTCACAGATCAAGCATTCCTGTGGAGTGCCATAAATCTATTACAAAACAGTTAAGTAAGGTAAGAAGGGGCAAATAGAAGTAAGCATAAAGGGTTGCACCTAGACATGTTGGCATTGCTGGATGTAATAGATGGATGGATTGTAGTGGTCACGATCGGCTGGCAAACTGAGTTGTGGGCAGTGTACTCGATTGGCTCAGAAAGTCGCAATTTGGCTCATAAAACCTGTAGAAGAGCGAGGCTCCAAAAATTTAGAAAGACACAGAGGCCCTACAGCAGAGCCTATTGGGGGGAATCGAACCATTTCTGGGGCTAAGAAGGCCGGATATGGCTAGGCAGAGGTCCCCGTGATAGCCACCCTACGCACATTGGATGGTTTCACGGGGAGCCTAAGTGCAGCACAAGAGACAAAATAAATCCACAGGAGGAGGGATTCCAGATCCCAGCTAACGCCCCTGATGTAGCGCTTAAAAGGTTGAAAATTGTAGGGGTGCGTTATATTCACTGTTAGTCGGCACCCGCATATAATCTAATGTACTCAGGTATTACGTGTGCGAAATGTATTAAGGGATGTATAAGCAGTATCGATTTAATTTAGAAGTGTTAGCAATGTACCATGATGCTGTGAATAGGGTTAGAGAAATGCATAGAGTTTAGTTTACTTGAACGCAATGTGACGTTAAAATGTGTAGCCTAGAATACGTGATTGTAGACTGTTTAGTTTAACCATACATGAAAAGAAAGACGTAAATGTCAATACTGTGATTTAGACGTGCTTGTGTAACCGAAGTAGTGGCCAGAACTCACATATATCGTTGAGGCGAAAGGCCTGTTATTTTCTTATGTTAGCCGAGGGCAATAGGCCAAAAAGGATTTATTCCAGTAGAGGTTTTAGGCTGTAGTAAATTGCAAAGTTAAAGGATGCGAAGTATGTCTGCCTTGCATGATCTCACCCCAGGTGCAAGGACAGTTGCTCGTTAGTAGAGAAGTTCTTTGTTCACGAATTGACTTATGTAGTTAAAGCCAGACATGGGAGTGCATTGGAATGTGCCAATCGTAACTCCTAGTGCGGCCGGTGTCTGGGACTCAAGGCCAAGCTGATGGACGATGGAACTGGACAGCGCTCTGTGGAAAATTACTGAAAGACGACCCGGAGGAAGAGGAGGTGCAAAAGGGGGTGTTCTGGGATTTGGGGTTCTGTATTAGGGAAAGCGCCCCGAGGGTGGAGGCAGAACAAAGCAGCCCAGAGCAGAGAAGAGTTAGGCGAGGAGCTAGAGGGGGCAAATTTAGATCAAGCTATCCAAGTGAAGGCTTCTTAGGAAGTTTCACTCTGACACCTTTTACTCGATTGAGGGTCTCAAGGGATTGCTAAGTAGGGATGTCATCTAGTACAGAGTAGGGACAGAGATGGTATGGTTCAGTGTCCCTAATATCGACATTGGCTTGGTAGTTTTCTACCTCATGCTTTTAGAAATTGTGCTTTTAGTTATTTTTAGTTGTATGCGGATTCTTCGTAGAGTAGCATTTGTGTTAGTGCCTATGTACTTGTTGTGCCTCGTATTGAGGAGTTTGTATCTTCAAATCTTTATGCTGATAATAAAAGCCAGAGAGCCAAGAGATTAAGTCTCGAGTCCTTGATTATGACAAATTGCGGACAGCATTTTCTGATAATTGTGTTTATTCCCTCCACGCTATTGGGCAAGTAAAAAGTTCCATCCGACCAGAGTGGGTTCTAGTAGATAATTGACGGATACTAAAATGGGCCGGAGCAGTTGGTAGCAGAGACGGATGGTTACTTCCGATAGCGAGGGACGATTAGATTAGATAAGGATAAGTGATCCTTGAGGCCCAAAGACGATAAGTGATGGTGAATCATCAGATGGTGAGCGAGAGACGACGGCGGCAGATGGGCATCGACGGCGAGTAGCAGTGCGGCAGGAAGCAGCAGTTCCAGGAGTGAGTATGAACAGAATGAGATGTTGTAGATTGCGGTGTTGATTTGTTGTGTGATGTCTTGCGGAGTTGATGTGTATGTTGAGTGATTGTGAGATCAGGCTGTGAGCGCGCGCAGCCCGGGAGTTGTGGTGTAGAAGACACCTGAGATAGATTTTGTTGACCACCCAAAGGAGATCGTGAGGTACCATCGATCACCTGGACCGAGATAGGGGGAGCGAACGTGTGTGTGTATGGCAACTTAACGCTGGTCGTGGGTTGTTGTGTGTGGATTGGAGTGTTAGTAACCTATCAGTGGCGATCTGTCTGGCCGGACGGGGGCAGACGGGCGCCAATCGAGGTCAACAAGGTCGAGAGACTGCGGACGAACAGTCAGAGGCTGTGGACGGACAGTCAGAGAAGTAACTTAATCGGTTATTTCAGTGTACGAATGGGACGAGAGTAGGTGTGAGACGTGTTTGGAGAAAGGAACTGCTGCGAACGAAGGAAGGTGACGTCAGAGAGTGTCGCGCTGTGATAGGCCGGTTGGTGTGAGCCGCGCTGTTATTGGAGGATTTAAGAGTAGGAAGTAAACAGAGCGCGAGATCGAATTTGCTCGCCATGAAGTGTCTTAAGGTTTTACGGGAATTGTGTAAAGGCGACAAGCATGTGGTCACTCGGAAGGGAGAAGAAGCCCCTCCCGAGGACACCCCAGCACATTACATGGCAAAGAATGTGGGGTTACATACCATAGTTTGGATCGAGAATTGGCACAAGATTACACAAGGTGAAGGGGAACTAGCCTTCCCGAGGTATGGCTCCTTTAGACTAGCGGTGCTGTACCAGCTGAAGTCTGTGATGGGGTCCTTAAGACCCTTGCCAAGACCAACACAGTTCGAAACATTACATGCGTGGATTAGAGCAGCGCATGATAAGGAAAAGGGAAGAAGTCAGGAAAGGATGAGAAAATCGATCAGGGCATTTCAGGATGCCAAGTGGGATGCAGCGGAGAAAAGATGGAGAGTGCAGGCAATTGAGGAGGAGAAACTGTATCCCTTACTGATAGACTCGACGGGGATAAGGCATGTGAAAGCACAGGATGAAGAGAGCGACTCCGATGACGGAGTATTGCAAAGATTGTTGGAGGAGAGACCACCTCCTTACAACCCAGAAGAAGCAGACGACAGGTGGGGCGAGAGAGGGGAAACTAGAAGGGTGACCATTCAACCCGAGACTCGAGTAGAAGGGTTGGTCTCGTTTGGAACAGAGAGTCCACGGAGTCAGTCTGAGGCTAGTGGGAGGATTGAGAGAGAGATGAGGTTACCGGATGCATTGAGGGTACCGGTCACTATTGGACCGATTGTGTCGATTTATAGTCCGGAATCGGAGGAAAGGGAGAGGTCCGAACAGGTAGCAGAAAGAACGAGAAGGGAAAGCGAGGAAAGTGGGTTGGAAGGGACAATGGCCCGACCTCCAAGCCCTGTACAATGGAGTACACCAATGGTAGCGGTGTCAGACACATCTAGGGGCGAAGAGGAACAGAGACCAGTGAGGCTGAGAAATCTGATGGAGTCGAGATCAGATTTAAGGTCATGGGTGCCGTCAGAGAGACATCTGAATCCGAATGTGGTCCAATCAGAGAGAGCTCGGGATAACTTTAGGAGTTATTCTGCTCCTATAGAAGCACCAGAAGAGAGGAGAGAGAAGGAACCGGAATGTGAATATGATGAGGGACGCGGAGCAAGTTGTCAGGTGTTGAAAGGAGCCTTGAGAGCGGGGATGTTGGACATAGTCAGACTCAAGGCGGAGGTAGATGAAATAGTCTATGGAAGTCTAACGCTTGAGAGAATAGTAACATACAGTCCGGATGAGCTGTTCTTTATAGCGAAAGACGTGACTCGTAAAGCACGAATCGCACACGAAAAATTGAGGGGATTGGCGAAAGAATATGATGTGGATTTATCCAAGACTATGGCGTTGCAAGGAAGTCATAGGATTCATTATACCGAGCGAGAGCTGGAGGAGAAAAGGGTTGTTGGATTAAGGTCACATACTAGAGAACTGATCCTAGCCATGCGACCATGGTTGATGCTTGATAAATGGGAAGAGAGATGGTCTAAGAAAAAGACCTCTAAGGGAGCGGAAGGAGGAACTCCGGGTGAAGGGTTGCTACTGGCAAAGACCTTCCCCCTGAGGGAAGTGGCGAATGGAGGATATGTGCATGTACCATGGAGCAGGGGTGATTTGGCATCATTTACGAATGATTTTCCCAGGCTCAGGGAGAAGCCTGCAGAGTGGTACAAGCAAGTTGAGCGCTTTGTTAAGATTTCGAAGGTATTATGGATAGATCTGAATACCTTATTTGATATTGTGGTTCCGGGAGATTTGTGGAACGCATGCAAGGTTGCCGTTGATTGGCCGGACTATGAGCCCGATAGGAACTCGATTACCAATGGTCCGTCGCCAGCGGTGATGAGGCTGTATGATAAAGTAATTACTTGGTTGAAATCGAAGGTTTCACCCCAAGACATTGATTGGGTGAAAATAGACAGGACAGTGCAGGAACCAAAGGAGACAGTACATGAGTTTTACAAGAGACTCCTGAAGGCTTTCAAGCAGTACAGTGGCCTAGATGAGCTGGAAACGAATGATATGGGACAGTTTGTTTCTAAGTTCGTGCTGTGTTTGAAGCCCGAGGTTAGTCTCATGATACAGCAGCATTTGATCTGCTGGCAGAATAAGCCAGTGGATGAAATCTTGCGGTACGCCAGGTACTGCACGGATGAGATTGAGTCGAAGCACAAGAAGATGAAAGATAATTTGTTGCTTATACAGATGCAAGCTGCTCAGGGACCGCCGAATGGGGGTCCAGTGGTAAGGAGACAGGGAAATTATCAGACAGAATGTGCAGGGTCAAGGAAGGCCAAAGCCCGTAGACCCTAGGACAGGCATAGATGTAGCGATATTGAAAAAGACGACTGCTTGTCACCAGTGTCACCAGGTGGGACACTGGAGGCGCGAGTGTCCCCTGAACACCTGGAACCAGCAACAGATGGCGGGAGGAATAGCTCAGGTCCCTGGGGCGGAACAGGTACAGACGGTGACTACACCGAGAATGATGCAAGGGGGGACCGGCATCTCGCAAGTGCAGGTTCCCCAGCCACCCAGGATACAGAACATACAGCAGGGAGCTCGAACTTATTTGCAGATGCCCATGTTTGAAGTAAGCGAGGAGAAGGATATGGATTTGCTGGCCCGGTTGAGTTTAAGCCAAGATGACGACTGCATACTTAGGGCCATTTTAGAGGTAGATCAGAGAGGACCCTTTGTGGAAGCAGAACTCGACGGACACCCTACTACCTTTTTGGTCGATACGGGGGCTACTAGGTCGACTATAAGATCGGCAGTAGTTCCAAGGGTTGCCCTTTCTGGGGAAAGTATACAGGTTGTTGGGGTGGCGAATAAGAGGCTAGTTAGCCCTTTGACAGAACCGATTCCAGTCAGGATAGGAAACTTTAGGGATCGGCACCAGTTCGTGGTGTGCTATCCTAGTCCTGTTTGTTTATTGGGGAGAGACTTGTTATGCAAGCTCAATTGCACAATCTACTGTACCCCGAAAGGAGTAGAGGTACAGACAAGAGATGATGACGTGACCTTTAAGGTTGCAAATCAGCGGGTGTGTGTGGAAATGTACCCAGCTTTGACGGTGGAGGAGCTTCCACTTGATTTGAGGGACTCAGTGTCCATCGATGTGTGGGACCTAAGTGGGGAGGTGATTGGCTTAGTCAGGGGAGTGGAACCAGTGAAGATACAGGTCAAGCCAAACGCGGAATTCCCGAGAACCCCTCAGTATAAGTTATCCCCTGAAACGATTGCAGGGATTAAACCTGTGATCGAGTCTATGATTAAGCAGGGAATACTGGTGGAGATCATGGGCAGTCCATGCAATTCGCCCATTATGGGACTGCAGAAACCAAGTGGGAAGTTCAGGATAGTGCAAGGTTTGCGGAAAATAAACGACATAGTTGTTCCATGTTGTCCAGTGGTACCGAATCCATCTGTGATACGGTTTCAGATCCCATGTGAAGCTGAATGGTTCACAGTGATTGACTTGTGTCAAGCATTTTTTTTCGATTCCCCTACATGAAGAGAGCAGATTTCGTTTTGCGTTTAGACTAGAAAATCGTATATTAACGTGGTGTCGTATCCCACAGGGGTATACGGAGAGCCCATCGATTTTTAATCAGCTTCTAAAGAAAAACCTCGAAAGTCTTGTGGTGCCACAAAACTCTGTTTTAGTGCAATACATTGATGATCTGCTTGTTGCATCGGAAACCGAAGACGCTTGCAGAACTGATACGATTGCGTTGTTGAATTTCCTAGGAGAAAACGGTCACAAGGTGTCCCCAAACAAACTGCAATACTGTTTACCTGAGGTACAGTATTTGGGGCACAGAATTGAGAAGGGTAAAAGAAAGGTGTCTCCAGATCGCATTGATGCGATTCTGAGAATGCCAGTTCCCTCGACGCAGAGGGAAGTTAGAATGTTTTTGGGAATGGTGGGCAATTGCCGCCAGTGGATCCCAAACTTTTCCTTTGAAGCGAAGCCTTTACAGCGGCTGACGCGAAAGGATGTAAGTGATCCGGTACCATGGGACGACGACTGTTTGAAATCATTTCTGAGGCTGAGAGAAGCCTTATGTAGCGCTCCTGCGTTGGGAATGCCGGATTACAACAAGGCATTTGCATTATTCTGCTGCGAAAGAGAAGGTTGCGCATTAGCAGTGTTAACTCAGAATCATGGAGGTGTCCGTAGACCAGTTGCCTATTTCTCAACTACTCTAGATCCAGTAGCTTCTGCGTTGCCCGGATGTCTCAGGTCCGTTGCGGCAACAGGTGTCAGCATCGAGAGATGTGAGAGCATTGTGATGGGTCATCCTCTTACTGTACATGTGCCTCATTCTGTGGAACTGTTGATGACTAGGACTAAAACACAGCACCTCACTAATAATAGGCTGACTCGTTATGAGCAAGTTATCCTTGCAGCCGATAATGTGGTATTGAAGAGGTGTGCTGTTTTAAATCCTGCTACATTGTTACCTGTCCCAAATGTAGATGATAATGAAGATTGTGAGGACCATGATTGTCTCGATGTCACTGAGCTATGCACCAAACCGAGACCAGACATTGTCGATGAACCGCTCCCAGTTTCGGATGAGATCTTCTTTGTGGACGAATCATGTTTAAGAGACAGTGTTGGTCGATTGAGAGCAGCGTTTGCTGTATGTACCATCGCGGGGTTGGTTGAAGCCACTTGTTTAGAAGGAGTACACTCCACGCAGGTGGCTGAGCTTATTGCTTTGACTCGTGCCTGTGTGGCAGCTGATAAGATCCGTGTAACGATTTACACGGACAGCCAATATGGGTTTGGTGTGGTTCATGACTTTGGACAGCTATGGTCCCAGAGAGGGTTTATGACGTCTTCAGGGTCACCCATTAGAAATGGTGACCATGTGCGAAAACTGCTTGAGGCATTGCAAGGTCCTGATGAAATTGCTGTTGCTAAATGTGCTGCACACACTAAGGGAAGTGATTTTGTTTCATTGGGTAACAATTATGCCGACAAAGTAGCCCGGTTTTGTGCAGAGCAGGGATGTAATTTCACGGAGACTCATATTGAGGAAACTGAGGAGAAAACGGTATATGATCAGATGTTAGCAATGGCAGACTCATGGGAGGAATTGAAACAGCTTCAGGAAGGGGTCTCAGACCAGGAGCGAGACAGTTGGATACGAGCTGGATGTGAGAAAGGAGATGTGGATATATGGGTTTCGAATGATGGACGAGCGGTGTTGCCGGAATGTTTATTGAATCCCATGGCGAGGTTGATACATGGTGCTGTACATCTTGGTAGAGACGCAATGATGAGAGTGTTTAGTCAGACTTGGTACAACCTGAAGTTTCGGGCAGTGGCCGAAACCGTGTGCCAGAGGTGTGTCACTTGTCAACAGATGAATGTAGGAAAGAGGACAGCTGTGACGTTGAGTCACATAGGGAGGTCAGGTGGACCTTTCAATAGGATGCAGCTGGATTTCGTTGAAATGCCAAAGTGTAATGGGTTGAGGTACATATTAGTGATAGTATGTGTCTTTTCCAGGTGGGTGGAGGCATACCCTACACGCAGATGTGACACACTCACGGTAGCAAAACTATTATTGAGAGAACTCATTCCAAGGTACGGGTTCCCGACGTCCTTTGAATCGGACAGAGGGACTCATTTCCACAGTGAAGTCATGAAGTTGCTTTGTGCTGCCTTTAATATAGATCAGAGGTTACATTGTAGCTATAGACCAGAAGCTTCAGGGATAGTGGAGCAGGTGAATGGAACTCTGAAGGCTCGGATGGCGAAAGTGTGTTCGTCAACGTCCCTGAAATGGCCTGACGCATTACCTTTGGTCCTCATGAGCCTCCGAAGTGTGCCTGATAGAAGGACTGGATTGTCACCCCATGAAATCCTCATGGGGAGAGCGATGCATTTGCCTGCAATTCCTGCCACTGCTCTGATAAATATAACTGATGATATGATCCTGGACTATTGTAAAGGCCTTGCTGACGTGGTCCGTTCTGTGTCTCAGCAGGTGCAGACAGCAACGGTTCCAGCTGCGAGTGACCTGTGCCACGACTTATGCCCAGGAGATTGGGTCCTAGTTCGAAAGCACGTGAGAAAGAGTTGCCTGGATGCTAGGTGGCGAGGCCCGTTTCAAGTGATCCTCATCACGAATACAGCAGTAAAGTGTGGAGGTTTACCGAACTGGGTGCATGCTTCCCATACCCGTAGAGTTCCAGCACCCTTGGAAGATACAGCCCCTCTCCCGAACGAAAACTCAGCTGAGGTGGCAGAGCCATCTGAGAGGGTAAGTCAAGCTGTGAGGGTTGCTGAAGCAGCTGATGGTGCACTGAATCAAGCTGAAGGAGAACGTGAGAGAAGCACCGAACCAGAAACAGGAGAAGAAATAAGAGGTGCAGTGGGCAGTACCGAATCGAGTTCTGCCGAGGAAGAGGAGGCCAGTGCACAGGGTATTGAAGGGAAGACCGGAGGTGCCACTGAAGCAGAAAGGGTTTGGCCCACAAAGCAGCAACGGGTAAACCTCAGGTTGGCGCCGAGCACAGATCTTGCACCAGTTTCGGAGGACCCAGAAGCAGAATCGAGTGACGAAGAACATCCTCAAGGTACTCTTAGGAGGTCAAAGAGAACTCGAGAGCCCAGCCAGAAGTACGCCTCACCAGAGTGGGCCTATCCAGTGACTGATGCCAGGCTTACCGAGCACGGGAAGATTGAGGTCAATGACATTGGTCAACAGTGTTCCGCTCCCGAGAGTGGAAGTGTTGCTGAAAATTCCGGGATTGGAGATCGAAGGAATTCTGACTATCCACATTCCGAGTCCACCATTTCTGAGCGTTATCCGTGGTATGATCTTGGACACTTTGGATTTCCCGACGTTCACAGTTGAGCCAACTCCACAGGAACTGACCATTCTTAAGCTCGAAATATTGCAGGGGGTCCTGGAACTGTTGGGACCAGCAGTTATCTTGGACTGATTCAAGAGTGTTGTAAAGCAGGAGAAGGAAGAAAACCTAGGCCCGAGTGGAAGAAGAAAAAAAAATTAGGGACTTTCCGTTGTAGAACGAAGAAAAGTTAGGGAGGTTTTGCCAAAGTACACAAAAGAGACATTAATGAGAAAGAGACTTACCATTTCAGAGACTGTATTGAACCTTGAGTATATTCCGAAGATGGCAGATCCTGCAAACACACATCGTAGGGCTAGATTGATAATAGGCACATTGGTAGGAGTTGTGATAGCCACTATATTCGCAGTAGTGATAAGTTCATACATGGTGGCTAACAGGCAGGAGGGGAAGGTTCAGGGAGCACCTACACCTATCACCCCAGGACAGAGAGGTGTCAGTATCAGAGAACAGGGAACATCAAAGTTAAGGGAGGATCGCAGACTGCACATGGATTTGTCGAAGGGTGATTTTAAACTCAATGCTTATGCGAAGTTGTTGTACGAGTATGTGGATGCGATGGATGTGAAGGATTGTTACGTGTGTATGCAGTTGCCTGCTTCAGTAGATGAAGGTATCAAGTATCATCATCTCCTATTGACCTATGGGATTTCTTGTAGTTTATTGCTCAGTTTATTTTACGACAGGAGGCAGTTCGAGTATTTCTTTTCAAATTTTGATACGGTACTTCCTGAAGTTCCAGCAATCAAGCATTTGAATAAGTACGACTATTATAAGAAAGAGGACAGACTCCTGAAGTATTTTAGACCTACTGTGAAGTTGGATACTGCGCATGCTCACAGGCATAACCTGACATGTGCATTGACCGAGACAGAGAAGAAATTCATTGATCAAGTAGAGGACAGATATAGAAAGCTGACCCAGACACGAGACACCGGAGATAGTCCAGTAGATTGGACTGAGGAGGAGAAATCTCACAAGTCCAAGGGAAGTTATGGACCAATTGCATTAGATGAAGTGCAGAAAGGGAATTTGTGTATTGGACGTCCTCAATCAGCCACGGAGAAGGTTGCAGTAGGACATAGCACTTGCTCTCAGACTTTCACTATGGAGGCTTCTGTTAAGGACTTTATGCAAGGTCCAGTAGAAGTGATTCCGACAGTGTATTATGTATGTGGAAAGAATGCTTATGTCAGACTGCCTGCAAATTGGTATGGCATATGTTATTTGGCCATCATATTCCCGAATTATCACACAGAGGACTTGGAGTTGTTAGAGACGAGACAACATTCTAGGAGACGTAGGACTGTAAAGGCAGGTGCAGTGATTGGGGATTTATATGGAGCAATGATACCTAGTATGGGTGTGGTGTTGAATGATGTGAAGATCAGAAGGTTGGCGACTGTAGTTGATGAGCTGTCTATGAATACGGCGAGGTCTTTGTTGTTGGTGACGGGAGAGATGTTGTCGATACGGAATATGGTTATGCAGAATCGCCTTGCGTTAGATGTGTTATTAGCTAAGGAAGGCGGAGTCTGCAAATTATTGAAGGTTCAAGAATGCTGCACATATATTCCAGACAATACGAAGGAGTTGGGGAAGTACATAGACAATATCACAACTATTCACAAGGAAATTATGGATTTGACAGAGGAGAATGTGTGGGAAAAGATTGGACAGGGATTTGGGAGAGTGGGAACATGGTTTGCGAATTTGGGAAGAGGATTTCTTGGATCAGTGTTGAAGCCAATTATCATTGCTGTAGTTTGTGTGATTTGTTTGTGGGGATGCGTGAAAGCGTGGAAGTGGTATCAAGGAGGCAAGGTTGAAAGAGCTCTTAGAGCAAATGAGAAAAGGATGGCGAAGTTTCAGGATCAGCAATATGAGAGTCTTAAGAGAATGGAGGGAGTTCGACATGGCAGAGTCATGACCAGTACCGTTTAAATCAGTTCTAAAGAAGGAAGATTGTAATGGTGTGATGACAGATGTCATCAAAGGGGGGAACTGATGTAGCGCTTAAAAGGTTGAAAATTGTAGGGGTGCGTTATATTCACTGTTAATCGGCACCCGCATATAATCTAATGTACTCAGGTATTACATGTGCGAAATGTATTAAGGGATGTATAAGCAGTATCGATTTAATTTAGAACTGTTAGCAATGTATCATGATGCTGTGAATAGGGTTAGAGAAATGCATAGAGTTTAGTTTACTTGAACGCAATGTGACGTTAAAATGTGTAGCCTAGAATACGTGATTGTAGACTGTTTAGTTTAACCATACATGAAAAGAAAGACGTAAATGTCAATACTGTGATTTAGATGTGCTTGTGTAACCGAAGTAGTGGCCAGAACTCACATATATCGTTGAGGCGAAAGGCCTGTTATTTTCTTATGTTAGCCGAGGGCAATAGGCCAAAAAGGATTTATTCCAGTAGAGGTTTTAGGCTGTAGTAAATTGCAAAGTTAAAGGATGCGAAGTATGTCTGCCTTGCATGATCTCACCCCAGGTGCAAGGACAGTTGCTCGTTAGTAGAGAAGTTCTTTGTTCACGAATTGACTTATGTAGTTAAAGCCAGACATGGGAGTGCATTGGAATGTGCCAATCGTAACTCCTAGTGCGGCCAGTGTCTGGGACTCAAGGCCAAGCTGATGGACGATGGAACTGGACAGCGCTCTATGGAAAATTACTGAAAGACGACCCGGAGGAAGAGGAGGTGCAAAAGGGCGTGTTCTGGGATTTGGGGTTCTGTATTAGGGAAAGCGCCCGAGGGTGGAGGCAGAACAGAGCAGCCCAGAGCAGAGAAGAGTTAGGCGAGGAGCTAGAGGGGGCAAATTTAGATCAAGCTCTCCAAGTGAAGGCTTCTTAGGAAGTTTCACTCTGACACCTTTTACTCGATTGAGGGTCTCAATGGATTGCTAAGTAGGGATGTCATCTAGTACAGAGTAGGGACAGAGATGGTATGGTTCAGTGTCCCTAATATCGACATTGGCTTGGTAGTTTTCTACCTCATGCTTTTAGAAATTGTGCTTTTAGTTATTTCTAGTCGTATGCGGATTCTTCGTAGAGTAGCATTTGTGTTAGTGCCTATGTACTTGTTGTGCCTCGTATTGAGGAGTTTGTATCTTCAAATCTTTATGCTGATAATAAAAGCCAGAGAGCCAAGAGATTAAGTCTCGAGTCCTTGATTATGACAAATTGCGGACAGCATTTTCTGATAATTGTGTTTATTCCCTCCACGCTATTGGGCAAGTAAAAAGTTCCATCCGACCAGAGTGGGTTCTAGTAGATAATTGACGGATACTAAAATGGGCCGGAGCACCCCCTTCTCTCTTCAGCACTCCTGAAGTAGGGGTTGTGAACTGGATTGGCTCATATATTCGAAATTTGATGAGTGGTTGTCACAATGTTCTAAAAACATGAAGGCCTACATTAGAGCTCATTGGGGTTGAGTGAAACCATTTTTAAGGTCAGGGAGGTTGGGGTTTCCGTGTGTGAGCCATCTTCCGCTCAAGGAGCTGCTGTTATATGTGATAACCTGCTTTTCCTTTGTTTATCTCGTGCTTGCATGCACGAGATCATATGCGTGTTATTTTATAAACCCTTGGTTCATGGCACGATCACAGTGTTCTAGAATAGAACATGTGATGGGTCCCATGAACCAAGAGGCGACAGTTGTGGGAGGTCTGCTGGAGCTGGAAGCTGTGTAACCAGCGGTGCTTCCTTTTCCTTATTTATGGATTAAATCTCATTTTGAATCATAATACGACTATTGGATTTACTCAACAGCTGCTTAGCCAAAGAGTACAAATCTGGATCAGCTCCAGTCTGCTTTTACCTTTTATGTCGTTCAGTTGCTCTCAGATATTATGATCTGTTCCCTCACGGGAGAATGGCGACTTGACATGAGGTGGAACTACACATTAGGCGTGTGAGACAGTTATTCACAGCACAAGCGTTAGAAAGTACCAACAGATGCATATTGGGAAGTCCTGCCTTTAAAGAGTTCACCCACAGAAGCAAAAAGGAACAGAAGTGAGTTGTGGGTTTGTGTGCAGTTGCAGAGGGAAGTGGAGGACAGAAGTGTTATGACTCCAACTCTTCAAGCAGGAGTAATTTGCTGAGAACCTTCATTGTGTGCGACATTGACACTGTGCAGGCAAGTAGGATTTAATTATTGGACGAGTAATGAGGGAGGGGCGAATTGAAACTCCATTCAGGACCATTACGCTCCTAGCACGGATTGTGTACGGGTAATACTGTGAAGTCTTTGCTAAAGACAGCTAGGGGCCCACCCCGCAGGGCTAAAATAAAAAAATAAAATAACTGAGTATTATTTTCAATTCAATCGCTAAGGAATGTGCTCAAGCAACCACAGCATTACCAAAGCACTTTGCAACACTTATTGAAGCAACAAATATCCAAAGGCTAATAAATTAGGATAGTACATACAGTATTGCACATCCCATAGATGGAACTTAGGGGCAGAATATACAAGGTGAAGGCAACGCCCTTTGTACCACTTGTCAGGCCATGTGGCCTTAGGTTTAAGTTAACTTAGAATTGATATGGTGGGCGATGGTTACAAGGAACAGATCGATAAGGACACTTATCGAAGGACGGAATAATGTGGCCAGTAGCCCTATACACTGTGAGTATACAGGCTGGGAACATATGGTCCCTCTGCAGTACGATAACATGACATGGCATAATATGGGCATTCCTAAGGGAAGGTTCACCCGAAAGGGCCCCCCCCAGCGCTGTAGGATTTTCCCAACTATACGCTATCCCAAGGGTGCACATAGGAACAACAAGCATCCCGAAACTATCAGGGTGGAGGGCTTGTGACTTCAAGAATTGGTAGTCACCTGCCTTACTTAAATGGGCACATACGCTAATTTACACGGGTATGACTGATTGTCTTGGCTGATTAAGTAGGTAAGGACTGCACAGGCACCCTACACGGGAAGAAGGGAAAGATGCCAATGCGTTCTTCAGGAGGCCACTACAACGTGCACCACCAATTGTCATGCCTGCATGTTACACTACATCAACTACACAGGCAATAAGCACCACACTGCTACAAGCATGGGGATTCAGATTGTTGAACACCCCCCAAAGCTAAAGAAAAAATAAAATGGCTTAGGTAACAGGGACCGACCTGACAGGTAGTTAAGTGAGCCCAGTTACCAGTATCCCCTCTATGAAATGGCCTAGCAAACTGAAGCGGCACTTTCAGTCATGCCAAAGCTGGTTCCAGTCCCTCAAAATTTGGTATGCAAGACTATAGTGATCACCAACGACAAGAGTTCACACTTGCCATGCAAGGAACAGCGCTCACTTACTCAACTGCTGACTCATGTACAAACGCCATATTTAACCACAGGAGAATAAAATGTAACACACGTGACCCAGTAAAACTCTTGGCAGTATCAGAAAAATAGTGGGAGGATAACAATCTACTTATATAAGATAACATCTTAACAGCTTGGGAAAGTTTTACTGAAAGCTTTGGCCCATCTAGCCCTAGAGCGAACTTAACAAAATTTGAGTAAAAATTCCATCAGGAACCACTGAGCAGGCCAGCAAACAAACAAAGTTCATCTATCGGCAATCCATCACGCCGAGTTAAGACAAATAAGGGGTGAAATAAACAGAGCAATGCGTAGCCTCTGTCAAAATTGCCCCGTCAACAACACACAGCTGGAACTAAGGAAGCTCAGGGCCTGAAAAAATAAAATCATCTGGCTAGCGAAAAAGGAAACTGCTGAAACAACATGGGCAAAACTGTTATACGACGCAAAATCAAACAGCACCAGGTTTTGGCAGACAGTCAAGAGTATCGAGAACCCAACAGCACCAGGAATTAACTCACATATAACGGAGGATGCCTGGGTAAAATACTTACAGAGTCATTTTAATATGGAAGCTGGTGAAAACACACAAGACATAGTGGTATGCCAGAGTGAGTGGCAGTCCCTAAAACATCAAGGTCCAGAGTTCGCATCCTTCTTTTCAATTAAAACGATTGTAAATAGAATTTCAAAAAGCCGAAATGAAGGAGCACCTGGGCCTAACGGGCTTCCCTCAATTGTATACAAGCAAGACTTAACCTACTGGGCTGGAGCATTACTACCACTCTTTAACAATATTTTGGAAGCCGGAAGAATCCCAGATTCTTGGAAAGGATTGATCATCTCACCTATCCATAAGAAAGGTAGCAAGAACGAACTGAAGAACTGTAGGCCCATAGCACTCATTGACATTGAGGCCAAATATTACGCCGGCCTACTACTGGGTGGGCACGGGAAAACAATCTAATCCCAATCAACCAAACAGGTTTTCAAAAAAACCTGGGGACAACAACAAACATTCTCGCTCTTTCGCTTTTAATAGATGCCACTAAAGCAATTAATAAACCACTATTTGTCTGTTTCATCGACCTTAAAGCTGCTTTTGATAGCGTTAACAGAGGGAAACTGTGGGCTAAGATAGCTGGGTGGAAAATAGCCCCAATCCTTTTGAATCAGCTAATCTTACTCTACTCCAAGACATGGGTCCAAATTAAGCTGGGGACCGGCGAAAGTCTGTCGAGGAGGATTCTAACCACTAAAGGGTTAAAACAGGGCTGTGTTCTTGCTCCAACCTTGTTTAACCTTTTTGTGTCAGACCTCTCAAACTGAGTTGGATAATTGCCATCACCATGCTCCAAACGTGGGTGGTCTGACACTTTCAAACTTACTATACGCCGATGACCTGATACTGATCAGCCGAACCCCAGTCGGCCTACAGCATCTGATAAACGTCACGAGCGATTTTGCCAAAAAGAACGGATTAAGCATAAACCATGAGAAGTCCAAAGTTATGGTATTAAATCAGTGAAGCACCAGGAATCAATTCAGATGGCTGCTGGGGGGCAGACAGCAGGAGATGGTTAAAAGTTAGAAATATTTGTGAATAATTTTTGACAGCATGGGTACATACCACAACCAAAAAGTGGCCATCCAAGGAGGAGGGACCCTACTGGATGTTATGCTAAAAAACATCAAGCACAAAATAACTTGCCCCAATCTTATCCCTCTATTGGAAGTACCCCAGGCAAAGCTTCTACCTACAATTATATATGGCAGCGAATCAATGAGAGGGAAAGATGAAGTAATGCTGGATAAGGTGGTCTCCAAAGCTGCTAGAATAATATTCAATCTCCCACAATACACCTCTCCAGCACAAATAAGGCTGGAGCTTGGCCTACAAAAGCAGCAAATAACACGGAAGGGCATCTATGCCAAATACTGGTATAAAAAAAAAAGAGTGCTAAGTCTGGTTCTTTAAACTCATACTTGTGGAAAGAGAAGGCAAGGAAAAACGACTGCCCCTCTATGGTTTATCTTCAGTCAGGGATAAGGTTGCTTGCTTTACAGGATTTGTGGAAATCCGGTATTCCTTACAACAGTTTTAACGCCTTGGTAAACAAATCGGTCAAGAATATTTCCCTCGAAGAAGATAAAACAGACCTAAATAAGAGGTCACACAGCTGGTTTGTGATTCAGAGCTACTTGAGATCCGCACCACAGCTATATTTATGTACAAGCTTCTCGAGAAGTATGAAGGAAAGCCTTTTGGAAATGATGCTGGGAATTCTCCCGGTAAAACCACACTAACCGCTGTGGAAACGCACTCATCCAACTACCCACTGCAGATTATGCAGCAACCCCAAACAGGACATCTTACATCTACTGTGCATTTGTAAGAGTTTAGATCTGGTACGAAGACAGCTTCTAAAGCCGCTCCTGAATGAAAACCAGATACGAACATGCAGACAGGCGGTGAAGGGCTGCTTTGAGGGGGGTGATGTTCGGTTAGCCTGCAGCTTTGTTCATTTCATGAATGTAGTAAAAACAAAATTAAGCTTGGCAACCTCCCAACAAATTGGCTAGCAACCCAGGCTGCTGTTAATTCACTGGTATCTACTCACTAAGAATGATCAGTTTTAGACTTACCACTAATCTGGTAAGGACTTTACTCCTAACCTCATAGACATTTGAACTGAGGCGAACTCCAAGGAGGACAATCTCCCAGCAGACATTGTGCGCCTAACATAATGCATATATTCATAATTTTTTCTCTTGTACTATATGTAAGTTTTATACTTCTGTATTTTATGAAATCACTGCAACTTTTATCGGATCAAGTGCTGTTTTACTTTATATAAGTGTTTTATTATGCAGCTGTTTGCTAAGATTTTTATAATCAAGCAATAAAGATTTACTTACTTACTTACAGTCCATCAAAATTAGGGTCTTCATTAGTTATAGGACTGTACGTTGTGGGGGCCAGCGAACCCCCTGTAGGCATGTTATCATTATTAAACCCACTCTGTCCTAGAAGCTGCTGCAAATGAAGATGAACAAAATGGACGGTAATGATGGGTTGGGAAGGAAGCTATTGGCCAGGGAGGGCAACAAAGACAGGATAGTACGGGTAAATGGCCACAACGCAAGATTGCTCTAGGCAAGATGGGACAGTTCTGGACACACCAAAAGAAGGTTCCATGGGTGCGGGAGCGAGCAGTGCCACAAGAAAAACTTCTACGTGAATTGGCTACAGAACATACTCAAAGGAGTGGGGGTTCCTGAAAATGTTGGGTTTCAGCAACTTGAGATCCCCGGGATATCATTTGGGCGACAGTGTATACCTGACAGGGGTGAGGATAGTAATGTTCCTGCTAAACATCTTAGGGGGGCTATAGCAGATTGGTTTCTCGTAAGGAAGAAAGGGAAGGGAGAGCAGGGGGTGCTTCCTCTGATCATAAAACCGTAGGTAGCGTGGCGGAAGAAACACAGGAAAAATGTAGAAAAGAGAGAACATTTACTAGAGGTAGATGGAAGGCTCACACAGTGTTCTTGGGACGCCTCACGGAAAGGGCACTGAAGGAGTTAATAGCTGCACACAGCAACAGGCAGAGTAGATGTGACGCTGGCACAGGGCCCTTGGGATACCTCACGTCAGGGGTACTGAGGGAGATAAATGACAGGAAACAGCCACAGGCAGAGTAGATGAGATACTCACACAGGGTCCTTGGGATGCCACACGGCAGGGGCACTGAGGAGCAGGTGAGGGGCCAATCAAAGGCTCCAGGGCAAGCGGAACAGCACTAGCAGCCCGGGTAGGTCCTGACGGACACCCACCAAATTTGGTAGCAAGTTGAAGCCTAGAACCGCAGACACAAAGGCCTGACCAAAAGGGACACCTCGCAAAATGATACTGTCTGGAAGCAAATAACAACAAGGAATGTACAAAGACAATGGAAGTATACAATAACATGGATGCTTATAAATGACCAATGAAATTGCAAAATGTACAATCATGTATGTTTTAATAAATTGTGACCTTTTAAGGCTCCAAATCACGGTGTCGGTGGTGTAATTTAAAGGTCAAAGGGACACAGTTAAGTGGGCAAGGGAGGGAGGAGGACTCGCCCCTGGCAGGGGTTGAAACCCGGGCCGGAGAAGACGCAGCCAGGACCCAATGGGGGCCCAGGGCAAACACCGCCCGGAGGTGGGAAGCCCTCCCCCCATCACAGACGCCCGTGAAAGAAGGGGCAACCAGGATTGGTTGCCCCAAGATAACCAATGGCCCCCCAATCAGGGGGCGAGTTGGCAAGCAGCTGGGGGGATTAAATAAGTGCGTAAGGCCCTGAGTTAGCATACAACCACCCCGCTGCAAGGAGAAGAAGGAATCCTACCCACCCACACCTAAGGACTGCATGCTGGAGTGTGTGCGTGCAGGAACCTCAGCATCTCACGTTAGCATGTCAGAATGGAAGACTTTTTCTCCTCTGGTTTGCCCAGCAAAGATGTAATGCTTATATACCGGAAAGGTACCCTCTGGGGTTCTATCTAAAAGTGTACTATGAGCATGTCGGGCAAGGATGACGATAGAGGTGACCCTTATACACAGTTATTATACAGAAGATGGTAGTACTGAGAATCCTCATGCATAATAAATGAGGCTAGTTTTTGAAGAAAACCACACAACATTTATGCAGCACCTAACTAGGTAAAAGGTAAGCACCAAAACTGGTATGTAGAACAATGGTAGGACGAACAGAGGTAAAAGGTTGTGTAACTACCTAGGCCTACATTGGCATACATTGAGGTTCATAACATCATTGCAAACTGGAGCCCTACTGCTTGAGGCTTGAAGTCCCTCTGAGTGTTGAGCGTTCTTGGGGGCCAACATCCCTCCTGTTACCGCCAGTAAATCCCACACAGCGAGATTGCTGAGAGGTGTTCAAAGGCCATGCCCCCTTTCTTCACCACTCTTCAAACCCACCTCCTGGCACACTGCTGGCTTGGGGATTAAGTCCTCTAGGGGTCCTTGGGGGTGGGCAAGAACCTCTCCTGTGACCTCCAGTAGGTCCCACACAGCAAGATTATTCTGAGCTAGCTAAAGGCCCTAGGCCCTTTCTCCACTACTCAGCATACATACCTTCTAGCACACTACTGGTTTGGGGATGAAGTCCCCTTGGCTATTGAGGGTCTTTGGGGTCAAGAACCCCTCCTCTTACTTCCAGTAACTCCCACACAGTGCGATTGCTAAGAGCTGGTCATAGGCCCTGCCCCCTTTCTCCACCACTGTGCAAATACGACTACCAATTAAAAAAAACATAGAAATTTACTTTAAAACCCAAAGACTACAGGGACATTATAGTTAGGAAATAGAATTTAAAAAATCATAGAAATTCACTGAAAAATTCCAAAGGTTACAGGGACATTATAGTTAGGAAATTCATTTTATGAAACCTAAGAAGTTTTCTGAAAAAAACAAAGGTTAAAGGGACGTTATAGCTAGGCTCAGATTTCACTCATACAAAACCATAGAAATTCAGCAGCTTTAGTTACCTGAGCTAACTATAACTTTTTTCCCTGTAATGCACTGCTTATGACCTTACATATTACATCACTCATGACATGGTCACTGACATCACTGATGACATCTCAAATGACATCACTGATGACATCATCCAAAGAACCACTCATACCCACTCACACCCCATAGAACCTCTCGTATGCCCACTCACTCACCCACACAACCATTCACATACCCATTCATGAATCCATACTAGTACCCACACCCCACTCACTCTTCCATAGAGCCCTCACACATCCACTCACTTACTCGTACAGCCACTCAAACAGCCATTCACTCACCCATATAGCGACTCATGCAACCAGTTACTCACCCGTACAACCAGTCACATAGCCACACACTCACCAATACAGCTACTCACACACCCTTATTTACCTGCAAAGTCACTGACACAACCACTCACTCACCCATACAGACTCTCAATACAGCCACTCAGTCAACCATACAAGCACTCACTCATAAACCAACACAACCTCTTACACCTCTATCGAATCCCAGCCACGTGACTCCGCCTTTTACGGCCACCCAGGAGCTTTGTAGTGATCTAAATTCCTTTTTTGTCGAAAAATTAAAAAAAACTCCATAGAGTCCAGCTATAGTAGTAGTGAAGACAGCTTGGCCTATTTCAACCCCTCCTCTTTTAACACCTTGTGTTGAATAAAAACCTCTTTTTGGATCTTGTAGTAAAGGTCAAATCGGGTTCCCCTAAGGAGGATTGTCCGATTAACGTACTTAAAGCAATTTATCGGGCTTTCCCCGACACTATTCTTGAGTTTCTCAATCTCTCCCTGTCCCTTGGCAACGTACCGTCAGGCTTTAAGGAAGCTGTGGTTATCCCGCTACAAAGAAAGCAGGGTATGGATCCTAAAATGTTGGAGAACTATAGGCCTATATCACTCCTCCCGTTTCCAGCCAAACTGATGGAGGCTCATGTGGCCACCTGTCTCAGTTACTTCTTGGAAACCACCAAGTTTCTGGATACTCATCAGGCGGGATTTCGACCCAGCACATTCTACTGAATCTGTGATTCTATCTGTCATGGATGACCTTAAAGGACAGATGGGCATTGATTGTACTCAGACCTTAATTCTCCTTGACCTGTCTGCGGCATTTGACACCATGAACCACAAAATTCTGTTGGATCGCATTGCCGCAGCAGGTCTCAGGGGATCGGCACTGGAATAGTTTGGATCTTTCTTAGAGGGCCGCAAACAATTGGTGTGGTTCTCTCCCTACTAGTCCAATACTGTAGAAATGAGTTGTGGTGTCCCGCAGGGCTCCTCTTTTTCGCCGATCCTTTTTAAGGTATACATATGTTCCCTTATTTCCAGTCTACGGAAGAGGAGGGTAAAGATTTTTAACTATGCTGATCACATGCAGCTAATTTTTACCCTGAAGAACTCAACTGAATCCAAAGACTTTGTCAGGAACTCTATGATATATGTCAAGAATTGGATGAACAATAACCAATTAAAATTAAACTCGGAAAAGACTGAGATAATCATACCCAGTAACAAACTCACACACTGGACACCCTCTTACCGGCCCCCTGAGTTAGGTGCGGCTCCACTTCCCAAACCAGTGATAAAGAGTCTGGGTTTCCATATTGACTCGGATCTTTCTATGAGGGCTCAGTTTCATCCGCCTGCTTTGTTCAACTCCTCAAGCTGCGTAAGATTAGACATTTCTTCAGCAAAGAGGCCAGTATACAAATCGTGATTGCTCTCATTCTATCAAAAATTGATTATGGAAATGCGCTTTATCTTGGCCTTCCACAAAATCAGAAACATCGTCTACAGATGATCCAAAATCAAGCAGCGAGAATCGTCTATCTTAAGGATAGACAATGCCATATTAGCCCGCTGTTCAAAGATCTCCACTGGCTTCCAGTGGAGCAGAGAGCTGTGTTTAAAACTGTATGCATTCTTTTCAGAGCTTTTCAAGGAACTGATCCTAGTTTCATTTCCTCGCGAATCAGCAAGTATCTACCCCAGCGTACTTTGAGATTTATGCATCTGAATCTTTTGGCAGTGCCCAAATTCAGATGCAAATGCATTGGAGGGACTCGGTTCTCCTTTCTGGGTCCGAAGCTCTGAAACTCACTACCTATCTCCCTCAGGGTCAATTACGTGCATTTCATGAAACAGCTTAAGACATGGCTGTTCACCTTGGCTTATAACTAGATGTCTCCCTGTTTGATCTCTCTCTGTTCAGATTTTCAGCGCTAAGAGACCGGTCGGTGAACGTGCGCTCCTATAAATACCCATGTAACATAACATAACATACCCATTCACCCATCCATATATGTACTCACACATTTGTTCACTCACCCATACAGCCATTCACACAGACACTCACTCTTCAATACAGTCACTCACACACCAACCCACTTAACCAAACACTCACTCAAACAGCCACTCACTCTCCCATACAGCCACTTACACACCCAGTCACTCACTCACAAAGCCATTCAGTCACCAACTCACTCACGCATAGTCACTTCACATCTACTTACCCACCCATAGAGCCACTCATACTACCATTCACTCACATATACAACCACTGACACAACCACTCAATCACCAATACAGCCACTCAGACAGCAACTTACTCACCCCCACAGCTACTCACACACCCACGTATACACCCATACAGCCACTCACACACCCATACACACAAGGATACATATAGTTACACAGCTACTCACATAATATATGTTAGAATTTGTATCACACAGTAGTAGTGCACCTAGTATACTCATTTTACTTTTGTAGTAGGTAAGTATATATGTTTAACAGTCATAAACTCTTAGAAAATACTTACACTCACTATAATATGTCATCAGTGATGTCATATGTGATGTCATTTGAGTTGTTACCAGTGATGTCATTAGTTATGGTACAATGGTGCCTGTGTTGAAATCAGGTTATTTTTGTGCAGGAAGGGACACCTTCCCTCACAAAAACAACTGTTACACCACCCATGGGGAGGCATAGGCTTTTTACGCATTCCCAGGCTTACAGCATGTTGTAAATCTGGGAATGTTTCAAATGCCATGGGTGTTACATGGGCACACCCACCGTAACGCCCCTGTCACACCTCTCTATCGCAGAGTGAGGAAATACAGAAACTTGCGCTGCGCTGCCTCATATCTATGAGGCCATGAAAAACCACACAGGGTGGCTTTAAGTGGCCTCGTAGATATGACTCTGCAGTGTGCGCCACTGAAGCATCTTTAAAAGTGATGTTCTGGTGGCTCACGGGGCATGTAAATGAGCCCCACAGTATATTCTATGTAGAATCTTTGCCCTGTTCGAAACTGTTTCTGCTAAACCAAAAATACTTGTGTGGAACTTACTAGACACAAGGCTTCAACTGTCATCTCCGCACAGAGGTACTCTTCAATTAATAGATTTATAATGGGTTCAATACCTCTACACACCTATGATGCATTAGAAGCACATGTGCTTCGTAAAATGTACACTTTGGTTTTGTTAGTTATCAGGTGCAATAAATAGCACCGATACTTGTAATCAGGCCCGTAGCAGTAGATATTGCCTATTTTCCCATCAATTTTCCCGGTCTTTCCCACATTTACTAAAAAATATTAAACTTAGAGGTGTGGAAATCTCTACATCCTAAAACACAGGAGAGGCAGATGTGAAGATGTCTACCCCTGGGTTTGTGAATTGCATTTTTTAGTAATTAGTACTACTTTACATAATAAAAAATGCAGCTTGTGTACCCGACCCAGTGTGTTTAAAACTGTGCTATCTTGGTAGTTGTTTTTTTAATTATATTTTTGCAACGCAATCTATTTGTTGTCAATTTTGTGACATACAACCATTGTATTCTCCATAAATATGCACAACTTCACGGGGGAAAGGTTTCCTAACCTTGCGTATAAGAACCCAGGAGCCAAAGATGCAGCATGCGGTATGATCTTAAGATTCTCTAGAGCAGTGGTTCCCAAACTGGGGTCCCTGAAGCCTCCTCAGGGGGTCCACGACTACTTTGAAAATCAAATAATATTAACAGACTAATAAAGTGTGTGTATATATATATATATATATATATATATATGTATATAAAGATGCTAAATGCACAATTGGACATTTTAAAACATACTGTAAATGTGAAGGAATTTGAAACTGGAGGCTAAAAATTAAATTAGTATCCTCAGAATGATTTGTGGGAGCAGTGCAGGTGCATCAAACTGTATATAGTATGGATGACGAGTGGCCTCAATTGAATTTAGAAAAGCTCCAACCATTCTATTAAAATTACATTTTGATTTCTTTTTGTATTTATATTTGCTTCCTAATTAAATACAATGTGTCATTTGTGTATTTTTTGATGAATAATTTTTTCTGTATTTTTGTGTATTGTTTTGCGGTTCAAATCATCATCATTGCTTAGGCCAGGGTCTCCGGGTTCTAGTAATGACTCGTTAGTGGGGGGGTCCCCGGATTCGAATAATGATTCAGTTGGGGTCCCCGAGTTCCAGTAATGATTGAGTGGGGGTCCCCGGAAGTCAAAAGTTTGGGAACCACTGCTCTAGAGGAAGTGCGTACATGAAATGAGCGGTTTCCATCCCTTTAAGCAGGTGAAATGTAAAGAAAAACATTTGAAATTGAATTGAAAAACCATTGTAGAGGTAATGAGAGGGTGACATTTTTATGAACCAGTAAATCATCTTTGGAGCTTGGAGTAATATGCTTCTTCATTCTTTTCATTTGCGACTGCATGTCAGCTTGTAGAAGGAGGATATTCTTTTCAGTGGCAGCCTACTTGCTATTCTTGTAGCATTCACCCAGATATACTAGCAGCAGTAAATTGATTCTGTGTTTTACAATTTCAAGGATGAACTGCTAAATCAACATCCCACACCCCTCTAAGGGGGTTGATTGGCAAAAATGCGACACACTTTGTGAGCAAGCACATTCCCATTATCTGCAAATGTAGTGTAGTAAAAACGCTGTAAGCAATCATGCCCTGGGATTTAAGAGTATCCCATAATAGGTGTAATACAGAGAGGCCTCTCAATTTGGTTCTAAAACTGACTGGATGCTTTACCGCATTTCTAAAGGTTTTTTCATGTACTCAAATATTGAATTCTGAAGATCGACTAGCTACATATCATCCGGGTATGTAAATAGTTGAAGTATAAATTATTCCTAACAACACATTTACGTGCATTGTCAACATATATTGTCATCTATGTAACTTGACATATACCTCTTATCAATATATGTAAATGTAGAGTTAAGAATGGCAAATCTACACTTAAATATATAATTGATGATTTTAACAAATGGGGCAGATTTATGTTTGAATTGCGCCTCATTTACGCTGCCGTTGCGTCACTTTTGTGACACAGCAGCGGCGCAAATCCTGCGCCATGATGCGGGGTATTTACAACGTGACGCATCTGGGAGATGCGTCACGTTGTAAAGCCCTGCGCCACATGTACGCGTTCCAGGGCAGGTGGGGGCGTTCCGGCGCAGGAACGCCTCCTAAAAGTGGCTGAGTGAAATCTGCGAGATTTCACTCAGTCACTTTTGAGCCCATGCTGCGTCAAAACCCTGCGCCTGCTTGAAGCAGGCGTAAGGATTGACGCAGCATTGTGCAGATAGGGCCCCCCAGAGCATTGCTGGAGCTGCGTCGCGCTTGCGACGCAACTCCAGCAATGCGCCACTTTTACGGCACAGATGCGTGACGCATCTGTGCCGTTTTTGCCCCATGGTGCGCCGCATTATAAATGTGGCGCATCCATGATGGCGGAGCTGGGGCGCAAAATAACTGGCGCATCCCTGCTGATATGCAGGGATGCGTCAGTTATTATAAATATGCCCCATAGTTGCAATCAGTACTCTGGATTCAATAATTTTGTAATTCGGTGTGAGCAACTCATTGATTTTGAAAAGCGACCACTGTCTCCTGCAGTTCTCATTGCAGCATGAGAAAACGAACGTGCCTTCTTGTTCTTTGAAGTCACAGAATGAAAAAAGGTGACTGCCACCATCATTACTTTCTGCGGCTGTTATGGATTTGCCCAGCCCTATGGTGTCTATGTCAGAAAGTTATACGGCAGCCAAAGTGACTCAATGCTGCCATCTTTGCTAAATGGCCTCAGAATTGAGGGGCAGATTTACAAGCCCCTTGCGCCACTTTTGCGTCACTTTTAACATGGGAAAAGTGACGCTCACGTGGCGCAAGGGGCTTGTTAATCTGCCCCTTAGTATTTACAGAAGTCACCATGGGCAATTTTCCCTGTGGCAGCAGGGTAGATTTTATGTAAAATGACATGCTTTTTTTCTATAGATCAATGTCCTACTACATTAGTTAGGGGTATGCAACTACTATGTCGGTTCTTTTCAATTCAGAATAGCTGAATGACGGAATCGCAAAATGATGCTCAGTGCAAAAGTTAGTCATTTGACAATTAACCAGTAGCAGCAATAAATAAGACGGAATCAAGAAAGGTTCATTTGCTCTATTTGATTGTATTGCAAAATACATGTGGATGAACGCGAACACGATTTGTTTGTTAAAGCGCATGGTCGTTAAAGTACCAATGGGTCCAAATAGTTCCTTAGGGCTATGCCCCTGGAAAAGACACCAGGTTAAAAATATTCATCAATCACATCCTCTAGACAGTAATAGTTAGAATTAAGAGCTAGTCTACTTAAATCTAAAACAGTACCCCCAGACATTTAAGGTGTAATGACAAGTTGTCAAAATAATTGGCAAATAACTAATAGCAGCATTAGATAAAAACAAAATCAATGAAGATCCATTCACTCTAAATAATTGTGGTGCAGAGTACATGCGGATGAACACAACATTATTTTTTAATTAAAGTGCTTGTACATTAAAGTGGCAGTAAGTTCTATTGATTTCTAGGGGCTATACTCCTGGAAATTACATCAGGTTAAAAATATTAATTAATCACAACATTTAGACAGTAATAATTAAAATTAAAAAGCCAACCTACTCAGATCTAAAACAGTAGCCCTAGGCATTTGTGGTGGAATGGAACATTTTATTAAATACTTTTGAGATGGATGGCCCCTATGCCATCCCTAATGTAAGGGTACACGGGGACCTTTCTCATATATCATGTGCAGCTCAGAAAAATCTGAAATATAATAACTGCCCATCATGAACTTCCACCTGTGCTGTAGCCTCTCAAGGTTGTAGAGTGTCTAACCTTTGTAAATATTACCCATCGTTCGCATCCCTTCTGGATCCAGCCAGCCAATCTAGCCTCTGAAAAAAATGCACAGAATTCGGGAGTCCCCACAGTTTGGCCTGACATGCAAAAGGCAGATGGAAAGACTGCAGGACAGTCACTATCAGAACCTTAAGAATCTGGAAAAGTTCAGGCAGGGAAGACAGGCTATAACTTCTGCTTAGGTCGGTCTTTTCTGCAAGGAGAACATAGCAGGTAAAAGTGTTGTGTTTGATAACACTTGTCATCAGTGGGGGGGAACTGATAGAGCGCTCCACGCTCTGAAATTTGTAAGGGGTGCATTATATTCATGTGCGAACTGCTCCCACATATATTCGATGTTTTGTTGAACTTTGTGCATATGAAAACAAAGTTGATGTATCCACATATTAGAATCGTTAGAGTAAAATTGTGGCACTTTTGCAGGAGTGATTAGTATTTTACACGTGTTTAGAGAAAACATGTAATTGTGCACGTATATAATGATTAATAGATAACCTAAATGTATTCATTATTATAAGATTCATATAAAGGCCTGTATAAAGAGTGCATATTAAAGGACGTTCTTAGGGTAGCCAGAGTTGTAGGCCTAACTTTCGTTTTTCTTAAAAGTTTCATTTCTCTTTGTTTCCTCTTAGGTCAGGAGCTAATTAAAATGTATGTGTGTAGAAAGTTTTCTTTTCACCCCTACGGCAGGTGCAGGAATTTGACCTTGTTAATCTAGATTTAAGGAGATACATGGAAGGAACGGAATGCATTTGAAGAGCTCGGACAAAGAGAAGGGAGGACACCTTCCTTGCCTGGTGAAATTTGGGAGACAAAGTCGACGGACAAGGCTGTGACATTAAATGGACTTTGTGGAAAGTTACTCAAGAAGGTGTTCACGGAATAATATACCATGTGACCCATTAGGGGTGTAACTTTGTCTTTTTGTATTAGGCACAGGGGCAGATTTGCAGGACTTCTGCTTTTGACTGAGGAAGGAGAGCATCTTAGAATGAGCTCTGTGTCTTTAGACTACTTGACCCATTTGACGTGAGTGCACTTCCTAGGAAGTCAACACGTGCTGACACGTTTTGGGAAATCCTTCTGGGAAATTAGTAAGGGATGTCACTTTAGAAATAGAGTAGGGGGAGATTCTTTATAATTCGGAAATACAAATGAAAAGAGATTTGGACGCAGTGTCTATACTCAGCTGTGTTCTGATTTTGGAATTCATTGTTCTGTGCCTATTGTGCCGTATGAACTATATTCGTAGATTGGGCTCTGTCTTAGTTTTCTTGTATCTTCACACCTTGATTTAGAGGTGTGTCTATATTCTGTTATTTTTGGCTATGTAATAAATTAACCAAATCTGAATTCGGAGTCCGAAGTTATTTAGATCAATGGAGAGGGGAAAGATATAACTGGTAAATTGTTTTCTTCCCTCCACAATTCTTAGCAGGCAACAAAGACCATCGGCCAGGTAATACTGAGTAAACTCAGGATACGGAATTTGGCCTAACCACTAATATACAGCATCCGGTGTCTCTTCAGGAACTTCACATTGGTGTAGCATCTTGTCTTATTGGTTGTAGACTTGAGTGTTTTCCATGGCTGTGCATTCGGCTTTGAGGTTCTGGAGGGCAGTTCCAATGGTGCTTCACTTGGGCTTCATCCTAGTTAGTCCATTTGTATCAAATGTGTTGTTGTGGCATGAATGTGCTTATTTGGGTGAATGCAGGGCTGAGTAGTTAGATATAAACATCACACAGTTGGACTTTCTTCAACTCTTGAGGCATCAAAAACTATTATGGGAGCTCATGGAACATTAATTCCCGGACATTTTAAATCTCCAAAAGCTGTTTAATTTCATGCTAAGAGGAGTAGAGTACTATAATGGATGCATGTACTTACGTGTGGGTATTGTGCTCTTTGTGTTTTTAGGTATTGTATGTATTTTTATTCATAAAGGCTAGAAGCATACATCCTGATACAGTCAAACCACTGAAGATTGCAATTTATAAGAAAATATACTTTTCATGTGCAGGTGAGCTACATGATTTATGCAATAAATGTTTTGTCATACTGCATCAAGATTCAAATGCAAGCACGTGTGCTCTCGGACCCTTTCATGCTGTGTATTTGAGCATATATAATGCTTGTGACTTGTTATGATCTTTTTTGTTTTTCTGCACATTCTACTCTACTATAACCCCCATTAAACCTCCACCTGAAATGCTGCTGGAATTATCCTTTGCTGCATAATCATGGTAGTGAGACCAAATAACAACTGGCTCCTGTGCTGCTCTGAAAGCCGCATTTGGGCACTCATGGCCTTTGATATGCATCCCTAGTCCTCTTCAGCACATTTCCTAGTTTAAACCCCTGTGTACATTCCATGTTCTTTATCATGCCCAATTACTACATTATTCTTTCTCTTGTGCTAAATGGTTCTGTGTATGCAACCTTCTGGCCTCCTTTACCTTTCACTCACACTCTGCCAATGCCCCACAAGGATGTGACCTAAGGGCTAGAGCATTCGTCCTCGAAGCTGGGGAATTGGGTTCGAGTCTCGGCAGGGACGCTATACATCCTGTGACTCTGGGCAAATCACTTAATCTCCCCGTGCCTGCAAAAAATTAATGCTTCCAGCTGTAACGTAACTGGTGCTCATGTAAAGCGCTCTGATACCTTCTGGACGAGTTTGCGCTATATAAAGCTGTTAAAAAAAATAAATAATAAAGTTTGTTATTCTGCGGCTTGCCCACTGTGTGCTGCATGTTCCAGTTCTTCCCGCTTCTCCTTCAGGTGCCCTAGTTGTCTGGTGAAAGACCATGCGGTCCCTTATTTTCCTTCTGTCTGTTTGTTAACTTCGGTGTGTGATTCCCACCATCTTGCCTCCATGCCTCGTTAGCACAATACACCATTTTTTTTGTCCTCGTTTGGCTCAGATTCACCTTCCATTGCAAGCTTGCCCTTGTGCCAGAAGCGGGGCTTCTGATATTTCCCATTAAGTCGAGACCTTCCATATGGACTTATCTTATCCACCAAGCTTGGGTGGAAAGACAGAAATGAGAAAGTGCCCAAAACTGAGGTCTGTTCGGCTTAATCATTGGACCAGTTTTTCAAATCCCTCACCCCTCTCTCTCCAGCCAGTCCACCAAAGGAAGCCAAAAGGCATATCTGTTCATCCCTAGGGATACTGCATCCAACCTAAATGTGTTTTTCAAGGAGGCCACCCAATCATGATACGTGGGAGGATTTATGTTTATCCACTTTCTGCATATCTCTCTTCGTGCCAACAACATTGAATAAAAAAATTACTTTTGACTTCTCTTTATCAGTCTCACTTAATGCGGTAAAAAAAAAAAAACAAGGAGTGGGCTTACCTGGATCTGTACATTTAGGATATCCGTTAAAGCCTTACTCACATCATTCCAGAAAGACTGTATTTTGGGACATTCTACAAACATGTGCATGTCATCTGCCATAGTTAGCCCACACTTGGGACACACCACCACTTCTCTACTTCTCTGCTTCCAAAGTTCGACAGCCTGAGGGGAGTCCAGTTTGCCCTATGGATTGAGAAGAGATGAATTCTTCCTAAATTGGTGGGCTTAACCACTTGATAAGGCATAGAAAAATATACTTGCCATAATATCATTAGCGCAGGGTCCGGCAAGCATCTCCCCCACAACTCTTGCGGTAGCGTGAACTTTCCATCCTTCTCCTCAATCAGGAGCCAATATCAGTTTGATATTTCCTTCTTCTTTGGTGTCTCAAAAACAATCTCTCCTACAACTCATTTGAACCCCCTATCTTTGTATCTTTGTAGGAGATGACTGAAACCAGGTTTGAGTTAGTAAAAATTTGAACCTTGATGCCCTATGCTTTGTTTTCTCTCGACACTCCTCGCATAATATCAATTGTCCTCCCTCCAACAGATCATCCCCTCCTAAAATGCCAGACTCCCTCAAAGGACACGCCAACTTCGTTCAAACCGGAGAGCCTGGTGAGTCCCAAATTGGGGCCAGATTACAATGGTATGGTAGCTTTAAGATCCTTTTAATCCGAAACGAAGGGGTATATTCACAAGAACGTGTGATAACTACTGCAAGAGTAGCCTAAGGCAACTCTCAACATCGCAGCCCATTGCGGTAAAATTTTGTCGTGCCAACCAAGTATTCACAATGCAGCAGTAGCATGCGATAGTCACCAGATAATGCGTCAAATGTCAGCGGAAAAATCAACGCCACGCCGCAAAAATGCAAAACGCAAACGCAAAAAATCAAGCGATGAGGCCAATCGCGGTACAAAATGCAGCGAAAACCTGCCACAGGCTTGCAAATCCCACACGTATGGCGGGAGAATGCATAATATAAACCACAAAAACAACACACCAGAAACAAGCCAAAGCACTTAGCAACATGGATGCACCCTGACCCAGAGCAGAGGCCAACGGGACCCCAAAACCCCCACAGACCACCAGCAAGGAACAACGGGGACGGGGACGGCCGAGGAGAAGAGGGAGAGGAAGACGGAGTGCAGTCCGCAGCAAAACCAGATCAGCGTCACGGAGGTGACAGAACACTACCAGCAAATGACCCACAACTAGACCACCTGGAATGCAGTCGGAGTGCCTAGGAGGCCAATCGAGGAGGCCAAGAGACGCTGGCATGATGTGACAACCTAAACCAAGCACAAACCCGCTGCCAACAGGAAGGCTGCAATGGCTACAGGAGGGGGCAGTCCTGCACCACAGGAGGAGCTGGAGGAAACTAAGGCCACAGTCATCAGTGTGGAGACAGTGCAAGGAGTAGGGAGTACGGACACAGCTTGAGAGGACCTGACACAACATCAACAGGGTGAGTAATGACCAGGGACTGGGGGGACGGGGGGAGATGGGCACAATGGCACATATGCACAATGAGGTGTAGCACACTGCACACCCACAATTACCCTGGATCATGTCCCTCATCACCTTGGCACACTGCAGCAAACACACATTGACGACAATGTGGTACAATGCGCAAAGCCGACACTGCAGAACAGAGGACACAACTGGCTCCGCACATGCACTGAAACATGCCTACTACATCTGACAGAGCAGGAAACTGTGAAATGGAAATGTACGCGTATGACCTCACATCCGTCATGTAGTCCAAATGTACACTGTCCCGCAGCAGCAGTCAGCACCTCCCAAACAGTCACAATGTACATTGTCATACAGTCTGCATGTAACCCAGAACAATGCGCCAACATACATGTCAACACAATGTCCACATGCATCTCCCCGGCACATTGCAGAGGGGCACACAACACCTCCAGCAGAGCACAGAAGACAACACATCTGTGATGACGAGAGGACCACCACACCTTCGACACCGACGCCCCACAACAGCCCATGGACATCCCACGCAACCCACCACCAGGACCCAGGCAGCCAAGCTACTTAGAGGAGAACACAGAGCCTGCAACATACCACACAGCAGGAAGCACCAGCAAGCACAGCAGGCTCACAACACTTCACCCACCCACACATGGCACGCCAATGCCATTTGTCAGCATGCCAAAAGGAGGTGGCCCAACAGGTGTGGGTGGGGTCCCAACCCATGGAAGGAGAACTAGATCACATACGTTGGTGTCAATTGCCCTTCAGGGACCACCTACACCCCACAAAGGAGACCCACACTGCCATAGAGACACATGCAGATGCACATTCACAGTACACAACCACACCCAGGGGCACGGACATATCAGTCACACACCCACGTTGGCCCTGCGTATGACGGCCCAGGCCACTCCCCTTACGAATTGAATGGGTGACGACAAAGCTACATGTCCAAGCTCAAACCCGAAGCCTGCGGTGACATGCCTGCATCCGCTGTACACAGCAGAAGGTAATGTCGCAGGGCCCTGGACCCAAATTCATGCAACAAGACCACAGGGACACACACAGACATGATGTTGAACTGGCTACGGGCAGGTGCGCCGGCCCCTTTATTGGCAGGGCCACATGTACAGTGACGCCTGTGTTGGATGTGTGTGGGGTGGGTGCAAGCCAGCCCTCAAGTTGTTGGTGCTGGCAACAAATTCAACAGTTAAGATAATGAATACGGAAACAGACAACACCAGCATCACAGAGACAACTGCAGAGCATCATGGAGGTAGCCTGAACAAGTCCAGAGGGCACACAATGAGCAAATAGAAGTGTCCGTGAGTAGCAGCGCACTGAGGTCTGGGCACTACAGCTGAGCGCGCCCATGTGAAGAAAAAGTCTCGGATTGTGTCCCTTCGAGATATTCCTGATGCAGATGCAGTGGGGTGTGTTACACCTCCATCATCTTCCTCATCAACGTCCCAGGACTCCCACACTGCTTGTGGTGACATCGCTGTGCAACCTCTCCACAGCACAAAACTCAATCAGTAACGGACGATGGCTTGCGGTGCACTGAGTCAGTGGCACCTGGGGTGCTGAGCAGGGTATTAGTCTGATGATGGCATCCACGACAGGTGTGAGCAACTCTGTAAGTCTGTCAGGACCACCGTTTCGACTCTGGCAGATGGTGGTTGGAGGTGGTCCTGCCGGTGGTGGCGTGTGCCTCCTGCGGTGATACGACGTCCGGGCCGGTCAGGACTCGATTTTGTGTGTGAGCCCTGGTGGATTGCAGTTGTGGCCGGAGGCAGCGGACAGCACAGGGCCACAGACACATGGCGTTGATGACCCTAAGGCCATCCCCTCAGAGGCCATCCAATATCTCAGAAGGAGGGGTCCCGGACCTGAAAAGCACAGAGTTAGTGGCCCCGGATGCACAGCGGGCAGCACAGGCACCCTGCCACAGGACGGTGACTTCTGGTGCACTGAGGTAGGTCCACGCGCAGTGAGCAGGTCCTCATCGATGTCAAAGGTGAATGTGGTGGAGTCTTCCGGTGGACAGAAGAAGGTGTCCTCCAGGGCATGATGCGGAAGGTTTGATGTTATCCGGAAGCAGCAAATGGAGTGGAATGCGACAGCCTCGTTTTCACAACCAATTCGGTATCAGCTACATGAGGATGAGAACTAGCCCCTAGTCCATAGACTCAAATGCCACAAATATATAACCAGAGAGTGTCCATGAATGTCGGGGAACAGACTTAGTGGCACCGGTGCTGAGTGAGGATGCAGTCTGCGATGATGCCGGTACACCGATATGAACTCCGCCATCGCTAAATCAAGACTCTGTGACCTACTGGACCGTAGTGTAGGCTGGAGTGGCCCACACCTACCTGTCATCGGTTCCTGAGGTATCTTTTTTTGTTTTTGTCCCCACATGCTCTCCACCCAGTGCCCCCTAACCCCCTCCCCTGGAGATTCCTCCCCTGGAGATCCCACCCCCCTTCGTCATGGCCTTAGCCTAATGGTGACCCTCCCAGTGTACCTAACTCAAAACCACTAAATATTCCGGAGGATTATCCTCCAATCCTATTTTTGTCGATTTAAAAACACCTCATGCTACCTTCTTCAATCAAATCAACCACTTCACTTGCTGCTCGAAAACTATGCATCTTATTATTCATCATTGCTTTCAAAACCGCCGGGAACTTCATCTGTACTGAGGCCACTAACTTCATCAACTGGTTCATCCTTTTCCCCAACTCCCCTTGTCTATTAGATGTGATATAGGAGATGTCTGACCTAATTTTGCATGAGACCCCATCTGCCTTCACTGCTTTCAATTTCAGCGCTCAAGATACTACCTTTTCTTTCATAGTATAAGCGAGAAGACTTATCAGGATCTTCCTTGGCTTGCTTCTATTTATGTTTAGTCTAAACGCGTCCCTATGAACTCTCTGAATGTCTCAGCCAATTTCTTGATCTGACTCTTCAAATTATAGCTCTATTTTAATCAACCTAACTATGACATTTTTCAGATCTTCCCCTTCCGCTCCTTCTGGTACATTACGTTTCGTAAATTATTTCTCCTCTGATTATTTTCTATCCTTTCCTCCCACTCCTGGTGTCTCTGCTCTATCAACTTTAAAGACTTTATATCCTCTTTGTTCGTCTGTACTGTGCTCTTGAGCTCTTCTATTGTCTCCTCTAAAATTGTGATTCTACTTGCAAGGTCATTAATCTTTTTTTCCAGGCTCTCACAGGCCAACCTAATCTCCTTCTGGTTCTCTTCTGAGGTCTCAAACCTACTCTTATCTCTGAGGAGAGTGCTGAAATTAATTCCCCTAATGGCGTTCCCTCTGCTCACCCTTTCTTCTCCTCCTTCCTCACACCCTGTGCCTCAGTCTCCCTCACCTCAGATGTAGAACTGTCAATTTCAACCCCTGGATCTAATTGAGGGGCCCTGCCAGGATCCAATCTTTCTGGGCTTTCTGGACTTTCTGAGATTTCCGGATCCTCAACTGGCAGTATCTGAAATCTATTTGGGCTACAAACACTTCACCAACTGGCCAGCACTTCTTCAGCTGGTTTTACCTGCCCATCCCCACCACTACTCCCCTGCCCCCCTTTGCCCTACATTCCTGCTTCGCTTAATACTAGTGTTTCCAGAAGTACCTTAAAAAACGTCCTAACAGAGGGAGTGACCTTGATCTTTTGACTGATTTTCGTATGCCACTTTTCTGGCCTCTTGTTTTTTTCTGCCTTTTGCTTCTTTGTGTTGGTTCTCCTCACTAAGGGGCTATTTTTTCTGTGCACTCCTTCCCTGCCCCTCCTTCTTTATATTGCCCCCCTCTAAATTCTGCTCAAACAAGATGTTCCCCCTCTTTGCACTTCTTAACGTATATCTCCCCAGTTAAGCCCGACTAACCTCACTTTTGCTCCTGCTCCTTGTGTCTTCCAAGCTCCCTGGACACAACTTCTGCGTCTTTTTCTCCTCCTCTTTTTTCCTACAATCTTTGCTCCTCGTCCTGCTGTTGTAAGACTTTTTCTCCCAGGTGTGCCCCAGCCTTCGACAACCCCCCTGAGGCTATATCCGCCTCCTTTCCCCTAGAAGGAAATCCTGGCCATTGCTTGCTGCCCTCTCCTAACCCCCAGTGCCGCTCTCGACCAGCACTGTTCTCCGTCTCCAATACCTGCCATGGCTGCCACTCTCCACCCTTCTCCGCTGTCCCAATAGCCACAACCTCGCGCATTTCCGGACACGGCCACCCTCAGCCGTCTTGAACGCCAACAAGTACGTGCAGGTTAAGCTATCTCCGCTGGTACCCGATGAATGTATGAGGCTCCAAACAAACAAGCACATCTGCTAGCTTGCTTGCTTATACCAGATCTACGATGCGAAACCCAGAAGTTTCAAAGTTAACTTATCAATCTTCCTTGCTCCCTATTACTTATTCCTCCGGATTACGAAAACCTCCACGAATCCCTTCACTTCAGCACACTAGGAGGAGCTGCCACAACCTGCCTCTAGCCAGCCGCCATGTTCTCCCTGCAGTTTTGTTTCTCGTTTCCTGCTCATTAAACTACTTACCAGTTGTTCTGGGGTGCTCCTCCTTAATATTAATAGACACACTGGATGTGCTGTACTTGGTTCAACTTGTTAATATCTTGGACAGAGGAAGGGAGGCAAAAAGGCTTCAAACCTTTTTGATGGTTTTCAATTTAATTGTGGCGCAGAGGTATACTCTCTATGAAGCACTTATGGATGAGGTCTTTCTTTTTTGTAGTTAGCTGGATCCATTTTAGTTCTGGCGTGACAGCGGCTGTCTTCATGCCTTTTGTTACCAATTCTTTAAAATATACACAGAGTGAGCTTTGGCTCCTCCCACAGGGCTATTTCTCTCTCAAATCATACTATTGGTTATTTACATCATGTTGCCTTTTATGGATTGCTTAGCTTGGAGTGCATTAAGGTGTACTGAACACCTTAAAGTATGCTGTGTCTTTACACATTAAAATATTTACCTCATACATTCACTGCATAAACAAGCAGTTGTTATTTGTTTACTTTTTTCGTAGCAGCAGGCTTTTGAATGTTTTCAACAGAAATCGAGCGAGCTAGGCACATAAATGTACATATCTTTTCACACACATACTCTCACAGACATATTCATCAAGGTGCACAATCCAACTGCTTAAAACAAAACAGATTGGCAAAGCTTACTGGTCTGACTTCTATGACGTATCACTGGAGTAACTGACGAGCAAATGCAGTGTCTATGCATTAGCACTCTAAAAGCAGACAAACCAGACTGATTGAGTTTGCCATTTTGCACTTAAGTGGATGTCCAGTTCGTCTGTATGATTGTTTTGAATTTTTTAGATCGCTTTATAATATTTATATGTGCTTTGATATTCAAAATGTATGGAGAATTACTCCTCTTTTGGAAACCAGACATGGCATGCTGTGGTAGGACTGCAATTCTAGCATTGTGTTTGGAGTTGGACTCATAGTACGAGTCAAGGAGTATGAAGGGAGTGTACTGAGTGGGCACCCAGGCCACTCCACCGGACACAGAATGTGAAAGTGGTCAGATCTTCATCATCAATTGATCAAGCTATACGTCACCCAGCATTGAAGCCTTAAAAGTACAAAAGGATAGTACAATATTGCGGTAAGAAGATAACACATACATCAGGTCAAGTGTTAAAGTGTCCAGTCTTTATTGGAGTATCCACGTACAACCAAGCCAGGCCCCAACTGATAAAGAATTCCCCGGCCGGGAACCTACAATGCCATTACCATTTAATAAAGCTCAGCCAGTGAAGACAAAGATAAACATTAATAACGCAAGATACACCTGCAGTAAAGAAACTTGGTTATGGAACATGGAACTGAAAGAACAGAATGCTAAATAAGAGTGACACTTACACAAGCAACCACATACTCCCTTCCTTATAAAGAAAAACAGAAAACAAAAATGATAAAAACAAAGATTAAAAACAAGAAGGATAATGGAAAGAACAAGTTTCAATACGTAATAAAGTCATCAAACTTTTGAGGTAAGCTGGTCTTTTTCCCAAAATTTCAGGCAACACTTCACTAGAAGTTTTTTTCTCCATATGTCACTCAAAACCTTCCTTGTAAACAATTCACCTCCAAAATCTGGCTCATCAGTTATGCTTACATATTTTCACCTAGGTAAATTTGTCGTCGCCAATCTAGAAATACTCCACCATGTACCATTATTGAGCAAAGCTCTTGTTTTCTCCAGCTTGACAATTTTCCTTATGTCCTAAAAATTGGAACATCCTATCTGAACATGTCCAGGTAGCTTGATTTTAGCCTCATTACCAACACATAATGTGGATTGTTTAGTGCACGCCTTTTTTGACTTTTTAGCCCTTTCATATCAACATTAGTTTTGAGATAAACATAAACCTCTTTCAGATTGCAAGCATCTCTGTTGGGAGACAACCAACCTGGATTTAATTGCTGTCTGTGAATTCTCCCTTTAAGCAACAGAAAAGTACAATCATATGGACACAAAATATTGCCAACATGTCTTTTAATTTCAAAATTGGCTCTAAGAGCCAGCTAGATACCCTCTACCAACGTCTTGTTAAATGTTTCCACCAAACCGATTATGTTTGCAGAATATAAAGCTGTCTTAACATGCCCGAATGCCTACACTCTTAAAATAGTCACCCATGGCAGAGGATATAAATTGAGTAACATTGTCAGATATTATGAAATCTGGACAACCCTCTCTTCTGAAAATGTCCTGCAAAAAATCAATGACAGATGCAGTATTGGGTTGTGAAATCCATTTTAACTCTACCCATTTGGAAACATAGTCAAAAAGTACAAAAATATAAGTTTTTCCAGATTTAAGGCCCTCATTGGGACCTAATAAATCCATAGCTAACTTTGTCCATGGTTTATCTGTCAAAGTAGTTTGAACATGCTCAATCAAACCTGTGTAGGTAAAAGGTAGGACATATGCCTTTGTTGTGTGGCATGTCCTGGTAGTGACAAACAGCCAATTTGGTTTCTAACTGCTGTGAGGTTGCTCCTCTCATATGTTTGCATTGGGAATTCCCTGATATGTGTTTCAGTGGTAATTTCTGCTATGAAAGGGGTAGTGTGTCCATGTTTGGTATGTTTTGAATAGGAGTAATAAATCCTTCTTATTGTTGAAAGCGGATTTGTTATTACTATTTTAAAAATTCCACTTTTAAAAGTAGGCATTTCTGTGTGCTTATGACTTTTTGTGCCCTACCTGGTTGTGTATTCACCGTCTGGTTTAGAATGACAGGAAAAGGGGATGTGCATTCAATGTCGACAGTTACAAGGGGGGTTGAGGTGTGTCCTGCCTTTCCTGGGTGACTCAGCGCTGGGCTTGGGCCCCTCCCTCCACCTGCAATGGAGCCTGCACGTACCTGAGCTACGTAATGGATGGACTGAAATGAGGGCGGTCGCTCGGCTGGTGTTTCCTTGCTCTAGTTTTCGGGCTGTGGACTTTGCCATGTGTTCTGACCCCACCCGTTGGCTTGGGTGAGAGCAGAGAGCGGGGGCACTCGGCCGGCTTTGTTGGAGGCATCGCGGGCCCACCAGGCTGATACCCTGGGGGCGTGTGTGCAGAGGCTCTCACCGAAATATTCACTGATTGGTCTCCCGCCTGCCTGGAGTTTGTCAGCCTTGAGCAGCAGCCACCAAGTGGAGCTGAGGACAAATGGTGATGGAGGAGTGGGCTGGGCGCCGGCTAGTGGAGTAGGGGCCTCTGTGAGGAAGAAATTTGATCTTATGAAGTTTTTCACTGTTGATCATTGTGGAAAGGCTGACGAGAATGTAGCTCAACTATTGAACGCAGTAGGTTACTGTCTGCAGATTCCCTGAGGGGCAGCAACAATGCTGTTCTGACTCATGCTGGTGTGCTCCGAGGGCTCCTAGAGGGGTTGCGGAGTGATCATGCACAGGGTCCCGCTGTTTCAGAGAGCTCCCGGTCCAGGAAGGACTGCAACGCCCAGCCTGCCTCTTTTCCCTGGCGCCACCTATCGCGTCACGCAGCAGGGCCATCCCTCTGACAAGCGTCATTCCTCAAATTTTATTGCGGTGAGTCAGTTATATTTACTACCTTGCATGTGTAAAGGAACAACACGCTAGGGGGAAACTCTCCACTGTGCAAAAGACTTGTACCTCTACTGCCATAGACAGTATGCTGAAAAGGGCTGTGAACATTGTGGCTACTGAGACCGAGCTAACTGAGAGGCGTCTGTCACTGGGACTTACAGCTCCCCAGATTGCTTCCCTTACTGAGGATATCGGTCGTATTAGCCCGTCCCTGACAACGAGTTTGCCATCTTCCTCTATTAGGGATATACAAGCTCTGGAACCTACCTACAATGATGAAAGGAATGGGGACAGCGAGGCCATTGGGGGTGTTGTTGATGGGGACTCTTCGGGAGCGATAAATCATAATGATATTTTACCAGATACAAATGTTTCCCCAAATCCAGTAGTTACTGGGACTAAAAGAAAAAAGAATCTGAGTAAACCTGTGAGGTCCAAAAGAAAACAACCTCCCAGTCTAAATAAACAACGCACTGCCCTGAGTTCATGGATTCAAGGTACTGTGGCTCCTGCGGCTCTGAGCTCAACCAACGCCAATGCTACTATTGATTTAACAGCACCGGTAGAATCAAACCCGTCTCACCACACCCAGACTGAGTCAGTGACCGGCCCCTTATCTTGCTTCAAACTTGGCGATACTGCAATTGATATCTTAGCAGACTCCGTGTATGACCGTATTAAAACACTTGTTGACAAGAATTTTACAGCTCTTTTGAAACGCCTAGATCGCTTGGAGTCCTTAACCCCTTCGCCGCGGCAGGAATTCCACCGCGGTGCTGGGGGGGTTTGGGGGCAGTTGCAGTGGCGCTGTGCTCGTGACGGAACCACTCCGTCACGAGTCACGGGTGAGCTGTGCTCATGACGGAGTGGTTCCGTCACGTCTCCCCCCACTGTGCTAATCGCCCGCACAGGCGGGGAATTAGCGCCGCGTGGGCGGAGCGGCTGCCAACGGCCGCAGCATGACGGAACCACTCCGTCATGAGCACACGGCACCCGTGGCTCATGACGGAGTGGTTCCGTCATGAGCACGGAAAGGGTTAATGAACAATTTAGGCACTCACAAACAGGTTTTACAACAAGGAGAGATTTTTAAGCCACAGCTCCCTGGTACATCTAGTGTAACTAGTTCTGATAATCAACAGCAAAACTCAATGCCTGCTCATTCTTCCTATATTAATACTTCTTGTGCTTGTGTTACCTGTCGTAATATTCGGAAATGTCTAACACCCGAACTCACTGTCGCACAGAATAAATCATTAACGTCAGGTGTTATTAATAATGTTCATCAACCAGCCCATCCAACTTCTACAGTTGCCGCCAAGAACCATGCAAACAACACCACTTTAGTTAGCAAAACCCAGTGTGTGAAATCTCCTACTGTAACAAATGCAAATGCAAATGATATTGTGGTGTTCAACAAAGAAAACCTTAGCCTTCCTTCGGCTGCCTGCCCTTATGTCCTAGTTCTCGCAGGTGTACCACCGTTAAGGAAAAATCAGACCGAGTCATGGGAACAACTGCGCAACAAAAGTGCTGACTGGCTAATTAAACATAAAGGCTTTAGGGTGGCAAATGTAAATGACATCATAATGGTACGCAGGGTAGGGTGGGTTGGCCCTTCAGCAAAAAACATAGAGGGAGACTGCGTTATCATTCATTTCCGCCGTCCAGCGTTAGTGAGATCTATACTAATAACACAGGAACTCAACAACCTTACACCCACTGCTGTTTGGTCATTACCCTTGGGCTTTTTTTATAAACCCTCCCCAGGTCCAAACATAACTGCCTTTGCCTTGCATACAGAGTCTAATAGATTCTCTCCCTTGTCTGGCTTAGATAGCTTGGATTGACTATCGCCTAACCAGACACTCCACGAAGCTAAAGAAAAATCTTTGTTTACTGCCCTGACGGTTAGTACAATTAAAGTGGGAGAGGTTCCCGGGGCAGAGACTAGGGATATCTTAGACCAAAGTATGCCTAGCAATCCCACACAGTCCGAGCAACCAAGTTCTAAATTAAGCCAGCAAACAGAATTGGTCGGTGGTTTAAATCTCCCTAAAAAAGCGAGAGTCCTATTTTGGAACATAGCAGGCTTGCGTAATAAAGTTAACAATTCAGCATGGCTGGTATTTATTGTTAAATTTGATATCCTGTGTTTACAGAAGACCTGGGTGACAGGTGATGTCAATCTAAATGGTTTAAAAACCTACCACAATCCTGCAATTCAATCAATACACGGGATGCCTAAAGGAGGGTTATGCGTGTACATTTCTAATTTACTGAATGTATTCAAGATCGAACTGATAAAATCTGTCACCTTTTACCAAATAATAAAGATTTGTATAGACTCGCCATATTTTGGCTGTTGTTAACTTCTATAATAATGCTGAAAAGGGGGAACTGGGGTCTATCTTAAAACAACTAAGTGAGGATCTAGGGAACCTAAGGGCAAATACAGGCACTGAAATGATTATTGTTTGGGGAGGGGACTTTAATGTTAATCTATGTAAGCATGCTGGGGTGGGCATCTGTGGGATGGAGGTGTAAGAGGATGTATTCCCGATTCACTTTGAGCATACTTATACGGGCGAATTGTTTAATGAAATCTTGTTTTTATATGATCTTTGGTCCGCCAATTGTTTGTGTACCCCAAATGTGGAGTTTAATTACACTTTTATTGGTAGGGGACTTCGATCGACAATTGACTATATAATTGCTCCTAATCGTCACGCTATTATTATTGCAGAGTATAAAATACATTCTAATGCATAGAGTGATCACCTGCCCCTGAGTCTGCAGAAGGAAGTATAATTTGGCTAGAAAATCAAGAAAAAAGGAGCTAAAAGACCTAGCCTGGGATGCCCTTCATGAATCATCTTTGAGCAAAGACAGCTCATCATTTTGGAGGGCAGTTAATGCTCCTTTCTTTACCAAGACAGATGTTGCGACATTAGCGGTCGCGATTGATGAGAAATCTTGGATAGATTTTTTCTCACACGTGTATAAATCACAGGCTAGTGCAGATAGTACTATCGGCACTGCGAATAGTCAGGGAGGAGACCCTCCCTCTAATTTGTATGCCAATTGAACTCCATTTCAACCACGAAGAGGTCATTGGGGCAATTAACGCAAGTAAGGGCAGCAAGGCTCCCGGCCCTGATGGGGTCCATATTGATCTTTTTAAATTAACACCTTCTTTATGGTGCCCATTAATAACAAGGGTCCTCCAAGCTTGTTGCCAGAATGGCTTCATTAAAACTTGGTCCGAATCCATAATAGTACCAATTTTTAAAAAAGGGGACAGGGAAAACCCGGCATGTTATCACCCGATATCTTTACTCCACTCCCTGATGAAGGTAGCGGGAAGGATAGTCTTAGCCAGACTGCAGACCTGGGCAGAGGAGAACAACATTTTAAGTGACGTCCAATATGGTTTTAGAGAAGGCCTTGGCACAAATGAGCAGGTTTTAAATCTAACCATTTTAATAGGAAAATATACCCAAGCAAAGGCAGGGAAGTTTTATGTCACATTTGTAGACCTTACATCTGCTTTTGACTGTGTTATACACGTCAAATTATGGGACATTTTGGCGGACCTCAAGGTCGACCAGGTCTTGGTCCAGTTTCTGAGGCAATTATATTCTAGGGCCACTGCCAAGGTCCGTTATGGCACCAAAGGGGAGTGTACTGCGCCGTTTAAAGTAGAGGTTTAAAAATGAAACCTCCTCAAATTGAGTATCCCCATAATACGTACTAACAGAAAGTAGTGGTAGAAAAACTAACGTACACCCAACATGAACACATGGGAAATTTGCTTTGCGCATGCTTGAACTAACACACAAATAAATAATATTGTAATAACAGTTGTGTTTGAAAAAAACAAGAAATGTTACATGACTAGGCCACATGTGCATCAGTAGTTTTGCATGTTGCATATTTTTGGGAATAATAAATAATGCTGTTTTGCGCTTAAAGCTTATGCCAGGTAACTCTCACAAAGAATAGCACAAGGTGAGAAGTAAACCGTGATGGTTTTATTTTCACATAATTAATAAATGTTCATTTTTATTTACTTTAGTGTGCTGGATGAAACTTGGTTAAAGAGGGAGGGGGAGATTCAAGGAGTGAGTTTGCTCTGTCAGAAGCAAAACAGAATGTGCCTAGCACCGCAGATGACATGAATAGGTTGAAGGCCAGAGTATCGAACGGCTGCCAAATGAAGTGCCCAGGCGTGGGACCGGAGATTCATTCTGCGGATGATGTTAAAGAATGAATGAAAATGTTACAATTTGTAACATACAAAGTAAATGTGAAAATGCACTAAGACCCAAACAGTGGGAACTAATAAAGAACAATGCTTTAGTTGAATTAAAGGTGAATTCACAGGGGTGTGACAATGCCACCCCTCAAGCCTACCAATCCCTCTGCGAGTTTATGAAAGTTTGCAAGAGGTGTGGTTTATGCTTAGGCTGGCAGCAGAGAAAGAGGGGAGATGCGTCGCCATCCACCGGTTTGCAGAGAGATCTAGCTGTACCAGTCCTGTCCAGAGCTTGTCCTTAGACTTTGTTCCCTGATCCTATCTCGGGGAACCCCCTTCATCACTTAGGCCAAAGGGGTTTGATTTCATAGCACAAATTGTGGCAAATGTATTGTATTTCTGAAATCTTTTATCTCTCCACCTATCCACTCCACTTGACTCATTAAAAGTAATATTTAGATGAAACCTTTGTCTCTTCATCTGTCTTTTCCATCAGGTATATTCAGTTTTTACACATAATTTTGCTGAAACTTGTGTCTCTTAAACTATCCACTCCTTCATGCATAATGTCATTGAGTTAGTCTGACAAGTTGTATTTCATTTATGTTGCTGATGTGTAGTATCTCTCCCTTCGTGGTTTTCATTAATTACATTTGTGACTGAATGCATTTAAGCAAACTGCAATTTATTAAGATAAAGCAATCTAAATTTACCAAGTGTCTGTGGTTATTTAGTCAACTGTGGGGTAAATTAAGGTATGATAATCATTATTATCAACTATCCAACTAATTGGTCCATCAACCAAATAGAAGCAAAGTTGATTATTTAAATTGATAGGTATTTAAAATATTTTCATTGATTCAAATAAGAGAAAAGCATTGAATGAAACAAATTGACACCAGCGCATCAGGGATTCTGGTTGAATGTGTATGGGTCATTGTAGATGTATGAATAGAGTATTGAGCCCTGATCAGGTATTAACCTTGTGCTGGATCAGTGTTTTTGTAACATTTGCAACTTATAAGGATTTACTGGATTGCACTATCTGGTAATGTTATGATCAATGTGACGTGATGACAAGTGCCTAGTAGCACAGTGATTTATGTGATTGTGGTCTAAAGATTTTTATGAACAATATAAAGAATATTTTTACATAACCTTGTTTGGACTCTCTTTTTGTGGTGGGGCCAGTGTTTCCCTGGTGTGTGTTTTGCGCAAATGCTTTACACATTGCCTTTTGGATATGCATGACTGCTCTGCCAAGCTACCTAGGGGGTGCACACGGGTTATCTTGTGTGTTTAACTCCTTACCCTGACTAGAGTGGTGGGATCTGCTTGGCTAAGGTGCATACCCTAGCCAACCAGAAACCTCATTTCTAACAGAAAGGTTTCCCCCATAGGTACATTATGAAATGTTCCACTGACGAAGTACACCCCAATGCCTCATGTTCAATGTTGGAGTACCTAGATTCAGCTACCGTAAGCGGTCTGGATGCAAAAGCAATGATGTGTTCATCACCATCTTTGACTTGTTTCAAGACAGCTCCAAGACCAGAGGTGCTGGCATCCACAGTGACCACATTCACAGTGCTATGAGCAAAACCTAACAAAGGTCTAGATTTGATAATTGCTTCCTTCAAACTATAGAACACAAAGTATGTTCTTCCAACCACTCAAATATGATTCCTTACTTGAGCAAAGACCTTAACGGTTGAACAACATCTGCACATTTTTGTACAAATCTGGTGTAATACTTGCACAAACTCAAAAATGATTTGAGTTGATCTTTACAGTTTGGAATTTGATTATTCTGAATGGAATCTAAGAAGTCTTTCTTTGTATAAATGCCATACTTAGCAATCGTGTGTCCTAAGTACCCTGCCTCATGAGTAAAAAACTTGCAGCTGTCAAGACCAATAGTCATACCTTTTTCTTCTAAGATAGTTAGCACTCTGTTTAGTATGTTAGAATGTTTTTCCACTGTTTCGAAATAAACCAGAATATCATCCTGGAACACGACCACTTCATAGATATCCCTGATAAGACAAAACATCTGTTTCTGTAATACCGATGCAGCAGACGCAAGTCCAAAGGCAAAATGGAGAGGTATGGTGCAGCGGCCAGAGCTGCTGACACAGGAGCAGAGGGTTCACGGTTCGATCTCCAGCGGCAGCTCAGCTCAGCATTATGAGACATTGGGCAATAGCTAAGTTAATTTCCCTGATGGCCCCTAGTGCCTTGAAACCTTAAGGGGTGATATGTTCGCGCTTTACAAATATTGGATTACTATTGTGGCATATCTTAATGCCCCCCAGGTGTAATGAACATAGAAATATGTCATGATTCAGGCGTTACCTCACCCTGATGATAGGCTGCCTCATGGTCAATTGTCGAGGAAAAACTTGCACCATCCAATTTTGCCAATAACTCATGAACCTTAGGCAAAGGATGGCAGTCAACCAAAATGTGTCTGTTTACAGATCTTAAATACACACACAGCCTAAGTTATCCATTATATCTTTTAACTAAAACAATTGGAGAAACCAATTGGGATGAACTTATGGGTTCAACATCTGCTTCCAAGCACAGGCTTTTCAACATTTGAGACAATTCTGCTCAAACTGAAAATGGAACGTGCCTTAATTTGTGTCTTACAGGCACCGCATCGCCTTTTAACTGAATATAGCGTGAGAAACCTTTTACTTTATCAGGTTTTTTGCAGAAAAGACTCTTTTGTTTACAAAGTATACTCTCCAAATGTTTGTCTTTGTACAATACACTCAGAGCTTTCATTATGTCTTCACCAAACACATTTGTACTCTCACATTGGGGTGAAGAGTGATATTGAACTTCCCTTGGTGTCTCCACCCCAAAACGTGTAATACATCCACCGCAACATACACCTTTCCGAAAATTGTTTCATTTCAGAAGGTTATCTCAGACACAAAATAACCCTTCATAATTTTCTGTACCTCCAAATCCTTACTCCTTAACTTCAGTGGGTTTCAGATTCTTAAATCAACAGTTCTTGTAGTAAAAGGAATCAGAAAAAATAGTGGACCGAAATCCAGAATACGCCATAACTTGTAATGCTCTGCCATCAATGGTGATCTCACACATCAGTGGCATATATGGTTCCACATTCAGTTCACTGTGAGTGGCACTAGTCGTCATGCAAACTTCCTGAGCGTCCTTATCAAGAACAGTCTCACTCACTTGTGGTTAGGCATTCACTTCACTGTGTAAACTAACATCAGTAATCATGCGAACCTCCTGAGCGTCACTACTCTGACAAGTTTCACACACGTCTACAAACATCTAAAATACAAGACAACTTCCTCCTCGACCACATCTTCAGTACCATACTCATGAACAATGAAAACTCATTTTAGCCATTCTTTGACACACAACTCCCAAAATGCTGAATCTTGCCACGTTTCAAGCATTCTTGACCCTTGGTTTGACATTGCTTATACTGTCGAAAATGCTTTTTTGAACAGCAGCAATTGAAAGCAAATTTTGTGTCAGTGCTGCCCAATCCTGTGAATAGTTTTGAACATTTTCCTTAGGAACCCACAGGTTTATTAGTGTCTTTCACAGAAAATGCCACTACTCCCATTGAAGTACTATCAATATTATTAGTTTTAAACGAGTTGATAAAGCATTCCTCACTTTTAGGAATGTCTATTGCGTCCTGTAATGTGGGATTGCGTTGGTGTAAAAGCTGTTCTTGAATCTATTTCTTGGAACAACAAATGATCAACTGATCTCTAATATAAGTGTCAACTCCAAATGTGCAATCTGCAGCAAGAATTCTCAGGGACGATACATAAGCATCCACAGACTCATTAAGTGACCAGTGGCTTGTATAGAAATGAAACCTTTCCAATACTATGTCTGGCTCCTCACTGAATCTTTTTTTTAACCCATTTAATGCTTCAGAATAACAGTCATAATCCCCTGCTTCAACTCCATATGGTGGTGTCAAAGCAGGTAAGTGTTCCAAAATATCCTCAGCTCAGTGCCCATCAGGTTTAGCAGTAAAACCTTCTTCCTTTCATCTGGAAGTACTCCCTCATTAGTAGCCAAGAGATCATTTTGAAAGTGTCTGAGCCATTGTCCAATTTAATGGTGCGTTGATTTGGACCTCTGAAAAATGAAGGTGGAGGATTGCCACAACTTTTTGCTACTTTATAAACAACAAGGATGACCCAAGTAAAGTCAGCCAGGGACCTTGGGAATCAATTATTTAACACAACAGTGGTCCATAGGAAAGAGTAGGGATGAACAGAAAGCAATGAATACAGTCCCAATCAGTGTTGTATACAGTTTGGGAAACATTTAGGGGAGGCATAGGCAATGCTGACGGTTTGTTTTCAAGAAAAATCATCAATTAGGCAAACAAATCGCAAGGAACGACTCTACATAGTAAATGGTAACATCACAGTGTATGTATAAGAAGTTAAGGGGTGTCGACGGCGTTTCGATCTAAGGGAGCAATGCGTGGATCATATTCAGGACATTAAATAAGCAGGGGGTCTGCGTCCGGACGCATTCATCGGCTGAAGGCTATTACGCCGCACTGAGCACACGCCTGTGGCTCTTCCCCTGGGACTCCAATCATACACCCCTGATGACCCAAAACACCTCGGTGGCAGCACTTAAATCACGCAACCGGCGTCCACGCCACCCGCATTGAGGAACCGTATTCCATTGCTAGACCGATTGTAGACTTAACTCTCGCCGCAACTGCTGGACCTATCTCCGTTACTGCCGCTGTGCTTTTTCTCTGCACTCGCCCTCGCAATCTTTCTATCAATAATCTAAGGCACTTATAAACAGGCATGCTTATTTAATGTCCTGAAAATGATCCACACATTGCTCCCTTGGATCGAAACACCGTAGACACCCCTTAACTTCTCATACATACACTGTGATGTTACCATTTACAATGTAGAGTCGTTCCTTGCGATTTGTTTGCCTAATTGATGATTTTTCTTGAAAACAAACCGTGAGCATCGCCTAAGCCTCCCCTAAATGTTTCCCAAACTGTATGTTTCTATGTCTCTGTAGTAGGACGCAGGCTTGTGTCCCACTTTCAGTATTCTTGTTTGTGCATATCTTAAAGAACTGTTGATAAATTAAACATTGAACCTCTGTCCGGCTGGACAAGTTTAATTAATACAGCACTGATTGGGTCTGTATTCATTGCTTTCTGTTCATCCCTACTCTTTCCTAGGGACCACTGTTGTGTTAAATAACAACTTTTTACTAGCCATTGTGGTATTTACTTCACAAACAAATGAAAATAATGACTTCTTGCTTGAAAATAAAATAAACAAATGTTTTTTACAACCTGTTTACCCTTTGCTGTAATTGTGGTGCATTGCTAATGCCAGTTTTGTTAAACTGCGAAGCAAACTGCACCTGGATATACGCAGAACAACGTTTCCTTAAGCCAAAATCCCCAAAATATGTCCACCACAACAGGCTTAGGTCCACACGCCGCTTGTGTGGATGTACAAGCTTGTAGATATCTGTGTGTGCACTGTCCATGCTCAAGCTGAGTGCCCCTGTGCACATTCTGTCTTTGCTCTATAGTTTTCTCAAGCAGTGGGGTTCTTGAGCTGAGTAACGCTTGCACCTGCCTACTTGCCTTACACTGCCCAAAAACGAAGAATATTGCTGTACTTAAAGGTGCGTGCCACACATACGTTTGTCGGCACCTCTCTTGAAGCAGTCGTCTCTGCAGCAACTATCCTCGTTCCACCACAGACAGCCTTCTTAGAAAGATCAGACATCGGTGGAAAGATGCTCCCTCTAGGTTCTTTTGCCAGTAGTTGCCAGTATGCAGTAAGTAGATAACACTGACTGCAGGTTAAGTGTTAAAGTGTCCAATCTTTATTGGAGCATCCATGTACAACCAAGCCAGGTCCAAAATGATAAAGAATTCCCCAGCCAGGAACTTAGAATGCCATTAGTGTTTAACAAAGCTCATCCACTCAATACAAAGATAAAGATCAATAACGTAAAATACACCTGCAGTAAAAAACTTAGTTATGGAATATGGAACTGAACGAACATAGAATACTAAATGAGTACCCCACTTAAACAAGCTAAGACAAATATATGTACAATTAACCATAGTAAAAGTAATACAATTAATATTAGTTACTTAATGTAACAAAAAAACATATTCATCATGACGTGGTCAAGCACAAAGATCTACAGTTTGTTCTTTAGTCCCACAGGAAGTCTGAATAGAATGCATTACCTCTAGACAAATTGCCTCAAAAGGAAGTTGTTGGATGTGCAAAGGAGCTGGTCAATACTGCCTAAGATTTAAAGTACATAATATGGCCAGAAGATAAAGTTACCTTGGGAAAGTATTCAAAAATTATTAGCAGGAAAACATAAAATAGAGAGTGCATTGCAATGACAAATTTTTACAATGAGACCACAGGAGATATGAAACCCAGGAGTCAAACAATGCAACTAAAAATGTACGGTGTTTAACCTAAAATGGGTTAAATTGAATCTATGCTGAGAATTAGATACAATCTGCATATAAGATTTCAGGTTCAAAATGGTTGTGTGAGTTTTTACAGTGGGTTTCTAATGTTCACTCATTAATTGAAGGTTCTCACCAGGTTGATGCAGGATTATCAAAATGTTGCTGGCATCAATCTTGGCGAGGGCCTTCTTGATGAAAGTTAACCAAGGGATTCTTGATGAATAATTCAATGTCAAACAGTCTGACAGAATTTTCTTAGTTACAATTGCTTCGTTTTTACCCATACAGAAACTAATTCCCAGCTTATAATGACAAACATAGGGCAGATAACTCTGTGCTACCTCGAGTAGCCCATGTATAAAGAGATTTACCAACCTCCAAAGGGTGCTTGTGTTGCAGTACTCCCAAAGACCTGCTGCATCTGTTGCCACAGACATACATTTGCTATTGTAAACTATAATCAATTCCTTGACTGTCTTAATGCCCAATTTGGAAGCAAACCTAAAAACGGCTTTGATTGCTCTACCAAGGTAGTTAAAAGGTTTTCACATCTCCAACTAGAGTATTACCAATGTTATGCAAACATGTGTGTGTGCTTTGAATCACAGATCACAATATATGTCTTATCCATCTTTGCCTGCAGGTCTAAGCTTCTCATGAACTCAAATAAGGAATATGAGCATTTTTCAAAGGCCCATGGTCATCTTTTAGTAAAACTGCACTGTCTGCATATAACAGTACAGGATCTAATACCCCTCTCTACAAGGCATATCCTGACCCTTTGTTAATAGAAAATACTCCAGACAATCTAAATACAATATGCATTAAAAAGGTGCTAATATGCTTTCTTACCTACCACCCTTATTGATTTCAAAAGAGTCAGTACAGTTGCCATGGGTTCCAAAGAGCACCCTGGCTGACCCATATGATGGAGTTGCCTCAGGAAACTGGCTATTGGCTACTCCAGCCTCATAGTTAACATTATTGCTCATCATTTTGACCAATTGGAACAAGAGAGATCCATGAATGTAAAAATGAATTGATCCTTTTTTTATCTTGGTATTTTTAGAAATATGTAGGTGTAATTCAAAGACTGGTCAAATGTGCCCAAACCTTCTCTAAAAGCATACTCTACCTCAGCCAGGATAGGATTCTGCTCACCCCACTCTTCCAGCCTGGCTAGCAAAGCTCTGGCCAGGATATTAACCGTGTAGTTCAGCAATGATATTAGTTGATAGCACTTCGGATCACCATGATCACATTTCTTGAAAAGTGGTACTATGATAGATTTTGACCATGAGGGTGGAATGGTTCTCATAAGAACTGCCTTATATAAAGCAGTAAGGACGAGGCCCCACCCGGTCCCGTTACATTGCCGCTGGGACTCCTTTGGGTTGCTGAAATATCATTTACTACGTCAAAATGGGCAATCAATTGCCAGAGCTGGATCCCAGTTACTTCACTATTAGGTCTGCTTAGTGGATTAGTGGGTACAAATAAACCCCAGTTGAATTCTCAACCCAACAAATGGATGAGATTGCCATGTCAGCTTTGGATGCCATTGAGTGATTGACAAAAGGTGAATTAATGACCTTCCAAAAAGTGCTACTATCTCCTAATAGGCTCTAAACATTTCCTCTCTAATTCACGACTTTCCTCCCTAATTCAGGACTTCTTTGTCTAAAGAGCTTCTTGGGAAAAATTCCCCCAAGCCTGCACCTCAACTGAAAGACTCAGAATAGCTTAAAGTGCTCGGGGAAGATTAAAATGGGTTTGGGTGCAGGCCAAATCAAACGAAACAGCTTAGGCTGCAAAGACCCTCCCTTTAATGCTAGAAGGGACTTCAGGTTTCCACAATTAGTGTCAAAAGAGTACTGAATTGATACAGGCTCCACATTCTCATCTCGGCATACCCAGGAAGCTGCTGTGTTTAGAGTGAACACATCAGATAGCATCTTGGAAGGAATGCCTTTGTGACACTTGATCATAACTAGGCCTGGGCCAAAATTCCTTTCCGTTCGCGGAAATTGCGATAATTTGGCTTTTTCGTGTTCTGCGGAAAGCGCGAAAATGTCCAAATTTCCGCATTCCGCAGCTTAGCGATAATTTGTTTCTTGCTTGCGCTGTAAAATAATACATTCTCGCGTGCACGCAATCGCCTTACCTGAATCCCCGCGTTCGCCGACAAGTTTTCCCGATCCGGGCGCGTTCTCCACGAGATGTTGGATTGTTGGTAGCCATTTGCGCTGTCTGGCGACAGTACGCGCCCGCAGTAACGTCATGCGTCACGCGATCACGTCTTTCTTCTCGCGATCATGCACCGTGAGACAAGTGAAAACAAGATGACCGCACCCGCGAGCAACTGCATGGGTAAGTTGGCGAGCCGCGACCACGCAGAAAATACAGCGAACGGGCGGGAAAAAAACTTCCGCATCTTCGCGATATTTCCGCGTGTTTGCGGAGATTTTTAACATTTTCGCGATAATTTGCGAAAGTGAATTTCGCAAATTCCGCCCACCCCTAATCATAACCCCTTTATTGATTTTAAAATTGACTTCTGGCAATCTAACAATGTCATTTTCCTAATGATTTTCTACAAGCAGCGTCACCAGCAGGTGGTTGTGATCACTTGCATAATTAAAATCGTCCCAAAATTTTACCATTAGATCTTTCAAATACTCTCAAAAAAAGTATAAATTCAATCGTGCTCTCTGCACCTCTTCTAATAAACGTCAGAGCTATCAAGTGTGCTAATGGGCAGGTGTTGCGTGCGAAAAACATTTTATAATTTATTACTAAGTTATTAAGTGTTTCTCCATGGGGATCGTATATGAAATACATATGTACATCATTGTGCGTCTACTAAAGCTAAAGACTTTGGGGCAGATTTACAAGCACCTTGCGCCACTTTTACGTCACTTTTAACATGGGAAAAGTGGCGCAAAAGTGGCGCAAGGGGCTTGTAAATCTGCCCCTTTATCTTTGCATATCTAAGGACCTATGGTAAAATCGCCGGCCCATATGATGGAAAAGAGTTCTGGATTAACAACACAAGACGGGTGTCATTTGAAGTAACATCACACGACCATTCCAGCAGCTGGTCCCACGCAGACTGATCGTCTGCCTTGGATCGCTCCACCACCATTGTTTGTGGCAACATTCCACCAACATGGGGTTCCATTGTAAATGGAACTTAAGGAACCCACAACATATATTTTCCCCCACAGACCTAACAAAGGTAACTTAAACACATACCCCAACAAACAAAGGACAAAACAAAAAATTATGAGGATCAATACGTATGGTCAAAAATCAAATAACTAATACAATATAAATCCATGTAAATACAAGGGAAGAACTGTGGGCCATATCAGCAACGGCCAGTGATAATTATCACTGGCCGTGCTTACCGATAATTTTCTTATCGCTGGCTATCTCTCCTTTTTATCGCTCTGGTAGCGCATTATCATCAACGCGCTGCTCCAGGGCGAAACAAATTCCAGAGATAGCGATGTTATCGCCGTTTTGCAGGGAACATCGCTGGTTTTCCAGCGATGTTCCTTGCAAAAGGGCGATAACCTTGCTGATACGACCCTGTAGTCCTATCAGCATAATCCACCCCCAATGTTAGGGGTGGCTTAGTCAGGATTTTAGCAGACGTTAGTTTTTTGAGAAAACAGTTCTCCAAAAACTAACGTCTGCTAAAATGCAAGGGCATCCTTGCCGATAGCGCAAAGATGCGTTATTGCTTTCCTGACATGTAGTGTATGTCAGGAACGCCCACTTTGCATCTCATTAGAGATACAAAGGTAGGTGTTGTGTAAAAGGGTGCTAACATGCTAATACGCATGTTAGCACCCTCTTGCTGATAGGGCGTTGGTTATATCTCTGCTTTTCTGGCTTTTAAAAGCCAGAAAAGCGGAGATAAAGCCCTTGATGATATGCCCCTGTATTAATTAATTTGCGTACCCTTCCAGCACACGGTGAAGTGCACCTAAAGTCAGATGCCCCACTCTGACCGAACTCACTCGTGGATTAACAGCTGGTCCCAGGCAGACTCACTGTCAGCCTCAGAATGCTTCAACAGCATGGGCTTCCATTGCAAATGGAACTTAAGTAACCCAGAACAGAAAGCTATACCATTTCCCTCGTATTTACTTGTTCACTACACTTTCCAGTGTATTAAGTATGTCAGTATTGTTATCATCAAAGTTGTTGTTATAAAAATTGCTAATCAAAACATTCGTGTCTGCCTCACTTTTTATATGCACCAGTAGAAAATGGGCTAAGGCAGAATAAGACCAAATTATTGTCCCTGAGATAAGTACTGCCATCAAAATCACCAGATCACCTTTTGCCATGCCTGCTCTCAATGGTGTTGCTGTGGTATGAACGGAAGGAAAACCCTCATAAGAAATTTGGTGAGGGCTTACGTTTCCTGCAGAAAAAGGAAGTTCGAGCTGTTCAACATAATTCATCCAATCCTTTTTTCTGTATTTTAGCAGCCATGCCCGCAAGGTGGCCAGAGGCCAATCTGACTGCAGCTGTTGATAAATTGGGTCTGTGTTTACCATGCGTGGCCTTACCGGAGGTACACAGTTGATCCACACTATTTGTTCACTATTTATGTGCCTACTTGCATGGGCAAGATCAAATTAATCCCAAACTACAAAGTCACTCGATTTCTTCCAGTGAAGCAAGCAGTGCAATAGAATTATATGTATCAATGTTGGATACAGAAACACATTTTTGAGGCCCTTACTGAGAGGTTGTAAAATTATGTGATATATCTTGAGGGAGGTTTGTAGAAATATGGCACAACCCTTATGGCAGTGTTTCAGCAATACCATGGAGCAACCTGAAAAGAGTATTTCCTGCCATGGTCAAATTGTTTTAAGTTAATTGCAACACAGTCACCTGTGCTTGTCTTGGGTGCATTTCCAAGGCACAGCACCCTTGCCATGATCATGACTTTGGTACCTTGCTGTGAACGCCCTAAATCACTTTATTTTTCAATTACTTCTAGCCCTCTTTTTGACTAGTCCTTAGTGGTGTTACCCCCTAAATACCATATGGAGTTGCCTTGGGGGGGGGGGGGGGAGTTCTAAGGTACTGCGGGGTACATACACAGACAGAGGCCTATTGCGTAGAATTTCCTGTACAGTCACATTCAAAGTATACTTCGTGGGGATATCATCCTAAAATTTGGTCCTTTTATTCAAAGAGTTGGTTGCAGACTGAGATTTGTTTAGACAGCGAGGGTATCCTCAGAACTATCACCCTCATGCACAGCAGGTTTGTTTGGAATGTGCCCCACTCTGCGCTAGTTCTCTATCTTATCATTTAAAATGTCCCTTGGCCTTTCTGGGTGACAAGTACAATTGTCAATTTCCCATCTTAAAGTTTTAGTTTCCCTGTCAGCGCTTACTAGAAACCTTTAACTAACTACTCAGTTGCATCAATTCACAGTGTTAATAAGTCTAGCATGTTTATTTTGTACAGACCGCCTCCTCTGAATTGAAGGAAGCATGACCACCTTCCTCGCAATAGACTAGGGCAAGATAGGTTTAGTATAGGTACTTGTTGCCATATGTTTTTTGGGTGGGTATACGGTATGTCATTATTGTAATGGTATTGGAATGGAAATATTGCTATGTCATTTAGAATGTCATGTAGAATGCGGGGCGTGAAGCAGTTGGATCTGGTGGTGGCTGGACGTGTGTCTCCTCCTCACCAGTGGGCCCAGTAATTGCCACAAAAATAAACCTTGTTTATTTTATACTTATTGACTCCATTGGATCATTGCAATGGCGACAAGTTACTTGCGCTGGCCCACTGTGTAGGAGTTGATTTTGTATCTATTTTGCTGTGTAGATTGGGCTCTATCTATGATATGTTTTCATATATTTACAGTTTTTACATATGCGTAGTGAGACAAATTCCTACAGAATATATGTGCCATTGTCTGTATCCTCACCAGGCTGTTTTCATTTACCACTAGCGCTCTTGCATTTGCACTATTAACCTTGTTTCAGTTTTTGTCATGTGAGAACAATAACTTTCCATGCTTGGTTCATTGCATCTACCATTGGCTGTATCAATTTTGTATGTAGTCTCAGCATGGCCAGTACTTACCACACGTTACAAGATGGCAGTCACGAAACGTGCATTTACTTTCCATATTCAGCTGTAGTCCTTTGTTTATGTCTGGACCAGGCTATGTATTGTACCTTCAAGTTTAGGCTATGGGTGATCAAGACAGCTTGTCTGTCTAAACGCGTTACTGGACTAATAAACCTGCACCTGGTAGTACTTCTGGAGTGTGCACTTCATTTGCGGAACTTTGTGCGATTTATACACTTGCAGGCTCTGCCGGTTCAGCGCACCACCTTCCGATGGGCCATGGGATCCGGAAGGAGCAACTTGTTGTTTCACAATATACCAATATACCAATAACAAAATATCTTTAAAAAAACTTTCTATTATAAATTAAAACATTAAACTGTTTAAAAATGTTTAAACTTTAATTTCACACTCCAGTCACTGCAACAGTAAAGAAAGTGTTGGATAGCGCAGGGGTAAAAATGACTATTCCCAATCCAATCAGTGCAACAGTAGAGAAAGTGTTGGATAGTGGATGGGTAAAAAAGACTATTCCCACTACAATGAGTGCAACAGTAGAGAAAGTGTTGGATAGCGGAGGGGTAAAAATTACTATTCCCACTCCAGTGAGTGCAACAGTATGGAAAGTATTGGATAGCAGAGGGATACAATTTGCTATTCCCTCTCCAGTCAGTGCAACACTAGGGAAAGTGTTGGATAGCGGAGGGGTAAAAGTTAGAGTTCCCACTCCAGTTAGCGCAACAGTAGGGAAAGTGTTGGAAAGCGGAAGGATTTACTAATCCCCTCAAGTCAGTGCATCAATAAGGAAAGTGTTGGATTGTGGGGGGGGGTAAAATTTACTATTTTCACTCCAGACAGTTCAAAATTAAAAACAAACAAAATATCACCAACAAAATAAAAAAACAGTCAAAGGAAAACTACTTTTGAATTTTTTTTTTACCTATGTCATAAAATTCTACTTACTTAAAAATGCCCATATATGTTTAAAATTTTGTAATTTGAGAAATTGATGGAAAAACGAATTTAAGCAAGTTAAAGCAAATTATACGTTAACCCAAAACACAATCAAATGGGCATAACAGTAATTCTCGGGTAGTCAGTAATATTGCAAAAGGTCCAACCTCAGGCTGATTGACAATAAACAGACCCCGAAAAGGGGGCAATAACTGGCAAGTGCCATAGTGTCATACAGTATAAATATTGCAGCTAGATGGCATTTTAGTATACAACTTGCAACCCAAAATATATACAATCATATTATTGTCAGAAAATGTATTCCTGGCCAAGTGGCCTCAGCAAAATAAGCCCTTGCTACAGCCCATATTCCTCATGATTCCTCACTCATCAGCACCCTGTGTAAATTAAGTGAGCTATTCAAAAAACAGTAGGATGTAGTCTCTGTGGATCATACTTTAGTCAAAAAGGAGCAGGAGAGCTTAAAATCATAAGGAGGGGAGAGAACTATATATATAAATGTGTTACAAATTAAAATACAAATAAATGTAATATTAAAAATAAATAAAACACATTATAATGTTAAATATATATCACAAATACCTAAAAATTTTATGTTAAATAAAATAAATAATATTCAAACAAATGCATATTTTTATTTAGAAATTATTTTATTAACAACAACATTAATTATTACAGAAATGTAGTCTATTTACTTCCTACCTAGAACACCACACAACTCACAACCCTGATTAAAAATAAAAAAATGTATTTCATAATTAACATTAATGATCAATTAAACAAATATTCTTAGTTAAAATACAAATTAAAACACATAACATGTAATTAACTTTCCACCCTTTACATCTATAATGCCCACATCCCACACCTAAAATTAAACTGTACAAAAATTAATTACACAATAAAGATTCAATTAAATAACTACTAGTATTTAACAACTAATTATAAAGTAAGTCAAATTAATGTATTTACCACCCTTCACCTCTATAAACCCAAAACACAAACACCAAACAGTTATTGAACAATTACCCTAATAAACTATCAATTATTTATTACATTTTTATTATTAATTAAAAATTACTTCCCACCCTCTACCTCTATAAACCCCACAACCCGCATGTGAAATTAATGACACTACCATAATTAATGGTCAAATAATTAATTATTATTACTTTACAACTAATTATTAATTAATTACAAATAAATTACTTCCCACCCTTTACCCCTATAAACCCCACAGTCTGCACCTACAATTTACCCCAAAAAATTAACACTATAAAATCTCAATTAAATAAATATTAATAAATACAAAATATACATTAATTTATTATAATTAAATTACTTCTCAACCTATTCTCCTATAAACCCACAACCTGCTAAGGAACTAAAACACGCAAAATTGTATTAAAATAAAATTAATAACTACTAAACCTTTAACACATATATTAGAAAATATAAACAATACTTATACAAAAACAATACATCACTAAAATACATAACACTAATTAAAAAGTAGATATTTTAAACAACTATATTTTCGTAAACAATTTTAATGACTTCTATATTTTTAAAATCGATGTTTCTTACCTTAAAGTCGATATTCTTTACCACAATATTTTTATTGTCGATATTTCTGTGTCAAGATATTTCAGACTCGATATTGGTGTCAATAGACATTTCCAACTCGATATTTTGACTGAATACCATTGGGAGTGTGTCATCAAACCAGTGTTACATGGTAAAGGGGTATCTACATTTTCCTTGCGGGATCAGGTGGAAAGAGTAACCGGACAGCTGTTTTATTGAGGAACAAAGGCTGATGGATCTAGAGTGCAGTTGTGATACTTAAACCAGGGCCGGAAAAAATGTTTGAACAAGAAATGATGATGGCAGAATGCTGTTATGTAGTGGCACTGAGAGACTGGATCAGGTACAGGAACATCATAGTATTACTCTCAGGGATACTGAGAGATTAGAACAAGTAGTGGATCAACACTGTGAAACAGCTAATGAGGATTCTGGTGGGGTGAATACTTCCTTACAAAGAAGGGTGGTGAGAAGTTAGAGGATTATTTATTGGAATAGTTTTTATTCTGCTTTTATTATTGTTCTCCAGCTTTTTCTTTTGTTTTTCTCTTTGTTTACGGTCTGTAGTCTTCCCGTATTTGTTTGTATTTTCTGTCATTAAAAAAGGGACATGTCTTATGGGTACTTGTTGCCTTATGTTCTTTTGGATATGTATTCAGTATGTAATTATTGGAATGGTATTGTAATGGAGTTATTGCCATGTCATTTGCGATATCATGTATTTCAATCAATTTCAATTATAAACTTTATTCGATATGTAAAAAACAATATCACAAAAGTACACGTATATTAAAATAAATGAAGTAGAATAATAAAATACCGTGAAGGCGCATATAAAAACGTTAAAAACATATTCAGAAGATTACAAGTAGTCATAATTACAATAATTTAACAACCATCATGCAGTCATTTAAGTAATAAATACACAACAAGCGTTGAATCTTGTGTCATCTAAGGTTGCATTGAAGCCCTCACTCTCACGATCACTTTTAGGTAAGAGGAAACAACAGCAATGGCTAAGGGATTGTCCAATGTTTTTAATTTATAATAGGCCGCTCTACAAGATTGTAATCCCCATGATTTAAGTAAGGGTTTCAGGTAGGTTGCCCTCGGCAATTGATAAAACCTACAAAACAAAATGCAATGGATGTTAGATTGTGTTGAGAGACCATCACAAGGACATTTCTCCAGGTTGCTGGACCAACAGATTTGATTAGGGAATGTTAATAGTCTGAAGAAAGGGTCAGTGCGAAAACGAGTTACAAGCATGCGAATAAAAGGAGATGGTATTAAAAATAAATACTGCTGGGTCCCTCGTGTAGTGGTAGAATGTTGATGATCAACTACCGTGCTCTTATGTTTTTCAGATGACCATCGTCGGTTAATCAGGTGGCTCAGGACTAGTTGTTTTAGTGTAACTCTAGATATTTTATTCAAAGTTGATGGATCAGAAAAAAATTCTGGATGCCCTAAGTCAAATGACAAGTTTCTTACATATTTCAACCACTTGATATTATCAGCCTCGTTCAGACTAAGGCAATCTGTGATGATTTCCCTATTTAGATTGGTCTCCTGGTTGGTCCAGACTTTATGCCATAGGATGATGGGGGAAGAATTTATGATGTCCGTGATGTATGTAAGACCAAGTTCATCATGTACCACGTATGTAGATGTACCGCGTGGGACAGCCAGGAGGTAACGTAAAAAAGAATTCTCAGAGCGTTGAATATGGTCGGCATGCTCAATTCCCCAAATCCCAGATCCATAAATGCCAGTCGAAATGCACTTGGCCTTGTAGATCTGCAATAAGGGATTAATCGGACGTCCCCCTACCTTTTTTGAGAAGTTAGTCAACGCACCTATAGCTTTAGAAAACGCAATTTCCCTAGCTTGGGCGGCAGCCAGCCAGGAGCCCCTCTTATCGAAGATAATGCCCAGATAGGGGAACCTATCAGTGCTTTCCAACTTTCTGCCGTTTAAAAAAATGGAGCGTTGTTTCTTTCTGATCCCTGAGCCACAAGACATGGTAAAGGTTTTGGAGGCATTAACGTTTAAGCCTCTTTGTGACATAAAGTCGGTGAATTCTCCTACTGCCCTTTGTAGCCCCATACAAGTCTGTGACATGATTGCTGCATCGTCCGCGTAGAGGAGTATCGGTATCCCGTTTATGGTGGGGTAGTCGTGGTAATTTTTGTTAAGATGGTGACCAACAGAGTTTATATAGAGTGTAAAAAGTAAAGGGGCTAGTATACAGCCCTGTCTTACACCTCTCCGAATATAAAACTTATCAGAGCATTCTCCTCATCTACCATATCTAACGCGGGCTGATGCTCCCCTATAGAGTTCCTTGATGAATGAAAGGATAGGGAGCTCTAGGCCGAGCTCTGCGAGAGATTCCCAGAGCAGCTCATGGTCAACGCAGTCAAACGCAGAACTGAGATCTACGAAAGTCACAAAGAGATTTCCCTTTTTAGCCTGAGTGTATTTGGCAATTATAAGGGCCAAGTTCAAGCCTTGTTCAATAGTGCCTTTGCCATGTCTAAAGCCATATTGTAGATTGGAAATAATATTTCCATCACTTATCCGGTCCTGGATTCTATTTAAAATGATTCTCCCTGCAACTTTCATCAGCGAGTCGAGCTGCGAAATTGGGCGGTAATTGGAGGGATTGTTCCTGTTACCTTTTTTAAAAATCGGCACTACGACCGCCTCAGGCCAGGTGGGAATGAAACCCGTGACATTCAAGGAATTTAGGACGTTGGTAAGCAAGGGAGCCCACAGGTCTGGCTGTGATTTAAATACATCTATTGGTTCACAGTCCGGACCGGGAGCCTTCCCAGAGGGGCTTTCCTTCAATGCCACAAATACCTCTTCACATTCGAAAAGGATGTCTAGAGGAAAAAGACTAGAAATGTTTGACTCTAGCTGAGGGTTGAGATAACTTTTCAATACACCCGCCGGTTCCTTGGGGTCTGATATATTATATAAGGTGCCAAAATGTCTAACCCAGGTTTCGGCAGGTATGGCTGAATCAATCTTGGGGGGCTGGGTGCACTGCAAGAAAGGGGCATTTACTGCCTTCCAAAAGGCAGTATTGTCCCTTTTGTTGGAAGCCTCCTGTAAGGCTAGTCAGGCCTCTGTTTTCAACTGTTTTTTTCCTAGCTAGTCGAGCTGCACGATAGTTTTGTCTAGCTTGCCGTATTTCTGTCTGGTTTCTTGGGTTAGTATGTAGGGCCGTTTTTAAAAGTTTCAAAGCTTTAGTACAGGTTCTATTAAACCAGCCTTGGCTACACGGTAGAACTTTCCTTGGGGCCCGTGCAAGTAATCTTTTGATCTCCAGCGTGATTATAGAGAAGGAATGACTAATTGCCTGGGGGTTTTCTGTTGTTGAAAGACATGTCTGAATATGGGCATAAGTGTTTTTAACCAGTGATTGGAGGAAAACTATGGGGACTAATTTATCCGATTTTAAATGAAACCCATTTATAGTTGCCAACTTATGTGGCGGAGTATGAGGAGGATTCTTCCCTACGTTGGAGATAACATATGGATTTAATTTTAAGGTCACCACAATAGGGTAATGGTCACTGAGAGCAATATCGAGGGTCTCCCAGTTGAGTATAATCCCTGAATACCTAGAAGATAATAAGGTATAATCAATTGTAGAGTGGCAACCTCTCCCATTATAAGTCGGTTTAAAACACTTCGGTGGGCAACACAACTCATTCGCATATGATAAGTTAAAATGAGATGTTAAACCATTTAATAAGTCCCCTAATTTAGTATGCGAAAAATGGGTAAGTGGGTCATCCCTGCCGATATCCAGGCCGCAAGTGCCCTTGTTGCTCCGTGTGCACAGGGGGCAATTAAAATCCCCCACCCAGAAAAGCAGCATGTCTGTTTTGAGCTGATCCTCTATTTTTATTAAATTAGCCTTTAAGCTATTGAGGACCGATTCATAAAGGGGGCTTGGGATGCTATTATAAAAATTAACCAGGATGATGTTTTTAAAAGCTCCCCCTGTAAGGGCAATAATTTGATAATTTTCATTCCAAGTAAAATTTACTTGTGTCAGCCCATATTCGACAGAAATATATGTCGAAAGCCCCCCCTTATTTCTGCCATGTGGGCTAGGAAAAGCTGGGGTATGTAAGGTCTTATACCCCAAAAGATGAAGCTCATTAATGGACCAAGTTTCCTGTAGGCAGATAATACTGTGACGAGACACAATTTGGACCCATAAAGGATTGGTCAATTTGTCAAGAAGACCTGCCACATTCCAGGATAATAAACTGTCCCCCAGTGTGGACTTTTTTTACAGGTATTACCATTCTTGGTGTCCTCCTGAATCTCATTGGTTTCCTGAGATAATGGGGGGTTAAAGAAAGCGAGATATCGCTAGATGGTTGTTGGATCAAAAGCGTGTTGGCTATTAATGGACCAGATGGTCTGTCAATTTCAAGAGTTGGAAGGAGACAATCAGAGGCAGATTTTAACTTCATCTCTAGATTGCTAGGGTTCGTGGGGTTTGTCTTCTGATTAACATAATCAGGGTCTAATATGGCTTGCGAAGGTCTCGTTTTAGGGGGGTCGCCAGCCTCATTCTCAAAGTTTGAAAGTCAGTCTATGTCATCCAGACCGGAAAAAGTGGCAAATCGATTTGAAACAGGAAAATTAAGATGGTGGCCCTCTGTGTTATCTGTGTGTTGTAAATAGGGTTTTGGGGGGTTTAACAAAAGGGAGCGGGGATAAAAATAGCTTAGGTCATGCGTCAAGATCCCCGCACCCCTTCTCACGGTGTACCAATCCACTATGTGAGGTAATACCCTGCGATCCCTGAAGTTGATGATAATAACATCTCCCTGAATGTCCTTTGGTATGGATCCCAACCAACCTAATCTTCTCACATGGAGTATTTCGCCATCAATATCGGGGGGAAGTGGCCTATTTTGACTTAGCCAATATACTACCTTGTTTTTAGGTTCCTGATGTCTTTCTGTTTTGCCAGGGGCAAGTTCCGGGACGCCTGTAAGTATCACTACGTAAGGAGCTGCTTCCGGGGGTAGATCGATGTGATGAATCGTTCCCTTCCTATTATTCAAGGGTAACTGCATATTAGCACTATTGCGATGGAAGTCTACAGGCTTATAGGGTTGGTCGCCTCTTCTGGCCCGATCACAAGTAGTTCTCTCCTCTGTTGTAAGCGTGACAGCGTGTGTATTCTCCAAGCGGGCGGGTAGCATGGCCTGACTGGCTGTTTGGTTGAGTGTGGGGGGCCCTACATCAGTGGTAAGGGTAGACTTTTTCAACAAGCAAGTATTCAATTCCCTATTTAGTGCAGTGTTTATAGCAGTTAAAGCTTCTAAGGACGTTAACTGGGCTGCAATGTTTTTGACCCTCTCCACTAAAGGCAGAAGTAATGTTTTTACTAGATGCTCTATATCGCCCATTAGGGTGCCGATTACGATCCGGTAAAAACCGGGTACGAACCGTCGGTCGGAGCGTTTTCCCCGTCCGACTCGTACCCGGTCGTAAAACTTTACAAACATGGAATTACGATTCGCACGGAAACACCATTTCCGTACGAATCGTAAAAAACACCGACCGACGAAAATATACATACGAATGTGATCCGGGAATGCTGCGACGTGACGTCGGGACGCTTTCAGGCAGCGTTTCACGACCCAGGAATTACGATTCGAACCGACAGCAGTCCGGACGTCAATATTTTCACGGCACCCAAAAAGTGCCGCAAAAGCGAAGTACGGCGCGAATCGACCAGAGTAGGTGGGCCGGTACGCACCGTACCCCCCCAGCCCCCGTAGGTACGCGCCAACCCCCCCCCAGCCCCCGTACGTACGCGCCGACCCCCCCCCAGCCCCCGTACGTACGCGCCGACCCCCCCAGCCCCCGTAGGTACGCGCCGACCCCCCCAGCCCCCGTACGTATGCGCCGACCCCCCCTGTATGTACACCCGTGTACGTGTCATACCCCCCGTGTACGTTCGAGTCGGGGGGGTACGACTCGAACGTACACGGGTGGGGGTACGACTCGAACGTACACGGGGGGGTACGACTCGAACGTACACGGGTGGGGGTACGACTCGAACGTACACGGGGGGTACGACTCAAACGTACACGGGGGGGTACGACTCGAACGTACACGGGGGTACGACTCGAACGTACACGGGGGGGTACGACTCGAACGTACACGGGGGGGTTCGACTCGAACGTACACGGGGGGTACGACTCGAACGTACACGGGGGGTTCGACTCGAACGTACAAGGGTGGGGGTACGACTCGAACGTACACGGGTGGGGGTACGACTCGAACGTACACGGGGGGGTTCGACTCGAACGTACACGGGGGGTATGACTCGAACGTACACGGGGGGTACGACTCGAACGTACACGGGTGGGGGTATGACTCGAACGTACACGGGGGGTTCGACTCGAACGTACACGGGGGGTACGACTCGAACGTACACGGGGGGTTCGACTCGAACGTACACGGGGGGTACGACTCGAACGTACACGGGTGGGGGTACGACTCGAACGTACACGGGGGGTTCGACTCGAACGTACACGGGGGGTACGACTCGAACATACACGGGGGGGTTCGACTCGAACGTACATGGGGGGGTTCGACACGTACACGGGTGTACATACAGGGGGGTTCGGCGCGTACCTACGGGGGCTGGGGGGGGTCGGCGCGTACTTACGGGGGCTGGGGAGGGGGTCGGCGCGTACCTACGGGGGCTGGGGAGGGGGTCGGCGCGTACCTACGGGGGCTGGGGGGGGGTCGGCGCGTACCTACGGGGGCTGGGGGGGGTCGGCGCGTATGCGGGCACGTCTCCATGGTTGCTATGGGAGTTCGGTGCAGACGGTGATTTTTCCATCCGGTTGTGACCTCGGACGCACGGGATGGATCGTGATTCCTCGGTCGGACTTCACCTTTCACGTTTGTACGGTAAATCGTACGAGGACGTGTCGGACACATTTTCCGACCCGAGGACGTGTGGGGAATGATTCCCAATGCGGTTCGTATGGACTTTTTATCATGCGAATCGTGATTGCCAGTTCGTACGGCACTTGTACGATTCGTACGGTAAAAAGACCAGATACGAGTCGCACAGGGATATTTTTTACCGGATCGTGATCGGCACCACAGTTGGAGGAAAACGAGGTTGGTGGCTGGAAACAGTCTTTTGGGGACTTCGCAGGTATTGAAGTCAGCGGAATGTGGGGTGCAACTTTGGAGGTCTCAGGGTGACTATCTTTCCTCACTTTTTTCTGACGCAATCTTTTTTTAACTAAGGACTCTGAAACGGTGGTTTTGTTTCTTACAGCCTTTCTCTTGTTGTTTTTGACAGTTTTTATTGGAATCGGATCCTCCGAAGAGATATCTAATGTTGGTTGTGTGTTTAGGGTGTGTATGTTAATAGCCCTTGGTGTTTCAGATATGTCTGTTAAATCTTGCAGTTGCGGAGGGGAGCCAATGTCATGTGCGAGGTCGGTGCCCATGTTAGGCGTTGGGGGTGAAAGTACATGCTGTATGTGGCCTAAAGACCAGCACTTATGGTACAAGGGGTCCAACGACAAACGGCGCTCTGTAATAGCTATCTCTTGCTCCAGCACTGTGGCAGCCCTAGTAATAAAATGATCTAGTGTCCCCCTAACAGAACCCCCCACCAAGGAATTCCTGGCTTTGTTAAGGCGAGAAGGCATAATGCAACTATGTTAACGATGCACTATCGCCTCATACGCAATACACGATAATAAGCAGCTACTAATGTGTAGCAAATAAAGATAAAAAGGTATTTACATGAAATAGGTCCAACCAGGTGTCCGCATAAATAGTCCAGAACTAGCTCCCACAAGCGAATCTTCCAGAGACCTCTAGAACGAAGCTAAGGGGGGGTGGCCCAGCCCAGCCTTGATCGGCCTAGGACAGCCGTAGACGGTCCCGCCCTTGTCCCGGGCTTCACCCGGGCTTGTCCCGCGCGCGTCCCCGCGGGACGAGGGACCAAGCAAAGCCTTAAAGCGCCTCCTGGTGCGCGAAGATGACGAGGCGGCAGCGTCGCCTGAGAGGAAGCTGCGGGGCTGCTGGGAGTTGTGGTCCCAGGCCGACGGAGCCAAGACCGGCCGGCACAGGACTCGGGAGGAAACAACATCCGTGCGCCTCAGCGGAGCTCAGCCCGGCAACAAGCAGGTACCCCAGGCAGGAAAGAGACACCAGGGACTCAGCACCAAGCAAAGCCTTAAAGCGCCTCCTGGCGCGCGAAGATGACGAGACGGCAGCGTTGCCTGAGAGAAAGCTGCGGGGCTGCTGGGAGTTGTGGTCCCAGGCTGGCGGAGCCAAGCCTGGCCGGCACAGGACTCGGGAGGAAACAACGTCCGTGCACCTCAGTGGAGCTCAGCCCAGCATCAAGCAGGTACCCCAGGCAGAATGCGGACGGTGAAGCGGGCTGATCTGATGGTAGCTGGACATGTCTCTCCTCCTCACCAGTGGGCCCAGCAATTGGCACAAAAATCAATTTTGTTTATTTCATACTTATTGACTCCATCGCATCATTACAATAGGGTCTACTGAAATTGGTTTAGGCTATCCCCGAATGGCGAACACTGACTCTTTCTTTGGTTTCACGGAGGTGGGCCTGACAGTAGCGAAATGGCATCCAGGGTAATTGACAAAGTGCCCTTAAACACACACAAGTTCTCAGATGAAACCACAGAGTTAGTAGCATTGCCAGCTATTTCACAGTTACTCACAGGTTTCAGGGAGTTCAGTCGCTATGGTGTTGGAATCCGCAACAATTTGATATGCAGTCAGGTGGCCTCCAATCGTACTACTACCATCATAGTGTCACATCGTCCCCGGGGACATTGTCGACATCTTTAAGTTAACATTAGCCCGGTAGACACTGCATGTCTTTATTTTTGCAAGAATCTGTTTATGCCTTTCACATGAGAACTCACTGCTGTGCTCGTTCTCTGCCTGTTCCTGGAGTTTAGTCTTAACATTGTGAGCAAGGTCAATAAACACTGCTTCTTGTTATTCTATTCTGATCAGGCCCTAACACCTAGACAAAACATACCAATGCAGCTGTTTTAGCTGGAGACTCGTACTTTAATATCATGGGGATGCATGCTTAGGAAACACATTTGGAGAGGACCCTTTCCAGAGAGAAGATATACAAATAGGCTATATGGCCTGAGTTATGGGGTCTTCTGACAAAGCCCAGAGATCTTCTATTATATAATAATACTTCGTCTTGCCAAGGGGAGGGTGGTTAGGCCTTAGAGTCCTTTATCCACTGTCTTTATAAGATGACATTTCCGTCTATGATATATGGCCTTGCTGCAATGCTAACTGTATTGATATTATGCATTTTGCTGTTGGTTGTGGCACGTATAAAATAAATATTTTTAACTATCTTCGTGACTTTGTCAGATCTTATTGTGGATGAGTACGAGAGTGTGAATGGAAAGGTGTTTCTTGTTACCGCGATTCCTGAGAGATTGGAGTGTGTAGTGTTCTGGTGTGTCTAATCACTGGTTTGTCCTTTTGTGAGTAGGAGAGCGAGTGAGACACTATAGCTAGTCGGTCCTGGACTCGTGGGTACTAAGATGGTAGGAAGACTTAGCCCCTATACACCAAGGTCCCATAATCCTTCCCATAGTTCTGTGGGTGTGCAAAATCCCTACAACAATAGTTTCCACATTGATAACACCTATTGCACTGCTTAGCGATGGAAGTTGTTGCCCTGCTACCCCCCTCCCTTGTATGGATTTCCTCTTCCCTGCAACACAAGTATTTCACTAACCTGGCAGCAAAGGGTATAAAAAGCAAAGGAGAGACCCAGCCAGCACTCTCTGTATGCCGATAGGCTCAGACAGGCCTATCTTGGCCTGGTCTTTGCCCGGGTGCAGCCCGCTCGCGTCACGCACTCTGGGAGGAGACTGTGTTTTTGATAGCACTAGTTCCCCTTCTCCTTGGGGTAGCAAAGACTTGTGTTTTTTTGGGTACAGGACAGGGCAAACAGCAGTGTCCTCGAGCTCCTCATAGCATCTAGCTACCGCCTGCTCTGGGCAGTTTTAGACAGAGAACGGGCTGTAAACAGGGTCTGGACACAAAGATTCTGGAGCACCACACATTCAATATGAGTTGCTCGCTCTGATCTTGACAACGCCTTAGTAATATGCACCTTTGTAACTTAATATTTTTTTATTTTCCTTAAACATTAATTGTTTGCAAAGTAAGGATGTTTTTTTTTATCAATGGGTAGAGAGGCGTCCACCTTAAAAAGAAAGAATAAAGTTGCCGATTGTAAAGTTCTTCCACTTTGAAATATTAAATGAATTCAGAATATTTGGCAGAAATTAATATATGACTCTTTATTAAAGAAGACATCATACAATTTAATTCCATCGCTGACTGAGAACAAATTTATAAGAGCCTTGAAGTAATTTCTTAAGTGAATCAATTAGCTCTTTGCTTACTCTTCTTGGCATCTTCCTGATTCAGTTCTACATCTTTATTTACAGTACATCAGAATATTTTTTTTATTTTTAAGTACGGATTTAATGTATCTGCAGTAAAAGCATATCAGCGATTGCCTTCGGTCTGCAGTATAATATTAAAGAGCGCCTATCAAACCGAAGTTGTATTACTGGAGCACCCTGTAGTTGTTATGTTTATTTTATGGAAACAGACTTGAAGCAAATGTATTTTCTTATTCAGGAACAGTCTGTTTTATACTTACAACATGCACCCGCACATCAACTTATATATAGTGTATGCACCTAAAGATAAATGTTCAAACATTGTGAGAAAAGTATTGTCACTCAACTGGCATCAAGGGCCTTAATTAGTTTCCTCAGTTTCATGCAGGTCCCTAACATGCCAGCCGTAATAAAAGATCCTGTGCAAATAAGTAAACCATTTATTTTTATAACTAATAATGTGCAGGAATGAAAGTAGCAGTTTAGAAAAGGCTTTATTTTGCTTGAGTCAGGAAGTAGGTATCCCTGGTGCAGACTGCACAGAAAGTGATGGCGCAAAAGTTCGAATCTATCTCGGCCACTTGTAAGCCTCTGAACTCCCTTCCAGGCTAACAGTTATCAGCTCGTTTAGTACATTACAGGCAGAGACTACTCTGGTGCCAATCAGTGTTGGCCCCGCCTGCACACCTTGTATGCTTAACTTTTTAGGACTCAATTCAATCGGTTTAAAGTATTGTGCTTTAGGGGCCTATTAGGATGGCGGGTGGACTTTTGTCAGCCCTGCGGTGCTGGAATTGGCCGTCAGTGGTGCGGAGGTCCTGCACCGGCAATTAGGATGTCACCGCCACGGTGGCGGTGGCATCCCACATACATTGCATTGTGGCTGGCGGTGCAGGAAGCAGCACCCGCCACAATGCAAATTATGCATGTCGCGCATTGACATGCACAACGTGGCAGGCATCATGCGGTGCCTGCCACCTTGTGCATGCAAATGCAGGGGGGTACCATAGGTACCCCCATGTGCAACCTCCACCCCCCAACAGCCTGGGGGCCTGCAACGGGCCCCCAACTGAGAAGACTGCATGCCTTTGTTGCCGCCACGGAAAGGCTGCTTCCCGCTCTCATTGTAATATGGATGGCGGTGTCTATCAGACACCGCCACCATATGCAACCCTTTTCCGCCCGGTAGACGAGTCGACCGGGCAGAAAAGCGGCGGACGGTCTTTCCGTCCGCACCGGTACCCCCGCCATCATAATATGGCGGGGGAAATGGGCGGGAGATAATGTTGGGTGGATCGCCATGCGGGCGGTGGCGATCCGCCCAACATACTAATAGACACCTTAGTGTTTAAACCTGCGAGTGCCAACAAATCGGCGTGCCAAATCCTCCTCGCCCATTCTGGGGAGATTTACATCAGCTGTAAAATTGGTTGGAATGGGTATTACAAGTGCTGAGACCAGCCAAACCTGACAGCAGCGCTTAATTTAAGCCAGTGATTGCCGCTGGGGGCCACTGATACTTTTTTGGGGGGGCCGGTACTTATTTTTCAGTATTGAGTAATTACAGAGTGCAAGAGAATGAAAAACACACAGATCCGAACGGTGGAGGAAGAGGAATACGGGAAAACCATAAAAAAGGGGGAAAGCAGGAACCTGTAAGAGAGAGAAAAAGGAGAAGGGAGCGTCTGGTGGCGGTTTCAAGACTACCAGCCTTGAAATTGTGCGCGCTGACCTTTAATTGATCTGGCCACCAGCTTCGGAGCAGAGCTGAGGGTACCAGCCCTCTTTCTTTCACAAATCAAGTACTGCCTGACAGCAACCACCACAGAACTATTTTGAGGGGGTGGATGACACAAAATTGAGTAAACCTTCTGTTCTGGGCTGTACACTAGAGATCAATGGATTGACACTACATTTTGGAAAATATCCCCTCCTTCACTTTGGCATGTAGTTCCCACTCATAGTCCTCCTCTATTGAGAGGTGACTGTCAGTGCCCACTCTCAGGTTGAGAGAGTTTGCCAGATGGATTACTTCATTAAAAATAGCCCTTGATTGCACTCACTGGCACAAAGAATCCAAACCCTTCTGTCTCTTAATATCATGGACGGTGGAGGTGCTGTCCAACAGCATATGAATTATGGTCTCTGATACTATATGGAGAAATGCCTTCAGAGCCCGCACCTCCAGGACATTTATGGGCAGACGTTGAACTGATGTGGATTAAGGAACCTGTGCAGCAGTAGTGACACTCAGATGGGCACCCCATCACGGAGGCAATAGAGACCATGGCAGCCTGCACTTGAGGAGAGATGAACAGATAACCCAACTGAAGACTGGAGCAGTCCATCCACCAGATGAGAACCAGATGAATTGACTGAAAGATCTGCACCCAAGTCGAGAGACTTGTTTGGTGTTGGAGATATTTCCATTGCAGACACCACTGTAGGGCCCACAAACAACATTTGGTACAGGTCACATGCAGAGTACATAAAGCTATTAGGCTAAGCAGATATAGAACATGTAGGATGAGGAGATGTACTTTAGTTAGAAATCTCAGAACCATATCCCATGGATCTAAGATTCTCTGAGTAGAGAAAGGGTCGTTGTGCAGCTTGTCTCCAGCAATGCACCTCCGAAAGGTCAACCTGTGTGATGAAGTGAGGAGAGAATGTTGGCCTTTGATGGTAAAGCTCAAGTCATATATATGAGTGATCATGTACCAAAGATGTTCTTTGACAAGAGTTGGTGACTGTCTTTCATAGCCATAAAAATGTCTGGAAATATGTGAGCCACAACCATATTATGCAACTGATGGAGCAAGGACTCGTTTATATGAGACTTGCTTGGACTCAATTCTCTCGTTTTAACTTATTAACATGAATTATTAATTGTGTTTTGTGATTAATCATTGCACATTACATTTACATAAATAAGACAGAGAAGCTTGCCTATGTGTTTTCTAAACATTAATATGGATAGCGGACTAGAAGCGCGGCTCTAACAGGGAAGACATTACTGCGCATGCATCAATTACATCTACGTAATGTAACGTTAACAGCTTTGGAGGGAATTTCAAGACCCACATGCTTGGCACCTGCTTTGCTAATTAGAAAACGCTTTATTTACTAAGAGCTAATGGAGGGAAAGTACTAATGAATAAAGGGAAATAGAGTGGAGATAGGTGGTATACAGTGAAATCATTTATTTCTTGAAATTAATATTTCCCTTTTGATCTTTTATTAGTTCGTATTTTGGGCCTTCTTGCCATAGCCCGAGTGATTGAGTGAAAGCCTTCTGCGCATGTGTGACCGCTACTTCCCCTGGAAGGATGATCCCATGATTGGAGCGAATCCAAGGCCACCGAGCACTAAACCCTGGGAACCCAGATGTCAGAAGTGCAGTGGCTGAAGTCATATGAACATTATTGATAAAAATGTTTAAAATGTGAAAAAACTTAGATGGGAATAAAGTGAAATGCATATTAATAAGGGGATGTGTTTGTGAACAAAGAAAAGTGCTATGCCATCATGGTATGATGACCAAACGCCCTTGCCTGTCCAATTAAACTTCGTATTTTAACGTTATTGCAACTTTAGGGGGTGGTACATGAATCCCAAAAGGTATAATTGAGGTAGTTTAGTTAGTTTGGGTGTGTGATCCTGAGAGAATGCTGAGAGGGGAGATACTGTCGGAGTTATGGATGATTCTGATGCTGTGAGATGCTGAAGAAGATTGGAATAGAGAATTATCTTTTTAAAGCAGTGGATTAGAAGAAGATCGCGGAAGAATCTCGAGGAGGAAGAGAGTGTCAGAGAGGGGTGCGACGTGTTCGGCGGTTTAGAGAGGTCCACTGTCCTGTCTTGATTCCTGTCCCGAAGTCTTTGTCCCTGATCTTTCCCAGGAACTCTTACCAGCCCTTTGGCCAGGGGGTTGGTCTTCACACCATCTGTGGTAACTATAAAATTTGTATATTTCCTGATGTACTGCTGTCTCTATCCTCTCCTTTCTGAACAACGTCAACCTATTGAATTTGTGAGAGTATTTGAATTTCAATATAAATCCCCCAAAGGGGATAAAAGGGTCTAAGGGAAGAGTTTAATGACCAACACAACAGTTCAAATCCCCTATCCTTACATACAAAATACAAATAGTGAACTGGTGGTCATAAAAATGAGGAAATGAATACAAAGAACAGAAAAATAGAAGAGTGCTATAAACTGTTCTGAGTGTGGTAAATAGAAATAGAACAATGTACTCTTGATGCGGATTCCCATCAACTGCCAAGGGAGGCCAGTGTCATCACTTGGTAATCCTTCCTTCCTGTCACTACTCCGTATAGCCAAGAGGCCAGTGTAGTAGGCAAGATCAGAGCAGAGTACAAGTTCCAAGGAGAAATCGACCAAGAGTGGCCATATGTATTTCTGTTGACAGGTGTTATGCAGTGCAAGTGAAAAAACTATTAAAAAGGGAGTTGGACAGGGAAAACTATGTTTATTGGATATCTCTGTTCCAATCCAGTTAAAAAGAAGAATCGTAGCGGCAACTTTTAGCAAATAGGTTGCATCATATAGGGGTCAACTAGTTTCAGCCAGTTGGGACTATTTTCCCGGCTTTCTTCAGGACCAATACATAATTGCTACTGCAAGTGAAAAACAAAAAGTGGAAAAAAATGACAAGTTGTTAAGTGATACAACCTGGTACCTATCGACCTCACAGGCAAGTAGGGTGTATTTCACTCCTGTTGGAAGAAAATAAAATACAGACGGTAGGTAATGTTCTATTTCAGTATACCTCAGTGCATGCAAATTTAAAGATAGGTTGTCAAAGCTGGTTACAACCAAAATGTCATTATATGAGACTGAGCATAACAACTCACCTGACTTGTGTGAGCGTCAGACCTCACCTCACCCGGTAACAACTCAGGTAATTGAGACCCCGCCCTGTAAGTGTGAATCAAATTAGGGCGGATTATTCAACAAACTGAAGGAAAGTGTTGAAAATACAAGAAAAGCGATTAAAAACATGTTGTCCAGCGCGTGTCCAGTAGGAATAAAACATAAGGCAGATGATTTCACTTGGACTGTTTTGGAAAAACCATTCATACAGTCCCATCAGAGTGATAAAGCCAAATACTTGTTCACTAAAGAGCAACGCTGGGTTTTTAAACTCCAAAGCGATACAAAAGGCCTGAATGACTCCATTCCGTGGACTCTTTTATAAAGAGTCATTCTCTGTAAACTCTGCCCCGTTAGTGATATCTAGTTACACACTGTATCCATCGACTAGACTATCTATCAGGTTTACACAACACAGATATTTTAGAGACTCTCATCGTGACTTGAAAACGCATCGTTACATCTACTTTATCTGATAACGATGCGCACATAATATCTGTCCTTTACTTTTACCGACATATTCATGTTTCTCCAACTGGACTACGACTTCCGCATTTAGTGATGTCATCTTGTAGTCCTTCATTTGCCACTCCCCTGAGTTAATTCATAGCGCTCAACGTGGAGTGTCACATGACCTATTCATGTCCTTAAACTCCCGTCACACGTTGCCTCGGTACCTCCCACAAACACAGGAAGGACCGAGGCACCGACGGAGAGGTGAGTCGTTATGCGCGTCTACATCTGGCATGCTTTTGATTAGGTCCTACTCGATGTGTGACTCCGCAATCCCTACGGCTCAATTACCCACCCCTAGCGATCCTTTAGCTACGCCCACGGGGTTTAACTAACATACGCGAGAGACATCGCGATAAATCATAACAGTCCGTCTCGCCTTTTGATCATGCCCTCCTGGAGACTTGACTCTCATACTGTTCACCCCTAGCGATCCATCAACCACGCTTACGGGGTTTTCACTTACTTACGCGAGAGACATCGCGAGAAACCACAATTGTCTGTTTTTTTCCACCATTAGAGATACACCTTAATATCTAACGAGTCCCTTTTGTCTAGCTTCACCTTGACCGACTAGCCTTTGACTCGTTTTTATACTGTCCCCGGTACCATAACATGGCGTTATGGTCACCGTAACACAATGCCGCAGTACTAATTGTTTATAACTCACCTAGGGTACTGCTGTATAAAGGCGCCATTTTCACCGGTGCTCCATTTATGTGAGAATCTGCATCTCCACACTGTAGTAACATACAAAGCAGTCTGCTTATGTTTTATTCCTACTGGACACGCGCTGGACAACATGTTTTTAATCGCTTTTCTTGTATTTTCAACACTTTCCTTCAGTTTGTTGAATAATCCGCCCTAATTTGATTCACACTTACAGGGCGGGGTCTCAATTACCTGAGTTGTTACCGGGTGAGGTGAGGTCTGACGCTCACACAAGTCAGGTGAGTTGTTATGCTCAGTCTCATATAATGACATTTTGGTTGTAACCAGCTTTGACAACCTATCTTTAAATTTGCATGCACTGAGGTATACTGAAATAGAACATTACCTACCGTCTGTATTTTATTTTCTTCCAACAGGAGTGAAATACACCCTACTTGCCTGTGAGGTCGATAGGTACCAGGTTGTATCACTTAACAACTTGTCATTTTTTTCCACTTTTTGTTTTTCACTTGCAGTAGCAATTATGTATTGGTCCTGAAGAAAGCCGGGAAAATAGTCCCAACTGGCTGAAACTAGTTGACCCCTATATGATGCAACCTATTTGCTAAAAGTTGCCGCTACGATTCTTCTTTTTAACTGGATTGGAACAGAGATATCCAATAAACATAGTTTTCCCTGTCCAACTCCCTTTTTAATAGTTTTTTCACTTGCACTGCATAACACCTGTCAACAGAAATACATATGGCCACTCTTGGTCGATTTCTCCTTGGAACTTGTACTCTGCTCTGATCTTGCCTACTACACTGGCCTCTTGGCTATACGGAGTAGTGACAGGAAGGAAGGATTACCAAGTGATGACACTGGCCTCCCTTGGCAGTTGATGGGAATCCGCATCAAGAGTACATTGTTCTATTTCTATTTACCACACTCAGAACAGAGTATTTGAATTAACAGAATCTTCCTCCCTAAGGATTGATGGTGTCTGTGGTGTGTATTTGAATGGTCCACTCAGAGTTAAACTTTAGATAAAGGTTTTGAAAACTTCCTGAGTCTGTGTTTATTATTATAGATGAATTATTTGCGAGAGAGGTTATGTGTATCATCACCATCAACTAGTTCCAACTAATTTGGTTCATTGACCAAATGGAAAGAACTTGTTGATCAGTGAGAATAGTTAGGAAGAAATATGACTTATTGCAGTATTGATCAATTCATTAAATAAACAAACACTCCCCAGCGGTTAACCAGGTGAATTTGAATATATGGTATTGGAGTATCTGTTCTTGGTGCGCCGCTGGATCACTACGATGATGGCACTCACAGTTGGGTCCAGGAGTGATGACACGGATTGCACTTGAAATAGTGGGTCCACCTTGCCAAGTGGCCAAGAGAGTGCCTGGAGCCATCCTAAAGATGACCAACAAGGCCAATTGGGAAGGTCAATATCTGTGTGGGAAATTCCAGCTGACACATTTGTAAGTTTGGACTCATCTCCAAGGATTAGGAAGAACCCCTTGTTGGGGTATGGAGCTGTGACTCTGAGTGTTCCCAGGAACAGCATTGTTTTGTCAAAGGTTTCTCTTTCTTCTGGTACCTTTTATGCTTTTTTTTGGACAAGCTACTTTTTGGAAGACCTTTTGGGAGACAGCTTGCTATCAGTAGACTTACAATGTAAGACCAGGGGTATGTTTGTCATGTCCCTCTGTGTTTTAGCCAAGAATAACTTGGCATCCCTTTCCCTGATGGCCTTTAACGCATCAGGGAACATGAATTTCAGGCTGCAGCATCTTGGTCAGATCCAAGACACCATATACGATGTCATGAGGACCCAAGAAAGACATCTACTTATGGTACTTACAGCAGGCATTGAGCCTTAAAATCTTCAGAGAAGATATTGACTTGGTCGCTGTTCAAGCTGGGAGATATTGTGTTAGTGAGGAACCAAAACAGTGCTCTGGGCCACGTCGATGAGGCGCAGAAAAACAGGAACTAATATCAGAGAGCAGGTTGATGTCTGTTATGTGCCGGTGATATATTGGTGAGCAAGCAGAGTCACAGCTGACATGGCATGGCATGGTGTTATCTGGCAGTATTGCAAAGCAGTTAAATTTAATGGGGTAACCCAGCATCCCTCAGAACCTGGGAAATTATGATTAGTACTACAATGTTGTCTGTCAGGTCAAACAATTGCTTAGTGTCAAGGATTATAAATTCTCTGGATAAGTCGGGACACACCAAACAAGAGAACTTATTTAGTATGTTCGAATCTATATATCTATTCATTCATGGAGGATAAGGCTGTTGTACGGTTACATCATAGGACAAAGATAAAAGCAGAAAAATACAACATATAATGTGGTGGTATAACATATATATTTACAACAAATAACTGATGCACGAATCGGGACAACAACAGAAAATGATTTGGACAAGCCATCCGATTATTACATACCTAGTTCGATCTACATCCCATGTTCTCCATGACAATGATGTGTAGTGACTCAGGATGTGATGTTACTAAGCGTCAACATTTTGACCCAGGATGTATGAGTCAATTGGAAAACATCACAGGGGATCTTCTTCAGGACTATTGGGTGTCCTGACAACAGCCTTTATAGGTAGAACAATTATTACATGTCAGTGTGGCATGTCCATTGGCGGGGGTATGAATAGCACCTATTTAGGCAGCCAATTGAGGTGACTCACCAGAACAGAAATTGAAAATATTATTGACTCTTTATGGTTCTGAAGAAATCATAAGAGGCATGTGTTATGCATTCATTTCCTAGACTCGAATGGCAAGATTAATGTGTTTAATTACTTCAAATCTTCAAAATTAAATAAATGAAGTCCCATTAAAGAGGACATAGAATTGCATGAGTATACCCTTAGTGGGTCAAGGCTCATTTAATCAGCCCCCACACAAATACATTGAGAGTGGAGCAAGATATAACTAAGCAGGTGCACACATATTGCGAAAATTCGATAGAGGAGTTTGGTTGACTCACCCTTTAGCATTGTAGACAATGGTACCATTGCGTTGCAGTGGATTGATAATTTGGTCCTTTATGAAATAATCAATCGGTCCGATAATGGTCCTTGCAAGTCAAGCTCTGTGGTAACATGATGAAAGTGAAATTATGGACACCGATCTAACTTAATAGGTGGGGTCGTAGAACCAGTAACTTGACTCACCCTTAGCTGCGTTAGCAGTTTGTGGAGGGTCCTGGCTCATTGAATCAGCTTCTGAGTGACCTGTTCAAAAAAGGGCAGAGATTAAAGTAACTCTGTAGCTCTTCGAAACTCAATTCAAAGAAGTGAAATGAGTCTGGAAGTGACTCACCTTTCCGACTTACGGTACTGAATGTAGGGAACGGGAAATGTGGGCTGCGCACAGTCAGCAGGCTGCTCATTAAGAGCGGTGAGGACGGCTGTTGCGTCAGCGTGCACATCCGGGAAGTGTGTGCAGAATGCTTGACTCACAATTCAACGTAATGTGGCATGGCTTGTGAAGCTACAATTGCATATCGGTGCACCAATAGGTGAGCTGGATTACAAAGTTTGTATATTGATTGTGCGGCATGCTCCTACTGTGGGGAATCAAAGAACGCAATGTTGTCATGGGAAACGCGGAGGGATAAATTACCTTGTGTCTTAGCCGGCACTATCCGGTGGATGAGTCATGTCTAGTACTTTATAGTGTGTCTATCATGTGGCAAGGAAGACACACAGTATCTCTGTAACGGATGGAAGGTGCCTTGCTTGGATTTGTAAACAGTAGATCCGAGGTGCATAAACCAATTATGTAAATAGTACACTTAGCTTGAATATTGCTAAATCAATATATTATATGGAGTGGTGAAAAGCCGGTTCCTAGTGGCAAGAGTCAATACGATGGAGTCTTTTGTGGGGCGAACACAGTGTATTACACTGCTGCAGCAATAGAGAGGTACTGAACTGATAACGATATTACCTACCGATTTGTACAGAAGGTATATAATAAAACATTAATGGCATATGTAGTACCAAACCAATGTTTCAGGGTGACGAGTGCATAAATCTGTTTTTCATTGTGATCCCCACATAGGTGATACTCAATATCACACGGTGTATCTAAAATTGTATACTAAATAGCTAAAACGATTCAAACGTGCTTAAACTACAATTGCTCATGTATACAGAAATCAATTTTGCATTTGATTCACAGGAGATACAATAATCCTTTGGTAACTATGACCTACTTTGTCAAAAGTGACTTGTGTGACAACATTGGTATAATTATATAACTTAATCAAAAAGGTAGCTTACGGAGGAGGAGCCTAGCGCGCAACCAAGATGGCCGCGTAGGTGCGAAGCTCCCGAGGACCTCCGCGACCTCCTGAATTAATCCTGATTATATCCTGTCTTTGACGAGGGGACTGTGTCTGTGTACCCGAGCTGAGGCGGCACCCGTTCTCCGTTTTCGAATCGGACCCTGGACACTGGTGGGAGCACCGATCGAAGATTGCGGCCCTCTCCGCGCCGGCCCCCCGGATTGGAGTTGTGGGGCGATCCGGGGACAAAGCGAACAACAACGGCGGGCAGGGCTGGGCGACTCGCGTACCCCGCGCTTTCACTTTCGCTTTTGCGCCCTCCTTGCCCTCAAGCGAGGTAGGGTTGCGGAGCGGGGTGCGGTGGTGTGGCCTTGCCCCTGTGCCCGGCTGACCCGCCGGCTGTGAGTTGTCCTGCGGTGCAGTGGTTAACCCCCCCCGGAACCCGTGAACTGGTTTATCGGCCCTTTCGAGGAGATTGGCACGACTTTGGGAGTGCGACATGTCCACAAAGCAAGATGGCGACCGGGCCAAGCGCCATGATGGACCGTCGATTGGAGGACGCCGAGGGTCGGGCCCGGAGGAACAACGTTCGTATTGTCGGGGTGCCGGAGGGACGGGAGGAGGAGGCGGCAGATTTGTTTGTAGAAGACTTGATCCTCACCCATCTCCAGCCCCGGGGGCTGAGTAAACTTTTTGCGGTGGAACGTGCTCACAGGGTCCCCGGAGGAAGACCTAAGGTCGGAGCTCCGCCGCGGCCTCTCATTGCCCGGATTTTTAACTTTCGGGACAGAGACGCTATCTTGCAGACTTCCAGGCTACAGGGACCGGTCAAGCTTGATAATATGGACGTGAATTTCTACCCTGACTTTACTCCGACGGTCCAAAAGCAGAGACTGAGTTTTCTCGGAGTTAAACGTCGCCTACGGGACATGAACCTTAAGTACTCAATGCTTTTTCCAGCTAAGCTGAGGGTGGAGGTGGATGGTCGCACGCATTTTTTTGACCGTCCCGAGGCGGCTGGGGACTGGTTGGATACTCTGCCTGGGGATCGGGGCCGGGGGGGTGGGGGGGGTGCGGTTGGCGGGGAGGGCGCACCGGATCAGAACTGAGGGGTGAATAGTAGGCCTTGCTCTGGACAACATTTTGGTTACCATTCACTGATCGTGTATGTTCCCCTCCTATGGAGGTCGTACGGGATCCGTTGGGGGCTTTCCCTCCTCCTCTGGGGGACTAGTTAGTTTTTCATCTATGGGGCGACAGGCACACTGCACTTTGGGGGGGCTGTCTGGGCTCATGCAGGGGTGCAGGGAGGGGGGAGTTCTGTTGGGATGGGTGGGTGGGGGTGGAGTGTTGTTTGTTTGCACCGCAAGGCGAACCCTTTACTGTATTGTCGTTTTTGAGATGCTCTTTGGGGGACGATTGATGGCTTTCATGTATGATGGGGGGTAGGGACCTGACTGTGTTATCATGGAACGTTAATGGACTGGGGGATAGGATTAAGCGTGGTGTGGTCCTGCAGTATCTGAAACGAATTTCACCAGATGTGATCTTCCTGCAGGAGACACACCTTATAGGTAATTCCTTTCATGCCATGAATCGGAGAGGCTATCGCTTGGTGGCCCATTCGGGCTTCACCTCGGGCTCGCGGGGGGTGGGCATCATGATTAAGAACTCGCTCCCATTGGAGATTGATGAGGTGCGCCATGATGAGAGGGGACGTTACACTGGCTTGGTGGGTAGAATGGAGGGCAGAGTGGTCGTTTTTGTATCAGTGTACGTTCCGCCGGGGTTGCAATCTACCACGTTTGCGGACCTGGGGCGCCTCCTCCTTGACCTCCCGGATGGGCTTCTGGTCGTTGGGGGGGACTTTAATGCGGTGGCTTCAGGGTCTATGGATCGTCATCCCCCCAGGGACCTCCCCCGGGCACAGGCGTGGCTGTCCGGCCTCTTAGATACACTAGGATTGGTAGATTGCTGGCGACTAAAGCATCCCGCTCAGCTGCAATACACCTTCCACTCGGGTGCCCATGGTAGCCTCTCGCGGCTTGATTATATCCTTGTTCCTGCGGCCTATGCTGGGAGGGTGGGAGAGGTGCGCCATTTGGCGCGGGGTATTTCAGATCACTCCCCACTACTGCTGCATCTGGATGTCTTCCCGAGGGGGGAGGGCAGGGTGGCCCCAATTAATGCCTGGTACCTGCGCGACCCCACTATTCGAGCCGAATTGATCAAATCCTTGCAGCGGTACTTTGAGGAGAATGTGGGGTCTGTCCCTTCTGCCATCTCCCTTTGGGAGGCTTTTAAGGTAGTTCTTCGGGGGGAGGCCCTCTCCTTTATCTCCCATGCCCGGAGGCGCGAGCGGGAGGAGGTAACCCGGGTGGAGGCCGAAATTACTGAACTAGAGGGTGCCCTGGGGAGCGGGGTGACGGATGCCACATTGCATGTTTTACACCTCAAGCAGGCGGCCTATAGGGCCCTCGTCACGGAGGCGGCCAGGGGCCTCAGTAGAGAGCAACAGGGGCGACTGTATGATGTGGGCGATAAGGCTGGTAAATTGATAGCGTGGTTGGATAAAAAGGAGAGAGCGAGCCGTGTGGTTCCGTTGATCGAGAGGATGGATGGTGTATGTGTCACCGAGCCGGACGCCATTGTCTCCTGCTTCGCGGATTATTTCCGCGAGGTATATTCCCCGGTTTCTCCCTGCTCGGAGGAGGATTCCCATGCCCTGCTTCGGGACATCGCGCTGCCCTCCCTCTCGGTGGAGGACAGGGATTCGCTGGACGCTCCTCCCACCTCGGACGAAATTGCCCTTGCTATCCGCTCGGTCGCATCTGGCAAGGCCATGGGCCCCAATGGCATTCCTATCGAGCTGTACAAGCTGAGACCGGATGTGCTGGCGCCCCACCTGCGCGCGATGTTCCTGGCGGCCTGCTCGCGGGGTTCCCTTCCGCCGGACCAGCGTCTGGCCACGATCGTGGTGATCCACAAGGAGGGGAGGCCCCGTGAGCGGGTCACATCCTATAGGCCTATCTCGCTCTTGAATGCGGAGCCCAAAATCCTCGCCAAGGTGCTGGCCAACCGGCTGGTCGGCGTGGTGGGCGACTTGGTCCACCAAGACCAGTCCGGCTTCACACCCCATCGTAACACGGCTCTTAATCTGCGACGCTTGCACGGGGTGCTCGCGCGTGTCCCGTTCGTGCGGGAACCGGCCATCTTGGCGTCCTTGGATGCCACCATGGCGTTTGATACGCTTGAGTGGCCATACATTTGGGCGATGCTGGCGAAGTTTGGCTTCGGACCGGGCTTCATCAGCTGGGTCAAATTGTTGTATTCCGGCCCATTGGCGCAGGTGGTGGTGAATGGACGGGTTTCGGCCCCATTCGCACTGGGACGGGGTACGCGACAGGGCTGCCCCCTGCCGCCTCTCCTGTTTGCATTGGCCCTGGAGCCCCTGGCGGAGTGGCTGCGGTGGCACCCTTCCATCCGCGGTCTCCGTTGGACCCCCGAGCATGAGGACCGAGTGTCCCTCTACGCTGATGATATCCTTCTATATCTCGCCTCCCCGCGTAAATCACTGATCGTCCTAGTTGATGTTTTGCGCTCATTCGGTCGCAACTCAGGCCTCGTCATCAACTGGGCGAAATCCTGTGTATATGTGCTTGCCGGGGAGGCTCCGGTCCTACCACGGGACTGTCCGATCCAGATCGCCTCCCAGGGGTTTCGGTACCTGGGTATATATATTACTCTGGACCCGGAGGCCCGCTACGAGCGGAATTTGCTGCCCCCCCTCCAGCGTTTGAAAGAGGACGTGGTGCGTTGGCGGCGTCTGCCGCTTTCGCCGCTTGGCCGAGCGGCCTTGTTTAAAATGATGTCGTTGCCGCGCTTTCTGTACGCTCTCCAGAACACTATGGATTTGGTTCCGGCGCGCTACTTCCGAGAGGTGGAGAGTTTGCAGCGTCGCCTGTTCTGGGACGGGAGGCCACGTATCGCCTTGGCTAAATTGACGCTCCCGTGGTACGATGGGGGGGTTGCCCTCCCGGATATTAAACGGTATTACTGGGCCTCCCAGCTAGCTGCGATTAATCATGGCCTTTACGGGCCCGCCCTGAACCCGGCATTTGAAATGGACAAGATGCTCCTGCCCGGTGGCGACTACAATCGGGCGCTTTACTCTGGCGCGCCGGACCCTCGCCTGACGGGACCGACGCATGTCATGGTGCGTGTATGGCACGCGGCTAACGCAGCTATGGGGTGGAAGGACCGTTTGACCCGGGCGTCACCGCTATATGCATCGGCGAGGTTGGGCTCCTTGTGGACCTCGAAGGGCTTCAAGAAATGGGACACGATCGGCATCAGCACAGTGGGAGATCTCTGGACGAGGGGGGGATTCAAAACTTTTGAGATGCTGCAGACGGAGTTTCAGTTGCAAGGCAGTGAGTACTTCCGGTACTTACAAGTCCGCCACGCGCTGGGCTCCGTCTTCCCGGATGTCGCGTCCATTCCGGAGTCTTCCCCCCTGGAGGACAGAGTGCTGGATGGCCATGTTCCAGACAGCACGATCTCCCTTATATACAAAAAACTGATTAACGACCGATCGGGCCTGCTGACTGGCCTCCGCGAGGCCTGGGTTGCCGATGGGCTGGAGTTGGACGACGAGGACTGGATGTCCGCGGTGGCTTCTCCGAAGGAGGTGGCCATCCCGGCTCGCCTTCGCTTCGTCCAGCTTAAGATCCTCCACCGGGTCTATGTGACGGGGCCAAGGCTTCTACGCATGGGCCTAGCTGAGGATGGACTGTGTAAGCGTGGCTGTGGTGCTTTGGCAACTTTCTTGCATATTCTGTGGGAATGCCCAAAGGTGGAGCGATTCTGGCGTAGTGTGCATGAGGTCCTGCGAGTGGTTACGCGTGTCGTGCTGTTGCCTGAAGCGAGGAGATGCTTGCTGAATGTGTGGGAGCCAACTGACTACTCGGTTCCGCAGACGCGGTGGGTGACTCTGGGATACATGATCGCTAAGCGTGACATTGCTCAATTGTGGGGATCCCAGAGGCCTCCGGCGGTGTCGGCCTGGAAAGAACACATGGATTGGTGTATGTTCCGTGAAAAGGTGGTGTATGTTGCGAGGGGTAAGCCTGGGGCGTGGGTGAAAATCTGGGGCCCCTGGAACGCCTATCGCGGGGGTATTTGCGAGCCGCCGCTGCTGCCGGCTGCTTCACCAGCTCCGTCCCCCTAGCCGACCCCCTCCCCCAGCCATGGGCACGTGGTTCCCCAGTCCCTGATCTGTTCTCACTCCCCTCTTCAGAGTTTGGCGATTGGTTGGGGTTCCCCACTTAAGGAGCGCGTGCTGTCACTTGGGATTGCGGGTTGCCTTGCGGGTGTGGTTGTTTTTGTGTTGTTGTGTTTTGACAAAAGGAAACCGTATTGTTGGTTTTGGAGTTATGTGGCCTGCACTACTGATATCTCCTGATTTACCCTTTTTGCACCGCCAAGAGATTTTTCTGTATGTATGTCATGTGCTACTGCTACTCTAGCGGCCGGCCAGACGGTTGTAGGCCCATACTTGTAACTATTTGAGATTGTAATAAACGGTTTCAAAAAAAAAAAAAAAAAAGGTAGCTTACGTGACATCCTACTAAAGAATTCGATTGTACTTCAAAAACTACATAATGACACCCAATCATACGTAGGTGTCTATGCCTTGTTTGGTCAAACGTGACTTGTGTGACATCATTGGTTCAATTACCTTATCAAAAAGTGACTTCAGCCACAATGTGGAGCGACCAAACATGCAGTCAACTCTAGAATTAATGAAGCTCTGAACCAACACAAACACAGTACACAAGTATCCGTCATAGCCGGATTATATAACATATCTCTAATAAGCAGGTTCCTTAGGTCTATGAAGTATGACAACTGAGGTTACATATCTACAGACTGCACAAAGGACGACTGTGTGCAACTATGACTGTGTTTCACTACACATGCATAACACCTGCCTCATGAAGGTCTAGCATCCAGATCTGAGAGCTACATCTTTTTGATGTAATCTGGCACTCAAGGCCTCATAGCTGAATGAAAAAGGCCCTTCAAAGTAGGAATGGAAGGTCACGACAAACTCAATATCCACCCGTGTGAAGGATGCAATGAGATAATGTTTGAATATCATACGAGCCAGGTCAGCATCCAGACCGAGGCCATTCCCAATCGTATACCAAACATATTTGTGGAATATAAAGCAGTCTGACATCAGCCATTGGAAGAGCATGAAACAGATGATATAGGAGCCTAGTACTGCAACCTATGATCACTAAATGCGAAACAATGTCAAGAACAATTGCTATCCTGTGAACTCTGGCTGTATCAACAAACGGATGACAGGTGCACAATTGATATACAACTACAACAGTGTTCCTGAAGGATGAAGGTGGAAATACTGTTAGACAACCTAGAATCAACACAAGGATACAGAGACACTCGTCCATGTGTCCTGCATAATTGAAAAAATTAATAACCTGATCATGTTTTGCAAAAGATACAACTACACAGCAACTGATTGGCTGCTAAATGCACTTCAAAATACCCCACCTGTCACAATGTGAAGCATGTTATGCTATGTTAGGTTATTGGGTATTTGTTGAACGCGTGGCTACTCCAGGGAGTGTAACTGAACACAATGGACCCACCTTCGGGTGCCAACTCAAGCCGCACAGCCGAGTATTAGAATGAATCCAATCAATCAAAATATTAATTTATTCTTCCATTTAATCCAATCTTTTTACTCAATATTTTCACCAGTTTTCTCTTTCTTCAATTCATTTTATCCATTCATAATCCACAGCAGAGACGATCACATAAACACAGGAGCGGTGATAGCTTTCTCATGTCACGTCTTTATTGAGAACTGCCCAGCGCATTTCGGGATTTCCCTTCATCAGGGGCATCTATAATACAAATGATTCTGTAAGGACTTCATATACAAAACCAATATCATGATTCTTATACATCTAATTACATCTCTCATGAAATAACGAACTACCTTAATCTGTTTTATTGAAAATGTTATCTGTGGCTTTTACTGGGGTTTTATATCTGTATTTAAAATAACATAACATCAATCCCAATCCCGTCTACAAAAACCAACGACATTATCCATTTCATTTATACTAAACCCAAGCGTGATTATCATGACTCCCATAACTATTCAAAATGTCTATTCAAGTCCTCGAACTACTCGGAACTAGATCTACTCATCGTAACTTATATTGCATTCCGTCTATAATTCGGCCGCTGTAATTTGTAACATGCCGACTCTTCCAAAAACAAACATGCCCAATTCCTATTGATACGTTGACAGTTCAAAAAGTGCCGCAGCATGAAACTCTTTCACCTTCATGACAGGCTCAAGTGTTGCAAACAAATATGGCTGCTTTATCTCCCCTCCCCAAATTCAACCAGGTGATTAATCACGTGTAATCTCTGCATTAAACCACAGGTTTTTCATCTTCCGGACGCACCCTCTATAACTAGATACACCAAGCTATACTACATTACCCAGAATGCATCCCTCGGAACCTTTAAAGGTTATGTTGGATATTTTACATAATGGATAGTCAATGGTTTGTGACCTAAAAAATTATCACCCCTAAAAATATATACAATTTCTAATTACTGCAATGTTTTAAAAACGACAGATGTTCATTAAAAAAACACAAGTGTTCGTTAGAAAAGTCCTATTTTTCATTTTCTAAATGTCTGTTCTCTTCACATATCAGTCTGTGTCAGTAACCTCTTGTAACTTCACACATCAAAGTTGTAAGTTATAACATGTCCACCCTCAGATAACAATTCTATTTCAAAATAACAGTTGTGTTTTCTTTCACAGATGAGCCTACCCCTGATACATGTCAGAGTCAGGTCAGTGAGCAGAGTCAAATCACTGAACCTGCAGATACCCAAGAAGCCCTCAGTGAGGACACTGACTTCGTAGACGTGGATGATGACAACACACTTGGCACTTCTGGGCAGTTCAGGCAGACAGACTCAGTTGGTCTCATTGAACACAGACCTCCAACCACCAAAGCTTGTCCAATATCATCCACAACCAGTGCCCCTAGCACAGGCGGACCAATTCATTGCTTGCCAGTACCGCCTGCTCAGGTGGGTAACATCAACACAGACACTGAGGAGGCAGGACCGAGTGGCAGCAGCCAGTCCCGTGCACGGGCAACGGCCGGTGTAGCCAGACACCGTGTTAGGAGAATTGAGCATAACCCATTTGCGGACACTGAGGAGACTTGACACCCAGCCTGTGGAGCAGATTGGTCAGTTGGTGTCACTGGGATCACACCTCCAACCACCACAGCTGTTGCATCGCGAACTACAACCATTGCCCCTAGTATAGCTGGGCCAATACCTTGCCGACCTGTACCATCACAGACACAGAGGAGGCTGGACCGAGTGGCAGGAGGCAGTCTCATGCTAGGGGAATTGACTTTGGTCCCAGACGTGGGGCAAGGAGACATTTGTTGCACCTAGCTGAGCCCACTGAGGATCTGAATTTGGAGGCTGCCCTTGCCCACGTAATGGGTTTTTACCAAGACTGCCATGGTGCGTTGGGGCAGGTATTGTCTGACCTGAAGGAAATAATGGAGCTGCACTGGCCCAGTGACCAGAAGCTGGAGGCCTTTCAGCAAGATCTCTCTGGTTTGCGCACAGAGGTGCCCTCTCTGGTCAGTGTCCTGCGGAACATCAATGACAACCTCAGGTGGCCTTTCACACCCTCATCAACCACACCCTCTGGTCCAAACACAGCGCACCCATCAACATCAGCAGCAGCCAGAGGATGTGATATTCCATTTGATGAGGACAGACAAGATTCTGCAGCTCCAGATTCCATCCAAGTCAGGAAGAGGGAACGTCCACCTAAAAACCGAGGAGGGAAGATTTCCAAAACCTCAACGCCTGCCAGTGGTCCACCTTGAACATGATGTCTGTCTGTGTGCTAACAACACCTCCACTTAGTTGAATGTTCCGGTATACCACTCCTGGGACTGATGTGAGGAGTAAGCAAGAATTTGCTAATGGAAACTGGACTGCACTCCAAACATTACATTCATCCAGAAAGTTTTCTTCTGCACTTTTCTGTTGCTTCACATATACCACAATTTACTATGGGACACTGTGTACAAAACCTATTCCACTTTTTCCTGCACAAAACAAATATCCATCAACTAAACATGTTGTCAATACTCATTTCACAGCAGCTTAAGTGCGTGTGGTATGATGTGTACATCCTCAAATATGGATACAGTTTCATCGAAATGTGCCAAGGTAATCTAGATAAAAGGTTGTATGATGCAAAATAAACTATGGCAAGTAATGACATATACTAAGGTGACTGACCTTGTACAAATGTAAGAGCAACAGTGAATTCAGACTCAGAGATTGTGGGAGAAGTAGTAAGAAAAACTAAACTTCACTCATTCAGGTAGTGTTGCAGAAACAGAGCGTGATGTCGCTTGGAAACAGATGTTGGAAATCAACATTTCTTTGAAGTCCTACTCTCCACAGGTCCAAATCAACCCAAATTGTCTAACATTAGGTGTAGAGTGCCAAAGCCAGTTCTGTGGCATCACACAATCAGCCCTAACACCATATCGCAACACAGCAGTCACTACATACAGGCACCAAAGACTGCAGTAGCACACATCAGAGTAGCAGAATAACTTCCTTTGGTTATAATCCCCACAATGGTGATGTCACATATCATACACATTAGCTTGTGCAACCAACGCATAAAAAACAAATGTACCTCAGAAGTCTGGGACAAAACATTTATTGCTTGTACAAAGTGCCTTCCATGTAGGCCTGTCCAGGCCACCCTCAATACGAAATTTGAACAGGAATCTCCAATCTGCACTTCGTACCTTAGAACTGCAGCGTATACACACTAAAGTCACGACTCAGAAATGACCTAGGGCCCGATTCACAGAACTAACTTAAGACAACATCCTAAACTTACTAACATTTTGGTATTCACAGAAGGCACTTACTCATTTTGGTATTCACAGAAGGCACTTACTCATTTCGGTATTCACAGAAGTTAGGAGTCCTAACTTTAGGACTCCTAAATGCCTTCTGTGAATACTGAAAGTCTTAAAATTAAGATTTTTTCTCACTTTAGTAGTAGTAAAGTTAGGACTCCTAACTTTACTAACGTTCCATGATGTACTGTATCTGGCTGTGGCCCATCCAGAGCTGCAGGGCCTGTTGAGAGCTCAACAGCATCAAGGAGGGGGTGAGTAATGTACTTCAAAGACAACCAACAAGACAACACCGCAGTTATATAACAAGTAATTCACAAGCAGCATGAGTTGTTGATTAACAAGGGTTTGTCTGCTTGGATAATGAGACAACTAAATATATGTCTGTCAGCATGGCCACAAGTGTCTCTGAGCATTCTTATGTTTGTATCATCAGCTCATTTTACTGTTCAGATTCATTGAAGTGGAGGGCAGTGTGTAAAGCACAAGGGTGTATAATGTGGAACACGGCAGGCCACATCCAATGTCAGAGTTTAGTCTACAGCAGAGTCTTACAAACACAAAGGAAGTTACTGTATAGAATGATATACAATTATTGATGATGTTGAGCAGGACGTACACATGGTCAGAGGTATGACAGTACATTCTCAAACGTAACGACCCATGAGGGTCATATGCCATGACCCATGTATGAGATATGAGAAAGTCAAAAGAAATCCACTAGAAATCTTAAACTGATATCCTTCCAGATATAGTAGCATTCCTTAAGGGAAAAGATTTTCTTTTCTTAAAATAACCCTCACCCACCAAAATGTCCCTTGGTGGCATGCTTCATCATCAGGTTCTCTCCCGTCCCGCTGCGGGACGGGCGTGCTGCAACCGACCGGACGTGAGAGCACTTTCTAGAAGGTGTGGGCTATATTACTAAAAGATAGGAGTGGATGGGTCAGTGGGATAGTGAACAAAAATTCTAACAAATATCTGCCTACGAGGGACCTAAACTTTATTGAATTCTGTGGCTGGTATTGTTAAAAATGGGGCTGTTGGAGGTGCAGTTTGTGTTACTCCTGGTCTACATGTTTCAAGCCTTCCCCGTCGGCTTTTCTTCAGGACCAAGTATGATTGATCCCTAATACCACTCCTGAATATTGGCTATTGTATTCTTTAGTGCCTATTCATGGTATATCATTGTGCGTTATACGATACACAATCAGTATGATGCTTCAATACTACCTATTTGGAAAGATGTCTCAAATCATTTTATTACTGTTCTAACTTTGCCCCATGAGCTCTGCACGGGAGGGGAGGGATGCTTGTAGTCAAACTTGCCTCAAAGCTACTCTCTTGCCCAACATACTTTGCCTACCCGTGGCTCCGTGGGTGAACCAGCCACAGGATTCAATCAAGTTTAGGTCCCTTGTTGCCAGGTAGTTTTTAGAATTTTTGTTTACTATCTCAATGACCTATCCACTCCTATCTTTTAGTAATATAGCCCACAACTTCCAGAAAGTGTTCCCACATCTCCTGTTGGTTGCAGCATGCCCTGTCCCGCAGTGGGGCGGGAAGAATCCGATGATGAAACATGCCATCAAGGGACCTTTTGGTGGATGAGTGTTATTTTAAGAAAATTAATCTTTTCCCTTAAAGAATACTACTATATCTGGAAGGATATCAGTTTAAGCTTTCTAGTGGATTTCTTTTGAATATCTATTTGATACAGGAGGCAAGGTCCACTACGTACCTCTCTCTCCCTCTTCTAGATTAATGTGAGATATGAGAAAGACATTACATTTGAGCAGTGTAGAAATAACACCTGAAATCCTCTAATGAACTTTGCATCAATTATGTGTACACATGTCAAGGAGTACACAAGCATTGTACTGGGATGTCAGTTGATCTATGTCATGAGGTGTCCATCTGCACAATATTGTGTATCACTGCATATGTCTCAACCTTTATGAAAAATCCTGGTTACAAATTGCCCACAACATTACACATGATGCACTAGATACATGTACCTTATGTGTGGAATCATGTGTAGGTCTTGTGAATGAAAGATTCACTGTTGTAAGTATATTATTAGGTGAATAATGCAGCTGATATTTCGAACATAGTAAACAGGTATGCAAGAAAAGTGAGTGAAATGACATAATATGTATAATTTTACCTTTGGATGATGGAGCTCAGCTTAAAAACATGGAGTACGTACATATTCGACAAATGACTCACCAAGACATTACGGCATTACTGGATGTCACTGACATTGACATCAAACATTGATTAACAAGTTATGTCCTCAAGTCTGATCATAAATTAAACCAAAGGATGCAAATCGAACTTTGTTTTGTTGGCATGTAATGATGCACATTGTTAATATATGTTCTACTCATACTCTTGGGGTGTGGAAATACCATGTACATGTAAGGCTTCATGACTTTTTAACATGCTTGCAGTCTTGTGCAGTGTCTACAATTTTGCAACACATGGTTGTCATGAATTCTTCCTAATACTTAGTTAACTTATTATTTCAGCAAACAACCAATCAAGCGAAGGAGACAGGGCCCAGGATCTTGGTGATGCAGCTGCCACAAGTTCATCTAATCTAGATTCAGATACTATGGACCCAGTGGCAAAGAAAGGCGAGGGGAGTGCAAAGGAAGACACAGACACTACTACATCTGTTGAGTTTTACTCCAGTGGCCAATCCTTGGTGGTGGCAGCTACTATGCACACTGATGCCGATACACCTTTGTCAACCAATCCCCGTTCCAACTCTGCCCTCCCTGCTGCTCCACAACCAGTTTCCCAGAGCCGCTCCTTTAATAGGGGACCCATCTCCACAACTCCAGGCACCTCTACCTTTGGTGAGGCGGCCATTGACTTCCTGAAACAGATCTCTGCCGGCAGACTGCACTGATGAATACCACCCAGGGTCTGGTTAGCCAATGTGCTCAGATGGCTACCAACCTGGTTGGCATTCAGAGTGGTATGTGTGCCCTTCAGGAATCTTTTCAGGCTCTGGCTCCCACAACAATGGCAGCATTTACCCCATTCCAGCCTTTACACCCACATCATTCATCTTTTACATGCACAGTCCACATCCCCCTTCCTGTGCCTGCTCATTACACACATCCATGCATAAACCGAGACAGACAGATGTAGTACACAACAGACATCCCCACCCACAGTCAGCCAAAGTACCACACCTACACACAGCCAGCAATCCCCACCCACAGTCAACCAACCCACCACACTCACACACAGCCAGCCATCCCCACTCACAATCAGCCACCCCACCATACCTACACACAGCTGGCCATTCCCACCCACAGTCAGCCACCTCACCACACCTACAAACAGCCAGCCACCCCCACACACAGTCAGCCCACCCACCATACCTACACACACAACACATGACAACACTACAGTTCAGTCCACTCCCTCCACCTCCCAACCTGATCCAAAATTTGTTTCATCTTGACCCTCTGCCCAAGCCCATGCCCAGTTCCTCAAGTGTTTGGACTTTGCCCTGTACTAAACCTCCCATCCATTTCGCAACCCAAGTCCGCTGTTACCATCACCATTCCATATGCCACCACGGCCAGACCCAGAGGTAGCAAATTTGGCCACCAAAAAAGGAGGAGAAGGAAGGCTACAGCTCAAAAAAGGAAACCACCTTCAACGGCTAAGTCCAACACCCCACCTTGAACACCTCAGCCCCCTCTTCTGCAGCGTAGTATGTCACTTCCATGGGTGTTCCTTGAAGTGCCTTGGTTGGTCATATGTTGCCCTTCCCGAGGTGGAGTTCTATTTTGCAGTTAACTGTAGGCAATGTTGTAGGCACAGATGCTAACCAAACATGTGTTGATGCAAATTGATATGACGTCATGCATTGTTCATAGTTGTTTACGCCTGTTATTAAAGCCACATTTGCACATGTACACTTGAGTTCCGCCACCTCTTTATATCTAATTACCTTGTTGGATGAAAAATTTAGCTATTTATCTGTGAACATGTGATGACATCATATATTGATCCTTGGGGACAAATCTGAAAAAAAAACATGATGGTTTTGTGATCAACAGATTTAGGTAACATCTGCAGGGACATGTGTAGTTTGCTAGAATCGTACATGAGATGTTCAGACAACTACATACTGTGAAAATAATATGTATGTCTGTGATGGCATTGTTGGAGATAGGAGATGCCATCAACCAACATTGCATGACACTTTTTGTAATATTTGCTGGCCCGAAGGTCACAGACAACACATGTGATGCTGTACATAGATGTATGATGTAAGTTTGCCAGAACTAACATCTATATCTACATAGTAAGTTCCTGATAGGTTTGCAAAACATGTGGGCATGTCTACAATTATTTTTGTTTGCCTGACTGAAAACGGAGTATTGATGTGTCCCGTCTGTGTACTCTATGACAACACTGCTTGGGAACTTAGTGCATGGAGTTCAAATTGTGTGCACACAGTGCGATCTTCACTCAAAGCCATTGAGAGTGCATATGCTTCAGTAACTTACATGACTAATTAGTTTGCTAGACCATAGGTGCCATGGTATGTCTCAATGCACATATACAGGATGATACAATCAGAATATGACACTACAGAAGTCTACTACTGTCTATACAGTAATGTGTGCATTTACGAGGAAAGAAATTCATACATCCTGTGATGACTGGAAGCCCATGTAGTGAACACACGAGCAATTTGTCCATTTTGTTCAGCAGCAGAGTCAATATGCTAAACTACAATAAAATTCGTGAAAAATTTCACCATTGCAGTGCATGACTTCAAACTCCTCCTAAGTGCACCACAGCGTGTTCCATGTTAGTGAGCTACATATTCATTGAAGGATATACATTCAACACATAAGAAGCTTAGCAGGAAATAACTGCCATTAACAAGGTGATACTGATTGCTGTGGAGTTGATGTGGGCATAGAAGGCAGAAGAGAGGAGATGAGCCAGTGGCTGAACATTTTCAAATGTAAATTCATGGGCATGAGTGCTCTTTCTTTATACAATACCTGTGGTCAGTCTGTTTGTATGGTTGTTTTGCTACACACTCTGGTGACGACCGTTGAGTGGGCGCACGTTTTGGTTTGCACATCGTTCCTTTCAAATTTTGAATGCCGCAAGCAGCTGCTCAACGCGCCGTAGGCAGTGTTAACCACAAATTGAAATTCCTTTGAACGTCATTGGATATTTTGAAAAATCGCACACCAATGGCAGTGTGCATGCATGACATACTTTGGGCATGTGGCGCATATATCGGTGGCAGTGACATGACCTATTAGCTTGCTATCTAACGCTGATGCAAGGCCAACCTCATCAACATTGGCTGCTGTTTTGCTTCTCTACTGGCCCTAATGGCACATCCCAGAGGCTTGAGGGCCCCTGCCATATATCTGGAAGAATTTGAGAGGCTGGTCAAAGAGGTTCTCCCCATGTATGGTTCAGCAGAGGAGCAGGTGTGTGTGACCACTCTACCATATTCACTTGCCAAGATTCATAACTTTCTGTATCTCGTAAAGGACAAATGTCCATGTGTACTGTATGTAACATACTTTAAGTGAATGTGTCACAGTATTTTCTCTATTCAAACATTTTCTGCACATGGAGTTTTGGGAAATATTTCTGGAACAGAGTCCAACGTAACATGTTTGCAGGCTACACAGTTTTGCAGGGTTCTTGTGAAATGTTAGCTTAGCTGAACAGGTACCTGTGCACTTCCTTAAAGAGGTCTTACTGCATGTCTTGGAGAAGTCATTAGATGTATCTAAAAATTTGCATTTGGGAAGTATTTTTGTTGCTTTTGAGAGCAGTGATCATTACTACATGTACATGTACACATACATGTCACTGCTTGCATCAGTGGAATTCACTGAGCAATATCAGCCATTAGTGGGTCGTTTGGTCGTGTCACCAGCCTGTGTACATACTACTTAATGTTTGACTATGTGATGTGAATGGCAGACTGTGTGCTATTGAAAATGGATGCTGAGAGTGAACCCGGATCTTCTAAGTGAGCCGAGGCATGAACACTTGATGTTTAATTTCAGGCATGTGACTAGTCAATATGGACCCTATGTTAGGCTAATCGTCTGACGTACGTCTAACAGACTCCGTCACCACAGTGATCTCCCCATTTTTTGCATTCATGTCAGGTATTTGTATGTAGGCAAGTGACTGGCCCTAACCATGGATCTCTACATTTAGTACAACATTCCAATACCTTCAACCAGGCAATGTGTGTCCATACACATTCGACCATTTGTCAAGCAGCTTTGTACGTAATCATAATATTGGAGTATTTTGTGGGTCTTCCAGGTGAAGCAGATGGCAGGTGGTATGTTCAGCTATTTGCTATGCCTTACCCTTACATCACATTACACATGTGTTAAAAATCTGTGATCCGTTGCAACATGTCCTTTGCTCACCCCTTTGTTAGGTGACCATGTGACACAAGCAGACTTCCAGCTGTAGTTGTACCTTTTTGTTTGTGGAACATCATGTTGAAAGTCATGCAGGATGTGGCATTAGCTGTGTGATGTTCTTCCAGATGGACACAGGGTGTGTATGTAGTGAGGCAGAGTTTTTTTTTGCACTTCGCGGAGTTCCACGTGGCAGAGCTCCTTGAACTCTGCCCAGGCTTACTTAAAAGCTGGTCAATCGGATGTGAGGGCTCATAATTAAAATCTATTTTCTAGTAAATTCAATATTTTTGCCATGTCTGAATCACAGGGGCCGATTCACAGAACTAATCTGAGATAAAATCCTAAACTTACTACTTTTGGTATTCACAGAAAGTATTTAGTAGTAGTAAAGTCAGGACTCCTAACTTTACTCCTACTAAATGCCTTCTGTGAATACCAAGAGTAGTAAATTTAGGACTTTATCTCAGATTAGTTCTGTAAATCGATCCAGTTATGTGGCCAGCTTTGTTCATATCAACTTACAGACTGACATGAACTAGGGTTTTTTGGACTTGTATACAGGTCGATGTCCATCAGAAGCAGGCATTATGGAAGGACATCACCCGGAAAGTGCGAGCCCTAGGAGATTATAAGCAGAGTAGACTGTCAGAAGAGGTGGGAGGACTTCAGACATAGATGCAAGAACATCGCAGAGTACCAGCTGGGAAGGTCCTCCACTGGTATAGAGGCGTGCGACAGCCCTTGACTCTCCTGATGGCCCGTGCCCTAGCTGTGGTCTATCCTGACCTTGATGGACACTTGAGTGCCCAATTGCAGCAAGGAGTGAGTCAACACAAAGTTCACAGGCATGTTATTTGCTTTACAGAAAAGAGCTTTATACAGGAGGCAGGTGTGTCATGACATGGCTGGATGGGTAAAGTTAGACATATTCTACCGGATCACGTATATCTGATGAAGATATTCATTCTAAGAGGGCATTGACATGCAGACAATTCAAGGCATCACATTATTTTTATTTGGCCCATATTGGAAATAATATCTGATCTTTGAATTGTCATACAACCCACTTATGGCAGTTCACAAATATTAGTTCCTGTATTTGCTACAACAGATTTGTGTGGCATGTCATGTGTTAGATCACAAATGTGGAACTTGGATGTGGGTCGATTATTCCTTACTTTTTCAAATGTGGCCTTGCTCTGATGATGTTTGGTCTGTATGGTCTAGTCTGTATATGTGCTTTCGATCATGGATTGTTTGACACTTGTTGTTCTGTGTGGGTTGGAGTTGATGCTGTTCCTTCTTTGACTATAGACAGTTCAATGTGTATTGGACTGCACATATGTTAGCGAGGAAATTGTGTAACCTGGCCCAGTTTTGGCAGGTATGTTTAGTATATTGTGTTATCATGGTGATTTTGTGTCCTATAGCCTACACACATCCACCGACTTGTGTTCTATGTCTGTATCTGACTGCATTGTCACAATTGTGCTCCACATTCTGCTCATCGCTTTGTGGGATATGACATGTTATGGCTAAGTGGAGGAATGTATTTCGCTTTTGACTAGAACACACATGACACATAGGTAACTGACATAATTAGGATTTATTGAGTCTGGTAAGGTGTTGGTATGTGACCATACAATGTTGTGTTGGAATTTTTTTTTGGGCTCTGGATATATGTGAGTTGTTTCCCTCCATTGCTGGCAACAGGTGTGCCATTTTCTCAGGTATGCCACAATCTAGGGATTGTATATCTCTATACGGTGTGTTAGGGTTGTACTGTTTTGAGAATGTTGCATAACTTGTGTGGGCAAAATCATGTGACATTAAACCATTAGTGGCCATGCAGGTGTTAGTGATCGGTGTTGACGCAGTACAGTATGCCACAGTGATGTCACTGTTGGGTAAATGTTTTGTGATTGTTATATACATATTTGTCACACCAGTTACCCCTGTTTTTTTCAGCATCTACAGAGCTAGTCAGAGTAGAGCATGAAGATGATGTGGTGGAGGCAGCTGGACAGAGTGGCTCCGGTCAGGAGACTGAAGGCAGCGGAGTCACAGCATCGGAGGGTGAGGGGTGTGTCCTGGAGAGGACCGACTCGTCCTCCTCATCCTCAGCTGAGCCAGCTCCGGTGACAGCCCTGTAGTGGTTGTGGACCCCACAGAAACTGTGTCACATACACCCTTGTCGACCAGCACCCGTCCCATCACCACCCTCCCTGCGTTTGCCCACAACGTTTTCTGCATTCATTCCCAAGAGAGGCCTGAAATTGTCTTTGCCCCAGGCACCTCTTCCACAGCCCCAGTGCCCACCGGTGCCCTGAGTGAGGAGGCTGTGTCACTGTTAAGACAGATCAAACTCCACTGGGGAATGCACTCCTGGGCCAGTCGAACATTATTACACACACACTGGAGTTCCTGGAGGGCATTCACAGTAGCATGTCTGCTCTACAGATATCGTTTCAGACAATGGCCTCCTTACTGATGGAAGCCTTCCCTCAAACCCATCCTTCCACCCCTCAACCAGACTCCACCACCTCCCAGGTCCTGTTACCCTTTCCTGTCCCATTGAAACGCAGTCATTGCCACACACAGACACCATCATTCACAGGCACCACATTGTGACCAAAATACTGGAAAGTTGCCATGAATGCATCCACAGGAAAGACACAGACCTCCCACAGCCTCCCCACTGCACACATTGCCACAGCCAACACATTATCAGACTCAGACCTTACACAAGTAGCTTCAGTCTCACAGATACCAGCAACAGGCACACCGATATTACAGCCACAGACTACCTCTGCCTCCAAAAGCCCACCCCTTGTTATTCCCCCTCCCCAAAGTCAAGATGATTGTCTAAGAGTCGCAATGTGTTTCCCTACGCCTCAGACACTACCCCTCCTTCCACTTTAGTCCCTGATCTTACGACTCCCGACCCTACTTTCCCCTAATTTTAATTTCACGAGGTGCCTGGAACGCCTAGCTGATTCCCCTACATGGGGAAGTTTCCTTGGTAGTGCGTTTTGGCAAGTTGTGAGGTACTGCACAGTGATGTATCGCAAATCAGCACTGCACTTGCCCTTGACATTCATTTGATTGATGTTCTGTATATCAATAAAGTTTGACCATCGAATAGCATCTTGTGAATTCATTGCTCATGAATGATAATGAATGATGTGATGCTTTCCTTCTTTTCATACTACTACAATGTTGTAGTTTGGATCTGGGAATAGAAGGTCCTTTCTCAGTGGTGACTAGGAGCTGAACTTTGCACTTGTTAGGGATATATTATGGAAGAGGGGCCATGTACATTCACTCGAGGTTTTTTATGCACAGTTATGGATGTGTGCTGTGATGTTGAGGTGCGGGACCCGTGACAGTCTATGTGTACCAGGAAGTGTGATATTTGTGATGTGTGTTCATGGGTGTGGCAATTGACTGGTGTTGTACGTAATGTTGATGTCCTCTTACTGCAGACATCACTGACAACTTGAATTGTAAGGTGACCCAGGCCTTTTGGTGCGTGGTGTGTAGTTACTATTTAGGGACAGAAAGGGTACACATCGACTTGTATTGGGCATTGTAATTGTAGTACTATGACACGTAGTAGCCATGTGTACCAGAACGTGGTATTGTGAGTGCAATGTGGTGGTAGCCTGGGCTGTTGTAAAAGAGTGCTTGGATATGGCTTGTGTCATGCTAAAAATTTAAAGGGATTCCTAGGTATGGTATGTTGGACAGTGATAAGTATGACGTATATGACAGTTAATTTGATGTGGAGAAGATTGGTTACATGGGGATTGATTATGCTTTTTGTATGCTTTGATGCAAATAGTATGTTAAATTGTTAGCGTTTAGGTCGGTTTGTAAACATATGCCTTCACTTTCAACGGTTAAAGGCACCTATGTCCATTTACTGCTCCCTGTGAAGGGCTAGATTCGGTGAATGCATAACATCCCCACCCCCAAGTCTCAAAGCACAGGCCTTTGTGAGATTGATACACTTGGAGGACACACCTCCCCTGTGTTTTCCTCAGTGAAGGGGCATATTGTTGGTAAGGCACGGCGTTTGTGTTATGGAGAGACTTACCGGAGATGGTGCCCGCATCGGAGTCTGCTTCATAGATAGTTCAGGAGGTAAATCATAAAGGACGGCAGGTCCAATGGCCTCCATAACTGCAGAAGTCATGTGCCGATGAGTTAAAGAAACTTTTTGCTTTATATCCGTCCCTTTCCGCCTCCTGTGCTGCAGCGGATAGACTGCAACACTTGCGCAGGCTGAAAGTTAACTTGTAATTGGCACTGCAGTCTTGAGCGGCGGAGGTTGCTTCACAGGCCATCATTGGGATGTTGCATCGAGCTGACGCAGATACGATGCCGGCAGTGTTGACGGACCTCTGCTGGCGCACAATTGTGCTGGCGATGCAACTCGCAATACAGCAGACGGAGGACCACCGTAGAACTGCCAGCGCTGGCACGGCAGCCTTCCATCCACCAAACTCGTAATCAGGGGCAAATGTATGTAAATTGGGAGATTTGCCATTGACAGTATGCCTGACTACAGATATGAAACTCTTTATTTTTCCTTTAACCAGAACAAGTAAAGGGAACAAGGGAAACCAAAGGGGCTCTTATGTGGTATTTCTCTTTCACTCTGTGACAAAAGTACTTTCCATGTTTGTGTTACTGAAATTGCAACACTTGCTGGCTAAGGGTTTTATTCTGGGACTCAATTGCAATCTCATAAGTAATATGTTGCACCTCTGGCGTTATACTCATTTCTCCAAAAATAATTAACCATCTCACCCAGTGGAGGTTTTTTATATTGCAGCTGAAGCATAGTATGTCTTGAACCCCAGGATTTAAGGTACCTTCAAATGTTGCTAGATGCATGGAACACAATTCTCTAGGTGTCTTAAAATTGATACTTGCAATAATTAGGTAAACTTGCCTGAGAAAATTGTGAAGATCATCTCAAGTATGCTCTGCACAGCTGAAAACTACAAACCAGGTAGGTGCTACTAATTACGAAGTATGCACTTTAACTCAGCATTCGAATATGACCATTACTCATTTGTACTAATGTAGTTTAAAATGCCATGAGTTTCATGAGTTACACTCAAGACGTTTATCAGTACTACAACCTTTCTCAAGAAATTCTCTAGCACTCATATTAAGGAATAGTGCTTCTTCTACGAAAATATATATGACAGTGTTGCAGCGTGGAACATCAAATTCCCCCTTTGTCACAGACCAAATACCTCAACAGCAAATTCACTCAAATACATTAATTGGTGAGGCCCATGACACCAACATTCACACTCTGTTGATCTGCTTCCTTAGAGGAATAAGCTTCCAAACGCTGACATGAAAGGAATACCTTTACCTTACTCTAAATACGTTGACTCCAATCCTAAGATATTCCCCTCATAAGGCAATGAATCATTTAGTTGTTTTTATAGGTTTAGTGTCACAATCATTTATCTACACTTTACATACTAAACTAAATTCTCTTTCTTTAAATAATCGACACAACACATTTGTCAATTAATCAAATATTCTTTATCCAAGAAATATTGCAAAATCGTTAGAAATCATCATCAGCATTGCAGAACATCATATTTACCTAATCTGGCTAAAAGTCGTCCTCTAAGTCAGTCAGGTTGAGGAAAAAATCTTTATTCAGCAAAGTTAGGCCGCAATTCAGTCTCTTAAAGATTCAGGATAACAGCTGTCCAGCAGTGTCACCGTCCTCTCCGTCAGCATAACGTCAGGAAATCGAGTTCGTCAAAGAAGAGCGAGTTTTTTAGTTCAATTCCCTACCTACTTTTATAATGAAAATAATGTCAAAAAGTATCAAGATTGGGGTTTTAGAACGTTCTGATTGGTCGTCTTGGGGTCGAGGGGTAAAGGTCTCATGAAGTCTGCATAGTGAAGTCATCGCACTTGCTGGTTCCGGTTTTTAAATTGTCCATTGTCTTGTTGCTGGCAAAGTACCCGGAATAACCTTGAAGGGTACATCTTCTCCCGGGTCAGAACTAGGCCACTGCTGCTGGCGGCTACGCCAGCGCATTTCACCCAGAACCTTGTGTTGTCAGGTGTAGTCACGTTCAACGTCTCGTTCAGCCATCTTAACCCCTTCGATGCGCATGACGGAACGGTTCCGTCATGCACGTCGGTTGCGCTGTGCGCATGACGGAACCGTTCCGTCATGGCCCCGCCCGCGCACGGAATCTTCAGCGTGGCGCGGAAATCCACGCCGCGCTGAAGAGGTTAACTAGGCCAAAATGGTCAACTTAAGCAAAACAAACAGAAAAACGTAATTAAAACAGAAATGGCTAATAAAATGTTAATCCTTCGCGAATACCCATATGTGTAAGTATTTATCTAGCAGAAAGCAACACTCAAAGCGTTTTATACTGACTTGATAAAACACGAATCACAATTACATCACCAAAGCAACATATATCATGCAATATCCTCATTTTCTACTATTAGTATGCGTACCTAAGTTAGTTTACAATTAGTTTAGCCATGCAAAGTGCAATTCCCACGTGTAATTCTTTTGTTAATATGATTGATAAGTATTTCACTGCAAACACATTAATAAGATTACTATTAGTTAATTATTCAGTTAAATATAAACATGCAGAATGGGGGGTATACAAAATTTTGTACTACCCGCTCCATCAACAGCAAAGTACATCACAACCATTTCACTTTCAGAACAAAGCTGAAAAAGATATTCAAAATTCTGTGTGAACTGTGGATCTTCAGAAAATAGTCTAGTTGACCTATGCCCAGAAGCAGGGATCTGTACTCCATGATCATTATAACAACCTCCTTCTCCTGTAGTAAAGAGAAGTTGAAAACAGCTGGCTTTTAAACTCTTTCTCCAAAAACTAATTAGCTGTCTTTTGCCTACCTCACTTGATACAACAAATCCAACTCATCATTGATGACATCTCTAGAGTGCCGTATGTGAATACTTTAGTGCTAATAGATGTCTTCTGCTTTAGTTGAATTCAGACCTAGCAACATTTTGATTAAGCCAGAGTGATCGGAGTAATTGTGGTAATGTTGCTTTTGTCTTGTGATGTAAAATTACTGAAAATTGCACAATTACTCCAGTTGCAGTGTGTATGGAATTTGGGCCAAAAATGCTTACCGAAGAACACAGGAACAGAATGTGCGCAGCTGCTGGCTGCTGCTGCCCCTATTTTGTTACATTTAGCTCTACTTTCTTAGCACAAAATGTGCTCTCTGGCTCATTGTGGACACAAGTGCTAAAAAAAAATGGCGCTGAATGCACGGCTAGGCTACTTACACAATTCTGCAGAACCTTTTTTCTGTAATTTTGTGTAATTAAGCTACAGCAAATGGCACAATTACACCCGCCTCTAGTTGAATTTACTGTCTAAAGCTGACCGCATTCCCTAGATTTTGAAGGCTATGTGTTAAACGAAGAAAAATATTGATCTATCTTTTTATATTTGTACTACTTGTTTTCTGCTGTCAAGTACAGTAGACCTTTCTTCACCTTATCTAAGCTAACAGGTTTTTGATACATTTTTCTATCTTTTGTTGCCACACTAATCACTAAAACCACTATTGGTTCTTCAATTTTTCAGTCTACAGTAAGAGTTTCAATGTTCTCCTTCAAGTGCCCTTTCATGCTTTATAATAATTCAGTTGCAAGTTGCTTTGCTGTTTTTGGCTACAGAAGAAATATAGCTTGAAAAGGGTGCACAGTTTGGATAACAATACTCTCATAGTCATTATAATCATTCAGCTGCTGCAGAGCAGCAGGAATTGGAGAGATTTCTAAGCTATTATGATGCACCTAGCAGATATTTTATTAACATCCAGTTTACTAGCACAGTATTTGCAGAAAACTTGGTTGATATATAATCAAACCATTCCTCAGCCATTAGGTATCGAGAAAGATTAAATCACTGTATTAGCTTGTCGTCATCAGTTTTTGGCATCAGTGTCACTCTTTCTGGGCCTTATACCATAAATTCAGTGGTTTCTTTACTAAAACTGTTTAATATGTTCTCTCCAGTGATTATATAATTGGCAATTTGCACTACTGCTTCATGTTCTTCAATCTCTTTCTTTCCTTAAGTCATTTGAGTTTATTTTGAAATTCTTGTTATATCAGAGTCTGTCCCATTTAACAGTACTCGATTAATGATTGCATGACAAAATATTGAGAACAACAAATCAAATTTCAAGAGCATTGTTTGAAAAATATTGCGTACAAAAATATTGAGTTTACATACTTTGCATGTAAGTCACCAAAATGCATTGTCAACAATATTTTGGAATAGATTATCGGCAAAATAAAGGTAAGAAATTAAAATATTGATGTATTACTATACCAAACATTACATTTTATCATTTAAGACATTAAAGTGCTAAATAATAATGTAAATAATAATACTACATTACAAGTAATGTTAAAATCCACATATATATATTTAACATATATCACACTTAAATAAATAAATAAAATATTTTTACAAACTTTCACTTCAATTAAAAAAAGTTCATTATTTTTTATAAAATAATATATTCTTTTAACAAAAAAAATAAAACTAGGTAAAAGGATGGTCTTTGGAAGGGTTATATTTATTTTTTCAACCCCAGCATATACAAAAGCAGTGAAAGAGTTAAACTTTTAAAGCATTAAACATATTTCGACACTGCAGTGTAAGCAAAATCCTGGAAAGAGTTGGACTTTGTAGAGGTTAGGTTTATCTTCCCACTCCAACATAACCAACACCAGAGAAGTATTGCACCTTAGAGGGGTTATACCTATTCTCACAACTATGTAATCAAAATGAGCAAAAGTGTTTTACTTTGGAGGGGTTACATTTACTATTCCAACTCCTATATAAACCACAGTTGGGCAAGTGCTCAACTTTGGAGGAGTGAGATTTATTATTCCCACTCCAACATAAGAAAAAAACTGAAAATGTGATGAAATTTGGAGAGCTCATATTCACTATTCCTACTCCACTCTGTGCAACAGGTGTGAAAGTATTTGTACTTTAGAGAGGTTAGATTTATTATTACTCAAATGTAAGCTAAATCAGAAGGTGTTGAATTTGGAGGCAGTCAGACTTAAGGCCAAATTATGACTTTGGCGACATAGGGCGCAAAGCCACTGCCCTTCTGCCTGCGCCCTGCATGTTAGTGGTGCGCAGCGTCTGTGAATGTTGGTGGTGACAGAAGTAACTGACGTTGGATTGAAAACTATCTCCGGAGCTGCGAGACCCCTACAAGACAAGAGGTGAGCCGCTGCAACTCGTGGGGTTGGCTGGTCTTCCCCCGATCTCCCTGGCCTCCATTTTGAAGACGGGCTCGGCCTTCCTGGCCCAGCGGACTATCGTCACCGGTTTGGAGAGCCTTGGTGCCGTTGCGGGCCTGCCGGAGCCATTTTCCGCCTGGTAATAACCCTCTTCCCCCTGAGACTCGCTGATTGGAACCTTGAAAGGCAGTGGCGCCGCCACTATAGCCCTGCAGACAAAATGACCTATAAAAACGCCCTTTCCATCTACAAAAGACTTATAGTTTCTGAAAAAAGTCGCTACTATACGTCACAAATCAACCAGGCGAAAAACTCGGTAGGAGAACTATTTCAGGTGGTTACAACCTTGTCCAATCCCCCCGCCGCGCGCCTAGAAGGCTCTCAGTCTCTATCGGACGCTCTGGCCAGCTTCTTTGAGGAGAAGGTTAGTTCCATTTTCCTCACCTTCTCTCATTCCTCCCCTTCCCCCTCCCCTGTGGCACTTCCCATCAATACTCCTCCCATCTTTTCATCTTTCGACACCATTAATCAGGAACACATTCAACATCTGGTAGCCAGCACCAAATCTGGATCCCCCCTCGACCCATGTCCCCCTGCTATCCTGAATCTCATCCCAGAAGCGATTTCTCCCGTGTTGTCTACTATCTGCAATGCCATGTTTTCAACAGGCATCTATCCATCGGTTTGGAAGGAGGTGTAGGACTTGGCCCTTTTTCCCTCATTTGTTTTCGTTTTTAGTGTTGAGGCAGATTCAGGGAGCCATTTTACCTACCCCTGAAACTTCTGTCTGAGGGCCTGAAGCACAAAATGGTGGCCACCTGTGACATCACCAGCATCCACTGGAACCTACTAGCACCTTCCAGAACATTCCAGAACCCTGTGACAGTTGGAGGCGGTTTAGAATGTTGGGAAGCTAAGACAGAGAGTTGGCAGTTGGAGCTGGCAGTTGGCACCTGACTGGTGAAGAGTGAGCAGCACAAACTTGAAGGAGGAAGGAGTGAAGCAGCAGGGGTGGAAACTTGTGCCTGGAGTGGGGTCCATAAACCCACCCTTGATACTAGTCCCTACTGACGGAGCCCAGCCTAGAGCCCTGTGTGGGAAGAAGTCAGAAAAACCATCCTGAGGACCTGGACAGCAGGAACAGGCCTTAGAAACAAGAGAACAGCAAGATCCTGACCTGGAAACTGGTTTCCCTGAAGTCCGACGTCGAGTAGCCTAAGACCTGGAGCCCGAGGTGGAGAAGCGGCGCTGACTGGAAAAGCAGACGTCGTACCCGGAGCCGCCAGAGGTCGAGAGAGGGCGCCGTCAGAGGTCGTGAGGAGTACCAGAGGTCGAGGAGGAAGTCACCCGAGGTCGAGTGAGCGGCGTCATCGGAGGAGTGAAGTCCGCCCTCCGGAGTCGTCGGAGACCGAGGTGAAGTGTAACGGAGGTCGGGAGTGAGGATCGCACTCCGGAGTCGCCGGAACCTGTGAGAATCGTGCCGGAGGTCGGGAGTGGAGGTCGCACTCCGGAGTCGCCGGAAACCTAAGGAGAGGAGCACCGGAGGTCGGGAGTGAGGATCGCACTCCGGAGCCGCCGGAAGTCGACATCGAGGCAAGGCCGGCCGACGTCATCGTATCCGAGGTCGCCATCGGACCGGAGCCGCCCGAAGTCGACATCGAGAAAAGACTGCCCGACGCCATCGAATCGGAGGTCGAGATCGAGCCGAGGCCGCCGACATCGAACCGGAGCCGCCTACCGGCGTCGTCAAAGAACTGACATTGTGCCGAGGCCGCCGACGTCGATCTGGAACCGCCTCACGGCGTCGACACGACTCCAGCGGCGTCGGAGCATCAGAAAAAGGGCAGTAAGTGGAGTAGAGGGCGCCTAAGGCCCTGTGGAGACCTGAGAGACTGCTCTAAGGTGCCAGGGGTGAACTGGGACTAATCTAGAGAGGTTGTGTGGAGAGAGAGAGCCAGGTCTCTGGTATTTCCCCCCTTGATCTACCTCAGTTTAGGCCTCAGCCTTGTCCAAACCAGGGAGTAGACACCCCCAAGCCTTCCACATCCCCACAAGCTGTGCCTGGGCCAAATCAGCCCTTAGGAATCAAAAGTGATCTGATTTCATGAGTGTCACTGTCAGCTTTTAAGTATTTATTAGGGGCATTGTATTTATTGTATTTAACCTATTTATTGTTCCACTGTATCTATTGGTCCACAGTATTTATTGATGCACAATATTTGTTGGTCTTACAGTATTTATTGCCTCAGAATATTTAACTGCCTGTATGTATTTCACCTTTATTTATGCCTTCAGTATTTATGATCACCCCTATTTATTGAATCATTAAGCCAGTATTTATTTGACCTGCACTTTCTAAAAAGTTTGTATATTGTGATTGTTATTTATTTTCTCCAATCAGCAACTAAGAGAAAAAGCAGATAAAGAAAGATATTTTTCATAATTTTTACGGTGTAGAGTCGTTTTTGGAACGGATGCATGCATGGTTATTGTATGGGTATGTCGTATGCTTAGCACGGTGCCTGATTCCTGACCACTCGAGCCAAGCTACCACAGTGTGTCCGGAAGACCACCACCACCCCTTCTAGTGTGGGAGTGGTTTTCCAACATAAATTGGTGTTCAGTGGTGGGATAGTGCTGTGCCTACGCATACTCAACAATAACTGTGGGTAGTCCATAGGCCTACACCGGGAGTTTTCTCAAAAGCGGCCTTCCTAATTGTGGGTTTTTTTGTTTTTTTCAAATTTACTCTGGTGGTGGGAGGAGGTATTATTAAAGGTACCCCCCTGCATAGTTACTGCACAAGACCTGTCCTCTAACCTGAGTGGGCGAGATGGAATTTGTACTAGAAAATCTAGAAACGTACACTGTGGCCCAACTCAGGGAGTTTTGCCAGCGGGAGGGGGTGTACTGTCCCCCAGGAGCAAAGAAGGGTGCACTCCAAACCAGCTTAAGGGCTTGGGGGGAGGCACGCCGAGAAAGCAAGGCTGAGGAGGAGGACAGGGATAGAGAGCCTGACACCGAGGGGGCTGAGATGTACCAACCGGAGGTGGGGAACCTGTCAGCGGGGCCCAGGACACTTTCCAGGAAGGGCAACAGTGCCTCTAGCGGTGGCTTGTCTAAAGTGGAGTTAACAGACCGGAGGGAGAAAAGACAGCTCACATGGGACTTAGCAAGGCTGGAGAAAGAGATGGAGGAGAGAAGGATGGCGCACGAGCTTCAGATGAAGGAGTTGGAGCTGCGTGCCCTCCAAATGAGTGTGTCCAGCGAGGACACTGGTGGCAGCATACCGGAAGCTCCACAGGAGCTGGAAGTTTATTTACCCCAGGATGACATCACCAGGGTGTCTGAGGAGGCATTGGGGTGGGAACCTGAAGGGGGTAGTGCAGGGATCTCCCAACCCAGCGAGGTGGGAGAAGTGGCAGATAGCCCAGCTAGGTCCCAGGGAGAGAGGGTTGTAGGGCCTCACGACCTATCTGTAGGAAGGCGTGAGACGGGGAGGTGTCCCGAGGTGCCCCAACCGAAGTCTCAGGGCCTGGAGAGTTCCACAAGGGAGCCCCAGGTTGAGAGCCTAGGCTGTCCCGATGTGCCCTCCAGTGAAGGGGAGCCCCTAGTGTCAGGAGGACCCAGGGCGACTGTAACCAGCGCGCCTGAGGTTCTGGGGTTGGTCCAGTTTCAGGGTTTAGGTCCTGGGCTGGGATGCCAGGCTCAGGGGTTGTCTGACCTGGCGGGTGGGGCCTCTGTTAACCGGGTCCCCCCGAAATTGACTTCCAGGGGTACTTTTCCCGTTAGGAGGGTGCTGAAATCTGGAAGGGGGTGCAGAGGGAGGAAGGTCTCGCCTCGGACACCGACTCAGCCTAAGGGTTTAGACCCTAGGTTGAAGGATCAGTTGAGGGGTCAAGGCCCTAGACTGAGGAGGAAGTGTTGGTCTGAGGGTGCCTCGCAGGGTAGGGTGAGGAACCCCAGAAGGAGAGTTAGGGGGAGGAGAGCCTCGCCCCTGAAGGCTGGTCAGCCTAAGGGTGTGAACCCCAGGAGGAAGGACCAGAGGCAGTTTAGGACTGCAAGGAGGAGGACCGGAGTGGTCAACGGGCACTACTGGCCTGGGGCTACTGCCCCCCACTCCGCGAGATCACCCGGGCCAGAGACATCTGGACGGCCCAGGGGCCGGTCCTGGCCACAACTAGCTAGGGAGCCCCAGTGGGGTGGTTTTGTTGGTCCAGGGAGGTTCGTTAGGGAACCATTGGGTTCCAGAGCGGAGGAGAACTTGCGGGAGCTCCTGCCGTTGCGTGCCGGCGTCCACCTTTTCTCGCCCCAAGCAGGGAAGACCATCAAGGCATTGATCGGTCTACCCTGGCTTTTGGCTGGAAGGGGGTTATGTAGGACTTGGCCCTTTTTCCCTCATTTGTTTTCGTTTTTAGTGTTGAGGCAGATTCAGGGAGCCATTTTACCTACCCCTGAAACTTCTGTCTGAGGGCCTGAAGCACAAAATGGTGGCCACCTGTGACATCACCAGCATCCACTGGAACCTACTAGCACCTTCCAGAACATTCCAGAACCCTGTGACAGTTGGAGGCGGTTTAGAATGTTGGGAAGCTAAGACAGAGAGTTGGCAGTTGGAGCTGGCAGTTGGCACCTGACTGGTGAAGAGTGAGCAGCACAAACTTGAAGGAGGAAGGAGTGAAGCAGCAGGGGTGGAAACTTGTGCCTGGAGTGGGGTCCATAAACCCACCCTTGATACTAGTCCCTACTGACGGAGCCCAGCCTAGAGCCCTGTGTGGGAAGAAGTCAGAAAAACCATCCTGAGGACCTGGACAGCAGGAACAGGCCTTAGAAACAAGAGAACAGCAAGATCCTGACCTGGAAACTGGTTTCCCTGAAGTCCGACGTCGAGTAGCCTAAGACCTGGAGCCCGAGGTGGAGAAGCGGCGCTGACTGGAAAAGCAGACGTCGTACCCGGAGCCGCCAGAGGTCGAGAGAGGGCGCCGTCAGAGGTCGTGAGGAGTACCAGAGGTCGAGGAGGAAGTCACCCGAGGTCGAGTGAGCGGCGTCATCGGAGGAGTGAAGTCCGCCCTCCGGAGTCGTCGGAGACCGAGGTGAAGTGTAACGGAGGTCGGGAGTGAGGATCGCACTCCGGAGTCGCAGGAACCTGTGAGAATCGTGCCGGAGGTCGGGAGTGGAGGTCGCACTCCGGAGTCGCCGGAAACCTAAGGAGAGGAGCACCGGAGGTCGGGAGTGAGGATCGCACTCCGGAGCCGCCGGAAGTCGACATCGAGGCAAGGCCGGCCGACGTCATCGTATCCGAGGTCGCCATCGGACCGGAGCCGCCCGAAGTCGACATCGAGAAAAGACTGCCCGACGCCATCGAATCGGAGGTCGAGATCGATCCAAGGCCGCCGACATCGAACCGGAGCCGCCTACCGGCGTCGTCAAAGAACTGACATTGTGCCGAGGCCGCCGACGTCGATCTGGAACCGCCTCACGGCGTCGACACGACTCCAGCGGCGTCGGAGCATCAGAAAAAGGGCAGTAAGTGGAGTAGAGGGCGCCTAAGGCCCTGTGGAGACCTGAGAGACTGCTCTAAGGTGCCAGGGGTGAACTGGGACTAATCTAGAGAGGTTGTGTGGAGAGAGAGAGCCAGGTCTCTGGTATTTCCCCCCTTGATCTACCTCAGTTTAGGCCTCAGCCTTGTCCAAACCAGGGAGTAGACACCCCCAAGCCTTCCACATCCCCACAAGCTGTGCCTGGGCCAAATCAGCCCTTAGGAATCAAAAGTGATCTGATTTCATGAGTGTCACTGTCAGCTTTTAAGTATTTATTAGGGGCATTGTATTTATTGTATTTAACCTATTTATTGTTCCACTGTATCTATTGGTCCACAGTATTTATTGATGCACAATATTTGTTGGTCTTACAGTATTTATTGCCTCAGAATATTTAACTGCCTGTATGTATTTCACCTTTATTTATGCCTTCAGTATTTATGATCACCCCTATTTATTGAATCATTAAGCCAGTATTTATTTGACCTGCACTTTCTAAAAAGTTTGTATATTGTGATTGTTATTTATTTTCTCCAATCAGCAACTAAGAGAAAAAGCAGATAAAGAAAGATATTTTTCATAATTTTTACGGTGTAGAGTCGTTTTTGGAACGGATGCACGCATGGTTATTGTATGGGTATGTCGTATGCTTAGCACGGTGCCTGATTCCTGACCACTCGAGCCAAGCTACCACAGTGTGTCCGGAAGACCACCACCACCCCTTCTAGTGTGGGAGTGGTTTTCCAACAGGAGGCTATTATTAAGCCTCTTCTAAAAAAGCCAACTCTGGACCCTCTTCTCCCCGCCAGTTATAGACCTATCGCCTGTCTCCCCTTCCCAGCCAAGATTTTCGAAAAAACAATGAACATCCAGCTTTCGAAATTCATTAATGACAACGATCTACTTGATGACACCCAGTTTGGCTTCAGACAGGGACACGGAACGGAGACAGCACTGCTTAAAGCTGCAGATGAAATCAGAGCAACGATGGACAAGGGTGGAGCGGCGGTCCTAATACTTCTGGACCTTTCCGCTGCATTTGACACGGTCGATCATGTCACTCTGATCGACCGTGTCTCGGCTTTAGGAATAAGAGGCAAGGCCAAAGATCTTATTGCTTCATTCTTGGCCAATCGCCCTCAGACAGTCAAGATGGGTAATTTCACCTCCCAGACCTTCTCCCTCCCATGCGGAGTCCCACAAGGCTCCTCGCTAAGTCCGACGCTTTTTAATATCTATGTATCGGACTTAGCGAGGGTGATAAAATCGCATGGAATTGCCCTTACAACGTACGCCGACGATACTCAACTAGTATTATCGGTGCACAATAATGGAACATCTGTCGCAGCCAACTTCCAAGAGGGAATGAAGGCGATAAGCTCCTGGATGTCATCAAATTGCCTTAAACTAAACTCTGATAAAACGGAGGTGATGACATTCGGGAGCTTGCAGCCGGCATGGTCCCCACAGTGGTGGCCATCTCAGTTGGGTCCCCCCCCCCAACCGGTAGTCAAGGTCCGCAATTTGGGAGTCACTTTTGACAATAAGTTGACTTTCCTCCATCACGCCAACGCTGTGGTATCATCTGCCTTCTACACCCTAAAAAAAATAAAAAAACTACTTCCTTACTTACCACAGTCCGCGGGCAAAACACTTATCAGCACCTTAGTGTTCTCAAGAACCGATTATTGTAACTCCCTTCTTCTGAACGCTCAGGAAAGGGTACTCAATAAACTCCAGACGGTGCAAAACGCCGCGGCCAGAACCCTACTACACATCCCCAAATTCACCTCCACGTCTCCTTACATCAAAGAGCTACATTGGCTCCCTATTAGGAGCCGAATCAAATTTAAGGCTCTGTGTATAGCCTACAAAACTCTGAACAACTCCGGACCACAGTTCCTAAAAAAAGCCCTCTGCCCAGTGGAACAACCTAGGACCTTACGATCGTCCTCAGCCTACTTGTTGAAAGTCCCACGGACAAGAAAGGCCAGCTGGGGAGATAAATGTTTTACTATCGCTACTGCCAAGCTGTGGAATACACTACCACTCCACATCAAAACGGCCCCTACGCTGCTCAAGTTCAGAAAGAGCTTTAAAACATGGCTGTTCTCTGCCTAATTCCCCCTCATCGCAAGAAGTGAGTTCTGTAATCGATAGCGCCGAGACACCCGTACGGGTATTTGCGCGCTTTAAAAATTGCATAAAATAAATAAATAAATAAATTGCTGGAAAGCAATAGGGGGGCCCCGACTTCACCGCATTACCTGGGGGTTCTTCTGGTCCCTGGCTGCCATGACTTGGAGCGAGAGACTGCGGAGGTGAATCTACTGCCTTGGTGAGGCCTACTGCGTGCTGCATCCCGTTGCCTTGCTGAGGCGGTGGATAATCTCTGTGCCCGCTGTGCTCTAGCGAAGTTCTGGGAGGCGACCCTGCCCTCTATGGGACCCGGCGTCCCCGATGCTGGCTGGTCACGGGCCGGCCCTGGGGTGCGGGTTGCGGGACACTCGGAATAAATTCCTCAGCAGAACTTTGTAATGTGTAGTTACTGCTTGCACTTTTCGGGACTACATATCCCAGCCTGCCACGCTCCCAGGAGGGAGGTGCTTATCCTGCCATCGCGCTCATAAGCACATAACACCAGCGCGGCGTGGGACGCGCTTGACACTGCTTGCAGAACCAGCACTTTGGGGACTACATATCCCAGCCTGCCACGCTCCCAGGAGGGGGGTGTTTGGCCTGCCATCGCGCTCATAAGCGCATGACACCAACGTGGCCCGTCCTTGCCCGTCACTGTCCAGAGGTGGCTGGGCTGGGCCCACTCTCCTATCTTGTGCCCGGCGTGGCCGCAAGATTGTGATTATGCTGGAGGTATGTCAATGTCTGAGCCCGTCTTGACAACATCACTGAGAGACAATTGAAGTTTTTGGTATTACCCTACAGACCTGTGGATCATTTTTAATTTGTTACTTGTAATTTGTTACTTGTGCTCCTTGTTGTAATTTATTTGTATTTATTTGTATTCTGCGCATTCCATATTGCACTAGTCACTTTATTTCCATAAGTAAATTTGCACTTTTTAAGGGTTTTGAGAAAACAAACCTGAATGCCCAGAAGCTGCTAAACATGAATAAGCGGAAATCAAACCCAGGGAAAAGTGTGGCGGGGACCTTAGATGCCTTTTTAACGAGGGCTGAGTTTGTCCTCATTAATGAAATTAAATCGACAGAACGCAGGTTATCCCTGGAGCCTCACATTTTGCAAGGCAGGTTTTCCCCAACTCCTGCTTCTCCTAATGTTCTGTCAGGGTTGAATCAGGACATATCTCCATCACGGCTGAGTCAGTCGCCACTTGTTGTCCCAGCAACACTGATTAATTCCGTCTCCTGTACATCTACGGAGCAGGAAACTTGCCCGGATAAAACGATAGCGAGAACTAGAGGGCAGAAAGCAAAAATAAAATCTAACCGCATTAATGAAGCCCCTGTTGTAATAAGGAAGAACCGGGGAATAACGAAATCAAATAAATCCATAAAGGGGACATTTGGGAGGAAAGAGCTAGCTGATCCTACAAGTGTTGCTGGTGAGGGCAATCTTATTTCCCCGAATCGGAACAGGGCAGGGCAACTAATTGACAGCACGTTGGAGGGGGACTTTTGGGGCAGGCTGGAAACTATGCTATCTACCTTATTAGACCCCATTCTTCAAAAAATAAGTTTAGTTGAAGACAGGCTATCTAAATTAGAAAGGTCGATGGTGTCCTAGCTCTGGGACACTCCCGCGCCGCACGGCCACCAGCTGCTGCGTGTGCCTCCCCTTCCTCTGTGCCTCGCTGCCCGACTGCCACCTCGTGACCACGCCCCCTCCTTCGAGCGGCGTGGTCCGTGATCGGCGCTCCTCTCCCTGTGCCCCTGGTCTTTTTTCTGTGTGTAATTGTTTAATTGGCTTTCTGTGTGTTTAATTGTTCATTTGTACTGGTATTGTTTTCATTGCTGTTTCCCCCGCTGTATTGCCTGTCTCTCCCTGCCTGTCGCCGCCCTCCGTCTTCCCTCCCCGCTCCCCGCTTCCTGCCACCACCGCCGACCCCGCCCCTTTTTTCCTTCTGTTCCCTCCCCGCTCCCGCCTCCCAGCTGCTCTGCCCACCCGCGCACTTCGCCATATATGGCGACCGTGCGAACGCGCAGCGGGCGCGCCGATTGTGCGCCGAAGGCGCGCCAAAGGCAAGCCCGTCTACGCCCGTCCGCGCCTGGACCGCGCCCAGTGCCAGGACCCCTGGCCCTCGAGGACCCCGACCGACCCACCTGACGTACACCGCCGCCACCCTCATCGCACTCAACACCGGCAGGACCCAGGGATGCTACCGAGCTACTCCGAAGCACACCCACGGACCCTTCAGCTGCCTCGCCTGCCAGTTCACCTGCATCCGGACCTGCCCGGCACCAGCACCTGCCAAGCCGAACACCAGCAGCAACCACCTCAAGTGCATCCTGCTCAACACCCGCTCCGTCCACAGACACGCCATCGAACTCTGGAACCTGCTAGACGCCACAGCCCCTGACGTTGCCTTCATCACGGAGACCTGGATGAACGCCTCCTCAGCGCCCGACATCGCCATCGCCATCCCAGAAGGCTACAAGATCACCCGGAGGGACCGCAACGCCAACCAGGTGGGAGGAGGCATCGCCATCATCCACAAGAACACCATCCGCATCACGACCAGCACCGACAACACCCCACCCTCCGCCGAACACCTGCATTTCCAGATTCACACCGACCCGAAGACCACCCTCAGAGGCACCTTGATCTACCGACCTCCGGGACCACGCACTCAATTCAGCGAGGACATCGCCGACTTCGTCAGCCCGCACGCCCTCCCCTCCGCTGACTACATCCTCCTGGGGGACTTCAACTTCCACCTGGAGAACAACAACGACTGCAATACCAGCACCCTGCTCGACAACCTCGCCAACCTTGGACTCAAGCAGCTGGTGTCCACACCCACCCACCTCGCCGGACACACACTCGACGCCATCTTCTCATCCAGCAAAGACATCGCCTTCAGCCACGCCACAGAACTCCACTGGACGGACCACAGATGCATCCACTTCACCTTCAGTAGAACGACGATCCACCACCACCAGCAACAGGTTGCCCGAAGAAGCTGGAACAAGATCACAGCCGACCAGCTCGCCGCTTCCCTGAGCCAGCACCCTCCGGCCAGCTCAGCGAACCCCAGCCAGGCCGCCGACAACCTCTCGAAGTGGATCAGCAAATGCGCAGACGAACTCGCCCCTCTGAGGATCCCGCCCAGCAGACCCGGCAATAAGAGAGCCCCATGGTTCACCGACGAACTCAAGAGCTCCAAGAAGAACTGCGGAGCCCTCGAGAAAGCCTGGAGAAAGGAACCCACGCCGGACAACAGGACCACCCTCAAGCTCGCCACCCGGAAACACCACCAATTGATCCGCACCGCCAAGAAAACTGCATTCAAGGACCGGCTGGACAACAACGCACACAACTGCAAGGAACTCTTCAACATCGTGAAAGAGCTCTCCAACCCCAACGCCGGAAACAACGACATCACCCCATCGCAAGACCTCTGCAACTCCCTCGCCTCCTACTTCCACAACAAGATCACGGACATACACAACAGCTTCAGCACTCAACCGACGCACGCCACGACCGCAGCAACGCCACCCACCACCACCCTCCGCGCCTGGACCCCGGTCAACACCGAAGACACCGTCCACATGATGAACTCCGTCCACTCCGGATCTCCGACCGACCCCTGCCCTCACCACGTCTTCAACAAAGCCGACGCTGTCATCGCACCCCACCTGCGGGACATCATCAACACCTCATTCGACACCGCCACCTTCCCCGAGAGCTGGAAGCACGCCGAACTGAGCGCTCTACTCAAGAAACCTACAGCACACCCCACCGAACTCAAGAATTACCGCCCCATATCTCTACTCCCGTTTCCAGCCAAAGTCATCGAAAAGACCGTCAACAAACAGCTGGCCGCCTTCCTCGAGACGAACGGATCCCTCGACCCATCGCAGTCCGGATTCCGTGCCAACCACAGCACCGAGACCGCCCTCATCGCCGCCACTGACGACATCCGAGCCCTGATGGACAACGGAGAAACAGCGGCCCTCATCCTCCTAGACCTCTCCGCGGCCTTCGACACGGTCTGCCACCGCACCCTAGTGCAGCGCCTCAGCAACGTCGGAATCCAGGAGAAGGCACTGGAATGGATCGTCTCCTTCCTCGACGGAAGAACACAAAGAGTCCGCCTACCACCGTACAAGTCAGAGGCCACCGAAGTCATCTGCGGCGTCCCTCAAGGATCCTCGCTGAGCCCTACTCTCTTCAACGTCTACATGAGCCCCCTCGCAGCCATCGCACGCCAACACAACCTCAACATAATCTCCTACGCCGACGACACCCAGCTGATCCTCTCCCTGACCAACGACCCCGCCGCCGCCAGAGCCAACCTGCACGAAGGGATGAAAGAGGTAGCCGAGTGGATGACGACGAGCCGCCTGAAACTGAACTCAGATAAGACGGAGGTCCTCATCCTGGGCTCCTCGCCCTCCACCTGGGACGACTCCTGGTGGCCCCCCGCCCTGGGCACCGCACCCAAACCGACGGACCACGCACGCAACCTGGGTTTCATCCTGGACTCCTCCCTCTCCATGACCAGGCAAGTCAACGCCGTCTCCTCGTCGTGCTTCAACATCCTGCGCATGCTTCGGAAGATCTTCTGGTGGATCCCCACAGAGACCAGGAAGACCGTCACCCAGGCCCTCGTCACCAGCCGACTGGACTACGGCAGCGCACTCTACGCCGGAACCACCGCCAAGATCCAGAAGAGACTCCAGCGCATCCAGAACGCCTCAGCCAGACTCATCCTCGACATCCCACGACACAGCCACATCTCCGGACACCTAAGAGACCTGCACTGGCTCCCGGTCAACAAGAGAATCACCTTCCGCCTCCTTACCCACGCACACAAAGCTCTCCACGATCAAGGCCCGAGCTACCTCAACAACCGCATCAACTTCTACGCTCCCAAACGCCACCTCCGATCTGCCAGCCACGCCCTCGCCGCCGTCCCACGCATCCGCAGAGCCACTACAGGAGGAAGGTCCTTCTCCTACCTGGCCGCCAAGACCTGGAACTCCCTCCCGGCCGACCTGCACCTGACCCAAGACCACCCCTCCTTCAGGAAGAAGCTCAAGACCTGGCTGTTCGAGCAGTAGCGGCACCCCCCCCCCCCCCAGCGCCTTGAGACCCTACGGGTAGGTAGTGCGCTCTATAAATGTCTTGATTGATTGATTGATTTATAATCCGCCGGTCATTCCATCAGTAAGTACAAATAAGCCCAAAGCCCAAATAGTCAAGGAAGGGGAAAGAGCTGGGCAGAAAGGAGCAGGGGTAGACCCGACTGTGAGGCAAATAGTAAACAGAGAGGCGCCAGATAAGGATAGTTTTAATGGTTTAAGGTCCACTAATGTAGATATTTCAGCTTCCACACAGCAGCCGTCTCTAAGTATAGAGTCCCTTATGCCTCAGAGGGATAAGAGATCTGAGGGAAGGGCCCTTCAGATGCTGACTCTTATTGATCTCCCACCTGAATCCACTCCATATGTTGTGATTTTGGGGAATGTCCCTGTTCTCCCAAATGGGAAGAGTGAAGATTATGAGCAGCTGGTAAATAAAATAAATCATTGGTTCACACATAATACCACCTTGGGCGATCATGTATCTAAAAATATACATATGGCACGCAGGGTTAGCTGGATTGGGAGCTCACGTAAACAGGGGACAGGCGACTGTATTATCATAAATTTTGATAACCCTTTTACCGCAGGCCGTATTTTGTCTGGGGACTGCAGTCTCACCCCTTTAGTGGGTTCTGTCATCAAGGCCTTACCCTTGGGCTATTTTTACAGGCCACCGTTCTATGGGACATGACCATGGTTGGCCATGGGGTACCCCATCGTGGTGGCTGTTTAACAAGAATACTCCCTAGACACCAGCCCATTCCCTTGGTCCAACCACTGCTAGAATTAGACAGGCAATTTGGTACTGGTCATACAGTGGCATCAAATAATAGATTTGCTGCCTTAACAGGCATGGAGGAATGCGATTGACTGCGGGATCCCATATTTATTGGGTCTAAGCCGGTCGTACCTCTTCAGGCTTTAGGGGAGGTAGTCGTGGAGCTCCCAGTGCCGAGTTCGAATAATTTCCTATCCTGGAATATAGCAGGGTTGGCAACCAAGTTTCAGGATCCACGGTGGGGGTCTTATGTTAAGCAATTTATGGTAATTTGCCTCCAGGAAACGTGGTCGGTGGATTGCGACCTGTTCCTGGAGGGCTACAAGGCCTTTTTCGTTTCAGCTAGACCCTCTGTGAGTGGGAGACCAAAGGGCGGACTAGTCACATACGTTTCCGTGGCTATTGATTGTAAGCTGCAGGTGATGGCCACCACACATCCAGGAATATTGGCATTATCGGCCCGAAGGGGGGACATCAGTTGGGGAATTGTTAACTTTTACAATTCTTGCTCTTCCATGCATGAGGCTAGTAATATAGTTGCCCTGGGAGTAACCATAAAACAATCCCTAGGCCCAAGTCTTCATAACCTTTTGGTCTCTGGCGATTTTAATATACATCCTTGTGGTGAGCCAACAACTAAGTGTATTTCTGAGTTGGGTTGTCCCCGTATGAAGTTTTTTTTTTCACTTTGAGCATACCGCTCAAGGTGAGTTGTTGAATACCATGACAAATGAACTAGATTTGGTGGCTACTATGATCCTAACTGACCCGCGCACTAATTTTACTGTGCCCACTTTTAAAGGACATGGGAGGGGATCTTTTATTGATTTGATTTTAATTTCACCCTCTTTACAATTTTGTATTAATAATTTTAACATTGCAGAAAGTGAATTTAGTGATCATAACCCCTTAACTCTTCACATGACAGGCCCGCTCCCAGCAAAATGTAGGGATGCTCCAAGTAAGGGCGTACTGGGATCAACAGATGGGAAGCGCAGATTAAAATGGTCTCAAGTATCCCCAGAAATATTTTATAACAAGGTTAAAATAGTATGTGCTGATGAACTGTCGCTATGTACAATGGAGTGGTCTCTTCCAAAAGTTATCCTTGGTGCATTCGACTCTATTTCACAAAAAGTGGCTGAACTATTATGCGCCCCAGCCAGAGGTCAAACCTTGTCTGGTCCTAGATGGTTTGACTCTCATTGCTCTAAAGCAGCCAAGAGGCTGAGGGAAGTCCTGTCATCAAAACCTAGAATTCAATCGGAAGTCTCCAACTGTGTCAGGGAATACAAGGTAGCCCTTGCCAAGAGGAGGGGAGCACTGAAGGAAGAAGCGTGGAAGGAATTGATTGATTCCAGCACCCTCCGAAATAGCTCGAGGTTTTGGAGTGTTGTGAATAGGCCCCTGTTTGACCATGAAGGGGGGGGGGGGGCTTGGCTCATACATCACTGAGAAGGAGTGGGTAATTCATTTTAAAACTTTGTTTGATTGCCCGTCTGAACTTAGCTGCAGGAACTCCCAGGATAGGAAGGACCCAGAATTAGAATTTGAGAAGGGTGAGATCCTGGAAGATATCACAGGATTATCTGTTGGCAAAGTGCCTGGTCCTAACGGGATCCCCCCAGATCTATTTAAGTCAGACCCCTCCTTCTGGGCGCCAATACTGGTGGCAGTTTTTAATGCTGGAGCAAAGAATGGCTGTCCCCAGTCTTGGGCAACTTCTACCATAGTTCCTGTTTTTAAAAAGGGCGATAGAAATAGTACCCACTGCTATAGACCAATTTCGCTTATTGACTCAGTGGTTAAAGTGGTGGGATGAGTCCTTTTACAGAGACTATCAACTTGGGCGGAGAACAATAAGATTTTGTCGGAAGTCCAGTATGTTTTTCGATCGGGTCGTTCCACCGTTGCTCAGTGTCTTAATTTATTTACGATACTGAGTAAATATACTGTTGCTCGTACTGGGACAATTTACCTTGCCTTCATGGACTTGTCATCTGCATTTGACTGTCAACAGGAACAAGCTATGGCAGTCCATGAGGATAATGGGAGTGGAGAACAGTATTGTCAATTTTCTGGAGGATCTGCACATGTCAACGAAAGCTAATGTCAGGTTCTCACAGGATCTGCAGGTCACAAGGGATTTTAATATCAAAAGGGTGTCCGGCAGGGCTGTATTCTGGCCCCTTTTTTATTTAATTTTTATATTAATGAACTGGACAGTGTACTTAGGGCAACGGGAGTTGATTACCGAAGTGTAGGACGCCGAGGGATTCCCGTCCTATTATATGCGGACGACGCCGTCCTCATATCCAGGACTGAACTGGGTCTGCAATCGCTTTTAACTGCCTTTTCCAGATTCATGACTGACCGGGATTTGGCAATTAACAATTCCAAGTCGTATGTCATGCAAGTGGGGCAACTGGGGAAAAAGAACTTCCAGTTTAGTGTAGGTGATTCCAAGATCCCCCGCACAAATGTATTTTCCTATTTAGGGGTCCTCTTTGATGACCAGCTCAAATGGGGCCCCCTATTACAGAAGAAAAAAGGGGATCTGGCCAGGGTTAATTCAGCAATTTTTAATTTTGCATCCAAAATAGGGAAGAAGCCAACAGGAGCTATGTTGCAAGAGTATCAGGCCAAAAGTCTGGCCATAGCTACTTATGGCAGTGAAATTTGGGGATACACTATTGCAGAAACCTTACAGATAGAGGAGAATGATTTTTTGAAACGCTTACTATGTGTTCCCCGTGGCACATCTAATTTAGCGGTTCACGAGGAACTGGGGGTTCCCTATTTAAGTGATGCACTTGCCCTGCGACCTCTGATTTTCTGGCTCAAATGTTGGTTAAACAAAGATCTTCCTCTCACCCACCTGATCCTAAGAGAATGTATGACTCTGGACAACTCGGCTCGTATTTCTTGGCTGAGACATATTTAAAAAAGTCTTGATGAGTTAGGGCGGGGGAACTTATTTGCCAACCCTGATGTCATTACAAAGAAAGATGTGGAATCAACCAAATTAGCCTTTTTGTCACTGAGGAAAATGGAAAGGGAAGCTAAGGAGGTGCTAAAACCGAGTGTGCGGACGTATATAATGCTCAAAACAACCCCCATGACGGAACCCTATCTCATGGGGTATCTGTCCACACATGAAAAATTTTTGTTAACCAGGTTCCGGTTGAACTTTTTTCATCTTTTGCTCACCAGACCCAAGGGTTTTAATAGAGGTCAAGATATAGTGCCCTGCGGCTGCAATGGACAATCTCCGCAGGATACGTTGCACTTCCTGTTTTATGTAAAATATATGAAATTCAGCGTAAACGCTTTCTGGTTCCTATTTTAAAAAGAACGAATTTTAGACAGGCTCGACCAGCCCTGGTGTACCTTCAATTATTGAAAGAGGACTGTATATTTTTTATAGTAGGGTTTTTAAAAGCCACTGTTAAATCTAGGAGTTATATGGATGTGTAAAGAGTATCTCCTCAGGCTTTTTCTATCTATTCATTACATGTAATTTTATTGTTGTATTGGTTGTTATCTTAATTGGTGCACTTTTGAAAATGTTTTATGTCAATGCAACTTTTATGGTTTAAAAGCAAAAATCGAATAAAGTTTTTCTGACTGACTGACTGACACTGACCTTCTCCCACACTGCCAAAGTTGACCACGACTGCCCACCAGATTAGGAGTTTTCTCCCAGTCTGGTGTGCGGTCCTTTGGTGGTCCCAGGTAGTAAGCCTTAGAAAGGCACTGCTATGGGAACACCAAGGCACGTTCCTGCACAGCAAGAACTGTGAGGTCCATGGCATCCAGGAACTGGGGGTGCATACAGACAGGGGGCACACCATGTGCCCACCTGTATGCATCCCTTGGCCCTGAGGTACCACTGGGCACTGTAGGCCACCCTTAGTTTCCTCACTGCCACACCTTTCATGGGAGACTCACCGCAACAAAAACTGTGGCGGAGAGGAAACTCGCAATATGCTTAGTGGTGCCGCAGTGGCACCACCAGCATATTGTGGGTCTCACACCGCCACGCCACTGCAGAGGGATCATAGATTTCTGATGGCTGTGGCAGTCCACTTGTGGTCCGACTGCCAAAGTCGCAATACAGCAGTCAGACCACTGGTGTGGCAGTTGAGGCAGCACCACCGTGGGGTTGGCAGTCCTTCAGACTGACAAATTCTTAATCAGGCCCTTTGTATTAGCAGTGTGGAAAGTGTTGGACTTTAGAGGGGTTAGATCTACTACTCACTCTCCAACCTAAGTAAAATCAGGAAGAGTGTTTTGAAGGGATCAGACTTACTATTCTCATTCCAATCTAAGCAAAAGTAGGGAAAGTGTAGGAATTTGGAGAGGTTACTGTTACTATTCCCACTCCAATATAAGTGACTTAGAGTTACATACACAATTCTAACTTCTAAGTTGGCAAAACATTTAAATACATGACATTATAAAAACATCTTCAAAATAAAAATATACCATATAGATAAATACAAATATATGTAAATAGATTAAAAAATAAAAACATTGTAAACAAGAAATACAATACATTTAAAAGAAATACACTTGCACTCAACTACCGAAAAAACCACAAACTCCCTTAAACACTTAAAATAATTTACAAATGAAATAATAATTCCATTAAAATATTTAAATAAGTAAAACAAATGTAAAATAAATAAAGATAAAATATGTGCCACAAAGTTTGTTATTAAATATACTTATCAATAAATTACCAATTAATTAAAAACATCAACTTAATCACTTAACAAATAATCATTTAAATAGTTTACATAATTAACTACTAAATGCATGCTTAAATAACATTAAAAAACTACCTTGCTAAATATATATAATTAGAATACCTTCCCAACCTATTTTCTACAAACCCAACATCCAACTACTAAAATCTAAATTATTATTTAAACTAAATAAAAACAAAGTATACATACAACCCGCTACTACATTATGAATTACAAATGAAATTTCAAAAATTTAAATTGCACATTAAACATTTCAAACTATACTGCAAAACATTTAAAACAATTATACTAATAACACTAACATTTGAATGAAAAAAGTACCAATATATACTAATTTCATTACAAAACGATATAGGTCACAACAATTTTAAAGTAAGAAATATTATGTGCAACAATATTTTTCAAAACAATACAAAGTTTAAAAAAAACATGTTTTACCTTCTATATTCTGTGCCAAATTATTTTTGTAGACATCATATTTTTTACACAATATTTAGGTAACACTATGGGGTATGTTCACAAGAACGTGTGCTAAACATCACCAAAAAATGTTAATGCAACTTTACACTTCGCATCCCATCGCGGGAAAATAACCCCGTGTCAACGTGGAATTCACAACAAGGCGGCCCCATGTAATAGTTTGCCGAAACCGCGGCCAATGCCCGCGATACAACCACCTCGACAGAGATAAAAACACAAACCCCAACGCTAAAAAACGTGCGATGGGCCAAAGCGCAATGAGGAAATCAGCGATAAGCAGCGCCAGGCCTTGCAACACACACCTGGCTGGTGGGAAAAATCACCATAAAAGTAGAAAAAACACCCAAACACAAACTGACCAACACCCAAGCACCATGGAGGCAGCCGGAGCAGGCGCAGAGGATGAGTGCAACCACGCAAGCACCCCGGATGACCAGCCCGGGACCTCGGGGACAGGGAAGGGCAAAGACAAGAAGAAGACGAAGACGAAATTCAGTCCGCAGGCAAACAGGATCATAGTCACGGAGGTGATGGAACACCATCAACAACTGTTCGTCACCTCCAATGTGTCATTGGGCACCAAAACTAGTATAGGGCGGGACAACATGGACAAGGTGAATGCCGTCGGAGAGCACATGAGGACAATGGATGAGGTCAAGAGGCGATGGAATGACATCAAGCGAAAGACCACGGAGAAACTTGCAGCCAACCAGAAGGCAGCAATGCAGACTGGAGGTGGGGGCCCAGCGCTACAGCTCGTGCTGGATGACATGGAGGAGCTGGTGTTGAGAGTCATCAGTGTGGATACTGTGGCCGGAGTCGGGGGACCGGACACTGCTCGACAGGACACAACACAACCACAACAGGGTGAGCGACCACCAGGTACAGGGGGGACAGGTGGAGATGGCCAAGATGGCACACATGCACAATCAAGCAGAGCACAGTGCACACCCTCAATGACTCTGGGTCATCGCCCAGTTCTATAGACTGTCATAATGTACAATGCCATGGTGTCTGAATGTCAACATGTACCATGCGGCTACATACATGCAATACACCATCTCCCCTTCACATTGCAGGGCCACTGTCAACACCCCCTGCAGAGCAGTCCCACCCACTCTTCACTGATGACGAGGAGGACAACCACAGCATCGGCGCACAAGCCCTCCTAGACATCATTGACATCATCTGTGACTCACCTCCAGGATCAGGGCTGCCCAGCTGAATCGAGGAGACCCCACCCACCACCCAGCAGGAGTCACCCACATCCCCAGCAGTCTCCCAAGACCCCCAGGAACAACACACTGCCTTCCAATGCCGTGTGCTGGAGGGCCAGAGGGAGACGGCTGAGCAGGTGCGGGTGGGGTTCAACCTCATGGCTACTAAACTGGATGCCATCCATGGGTGTCTAGGCCCGCGCCATGGTCTCCAACGAGCCCTGACTGACATTCCTAAAGTCATGACGCAGAGAGAAGAACACCTGTCCGCTCAGAGGGGCTCCAGCGATACCAGCCGTAAGCTGGCACACATGTGGAGGATCATGGAGGACATGGTGCGGATGGAGGCGGAAAGGATGGCAGCCACCCCTGCACACCAGCGAAATGTAGCCGGGATCTACCATGCCCTGCAGATTCTCATCATGGTATTGCTGCCACAAGGCGTGGCGATGATGAATGCTGCTGCCCCCACACCAACCACATCTCTGCCCACTGGTGTGCCATTGCCTCACAGTGCGGCAGACATATCCACTCCGGCACCTGTTGTGTCAATGGCACATAGTGCCTCAGCCGGTACTGAAACATCCACAGGTGGGGCAGAGCACACATCCGGGGATGAGGACGTGGATGGGTTTGTGATCAGGAGGCACTAGCATTCATTTCCACCACCTGGCCTGTTTCTGCTTGCTGACGCACATGGCCACATGACCTTCCACTGACCCCTGATACACTACGATGCACTCACCTTGGACAGCGACATGGACTGCCATATCCTGTTTGATGACCAATGACACGGCGACAAGACTGCGGACTGTACCTTTCCTCTTCCGCAGTACTTGTCATCCCCGGATGGACTCTGGCTGGCCCTCCACTGGCCCATATTGTGTAGTGTGCTTGGCATCGCCCTGTCCCGCTCCAGCTGCAAAACTGCACTGGATGTGCAATAAACATCCAGTAACACACTGTTGTGTTATGTCTTTCATCATTCATGTATGAATGTTTGGATGAATGTAGGGACAGTGATTTCCCTTGCGTCAATGATGCTCATCCTGTGGGACGCCAGTCAAAGGGTGCTACATTTCATATTGTGTTCCGGGTGCCGCAGACACTACAACAGGGACACACACATCAGTCACTTCCATGTCTGGACATGGACTGAGCCATGACCAGAGTCCACTAGTCATTGTTGCAAGCCCTGTGCTGGTCCAGCGTGTGGCAGGCCAGACCACTCCGCTTACGCTCCGAGGGGGGCCCTCATTACTACCCGTCGCAGGCGTACTTAGGTGTGCAGGTCACTGGTCTAGTTGCCAGCATGTCACAGCCACTCCCTGAGGGCAGGTTTGCACACACACCACACCCATCTGGCACAGGCGTCACAGGCCATGTGTCTCCGCCAACATAAGGGGGTCGATGACATCACACTCCCCTCTGCCGGTGGTGACTGGATAACGGATGCTCCACGATTCTCAATCATAAAGGGCCCATGAGTTGTTGCGCAGAGGGTTAGTACCACCACGTGGCACTGACTAGGGTTGCACAGGGTTAGTGGCACCCAATGCTTTGTGGCCAGCACAGGCACCCCGCCACGGAACGGTGACTTTGGGTGCACTGAGGTAGGGGCACCTTAAGTGCTGAGCGGGTGTGCAGCCTGCGATGATGCCCCGTTCCGGCGGTCTGGACAGCTCAGGTTTTGTGGGCCCTGCTGGTATGCAGTGTAGGCCAGAGCCTGCGGGCAGCGCGGGCCTACCGCCACATGGTGTCACTTCCGGGATCCCAAAGTTAGTGCCACCTATTGGGCTGAGCGGGTGTGGAGCCTGTGATGAGGCCGGGTGCACTGGTATGTCCTCTACCATGGAGTAATCAAGACCCAGCACCAAACGTGAGACCTGGTGGCCTGCAGAGCGGGGCTGCATGGTGTGGAGGGTGCCATGTCTGTGGGCCCCAGGCTTGGGGCTTGCAGCGGCATGTGATGGGACCTCCTGTCTGCACGCCAGTGGCGGAAGGTTAGCAGTGAGGCCTGGGTGTGCATGGGCGGGCATGCTCCGATGGGCGGCGGGAGAGGCTGGTGTGCCTCTGCCTGGGTGTGAATGGGAGGGCAGGCAATGTTGTCTTGTGCAATTGTGTGTACTGTGCCAATCATGTATCTGAACTCTGTTTCAGATGACGGGTCTGTCTCAGATGTGTGACCTGGAAAACTGCAATACTTACAGGCAAGTGGTTGGAGACACACCGGTGGCAGCAGGTGAGCAGTGTGGCTTGGGTGCGCAGTGGGATCACTCGCTCTCTCTCTCTCCCTCTCTTCTTCTCTCTCTCCCTCTCTTCTTATCTCTCTCTCTCCCCCTCTCTTCTTATCTCTCTCTCTCCCCCTCTCTTCTTCTCTCTCCCCATTGCTCTCTCTTTGTCCTTTGATGAGCGCAAGGCACACCTTCTCATCATGATTTTTGTCTTGCAGGCTGTGACCTACGGATTGTCCTAAGGGGAGCCACCATGTGTCTTCATTTCAGTTCAGTGTTCATGTTAATAAAGTTTCATTTGTTGCTTCAACAGTGAATGTGTGATGCTCATTTTTGTGACGACACATGCATGTCACCAGTTGTGATTGTGCGACATCATGCAGATTATTTTGTACATGTTTAGGTGTAGCTGGCATGTCTTTGGTCGGGGGTGGTGGGGAGGGGAGGCCCTGGGGGTGGTGGTTGCGGGTTTTGTTGCCCTTTCGGCCCTCCGGGCTGCATGTTCAGTTGCCCAAGGGCATCTGTTGTTCTTCAGGTGTGGCTGTGGGCTGGGGTCCCTTTTGTGGTGCAGGCTGCCGTCGGCTTTGCACCATGTCAGAGCAGGTGTTATTTTCCTACTGCTAACGCACCTTATCGCCTGTTTTGTATTTTATCGCACATCTGGCTGGTCGTTGAGAATGTTGCGGAGTGATGTTGTCACATATTTTGGCACGGTAACGCCTACTCTGCATCTCATTAGCGATAGTTGCGGGGGTCATCTGTGGCGATGTTTTTTGCGGCTGCTATCACGGGTAAACTGGTGCTGTGCGATGTTAACACCAGCTTGTGATTGGGGCGATAAGTTTATCGCTACTTGGCTGCAATAAAGTGCTGTTAAATTGGCGATAGATCCTAGTGAATATGCCCCTATTTTTTCAATTCGATATTAGTGATCTTGACGCTAATCATTGCTTTTGGATGATGCACTGGATATTTTAATGAACTTTCTAAATAGATTGTACATTTAGTTTTCATGATCTCACAGCATCCGAATATGATGGAAAGTACTGGTCACACTCCTGTTTTGATGAGCAAGCTTAAGAACGCACTCGTAAATTTGAAAGTTTCCTAAATTTGCATGGATCATGAACTGGAAGAAATCTACATTTCTGCTTTGAAGTTCCTCTGCTACACTTGTTTAGGAAAAATCAGATTTTCTCAATTGGCTATTATCATTATATGCTGCAGATATTACTACTCTGCAAATCGTAAAATGCTTGAATAAGCCTTTGCATGCAACACTTAATTGCTAACTATATGTTCTTTATTTCTTGGCACTAACTTCTTTGGCACTGCTGTACATTCATTCTTTTTATATGCATGTGCATCTCTGTCTACAGCAAAAACTAATGTATGCTTCTGAAAATAGCTTACGTCATTACAAAAATATTCAGTAGTGAAGAATGTTTCCAGTCTTCCCTCAAACATGGGACAAAAGTTCAACTTGTTTATATTCTGCTTTTTTAATGAATTCATTAACCTTTTATTCTGTTAAAATTTGAACAAAACAACTTCCCCTTTTGAAGAAGAACTTCTCTACAAGAGAATTTACAAACTATTTCTGCTTATATTTAAACACTCTCATCTTTATGCTTCATTGACTTCATAATGTTGTGTACTATAATATTGTGAAAACCCTTTAACCCCTTCGCTGCGGCGGGAATTCCGCCGCAGCGCTGGGGGGTGCGGGGGGGCAGCGCGGTGGCGCTGTGCTCATGACGGAGCCACTCCGTCATGAGCCACGGTTGAGCTGTGCTCATGACGGAGCGGTTCCGTCATGACTCCGCCCAGTTGCGTTGTCCCCCCGCACAGGCGGGGAAACAGCGCCGCGTGGGCGGAGCGGCCGCCAACGGTCGTGGCATGACGGAACCGCTCCGTCATGAGCCACGGTTGCCGTGTGCTCATGACGGAGCGGTTCCGTCATGAGCGGGGAAGGGGTTAATGATGTCTTTACATGTATTGCTTCTGACAGAAGTTTCTTCATTTCCACATTTGCATGCATTTTTGCATTTTTCGAAACTACCTCGAACCATTCTTGATTTTGGTTCTCCCTGTGTCTCACTTCCCCTTCATTCCTAAATGGTGTTTTTCCTCCTAATTTTTAATAATTGCTTGACTCCTGTTACTTACATTCAGCATCATTTGCACACTTACCTGAATGTTTAACTGCTGTAGATTAGCTATTTTCTTTGTGAGCTTCTTGACATGTATTTCCTTTTCTTTTCTGTACTTTTATAGGCAAAATATTTGCTCAAATTGTAAACCGACAGCAACAAGGACAAAACAATAAAAATATTTTATTTTTTCTATGTGTAAATAATGTGTAGTAAATATTTACTTTTATAAAAAGATTCTAAAACATGTAAAAAAAAATGATGTGTTTATAAGAAAACTAGCAAAATAATTTAAAAGAGTGGATACCAAATGATAAGAGATTTTATGTGGATTTAGGGATTGCATTCTCAAGGAGGAAATGCAATATAGAATCAGTGACAAACACCACATTATAAACCAGTGGATACATAAGACATAAAGTACCGCATTTAATTACTGGCACAATTAGAGGCTATCTTTTCAAGATATACAAAGCATAGTAACCTAAACTTGAAAGTCCAACATTGTAAATTATATTAGAAGATTAGAATGTAGATAGGTCCATCCATTAAAGACAATGGAACAGTATCACATTAAGAATGTTGATATAGGCTCACAATTTTTAACATTTACAATATACTAATCCAGAGCCTCTGCATCGCTTTCCCCTCAACTCTCAAGGATATCTCAACTGGGCAAGGAAAACTAAAAGTAAGATATACAAGAGCATTCCATCTCCTTCATCACATAGCTGACAATGTAACTGCTTCCTTGGAAAGAGGGAAGGGGTTAACTCTGATTCGCTTTCATGTCCCATTGCTGTCTCCAAATTACAAAACAAGTTTCACAAAGCTCAAGCAGTATGACTCTCACTGTTACCTACTTTCAAAACTCTTGCACTGTATACAAGTATTTCTTTCTGACAAAACAAATCAAAATAACACCTACTCAAGTCTTGGAGGAATGAGTGTGTGTGAACCCTCTGAGACTCCTAGGAGGTATTTCTTTCAATTAAGACTTTTCACCCTTATCAGGGATATATTCTAACAACCTAGTTCACCACTGTTGCACAATATACCTACCAGTAAAGGCACACTCCTCTCTTTTTATTAACACCCACCTTCTACTTGGGCAATAACTCTGTAACAGCCTGTTGTACTGTGATTCTTAATCATTATTGAGGCATTTGTTGTACTGTGATTCTTAATCATTATTGAGGCATTGTAAGTATTCTCGTAGGCAGCTTGTGCACGCGCTTGAGTGTTCCTTTCCCTGACTCAAACACGCGCAGAGCATTCCGCTCTTGCTAGAATGTCCATGGCTTTGACATTCTGTTTATCTTTAAAACTGGCATCAGCATACAGACAGCTTTATTCTGCGTGCGGATGCATGGTGTCTTTCAAACCTCACTGAGCTTTATTGATACTGTTCAGACTCACAGTTGAGTCAGTTGACTGTGGATCTCCTTGCTGCCAGACCTGCTGCTGTGGGCTCCTTGTATTTATACTTAAATGTAAATACTTAAATACTTTTAAAACCCAGGATTGCCTCTCTCCTTTTTTCTTGCTGGATGTGCCTTCTCTCCTGGAAATCTCATACCCACAGCAGTTTTATGGTCAGTATAGACTGTAAGTTATAAGGCTACAATACACAGTGTCATTTGGTACCTTTTAAACAGCAGACATGTTTAATATTTTTTTTCCTACAGTGCCTACTATCTTGCCACTATACTGTAACTTGGGTCAATGATCTGTATGTTAATATTACACCACTATTGAATGTTCAGTATTGAAACCACTGTTTCACATCCTTAACATTCATCAGTGCTGTTGCAAATGGGTTCAGCCCATATAGTCATGGTAATTGGACTGAATATGTTTACCACTAGTGTCCACCTTTTAAGATAAGATCACTGTGATGAAGATAGGATAAGAGACCCCTCACACACCAACCTGGTTGGTGTCATGCTTCATCATTGGGGTCCCAACCGGGTGGCCGAATGCCCCCCGGTTGTGCTACGACGCCTGGTTACAGCGGAGCTGGTGTGGTGCAAAAGTGTGATGTGGTGTGGATTAAAAATACCTCTGAGAATCCTTGCTGTTCTAATTTTATTACTGGCGGCTCAGGATATGGTTAAAACTTTATATGTGATGCAGCTCTGAAACCAAGTGAGGTGGCACGCTTTAGCTTACACGAGGGACGCCTGCGCCCGACCTCGACCCCATAACACTCACACTTATCATTTTGCTTTCTGCAGAGTTTGACTGAGGAGCACACTGCTCCCGAACCCCAATCAGCGATCAAGCTCAGCCATAGTGTAAATATAGTTTTCCACCCTAGCGCTGCCTACAGGAGCGACGCCGCTCCACTTGTTTCTTTAAAACTACCCTGATTGAAAAAGCCATGCACTCCGCACTACGGCTTTCGCCAGCTTTTTCATATGTGTGTTCACGCACCACTGGGTTTTCCACCGTGGCTAGGCTCCACAATTGTATGATGCCTCTCTGCATTTCACGGTGTACAAATATTTCTTCATGACAACCCTCAGTTGCCGGTAGTCTAGCATGAATAATATGCACAGCCTTAGATCAGACATATTTTCCATCCGCTGCTGCACCTTCTCAGCATGCGATATGCTCACTGTATGTCCTGATTGCATCCACAGGTACGGTCACTTGACAAATACGTTTGGATAATCGCAGCACCTAAGATTGCATTTTATAATTGCTGAAAAGCACTATTTGTTATATATGTATACATGTTGTGTGCTGTCTCCTTCTCTCCCACAGGTCTTTTTCACTTCGGTGTCCGCAAGTACGTAGACACCCGTTCAGCACACCTTAGCGAGTGTGTAGGTATATATTTTTTTAAAATTTTTTCACTTCTCACGTGACACTACTCACTTTGCCACTCACCACTTTCACTGCTCCTGAAGAAAGCCCCACATAGATTTCCTTTTGGGCTGAAACATGTAGACCCACCACACATACAACTATAATATAATTATTTCTTTCTTAGTTGCATCACATAGAAAGTTTTAACCATATCCTGAGCCACCAGTGAGGGGAGTGACCAGGCAGTTCGCTCCCCTCACCACCACGCAGCCCCCTGTGTGACCTGTGACCCCTGCCGGCGCCTCCCCTGTTCAGCCTGCCTCGCCGGCGTCTCCACCGGTAACTGTCTTGTCTCCTTCCTCTGTGCCCATTTTGCTTTTGTACCCCCTCTGTGCCCATTTTGCCTTCTGTACCCCCTCTGTGCCCTTTTTGCCTGCTGCACCCCCTCTGTACCCATTTTGCCTTCTGTACCCCCTCTGTGCCCTTTTTGCCTTTGTACCCCCTTCCGCTGTGTCCTTCTCTGCCTTTGCCTTTACACCTTTCTGATCGTTGGCCCGTTTTCTCCCTTGTGCCCCCTCCTTCGTTGTCCCCTTGCCTCTGTTTTCCGCCGCTGCGTCCCTGCGGCCCCGCCCCCTCATCTCCCATTGGCCGCCCCGCTCCCACCTCCCAGCTGCTCCTCCCTCCCTCTGACCCTCATATGGAGGCCGCGCAGCGGGCGCGCCGCTGGCTGCGCCCGTCCACGCCTGGAACGTGCCCAGCGCCTGAACCCCTGGCACCAGCCGAGGCCAGGGAACCCGACTGAGATACGACACCACCACCCTCATCGCTCTCAACACCGGACGACCTGCCGCCTGCCACCGAGCCACTCCGAAGCACACCCACGGACCCTTCCCCTGCCAAGCCTGCAAATTCACCTGCCTCCGAACCGGCACCCCGCCCACCGAACACAACAACAATAACAACAACCACCTCAAGTGCATCCTCCTCAACACCCGCTCCATCCACAAACCTGCCGTCGAACTCTGGGAACTCCTTGACACAACAGCACCAGACATCGCCTTCCTCACGGAAACCTGGATGAACGCCTCTTCGGCCCCCGACATCGCCATAGCCATCCCGGATGGCTACAAAATCACCCGGAAGGACCGCGTCAACAAAACTGGAGGAGGAATCGCCATCATCCACAGGAACACCATCAGCGTCACGACCAACACCGAAGACACTCTCACCGCCGCCGAACACCTACACTTCCAGATCCACACCGACCCCCAGACCACCATCAGAGGAACACTCATCTACAGACCCCCGGGCCCACGGACACAATTCAGTGAAACCATCGCCGACTTCATCACCCCGCACGCCCTAGCCTCACCAGAGTACATCCTCCTAAGGGACCTGAACTTCCACCTGGAGAATAACAACGACAACAACACCACCACCCTGCTCGACAACCTCGCCAACCTCGGACTCAAGCAACTGGTGGACATGCCCACCCACCTCGCTGGCCACATGCTCGACCCCATCTTCTCCTCCAGCAACCACGTCTCCTTCAGCCACTCCACTGGACTACACTGGACCGACCACAGCTGCATCCACTTCACCTTCAAGAAGACTACATCCCACCACCACACGCTACAGATCCCCCGCAGATGCTGGAGCAAAGTCACCACAGATCAGCTGACCACATCGCTAAGCCAGAACCCTCCTATCGACACCCCTGACACCAACGACGCAGCTTACAATCTCGCACAGTGGATCACCAACTGTGCCAATGACCTTGCTCCACTGAAGAAACCCCCAGGCAAGACTGGCAACAGAAAAACCCCATGGTTCACAGACGCCCTCAAAGCCGCAAAGAAATCATGCAGAACCCTCGAAAAAGCTTGGCGCCACAAACGGACATCAGAAAACATGACAGCCCTCAAGAGCACCACCCGCGAATACCACAAGATGATCCGCACCACCAAAAGGACATCGTTCAAGGAGGGACTGGACAACAACACCCACAACAGCAAGAAACTGTTCAGCATCATCAAAGAGCTCTCCAACCCCAGCGCCAGCAACAACGACATCACACCATCGCAAGACCTCTGCAACTCCCTCGACACATTTTTCCACCGCAAGATCGCAGATATTCACGACAGTTTCAGACCCCAGACTCCGCCTCCAGCCACCAAACCAACGACCCCCACCACCACCCTCAGCGCATGGACCTCCATCAGCACCGAAGACACAACCCACATTATGAACACCATCCACTCTGGCTCCCCCTCCGACCCTTGCCCCCATCATATCTTCAACAAAGCCGACACCATCATCGCACCCCACCTCCGGAACATCATAAACAGCTCCTTCACGTCAGCCACCTTCCCTCAAAGCTGGAAACACGCAGAAATCAACGCCCTTCTGAAGAAACCGTCAGCAGACCCCAAAGACCTCAAGAACTTCCGCCCCATCTCTCTTCTCTCCTTCCCGGCTAAAGTCATAGAGAAGACGTCAATAGACAGCTGACTGCATTCCTCGAAGCAAACAACTCGCTCGACCCATCCCAGTCCGGATTTTGAGCCAACCACAGCACCGAGACCGCCCCCATCGCAGCCACCGATGACATCAGGACCATGATGGACAACGGAGAGACAGCCGCTCTCATCCTCCTGGACCTCTCGGCAGCCTTTGATACCGTCTGCCACCGCACCCTAATAACCCGCCTCTACAACACTGAGATCCAAGGAAAGGCCCTGGACTGGATCACATCATTCCTCTCCAACAGAACCCAGAGAGTCCGCCTCCCTCCCTTCCGCTCCGGGGCCACCAAGATAATCTGCGGTGTACCCCAAGGCTCCTCACTCAGCCCAACCCTCTTCAATATCTACATGAGCCCCCTCGAAACCATCACACGCAAACACAACATCAACATCATCTCCTACGTCGACGACACCCAACTGATACTCTCCCTCACCAAAGACCCATCCATCGCCAAAACCAACCTCCAGGACGGAATGAAAGATGTCGCAGGATGGATGAAGCACAGCCGTCTGAAGCTCAACTCGGACAAGACGGAGGTCCTCATCCTCGGACAATCCGCATCCAACTGGGACGACTCCTGGTGGCCCACGGCACCGGGCACCGCCCGACACCCACAGACCATGCACGCAACCTGGGATTCATCCTGGACTCCTCCCTCACGATGACCAAGCAAGTCAACGCAGTCTCGTCCTCATGTTTCAACACCCTGGGCATGCTCCAAAAGATCTTCTGGTGGATCCCCACCTAAAGCAGAAAGACGGTCACCCAGGCCCTCGTCACCAGCCGACTGGACTACGGGAACGCCCTATACGCAGGAACCATGGCCAAACTTCAGAAACGTCTTCAGTGCATACAGAACACCTCCGCTCGACTCATCCTCGACATCCCTCGCCACAGCCACATATCCACCCACCTGAGAAACCTGCACTGGCTCCCCGTCAGCAAGAGGATCACATTCAGGCTGCTCACCCACGCACACAAAGCGCTCCACAACATGGGCCCCGAATACCTCAACAACCGCCTCTCGTTCTACACCCCCACCCGCAAGCTCCGCTCCACCAGCCTCGCCCTCGCCACCGTCCCACGGATTCGCAGAACCACCACAGGAGGAAGATCGTTCTCCTACCTGGCGGCCAAGACATGAAACTCCCTCCCCGCACACCTATGACTGACCCAGGACCACCTCACCTTCAGGAAACACCTCGAGACCTGGTTATTCGAGCAATAACGGCACCCCCCCTCCCTTCAGCGCCTTGAGACCCTCACGGGTGAGTAGCGCGCCCTACAAATGTATTGATTGATTGATTGATTGATAAAATTAGAACGGCAAGGATTCTCAGAGGTATTTTTAATCCACACCACATCACACTTTTGCACCACACCAGCTCCACTGTAACCAGGCATCGTAGCACAACCGGGGGCATTCGGCCACCCGGTTGGGACCCCAATGATGAAGCATGACACCAACCAGGTTGGTGTGTGAGGGGTCTTTTAACTAACCCAGTGGGTTCCCAAACACTGCACCGCAGTGATCGTACCACACATACTTGGGTTCGTCCACCATTGATTAAACATACATTATAACAGGGGATATGGACGCACCCTCTTCCTTTCCCTAGCTCTCTCATTGTTTTTTGACATACATTCACAGCGCACAGCTGTGAGAGCATTCTTCCTGAATTTTTTAACTCTACATACAGCACGTTCTTTCCACTATGGCTGAGAACCCTGGTTTAGGGTCCACTCTGGACGATGTCAACAGCATACTGGACAATCCACCATTACTGGCAGATTTTAACATGGCAACCTCAATTGCACAAACAGCTGACTGGGAAAACCTTAATGAAAAAAAGCGGAACCAGATAAGAACCATACTCCACGGGGTAATTGTAACCGAATATCTACAGAACAACACCGCGCCGAGGGGCCTAATTGTTACCAATGCCCCGCGCATCTTCCTAGAAGATCCCACCTTCTGGAAAGACTGGGCACAAATAGCATGGCCACTGAAACCCATTTCAAAGCCACACTCTCCTCATACAAGAAACGACTGGATGAAACCAACAAAGAAATAAATGAATACAAAGAAGGCCCCACCCAAAGCAAGATCAACAAATTCCAAAAGGACCTCAAAAGATTCTCTTATGCTAAAACCTACCCCTATGCCGAAGCCGATTACCAAACACCGAATAGAGCTGATACCTCGGGTGCATCATCAGATGAGGACTCATCTGGGAGCAGTGGCTCCAGCACCAGCAGCTATCGCAGACGACAGCAGGGCAGATGGGGACAAACAGGATGGCAGCAACCATGGACTCATGGACCCCCGGGACCCAATGTACATTACCCGCCCATGTATCCCCAAATACACCCACAATTTGGATGCGGTTGGAACCCACCCTTTGGACCACCACCACCACCATACATGAACTAAAACCAGCAGCAACCTTTTTTAGGAAGAGGCCGACAAGGACGCGGAAGAAGACGCAGAGGGAACCAAGTACACTGGCAAGACGACCCACAACAGGGAGCACTGACAAGGAGCAAAACCACAGACCAACAACCAGGCCGGAGCACACGCCGAGTCTCATCACCAACCTCTCCAAATACACTCTCACACAAACAGAAGAAGCTATCCTTGAAAAAGGCCTAGGCTATGCCCACACAGCAAAACTTGACAAGTTCAAATTACACTGTGAACTAGCTGAGTTCTTTCGCAAACTCAAGCTTAAAGTTTTCTTTGAAAACGCCCCCACTCAACCCAACTCTGGAGATCAAGGGGACACCCCTTTTAGAGTCAAGTCAACATTCATTCCACCTCCGAGCTCAACTCCACCAGAAATTCTCGTGTATGAACAATCAGTGTTTAAAGAAATTGAAGCTCTGGAAGAACCAAACACGTTTCAAAACACCAGCAAGTTAGAACGAAAGGCCCTACAATCATTGAAAAACAACCCCGAGATCATAATCAAACCAGCCGATAAACGAGGAGGCACGGTCATACTCAACAAAGAAGATTACCATCGAGAATGTGAACGACTACTCAAGGATAATAAAAACTATGGGAAACTAACACATGACCCCAGCACAGCTCTGAAAACACGCATCCACACCCTTGTGGAAGATGCGGAGAACACCGGCCAGATCTCCAAAAGTGAGGCCAAATTCCTAACCATGACACCAGGCAAAATACCATACTTCTACACTGTGCCTAAAATTCACAAGAACACAATACCACCCCCTGGACGCCCAATCGTCTCAGGCATAGGGTCTCTGTTGGAACCCCTATCACACTACTGTGACCATTTCTTACAACCCCTGGTCCAGTACTTACCTCAAAGACACCAAAGAGCTCTTAGGACTAATAGCGGCCATACCCTATGACCCCAACACCTCCCTCCTAGTATCACTCGATGCGGAGAGCCTATACACTAGCCTCCACAAGATGACACACTGAGAGTACTAGAAGAGGCTCTGAACAATTCCAACTGGCCACACCGCACGCCCACATCTTTTGTGCTGAAATGTGCAACACTTGCACTCAAAGAGAAGTACTTTGAGTATGAAGGCAAACTCTACCTCCAGAAGTATGGCACTTCCATGGGAAGTGTCTTCGCTCCAAGTGTAGCGGGCTTGTACGTGTATAATTTCGAGACCACACACCTTCTCACCAACAACCAACCACGCATTCCCCAAATCAAATTTTACAAACGTTACATCGACGATATCCTATTTATCTGGGAAGGAACCAGTCTATCCTTGGCTACATTCTGTGACTGGCTGAACACATGTGATCCCAACCACTGTTTCACACATAACTCTGACAGCCACCAGACGATGTTTTTGGATCTGGACATCAAAGCGGTAGCAGGAGGCAGTATGAGCAAGACCCATTTCAAACCCACTGCCCGCAACTCCCTACTACACTTTACCAGCTTCCATCCTAGAGCTCTTCGTGAAAACCTCCCATATGGCTAATTCCTCCGACTACGCAGAAACTGCAGCGATCTAAAGGACTACAAAACCCAAGCCACTGACCTGTGTCACAAACTACACCAACGAGGCTACCCCAAACACATAACAAAGAAAGCCAATAAGAGGGCCAGAAACCAGAACTGTGAAGGTCTGCTCGAAACCCATACACGAGAACCGACACCACCACCATTAACATGCGTGACTACTTACAACTCCGTGACCAACAAAGTCTCCCAAATCATCAGGGAACACTGGAAAATATTGGGAACAGGCAACTTCAACTGGGAACCTCCCCTTCTATCAAACAAAAGAGCAAGATCCATCAAAGACACCATAGTGTCTACCAGACCCACAACCCCACCCAGACGACAAGTACGATCCTCAACGCATGGGTGCTTCCTAGCATCAAAGGGCACTTTCCATGTGGAAGTTGTAGCGTCTGCCATATCACCGAGACGACTAAGAGCCTCAACCTAGAACCAGGTAAAACATGGGAACTGCGAAAACACACTAACTGCAACACGGAACATGTTGTATACCAAATAATTTGCCCATGCAACCTCACCTACATCGATATGACCACCCACAAAATCAAGACCAGGATTTGTGAACACCGCAGTACGATACGCTGCAAGAAAAACACCACCAAAATGACTAACCACTTTCTGGAAAGAGGCCACACAACCAACGACATGAGATGGGTTGTTCTAGAAGCACTAGACCCTAACTTGCCAAACATCCAGAACCGCCTTTTGGAAAAAGAACAAAGATGAATATATCGACTATCAAGCCATCTCAAAAGCTTGAACGATAATATCCCTTGGAACAGTCTAAGAAGGACATAAAACTCCCACCCATGGTCATAAATCTGCCACCATAAGCATTATCAACCTAGGCACACAGCCTTCCAATGTACCAGTCAGTGTCAGCAGTCCACAAATAACCAGGGCTCCAATCTAGAGCCAGCTTTTGACAATAGCCTCGTTTTTTGAGCGCTCCATCCATAGTCTAATCACTAATCTTTCTGTACCCTTGAGGACTTTTGCCATATCTTAATGATCATCTTCAGCTCACAGAGCTGTATGCCCACGCTGCGTATGCACGCAACAGGGCTCCATGACACTTTCTCTGTGCATGCGCTGGCTTGAACCACTGCTCTCCGTGCATGCGCCAGTACCACTTCCACATCGCACGCCTACCCGGCACCCAGCACGTACTCCATGTAGTTCCTCACTATATACTCCAAGTACTTCTCGGGTCCCAACACCATCTGGAACCAAGGGAGACCGAAATAGGTACAAGGCGGGAGCAGCTCTGAAACCAAGTAAGGTGGCGCACTTTAGCTTACACGAGGGATGCCTGCGCATGACCTCGACCCCATACCTCTCACGCTTATCATTTCTCTTTCTGCAGAGTTTGACTGAGGAGCGCACTCCTCCCAAACCCCGATCAGCGATCAAGCTCAGCCATAGTGTAAATATAGTTTTCCACCCTAGCGCTGCCTACAGGATCGACGTCGCTCCACTTGTTTCTTTAAAACTACCCTGATTGAAAAAGCCACGCGCTCCACACTACGGCTTTCGCCAGCTTTCTCACATGTGTGTTCACGCACCACTGGGTTTTCCACCGTGGCTAGGCTCCACAATTGTATGATGCCTCTCTGCATTTCACGGTGTACAGATATTTTTTCATGACAACCCTCAGTTGCCGGTAGTCTAGCATAAATAATATGCACAGCCTTAGATCAGACATATTTTCCATCCGCTGCTGCACCTTCTCAGCATGTGATATGCTCACTGTATGTCCTGATTGCATCCACAGGTACGATCACTTAACAGATAAGTTTGGATAATCGCAGCACCTAAGATTGCATTTTATAATTGCTGAAAAGCTCTATTTGTTATATATGTATACATGTTGTGTGCTGTCTCCTTCTCTCCCACAGGTCTTTTTCGCTTCGGTGTCCGCAAGTACGTAGACACCTGTTCCACACACCTTAGCGAGTGTGTAGGTATAAACTTTTTTTCATTTTTTCACTTCTCACGTGGCACTACTCACTTTGCCACTCACCACTTTCACTGGTCCTGAAGAAAGCCTCACATAGATTTCCTTGCGGGCTGAAACATGTAGACCCACTACACATACAACTATAAGATAATTCTTTCTTTCTTAGTTGCATCACATATAAAGTTTTAACCATATCCTGAGCCACCAGTAATAAAATTAGAACGGCAAGGATTCTCAGAGGTATTTTTAATCCACACCACATCACACTTTTGCACCACACCAGCTCCGCTGTAACCAGGCGTCGTAGCACAACCAGGGGGCATTCGGCCACCCGGTTGGGACCCCAATGATGAAGCATGACACCAACCAGGTTGGTGTGTGAGGGGTTATTTAACTAACCCAGTGGGTTCCCAAACACTGCACCGCAGTGATCGCACCACACATACTTGGGTTCATCCACCATTGATTAAACATACATTATAACAGGGGATACGGACGCACCCTCTTACTTTCTCTAGCTCTCTCATTTTTTTGATAGGATAAGAGACACAGGGTCAATCACACATGAACACTTGTGCACATGCATGTGCACGCAGGTCAGGGCTGCGAATGAGGGACTACCGTCATATGCAGCCTGGTAGCTGCACACTGGTAACATGTCTGTTGCATCCTAGGATCAGCCAGGGATGCCCGGCATCTAGAACTTTCCATCCACACTTATAAAGCCTTGTACGAGGGAGAGACAGTGAGCAAGACCTTGGACCTGGAAGTCAATGAAAACAGATTCATGGACAGCTGTAAAGAGAAACCATGTGATGTCCTGCTAAATATTCTGTCTGCAGCTAACCCTCAGGACTAGATGGGTCTCTCCAGGTCAGGAGGCACTAGCTCCCTGATGCCCCCCGAGGACCAGCTGGGATAAGATCTGGACTACACTGCCAGTCCAAGTGCCCTGTAAGACAGCCAGCAGGCTCCAGAGCCTGGGCGTGTGGGCAGGAAGATACTTTGCTACCTGGAGGCAGAGGAGCTGTGCAAGAGGTCCCCCTGCAGGGGAGGGGCACCAGGAGTTAGAAGAGGAGAAGACTGGTGCTGGGAGCTAGCAACACTAGCTCCATACAATGTGTGCCTTTTATACGAAGTCTTTTGTAATTGCTTCTGGTGGCTATAGCTCCCCACCAGAAGCAAAACAAGCTAATTATTGACCCAACAGGGCCAGAGGTATGCTCCTTGGAATAATTGACAATGTTATCATGCCTGTTATAAGGATTCAAATGTGTGGTGCGCCAATGAACTCTAATCTTATACCCCTGGGGTCTGCGCATTCAGGGTTAATAAATTGATTTGGGGAGCTGGTGTGGATGGGGCCCCTCTGCTAAATGCCTATTACCCATGGGGCCCTCATCTCCCAGGGGGCAGGTATAATAATGCATGATCCGCCTTGCAAGAGCCAGTGCAGGACATATGGGGACCAGAGATCCCATCCCAGGGTCTGGGAGGCACAGAGAACCATGGGGGAAGTGCACCTGCTCTTCACCCTCCCACCTGTACTCCATGTAGTAAAAATAATGCTTGCCTCTGCTTCTACCTCTTAGGAACACAGCAGACAGGAGCCTTTGCAAGAGGCGGCTCCTGTCAAGCATAGAGAGACCGTGAGATCTTGAGGGCATTGTGGCTCCCCCTATGGGGCCCAACAAATGTTAGAGTTTGTGGGTCTCTCAAGTGGGAACAGGGCACCCAAAACAAAAGGAAACAAACATACAACATGTGGCTGTGAACAGCAGACAGCAGGCAGAGCCGCTCATCAAACTTCCACTTTCAAGGCTGGAGTGCCCATAATGCCCTGCACAGTCTATGGTTTGCATTTCTTCTCTCTGGTGGTGTCATTGAAGGGGCAGAGTGACCACCAATGTTCATTCCAGGTATTATGGGGAAAGCAGGAGGTGCAGCATCAGTTTCAGGATTAATGTAATGAATTAACCCTTTGTCTCCCAGGTCATAGCATGCATAACCTGGAAATACTGTACAGTTATTTTCAAGTAATCCTTGAGTTGGTGCTTGATGCTCTTTGGCTCAGAGTGCAAGGATCCCTAGTGGTTGGGTCTATGGATGCCTTATGTGGCCTAAAGTTGTAAGAGAAATGCTCCGACGATGTTATTTTAATTGTTAATGCATTATTTGAAATATTGTGTTCCTAATGATCATTCAATGTTGCAATGCTTATTTTAATTAGTAATGAATGCATTTATGCTTCCATTGGTGGTATACACATGTGCTTACTGTGATATGATGACCCATGACAAATGCTATGTATTTTAATATGTTGACCATGTAACAAGGAAAAAACAGGAGAGGGAGGGAAGAGGGAAATGGAGGTTGTGACTCACCCTCCTGGTATACAGTGTCACAATCAAGAGAGTCAACCTCAAGTCATCTAGGGTGGGCCCACTGGATACAGGGGAAATAAGTTTTTGTAAGGAACTCTCGCTTATGTTAATCCATGAATGTTATCCAGTGACATGCTTCATCATCGAGTTCTTCCCAGCCCTCTGAGGGTCGGGGGATGATGGGACCTCTTTTCTTATTCAGTATCTATTCACAGGTCCATTTGACAAGGGTAAAAACCATGGAAAACAAGCTAGTTGGAGTTACCATCACTCCGTAGCCCTTAGGTCTGATCAATTAGTTTCTGCCATGTACCCGAATTTAGTGGATTTCGTAAGGATCAATATGTCCGTGTAAATCCCCTTTTGTGTAAGGGTGACTGACTATTTATTTATTCATTCACACCATGCCACACACATACACAGTACTCTACCGTAATAACATTTCTTGGAAGTAGGCTCACCCTGAGGATAAGAAACATATTTAGTCACAGCAGGGGGCTATGAGTATGGTGCAAAGCATGATTATGGAACGACATGTGTAAGTGGAAAAACAGAAAGATACTGTGTCTACCATGAGGCCATAATGTCAAAACAGAAGCTGGTGCATGTGTCAGTGTCTTCTATGCTGATGCAAACATGGTGAAAACACTAAACACACAAGCAATACGTGAGAGGTTCAATATATAGTACAGCTATATATACACCCTTATGGATAGTTAGATTAAATGCCTACTTATTTTCTGAATTCCTGGTGCCCCATAGAGATTTCGGGAAGAGTGTCCAATAGTCATACACTGTGGGGAGAAATAGTATTGTAAATAGTTTGCCATAGTTGGCATTGCTGGTGCTACACTGCCTCTGCCTCGGGTAAATGGCCATGTACTGAAGTCATTATGGATACCCATTTGGCCCAAGACCTATTAATCCCCTCTGGAGACTGTATGTTACCGATTGTAGTACTAAGCAGGACTTAAGTACACCCTTGCATTCCCTGACTGGTCCAAACCGCATTCCTAGAGAGAGGCGGTCAAACAACTAGACCACGCAGCTCAAAAGCTGGCCATCTGGGATGGAACTACTTCCTGGTTCCTGTTTGGGCCCGCTATAATGTTATATGGTGCTAGAGGCATCGGTTAAAAACTGATAATGACAGTTATCAAAGAGCCTGAAAGGTATATAAAATGCCTAAAACACTTAAAACATCTAAAATGTAAAAACATTATAAAATATTAGAAGTGCACTAAAACACAAAAATACACCAAGCAAACCCAAACTACCAGAACTTTTTGACAGAGGAGACTATCTGGCACATGCATCAAGCAAAAATCCAGTCGGTAAAATACCGAATCGGTACAATCACCCGTTAGCGAGTGTCAAAAACCGAATCCCAATGCATCAACCCAAATCGCAAGAAAATAAAGAATCGCAAATAACAAATCCGCAAAAATACCGACTCACAAATTACCGAAGTCGCAATCACCGAAATCACAAATTGCTCCCGGCAAGTGCCAATGGCTAATAACGAATCGCTACACAATGCAACAAAACTCGCAAATACCGAAAATCCCAAAAATCGCTATTTAGCATGAGCAGATTAAGGGGAATCAGAACCTGGAGGTAAAGTAACAAAAAAAAAAAAAAAAAAAAAAATTCCACATGTGCAACAGATCGTACCAATCAGCAAACCCTTAAATGTGGCCCAGGAGACCCTGTTGGCTAGCACAAAATGGCAGCCCTCTACGTGCTTGCAAGGAGGATGCGAATCAATGCAGCAGGACAGCGCAGGAGAAGGGTACAGGAGAGAGTATTCCGAGTGCGCATCACCTTGCTGGGACAGAATGAGGTCGAGGTGTATGAGAAGTATCGACTGAATCATGCCATGATCATGCACCTCATTGCAGACCTCAAACCACTCCTGCAGCACCAGACACATTGGACCAATGCAATCCCTGCGCACGTCCAGGTCCTATGCAGCTTGCACCTACTGGCCTCAGGAAGTTTTCAGGGGGTAATCGCCGTAGCCGGAGGCATATCGCAAAGTGCACTCTCACACTTCTTCCAGAAATTCATAGATGCCATGCTGACAATGATACACACCCACATCAGCTTCCCAACAACCCCACAGCAGTTGGACCGCAAGAAACAGGCAATCTACCAGGTGGCCCATTTCCCCAATGTCATTGGATGCATCGACTGTATGCATATCCCCATCTGTCCACCCTCTGCCAATGAGTACGTATTCCGGAACCGCAAGTCCTACCACTCTAATAACGTGCAGGTTGTGTGCGATGCCAAGCACATCATCACGGACCTAGTGGCAGAATTTCCAGGGAGCACACACGACTCCTACATATTCCGACACAGTGGCATCCACAGGTGTCTACTCAACGGAGAATTTGGAGAGGGACTCCTGCTTGGTACGTACACATACCTCTTCCACACATGAGCACCACACATGTATGAACATCACCGTTGCTAAGTCTTTGCTTCTATCTTGTAGGTGACAGTGCATACGCCCTGCGGGAATATATACTCACCCCCTACCTCAATCCAGCAACACCACAGGAGCAACGATACAACGCGGCCCACATAAGCACAAGGAATGTCATTGAGAGGACCTTTGGGATTCTGAAGAGTCGCTTTAGAATCCTACATAAAACTGGCGGTGCCTTGCTATACAAACCTGAAACCTGCTGCCGGATTGTAGCTGTATGTGCTATGCTGCACAACATTGCGACCAGAAGGGGGATACCCATAGAGGTGGACACAGCAGAGGGGCATAGGCGGCGGACATACATCATGCAACATCATTTCTGAACCAGGTAAGATTGAAAGATGAGAAATTATTGGTGGTGCTACTGTTTAATGCACAGGAGCACTGAGGCATGTGCGACCAAACAAGCAAGAAAATAATATATCCCTAAATAAACTGTTACAACAAAAGGCCGTTTTTGTCACGGCTGTGCAGCGTCAAATAGGGGAGGACCATGGTTGCCCCACCACGGTCAAGTATGACTGTCAGTTAGTCTAGTGGCGCTTGCCACGAATGCCAAGCCTCCTCTCAGGTGTCTCCTCCACCTCACCACGGCCTGTCCCTGTGGAGCAACCAGAACTGCGCCGCCTGGTGCTGGCCTCTGCTACCGAAACACTGCTCACACTTGAGGCAGCCTCACTGCTGTCCTCCCCTCCCAATGCGCTAGCACTGAATGTGCCACTCTGCAGGTGTTCTACTGCAGCGGTGACCTGTCCTAGAGCCCTGGCTACATCCCCGCAAAAGTGTCCAAGGTCCACCTGCAGTGACACCGAGCGGCGTGCCAACACTGCGGTGCTGTTGCTCAGCCTGGTGATGGCCTTTGTAGAGGCTGCGGACCTGACCGAGTTCTGCCGGTGCCTCCTCCTCTCGCTCTCATGGCCTTCTCTCATGGCACGGGTGAGCTCATGTATGTCCTCCCTCAGGTACCCATTGCCCTCTGCCACCACAGTGGTCATGTCCCTCACTGCCGCTGTCATGGCACGCATATCTTTGGCAAGGCGCGCTACGTTTGAGCTAATTGTAGCCATGTGTATCCCCTGCAGGCACTGGACACGCAGCATCCTTTCCTCAATGCCACCATTTGGGGAGATTGCAACGTCGCCTGAGGATTGTGAACTGCGCAGAGACCTGCGGTGCTGTCGGGGTCTGACACGTGCTGTTGGTGCAGCAGGTGGTGGGACGCTTCGCAGACTTTGGCCCGATGGTGTAGCAGGTGTTTGGCATGTTTCCATCACCTGCATGGGTGGAACTTGTGACCTGCGCCTCCGATCTTTAGTTGCAGTTGTTGCGGCAGCAGGTGTTGCTGGTGGTGGTGGTGGTGGTGTGGTTGCTGGTGGAGGTGGTGAATGCGTATCTTGCGCGGTATCCACATCCAAATCGGCTGGTGTCTCCAAAATGATCAGCCGCCCGCTGTCGTCGGAATCCCCAGGAGATGCATCTGTGTGTGAAACAGTGCATGGCTAGTGGGATGGTTACACCTACGTAGTATTGTTAACATACATGTCCCTCTGTGATCCACTAAATAAACAGTCTATATCCAGCTTCTACTGATGTGGTGATTTTTACATCTATTTTATCCTGTGCATGCACACCGGGCTGACTTGACTACAACTCCCATGCACACTCTTGATCATGCTGGGAGCTTGGGAATGGATTAACGTAATGCTGGGTATGGGCACAGGCATGCATCTTACCTTGGGCACTCGTGGCTGCGCCGGAGGTATCCATCTGGGTCACTCCCACGACGGCCTCAGGCTCGATGGTCCCTTCCACCAGCTCCTCCAGGGCGGTGTTAGCTTGCACTGTGGAAGGTCCGCCTCCCGTTCTGGATGCCTCCCGGAGCCTCTCCGCAATCCTCTCCTTCGCACGCTTCCTCAGGTCGTACCACTGCTTTTTAAGATGGTCAATGCTGCGGGGCGTCACTCCAACTGCATTTACACTTTCTGGGATGCGCAGCCATATGCGCCGCTTCTCAGACTCGGGCACCTTTAGGGACAGCTTCCCAAACAGCCGATCGTGCTTGCTGCTCACCCCCTCGATCAGGTGCTCCAGCTCCCGGTCGGAAAACTTGCGTTTCCTCTTGCGTGCAGCTTCTGCGCTGGATGGTGCATCTTTCTCCATCCTGGTGAGGGTGGGGTCACAGTCCTGTCAGTGGTCAATCTGTGGGATCAGGCTTGCTCCTGTTGCTCCCCCTGTGTGCTCCTCTGGCGTGTGAATGAGGGTGGGGCAGCTGTACTTCCTGGTGGTGATGTCATCAGAACGTTCCTGAGCAACCCGTTTTATTGCGAAATCGCTATTACCGATTTCACTATTACCGAAATCGGTAATTGCTAATCGGTGTTTTCACTACTCGCAAATGTGTATTCGGTAAATAATAGCGATTTTTAAAGAATCGCTATTTTTCAGCGAATCTGTTGATGCATTCTGAAAAGCGATTCCTTAATTACGATTCCTTATTTATCGCTAATAAGGAATCGCTTTTCTGAATGTTGAAGCATGTGCACCTATATCTTAATTTGGTATGGTATATAGTGGGAGGGTGTAAGGCACAGAATAATGGAGATAACAAAAATAAAGACCTACATTGTTCAACATCTATGTTACCATAGTTTTAGGATCCTTATAATGTGCAACTGCTTAACTGTGCAAGAGACACTACGATAACCTGAAAAATTCCATATAGTGCAAGTAAATATTAGATAGTGTCACAAGAAACACTCTAAACACAACGTTCCTACTAATATCTTCATGTGTGTAACCTAGCGTCTTAGCACTATAAAACAACTTTGTCCCATCGCTCTCACTCGCTCTCATAGAAGCAACTGTTTTTTCTTTAAAGAAATCACCACTTCCCATCCTTATTGTCTACCAGTAGAGACCAGCATTGTTTTATACTTGGTTTTCTATCAGGGGAGCATACTAATAGATGAAGAAATGAATAAACAGAAAAGTGAATAGCAGGAAAAACGATACATATGGTTCTAGTAAATGAATGTTACTTAAAAAACAAAAGGAGAGAAGAGGAGAAGAAAAGAGAGCACACATAAAGACATGGATTACATATGGAATCAAACCACAGTGTAATAAGCACAGGACAGATGAGAGAGCCATTCATTGACCTACATTACGCACCACCAACCTCTCTGATTTTTAACTATATTACATTTAGTGATTTCACTCATCGAAAACATTCAATATCATAGCTAAACCTAAAAATAAATAATATGCAGTCTCACTCTACAGTATTTAAACAAAGACATGCTTAATAACTTTGCCTGTAGTGCCTAAAATATATGCACTACACAGTAGCTTCAGGTCAATCTATATAAGCTTTGAATTTCCACTGACAAAACCACTTTTTGCATCCACGTTATTCTCCAGTGCTCAGTAGTACAATCCTCATACTCCGTTTTCTAACAAATGAACAAAAACAATGGTGATGTGTAGAGAGTGCATTAAAGCACAACTGAGGAACCAGAATAGATACAATATTAGCATGTAAAGGAAAGTGATTTTAAACATGAAAGAAGACAAGAAGAAGACAGAGAATGCAAGAGTGTAAAGCAAAGAATAGAGAACACAGCGAAAATGTGGATCTGCAAAGGACAGTTTTTACTTCACTATAGACCTTTATAATGTGTCACTTCTAAACTTCTAAACTGTTCAAGGCACATTCAGGTAATCAAAAATATTCCATATTATATGTTGAACTATTAATAAATAATATGTAGTATCACAGGACTGTCTTAAACCCTAAGATCCACCTCTCTGTTTTATTATGACTTTCCAAAGGGATACTGAAGAAAGGAGGGGTAAGTTACTTCTGTTTAACTTTGGATTTTCCTTTCTCACCTCTTCCGGTAACCATACACACCACAAGAAGATCTGGAGCTAATTACACTTTAATTAATTTCCAGTAATTTTCTTTCCTAGTCTCAAACTTCATTTCACATGAGTTTCTGAAAATACTAATTCACAATTCCATATAGCTTTCCCATGGTTAAAGTGCTGTTTCTTGATCTTCAGACCTCCATCATGTCGATCGTATATACAAGACTAATGTTCTGGTATTCACCACTCATATTCAGTAGACAATTATTCTGCAAAGTGAGTTTTCAATGGAATTTCTAAATGGGAATCTTACCACTTCAGTAGGACTGAATTTAGCCTACTTTTTCAGCACTTTCTGAACTGTGTTTCTCAAAGATTCAATGAACGTTCACCATTTCCTAATCACTATATAAGAGAGGAAAGTAAACATTTCTCAATATGAAATACTTTGAAGCTGCCTGACACCCACTCCAAAGCAAACTCACTTTGTATAATGTGCACTTTTCCACCCAACCTAAACCCTATACTTCCCTGCTCTGTTTTAATATCACTCTTAAAAGGGATGAAATAGGAAGGAGGGGCTAATTACTTCAATTTCACTTTGGATATACATTTTTTACTTACTACAGTCATCACGCATAACACTAGAAGTTAAAGCTCTGGAACAGATTAGACATTAAATCATTTTCTGTAGTTTTGTGGCCTACTCTCAAACTTTTTTTCACATGTTTTCGTGAGTTATTACTGCACCGTTTCACATAGCGATCTAATACAGCACATGTAGTACTTGTAGACAACACTCATATTCAGTTAAAGAGTAAAGTGAAAAGTGAGTTTTCAGTCCACTGACAAACTAAATCTCATCACTTCTGTAGATCTGGCAGCACCCAATTTTTTTAACCTTTTCAGAAGTGTATTTCCAATGAATTCATTGTCCATTCAGCTCCAAATTATTTTTACCTTCAACTCTATGTTTCTCTGATTGGTTTCATTGTGACTTTTCAAAGGGATGTATAGGGAGGAGGGGTGAGTTACTCAAGCTTCACGTTGAATTTTCCTTTCTCATCTGCTCTATGACCCCTTACACACACACACACACACACACACACACACACACAAACACACACACACAGAAGAAGTTTTGGTTCTGAAGCTGTTTATATGTTAAATACATTTCAGACTTTTTTGGGCCATGCTCAAACTTCACTTCAAATGTTTTCCCACATCACTAACACACTCTTCCACATAGTTTTTTCAGAGTTAACATGCAGTTTCTACATCTTCACATATCCAACTTCAATACCACAGACAATTTCAGTGGATAACTTTCCTGGAAAGTAAGCTTTGTCTGCTGTTTCCAGAGGCAAATCTCATTCTCCGGAAGGCCTGGTTTCAGCCTACATTTTGCAGAGTTTCTAAGATTTGTTTCCCAGAGGTATATGTGTATTGACCTCCAATTTCTTCATCAGAATGTTAGAGAGGAAAGCAAACATTGTTCCCAATTTAATATTTTAGAGCTGCCTGATATATCATTCAAAATCATCCTCACTTTGTAGAATGTGCAGTATCCCACCGTAAAGTTTGTGGCAGTAAGCTCTGTATCCTTACTTCATCTCAAGTTTTGAAACAGACAAAAAATTCTAATCCCATCTTTCTGTAGGTATCTGCATATGACCCCAGTACAATATAATACCAAATTCACTATATAGTATATCCCTTGTCCTCCTTAGGGGACTCATACTTGAAAAGCAGTTGAGATAGGTGAACAAAACAGTTTTTGGTTCGCTCTGTTTTCTTTTCATATTAATTTATAATATTTTAAATGACTTTACTCTTTTTTGCAGTAATGCCACAACCTTTATTTTATTTGTTTACTTTAATTATCAATATGTTAAACAAATATTTATATTGCAGCTCTACTTGAATTGAAAACCACATATTAAACTGCAAAGAATGTTTCACATTCACCCAACGGTGAACACTCCTCCCACTACTGTACACCAGTTTTGTAGGCAATAAAGTAAGACCTGGTTACAAGCCTGTCACTAGATCAAAAGTTAACAAACCTAGTGTAGTCCACTAAAGGCTCTAAATATTACATGTCTGGGGTTAGGGATTACAGCAATGGCTCCACCTCCCATGCTAGGTATCACCTGCCCTTCTTGAGCTACATAATTAAAAGGTTAACAGGCTGGGAAGTAGTGGTAGCGAGACTTTTTATTTATTTTTAAAGTGCTTGTAAGCCTGTCTGGGTACTTTAATATTTTGAATTGATTTCATCATGTGCAGCATTTCTTCCCTAGTAATACGGCTACTAAAACCTCCTTGTATTTGATGGAGATTCTGGAAGACTGATGTTTTGAAAATATTGAATCTGTTTTTCTCAGGTATAGCCTGTTCTAGAGAACATTGTTTAATAACATTTCTTAAAATCCTCAAATTTTCCTATTTCATTAATAGGATTTTTGCTATTGATTGCCTTAGCCAATTCTTTGTTCCTTCTTCCCTCTCAACTGCCAGCCAAATTCACTCCAAATTTGCATCCAACTAAGATTGTCATTTAGGATAAAGCAGGGATAGCTCATCCGTGTTGGTATGCATGGTTCTTAATTGCCCCCTGAAGTATATTAAGTTACAGATGTTAGATACAGAGGGCTTGTCACTGTATTCTTCTTTTGCTTCCAGTTTCTAAATCTAAATTTTTATAACTTTACAGACGTGTGCCATTACAGTAATACATTTCCCTCTTGCAAAGGCCTTAAAGCCATACCAAGCAGTAAGCAAAGATAGGTCTCTGTGTGTTTGTTAGGTTCAAAATATTCTCATATTTGTTTTGCTAGCCCTTCTAAGAATAAGGTCTCGAAGCAGGATAGGATGGATTCACTAGTTAGTGTTTCTCCTTTGTTTCTGAGCAATGTTAATATATGCCATCACTACTGAAACATCTGAGATCACTGTTTGGACATATGTTGTCAACTCCATATAAAACAACAGGTCATTGCTGGTTAAGATAAGATATCATGAGTGTGGTGGACATTTGAGAAGCATGTTTAATCATGTTCCTGGGGGCAAAATCATCACCATCCATCTCCAAGAATAAGTTTCGCTTGTTGTCCCTTTTAGCATTATAGAAAAGGCACCCAAAGCTCCTGCTGTAAATTTAAATCTATCCACTTAGAACCCAATTAAAGGACCATGTTAATATTATGCCTCCTGTTGCAAACCCAGCTAGGTCTGAAAAGGATTGTGTTAAATAAGCATCTTGCCCTGCGTTTGAGGCAAATAGAGTAGCAAAAGTGAGTTGATGACCTTCTGATAGTGTTTGTATAATCAGGAATCTGTCCTCCTCTTTAGATTAAGTGTTTAAAATGTTTATTGGAAAACTGCTAAAGAGGATTGAAGCACTATGATGAGTAAAAAGCAGTGGGCAGTCCCTATGTGTACATTTTTATTTATCCTTTCTCTTGAGGTGAGGTTCCTGTAAGCAGAGTATTCTGGATGATGTCCCATAATCTGCTCTACATGGAACTTATTATCAGTGGGCATTTCGCCCTTTGTTGACATATACGAGCACCCTTGCCATGTATGACTGGGCTTGTTGTCTGTGTTATATGACTGTTATCTCTCTTTGGTTCTGGTATAGAACTCTTTGAACATTATGTGGGTTTTAGGGATAAGTCTTCTAAACAGAGTCACTCCCTGGCATGGAATAATAACTAACCTTATAACCTTTCCTCCTAATATCCCCAATGCTTGCTAGGATGAATGATGGATAATGGTTTAGAAATTGCCCAGTGGCCTCTGGAGCACACAGTTGCTGGTTGGTCTTCAGATAAGGAGCTGGTTCCTGCCCATTGTCTATTATGTCTCTGAATCCTTTAGGTCACTGATATGACAGTGTCCAAAAGATAGGAGTTAGCCCCAACAATATACTTAACTGTCTTTTATTCAACTGCTTCCACCTTCATTCTACCATTTCAAAGCCTTCATTGTTTCTTTCTTTGTTTTGGAGACTTTTGTGGTAAGTTACTTGTTGCTATTGTTACATTAAAGTCTTCTGCTCAAATTGAATACTGAAGTCAAGGATTATTTTCATTGGGATGTTTCAATATCTTGTTCCCCGTAGAGTTTTGTATATTCTTGCTTTTTGTTTTTGACATGGCTGTATCCAGGTTCCTCAACCTGATTCAACATCATGAGTGGTTTCTATGCTCTACTCCCCTCTGTATGTAGTTTCCCCATTCAAATTAAATGTTTTGGCTGTTTCTCATCTGTGCTCAAAGATTATTCCAAAAGGGTGAGTCTATCTGTATTTGATATTTTACTTGCATACATAGTCTGATATCAGGTGAAAGGTTGTCCCATGTTGCAGCATTGCTAGGGCCAAATCTTGAAATATCTGATGTGCGTGTCCTTGTTAGTCAATGTTCGGTGTTTCCTATAGTATTTCCTATTTTTTCAACTAAGCAGTAGGATTTAAGGGGATTCTTCCTGGCAGGATGGCTAAAAGTAAACACTGCCTTGTGATTTGATCCACACTCCTGGCTTCCCCTGAGAGAAGGATTGCCTGAATTTGATGCCATGCTGAATGCAGAGGCATCCTCTGAGGCTATTTCATTGGGTTACTCTGAGCCATGGCCATGTTGGTGCTAGAGCCTCGCTCCCCGGACCATAGTCCGAGGTGATGGGCGCTAGGGCCTCTCTCCACGGACCATAGTCCAAGATGATGGGCACAGCCATAGTGATGGCGGAGGTGGTGTGGGCTGCTGATGAGGATTCCGATTGTGTTACCCCTGACTGAGGGCCCCTTAGTAACATCTTAGGTGTGTGGGAGGCAGAGGAGCCTGCCTCCTTGTTTTAACACCAGATCTTTGACTTATTTTACCATGGTGCTTGGGCCACACCGAAGCTGAGCTTGATGGCCTGTAATTCAAACTACCCGTCTTGGCTGCAGTGATTGTGGAGGCAGTTCATGCCCACTGATTGGAATGCTGGACCCATGTCACCCCTTGACCGATGGCCCCTGCTGACATAAGGGAGCAGACTAGGGCTGAGAATCGTGCCTCCATGCATTAATGCCAGATCTCAGGTTTCTTTGCCTGCGTCACACTGTCAGTGGATTAGCTGATCTGCTGGTTTGGTCCTGAGGTTGGGCTCCCACCTGGGTTTGATGTGAGCAAAGGGAGTCTCTGAGAGAAGGTTCACTTTCCCTTCTCCACCTCTGCTGTGGCTGAGAGGAGTTGGTGCTGTGAGGTGGATTTGGGATCCTGAGGTGGAAAGACTGCTGGTGGGTATTGGGATCATCCACTCCCCCTGCTGACTGTATTCAGCTGTCTAGAGAGGCTACATACCACCACTTGTCAGGCACAGCAGAAAGTCTGGTGCCCACACTGTGGAAAGGAGTCGATGACCCTTTTTCAGTAATAAAGCTGCTTTTGTGGCACATGTGGACACCAGACCTATCGGACCCAGACCTGAGGTAGTAGAGTTGACGGTGACCTGCTGATTGGTAGCCCTATCTTCATCTATTGATTTTGGTGCTGGGGTTGAAGAGATATCTGTGGACTTTGTGCTCCTTCCTTCTCCCTTTCCTGCTTCAACCATTAGTGGGTTCACTGGGGAAGAAGCTGTCTGTGAATATGATTGTAGCCTGATAAAGTGACTGTTGTTTCAGGGTTCATCATTATCTGGTACTGAATCCGTGGACCCCTCTGCCCATATGCCTACCACCACAATGAAGCACAGACAAAAATGTCATAAATTATTTTGGATCTGTCAGGGGCGCCAAACATCAATATGCCACTAACCTTTTAAAGCCAACCAGCGGGGACGATGGTTTGAAGAAAGCCCCCCTACTCCCCTCAGTGTAAACTCCCACACTGTCTTGAGAGGGAACACTTCGGTAAAAAGGGAAGTGGATAAAACAACAAATGATGCTGCTCAGGTTGGTGTCTTCTTATAGCTATCTCTGGCCATATATCAATATCTTCAGAAGCCACCCAACAGGATGGTGCTGTATACAGAAAAGAAGAGAGAATGTGAGATGCAGTATGGTGGACAACATACATACCAACTTAACTAGAAAGTACAGGACTGCTACACATACTCACAAACAATTACGCAGCAATACAAACTCTTCTTGACATGAAACAATAATCCGCTCAGATACAGAGAGAGACCTTCATACATCAGAGAGACATACGGTGACCATAGTTCTGAGGGTATTCTCTGATAATGAAAGGAAATGTGAAAGAAGGGACCAATGTCACAACCATGCTCTCAGTAGCAACATCCAGGAATAGAGTTAACCCCCCATATACTGCAAAAGCCCTGATAGTCGATACTCAGTTCCTTGCGAAGTGAGAGCCGAGGCAAGGCTCCCTCGAAGCTAGAGGCCAAGAAGTATATCTGAAAGTACACATTGTTTGAATACATAGCTCAAGTTATGTACTCGTCCGCTGTTCGAGAACACAGCGTAGCGAGTACCAGCAAAATACCCAGGCTCACATGCTGGTAACCTCACAGCAGAGCTGGGCTTCTGAATACAGTCAGGGTTGCCGGAGGTGCACTCCTGCACTTCACTCTTGACTTCGGGCAAACACAATACCTTGAGGTCACCATTGCTGCCGGTAGCGTAGAGACGATGTCATCCGGAACAGCCGGCTCACCCTTTGAGCATCGAGTTTCCAGCCCCAGCGCAACGCTGAAAACACCTCCGTAGACCTTCAGGGGAAAAAATCCAACAGAGAGCAGAAACTCCAGCCAGGAAACGCAAAGATTGTCAAGCCCTGACCCAAGGAAGGGGAGGGGCTTTTTAGATAACTGAAACCAGGGCTGTGCTTGATCTTCGTTCCCGTCTTATATTCCAATGGTTTCTGGGACCTGTAGTTCCCTAACAGGCGCCAATTGCTTAAAGAAGTCGGCACCACTCTCTCTCCAGTCACGGCATCATACAGAAAGGAGAAAGAGGCCCTTTAATAGGTTGGTGCAAATAACCCCTTCACCCCCAGCCTCCGTTGGATGATCATGACAGGATCACTATACAGGAAGTGGTGCTAGAGTCGACGGATCTCGGGTGACATTAGCTTGACCAGAGGGCTGCAAGGCCCTTAGTGTCCCTATGTATCCCATATTCTTGCCGATATTGAAAATTTTAAATGAGCATGTGAGGCAAAATAGACACTATCTCCCTTGATGTAAACCGCATGCATTTAGATCTGCATAAGGGAATGGAGGGATATCTGGAGACTGCACAACAATTGGAATGCCTGTAGCGGAAGTTGAAGTCTCTCAGGTCCTCTGCAACTTCTCTTATAGAACTCTAAGTCAATTGAACAACAGATTAGAGCTTGCTGAGGGATGGTCCAGGAAGTGTTACCTCTGAATCACGTTTTTTCTTGGAGAGAGTGGATGATATTTCACCAGAACATTTTAATGAAAATTGGAACAATAATTTCTTGAAACCTGAGAGATTATTTGAAATTTTTGTGGTAGAAAGGGCACACAGAACCTTGGCACTCAGCTGCCTCCGTGGGCCCCTCCAAGAATGCTTATTGCTAAAATCCTTAATTATAGAGATAGGGGTCTAATCCTACAAACTGTTAGGAAGTCAGATGACCCTACAAATGAGGGAAAGAAAATACAAATCATTCTGGCTAACACACAGAGGGTCCAAAAGGTCAGAAAATTATTGGCTGTGGTGAAACAAAAACTGAAAACAATGGATCTGAAATACATTCTCCTTTCCCCACAAAATAAAGTAGTAATGCACAGATGGAGATCCCACCTATTTAGTTCTGGAGATGTGGGACTGGTAGGGGTTCAGTGGGAGCAATCGTATATATAAGCAGTCTGGCAGAAATGCCTGGTTGCCGGGCAGCAGAACATGACAGACTAGATCATCAATGAGGTGTGCTTGTGGGTACCATACCACTACACGTGCAGACTCTCAGATTTGATGATGACCTAGAGGATGGCTGAAGTGGGTCTAAGCACAGGAACAGCAGACCCCTTATTGGACGTGAGGAAAGGTGGCAACAACAAGACCCATATTGGTTTACAAGACTTTGTGTCCTCTAGATGAGAAGTCTCCAACGTTACTTATGTTTATTGAAAATCATCCAAGCTACTAATATTATTAGTGTTGTAATGGCGACTACATCAGACACGATTACTTTAGTAACCACTCTATGCAAGAATATCAGCATTGAGCACCTCAGAGCATCAGACAAGGTTTCCAGCAGTAAGATGAAAAAGGCTTTGTCATGCCCTTGTGTTACTAATACCTAAAAGCCGTTGCTGCACTGCTCGTGGCTGGCATCAAGGTAGTAATATTAGTTATAACCCTTCCCAACACTGCATGGCTTATCATTAAAATAGCAGATTTAAATATATTTTAGAAACTCAACGATTTTTTTACAAACATCAGCTTATAGGTTCTGAACATGCACATATTTTCGTCTTGAATACACAATTGTCAATTTTGCTAAACATACTTTAATTCAGCCAAGCAATCACTTCTTATTTAATAGGTTGGACTGCACACAGAAGAGCTACTTACAGGTAGCTGAAGAGCTGCCACTTGCACACGAGTAACTTGTGGGAGAAGTCTGTTCTAGACATTAAGGGCCTCATGTAGGTAGCATACAAGTTACCACTTCTTAAATACCGAACGTTACCGAATCGGTATTTAAGAAGTGGTAACTTGTATGTAGGTAATCATTTGGGAAATATTACCGAATCGGTAAAATTCGGTAATTACCGAATCGGTATTTACCGATTCGGTAATGAGGCATACCTTCCCATTGATGGGAAGGTATGCCTCATTACCGAATCGGTAAATACCGATTCGGTAATGGGGGGAACACATGAAAGGGTGGCAGGGTGTCACATTGACACCCTGTTGCACCCCTGATTCGGCCATGTGTGCACATGTGGCACACATACATGCCCTAAGGGCATGTATGTCTGCCACATTGCACACGTCTAAGCGCTTTAAAATGCTTAAACACATCCATTCATTATTTACCACCAACTATTAGTTGGTGGTAAATACCGACTCATAAAAACACCCACACACTCCCCCTACATCTCATTTCTGTATTCGGAATTTACCGAATCGGTAAAATTACCGATTCGGTAATTTTACCGATTCGGTAAATTACCGAATACAGAAATGAGCCCCCTACATCTCAAAAGCCAAAATACCGGTCGGTAACGGTATAATTACCGAAAATCGGCCGTTACCGACCGGTATTTGGCTACCTACATGAGGCTTTATATGTTATGCTGTTGATTCTCACCTCCTACGGGGGGGATCAATGTTGATCAGAAGGGCTTTGGGTTTGAATTTGAGGACCAGGGGGCACGTAGTCGGAAGGGGTATGGCTCAGTGCGTTTACCACCTCCTCTTTATTTGCTATTCCTTAGTTGAAGTAGTCTGAGAGGTTCGTAATTTGTTTTCTTTTGTACTGTGTTCCAATTAATAGAAAGGATGTTAAGGTTCCCTGTATGACAGTGGTGGTATAGCTTTAGCTGGGCTGGAGTAGGAGGGCCAGGAAATCACTGTCACCCATGAGCTATGGTCTCTGTCTCAGGATACTTTGATGGTTGTTTGAGACTCCTGATTCATTTCTTGTTAGGAATAGCGCAGTTGAAGCTCTGGGACAAGAACTGGGTGGGGTTGAGAGTTGCATGGACAAATGAGCATACAGAGTTGGTTGGTTGGTTTTGATATGTGTTTACCCAGGTGGAGAGGGGAAGAGTTGGTGAGAAGCACACAGTGGTGTTAGGGCTTGATGCAGAGTGGCCTTATATTTTGTCTTATTTGCTGAGTCGAGCTGATGGGTGGAATGTGGGAAGGTAATGAGTTAATGGGGGCATCATATGGCCTGGATGGATCTGTCTGAATTAAGATTACTGAACTGATAAGAGTGGTCACTTGGAATGTGTGTGGCCTGAATGATTTTGTGAAGCGATACAGAGTGCCTACGTTCCTAAAATGTCAAAATATTCAAACTGCATCCCCCCAGGAGATTCACCTACTTGACATGCAGATCAAAAGGTAGCAAACAAGTAGAGAGGATAGTTGTCCTTTTTCAAAGCATGCATGTGATGTGTTGATATGGTTAGCGCCTGATGCGCCTGATGTGCCCTACAAGTTAAAATATTATAAAGCAGATGCAGAAGGCAGATTATTCCTGTTGTACATTGTCTTGGGTGGGGCTTAAATATGTTTGGTGAATGTGTACGCCTCTATTACTGATGACAAGGCCTTAAATAAATTACTGAGTGTGAAAATTACCCCATATGCAGATATCCTTCTTAAATGTGCAGGAGACTTTCATTGTGTGCTAAATGGATGACTAGACAGCCAGCCCTCTCGACTACACACAAAGGGCCTAATTACGAGTATGTTGGTCTGATTACCGCCAGACTGGTGATGGCGGAGCAGTGGCGGTCTAGCCACTGCTGCAACAGCAGTCCGACCGCTCTATTACGAGTTGGGTAGTCGGACCATAATTGGACTGCTGGCTACGCCAGGGAAACAAAATCAAAGGAAGTCAGCGCACTGCTGTACTAGTGACAACGAACAAGTGTAAACATATGTTAATGATTCTAAAACATGGTGTGCGTGCAAACTGGAAAAGGTAGCCAACCTGAAAATATGCAAAAAAGCAGGTGCGAATGCACCTGTATACCGGGTGCACAGCTAAAATAATGTTTGTGACTATGACTTGATATACATAAAATTGAGTGAAATTGTCATTATTTAAACAAACCACAAGAAATCAATTCTCATAACAATGAATTGTGCTCATTTACTTAATGAGTTTTCAAACATCACAATTGGGAAGAAATTCAAAACAAAATTCTTGAGTAGAACCAAACATGATGAAAGAATCAAATTAAACAACTCAATTGTGTGTCACAATGCTTTAAAAACATCAGCAATGAATTTATAATGCTGAAAAAACGACGATAGTAGTTGATGATGCCCAATGCATTTTGGGATTCTCACAAAATCCCTTCTCCAGGGGCCTGTATTCAAAAAGATGAAAATGAAAACCATATGCAACAAATTATTGTATACAACAAAGAAACTCAATATTCTTGCATTATTCATTGATACATCGTACATGACCAGAGTGGTGCTAGCACACCTGTACTTGTCCTTAACCATGCATGTATCATGTCCACTGTGAAAGATCAAAAGCAAATGAATAAGTGTCTTGAAACATTGGTTTCATATTCAAACGATAGGAATGGACCTGAAAGGAAGACCATGGACCACTGTGAGCTGCTCTCTGTTAGTGACAATAAGTGTGCTAGATAAGAACTCAGAAAAAAGAAGAATAAGTCAAAGTAATAATAAGTGGACCTTACGGGAAATTGCTGTAATAAGATAAATAGTTGATCAGTGTAGAAGTTTGTTTCCTCCCAACTGGAAAAACAAAGCGACCATACTTGAATGGAAACTGCCACCAAAAAACCTCGAAGTGTAATAGCTTAGTGCTGACTCGTGTAACAAACAAGTAAAGTGAAGTTTAAAAAAACTGAAGGTTCAATTACCCAAAGACTCGTAGCTCAAACACATTAGCAGAGTCCAAAAGACGATACGTTACGCTGTAGAGATTGGTAAACAACGTGCACAAATACGCTTGAAAGACGGCGATACGACCTGTGGCCAAGAAAAGAACAACCGAAAACCCTCATCGCCCACTGAACTAGCGTGGTTGTATGCTGTCAAGCTTCGATAGTAAACTCTGATAATGGAAAGAAAATCTTACCTTGGTGATAAATCAATCTGGCACAGACAGTTCAGCGTGACAGAAGGAAAAGCGGCATGAAGCCGCTGCATTTTAAATAATTTCTTAATGCCGCGTCTGACGTCAACACGCGTATATGCGTAATTACAACAGAAAGAGGACTAAAGCGAATACTTTCTACTGCAATGCCTTACTTATAAGGAAAACTTGACTGCACTAATATGGTGCTCAAACAACCTCCATATTTGTAAATACTCGTGCGATAGCTGGGTTCGATCCTGCAGTCAGGCTGTCTGCTGATTATGTAATGCATCAAAAATGCCAACTAAATAATGTGTTAATGAACAATATATGAGTAATGTATTTAAACATATCTAGACACGATCACAAACACGTGGAGGTGTCAATGTCCATGGATAGACTGAACAATGGTAATCATAAATGTGACGATACTCGGGCCACCTCTGTGAAATAATTATGGAAATTAATGTTAGTGTGAAACAAATGCAATACCACTAGTGCGCTAAGTAGTGAGAATTGTGGACCTCCAAATATGCAAAATGCTCGCGAAATGTGACATACAAGAATTGAATAATTAAACATCAAGAGGTTGAAGACAAACAAGTTAAAAATTAAACGTGCTATAGAAAGATAACCAATGAACAAGAGTCAGTGCACTGCTGAAAGTGACATGAATACGGTGCTGGCAGTCATTACAGGAATGGTAAGGACAGTACATACAATCTACACATTTCAAAGGAAACATAGCAATTCCAGTTTGTCGTTAAGTCCTGCTGGTACAAGTGTGTGGAGAAATTCGGTCCACCAGACCTCCCTTTGAGCTAACAACTTTGGAGTATCCATATCTGACCTCAATGGAACCATTTCCAAAATTGTAAATTTCAGTTGGGCATTGGTATGTTGATGTTCTAATCAGTGCGTGGCCAAATGAGACTTGGCGGTGGCACAGCAGTCAGGGCCATTGTAATGCATATTTCAAGTATCAGGACCGCCAGCATTTTCAAGAAGGTCTTTCCTCCATGAAAAGGCTGGTAGTGCTGACACAAAAGGTGCCCAACAGGTCCCCCTGTGCCCCCTCAGCCTATGCATCCATGCAGGGGGGACAACATGGGTCCCCCTTTGTGCTTATACCATGTTTCCTGAATGTCATGGACTTTACAATCTATGCCGTGCAAGAACATTTAAAAGAGGCACCGCCATGGAAACCGCCACGCTGCCCGCCCACTAGACTACAAAATGACATGGAATCCTATACCACAAAAAGTCGTAATCGGGCCCAAAGTCTCTCATGACTGCTAAATTAGATAAAATAATGGATTGCATCTGATACTGAGGGAATTTACATGTTACTCCCCTACACTTAATACTTATAGACATTTGGATAGGAACCCTGCAAGAACCTTTGTCTCAGGGTCTTCCTCAGGAAATGATAACCACATAGTTGGAAAAAAAGATTTGGACCTCAGGAGATAAGCAAGAGAATGAGTGGGAGACACTTAGGGTGATGCTCAGTGGTGACTGCTAGAGAAAAGTATGCAGTCCCTGCAGACAGTTGCAATGTGAGGTATTGAATAGTTAGGAAGAGCTGGAGAGATAAAGTCTGCCTATTGATGACCCTGATAATGGGGATGAGATGTATTGGGTAGGAGAGGTATAGGGTAGTCTGAATTGCTTTACCTGGTGATAATATAGACAGTGGCTGCATAAGGAAGGTGATTAAATGGGGTGACTACAAGCCTAGTTAACGAAGAAAGAATATTCGTCTTTCTTGATATTGGTTCTTTCCTGGTCAAATACTGCAGCTATGGCAAAACAAGCAGGAATAAATTAGAATTGAGTATGAACTTAGCCACATATTATGTGAACCCCAATGGTCAATCTGCAGGTCAAGGAAGGGTCTTCCTGGATTTGATATGATCCCCAGGATTTCTGCAGAACAACAGGAGGATTTAGAAATGGATTTACAGGGTGAGGAAGTTACAGAGGCCATAAAATATATGCCTTAGTTTAAAGCCCCAGATGGTAGTGGGATTCCATCTGAGTTTTATCAAGTCTTTACAACACAGGGCTCCAAGAAGCAGCCAGATGCCCATAATAAATCAAGACATATTTTTATGTTCCTGCCATCTATGAGCGAGCCAATAATCTCTAGGGGCTTGAAGCCTAAGAAGATCTGAGGAACCCAGACTCACACACATAAGCCCTTGTCAATGAGTAAAGTAGAAACTAAGGTCCTGTCTAAGGTGTTATTGGCTCGACTATGTTCGGTAATAAAGTCCCTGATTCACGCAAATCAGTGCAGCTTTATGCCAGGGAGAAGCTCCTGAAAGAATATAAGGAGACTTTCTAATGTGATGCACATGGTAGAGGGTAATGAGACAGATTGCCCATAGCCCTTGATATCATGAAAGCCTTTAATACTTTACATTGGGAGACAGGGAAATTATATGTGACCAAATACAAAGTTATTTGGAGCAAGTGTATTAGTATATACTAATACAGCCATATGTTTACAAAAGTGCACTGTTTTTAACAGAGTACCAGGTGGATTAAACTCAGCCATTTGGTGTTGCAGCGGGTGCAATGTAATTTGTTTTATATATTTATTTATTCACTTACCTCCATTTGGCCATATGCTGGAGTTTACTACCCCCCACCCTGCCTCACCACCCCGCAGCACTCCCTTGAGGAGCCGCCACCGATCATTGGTGATATTACCCATCACCTTACTTTGATATTTTGGATGGCATCAGTATAGATACAGCATTATTTCACAGATTATCAATTTAATTCAATATGCTAGGTTGTGTAATGCATTATTTACTGTTAGATATTTTGTCATATCGTAATCCGTGCATTTGGTGGTCTAGTTCAGTCATTTCAACTCAATATCTAAACATGCAAATAAAAACATTCTGCATTTGAATTTCTACAACTATTACTTGTGCACATTTATGCATCACATTAACCACTTCTCATTATTTTCATACATGCTCCATTTGCATGCTTTCCAACAAATAAAATGTAAGAATTTGGAAAACATATTAAATAATGGCAAATAGTATTTTAAGAATATTTAGCCTCAGCAAAAACAGGCAATTGAAGTATATTTCGTATTTGCAATAACTGCTTTCTTGGCCAAACCCCTTAGGAGAAAAAAGTATTGCTTTTCCAGTTATCCTGATCCCTGACTTAATTCTTTTTCAATCTGCAGATAATGTGGATGGAACAGAAAACAAAATCAGCATCCCCACCCCCGCCACAGCATAAAAACAAACTCTTTAAATCAAGGGAACATCTTTCCAGGCACCTTGCTAGGTAGAAAAGCATGCACCAGATTTAAATAATGGTAGGAAATTCAGACAGCTTTGATCATAGAAAATATTTTTAAAGACATTATATTTTTGTCAATAATCTTACGACAACAAGACAGACAATACAATATTTTGGTTGGCATTACTGGATGCCCACAATGATAATTACTGAGTGCTTGGCTTTACCACTGTCTTGAAAACAGATTTGTGGTGATATTAAGTAATAAGAATGTGCACAATTAAGTGGATACCTTGCTAATCAGGCACAGAAGCAAAACAACAATTACAGCAAGACACCACGTTACAGTACACAGCACAATACAAGACATAAAGCATACAGTACACTATAGCACAATATTAAAAGAAATTGACAAACATTTGAAGCACAAGAATGCAACATAATAAAGCAACACAGAAACACACCGAACAACATATTGAGCACAACAACCAAAAGTTAAAATACAACCCAGCAAAAGAATGCAATTCAACAAAAGAAGGCTCCAAGAACAGTAAACCAATACTAACACTATAAAAATGACAGAATAACAAAGCAGCAACATATAAACAGAGCAAACTAATACATCAACCCGAACAAAAGAATAGAATACACAGTAACAAGTATATTTTTTCTTGTGCAATTGTATTGTGTTTTGAGTTTTGTATGCTTTGTTGTATTATGCTGTCGTTTTGTATAGTTATCAGGCATTAGCTGTACTTTTCTGTGTTGTGTTATATTTGTGTGGTGTGTAGATACGATGTGTTGTTAGGTTGCTGTATCATATTATTTTGTTGTGTTGTGTTGCCTTGCCTGCAGTTTTAGACTTTATTGTTGCACTGTTGTGTTATAGGTTTTTACCTTTATTATGCAAGTATAGTTGTTGTTTTGTAGTATTGTGTTCATTTTGTGTTGTTTCACACTTTGTTTTGTTTGTTAATATTGTATTGTGATGCATTGTTGATATTTTTTGTGGTGTTGGTGTATGGCGTTTTTGCATTGAACTGTTAGGTTATGCTCTTCTGTTGTGTTTTCCTCAATATTGCATTTTTGTGATGTGTTGCTGCAAAGTGCTGTTTTTTACATTTTGTTTTGTGTCTTTATATTGTGTTTTGCACATCCCATTAAGGTTTCAGAGAAAGCCGAACCTTTAACTCTGCCAAAGATAGTAACGTACTGCTACTGAGCTGCGGTCCGTGCAGGTAAGCACGGTGGGACGGGCGGGGCAGGAGGGGGAAGTCGACAGAAAATGGAATAGGGAAAACTAAATAAAGAAATAAATTAATAAATCCTATATATATGTGGGTATATGTGTGTGTGTATATATATTTGTTTCACTGAAACAACCTACCCTATGTTGGTTTTGTCTGTGGTTGCGTTAGTGTCTGAGTATCTGTCTGAGTGGGTGCGTGTGGCGTGAGTGTCTGAGTGGGTCTGCAAGTGGGTGAGTGTCTCTAAGTGAATTTGTGAATAGGTATGTGAGTCTGTGAGTGTATCTGTGAGTGAGTACATGAGTCTCTGCGTGGGTCTGTGATTAATTGCATGAGTCTCTGAGTGGGTCTGTGAGTGAATGTGCAAGTCTCTGAGTGGGTCTGTGAGTTGGTGTGTAAGTCTCTTAGTGGAACTGTGAGTGGGTGCTTGAGTCTCTGAGTGGGTGCATGAGTGTCTAAGTGGTTCTGTGAGTGGGCTCAGGAGTGTCTCAGTGGGTCTGTAAGTGAGTGCATGAATGAGTTTCAGTGAGTCTGGGTGTGAGTGTGTGAGCCTCTGAGTGGTTCTGTGAGTGGGTATGGAAGTTTTTGAGTGGGTCTGTGAGTGGGTGCATGAGTCTCTGAGTAGGTATGTGAGTGTATGTGAGTGGGTGTATAAGTGTCTCATTGGGTCTGTGAGTGGGTGCATGAGTCTCCAAGTGGGTTTGTGAGTGGGTGTGTCAGTGTCTGAGAACTCGCTGTTTTCCCTCTTCTGCTCTGTTTTGCCTTTCCTGCTCATTTCGCTATTTTCTGTTTCGACTTATCTGCTTGCTTTTCCTTCCTCTGTTTTGCCTGTCCTGCTCTTTTTTCAGCCCTCTTTTTTCCTTTTTTTGCCTTTCATACTTGTTTTTATGTCCTCTTTTTGCCTTTTCTGCTCTCTGTTTTGTCGTTTCTGGTTGTTTTTCTGCCTTTTGCCTTTTCCCTTTTTCACTCTAAAATGGGGGAGGCGGTTTGGCATACTAACAATGGCTGATTTCAGCTCTGGGGACCCCGTTCCCTGTCGCCCATCATAATTCAATAGGGGAGAGGGGCTAGAAGGCCCTCCCCTTTTCTGCCTAGAGCCTGTCCATGAAGAAATGGGGGAGGGGGCCATGTGGCTCCCCTCCACGGGCCGATTTTCACTTGGGGGACCCCATCTCCTGTTGCCTGGCCACGTTTCCCTGGATTCGCTGGACCCTACCCAGGTCACCCAGTGTGTATCTTGGAGACCATGGGGGGAGTCTCAAGGTCTGTGCAGTCGCAGTCGGCTCCCCACCTCCTGTGGGAGCCAGAATTTGCTTTTGCACACAGGGCGCTACTGGAAATGCAGCACCCTGTGTGGAACAGCAGTAGTTTCATCTCTTTACCTGCCCACATGTCAGTGGGCAGGTAAAGACAACTCCCACCCAATGGAAGCAGAGTGTTTGCTTTTGCTGGGGGGAGCTGTCAGCTTCCGCCAAGCAAAACCAAACAGCTATGTCTTGGGGTGGGCACCCCGGGACACAGCAGGAGCCAACCCTGGGGTGTGGTGGTCCACAGGGCCAATAATGGCTCCAGCAGGGGGTCTGCATGGCTCCCCTTCTTTACTATTAATGGGCTGGCCTCAGGGAGGTGGTGGTCACAGGTTTGTATATGGTCCAGAAGGGGGACCTCACGTCCCCCCTTCCACTTTTTAAATGTATTTGCCCCAGGGAGGTGGTGGTCCCCAGGGGATCAGCGTTCCAAGAGCCCCCCTCATTACTTTCAATTTAGCCCCAGAGATGTGGTGGTCCCCAGGGTCTGGGAGGTTAATGAAGTCTCTACATTACTTTCTATTTAGTATCAGGAAATTGGTGGTCCCCAGGGCCGAGGGTGCCATAAGGCCTCTGTATAATGTTCATGAGCCCATGGAAGTGGTAGTCCCTGGGGAAAAGTAAGGCTTTGGAGTGGGCCCCATGCGCCTCTCTCCAATTTTTATTAAATTGCTGCATGCCCCTGGGACCTGGCCCATCTTGCGGCCCTTTTCAAAACAGGCATGGGGGTCCACACTTTTTTTTCCACAATATATAATTTTTTTAAGTTGCTTTTTTGCCCTGTTGGGGTCCCATTCCTACCTTGCCCCCTTTTCATTTTTTAATTTTTTTGGGAGGACTCAGCTGAAGTCCCAATATGGCTGACAGCACTTCCTGGTTGAAGTTTTGGCAGTCAATCAGAGGTCTGTAGATCTCTTTTTTTAACACAACTACAGCTTGAACAGCTGGATGTAATTAGATAAAATTTTGAAGAGAGGTTTTGGTTCAGAAAGGGCCTTTTCTGTGGTTTGGTGTAATCCCATTCAGTAGTTGTAGAGTTATTAAAGGAAAAACAAAATTGTAGCTCGGGACGCGGATCCTCTGCAGATCCCCTGTGGTGGATCTGAGAAGTCACGCACCATCAACGCCTTAATTGGCTGACCACAACCTGACCCGGAAGCTGCGGCCACCCTTTTTAGTATCATAGAATGGTCCTGTGGTCTTAAAATGTATCTTCAAAATGATTAAAGGTGTCAGGGTAGAGGCAACCTGACCCAATAGGTGTGTTAGAGGAGTCTGAGAGGGACCTATGTTGGGTACAAAATTGACTTATATCAGATTTCTTCCTACTTTGGAAGTCTACGGATCCCCCGCGAGGCTCAGCACAGCCCCGGTGTAAATCTGCGATGGATCCATGAATCTTTCTTCACTTTGGAAAAAAACATTGTCTGACCCATTCAGACACCCACACAGATACCTTTATATGTATTAACAGACCCGCACAGGCATTCACTCACTCACTCACAGACCTAAGCATGCATTAACACACTCACTCACAGAGTCATGCAGGTACTCTCAAACTCACTTACAGACCCACATAGGCACACTCCCACCCACTCACAAACCTATGTAGGCATTGACACACCCACTCACAGACCCATGCAGATACTCCAAACCTACTCACATAACCACATAGGCACACACACACCCACTTACAGATGCACACAGGCACTCAGATACCCACTCAGAGACCCACACCCATACAATCACACACCCACTCTCAGACCAATTCAGACACCCACTCAGATACTCACACACTCAATCACAGACCCACAAGATACCCACAGACCCACACCCATACAAACAGTCACACACCCACTCAGACCAAAAAAGATACCCACACAGGAACTCAGACACTCACTCCCATGCCCACACAGACAATTACACAACTACTCCACACTCACAGACCCACTCACACACCCACTCACAGATCTACACAGGTACTCACAGACCCAAACCCATACAAACAATAACACACCCACTCAGACCGAAACAGATACCCACACAGAAACTCAAACTCTCACTCACAGGCCGACACAGACAATTACACACCTACTCCACACTCTCACAGACTCACACTGGCACTCACACACCCACTCTTAGACCCCCACAGGAATTCACACATCCACTCACAGACCCACACAGACACTCACACACCGACTCACAGACCCACACAGATGCTCATACACTCACCCACTCAGGTAGTTACATACCCACTCTCAGACCCATATAGGAACTCACACACCCACCCACAAACCTATGCAGGCATTGATACATCCACTCAGAGGCCCATGAAGGCACTCACAGACCCTCTCGCATTTCCATGTAGGGACTCACACACTCACTCTCTGTCCCATACAGGCACTCACACACCAACTCACAGTTCTATGTTGTTAATTTCACACCCACTCAGAGTTCCACACAGGCAGTCACACACCTACTCACAGACTCATGCAGTCACTCATAGACCCACTCACAGATTCATGCAGGCACTAAAACACCCATTCATAGACCCACTCAGGCACTCACACACCTGCTGACAGACCCAGACAGACACTCACATACCCAACTCACAGATCCACACAGCCACTCATACACCCACTCACAGACCTATGCAGGCACTCAAAGAAACACTCATATACCCATGCAGGTACTCACACACCAACCCACAGACCCATGCATCTGTGTACACTCCCACTTACAGGCCCACACAGCCACTCACACATCCACTTGCGGAATTATGCCAGTACTAACAGTCTTACTCACAGGGCCACACAGAAACTCACCCACCCACAAACCATTCACACACCCATTCACAGACCCAGAAAGACACTTATATACCTACTGACAGACCCAGTCAGACACTCACACATCCACTCAGAGACTTGTTCATACACTCATTAACCCACTCACAGATACTCACACACCCCCTCACACCCACCCAGACGCTCCCACTGAGACTCACTCAGACACTCACTCACAGATCCACACAGGTACTCACACACCCACTCAGAGACTCACTCACACACCACTCATAGACCCACACATACACTCTAATACCCATTCACATAGTCACCCAGGTAGTCATAGACACATTGAGAGAGCCACACAGGCACTCATACATCCACTCACATATCCAAGCAAGCACTAACAAATCTACTCACAGGCGTACTCAGGCACTCAAAGACCCACTCATAGATCCATGCATGTACTCACATAACTACTCACAAACCTATGCAGGCGCTCATATACCCCCTAACATACCAATGCATCCAGTTACACACCCACTTACAGACTTTTACATGCACTTGTACACACACTTACGTATCTATGCAGGCACTCAGAGACCCACTCAAAGACCCATATAGGCAGTCAAACACCCACTCACATACCCATACAGGCACTCACAGACCCACTGTCAGACCCATAGACCCACTTCCAGATCCACAGAGACACATTCATAAATATATTCACAACCTCATACAATCAAATCCTAAATGTCCTGCTTTGTATTGAACATATACTTTTGGTATGTGCATCCATGAATGATCCACTGCGTTGAGTAAAAATTTCCGAAAAATTGTATTTAAAAAGAAGATGTACCAGTGTTTGTGAAAAAGGGTGACTATAAAAATAATCTTTATGTTGATGGTGTGCAGATCATAACTACACATAAAAAAGGATGCAGCCTTTCAAGTTGTTGAGGAACACTCTATTGCCTTTCTCTGTGAAATGAACTCCATCAATTCTATATATACTGTTAATATCAAAGGGTAAATTGTTGTTGTGTGTAGAGCCCATGTTGTGGTCTCTGAGGAATGCAGAAACAGTTTAATTGACATGTTTCCTTTATTTGCTTATATGTGGACAGAATTTGTTTGATAACTTCCACTTCTGCCTTAGGCAAATGTTGGAGAACACCAAGGCAGTGTGTGGGAAAACTGCCATTAATTTACCAAAGGTATCCTTTATTAGAATTTCCAGCCCAACCCCAGTAATTGTGCCTACGTCGCTTTGACCACAGTGCACAATCATGAGGTCTGGAAGTTAGCAATTCACAATGCTTTCACCAAAGGTAGCAATTGATGCCACTTTAATCCTCTCTGACCAAGCCAAGTAATGTCTCCATTAGGTAAACCCCAGTCCCTGTCAATGCCACTCTTTCTAGCACTCACACTGGCCCAAAACACAAAACTAAGCCCAACAATCCACACTCTTAGGGGAAGATTTACAAGCCCCTTGCGCCACTTTTGCATCACTTTTCCCATGCTAAAAGTAACGCAAAAGTGGCGCAAGTAGCTTGTAAATCTGCCCCTAACTATTTTGGAGGCAAACTGGAGTAGCACACAGGAGACGGCTGTAGTTGAATGAGACAGTTTTCAAAATGAAAGGCAGTTAAAATTGAGGCCAGGGCCTAAATATATGATTTGATGCTGTTAGTGTGCAGGTAGCAAAAAGTAGATAGTTATTTTGACAAAAAAATAATTACTTCTGTGATTGGCTCTGGAAAAATAAAAATAAAGTTATGCTGCTTGGGATATGCTTAATATTCCGAACAGACAACCACACCTCTTAAAGTTCAATTTGAAGGTAGCATGGTGCTCACAGAAAGTGTTGTGAAATTTTGACCTGCTGATAGCAGTGAGTTTTCTAAACATGGTTACTATGGAAATGGAGCTAAAAGAGTGTGGGGTTTGGAAAATATAAAGACTTTACTGTCACACTTAAAAGGAGGGTGGTGTAGACAAACTGCTTATTGTTGACTGTTTGCCTTGATTATCACTAGTTTCTTAGAAAGTGAAATATACATGCAAACCATAAACAGTGCAATGATAAACACATGTTCGGGCTTCCGCGTGGAATCGTGGATCTGCAACATATTTTCACCAGGGATGCACTGAGCGCTGTGGCGGATACATCAATCTGACCAAAAGCACTGCCAAATTGGACTTCTTGACAGATGTCCAATGAAGGGGTAATAAAGACTGACCATTCAGAAGTGCTATAGCAAAGATGAAGTAAGAAAAGAAGATTAGTATTTGCTAACTACATCTGCATCACTTTGAGGGAGTGGGAAGGGTTGCCATTATTGGTTCTTCTGTACTGAGAGTGGTATACCATTCTTGTACTGCTGACTTGAAATTTTCACTGAGAAAAAAATCGGAGAGCAGCAAAGAAATTTCATAGGTATGTCAGTGAGAGTATATGTATATAATATGTTATGAATTCATACAAGGTGAAAGAAAGTGAGTAGGCCGTACACAATAAATGGAAAAATATAAGGGAGGGCAGAATATGATGATAAGGAAAAGCATAATGAGGAGCAAAGTAGGTAAGAAAATGTCTAAAGAGAAAATAGAGGTATTTATGAAGGTAATGTTAAAGAATTTGTGTTCAAGAAGATGTGCATGATGGATTATAGTAAATAATTTATTAGTATTTAGTTTGTATATAGTCACAGAGACAGGCAAGCACTGCTACACTCAGTTAGTCTTAAAAAAGCACTTATGAACTGAAAACAGATGAAGTCAGACAGTAACTGACATATTGAGAAAGACACTAATTAAAGAATTCACACACCCATTTACTCGCCACATGCCATATCTGCTGACCTGTTGTGGGGCTCAGCACAGCCCCTATGTAAATCCATGAATCTTGCCACAGATTTACATGGGGTACTGCACTGAGCGTTGCAGTGGAACTGCAGATTCATGAAAAAACCCCAACCAAATTGGGCTTCTTTGCAGGAAACATAGAAAGGGTTAAAGAAATACTGACAATTTAGAAGTGGTATAACAAAAAGAAAGATGATCAGAAGCCTGTGATTTAGACTAGAGCAGCTTAAGTAAGAGCACATGGCGAGGGGTAGCCATTTTACCTGTTTTTCGACAGAGAGGGGATGGTTTGCAGGAGTTCTGACTAGAGATTATAAATGAAAACCGATGTTATCAGAAACAGAAATATAACTGAGAGAACAGCAAAGAGCTTTTAGATGTATGTTAATTAGGCAGTAGTATATAAAAGTATATTTAGAAAAAAATAGTGAGCTGTTTATGGAACGTGAAAGAAAATGTTAGGCTTGTGGTCAGTATACTAGAAGAGAAAATAGAAGGGTGCTTAGATGAGAATATTTACAAAAAATGTAGTAAGCAGAAAAGGAGAAATAAGAATTAATACACTGAATGTATATTAATTGTATTATGGTAGAATGAATGAATGTGAATTTAGAGGTGAGTATTTACTTACAGTATTTAGTTTAACAGTACGAAATTGCACATGCTCTCACAGTCATGTAGGCACTTATAGACCCAGTTACACTCTCACAAAAGCAGTTATGTACCCATCACTCATATAGCCAGACAGTGAATGTCACAGCAACTGACATACCCATAAGACTATTCACACACCAATTTACTGATGTGTACATTCAAGTTTGAGTCCTAGGTTGCCCTTAAAGCCTGTGGGACATCAGCAGAATGTAATCTGTGCCACAAGAAGAGGACTACTTCAGCATTCTTGACAAGAAAGAGCCCTGATTGTAGTAGACCTCAGAATCATGGCCCCAAAGGGTAGTTGTTTTCAGAAGGAGGAAAAGGAGTGGAGAAATAAGTTGGTAAAGCCTCCAGAGGTGAGAGGAGATCCTCAGAGAGAGACATCTCTGTTTGATACGATGCAGGATGTACTGTCTCCTCCCATATCCAGTCCCCTGAGGATCTCAAGGAAAGACAGGCTGAGTGGGACCTAAGGTTGTAGGTGGCCCAGCTGGTTGAGAGGAGAGAAAAGGTGAGTCTACAAGAGACTTGGAGGAGAAACTGATCTTGCTGGCTAGACTGTCAGGGAGGTGCACTTGAAGGCCAAATAGTGTTTATAGTCCAGAAGAAATGGTGTGAACACTACTACTGTGTCCAGTGCAGAAGAAAGAGTTCATTTATTCAGAGGCTTGGTACCTGACTTTAAGGAGGGGGTTGATATAGACTAGTTATTTCTGGAATAAGAAATAGCTATAGCGGTACAGAGGATGCCTAAGAAGGACTGCAGAGGTGCTTTTGGAGTCAAATTTGTGGTGATGGGAGGGACAGCATATGGCTCTAGAGAAGGGGAGAGGATGAGGCAGCTCACTATAAAGGAGGTCCTTGTCGGTAAGTATGAATTAACCCCAGAGGCATGCAGGTTGAAACAGTTTTATACTTTTTCCACAGAGAAATGAGAAGAAGCAACTTGTTTAAAAAAACAGATAGATTATATATGGAATATGACATCTCGGGTTCTCAGGATATAACCTTTTTGACTTGTACTATCCTGCAGGTATTTGCATAGGGTGATCATCATAGTGTTCACCTAGTCTAGTTTGAAACAGTTGAGGAAAATATTGAGCCTCTAAACTCTTCTCCACTCATTGGAGTTCTTTTAGCTTGTTTCATGTGGTACAGTTTAATGACATCCTCAATAACTGCTTTTTCATATAGTGGATGGATACTGTAATGATCATATAAATCTACTTCTATGCAATTTTTCAAACTGTTACTTGAAGGCAACATTTCTTTCCCTATGCAGCTTCCATGTTAGACAACATCTACATTTTTATAGTGCACGTTATTGTCTTTACGATGTAATGTAGGTTTCTTCACCTTATTTACATCCACTAGTTCCTGCCATATTTCTTTGTTTTTTGTGTGCAAAAAATTCACTAGAATAACAGAAGTTCTTCCAAATTTCTCTCTACAGCCACAGTTTCAATATTGTGTTTGACATCTAGCCTTTAAGCCCTTTCTGGAGCTCAGTGGTTACTACCTTTAATGTTAGAGCTTGCTTCTCTCAGAAAGTATTGTAAGGGATCCCATGGATATTCTGCACAGCTCAGGGTTAGGAATCAAGTTGGTGTTCCTAGATTTCACAACGTGCACTTAAGCTCAACATGACAACAATACCAATACTCATTCGTCCCAATATTTGCATAGGTAAAGTAAGTAGACAGCAGCACTGGAAGTACAAGGGTGTCGTCCTACTGTATCAATATATTCCTAGCAAATGCTACACAACCGACTGTACTTCCATTTATACACAAGAGCATTTTTCTATGCCTTCCTTGAACCGCTTCACCTATCTCTTATTCTACATTTCTAGTAACCATCTCTGCAATGGAACTACTGCCTTTTACATCAGCCAACAGTTACAACTGCATACACTAATTCATTTTCCTGTAATTAGCTTTCATCATTAAAGAAAGGCTCAGCAGTAGACATACACTTACATTTTCCTTTGAAAACTACTTTTATTAATAAGCCTTTTTTGTTTTTTTTCTTCATAGCCAACACTATTTTATCTAGTGTATATATTCTGTTTTGGATCAAAATAAATAGTTTGCTCTTCAGAGGAAACACTTTATCAACCACACTCTCAATATATTATTTTTGTTTGATTGCTGCTCTTCTCAACTTAGTGTCCCTCATTTTACCTACCAAATTCTGTATTGCTCTATTTCTAAACATTCTTATTCATTTGTTCTATTCTTTTTATGTCCACATATAACCATAGGTCTCGAAGTCTCAGACTGTTTTTACACTTTCTATCTGCCTCACAGCCTGCTGCAATTCACATTTGGCCACACCACACTGCTGCAGCCTACGAAACCATCTCTTAGCATGGTGCCTGGTGTAATCATGGGACCTCATTGTTCTATCCGAAGTTCTTCACTCGATTCTACTCCACCTAGTGAACTCATCCCATACTACAGACAGTAATCCTGACTTACATTCCATATCCACACAACATGCCCAATTTACCACTTTGAGCCATTCCAAAACACATGGAGGAGACGGATCGATCCAACGTTTACAGACCTCACTCCTTGCTAAAAGTATAAGGTTAAAGATGAGGCCACTTTGCTTCCTGTTCAATATACTATGTGAGGTTTTTTCTACATCTAGGGGTGGGCTGTGATACGAACTTTGCAATTTTTTGGGGTATCCAGTACAGACTGTTAATAGTGAAAAAGTGAGTTTGCTTTAGGTTTGCAGGCTTGACCACCGAATACAGTAATTTAAAAGAGTTGTGCCATATTGGTTGTAGATCCATCCACTGAAAAGTATCTTCCCACACCATATGTGGTATTATCATTTTCTTGTCTTCATATTCTAGGAGTTTCCAGTACAATGTGGCTACCTCCTCACTTTTTGATCTCACATGCTGGAGAGAGGACTCAAATTCCCAGCCCCCCCCAGCCTGAAGGGTTGAAGTCACCAGCCAGGATGACAGCTACACATATTTTAACCTTGATAGACAATCACCAGTTTTCATTTCTCAGGACTTCCCAGGGTAGTATCTCCTGCAATGCTATCAAATCCCCCCAGGTATAAATCCCTGCCCACCTTAATGGAAGACTCAGCCCATCCTTCATACATTCTGGGATGCCAGGAAAGTCCCATATAGGTGCAAAGTCGGAGTAATATCCAATGCTAAGCATCTTTCTCACCCTGCACCAAAGGTATAATGCTGTTTTTAAGACCTTCAATCGTATCTTTTTGTTTTTAAGACCTTCAATCGTATCTTTTTGAAAATTTTCAGAGCCCCATACTTATACAAACAACCGGCTGCTCCAAACTCCCTTATCATTTCTCCTAAAGCACTTCCCATGTTGTACTATCTGGCTTTGCTAGTAGCATCTGGAGATTTTTAAACTGCTTCTCGAGCCTGCTCCTCTACTTTTTCCACTGCAGCCTTGCCCCATGGGAAGTTCATAAAAGGCTGGCTATTTTTCCCAGGATCTTATCGATAATTGCTTTTGGGAATGTGAGAGGGATGCAGTTAAAAAGGTATGTCAATTTGGGAAGGATCAACATCTTGATAAGATTGGCTCGCCCATGACAGGTTCTTCCAGCTACACAATAGAGTATCTACCTCCTGCTCCTAACTTTTCAATTTGTATACTGGTATGTCATCCACAGGGTTAACAATGACAATCCCTATATATTTTATCTCTGCACACACTTCCCCCTCTAACCATCTATATTCCACCACATTATCTCTGTCTTGGAGTTATTCACCAAATATCCAGACAAGGCCCCAAACTCTGCCACCAGCTTGTCCACCCTAGCTTTAGTTTGAACAGGGTCTGATGTATAGATTATCAGATCGTCTGCATTTAACACAATCTTGCTGCAAAAAGAAGGGGAGTAAAGAGGGAGAACCTGATTGTCTTTCCAGAGCAGTTGTTCTAATGGTTCAATGTAGATGTCAAACAAGAGAGGCAACAGGGGACAACCCTGCCTTGTACCCTTTGAATAATAAAACTCCTAGTCAAGGAGACTTTAAGTTGAATTATAGCCAATGAGTTTTTGTAGAGTTTCCAGAGCATAGAGGTAAAACCGGGACTAAATCCCATCACATCCATGACCTCCCACAAGTATGCCCAGCATACCCGAACAAATGCCTTGGCCGCACCTATTGTGACCATGGCTAGGAGGATCGAGCAAGTGGTGGCAAGAAGACCAATAGTTTCTATCAACTGCTGTGTAAGTTCTTGGATTTGCCTCTTTAGGACAAATACTTTCTGATCCAGATGTATCAGCTGAGGGGCTAACTTGGCCAATCTTCCTGCCAAAATGTCCATGAAGATTTTATAGTCTAAATAACACAGGGTGATTGGACAATAGAAGTCTGCCTTCTTAGGATCCTTAGCAGGTTTTAAATCAAAACAATTATGGCCTCCTTTCATGATTTTGGAATCTGTTCCCCCGCTGATATATTGAGTTAAATAATAGCTCCCATTCTGAAACAATCTCCTCTTCTACGAGCTTATAAAGCTCTGATGGTTTTGCGTCTGGACCAGCTGCCTTCCAATTCTTTATTCATAGGAGATGCACCCTAATTTCCCTCCTAGTTATTGGTGCTTCCAAATATTCTCTACCCTCCATTGTAAGCCCCAGAAGCTCTACACTTTCCAGCCAATCTTTAAGGTTCACCGAGTCTGGGTGAACCTCTTAAGCCTACAAATCAGCAAACAAGGATAACAGGAGGGCCTGCATTTCCTCAACCTTATTTGAGACATCTCCCTGCAGGTTGATGACAAATTCCTTAATGTGATTCCTAGACTACTCAACCCTTGCCTTCCAGACCCCCACTCTCTCACCATATTCAAATTGTCTCTCTTTACTTCGTATCCAATGTAATCTTGTAATGTAACCTTGGATCCTCCAGCCGGTTAGATGACATCTCCCTACCCTTATCAAGCCTTGAATTTTGCTGCTGCTTCTTGGCTTCTAGTGTCCCCACTCGTTCCTCCAATCTACTGAGTTCTGCTCTTTCAACCATATTGTTGAAGTGTGCCTGACTTTGCAACACCCCTCTCATAAAGGCTTTAAAAGCGTCCCAGATTACATCTAAAGGTGCCAATCCGGACAAAATTAATCAACACTGGCTTTTTCAGAATGGAGACTACCTCAGGGTCTTGAAGGTTCTCCTTTTTAAATGTCAAACTTACAGTATGTCTGCCTCCAAAACACTTAAGTGACATGCTAACTGCAACATGAACCAAGTTGTGCCCCGGTAGCAGGTTGACATCTTTAATTTCCCCAGGTAAAACACGATACACCAAAAATAATCCAGTCTAGAGAAGTGTCCATATTTTTTACAATGGAAGGTATAGCCCCACCGTGAACCCTTTGAAAATCTCCATGCATCTACCAATCCTATGTCCTGACGCATGTTTTTAAGGGCCTGTCTCATCCCAGGGGCTTGGACACAATTCTTGCTGGTGGAACTATCTAAAATGTGATCCAGGAGGGTATTTAATTCACCCCTTTAATAAATGAGGTTGTTACCTCCACTAGGTTCCACTCCAGATTTACTATATATGCTGGGGTTCATCTAAGTTTGGGCCATAAAAACCAACACACATAAACTCAGAATCAGCGTATCTCAGAGTTGCCAGTGCCCACCTACCTGAGCTATCAGTTTTTGAAGATATGATATCAACCACGGCTCCCCTCCTTATCAGGATAGCTACCCCCTTACAGTGCTCTGCCTGTACTGAAACAACATAGTTTCCAACCATTTAAATTTCGAAAAAAAGGACTCCGCTCTCGCTAGCCATTAGATGGGTCTCTTGCAATACAATAAGGTGGGCAAAGCTTTCTACCATGTATCTCATCACCAATCTCTGCCTACTTTTAGTTCTGAGACCATTTTATTAAAATTTATTTTTTAGAGTTTTTATATAGCGCGAACTAGACCAGTAGATATCGGGTATCAGAGCGCTTAACATAGCACCAGTTTTATTACACAAGGGCACATTCATTTTTGTTAGGCAAGGGTAGATTAAGTGATTTGCCCAGAATCACAGGATGTTGAGCGTCGTTGCCGAGACTCAAACCCGGTTTCCCAGCTTCAACGTCGACCTCTCTAGCCGTGAGGCTACATCGTCTCCCTGTCTCAACCATTAACGCTCCTTGTTAAAAATGATAGCTCTCTGCTACCCATATCCTATTCGGTTATTTCAAGACCCTTCTTTAGATGTGATAACCTAGGCTAGCCAGCTACAAGGTTATGACTAGATGATAAAGTGGACTTATTTTTTTACATTTTTCCCATTGCTCCCCACGCAGTGCCTTTCCCCAATCCCATGCCCCCTTCCCACCCTGGGGAACACTCCCATAACAAGCAAGCATAGATGTCTGATAAGCTTCCCCATGAAGGAGTGGTCATATTCAAAATAGACTTCACTTTGGTGGGCCCCCAACCTCCTCTACCACCCGTCCCCTGACTTTGCATTTGATATCTCATTAAGGCTCAGGATGCCGCCAGTTTTTTGATGGTTTAAATCAGGCCATCTACTTCTACCACTTTTCTGTTATTACACATTTCACCATTGAACATAACACTTAGCATTGCCAGTTGTGTTTTTGCCCCTAATTTATGCAATTCCTCCATTCTCTTTCCTAATTCTGATTACTTCTGATCAGTTGCCCGGCAGATAACCAATCTAGTGGAAAGGGAATAAGTACCAACCGTGAAATGGCCATTTCTTAAGGCCATACTCAATATCTCTTCTTATACTTCATATGAGAGAAAGTTCACTACAGTCTTCCTTGGCTTCTGCCTTTGAAGCTTTCTTTTATAGGGAACTCTGTGTACACGCTGTTTCCCTCAGTCAAGATTTATGTCTGGCCTATCTTTCAAGGCAGTGTCTTCCAGCAATGTGATTATGAAGGACTTGATTTCAAAATTTTGCAAAAGTTGCTTTTATTAATAGGCCTTTTTTTCTTCGGGGACAGCACTATTTTATCTGGTGTTTTCATTCAGTTTTGTATCAAAAGAAATAGTTTGCACTGCAGAGGTAACACTTTATCAACCACACTCTCAATATATTATTTTTGTTTGAGTGCTGCTCTTATCATCTTAGTGCCCCTCATTTTTTGTACCAAATTCTGTATTACTCTATTTCTAAACATTCGTATTCATGTTTCTTTAAATTGATTCTTCCTCCATGTAAATTATGTGTTTTTTGATAACTATTTTTATTTGTAATCTGATTTACTCCTTCTCCACTGCAAATGTGGAGAGGTAAATTAAATCGACAGCAGCATTGTAGGTATGTGTATGAGTGCCTACAGTTGTTAATCATAGGTACACATTTTAGTGTGTTTCTGTATTTGTAAATAGTAAATCGGTATATTATGATAATTCTGTTTGTTAATTGTTTGATTTAAATAGTATTCTAATTTTTAAATAAAATGTATTTGTTAAATATAAAATATATTTATTATTAATTTAACTTAAGGATCACAAAGACTCCCTTAGCAGTACTCACACACCTATATAGTCATTTAACACAGGTACTGACACACCTACACACCTACACACTGTCACACACCCACTTTTACTCCAATCTTTATGGTTGTTTTTTGACAACTCATCAATGATCATTATTTTAACAGTCTACCATTTGTGGTGTATGAGTATACCACCTGACAATAGTTTAATGGAAAATTGACCCACAGAACGCATGTTTACAGCAACAAACATGTGGCATTTTGCACAATGAGTATCCATTTCACTCAAATCTTCACAGACTGCTGGTATTATGATGATTGCAGCTGATTAAGGTTCTCCCAAGGGTGCTGTGGAGGTAGAATATTCTGCTGCACCTAGTGTCTCTTGCATCATTCAGTTGTACACCCTTTCATGAAGTGTTTTAAGTGCTTCCATTTGTTCTATGTAAATGCTTCTTGGAAGTGTTGCCGGTTAAGTGTATGCCACAAATATTACACTGCACATATTTTAGCTGTAATATTGTACCCTGAATGTATTGTAAAATGCTTGCAGACATCAGTATCTTTTGTGCTTGCTGGTTTAAAGATATATACCTGCATGTGTTTAAAGTGGTTGTGGACAAATCTGTATTTGTAAATAGTTAAATGAGTTGTGTTATGGTTATTTGTTTATTTGTAGTGAGTGCAAAGCATAGTGTTCCTTAATTGCAGTGAGCTAGTGTGTAGTTTTGTTTTTTTGGTTCCACAATCTTTATGATTGTTTTTACCCCACTGTCCAATGATGGCTGCTTAAAAAGCACATCTTTTACAGCGTATGACTAAAGAAGCTTGGAATAGTAAAAAAGGGACAATGAAATGCATATTGTTATTAATATATACATTTACAGTATAAGAAATGTCTAGTTATGTCTTTGAATCATGTCTTTATGCATTGTTGAAATTGTACTTTACTTTTGAAATTCTGTTAATTGTAAAAACTAATAAATATTTCAGTTTTTTTCTATTTATTCAGGTCAATGTCACCATCTATTGAGGTAATGTACTTTACTAATTAGTTCTTGCACTGTTGTTCCTTAACTTTAGATTTTGAGGATGCACACCCAAGGACAGATTGATACAGTTAATTTCACACCGAGACACACTTCAGTACAGCAACTCACACAATCAGCTACACACAGATAGAGACACACACAGGCTAACATTGATACAGCCACTGACACATGTAGACACACATCGATACAGTGAGTGACCCACCTAACTACACACCGATACAGGCACTGACACATCCTGTCAAACACTAGTACATCCAATAACACACCCAAGCACACACTGACATACCCAGGAACTTATCAATGCAGACACTCACACACCCAGGCGTGCAGCAATGCAGACACTGACACAGCCAGTCAAACACTAACTCAGGCACACCCTGATGCACACACTGAGACACCCAGAGACTTATCAATACAGACACTGACTCACCCAGGCATACAGCAATGCAGACACCAACACACCATCCAAACACTAATGCATCCAATAAAACAGCCAGACATACACTGACACATATACTGACATAACCAATATAACAAGGGGAACCCCTGGCAAGTAAATGTAGGTAGGAAAGCAGGGGAAAATAGAAAATTCGCAAAGAAAAAAACTTATCTCTACCTATATGTTTCAAAATGTACACCGTATCATTTATTTAGGCGCTGACACTCGGACTGGGCCTACAAATATACCATTTAACACAAAAGAAAGAAAGTATTCATTCTTAAATTTTATTTTTCATTTTTGTATAAGTAAAAGAGATTAATTCCAATGCAATGACATATTTGCAATTTATGAGTAGTATTACATTAAAATGACAAAAGGTTTGTATACAAAAGAGTTGATCAGACTCAAAGGTATTCCAACCAGGCGCACACTGCTTCTTCTTCCTTTACTTCTCGATTATTTTTCACGCATTGAGCACACCTGTGGTCTTACTTATTTGAATCTCACAGTTAAACTATTTTTTTTATTTTTTGTATAATCTTTCAGCCTATTTAAATGCTGCTATTACATACGATACCGTAGACTCAAGCCTGTATATGCTTGCCGATTGATTTTTGATATCAAGAGATCATCATACGCAGGTATCTTTACCTTGTATTAAACTATTACATCGTGCGCAATAGATGAGCGTTTGAACTCACACCCTCTTTTGATGTCTTTTTTTATGTCTTGCTTGGTTCCCAGTAGCCCAAGGAAAGAACAGCTTCGGAATCCTCACCCTCGGAATCTAGTTGAATACAGACCTCGTGTCGCTAATACCTTTAATTGGTGAGTTTTCAACCATAGTGGCTAGATTATACCGTCTAGGGAGACACGACACATATGCACTCATTTTTCTTTTTAGTGAATGCGTTGCCAACCAGACAATTCCTTTGTGTCTACAGAATTCCCTTAAAACCATCTCGAGTGTTTCCTATCATACCGACCGAACTTGGGCATTCTTTTAATATCCATACCTGCTATGAACAAGGTAAAATAGTTTGTGTGCTAGGTTTCTTCTTTCTTTTTTATTTTGTTCTGTCCTGTTTCGGTCTCTTAAATCTCAGTTAGAGACTGTTGCTAAACCGATTTTTTTCAATATTTATTTAATTGGAAATCCATTTATTCACCTAGCGGATTCGATCTACGAAGAGCGCTGGTGGTACCTTTGGAGGTCAGGACCCCTTTTCCTGCGCTTTTTCACGACTGAACCTAGCCAGCCACAGTTTGAGTATTTCTTCCTATTCAATACAGGTGAGCGCGATTACTAGCCTCTTGTCTATTTCATCTACTGCTCTGTTAGCTTCGCGCTTACTGTGTTGACTGACAATACATGAGCCTCTTTATTATTACTTCATACCTTGTTATTTTTTCATTATGTCTAGGATCTATTGACATTGGCCTCTGCTTACCTGATTTTCTTGACTCTTTTTTCCTCGTCATTTCTCCCCTTTTTTCAACCGTTTTAAACAAAAAAAAATTGTTTTGCTCCTATATATTTACTACACTGTATTTTGCTTCAGCCTGTTTTTCACTTTATTTCTTTACCATTCTGATTCGGTTTAATTTTTTGAATTGGTGCGATTCCTATCATGGGGTCTAGTGATTGGGCCTTAATGTTGTTTTAATCCTGAAAACTCGTTTGCCTTCTGACACTCGTGACTGATGAATACTGCGCTATACGTGCTATTTAAGAGAGATGATGCAAATGAGTGATTTAATGTTTTTGCTATTAGTCAAATTTTCCTCTTGCATCTCTTTGTACCCGTTAGGTCCCAGTACACCGTTAACCGGCTCTATACGGTTTTTTGTACGCCCTGAGGAAGGTGGTACCCAAATTAGGGTGTGATCACCGAAACGCGCGTCGGAGCATTGAATGAGGTCTTTCTAACTTTCTTTCATCTCTCCAATATGGAAATCGCATTTGAAACTGGGTTGGACTTGGCCCTTTTTCCCTGAATTTTTTCGTTTTTTATGCATGTTAGATCAAATAACCAGTGTTAAGGGGCAGGTGTTCCCTTCTCCCAAGATTACTGCCACAGACCCCTGCTACTGCAGAGTGGTCTTTATTAGTAGCACCCTAGCTGCCAGGAGCTGGTTGGAACCCCAAAACAATGTTGCGACACCAGCCCGCCTTTTTTGTCCCATAGGTAGAATGGGGAAGCTCCTGGAATGTGCTGGAACCTTCTAGAAGGGAGGTGTGGTTTTACTTTTGCCGCCTTGGCTAGAGGTCACCTGACCTAGGGATACATAAGTGAGGGAGGGAACTTTTTCTAGTCAGTTGGCCAGTGATCTTGCCCAGCAGTAGAAGGACCCAAGGAACCTCTGCCCAGCCTGACTAGGAAGGACCTAGTCGCCAACTCACCCCCTACCCCCCTGTAACAGAACCCCTTAAGGGCGCCAGATACATCTGCGCCATCCAGACTTTCAAGAGCAACTGATTGCCGGAACTGAATGCTGAGACTGCGTGTCCAGACTGAACCTTGAAAATACATGCCTAACCGATTGTGGTATCGCTGAGGATCAACCAGGTCTTAGCGCTGTGACCCCTGCGCTCCCTGACCTGACCTGGGATCCCCGGCAGCATGCTCCGTTGAGCGCGGAGCCCCCCAGCTTAATTTGAGCCCCCCTGTGGCGTGGAGGCTGAAGCGCTCTCACCGCTGCGGCCCGGAGGCCGGAAGAGTGCCCCTCATCGGTTCGAGGCCCGAGGAGAAGCCCGGGGCCCCGTCGCTGCCGTCGCAGCTGTGGTGAAGGTGCGTGAGGCCGTGACCGACCCCGTCGCAACAGGATCGCCTGCGGACTTCGGAGCCGGTGTGGACGCCTTCCCGACGTCGAGCAAGGTAAGCCCGGAGGCTTGGGACTGACCCCGGTGCGCCCCCTACAGGCTGGGAGCCACACCGCACCCTGAGCCCGGGTTCCCTCTCCGTGGGAGTCCCCTGGTCACCACGACAGAGAGACCCCTCCGAGGGATTCGCCCCTTGTTCCCCACTGACTATTCCGGAGCTTTGTGTCTCCCTACCTGCACCGGAGTACGAGAGGCTCGCTTCGCGCGGCTTGTTGTGCTCCGTGAACTGTTCCGTTCTGAAGTACTCATTGCTACTGATTACGAGTAGCACGCTGTTCTAAATGCTCCGTTCTGAAGTATACATTGCTAGTGATTACGAGAAGCGCTATGTTCTAAATGCTCCGTTCTGAAGTATACATTGCTAGTGATTACGAGAAGCGCTATGTTCTAAATGCTCCGTTCTGAAGTATACATTGCTAGTGGTTACGAGAAGCGTTATGTTCGAATGCTCAGTGCTGGCGTATTCACTGCTTACTGATTACGAGTAGCGTTATGTTCCGATGCTTAGTGCTGCCGTATTCACTGCTTACTGATTACGAGTAGCGTTATGTTCTAATGCTCAGTGCTGAAGTAGTCGCCGCTACCTGGTTACGAGTGGCGCTATGTTCTAATGCTCTGCTCTGAAGAATGCACTGCGTCCTGGTTACGAGTGGCGCTATGTTCTAATGCTCTGCTCTGAAGGTGTTCGTCAGATTTGTCCCAAGGTAACGGGAGGCCCGCGAGGTCTGCCCTGGGTCTCTGCACGCCCCCAGGAGTAGCGCTACAATCCCCAAACCCTAACACGGGGAGTAAAAATATACAAGGTACTGGTGAATATCATACTGGTGAATATCATACTGGTGAATATCATACTGGTGAATATGGTACTGGCGGATCAAACGCTGACATAAGTAAATTGCCATTGTCATCTCCTTAACTGAATTTATATCTCATGAAGTGCATATATATGTTATGAACTGCATTTATCTCGAACTGCTTGGATAAAACTTGAGTTATTTGCATAAATCTCTACAGTGTGGCGTCCCTTATTGTGTGCGTTCCTTGCTTCAGGGGATGTGCGTGTTGTATGGTCGCTTTACACACAAGCCTTTGGGTGCCCAGCCGCTCGTGTCACGTTACCCCCTTAGGGCCTGGAGACCCCAGGTCTTACAAACTATAATATAATATGTACAATTATGCACAGTATTGAGCATTTATACATTGATTTTTGTAGTAGTTTGTAGGACCTCTTTTTTCATTCAGCTTATTGTTGGTTTAAGTGTGATGTATGTATTGTCGGTGCTGTATGATATTGATGTGAGTCTGAGAGTGTTGTTGTGAATGACGTTGTTTGGGACATATACTGACATAACCAGGGACATTCCAAAACAGACACTGACTCGCCCAGGCATACCACAGTGAAGACACAGACATACCCAGCCAAATAGTAATGCATCTAATAACACACTCAGGCACACACAAGATGCATAAACTGACATACCCAGACTTGCATTGATGCAGATGCTAACACACCCTGGCACATACTGATGCATACAATAACTCACCCAAGCAGACACTCATGTATACACTAGCACACTCAGGTGGACAGTTTTGCATACACTAAAACACTCAGGCACACACTGATGTATACACTAACACGCCCAGGAACACTAATGCATATAGTAACACACCCAGGCACACACTGATGTATATAATGGCACACCCATGCACACATTGATGCATACTTGAACACACTATGGGGCATATCAATACAGACACTGACACACCAATGCATATAGCAATGCAGACACACACAGCCAAACAGTAAGGCCTCCAACAAAACACCCAGGCACACACTGATGCATACACCAACATAGCCAGGCACACACTGATGCATACACTGACATACCCAGACTCACACTAATGCGTATGTTAACACACCCAGGCACACACTGTCACATACACTAACACACCAAGAGAACTACAATGCAGACACTGACACACTCAGGCAGACAGTAATGCAGGCACTAAAACACCCACCCAAACACTAATTCATCCAATAACACACATAGGTACACACTGATGCATACACTGACATACCCCTACTCACGCAAATGCATGTTAACCCACCCAGACCCACACTGATGCATACACTGACACACTCAGAGAACTACAATGCAGACTCAGACACCCAGTCATACAGTAATGCATCCAATAACACACCCAGGCACACACCAATGCACACACTAACACACCCAGGGACTTACCAATGCAGACACTGACACACCCAGGCATACAGAATTGCAGACACTAATGCATCCAATAAGACACCCAGGCATACAGTGAGGTATACACTGACACACCCAGACATACACAAACGCAGACTTTGATATACCCAGGCATACACCAATACAGACACTGACACACCTAAACTAACTCCTATGCATCCAATAACACAGCCTGACACAAATTGATGTATGCAGTGAAACACCAAGGGTTATACTAATGCATACACTGACGCATCTGGGCATCCAATAATGCAGACACTGACATGTCCAGGCATACACCAAACCAGGCACTGACACACCAAGCAAAACAATAATGCATCCAATAACACACCCAGGCATACACTCAAACACAAACTAACATACCAACTCTCATGCTGATTCAGTCACTGACACATTAAAACCACAGACTTGGATTTTTGTTTGAGTTCTAACAAGAACTATTTTTTTCTAGAAGGGTTTTTAACAGATTTTTCTTTTTTTTTATCAAAAAGTAAACAGGGTAGTTAAAAGGGAAAGAATACAAAGAAACAAATGGATTCACTCTTCACTAAATATTATGTAGTCAGTGGAAGCAAAATAATAAATAACTAACCTAACAGCAATGTTCTTTCACTGTATCCAAGACTGCCCCCACAGAAATTGTTGTACAGTGACAAGCATGTGCCTTTTTGTGAAGTGAATAATCATGTCACTTAATTCCTTGCAGTCAGCTGGTATTGTAATGACTGCAGCTGATGAGGGTTCTCCCAAGACTGCTGTAGAGGTTGAATGTCCTTCTGCATCTTCTTTCTCTCGCATCATCTGGTTGTAGACCCTTTGAAGAACTGTTTTTAGGTGCTTCCACATGGTGCCTCTGGATAACTGCTTGCCGCAAATATTTCACTGCACATATTTTGCTGTTACATTCTTTTCCCTAGAAGGTATAGTAAAGTGCTTCCATGCATCTCATTTAGTTTTCTGCAAGGTGGTGTGAGTTCCTCCTCATCCTCAACAGGCTGTGGATGTTCATCTTGCACGGATGATGTAGCGTCAGCCATTGTGTAAAAGCAGAGGAGCACTGGTCCTCAATCACCCTTCTAGAGACTTCACTGGAGAAGTAACTGCTTTTGGGTGTGGTTTTCCATGTGCAATAGTGGGGTCTTAATGTAACTAATCAGAAGGCAAGGTTTAGGTTTGTATTTGAGTGAATTTGTGAATCTAGTCAGTAAATTCATGGATTCAATAAACTCATACAACTTTTTTGAAAACAGATGTAAGGTGGGTTTTATATAGTTGCAAATATGTTCACACTGATGTCATTAATTACAATGGAGGGGGGTACATATGCATAGAGTAGTAGTCTCTCTATGTTAGCTCAACCGTAAAGGTATCGTGGTACCCCAATTTATTTTTAAAACATTACATTTGTTTAATTACATAAACATTTTCATTAATTTACATTAACTACATATGAGATTTGTATGTTTTTAAATGTATAAAGAGTAGACTCATAAAAAAACAATGTCTACAATACAAAAAATCTAAATAAAAAATAAAAGTAAATTGTAATACACTTAGTATTCAAAATAAACCTGACAAATTAACTAAAAAATCTAAACATTAGCGGAACATAATATTTTACAAATTATTTTTGAAAAAACATTGAAATTCACTGACAAAACCAAAGGTTTCAGAAACCGGTCCCAGGATGCTTGTTTCCGGTTCAGGGAAGACCTGGCTTGGCAGTTCAGGCTGGACTGTTCCCATGAAGCACAGGGTCAAGACCGATTTGCATATAGCTGGGTCTGAACTGAGGTGGCGAAGTGAGCTAAAGAATGATGATGGATTTAATTCAGATCTGTGACTGGGGATGAGTGTCTTAAAAGTTCCAGCACTCCGTCCATCATCTTCTTGTGTTTGCTTTGTTCGCCTTAAGTTGGCAGGGTATGCCCAGACATGGGTCCCTTGCTCACTTTGCCACTAGATTCAAGCTAGCCTGGCTGATGATGGGTGTTACCCAGAAACTGGTCCCAGGATGCTTGTTTCTGGTTCAGGGAAGACCTGGCTTGGCAGTTCCGGCTGGACTGATCCCATGAGGCACAGGGTCAAGACCGATTTGCATATAGCTGGGTCTGAACTGAGGTGGCGAAGTGAGCTAAAGAATGATGATGGATTCAACCCAGATCTGTATCTGGGGGTGAGTGTATGAAATGTTTCAGCACTCCGTCCATCATCTTCTTGTGTTTGCTTTGTTCGCCTTAAGTTGGCAGGGTATGCCCAGACGTGGGTCCCTTGCTCACTTTGCCACTGGATTCAAGCTAGCCATGCTGATGAAGGGTGTTACCCAGAAACCTTCCCTGTTGTGGGCACTTGGCCCACCAACAGAAGTAAGGTACTGTTTTACTCAGGAGACTTGTTGAAATGCTGGGTAGTAGGACATTTGTGGCTGCATACAGATCACAGGACTTTTATTAACAGATATGCAAGGATTTATTTTTTGGGGGCAGAGTTTGAGCATTGAGGGGATTGTGGATGAAAAAAACATGGTGCGAGCCATGCACAGAACCCCACTGAGGACACTCCCAGGTCTCTAGTTTTAAAACATCTTCTGGCTTGGTAGGTTTCCCGAGGTGCTGATTGAGCTGATGCCGAAAATCCACAGCTACCCCCATTGGAAAAAACACATTTTATTTCAGTGGAAAAATGTGCAGTGTCTATGTTTCACTTGCCCCCCTTTCATGTTGCAGGCATTTGGGCTGACCACACAAGGGAGTTACCATATTTCTTGGAAGACTTGGGGTAATGCTGGGTGCTGTGAAATGTGTGGCTGCCTACAGGTTCAGAACTTTTCCTCACAGAAATGCAAGAAAAAATTGTTTTTGTAGTCAAGGTTTGAGCTTCACACAGAATTTCTGGGTAATCATGGTGAGAGCCATGCAAGTCACCCCACCGTGGACTCCCCCGGGTGTATTGTTTTAAAAAAATCTGCTGATTTGGTAAGTGTCCCTTGGTGTCAGCTGAGCTGGGGCCCAAAATCCACAGGTAGCCAGCCTGTAAAAAAATGTGCATTCTGCTGGGTGAAATATGATGTCTCCTAGGTCACGGTTTGTATATTGTGGGCCACAGATGCAAGCCTCAGCCACAAAAGTAGGTTACCATTTTTATTGGAAGACATGTGGGAATACAAAATAGTAGAACATTTGTTATTATCAATTGCATATCTCTATGTTTGTGCATTTCAAATATAAGCAAGTATGTTACACGGAAGAAATTTTACAAAATGTCCTCTGAAACACATGCCAGTAAGGCAACCCATAAAACCATAGAGGTACAAACAACCACTGCTCCTAATTTCAGCATCTGGTGTACATTTCTATTCTTTTTAATTTACCATATGAATTTCTGTATAGTCGGTACACAATAAAAACCATTGTGAGGTAGAGCTTGGCTGTTGGCTCTAGGTATCTCAGGTTTTTGGAGAACCTACAAGCCTATATATCCCCGTAACCAGAAAGGTACAGTGGACGAAATGGTATACTGCTTTTGAAAATCTTCCATACCAAGAAGAACTGACAGATGAAAACATAGACACAAATGGCTGTTTTTTTCAACTCAATTCCAATTTCTTTTTATTTAAAACGTTACATTTTACAGGAAAACCTTAAGAGATCTACACAAATGATGCCTTGCTGACTTTAGACTTTTGTCTAGTTTTCAGAAGTCCATAGCTTTTTGTGGTCCACCATGGTTTTCAAACCCATTTCCACCACAAGTCGGAAGGAGGTTGAATGCACAAAAAATAGGAAAAATAGACTATCTCCCAGTAAAATGCAAAAACTGTGTTAAACAGGTTTTCTGATTCCAGCATGCCTGTTCCTGAAAGCTGGGAAGATGGTGATTTTAGCACCTCAAACCCTTTGTTGATGATGTTCGCAAAAAAAAAAAGATGCTTTCTTCTGCAGAACTTTTTTCCCAATTTTCCTCAGCAACCCAAAATGTAGCTATGTTGTTCCTCAGTCCCATCCAGGTTAATCCACAAATCTGGGTACCTTTAGACTCTCCAGGATGTTGGAAAAAAGGACACACATTTGGTGTGGATACCTTATGTGGAAAAATAGTTGTGGAGCCCTAAGCTTGAACTAACCCAAATAGCCAAAAAAGGGCTTAGCACTGGGGCGGGAAAGGGCTGTAGCTAATGGGTTACAAATGTGACAACATTGTTTTAAAAACTTTGGATTGTTTAACATTTTCATATAACACCACATAATTACATACATCAACATGCATTCCCAAACATTCATGAAAGACTACCTAAACATCCAATATATTACATAGATAATAAGTGAATTAGTTACTTTCAAAATCAAGTTTCCTATTTGATTTTCTGTTATTTGAAAGGGACAGCTCTTGGGATTTGGAGAAGAAATAGAAATAGTGGCTTTTTTAGTATAGAAAGCTGACTAGGAGGGAGGGGCTTCAGCAGAAAAAAAAACATTGGGGACATCAGGGGGACAAACCCCTTTACATAGAGGAAAGGGAAAACTTTAAAAAGTTCACAAACATCCAACATAAAATGTCCAAATCATTGTCCTGAAGTACTATATTAAAGTAATTGAAAAAGCAAAGGTTAAAGTCTTATTGAAAAGTAAAGTCTTTCCCTGTATCAAGATGGAGTGTTGGAGATGCTGTCCTGTGTTAAGGACTCATTACTGGCTATCCCCATGCTCATAGTTCACCACATTAAATTCTTGTTCCTACACAGACAGGTAGATTGGATCGGAAGGACTGAATAAACTTTGAGAATCTGGACAAATTGGGGTACTGGTGGAAACAACTTACACAGAAAAACTTGGAGATATGACAACAGCAGGTAGATACAGTTGGGAAGGAGGATGAGGTGTTATACCTGCTATCAAGGAGGTAAGTAGGAAACAAGAGGAATGATTTATTTCTTGCCAGTATGGATACTCTGTTGCTATGGCAAAGCACTATCCTTATCACCAAGAATACAGTCCGCCAGCTGCAATAGCAAACCATCAGATCTTAAAATTAATCATGGCAGAGACAGAGTAGTCCCCTCCGACATCACTGGGGTGTCAGGGCCATCAGAGAAATGATGAAATGCCCCGCCGCCCATTTTAGATGGGCGGATTTGTTGTAATTTTTTACATTTCTTTACCACCAGGTAAAACCCGATAGTTTGGAACAGTAAAACAATTATAATGCTTCTACCGCCATGGGCGGAGATTCCCATGGTGAGAGAAGCATTTCTTTTTTTGTATCTGAAAAGAACGCAACCCTGTAGCAAACTGAAAAATGCATTGACAGGAACCAGAATGATGGGAGTTCATGCCAATGCCTTTATGAATTGCCACCAGCTAGGCAGTCATTTATTAATCTATTAGGCGGAGTTGTCTTCTGCCAGGCCAAAGAAGAATACCGTGTCCACCAGGGAATAATCAGGACATTGTTGCAAATGTTAGTCAACTAGCATCTTGCAGATTGCACAAAGCACATTTCCTTCATTTTCCAGGAGACAGAGTAGACCCCTTTGATGTCCCTGGGGTGTCAGAGCCATCGGAGAATTAGCTACGTATTCACACACCTAATTTAAATAGGAGGACATGCAGTCATTTATTACTGTTTCTTACCACCAGGTAAAACCTGACAGTAAGTAACAGTAAAAAGATGATGATACTTCCTCCACCATAGAATGAGACTCTCATGGTAGGGGGAGCAATCATTATTTTTCTTTTCAAAAAGAAAATTTCATTTTGGGGTTTTCTTTTGTAAAAGAAAAAACTCTACTTTTTGTTACAGGGCTGCGTCCTTCCAACACAGCCCTGTAGAAAAATGCATTGAAAGGAACTGCTATGACGGCAGTTCCCGCCAATGCCTTTATAAATGACCTCCAGCTAGACAGTCATTTATGAATCTGTTGGGCAGAGTAATCACTGTCTGGCGGACAAAAAGTCTTCTGCCAGGCCAAAGGAGAATACTCCGTCCACCAGGAAATTATTAGGCCCGTAAGTACGAATGCTGGTCAACTAGCATCTCGCAGATTGCACACAGTTCATTTCCTTCACCTCCCAGGGGATCAGTAGTTGCCAAGCACTCACTTCCATCATGCCCTCCTTAAAAGGAGCCATATGAAATAATCTGCAGTTGGAGGGGAATACACATGAGGGAATGAGGGTAGGGGGCTCTCTTGGGTGAATGGTTCCCAGAGCTCCAGTTGAGTGCTTGCAAGAGCAGGAGGCAAATTAATGAGGGGGCCTCTGGAGTGGTGATGGGATAGCCACAGGCCCAAACGACAGTGGGCCTACTTGTGGAACTCCACAGCTATATTTTTTTCTGGGTCATTTAGCCACATCATCTGACTCCTCCTGTTATGTCCAGCTCTACCACTCCATCAGATGCCAAAATACCCTCTACCTCAAGTCCTTTTGATTGCGAGCGAGTGACTCTCAGGGAAGGTGCACTCTTCGTGCTGAAGCAAAATGCCTCCACCTTTAGTTTGAACTTATACATCATGCCTGCCTAGCAGCCAAATGTATTGTTGTTCTTCATCATGGGTCCTGGTTATATCATGCTTTACCAACACTACCCAATGAAATGGAATGTTGACAAAAATAGTGCATACGTTTAATACTTCTATGTATTAATACATTTTTACCAGTAAACAGTAAGTGTGAAAAAGAGTCAAACCGTCAAATATTTAATACTCTTTTACCTTGCAAGTTTGATGATTTATCTCTTCCACTTTTAGCAGTGGTTGTTTAAAGGACAAAAGAGGTAACTGACATTGGTCCTGGATATAAATTGTAAACCAGAGCAAAAATTCATGGTGCCCTAATAAATGTGTATAGATTACAGAGAAAATTGTAATGCCGGAAAAAATATATGCATAGCAAGTACAACGGTAATTACCTGAATTAATCACTGACATTAAATAAATAATTATAGCTAATGTATTTTGTATACAACCATGGAATTATATTAGTCCTCACTCTATTAAACAGATACCTAAATCCTGCATGGTGTCACACAGCAAAATAAAATTAATAATATAACACAAAAATATAAAAAATGAATCAACATTACTCCATTAACAAACAATATACCAAAACATCAAATAACATGATCACAGCAACCCTTACTAGGCCATTTAAAAAGTGTTTTCCTTAACTCTCTGCCCTCCTTTAGGCCTTATTGATGATGGTTTTGCTATTCATTTTATACACAATCCCATTTAGAGTTGGTCTTTAAAGTATGCAAACATGAGGAAAACCACTATCTTTTGAGTGTGTTTACCAATTATCATTAATAAGATGTTGTTGAATTTGTAGAGACTTCTCTGAAGAAGGTGTTGGCGCGTTTCGGCATAACAATTTTGGCCTCTTCAGGACAAACGTATCTTGTGAGAGGACTAATCCTTAACATATACCAACGTGTTGTCAGTTAAATATCCCAATCCATGGGTTACCTGTCCCAAATTCAATTCAAATTTTTGCAAATCCGAGTCATCATGCAGTCTAGTTACAGGCCGTCTAATTCGTGCCTCACCCATAGATAGCAGGACACATTATGCCACTAGATAGCTTGTGACACCATACAGGATTTAGGTATCTGTTTAATTGAGTGAGTACAGATATAACTCCGTGGTTGTATAAAAAATAAATTTGCTATAATCATGCATTAAATACCAGTTATTCATTCAGGTAATCACTGTTGTACTTGCTTTGCATATAATGTTTCCTGCATTACAATTTTTTCTGTACTCTGTTTGTAGCCCATGGCATGTGGGGTGATTAGGTCTGACTCCCAAATCATTTTGTTGTTTAATATATATGTATTCCATGTTAAGGATGGTTGCATTATTAATAAATACTAAATGTATGAATGAGATAGGAAGCTGTTAAATGAATGCATATTACAGTAAGACTTAGGGCCTGATTATGAGTTTGGCGGTCCAACTGCCAGAGAACCACAGCCACCAAGTCCATGCCACCACTGTGCCGGCACCCAACCGACTGCCCTATTACAAATTGTGCAGCCTAAAAACCAAACCCACCAGCACAGCGGATCACCAAGATGTCCTGCGGTGGTCCAAAATGTTGACGGTGTGTCAGTGGCTTCCGCCAGTCCTGCTGGTGAGCATATTTTGAATGCAAAGTCCTACTGGGGGTCCCACAGTGGTGGGCAACCACAGCGGTTCACACAAAAAGAAAAAGAAAACACAACACTGACCATTGGATAGATCCTAAAAATATACATCTGATGTGCTTTGGCAAGTGGACACGCCTGCAAATCACACTATAAACACACCCCATCCCTGACCAGCATCCTTTTCCTCCAAACAGCAACAATCAAGACAAACAGCTATTTACTGCACTTTGTAGATAAGTGTTCTGCTCGACTTTCTCGGCCTTCTTGTGTTAACAAGTGATTGAATGTGACTTCAGTCTCTTACCATTCAAGCCTAAGGGTTAGAGTAGTGAATGGAGCCTATTTACTAGACACTTCGACATGATTCTGTGCTCTTCCCATTGATCAGGGCTTGCACACATAGCCTAGGGGATAGATTCGTTAGTATTAGGGATAACCTGTCCTGTAGTGAGGGTATTTCATGGAGCTGTGCCGAATTCAGGCCTGGTAGGCCTCAAACGGGAGAGACTCCATCTTTCTTTCTGCTTCGGCAGCTTGGGATGCTTCTAGGCCAAGAGTAATGTTTTAGTTATGAGGTGTTATTCGCTTGGAGAGAACCGGTTCAGGCCGGCCCTTATCGAAGGATTGTATTTTTCTTCATGCCGAAGACACTACATCAGGCCGGCCGGCTGGGAACGTGTCCTTGGTACGGGGAGGTACAAGAATTTGGTGGGCGGCAGGTTACGGGCCGGAATTTTCCATGAGGAAATGCACCTCTATATTAGTGAAAGTCTGAGGCAGTTACATGTTCAGTCCGTAGGCGGCATCTAGCCGTTAGCAGTAAAGCTACTACTTATTCCAGGGAAGACAGACGCCATCTTGAAGGCGGAGAAGAACTGAGAGACAGATGCTTTCCTAACAGAATAGCCAGAGAGGAGAGAGTAGCCGATAAGGAAGAAGTCCCAGTGACTCGGAGAAGGGTGATTCCAGGCGAGCCGAGGCACAGACGAGAGGGGAGCCTAGATGACCACTGAGTGCGGGCTACATACTACTAAGGTGATGTCGACCCTTTCTTATTAGAGTGTACAACTTAATCTTTCACTTTTCTTTGCAGGTTATGTGTTATATCATAATGTTATGTGATTGTGTATGTAATGAGTAATAAAGTATCCAGTTTGTAGTGAACCAACATGTGATGCGTGTTCTTGTATAAGAGGGTAGCCTATTCTTCTAGTCAGCTGTGGCTACATGAACAGATGTTAACCCTGATCAGGTAAGTGGTAACTGAATAAAGGAAAGAGGAGCCCCTCGAACCTGAGAACAGGCTATGCCCGAACTGGCAATCCTTGTGTGATCTGATGAATAGTGAGACTGATTCCCTTTTTGTATGTTATGGTGATCATAGGATGAACTGTCGTATGAGACTGCCGTCTAGGTAGAGAGGTCTGGATTCGTAGGGGATCGTGAGGCCGCCGATTGTGCTGATACTGTCGTATGGGCAGAGAGGTCTGGGTTCGTATGGGACCGCGAGGCCGCCACTTGTGATACTGTCATATGGGCAGAGAGGTCTGGGTTCGTATGGGACCGCGAGGCCGCCACCTGTGATACTGTCGTATGGGCAGAGAGGTCTGGATCCGTATGGGATCGCGAGGCCGCCGATTGTGCTGAGACTGCCGTCTGGGTAGAGAGGTCTGGGTTCGTATGGGACCGTGAGGCCGCCACTTGTGATACTGTCGTATGGGCAGAAAGGTCTGGATTCGTAGGGAATCGCGAGGCCGCTGATTGTGTTGATACTGTCGTATGGGCAGAGAGGTCTGGGTTCGTATGGGACCGCGAGGCCGCCACTTGTGATACTGTCGTATGGGCAGAGAGGTCTGGGTTCGTATGGGACCGCGAGGCCGCCACCTGTGATACTGTCGTATGGGCAGAGAGGTCTGGATCCGTATGGGATCGCGAGGCCGCCGATTGTGCTGAGACTGCCGTCTGGGTAGAGAGGTCTGGGTTCGTATGGGACCGTGAGGCCGCCACTTGTGATACTGTCGTATGGGCAGAAAGGTCTGGATCCGTATGGGATCGCGAGGCCGCCGATTGTGAGGTCTTGGTATGCATAGTAGGAATCCCCTGTCCTTAGGTGATAGATATATGTGGTTGCAGGATTGTAAATAGGGTCTAGGGAGGGGGTTACGTTCTGGCTGGGTTAGTGAGGCTCTGATGAGCGGGTTCTATCTGATCCGAAAACCCAAGCAGAACATTTGGCGTCACGAACCGTTTACGAAACCTGTGTGCGTTGTGGTTGTATCGTGTTTGCTTTCGGCGTGTGCGTGGTTTCGTTTGTATATTATTTCTATATACTTGTTTGTTATTTTCTTTTCCCTTTCTTCTTTTTCTTTTTCTCTTTTTCTTTCTTTTTAAAGATGTTTTCTAGAAAGTCGAAATCTACTTTTAAGTTGCCCGTTGATATTCCCGGCTGGGATTCAACGCCTTATGAGGCCTTGGCCCGTGAGTGGGCTGATTCTACTGGTTTGAGTGAGAATTGGAATTCTTTTTTGGAGCTGGCGGAGCCGGCTAATGTGATTACTTGTTTACAGAAGGCGCCGGTATCTAAGGGTGATGAGCTTCCCGTTTTGGGGCGCAGAGGTTGGATTGTTCTGTCTGCGTACAGGATTCTGCATGAGAGGTTGTTGAAGTTGCAGGACTTGCATAAGGATTTGGAAGCAAACTTTGTTGAGATTCAGAATGCTCATACTTTGTTGCGGTGCCAAAATAAGTTGCTTGCTGATACACTTGAGACGTACCAAACTATTGCCGAGAGGGCGGCTGTGCGAATTGCTCGTTATAAATACAAGAATCGGCGTGGTCGGGTCTCGACGCGAAAGGTGCGTCTGGTCGTGGCGAAAGCCGGACTGGATTGGAATCCTGATGAATGGGATGGTAATATCTGGAACTCGAGTGATTCTCCTTCCTCGGGTGAGGAGTCTGCCAAGCGCGAGTCCTCTCGCTCCGGCCGTGCTTGTAAATCTGCTTCTTGCGCCTCTGATGGTGCACCCCGTGATTGCGCTCGTCCTTCGAGCGGGGTCGATGCTTCTTCCACTAATTGTTCCTCTACGTGTACTGGTCGAGCTCCTTGTGATGCTCATCCCGCGGTCTCGGCGCATCCTGTTTTTCGACGGAAGGTGCAGCAGGCTCCCGGTGCTCCGAATGGTATTGCTTTAGACTCTTTGGAGGATTTTACTCAACAAGAAATTAGTGATATTTTGCAGCGATTTCGGCAGCGAGCTGGTGAGACCTTACTCACATGGATGGTGCGCCTTTATGAACTGGGCGCTGCTGGCATTATGTTGGATGCTGGCGATTGTTTGAAGTTTTGTTCCTTGAGTTCGGATTCTACTGTACAGGATCATTTTCGTAACTTTAATGGTGGTGGTCAAATTTCTTTGCTTCAATTGGCGACTGAGGGTTGTAATCAAAAATATCCTACTGAGTCTGACTGGCCTGTGAATGACAAACCGTGGTATACTTTGCGCGATGCTGCGCAACGTCTCAAAGAGGAGGTGATGAAAACGGCAATTTTTCTAAATACTGCTGACAGGTTGCTTGATGGTTTCTTGACATCTTCTGTGCGGAATCGTATTATTCGTTCTTCCCCTGTTGCTTATTAGCAGGTCATGATGACTTTATTGATTAATCAGACTGGTAACATGTTATCTGTGGTGCTGGAATCGGTACGCCAACTCGGTGAGTTGGGTGAGTGGTTTAAACCTGAACGGCAGTCCCGGCCTGACACTCGTACTCCTGGTGACAATAAATTTACTAGACGTGATATGTTTTTTGCTCTTATGGCTGATGGTGTGCGGAAGGAGGACATTGATGGTGAGACTACTTCTCGTTTGTGGGAAATGTTTCGCAAACGTGGCTTGGATCGAAAGGAGGGTGCCCGGCGTGTTCGGACAACTGAGTGTGATCGTGGTTTTTCTGATGGTAGCGATGATGACGACCGCCGTGGGCGCTCTTATCGTCGTGATGATCGACGTTATGCGCGTGATTTGTCCCCCCGTCGTGAGAGAGACAGGGAGAGAGAGGGGGAAAGAGAGAGGGGGAGAGATGATTATGTTAACAGCAGACGTAGAGATGATAGGGATCAATCCCCTGAGTTGAGAAGGAGAGAGGATCGACACATATTGGCCGATCGAAACCCGCAGTACACTGCAGGGAACAGTAATCCATTTCGTAATGGAGATAGATATGAACAGGAGGTATCGATACCTAGGAACCGTGAGAGTCTTTATCCTGATTTATCCTGGTACACAGAACACAATAAAAAGGACTAGGAAATAGGTCAAGCTCCAGTACACAGATGGGCTCACAGAGATAATAGACCCTATGTAGATATTGATATTTATTGGAGACATCGTAATATCCAAAGGGCCCGAGCATTGGTAGATACAGGAGCGGAGGCCACTCTTATTCATGGAAAATCATAAGAAGTTTAAAGGTCAGCCTTTTACAATTACCGGATTAGGTGGAAAGGAAACTCCCGCAGTTCAAACCTTACTTGAAATGAGAATAGGTAGAATTCCTAGAAAAGAATACTCTGTATTAGTGGTGCCACTCTTAGAATTCATAATTGGAATTGATATTTTGAAAGGAATGACTTTGCACTTAGATGATGGATGTTACCAATTTGGAACTAAACATTATATATCGTCCAGGCCTGTACGGGTTGGTCGTTTAAGAATGCCCCCCATAAAAGTTCCCCAGGCGACAAAAGTGGTTCGTCAGAAGCAGTATCGTATTCCAGGTGGTCATGAAGAGATTAGTACCACTATTCAGGAGTTGGTGGATGCAGGAGTTATAACCCCAGTTACTTCTGCTTGGAATAATCCTGTTTGGCCTGTACGTAAGAGTGATAATTCTTGGCGCATGACTGTTGATTATCGAGAATTGAATAGACACACACCCTCTTTGACTGTTGCAGTACCGGATGTTATTACCCTAATTGAAAGAATCCAGAAACATCCAGGTACATGGTATGCGTCCATTGATATTGCTAATGCTTTCTTTTCGATTCCGATTGCCCCTGAGTGTCAGGAACAATTCAGTTTTACGTGGAACGGGCGTCAGATGACGTTTAGAAGTCTTCCTCAGGGCTATGTGCATAGTCCTACGATATGTCACCGGCTGGTGGCAGAGCATCTGGCTGAGGTACCGGTTCAGCCACAAATTCAGATATGTCACTATATTGATGATATTTTGATCCAAGGCGAATCACAAGCGGAAGTTCAGACCCAATTGGATAGAGTCATTGAGTGCTTGCGTGAGAAAGGTTGGGAAATCAACCCGGATAAATTACAAGGTCCGTCTCAGGCTGTGAAATTTTTGGGTATTAATTGGCATGAAGGGCACCGAGAAGTGATCCCTCAGGTTAAACAGAAAATTCTTGATTTTGCAGTTCCGAGAAATAGGAAAGAAGCCCAAAGCTTCATTGGTTTGTTTGGATTTTGGCGCCAGCATATTCCTCATTTGAGTCAAATATTGGCCCCTTTGTACCAGGTCACTCGTAAAAAGAATGCATTTGAATGGGGTAAGCCACAGCAAGATGCATTCAGTCTGGCAAAAGAAGCAATTCAGCATGCTCTGGATTTATGGCCTGTATGTGATGGTGATGTGGATTTGAATGTGTCTGTACAAGGCCTTTATGCGAATTGGAGTTTGTGGCAGAAACAAGGCAAGAGTAGAGTACCGTTAGGTTTCTGGACTAAAAAGTTACCTGATGCTGGTGAGCGTTATACACCTTTTGAGAAACAGTTACTTGCATGTTATTGGGCTCTGGTGGATACCGAGCAATTGACTTTGGGACATGATATAGTTTTGCGACCTGAAATTCCTATCATGCAGTGGGTTATGAGTTCGCCGAAAACTCACCGAATTGGACACGCTCAAGAGGCAAGTGTGATTAAATGGAAATGGTATATACAAGACAGGGCACGTGTGGGACAAAAAGGAGTTGCATCTTTGCATGAGCAGGTGGCACGGGCGCCATCAACTGAAACTGAGAGTGAATGTTCCGTACCTTTAGTACAGGAGTCTCCTGTTAAGTGGGGTAAACCTTTTGATGATTTGTCCGCAGAGGACAGAAACCATGTCTGGTTTACGGATGGTTCAGCAAGGTTCATAGGGACGAAACGGCATTGGAAGGCAGTGTCCTATAATCCGATCACACAAAAATTGCTGAGTACAACTGGTGAGGGTAAGAGCAGTCAATTTGCTGAACTCTATGCTGTTTATCAAGTTCTGAAACAAGAGTTACCTGGCACATGTCATATTTTTACCGATTCTTGGTCTACTGCTAATGGACTGGCAGTTTGGTTACCGACTTGGCATTCCCATAGTTGGAAAATCCATTCCAAAGAATTGTGGGGAAAAGAATTATGGCAGGAGATTTGGGAAATGCTCCCACAGAGTACTGTTACAATCTTCCATGTGGATGCTCATACCCCGATAGACTCTCTTGACAAATTCTTTCATAACATTGCAGATGAGAAATCTAAAATTGCTGAGGCAGTGGTGGACACGCAAGATTCTGATATTGCGGGATTGGCAAAATGGGCCCACCAGAAAGCAGGACACTTTGGAGAAAAAGCCACTAGCAGGTGGGCTGCTGATCGAGGAATTTATATTCCCCTAGATTTAATTAAAAATGTTATTCTACATTGTCCCATTTGTCAGCATATCAGGCAGCGCAAAGTGCCCCAAATTGTTAAAGGTCATTTACAGCGCGGGAAATTGCCCGCTCAAATTTGGCAGATTGATTACATTGGTCCACTTCCCATGAGTAGGAATTGTCAATATGTTTGCACCATTGTTGATACATACAGTGGCCTGTTGGTGGCCCTTCCCTGTAAGCAAGCTACCCAATTGAATACTATTAAAACATTGGAATTGATTATGATGTATTATGGTGTGCCATTCCAAATTCAATCTGATAATGCATCCCATTTTCGTGGAAGATTGGTACAGGAATTCTGTGTGGAAAACAATATTGAATGGGTGTTTCATATACCATATTATCCACAGGCCTCGGGTCTTGTGGAGAGGTTGAATGGCCTGCTAAAAGACCAACTGCGCAAATTAACAGATGACAAGTATAAGAATTGGCGAGATTTTTTGCCTCAAGCGCTATTGATTTTGAATAACCGTCCTTTTCTAAATGCTGAATCCCCACTTATGCGTTTGTTTCCTCCGAATGTCGATGCTAAGCCCAATGAGATCAGAGAGACTGTGATGTACTGGGAGATTACTCCCGGAGCTTTGGCTCCATGCAGAGCGACCCCAGGGTCGGCAGGTTTAGACTTGCATGCCATGGATGACACCATTATAAAAAGTAAAGATCGAGTCATCATTGAAACAGGTGTTGGTGTTCAGATACCACCTGGAAATTTTGGATTAATTGCCCCTAGATCGGGGCTGGCTGTAAAAGGTATTCAGGTGCTTGGAGGAATCATTGATAGTGATTATCAGGGAGAGATTAAGGTGCTCCTGCTGAATAGCAGTGAGGTTGACTTACTGATACATAAAACTGACCGAGTGGCTCAATTGCTAATAATGCCTGTCTTCAGTGGTGAGATGGCAAAAGGCACTGCCCCAACGTTGCTAACTGTACGAGGCCAGAAAGGTTTTGGCTCCACAGACAATCCTGGGGCCAGAGTTTGGGTGCAATCGCCTAAGAATCCCCCTGAACAAGCAGAGGTCATTGCAACCGGTCAAGACAATACCATTTTAGTTATGAGACCAGGGAAAGATAGCTGGGAAGCAGTCCCGGCTGACAAATGTTACTTACGAGAATGAATAATGCCTGTATTTGATTCTCTTTCAGATCATTCTTCGGACTGTTGCTGCAGGATGTGTCGGCGTTGGACTGTTTTTGGGCTGGTACGACGAGAGAGGAGGGATCCCATCAACCCGGGATGAGTTGAGAACCCGAGTGTCGCGTTCCTTCGCTGCATGGGATTCGTCGTCGAACTTTTGGACTTCACTAGCGAAACGGGTGACTAACGCCCCTCATTTCTGCTTGACACCGATGAGATCAGTGAATGACATTTTGGCAACTTGTTTGGTTGCTGTCCCTGCTTCGTTGGAGACTTTGACTCATATTTTCAATATATCAACTGCTCGCCCCAATGTTCTTCTGGGCGATTTCGCTACCCATGAGTATTGCCCCTTGTGTACTGAACTGTCAGACCCGATAACCCCCATCCAGTCCCAAATAGTTACCTATAATATCACACAAGGTGATTTGTGTTTTTTCCTTACATGTAATCCTAGTGCAATTTCGGAATGTATGCGTTTAAAATTGAAAGGTGCCACTTCATTCACCGCTCATGAACGAACTTTGTGCCTTCAAAGGACACCGAAAATATGTACTTCTGTTCAGAATAACATGACTTGCAGGAGTATGGTAGTGGCCCCCAGTCATTATCGCACGATGTTACTACCTGCCGGATGGCTTTTCTCATGTGGTAATACTTCCTGGCCATATGTCCCCGCAAATATTTCTGGAGGCCCTTGTGCCATTACTAGATTGAGTTTATTGATGTTTTCATCACATCCGAATGCCAACTCTCGTGTGATTCGAGATACAGTGAGGTTACAGGAGGATTGTGACTCATCTTTGCATTTATATTCTAAGTCCGAATACCTTAGCCTGGCTATTTCAATTATTGGTGTTCCTGCTTTGGCAATTTATAATGCCAAATCTATTGAGAAAATGGCCTGCTGGATGGTGAAATCCATTAATCATACTTCTACAGTCCTGGCGGACATGCTATTAGACGCCCAGGGTGAACGAAGGGCTATCTTGCAAAATCGAGCGGCCATTGATTATCTTTTGCTTAAACATGGACACGATTGTTCTGATTTTGAGGGTCTTTGTTGTTTTAACTTGTCTGATCATACACAATCCATTCGAGCTCACATTAATAAGCTACATGACTTGACAGAAGAAGTTAGAAAACACATTGACCAGGGCTGGTTTAACTGGCTCTTTAATTGGTTACCTGATTTGCATATGTTACGTCAGATATTAGGAGGTATTCTGATTACTATCGCCATTTTGATTTCCATCTGTTGCTTTATTCAGTGTATTCCTTCACTACTTCAATTCTGCACACCTGGTACTAGACATAGATCAGTTAGTTTTGTTTCATATTATTCTTCCACAGATGTTAGTTCTGTTTAATGAATGTATAATAGACTGAAGTCAAGGGTGAAATGTTCTGCTCGACTTTCTCGGCCTTCTTGTGTTAACAAGTGATTGAATGTGACTTCAGTCTCTTACCATTCAAGCCTAAGGGTTAGAGTAGTGAATGGAGCCTATTTACTAGGCACTTCGACATGATTCTGTGCTCTTCCCCATAGATCAGGGCTTGCACACATAGCCTAGGGGATAGATTCGTTAGTATTAGGGATAACCTGTCCTGTAGTGAGGGTATTTCATGGAGCTGTGCCGAATTCAGGCCTGGTAGGCCTCAAAAGGGAGAGACTCCATCTTTCTTATGCTTCGGCAGCTTGGGATGCTTCTAGGCCAAGAGTAATGTTTTAGTTATGAGGTGTTATTCGCTTGGAGAGAACCGGTTCAGGCCGGCCCTTATCGAAGGATTGTATTTTTCTTCATGCCGAAGACACTACATCAGGCCGGCCAGCTGGGAACGTGTCCTTGGTACGGGGAGGTACAAGAATTTGGTGGGCGGCAGGTTACAGGCCGGAATTTTCCATGAGGAAATGCACCTCTATATTAGTGAAAGTCTGAGGCAGTTACATGTTCAGTCCGTAGGCGGCATCTAGCCGTTAGCAGTAAAGCTACTACTTATTCCAGGGAAGACAGACGCCATCTTGAAGGCGGAGAAGAACTGAGAGACAGATGCTTTCCTAACAGAATAGCCAGAGAGGAGAGAGTAGCCGATAAGGAAGAGGTCCCAGTGACTCGGAGAAGGGTGATTCCAGGCGAGCCGAGGCACAGACGAGAGGGGAGCCTAGATGACCACTGAGTGCGGGCTACATACTACTAAGGTGATGTCGACCCTTTCTTATTAGAGTGTACAACTTAATCTTTCACTTTTCTTTGCAGGTTATGTGTTATATCGTAATGTTATGTGATTGTGTATGTAATGAGTAATAAAGTATCCAGTTTGTAGTGAACCAACATGTGATGCGTGTTCTTGTATAAGAGGGTAGCCTATTCTTCTAGTCAGCTGTGGCTACATGAACAGATGTTAACCCTGATCAGGTAAGTGGTAACTGAATAAAGGAAAGAGGAGCCCCTCGAACCTGAGAACAGGCTATGCCCGAACTGGCAATCCTTGTGTGATCTGATGAATAGTGAGACTGATTCCCTTTTTGTATGTTATGGTGATCATAGGATGAACTGTCGTATGAGACTGCCGTCTAGGTAGAGAGGTCTGGATTCGTAGGGGATCGTGAGGCCGCCGATTGTGCTGATACTGTCGTATGGGCAGAGAGGTCTGGGTTCGTATGGGACCGCGAGGCCGCCACTTGTGATACTGTCGTATGGGCAGAGAGGTCTGGGTTCGTATGGGACCGCGAGGCCGCCACCTGTGATACTGTCGTATGGGCAGAGAGGTCTGGATCCGTATGGGATCGCGAGGCCGCCGATTGTGCTGAGACTGCCGTCTGGGTAGAGAGGTCTGGGTTCGTATGGGACCGTGAGGCCGCCACTTGTGATACTGTCGTATGGGCAGAAAGGTCTGGATTCGTAGGGAATCGCGAGGCCGCCGATTGTGTTGATACTGTCGTATGGGCAGAGAGGTCTGGGTTCGTATGGGACCGCGAAGCCGCCACTTGTGATACTGTCGTATGGGCAGAGAGGTCTGGGTTCGTATGGGACCGCGAGGCCGCCACCTGTGATACTGTCGTATGGGCAGAGAGGTCTGGATCTGTATGGGATCGCGAGGCCGCCGATTGTGCTGAGACTGCCGTCTGGGTAGAGAGGTCTGGGTTCGTATGGGACCGTGAGGCCGCCACTTGTGATACTGTCGTATGGGCAGAAAGGTCTGGATCCGTATGGGATCGCGAGGCCGCCGATTGTGAGGTCTTGGTATGCATAGTAGGAATCCCCTGTCCTTAGGTGATAGATATATGTGGTTGCAGGATTGTAAATAGGGTCTAGGGAGGGGGTAACGTTCTGGCTGGGTTAGTGAGGCTCTGATGAGCGGGTTCTATCTGATCCGAAAACCCAAGCAGAACAATAAGGCACCCCTTTTGTAGCTTCACATTTATCATTCTCTAGCACCTTTAAGTTGTTTTTGACTTTTTTACAACATTTTGGCACATCCCTTGCCAGCATTTCTCCCTTAAACCCACTCACACTTCCTTTAGTTTTTTTTTATCAGCCTGGACCACCAAAAATCCTGCCTTCACTGAATAAGAGTTGACTGTCATAGTGGATGAAAACCTTAGAGTAGACCTCTATAATTTTGGAGCACATGTTCAGCATAATCCTCACACTGGGAAAGCAGAAATATGGGACAGGATAGTCAACAGAGTGCATGCTTTTGGTACCACCCTGTGCATACAGGACAAAATAAAAAGAGGTGGAGCAACCTCAGGCAGGTGTGTGGCAAGTACAACAGCCACCACCTGGAGGCACAGAGGACTGGCGGTGACCCTCCCAGCGCACCATTCCAATACATGCTCTGGGAGAAGGTCTTGGCCATCCTGCATACTGATGGCTTGTCACGAATACCTGGGGTGTGTGGACTCTGGTAATTTACACTTCAACAACTGCCACAATATCACAATGTCCAGTTTTCTAACAACTCAACCTTTGCTATCATCTCACACATCTACTTTCATAACATGCAACACAGAAAGTATCTGAGATATCTGCTTTTCTGTGGAAATGAATATTGTTGCATATGACACCACAAGTCAACAAATCCTTGACCTGCCACATGTTGCAATGCTGTCTGTGAGTACAACATCATTAAAATAACTACCCAGGATGCATGACATGTGGCAATTTGGAAATGTATGATCCATCACAAATGCACGTTGTTAACAGCTTTAGTACACTTAACATTCGTCAAGTTACATTCAACTGCCTACAGCCACCACTAGGCCTTGTCACTCCAACTCCAAATAAGATGCTAGACTGCTTTTTTTTTTAAAGAGTTTTAAATGGCTCAAACTAGACTAAAGATATCAGGTATCAGAGCTCTTTACATGAGCACCAGTTTTGTTACAGATGGACACATTTTTTTTTGTTAGGCTTAAGGAGATTAAGTGATTTGTTCAGATTCACAGGATGTTGAGCATCGCTGCCGAGACTTACTCCTGAGGCACCTTACCTTTGCTCATCATCTGTTGCTAAACTGAGATTGAACTGTCTACAGCTACCAGGAGACCTTGTAACTACAACTAAGATGCTACATTCCTTCCCCCTTCTCAGCTGTCGTCCATCTTACTACTGAGCTGCACTAGGCAGCCAGCTTAGCAAATCTCAAGACTGCCTAAAGTCACATTCAACTGACTAAAGCTACCATGAGGCCTTGTCACTACAACTAAGATGCTACACTCCTTGCCTTCATGTCTGTGCAATCTGACTCCTGACCAGTCATACACAAGCTGGCATACACAGGACTAAAACATGAGTGTGCACAACATCAATTAAAAGTAAAGAAACAGCATCACTGTGAGGCCTCCAAGGCATATTTACTCAGGTAATGCATAGCACACACAGCAGAGCACATTGTACACAGTAATGCACTGCACAAATTTAGTGTTGTACAAGACTTGACATGGTAATTGAGCTTTCTCATAGAAAAAGCTACAGCACTCATATGTGGGGGTGGGGGTGGTGCACTTCGGCGTAACAACTACAGTTTCTGCAAATGGGAACATGCCATTTGTATCACTGTGAACATGACCAGGACCAGGCCTGTTATCACTAATAGGAGGAATAGAGGGTTTCTCGTGATTGGTGGTGACTTGCATGGTGGTCTCTGCCATAGGCTAATGTTAGGGAATGACACTGCAGTGGGCCAGTGGCTATGTATGTCTACACACCAGACGTGTAAGCGACATACATGTAGTTTGCAGTTTGAAAATACACACTTGCCACTGACACTGCTTCCACTAACACCTCCTCGCCATCAGCTGCTGTGTGCCAGAGCAACCATGCCAGGCCAAGCAGGTGAGAGGGCCCCTGACCACACCAGATGAGCGGTGGATGTTTGTTGGAGTGGTCCTTCCCCTTTATGGCCAGCTCTATGGCTCACCAGAGCACCAGGTAAGTTTGGCAATAAGTATGAAGGATACTGATGTCTCCACTTTGGCATGTCCATGTTCAACTATGTGCCTATGAGTTCCAGATTGAAAGCACAGTCACATTTCTTGGGAAGTATCCTCACTTTCTTTGTCAGAGATGTAATGGATGATAGTGCTCTGCACATTGGCTGCAAACACTACCCATAAGGATGTTGGAGTCACATTACATGCTAACCCAGTGCCATGCACAATCAACTGCATGCAGAGTGTGATGTGTAGAAAAATGGGCTTAACAGGGAGATATTGTTTCATCTGAAAAGGAATGGCAATGTAGCTATGCATGTCTAGTGGAAGTAACATGTAAGGTGCAGCAGTAGTGTTATGTGTATGGTCACCCAGATCTCTCATAACAGTCAGCACCAAGCTTTTAGCTGAGAATGACGGAATGTCACAAACCTGTTAAATGGGCAACACAATGTTTTTGTCCATATTCCATGATCTTTACTTTTACAACACCTATTAACAACTTGCATACATTGTGAGTTATGTTATGTTATCCGGATTTGTAGAGCGCACAGCTGCTCCAGCAAAGGGGCGTCCCGGCGCTATAGAGAACAGAAAGCCGGACACAAGTAATACCACAAACAAGAACACAACAGTACTAAGATTCCAGAGGAAAGAGGAAGGTTTTAACAGCCTTCCTAAAGGCAAAAAGTTTGTTGATTGCACGGATATGAACAGGGAGAGAATTCCAGAGCCTGGAACTGTGACCAAATAGTCACCTGAGGATCTGAGAAGGCGCGAGGGAACATAAGGCAGAATGAGATGCTCCAAAATCTGAGGAGAAGAGTGCTTCAGAATTTTAAACACAAGGCACAAAGATTTAAACTTAATCCTCTGAACAACAGGGAGCAAATGCAGTTTAACAATGGTATTTTTGGCCGAGCAAAATCTCGGTAAGCCAACCAGAGCCCTGGCGGCAGCATTTTGAACGCATTGAAGTCTGGAGAGTTCAGCCAGATTAGCTCCCAACAAGAGAGAGCTCGCATAGTCCAACCTAGACAAAATCGTAGCTTGAACAATAAGCTGTCTGGTTGGAGCGTCAAAGAATTTAAAAATAGGTCTAAGCCCCCGTAAGATCCCAAAACACGTAGCAGCAGTTTTCTTGGTGTGACAGGCAAAGCTAAGTTTGGAATCCAGCCAAGTCCCAAGGTTCTTAACCTCAGTAACAGGAAGGGGAGTTGAACCAAGTATGATCACCCCATAGATGACTCTGCTTGCTGACAATGAGCACTTTGGTTTTTTTAGCGTTCAGTTGCAGGCAGTTATCTGTCATCCTGCGGGCCACTGAGCTCAGTCCTTCGCGGAACTTGGCAGCCTCAAGGTCGGAGGCCCCACTTAATGCAACCGCCAGCTGCGTGTCGTCAGCATAGGACACCATAATCAGGTTCCAACGCTTGGCGACAGCAGCCAGCGGCTGCACATAAAGATTGAAAAGTGTGGGGCTCAATGCTGACCCCTGCGGCACACCCTGAGCGATAGGATAGGTTTTGGATTGAAAAGGAGGAGTAACAACCCTAAACGTACGACCGGATAAAAACGATCGAAACCACTCAAGTGCCACGTTATCGACACCAGCCTCACCCAAACGCTGTAATAAGATAGCGTGGGAGACGGTGTCAAAGGCGGCACTGAGATCGAGAAGCACCAGTGTTGCCGTTTGACCCGAGTTAACCACGGTACGCAGGTGCTCAGCCATGAATAACAACGCAGTCTCAGTGCTATGGCCGGGTCTAAAACCATTCTGCGAGGGATCCAGAATGTTAGCACAATGAAGATGGTTAGATAAGATGGCGTTAACATGAACCTCAGTAAGTTTCACAGCCCACGGAAGAAGAGATATAGGGCGATAGTTCTCCAGCTTTAGTGGATCCAAGGCAGGTTTTTTTTAAATCGGCATCACCTGAGCTTGTTTCCAGCTAGCAGGGACACAACCAGACGTCAGCGATAGATTGACAAGATCACGCAGGGGAGGGAAACAAAGTGACGCTGATTCTCTAAATTGTGCAGGTCGTAGAGGATCCCTGGGGGAGCCAGATTTAACTTTGGCCACAATTTTATTAAACTCTTCCATCGAAAGCTCTGGAAGAGAACACAAAGACAAAATAGTCATAGAGCAGGGTTCCGGCTTCTCCACAGGAACAGATGGAACAGAGAAGGAGCGATAGATGACCTCCACCTTTTCCACAAAAAAGGCGGCCAGGTCCTCACAGTGCGAGGCAGAGCAGATCTCAGCGACTGGGGCTCTACTGGCAGTAAGATCCTTAACTACCTTAAATACTAGTTTAGTAGGATTGGTGCTGATGTTAAATTCACAAGAGTAATAGGCCGCTCGGGCTTTATTAACCGCTCTATGATATATCCCAGTCCTAGCACGATAGATCGCTTTCCTATCTGGCGAGTAGGACTTACGCCAGGCTCTTTCAGCTTGTTTGCATGATTTCCTTAAGAGCCGGAGCGAATCATCGTACCATGGACTGGGTTCAACCCGACGGCGTTTACTCTCAGCGATAGGGATCAGACAATCCAGGGCTCCAGTCAGCCAATTACAAAAGAGATCATATCCCGACTCAACATACAAAAAAGGGCCCAGAGGATATTGATCAAGAAGCTGATGAAAATCAGCTAATTGCAGCTTTCTCCATGGACGCCTAAGAGGCACGGACGAAATTGCTTTTTGAGAAAGATCTTTAATAACAAGGTGAAGCTCTATAAGATGGTGATCAGTCCAGGCCATAGGCCTGGGAGGCAGCACTTTAGCCGCAGATAAATTGGTGAAAATCGGGTCCAAAATATGTCCACCAACATGAGTACAATGATTAACCAGCTGAACTAGCTGGAGAGCTTCCAAATCAGCAAGGGTACTACTAACAGCAGGAGAAAGAGGCGTATCAAAATGAAGATTTAAATCGCCACTGATGCTAAAGTTAGCAGCCCTTAAGGCTAGTGTGTTGACAGCTTCAGGGAGAGCAAACCTAAAAGCGGCGTCCGGGCCCGGAGGCCGGTAAATAAGTAGCCCAGAGAAAGTAAAATGTAGATTGACCGAGATGCGAAAGAAAGCACTTTCGCATCCAGCTATATCCATAACTTTCCATACGCATGTATAGCAGGATTTAATAGCGGCCGCAATGCCACCTCCTCTCGAGTTGCGGTTGTGAGTAAAAATCACATACTCAGGGGGAAGAGCCAAGTTAACTGCAGCTGAAGCATCGACATGCAACCAAGTCTCTGACATAAACAGAACGTCAGGGGCTGCGTCCGTAAGTAAGCTATACACATCCTGATGATGTTTGACCAAAGACCGCACATTAAGATGACAGACCTTAAAATTATGCGAGTCCTGAGAATTTACCAGTGGAGGCGTGATAGCAACAGGGCAGCCTAGGAGGACTTTCCCATATGCAGAGATGGGAACAGGAGATGGAAGTCTGAACACGAACTTTGGGCAAATAGTAGGGCCAGAAAGAGGATGAAGCGGAATATGCGTACAAGGCAATGGGTCACGAAGACTAAGCAGCACATCTCTGGTATACATGATACAGAAATATGCAGAGATACAACAGCCAGAAGAAAAGAACAACAGTGCCCTGCCTTAGCCCTGACTCGGCGCGGACGAGCGCAGACGGGCAGGACTCTGGCACGACTCAGGTGCAGGGAAGGCGCCCCCACAGCGCGTCACCGCTGCGCGCTTGAGGGATTGACTTAAGTAGGGTGTCCACGAGTGCTCAGCACCACTGGGACACTCAAGATGGCGCCCAAGCAGTGTCACCCAGTCCCACTCGCAAGATGGCGACCAGAATCCCTCCCAGCTTCCTGAAACCCCGGAACCGGACCCGCTAAGCAGCGGTGTTACTACTATTACAGTGCAGGTAAGGGGGCATTCCCCAGACTAAAAACAGGGAGAAGATAAATTATAAACAACACAGATAGAAAAACGGGAGCGTTTAAAATTATGTAGGACAATGCACAGCGCGTCTGCCCCACTGCACTAAATACAATGGCGCCTACACTGCAGCACGAGCGCGAGTCAATGGCACACAAGGAATCACAGCTACCTGTCCAGCTGACCCCCTTGATGCACCGACTTAAATAGGGTGTCCACGAGTGCTCAGCACCACTGGGACACTCAAGATGGCGCCCAAGCAGTGTCACCCAGTCCCACTCGCAAGATGGCGACCAGAATCCCTCCCAGCTTCCTGAAACCCCGGAACCGGACCTGCTAAGCAGCGGTGTTACTACTATTACAGTGCAGGTAAGGGGGCATTCCCCAGACTAAAAACAGGGAGAAGATAAAATATAAACAACACAGATAGAAAAACGGGAGCGTTTAAAATTATGTAGGACAATGCACAGCGCGTCTGCCCCACTGCACTAAATACAATGGCGCCTACACTGCAGCGCGAGTCAATGGCACACAAGGATTCACAGCTACCTGTCCAGCTGACCCCCTTGATGCACCGACTTAAGTAGGGTGTCCATGAGTGCTCAGCACCACTGGGACACTCAAGATGGCGCCCAAGCAGTGTCACCCAGTCCCACTCACAAGATGGCGACCAGAATCCCTCCCAGCTTCCTGAAACCCCGGAACCGGACCCGCTAAGCAGCGGTGTTACTACTATTACAGTGCAGGTAAGGGGGCATTCCCCAGACTAAAAACAGGGAGAAGATAAATTATAAACAACACAGATAGAAAAACGGGAGCGTTTAAAATTATGTAGGACAATGCACAGCGCATCTGCCCCACTGCACTAAATACAATGGCGCCTACACTGCAGCGCGAGCGCGAGTCAATGGCACACAAGGAATCACAGCTACCTGTCCAATATGGTAAGCATGCAGAAGGCTAATCCTGCCAATGATTCCTACCGACTCTGGTCCAAGATTTAGCTGAGGGATATGTGGCATATCACTGCAGGACAGTGTCCTCTTCAAGGAGATTTGAAGATCTAGAGTTAGAGTTAGAAATTGTGTACTAGAACAAATGGTGGCCTAAAGGCATTTTAGTAAAGCCACCTATAAGATTGTACCTGACAGAAGACACAGAACTGAGTGCACTTGTCATTTATCCTTGTTGCAATGTGTCACACTGCCTTAGGGTAGGCCCCTCAGTAACACGTGTGTTGTAACAGGCCCATGATTTGCACTCTTTACACATGTACTGTGCAGATAGTTGGTGAGTACAGAAGCCAGGTCCATCACTGCATCAGATGTGTCACATGAAGCTAACATACCTTATGCACAATGGAATGTTGATGTTATCCCTGTCACAGTGGCTGAAAGTGCTAAATGGCTTTGCTCTGCTACTAGGACATTGGCCACATGCTCACTTAGGCGTACATCTGTTTTACATAGAATTGTACACAGGAACACTATAGTGCAGATTGTGAGCACATAGTGTAACACATATCAGACCTTCCATGTTCACGCTAGTTTTTGGGATGTAGCACAATGTGTGCTAGCAGTCAAGCCAAGTGGTGAACAGCGTGTACAGAGTCACACATGTGGTCTCTTGAAGTGTCTGTACAGTTATGTTGATTTTCTGCTACTGTCATGTGCTCCCAATGGTTTGTAGTGGTATATCTATTTTAATTCAACAGCACATGTGTAGTGGCCCTTGCCTTAGTATTGTTGTCAGTTTGGGATAGGCCACAGACAACCCAAACAGATTTTGGTATAGTAGTCAGAAGGTTAGTGTTACATTGACTCTTTACCGTGTGCATGTGGATCAAGGTTGACCACACATTTGTGGTCTTGCCAAGTTCTACTTGGGACATGCTAGGTGTGTACAACTTTCTGATCTGCTACACAAATGACCTCTATCTTGCATGTCCACTCAGTCTTGTCAATATTTTGCGTCCATCCAGGTCAACACCCATCTCAAGCAAAAACATTGGAAAGCCATCACCTGGAAAGTGCAGGCCTTGGGAGTCTATCACTGGTGCAGCATCCACTGCCGGAAGAGGTGGGAGGACCTAAGAAGCTGGACCAAGAACATTGCAGAATTTTAGCTGGAAAATTCCTCCCCAGGTCGTCGGGGTGCACACCAGACCTTGACACCCCCCCAATCACCCACAATCTGGCAGTGGCCTCCCTTGATCTTGATGGGCAGTTGAGGGCCCAACAGCAGTTATGTGGGAGTGAGTACGGTGCCAAGTCAGACTTTCTGCATTAACATTTTCCTTCTGTTGCAAGCAGAAGTTGCCCCATCAATGTTGTAGGTGACTAATGTCCTAGGTAGTCACGTTGGTAGATGAATTTTCCTGAAAGCTTATGTTTTGTGGTCCTGACCCAGAGCTGCGTGTAGTCACATGTCAATCTTCAGAGTTGTACAGACACATGGCTGAGTAATGTGAATTTTCAGCTACACCTTTGATATTGTTTGTATCAGCTGTCCCACATAGAGCCCATGTCTTCTTTGTGTAGGAGTGATGGTCCCCCAATACTGTGTATCTTTTACTAGAAATCTGTTGCATGTGACCTTGCCTACAGTGCACATAGGATGCATAGAATGAGCCATACTTGGCCTTGGTAAGTGGGGTATGTCAAGCATTGAGAGATGACCAACAGAAGTGGTCCCATCTGTATTTATGCCTACATGATGGTATGTGTTTCTTTATAATTATTGTGATAACATCTGCACAAGGGCATGACCCAGGATTTAGGGGGTACACAGTTTAAGGCTGAGGGTCCTCCACATTTGCATGTGTTAGCTAATGTGTAAAAGTAAAAGTACAATCATGCAGGGAATGCAGATGATGTGTACATAAAGATATGAGTGTGGAGACATGAGAGGGTTTGTTAGATATACGTAGAGATAATGTTCTATCTTATTAGCTGTGTCCTGAAGTTGAGGCTATGTATATGAAGGTATGTCCACTTACAGTTGTGTCTCACAAACGGTTCCTCACTATCATTGACATGGGATGTGGAGTAATGTGGACTACACATGTCCACAGTTGCATGTGATTTCACTGACTGATGACATACATGCCTTAGAGAGTGACATGTCGATTTGGTGTGGTCATATGTGGGAGTTTGAACACTGTGATACCATGGTATGTGTGTGTACATAACATTTTGGATAGTGTCATATGCCTTCCCTTTTGGACAAAGTTGACATCCCATTATCATGGACTGTAGCTAAGCTGAACCTCTAGCATTTCACTATTCTATGGAGTTGTATACATACAACCTGAGCATGGTGTTGTCGTTAGGACCAATGTGGAGTGGGTATGTACCTAGCCATAGATGTGGTCCGGTACCATGAATATCTGTGCTGCTGCTGAATGTAAACTTAGGCTGCCTTCCTTTCTATGGACGGTATAGGAGACCTTGTCATTGGAGTGATCTGTTCCCATTTGATGGTGTTATTGTTGAGATATGTTTGTTAATTAACTTTACGCAGATGTCTTACGCCTTTTTCTACATTCTTTTCAGCGTCAACTAAGTCAGTCAGAGGAGACGGGGTCGACGACTTTGGGGAGGCAGGTGGCCAGAGTGGCTCTTGTCAGGAGACTGACACTGACGGAGTCAGTGGCCTGGAGCGTGGGAAGCGTGTCCTGGAGGAGCAAGATGCAACATCATCTTCAGAGTCAGACTCCAGTGGCAGCTCTATGATGGTAGCAAATAACCCAGGACCTGTGTCCACAACAACCTTGTCCACCACCACTGTTCCATCTCCACCATCCCTCCTGCTCCCAACTAAGTTGTCCAGTTCCACTCCTGTAAGGAGCGGGGCATCTCTTTTGGTCCAGGCACATCATCCCTGCCCCGTAGCCCCAGCTACTCTTAGTGAGGAGGGTATTGACCTCATGAGGAAGAGCTCTGTTGGGCAGGATGCACTGCTGGATGCCAGCCAGGAGCAGTCCAACCTGATGGCAAACGCTGGAGTGACTGGAAGGCATTCACAGTAGTATGCCTGCCCTATAAAGATCGCTTCAAGCTCTCGCCTCCTACTGATGGCAGCCTCCCACCCAGCCCAGTCTTCCACCCCACCTCCTGCCTCTTCCCCTTTCCAACTCCTCCACCCATACCTGTCTCAAGCACACACAAATGTACCAACATCCACATGCAGGACACCACCCCCAAACACAGCAAAGAATTCAAGCATGCAGCCACTGAACAGGCCCTCACCAGCACCACCACACATCTACCCATTGAGCCTGCACCAACAGACACAGCCAAGACACAACAAACATCTGACCCACAGACACCAGCACCAACAACAGAAACACCCATGACAGAGACATACACTCCCTCTACCTCCCAAAGCCCACCCCTTGTCATCACACCACTCCAGGCTCACATGGAAATCCCTCAGTTTTCCCTTGCCCTTTCCTCTGCCACAGCCACTGCCTCCCCATTGTCGATCCAACCTCTCCCAATACCAACCCTAGAGCTCCCAATTCACTTATTTAAGGTGCCTAAATTGTCCAATAGGTGCCTCTTTTTGAGGAGGTTTGTCTGACATTGTCAAATAGTGCAAATGTTTTGGCACAGCATTGTGTTGTGGCACATTTCTTTATATATGGACTGGCCAATGGCCTGAGTTTCTTTTTTGGATTGCTTTTGATCCATTCATTAAAACATTTCACTGTTTGGTAGACATTAGTCCTGACATTTCTTTAATATTTACTTGATGGTATTGTATAGTCAGTGATGTGAGAGTAAAGTTGTGTTTGTTTGATCCTTGATTGCTGATTGAGTTGAATTGGTTAGTATGATGTGCCCATGGAGCCAGTGCTGGAGTCAGACAGGACAGGGGTAATTGTTGGATGTATGGCTGTGTGGGTTGACATCCAGATGGGGCAGGCATAGCTTTGGGTGACGCATTATGTGGTAAGTATTTCAGCTTTACCTTGCCACTGACAACACTATTGGGCTTGCCCTTCTTCCTATGATGTATTTGGGGGATGGTTTTGATGTGTTTTAAATGGATATGTGTGTATCCACACATGGAGGGTATGAACTTGTCATCCATTTGTGTCGTTCTGCATGGACATGTGTCCATTTTGCAGAGTGTACCATAGAGCTACTTCATCTAGATGTGGGCCACTTGCTGCAAGTGCTGTTTTTGCTTTCATGAGTTGCACCTCCCCATTGGCCAACACACGCGTGGCACTTGGATATGCTATTGCTTGTCCCTGATTAATTCAGTTCCCAGGTCCAGTGCACATGGTGTTAGTCCAAAATGTACAAAATGTAGTGTGCACCAGACCCCAGCCTGTGAGGGTTCCCCCTGATAGAGGCCTTGGTATCCTGCAGAGAGTGTTTCTATTGTGACCTTAGAATGCTTGTCCCACTGCTTCTAAATTATCCCATAGAGTGACAGTGTCTTTTGATGTGGGATATGTGTGAGAGTATGCTACAGAGTTGTAGCTAAGAAGGTGTGTTAAGTTTAAGAACACATCCATGCTGATGTTATTTTGACCTCACAACGGGATCAGGGATGTGTGCATTTTGACTGCGTAATACTCACTGAGGCATCTAGGTCGGAGATGGAATACCAAAGGATCTTGTTAGTTGGTATCAGTTCAATGTGACTTTCACAAGACTTTAAAAATGTTGAGGTGCACGACTAGTGAAACTGTTGAATGTTATGTGGGACAGAGATTGCATGGTCTGATGTTGTAGAGGAGGCTGTGTTGTGATACATATACGAAAGCAGACATCACTTTCTCTTTGAATAAAATGCTCACACATATCCATTTGTGTACGGTGTGCTTGTGCAGTATGAATGTTTGGGCCTCGAAGGGCACCCTACAGCTTTGTTTAGGCAGATCGTTAAGAAACGTTCCCAGCCAGGGACACAATATCTGTGTGCAATCATTGGGGATCCCATCTCCCTTGCCTGGCCCACATTGAGGCATTATTTTGCAGAGCTATCAATGGCAACATGTACTTGTGTGACTTACCAGCAATTTCGTCCACAACGGTATCTGTTTTTAATGTCATAGAGAAGGCAGGGCGACGGAATGAGGCGTAGGATGGACTTCATGTTGGCATAGGACATGTGGAGGTGAGTTGAGGTGAGTTTCATCCTTATATCCCTCCCTTTCTGCTGTCTCAGATGCTGTGGTTGGACCACCAGGCTTCCGCCGGCTGTGAGGCAACTCGTAATTTGGCAGGCCTTCTCCCTTGTGTTGCAAGCCTCACGCAGCCTATTTGGACTGCCCTACAATGCCACGGTCTGAGACCACACGTAGTGTCAGTGTAGCAGCAGCGTAACGGCAGCTGTCCTCACACAGCTTGAACACCGAACTTATAATAGGGCGGTTGGATTGTTGACAAGCTCACCGTGGCCGCACTGTCACCACTGGCACAGGCGTCTATGAACCGCAAAATTCTTAATCAGCCCCTTACTAATTTGGTTGTGCTATCATGGTTGTGCAACAGTGATGTCTCAGGATAGTGTTTAAAGATAGTGGAATAGTCCATCATTCTTCATTGTCTCAACATTGTCCAGTTTCTGTAATGAAGCAATCAAAGAGGCAGCTCTTGTGAAAAATTAGCCAGTGAGTTAGTCACACAAATGCAGACCATGACCTCTGGTACATGACCCATCCTGAAATTCTTGATGTGGTCATATTTTGGGGGTTATGTCCAGATCTAATCCTTTTTGCATGGCAGTGTTCTGTAACCCTAAACAGTCGAGAAAAGAACTTCTGGGGGTTACTGGAGCACCCCCTCATGCAATCCAAACTTCTGAAGAATGCTTTGAGGATGCCAAAAACATGCTCAGTGAACGAGTGTGTGTTCAGTTATGCCTCTGATCAGGCTTTGTGGTTGGTCATCGCAACGGGTGAGGAGATGAGGAGAGCAGACATACCGGACATCACTTGCAACAAAGACATGCAATATTGTAGCATAATGTAGCATTGTTGTAAAACTGACCTTTTATACATGCACCCATACAAATATTTACTTTGGGCAGAGTCTAATGACAGGATGGACTATTGGCCACATGTCACCAAAATCACACGTAGCTATCTGATGTGCAAGAGCTGGCTTTTAGAAGACAAAGCTCTGTCTGGCTTTCAGGAAAGGCAGGGTACATATTAGTAAATCAGCCCCTGGAATACTAGGTAGCTTGAGTGTGTGCCAGGAGTGTCTGTAGCGAAAATGTTGTTCCCTAGGGTAGGGTGGCTGAAGTGGCACATGGGTGAAATCAGTGTCACCCACTACTTAGGAAAATGTGCAATGGCATGGGGTGGTGGAATACCTCGCTCTGTGTCCCACGGACGCCCCGGCGCTGGATGGCATTCGCATCCCTGTTCTCATGTTCGCGGACGACACCTTAATCATCTCTAAGACTCCCAGTGGCCTACAGAAGGCTGTGTTGCGTTTTGAGGATTTCTGTCGCCGGCATGGGCTGGAAATAAATACGGCCAAAACTAAGTTTATGGCGTTTAATGAACATAGATCCTTTAGAGGCAATATAGTTATGGATAATTGCCCCCTAGAGCAGGTGGATGCCTTTACTTATTTGGGGGTAACTTTACAAAGGGGCATGTGCTGGAATCGACATATCAATTTGGCTGTCTTGAAACACCAGCAACAAGGTGGTTGTTTATTGCAGAAATTTAAAAGCTCACAAACAAAACCTATGCGTCCAGTTTTGGAGATCTACGGGATGAAGGTATTGAGTTCGGCCTTATATGGATCCGAACTGTGGGGCTTCGAGAATACAACTCGGTTGGTTAAGGTGGAAAATGAGTTTCTGCGCAAGTTGACAGGTGTCCCCCAAAGTACCCCCTTAATTCCTTTATTGTGGGATCTAGGGAAAAAAGGGGTCAAAGACTTAGTAAAACTGCGCCCATTGCTATATTGGCGTAGATTATGGACTACGGAGGAACTGATGCATTATGCTCGGGGCCTTATGGATATCATTAACAATGACCCCTTCCATAAAATAAAGTGGTTGAAGGAGATCAGAGCACTTTTAGGGAACATGGGCATGTCAGAATTGTGGAACAATCCCCAAAATGCAAGTTTCCCATCTCAAAAAATTACGAAAGTAAGATATTGGGAAATGGTTCATTATGCATCCAAGAAGGAAAAGTTTTCTGTAAATCTCACGGGTCGGTTTCTCGAATTTAAAAATGCACCTGTTTTCGAAGAATATTGGGATGCAATTGAAAGTCCCTACGACCGTAAACTATACTTCCAATTTAGGATTGGTACATTACCAACTAGACAGCTTACGAGGAAATGGGATGGGACCCAAAGTGATAGATGCCCCTGGTGCCCTGGCCAACAAGAGACAGTTGGTCATATTTTGTTTGGATGTCCCCAATATGTTGTACCACGCCGGACGTGGATTAAACCTATCTGTAAACTCATGAGTACTCGGAGATATGCTGACGCTCTGAGAATTTTAAGGTCAGACTCGAAACTCATATTTGCAATTGCTATGGCGAAATTTTTGCATTGGGCTTGGTCAATTCATTTTAAATTACTTTCCTTGCCCAGAGCTTAATTGCAAAGCCCTCTGTACCCTCCTGCGAAGAATTGACACCTTCCACCCATCAATTATGTATTAGCTATTGGAATGTTTTAGACATGATGAAACAGTGTTTATTGTATTTACAAAACAAAGTTTTTAGTTATTGTGTTCTAAACCTATTCCTCATGAGTTGTCTTATTGAATTTAATACTTTTCTTAACTGGGTATGGAATTTGATGTATTTATGAATGATTGATGTTTTTTTGCTTTTTTTAAATGTACTTTGATGACTCAATTGTCGAATAAAGTTATGATGATGATGATGGCAATGGCATAGTATTCACTGTAGGAAAGTAGGATCTGCTTATTATGGTTACCCCCACTTTTTGCTTGATGTTACACTGTTTTTTTACTAGTCTGACTGGGATCCTGCAAATCAAGACCCCAGTCTATCTCCTTTCTCCTTACAATGTTATGCATGTACTTAGGTACACTCCAGATTGGTTACTGGAGTACCCTTGTCAGTCCCTAGTATATGGTATACATGTACCCAGGGCATAGGTACCCCAGATGCCTCCCATGGGCTGAAGCATGTATTATTCCACCCATGAGAGGCCATGCAAAATGGAAATACAGGCCTGCCATTGCAGCCTGTGTAATATGGTGCATGCACCAGTTACTTTAGATATAGGTTTACTATATCTGTAGGTCACTACACTTAAAACCTATGTCACCCCTATAGCAGGCCTTGACAAGCCTGAAGGCAGGGTGCTGGGTTTTATGTGAGAGGTTGCCCCTGCATGAGCAGAGCCCCTCTGCAGCCTTCAGAGACTATTCTCCCAGGTTCTCGGTGACGCAGCCCGAGATATAGGTAGAGGTGCATTATAAGCTCACGTAAAATGCTATCTCGAAAACGGCTGCAACAAAACATGTCGTTTTTGGGATCAAACACCTTGGAATCATACCTCCACACTGGTAACCGTTGTGGGAGGTATGATGCCACCCTTCTGAATCAAGCTTCATAGGGTTCCCTGGTCTTCCTGGTACCAGCCTTCTTGACCCGGACAGCACAAAATGGTTGCTGCCAACCAGAGACATATTTATGCCCTCCTGCTGCTGAGCCAAGCACGAGCAGAGGAAGGCAGCACACTAGGCATCTTGTCAGAGGGAGATGTGACCACCTCCCTGACAGGATTTAGTGTATTGGGGCTGGGTGGGTGCACTTCAAAAGTACCTGAAAGTCTGCACGAGGGGCCCATCTGGTGCCCCTGTGCATAGTCCAGTTCAAACCAGTCCTTAGAGCCATTGGCTCTAGCTCTGGTGTGAAACTGGACAAAGGACATGGGAGTAACCTCCCCCCTGTCCTGACCCTCCACTGGGAGGGTCCCCTGAATCTGTCCAACCCTCTCCCGTGGGTGCAAAAGGGCTTACCTGGCTGTAGGATCATAGATTCGATGTGGACAAGATTCTGATCAAGAAACCACTGAACTTCGACCGTCTGGACACACTGAACTTTGCTGGACTTTGACTGGGCCCGACTTCGTCTCCCTCTCCGTACAAAGCATCGTCTGTGCCTGTGCACCATACAGGCTCTGTGCAGGACCTGTGGGGCATCAAGGACATCTGAAGTATCTCCCTTAGGGTGAAGGGTTCACTCACCTGCATTCGCAGGCACTGTAACACAACTGACTTGTTTGTTGATCCTGAGCTTCTGTGGATTCTGTAGGCTCCAGCAACACAGGAGGTGGGTTCTGATGTTCCTTGAGGTTGAGCTGCCATCTCACTAAGTTTGAGACCAGTATCCCTCATGGAGACTGCATGACCTGAACCCCTGTGCACCATGTTCTTTGGCAAGTGCATATGCTTGTTGGCGTTCCCCAACTAAGTGCATTAGGCTATCAATAGCTCGAACCTCTGCACACATTTTGTACAAAGGATATTGGCTTCCTCCCACTCTGCGCCCTGCAGGCTGTTGTTTTGTTAAACTGCTAGAGGTCCCCTTGAAACTCCTGTGCCTTCGGCCTGTGGGTCAATTTGAGGGACAATCCTTATTTTCTTGGGCTCCGCTGGTTGCTCCCGGCCTGCCCTGACTCGTCTTGCTGTGGTGAGTGTCCTGGTCCTTGCTTGGCCAGACTGTGACCTTTATCAACCTTCTTTGTAATTGGCCGCTGCCAAGGCTTGTTGGTGCTCCTGCCGGACACTGACCCCTCAGCACTCAACATCCTACGTGGGACAGCTCGTATGGAGCTCCTGGTCATCCTCAACGTCTCCTGGTCCCTGCAGCTGTAGAGTTAATGTCTCCACCTTCACACCTGAAGCACCTGACATCTGTGGGCATTCGTCTACAGAGGCCCTGGTCACGCCTGAGTTACCCAGACTCTGTCCCCTCTGCTTTCAGGTTACTTCCTTGAAGAATCCACCTGTTGGTTCCACCAGACAATTGTCTTCTTTCCAGCAGTGGCATTTCTTTGAAGACTCCTATTGAGAACAACAGCAGTTTCCGACACCACATCAGCCCTATGGACCCGGCTTTCCTGGGATAGGTAACTCTGGTACTTCGGTATCCACTGATAGGGTGGCTCTCCATCCTTCTATGTTCCAAAGGGTTTCTTGGCAATCTACTGGGAAGGGCCCTTAAACGTTAAAACTGCAACCACGACTCTCCCATTGAATTGCACATAGCACGTGGTCATGTTCTCACACTTCACCCATCCTCCGTGGGGTCCCTACTTACTCACCGTGGGTGGTTACTTGGGGGCCCAGTGATTCTTCATCCTCTATACACTGTCTCAACTCTAGTCGTGGTTCTTATACGACTATTTTAGTATATGGTTTGGTCTCGCCCTGGAGCCCACTGTGTACTAGTGCTACTTATGATTCTTTCTGTGCTACAGTATTGTGTGCTTTGTGTTTATCTGCGTGTAGCAGATACTGTGAGGTATTTAAGGTGTGTTCTGGTAATAAATATATATTCTTATAACTACTGTGTGGTTCTCCTTTAATTTCACCAACAGATTAAGATGCCTTCTGCTAAAACAAGCTGCTTAACATTCCTTCCAGACTAATCCTGAAGGCTGTTCTCCACAGCTACCACTTGAATAGCTTTCTAAGGTTATTTTTGACCTCTTAAATCTCCATAAGGGTTGTTTGGACTGGTGCAAGATGCCGACTTTAACTAATATTAAAAAAAAGAGCACTCTTTTCACGCTCCCACTGCTGCACTGCCAGACCTGGGACTCACTCCCACATATATGTCCTTAAACCAGGTATTCCATTGTAATCACTTTATACCATATCATTTTTGTCATCCAATATTCTAGTTATGCTCTCCTAATCTTCATCACAGCGGAGGCAGTGTGATTGAATCTGTAAACTTTATTAATTCTTCCAATACCAAATGCTCGCCATTCCAGGCTTTAAACAGAGGTACATCCAAATCAATCACAGTTCGAAGTCAGCAAGCTGTATAGATACCCAATGCATTTCGATCCAACTTGGCTCTTCGTCAGGGGTTACTGAAACAAATACGATAGACAACTCAGTCACATTTTCATTGTAAACAATGTTTTAAATAGTGAAAGCAACATAAATTCCACAAAACTCATAACCACCTCCTTATCCCCAACATATTATGAATTAAAAGTTGATACTAAAAATATTGATAATTTCAGCCCCATGTCCCTCCCCTGCTATTCCCAAAACTCTACATATCTACAATGTGCTAAGAACTCATAAACACTGTGTTCCCAACCCTGGTCTAACATGATTTTGACTGTTGAATAATTAACCCACTCACCCTTACCTATTGCACCCTGTGCTGTACCTTTCTTCAGTGGAATAAAACCAATGTAACTGCCTTTATTCAAACTGCTCGTCACCCCATTCACCATTCTCCCATGATTCATCACTACTTTCACTCCTAACCCGATCCCCTCCTTCTCCTTGACAATGTTTCTTTACCTTACGTCCACACTCACCTCCTACGCTCTGGTGCCTCATACCATTCTCTGTGAATGCACTCTCTTCCGCCCTCTTCCCAGCTGTTAATCCACCAAATCAGCTGCACCCACTCTCACTTTTAAACCCTCGCGCTACTTGCCCTCGCGCTACCTGCTTCCAAACCACGTGACTAGCCTTCCCTTACAGCTACGAACACTAACCACCATCACTCAACTACACAACTCTCTCTCCCATAATGCACCTCCCCCGTCACGCAACATGACCCAACACACTTATCCTCTAAACCTTGAATGGAAATCCTCAAAAATCCATCCTTACTTCACCCCGTCCCTGCAATCATTGTGACAAAAACTTCACTACTAAAGAATATAAATTAATAGAATGGCCTCAATATAAAAACCGATATTAGAAAATATAGTACAATCAGATGCTATAGTGCCTAAACAATACATACACAATATTTGTGATGTCAAAAACTAAATTAACCCCATGTACAACGTGATGGCAATGACAATACATGCACAAAAGAATATAACAATGTGAGCTCAAACTGCTAACAACCATATGCAGTTGCTTTCACTGTCTGTCGTAAATGTCCGAGCTTTTTTGTTAATTGAACTTCATTTCTTCTGTCTCCGCGGTGGCAAATAAGTATTCCTTTTCAATTGTTTCTTTCAATTTGTTTAATGTATCATATGGGCTGCATCCGCTCCTTGCGGCGATAAATTGCGAAGCAGAAAAACATGTAGTAGAGCGTGCACTCCTTCCCTTTTATTGTTATCCAAACTTCACGAACTTTAGTGCGTGCAAACGGTGTCTGTGGATCGCCACTGGCCACGGTCAATACTCCTGTATTAAAAAAGGAGCACTCCTTTCACGCTCCCACTGCTGCACTGCCAGACCTGTGAATCACTCCCTCACATATGTCCTTAAACCAGGTATTCCATTGTAATCACTTTATACCATATCATTTTTGTCATCCAATATTCTAGTTATGCTCTCTTAATCTTCATCACAGCGGAGGCAGTGTGATTGAATCTGTAAACTTTATTAATTCTTCCAATACCAAATGCTCGCCATTCCAGGCTTTAAACAGAGGTACATCCAAATCAATCACAGGTCGAAGTCAGCAAGCTGTATAGATACCCAATGCATTTCGAGCCAACTTGGCTCTTCGTCAGGGGTTACTGAAACAAATACGATAGACAACTCAGTCACATTTTCATTGTAAACAATGTTTTAAATAGTGAAAGCAACATAAATTCCACAAAACTCATAACCACCTCCGTATCCCCAACATATTATGAATTAAAAGTTGATACTAAAAATATTGATAATTTCAGCCCCATGTCCCTCCCCTGCTATACCCAAAACTCTACATGTCTACAATGTGCGAAGAACTCATAAACACTGTGTTCCCAACCCTGGTCTAACATGATTTTGACTGTTGAATAATTAACCCACTCACGCCTACCTATTGCACCCTGTGCTGTACCTTTCTTCAGTGCAATAAAACCAACATAACTGCCTTTATTCAAACTGCTCGCCACCCCATTCACCATCCTCCCATGATTCATCACTACTTTCACTCCTTTAAATAGTGGACATCATATACCAGGCCAACTTCTCACTTTCATTTACCACTGTCACAAATTGTCTGGTAACTGACCAGAAGTTATACCTGATGTAGCATATGTGCATTTCAGGAGATGCCTCCACACAATCTTAGGGACCTGTTGATGGTGTCTGTCACAAGCCTGCAGTAATTTAGACAAAGACCACTGACACCAGTGGAACATTGTCTGGCGTACTAGTGCAGCTACAATATTGTGAGCCCACCCAAGATAATGCAAATCCCTCCTCGCTGTCTTTGGAAAATAAATGCCCCCTGCTACTTAAAGAAACACATAGTAGTTATTCCACACCTTCCTGGTCTTATTTTCCTCTCACTGGTATAATGTTAAGGTATTGTGGGGCTGAAACAAGATTTTGAGATGCCATATGATTTGGCAGACATTTTCGGTATAGTTGTATTTAAACTACATCCAAAGTGTAATCAAACTCTTGGCTATGCTCAGTCCTTGACAAAAGAAGCTTGAACTCACACTCTGTACTTACCTGATGATTCTCGTTCCAGTTTCAGTTTCATTGATCTTTATTCGGATATGCACTTTCCATAAAAGTACAAACATTTCTCACATAATTAATCATAAAAGCATTTACATTGATCCATCATCTTTAAGTTTTAAGAACAGAGCTCGACTACAAATCAATTCAGTGAAACATTGCAGAATTATCACGCATGTTCGATAGCAGCTTCATATGCTAAAGTGCCAAAGTGCAAAGTGCAAATATTTCAGAAGATAGCAGCAAGGATGGACAAATTATTAAGTCACATTAAAAAGCCCTCAGCTACTATTAAAAGCAAACCACATAAAACAATGTAATAATCATCACAAGATTATTACCAGTATTGCAAATAGCAGCATTGTGTGAGAAAGTGCCAATGTTCAAAGTGCAAATAGGACTGAGAAAAATAGCAGCAAAAAAGAACAAACTTATTAAATTCCATACATGGTTCTCAATTCGTCCAGATATCGCTCATATAACATATTAGCCTGTTTAAGCATAAAATCAAAAAGTGCATATAGTGCGTCCTAGTCCAACATTCAAGAATTCTTGGAAGAACGTGAGCGGATAGCCATTTTTAGAAAAGTGCAAACTCGAAATGTCAAATCCTCACCATTAAGCTGAAGAATAGTTTTATATGCAACCTTAAAATCCGTCATCCCATTAGCCCTAAAAAATGCGATCAGTAGCTGCATACTGTACTTTTGATAAAAAGTGCATGAGAACAAGAAATGCAACATAGACTGCTTTCCTAGGTTGCCACAGGGGCAAGCCAAATCCTCAATGTTGGGTTGATAGCCTAAGGGAATTTACTGTGCCGGATCTAAGACGAAAAAGAAGGCTTCGCTCCCATCGAGTGATATCTCTTAAAAGATAACTAGCTGGTAAACAAGAGGAAGGTCCACCTTCTTCTGCCATTAATATATATTGTGCCACTGATTCTTTGGTGTGTTACTGTGCATATCTTATGTCCCCATAGTGTTTGTATAAGGCTTTGAGGACAATCTTTTTATCAATTCCATCTAGTTGTTCTGGTTTATGAAAGATATGACCAAGATTAACTCTTGTCAGATTTGCCTGTAGTTCTGCGAGCCACGGTATGTCTCCTCCCCTGTCACATTTTAAACAATCAACTATAATCTCCCTTGTTAGCTAGGCTGCCGGGTTTTGCCAGACCTTCAGCCAAAACATGACAGGGCGGGACCTAATATAATCCTCTAAGTAAGATAATTTTAACTCGTTATGGCAGGCAGAAGTAGATGATCAAATTGGTAACCCCAAAATTCTCCTGCAAAATCTATTTTCTTCAACCTGGACGCTTTTCAGGTTTATAAAACACCATATTTCAGCCCCATAAGTCATGATTGGTACACATTGTGTCCAATAAATTTTAAGTAGGGACAGTACTACCTCAATTCTTCTCGGTTGAGGGAGACTTATTATCGAATTAACTGCTTTTAGAAATTTGGTCCGGCCATATGCCAAATGAGGTGCCCAGGATCCATTATCTGAAAATTGTAAACCCAAGTACGGGAGAGTGCGAGTGCGTAACAGGATATCTGAGCCCGAGGTAATGACATTAATAAGGCATTTTTAGCACCACAACACATTAAAAAGATTTCTTAAAATTCGTGCAAAGATTCAGACTATTCATAAAAACTACAAAACCCCTAAGTAAAATACGCAGAGCATTGGGTGTGCGTCCCATTAAAACAGCATCATCTGCATATAATAGAGCAGGCAGTTTATTACCATTAATTATTGATACATCTGTGGTTTGGTCAGACAACGCATTATGTAGCTCATTAACATATAAAATAAACAAAAGTGGGGCAAGGACACACCCTTGTCTGACACCTCTTCCAACCACTATATCCCCTCAAACTGCCCCATCCGTGCTTATTGTCACCTGAGCCCTTAAATCCCTATGTAAATACGCTAAAAAATACACCATGACTTTGTCCAACCCGTAGTCTAAAAGGCATTGCCAGAGCCGAGATCTATTAACAAAATCAAATGCGGAGGTGAGATCCATAAATGCTAGGTAGAGGGGACTGTGTCGAGCAATGGTATATTTTCCTATAATTAAATTAAGATTGAGACACCGTTCCACCGTTCCAAGATGACTTCTGAAACCCAGCTGGCATTTGTTTAATATGTTTTCCTCCTCTGCACAAGTTCTGATTTTGTTAAATAAGACCCTCCCCAATATCTTAAGGGTATTATCAATGAGAGAGATTGGTCTATAACAACTCGGGTTGGATCTATCTCCCCTTTTAAAGATGGGAACAATTACAGATGTAGGCCAAGTATTGGGGATTTTAGTTGTTGTCAAATTATTTAAAACATTGAGTAGCAAAGGGGCCCAAAACTCTGGCCTAGATTATATAAGGTCGATTGGTAGCCCGTCCAGGCCCGGGGCTTTGTTGCCCAGGCTCTGGTTATCTTTATCGGAAGTTGAGGATTCTCGATTCCTGTTTCTGCTTTCCTTCAGACGATGCTTGGATTGTGTTGCTAAATCAACCTTCTGCTGTACTTTGCAACCTAAAAAGGTAAAAACATTAATAATAATAAAGAAAAGTTCACTAACATGACGTTTAAAGACTTGATTCAGAATTTTACAGAGAGTACTCCATCCATCAGGATGAAAGAGAACACTACCTCTGCCATCCTGATGGAATACCAGCTGTCAAATTTAAAGATGACTGCCGGTGCAACAGTCTTCTCTGTACATGTCATGGGACTAATGCATAACAGGATTGCAGGCTGTTCCTGGGTCTGGATGTCCAAGTCTTTTTTGTCTAAATCTACCAGTGACAGCAGAGCCCGATTCCAGTAGCCATGTTGCTGCCTGCACTAAGTAGCTCCTAAGCAAAAGTTGTCTTGTGGAAGGAGTCCTGAAAGGGAGGAAAGAGCCATAAGGGAAAAAACCTCCATGGTTGTGATGAGACTCCAGAGCAGGTCAGAGCTACTTGGCTTGCAGATAGAAGAGTCAGACTGAGGATGGAGGATGTGGATCCAGCTGGAATCAAGGATTGCTGAGAGGAGACGCAGAATGGAAGCTGAGGAGCTAAAAATAATCTGAAGAACATAAGACTGAAGGTCAGGAGACAGGACTGAAAAGACCCCAAATGAAAGTCAGGCACGTGGACCACAACAATAGAAATACTTGTATTGCGACAAAAGGAGTCGACTAGGTTTTACCCTCATATATTTAAAAAACAAGAAATTACATCAAAATAGAGGGTCTGGATATTGGATTGGGGGAACCTCCAAAGGTTAATGGGAGCCATCTTACTTAGGGTAGAATATATTTTCCGAGAAGTCCCACTGAGGTACTCTGGGATGGAGGAGACAGCAGGAAAATGAAGATGCTGCCTGCATCTCCCCAAAAAAACCCAAGGAGAAGACTTCTGGTTGGGAGGAAAAACCGGCAAGCCAGCTGCTGAGAGGTAAGTCTTGTCAGAAAATGTGGTGACCTGCTGGTGCTCCCAAGGCCTCTCCCACATTCGAGGTGCTGAAGGAGCAGTATGTCCTGCCAACTCAAGGTATTTCTGATAAGGGTGCAAGGCTGAGAGCCTGGCACCACAGTGGTGTTACAATATACCCCCGTCCCAAAACTACAGGACTTTCTGGAAATAGCCTGAAAAACCATTAAATTAAACTGAAGAGGCTTTCTCTCCGGACCTTTCACTAGGTGGGTTTCTTTTCCAATGACTCAAGAATGTAAACGTCTTTCTAAAGATTCTGGAATCACACAGTTCTTGTACATTATTCACAGGTGGAGGCAGAGAAAAAAGTAATTGAAAAAAATCCAGACAATAAGATTTATTTTGGAAAGAGTACAAAATTAGATGAATCTTTCAGTTCAATGACAACTGGAGTTTGGAGACTTCAGGAGAAAGAATTTGAAGGATTTTGAAAGGACCAATGAATTGGAGTTTGAATTTGCCCTGAGAAAGATCAGAGTGTAAAAACGTTGAGGACAACCAAACTTTATCCAGAGCTTTCTAAGCAGAGAAGCGTTACAATGAAAGTCAGCAAAGTATTTCACCCTCTTTTAAGAGTCTTGGAGAATAAGCACAATTGGTCATCTAAAATTTTGTATCTGTCTCACAAAACTGAAGGAGCAGGCACTAGGTTAGGAACTTACGATCTAAATGGAAAAGGTCTAGGAAGAAGACCTTGAAGACAGCAGAAAGGTGAAATTTAATACCAATCAATCAATCAATCAATAATTTGTAAAACGCACTACATACCCGTGAGGGTTTCACTTTCAAGGCGCTGGGGGGGGAGCTGCTGCTATTGGTCAAAGAGCCAGGTTTTGAGTTGTCTCCTGAAGGTCAGCAGGTCTTCGGTTTGTCGCAGGTAGAGGGGGAGGGAGTTCCAGGTCTTGGTGGCGCAGTGGGAGAAGGATCTGCCTCCGGAAGTAGTTCTCCGGATGCGTGGGACCGTGGCCAGGGCGTGGTCAGCGGAGCGCAGTTTCCTGTTGGGTACGTAGAAGGAGAGTCGACTGTTGAGATAGGCAGGGCCGGTTTTGTGGAGTGCCTTGTGTGCGTGGATCAGGAGCTTGAAAGAGATTCTTTTGTTGACTGGGAGCCGGTGCAGGTTCCTCATGTGGGGGGTGATGTGGTCGCGGCGCGGGGCGTCGAGGATCAGGCATGCAGAGGCGTTCTGGATTCTTTGTAGTTTGTTGATGAGCTTGGGCGAGGCTCCGGCGTAGAGGGCGTTTCCGTAGTTGAGCCTGCTGCTGACTAGGGCCTGGGTGACTGTTTTCCTCGTGCTTGTCGGGATCTATCTGTAGATCTTGCGGAGCATGCGGAGGGTGTTGAACAGGTGGAGGAGACTGCGTTGACTTGTTTGGCCATGGAGAGTTTCGAGTCGATAATGACTCCCAGGGTGCGTACGTGGTCGGTGGGGGCTGGGGGAACCCCAGTGATGTGGGCCACCAAGAGTCGTCCCAAGCGGAGGGGTTGGACCCGAGGATGAGGATTTCCGTCTTGTCTGTGTTCAGTTTGAGGCGGCTGTCCTCCATCCAGTCTGCGACTGCCTTCATTCCCTGGTGGAGGTTGGATTTGGCAGTGAGGGGGTCCTTGGTGAGGTAGAGGATCAGCTGAGTGTCGTCGGCGTAGGAGATTATGTTGAGGTCGTGTTGTCGGGCGATGCGTGCTAGTGGAGCCATGTAGATGTTGAACAGCGTCGGGCTGAGGGAAGATCCTTGAGGGACGCCGCAGATGATCTTGGAGGCATCGGATCGGAATGGGGGGAGGCGGACTCTCTGAGTTCTGCCAGAGAGGCAGGATGAGGTCCAGTCCAGGGCCTTCTCTTGGATCCCGGCGTCGTGGAGGCGTGTGCGTATAGTGCGGTGGCAGACGGTGTCGAAGGCGGCGGAGAGGTCCAGGAGGATGAGGGCCGCCGTCTCACCATTGTCTAGCAGGATCCTGATGTCGTCTGTGGCGGCGATGAGGGCGGTCTCGGTGCTGTGGTTGCTGCGGAATCCTGATTGGGACGGGTCCAGGATGTTGTTGTCTTCGAGGTGACGGGAGAGCTGGGTTTTTACTATCTTCTCGATGACCTTTGCTGGGAACGGAAGCAGGGAGATGGGCCGGAAGTTCTTTAGGTCGCTCGGATCTGCCTTAGGTTTCTTCAGTAGGGCGTTGATCTCTGCATGCTTCCAGTTCTCAGGGAAGGTGGCGGTCTCGAAGGAGAGGTTGATGATTTTGTGCAGGTGTGGTTCGATGGAGTTGCTGGCTTTGTTGAAGATGTGGTGCGGGAGAGGGTCGGACGGGGATCCGGAGGGGATGTTCCCATGGTCGTGATTGTGTCCTCGATGCTCACGTTGGCCCAGGTTGTCAGGGTGTCACAGACGGTGGGGTGCGGTGGGTTCGGTGCGGTGTGGTCGGCAGGGGCTGTCCGGGGTCTGAAGCTGTCATGGATGTCGGTGATTTTCCGGTGGAAGAAGATGTCGAGGGAGTCGCACAGGGTTTGCGAGGGTGGGATGTCATTGTCGTTGGAGCTGGGGTTGGAGAGTTCCTTCACGATGTTGAAGAGCTCCTTGCTGTTGTGTGTGTTGTTGTCAAGGTGGTCTGTGAAGGAGGTCCTTTTGGCGGTCCTGATGAGGTGGTAGTGGTTGCGGATGGCGTCTTTGTGGGCAGCACGGCTGTCCGGCGTCTTGTCGCTGTGCCATATGTTTTCCAGTTTCCGGCAGGTGCGTTTTGAGTCGAGGAGTTCTGGTGTGAACCAGCTGACTCTTCTGCTGGTGTCTCTGCTGATGGGGTTTTTCAGCAGGGCGACGGTGTTGGCGCAGTCGTTCATCCAGCGTTTGAGGGTGAGTTCACCTTCATCGGGGTTGTTGGGTTTTGTCAGAGGGTTGAGTGCGAGGCTTGTCTGTAGTTGTTCTTGGGAGACTTTGCCCCAGCCGCGGCAGGGGGTCTGTAGAGTGCGGTGGTGTGTGAGGGGTTTCCAGAAGGAGAAGTGGATGCAGTGGTGGTCTGTCCAGGTGAGTTTGGCAGCGTGGCTGAAGGTGACGTGAGGGCTTGAGGAGAAGATGGCATCTAGCGTGTGGCCGGTGATGTGGGTCGGCGTCGTGATGAGCTGTTTCAGTCCTAGGTTAGCGAGATTGTCAATCAGGGTGGAGGAGTTGCTGTCGTTGTTGTTCTCAAGGTGATAGTTCAGGTCTCCGAGGAGGATGTAGTCAGTGGAGGTCAGCGCATGCTTGCTGATGAGGTTGGCGATAGAGTCGCAGAATTGAGGCCGGGGTCCTGGTGGTCTGTAGACGAGGGTGCCTCTTAGGGTGGTCTTGGGGTCCGTGTGGATCTGGAAGTGCATGTGTTCGGCGGAGCTGAGAGCGTCGTTGGTGTTAGTTGAGACCTTGATGGGTTTTTGTGGACGATGGCGATTCCTCCTCCGGCCCTGTCGGTGCGGTCTCTGCGGGTGATCTTGTACCTGACTGGGATGGCTATGGCGATGTCTGGTGAGGAGGTTTTGTTCATCCAAGTTTCGGTCAGAAAGGCGACGTCCGGTGATGTGGTGTCGAGTAGGTCCCAGAGTTCGACGGCGTGTTTGTGTGCGGAGCGGGTGTTGAGCAGGATGCAACTAAGCTGGTTGTGTTCCGTCGCGGCAGGTGTCTTGGCGCTTTTCAGGCAGGAGAAGCTGCAGTTCCGGCAGGTGAAGGGGCCGTGGGTACGCCTCGGCGCGGCCTTGCAGCAGGTGTGGGTTCTTTCTGGGTTGAGAGCGATGAGGGTGTTGGCGTCGTAGCGGAGGCGGTCTTCCTGGCTGGTGCGGGGGCTAGGGATTCTGGCACTGGGCACGGTCCAGGCACTGACGGGTGCAGACGGGCTTGCCTTTGGCGTGCCTTTGGCGCGCCAGCGGTGCACCTGCTGGGGAGGTGGGGAGGGAGGAGCAGCTGGGAGGCGAGGGACGGGTGTGACGAATGGATGCAGAGGGGGTGGGGCCGCAGGGAAGGCAGTGGCAGGGACGGAGGACAGGAGACCGGCGCGGGGCACAGAGGAGCAAAAGTGGTACAAAATCAAGGGGCACAGAGGAGCAAAAGGGGTACAAAATCAAAGGGGCATAGAGGCACAAAAGTCAGCACAGGGGTACAAAGAACAGAGGCACAGGAGATGGCGAGGGGTACAGAATAAAAAGGGGCACAGAAGCAAAGTGGCAAGCGGGGGGCAGGAGGCACAGACAGTTACAGGCACAAAGCAACAGCTAGCAAGCGAAAACGAACCTAAGGCCACCACTGGCCACCAGGGATGAGGCGCAGGTGGAAGCCTGTGGGTGGTGGAGGGCCTCGAATACACCGGTGGCAGCAGCAACAGCGACAGCGGGGGTGCAGGCGGAGCTGCAGCGGGGTGAGTGACCTACCAGGGAAGGTCAAGGGTCGCTCTCCTCACGGCGCAGCGGCCGCCATATATGGGGAGGTGGGGAGGGAGGAGCAGCTGGGAGGCGAGGGACGAGTGTGACAAATGGGTGTGGAGGGGTGGGCCGCAGGGGAGGCAGCGGCGGGGACGGAGGACAGGAGACCGGCGCGGGGCACAGAGGAGCAAAAGGGGTACAAAATCAAGGGGCACAGAGGAGCAAAAGGGGTACAAAATCAAAGGGGCACAGAGGCACAAAAGTCAGCACAGGGGTACAAGGAACGGAGGCACAGAAGTTGGCGAGGGGTGCAGAATAAAAAGGGGCACAGAAGCAAAGCAGCGAGCGGGGGGCAGGGGGCACAGACAGTTACAGGCACAAAGCAACAGGCAGCAAGCAAAAACAAACCTAAGGCCCCCACTGGCACCCAGGGATGAGGCGCAGGTGGAAGCCTGCAGGTGGCGGAGGGCCTCGAATACACCGGCAGCAGCAGCGACAGCGCCAGCGGGGGTGCAGGCGGAGCTGCAGCGGGGGGGAGCGACCTACCAGGGAAGGTCAAGGGTCCACTATGGGTGGAGTTATTTAGCAAAATTCAGCTAGCTCCACAAATGAGGACCAGTCATTTTCAGGGTCGGACTGGCTGTGCCGGGCATTGGGCATTTCCTTGGGAGGCTGGAAGGGGGGGCAGATTTGCAGTAGTGGGAGCTGGTTTTTCACTGGGGGCAGGGCTTTCAGCAGTGCTGCAATATCGATCTCAAGTAAGAAAACCAGCAAGCTAGCATTTCCAGCCTCCCTGGGGCATAGTGTGCTTCCCCAGCGGCTGGTCCAGAAATTGCCATGGCAATTGGGTTCCCAGTCTGGTCCTGGTTACTTTATGTGGAATTACAAAAGCTTCAAAGACATTGCTCAAGACCTTGAGTAAGTTGTTCGGTTTGATCAAACCAATATCAATCTGAAGAGATTTACAAAAGGATTCCAGAAGCAAGAGACGTATTGCGACCCTCTATTTAAAATAATGATTTGGGGTTACCCATGAAAATGAAACATTTCTTGTAAAAACATTTTCTTAGAGCTTGGGCACAAATGAGCTTTTTAAAGGTTATAACCTGAGCCATCTTCGAAAACGAATCAATGCTTAACATGATTCCTTTGTTGTCCTCAGAAGGAGGTAAGGCACTGATACAGTCAGTGGAGATAGCATGCCAGGGTTCTGGTGGAACTTGTTATGTTTTGAGGTAGCCAGAAGGTCAAGAATGAGAAGTCTTTTTCTGGGCTAAGACTGGGCAGGTGTTCACATTGAGTTCAGTATCTTCTTGAACAGAAGGACACTAAAAAAAGTACAGTATTAGTTCAAGAGTATACTTCACACTTCTTTGAATGGTGGCAGGAGAGTCATGACATATTCTAAGCACGTCAATTTCCATATCTTGAGTGTGAGCATATAAGGCTTTCCCCTTAAAGAAAAGGTGTCCTGGTTTGTGAATGCTTCCCATTCCCTTCTTGAAACCTTGGAACACCTGGCCTGAACCTGTGTTAGGAAGGACTGTACTACTACAATATTATTTTTAAGAAGGGAGAATATTTTGGTTATAGGTTGGTGAAGATACCGGATATTTCTGAGAAAGACCACCAACTAGAATTTCCTTTTATGCAGGATTATGGCTAATAATAATGTCAGAATGATTAAAGAAGTAAGCCCACAATGTTTGACAGGAATTTCTGCATTGCACATTTCAGAGGCATTGCAGACTCCAATGTTCAGTTCAGATCTCAAAAGGTTCTTGAGCCCCCATCAAGAGATGGCATCACTCAGAGCAAACTATTTTCATAAGCACACATTCTCTCTGAAGGACCAGATGAAAATGTGGGTGCTCTAGGCAATCATCTTCTTGAACTTGCAATAAAACTTTAGCAAAGGTCCTGTCAGAGGCATCTGTTTCCACAATAAATTTGCAGGTTGTGTCAGGATGACAGAAAATTGGTGCGAGGGTGAAAGCATGCTTAAGCCAAAGCTTCTTTGGCTAGCGATTCTCACTGAAAAACGTGGCTGAGCATTTCTTTTCCTAGAACTTGGTGATATGTTGCTGTTTAGGAAGATGAAATAACTAATAAACTGCAACTAGAAATTGGAATACCTAAGGAAGCATCCAGTATCCAGATTAAGGGTGTCAGCAAAAATATGATACATAAATCATTGGACGATCTCTGTGGCATTCCTTAGCTCAAAGCGTATAACTCAATATTCATAAAGGCATTGCTTAGCTCAAAGCGTATAACTTAATATTCATAAAGGCCCAGAGAAGTTCTAAAGGCAGTCTTCCATTCGTCCTCCTGCTATATACGTAAGAGGCAATAGTTTCCACAAAGACACAATTTGGTAAAAAGTTTGAACCCTCTCACTGACTTTAAAATGTCCTTGCTCACAGAAAGGGGATAATGATCCTTGATTGTGACCTTGTTTAAGCCCCTACAGTGTCCCAAGGTCCCAACTCGTGAGACTTTTTGGGCACAAAAAACAATGAGGCACCTGCGGAAGAGTTAGATCAAGTTAGAAGGCCAAAGTGAAGATTCTCCTCCAGATATTTTCAGAGAACTTCCTTTTCAGACTAAGAGATGAAATAAACTCTTACATAAAGAACAGTGGGTTTGGGCTCGATTGAAATGACACAGTCAGAATCTCTATTTGGAAGTAAACACAATTACTTGTGTTTTTGAAAGAGATCTGCATAACAATGATGCTGAACAGGGACTCCTTGGATAGAATTTATCATCCCTGAGTAAGAACGACTGTTAGATTTAAATTCTTTAGGGGTCCAGTACTGTTCAGATGGGTAATATTGTTGAAGGTAAAATTGAGAATATAGAGAAATTGTTTTGGTCTTCCAATTTAAATAAGCGTTATGGAGTATTAATCAGGTAACTCCAGTGATACCTAACAAAGGCTGTTTCTGGGGTTGGACATTCAGATTTTCACAATCCTAGCCTGCCGGAGTAAGGGGAAATTCCTTCCAGTGTCACATTGCCACCGATACTAAGCAGTGTCTAAACAGAAGGTGCCTTATGAAAGGAGCCCCGAATAGGTGGAAAAAGTCCTTAGATATAAAACCTCTATAATGGCAGCAAAACTCCAGTGTAGGTCAGAGGTACTTGGTTCAAGAATAGAAGAGGAAGCCTGAAGATGAAGGCGGAGATGCTGATTGAAACAAGGATCACCATTAGTAGGCCTGGATTGAAATTTAGTTATGTAAGTCCGCCTTACTCGGAGTTACCAGTAATATTGTGATTAGCTCAGGTATGTAATTAAGAGTAATTTGTGGGTAAAAAGAATCCTACAGCGAGAGAACATTTTGTGAACGCAAGCTCTTTTGCATTTAGCACTATTTTCTTACACAATGCATCCTCATGGCCATTTTGGACATGAGGGTGTAATTGCACTGAGAAACTAGTGCTAAACACTGTGAATAAATTGGGGAAAAATCATTCCCGGACTGAAAATGCATACTTGTGACCATACTGGATGTGGGGGTGCACTTTTGTGCTAACAAAATAGATTTAAAAGCAGAATTTCTCTTCTTGTGTAATTCTGTGTAACCTTACATAATTTGGGGGTAATTCCGCGTGATTATGCTACACCGAATTGCCCAAGTTATGCTCACCCCTAGCCAGGAGGAGACACAGAATAGAAAGCTAAGGAGCTAAAGAGAACCTGAAGAACAGAAGGCTGAAGACCTGGAGACAGGACTAACAACATTTTGGAAAAAATCCAAGATAAAGTAAGGAGTGAAGAACACAATGATAGAACTACTCGAATCATTGGAACGCAAGGAGTAGACAAGGTTTTCCCTTTAAATAGTGAAAAAACTGGAATTGACAATTCAGAGTCTCCATCTTGGATTGGAAGCACCTTGATAGGAGACTGTTTAATGGTGGCAATCTGAATTTGGAGAGAATATTCCTTTCCAGAAGTCCCACTGAGGCACTCTTGGAAGAAGGAGACAGCGGGAAGATAGAGACTCTGCCTGCTTCTTAAAGATTACTCAGAAAAAGAAGACTGCTGGAGAGGAGGCAACACCAGTGGTCCAGCTGCCATGAGATAAGTCTTGTCAGAGAAAACGGCCGCCTGCCGGTGCTCTTGAGGCCTCTCCCGCACTTAAGGTGCTGAAGAAGTAGAATATCCCCTACTTGTGGCACTTTCCAGGCGCAGTAGCAGCAATACGGTATATTGAAATGATCCTCCAACACAGCAGTTACTTTCAGTGTGCCAAATGTTTGATGGCTAGCCACAGTAATTTTTTTTAACAGGCATTCACAAACCTTTTAAAAATGTTTTGTTATTTAGAAAAACAAATTTCAGAGCAGAAATACAAACAAGAAAAAAAAACAAATGACACCCACAAGCAGGGTGTTTTCCACCTGAATTGGGGGGGGCTAATTCTTTCTTTTTTGTCTCTCACTAGCAGGTTTGTCCAGGTCGTGATGGACAGGAATAAGACATTAAAGCACCCCCCCTAAATAAGGCAGATGGTGTAGTTTACTTTCTCTGATGGACTCTACTCTGTTGAGCCACCATTGAAAGTTTTCCATCAATGTTTGACATGGGTTCCATCAATAGACAGCATAATGTCTCTAAATTATGTGGTTGGACTGAGGGCTTGATTAATAGGGTACTCTTTTGTCCGATAAACGTTAATTTGGGCCCTTGGTCATGTAAATAGTGATTATCCAGGATAACACAAAACACCATTCTAACAGAAATTGGCATTGTTCTTAACTACATAACTATGAGTCAAACTGCGAGGTAACAATTGAATGTCTCAGTGATAACTCTCTTTTCTGGAGTGAGACCTTCTAAATCCCTTTTCTCCACTTCGCTATTAGGGTGGGTCAAGCTTCATCGAGAAATTGATACAATTTCTGAGGAAATGGATTGGTGAAGTCTACATCATTCTCAAACTGTCCAGGAGATACAGGTTTATGGTTCTTATCTAACACCCATTGCACTTCCTCCAGTGAGTGTCACATGACAATAAACTGGTGTACTTCACTGATAATGCATCTTGTGTCAGCAGGGTGATTGGTTTGTTGTGTGAGCCCACTGCTCTGCTAGAAATATTCAGTAGCCAGGCAAGGGAATGCAGCCAGTGTTTTGCATATGCATGTATAGGCTAGAGGGGCTGTAGGTCAAAATAGCACCAATTCACAGTCTACAGCCATGTTGAGGATCCCATTTGAAGAGAAGCATTATTTAGCAATGACTGATTCCTATGAAGCCTAAGATGTTGATTCTTTCCCTGACACCCTCTCTTTCTGCCTCAAATAATTGTACTCTGAAAGGAAGGGCGGTGCTACAAAGGTAATTATTGACATGGTTGAACCATTGTTTTGGTGTTTGATGCTTTGTAATGTGGATATTCTGTGTGTGATTGGCTGATGTAGCAATGACTTTCAGCTGCTGATAGGTGGCAGAGTCATGACTGTTCACTTTCTCTCCCACTGCAGCAGCATGTGTGTTGTATTTATTTGAAGCCTTTGTGGATATGTTATTCATAGTACTTTTGCTGAAAATTATTGTTTATAATTTAATCGTTATATTAACGTAATAAAAATGTTTGTAATTTATAATCATTATCATCATCAAACGTTATTTGGTTAATAAAATCATAACCATAAAAGTGCATACTACATTTAAAACATCAGAGTAGGAGAAAAGACCTTATTAGAATTCAGTATGAACAAAAACATTTCCTAGTCCAAGGAGGACCTGGCCTGGCAGTTCGAGCTGCACTGTTCGCAAAGAGGGCAGAGTTAAGACTGATTTGCATATGGGTTGGTTTAAACTGGAATGACACAGTGGGCAAAAAAACAATGGATTTAGGCCCAGATCTCTGTATTGGGGGTGCATGTTTGACAATTCTTACCATTTCGTCCATCAATTTTTCATTTTGCATTGCCACAATATTAGTTAAACCATCTATGAGAAGCAGGGCAGCCCTCCTAATAGAAGCGAGAAGCAAGGGTAGACCGCCTTTGCAATCACAGAAAATTCCTTTAAAACCTCCAAATGATTGTTGGTGCCTCTCTGACCATTATTCTAATTCTGAGGTGCAGCTTTCTCTTAACAAGACTACGTACGAGGGAACCTGAGAAAGTTAAATGAGTGAGGAAGTGTTCAGGGAATTAAAGTATTCAGTAAAACAGGCTAGACTTCCTACACATATATATTTTAGAAATAGGCAATATGTCCATACAATAGATCAAACCCACAGACCAAAAGTATACAAAAGGTAATTAATTAATTAATTAATTAATTAATTAATTCAATAATTTTTCATTTTCCATTTTTTATATATAATATAATCAAGATACAAAACATCATACACACATAGGTGACAGTGATAAAGTAGGGCACATCTTAGCCAGCACAAGACATAATAGCGAGAATAAATAACAAAAATAAAACATGAGAAAATCAAAAATCTACAGATAAAGAACAACCATAACAGTGTGACAAGACAGTGAACCAAAAATTACCAAAAAACAACAGCTAGAAAATGTACAGAGAACAAGCGCTGACGCGCGTTTCGGAGATCTTATAATAACTCAACAGCTCCTTCTTCAGGGCACATAGAGTGAGTCATTCAGTGGAAAGTGAGTTATACATCTTCATTTCCAACGTCATTTAATTATACTGCCGGGCTTTATTCAACATTAAAAACAGTTGGTTTGAGAGAATGGGTACTGTGCTAAGGATGAAACCGGGCCAGTCAGTTCTTTCAATGGGATTACTCGCAGGGAGGAATGGTCGTTCAATCAGCAGAAATTTTATTTATAGGACCGATGGGTTCCTGCGGTTGGTGGCAGTTCCAGGTCAGTGAAAATATATTAAAAAGAAAGAGTGGAGGAACGTTTAAGTGGATCGATCGCCGAGGTAGGGGGTCCACTTGTAGGTTGCTCAGTGTCCACTATTTTCACTATAATAAGTGGTGCCCTACTTTATCACTGTGACCTATGTGTGTATGATGTTTTGTATCTTGATTATATTATATATAAAAAATAGAAAATGAAAAATGATTTAATAAATTAATTAATTAATTAGTTGCCTTTTGTATACTTTTGGTCTGTGGGTTTGATCTATTGTATGGACATGTTGCCTATTTCTAAAATATATATGTGTAGGAAGTCTAGCCTGTTTTACTGGCAGCTTTCTCTTAACCTTCGACTTTGGTTACTAGGCATGATATCTAAACTATGGGACTTGCAGGTGGCCCTTTCCAGCAGGAGGGACCACTGCAGCATAGGTCATGGTGTTATGATCACTAACACCCAGGGGATGTACCTTCAGATCCTCCATATCACTGAACAAGTTGCCCAAAACCAAATGAAGTCAATAACTGTTGAGCAGCCCCTTCCCGTGAAGGTAGGAGAGAAGACATTTCAGCTGCAATCCAAAAACATAAAATGAACAAATCAGGGTAAATTAAAAAGTCACACTTTTGTGTAAGTTTAAGATCATTTGCTATTCACAATGGTATTTACGAGTTGAATCTTTATGAGTGCAGAGCCACATAAAAAAGATAGGTCTTTTTACATACGAGTCTGCACTCATAAAGATACTATTCATAAATCCCTTTGTGAAGAGCAAACAATCATAAACTTATACAAAAGTACATGTTTACATTTGTGAATCAGGTCTCTAGTCTCCTCTATGAGTGGGCAAGACTGTGTTCAATTCTATGGGTGCTGCAGCCACGTGTAGGCCAAGTTCTTCTTCAATTGACATACTTTCTTCAATGACAGCACCCACCAAAAACAGTTAAAACAATCATGATTGCACTTTTATTACAGGCCCCTTTGCGGGTGGGAAGAGCAGTGGAACAAGGGGTAGGTGACTTGTTTTGTCATCTCAGGTCACAATGCCAGGTCTCAAAGTCCAGTATGGTCTGGGCCCATGCTGGTGCAGAAGGGTGCAGATGGGCTCTCTCTTGGCGTCACGTGCCAGGGAACATCTGCGTGTGACTTGCACTGCAGACTTGCTCCTGGGGTAAATACTCTCACGCGCCATGGAGTTCGGAGTCACTGCCTTTACCAGAGCAGGGTGTTGTGGATTTTCCAGACCTAGGCATTCATGCAAGCTTTGTCAGGTTTGCTCCTGGGGTTAAATACCCACACCTGACGTGCTGTTAACAGTCCCTGCCTTCTCCAGAGCAGGGTGTTGTGGACTTTGCAGTGCCAGATGCTCCTGTAGCATTGTGTCCCATGGCTCAGGCTTGCTCCTGGTATTAAATACTCCCACCTGCCATGCAGGGTGTTGTGGGCTTTGCAGACCCATCCCTTCCTGTAGTGTTGGATGATTAAAACTTTGTAATTTATTTAACTTTAAAAATGATTTACATTTATTTCCATATTTCACCTGTGTGCTGTTAGTATTGTTTGTTGCCTAAGTTGATATCGTGAGAGTGTGTTGTAAGAGTGTTGATTGGACATGTGTGCTGCTTGACTTACTCTAAGGCTTGACTGGAGTAAATGTGAGCCTGTTTTCTTAGAAGTGCTAATGTATTAGATTTAGGTTTAATATTTATGAATAACAAATTACTTACTATTTTGTTGGAGTTTATAACTTGAATATCCCTCCCCAAAACCCTCCTTAAATGTCTATAAGCCACACCCATGTATATGTACTCCCAATCTTTTAGCCACTCCTCCTTTTTCTTCCAAACTTTTCTACAAAAATGAATACATCCATGTGCAGAGGTGTCTGAAAATGTTGCAGAGATCTCTGCACATACGAAATAGGGCAGGTGAAGGCAGGTATCAGGATGTTTGTAAATAGCATTTGTTAGTACAGGAAATAATACTATCGTACTACTTCTTGCAATCAAAAAAATGCTTTTATTAATAGGCCGCTAAATAGTCTTCTACGCACTAACATACTACTGATAAGAGCTACCCATAACATATATAAACCAATAACTTAAAAAAAAAGTAAAACTAAAGCTTGTTATCTATTTTAATCAAACTTCAAACCTATATTTCCTTCCTTGACCCAATGAAACAGGAACCTGATTCCACCTCCCTCACTGGCCACGGGGCAATGACACTGAGAAAACACCATACCATGTATTTTATCCCAAATAATTACCCAGTAATAGAAATTAGAAAGATATTACAAATACATTGATGATGATATAAAAATGATATATTGTTTATGTTATTGTTAAAACTTGTATACAAGTGTATTTTTGAAAGTATGTAATAGTTTCACATATAGAAAAAAAGAATAACTTAAATATATGTATATAACAAAATATACATTTAATGCATGGTAAATATATGTGTAAATAGATATTTTTGTCAAAATGTTTCAAATGTTACATTTACTTTGTGTACCAAAATAAGTATTGTTACATATTTATTGTGTAGAAAAATGTTGATATATTGTTCTACATTTTTATGTTCAAATGCCTGTGAGACAAAACAACTACAAACAAATAGTTATACTTAAAAATGCTTCTAATTGTGTAACCCTTCTTTTGTTAGCTAAACTATAAATTGAATGAATGATTAATTGTATCTTGTTTTATACATATATATGTAAAATATTTATATAACTTTATAAATTAATATAGCGTGTAACTTTTCGTTTTGAATAGAAAAACAACATGTACATTTTAAAGTGGGCATTAATATTTACAAATTCAAGAAAATATAATTACAAGACATGTTCATTGTTAGGTAAATGATATATGCTACTTTTAAAATAGTAAACACTTTTAGTGGTGTTATTGCCAAAATATATTGAACTTTCTATGCTAACTCCAGTCCATTAAACATTGTGTAAAAGTGCATATATACAAGAAGTCACAACTACAATTCTAACTCCAGTCCCACTTAAATTGGGAACAGTGCATTCATTGAAGGTGCAAATTGTACTAATACATCTCTAATCCTACAAAGATGGGAGAAGAGGGATCAGATGCACTAGTATAGCAACAGCCCCACAAATACTGGTGAAGGTCCGTAAATTGAGGGGTTGAGATTTATTATTCTAACTCCTCTCCTAGAAACAATGGGAACAAACATAATTTAAAGCAGGCGGTCAGCTTTATTATTTTATACTCAGGCCCACAGACATGGGGGTAAGAAAATACATTTTGGAGGCATGCAGATTTTCTCATTCCAACAATATGTTACCCAAAATTTCAAGTTAAAAAACTAAATAATTAACCCTGCAAGCCACTATCTGAATTACAACCCACAAATCTATTAATTATATTTGAAACACATGTTTGTTTTTCAAAAATAACTTACTATGAACAGTTCCAAGTCCAATTATACAACAACATACTCTATTTGAAAAAGAGAGATTGTACACCTGTGAGCCCCAATTTTTGCAAACATGACTCACAAATAATATACATTTAAACAATATTTAAATCATAAAAATGATGATTCCCTAAAATAAAATGCACCCCAAAATTTATAATAAATACACCCAACTAAATATACACAAACCGATCGCAAATATAGCCGTTTACCACATTCTTTACACTTGATCTCCCAAAATGCTAACTTAATAAACATATTATAATATTAAAACACCACCTTCTCAAAGCCCTATTAACTACATAGCCCATAAAAAAACAAAATGATAATAAAGATAACACATCAAAATATATGAAACCCATAATTAACATGAATCAAAATATTAAATAATATAATATTAAAACAATACCCACCTAAATCTATTAAATAATCTTTAACCCACCAAAAATAAACAAATAATTGATTTATAAACAAAATCTATACACCACAAAATAAACACCCGGGTACACATTTGTAAGTCAAGTAAAATGAACTTTATTCAGCACACAGCCATAAAAGATTCGACAATCAAGCAATACAAATTTAAAATACTAATTTTCTTAAAAATTATTAATAAGATAAAAGTTCCATTATAAGTAGGGCTCCCGGTTTTATGGTATTTATTTTTTTGCCATTTCCGTCTGTATTTATCCATATTTATTTTTTGGGCATTTTTTCTGTATTTATCCACATTTATTTTTGCCACAAGCAAAAGACAACGCTACAGCTAGTATTTTTCCACATTTATTTAAATTGACAATGCACACAAATGCCCTCGGTTGTTATTGGCCAACACAATACATTCATCTGAAAACTTTGTCATTGTAGTACAAGCAAATTCACATTTCAAGAGACTTTGAGGACAGTGAGGCTCTTTCTGGTTTGTTTATGAAATGTCACATGTAGGGTTGCAGGAGGCTGGATAGATGCACAGCTTCTGGGGCAGCTCTCAAGACAGCCCAGGACAGAGGGTATATCTGCTAGGTGCTGAACTAAATTGGGGCGGGGTGCCAGCAAGAACGCAAGCTGCCACCCCTTCTTTAGAATGAAGACAATGTAATCAATGTGCGATCTGGTAATGGAAGGTGTTTGAGCAGTGGCGTAATGCAACTTGAGGGGGCTCCCCCGCAAGGTACACGAAGGGCCCCGCTCCGGATTTAATCCGAAACTCCCAGGCCAGAGTACTGTGATGAGGGGGCCCTTGCAGCTCGGGCCCCCGCCTTTGTTACACCACTGCACACTATGTCTTCAATCAGGAGTAAACTGTGTTTTTTCTTAATTATGTGGGTGGTGCCTTTAACGGTGCTGCTTGTCACCTGAGGTGCTTGCTACAGACTTCTATTCTGAAACCTAACAAAGGAACACATTTGCTAGTAAATTGTAATGGAGATTTACTTTTATCTAGTGGCTTTCACTTTGATACTGTGAGAATAAGATTAGATTCCAAAGGTGAATGTTTATATGTGTATTGATCAAGCTGGAATCTTTCAGCATTTTTACGTGTTTGTAATAACGCTAAATTGAGCTTATCTAGACCCAGGCAGGCGGAACAATTTCAGTGACTAGAGACAACACTCTCAGTGTCTATCGAAGCTTGTCCAGAGCAGTCAGCAGAGAGCACATTCAGTGTCTAAGACGGCTTCCCGGGCACGCACACAGCCGCACCCAAGTACTTCACAGGTCTTTAAAAGACCATTTGCTTGTTAATGGGCTTTGTTGTTTTTTCACCCCTTCTTAGAGCTCCTGTTCCCCACTCTGCCTACTGCTGGGGGAATTAGCCCACCTGAAATGTTGCGCCTCTGTGCTGTTATTGTCCTATATGTATACCAAACATTCATGGCACGTAAATAATCTAATTTAATATGCGCCCTTGGTCGATGAAGGTGTTCCGGGCAGGGCTTTTTATTTTATTTCCATACACTGCGCCTATGAACTCACCCTGTTGCAGGAGAGGGCGGGCAAAGAACCGGAGCTCTGCGAGAGATGGAGAGGACATTAACATTGTGCCTGCTTTTACACTTTCTTGTTTGTGGGCAGGAGCTGCTGTTCCGATAAACAAGTTATTGAAACTTGTGCTCAAACAGGTTCCAAATACTACGACGACTGGCAAAGCCTTTCTACTTCAAAAGGAGGCTGGGCGGAGGCCCAGCCGTCCGTGGGCACGTTAAAATGTATCTAAATCCACTGTTTGATATATGACACAAAGAGATTCCCGTAGGGATTTTTTTAAAAGTCTGGTTGTACTGTTTGTTCATCTTAAGGAGGTCAGCTGTGTAATAGATTACATTTCTGAGACTCTGCACATCAACACCCACCTGTTTGCAGTCAGGAAGATGGCAAACATTGAACTGCACTGAGCTTGCAGCAGTAACAGAATTTTTTTCACTAGCTGCTTGTCATGACGTATTTCAAAGGAGAGGGTGTGGTGTAACGGCCAGAGCAGCCGACTACGTTACTGAGAATCTAAGTTCGAGTCGCAGCGTCCGCTGAGTAATAAATAATATGAATTCTTTATTTCGAGTTTTTTACATTTTAATTAGACAGTTTAGTAGGAATGTTGGATCCAAGGTGACCCCCGGATACGGTGTGTGCCTGCTATGATGCACCAAGCAGTGAATCCCGATCCTTTCTCCACTTTCTGCCATGGTTTTATAGCTTTTTTTTTTTAAGAAGGTTAATTTATTAACGATTCAGACAAATTGTACATTACAAAGTCCTTTCTCTCCTTAGCCCCCCCCCCCTCCCAAAAAATGGACTCTGTGCTGTTATTGTCCTATATGTATACCGAACATTCATGGCATGTAAATAATCTGATTTAACATGCGCCCTTGGTCGATGAACAATTATGCGCTGCAACTACACACAACACCTCGTGCTCCATCCTTGGCTTGTGCACACAAGCTGGGTAAGGACACCCTCCCAACATTCGCCACACAAGCACGCTATAAAAACACATGTGCAACTGCACAAACTCCGCCAGTGTTTCTACATGGACCTGTAAAGTTGCATCGAGGGACCTGTAAAGAGCCGAGGGAATGACTAAACTGGCAACTTAAAAACACCCATCTCAAAGTGAAAAGATTCGAGCATGGCAGCACTGCATAATTTGCTAGTATTTTGCCGTTTTTACATATAAATACAGACAAAGGAAAAATAGATTTCCGTCTGTATTTATATGTAAAAATCCGTTTAAACGGAAAACCGGGAGCCCTAATTATAAGCTAAAATCATACTTATGCATAGATGTAATAATAGCTGCAAAATTTGAACCAATTTGAGATTTAAACAAGGATTACAGATCATTTCAACTCCCCACTCATTTATTGCACTTCACAGCATTTCCTAATGCCCATTGCTGTTCTAATAAAATTTAAAACAGCAGTGCAAGTAACAGGATTGGTAAGTGATTGCAGATATCTGTACCCCTCAATATGTGTACATGGGCAAATATTCAATAGTATGGGTAACAAAAATCTACTCCGTGGCTCTTCATAAAGTGCACAAAAAAGCGTAAAGTGCAAGGTGCTCTGAGAAGTTCTATTGTCGCATGGGCAGGCAATAAGGTTGTCCGTCCACCCAAATTGTTTGGGGAACGCTACCAAAAAGTGCAGAGTGCTAAGGTGAAATCTTGTTAAAAGAAAACGCATAGGCTATTCTTTGGAAAGGATAGGTATTATTGCTGTTTGGACATGAAAGGGCAACTAGGGCTGGGTGCCTTCAATTGTAAATGACGCGAATTTGCCCAGATCCAATGCTCCTCTTTAATTATACCCTTTGCGATATTCGACGGAGTGTCAAAGTACTCACCCAACCCAATCTCGGATAACCTATCCCTCACAAACCAAAACCAGGGGATCTTCACAGACTTGTCCAAATTAATACAGTCTTCGATGATCTCCCTGGAAAACTGTAACTCTTCTGAGACCCAGATTCTGTCCCACAAGAGCAAAGGGGCGCCAGCGATACGATCTTCTATGTATTCCATCCCCACTTCTCGATGAGAAAATGAAGTGGTAGAGCTGCTTGGAATCATTAACAAGCATTTTATAAACTTATTCTCCACTACTTGTGGTGGGCGACTTCTTTGATAGCCCCATACGCGTGCCCCATACGATGCGACTGACAAGCATTTTTCATTCAATAGGGTAACCAGCTCAGGCACTGGCTTGTGGCCTAGCTGACAGGCAAACCTAAAGAACCCTTCAACTACTCTACTTGTCTGCTGTGCCCTAGCCATATTCATGGAATCCCATTTCAAATCCTTGCTAAACATGTCCCCCAAGTATGCAAACTGATCCACCCTTTCAATGAACATACCCCTGACATTAAAACTTCTGCTTTTAATCTTTTTTGGGCCACATACCATTCTGTCAGACTTTGAGAAACTAACCCTCAAGTCTGGATCCCCATAAAATTTGTAAAGGCGTTGGAGGCTTTTGGCCATCAAGGCCATGAGTACAGTATCGTCAGCATATGAGAGCAGCGGAACTGGCTTACCAATAATGCGGTGGAAATCGATTTTCTTGCCTAGTAAAAATGCTTCCAGACCATTCGTGTAATTAAAATCAGAAATGGAGCTACAATGCACCCCTGCCGAACTCCTTCGGTTGAGACAATGGGTTTTGTTCTTTCCCTGTGTGATCCAAACCTTATGGAAACAAATGTATTAGTGTGTAGCCTTTTTAGGAGCAGAATTAGTGCACTCTCAAACCCATGTCTGTCATTAGTGCCCACAGTTTCCCCCTGTTCACAGTATCAAATGCACAGGACAAGTCCATGAAGGCAAGGTGGATAGAACCACTCTTTGCCCTCATGTACTTGCCCATGATCAAGGACAGATTTAGGCACTGCTCTGTTGTTCCCAATCCCTATCGGAAGCCATACTGTGTCTTCGAAATGATCCCCGTACTAGTTGCCCATAACTCTAGTCGGGCAAGGATTACCCTACCCAATACTTTAGCGGTAGAGTCAATAAGGGAAATGGGCCTATAGCAGGCAATGTCATTTCTATTCCCTTTCTTAAACACCGGTACGACTATAGCCCCTTTCCAGGATGCTGGAATTGTACCACTAACCACCGATTTAAAAACTTGTGTTAGTAGGGGTGCCCACATATTTATATTAACTAAAAAAGATCTAGTGGAACTCCATCTGGGCCTGGAGCTTTACTGCAAATTCCCTTTGCAATTGCCTCCTCCACCTATGACACCGCAAGTGAAGCACTAAGCTCAACTGCCTGCGCCATATCGGCAGGGGGCTCCTCAGTAGTAATTAGTGAGACCAGTGGACTGGGCATGGGTGTTTGAGGCAACCCATCTGCTAGACACCTATTTTCAAGGTTTGTATTTGCATCCACCGTAAAGGGTGTCGGGTTATTCGTGCTCTCCTTTAACGAGGGACCAGCAGAAGTTATAATATGGTCTTTGTGAGGTTTTATGTTGCCATATACCTCATTGGTCTCACCTCCCCCTACATCCCCGTGTAGGTGGCCTTTTATGTCATTATCTATATACCCACCAGATTGTATATTTACTCAATCAATCTCGGTTAGGTCTGAGAGTGTCTCAAACCTATTAGTGTGAGAGGAAGAGGGGTACATAGGGGCATCAATGATGTGTCTAGACTGATTTGGCCATTTGCTGGGGGTAAAATCTGCCTGGGGGGGGGTATAAGAAGCCCAAGGGTCGTGCCTTTATCTGTTCGGTGGGTGAGTCTTTCAACTGGTTTAGTGCATCATAGACACACTTTGCGTAGCTAAAGTTAAGCATGACACAGTCCCCTCTAATGCTTTCCTTAGTGCCATCAATTCAGCGCACCCACCTAGCCAAAATAATATACTCAAACCAATTAGAATGAGGTAGGTTTTTTTTTTTAGAGCCGCTTTATTTATAAGACTCTGGCAGCTTTCTTTTTGATTGGGGAATAACCTCGGGACCTCCGTTAGAATCAAAGTATAGGGGGTGCTTTCTGTGGGCAGGTGTAATCGGTCTACAATCCGACTACCACCTGGAATACCAAGTAAGTGACTATGGGACTGTGTGTCTCTAGAGGGTGCTCTTCCACCATCCCTTATATTAGAGGTATTGGGGGATGGAATGCCCTAACCCAAATGATGGCTCTGCGGGAGAGGGTTTTTTCATGGGAAACAGGATTCTCTGTTAACTCCACCAGTGTACTAGTGTTTGTGGTTTCGTGTATGCGGCCACTGCTTGGGAGGAGAACGCTAAGAATAAGTCGTGCATTCCTAGGGGTCGTCCCATTAGATGTAGCTTTCGACCATTTGACTCCAGTTCCTTCGGCTATACCCCATGCCGATAGGCCCCTCTCAGTTAAGATATGCGACGAAGTTAATCCTACTGATTCTGGTACTAGGGCTTTACAAACAACAGTTAGTTGCTTCTCAATTTTAGTTAGTCTTGCCAAAATTGGAGCCAGGGCCTCCAGGATTAGGTTACTCAGTTTTCCGGTTAAGATATCAAGTTCATCCTGCCTACCACTATCATTCCCTCCACTAGATGACTTAACAATTTTTTCTGCTGTATGAATTTATTTGGGTCTTTTAGTTTTGGGCGACTGATTGTTCGCCTTACGGGCAGTCCCCACCCTCTCTGTTCGCTTCCTCTTTCCTCCTGTCACGGACAATTTAGCAGGCTCCGTCGATGCAATAGAAGGGCTTTCTTCATCATCCCGTAGCCTTTGTGTCTTGCCCAGTGATAGAACAATTAAAGTGGGAACAATAGCGACTTGAGGCCTATCCTCCAAAGTACTTTCTACTGTACCAATATGGGGGTCCTTGTTTGGAGATAATGGCTGGTCAACAGGCATTAGTTCAGGTGGTGGAGCCAGGGAAATTCTGCATTTTGCATGCTCTAATTTCTTTGTTAATAGCTCCCACCGCTTTTGCAGAAAGCCATCAAGAGTGGTATCGGTGGATTTTTTGGCTGGAGTGGGCTTTCGCTTCCCCATGTTGTGTTAAACCAATACCTCTAAGTAACTGGCAATCATGAGCTAGTGCAATAACTTTACCTCATATAGGCCTTTGGAATCTTCATGGGGGATAACACCACAAGTCCGCTTGCACGTAGCCTGTGTCGCAGGGCCAAGAAAGTAGACCCAGCCCAGCCCCAGACGGGTGCAGACTGGCCTGCCCCGGCCCCCGACTGGATTTAAAGTGCTTCCTGGTGCTGTCTGATGATGCTGGCAGCTGTAAGGAAATGAAGAAGGCTGGGCGTTGTGGTCCCCCAGGACCAAGGATTCCTGGCAAGAAGCGGATGCGGGCCTACAGAATCAAGGGGCCAATACCCTGACCCTGCAATGGGTCACAGGTTCCTTAAGGAAGCATGCTGGCTCAAATTCACGGCACCTCTGTCGTCCCTTACAGTGATGTATGCACCACTGGAACATATCAGATTCAGACAGGCCCACTATTTTACACGCTGCTGAGCCGTATCAGTTCAGTTCCGTATCAGTACACAACAAGGGTCTCAGTTCACAACAAGGGTCTCAATCCGTGACTGGAGTTCAGTCAAAAACTATAACAGTAAACCGACATTACAAAATGATTGCAAACTATATTACATATCACAATGTTTTGCTGTATCATATTTTTAACCACAATATTATTGACAAAAAGCAGTAAACGTACCTACAATATTCTGATTCCAGATATTTTTGCTGATGCAATATATTGCTCATGATATCCTTGCACAACAATATTTAGACTTTGACAGTCTGGTGGCATACCAAATGAGGAATGAGAACACAGTGTTGCTTACCACTTGTGTTAAAGGAACATGTTAATGTTTCCAATTAATGAGGCCCTGGGGACCTGGAGTGTCTACAGATTATTGGTATTGGATGTTCTTATTTTTTAACTTTTTAGACGAGGAAGGAACAAATATATTTGTACAATTGCTGGGTTTTAAGCATTAATAATGCTATGCATTAGGGGTTGATGGTTCTTTCTACTACATCGAAGAGCACCATGGGATGTATAATGCCTTTTGCACTTTGGCAAAAAGTAGGTTCTTTTGCATTGAAAATAGTTTTGGGTATTCTGTGTGTGTTTGCCTGAGAAATCATAGTGACCAGGGGACTTATGTTTTGGCAGGTTGCTTCAAGTTTTGGTCATGTTGATTTTTTTTTAGATGATTCAAAAACAACTGCTTAGTGCTGGCCTGTTTTTGCTTTTCAGTTTTGGGACACAAGTCTCCACAGCATGAGCATTTACCTTAGAAAAGGTTACTAGGATTTTATCTGCTTATGTCTAGGGGTGCTGCAAACCATGCTGAAGTACGATGTCCAGGCATTGTCCTTTAATGTGTGATGGCAGGGTGGGCATAGAGTATTTCTACTTGTAGTTGTTCATTATGTCTATAAACTTTTTTATGAAGGGATAGTGCTATTCAAGCATTCACTAGAAATTGAAGTCTATGATGATGTGACTGGAAGTTACAAACACTTTTGTCATGAGGATTGAGACATGGTACAAGACGTTTTTGTTTGAGCCTATTGAGTGGTAGTAGGAGATGATTTAGAAACTGAAAATGCATGAAAAACTGACTTTTATAACCCCATCTTGCAATTTTCACCTTGTGTTAGGGACAATCAGGTAGGATGTATGTTTCATTATTGACCCCCTGAAATATTAAGTTGTATATATATCATAACCATTGCTTTGAATCCTGAGATATTATCAAGGTAAGTTTAGATTTTCTATTAACTCAGTTGTGATAATTTGGGGGTTGACAATATGATCATCATATACATGAAGGTCGATACTTCAACTTCGATAATGTGGCACAACATTTCTCTGTTAAATGGAGAGTTTCTCTGTCCAGTAATGAGACCCTGAGTCTTTGGGCTTCAGTGGTGGCCAAAACAGATAAATAGTGGTGAGGCAGGTGGAGGAGGTGTGGGGGTGGGAGGTTGTGTGGGGGACAACGCGTGGAGGGAGGTTTAATAATTTTTAAACAATTAAAAGACTTACCTGGTGCTGCTGGCTGCCCTTGCCTCCTCTGCTTCTATTTCCTGGTCCTAGCAGTCGGTGGAACAGCATCACACACTCCACATCCAATCCATGTACTGCTCTCAAGCATAGGAGCAGTGTGGGGATTGGCCTGAGTGGGCTGGATTAATGCTCGCACAGACACAGGGAGTCTAAGCTGTTTCCCCAACCCGTCTGAGCTATACAGCTTGGTTGGAGAAACGTTTGTGTGCATGTCAGTTTGGCCGGAATAAGACAGCAGCCAAACTGGCATGTGTGCTTAAAAGTGTACCTACAACTCCTCCTCCCACCTCCAATGGCCTGGCCTTGCCCCTCCATGCACATGCTGGCTCAATCAGCAGCTGAAAAATAAAACAATAATATAATATTATTTTACTTTTGAGCTGCTGGTTCTGAGCAAGTGGGTTGGCGAGGAGCCGCCGCTGCTTGGCTTTTTGGTGTGCTGGAGCATGTACATTTGGGACACAAGGTGCTCCAGGAAAGGGAGGTTGAACTGGAGAACCAGTTCTCCATGGTGAGGATGGTTTCACAGTTGGAGTCAGTTATAAGCTGTGTTATCTATAGCATACTTCACTGCTGACCTGACTTCAAGGACGCATTTCAATACAGAATAATTATGTCAGTGGTGTGCTGAATGGAAGCCATTTATATTGCACTGTCACATTAAGTTATCGTCCTTTAGGATTTAGCTTCAGTTTAGATTTTATGTTTTATGAAAAAAACAAATTGGAAAAAAAAATGAAATGAATACATTTTGTATGTTGTTTCACAAAAAAGATATTAAGATGGAGGTGGCAAATCCATCAAGGTACATGAACCTAAGAATGCAATTCGTTCTAAATGGTCATCCCTATCGTTAGTAGAAAACAGGGATGCCATTCAGTTAAGTAGGTCGAATGAACAGATAAGTTCCTCATAATGTGATGCTTCCAAGAGCATATCCGGACAACTTGTGTGATATTCGATGAAACTCCTGCAAGAGGTTCTGCGCAGCCGCACATATATCCCATTCAGCCAAGACTCCAAGTGCAGCCGCATGCGCCATATGCCATACAAACCAGGGAATGTCCTACTGTGGAATCACAGTCCTCCCCTGTAAGAAAAACTTCCTTTTCCTCCCATTGACATCTGTAAGTGAAAGGAAGGGACCATAATTCATGGAGAAATGTACTACCCAGGGGTTCAAAGCGGCCTACCAGAAAATGTTTCATACATGATTTAAATTGAAACAGCGAGAATGGGAGAGAGATAACCCCATGAATTAACCAAACAGCTGAATCCGTCTCCGCCACATAGAATGGCAAGGGTTCCAATCGTTCAATGTTTAATAGTGTGTATGTAGCATCTTTCAGGGACATAAATCTCTTTTTATCAGTCAGATTAAATGGTAAAAATGAAGCAGAAGCATTCACATAATCCCAAGGGACAGTCTGTAACATCCATGCAAACTGCATAACTGATCGTAATTGATTTTGACCATGATATAACACAGATACATCATTCTGAAAACAATATAAATAACAGATGAAACAATATTATCCAAGGTATTAATCCATGAAGAAAGTGTTTTGATGCTATTGTCGACCACTGCAAGGACTTTTTCCAAATGTACTTGATCAATTTGGTGCAGACAACGCGCTGCCTCAATCTGTACGGGAGTAGAACAATGTTCCCATTGAGTGTAATTAAAAGCAGGTCTTAACATGTTTGTTTTATGCAAGAAATGATGCCCATAGTGTTGATAACAGAATAAATCAGCATAACTGGCAGAATTTAAATATAAATCTTCAGCATCAAAAGCAGCATAATATTTTAAATCAGATAAAGTTGAAGCATTTTTCGAATAGGCTTGTGTCCGACTTTTCTAGCAAACCTGAACAAGGCCTCAATTGATCTTACAAACTTCAATTTCGCTAGTTCCAATTGAGGATTCCATGAAACAGAATTTGAAAAGAGAATACCCAAATAGCAGAATTTATTGACTTCTAATAATGTACGACCCCTGACTAAGTGTATTTTCTTTTTAGGCCTGCCACTTCCACATAACATGGTATATCTCTTAGATAGATTCAGTTTTAAGTCTTTCTGCTCCATAAATGCGAAAGATCCATCGATCAGTTTTTGTAGACCGTTTGTGTGTCTTGACAGTAACACTGCATCGTCAGCATATAGGAGCAGTGGGGTGACATGGGATCCAATACTAGGTTCATCTGCATCTAAAGCTTTAAGTTCTTTATTGATCTTGTTTACATATACGTTAAAAAGAGTTGGGGTCATGACACATCCCTGTGTGATGGCCCCAAAGGTGCATTCTCCCGCAGCCCAAAACTAACGCATGAGGTCAAGCGTCCATATCAATCAAAGTTTTCCATGAGGTTGTGTGGTTCACCAAGTCAAAGGTGCCAGAAAGATCAGCAAAGCAGAGATAGATAGGTACCTGCTTTGCTAATGTATATTTTCTAACAATAAGATACAATTTATACATTGCTCCGTAGTCCTGATGTCCTTCCAGGAGCAATATTGTGTATCAGGTAAGATTCAATTCTCACTCTTCCACTTGTCAAGTCTATCCAAAATTACCCTCCCTAAACTTTTAGCAGAGGAGTCCAAAAGGGATAATGGGCAGTAACACCTGGGGTTCCCAAGTCTCCTTTTTCCAAAATAGGAACGATAATGGAATTGGTCCAAGTTTCGGGAATAAACACCCTGCCCACAGCATTAAAAACATTTGTAAGAACTGCTGCTCATAATTCAATTAGATCTTTTAACAAGCAAGTCTATGTGCAAGCATTTCATCGGGCCCACTTTTAATCCTTGCACTGTTGTTTGTCTTTTTATGACAATGTTTCTACTTCTGAGTGTTTTGACAGTCATCTTTTCAGCTACTAAGCCTTCAACCTTCATAGTTTGAACAAACATGGCTTTGGTCCAAGTTCTTTTTTTCTTTAAAGTCTGAGATAACTGAAATATCATCTTCTGTGTGTTTATTGCTTCTATAGTCAATTAATTAAACCTTCCCAGAGTTACTTGGGCCCTATCTCCTTGAGGCTTAACACACGCCACACACTACATGGCAGATCTTGAAGGACTCAATTGCTTGCGCCTTGCCAAAACCTATATAAGCAACTGCAACTTTGGGGGAAATAAACAGTAAGTGTGGTAATGTCTCAGGTCAACATGTATGTGATGTTATTGCAACATCAATTGTATTAGCCCTAAGACCAGGTTCATTGACAGATGGTATCCAAGATAATTATTGTCATATCTTTGTTTCCTTCATTGCAGTAAGGAAACGTTGTTCCCCAATATGTAAAAGACAATATCGTGCCTGAGTCTTGACTTGACAATCAGCTTCCAATTTTTATGAGTGGCAAAATAGTCCAAACCCAAAAAAGAATCAAGAGACGGCCTCCAAAGTCAGAGCCAGCTGAAAGCCGCAATGCACATCACCTCCACTGACAAGCACACTGCTGCACCTCGCCTCTGATGCCCCTGCAAACCCTGTGTGGCTGAATCTAAGATTTACCCACTGCTTGACTTCTCAAGTAGTGGGTCTGTTTAGTGATATTGGTCACCATTGTCCTGTTGGTGGCTCAGACTCACATATGGGGTAGAAGAGGTCCTAGAGATAGATGAAAAAAGTTCGACCTCCAATTAGGTTCCAGTAGAGGCTGGTAGCAGCATGGCTCACAGCGAGTGTCTCAACACAGCCAAGGGAGGGGAGGTGCAGGCATGAGTGAGTAAAGCCACTTCCATAGTGCAGGGCCAGTGGCATCAGCATCAACTGCAGTGTCTCCAGTGAATTAGTATATAAATGATAATACAAAATAGTTAACACATGTTTTGGTTCCATAATTTAATCTTGCTATTCTTGTGCCATTTACAAATCACTCCGCTTTTGGTGTTGTAGCTTATGGTCTCACCAGAATACCCTAATGGCAATATTGGCCTCTATTACATGGTTAAGCCTGATGATTCCTATGTGTGTGTGTGTATGTGTGTGAGCCAATAAAAACCTGCAGTTTAGCATGTTAAATTACAGCAGATGAGTGCCTCCATTTGAGAGAAAGCAGGACCCAGCCTTTGATATCAGTAAGTCTAAAAGATAAATATATGGCACTCCAAAAGGCAGGAGAATATTACTTTTAATTTTTTTATATCAGTTCATGGAGACCTCTACTCTGAACAAATTGATCAGATCCAAAAGGAAGACTCCAATGGAAATAAACTCTCAAGATATCATGGTTTTCAGATAGCCAGATCCCAGCTCCAGCAGCCAAACACATGCTGCGAACTATGAAGAACTCTATACTCAACATCAATGATGTCTGCTGCTAGTCCCCAAAAATATGAGGGTTTAGGAATTCAGGGGAAGCGTGGCTTCTCTGAATATGCAGAGTTTGAATTAAACATCACCAACATTATTATCTCTAGCCTTTTCTTCCTTTGACTGGAGCTAAAGCCAGTTCACTCCAACTACAATGCCTATCACCCACAAACTATAAGGAGATAAGCTACAGCTCATGACAGTCTCTCTTCCAAGGCCAAGCAGTTCTCTTTGTTTATGCTTATGTGACTTTGTTAGCATGAAAGTCACGTAATAAATATGGAGCATGCAAAACTGAGGCTGGCTCCTATGATCTTTTAGTTGGGCCAAACCACCTCCAATTGACCATGAATTACAACATTTTTCTAATAATTCTTGCTTCTAAAGAGATACTGTTAGAAATGGGATTTCTGGTTGTCTAGGGTATGCGCCTAAGCCAGGCATAAACCACCACTCTAGTCAAGGCAAGGGAGTAATACACTGAAGATGAACCCCTGCTCACCCCCTTGGTAGCTTGGCAGAGCAGCCAGGCTTATCCCAGAGGCAATGTGTCAAGCGTTTGCGCAACACACTCACACAGCAGCGACACACTAGGCACACCACAAAAGAAACAACACACAGGGTTCTATAAAACTTGCTTTTGTATTATCCATAAAATACATTACAACATATTCACATATATACACTGTGCCACCAGGCAGTTGTCATGACTTTTACAGGGATTACATAAATCTCTTGGCCAATCTGACCTCTGTCATAAACATTACATTTGGGGATCACCAATAGCTAATGGTAGCATTGTACTTTAGCATAGCACATTATGCAGAACATCACAGTAGGCACCCTGATGTAAATACTCATTACTGGCTACACTGGCCACGTCGAGTGACGCCGATTCAGCTCCTCACCTGACATGTACTTTGGCGGCCGTTATGGGCAGGAGACGGCGATCGCTGCTTCCCCTCAGCTCTCCCATTCCTCTCGGGACAAGGTAGTGTTGCACGTACTGCCGGATTACGAATCAGCCTCAACAGCAAGCAAATGTGTAGCTGTCCGCGGCCAAGCGATACAGCTCCACAACATCAGGAATGCAGGAACAATATTGGTGCTACCTAAGCACCCAAGTGAGATTTGCCAATGGCCCCTCGGGCCGGAAAACAACAGTGTGACCTGGACCAAAAGTCACTCCGGCCCGAGGCACTCACCAGCTCACAAAGCTACAGCCATGTCCTTGGCTGGTATCAGCTCAAGGCTCCTTCTGAGTCTCGCCCCAGGGGACTCCTCCTTGCGTCGGGGCACTAAGGGTCTGGAGCTCTAAATGGCTCCAGTCATCACCCCCAAGGCTGTAGGACTACTCCCGGAACCGCCCACAACAGCCTCAGGAAACACGCGGGGATCTCCCCCTCCTTACTGGAGTCCTGCCCACAGCAGGCATTCTCTGCCTGATTTCCGGTGACGTAGCGAAGTCTCCGTCGGGCTTTGAGTCTTTTTGGTCCTCCTCCTGGTGCGATCTCCTCAGTGAAGCCAGGTGCCCATGGAACCCTGCAGCCAGGACAGTGCGGCGCATACTATCAGCACTCCCGGAGCACTCTTCACACGCTGGCCAGAGCGCTGCTGGGGCCCTTCCATAACACGGGGACACAAAGTGAACACCATAGTGCTCACCACGCGCTATCATAAATCTGGTATGGCAAGCCACAAAGTTCTGGGGGACCACAGGGACACACCAGAACCTCTACCTCAGTTCTAATTGCGCCCGACCCAAGTTGCCCGCAAGTAAGAGTGGGCCCGCCCTGCTCAGGGGTCAGCACTCGAGTTGTTAGCCCAAATGTATATAAAAAGATACGCTGGCACAACTGCGCAGCATGTGACGTGTTCTCCTCAACTTTTTTTGTAACTCTGTTCACGTTTGTTCATATTCCGATTGCATGTTGCACTTTGTTTTACTGTTTGCTAGAATAAACCTGTTTTTAAAAGCAACCTCTACCTCAGTTCTAATTGCGCTTGACCCGCGTTGCCCACAAGTAAGAGTGGGCCTGCCTTGCTCAAGGGTCAGCGCTCTAGTTGTTAGCCCAAACTTCTATACAAAGACACGCTGGCGTGACCGTGCCACCTGCACGTCAAAGGCTCGCCAAAGGCAAGCCCATCGGTGCCCCTCAGAGCCCGGAGCGCATCCAGCACCAAACCCCCTGTCCAATTTACTTTACGAGGCCTCACAAGCAACCAACTACTGGAGCTCAGGAGGGGTGAGTGCCTTCAACCTGATGTTTGCCGCCGGATGGGGAATTCAGGGCATTTTAAATGTAGCTGATGTGATTTCACTTTTAAAAAAGAACCCAACAAAAACATTTCTACCGCAACTGCCACAAAAATAGGGCCCAGCCGGCCGGAGACAGACCTTGGAGTCTCGCCGGCTTTGATTAAACATAAATATGAATTTGAATGTATGATGCAGCTCTCTAGCCCGGACATGGTATTCCTGACTGAGACCTGGGTAAACCAGACATCCGACCCTGACTGGAATACAGCTCTCCCGGCAGGATATTTAGTGGCTGGCCTAAACAGGATAGGGAAAATAGGAGGAGGCATAGCCATACTATATCGCTCCCACCTTAATGACCTTGTAGAGCCCACTCTACAACTTCCGGCAGATGCCATACTTTTTACTATTAAAGTAAATAACATCCTGACCTTCCCTGACCTACTCCTATATTGACCACCTGGGCCTAGAGCGGTCTTTACCCTAGCTTTCCAGACCCTTCTTGAATCTTGTTTCGAATTCCCCACGTTTATCATTCTGGGTGATTTCAACTTTTTCCTTGAATCCAATAATAACCCAGACATTGCGAGGCTACCTGACAACCTGGCTGGGCATGATCTAACCCAAATTGTCTCAGAAGCTACTCATTCGGCTCGTCAAACTCTGGAAGGCATTTTTACCAACAATTCCGTAATCACTCTAGTCAAAATGTTACCACTACCCTGGACTGATCACAAGGCTGTACATTTTAAAATCAAAACACCACAGCCCAACCACCATAACTTAAACAGACCACTTCTTGTAAATACCCGACCTTGGCATAAAATACAAAAGAAAGAGTTAGAAGAGTCTCTTGACAAATGCCCTTTCTCACAGGCCGCAGATAACAATGTGGCAGTGCATCAATTTGATAAATGGTTTAGATCAGCAGTCGATCAGGTGGCCCTGGAAAAATCTGTGAAAACAAGAAGAACCCAGGCGTCCTCACCCTGGTACGGCCCAGACCTTAAAAACATTAAGTCCAAATGTAGAAGGGTCGAACGACTATGAAGGGCCGACTATAGTAAGGAACATAAAATGGCATATAACCTAGTCCTTGAGGAATATAAGGAGGCTATCAAAACATCTAAGACGGATTACTACACAACTAGAATAGGGACTGCCAAGAATTCCTCTACGGAGCTTTTTAAAACAGCTTTTGCTCTATCCAAGCGTCAGCAGGCTAATGAGTTCAGACCTGATCAAACCTTTTGTAACAAGATAGCCAACTTCTTTGAAATGAAGGTGCAATCAATTTATGATGATCTCCCTAAAACAGCTCCCGACGCTGCTAAAGCCCATATTGTGGCCGTCGAGGAGAACTCCATTCCGGGTAAACTAACCAGCTTCTTGGCCCTCACCCCTGAGAAAGTGAACAATCTCCTACTACTCACTAAGTCGGGATCTCCTAATGATCCCTGTCTCCCTGCCACTCTACATCTGGTCTCAGAAAAGATTAGCACCCATTTAGTTCCACTCCTAAATGAAGTAATGAAGTCAGGGATATTTCTTCTGTCCTGGAAGAAGGCATGTATCAAGCCGTTTCTGAAAAAAACCCGCTCTGGACCTGACTGAGGTTAAAAACAACCGACCGATATCATGCCTGCAAATAGCAGCTAAAATCCTTGAAAAATCACTAAATAGCGAGCTAAGCCAACATCCTAATTCCAATAATCTTTTTGATCCTATCCAACATGGCTTTAGACCACGTCATTCTACCGAGTCTGCCCTGACAAAGGCCACAGAGTAGATTCACAGGCAGATGGATGTGGGGGGCAGAGCCGTCCTTATCCTACTAGACCTATCAGCAGCATTTGACACCGTGAATCATGCGGTGTTAGTGTGGTGGCTGGAGGCTGGAGGGATTACAGAGGTGGCTCTTACACTCCTCTCCTCCTTTCTAGCATCTAGAGAGGATACATTGGGATAATCTCAAATAGGACATTTTCCATCTTCATTGCGGGGTGCCACAGGGATCGGCCCTATCACCGACCCTATTTAACATCTATGTCACACCGCTGGCCAGACTTATCGGAGAGCATGGTTTCACTCTGGTCTCATACGCTGATGACACTCAGTTAATCATATCTGTATCACAAAAACTGGAGGTCACAGCTATCAGCTTCCATAACTGCCTGACTGACATCATGAGCTGGATGAAACAAAACTTTCTTAAAATCAACACCAAAAAATTGAGCTTATGGAGTTCAGTAAGGGCATAACCCTGTGGAACCGACCATGGTGGCTAACAGATGCAGGCGAGTGTCCGTCTCCAACAACTAAGGCAAGGAATATGGGAGTCATTTTCAACAATCAGCTAAACTTCGCAGGTCAGATTAATCGCCTGACGTCCTCCTGTTTTTTCTTACTATAGACCTTAAATAAGATCATGCCTTTCATTCCACAGGAACTCAGGAAAATAGTTGTAGTAGCTCTCATCCTCTCCAAGATAGACTATTGCAATGCATTATTCTTGGGCATTGACAAGGTGCAGATGGCCAAATTACAAACTCTACAAAACGCCGCTGCACGACCACTATTTAACATTCCTAAAGGTCATCACACTTCCACTAGTATCAGGCTACTTCATTGGCTTTCAACTCAGCAACGGGTGGAATTCAACGCACTCTGTCTGGTTCACAAGGCACTGTATGGAGGGGGGCGCACTGGATATGCAGAGACTGTTTCTCTGGTATTCGCCCACAGGGAATCTTAGACCTGCAAACACTGGTTTGCTTCAGATTCCTAAAATTCGTAGAGCAAGATGGGGAGGCAGGTGTCTATCCCACTGTGCTGCTAAACTGTGGAATAAGCTGACGGCCACTAATAGGCTGCAGCCGAATAGGTTGTGTTTCAGAAAAATGATCAAAACCTGTCTGTTTCCCTCCAATTAAGCTTACGACTGAACTGAGCAGCTCACCTCTCATTCCCTTAGCGCCAAGATTCCTCGGCATTCAAGCGCATTATAAATATTTTACTTACTTGCCAGCAAAGTGTCCCCCGGATGGCCAGCACTTGGATTTCTTTAGGCAGAGTGACAGTCCCACCAGCCCAAAAAGGCAGAAGGTCAGCTCTTTCTGCAGCCAAGTCCGATGGCGGTTCCCCCAGGTTCCACACAGTCCTCTGTTCCAGTTCCCAAGTAAACACAGTTTGGCAAAAATGGGGTCACAGACCCAATATTTATAGTACCAAGTGTCTTTGTTCTTCCCCCTGGCACAGGGCTCTGACCCCAGTCCAAATCAGTTCTGGGGGGCACTTGAAAATACCTTTTCAAGTTCACAACCACCTCCATTGTTAGTGCAGGTCCTGGCCCCAGACACACCACTGGGGGCAGAGCCATCACCATTGAAGGCAGACACACCCGTATTCAGGTACAGGTGCTACTCCTCCCACCACTCCAAATGCAGACCAGGCCTAGTCAGCCTAGCGTTGACTCATCCAGACTCTCTGGAGCCACTGCGCCTCCCCGGCTCCAGTCCCTCCAAGGCCAAACAGTCAATACACAACAGGCAGGCACATACACACATAGCACACAGAAATGCCTACTTCTAAAAGTGCCATTTCTATAATAGTGATAATAAATCTCCGAACACCAATATGCAGCAATTATCACCACTATTCGAAACATACAGAACTTGATCACGCTACCCCACTGATGTCAGGAATTACCACTGAAGCACATATCAAGGAATCCCCTAAACAACCCTATGAGAGTGCAGCTTCACAGAAGTGAGAAATCAAATAGGCTGTTTGTCACTACCAGGACATGCCACACAGTTAAGGCACATGCCCTACCTTTTACCTACACCACAACCTGCCCATAGGGCTAGCTAGTGCCTACCTTAGGGGTGACTGATATGTAGTAAAAGGGGACTCACAAACATGATAATCACTTTATGTGCCATGTAACAGCGGCAGTAAACTGCGAGTGCAAGCCCTGCAGTGGCAGAGATCTGAGACAGGTTTGAAAGGCTACTTTGGTGGATGGTGCAAGCAGCGCTGCAAGCCTACCAGTAGCATTTAATTTAATGGCCCTGGGTATATGAGATACCACAGTACAAGGGTCTGATAGGTAAAAACAAATATGGCAAACAGGTGTAGATCAATCGTACCACGTTTACCATAGAGAGCACATGCCCAGAGTCATGAAACCACTGACAACAGGTCAGAAAAAATACTGGAGGAAGGCAAAAAGTTCTGTAATGACCCTGCAAAAAGAGCCAAGTCCAACAGATACCTCCTTAGATTGAAATTAAAAATATATTTTTTATGTGTCTGGTTCACAGTCTCTGACCTCATTGCAGCTTTGGGGTTTGCAAACCCCATCTCAGTCTGGAAACCCAGGTCAAGCGCTTATGGACCCTTGAGGAACCTCTTGCTGGGTTTGTGGCTCCAGTACTGGATCCCCGAAAATTTCAGGATATCTAATATGGGTCCACGTGTCTGCAAGGTATCATAAACCCTGCAGCAGGGTCCACAACTTTAAAATAAAAAAAAAATAATCTAGCCCCCACTTGACCTTTGTTTATAATGACAGTACTTTAAAAATGTATGGCCATGCTTGCAGTGAGACAACTTGCCCTTCACTCTTAATATCCATGATTTCTCTTGGAGCATCTTGGCAGAATTTAACTGTGTTGTTAATGCTTACACCTGCACAATTCTTTGGGCCTGAATCTCAAAGAAAGTGGAAAAAGTGAGAGTGAAGATCACCAGCCATGCTTGAAGCAGTTCCATACTTTTTCCATTTAACCAATATTCAGAGGAATGTGCTTGAAAATCTGCAGCCATGCAACTTTCAAGGCATAAGCCTGGGAAAGTCAGATAATCTTTAAAGAGGGATCCCCAGTGCGGATTTCTCCAAAATTTACACTGGGGAAACAGGAACACACCATTTCTTACTACATTGGGATTTCTTCTCCCTTGCACACAGCCTCTATTCTGTTGCAAACAACTCTTTACCGCAAAATTTACCATTTTTAATAGAGATCTATTTGTTCACCGCAAAGTTACAAGGAATTTAAATTGTGTTTATCATGAATACTCCATTAAATTGTCATGCAGGCACTACTGAGTAGCTGATAAATATTTACTTAAAGTCAGTGTCAACTGCTTTAATTTTAAAAGAGTACCATTTTGTTAGCTGGCATCTTACTTATTAGATGTTATGAAAGACCACAGTTCATAATTAAAACATTGGCTGCTTTGCACACTCTCTCTTGAGCTATTATTTTCTTCTGTTGCAGAGAAACTCCCCATTTGCTTTGTGACCTGTCTTGTTTACATACACAGAGCTGACGTTTGAATTTTACATTACCTTGCACGCACCTTTTCACCCTCCTAGGGACCCATACCCCACACACCCACAGGCACCATCCGGCATTTCCCCAAAAAAGATCTCCGCTAAAGTGACCCTTCGGGGGACCCGTTGGGCATTGCAGTGCCGGGCCCAACGAGGAGCAAATGCCCGATGATGAAGCATGACATCCTTCGGGGTGTGTGAGGGCAACAGGAGAAAAGGCCTTGTGCTTTCTCCTTTATGAGGGGATCCCCATTTATACCTAGGTCTTTCCCTCCTCTTCTTTTTTTGTTTGACTTTTGGTAATGGGCACGGGGTATTCCCCGTTACATTACCTTTGGAACAGTGTCCTTTTTTGGTAATTCATGACATGTTCAATGACATCATTGATAACATGACTGTAAAATGTGAAATTACATCATTAATGACAAACTGTAGATGGCAGAAGTTATGGTTTCGTTAGTGCTCGAATTACTTGAGTTAACTATAACTGGTGAATTTCAATGTTTTTCTTTTTAAAACAGTATGTTTTATTTGACATTTTTACTTAACTATAATGTCCCTTAAACCTTCAGTTTTGTTCAGTGAATATATATATTCAGTGAATATGTATATATAATACCTACTGGTGGTTGCCAGTAGGTAATTATAGTTAGGCCCACATTTCCATAGGAAAAGCATTTTTTGACTTGGCTATAACTTTGGCGTTGTTTGACCAATCTTCCTGAAATTTTCGTAAAAAAGTGTGAAGGTGGATTCTATTGTCATGGAAGTTAGGGGGGGATCCATGAAGTGGGGACCGAGAAGTTGGGGTGAGAAATAAGGTTGCGCTTGTAATGTTAATTTCATAAGAAACTTTAGCCACACCTACAGCCTTAACCGCTGAACAGACCTACAACAAATTTGGCAGGAAGGTAGGTGTTGGTTCAAGGAAGTGCCTATTGCTTATTTAGTGTAAATCCATTCAGTAGCTTTTGAGAAATTCAAGCCAAAAATTATAGTGATAACTGTGGCCGCAGATACTTCACGAAGGTTTCGCGATCAATTGTGAAATCATGGAATGTTCTAATTGGCTGGACACTACCAAAACAAAAATTTGCAGCCGCCATTTTATCTATCGGGAATGGTTCCCGGGGCTGAAAGTTTGTGTGAAAGCCCACATAAGGGGTCAGGGAGGAGATACTCTGACCCCATGGTTGAAAAAGGGGTATTAGGGACACAGGTTATGTGTCCAAAATTATTTTTTTTTAATTGCCCCCGATATTTGCGATGACTCTGCAGCACGGCCCCCTGTGTACCGTCGCATGGTTGTTGCGACTCTCACAATGTCATCACGTATATTGGGGGAAATAAAATAAAAAATCAGTGAATCATCAATACTGATTGTTATAGAGATATTGAGATTCTGATATATGCTTTTCTAGAGGTAATTATATAGTGAGTTATGTACTGTGATGGTTAGAATTAATTATATAGGGGCTGATTATGATGGCAGTGAACCTGCCACCGACAGGCTGTCGGTGGCATGTTCACCACCATTGTGAGGACGTTTTCCGCCCGCCATATTATAATGGCAGGTGGTACCATGGCGGTCAGAAACCCTGACTGCGGCGCATCCGACGGGCTCCTTGAGCCCACTGGTGTGGCAGAGGGCCTCCCGATCCCTAAAATGGCGGCAGTGCTGTAGGAATTATAATGGTCCATCTCCGCCAGCCTTTCCATAGCAGTTCACTCGGCATGGAAAGGCTGGCTGGAATGTACTTTGGGGGCCTGTAGAGGGCACTGTGGTTTTGGGTTTGGGTGGCACCTGTGGTGACCCCCTACATTTCCCTGCACCATGTGGTAGGCACCACGTGGTGGTGGCCACATTGTAATTTGATATATGGACCGCCGCCTTATAGGCGGGTGTCCCCATCCCCGGGACGATGGAGGATGGACATAAGTCTGTCCATCCTTATATTCAGACCTATAGTTATAATTTTTTTATGTGGGGTGGCTATTGAATTCCTGCTTTTGCTTTCTGCTTTTGTGACGTAACCATAGGGATCACGATGCCCAATGTCATTGCGATCTCCGGCCTCACCGAGAAAATGGAAAATAGGTTTTAGAGATGGTTGTTCTTGAGAAACAGTAGAAAACCTGAGTTTGAAATGTACAGTAATAAACCCTTACTGCGTAAAATACTGTAATATATGTGCATATTTGTGTTTTCACTTTATGGAAAATGCGCGATTGTTGTGGTTAACCCCATAACCACGATAATGAAAAATAGTTCTGAAAGATGATTTTTAAAGCAACTTAGTACAAAAATATGAGTTTAGACATGCTTTGACAGAAGTATGTATATAGTAAAATGTGTAATGCGGTGTTCAGAATAGATTTTACAGATTGTTTTTGCATGTGTTGGTGGGCAATAAATGTCTGCATTTGTTTTCCTTTTTCACAATGTATACACGATGATCGCAATGTCGTTGCGAAGATTGGCACTCCATCATTTCTATAAATTCCATGCATGTCAAAATGCAGGTTGTTGTTATAGACACAGCCCGTGCAAAGGTGTCTGAGGAATGCAGAAACATTCTTATTAACATGTTTCCTGGCTTTGTCAATCTGTGGACAGATTTGATTTGACCACTTCCATTTCTGACGTTGGCATATATTAGAGTACAACAAGACAGTGTGAGGGAAAAGAAACATCAGTTTTGCAAAGATTTCTTTCATTAGGATTTCCAGCCCTGCCACAGTCAATGTGCCTAGGTCATTGCCACAACAGTGCACAATCATGAGGTGAGGAGCTCTGGAATCCACAATGGATTTAACCAAAGCCAGCAACTGATGAAACTTTAACCCTCTCTGGCTAAACCAAGTAATCTGCATGTTTGGCAAACCTAAGACCCTGCCAATACCTCTCTTTTTTGCAACCTATTTAGCCCAATAGATATAGCTGTGGCCACAATCCATACTGTAAGCATCTTGAAGTGAAGGAACAATGGTAGTCTAGAGAAGGCTGGAGTACAATGATGTAGGTTTCCAAGGGGAAAAGCTGTTAAAATTGAGGTTTTTGTTTCTTAAAGATATATTTCATTGGATGCTGTCAACATGAAAGTGAATACAATTAGGTAGTGTTTTGGATGCCTTAGGAAGAAGCTTTATTATTGGCTGTTGTTTAAGAAAAGAAATAAAATACAGACAATGATATGCTTTTGAATCTGTGGGGTGAAGCACACATGCTGTATCTTATTTTGAAGCAGCATGTTCCTTCTAGAATATGCTGTGAACTTGTGACCTACTGGTTCCACTGGGTTGCTAGGTACACTGAGCTCAGACTGTATGAGGGGAGGGTATTAAAGAGACAGAACATGTGTTTAAAGTTGAGGACTGATGACACAATTTAAGTAATGGCAAGTTTTAGTTTCCAACTCAGGACTGTGTAATAAACTGTTGCGTAGTGTTTACATTTCAGAAAAATGAACCTAGATATGAGTTTGAACTCCCTTTTTTTCTCAATTTCTTCGCGAAGACCGTGAAGATATTGTGAAAACATACCAACGGGAAGCTCGTTTTTAAAGAGAGGGAAAGGGTTAAAAGATGCTAACCTTTCACAAGTGGAGATGTAGTACTCTAATATGAAAGGCACAATTTAATTTGCTGCTTTTCTCATGATGATAGAGTGGAAATTTGGAGAGGTAGCCATTTTAGGGTTGCTTTGTATGAGAGTGATGTACTATTCTTGTGCTAAGTTTTTGCAAATCTTAGCAGTGTCAAAACTATCCAGAAAGAGCTAAATCAACAATATGATCTACAAATGCAATTCACTGGCATGCATATAACTTTGTGATTATTTTTAAAATGTACATTGGAATTGAAGATGTGTATATGGGAGTTTGATTAAAAGGAGTATTACAGTGATATGAAAAAATATATGAGATGAACTGTATCTATTGGAGGGTAAGTATTGAAGAGGTTAGTGGTGAATGTTTTGGGAAGTAAGAGAGAAATGGATTAGTGGCTCTTTATTACATTGTGTATTTTATTGAAAAATAATAGAATAGTCTTGTGTACAGTTGCAGTGAGGAACTAAGAAGGTTTTAAATGTCTAAACATCATGTGCAGAATAGATACATCTGTTATTTGCATTCTAGGAGTTGTAGTACTTTTAGTAACATTATTAAACCGGAATAGTGTAGTAAGAAATAAAAGATGAGAACTTGTTGTCCATCTGTATATGAAGTAGAAAGAAGTAATACTTGTTAGGTATGTATTGGGTAGTGTTTGTCAATGTGGTTTTTAACTTATGTGACTGCTTTGCTTATGCTGAGATATGGGTTTGTTGCTTGCACATAGCTACATATACTGTGGGACTTTTAAGTTTACTTAAAGATGCAGAGGTACATATTTTTGAAAAGATGGCTTGAAGGTGTACATCTATTAAGAAATCGCATATTGGTTTACATGGTGATCTATCTTCTGTAAGTCTGATGGACATTTCATGTATATGGCGTGGATAGTGTTTTCCTTTAAACATGGTTTGTTTTGAATTGAGGAGGATTAATGGTGCAGAATGCCTCAAGAATTCTTGTGCTAGCTTCATATCGAGTGTAACTTTTGTTTGAGATATGCTGAATATATGTTTTAGAAGCAGAAGAAGTATTTAAGAAATGATGTAGGTATGCAATTTGCAAAAGTTTTGTGCTTTGAAAATTTTCAAAATGTTGTTTTCTGTTTTTAGAAACATAATGATGCATGTGCATGCTCAGTAACAAAGCAATGTATGTTTCTAGAGGGCCATGCATGCAATTATATATCAAGTACCATACCTAGATTTCACTCAAATATAGCTCAGAAGAAAAGCATGCATACAGTACAACAGGTAGTTTGATACTGAAAGAAGGAGAGACACAATGAATCAGACATATAGTGACAACTGTTATGTATCTGATAGCAATGAAGGTACTTTCACAGTCAGTTAGGCAGTATTCAGACACTCATGCAGTCACCCAGCTGCTACTCAGGTAGTCATCAAATCAGTGATTCAATAGTCATGGAGTTATTCAAATACCCAGATACTACACATTTACTCTTGCAATCAGGCAGGCAGAAATTATGTAGTCATTCAACTATGCAGGTATTACCCATACCTTCATCTAATTACCTAGGTACTAACTATTGACTCAAGCAATTAACAAGGCTGCAACTATGCAATCATTATAACATTTGCGCAGGACCTATGCAACCATCTAAACACCCACTTACAACCCATGCAGTCATTGAAATACCGAGGCAAACTTGTGCACTTATAAAACACTCAGGTACTACTCATGCACTCATCTAATTACATAGAAAGTACCATTGTAGTAAACCTAATACCCATTGAGTACCTATGCATTCAGTTAGTTACTGAGGCAATAGTCTTGCACTTATACAATCACCCCAGCAGTACACTTACTTTCATCCAATCTCTCAAGCTTTAACAATAGAGTCATGCAGTCACTCAGGCACTAGTCATGCTCTCATCTAAATAGCCAAGCACTATTGATGCACTTATTCAATTCTCCATGCACTACCCATGTAGTTATCTAAACATCCAGGCACTACCTTTTCAATCAACCAAAAACAAATGGGTAGCATCCAATCGAAGACACACTATTCATGCACTCATTCAACAGGCTAAGTGCTATGCATGGCCTTACAAAATCATGTAAGCACTGTCCATGCACTCCATGAATCACCTATATACTATGTATGCACTCTTGCAATCATCCAGGCAGTAGAATTGCACTCATTTAATCATCCCACCGGTATCTATGCATGTATTGAATCATTGAAGCATTAGTCACACAATTCAATTCAATTCAAAGATCTTTATTCGGTTACCATAAAATAACCATAAAAGCACAGTACAAATGAAAGATGATAAAAACTGCTCATATTGAATACTTAGATAAAATCACATAATAATAGATTTGCAATAATTAAAAACATTTTTTTAAAGGCAGTGACAGCAGCAATGACATATGCTTCTTCCAAAAGTTGCAAGGCTAATAGTGCGGGCGACATTGTCTCAGTCCAAGTTTCAGTAGTACCGGGATAATCCATCTCCTTCTTGGTCTAATATAGTATTTACAGAAAAACAATATGTGTATAGTTGACTGTATGGAGATGTCGTCACACGGGCTTTTACATAAATCTTTAGACCAATCATTTAATTCTGGAAAACGTAAAGATCTAAATAAGATATTCAGTCTGAAGTGTGTCAGCAGAAATCGGTCATAATCGCCCATAGTTAAAGAAATATATGGCTCTATGCTAAGGGTCAGCAAAATAAGTTGATGGGCTTGAACCATTGTTTTTTTCATTTCATTTATGACTCTAGTTTCACTCATATAACAGATACCGCTAACTTTAGAATCTTTCCTAGACACATTGCGCATAGTGTATGGCTCATTAAAATATTCTCTGTGTCCAAGTTTAATTAGAAACACTTTAACATATTCTCACCATGTTATGTGTTTGACCCCATCCAACCCTAGAGCATAAGTTATAATATGATGATTAAAAGCAGTTTCATCTGTGGTCCAAATTTTGTGCCACAGGAGAACAGGCTAGATCTTAATCATGTCCTCCAAATAAGGCATGCCCAGTTCCGAATGGCAAATGTTATTTGATGTACTGTCCGGGACTGCCCAAAAAACCTTAAAAAACTAATTTTCCACGATCTGCAGAGCATTTACCTCAGCATAGCCCAAATTTCTGCTCCATACGTGGCTATTGCAACACACTTTGCCTTATAAATGCGTAGCAATTCCACAGGGGGTTGTCTACCTAATTTACCACTAAAATTAGAAAGTGCCATCAGTGATATAGTATACAACAGCCGCCTGGTTGTAACTGCCTGGGTCCAGGTTCCTAACCTATCAAATAGGATCCCCAGATAGGAAAATGTTTTAGTACACTCGATAGACCTCGAGTCTATAAAAACAGTATTAATCTTCTTATTAGAATCCACCACACAGTTCATTGTGAAATATTTGGAGCAATTAATCCTAAGCCCCAGATTTGACATAAAATTAGAGAAGGAGGTGATAACCCTTTGCAAACCAAGTGGTGTGCAGGCCATTAAAACCGCGTCATCCTCATATAGGAGTGCAGGCGCTTAGCAGCTTTCGGCAAATCCCTGATATCCTTGACTAGAATAGTTTCTAGGTCATTTATACATAATGTAAAGAGGAACTGGGCAAAGACACAGCCTTGCCTCACTCCTCTTGACACACCAAAGTGACTACTACATTCGCCACCCGTCCCGTACAGAACCCTCGCCCTGGCCCCTGAAGAAAGCAGCCTCAGAAAAGAGATTAATAAAACATCCATACCCATACTCTCTAAAATAAGCCCGAGTTTTTCATGGATAACACAGTCTAACGCCGCAGTTAAGTCAACAAAGGTCATAAATAATCTGCCCCCTTTTGCTCTAGTATATATGTCAAGAACTATATGTAAATGTAGGCACTGTTCGACTGTGCCAATGTCCTTACGGAAGCCATATTGTAAGGCACTTATAATAACCTGTTCCTCCGCCCATGCCTGCATTCTATCCAATAGAACTCGCCCAATAACCTTGATTGTAGAGTCCAGCAGCGAGATGGGTCGATAACAGGCTGGATTCATCCTATCACCTTTTTTAAAAATTGGCACAATTACCGATTCATACCAGGTTGATAGTAGTCCTCGTGTGCAGCATGCATTAAAAACCTGTGTAAATAGTGGCCCCCATAGTTCTAAGTTGGCTTTAAAAAGATCCACCGGAATACCATCCAGGCCTGGGGCTGTACCTCACAGGCTTGAATTTATTGCTGTATTGACCTCACTAAGAGTAAAATCAAGTGTTCGTCCCCTACATTCAAACAAAGGCATAATGTCAGTCATATTTGACACAGTGCCTTGGGCGTCTGTTGCTGAATTTTCATACAGTTTTGAGTAGTGTAATATCCATTCCGATTCAGTTATAGCAATCTCAACCGTTGCTATATCCTTATCGGCCAAAAAGGTTGCATTTACGGCTTTCCAAAAAGCAGGGGGATCTCAATTTTCAGAGGCTTCTTGCAAACTGAGCCATGCTTCATCTTTTAGTGCGATCTTTCTCACTTTTAATGCCCTCTTGTATTATCTTCTTGCCTCTCTGATGTATTCCTGGTTCTTCACTGTAGCATGTAAGGAATTTTTGAGGTTGGAGTAGGCCTTTATACAGCAAGTATCAAACCAACCTTGTTTATGGGTAACTTGCTTTTAACTTTAACAAATAGTGCTTCTTTGACATATTTTGAAATTGCCATAAAATGTTCTCTAATTTTCTAATCAGTCAACTTCTCATCTAAACAAGTTAAAAACATGTCTTTACAAACCAGGCCAACTTTTTAAATAAATTCCTTAGAGTCTATATTTGCCCATCTGAGCGCATATCCATTTTGCCTACTCAGGGTAATATTATCTCCAGCGTGAGATGGATCCACTCTAGCATTGATGCCCTGATTGTACACTATTACATCTATACTTAAGGGAAAGTGAGCAATATCATGAGTATTAGAATTCTTGACACGTGTGGCATGTCTACTAGATATTAATATAAAATCAATAGTACAGAAAATACCTCGACCGTTAAACGTGGGTCGAAAGGGGGCCATTGGTGAACACAGATCATTATCAAAACCCTTGTCCGAAGTAAACATAACATCATTCAAAAAGTTTCCAGACGATGTGTGCGGAAAGTGTGAAAAACTGGAATATTTTCCAAAGAAAATACCGCAAACCTCATTGTCAGAATGTTGGCACAATGGAGAATTAAAATCCCCTCCCCAAATAGCAAATGCATCATTAGAAAAATGGGGATTGTAAGTTGTATAAGTGATGGCTCATGGATCTCAATATACCCTCGATCAACATTGGGGAAGCATTATCATAAAAATTCAGTATGACTAAACAGAGTGCATGTTCTAAATGGAGGCTAGTAATTTGATAATGTGGTTCATTAGCATTCAGTACTATTTTCCTTAAATCCAGGTAATTTGAGAGGTACGTGCAAAGACCCCCTTTTGCCCTACCCTGAGATGGTATCATTGCTGGGGTGTGGAAGGTTCTATAACCACTTATATGGATGGAATCCACCGCCCAGGTTTCTTGCAGTCTGAGAATATCAAATTTATTCACGAACTCTGTCCATATCATGTTGAACACCTTAGCTTTTAATCCTGCTATATTCCAAAACCTGAGCTGGCACTTGTCTTTCCCTACATCGCCGCAATCGTTTCCTCTCCCACTATCGATATCAGCCATTATACGGTTAGCTTGTATGGGAAGTGCTGAGGTAGAAGCAGCCTGGGTGTCAGTAGCTAGATCATGTACAATCTCTACATCTTTGTTAACTATCGTAACTACATCCAGGGGGGATGCTTACCTGGTTCAATTTTGATGACAAAGGGTCATCATTGACTATTATACCCGGACTACAGGGTGCTACAGCCTGGGATAGTACCACCATTCTTGGTCAGTGGTAAGTCGTCTAATTCAAGTTTAGTGAGTGTTTCAAAGTGATTGAAGGTAGGGACATTAAACCGACTTAAATAGCTTGGGGTGAGGGTTTCCCTGTGGTGAGTCACATTTCTGAATTGCAATGACTGGTAAAAGTAGCCTAATGGGACTAAGTTGCCATTCTGCCACAAAATGATGTGATTTCCTGTTCTACTCCAAATTGTCACACACTTGTCTAAACATTAAGGCTCTACTCATGCACTCATACAAACACCAAGATACTAGTGGTATACTCATGCAAACATGCAGGCTGTTTTGAGTTCAATTCTATTATATAGCGCGACTCCAATCTCCTCAGTTGTTTTTCTCTATTGCCTCCCCTGGGATTTTTCTCAACGGCATCTATCACATAATATGTTAAACCCTCTGTTCGTTTACTGTGGAATTTCTCAAAATGTCGAGCGACAGGATATGCCCTGTCGCCGTTTTTTATTGCTCTCAAATGTTGAAGCACTCTTTTGTGTGCTTCTAGGATTGTGCTGCCCACGTACCTCAAGCCACAAAGGCATTGAAGCATGTAGACAGCGAAATCCGTTTTGCAAGAAAATTTTCCTTTTACCTTTCGCAATTTTTTACTTAGACCTGGTTTGTACTTATCTGTATTGACACCATATGTGCATGCTTTGCACTTGGTGCATTTTACAAATCCTTGTTTCTCGTTAACCAAGTTGTTTTGGGTTGGGATTTTTTTAGAGTATTTCTAACCAAGGTTTGCTTGAAAGATCTTGCTTTGCGAAATGTGATTTGCGGTCTATGGGGGACTATTTTTCCAAGGATTGGGTCATTCTTAATCACATGCCAGTGTTTATTTAAAATGCCTCTAAGTTTAGTATGCTGTGTGCTATAGGTTGTGATGAATCTCCCTGGTTGGTTCAAAGCCCTTTTCTTATTTTTCCCCTGATCCACTTCTTTTTTCTCAAATAAGATGTCTTCTCTCTTTTTTCTTTCCACTTTGAAAATTGCACTGTCTATCCATTCATCTGGATAACCTCTTTCCCTAAATCTCTCTTTCACTACTGTCAGTTCTTTCTCTGTTACCTGATCATTGCTGCAATTGCGTTTTGTGCGTATGCATTCACCGTAGGGAATACTCCTTTTAAGATTTATCGGGTGAAAACTTTTTGCATGCAAGATAGTGTTGCTAGAGGTCGGTTTTCGGTACAGTTTGGTTTCTACCTTACCATTTTCGATGTACACTGTCAAATCTAAAAAGTTTACTTTGGTTTTACTTATTTCACTTGTAAACTTTAAGTTGAGGTCATTACTTTGTAAACTGTTAATAAATGACCTGGCCTCCTCTTCTGTACCTTTCCATACTACGAACACGTCGCCGATAAAGCGACTCCAATGTAAAATGTTATTCTCCCATTGTTGTTGGTACTGCGACCTGACCACCTGCTCCTCCCACCAGCCCATATGCAAATTAGCATAGCTGGGGGCGAAGCAGGTGCCCATCGCAGTACTGCACACTTGATGGAACAACTCGTTATTAAACATGAAGTAGTTGTTTGTCAAACATTTTTAAATCATTGCCAAAAGCATTTGGGTATGAGCCCACATTGTAATAGGTCTTGTTCCCAGAAAGTATTTAACAGCTTTTATCCCATCGGTATGCCGTATACTCGTGTAGAGTGTTGACACATCAATTGTTATTAAAAGATAGTCATCCTCCCATGGCAAATCATAAATGCCTCTCAAGAAATCCCCTGTGTCCTGGATATAAGAGGGTAAAGTTTGAACAAGGGGATTAATGAAGGAATCTACATATTTTGAAGTGTTCTCCAAAGCGCTTCCCATTGCTGAAATAATCGGGCGCCCTGGCGGTTATGAAATATCTTTATGAACCTTGGGAATTAGATAAAAAACTGCTGTTATTGGATGGTCGATTTTTAAAAAATTATACTCATCATGATTGAGCAAGCCCTGATCAAACCAATTCTTCAATTGAATGTTGTATTCATCATTACTGGTAAACATGACTTCTCATTATCGGACAGTTTTTTCAATAAGGCTTGATACTCATTTTGTTTGGCATATTTACTAGTCAAATTGCTTGTGTTCATTTGACAACTCAATTTCTTAAGTTCATTTGTGACTAGGTCACAAAAAATTACAATACCATCCCTTGCTGACATAGGGATGAACCGTGAAGTGGGTCTGAAACCAGTTGGTGCTCCTTGTGCAATAGATAAACCTTCATCTTGTGCCATTGTTTCTGCATCTGTTACGCCTGTTCCAGATGTGCATGCTGTATCCATTGATTTGAGTTCCATCATTAAATCGAAGTCATCGACTTGTAATCTGCTTGTTGTAGTTGTAGGTCTTTCCATAGTGGGTGCAATTTTGTTGGTAGGTACACTTTTCTGCACAGGATTAATAAGAATTTGTTTTTTCAATTTGAGTGTTCTAATGAATTTAAAGAGATCTATTCTGGTTTGCACATAATCCAGGTTTGATTCGGGGCAAAACGTTAAACCCAACTGTAAAATTTCTTTCTCTTTGTTGGTGAGGGTTAATTTTGTCAAATTTATTATTGCCTCATTGGTTCCTGTTGTTGTTAGGTGTTTCTTTTCTTCTCTTGCCTTTGTTGCCCTCTTCCGACAGGCTGCCCCCTTTCTCCTTGCTGCCCTCTGCCTCTTCCTCTTGGTGTTCTTTGCATCTGTGCCGGTGGCCTTGGTCGCAAGTTGAACCTGCGTTCTTCGCATAAAAAATCAAACTCTTCAATTACTGATGGTATTGCGGTTTGCATGGTTACTTCTTCATCCAGATCAGTATCGACTTCTGAACTGTGTAGACTGCTTTGTTCAGAGTGTGTTTCTGGATTGGATTTATTCACTTGAGCTTGCTTATTGCGTCTTATGGTATCAAACTTCTTTGCGAAGGTGTAAATCTGGCCCCTGTCATAGTCCTGTTTGTCTCTGATAAACTTCTGTGCTTTTCTTTCTCTTATGGTGGTTTCAAATTTTGTCATTCTTTCTTTCATTGCTGCTTTGAACTCCGTGATCAGATCTTGATTTTCCTCTTTGCTTAGATCACTTAGCAGGACCTCTATTTCGGACAGGATTTTACTCCTATCTATATTGGCATATTTGATTAAAATCGCCAGCATTCTTCTTGAGGCGTCATTGTTATTTGCCGCCCATTCGCGTAACATATCCGGGTTGGGTTCTTCGTAGGTTGGGGTGACCATTATACGTAATCCTCTGGGCACTCGCTGTACTTCTAAATATCTTTGTAGCGATTTCGACTCCCACCATTTTGAAAGCTCCGAGCGCTGAAGCTTTTCTAGGCATTTCAATTGTGCATTTAAATCGCTCGCTACTTTGTTGGTTGACGTTGCCCCCACAGCGTTAGTTTCATTGGTACACATATCATTAAATATCTGCAAAGCTGCTTCTTCGCGTTCTTTGATCTCTGTGGCTGACATGCTGAGGAGTATTATTCACTTTTACGAGGTCTCTCGTTAACCACAACCGTTTGTGAACTAGTGCTATAGATATACACATACGCCAAACTTCACTCTCTCCCTTTGTGTTCGTTATTTTTGGGAACCAGACTTACCGAGAAGCTACTGCGTTGCCGACTCCTTCCCTCCGGGCTCCGCGTCGCGTTGTCGTGCTGGTATTCCCAAATTGATGAGAGTCTTGCGAGTCTCTTACACCTTTCGGGGGGGGAGGCAGCATTGATTGCCTTGAAGTCTTCCGTGTATGAGATACCGGACTGCACGGAAGTTGGTCTCTTCAAAATTGCCTCTAAAGTCTTCCCCAAAATATCCAGAAGAAAACGAAGCCTTGTGTGGTTTGAGCAAATCTTTATTCCTCAGTCAGCCGCTCGCCAAACGCGTTTCGAGTGCGTAGCACCCTTGTTCACTGACATAGAGATAAGTGTTTAGCGGCCATTTAACTTTGCTTACACGTGACTTTTCAACTACAAATTTAGTGTATAAGAAAACAGACTCGTAGTTTTACATATATATACAATTGTATACTGTTGGCAACAAAATGGAAATCATAATCATGTATTATTTCATGAAACTTAAATAGTGAATAATGACCCAAAATGATTTCACGTTTGTGATCAGTTACAAATATTACTTGTATCAAATATTTGTCGATAATAATGATCCTGATAGTGCAAATATTTCAGAGGTGAGAAAGGAAGAAGAGAGAGGCTCTCACCTCTTTTTGGCAATTTCGGTACCCTCCAGGTTCCCAAGAAAATACTTGTAATGTGGTAGCGGGATCAAAAACAATGAGGTTTACCAATATGGACTGTATATATTTGCACGTGAAATGTTATCATTGATGCACTATAGCAACATGAATTGTGCACTAAGGCTGGATGAATGGCACCGTTGTGGCAAAAATAATGCTATTGAGCAAAGATTAAAAGGACACTGCAACAGTGAGTCTCCGGATATAAATAATGTTGCATTATGGCACTTGTATGCACTGAGATGGCCACGTGAGGACATTGGTATTAAAAGCACCTGTATCCACTTACCTCTTTTTCCTATAATTAAGGCAGTTGCCAAAATGTGTCAGGACAGTGTACCTGCAGCCACATCATTAAACGAGTATTGAAGTTTTCTGTGAAATGGCCTCAGCAACCTTTTCTTTCTGCATTTGATTAACGGGATGTCTATATATACATATATATATTATCTACTGGCGGTCGCCAGTAGATTGTTATAGTTAGGACCGTGTTTCCATAGGAAATCCGCAACATTCTATTTTGAATAACTTTGGCGCCGATTGACGAATCCTGGAGAAATTTTCAAAATAGGTGGGGTGCTCCGCTCAGCTCCTACCCTGAAAGTCTCGGGGGGATTCGTCAAGCGGGGGCTGAGAAAAAGGGGGGTCCCAAAACGTGTTTTCCCCATGCATTTTTCCATAGGACCTTTAGTCCAAGCTACAGCCCGAACGGCTGAACAGAATTACTTGAAATTTGGCAGAGAGGTAGTCCTCAGGTCAGGGATGTGCCTTTTGTAGGTCTGGTGTAAATGTGTTCAGCATTTGCTGAGAAAATAGCATTTAAATCAATATATATATCTATAAGAGCGCACCGAGCGCGTACGGTAAGCTCACCGTACGCGCACGGTGCCGTGCGTGAGCTTAATTCTGATTAGTGGTTACATGACTGTAAACATTCGAATCGGTCAAAATCAGGAAGTGTCGGCCGCCATTTTGTGTCTCTCACACTGATAAACAAAGGTGGAGAACGTGAAAAGGGGGCAACGAAGAGAGTTGCAGACCCCCTAGCGTTTGTCAGGGGGTCCAAGAAGGTCCCAAAAGTATGAAAAATACATTTACATTTTTTTTTAAAAAATCGCGGGGTGCGCTACGGTAAGCTTACCGTATGCGCACGGCAGAAAAAAAACAATAAAAAAAATAGAAGTAAAAATCAAATTTAAGTGTTAAGATATTAGGGGGCTCTAAAAAGAGCCATTGTGTTTATGAAGTGTTTTTTTGTGGTACCTACAAGTAAGTACCGATGCAGAGTCTAAAGTTCAAGAGGAAGACTCTGTTGTCTTCATCAGTGAAATGTACACCGTCTCCTCTATGAATGCCTTGCATGTTGTAACGCAAGTTGTTGTGGTATATAGAACCCATACCATGGCCTCTGAGGAAAGCAGAATTAGATTTGTTGACGTGCTTTCTTGCTTTGTCAATCTGCGGACAAAATTGGTTGGACCAGTTCCACTTTTGCCTTTGGCATATGTTAGAATATACAAAGGCAGATTGAGGAAAAAGCGACATCAATTGCACAAAGGTGTCCTTAATAAGCATTTCCAGACCTACCCCAGTTAAAGTGTCTAGGTCATTTCCACCACAGTGCACAATAATAAGGTTAGGCTGTGGGAGATGTAGAAAGGTTTTCACCAAAGGCATTAATTGGTGCCACTTTAACCCTCTCTGACCAATCCATTTAATGTCTACATTTGGCAAAGCAAGGTCTCTCACCATACCTCTTTTTTCTGCATACTTTTCACTCCAGAAGACATAGCTGTGACCTACAATCCACACTGTGAACATCTTTCAAGGAGATCTGGATGCACTCAGGAGGTGTCTTTCAGTAGAATGGCAATATGAAATGAAAGACAGTTGTAAAATGGAGGCATACATATTTTTTTTAAATAAAAAGAACTCATTGGCTGATTCAAATCATTTTACAGTTAAAACTAGGCTGTATGTGTACATTTTTAGAAGCATGTTTTGTATTGGTTCAGAAAATTGTGTTCCCACAGAAGATTAATTTGGATTTGCTGTTAGGTTCGACAGGTGAAGCACTCTTGCTCTTTGGATTTGAAACATTGTGTGCTGAACTTCTGACCTCTCTGCTCACACCAGTGTTCCATGAGCTGTTGCTATGGTAGCAGGCAGAAGTCAAGTTGGGGGAAGGGTTCATTTGGAAAAGGGTTGAAGTTTTCAACCAATAGAAATGTGTGATTTCATTTGAAAAAATGTGGGAAGCACTGAGATTTGTAATTAACATGTATATGTGTGAAAAAAGAGAGGAAAACATTGCCATTTACTGGTTGTGGAGAGAGGTGTAGAGCTCTGAAATTCTGACTCTGATAGTCTGCTGTTTGAGTGCCACATTTCTTTCTCAACTAACTAGGTGAGATATGAGTTTGAGAGGGGATGTATGTGGTGATTTTTGATATAAATATTAGAATTGTGATTCTTCTTTAAAAGTTATGTTTTACATTTTGTGGTTTGGGAGATATTTAGCTGTCTTGAGCTTGTAAAATATTATGGAGTATGTTTTCACCATAAGTTAAGGTGTACTGGTATCACTGAGGAATACTGTTTTGTGCCTAGAATCAAACCATGAGTCTGTGTGCACACAGGAATTGTTGTCAGAGATTTTAATAGTGTTGGTCCGGTTCTGTAAGAATGGCATTTGTAGGAAAGGGGCAGCTTTCTTTTTGTAAATATGATGGTTTCCATTCAGCATAAATCAGTAACACACAAATGGGAGGCAAATGCTAACACATTTGAAATTGATATAGCAGATTTTGCTTCTAATCATGCAATTGCTGAGCTTGGTCATACATATACAAAACTGCAATTAAACCTTGCCACACATGTACTTTTACATACATTACCACAATGTTTATGCTGTTATGGATGCATGCATGCATATGTCTCTTGTAACTGAAAATACACAGTCTGCAGAAGCACACTCTTAGGACACACCCAGCTGTTTATACTGTAGAATCATGCTTAGTATTCAAAAGTGAGTGATGTTTCAGGTATCAGTGAGTAATGCTAATACATTGAACATCACTAAGGTTGATTTCCTTTGCTGGAGTGTAGTCAGTCACCCAGGTTACACATGTTCATGGTCTCAAAAAGCTGTTTGGACATGTGCTCTTTTCTGTTTCTGAAAACTGTAATGAAAATGTGTCAGGCTGTTAGAGTACTTATCACTTGCAAAAAAAACAGTAGTAAGTGTGCTTTCAAATTGGCAAGCAAATTTTGTTTTCTGCCTAGAATCACACCATGAGTCTGTGAGCACACAGGAATTGTTGTCAGAGATGTATTTCATGTCACTCTGGTTCTTTTAGAATTGCATTGGTAGGAAAGGGGAGGTTTTGGATGTTGTCAGAGATTTTATTTCTGTTGGCCTGGTCCTGTAAGAATGGCATTTGTAGGAAAGGGTCAGCTTTTTTTGGGGAACTGTGATGGTTTCCATTCAGCATAAATCAGTAACACACAAATGGGAGGCAAATGATACCACATTTGAAATTGATATAGCAGATTTTGCTTCTAATCATGGAATGGGTGAGGTTGGTCCTACATATACAAAACTGCAATTAAACCTTGCCACACATGTACTTTTACATACATTACTACAATGTTTATGCTGTTATGGATGCATGCATGCATATGTCTCTTGTAACTGAAAATACACAGTCTGCAGAAGCAGACTCTTAGCACACACCCAGCTGTTTATCCTGTAGAATCATGCTTAGTATTCACAAGTGAGTGGTGATTCAGGTATCAGTGAGTAATGCTAATACATTGAACATCATTAAGGTTGATTTCCTTTGCTGGAGTGTAGTCAGTCACCAAGGTTACACATGTTCATGGTCTCAAAAAGCTGTTTGGACATGTGCTCTTTTCTGTTTCTGAAAACTGTAATGAAAATGTGTCAGACTGTTAGAGTACTTATCACTTGCAAAAATAACAGTAGTAAGTGTGCTTTCAAATTGGCAACCAAATTTCGTTTTCTGCCTAGAATCACACCATGAGTCTGTGAACACACAGGAATTGTTGTCAGAGATGTATTTTGTGTCACTCTGGTTCTTTTAGAATTGCATTGGTAGGAAAGGGGAGGTTTTGGATGTTGTCAGAGATTTTATTTCTGTTGGCCTGCTTCTGTAAGAATGCCATTTGTAGGAAAGGATCAGCTTTTTTTTGGGAACTGTGATGGTTTCCATTCAGCATAAATCAGTATCACACAAATGGGAGGCAAATGATAACACATTTGAAATGGATATAGTAGATTTTGCTACTAAACATGGAATGGGTGAGGTTGGTCCTACATATACAAAACTCCAATTAACCCTTGCCACACATGTACTTTTACATACATTACTACAATGTTTATGCTGTTATGGATGTATCCATGCATATGTCTCTTGTAACTGAAAATACACAGTCTGCAGAAGCAGACTCTTAGCACACACCCAGCTGTTTATCCTGTAGAATCATGCTTAGTATTCACAAGTGGGTGGTGTTTCAAGTAGCAGTGAGTGACACTAATACATTCAACATCACTAAGGCTGATTTATTTTGCTGGAGTGTAGTCAGTCACCAAGGTTACACATGTTCATGGTCTCAAAAAGCTGTTTGCACATGTGCTGTTTTCTGTTTCTGAAAACTGTAATGAAAATGTATCAGACTGTTAGAGTACTTATCACTTGCAGAAAAAACAGTAGTAAGTGTGCTTTCAAATTGGCAAGCAAATTTCGTTTCCTGCCTAGAATCACACCATGAGTCTGTGAGCACACAGGAATTGTTGTCAGAGATGTATTTCGTGTCACTCTGGTTCTTTTAGAATTGCATTGGTAGGAAAGGGGAGGTTTTGGATGTTGTCAGAGATTTTATTTCTGTTGGCCTGGTTCTGTAAGAATGCCATTTGTAGGAAAGGGTCAGCTTTTTTTGGGAACTGTGATGGTTTCCATTCAGCATAAATCAGTATCACACAAATGGGAGGCAAATGATAACACATTTGAAATAGATATAGTAGATTTTGCTACTAAACATGGAGTGGGTGAGGTTGGTCCTACATATACAAAACTCCAACTAACCCTTGCCACACATGTACTTTTACATACATTACTACAATTTGATTTATGCTGTTATGGATGTATCCATGCATATGTCTCTTGTAACTGAAAATACACAGTCTGCAGAAGCAGACTCTTAGCACACACCCAGCTGTTTATCCTGTAGAATCATGCTTAGTATTCACAAGTGAGTGGTGTTTCAGGTAGCAGTGAGTAACACTAATACATTCAACATCACTAAGGCTGATTTCTTTTGCTGGAGTGTAGTCAGTCACCAAGGTTACACATGTTCATGTTCTCACAAAGCTGTTTGCACATGTGCTGTTTTCTGTTTCTGAAAACTGTAATGAAAATGTATCAGACTGTTAGAGTACTTATCACTTGCAGAAAAAACAGTAGTAAGTGTGCTTTCAAATTGATAAGCAAATTTCGTTTTCTGCCTAGAATCACACCATGAGTCTGTGAGCACACAGGAAATGTTGTCAGAGATGTATTTCGTGTCACTCTGGTTCTTTTAGAATTGCATTCGTAGGAAAGGGGAAGCTTGTTTTCTGGAAATGTGATGGTTAGCATTCAGCCCAAAACAGTATCTCAAATGAGAGGCAAATGCTAACATATTTGAAATCAACATGGTAGATTTTTCTTCCACTCGTGCAATGGGTCATGTAGTTGCTACATGCTAAAAACTCATTTTAACCCTTACCACACATGTAGTCTTACACACATGTTTACAGTGTTTATGCAGTTATGTAAGAGCCCATTCAAGTCTCTCTTGCACCTGACAGTAGACAGTCTCCAGAACCACACTCTTAGCAGAGAGCTAGCTGTTTATCCTGTACACTCATGCTTACTAATCAGCACTGTGTGGTGTTTTAGGTAGGAGTGAGTAACGCTAATGCATTGAATATCACCAAGGCTCATTACCTTTGCTGGAGTGTACTCAGTCAGCCAGGTTACACATGTACATGGTCTGAAAAAGCTGTTTGGACATGTGCTCTTTTCTGCCTCTCTAAACTATAAGGAAAATGTGTCAGACTGTTATAGTAATTTTCACATGCAAAAAAAACAGTAGTAAGTGTGCTTTTGAATTGCAAATCAAATATCGTTTTCTGCCTAGAATCACACCAAGAGTCTGTGTGCACACAGGAATTGTTCTTAGAGATTTAATTTGTGTTGGTTTTATTGTGTTTTTCACTTGCAGGAAAGGGGTAGATAGTATTATAAGATTTGAAAAGCTCATAAAAAATATAGTAAGATATTTAAATTACAAAAAGGTATTTTTTTTTTTTCGTTTCTTTCAGGTATTGCTGCAGAGCAGTGAAGCAAATTTAAGATGCCTATAAAATCAAGAAAGCGAAAAGAACAGAAAAAAACATGTATATTTGAAGACAACTGGAGGACCCAAGTTAGTTGAAGATGCTCATGTTGGAAAAAAGAAAAATTCTTCTGGTAAGCAGACAAAGGAATTCTTTAAAAATATATTCAAAAAAAGGAAAAATTTAAAAAATGTCCCCACTGGAAAAACTGTTTCAAGTAGAAAACAACAGGACAAAAGTGAGAATTTACTAAATGCTAATGTACAAGCAGAAGCAATAAAGATTGACTTAAAAAGAAAAACAGCATTTAAAGAGATCCGTAGAAAAATGTTTCAGAGAAGAGTGATGTCCAATTTGCTAAAGGATGTGAAAAAATATAAGAAAAAAGCGAAATTTTACAAGAGAAAAAAAGATATTGAAGCCATTGTAGCTAAGGCTTTAGAATTGAAAAGAAAACTATTCATTTTAATTTTGAACAGGATGCGTACATTAGAAAAAATAGTCAATGTAATGAAGTCACAAAGCAAAACGAAAAGAGTAGTGAAAAGAAATAACTTTTGTAAAGTGTTTTTAGGAGAATGGATACATAGTTCAAGTACTGAACCATTTTTTAATGAAGAGAGTTATCTTCAAAGTAATAGTTTGCTGCATGCAGTTGACACCGCTGGACGAGCTTATGAAGTGAAAGATGGTTGTATAATGGAAAAGGAGAAAATGGTTCCAAGAAATGAGGAAGAAGTGATTGCGGATGAGGTTATGGGGAGACGTCCTAAAGCCCCTGTGTATACTTGGAATTGTAGTAGTATTTGTACTTTGCGACAGGAATCTATTGATAAATTACGTGAGTTTTTAAGAGAATATAGTAAAAAGAATGTTAAACAGAAGATTAAGGTGCTTCAAAGACTAGATCCATGCAGAGTGAGAGAGAATACTGGTTTGCAAGGACACTCTCTGGCTTGTCTATCTAGGAAAGTTTGTCAAAGTGTTTTTCACCATTTTAGGATGCTGGCAGTTCATCATACTGAAATTAGAAAATTTGTGAGAAGATTGTATTTTGCTAAAAGTCCAGCACTAAAGTTAAATGAGTTGAATAGGGCTCTGTTCCGTGGAACTGTATCAGATGTTGAGAAGGTTACTGATGAAATTCAGTTAAGTTACTTTGGTCCGGAACAAGAAAGTGCAGGGAATGACACAGTTATTGAGGAAAATGTGGAAGAGAATGTAACCCTCCGTAAATAAGAAATTTGAAGATCAAATGACAAAATTTGGTATCATCTCTAATGAAAGACTAAATATTACTTGTATTTGTTGCCGGAGAAGCCATTATAAAATCCAAACAAGGAATGTTGATCTCTACAAAAAAAGTGAAGAAGAAGATAATTATAAGTGGAAGGATTTTGCAACATATATATTTCTTGAAAATTGTTTTGATTTGGGTGAAGATCATCGTATTTGTAAATACTGTTATAACAAGTTAGAAGAAAATAAAATGCCAGCTAGAGCTGTATATAATAATTTAGAATTGGTTGATATTCCTGCAGAACTTTCTGATTTAAATACGTATGAGTCTATACTCATTCAATGTGTTCATCCGTCCCAGACTATAGTACGTATGCAGCCCAAAACTGGTAAATTCCCTCCTTCAGATTTACAGAGAGGCCCCAAAATTTGGAACAGATGCTGATGAAGCAGTTTTATCGTTCATTGAAGAATATGCAACATGTGCTATACCTAAAAGCACAGAAGAGAAAAAGTTAAAAGAGCAAGTTTTACGTTTCCAAAGTCATCGGTGTGGAAAATACTGTCGACGGAAGTACAAGAGCAAAGATAAATTCTACACAAAATGTCGATTTGGATTTCCCAGACCTGTTCTTTCAAAAGGAAGAGTAAACAGTTTTATGTCTATAACAAGAAAATCTCCAAAAAATACGTACAACCTAAGAAGAAAAGAAGAGTCAAAATATATAAATGACTACAACCCAGTCATTTTATCCATGTGGAATGCTAACATGGATATTCAGTATGTGGCAGACAATTCTATTGCTGTTGCTCGGTATGTCACATCGTACATTACTAAATCTGTATGTAATTTTAATGATGCAACGTTGTAGAGCTGATGGTTCAAAATTGGACACTTTAATAAAGAAGTTTATAGGACAGCAATTATCAATTTCAGGAAAAACTTTTGTTACAGTTGCAATAATTTTCCATGATGGACCTACTGTAACTTCTGGTCATTACACAGTTTATCTTAAATGTGAAAAAGGCTGGGCACTGTGTAATGATTCTCAATTGGTTTTTAAGCAACGTTTGCCTTTTGATTTAGCAAATTCCTATTTAATTTTTCTGAAACCAAAATTTTAGATAGAATTTGCAACATCTGTACAAATCATTTTTGCAATTTTATTGGATTACCATTGGAAATTTCATCAAAAAAGAATTTAAAAAATACCATTTGGCCTAAAGGAAAGGTAACAATTTGTATTGTGGACTTCTTTGACACATATTATTTTGTTGATTATGCTTATGCAACAAAAATTTTAAGACGATATTTAATGGAAATAGTTATTGTTCTTAGATGATAGTTTTAAAAAATATGTTACATTTCTATAAAGGTATGTTTTAGTGAGAAGAGATTCTGGGCTTTTTTTAAACAATATTATATATATATATATTCACTTAAAAAACCATAGGTTTCACACATGTTTTAGTTAGCTGGACATTTCACTCGTAAAAAACCATTGAAATTCCCCCGTTATAGTTAGTTCAGATAACTATAACTCGAGCGCCCGCAATCCACTGCTATTGACGTCACATATTACATCACTCATGACATGGTCAGTGACATCACTCATGACATCACTCATGACATCATCCTTGTGATAGAGTGGCGGACGCGCGAGTTATAGTTATCTGAACTAACTATAACGGGGGAATTTCAATGTTTTTTTACGAGTGAAATGTCCAGCTAACTATAACATGTGTGAAACCTATGGTTTTTTAAGTGAATTTGCAAGGTTTTTTAAATGCTAATTCCTAACTATAACGTGTGTGAAACCTATGGTTTTTTAAGTGAATTTGTAAGGTTTTTTAAATGCTAATTTATGTATGCATTATTATATTTGTATATATTTATTTTACAATAACCTACCTATGTATATAGTTATAGATTGACTGTATCCTGTAATATGGAATGGCTCGTTTAAAATGTTATTTTTTTTTAAGGGTTTTTCACCGTGCGCCCCGCGATTTTTTGAAAAAAAAAACAAACGTTTTTTTCACCCTTCGGGGTCCTTCAGGGACCCCCTGAGAAAGGCTAGGGGGTCATAAACTCTCTACCCTGCCCCCTTTTCACGTTCTCCACCTTTTTTTTTCACTGTCACACACAAAATGGCGGCCGACACTTCCTGATTTCGACCAATTCGAATGTTGACTGACATGTAACCACCAATCAGAATTACGCTCGCGCATGTTATGGTGCGCGCACCGTGCGCGCACGGTGCACGCTTATAGATATTTATGTACATTTAACTGCAATTTTCTCAGGAACTACTGAACAGCTTGACACCATATCTGCAAAAGGCACATGCCTGACCTGAGGACTACCTCTTTGCTAAATTTCTAGCATTCTGTTCAGCCGTTCGGGCTGTACCTTCGACTAAAGGTCCTATGGGAAAATGCATGGGGAAAACGCGTTATGGGACCCCCCTTTTTTCTCAGCCCCCGCTTGACGAATCACCCCGAGACTTTCAGGGTAGGAGCTGAGCAGAGCGCCCCATTAGTTTTAAAAATTTCGCGAGGATTCGTCAACCGGCGCCAAAGTTATTCAAAATAGAATTTTCAGATTTCTTATGGGACCTCGGTCCTAACTATAACTATCTACTGGCGACCGCCAGTAGATGATATATATTATCTACTGGCGGTCGCCAGTAGATAGTTATAGTTAGGACCGTGTTTCCATAGGAAATCCGCAACATTCTATTTGGAATAACTTTGGCGCCGGTTGACGAATCCTCGCGAAATTTTCAAAATAGGCGGGGCGCTCCGCTCCGCTCCTACCCTGAAAGTCTCGGGGGGATTCGGCAAGCGGGGGCTGAGAAAAAAGGGGGGTCCCAAAACGCGTTTTCCCCATGCAATTTTCCATAGGGACCTTTAGTCCAAGGTACAGCCCGAACGGCTGAACAGAATTACTTGAAATTTGGCAGAGAGGTAGTCCTCAGGTCAGGGATCTGCCTTTTGCAAGTCTGGTGTCAATCTGCTCAGTAGTTTCTGAGAAAATCAAAAGTAAAATCATATATGTATGTGGGCGGAGCCTAACCACACATCTCATCCTGAGATCTGATTGGCTGTCAGCACTTCATCCAAGAACTGTTGGCAGCCATCTTGGGACCAATATACATGATAGCACCTCATTAAAAAGCATTGCAGTTAATAGAAGGTTTTAAGACTTTAGTTACATTACAAATCATTTGTTGATGGTACCATACTCATTTTAGGAATTGTGGTATGTTCTAAGGTGATTTCACCATGTGAAAAATCCTTCTGCTGGGATATCATGATTGAGAGAAAAATATTTTCTCATGCTTTTCCCACAGAGGTTTGGAAGGTGATCTATAAGCTAAACTGAGAGCTTATTTTCTGTAAATTCACATTATCTTTCTCAGTCATGTGAGAATGAAGTCTGACATTCTCAGTAAAACATGTACATCCAACAAGGGCAGAGACTGTCAGTTGATTCCGTTGTGTTCTACTGCAGCTTCCCAGAGTGTTCCAAAGAACAACTAGAGCGCTAACAGTCGTACTTATGATAAACGTATGGCACACCTGAAGCCATCTTGCTTGGATTAAAGTGGTAACTCTTAAAACATTTAATTTAAAAAGGAACAAAATGAGGGGGTTCATTTTTCCATAAAAAGTATGATTAGTGCTGCAGAAAGAAAAATTAGGGCACATTTTGAGTGACTTCTCAAATCCTCTTCTATTTCATTAAAAAAATCAGACTGAAACATGCACTTTCAATACCTGCAGCAGTTTTCCCTGGTGAGCAGTAGCTTTACTACAGTGATCTAATGAGCAAAAAGAGTGCTAACATTCTGAATTTATGGCAAATGTGTGACACATCTGAATGCCTTTGGAATCAAAGTAAAAAACTGAAAGTATTTCCTACTGAGGAGACTGCAGTAAATGAGGAAATTAGGAAACTTCATAACAAATAAGTCTGACAAGATGGCCACCAGAGACAAAAGAGCCCAAATGTAGCCAAAATATCACCCAGATGTAGCCCAAGTATAGCCCAATGACAGAATGTCCCAGAGTGTTCTTAAAAACAACTAGAGCGCTTACTGTCTTCATTAAGACAAAAGTATGGCACACCTGAAGCCATCTTGATTGGAATAAACTGGTAACACTTAAAACATTTAATTTAAAAAGGAACACAATGAGGGGGTTCATTTTGCCATAGAAATTATGATTAATGCTGAAGAAAGAAAATTAGGGCACATTTTGAGTGACTTCTCAAATCCTCTTCTATTTCATTAGAAAATTCTGACATGCAGACTGAAACATGCACTTTTAATACCAGGAGCAGACATCCATGGTGAACAGTAGTTTTACTACAGTGATCTAATGAGCAACTAGAGTGCTAAGATTCAGAATTTATGGCAATTTTGTGACATATCTGAATACCTTCATGATGGAATCAAAGTAAAAAAATTGAAAGCATTTCCTACTGAGGAGACTGCAGTACATGAGGAAATTAGGAAACTTCATAACAAATAAATCTCCCAAGATGGCCACCGGAGACAAAAGAGCCCAAATGTAGCCCAAAATCACCCAGATGTAGCCCAAATATAGCCCAATGACAGAAGGGTGCAAAACACTTATTATTTTGTGTTTTTGCAGTGTTATATAGTGCAGACTTGTCAGGTATTGGAGTGCTTTACATGAGCATTGGTTACATCACACAAGAACAAATTCATTTTGGTTGTAGACATGGGGAGACTAAGTGATTTGACCAGAATCACAGAATGTCGAGCGGAAGCAGAAACTCCAACCTGGTTCCCCAGTTGCAAAGTCTGCAGTTCTGGAAGTAACACCACATCCTCTCCCCTAAGTGCAACATTTAATCAAGTGGTCAACTGGATAAAAAAACATAAAGGTAACAAATAATTTAAAAGTGCTTTCTCGCTATTTGAAAACTCAGAAAATATGTCCTTATTTTAGTCTTTTAGAGCACTAAAAATAATGTTGATGCCAATAAGACCCTCTCATATATGTAATTTCTAAAGGAAATGCTCTAGGTATTACAGTTTTGATTACATCAAGATGACATCAGGCGTTCCACACTTTTGTAATAAATATAGAATGTTAGCAATCTAGTTGTTCATTAGGATACTGTTGAGAGGCAGAGGCCAGGGGCACAGACTCTGAAAATTGAAGGCAGGTAGGAGGGTGCAAAGGCAACAATTTAACCACACTGAGCAGGCAGGAAGGGCCGTGGCAGCACAACAGACTATGGAGGGCAGTGGAAAGGGGGGCAGGGGCAACAAACCAACAATACAGGACTTGCAAAAGAGGCTGTGGCAATGTAATAGACCATTGTGGGCAGAAGGAAGAGGCAATGGTAGTACAACCATACATGCCAACAGACCTGATTCAGCCAGGAAACGTCCAATGTTTATAAGCTCACATAGGCTTTATTTTATCTGTCTCCTGTCTACAATCTCTTCTTTTTCAATGTAACTCAAAGGGGAAAATCAATACCCCAGTTTTTTTTCAAAATCTCCCTCTTACCAAGTTCAAAATGTTCGCAAGTATGGTACATTGGATCATGGAAGGAAATGGGGTAGGGACATGGACTTGGATAACAGAGGACAGGAGGGACATGGAGAGGTGCACCAAACTGACCCTGCAGGCATCAGGGTTTGCAGCAGCACAATACACCACACAGGGCATGCGGGACGGAAGTGCAGCACAACAATCCATAGAAAGCGAGAGGGAGGGGACAGGACCCTGCACATGGACAACAGAGAACAGAGGGGCAAGAGGCAGGACCATAATGGACAGACAGGAGAGAAAGCTGCAGCATAACAGACCATAAAGGGCAGGAAGGATGGATCAGGGGCATTACAATGGAACAGACAAGCCAGGAGGAAGGGAGTAGGGGTCTGCACATGTAAACAGAGGGCTGGGGGCAAGGGGGCAGGGCAGGAGCAGCAAGATAGCCTTGGAGGTCAGGCAGGATGGGCACTAGAAGCAAGACACACCATGAAGAGCAACAGTGAGACTGTGATGGCATACACACAGACCATGGAGGGAAGGTCGGAGGGGTTCAGGGGCAGCTAACTGACCACACATGGAAGGTGCCATGGCAGCACAGAAGATCATGCATGGCAAGTGGGAGGGTTAGTGGTAGCACAATGGCTATGATGGGCAAGAAGGAGGGTGCAGGGGCATGCACAAAGGACGATGGAGGATAGAAGGGAGGGTCAGGACCTGTGCACAGACAAGAAAGTTCAGGGGAAGGGGCCTCACAACAGACCGCACGGGCAGGCAGGAGGAGCAGTTGCAGCACAACAGACCAGGGAGGGCAGAAGGGTGTGGCAATACAATGGACCATGTAGGACAGGAGGAAGAGGATAGGGGCATGGCATGTGGACAGGCAGGGTGGAGGTGGCCGGGACAGGTTACAGTCATCTGACAATGCTAGGCAGGTGGGAGGGGAGTAGCAGTTCAACAGAACACTCAGAGTAGATAGGAGTGGCAGGTCCATGGCACATGGTGGGCAAAAAGGATGGAGCAGGGGCATACACAAAGACATCGGAGGGCAGGGGGAAGGAGAATAGGGGCAGCAAGCTAAGCACAGAGTTTAAGCAGGAGGTCAATGATGGGGCATAGAATTGGGCAATGGAGGGCAGGAGGAGTGGACTGGTACATCATACTAAATGGAGGGCAGTGGCAGCGCATCAGACCATGCATGGCAGGAGGGAGGAGGCTAGTCCATGGATTCACACAACAGAGGATAGGGAGGAGGGGGATGGGGCAGCAAGCTAACTTTTCAGAGAAGGCGGGTATTAGGAACTTTATTGTTTTTAAAACGTGTGTCTGTGTGAACTACTTAAAATATAAACAAGTATGCAGCATAATCTCACTTTTATTCAGGAAGAAGAGGACGTTTGTGACTGTGACTCCGGGCTCACTTGGCAGAAACACCCCCTGACCCTCCACCCCCTATCGCAAAATGTAATGCCCGTGAAAAGGGTAGGTAAACACAGTGTTATATAGAACATAGTCCTGAGAGCACGATTGAAAATGAAAACTAGATATAGTGTATGGTATAAACTATGCACCAAAAAGTGTGATATAAGATGAACCGGGCGTGAAATATAATATGCAATACATTGTGCGCAATGACAGATTCATTGGAGAGCGCGAGATAGCACAGGCACTAGCGCGTGCTATGCGATATGCGCCTTGGAGTGTAATATGCACAGGGGAGTGTTGTGGAACCTAACTAGTCTCTAAAGTTGTAATATAAAATATGTGCTGGGGAGTGTAACGTTGCATATGCTCTGTGACAAAGATATGGATCCCAGATTGTAATATGTATGGCATAGCACTGTGCGTTATAACATAGGCATCGAGGAAGGCACGTTAGATGGGGCAATATAACGCGTGAGAAGACAAGTGTGGCATGACATATTCACGGGGTGGTGTTACAGTGCACATGGGCTAGAGAGTGTCATAGCATATGCACTAGCTAGTGGAATACAACACAGGTGTGTGGCACTCAGCAGGCAATGGTGGGTGTAACACAGCATTGGGCTCTGCCAGGAGCGCGCTGTGACTCTCAAGTGATGTTCATCCCCTTTCCAGAGAGTAAAATAAAAAGTATTTACATCCGGCAGTGGATGTGTGTTTTATTAACCGTGAGGGGGGTTTCTTGCATAGTTTTGGTCGAATTTTTGTCGAATCCCCTTTGAATGGCTTGGTGTGCATGTGTATTAAATGTACCCGTCAATAGCTACCCATGTTTGTATAAATAAACGACAAGGGTTTCTACCGGGATTAGGCACAGTAGGGCATCAGACATGTCAGAGCTTCACTAGTGGTGTAAATACATTCCACGTGGATTCATTGTATGCGTAGTCGCCTTTTAATGAATATCACGCAAATTGTCATGGTGATAGGTACGTACGGTTTGTCCAGCATGTCCTAGGTGTGTCTATAAATATATATTTTTTTAAAATAATAAAAAACAGTGGCCGGCCCTGGGGACTGGGGTCAAAAAATATAATTAGGAGACAGGCCCTGGGGGATGGGGTCATCAGGGCCAATAAATTAGAATAAGAAGGGGAACCACACAGCCCCCCTTCTTAAAAAATTTAAATAAATAAAAGACTGGCATCGTGCCGGAGGCCACGCCCCCTCCTTGCAGTTCTCTGCAAACGCGCCCCCTGGCGAGTTGTAAGTTGGGGAATTAATTCCTCTTCAATACTGAGGGTCCCTGAGGGCCAACTAGCCCAACAGGCCTCTCCAGTATGCACCAGGGAGCTGCGCTGCAGACAGGTGTTCTGAGGCCAAGCCCCTTTTTACACCTCTCTGCAACGCATCTCTGTGGCGCTTACTGGAGGTACCTAGTGGTCTAGTTTGACCCTAGGGACCCTTAGGATTCAAGGGGACTTAATCTGTCAACTTAGAACAGCCACAGGGCGCGTTTACACAGTGGTGAAGGGAGGGGACGGGGCCTGAGGTGATGTGTGCAAACACGCACTATGGCACGTTTTAAATTGGGGATATAATTTTCCTTCAATACTGAGGGCCCCTGGGGGCTAACTAGCCCACCAAGTGCTTCCAGTAAGCGCCACTGAGCTGCATTGCAGAGAGGTGGTCCAGGCCGTGCCACTTTTTACACCTCTCTGCAACGCAGCTCTGTGGCACTTACTGGAGGTACCTAGTGGGCTAGTTGGACCCTAGGGACCCTCAGGATTCAAATGAACTATATCTCCCAACTAAAAACGGACACAGGGCGTGTTTACACAGTGGTGAAGGGAGGGGACGGGGCCTGAGTTAACGTGTGCAAAAACGCCCTGTGGCCTGTTTTAAGAGGTAGTTTTAATCCCCCTGCCCTATTATATACTAGGGGCTTACAGAGGAGGTCATGCTAATCACAGGGGGACCCCAACGCATAATGTTCCCTAGTGTATGTAGGTGTTTTTACTGTATTCTAAGTGTCTTTTAACATAGCACCGGCTCTAGAACTGGTTAGTCAGACTCAGTTACCACCAGTATCCGTCTGAAAAAGTTGAGGGTACAGGATGATTTTGCAACAAGGCTTCTCTCTGCTCTTCTTTTTGTTCTTTCTGCACGTTATCCTTCTTCCTGCACTTTTCTTCGTCTTTGAGGACTTCTGTTGCTTCTTTCTGCACTTCTTTTTTTTCTTTCTGTGCATTTTTTCTTCTTTCTTCACATGTCCTATCTCTGTAGGCATAGTTAGAAATTAGCATTTAAAAAACCTTTGAAATTCACAGAAAAAACCATAGGTTTCAGGCACGTTATAGTTAGGAATTAGCATTTAAAAAACCTCAGAAATTCACTGAAAAAACCATAGGTTTCAGGGGTGTTATAGTTAGCTGGACTTTTCACTTGTACAAAACCATTGAAATTCCCCCGTTATAGTTAGTTCAGCTAACTATAACTCGCGCGCCCACAATGCACTGCTGATGACGTCACGTATTACATCACTCATGACATGGTCAGTGACATCACTAATGACATCACTGATGACATCTCAAATGACATCACTGATGACATCACTGATGACATCATCCTTGTGATAGAGTGGCAGACCTCCTCTCACCCTAATATAACCTTTGATACACACATTCAAAAATAGAGACTAAACTTTTCAAAACAATGGACATACCAATACCAGTTACAACAACCTCTTCAGTAATTCTAAGATCCACATACACATCCACTCATTAACCAACAGTCCTATACAGTCACTCATACATGTATTCACTCATCATATGTACTCATACACCTATACATCCTGTTACACAATGCCACTCATCCATAGAGTTACTCACACACATAGTCACTCATGCTAATAAAGAATCAAACATACATTTATTTGCATATACAGTTATACACACACCACCACACTTACTTCTACGGAAACTTACACATACTTAGTCTTTTAAACAATCACTTATAGAAACACATACTTATTCATACAGGAACTCTTTCAATCTCTCACTCTCACATATACTCACTTATATACACCAATAGTCACATATACTAGTTTAAAACATATGTAGTTACTCATAAAGACACTATTGAGACAGTCATTCACTCACTAACACACCCATACACACACTAATCCACCCATACAGTCCTGCACACATGCTGTCTTCAACACATACAAAGAGTGAGTCACTCATTCATGCACCTATGCACTACGTAATACCCCCCACCGAACCATGCAGACACTCAGACTGATACTCAAAAAACCAACTAATAACCTATATAGACACCCATGCAGCTACTCACCAACCCATGCAGCCACTTATACACAAAGTGAGAGACTGATAGAGATATTTACATATTTAAACATTACTCACTAAGCCATGTATTCACTATGATACACTTAATCAGTCAGTTACACAATCAATTTTTCAAAAACAAATCATCCATTTAGACACTTATATACCCATTTATTCTTCCATCGACCTTGAGATATACATATATAAAACATATTTAATTTTCAGAAAAACACACATTCACTGGATGATGTCATCAGTGATGTCATTTGAGATGTCATCATTGATGTCATGAGTGATGTCACTGACCATGTCATGAGTGATGTAATATGTGACGTCATCAGCAGTGCATTGCGGGCGTGCGAGTTATAGTTAGCTGAGGTAACTATAACGGGGGAATTTCAATGGTTTTGTACAAGTGAAAAGTCCAGCTAACTATAACACCCCTGAAACCTATGTTTTTTTCAGTGAATATATATATATATTTCGGCTCCACGGAGCCGAAACGTTATGGCCGTCGCTCTGGGCATTGAATAAATAATTTGCACTATATGCAGGCTCGTGTACTTACTTCCTTGGCAGTTGGAGGATCTTCAAGGCTGGTGGGAGAAGTCTTTGAACATATATATATATATATATATATATATATATATATATATATATATATATATATATATATATATATATATATATATATATATTCACTGAAAAAGCCATAGGTTTTAGGGAAAGTTATAGTTAGTTGGACATTTCATTCATATATATATATATATATATATATATATATATATATATATATATATATATATTATATATATATATATATATATATATATATATATATATATATATATATATATATATATATATATATATATATATATATATATATATATATATATATATATTCACTGAAAAAGCCATAGGTTTTAGGGAAAGTTATAGTTAGTTGGACATTTCACTCATACAAAACCATACAATTTCCCCGGTTATAGTTAGTTCAGCTAACTATAACTTGCGCCCCCGCAATGCACTGCTGATGACGTCACATATTGCATCACTCATGACATGGTTAGTGACATCACTCATGACATCTCAAATGATATCACTGATGACATCACTGATGACATCCTCCAGTGACTGTGTTTTTTGTTATGTTATGTTATGTTATGTTATTTACTTTTATTATGCGCGCAGATACTCGGAGGAGTGTCCCGGCGCGGCTTAAGGAAGGACAGAATTAGAGCTCAACCCTACGAGAAGAGGTAAGTTTTTAGCAGTTTCTTAAAAACCTCAGTGTCTTCGACAATTCGAAGCGGGAGGGGGAGCGCATTCCAGGCGCGAGCAGCAAACACAACCAAAGAAGCGCCACCTAGTCTATGGCGCTGGAAGCAAGGCACCTTCATAAGCCTGAGAGAGGAAGACCTCAAGTGTCGCCCCGGCACATAAAAAGAGAACCGTTTCTGAAGGTAGCCCGGCCCCCGTCTATGCAGGGCACGGTGAGCAAGGGTGAGAGACTTGAAAGCAATCCGGGACCTGACCGGTAGCCAGTGAAGAGAACGACGATAACCATGCACACTCTGCCTGGGACCCAGCCCACCCAGCATGCGGACAGCCGCATTCTGGGTAACTTGAAGCTTATTGAGTACATAGGCTGGGAGCCCAGCATAGAGGGCATTGGCATAGTCCAAGCGGGACAGGATAAGAGCCCGGACCACTGATTCCCTAGCCGCTTGAGGCAACAGCGGAAGGAATCTTCTCAAAATTTTGAGAAGGCCGAAACAGCAACCGGTCAGACGAGTAACCTGTGTAGAGAAGGAAAGAATACTGTCGAAATAGATACCCAGATTTTTTGCGGTCTGACTGTTTGAAACAGGCGGTGGGAACTCAGGAGGCCAGATAGACTCTCTGAATCCTGAGGGGAAGTCACCGAACATCAAAATCTCGGATTTATCCTCATTGCATTTTAAATGTGCCGACGCCATCCATTCAAAGACCGAGGAAAGGCACCTCTGCACATGGGCCACCGAGGACCCCTGTTTGTCCCGAGTGAACAGAAGTTGCGTGTCATCGGCATAAGCAATGACCTTAGCCCCCAACCCCTCCGCTAGAAAGACCAGCGGAGTAAGATAGACATTGAACAGGAGGGGGCTAAGAGACGAACCCTGGGGAACACCCGTGCCAACTTGAAGAGGTGAAGAAGCCGCCGGGGGTATCCAGACTTGCTGGTAGCGGCCGTCCAAAAAGGATTTAATCCAGCCCCAAACCGCGCCCGACACGCCAATCTTTGAAAGTCTGTCAAGCAGCAATGAATGGGGAACAGTATCAAAGGCCGCCGACAAGTCAAGCAGCACCAGGGCGGCCTTCCCACCAGCGTCTAAACACTCCCGTATGGCTTCAGAGATTTCCAGAAGTGCCCCTTCTGTACTAAAGGAGGGGCGGAAACCCGACTGGGCAGGGTGAAGAAGATCCGCGCTCTCGACGAACTCAGACAGCTGTCTATTTACTATCTTCTCACAGACCTTAGACAGGCTAGGGAGAAGAGAAATAGGTCTGTAATTACCCGGCACTGAAGGATCGAGAGTCGATTTCTTGAGTAGGGGAAGAATTTTAGCCTGCTTCCAACAGTTAGGAACCCTGCCATCCTGCAAGGATAAGTTAATAATAAAATTAACTTCCTCATTTACTGTTTCAGCCACTGAAGCCAGAAGTCGTGCTGAACAGGGATCGTCCGGAGAACCAGACTTCAAACCCTGCAGAATTCTCAGAGTGCATGACAGATCCACCGGAGAGAAAGTGGCCAGGGAGTGAAAGGAAGACAGTACAGCAGGAGTAGAAAGAGAGGGGACAGAAGGACCCAAGAGCCCAATAGAGATAGGCGTGGCAGAGAAGCTGCCTTGTATCTTTAAAATCTTGTCCCGGAAGAATGTAGAGAGCGTCTCGCACCAAGCAGTGGTTGCTGGTAGGACGCAGCTCTGGGCAACAGGGGACAGAAAACTTTGAACGATAGAAAAAATTTCTTTCGAGTTATTCTTGGCTTGATCGATCCGAGTGGCAAAGAAAGCACTTTTAGCAGAAGAGATCGCTTTATAATAGGTTTTTTGACCCAGCCTAAGCTGCCTTTTTACTGACGGGCAGTAATTGCTAAGACGCCAAGAGCGCTCCAGTTTCTTACAACCCTGCTTAAGAAGACGCAAATCCTCCGTAAACCAGGGTTTGGAGGGGAGGCCCTAGACTGTCTAGCTGAGGTAGGTATGGCTATGGCTGCCCAAGAGCCCCGAAGCCAGTTGGAAAAGGCGGTAAGACACTGATCAAGGTCTTGTGACAGAGGTGGCCTATTGGCCACCAGCACCTTGGCAAAAAGTAGGGGGTCAACCTTCTTGAACGCTGGTTTATGACTGACCATTGGACTGACACCGGGCGGGGTCACCAGCCATGAAAAGGGAATTAAATAATGGTCAGACCAAGGGACAGGGAGTGGAGCTTTGGCTGAGATAGGGAAGTTGGAAAGGATAGGATCAAGAATGTGGCGACCAAGATGAGTAGCCTGGTCGACCCATTGAGAGAGCTGTGCAGATTGGCAGATATCAAGAAATTCACGTGTTATTTTGGTCAAGATGAATATTGATATCACCTAGAATCACATAATGGGAGAACTGAAGGGCTCTCATGGAGACCGCCTCCACACAGGCCTGAAGGAAAGCATGGGCTACTCCTGGCGGACGATAAATCAAAGACCCACCAAGAGAAAAGTGGGCCGAGCAGCGGATATTAAAATCCAGAACTTCACAACCATCCTACGTGCTGAGAGAGCACTTATCCAACGCCCACGTCTCTTTAAAAATAACAGCCAACCCCCCACCTCTCCCTGTAGTATGGTCTAATCTGCTGATTTTGTAACCTGAAGGGATGGCCAAGGTGACAATAGGGTCGGAGGAGTTGTCAAGCCAGGTCTCCGTGACAAATAAAAAGTCCAAAGCTTTATCATCCAGGAGCTCAAACACCTCTGAGTGGTGCTTTTTCAGAGAGCGCACATTGAGTAGCGCCGCCGAAATCACCGGGGAGTTAGATGTTTTAGTGCCAGCAGCGACACCCAACTCAAGGCAAAAGCCACACGCCCCACACACAAAGTCTCGAGTTCCATGCATGTTAGGGAACAACTGCGGGTTACAAGACGACCCCCCCAACTGGATAAGACGCTCACGAGAGTAGAACTGGTGACGAGAATCATCCTCCCCGAAATGGGCAGCATAACAGGCCCCGGCTCCCGTCGGGCTGCTGACGGGCGCAGACGGGCTTGCCTTAGGCGCGCCAGCGGCGCGCCCGCTGCGCTCGTCCGCTGCGCGAACGTGCAGCGTGCATTTAAGTAGTGCCGGTGGTGGGAAGACTAGAGCGCCGTCAAGACGAAAATGGCGCCTAGTTCTGTCCCGCCGGAAGTGAGGAAAACTCACACAGCAGCAAAGAATACCAATTTAAAGTGCCCCAGAATGTATTTCCTCAGCGAGTGTGCAAAAACGCAAATTACAATTTAACACAGTTAAAACACAGTTAAAAAAATGAGCGAGCATTAGAACACAGTTAAAAAGCATCAGACAGATTGGGTATGTATTTATTGATGTTGGAGTGTCTATGGTTTTGAGAATGGCAGTCTGTAATTTAGGGTGGGTGTTTCTAAAGTTATGTTAGGGTGTGACAAGATGCATGAAATTATCACATGGATGATGTCATCAGTGATGTCATTTGAGAGTCATCAGTGATGTCATCAGTGATGTCACTGACCATGTCATGAGTGATGTAATATGTGACGTCATCAGCAGTGCATTGCGGGGGCGTGAGTTATAGTTAGCTGAACTAACTATAACGGGGGAATTTCTATGGTTTTGTATGAGTGAAATGTCCACAACTTTTTCAGACGGGTACTGGGGGTAACTGACTCTGACTAACCAGGCCTAGAGCCAGTGCTATGCTAATAGATACTCAGAATATAGTGAAAACACCTACATACACTAGGGAACACTATGCTTTGGGGTAACCCTGTGATTAGCATGACCTCCTCTGTAAGTCCCTAGTACATAATAGGGCAGGGGGATTAAAACTACCTCTTAAAACGCGACACGGGGTGCGTTTACACACTGGTGTAGGGAGGGGGGCCTGAGGTTACATGTGTGCAAACACGCCCAGTGGCCATTTTAAGTTGGGGGATAAATTCCCCTTGAATCCTAAGGGTCCCTGGGGTCCAACTAGCCCACCAGGTACCTCCAGAAAGCGCCACAGAGTTGGCCCCCAGGGACCCTCAGGATTGAAGAGGAATTAATTCCCCAACTTAAAAATGCGCCACAGGCCGTGTTTGCACACATGTCACCTCAGGCCCGCCCCCTCCCTTCACCCCGTGTGCAAACACGTTTTAAGTTGGGGGATTAAGTCCCCTTGAATCCTAAGCGTCCCTGGAGTCCAAGTAGCCCACCAGGTACCTCAGTAATTGCCACAGTGCTGCGTTGCAGAGAGGTGTAAGTAGGTTGGGGCCTCAGAACACCTCTGTGCAACGCAGTCCCTGGCACATACTGGAGGTTCCTGGTGGGCTAGTTGGCCCCAAGGGACCACCAGTATTCAATGGGAATTAGTTCCCCATCTTACAAAGCACCAGGGGGCGCGTTTGTAGAGTACTGCAGGGAGGGGGTGGGGTCTTTTTTTTTAAATGTTATTTTTTAAGAAGGGGGCTGTGTGGCCCCCCTTCCTTTCCTATTTTATTGGCCCTGGGGACCCCATTCCCCAGAGCCTGACCTCTATTTTCTTTTTTTTTAAATTGGAAGGGGGCCGCGTGGCCCCCCTCCGAGGCCGTATTCGGCCCTGGGGACCTCATCCCCCGGGGCATGACCATGTTTTTTTTTTTAATATTAATTATTAGAGGGGGCCGCGTAGACCCCCTCCTCAGGCCATTTAGGCCCCGGGGACCCCATCCCCCAGGGCTGGCCTTTCCAGGAGGAGAGGTTGAGAGGGAAACAAAAAGGAGGTGACGACGAAAGAGAGCGGGGAGAGAGACAGAGAGCGACTGCCTTCCCAGGGGGTCATTTAAAGCCAGGGTCCTGGGTCATTCCCAGCTTTGCCCAGGCCTTAAAAGGTTTCTGAATTTAAAACATTTCTGCGCAGTTTTAGCAACAGAAGCGAACGACACATTGCTCGCAGCAGGAAACACGGTGTAACGAGGGTCCCTGCGGTGCAGTGGGCGAACATTCAGCCCACCTCACACTTCCCCTCCCGATGTTTGGGGGACCCAATTCAAGCCAATGACAATAATTATCTGAGAGATATGGAAGACTGGGGGGCGGGGTGAGGCTCTCATGTAACTTTGGGGCAGTCAATGTTCGCTATGTTACTGGCAGCAACGTTGAAGTGGTCGAAACAGGAGTACTTGTGAGCTGGAGAGGTGAACAGCGCTTTACACTTTCTTTCACCAGAAGCTGTGTGATCCCCCTTTGCTAATCCGCGAGATCTGAAGAGGTCTGTGTGCCATCTCCAGCCTCCCACAGAGGGGCTCCCAGGAGTGAGGGAGACCACATATCCTTCTGCTGGACACGGCCAGCAAAAATAAGTGTCACCACCGGCACTCCTTTCATCGAAGCTTGCAACGTGAGCTCTGACCTCCACAGCAGTCCTTAAAGTGGCAATTTATTCACTGGGTGGGTATGGCTGCACGTCTCGCTGTTTCGCATCATTGTCAGTAACACTGCGCCTAGATACTCACGGGTGACAAGTAGCACTTTACAAATCCGTCCTTTTATTGATTGAACAGGGCTTAATGTTACTCCAGTTATCGGTAGTTAGTGTCGTCCTCGGAAGGATGAACGGCGGATTCCGCTGAGCCAGTATTAAATGTTAACATGTTTGGCCACAGACAGATGTCATTAAAACCATGAACCCTCTTAGAGTGATACAAATCCATAATGAAAACATACCTACACATACACATCGTGGTATCCAGAGTATTATATAGTGTTAACCCCCTCAGGGGCGGCTGGTACTTACAGGTGAGTACAGCATGCATGGTGGAGGGCGCGGGACCGAGTCAAAGCTCCCGTCCTGGGAGTGGGCTCAGTAGGTCATACCAGCACCAGGGAGGGGCAGGGGACCCCTGTTCTCATTGGGTGACACTCACAGCTGTCTTTTAGGGCGGAGCAGCATTTGTACCCAGGGAAGCTTTGTATCTGCTGAGGTAGGGAGGGAGGGAGGGGCACCAGCTCCAGGCGGGGAATCTGCCCAGCTGATCTGAGGAGGGGCACGCTGTGTGTCTGCGCTTTCGCAGCACTTGCCCCTCCACTGATTCACACAGGGTGGGAGGGGGTACGCTGGGTCACAGACCCCGTAATTAAAAGTCGGGCTCTATACAGTCACGTCGTAAAATTTATTGCGGAAAGGTAATCCTGTCTGATGCAATCTCTGCTGCATTTCACATTTTATCCTATCTTGCATTTCCTAAGAATATTTACTTTTTTCTGCATTTCTTTTATGCAGCATGACTTTTGTACATGCTCTGAACTCAGTCACCCGGTGAGTTCACGTTGTGGGTGGTTGTAAGGGGCACGAATTAGAGCTCTGGAGTTGAGGAGGACGACAGTGTGCGTTTCTCATAGTACCGTGTCATCCGTGCCTAATTTGAGCCGGTGTTTAATAGTGAGGTTCCCCTGGCGCTCAGTTTTGGGGATTTGTTCTCTTATTTTCCCTCATCAGACTTTGACCTAAAGCAAGAGACAGAAAACGCAAAAGGGTGGAAGAAGGGGGAAGCGAAAGACTAAAAACCGTGACAGAAAAACCCAGGGATGAAAAAGAACCCGAATGAGTGAAACAAAAAGGGAAGGGACTGAAAATGTTTCAAGTCAGAACATTTGATGCTGCGAATTAAACATTAAGTGCACCTCGAAACACGTCGGCTTAAAGCCAGAGGTAAGTCATTTGTTTTTTTATTTGTTTCTTTCGCCTTTCAGGTGCCTACTTCTCACTCTCCGTGCTGTGCTTAAGCAACACTTATGGGTCCATGGAAGAGGTGTGCTCAGACCCTGCCACCCCCACCCCAGACACACAACAGGGGCGCCCCACAACACTCTCATTTCAATACAAGCTGCATTCGAAGTGCCCATCACAGGGTAATTTAAACTGAGGCAGTGATATGCCGGAAAGATTTTCCATCAAGATGAAAACCTGCAGGAAACTAGAAACTCCGACCCGTAATCCAGACACGGCGGACGAGAGACTCAGCATATTTATATCTTCCTGATACAACTCGAAATTCCACTGGTAGTAGTGTACAAATATTAATAGAAAGCCCCAGGGGCTTCGGGCAGGGCTGTGTCCCTCCCGGCAAATATTTACAGAAAGCCCTGGGGGGTGGCAGTGTGGGGGGAAAGGGCCCCCCCACACATTTTTTCGCACGCCCCCGGGACCTGGCCCACCCAGGGGCTTTAGTTAAATGAATTTAAAATTTACGGCTGAAATTCGCGCTGGGTGCACGAATCTCGCAGTTTAAAAAAATAAATAATAATAATTTTTTGGACCCTGAGCAGGCCTAGGGGTTTAGGGTGTGTCTACTCTGCCCCTTTTTCTTGTATTTCGTGTTTCTTTTTCTGTTTTCTTGTGCCTCAGTTCTACCGAGGCATAAGATGGCTGCCAACACTTCCTGGTTTGGAGTGTTGACAGCCAATTAGAATAAAGCTCATGGTCAGGAAGGTGCGCAGATCCACCGTGCCTCTAGATATCACTATAATTTCTCATAAACTACTGAACGGATTTACACCATTTTTAAAAAGGTTGCTTTCTGAGTCAAGCAGAACCTTTTTGCCAAATTTGGTGTAATTCCGTTGAGCAGTTTTTGCTATAACCGTGTCTAAAGTTTCCTAAGGGAAAATTATTTTTTGACCACTATTTTTTTAACTTCTCAGGAACTACTGAACGGATTTACCTTTTTGCAAAATTTGGTGTAATTCCATTCAGCAGTTTGGGCTGTAGCCGTGTCTAAAATTTCCTAAGGGGAAATAACATGGGGAAAACGTGTTTTGAGACCCCCCTTTCTTCTCGGACCCCGCTTGACGAATCACCCCCAACCTTTCAAGAAAGGAGCTGACTGGAACGGGCCATTCGTTTTGAAAATTTCCCGAAGATTCGTCAACCAGCCCCAAAGTTATTGGGAATAGAATGTTACGATTTTCCTATGGATAATAGGTCCTAACTATAACTACCTACTGGCGACCGCCAGTAGATAATATATATATATATAATTCATTCACTGAATAAACTAAGATTACTGGGGCGTTATAGTTAGCCTCTGATTGTATACACACAAAACCATATAAATTCAGCACTTATAGTGAACAAGCCTTGCCTATCTGTGTGGAATGACATAAATATTTCTATCCCCAAACCCTTTCTCTAGGGTTCTGGCTGTACTCCGTGGGCAGGGGTTTCGACTGGATATGGGGCCTCAATTTAGGATTGGGAAATCCATTCTGCGCAATTTGTGGGAAGTCTGCGAGTTTCCAGACAGCAACCGCCTCCTTCGTAGAAGAAGAGGAAGACTTGTCCCTTCCCATCTGCCAATAAGCCTTTCCTATATCACTCAGCCTTGAGCAGTCGGCCCTTCTCCCCCTTCCTGCCTCTGAGTGTGGATGTTTTTGTCTATGTAGGTGCATACTGTTCTCTGTGAGGAGTGTTGTCTGCATTTATGTGCCTGATGTGCCTGGTAAGTACTGTGTGTTGTTTGCTTGCCATACTCAGTGCAGGGATGCATGCCATGCACTGAGAGATGGTGTCATTGCAAGTGTATTCTGTGTCCTGTCAAGCAGTGTTACTTCAAGTGAGTGTCTGGGGAGACTGAGCAGCGTTTGTTTATGTCCCCCTAGCGCATGCTGTGCCCTCTTGAGGATGTTAATGTTGGTGAGTGCATGATGTGCCTATGAGATGTAATTATCAATGTATAGTATGCCATCAAGGGTCCTCCTCCGAATGTAGCCCTGCCTAGAGTTGGCTGCTTACGGGGTGGAAGTGCTTTGTTTTTAATGCGAATAAGGAGTTGGGGCTTGTAGATATTTACGTTGAAGGGCGGAGACCCCTTCATTTACCCACATGGTCAAATAAAAGCTGCATTTTCGCCATTTTAGCTCTCTCCTGCACTTTCTCATATGGCTGGTGCTTGTGTTGATTGAAAAGTGAATATGACTCTGTTATGCTGCTTGCATTCCTTCATTCGTCCTTTTCTATGTAGCAGGTCTCTTGGCACAGCCATGTGGTGGTTTTGCGAGGTCACAGTGTGTATTTACACTGTAGTGCACCTCACTGTGGTACACTTATCTTTCATTGGAGATTTTTGGTTGCTGGGGGTGATCTTCTCCCCCAAATTGATATTTAAATTAGCCCACTGGGGGCTGATCTATAAACAAGCACAGGAGACCGAGCTTGTTTTTGTTTTCCTATTTTGCTGCAATTTGCATATCTACCAGCAAGGTTATCTTTTGAAAATGTTCTTAACCCCCAGCTGGGTCATTACGTCATTGACTGTCATGAGTGATGCAATATGTGAGGTCATAAGCAGTGCATTGCAGGGGGATAAGTTAGCTCAGGTAACTATACCGATACAAACAGACAGTAGTCCAATCAGGAGAGGTGAACACAATAAGGAGGGGTGATTTTACTCTTTCACTATATATGAAAAATCACCTGTTGGGGAAGGCAGCAAAAAACTATTGAATTCAGAAAAAAGCCACAGACATATAAATGCACTTCAACAGTTTTTAGTTGAAATTTCTGGAAAACGTGTTAGTTTATGCATAGACATTTCAATCAATCACATAAGTGCCCAGGATTAGGAGGAATTCGAAATAGGAAGGTGCTCTGAGAAGGTGTACATAAAGTATAAAGAAGATAGGAAGTGGAGGGTTCCTGATCCTTTTCTTAAGAATATTTCTTCATCTACTAGCCTGTCAAATGCATAGGTATGGCAGTATCTCCATCACAGTTGATTGATAACTATTGCCAACATGCGGATAGTAAATGTTCATTCAGGCTTAGTTTTCCAGAGGCGTCAACGTTTCGACCAACACAATGGAGGAGACCACTGAATGCCTCAAACGCAGGACTTTATCAGGACTAGAGAAGTGAGTGATGAGAAGAGCGACCTGGATGTAGATATCAACAAAGTCTGCCAACAAATGCCAAAAATACATGGTGAAACAGGCCACCAGGTAACTATAACAGCTGAATTTCTATGTTAACTACTATAACAATCAATGTAACTTTTAGTTTTTTTTAAATACATTTCTATGGTTTTTGAACTACTAGGCACATTTGCAGAGTGGTGGAGAAAGGGAATAGGGCCTCCGACCAGCTCTCAGCAATCCCACTGTGTGGGACTTACTGTTGGTAACAGGAGGGTTTCTTGACCTCCAAGGACCCTTAGTATCCAAAGGGATTTCATCTCCCAACAAGTAATGCACCAGGAGACATGTTTGCAGAGTGGTGAAGAAAGGGGTTAGGGCCTCCAACGAGATCCATAAAGATCTCAGCAATTCCCCTGTTTTGGACATACTGGAGGTAACAGGAGGGGTTCTTGGCCCCAAGGATCCTCATCATCCAAGTGGACTTCATCCACCAACCAATAGTGTGCCAGGAGGTGAGTTTGCAGAGTGTTCTTTTTTAGAGTAGCTTACGCCAAAATCATTTTTTTTTTTATCGCTTTTTTGCCCTGGCAAGTTCCCACTGGAACCCCCCCCCGAGCCCCTCACAAGAGCCCTAAGGGGTCTGGGTATTCCTATCCTGCCCTCTTCTCTTTTGTATTTTATTTTGGGACTCAGCTGAAGCCGAGTCCCAAGATTGCGGCCAACAATTCCTGGTTTGAAGTGGTGGCAACCGATCAAATTTGATCAAGGGCACTATCGGATTCTCAAAGGATCCACGTACCTATATATACAAATTTTGATTTTTCTTAATATTTCCAAAACTACTAAACATATTTATGCCAAATCTGAAAAAGGCACTTCTCTGGACCAATATCTACCTTTCTGGCAAATTTGGTGTAATTTTGTTCAGCGGTTCGGGCTGTAGTTGTGTCTAAAAGTCCTATGGAAATTAGCATGGGAAACACAAGTTTTTTTATGCCCACTTTATTTCAGCTCCAGCTTGATTGATCACCCCTAAGCTTTCCATGTGTATAAGAGTCATTGGGGCACTGTCACGTTTCCTACTTACGTTTCCCCAGGAACTCCATGCAAAGATGAAAGGTCCCAACCTCTCCTGGTCACGTATCACACCCTACTATGTCGAAGTGTCAACAGTGACCAAGGGAAGAAGGCGAAATAGAGAAATGAGTAATGTCCCACGACGTACTCACTCTAGGATAGAACCAAACAGCCAGGGGAAATATCTGTTGAACAAAAGACAGAAATTGTATGTATCGAGGGAAATACTAATCCTATAAGTCTATACAGGAAAATATGTGGAATTCTAACTACCAGGATAGTTCCCTTCTTCCACTAATACTGATAAGTTGTTCAACGGGGGAGGTGCATTTTTGTCTAAAAGAAAAAGAGAAAAGAAAGAGCATAAATAAAGAATTCAGAGAATAGAAATGAGAAAAGAAAATAGAAGAAGAGCACACTGAAATCCACCTAGGGGCTCACGATGACTGGGTTTGTAATTCCAGAACCAATATTCAAATGTAAAGTCAACATAGGGTAGATGTGGTAAAAATGATATAACATAAAGTACACCCTAGCGTCAGGTAGATCTAATAGAAATTCCATTGCTTTCAGGAATATTCTTGGAATATTCAAAGGCAGGAAAACAAAACAGATCTCCATGGACTTGGGTTCCACATCACTATTAAAGTAAAAAATTATTTGTATATTCAGCACTAAAAGCGCTGATACCGTAAAAGAGTAATGCAGCTTTCTTGTTGCTTTTCCCTTTTTAGGAGTTTCATCTGAAATGCAGTCACATGGGAGGCGGGGTAAAACCATGGAGTAACGTGAGGAGCGACCCGGGAAGGAGCCAGGAGAGCCAAGAAGGAGAGCAGGATGCCGCAAGCAGAAGAAGTGGCCAGGAGACTAACGAAGATGAGCAGGAAGCTGCAAGCTGAGACCCAATGAAAGGAAGCAGGACGTCAGAGCAGAAGAGGCTACAAAGAAGGAAACAGGACACAGGAGCACCCGACGAAGGATCCGGCAAACAAGAGACCTGAAAGTTCAGATAATGAGCCAGAAAGGAATGCTCTAAAGTCCGAAGCTGGAACGTGAAGCATCTCAACTCAGGGTCGGAGAGGCTTTAAGCCCTGTTGCCAGTTCCCGCACATGCGTTGTAGCAGGACTGGCCATTATGGTAGTTCGCTGGTGCCCCGCAGCTATATGCATGTGGAAGTGAGACCGGCAAGCGTGACAGGCACTTCTTTTTGAAAATTTCGTAAAGATTCATCAATCGGCGTCACATATTTAGGCAAGTCAAATAACGCATTTCCTATGGAAGCATGGTCGTAACTATAACTACCTACTGGCGACCACCAGTAGGTAATGAATATACGTGTGTATGTCTATATTTTTGTACATATATATTTTAAAAAGTTAAAGAGACAATATAGTCAGGTGAAAATTTTGTTTCAATGTAATGTTTTAAGTTAAGAAAACACTGAAATACACCAGTTATAGTTCTCTAGTAGCTATAACTTGTACCCTAAAGTAACTATGTTATGGAAGTTTATGTAAAGTAATTTGTTCTTTTGAAATGCCTCAGACTCACCCATGCTGCCCCAAGATATTTTTTCTTTTTTTTTTGTCAGTGCGGCCTCAGACTTTTTAGGTTCCTCCCTTCCCTTGTAATAATACTGGAGCTCCTCATTCTCCACCTGAAAATATGTCCCAACTAGTTCCTTTCATACAAGTTTCACAGTGTTATTTATACTCAATTTCCAAAGTGCATTGTTTGAGTATCTGTGTTTTTTTTTCATGCTGGCACTTGCAGCTTAGTTTTTACGATTTTTAGAAATAGAAACACCAGTGTCAGAAGGAAAAGAAAGAAAATTACATTCCTGTGAGCACAGCAACAAACACAAGTGTTCCTCTAGGAATTTAATTAATTGATACTCTCTAAGTCTCCCACCTATATATAGCTGCATACAAGACAAATGCTACATCCCCTCCTAGAGCTGGGGAAGTATAATCTAAGCAGTTTTTGTGTTTGTGAAAGAGAGGAAACATTGGAATAAGCAACTCTGGTGTGAATTAAAATATGTTGCCACAACTTTATGTTTTGTGCCTGCCTATATCTGACACTCACAATACAGTTAAACATGGGTTCCCCGTCCTTTGCATTAGATAAGAAGGGTGGAAAGTGTTACATGGAATGATATACATCACATTTGGGCAAATTACCCAGCCAGACTTTTTCCGTGAATGACAGGATGGACATTGATAGAAGTGGGATTACCATGCCCTGCTTTGGAGTTCAAACTTTAACCAGGAGAAAAAAGATAGAAGGACTGTGAACCTGAAGGTGTTTAATTTGCGAGGTACACCATGCCTAATCATACCAGTAGAGATGTGGCCCAGGAGCTGCATCCGAAATGAAAGATCATATTTTTAATTGTATGAACCAGTAAAGACCTCAGTTGCCCACAAAGTACAGGAATTGAGTGAAATCATTTTGTATGCTACCTATGTTGTTTGATCATATACAGATGACACCGACATATGCCAATTACCTTATCCTGATAAGGGTTTGAATATATCAGAAGGGTGGGTTCTAATACATGTTTATTCAACAATCCATATGCAATTTTAACTTTGGAGTTTTTGTGTTGTAGTAATAAAAGTTAGGCTACATGATACAGAATAACATCTATAGTGATGATAGGGATACTGTGGAAGTAATAAGGAATATCCCAGGACAACCTTGATGGGTGAGATCTACGAATTTCTTAAGACTATTGATTATACTGACACAAACCATGGCTTTGAGTGACAGTGGTTTCCTGCTTAGAAGAAGACCCAATGATGAAGAAAACACAAATTAGGGATGAGAGTTTGGCACATTTTCAAATATATATTGTCTAATCTCTTCAGCCAGTAGAGTTTATGGCACTTGGTAATGACAGTATTTTATCCCTACCTTAATGTACATGAGTAGAAGCAATATCAATTGCTGAGTATATTAAAATAAATAGGGATGTTGTACTGCTTCTCTTTTTAAACAATCTCCCATTCTCCATATGTTCTGCCATAAAAAACAGGACTGAATAAGCTTCTGAAACCTGACACAGGACAACTCTGAAGATCTGGACACATAGAGCTAGCTGTGGGCAGGTCTCATGGTCCTGGGTATTTTAAATAAGCTTCTTGGTACACAAGTAATTTGAGGTTAAGGAGATATATTCCGGAATTTAGAGAATCAGACAAAAAACACATTAAATGGAAAAATTAGCTCAACTCTGTAGCGTCCTGCCAGCCCAGGTACTCACCAATAACCACGCCACACATGGACAGTAATTTTACAAGTCTTTATTCACTATGCGTAAGTCAGAACCCAACATTCTAAGCCTGCCTTCAACTCATCTCTCCAAAGCTTACGTCGTAGGCCTATGATGTACAGCGGGAACCAAAAGACTTCCAGCGTTCTTTTATTTACAAGATACTAAATCTCCGGCTTTGTTAGAGAAAAAGTTACATCACTTTCAAAATTGACAAATAAGTAAATAAATAAATACATGAATAAATACACTGATGATCATGGATATACAGGCAATTATATTTCTTCAATTAGGCATTGTGGCGCCTGAATCATACATCCTGATCGTGTTACTGGAAACCGGGAACTGGCAGTCTAAATGTCAGTGATCTGCACAGGTGAGGTGGAATTAACAGCAGACACAGAGTCATCAACAGTCTATCAGAATTCAGTCTCTACATTGAAATCATTGTTCGGTGTGTGATAAGTCACATCCCGAAAATGAGAGGAATTTCCTGTAAGGGTCTTCCTAGGATGCTGGTCAGTCACCTTGTGTCCTTTGGTGTTAGTGATTGTAAAGGGTTCAGCCTCAAATGGAGCATCAGACTTTCTATTTCTGTGTTTTATGACAAGCTCTCGATCTCCTCTTGTAAAGGTGACATCTTTTACATTATGTCGTTTGTCAGCATATATTTTCATTTTCTGTTTGCGACCAAAGTCCATAGCATGAATTCCTTCCTCATTCTTGTATCTGAGGTTGGTCCATTAGGGTAGCTCGGTCTTCATGGCTCTTCCATGAAAGCTGCAGGGATTTCTCCTGTCATTGAGTGAGGGATCGAATGGTAAGCTTGAAGAGTAGTGTTTAAAACAACTTTGAGATCGAGCTTCTTCAATGCAGCATGCTGAACTGCTTTCTTTAGAATACTCATAAACTGTTCTACCAAGCCATTGACCTGGGGCCAAAGAGGAGTGCCTTTATGATGATTTATATTGAGGTGATTTAGAAAGTCTTTGATTTTATGACTATTAAAAGGTAGGCCATTGTTAGATTTTTAGTTTGCAGTTACACCCCATGTCGCAAAGATGCAATCTAATTTTTTTATAACATTTTCATGTGTAGTGGATGAAAGGTCTTCTGTCAATGGAAAATGGGAGCATTCATCAACAATACCTTGAAGATGATATCCATTCTCTAGAGGACCAAAGAAATCAATATCAATTTTCTCCCAATGATGTGGCAATTCTGACATGTTCAAAGAGTGCTGAAAAACTTGAGACAAAAGGCAGCTGCACATGTGTCAAGTCTTCAATTATTTTTCGTCCCTTTCATCAAGACACTGAAACCAGACTCAATCATGGAGAGGTCTTGTCTTCTTGAAACATGAAAGTTCATCTCTTACATTTTTGAACTTCAAATATTCACTGCAATTAGTGAGAGGTTTAGAGTGCTGGTTCCACAATTGATGAGCAATAATGCCTTTTAACTTTAACATGTCACTATTTTGGCTCATGGCAGTGACAATTTGTTCTGAAAACATGGCAGCTGGTGTGCTCAGAAGGGGTACTAGAGCCTGATCAGGTTTCATACCCCCAACAGAAATGACATTGCCAAAAAATGACAAACTTTTCTTAAAGGAATTCGCATTTGTCGGCATTCAGATGTTAATACTTCACCATTCAGCAAACGACATACTTGCATGAGAGCTTTGTCATGTTCTTTCTGTGCAGCAACAAAAACCAATGTGTTATCACTATAGTAAAACACATTTATTACAGGTTGTAGATACTTCAAATGATGTCTTGAAAGTTCTGCAGCAGAGGATATAATAAAACTCAATTGCTTGTAACAAAACAAACCAATATTCAAAGTAAAGGTTGCAATGTAACTGGATTTTTCTTCAAATTCCAATTGGTGATATTCTATATTCAGGTCAAGAGAAGAACTTCACACCATTCACTTGAATTACCATATCAGCAATGTGTGGACCGGGATGACTCCTCCGTGCAGTTGCCTTGTTTGGCCTGATTTATATCAACACATATGCATACAGCCCCTTCCCTAGCTCTTTTAGGCACTATTACAATGGGAGAAATACATGGTGTCGGACCTCTGGAGCGTTTGTTGATGACATGTTTAAGCAATGAATTACGTTTCTTATCAACAGCTTCTTGCAAGTGAAACACAACTCATCTCTGTCTTTGAGCAACAGGATGACAATCCTCGGTTATGTGTAACTTTACTTTCATTGTTTTGAGTTATCCTAACCCATGAAATAATGAAGGAAGTTGACTTACAATTTCATGATGAGCATTCATATGGTAGTTCATTGATATCAGTCCCATATCAGCAGCACTTGAAGCTGTTGCTTGAAGTAAATGATAAGGCACTTGTATCACAGTTTTCTTATGTTTTTGTCGTAGCTACAAATGAACCTTGACATTTAAGGGCGTTGAGGCAGCCCATGTGTATACTTTAGTCTTAGACTTTGTAAGTGGTAGTAACAGGGATAATTCTTCAAAAGTCTTCTCTGGCATGCGTATTTATCAATGTACCGTTGTCAATTATGAATGGTATTGAACACCTGTTTATCTTTGGAGTGATCTTCGGACAATTTGGAATTTTTTTTGTACTTTTTCATGTTGTTTTTTTTTTTCACCTTCAGTTTTTCCTTACATTCGACTAGTCCCACATGTGCATGCTTATCCAAATTAAACATTGACATTGCACAATTGTCTTTTTTCAGTTTCACTGGAGATTGAGACTGAGGAACTCCTTGCCGATGATTTAGATGATGATTGACTTTGTTTGGTGTTGATTTGCCTCAGTTGGTGTGATCGCTTGGCCTAGTGGGAGCACATTGAATGTCACTGAGGTAGCATTGGGTCCCCCATTTTGTCTTCACACTGTGACACACTTACTTTTCTCGTTGCCTTGCAAGTCATCACAAAACGGTTCACTTTACCACAGCCAATGCATATCTGTCCAATGGGAGGGCAGTTACCTTTGTGTCGAAATGACAATTCACATCTGTAACACGTTTTCTTTTTCTGTGGAGACATCATCTTGTGTACCTCTTGCTTACTTTTCATGCTCATGACTGACGCACTTTGGGTGCCTTCGGCCTCCATGTTAGTGGCTTGCCGAACTGTACAATCTTGAGTGAGGGCAGTCTTGAGGACTTGTTCTAAGGTCAAAGTTTCTTTCACCATTTGTTGTCGAAAGGAATCTGACAGACTTCTACTGATTACTCTGAGGTGGGTAGCTTCCTCATCATTAAATTAATTGAATTTACACTGCTTCACCAGAACATCCAGTCTTTCAACAAACTCATTGGTGATTTCAGCTAGTGTCTTTGGCATCTTGATTGAATATGTATCTTTCATAATCTACATATGGCACTGGATTAAATTTAACATCCAAGGCTGTTTTGAGTTGATCGTAAGTCACTTCACCTTACTGTGGTATCTTTTTCATAGCATCTTTCACTTCTTCACCAGCCATTTTCTTCAGATGCTTAACAATCTTTTTATCATCATTTTCATCTATGGCATCGATGAAATCTTCAAAAGTCTCTATCCACACAGTTCATCCATTGCCAATATTATGTTTCTTGGCTTTATCAAATGCAGAAGGCGGTTTTAAGAATGTTGCAGCTGTATGTACATTGGTAGACAGTAGTGGTGTCTCAGGCACTTCTTGTGGAACTTGAGCAGGTGGATTTTCTCTAGCACCTTGGGACGTGCTGGCTTCGGGGTGAGCCTTAGTCACTTTTGGAGCTTGGATCTCACCCTCACTCTCTATTGGAGCTCTTTATTTTATTGCTGTCTAAGGAATTTTCTGGACCCCTATGCAGCAGCTATGTTGGTGGGCTGTGTAGCTGTCAAACACAATCCCTTTGACCTTCCTTCTGAGGTCACAGAACAGCATGTTGTAGACCGATGATTTGCTAATGGTTTCATTAAGTAGATACATCTTTTTACACTGTAAGTCTATGAAAGCAAATAACTATGGGTGGCTTTGTGTTTAAATATTTCTTCACAAACACCTTGTTAATCTCTGCTTCATAGCACATTAATTTTAATTTTATTTGTGGTGAAATATTGCTGTGCGTGCTTTCATAACCTGATTTCATCCACCTTTGGTGTTCTTACTCCATATAGTGTATGGCATTAATTTGTTTAATAGCGAAGTACCTTTTGTTTGTGGCCATTTTATTCAGTTCCTGGCCACCAAATTTCAGACTTCTAATGTTTCTTTCTTTCTTTTTTTTGTGTTGCAATTATTTTTATTAAGTAAAGAAGACATTTACAGCATGGGTAATTGACATCCAATAACCAGAAGTGACAACGTCATACAGTAGTAAAAAGAATGATATGTTACATATTATTCAGAAGGGGGTAGGGTGAGTAGGGGAAGGGCCACAGGGTGCAGAGAAGGGCATAGTATACAGAAATTGCTGGGGGGCGCCAGTAGATGTTCTTGAGTAGGACTCAAGACCAGGAATGTTAATTCTGGGAGGGAAGTACAGTAAGGGATTGTGACTCTCTTGTAGATCTGACCGACATTCATTGCGAGTGACCGGGATTGTGAGGTCTGGGGAACTGGGGTATGGACGTGTAGAGGTGAACACCCAGATGGGAGAATTTGCCTGCATTAAAAAGGTGGTGAGGTAATCAGATAGTACACCCAAGGTCCGACAGCGCTGGCAGCAGATGTGATAGGGACTAGCGTTGTGGTGAAAAGTGGTGAGAAAGAAAGAGAGGCCCACCGTTCCTGCTAGCAGTGATACATCCAATATTGCTGAAGAGGCGGGTGATTCCGTGTTAAGAGAGGTATGCAAAAACAAGGTTGGTGGGTCTGGGAGCCTCATCAGTCACAGTAGTATGGGGGAGGAAGGGATCATGCTGTTCAATGTACCTGCGTGTCCTGGGGAAGAGAAGGGAGGGAGAAGGGGTCATTGGAGGAGGGGTAGTGGAAAGAGAAGGTGGGGATAAAAGGGTGAAAAGAAGGGGATTTGAGGGGGAAGGGAAGGGGAGTAAGAGGCTTGCTGCTTGGCATGGGCTCATAGGGAAGTGAAAGAGGGGAAGGGGATGAAAAAAGATGGTGTGGGGGAGAGAGGGGAGGAGAGGGAGGGGACATAAATGAGGGAAGGGTGAGCGGAGAAGATGGGGTAACAGTGGGGGAGGTAAGGGAGGGGGAACAGAAAGTGACAGGTAATAGGGAGCAGATGTGGATGAGGGAGGCAAGGAGGAAGGATGGTAGGGAGGCGGGCATTCTGGGTTGTAATGGCAGTTGGTTGTATATGTCACTCCTGTGATGGGGGTATGGGCGATCTCCATTGTCAGACAATACATATCTTGTCTGTGGCCAGGGCTGTGTGAAGAAGGCAGCGTTGTGGTAGGAAAAGGCCTGGTGAGTTGGGCATGTTGTGTAGGAGGATAGCTGAAGAGGTAAGTAGTAAGTGTATAGGCATGGAGGCACTCAAGACCGATCCAATGTGTGACCAGAAGGGTTGGATCGAAGGGCATTCACAGATGATATGTGTAATATCGCAGTGGGTATTCGTGCATCTCCAGCAACTGGCATGGAGGAGGAGACCTGACCTATTCAATTTTGTTGGTGTTCTGTGCCAATTGTGTAATGTTTTAATGGGGTAGACCTTCAGATGAGCCTCTCTCGTACCCCTATCTAGGGCTTCTACGACGTCTGCCCATTCATCGCCCTTGTAAGTGGTCTGCAGCCAGGTGTGCCATTTAGCACGATGGACTTGTGAAAGGGGCAGTGAGAAGATGTGGGAGGAGAGTGTGCTGTATAATCCTGGCATCACCTCTTTATGATGGCCCCATACAGTCAGATAGGATACTACAGGCGAGGGTTGCAAGGACCTGGGACGTGGGCCCAAGCAGCTCCTTCAGCAGTGCTGTAGTTGCATATGGCACCAGATTTGTCTTGGGTAAAGGCCGAATTCCTCTCTCAGCTGAGCAAATTATATGAGGTCTCCATTAAGTATTAGTTGATATAATGTGTGGATGCCTGCTTCTCTCAATTAGATCCATGACAGAGTCTGACCGTCGATACGTATGCCATTATTGTCCCATACAGGAGCTTTGTCATATAGTCGTGGGTCAAACCCGAGTGGGCGGTGCGCACCCAGCCAGGTCTTATGCATTGCTCATAACACTGAGTGTGTATCGCCGGATTAGCGGGTGCGATCCCCATAAAGGATAGAAAATCCTGTGTCTGAAGAGAGAATTTCCCCTTCAGTGTGAACCCATTGCAGTGGGTCCGAAACACCAGGCAGCATTTATGCCAGTTGGGAAAGATGGAGAGCAAATCGCATTTGTTTTACTGACGGGAGGCCTAGGCCACCGCTTGAGCTCTGTGCCATCAGTTTGATTCCTTTTACAAAAGACCAGATTTGGAAGTCAATAAAATGAAGTGTAGGGAGAGGTACCTAGATCGGAAGCATTCCAAGCGTGTATGTGAAGCACGGTAGTATCACCATCTGTACCTCTTGCACTCTACCCCACATGGAGAATCACAAAGTCTCATTTTATCTGGGTCATTAGCTGGTCTATGTTGTCTGAGATCATCCCCTCTGTGCCCCTGTTTACCAGGATTCCCAAGCATTTAAGACTGAGGGTAGCCAACGAAAGGGGTAGCCGTGTATAGCCGCATTAGTAGTGCCAACTGAGACTTCGAGGGCTTCACTTTTGTCCCAGTTTACTTTATAGCCAGGGAGGGTTGAAAAATCATAAATGACACCCAGTAGAGATGATAGTGATCGTTGAAGGTCAGTCAGAGTGAGGAGGACATCATCTGCATAGAGAAAGATCTTGGAGTGCCCAGTTGGGAGTGTGACGCCCACTATGTTGTCAGAAATGCAGGTGGTGAAAGCTAGGGGTTCCATGGCTAAGAGGAAGAGGAATGGTGAGAGGGAGCCCCCTTGACACGTGCCACTCTGGATCGGGTAAGGCTGAGAAGGGAATCCCCTGCAGTTAACCTGAGGAGTCATACAACAACCTTACTTTGGCTATAAATTGGTCTCCTAGGCCAAAACATTCCATTGTAGGCAATAGGTAGTCACATTCGATGTGGTTAAGTGCTTTTTCTGCATCAAGGGAGGGAGCCAGTGCATCCGTCTGGATGTCTTTGACTGTGCAGAGGGTATGTCCTTGGGTACGGAAATGATTTCTGAAGGAGTGGCCTTGTACGAAGCCTACCTGCGTGTGGTGGTTCAGAGAGAGAAGGACCTTGCTCAGGCGGGCTTCTGAAACATTGGCCAGGATTTTAAGGTCACAGTTCAGTAGAGAAAAAGGCCTGTAAATCCACATAGTAGGGGGTCTCTCCAAGGTTTGGGTAAGAAAATAATCACTGCCTTATTGGATAGGGACCCCAAGGAGGACTCCCGTTCTGCTTCCTGAAGGGGGCTTGCAAAGTATTGACCATCTCTTCTCCAGACCACCTGTTAGACCTAGCATCTTTTGGCATGTTTCCTCTGTCTTTTGGGTTTCTGACCTCCTGGTATTAACTCTGTTTTTGCTGGTTTAGTGTCTCTGCACACTTTCTCACTTCTGTTAAGTGGTTAAAGTGCAAGTGTTCCTATTGTAAATTGGATTATGGATTGCTGTTTCCTTGATTGGCATATTTGATTTACTGGTAAGTTCCTAGTTAAGTGCACTGAGAGTGCCAAGGCCTAACTGCTCATGGCACGCTACCAAGGGGGTGAGCAGGGGTTATTTCAGTAGAGTATCCCCCTTATCCTGACTACAAGGAAGGGTTCCTATTTGGACAAAGGTGCAAACCATTGCCAACTAGAGACCCCCCCATTTCTAAAACCACCTTATAAAACTCTGCGGAAAAGCCGTCTTTCCTGGGGGCTTTATGATAAGGTATTTTAGATATAGCGAGTGCTATATATTCCTTGCTAATTTCCCCCTGTAGAAGTTCCCTTCCTTTGTCTGAAAGACGGGGAGGTCCACCTTTCTCAAGAACACAGTCATTTGACCTGCATCAATTGGTTCCACACAGAGCATAAAGTGTCTTGTAGAACAAGGCAAACTCGTTCACAATATATTGGTGGTGGGTGAGCACCTTGCCCCTGCCAATTTTATAGCGGGGATGGCCATAGCGGCCTCTCGTTGGTGTAGTTGGCCCGCTAGCAGTCGCCCAGCCTTTTCCACCTGTTCATAGTGTCGCCCTTGCATTCGTTGTAGAGCGTACTTAGTCTTGGAAGTGAAAAGTCTGTTAAGCGCCGTCCGGGCTTGTTCTAGCCTGCGGTGATACAAGGTGGGCTGAGTGGAATAGAGACAGGTATAAGAAGAGATGTGCCTCTCCAGATCCTTCTGGCATGCTGACGCTTGTTTATTGGCCACCACGGGGTCTCGCATGAGGTGACCTCTAATGGTGGCTTGCGCGGCAGCCCATAGTATTCTGTGTGAATATACTAAATTAGTATTGTCTGAGAGATACATGGAGAGGTGATTTTGCAGGTGGGATTTGCCCTGAAATGTTTGGTGCCGTTGTATGTTCATCCGCCAGGGTTTGCGTCCTGGAGAGGCAAGCCCCACCTCCAGGGATAGTGTGACTGGGGGGTGATCGAATATTGCCACTTCTAATATTTGAGATAACTGGACCAGTGCAACTGTTCTTTGAGAGACGAGAAAATAGTTCAGCTTGGAAGATGTGCCATATACTGGGGAAGCGAAAGTATACACTGTGCCTATTGGGTGGTTAAGGCGCCAATGTTCTACTAGTCCGTCAATCAAGATCACATCGTTCATCAGGGCCCTATCTGCATCGTTACTAGGGGTGGGCGGAATTTGCGGAATTAACCTTCGCAAATTATCGCGAGAATGTTTAAAATTATCGCAAACAAGCAGAAATATCGCGAAGATGCGGAAGTTTTTTTCCGGCATGTTCGCGAGATTTTCTGCATGGTTGCGGGTCGCCAACTTACCCATGTGGTTGCTTGCGGGCGCGGCCATCTTGTTTTGAGTTGTTCTCGCGGTGCATGATCGCGAGAAGAAAGACGTGATCGCGCGACGCATGACGTCACTGCGGGCGCGAACTGTCGCGAGACAGCGCAAATGGCTAAAAACAATACAACATCTCATGGAGAACGCGACCGGATCAAGAAAACTTGTCGGCGAACGCAGGGATTCGGGTAAGGCGATCGCGCGCGCGCGAGAATGTATCATTTTACAGCGCGAGCAAGAAACAAATTATCGCCAAGCTGCGGAAACCGGAATTTTTGACATTTTCGCGCTCTCCGCGGAACGCAAAAATGTCAAATTATCGCAATTTCCGCGAACGGAACGAAATTTTTGCCCAGGCCTAATCGTTACCTCTATTTAGAGGTCCTGGTCTGTCCAGGACCGTGTCCTGTGAGAGGTTCCAGTCCTCCCAACAATATATTGTGAGGCTCCTATCTCCCTTAATAGACGATCCAAATGAAGGAGGAACAACCGTTTCAACCCGGTTGATGTGCAAATAGACCCCACGCATAGGGTAGGTAAGGTAATATACAACAGTATAGCAGCCAAGACAACCCCTAACAGCGGGTCCCCCAAGCAAATGCGTATCTGCCGTCGAGGTTGGACCAAGTCTTTGTTATAGTAACAGTTAGAGATTTACGAAGGAGGATTGCTACTCTGCATTTGCAGAGGGACCCGCTGTTGGGGGTTGTCTTAGCTGCTATACTGCTGTGTATTACCTTACCTACCCAATCTTGACGCAATTTGTTGGACACCAGGACATTGTGTCTGTTGTAGCAGACCCACATCTACTCTATTGCATTGAAGATAAGAGGTTACTTTTTTCCTTTTGATATAGTGTGTAAAGCCATTAACGTTCCAGGGGGTGGCGCGTAGCTGGTGAGATACACCTATATCTGGGATAGTTGTAGGAGACTGGGTCTCAGTATTCGTCTGATGATGCCAAGGTAGGGTAAGACTATCAGGCACAATAGGCTACTCCTTGAACTGTGCTAAAATATGCTGTTAGCCGGGGTGACGTCGTCAATGGTTGCGGGCGGGAAAAATATAGCCGAGGTAGGGTTGAAGCCTGGTATGGTTGGAGGTTCGTAGAAGGAGTTGGGACAGGTGTCAGGATGAGGGTGAGGGTGTAGACTTGGTAGGTGTGAGTTCACACTGGTAGAAAAAGAAGGGGAAGGGGAAAGGTGGGGAGTAGGTATATCACAGGACACACAGGAGAAGGGCACTCAGAGGCAGCGACCAATATCAAGGGAAGGACAAGTACTAATATCTGGGATGCAAATGTCAGGCAGATAAGTATATGCGTAGAAATGAGTATGTGGAGAGGGTAGGAAGGGAAGGAAGAAAGCAAGGGGAGATGATTTCTAAAAATTCAGCACTGGGGATAGTGTTCCGTGTACTGCAGGTCTAAGCTTGTGGAGGTAGCGCTTTGAGGGTACCCCATCTGGAGGAAGGGCATAGGAAAGGATGGGTCAGTAAGCTAACCGAGGTGGGCAGGGTGGGAAGGATGGGCAGGGAGGCACTGTGGGTCAGTACGGGCTCCATAGATGGATAGGTGAAGGGAGCAGAGTTGACGGAGTCTCGTCTGTTGTATGGGGATGGGGTAAGGTAGCCCTGTTCCTACAGGTTTGAGAGGGTGGAGAGAAAGATAGCTTCCTAGCCCTCCTGTGATGCAGGTGCCCTGTGATAGGAGGTGGGGTGGAGAAGCCGGATTACCGGTAACGGGGGGAGCTCATTGGATAAGAGTGAGTGATGGTTATATGTGTGTCGTGGGAAATGGGGTATACGGGGAAAGGGATGGCACTGCAGCACCCTTTGTGTTGAATTTCTAGGTCTAACATGCTAAAGGAGAGATTTGTAGTGTCTCCTGAGAAAGGGGGATAGGATGGAAGGAGGTTAGTGTTGGTAGCATGTAACAAGAATCAAACAAAGAATGCAGTAATAACAATAATGACTGTAACAGGCTTGTCAATAAGCAATACAGTCAATTATAATGGAGTTCAAGGCTGGTTGTGTGATACTCAGCTGTCCGAAGGGCGCATCGCTTCTCTCAGCCTCGCATCAGTCGATCCTATTGTGTCAGACACGAGGCAGCAACACAGGTTCATTGACAATCATTCCATTGAAAGGCTGGGTTTTATGGGGATCAAGATTTGTCTCTGTCCTGATCTTATATGGGAGCACCTACTACATGGAGGACCTGCACTTTATCTTCATGGGTATTGTCTGCCCTATTGCGATCTCCTACTTGATGCCGGGATCCGCTGTTGGCCCTCTATGTCCGCCCAACTTAGGGGGGTGGCACTTTATAAAGGGCTGTCCTCCCCCTGAAAACTGTCCAGGGAGAGGCACAGATATTCTGGATCATAGAAGTCCTTGGAGGTGATATGTTTGGTGATCCGGAACCGTGCAGGTTCAAAGAGGTTGTACTTGATGTCCTTTAGGTTCAGGCAGGGACAAAAGGAGAGGAAGGCCTTACCACAGCCACTTGTCTCTCTGGAAAAGTCTGCTACCATGCGCATTTCATGGCCCTCATACATGAACAGGCCCTGAAAGTGAGCCACAGAAAGTTGTTGTTCTGCTTGCTCATGATGCAGAAAACAGGCAATGAGAGGCCGGGGCGAGACACAGGGTCCTTGCTTGGGGGGCCAATATAATGAGCATGTTGCATCTCTTTTAGAGGCTCAAAAGAGATACCTGTGAGTTTTGGGAGAGTGTCACTACGGAAGGCTTTGACATTAGGGCTTGCTATTGCTTCTGAGAATCCAAAAAAATAGACATTGTGCCTTCTGCTGCGGTCTTCCAGGTTAATCAGTTCCCTGTGAAGAAATAGAAATTCCTGGTCCCTATCCAGCACATTGGCCAGGCTGCCCTGCACTACTGTCATCCTCTGGTCCAGCTCATCTACTCGGGTCTGGAATCCTGCAATGTCCATCCTTATCGTTTTTGTTTCCTCTGTCAGAGTGGATATGTGAGCGTTCAAGCCTTCCAGGCATCAGATTACCGCCAACATTTCCTGTAGGAAGCATTCCATGGTGTTGTTCTTGTGGTGTTCATAAGAGGCTGGGGTGCAATTTTGCACATGGAGGATAGCCCCCTTCGCTGCAGCTATGGTATGCGGATGTTTAGGAGCTTCTGTGAAGAGGACCAACCGTGCGGGTTTTCCAGAGTCTGCTGGACAACATTCGTCTGCTAACGTTGTAGAGTGGTCTGCTCACCCTCAGTACGGGTCTGCTCTCTGGCAGTGAACAGGGTCCAAGATGATGTCTTTCGCTCTATACTCCCTGTTGTTGGACTGTAGGTCGGTGGTGTTGGTACGCCCTCTAGTGTCAGCAGGTCCCGGGCCTCAGCAGGGTCTCGGCTTCCTAAATGAAGAGGTTCAGAGGCAGTGTCAGGGCCCTTGTGCTAAGTAAATGTTTTCTTTTGGTGCATCTTCCGTCACCTCGTGTGGCTGTGAGCTGCTCGATCATCTGTTAGTTTCCTTGGCTAGGGTATCTGGTGCCGAGGTGACAGACAAGCAGTGTTAGCAAATGAGTTGGTTAGACATGCAGAGTGCATGGTTACTTAATTTGTACCCAGGTCTGCTGCATTGCCCTCCTTGCAGGCAGGCCGTGGGAGTGGGGCTGTAGGTGGTCATGGTGTAGTGGAGGCACTGGGAGACGTGTGGAGAGGTCAACTGAAGTGTTCAGGGAGGCGATAGGGCCGGAGAGTGGCTCAGTTCCGGTAATTCCACTTAAACAGTGCAGGGTAAGGCTCTCCAGTATCTTTGTAGCTAGCTCCGAGGACAGGTGAGGGTCCGGATCCAATCGGCCCTCACATGAGCAGGTTGCAGAGCTGTGGGCTACAGGGCAGGGTCATTCCATTGGCCAGCCCCCTCTGGGATGGGTAGAGCTTTTTCTATTCAGATTCTTCAAGTGGCGTGTGGGGGGGCAGGTTCTTAATGGGCCCCCACCGTACTATCGATGCACCACCGCCTGTCTGGGCAATTTGTTGGGGGAGGGTGTTGTAGTGCTACAACAAGATTGGGCCTGTGTCTCCCTCCACTTCCCGCGCACACGCTGTCACTGTGCTCCCTTTCAACTATACAGCAGAGGGGAAGCAATAAAGTGTAGGAGGGGTAGGAGATGTGGAGCCCCCACCAGCCTACATTAGAATTAGCCATTGTACATGCTCAATGGTCAGGGCCTAGTGGGCTCATGGCCATAGGAGACATCAGCAGCAGGCCACATGGTGACGCTTGGGTCCTTAGGAGAACAAGCCACACTGCTGTCGGCACCACCATTGTGGTGCAGCAAGGTATCCGGCGTGACAGGGGCACAGGTTCAGTGGACCCCCGGTGTAATTCTGAGCGTCATCACGGGCTCCGTAAGGTCTGGAGTGCAGACAGCTATGAGCTGCGTTCAGGAGGAGGGGCATGAGCCACTACGTGAGGGCCAAGGCTTTGTTTCTGCCTCAAGGCCCTGTAGGTTTCGCTCGGTCGCAGAGGGTGCGAAGAAGGCTGGCGGTTATGGTAGGTGGTGAAAACCCCCTGTTCGGGCACCAGAAGGTGGGTGTGGGATAGGGAGAGTAGGTTGCTGGACCCTCACCACTCTGCAGATGCTGCTGTCTCTGTCCGGGGCCCGACTCTCGGCAGAGTTCCAGAGTCAAGCGGCCATCCTCGCTTGTGGCCAGACATTTCCCCCTCTTTCTTTATCTTTAAGCATTTTATACAAGCTGGAGTTGTGCTGAGACTCCACCTGTGCCAGCGTACATTCTGCAGTTTGACTGTCCCACACGTGGCGCGTGCAAACAGTTTGCTGAACAGCAACAAACTCTCTGGAAGGGTGATTTCAGTGTATGGGGTTCGTCTCCCCTATCTTTTCTCCAGTTGTAGCATCCTGTCAGCCCAGGTGCTCCCCAAATAACCACACCACACACACACAGAGTAATTTTACACATCTTTATTCTGCTGCGTGCAAGTCAGAATTCAACATTCAAAGCTTGCCTTCAACTAATCTGTCCAACGCTTAGGTCACAGGCCTACAATGTGCAGTGGGAGTCAAAATAGTTCCAATGTTCTTTTATTCACAATTACATTACAATCTCAACCCCCACTGTCCCCAACATTCTAGAATGTTAGCAATGAGACCTCCCTCTAACAAAAATATTTTGTGACATTTCAAGATATATGACATAATATTTAGCTTCATCTTACAGAGTTGTTTACTTTTAGCCTGGCCTCATAATGCTTTTTTATGTGCATGTGTCACTGTACTGTTTATGAGGAAAACCTCAGAAAGCAGTTTTTATAGGTATACCTCAGAGAGTAGTTGTTCTGTAGGCCTCAAAGTGCCGATTGTCCTTGCAGTGACATGTACATATACATGCAGCTGTTTGTATAGTGCTACACACCCCCATTTAGAAGACTGTTAATCTCTTGAAGTCTTAACAGATAATTAAACTGAACTCTAGGGAATTAAGTCATTTGCCCAAGATCACTCTACATTGTCTGCCAGGGAAACAGGGTTTGCTCCTAAATTGACAACCAGATGGCACTCGCCTGAAGACCTTCCAACCTTAAAAATATTTTCACAGTGTGTGAAGCATAGGAGGAGTTTTCTGTGACTTAGGCAGATAGGGGAATATGAGCCCATCATTGCATTTCTAACATTAGAGAGAATGGGGCAAAGTGGAGTGGACAGGGCTTAAATATGGGTCTGGCTTCTGATAGAGCGCTCAACGCTCTTAAAATTGTAAGAGTGCATTATATTCATGTACGGACTGCACTCACATATATTCTGTTGTTTTGCTATAATTCGTGTTATTAGAATGAAGTTTATATATTCGCATTAAACAAGTAGAATGAAATTATAATGTTATTTACAAGAATGATCAAGATTTTGTATGCGTTTAGAGAAATCATGTAATCATGCATGTGCATTATGAATATTAGGCAATATAAATGTATTCACTGTTTATAAATGATTCGAAAAAGAGGCTTGTGTAACAGGTGCACATAATAGAATGTTCTTAAGTTAGTCCATTGTAGGCCTAACTTTAGTTTTTCTTAAGTGTTGTTTCTCCTTGTTTGCTCTCAAGTCATGAGTTAATTAAAATGTATGCATGTGTAGAAAGTTTCCTTTCACCCCTACAGCAGGTGCAGGAATTCGACCTCGTTATTTTAGATTTAAGAAGATACATAGGAGGAGAGGAATGCCTTTGAAGAACTTAAACAGAGAGAAGGGAGGACACCTTTTGTGCCTGGTGAAACCTAGGAACCAAGGTCGTTGGAGAAGAACTTGAATAATTGGAGTCTGTGAAAAAATACTCAAAGAAGGTGTTCATGGAATAGCTTACCATGTGACTTGTTAAGGGGGTAACTTTGTCTTTTTGTATTAGGCACAGGGATAGATTTGCGGGACTTCTTCTTTAGACTGAGGAAAGGGAGCATCTTAGAATGAGCTCCGTGGCTTTACGCTACTTGACCCATTTAACGTGAGCATACTTCTTAGGAGGTCAACACGTGCTGACACCTTTGGGGGGAATTCAACTGGGAAGCTAGGTAGGGATGTCACACTAGAGGTAGAGTAAGGACAGACTATTCTTTTAATTCCTGAATTACAAATGAAAAGGGATTTGGACACAGCGTCTATACTTTTATTCTGTTCTGATTTTGGAGTTTATTGTGTTATGTCTATTGTGTCAAATGAACTATATTCATAGGCTTGGATCTGTATTAGTATTCATGTATCTTTATACTCTGATATTGAGGTGTGTCTACATTCTGTTATTTTTGGCTTTGTAATGAATTAACAAAACCTGAAACTGGAGTTTGTGGTCCTTTAGTCAGACGGGAAAGGGACATGTATAATTGGTCATTTATCTTGCTGCCTTCTACACTTCTTTAGCAGGTAATAAAGACCATCAGCCAGGGATTCCAAGTAAATCTAGGAAGTGGAGTTAGGCCCCATCAATTGGTAGCAGAAATGGATGGTTGCCTCTAGAAGTGAGGGGAGAATCTAGAAAACATCGAACAGAATTAGACCCAAAGAGCCCAAAAGAGAGCCCCATAATTGAGACTAGAGGACGGCGGGCATTGACGGAGGTCGTGGAAATTGATGGTGCGGCGGGGGCAGCGGTAGCGTGAGTATAAACAGTGATGTGTGTGGTAGATTGCGGTGAATTGATTGTGTGATGTCTTGCGGATTTGGAATGATAGTTGACTGAACGTGAGTTATCGGTTCACTGGTCCGAACATGTGCGGATCAGGAGGTTTTTGGAAAGTGGACTCAAGAGAATTCCAAGATCCCGGTATGGTTTTATGTTGTAATTGTCTGATCATTGATGTGGGTGTCGTGGAGCGCTAGTGACGACTCACTTGGGGTAGGGAACTTTGTGTGACTGGATAATAGAGTTGCGTGTGGAAAGCCTCGATACCAGGAGTAGACTACGGTGATTCGATTGACCGATGCAGGCTGTGGGTCATGGGGTATGAATGTTCTTGATGGAGTGTATACTATTGATCTTCTAGACAATAGACAATTACTTGGTTTTCTGTAACTGTAAGTCACTGTGACTGCTTGAGAGGCAGTTACTTGATTTAGTAACTTTTGGATACACAGTTACATGTAACTGTAAGTTGCTGTGACTGTTTGATAGGCGGTCACTTGGTTTAGCATCTTTGGTTGCACAGTTACTTGGTTGTATGAATGTGAGAGAGAATGTATTTGGTGAGATTGTGAAGGAGGGTGAGCCACTGTACAGAGGGGAAAGTTGAAGTCAGAGTTGGCCGCGCCCTGATAGGCTGGTTGGTGTAATGCCGCGCTGGGATTGGAGTGTTCCAGGCAGGAATTCGAAAAGAAAATTGAGTGTCATAACCATTGAAGTAAAAAATGAGATGTTTTAGGGTATTACGAGACATATAGGTAGAGGAGATTCACGTGTGGTGACTCGGGTAGGGTAGCAAGCCCAGCCAGAGGATACCCTGGCACGTTACATGGCAACAAATGTAGGACTTCATGCAATAGTGTAGCTCCAAAATTGGCATAAAATTACAGAAAAGGAGGGAGAATTGGCTTTCCCACATTATGGGTCATTTCGATTGGATGTGTTGTATCAATTAAGGTGAGAGATGTCTTGATTAAAACCCACACCCAGACCCACACAATTTGAGGCACTAGATGCATGGATGCGAGCAGCACAAGCTAGGCAGAGAGAAAACTCTCAGGGAAGGATGAGGAAAGCAATGAAGTTCTATCAGGATGCAAGGTGGGATGCGCAGTTGAAGAGATGGAGGGTGGATACCATTGAGGGAGAAAGATTGTGCCCACAATTAGAACAAGGAGTGTGTGCATGAATTGGAACACAGAAGATGACAGTGACACAGATGATATCCTGTTAGACAGACTTTTAGCAGAGTGTCCCTGTTGGAAAGTGGGTTATTGGTAGGGGCAAATGTAGGTCTGCCACTGGCAATAAGGCCACTATCACATGGTAGGACCCAGCATAGGTCTTAGAAAATTATTCCTATGATCAACCCTTGGCTTAACTTCAAAGACAGGTATGTAAAGCATTCAAAAACCACCACTTCAGTAAATATTTAAGACATAACACAAAATAAAAATCCAACACCAAGTTATAACAATAGATAATATTTGAATCTTTTAAATGACACAAAAATGAAAATGATCCAGTGTAGGGAACCAGAGATATTAATTTTTAAAGATTAGTCACTTTCTAGTGCTTAGAAACCAACAGTGCCCCTTTTAGTCATTTCGTTTTCTCTGACAGGGACACCTTTAAAATTGTTCTGGAGAATCTCACCAAATGTGTTGCCTTCCTCAGCAGGCGGGTCCGATTAGAACTCCTTCCTGAAGTTCTGCTTGCGGGTCCCAAAGTATCCAACACACAATCCAAGGTTCTGGAATGTCCAAGAGGGTCCATGAAAGTGTGAAACGTCAATTCCGCAATCCACTTGAACAAAACCCTTACAAATCCACTGGTACTCCAAGCTGGTGAGTGTAAGAGTGAAACTGAAACACAGGCCTCCCCTCTGCCTTTGAAGAGCATGGTTTACAACTCCACCCCCTGGCCTGGCATTGTTATAGACCAGCCCACTGCCCTCCCGGTTGGTAACCCCAGGGGTCCTTTATCACCTCTTCAAAGCAGCCTGGCTAATCCACTTAACTCTGACCAATCAGAGCAGACCACTGGAAGGCTGAATTTGGACTTACAAACAAGAAAGTCTTATAACTTCTTGTATGCACATGTTAGGAGAAATTCAACAATATGATATTGTTGGATTAAGCACTACTATTCTGATAAGTCTTGGAATGGTGACTGTAGGTCCTTCCTGTCAGGAGTTATTATTTAATAACTTCCTGCAATGTTAACCTATGGGCCATAGGATTTGCAATGCAGTTTTCTAGCACCATGGCTCACAAATATATTTTATAAGTATTTCCCTAATTTCTATAGGACCCCCGCCCTCAGTGCAACTAGGGGAGACTTTAGGGGTTCTGAATGTGCAGAAATATGGCAGATCCTCCTTCCACAGTGCTTCTAGCATCAAAGTCGAATTTGAGCAGCACTTTACCACAATCTGGGGAGTGAAATGGGAAATTTCACTTTACCCAGGCATATAAAAACTTATTTTATAAGGGTGTACCCTATACACAACTGACCCCCCCCCCCACCCCTGGGATACCTAGTGGAGTTTGGGAACAATTTACTTTTTAAAAGCAGTCCTGGCATCCAGGGCTGTTTTTAAACTGACCCCAGGCTTCAGCATTGCACAAATGCAAGTGCGGAAAAGCTGCTGGCCTCTAAACTGCCATGCCCCAGAATACTGGGGACTTCTAAGTAGTTTCAATCCCCTGCCCTATTATATACTAGGGGCTTATGGGGTAGGTCATGCCAATTACAGGGGTACCCCACCATACCATAGTGTACCCTAGTGTATGTTGGGTGTCTTAACTGTATTCTAATGTGTTTCTTTCAGCTTGGCACTGGCCCTGGGCCTGGTTAGACAGAGCCCAGGGTCAGTCAGAGTCAGTTACCACCAGTTCCAGTCAGCAAAAAATTGGGGGGTGCCCAGGGCACAGGATGACTTTGCAACAGTCCCCCACCTTGTAACCCTCAGTCTGAGGAGGGGAGGGGAGGTCTGGCAGAAGGAACCTCAGAAGGAGCAGGATTGGCTCTGGTAGGCCCTAATGCAAGAGTAGTAGGAAAGATATCAGTGGGATCAGAAGGGTCAGGATAGTCAGTAGTTGGGAATTCAGAGACAAGAGGAGCCAATGGTGACATACGGTTACCAGAAGCCTTCACGGTGCCAGTTACCATTGGATCCATGGTCTCGATATATAATCCGAGCATGGGAGAAAGTGGGGGTCAACAGCAGACACGAATGGGAGAAGAAACTACCTATGGAGGAAGCCTTTCAATGGGAGGGACGGGTGTACCTTTGACCGGTGGAAGCTAGTACCTCACTGCCAGCAACGGCAGATCCTTCAAGGGTGTGCCGTGGGTCGGAAACAATACTAACAGGTGCAGTAGTGAATTCTAGGTCAGAAATAAGAATGTGGGTCCCACCAGTGAGGGAGACTATGGGAAGGTCAATTGAGATAGGAATGAGACAAGAGGCATCTAGGACACAACTTGGGTTCCCAAATGCAGGGTCAGAGGATCGATGGAAAAGCCTAAGTTGTGACCTGGAAGGACATTGTAATGTGACAGACAGATCGCTTGTTCATGTATTGTTTTTTACATCACACTACTTCTCCACGAAGTTTATACGTTTTTGCTTGATCTGTGGCATAAATAAGTGTGATTTGTTCTAGACTGAAACATATCTAACTACTCTGACCCATGATTCAAATGTGGAGTAAATTACCTAGAAATGAGCAGCAAATAAATGCCTCAAGCCAATATCAATTGAATTGTTGGTTCATAGTCTGTTAAATCAATGTAGCAGCATTTGAAAGGTGATGGCTAGGACACTTCTTGCTCTTAGTTTAATACGGCTCCATCCAGCTGCCTAGGAACAAACCCCTTGTTGCTATTACGTTCACAGGCGGATAATTTAGTGAACACTCACAAGTCAGGGTGTGTCAGTGCAACCCATATTAGGTTTGACACTGCGCAAAAAGGATGTCAGAGAGAGATACATTGTCATTCACTGAAGAACATATCCAAAGACTGATCACTACACCTTCCCCCTTTTCTACAATTTCCTTAAGCACCTCAGCGAGACAGCAAAATGAGTCCAAGAAACGAATGTGCCTCCACAAAAAACATACAAGAACGGAGTTGCATGGCTTTTTTCTTCTAGAAAATCTAAAAGCAGGCATAATACCTTGGGGTTTGCAAGTCAAATATGTACCTGTAATATTCACGGACGACCCATAGTATGAGAAAGGCTTTAGCTGTATCAGCACTAAATGCAGCTGGGACTTGATGGTGCACACAATCGAAACAGCACAACGCAGGTGTGAAAGAAGCTGAAGAACTGGCAGAACACCCTCAAGCAACTAAAGACAATCATACCACCAGTGAAGCCAAATCCCTCTTGGAGAAGATTGAAAAGGAACTCACTACATTCAAGGATAATACAATTAATTTAAAATCAGCTTAACTTGAGAAGGACATAAAAACGTTTAGCTTGGAATTGGTTTACCTGTACTTAAAAGAAGACTTTTACATGAAAGCAGAATCAAGAAGGGCTCTGTCAGAGTATCAAGGCTGGTCCAGAAACAGGTTTCAGACATTCTCTGAAACATCTTCTTCAGAGTCTACAAGTGAATCCGATTCAGGTGAAGGTCCATCCAGCCGAAACCAACTAAGGCAAAATTATTTTTTGGAGAATGGACAACAACAAAAGAAGCTTTGCTTCAAATCCCAGCCTTGGGAAATGCGCACACATTGCCAATTCTACAAAACACAACTAAGACAATTATTATGAATCTATCTGCTGAGCAATTGACGAAAGAACAAGTACTTCAACTAAGACTGAAAGTTGTACCAAAATCCCGCCCAGACTACAATAGATTTAAAATTGAAGTGATGGAATTCTTCATCAAAATTTGACTGAAGGCATTCTTTTCCTCCAGGGAGACCTCACTTGTTTCGGAACCATCAGGCTTGGCAAATAAGTCCAGCTTCATGCGAACGGCACATACCATCCTCAAAGAAGTTTTGGCATTTGAGCAGGTAGTGCTTTCTTCCATTCAACAACTTGAGAAGAGAAACTGTGGTAAGGAACAGAATCTGAGCAGTGCGCAACACCGAGCGATTCAAGCCTTGAAGGATGATGACTCTATAGTCATTAAACAGGCCGACAAAGGGGTCGCTAGAGGGCGCCAGGCAAGATGGCCGCACATTAAAGCAGCTCTGCCCGGCTGATGTTTCAATCCGTCTTTAACAGTGACGCATCGATGCCTGCAAACGGCTGACCTGCATCGCGTGTGCACCCTGAAGCTGGTGGAGGAATTTGTGGCCGCGTACTGGCACCGTGGGGGACTGTACATTGCCGATTGAGCATTCCTGGGCGAGGGCAAGATGGCGACCGCCGTGATCTGACTGGGATCCTTCCCATAGATTCGGCGGGCTGCCAGCGTGTAGTGGACCCACCAGTGCCAATCCTGCTGATCGGAGGGCGCCGGAACGTCCGCTGAGCAGCCTTGAGAGCGTATGTGGAGGATGCTCATTTTTATGCACTGTTCGGCTGCCCTGGGGCCTGACACGAGGCACGCGGACTGGCTGCGCTCGACCTCACCGGTGGTGACTGTTAATGAAGCCGGGTGCGACAGAGACTTTCCCCACCCTACACTGCATCACCAGGCGTGAGATCCTAAGGGCAGTGATTAAGCTCCAGGGGGCCTAGAACGCTGGGGGCCTACCTCGCTGCACACATCGGTGCAGGCTCAATTGGGTGCTTTCCAGGGGAGCGGCGGGCCCCACTGAACTCGCACCCGAGGAGCTGGAGGCTGACATCGCAGGCAGCTGGTGGTGGTGAGTGGGGTGCGGCCTGGCTCCTAGCCTTCAGTTGCAGCGCACCCAGGTATCTCGGCCACACGAGAGCCGGCTGCTCTTAAAGCTCTGGACTCAGTGAGAGTTGTACACTTGGGAGACCTTTATAAACAAGGCCAGTTCAGATCACTCTCTGATGTACAAGGTGGCTAAGACTATGGGTGGGCAGAATTTGCGAAATTCACTTTCGCAAATTATTGCGAAAATGTTAAAAATCTCCGCAAACACACGGAGATATCGCGAAGATGCGGATGTTTTATTCCCGCCCATTCGCGGTATGTTCTGCGTGCTTACCCATGCGGTTGCTCACGGGCGCGGCCATCTTGTTTTCACTTGTCTCGCAGTGCATGATCGCGAGAAGAAAGACGTGATCGCGCGACGAATGATGTTACTGCGGGCACGAACTGTTGCGAGACAGTGCAAATGGCTACCAACAATCCAACATCTCGTGGAGAACGTGACTGGATCGGGAAAACTTGTCGGCGAACGCGGGGATTCAGGTAAAGCGATTGCGCGCACGCAAAAATGTATTATTTTACAGCGCGAGCAAGCAAAAAATTTCCGGTAAAATGCGGATTGCGAAAATTTTGACATTTTCGCGCTCTCCGCGGAACGCGAAAATGTCAAATTATCGTAATTTCCGCGAGCGGAACGGATTTTTAGTCCAGGCCTAGCTAAGACCAGGGGTTGATGCTTGGATTCACCTACGTGCGTGTGCGGCAGGCAATAAGATCCTTATATGCCAATTACCCGGAATAGCCCAAGCCTTTGCTGGCACTGCTTGCCGTGCTGGCCGGGGCTGATCACGCAGGCCTGATAACTAAGCTGTATAATGCGTCCCTTAGGGAAAGAGAACAGTGTGATTCTCCTTCATTTAGTAAATGGGTGGGGTTTTTGAGTACTTCTCTATCGCTGGATATGTGGAGGTTCTCCTGCGCCCTGACAGGCCAACTAACGGCAAACTGTAACCTCCGCATTATCCATTTTAAATACTTGCACCAGGTATACTATACCCCATTGCAGTTGATGCGCTTCGGTCTGTGCAAGAGCGCCTGTTGTGTTTGCTGTGGACGGGGGGATGCAGGCTTTTTGCATCTGGCATGGACTTGTAAAAGTATCTACAGTTTCTAGGAAAAGGTAACGAACCTGCTCACGGAGGTGGTGTTGGAACCAGTGCCATGCACACCCGAGGTTTGCTTGTTGGGCTGGGTAAAGTCTCTCAAACCCTGTAATCATAGACTGGTGGCCGTTTCGACCCTTCTGGCTAAGAGTGCAGTGGCACAATGCTGGGGCTCTAAACTTGCCCCAACGCTGAAGAAGTGGGTCCGCGATTTGCACCACTGCAGGGAGCAACTTGAGATCTACGCAAAGACTTTTGGGCACCGCTCTCTGTGTATCTTCTGAGTAACCCGGACTTATAATAGTTGAAGTCTTCCTAGGCTCTTGATCTGTTTTACTGGGACTGCCATATTTTGAACCATTGCCGAATGAGCAGGGATGGTGGTATGGAGGTCACTGTTTCTCTCTTTTTTTATTTTTATTATTTATAGTGCCAGGGCCATGGGGTTTAGGGTGGTGGGTTGTTCCGAGGACAGTTCTACCATTGTATGCAGTGGGAGGAAACCAAAACAAAGAATGTTTGCTGTCAGTGATCCTTATGTCTGTTACATCCCCGGATAGGGGACCGCATGTATACTATACCAGCTGTTTAATTAACAGATTAAAACATTTTTTTTTTTTAAATGAAGGACACAGGCAGGTCGACAATCTTTCCTGCTATAGAAAAATTCAAGAGGACCCTTCACGAGAACTTATGGAGCAAATCAGCCAAATAGTGAAGGCGGACTTCGATCAAGGGATTGTTGGAACAAAGGAGTATGAGTTTTTGATCAAAAAAATCCATGAACTCCGGTTATATACTTCAACCCTGAAGATCCATAAACAACTACTGGAACCCCCAGGGACAACAATAGTATCGGGGTGTGACTCGATACTTGAACCCGTCTCTAAATATGTGGACACATTCCTCAAAGAGTTTTTACCCGAGGTGCCCTCATACCTACAGGATACTATGGATTTTATTAATAAAGTTGAGGATACTCCTCACGATCAATCGCAGCAATGTCTTGTCTCCTTCGATGTGGTATCTTTGTATACCCAGATCCCACAGGAAGAAGCATTGGATGCAATGGAATTCTTTTTGGAAACTAGAAATCATTCCCACAGACTCCCCACGTTTTTCATTTTTCAACTAGCTGAAGTGGCACTTAAGAAAACTTTCTTCCAGTTTGAGGAGACGTTCTACTGACACACCAAAGGGACTGCCATGGGTTGTCCCTTTACCCCAGAAATGGCCGTACTCTACATGGCTAGATACGAGGACAAATTTGTATATAATAACAACCCTTACAAGAAGAACCTTACTCAACGGTATTGTTATGTCGATGACATGTGGTGTCTCTATAGTGGGACGGAGTTAGAACTCAATCAATCAATCAATCAATCAATCAATCAAAGCATTTGTATAGCGCACTACTCACCCGGAGGGTCTCAAGGCGCTAGGGGAGGGGGTCCGCTACTGCTCGAACAGCCAGGTCTTGAGCTGTTTCCTGAAGGCGAAGTGGTCCTGGGTAAGGCGGAGGTGGGTCGGGAGGGAGTTCCAGGTCTTGGCGGCGAGGTAGGAGAAGGACCTTCCTCCTGTGGTGGCTCTTCGGATGCGGGGGACGGCGGCGAGGGCGTGGCTGGTCGATCGAAGCTGGCGTTTGGGAGCGTAGAAGTTGAGGCGGCTGTTGAGGTATCCTGGGCCTTGGTTGTGTAGGGCTTTGTGTGCGTAGGTGAGGAGACGGAAGGTGATTCTCTTGTTGACCGGGAGCCAGTGCAGGTCTCTCAGGTGTCCGGAGATGAGGTTGCGGCGGGGGATGTCCAGGATGAGACGTGCTGAGGCGTTCTGGATCCGCTGGAGTCTCTTCTGGAGTTTGGCGGTGGTTCCGGCATAGAGGGAGTTGCCGTAGTCCAGACGGCTGGTGACGAGAGCCTGGGAACCGTTTTCCTGGTCTCGGTGGGGATCCACCGGAAGATCTTACGTAGCATGCGCAGGATGTTGAAGCACGCCGAGGAGACGGCGTTGACTTGTCTGGTCATGGAGAGGGAGGAGTCCAGGATGAAGCCCAGGTTGCGAGCATGGTCTGTTGGTTTGGGTGCGTTGCCTAGGGTGGGGGGCCACCAGGAGTCGTCCCAGGCGGAGGGTGAGGAACCCAGGATGAGGACTTCCGTCTTGTCCGAGTTCAGTTTCAGGCGGCTGTTCTTCATCCATTCGGCTACCTCTTTCATCCCTTCATGTAGGTTGGCTCTGGCGGTGTCGGGGTCGTTGGTGAGGGAGAGGATCAGCTGGGTGTCGTCGGCGTAGGAGATGATGTTGAGGTTGTGCTGGCGTGCGATGGCTGCGAGGGGGCTCATGTAGACGTTGAAGAGGGATGGGCTAAGCGAGGAGCCTTGAGGAACGCCGCAGATGACTTTGGTGGCTTCTGATCTGAACGGTGGGAGGCGGACTCTCTGTGTCCTTCCGGTGAGGAAGGAGATGATCCACTCCAGTGCCTTCTCCTGGATTCCGACGTTGTTGAGGCGCTGCACTAGGGTACGGTGGCAGACCGTGTCGAAGGCTGCGGAGAGGTCTAGGAGGATGAGGGCCGATGTTTCTCCGTTGTCGAGCAGGGTTCGGATGTCATCGGTGGCTGCGATCAGGGCGGTCTCGGTGCTGTGGTTGGCTCGGAAGCCAGACTGCGAGAGGTCGAGGGATCCATTCGTCTCGAGGAAGGCGGACAGCTGCTTGGTGACGGTCTTCTCGATGACTTTTGCTGGAAACGGGAGCAGCGAGATGGGGCGGTAGTTCTTGAGGTCGGTGGGGTCGGCTGATGGCTTCTTTAGTAGAGCGCTGAGTTCGGCGTGCTTCCAGCTCTCCGGGAAGGTAGCGATGTCGAAGGAGGTGTTGATGATGTCTTGCAGGTGGGGTGCGATGACAGCGTCGGCCTTGTTGAAGACATGGTGGGGGCAGGGGTCGGTCGGAGACCCGGAGTGGATGGAGTTCATCGTGCGGACGGTGTCTTCGGAGCTGATTGGGGTCCAGGCGCGGAGGGTGGTGGTGGGGGGCGGTGGTTCGGACGTGGCGTGCGACGGTTGAGTGCTGAAGCTGTTGTGTATGTCCGCGATCTTGTTGTGGAAGTAGGAGGTGAGGGAGTTGCAGAGGTCTTGCGAAGGGGTGATGTCATTGTTTCCGGCGTTGGGGTTGGAGAGCTCTTTAACGATGTTGAAGAGTTCCTTGCTGTTATGTGCGTTGTTGACCAGTCGTCCTTGAATGCTGTCTTCTTGGTGGCGTGGATCAGTTGGTGGTGTTTTCGGGTGGCGAGCTTCAGGGCCGTCATGTTGTCAGGTGTTGGGTCTTTGCGCCAGTCTCTCTCGAGGGCTCGGCAGTTCTTCTTGGAGCTCTTGAGTTCGTCGGTGAACCATGGGGCTTTCTTACTGCCGGGTCTGCTAGGCGGGGTCCTCAGAGGGGCGAGGTCGTCTGCGCAGTCGCTGATCCACTTCGTGAGGTTGGTGGCCGCTTGGCTGGGGTTCGTTGCGCTGGTGGGTGGGTTCTTGCTCAGGGAGGTTGCGAGCTGGTCGGCTGTGATCTTGTTCCAGCTTCGGCGTGCAACCTGTTGCTGGTGGTGGTGGATCGTGGTCCTTCTGAAGCTGAAGTGGACGCAGCTGTGGTCCGTCCAGTGGAGTCCGGTGGCGTGGCTGAAGGAGATGTCCTTGCTGGATGAGAAGATGGCGTCGAGTGTGTGTCCCGCGTAGTGGGTGGGGGTGGTCACCAGTTGCTTGAGTCCGAGGTTTGCGAGATTGTCCAGCAGGGTGGTGGTGTTGCGGTCGTTGTTGTTCTCCAGGTGGAAGTTGAGGTCCCCGAGGAGGAGGTAGTCAGTGGAGGCGAGGGCGTGAGGGCTGATGAACTCGGCGATGTCTTCGCTGAATTGTGTGCGTGGTCCTGGGGGTCCGTAGATGAGAGAGAGAACTGAACAATTTTCATGAGTGGCTTAACCATCAGCACCCAGATATCCAATTCACACTAATTAAGAGCTGTACAACATTAATGTTTCTTGATGTAGCGGTCTTATCCCATCGGCATAAACTTGTTACTATGCTTCACAAAAAAGAATCAGGCAAGAATGCCATCTTGCATTATCGCAGTTTCCATCCTAGGAGCCTTAAAGATAATCTTCCCTACGGGCAACTACATTGGAACTGTTCCCACAATGATGATTTTCAAATACATGGAGAGGCATTTTGAGAACAAATGAGGGAACGGGGGTACCCCAAAATATTGCTGAAACATGCATTTAAACAAGCATGGTATACACCAAGAGAGTCTTTGCTTATCAAAAAAGTTAAACCAAAGATGGAGAAGTTAGTGTGCATCTCGACTTATGAACCACACACTAATGCATTCCATTCAATCATAAGAAATAACTGGCACCAAATACAAAATTCTAAATTTCGGATTGATGTCCCTCTCTTTGCAATGAAGAAAAACATGAGCACTGGACAAAGAATCGTAAGAGAGGACTTACCCCCTTCCGGTAAAAAAGATCTCAGATCATTGTTCAACATGAAGCCGTTGATGGGCCACCATAAATGTGGCACCTGCACAGACTGTAGTAGTACGATTGCAGGGACTGACTTCACACACAATGGCATTAAGTGGACAAGGAAACAGTTCTCTAACTGTAAAACAAAAAACATCCTTTATGCAATTGTGTGTCCCTGCCCAAAAATGTACATTGGTAAATCTACCCAAGAGATTTGTCAACGCTTAGCGCAGCATCTTTCAAGAATAAAAAATAAAGTGGTAACAGCACCTATGGTAAACCACCTTATTGACTCCAACCACCATGAACTTGAGTTCAAATGGACCATGCTAACGGTCACAAAACCACTACCAAGAGGGGGTGACACTGAGGCTTCACTATTGAGAAAAGAAGCTTATATGATAGCCCATTTCAATAGTATCACCAAAGGACTGAACAAAATGTCTGAAATCGGTAGATGCTAAAACCGTTCCGGTCCAGGTTTTGCATTTTCAATGTGCATCGTGATCCACTCATAGGAAATCAAAAGATAGATCTTAATATCAATGCATACATATAATTCTGATAGAGACTGGTAGGGTTTCTCCCCTCTGTTTACATGTTGGACCTCCCTTATACATTATGAACTCACTTAACCATAATGCAATGTGAGTATGTTACCTTCCATTTTTTTTAAAAAAAGTTCAGTGTCCAGGAAGTGATTTTAGTGATTAAAACTGGGAATGAGGCACCACTAGAAGGCTCACTTAGATGAATACAAGTAAGTCCACATATATTTTTTTTAATGTAGGGACATTTAAAAACTCCCACTTACAACAAGACACAAGCAGATATCTTGTTTTTTGTTGTGCACAGAGCGACGCGATGCGGTCCATTTTTTGGTGAACTTTAAACCAATCTGAGCCACCACTGACAAATCAAGCTGCGGAACGGCCTTGAACAGAATATCCGACATCGCCAGCATGGCAAAAGTAAGTGTTGCCTGTAACTTATAAAGCCACAATGTGCCATATTACCGTATATGCAATCCAATGACGTGACTTTCATTTCCATTCATAGATCGCTCCATGAAAGCTCAACTAAGGTACCATTTACCGGCAACAAGCATAATTACTAAATTTGTTAAAGTATCACCCGATGGAGCAAGTAGGTGCCCCTTCTTTTTTCCTACCAGCCGTAAAATAATGAAAAACACTAAAAACCAACATGTGACTGATGTTAGATCCCTTCTTATTTTAGGTGGTGACACTTACATTTTAACTTGCATCTTTTCGCCTGCAACACACAAATTGCTTACTCAAATCGATCAGGTACTTATAAAACATTATTTTGTAGTTGGAGTAAATTGGAATTGTGGAGCCCCTTCACAGGTTCAACTTATGCCCCCTTTGTTTTTTAAATAAACTAGTAGACGCCCTGAAGAGAATCCCATAAGCCACCCTGGGAATTGAAACGCTTCGGCATTGCACAACACGGGTATTGTTGTATTTGATTACATTTTTCCACCCAGTGGAAATGTTTTTGAAATTGTCTCACTACTGGGTTTGATTGTTTTGTTCCCCGTAATAGCAGCTACTTAACTCAGTTATACAAGGTTGATGTTAAAGGATATCCAAGTAGCTGCTTTGTTTGTGAATTAAGACTGGTGACATAATGTTTGTATAATTTGTTGGTTTTTATCACTTGTTCATGTATTGATTTTTACATCACACTACTTCACCGCGCAGTTTGTATTTTTTTGTTTGATCTGCGGCATAAATCAGTGTCATTTGTTCTAGACTGTAACGTATTTAACTTCTCTGACTCATGATTCAAATGTAAAGTACATAGAAATGAGCAGCAAATAAATGCCCCAAGCCAATATCAATTGAATTGTTAGTTTATAGTCTGTTAATTTAATATAGCAGCATTTGAAAGGTGACGGCTAGGACACTTCTTGCTCTTAGTTTAAAACGGCCCCGTCCAGCCGCCTAGGGCCAAACCCCTAGTTGCTAATAAATTCCCAAGGACGCCACAATATAAATTGTCTCTAGAGACTCTGGCGGGAAAAAGACCTGTGATTGAGTTTATGATTACACAAGGCATTCTGAATGATATTAGAGGGACCCCCTGTAATTCACCTATTATGGGGTTGCAGAAGCCTAGTGGCAAGTACAGAATTGTTCAGGACCTGCCACTAGTTAATGAGATCATAATTCCATGTTGTCCTGTGGTACCGAATCCAGCAGTAATTTTGTTCCAAATACCTTGTGAAGGGGAACGGTCATTGGCCTCTGTCAAGCATTCTTTTCAATACCCCTCCATGAGAAAAGTCAATTTTTATTTGTGTCCGCATGGAAAATCATGTGTTAACTTGGTTTCATATCCCACAAGGGTATTCTGAAAGTCCATCTATTTTCAATCAGATCTTGTAGAAGAATCTTGAGAGTCTGGTACTGCCACAGAATTCAGTTCTCGTCCAGTACATATACGATCTTTTGGTTGCCTCAGAAAAGGAAGATGCTTTCAAGATAGATACTGTGACTTTGTTGAATCATCTGGGAGAGAATGGACAGAAGGTGTCCCCAAACAAGCTTCAGTACTGTTTACCTGAGGTTCAGTATTTGGGACATCGGATTGAAAAGGGAAAGAGAAGGGTGTCACAAGATTGCATAGAGGCGATCTTGCAAACGGGTACTCCAAAGACACAAAAGGAAGTCCAAATGTTTTTGGGAATGGTCGTCTACTGTTGGCAGTGGATTCCTAATTTTTCCATCAAGGCCAAACCTTTGCTAAGGTTGACATGCAAGGATGTGAAAGATCAGGTACCATGGGATAACAACCGTTTGGTTGCCTTTCGGGAGCTGAAGGAGAGCCTACGTTGTGCTCCAGCTCTGGGAATGCCCGATTACAGCAAACCGTTTTTGTTCTTTTGACATGAGAGAGAGGGATGTGCACTAGCGGTGCTCACTCAGACACATGGGGTGCCTGTAGACCAATGGTCTACTTCTCAGCTACCCTAGACCTGGTATCTTCTGCTTTGCCCGGATGTCTTGGGTCCGTCACTGAAACATGTGTCAGCATTGAAAGATGTGAGAGTATTGTGATGGGACACCCTCTTACTGTTTATGTTGCACACTCCATGGAACTCCTGATGACGAGAACCAAAACGCAGCACTTGACAAATAACAGGCTTACTAAGTATGAGCAGGTTTTATTGCCATCTAAAAATGTCTACTTGAAAAGATGTTCTATGTTGAATCCTGCTACACTGATGCCATTCCCATCTATTGAAGGAGAAGATTGTGAGGAACACGACTGCTTGATGTGACTGAACTTTCCACCAAACCCAGACCCAACATTGTTGATGAACCCTTACCTTTCTCTGATCTAGTCCTCTTTGGTGATGGTTGATGTTTAAGAGACAATGAGGGTTGCTTGAGAGCTCCTTTTGCCGTTAGCACCATTTCTGGAGTTGTGGAAGCCGCTTATTTATAAGGAGTATACTCCGCATAGGTTGCCAAAATAATTGCCCTGATACACGAATGTCTAATCTCTGATCAAGTCCGAGTCACTATCTTCACCGATAGTCCGGATGGGTTTGGAGTTGTACATGATTTCGGGCAGTTGTGGTCACAGAGGGGGTTCTTAACGTCATCAGGATCTCCTAACAGGAATTGAGAAAATGTGCATCAACTGTTAGAGGCTTTGCAGAAGCCCAAGGAGGTAGCGGTGGTGAAATGTGCAGCACATGGAAGAGGAGAGAATTTTGTAACAAAGGGAAACCGTTATGCAGATGAAGTAGCTCACTTTTGTGCCAAACATGCTTGCATTTTTAATGGGGAATATGTTGGAGAGAGCACAGAAAAGACCAAGCTCAGCATGATGTTGGCTGTGGCAGATACCTGGGATGAGGTTAAACGTCTCCAAGAAGAGGTCCCTGAAGAGGAGGAAGCAGCGTGGATTAGGGCAGGATGTGAGAAAAGGGGGGATGGTATCTGGGTGTCAGCTGATGAAATGGCAGTGCTATCCTATTGCTCATTGAGTCCTATGGCAAAGCATATTCATGGAGCAGTTCATCTTGGAAGTAATGCAATAGTGATGGTGTTTCGACAGACGTGGTTCAATCCATGGTTTCTTGTGAGTGGTGAGGCAGTGTGTCATCGGTGTCTTACTTGTCAGAAAATGAATGCAGGAAAGAAAACTGTGGTTGCTGTGAGTCATATTGAGAGATCACGAGGTTCTTTTAACAGGATGCAGCTGGACTTCATTGAATTGCCCAGATGCAGTAGGTTGAGGTATGTTTTGTTGGTGGTGTGTGTCTTTTCACATTGGGTTGAGGTATATCCAACTAGACGGTGTGACAGTCTCACAGTATCGGAGGTATTACTGAGAGAGGTCATCCCACTGTTCGGATTTCCAACCTCAATGGGATCGGACAGAGGAACTCACTTCCATAGTGAGATCATGAACCTGTTATGTGCAGCTTTGCAAGTTGATCAGAGACTACATTGTAGCTACAGGCCTGAGACAGCTGGCCTGGTGGAACAGATAAATGGGACCATTAAGATGAGAGTGGCAAAGGTTTGCGCGTTGACGTCGTTAAAATGGCTGGGGGCACGGCCCTTGGTGCTGATGAGCCTGCGTGGCACCCCTGATAGGAGAATAGGACTTTCACCCCACAAGATATTAATGGAGAGTACAATGTGTTTGCCTGCAGTGCCAGCTACAGCATTGATAAACATCACCGATGGTATGGTTCTCAATTATTGCAAGGGTCTGACTGATGTGGTTTATTCTGTGTCTCATCAGGTTGAGGCTGCAACTGCACCTACCTGAAAGGATCTCCTGCATGACCTAAGCCAGGGGGACTGGGTGTTAGTCTGCAAGCATGTGAGGAAGAACTGCCTTGATGCACAGTGGCGAGGTCCGTACCAAGTAATTCTGGCACACCTGTGAAGTGCGGAGGCTTACCGAATTAGATTCATGCCTCCCACACCTGCAGAGCTCCAGAACCCTTGGAAGAAACAGCTCCTCTCGCTCAAAGAATTCCTGCTGAAGTCGGAAGGTCAGGAGAGGGGACAATTCAAACTGTAAGGGTTCATGCAGAGAATGACTGCTCATCAGATCGAGCTGATAGGGATCAAGCTAGACAAAGTCCAAGTACTGACTCTGACAGAGACAGAATCGTTGCAGTTGAAGTAGAGTTAGACTCAGCTGTGCAAACAGGTGTGGGGCAGACACAGACAGAGAAGAGGAGAGCAGAGGCTGGAAGTGAAAAGTGGCCAGTAAGAAAAGAAAGATTGAAATTGAGGCTCGCATCAGAGAAGGATCTCGCTCCCATTTCTGAAACATCTGAATCTGAGCAAAGTGACACAAAACCAAGTCAAGAAGGATTAAGGAGATCAAAGAGGAAGAGAGTGCTGTGCCGGAAGAACGCTGCTCCATAGTGGATGTACCTGGTCACAGATGCAGGAGCCAGGGAGGTCCGGGAGACTGGGGTCTGGAAGATCATTGACATCGAACTGTTTGTCCCTGGAGTTGAGGCCCTGGACTCTTGACTCTGACGGTGCCAGATCCCCCAAGGCTGAGCGGATTGCGACTTCTGATCTTGAATCAACTGTCATTTCCAACATTTGGTCACCAGCCCTCAGCTCAGGAATTGGCAGCTTTTCGTATGAAGATCTTGCAACTTGTTGTTTATGCTCTTGGCACCTATTTGATCTATGATGAAAATTGAACTGGACAAGGGAGAAAAGAAAATATATAATCATCGTTCTAAAAGAAGATAACCTAGGTCTGAGTGAAAGAAGAATACATTTAGGTATTGTCCAGTAGAAGAAGAAAGAGGGCTAGGAATGACTATTGATGACCTGCAAATCATTACTCTTGAACTGAATACAGAAGAATTCCAGAATTCTTAAAAGAATTCAGTAAGAGCTTAATACGCAGAACAATTAGGAGAGAAGAAAGCACTTTGTTGATTCCACTTCCATACCTGGTTGGAGAATTGATTTAATATGGAGTCTGGAAATTCGAACCGTAGGCAGAAATGCATGATAGGTACACTTATAGGGGGAGTGATTATAGTCTTTACAGTAGTGGTCATCACATCCATAGTTGAATCCAATGTTGCAGTAGAGAAAGGGAAAAGGGGAGGGGGACTCCTTCACCGACTGCGCCAGAGATAAGGGAGGGTGCATCGGAATCAGATAGAGATATGATAAAAGAAACTAGTCACTTATTACACGTAGACCTATCTAAAGGTGACTTTTTGTTAAATGCGTACGCAAGATTATTGTATCAGCATGAGGACACCATTGATGCAAAAGATTGCTATTTGTGTATGCAGTTGCCAGCGTCGGTGGAGCAGGGCATTAGATATAACCACCTACCCCTGACTTATGGCATCACTTGTAGTGTGTTTCTGAGTATGTGTTATGGTAAAGCACATTTTGAGCACGATTTTTCCAATTACGACGTAGTGCTCCCTGAGGTCCCCGTACTTAAATATCTGAACAAATATGATAATTATAAACAGGAATATAGAGTGTCAAAGTATTTTATGCCCACAGTAACTTTGGATACAGCAAATGCCCATTGACACAATTTGACATGTATGTTATCTGACATAGAAAAGAAATTTGTGGATCAGATAGAGGATAGGCATAGACAGTCATTATTTAGACCTGATCCTAAGCGTGAGGTGATTCCAAGGACCCAAGAGGAGTTAGATCATAAGGCAAAGGGAAGCTCTGGTCCAGTAAATCTAGATTTGAAGCAAAAAGGGAAACTTTGCATTAGACAACCACAGACATATTATGACAAAGTGTTTGTGGGAGAGAGTGAATGTGAGCACATTTTTTTGTTCGGAGAATCAATAAAGAAGGCGCTTTGCGATAAGTTGACCATAGTGCCAAATGTGTATTTTGTATAGGGGAGAAATGAGTATGTCCAGTTGCTACCAAATTGGTATGGAATGTGTTAGTTTGCTGTCGTATTTCCTAAGATAGTCCACATGGAAGATTTGTGGTCCTTGGAAAGGAAACAACCTCATAGAGAGAAACGGGGCACAAGTGCGGGAGAAATTGTTGGTGATGTGTTTGGTGCAATGATACCAAGTTTAGGGGTGGTTCTGAATGACGTAAAGATTAGTAGGGTGTCAACATTGGTGGATAAGCTGTCAGTAAATACGGCTCAAGCTTTGCTACTTGCTGATGGAGAGATGGTCTCTAAAAGGGTCATGGTGCTTGCATTAGACGTATTGTTGGCAAAAGAGGGTGGAGTCTGTAGATTATTGAGGGTCCAAAAGTGTTATACTTATATTCCTGACAATAGCAAGGATGTAAAGAAATATATAAGTAACATCACTGAGATACATCAGGACATACATGCCCTGGCTACTGAAGGGATTTGGGACAAAATTGGCCAAGGATTTGGAAAGGTTGGAAGTTGGTTTGGAAGTCTGGGACAAGGAATTAAGGGCAACATCCTAAAACCTATCATAATAGTCATGGTCTGTATCATTGTATTGTTGGGTGCCCTCAGAGCTTATTAATGGCAAAAGGCAAGACTGGCTGAGAGTTCCCTTAGGAGAAGGGAAAGGCAGATGGAAAGGCTGCAGGACAGTCATTATCAGAACATCAAGAATCTGGATAAGTATAGGCAGGGAAGGCAGGCTACAACTTCTGGTTAGGTCGGTCTTTTGTGCGAGGAAAACAAGCCAAGGGAAAGGTGTTGTGTTTGATGACACTAGTCATCAGAGCGGGAGACTGATGGAGCGTTCAACGTTCTTAAAATTGTTAAGGGTGCATTATATTCATGAACAAACTGCACTTGCATATATTCTATTGTTTTGCTATATTTTGTGTTATTAGAATGACATTTATATCTTCATATTAAGTGTATCTCACACAGGAGGGTCAGAGGTAGAATAATGCCACTGAATACTTCCACCAGAAAATCATCAAAACACACAATGTATAGGGTAGCAACAATTTGAAGCCAGATGAATACAGATAGGGCACAAATTGTTTTGGACGAAAACCCTCACTCACCCCAGGGTGACATGCTTCATCATTGGGTTCCTCCAACACATGGGGACCGCAAGGTACCCCATGTGGGCTACAACTTAACCCCTAATGGGAAGGAGCTGGAGTGCAAAGCACGTATAAGATCTCTCAACTCAAAGGTAAGGAGGGGCAGAGTGCAAAAAGATATAAGTAGTGATTAAAAACTACCTACTCAGGGACACCAATTTTTATTCTTCCTCCCAAAAAGTGGTAGTGTTTAAAAAGCAAGTGAAGAAGGGTTAAACATATATACCCTTGTAGGATGTTTGGGAGGAAGAATAAAAATTGGTGCCCTCTCCCTTAGAATTGTAAAGACCCTACCGGATAGCCAAATAAAGCGTTTAGCCACTTCTGCTAAAAGGAGCGTCTGTAGGATTTGAAAATTCCCATTCCTGCAATGCACGTGTTTCATGCTATATTAGGTTAGCAGTGCATGGCTAAATGGACGCCATTTGCATTCACGTTATATAACTCACTGAGTTATCCTCATAATGTGCAGACTTCAGTTAGCAAGTGTGACTCCATTTTCTATTTCATAATTACTATTAGGCTGGTTAGACTGGGCTCATATTGCTTGTCTCAGCAGAACACTGTATTTCATTATTATTTTTCTCTGTTGCTCAAGGCTGTTTTCTAACCTCCTAATGAATAGGACGTTCTGCCCTGACAATGCTTATCTGAATGTGTTGCTTCTGCTCCCACGTTAGGAGATGCTGCGACCCAGCACCGTGGCCTTGGAGTCTTGATAGTATGTACCCAACTGGCAGGTGTGGGCTCATCTTACTGTGCCCCTTTGTTAATGTTCAGCACAGTAGTTTTCCATTAAGGGCGTGGTTGAGGGCTTCACAAAAGGAATGATCATTCACCATAGACTGTTGGGGGGTCAATCCCTCGGCAGACATCCTAGGGTTCAGGTCTGATCGACTCCTCTGCAGAGTATTGGTAACAAACTTGTATTTTTATATTGTCTATTGTCCGACCGACTCTTAATTTTGACAAGGCATAGCAGGTGGTTGTGAGAAACCCGCGTGGCCCTAGAGGGCCCCGTCCTTCAACTTGTTAGGGTTGTAACTTTGTTTTCTTGCATTAGGCACAGGGACAGATTTGCGGGACTTCTGCTTTGGACTGAGGAAAGGGAGAATCTTACCACGAGCTCCGTGGCTTTACGCTACTTGACCCACTTAATGTGAGTACACTTCTTAGGAAGTCAACACGAGCTGACACCTTTGAGGGGAATTCAACTGGGAAGCTAGATAGGGATGTCACTCTAGAAGTAGAGTAGGGACAGACTAATCTTTTAATTCCTAAAGTACAAATGAAAAGGAATTTGGATACAGTGTCTATCTTAGTTGTGTTCTGATTTTGGAGTTCATTGTGTTATGCCTTTTGTGCCGAATGAACAATATTCATAGGCTTGGCTCTGTTTTAGTATTCATGTATCTTTATACTTTGATATTTAGGTGTATCTATAGTCTGTTATTTTTGGCTTTGCAATAAAATAACAAAACTTGAATCCAGAGTCTGTGGTCCTTTAGTCAGACGGGAAAGGAAAATGTATAATTGGTAATTTATCCTGCTCCCTTCCACACATCTTTAGCAGACAATAAAGACAATCGGTCAGGGGTTCCAAGTAAATTTAGGAAATGGAATTAGGCCTCATCACTTCACTAGACCCTAAGCCCTCACCCCAAAATATCAGGGGGATGAAATAAATCCCTTGGTGGCTATCAGAAGTGCACTGCGTCAACAGACTATGTGGAAACCCACTCTGTGCAGAACCTTCCAGCTTACCCTGCCTTTCTCCATGTGATTTCAGCTCTTCACGTGTAGAAAGCGCTATTGTGTGAAATAAGGTGGCACCCTATGAGTTGTAAGGCCTGTGCTTCTGCAGCAAGATGTTATCCTTCCTGGTTAAAGAGTTATCCCAGAATCCTGTTAACAAATAACAGCATAAAATAACATTGATGTATTTGCGTAAGAGCAGCCCATTTCCGACTACCTGGGGAAATAGAATTGCTCATTGCAAAGAAAGCCCAACTTATCAGAGGTAGAGCCATTTTGAATGCACTGACAGTAAAACATGCATTACATCACGCCGTCAATCTCAGTAATGAATACAACAATACCTTGTCTTTGTATAAGTACAGAGAGGCCTGTGTATCCAGCGAGAAGGAGCGTAACACTTAAACATTACAAGCGGACTCTTACTGTTGGGCTGTGGACACCGCCCGTCATATATGAAAGGCCCGGAGAGTGACAGCAAATCTATACAAACCTTCGATCGTCTGGCAAAGGCCCATGTTTAGCCTTAGAACACTATTACACTCTTGAGTAACTGCGTGGTAGAAACAATCAGCAAGTCTTTCACAGTGTAACAGTATTGTGACTTCAACTGCTTTCGACGCATAGCATTAAAAAGCTTAAAAACTGGTAATCAGGAAAAAAAAGCTCCCAAATTTGGATATTTCTGAATATGGGGTGTAACAATGAGTCATCTCAATTTATAATAGGTTAACATGCCAAATTGCTTTCTCTCATGGATCTGTCTTTAAAGCGGTTTGTGCTGAGTTCTGAAAATCAGATTGCTGTGCCAACTGTGCAAAAGTCTAGCAAACACAAAACATATACAAAATATGCAATTTATTATTATTACTAAACATGTAGGTCAAAATATATATATATATATATATATATATATATATATATATATATATATATATATTTTGACCTACATGTTTAGTAATAATAATAAATTGCATAAATCGCTGAAAAAACCATAGGTTTCAGGGGTGTTGTAGTTAGCTGGACTTTTCACTTGTACAAAACCATTGAAATTCCCCCGTTAGAGTTAGTTCAGCTAACTATAACTCGCGCGCCCGCAATGCACTGCTGATGACGTCACATATTACATCACTCATGGCATGGTCAGTGACATCACTCATGACATCACTGATGACATCTCAAATGACATCACTGATGTCATCACTGATGACATCATCCAGGGAATGTGTGTTTTTCTGAAAATTAAATATGTTTTATATATGTATATCTCAAGGTCGATGGAAGAATAAATGGGTATATAAGTGTCTAAATGGATGATTTGTTTTTGAAAAATTGATTGTGTAACTGACTGATTAAGTGTATCATAGTGAATACATGGCTTAGTGAGTAATGTTTAAATATGTAAATATCTGTATCAGTCTCTCACTTTGTGTATAAGTGGCTGCATGGGTTGGTGAGTAGCTACATGGGTGTCAGGTTATTAGTTGGTTTTTTGAGTATCAGTCTGAGTGTCTGCATGGTTCGGTGGGGGGTATTACGTAGTGCATAGGTGCATGAATACGTGACTCACTGTTTGTATGTGTTGAAGACAGCATGTGTGCAGGACTGTATGGGTGGATGAGTGTGTGTATGGGTGTGTTAGTGAGTGAATGACTGTCTTAATAGTGTCTTTATGAGTAACTACATATGTTTTAAACTAGTATATGTGACTATTGGTGTATATAAGTGAGTATATGTGAGAGTGAGAGATTGAAAGAGTTCCTGTATGAATAAATATGTGTTTCTATAAGTGATTGTTTAAAATACTAAGTATGTGTAAGTTTCTGTAGAAGTAAGTGTGGTGGTGTGTGTATAACTGTATATGCAAGTAAATGTATGTTTGATTCTTTATTAGCATGAGTGACTATGTGTGTGAGTAACTCTATGGATGAGTGGCATTGTGTAACAGGATGTATAGGTGTATGAGCACATATGATGAGTGAGTACATGTATGAGTGACTGTATAGGACTGTTGGTGAATGAGTGGATGTGTATGTGGATCTTAGAATTACTGAAGAGGTTGTTGTAACTGGTATTGGTATGTCCATTGTTTTGAAAATTTTAGTCTCTATTTTTGAATGTGTGTATCAAAGGTTATATTAGGGTGAGAGGAGGTCTGCCACTCTATCACAAGGATGATGTCATCAGTGATGTCATCAGTGATGTCATTTGAGATGTCATCAGTGATGTCATGAGTGATGTCACTGACCATGTCATGAGTGATGTAATATGTGACGTCATCAGCAGTGCATTGCGGGCGCGCGAGTTATAGTTAGCTGAACTAACTCTAACAGGGGAATTTCAATGGTTTTGTACAAGTGAAAAGTCCAGATAACTATAACACCCCTGAAACCTATGGTTTTTTCAGTGAATTCCTGAGGTTTTTTAAATGCTAATTCCTAACTATAACGTGCCTGAAACCTATGGTTTTTTCTGTGAATTTCAAAGGTTTTTTAAATGCTAATTTCTAACTATGCCTACAGAGATAGGACATGTGAAGAAAGAAGAAAAAATGCACAGAAAGAAAAAAAAGAAGTGCAGAAAGAAGCAACAGAAGTCCTCAAAGACGAAGAAAAGTGCAGGAAGAAGGATAACGTGCAGAAAGAACAAAAAGAAGAGCAGAAAGAAGCCTTGTTGCAAAATCATCCTGTACCCTCAACTTTTTCAGACGGATACTGGTGGTAACTGAGTCTGACTAACCAGTCCTAGAGCCAGTGCTATGTTAAAGACACTTAGACTACAGTGAAAACTCCTACATACACTAGGGAACATTATGCGTTGGGGTCCCCCTGTGATTAGCATGACCTCCTCTGTAAGCCCCTAGTATATAATAGGGCAGGGGGATTACAACTACCTCTTAAAACAGGCCACAGGGTGTTTTTGCACACGTTAACTCAGGCCATGTCCCCTCCCTTCATAGGTACCTCCAGTAAGTGCCACAGAGCTGCGTTGCAGAGAGTGGTAAAAAGTGGCACGACCTGGACCACCTCTCTGCAATGCAGCTCAGTGGCGCTTACTGGAAGCACTTGGTGGGCTAGTTAGCCCCCAGGGGCCCTCAGTATTGAAGGGAAATTATATCCCCAATTTAAAACGTGCCATAGTGCGTGTTTGCACACGTCACCTCAGGCCCCATCCCCTCCCTTCACCACTGTGTAAACGCGCCCTGTGGCTGTTCTAAGTTGAGAGATTAAGTCCCCTTGAATCCTAAGGGTCCCTAGGGTCAAACTAGACCACTAGGTACCTCCAGTAAGCGCCAGAGAGCTGCGTTGCAGAGAGGTGTAAAAAGGGGCTTGGCCTCAGAACACCTGTCTGCAGCGCAGCTCCCTGGCGCATACTGGAGATGCCTGTTGGGCTAGTTGGCCCTCAGGGACCCTCAGTATTGAAGAGGAATTAATTCCCCAACTTACAACTCGCCAGGGGGCGCGTTTGCAGAGTGCTGCAAGGAGAGGGTGTGGCCTCCGGCACGATGCCAGTCTTTTATTTATTTTAATTTTTTAAGAAGGGGGGCTGTGTGGTTCCCCTTCTTATTCTAATGTATTGGCCCTGATGACCCCATCCCCCAGGGCTTGTCTCCTAATTATATTTTTTTGACCCCAATCCCCAGGGCCGGCTACTGTTTTTTATTATTTTTAAAAAATATATATTGATAGACACACCTAGGACATGCTGGACAAACCGTACGTACCTATCACCATGACGATTTGTGTGATATTCATTAAAAGGCGACTATGCATACAATGAATCCACGTGGAATGTATTTACACCACTAGTGAAGCTCTGACATGTTTGATGCCCTACCGTGCCTAATCCCGGTAGACACCCTTGTTGTTTATTTATACAAACATGGGTAGCTATTGACGGGCACATTTAATACACATGCACACCAAGCCATTCAAAGGGGATTCGACAAAAATTCGAGCAAAACTATGCAAGAAACCCCCCTCACGGTTAATAAAACACACATCCACTGCCGGATGTGTAATACTTTTTATTTTACTCTCTGGAAAGGGGACGAACATCACTTGAGAGTCACAGCGTGCTCCAGGCAGAGCCCAATGCTGTGTTACACCCACCATTGCCTGCTGAGTGCCACACACCTCTGTGTTGTATTCCACCAGCTAGTGCATATGCTATGACACTCTCTAGCCCATGTGCACTGTAACACCACCCCATGAATATGTCATGCCACACTTGTCTTCGCACGGGTTATATTGCCCCATCTAACGTGCCTTCCTCGATGCCTATGTTATAACGCACAGTGCTATGCCATACATAATACAATCTGGGATCCATATCTTTGTCACAGTGCATATGCAACGTTACACTCCCCAGCACATATTTTATATTACAACTTTAGAGACTAGTTAGGTTACACAACACTGCCCTGTGCATATTACACTCCAAGGCGCATATCGCATAGCACGCGCTAGTGCCTGTGCTATCTCGCGCTCTCCAATGAATCTGTCATTGCGCACAATGTCTTGCATATTATATTTCACGCCCGGTTCATCTTATATCACACTTTTTGGTGCATAGTTTATACCATACACTATATCTAGTTTTCATTTTCAATCGTGCTCTCAGGACTATGTTCTATATAACACTGTGTTCACCTACCCTTTTCACGGGCATTACATTTTGCGATAGGGGGTGGAGGGTCAGGGGGTGTTTCTGCCAAGTGATCCCGGAGTCACAGTCACAAACGTCCTCTTCTTCCTGAATAAAAGTGAGATTATGCTGCATACTTGTTCATATTTTAAGTAGTTCGCACAGACACACGTTTTAAAAACAATAAAGTTCCTAATACCCGCCTTCTCTGAACAGTTAGCTTGCTGCCCCATCCCACTCCTCCCTATCCACTGTTGTGTGAATCCATGGACTAGCCATCTCCCTCCTGCCATGCATGGTCTGATGTGCTGCCACTGCCCTCAATTTAGTATGATGTACCAGTCCACTCCTCCTGCCCTCCATTGCCCAATTCTATGCCCCATCATTGACCTCCTGCTTAAACTCTGTGCTTAGCTTGCTGCCCCTATTCTCCTTCCCCCTGCCCTCCGATGTCTTTGTGCATGCCCCTGCTCCATCCTTTTTGCCCACCATGTTCCATGGACCTGCCACTCCTATCTACTCTGAGTGTTCTGTTGAGCTGCCACTCCCCTCCCACCTGCCTAGCATTGTCAGATGACTGTAACCTGTCCCTGCCAACTCCACCCTGCCTGTCCACATGCCATGCCCCTATCCTCTTCCTCCTGTCCTACATGGTCCATTGTACTGCCACACCCTTCTGCCCTCCCTGGTCTGTTGTGCTGCAACTGCTCCTCCTGTCTGCCCCGTGCGGTCTGTTGTGAGGCCCCTTCCCCTGAACTGTCTTGTCTGTGCACAGGTCCTGACCCTCCCTTCTATCCTCCATCGTCCTTTGTGCATGCCCCTGCACCCTCCTTCTTGCCCATCATAGCCATTGTGCTGCCATTAACCCTCCCACTTGCCATGCATGGTCTTCTGTGCTGCCATGGCCCCTCCCACCTTCCCTGTGTGGTCAGTTAGCTGCCCCTGACCCCCTCCCACCTTCCCTCCATGGTCTGTGTGTATTCCATCACAGTCTCACTGTTGCTCTTCATGGTGTGTTTTGCTTCTAGTGCCCATCCTGCCTGACCTCCATGGCTATCTTGCTGCTCCTGCCCTGCCCCCTTGCCCCCAGCCCTCTGTTTACATGTGCAGACCCCTACTTCCTCTCTCCTGGCTTGTCTGTTCCATTGTAATGCCCCTGATCCGTACCTCCGTCCCTCCTGCCCTTTATGGTCTGTTATGCTGCAGCTTTCTCTCCTGTCTGTCCATTATGGTCAGCTAGCTACCATTGCCTCTTGCCCCTCTGTTCTCTGTTGTCCATGTGCATGGTCCTGTCCCCTCCCTCTTGCTTTCTATGGATTGTTGTGCTGCACTCCCATCCCGCATGCCCTGTGTGGTGTATTGTGCTGCTGCAAACCCTGATGCCTGCCCTGTAGGGTCAGTTTGGTGCACCTCTCCATGTACCTCCTGTCCTCTTTTATCCGAGTCCATGTCCCTACCCCAATTCCTCCTGCCTACCATGATCCAATGTACCATACTTGAGAACATTTTGAACTTGGTAAGAGGGAGATTTTTAAAAAAACACTGGGGTATTGATTTTCCCCTTTGAGGTACATTGAAAAAGAAGATATTGTAGACAGGAGTTCAGATCAAATAAAGCCCATTTGAGCTGAAAAACATTGGACGTTTCCTGGCTGAAACGGGTCTGTTGGGATGTATGGTTGTACTACCACTGCCTCTTCCTTCCGCCCACAATGGTCTATTATATTGCCACAGCCTCTCTTACCAGTCCTGCATTGTTGGTTTGTTGTCCCTGCCCCCCGTTCCACTGCCCTCCATAGTCTGTTGTGCTGCCACTGCCCTTCCTTCCTGCCCAGTGTGGTCAAATTGTTGCCTCTGCACTCTCCTACATGCCTTCAATTTTCAGAGTCCGTGCCCCTGGCCTCTGCCTTTCAACAGTATCCCAATGAACAACTAGATTGCTAACATTCTATATTTATTACAAAAGTGTGGAACGCCTGACGTCATCTTGATGGAATCAAAACTGTAATACCTAGAGCATTTCCTTTAGAAATTACATATATGAGAGGGTCTTATTTGCATCAATATTATGGTTAGTGCTCTAAGAAAACTAAGATGAGGACATGTTTTCTGAGTTTTCAAATAGCGACAAAGAACTTTTAAATTATTTGTAATCTTTATGTTTTTTTATCCAGTTGACCACTTGATTAAATGTTGCACCTAGGGGAGAGGATGTGGTGTTACTTCCAGAGCTGCAGACTTTGCAACTGGGGAACCAGGTTGGAGATTCTGCTTCAGATCAACATTCTGTGATTCTGGTCAAATCACTTAATCTCTCCATGTCTACAACCAAAATGAATTTGATCTTGTGTGATGTAACCAATGCTCATGTAAAGCATTCCAATACCTGACAAGTCTGCACAATATAAAACTGCAAATACACAAAAAATAAGTGTTTTGCAAACTTCTGTCTTTGGGCTACATGTGAGCTGCATCTGGGTGATATTTGTGCTGCATTTGGGCTCTTTTGTCTCTGGTGGCCGTCTTGGGCGATTTATTTCTTATGAAGTTTCCTAATTTCCTCATTTACTGCAATCTCCTCAGTAGGAAATGCTTTCAGTTTTTTACTTTGATTCCATCAAGAAGGTATTCAGATATGTCACACATGTGCCATAAATTCTGAATGTTAGCACTCTAGTTGCTTATTAGATCACTGTAGTAAAGCTACTGCTCACCACGGAAGTCTGCTGCTGGTATTAAAAGTAGACCTGGGCGAAAATTTCGTTCCGTTCGCGGAAATTGCGATAATTTGACATTTTCGCGTTCCGCGGAGAGCGCGAAAATGTCAAAAATTCCGGTTTCCGCAGCTTGGCGATAATTTGTTTCTTGCTCGTGCTGTAAAATAATACATTCTCGCGCGCGCACGATCGCCTTACCTGAATCCCTGCGTTCGCCGACAAGTTTTCTTGATCCGGTCGCGTTCTCCATGAGATGTTGTATTGTTTTTAGCCATTTGCGCTGTCTCACGACAGTTCGCGCCCGCAGTGACGTCATGCGTCGCGCGATCACGTCTTTTTTCTTGCGATCATGCACCGCGAGACAACTCAAAACAAGATGGCCACGCCCGCAAGCAACCACATGGGTAAGTTGGCGACCCGCAACCATGCAGAAAATCTCGCGAACATGCCGGAAAAAAACTTCCGCATCTTCGCGATATTTCCGCTTGTTTGCGATCATTTTAAACATTTCGCGATAATTTGCGAAAGTTAATTTCGCAAATTCCGCCCACCCCTAATTAAAAGTGCATGTTTCAGTCTGCATATCAGAATTTTTTAATGAAATAGAAGAGGATTTGAGAAGTCAAAATGTATATTGGTCCCAAGATGGCTGCCAACACTTCTTGGATGAAGTACTGACAGCCAATCAGATCTCACGATAAGAGGTGTGGTTAGGCTCCGCCCAGATATATCTATCATTTTAACTTTCTCAGGAACTACTGAACGGATTTACACCATTTAAGCAGAAGGCACGAGTCTGAACTGAGGACTACCTCTTTGCCAAATTTGGTGTCATTCCGTTCAGCAGTTCGGGCTGTAGCTGCGTCAACAGGTCCTATGGGAAAATGCATGGGGAAAACGCGTTTTGGGACCCCCCTTTTTTCTCGGCCCCCGCTTGACGAATCACCGTGAAATGTTCAGGATAGGAGCGGACCGGAGTTGGCCAAAAGTTTCGAAAATTGTGCGAAGATTTATCAATTGGCGCCAGCGTTATTCCAAATAGAATGTTGCGGATTTTCTATGGAAAATAGGTCCTAACTATAACTACCTACTGGCGACTGCTCAGAACTAATGGGGCGCTCCGCTCAGCTCCTACCTAAAAGTCTCGGGGTGATTCGTCAAGCGGGGGCTGAAAAAAAGGGGGGTCCCAAAACGTGTTTTCCCCATGCATTATCCCATAGGACCTTTAGTCGAAGGTACAGCCCGAACGGCTGAACAGAATTACTTGAAATTTGGCAAAGAGGTAGTCCTCAGGTCAGGCATGTGCCTTTTGCATATATGGTGTAAATCCGTTCAGTAGTTCCTGAGAAAATCAAAAGTAAAATCACATATATATCTGGGCGGAGCCTAACCACACATCTCATTGTGAGATCTGATTGGCTGTCAGCACTTCATCCAAGAAGTGTTGGCAGCCATCTTGGGACCAATATACATGATAGCACCTCATTAAAAAGTATTGCAGTTAATAGAAGGTTTTAAGACTTTAGTTACATTATAAATCATTTGTTGATGGTACCATACTCATTTTAGGAATTGTGGTGTGTTCTAAGATGATTTTACCATGTGAAAAAGCCTTCTGCTGGGATATCATGAATCACGTTTGAGAGAAATCTATTTTCACATGCTTTTCCCACAGAGGTTTGGAAGGTGATCTATAAGCTAAACTGAGAGCAAATTTTCTGTAAATTCACATTATCTTTCTCAGTCATGTGAGAATGAAGTCTGACATTCTCAGTAAAACATGTACATCCAACAATGGCAGAGACTGTCAGTTGATTCCTTTGTGTTCTACTGCAGCTTCCCAGAGTGTTCCAAAGAACAACTAGAGCGCTACCACTCCTACTTATGATAAACGTATTGCACACCTGAAGCCATCTTGGTTGGAATAAAGTGGTAACTCTTAAAACATTTAATTTAAAAAGGAACAAAATTAGAGGGTTCATTTTGCCATAGAATGTATGATTAGTGCTGCAGAAAGAAAAATTAGGGCACATTTTGAGTGACTTCTCAAATCTTCTTCTATTTCATTAAAGAATTCTGACATGCAGACTGAAACATGCACTTTCAATACCAGCAGCAGACTTCCCTGGTGAGCAGTAGCTTTTCTACAGTGATCTAATGAGCAACTAGAGTGCTAACATTCTGAATTTATGGCAAATGTGTGACACATCTGAATGCCTTCTTCATTGAATCAAACTAAAAAACTGACAGTATGCCTACTGAGGAGACTGTAGTAAATGAGGAAATTAGGAAACTTCATAACAAGTCTCCCAAGATGGCCACCTGAGACAAAAGAGCCCAAATGTAGCACAAATATCACCGAGATGTAGCCCAAGTATAGCCCAATGACAGAAATCCCAGACTGTTTTAAAGAACAACTAGAGCGCTAACAGTCTTACTTATGACAAAAGTATGGCACACCTGAAGCCATCTTGATTGGAATAAAGTGGTAACACTTAAAACATTTAATTTGTAAAGGAACAAAATGAGGGGGTTCATTTTACCATAGAAATTATGATTAGTGCTGCAGAAAGAAAAATTAGGGCACATTTTGACTTCTCAAATCCTCTTCTATTTCATTAAAAAGTTCTGACATGCAGAATGAAACATGCACTTTGAATACCAGCAGCAGACTTCCCTGGTGAGCAGTAGCTTTACTACAGTGATCTAATGAGGAACTAGAGTGCTACCATTCAGAATTTATGGCAAATGTGTCACATCTGAATGCCTTCTTGATGGAACCAAAGTAAACAAGCATTGAAAATGCAATAAGTCTCGCCCTCGTTTAAGTTAAAGCAATTCTCTTTGTAATTAGGTGGCTTTTTAGCTTTGCTTTTATTAGTGTTTTTCAAAATTTCATGTACATAACATGCATATATGTATATGTATGCATGCATTTATATTTGTATTTATATAGATATGCAGATTATATATATGTTTATATATGTATGACAGGCTTAAGGTACTTTACCATGATCGCGATTCATCTTCAATTCCAGATTGCCTGAAATTAATTGTTATAATTTTCTAACTTTATCCGAATTAACAACAAATACCGTGGCGGATGAATTATTGCGATTCGCAACTGATCTAAATTCTTATTTACTTGTAAATAACATATCTTGATCTACGATGCGATGTATGTCCAGTATGTTTTCACTTTTTACTATTAATTTGAAAATGTTGCTTTAAAAAGACACTCTGGACAATAGGACTCTATGGTCCAGTTGAAGGCTGAGTGCCGAAACGCGTCGACCGTCCTTTTGTGCGTGTTCTTGATGATTTATGCTGAATAAATACTAACGGAGAGTTCTCTGTGGTGCCGTGCTTTCCTTTGCTGCGATGAACCCTGGGACTCGGGGTGAAGCGAGAGAGAAGTTTGTTCATATATATATACACATACATATATATAAATGCATATGCATATATGTGCATATGTGTGCATGTAGGGAGAGGTAGAGAGAGGTAGAGAGGTAGAGGTGTAGAGGTAGAGACGTAGAGGTAGAGAGGTAGCGGTAGAGAGGTAGAGGTAGAGAGGTAGAGAGTAGTAGAGAGAGAGGTAGAGAAAGGTAGAGAGGTAGAGAGTAGAGGATGAGTAATAGAGAGTAGAGTGTAGAGAGAGAGTAGTAGAGAGTAGTAGAGAGAGTAGCAGAGAGTGAGTAGGAGAGAGTAGTAGAGAGTGAGAAGTAGAGAGTAGTAGAAAGTGAGTAGTAGAGGGAGTAGTAGAGAGTAGTAGAGAGTGAGTATTAGAGAGTGAGTAGTAGAGAGAGTAGCAGAGAGTGAGTAGGAGAGAGTAGTAGAGTGAGTAGTAGAGAGTGAGTAGTAGAGAGTAGTAGAGAGTGAGAAGTAGAGAGTAGTAGAAAGTGAGTAGTAGAGGGAGTAGTAGAGAGTAGTAGAGAGTGAGTATTAGAGAGTGAGTAGTAGCGAGTAGTAGAGACTGAGTAGTGGAGACTGAGTAGCAGAGAGAGAGTAGTAGAGAATGAGTAGTAGAAAATGAGTAGTAGAGTGAGTAGTAGAGAGTAGTAGAGAGAGTAGTAGAGAGTGAGTAGTAGAGAGTAGTAGAGAGTTAGTAGTATAGAGTAGTAGAGAGTAGTAGAGAGAGAGAGTATTAGAGAGTGAGTAGTAGAGAGTGAGTAGTAGAGAGTGAGTGGTAGAGAGAGAGTAGTAGAGAGTGAGTAGTACAGAGTAGTACAGAGTGAGTAGTAGAGAGTGATTAGTAGAGAGTAGTGGAGTAGTATAGAGTGAGTAGTAGAAAGTAGTAGAGAGTGAGTAGTAGAGTGAGTAGTAGGGAGCAGTAGAGAGTGAGTAGTAGAGTGAGTAGTAGAGTGAGTAGTAGAGAGCAAATAGTAGAAAGTGTGTAGTAGAGAGAGAGTAGTAGAGAGTAGTAGAGAGTGAGTAGTAGAGAGTGAGTAATAGAGAAAGTAGTAGAGAGTAGTAGAGTAGTAGAGAGTGAGTAGTAGAGTGAGTAGTAGAGAGTAGTAGAGAGTGAGTAGCAGAGAGAGTAGTAGAGAGTAGTAGAGTGAGTAGTAGAGAGTGCGCAGTAGAGAGAGAGTAGTAGAGAGTGAGTGGAAGAGAGTAGTAGAGTGAGTAGTAGAGAGCAGTAGAGAGTGAGTAGTAGAGAGAGTAGTAGAGTGAGTAGTTGAGAGTGAGTAGTAGAGAGTGAGTAGTAGAGAGTAGTAGAAAGTAGTAGAGTAGTAGAGAGTGAGTAGTAGAGAGTGAGTAGTAGAGAGTAGTAGAGTGAGTAGTAGAGAGGGCGTAGTAGAGAGAGAGTAGTAGAGAGAGAGAGAGTAGTAGAGAGTAGTAGAGAGTGAGTGGTTGAGAGTAGTAGAGAGTAGTAGAGAGTGAGTAGTAGTGAGTGAGTAGTAGAGAGTAGTAGTAGAGAGTAGTAGAGTAGTAGAGAGTAGTAGAAAGTGAGTAGTAGAGAGTGAGTAGTAGAAAGTAGTAGCGAGTGAGTAGTAGAGAGTGAGTAGTTTAATTTAAAAGGAACACAATGAGGAGGTCCATTTTGCCATAGAAATAATGATTAGTGAGGAAAAAGTAGGGCACATTTTGAGTGACTTCTCAAATCCACTTCTATTTCACTACAGTGATCTAATGAGCAACTAGAGTGCTACCATTCAGAATTTATGGAAAATGTGTGACACATCTGGATGCCTTCTTGATGGAATCAAAGTAAACAAGCATTGAAAATGCAATAAGTCTCGCCCTCGTTTAAGTTAAAGCAATACTGTTTGTAATTAGGTGGCTTTTTAGCTTTGCTTGTATTAGAGTTTTTCAAACTTTCATGTACATACCATGCATATGTATGCATATATGTATATGTATATGTTTTCATGAATTTATATTTATATATATATGCAGATTATATTTATATTTTTATATATGTATATATATATATATATACACATACATATATATAAATGCATATGCATATATATACATATATATGTGCATATGTGTGCATGTACAGAGAGGTAGAGGTATATAGGTAGAGGTGTAGAGGTAGTGAGGTAGAGGTAGAGAGGTAGAGAGTAGAGAGAGAGTGGTAGAGAGGTAGAGAGTGAGTAGTAGAGAGTAGTAGAGAGTAGTAGAGAAAGTATCAGAGAGTGAGTAGTAGAGAGTAGTAGAGTGAGTAGTAGAGAGTGAGTAGTAGAGTGAGAAGTAGAAAGTAGTAGAGAGTAGTAGAGAGTGAGTAGTAGAGAGTAGTAGAGAGTTAGTAGTAGAGAGTGAGTAGTAGAGAGTAGTAGAGTGAGTAGCTGAGTGAGTAGTAGAGAGTAGTAGAGAGAGAGTAGTAGAGAGTGAGTAGTAGAGAGTAGTAGAGAGTGAGTAGTAGAGAGTGGTAGAGAGGGTAGTAGAGAGTGAGTAGTAGAGAGTAGTAGAGAGTGAGTAGTAGAGAGTAGTAGAGAGTGAGTAGTATAGAGTAGTAGAGAGTGAGTAGTAGAGAGTGAGTAATAGAGAGAGAGTAGTAGAGAGTAGTAGAGTAGTAGAGCGTGAGTAGTAGAGAGTGAGTAGTAGAGAGTAGTGCAGTAGTAGAGAGTGAGTAGTAGAGAGTAGTAGAGAGTGAGCATTAGAGTGAGTACTAGAGAGTAGTAGAGAGCGAGTAGCAGAGAGCAAGTAGTAGAGAGTGTGTAGTACAGAGTGAGTAGTAGAGAGTGAGTAGTAGAGAGAGAAGTAGAGAGTGAAAAGTAGAGAGATTAGTAGAGAGTGAGTACTAGAGTGAGTAGTAGAGAGTAGTTGAGAGCATGTAGTAGAGAATCAGTAGTGGAGAGTGAGCAGTAGAGAGTAGTAGAAAGTGAGTAGTAGAGAGTGAGTAGTACAGAGTGAGAAGTAGAGAGTACTAGAGTGAGTGGTAGAGAGTGAGTAGAATGAGTAGTAGAGAGTGAGTAGTAGAGAGAGAGTAGTAGAGAGTGAGTAGTAGAGTAGTAGAGAGTGAGTGGTAGAGAGTAGGAGAGAGTAGTAGAGTGAGTAGTAGAGAATAGTAGAGAGTGAGTAGTAGAGCGAGTAGTAGAGAGTAGTAGAGTAGTAGAGAGTGAGTAGTAGAGAGTGAGTAGCAGAGAGAGTAGTAGAGAGTAGTAGAGAGTGAGTAGTTGAGAGTGAGTAGTAGAGAGTAATAGAGAGCGAGTAGTAGAGAGTGTGTAGTGGAGAGTGAGTAGTAAAGAGCGAGTAGTAGAGAGCGAGTAGTAGAGAGTGAATAGTAGAGAGTGAGTAGTAGAGAGAGAGTAGTAGAGAGTGAGTAGTAGACAGTAGTAGAGTGAGTAGTAGAGAGTGAGTAGTAGAGAGTAGTAGAGAGAGAGTAGTAGAGAGTGAGTAGTAGAGAGAGAGTAGTAGAGTAGTAGAGAGTGAGTGCTAGAGAGCAGCAGAGAGTAGTAGAGTGAGTAGTAGAGAGTAGTAGAGAGTGAGTAGTAGCGACTCAATAGTAGAGAGTAGTAGTAGAGAGTAGTAGAGAGAGAGAGTAGTAGAGAGTGTAGTAGAGAGTGAGTAGTAGAGAGTAGTAGCGAGTGAGTAGTAGAGAGTAGTAGAGAGTGAGTAGTAGAGTAGTAGAGAGTGAGTGGTAGAGAGTAGTAGAAAGTAGTAGAGTGAGTAGTAGAGAGTGAATAGTAGAGAGTAGTAGAGAGTGAGTAGTAGAGAGTAGTAGAGCGTGAGTAGTAGAGAGTGAGTAGTAGAGAGTGAGTAGTAAAGAATGAGTAGTAGAGAGTAGTAGCGAGTGAGTAGTAGAGAGTGAGTAGTAGAGAGTGAGTAGTTGAGAGTGAGTAGTAGAGAGTGAGTAGTAGAGAGTAGTAGAGTAGTAGAGAGTGAGTAGTAGAGAGTATTAGAGAGTGAGTAGTAGAGAGTGAGTAGTAGAGAGAGAGTAGTAGAGAGTAGTAGAGAGTCAGTAGTAGAGTAGTAGAGAGTAGTCAGTCAGTGTCAGTCAATGTCAGTCAGTCAGTGTCAGTCAGTCTGTCATTGTCAGTCAATCAGTGTCAGTCAGTGTCAGTCAATCAGTGTCAGTCAGTTAGTGTCAGTCAATCAGTGTCAGTCAGTCAGTGTCAGTCAATCAGTTCAGTCAGTGTCAATCAGTGTCAGTCAGTCAGTGTCAGTCAGTCAGTGTCAGCTAGAGCAGCTCTGCTGACCTGGTTCTCTGGCTCTAAAGCAGCTCTGCTGACCTGGTTCTCTCTCTCTAAAGCAGCTCTGCTGACCTGGTTTCTCTGGCTCTACAGCAGGTCTGCTGACCTGGTTCTCTGGCTCTAGAGCAGCTCTGCTGACCTAGTTCTTATGCTACAGAGCAGCTCTGCTGATCTAGTTCACTGGCTCTACAACAGCTCTGCAGACCTGGTTCTCTGGCTCTAAAGCAGCTCCGTTGACCCAGTTCTATGGCTCTGAAGCAGTTCTGCTGACATGGTTCTCTGTCTCTATAGAAGCTCTGCTGACCTGGTTCTCTCCCTCTAAAGCAGCCCTACTGACCTGGTTTCTCTGGCTCTGCAGCAGCGCTACTGACCTGGTTCTCTGGCTCTAGAGCAGCTCTGCTGACCTAGTTCTTATGCTACAGAGCAGCTCTGCTGATCTAGTTCTCTGGCTCTACAACAGCTCTGCAGACCTGGTTCTCTGGCTCTAAAGCAGCTCCTTTGACCCAGTTCTATGGCTCTAAAGCAGTTCTGCTGACATGGTTCTCTGGCTCTAAAGCAGCTCTGCTAACCTGGTTCTCTGGCTCTAAAGCAGCTCTGCTGGCCTGGTTCTCTGGCTCTAAAGCAGCTCTGCTGATCTGGTTCTCTCCCTCTAAAGCAGCTCTGCTGACCTGGTTTCTCTGGCTCTACAGCAGCTCTGCTGACCTGGTTCTCTGACTCTAGAGCAGCTCTGCTGACCTAGTTCTTAGGCTCTAGAGCAGCTCTTCTGACCTGGTTCTCTGGCTCTACAGCAGCTCTGCTGACCTGGTTTTCTGCACTCACGACGTACGCACCCGACTTCGCGAAAATATATTTAAAAATAATATACGTTTCTTATAAGTACAAATATATTATTTTGATGAATATCTTACATAATCTCTTGCCTTAATATGTATATTAAAGACACATACATATTATTTTGGAACATACATTTTTTTTGCCGGAGTCGCGCACCCAGCGCGCCCCAGCACGTATATATTGATGTCACGCGGGACCCGCAAGCACGCAAACATCTCGTACCGTAATGCGCATGTGTCGCGAATGTGTGGGAGCAGGAGTCACAGACTGGTCGCATACCAATCGCGCATATCACGTGATATTAAATGTATATGATGTAACTGAAAAACACGCAGCCGTCGCACACCATACGCTGATCCTTCATGACTTTTCTAAAATGGCAGCTAGAATGCACGCACCCACCATGATGTGTAGAAATTGGATTTTTTTTTAAAGAAAATGATATAAATATATTAAAATAAAAAATGAAAACAAGAAAATTAATCAATATTTCAGTTTTAATTAAAAAATGTTTTTTTTGCAATTTTCAGAAAAATATATAATGTTATTTAATGAATAAAATATTTATAAATAAATAGTTGAAAAACTGTAGAAAATCAGTACAAAAAAATAGATATAACTACTATCACACTTAAAAGTTAGCATTTAAAAAACCTTTGAAATTCACTGAAAAAAAACATAGGTGTCAGAGACGTTATAGTTAGAAATTAGCATTTAAAAAACCTTAGAAATTGACAGAAAAAACCATAGGTTTCAGGGGTGTTATAGTTAGCTGCCCATTTCACTCGTACAAAACCATAGAAATTCCTCCATTATAGTTAGTTCTGCTAACTATAACTCACGCGCCCGCAATGCACTGCTGATGATGTCACATATTGCAACATTCATGACATGGTCAGTGACATCACTGATGACATCACTGATGACATCTCAAATGACATCACTGATGACATCATCCACTTGACAATCCGATACACCACATCATACACTAGTTTACCCTTTCATCACTCACTGTAAAATACAGAGTACCATATTTGAAACCATTGACACACCAATACCAGTTACTACATACCCATTCACTGATTCCTAAGTCTACACACACAACTACCCATTCAACAACAGAATCATCTATACATGCAGTCATTAATTAATAGAACACTATCAAATGCACTTATACACATATATAGACATTGACACATCAGCAGTCATCTTAGTCGGTTATGCAGTCATCCTACTCACTCATGAAAAAAATGTATCGCACTTAAATTTACTCACACAATTATCCAACGACACCTCATTTATTCAAACACATAGTAACTCATCGTTAATATGTTAAAAAAGCAACATTACAATTATACACTCATTCATATATTTACTCTCACAATCACTGACTCTTACACAAACTTATTTATATACACCAACTCTCACATACAATGCCTTTTATTTTTTTACTTTGTTGAAGATGTACAACTAAAACATATATTCACTCACCAACACACAAATAAATACACTCAGTCACCCAAACAACTGTTTCCACATGCACTCTTAAACCCATACACCTAGTCAATCAACCATTCACACATCTATGCATAGAGTTACACACACCCCATCCAACCACACACAAACTCAGTGTCCCATACAAATACTCACCCAACTAATCAATAACTAATATACACACTCATGTAGTTAGTGACCAACTGAGGCAGCATGTTATACAACAACAGAGACAGTGCTACACACATTCACATAGTTTAGTTACTAATCCATGTGTTAAGTGAGACACTTTTAATTACTCACTTAAAAAGACAGTCAGACAGCTACTAAATCCTCCATCCAGACAGTCATATATCCACTCAATCTTCAATACAGATTGGTATATATATAATACATATTTAAATTTAAAACTGAACCACATTCAGTAGATGATGTCATCAGTGATGTCATCAGTGATGTCATTTGAGATGTCATCAGTGATGTCATCAGTGAT